>NC_138965.1:85650000-95320000 GCF_055761805.1 Camellia sinensis
TTTAGAGAATTTAGTCTTTTCATTCTCATAGAATTGGCCCCAGTTTGATACTCATATAGATGATTCTTATTGTGAGTATCCCTTATACTCGTCTTGATTTTTATGCCTAAATCAAGATATAAGTAATCATTAAAAACAAAGCTTACCCTTAAATCCTTGCATACAACTCATGTTGTAGATATCACTCTCACCATATGAATGGATAGGGAGTATGATCCCTTGGTGATTTCTGGTGAGCCATACATATTAGTTGTTCCTTTGAACTTAGTTTTTGGGATCTTCAGTCATCTAAGTAGGGTTACCATTATGATGACTCTTATGTGATAGGCATTAATCTCATTCCCTTCGATGCACTATACACTTGTTCTTTTGCCAAACCTTTTGTTAACGGATCCGCGATATTCTCTTTAGACTTTATATAGTCTATCAAGAATATTTCATTCGAGAGCAATTGTCTTATGGTATTATGTTGACGACGAATATATCGCGACTTATCATTATACATATGACTCTGTACCCTTTTTATTGTGGATTGACTATCACAACGAATACAAATAGTTGGCATAGGTTTTGGCCACATTGGAATGTCTTTTAAGAAATGGCGAAGTCATTCTGCTTCTTCTCATGCTTTATCTAAAGCAATGAACTCAGATCCCATTGTGGACCGTACAATGCATATGAGGAATGTAAAACCATTCCTTGTTGTCGTTATGAGATTGAGGGGGAATCTTTCATGTGTACTCCGTTGGATCTTGATGAGCCTGCTTCCTAGGAGGAAACATTAGTCTCACCTAATACTAATGAGTGGATAGTTGCTATGAAGGATGAAATGAGTTCTATGGCTTGGAATCAAGTTTGGGAGTTGGTTGACCTTCCACCTGGGCACAAGACCATTGGTAACAAATGGGTCTTAAAAATTAAGTGCAAGGTTGATGGATCAATTAATAAGTACAAAGCCTGTCTCGTGGTGAAGGGCTACACCCAAAGAGAGGGTATAGATTATGATGAGACATTCTCCTCGGTGGTGAGATTTGCCTCTATTCGTCTAATTCTAGCTATTGCCGTGCATTTAGATTTGGAACTTTTCCAAATAGATGTTAAGACTGCATTTCTCAATGAAGAACTAGATGAGGAGATCTAAATGGATCAACTAGTAGGCTTTGAGGTCAATGGACAAGAGCGCAAAGTATGTCGCCTCAAATGTTCCATTTATGGTTTAAATAAATCATTTAGACAATGGTACTTTAGATTCCATAAAGCCATCGTTTCAACTGGGTTTGACATGATGGAGGAAGACCGTTGTGTGTATTTCAAACAATCAAGAAAGAGTTTCCTTATCCTATCGTTGTATGTTGACGACATTTTGTTAGTTGGAAATGACATAGAGATGATTATCGCCACTCAAGAATGGATGTCCTCTACTTTTGAAATGAAGGACATAAGACAGGCAAATTATGTGCTCGGAGTTAAGATCCTAAAAGATCGCTCTAAGAGGCTTCTTGGTTTATCTCAAGAAACTTACATTAACAGGATCATAGAAAGGTTTTGTATATACTATTCCAAACCCATTAACACTCTAATTGAGAAGGGATGAAATCTGAGTATTGACTCTTGCCCTAAGACAAATGAGGAAAAGAAACATAAGGCAAAAATTCCCTATGCTAGTGTAGTTGGTAGTCTGATGTACTCTATGATGTGTACTTAACCAGACATATGTTTTGTAATGGGATTGGTCAGCCGTTACCAAAGTAACCCAAGACTTGTTCACTAGAATGCAGTGAAGAAGATTTTTTGCTATCTTTGTGGGACAATGGATCTCATTCTTTGCTATCAAGGTGGAGATTTGAGACTAAAGGGATACAATGGCGCAGACTAGGCTGCTGATAAAGATGAGTGTAAGTCTACCATTGGTTATTTGTTCATACTTAGTGGAGCGGCTATTTCTTGGTGTAGTAAGAAGCAATCATGCATTGCTTTGTCCGCGATGGAGTCGGAGTACGTTGCTTGTTCAGCAATAGTACAAGAGGCTATTTGGTTGAGGAGATTCCTTCAGTGCCTTAGGATCATGGCTCTTGCAGATGAAACCATTATAATCTATGTTAACAGTATGGCAGCTTCGACATATTCTAAGGATCCCAAGTATCATGGTAGAACCAAACACATTGACATTTAAGTTCACTTTATTCGAGATGTGGTTGCACGAGGGGAGGTAGTCCTACAGCATATCTCTACTAGCAGAATGGTGGCTAATCCACTTACTAAAGCCACTACAAGAGATGCTTTCCAAACTCATGTTAGGAATTTGGGATTTCGTAAGATTTGATGTTTTTGTGGATACCTCATTGACGTTGTTAGATATTTTTGAGTATCTTATGCACAATTATCTATTTATGTGATTTTATGACGTAATTGATACTATTAGCACACATTGTATATGATGTCACCAGGCTTAGATCGGCCTTCTCATACTGATGATCACCCTGGTACTTGTAGAACGAGCGGGATGAGACATTAATTATGTTGGCACTCAAAGAGCGAGCAAGGTAAATATTTTGTAACTTGAGAAGTGAACAAAACTAATTTATTATGTCGCCTCATCATTGGCTAATATGAGACTTTAAAAAGGTCAAACATGAAGTTATCCACAGTTTTATGAAGTTTGAACATAGCCGAATGTGAGGTCTTAGATAAGCGCTTGATGAGCGAATATGCTAAGAAACTCAGGTTAGGAGCTTGTATAGTGACTAGACTAAGATTCGTACAGTGTTAGAGAGTGACAAACCCAATTTAGTAGGAGCTTTGCCGTTGCATACATATCATATTGTATGTGCTACCGTCGACCACTTAAGGGAGTGGCTAGATGGATCCATGCTCTAGTACTGTGTAAGCTCTGTTAGGCCAATAATAGGCCTATTCTATACCTTTAAACCTGGAATTATGTCATGAAGTGATGACTTGATGTTGCTACTTTAGCATGTCATCCAAGGGTGATGATGAATACGATCCAGAAGACCATGTCTAGGAAAATGGTCAAGTTTGAGTAAATTGAGATGAGTGGCTAGGGAAGATTGTTGGAAATCATACTCTTGTATTGTAGCTCATGGCCTGGGCGATTGTGTCGAATTTGAGATCACGATATAATCATGAGTACAGATAGAGTGTTGATGTTAAGCATGTTTCTAAGTTATGATTCGCGAGGGGTTTTAAAATGTTTGATCTGGTGTGATCCAATGAATCTGGGGTGTAGACGAGATATTTCGAGTGATGTGCTATGCTAGTTTATGATGACTTAATATAACACTTGTACCTTATACCTTCTCGTCAGGTCACACGCTCCATTTTTCCGTATGAGGAATGGATTGAATGAGAGATTGAGAAATGATGATTGAGCATATAACACATGATGTGGATGAGTGAGAGATATTAGAAACCATATGGTAAATACATATGGTGTGATCTCATGGTACACATAGTCCATCCATACATGGCCTAACCATAAGAGACACGTGGTCTTGGACATGTAGTACACATGGTGTCGCCTAACCATGCCTAACCATGAGGTACACATGATTTGCCATATATGTATATATAAGAGCTTTATGCTCAACATTGTGTAGACACACCAAAAATAATAAGTTCTCTCTCTATTTGTCTATCTTAAGGCTACCATCTTGAAAGCTCAGGAATTTAGAGTGTGGATAAATATTGAGAAATTCTAGTAGCTTCTCAATTAACGGGAGGTTTTCCGGACAATGCTCGTAATTTAAGTTTCCAATCCAAACCTTTTCCGCATTAGGTAATATGATAACCCGTATGTTTTTCTTTCATTCATATTGAGAAGCAATACTTAAGTGAATATTCAATCCAACGTATTAATGAAATAGGCTTTGGTACAAAGGAAATGAGACAAAAAGGAGCAAGGCTATTGGGGGTGGGTTAAGGACGAAAAGATGAGAAAAGATGAAGGACGGGAGTAGGGTTTAGGAGGTCATCAATGGTCGAAGGTAGCAATAAGGGTAAAGGTAGAGAAGGAAGATGAATGATAGGTAGTCAAGGGTGGAGTTGAAAGGGATTAGAGTAAAGGTATAGGAGAGGAAGGGCCATGTTAAAAGAAGAATGAAACAGAAGCAAGTGGAAAATGGAATATGGAATAAAGAGATGAAGAGTTTTGGGGTTAGAGTTATGTTAGATATTTCAAATAATCTATCAAATATTTTACTAAATCTCACACATGAGTTTTGGGGTTAGGTTTGTATGGATTCCATATCTACATGAGAGATTTAGTAAAAAATTTGATAAATTATTTAGGGTACATAGCTGAGAGGGTAATTTTTGGGAAAGAATTGGGCCGAGCTGTGAGTTGGGCCCTGCGGCCCAAAGTGTGAAGGAATCGATAAAAAGCCATAGTGTAACTTCGGCCCATGGAGGTGAGATTACTCCGGCTCAGAGAAGAAATAGTTACTTCGGCCTAAGGAAGAGTAAGGCTACTCCGGTCCAGAGATAACTCGGAGTAGGGCCGGTCTTAGAGTTAGTCCGGTCGCAGTATGTTCTGGGAAGACCGGCTTCAGAGTTAGTCCGGTCGTGACATAATCTGGTTAGGTCGGTCAGAACTTGTTACTTGGAAGTTTGAACTAAGCACATCAAGGTTGAACAGGGTAGCCGAAGTAAAGAGTTGGAGGAGAAGACCGAGCTAAGGATAGTTCGGCCCTCTGCGGCTCGGTATAGCCAATTTTACTTCGGTCAAATGGAAGTTCGGCCATAAAGAAAACCATCCCACTTGGTTTAAGCAGTGGGGGAGGGTGTAAAAGGATAAGCATTATCCTTAGGAGAATGAATCCTAGGAGGACTCTACATGGAGAAATACAAGTCCTACTAGGATTGTGCCATATGAAACTTATAAAAGCCTACAAGCATCACCTTGGAGGAGGTAATTGAACACAATCTTTCTGAGAACTTAGAGCTTTGTCTATTTGTCAAGTTTTCTGACTTAGGCATCGGAGAGGTTTCCGGCACACACCCGCCGGCTAGCTCACGTTTGTGTTTTCAGGTGACAAAGCGACGTCGTACGGAGGAGCGTGGACTTGGTCAACAGGATTATACGAGGAGAATTATTTCCTCCCCGTACAATTGGCGCCGTCTGTGGGAAGAACAGACAAGAACAAAAACCTCTTGACTAAGCTTCTCCTTTTCTCATTCAATGGCACACATTGAAGACTTGCCGCAATCCGCCGTCGACGGACTGACTCCAGAAGGGGGCGCAAGGCGTGAAGGATTACCTGCCGTCCCTCCCATGGCGGACTTGGAGCCCCAACAACATAATTCCAGGAGGAGCGGCAGGGGAAGGCGGAATGGTAGCCCTCGTCACTCTCAAAGTCCCGACAGGCAAAGGAGGAGGATTGATCCTCAAGCCCTGGAAGATCGCGTAAAGGAACAGGATGAACTGATTCGGAGGATGGCGGCGGACATGGAGGCCTTGAAACGCCAGATGAAGACCAAAGATGTGGCGACAGGAGAGGGGCGCAAGCACAAGACGCCCCCTCGCCACTCAGAAAGTCGTAGTAGGAATGCTACACCCTCTCAAGAAAGCAGAAGCCTCAGGACAGGCGACACTCACTCCTTATCTTCAAGAACTCGTCACTCCAGGTCTGAAAGGACGAGATCCGAAAGATCATACACTGAAGGAAGCACGTATTGGCCTTCACATTCACACCAAACCAGATCCAGACATACCGAGCTACCCAGGTCATCCGACTTACGAACCGTGCTAGAAGAAAAAGCACGATGCAAAGAAGATGCCAGGGCAAGGGATCCACACCGAGTTTCGGCCTTACAACGGTTGGCTCCTCGGACGCACGGAAGCGTCGAGGTTGGAATGCCAATACCGCGACCGGCCTACGAACCAACGGACAAGGCATTGGCAAGACTACAGACCTCGCCGTTTGTCCCAGCGATCGAAAACGCACCCCTACCATCAGGCTTCCTTCAGCCGAAGTTCAATACATATGAAGGGAAGACGGACCCGTATTCACACTTGAGCCACTTTCGCCAAGTCATGGCCGTGTACAGGCGAAACGAGGCCTTAATGTGCATACTTTTCCCATCAAGTCTGGGCGACCTGGGCTTGACTTGGTTCGAAAAGCTCCCAGAGGGTAGCATAGCCTCCTGGGCCCAATTGGCAGAAGCGTTCGTAACAAGGTTTCGGACAAATACTAAGACACCGGTGGAGATAGATCAGTTACTCTCCATCGACATGGGTGAAAAAGAGACCCTCAGATCTTACAACAGTCGCTACTGGGAGACATTCAACCAGATTGGAGACTGCCCCACCAATCTAGCCATTGCGCAATATAAAAGAGGCCTACCAGTAGGAAACCGATTAAGGGACTCGATCACCATGACGCCACCCCTCACCATGGAGGCCCTGATGGAAAGAGTGCATCAGCACATCAGGGTAGAGGAGGATGGCGCGCGTGCTAAAGCAAGAACAAGCACGACCGCAGCACCGGAAAAGAAAACCCCTGCCAAGGTCAACACGGTTGACCGAAGTAACAAGAACGGACGTGGCAGACGAGATAACGGAGAAGACCCAGATAAAAGATGGTTGAGAATCCGCACTGCCATAACAACGGTGTTCAAAAAACCAATATATCGGATTCTGAGCGAAATCAAAGACAAGCCTTTTGTCAAGTGGCCAGCCAAGCTTGGGGAAGCTCAGAAGAATTACGACGACAGATCACGGTGCACCTTCCACAAAGAAAAGGGGCACCGAACCGAGAATTGCACGCCACTAAGACAGCATTTAGAAGAATTGGTGGCAGCAGGCCACTTGGACGAATACATTGAAGGAGGAGCGCAACCGGCCCCCCAAGATCATAATGACCAACCCAACAGAATGCCAAACGACGCACCACCACAAGGCATTATCAATGTAATTCATGGAGTTTTTGAACCTGAGCGCGTATGCGAGCTTAGAGGTTCAATTAAGAAGGCTGAACACTTTAGGGAAGTATTAAGCGCCCAACCCGCCATCAAGAAGGGGAGGACAGAGGCAACAAACGTCATGTCCTTTTCGAATAAGGACTTGGAACGAATTTACTGCCCCCATAATGATGCCCTGGTTGTCACTCTCCGAGTCAAGGATTTTGACGTCAAGCGGATTCTGATTGACCAGGGTAGTTCTTGTGAGATCATGTATTACGACACATTCAAACAACTAAAGCTGCAAGACAAAGACTTGGCACCTGCAGTTTCTCCCCTGATTGGATTCAACTCCATGCCAGAG
Organism: Camellia sinensis; assembly: GCF_055761805.1. Lineage (NCBI taxonomy): Eukaryota > Viridiplantae > Streptophyta > Magnoliopsida > Ericales > Theaceae > Camellia > Camellia sinensis. The sequence goes on from NC_138965.1 coordinate 85,657,283, forward strand.
TGGCCTGTCGGCAAAATAATCCTTCCAGTCAGAGCAGGAAGTGTATCAAAACAGGTGGAGTTCTGGGTATTGAAGGTCCCCTCCACCTACAACATCATCCTGGGCAGAACATGGCTGCATGCCATGCGTTCGGTAGCATCATCATACCATCAGGTAATGCGGTTCCCCAATGACGCCGGTATAATTGAAGAAGTCTATGGCGATCAGATCATGTCAAAACAGTGCTTCGCCACAGCAAATGGAAGCCGAGCTGCCAAAGGATACGTTCATTCGGTGGAAGAACCAGAGAGTAATGAACTATTCGCGGACGTCGGCAAAGAGGCTGATCAGAAAGCGGTGGAAGACTTGGTGGAGGTAAAAATAGATGAGAAGAACCCGGATAAGTTCTTCTTGCTTGGCTCATCATTATCCAGCGCTGAGAGATTAGAGGTCTTGGAATTCTTGACCTCTAATATCGAAGTGTTTGCCTGGACACCCTACGACATGCCAGGCATTGATCCAAACTTCATCAGTCACCAACTCAATGTCCACCCATCCGCCAGACCAGTCATTCAACGCACACGCAGATAGGCACTCCACCACGCCGAAATAGTGGCAGAAGAGGTAGGCAACCTGCTGGAGGCAGGAGCGATAAGGGAAGTGCACTACCCAAAATGGATCTCCAACACCGTCGTAGTGCCAAAAAAGAATGGTAAATGGCGTGTCTGCGTCGACTACAAAACAGTCAACAAGGCGTGCCCAAAAGATAGCTTCCCTCTACCAAGGATAGATCAACTGGTGGACCTAACGGCAGGACATAACCGACTTAGCTTTTTGGATGCATACAGAGGCTACCACCAGATCGCCATGCATGAACCAGACCAGGAGGTCACTTCCTTCACAACACCAAGGGGGTTATATTGCTACAAGGTCATGCCCTTTGGCCTAAAGAACGCAGGGGCGACATTCCAAAGGATGGTCACCAAGATGTTTGAACCATTGTTAGGCAGAACAATGGAGGCGTACATCGACGACATGGTGGTCAAAAGCAAGGATGAGAATAACCATCTGAAAGACTTAGGCGAGATGTTCCAGATCCTGAAGAAACACAAGCTACGCCTCAATGCGTCCAAATGCGCATTCGGAGTTGGATCTGGCAAATTCTTGGGCTTCCTGGTGACCAACCGAGGTATAGAAGCCGACCCCTCTCAGATCAAAGCGATCCAGGAGTTGGAGAGACCAAACTCAGTCAAAGAAGTGCAGCATCGTACTGGTATGGCGGCTGCACTCAACCGGTTCATAAGCAGATTGTCGGACAGACTACGACCTTTCTTCCAAGCATTAAAGGCCAAGTTTGAGTGGGATGAAGAATGCGAACGAGCTCTGGAAAGCTTGAAGGAATACATGTCTTCCCCACCACTACTTGTTACTCCAGTACCTGGTGAAGAACTCTTTTTGTACCTAGCAGTCTCTCAACACGCAGTCAGCGCAGTGTTGGTTCGTGCAGAAGGAATACAACACTTGCCCATCTTTTATGTCAGCAAGACATTGTTGGGAGCCGAAACAAGGTACTTACCATTGGAGAAACTAGCATTAGCATTAATGATGGCATCCAGAAAATTGGCGCACTACTTTCATGCCCACACCATAGTCGTCCTCACGACCTTTCCACTAAAAGCTCTGTTTGAAAGGGCGAATTTTAGTGGGCGAATTTTGAAGTGGGCGGTGGAGTTGGGACAATTCGACATCAAATTCCAACCCAAGACAGCAATAAAAGCCCAATCTTTGGCGGACTTCGTCGCGGAATTTACTCCTGGAAGTCATCATATCTGCCCAGTCGACCTGACTGACTCAACCGAACTAGGGACGGAAGTTGACGCCGGAATAGCGCAACCCCTAGTGGAAGGTAGTCCATCAACCGAACTAGGGACGGAAGTTGACGCCGGAATAGCGCAACCCCTAGTGGAAGGTAGTCCATCAAGCACAAAGGCAGACCACATTAAGGACAACAAGGAGGAGCCAAACAAAGGCTCACCAGCAGTTCAAACAGAGGACGAAGGGCAGACAGCCAATATGGACTTTGAAGAAATCACCATCCTTGACCCCACGGCATCGTCTGACCCTTCCACCTGCTGGAAACTATTCGTTGGGGAGATGTGGAAGCTCTTTGTGGATGGAGCATCCAACCGACATGGTGCAGGGCTTGGCATAGTCCTCATCTCTCCAGACGGCCTGGTTATAGAGCAAGCAATCAACCTTGGCTTCCCAGCATCCAACAATGAAGCAGAGTATGAGGCGCTTCTCGCAGGACTCAAGTCGGCACACTTCATGAAAGCAACCGAATTAATGGTATACAGTGACTCACTGCTAGTGGTAAACCAAATTTCTGGCGAATACGAAGCAAAGGATGACAGAATGGCCAAGTACCAAGAGCTAGTCAGAACGGAGATCAAGAAGTTTGATGTGGTAAGGATAGAACAAATTGGCAGGGAGGAAAACAGCCGAGCGGACGAGCTAGCAGGCCTTGCCTCAATGGCAGATACATCAATCCCTCATCCATTACTCGTCGACTTCCTACCAAAACCAAGCATAGAAGACCCCGAAGCAGAAGAAGTGTATTGCGCAGAATTAGGGCCCTCTTGGATGGATCCCATCATCCGGTTCCTAAAAGACGGCATCCTACCAGAAGAGAAAAAAGAAGCCAACAAAATAAGGGCGAAGTCGCAGCGGTTTTGGCTATCTCCATCTTTGGCATTATATAAAAAGTCGTTCTCTGGGCCTTACCTCAAGTGCGTTCATCCCAGCAAAGTAGAAGCATTCCTGTTTGAAATACACGAAGGGGTATGTGGAAGTCATCAAGGGGGAAGGTCGCTCGCCTACAGGGCTATTTCACAAGGATATTGGTGGCCCTATATGCAAGCAGACTCAGAAAAATATGTGAAGAAGTGTGAAAAATGCCAGAAATTCGCGCACCAAATACATCAACCAGCAAGAGAACTCCTACCTTTAACTAGCCCATGGCCTTTCGCAATGTGGGGCTTAGACATAGTAGGACCACTTCCAACAGCATCCGGAGGCAGAAAATTCTTTCTCGCAGCAACAGACTACTTCACAAAATGGGTGGAAGCAGAAGCATTGGCATCAATCAAAGAAAAAGATGTGAAGAAGTTCGTTTGGCAAAATATTATCACTCGGTTTGGCATACCAAAAGCACTGATCTCAGACAATGGAACTCAGTTCGACGGCAGAATCTTCAGAAGCTTTTGTAAAGAGTACAAGATAGAGTTCTACAATTCCACACCGGCGTATCCTCAAGCAAATGGGCAGGCTGAAGCATCAAATAAAGTCGTCTTGGATGGACTAAAGAAAAGGCTAGAGAAAGCAAAAGGCAAGTGGGCGGATGAACTTCCTCATGTTTTATGGGCCTACCGCACCACACCTCGGCGATCAACAGGAGAAACACCATTCTCCTTAGCATATGGAATGGAAGCGGTGATCCCACTAGAAGTTGGCCTCCCCATAATTCGAAGCGAAAATTTTGATCCAGACTTAAATGGAGAAGCCATAGCCTTAGAACTCAACCTTGCAGAAGAAAGAAGAGAAAGAGCGTTGGTCCACATCGCCGCATACCAACGAGAGTTAATCAACAAATACAGCAAAAAGGTTCATCCAAGACAATTCAAAATTGGCGATTGGGTACTGCGCAAAGTAATGGGAAACACCTTGGTCCCAGGAGACGGCAAGTTAGGCCCCAATTGGGAAGGTCCCTATAAGGTGGTTGGGTTAGCCGGCAAAGGGGCATACCACCTAGAAGACAAGGATGGCAAGGCAATCCCTAGGCCATGGAATACGGCCAATCTCAAGTTATTTTACTTTTAGCTTTTCTTTTTCAAACATGTAATTTTCTCTTCCTTCAATAAAATGAGCAATTCTTTTTAGCACAAATTATTCTTTGTAAAAGTTAGCTTTAGAGACTAAGTTTATTGCAAGCATTCTATTCCAAGTTAGCTGGAAAAACTAACTCAGAGGTTGGCTGGATTTAACCAACATCCTTCCTAAGCCCAGGATAAGGATCTAGGTTGCAGGACATTTGGTCGGAATAACCAAATACTATAAGTCAGCTGGAAAAACTAACTTCAATGGTTGGCTGGAATAAACCAACACTTGTTACTCTTCAGCCGAAGTAAGTGTACGGCTGAAGAGTGGTTGGCTGGAATAAACTAACTCTTGATACTCTTCAGCCGAAGTAAGTGTAAGGCTGAAGGGTGGTTGGCTGGAATAAACCAACTCTTGTTACTCTTCAGCCGAAGCAAGTGTATGGCTGAAGAGTGGTTGGCTGGAATAAACCAACTCCTGTTACTCTTCAGCCGAAGTAAGTGTACGGCTGAAGAGTGGTTGGCTGGAATAAACCAACTCCTGTTACTCTTCAGCCGAAGTAAGTGTACGGCTGAAGAGTGGTTGGCTGGAATAAACCAACTCCTGTTACTCTTCAGTCGAAGTAAGTGTACGGCTGAAGAGTGGTTGGCTGGAATAAACCAACACTTGTTACTCTTCAGCCGAAGTAAGTGTAAGGCTGAAGGGTGGTTGGCCGGAATAAACCAACTCTTGTTACTCTTCAGCCGAAGCAAGTGTATGGCTGAAGAGTGGTTGGCTGGAATAAACCAACTCCTGTTACTCTTCAGCCGAAGTAAGTGTACGGCTGAAGAGTGGTTGGCTGGAATAAACCAACTCCTGTTACTCTTCAGCCGAAGTAAGTGTACGGCTGAAGAGTGGTTGGCTGGAATAAACCAACACTTGTTACTCTTCAGCCGAAGTAAGTGTAAGGCTGAAGGGTGGTTGGCTGGAATAAACCAACTCTTGTTACTCTTCAGCCGAAGTAAGTGTATGGCTGAAGAGTGGTTGGCTGGAATAAACCAACTCTTGTTACTCTTCAGCCGAAGTAAGTGTAAGGCTGAAGAGTGGTTGGCTGGAATAAACCAACTCTTGTTACTCTTCAGCCGAAGTAAGTGTAAGGCTGAAGAGTGGTTGGCTGGATTAAACCAACACTTAATACTCCTCAGCCGAAGTAAATTATGCCGGCTAAGGAGTGGTTGGCTGGTAAGTATAGTTTAACCAACCAAAAACCGAAATAACACTTGGAGTAATAGAAGACATTACAAATGCAAGCATACACACAATAACCGGAATAAGAGAAGTAAAATTTTCATTCGAAAGAGAAGTCATTACAAGGGGGCTTAGTTCGGTTACAAAGAAAAGAGTACAAATTTAAGAGAAAAGTTCATCTATCTCGGCATCAAAGGCAGCATCAGTGTCAGCTGGAAGACCGGTTTCTGGCGGCAAGACTCCTTCAGTCACAACAGTGGTATCGACCGGAGCCACAGTTTCATTTGGCTGTTCAATAGTCAGATCTTCCACTCTGGACTCGGGCCGATCTATCTGATCCACATTCACAACCGAAGTATCCCCAGGGGCAGAGTCTTCATCAGAATCTTCATCATCTGAGCCCTCAAGGAACTGCTGTTGCATGGCCGTGGCATATTCCATCAAGGAGTTAGGTATGAAATAGGCTGGAGGGTTGAAAACCTCGGTCTGAGGATCATGACCGAGCTTCTCAACGGCTCCCCTCCAGCCGCACTTAAAGAAAAGATCCTTGGCAGCATTACATTGTTGGGCGTAAGCGTCCTCTGCTCTCTTGAAGCCCTGCTGGTCAGCCTGTTTTACCTTCTCCTTTATTTCGGCATCCTTCTTTCTTTCAAGTTTTAGCAACTCGCGCAAGTACTTGTCCTTCAGCACAATGGCAGTCTTTTGCTTTTCGGCCTCGGCCGAACTAACCATTCCGGTCAAACGACCGACCTCACCTCGGAGTTCGGCCATTTCCTTTCTGGCCGACTCTAGTTCGGCCGATTTCGCCTCTGCCTCGGCCGCCGCTTGCCTTGTCACTTTCCTCAGCTCCAGTACTCTCCTGTGGGTGATTTGGTTCTTTTGAATGGCCTGACAAAGCAAAACAACTTCCCTTTAACCGAAGAAAGAGTTAAAAAGAAAAAGAAACATAAACAGAAAAGCAACCGAAGTCACTAACCAGAATCATGGATTTAGTAGCAGACCGGATGGACTTCAGCTCGGTGGTTAACTGTTTTTGGTGATGTTCCATGTCTTTGGGCAGACACACGCTCTTGGCCAGGTTGATGGCCAACAGGTGGTCTTTCTCAGCAACGACCGAGTCTGTGTCTAGAATGACTCGGTCGTTGAAGGTTAGTTTCGGTGCCCAGCAGCCGATAGTTCGGTTGGAAGACTCCGGTTGGGGGCTCGGTGGTAAGCTCGGCTGAATAGGAGTTTCTTCATCAATCAGAACTCGTTCGGGTTCGGAAGTTCGGGCACGTTTGGTTCGGCGGGAAGAGGATGGCTGTTGGGAAGGAAGGGCGACAACAGCAGGTTGCGGTTGGCTGGGAGGCGCCACTTCGGGCCTAGCTGTCTCGGTAAGAAGGGCCCTGACCCTGCTCCTGCTCCTTTTCGCCATCTCTTCTTCTGCGGTTAGAGGGACAAGTCTTATCTCGGGCAAAGTTGGGTCCGGTTCCGGTGCCTCTTCAAGAAGGAAGTCAGTCACCTTTGCTTTCCGTCGACCGCTGTAACGGTAGGTCGGTTTGAAATTTAGAAGCTTGGCCCAATCCCTTTCTTTAACCCGAAAAGCGGCTCGCAAGACTCCAAGGTTAGGATAGCTATACAGGGAATGGAGATGGGCAAAATCTGCAAAAAAAGAGAGAAGTGTTAGTTCGGCTGACAGACTAAACAACCGAGATAACTTACAAAGCAGAATACCGAAGTAAAATTACCAGGCTCTCCCATTTTCCAATTTATAGGTCGGCCAGGAATTTGAGCTTGAAAATCCTCAAAGTTCCCAGAGACCCAAAAGAAATCGTCATCGTTAAGATCTTTGTCCGGAGTGTGCTTGATTATCTTCTCTCGGCGGCGGCGAATTCTAAGGTAGTAAACCCACCCAGCATTCTTTGAGCCGATAGAGTATTGATGAAAGATCTCGGCTAGACCAAGATTCAGTCCGGTTTGGTGGTTTAATGCGGCTATTCCCATGATAATACGGTATGTATTGGTGGATAGTTGGGTGGGACATAACCTAGTCTGTCTAAGAAATTCGCAGATTAGCGGTTGGACAGGAAACCGTAGTCCGGTCTCTATTATGGATTGAAGGGTAAAAGGCACAAAGCCTTCATTGTTCCAGGGGGTAGCATCTTTTTTGGCCAACGCCAGATGGACATCATCAGGAATCTGGTAATCTTGCCTAAATTCGGCCAGGCCACCAGGGGTTTCGACTAAATATCTATACTTACCCATTTATGGTATAATTTATGAATAAATTATTTCGGTACCAAAACTAGGCTCAGTAGCTCGGTTGAGCACACGCGGGAGTGCCTGGGCAACCTAAGTCTGCAAAGTAGAAAACAAAGGGGTTAAGCACAGATCGTTGGACCGCGCTACAAATTATAAGCAAGATATACAAATCCTACTTCGGTTTAGCGGGCTGGTTCTACCTCGGCTCATCAGATGGTTTCTTAGCTCGGTGTCGAGCAGTTTAGACCGGTTTAACGTCTAGGGGCAGCTTTCTGAGTTCGGTCTAAAAATCTAAGAAAGCTGGTTTAGTCCCAAGGCCTAAATCGGTTGCGATGTGAGGAAAGTTACTCCGGCTGAGCCCCTAGGGGCGGCTTTTTGAGTTCGGTTTAAGAACTAAGAAAGCCGGCTTGGCCCCAAAATCTTAGCTCGGTTATAGACCGAAGTACCTAGTTCGGTATGAGCAAGCTTGTTCGGTGATCCTATCTTGGCTAGAGTGGGTCAGAAGAAACTACTGATATTCCTACAAGTTCTAGTCCGGTTATGTTCTGAATCTATTCACATACATGACACAAACAGTATCCAAGTTCGGTCGGGACGTGATTCTGGATCAAAATCGAAATTTTTTCTCTAGGGTATATGACATATACATAGGCCCTGTTTGGTAGAGCTGTGGGAAAGTGCTTATAGCTTATGCCTCAACAGCTTATAGCTTATAACTTTCAGTTTAAGCTGATTTCCAGCTTATTCTTAAAGCATCTCCTGCTCCACTCAAAGAATAAGCTGATTTCTGACTTCCAAAAAGCTATAAGCTATAAGTTATAAACTAAACTAAACACATCAAAATAGCTTAAATTAAGCTGAAAGCTGAAATAAGCTGTAATTAAGCTTTGCCAAACAGGCACATAGAGTTCTAATAGTTTCTCCGTAAAAGTACAAAAGCGAATCAGAAATGGACAAACTGTTTTCAAAAAACATACAGAGCATGGAAAGCAAAGTACGAAAACAAAGAAAGCAAGAAGGATAGGCTTGCTTACCTGTATAAGAGAGAAGCTAGAGATGGAGGCGGTGGCAGCAATGGAGGCACGTACACAGCAAACTCAAAGACTCAAGAAGCAAGGGAGAAGAGAAAGTGAAGGATAGAAGGTGAAGTGATTCAAGAAAGAGAAAGGCTGTTTTGTGAAAAGGGAGAGAGAAAGAAGGCGGCAAAAAGAGGCGGGAATTGTACGAAATTTCTGTAGGACGGCGTAACAGTTGGCCACGGCTTATCAGAACCCGCCACGTGTCACTGGAATGGGAAGCGTTACAGACGCTATGATTGAAGAGACGTTTTTGACCGGACAAGACGGGGCCCGGAGTAAAATTAGCTCGGCTTGAAAGTTCAAGAGTTTATAGTTCGGCCGGAAAAGCTTCGAAACGACACCAGCTCGGCTGTTGGACAGGTAATCCCAATCATGCTATGCAGATGGAATTAAGGGGCAATTGAGAGGGTAATTTTTGGGAAAGAATTGGGCCGAGCTGTGAGTTGGGCCCTGCGGCCCAAAGTGTGAAGGAATCGATAAAAAGCCGTAGTGTAACTTCGGCCCATGGAGGTGAGATTACTCCGGCTCAGAGAAGAAATAGTTACTTCGGCCTAAGGAAGAGTAAGGCTACTCCGGTCCAGAGATAACTCGGAGTAGGGCCGGTCTTAGAGTTAGTCCGGTCGCAGTATGTTCTGGGAAAACCGGCTTCAGAGTTAGTCCGGTCGTGACATAATCTGGTTAGGTCGGTCAGAACTTGTTACTTGGAAGTTTGAACTAAGCACATCAAGGTTGAACAGGGTAGCCGAAGTAAAGAGTTGGAGGAGAAGACCGAGCTAAGGATAGTTCGGCCCTCTGCGGCTCGGTATAGCCAATTTTACTTCGGTCAAATGGAAGTTCGGCCATAAAGAAAACCATCCCACTTGGTTTAAGCAGTGGGGGAGGGTGTAAAAGGATAAGCATTATCCTTAGGAGAATGAATCCTAGGAGGACTCTACATGAAGAAATACAAGTCCTACTAGGATTGTGCCATATGAAACTTATAAAAGCCTACAAGCATCACCTTGGAGGAGGTAATTGAACACAATCTTTCTGAGAACTTAGAGCTTTGTCTATTTGTCAAGTTTTCTGACTTAGGCATCGGAGAGGTTTCCGGCACACACCCGCCGGCTAGCTCACGTTTGTGTTTTCAGGTGACAAAGCGACGTCGTACGGAGGAGCGTGGACTTGGTCAACAGGATTATACGAGGAGAATTATTTCGTCCCCGTACAATAGCATTTTTGTTTGGGGTTATCCATGTAATTAAGTTCATTAAAGTATTTATGATGAGTGGCTATGATTTTGTGGATATTTGATAAATGGAGGTAAGTGCGGTAAGTTCAAAGTTATAGGATTAATATTAAGTTGAAAGAGCAAGTATTGCAAAAATAATTGCTCCTATAGATTAGCTAATTGTGGGAGTTTGTCCCCAGTGTTTTTGATAATTTGAACCGTTTATATTATAAGGTTCGTCGAGTAAATCATCTATACAAAAAATCAAGTTGATTGGATATTTGTAACCCATAACCAAAGCATATTTGTTTCTATAAAAATTAACGGTTAACAAATTTTCATAAATTTTTAAAAACAATTAGGACTTAAGCATAGGGTTATGAATATCTGATTAACTTGATTATTTATATAAATAATATTCTTAATGAATCCTACAATATGAACAATTGAGATTATCAAAAAACACTCAAGAAAACCTTCCACAAAGAGGCGGCTAACTATTGTGCCTTAAAGCAGAATAGTACCCCTTCTCCACGAATAGACGGTTGCAATCGAAATCTAATTAGAAGATTGTTAGTTTTTAAATTAATGAAATTAGAAACTAGGATTTAATTTATTATAACAGTAAAAAAACAATTCCTTGTAATTTTTTCAATTTTTATTTTATCTAATGACATTTTACTTATCCAAATTTAAAAGCTCATAATTTGAATTGTGTAAATTAAATTTACATCAAATTTGAACTTATCATTTTAAATATATATATATATATATATATATATATATATATGAATCAATTTCATTTAGAGTGAGACCTACACTACATTGTGACATTTACGCCAAAATTAAATTTACATTATAGATTCAAATTTTGGATACTTGTCATAGTACAAAGTTTTTTGAGTAAATTACAATTTGTTCTTTTTATGCTTGATCAGTTTTTTACTTTGGTTCTTAAAATTTATTTTTTTCCATTTTACCCCTTCACATTTCAAGTATTTTTCAGTTTATTCTTAAAGCTAACTTTTATTCAAAATTAGACAGAAAATGACACATTGACAGTCACATAGTATAAAAATATTTTATTATATATAATTCATTTCATTGACATAAACTTAAATCTTAATATAATAATATATTTTTTCTGTTATGTGATAGTTATTGTAACATTTTCTGTCTAATTTTGAACAAAAATTAGCTTTAAGAGTAAATTGAAAAAATTTTAAAACATAAAGGGTCAAAATGAAAAAAAATAAATTTTAAGAATTAAAGTGAAAAGTTGGTGAAACATAAAGGGGCAAAATATAATTTATCCAATTTTTTTTAGATAAAAATCTACCATTAAGGGGGCTGTGGAAAGTAGGATATTGAAATTTTGAGGACGCAAAATACAACAATGGTTTGGTACAGTCTCAAATGAGTTTTGATGGATTTTTATTTTATTTATTTAGAATTCTATACCAGACAATTTGCTTTAATTTTTAGATATAGTTTAAACTATAAAAACATTTTAAATAAATTTTTTTTTTAAAAAAAAAAAAGAGGGAGGAAAATGGTTGGGCATGGACATTCTTGTCATTTCATTTTATCGGAGTGGAGCGCCAATGGTGCCTCTTTTTCCTGATTTTTTGCTGTGTTCACATTTGATTGTATTTGAAGAGAAACAGAGACCAGAATGTGATGCTTACCTAATTACGGATTTGTACCTAAATAATAAATAAATAGATAAAAAGATGCTTAATGGTGGATATACTTTGAGTGAAAAGTATTGTGATTTGAATAGAGAATCGATTCACATTTAAAATATTTGCTGCTTGCTGCCAACAAATGAACGTTTAAAATTTTAAGGAGTTAGTTTAGTGAGTGCAATTTAAGATTTGAGAGTCTATTCCTTTTAAGTCTCACGTTTAACTCTATGTGGAAGGGTGCTTTGTATGGATTTGGTCCATGTGAATTTCAGGATTAGTTAAGATGTGTATAATTGACCCAAATAATGAACCAGAAAAAAAATATATGTAGGAGCGCCCATCAGATTAGCCCACTGCACTGGGCAAACTGGAAGTGATTTTTGTAGGTCCATTCACTTTTTATTTTTTATTATTTTGGTACAATCATGTTGACTCTTTTACTTATTGAGAATGATCTTTCAGTATTGGTAGGACAGTTATTATAGAAAAACCCATCAGATTAGCCCACTGCACTGGGCAAACTGGAAGTGATTATTGTAGGTCCATTCACTTTTTATTTTTTATTATTTTGGTACAATCATGTTGACTCTTTTACTTATTGAGAATGATCTTTCAGTATTGGTAGGACAGTTATTATAGAAAAATAATTTAGATAACAAAATTGGTAGGACAGTTATTATAGAAAAATAATTTAGACCTCTAAATTATGAGTTTTAATGGATCTCTAATATGTGGGTCTCAGTGTGTGATTTGATGTTTTAGTTTTTGTTTTGATTTTGAAAAATGATACAGACCACTAATTAGTGGTTGCACTAGGATGTGGCAGTGAGTCCCACCCACTGCCACATGTGTTTTGTGTCTTAGTTTTTTTTTTACTTGCCACATCATTAGTGGTGGTGTTAATGATAGGAATTTAGTGGTATGTAGCATTGTTTTTTTAGGAAAATGAGTGGGAGCGCTAATTAGTGCTACCACTAATGATGTGGCAGTAGGCCCCACCATGAATAATTTGATGTTTTGGCCTTAATGTTGTATTTTTTTCTTTTTTTATTGAGTGTCATGTCATTAGTGGTCTTTTTAGAGCTCCAAAATTAGTGGTCTCTATCATTGTTGTTTGTTTTAGGTTGCCACGTCACTAGTGCTCTTATTAGAGCTCTTAATCATCACTGGTTATTATATTAGTTTCAAGCGTGCATTTTAATTTTATTTTTTTCCAAACAAGTTTTTAAATTCTTAAAACAATTTGCAAGTGTTTTATAAAAAAAAAAAAAAAAATGGCAGATTTAAAATTGGATACTCAGGCTATAGATTCATTCAGTTTCGATTCGTAGCTCGAAAGAGTGTGGCTCGAGAGTGGCTTGACACCAAAACGACGTCGTTTTGGTGTTTTTTTTTTTCGCGTTTTTTCTGAAGAAGAAGAAGAAGAAGAAGCTGGGTCTGCTGCGCTGTTGGGTTCATCAACATTAACAAATTTTTTTCTGAACAAATTTTTTTTTGCTCATCAACATCAACAAGATCTGGTTCTGCAGATCCAGATCACCATCATCAACATCTTCATCAACAATTTTTTTTTTTTTTTCCTTCATCTTCAGATTTTGAACATCATCATCATCTTCATCAACAAAAAAAAAAAAAAAAAAAATTCCCTTTCATCCTCAAATCCAGATCTACTACAAAGGGGACAGCTATCACCGATCGATCACCGACATCACCGACCACCATCACTGATCGCCATCACCACCAATCACCGACTGCCCCCTTCTCTCTTCCTCTTCTCTTCTCTCTCCTGCTTCCTCTCTTCCTCTTTTCTCCTTTTCTTTATCTCTTTTCTGTCTCTCTATTCAAAAAGCAAGAAAAGAAGAAAAAAAAAAAATCAAAACTCAAAACGACGTCGTTTTGGATTTCGAGCCAAATTCGAGCCACCGAATTTCGAGCTACGGATCATTTTTCTATTTGGTTCACAAAAAAAAAAAAAAAGGCTATAGATTCATTTTTGAATCTTTTGAGTCATTAAATCCAAACTCTAATATCTTTGGGTTAAAAGAACATAATTTGTCTAAAAAAATACTATTTGTTAAAATCAACCTATTTTTCTATCTTTTGAAATCACCCAATTTGTTTATCTGTTAAAATTTACTAAATCTATTTTTTATCTGTTGAAATTCATCAAATACCTTCTTTGTTGAAATGTGACATAGATTACTCATTCAATGCCCTATCCGTTGAATATCGCATATTTCTCTACCTCACTACCAGTATCTGCTGCTAGCAGGGGCAGCAACTTTTCCCGCTAATTTTCTGACAATTTTTTTGCGCATATCCTTATCACAAAATAAGATTTTTCCTTAGATCTAATATCTTATACACTATTTAGGGTATACTTTTTACCAATTTTTTTCTTTTAAAAAATAATTTTTAGAAACAATTTATCAAACAAATTTTGTGTGTCGGTTTTCATTTTTACCTTTTTTGAAAACAAAAACTACACGAAAGGTACCTTTATTATTTAATTATTTTCAATTCATTTTCCATTGAGATCAATACAACTGACACTAATGGGGACAACTTGTAAATTGTTTGTTGTTTCACTTAAATTGTTTGAATAAGGGCAGGCTTCTCTTTAATTCGAGATCAAATTAGAGTATGTTGTTAGGCTTGTGGAAATTCAGGACGAATTTTATTTTGACAATACGAATTGTTCAATGTGTAAAATTTATCGAGTATTTTATTTTTATAAAAAATCAAGTTGGTCGGATATCGATAACTATTTGATCAAATCTGATTTCTGTTAATGGTGAATATAATTTTTAAAATAAATTGTTGACAAAAATCAGATTCGATCAAGTAGTTATCAATATCCGATCGACGTAATTTTTTATAAAGATAAAATATTCGACAATCTTTACATATTACACGGTTCAGATAATTAAAATAAAACTCATGATAAATCTCATAAAATACTCAGCGAAATTTATACATTAAACCTTTTAAATTATTAAAATATGACCATGATAAACTCCACCAACTTAACAGCACCGTCCAATTCATAAAATGACTACAGACAGGCATGACCCTTGATTAAACCTTCACATGCTAGCATAGATACTGTGTATGATCTCACCACTTTTTAAATGGAGAAATTGCACTTCGTGTTAGTTTTTAAAAAAAAAAATTACAAAGGAGAGAAAAAGTGTATCGATTTTACTCCATTTATCTCAAAATATTAATTTTTTATTTTATTTTTTATTATCCCAAAATATTAGTCCTATTTCAAAAATTAAGAACTAAAATAATATGAATTTCTTATTTTGGTTTTTTTTTTAAATTTATTAACAATATAAAAAGTATAATTATGACATCGATATTCTCAAAAAAAATATTATCAAAGGATAATTTTGAAAAATTAATATTTTTAAAGTACAATAATTATACTATCAGAAAATGATGAATTTCTTAAAATAGACTATTATTTTGAGACGGAAGGAATAATAATTAAAATAATAAATTTTTTATGAAATTAAAAATATTTTGTAAAAATATTACTGATTTGCAATTCTTCATTTTTTAAACTATTTTTAATATAAGATTTTTAGTGTTTATTTTTATTTATTTATTTATTTATTTATTACTGCTAGGATGCGTTAAATCCAAAAAACAAAATAAATAAATTGTTTAGTATTTCACAGTCTAATTTACCAAAGGTGTTGTTAAACACCGCCGGGCATTAGTTAAGAATAAAATCTTAATTAAAATTTTAATTTGAATGTAAGACAGATCAATGATCTGATGTGATAATTGCCTTTTTTTTTTTAATTAAATTTTACGGGTAAAAATAATACCTTTTTCTATATATTTCAATACATATTTTATCTATTTTCTTAACTTAACCAGTGCCCTACGCGTGGTGGTTAGCATTTTCCATCTGCTAAGTAACATTGAATAATATTTGAAGTAGGTTGGAGAACACTAACGAAGCAGTGGAACAAATAATAAGCAACAATCCGCCTTTGTTTGCGATGAGCTTTTTTTTAATATGATTTTTTTTTTTTTGGATTATTTGATTATTTTAGTTTAGTTTAAAAAGTTGTATTTGAGATAATGATTTGTTTTTAATAGTTGATTTGATAGTTAGGAAGAGGGTTAGACTGGATAACTAACTAAAAGACAAAATAGGTTAAAATAGTCAATAAAACAAAATGTCACATTCAACCCATAATTATTTCAACAACAATGATTCATCCCACTAAAAACATCACCACTAATAACACTAATGCATTAAAAAAGTAAAAAAAAAAAAAAAAAAAAACAACTTCAAGATCAAAACATCACATCATTAATGACGGGACCCACTGCCACCTAATTAGTGGGAGCACTAATTAGTGCTCCCAAGCATTTTTCATTATTTCAACTATCAAATCAACTAAGAAAAAAAAAAAAAAAAACTAACTTCCCAAATACAATTTTTTTAGCTAGGCTTAAAAAGTCAAATAGCCAATTAAAATAGTTAACTTTCCGAATAAGGCCATTATTGGTAAAATAGCTGCTTTTGGAAAAATTCTACTTTTATACACTTATTTACCTTTGTGCAAACACTTAATCAAACATTATTTTAATGACAATCTTATTAATGGAAAGGGAGTAAATTGTGGCAACACATTATATGATTAAAGTTGAGGTTGACTCCCTCATTATGTTCTATAAGCTACGATATTATTTAAATTAAGTGAGTTATTGTCAATAGTAATGTCAATTATTTAGTGGTCCTACCCCAAATTTGTCTTACCGTTAAGGTGAAGAAATTTTGTAGAGTAAGGATCTTGAACCATAAGTATTGTTGAGTGGTAGGATGAGGGCGTGCATTGATGAGTCATTAATGCCAATCATGACAAGAAGATACTTGGGGAAAAAAATAAATAAAAAAAAGTACTTGGAGATAACAATTTGGATTTTGAAGTATTTATCTTCCATGGTAAAATAAAATATTTTGTACTTTCAGTTTCATTTTGTAGAACCTTTAATTGTAAGAAATACTTGAGGGTAAGTAGTTGGTCCATGATCCTTAGGTATAATTTTTGAAATCTTGTGACTGGTGATTTTGAATGGAGGCTTGAGATGACATTAAGATTGTGATTGTTCGTTGATGCAACCTCGACTTAAATCGTGCTAATATTTCGTGTTCTAGTTGAGCTAGTAGTTGATATTGTGGATGCATGATTAAGATAATTTATATAATTAAATTTGACAAGTTGAGTTAATTAATAATTTTCTTATAGTAACCAGTTGAGTTGAATTTAAATTTCAAATTTAGCTGTTAGCTTGGAGATTGTTTTCTTATAGTTAGTTGAGGATTTTTGCCAAGATAGTAAGTATAACTCATTCATTGAATTAAGAGGTTTTGTTGTGATTTAAGGATTTGGGGTATAGTATTGATTTCAAAGAGTGTATCGTGTTATGTGAGTATAAGTAAGTGATGTAGGTGTAGATAATTTTCCTTTTACGTGTATTATCTATTGCAGTTGTGGTGTTGGGAGAGGTTGGCAATGAGTTACCTCGGAACTCATCTTAGACTTTGAATGGGAGGCGTAAGGATGATGATTACTTGTTCGTGTGTACGTTACTCACAACAGTGACAAGTCGTGCTAAATATTGGATACTTGTTTCTAGTTGTTTGTGTGTGATCCCCAAAATAGGTTTAATTGTGAAAATTTGTGTTGCGAACATGAAATAAATAATGATTAATTTGCGGATTGTAGTGGTTGTCGTGACTAGGATACAACTTCCCAAACTTGTGACTTTTAGCCCATTCATTTGTTTTATTTAACCTTATAGTGGTCGTTATGTGTGGTTGTTGCTTGAATAATTATAAATGGATTGTGGTATCACCATGGCAATGGGATCATTGGTTGAGTGACATTTGGGAGTCACCAGTTGAAATATGTTTGAGAAAAGAATTGAGAACGGAGTTTTCCTATTGAGTATGACCTTGTTTTTTTCGAAATAAGAATTTATCGTTATAGATAAACTAGTGAGTAAAGGAGAAATAGTCATGAAGAGGTTGTATCGAGTCTTATGATGTGTACAACGCTTAACTATTTCAAAAAAAAAAAAAAATTCTTTTCAAACCCTTCACTTTTACAATTCACATATATGCATCTTAAACATTTTTTTTTTATTATAAAGTTTTCTACCAAGAATAATCTCTTTTAATTTCGAAAGTTCGAAATACTTTTTTCCTGGTGTTTTTGGTTCTTAAGTTTTTCAAAAACGCAATTGAGTAATGTGTAGGCATGAAATACTAGTTATGTTGTAAAAACGTAGTTCGTAGTGCTTTGGTTTTGTTGGGTTGTGTTTCGTTGATGGCCATGATTGGCAAATGGACTTTAGAAGTGGCGTAAGGTGATTATTTGAAAATTTGGTTGTCGAGCGACTAGTAGTTTTTTCTTAGGGTGTTAATGTGATGTGAGAGCTTATTTTCTAAGGTTTTAGGTTGTTAAAAAAGCGAGAGTTATTCCCTTGAAGTTGAGTCTAGTTAAGACGCGAGTACTATAGGGTATGTTAGTGAGACCTTTTGCTTGAATTTTTGTTTTGCAAAATCGATGGGTTCTTGTGGCTCATTAGAGATAATTCTTACGAATGAGTTGGAAGAGAGACTCACCACTTTGGAATTGTTATTTGCATCATTGGGGGTGTTGTCAGAATACCAGGGTGAGACTGAAATATGAAAGTTTCCTTTAGATTTCAAACTAGATATGGAGTTGCGATTATAATTCTATTGGGAGTTATTCCACCCCTTATATCATTGTGTTGGTTTATCTTCTTTCATGGGAGTTGTTTCTTGTTCAACACGCAAAATCCTTTGAGTTGGGAGACTCTTCTAGAAACTCGTTGAATAGAGGTCATTTGTGATTAGTTGGTGGGAGTGTTAGTTCCAATATCTGTTTCATTTGAGTTTGTCAAAACTTTAAATCTTGAACTATCTAATTTCGGGGACGAAATTTCCTCAGGTGGAGAATTGTAACACTTCGTACTCCTTGGACTTGTGGGATTGCTCTTGACTCTCTTATTATTATAATTGGAGCATCTTTGATTGATTTTAGAGTATTAATTGGGGTGGTATCATAATGATAAAGTATGATTGAACTAAAAACATTGATTCAGATAATTGTCCCATAGTAGTCCTCACTTTTTTAGTGTTTTCTCTCCCCACACTTTGAATTTGGATGCAAGGCTAGAACCATTGGAAAGTTTGTTTCTAGGGCTCTGATTTAGATAAAAGAATGATCTAAAACGAAGTCTGAACAAGAGAGTTATGAACTGTGTGCATAGTTCACTCAAACGAACTTTTGAGCGGTCTGTTCGAGATTCAGAGATTCAAAGAGCTTAATTTCACTGCTCGAGCCACGCTTTGACAGCTCAAGCGGTCTTTTCAAAGTCAACCACTTTAAAGTAACTTTTTAGTCTAAACTTTTTCATTCTTTCTTTCTCTCTTCTTTCTTTCTCCTCTATACCGGAAACCCTGGACCTTCAAACCTTAGTTTCATCTAATTTTCACCAAGAATCCACCCTAATCTTAAGCTAAAAATGTGGAGCACGTGGAGATCAACATCTTTACCAATTGGATTGCGATTTCTTCAAGATTTCTCCTTAAGTCTTCATATTTTGCTCCTATCTTTGAGGTAGAGGTACTTTTAACTTGGTATATCTCCGATTTGAGGTATATATGTGGTATTTTCTTAGTTCTAGTGATGTATGATATGATTTTGTTATACGAAATGGGTTTGATAAATACAAAGGGGTTTATACCTAATTTTTTTGGAAATATATGAATATTTCTTATTGATTATTAATGTCGATGATGAATATTGGTTCTTTAATCGTTTGTCAACTTGAAGTTTTAGCCCAAAAGCCAAAAAGTCACTATAAATTATCACATTACTCTTTCTACTTTTCTGCATATCTTTTCACAAAAAGTCAAAAAGTTACTAAAATAGCTTGTTCCCAAACAAAGCCTAAGTGTAAAATAAGGAAAATGGGCAATTTCTCAAAAATCCTAGCTTTAAACTTAATTTAATAATGGTTCTTAGTTAATTGACTTTAAATCTTGGAATTGACTGAATGATTATGGCAAAGTTGCTGAGACATGAGATTTTCGAACTTTATTGAATACATGTATTGAGATAGATGATTGTTAAAATTGTGAAATTGAGAAGTTGGAGAAATCCTTTTGTTATTGATATTGTTAAATCTTGCTTATGAATTGAATAAACCTTAGGTAAATTGGATTTGAAAACTCATGCATCATGTGCATTATAATTTTCTCATGTGATTTTATAGTCTTGTGAATATTTAGAAATGTTGTAAGGGGGTAAATAGCGTATGAGTCTGGGTAGTTGAGTCGGGTTTTGGAAATGGTTGTGTATTGTATTTGTACATGCATTGCCATGTCTTGAACTTATCGCCAGACGAATGTAGGAAAAGATTTTTGAGTGTCCACGTGCCCATCGTTTCAGGAGTCGGAAAGTGTGGAAAAACATAGTTTTGGGTGTTCACGACCCTACCGTTTCAGGAGTCGGCAAATATGAAAAAATGTGGTTTTGGGTCCCCATCGCCCTGCAGTTTTTAGAGTTAGCAAATGTGGGAATACTTTCTATATATAAACATATATATGTATGTATGGTTTTACGGCTCTTGCTTGGGATGTCATAGCCTATTTACCACCTCATTGTTGTGGATGAGATTTTTAAATGGAAATCATGCATTGAGCATTGTTGATTTTAGAAGAGAAAATATGAATTTTTCTTAACATGTGCATATCATGATCATATGTATTTTGATAATTTATATACTCTTTTAATGGTATTCCTACTGGGCACTAGCTCACCGTAATCTAACAAATTTTTCAGGTCTTGATGATGTGATTCCACTCCATTGGTGATCTTGTGGAGATTTTTGATAAAGCGCTGAGACTTATTGCATGTTTATTTGTTTACAACTACCGAGCTTACTTGTTTGGGAAAGTATTCCCCTTACTTGTAATAAGGGCTTATGCCTTGAAAGAGGTAAGACCTTAGGGCATTTTTGTTGTATTTTCTCTTATTTCTCAAATTTTATATATATTGTGAAATTCTTAAATCTTACAGGTATGGTGCATGAATGTAAGCTCTTGTGAGGAATTTTATGAGAAAGACAATATTTTCTTTAATGAGTTAATTCATGTGAAATGGATTCAATTGATAATATACGGAGGATATTTAATAAATTTTTTTATATAAAGGTCTATAAATTTAGGGGTGTTATAACTTGGTATTAGAGTTAACCTGGTTTGAATTCCTTGAGTTCGTGGGATGTGACTTTTGGCACAATGGGTTTATCATGCTAGGATGGGGCGTTAGTTGCCTTGCATACTTTATGTATTTATGTGGCTATGTGGGTATGTGTTTAAGCTTCTAGGATACAACTTACATCCATTGCATTTATTGAAATCCTTTTGGAAATGCACTTAATCATTGGTTTTTTCACTTGGAGGTCCTTGAGTGTTGTGAGACTAATTGTTATCTTAGGGGAGTAACTCGTATGTGCTCTATGTGACTATGTATTTATGTGGTTTGCCTTATGTGAAAGTAGGTACATGTATAGGCATATGTGTAACTCGCGTGTGGTGTGTGAGGTCTCATGTGGAGTATTTCAGTGTGGGTTAAACCTTATCTCTATTTTCTTATAGGACGTAAGGAAGCAAGTGACCCCAAAAGGGGGGAAAACTTTTGGGACATGAATTTTTTGCACCATTTTTATTGGTAAGATATATTGTTTTGGGATCACATGACACCCTATTATGAGATTGGTGTGGAACCTTAGTTTACCGACTTTGTAAGTTCATGAGAAGAAATTGTGACCTTAAGATATTAAAGATTTTATGGTAGAGTGAATGGTTTGTGGTTATGAAGAGTTGAAGTTAGCTCATACACTTACATTGAAATTTTGGAAATAAGCTACAAGGGAGGTCTTGGAAGTTGAGTGAGGTAAGGATTAAACCTTATGGTAATGTACATTGATTGGACGATTAGAATGACTTAGGTGCTGTTTGGTAACACTTACGTTTTCAGTTTTCTGTTTATATTTACGAAAATTTTAAAAACTCAAATAAAAACTTGTTTGGTAAATTTTTTGATTTATAAATCAGTGGTCTCAGTTTATAAATTTGGCCAAAAAATGAAAACACAAAAAATGTGTTTCCATTTTGAGTTTTCAGTTTTTTTTTTTTTACCACCCAACACTAGCCACCACCCGCTACCATTTTCCACCACCGTCTTCCACCACCATCACCCACCACCCACACCCACCACCACCTGCCACCACCCACCACCCACCCGCCACCATCACCCACCTGCCACCCACTCGCCACCACCACCCATCCCTCGTTACCACCACCCACTTGCCATCCAACCACCACCAGCCACTACCATCCGCCGCCCGCCACCACCACCCGCCACCTATCTGCCACTACCATCCACCACCTATCTGCCACCACCATCCACCACCTGCTTCTACCAGCCACCCATCACCACCAGTTACCTGCCACTCACTCGCCACTATTACCCAACACCACCACCACTACCATCACCCACCACCTACCCGCCACCTACCACCACGCACCACGCACCACCCACGCACCACGCACCACCACCACCACCACCACAACCACCCACTCGCTACCACCTACCACCCGCCACCGTCACCCACCCACCCACCACCACCACCACCCGCTACCTATCCGCCAACACCCACCACCACCCGCCACTCACCTACCACCACCACCCGCCGCCACCACCACCACCACCACCCGCCACCGTCACCCATTTACCCACCATCACCACCCGCTACCACCCACCACCACCGGCCATCCGTCACCCACTCGCTACCACCCACCCACCCACCACCACCACTACCACCCGCCACCATCACCGGCCATCCGCCACCCACCTGCTACCACCACCCACCACCCGCCGCCACCGCCACCGCCACCCACTCGCTACCACCCACCACCCGCCACCGTCACCCACCCACCCATCACCACCACTAACCCGCCACCACCCACCACCACCAGTTACCCACCACCCACCGTCACCACTTTTCACCACTGTCTTTTGCCGCCACTTGCCACTACTTGCCATTTCTCACTCTTTTTTATATTTTTAAATTTTTTTAAACATTTTGTCAATTACCAAACACGTTTGTAGTTTATGTTTTTTCTGAAAATAAACAAAAAATAAACAAAAACCAGTTTATAAAATTTTTCTAAATATAAACTGAAAACATAAACGTTACCAAACACACCCTAAGCGTTTTGAAATGTTGATATCGGAATAAGTGAACTAGTTTTAAACTTTCTAAAATTAGGTGAAGTTAGTTATGTTTAACTCGGTTGGCGGAGTAGCATAAAGAAGAGGCTATGTAATGGGTGTCTTAAGGGTTGGCTTCATAAGTATTGATACTGTGAGTTACGTGTGGAGTTATTATGAATAAACAGAGACTTATGATAGGAGTTTTGAAATAACTGATGTTGTTAGAATAGGAAAATCTTCGTAAGAAGTTGTATTTGACTTGCTGAGACAAATTGTGACGACCCCATTATATTTTTAATTTTGAATATAATCTATGTGTTTAATATGAATTTGAATGCCTATCTGTTCATTGAAGGAATATCTATTATGATTTCTGTTTAAAATCTGAAATTGGAAGCCTTATTGACTTTAGAAAACTGAAATTAATTAGTTTAAGAAGAATGACATAATTTTTAGAGCATATTAGGAAGTTTGATTTAAAACCGATTCAGTTCAGAAAAACTAAGTTTTGATTAATTAATTTAAGTTGCACTTAATTAACCCAATCCTTGATTAAGGCCCTAAACTAATGATATATATATATAATGTTGATTTAGCTCATGATATACAAAAAAATTTGTTGAGATTAATCTAGAGAGAGAGAGAGCTTAATTTTAGAGAGAGAATAGTTAGATTTGGAGAACTTTTGCTTGAGGATTGGAGAATTGAGCGAGACAAGTCAAGTTCTTGCTAGAATTAGTATAATTGAAGACTTTGGGCATGTGATTACTCCTTAATTTATAAATCAAAGTCATCAAATATGTGAATTCAAGAAGTTTATGTGATTAAATGTAAGAATTGAGCTAAGATTGTTGGAATAGAAGCTAATTCATTCATGCATGCATGATTTTAAAGAATTCTATTATTTTTTAGCATGATTTTGTTGTCTAAGCTTGAATGGGAAGTTGTATTATGCATGCATCCATGATTCATAGAGCTTTGAAGTTTAATTCCATGGTTTGAGAGTTGTGGAAGAAGAATTTGAAAATGAAGTCAACATGCATAAATATTTGAGTTTTATTTTGATTAATTCTTGAAGTTTTGAGTTAAAGGTTTGAAATTAAGTATATGGTTATGTTTTTGAAGAGTTTCTATGTGTTTGTAAGGTTGAGAACAGGCTATGCAAGCTTATGATGTAAAATACATGTTTTGAAGTCAAACTCTGTTATGGAAATTTCAAAATTCAACCTCACCGCTCAAGCAAACAAGTTGTTGCTTGAGCGCACATCTCTTGCATCCAGCATTTTTATAAAGACATTCCATAATGGCTCGAGCGACCAAGTGTCCACTCAAGCGATCTTAGGACATTTACATATTGGCTTGAGTGACCATCAAGCCTAGATTTTGAGCATCCGAAAGTTTTGCATACTGCTTGAGCGACTAAGTGTTCACTCGAGCGACCTTAGTGTATTTTCATATTGGCTCGAGCAACTGCCAAGCCTAGATTCAGACCATCCAGTACTTTTGCGGACAATGTGGTCTGCTCGAGTAACCAATATTGCGTTCAAGCAAAGTGTCTTGTTTCAGCATATTTTAAAAAGTCATAATCTATCCACATCTGCATCCGCATTTCTTTCTGAGCACTTTTAGGCATGAAATGAACCTCATGATTAAATAAGAATTGAGCATAAATGAATTAATTAAGAAATGATGATCCGATGAAGTAATGTGGTTCAATGTGTGCATGTGTTTATGTGTTATGTAGGTTGATCCACGGAGACGTATCGACAACTAAATCACTATGAGTAATATTTTAGTAAAGGTATTTTTACGTACATTATTTTCTAAGTGTTATCAATGAGGTAAGTTTTCCGAACCTATGATTTTGTGCTATGAATGAGCCTTCTATCTGCTTGATTCTTAAAAGATTTGTAATTATGAATGACAAGAATAAAAGCATATGATGGACCCAAGGTCGTTTTGTTTATTTGAAATGGACCCAAAGTTGTCTGTATATTTGAATATCTAATAAGTCTGAATGTCTGTTATGAGTTGACCAAATGGTCATTATATAACTGTAAATAATTGGACCCAAGGTCGTTCCGTTAAGTTATGATCAGTTCAGTTCTACACATCTGTTATATGTTGGACTCGAGATCATTCCACCATCTATTGGACCTAAGGTTGTTTCGTTATGAATTTGTATACGATATGAAAAAATTATTTATGTTATATAATAGAACTCATTCATATAATCTCTTTACTCTAATGTTATTTACTGGGCGTTAGCTTACTCCATTTTATATATGTATGTAGGTGAGCAACGAGACGTCCAACCCTAGTGAACCAGTCAAGTTTACTCAATCTTTGTAAAGTCTGTTAAGGAGTGCCTCACAGGCGAGACTTTTGTTTTCTTTGATGTTTTGTTTTCTTTTGTTGGTCATGTTTGACCATGGTTATACTTAAGTTTTTGGATCTGTACAATGATGACTTGTAAATGGTCTTGGATATGTAATATCTATTTATATATGTATGGATGTGAGTTATTGATATGTAAGATATCTTTGTTTATGCCATATATGCACAGCTCATTAGAGAAAAATTATTTTTCTGCTTTTGTTTCTGGCCCCACATAACTAAATATGTTTTGAATTCTGTCTGAGGCCATAGGTAATCTCATGATTACTGGCCGGTTAAGATCCAAACCTCTCGGGGCGGGTCCAGGTAATAACAGAGTAGTATTAGAGCACAAGTTAATAAATCATACACTAGTCCAATTGAGCATTAAGTTGTCTGGAAAAGACTTAAGGTGCATTCATCTGATAAGTATATGTTTGTGTGCAGTGATGAAAATATGTGAATATATGAAATATGAATTGTTGTGCCTATGTGTATATGTGTAATTCATGTGTTTATTATAATTCAAGTTTATATAGATAATGGTGAGAATAAGGGCTGATGAGATAGAAGAGTCTTCTGCTGCCTAATTAGATTGAATGGAGAGAATGATCCAAGATATGGCTGAGTCAGAAGGCATCAATAGCAACAACTGCACCGACCTCTACCAATGTCTGTGCCACCTTCGGTATAAGAGCATTGGGCAGATGACCATACAATTGCTTTGACCAAAGAGTTTAAGAAGATGAAGCCACCATTGTTTTGGGGAGGAATGGATCCTTTGAAAGCCGAGGCATAGGTTCTTGGCGTTGAAAAATTATTTGAAGTATTCCCATGCATTGATGCACTAAAAGTCCAGTTGGAAACATTTACTCTTAAGGGTGAGGCCCACCAATGATGGATGCTGGTGAGAGATGAAAATGTGGGAGTTAGTTGGGAAAATTTTCTTGAAATATTTTATGAAAAGTACTTTCTTTAATGCATTTGAGACCGAAAATTATCTGAATTTGAAGGGTTGAACCAAGGTAACCAAATAGTAGAGGCATGGTTCACTGAGTTAGCAAGGTTTGCACCATACATGGTTGATACTAAGTACAAAAAGGCGAGGAAGTTTGAGGGTGGAATTCTAAATGCAATCCTAGAGAAAGTGAATGTTCTAAAACTACCGAAGTATGTGGATGTTCTTGATAGAGCCTTAATGTTTGAAGCATATTTGGCATCACATAACCAACCATTTGAATGGAGAGGAAAGAGGCATGGTTCTTATTTGAATAAAGGATCATCGTCTTCAAAGAAGAAAAATTTAGGAACATCTAGTGCCTCCAATTCGACAAGAGATGCTGTGCCAACATGTAATGAGTGTAGTAAGAAACATCAGAGAGTTTGCTACCGTACTTCTGGGGCATGTTTCGGATGTGGTAAGACTGGGCACATGGTCAGAGATTGTCCTCAAAATGAGCAAAGAAATAGAAGACCAGCTGTTAGTTTGACTGGATCAGTTCCAATGCCAAGAAATAATGCTAGACCTGCTGCTACAAGAAATACACTAAGAGAATGGAGAGTTTCTGTGCTTGTAGACACCCCATTTTTGACTGTCCTTAAGACTTGGGCGCTTTATTCCGAATACCTGATGATGAAAATTACACTATGCAATCTTTTGAATTCTCAGCAAAGAAATTTGGATTCAAGCTCTAATCCCAAACCTTGCACCCCATTTTGGCCAAACTATTTTAGACCTTAAAACCCTCTCTTTCAAAATATTTTTGAAAATGTTTCTACGATGTTCCGAGACTCACATTTTATTTAAATATTGCACTTTTCGGTAAACCAAGCAAGGACAAAGTGGAAATGAATGGAAAAGAGGTGAACTCTTTGAAAAATATTTTAAAAATCTCATTTAGAGGTTTGGAGTTGAAGAATATTGGAGAAGAGGGAAGAAAACTAGTCGGGGAAGAAGTTGGGCATGAAACCGTTGAGAGAGAACTGGACAACCTCGCTAAATCAGGCCTATCCTTTTGTACACTTGTACTTTAGTTGTGAGGCCACCACCATTGGAAAGTGGACTTTTAGGGCTTCATTTTACACTCAAGAATCTCCTCAACCCGAGTCCAAATGAGGGAGATGTGGTTGTTTGAAGTTAGGTATCCATCCGTTTAAGCTAGAAATGAGCAACCTTTACTAAAATAGGTATATCTCTTTGACCACTTAAAATTTATATGTGAGGCCACTACCATTGGAAAGTAGACTTTCGGGGCTTCAATTTGGACTCAAGAATCACCTAAAACTAAGTCTGGATGAGGAAGATATGCCCATTTGAAGTCAGGCCTGAAGTGCAGTCATTGAGACCCGGCCAAATCCATTGAGAACCGGCCGTGCCTCATTGAGGCCCGGCTAGGCCTCAATGAAAATTTCTCTAGGGTGTTTTTGTTTATTGAGGCCCGGTCATGCATTATTAAGGCCTGACTGTGTGTTTTGAGGCCCGACCAGCCCTCGATGGCGCCAGACAGACAGCTAGCGGAAATTGAACAAATATCTTTGTTTGAAGATATTTTGGACCTTTTTGGCTCAAACTCTATAAATAGAACCTCTTTCTTCAGAATCCAAGGTTAGAAAATTTTCCAAAAGGCTTTAAGAGCTAAAACCATATTCCTTACTCCTTTGATCTTGAAACCTTTTTTTGAACTATACATACACAATACATACAACATTGGAGCTTGTTCTTGAATCTTTTTGCTAGAGTTTCAAACCATATTTCATAAACTTGAGGGTGCTTTGGAATCAAATTTGTTTAACCAAAACTTCTCTTTTCAAGAGGTATAAGCTTGTCACCTTTTTCCTTGCTTCAATTTCCATCTTTTCCTATCTTTTTCTTGTGTTTATACACTGTTTTGGATCCATTCCAAGTGCTGAAACTTGGGGTTAAAGGGCTACCAAAGGTAGAGAGGTTTAACAACCTTTCTTGCACCATATCCCATAGCTCATACCCCTTGATTTCCCAATTTTTCTTTGGTTTACATGTTGATTTTTAGGGTTTAAAAAGGCTGAAAAACATGATTTGAAAGTCTCAAAAGTTGAGGGGTTAGCCACATTTCCTTGATTTTACCTACTAGCTTTATATCTTTTACTTTTGTCTATCTTTTTGTGCTCTTTAAACACACTTTTAGCCACTATTTTTGGGCTATTTTGGACTGTTTTGGGGCTGAAACATGTGATTTAAAATTACAAAGAGTGGAGGAGTTAGCCACCCCTCCTTAGGCTTTGTTCCATAGCTTTTTCTCTACTCTTTTTACTTACTTTCTCTTACTTTTAGTTACTATTTTTCACCTATTAGGGACTGTTTTAGGGCTGTTTTAATTTATTTAAATAGCATGTGCGTTGATTAGTTGGCTTGTTGTCTCATATGCTCATATACATAGCTCATTGCATGTTTGTTCTAGTTTTTCTTTAAGTAATTTCCTTATTTAAGAGCCTCATTTTAATAATGAACTTACCATTTATTTCTTTCATTTGAGAGTTGTTTCAAATGGTTGATGGTTATTCAATACATGAACTAGAGTTTTGCGCTTAATGGCTTAATCTCTACGGAGATTCATTGTTAACGGTGTAATCTCTCTTTCATGTTGAGAATTACTTCCCATTTGGCGCTTCTCTCCTTTTAGAGGACTTAATCACCATGGACAAATGGACTAAAGAATGGCAATCACTAAACAAATTGGTTTAAAATTGGATCAACGCACATAAAAAAAATGGATTTGATTGCTTAGACTTGGCCGGGCATTACGCCAAGTTTCTCGAGTCAAGAGTCATCATGCACTAATTCATGGTGTTTTGATGATTCTTGAAATGTCTCTACCACTCTCTTTGAGTTCATTCCATGACAAGAGGGAAGGGTGGTCATATTCATTGCATTTTATTGATTTTTGTCCAAAATTGTATCTGAGACCATCAAGTAATTAATTTGCTCATTGATGGCTTTGGAATCAATCTCAAAGAAGGAAATGATAGAGAAGGAATGAAGGGCAAACAGAGCTTGAAAATGCTCTATCTACACCAATTTCACCTTAGAGCACAGAAACAGAGCTTTGCACCAAATTGATGCACGGCCGGCCATCAGTAATGCACGGCCGGTCCTTGGTGTGTGGCCAGCAGTGCAATTTTACAGAAACAGAGGCAATGGTTGAAGGTGAAACAGAGATGGTCTGGGCAGACATAGTAGCTTTCAAGTGATGTGCATCTAGTCTTCATCCATCTTCCATTGTGTCCTTATCAAACGCAATTAATTATTTCATTAGTATTATTTTCATAGTTGCGAACAAATTGTGTTATAATATTTAATTAGTCTAATTAGTTATAACTGATTAGTTGATATTGTAATATTTGATTAGCTTAGCCTAGTTTCTTAATTAATTAGCTTAGATAGTTTGTTAATTATTCATTTCAAGTGTTGTAAT
This sequence comes from Camellia sinensis, assembly GCF_055761805.1. Taxonomy (NCBI): domain Eukaryota; kingdom Viridiplantae; phylum Streptophyta; class Magnoliopsida; order Ericales; family Theaceae; genus Camellia; species Camellia sinensis. The sequence continues at coordinate 85,686,752 of NC_138965.1, forward strand.
AAATTAGTTAATTAGTTTAGCTGTTTATTCAAGTTTTGTAATAATTAGCTTAATTAGCTTAGCTTAGTTAATTAGTTAGCTTAATTCATTCGGACTCTCCTTCGTGATGGCGTAATGTAATAATGTGTATGTCTTCTAACCTCATGTCTTTCTCCCTTTTACTTAACCGCTTTCGATGGTTAGTTTAGGAGCATCACGTTTCAATTAGCATATCGCATGTTTGCATCCATTCATTTTGTATTACATGCACCGAGAGTCAGCGCATCATTCTAATTGTATTGTTATTTCAATACTTTCTTTGAATACGTGTTTAGCCATATGTTATCAATATCAATCCATATGCCATATTAGTAGCCGAGTCTATTAATTGCATTCTTTGCATGTGTTGCATTAGACATTTGGCATAGTTAGGAATCATGTATTATTTTTCTAACTCATATCTTTCTTCTTAGCTTGGGGTACTAGGTGAGTTTTTATGCTTTAGCATACTTGCATGAGTGTGAGTGATTGTCATGATTAGCATGCTTGCCATGAGGCTAAATGCTTACTTGATAAACTACTTGAATGCTTGTGGATGAAGGTTTGTTGCTTGAATTAGAACGATTCAACGAATATATGTTTTAAGCCCACTTTGTTGAGTGGCAAATCAGTTTTAAGCCCACTATGCTTAGTGGCAAATTCGTAACTTTAAGCCCACTTGAGGTGGCAAATTCAAACTCTTTTCACAAAAACAAACATGAAATTGAATCATTCCAAATTGAACAAACTAGTCTATACTTGCTTGTGCGCATCACATAGCAAAGCTAGCTTAATAACCAGAACAAGAGCACATAATGTTGATAAAAATCATATCATGATTAGTAGAGGTCGATCTTTGATTGGACGAGTGGGGTGCTCAATTCATAACCTTCCCCTCTCGTACCTATGTTCCCGAGCCGAGGCAACTGTGGTGATGACGGACACGTGGCCTTTGGCACGAGTCATGGGTTTCCTAAATTTTTTCAAAATAAAATATTTAGGTGGCGACTCTGTATCTAGCAAAACAGTCCAATTTTGGCATTTTTTTATTCAAAATCGATTTTGCAAAAGATTTTTCGAATTTGGACTCTTTGGTGATTATCAATTTCACATTGCACTTATGAGATTAGATTCAGAACCGCGGGAGTCTGAATTGTAGGGCTTCTTTCGAGTTTCCGAAAGGGGGCGTAAAAAAGTCGAGCTATAGCGCTCATCCCAGGTGACACACGGAATATTGAGGTCATTGTCTCAAGTACTCTTTCTATTTGTAACCAAGATGCTTATGTGCTAATTGATTAAGCTGTGACACATTCTTTTGTATCTACTACATTTGCACAAAGAATGAACAGACCCATGGAATCACTACCTTATGTGTTATGTGTATCTGCTTTATTTGGGGAATCTATTTTGTGTTCATCTCTATGTCGTGCTTGTGAAATTTTTGATGGGAATGCTACGTTATTTGTGGATTTGTTACCTCTTGACATAAGACATTTGGACGTGATTTTGGGAATGGATTGGTTGTCTAAGTATTGTGCTACTATTGATTGTCTGACAAAATGAGTTTTGTTTAGACCACTAGGACATGATGAGTTTATGTTTTAGGGTAATGGCGTAATACCTTCACCCTACTTAATTTCGGTAATGAAAGCATGTAAATTGCTTAAGAAAGGGTGTCAGGATTATCTATGTAGTATTTTGACTGATCAATCTATGGATACTCTATTAGATGATATTTCAGTAGTTAGAGAATTTTCAGATGTATTTCCAGAAGAATTGCTAAGGAAATTAGTTGATAGAGAAATTAAATTTACTATTGAGGTTATGCCAGGTACTCATCCTATCTCAAAAATCCCGTATCGAATGTTAACAGTTGAAATGAAAGAACTAAAGGATCAACTGCAAGATTTTCTTGATAAAAGGTTTATCCGACATAGCACTTTTCCATGGAGTGCGCCGGTCCTATTCATGAAAAAAAAGGATAGAACTTTATGCTTATGTATCGATTACAGGGAATTGAATAAGGTAACGATCAAGAACAAATACCCTTTGCCTCATATGGATGATTTATTTGACTAGTTACAAGGTTCACAAGTGTTTTCAAAGATTGATTTGAGATTTGGGTACCATCAATTGAAAGTGAAAGCTAAAGATGTTGAGAAAACTGCATTCCGAACAAGGTATGGTCACTACGAATTTTTAGTTATGCCGTTTGGAGTGAGAAATGCACCCGCAACTTTTATGGACCTTATAAACCAAATCTTTAAAACTTATCTTGATTGGTTTATTGTGGCATTCATTGATGACGTATTGATTTACTCGAAAAGTAAAGAAGAGAATGAACAACATTTGAGAACTATTTTACAAACACTTAAGGAGAAGAAATTATTTTCAAAATTGAAGAATAGTGAATTTTGGTTGAATAAAGTTGTGTTTCTAGGCCATGTGATTAACAAGAATGGAATTTCAGTAGACCCGCAAAAGATTGACGCAATTGTGATTTGGCTTACACCGACAAATGTGACGGAAGTCCAAAGTTTCATGGGATTAGCTGGGTATTACAAAAGATTTGTAAATGGCTTCTCAAAGATAGTTGTACCATTTACCCAACTTACTCGAAATGGAGAACTGTTCTAATGGACTGATGAAAGAGAATCCGCTTTCCAAACCATGTGGTCCGCTCAAGTGACCAATGTTGCGTTCAAGTGAAGTGTCCTGTTTCAGCATATTTTTGAAAAGTCATATTATGTCCACATCTGCATCCTCATTCATTTCTGAGTACTTTTAGGCATGAAATAAGCCTCATGATTGACTTAATAAATAAGAATTGAACATAAAAGAATTAATTAAGAAATGATAATCCAATGAAACAATGTGATCCAATATGTGTATGTGTTTATGTGTTACATAGATTGATCCACGGAGGCGTGTTGACAACCAAATCACTGTGAGTAACATCATAGTAAACATATTTTTATGTACATTATTTTCTAAGTGTTATCAATGAGGTAAGTTTTCCGAACCTATGATTTTGCTATGAATAAGTCTTCTATCTGCATGATTCTTAAAAGATCTGTAAGTATGAATGACAAGAATAAAAGCATATGATGGACCTAAGGTTGAAATGGACCCAAGGTCATTCTGTATATTTAATATAGTGGATCCAAGGTTGTTCCGAATATCTGATAAGTTTGAATGTTTGTTATGAATTGACTAAATGGTTATTATACACCCGTAAATGATTGGACCCAATGTCGTTCCGTTAAGTTATGATCAGTTCAGATTTACATATATGTTTACATTGAACCCGAGGTTGTTCCACCATCTATTGGACCCAAGGTCATTCCGTTAGGAATTTGCATATGATATAGAAGGATTTATGTTATATAAAAGAACTCATTCATATAACCTCTTTACTCTGATGTTATGCACTGGGCGTTAGGATACTTTGTTTTATATATGTATGTAGATGAGCAATGGGACGTCTAGCCCTAGTGAACCGGTTGAGTTTACCCAATCTTTGTGAAGTCTGTCAAGGAACGCCTCACGAGCGAGGCTTTTGATTTCTTTGATTTTTTGTTGGTCATGTTTGACCATGGTTATACTTAAGTTTTTGGATTTGTACAATGATGACTTGTAAATGGTCTTGGATATGTATTATCTATTTATATTTATGGATGTGAGTTACTAATATCTAAGATATTTTTATTTACGCCATATATACACAACTCATTGGACAAAATTTGTTATTCTGCTTTTATTTTTGGCCCCATATAACTAAATATGTTTTGATTTCTATCTAAGGTCGTAGGTAATCTCATGATTACTGGCCGGTTATGATCCAAATCTCTAGGGATGAGTCTGGCTCATGACACAAATAGGCATGCCCTTTATGTTATATCATTGTTATGAGGTAGGAGTTGTGGATACGGGAAATGTAAACAGTTGTTTGGGATTGGGTGACGATGTGAGTATATTTATGTTGTTAATATACCATTGAGTTCAGCCGAGACTTTTAATTTAAAATGATTGATAATTGTTAATTATGACTTTTTCAGATTATGAGTTCAAGTTTTGTAAGAGTTATATATATGAAAGAGTTATGAATGGAAATGGTGTAAATTGTGGCAATATAAGTTATATGGTTAAAGCTGAGGTTGAATCCCTCACTATGTTCTATAGGCTACGGTATTACTTAAATTATGTTGAGTTATTGTCAATAGTAATGTCAATTATTTAGTGGCCCTACCCCAAATTTTTCTTACCGTTAAGGTGAAGAAATTTTGTGTAGTAAGGATCTTGAATCATAAGCATTGTTGAGTGGCAGGACAAGGGTGTGCATTGATGAGTCACTGATTCCAGCCTCAACAAGAAAATACTCTGGGGAAAAAAAATCCAAAACCTTTCGCTCTATAATTGGACTATAGTGTTGCTAGTAGTGTTATTTTAGATGTCACCTTGATGAGTTTTATTTCCTTGAAAGATGGACTTACATAGCGAGTGTTTGATATTGCATTGAAGAAAGTTTGTTTTAGAATATGTAAGCTCTTTGGCAGATGAAAGTTTGAGTTGAAATCATTAGTTATGCAATGAGAAGGTAAAGCTAATCTACGGTTATCCTTTTCAAGGTTGATGTGGTGCTAGACAGAGTTATACAATGGTCGAATAATATGAAAATTAGATAAGAAAACTTTTCTATACCTCAACGGTTAATCATGTTTAGTAAAATTAGTAGTTAGAGCCACGATAGATTAACCTTCCTCATTTTGAGAATTTCAACTGAATTTAATTATGAGCTTGAGTCGATTATGAGTTTAAATTTATTGCAATGGTACGATGATATGAATGGTCAACTAGTCCTTTTGTTTTTAGGACAATGTGATCCAATTTGTGTTTACTTGGGATTGTCATTGTCTTATCATTGGGAGTAGACATTGATTTGGTTCTTGATTGACATTTGCCATTTTATATTAGGATAGTCACTAGTGATTGCGAATAATTATAATTTTCAAGTGAGAAATTCTATCTTTGTGGCTAATTGTGAATCCTAGTCATTTCACCATGGATGTAGAAAGATTTTGGGTTACTGCTGTGTTAATATAATAGGGTTATTGAGGTCATGCTTATGCATTTGACTTTTGGTGAATGATAACAGTTTGGATTTTGAAGTATTTATCTTCCATGGTAAAAGGAAATATTTTGTACTTTCAGTTTCATTTTGTAGAACCTTTAGCTGTAAGAAATACTTGAGGGTAAGTACTTGGTCCATGATCCTTAGGTAAAATTGTTGAAATCTTGTGAATGGTGATTTCAAATGGAGGCTTGAGATGACATTAAGATTGTGGTTGTTCGTTGATGCATCCTCGACTTAAATCGTGCTAATATTTTGTGTTCTAGTTGAGCTAGTAGTTGATGTAGTGGATGCATGATTAAGATAATTTATATAATTAAATTTGATAGGTTGAGGTAATTAATAGTTTTCTTACGTCTAACTAGTTGAGCTAAATTTAAATTTCAGATTTAGCTGTTAGTTTGGAGATTGTTTTCTTATAGTTAGTTGAGGATTTTGCCAAGATAGGAAGTATAACTCATTCATTGAATTATGAGGTTTTGTTGTGATTTAAGGATTTGGGGTATAGTATTGATTTCAAGGAGTGTATCGTGTTATGTGAGTATAAGTAACCGATGTAGGTGTAGATAATTTTCCTTTTACGTGTGTTGTCTATTGTAGTTGTGGTGTGGGGAGAGGTTGACAATGAGTCAGCTCGGAACTCATCTTAGACTTTGAATGGGAGGTGTAAGGATGATGATTACTTGTTCTTGCGTACGTTACTCACGAGCATAACAAGTTGTGCTAAATATTTGATACTTGTTTCTAGTTGTTTGTGTGTGATCCCCAAAATAGGTTTAATTGTGAAAATTTTTGTTGCGAACATGAAATAAATAATGAGTAATTGTTGGATTGTAGTGGTTGTCGTGAATAGGATATAACTTTCCAAACTTGTCACGTTTAGCCCATTCATTTGTTTTATTTAACCTTATAGTGGTCGTTATGTGTGGTTGTTGATTGAATAATTATAAATGGGTTGTGGCATCACCATGGCAATGGGATCATTGGTTGGGAGTTACCGGTTGAAATATGTTTGAGAAAAGAGTTGAGAGCGGAGTTTTCCTATTGAGTATGACCTTATTTTTTCTAAAATTGAGAATTTATTGTTATAGATAAACCAGTGAGTAAAGGAGAAATAATCATGAAGAGGGTGTATCGAGTCTTATGATGTGTATAACCCTTAACTATTTCAAAATAAATAAATAAATAAATAAATAAATAAAAATGAAAAAATTGTTTCTTTTCAAACCCTTCACTTTTACAATTCACTTATATGCATCTTAAACATTTATTTTGTTTATAATGCTTTCTACCAAGAATAATCTCTTTTACTTTTGAAAGGAAATATATTTTTTTCTTGGTGTTTTTGGTTCTTAATTTTTTCAAAAACGCAATTGAGTAATGTGTAGGCATGAAATAATAGTTGTGTTATAAGAATATAGTTCGTGGTGCTTCGATTTTGTTGGGTGGTGTTTCGTCGAAGGTCATGATTGGGAGATGGAACTCTCATTAAAAAAAATTCTTTCTTATGAGAGGGGGTTAAGGACTTTGGAAGTAGCATGAGGTAATCGTTTGAAAATTTGGTTACTGAGTAACCGGTAGTTTTTTCTTGTGGTGTGAATGTGATGCGGGAGTTTATTTTCTAAGGTTTTAGGTCGTTAAACAACCGAGAGTTATTCCCTCTAGGTTGAGTCTATTTGAAACGCGAGTACTGTAAGGTATGCTAGTGAGATATTTTGCTTGACTTTTTGTTTTGCAGAATCGATGGGTTCTTGTGGCTCGTTAGAGGTAATTCTTACGAATGAGTTCAAAGAGAGACTCATCACTTTGGAATTTTTAATTGCATTATTTGGGGTGTTGTCAGAATCCCAATGTGCGACTGAAATATAAAAGTTTTCATTAGATTTCGAACTAGATTCTGGAGTGGCAATTTTAATTCTATTGGGAGTTGTTCCCCTTATATCATTGTATTGCTTTGTCTTCTTTCATGGAGTTGTTTTTTATTCAACACATGCAATCTTTTGCATTGGGATACTCTTCTAAAAACTCGTTGTTGAATAGAGGTCGTTTGTGATTAGTTGGTGGTAGTCTTAGTTCCAAAATCTGTTTCATTTGGGTTTGTCCAAACTTTGAATATTGAACTCTAATTTCGGGGACGGAATTTCCTAAGGTGGGGAGATTGTAACACTTCGTACTCCTTGGACTAGTGGGATTGCTCTTGACTTTCTTATTATTGTAATTGGAGCCTTTTTGATTATTTTAGAGTATTGATTAGGATGTTATCATAATAGTAAAGTATGACTGAATAAAAAATATTGATTCAGATAATTGTTCCATGAATAGTCTTCACTCTTTTACCTTTTTCTCCCTCCACACTTTGAATCTGGATGAGAGGCTAGAACCATTGGAAAGCTTGTTTCTGGGGCTTCGATTTAGACAAAAGAATGACCCAAAATGGAGTCCGAAAAAGAGAGTTATGCCCCGTTCGAAGTTTGCGTACCTAAAGTGTGTGAATAGTTTGCTCGAACGAACTTTTGACTGTTCGAGCGGTTTGTTCAGAGATTCTCAAAGCTTAATTTCATTCATTGAGCCAAGCTTTGACCCCTCGAGCTGTTTGTTCAAAGTCAGTCACTTTAAAGTCACTTTTTAGTCCAAACTTTTCATTCTTTCTTCCTCTCTTCTCTCCATTTCCTTTATATCCAAAACCCTGGACCTTCAAACCTTAGTTTCATCTAATTTTCACCAAGAGTCCACCCTAATCTTGAGCTAAAAACATGGAGCACGTGGAGATCAACATCTTTACCGATTGGATTGCGATTTCTTCAAGGTTTCTCCTTGGGCTTCATCTTTTGCTCCCATCTTTGAGGTAGGGGCACCTTTAACTTGGTATATCTATGATATGAGGTATATATGTGGTATTTTCTTAGTTATAGTAATGTATGATCTGATTTTGTTGTATGAAATGGGTTTGATAAATAGAAAGGGGATTGTACTTAATTTTTTTGGAAATATTATGAATATTTCTTGTTGATTATTGATGCTGATGATAAATATTGGTTCTTTAAGTGTAAAAGAAGGAAAAACCGCAATTTCTTAAAAACCCTAGCTTTAAACTTGATTTAACAGTGGTGTTTGGTTCAATTGACTTTTAAATCTTGGAATTGGGTGAATGATTATGGCAAAGGTGTTGAGACATGAGACTTTTGAACTTTCCTGAATACATGTATTGAGATAGATGAATGCTAAAATTATGAAATTGAGAAGTTGGAGAAATCCTTTTGTTGTTGATATTGTTAAATCTTGCTTATGAATTGAATAAACTTTAGGTAAATTAGATTTGAAAACTCGTGCATCATGTGCATTATAATTTTCTCATGTGATTTTACAATTTTATGAATATTTAGAAATGTTGGAAGGGGGTAAATATTGTATGAGTCTGGGTAGTTAAGTCAAGTTTTGGAAATAGTTGTGCATTGTATTGGAACTCGTGTGGGGAGTCAAGTTGCTCAATTGCTCTGTCTTGGGTTTATCGCCGGACAAATGTAGGTAAAGGGTTTTGGGCGTCCACGAGCCTACCATTTCAAGAGTCGACAAATGTAAAAAAAAATATGGTTTTGGGTGTCCACGACCCCTCCATTTTAGGAGTCGACAAATGTGGAAGGGGAAGGTTTTTGGGTGCCCATCGTCCCACTGTTTTAAAGTCAGCAAATGTAGGAATACTTTCTGTATATAAACCTATATATGTATGTATGGTTTTAGAGCTCTTGCTTGGGACATCATAGTGTATTTACTACCCCATTGTTGTGGATGAGATTTTTAAATGGAAATCATGCATTGAGCATTATTGATTTTAAAAGAGAAAATATGGATTTTTCTTAACATGTGCATAGTATGATCATATGCGTTTCGATTATTTATATACTATATTAATGGTATTCCTACTGGCCCCAATCTAACAAAACTTTCAGGTCTTGATTATGTGATTCCACTCCATTGGTGATCTTGTGGAGATTTTTGATGGAGCATTGAGACTCCTTGAATGTTTATATGTTTACAGCTATTGAACCCCTTAGTTGTAATCAAGGCCCACATCTTGAAAGATATAAGCCCTTAGGGCATTTTTGTTGTATTTTCTTTTATTTCTCAAATTTCATATGTATTTTTAAATTCTTAAATATTACAGGTATAGTGCATGAATGTAAGCTCTTGTGAAGAATTTTATGAGAAAGACAATATTTTCTTTAATGAGTTAATTCATGCGAAATGGATTCAATTGATAACATACAAAGATTATTTAATAAAATTGATTATATAAATGTTCATAAATTTTAAGGGCGTTACATTATTAAATGAATAGATGCCCTTACCCTTTGATTTTGAGGGGAAAGGGGATGTTAGAGTTTGTTGTAGACTCATCTTCTTCATTGAAACATTTGGTGTGTAGAATGAGGGTTGGGGCGGTGTGTGTACAAGGATTTGAGTTAAGGGTATAATTGGATTGGTGTATGGGATGAGAATAATGACTAGTAATCAAAATAATATGTATGTACACGGAGAAAAATGATTTGCATAGTAGTAAATATGTGTAGAAATAGAATTTCCCTTATTTTGTCTTTATTGACTAAATTAATTCTAACTTTGCATGCCAAACGACCCTGAATAATATTTTAAGTAGGTTGAAGAACATTATGGAAGTAGTGGAAAAATATTAAGCCGAATGTGGTGTTATTTTTAAATAGGTCGGAAAATTTGTGAAAATACTTTTTTTTTTTCTTTAACGCGTATGACATTAGATTTAATGATTGTTTTGTTTTTGTATTAAGAATGTGATTAATGAAATTGTTTGCTCAGAAAAATTGTTATCTTGAAATTATATTATTTTATTTATTTATTTATTTTTTTTGGGACTGTTGCTTAGAAAATTTACCAATGTGACCGGCAGTGGGTGGTGACTATCAGTGACCAGTGGTGGTGCTAATATGTATAGATTGACAGATTAGATAGACATATTAGTGACACATGGACAGATAGGAGATGCAGTGTGGATACATAAGTGGACAAATAGATAGACAAATAAGTAGGGAGAATACAGTCTTTTAAATTGTTATTGTCCCTTTGACTCCAAAAAAAAATAGAATTTGGGAATATTGCCCCAAATTTTTTGAATTGAACTTATAATCGAAATGCCCAAATAGGAAACTAAAAATATGATTGAAATATTAGTTTCACACTAACTTTTATTTTATTTTTTTTAACTTTCTTAATTCTCACTAACTGAATCAAATATTTTTTTACAACAATAATATAAGTTTTTTTATTTATTTTTATTTTATTATTATTATTAATAATTAATAGTATCACTACATCATATTACCATTATAATTAACAATCCTTAAATATTCCTTGAAACATCTTGTAGTCCTTAAAACATCTTATAATTAATATTCCTTAAAACATCTTCCCCCCAAATTATAGTCCTAAATATTTTTTTTAATTTCATCTTGTAGTCAGGCTAATACAAACTGAAGACTCCAACTCTTAACTTCGTAATCAAATACAAGACTGAAAATTAAATTAGTAATAGGGGATTGTTTAGCAATGTTTGTTATTTTGCATATATATTGTGGGAGCTGAATATAGATATAACTAAAATGACAAACAGAGTACATCTAAGCCTATCTGAGATGGGCCGAATGAGCCAAAGCCTACTGAACTGAAAGTCATCACAGAGTAGACATAAAATACAGAGTGAGGAAAACGCCGAATTAAAGGTACTGTTGTCGTATGTCAAAGCCGAGTATATCATGTAAGTCGGCATGGTCCCATTAGGTGAAACCCGACTATCCCTTTCTAAAAAGTATAGTAGGGAGATGGATCCTGTCAGAGTGATGATGAAAGGCTAAGTTGTATGGAGAAAATATTAAGGAGAATGACTTTATAAAAGAAAAAGGGAGAGTGTAGGTAAGTGCTAAAAACCTTGTAACTCAAGATACCAAAAACACTAATCTTTTTACAGAGACTAACTTGCTCGTTAGAGTGTTGATTCCGGCACCACCGACCGGAGTTTTATTTCTATTTCAGGTGATAGTTGGGAAGATCCTACAAGGGTTTGTTTGGATTGAAAGAGTATTTCAAAACTATCTCCCCATATATTTATAAAAAAAATAATTTAAAACTATAAATGCAAACATGTGTAATATGTATTTTCCTTTAAAAAACTTGTAAACGGTTGAAAATATTTATTAAAACTTTATAACCACAAAAGGTTGTTTTTTCTTGTTTTGAAAAAATAATTGAATTTCTTTCTCCTTCTCTTTGCTTCCTTCGGCCTCCACCCACTACTCACCCCCTCTCCCCCCTTCCCCCCTCCCCACCATCACTAGTGCTCTTCTCTAGCCACTACTTCTCATGGTGGGCAACCATTGCTAGTCGCCAATCATCTCTTGTTGTAAATTACATTCAATCACCACCTCTTGTCGAAAATCACTTTTGGCCACTGTCTTCGACTGTCTTGTCTTGCTAGAAATTACCTCCAACTACCATCTCTAATCGTTGACCGTCACTTTAAGTCGACTTGTTTTTACAATAAATTTTTACAACATATGTGTGTAGTAAATAATTTTTTTTATATTAAAAATAAATGTAAATATATTTAATATTTTTATAAAGAAATGATATATACAAGCCCTTTTTTCTTTTTAAAAAGAAATACAAGCCTATTTTTTAGACCCCATGATGTGCAAGTGAGATGGTTGGTTTATAATTAAAAAATATATTTGAAAGAGAGTTACCTTAGATATTCTAATAGACTGTTATATCATTGGATTTATAACATAAATCTAATTTTTTTTTGGCTTAAATAGCATCACCCTTTTTATAAACATAAAACATAAAACTGTTTAGTTTTCTATTTTTTTAACCAAATTTCATCACTATGCATTTTTTTTTATATATATGATAGCATACACCAAGAAAGATTAATTACATCCACGTTAAGAGGTTAATCAAACATTTAAAACCACCCAAAATTTCTCCTTTCATAAGGGAGGTCCACCAAGTACCAAATCACACATTAACATTACAATTTGGTATGGTTCCAAAGGTCGGTTAAAGAGCTAGCAAAATGGTTACATTAGAGAAAGGTTACACGCCTCTCCTTCCAGAGTCTGACTTGGTCAAAGATTTAAGCCTCATTAAGAACTTGACTTTTCTCTCCCAAGTTGACCCATGCTCTTTCCTCTTCTTCCCTCCTATTCTCCCGGGCGAAGTCTCCCAATTCTCCGGCGACTCCACCAACCTCCGGTCAACACTTTCTGGCGTATTCACCCCTGCCTCCTCGTACTCTCTACTGCCCTCTATGAAGTCCACATTAGCACCCAAAATCTTGGCTTGCATCGCTGATATTACCGCCTTGATTGCCACATCAGCATCGCGACGATTCCTCAACAAGATCTCTCCGATCTGAGCTGGTGTGAGGGCCCCGCCCGACCTTATACAGCTCTCCGCCACGTCAAACAGCACGTGGGAGCCCACCCCCAAGTACTTCGCGACTAAAGCCTTGAATGCATGAGCCCCGCACGCGCCGAGGCTAACATGCACGTCCATGCGTCCACATCTAACGAGCGCCGGGTCAACATTGTCCCTGTGGTTGGTCGTGAAAACTATAATTCTCTCTTCACCACAACACGACCATAGTCCATCAGTAAAGTTCAGCAGCCCCGACAATGTCACCCGCCCATTATCCTCTCCATCATCGCTTGCATGCCGGCCCTTCTCACTGCGTGTTGCTTTCCTTGACATTTTCGACAATCTATCACCTGTTAAATCCACAGAACAATCAATGTCTTCTATCACAATGATAGAACGATTCGTAGTTTGAATCAACAAAGCTCTGAGCTCAGAGTTGTCTGAAACTTTCGTGAGCTCAAGATCATACACGTCATAGCATAGAAAATTAGCCATGGCGGCAATGAGGCTAGATTTTCCAGACCCGGGTGGACCGTACAACAAATACCCACGTTTCCATGCACGTCCGATTTTATGATAGAACTCTCTCCCTTCAGAGAATGCTCTTAGGTCCTCCATGATTTGTGTTTTTAAGTCAGGCTCGAGCGCGAGCGTTTCAAAAGTGGAGGGGTGGCGGAAGGGGACAGAGGCCCAGCCCGACTCGTATGAGCCGTGGCCATTGTTGGTGAAGAGTCTTCTCTCACGTGATACCCTCTCGAACTCCTCGGCACGTGATGTCACGTGATCGAGGTACGGGGTGAGGAGGGCGAGAGGGTGGTGGCGCTTGGGTAGCTTGAGGGTGAAGCTACGCTTCTCGTCGATGGAGTCCTGGACCGTCTCCACGTGGTGGGTCCACGAGAGGCGGTGGCGGTCGAAGGAGTCGTGGACGGTGTGATTGGGGGCGACCGTGAAGGCAATTCGATTGGAGGATTTGGAGCGGGAGAGGGTGAGGCGGCGACAGGTGGCGGAGGAGTTGATGGAGTTGAGGTAGAGGTTGACATGGCGGTAGAGGTCGTTGTGGTCGACGCCGCAGTAGCCGTTGAATTCGGGGATTTCGAAGTAGGAGTATGGGCTTAAGAAGTCTTGGAGGGATTCATAGAAGGAGTGTAAGAGTGAGAGAAGCTGAGAAGGCAAGATGTTTTGGAGGACTGTGAGGAGTCCTAGAAGAGACCACATTTGTGACAATATTTCCATGTTTGTTGTTTTGTTTTGGTGTAGTTGGATTGTGATTTTGTCTCTGTCTATGAGAGTGAGGGTTTTATATATATAGAGAGAGAGAGAGAGAAGAAGAAGAAGAAGAAGAAGGCAGAGAAAGAAAGAGAAAATTTAGGTTGTGAATTGTGAAGGTTGCTTTGTGGAATTTGGAGATGAATATTGGGTTGGGATAATATGTGATACAGAGAGATAAAGTCACTGTTTGAGGACTTACAAAAGCAGCAGCAAGGATAAAGCAAAAGATGAAGCAGATACGACTTCTTTTGCTTTTTTTTTTGGCATGAAAAGAATTTCCTAAGATTATTTTATCATGTTTGTGTTTGTGACACATATACAATTATTACCACAATAGATCTCCTATGAATTCCATTAATTTTTCATATTAAATAGTACACAAAATATAATATTAAAAAATTATGTTAATAAGTATGACATTAATTAAAATATTTTAATTATTTTGCCCAATTAATGTTTTAACTTGTAAAGCTGATTAGTTAAATTAACATGTTTAAGAGTCATGAAATTAAAATTTGTGTCAAAACTTTGCCATCAACCAGCTTCTGTATGCACCACCGAGAGTGGTGGCCCAGTGGTGAAGGCATTGCCTTCCCACAGTCATGAGTTAAGTTCGATTCCTGGGGGCATGAAAAATCCTAGATTTTCCAAAGGCTCGCTTCAGCGACCTCGCGCTGTACTCCGATTGCAACTTGTTCGTGGCTGGAGCGGTTGATGAGCTCCACTGGTGTCTCGGTGGTGGGTCCCTTCCTATGGGTTGGGTTTAATCAGGCTGGCAACCGGCTACCCCGGGGCCTGGGCCAACGCATGTAGTGATAACACCTGAGAACATCCTTTTTTGTGTTACAAAAAAAAAAAAAAAAAAAAAAAAAAAAAAAAAAAAAAAAAAACAGCTTATGTATGCTAAGTTGTGCCGGTTGACCCAACATGACAATGAGATGTGATTTGTAAATGATTTGTAGGTTTTATAATGAAAATTTTCAATCTGCATTGGGAGAGAGAGTGTCATATGGCTATATTTGGGAAGGTTTAAACATGTAAGATAGTCACTAAAAAGACAAAAAGAAAAACATTTTGAGATTGGGGAGCCCAGTGATGGACAACACCAGATGGGGGTGGCTTTTGCTTTTGATAATTGCTGTGTTTGTTTCTTTATTTCTATTCTAGCTTTATCTTTTGTGTCTTTTTAGATGTAAGAAAATGTTCTTCGAATTGTTTGTTTACTTACACATTAATGATGAGATAATACATACATTGATTGTTCTTAGCATTTATTATCAGAATTTCTATGTCCAATAAAACTAAGAGTCATATTATGCAATCAAAAAAGTTTATAAAATGCTTTATTTTACTAAAATTATCATTTAAAAAATTATATATTTATTAAAAATGATATTTAATTACAAAATGATATGATCGCATTGTTTTAATAAACAAAATTGTAAACAATAATTTAATTACCTTACCAAAAATAAATAAAAAAATTGTAACAATAATATATTTTTATTAAAATTAATGAGAATATATACGATTTTTCTTTTAATGAAAAAGAATGGGTAAATTACACAGACCTCTTGAGGTTTGAAAAAATATAATAAACCTTATAATTTTGACATAATTATATTAACATCCCTTTTAGTAAAATTAAAGTAATCAAACTAATACAGATCGTGTAAAATACAAAAACAAACAATAAAAAATATACATTTTAATATAAAAGAGGTGACAATATTATTTTTTTGTTCATATAACTAAAAAAATTATTGATAAAAATGGACTTACACGTTATGTAAATTAAAATTTTAAGAGAATTCAATATAATTATGTTGAAATAGTAAAACATACTATATTTTAATAAATGTCATTGTAATTTATGCAAAAAGAATATATGCACTATACTTACATTAATTGTTACCGTTGTAGGCATTGAAATCAGTTTTAACATTAAAAGATTCTGGGTCCAAAATCCAAACCTTGGAGTGATGTTACATTAGGAGAAAGCCCTGTCCCCGGTTGGATTCTTGGAGTGTGTTGTTAGGTCTCTGTGGGCTCATTACAAAACTTATATTGAATCTAAATCGTTTTATGTATAGAATTTGTCCAATATTTCATTCTTATAAAAAAATTACATTGATCAAATATCAATAATCACTTGATTAGATAACATTTTTGTCAAAATTTTATTTTTAAAATTATACTTACCATTGACATAAATTTAATATATGATCAAGTGAATATCGATATTTGATCAATGTATTTTTTGTAAGGATGAAATACTCGATGAACCCTATATATTAAATGATTCGGATTATTGATGTGGACTCTGTGATATGTCCACAAAACCTAACAACGTGCTCTAATTCAATTTCGGATTGGAGAAAAATCTGAGCCTTACAATAATCCAAATTTCACGAGGGTACAAAACAATGAGATTTATATAGTAGCATGACTCCATTAATAATTACACGTGAAATTAATGTGTTTTGTAGATAAGAAAATTAATTATTTGTAGAATTTTTATGAAAAAATAGTCAATAAGTTTTTTTGAATGAATTTTATAGATTTTTTATTTGACATGGATTTATCCTAAAAGTATTCATTACTCAGTTTTTAGATAATTAATTTTTAAAATTATTTAAGATATTTTTATCTCATAAATAATAGGTAAATTTATGTCAAACAATTTGTCACAAATTTTTAAAATAAAAAATTATAATCAATTTTAATAAATTATACCAAACCAGCCATAGGAAAAATGATTTATATGAATGCTTTGGCTTCTCTTAAGTTATTATATCAACTTAAGAGAGTGTTTGGACATGGTAGAAGCATTTTAAGAAAAAAATTGATGATCCAAACTACTCACTTTTTAGAACTTATTGAGTAGATTATTCATACAAAAAATCAAGATAATCGAACATTAATGACTATATGTTTTAATCATATTTGTTTTAAAAGACAAATATAGTTTCAAGAATAAGTATTCATTTTTTGTAATATAAATTTAATTCAAACATGCAGCTATCGATATCCGATTACCTTTAATTTTATGCATGAATATTCTAGCCAATAAGTCTTAAAAAAGTGAATAGTTCAAATTACCGAAATTCATCCCAAAATCGGCCTATTAAGTCTAAACGCTATCTAAGGTTGAGATAGCCAACATGAGATAAACCAAACACTATACGAAACAGGTATTGGGAAAGTGGAGCACCATTTGAAAGTTCTAAGAGTATTTTCATCCAAACCTTCAAAATTTAGTATGTCAAATTTTTTTGAAGGCTTAGGTGTCAAGTTGACATATGTCAATTTAATATAGAAACTCTCCACCTAATATGTCAAATATATTATTATATTATTTTTGAAATTTAAACTCTTTGAATGTTTTAATTGAAGGGGAAAAAATAAAAAATAAAAAAAAAATAAAAATAAAGCATCAAGGGGTCTTTAAGTTAAAATTGTCATTAAGGGGTGATGCTAAAAGCCACACTAGCGTTTGACATACCAGGTGGAGTTGATATTTAATGCCAAAATATGGCTATTGAAGTATTACATCAAATTTGAAGTATCGGATGAAGGTGCTCCAAGGATTAAATCGGGAAACACTATGGTGTACACCATCAAAGAGTCTGTACCACATGCACCTTATAATTAAAGAATAAAATGGTATAATTTCATACTTGCTGAATCATAACTAACAAAGAAAACGTCATAACTGAGTACAACATGAAATATCACCAAAGAATTTATAATTTATAACCAAAACAATATCATAACTAAAAAAAAAAAAAAAACATAATTAAGAATGTACATCCTTTTATATTAGAATTTCCTCGATTAGCTCTTTTGGTCGCATTTATTAATCTATTCTGAGATGTAGGCTTTAGTATGAGTGGAATGTTAGCAATTTATTAATTTTTTGGAAAATTACAATTCAGTATGGGGTCAAAAAAAATAATTATTGAATTATTGAAAAATTTATAATTTTAATTATTAATATTGATAGATTTTTTTTACTCATTTGTAATTTATTTATGACACTACACTGATGGGTGTAATATTTACTTAATTTTTTAATGGATAAATTATACTCACGTCCATGTAGCTTGAAAAAAATATAATTATTCTTATATTTTTTGCATAATTACATTAATCTCTTCCAAAATTTATTTCATATGATAGTTAAACCATTTTTTATTAATAATTCGTTAATCTTACAATATATATTTAGGAAAAATTACACTGGTAATTCTTATATTTTGGCACTCGAGTCATTTTAGTTCATACAGCTTTAATTTGTTCAATTTTAACCTTTAATTTTAAATTTTGTTTTAATTTGTTCTAATTAATAATTTGGCGGCGGAAGACGGTGGTGGAAAGTAGTGACGGTGGGTGGTGGTGGCAGGTGGGTGGGTGGGTGGGTGGCGGATGGCGGGTGGTGGGGGGTGGGTGGGTGGTGGTGGCGGGTAGGTGGCGGGTGGTGGTGGTAGTGGTGGGTGGGTGGTAGCAGGTAGGTGGCGGATGGCTGGTGGTGGCGGGTGGGTGGTGGTAGCGAGTAGGTGGCGGGTGGTGATGGTGGGTGGGTGGCTGACGGTGGCGTGTGGTGGGTGGTAGCAAGTGGGTGGTGGTGGTGGTGGCAGTGGCGGTGGCGGTGGCGGGTGGTGGTGGCAGGTGGGTGGCGGATTGAGGGTGGTGGCGGGTAGGTGACGGGTGGTGGTGGGTGGTGGGTGGGTGGTGGGTGGTAGTGGGTGGTGGCGGGTGGTGGCGGTGGTGGTGGTGGGTGGGTGGGTGACGGTGGCGGGTGGTGGGTAGTAACGAGTAAGTGGTGGTGGTGGTGGGTGGCATGTGGGTGGTAGATGGTGGTGACGGTGGGTGGATGGGTGACGGTGCGCGGGTGGTGGGTGGTAGCGAGTGGGTGGTGGTGGTGAGTGGTAGTGGCAGGTGGGTGGCAGGTGGCTGGTGGTGGTGGCGGGTGGTGGATGGTAGTGGCAGGTGGGTGGTGAGTGGTGGTGGCAGGCGGTGGATGGTAGCGACAGGTGGTGGCGGGTGGATGACATGTGGGTGGTGGTGATGAGAGATGGGTGGTGGTGGCGAGTGGGTGGCGAGTGGGTGGCGAGTGGTGGCTGGTGGTGGCGGGTGGTGGGTAGTGGTGGCAGGTGGGTGGTGAGTGGTGAGTGGTGGGTGGTGGTGGCAGAAGACGGTAGTGGAAAATGAGTGGCGGGTGGTGGCTAGTGTTGGGTGGTAAAAAAAAAAAACTCAAAACTCAAAACAGAAACACATTTTTTGAGTTTACATTTTTTGGTCAAATTTATAAACTGAGACCACTGATTTATAAATAAAAAATTTACCAAAAAAAGTTTTTATTTGAATTTTTAAAATTTTTGTAAATATAAACAGAAAACTGAAAACGTAAGTGTTACCAAACGACACCTTATAAATTATTGTTTTTATTTATAAAAGCTCTTTGAAAAAAAATTTAGACATCTAAAAAATTTAGTTTTGCTCTCAAATAAATAATGAAAAATTAATTGATAGGATCATTGCTTTCTACATTATTGTATATTGATTAATATTAGCACTCTCCTTTCTACCAAAAACAATTTATAATTTTTTCATGTTATATCAAAAAGTTATATGGTGATTTTGGGGCAAATCCACATGGTGTCCCAACGTTTTGTTAGTTGGTTAGAGTTCTGGGAGTCAATACTTTTTGTTAAGATTGTAATGATAATATTTTAAAACTACCAAATAATCCCTCCATTATTTCAGTTTTGTACAAATGTCAAAACTACTCATTTGAGAGAAGTGTAATAGAAGTGGTCCAACAATTTTTGGGGCGTCAGACAATATTTTAAATTTTTCTAAGTTTTAAATACTAATTTAAATAATTATTTTTCAATTTCCAATTTTTTTATTTAAGTTTTATTTATTTTTTCTCACTTTTAAGCTGCAAATTACTTATAAAATTTTTATAATCAAATTTATCATACAAATCTGTAAAAATTGATAATATTATTGATCCATTAAATATTTCTTATGACATAATCAATCTTAAATAAGATTTGATCAATTTTAATTTTGAAAAGCGTTTTTTCATTAGAAGCTTTTGTTACATTTAAAACATAATACACTTTTTCATATTATACATTTTGTTGATTGAGTGTTCTTATTTCATCTATTTCCATATCTTCTTTTAAAATTTTAATATCAAACAATAAATCTAAACCTTCAATATCAGTGAAAATGTCATACTGCAGAAAACTTTCAAAATTAGGACAATTTTTTAAACTATCATCATCTTTGAATTTTTTAATTTTTAAAATTAGGTTAGAGAATAATATCCCAATACATTGAAAAATAAAAAATAGGCCTTTTTATTTGAAAGATTATATGGGATATGTGTTAGATAATGTCTCAATGGGATCACATAATTAAATGTGGTGTTATCATTTATAAGAAGCCTACAATTTAAGTGATTCAATTTAGTTAATAGGCTTAAGGGTATATGTGTTATGGACCTAATGTGTAGATACTAGTTGTATAATTTCTATTTCTATGAGGGGCAGAAATAGAAATTAAAACATATTGGTTAAAGTTGGTTTTCATTCCTTTTGAACTTCCACAACCTTTCAGTTTTGAAAACCAATAAATAGAAATTAAAACCAATAATGGTTAAAGTTGGTTTTCATTCCTTTTGAACTTCCACAACCTTTCAGTTTTGAAAATCAATTACAACCTTTAAAAGGTTATGGTCCCTATTCCTTCCCAAGTGGTAAATAAGAACACTGCCATTTTTTTTTCTAAATCCTCTCAAGGAGAAACATAAGGCACCAAAGGGGAAAGGATTAGAAGGCAATAACATAATCAATAACAAAGAGTTCATTGATAATCACGCTTCCGTTTAACTGTTCATCAATGGATTCAGGTATGTCATTTTGTCTAGATTTCTTGATAATACACATAGTAAATGATCCAAAGTGTAAGGTTTATGTTCTGAAATTTATGTTTACAATATGCACTATATTTTTTTCCCCACCCTTTAGAAGTTTAAGAAATAATTTTTTTTTTTGTTTCACCCAATAGAAGTTTAAAAAAAAAAAAAAAAACAAAAACAAAAACAAAAGGGAAAATTGGTCTAGGGTCCCTCTCCCACTTTTCATAATGGAAGAGATCCACAAAATTATTTTTTGATGTCTAAAGTCCCTCCCATCTATCACAGAGAAATTCAGCCCCTTCATTTTGTCTACTCTCACGCACACACACAGACATGTACATATATACATATAGAGGCGGTAAGTAAGCTTGATTTGAGTAGAGAGAAAGTCGAAGGTGATCGATTGTGTCGGAATAGTCGTTGTTGTCACAGTCCGGCACCGGAGGCTAGGGCTTGGAACGGGGCGTCTCTACGGCCTCGCAACCGGATCGACCATGCTTGGTTCCGCCACGGACCGTCTTGTCCTCCGTTGTCTTCCTCAGCCTCTGTGGCCCGATGTCAAGGCAGACAATGTTAAGGTCGTTCCCGTTCGAAACACCTTCACCAGAACCCAATCTTAGACCATTGGAGTCTGGCAGTGAGGTTGCTGATTTGTCACGGTCACATAAGCAACAACATAGTCATTATACTCCATCACCAGAACCTGAAACAAAACAATTACTTTTTTTCATAGCTAGCCTCTCTCTTCTCTTTTTTTTCCTTGTCTTTTGTTCATCAATATCAGTTCCAGAGAAATTCAAAATTTCTCTGGAGATAAATTCAGAGCAGAATTTCTCTGCTGATTGGTGTGAAATGGCAAGAGTAAATGGAAATTTGAAACATCAGTACAGCCACTTATAACAGTAGCAACAATGGTGGAGGATCAAACCCACGGCAGAGAAATTTGAATTTTCTCTGGAGTCCATGAAATTGTGATTGAATTGTGATCGAAGAACTATTAATTTGTTTGTGCAGGAAATTGTGATTGAATCAGCAGCAGTAGAACCAAAGATAAATTGATCAAATTAGAGCTTTATAGTTCCAGAGAAAATTCAGAATTTCTCTGAGTTCAACCCAGAGAAAATTCAAATTTCTCTGTTTAGTAGCTTCTCACCTTGCAAATTTGCAATGATTATGTGGGTGATAAAGTTCCTAATAGACAAAGCAGTTCCTCTGAGTTGGGACTTGGTAGACATTCTCGTAATCTCCTAACTATGCAAAACTGTGTGTGCGCGTGTGTGCATGATACATAGAGGGAAGTCGGTACCGTGCCTATTTTCAATGAGGTACAACCCAATCTTGAAGAACTTTGCGACCTTATCAAGGTAAGAGTGGCCATGTGGATGAAGTCAAATCTGGTGGGAAGAGATTATTTAATTAACCAGTTTGTATCAAATTTGGAGAATGGAAAGTCTAGAGAAATTTGGAAAAAATTTCTCTGGAGAGCGGGATGTCCAGAGAAATTTCGAGAGAATTTCTCTGGCCCACTGTAATGGTGAATTTATCTGGTTTGAACCAGAATATCTAGCATTGTATACACCTTAGAACCATACAAAGCCTACAAACATAATGACTCTTGTACTTAGCTTATAGAAATCATATATTGTAATAAGCAGGGCACGTTTGGCTGCTATAGATTCTTCTTTCCAAAACATGTATGGGAACTCACTGAAAAAGGTAATTTGTTCTTAATGTCATCACCGTCTCTTTTTATCGGAAATTCTTGTTATGATTTTTAACAAATTGAGATAATTATAAGCAGTAACGAATGAAACTTCAAGGGAATTTGAGCTTGCCCTTTTGACAATCGTACAATGTGCACATAATTCTACAAAGAAACTTGCTACTTTGTAATTATGGAAATGGTAACTAATGATTAGGAGATTTGATATGAATCTGTCAGTCATTTCTTTTTTATTATTATTTTTCTTTGTTAACTTGTAAACTGCATTGAATGATCTTATATATCGAATGAATATGCCATTTGTTGTATATTGAAAACTGGTAGGTTATGAGTATTTTGTTTCAGTTAAGTAATTGGGATCAATTAAGTATTTTGTTTCATTTGAAGTTGAAACCAGAGTAATTCTCTGGTTTTTAACTGAATTTTCTCTGGGTTAAAACCAGAGAAATTCTCTGGTTTTTGAACTAAATTTTCTCTGGGTTGGTCCAGAGAAATTCTTCCCAGAATTTCTCTGGACCAATTTTCTCTGGGACTGAAATTTCTCTGAATTGATGTTGAGGGACCTTAGACATCATGAATATATTTGACGTCCTTTATACTATAAAATCATAATATCAGGGACCTTAAAAAAAATACCCCAAAACAAAAGTGCCTTGATTTTTATTTTTTAATTTTTTATTTGACCATGTGAGACCCGACTCACTTTATTTTTTGGTGTTAAAAAATAACACTTTTTGGACTTTACCAATTTAGAACCATTATGGTTCTAAAAATTTGGAGACCTTCTCAAACATGAAATTTTAGGCGATTGCCTAACTTGCCTAACAATCAAACCACCTAGAGTGTAAATGTATGAGGGAGATAGTTGGCAAATATGCACAAAGTTTTTATTTCACTTTGTTTTATACAGATAAAAGGTGGAGTGCATTTAAAAAATAAAAAATAAAAATTGAGAATAACACCACCTTTGAATAACGGTAAACTTGGGAGTTTGGGGGAGAGGGACATATGAGAATAGCCTTTTTCTTTATTTCAACTTTATAATATTTTTATTTTCTCATCTTTATATGACTGTTGCTTTAATAAAAGTATCATTTTTAGTTCTTTTTTCACACATTTTGTTTGATATCTTTTGCACTCTAATAGGTATTTGCAAGTGGTAACAAAAAGGGATGCCTTGAACACCATCATATCAAAATCAAGTGGTGCTACACTGTCCTCCTATACATGCATTTTGGGCCTCTTTTTAGTTGTTCAATTCTAAAAAATATGGTGTTGAAATTTGAGAAGTAAAAGAGAAAAAGAATAGAGGTTTTGGTTGACATCAAAAGCAGCCTACAAGCATGCATAACAGCCTAACTGTGGAGGGTCAGCCTGGTTTGAAAAACACAGTTTCAAGATCAAGAATAAAACCAAAAAGAAGACCCCATGTGCAATGTCAAACCATGAAAGGGCTCAGATTCTGTCACTCGAACTACTCATATTTACCATATTATCAGGGGTAAATTATGCTTTGCCTCCTGAAGCTTCATAGTTTTTTCAATTTTGGCTAAGTTTGGTTAGGATGAAAATGGTAGAAAATGAAAGAAATGAAAAAAAGATTAAATTTTTTTCTAAATTTGTTTAGTATGAAAGTGGTGAAAGTTATAAGAAAATTAATTTTCTTATACAACTCATAATAACATAATAACTAAGCTTTCAGTTTTTGGTAAAAAAACACAAGAAAATATATTAAAGTTTAAATTTGTTATAAAAGTGTAAGAGGGGCTAATTTGAGCCCACTAAATTATTTAGGCCCAATAGCCCAAGATTAGTGGGCCCGAATTTATCGCAAGTCCAAGAATCGGTGGGCCCAGATTTATCGCCATCAAACGGATTGAATCGCTGTAAGCCTCGAAAGGGTTCGGGTCCACGAACCTAGAGACTTACTCAGGCCCGGACTCGAAAGGGTATTAAGCAAGCCTAGAGATCCGAGGCACTCGGACTCGAAAGGATTCGGACCCACGAATCTAGAGATCCGAAGTACTTGGCTTCGAACGGATTCAGACGCAATCTAGAAGTCGCTCCGTTAATGAGTCCCAGAACACTTGCGGGCTCGGAGCTTTCCGGGATCTACGCACCAGAACCATGGGCGTAATGGAGTTCGAACAAAGGACCCGATCCCGAGGACGGTGAGTGGAGATAAATTCACTCTTCGGTTAAACTAGCCTATACCCGGGTCGAGGTGGCACGACCCCGGGGGGTCCATGAGACTCGGCAATATTTTGCGGCAGGACGTCCTCTGGGACTACCCCTGACCCTTTGGGATGATTGGGGATCATTGGTTAGGTGTGGCTAAGAAGAAGGGTTCGCCGAGGGATTGATCTCCTCTTCGGGGTTTTCTCATCCTCGGAGAAGTCACCTCCTCGGAGAGGTCACCTCCTCGGAGAAGTCACTTCCTCGGAGAGGTCACCTCCTCGGAGAAGTCACCTCCTCGGAGAGGTCACCCCCTCGGACAAGGTGGTTAGAGAAAATATCCCCCATGTGCCTTGCACATGGGCTCCATCCTACATCATGAGGTGCCTATAAATAGCACCCACCCATAGCTTTACAAGGGATGGATTTTGGAGATTTTTAACTCTTGGGAAAGAACTAATTTCCCTTCTCCATTATCAACCTTGAGAGTGAAAGTGGGAGATCAATGGGAGAGCCTTGCCATTATTCTATTCTCTAGCCATTTTGCCTTCTTCTTCACCCAATCTCTTATCTCCATCATCTCCTTTGTTGTTGTGTTCCTAAGTTGAGATTATTGAAGAATCTAAGCCTCTTATCATATTCCAGAGAATTCGAATTTCTCAACTCCTTTCTTGAACCCTCTCCTACATTTTGGCGACTCCACTGGGGAGGCGGATTGTTTAATGGTCTCAACGAGATCTGGAATCCACACAACTCCAACAAGGATGGCGGGAGAAGATGAAGTTCACCAACAAGGATCCTCTAATGGTGGTGATGACAGAACCATGGCTCCAGATCAACCACTTTTGCTTGAAGCCATTCAAGGACTTCAAAATACTCAGCAAGAGATTCTTACCACTCTTCAGAATCTCACTCACACCATGTTGGTGATGAGTTCTAACTTTGCACCGGCGCCAAACGGAAATCAAACTGGTGGTGGAGTTATTCCCGCCGGAGCGCAAAATCAAATCCAAGGAGAAGTAGGCCCCAATCAGCCTATGGCTCATGGCAACACGGCCACAGTAACACATGCTCAAACCACAGTAGGCGGCAGCAGTTTGCCCATGCCCGGGCTCCATGGCGTGCCGAGCCAAGATCCAATGGTGACTAGGGGAGTTTCTGGTGTAATGAATGGCGCTCCAACGACTGCTGGTGTCCAGGAAAACATAAGGAGCATGATGGCGCAAAAGGGAGCTATGCCCGTACCTAATCTTGTTACGCCACCAGTGAATGTTACCCAAGCACCAAGCGGGCCTCCTTTGGTGCCGACAACAAATCTGCAAGCACAACCCGGTATAGCGGCGCCGTGCGGTGGACTCTATGGGCCTCAATTCAATATCCCATCACCAACTGGCTTGTCTATAGGCGCTGATGGCCAGTATCGTCAAATGTCCTCACCAATGATGAATTCACAGCACCAGAATGGCCAAGACGCCCCTAGCTCAATCTTCGGGTACATAAGCCAAGTCCCGGGAATACCACCATCAAACTCTCTCCCTCAACAGTTTCTCACTCTCGCCGATGTGCAGGCCATGTTCGATCTCGAACGGGGCAAGAGGACCTTACCCTCTTTGCCTGATCCAGACGTCAAGCCGCCTTACCCCATTGAGATGCTGAGCTATCCATACCCTGAGGGGTATACAGTGCCGAAGTTCATCAAGTTCGACGGCAAACAAGGAAATGCCCGAGAACATGTTGTGCGATTCATCGAGACTCTAGGTATTCATGGTTCAAACCACGTCCTCCGACTGAGAGAATTCTCTAAGTCCCTCACCGACCGAGCATATAGTTGGTATGTTAATTTGGCCCCAAACTCTGTCCGAAGTTGGGAGGAAATGGTTAACAAATTCCACTCCAAGTTCTTTCAAGTGGCGGAGAAGGTGACCACACTTACATTGTGTAAAGAGAAGCAACAAGAAAGTGAAGACATCCTTGACTACGTCAAAAGGTTTCAGGACAAGGCCGTGGATTGTCATGAAGCAGTTGAGGAGAGTTATCTGGTTCAAATTTGTCTAGAAGGGGCATTGAGCAGGTACAAAATATTTCTAGTTAACCACAAGCTACCCACCTTCTCGGCATTAATAGAAGCAGCTCGGAACATTAGCATTCCTCAGGCTCAGGAGTCCGGATTTAAAGCCAGTTACAAGACTAGTTTCAAGTCATCTCGTGGACCTATCGTTGCTGCTGCCTCTGCCCCAGATACCCGAAATTCACAAGGAGGAGGTCATAGAGGCCAGAAGAGAAAGCAATATAATGGTGAAAAGGGGAATGTTTCTTATCCATGTGGAGTCGAGGAAGTGAAAGCTCTAGTTAAGGAATGGGTGGCTGACGGAGAGTTAAAATTGCCTTATGTTGAAGAAATGCCATCAAAAAAGGACCGTGAGAGCCCTGAATTCTGTGTCTACCATCGTACATTGAAACATCCGACAGAGAAGTGTTGGACTCTCAGGAAAATCTTCAGAGATAAAGTCGAGGCAGACGAATTAAGGTTCAAAAAGCAAGGGACTCAAGACATCCGAGAACAACCATATCCTCAACACCGAGGCAAGGGCAAGAATGTTGCTATGATAGCTTATGAAGGCCCGATGATCGAGGCTATCGCCAATCTCGATGACGATGATTGTTATCTGGACGACATCCTCGAGCCAGAGGGTGAGCAAGTTTACTATGGAAGTGCTCTCGATCCAGAGGGCAGAACATTTATGACTCATAGCGAAGATCCCTTTGATCCAGAAGAAGGAGCAGAGTACTACGGAAGAGGAGGACACCATGTTTATGTGGCATCTTATTTTGAAGAGACCGAGGAGATGGTTAACTACGAGCCTCCAAGAGTGGAAAAAGATCTGGATCACTATGCCAAAACCTTGCAAGACTGTGTAAAGTTCAAGCAGTTCTTTGACCAGCTTGGACTTTCCAGGGAGGCAAGAACGGAAATCACCAAGTCTATCATTAATATAGCCGAGGCACACCATGAGGAATGCATGTCGACTGAGGGATCTATCCCGAGGAAGACAAAAGAGCAATCTAGTGCCATTACTTTCTCCGAGGTTGATCGGAAGTATCTTTTTTCTCACAACCGCCCGCTTTATGTGACTTCTTTTATTAACGGGGTTGAGTTCAAAAGGGCCTTTCTAGATAGTGGAGCCTCTATCAATATTATGACTCGCGCTACTCTAGAAAAGGCCGGAATCTCTAAAGAACGCATTGTGAAGCAGCCGATAGTCATCACTGGCTTCGGTGGAGAAAGGAGAGTTACTATCGGATGCGTAACAGTTGATTTAGCCGTCGGAGAAATTCGCTCGGCCACCAAGTTCCATATTATCGATTCTGAGACAAATTATCACATCATTCTAGGGAGGACCTGGATGCATAGATATGGGGCTGTACCATCGAGTTATCATCAGTGTGTTAAGGCAAAATGGGGAAAGAAGACGGTGACAATTCAGGCTACAGAAAGGCCTTTCGAGATCCATGAAGCTCATTATTCTGATGCCATCTACTTCACCGAACTGGCTGTCGAAGAAGTTCCCACCACCTCTAGGCCTCGAGGGGTCAAAATTCCTCGTTGGGAGGATATCAAAGATGACAAGGAGCTGATGGCAGAGTCAAGTAAGCGGGCAATGTCTAGACCAGAAAGTCCGCCTATTCCTCGGAAGGTGATGAAAGTTCGAGAAGGAGGCAAGATGGTGTACTATTTATGATGGTGCATGATGGCCACAACCCGAGCAGCTGGTGAAAGCTTTCCAAATGATCTTGCAACTCTAGGGGCAAATTTCAACATTCCGTAGAAGAAGTCTATCTATGACATTTACAGTTTGCATTTACTACATTGTCCAAGAAGTTCTATCTTTCTTATGTCATGAAGAAATTTATTTCCTCCATATTATGTATCTCCATTAGAAGTTATTTTCTCTACATTGTATATTTTCATTGTGTTATGTTGCTTGAAACAGTTTTCAATTTTTGTTGCCCCTCAAAGAAGAAAGAGAAATAGTAGACTCAGTTACCAACCTGAAGGGAGTTTTCTTGACATAATAGAAGTATACTTCCACTCGGACTTCCGAGAGATAGACTTGTTTCTGCTCGGACTTCTGAGGGAGAGCCTTCCGAGGGACAACTCTTGCTCTCATTAGTGCGGGTCCGAAGAACAGCCCTTGATTTCATCAATACGAGCTCCGAGGATCTTTCTTTTCAAAGTAGAGTGGACTCTTACTCGAACTCCCGAGGGATAGCCTTTGCTTCCATTAGTTGCCGAAGTAGAAGTGCACATCCACTCGGACTTCCGAGGGACAGCCTCGTTTCTGCTCGGACTTCTAAAGGAGAGCCTTGTCTCCTGCTCGAACTCCCGAGGGATAGCCTTTGCTTCCATTAGCTGCCGAAGTAGAAGTGCGCATCCACTCGGACTCCCGAGGGACAGCCTTGTTTCTGCTCGGACTTCCGAGGGACAGCCTTGTTTCTGCTCGGACTTCTGAGAGACAGTCTTTACTTCTGTTGGTAGAAGCTTGGTAGACTCGGTTATCTTCCAGAGGAATCTTTCTTGCCAAAGTAGGGTGTGTGCTACTTTCGGACTCCCGAGGGACAGTCTTGCTTCTGTTCGGACTTCCGAGGGACAGTCTTGCTTCTGTTCGGACTTCCGAGGAACAGCCCTTGCTCTCATTAGTGTGGGTTCTAAGGGCCCCGAGGTCGTGGATCTCAATCAAGAATTTATTTGCCTGAAATAGTAAAACCGACAAATGAGATGAGCAATATCAATTTCATATCCTGATTCAGGCATTATCAGAATGAGGCAATATCAACAAATAATAATGATCTATTTAAGTTACAACAATTTTATTACTCTGAGCAAGTTTATGAAAATGCAACAATCAAGTTTTTGTCTCTCCGAGCCGATTCCTCTCAAGCCAACATAAAGCTACAACGGTCACACAAAATTTTGGCATCAGCTATGTATTTCCCAAGCATCCACAAGTTAAACAAACAACAATATATCATCTTTATTATTCAACGAAGTATTTCATCATATCAACAAGTCCTACGATGAATTCTACATCAGGAGGTCGAGCATGATATCTAATATTCTCGGGGTTGCAACAATCAGTCATTTTTTTATAATTAGATTTACATGATGGGTTTATCAACAGATTCAACCCCAGAAGTCATCAACAATTCTTTTTCTCGGGTATTCTTCAGGTTCAACAAATAGCAATATCAATGTGGATATCATCAACAACAACGGCACATTTGTTCCTTTCTCTTCAACAGAGCAAAGTGTCATTTTGTCTACATTCAAACCAAGCTTCTCAGCAAAGTTTCAATTTCCGGAATTACAATATTCAAACATGCAATATTGTGATTTTAGCAACATCAGATTTTGAGTCAACCAAAAGTGCTTCAAGCCTTGTTCCTATTTTAGAACAAGTTCAACAATAGGAGTTCAGAATCCAGATCTGGGATCGAAATATAAAATTAAAATTATACAAATCCTGTATTATCTACCTCAAGCTGAAATTGCAAATTCTCAGTGTATAAATCAAGTTCTGCAAGCGTCAAAAAAAAAAAAAAAAATCAAGAGAAGAAGATTTTGAGCTTATATTTACAAACCTGAGGCAGAGGAATTTCAGAAGCTTACCCACAGATCCAAAAATATAAGAAGAATGAGAAGAGGGTTTCAGCGAGCACTTGTCAATCTGAAATAGCAACACAAAGAGGATGGGCCGATGACCGATGCCGCGTTGAGAGGGCGGCATGATCGGCATTGGCTAGAGGCAGTGGCAAGGCCGCAAGTGTGAGACGCACAAGCACGGGCTGTAGATATGAAACAAGCACACTCGAGGCCAACGACAAGCTGTGCAGTGCTAGGCAAGACCACACACGTCGCGTTGAGTGGGCGGACGTGTGTGGTCAATGTCGGACAATCCGAAGCCGGAGGCAACAGTGGTGTCGCAGAGGAGTTGGCAACCACACGCGTCACGTTGAATGGGCAACGGTGTGGTCGGCTCTGGGCAGTCGGGATCAATGGCGAAGTTGCAGCAGAGAGGCCAACAGTGGTTGAGCTCGGCTGTCGAAGGCCAGAGTTGTCACCACAACTTTACTCCCTGGGGCTCCATCATTGAAAAGGCTCTTCAGAACATTCCAATCACTGTATTTTTTGTTCCAAACATCATCTAAAACAATTAAGAACTTCTTTCTAGCCAAAATCTGCTTTAGTTGAACTTGAACATCATCTAAGTTCTTAAAATTACATGTCTGGGAAGTCACTGACTTGATAATTGCTTTTATTATCATCACAACATCGAACTCATCGGACACACAAACCAAGGCTTTCAGATCAAAATGTTCCTTCACGGTTTTATCATTGTATATCATCTGAACAAGGGTGGTCTTACCAATCCCACCCATACCCACAATGGGAATTACATCAACATTGTTGCGAATTGATTCATTCCCCCTTACAAGCAACTCAATTATCTTACTCTGATCATGTTCTCGGCCATAAACGCAAGGTTCATATAACAAAGATGTAGAGTGTGGTCTTTGCCAAGTGTTAACAGATGTGGTTCCAACAATCTTTACCAAACCAAGTTTTGAACATTGTTCTAAACTATTGTGCAATCTGATAGTGATCTCGTCAATATAGGACCTCATTTTGAAATTAAACTTAACATCTTTTGGCTTGAAATTAGGGACGGGATTCCATACCTTGCTGGAACTAGCTTGGGGCAGCTTTGACTTGAGACTCTGTGGCCAAGCTTCGGTAGCGAACTCATCCACGACATCATCCAAATCATATATCAGATCCTGGAGATCGTCAAGCCATAGGCGCACGGCTCGATCTGTCAGTTGCTTCTCCTCCGCGTCAATCAGAACAGCTTGAATTTCGCCCATCATTTCGGTCCAATTGGTAATAATATCTTCAAAGGCGGGTAATTTGGAGGACGCAAGAGAGGACAGCTTCTCAAACAGCACCTGGACGAAGGCAGCGAGAAAGATCTCTAGAACCATTGTTTCCGATTACAACAGTGGGTAGTGAACAAACAGCGATGGTCCTCCGGAATTGCAGAAGCAGAACTTTGTTGAAGAAGATGCCGATCTGGGTCTGGTCTCTTAGTTTAGAGAGGAAGAGCGCCGCAACAGCTGCACAACAAAAAATAAAATAATAAGAAGCTATGCATTAGGGTTTTTGAGCCTTTCTTTAATTAAAAAAAAAAGGGAGCATTATCTTTGAATATTCTATTAGTATATTCTAATAATGTATATATAGGTAATTGATCTGCTGTGTGCCAAACAAAAAAAAAAAAAAATGCTTCTTTATTCTTTGGTTAAAAAATATATACATCTAAAAAAAAAAAAAAAAAAAAAAAAAAAAAACAAAGTACAAAAAAATTAAATTTTTGCTTGTCAATTTTTTCTGTAAATTGAAGTGCGTCATCAACTTTATCCATAGGCTCTGTCGTGACAAAATGTTTTTTTTTTTTTTTTGGGGAACGTGACGCGAAGCAGGGTCGAAGAAATGACAGTATGCATGTCTGAGAAATTTAAAATTTCTCATACACGCAAGGGGCAAATGTAAGAGGGGCTAATTTGAGCCCACTAAATTATTTAGGCCCAATAGCCCAAGATTAGTGGGCCCGAATTTATCGCAAGTCCAAGAATCGGTGGGCCCAGATTTATCGCCATCAAACGGATTGAATCGCTGTAAGCCTCGAAAGGGTTCGGGTCCACGAACCTAGAGACTTACTCAGGCCCGGACTCGAAAGGGTATTAAGCAAGCCTAGAGATCCGAGGCACTCGGACTCGAAAGGATTCGGACCCACGAATCTAGAGATCCGAAGTACTTGGCTTCGAACGGATTCAGACGCAATCTAGAAGTCGCTCCGTTAATGAGTCCCAGAACACTTGCGGGCTCGGAGCTTTCCGGGATCTACGCACCAGAACCATGGGCGTAATGGAGTTCGAACAAAGGACCCGATCCCGAGGACGGTGAGTGGAGATAAATTCACTCTTCGGTTAAACTAGCCTATACCCGGGTCGAGGTGGCACGACCCCGGGGGGTCCATGAGACTCGGCAATATTTTGCGGCAGGACGTCCTCTGGGACTACCCCTGACCCTTTGGGATGATTGGGGATCATTGGTTAGGTGTGGCTAAGAAGAAGGGTTCGCCGAGGGATTGATCTCCTCTTCGGGGTTTTCTCATCCTCGGAGAAGTCACCTCCTCGGA
Source organism: Camellia sinensis (assembly GCF_055761805.1). NCBI lineage: Eukaryota > Viridiplantae > Streptophyta > Magnoliopsida > Ericales > Theaceae > Camellia > Camellia sinensis. The sequence goes on from NC_138965.1 coordinate 85,719,706, forward strand.
GAGGTCACCTCCTCGGAGAAGTCACTTCCTCGGAGAGGTCACCTCCTCGGAGAAGTCACCTCCTCGGAGAGGTCACCCCCTCGGACAAGGTGGTTAGAGAAAATATCCCCCATGTGCCTTGCACATGGGCTCCATCCTACATCATGAGGTGCCTATAAATAGCACCCACCCATAGCTTTACAAGGGATGGATTTTGGAGATTTTTAACTCTTGGGAAAGAACTAATTTCCCTTCTCCATTATCAACCTTGAGAGTGAAAGTGGGAGATCAATGGGAGAGCCTTGCCATTATTCTATTCTCTAGCCATTTTGCCTTCTTCTTCACCCAATCTCTTATCTCCATCATCTCCTTTGTTGTTGTGTTCCTAAGTTGAGATTATTGAAGAATCTAAGCCTCTTATCATATTCCAGAGAATTCGAATTTCTCAACTCCTTTCTTGAACCCTCTCCTACAAAAAGTAGTTATTTATAATTAGAATTATTATTTTCTTACAAAATTTTGATCCTAATCAAATTCATACAAGGAAACATATTTTCTTTTCTTTTTCTTTTCTTTCACTTTATATTACAATTTTCACCTTTCATAATTTATTTCTTTATAACAAAAAGTTAGTCTTCTTTTTCTGAGGCCTTATGCTTGTTGTTCTACAATATTGGTATCAATGTGTTTTGGCATATTATTTTAGAATTATTAATTTAAATCTTATATATTTATAAATTATTATTTTTATTCATAAAAGCTCTTTGGAAAAAAATTTAGACATCTAAAAAATTTATGTTTTGCTCTTAAATAAATAATGAAAAATTAATTGATAGGATCATTGCTTTCTACATTATTGTATATTGATTAACATTAGCACTCTCCTTTCTACCCAAAACAATTTATAATTTTTTCATATTATATCAAAAGGTTATATGGTAGTTTTGGGACAAATCCATATAGTGCCCCAACCTTTTATTAGTTAGTTAAAGTTGTGGGAGTTAATTCTTTTTTTAAGATTGTAAAGATAACTTAACAAATGTCAAATAATAAAGTAGAGTGCAGTAATATTTTAAAACTACCAAATAATCCCTCCATTATATCAGTTTTGCACAAATGTCAAAAACTACTCATTTGAGAGAAGAGTAATAGAAGTGGTCCAACAATTTTGGGGGCGTTAGACAATATTTTAAATTGAGGCTTTCTAAGATTTAAATACTAATTTAAATAATTATTTTTCAATTTCCAATTTTTTTTATTTAAGTTTTATTTTATTTTTCTCACTTTTAAGCTGCAAATTACTAATAACATTTTTATAATCAAATTTATCATACAAATCTGTAAAAATTGATAATATTATTGATCCATTAAATATTTCTTTTGACATAATCAATCTTAAATCAGATTTGATCAATTTTAATTGTGAAAAGCTTTTTTCATTAGAAGCATTTGTTACATTTAAAACATAATACACTTTTTCATATTATACATTTTGTTGATTGAGTGTTCTTATGTCATCTATTTCCATATCTTCTTTTAAAATTTTAATTTCTAAAAATAAATCTAAAACTTCAATATCAGTGAAAATGTCATACTGCAGAAAACTTTCAAAATTAGGACAATTTTTTAAACTATCATCATCTTTTAAATTTTTTAATTTTTAAAATTAGGTTAGAGAATAATATCCCAATACATTGAAAAATAAAAAATAGGCCTTTTTATTTGAAAGATTATATGGCATATGCACTATATTTTTTCCCCCACCCAATAGAAGTCTAAGAAATAATCTTTTTTTGTTTCACCCAGTAGACCAGTAGAAGTTTAAAAAAAAAAACAAGAAACAAAAGTGGCTTGATTTTTATTTTTTAATTTTTTATTTGACCATGTGAGACCCGATTCACTTTATTTTTTGGTGTTAAAAAATAACACTTTTTGAACTTTACCAATCTAGAACCATTATGATTCTAAAAATTTAGAGACCTTCTCAAATATGAAATTTTAGGCAATTGCCTAACTTGCCTAACAATCAAACCACCTAGAGTGTAAATGTATGAGGAGGGAGATAGTTGGCAAATATGTATAAAGTTTTTATTTCACTTTGTATTATACAGATAAAAGGTGGAGTGCATTTAAAAAAAATAAATAAATAAAAATAATAATAATAATAATAATAATAATAATAATAATAATAATAATAATAATTGAGAATAACACCACCTTTGATTTTTTAAACAATATTTTATTGTATAACATTACTCTTTGTTTGTTGTTTCAAACCAAAATTGACATTTTCAATAGAGTTCAAGCACATATCACAAACAAACCAATCAAATCAGTTATTCCTCACTCAATTCAAAACTAATTTAAATTGGCAATTTGGCTGGATTAAAAATATTGAGTTAGTAATTAATGAGCAAGGATCCTCTAGAGTATTTTTTTTCTAAAATTTTCTAGAGTGGTGTATTGTGTGGTTGAGATTTAATGACAAGTTATATCAATTTTTCAACATTAAATCTCAACCACACAATGCACTACTTTAAGAAACTTTAGGAAAAAAACACTCTAGAGGATCCTTGGTGGTAATGAAAACTCCATATGATAATTTTGAGGTTGTGGGTTTGAATATGAGGACAACTAATATATGCAAATTATAACAAATGTTAAGTTTATACTCGATTTCACTACTTCCATATCCCATCCAATAGAATTAAATTGGAGGTGATTTTAAATTTTTATTTATTTTAGGGTAAATAGCAATCTATGAATTGTTCCAAAGAATATTAATTAGCCTTTACAGCCAAAGGATCTCTTTAGTTTTCAATATAATTTCGCACTCCAATAAAGGTAAACTTGGGAGTTTGGGGGAGAGGGACATATGAGAATAGCCTTTTTCTTTATTTCAACTTTATAATATTTTTATTTTCTCATCTGTATATGACTGTTGCTTTAATAAAAGTATCATTTTTAGTTCTTTTTTCACACATTTTGTTTGATATCTTTTGCACTCTAATTGGTATTTGCAAGTGGTAACGAAAAGGGATGCCTTGAACACCATCAGATCAAAATCAAGTGGTGCTACACTGTCCTCCTAGACATGCATTTTCGGACTCTTTTTAGTTGTTCAATTCTAAAAAATATGGTGTTGAAATTTGAGAAGTAAAAGAGAAAACGAATAGAGGTTTTGGTTGACATCAAAAGCAGCCTACAAGCATGCATAGCAGCCTAACTGTGGAGGGTCAGCTTGGTTTGAAAAACACAGTTTCAAGATCAAGAATAAAACCAAAAAGAAGACCCCATGTGCAATGTCAAACCATGAAAGGGCTCAGATTCTGTCACTCGAACTACTCATATTTACCATATTATCAGGGGTAAATTATGCTTTGCCTCCTGAAGCTTCATAGTTTTTTCAATTTTGGCTAAGTTTGGTTAGGATGAAAATGGTAGAAAATGAAAGAAACGAAAAAAAGATTAAAATTTTTTCTAAATTTGTTTAGTATGAAAGTGGTGAAAGTTACAAGAAAATTAATTTTCTTATACAACTCATAATAACATAATAACTAAGCTTTCAGTTTTTGGTAAAAAAACACAAGAAAATATATTAAAGTTTAAATTTGTTATAAAAGTAGTTACTTATAATTAGAATTATTATTTTCTTACAAAATTTTGATCCTAATCAAATTCATACAAGAAAACATATTTTCTTTTCTTTTTCTTTTCTTTCACTTTACATTACAATTTTCACCTTTCATAATTTATTTCTTTCTAATCAAACGGAGCCAATTTGATCCCTAATGTTTGTAAAATGTTTTCAATTTACTTCCAAAACCAACTTTTATCTAATTTTAGGACCCAAAATCCAATCCCTCTCTCTTTCTACAAAAAAAAGCCATCATTTCTTTTGTATTTATTTTTTTTCAAACTAGGTTCTAAGATTTAAAAAATGAAATAAAATAAAATTTCAGAGAACAAGTTCTAAAAACTTAATGAAACAGAGTTTGAATTTTGGGTTTTGGGTCTTCAAATTTTAATATAATGTATTTTATGTCATGTGGTTGTTAGCATGTCATTTGTTAAAAATTGGGCCGAAGTTGATTTTAGCAATAAATTGAAAAAAAAATTACAAATGGTAGGAGATAAAATGAGAAAAGAAAAATACTTTAAGGGCCAAAGTGAAAAAACTGTGAAAATTTAGAGTGTAAAGTATAATTTACCCATTTCTTGTCAAGTGGCATTTTCACTCCAAAATTGGATGGAAGTTGGTTTGGGAGTAGATTAAAGAAAAATTACGAAAGTTAGTGGCCAAAGTTGGAAAAAAAAAAAATAATAAATAATTAAAGAGTCAAAAAAAAAAATTTAAGATGTAATTATCCAATTATCAATAATGTTAGGTTCCCGTGCCCATAAAAGTTAATATGTAGCCATATTTATTTTAAGAATGGTGGGATCATGTCCAAAATGAATTTAGTTCACTCATTAATTTTTTGGGGATTTTATTTTTTTAAATACACCTAACATTAGTTCATTATTATTATTTTTTTTAATTTTTTTTTTTTTTTTGTGAAAACAATACCATTCAAGAGGGGTTAGCAGTCTTCTTCAATAAGTTGGCTAAGACATTACAAGTGGAGAATGTATGGAGAAAGTGGCGGAATAAATTTCATTTTAGTTGAGCTTTGGGTGATAGAGAAAACAGAAAAGTCCTTCACCCCCAAAAATCAAAATAAAAAGTTGAACAAAGGTCTCACAAAAAATGAAGCTTTGGATACTCTTTAGGAATGGGAATTTATGTACAGCAATGTCCGTGCTTAATATTCTCATTCTCAAAGCCAGAACTAAAGTGCATCTTGTGGGTTGGGTTGGGGTCATGTGTGGGGAGCAAGGATCCTCTAGAGTGATTTTTTCCTAAAGTTTCCTAGAGTGTTACATTGTGTGGTTGAGATTTACTGGCAAGTCACATCAATTTTTCTGATGTGACTTGCCAGTAAATCTCAACCACACAATGTAGTACTCTAGGAAACTTTAGGGAAATTTCACTCTAGAGGATCCTTGGTGATGTGTGGGAAGAGATGCGGGCTATCTTTTACATCTAAAATGAGTATAATTTGAATGCTTCAAACTAAAGTGGGGAGTTTAAGGCATAAATCTACAAAAATAAATAAAATAAAATAAAATAATAAATAACAAAAATTTAAGATCATATACGAAATTTGCAATGGTATCTCAATGTAGTTCCTATACTTTGACTCATATGTATGATCATATAATTTCAACTGTCTCGATTTGGATCATGAATTTATAATTTTGTGCTAATTTAGTCTAATTAATTACAATTGTTAATGTTTTTTTGATGAAAAATGCAACATAAATTTTACTTGTCATGTTTTTATAAATAAAATTTATTTAATTTAGTGAATCAACCAACTCACTGACCATACTCTGTTGAAAAACTATACTGTAACTTTTTAGCACCGTTACGTTTTTCAGCAGGCTAGTGCGCCCTTAAATTACAAGCACCATAAAATTTATTTTTTTATTTCAAATTTATAAAATTAGATAAATGGAAAATGAATCATTAAAAAGTGTGCCTTCAAATTTTGTTTTTTGTTTTTTGTTTTTTAATGAATCATTAATTGGAAAACATCACTATTTACATTGTTCGGTCTAAGTTGTCTATATTCATAGGAGACAGATATTCTACCATATAAATAAAATAGAAAATATATGTTAGATAACTAAATGCTCAAAATTCACATGAGTACCCAAATATGCTCAAGGATAATTGATCCTTTACGCACCTTACAAACCCCAAATGGTCCTTGCGTCCCTAACACATATTGCAGCGTAGTCCTTTTGTAAAAGGGAAAAAGGTTGAGATCCCTTTTTTTCTTGATCTCTATCATTCTTAATGTATTGGGATTGATTAATTTTTTGTTTTTTATTTTTTTGTTTTTTTGGTTCTCCTATCACTCGCAGACATGTGTCTGTAGGGAGTTGTGGGGTCAAGAAAAAAAGGGAGTCTCTACCATTTTTGTTATAAAAATTTGTAGTTTATATATATATATATATATATTATTTTATTTTTTATTCTTAGTTGTGTCAAGTATTGATGAAAATATGATTGATGATAATTTTTTTAGCTAGTCATTTGGTCATATATCCTATTGTATTGTGATCATAGTTTTCTAACTATATAATTCTTAGTTGTGCCTGTTGCATAGAGTTAACTCAATTATGCAAACTTATTAAGTTAACTCAGTGAGTTGGCTTAGATTCTAGAAGGGCAAGTGAGCAAGTTGCATTCTAGAAGCTTGGTATGCTCAATGTAATGTGCATCTGCAAAGCAACTTACAAGGAAGTTGCCATTGCCAAGTTACCAAATTGTCTCCAAAAATTTGTGTATAAATAGGGGTTTAAAGAGGGAACAAATCATCAAGTGAAGGCAATAAAGTGACTGGGAAGCCAGAGCAAGCAAGTGAAAAGCTTCAAGTCTTCACTAAGGATGGGGCGGGGCCGGGGATGACACTCCCCGTCCCCGATCCCCGATGGTGGAAATATCCCCGTCCCCGGCCCCGGCCCCGATCCCCGACGGAAAACCCATAACCGCCCCCGTCCCCGTCCCTAACGGGGATCGGGTTTCCCCGACCCCGAAATTCCCCGACCAAAAAATTAAAAACCTTAATCAACATGTTTATCAACAAACAAAGAGAGAGATTTTCAACAACAGATCAACAAACAGATCTAACACAGATCAACAAATAGATCTAACACAGATCAAAAAATCAAAAGCCTTGACCAACATGTTCATCAACAAACAGATCAAAAAATCAAACACAGATCAAAAAATCAAAAACCTTCATCAACACAGATCAACATGTTCATCTTCATCTTCATCATTTTCAGATCTGAAGAACAAAATCAATAAACAGAGAACAAAATCAAAAAAACAGAAAGAGAGAGAGAGAGAGAGAGAAAGAGAGAGTGAGAGAGAGACAAGGAGATACCGTGAGAGGGAGAGAGGAGGAGCTGCGGTGAGGAACCACGGTGAGGGAGGAGCCGTCGCCGACATGGTGAGAGACGGTGCGGTGAGCGGCGATGCGGTGAGCGGCGGTGCGGTGAGAGACGGTGCTGTGAGAGGAAGAGAAGAAGAACGGAGGTGCGGTGAGAGGAGACACCATGGGGGGCTGCGGTGAGGAACAGATAAGAGAGAGCGAGAAGATGTGTGTGTGTGGGTTGCGTCTGCCAACAGTGCCCAAACCCTACAGACACTCACACATATAATATATATTAAAGGGGCAATATAGTAATTTTACATCAGGGATTCAGCGGGGCGGGGATCGGGGACGGGGCCGGGCTGGGTCCTGGGCTGAAACATGTATCCCCGTCCCCGGCCCGAATATCATCAGGGATTCAATTTTTAATACCATCCCCGGCCCGTCGGGGGTATTTTTCGGGGAATAACCACTCAATTCGGGGGTCGGGGGATCGGGTCCCCGTCGGGCCGAGTTCCAATTGCCATCCCTAATTGAGAGAAAGAAATAGCCTTGTAATTTCCTATTCAGTTTAGGAAATTCTGCTGCCTGTGGACGTAGGCGATTTGTCAAACCACGTAAATCTTTATGTGTTGTTTGGTTGCTTGTTTGTGTTTTTTTCTAGGCCTTAGACACAATAAACTGGTATCAGAGCACCCAGGTTGTGAAAAAAGTACTCTGAAGCTTTGTTTTTCGAATTTGTCTAGAAACCAAAGTTGTCTAACCAAAATTTGAACTACACCAAACTAATTCTCTCATCACCAGGAGTCCAACGGTGCAAAAACCAAGACAATCCGCCGCCTTCACGCTCCTTCACATGCCTCCTGAACTTCGGTGCATGATCTTACTTTCGACCACGCGCTCCATGCGTCTTCTTTCCAGTCTAGTTCAACAAGGACGTCATCATGATGTTTGCATAGCGTTACCACCTAGTTTGGAAGCTGAGCTCCCAGCCAATTAGCTTAGTGCCAACTCAATGTCGAGCTAGATTCTACGTCAGAGTGATGTCAACACTGCCGATCAGCGCCACGTGTTAGCAGCTGACCAGTCCATTTTGGCAGCCAACCTTAGAGACACGTCATCCCAGCTCAGCGCCAGTTTAACCGACATGTCATTGATACGTCAATACCGGATTGTAGACACCCAATTTTGAACTAGCCTTAAGACTTCGGCACTTCCTTTTAAGTTCTCGACGATGAAGATGAGGTGTATTAATCTTACAAGTTCTATGGCAAGAAGCATATGAGTCAAACTTTAAACCATCCGAATACCTGTTTTGGACAAAATGTTTTTTGGCCAAAATAGAAACCTCCTTTCTAAATGAAGTTTAGTGGTGTAATTCCAGACATTAACACAATGTTCTGAGACTCATATTTTCAAAGCCAAAGCATTGTGTTCTTTCAAACAAACTAAGGAAAGAATATAGTGGGAATGAATGGAAGTGATGAAATCCTCTGAAATACTTGTTTCTCCTTTCAATTTAAGCTAACCTTCTCTTATTGATCTAACGATGTCCTTTTTTGAATGGCCAGACACCGTATGTTGGTCGGTAAAAAAACACTCGACCGATCACTGAGAAGAATGGCCGATTAAATGTTTCGAGTACAGTGCATTTTCGAGAATTTCAACTTATTTTGCTTGCCTACTACAAATATCTCAGATATTTATAGAGCTCGACAGCTTATTTTGCTTGCCTACTACAAATAGCTCAGATATTTATAGAGCTCGACAGCTTATTTCAAAGGGTTGGAAGTTTGGCCTAAAGCTCATAAGAGCCTCTTGACCCTTCTCTCTCTTGAACATATCTCTTACCAACCACCATTTAGTTTTAGACATCCAAGCTTCATTGAAGCTTTATCCTAAGGACTTTGCTAAGACTCTTGGATATTAAACAATACATCTAAAGTGATTTGAGGGAATTAAAAGGGAGTTTGTGAATCAAAAGGACCTATCCTCGTAGGAGGTGATTTTCTTGCACGTTTAATCATCATTCTCTCCTCATTTTTTCATTTCAAGCTTTGTTTTCTCTATGTAACTGTTGTAGAGATGTAACAAGTCCTCATGGATGTGGAGGAAGTAGATTTAGCTACCCATTCATTGAGTTAATAGCTTTTTCTTCACTTTCTTGCTTTTCTTGACTTTAACTCTTAGTTTTGATGTAGCTTAGACCCTTGTGGATGTGATTGAGAGTAGCTATTAGCTATCCATTAACAAGTTCAATAAGTAAAGTACTTTTTTTTTCCTAGTTGTTGCACTCCTCTCTTTCATCTATCCTATCTCTCAAGTGCATCAATCCATGTATTCCAACTCCCTAGACAATATCAAGAAGTGTTAGGGGTTGTTTCATAGGATTGCTTGGATGATCCATGGGATTTGATGTTGGAAAAGTTGTGTCCTTACTTTTTTGTTAAGCATTTTGAAAGTAAAACAAGAGATTTAGGGTCAAATGAAGTTGAAACCTCAATTCTCAATCATTTGTGAACATATAAAAGGATATAACGATCCTTGTTCTATGACTAGATGAGGAGTTTTCAATAAATTTGATGAATCTCTTGTTTTAATGAGCAAATCTTTCACTAAGAAATGATTTGCATTAATCTACGCTATCCACTTAATAACATGGATTTTGGTATTGATTTTCCCTTATTCATAAAGAGAAGATGTAGGTTTCTATCCACTTTTTGGGCTTGAATTGGTTGTTGATTTTGATTAATTTATTTGTTAATTTGTTACAAAATATATGTTGTATATATATATCTGTTTATATCATTGTTGAGGGTTATAGCCCATTTACCTCTTCTCCAAGTGATCCATGTGAGTAGATGTGTTAGAAGGGATGAGCACCCCTTAGAGTGTCTTGTGGCCTCTGTTCTAGAATTCTGCATTGACCTAAATCCTAACTAAAAGAAGAATTCTGCCAGCCATTTCCCGTTCGGTTGGCTCATTTTGTGTTTCACCGGACATCTCCTCCCAAGAATAGAGCAAACAATTCCTGGAAGTGTTCGCCTGGATGGTCTTGGAACTTCTGGGTGACTTATTCAGTATGATTTGTTAAATTTAGCAGTAGTTTGGCTGAATCAATTCATTGTTGTAATAATCTCTCTCTCTCTCTCTCTCTCTCTCTCTCTCTTTCCCTGCTATATTTTCTCATTTGAATTGTTGTAATAATCTTCCAACCCTACGTCTTTCAAACACTTTATTTATATGCGTTCCGTATGGCGTCATGTTTTATTTATCATACTTGTATATTGCATCCAATTTTTTTCATGCATTCGGGTCCGGTTCATCTGCATTTGTGAAATTTATTATTCTCAAAGCTGAATACGTATGTTGTTCCATGCCTTGAGATGATATTTATGTCACATCTTAGTATCCGAACTTTTAAGTGCATGTCGTGTATGTATTGCATCAGTCAGTTGTATATATGATCATGCATATAAGTGTATATATCTAAACATTTCTTGGGACCTACCTTGGAGTACTAGGTGAGGAATTTTAGCTTTAGCATATTGCATGTGCATGTTCCTTACCATATCTGTTTCTACATCACGAGGCTATGTACTTAAATGAGATATCTGTTTGAATGCTAGTGGATGGAGGTTGTGTTGTTTGTATTGGAATGTAGTTGATTCTTATGCTGTTGAGTTTGTACAAAAAGACTTTTCAAAGAATGCATGAAATCAAAGCATAACCAAAATTAATGGCACAATGTATACTTGCATGTCTCAGATAGTAATTGTAGCATTATTAATAACTGAAACGTGAATAGATGTTGAATATAAAAATCACATCATGACTTAGTTAAGGCCGATCTTTTGATCAAGTAAGGGAAGTGCTCAATTAATGACTTTTCCCTCTCATACCTAACTTCCCAAGCCAAGACACTTTGGTTTGGTTATGATAGACCATCCTTTGGCATGAGTAACGGGTTTCCTAATTTCTCCAAAAGATTAGGTGGGGACTTTGAAATCTGGTCATGTAGTTCATTTCTAGCAAATATTTTTTTTGTAATCAAATGGATTTTCTCTAAAATTCACCAGAGTTGGACTCTCATTTTCAGCTTCACAATGCACTAGTGATGGGAGTCTGAATTGTTGGGCACGCTTGGTAATCCCAAAGGCATCCCATAGGGATCAGTTAAGGGTTGCCATATCAGCAAACTCTGCCACGTTAGCATCATAATCAAGCTTAAGGGTATATGCTGTTTTGGACAGAATATTCTATCTCTTTAATGGAATATTCTTTTTCTCTAACAAAATATTCCTCAAAAAGTTTTCGGTCAATTTTCGAGCCAATTTTGGGCTATTTTTGACATGGAAAGACTTGTTCCTAGCTTTTTGAGATTCGGACCTGAAGTTTAAGTGAAGTCTTCGGGAGCTTCGAAATTTCCATGTTTCGAGCATTTTTAAGCGTCCATCATTGCTTGTGATAGCATTAGAGGAGTTCTGATGGCAAGAGGTACAACACCAAAGGAAATTGAGTCTTCAAGCAGCTTAGGGAGAAAAACTACAGTGTCCAACGCAAAGTTTGAGGTGGAGAAATTTGATGGAATCAACAACTTTGACATGTAGCAATATGAAGTTGTGGATATTCTCTATTAAACATTGCTTTAGAAGACATACTAGTGGATATAAGTAACAAGGACTGGACACAAATCAATCGCCAAGCTTGTGGCACCATCTGATTGTGTCTAACCAAAGAACAGAAATACTTTGTCATGAGAGAGATTTTTGCAAAGGAGTTGTAGAGGACACTGGAAGAAAAATACATGACGGAGAGTGTAGAGAATCGGCTCTACCTAACGAAGCAGCTTTTCCGTTTCTAATACAAGAAAGGTACTTCAATGATAGAACATTTAGATGGTTTCAATAAAATTCTTGCCGATTTATTGTATCTAGATGTTGAAGTTAAAGACGAGGATAAAGCACTGTTATTACTGAATTCTATGCCCAATTCTATGATCACCTGACAACCACATTACTATATGGAAAAGAAAAAAATCAGTTTTGTGGAAGTTTCTAATGCCTTAGTGAATTATGAGTATAGAAAAATAGACAAGTTAATGGACTCACTATCAGAGGCATTGACAGTCAGGGGTAGGAGAAATAACAGAAGATCTAGAAGTCAGAGGCAGGACAAATAACAGAAGATCTGGAATGCAGGGGAAGTCTCGCTCCAAGTGAAGGGAAAAATCACTAGACAAAAGACGTTTTGCAAAAGATGAGTGTGCCGCTTGTCACCAAAAGAGGCACTGGGAAAAAGATTGTTTGAACAAAGACAAAAAAGAGTCAAAAGTGAACGTTGCAAGAAATGAAGATTAAGATACAGAAGTGGTCTTCACAATTTCATCACTTGGCCATTCTAATGAATGGATTCTAGATTTCGGATGTTCCTACCATATGTGTCCTAACAAGTATTGGTTCTTGAGCTTACAAGAATTCGATGGAGAAGTTGTGCTGATGGGCAACAACCATACTTTCCAAACAAAGGAAATTGGAACGATTTGACTGAAAATGCATGATGGAATAATCAAAGTTCTCTCAAATATTCGGTAGGTACCGAACTTGACAAAGAATCTTATCTCAGTGGGAGTTTTAAAGTCTAAAGGTTACAGAGTAACTGTGGAAGATGGAGTCCTCAAAGTAGTACGAGGTGCACTTGTTGTGATAAAGGGTACTCATAAGGGAAATTTGCATTTCCTGAATTAGGAAAGGTGGCTGCCTCCACCAACTCAAAGATTGATGCATTACATACTTCCAGGCTTTGGCACATGCGCTTAGGGCATGTCGGTTAGAAGGTTTTTACAAGGGTTGGTAAAGCAAGGCTTGTTAAAAGGCGCCAAAACGGGGAAACTTGATTTCTACGAGCATTGTGTACTGGGCAAGCAAACATGAATTAAGTTTGGTACCACCATTCATCATACCAAAAAGATTCTAGACTATGTTCACACTGACGTATGGGGTCCTTCCAAGAATGCTTCTTTGGGAGGTAAACACTACTTTGTGTCATTCATTGTTGATTTCTTAAGGAAAGTCTGGATATATACAATGAAGCACAAAGATGAAGTTTTAGAGATTTTCCTGAAATGGAAGAAAATGATAAAAACCTGGACAGGTAAGAAGATCAAGAGGCTCAGATCCGACAATAGCAGCACGTACAAATTAGATCCATTTCTTAAAGTTTGCCAGAATGAAGAGATGGTGAGACATGTCATAATTTGTGGAACACCATAGCAAAATGGAGTTAGAGAACACATGAATCGCACTTTGGTGGAGAAAGTTCGGTGTATGCTGTCACATTTTGGATTGAGCAAGGTATTTTGGGGTGAGGAATTGATTTATGCTCGTTATCTTGTCAACAGATTACCTGTTATCGCACTAGATGGAAAGACTCCCATGGAGGTATGGTTAGGATCACCAACTACTAATTATGATTAGTTGCGTATCTTCGGATGTCCAGCTTATTTTGATGTTACAGAATCTAAGTTAGATTCTAGAGCCAAGATATATATCTTCCTGGGCTTTAGTGAAGGTGTCAAAGGATACAGCTTCTATTGTCTTGAATCAAAGAAAGTTTTCATTAGCAAAGACGTTACTTTTGATGAGTCTACATTGCTGAAGTAACTAATCCTCAAGAGAATGAATAAGCCTTGAAGAAGTTAGAGTAGGTGGAGTTTGAGACTCCAGCAAAGACAGTTCAGACAGTCAACAATCCTGAAGAAGTTTCAGTTAATAGCTCTAATGAAGATTCTGAAGAGAGTTCAAATGGGAATGAAGATCTAGCTTAAGAGCCTCTACAATAGCCAAAACTTATTGCAACTAGAAAAACAAAAGAGGTTACCAAGAAACCTACTTGGTTGACTGACATGGTGGCCTATGCACTTCCAGTCATTGATGATAATGTTTCGTGCACTTTCAAAGAAGTCATGCAAAGTGTAGAAAGTGGAAAGTAGAAGGAGGAAATGAATGAAGAGATTAGATCGCTCAACAAGAATCAAACTTGGGAGTTAGTGCAACTTTCAAAAGGTAAGAAAGCAATTGGGTATAAGTGGGTTTACACCAAGAAAGAAAGCATTCCAGGGAAAGACAACATCAGATTCAAAGTTAGATTGGTAACTAAAGGCTATGCTCAGAAAGAAGGGATAAACTATAATGAGATTTCTTTCTTGTTGTAAAGCACACATCTATTCATATCTTGCTAGTTTTGGTTGCATAGTTTGATTTCAAGCTCGCTAAACTCGATGTCAAAACTGCCTTCTTACGTGGAGATCTTGACGAAGAGATATACATATCCCAGCCATATAGTTTAAAATTTACTAGAAAAGAGAATTGGGCTTGCAAGCTGAACAAATCGTTATACGGGTTGAAGCAATCCTCGAGACAGTGGTAAAAGCGATTTGATCGGTTCATGATGGAGAAATGATACACAAGAAGTCAATTTGATCATTGTGTACATTTCCATAGGTATCTCGATGGTTTCTTCATATATTTTCTCTTATATGTAGATAATATTCTGATTGCATCTAAAATTAAGGTGGAGATTGACAAACTTAAGGCACATTTAGCAAGAGAGTTCGAAATGAAGGATCTTGGAGAAGCAAAGAAAATTCTTCGCATAGAGATCAAGAGAGATAGGAAGAACGACGAGGTTTGTCTGATACAAACTCAATATTTGAAAAATGTGTTTGATAGATTTGGTATAAATGGGGAAAAAAAAAGTCGTGAGTACACTGTTGACCCCTTATTTCAAGCTTAATGCTTTGATCTCTCCACGCACAAAGGTAGAGCGCAACTCAAATTCCATATGCCAATACAGTTGGTGCATTAATGTATGTTATGGTATGTACAAGGCCTGGCAACTCACATGCTATTATTATGGTGAGCAGGTATATGCATGATCTAGGAAAATGCCACTGGCAGGTAGTGAAATAGATCCTAAGGTACATACATAGCACAGTTGATTTGGGATTGAAGTTCCAGAGAGATAGCTGACTCGGACAGAATCTGGTTGAATGTGTGGACTCAGATTATGCTAGTGACTTGGACAAACACCGGTCGACAAGAGGGTATTTCTTTACATTCTCTAAAGGGACAGTAATTTGGTGGTCAACACTTCAGTTAACGGTGGCTTTGTCTACTACATAGGCAAAGTACATGGTAGTAACATAAGCATTCAAAGAAGCCATTTGGCTGCATGGATTGATTGAGGACTTGGGGATTGTACAGAAGCACCTGGAGGTGTACTGTGATAGCCAGAGTAACCATTTGTTTGGCAAAGAACCAAGTCCATCATTCTCGCACCAAGCACATTGACGTCTGATTCCATTTCGTCTGAGAAATAGTAAATGATGGGGATGTTCTGCTGAAAAAGATGGGTACTGCAGATAATCCTGTTGACATGCTTAATAAGGTAGTATCCGGGATCAAGTTCAAACACTATTTGGACTTGATCAACATCTCTCGGCACTGACTACCTGTGGGTATAATGTAGTGGACACTAAAGTTGAATGGAGAATCATCGCCAAGGTGGAGATTTGTTGTATAGAGTTAACTTAATTATGTTAATTCATTGAGTTAACTCAGTGAGTCGACTTAGATTCTAGAAGGGCAAGTGGGCAAGTTGCATTCTAGAAGCTTGTTAGGCTCAATGTACTGTGCATTTGTAAAAGCAATTTGCAAGCAAGTTGTCATGGCCGAGTTACCAAATTGTCCCCAAAATTTTGTGTTTAAGGATGGAACAAATCATCAAGTGAAGGCAATCAAGAGAGTGAGAAGCAAGAGCAAGCAAGTGAATAGCTTTAAGTCTTCACCAAGAGTGGTAGAAAGGAAGTGAGTGAGGTGAGGTTGGGAGAAAGAAATAGCCTTGTAATTTCTTATTCAGTTTAGTAAATTTCGCTACCCATGGACGTAGGCAATCTATCAAACCACGCAAATTTTTGTGTGTTCTTGTTTGGTTGCTTGTTTGTATTTGTTTATGGCCCTGGGCATAACAAGTATTGATGAAAATAAGATGGATAATAATTTTTTAGCATGTCATTTGGTTACATATCCTATTGTATAATGATCATAGTCTTGAAACTGTATGTATTGAATAGAAATATCCAATGATACAGTTTTGTGACATTTTTATTATATTTTGTCCTAATTAAAAATTAATATTATGTTTTACCTTCAATACTATATATATATACATTCGCTCCCTCAAGGTTAAAATTGTATGTCTATCCCTGTCTTTGCTTGCCCTAGCAGATATAGTTTTATACTTGTAACAATAATATGGTTACAAATTGGAAATTCAAATCCTCACTAGTGTAACTTGTAGTGTTTTGAATGATAACACGCTATGTCAAAGAAAAAAGAAAAAAGAAAAAACCTAAGGCTCCGTTTGTTTTCAGAGATAGAATGGAGGGGATTGATAGTGAGGGGATTGATAGTGAGAGGATTAATAGTGAGGGGATTATTAGTGAGGGGATTGATAGTGAGGGGATTAATAGTGAAGGGATTGATAGTGAGGGGATTAATAGTGAGAAATTGTTAAATTATTTTTATATAAAATAATAAAACAAATAAAAAAATACAAAAATTAAACATTAATATTTTTTAAAAAATTCCCAATATATAAAAAATAAAAAAAATAAAAAAAATTTCTAATCCTCTCACTATTTTTCAAATACCATCTCTATGTTCTCACTATGAATTTCTCTTCCAAGGTTATTAGTAATACAAGGTGTTAGTAGTCTCAAGGCCATCTCTCAAAACAAACAGGTCATGTTTGTTTGGGTGGACATGAGCTTGGGATTGGACTAATAGTCTAATAAAATTATTAATCCGATGTTTGGTTAAACAATTGAAGTACGGATTAATTATTTTAAACTTGACTATTAGTTAAGATAGGATACATAATCCAACGGATTCGTAGTCCTAGGACTATTAGTCATGGGAATGCTAATCCAGTCCGCCCAAAGGTATTAGTAATACCAGGCCATGTTTGATTCACAATACTAATAGTGAGGTATTAATAATCCTATTAAATTAGTGTGGTATTAACTATCCCACCCCTACCCTATTACTAATAATCCTACAAATTTGTTGGATTAATTATCTATTGGATTAATAGTCCTAAACCAAAATGTCAAAACAAACATAGGATGATTGGGCCCACGGATTAATAATCCTAATCCCATGCTTTAATCCTTCCAATCAAACATGTCCTCAAGGTATTAATAGTCTCAATCCCCTTCCTATAACCCCAAACAAACGGGGCCTAAGGGTTAAGACTTAAAGTTTGCTCCTTTATTTTAAAATACTATAAATTACACTATGAAGAATGCATTGTAGAGGATCCAAATTCATAAATTTGTATGTTGCCAATAGCTGGGGTTGTCTTATGGCCATCTATCGATCTTCTATCTATCTATATAATATTATATATGTAAACAAATGTAGTATGTTCTCAAAAGTTTACAAAACTTCAATACTAATATCTCATGAGTTCTCTCTCTGACGTGGCTTTTCTTGGAACAACGATGTGATTTGTTAATCGATATCAATCAAAAGCATTTGTATTTAAATTTTTATTTTGAATAAATTACAAGATTTACTCATATTTTTATCTCATTCTCTCACATATATTAAAAATTAAAAATTTTGAAACAATAAAATTTAAATAAGAATATGATTTGTTAATATATATCAACCAAAAATATCTGTATTTAAATCTTTATTTTGAATAAATCATAGGATTCACTCCTAATTTTTCTCTCCCTCTATCACATCTATACTATATATATATATATATATATATATATATATATATTATAATCTCTTCCTTCTTGTTCTACCATTGTGTTTTCTATTCAATCATGCAATTAGTGAAACCTTTTTTTTTTTTTCCTTTTTCTTTTTTTTTTAATTTTTTTTAATTTTTTTTTTTTACCTTACACATTTGACTAGCCATGAAAGCCGTGGTTTCAACCATCATTTTCTTTAGTAGTGTTTGATAAAATTGAAAATTAAAATTTAAAAATTAAAAATTGAAAATTGAATATGAAATTTTTTATGCTAAAAAACTATTTGAGTGCTGAACTAAAAATAAGTTGTTTGATATGTATAAGATTAAATTCGAAATTTATTATTTTCAAATTATATATTACAACTTTTATGTTGTGATGGTGATAGTGACAATGTGATAGTGATGGTGGAGGCAGTGGAGGTTATAGCGATTATGCTTTTGAACCGTCCCTTGTTGTATCTCGGACTCAGGTTTCATGATTTCATATTGTTGTTCACACCTTGCTTCCCTTGTATCTTCTGAAATTTGGCTATTGAATTGTTGTGGTTGTGTTTGGGACAGGTTGGTAGCTTAGTTTTCAAGCTCTTGTTACCCAGAATTTTGCTCCTCTGCTTGAGAGGCGCTTCTTACGCTCGAGCAGGTTTTGTGAACCCTCAGTACTTTTGCAGGTTTGTAAAATTATTGGGAGAGTGAATTCTAAGTTGAGCAGTGTTTCCTACGCTCGAGCAGCCTTTCTTACGCTCGAGCATTGGCCTGTTGTCTGCAAAACTACTAGGAGTGTGCATTCTGCGCTCGAGCATCACTTCTCACGCTCGAGCGGACTGTGCATATATCAGTTCGTAACAGCCACTTTTTATAACACTTTTTCATCTTTTTCTCTCTCTAAAACATTTCAAAACCCTAGATCTTGAGCTTCTCTCTCTAGAACTCACATTCTTTCTATTTTTTTCACCTAGATCTGTTGGTTTCTCTACCCT
Source organism: Camellia sinensis (assembly GCF_055761805.1). Lineage (NCBI taxonomy): Eukaryota > Viridiplantae > Streptophyta > Magnoliopsida > Ericales > Theaceae > Camellia > Camellia sinensis. Next base: position 85,738,481 of record NC_138965.1, read on the forward strand.
AATGTCTTTGTGAAAAAGGTAGAGCATCTCAAGAGCTCCATTTTGATTCGAACAAAAGTTAGTTTCGGTGTCTCTGAAGTTTTCTCCTTGCTTTGCTCGTCTTCTAACCTTGAGATAAGGACTTTCTACGCTCTTTTATGATTTTTAGCTTAGTTATTTGTTGATTGTGTAAACAATGTTGGGATTTGGAAGATTTTAGACAAACCTAGTGTTTTGGTTTAAAATCTAAATAGGGGTTTTCAAATGAAGGTATTGAAAATGATTATGAGTGTAGATATGAGGATGTGTTGTGTTAAATTTTTGTTGATTTTGACACATGGATTGGATTGGGAAGAAAATAGAGTTTTGCCCTAAAATGTTTCAAATGATTATTTTGTATAATAATGGAATTGATATGAGAAATATGAAATTGGATAGATGTTTATATAAATGGTAGAGTTGGATATTGTTATCTCTCACCTATGAAAATTTAGAATGTTTATTTATTTTGGAGATTGTATATCTGTTTAGAAATATCTGTTTTAGGCTATCGGTGGAGGATAGCTATGATTGTTATAGAAATTGCATGAGGATTACGTGAATTGAAACTAATCTCCTTTCGATTGTCATTGAATATGTCTTTGTTTTTTTTTTTAATACATTGAATATTTATGATGTTTGGGAGAAGAAAGGAGATGTACTCTATGTTTAGGAGAACAAAGGCGATGGACTCCATTGAATTAAGTTGGCATGTGTGTCCAGAGTGAAAGTCCCGAAAACCGTGCGTATATACATGGATGCCGATTCTCACTGACGAAATTTTTGTACAATGGCAAATTGAAGTGTTTGTATAATGATTGTATTGGTTAGAAAACCACTGAGTTGTAGTCTCAGTTGGGTTGTCTGGATAACAATGGACTGACTCATAGATTAAGGTGAAATGAATTAAGATGAAATGGATTGGGATATGAAACTTAACATATTATGATCTTGTGCAAAAACGAATAATTTTACCATGGGCATTGTATATGCATATCATACTTATATCTTTGTTAAAATTCATATATTGTGTTAGATTGTTTCTACTGGGCTTTGACTCACCCTACTTGGAAAAAACCATTTTCAAGTGCCAATGATATGCCTCCGCCAAGGACTTAGCTTAGGAGGATTGTGGAGCTGAAGGTTGAATTTCTGTTTATTTTGTACAAGCCTAGGGTTTTATTTGTATTGAGCTTATAACTTATTTTGTTGTAATCAAGCACGGTCTTGGAAAGATGTAAGCCCTTAGGGCATATGAATATTAACTTTGATTAATGAAAGCTTCTCTTTTATTTGTATCACATTGCACTAGTGTTTGGAGTTGGTTTATTGTAATTTTTTTGGGGGGCGTTACAACTTGGCATTAGAGCATACTAAGTTTGAACACTTTGGGTACGTGGGAAGTTGTTAGTATCACATTGGGTTTGTTTCGCTTGATAGAGATATTAGTGGGTACAATATGTTTATGTGATAACATGTTTATGTTAGTATATGGGTATGGAATTTAATTTCTAGGATGTTGATTGAGTCTGCGGGTTTCTAAGAGTCCTACTAGAAAGGCACTTAATCACTGCTTTTCTAATTGGAACTTTGGCAATGTCGTGAGACGGTCATTATTCGGGAATGAAATTCATATATGTTTACGTGATTACGTACTTATGTGGAGTGAATTATTGTTATCCACCACATTAAGACGCGAGCAACTTAGCTTCGGCGCATTTGTAAATGTGCTAATCTCTTTTGTTACCTTCATTAGGATGTCAGGACGTGGACGTGGTAGTGGTAGGTGTGGTAGGCCTAAGAAGCATGAGGTGCCTTTACCAGATGAAATTCCAGCGCAGGAAGAAGGGGCTAGTTAGGCTAATGTGGTCAAACTAGTTGGTCAACAGGCCATGGGCGACTTGGTCCGCGAAATGGCTGGAGCGTTGTAGGAGTCTATGGACATTCTCAAAGTTGAGAATCAAGTCCAGGCCCAAGTAGTTGAGGCATGGCTGTCTTTCTTGAAGCGGGAGTTTTTTCGATCGAATCTGGATGAGTTCGTGGGAGATCCCAATGAGCCACTAAAGGCAGATGAGCGACTAGAGCAAAAAGTGAAAACGTTCGAGATGTTTGGTATTGAGGATGACCAGTTGCAAGTGACCTTGGCATCCTTCCAACTGAAGAGAGATGCAAGTCAGTGGTGGAAGTATGCGCGTGGGCGCATTAGGGTGACTTGGGAGGCTTTTCTCAGCGCCTTCCAAGACAAGTTTCTACCTCCCACTGTTAGGGAGAAGTTGAGAGATTAGTTCTCCAAGCTTGTGTAGTTGAACACTCCGGTGGCCGAGTTTGAGGGCATATTTACTAGCTTGTTGAGCTTTGCACCAGAACTTATGGCTACAGAAGAGTGCTGTTGTTTGGCGTTTAAGAAGAGGTTGAGGACCGGGTTCATGTTTAAAGTAGCCGGGTCAGTGATTAGAGATTACGGATGCCTTGTGGAGGCGACAGCTCATCTTGAGACTGTAATGCAGATAGAGGAGAAGAGGATGAGGAGCTCTAAGAGGAGTCAGGATATTCAGGGGGACAGTAAGAGACATAAGGGTCCTACTTTACAGCAGTCTTAGGGAGCTCAGTCGAGGTCCACGTTTTCAGTGCCGAGTTCAAGTTCTAGGAGAGGTGGTTAGGGAGATTTCACTTGTTACAAGTGTGGCCAATTGGGCTATAAGTCTCCAGTGTGCCCACAGAGAGGAGGCGAGCAACGGTCTGCATCGTCTTCGGCTCGTTCTCAGAGCTAGAGTCAGGGGAGAGGGCAACTGCTCACTTATTATCAGTGTGGGAAGGCAGATCACATGAAGAGATTTTGCCCTCAGTTGGGTGGCACACCCGGTGCATCTGGTTCAAGACAGACACAGAGCCACCAACCTGTATAGTCCGCACAGGTCTTGAGGGCCAATCAAGGAGCCTCTTCAGCTCGGTCAGTGCATCAGGCTTATGCTTCAAAGGGTGAGCAGGTTGAGCAGAGGCCTACAGGGCATGTGTATGCTGTTATCGCTCCATATCTTGTACCAGCACCTTCGGTAGTGAGACGTACCTTCTTGTTTTGTAATTCTGTTGCTAATGTGTTGATTGATACGAGTGCATCCCATTTATTTATCTCGTCTGCATTTGCATTAGTTTTGGGGTTAGAGTTGGCTCCGTTAGCATCTTGTTTCTGTGTAGAGTCACCTATTGGCGATGAGATTGTTTTGAAGCAGGGGTGTTGGGGTTGTGATATAGAGGTTGTCGGTCGTCAGCTTTCTTTTGCATTTGTATTGATTGATATGTCTAGCTTTGACGTTATATTGGGTATGGACTGGTTGTCATCCTATCATGCTGTTATAGATTGCTACCATTAGAGGGTTACTGTATGTACCCTGAGCGATGATTGCTTTTATTTCTTGGGAGGCCAGGTTGATAAAGTCTTATCACTGGTGTACGGTTCACGTGGGTGGAGCAAGCTTAGTTGCCTTCTTGCTAACTTCTTGAGTACTGAGTGTGATGAAGTCCGAGTTGAGTTATCAAGGGTAGTTTGTGAATACCCGGATGTTTTTTCAGAGGATCTTACCAGTTTACCAACTCATCGAGAGATCGAGTTCTCTATTGATTTAGTGCCTAGCACGGCATCAATTTCTATGGCACTGTATAGATTTTCACCTACCGAGTTGAGTGAGTCGAAGATTCAACTCTAGGAATTATTAGACAAGGGTTTTATTCGCCTTATTACTTCACCTTGGGAAGCACCGGCTCTTTCCAAAAAGAAAAATGGTGCGTTCCGACTTTGTATAGATTACCGGAAGTTGAACTGGGTAACTGTTAAGAACAAGTACCCAATGCCCTGTATAGATGATTTGTTTGATCAGTTGAAGGGGTCTTGTTACTTCTCTAAAATAGACTTGAGATCGGGTTATCACCAATTGAGAGTAAGGGAGGAGGATATCCTGAAGACGGCATTTTGTATGCGGTATGGCTATTACGAGTTTCTAGTGATGCCTTTTGGGCTAACCAATGCACCAGCTATGTTCATGGATTTGATGAACTAGATCTTCCGTGAGTTCCTAGACCGTTTTGTAGTCATCTTTGTGGATGACATCTTGATTTACTCACCCTGTGAGGAGGAGCATGAGGAACACTTGTGAGTGGTACTTGAGTTGTTTAGAGCGCAAAAACTGTATGCTAAGTTTAGGAAGTGTGAATTTTGGCTAAGAGAAGTTAAGTTCTTAGGCCATGTGGTATCCGGAGAAGGGGTGACTGTACATTCATCCAAGATAGAGACAGTGCAAGATTGGGAACCACCTAAGAATGCTTTCGAGATCCGTAGTTTCTTGGGTTTGGCCGGGTACTATCGTAGATTTGTGAAGGATTTCTCTAAGCTAGCCTCACCATTGACTAGACTGACAAGAAAAGGAATCAAGTTTGTGTGCAGTGAGACTTGTGACAAGTCTTTTCAAGAGCTTAAGATTAGACTTACCATTGCTCTAGTTTTGATTATTCCAGAGAGAGGTTTGGGCTATTCGGTATATTGTGATGCCTCACGGGAAGGTTTGGGTTGTGTTTTGATGCAAGAGGGAAAGGTCGTGGCCTATGGATCTCGCCAGTTGAAAACACATAAGAGAAACTACCCTACCTATGATCTAGAGTTAGTGGTGGCGATCTTTGTCTTGAAGATTTGGAAGCATTATCTGTATGGAGAGAAGTTTGAGGTGCTTTCTGATCACAAGAGTCTGAAATATCTGTTTACACAGAAAGACTTGAATCAGAGGCAGATGAGGTGGATGGAGTTCATAGAAGATTATGATTTTGAGTTACATTATCAACCAGGAAAAGCCAATGTTGTGGTCGACGCCTTAAGTAGGAAATCCATTAGCAGTGTAGCTTGTATTGCCATCTGGGAATGGAAGATGTTGGGTGCTATTGGGGAGTTTGACTTGCGTCTTGACGAGTTTGTTGAGTCTGTAGCATTGTTTTCAGTAGTTGCACAACCTACACTTGTGAACCGAATGATTGAAGCACAAAAGGATGACCTTGAGGTAGAATCCCTCTGGGAAAAGATCTCCAGTGGGAAGGTAAAAAGAGGCTTGAACGTGTACTCCAACTCGAGTGCTAGATATCTTGACCATCTCTTCGTGCCAGAGTCTTGCCGAGAGGAAGTACTCCAAGAGTTTCACCATTCACGCCTTGCGGTGCATCTGGGAGGCACAAAGATGTATTACGACCATAGCTGCTAGTTTTGGTGTAGGGGAATGAAGAAGGAGTGGCCGCGTTTGTGTCAAGGTGCCTTACTTGTCAACAAGTGAAAGCCAAACATCAAAGGCTAACGGGTTTGTTACGACCTTTGCCTATAGCTGAGTGGAAGTGGGAACATGTCATGATGGATTTTGTTGTAGGCCTTCCGAGGACTCAACGAGTAGTGATGCCATTAGGGTGGTAGTTGACTGGTTAACTAAGTTGGCACACTTTATACTTATGCGTGTGAGTGACTCGATAGATTATCTTGCCGACCTTTATATTAGGGACATAGTGAGGTTGCACGAGGTCCTTGTGACGATTGTTTCGGATAGAGATCCGCATTTCACGGCTCAGTTGTGGCAAAGCTTACAGAGTGCCTTAGGCACGAGATTTACCTTTAGCACTACGTATCATCCTCAGACTGACGGGTAGTCAGGGCGCACCATTTAGATTCTTGAGGATATGCTTCAAGGTTGTGTTCTTGACTTTAAGGGTTCGTGGGAGAGGCATTTGCCTTAGTTTTCCAATAATAACAGTTTCTAATCGAGTATTGGCATGGCACCGTTTGAGGCCTTGTATGGTCGGCCGTGTAGATCCCCTGTATGTTGGGCCGAGGTGGGTAATGCACCTATGTTGGGTCCAGAGTTAGTCCAAGGAACGACAGAGAAAGTTGCACTTATCCGTAAGAGGTTGGGTACGACTCAGAGTCGCCAGAAAAGTTATGTCGACCGTAGGAGGAGACCTTTGTCTTTTGAGGTGAGAGACCATGTATTCTTGAAGATATCACCTAGAAGAGGTTTGATGAGATTTGGGAAGAGTGAAAAGTTGTCCCCTCGATTCATTAGGTCTTTTGAGATCTTTGAGCGGATTAGAGAGATAGCTTATCGTTTGGCCTTGCCGCCACAACTTTCCGGAATTCATGATGTGTTTCATATTAGCATGCTTCAGAAATATGAGCTGGATCCATCGCACATGATGGATTGGATTGACTTAGAGGTAGATGAGGATGCCTCATATGAGGAGAGACCAGTGAGAGTCTTGGATACTCGAGACCAAGTCTTACGAGGCAAGACAATTCCCTTGGTTAAGGTATTGTGGAAACATCATGGGATTCAAGAAATAACTTGGGAACGTTAGCTGGAAGTCCGTGAGAAGTATCCAGACCTATTTTTTGATGTTTGAGCATGTAATGAAATTTTGTTATGTTAATGAAATATGAAAGCATTGCATATGTTTTGAGAATATGTAAACATTGTATATGTTGTATATGTTTCGGAAACACGGGTTTAATGCGAACATTGCATATGTTTTAGAAAATATGAATTGTATATTCAACACTAAGAAATTGTTCATCTTGTTGATGAGAATGGATGATCGGGGAATGGGTCACGATGACGACATTGATTGATGATCATTTTTATAATTGGATTAAACATAATTTTAAAACTTGGTTTGAAATTTTGGGGACGAAATTCCTTAAGGGGGGAGGTTATAGCGATTTTGGTTTTGAACCGACCGTTGTTGTATCCCGGACTCGGGGTTTCATGGTTTCATATTGTTGTTCGCACCTTGCTTCCCTTGTATCTCCTTAATTTGGATATTGGATTGTTGGGGTTGCGTTTAAGGTGGGTTGGTTGCTTAGTTTTTAAACTCTTGTTGGCTAGAATTTTACTCCTCCGCTCAAGCGGCGCTTCTGGCGCTAGAGCGGGCTTTGTGAACTCTCAGTACTTTTGTAGGTTTGCAAAACTACTGGGAGAATGTATTCTATGCTCGAGCGGCATTTCCTATGCTCGAGCGGGTAGGCGCTCGACCGGCCTTTCTTGCACTCAAGCGTTGGTCTGTTGTCTACAAAACTACTGAAAGTGTGCATTCTGTGCTCGAGCGTCACTTCTCGTGCTCGAGCGGAACAACTTATTGTGTCTGACGCTCGCGCGCCACTTCTCATGCTTGAGAGGACACTGCATATATCAGTTCATAACAACCATTTTTTACATCACTTTTTCATCTTTTTCTTTCTCTAAAAATGTCAATACCCTAGATCTTGAGCTTCTCTCTCTAGAACTCACATTCTCTCTACTTTTTTACCTAAATCCATTGGTTTCTCTACCCTAGTGTCTTTAAGAAAAAGGTATAGCATCTCAAGAGCTTCATTTTGATCCGAACAAAAGTCGATTTCAACGTCTTTGAAGTTTTCTCCTTGCTTTGCTCTGCTTTTAACCTTGAGGTAGGGACTTTTTACACTTTCGTATGATTTCTAGCTTAGTTATTTGTTGATTATGTAAACAATGTTGGGATTTGGAGGATTTTTGACAAACCTAGGGTTTTGGTTTAAAATCTAAATAAGGGTTTTCAAATAAAGGTATTGAAAATGATTGTGGGTGTAGATATGAGGATGTGTTGTGTTAAATTTGTTGATTTTGATACATGGATTGAATTTGGAAGAAAATGGAGTTTTGCCCTAAAATGTTTCAAACGATTATTTTGCATAAATAATGGAATTGGTATGGGGAATGTGAAATTGGATAGATGTTTATATAAATGGTGGAGTTAGATATTGTTATCTCTTACCTATGAAAATTTGGAATGTTTATCTGTTTTGGAGATTGTATATCTATTTAGAAATATCTATTTTTGGCTATCAGTGGAGGATAGCTATGATTGTTGTAGAAATTATATGAGGATTACGTGAATTGAAACTAATCTCCTTTCGATTGTCATTGAATATGTCTTTGTTTTTTTTTTTTTTTAATACATTGAATATTTATGATGTTTGGGAGAAGAAAGGAGATGTACTCTATGTTTAGGAGAACAAAGGGAATGGACTCCATTGAATTAAGTTGGCATGTGTGTCCAGAGTGAAAGTCCACTCCATTGAATTAAGTTGGCATGTGTGTCCAGAGTGAAAGTCCCGAAAACCGTGCGTATATACATGGATGCCGATTCTCGTTGACGAAATTTTTGTAAAATGGTAAATTGAAGTTTTTGTGTAATGATTGTATTGGTTAGAAAACTACTGAGTTGTAGTCTCAGTTGGGTTGTCTGGATTACGATGGACTGACTCATGGATTGAGGTGAAATGAATTATCATGAAATGAATTAAGATGAAATGCATTGGGATATGAAACTTGACATATTATGATCTTGTGCAAATACGAATAATTTTACCATGGGCATTGTATATGCATATCATACTTATATCTTTGTTAAAATTCATATATTGTGTTAGATTATTTCTACTGGGTTTTGGATCACCCTACTTGGAAAAAATCATTTTCAAGTGCTGGTGATATGCCTCCGCCAAGGACTTAGCTTGGGAGGATTGTCGAGCTAAAGACTCAATTTTTGTTTATTTTGTATTTACTCTTTTACAAGTCTAGGGCTTTATTTGTATTGAGCTGATGACTCATTTTGTTGTAATCAAGCACGATCTTGGAAAGATATAAGCCCTTAGGGCATATGAATATCTGTTTAGCTTTCATTTCTTATTACCTCTCGTAACACATGTTGTAGATTTAGGATGTACGATTCATGAATGTATATCGTATGTGTCACATTTTGTATATTAACTCTGATTAATGAAAGCTTCTCTTTTATTTATATCACATTACACTAGTGTTTGGAGTTGGTTTATTGTAACTTTTTTTGGGGGGCGTTACAGTGGTGGAGGTGATAGTGGTAACGGTGGCATGCTGGTGGTAGTAGTGGTAGTGGTAGTGGTAGTGGTAGTGGTAACGGTAGTGGTAGCGATAACGATAATAGTAGGAGTAACATGGTGATGGTGCTTATGATAATAATAACAATGGTGATAAAGGTGGTAGCGATGGTGATGGTGATAGTGATAGTGGTAGCATTGATGGTGGTGGTGATAGTAGTGGTATTAGTAGTGATAGTGATTTTGTAATAGTGTATATCAATATTTATATTTAACATTTATAAATTCAATCAGACTTAAGTTGGTTTCATATGACTTAAATTTTATTTAAGTTTTAGCCTACATTTTAAGAGGAACTTAAAATTTTGGGTGATTTAATTATGGTTATCAAATCGACTTAATTTATTATCATTTAATACATTTAATTTTAAGTACTGAATCAGATTATCAAATACTTTCTTACGCATTCTCTGAATATTATTTTATTTCTCTTTGCAGTATATGCAAATTTGAAGTTATTTATACTGTTCAAAAGTGCTATGACCCCGAATAACATCAACTCGATTATTTACTGTACATCATTGTCGGTCAAGCAGTCATGATCATGACCAACATCATCTCTGTGACAGCGGCAGGGTCCACCATGACTATTGGGAGATTCGAGAGGAAGACTAAGCAGTGGCGAGCGTAGGAATTTTAGTTAGAAAGGGCTACATTCAAATTTCACAATTAAATTAAATTCTTTTATTAATAGCTACATCATCATACATAAGTATATCAAGAGATACACTTTTATAGCTATACAAAATAGAAATATTATTCATTTGAATAGGGGCAGCTCAACAAAAAATTTAATGCAAAATCTTAACAAGCAGCATTTTCTTACATTTAAATTATTATATATTTTTAATGTAAAATACAATTTCCTCTCTAATTTTTATAATTAATCTTAAGATTTTGCACAATCTTTATTATTATTTGGAAAAAATTGAATCTTTTAATTGGATTTTTGGACAATGATTTTTTTTTAAGCTTTATTATTGAGGGTCTTCGAAAAATGAGAATTTTTAAGTTTTTGTCTTTTAGATAAGGAGAAATTTTATCATACTTTTATTATTGGAGCAATCATTTTTGGCTTTTTATACGTTGTTCCACACTAATAATTATTTATCACCCCTCATATAATTAAATAAAATATAAGCATAAAAAATTACAAACTTTATTATATAAATAAATCATAATAAAATTACAACATTAAAATATCTCACAAACTCTCAAAAGTTTTCTTCAAATTTAATTTTTTTATTATTTACAAAATTTTAAAAATATATGAACTTGTGGGGCCACTTCTCAGAAGGATGATGGAATCCTTGCAGGAGAGGCCATCCCTTCTCACTCCACAGGTTAGCAGCAATTGAACATAAAAGGGGTCATAGCCCCCCTAAGCTCCCCATTCCATCCGCCAATGAGATTAAGGCTCAATGAGTTAAAAATCATTTTTTAGCTTTTAATTCATTTTTTCCTTCTACAAAAAAATCAAAAAAGATATAAAAAAAATAACTTTTAGTCATATTCTCAAAAACACTCTTAAGTTTGCCAGAGGAGCTAAATTTCCGTACTCTCTTAATGAAATTTATGTAAATATTATATCAAAAATAAAACACTACCTTCCAAAATAAAATTTGCTATCTATATAGAAATAAAAAATTGACATTTTCTATAATAAAAAGTCCTTAAATTTAAAAGATTTTATTTCATTAGTTAGAATATCTTTTAATATTAAAAAAAATCTTTAACATATTTAACTTTTCAAAATTATTCAAAATTTATACATACTATTACTCTTTATTTAATTTTTTTAAAAATTCTTTTCTTATAGCGTGATCCTTTCGCTAATAGTTTTGATTGTTATCTTAATTTCATAAATTATGAATTGTTGATATATGTTTCTACACAATATAAAATCAATATGAAATTCGTTATGATATGGGTTATATCATAACATAAGTTGTTACAAAAAAATTATACTGACTCATTTTAAATTATAAAATTCTAAACATAGCGCGAGTTATCGCTAAAGTTTATAATTGAAATGTGATTTCTAACTTTGATGCAATCAACCATAGTTTGTATTGATGTATGTTTGATGTACTTTGTTTGTACAATTTCGATTTACATTAATGATATTCACTTTTTGTTTCCTTAAAAAATATATAAATTGGGAAAAGAGGCTTTCAATGGCCCAATATCTTTTTCACAAGCGTAAAATTCCAACCCAATCCACTCATTTATAGACATGGACCATCCTTATGAATTGTAGGTTAGTAGAAAGATGGTGTCAGTGTCAATATGAAACCCAAGTAATTGCAACACAATTATATATGTTACAGATATCAAAAATTTTATACAATATTTACATGTGTATGAGTTTCACATCCGTAACTATTATGTATAATTTTTGGTAATTTTTGTGGTCCTTACTATTGCTCGCACAACAATGATCCCATTTATTGTTGCTTATAGTTTATTTATTTAAAAAGCTTATAGTTAAAGTATTTGGTGTATATTCTAATTATAGATTATAAAACATAAATAATTTAAATAAGTAACAATTGATTATTGGAAAACATAGGAAGGGGTACTCTTAACCTTTACTTTTTGATCAATAACTTTTAGTTTATAAGTAAGTACATGAAATAGGTCCAATGTAATGTAGGTAGGATGGGAATCAGAGAGATTTATCCCATTTGAACTAGGAGAGGGTAATCCTGAATGAAAATGAGTCCTAGAGTCCATGATGAAAGAGACTGATAGGCAGAGGCAAGGCACCATGGGTAGAAGAACATGAGATTTTGTGCACTTAGTTTATTGTGCTTCAGATTTCTTGAGATCGTTACTAGTTTTATCATCGGAGTGCCCTCCCGGTTAACATCTAATTAAGACGGTACTAACCTTGATTTTATATATGAGAATCTATGAGTATTCATCAACTTCATTTCTAGATTTTTAGGAGAAGAAGATCTTATTAATTACGTGTGGTCAGATCAGATTTTATCATACACCACAGTCAAAACCAATTACCTGAATTAAAACACATAGTGAAATGGAAATGAAAAAGTAGTTATGAACAGTTTTTTTTTTTTTAGGTCAATACAAATAACAACTAAACAGACTCAGCCCGAATAATCTTACATAATTCAGCTGGCACCTCATTCCTCCAAACTCTCTTACCGATCACATGACCCGCCATACGAGCCAGCCCATGAGCAGCCTTATTTCCATTGCGCAACACATGCGAGCAGCAAAAACTGGTGAAGCAGCGGGATGTACTCATAGCACCTTGAAGAATATGGCCAAACGTGGAGAGCAGTTGATCCTCACATTGGAAAGCTTTTATAATGGATAAAGAGTCCCCCTCCAAGTGAATATGATGCAGACCCAGTTCTGCTCCAAACGCAATCGCACTTGCCGCGGCTAAAGCTTCAGCACCATCTGCATCAACCCAATGCGGCAGTCATTCCGACATGGCTGCAAGAACTGTACCATGCGCCTCCCGAACAATCACACCTACCCCAATGGCCTCCAGAGCATCAAAAGTCGCCGCATCGAAATTAATTTTTAACACACCCACTGGCGGTGGCCTCCATCTCGACGGACTAGGACAGACCTTCAATCCTTGAACTTGGGCTCTGACTTGACAGAAGTCTTGTAAATAAGCACACACTCTCTGCACAATCACCGGCGCAACCCGCTTAACATTATTGAATATTGCTTGGTTTTGAGCAAACCATAAGCCCCAACATAGTGCAAAGAACAGCCCCAAGCCGGCCTCATCAACTTGTTTCGCAACCTCAACTACCCAACGATAAAAATCATACCCCACCCCAATATCTGTAACAAACGGCAAAGGACTAGCAGCCCATACTTGTTGCGCCACATCATATTCCTTAACACAGTGCATTAAAGTCTCCACAGCTTTGTCACAATAGTCGCACCCAAGTTCAATAGGCACTCGGCGTTGCCATAATCGGTCCCGGGTGGGATAATATTCAAGCATGCCTTCCATGCAAAACCCTTGATCTTGTTCGGAATTTTTAAGTGCCAAACCCCTTTCCAAAACCGCCGTGTGGCTTCCCCTCTATTGGACGATTCCGGAGATGATCCAATTCTGGACAGAGTCATTTGTAAATGATAAGCCGACCGAACCGAAAACCTTCCATCACGAGTATAATGCCAAATCAATGTATCAGAAGGCAGGCAAGGGCTAATAGGAATTTTTCGAATCACATCCACATCAACATCAAGAAAATGGGTCTGTAGCCTGCCCAAGTCCCAGTACTTACGGGCTGAATCTAACAAAAAACTTACCGTAGTATCCTGAGGAAGAGAAGGAGGAGAAATGGGGAGAAAAGAGTGACCCCGAGGCAACCACCTATCGCTCCAAATTTTAACAGTGTGTCCGTCTCCAATTCTCCACCGTAAACCGGCCATCAACAGGGGTCTAGAATTAAAAATACTCCGCCATGTGAAAGAGGGTTTGCACCCCAACTCTGCCTCCAAAAACGTCGAGGTCGGATAATACTTGGCCCGCATCAACCGTGCAAATAACGAGTCATGGGACTGAAGGAGGCGCCATCCCTGTTTGGCCAACAAAGCACTGTTAAAATCTGCCAACCGGCGGAAACCCATTCCTCCCTCCCATTTCGGGCGATACAAAGCTTCCCATGAGGTCCAATGAATTTTCCGCTTATCTCTACTTTGACCCCACCAATATCGACACACAATGGAGTCAATCTCAGCACAAAAAGTTTCTGGGAGTTGGAAGCACGACATAACATAAGTAGGAATGGCTTGAGCCACAGCTTTTATCAGAACCTCTCGTCCCGCCACCGAAAGAAATTTTTCCTTCCATCCACTAATCCGTTTTCAAACTCTGTCCTTGATGAAAGTGAAAACCTCTTTCTTGGACCTACCAAGAAGGTATGGTAAACCCAAGTATTTTCCAGAGGCAACCATTCTACCTATATTTAAAATTTGTCGCAAAGCCTCTTTACGCCCAGCAGCCACATTAGCACTGAAAAAGATGGCTGATTTATCAAAATTAATTTTTTGCTCAGATGCAAACTCATACTCCAGCAATAAACCCTGAATAACTATAATCTCCGCTGGTTTGGCCACCCCAAAAAGCAAACTATCATCAGCGAAAAATAAATGAGATATGCGAGGTCCCCCTCGGCTAATGGCCATACCATTAAGACGATGATTTGCCACTGCCCTAGTAATTAATGCCGACAACCCCTCAGCACACAACACAAAAACATAAGGTGACAACGGATCCCCTTGACGAATACCCCTTGTGTGGGTAAAAATCTGACCACACTGCCCGTTTAGTGATCAGCAGCTAAGCACCGGCAGAATAGATGGTTCCAGCAACCTGTAACAGAAAAGAAAAGCTCCGGCGGTGGTTCTTCCACCCGGGGGCACTCCGACGATCAAGTCAGTATGATTCTCAAGGATAATCAAGTATTAAACTGAATACTCAAAGTATGAATTACATACCTTAGACCCACGGGGGTGCCTTTCTTTTATAATGTACTCAATCCAAGTCCAACTAGAAGTATGACTTCTATGAACTCCAATCTTAGTGCTTACTCTGGACTCTTTAAGGGATAGAGATAAACTCCCTAAGAGCTTTATCCTTATCTTAACTAAGTCCCCTCTTTGCCTTAGGACTCTTGTCCCTTATCTTCGGACTCCGACATCTTCGGAGATGACCTCGGCTTCTCCGAGATTACCTCGGCTTCTCCGAGATTACCTCGGCTTAACTACCAGGGCACGTGGCACCTCGGCTGACACGTCGGCGTCACCATGCCACGTGTTGGTATTCAAAAAATATGTCCCCACAACTGCCCCCTAGGTTCTATTACCTCGGCATTCTGAGGTGATGGAACCTATTCCGAATTTTTTGTCACTTCCTTTCTGAATAATGGCTCAAGAAGACTGCCTTTGCCAAGATTATCTTCTTTCAGCCGACGTGTTCTCTTCGGAGAACGTGGCATCGGTTGTACTCCCCTATGCACATGAGCTGTCATTCATGTCTAACTGTTCCTTCCACGTGTTTCGTCTTTGTTTGAGCGTGTTAGTGACGCGCCTGGAAGCTGTCTGTTCGTTCGTCTGCGCCGTCTGACGCGTGCGTTACCCTAGGCGCAATAATTGCCCTATTTTTGCCGCCGTTTCAAATTTTTGACAAAACTTCTTTTGCCTCTATCTTTTCTTCACTTTTTCTTTTCACCTTCTTTACTCTTTCTCTTCCGAAAGCTCGTTCTTCCTCTTCAAATCTGCCATTGCTTCAATTTCTTCTCTGGAACTGTTCTTAGTCCCGTATTTCTTGCAAAGCCTTTTTTGCTGTCGCAACTGGTTTCTGGATTCAACGAGTATTGCCTTGGCTTCACTTCTCCTGGTAAGTCCCCTTCCTTTAATTTCTTTCATTCTCTTTATGCGCTATTGCCAGTCTGTTGCCATTGCTGATCTTACTCGAGGTCTGGGATCTATTTGTATCTTGAATTTTGTGGCTATATTTTGAACCTCTATGCTTTTCCATCATTCTTTTCGCCGCTGTTCTTGATTTTTTCCTGTACCTCTATTGTTTCTGAAAATTATACCTCTGTTCTTGAATCTGAAACCTCGTTTTTGTTTTCTCTTTTTTGTATTTGCCCCAGATCTGTGCCCTCGATCTTTATCTTAATAGTTCGTAGGTTTGGGATTTGTCTGTAAAACCCTTAATCTTTAGGGAAACCTGAAAAACGCCCGTCTTCTGAAACATATTCCTCTTAATTTAGGCCGACACAATGGGTATGTGGAGGCACAGGGTAAATACCCCAACAAGTCTTGAATACTTTAGGCAAGAATTCTCTATCCCAGCCGACGTTCATCTTAAGCTGGCTAGGGATAATGACACTATCGTGCCTACAGACCATACAATGCCTTTTCCAGTAGTTGCTTTTATCGAATGTGGACTTCGGCTTCCACTCGATCCCCTTTTTCGTCAAGTTCTCTATTTCTATAAGCTAAACCCCATGCAACTTACTATCAATTCCTATAGGATAATTAATGGTATTATAGCCTTAGCTAGGCAAGAAAACCTCAGAATCACCCTCGCCGACCTTCAATATTGTTATACCATGTGCCCTCTTGATCTGAAGGATAGGGGTTTTGTATATTACCTTAAGCCGAGATCCACTCAGTACAAGATTATAGCCGACCTTCCAGACTCCAACAAGGGGGCTGGAGATGACTATCTTATTGCCTCTGGAAATTGGGAATTTGGCCCAGATGAAGATGTCCACCTTTACCCTCTTCCTCGAACACTTACAGAGGGCAAGAGTAAGAGCCCTGAGTCAACACTTAGTTGTTTTCATTCAACACTTAAATACTTTTGTTGTTTCTGACGTCTGATTCTTTGCAGATCTTCATCAACCACCGAAAAATTTTCGTCAATCCTTCTTCCCAGGACCAGATCTGAGAACACTTCTTGGTCTTCCAATCCTTAAACGAAAAGCCCCAGTATTATTAAACTTTGTCCCCACACACAGATCCATTTTACCCGACGTCCCTCGAAAAAGGAAGAAGAGTCTCTCTCCACCAACAGCCACAACCTTAACTGCTTCTACATCTCGGACAGATCAAGAGTCCACATCTGACCCAGCCGATCTTCCATCAACTTTGGCCCCCTTCTTAATACCAATTCCTGAACGTAAACGCCGACGAAGGCTAGTAAAGACTGCCGAGATGGTTCGTCCGAGGCCTGTCGTCCAAGATCTTCTTGCCGATATTCCTGCTGACGCCGAAGCCGCAGCAACGCAATCAATGCTTCCACCCAAACCGAAGAGGGTAAAAAAGGCTCAGCCTAAGGCCAAGGTTACAGATGCCGATGCTGAGGATGCTTTGCCGATTTTGAAGCTAGCTGAAAGCAAAAAATCGACCTCTACTTCAACCAAAAGGTCTGCTGAGGGCCAACCCTCAGGATCTACACAAACAAAGAGGCCAAGGTCATCGTCTGCGACGACCTCGGCTTCAAAGAAGCCCGACGTCCCATGGGCCCCTGATCTATCTCTAGAGGACAGGCCTATCATGGCTAGTGAAAGTACTGATGATATCAACGTTGCTGTCGCCCTTAGTACCGCTCTTCTTCTACCGAATGATTTGGAGCGAAATGCCAAGTTCAGTGAGTATGAAAATTACGCTCTGATGCTCCAACATTCTGCCCAAGTAAGTATTTCTATTTGTTTTTGTGTTTTTTCCTTCTGTTTCTTTCTGAGAACACTTTCTGATACTCTTGTTTTCATTCAGGCTATCCAACATGCCCATTCATTTTCAATGCAATCCTTTGAGAATCGTCAAAGATTGGTTGATATGAAGAGGGAAGCAACTTCAATGAAGAGAGAATTAAGGGCCCTTGAAGTAAAAATGAAAAAACTAGAAGATCAAGCCGAGGCTGCAACGCAGAACCAAACCTTAGCTCTTGAAAAGGCCGAAGCTGCTGAGGCCGTTAAAAAAGTAGCTGAAGCCGAGAAAAGGGAGGCCGAGGCTCAGAAGGTCCAAGCGCAAAAAGAACTTCAACAAGCTCTGGCCACCAAGGAGGCCGAAGTCAAGGAGGCCGATGAAAAGGCCTATGCTCAAGGCATGGCCGACGTTGCAGAAGAATACAAACTTCAAGTCAGGCAGGCATGCAACAGGGGATTTTCCCTTGGTTGGATGTCTCTGATAAAGAAGCTTGATCTCCCTGCTGACTCGCCATTGCGCCAAGTTGATGCTAATCTTCTACCATTTCTTCCTCCAAGTCAAGCTGAGGATGAATCAGAGACCGAGGTAGAAGCTGAGGGTGAAGACGAAGAGAAAGATGAAGGTGAAGCCTTGGTGAGAAAACCCAGGGGCGCAACTGAGGCCAAGTCCTTTCCAGCTGAGCAAATTTTAGACTTAACTCAAGATGAAGTGGGTGATGAGGCTGAAGAAGTGCACAGGGAACCTGTTCAGGGGTGTCCATCATCTGACCTTCTTCTGACTGACAGAAGTCTTGACACAACTTTAGCAGAGATAGATGCCGAAATACGAGCGGAGAAGGTGGCCGAGGATATTCCAGCTGAATCATCCGAGGTTCCAGTTTCTGCTGCTGCTGATGTTCAAGAGTCTTGATTTTCCCTTCTTTCTTTTCTGGATTTTGGACTTTGTTTTTTCTTTTAATTCCTGAACAATGTACATTCCTTCTTATGGCCAATGTGCCTTTTTCAGTATGTAATTGCAACTGTTCTTGCAATGGATATTTTTGATCTTGTGATGTTCTGTTGCTTGCTTTTGTATAGTTCTATACTTAGAAATTTTTGCATGCTTTCTTTGTGCAATCTTCTCGGGGCTACATACCCTGGGTATAACTGCAAGGCTTTTACTTCGGCGAGATACTGACCTGCAAACCTTGTATAAATTCTATCAAGAACTAAACATATACTACTCAATGTATACTTTTGCCATCTTTTAAGTTTTCAATAAGTATTTAAACAATGATTTCGTTCTACCCTACTTGTAAATTGCTACAAATTTCAACAAGTGTTTAAATAATATACTTAACCTTTGCATCGACCTGTTAATTTCCTGTATACCTCAGCGGGTGATCATACGTCGGCTTAACATAGCCTTGTAAATGGCTACAACTTTCAACAAGTGTTAAGCATCTTCTCTAGGGTTCAGACAACCCATATATTGCTATGAGAACTTACGCAATAACCTCGGCCTATCTTCGACTTGTAAATTGCTACAAATTTCAACAAGTGAAGGTAGGGAATCAGCTTGATTCCAACTTGTAAATTGCTACAAATTTCAACAAGTGGATCAAGGAATAACATCGGCTTAGCTTCAACTTGTAAATTGCTACAAATTTCAACAAGTGAAGATAAGGAATCAGCTTGATTCCAACTTGTAAATTGCTACAAATTTTAACAAGTGGATCAAGGAATAACATCGGCTTAACTTCAACTTGTAAATTGCTACAAATTTCAACAAGTGAAGATAAGGAATCAGCTTGATTCCAACTTGTAAATTGCTACAAATTTCAACAAGTGGATCAAGGAATTATATCGGCTTAACTTCAACTTGTAAATTGCTACAAATTTCAACAAGTGAAGATAAGGAATCAGCTTGATTCCAACTTGTAAATTGCTACAAATTTCAACAAGTGGATCGAGGAATAATATCGGCTTAGTTTGCCTGAGTTTGATATGTCTTCAATAACCATTAATCATACGTGTTGAGAGAATTCTGAAAAGACTTTATTGATAATATCGGCCAAACAATGATGTTTATCTAATGATAGAAGAATTTCAAGTTACAAGTATTCCAAGGTCTGGGTAGTGCTTTGCCCTCATTGTCTTCAAGCCGATATGCTCCATTGCCCAATACTGAAGTAACTCTGTAGGGTCCTTCCCAGTTCGGGCCAAGCTTGCCTTCCCTGGGATCCTTCTTGTTTCCGACGACTTTTCTTAGGACTAAGTCGCCAACTTGAAAATCCCTTGGATTAACCTTCTTGTTGTAAGCTCTGGCAAGCTGTTGCTGGTATACTGCAAGCTGAATTGCAGCCTTCTCTCTTCGTTCTTCCAGTAGATCCAGGTCTCGGGCTAAGAGTATGTCATTGGTGCCATTCTCTACTCCCTGGGTTCTGATCCCTGGAATGCCGATCTCCAATGGGATGACTGCTTCTGTGCCATAGGCCATGGCAAAAGGGGATTCTCCCGTTGATCTTCTCGGCGTGGTCCGATATGCCCAAAGTACGTTGGGCAGCTCGTCTACCCACTTTCCCTTTGCTGCTTGGAGCCTCTTCTTTATCCCATCCAGAATTACTTTGTTGGACGCCTCTGCTTGCCCATTACTTTGAGGAAAACTTGGAGTTGAGAAATAGTTTTTGATCTTGAATTTCGCACAGAAGTTTTTGATAAGTTTGCTGTCGAACTGTGTTCCGTTGTCGGCAACTATTGCTCTTGGAATCCCAAATCTGGTGATTATGTTTCGCCAAATAAAATTCTTGACATCCACATCTCGGATTTTGGCAAGAGGTTCTGCCTCTATCCATTTTGTGAAGTAGTCCGTTGCTACCAGTAAATATTTTCTTTGCCCAGTTGCCTGGGGAAGTTGTCCCACCAGATCCATGCCCCATTGGGCAAACGGCCAGGGGCTGGATACTGGGTTTAGGTCGGCAGCTGGCTGATGTATCAAAGGTGCAAACCTTTGACATTGCTCACATCTCTTTACATAGGCTTCGGCATCCTTTTGCATATAGGGCCACCAATACCCCTGGGTAATGGCCCTATGGGCTAACGATCTGCCCCCGGCATGGCTTCCACAAATTCCTTCATGGATCTCATAAAGAAAATCTTCAACCTGCAAAGGGTGTACGCACCTTAAAAGTGGTCCAGTGAAGGACCTCCTGTAAAGATGGCCTTCCGCTGTTAGGCTGAATCTGGCGGATTTCAGCCTAATTTTATGTGCTTCTTTGTGGTCTTCTGGCAGCTTCCCTTCTTTTAGGAACGCAATGATTGCATCCATCCAGCTTGGTCCGAGGCCCACGCACATTGTTTCTTGTTCGGTGCTCTGTTTATCTATACTCGGGGCCGACATGTAGTCGATCATAATTGTCCTTGTTTTTCCAGTTTGAATTGAACTGGCCAGGTTGGCTAATGCGTCGGCATGGGTGTTGTCATCTCGGCTGACTTGGAGTAATCTGCAGTTCTGAAATAGGGCCGCCAGTCGGATGACTTCCTTTGCATATGCCGACATTCTTTCGTCTCTGGCTGCAAATTCTCCTGTTGACTGGTTAACAATTAATTGCGAATCACAAAAAACAATTACCTCGTCTGCCTCTGCTGCTGCTGCTAGCTTTAGTCCTGCAATTAATGCCTCGTATTCTGCTTCGTTATTGGAGGCTTTGAACCCCAGTCGGATGGATTGTTCTACAATCTCTCCGTCTGGAGATATCAGCAGCACTCCTGCTCCTGCTCCCTGGCGGTTTGAACTTCCATCGACATATAGTCTGAACGAATCGCCGATGTAGATGCTGCATGGTCTGAGCCTTTCTTTCTCTTGCTGTTTTGTCTTTGACTGGGTTTCTTTTTGTTTGTCGGGGTGATGCTCATCTCGGCTCGACGGAGCCTGAGGTGCGATGGCTTCAGGTGTGAGTTCTGCGACGAAGTCGGCCAAAACTTGGCCCTTTATTGCTGTTCTTGGCCTGAATTCTAGGTCAAACTGTCCCAGTGTTACTGCCCATTTTGCTATCCTTCCTGTTAAGTCTCCTTGATGTAATAAGGACTTCAATGGGTGCTCTGTTAGAACCACAATCTTGTGTGCCTGGAAGTAATGGCTTAGTTTCTTTGAGGCCATTACCAAGGCTAGCATTAATTTTTCCAGTGGTAGGTACCTTGTTTCTGCGTTAGCCAAAGTCTTGCTTACATAATAGACAGCTTTCTGCTCCCCTTTTTCCTCGCGGATTAGCACTGCACTGACTGCGTGTTCAGAGACTGCTAAGTACAAAAATAATTCTTCTCCTGGAACAGGGTTAGAAAGGACCGGGGTTGTGGTCAGGTACTTTTTCAGATCGGCTAAGGCTGCTTCACATTCTTCGGTCCACAGGAAGTCTGTGGCTTTTTTTACCAGGTTAAAGAAGGGTCTGCACTTGTCCGAGCTTCTGCTGATGAATCGGTTCAGGGCTGCGGCCCTTCCAGTGAGCATTTGGACTTGCTTTGCCGATGTTGGGCTCTGTAGCTCCAGGATGGCTTTGATTTGGTCTGGGCTGGCCTCTATGCCCTTTCTTGTTACCAGATAGCCTAGGAATTTACCTGACCCAACTCCGAAGGCACACTTTGCGGCGTTGAGTCGGAGCCGATATCTTTTGAGTATGTCAAAGACCTCTTTTAGGTCGGCAAGATGACCTTTTGACTCCTTGGTCTTTACGACCATGTCATCAATGTAAACTTCTACTGTTTTGCCGATCAGATGTTTAAACATCTTTGTTACTAACCTCTGATAGGTTGCTCCTGCGTTTTTCAGCCCAAAAGGCATTACCTTATAACAGTACAGGCCTTTCGGGGTGATGAACGCGGTCTTCTCCTCATCTGGAGGGTACATAGCAATCTGGTGGTACCCTCTGTATGCGTCTAAAAAACTCATCCTTTCGTGTCCCGAAGTGGCGTCAACCAGTTGGTCGATTTTGGGCAGAGGGAAACTGTCCTTGGGGCAAGCTTTGTTGAGGCTGGTAAAATCCACACAAACCCTCCACTTGCCATTTTTCTTTTTTACTACTACTGTGTTGGACAGCCACGTTGGGTACTGGACTTCTCGGATTGCCCTGGCTTCAAGGAGTTTGTCTACCTCTTCCTCCACTGCTTCGACGTGTAATAACGTCGGTCTTCTGGCTCGTTGAATCACTGGTTTTGCCGATCTGTCGACATTCAAACTGTGGCAAGTGACCTCGGGGTCAATGCCAGGCATTTCATAGGGTGTCCAGGCAAATGCCTCTATGTTTGCCCTTAAAAAATCTTCTAGTTCTTTTTCTTCTTCTTTGGCTAGGCCGGAGCCGAGAAGAAAAAATCGTTCTTCGTCGCCCTCCTGGACGAAGATTTTCTTTAGTGCTTCTTCGCTTTTCTCGGTCGGTTCTTTCCCGACGTCTTCCAGGACTTCCATGTCTCCATCTTCAACTTCTGCTTTCTTTGGCTCCTGTATACTACAGGTGGACTTTATTGCTGCCATGGAGCAATTTTTGGCTTGTAGTTGATCCCCTCTTACTTCTTCAATCCCATGCTCCGTTGGGAACCGGAGTAGTTGATGCAACGTCGAGGGAACTGCCCCCATTGCATGCAACCACGGTCTTCCAAGGATGATGTTGTATGGTGAGGGTGTGTCAATGACCAGGAATTCTGTCCTGATCTTCTTAGTGCCGGCTTGTACCTCTAAGCTTGTTGCACCCAGTGGCCATGTTGGCGTTCCATTAAAGCCGACCATCGGGCCGCTGGATTGCTCTAGGTCATCGGGGTGAAGGCCTAGCTCTCTGTAACATCTGACGTACATGATGTCACAGGAGCTGCCTTGGTCTATTAGGATGCGTTTTACTTGGCATTCCCCAACCTGGAGGGATACTACCAAGGCATCATTATGCGGATGTTGGACCAGTTCTAGGTCGGCTTCGGTAAAGGCTATCATTGGCCCTTGGCATTCTTCTGGCCGATGTCTCTTGTCCCCAATTTGGTGGATATGCTGTAAATGTCTTACCCTCTGGGTTTCTCCTCTGACCTCGTTTTCGTTGACCCTTGAGTGGATCACATTGACCACCCTTGGTTCTCCTGCCTGTGGTCGCTGTGCTGGGGGAGGGGGTGCTGCTGGTGCTTGAGGCAACCTTGCCTGTTCTTCCCTTGTTCTGGCCTCATCGACCAGGTCCCTCAGAAGGCCTTGCCTTACTAGGTCCTCCAAGTGTGCTTTTAAGGCCCTGCAACCTTGAGTTGGATGCCCTCCTTCATTGTGGTAGGCACAACGTCTGCCGACGTTTTTTCCCATGAATTCCCCTGGTGCTCTTTCTGGAGCCCTGAAATATGGTTGATTCCGAATCCGATCCAAGATTTTATGGATGGGGATCCGGAATACCGTGGTTACCGCCTGTTTATTTCTTAATTCTATTTCTTGCCTGGTGAGTCCGTTGTTGACTCGGCCTCGCTTTGGCGAGCCGTTTCCCTTTTCTTGCTTCACCTCTTTGTTTCCCGACGTATCTTCCTCGGCCCTTGCGTATTTCTCAATTCGTGCCATGAGTTCTTCCATGCTCTTTGGTAGTGTTTTTGCCAAAGACTTCCGTAGTGGGCAGTCATCTTTCAGGCCGTTCTTGAAAGACACGACTGCTACTTCCTGGTTGCATTCAGGTATTCGGTTGAACACCTCGTAGTATCTCTTCGCATAGGCCCTAAGGCCTTCTTCTTTGGTTATTCTTAGAGCCATCAAAGCATCAACCCTCAGGGGTTGCAGCTTGTTGGTCACGAACCTGGCCACAAACATCTCGGCCAGGACTTCCCATGTCTTTATACTTCCTTTCGGTAACTTGTGGAACCAATCAGATGCAATTTCTCCAAAGGATGAGGGGAATACCTTGCAGAGCAATGGTTCGTTCCCGCTATATAGTGCCATTGAATTTAGGTATAGCCCAACATGAAAGTTTGGATCTGATTTACCGTCATAGATTTGGAACCTCGGCATACTGAACCTCTTGGGTGGTTCGAATTTGTCCAGTTCTACCGAGAAGGCTGTCTTCGGTTTTACTGGGGAGTTTACCTCGGCCTCTGCATTTTGCTGCCTCCTCTTGAGGTAGTCCCTTAAGTCTTCTTTGCTCCTCCCTGGAGCTCGGCTGTCTTTCGATTTTAGTCTTTTTGGTATACTGCTCTCGGCCTCGAGGTGGGTCCGTTTGGGTCTCTCTTCATGGGTTGTGTCAAAGTGGAGTACTTGCCCCTGAACATGTCGATGTTCTTTGGGGTCTGGATTCTTCATGTTTTGCGTCCTTCGGGACTCTTCTTGCCTCGGCCTTTCTCGTCCGACTTCCCTGGAAGGCCGGTGAGAATGCCTTCCGCTCCTGGTATGTTGAGGGGCCTCGGGGATTGTTTTTCCTCCACCCTTCTGGGTGTTGGTTGCTGGCATTGGCGTATCTTGCAGCGGGTATGGTGGTTGCATAACATTGTTCTGCATCATGAAGTTGACGACCGACTGGAGGTCCGCCAACTTGTTTGCTAGTTCCTTTACTTCCTCGTCTCTGCGTAGGCACCTGTCCCTCCATACCTGGAGGTTGTCTTCATTGTAGTATTTTCCTTGGTTTGATCTTTTTGTTGTGTCACCTTCCTGGATATCGTTGTTCTCCCTGTGACCCTGGTCACGGGCTTCTGTATTGTGATTGTCTCCTTCGGCGTCAAGGTTAATCGGTCTGCTGCTTCCAGAAGGAGCATCGTCCCCAGCGTTTCCTTGCTGTCCGTTACTGGCCATCTATTCTTCCTTCGTTCCCACAGACGGCGCCAAATTGTGTGGGTAAAAATCTGACCACACTGCCCGTTTAGTGATCAGCAGCTAAGCACCGGCAGAATAGATGGTTCCAGCAACCTGTAACAGAAAAGAAAAGCTCCGGCGGTGGTTCTTCCACCCGGGGGCACTCCGACGATCAAGTCAGTATGATTCTCAAGGATAATCAAGTATTAAACTGAATACTCAAAGTATGAATTACATACCTTAGACCCACGGGGGTGCCTTTCTTTTATAATGTACTCAATCCAAGTCCAACTAGAAGTATGACTTCTATGAACTCCAATCTTAGTGCTTACTCTGGACTCTTTAAGGGATAGAGATAAACTCCCTAAGAGCTTTATCCTTATCTTAACTAAGTCCCCTCTTTGCCTTAGGACTCTTGTCCCTTATCTTCGGACTCCGACATCTTCGGAGATGACCTCGGCTTCTCCGAGATTACCTCGGCTTCTCCGAGATTACCTCGGCTTAACTACCAGGGCACGTGGCACCTCGGCTGACACGTCGGCGTCACCATGCCACGTGTTGGTATTCAAAAAATATGTCCCCACACCCCTTGTCGGACGAAACTCCACTGTCGGTTGCCCATTGATCAAGACGGAGTAAGACACCGTTGAAATACATCGCATGATAAGCTCAACAAATCTAGTCGGCATACCCATACGCTCCATAACCCCTTTAAGAAACCCCCACTCAACTCGGTCATAGGCTTTGCTCATGTCAAGCTTGAGTGCAAAACAACCCTCTTTGCCATGCCTTTTATTTTTCATGAAATGAAACATCTCGAAAGCCGTCAAAACATTGTCACTAATCAAACGGCCCTCAATAAAAGCACTATGATTTAGGGAGATCACAGATGGGAGCACCACCTTCAACCGGTTCGCCAGCACTTTGCTCACAACTTTGTAAATCACATTACATAGGCTAATTGGCCGAAACTCCGCCATCCGGCGCACCTCTTTTACCTTCGGAATGAGGACTATGAACGTATCATTGATGAGCCCCACATCATCAGATCCATTCAGTATGCCGAGAACCGCTCGGGTTACATGAACCCCAACTACCGGCCAAAAACGCTGATAGAAAAGCGCATGTTTCCCATCTGGACCAGGAGCTTTCGTAGGATGCATCTGATGTAAAGCCTGCCATACCTCATCAGCAGTAAAGTCTCTGTCTAAGCCTGAACCAACATTAGTCGGTACCCGTGAAGTGATTGCCTCAAGAACTCCATCCAATCCCCTCTTACCGTGGGATGTAAATAATTGCTCAAAATAATCCACCACAATGCTCCGCAATCCAGAGTCCTCAGTGCACCACTGACCGCGCGCATCCTCCAAACCCAAAATATGCTTCTTCTGATGCCGTTAAGAAGCCTTAGCATGAAAAAAAGACGTGTTACGGTCTCCATCCCGCAACCAGTTTGTTCGAGCACGCTGAAACCAGAACACCTCCTCTCGCTCAAGGAGTTCATCAACCTCATGCCGTAATGTGGTCCGAGCCAACTGGGCACTGTCGGACCATATGTCCACATTCTCAATTTTCTGTAACTCTTGTACCTTGTCCCGAACTCTCCGTCGGACATCCCCAAATTTAGATCGACTCCAAGAAAGTAACCCTGAACGTACATTCTCTAAATTACGACGTAATCCCCGCACTGTGTGATCCCCCTCTATCGCCCAACTATTATGAACTATGTCCTTACACTCCTCCTCCCGCAGCCACATGGCCTCAAAACGATAGATCGAAGACCTCCAGCCTTGATTATGAGAAGGCGGCTTATTACCCACAATATCAATCAGTAATGGAACATGATCTGAAGTCGTACAAACAAGATGGAACACAGTAGTGTTTGGAAAAGCTCTCTTCCAAGCCACATTAGCCAGCCCACGATCCAATCTTTCACGCACCAACCCATCCTGCCTATGATTACACCATGTAAACTTTGCACCAACAAACCCCAAATCAACAAGTCTGCAATCATGAACAACGCTGCGAAACGCATCAATTTGCCGTTGGTGACGCTGACCCATTCCACTTTTCTCATGACTAAATAAAAGTTCATTGAAGTCCCCAACGATCATCCAGGGCAAATCCGACATACCATCCAACCGACGCATCAACTGCCAAGAAGCCTCCCTCTGGGATCCGTCCAGATTGCCGTAAAACCCAATAAATCACCACGGAATCAATCCAAGTCCAGAGTCCACCACAACATCAATATGACCACACGAGTAGCTTTTAATGGACAGTTGCACGTCATTCTTCCAGAGTAACGCCAATCCTCCTGATCGCCCAACGCGATCTACCGAAAAGGCTCCAGATAGACCCAACTTACACCGCAATACTTCAATTCGCTTCGAATCACAAAGAGTTTTGGAAAGGAACACCAAACTAGGATCTTTTAACTTCAACACCCGCTGAAGATCCCAAACTGTCCGCAGGTTCCCAAGCCCACGGCAGTTCCAGCTTAGACAACTCATTGGAATCGGCGGGGCTACGCCGCAGCCACCGCCGTTGCATTTTGCTCATCATCGGTTACCCCCACGTCGAGAGCGGATTTCAACTTCTTTGAGAACCCACTGCCATCTACCGGTGACCTTGACGAACTTAAGACCCCCTTACGCTTACATTCCGCAGTTGGCGTAACCACCCCATCACCACAGCCTGCCCGAGCTAACCGCTTCCAGTTTTTCTTGGTCGTTGCCTGCAAACCCAGATCTGCCCCACATCCCACAGCAGCAGTAGACAGCCCATCAGCAACAAGCTTGGGACTATGGGCTCCCTCCAAACGTAGGCCACAACTAGAAGAAACACGTTTAACATCTAACATACTCAGGTCAGAGCCCACAACCCCCAACTGAGGCCCATCAAAAACCCCAATATTACAACCTGGCATAGCTGGGTCCACAAGGTTCAAAGATGGCCCTATTTCTTCCCGCCCTGCCAGATTTTGAAAGTGTGGAGATTGCACCACGTCAGGCAAATCCCCATCCAAACCGCAAGTTTTGGCTCTAACTCCCACTAGCGATATTCTGGGTCCTGTTGTCAAACTTAACGGGTCTAACCATTTTTGGCCAAACCCGTTTCCCTCCTCCTTCCCCTGCACCGGAGTGGTTCCCATTGCGCGAACAAAACTCTGGCTATGACCTCCAGAGGACTCGCCGTCGTCCTGAGCAGAAGCCGGTGGCCTATCTGAAACACCACCCCCTGACATGGACATCCTCTTCCGTCTCTGACCAATGACAGTGTCTGCCCGCAACCACGAACCATACTGGACATGAGAGTCGTCGTGTGCACTGTGACCGATCAACTTAAGGTCACACTCTCGTTGATTATGTCCCAGAATACCACAGGCAAAGCAGAAATTGGGAAGCCTCTCATACTTGAAGGGGACCCACACTGGGTCCTTTTGCCCCAAAGTAATCTTCATGCCCCGTCGCAGAGGCTTGTTAACATTGATCGCAACCCGAATCCGAAGCGATTTGCCTCAATCCACAAATGGCTTAGACTCGGAATAATTTAGTTCAATTAGTGTACTTTGTTTCTTTCGATTGTAGGGTACTACATTACTTGATTAATAAAGTTTACTTTTGCCAATTACTTTTCTCAAGTTCCAATTACTTGTCTATCAAGCCATTTAAATTAGGGCTGAGCAAGAAATCCGTAAAATCCGTAATCCGATCCAGTCCAGTCCAATCCGATAGGTTTGGATTGGTTTTTCGAATCCGTGGTTCGGTTCCGGATTGAAGAATTAAAAATCCGTAGTCCACGGATTGGTTCCGGATTGAACCTCACGGTTCCAGATTGGAACCGATCCGGACCGTATACAAATAGTCTATATTTTTATTATACATCCTCCCCCATAGTATCTTCTCTTATTCTATATAAAATCTAAACTCAAACCTAAACCTCGTATAATATCTTCTTTTATTACTTTTGTTTTTTAGTTTTTAGTTTTAATTTGTAATGGTCTAAATACTTATGATGAAACTAGTTTTTTTATGATTGTTTAAATTCTAGAACATTATGTCGCTATTATAAAAAAACATGTTGCTATTGTAGAACTAATATAGCGCTATGTTTATATTTTTATAAAATTAAAGTATTATATATATATATATATATTTTTTTTGTTATTTAATTATGTGAATCCGTGGTCCTAAACCGATCCAATCCGTGTTGAAATGGATTGGTTCGGATTGGTTCCAAGATTTAAACGGATCGGATTGGTTCCGATTTTTCAGGAACCGTAGATAACGGATTGGTCCTGGTTTTATCCCAATCCGATCCAATCCGGACCATGCTCACCCCTAATTTAAATCATGTACACAATTGTGTGGCCATTATGCCTTGTGAAATTTGGGTTAAGGCCTATCGATTCATAGCCTACTAAAAATTTCACTAACACTAATTCAATCGGATTTTGTTCACGATCTCGTTTCATCTCATTTTGAATTTATATATGGTTCATATTGTATTGATGTGTCATAAATAAATAAAAAAATTTAAAAAACCTATTTTTGGTTATAAATACAAAGTATATGAAAACATTTAAAAATTTCCTCACAAGTTAACCTTTAGTAGATGAAATTATTAATATATTTTTTTATTTATTAATTTTAACTTAATTTCATTTCTCCAATTTAAAAAAAAAGCTAAACCTTTAGTTCTTATTTATTTATTTATTTTGTTTATTAAAATTGACTTCAAAATAAGAAATAAAAGAGAAGATTATTTAAAAATCCAATCTAGCAATTGTATAAGACATTAGGTCCAATGAATATTTTTTGTTAGTGAGAGATCCACCATTTATAAAATACTTTGGTGAAAAGTCATTTTGTTGTTTTGAAGGACATTTTTTTTTAAATTTTACCCCTTAATTTATCTGTTGACTTTTTTTGACTATATGTTTAATTTTTTTCGACTATTTGTTCAAATTTATGTCTATCTATTCAAAAATTTTAACTATCTGTTCAAATTTATGTCTATCTATTCAAAAGTTTTAACTATATGTTCAAATTTATATCTATCGGTTCAAAATTTTTAACTATTTATTCAAATATCTGTCCAAATTTGCTTATTTGTTCAATTTTTTTTCTTGAAATTCTTCTATATGTTTAATTTTTTTTTCTTCTATTTGTTGAAATACAAAGCCAAACCAAATAATTTAGCCAAACCAAACCCTATCTGTTAATTTTTTTTTCTATCTAATCAAATCTCTCTCTTCTCAATCTCTTTCTTTTCCCTTATCTGTTGCAATCTGTTTGGTCATCATCATTATGATCAATCAAGAATTGCCACAAAAAAAAAAAAAAAAATTGAATAGATCACCAGATCTAATAAATACACCATTGAACAGGAACTTATAAAATAAAATTCAACATCTCTTCATCAATCTTCATCATCCTAACACTACAATTTATCAAAATTCAATCCAATTTTAGATTAGTCAACAATCAACAATAGTTGGTTTGTGGATATTTTGGGACTTTACTTGATTTGAAACATAGTTGAACCAAGAATCGTATACAGACCCTCCATGCAATAAAAGGCTCTTGAAGTTGTAAATTGACTGATTTACACTATTTTCCTTTGTGTTGTCATCTAGGTTGGTCTCATTTGAGGTTTCAATTTATTTTTGTTTCATTTTTCTTCTTCTTTTTTAACTTTTGTTCCCCTTCAACTAGATGGAATGGAACTAGGAGATTGAACACAATGATACCGAATAAACAAGCTTCAATTGCATTGGCCGATTCATGCCTAGAACATCATATAGAAGGAATAACCATTCAACGTAGGTCCCTACTGTGAAGCCATGATTAATTATCAAATATATAGCTAATTAGATATATATATATATATATACATGTATAGATAAAGAAATGAAAATCAAGTAGGAAGTGGACAAAGATAAGAGTGAGAAAGTGAATACCTTTGAAGAAAATCAGGCTGATCAAGGAGTCCAGATCCGATGTAGATTAAGTAGTTTCGATCGCCCAAATCAACCTCAATGATAGTAGGAATGTTGGAAGCCATTTTACTTGATGGCTGGGCCTTAACCCAAGTTATTGAACTTGTCGACACCCTCATTTGACAAGCATTCAAAGTACAAGCACTGTTCCGGTTCAATTGATAGAAGAGAGAAGAATATCGAAGAGAGACTGAATCAGAGTTGCAGAACCAGAAGAAGAATCAACGGTGGTACATGGGGTTTTGGAGAGAAATAGGTGGTCCAGAATGTATGTCACCGCTGCCATAACCAACGACGAGAAGACAATGTCGGTCGAGACATCGAATAGGAGGCCTAGATTTCACGATCTACAGCAGTGAAGGAGGGCGGTGGAAGAGTAGTGGGGGACGAGAGATTCAAAAATGAGAGAAGAGAAGATGAGAGAGAAGGTGATTCAGGGTTGAGGTTTGGTGATTTCCGCTGGCGATGGTTATAGCGGCGGCGGAATAGAAGAAGGAAACCCTAGATCGAAGAGAAGAAAGAGAGAAGAGAAAGGTTGTTTAGGGTTTGATTTGAGAAATAATATACATATATATACATGGGTAGTTTGGTCATTTTAGTAGAGCTTGTTCTTATGGACGAAGTATTTTACAGTGTGGACCTTTGGACAAAGAAAATTCAAAATTAGATTTATGGACTGAGTGCCCTAAATAAAAAGACCATATTATCTCAAATAGAAAGTAAAATGACTATATTGATCTTAAATTATTTTTTATTTTTTATTTGATTGCATGGAGTTACGTAAGAGATTTAAACATGTCATAATATCCCTTCATGAAACTAAAATTAAAGGTGGAACTAATCTTCCATTAAATATGTTATCAAGGTGTTTGCACCCATTTTTGTTGAGTTCCTGTCAACAGGTTGATCAGTTAGATGATGACATGTGGTAGGATCAAAATAGAAGTCTTACATTAGTCAAAAGGACAAGTGGCATTGGAGGAGTTAGACACGTGCATGAGATGGCGCAGATTGTGGAGCAATTATCAGGCTAAGTCATGGGCTTAGTGGGCCACTTGCAAAAGGGACCAGATGTAAGATGAGGACATGGCTCTGTCGATGAGGGACAAAAGTAGTTGAGGAACATGTGGCAACATGAAAGAAAGATGGTTCGATAGGTAGAGAGGAAGAATTGGTGAAGTTTGTGGGTTAGGAAATAAAGGAGTAGTTGCAGCAGTTATGCAGTGGCAGTTGCAGGATTCAGAGAGATCATGTAGTCAAGGGCCAAAGAAAATGGGAAAGTGTAAACGCAAGAGTTGCCAAAGATAAAGGGACATCAACAACTCAACAACACTTAGGTTTTAGGCTTAGGAGTAGTTTTATAACTTAGGAGTAGTTTCTCTATAAAGTGTACTTTGTAACTTTGTGAACTTTGGTAGTTTTATTATGAAATTACCATGTGTTTACTCCATCCCTCTTGTCAATTGTAGTTTATTCCAAAGAAGCCCTTGTACTTTCAAGGCAATTTGAACCAAATACATAGTCGCTTGATCTATTTGTTGAATTATTTGTGTGAATTATTGTTTAATTCATGTCGATTGGGAGTTAGCATAATGTTTACTAACAATTTTTGGCATGCCCAATGGGACCACGTCATAATTTGGAACAATGATAAAGGCAAAGAAACAGATTGACTGGCATTCGGAGAAGAGGTCAGTTGAGTGAGAAGAGGAAGAAGTAGACTAGGATTTGGTTTTGGTTAATGGAGGTAGTGCTCAACATGTGAGCCATGTAGTGGCTCCAAAAGGCCAGATGAGTGGCCAAGCATTGAGCACACAAAACTAAACAAGTGGCCATGCTAAAATCCCCACATGAGTTTTGGTTGCGTAATTAAGAGAGGCTATGGCAAACCAATCACTTGAGGAAAATCAAATCCTCTTAGGAGTGGCTATGTGACACCCAACACTTCATGCACATGCATATCACGTCATTTATGTGTGTTAATCTCATGTTATGTACTTATTTGCATGAACTAGAACTTGGGAGGAGTATAGGAGAAGGAGAAGTTAGTTAAGGTTGCTTTAGTAACAGTGGTAGTACTTAGGAGTAAAGTGACATCCAGTTTCAGAGAAGAGATGTGTTCTCTAATGGAGTTTGGAAATCGAAGAAGATGTTCATTGTGTTCATCTTCTTTAGCAGCCTTGGATTTTTTTGGAGCCATTTTTTAGGGTTTAAAGTGATTGAAGGTTTGTTGTGAGGATTGCGAAGTAGGAAAGGAAGAGCTGAAATAAGATGAAGTTGAAAAGTTCAGGCTTTTATAGTTTGGGTTGGGTCCAGTGCTTGGACGGGTTGAAATTAAATATTTTCTTTATTTGGGCCCAAAAGGAAGATTTGTTTAAGTTAAATAAATAATAATTATATCAGACTACATATCACTCGCTATCACAAAATTATTTACCATTATCATTGTCATGAATATGAGTTTGTGTTGAATAAACTGGCTTACTAATTTGAGATGAGGAAGAAGTGTCTATACCTTTTAATTTATTTTGAGTAGTTAGGAGGTTTCCCTTTGGTATCAGAGCCACTGATTGATGAGTTATTTTTGATTAAATCTTCTATGTTTTAATTTCTATACATTTAAAATGATAATAATTCCTATATCCAACCTGTCAACCCATTGTTGCACACTAATCAATCTAGTCAACAGATACTGAATTCTTGGTACTATTCCCAAACCTAGTTACACCTCTACTCTTGCCATTGACCCCTTTGCTTCCCAGTCAATTACGCCCATGCCTCTTAATTATCCATACCGGCCAACATCAAGAACAAATTATCTTCTTAAACCTCAATCAATCAAACTTTTTTACAAAGAACCAGTCCACAAAAATAGTCGTAATGTCACTGAGTAAGTCAAAACCTATTTCCCTCATAATTGGCATTTCATTCCATCTCATCTAGACAAGTCAATTACTTTCTACAAAGATATTCTCTTCCATCACAAGTCCATAGTCATTAAACCCATTTATGACAAAGTCAATACTAGTAAAATCATTTACCATTTTTTGTATATACACAACATTGTATCCCTTGATGAATGGGATCTCCCTTTCTTATTACGAGATCTTCCTAATCATACGATACAATATAGTTATTTTGACTATATTAATGCATGGTTCAAAGTCCTCTTGCATCAAAATGAAACATACAGTCACTCTTGGTTTTTCTCCTTTAATCATCAATTCAAGTCAGAATTCCCTTCTTGGTTTTTGAGATGGTGGTCTCAACATGGTGCCATCACAGAGATCATCCGTTCAAACCTCGTGGATCAAGTCACTCATTTCTCTACTGTCTACAAATTGAGTCAACATAAGAGTTAGTTTCAAATATTGCTCCATTTCATGTCCAAATATAAAGTTCTTGAATATTCAAATGGCAATATCATATTGAAGATAACATAGTCATTAGACAACATTTTGTCAAATGGTAGGATGCATTTAAAGCCCATCGCATTATTGATCAAGTCCAAAAAAAATTCACAGGGTAACACTACTGTTGTTAATATTGAATTACCAAAAATCATACTTTGGAAAGATATAACTCTTCTAGAAAAAATGGTTTACTATGAATGAAAACTATTATTAGAAAAATCAACATGATAGCAATGATTTACATCGTATCCAACAATATGATGACGGATTAGTCCAAATAAGTTTTGATTGTTTAAGTTGTAGTCAATCTTCACACCATAGTATATGTAGTCAACCCAATGAAGAAGATGAAATTTTTAGTACACCTTTATTTACTAGAAAAGGTAGAAACCTCCTAACTACTCAAAGTAAATTAAAAGGTATAGACACTTCTTTCTCATCTCAAATTAGTAAGCCAGTTTATTCAACACAAACTCATATTCACGACAATGATAATACATCTCAAGGATCACCAACCCATAGTGATTTTGAAGTCGTTCCCTGCAATTAATCCACAATTATTAACTATTAGTAAAGACTTTAAACCTGATTTTAATAAATTATATAATGATTTTAAATCTAAAGAAAAAAAGTCAAAAAGACATGAATATATGAATAATTATACTGAAAAACAATAGTCAACAATACTTAAAAATGGCATAACTTTATGAAAAATCCGCATTGAAGTAAAATTCTTTGATTATCTTGAAAATTATTACCAAAAAGTAAATACTATTACAAAAACTAAATGGAAAACATCCTCTAATACTACAATTTTTTCTAGTCATCCTCCTCTAGAAACAATCCTAATTGAGCATAAATGATCAACAATTAATGCTTCTCCTTTTAAAATACCTGGTGATGAATATGAAATTAAAAAAGTTATTGAACAAAATAATTATACTAATCAATGTTTAAAAACGATAGGTAAACATTTAGATAAAATTGAAACTACCTTTGATAATTACTCAAATAGCCATACATCAACTAGTAAGACTCTTGAAAAACGACATATTAACCTCCCAAGTGATAGGAATGAATTGAGAGTCACCCGAGATACCCGTACAGTTGATGCAATTGAACAAATATTTAACAAATTAATTACCAAAAAAAAAAAAAAAAATGGGTATAGCAGTCATAACTCAACAACCTCCTTTAATTACTAATCACGAATCAGATACTTCCCCTGATAATGAAATTAGTCACGTAGAACAACAATTCCAATCAAATAATCTTAATAGAATAGTACATCCCAAAATTAATCTTACTACTCTTACTAAAAATTGGTACACTAAACCCACACCACCTGATCTTCAATTTGAAGAAACCAATATTAATAATCAGTTTTTGTTTTGCTAAAAATTATATGAATGGAATATTGATGGTCTTAGTGAAAATCAAATCCTCCAACAGTTAAATCACATGTCTATGGTAGCTAATAGCTATCTTAGTAATTATCCTGACTACACTCAGCTTGAGATAGTCTCTCTTATTACCTCTGGTTTTACAGGCATGCTTAAGTCCTGGTGGGACAAATATCCCACTATATGCGCGAAACCATTCAACATGCAATACAAGTTGATGAAAATGAATTTCTTATCTTCGATGAAGAAATAGGCATGAGTAAACCTGATGGAATTAATACTTTAATATTTACAATAATTAAACATTTCATAGGAACATCTACTAATGTTCATTCACGAATTTATGATCAACTTAACAACCGAACATGCCCAACAATAAATGATTTTAGATGGTACAAAGATGTCTTTACATCTAGCACCTTGCTTCGTGATGATTGTACCAAATCATTTTGGAAAAAAAAAAATATTAATGGCCTACCTAATCTTTTTGTCTATAAAATTAGAGATGTCCTTGGCCAACCTACAGGAATCATCGAATATGACAATTTAACATATGATGATATAATTAGTACCATACAAAAAGATGGATTGAAAATGTGTATTGATATGAAACTTAGTCAAAAAGCTGTTAAAGATAAACACAAAGCTAAATATGAATTAGGTAATTTCTGCGAACAATATGGTCTACCTCCTATAGCACCATCGCATCAAAAAAATAATAAACATAGTAAAACTAAAACTTCAAATAAATCATATAGTAAATAACACAAAAAATATTCATTTAATAAATCACTTGATAAATATTAGGATAATCCCAAAAAGAAATATCATAAGAAATCTAAAAATAAGAACTTTAAAAAATCAACATCCACTCAAAATATCACTTGTTATAATTGTGATAAAAAAGGTCATTATTCTAATAAATGTAAAGTAAAAGAAAAACTTAATCAATTACAAATCTCTGAAGAAAATCAAAGTAAAATATTTGAAATCTTTAAATTAGAAAATATTCAGAATCAACCCATCAATCTAATAGCTCTTCTAGTAACCCTTCCAGTAATTACCATAGTGATACTTTTTGATTACCCTTCTCCTAGTAATGATATTGAGGACGATCAAACAGAATAAAGTTGCAATGATACTTGCTGTAAACAAGTTAATGTCCTTAGTAAATCACAACAAGAAGAAGATTCATTAATTGAATTAATTAGTAGATTAGGAGATCTAAATTAAAAAAAAAATACACAAACAAATTAAAATCTTTATTAATCAACAAAGATAATAAACCTCATCAAGATAAACCAATTATTAGTTTAACTACTACTTTAGAAAGCTTTAGAAAAGATAAACATAAAAAAGTAACTTTACAATACTTACAAAAAGAAATTAACGAAAACAAACTAACTATTAATGAATTAAAAAATAAAGATAAATCCTTAGAAAAAGAAATTGCAATATTAAAAATTAATAAGAATCTTAATGATTTTCAAAATAATAATGACACGGCCTTTGATGAATCTAGTAATAGTCATAATCCAAACCGTGTCATCTTTGATAATAGATCTAATAAATCTAATAGTGAAGATGATAACAAAGAAAATAACCGATTAAATATCATTAACATAATTAATATCCAAAAATGGCATTCAAAAGTCAAACTAATTGTTAATGATTATGAAATAGAAGTCATCGCCTTAACTGATACGGGTGCAGACCTTAATTGTATTCAAGAAGGTTTGATCCCTAATAAATATTATCATAAAACTAATCAACAACTAATTTCTGCTAATGGAAGTCAAATGCATTGTCAAATGGTGGGAAGCATTTAAAGCCCATCACATCATTGATCAAGTCCAAAAAGAATTTTCGGTCAATATTTATGCTCCTACTCCAGCAATGGTCAAGTCCTCTCAATAAAACTCAACTGCGCCAGTCACTCACAATAGTCAGACTTGGAAGCCCAACAGCCAGCTCTAGGCCTCCCAAAGAGTTTGAGAGAGTTTTTGAAATCTCTTAGATTTCAAATGCTTTCTTCTGACTGAGGGGGTCTCCTTTTATAGAGAAGTAGGTGACTTGAAGTCCTCTCTATTCACCCTGGAAAAAATTCACGGGCCAGAAAAGTCAAAGGTAA
Organism: Camellia sinensis; assembly: GCF_055761805.1. Classification (NCBI taxonomy): domain Eukaryota; kingdom Viridiplantae; phylum Streptophyta; class Magnoliopsida; order Ericales; family Theaceae; genus Camellia; species Camellia sinensis. The sequence goes on from NC_138965.1 coordinate 85,776,390, forward strand.
CCTGTGAAGTCATATGGGCTTTGTTTGCTGCAGTGAAGGTTCACGGGTTTTGTTTTTATTGTTTATTTATTTATTTATTTATTTTAAAGCTGGAGAGGCGTGATTTTCATAGTGATTGATTGGGAATCCGAATATATTCAAAAGCAACTTTTCTTAAAAAGAGAGTTTTGATGGAAGCTTTTGAATATATTTGGTATCCAATATTGATGACTGTGTTAAGCATATGGGTCATGAGCATCTTGGTATTGGGAGCCATATGGATCATGACTAGCAGAGGTTTTATAATAGATACGATATAATCAAGCAATAGATTGGACACCATCTAACATATCAGTAAATTCATCAGAAGTTTGAATATTTAAAGTTAGTGTCATGCCCCGGATTTACACGGTCCGGCTCACGTGAATAAACCACCCACCGATGAACAACAGATAACAACTCTCATGCAATGTATATAATATAGTCACACGATACATGTGTTTATCCAATTTCATACATTCCTAGATACAACATCTAAGTCTAATGGATGTTTTGTAACTAAAAACACCCACTGATGGTATAAATTAAATTGAACACCCTGAGGCTTACATCATGTACAAAGGGTGTAACCCTTACAAAAATGGCACATGACCAATAAATAACATAAATGACCCTTGGCCTACAAGTAATAGAACCATCCTACAAGGTTCCTGACACAACTTCATGTCTCGATCCACATCCACACATGCACACTTGAAAAATATTTAAGCCACGTAGGGTGAGCATAAAGCCCAATATAGGATATTTCAAAAACTAAACATGCTCCACCAGCATAAATGATAATGATGCAATGCATATATACAATATGCCCAAATGCATTTTCAAATCCATTTGATAATCTCAATAAAATCCTTACTTTTCAATTACTAAAACCTTACGTTTAATCAAAACGTTTTTCAAGTTCAAATCATCCATTTGATAAATAAAATCCATTTTCCAAAAACAACCGAGATATCCCAATACCAACCAGCAAAAACATTGCTAAATCAAATGCGACTACATCACTGAGCAAGAGCAAATGCATTGCTCAAAACATTTCCAAAAGACTTGTTCCAAATCCAACATAATAGTAAATAAAATGGGTAAATCTCCAAAGCAAATACACCTTTCATGGAAATTTCGTCCGTAGGAAACTGTAAACCGGCACCCATATAAACGTAGGCTATACAAGCACTACTATTGCCATTTCACGAAAATTTCATCCATAAGATCAACACCTATGTATACGCACCATTTTTTTAGGACTTTCACCATGGATACTCAGGCCAACTTATTTCAACGAGACAATACTTCCCAAATTTACCATTTTAGTTACTCTTTTCAATAGTACAATACATGTAATTCAAACTATTATTTTTCCAAAACAATACAAACATTCCAAAACATCTTGTGAAAATTTCCAAAACCTCTTTCCAAACATACAGTTTCAATGTCCAAAATCCATTACATGCTCTATGATATGAATGATTCCAATTTTCCTAATCCACATGCAATTTCTAACACACGGCAATGATATCCTCCACTGATAGCCAAAACAATTATCTCTAATGCAATAGTTAAAAGATAATAATACAAACATATTTTTTTGAAAATGTAATTACACCCATTGTTTCAAAATCCAACAATCATTCCCTTTCTATCACTTTCCAACCAAACCACTTACCCAAAATAATTCCAACTCCTAAAACAATATCATTTAGGCTTTTTCTACAAATTGGGGTTTTTCTCTTTCAGAAAATCAAATGCAAGTTTGTTATCAAAAATTGATTTAATAGCCAAATCATAACCAAACAACCCCCAATTTCTACAAACTCTCAACCCACAAAATAACATTTCAAAATCAACCAAATGACTACCCAATATAAATAACGACATACGTCACAAATATACTACTGAACTCATATTAATTTTAGGAAATAGACCCTACCTCTTGAAGCGAAGAGGAGACAAAAGAGAGAGAAAATGGAGAAACCTCAAGGACATCGAAAACCAACTTTACTTTGATCGAAAGAAAGCTTTCAATGTGCTCTACCTTTTTGTCAAAGAGACTAGGGTGAAGAAATCAACGAATCAAGGTGCATTTGTAAAGAGAATGTGAGTATTAGAGAGAGAAGCTTTAGATCTAGGGTTTTTATAATGTTTAGAGAGAGAAATGAAAAAGTGACTCAAAAAGGTGATTCTGTGATCTGATATATGCGCAGGTCGCTCTAGCGTAAGAAGTGTCACTCAAGCATCTAGACACAAAAAATGTGACCGCTCGAGCGCAAGAAGTGACCACTTGAGTGCAGAATACAAATTCTCAGAAGTTTTGCAAACAGAAGACCACCGCTCGAGCGAAGAATGACTACTCCCAGTATATTTGCTAACTTGCGAAAGTATTGGAAGTTCACAAAGACCGCTCGAGCGTAGGAAGTGCCACTCGAGTGAAGAGGAAAAATTCTGGGTAACAATGGTTTTAAAAAACAAGCTACCAACCTTTTCCAAATGCAACCAAGACACTACAATAACCAAACCCAATGAGGAATAAGGAGAAACAAGACATGAACAACTATATAAGATCATGAAACCTGTATCCAAAACATCAATGGGTAGGGTCTAAACCAAAATCGCAATGACTTCCCTCCTTATAGAATTTTGTCCCCGAAATTTAAGATAAGTTTGAAACAAGCCAACTCAATCACAACCAGAAGCATAACCATCAACTCAAAGCTGGACCCAAACTTAGGATAAATTCCTAGATCCCAGTTCAACATCTCAGGGCCCCAAAGACACCCGAACACCCAAAATACTAAGAACAAGTCGCGGTTGCCTCTTCGACCCATATAATTCGTTGTGGTCTACGAGACAAGAACAACCACCACAACAATAACCACTCAAACTCAAAGACATCAACCACGCTTGAACCATCCATAACACCGAAATCACCACCGAACTCAAAGACGTCAACCACGCTTGAACCATCCACAACACCGAAATCACCACCGATTACTCAAGTGCTCGGACACAGAGAAAAGAAAACTCCTCGCATACAAAGCTCCTTGTCAACTCTCTAGTAGCTCGAGACATAAATGAAACACAATTAATCAACAACGTTATGGCACATCAATGCCCAACAGTTCTAAATCCTTGCAAAAGACATACAACATGTAACTAACAACTTAGGCTAGATCAGAACACGACTTCTCAACACAAGATATAAGATATTCTGTTCAGATTAAAGAAAATGCTTTATTTTTTCCCATTTGTCTCAAAACAATTGTTTTCCCCAAAAGGTGTTTAAACCTACATCGTCACAATTCAAATACATTTTCAACTGTCTATAACAAAACTCAAAAATTTCCAAACTATTTTTCTAAAAACCAAAGGTGTTATTTATAAAACCATTTTTTTTTTTTGATTTGTTGGATTCAACTTTTTGTTAAACTGCAAACTTATGTTTCAACCCAAAGCCATTTTAGTTCAAGAAAAGTACCGAAGGCCACAATACCAAAAAAGAGAGTTTTGTTTTCCTCAAAATCATTCATTAGCATTCCTCCAGTGAATCACAACACAGTCACCCAACAAAACCCATCACACTCATGATGATGCCACAATACCAAAACAAAATTTTCACGATGAGAATCCCTACAAATTTTCAAAATGCTAGCAACATAACAACACAAGAGAAGAAATTTTACACCCACCAATCGCATAATGGCTCAAAAGCGCTTATAAGACCAAAGTTTCCAACCGTAATCATAAACTGGTTACCACAACTCAAAACAACCTTCCAACTGTCCATATGGGACTTACATGCCATACCATGACACCGTTCAATTACACAACCCTCAATTCTAACCTATTTCCGAGGTGACTACATGTCAACCATTTCAAATACCAACCAATCAACTATTCAAGCCTTCAAACACCGACGTACCACTCAACTTCACCTAACTTAATATCAGCACCAACATCTTGCCCAACTTCACCAACACTGAAATAGAGTTCCATGCACAACCTCACATGTTTGTTGAATCCTTCTGGATTCCTGAAAGTTAACCTACAGTACTCTGATTCTTAACTCACCCATCATACATATGCCTATGTGGCATGCACATCCTCACTTCACATTTGAGTCTAAAATGGACTTCTCAAGTTAAAATACCATACCCCCTCAAATCAACGCATACACCAACATTTCACACCACGCACACAAGGACCGATAAGGTCTAAACAACTCTGATAGAGCCCACCAGTCACTTTACGCAATCTTACTGCTTCACTCGGAGTTCCACTATCCAAATCAAACAACAAACAACAAACACCACACCAAAGTGACCCCACACTATTGAACATTAGACCACTTTTAACAACACATTAAACACACTATTGCTACACCAAGACAACCTCCTAGGATAGTCTCATGACCAATCCCCTTCGATACAACTTTGAAAACCCCCCAACAGCGCACCAGTACACACCATGCAAGCGAAACCCATTACTTATTGCACAACATCTCTCCTTTAACCCCAAATGGATTATCTCAACATTAATGCCCTTACTCTGCCAATGTGCTCACAATCCTGACCAAGTTCACAACAACGAGTTTCATAAATTTCTTCTCACGTACCAAGCTAACTCACCAAAGCCTACCACGCTACAATGCCATCGATACCACGTAACAACCCAAACTAAACAACAAGTAAACACAACACCTCCATCCATTTGTGACCAATAAAGTCAACTCTTTAATCCACGTCCTATCCCATCACCTATTATACAAGTACAACCAAAACACTAAGTCTCCTAGTCAATATACTAGCTGTTGATACTTACTGAACAATTACCCCGAACCAAACCCCGATACATACACACGGCACCAACAAGGCTTTCAAAGTCATACCATCCTAACTCCACAGAAGAACAAAACAAGTTCTTAACCTGCTCCACCTGGGCCATAGAACACTACATTCCCAACTACTCTCTCAACCAACCTAGAACGCTACATGAGCCAAAACATAGCTCATCTCCAAAAACAATCACCTCCTCACCGTCATTCCAAACCTTGACCAAAAAACATGAAACTACTATGACCCTACACATAGGTCACGCACCAACCATGGTTTACATAACCGACCAATCTTTCTAAAAATATCTCTTAACTTAACCAGAATTGAGGTATACATCTCTCATACCCAAATACAATAAATAAATTCTAGAACTTAGGAAACGTCTGTAGTACGATTGCCCAAAATACAACACATGGTGTTTAGAGCACACCACCCAACAAACACTAATAACCAATACTACGATAAGGGATTAACATTCCTTCACAAGAAACAACCAGCCAGATAATAACAAGATCCGCTAACATTACCTACCATTAAGGTGCAAGCCTATACCCAACGAAACTATACGTTATTCTCAAAACACGAGTAATCCTAAGTTTCTCAATACCTAAAATAAAAGAATACTCTACCTTTGCATACTTCCCTACACTACACCATACTAGTTCACTAGGTCAACCCTAGATCAGCCCACCGCTCAAAACCAATCACACCATCCACGATCTCCTAACACAGCTCATGCCTTACCGAATTGACCACAACAACAATAACTCTACCTAGTATTCAACCAATTACCTTACCCAACTACAAGAAACAACCACTCCTATTCTAACCATTCACACCCCGTAACACGGGTTTCTAGTTTACCAACACCGAAGTCGGAACCATTCACCACCACTACCAACACATAAAAGTTCATACCTAACTCTTCATGTTCTAGAAATTTTGACACCACCTACATCCATTATACCTGACCAACCGTGGTCATGACTAACTCTAAAACCGTACTAGTCCAAAGATTACCAACAAACGCCAAACATACACGATACCACCCAAGTGAGTATCAAAACTCAACCCTCACATGTTGTCACAAAGGACTTGAAAACACTACCGTCTTTTAAAGACGTACCAACTGCCACCAAGGTGACCAATGCTAACTCACAACAACGCTAATACATAACCGATATAGCACACACTGAGGTACCCACTTTGAATTCACTACTTCTTCCATATGTCTCTATAAAAGAGAGTATACCCACAATATATAACACTGGTACCCTTTCTCAAAATGCTAACATAATCACATAACGGTTATTTCAACAACCATATTGAGACTCCATTCAAATCACACATCACCAGCCACATAACACATAATCGTGCTAAGTCTACAAAGATAGTTTTTCATTCCAGCGCTCGCTTAGACTTCCCATTAGAAACAACGTTGATCAAGCACGTTTCCAATAAGACCTCTAAGTTAGTCAACTAGACACCGAATAATATCTATGAGTCTCAACACCATACCCACATAAAATATGACACATAAGCATGTTATCACTTAGCACACAACATACAAATGTCCTTACCGAGCATGATAAATCCACTATGGCTAACCATTTCCCACGGGCCCAAGGTTTTCAAACCCAGTTAGCTTTGTTAACAAGTTGTCATGCCCCGAATTTACACAGCCTGACTTACGTGAATAAACCACCCGACAATGAACAATAGATAACAACTCTTATGCAATGTATATAATACAGTCACACGATACATGCGTTTATCTGATTTCATACATTCCTAGATACAACACCTAAGTCTAATGGACGTTCTGTAACTAAAAACACACACCGATGTTATAAATTAAATTGAACACCCTAAGGCTTACATCATGTACAAAGGGTGTAACCCTTACAAAAATGGCACACAACCAATAAATAACATAAATGCCCCTTGGCGTACAAGTAATAGAGCCATCCTACACAATTCTTGACACAACTTCATGTCTCAGTCCACATCCACACTTGTACACCTGAAAAATATTTAAGCCACGTAGGGTGAGCATAAAGCCTAGTAGAGGATATTTCAAAAACTAAACATGCTCCACCAGCATAAATGATAATGATGCAATACATATTTACAATATGCCCAAATGCATTTTCAAATCCATTTGATAATCTCAATAAAATCCTTACTTTCCAATTACCAAAACCTTACGTTCAATCAAAACGTTTTCTGAGATCAAATCATCCATTTGATAAAAAAAATCCTTTTTCCAAAAACAATCCAGGTATCTTAATACTAACCAGCAAACATATTGCTAAATCAAATGCGAATACATCGCTGAACAAAAACAAATATATTGCTCAAAACATTTCAAAACATCTTATTCCAAAACCAACATAATAGTAAATAAAATGGGTAGATTTCCAAAACAAATGCACCTTTCACGGAAATTTCGTCCGTAGGAAACCGTAAACCGGTACCCATGTAAATGTAAGCTATACAAGTACTACTATTGTCTTTTCACGAAAATTTCCTCCGCAGGATCGACACTCATTTATACGCACGATTTTTTAAGACTTTCACCATGGATACTCAAGCCACCTTATTTCAACGAGACAATACTTACTTCCTAGATTCACCATTTTATTTACCCTTTTCAATAGTATAATATATGTAACTCAAACTATTATTTTTCCAACACAATGCAAACGTTCCAAAACATAATGTGAGAATTTTTAAAACATATAGTTTTAATTTTCAAAATCCATTACATGCTCCATGATATGAATGATTTCAATTTGCCAAATCCACATGCAATTTCTAACACACGGCAATGCTACCCTCCACCGATAGCTAAAACAATTATCTCTAATGCAATAGTTAAAAGATAATAATACAAACATATTTTTCTAAAAGAGTAATAACACCCATTGGTTCAAAATCCAACAATCATTCCCTTTCTATCTCTTTCCAACCAAACCACTTACCAAAAATAATTCCAACTCCCAAACATTATCATTTTGGATTTTTCTACAAATTGGGTTTTTTCTCTTTTAGAAAATCAAATGCAAGTTTGATCACTAAAAATAGCTTTAATAGCAAAATCATAACCAAACAACCCCCAATTTGTACAACCTCAGCCCATAAAATAACATTTCCAAATCAACCAAATAAATAACAACATACATCACAAATATGCTACTGAACTCAAGGACGTCACAAGGACAAGAGAAGATGAGACAAGAGAGAGAGAGAGAAAATGGAAAAACCTCAAGGACGTCGCAATTCAACTTTGCTCTGATCGAAAGAAAGCTCTTGATGTGCTCCACCTTTTTGTCAAATAGACTAGGGTGAAGAAATCAACGAATCTAAGTGTATTTGTAGAGAGAAGGTGAGTTTTAGAGAGAGAAGCTGTAGATCTAAGGGTTTTAGAATGTTTAGAGAGAAAGAAATGAAAAAGTGACTTAAAAAGGTGATTCTGCGATCTAATATACGCGCGAGCCGCTTGAGCGCAAGAAGTGTCGCTCGAGCGTCCAGACACAAAAAGTGTGACCGCTTGAGCGTAGAAATTGATTGCTCAAGCATATAATACAATTTTTAGAAGTTTAACAGACAGAAGACCACTACTGGAGCACAAAAAGCACCACTACAGTGCAAGAAAGGCCGCTTGAGCAAGGAATGCCAACTCCCAATATCTCTGCAAACCTAGAAAAGCTGGAAGTTCACAAAGAAAGCTCGAGTGCAGGAAGTGGTGCTTGAGCAAAGAGGCAAAATTCTAGGCAACAATGGTTTTGAAAAACCTACTACCAACCTATTCCAAATGCATCCAAGACACTCCAATAACCAAACCCAATAAGGAATAAGGAGAAATAAGACATGAATAACCATATAAGACAATGAAACTTGGATCCGAAACATCAATGGGTCAGGTTGAAAGCAGAATAGCTATAGTTAGAGCTTTTAAAAGGTGTGGATCAGTAAGACTCAAAGTGAAATCAGGAAAGCAATTAAAATAAACTGGACCTTGATGAAGATTAGATTCCATCATACCTAGCACACTGGTGTAGTATTTTTTGAATCTAGTATCCCTAAGGCATAATAATATTGATGAATTTATTCCTTTAATTGATAATGGTTTGACTGCAACTTGTATTAATCTTGTATGAATAAAATTGTGATTTGAGGATCTATGTTTTTTAATAGATTCTTTGGTTAATATTTGACACGTTTCATGTACTTTTGTTAAGGCATAAACTTTTTTGACAATTTTTACTTGTAAATCAATATTGAGAGAAGATTTAAGAAAAATTATTTTATAAATTTTTTTGATTGGTACCTTTGGTATGTTCCATTCGAAATCTATTTTTAAATCTTGAAATTCTTCTTCTTCTTCATTTACTTGAAGGGATGATCTTTGGGATGGCACCATGTTGAGACCACCATCTAAGAAACCAAGAAGGAAATTCTAACTTGAATTAATGATCAAAGAAGAAAAACCAAGAGTGACTGTATGTTTCATTTTGATACAAGAGGACTTTGAACCATGCATCAATATAGTCAAAATAACTATATTGTATCGAATGATTAGAATGATCTTGTAATAAGAAAGGGAGACCCCATTCATCAAGAGATATAATGTTGTGTATATAAAAAGAATGGTAAATGATTTTATTGGTATTGACTCTGTCATAAATGGGTTTAATGGCTATGGACTTATGACGGAAGAGGATATCTTTGTAGAAGGTAATTGACTTGTCTGGATGAGATGGAATGAAATGCCAATTAGGAGGGAGAGAGGTTTTGACTAAGTCAATGACATTATGACTGGTTTCGTGGACTGGTTCTTTGTAAAAAAGTTTGGTCGATTGAGATTTAAGGACATAATATGTTCTTGATATTGGCCGATATGGATAATTAGGAGGCATGGACGTAATTGACTGGGAAGCAAAGAGGTCAATGGCAAGAGCAGAGGTATAACTAGGTTTGGAAATAGTACCAAGAATTTTGTATATGTTGATTAGATTAATTGGGGGTGCAACAAATGGGTTGACTGGTTGAAATAATAACAAGTGGTTTAGAGGAAGGCTTCTGACTTGACATCAATAATTTAAGAAAAAGAAAATAGGTTAGCATCCACCGAGGACATCTAGCCTATCTATACGGAAATTGAGAAGATTTGTGTAATGAGCAATTAAATTGCGTCGGCTAGCAATTTGGTGAAATTGGAGGTAGGGATCTTAGTTAATTAACTTTAAGTAGGCTATTTCAAAGGCATAATGGTAAATAATTTTGTAATAGTGGGTGATATGTAGTTTGTGGATAGAACAATATGGAGTGGGCATTTTACTGTGAAATATTGCTAGTTCCGCTTTACCAAGATTATACTGAAAAACAACAGTTAGCAATACTTAAAAAATGGCATAACTTTATGAACAAAATCCGCATTGAAGTAAAATTCTTTGATTATCTTGAAAATTATTACCAAAAAGTAAATACTATTACAAAAACTAAATGGAAAACATCCTCTAATACTATAGTTTCTTCAAGTCATCCTCATCTAGAAACAATCCCGATTTAGCATAAACATAGAGTGGGCATTTTACTATGAAATTAATGATATAAATATATGTATGACTTTCTCTATCTACCCTATAAAAATTCACAGGTAAGAAAATCAGGGATAGCGTTTTGATTACCAGGAATATATTCAATATCAAAATCAAATATAGTTAAAATAGTTTGCCAATGGGCAAAAATGTGCTTACTAGTAATGTTTTGTACATATTTTTCCAGAACATATTTTGCACTTTTACAATCCACGCGTACTAGAAATCTTTGGTTTAAAATATTATCTTGAAATTTACTAATACATAATACAATAGATGAAATTTATTTTTTAATACTACTATAGTTTTTCTATGCTTTGTTCCAGAGCAGAGTGAAAATGAACAATTTGTTCAGGTGACTTGGGATGGACTTGCTGAAGGAGAATGCCACCATAACCAATTTCAAAAGCATCAGTTTGAATAATTTTGAATGGATCTTCAGTAGGAATACCAAGACAAGGTAAAGTCTTGACATATTTTTTGAATTGTTGAACATCAGTAGTATGATTAGGAGACCAAGGAGGAGGATCATCTTTTAAATGATCAAAAAGAGGTTGACAAGTTTTTCTAAGGTCTTTATAGAATTCAACAATGTAATTAAGGGATCCTAAAAGTCTTTGTAACTGGGTTTTGTGTAAAATTTCATCAAGAAACTTAGAAGCAAACTCAATTAATCGACTTATAGGAAGAATGGTACTTTGGTAAACTTCATAACCTGTAACTTGTGCTAATCCTATATGAATAAAATTGTGACCGGAGGATCCATGTTTTTTAATAGATTCTTTGGTTAATATTTGACATGTTTCATGTACATTTGTTAAGGCATAAACTTTTTTGGCAGTTTTTACTTGTAAATCAATATTGAAAGAGGATTTAAGAAAACTTGTTTTATAAATTTCTTTGATTGGTACTTTTGGTATGATCCATCCGAAATCTATTTTTAAATCTTCAAATTCATGTTCTTCTTTATTTACTACTGTATTAGGTATGGGAGCTAATGATGTAGATCTAGAGCTAACTTAAGAATTACTTCTGAATAATCGACTCATGATTCTAAGATTTATACACTATTCCTAAAACCGCTGAATTCTTTAAGACTTATCATGTTTTCACGTACCTTGTGTTCACTCATACCTAACTGGAAACCCTATCCTTAAATCGCCTACATGTGAGGACTTATACAGAATATAGGACTAAGTCTGGGTGGCTAGTTACAAGATGGAAAACATTAGACAAAAACAGAAGAAGTAGAGATCAGGATAAATGTATAGAAATTAAAACAAAGACAATTTAATCAAAAATAACTCATCAATAAGTGGCTCTGACACCAAAGAGAAAACGAAACTAGCAATATTTTATTTAAATAGAAAATTAAAGTATGGCTCTAATAACTCATTAATAATGGTTTTTAACTTAAACAAAAGGGGCATTATTTTCACTCATTTTTGTTCAGTTCCTGTCGGTAGGTGGATCAATTAGATGACGACATGTGGCAAGGTCAAAATAGAAGTCTTCCATTAGTCAAAAGGACAAGTGGCATTGGAAGAGTTAGACACGTGCATGGGATGGTGTAGATGATGGAGCAGTTATCAGCCTAAGTGTAGACGTGCCCCGAACGTCCTGGGAAAATCCCGTTTTATTCATTGGGCTCACTACAGTTCGGACTCAATGTCACGGCTCTTAATCTGATCTTGTAAAGTGCAATGCGAGATTGATAAATCACCAAAGAGTCCAAATCCGACAAATCATTTTGAAAAACTGATTTTTGGAAAGAAGTGTCAAGCATGGACTGCTTTGCCAGATACAGAGTCACCACCTAAATATTTTATTTTGGGGGAAATTTAGGAAACCCTGACTCGTGCCTAAGGCCACGTGTCCATCATCACCAAAGTTGCCTCGGCTCGGGAACTTAGGTACGATTGGGAAAGATCATCTATGAGCACCTCCGCTCACTCGATCAAAGATCGGCCTGTACTAAGCATGATATCTTGTTTTTGAAAACACATGCGTTCTTATTCCAATTATTAGCTAGAATTACTATGTGATGCGCACAACACACAAGTATAGACTGGATCACCTAAGTTGGAACAAAGCATCTCATGTTTGTTTTTTAAAGCGGTTTGCTACTCGCAAGTAGGCTAAAATGCGGATTTTTCCATCCTCAAGTGGGCTTAGAAAACATGGTGATTTGCCACACTCAAGTGGGCTTAAAACTTGCAATCAATGAATTGTTCCAATTCAGGTAATCCAACCTTCACCCACAGGCATTCAGGCAGTTATATCACATAAGCAGTTAGCCTCATGGCAAGCATGCTATCATGGCAGTCACTTACACACATGCAAGGATGCTAAAGCATAATATAGCGATCCCGTTTGTCCCTTTACTGTCCTGTTGTATTCCGAACTCAGTTCCATGAAGTTGGTGGTTTTATCTATCTTGTTGTCATCCTTTAATTCCGCTTGATTGAGTTTTAGGATGTTTTGGGCAGGGTTGTTACAGGTTGGTTAGGCCTTGGTTTCAATTCCTTGTTGCCCAGTTTGTAGGCGGTCCGCTCGAGCGGGTCTTCTTGCGCTCGAGCGGGGATTGCACACCCCCAGTTTTTCGTGTCCCTGCAAAACTTCTGCAGGTGTAATTTTTACGCTCGAGCGGGTTTCCTTACGCTCGAGCGGGTACTCTGGCGCTCAAGCGGGTAGTACCTTTTTGGTGTAAGTTCTGGGAGGAAGAAATATACACTCGAGCGGACTGGTTTTCGCACTCGAGCGGATGTGCTTTATTCTTGTGTCTTGACGCTCGAGCGGGCCTTATTGCGCTCGAGCGTGTCCAGATTTTTGTTCTTGACGCTCGAGCCTTGTGTTCTCCGCTCGAGCGGGAATGTCGTATATGAGTTATCCGCTGGGTGATTTTAAATCACTTTTTACTTTTCTTTCTCCCTTCTACTTTTTCTAAAACCCATTTTGAGAGCCCCTCTCTCTAGAAACTCCCTTATCTCTAGGGTTTGATCTAGTTAGAGTGTCCTCCTTCTCTTCGGCCTTTGTAATAGTTGTGTTGATCGTCAAGGGCGTCGTTTCGATCCGAAAACCTTGGATTTTGGAGCACTTTGGTTTTGGCCTCTTCTCTATCCGAGCTCTAACTTCGAGGTAGGGATATCCTACTCCTCTTTATGAGCTTTGTTTTTAAATTTTAGCATTTCGATATGTTGGGGGTTGTTGGGTAATTTTGAGAGAGTTTGGGCCTTTGTGTAATTTTACAAAAGTTGGGGTTTTTAATTATATAAAAACCTAAATGCATGTTTGGTATGAAGGAATGATATTAACGTTGAAACATTGATGAAAGTGAAACCGTGGGGGGTTGAAATGTTAATTATGGAAAAATGCCCTAATTACATTGATTGATTAATTTGTACAATTAATTGTTGGAAATGAGGAATTGAATCGAGAATGAGGAAATTGGAAAGGGAAGGGATTAGAGGGTGTAATTGGATCATTTATCGCTCACCAAGTTGAAATGTTGATTTAATATCCATTTTGTGCATTTATTTTCTGTTTAGAAATAACTGCTTTGGGCTATCGGTGGAGGATAGTCTTGATTGTTGTAGACAATGCATGATGATTAGGCAAACTAAAACTAATCGATTGAACGCGTCATAGAGTATGACGGTGGATAGAATACATTAATTTTATGTATTGATTAATTGTGTATAGAACCTTTGTGTTTATATGCATTGTGTGTAGAGGAGGAGATGGGGGATGTACTCTGCGGTTTAGGGGAAGATGGGGGATGAACCTCTAAACCGGATAGTGTTGGGAGGAGATGGGGGATGAACTCCGTAGATACAGCTCATATGCTTGTCTAGAGAAGTGAAGATACAGCTCATAGACTTATCTTTGAGAAGTGTAGACACAGCTCATATGCTTGTCTAGTGAAGTGTGGATATAGCTAATATGCTTATCTGTTGATGTGTAATATACTTATCTGTTGATGTGTTGATATAGCTAATATGCTTATCTACTAAATAAAGGTGGAGAATGAAAAAGGACATAGACATGTATGTTATGAAATTGTGATGTGATATATGTGGATGTATCAGTGTTGGCCATCTATCAATTGCTAATCTTTTAGTCATGTTCATAGTTGGTTTAGTATATTTCTGCTGGGCTGTGGCTCACCCTATATGGGAACTTCATTTTCAGGTACAGGTAGTATGCCACCTTTAAGGACATAGCTTGGGAGGCTAGAGGCGAACAGACTTTTGTTGTCTTATTTTCTTTTGATGTAATACATGTAAATTCAAGCCAAGGGCTAAATGTGTAATTGAGTTAGTACTCACTTCTGTAACCAAGTGTTAACTTGGAAAGCTGTAAGCCCGTAGGGCATTTGCTTTTGTTGTTAACATGTAATACTTTTGTAATGAAATACTCTGATGAAGTGAAAGATGTAGATCTTTTATATATAAATGCATGTGTACATTGATGGGTTTATTGTCATTATTTTGAGGGCGTTACAACTTGGTATCAGAGCGTACCGGGTTCGAATACTTTGGGTACGTGGGAAGCGATTAGGATCACAATGGGTTTGTCTCGCTTGATAGAGACTTAGATGTAGTGTCATATGCTATGTGCTTAATTGATGACATGCTTATGTGACTATGTGGGTATGGGATTTAGTTTCTAGGATGTTGATTGGATCCTTGGGTTTCTGTGAGTCTTGTTGGAAAGGCACTTGATCAATGCTGTTTCTAACCGGAACTCTAGTAACGCTTCGGGACTATCATTATCCGGAAATGAAATTCGTAAGTACTTATGTGTTTATGTGCTTACGTGGAATGAATTACAGTTGTCCATGCATTAGGACGCGAGTGTTATAGCTTCGGCACATTTGTGAATGTGCTAATAGTCTTGGTTACCTTTATTAGGATGTCAGGACGAGGGCGTGGTAGGCGTGGCAGGCATGGTAGGCAAGAGGTACCTTTACTGGATGACGTTCCGGCAGTGCAGGAGGGAGTTGGTTAGGCCAACGTGGCCGAGCCAGTGGGTCAGCAGGCTATGGGCGCCTTGGCCCGAGAGATAGCGGGGGCTTTGGGTATTCTCAGAGCTGAGAATTAGGTTGCTGAGGCAGGGCCTTCTTTCTTGAAGAGGGAATTCTTCCGGTCTAACCCGGACGAGTTTGTTGGGGATCCGAAGGAGCCACTTAAGGCTGATGAGTGGTTGGAACAGATGGAGAAGACGTTCGAGATACTGGGCATCGAAGACGTTCGAGATGCTGGGCATCGAGGACGAGGCTTTGAAGGTGACCCTGGCATCCTTCCAGCTGAAGGGAGATGCGGGTCAATGGTGGAAGTACGAGAAAGGCAGTGTTGGTGGTGCATGGGAGGCGTTTGTGAATGCTTTCCAAGAGAAGTTTTTATCTTCAGCTGCAAGGGAGAAGCTGAGGGAACAGTTTTGCCAGCTTAAACAGCAGGGCTTGTCAGTGGCCGAGTTTGAGGCTACTTTTACTAGTCTGTCCAGGTTTGCACCTGAACTGGTGGCGTCCGAGGAACGTCGTTGCTTTGAGTTTGAGCGGAAGTTGAGGCGAGGCCTCAAGTTGAGGGTTGGTGGATCTTTCATCCGAGAGTATAGGGGTTTGGTAGATGCTGCAGCTCATATGGAGATTATGATGCAGGAGGAAGACGAGGGGCAGAGAGGCTCCAAGAGGAGCCAGGATGGTCAGGGTGATGGTAGGAGACAGAGGGGTCC
Source organism: Camellia sinensis (assembly GCF_055761805.1). Classification (NCBI taxonomy): domain Eukaryota; kingdom Viridiplantae; phylum Streptophyta; class Magnoliopsida; order Ericales; family Theaceae; genus Camellia; species Camellia sinensis. The sequence continues at coordinate 85,792,594 of NC_138965.1, forward strand.
TAACCCTCAGTAGCCTCAGGGTGGTTTGGCTGGGTCGACCTTTCCAGTGCCGATTGCAGGCTCCGGGAGAGGTAGTTAGGGGGATTTCACCTGTTACAAGTGTGGCCAGCTGGGTCACAAGGTTTCGGTTTGCCCGCAGAAGGGAGGGGGTCAGCGAGCTGCTTCTTCTTCAGCCAGACCTCAGGGCTAGAGTCAGGGTAGGGACCAGTCCTTGTCTTACTATTAGCGTGGTCAACCCGGGCACCTGAAGAGGTTTTGCCCGCAGTTGAGTGCCACTTCGGGAGCGTCTGGTTCTAGGCAGACGCAGAGTTTTCAGCCAGCTCAGTCTACGCAGGCCTCAAGGGCCAATCCGGGAGCTTCGTCATCCTAGTCTGTGCAACAGTCTTTTGCTCCTAGAGGTGAGCAGCTGGATCAGGAGCGTACAGGGCGCGTGTATGCTGTTACCGCGCAGGATCTAGTACCGGCTCCATCGGTAGTGAGAGGTACTTTTCTGTTTTGCAACTCGGTTGCTAGCGTGTTGATTGATACGGGTGCATCTCATTCTTTTGTATCTGCTGCATTTGTGTAACAGCGCCCGCGTGGGCCTCACGCTACAGTTCGGACTCTCGATTTGTGTCACGGTTCTTAATCTGAACCAAAGAGTCCAAATCTGGCAAATCGTTTTGAGAAACTGATTTTTGAAAAAGTAGTGCCAAACATGGACTGCTTTGCCAGATACAGAGTCGCCACCTAAATATTTTTTATGGGAGAATTTAGGAAACCCTGACTCGGTGCCGAAGGCCACATGTCCGTCATCACCGGAGTTGTCTCGGCTCGGGAGCTTGGGTACGATCGGGGAAGGTCAGCTATGAGCACCCCCTTTCGCCCGGTCCAAAGACCGGCCTCTACTAACCGTGATATCCGTTTTTGAAAACTTTATGTGTTCTTAAACCAATTGTTAGCCTAGAATTACTATGTTATGCGCGCAGCAAACAAGTATAGACCAAATCGCCCAAATTGGAAAAAAACATTTCACATTTATTTTGAAAATGGTTTGCTACTCGCAAGTAGGCTAAAATGCAGATTTTGCAACCCTCAAGTGGGTTTTTGGAAAAGACGGTTTTGCCACTATCTAGTGGGCTTAAAACAAATATCGTTTTAACGCATTATCCCAATTTAAGCAATTTGACCTCCACCCACAGGCATTCAAGCAATTTATCTCATGTAAACACTTAGCCGCATGGCAAGCATACTATTGTGGCAATATTCACACGCATGTTGGATGCTAAAGCATAACCACTTACATTGTACTCCGTGCCAAAACAAAAAACTAGTTAGCAAATGTGCATATCCTAATTCATGTTATTTTGCCTAATGGAACACATACAAGATGCAATTTTAGTTAGGCTCGGTTAACCTAAATATGGCATACGATATGCAACCAACTGATTCATGTATTCGATTTTGAAATTTGAAAAGACGAATGCGGTTAGTATGATGTACCGAGCCCGGTGCATGTCAACAAATGCATGAATGCACGCATGCATATCATATGGTATGCTAATTTCAAAAATGCCCTATTCTACCATCATAAGCAGGTAAATAAAAGGGAAGAAAGAAATGGGGATTGGAAGACATACACACACTCACCCACACTTATTACATGTTTACCCTCACTCAGAGGGTCCGAATGAATATTACAGTCCCAAATAATAAACAAACAAAATTATTACAAAAAATTCTAATTTAATTTAAAGGAAAGGTGGCGAAGGAAAGAAAAGGGGTAGCCGCAGCCTCTGCTTCGGGATACGCGAATGATGCATGCTCGAATCCGTCTCGCCCGAAGAACCCGTACTGTACTCCTGTCGCCTCTGTTTGTACTGCCTCGTCTTTCTGAAAATTACCAAAGTACTGGAGCAAGTTCCTTGCATCCTGCAGAGCACCACCGGCCGGACAGAATTACCACCGGCACTTCACAATTCCCATCGGCATTTTATTGGATTCATCGGCACTCCAGATAGTGCCGGTCGGCACTAAATTCTGCCGGTCGGCAGAAACTTCCTGCAGAAGACAATTTGACAGCAAACAGAGAACAGACAGTGCATGGCATGGAGTTCTTGGACACATGTAAGCATGGTCATACTTCTTATCATATTTTGAACTCAAAGAAGCATGACCTTCGATCTTTGAGCCATCAATGGTGCATGATGGCTCAAGGGATCAAATTTGCCACTTAATGTAAGGATGTATGCAACAAACAAAATGAAAACCGAGGCCTTATCAAGTTGGAGTCAAAGGTCCCGATGACCGGGAATCGAGGCACATTACATCACTTGAAGTATGAATGGTCCTTGATTCCCACACTTGGTTTGACACCCCAAACCGAGTAAATGCAATGCATGTTATGGTCATAAGGCTCAAATGCACTATGCCACCAAGATGTAAAGCATAACAAACATTATGCAACCAACATGACAAAATGTATGATGCCAAGCATACAAGGTACAAACATGATGCAAACATGGACCAATTTGACCATGGGATTGATATGCTACAAGGCTTAATGGAATAACCATGCAACAAACATGAAGTAAGCATGCAAGAGGGCCTAAAAGTGATAAAGGTGCAGACCTTTATTCTCCTCTAAACAGCACCAAAAATGCTCAAAATGATGGACAAACAACTCATGTTAACAAGCAAACTCATGGTCACAAAGTTAAGGCACAAAAGGGGACAACTTTCCCCCACCAACATGACCTCTCATGGCATGATCAAAGCAAGTAAAAAAAGAATTTTTTTGCATGCAAAATAGGACCCCAAAAACTCCTAATATGGCAGCTAGAGTATCTCCCATGAAGCATATGCACTAAGGCTCATTCCTAGGCATAAGAGGACACATCCTCAAGGCATGAAAGAGGCCATGCATGCACACATACAAGCATGATTCTTGGACCAAAATGTGATCCTTAGATGATGTTAAATCATGAGGGTAATCACAAACATACATGCTAGAGGCCAACATGCTCAAAGCTTTTAAGCAAAAATACAAAGCAACCCTAACACACATGTCAAGCATGACTAAATGGATAACCAATAAACCTTAAGCATGGAAAAACAACACCAAAAGCTTCATGGAACTAAGCCAACTCTCACAAGAATCATGGCCTAATCATGATATGAACTTCTAAGCAAAGTAGAGCAATACAAAGCAAGTATTACAAGCATGCAAGGAGGCATAAATCCGGCCAAAAACAGAGGTTGCACATGACCTAAAATGCCTAAACAAATTCTGAAATGAGGCCAAGGATCATCAAGCACACATGCTACCCTTTTGAGCTCAACAAGCAAGGAAACAAACCATGAAGGGAGAGGGGTGTCCCTCCCCTATGCAAGACTTCAAACCATCCTTTTTTGACACTAAAATACACTGATTTTCAGTGGTCAAAAGACCAAAACACTGAAGTGAACAAAACCTTATGAAAGGAGCAACAAAATGGATCAAACAAGGCCTATAAGGGTGAGTTTGCACTCAAACCACAAAGTGACCTTAATGAAAGTGCTAAAGCAGGAAAATATGAGCCTTTTTCATGTTATACATAAGAGCTAAAACAGCAAGCAAGATAGGTAGAAAACTATTGCAAGTTTGGGGAATAAAAAGCAAGATGCTCACCCTTGAAGAACCCTTGAAGAACAAATGGTCTAGCCCTCTTCTTTTGATCAAAACCAGTCCAAAAACTCAAGAAACAACCCCCCAAGTCCCTCAATCTCGGAATAAGGTGTAATGGTGTGTGTAATGGTGCAAAAGTAAGGTAAAAACCACCTTTTGAGCTAAGAAACACACACAAGAAGGGAGAGAGAGAGAGGTATAGAGATAATATGTATCTATATCTCTAAAGGCTAGTTTTTGCTTCTAACTTTCTAACCTAGAACCAAGAGGAAAGCCCCTCTCTTATAGGACTCCCTCTTGCAAAGCTTATACAACAAGCTTGGCTAGAGGGAAATCCCTCCATACACGTGTATGGAGGGGGGAAGAGTTGGTGCCAGCTATCACAGCTGGCACAAAATATCTCCATAAAGTGGATGAACAGTGGTCGGCTGCCCAAAAATGCTATTTCGGCAAAAAACAGTGCCGACCGGCAAAATATTATGCCGACCGGCAATAAAGTGTGCCGACCGGCAAACAAAAGTGCCGATGGAAGAGAAAGACCATCCGGTGGCCTCCAGCCACTGCCGGTGGTGTGTGGGGATGCCTCATAAGGCATTCCCTGCCCTTTCAAGGCAAAACACAAGTGTTCGGTGCAAAACCAGACACTAAACGGTCAAGTTCGGGGATCCTGAAGCGAGGCGCGCGAGCCGAGACTTTCGGGAACTCCAAACGAACACAAACATGGATAATCACCGAGTGTTCAAACGGTGACGTCCAGGTCTTGAGGACGGTCAAAAATGGGGTGTCTACAGTTGCCCCTCTTTGACAGAACTCGAAAGTCGTAACAATGATGGGAGTGAATGTCAAAGCCCAGAGACGACCCATTTTTGACAAGGCCGAAGACTTAGACAAACATGCAAGACAAACAAGATATGCGCCCGAAGGCAGGGGCAAAATGCAAGACAATGCAGAGAGCCGGACATAACTTATGATCATTCAAAGAAAGCTGTAACGAAGCATACATGCGACAGTTTTAAGCTAGTATACACCAAACTACACTACGATGTAGAAAGGATGCAAGAGAATTATGCAATTCTCGATACGTCTCACTCGGGAGATTCAATACCTGTGCGGCTCGTCCGGTTACACCAGCCTTAAGCGAACCGTACATACAATATCGTGCCTGAAAAGAAAACAAACTTAACAGGTACAATATCGTTAGCAACGTGCATGACAATGCAAGAATAGTGGTGTACTCGAAATGCGTGACAGCGCAAAGTAAGTGGAGAGCATGTCAATGCATACGGAGATACAACTAGGTACGTAGAGCAAGCGGTCTACGCAAGCGACGAAATTGATCATAAGCACGCGGTCTACGCAGGTAACGAAACAAACAAGCGGTCTACGCAATTGAAACATGCGGTCTACGCAGGTGATGAAACTAAACATGCGGTCTTCGCAATCAAAACATGCGGTCTACGCAGATATTGAAATTAAACATGCGGTCTACGCAAGTAATGAAATTAAACATGCGGTCTACGCGATCAAAACATGCGGTCTACGCAGGTATTGAAATTAAACATGCGGTCTACGCAATCAAAATATGCGGTCTATGCAGGTAATGGAATTAAACATGAGGTCTACGCGAGTAAAACATGCGGTCTACGCAAGTAATGAAATTAAGCATGCGGTCTACGCAATCAAAACATGCGGTCTACACAGGTAATGGAATTAAGCATGCGGTCTACGTAATCAAAAACATGCGGTCTACGCAGGTAATGGAATTAAGCATGCGGTCTACGCAATCAAAACATGCGGTCTACGCAATCAAAACATGCGGTCTACGCAGGTAATGGAATTAAGCATGCGGTCTACGCAATCAAAACATGCGGTCTACGCAGGTAATGGAATTAAGCATGCGGTCTACGCAATCAAAACATGCGGTCTACGCAGGTAATGGAATTAAGCATGCGGTCTACGCAATCAAAACATGCGGTCTACGCAGGTAATGGAATTAAGCATGCGGTCTACGCAATCAAAACATGCGGTCTACGCAGGTAATGGAATTAAGCATGTGGTCTACGCAATCAAAACATGCGGTCTACGCAGGTAATGGAATTAAGCATGCGGTCTACGCAATCAAAACATGCGGTCTACGCAGGTAATGGAAGGATGTACAATTACATAGCATAATTGAAACAATTTGCGGGGTTCACAAAGCATGAAAAGGATACGGGGCGGGACATTCTTCGCACGCATCGAGCGTTGCTCGCAGAAGTTGTGGCCTGAGGTCAACTCAAAGGTTCACGTTTCAAAGGTGCGATTTCCCGCATTGTGATGGCGTCCAACGACGTGGCTGGCCCGAACAAAGACGCGGAAGGTGCGTTAACCGCAAAGGGAGTTTCACTGGTATCAATTCTGATACGTGGCTACCCTACCATTCTACGTTTTATTTTCCTTTTTACTAGTAGTTTAAGCACATTGCACTGCCTCAGGCAGGTTTATTTTCTTTCTAAAAATTCACGCACTTTGCAAAACATGTGATGGAAATGAAACGATCCATTTTGTTCAAAAGATGTTGTATTTGTGGATCTTCTGTGCATCGCATCGCAGGGTATCACACCACAATGTGAACGAAATTGAACTTACTTTGGAAATTTGCCATCGTAATAATCAGGTAGTGAACCGACTTACAACTCGATAAGCAAAACAAGGACATGACACAACCAAACAAGTGTGAATACAACTCGATAAACAAATCAAGAGCTCAAAGAGAGCGAAACACAACTCGATAAGCAAATGTTCAAAAACTCGACAAGCAGACAGGCGTGGCTCCGCAAGAGTCTATCGCTGGGGAGGGGGTTGGAGGTGGTGAAGTTCCCCAATTCTTAATATAAACAGCTCAGGAAACCAGGAGGAAGCCCACCGGCACGGTGTAGGGACGACCGGCTGCAAGGAGTGGCTACCGGCCATATTCCTGTTTTGTCGGCAAACTAAAATGGCCGGTCGGCAGATTGTTTTGGCCGGCCGGCACTAAACGAGGGGGATCACCAGAATGTTGACACCTGTCCCCCACTCAACCTTATCTCCTACAAAAGATCCCAGCTTCGTAGTTTTTCTCATTTTCACACTGATTTGCTCCAATGGAAGAGTTTCTTGCTCAAAATCTCACAGCTTGGATTGCTAGCTTGGATGGCTCGGAAAAAGTGAATTTCCGGGGTTTTGGCATAAATGCACTATTCACTTTGGGTCGTACCCCCTTGCACTTCCCATTTCTTCATGCCGCGGCAAGGTTTTGGAATCCGGTGACACATGTCTTTAGCTTCGCCGGGCAAGAGATGTGTCCTACCTTCGAAGATTTCCGAGCTCTAATGGAGTCCGAGCGCGACGAGGAGCTCCTGCCCCAACTTAATTTTGGTCATGCCCAATCCTTAGGGCGCATGTGCGGACTCAGCATGCGCGATGCTCGGTCTCTGATGGGCGACGGGGTGTTAGACATTCCGAGCTTGGCCAATCAATTTTCTGATGCTGGTGATCGCAGCAACCATCACTGGCAAGGCTTCCGACGGCATGCCCTCTGTTTATGCATGCTATCCCATTTTCTATTTGTCTCGGGCTCTGGAGGGGCTAGTGTCCGGCTGATTGAGGTTGTCCAAGGCTTGAGAGAGGGCAAGAGCTGTATTGCCATGGCTCTGGCCGAGACGCTAATGGGCTTAGACGCCTTTTATCGTCATGAGACGTGCAGATTGGCGGGGAGTCCACTACTACTACAGGTAATGTTTCCCACCCAATCTCGCATTTCTGTATTACTCACATCACTCGGCCCTCGAGCTCAGTCTTTTCTCACAAAACCCCATTCTCACTCTTCTCTCCTCGTACATCTCTCTATTCTTTAATCTCTCTTTTTTTTTTCAATCCCTCCCCAGGTGTGGCTGATGGATAAATTGCAGGTTGTGGACTCCTGCCCAGCATATTCAGCTCGCGGCTACTTCTTCCGGCATCGTCTAGTCAATGCCTTGGATGAGGAATGGTGGTTCACTTGGATGTGCCACTTGTCCGCAGACCGTATCGCTTGGCGGTGCCCTTGGTTGAACCTTCCGGCAATGAGTTACAATATGCCTCGGCAGATTGGGATTCAACTGGTTGGTCTCACTCATTGTGTATTCTATTTCCCATTTCGAATTCGACGCCAATTTGGCCATGATCAGACTTGCCCGCCAGAGGGGATAGAGTATTCTGCTGCATTTCCAGCCCGAGGCGCGCAGCTTGCTTGGCAAGCCACTGCGTGGAGGATGAGAGAACTCCTGGCCCCCGCTCCTACTTTCAGTTGCACTTTGTCTGACGAGTGCGTAGATTGGCTTAATGAAGAAGCACAGATCGGGCCCAGCTTGGCATCAGAGGCTTCGACCATCTCTGGGAGGGGGCGTAGGAACACCTGACTTGACCATGCCCTAGATTTATTGCTTTATTAGTACTTTCAAGTTTTCTTTCATGAATGTAATAAAAAGCAACTTCAATTGTATGTAAGAGCAGGAGAACTCTGTTTTGAAATCAAAGAAATTGAAAGTTGTGGCACTGAAAATTTTCCACCTTGGTCCAAAAATGGTCAAAGTTGTAAAAAGATTATTTGAACAAAGTCAGCTTATATTAAAACTTTTCAAAGATATCTTTGATGTGGATCAGAACTGGACACGCCTGAGATCTGTCACTCAAGATGCACAACCCCAGATTCCTGCAACTGGAAAGTTGGCCCTAGTCTGAAGAGCGCCGCAGCACTGCATAGCAACGGAAAGTTGCCCCTAGTCTGAGTGGCGTCGCACCGGAGATTCCAACGAATGCTGATGAACAAAGATGGCTGAGATGATCAAATGGACAAAGTTGATCGGGGAAGTGTTATGGCTGAACTTCAGGATGAAGCTGACTACGTATCCCAAACATGGGAATCAAGCCTTACGTAGTTCCAGCTTGGGTTCGCTCGAGTATTTTCACTCTCCTTTTGCGCTCTAACTTTTGCCAAGGCCGCCCTTTGCGGGTTTTCAGCCTTGCGAGCTCAGTTTTTATATTTTCTAATTTTTTGTGCTCTAACTTTTGCCTAGGTCACCCTTTCGGGTTTTCGGCCTAGCGAGCCTCTCAAGGATAGTATTTCTTCAACTTGTCCATATTGATCGGTTGAGAGAATTCTAAGCCATCTAAGTCCATCAGAACCACAGCTCCGCCTGACCAGATAGCTTTGATGATGTAGGGACCAGTCCAATTGGGTCTGAACTTGCCCCTTGGGTCGTGGATGGGAGCTCGGTTGTCTTTGAGTACCAAATCCCCTTCCTTTAGATTTCTGGACTTAACCCTCTTGTTAAAAGCCCGAGCAATCCTGCGCTGATAACTCTGAACGTGGTACAGTGCTTTCAGCCTTCTTTCGTCAAAGAGCATTAGTTCCTCGAACCTGCTCTGCTGCCAATCTGCCTCAGCTATCTGACACTCGGCCAATACCCGTAAAGACGGAACTTCAATTTCAATAGGTAGAACAGCCTCCATTCCATAAACTAACGAATACGGAGTTGCTCCAGTAGAAGTTCTAATTGAAGTCCTGTAGCCCCACAGAGCAAACGGCAACTTATCTGGCCAATCTCGATAGGTCTCCACCATTTTCTGCAGTATATGTTTGATGTTCTTGTTGGCGGCCTCAACTGCTCCATTGGTTTGCGGCCGATACGTAGATGACTTATGAAAAGCCACGTTATACTTTTCCAACAAGTCGACCACTTCTTTCTTAAAGTGGGATCCATTATCCGAGATGATCTCATTTGGCACCCCGTAGAGACAAATGATGTTGTTTCTGATGAACTTTGCGACATGCGACGCTTTCAACACCGTGTATGATTGGGCCTCGACCCACTTTGTGAAATAATCTATCGCTACCAGGATATACTCGTGTCCATTCGACCCCTTTGGGGTAACAGCTCCGATCACATCGATCCCCCACACGGAAAACGGCCACGGGGAAGTCATGTTGTACAACTTGGATGGTGGGATATTCATACGGTTTGCATGGATCTGGCATTTGTGGCATCGCCGAACAAAGCCGATACAATCCTCTTCCATGATCGACCAGTAGTAACCCTGCCTGAGGATCTTTCTGGCCAGCATTACTCCATTCATGTGTGCACCGCACTCTCCTCCGTGGATGGCCTCCATTAGGCGCTTCGACTCTTCAGCTTCTACACAGAGCTTATGCATTCCCAGATGACCTCTTTTGTACAGCTTACCTCCGCAGATGATGAACTGAATAGCCATTCTCCTGATTGCCCTCTTATCCTTGGCGCTTGCCCCTAGGGGATACGTCTCTTTTTCCAAGAAGTTCCAAATATCGTAATACCAGGGGTTGTCGTCTTGGGCCTCATCTATGGCGGAAATTGACTCGTATGCTGGCGCAAACTTCTGATCAATGATGACTGGACGCATCCGGACTCCCGACGGGATGTCTATCATGGAAGATAGAGTTGCTAGTGAATCTGCAAACCTGTTGTTCTCTCTTACGAGGTGGGTGAAATTTAGTTTCTCGAACCGAGGAATTAACAAATCCAAGGTTTGGTGGTAGATTATCATCCTTTCCTCTTTGACCTTCCAGTCTCCTTTTGCTTGAGACACAACAAGATTCGAGTCCCCAATGACGTCCAACCGTCTTACCCCTAGCTCTAGGGCTGCTTCCAGACCAGCAATACACGCCTCATACTCTGCCTCATTGTTCGAGACTCTGAACTGGAGCTTGAATGCTAAAGGGATACGGGAATCGTCAGGCGCTATCAACAACACCCCTATCCCATACCCATACTGGTTTGACGCTCCGTCAAAATACATCGTCCAAGTTTCATCTTCGATGTGCAGAATGGCTTCATCTGGGAATAGGTACTCAACGGCTTCATCCCCCTTAACCGGGTGGTCGGCAAGGAATTCCGCTACCGCTCTCCCTTTTACCGACTTGCGAGTTACATACTTCAAGTCAAATTCGGAAAGCAATAGCAACCAACGAGCTAGCCTACCCGTAAGTGCTGGTTTCTCGAAAAGATATTTGATGTGATCCAAACGTGAAACCAACATTACAGAGTGAGCTAACAGGTAGTGCCGCAGCTTCCTGGTAGCCCATACCAAGGCCAAACAAGCCTTCTCCAGTGGTGTATAGCGGGTCTCGTAATCCAGCATCTTCTTGCTCAGATAGTAGATAGCCCTTTCCACTTTGTCTTCTGACTCCTGTGCGAGCATGCAGCCTATGGTGGTCTCAGTTACCGAAAGATACAATATCAACGGTCTCCCCGGCTCTGGCGGTGACAACACAGGCGGGTTCTGTAGATACTCTTTGATCTGTTCAAAAGCTGCTTGACATCGGCCGTCCCATTGGAAATTCTTTCCTTTCTTCAGGAGGCCAAAAAGTGGTTCACAAGTCAAGGTTAATTTAGAGATAAACCGCCTTATGAATTGCACTTTACCTAGAAAGCCTCGCACCTCCTTTTCAGTTCTCGGTGGTGGCATTTCTAAGATGGCCTTGATTTTGGAAGGGTCGACCTCGATGCCCCTTTGCTTTATCAGAAACCCTAGCATCTTCGCTGCTGTAACACCAAAAGTACACTTCTGGGGATTCAGCCGCAGCCAAAATTCTCTGATCCTTTGAAAAAACTTTTGTAAGGCGGTGTAGTGGCCCTCTCTTTCTTTGGACTTGACAATCATGTCGTCCACATACACCTCGACCTCTTTATGGATCATATCATGCAATATTGTGGTTGCTGCCCGTTGATAGGTAGCTCCCGCGTTTTTCAGCCCAAATGGCATCACTCGATAACAATATGTACCCCACGGAGTAGTGAATGCAGTCTTCTCCCGGTCTTCGGGCGCCATTACTATCTGATTATAGCCTGAGAAACCATCCATAAACGAAAGCAAGGCGTGTCCTGCCGTGAAATCTATCAGTTCATCAATGTGCGGCAAGGGAAAGTCGTCCTTCGGACTGGCCCTGTTCAAATCTCTGAAGTCTACACAGACCCGAATTCTGCCGTCTTTCTTCGGCACCGGAACAATGTTGGCCAGCCAAGTCGGGTACTCAGACACCAACAGGAAGCCTGCATCAATCTGCTTGGTGACCTCTTCCTTGATCTTAATGGCCCAATCAGGGCGGATCCTCCTGAGCTTCTGTTTGACAGGTCGGGCCTCGGGATCAAGAGGGATCAGGTGCTGTACAATCTCAGGATCGATTCCAGGCATGTCTTCGTAGGACCACGCGAAAACATCTTTGAAATCTTTTAACAAAGCGACTAAGCGCTCGCATTCCTCAGAAGACAACGTGGACCCGATCTGGACCAGCCGCGGGTCCTTCTCAGTACCAACATTCACAGTAGTGATTTCATCCATTAAAGGTTTAACAAATCTTTCCTGCTCTTGATCAATTAACCGTTGCAAAACCGAAGGAATTTCTTCCTCGTCGTTTTCATCAAAATTTTGAAAATCCTGATTTAAGCAATAAATCAAAGGCACAGAAAAATACTCCGAAACCACATCCACGTCGTTCTCATTAAATACTTCCGAGCCGTCGGATTCCTCTGTTACAACAGACTCAAAAGAAAATGAAAAAGACGACCTAGACAGGACTGTGGCATCCGGGTTATCACCCCCGGGAATACCGGACTCAGACTGAGTTGAGCTGGAATCTGATTCCGACGTACAAGATTCAGTAGAATCAGATTCCGGCTCACTACCTGACCCGATGCTGCTTGATAAAAAGCCTTCTTCATATTGCCAGATGAGAGAAGGTGCGATGGATGCATCCAAAATAGCTGATGGTAGGCCCGCAGCCGCTTCATTCCCAATCACACATACCGAGGAGCTATCCTCCAAGCAACTCTGTTCGATAGGAGGATCTGAAAGCAGACACGCCAGCGCTGCCCCCATTTCATTTTCGGCGTCCTCAGACTGCACTTCCTTACTTTGCTCAGCCTCAGCCGATAAATTTGCCTGCCCTTCGGCGGTGTCATCCTCAGGTAACTGTAAATCAAAGAAAATCTCAAATCCCGGTACGCGCTTCTTCTCCGCGTTGAGCCACGGATCTGGGAAGCCACAGAACGGAAAGTCCTCCCCCTCCCGGACGAAACGTCCGTTCAGGGTCCCCCGAATGGGCTGGTGCATTAAGTCAAAGGGCTTCCCCATCTGTTTCGCTCTGGCCCTTCCGGCCATTTCCTTTCCTTTCCTTATCCAATCCTCTTTGGTGGGTAGGTAGCCCAGACCAAAGGTATGGGGGTTATGTGGCACTTCGGCCGATGCTGCGGCTCCTTTCCTGCCGCTCTTGCCTAATCCCATCCCGGGGATGTGCTGGAGTTTGTTCATGAGATAGACTGCTTGGGCACTGACATACACCCCTTCGTTAGCTGCCATGATGTTCTGTACAACCCGAGCCTCGGCCAAGGTAAAACCTGATACGAACACATCTTCTATACCGTGCTCAATTTCTAGAACAGGCGTAGATACCTCTGGTGGTGGATGAATTGATGAATTTCCAAAAACGATGGCTACTCCCTTTCCATAGGGGTATTTCACCACTTGATGTAAGGTAGAGGAGACTGCCTTTACCTGATGCAGCCACGGCCGCCCCAAAAGCAAGTTGAACGTTGCGGGAACCTCCAAGACATGGAAATCTATCTCGTGCTGTCCCGGCCCAACCTTTGTTTGAATCTTAACTGTCCCCATTACTTCCCGGCTTGTGTTGTCATATGCCCGAATCACCTGGGCCGTTGGCACAAAATCCGCGACTTTTAAACCGATCGCGTAGGCTGTTCTTGCCGGACAGACGTTGATGGCGGACCCCGTGTCGACAAGTACCACAGGTATCCATTTATCTCTGCACTCGACAGAGATGTAGAGCGGCTTGTTATGGTTCGCACCCTCGGGTGGCAGTTCTTTGTCAGAAAAACTCAATGCTGGGGAACTTCCTCCCGAAAAGACTAAGCCCACCAGCTGTTCGGGCGTGGTATCTATGGAAAGTTTGGCCTTATCCATGGCTGAAAGGACGGCCTGCCTATGTACTCGAGAAGCCATAAGCAGTCCCCAGATGGAGATGTCTGCTTGTATCTTTTTCAATTGTCTCAATACGGCCTCATCTTCGAGTTGCTTCTCCTTTTGTTTTTCTGCTTCATTATCTTTTCCAGACGCCTCTGGTTGATCTAGGTGTGGAGGCTTGAAATACCGTCCACTCCTAGTCATGTGATCGACTTCGCCGATATACCAGGTATCATCTGGTTGGTTACCTTTCCAATCCTCGTCCGTGTGGGCAAGACATAGATCGTCGTCTTCCCACCACATACCATCTGCAACTGACAAGCATCTGTCTGGTTCTGGCACAACTATCCCGATACTTGCAGTACCTTTTATCCCTATGCTCGCAGCATCCTTCATTTCCGTACTTGTGGCGATTTCGACCCCCACGTGGCCTTTTGCTTTCCTGATCCTCTCAGAATCCTCGAATCTTCCTTGTTCTGACTGTGTCAATGCAGTAGATTGCTCACTGATCCCTGTACTCAAAATGCTCCATTCCCGAGCGAAACTCTCGACACCGGCGCTCTCCGGCGATGTATTCTGCTCTTCGACACTCCCGGCCGTTGTTGACATTCCTGCCCCTGCCGGGCTTTGTTCTGACTGGAACTCCCCTATTACATCCGGCTGATCATCTAACCACCCCGTGGCTTCTGCTGACTCTTCATAATCGAACCAGTTGATGGCTGAGTCTTGGTCATCGTGAAATTGGAACTTGACAACATCCTTTTCCACGGCTGTCAAATCGTCCGTTCCCTGTCCTGAATTGTCCCCTCGGATTACACACAGCTCTTCCCCGACTGGAAATTCGACATCTGGTCTATTCTGGCCCACTGGTGAAATGTAGTCACTCGGACTGTAAGCATTCCCAACATCATTCTCAGACTTCGCAGACTCTGGTTTAACAACCTCTTTCCTGTTCTCGATGGCCACCACCACTGGCTTGGGTTGGGTTATAGAGACGTCCATCATGCACAAATCGGTGCAATCAGGGAGGAAAACTTTAGGCTTAGGCAGGTAGGAGGGTGTGATATAGATACTAGGATCGTAGGATGCGACCCCAGTGTGGATGAAATTGATTCTTTTGGGTGGTGGAACTTGGTTATGTGTGGGGAGAGGATTTGTAGTAACATTGGGTTTCTCAGGGGGTAAAATCACCCCATTATCAATGAGATCTTGAATCTCATGACGTAAACGAAAGCATAGGTCGGTGTCATGACCGTGTTGCTGGTGGAACGCACAATACTTGGCTGGATTGTGGGTGGCGGGTAGTCTTTCAGGTAAGGGTCGCGGCTCTAGGGGCTTCAGATGCCCTTTTCTGATCAAAACCCCCAAAGCTTTGGACAGGGGCATATAAAGTGGAGCGAAGGTTCTGGTGTTTCTGGGAGGGTATTTGGCTGTTTGTGAGTTGCTTCTGGACGCACCGGAGAATGGTGTGGCTGCCGTGTTTCTTGGGGAAGGGTTAGTGGTGACCATACTCACTTCGGAGGTCCTGGCAGTCGTAGCGCCGCTCGGGCCTGCATTAGCACTACGATTGAAATTTCTGCGGGGTTGCTCCCGGTCATTATCAATCCATCCTTGTCTCAAGGCGTCCTCGATCTGCACCCCCATTTCATGCAGATCAGCAAAGGTGGGAAAGGGGACTACAATCATCTTTTGCATTAGCTTCGGTTGAAGATTGCGCACAATCATCCGAATCTGGTCTTTGTCTGTGGGTCTCAAGGTCATCATTGAAGCCTTAGCCCGCCATCTAGTTACAAACTCTGAGAAGCTTTCCTTGGGTTCTTGCCTCGTTGTCTCGAGATCCCGGGTTGTGATCTCGATTTGCGTATTGTACGAGTACTGCAGGATGAAGGCCTCAGCCATCTCGTCCCAATTTCTCTTGACGTCGTCCTCTAACTTGGCATACCATGCGGCCGCCACACCTGACAGGGTTCGACCAAACAAAGACAGCTTTTGTAATCTGGTGAGGCCCATTGGCCGCAAGACATCTGAAAATAATCGCAGGTGTACCATGGGATCCTCAGATCCGTCAAAACGATCAATTTGTGGCATCTTAAACCGATCTGGCAGCGTCACAGCTGTGTCGATGTATCCATCTCCAATGTCGGGAATGGACTTCGTACCTTGGGATTTCTTGAACAGCTTTTCAAGCTTGTGCATTTTCAATGTCACAGGGTCCACCTCGGACTCGAAGGGAGAATCCGATAGATTGATGGGGGTGGGTGCCTTGGATTGTTGAGGCGGGATCAGGGGCGGAGCCGGCCCCGTTGGGATGTCTGTATCTTCTTGGACATTCCGGGCGTTTGGTGTCTCTTCGGGTATTGGAACCCTTAATGGAGGAGGGATTTTCTGTGAAGGTGATGCCCCAGTTTGCTGTTGCAATCTCCCAATTAAATCCGCTTGCTCACTCATGACTGTAGCTTGTTGTCTGGCGAATTCTGCCTGTCGGACAGCATCTTGCTGCATCATTTTCATGCTTTCCTGAAGTTGGCGCACCATCTCCTCTAAGCTAGCCATACTATTCTGCTCTGGTTGAATTATTGGTATGCGTTCCCTCTCTATGGGTGAAACGGGATCCTGATCCCTACTGTACACAGGTGGGGTAGACGAAGCCCTCTGTACTAACTGTTGAACCGGTGTCCTCTGCCTAGTTGCTTTCCGTTTAGTAACCGGGGGTAGAGAATGGTACACTGGTTGTCCTTCTATCAGATCCTCAGATCGATGGAGTCGGCGACCTCTGATCCGGAGTGCTTGGGGAATGTCTACTGGGTTAGACGCAATGATGCTAAACTTCCTAGCAAAAAGATAAATAAAGCAATAAATAAACCAACAACTGGACAGCACAACGGCATAAAATAAACAAATAATATACAGTTGGATGTTCAAAACACATAATCGATAAGCCGAACACACTGTTCCTCGATACTGATCACTGTTCTCAAAATCTCTATTCCCAATACTGAACCCTGATACCCGCAGATAACTGATTCTCTTAAAGCTGATACTGATGCCCTCAGGCCTGATGCCCAGACTTACAAACTGGTGTGTTCATTTCCCTGCAGAAATACATTCTAAAAGCACATAGCAAGTAAAGAGAGCCAAAACACCCCTATGTTGGGGTAGGGTTTCCCTGTCCTATTTTGTCAGGAACTAAGGGTTTCACTACGCACACAGCGGTTTTCAAACAACCTAATATCGGATAAGCAGCCTGTCCTAATTTGGAATGGTCACTATGGATCCGAATATGAACTAGGTCGAATGGTCAAAAAGGGTGCCCCGGTAAAACCGGGGTTTGTGTTCCCATACTGTCAGAGCCCATAACCGGTCAGCCTTATGGTCATGCCTTGACAAGACAAACCTCCAGCAAACCGTTCAGGAATGGCAGATGGCAAACACTGTGTTCCTAGGCACACCAATGCACATGCAATGCAAAGAGACACATAAATGAAATCAAAATAGGATATCACGAGTTCGAGTCAAGCTCTCTAATTTTCCCCAGCAGAGTCGCCAGAAACTGTAACAGCGCCCGCGTGGGCCTCACGCTACAGTTCGGACTCTCGATTTGTGTCACGGTTCTTAATCTGAACCAAAGAGTCCAAATCTGGCAAATCGTTTTGAGAAACTGATTTTTGAAAAAGTAGTGCCAAACATGGACTGCTTTGCCAGATACAGAGTCGCCACCTAAATATTTTTTATGGGAGAATTTAGGAAACCCTGACTCGGTGCCGAAGGCCACATGTCCGTCATCACCGGAGTTGTCTCGGCTCGGGAGCTTGGGTACGATCGGGGAAGGTCAGCTATGAGCACCCCCTTTCGCCCGGTCCGAAGACCGGCCTCTACTAACCGTGATATCCGTTTTTGAAAACTTTATGTGTTCTTAAACCAATTGTTAGCCTAGAATTACTATGTTATGCGCGCAGCAAACAAGTATAGACCAAATCGCCCAAATTGGAAAAAAACATTTCACATTTATTTTGAAAATGGTTTGCTACTCGCAAGTAGGCTAAAATGCAGATTTTGCAACCCTCAAGTGGGTTTTTGGAAAAGACGGTTTTGCCACTATCTAGTGGGCTTAAAACAAATATCGTTTTAACGCATTATCCCAATTTAAGCAATTTGACCTCCACCCACAGGCATTCAAGCAATTTATCTCATGTAAACACTTAGCCGCATGGCAAGCATACTATTGTGGCAATATTCACACGCAAGTTGGATGCTAAAGCATAACCACTTACATTGTACTCCGTGCCAAAACAAAAAACTAGTTAGCAAATGTGCATGTCCTAATTCATGTTATTTTGCCTAATGGAACACATACAAGATGCAATTTTAGTTAGGCTCGGTTAACCTAAATATGGCATACGATATGCAACCAACTGATTCATGTATTCGATTTTGAAATTTGAAAAGACGAATGCGGTTAGTATGATGTACCGAGCCCGGTGCATGTCAACAAATGCATGAATGCACGCATGCATATCATATGGTATGCTAATTTCAAAAATGCCCTATTCTACCATCATAAGCAGGTAAATAAAAGGGAAGAAAGAAATGGGGATTGGAAGACATACACACACTCACCCACACTTATTACATGTTTACCCTCACTCAGAGGGTCCGAATGAATATTACAGTCCCAAATAATAAACAAACAAAATTATTACAAAAAATTCTAATTTAATTTAAAGGAAAGGTGGCGAAGGAAAGAAAAGGGGTAGCCGCAGCCTCTGCTTCGGGATACGCGAATGATGCATGCTCGAATCCGTCTCGCCCGAAGAACCCGTACTGTACTCCTGTCGCCTCTGTTTGTACTGCCTCGTCTTTCTGAAAATTACCAAAGTACTAGAGCAAGTTCCTTGCATCCTGCAGAGCACCACCGGCCGGACAGAATTACCACCGGCACTTCACAATTCCCATCGGCATTTTATTGGATTCATCGGCACTCCAGATAGTGCCGGTCGGCACTAAATTCTGCCGGTCGGCAGAAACTTCCTGCAGAAGACAATTTGACAGCAAACAGAGAACAGACAGTGCATGGCATGGAGTTCTTGGACACATGTAAGCATGGTCATACTTCTTATCATATTTTGAACTCAAAGAAGCATGACCTTCGATCTTTGAGCCATCAATGGTGCATGATGGCTCAAGGGATCAAATTTGCCACTTAATGTAAGGATGTATGCAACAAACAAAATGAAAACCGAGGCCTTATCAAGTTGGAGTCAAAGGTCCCGATGACCGGGAATCGAGGCACATTACATCACTTGAAGTATGAATGGTCCTTGATTCCCACACTTGGTTTGACACCCCAAACCGAGTAAATGCAATGCATGTTATGGTCATAAGGCTCAAATGCACTATGCCACCAAGATGTAAAGCATAACAAACATTATGCAACCAACATGACAAAATGTATGATGCCAAGCATACAAGGTACAAACATGATGCAAACATGGACCAATTTGACCATGGGATTGATATGCTACAAGGCTTAATGGAATAACCATGCAACAAACATGAAGTAAGCATGCAAGAGGGCCTAAAAGTGATAAAGGTGCAGACCTTTATTCTCCTCTAAACAGCACCAAAAATGCTCAAAATGATGGACAAACAACTCATGTTAACAAGCAAACTCATGGTCACAAAGTTAAGGCACAAAAGGGGACAACTTTCCCCCACCAACATGACCTCTCATGGCATGATCAAAGCAAGTAAAAAAAGAATTTTTTTGCATGCAAAATAGGACCCCAAAAACTCCTAATATGGCAGCTAGAGTATCTCCCATGAAGCATATGCACTAAGGCTCATTCCTAGGCATAAGAGGACACATCCTCAAGGCATGAAAGAGGCCATGCATGCACACATACAAGCATGATTCTTGGACCAAAATGTGATCCTTAGATGATGTTAAATCATGAGGGTAATCACAAACATACATGCTAGAGGCCAACATGCTCAAAGCTTTTAAGCAAAAATACAAAGCAACCCTAACACACATGTCAAGCATGACTAAATGGATAACCAATAAACCTTAAGCATGGAAAAACAACACCAAAAGCTTCATGGAACTAAGCCAACTCTCACAAGAATCATGGCCTAATCATGATATGAACTTCTAAGCAAAGTAGAGCAATACAAAGCAAGTATTACAAGCATGCAAGGAGGCATAAATCCGGCCAAAAACAGAGGTTGCACATGACCTAAAATGCCTAAAAAAATTCTGAAATGAGGCCAAGGATCATCAAGCACACATGCTACCCTTTTGAGCTCAACAAGCAAGGAAACAAACCATGAAGGGAGAGGGGTGTCCCTCCCCTATGCAAGACTTCAAACCATCCTTTTTTGACACTAAAATACACTGATTTTCAGTGGTCAAAAGACCAAAACACTGAAGTGAACAAAACCTTATGAAAGGAGCAACAAAATGGATCAAACAAGGCCTATAAGGGTGAGTTTGCACTCAAACCACAAAGTGACCTTAATGAAAGTGCTAAAGCAGGAAAATATGAGCCTTTTTCATGTTATACATAAGAGCTAAAACAGCAAGCAAGATAGGTAGAAAACTATTGCAAGTTTGGGGAATAAAAAGCAAGATGCTCACCCTTGAAGAACCCTTGAAGAACAAATGGTCTAGCCCTCTTCTTTTGATCAAAACCAGTCCAAAAACTCAAGAAACAACCCCCCAAGTCCCTCAATCTCGGAATAAGGTGTAATGGTGTGTGTAATGGTGCAAAAGTAAGGTAAAAATCACCTTTTGAGCTAA
The DNA here is from genome assembly GCF_055761805.1 of Camellia sinensis. NCBI lineage: Eukaryota > Viridiplantae > Streptophyta > Magnoliopsida > Ericales > Theaceae > Camellia > Camellia sinensis. The sequence continues at coordinate 85,813,053 of NC_138965.1, forward strand.
GAAACACACACAAGAAGGGAGAGAGAGAGAGGTATAGAGATAATATGTATCTATATCTCTAAAGGCTGGTTTTTGCTTCTAACTTTCTAACCTAGAACCAAGAGGAAAGCCCCTCTCTTATAGGACTCCCTCTTGCAAAGCTTATACAACAAGCTTGGCTAGAGGGAAATCCCTCCATACACGTGTATGGAGGGGGGAAGAGTTGGTGCCAGCTATCACAGCTGGCACAAAATATCTCCATAAAGTGGATGAACAGTGGTCGGCTGCCCAAAAATGCTATTTCGGCAAAAAACAGTGCCGACCGGCAAAATATTATGCCGACCGGCAATAAAGTGTGCCGACCGGCAAACAAAAGTGCCGATGGAAGAGAAAGACCATCCGGTGGCCTCCAGCCACTACCGGTGGTGTGTGGGGATGCCTCATAAGGCATTCCCTGCCCTTTCAAGGCAAAACACAAGTGTTCGGTGCAAAACCAGACACTAAACGGTCAAGTTCGGGGATCCTGAAGCGAGGCGCGCGAGCCGAGACTTCCGGGAACTCCAAACGAACACAAACATGGATAATCACCGAGTGTTCAAACGGTGACGTCCAGGTCTTGAGGACGGTCAAAAATGGGGTGTCTACAATTTGCATCTGTGTTGGAGTTGGAGTTAGCACCATTGGCATCTCCTATATGTGTAGTGTCGCCTGTTGGTGGTGAGTTGATCTTAAAACAAAGTGTTAGAGGTTGTGATATAGAGGTCGCCGACCATAGGCTTCCTTTTCCTTTTGTTGTCATGCCCATGAAGGGTTTTGATGTTATTTTGGGTATGGACTGGTTATCGTCATACCGGGCTGTTATTGATTGCTACCGCCAGAGGGTCACGGTTTGTACCTTGAGCGGGGAGTGTTTCAATTTCTTGGGGGATCGGGTTGGTAGTGTGTTGCCACCGATGTATGATCCGCGAGGGCGGAATGAGCTTAGTGGTCTACTTGCTAGCTTTATGAGTGGTGAGTGTGATGAGACCCAAATTGTTTTGCCAATGGTGGTTTGTGAGTATTCGGATGTTTTTCCCGAGGATCTCGTTAGTTTGCCACCTCACCGAGAGATAGAGTTCTCTATTGATTTAGTGCCCGGCACAGCGCCGATTTCGATGGCACCTTATCGTTTTACCCCAGCTGAGTTGAGTGAGTTGAAGATTCAGCTCCAGGAATTGCTAGATAAGGGTTTTGTTCGCCCTAGTGTTTCGCCGTGGGGAGCACCGGCCCTCTTTGCTAAAAAGAAAGATGGTGCCTTGAGATTGTGTATAGACTATCGGAAGTTGAATCGGGCTACGGTCAAGAATAAGTACCCTATGCCCCGTATAGATGACCTGTTTGACCAGTTGAAGGGTTCCCGTTGTTTCTCTAAGATAGATTTGAGATCGGGTTACCACCAGTTGAGGGTCAAGGAGGAGGATATTCCTAAGACGGCATTTCGTACGCAGTATGGCCATTATGAGTTTCTGGTGAGCCATTCGGGCTTACCAATGCACCGACAGTCTTTATGGATTTGATGAACCGGATCTTCCGGGAATTCTTAGACCGTTTTGTAGTCGTTTTCGTGGATGACATTCTTATCTATTCGCCTTCAAAGGAGGAGCACGAGGAACACTTGAGAGTGGTGCTTGAGTTGCTTAGAGCCCATAGGCTGTATGCCAAGTTTGGGAAGTGTGAGTTCTGTCCAGGAGAGGTGAAATTCTTAGGCCATGTGGTATCCGTGGAAGGGGTGTCTGTTGATACATCCAAGGTAGAGGCAGTGCAAGACTGGGCACAGCTTAAGAGTGTGTTTGAGATCCGCAGTTTTCTGGGATTAGCTGGGTATTACCGTCGGTTTGTGAAAGATTTCTCCAGGCTAGCTTCGCCGTTAACTAGATTGGCGCGGAAAGGGGTCAAGTTTGTGTGGAGTGAGACTTGCGAAAAGTCGTTCCAAGAGTTGAAGGTTAGATTGACCACTGCTCCGGTCTTGATTATTCCGGAGAGAGGGTTGGGTTATGCAGTCTATTGTGATGCCTCACGAGAGGGTTTGGGTTGTGTGTTGATGCAAGAGGGGAAAGTAGTTGCCTATAGCTCACGTCAGTTGAAAATACACGAGAAGAACTACCCTACACACGACTTAGAGTTAGCAGCAGTGATCTTTGTCTTGAAGATTTGGAGGCACTACCTTTATGGTGAGAGGTTCGAGGTGTTCTCGGACCACAAGAGTTTGAAGTATCTGTTTACATAGAGAGACTTGAATTTGAGGCAGAGAAGGTGGATGGAGTTCATGGAGGACTATGATTTTGAGTTGCACTATCACCCGGGAAAGGCCAATGTTGTGGCCGATGCCCTTAGTAGGAAATCCATTAGTGATGTAGCTTGTATAGCCATCCGGGAATGGGAGATGTTGGGTGCGCTTGGCGAGTTTGATTTGCTTCTAGGCGAATCCGTTGAGGCTGCGGCCTTGTTTTCTGTTGTTGCGCAGCCTACCCTTGTGACCCGAGTGTTAGAGGCACAGAGAGGTGACCTTGAGGTAGAATCCCTCCGAGAGAAGATCTCAAATGGGAAGGTTGAGAAGGGTTTGACAGTGTATCCCGACCTGAGTGTGAGATACCGAGATCGTTTGTTTGTGCCGGAGTCTTGCCGAGAGGAAGTACTCCGAGAGTTCCATCATTCACGCCTTGCAGTGCATCCGGGAGGCACTAAGATGTATCGGGATTTGGGTCGCCAGTTTTGGTGGCGGGGTATGAAGAGAGATGTGGTTATTTTCGTGTCAAAGTGCCTTACTTGCCAGCAAGTGAAGGCCGAGCATCAGAGGCCAGCGGGTTTGTTGCAACCCTTGCCTATTGCCGAGTGGAAGTGGGAGCATGTCACTATGGACTTCGTTGTAGGTCTTCCGAGGACTCAGCGGGGTAGTGATGCCATTTGGGTGGTTGTAGACCGGTTGACTAAGTCGGCGCACTTCATTCCTATGCGCGTGAGAGATTCGGTGGACCATCTCGCCGACTTGTATATTCGGGACATAGTGAGATTGCACGGGGTCCCAGTGACGATCGTCTCAGATAGAGATCCTCGTTTTACTGCTAGGTTGTGGCAGAGTTTGCAGGGTGCCTTGGGCACTAAGTTAACCTTTAGTACGGCCTATCATCCTCAGACTGACGGGCAGTCCGAGCGTACTATTCAGATCCTTGAGGATATGCTTCGAGGTTGTGTCCTGGACTTCAGTGGGACATGGGAGAGGCACTTGCCATTGGTGGAGTTTGCCTATAACAACAGCTTTCAGTCTAGCATCGGTATGGCACCGTTTGAGGCCTTGTATGGCCGACCGTGTAGGTCTCCAGTTTGTTGGGCCGAGGTGGGTGATGCACCTTTGTTGGGTCCGGAGTTGGTTAGGGAGACGACGAAGAAAGTTGAGCTTATCCGTAGGAGGCTTGTTACAGCCTAGAGTCGCCAAAAGAGTTATGCCAACCGTAGGAGGAGACCTTTGGCGTTTGAGGTAGGTGATCGTGTCTTCTTGAAAATATCACCTAGGCGAGGCTTGATGAGGTTTGGGAAGAGTGAGAAGTTATCCCCTCGGTTTATTGGTCCCTTTGAAATCCTTGAGAGGGTAGGCGAGGTTGCTTATCATTTAGCTTTACCGCCGCAGTTGTCCGGAGTGCATGATGTGTTTCACGTGAGTATGCTTCGGAAGTATGAGCCGGATCCGTCCCATGTGTTGGATTGGACCGACTTGGAGGTAGATGAGGATGCCTCGTATGAGGAGAGACCGGTTCGGGTCTTAGATAGGCGGGATCAAGTCTTGCGAGGCAAGACCATTCCCTTGGTAAAGGTTTTGTGGAAACATCACGGAGTGGAGGAAGCCACTTGGGAACGTCAGTTGGAAGTCCGTGAAAAATATCCGGACATGTTTATTGATGTGTAATTTTGTAATGAAATTCTGTAATATTGTTGAACTTTAAGAGCATTGTATATGTCTTAAGTTGTAAAACATTGTGAATGTTTTGGTTAATGGAAGTTTGTTTTAACATTGCGTATGTTAAGTATATTGTGGAAATGCAAGCATAATATTAATGTTGCATGTGTTAAGAAATTGTGAGAGACAGGTTGAAATTGGTAGATTTCTAAGGAATGCATGTTGATAATGCAGGTTGTTACGTATAATGTGAAATGCCTCTTGAGAAGAGATGGGATTGACCGGTAATGGGTCGGGTTGTTTAATATTATGTTGTAATATTGTTGAGAATGGAGAAAACCTGTTTTTGAAAAACTTGTGTTTAATTTCGGGGACGAAATTCTTTAAGGGGGGGAGGTTATAGCGATCCTGGTTGTCCCTTTACTGTCCTGTTGTATTTCGGACTCAGTTCCGTGAAGTTGGTGGTTGTATCTATCTTGTTGTCATCCTTTAATTCCGCTTGATTGAGTTTTAGGATGTTTTGGGCAGGGTTGTTACAAGGTGGTTAGGCCTTGGTTTCAATTCCTTGTTGCCCAGTTTGTAGGCGGTCCGCTCGAGCGGGTCTTCTTGCGCTCGAGCGGGGATTGCACACCCCCAGTTTTTCGTGTCCCTGCAAAACTTCTATAGGTGTGATTTTTACGCTCGAGCGGGTTTCTTTACGGTCGGGCGGTGGCGCTCGAGCGGGTACTCTGGCGCTCGAGCGGGTAGTACCTTTTTGGTATAAGCTCTGGGAGGGGGAAATATACGCTCGAGCGGACTGGTTTTCGCGCTCGAGCGGATGTGCTTTATTATTGTGTCTTGACGCTTGAGCGGGCCTTATTGCGCTCGAGCGTGTCCAGATTTTTGTTCTTGACGCTCGAGCGTTGTGTTCTCCGCTCGAACGGGAATGTTGTATATGAGTTATCCGCTGGGTGATTTTAAATCATTTTTTATTTTTCTTTCTCTCTTCTACTTTTTCTAAAACCCATTTTGAGAGCCCCTCTCTCTAGAAACTCCCTTCTCTCTAGGGTTTGATCTAGTTAGAGTGCCTCCTTCTCTTCGGCCTTTGTAATAGTTGTGTTGATCGTCGAGGGCGTCGTTTTGATTCGAAAATCTTGGCTTTTGGAGCACTTTGGTTTTGGTCTCTTCTCCATCCGAGCTCTAACTTTGAGGTAGGGATATCCTACTCCTCTTTATGAGCTTTGTCTTTAAATTTTAGCATTTCGATATGTTGGGGGTTGTTGGGTAATTTTGAGAGAGTTTGGGCCTTTGTGTAATTTTACAAAAGTTGGGGTTTTTAATTATATAAAAACCTAAATGCATGTTTGGTATGAAGGAATGATATTAACGTTGAAACATTGATGAAAGTGAAACCGTGGGGGGTTGAAATGTTAATTATGGAAAAATGCCCTAATTACATTGATTGATTAATTTGTACAATTAATTGTTAGAAATGAGGAATTGAATCGAGAATGAGGAAATTGGAAAGGGAAGGGATTAGAGGGTGTAGTTGGATCATTTATCGCTCACCAAGTTGAAATGTTGATTTAATATCTATTTTGTGCATTTATTTTCTGTTTAGAAATAACTGCTTTGGGCTATCGGTGGAGGATAGTCTTGATTGTTGTAGACAATGCATGATGATTAGGCAAACTAAAACTAATCGATTGAACGCGTCATAGAGTATGACGGTGGATAGAATACATTAATTTTATGTATTGATTAATTGTGTATAGAACCTTTGTGTTTATATGCATTGTGTGTAGAGGAGGAGATGGGGGATGTACACCGCGGTTTAGGGGAAGATGGGGGATGAACCTCTAAACTGGATAGTGTTGGGAGGAGATGGGAGATGAACTCCGTAGATACAGCTCATATGCTTGTCTAGAGAAGTGAAGATACAGCTCATAGGCTTATCTTTGAGAAGTGTAGACACAACTCATATGCTTGTCTAGTGAAGTGTGGATATAGCTAATATGCTTATCTGTTGATATGTAATATACTTATCTGTTGATGTGTTGATATAGCTAATATGCTTATCTACTAAATAAAGGTGGAGAATGAAAAAGGACATAGACATGTATGTTATGAAATTGTGATGTGATATATGTGGATGTATCAGTGTTGGCTATCTATCAATTGCTAATCTTTTAGTCATTGTTCATAGTTGGTTTAGTATATTTCTGCTGGGCTGTGGCTCACCCTATATGGGAACATCATTTTCAGGTACAGGTAGTATGCCACCTCCAAGGACATAGCTTGGGAGGCTAGAGGCGGACAGACTTTTGTTGTCTTATTTCCTTTTGATGTAATACATGTAAATTCAAGCCAAGGGCTAAATGTGTAATTGAGTTAGTACTCACTTTTGTAACCAAGTGTTAACTTGGAAAGCTGTAAGCCCGTAGGGCATTTGCTTTTGTTGTTAACATGTAATACTTTTGTAATGAAATACTCTGATGAAGTGCAAGATGTAGATCTTTTATATATAAATGCATGTGTACATTGATGGGTTTATTGTCATTATTTTGAGGGCGTTACACATAAACACTCACCAAGTACTCCGAGGCAAAATAGGAACTAGTTAGTAATCAATGCATGATCCTAATTCATGTTAAGATGGCTAATGCAACACATGCAAAATGCAACTAAGATAGACTTGGCTATTCTAAGATGGCATATGAGATGCTACAGATGACATGTATTCAACTTGGAATTGAAATACAATGTAGTTAGTATGATACGCCGAGCCCGGTGCATGCAAGACCGTTGAATGAATGCAAACATGCGAACATAAGGATGCTAATTAAAACATGCCCTAAAACTAACCATCGTAAGCTGGTAAATAAAAGGGAGAAATAAGTGGGGGTTGGAAGACATGCATCACACACACGCACACTTATTACAAAATTCGCCCTCTCGACGGAGGGTCCGAATAACAAGCTAACTAGCTAATCTAGCTAATCTAGTTAAACTAGTTATTACACAACGAAATGAATAACGAACTACAGCCAATTATTACATACCTCTAACTAATTAACAAATTAGCTAAGTTAGCAATTAAATAAGCATATAAACTATATGATGTAGGCTGCCTCAGCTCTGCTTTGGATGACAAAGGATGCATGCATGCTCGAGTCACCTTGTTCGGCAATCCCTCACGACGCCCCAACTTGCCTCTGTTTGCAATTGGTCCCAGAACACTGCACAAAGCTCCAGAAGGCTGAAACTCCATCATGGGAACCTGTAAGGATGCTACCGACCAGTTGTTGGCATTGGAGACCACTTGCCAACCACTTTTTGTGGTAAAAGATAGAAAAAGTGGTCGGCCAGCCATTTTATCTGGTTGACCGACCAGTTTTTGCTGCTGGTTTCTAGTTTGCTGCAACAGAGAGCAAGAAAGGGGCATGGCAAAGTATTTGCAACACATATGTGCACAACTATCCTCTCTATCATTACATAAGCTCAAGGGAGTATAGCTCTCGATCCTCGGGCCACCAGTCACGTATCTCGATGCATGATGGCCGAGGAGCCAAATTGCACGACTCAATGTGAAATGAATGCGCACACAAACACATAAACCCCAAAACTCCGTCATGTATAGTCAAGAGTGTCGATGACCGGGAATTGAGGCACGTTTCATCACTTCGAGTATGAAACGTCCCTCGTTTCCAGTGTTTGGACTAACACCTATTCCAAACACAATGCAACAAACATGGCATGCACAATGCGACTCAATCATGCAACTTGATGCAATACAACTTAGACATGCGAACATGCAAGGGATAAACATGCAAACATGCAATTAGCATACACAATACTGTGAACTATATGGCATACACAATGCGCATGACATTAGCATACACAATGCACATGGTAACTAGCATACGCAATGCAATGAACATGGCATGCACCAATGCAATGATCGATCCTGTAACAACATGGCATGCTCAGTGCTATGAACCACATTGCATACTCAATGCACAAAGGACTTAAACCAAAATGGATAGGCCTCAACCATGTCCAAATCAGTGGCCACACATGCTAAGATAGAAACTCAAAATGCTATACAAACATGCATGCATATTGGCCCAAGTTTAAGGCACAAAACACAACTCCCCAAAAGCATTGAAAGGATGAAACATGGGGTACAATGGCATATGTCAAGCACTGAAATGGCATGCAAAATGACTTAGAATCATGCAAACAACCCATGTAATGCATGTTGAAAGGCTCAAGCATCAAAGCTAGTGAAGTGTATTACACTAGAGGCATGCAAGACAATGCTCAAATGGCCAAACCAACCCCAAACAGACCTTATGCAGGCCAAAACGGTGGCTGAAATGGACTGAAATGATAGCATGCTAAGCAAGAAAAAGCATGCTCAAATGATGGCTCGCAAGCAAGGCCCTAAGCTCAACTCTCAAATACAATTAAAGAGTGATAAACATGAGAGTATGGCAAAGATATAAGCTCTGAAATTCCATGCCAAATGATGCCAAGGTATGCAAACATCACAAATATAGCATGCTAGTGGTCTCAAAACTCAAGACTAGCCAAGGCATTTGCACTATAGCTATACAAAACATGAGTGATATGGCCATGGCAGCTCAAAATAGTCCAAGAATTGCCCAAAATATGAATAAAATCATGTCAGAGCATAGCCAAAATATGCTAGAATGATGAGCCAAAACATCACGCATAGAAAGCTAGTAAGCAAGATTTGTTCTACAAGTACATGAGCCACTCAAGAGACAACCAAAATAGCTTTAGACAGAGTTATGAAATGCCAAATGATGGTCAAAAACTCACTGAAATGGAGTCAATACATGCTAGCAAGACATGCTACTTTGATGGGCCACAAATGGGATTACACTACACATACTAGATGCATGCACAAGGTGACCAAACCAGCCATGGACAGAGTTAAGGCAGGTCCTAAAAGTCACAAAAAAGTGCATGAACCAAGCCTCAAAAGTAAAGGGATACATGCTCCTTTGATAGGCCAAAAATGCAAGCAAACAAAACCAAAAGAGTGGGGGTCACCCCCCTCTGGTTTTAGGCCTCAAAACCACATGCCTACCACTGAAAATCCACTGGATTTCAGTAGCTAAAAGGCCAAACAAAGACTAGCTCAAAGGCCTTAAGGCATGGCTCAAAACAAGGCTAAACAAGGCATGCAAGAGGGTAGGAGACCCTCAGCACCCAAGAGGCCTTAAACAAACATGTTAAGTACTAAAAAATAAAGCTTTTTTCAGTTGAAAGTTAATCCATATGAAGCATGCAAATATGGCTAAGAGTGTAATCAAAATAGAGCTTAAAAAAGGAAAAAAGAGGGTTACCTTTGAAGCACTGCAAAACCAGCAGATTTCCTGAGCCAAAACCAACTTTTGAACTCCCACAAGACCCTCCAGTAACTCAGCAACAAGGTAAGAGTGTTTGGCTACGAGGTTGTAGTGCAAAAGTGAAGGAATAACACTCTTTAAGGCACAAAATATAGAGGGAGAGAAGAATATAGAGAGGGAGATGTATGTATATGCCCTAAGCCAACTTCAGAACTTGAGACGAGAGAGAGCCTTTCCTCTTATAGAAAAACAAGGACCAAGCTTGTTGAAGAAGTTTGAAACTAGATGCAATCCCACCATACACGTGTATGGAGGATGCAATCTGTGCACTCCAGCTGGCACAGCTGGCATCCACAACACCTGTAGAATATGCAAGAAGGCCGCCGACCAGTTAAAGTGGTCGGCCGACCACTTTTACTGGTCGGCCAGCTAGTTTTTCTGGTTGGCAGGAAAATTCTACTTTCCAGGTCCAACTTCAAATGGCCATAACTCCTTCATATGGACTCCTTTTCAGGTCATTCTTGTGTCCAAATTGAATCCCCAGAAGTAATATTTCCAATGGTGGCTGCCTTGAATCAAAATTCCAACTGTGAAAAAAGTTATGCCTATTTTGGTGAAGCCGCACAGTTTTGGTCCTACCCGGATTCATGCCAAACTTCTCCCAAACTAGTTTTCTTCTCTCCTTTCCTCTTTTCTTCAACTCCAAACCCCTAAAAAAAGTGTTTTGAAAGATTTTTCAAAGATTTCATCTCTCTTTCATTCATTTCCACTTTGTCCTTGCTCGATTTACCAAAAAGCGTGACATTTAACAAAATGCGAGTGTCGGAACATCGTAGAAACTTTATTTTCAAAACATTTCGAAAGAGAGGGTTTCAAGGTCTAAAATATTTTGATTAAGATTGTTTTGGTCCAACAGGGGTATGAAGTTGAGATTTGTCTCTCTCCTTGCCGAAGAAACTGAACTTTTGCCCTGCACACATTTCTCCACCAAGTAAACCATCAGTAGTACCCAAGTCTTAAGGGTGGTCAAAAATGGGGTGTCTACACTAAGTCATGGACTTAGTTGGCCACTTGGAAAAGGGAACATATGCAAGATAAGGACTTGGCTCTATTGATGAGGGGCCAAAGGAGTTGAGGGACATGTGGTAACATGAAGGAAATATGGTTTGACAGACTGTGAGAAAGAATGTGTGAAGTTTGTGGGTTGGGGAATAGAGGAGCAATAGTTATGTAGTGGCAGTTGCAGGATTCAAGAAGATCATGCGATCATAGGCCAGAGAAAAATGAAAAAGTATAAAAGCAGGAGTTGCCAATGAGAAAGGGACATCAATAACTCAATGACACTTAGCTTTTAGGCTTAGGAGTAGTTCTGTAACTTATGAGTAGTTGCTCTGTAAAGTGTACTTTGTACCTTTTTGAACTTTGATAGCTTTATTATGAAATTACCTTGTGTTTACTTTGTTTACTCTATCTCGCTTGTCGATTGTAATTTATTCTAAAGAAGTCCTTGTACTTTCAGGGAAATTTGAACCAAATACAGAGTCGCTTGATCTGTTTATTCAATTGTTTGTGTGAATTATTATTTAATTCCTATCGATTGGGAGTTAGCATAATTTTTACTAACACTAGGTCAAGTTCCTATTATGCAAATTTGTTATTAACCTAACATGTTTATCTGTAGTATTTTAGAAATTCTTACTAATTTCCTATCTAAGTGGAATATGTAGACACCACAATATATGTGGACAACCATAAAGTATAGAAATATAGTAAAATGGAACATATATAGGTATGGACTTGGAAACGATATGTAAGCTTCTCTACGTATGTATGTTGTGCATTTTTGTTTTCTTTTGTTTTTGGTTTTGTTTTTTTGTTTTGTTTTTGTTTTTTGTTTTGTTTTGTTTTGTCTTTGTTTTTTTTTTTGTTTTGTTTTGTTTTTTTTTTAAAGATATAAACATGTTGATTATGTAGGTTTCTTAACCCAGCTTTCTGAAAAGTAAAGGACCAAACAAGACACAATTCCAGTGTGTGTTGTCATTATAACCCAGGTGCGAGAATAACCTACAGATTCCAAGTTTGGAGCATAGTCTAAGATTTGTCCTACATGTGTTATGTGTATCACCATACATTTTTTCCTCGACAAATAAATAAGATATTATAAGAAGGAAAGGAAATTATCAATAGACAACAATAAGGAGAAGTTATCACAATCCATCTTGAACCCAATCCGATGTGACAAACATGCATATTAGGTTGTGTTGGCACCAAAATTTGAAGTTTTTTGTTGACAGGTATGACAAAGAGCAAGAACAGAAGCAGTAATGGCCCAAGAATCGTGGACACAAAGATAAAGGTCTAGAGAGAGAAATCAAAGGCAAGACATGTGGTTATTTCAAGGAAATAGAGGAGTTGAGAGAAGTTGCAGTAGCTACAGATCGTGGGCAAGAGGAAGATGCAAGTAGGTGACACGTGGCTGCATCTCTTAGCCAATGTAACAGTATAAAATCTGTGAATTCAAAAAAGAAAGGACCTTCAACCCAATTCACAACACTTGTGAAATTTAGGAGTAGTTTAACTTATCTAGGAGTAGTTCAATACATGTAACTAGGAGTAGTTTTTAGCAGTTAGTTCCAGTTCTTATAACTTGTTCCAGACCTGTCGATCGTAATGCTTAAGGCTTGTAATTTGATTCTTGTAATTAAGTGACAAGTTTGGGTGTTATTAATCAAGTTTTGGTTGTTTTACTCTGTTTCTTCACATTACAACCTCCAAAGAAGTCCTTGAAACTATCAAGGCATAGGACACCAATCACAATTGCTTGATTTGTTTGTTGTTTGTAAAACTTGGTTTCTCTATCTAATTAATGTTGTCGATTTGGCCCAAATCATATTTTTGCTAACATATTTTGACACGCCCAGTGGAACCAGTCTAATTTGGAGTGATGGCTAAGAAAAAGTAGAATGAAGTTTTTGGAGATCTTGGGAAAAGAGTTACTGACGAAGAAAACCCAGAAGGTGAATTGGAGGAAGTAAAAGATAATGTTAACAATGGCCATTCACTGGCTGGACAAGAAGAAGGCCAATGGAATGGCCAAAATGCAATTTTTATAGGCCAAACAAGTGGCCTTCCAACATATTCAAGGAGAGCGTATTTGCTGCACACACAGTAGATAATTGGTTTTATGTTTTCATATGAGAACCGGGTTATGATAGATGAATTGCTTTCTTTGTTTGAGAAGACCTCAATCAAGGAATGTATGGAAGAAACTCAAGGGAATAAGGTATAGTGTGGTCCTTCTATTACTCCACAAAAGCATACAATTGTAAACGAGCATGTCATTTTGCAGACCTCCCACACTTCAAGAAAGATATGAGAAGGGAATTAATGTAAATCCTGTCTTTGAATATGTAGAAATGAGGGTACCCTCAAAATCCAATTTTTAATTATAATCTTGCCTTTGAATATTTAAGTAGGGTTGGTTATTACGGTGTTCTAGATCAGAGGTTCAAGCCACCCAATCTAATAAGGCCTCAAAATATTCAAGAGCTTGTCATCCAACAGCCATATTATGATCCCCATATGGTTAATCCAAGGCTCAGAGGGCCTGGACTTCCTCCTCCTCATTATCAAGAAGAATTTCATGGAGGAGGACAACAACAAACATATATGGACATGGACCTTATATTGAACAATAGACAACAAATAATGAATCTAATACAAGAAATGTATGGCCCAAGTTCGAGAAGACTAGATAGGCCAATGTTTACGGGTCCATATCTTCCATAGGTGGACAATATACCTCTCCCAAGGAACTTTAGGGTTCCTGAATTCTCTCTATTCACAAGAGAAGAGAGGCAGTCTACAATTGAATATATAGGGAGGTTTATTCTGCAATGTGAGGAAGTTGACATAACAATGATTTCTTGAAAATGAAACTTTTCCAAAATTCCTTGCAATGTGAGGTTTATTATACCAAATTGTTGTTGGCCAATGTATGGCTTTATAAAATGTTGTTGTTGACCAATGTATGGCCTTACAAACTGTTTTGGATCCCCATAAGGCTTAGGCCTCTTCCATTGATTCAATTTGGTAGATCATGTGGTGGTCAACAACAGATCATAGGCCATTTGATGATTTTCAGCAATAGAGTGGCCCAAAAATGAGGCCATAAATGCAACCAAGGATGGTGAAACCACCTGTGGCACCTAGTATAGGTTGGCATGGTGTTGTTCATCAAAAGTTTTCTATGGGTGGATGGAAGTAAATGGGACCAACCAGAACCCAGAAAATGAGAGAACAAAGAAAATTTCATGCAATGATGTCCATATTAGAGGGTCAAGGAAAAACAAAAAATTTAGTCTGGACCAATGATGGTTTGTTCCACCAAAAGGAGTGATGGGATCAAAATCAAAAGAGCAAGCAGTTCAACAACCAATTTAGATATTGAAGAAAACAATTGAAAACAAAGGAAAGATGCCTGAGAAGGCATTAGGTAGAAATTGAAGGAGATAGAAAAAGAGCTAATGTGATGATGAAAATGATATGGTAGATGTAGAAATGAAGGATCAAAGCTAAGAAATGGCAAATCCAGTTTTAGCCAATGACAGTGTTGATGCAAAAGAAGATACCAAGTTAGAAAGTTCAGGAGAATTTGAGGAGAAGATGGTAGCCATTCAATTTGGTTCTTTGCCTCTTTCCAAAAAAGAATACAACATGATAATGGCCATTCCAAAGAGATTTCAGGCCAAGCCAGACTAGCCAAAAATGTTGTCAGGTGATGTTAAGGACTAGACTGAGCCGATAGTGTAGATAACCATGACTGAAGCAAAGATCAAGCCACCAATCAAGTGAAATGGTTAAATCAATGGATGGAGAAAAGGTGGTTTTGAAAAAGCGTGAAGAAAAATTGATAAAACATGTAAGACCATTGTATGTAAGGGCTCACTTAGATAGAGTTTCAGTCGATAGATTTTGAGTTGACAACGAAGTTATAGTGAACGTTATCCCATTTAGAACCTTGAGAGCCATAAGTAAATCAATAGATGATTTGTTGCCTACTGATGTTAACATAAGTAATTTTGTTGGGGGTTCTTCTGAAGTTAGAAGAGTAGTTGCCATGCAACTCCAGATTGGTTCAAGGATAATAGAAGCCACATTTTTTTTTAATAGATTCTACTTCCAATTATAATGTACTATTGGGAAGATATTGGATATACCTCAATGGTTGTGTGCTATCTTCTTTACATCAAGCTCTAATATTTTTGACTAATAATGAGCAGGATGATCAAAAGGGAATGAAAGTATACTGGGCAGATGCAAGTCCTTTCATAACTAATGTCAACAACATAGAAGTTATATTGTACGATGGAGATTTAGGCCCAATTGTAGTTTCTGAAGAGGAAGTCAAATCCCAAGGAAAGAGCTTGACAAATGAAGACTTCAAAAGCATTATTGAGGAGGGCTTCAAGTAGATAGACCAAGGATTGGCCAAACCAAGTCTTATGTAGAGACAACGGGGCTTGTGATTAGAGGAGATGAAAAAAAAGATCAAGATGATACATATACAAGTGTATGAAAAAAATAAGTTGGATGAGACAACTATTGTAATTAAGTGTACTTTTTCTAGGCTTTTTAATTTCTTTTTAGCAAGGAAAATTAGGTCCAAGTTATTGCCTAACTATTCATGGGCATAATGTGTAACTGACAGTAGCCTTTTGAGTTAAAAAGAGGTGCAATTAGAGCATTTGAAAGCTATTCATGCTAAGCTTGATGATCTTAATACAGATGTGCAGGACCCTTTGGAAGAATTTAACTTAGGCACTGAGGCCTGTAAGAGGCCAATCTATGTAAATGCTAACTTGTCCAATGAATGTAAAGGCAAACTTGTTGGTTTTCTTTATGAGTATGTTGATTGTTTTGCATGGAGTTATGAAGAAATGTTAGGGTTAGACAAAACACGAGTGGATCACGGGTTACCAATTAAAGAAACTTCATCCCACATAAATAACCTCCAAGAATAATGACTAATGAAGTTACTTTGTTAGGTAAAGAAAAACTTGAAAAGTTATTAAAAGCAGGGTTTATCAGGACAACCAAATATATTGAATGGTTGTCAAATATTGTACCCGATATGAAGAAAAACGATAAATTGAGGGTATGTATAGATTTCAGAAATTTGAATCTAGCAAACTTCAAAAGATGTAATTACCTAAAAAAAAAAACTCCAACAGATGAATATCCTATGCCTATGGTTGATCCATTAGTTGATTCAGTAGCCAAGAGTAAAATTTTATCTTTCATGGATAGTCATGCTGGGTATAATCAAATTTTCATTAACCTAGAAGACACCTACGAAATTGTTTTTTGATGTCCTAGAGCCTTAGGCACATTTGAATGGGCAGTGATGCCTTTTGGCTTAAAAAATGTTGGGGTCACCTATCAAAGGGCAATGAATTTCATTTTCATGATTTAATTAGAAAGTTTTTAGAAGTATACATTTATGATGTGGCTGTTAAGTCTGAAAACTTTGAATAGCATTTGAGTCATATAAGACAAATATTTCTTAGAATCAAAGTTCATCAGTTAAAAATGAATCCTTTGAAATGTACATTTGGGGTAATTGCAGGAAATTTCTTAGATTTTTTGGTGCATCACAAAGGAATATAGGTGGATGCCAATAAAGCCAAAGCCATTTTAGAAGTAAAACCCTTAAGTAACAAGAAGGAGTTGCAGAGTTTTTTGGGAAAAATCAACTTTTAGAGGATGTTTATAGCAAATTTAGCTAGAAAAACTCTAATCTTTTCTCCTTTGGTGAAAATAAAGTCAGACTCTGAATTTAGTTGTGGAAGAATGTCATCAAAAAGCTTTTGACTTGATCAAAAGCTATTTAACAAATCCTCCAGTTCTTATGCCACATATTTCAAGAAAGCCCTTGAAGCTTTACATTTCAGTTTGTGACCTGTCGCTTGGTTGTTTGTCGGCTCAAGAAAATGATATGAGTTATGAACAAGCCATTTATTACCTAAGTAGGAGGAAATGATGCTAATATTAGATATACTTCTATTGAAAAGTTATGTACTCTGTATTTTGTAGCCACAAAAGTTAGACATTATATGTTGCCTGCAAAAGTATTTGTTATAGCACAAACAAATGTCATAAAATATATGCTTTCCAAGCCTATTTTAAGAGGCAGGCAAAGCAAATGGATTTTAGCTTCAATTGTATATTGTTTCAAGTATGTGCCACAGAAAGCAATAAAACGACAAGCTATGGTAGACTTCTTAGCAGAACATCCATGTTTACCTGTTGATTCAGAATTATATGAGGTTCATATGATAGAAGAGGTTGAACCTTGGAAATTAATGTTTGACAGGTCAAAGACAGATAAAGTGCTTGGTGCAGGTATTGTCTTGATTGCACCAAATGAATAGATGTATCAATTTTCTTACCAATTGGATGAGCAATGTATACAATCTTGTAACCAAGTTGACTATGAAACTTTGATAATTGGTCTGGAGTTGGCTATAGAATTCAAGATTAGAAAATTACAAGTGTTTGGTGATTCACAATTGGTCATCAAACAAATTGTGATAGAGTTTAAATGTGTAAACAAAACTCTAGAAGAGTACTTAACTGAGATAAAATGGTTAATAAATTTCTTTGACCATGTGATTTTTACACATATGTACAGTATAGAAAATAACAAAGCCAATAAGATGGCTCAAGCAATATCAGATTTCAAAATTCTTAAAAGGGCTCAAGAATGAATAATAAAAATTCAAAGAAAAAGTTTTTCTGCTCTTAGAGACAGACACATAAATTTTCTGCCATTTATGACTTTGGAAGTGGATAAAAATGATTGGAGGTTTCCTCTTAATAGATATTTGTCTAATCCTAATGAAAGGTTTGACAAACAAGTAAGATATCAATCTTTAAAATATGTCATCATGGGTGATGATTTGTTTAGAAAAGCATATGATGGTTTAACATTGCTTTGCATTAACATTGCTTTACATTGGGCAAGAAGATAAAATGAAAGCAATGGCTGAAACACATGAAGGAATCTATGGAGTCCATCAAGTTGGAGACAAAATGAGATGGTTGATTAACAGGTATGGCTTTTTGACCATCTTTAAGGAAAGATTGCATTGCATATTGTAGACACCCCATTTTGACTGCCCTTAAGACTTGGGCGCTTCAATCTGAACACTCGATGGTGAAAGTTACATTATGCAAATTGTTCAAATCTTCAACAAAAGAATTTAGTTTTGAACTTCAAATCCAAACCTTGCACCCCATTTTGACCAAAATGTTTGGGACCCTTAACAAATCCTCTTTATAAAATTTAGAACTGGCCGTGGGTATTTCCATGGATAGTTAGACCCGACCGGATCTCATAGGCAGTAGGACCAAAATTGGACCAGGTAGGCCACTTTTTGGACTGACCGTACAAATCATTAGCCGGCCAGCCATGTTTAGCGCAACAGATATTTGGGCAGCTACCAGCTATTCCCATGTCTATGCCTTGCACTAGCTATCTCATTACAGATATTTCCAACATGAGAATCTATTTTTCTATAAATACAAGCCCTCTTTCATGGTTTGGGGCTAGAAAATTTTCCCAAGAGCCAAAACTTGTCGAAGACTCTTCCCTCCTCTCTTGCAATATACATACACCTCCTTAGCCAAAAACTTGAGGTCTTTTGTTGAGATTCTTGAACACAATTTCAGCTCTTGAGAGTGTTCAACTTGTGGTTTGTAAACTAGAAGAGCATCCTCTCTTTTAAGAGGTATACTTTGAGCTTTTATACTATCTTTTCTCTTTTTTTTCTTGGTGTTTGCTTACTGTTTTCAGAGTATTTTGAGGCCTAAAATATGTGATTTTAAGTCACAAAAAAGAGGAGAGGTTGGCCACCATTCCTTTGGCTTGTTGGTTGGTTGAAACCCCTTAGCTTTAGCCCATTTTTGCTTACTTTTCTACCTTAAAATCCTGATTTTCAGCACTGTTTTGGTGCTGTTTCAGAGCTTTTTAGTGTGTTTAATTATACTTTAACTACTATAGATGTGTTGTTGTAAGTCCTCATGGATATAACTTTCAATCTATTTGAGTTGATAGTCCTTTCTTGCATATTTTTTATAGCTTTCATACATATTTACACCATTGTAATCACCCACTTTCCCATTGCACTCTGTAACCTCCCTCCATTCTTTGTTTCTTTGATTAAACAATTGAATCAAACAAAATATTATCGTTCAAAGCATAAGAAAGAAACCTTTCATGCTAAATGGTTTAATCTCTTCGGAGGTTCATTAGCAGGGCATTACATCTCTCTTATGCTAAGTATGATCTCTCGTTTGATACTTTTGTTTATCGCCAGTGCATTAAGGGTCTAGCTTTAATTCATTATTGCTTGTAAATGAGTTTAATTCTTCCTTTGTAATCCCCCCCCCAATAGAAAAGGGCTTGAAAAGTTCATTCTCGAGTTAAGTTGTGCTTGCTATCTATATTGCATTTGGACTTAGTGGACGTAATCATTACTTTTGGATAACAATGAAGAAAAGATAAGAAATGGAAGGTAATGTAAAAGAACTAATAAAATTGGAGTAAAAAGAGGTAATAAAATTAGGTTAGGTTCAATCGGACGTTATAGGGAACCTATTGCGTCTTGAATCATTGCATATTTTTTAGTGATGTTTAATGATTCATGAAGCAATGTCTACCCATTCCCTTGAGGTAACCCCATGATAGGGAAGAGGTATTGTCTATCTTTTGTTTCATTTTATTAAGTTTTTGTCCTATCGGTTCTAAGATCATCATGCAACAAATTTGCAACAATTGATGATTTAAGAAACGAAGCTACTCTTCCCTTGATCATCTTAATGACAGGGAAGGGCGGAGAGGATAAACATCTCCTATAAACACTCTATTTTTTCTCTATTTCAGCTATGTTGCAGCAGGGTTATTCCCAGAAAACAGTGGCCGGCCGTCCACATATTTTGTATAGGTAGTGGCATTTTTACAGCGGATAGAGCAGAACCTGAGGCCAAAACAGAATAATTTTTTGACTGCAAACAGAGTAGATTCTGGTAGCAAACAGAGAGGTTTCCGGGAGAATGTTCTCCGTTGTGCACATATGGCTCCTCGCCTCACGTTCCATTAAATTAGCACTTTAATATTAGTGTTGTAATTAATTAGTTGGCTTCATTCGAATGTGTAATAGCTAGTTAATTTGGTTAATTCATTTGGTATTGTAATAATTAGTTTAATAAGGACATTTATTTAGACCCTCTTGTGTGAGGGCAAATTTGTAACACTTGTAATATTTTGTATGTCTTCCAACCCCCATTCTTTCTCCATTTTATTTACTTGCTTACTATAGTTGTATGTAGTATCATATTTTTGGTTTCATATCATTACCATGACTTGCATTGATTTTTACTTACATTAGGATTTGGCTCATCATGCTTGACAAACATCGATTATTTCTTGCTTGAATACATGCGCTACCATATGTTTTGAATTGATCCATATGTCATGTTAAGAAGTTGAATCCGATAGTTACATTTTGTATGTGTTGCATTAGTCACTTTGCATATTAGAGCACACATTTTTCTAATTATTTATGTTCCTTTGGTTTGCTTCAATTGAGTACTAGGTGAGCATTTTTGCTTTAGCATATTGTATGTGTGCTCGTGTTGCCATATCAAACATACTACCATGAGGCTAAGTGCTTATTTGGAATAACTCTTTGAATGCCTATGGATGAAGGCTATTTCGTTTAAATTGAGATGATTTTGATCAATGTACATATGAGCTCACTTTTTCAAGTAGCACATATTCAAAATTCTTTTCAAACAAACATGAAATCAAAGCATTCCAAAGTGGCTAACGTAGTTTATACTTGTGTGACTCACATACTAAGTTAGCATAACAATCAAAACAAGAGCACATAGTGTTGATAAGAATCACGTCATGATTAGTAGAGGTTGATCTTTGATCGGGTGAGGGGGGTGCTCAATTCATGACCTTCCCCTCTCATACCTAAGTTCCTGAACCAAGACACTTTGGTTATGACAGACAAGTGTCCTCTGGCACGAGTCACAGGTTTTCTAACTTTTCCAAAAATATTTAGGTGGCTACTCTGAAATCTGGCAATGCAGTCCATTTTTGGCATCTCTAATGATTAATGGATTTTCTAAGATTTTCCAAATTTGGACTCTCATTTGTGTTTTTTCGTTTCACATTGCACTTGTGAAACCAGATTCACGGGAGTCCAAACTGTAGGGCTATCATACCCGAGGAGACTAAACCCTTCTGAGGAGCGCAAAAAACCAACCATACATACGCTACAGAATGTCAACGTTGTCAAAGACATGGCAATATTCAAAGAGAACCAGCTATTAATCTTAATACTATCATGAGACGTTGGCCTTTCAGAGGTTAGGCAATGGATTTGATAGGCCAGATCTTCCCACTTTGTTCAAATGCACATTCATAACTGTTGTTGGCATTTGATTATTTCACAAAATGGGTAGAAGCAATCCCACTAAAAGTTGTCACTCAGATTTAGGTTATTGAGTTCCTTAAGCAAAATGTGATCCATAGATTTGGTTTGCCTCGGTCTATTATGGTTGATCAAGGAACTATGTTTAATGGAGATGGAAATTAAGGAATTTTCCAAAGAATAAGGCATTCAAATTTTGAATTCTTCCCCTTATTATTCCCAAGAAAATGGGCAAGCTGAGGCAACAAACAAGATTGTAAAAAATACTTTAAAAAAAAATGATTGAAGACAATCCTAGGGATTGACACAATTTGTTATCAGAAGTACTTTGGGCATACATAAATTCTAGTAGGAATAGTACATGAACAACTCCATATGAACTAGTGTATGGACATGATGTTGTACTTTCTTTAGAAATCACTATAAGTTCCAATCAATTGGCTCAACAATTAAACATCCAAGTGGATGAATATAATGAAGCCATGTCAATTGAATTGTAGGATTTATAAGAGAAAAGAATTTTTACTTTTAATCATTTGGTATCACAAAAACGAAAAATAGAAAGAAGCTACAACAAGAAGGTAAAGCAAAAAGTGCTTGTTGAAGGAGATTTAGTTTGGAAAACCATCTTGTCTCTTGAACAAAAAATTCAGAATATGAAAAATGGTCTCCAAATTGGGAAGGACCATTCAAGATTTTTAAAGTCCTTAAAGGATGGACATATCACATTGCATCCTTAAAAGGAGAACCAAATAGAATAGTGATTAATGAAAAGTACTTGAAGAGGTATTATCTAACTATGTGGGAAAGTATGAAATAAAAGAAAGCCAAGTATAAAAGAAAAACACATAAAACATGCATAGAAAGATGTTTCATTAATGTATGAAATACATAATCAAACAATAAACTACATTTTTTCAATCTTTCTGGAAGTATAAAGAAAGGTTGTTCCAAGCTTGGAGTACATTTCTACAATTTGATTTGCTTTGTTAAAGATTAGCTTGAGCAAACTTGATGTTGGCAAGACCACTTTCTGCTTGGATAGGCAAGCCTTGCATGTTGTATTTGATTTTGATTTGCTCTTGCTTGAGAAGAGCTCTTTTGGCTTTGACTTGTGCCAATTGGGCTTCTAAGTGAGATATTTCTGATATAAGTAGAGTATCTTGTGCAAAAGTATCTTGAAAAGCCTAAGAAGCTTTGGCAAAAGAAGTGGCAATTGACTTTAACTGGCTAACTTGAGCTTTGTTAGTTTCAGACCTAGTTGTAGACACCCCATTTTTTACCAACCTTAAGACTTTGGTGCTCTCTCTTGGGTAGCCAATGATGAAAACAAGCTAGTCCTATGAATCTTTCAGTAAGAAGTCTAAGGTTTGAGCCGTTAAACCATCCAAACACCTGTTTTGGTCAAAATACTTTTGGACCAATGGAAAACCTTTTTCAAAATGAGTTTAGTTGTCCAATTCCAAACATTACCAATATGTCCTAAGGCTCATTATTTCTCAAAATCAAAATGGTGTATTCTTTCAAACAAACTAAGCAACTGACATAATAGGAGTGAAAGAAAGAGGTGAAATCCTCTTAAATACCTATTTCTCTTTTCTATTTGTGCCAACTTTACCGTGTTGATTAGACGATGTATTTTTTCATTGGCCAAACAACATATGATGGCCAAACAACATATGATGGCCGAGTAAAGGGTACAATCGGCTAAATTGTCCGAGTACGGAGTATTTCGAAAATTTTAACTTGTTCAACACACTTTCCACAAATATCTCAGATATTTACATCCGAGGCTTTATAAATAGAGGTCGACAACTCATTTCTAAGGGTTGGAAAATTGACCCAAGGCATATACAAGGCTTGAGACTCTCCTTACTCTCTTTCCTTCATCTCCTACTTACCTCCTTCAATTTTCAAAACTAAGGTTTTGGACATTCTAAGACACAGTCAAAGGCTCTTGAGGGGACCAAGAGAGAGTTTGTAAAACAAAGAGGCTCATCCTCTTTAAGAGGTGTGATCATTGCATTTCCAACCACTTTTCTCCCTCTTTTCCTTCATTTCTAACCCTATTCTTATCATATAACTATTATAATCATGTAATAAGTCCTCATGGATGTGGTTGGGATTAGAAATTAGCCACCTATCCATTAAGTTGATAGTTTTTCTCTCTTTTCTTATTTTCCTTAGCTAAGATCCATTGTTATTGTGTATTTTGGAACCTTGTGGATATGATTGGGAGTAGAAATTAGCCATCCATTCTCAAGTTTGATATGTGGAATAGAGTTATTTCCTTGTTACACATCTTCTCCTTACATATCTCGTCATTAAAGCATATTAGTCCATTTGTCTCAACCCATGTTCAATGTTAATGAGTGATAAGGATTGTTTCATAGGATTACTTGGATGATCCATGGGATTTGATGTTGAAAAGATTGTGTTATTTCCTTTTATTGATTATTTTGGAAGTACAATAAGAGATTTTATGTCAAAAGCATTGAGGTCTCTTTTCTCAATCATTCGTGAACATGGAAATGGATGAAAGAAGAAGAGGTTTCAATGGCTTTTGTTGAATCCTTTGTTTTCAAAGCAAAGCTTCCACTAAGAAATGATTTGCATTAATCTACTCTCTCCAATTAATAGTATAGATTTGGGTATTAACTTGTCCTTATTCACAAAGAGATGATGTAGGTTCCCATCTATTTCTTAGGCTTGAATTTGTTCTTGTTTTGATCCCCTTAATTTGTTAATTTGTTGCGAAATATGTTGTATATATCTATTTATGCTATTATTAAAGGTTGAGGCCCATCTACCTTCTTCTTAAGTGGTTTTTGTGAGTAGAAGAGGTAGAAAGGTTGAGCACCCCTTGAAAGATGTTTTGGTCTTCTGTTCTGGTTTGTACCAACCGAAATCTTGCCCGGAAGAAGAGTTCAGCCGTCTAATTTTACATTCGGCCGGCCCATCTGATGTCTAGTCAGATTATTTTCCCAAGAACAGAGCAAACAGTTTCTAGAAAGTACTCTTCTGAGTGGTTCTGGAGCTACTGGTTGAATTGTCTTGTTTATTTAGTATGATTTGTCATATTCAACAGTAATTTGGCTGAATTCATTTATGTTGTAATAATTTCTCTACCCCCATCTTTTCTTTTATTAGTTACTCAAATATTGTAATAGTCTTTCTCTCTCTCTAATCCTTTCTTATTTGAACTGTTGTAATAATCTTTCGACCCCACATCTTTATAACTCTTTTATTTACGTGCTTTTTGTATAGCACCATGTCTTATTCTTCACACCCATGTATTGCATCTATTTTTCATGCATTCAGGTCCAGCTTGTTTGTATTTTGAGAGTTTACCATTTACGAATTAAATATATGCGCTACCCTATGTTTTGAGATGATATCCATGTCATACCTTAGTATCCAGACCTATAGATGTATGTCATGTATGTATTGTATTAGTAACTTGTATAAATGATCATGCATATACTTGAACCTATTCTTTTGGCTCACTCTATGGTACTAGGCCAGCACCTCTTTGCTTTAGCATATTGTATGTGCGTGTTGCTTGTCATATTCATTGTTATACAATGAGGCTAAATGGTTAATTGGGATATCGTTATGAATACCAGTGGATGGAGATTGTGTTACTTTGTGTTGGGATGTAATTGATTCTTTTGCTTATGAGTTTCTACAAAAAGGTTTTTCAAAAACACATGAAATCAAAGCATAACCGCAATTAGTGACACAATCTATACTTGACTGCCTCAAATAGTAGCAGTAACATTAATAATAAAACAAAATCTGAGCATAAATCGATTATAAAAACCACATCATTACTTAGTAGAGGCCGATTTTTTGATCGGGTGAGCGGGGGTGCTCAATTAATGACCTTTCCCCCTCATACCTAAGTTTCCGAGCCAAGACACTTTGGTTATGACTGAAAATAGCCTTTGGCACAAGTCACAAGTTTTCTAATTTCCCCAAAGACTATAGAGACTTTAAAATTTGGTGATATAGCCCATTTTCAGCAAATATTTGCAATAAAATGTGTTTTTACAAAAGTTGTTGAATTTGGACTCTCATATTTGTTTCACATTGGACTAGTGAGACTAGATCAGGAGATTAGGAGTCCGAACTGTTGGGCATGCTTGGTAACTGCAAAGGCATCTCACACCAGTTTGGTATTGAGTGATGGCTGAGATATATTGTGGAAGTCCTTCCAAAAAGTTTTTAAAAACTTATGATTGGTTTCAATCAAAGATCTTGGAATCAATGCTAGAATGGACTCAAAGCACTTGGTGAGCTCTGAAGCTTTGGTAAGAGCTAGCTCATCAAATGACTAACCAAGTAACTTGAAGAACTAGTCAACAATCTCATGCTCTTCTTGGGAGAGTTAAACTCAAATTAGCAATTGACTGCTGTAGAGTTGATGCTTCCAAGAGAAGGTCCTCTATTGAAGGTTGTGATACATTGACTATGGGGTTTATATGAATCTATACAACCTAGTGAACTTTGTTAGTCAAATGATGATTTATTTGGTTTCTTGGTTAAGGTTATGGATATACCTCCATAGAAAAAGTTGTTGAAGTTGCAAGCCCTGCTAAAAGAAGCATTAAAGGTATGCCTCATCTATTGGGACTGTGAGATAGAGTAGTTTGCACACCCATTTCAACAGTAGTGGGAGTTTGAGAGGAACTTGTAACCTGCCAATAGTTAAGTTAGGAAACAAATCTATTTCCTTTGGAATAGATTGTGTGATAACAAGAATTTTAGCTAGGTTTCTTGAACTTACCTCATGAGGACTTTTAAGAGGAGTAGTTTGTATCCCTACATTGGTGGTTGTAATAACTAGAGGAATGACAGATGGATCTTGATTAACCTCAGCTTGAAATGAGGTTTGGACTACATCTAGGTTGATTGCTGGCCTGGTTTCCAATGAGGGAGATATAAGAGAGGCATCAATAGTTGGAGGAAGTTGTAGGGGTGACACATTCTCCAAGCAATCAGGTGTGGCAACAGAAGAAAAAGGAATATGCTTGGTAAAAAGATGTATGATGCCAACTTGGGGGGTATTCATTCCATTTTGGTTGGAATCTAAATCATTTCCAAGAATTTCCTCAGTGCCAGTTCCACTGTTTTCTTGAACTTGATCTTGTGTAGGAGAAGTCCTGCCGATGGGTTGCTCTTCTTCATTAGAACTAGCATCCAAGTCAACAACATGAACATTTCCTACATCATCTTCCCTAGCATCTTTTGGCTCATTCGTAATATCATCAATATTTGGGAAGTCGAACACTTCAGTAGAGCTTGGAGTAGCACCTCTGACTGGAAAGACAAGAAGATCTCCAAAAGCTATACCGGGAGGGATTTCAGTGAGGAGACACCTTAGTGAGGTTGGAGTACCCTCATTCTCTACATGAATGAAGTGTGGAGGAGATAGGTTAGCTTGATCTTCAGAGCTAACTAGAGGGAAGATAAGTCTTTTTCTTGTCCTCCTCTAAAAAAACAAGATGTAATGTTAGAAATAAGCATACACAAAAGGAAAGTAGTTGAATTGAGAAGTAAAGAGATTAGTTAAACTTGGTACAATGTTTCAATAGCTTTCACTGACTTTGAATGGCTGGCCTTTGGGTTGGGGGGGGGGTGCAAGGATATGGCCAATAGGAATGTCCTAAGCTGATGATGATAAGGAAGTAGTACGGCAAGTTACAGGGGGAATGATTAGTTCAGAGATAACCATTGTTAGCCTAGTAGAACTATTTTCTTCTTGTCTTCTCTTGCCTTTTCCTTTAGCAGATGGTTCACATGGAATAAAAAAAGCACAAGAAGTATCCACCGGGTTCCTTTTTGACTTTTTAGACTAAACCATTGGAGCTTTCTCATTGCCTTTGAGGGAGGAAGAATCTAGCTTCTCACTGACCAATGGAGTGGGACCTTCACATAGGGAAAAGACAACATATATAATTATCAAATTCAGAAAACAATGGATATAAAATAAAGAAAAGAAAAGATTAGGAAACTAATTGATACTTGTTTCCACTCCTTTTTTTTGTTATTGTAGGCGTGCCATTGGGCCCCATACTACAGTTCGGACACGATTTGTGTGTCGGTTCTTAATCTGATCTCACAATGTGCAATATGAGATTGATAAATCACCAAAGAGTCCAAATCCGACAAATCGTTTTGGAAAACAGATTTTTTAGAAAGAAGTGTCAAACATGGACTGCTTTGGCAGATACAGAGTCGCCACCTAAATATATTATTTTGGGAGAATTTAGGAAACCCTAACTCGTTGCCTAAGGCCACGTGTCCGTCATCACCAAAGTTACCTCGGCTCGGGAACTTGGGTACGATTGGGGAAGGTCAGCTATGAGCACCCCCGCTCGCCCTATCCGAAGATCGGCCTCTACTAACCATGATATCTAGTTTTGAAAACGTTATGTGTTCTTAAACCGGTTATTAGCCTAATCTTACTATGTGATGCGCACGACACAAAAGTATAGACTAGATCGCCTAATTTGGAACAAAGCATCGCATATCCGTTTGGTTGAAAAACAATTTGAAATTTGCTACTCGCAAGTAGATTAAAACACGGATTTCAATGAGTTGTTCCAACTCAAACAATCCGACCTTCACCCACAGGCATTCAGGCAGTTTATATCACATAAGCATATAGCCACATGGTAAGCATGCCGTCACGTTTAACATTCTAATCTATGGATGGCATGTGAAATGCGACAGATAACATATATTCCAGTTAGATTTGAAATACTATGCAGTTAGCATGATGCGCCGAGCTCGGTGCATGCAATGCTGATGAATGATGCACGCATGCATAGCATAAGGTATGCTAAATTGAATATGCCCTAATACTAACCATCAAAAGCTGGTAAATAAAAGGGAAAAAGACGCGGAGTTGGAAGACATACACACACTCACGTACGCTTAATTGCCCTCGCTCGGAGGGTCCGAAAGAATAATACAAATTAATTAACCTACAAGCTAATTAATTAATTACAGACCAATTAACTAGTTAAGCAAATTAACTAAGCTAATAAAGCGATAAAACCGCTTCGGGAAGAGGGCCCAATGCACGTATGCTCGGTTCTGCTCAGAAACCCACCGCCATGCACAAGTTGCCTCTGTTTTCACTGTTTTCCTCCTCTGAAGACTGCGCAAGTCCCAAGGTACACCCTCTGAACACTAGGAAATTCCACCGACCATGAGGAATGGTCACCGGCCAAAGGTAAGTGGTCATCGACCGTCTATAAAGCCATCGGCCAGAAATGAATAGCCGACCGGCACTGGAGATGGCCGACCGGCCATATCTTCCTGCAGGAACAGGTTTTGACAGCAGCAGAGGGCAAAAAAAGGCATGGCAATGCATTTCAAAGCAATGTTTGTACCACCACACCCCTTATGATGTTTATGACTCAAAGGGGTATGGTACTCGATTCTCGGACCACCAATCGCGCATTTCAATGCGTGATGGCCCAAGAAATCAAGTTGTGCATTTTGGTGTGGAATGAAATGCACATAAACAAACAATGGAGGCCCAACCTCTATCATAATCAATTCAAGAGGCAAGGCATGCATGCTTAGTGAAATGCAACCTAGGCATGCAAGCTAAACATGCAACATGAGGATGCAAACAAGCATGCGAAGATGCAAATATGTAACAAGTATGCAAGTTAACAAGCATGCAAAGATACAATGTGAACATGCAAACATGCAAGACATATAACATGTTAAGCAATCAAAACAAGAGGAAATGCATGCCAAATGCAATGTGATTCAAACATGCAACACGTGCGATAGGCCAAGTATGTGACAACATGCAAGGCTAACATGCAACAACACGCGAATGAGGGTCTTAGACTAGTTTGGGCAGCTCTCAAATAAGCCCAAAACAGTGGCCGAATGCTAAGGAAATGAAGGCCAAAACACACACAAACATCCATGCACACATGGTTCAAAACTTAAGCATCAAAGAGAAACTTTTAAGCACACTTAAAAGGGACAAACATGGACATATGGCATGCATATTAAGCTCTGAAAATCATGTTATAAAGGTGCCAAACCAAGTAAACAAGACAAGCCAAGCATGCAACAACATCCAAGACTCAAGAGGGGGCTTAAACCAAAGCTATATGAAGCAAGCCCTAAAGGGCCATGAGGACCTAAAACAAGTCCAATGCAGGTCTAAACAAGACCAAAGACGCACCTAGATGGCATCTAAATGGTCTAAACATGGAAGCATACATAAAGGTCCAAACATGGAGCATAAGACACAAGCCTTTTGAAGCATTAAAGGGGCATCAAATGCAAGCATACAAGCATACCACAAGGACTGAAATGATGCTATAAGTGGTGCCAAATCACTGAAACAAGCAAGTAAAGCATGCTAGAGGGGTCAACACTCAAGGCTCACAAGGGGGATTACATGGTAGCTATACAAAGCAAAGCATGGATGACTCGAGCAACCAAAAACAGACCTCTAGGCCAAAACAAGTAAGCATGGTGGTCTAAATACTAGGCACATGTTAAGGCAATTCATGGCATTATAAGACAAGTATGCTAAGCATGCATGGTGTGTCTAAACCAATTAAAAACAGTGCTATATCATGGAAAAATAAGCACAAATAACACTTAAGACATGGCCAACATGCACTTAAACGAGATGCTCACACATGAGGCTAAAATGGCCAATATTGAGGGCAACAAGGAGAGGGGATGGCCCTCTCCTTCTTAGGACCTTAAAGCATCATCCCCAGGATTTCAGTGGTGAGGAGGCCCAAACAAGGTGGTCCCGGAGCTCACCAAAAATGCACAAAATGGGGACCAAACAAGGCCTAAGAGGGGTCAAACAACCCCAAACAACAAAGTGACCTTAAACAACTATTTAGAGCACTCAAAAACAAGACTTTTATTAGTTATAAACAAAGTCTAAAAATAGATGCAAGGTAGGTTAAAAGACTATGCAAAAATGGGGAATATAAAGCAACTATACTCACTTTGAAGAACACTTGAAGAACAGCAAGTCCAGTCCCTTTTTCTAATCAAAACCAACCCAAAACCTCCAAGAACAATCTCTCAACACCTCAAGAACCGAAGTATGGTGTAATACTACGTGTCCTAGTGCAAAACTAAGAACAAAACACACTTTTGAACTCTCAAACACACACAAATGAAGAGAGAGAAGGGGATATAGAGAGAGAGTAGTTTATATCACAAATATATATGTATTATCTCTGGTTTTGGTGAACCTCTTCAAAGGAAGAGGAAGGCTCTCTTATATAGACAAGGCAAAGGCCTAAGCTTCCAAGAGAAGCTAACAAAATGGGTCAAGGCTTCTCAAAGAAGCTAAGGCAAAGGGGCCAAGGCTTCTTTAGGAAGCTGAGACAGGTGTCCGAGCTTCTTGAGGAAGCTAAGACAAAGGTCCAAGCTTCCCCAAGAAGCTAGACCAAAAGGGTGCAAAGGGTGCAAATTCCTCCATACACGTGTATGGAGGACAGGTCCGTGCACTCCAGCTGGCACAGTTGGCATGCATAATGCCTGAAAAAGGCAAAAAGGTGGTACCGGCCAGAAAAGGAGTCCATCGGCCAAGTAAATGGTCAGCCGACCACACAAAGTGCCGACCGGCCATCACCAATGGCCGGTGGCAAGAAGACACGGCTGGTGGCCTCAAACCATGGCCGGTGAGGCGTGGAGATGGCCAACAAGCCATTCTCTACCTTCCAAAGAAAAAACCAACTAGTGTTTGGTCCAACCAAGCACAAGACAACCGAGTTAAGAGATCCTGAGGCGAGGCGCGTAGCCGAGACCTCCGGGAACTCAAAACGAACACGAACATGGATGATCACCGAGTGTTCAAACGGTGATGTCCAAGTCTTGAGGACGGTCAAAAATGGGGTGTCTACAGTTATCTGGATGAAGATCCTAAAGATAATTGTCCAAATCTTTGTGAAAGATGACAACATTCATGAGCATCCACCATTCTTTAAATTTCTAGATGGATAAGGGTTATGTTGCAGAAGTAGAAACTGAATTTGTCAAAGATCTGTTGATTTTTAGTTAAGATGTTTTGAACTTCTCAATTCTCCTTAAATTGTTCCCTTGTTTCAATATATTCATGAATGCTGGGTGAGAGTAAGGACATGGTAAAATTTGAATTAATCTAAATTGCCTAGCTCATTGGCATGGATTATAGTCTCAAAATTGCAATTAGACTTCTCGTTATTAGATAGATCCTCCAACTAAGATGTATCTAGCGGTAAGAACTTAGGCCCAAAAGTCTTTCTGTTTGTTTCTCAAGGTATCATCTAGAGTCTGAGGATTAGCATGGACATAGATGATTCTAAAGGAAGTGAAACAGAAATCATGAAAAGGGATAAACAAAGATAGGTCTCTGTTGAATAGGAGTTCATAAAAGGTGGTAAGGGCTTTAGTGAATGAAATTTCAGAATTTGGTCTGAAAGAAAGGAAATGTTCAGCATAACTTTTGCAGGGAGAAGAATATGGAATTTGTTCGGTAGGCCTGATTTCAAGAAAATAAGCATAAAACCAAGCCTGAAATAATCAGAATGGGCTTTTTTGTAACTAAAGTAAATAGGCCTTTGTATAATGTAGCCAAAAGGAATGGTGCAAAGGCAAGTTTTGTACCTTCTTGAATATAACTAGCAAGAGGCAGATACTCCTTGGTGATCTTAAAACTAGGGACACAGAAGAAAAATTGGCATAACCATATTAGGTAAAATGCTACTTTTTCCTCATCAGTGGGTTTCAAAGAAAATTTTTGGTATTTCTTACCATAACTGATGTTGGTAACAATACTAAAGTCAACTTTCTAAGGGGTTAAAAGTGCACTTATATGTTGGCCAACAATAGGTAGGCTAGTTAAATGCACAATATCAAGAATGGTAGGGGAAACCATACCATACCTTTACATTAAGGAATTGCATGATGTGGACCAGAAAAAAGCTAAAACATTGATTGTCCATTTGTCTATGTCAAATTGAAATATCGACAATCGAATAGCATCATAGATACCTAAAGCTCTCCACAAGTCAATGTCATATTCCATGATTCGATTCACCAATAGTTTCCAATCTGAAATGGGCTTTTGCCATGAACACAAAGGGTTATGGCTAATCTCCCATTGATGCGAAGCTAGCTTTACTTTGTCGAGCAGTAGATTTTTTCTTTGAGCAATTGGAAAATATGAATCTAGTTCATTAGGGATAGTGGTGAGAAAAGATGGTCTCAATTTCCATTGTGAGGAATAATGCAACTATCAAATTTACGTTTTCGAATGATATCTCGAATTTCAGATGGAAAACGAAGCACAAGAGGAATTTCTTGAAACTCCGGCTTCTTAGTTTTTTATTTCGACTGAGTTATATATCTTAGGAACCATGGTTAGGGTTCGAAGAAAATGAACAGAGTTGGTCAAAGAGATCAACACAAAGTGAAGGAGTAGAAGCGATGTTTGAACTTGTTCAAATTTTTGTATTATATTATTTGGGGGTTTCCTTCTTATTGGGCCGTTTTATTTTTTGGCTTTCAAAATATACCCATTTGAGAGATATTCATTCAAGGCAAAACATAGTTTTATCTTAAATAAAGGGGGGCATTGTTAGTACCAAAATTTGAAGTTTTTTTTATAACAGGTATGACAAAGAGCATGAACATGAGTAGTAATGGCCCAAGAATCGTGGACACAAAGATAATATGGTTTGGGGAGAGAAATCAAAGGTAAGACACGTGGCTATTCCAAGAAAAAAGAGGAATTGAGAGCAGTTGCAATAGTTACAGATCGTGGGCAAGTGGAAGATGCAAGTGGGTGGACACATGGTTGCATCTCTTAGCCATTGTAACAGTATAAAAGCTGGGAATTCGAAAAAGAAAGGACTTTCAACCCGATTCACAACACTTGTGAAATTTAGGAGTAGTTTAACTTATCTAGGAGTAGTTCAATACATGTAACTGGGAGTAGTTTTAGCAGTTAGTTCTAATTCTTGTAACTTGTTCTAGACTTGTCAATTGTAATGCTTAAGGCTAGTAATATGGTTCTTGTAATTAAGTGACAAGTTTGGGTGTTATTAATCAAGTTTTAGTTGTTGTTTTACTATATTTCTTCACATTACAACCTTCAAAGAAGTCCTTGAAACCGTCAAGATATAAGACACAAATCACAATTACTTGATCTGTTTGTTGTTTGTAAAAATTATTTCTTTATCAAATCAACCTTATTAATTTGGTCCAAACTAAATTTTTCCTAGTAGGTTGGCAAGACACCAACAAACAACAACACTTCCAATACAAGCTAAACTTTTACACCCACATATTCAAAGAAGCTCAAAGTTACGATGGAAGAGTAATGCTGCAAAAATTAAATTTATATTTATTTATTCTTTGAAAAACAACTAGCCTGTGTAGTTTATAATTATAAAAATGTCATACGTATCCTTTTCTATGATTCTTCTGTGTATCTATATATATTGTAAGATTAGCATTTTCATCATATTCATCATCAAATCAATGAGTGTTATTTTTTATTTATTTATTTAATTATTTTTTTGACACTTTTCAATTAATTGAAACATACATATTTTGAGAAATGTTCTAGGTAGTCTTAGAATACATTATGTGACATTACTTATGTCATAGTTCTATCAAATAAAGAACCATAAAAAAGATTAAATAATTTATTTTTTCACTCTTAATTATTTAATAAAAATAGTTCATAAAATTGTCCCACTTATAGATCCCTCGTTTCACATAAAGAATAATACACGGTCTTTTGAATGAGTTCAGATCCTCTCCAGCCCTTCCTCCGGGAGCGGTTCAAATTGGATCATGACACCCCATAAAAAATCTGCGGCTCAGATTAGCTCAAAAAAATTTTAAAAATCCCTTTTTCTGACACACTCTCTCTCCCACGTCCCGCCATTCACTCTCTCTCCCTCTCTCTCTCTATCTCTCTCCCTCTCTCTCTCTCTCTTTTCCAATAAAAAAATTTTAAAAAAACTATTTTAATCTTTTTCATTTTACTTTACATAATATATATATATATATATATATAAATTTTTTAATATAAAAATTTAATTTTATAAAATTAATATCATTGAAAATACACCTTTAAAATGAGACTAATGTTAAATATATTTAATAAAAAAATTAAAATAAATGAAAAGTAATTACTATGTTTAATTATGCTTTGAAATTATTATTTTTTAAATATAAAAATTAATTTGATGAAATAATCACACAAAAATCATATATTTTTGAAATTCTAAAAAACAATCTTCATTCCAAAAAAAAAAAATCAAAAGAAAATAATTTTTTTAAAGGAAATAAAAAAAACACAAATCCAATCTATGCATAGGTGCAAATCAAATACAACATGTTTTTTATTTTCACATTTTTTTTTTTGGAATGAAGATTGTTTTTGAGAATTTCAAAAGTATATGATTTTTGTTGTTTATTCCATCAAATTAACTTTTATATTTAAAAAAAAATAATTCAAAACATAACCAAACATAGTAATTACTTTTTATTTATTTTAATTTTTTATTAAATATAATTAATATTAGTCTCATTTTAATTGATATTAATTTTATAAAATTAAAATTTTATGTTAAAAATTATATATATATATATATATATATTATGAAAATAAAATGAAAAAGATTAAAATAGTTTTTTTTAATTTTTTATTAGAAGAGATAGAGAGAGTGTCAAAAAAAGGAAATTTTGTTTTGTTTTGTTTTTTTGTTTTTTTTTTTAACTAATCTGAGCCGCATTCTTTCAGTGTGATAACATGGCCCAATCTAACCCATCCCCCAATGGAAGGGCTGGAGAGGATCTGATCTCCTTTTGAACTACTTAATTCGGTAACACACAGAGGAATTTCATAGCTTGTAAAGGAATTTGGTATCTATTTCGTTTGATTTATCAAAAATTGTTTTCAGATGAGTTCTTCTTTATTTTTAGTGATTTTTTTAATAGATATTTTAATCAATATTTTTTTTGTTTGTATTTTTTAGATACAACTAAAAAGTAAAAAAAAAAATTATTAAAATTTAAAAAAAAATCATTAAAAACAAACAAAAATTCAAACAAACATTTGTGTGCATTTTTGTTTAGATTTTCGTTTGTTTTTAGTGATTTTTTTTTTATTTTTATTAATTTTCTTTTACTTTTTAGATGTATCTAATTTTGATATATTTTAAAAAATGACTAAAATATATATAATAAAATAATAATAAAAACAAACGAAGACATCCAAAAATAATTTATGAAAACTGAAACGAAGTGTTGGTTTTTGTAGCAAAGAAGATACTTAACCAAGGCAATGATGTGAGAGAGAACTTTAGTGGGTGGTGGCGGGTAACATTTGATTTGATCTAATTTATCAGATCAATAAGAGCATCTTCAACGGTGACTCAAATTTTTCACTAAATTTGAGTTAAAAATGACCAATTTCATCCAATTTGATACCACTCCCTCCAACGGTTCACCTTCACCAAATCTATCCCGGGACAACCGGGTGGTCGACCGGCCGGTTGACCGGTTAGGCAAAAAAAAGTTTTTTTTTTTTCGCGAATTGTCTGAACTTTTTTTTGAACTTTCTGAACTTTTTCGGGACGACCGGGTGGTTGACCGGCCGGTTGACCGGTTAGGCAAATTTTTTATTTTTTTTTATTTTTTAAACGGTTTGAACTTTTTTTCCTGAACTGTTTGAATCTTTACTGGTTGACCTGGTGGTCAACCGGCCGGGCAACCGTCTGGTTGACCGGTGTACCTCTTTTAAACGGTCAGTAACAGTGATTTGGTAAAATCTGTGTCTCGTTCTCAGTTTGATGCCTTTTTTGCTGAAATCTCATTTTGATATCAATCTGGTGCAACGGTTGGAGCTCAAAAAAATGGCTTTTTCATCAAATTTTGAATTTGATACCAGGTTTGATGAACCGTTGGAGATGGTCTAAGGGTTAATTGATAAAATGTCTAAATTTATGGATCATATGTTATTTGATCTAAACTTTAATCATTTTTGGTAATAAGGACATTTGTTGAAGGGTATCAGTAGCCAGCGGATAGTAATCGGCGGGTGGTATCGGTGAGCTGAATATATAGATAATATCGGACATATAGGTAAATAGATAAGTAAAACATGTACAAATAAGTGATATTTGAACAGATATATAATACATGTACATATATGTGTCTTTTTGGACAAATAGGTAATGTTCCTTTGGGAAGATAGATGTTCTTTCGAATAGATCAATATTCTTTTGGCCAAAAAAAATTTAAACTTGAACCTATTGAGTCAAAAATTTTAGAATTGAACTTCGGGCTTGTTAGAAAATTGGGCGCCCGTATGGCTTGACCCTTCTTTGAACCTTTTGAACCTTATCCAAATAAGTTTGAATTTGAATTCAAAACCTATTTGGATAACCACTCAGGATATCCATATCTATCATATCAACTGATATGGATAGATGATATAGACATCTTATATATCTGATATAACTGATATGAATAGATTTATTATTATCCTATATATCTGATATAATATGGTATATGGGCGATTAAGAGAACAATAACGTATGTCGTATGTTTTAGCCATATACTGACTCTCTTCCAAAAGTACAACGATCAAGAGTCATTTTGCACTGTGACTTGTGTGGGTGATATCCATTCTGTAATATTACTCCATTGCTGGGTTGATTGATCAGATTCAGGAAGCACGTGATTTACCCGTGAGATCCTTCAATGCAGACTCTGCAGACAAAAAGGTATGACCATAATTTTTCATCCGCTGTGTTTTACCTTTGATTTACATTGGTATCAGAACTTGAATGGGTATTTCCGTATTTTCTTTAATCATGTATATATATATATATTTATATATATGTACACATTATATACATGAATGTTTATAAATGAGGAAAATGTCTACTCTCATTAAATTAAGAGCATAAATACCTATTTTTTATGTTCATTAATGTCTTTTTAATACCATAAATGGTTTTATTTTGAAAAAATAGAGTCCGGCAGTACCGAAATTGGGCCAGAAAACACCCTGGAAGGCGGCGCGTGGTCCGCACGCGCCACCTGACGAAGTGAGACGCTGCCATGCGCTGCCACACGCCAGACGCGCTTCTGACGCGCCATCACGCGCTCCGCGTGCTGAGCCGCACGCTGAGCCGCGCTGTTTTCCTTCACCGGCTTGGCTGGCTTGGCTGCTGATGCATAAGGCACTGTTTGTTTTGTTTTTAATTCAAAATCGCGTTAATTGGTCATAATTAATTTGTTATAGATTTGTTTTATGCGTGGTTAGTACTGTTAGACTCAGAATCAAATTTTCCATGTTCTGTAAAATTGTGAAAATTTTATGAAAATAAATTTTTTTTCCTGAAATAATAATTCATTATTTCTAGTTTAAAATGCATCTGGTGTTGCATGATTAAGTTTCTGGGGCTGAATTTTTTATTGTAGACTACTGTTGTAGTTTACTATTTACTGGTATAGTTATAGCATTTTACCAGATTCTGGAATATTTATTTCTAATTTTATTATTGGTTATTTAAAATTCCAGAAAATTCCACAAGTGATATAGTTTCTGTTATGGCATAATTTGAATATTAAATACAGCATATTGTTATTTTTTGCCTAGAGTTTCTAATATGTTGTAATTAGAATAGCATGATTAATTGTTATTTGTTTAAATTTCATTATTAATTGTGACATATCATGAGTTGGTTGTGAATCTACATTATGATGTTATTGTATGGAATTAGAATTTTTTATCATGCTTTTAGACATGCCATAGTCAGTGGGAGGTTATTCGGTTGAGAGAAATCTTTGTAGATTAACTCCTGAAAACCAGTATTTCGCGCATAAATTAAATTAAATTTTGGATAATTGTCACCTGTGGCGCAAGAGATGATTACGAGCATAGCGGATTTTTGATCTTGCGACTTGTGTAATATTGTCACTATTTAATTTAGATTTTTGTGGCAAAATTATATTATGCTAATCAAATTAATCTCAGTGCGAATTTCTCTCTAAATTGACTGAGCTTATGGAAGTTAATTGGTTGACCTAGACTTAGTAAAGATGTTCAAATGTGAACAATGTAATCTCATTCTTTAGATGAGCAAAAGTCTTTGAGACTTTAGGTCAAACCTTAATTGAGCCAAAGTAAGGAAACATGACTCAAAGTCGCCGTGGTTTTGTGCCTTGTTTGGCATAATAAAAACTAATGTGTGCACTATGGTTAGCGGCACGCTACGTAGTTTTGGTTGGCGAGTTTTGGAGTTATGAAATTAGTAAGCCCTCAATAGATCTGTATATGATCTTGACTATTGAGCTGTGCGGATTGACTTTGTAATTTGACTTGTAAATAATGTTACATCATTGGATGAAGTAACATTCAAGAGTCACGTCATCCAAGAAATGCGAGCTTAAATAAATTAGTCATTAAGTGTAAGACGAGTAGCCAGTATGAGCAGTGTTTTGCTCTCTACCCAATTATTGGGAGTGGATGGAGCAAAATTTCATGCACTATAATAGTGTGCGTTGAAATATCACGTGAAGTTAAAAGATTAGCGCTTAGAAGTTGCAAAATCTATTAACACTAAGTGAAAAGATTAGTGCTTAGAAGCTGCAAAATCTATTAACACTAAGTGAAAAGATTAGCGCTTAGAAGTTGCAAAATCTATTAACACTATGTAAAAAAATTAGTACTTAGTGGCTGCAAAATCTATTAGCATTGCTAACTTGTCTAAGTCTGGACACTTACTGTTTCCACACTTGAGTGTGAGACATGAGGAGGGGCTTCTTTGTATGATTCCTTAGCTAGGCTAACATTTTTTAATAACGTTTACCACTAAGAGCAAACGTTGCAGCATAATAATGAAAAGGTCAAGACTGACAAGGTTGTTATGACTCTAAGAATTTGACGCATCGCTTGTGAGAGCATTGTGTTGAAATAGACTCTTTAGCCTAATTCGCGCTTAAGTTACTTCAGGAGCTGCCATAGATTGATAGCTTATTCTCTCCTTCTTGTGGATAGTAGAATTAATTGCAAGTAACTATAAAGTGAGAAACAGAGATGGCAAGAGAAGTATCGTCATCTTTCAACTAGATGCAGTAAAGTGTATGGAAAATAAAATTGACTTAAAGGTGTAGGGGATTAGCACTTACTAGTTAAATTTGCGACTTAGGTGCACTTGATATCTCCATGACATCCTTTTATGATCTAATGAATATGAATTAGTCGTAAGTCATTACCTAGTTGGGCCTAAACCTTTTAAAACTTGTCTTCGAGATCTCACACATTAAGATGATTGGAATTAGTTTATGACATTGGTCATGAACCAGTGGCTTATTATACTTAATCACATTAATGAGATGATGACACGATGGTTTGAGTAGGCTTTCTCAGGCCCACTCCCTTATGACATCCTGCTCTCATGTGAATGTGTAACTTTGTTCGCAATAGTTGCGCACAAGTAAGTAGGAAAGCCGTAGAAGGACATCTGTATTGGCGCATTTAGTCCACTATGATTTTTGTGACTAGATGTGTAAGGGTATGATAGCTGAGCCTCAATCTCGACACATTTATAGATTACAATACGCAACTGAGTCAAGACTATTTGATCTCCCATAAGTCAAAAGTTTTGAGATGATTTTTGACATTGCACATATGAGGTCGAGATCAATTAGATAAGAGCTTTTGTGCTTTTAGTTTTGACCAAGGCAGCGAGTATCTATTTGAGTTTTTTTTTAGAAAGCTTTGTGATGAGAAATGGATGCTTGGAAAATTGATTATTCCTAGTACTCAACAACACAATGGTGTAGTAGAGAGAAAGAATTAAGTATTGTTAACGTTAGGTGAATGATGGCACAAAAATGTTTCTTAATTGGGAATTGCACTTTAGTTTGTTGCCTATATCCCTAACTAAGTGCCCTTCATATCAAATTTTACACTCCATTTATGTAATGGGTTAGTGGAGAGCCATCTATGGGCGATCTGTAACCATTAAGCAGCTTATCTTTATTTTTACTTCTCATAAGATTGCGAAGTTAAGACCTAGAGTTCTATGGCGCATTATTGTATACTGTCTTGTAAATACATAGGGTCACGAGGCGCATTATTGTATGTTGTCGTGTAAACCCTCCGGGTCATGTGCATATAGGTAAGCAGCTTTGTGGAAGTGTAACTAAGTCACATAAAGTTTTATTAGTAAAGGTGACGTGAATAGAGTTTTTGGAACTCTATAAGATAGAGAATTCTAAACATAGCGTTCTATGTAGCCTAGTTGAGAATGGAAAGAAATTTTCAATATTCTAGGGACAGTGGGAGCGATGTGCCTACTAATGGATTACTCCATTAGAGAAGAATACTCTACATTCTTAGTTGCGTGGTAGCGAATGTGAAAATTTTCTACGTCATCACTGGGTGATCGAGAGGGAAACATTCATGATTGCTCCGCAAGATGAGAAAGAGCCTAGGATAATGCCAAAGGCTCTAGTTCCCTGTTTTTAGAAAGTGGATTAATATTGCGCAATTTAAGACAAAGTCTTTGAGGATTAACCATTTCTATAATTTGGTTGACTTTCCATTATGACGCGAAACTGTTCTAAAGTTCTGCGTAATTTGGATAGTCATTGTTGAGGCATAAGGCTCGCTAGATACCGAAAAGTCGCACCATTGAGGAAAATGTAGACCATGAGAAGACTTCCTTCTGGGGAGTGAGGTTATTTTGCCTTAGGCTATGATTGACATAAGTTCAGAACATTGATTTGTGGACATTGTGACCCAACTTTCTCGTTAGAGAATTTGATAAGTAAATCCGTAGGGATTTACCTTCTGCTTTTATGGTAACAAGTTAGGAGTGCAAAAAGGTTGCTAGTTCCAATAAATCTTTTACAACTTAAAACAGTTATCCAAATAGTGGTTCTTAGAATTCGTCAAGCCATGATAGGCCAACGATGATCGATGAAGACCACTGAGGCATGATCAATGGTCCAAAAGAAGTTTTTCTTTAGTCATTATGAGCCAGGAATTTATAGGGTTGTCGCCACCTATGGTGGACAGTCCTCCGTTTTAGATATGATGGACATGGGTGATGTAATTTATATGTTCGGATGTACGATCCATAGGGATTATTTTTGGGAGAATTCCTGTTTTGTCTTCGATGACTTACATAAGGAATATCCTAGAATGATTCTAGATGCAAAATTGCAAACCTATTGACTTACCTATCGGTAAAAGCCAGAGCCTTAACTATTAAGTGAATCCTCAGATTGTCTTTGGGAGAAACAGATGACCTATATTCCTTGATCTTTTTTTTTGTTGTGGGAGCCTAAAGTACGCTATGTGGGCGTATTCAGCATGATAAGTGTTATCTTTGGTAAATGGTCAACTGAGTTGTTTAGACATTGACCATGCTCATTAGATTGTGGATAAAATGCTTTACTAGTAGTATATTAATTTGCTCATTGTAAGATTCAATGCACTAGGTAGGCGCATCAAGAATGAACGCAAATTGGTCACCAAAATATCTTTAGAGAGGTTATTGAGCAAGAGGTAGTGATCTTAAATCACTTCATGTGAAGCGCATATGGTGGATTCCGTTGTATATACTTATCGCAAGAGGTGCTGATAAGGCTTATGTTTGGAATCTAGAATTGCGTAAGCTGTGGTCAATATTTTTTAAAATCGATCACTTATTTTGAGATGATGGGATGTTGACACTATTATGGTTTGTGTCATAATGATTAGCAGATGATGATGTCAGCAGGCAAGATTGGCTCACTCACACGAGCAATCGCCCTTGGCGCTTGGGAGCGAGCAAGGATGAGACTAGTGGTTTATTTTTATTTGGAGCCAAGAAAGGCTTAAATAATCCACTATGTATGTCGCATTGGTTACAACCAAGATGAGGTCGTGTTAAGGATCAAACATGGATATTAGTACCCATTTTCCATGTTGTGCCTGTTATGATTAGCCAGATGCGAGATCTCATTTGGCACCTAGAAGGAGAGCAAATAGAGAATTCGGGTTAGGCGCTAGAAAGTGACTAGACTAATATCTGTACGATGTATCGAGGATGACATCACTCTTTTGGAAGAGTTACTCCACCGTAACATGTATTCATACTATATGTGCTTGACGACTGAGTAATGAGGCGAGAGAATGGATCTCTGTTTCCTCACCGTGTGAGTCTTACGTGTCATTATTGATATGACTTTCATTAATGTACTATTTTGTGACTTTTGACTATGTCATAAGGTAAGGAGTTGATGTTCTGCTACTTTGGTATGTTGTCTGCGGTCATGTATGATTCGGCCTTAAGGGACATCACTGTGAAAGCGGTCAATCCTAAACTAAATGGCATGAGGGCAAAGGGAAAATCATCTAGTATTACACCGCTATTGTATATTCACTGCTGGCAACTCACATCGCTCTGTATGAGAGGCGGATTGAGTGTGAATATATTGCAAGAATTGAGAGGGTCAAATATGCTCTTTTTAAGGGATTAGAGATATTTTTTGGACTGGTGTAATTAGATGGGTCTGGGCTATGTGAGACACTATTTCTGTTCTTTTTGGGTTGATGTATCTATACTGGCTCATTTTGAGTTTCTAGTATAGAGCTCCCATATGTAGGTGTTCTCAGCAGTCGCATGGTGCAATGGCTAATATGAGATTGTTCATTTTTTGGAGAGATTGAGATAGAGATGTGGCAGTGTTATGCCAACTCATGTGCGAGTGGGAGATGTTAGAAAATTGGGCGCCCATGTGGCTTGACCCTTCTTTGAACCTTTTGAACCTTATCCAAATACGTTTGAATTTGAATTCAAAACCTATTTGGATAACCACTCAGGATATCTATATCTATCATATCAACTGATATGGATAGATGATATAGATATCTTATATATCTGATATAGCTGATAAGGATAGATTTATTATTATGCTATATATCTGATATAATATGGTATATGGGTGATTAAGAGAATAATAACGTATGTCGTATGTTTTACCCATATACTGACTCTCTCCTAAAAATACAACGATCAAGAGCCATTTTGCATTGTGACTTGTGTGGATGATATTCATTCTGTAATATCACTCCGTTGCTGGGTTGATTGATCAGATTCAGGAAGCACGTGATTTACCCACGAGATCTTTCAATTCAGACTCTGCAGACAAAAAAGTATGACCATAATTTTTCATCCGCTACGCTTTACCTTTGATTTACAGGGCCAGAGTGCCCAATTAATAAAGAGAAATTATAATATTTTTTAAGAAATAAATTCAATAATTAAAAATAAAAATAAAAATTAATTGTGCTAAAATAAAAACTATTGGAGTGAAATAATTAAAAAATAATTTATTTACACTATAACAAGTCAGCAAATGCCTTCAGGACTTCTACTATTGGATTTACTCTTATCAAGCAATAGAGTAGATTTTTCAGTCCTCAAAGCGCGTGCCCCTTATTTGTAAAAGCAAAAAAATCAGAATTTTTTAGGCCATGATTCATGATGAGCACTCTCAACCACAACAAGAATATCAGACTCAAAAGTCAATAATAACTTTATTTCAGTTGATATTTTACATAACTCATACATAATTAATAATTAACAGCTCAAAACCAAGTAACTCTGTACAAATTTAAAGTAAACACGAACTCATCCTTGCTAATACAACAATTATATCATATATATATATATTTATAATTTGACGATGAATCCTCCATCACCAAATCTTTTTCTATATCAATATATCTACAGAAGTATGATATGAAAATCTCGAAATATAAATACATTAATATATAATTATATGATTAAAAGTGCATTACGCAGAATCCCGTGTCATATAATTTAGTTATCCTCACAAACGTGATGATCGTCTGCTTAGGAGAGGGAACCAACGCTCTTGAAAGGAAGATTGATAGGATATCATAAAGAAGAGAAGCATAAGGATGAAACCAACACGCCACGGAATTCCACCAGCCCTATCAGGAGAATCTTGTAGGAAAATCGGAGACCTCCGCCGTGGCCCGGTTCCAAAGTTGGAGAGGACAGATATAACTAG
This sequence comes from Camellia sinensis, assembly GCF_055761805.1. Taxonomy (NCBI): domain Eukaryota; kingdom Viridiplantae; phylum Streptophyta; class Magnoliopsida; order Ericales; family Theaceae; genus Camellia; species Camellia sinensis. The sequence goes on from NC_138965.1 coordinate 85,856,945, forward strand.
CAGAAGTATCAATGGTGACAATATGAACACAAGTTTGACATGATCAAAGAAACCTTCAAACATGTACTCATAGTTGATGTACCATGAAAAGCTTTTGAGGAAGAGCAATATGACAAGGAAGAAGGTCAAGTGTATCGGGAAAGACATATCTCTACCAAGCTTGGCAGTGAAAAACGCTTAATTGCAAGGGTTTTTTTTATCTTTTAATTTTTTGTTTCCTCAAGAAGCTTTAGCTTTGTTTCTTGCTAGACAAATATGAGAAATGTGTTTCTATGTTATTGGCTTGACAAAACTAGTTCTGTGATTTATATAGAGTGGTGGTTTGCTTACTTTTCCACATTATTAAGACAATCATAACGTCGACATCTTTTGGGATATTTTATGTGAGTGTATTTTTTAACTTTTTATAAAAAGATATGTAAAAAAAAACAAAAAAAAAAAAAACGATGATAATTAATGTGATCTAAATAAATATACTTATGCAAAAAAGTGCACTTATATAATTTAATCCAAATAAGGCTATTATTAAATAATTTATTGCAAAATGAAAGTTGATAATTCAAAATTATTTATTCTTTTGTTTATCTAAAAAACAAAAAAAATCTAACTTAATTGAGTTGTTTCTATCTTACAAATGGTAACCACAAACTACACTAAAATTTTGAAAATCTTACACTCAAGTACAAATTTTCAAAATAAAAAATTTATAAGCAACCTCACAAACTTCAACAAACAAATATGTTATCGACAAGTTGCCCCAACTGAAAATTATTCAAACCTACCATCATCAGTTGTTATCATCATTTTACATCATTCTTTATCTTTAAATAATTATAATTAGCCTTGTGATTAAATCTCCAACACAAATAATGTAAAGAAAAATTATATTTGTCACCAAAAATATTTCAAGTTTTTTCATCACATTTTATATATATTTACATTTATAAGTAGCATAATCAAATTGTAAAAAAAAATAAAATTTCCCCCACCACAGGAAAAGGCTTGTGGGAAATGAAAATTCCGTTCAAATATTTCGATGATTTATAACAACATTCTAATATAATCGAGAGTAATTACTTAAAAGTCTTATTTACAAAATTTATGGTAGTTCAAATCTGTTAGGTTTTAATTAATTCTTGGCAATCCCGTTTGACAAAACTCCTTTGAGTTGTAATTTTATTCGCATTTTTATTTCAGTGAGACTTTGAGTGTTTAGATGCGAATCCAACCCGAATCAAGCCTTTCAGAGAAGTTTGTGTTGATAAAGCTTTCAAGATTGCCACTTCACTGATTATGACGGGGATCGAGCTACCCGGTCAGCTCGCGGGGGTCGAGGGGGCAGCGCCCCTTGGCGGGTCCGGGGCAGCGCCACGGCGGGGTCGAGGGGCAGCGCCCCCGAAGCAAAATGCAAAAATGCATTCAAAGTTGCCTGTCCGAGCATGTTATATTTTTCCAGTTTTTCCAGTTTTGGCCTTCCCGCTCGAGCGGGGAAAGGGACGCTCGAGCGGGGATTGGAAGCTCTCAGCATCTCTGCAGTCGCCTGCAAAAGTACTGGATAGTGTGATTTGCCGCTCGAGCGGCAAAACCGACGCTCGAGCGTGGAGCCTGTATGAAATCACAGAATTTGAAGTCTTCGCTCGAGCGGGGAAAAGGGCGCTCGAGCGGACCGCGCGATCCCAGATTTCCAGATTTGATTAAAGAGTTGGTTTTCTTCTGAAATTAGGATTGCTTTGGTTTTCTATAAATAATTGGTTTTCTCCCAACACTAGAGAGACTTCTCCAGATCTTATTTTTGGATCTTAAGGTTTATATCTGGAGAGATTTTGCTAGTTTTTCTTTGATGTTTTGATTGAGTCTTCAACTCATGTTCTAAAGAGAGTACATCAAAGGTTGTGTTTTGTTCTACAAAAGAGAGTGTTGTTCTTCAGTTGTGGATTCTGAAGAATTCGAGCCTAAAGCCGTGATGGAATCCAGAGTGGCTCATCAGAAAGACAATTCCGTGGTGAAGATGGGGTTGGAAGAGGCACATAGAGGTTGGTTCAATTAGGCGTTGTGGATTCGCTAGGTAATTGAGAGTATACCTGTGTAATTCCTTTAATTCTTCTTAGTGGATTGTCTTGTGGCTGTTGCCCGTGGTTTTTTTATCACAGTTGGAGGTGTCCAATTGTGGTTTTTTCCACGTAAAATCGTTGTGTTTCTTTGTCTTGATTGTTTGTTTGTTTGATTGGGATTGTTATATTCTGCTTAAAATTGATACATAATCACAAATCAACATCTAGGGGATTTCTAGTTTTTTCAAAATCCTATCTAAGACTTTTTGAACTAATAAGTCCTATTCAGTAAAACTGAAAATATTATCAGTTTTTCTTAATTTTTAAAACTAAGAATATTTTGCATAGTAATGTTTCAAATAATGGTTTCACTAATTGAGGAAAAAAAAATATGAGATTAAACATTTTTACCCCTCTACTTATTACTTTGATTCAACTATCCAATAAAATTGAGAATATTATCATTTTTTTTTCCAGTTTTATGAAAATATTATCAGTTTTTCATTTTTTTTGTTGTTATTTTTTAGTTTTGCACATCAATGTTCCATCACCATACTCCTTTATAGACACAAAATTTTCAATTTTGCATAAAAAAAATCAAAATTTCCAATTTTGCACATAATTTTATTTTTATTTTTTCTATTTGAAAGTTGATATTTTAAAATTTTGAAAATCAAAATAAATATCAAATCATTATTTTCCTTTATAAATATCCATAAATGATGAACAATCGTTATTTGAAGGACAATTATGACTATTAAAAATTTAATGTGACTTGAAGGTCTAAAGATTTTTAATTAGAACTTAATGGAATATAAGCTCATAAATTAAAATTTGTGCGTAAATATTTCTATAATCAATGGTATATAGTATTTATTATAGAAGGTGTTTTTGATATTTTGAGAAATGTTGTCATGACATTTATTTTACAAATTTATTTCGCGTTTTACAACGCTTATTCAAGTAATAAAAAATGTGTAAGCTTTTAATTTTTTATATTTAAAAAAAATAGTAAGACTTGTTATATTATATTAAAAATCAGGTTGGGAAAATAAAGAGTTATTACGATATGAAAAATGCTTGGGAGCACTAATTAGTGCTCCCACTAATTAGGTGGCAGTGGGTCCCGCCATTAATGATGTGATGTTTTGGTCTTGGAGTTGTATTTTTTTTATTTATTTTTTATTTTTTTAATGTATTAGTGCTATTAGTGGTGATGTTTTTAGTGGGATGAATCATTGTTGATTACGATATATAGCCATCTTTTTAATATTTTATTTTTTATTTTTTTGGGGGATAAATTACACTAACTTCTCTTAATTTAAAGAAAATACAAAAAGATTTACAATTTGTCATAATTACACCATCTGTTGTATTAAAGTTAAATATACAAAAATTAATGTAAATAATGTAAAAATATAAAAATAAACAAGAAAAATATATATTTTTTAATATAAAAAAGATAACAGCATTATTTTGCAATTCATATAATTAATAAATTATTGATAAAAATAAAATTAAGTATTATGTAAATTAATTTTTTTTAAAAAAATTAATATAATTATGTTAAAATTAAAAAATATTTTTTTTTTCAAAATTACGATAGATTATTGTAATTTATTCCTTTTTTCTTTTTCTTTTTTTTCCGAAGGAATTATGAAGTTGGAAGTGGTGACTTTCGCGTACCATCCACGAGCAACGATTCTCTCCGTGACTTTTTATTTGGTGGGTTTTGGGACTTATTTCTGAGCTCAATTTTAATAATTCAAACCGTTATATTTTAAAATTTATTATATATGTCATGCTTGTAAAAAATTTAATCGATCGAATATAAAAAATTATGTGAATTAAAAATTTTATTAAATAATAAAATTATTTATTAAATTTTTATTAATAAATAATTTTTAATTTTTTCGATATCAGATCAACTTGATTTGTTATAAGATGATATACATGACAAATTTTAAAATATGAAAGATTCTAATTATCAAAATTAAACTCAAAAGTGAACCAATAACCTATCCAATAAATAGCCAAGGAAAAGATCCAAGCTGAGGATCCTTGCTCACCATCGACGTGGCAGAGGATTCTTTCTTTTTGGAGATGATACAGATATGTGAATCCAAAGGACAGGCGGTGGAGTTTCAAATGGATCACAGTCATTTGGGTAAAAGTTGGCAGTCACCAGCTGACACGTGCCACCGACCTGGGCCACATGTTGAACGTCACCCATGTTAATTCCATATTTATATATTTATTTTTATACATTTACATACACACAGTAAATTTCAGATTATTTTGGAAAAATAATTAAAAATTAATTTTTTTATTTTTTTAAAAAAATATGTAAAATATATGAAAGATAATATAATTTAAAATAGATTAAAAGGTGAAAGATAATATTTAACTACCTCTTTAAAATAGTCCTTTGTAAGATGGGGACGCACTATTGAAAGCTTAGAGTTGGGAGACCATCTCATTTCTTGAAGGATTTTGTATTTTTGTCCACTTTTGTATGTCAAGACGTCACTTATGGTTGGTTTGGAAGTAGATTGGAATTAATTTAATTTATTAACAAATAAATAAGTTAAAAAGTTATTAAAATAAAATATTATATTTAAATTATAATTATTTTACTTTTTCTTTCATAAAATTATAAATTAAAAAAAAATCAAAAATTCTTTTCAAATGAAACGTTTTAATTATATTAAAATAGTAAAAAAATCAATCTAAAAAAGTTATTGGCAAATGGAGGCTTAATTAAAGAAGAGTTGGGATTCTATCCGCTCCATCATTTGGATTGGAAGGTGTTGTCCGGTCGCATAAAATTTATCACAAATTTTATTTTGATAATTCAAATCGTTCATTTTATTAGGCATTTCATGTATATAATTTATATAAAAAAAATAGATCAATCTGATATTTATAAACTATTCATTTTATTAGTATTTGTACCAAAAAAATAGATATTTATTTTTAAAAACATACTAACCATTTATTTTTATTATTATTATTTTTTTAAAACAAACAGAATAAAATGATGGATTACAAATATTGAATTAACCTAATTTTTGTTACAGATGATAGGTATGTAGGAGCCAATAAAATGAATAATTTAAATTATCAAAACGAGACTCATAATAAGTATCGCATATCTAAACAGTACCTTCTAATTTTGATATATATTATTGGACGGAAGCCCCAACCCATTAAAGAAAAATTTTCTTGCTCTGTCAATTAACTTCTGAAAAAGTATGTCCAACACTTTTCACTCTCTTGTAAAATAAAATGTTGATATTTAGGCCTCATTTGGAAACCCTCCCGTTTAGTCAAAAAGTTACTAAAAAAGTCAAAAAGTCAACAACCCATATTAAAAAATCAAAGATTCTCTTTTCTCTCTACTTTTTACACATCTTTTCATAAAAACTCAAAAAGTCATCCTAAACATACTAGTTTTTTTAGTTCATATTTTAGCTAAATAGCCTAAAACTTACTAAATTAATATGTTCCCAAACGAGGCCTTATAATTGCAAAATCAATATTCACATGTATAATTTTGATGATCCAAAATTTTGTTGTTCGTAACGTTGCCCTTTAACTTTTTATTTATAATTATGAATGGATTTTATTTTTATATGTTTGATTGAGGGGATCAGATGGTCACGAAGTCGTTGGATGATTTTTCAGAATTTTTTTCTTAAATGTTATATATAAGTAGGTAGATTATTATTGGCTATTTTTGACACTTTGAAAATTAGAAATATAATTCAAGTATGTAAGTGCAGTGCATAAAAGTAAAATATAGAAATTTAAAGATAAATGAAATTGATAAAGGCGTAGAGTTTGGATTTGGTCAAGGGTCTCTTTAGTCTTTGCTTTCATATATTTATAGCCTTCTCTTGGCGCCTGCGGAGCAGTTAGATTGCCATCTTACGCCATGCTCTCCTTCCTTCTCGCTACTTAGGGCCATAATCTTCCATTCGTGTGTGTGTAACTGCTAGCAACTACTCCTTGTTAACTCATTCTTCATGTGCCTCTCACATGTTGCTTATTACCTCTACTAGTTGAATTTCCATTCGTGGCTCATGTGGGCACCTTCATAGGTGGGACACTTCGCTATCTCATTAAATACCATAAAATACCATTTGCTTTCAACGTGTCACTTTCGAATTGGATGGTTTAAATGTGGCGCTAACAATACCCCCTGCACTAGTGTAAGCATAATGGTTACACTAGTGGACATAACCTCTGGAGTTTGTACTTCTCCCACAGTTACATCTCCTTAAATGTAGCATCTACGATCTCTTTAGTTTGCAGTCTTGGGTTCTGTATTTAATGAGGTTCGAACTAAAAAATAGGGCCCATCAACTTTCAAGACTTCGAAGAAATGACTACCTTGGGTATGGAAGAGCTTAACAGTGAGGTTATGGAGGTTGATGCAAACACAACCAATTGTCCTACATCTCTAGAATTAGATTCTCGTCTCAAGGCTATTCACGTGACTTCCTCTTCTTCCATTCTGCAACCAGAGCATCTTGATGTATCTAAATCACTTCACTCAAGCTAGGATGTACCTCCCTCTTTGCTTTTGATTGGCACTGCTATTGGCTGGGGGATGTTTTCCTTCTTCCACTAGCTGGGACACTTGGGAACCACCTGCGGTGATTACTACTCATTTCAAGATCCACCATCGTTTCTTAGAGCGAGTAGACCCCAGCATCATCCCAATCCACCGTTGAAGTAAGGTTATCTACCCTTACCAGCCACCATTCAAGAATCTAAGGCCTGAAAACCATTTTCTTTATTCTTGTCATTTGTCCTCTGCCCCTTTTCGAATCAACAAAAAGGTCTTTTCTAAAGGATCCGGGTTTCATTCCTGCTCCTGATGAGGTCTCATCAGGGTTAGACCCTACTATGCTGCCCAAACAAGCCAAATTATTCCCCTCTAATTGGCTAGAACATGTCACTAAGGCACGATATCCTACTGGATTTCAAACTAAACCTTCATTACCATTCCTCCCTTAACAACCCCAAAGGATTTTAGAGCTTCGAATGGCCATTGAACATTACGTCCAATACACCTCCTAACCATCATACTCTGCCTGTGGTCATGCCAGGTCTAAGGTTACAAGACTATTAGCGGGCTTCAATCATCTCCTTTTTGACACCCCTCGCAATGAGATTCCTTCCCACAAAAACTTTCTTTAGGCTTGCGCTGTGCTCATTTGAAGCCATTCTCGTAATTCTGTCTCATTAACTAAAACAGAGACTTTTCTCTATTATCTTCCATCCTTTTTGAACTGGCATGCCGTATCTAAAGCAGAATGCCACACCTTGGAGGATTTAGATAGCTCTTATTTGGGCACCAAATATGAAGCTCTTGGGATTTTATCTGACTTGGACAATCTTGATCAACTCTCTGACCTTGATGATCATTGTCCTTCCCAAGAATTTCAAGAGTCTGCAAGCTTCAGAAAGCGAGAGTCTTTAGAGAGCTAAACAACAAAGTCTTTGTTGAAACTCAGGTCTTTTCAATCTCAGCAATTCACAGCAGACACAATGAAGAGAGGCTAAAAAAAGAAGACAAATCCATAAAGTATTTTTGGGTCAAATTTCATGACCTTGTTACTTTTTCTTTTTCCTAAAAATCCTGATGGAAAAAGGGTATCTCAAACCCCTTTATCCCAACCTCTTCCTGACCCACTCCCTGCTAGACATAACCCCACCAAATATTGTGCGTACCATTAATAGCGCGATCATGGCACTGATCATTGCTACCGCCTTTGTCATGAGGTTCAGAATCTCATCGATAACCAGACAATAGATCCATCTCAAGAACACAATGTTACTACCAACCCACTTCTCATCTGTGACCAAGTACCTCCTCCTCACCTTAACCTCATCCATACACTACCTCCTACCTTCGACCCCAGTATATATATCACCCCTGCTTATTTACCCAAGCTTGAGCTGTTCATTCCAAAAAGCACGGACTTGTGCATGATGGATGCACTTGAACCCCGAGTGTCTCAAACCTCAAAACTTGAACTCAATCTCCACAATAGCTCAATTCTAGTCCAACCTACTCCAAAGAGTCCAACCCAATCAATTCATCAAGACCAAGCAGGTTCAAATACACTGCGGACACCAATAGTCGAACCCGCTACTCCCCGAGTTGTTGAGCATGATTGAAGATCTTCAGAGAACTATAGCAGATCTAGCCTTTGGGGTCTTGGCTCCATCATCGACCACATCATATGCCAAAAGGTTCACGTCAAAAAGCCCCCCAATCCTGGGGTGAGCTACAGTTGGAAAGGGCCAACCTGAAGCTATCTCAAGTCTAGGTGATGTCATATCCACAACAAACGGGCCTCGCTTCGATATAGCCGCCCAATCCCTTGGTCAAGCTAAAACAAGTGGCAAGAACAAGGCCGGGACAAGTATTGATCCCTATGCACATCTTCGGTGGGCTATTGAGACTTTGAAGGTTAAAGGGTTGAACAAGCAGCAAGTGCTTGTAGTTGTTTCAAAGATTGTAGATGGCACTATTGTCGCTGAGATTGAGAGCATTTTGAATCAGGAGGTAAGCCAAGAAAAGGGATGTTTTACTAGAAATACCCATCCTGATTCCAGTCCCAAGCCCATGAATACGCAGCCAACACCCACCAATCCATTTTCCAATGTTTCTAACACTGATGCTTCCTTCTCCTAAAAATGAACCTTCATCCATCTCCATATGAGCCCAACCGTTGTCTTTAAGCTACTCATGGAGAAAGGGTATCTTAAGCCGCTCAATCCTCGACCTCTCCTTAACCCCCTCCCACCTAGATATGACCCTACCTAGTATTGTACATTCCATCAACAATACGGTCATTATACTGACCGTTGCTTTCGCCTTCACCATGAAATTCAAGACGAGATTGATAATAAGGTCATCACCCCACCTGAAAAATCCTAAAGTTGTTGGTAATTTCTCCCTGACTACAATAGATTGCCATCCCATAACATAAATCCTATCCATGGCTTGCCAACAACCAACCTTGACCCCAGCCAGCACAATAAAGGAGATGTGTAGAGACAGCTTGGGTAATCGTGAAGCTTAATTTGTGAGACCCAACTTGAAAGTCTGAAATCAAACCTACTGGGTGTGGATGTTATTGTTGAATTGAATGCAGGTTTGGACCCTCTTGTGGGCTACTTGAAGTAGTCTTTGAAATCTACAGATGGACTTAGGGACTGAAAACCTCTTTTGTCTCAAGGATGCTGATTTTGTTTTGAGTCATATTTTGTAAATAGTTGAGTTGTGAGTTTTATTTTTGTTGTCTTTTCTTGTATTGTTGCATCAGTTGAGCCTCTTCTTTTAAGTCGCTCTCGTGTACCCTCGAGTCTTCATTTTGTTGTTTTAATAATAAAAAAGCAGGAGTCAAATTTATGATCATTTTATTGTGTACACAGTAATTCATGTGTGACCTTTTGAAAATAGGAAAACTTCGAAAATGTTTTTTGAATGAAATTCCATTAATAAGCACGAATGTTGAGAAGGATCCCCTAAATGGTTTGAGTGGATTCTAAATTATCAGCACAAAATCCTTCATGATTTCCAAATTTTAAACTGTTTCTTTTGCAAACTTGCGAAGGTAGATTTAGAATTGTGCGTGGTATTCAACACTATCTTGGGGACTTTCTTCACACAAGACAGCTTTCAGACCTCATAATCATAGAATTCCTCCGCCTGTTGTTTTCATTACTTCAAAAAGAAATGGATAAAAGAGCAAAAAAAAAAAAAAAAAGAAAAAAAGAGAAGAAAAAAAGGGAAGAAAAAAACACACAAGAAAAAAGAGAAAAATAGAAAAAGAGAAAATAAGAAAAACCAAAAAGAGAAGAGAAAAGAAGAAGAAGAAGAAGAAGAAGGAAAAAAGGAAAGAATTCAACCATCAAGCCAGGGGTATCCATTGGAATGAAATCCAAGCAATTGTGAGGAAAGGAACTTTTGTTTGAATTCAGGGAGGCCAATGCAAGGAAGTACCGTGAGAAGAACCAACTCTGAAAAAGAAGCAAAAGAAAAGAAGAAGACATGCATAAGGAATGGAGAACCAAGCTCAAATCAAGGTGAAGCCAGTTTCAATGTTAGGGCAAGGATGACTATTGATCAAATTCACCGCAAGTGTTGCAACGTTATGCTTGAGAGGCTCGCTAGGCCGAAAACCTGAAAGGGCAACCTAGGCAAAAGTTAGAGCATGAAAAATGAGAAATCAAATAAATAGAGATCCCAAGGTTGAAAACCCCTAAGGGGTGACTTTGGCGAAAGTTAGAGCGCAAAATGAGAGTGTCAACACCCGAGTGAATCTCAGCAATGAACTACGTTGACCTGATTCCTATTCTTAGGATACGTAGGCAACTTCGTCCTGAAATTCAGTCTCAACCATATCCATCTTATTCATCTCAACCCAATCATCTTGCTCAATTCACGTCGTTAGTTTCGCATCAATCCATGGGCTACACCGACTGTTGTGCATACCATATACTTGCGTTGGGTAAGAAAGTTTTAGGTTGAATCAACAAATGGATAAATTTTCAACACTTGAACTTATCAGTAGAATCTCTAACTTAAGTAACAAAAAGGAATTGAAACTCGAGTTTTGTGAAATTGATTTCTAAAAGGAACATAAGTAATACTACGGGCACTATGAATGATCAGTTACCTTGAGTATTTTTCTGTTTTCGGGTCAGTTGTGAGTTCTGTTGTGTCGTTCCTGGTGTTTGTCTTAGTCTGCGCTCTTCATCGAGCCTCCATAGAATGTATGTCACTCAAAAGTGCTCTTCATCGAGTCACCCTGGCGTGTCCGTCACTCAAAAGTTCAATAGAGTGGCATGGTTCCATACACGAATGCTCGCTCCAAACTCAAAAACAAGTCCATGTGTGGAATTCATAAACAAATTGAGAGTGCCCATACAAGGGGCATCACATTCATGATCATTGCGAAGTGTATATGAGGGATCCATCACTGCTTTGGAAGGGACTGAAGTAAGTTCTCAACATGCCATGATAGAAGAGAAGCATGAGTCTGATTGGTCGGCAACCATTCCAAGATCTGATGATCCCCATCACATGTGCTTGCAGAATGTTAAAAAAGGTGGCCAGTGACTGGACACTAGGGGCAATTTTTAGTACATCTGATCGGGCCATCCATCGAACAAGGGGGCACGAACCCAATCAGTGGGCAATTACTGGACACTAGGGGCAATATTCAATGCATCTGATCGGGTCATTAATTGAACAACGGGCATGAACTCAACCTTTCTCTCAATCCACTCAGAGCCATTTGTTGAGCACTTTCCCCTTGATTACGGTAGTTTACGCCCATGATGATTCTGATATGATTCAACTTTCGAAAGTTGTCTCTGACCATTTCAAAACTCTCTTGGGATTGCCATCTTCCCTCTGATTAATACATGTGCTTTGGCTTATGCATGCATGCTCGTACAATCGGGTTGAGTTGAACTGCGTGATTGGTTGCTCTTGCTCTTGACTTTGTTTTGTACTTGTAATAACAGAGTTTCGTCAAGTTATCTTCCGTAGTGTTTTTTCAATTACATTTTAATAAGTTGTGGCAAGTTGCCCTATACTCATTTCATAAGGTACATGATGCACTTCTCTATGTACTGCTCATTTCTCTTTGCAAACCATGCATTTTCCCCTTGTATTGCACTGTTTTGTGCACCTTGCATCGCACTATTTTGTGCATTCGCCTTCTATCGCACTGTTTTGTGCACCTTGCATCACACTATTTTGTGCATTCACCTTGTATCGCACTGTTTTGTGGACCTTGAATCACATTATTTTGTGCATTCGCCTTGTATCACATTGTTTTGTGCACCTTGCATCGCATTGTTTTGTGCATCTTGTATCACACTATTTTGTGCACCTTGCATTGCACTGTTTTGTGCTCCTTGCCTCGCACTGTTTTGTGCATTCACCTTGTATCACACTGCTTTGTGCACCTCACATTGCACTGTTTTGTGCATTCAACTTGTATTGCACTGTTTTGTGCACCTTACATCGCACTGTTTTGTGTATTCACCTTGTATCGCACTGTTTTGTGCACCTTGCATAGCACTATTTTGTGCATTCACCATGCACTGTCTTTTGCATCTCACCCACGTTATCTTGTGCACTCTCTAGGTCTAGGAGGCCTTAAATCCTCTAAAGGTGCAATTCCTTTGGTGTGTGTCACACTCGAATGGCTTCAGGTAGTCTGGTATAGCGACTTGATTGTATTTGTAGTGAGTTCCTAGAAGACCAACTGAGACGGTGGAAACTAGAGTTCGAATGGCGATGCCTAGAACACAAAGGTTTGAAATTTCTGAGACTAAAGTCTTGTTTAAAAACCCAGGGGTGTATCCTCGGCCTTCAATCTGTATGGCAGCCCCATAGGTTAAGGTAGCTTGTCTGCGCCTTAATTTTGGATATTGAACCAACCTAGTCTGTCACCCTGTTGGAGAATAAGGAAAGTTGCAAACATAGCCAGGGAGAAAAATAGTACTCGTGGTTTGGAAGCACAAGATGAAAGAAGAAGTCTTAAAGCTAAGAAGAAGAGGAAGATCCCCAACAACAGGAGGTGAGTCATTGCCAATTGCCCCTGTAAAGGCACTTTCACTTCCTAGCTGCTACATCATATCCGTTATTATCTATTATCTCTATCACATTGCAAATAACATCTATCGCATGCATCTACTACATTATCAATTACATCCATCACATCAAACCATTTTAGTGTCTTCATCCTTTCCATGTTAAGCTTAGTTTGGCATATGCTCATACCTTTCCAGCATTAAAGCATAACTCTTCATGTGTACACGCCTATTCCAACAAGAATTGTGGTCTGAGGGATTCAGCACCTTCTGTGCTAGACGTGGTTTGTTTTGTGTCCATGCCTTTTCTAGGTAAAAGGTAGTTTGGCCTGCGCCTTTTATTCACTGCATGTCCAAAAAAAGGCGCAAATGTACCATTAGATCTACAGAACCATCGAAGCGATCAATATGTGGCATCTTGAACTGTTCTGGTAGAGTAGCTACAGACTCAATATACCGATCCTCAATATCCATAATAGAGTTAACCCCCTATGCCTTCTTGAATAGTTTTTCAAGTTTGTTGACTTTGAGCAGAGTCGAGTCAAACTCAAATTCAAAAGGTGCCTCAGTTTGGTGAACTATAGCTCTAAACATCTGGACCGAAATTGGATCTGCCTGGATAGGAAGACTAGGAACACCCTCGGCCAATGGATCCTGGACTATAGTATGGGTAGTAGTACCTGGCATAGGAGTAGCCACATGAGGTGTATGAGAAATGGAAGCCGCGGCCGACTGTTGTTGTTGCTGTTGTAACCTATTCGTGACCTCGGCTTGACGGGCTTTGTCATGCTGGAGTGAGCCGATTGATTTCTGAAGACGAATCAGTAATTCCTCCAGATCTGATGATGGATATTGAGCCATTCCAAGAGTAGGTGATTGTGCTTGGGGTGAGCTAAGTACTGGTGATCTGAGGGGTGACTGATTGAACAACGAAACCGGTGAACCCCATCTGACCTTTCTTCGTCTTGCCATTGGTGAGTGTAAAGCAAACATTGGATGTCTCTGAACTAGATCTTCGACTTTACAAAGTCTTCCGACAAGGGTCCAGAGCACGTGGGGGATATTAGAACTTTTTGAAGCTATGGTTTTAGGACTACCTTGCAAAATAAATAAAGCAAAAATCAGAAATCGGACAGCACCTCAGCCAAAATTTCATCAGAACATATATGATCATAGCTGAAGGACTGTACTCCTTACTGAATTTTACCCTACAAACTGATATAAAACCATTGATATGAAGAATCCCTGTACAGATCCACTATAGAGCACATAGCTGGTAAAGAGAGCCAAAACACCCCTATGAGGGGGTAGGGTTACCTTGTCCTAGCTTTGGCATGATCTAGAGTTTCACTACTTCAACAAAGTGGTTTCAGAAAATCCTGCATATAGGCGAGCATCTTGTCATATGTTGGAACAATCACTAGAGCTATACTATATATGCTAAGCCAATTCGACAAAAGGGTACCTCAGCAAGGTTACCTAATATACCTCTCACACCTAACACCAAAAACTGAAAGGAGGATCAAGGGGTACAATGGTAACCCAGATCCAAGGGTTGTGTTCCCAACGTGACATTGCCTACGTTCGACCAGCCTTTTGGCAAGCTTTTGGTAAGCCTCCGGCAAGTCGTCCAAGATATCAAATGGTAAACACAATGACTTATGAGCACCATGCAAATGCAATGTGTAGACCGCCCGAACTCCGCTCCACGCGCGAGGGCGCGAATTGTAGTTCTTAGCTACTATAGTTCGGACTCTTATCACGGTTCTGAATCTAATCTCACAAAGTGCAATGTAAGACTGGTAAATCACCAAAGAGTCCAAATCTAGCAAATCGTTTTGAAAATTCGATTTTAATGAAAAAAGCGCCAAACATGGACTACTTTGCCAGATTTCAGAGTCGCCACCTAAATATTTTATTTTTGAGAAATTTAGGAAACCCTGACTCGTGCCTAAGGCCACATGTCCGTCGTCACCAAAGTTACCTCGGCTCGAGAATTTGGGTACGAGGGGGGAAGGTCATGAAATGAGCACCCCCCGCTCGCCCGATCAAAGGGTCGGCCTCTACTAAACATGATATGTTGTTTTGAAAGCACATGTTTTCTTATTCCAGTTATTAATCTAGAATTACTATGTGATGCGCACAGCACACAAGTATAGACTCAACCGCAAGAATTGAAACAAAACATCTCATGTTTGTTTTTCGAAAATGGTTTGAAAGTGCTACTAGCAAGTAGGCTAAGACGCGGATTTGCCACCCTCAAGTGGGCTTAGAAAACAACATGATTTTGCCATTCCGCAAAGTGGGCTTAAAATGCACATTTTGATGAAATGTTCTAATTCAAGCAATGAAGCCTTCATCCACAGGCATTCATACAGTTGTAGCAGTTAAGCAAATAGCCTCATGGCAAGCATGCTATCATGGTAGTCACTTACACACATGCAAGGATGCTAAAGCGTAAACACTCACAGTGTACTTCGAGCCAAAACATAAGCTAGTTAGAAATCATGCATGATCCTAGCTATGTTAAGATGCCTAATGCAATACATGCAAAAATGTAACTAAAATAGGCTCGATATCTAGAATGGCATATGAATGCAACAATTGATAACATGCTTTGAAACACGTATTCAAGTAAGTGTATTGAAATACAATGCAGTTTGAATGATGCGCCGAGCCCGGTGCATGCAAGACAAAATGAATGATGCACGCATGCAAACATAAGTATGCTAATTGAAACATGCCCTAAAACTAACCATCAAAAGCTGGTAAATAAAAGCGAAAAAGACATGGGGTTGGAAGACATTCACACACACACGCACACTTATTACAACACTTGCCCTCTCGACGGAGGGTCCAAATAAATAAGCTAAGCTAGCTATGCTAAGCTACTTATTTACAAACCAACTAATTAACTAACTTAGCTAATTAATTATTACAACTCAAATGAATTTAAACAACTAGCTAATCTAAGCCAATTAAATACAAAACAAATTAATTAATTAAACACTTAACTAATTAATTACAAAAGAACTAAGCTAATGAACTAGTTTAGCTAAGCAATTTAAACAAATGGCCTCGGGAAGCGAGGGGGATATGCATGCTCAGTCAGCTTCGCTCGGAAATCCACTACCGTGCCTCATGATGCCTCTGTTTGCACTCTTTTGGACTTCTGAAAATTGTGCCAACTTCCAAGATGCTTCTGACTTACCTTAGGAACATGCTGAGGGATGGTCGGCCCAGAGGGATGGCCATCGGCCAAAGTTGATGGCCATCGGCCACTTCTGATAGCCGATCAGTAGCCTTGGTGGCCGGTCGGCAGCTTTGATGGCCAGTCGGCCACTGCTTCCTGCAATTTCTCCTTTTGCTGCAACAGAGCACAAACAGAGGCATGGCAGTGTATTTACAAGAAAATGTGTGTGCAACCACACTCCTTATCATGTCTCAAGCTCAAAGGAGTGTAGTGCTCGGCTCTCGAGCCATCAATCACGCATCTCAATGCATGATGGCCAAAGAGTCAAGCTTGCACAATGTTGATGAATGCACAAATAACACATAGGACTCAATGAACCTCCACCTTATCATACATAATCAAAGGTGTCGGTGACCTAAGGAATGAGGCACATTTCATCACTTTGAGTATGAAACGTCTCTCGTTCCTCGTGTTTGGATTAACGTCCGACCAAGACACAATGCAATGCAACACACATGCAAATAACATGCTCATCTACCAATGCTAAAGTGGCACTCATGAGGTTCCATCATATAAGCAATGCATGCATGGCATATTTGGAGGCTAAAGCATCAAAGCAAGTAAGGAGCATCATACAAGAGGCATACAATACAATGCTCAATGGATGTAAACCAATCCCAAACAGACCTCATGCATGCCCAAACAGTGGCCAAAATGTGCTATAACTTAAACACAAGAGGCAAGAAAAGCATGCACAACTCATGGCTCACAAGCAAGGCACAAAGCTCAACCCTCAAACGCATTGAAAGAGTGATAAATGTGAGAGTATAACAAGGCTATATGCTCTGAAATTATGAGTTAAATGATGCCATATCACTCAAACAACACAAGTATAGCATGCAAGAGGCCTCAAAGCACAAGGCCAGTAAAGAGCAATACACAACGAGCATGCAATACATGGCACAAATGTCCAAACCAACTCAGGACAGAGCTTAATTTGGCCAAAACAAAGACCAAAACATACTGAAATGGTAGCCCAAAAGCCCAAGCAAGCATGCATACGTATTGGCTCATGAACGAGGCATGAAGGCACAACTCTCAAAAGCACCTAAAGAGTGAAAAACATGGAAGTGTGGCAACACTATATGCTCTGAAATAACATGTCAAATGATGCCAAAACATGTAAATACCTGAAGCTAAGCATGCAAGATACCTTAAAACTCAAAGCTATTCAAGGCTATTGCACTACAAGCATGCATAACAAGCATCATACGACCAAGGAGCCTCAAAACAAAGCTAAAGCATGTTAAAACATGAGTGAAAACTTGCTGGAGTGGAGCCAAAACATGCTAGAATAATGGGCCAAAACACCAAGTATACTAGGCTAGTGAGCAAGGTTTACACTATAAGTGTAAGAACCAAGCAAGAGGTGAACTCACCAACCAAAATTAGAGTTAAAGCATGTTAAATAATAGCCAAAAATGGGCTGATATTAAGCCAACACATGCTAGAATAACAAGCTAACTCATTAGGCATGCAAGGCTAGCAAAGAGGATTTACAGTACAAGTGTAAGGAGCATGCAAGAGGTGGCCTAACCAACCCCAAATAGAGCTATGCCATGGAAAAACAAGGTCTGAAACATGCTAAGATAGGGCCCCAAGAAGGTAGAAAAACATGCTAACTTGGTAAGCCAATAACACTTGCAAACAAGATACAAAAAGGGGGGGGGACCACCCCCACCTATTTGGGGCCTCAAAATACACTTTCCACCACTGAAATTCCTCTGGAATTCAGTGGTTAAAAGGCCAAGAGAAGGTGATCTCAAAGGCCTAAAGAGATGGCACAAAACAAGGCCAAACAAGCCACCAAAGGGGGTAAACCACCCCTAACTCAAACAAAGCCTTAAACAAACATTTTAAGCACCTAAATACAGAACTTTTATCAGTTGAAAGCTAAGCCAAAAGAAGCATGCAAAGATGGCTAAGTAAGCAACTAAAACAAAGCTTTAAAGAGGATCAAGACTCACCCTTGAAGAACAACTTCAAAACAGTAACTTCTTAGGCAAAAACCAAGCTTTTGAGCTTCAAACAAACCTCCAAGTACCTCAGCTCACGAGTGAAGGTGTTTCACTAGGTGCTTTAGTGCAAAAGTGTGAAGAAAAACCACTTTAAGGCACAAACTAGCACAATTATAGAGAGAGAGGGAGAAAACAAGAGAGAGAGAGAGAGTTATATGTATAGCCATAAGCAAATTTTCTGAACCTCTAAAAGGGGAGAGGAGCCTCCCCTCTTATAGAAATCCAAGTCTCAAGCTTGTTGAACAAGCTAGAAGCTTGGTGCAATCCCTCCATACACGTGTATGAAGGATGTATTCTATGCTCACTAGTAGGCACAACTGGCAACAAAATATCTGCAAATGCAAAGAAAAGGGCCTCGGTTAAAAAACATGACCGACCAGCCATTTGTGATGCCGACCGGCCAGCACTGATGGCCGATGGGAAGAGGGCATGGCCGATGGGCAAGGGGCCTAGCTGATGGGTTGTAGGGCTGGCCAGCAGGCCACCCCCTTCCCTCAGAAATAAAGCCACAAGCTCTTGGTCCACAACCAAGCACAAAACAGACAAGTTGAGAGGTTCCAAGGCCAGGCGCACAACCGAGACCTTCAGGAACTCAAAACAAACATGGCATAGATGATCATCGAGTGTTCAAACGATGACATCCAAGTCTTGAGGACGGTCAAAAATGGGGTGTCTACACAATGCAATGAACATATATATGTAAATAAAATTTCACATCATGAAGTCCAAGTCAAGCTCTCTAATATCCCTAGTAGAGTCGCCGGAAACTGTAGCTGGTTTTTCATGCTCTTCGGAGGGCTTAGTCTTCTTGGGTACGATAGCCCTACAGTTCAGACTCTCGTGGTTCTGAATCTGGTTCCACAAGTGCAATGTGAAACAGAAAAACAAATAAGAGTCCAGATCCAACAAATCTTAGAAAATCCATTAATCACCAGAAGTGCCAAAAATGGACTACATTACAAGATTTCAGATTCACCACCTAAGTATTTTTGAAAAATTTAGGAAACCCGTGACTCGTGCCAAAGGCCACTTGTCCATCATAACCAAAGTGTCCTAGTTCGGGAACTTGAGGGAAAGGTCATGAATTGTGCACCTTACTCACCCAATCAAAGATCGGCCTCTACAAATCATGATGTGAATTTTATGCACATTATATGCTCATGTTCTAATTATTAATATACCAACATTACTAGGTGAAGCAAACACGTATAGACCACGTCACTTACTTTGGAATGCTTTGATTTCATGCTTCTTCTTTTTCTTTTTTTTTTGGTAAATAGTTTTTAATATGTGCGACTCAAAGGAAAAGCGACCTCACATGTGCAATAAGCAAAGTCATTCCAACTTATACATTCATTCAAAGAGGTATTTCAAATAAGCACATGGCCTCATAGTAGTATGCTTGACATGGCAACATAAACACACATGTAATATGCTAAAGAAAAAATGCTCACCTAGTACTCAAATGAGGCAAGCCGAAGAAAAGAAGATACTTAGAAAAATACATGATCCTAACATGCAAAAGGGCTAATGCGTCACATATAAGAATGCAATTACTAGATTCGGCTACTAACATGATATGTGAATCAACTCAAAGTATGAGGTAGCACATAGAAGCTGTAGATACCCCATTTTGACCACCCTTAAGACTTAGGCATCTCACTCTGAACGTTTGACAATGAAATGTTACGCTGTGCAATTGTTTGATTCTTCAGCAAAATGATTCGGTTTCACGCTTTAAAACCTAAACCTTGTACCCCCTTTTGAACCAAAACCTTATTTTTTCTAGCCTAACCACTCAGAGAAGAGCTGGCCAAACAAATGGACGACATGCCATTTTTAGAGGGTCGGCCGTACACCCTCATGGCCGACCGGCCATGTTTGCCGATAGTAGATATTTTACAACAGCCAGCTGTCCCACGTGCATGCTTTGCACCAGCTATCTCTTTGCTGATATTTCTGATATGAGAAGCTATTTTTCTATAAATGCGACACCCCTCCCCCCCTCTCATGGTTTGGGGTTAGAAAAATTCCCTAAGAGCCTACAGCTTGTCTAACACACTTCCCTCCTCTCATGCAATATACATACACTATAGATACACCATCTAAGCTTGAACTTGAAGCTTTTGGCTGAGATTCTTGAACACCATTTCAGCTCCTTGAGAGTGCTTAGTTTGTGGTTTGTAAACAAAGAAGTTCATCCTCTCTTTCAAGAGGTAGACTTTGAACTCTTTCTCTCTCTTTTTCTTGTATTTACTTGCTATTTTCAGAGTGTTTTGTGGCCTGAAATATGTGATTTAAAGTCACAAAAAGATGAGGAGTTAGTCACCCTTCTTTAAGATTGTTGGCTAGATAAAAACCCTTGGTTTTATTCCACTTTTGCCCACTTTTTCTCACCTCTGAAACTTGATTTTCAGCACTATTTTTGGCTGTTTGAGTGCTTTTTAATGTGTTAAATTATGCTTTGAATACTATGATTGTGTTGTTATAAGTCCTTTCGGATTTGGTGTGTTAAGGATATAGCCCCCCATCCGTTTGAGTTGATGATCTTTTCTTTCATTTTTATAGCTTTCATGTATATATTCATGTCATTGTAATCATCCACTTTTCATTCATACTTTGCAACTGCCCCTCTTTCTCTGCTCTTTTGATCAAAGGTTGTATCAAATCAAGAGTTATTGTTCTTGGTATAAGAAAGGGGTTCATCATGCTAAATGGTTTAATCACTTCGAAGCTTCATTACCAGGACATCACGTTTTCCTTATACAAAGCACAATCTTTTGTTTGACATCTCCTCCGGTCACCGGTGCATTACTTTTAACAAACTAATTTTCTAGTTAGACATTTGGAAATCATAAAAGAATGATACATTATAGCTCATTATCGGGTTTGGATTTGGAGTCATTACTGCCCGTTTCATGTTTGACTCCAAATTCATTATTGCTTGTAAATGAGTTTGATTCCTCCTTTGTAATTTGCCTCGTAGAAAAGGACTCGAAGAGTTCATCTCTTTGGTCAAGTCATGCTTGTTAATCTTTCTTGATTTGAACTTAGTGGACTTAATCATCACTTTTGGACAAAAAAAGAGAAAAGATAAAGAAAATTGAAAGGTAAAGTAAACAGGCTAAAAAAATTGAAGTAAAAAAAGGTAAAAAGATAATAAAAATTGGTTAGGTTCAGTAGGACGTTATATTGAACCTTTTGCTTCTAGAATTATCGCATATTATTTTAGTGATGTTCGATGATTCATGAGGCAAGTCTACCCTCTCCCTTGAGGTAACTTCATGATAGGGAGGATATATTGTTTGTCTTTTGTTACGTTTATTAAACTCTTGTCCTATCGCTTCTAAGATCATCACGCAACAAATTTACGATGATTGATGATTTGAGAATCGAATCTACTCCTCCCTTGCACATCTTCATGATAGAGAAGGGCAGAGAGGATAAACAGCTTTCGGAGACCCTCTATTTTGCTCTGATCCATCTCTGTTGCAGCAAGGTATTCCTCAGAAATAGTGGTCGGTCGGCCATCATTCTGTACAACCGACCACCTTATCAGGCCGGTCGGCCACCAATTTTATACGGCAGTGGTATTTTCACAGCAGAACAAAGCAGATCCTGAGGCCAAAATAGAAAATTTTCTAGCTGTAAACAAAGCATGTTCTGGTAGCGAACAGAGAGGTTTCCAGAGGGTGTTCTCGGTTCCGCACGTGCAGTTCCTCGCCTCCTTTTCAAGTCCCCTTTAGATTAGTAGGTTTGATTCATATATAATTAAGTAGTTGCTTTGCTTTCATGCGGACTTGTAATAATTAGTTAATTAATTAGTTTATTCATTTGTGTTTGTAATAACCATTTGGACCCTCTTGTGCGGGGGCAAACGTGTAATATTTGTATGTCTTCTAAAGCCCATTTCTTTCTTCCTTTTATTTACATGTTTACAGTGGTTGCATATAGTATTATCTTTTCGTTTCATATCATTACCATGCTTTGTATCCATTTTTTCATACATTAGGGTTCGGTTCATCATTCTCGAATGTCATTATCATTTGCTACTTACTTGAATACATGCATTGCCACAT
Organism: Camellia sinensis; assembly: GCF_055761805.1. Taxonomy (NCBI): domain Eukaryota; kingdom Viridiplantae; phylum Streptophyta; class Magnoliopsida; order Ericales; family Theaceae; genus Camellia; species Camellia sinensis. Next base: position 85,878,978 of record NC_138965.1, read on the forward strand.
GCTTTGAGTTAATCCATATGACATGTTAATCAACCGAACCCCGTAGTCGTATTTTTATATGTGTTGCATTAGCTACTTGTATATTAGGGTCATCCATTTTTCTAATTACTTTCTTTTTCTTTTGGCTTGCCTCGAAGTACTAGGTGAGCATTGTTTTGGCTTTAGCATATACATGTGTGTTTGTGTTGCCATATCAAGCATAATACCATGAGGCTATGTGGTTATTTGAAATAAACTGTTTGAATGCCTGTGGATGAAGGTTATTTTACTTGCATTGGGGATGATATTGATCAAATACATGTGTGAGCTCATTTATTTTATTTTGAGTTGTGTGCACTCAAAACTCATTTAAACATCACATAAAATCAAGTTATTTCCAAAACAAGTGAAATAATCTATACTTGCGTGCCTCACATAATAAGTTAGCATAATAATCTAAACATGAGCATATGATGTACACAAAATTCACATCATGATTAGTAGAGGCCGATCTTTAATCGGGTGAGTGGGGTGCTCAATTCATGTCCTTTGCCTCTCATACCCAAGTTTCTGAACTGAGATTTTCTTATGACAAACAAGTGGCCTTTGACGCGAGTCACAGGTTTCTTAAATTTTCCAAAAATATTTAAGTGGCGACTCTGTAGTCTGACAATAAAGTTCATTTTTGGCATCTCTGATGATTAATGAATTTTTTAAGATTTTCTAGATTTGGACTCTCATTAGTTTTTCTATTTCACATTATACTTGTGAAACCAGATTCAGAACAACAAGAGTCCGAACTGTAGGGCTATCGTACCTATGGAGACTAAACACCCCCCTCCCCCAGCGTCGAGGAGCACGAAAAGTCAGCTACAGTTTTTGGCAACTCCGCTAACGACATTAAAGAACTTGACTTGGACCTCATGATGTGACATTTTATTTACAAGTATTTGTTCATTGCATTGCATTTGCATGGTGCTCGTAAGTCACTCTGTTAACCATCTGATATCCTAGACGACTTGCGGAGGCTTGCCAAAAGCTTACCAAAAGGCTGGTCAAATGTAGGCAACGTCACGTTGGGAACACAACCCTTGGATTTGGTTTACCGCTATGCCGCTTGATCCTCCTTTCACTTTTCGGTGTTAGGTGTGAGTGGTATATTAGGTAACCTTGTTGAGGTACCCCTTTGACCAATTGGCCTAGTGTATATAGTAAAGCTATAGTGATTGTTCCAACATAGGACAGGATGCTCACCTATATGCAGGATTTTGTGAAACTACTTGCTTGAAGTAGTCAAACCCTAGATCATGCCAAAACTAGGACACAGTAACCCTGCCCCCCTCATAGGGGTGTTTTGGCTCTCTTTACCTGGTATGTGTTCTACAGTGAAACTGTACAGTGGTGCTTCATATCAGTGGTACAATTAATATCAGTTTGTGGGGGAGAATTTAGTGAGGAGTACAGTCCTACATCTGTGATTATATCTGTTGCAAATTTGGGCCGAGGTGATATCCGATTTTTTATTATTGCTTTTTTTTTTTTATCTCTTTTGTTAGGTAGTCTTGAAATCATAGCTTCAGAGAGATCTGATATCTGCCAAGTTTTATAGACTCACGCAAATAGGCTTTGCAAAATCGAAGACCTAATTAACGGTCAGCCAGTGTCAGTCTCTCTCTCATCAGTTGCTCGAAGGAGAAGAACCAGGCAATCATCACCAATACAGAGCAATTATCAGTCACCCGTTCATTTCCACCCACTTAGTTCACCAATATCTGACTCGCCTAGATCTATAATGGCACAACGTGCGAAAAAAGTTACAACTATGATGACAGCATTCCAACAAGCCATGGATACACTGAACCAAAGGATAGTTATGTAAGATCAGACCATTGTTGAAATGCGACGCCCATCTGAGGTATCAGCATCTACCACACATCCAGTCCCGGCTGCCTAGTCAAATCTTGATCCACCTCCCTCTAGCTAAAAACCTTCAAGTTTTGGATTTCCAAGAGATATTAGGACAAGCTGAAGCCTTCAAGCCTTCAGCACAGCCTCACGGAGGGCTTCTTCCTTTTGACATCAATGACATCAACCCTGTCATGATAAAAATGGCCAAGCTGGAGAAGATGCTTAAGAAATCTCAAGGCTTCAATTCCATCTCGGACATTGAAGATGATTATATTGAGGCTTCTGTAAGATTGCCAGAGAGGTTCAAAATGCCGCACATTGACATATTTGATGGGAGCGGAGTTCCTATCGTTCACGTCCATCTCTTCTCAAATGTCCTGAAACCAATGGGCTTGATACGAGCGAAGAAATTGTCATTATTCGAACAGATCTTTCAGAAGTGGCAGCCACTTGCCAAACTGGAAGGCTTGACCAAACGGAACTCGGAAGAACTATCTGAGGGATTTGTTAATTAGTATTCCCACAATACTCAGATAGAGGTAACGATCAGCGAACTGGAGGCAACCTCTCAAAATCCCAAGGAATCCTTTATTGATTTCATTGCTAAATGAAGGGCAAAGGCAACTCGAATGACAAACAGGCCTATAGAGAGGGAACAGGTTCGATTGGTTGCTCAGAACCTTGAACCAGATATGTTACAGAGGATGATAGTCAAGCCACTATCTACCTTCACTACTTTGCATGAATTAGAGGTTCAGATTGAGAGTTCTTTCAATAAGGGAATTATCTAGAGAACAAGTGAACCATCAAAGAGGCCGTTTACTAGGGGTACCAATGCTAGCCATAGCACAATTTCTAAGCTTGTCGAAATCAGTACCGTCATCACCACAGCCAAGATAGCCGATCCATTCGTTGACACAACCTCACAAACCACCAGCCCAGCCTGAAACCAATTTAGAATCTTCACCCCTCTTCGCATGAGTCCGACTCGTGCTCTCAAAGTGCTAGTGGACAAAGAGCACCTTAACCCCTTGACCCTCGACCTCTCTCTAACCCATTTCTAGCCAAACATGACCCCAATTAATCTTGTATCTTCCACCAGCAGCACGGTCTCCCCATTAACCGTTGCTTTCGCCTCCATCATGAGATACAGGATCTCATCGACAATAAGATCATAGCTCTACCCCCAAAGCCAAATGTAACCACCAACCCACTCCCCGCCCATAACCAAGTCCCCCCCACCCAGAAATATCAACCCCATCCAAACAATATCGCCCACCTTCGACCCCAGTATATATATCACCCCATCCCATTTGCCTAAACCTGAGGTGGTTATTCTGAAGGCACGGACTTGTGCATGATGGATATAACACCCGAAACCCAACCAAAGCCTATGGTGGTGGTAGTTGAAGAGAATGGAAAGTCACTGACAGAATGGTAGTCTAATACCCAGATTGCAAAGAAAGGGCCATCACCCATGGAAGAATATGATCCCAGTTAGTATATTGTGGTTTCTGACCAACCAAAGCCAATGATCATGCTACCGAACTCACTCTGCATCAATACAGTTAGAGAAAATGGGATTGAACAAAATCTTGATGACTTAGCAGAGATAGAGGAAGACTTAGAGAACCTCTATTTCTTTGAGGAAGAGGATGTGGGAAGTGTGTAGATCGGATTGTGGGATCCGAGCCAGCCTAAATCTAGCAGTGAGTGGTTAAGTAGTGAAGAGGAATCTAACACAGAGGAATAGAAAAAAAGGGTCTGAAAGGAGAAGTTGAAGGGAATAACAAGTCTAAGGACACGACTATCACCGAAAGAGAACGAGTGCTAGAACAGTTTCAAAAAGAGAGAATGAAGGAGATACGGAGATTAAAACTAAAACAAATAGGTGAAAGGAAAAAGAAAAGAGTACGTCGAGTCAGGGGAAAGCAATGTTAAAATCAAGGAGAAGTCTGAATGGGAACTCGGTAACAAAGAGAAGATGCCAAGGAAACTAAAACATTATCAAGAGGCAGAAACTGAGTCAGCCTCAAAGAAGAAGCAGTATGTCGACAGAGTAGGGGATCAGACAAGAAAGAATGAGATCCTTTCAGGAATCTACCTAAATTCGCCAAATCCAACTAATGGCAGAAGGCGCGATGTGAACACGATTCGTGTAGAGCCATACAACGACCCAGCAATGACCGTGACAGAATGGTGGGAGGACAATGATCTAACCTTTGCTTGCACCATTGAAGGGTGGGGAACTGGCACCCCTGACAATACATGGTACACGGAAGAGATCAATCACATGACAAGAAGTGGTCGCTATTTCAAACCCCATCCTTAGACCAAGAAGAACCCTCAGGGAATGAGGCCGAGAAAATGAAAGAGAAAGAGATAAAAGAAGACTTGGTGTTCAGCCAACTTAAAAAAATCCAGGAAGATATTTCAATTTAGGGGCTGCTAATGGCTTTTCGAAAACACAAGCAAGCATTGCTAGAGGTGCTAAACAAGACCAAGCTACCTATAAACATCACGACTGACCAACTAGTGTCTTTGGTCACATTTGGGGATGTTACTCCATTGTTGTCTTTCACAGACAAAGAGCTGCCACCCAAGGGGACCAACCATAACAAACCTCTGTATGTAACCTTGGAAAGGCAAAAAAAGTGGATCCCAGTAGTACTGGTTGATACCGACTTGGCAATCAATGTATGTCCGGTGAGGACTACTTATCTCATAGGCCTGAGGTGGGTTGACTTCACACCTACAACTCAAGCTGTTCGACTTACAACAATACCAGCCACAATGTCATGGGAACCTTTAAAAGCCAGATACTGATTGGTCCATCCGAAAATGAGGTTGAATTCCATGTGATAGATGTACCAGCAACCTTCAATTTACTCTTGGGCAAACCTTGGTTGCATCAAATGAAGGCGGTTTCTTCAACGGTGCACTAACTGGTGAAGTATCTGTTTAAAGAGGGGATTATGTCTGTTTATGGAAATTCTTCAATCCACCCTCCCCTGGGAACCACCACACCCTTGCTGGAAATATGCATGGAGAAAAAGATGTGTTCCTCTCTAGGTTCGCCCTAGCAGGGGCATGGTTGGTGCAGACTATCATGGCAGAGGATGGGGGGGTTATGTGAGCGCCCAATCTATATATATGATGAACAAGCAAGGAGACCTTCCCGGATTAGGACTAGGTAAAAGTGGGAGGCAGGGAAGTGCTGTTGCCAAAGAAGTAAGCCATAACCCTCACGTTTTTGGGTTGGCATATGAGCTAATTGGAGAAGATTGGAAGAGGAAGGGAAACAAATTGAAGGAGAAAATTAAAGCAAAGAAAGCCGGGAGGCAATTTGAGTTAGTTCACAAGCCGATCAGGGGGACCCTAAACGGACGCTTTGTCCGTCAAGGAGAAGGCTTCCCTTTCTGTGGATTCCCAGAGTCGTGGGTCGAACGGGAAACAAAGAAGAGATACCTTGGGTTTGAGATCTTTTTCAATCACCAATTGACAGACAGCGAAGAGGAGAGGATTGACCTAAGCATCGATCCAGGGCAAGACAGAAGTACAAGCTCGAATGGCGATAAAGAGGAACTATTGGGGATAGCATTGGCTAACCTCCTAGCGGACTCCGATGCTAGGGCTGAGTTTTTAACTTGGGGGATAATGTTACTATATCTGTGATCGGCGATAAACCAGCGGCGGATTACACTGATCTCATTTTGGACGCAACTGAGGCTTCATGCCTAGTTTGGCATTTTAAGAGGGGCTTTATTGACAGTTCTGAATTTGATGATGAGCCTAAATCTGATTCCACCAAGTCTATGGAGTCGGAGTCAGATTCGAGTCGGTTTGAGGAGTTGGAGTTTAGCACTTCTGGGGTTGGTAACTCGGGTGCCAAAGTCCTATCTAAGTCATCTTTTTCATTTTCTTTTAAGTCTGTTGTAATTGAGGACCCTGATATTGTGAATGAAAATGCAGTGGACTTTTCCTACTTCTCTGTGTCTTTAGTTTGTTGCACTGATATTGATTTTCAAAATTTTGACTTAAACGAAAATGAGGAAATTCCTCAGGCTTTGAAAATTTTGCTTGACTGAGAAGAGAGGGGTGTGCTAATGCTTGCATGGATGAGATCATTTCAATTAAAGTGGGTACTAAGAAGGATCCCTGCTTAGTCCAGATCGGGTCCACATTGTCTTCGGAGAAATGCAAGCGGTTAATCGCTTTATTAAAAGAATTCAATGATGTTTTTGCTTGGTCCTACAAAGACATACCTGGAATCAATCCTGAGATTGTACAGCACCGAATCCCTTTCGACCCCTGTAGACACCCCATTTTTGACCGTCATCAAGACTTGGTTGTGTTTGCAGGTACATCCAGCCACGAGTTCGATTGCTCGTCGGGTACTCGACTTTCGCGGTGGAACGTCACAGGTTTGAGTTTTCCAAACCCTGCAGGCTTCTTCTGAGGCATTGCCGACCACATTTTGGCCATGACGGCCATGGATTCTTCCCTGCCAATTACTGATGATGCCTGCCTGCCTTCAATGAGGCACTGCCAGCCACAACTGATGGCTGGCATAACCCCTTGTCTCAGCAGATTTCACGCCAGACCTTTTGAGCCACCTCTTTTTAAGCTTGTTTAACAAGCTTTGCTTTGCCTCTCTTCTATATAAGGAGAGGCTCATCCTCCATTTCAGAGGTTCAGAAATTTGAGGTTTAAGATATAGATATAGTTTTGTATCTATACCACTCTTTTGTTCTTGTTTTGTGCTCTTCAAGTGTAGTTTTGTCTTACTTTAACACACAAACACACACTCAAACACCATCCTTTGGCTACTGAGGTGCTTAGGAGCTGGTTTTGGTGTTCTTGGGTTAGTTTGAACTTGAAAAACTTACTGGAATTGCAGTTGTAAAGGTGGTCTTCAAGGGTGAGTTTCTAACCCTTAAATCCCCCATTTTTGCTTAAGCTTTTATCCCTTCTTGCATACTGTTTTAAGCTTAACTCTTAATTGAAAAAATTTCTGTTTTTGCATGCCTAAAAAGTTTGTTTAAGGTCACCTTTTCGTTGGGGGTTGTTTACCTCCTCTTAGGCCTTGTTTGGCCTTGCCTTTGTGCCCTTTTTGTGAGCCTTTGGGACCACCTTGTTTTGGCCTTCTCACCACTGAAATGCAGAGAAATTTTAGTGGTGGGAAGGGTGTTTTGAGGTCCCACAAAGGAGAGGGTCATCCCCTCTCCTTATGTCTTCAATATTTGCTTCATATGCCTCATGTGTGAGCATGTTTGTTAAGCTTATGTTGGCCATATCTTAGCATATATTTGTGGTTATTTTTTTGTGGCATGCCACTGTTTTTGGCCGGTTTTGTCACTCCATGCATGCATAGTACACTTGTAGTGTAAATTTCTTAAACTAGCTTTGTATGCTTCACCTGAAGTAGCATGTCATTCTAGCTTATGTTGAGTCCATATCAGCATGTTCTTGGGCCTGTTTTACCATGTCATACCTTTGTTAGGGTTTGGTTTGGTCACCCTTTGCATGCTCCTTGCACTTGTAGTGCACTTCCATGAGACAGCCTAACATGCATCATGTTTTAACATGTCATTCTAGCATGGTTTTGGCTTAACTTCATGAAGCTTTTGTCCTTCTTTTAACATGCTTTAGATCTGATTTTGGTTGTTTTGGCCATGCATGCCTTGCTTTGTATAGCTACAATGCATTCTAGCTTGTTAGCTTTGTGCACCAAGTCCACTAGCATGCATTCCTTGGACTATTTGAATGATTTGGCATCATTTATTATGTGATTTTAGTCCATGGTTCATGGTCATGTGCTGGCATTTATCACTCATTCAATGCGTTGGAGGGTTTGCCCTTTTATGCCTTAACATGGATCATTGCGTATGCTTTCATGCCTAAGCTTGCGAGCTATCATTTCAATGTGTTTTTGGGTCATTATGCCATGATATAACTCTGATTTTTGTTGCTTAAGTCATCCCATGCTTGGTCCTAATACATGTAGTGTAATCCACCATATTTGCCTTGTATGCATTGTGTCTTATGCCCTTTATGTTAGCTTGTTTTGGGTTCCTTCTATATATGTTTTAGTATCACTTTAACATGTCTTAGGACTGTTTTGGGTTGCCTTTTCCATATGCTTCATGCTTTGTATAGCTGTAATGTAATTGGCCTTGCTAGCTTTGTGTTTAATGACTCATGCATGCCATCTTTGAGCTATTTAGATGATTTGGCATCATTTAATACTTCATTTCAGAGCTTATAGCATGACCATGTTCCCACTTCATTCATGCTTTGAATGCCTTTGAGTGTTATGCATTGTTGCCTAGTTTATGGCTTAGCTTGTATGCTTGCACGCCTAGGTCTTTGGGTCCTCATCTCAGGATGTTTTGTTCTTTGTTTGGACCTATTTCAACTCTGTCTATCATTGGTTCATGCATATTTGCCATGTATTACATGCCTCCTTTGCAGTCCTCTTTGTTAGCCTTCATGCTTCAGGACCTTGGCATGCTATACTTGTGTTTGTTTGCATGATTTAGCATCATTTCTTACATAATTTCAGTGCATTTAGTATTGTTACACTTCGGCATTTATCACTCCTTGAGCCTTCTTGAGGGTTGTGCTCTTAGGCCTAGTTGATTGGCCAATGCACTGTGCATGCATGCCTTGTCTTTTGGTGCCTTTGTTTTGGTGTTATGGCCACTAATTTGGGCATGGCTGAGGTGTACCCATTTTGGTTTAAGTTCATTGAGCATTGTTTATGCCATGTAGTTCATAGCATTGTGTATGCCACGTAGTTCATAGCATTGTGTATGCCATGTAGTCCATTGCATTGTGTATGCCATATAGTTCATTGCATTTGTGTATGCCATGATCATTGCATTGCATATGCTAGTTGTCATTTAGCATTGTGTATGCTAGTTGTTGTTCTTAGCATTGTGCATTGTGCATGCCATTAGCCTTGTTAGGTTGTTCATGTTGTTTGCATGTTTTGCATTGTGTTCAATCGGATGTCGTATTGAACACGAAGAAGATTGGTTCATTTCATACTTGAAGTGATGAATTGAGCCAATCATCCTTGGTCTCCATTGCCTTTGATTCCTCATGATAAGGGGATGGTCTAAGTGTCTTATTTGTGCATTCATTTTACATTGATTTGCACAAGTTGGATCTTTGGCCATCATGCATCGAGATGCGTGATCGATAGTCTTGGGTCCGATTATGCCTCTCCCTTGTTGTTTCGAGGTGATATGGGGTGGCATAGTGCATACATACTCTTGGGAGACCCTCCATTTTCTCTATTTTGTGCTTTGCTGCAGCTTGGTGTCCCAGTACTCCAGTGGCCGGCACCTTCTTATTGTTGGCTGGCAGATCTTTATTTGTGGTCGGCAGCGTGCACTCTTGGTCGACATGATGGTCGGCAGAAGCTCCTCATGGTCGGCAGGCCACTGGTGCACTCCTCAGCATGTTTTTGGTAAGATCCAGCAGCTAGTTCTCATGGACACCCTGCAGACAGAGCCTCTAAAGAGCATCCAGAGAGCTTTTCGGGACGGGAATCGAGCATGCATGTTCAACTTCTTCATGGCGGAGCTGAGGCAGCCTAGTTTACATATTTTAATGCTTAGCATGAATTTGTAATTTAATTAATTCATTTGTTAATTAGTTAAAGTATTGTAATAATTTGTTGTAGCTAGTTATTCAATTTGGTCGTGTAATAATTAATTAGCTTGTTAGTTAGTTAATTAGTTGGTTGTTATTATTTATTCGAACCCTCCGTTGAGAGGGCGAATTTTGTAATAAGTGTGTGTGAGTGTGTGAATATCTTCCAACCCCACGTCTTTCTCCCTTTTACTTAATCGCTTACGATGGTTAGTTTTAGGTCATATTTTGATTAGCATGCATATGCTCGCATGGTTGCATCCATTCATTTGTATTGCATGCATCGGGTTCGGCGCATCATACTAACTGCATTGTATTTCAATTTCTATTTGGATACATGATTATCAAGTTGCATCTCATATGCCATCTTAGAATAGCCGAGCCTATTTCTAGTTGCATTTTGCATATGTTGCATTAGCCATCTTAACATTGATAGGATCATGCATTGATTACTAACTAGCTACTGTTTTGGCTCGGAGTACACTGTAAGTATTTATGCTTTAGCATCTTGCATGAGTGTGAGTGTTGCCATGATAGCATGCTTGCCATGAGGTTAACTGCTTATTTGATATAATTGTCTGAATGCCTATGGGTGAAAGTTGGATTACTTGAATTGGAACAATTCATTGAAATCCTTGATTTAGCCTACTTGCGAGTAGCAAACTTCAAACTATTTTCAAACAAATGGATATGCAATGTTTTGTCCCAAATTAGGCGATCTAATCTATACTTGTATGCTATGCGCATCACGTAGTAAGATTAGCTAATTAACTGGAATAAGAGCACATGCGTTTTCAAAAACAAGACATCATGCTTAGTACAAGCCGATCTTTGATCGGGCGAGTGGGGGTGCTCATTGCGTGACCTTCCCCTCTCGCACCCAAGTTCCCGAGCTGAGGTAACTTTGGTGATGACGGACACGTGGCCTTAGGCACGAGTCAAGGTTTCCTAAATTTTCCCTCAAAATAAAAATATTTAGGTGGCAACTCTGTATCTGGCGAAGCAGTCCATGTTTGGCACTTCTTTCTTAAAATCAGTTTTCCAAAACGATTTGCCGGATTTGGACTCTTTGGTGATTTATCGGTTTTGCATTGCACTTTGTGAGATTAGATTCACAACCGTGACATTAAGTCCGAACTGTAGTAAGCCCAATGAACAAAACGGGATTTCGCGCCCATTTTTCACGTGTGGAGCCCGGGACGTTTGGGCGCGTCTACAGTTTCTGGCAACTCTGCTGGGGATTTAGAGAACTTGACTCGAGCTCATGATATCTTGTTTTGTTTACACTTTTGTGTCTCTTTGCATTGCATTTGTATTGGTGCGCCTAGGACACCGTGTTTGCCGTATGCTATTCCTGAACGGTTTGCCGGAGGCTTGCTTGGAAAAGCATGCCATAAGGCTGGCCGGTTGCGGCCTCTGCCACGATGGGAACACAAACCCCAGTTTTTACCGGGGCACCTTTTTTGACCATTCGACCTAGTGCATATCGGAATCCATAATGACTATTCCAAACTAGGACAAGTTGGATACCCGATTGTAGGTTGTTTGAAACCGTTATGTGCGTAGTGAAACCCTAGCTCCTGATAAAATAGGACAGGGAAACCCTACCACAACATAGGGGTGTTTTCGGCTCTCATTTACTTGCTATGTGCTTTTAGAGTGTGCCTTTACAGGAATGCATGTATCAGTTTGCAAGTCTGGGTATCAAGCCTGCGGGCATCAGTATTTGGAGGGGAAATCAGTTTTACCTGAGGGTATCAGTTTACAGGTAGAATTTTGGGCAGAATTTTTGTAGGGAGCACAGTTATTCAACTTTGCTCACATTTGTTCTGGTGAAATTGGGCTGAGATGCTGCCTGTTTTCTCTTTTGCTAGGGGTAGTCTTGGAACCGTAACTTCAGAAGGCTCCAATATCCCCTGAGTACACCGGACTTGTGCTGATAGACTTTGTCAGGTCAGACATTCAGTTTAGAGAAGCCAGTGTTTTCCTTCGCTGAGGCAAGGCAGAGAAAGGCCAGTTAAGGCTCACTGGTTCATCTGATCCGTTAGTCGCCAGTCACATTGCCTCTGTTCAGTTCAGCAAACTCGTGATGACACAAAATTTAGAAGAAATTGTGGTTATGGCAGCAGCATTAAACCAGGGAATAGCCATGCAGGGTGAGACCGATGTGTAGACGCGCCCGCGTGAGGCCCTCGTGCTACAGTTCGGACTCAATTTGTGTCACGGTTCTTAATCTGAACCAAAGAGTCCAAATCTGGCAAATCGTTTTGAGAAACAGATTTTTGAAAAGAAGTGTCAAACATGGACTACTTTGCCAGATACAGAGTCGCCACCTAAATATTTTTTTAAGGGGGAATTTAGGAAACCCTGACTCGGTGCCAAACGCCACGTGTCTGTCATCACCAAAGTTGCCTCGGCTCGGGAGTTAGGGTACGATTGGGGAAGGTCAGCTATGAGCACCCCCTCTCGCCCGATCCGAAGATCGGCCTCTACTATTCACGATATCTATTTTTGAAAACGTTATGTGTTCTTATCCCGATTATTAGCCTAGAATTACTATGTTATGCGCACAGCACAAAAGTATAGACTATATTGCCTAATTTGGGAATAAGCATTGCATATCCGTTTGTTTTGGAAAAATGTTTTGGAATTTGCTACTCGCAAGCAGGCTAAAACACGGATTTCAATGAGCTATTCCAACTCAGACAATCCAACCTTCACCCACAGGCATTCAAGCAGTTATATCACATAAGCAGCTAGCCTCATGGTAATCATGCTATCATGGCAACACTCATACGTATGCAAGGATGCTAAAGCATAAATACTTACATCGTACTCCGTGCCAAAACAAAGAACTCGTTAGCAATCAATGCATGATCCAAGTCCGTGTTTAAATGTCTAATGCAACGCATACGGAATGTCATTAGAGTAGGCTTGGCTAGTCTATGAATGACATGTGAAAATGCACAAGTAGCATGTATTCAAGTTAGATTTGAAATACTAATGCAGCTAGCATGATGCGCCGAGCCCGGTGCATGCAATACTGATGAATGATGCACGCATGCATAGCATAAGGTATGCTAAATTAAACATGACCTATTACTAACCATCAAAGCAGGTAAGTAAAAGGAAGAAAGAAGTGGGGGGGTTGGAAGACATGCGCACACTCACCCACACTTATTACAAATTCGCCCTCGCACGGAGGGACCAAAAGAATAATATAATTCGAATAATGAATTAACTATTCTAGCTAATTAATTATTACAGACCAACTAAATTAATTAAACAAATTAATTAATTTAAGAAAGCAAGAAAAAGGGCCTCGGGAAGAGGGCTCAATGCACGCGTGCTCGGGTCTTGCTCGGAAGTCCACTGCCATGCGTAGGCTGCCTCTGTTTTCCCTGCTCTGCCCCTCTGAAGACTGTCAAAGTCTTAGAATTGCTTCCCTGGACATTGGGAGACACCACCGGCTGAGGAGAATGGCCACCGACAGTAAGATGTGATCATCGGCTGTTGATGAAGCTATCGGCCACATATGGATTGCCGGTCGGCACTATGTGCAGTCGATCGGCAAAAAGTTCCTGCAGAATCTGTTTGACAGCAACAGAGGACAGAGCTTTGCATGGCAATGCAATTCAAGCAATGTATGCACCAACCATATCCCTTATCATATTTATGACTCAAAGGGACATGGTCCTTGGTTCTCGGACCATCAATCACGCATTTCAATGCGTGATGACCCAAGAGACCAAGTTATGCATGTTGATTTCAAATGTAATGCAATGCACATAGTCAAACCAAGGGGCTTCTACCTCTATCATGACTCACTTCAAGAGGTGAGGCAATGCATGCACAATGCAATGCAACCTAGGCATGTGAGCTAAGGATGCAACATGGCAATGCAATGCATTTATGCAAGTATGCAAGAAAATATGCAAGGCAAGTATGCAAACAAGCATAGGATGGACTTAAGCATGGTTTAGGTAGCCCTCATTAGGCCCAAAACAGTGGCCAAGGTGCTCAAAAATGAAGGACTAATAGGCACACAAACATGCATGCAAATGATCTCCAACACTTCAAGCATTAAAGAGCAATTCTCAAGCACACTCAAGAGGATGCAAACATGGACATATAGCATGCAAATTAAGCCTTGAAAATCATGCAAGAACATGGTGCCAAACCAACCCAAACAATGCAATCAAAGTATGCAAGCAAAGTCCAAGATTCAAAGGAAGCTAAAGGGGTATTGAACCACACTTAACAAGACCAAACATGGCATGAATCCAATGACCCAAAACAGAGTTTTAGCGCCTGAAACAAAGCCCAAAAGATTACTTAGATGGCATCTAAATGACTTGAATTCAAAAGCATGCACAGTGACCAAAACATGGAGCATGCAACATAAGCCTTTGACACATCAAAGGGGCCATGAAATACAAGCATACAAGCATACTAAGTGGACTGAAATGACATGGAAAATGGTCCCAACCCACTAAATCAAAGCAAGTAATGCATTCTATACACTCACACCCTTAAGGCCAACAAGCCAAAATGCAAAGGGGCTATGCAATGCATGCCAAAGTCGACCCAAACAACTAAGGACAGACCTTAATCATGGCAAAATAAACATGAAAGCTTCACAAAGCCAAGCTTAAAACATGGAAGAACAATGGTTTACAACCTAAGGCATGTTAAGGCAACAAAATGACATTACAAGGCATGTATGCTAAGAAAGCATGGTGTACCAAAACCAACTTAAAACAATGCTATTTCATGGCAAAATAAGCATAAATAACAGCTAAGGCATGGTCAACAAGAGCCTAAGCTAGGTGCTCCCTCAAGAGGCAAAAATGGTTCTTTTCAAGGACAACATGGAGAGGGGGTGGCCCTCTCCTTCTTGGGACCTCAAGGCACCATCCTCACCTCTGAAATCCCTTAAGATTTCAGTGGTGAGGAGGCCTAAACGCCAAGGTCTCGGAGCTCATCCAAAATGGCACAAAATGGAGCCTTACAAGGCTTAAGAGGGGTCAAACAACCCCAAAGCTTGAAGCAACCTTAAACAACTATTTAGAGGGCCTAAAAATAGAACGTTTTTATGTTATACACAAAGCTCAAAAACAATTTAAAGATAGGCTAAAAAGCTATGCAAGAATGGGGTAAAAAGGGACAAAAGTCTTACCCTTGTAGACCCTCTTCACAAATGGTGGACCAGCTGTCTCCTTAGGTCCAAACCAGCTTCAAAACTCTGAAAACAATCCCCTAGAACCTCAATAGCCAAGGGAAGGTGTAATAGTAGGTGTTTGTGTACAAAACTAAGGCTTAAACACACACAATACAAGAGAATGAGAGATATAGATATAGGATAGATACAAAACCCTAAACCTAGAACCAGAGCTTCTCTAACAATTTTTTCTAACCCTAATGCCAAGAGAGGAGCCCTCTTCTTATAGGCAACTCCCTCTTGTAAGGCTTCCAAAACAAGCCATCCAAGAGGGAAATCCCTCCATACACGTGTATGGAGGGGAGCAGAGTGGGTGCCAGCTATCACAGTTGGCACAAAATATCTACTAAAAGTAGATGAACAGTGATCGGCCATTCAAAATTGCCATTTTGGCAAAATAAATGGCCGACCGGCAACAAATAGTGCCGACCGGCGATATACATTGCCGATGGCATAAAATCACTGGCCGGTGGCCTTAAGCCATGGCCGGTGATGTGTGGGGATGCCTCACAAGGCATTCCCTGCCCCTTTAAGGCAAAACACAAGTGTTTGGTGCAAAACCAGACACAAAACAGTCAAGTCGAGAGGTCCTGAGGCAAGGCGCGCAACCGAGACCTCCGGGAGCTCAAGACGAACACAAACATGGATGATCACCGAGTGTTCAAGCGGTGACGCCCAAGTCTTGAGGACGGTCAAAAATGGGGTGTCTACACGATGTTGAAATGCAACGCCCACCCAGGTCACCTGCCGCACATCCAATCTGGGAACCCCAATTATTCCAAACCCGTGAGCCCACCACTTTTGAGCTGATGGCAATGATCAGCGATCTTCAGAGGTTTGTGGCTGATCTAGCCTTCAGAATGTCGGCTCTACCATCGATCATATCATATGCCGGGAACTTCATGCTGGAAGAGCCTCCACTATTGGGGCGAATTGTAATTGAACTCAGTCAACCCGAAGCCATTTCATGTTCCAGCAACAACATGTCGACAACAACAGGACTTCGCACTGATGTAGCAGCCCAAACCTTTGACCAAGCTGAGGCAAGTGGAAAGAACAAGGTGGGGGCAGACATTGATCCCTATGAACACCTTCTGTGGATTGTTGAGGCTTTGAAAGCCGACGGACTGAACAAACAATAAGTGTTCACAGTTGTTGCAAAAACTGTGGATGACACTTTCGCTACTCAGAACGAGGGCAGTTCGAGCCAAGGGAAAAATCGGGAGAAGGGCCGTCATACCAGAACTGTTCCTCCCAACCCTAATTCTACACCCAGGAAAGATTAGTAGACCAAACCAGCACCTCCTGACCCCTTTGCTAGTGCATCTAACAAAAAATCCACAATCCTCGAAGTATTTACCCCGAGGGCGCAGGGTCTTCCATGCCCTCTATATGCCTTTGTCCAAGGCTCTTCAAATCCCTGCTGAAAAAGGCCATCTCAAACCTCTTGAGCCTGACCTCTCTCTGGTCATCTTCCACCTAGTCATGATGCTACCCAGTACTGTGCGTACCATCAACAAACCGGTCATAACACCGACAATTGCTTCCGTCTTCGCCACGAAGTACAGCATTTGTTTGACAACGGGGTCGGCCTCCCACCAAGCTCAGCAAAGTCTATCGTCACTGGATCAGTGAACCAGGAGGATAATGTGATGTGATCAGGGGACGAACCACCTGCGGGTTGTGCCTAGTTTACTTCAGATGTGGCGTATGGCACGCACTGTTTTGAGCATTTGCGAATGCTAGTTTTGTTCTTTTTGACTCGGGTATTTGGGTCAGTCTTGTTGTGTCATATATAGTCAGCCTTCTTTTTGTATTAAGTCAGTCGAGTCAGTCCTGTTGTATAGGAGTCAAGTGATTCCGGGAGTATTGCCTTGGATATCACTATTTTGTTTTGTGTTTGTCTTTTCGCTTTCTTTTGAGTCTGTTTCTGCTGTGGAGCCAGTTACACTAGAAGATCTGAATGAAACAGCAGTAATTTTCACACACTTGTGTTTGCTTCAGCCTTGCACCAGTTGTGCTAGAAATTTGAATGAAGCGGCAGTGCTTTTTACTTACTTTTTTGTTCCTTAAAGTCATTGCATTGACCTAACTTTTTCAAAACTTTTTGAACATCGTGATGAAAACGAAAAGGAAGGAATTCCTCGGGTTTTGCAAAATTTGATCAACTAAGAGAAAGAGAGGTTTGCTAAGCCCTTAATGAAAGAAATCATGTTTGTTAATGTGAGTTCTGAGAAGGATCCTGGCTTGATCCAGATTGGTTTTACATTGTCTTCTGCGCGAGCGATTAGCTGCTTTCTTAAAAGATTTCAAAAGAAATATTTTGCGTCGTCCTGCGAAGACCTGCGTGGAATCACTCTTGAGATTGTGTAGCCTAGGATCGCTCTCAGCCTCAGGACTCAACCTCTTTGTTTTCAAACCTTGAACTTGGATTCAGAATGTTCAACGGTTAACCACGATGTAGGCATGTGTGGCCAGATTTGAAGCAGCCCTTGAACTAGGGACACGAAAGTCAGATTAAGAAGATCAGATATTGTCAAAAGAAGCTTGCAAAGCTAGATCAGGAGCACCCCTCGAACTAGGGGCAAAAGATGTCAGATTATGCTCTAAGAATCAAAGTTGAAGATCGACAAGAATGCCAAATCCCAGAAAGGAGGAAAGAAAAAAGTATTGTTGAAGGACAATCGAGCTCCTATCCACAACACTAGGGGCAAATTTGACCCCATTGGATGGACTTCCACATCATCAGCGAACAACAACCACTCTCCTAGATTCAGATGGCTTCCAAATCTCAAAACCATTTGACATGGACAAAGCTACACTTTTACCCTTGAGAGGCTCGCTGGGCTGAAAACCTAGAAGGGCGATCCAGGCAAAAGTTAGAGCAAATGAAAAAAAAATAAATTCAAAGATGAAAAGAAATAAAAAATGAAAAAAAGAGAAAAAGAGAAAAAGAAATGAAAAGAATGAAAAGAAATGAATAGAAAAGAAAAACAAAGCTCGCAAGGTTGAAAACCCAGAAGGGCGGCCTTGGCAAAAGTTAGATCGTAAAAGGAGAGGTTAATACCCGAGTGTACCTTACACCGGAACTATGTAAGGCTTGATTCTCATGTTTGGGATACGTAGGCAACTTCATCTTGAAGTCCAGCCATAAACACTTCCAAATCGACTGTGTCCATGCAATGATTTTGGTCATTTTTGTCTTCTCTGTATCCGATAGTTCGGTTGTGATCATCACCTTGAGGACTGATTATAGTGTGCTACGGCGCTATTCAAACAAGGGCAACTTTCTGTTGCCGTACAGTGCGCTGTGGTGCCATTCAAACAAGGCACAACTTTCTGTTGCCATACAGTGCGCCTTAGACAGGGGACAATTTTCCATTGTTATGGATCTGAGATTGTGCATCTCAAGAGTAGGTTCTGTGTTCGTTGAGCAGTGACCGTTTGCAAAAACAGTTTTTGAAAATTTTTACTAAGGTTGATTAATTTTCTCAAAAATTATTCAATTTTTCCAAAATTGGACCATTTCTTGGACCCGAAAAAGGAAAATTTTCAGTGCTCATAACCTAACTTGCATGATTTTAAATCAGAAAATCGAACAAGTATGTTAATCTAACTCTCATGTTGATCAAAATTGTTTTAGTAGAAAGCCAAAATAAAAAAAATGGTCAAAATGATGAACTAGGGGCACAGTTAAGTCAGGTGTTCTGTCTTTTCCCCATTGTCACCACACTTGCCAGGAAGGGCACTCTACCTGCCAGAAAAGGGCACAACTGAAGCTAACCACAGAGGGCTGAAAGCTCTCCCATCCTTCGAGCAACGAGGTATCAAGCCAAGTACGAAGCACGAACTGGAATGGATCTAGGTATTCCACTCCCTCGTCTGGGCACATCTGATCACGTCCAAACTCCCCAGCAGAGCATCGTCAACCGATGTCAGCTACAGATTGGCTACACACCCAGTTGTAGTGTAACCCCTTTGTGGGGGAAGTTCACTGTTGTGAGCAGAAGAGGAAGAATCTAGCAGAATGCGAGGGGCAAGAGCCCGCAACTTCTTGTTTATTTATCAACCACCCAGGGGAGGGATAAAAAAAAAGAAGAGAGATTGAAGAATAGAGAGATGTGCGTTGAGAAAAAAAAGTAAGGAAAGGGCTTTTTTTTCCAGAAAAACAGAGCCTGAGGGCCGAGTGATGTGAGAATCACAAGTAAGAAAGGGTGGGAAACAATACCCGGAGAAAACTAGTTCCTTGCAAACTAAGAGGTCTCTCGCCTTTGTAGCACGTCTGAGTGCCGTGTCTCTTGTTTTGTCTCGTTTCTTGTTTTGAGTCGTTTCGAGTCCTTCTCGATGTGTTTAGGTTGTTTACCTTTTGTATTCCATTGTTGAGTCGTGGTGCGCTGTGTTCAGTCGTAGGCTCAATACCTGGCTAAGAACTCATTTCATAATTTCAAAATAAATCCTTTTGTGCTCAGAGTGCTATGCCATTCTCCACATTTGTGCAAAACAGGTTGTGTTCTTTCATAAAACCGTAGGGTTTAACCCAAGTCATGTGAGAACAGTAAAATCAGGACCTATCTGAAGCTATATGGGTTCCAGACTGCGAAGCAAAAGAAAAGAGGGAAAGTCGGAGCGTCTGAGTTTGTTTCAAATTCCGTGATTGTACTCCAGATGCACCTCCTCAGGCCTTGTCAATGCTTCGAAGTATGAGTGTGCCTCTACCTCAAGCTCAAGATCAAGTTTGCTTCAAGCCAGAATGGTGAGCAGAAGTGCTCTTCCTGAGTATCATTCCCTGCCGGAGGCATCTTGGTTGTGTTCGCAATGAGTTCCTAGGAGACTAACTACGACGGCAGAAACTAGAGTTCGAATGGCTGTTGCCTAGAACGCAAAGGTTCGGGATTTTCGAGACTAAAGTCTGGTTTAAATACCCAAGGGTGTATCCCCGGCTTGAAATTTGTATAGAAGCCCCATAGGTTGAGATAGCATGTATGCACCTCAATTCTGGATACTGAACCAACCTAGTATGTCACCCCGTTGGAGAATAGGGAAAATTGTGAGTATGATCAGGAAGAAAAGTGACATCTGTGGTTTCCCCAGTAGATGTTGCTCCTTCTCAGCATTTCAAGACCTTTGTACTGTGAGTTGAAGGTAAAAGTTCGAACAACACGAGGGGAGATCTTCGTAAGAGTAGAGTGGTTCACCGCCCCTCGCTTGGTAAGGTGCTTTCTAAAGCGCCGCTTTGTCTGTTTGTTGCATTCATTTAGCATCATGCATTGTATTGCATTATACCTATCTAGATTCTTTCCTGTTCATACACGATATTGTATGCACGGTTCATTCAGGCAAGTTCCGGTTCAGTTTGACTGATACCTTTCTTCTCTTGCATGTGATACGCTGAGAAATTTACCTTTCTTCTCTTGCGTGTGATACGTTGAGAAATTTACTTTTCCTCTCTCACGTGTGATACGCTGAGAGGTTTACCTTTCTTCTCTTACGTGTGATACGCTGAGAAGTTCACCTTTCGTCTCTTGCGTGTGATACGCTGAGAAATTTACCTTTCCTCTCTCGCGTGTGATATGCTGAGAGGTTTGCCTTTCTTCTCTTGCATGTGATATGCTGAGAAGTTTACCTTTCGTCTCTCGCGTATGATACACTGAGAGGTTTACCTTTCTTCTTTTGCGTGTGATACGCTGAGAAGTTTACCTTTGGTCTCTCATGTGTGATACGCTGAGAGGTTTACCTTTCCTCTCTCGCGTGTGACACGCTGAGAGGTTTTTCCTTTTCCTCTCTCGCGTGTGATATGCTGAGAGATGTTTCTCCTTCTTTTTCTGAAACACCGGGATATGTCCCTATGTTTCTCCCTTTTCGGTTAAGAGCACTTGGAATACGTTCCAATGCTTGAGCCATTTCGAAACACCGGGATACGTCCCTATGTTTCTCCTTCTTTTTCTGAAACACCGGGATACGTCCCTATGTTTCTCCCTTTTTGGTTAAGAGCACTTGGAATACCTTCCAATCCTTGAGCCATTTCGAAACACCAGGATACGTCCTTATGCTTTCCCTTCTTTTTCTGAAACACCGGGATACATCCCTATGTTTCTCCCTTTTCGGTTAAGAGCACTTGGAATACGTTCCAACGCTTGAGCCATTTCGAAACACCGAGATACGTCCCTATGTTTCTTCTTCTTTTTCAGAAACACCGGGATACGTCCCTATGTTTCTCCCTTTTCGGTTAAGAGCACTTGGAATACGTTCCTATGGATGAGCCATTTCGAAACACCGGGATACGTCCCTATGTTTCTCCTTCTTTTTCTGAAGCACCAGGATACGTCCCTATGTTTCTCCCTTTTCGGTTAAGAGCACTTGGAATACGTTCCAATGCTTGAGCCATTTCGAAACATCGGGATACGTCCCTATGTTTCTCCTTCTTTTTCTGAAACATCAGGATACGTCCCTATGTTTCTCCCTTTTCGGTTAAGAGCACTTGGAATACGTTCCAATGCTTGAGCCATTTCGAAACACCGTGATACGTCCCTATGTTTCTCCTTCCTTTTCTGAAACACCGGGATACGTCCTGATGTTTCTTCCTTTTCGGTTAAGAGCACTTAGAATACGTTCCAATGCTTGAGCCATTTCGAAACACCGGGATACGTTCCTATGTTTCTCCTTCTTTTTCTGAAACACCGGGATACGTCCATATGTTTCTCCCTTTTCAGTTAAGAGCACTTGGAATACGTTCCAATGCTTGAGCCATTTCGAAACACCGGGATACGTCCCTATGTTTCTTCTTCTTTTTCTGAAACACCGGGATACGTCCCTATGTTTCTCCCTTTTCGGTTAAGAGCACTTGGAATACGTTCCTATGGATGAGCCATTTCGAAACACCAGGATACGTCTCTATGTTTCTCCTTCTTTTTCTGAAGCACCGGGATACATCCCTATGTTTCTCCTTTTTCGGTTCAGAGCACTTGGAATACGTTCCAATGCTTGAGCCATTTCGAAACACCGGGATATGTTCCTATGTCTTTCCTTCTTTTTCTAAAACACTGGGATACGTCTCTATGTTTCTCCCTTTTCGGTTAAGAGCACTTGGAATACGTTCCAAAGCCTTAGCCATTTCGAAACACCGGGATACGTCCCTATGTTTCTTATTCTTTTTCTGAAACACCGGGATACGTTCCTATGTTTCTCCCTTTTCGGTTAAGAGCACTTGGAATACGTTCCAATGCTTGAGCCACTTCGAAACACCGGGATACGTCCCTATGTTTCTCATTTTTTTTTTCTGAAACACCAGGATACTGCCCTATGTTTCTCCCTTTTCGATTAAGAGAACTTGAAATACGTTCCAATGCTTGAGCCATTTCGAAACACCGGGATACGTCTCTATGTTTCTCCTTCTTTTTCTGAAACTACGGGATACGTCCCTATGTTTCTCTCTTTTCGGTTAAGAGCACTTGGAATATGTTCCAATGCTTGACTTTCGCGGGTGCTCGTCGGGTACTCGAAATTCGCGGTGGAACGTCATAGGTTTGAGTTTTCCAAACCCTGCATGCTTCTTGTGAGGCACTGCCAACCACATTTTGGCCATGCCGGCCATGGATTCTTCCCCGCATGCTACTGATGATGCCTGCCGGCCATCAGTGAGGCACTGCCGCCCACAACTGATGGCTGGCATAACCCTTTGTCTCAGCAGATTTCACGCCAGATCTTTTGAGCCAGCTAGTTTTCACTCACCCCTTCTCGATACACGTGTATGGAGGGGTGAGCCTCTTTTCAAGCTTGTTTAACGAGCTTTCCTTTGCCTCTCTTCTATATAAGGAGAGGCTCCTCATCCATTTGAGTGGTTCAAAAATTTGAGGTTTAAGATATAGATATAGTTTTGTATCTATACCTCTCTTTTGTTCTTGTTTTGTGCTCTTAAAGTGTAGTTTTCTCTTACTTTAACACACAAACACACACTCAAACACCATCCTTTGGCTACTGAGGTGCTTAGGAGCTGGTTTTGGTGTTCTTGGCTTAGTTTGAACTTGAAAAACTTGCTGGAATTGCAATTGTAAAGGTGGTCTTCAAGGGTGAGTTTCTAACCCTTAAATCCCCCATTTTTGCCTAAGCTTTTAGCCCTTCTTGCATACTGTTTTAAGCTTAACTCTTAACTGAAAAAAGTTCTTTTTTTTCATGCTTAAAAAGTTTGTTTAAGGTCACCTTTTCGTTGGGGGTTGTTTACCCCCTCTTAGGCCTTGTTTGGCCTTGCCTTTGTGCCCTTTTTGTGAGCCTTTGGGACCACCTTGTTTTGGCCTTCTCACCACTGAAACGCAGAGCAATTTCAGTGGTAGGAACGGTGTTTTGAGGTCCCAAAAAGGAGAGGGTCGTCCCCTCTCCTTATGTCTTCAATATTTGCTTCATATGCCTCATGTGTGAGCATGTTTGTTAAGCTTATGTTGGCCATATCTTAGCATGTATTTGTGGTTATTTTTCTGTGGCATGCCACTGTTTTTGGCCGGTTTTGTCACTCCATGCATGCATAGTATACTTGTAGTGTAAATTTCTTAAACTAGCTTTGTATGCTTCATGAAGTAGCATGTCATTCTAGCTTATGTTGAGTCCATTTCAACATGTTTTTGTGCTTGTTTTACCAAGTCATACCTTTGTTAGGGTTTGGTTTGGTCACCCTTTGCATGCTCCTTGCACTTGTAGTGCATTTCCATGAGATAGCCTAACATGCATCATGTTTTAACATGTCATTCTAGCATGCTTTTGGCTTGACTTTATGAAGCTTTTGTGTATGTTTTAACATGATTTAGATATGATTTTGGTTGTTTTGGCCTCGCATGCCTTGCTTTGTATAGCTACAATGCATTCTAGCTTGTTAGCTTTGCGCACCAAGTCCACTAGCATGCATTCCTTGGACTATTTGAATGATTTGGCATCATTTATTATGTGATTTCAGTCCATGTTTCATGGTCATGTGCTGGCATTTATCACTCATTCATTGCGTTTGAGGGTTTGCCCCTTTATGCCATAACATGGATCATTGCGTATGCCTTCATGCCTAAGCTTGCGAGCTATCATTTCAATGTGTTTTTGGGGTCATTATGCCATGATATAACTCTGATTTTTTGTTGCTTAAGTCATCCCATGCTTGGTCCTAATAGGTGTAGTGTAATCCACCATATTTGCCTTGTATGCATTGTGCCTTATGCCCTTCATGTTAGCTTGTTTTGGCTTCCTTCTATACATGTTTTAGTATCACTTTAACATGTCTTAGGACTATTTTGGGTTGCCTTTTCCATACGCTTCATGCTTTGTATAGCTGTAGTGCAATTGGCCTTGCTAACTTTGTGTTTTAATGACTCATGCATGCCATCTTTGAGCTATTTAGATGATTTGGCATCATTTAATACTTCATTTCAGAGCTTATAGCATGACCATGTTCCCACTTCAATTATGCTTTGAATGCCTTTGAGTGTTATGCATTGTTGCCTAGTTTATAGCTTAGCTTGTATGCTTGCATGCCTAGGTCTTTGGGTCCTCATCTCAGCATGTTTTGGTCTTTGTTTAGACCTATTTCAACTCTGTCTATCATTGGTTCATGCATATTTTCCATGTATTGCATGCCTCCTTTGCAGTCCTCTTTATTAGCCTTCATGCTTCAGGACCTTGGCATGCTATACTTGTGTTTGTTTGAATGATTTGGCATCATTTCTTACTTAATTTCAGTGCATTTAGTGTTGTTACACTTCCGCATTTATCACTACTTGAGCCTTCTTGAGGGTTGTGCTCTTAGGCCTAGTTGATTGGCCAATGCACTGTGCATGCATGCCTTGTCTTTTGGTGCCTTTGTTTTGGTGTTATGGCCGCTAATTTGGGTATGGCTGAGGTGTACCCATTTTGGTTTAAGTCCATTGAGCATTGTGTGCCATGTAGTTCATAGCATTGTGTATGCCATATAGTTCATTGCATTTGTGTATGCAATGATCATTGCATTGCATATGCTAGTTGTCATTTAGCATTGTGTATGCTAGTTGTTGTTCTTAGCATTGTGCATTGTGCATGCCATTAGCTTTGTTAGGTTGTTCATGTTATTTGCATGTTTTGCATTGTGTTCAATCGGATGTCGTATTGAGCACGAGGAAGATTGGTTCATTTCATACTTGAAGTGATGAAGTGAGCCAATCATCCTTGGTCTCCATTGCCTTTGATTCCTCATGATAAGGGGACGGTCTAAGTGTCTTATTTGTGCATTCATTTTACATTGATTTGCACAAGTTGGATCTTTGGCCATCATGCATCAAGATGCGTGATTGATGGTCTTGGATCCTATTATGCCTCTCCCTTGATGTTTCGAGGTGATATGGGGTGGCATAGTGCATACATACCCTTAGGAGACCCTCCATTTTCTCTATTTTGTGCTCTGCTGCAGCTTGGTGTCCCAGCACACCAGTCGCCTGCACCTTTTTATTGTTGGCCGGCAGATCTTCATTTGTGGCCGACAGTGTGCACTCTTGGTCGGCATGATGGTCGACAGAAGTTCCTCATGGCAGGAAGGCCACTGGTGCACTCCTCAGCATGTTTTTGGTAAGATCCAGCAGCTAGTTCTCAAGGACACCCTGCAGACAGAGCCTCTGAAGAGCATCTGGGGAGCTTTTCGGGACGGGAACCGAGCATGCATCTTCAACTTCTTCAAGGCGGAGCTGAGGCAGCCTAGTTTACATATTTTAATGCTTAACATGAATTCGTAATTTAATTAATTCATTTGTTAATTAGTTAAAGTATTGTAATAATTAGTTGTAGCTAGTTATTCAATTTGGTTGTGTAATAATTAATTAGCTTGTTAGTTAGTTAATTAGTTGGTTGTTATTATTTATTCGAACCCTTCGTCGAGAGGGCGAATTTTGTAAGAAGTGTGCGTGAGTGTGTGAATATCTTCCAACCCCACGTCTTTCTCCCTTTTACTTAATCGCTTACGATGGTTAGTTTTAGGTCATATTTTGATTAGCATTCATATGCTCGCATGATTGCATCCATTCATCTGTATTGCATGCACCAGGTTCGGCGCATCATACTAACTGCATTGTATTTCATTTTCTACTTTGATCCATGATTATCAAGTTGCATCTCATATGCCATCTTAGAATAGCCGAGCCTATTTCTAGTTGCGTTTTGCATGTGTTGCATTAGCCATCTTAACATAGCTAGGATCATGCATTGATTACTAACTAGCTATTGTTTTGGCTCGGAGTACGCTGTAAGTGTTTATGCTTTAGCATCTTGCATGAGTCCATGATAGCATGCTTGACATGAGGTTAACTGCTTATTTGATATAACTGCCTGAATGCCTGTGGGTGAAGGTTGGATTACTTGAATTGGAACAATTCATTGAAATCCTCGATTTAGCCTACTTGCGAGTAGCAAACTTCAAGCTATTTTCAAACAAATGGATATGCAATGTTTTGTCCCAAATTAGGCGATCTAGTCTATACTTGTATGTTGTGCGCATCACGTAGTAAGAATAGCTAATTAACCGGAATAAGAGCACATGTGTTTTCAAAAACAAGATATCAGCTTAGTACAAGCCGATCTTTGATCGGGCGAGTGGGGGTGCTCATTGCGTGACCTTCCCCTCTCGTACCCAAGTTCCCGAGCCGAGGCAAATTTGGTGATGACAGACACGTGGCCTTAGGCACGAGTCAGGGTTTCCTAAATTTCCCCTCAAAAAAAAAAATCTTTAGGTGGCGACTCTGTATCTGGTAAAGCAGTCCATGTTTGGCACTTCTTTCTTCAAATCAGTTTTCCTAAATGATTTGCCGGATTTGGACTCTTTGGTGATTTATCGGTCTTTCATTGCACTTTGCGAGATTAGATTCAGAACCGTGACATTGAGTCCGAACTATAGTAAGCCCAATGAACAAAATGGGATTTCGCGCCCATTTTTCACGCGCAGAGCCCGGGACGTTTAGGCGCGTCTACAACCCCGAGGCTCGATCAGTCAAGCAAAAACTTAGAAGAATTCGTCCAGATTGGGCACTGAAAATTAGGGAGGAAGTCACTAAGAAGATCAACATAGGATTCTTGATGGTGTCTAGATATCTAACTTAGTTGGTCAACATCGGTCCGGTTCTGAAGAAAGATGTCAATATCTAACTTTGTTCACACTTTTACACTAAACACCTAGTGAAACACGTTCACTCTTGAGCTGAGGTTCTTGGAGGTTGTATTTGAGTGGTTTTAACTTGGATTTGCCTCAGAAACTTGCTGCTATTGCTGTGCTTCAAGGGTGAGTCTCATATCCTCTTTAAAGCTTTATTTTCATTGCTTATTTGGCCGTCCTTGCATATTGTTTTAGGCCTTGCTTTCAACTACAAAAATCTTTGTTTTTAAGTGTTAAAAATGGTTGTTTGAGGCCTCTTTGGTGTTGAGGGTGTTCTACCCTCTTGTGTGCCTTATTTGCTTATGCTTTGTACCATTTCTTAAGGCCTTTGAAATCATCTTTGTTTGGCCTTTTAACCACTAAAATCCAGTGGATTTTCAGTGGTAGAAATGTGGTTTTGAGGTCCAAAATGAGAGGGGGTGGTCCCCTCTCCTCTTGTCTTGGTTGCATGCCTTGTTGGCCTAATGATTGAGCATGTTTTTCTAGCTTGTGTTGGCTTATTCTCAGCTTATTTTTGGCCTTCTTTTAGCATGGCATAACACTGTTTTGGCCTGGTTGGGTCACCTCATGCATGTTTTTTACACTTGTAGTGTAATCTCATCATTTAGCCTTGTATGCTTAATGCTTTGATCCATCATGCTAGCCTATTTTGGTTCTATCTCAGTGTGTTTTTGATGCTATTTTAGCCTATTTTGGTTCTATCTTAGTGTGTTTTTGGTTGGTTAGAGCATCCCTCATATGCTTCTTACACTTGTAGTGTAAACCTTGCTCACTAGCCTAGTATACTTTGTGTTTTGGCCCATTACTCTATCATATTTTGGCTCCACTCCAGCAAATTTTTACTCATGTTTTAACATGCTTTAGCTCTGTTTTGAGGCTTCTTGGTCGTATGATGCTTGTTATGCATGCTTGTAGTGCAATAGCCTTGAATAGCTTTGAGTTTTGAGGTATCTTGCATGCATGGCTTGAGGTATTTGCATGTTTTGGCATCACTTGGCATGTTATTTCAGAGCATATATGTTGTCACACTTCCATGTTTTTCACTCTTTAAGTGCTCTTGAGAGTTGTACCTTTATGCCTTGTTTGTGAGCCATTGCATGAGCATCATTTTCTTTCCTTTCAAGCCATCATCTCAGTTCATTTTCGCCATTGTTTTGGCACGCATGAGGTCTGTTCGGGGCTAGTTTAGTCCATCGAGCATTGCTTTGCATGATTCTAGTGTTGTGTCTTTCACTAGCTTTTACTGCTTAAGTATTCTAGCACGAGTGTTTGCATGATTAGAGTCTTGCATTTTCATGCCAAGATTAGTATGTTGTTTGCATGTCATGTTGCTTGCTTTGCATTATGTTCAACCGGATGTTGTGTTGAACACAAGGTGGATTAGCTCATTTCGTACTTGAAGTGATGAAGTGAGCCAATCACCCTTGGTCTCCATTCCCTTTAATTTCTCATGATAAGGAGATGGTCTAAGTGTCTTGTTTGTCATGCATTTATTGAATTTGTACTTGTTGGATCTTTGACCATCATGCATTGAGATGCGTGATTGATGGTTTTGGATCCAACGGTGCCTCCCCCTTGATGTTTTGAGGTGATATGGAGGGGCATAGTACGTACATACCCTTGAGAGACCCTCTCTTTCCTCTATTTTGTGCTTTATTACAGTTTGGTGTCACAACACACCAGTGGCCGGTACCCTCTCATTGTTGGCCGGCACCTCTTCATCTGTGGCCGGCAGGGTGCATATTTGGCCGGCAGGCCACTGGTGCACTCCCCAGCATTGTTTTGGTAAGTTTCAGCAGCAAGCACTGGAAGACACCTTGCAAGCAGAGCCTCTAAAGAGCATTTGGAGAGCTTTTCGGGACGGGAACCGAGCATACATCTTCAATTTCTTCAAGGCAGAGCTGAGGCAGCCTAGTTCATATACTTTAATGCTTAGCATGAATTTGTAATTTAATTAATTCATTTGTTAATGAGTTAAAATTTTGTAATAATTAGCCTGGTCGTAGCTAGTCATTCAATTTGTGTTGTGTAATAATTAGTCTAATTAGATTATTAGATTAGTTAGCTAGCTCAGCTTAGATGTAGGTTAGCTAAATTCATTCGGACCCTCCTTCGTGAGGGCAATGTTGTAATAAGTGTACGTGTGTGTGATGCATGTCTTCCAACCCCACGTCTTTCTCCCTTTTATTTACCAGCTTTTGATGGTTAGTTTTAGGGCATGTTTCAATTAGCATACTTATGTTTGCATGCGTGCATCATTCATTCATATTACATGCACTGGGGTTGGTGCATCATTCAAATCGCATCGCATTTCAATACTTATTTGAATACATGCATCAAGTGTTGCATTCATATGCCATTTTAGATAGCCAAGCCTATTTTAGTTGCATTTTTTCATGGGTTGCATTAGGCATCGTTGACATAGATAGGATCATACATTGATTACTAACTAGCTTCTGTTTTGGCTCGGAGTACACTGTGAGTGTTTACGCTTTAGCATACCGCATGAGTGTGAATGCTGCCATGATAGCATGCTTGCCATGAGGCTATGTGCTTAATTGATTAACTGCATGAATGCCTGTGGATGAAGGCTTCATTGTTTGAATTGGAACAATTCATCAAAATGTGCGTTTTAAGCCCACTTTAGGGTGGCAAATCCACGTCTTAGCCTACTTACGAGTAGCACTTTCAAACCATTTTTGAAAAACAAACACGAGAAGTTTTGTTCCAATTCTTGCGATTGAGTCTATACTTGTATGCTGTGCGCATCACGTAGTAATGTTAGCTAATAACCGGGATAAGAACACGTGTTTTCAAAAACAACAAATCATGTTAGTAGAGGCCGATCTTTGATCGGGTGAGCGGGGGTGCTCATTTCAGGACCTTCCCCTTTCGTACCCAAGTTCCCGAGCCGAGGCAACTTTGGTGATGACGGACACGTGGCCTTAAGCACGAGTCAGGGCTTCCTAAATTTCCCAAAATAAAATATTTAGGTGGCGACTCTAAAATCTGGCAAAGCAGTCCATGTTTGGCATTTTTTATTCAAAATTGTTTTTTTGAAAACCAATTGTTGGATTTGAACTCTTTGGTGATTTATCAGTCTTACATTACACTTTGTGAGATTAGATTCAGAACCGTGACAGGAGTCCGAACTGTAGTAGCTAGAACCCAATCCGCGCCCTCTCCGAAAGGGGGACGCGCGGAGGAAGTTTGGGTAGTCTACAGGTACCTATTATTACTGGGTCATGCCATTTGGGTTGAAAAATGCCGAGGCTACATATCAGAGGGCTACAACTACAATCCTGCATGACATGATCCATGAAGAAGTCGAGGTGTATGTGGATGGCATGATTGTAAAATTGAAAGAGCGAGAAGGCCACTACATCACGCTAGAAAAATTCTTCGAACGGATCAGGAAGTACAAGCTGAGGTTGAATCCACAGAAATGCACTTTTGGGGTGACTATAGGGAAAATGCTGGGTTTTTTGATTAAGTAGAGGGGTATTGAAGTAGATCCATCCAAAATCAAAGCCATCTTAGAAATGCCACCACCAAGGACTGAAAAGGAGGTGCGCAACTTTCTAAAAAAAGTGCAATTCATAAGACAGTTTATCTCCAAATTAACCTTGACTTGTGAACCACTATTTGGTCTCTTGAGAAAGGAGAAGAAGTTCTGATGGGACGTTTGATGTCAGTTTGCCTTTCAACAGGTTAAGTAATACCTTCAGAATTTGCCTGTATTGCCGCCATTAGAGTCGGGGAAGCTACTGATCATGTATCTATCTATGACAGAATCAATCATAGGGTGCATGCTAGCGCAAGAAACAAAAGTTAAGGTGGAAAAGGCCATCTATTATCTGAGCAAGAAGATGTTGGATTATGAGACCTGCTACACTCCCCTGGAGAAGGCTTGCTTAGCTTTGGTTTGGGGTAGTATGAAGTTGAGGCACTACTAGTTAGCCCATTCCGTAATTCTGATTTTGAGATTGGATCCCATCAAATATCTCTCTGAGAAACCAGCACTTACGAGTAGGCTAGCTCGTTGGTTGCTTCTTCTCTATGAATTTGACCCCAAATATGTCACTTGGAAGTTGGTCAAAGAAAAAGCAGTAACAGAATTTCTGACAGACCATCCAATGGAAGGGATGAAGTAGTTGAGTGTCTGTTCCCTGATGATGAGATTTTACAGGTAGAAGAGGAGACGTGGAAAATGTACTTTGATAGATCAGCTAATCAATACGGTTATGGGATAAGCATGTTGCTTATAGAAGCCGGTGATTTCCATATACCCCTAGCTTTCAAACTCCTGTTCGAAGTATCCAACAACGAAGCAGAATATGAGGCGTGTATTGCTGGATTAGAAGCTACCCTAGAACTAGGGGCAATAAGATTAGACGTTATCAAGGACTCAAACCTAGTTGCTTCTTAAGCCAATGGAGACTAGAAGGTCAAAGGAAAGAAAATGAAAGTTTGTCACCAAACCTTGGACATCTGGATTCCAAGGTTTGAGAAACTGACATTAACGCACTTGTTAAGAGAGAACAATCGATTTTGCTGATGCATTGGCAACTCTATCCTTTATGGTAGACATACCGCTTGGGATTAAGATGCATCCGATTATCATTGAAGAGAAGTATGCGCGTACTTACATGACAATAGCTGCAGTAGATGAGGTTCAGGACAAGAACCCTTGGTACCATGACATTTGGAACTTCCTGGAGAAGGACATTTACCCACAAGGGGAAAGCGCCAAAGATAAAAGGGGAATACGGCATCTAGCCGTCTAATTCATCATATGCGGAAATAAGTTGTACAAGAGAGGGCATCTAGGAATGCGCAGGCTCTATGTCGAAGAGGAAAAGTCAAAATGTCTCATGGAGGCCATCCACGGAGGAGAGTGTGAAGCACACATGAAGGAGATATGGTGCTCAAGCACACACTTGGCCATGGTGCTCATGGAGGCCATCAATAAAGAATTGCTAGGGTCTTCAACAAGAAAGTCAAATCTAGAAATCTCAAAGAAGGGGATAAGGTGCTCAAGAACAATTGAGCTCTCATCCATGACACTAAGAACAAGTTCTGACCCAATTGGACTGGTCCCTAAATCATCAAATTTATCTGGTCAGGAGGAGTAATCATCCTCGTAGGCCAAAAACCCAAAAGGGCGACCTAGGTAAAAGTTAGAGTATGAAAAATTGGAAACAAAGAAAAATAGAGCTCGCAAGGTTGAAAACATGAAAGGGCAGTTTTGGAAAAAGTTAGAGCGCAAAAGGAGAGAGATAACACCCGAGTGAACTTAAACCCGTGAACTACGTAAGGCCTGATTCCCATCTTTGGGATACGTAGGCAACTTCATCTCGAAGGTCAGCTCTAATCATTTTCAACTCAACTGTCCTATCCATTGTTGCTCGGTCCATCTCACCATCAGTTGGCTTGATTGCTTACCTTCATTTGGCAGAAGAGCCAGTTGCAAGATGAAACAAGAGGCAAAACAATAGTGAAGGTGAATGCAGTTATGGACAGTTATGAGCTTCTTGATTTAGGGCTATACGTCTTGAGGATTGATTCCATGTGTGTTAGGTAATGACCGTTTGCGAAAATCTATTTTGAAAGGTTTTAATGAAATTGATTTTCTTAAAATTTTTCTTTGTGCAAAAACAGACTATTCTTTGGATCAAAAAGGAAAATTTTCAGTACTCACAACTTTAATTACATGATTTGAACACAAGTACACCCTGAATTCTCTCGTTAAATCAAAGTTGCTTTTAGATCATAAAAATTAAAAAGAAAAGTCAAAGCAATAAAGTTGGGGTACAGATAAGTTAGGAAGTGGTCATCTGCCTCTTGCTCGCACTCTCAGAATTTTCTGCAGCCAAGGATGCCCAACCTCTATCTCATCTTCAAGCCAAGCCAAGCCAAGCCAAGCCAAGCATTTATCGGGAAGGGCACAACTAAAGCTAGCAATAGGGGCCAGAAGCTCTTTCATGCTCCAAGCGGTGAGGTATCGAGCCAAGTGTGAAGCACGAACTGGAAATTGAGTAGGGTATCCCCCCCCCTTTCATTTGGACGAGTCTGATCATGCCCAAACTGGCGTCTGAACCTGAAGGGGAAGTAGAAGGCACAGCGTGTGAGGCCGATTAACTGTACACTCGGCAGTTGAGACATGCTGTAGCTCATCTCTGTCAAGTTAAGCCAAGGGCAATGCCAAGCGATGTCAGTTGCGGATCTACTGCACATTCAGTCGCACCATAGCCCCTCTGTGGGAAAGTCCACTAACCGCGAGTAAAAGAAGTAGGATCTCGCTAAATACTCTGGGCAAGGGTCCACGACCTTCAGCTTATCCATCAACCACACCTGGGAACAGATAAAAAATAAATAAATAAATAATAATAATAATAATAATAATAATAATAATAATAATAATAATAATAATAATAATAATAATAATAATAATAATAATAATAATAATAATAATAAGAGAGATTAAAGAGTAGAGAGATATGAGTTGAGGGGAAAAGTAAGGAAAGGGCTTTGAGAGAAAATAGAGAGTGAGAGCCAAAGTGATGTGAGAAATCATATGTAAGAAATGGTGGGAAACGATACCTAAAGAAGTAGTGGACTTCACGCAAATTGAGAAGTCTCTCACATGTGGAAAGCATCCAAACCCATGATAGTTTCGGCCAGTGCCAAGCCTATACAGCTTTGGCCCTCCTTAAGGCGTTCAACCACTTTGATCAGTCGGATGCTAACTCCATTGCCACTAAGGGCAAGAAGATAATGGGCGAGCCAGCATATACAGACAGCATATTGGTGATAACCTCACCAAAGAAGATCACGCCTATTTTCGATGTTAGCAAAACTGTGAATGGCCAAGGATGTTCAACTCTCCATCATGAGCCAAAGACTTAGCCTTGTTGAAAGAGAGGTCGTACATCCGTTCAAGAGCTTGTTCATGGCCAAAAAGGGGTTGAGGCATAATTTCTTTGCTGCACCGGGACTCTATTAACGCTTGAAACTCTTCAAAAGTGGGAGACATCTGTTGTGATCTGAAGCAAAACACATGTGTAACCGGGTCCCAACAGTAGGCTAAAACATAAAGGAATGGAAAACAAAGCGGCATGTGGCTCAAGGAAAAAAGAGCGTTTATGCCAAAACCATTGAAATTCACCTTTTCAGTGCCATCCAAAATGGCCGTCCAAGCTTTGGGACTCTCAACAAGAAAAATCTCCATTTTCAGAGAAAACTACCAAAAAGATGATGCTCTGTCGAAGAAACAGCAAGAGAAGACTTTTATAGAAGATAAAAGTGTGTGGACGGCTGACAACTATTACTAGATGTCGAGCCACAAATCTTGGTCGGCCGACCACTTCACCAGCTGGCCGTACATTCGATTGGCCGGCTGGCCGGCCAACTGTGCTGGCCAAAACAATTTGGCAGTGGTGCTTTGTTTGTCTTGTTTGTTTTGGATCTTGTTTTGAGTCTTTTTGTTTCTGGTAAGTGTGAATAGGTATGTTTAGATTGTTTTTACTTTGTTTTTCCTTTATCAAGTTGTATTTTGTATTTTAGTCGGTTGAATGCTCAATATCCAATTAAGAACTCGTTCGAATGTGATCATACTCAGTTTTAAATTTAGGAATACAATCATTGATGCAAGTGTTGTGCCATTCCCAAGATGTTGTGAAAAACAAAATTTCTTCCTTTTATAAACTGCAAGGTCCAACCCCAATCGTAGTTTTTACAAAAGAGAAAATACTAGTTTTCAAAAATAAAAGAAAAGAACCTATCTGAAGCTATACGAGTTTTTTTACCAAAGCAAAAAAAAAGAAAAAGAAAAAAAGAGAGGAGCCGAAAAGCAATGTCCACCAAAATCAGGTGCGTCGGGAAGCCCTCTTCGTCCTCTTCTGAGGAGGGGACTTGTTGACACCCCATTTTTGACCGTCCTCAAGACTTGGATGTCACCGTTGGAACACTCGGTGATCATCCATGCTAGTGTTCGTCTCAAGTTCCCGGAGGTCTCGGCTGCGCCCCTCGCCTCAGGATCTCTCGACTCGACTTTTCAGTGTCTGGTTTTGCACCAAACACTTTGTTTTTTACTTTGAAAGGCAGGGAATGGCTTGTTGGCCATTCCCACACCCCACCGGCTGTCCCCTCACATCACCGGCCGTTTATTGGTTCCACCGGCAGTGGTTTCTTAAAACTAATGGCCGGTCAGCACTATATTTTGCTGACCGGCACTTTGTTCTGGCCGGTGACCTTTTTTTCCTGGCCGGTGTGGCTCTGTTGCACCCTTTAGACTTGGTTCATGCCAGCTGTGCCAGCTGGAATGCACCAACACTCCTCCCCGTGCATGTAGTGGCTGTTTTGCCCCTTTTGCCCCCTTTTGGTCAAAGCTTCTTGAGGAAGCTTGACCCTTTGTCAAAGCTTCCTCAAGAAGCTTGGCCAGCTGTCCTAGCTTCCTCAAGAAGCCTTGACTCCCCTTGCACCCTTTGCCCCTTTTTACTTAGCTTCTTTGAGAAGCTTAAGCCTTTGCCTTTGCCTATATAAAGAGCTCTCCTCCACCATGTTTAGGGTTAGAGTTTTTGAACATAAAAAACCAGAGCTTATATACATATACATCTGTTATACACACTCTCTCACTATATTTCCCTCTCTCTCCTCACTTGTGTGTGTTTTCTTGGCCTAAAAATACATTTTGACCTTACTTTTGCACTAATACACACACCATTACACCTTGCTCTGAGATTGAGAGGCATTGAGGGTTGTTTTTTGAGATTTTGGACTGATTTTGCTCAGTAGAGTGTGGCTGGACCAACTGTTCTTGAAGTGTTCTTCAAGGGTAAGACTTTCACTTTAGTTTCCCCAATCTTACATTGGCTTTTGACCTATCTTGCACATTGATTTGAGCTTTGTGTATAACTAAAAAAAGTCTTATATTTTCATGCTTAAGAACTGTCATTAAGGGTGTTTTGGCATTAGGGGTCGAAATCCCCCTCTTAGGTCTCTTTTGGCCCCTTTTGTTGTCTTTTTCTTTAAGCCTTATTTGCTTTGTTGTATTAACCTTCTCACCACTAAAATCCAGTGGATTTTTAGTGGTGAAGAAGATGGTTTGAAGTCTTGTATAGGGGAGGGACACCCCTCTCCCTTTGTGTCTCGTTTGTGCATGTTTTGGGCTCATAAGGGTAGCATATATGCTTGGTTGTTTTTTGCTCTATATCAGATGTTTTTGGTGCTATTTAGGTCACATGTTATCCCTATTTTTGATCATATTGGTGGCCCTTTTCATGCTTAACAAACTTGCTTTGTATTCCCTTGCTTGTGCCTAGAAATGCATCATGACTTTTGACTACCATGCTCTCATATTTTGGCTTCACTTTGTGAAGTTCTTGACCATATTTTGCCATGTATGAGGTCTATTGGCCACTGATTTGGTCTTGTTTAGCATGCTTGATATAGTTGCTTTGCATTTTGGATCATGAGCCTTAAGGGTATGGGTCATGAACATGCATTGGTTAGGCTATTTCGGTGATTTGGAATCACTTAGCATATCATTTCAGTCCCTAAACCATGCTTGTATACTTGCGTTCATCGTTCCTCTCATGCTTTGAAGTTGTACCCTCTTATGCCTTGAAACGTGCATTGTGTATGCCTAGGTGTTTGTTTCATTTGGGATGCCATATGTGTGGGTTTTGGAGCTCTTTTTGCATGCTAAAATTTTGTTTTTGGTTGTATAGTTCATGCCATGTTGGTTTGGGTTAGTGGTGGTAGAATGCCCTTTGTTATGCCTTAGCTTTGGCCCCCTTTTTGGCTTGCATGTTTGTAGTGCATTTTGTCCATCACTTGATGCACTTTTAGCCACTATTTTTGGGGGTGTTTGAGGCCTCCCATTTCAGTCTAAGTCCCTTCTTGGACATGGTTGTATGCGTGACTTGTTGCCTCTAATCGCATGCTTGCATTGTACCATATTAGCATTGCATGATGAGTTGCATTGTAGCATTGCATGTTAGGAACACTGCATGCTTGCCATGATACGTTGCATTGCATTTGGCATGCTTTGCATTTTAGTGATATGTTGCATTTTCTGGCCATGTTTGCATAACATGCATTGCATTGCTTGGTTTGGGGTGTCAAACCAAGTGTGAGGGGGGGGGGGGAAGCGTTCATACTACAATTGATGTAACGCGTCTCGATCCTCGGTCACCGAGGCCCTTGACTTTGGCATGATAGGGTTTTGGTATTCATTTATATGTTGCATGCATTTTCATTGAATTGCAACCTTGGCTCCTTAGGCCATCACGCATCAAAATGCATGATTGATGGCCCGAGGGTCGAGGGTCATGCTCCCTTGAGTCCCTTGCATGATAGGGAGTGTGCCCGTGCATACATTTGCTTGAAATTCCATGCTATACACTGTCTGCCCTTGTTGATGTCAAAAACCAGTTTCTGCAGGAAGTTTTTGCCGACCGGCACTGTAGAGTGCCGGCCGGCCGTGGATTGGTGGCCGATAATATGAAACCCCAACCGATGGATAAGTTCCATGGCTAGTGGGCATTCCCTTTAGCCGATGGTGTCCTACAGCGTTCAGGGAACCTGTCCCAGGATTTTGGCAGTTTTCAGAGAAGCAAGGCAGTGTAAACAGAGGCAGCAGTGGTATGGTACGGGCTTTCGGGGCAAGATAAATCCGAGCATGCATCATTCACGCATCCCGAGGCGGGGGCTGCGGTCATCCTCTCTTTGCATTTAATTTGTTAATTAGATTAGAAATTTTGTAATAATTAATTTAGTATTATTTATTCGGACTGTAATATTTATTTGGACCCTCCAAGTGAGGGCAGTTGTGTAATAAGTGTGCGTGAGCGTGTGTATGTCATCCAACCCCACGTCTTTCTTCCCTTTTATTTACCCGCTTATGATGGTAGACTAGGGCATATTTAAATTAGCATACCTTATGCTATGCATGCGTGCATTCATACATTTGTCTTGCATGCACCGGGCTCGGCGGATCATTCTAACTGCATTTGTATTTCAATTCCAAATTGAATACGTGGTAGTTGTAACATTTCACATGTCATTATAGATTAGCCGAGCCTATCTTAGTTGCATCTTGCATGTGTTGCATTAGCCATCTTAACATGAACTAGGATCATGCATATGATTACTAACTAGTTTTTGTTTTGGCTCGGAGTACTCGGTAAGCATTTATGCTTTAGCATACCGCATGAGTGTGAGTGTTGCCATAACAGCATGATTACCATGAGGCTAGCTGCTTATGTGATATAACTGCTTGAATGCCTGTAGATGGAGGTTAAATTACCTAAATTGGGATAACGCATTAAAGCTGTGAGTTTTAAGCCCCCTAGATAGTGGCAAAACGACATTTTCTGAAAGCCCACTCGAGGGTGGCAAAACCTGCATTTTAGCCTACTTGCAAGTAGCAAACCATTTTCAAAACAAGCATGAAATGTTTTGTTCCAATTTAGGCGATTTGGTCTATACTTGTTTGCTGTGCGCATAACATAGTAATTCTAGACTAATAACCGGTTTAAGAATACATAACGTTTTCAAAATTGGATATCATGGTTAGTAGAGGCCAATCTTCGGATCGGGCGAGAGGGGGTGCTCATAGCTGACCTTCCCCAATCGTACCCAAGTTCCTGAGCCGAGGCAACTTTGGTGATGACGGACACGCGGCCTTTGGCACTGAGTCAGGGTTTCCTAAATTCCCCTAAAATAAAATATTTAGGTGGCGACTCTGTATCTGGAAAAGCAGTCCATGTTTGACACTTCTTTTCAAAAATCTGTTTCTCAAAACGATTTGCCGGATTAGGACTCTTTGGGTCAGATTAAGAACCGTAACACAAATTGAGTCCGAACTGTAGTAAGGCCCACGGGCGCGTCTACAGTTTCTGGCGACTCTGCTGGGGACTTTAGAGAGCTTGACTCGAACTCATGATATCCTGTTTTGATTTCATTTATGTGTTTCTTTGCATTGCATGTGCATTAGTGCACCTAGGACACCGTGTTTGCCATCTGCCATTCCTGAACGGTTTGCCGGAGGCTTGTCTTGTCAAGACATGACCATAAGGCTGATCGGTTATGGGCTCTGATAGTATGGGAACACAAACCCCGATTTTTACCGGGGCACCCTTTTCGACCATTCGACCTAGTGCATATTCGGATCCATATTGACCATTCCAAGCTAGGACAGGTTGCTTACCCGATTACAGGTTGTTTGAAACCGCTGCGTGCATAGTGAAACCCTAGCACCTGGCAAAATAGGACAGGGAAACCATACCCCAACATAGGGGTGTTTTGACTCTCACTTATCTGCTATGTGCTTTAGAGTGTATCTCTACAGGAACGTACATATCAGTTTGCAAGATTGAGTATTAGGCCCGAGGGCACCAGTATCGGTGTTGTTGAGAAATCAGTTATCTGCGGGTATCAAGTTCAGTTTTGGGAATGGTGATTTGAGAACAATGATCAGTATCGAGGAACAATATGTTCGGCTTACCAACTGTGTGTTATGAATACCCAACTGTGCGTTGTATGTATTTATTTTACGCCGTTATGCTGTCCGATTGTCTGGTTATTTATTGCTTTATTTATCTTTTTGCTAGGTAGTTTAGCACAATTGCTTCCAACCCGGTAGATATTTCCCAAGCACTCTGGATTAGAGGTCGTCAGCTCCATCGATCTGAGGATCTGGTAGACGGACAACCAGTGTACCACTCTCTACCCCCGGTTACTAGATGGAGGATAGCCAGGCAGAGGGCATCAGTTCAACAGTCAGTACAGAGGGCTTTATCTACCCCACCTGTGTACAGTAGGGATCAAGGTTCTGTTTCACCCACAAAGAGGGAACATATACCGATAATTCAGTCAAAACATAACAGTATGGCTAGTTTAGAGGAGATGGTGCGCCAACTCCAAGAAAGCATGAAAGTGATGCAGCAGGATGCTGTCCGACAGGCAGAGTTCGCCAAGCAGCAGGCCACGGTTATGAATGAACAAGTAGAGTTAATCGTGAGGTTACAACAGCAAAACGGAGCATCTGCTTCGCAACAAGTTCCTCCCCCGCTAGGAATTCCTACCCCCGGGGAGACAGCTAATGTTCAGAATGACACGGACATTCCCACGGGACCACCTCCACCCCCGATCCTACCCCAAATCCAACCCCAGTTATCCAAAACACCCACCAACCTACCGGACTCTCCTTTTGAGTTCGAGACAGATCCCACAGCATTGAAGTTGAGCAAGCTCGAAAAGCTGTTCAAAAGATCCCAGGGAGTCAAGACCATCCCTGACAACGAAGATGGGTATACCGACGCAGCCGTGACGCTGCCTAACAGATTCAAAATGCTGCACATTGATCGATTTGATGGGTCCGGAGACCCCATGGTGCACCTGAGATTGTTTTCAAACATCCTAAGGCCAATGGGCCTCACTAGATTGCAGAAGCTGTCTCTATTTGGCCGGACCCTGTTGGGTGTAGCGGCCATATGGTATGCCAAATTGGAGGATGACGTCAAGAGAAGCTGGGATGAAATGGCTGAGGCCTTCATCTTGCAGTACTCATACAATACACAAATCGGGATTACGACCCGGGATCTCGAGACAACGAGGCAAGAACCCAAAGAGAGCTTCTCAGAATTCGTGACCAGATGGCGGGCTAAGGCTTCGATGATGACCTTAAGGCCCACAGACAAAGACCAGATTCGGATGATTGTGCACAATCTTCAGCCGAAGTTGATGCAAAAGATGATTGTACTCCCCTTCCCTACCTTTTCTGATCTACATGAAATGGGGGTACAGATTGAGGATGCCTTAAAGCAAGGCTTAATTGATAATGACCGGGAGCAACCCCGCAGAACTTTCAATCGTAACACTAATGCAGGCCCGAGTGGCGCTACAACTACTGGGACCTCCGAAGTGAGTATAGTCACCACCAACCCTCTCCCAAGAACTATGGCGGCCGCACCATTCTCCGGTGCGTCCGGAAGCAACCCAAAAACAGTCAATTACCCACCCAAAAACACCAGAACCTTCGCTCCGCTTTATATGCCCCTGTCCAAAGCTTTGGGGGTTTTAATCAGAAAAGGGCATCTGAAGCCCCTAGAGCCGCGGCCCTTACCAGAAAGACTCCCCGCTACCCACAACCCAGCCAAATATTGTGCATTTCACCAACAGCACGGTCATGACACCGATCTGTGCTTCCGATTACGTCATGAGATTCAAGATCTCATCGATAACGGGGTGATTTTGCCTCCCGAGAAACCCAACATTACTACGAACCCTCTCCCCACACATAACCAAGCTCCACCACCCAAAAGAGTCAACTTCATCCAAACTGGGGTCATGCCTTACGATCCTAGCATCTATATCACTCCTTCCCACCTGCCTAAGCCGGAAGTGTTCCTTCCCGATTGCACCGATTTGTGCATGATGGACATCTCCATAATCCAACCTAAGCCAGCGGTGGTGACTATCGAGAACAGGAGAGAGAAGATTCCAAAGGAGAAGGGGGTTGTTGAGCCAGAGTCTGCGGAATCTGGGAGTGGTGTTGGGAATGCTTATAGTCCAGGTGACTACATTTTGTCAATAGGCCAGGATAGGCCAGATATGCAACTACCAACAGAGGGGGAGCTGTGTGTGATCCAAGGGGACAGTCTGGGACAGGGAACGGATGATTTAACGGCTGTGGAAGAGGACCTTGCCAAGCTCCGGTTTTACAGTAACCAAGATCCAGGAGACTCAGCCGTCAACTGGTTCGATTATAAGGAATCAACAGAGGCTACGGGATGGTTGGACGATCAACCAGATGTGGTAGAAGAGTCTCAGCCACAACAAGGCCCGGCAGGGGCAAGAATATCAGTGACAGCCGGAAGGGTTGAAGAACAGAGTGCATCGCCGGAGAGCGCCGGTGTCAAGAATTTCGCTCGGGATTGGAGCATTTCTAGTACGAGGATTATTGAACAGTCGGCTGCATTGACGCAGTCGGAACATGAAATATTCGAAGATTTCGAGAGAATTAGGAAGGCAAAAGCCCATGTGGGGACTGAGACTGCTGTGAGAACAGAAATGGAGAATGTCGCGAGCATAGGGATAGAAGGTACTGCGAGTATGAGAACAGTCATGCCAGAACCGGACAGGTGCCTGTCGGCTGCAGATGGAATGTGGTGGGAGGACGATGATCTATGTCTTGCCCACACAGACGAAGATTGGGGGAGTAACCAACCAGATGATACTTGGTATATCGGCGAAGTCGATCACATGACTAGGAGTGGACGGTATTTCAAGCCTCCACACCTAGATTAGCCAGAGGCGTCTGGAAAAGATAGGGAGGCAGAGAAGCAAAAAGAAAAGCAACTTGAGGATGAGGCTGTATTGAGACAATTGAAAAAGATACAAGCAGATATCTCCATCTGGGGGCTGCTTATGGCTTCTCGAGTACATGGACAGGCTGTCCTTTCAGCCATGGACAAGGCCAAACTCTCGATAAAGACTACGCCGGAGCAGTTGGTTGGATTGGTTTTTCCGAGAGGAGCTACCCCGATGCTGACATTTTCCGACAAGGAATTACCACCCGAGGGGGCAAACCATAACAAGCCACTCTACATCTCTGTGGAGTGTAGGAATAAATGGATACCGGTGGTTCTTGTTGACACAGGGTTGTAGACGCGCCCGTGGGCCTCACTACAGTTCGGACTCAATTCGTGTCGCGATTTTTAATCTGAACCAAAGAGTCCAAATCTGGCAAATCGTGTTGAGAAACAGATTTTGAAAAAGTAGTGCCAAACATGGACTGCTTTGCCAGATACAGAGTCGCCACCTAAATGTTTTAAAATGGGAGAATTTAGGAAACCCTGACTCGGTGCCGAAGGCCACATGTCCGTCATCACCGGAGTTGTCTCGGCTCGGGAGCTTGGGTACGATCGGGGAAGGTCAGCTATGAGCACCCCTTTCGCCCGGTCCGAAGACCGGCCTCTACTAACCGTGATATCTGATTTTGAAAACTTTATGTGTTCTTATTCCATTTTTTAGCCTAGAATTACTATGTTATGCGCACAGCAAACAAGTATAGACTAGATTGCCTAATTTGGGAATAAACATTGCATATCCGTTTGTCTTTAAAAAAGTACTTTTGGAATTTGCTACTCGCAAGTAGGCTAAAATACGGATTTCAACGAGTTTTTCCAACTCAAACAACCCAACCTCCACCCACAGGCATTTAAGCAGTTTATAACACATAAGCATCTAGCCACATGTTAAGCATGCTATCATGGCAACATTCACACTCATGCGATATGCTAAAGCGAAAATACTTACATCGTACTCCATGCCAAAACAATAAACTAGTTAGCGAACATGCATGTCCTAGTTCATGTTTAAATTGCGTAATGCAACACATACGGGGTGCAATCAAAGTAGGCTTGGCTAACCTAAGTATGGCATATGAAATGCGATCAACTATCACATATTCAATTTTTGAATTGAAGTACAAATGCAGTTAGCGTGATGTACCGAGCCTAATGCATGCAACACAAATGCATGAATGCACGCATGCATAGCATAAGGTATGCTAAATTAAACGTGCCCTAATCTACCATCATAAGCAGGTAAATAAAAGGGAAGAAAGAAGTGAGGTTGGAAGACATATACGCACGCACGCACACTTATTACAGATTTGCCCTCGCTC
Source organism: Camellia sinensis (assembly GCF_055761805.1). Lineage (NCBI taxonomy): Eukaryota > Viridiplantae > Streptophyta > Magnoliopsida > Ericales > Theaceae > Camellia > Camellia sinensis. The sequence continues at coordinate 85,922,586 of NC_138965.1, forward strand.
GGAGGAACCAAATGAATACTACAAATAATTAACTACGCAAGCTAATTAAGTATTACAAATTGCCTAATCAACTAAGCAAAATAACTTAAGCTCAGAAAACAGGAAAATCGCCTTGGGAAACGCGCCACCATGCGTGAGCTGCCTCTGTTTTCCTTCCTTAACTCCTCTGGAGGCTGCCAAAACCTCAGGACTGCTTCCTTGGACATGGAGGAACACCACCGGCTGAATGGAATTGCCATCGGCAGTGTGGTGCGGCCACCGGCACAAAATGAAGCTGTCGGCATAGAAATGATTGCCGGTCGGCACTTTACACTGCCGGTCGGCAGAGTGTTCCTGCAGAATCTGCAAATGACAGCAACAGAGGGCAAGGCAAAGCATGGCAGCACAATTCAAGGCATGTATGCACCACTCATGTCCCTTATCATGGTAATGACTCAAAGGGGCATGTGCCTCGATTCTCGGACCATCAATCACGCATTTCCATGCATGATGGCCCAAAGAACCAAGTATGCAACTTTCATATCAAATGAAATGCAAACCAATCAAACAAATTAAGGCCCAATTCCTATCACCAAGTCAAGGAACAAGGCATGCATGCAAGATGTAATGCAACCTAGGCATGCAAGCTAAAGATGCAACATGGCATGGCAACAAACTTATGCAAGCATACAAGCAAACATGAGGCAATGCCAATCAATGAAAAGGTGGTCTTAAGCATGGTTTAGGCAGCTCTAATAAGGCCTAAAACAGTAGCCATAATGACCAAAACAAGGGACCAAAACACATGCACGCATACATATGATTAAGGGCCAACACTTAGGCACAAATTGGACAACCCTCAAGCACACTTGAAAGGGGCAATCATGGACAAAATAGCATGCACTATAAGCCCTAAAATCATGCTATAAAATCATGCCCAAATCATGTTAAACAAGATAGGCAAATGCATGCAAGCATGGTCCAAATACTTCATGAAACTTTGAAACACATTTAGCATAACAATCACGGCATGCATTAAACAACTAAAAACAGATTTTTAGCATGTTAAAACAAGGCCAAAGGACTACTTAGATGGCATCTAAGTGATTCCAATTTAGAGGCATGCACAATGGTCAAAACACGGAGCATGCAACACATGCTTTCAAAGCATCAAAGGGGTAACTAAAGCGAGCATACAAGCATACTATAAGGTCTGAAATGACATGGTGGATGGTTCCAAATCACCGAATCAATGCAAAGATGTCATGCTATACATGCACATACTCAAGGCCAACAAGCCGGAATGCAAAGGAGCTATACTAAGCATGCCAAAATCAACCCAAACACTTATGGACAGACCTAAAACATGTCAAGATAAGCACAAAATCTTCACAAATGTAAGCCTAAAACATGCTAGAAACAAAGGCACACAACCTAAGACATGTTAAGGGATCACAAGGCATTACATGGCAACTATGCTAAGCATGCATGGGGTACCAAAGCCAATTTAAAATCATGTTATATTATGGATATATAAGCATGAAAAACAGCCTATACATGCTCAACACACACTCAAACATGGGCTCCCTTTAGAGGCCAAAACATGCCCTTTTCAAGGACAACAAGGCCCTCTCCTTCTAGAGACTTCAAGGCACCATCTTCCGCACTGAAATCCCTCAAGATTTCAGTGGTGAAGAGGCCCAAACACCAAAGTCTCGGAACTTGCACAAAATAGCACAGAAAGAGGCCTTTCAAGGCCTAAGGGTATTCAAACTTACCCAAACCACAAAACACTCTTAACAAACAACCAAGAGGGCTTAAAAACAGAACTTTTTTGTATTATACACTAAGCTCAAAAACGATTTTAAGATAGGTAGAAATACAATGCAAAATTGGGTAATAAAAAGGCTAGATTCTTACCCTTGAAGATCCCATCACAAATGGTGCTCCAATGGCCTTCCTTGGCTTGAATCCAACACCAAAACACTAAAATCAGTCCCTTAGAACCTCAGAAGTCAAAGGAAGGTGAAACACTAGGTGTTTGTGTGCAATAGTAAGACACAAAACACCTAGAGTACAAAAGAGAGGGAAAGAGAGATAGAGCGTATATCTAACCCTAACCCTAAAACCAGAGCTTAACAATGGTTGTCTAAGCTCTCCAAAATATCTCAAGTCTCTAACCTTTTCAACCAAGAGAGAGCCCCTCTCTATATAGAAGCTTTTGTCTTGTAAAGCTTACAAGACAAGCTTCATAAGAGGGAGATCCCTCCATACACGTGTATGGAGGGGAGCAAAAGCAAGACAGCTGTCTTAAAATATCTGCAAAAGCAGATGCACAGTAGTCGGCCGGCCAAAAATGCCATCTTGGCCAAAAAGAGTGCCGACCGGCACTAAAAAGTGCTGACCGGCAACAAAATGTGCCGTATATTGCCGGTGGCAGCAAACACCAGCCGGTGGCCTCTAGCCTGCCTCTCAAAGGCAAAACACAAGTGTTTGGTGCAAAACCAGACACTAAACGGTCGAATTCAGAGATTCTGAGACAAGACGCGTAGCTGAGACCTCCGGGAACTCCAAATGAACACAAACATAGATGATCACCGAGTGTTCAAACGGTGACGTCCAAGTCTTGAGGACGGTCAAAAATGGGGTGTCTACAGTTGCCCCTCTTTGACAGAACTCGAAAGTCATAACAATGACGGGAGTGAATGTCAAAGCCCAGAGACGACCCATTTTTGACAAGGCCGAAGACTTAGACAAACATGCAAGACAAATAAGGTATGCGCCCGAAGGCAGGGGCAAAATGCAAGACAATGCACGAAGCCGAGCATAACTTATGATCATGCAAAGAAAGCTGTAATGAAGCATACATGCGACAATTTTAAGCTAGCATACACCAAACTACACTACAATGCAGAAAGGATGTAAGAGAATTATGTAATTCTCGATACTTCTCACTCGGAGGATACAATACCTGCACGGTTCGTCTGGTTGCACCAGCCTCAAACGAACCGTACATACAATATCGTGCCTGCAAAGAAAACAAACTTAACAGGTACGATGTTGTTAGCAACATGCATGACAATGCAAGAATGGATGCAAAACGATATGCAATATATACAAAATAATGTATAAACAATGCAAATGAAGATGCAACGTAATCGAAACAATGCAAGCTAAATGCAAAGCAATTGAATCGTGATCCAATCACGAGTAGTTCGAAACCACACCTATGTCAAATAGATTGATGGAGGTAACAAGTCTGTCTACCATAGGACGGTCAACTGAACTATGAGTAATGTAGACAGACGCAAAAACAAGTATTGGGTGGAATTGACACAAGTGGGGAAACGACCCGCTGGAGAAAGGACTACAATCCTAATGCCGGATGCAAAATTACACTACAATGTAATATAGATATGCTAGGATGATGGCAATGGATATGGCACACGGGCCAAACCAAACCTTGCCTAGGGAAGGCATGTACGCATACAGGCCATGTGTAACATAGAAAAGGTGCCGCAACCCTTAAACCAATATACCAGTGTGGAATAGGCGCGATACACATGCAGAACTGTGTTTTAACATGAACAGTAAGGGCACATACCAGACCAAGCTCAACCTGGAAAGGCGCAAGCCATAGATGGTAAGCGATGCAATGAATGCATGCAATCTATAATGCAATGGATATGGCACGCAGGCCAAACCAAATCTTGCCTAGGAAAGGCATGTATGCATACGAGCCATGTGTAACACAGAAAAGGTGCCGCAACCCTCAAACCAACATACCAGCATGGAATCGGCGCGATACACATGCAGAACTGTGTTTTAACATGAATAGTAAGGGCACATACCAGACCAAGCTCAACCTGGAAAGGCGCAAGCCATAGATGGAAAGCAATGCAATGAATGCATGCAATCTACAATGCAATATCTACAAATATGCAATGGAAATGGATATTTACAAATATGCATGACAATGCAGTATGATGCGACCTACTGGGGAAAATGCAATGGATGCATGCAAGCTACAATGGAAATGCTTGACAATGCATGTTTTTTTTGTTTGTTTTTTTTTAGATGCACATGACGCAAGTGCGACACGCATGCCGTACGGAATGTAAGGTGATACAAATGAGACACGCATGCCTCATAAGATGCCAAAATGATATGAAAGAAGATTTTGACAATTGGACTTATACGCTACGCGAAGCCGGTTCGTATTCCAAACAATGCAATGTACTAACAAGTACAAATGAGGTGCGCAAGATAGCGCGACAGGATGCATACAAAATGCAAGTAAGGTGCACAAAGCAGTGCAATGCGCTAAACAACGCGATTGAAATGCAATGCACAAAACAGTGCGACGCGTTAAACAGCGCGAGTGATTTTGAAATGCACAAAACAGTGCGATGCGCAAAACAGCGCGATTGGTTTGAAATGCACAAAACAGTGCGATGCGCAAAACAGCGCGATTGGTTTGAAATGCACAAAACAGCGCGATGCGCAAAACAGCGCGATTGAAATGCAATGCACAAAACAGTGCGACGCGCTAAATAGCGCGAGTGATTTTGAAATGCACAAAACAGTGCGATGCGCAAAATAGCGCGATTGGAATGCAATGCACAAAATAGTGCGATGCGCAAAACAGCGCGATGGGTTTGAAATGCGCAAAACAGTGCGACGCACAAAACAACGCGTTTGGTTTGAAATGCACAAAACAGTGCGATGCGCAAAACAGCGCGATTGGTTTGAAATGCACAAAACAGTGCGATGCGCAAAACAGCGTGATTTGAAATGCACAAAACAGTGCGATGCGCGAGGCGACGTATGTATTTGAAATACATTACCACGTTAATGCAAGAATACAATGACAATGCATGACAATGCAAGGGGTGTGCGTTACAACGCACGTAGTGTATGCATAACAATGCAACTATGAGGCGCATGATAGTGCGATGTGATGCACCGAGATAGTGCGATGAACATGTGCAACGCACACGGGGCAACTTTTGGATCCTGTAAAAGCCAAAAGGATACAAAAAGGATACAATCTTGCATGGGTAGGAGTGCTACGCGCTGAAGACGCGGTCCGAAGTCAAAACGGAGGCCGGTTAAGCATCGGAAATGCACTTTCTTGCACTTTCTTGAGCTATGAAGACCAAAAACTCCTCATAAGGCTTAAACAAGGCTGTGGGAACACCACCGGCTGGAAGGGGAGGCCACCGGCTGCAAAACAAGTCCATCGGCACAAAAAAGTGCCGGCCGGCACAAAACATTGCCGACCGGCAAAAAGTTGCTGAATCGGGGCAGATTCGACTTTTCACCCTGGGCATTTTAAAATAGGGTTTCCAAACCCTATTTTCTCATTCCTCTTCCGCCGAAATCCCACACTCTCTCTCTAGAGCGTTTTTCCTTCCCCGTTTCTCCGTTTCTTCGCGTTCTACGCCCATTTCGTCGTCGGATTCGCGATTTTCTTCGCGTTTCGGACATTTTCAACCGATCACATTTTTGTTTCAGTGCCTCGTTTGGCGTTCCCGCCTTTTCGAGGTTTGTTCCCCTCGTTTTTCTCTTCATTCCCGTGCCTTTTCACATTCCAGCCTTTCCGGCCATTTCTGACCCTCTCGGGGGTTGACTTTTCGGTTGACTCTTCGTATTCCAGCCCAGTTTTCCTTCCTCCGGCCATTTTCTCATCATTTTCGATATGGCGGACGACATTCCGCGCGACGGGACTCCCCCGGACCACGAGATGGATCCCGGGGTCGAGCTTCTACCATTGAGCGAGCGCCCATTCAACCCGGCGACCTACCGACTGGCAGTCCATGTTCTGCCCCCCGATGGCCTGCGCCAGTTCCGGAGCTTTGAGAGGCACGTGGCGCCCGAGCTATTGCTGCACGAGCCTACCTCCCATCTTTCCTTCGGCGCTTCCGAGGTAACTTTCTTTCTTCTGTTTTACTTTCGGCAATGTGGGATACAAAAACTGTCATAGCTAGTTGTACTCTTTAACTGCTGAAATCTGGTATGCTATACACCGTAGTTGACTGTAATCGTACATACAACTGATATCTGTTTGAGACTGGCACATGCACACACACTGCACTAATCCCGAATCACCCAAACACACTGCGCACACTGCATTTCACTGCAAACAACACTGGTACCCAGCATTTGCTTAAATCTGTCAAACTATACACACATGCTATACTGTACTGAACCACCCGAACACGTCGTCACGTCGCACGCTGTAGTTCACCGCAAGCACACCGGCACCCGGTATTTGTTCAAATCTGTCAAACTTGCACGCATGCCATATCTGTATGCTTCCCCAAACTGCATTTTGAACGTTGTCTTGCAATTTGTTATTTTCTGTTTACAGGAGGATTCCCATACCATCCGCGGGTATGGGAACACTGGCGCTCGGGAGTGGTACGGCGAGCTCCCTGATGCAGTCCGGCGCATGGTGGATCGAGCAGGTTTCGGCGCCTTCTGCCGAGGACTCTCCAGGCTCTCCACATGCAGACCTCTCCTTGCCGCTTTGGCAGAGAGGTGGTGGGACACCACGGATTCGTTTCACTTCTCTGCAGCAGGGGACATGACGATGACCCCTTATGATTTCTCGATGCTCACAGGCATCGGGGTAGGGGGTGATCCGATCCCCTTTGACGTAGACATGGATGAGTGGACCGCCGGTCAGGTCCATCTGCTGGGGGAGGCCCCACCTCTTGCTCGTCCAGGCTTCGTGCGATACTCCTGGTTCGAGGTACAGTTTCGAGTCCAGCCCGTGTTGGAGAAGGAGGCGGAGATGACTCAGGAGGACGTGGAGAGGTATGCTCACGGCTTCCTCATGTTCCTGTTCGGGACGACCATCTTCGCCGACCGGGCGAACACCGTGCCTCTCTGTCTTCTCAGCGCACTGGTGGACGTCTGAGACATTTTGCACTATGACTGGGGAGGCGCCGCTTTGGCCACCCTCTATGGATACATGAGCTCGGCTTCTCGTGGTAGCGACCAGCTACTCGGAGGCTACTGGCGGGCTTGGGAGGTACACTTCTTCCCCGCTTTTACATTTCTGCTCTATATTTTCTGTATTCTGTACACTGCACACATTGTAGTCTACTTCATACTTGTTGTATACTGTACACACGGCACACACATACATTCTGCTTTACACTGACTGTACACTGCTCACACTGTACACTGCACACAATACACTGCACAACACGCGGCTCTGCCATTTCTGCTTTATTCTGTATTTCTACTTTATCTGATAAATGCACTGGTATTTACCTTACAGTTGTGGGTTTACGCCTACTTTCCTAGGCTCGCTCCCGTACCTGTCGCGGAGACCGCTCTGGTCGTCCCCTTTTCACGCCGTTTTGACGGGAGATGCACCCGGCGGCCACGAGAGACATTCGGCTTCTTCCGCCGATGTTTCGACACCATTACCCCTGCCGAGGTATGTTTTACTTGCAGTTCATTTAAGCTTCGCTTTTCCACTACATATTTCAAAAACAGTAGATAACAAACTGTCTGTCACTTTCAGATCACTTGGCGGCCGTGGGCTCCATTGCCGGCGGTGACGCGGGATCGGTTTGCCGGTGCGGAGGAGACCTCGCGTTTCCGGATCTTGCTGGAGGGCCCGGTCTGTCGGGCTTGGTACCTGGGTGAGCGTTTCCTACGCCAGACCCTAGGATTACCTGAGCAGATAGTCCCGGTTCACCCTCCTGCGGACATGAGGGAGACCGAGAGGCTCACCATCGAGCAGATGGACGATTACACCGTTGGCTGGGAGGAGGCCGGCTTCAGAGGCGTCGGCGACTACCGGGAGTATGTGCAGACATACCTGATGCGACCTCTGAGCGGCGGCCGTCGAGCAGAGGGATCCAGGCCTGTGGCGCCAGTGGCTGGGGCGAGAGCTGGAGCTGGAGCAGGAGCTGCGAGGAGGGCCCGAGTCCGGGGCAGGGGCGGAGTTCAGGGAGGACGGGGAGCTAGTTAGCCCGCCTTGCCTGCCGCACTGACTTTCCGAGGGCAGAGTGGGTCGACCTACCAGATCCCCTTCGCCCCTCCGCTAGCTGATCATGAGTTCATCGACGTCCCCGACTTACCTCCGGTATGTACTACTGCATTTCATATAGTCATTCATTTCAGTTTATCTGATATTCCTCAGAATATTGATGCATCTGATACTTTTGCAGGCTTCTTCTGAGTACACTCGTCAGTCGTTGGCGATGAATGCCTCGATGATGGGGATGCTTCAGCGGACATTTGATCTCCTAGCCCTCTACAGCATCCCGGTATGTTCTTCTGACACTGGTCTCAAACCGTCCACACACTGATTCACATAATCTGATGTACGGCACAACACCTGATACACTGATCTCACAGTATCTGACACACTGCATTCTGCACTGTACTCTATACTGATAAACTGCTCACGTCATTCATATACCGTACTCATACACTGCATTCTGCACTGATAAACTGCTCACGGCATTCTCATACTGTACTCATACACTGCATTCTGCACTATTAAACTGTCCACAGTATATTGATGCATTTGCCTTTTATGTACCTTTTTCAGCCTCCTTTCCAGATCCCCATGGCAGGCGGCGTTCCAGCCGGACCTTCTGTTCCGGCTTGCGGGAGAGATGAGGAGGGCCGAGTATTCCCCCGCTCCAAGGCGGGGCGCGTTCATGTCGGGAGCAGCTCGCGAGCTCCAGTCCCGGATGATGGTGATGACGAGGATTCAGAGGCGGAGGCAGAGGCGGAGTTAGAGTCATCAGAGGAGGAGACCGGAGACGGCACTAGCTCGGGCTCTGACGATGGTGCTGATGATGCTCCTGGACCCTCGTACAGGAAGAGGACTAGGACAGACTGATGGCCCCCCAGAGTACTCGACATGGATGCAGATTTTTTGCTTATTTTTCTTCTTGTACTTTTCTCTTTTGTTGGTAGTTAGATTACCTTGTACTGCCGTAGGCAGATTTTTGTTTCCAAAACTTGTACATTTGAAAAGATAATGAAATGAAACAGACTTTTTATCTGAAAAAGTGTTTACATTTACATATCTCATGTATTGCATCGCATCTCATCATGTTACATCTCAATGTAAATGGAATTGATCGGTTGTCTGAAAATTGAACATTTGCACTGTAATAATCAGATAACTAAACAGCCAACAGCAAAATAACCCAAGCAACCCACTGCTTGATTCTGGACACACAGCCCTTACTCTGTTGGGGATTGATCTGCATACAACCCGTAACACAGCACTTAGTTCATTCTGCACATAACAAATCCCAAACAAACAGCCCAATCTAACAAGACGGCCTACGGAGGTGAAACCAGCCGGAGTTGAAACACAATCGAATATAGAGAATGGCACAACATTCTGAGCACAAACGATTAACCTTCGGAAAAGGGGTTTTCTTAACCAGGGTATCGAGCCTACAACTGAACACAGCGGGGAGGACGAGGTATGCGACCTAAACACAACGAGACACGCTCGGAAGAGACCTAAAACAAAGGTTGAAGTGAATAATAAGAGACACGACACATAGACGCGTTTAACGATGACGGGGGGGACCTCAGATCACGAGAAGCCAGTTTCTCTGGGCATTGTTTCCCACCCTTTCTAATTTGTGATTCTCACATCACTCTGGCACTCAAGCTCGGTTTTTCTCTCAAAACCCTCTGGCTCGCCTTTTCTCTCAACTTACACCTCTCTATTCTTTATTCTCTCATTTTTCGTCCCTCCCCGAGGTGATCAATGAATGAATAGAAAGTTGCGGGTTCACACCCGATGCCGTTAGCTTGCAGCTATTTCTCCTGGTGGGTAGAGTGCCCTCCTGGCAAGTACGTCGATGACGGGGGGAAAGACAGAACACCTGACTCAACTGTGCCCCTAGTTCATCATTTTGACCATTTTTTTTTTTGTTTTCTACTAAAACGAGTTTCGATCAAGATGAGAGTCGGATTAACGTACTTGTCCGATTTTTGATTTGAAAGCCATGCAAGTCAGGCTGTAAGCACTGAAAATTTTCCTTTTTGGGTCCAAGAAAATGGTCCAGTTTTGGAAAACAAAATAGTTTTCGAGAAAATAGTCAACCTCGGTAAAAATCTTCAAAAACTATTTTTGCAAACGGCTAATGCTCAACGAGCATGGAACTTACCCTTTTGAGATGCGCAACCTCGGATCGGAGGCAATGGAAAATTGCCCCTAGTTTGAAGAACGCCGCACGGCAACAGAAAGTTGCCCCTAGTTTGAATGGCGGCTCACGGCGACTGGTGGCAACGGAAAGTTGCCCCTTGTTTGGATGGTGCCGCAGCAGTCCGCAGACAGTCTTCATTGATGGTGGTCGAACTCTTGGACACAGAGATGACGAAGACGGTCATAACAGATATATGGACACAATCACCTTGGAAGGGGTTGGCGACTGGACTTCGGGATGAAATCAAAACCATTGCATGAACTGAGACGCTATGAAAGCGTTGGGGGCTGGACTTCAGGATGAAGTTGCCTACGTATCCCAAACATGGGAATCAAGCCTTACGTAGTTCCGGTTAAGGTACACTCGGGTATTTTAACCTTCACTTTTTTTACGCTCTCACTTTTGCCAAGGCGCCCAATGCGGGTTTTCGACCTTGCGAGCTTCTTTTCATTTTCTTTTGTTCGTTTCTTTTTCTTTTCTTTTTCGCATTTTTTCTTTTCTTTTCTTTTCTTTTCTTTTTTTTGTATTTTTTGCTTTTTTGTATTTTTCTCTTGCTCTAACTTTTGCCTGGGTCGCCCTTCCGGGTTTTCGGCCCAGCGAGCCTCTCAAAGGGTAAAAGTGTAGCAAGCCCATGTCAAATGGTTTTTGAAGTTGAAGCCTCTCTGTGTCTAGGAGAACGGCTGTTGTACTGATTTGCGGAGAATCCATCCCGGTTGCTCCACGAGCTTCTTCCGGCGAGATTTACTCTTTCTGATTCGGCTTTGGTGCCTCTTGCTTGAGGGCTGCTTCAAATCTGGCCATACAGACCTTTCATGGCGTTTGTCCGTTGAACTTTCCGAACGTGTTCAAGGTTCGAAACGGACGGGTTGAATCTTGAGGCCAAGAGCGATCCTAGGCTGCACAGTCTCAAGAGCGGTTCCACACAAGTTTTCACAAGGCCATGTAAAACATTTGTTTTTGAAAGTTTTTAAGAAAGCGACAAATCGCTCGCGCCGAAGATAGTGTGGAACCAATCTGGATCAAGCCAGGGTCCTTCCCAGTACTCACGCCGACGAGCATGATTTCATTCATTAAAAGGCTTAGCATGCTTCTCCTCCTCTCAAAATGATCAAAGTTTTGCAAAACCCGAGGAATTCTTTCCCCTTCGTTTTTATCACAACGTTTCAAAAAAAAAAGTTTTGAAGAACTTAGGTCAATGCAATAATTCTCAAGGCACAGAAGAGCAAGTAGAATGCAGGGTCGTTCCATTCAAAACCCCTAGCATAACTAGCCCAAAACAAATAAGCACGGAAACATGATGGCCGCAGCTGTTTCATTCAGGCTTCTCGGATGTAACTGGCTCCACAGCAGAGACAGACTCAAAAAGAAAGCAAAAAGGTTAAATACAAGACGGTGTCCGAGGCAACAACCCCGGAATCACTCGACATCCTATTCAACAGGACTGTCTCGGTACCACAGGACAGACCCAAAAACAAAAAGACTGACTCAAAGTAAAGAGGCAGACTCAAAAACAAAAGACTGACCCGATACCCGAGCCAGAATTTACAAAACTCGGTTTCACCGATGCTCAAAAACGCGTGCCAGACGCTATACCCAAAATAAACTGAATGTCGCCCGTGGGCGGTTCACTTTCTGATCACAAATTTGCGGTATCCTTGAAGTCCAACAGCTCAGTAGTGACAGAATTTGCCGAGGTAGGTGGGAGGATGACCTTATTGTCGATCAAATCTTGCACTTCATGACGAAGGCGGGAACAATTGTCAGTTGGATGGCCTGTCTGCTGATGGTACGCGCAGTACTGAGTAGCATCATGTGTGGCGGGGAGATTCTTTGGGAGTGGCCGAGGCTCCAAGGGTTTAAGATGCCCCTTCTTAGCCAAAATCAGAAATGCCCTAGACAAAGGCATGTAGAGGGCGTGAAAGGCTCTGTGTCCCCGAGGCAGATACTTTGAAGTCTGAGGATTCTTGCTAGATGCGCTAGCAAAAGGGTCGGCTGGCACTGCCTTGGCTTTTTGACCCTTTCCCGGTGCAGGGTTGGGAATGACAGGAATTGTCTGGGCATGATGGGGCCCATCCCGACTTTCTGCCTGGCTTGAACTGCCTTTGATTGGAGTGGGGAAAGCATCATCCACAGCTTTGGTGATGATCGCAGACGTTTGTTGCTTGTTCATCCCTCTGACTTTCAGAGCCTCGACTGCCCACAGCAGCTGTTCAATAGGATCGGCATCTACCTTTGCCTTGTCCTTTCCTCTGGCGTCAACCTGATCAAGGGTCTGGGTTGGTGCTGGCATGTCGTGGCTGTAGCCGGAAGCCACCTCTGGCTGGCTGAGCTCTATCACAATCCGCCCCAGTAGCGGGGGCTCCTGTGGTATGAAATTCCCGGCATACGACGCCGCTGGTGGTGAAGCCGACATTCCATAGGCTAGATCGGCTACGGACCTCTGGAGGTCACCTATCATTCCCATCAATTCAAAGGTGGTGGGCTCACGAGCCTGGTATAACTGGGGAGCCCAGACCGGGTGCACAACAGGCGCCCTGGGTGGATGTGAGATATTGATGTTGGCCTCACTCTGTGGAGTGGTCCCCTGCTCCAGTGCAGCCGTCATAACCACAATTTCTTCTGAATTTTGTGCCATCATAAATCCTGCCTCAGCAAAGGGGGAACACTGGCTATTCTGTATCAGCTCTCTGATTCTCTGAACTGAAAGGAAAAACATACAGCATTTCAGCCCCAAACGGATCAAACACAGGTGCAATCGAATAGCTGTACTCCACTACTGATTACTGTTCCCCGGAATTACTGTCCCTAAAACTGAATCTGATACCCGCAGATATAACCGATTCTCAAATTCTGATACTGGTTCCCTCGGGCCCGATACTCAAACTTTGCAAATTAGTATGTACTTTCCCCCCTGTAGAAATACATTCTAAAAGCACATAGCAAGTAAAAAGAACCAAAACACCCCTATGTTGGGGTAGGGTTTCCCTGTCCTATTTCGTCAGGAGCTAGGGTTTCACTATGCACGCAGCAGTTTCAAACAACCTAACATCGGGTGAGCAACCTGTCCGAGCTTGGAATGGTCACTATGGATCCGAATATGCACTAGGTCGAATGGTCGAAAAGGGTGCCCCGGTAAAATCGGGGTTTGTGTTCCCATACTGTCAGAGCCCATAGCCGGTCAGCCTTATGGTCATGCCTTGACAAGACAAGCCTCCGGCAAACCGTTCAGGAATGGCAGATGGCAAACACTATATTCCTAGGCGCACCAATGCACATGCAATGCAAAGAAATACATAAATGAGATCAAAACAGGATATCACGAGTTCGAGTCAAGCTCTCTAAAATTCCCCAGCAGAGTCGCTAGAAACTGTAGACGCGCCCGTGGGCCTCACTACAGTTCGGACTCAATTCGTGTCGCGGTTCTTAATCTGAACCAAAGAGTCCAAATCTGGCAAATCGTGTTGAGAAACAGATTTTGAAAAAGTAGTGCCAAACATGGACTGCTTTGCCAGATACAGAGTCGCCACCTAAATGTTTTAAAATGGGAGAATTTAGGAAACCCTGACTCGGTGCCGAAGTCCACATGTCCGTCATCACCGGAGTTGTCTCTGCTCGGAAGCTTGGGTACGATCGGGGAAGGTCAGCTATGAGCACCCCCCTTTGCTCGGTCCGAAGACCGGCCTCTACTAACCGTGATATCTGATTTTGAAAACTTTATGTGTTCTTATTCCATTTTTTAGCCTAGAATTACTATGTTATGCGCACAGCAAACAAGTATAGACTAGATTGCCTAATTTGGGAATAAACATTGCATATCCGTTTGTCTTTAAAAAAGTACTTTTGGAATTTGCTACTCGCAAGTAGGCTAAAATACGGATTTCAACGAGTTTTTCCAACTCAAACAACCCAACCTCCACCCACAGGCATTTAAGCAGTTTATAACACATAAGCATCTAGCCACATGTTAAGCATGCTATCATGGCAACATTCACACTCATGCGATATGCTAAAGCGGAAATACTTACATCGTACTCCGTGCCAAAACAATAAACTAGTTAGCGAACATGCATGTCCTAGTTCATGTTTAAATTGCCTAATGCAACGCATACGGGGTGCAATCGAAGTAGGCTCGGCTAACCAAAGCATGGCATATGAAATGCGATCAACTATCACATATTCAATTTTTGAATTGAAGTACAAATGCAGTTGGCGTGATGTACCGAGCCTAATGCATGCAACAGAAATGCATGAATGCACGCATGCATAGCATAAGGTATGCTAAATTAAACGTGCCCTAATCTACCATCATAAGCAGGCAAATAAAAGGGAAGAAGAAGTGAGGTTGGAAGACATACACGCACTCACGCACACTTATTACAGATTTGCCCTCGCTCGGAGGAACCAAATGAATACTACAAATAATTAACTACGCAAGCTAATTAAGTATTACAAATTGCCTAATCAACTAAGAAAAATAACTTAAGCTCAGAAAACAGGAAAATCGCCTCGGGAAACGCGCCACCATGCGTGAGCTGCCTCTGTTTTCCTTCCTTCACTCCTCTGGAGGCTGCCAAAACCTCAGGACTGCTTCCTTGGACATGGAGGAACACCACCGGCTGAATGGAATTGCCACCAGCAGTGTGGTGCGGCCACCGGCACAAAATGAAGCTGTCGGCATAGAAATGATTGCCGGTCGGCACTTTACACTGCCGGTCGGCAGAGTGTTCCTGCAGAATCTGCAAATGACAGCAACAGAGGGCAAGGCAAAGCATGGCAGCACAATTCAAGGCATGTATGCACCACTCATGTCCCTTATCATGGTAATGACTCAAAGGGGCATGTGCCTCGATTCTCGAACCACCAATCACGCATTTCCATGCATGATGGCCCAAAGAACCAAGTATGCAACTTTCATATCAAATGAAATGCAAACCAATCAAACAAATTAAGGCCCAATTCCTATCACCAAGTCAAGGAACAAGGCATGCATGCAAGATGTAATGCAACCTAGGCATGCAAGCTAAAGATGCAACATGGCATGGCAACAAACTTTTGCAAGCATACAAGCAAACATGAGGCAATGCCAATCAATGAAAAGGTGGTCTTAAGCATGGTGTAGGCAGCTCTAAGAAGGCCTAAAACAGTAGCCATAATGACCAAAACAAGGGACCAAAACACATGTACGCATACATATGATTAAGGGCCAAAACTTAGGCACAAATTGGACAACCCTCAAGCACACTTGAAAGGGGCAATCATGGACAAAATAGCATGCACTATAAGCCCTAAAATCATGCTATAAAATCATGCCCAAATCATGTTAAACAAGATAGGCAAATGCATGCAAGCATGGTCCAAATACTTCATGAAACTTTGAAACACATTTAGCATAACAATCACGGCATGCATTAAACAACTAAAAACAGATTTTTAGCATGTTAAAACAAGGCCAAAGGACTACTTAGATGGCATCTAAGTGATTCCAATTTAGAGGCATGCACAATGGTCAAAACACGGAGCATGCAACACATGCTTTCAAAGCATCAAAGGGGTAACTAAAGCGAGCATACAAGCATACTATAAGGTCTGAAATGACATGGTGGATGGTTCCAAATCACCGAATCAATGCAAAGATGTCATGCTATACATGCACATACTCAAGGCCAACAAGCCGGAATGCAAAGGAGCTATACTAAGCATGCCAAAATCAACCCAAACACTTATGGACAGACCTAAAACATGTCAAGATAAGCACAAAATCTTCACAAATGTAAGCCTAAAACATGTTAGAAACAAAGGCACACAACCTAAGACATGTTAAGGGATCACAAGGCATTACATGGCAACTATGCTAAGCATGCATGGGGTACCAAAGCCAATTTAAAATCATGTTATATTATGGATATATAAGCATGAAAAACAGCCTATACATGCTCAACACACACTCAAACATGGGCTCCCTTTAGAGGCCAAAACATGCCATTTTCAAGGACAACAAGGAGAGGGGGTGGCCCTCTCCTTCTAGAGACTTCAAGGCACCATCTTCCCCACTGAAATCCCTCAAGATTTCAGTGGTGAAGAGGCACAAACACCAAAGTCTCGGAACTTGCACAAAATAGCATAAAAAGAGGCCTTTCAAGGCCTAAGGGTGTTCAAACTTACCCAAACCACAAAACACTCTTAACAAACAACCAAGAGGGCTTAAAAACAGAACTTTTTTGTATTATACACTAAGCTCAAAAACGATTTTAAGATAGGTAGAAATACAATGCAAAATTGGGGAATAAAAAGGCTAGATTCTTACCCTTGAAGATCCCTTCACAAATGGTGCTCCAATGGCCTTCCTTGGCTTGAATCCAACACCAAAACACTAAAATCAGTCCCTTAGAACCTCAGAAGTCAAAGGAAGGTGAAACACTAGGTGTTTGTGTGCAATAGTAAGACACAAAACACCTAGAGCACAAAAGAGAGGAAAAGAGAGATAGTGTGTATATCTAACCCTAACCCTAAAACCAGAGCTTAACAATGGTTGTCTAAGCTCTCCAAAATATCTCAAGTCTCTAACCTTTTCAACCAAGAGAGAGCCCCTCTCTATATAGAAGCTTTTGTCTTGTAAAGCTTACAAGACAAGCTTCATAAGAGGGAGATCCCTCCATACACGTGTATGGAGAGGAGCAAAAGCAAGACAGCTGTCTTAAAATATCTGCAAAAGCAGATGCACAGTAGTCGGCCGGCCAAAAATGCCATCTTGGCCAAAAAGAGTGCCAACCGGCACTAAAAAGTGCTGACCGGCAACAAAATGTGCCGGCCGGCAATATACATTGCCGGTGGCAGCAAACACCAGCCGGTGGCCTCTAGCCACTGCCGGTGGTGGGTGGGGATGGTCCACAAGCCCTACCCTACCTCTCAAAGGCAAAACACAAGTGTTTGGTGCAAAACCAGACACTAAACGGTCGAATTCGGAGATTCTGAGACAAGGCGCGTAGCTGAGACCTCCGGGAACTCCAAATGAACACAAACATAGATAATCACCGAGTGTTCAAACGGTGACGTCCAAGTCTTGAGGACGGTCAAAAATGGGGTGTCTACAAGGGTCCGCCATCAACGTCTGCCCGGCAAGGACAGCCTATGTGATCGGTTTGAAAATCGCGGACTTTGTGCCAACAGCCCAGGTGATTCGGGCGTATGACAACACAAGCCGGGAAGTAATGGGAACAGTTAAGATTCAAACAAAGGTTGGGCCGGGACAGCATGAGATAGATTTCCATGTCTTGGAGGTTCCTGCAACTTTCAACCTGCTTTTGGGGCGGCCGTGGCTGCATCAGGTAAAGGCAGTCTCCTCCACCCTACATCAAGTGGTGAAATACCCCTATGGGAAGAGAGTAGCTATTGTTTTCAGAAATTCATCGATTCATCTGCCGCCGGAGGTATCTACGCCTGTTCTAGAAATTGAGCACGGTATGGAGGATGTGTTCATATCGGGTTTTACCTTGGCTGAGGCTCAGGTTATACAGAACATCATGGCAGCTAATGAAGGGATATATGTCAGTGCTCAAGCAGTCTATCTCATGAACAAGCTCCAACACATCCCCGGGATGGGATTGGGAAAGAGCGGCCGGAAGGGCGTCGCAGCATTGGCCGAAGTGCCACACAACCCTCATACCTTTGGATTGGGTTATCTACCCACCAAAGAGGACTGGATAAGGAAGGGAAAGGAAATGGCTGGAAGAGCCAGAGTGAAGCAGGCTGGGAAGCCTTTTGAGTTGATGCATAGGCCCATTCAGGGTACCCTAAACGGACGCTTCGTCCGGGAGGGGGAGGATTTTCCATTTTGTGGTTTCCCAGAACCGTGGCTGAACGCGGAGAAGAAGCGTGTGCCAGGTTTCAAGATCTTCTTCGACCTATAAATATCCGGGGATGACGTTGCCGAAGAGCAGACAGACCCATCGGCTGAGGTTGAGCAGTGTAAGGAAGTGGATTCCGAAGGCGCTGAGATTGAAATGGGGGTAGCGCTGGCTTGTCTACTTTCAGATCCTCCGATCGTACAGAAGTGCTTGGGGGATAACTTCTCGGTATGCATGATCGGGAATGAAACGGCTGCGGGCCTACCATCAACTATTTTGGATGCATCCATCGCACCCTCTCTCGTCTGGCAATACAAAGAGGGATTTTTATCAAGCAGCACCGGGTCAGGTAGTGAGCCGGAATCTGATTCCACCGAGTCTTGTGAGTCGAAATCAGGTTCCAGCTCAACTGAGTCTGAGTCCGGTATTCCTGGGGGTGATAACCTGGATGCCACAGTCCTGTCTAGGTCATCATTTTCTTTCTCTTTTGAGTCTGTTGTAACAGAAGAATCGGACGGCTTGGAAGTATTTAATGAGAATGATGTGGATGTGGTTTCTGAGTATTTTTCTGTGCCTTTGATTTGTTGCTTAAATCAGGATTTTCAAAATTTTGATGAAAACGACGAGAAAGAAATTCCTTCGGTTTTGCAATGATTAATTGATCAAGAGCAGGAAAGATTTGTTAAACCCTTAATGGATGAAATCACTACTGTGAATGTTGGTACTGAGAAGGACCCACAGTTGGTCCAGATCGGGTCCACGTTGTCTTCGGAGGAACACGAGCGCTTAGTCGCTTTATTAAAAGATTTCAAAGACGTTTTCGCGTGGTCCTACGAAGACACGCCTGGAATCGATCCTGAGATTGTACAGCACCGGATCCCTCTTGACCCCGAGGCCCGACCGATCAAACAGACACTCAGAAGGATTCGTCCGGACTGGGCCATCAAAATTAAGGAAGAGGTCACCAAGCAAATCGATGCAGGCTTCCTGCTGGTATCCGAATACCCGACTTGGTTGGCCAACATTGTTCCAGTACCAAAAAAAGATGGCAAGATCCGAGTATGCGTGGATTTCAGGGATTTGAATAGAGCTAGTCCAAAGGACGACTTCCCCTTGCCACATATTGATGAGTTGGTGGATTTTATAGCGGGGCATGCTTTGCTCTCGTTTATGGATGGTTTCTTAGGCTACAATCAGATAGTGATGGCCCCCGAAGATCGGGAGAAGACTGCTTTCACCACCCCATGGGGGACTTACTGCTACAGAGTGATGCCGTTCGGGTTGAAGAATGCTGGAGCTACGTATCAACGGGCCGCGACCACAATATTGCATGACATGATCCACAAAGAGGTTGAGGTGTACGTGGACGACATGATTGTCAAGTCCAAAGAAAGGGAGGGCCACTACACCGCCTTGCAAAATTTTTTTCAAAGGATTAGGGAATTTCGGTTGCGGCTGAATCCTCAGAAATGTACATTTGGTGTTACAGCGGGAAAAATGCTGGGGTTTCTAATTACACAAAGGGGTATTGAGGTCGACCCTTCAAAAATCAAGGCCATCTTAGAAATGCCACCACCAAGGACTGAAAAGGAGGTGCGAGGCTTTCTGGGTAAAGTGCAATTCATAAGACGGTTTATCTCGAAATTAACCTTGACTTGTGAACCACTTTTTTGTCTCTTGAAGAAAGGCAAGAAATTCCAATGGGATGGCCGATGACAAGCTGCTTTTGAACAGATCAAAGAATATTTACAGAACCCGCCCGTGTTGTCGCCGCCAGAGTAGGGGAGACCGTTGATATTGTATCTTTCAGTGACTGAGACCACGATGGGTTGCATGCTTGCGCAAGAATTAGAGGACAAGGTGGAGAGGGCTATCTACTATCTGAGCAAGAAGATGCTAGAGTATGAGACTCGCTACACACCATTAGAGAAGGCTTGCTTAGCTTTGGTATGGGCTACTAGGAAGCTGCGGCACTACCTGTTAGCTCACTCCGTAATGTTGGTTTCACGACTCGATACCATCAAATATCTTTTCGAGAAACCAGCACTTACGGGTAGGCTAGCTCGTTGGCTGCTGTTGCTCTCCAAATGTGATCTGAAATATGTAACACGCAAGTCAGTCAAGGGAAGAGCAGTGGGAGAGTTCTTAGCCGATCATCCAGTCGAAGGAGGTGAAGCAGTTGAGTACTTATTCCCAGATGAAGCCATTTTGCACATCGACGACGAATATTGGACGATGTACTTTGACGGAGCGTCAAATCAATACAGGTATGGGATAGAAGTGTTGCTGATAGCACCCGACAATTCCCGTATCCCTCTAGCCTTCAAACTCCGGTTCAAAGTCTCGAACAACGAAGCAGAATATGAGGCATGCATTGCCGGTGTAGAAGCAGCCCTGGAATTAGGGGCAAGACGGTTGGACGTCATCGGTGACTCAAACCTTGTTGTGTCTTAAGCAAAAGGAGACTGGAAAGTCAAAGAAGAAAAGATGATGATGTATCACCAGACCTTGGACTTGTTAATTCCTAGGTTCGAGAAGCTGAACATTGCTCATCTTCCAAGAGAGAACAACAGGTTCGCAGATTCTTTAGCAACTCTATCTTCTATGATAGACATCCCGTTTGGAGTCCGGATGCGTCCAGTCATCATTGACCATAAATTTGCGCCAGCCTATGAATCAATCGCCACCATAGACGAAGTTCAAGACGAAAACCCCTGGTATTATGACATTTGGAATTTCTTGGAAAAGGAAACATACCCGCCAGGGGCAAATGCCAAGGATAAGAGGGCGATTAGAAGAATGGTTGTTCAGTTCATCATCTGTGGGGGTAAGCTGTATAAGAGAGGTCATCTGGGAATGCACAAGCTGTGTGTCGAAGCCGAAGAATTGAAGCGCCTGATGGAGGCCATCCATGGAAGAGAGTGCGGTGTACACATGAACGGAGTAATGCTAGCGCGGAAGATCCTCAGACAGGGTTACTACAGGTCCACCATGGAGGAGGATTGTATTAGTTTTGTTCGGCGATGCCACAAATGTCAGATCCATGCAAACCGCATGAACATCCCGCCGTCGAAGTTGTACAACATGACTTCACCATGGCCATTTTCAGTTTGGGGAATTGATGTGATGGGGGCTGTCACTCCGAAGGGATCAAATGGACATGAGTTCATCCTGGTCGCGATAGATTACTTTACAAAGTGGGTCGAGGCCCAATCATATGCGGTGTTGAAGGCGTCGCACGTTGCAAAATTTATCAGAAACAATATCATCTGTCGCTATGGGGTCCCAAACGAGCTCATTTCGGATAATGGTTCCCACTTTAAGAAGGAAGTGATTGACTTGTTGAAGAAATATAACGTGGCTTTTCATAAGTCATCCACATACCGGCCGCAAACCAACGGAGCGGTCGAGGCCGCCAATAAGAATATCAAACACATACTGCAGAAGATGGTGGAAACCTACCGGGATTGGCCAGATAAGCTGCCATTTGCTCTGTGGGGCTACAGGACTTCAATTAGAACTTTTATCGGAGCGACTCCGTATTCATTAGTTTATGGAATGGAGGCTGTTCTACCTATCGAAATTGAGGTTCCATCATTGCGAGTATTGGCTGAGTGTCAAATAGTCGAAGCAGATTGGCAGCAGAGCAGGTTTGAGGAACTCATGCTCTTTGATGAGAGAAGACTGAAAACACTCTACCATGTTCAAAGTTATCAGCGCAGAATTGCCCGAGCTTTCAACAAGAAAGTCAAGTCCAAGAATCTAAAGGAAGGAGATTTGGTGCTCAAAGACAACCGAGCTCCCATCCACGACCCAAGGGGCAAGTTCAGACCCAATTGGACTGGTCCCTACATCATCAAATCAATCTGGTCAGGTGGAGCTGTGGTTCTGATGGAACTAGATGGCCTAGAGTTCTCCCAACTGATCAACATGGACAAGTTGAAGAAATATTACCCCTGAGAGGCTCGCAAGGCCGAAAACCCGAAAGGGCAACCTAGGCAAAAGTTAGAGCACAAAAAATTAGAAAATATAAAAACTGAGCTCGCTAGGCCGAAAACCCGCAAAGGGCGGCCTTGGCAAAAGTTAGAGCGCAAAAGGAGAGTGAAAATACCCGAGTGAACCCCAAGCCTGAACTACGTAAGGCTTGATTCCCATCTTGGGGATACGTAGGCAACTTCATCCTGAAGTTCAGCCATAAAATTTTCCCCGATCAACTTTGTCCATTTGATCATCTCGGTCATCTTTCTCTATTCAACATTCAAGAGTCCGGTTATGATCTCCGGTACAGTGTCATTCAGACTAGGGGCCACTTTCCGTTGTCGTGCAGTGCCGCGGTACTATTCAGACTATGGGGCAACTTTCCAGTTGCTGGGATTCGGGGTTGTGCATCTCAGAGACAGATCTCAAGTGTGTCCAGTTTTGATTCATATCGAAAATGATTCTGAAAATTTTTAATAAAAGTTGACTTTGTTCAAATTAATCTTTTTACAACTAAGACCATTTTTAGACCAAAGTGGAAAATTTTCAGTGCCACAACCTTCAATTTCATTGATTTCAAAACAGAGTTCTCCTGCTCTTGCATACAATCGAAGTGGCTTTTTATTACATTCATAAAGAAAACTTGAAAGTACTAATAAAGGAATAAATCTGGGGCATAGTCAAGTCAGGTGTTCCTGTGCCCCCTCCCAAAGCTGGTCGAAACCTCTGACTGGTGGGCCCGACCTATGCCTCCTCATTAAGCCAATCCAAGCACTCATCAGATAAAGTGCAATTGAAAGTGGGAGTGAGGGCTAGGAGTTCTCTCGTCCTCCACGCGGTGGCCTGCCGAGCAAGCTGTGCGCCTCGGGCTGGGAATACAACAGGATACTCTATCCCCTCTGGCGAGTAGGTCTGATCATGGCCAAATTGGCGTCGAATCCGGAATGGGAAGTAGAATACACAGTGAGTGAGACCAATCAATTGAATCCCAGTCTGCCGGGACATGTTGTAACTCATTGCCGGAAGGCTCAGCCAAGGGCACCGCCAAGCAATATGGTCTGCGGACAAGCGACACATCCAAGTGAACCACCATCCCTCATCAAGGGCATTGACTAGACGGTGCCGGAAGAAGTAGTCGCGAGCTGAATATGCTGGGCAAGAGTCCACAACCTGCAGTTTGTCCATCAACCATACCTAGGAAGGGATGAAAAATGAGAGAATAAAGAATAGAGAGATGTACGATGAGAGAAAAGTGAGAATAGGGTTTTGTGAGAAAAACCGAGCTTGAGGGCCGAGTGATGTGAGCAATACATATGTGAGATTGGGTGGGAAACATTACCTGTAGTAGTAGTGGGCTCCCTGCTAATCTAGTCGTGTCACGACGATAAAAAGCATCTAAGCCCATCAACGTCTCAGCCAGAGTCATGGCAATACAACTCTTGCCCTCCTTCAAGCCTTGGGCAACCTCGGTCAACCGGACACTAGACCCTCCGGAGCCTGAGACAAATAGGAAATGAGATAGCATGCACAAACAGAGGGCGTGTCGCTGGAAGCCTTGCCAATGATGGTTGTTGCGATCACCGGCATCAGAAAACCGATCGATCAAACTCGGAATATCCAGCATCCTGTCACAAATCAGAGACCGAGCGTCACGCATAATGAGTCCACACATTTTCCCTAAGGATTGGGCATGGCCAAAATTAAGTTGGGGCAGGAGCTCCTCGTCGCACTCGGACTTCATTAAGGTTCAGAAATCTTCGAAGGTAGGACATATCCCTTGCCCGGCGAAGCTAAAGACATGCGTCACCAGATTCCAAAACCTCGCCGCAGCATGGAGAAACGGAAGGTGCAATGGGGAACGACCCAGAGTGAATAGTGCATTTATGTCGAAACCCCAGAAATTCAACTTTTCCGAGCCATCCAAGCTAGCAATCCAAGCTGTGAGATTTTGAGCAAGAAACTCTTCCATTAGAGCAAATCAGTGTGGAATTGAGAAAAACTACGAAGCTGAGGTCTTTTGTAGGAGATAAGGTTGGGTGGAGGACAGGTGTCAACATTCTGGTGGTTCCTTCATTCATGGCCGGCCGGCCAAATATTGTGCCGACCGGCCATCACTTTTTGCCGACCGAACAAATTCCTGGCCGATGGCCTCTATCCCTGGCCGATGGTCTTCCTCCTTGTTCCCTGAGCTGTTTATGGTAGGGATTGGGGAACTCCACCACCTCCAATCTCCCCCTCGGTGATCGATTCTTGTGGAGTCATACCTGTCTGCTTATCGAGTTATTGTACATTTGCTTATCGAGTTGTATTTCACTCTCTTTAAGTCTTCGATTTGTTTATCGAGTTGTACTCACACTTGATTGGTTATATCATGCCTTTGTTTTGCTTATCGAGTTGTAAGTCGGTTCACTACCTATTTATTACGTTGCAAGTACTCAACATTCAAAACAGGTTCAATTTCGTTCACATTGTGGTGTGATACCTTGCGATGCGATGCATAGAAAATTTACAAATGCAACATCTTTTGAACAAAATGATCGTTTCATTCCCGTCACGTGTTTTGCAAAATATGTAATTTTGAGAAAGAATAAAACCTACCCGAGGCAGTGCAATGTGCTTAAACTACCAGTAAAAAGGAAAGTAAAACATAGAATGGTAGGGTAGCAAAGTATCGAAAATTGATACCAGTAAAACTCCCCTTGCGGTCAACACACCTTCCGCGCCTTTGTTCGGGTCAACTACATGGTTTGGCACCTTCATCACTTGAGACAATGCGGGAAAGCACACTTTTGAAACGTGAACCTTCGAGTTGACCTCGGGCCACAACTTCTACGAGCGATGCTCGGTACGTACGAAGAACGTCCCTTCTCGTTCCTTTTCATGTCTTGTGGATTCCACAAATCGTTTCAATTATGCTGTGTTACAGTACTTTACATTCCAGCATCGTGAATAACATGTTTTTACTTACATGTGTACATTCAACTCTTCTTATACACACTACTTGCGTAGACCGCATGTTTGTAACCAATTTCATTACTTGCGTAGACCGCATGTTTTGCCTGTGTAGACCGCATGTTTGTAATCAATTTCATTACTTGCGTAGACTGCATGTTTTGCTTGTGTAAACCGCATGTTTTGCTTGCGTAGACCGCATGTTTGTAATCAATTTCATTACTTGCGTAGACCGCATGTTTTGCTTGCGTAGACCGCATGTTTATAATTAATTACGTTACCTGCGTAGACCGCATGTTTGTAATCAATTTCATTACTTGCGTAGACCGCATGTTTTGCTTGCGTAGACCGCATGTTTGTAATCAATTTCATTACTTGCGTAGACCGCATGTTTTGCTTGCGTAGACTGCATATTTGTAATCAATTTCATTACTTGCGTAGACCGCATGTTTTGCTTGCGTAGACCGCATGTTTGTAATCAATTTCATTACTCGTGTAGACCGCATGTTTTGCTTCCGTAGACCGCATGCTTTACTTACATGTGTTTAAATTTCTTTATACACATTGTGCACATTGTTACGTGTTCTTTACTTACGTGTGTTTGTGCCTTCACGACATTGTTATGCGTCCCACTCAACTTGCGTTGTCATGCACTTTCGACTGCATGTTATGCATGTTGCTAACAATATTGTACCTGTTAAGTTTGCTTTCTTTTCAGGCACGATATTGTATGTACGGTTCATTTGAGGCTGGTGCAACCAGACGAACTGGACAGGTATTGTATCCTCGGCATGAGACGTATTAAGAATTGCATAATTCTCTTACATCCTTTCTGCATTGTAGTGTAGTTCGGTGTATGCTAGCTTAAAACTGTTGCATGTGGGCTTCGTTACAGCTTTATTTGCATGATCATAAGTTATGTTCGGCTTTGTGCATTGTCTTGCATTTTGCCCCTGCCTTCGGGCACATATCCTGCTTGTCTTGCATATCTGTCTAAGTCTTCGGCCTTGTCAAAAATGGGTCATCTCTGGGCTTTGACATTCACTCCCGTCATTGTTATGACTTTCGAGTTCTGTCAAAGAGGGGCAATTGTAGACACTCCATTTTTGACCGTCCTTAAGACTTGGACGTCACCGTTGGAACACTCGGTGATCATCCGTGCTAGTGTTCGTCTCGAGTTCTCGGAGGTCTCGGCTGTGCACCTCGCCTCAGGATCTCTCGACTCGACTTTTCAGTGTCTGGTTTTGCACCAAACACTTGTGTTTTTTGCTTTGAAAGGTAGGGAATGGCTTGTTGGCCATTCCCACACCCCACCGGCTGTCCCCTCACGTCATCGGCCGTTTATTGGTTCCACTGGCAGTGGTTTCTTAAAACTAATGGCCGGTCGGCACTATATTTTGCCGACCGGCACTTTGTTCAGGCCGGTGACCTTTTTTTGCTGGTCGGTGTGACTCTTTTGCACCCTTCAGACTTGGTGCATGCCAGCTGTGCCAGCTGGAATGCACCAACACTCCTTCTCATGCAT
The DNA here is from genome assembly GCF_055761805.1 of Camellia sinensis. Lineage (NCBI taxonomy): Eukaryota > Viridiplantae > Streptophyta > Magnoliopsida > Ericales > Theaceae > Camellia > Camellia sinensis. Next base: position 85,949,072 of record NC_138965.1, read on the forward strand.
GTAGTGGCTGTTTTGCCCCTTTTGCCCCCTTTTGGTCAAAGCTTCTTGAGGAAGCTTGACCATTTGTCAAAGCTTCCTCAAGAAGCTTGGCCAGCTGTCCTAGCTTCCTCAAGAAGCCTTGACTCCCCTTGCACCCTTTGCCCCTTTTTACTTAGCTTTTTTGAGAAGCTTAAGCCTTTGCCTTTGCCTATATAAAGAGCTCTCCTCGACCATGTTTAGGGTTAGAGTTTTTGAACACAAAAAACCAGAGCTTATATACATATACATCTGTTATACACACTCTCTCACTATATTTCCCTCTCTCTCCTCCCTTGTGTGTGTTTTCTTGGCCTAAAAGTGCATTTTGACCTTACTTTTGCACTAATACACACACCATTACACCTTGCTCCGAGATTGAGAGGCATTGAGGGTTGTTTTTTGAGATTTTAGACTGATTTTGCTCAGTAGAGTGTGGCTGGACCAACTGTTCTTGAAGTGTTCTTCAAGGGTAAGACTTTCACTTTAGTTTCCCCAATCTTACATTGGCTTTTGACCTATCTTGCACATTGATTTGAGCTTTGTGTATAACTAAAAAAAGTCTTATATTTTCATGCTTAAGAACTGTCATTAAGGGTGTTTTGGCATTGGGGGTCGAAATCCCCCTCTTAGGTCTCTTTTGGCCCCTTTTGATGTCTTTTTCTTTAAGCCTTATTTGCTTTGTTGTATTAACCTTCTCACCACTGAAATCCAGTGGATTTTCAGTGGTGAAGAAGATGGTTTGAAGTCTTGTATAGGGGAGGGACACCCCTCTCCCTTTGTGTCTCGTTTGTGCATATTTTGGGCTCATAAGGGTAGCATATATGCTTGGTTGTTTTTTGCTCCATATCAGATGTTTTTGGTGCTATTTAGGTCACATGTTATCTCTGTTTTTGGTCGGATTGGTGGCCCTTTGCATGCTTAACATACTTGCTTTGTATTCCCTTACTTGTGCCTTGAAATGCATCATGACTTTTGACTACCATGCTCTCATATTTTGGCTTCACTTTGTGAAGTTCTTGACCATATTTTGCCATGTATGAGGTCTGTTTGCCACTGATTTGGTCTTGTTTAGCATGCTTGATATAGTTGCTTTGCATTTTGGATCATGAGCCTTAAGGGTATGGGTCATGAACATGCATTGGTTAGGCTATTTCGGTGATTTGGAATCACTTAGCATATCATTTCAGTCCCTAAACCATGCTAGTATACTTGCATTCATCGTTCCTCTCATGCTTTGAAGTTGTACCCTCTTATGCCTTGAAACGTGCATTGTGTATGCCTAGGTGTTTGTTTCATTTGGGATGCCATATGTGTGGGTTTTGGAGCTCTTTTTGCATGCTAAAATTCTGTTTTTGGTTGTATAGTTCATGCCATGTTGGTTTGGGTTAGTGGTGGTAGAATGCCCTTTGTTATGCCTTAGCTTTGGCCCCCCTTTTGGCTTGCATGTTTATAGTGCATTTTGTCCATCACTTGATGCACTTTTAGCCACTGTTTTTGGCGGTGTTTGAGGCCTCCCATTTCAGTCTAAGTCCCTTCTTGGACATGGTTGTATGCGTGACTTGTTGCCTCTAATCGCATGCTTGCATTGTACCTTATTAGCATTGCGTGATGAGTTGCATTGTAGCATTGCATGTTAGGAACATTGCATGCTTGCCATGATATGTTGCATTGCATTTGGTATGCTTTGCATTTTAGTGATATGTTGCATTTTCGGGCCATGTTTGCATAACATGCATTGCATTGCTTGGTTTGGGGTGTCAAACCAAGTGTGAGGGGGGGGGGAAGCGTTTATACTACAAGTGATGTAACGCGTCTCGACCCTCGGTCACCGAGGCCCTTGACTTTGGCATGATAGGGTTTTGGTATTCATTTATATGTTGCATGCATTTTCATTGAATTACAACCTTGGCTCCTTAGGCCATCACACATCAAAATGCATAATTGATGGCCCGAGGGTCGAGGGTCATGCTCCCTTGAGTCCCTTGCATGATAGGGAGTGTGCCCGCGCATACATTTGCTTGAAATTCCATGCCATACACTGTCTGTCCTTGTTGCTGTCAAAAACCAGTTTCTGCAAGAAGTTTTTGCCGACCGGCACTGTAGAGTGCCGACTGGCCGTGGATTGGTGGCCGATAATATGAAACCCCAGCCGATGGATAAGTTCCATGGCCGGTGGGCATTCCCTTTAGCCGATGGTGTCCTACAGCGTTCAGGGAACCTGTCCCAGGATTTTGGCAGTTTTCAGAGAAGCAGGGCAGTGTAAACAGAGGCAGCAGTGGTATGGTACGGGCTTTCGGGGCAAGATAAATCCGAGCATGCATCATTCACGCATCCCGAGGTGGGGGCTGCGGCCATCCTCTCTTTGCATTTAATTTGTTAATTAGATTAGAAATTTTGTAATAATTAATTTAGTATTATTTGTTCGGACTATAATATTTATTTGGACCCTCCGATTGAGGGCAGTTGTGTAATAAGTGTGCGTGAGTGTGTGTATGTCTTCCAACCCCACGTCTTTCTTCCCTTTTATTTACCCGCTTATGATGGTAGACTAGGGCATATTTAAATTAGCATACCGTATGCTATGCATGCGTGCATTCATACATTTGTCTTGCATGCACCGGGCTCGCCGCATCATTCTAACTGCATTTGTATTTCAATTCCAAATTGAAAACGTGTTAGTTGTAGCATTTCACATGTCATTATAGATTAGCCGAGCCTATCTTAGTTGCATCTTGCATGTGTTGCATTAGCCATCTTAACATGAACTAGGATCATGCATATGATTACTAACTAGTTTTTGTTTTGGCTCGGAGTACTCGGTAAGCATTTATGCTTTAGCATACCGCATGCGTGTGAGTGTTGCCATAACAGCATGATTACCATGAGGCTAGCTGCTTATGTGATATAACTGCTTGAATGCCTGTGGATGGATGTTAAATTACCTAAATTGGGATAACGCATTAAAACTGTGAGTTTTAAGCCCACTAGATAGTGGCAAAACCACCTTTTCTAAAAGCCCATTCGAGGGTGACAAAACCTGCATTTTAGCCTACTTGCGAGTAGCAAACCATTTTCAAAACAAGAATGAAATGTTTTGCTCCAATTTAGGCGATTTGGTCTATACTTGTTTGCTGTGCGCATAACATAGTAATTCTAGACTAATAACCGGTTTAAGAATACATAACGTTTTCAAAATTGGATATCATGGTTAGTAGAGGCCGATCTTCGGATCGGGCGAGAGGGGGTGCTCATAGCTGACCTTCTCCAATCGTACCCAAGTTCCCGAGCCGAGGCAACTTTGGTGATGACAGAACGCGGCCTTTGGCACCAAGTCAGGGTTTCCTAAATTCCCCCAAAATAAAATATTTAGGTGGCGACTCTGTATCTGGCAAAGCAGTCCATGTTTGGCACGTCTTTTCAAAAATCTGTTTCTCAAAATGATTTGCCGGATTTGGACTCTTTGGTTCAGATTAAGAACCGTGACACAAATTGAGTCCGAACTGTAGTAAGGCCCACGGGCGCGTCTACAGGACCCACGATCACTGTCAACGTTAGTGCCACTGTCGTCAAAGAAGTGTGACTCGGAGCCAGCATCATCCTCTCCGCTCTCTGACTCAGAACCAGCCTCATCCTCTCCATTCTCCGACCCGGAGTGCTCACTTATCGTCTCCTCAATGCCACTAGTCTCAGCATCATCTCCACTAAAAGTCGGCTCTGAAGATGAGGAAGTCTCTTGTGCCTAAAACTCTCTACTCTAATTTCGGGCACCTCTACCTCTACCCCAACCTCTACCCTCGCCCCTGCCATGTACAAGAGCCTATCTACCTCTCCTCCCCGCAGCCGAAGGAGGTGCCACTGGTGTCGCCGGTGCTGCAGATACGGACAGAGGCTGAAAGTAAGAAATAGAGTACCAGAACAGATTATTGCAGAATCAGTATGAGTATGGCAAGAAGAGAATCAGGCAGTCAAATAAATGAGAAAAGTAAAGTACCTGGTGACCATTGAGAGCAAGTAGTGCCTCCCTCTTCCGCACCATGTGGATCAAGAAGTCAACTAGCTCCAGAAGGCCGTCCACATAGTCTACCGGCACCTGCAAAATTGAGTTTGTCCATCATAATCAAAATACAGAGAAAAGGCAATGGGGAGATATAAACTATGAAACAAAGTGCATACCTGCTAGACATCCTAGCCCCAAACGTACTTGTGCTCCCCTGGGCGCTCGAGCGGAATCGGATGAGCCGTCCAGCAACATGTACAGTAGGGGCAACATCTCAAACATTAGGCTCAGCCGCATGAACAGCACCTTCAGCAGCAGGCACACCAACAGCGCCAACCACATGAACTCCAGTCAGACGCGGCATGAGGTGCGTCCGGATGAACTCAGTATAATCCCCAACCCCACGGAATAGATTGGCATCCTGTCCTATCATAAATGCCACAATAGCCTCGACTGGTAGGCTATCAGCGATCCTTATGGATTCAAAGGAAGAAGTAAGAACGATGGGATCATGAAGACCCAAGGTCTAGCGTACAAACCACTCTCCCAATTACCAGGTCCTACAGAAAGGACCCTCAAGTAGAATCCGTAATCAGGAGGTATCTTAGGACCCGATATACTCATCCCTCGTCCCCGCCGGCATGATCGCCCACGACTGCCAAGTGACCTGCAAATATGGAATTCACAGTTCAAATCAATTATCACAGTATCGAATGGAAGTAACAAAGATGGAATATAATAGGCATGAGTTTCAGATTACTTCAGGCGCCGTCACTATATCGAAGAATCGGCGACAGTAGGTGAAAGTAGTGACGCTACGATACTAGGGATAGCACCTGTTGTCATGCCACCTCGAGTGAGGCACAGTTGCCTCCACCTCGTCTCTCAAAACTAGAGCAAGGGTAGGGAAGTAAGTGTAGACCCAGAGCTGCAAGGAGAGAACAATTTGTAAGTCAATGGGCAGAAACAGAAATAAAGACAGAAAATACAAAGCATAAAGCACGGTCTTCAACAGAAATGGACATAGAAAGTGTAATATGTACCTCCAAGCTCTCCAGTAGCCTCCGACCTTGTTCCCCTTCTTGCAGTAACTTGAGCTCATATAGCCATATAGAGTAGCGAGGCCAACACCACCCCAGTCGTAGAAACGGACCAGAGGCAATACAAACAAGGCACTAAGTAGATACTGGCCTACAGTGTTCTACCTGTTCGTAAACGAGGTGGTGTCGAGAAAATAGATTAGGAAACCCCGGGTATACTGCTCAATCTGCTCCTAAGTCTCCGAATGACTTTCGTGCCAGTGATCATTGAACCAACTGTACCTGACCATGGTCGATTTATCCAAAAGAAGGTGTGCTCTAAGCAAATGGACCCAGGCGGCCTTCTACTGGCCCATGTCAAGATCAAAGGGGATCGGACCACCCCTTCCTCGTAGGCCCGTAATCGTAGAGAAGTTGTATAGAGTCATCGTCATCTCCCCTGTAGAGGAGAAGTGGAAGGAGTTGGTGCTGTCCCACCACCTCTTTACCAGAGCACCAAGCAGAGATCAACTAGCATGTAGTCATGGGAGCCTCAAGCAAAATAGGCCAAAGCTGGCCTCATCGACCAACTCTTGGACTCTGGCAGGGAGCTCCTAATACCAGTCCCTTACCGTCATCGCCTAATAGCCTCTCCAGGCAAGAGCATCAACTTGTGGTGCAAGAAAAAGTTGTTAGGTGCATGACCAATTAAAGATTGTGATGACATAGAAAAATACAGGAAGGTATAAAGATTCTTACCTCAGAGGCGTCATAAGAGAGGTGTAATGAACGCTCTCTCAAAAGAAAACCCTCAAGCGTGCCCCGAGCGAAGTCTTCAAACCACAACATCCCACGTGGGGCCATCGCGTGAATGCGTGGCTATAGACACCCTAATTTTGACCGCTTGTAAGACCTAGGAACTTTATTCCAAGCACTCGATGATGACGATTACATTGAGTCAGTGGTTTAAATTCTCAATAAAATAATCCGAGTTCGAGCTCTAAACAATTCCAACCTGCCATACCCACTGTATTTCTACCTCAGAATTTCAGTAGTGCACCTTGTACCAACCTGTATTGAACCTGAAAGTAAGAGATAGTGGAAATGCACGGAAGTCCGGCAGGAGATCAGTGATATCCGACTGGAGACACCAAGGTCCGGCCGGACCTCTTGACTTTTTAGACAAATTGTATATCAATCTGCCAACTGCCCAAATGTGCTGATATTTTGAGCAGCAGCAGTTCGAGACCTATAAATACAAGGCTGAAACTGCGGTATGAGGGGTTAGATATTACTATCGAGAATGAGAGATACTAGTTACAAAAATCAAATATAGAAATATCCAAGAGAGATATCAAAGAGATGTGAGAACCATACAATAGTTGAGTTCATCTTTGTTCTTCCATAGCCTTGAAGCTCTCATATCATCCATATATACCATACAAGTGCTTGAACTTGGACTTGATTTGAGAATTGAAAATCATACTCAAACTTGAGAGTGCTTTGGAATCAAGTTTGATTTACAACAAGAACACCTTTTCTACAAGAGGTAATGCTTTCTTGCTTTTATTTCAATCTTTGTTCATATTTTTCTTATGTTTTCATATTATTTTTGGACAGTTTTGACGGCTGAAACTTGTGATTAAAAGCTACCCAAAGGTGGAAGGGTTAATCCCCCTTGCTTGAACCTTACTCCTAACTTAAACCCTTGTGTTTCCCACTTGTTTTCGCCAATTTTTGCCACTGTTTTGGGGCTGATTTGGGACTGTTTTGGGGTTTTTTTCAACATCTAAACTATATAAACCACCCTTACTTGTACTTGTTTACTAGCTTTAATCTCTTTATGATTGTGTACCTTCTATAGCTTAATTTCAACACTATTTCATGCTATTTAGGGGCTGTTTAATTTATTTCAATAATTTTGTTTTACATATTATGTTTGTTTTATAGTAACCAATTAATCAACTTTGCATAATCATCTCTGCAATCTTCCTCAATTCTTTGATTACTTTGATTAAAAAGTTATGAAAAATTAAGGTTGTTCAAGTATAAGAAAGAAAATTTTCCATGCTTAATGGTTTAATCTCAGCGGAGGTTCATTACCAAAGGTATAAAACTTTTTCATGCTTAATGGTTTAATCTCTTCGGAGGTTCATTACCAAAGGCATACATCTTTCTTACACTAAAGCCAATATTTTATTTTTTATTTCTTTTTATCACCAGTGTGTTTACTTTTAAGAGACTAATGGACCCTTGGAAATCACCAAGGAAAGCGTCATTATCACTAATTATCAAGTTTGGATTTCAAGTCATTATCACTCACTTTGGGTTTTTCTAAGTCATTATCACTCTTCTGAGTTTGACTAGTCTTTGTTGCGCATCTTGGGTTTAACTTGAAACCCTTAACTTGTAAATAAGTTTGACTCTTCCTTTGTAATTTTCCCTAAATAAAATAAGATTTATTTCCTCGGGTTAATTCAACACTGTTTTCCCTTTAATGTGTTTCGGACTTAGTGGATATAAATATCACTGTGAACTTAATGGATTAAAGAAAAGGAAAGGTAATATAAAAGAGACTAATAAAATTGAGTTTAAAATGAATTAATCGACATAAAGAACCAATATGATTGATTGAGTTCGGTCCGACGTTATGCCGAGTTTATTGCGTCAAGACTTGTCTTACGTCAATTCATGATGTTTTGATAAATCTTGAAGTGTCTTTACGGCCAGACGTTATGCCGGAGTCTATTGTGGCAGGGATTGTCTTACATCAATTCATGATATTTTGATGAACCTTGAAGCGTCTCTACTTCCCTTCTTGAATTCACTTCATGATAGGAGGGAGGGGTGGTTGTTATACATTGCATTTGTTGATCTTTGTCCTATCGTGTCCAAAATCATCTTGCAAATCAACTTGCAACCATAGATGGTTTAGGAGTATTTTCTATGATAGAGAAGGATAGAAAAGACAAACATGGCTAGGAATACCCTGTCTGCACTGTTTCACCTCAGGTACAAAAAACAGATTTCCACAAGAAAACAAGGTATTGGATTTATTTTGGGCTCGACCGAGTCTCATTTTTGGTCGGCACGGCAAGGCTCCAATAAATTACAAGCAATACACTTTTGGTCGAAAGCAATAACTAGGGGTAAAACAGAACAAATCCCAACAAGGCAGGCATAATAATTCCTGAGGAGCATCGAGCAATCATTGCATATTGTTATTGTAATAAATTAGACAGCCTCTTTAATTTATTATTCATTCAGATTTGTAATAATTATTTATTCGGACACTTGGACATTCGGACCCTCCTTCGCGAGGACAAATATGTAATAAGTTGTATGTCTTCCAACCCCCATTCTTTCTCGCTTTTATTTATCTGCTTATGATGGTTAGCATAGGGACATCATATTTTCAAATTAACATTTTCATGACTTGCATCCATTCATTTTGCATGCATAAAAGTTCGGCTCATCATATTATTCAAATGTCAAATTCAGACTCTTTACTTGAATACATGCGCTATCACATGCCTTGAATTGACTCGTATGCCATGCTAGTAGCCGAGCTTATTACTTGCACGTTGTATGTGTTGCATTAATTACGACCGTGCATTTTTTTCTAACTATTTGCTTTCTTTTAACTAGCCTTCAGACATAAGGTAAGCATTTTTTGCTTTAGCATATTGCATGAGTGTGATTGCTGTCATATCAAACATACTACCATGAGGCTAAATGCTTACTTGATATACCTGTTTGAATGCCTGTGGATGAAGGTTATTCACTGACATTGGGATACTTTGATTAATGTATATATATGATATCACTTTTTCAAGTGATACATATGCAAAACACTTGTTTTCAAAACAAACATGAAATCAAATGTTCCAACTATTCGTGAAATTAGTCTATACTTATATGTTAAAGATAAAATAATATTTACTGTACATAAAAATCACATCATAGTTAGTAGAGGCCGATCTTTGATCGGGTGAGTGGGGTGCTCATTATTGACCTTCCCCTCTCATATCTAAGTTCCTGAACCAAAACACTTTGGTAACGACGGACTAATGGCCTTTGGCATGAATCACGGGTTTCCTAAGTTTCCCAAAATAAATATTTAGGTGGCGACTCTGATATCTGGGAAAGCAGTCCATTTTTGGCATTTTATTCAAAACATAGATTTTCCAAAAGAAATTGTCAGATTTGGACTCTTTTTTTGCTTCCACTATTTCACATTGCACATGTGAAATCAAATTCAGAACCAACACAAGTGGAGTCCGAACTGTAAGGGCTATTCATTCTTTCGAAAGGGAGCGCGAAAAGCTGAGCTACAGTTTCTGGCGACTCTACTGGGGATTTAGAGAGCTTGACATGAAATTTATGATGTGAATTTTTATCTACACTTATATATTCTTTGCATTGCATTTGCATCAGTGCACTTAAGTCCCTGTGTTTTCCATTTGCTATTCGTAGACGGTTTGTTGGAGGCTTGCTTGCAAAGCTTGCCAAAAGGCTGACCGGTCATGAGCTCTACCATGTTGGGAACACAACCCTTGGATTTGGATTACCACTGCACCGTTTGATCCTCCTTTCACTTCTCGGTGTTAAGTGTGAGAGTATATTAGGTAATCTTGCTGAGGTACCCTCTGTGACTATTTGACCTAATGCATATAGTACGCTCTAGTGAGTATTCCAAATTAGGACAGGATGCCACCCGTACAGGATGTTATGAAACCATTTGCTTGAATAGTGCAACCTAGATCATGTCAAAATCTAGGACAGGGTAACCCTACCCCCCTCATATGGGTGTTTTGGTTCTTTTACATGGCATGTGCTTTTACAGTGAAACTGTACAGGGTGGTCCATATCAGTTGTACAAATGAGCAGTCAGTTTGAGAACAAAGTTCAATGGGGATTACAGTTCAGCTGCGTGTTGTGATTATTGAAAGTTGGGGCCGATGTGCTGTCCGATTTTTTATTTTGTTTTTTTTCTTTCTTGATTTTGCTAGGTAGTTTTTCATCATAAGTTCAGAAAGACTCGATATCCCCCAAGTTGTATGGACTCATTCTCGCAGATTGTGTAAAACTCAAGATCTTGTTGACAGTCAGCCAGTGTTAGTTTCTCTCTCGCCAGTTACTCGACAAAGAAGAAATAAACAGTTAACAGCATCAGTACCAATCACTCTGCAAACTCCTGTTCACTCCAGTACTTCACCAGCATCTAGTTCATCTAGCCCAACAATGGCACAGAACATAGAGGAAGTCACTGCCATGATGGCAGCATTCCAGAAAACTATGGATACTGCCAACCAATGGATGGCTGCATAGAATGAGATCATCGCCGATTTGCGATGCCCATCTAGGTCATCTGCTTTTATTGTACATCCAGTACCGACTACCTAGCCAAATCTTGATCTACCTCCACCGTTGAAAAATCCTCAGGTCCCAGATTCTCAGGAGATGTTTCCAAAAGCTTTAGCTTACAAACCACCAGCACAACTTCCTATGGAAACCCTTCCCTTTGACATGAATGAAGTTGATCCAGCCTTAATCAAAATTGCTAGGCTTGAGAAAGCCTTGAAGAACTCCCAAGGTTTCAATTCAATTCCCAACATTGAGGACGGGTACACTAAGACTTCAGTCAAGTTGCCAGAAAAATCTAAGATGCCCCACATCGACAGATTCGATGGGAGTGGGGATCCAATTGTGCATGTCTGCATATTTTCAGATGTCTTAAGGCCTACAGGTCTCTCTCTGGCTCAGAAACTCTCACTATTTGGGAGAACTCTGTTTGATGTAGCAGCCATTTGGTATGCTAAATTGGAGGAATCCACGAAGCGCAATTGGGAGGAACTATGTGAGGGGTTTGTTAACCAGTATTCATATAACACTCAGATAGAAGTTACCATCAGTGAGTTAGAGGCTACTACCCAGAACCCTAACGAATCTTTCATCGACTTTGTCGCCAGATGGAGAGCCAAGGCAGCCCGAATGACAAACAGATCCTCTGAAAGAGAACAAGTTCGATTGGTAGTCTTGAATCTCGAGCCCGATCTACTGCAAAGAATGATATTGGCACCATTATCTACATTCGCTTAACTACACGAGTTGGAGGTCCAAATCGAAAGTGCATTCAAAAAGGGGATTCTCCACAGAACAAGTGAACCTGTTAAAAGGCCATTCACTTAGAATACCAAAGCTAGCACTAACACTATTCTGCGGCAGTACCGTTGCTACATCATCGGCCAAGATGGTCGATCCCTTTGTTACTGCTACAAACTCACAAACTGCACAAAATGGTCAACCTTGGAACTGAAGAAATTTCACCCCTCTCTATATGAGTCCAACCCGCGCCCTCAAGATGTTGTTGGAAAAGGGGCATCTCAAGCTTCTCGATCCATGACCTCTCCCAGACCCACTACCAGCTAGGCATGACCTAACTCAATATTGTCCCTTTCATCAACAACATGGCCATCCTACAGACTTATGCCTTCACCTATGTCATGAGATCCAGAATCTCATTGACAATAAAGTCATCACCCCTCCTAAACCAAATGTAACAACGAACCCACTTCCCGCGCACAAACAAGTTCCCCCCCGCCAGAAATATTAACCATATCCAAACACTACCGCTTACCTTCAATCCCAGCATATATATTACCTTGTCCCACCTACCAAAATCGGAGGTGGTTATTCCAGAAGGCATGACCATGTGCATGATGGAACTAACCCCACAAATCCAACCCAAGCATGTGGTGGCAGGGACAAAGAAATAGGAGAATACACTAAAGTCCGGGCGGTCTGATACCTGTGTCATAAAAAAGAGGGCCTCACTTACAGAAGAGTATGACCCCAGCTTATACATTGTGGCCATTGATCAGCCAAAACCAGTGGTCATATTGCCAGATGTTCTCAGTGTCAATGCTATCGAGGAAGGCCAATTAGAGCAACACCAGAACGATTAGCCTGAACAAAGCCTAAATGACTTGGCCGAACTGGAGGAAGACCTAGCCCAGATGGAAAAAGACCTAGCCAATCTCTACTTCAATTCAGCCAGAAACAAACAACAATTGGTTCAGTGACGAAGAGCTAGATGAGGCAAGAGGGGTCAAGAAGGAAAAGGCTGAGGCTACATCCTTGATTAGCACAGAACAAGTGTTGGAACAATTCCAGCAGGGAAGAATGGAAGAAATCCAAAGGAAGATAGCCTCGGAGCAAGGAAGTGACAGCAAAAAAGTACCATTCTGGAATGCAAAAACGAAAACCACAGTAGAAAAGGAATGACGTGCTGTTGATGAGAGGAGTGATGTGAACATGCTCCAGGTAGAGCCTGATAAAAATATGGCCATGATTGCAAGGAAGTGGTGGCATGATAATGATTTGAGTCATGCATACACAGATGAAAGGTGGAAATCTGATACCCTCGACGATACATGGTATACGTATGAGATCAATCACATGACCCGGAGTGGTCGGTACTTTAAATCTGCAGCTTTAGATCAACCAAAATCCTCCAACAAAGAGGTTATGAACACAAAAGAGAAGGATTGTGAAGAAAACCTGGTCTTGAAGCAACTCAAGAAGATTCAGGCAGACATATCAATCTAGGGACTGATAATGGCTTCCCGAGAGCATAGGCAAGCACTGCTAAAGGCAATGAATCGAACCAAACTACCTATTGATACTACCGTTGATCAACTAGTGTCATTAGTCACATCCGTAGATGTTACACCAGTGATATCTTTCACGGATAAAGAACTGCCACCTGAGGGTGCCAACCACAACCGACCCTTGTATGTGACTCTGGAGAGTCGAAAAAAGTGGATTCCAGTGGTGTTAGTGGATACTGGATCAGCGATTAATGTGTGCCCGGTACGGACTGCTTATGCCATAGGTATAAGGACAGTTGACTTCACGCCCACAACCCAATATGTCCAAGCTTATGACAATACGAGCTGGGATGTTATGGGAACGTTCAAAAGCCATATCCTAATTGGCCCCTCCAAACATGAGGTAGAATTCCATGTAATAGATGTACCGGCAACTTTCAATCTACTGTTAGGAAGGCCTTCGCTGCATCAGATAAGGGCTGTGTCATCAACAGTTCATTAGTTAGTGAAATACCCCTTTAAAGGTGGAATTGCTACTATGTACGGTAATTCTGAGATCCATCCTCCCCAAGGAATTGCCACTCCAGTGATGGAAATCATGTATGGGGAAGAAGATGTATTCCTTTCTGGCTTCTCACTGACAGAGGCTCGGGTAGTTCAAACCATCATGGCAAAAGGTGACGGAACTTATGTGAGTGCTCAATCCATCTACATGATGAACAAACAGGGGTATATGCCCGAATTAGGAATTGGCAAAAGCGGTAGGCAAGGAGATACTCTTTCCAAGGAACTAAGTCACAACCCCAATGCTTTTGGGCTGGGATACAAACCTATTGCTGAGGATTGGAAAAGGAAGGGAGTTGAGTTGAGAGGAAGAATTAAAGTGTAGACTCTACTTTCTTCGCGCGCCCCCCTTTTGGAGAGGCGCAAATTTGTCTCTTACAGTTCAAACTTTTGTCACGGTTCTGAATCTAGCTTCACAAAGTGCAATGTGAAACTGATACACACCAAAGAGTCCAATCCGGCAAATCATTTTGGAAAATCAGATTTTGAATCAAATAATGCCAAAACTAGACTGCTTTGCCAGATTAAAGAGTGGCCACCTAAATGTTTTGTTTTGGGGAAATTTAAGAAACCCTAACTCGTGCCAAAGGCCATGTGTCCATCATCACCAAAGTTGCCTCAGCTCGGGAACTTGGGTACGAGAGGGAAGGTCCTGAAATGAGCACCCCCCCTCGCCCGATCAAAGGATCGGCCTCTACTAAGCATGATATGTTGTTTTATAAACCTTATGTGTTCTTATTCGGTTATTAGTTAACTTTACTACGTGACGCACACATACAAGTATAGACTAAAATTGTGAGAATTGGAACAAGACAACTCATGTTTGTTTGTGAAAATGGTTTGAAATTGCCACTCGCAAATGGGCTAAAGCGCGGATTTGCCAACCCTCATGTGGGCTTAAAACATGATTTGCCACTTTGCAAAGTGGGCTTAAAACTCACACTCGATGAATTGTCCCAATTCAAACAACCAAGCCTTCATCCACAAGCATTCATGCAGTTAATCATTTAAGCAAATAGCCTCATGGCAAGCATACTATCATGGCAACACTCACACTCATGCAAGTATGCTAAAACGTAAAACTTACAGTGTACTCCAACCCAAAACAAAAGCTAGTTAGAAACAATGCATGATCCTAGCTATGTTAAGATGCCTAATGCAACACATGCAACTTGAAATTAATAGGCTCGGCTACTAAGATAGCATATGAATGCAACAATTTGATAACATGCTTTGAAACACGTATTCAAATAAGTATTGAAATACAATGCAGCTTGAATGATGCGTCGAGCCCGGTGCTTGCAAAACAAATGAATGATGCAAACATGCAAGCATAAGGTATGCTAATCGAAACATTATCCCTAAACTAACCATCGAAAGCGGATAAATAAAAGGGAGAAAGAAGTGGGGTTAGAAGACATGCACACACGCACACACCTTTATTACAACAATGTGCCCTCTCGAAGGAGGGTTCGAATGAATAATCCAAGCTAACTAGCTACGCTAATTAACTAAACTAACTAATTAACTATTCTAGCTAATTAATTATTACAAACCAAATTGAAAAAAATAGCTATGCTAAGCTAATTAAAATATTACAACACAAATTGAATAATCAGCTACACTAAACTAATTAAAGCAATGAAATGGCCTCGCGGGCGAGGGAGACATGCAAGCTCAGTTGGCTTCTCTCGAAAATCCGCCACTTTGCCGTCAGTTGCCTCTGTTTACACTTGCCTTAATCTCTGAAAATTGAACCAACTTCCAAACTGCTTCTGCCTTAACTCAGATACATTTTTGCACAAAAATGGACTGGTGGCCGGTCGGCCACCTTAACTGGCCGGTCGGCTAGTATAAGTGGCCAGTTGGTTACTGCAAGTGGCCAGTTGGCCACCCCTTTTTCGAGGCTTCTTGTTTTGCTGCAACAGAGGCACAACAATGTATTTGCAAGGAAATGTGTGTACTGCCACCCTCCTCAGCTTGTCTCAAGCTCAAAAAAGTGTGGCACTTGGCTCTCAAGCCACCAATCAAGCATTTTCATGCATGATGGCCAAAGAATCAAGCTTGTACATGCTTAGTGAATACGCACATAAGACTCAAATGGCCACCACCCTATCATGCATGATCAAGGGTGATGGCGACCAAGAAACGTGACACTTTTCATCACATTGAGTATGCAATGTCTCATATTTCTTGTGTTTGGATTAACGTCCGATCCAAACACATGCAATGCAACACGAATGCTTATCTTGTTCATGTTTTACTTTGCTCATTTTGTTTACACATTTTACATTACCGATTAATCCTTTAACAAATTAAGTCCAATGTGATTGTCCTCCAATGGGAGAGGGGTCAACCAAAGGATGGTTTAAGACATGAGAGAGATCATGCCTTTGGCTAGGAGGAACCCTCATAAGAGAGTTAAAGCCATTGAGCACAAGCTCTATCAAGCTTAAACACAACCGTAAGACTAACCAACCCTCAAAACAAATGGAAAAATGATGAAATGAGGGAGGTTGCAGAATTTCAGTGCCGAAATCGTATGCTAAAGACCTTAAATCACGCAAACAACGCATGCATAACATGTTAAGAGCCAAAAGTATGAAAGCTAGTGAAGAGCATTACACAAGAGGCATGCAATACTAAGCTTAAATGACCAAACCAGCTCTGGACAGAGCTTAAACATGCCAAATTAGTAGCCAAAACATGCTGAAATTTAGACCCAAAAGGTAAGAAAAACATGATCGCATGTTGGCTCACAAACAAGGCACAAAGCACAACTCTCAAAAGCAATGAAAGAGTGGAATATGTGAGAGTGTGACAAAGTTACATGCACTGAAATTACCCAATATATGATGCTATGGCATGCAACCATCTCAAGCAAAGCATGTTAGGGGCCTTGAAACTCAAAGCTAGTAAAGGCCTTTGCACTACAACCATACAAGATGAATCTCGTATGACCAAGACAGCTCAAAACAGAGCTAAAGCCTGCTAAATCAGAAGCAAAAACATGCTGGAATCAAACTAACACAAGCTAGAATGATAGACTAAATCATCAAGTATGCTAGGCTAGCAAGCATGATTGCACTACAAGTACAAAAAGCAAGCAAAAAGTGTTCCAACCAACCAAAAACAGAGTTGAAGCATATCAAAACCAATCCAAAAACATGCTTGAACTAAGCTACAAAAAGGTAGAAAAGCATGCTCAAATTCTTGGCCATCTACGCATGCAAACAAGATACAAGGAGGGGAGGCCACCCCCTCCTGTTTTGGACCTCAAAACGAAATTTTTGCAACTGAAATTTCCCTGGAATTCAATGGTTAAAAGGCCAAGAAAAGGGTATTTTAAAAGCTTTGAAAGATGGTTCAAAAGGCTTTACAAACCAAAAAGCAAAGGGAGGAAACCACCCCCTAACCAAACAAGGCTTAAACCGCCATTTGAAAACCTTAAAAATAGGGTTTTTTAGAAGTTAAAACCAGCTTCAAAGTAGCCAAAAAAGGTGGCCAAACAATGAATTAAAACAAGGTTTAAAAGAGTTAAGTTCATACCCTTGAAGCATAGTAACAAAACAGGAACAAATCTGAGCCAAAACCAAGCTTAAGACCTCAAACCAAGCTTTAAGGAACCTCAGCTCCGAGGTCAAGGTGTTTGGCTAAGGGTCTTAGTGCAAATATGTAAAGAAAACTCACTTTCAAGCACTAAATAGGAAGAGAGAGAGCGAAATTTTGCTCACAAATTTTCTAAACCCCCAAAATGGGAGAGGGACCTCCCCTTATATAGAAAAACAAGCCAAAAGCTTGGCATCATCCCTCCATACACATGTATGGAGGATGCATTCAGTGATCAACAGCTGGCACAACTGGCACATAAAATATCTAAAAAAGGAGAAAATTGGCCGTCGGCCACTTCAGGTGGCCGGCCGACCACCTCCCCTAGCCGACCGACCACTTCAAGTGGCCGACAAGGAGGAAAAGTGGCCGACAATAGCCAAAAGTGGCCGGCGCCCTTCTCCTCTCCAGGCAAGAGGCACCAAGGTTTGGCCCAAAAACAAGGCCAAAACAAAGAGGGTTTAGAGGCTCAAAGACAGGGCGCTCAGCCGAGACCTTCAGGCACTCAAAACAAGCACAAACATGCACAATCATCGCGCGCACAAACGATGATGTCTGAGTCTTAAGGTTAGTAAAAAATGCGGTGTCTACAGTTGCCCCTCTTTGACAGAACTCGGAAGTCATGAAATGACGAGAGTGAATGTCAAAGCCTAGAGACGACCCATTTTTGACAAGGCCGAAGACTTAGACAAACAAGCAAGGTGGCAACATAGATGTGCCCACAGGCAGGGGCAAAATGCAAACGACATGCACAATGCAGAACATAACTTATGATCATGCAATGAGGACTGTAATGAAACATCTAGATGCAAATATTGTGCAAAGAAATTAACATCTACAGCAAACTCGTACATAAGCAAATTAACACGAACCAAACCACATGTGATGCAGAAAGGATGTAAGAAGATTATGCAATCTTAACTGCGCCTCAGGCAGAAAAGGTAAAGAACAACAACCGTCGGGCGCACCCAGGGCGGCAAACAAGATCCCAACGCGTGGTACACGCGAGGAGAGAAGTGGTGCGAACCTAAGGACACACCCTAAGGTTCCGAACCACTGAGAACAATAATAACAGGTGAAACACGTCCAACTATTATGCAACCAAAACAAAGAGCGGTATAAGCATTGGAATTCGTCCAGATGTATTTAACCAAAGCATCGTAACGCATCACGCGCGAGAGGAAAAAGGGAGCGGTGCAAACACCGGAAGGTGGTATAAACATCAGAGCATATTCTAATGTTTCTAACCAAAACAGAGTGGTATAAGCATCGAAACACGATCCAAATACTTCTAACTGGAAGGGTTGTTCAAACATCGGGCACACGACCCAATGTTTCTAACCAACGGGGTGGTATAAGCATCGGACACACGTCCCAAATGCTTCTAACCCGGGGGGGGGGGGTGGTATAAACATCGGGCACACAACCCAATGTTTCTAACCAACAAGAGAGTAGTATAAGCGTCGGACACACGTCCCAAATGCTTCAAACCAAAGAGAGTTATAAGCATCAGGCACACAACCCAATGGTTCTAACCAAAGGGGTGGTATAAGCATCAGGCACACAACCCAAACGCTTCTAACCGAAGTGGTAATATAATCATCGAGCACACAACCCAACGTTTCTAACCAAAGCAAGGAGCGGTGTAAACATCGGGCGTACCTGAATGTTTCTAACTAACAAGGGAGTGGTGTAAACATTGGGCGTACCCAAATGTTTCTAACCAACAAGGGAGTTCAAAGGACAGGAATGATCTTACCCAGAATTCCTCGGAATGAACCGTACATACAATATCGTCTGGTTGCGCCAGCTTTGAATGAACCGTACATACAATATCGTCTGGTTGCGCCAGCTTTGAATGAACCGTACATACAATATCGTGCCTGCACAAGGAATAAACTTTGAAAAGTACAAGACAATAGGAATGCATGTGCGATAGAAGATGAATAACCATGACACAACACTTAGCGAGGCATGTTTCATGCACATTATGCCAGGAACAAAACAGAAGCATAACATGGAGCATGTTCTATACAACATCAAATGCATGCACAATGTAACAGATATGGACAATTTCTATACGAATGTAAGGACACGCGCAATGCGATACAACATGACATGGATATTCTATGCAACATAAGAACATGGGTAATGCAATGCATCATACGTATTTTGTGCACAATGACAACGATGCACATGCAATGCAACATCAATAGCATGCACAATACTGAGTAAAGAAATGCGCGTCTGAAAAAGACCGATTTAGCTACAACCTCTGATTCACCTCTCGGAGGAGTTACAGTGTATCTCAAAAGGATACACTTCGTTCATGCCGGCTGATGATGAGTTACGCATCGAAGGCATGAGTTGAATTTTCGCCGAGACACTTTGAGCTGAAAAGTGGACTTTTCTTGCACTTTCTCAAGAGCCAAGGACTCAAAATAGTCTAAAAACACACAGGGGGAACACTGGACACCTTCCAGCCACCCTGGAAGCATGTCGGCCAGTTGAAAAAGCTGTCGGCCACAAAAACTGGCCGGTCGGCCAGTTATGGCAGATTCGGGATAGTTTTGTCTTTTTGCATGGAGAACTTTAAAAACACAACCCCAAAACACTTTTCCTTACACACACAGTGTCGAAACCTCTTGTTTTTCACCCCTAGACACTTTTTCCTGTCAGATCTGTACTTTTTATGTGTTCTCCAACGCCCCCTGCGAAGTTGATTCGCTAAAACCTTTCGGTTTCCTTCGTTTTGAACCGATTAAAACTTGTTTTCGGAGTTTTTTTCTTCATTTTCACCTTTCGAAGTTTGTTTCCCTCAAGTTGATCTTGAGTTTAGCACCTTTTCCCGGGCTTTGACTTTTTTTTACTTTTTCTCTTTCCGAGAGTTTACTTTTGTTGACTTTTTGCATTTTCGCCCATTTTGCTCACTTTGGCCTACTTTTTTGCTTTTTCCTAGATGGCAAACGACGTTCCACACGGTGGGGGTTCTCCGAGGATGGAGGAGGTGCCCGAGTACATTCCGCTGCCGCCCAGAGTCCAGCCATTCGACCCAGCGATGTACCATCCCAAGGCACATGTACTACCACCTAGCACAGTCCGCCACTTTACTGGATTTGCACAGTGTGCACCAGCAGACCTGCTGTTACGGGAGCCGGAGTCTCATCTGTCCCACGATGCCCCCGAGGTACATACTGCACTCTTACATTTCTTATGATGTACTTTACAATTTCTTGCATAGTTGCTCATTCTAAACACATATACACATTGTATTTCTGCCCATTTTGAACACACATACACACTGTATTTCTGCTCATTCTAAACACTTTCACACATTGTATTTTTGCTCATCCACACAGGTTGACTCCCATTTCACCCGCGGATACGGGTCCACCGCGGTGAGAGAGTGGTATATGGACCTCCCTGATGGCATCCGACAGATTATTGATGATGCGGGGCTCGGCTTACTTTGCATGGGGCTATCGCGCCTCATCGCGAGCAGGACCCTTTTAGGCGCATTGGTAGAGAGATGGTGGGACACCACCAACTCTTTCCATTTCTCTACCATAGGGAATATAACCATGACCCCGTACGACTTCGCCATACTAACAGGCCTTGAGGTGGGAGCCGGCCAATCCCATACGACTCCGACATGGGCAAGTGGGAGGCCGCTTGGACCTATCTACTGGACACCTGCCTATTTTCCGATCCTCTGGCTTGGTCTGGTACACTTGGTTTGCTGACCACTTCAGAGGGGGAGAGTCCACGACAATCGAGGTGACAGAGCAGTATGCTCGAGGCTTCCTCATGTTCCTCTTCGACACTACCTTGTTCGCTGACCGGGCAAACACAGTCGGGCTGTATCTTTTGAGCACCTTAGTGGACCTATCCCAAGTGCAACACTATGATTGGGGCGGCACCAGCCTCGCTACTCTCTATTGCTACATGAGCTCGACCTCACACAGGAGCGGAAACAGAGTGGGCGGCTACTGGAGAGCCTGGGAGGTATGTTTTACTGTTTAGCTTTACATTTTCTGCCATGCTTTCTGCTTTGCACTTTCTGTTCACTGCACACTACACACACAATCTGTTTTCTATTTAGCATACTCTGCATACGGCACGCACTGTACACTATATACACTTCACTTTCTACACTTTCTGTATTCGGTACTTTCTGCATTCTGTATTTTCTGGACATTGCACACATACTCTGCTTTCCGCATTATCTGTGTTTATCTATATTCTCACTGTCGCCCTCTTGCTTTTCGCAGTTGTGGGTATACGCCTATTTCCCTGCGCTTACTCCTGAGCCAGAGGTTGAGACGCCTCTCGAGGTACCCTACTCGCATCGATATGACGGTCGGTGCCAGCCGAGGGCCCGGGAGACCCTCCCATACCTGCGCCAGTACTTCAATACTGTGAGGACAGTGGTGGTAATTCAAAACGCACAGTTTTTTTTTCTGCTTTCAGTTTTAATTTATTTTACATATCTAATGGCAACTAATCAGTCTATGTACTTGTTGTCTGCAGATCACATGGCAACCCTGGGCGATGATGCCAGAGAGGACCAGATTTCACTTTGCCGAAGCTTAGGGTGCCTCCCAATATCGGCTCTTACTTAAGGGGCCAGTAGGACGGGCCTGGTTTCTTGGAGAGTGCTTCATGCGCCAGACACTAGGCCTGCCATTGCAGTCAGTTCCTTTACTGCCTCCGCCTTCTATGCGTGCCACAGAGAGTCTCTCCCCTCAGGAGCTTACTGACTTCATACGACGTGCAGATGTAGACCGGTTCATTGGAGAGGAGGACTATACGATCTACATCCAGACATACCTCATGCCTCCTCTGGCAGGTGCTCATGCCTCCTCTGGCAGGTGCTTGTGCCCACACAGGGAGGACAGGTGATATTGCTTCATCGAGTAGGGCTCGGGCTGCAGATGTTTCCTCGATGAGTAGGGCCCGAGCAGCAGATGTTCCGTCGACGAGCAGGGCTCGGGCACCGAGGGGTAAGGCTAGAGAGATGCCTCCTACCAGGCAGAGTGTTAGATGGCCTGATCTTTCGACTGAGCTAACAGGTTGGCGGTACTCCGGAGTGCCCTATCAGATTCCACTTGAGCCCCCGTTGCATGGTCACCGATACGTCAAGACACCTGACTCACCATCGGTACACTTTACAACTTTCTTTCATTTCATTTTTGCTCTGATACTTATTCATTCATTCACTGATTGTTTCAACTTGCATTTACAGCCTTCCATAGGATATGTCAAGGGGTTGCTCGAGGTGTTAGCCCTATTCGAGGATATGACCTTGAGGAGAGAGACGATGCTTAGCTCCCACGGCATTCTGGTGATTTTCAGTTTTCTTGCATTTTGGTTATCATATTTCTGCTGATATACTGAAACTGACATCTCAACTGAACATTTCCCCACATTGCACTGATACACTGCATGTATAGATCACATCTGACACATTGCATTCACATACTATGTCTAATTTCTGCATGTATTTACTCTGCACATCATACTTGCATCTGATACTCATACTATGACTGATGTATTCAAACTGCCTTTTCAGGTCACACCCTTATAGACAGGGCCCTCAGAGCCTTCTCCAGCAACAGGAAGAGAGATTCCAGCACACAGCCGAGAGAGACGTCGGGAGCCTGTCATGCACGATGACGATGATGAGTCCAGTGAGGACGATGAGCCAACGAGTCCTCAGTCAGAGTCATCCGAGGGTGGAGGCGACGACACCGGCTCAGGTTCTGAGGGTGGTGACGATGCTGAGGAGGGCTCTGAGGACGGGAGCAAAGGCAACTCTGGTTCAAACTCCGACTCAAATTCAGATAGCGGTGCCGACGGTGATAGTTCTGAGTCCGCTCAGCCGAGGAAGAGGGCGAAGAGGACGAAGAGGGCCTCTAGATCCTGAGGTGGCTGGCGCCGATTTAGATGTTTTTGCTTTGTTTCTCTTTTTGCTAGTAGTGTTAACACATTGTACTGCCTTAGGCAGTTTTACTTTCTGTAAAGCTTGTACTCTTTGTAAAAAAAAAAACCATGATTGGAATGAAAACAACTTTTTGATTAAAAAATGTTGCATTTTATATTCTGAGCATCGCATTGCACCATTTTACACAAAAATAGGATTGATGGAAATTGAATATTGTATTGGCAATTACTTAGCCAGGTAGTGAACCAACCACCACAAACAAAATAAGACAACTCAATGAACCAGAACAATGGCTCGACGTCCAAAACAAATACAACTCGATAAACAGAAAAAAAAACAACTTGATAAACAAAAACAACAACTTGATAAATTAAAACAACAACTCGATAAACAAAATAACAACTCGATAAATTAAATAAATACAACTAGATATGCAAATTGCGACAACTCGGTAAACAAATTGCAATGAATCGAATTGAAACAAACTTGAAAACAACTCAACAAAAACTACAAAACCAAAGAGCAAGACGCGTCCAGAGTAGAACAGAACACAGGTTTTCAGCATCCTCATCACATAGGAAGACCAAAGACAGTCTGCTGGGGACAAAAAGAGGCTGTCGGCCACTTATAGCCATTGTCGGCCACTTGATGGTGGGTGTCGGCCACTTAGGTGGCCAGCTGGCCAGAAAAGATAGCCATTAGGCTACTCTAACTGGTCGGTCGGCCAGTTATGGTGGGTGCCTCCAGATTGCTGCTACCTGTATTCCACTCAATGCCTTATCTTCTACAAAAGCTCCAGCTTTGTGGTTTCTTGATTCCTACTCTATTTTTGCTTCAAATGGAACCATTCTTCACCGAAGAACTCTCCGATTGGATTGTGACTTTGGATGGCTCGAAAAAGTTGAATTTCTGGGGTTTCGGGATAAATGCACTATTCCCGCTGAGTCGTACTCTGCTGTGTTTTCCGTTCCTCCATGCCGCGGCGAGATGTTGGAATCCAGTTACACATGTTTTCAGCTTTAGGGGACAAGAGATATGCCCCACAATCGAAGAATTCCAAGCTTTAATGGAATCTCGACGCGATGAGGAGATCTTGCCCCAGTCTCGTTTTGGCCACATCCAAGCTTTGGAAAGGATGTGCGGGCTCACTTTGCATGATGCTCAATTCCTGGTTCACCACGGGGAGCTAGACATTCCCAGCTTGATTCATCGGTTTTCTGATACCGGTGACCGCAGCGACCGTCTTTGGCAGAGTTTTTAGCAGCGCGCCCTCTGTTTGTGCATGTTGGCTCATTCCCTGCTTGCCCCTGGCTTCGATGGATCTAGCATTCGCTTTATAGAAGTTGCCCAAGGCTTGAAAGAGGGCAAAAGCTGCATTGGCTTGACACTAGCCGAGACTTTAATGGGCTTGGACGTTTTCCATCGTCGGGAGATAACCAAGTTTGCAGGAAGTCCACTACTCTTATAGGTAATGTTTCCCACCCTTCTCGCATATGTTTCTCCCATCAATCGGTACTCAGGCTCTGTTTTTCTCTCAAAACCCTTTCTTACTTGTCTCTCCGCGTACACCTCTCTATTCTTTAATCTCTCTTATTTTTCATCCCACTCCAGGTATGGCTCATGGAGAAGTTGAAAGTAGTGGATGCTTGTCCTGCATATTTGGCGCGTGGCTATTTCTTTTGCCCACGGCTAGTTTATTTCCCAAACGAGGGATGATGGTGCCAATGGATGTGCAACAGGTCTGGTGTTGACATTGCTTAGCGTTGCCCATGGTTTGATCTACCTGAGATGAGCTGCAACATGTCTCGCCAACCTAGCATTTAGTTGATTAGTTTGACGCACTGTGTCTTTTACTTTCCATTTCGGTTCCGGCGTCAGTTCTGTCACAACCAGACTTGCCCAGAAGAGGGGAGAGAGTACCCAGCTTCATTTCCGATCCGAGGCTCATAGCTAGCTCGATACTCCATTGCATGGAGGACAAGAGAACTTCTGGCTCCCGCTCCCACTTTCAGTGACACCCTTTCTGGCGACTACATAGCTTGGCTAGAAGATGAGGCACAAACTGGGCCTACTTTGGCATCTGAAGCTTCCACAAGCTCTGGGAGAGGGCGCAGGAACACCTGACTCAACTATGCCCCAAAATTTATTGCTTTAATTTGTACTTGCAAGTTTTCTTTTGAATGTAAAAAAAAAAACAACTTCAATTTGTATCAAGAGTCAGAGAACTCTGCATTAAAATCAATGAAATTGAAGGTCGTGAGTGCTGAAAATTTTCCGTTTGGTCCAAAAATGGTCTAAGTTGTAAAAGGATTCATTTGAACAAAATCAACTTTTATTAAAACTTTTCAAAACCATTTTCGATAAGGATCACAACTGGACACACTCAGAATCTATCCTTGAGATTTACAACCCCAAATCCAACAACTGGAAAGTTGCCCCTTGTCTGAATAACACTGCACTGAAGATCACAACCGAACTCTTGAATGTAGAAAAAGACAAAGATGGCCAAAACAATCACATGGACACAGTTGATTTGGAAGTGTTTTTGGCTGGACTTCAGGATGAAGTTGCCTACGTATCCCGAAGATGGGAATCAAGCCTTATGTAGTTTAGTTCAGCTTTACTCGGGTTTTAACACTCTCCTTTTGTGCTCTAACTTTTGCCAAGGCTGCCCTTTCTAGGTTTTCAACCTTGCGATCAGTTTTTCTTATTTCAATTTTTTTGTGCTCTAACTTTTGCCTAGGTCGCCCTTTCAGGTTTTCGGCCTAGAGAGCCTCTCAAGGATAGTATTTCTTCAACTTGTCCATGTTGATCGGTTGGGAGAACTCGAGGCCATCTAAATCCATAAGAATGACAACTCCACCAGACCAAATATATTTGATGATGTAAGGACCAGTCCAATTGGGTCTAAACTTGCCCCTAAGGTCGTGGATGGGAGCTCGGTTGTCTTTGAGCACCAAATCCCCTTCTTTCAGATTCCTGGACTTAACTTTCTTGTTGAAAGCCCGGGAAATCCTTCATTGATAGCCTTGGATGTGGTACAGTGCTTTCAGCATTCTCTCGTCAAACAGGATAAGTTCCTCAAATCTACTCTGCTGGCAATCTGCTTCCGCTATTTGGCACTCAGCCATCACCTGCAGTGATGGAACCTCAACCTCGATTGGCAGAACAGCCTCCATCCCATAAACCAGAGAATACGGAGTTGCCCCAATAGATGTTCAGATCGATGATCTGTAGCCCCAAAGAGCAATGGCAGCTTATCTGGCTAATTCCTGTAGGTTTTCACCATCTTCTGTAGAATGTGCTTGATGTTCTTGTTGGTGGCCTCGACAGCTCCATTGGTTTACGGCCAACACGTGGATGACTTATGAAAAGTCACGTTGTATTTCTCCAACAAGTCGATCACTTCCTTCTTGAAGTGGGAACCGTTATCCGAGATGATCTCATTCGGGACCCCATACCGGCAGATAATATTATTACTGATGAACTTAGCTACATACGACGCTTTCAGCACTGCATAGGATTGGGCCTCGACCCACTTTGTAAAGTAGTCTATTGCCACTAGGATGTACTCATGCCCATTCGACCCCTTCGGAGTAACTTCCCCAATAACATCAATTCCCCAGACTGAAAATGGCCATGGTGAAGTCATGTTGTACGCCTTTGACGGCGGGATGTTCATGTGATTTGCATGAATCTGGCATTTGTGGCATCGCCGAACAAAACCGATACAATCCTCCTCCATGGTTGACCAGTAGTAACCCTGTCTGAGAATCTTTCGAACTAGCATCACTCCGCTCATGTGCGATCTGCACTCTCCTCCATGAATGGCCTCCATCAGGCGCTTCGACTCCTCAACATCGACACACAATTTATGCATTCCTAGGTGGCCCCGTTTGTACAATTTACCCCCGCAGATGATAAACTGAGCAGCCATTCACTGTATCGCCCACTTATCTTTGGTATTTGCCCCTGGTGGATACACCTCCTTCTCCAAGAAGTTCCAGACATCAAAGCACCAGGGACTCTGATCTTGTGCGTCATCTATGGCGGCAATCAGTTCGTAGGCCAGCACATACCTCTATTCAATAACGATTGGACACATCTGGACTCCCAAAGGGATGTCTATCATGGAAGATAGAGTTGATAAGGCGTTAGCGATCCTATTGCTCTCTCTTAACAGATGCATGAAGGTTAACTTCTCAAGCCTGGGAATTAGAACGTCCAAGGTTTGGCGATAGATTTTCATCCTTTCTTTCTTAACCTTCCTGTCTCCTTTTGCTTGAGAAACAACCAAGTTCGAGTCCCCAATGACGTCCAACCGTTTTGCCCCTAGTTCCAAGGTGGCATCCAAGCTAGCAATATATGCCTCGTACTCTGCTTCGTTGTTTGATACTTTGAACCGAAGTTTGAAAGCTAAAGGTATGTGGGAATTGTCGGGCACTCCGTCAAAGTACATAGTCCAAATCTCTTCTTCGACCTGCAGAATGGCCTCATCTGGGAACAGATACTCTACTGCTTCATCTCTTTCCAGTGGGTGATCGGCTAGGAACTTCGCTACCACCCTCCCTTTCACAGACTTGCGAGTCATGTAATTCAAACCAAATTCAAAGAGAAGAAACAACCAACGGGCTAGCCTACCCGTAAGTGATGGTTTCTCGAAGAGATATTTGAAGGGATCTAATCTCAAAACCAATATTACAGAGTGAGCTAACAGGTAGTGCCTCAACTTCCTAGTAGCCCATACCAAGGCCAAACAAGCCTTCTCGAACGGAGTGTAACGGGTCTCATATTCCAGCATCTTCTCGCTCAGGTAATAGATAGCCTTCTGCACTTTGTCCTTAGACTCCTGCTCAAGCATGCTGCCCATTGTCGTGTCGGTTACTGACAGATACAATATCAACGGTTTCCCCGGCTCTGGCTGTGACAACATGGGTGGGTTCTGTAGATACTGCTTGATTTGCTCGAAAGCAACTTGGCATCGGTCATCCCATTGGAATTTCTTTCCTTTCTTTAGGAGACCAAATAGTGGTTCACAAGTCAAGGTTAATTTTGCAATGAACCGTCTTATGAATTGTATTTTACCTAGAAAGCCTCGCACCTCCTTTTGAGTCCTTGGTGGTGGCATTTCTAAGATGGCCTTAATCTTGGAAGGATTGACCTCAATGCCCCTTTGGGTGATCAAGAACCCCAGCATTTTCCCTGCTATGACACCAAAAGTACATTCATGAGGATTCAACTGATACTTTCTGATCCGTTGGAAAAATTTCTTCAGGGCGGTGTAGTGGCCCTCTCTTTCCTTGGACTTGACAATCATGCCATCCACATACACCTCAACCTCTTTGTGGATCATATCATGCAAGATCATAGTTGCAGCCCGTTGATAAGTAACCCCAGCATTCTTCAAACTGAACGGCATTACCCTATACCAGTAGGTCCCCCACGGGGTGGTGAAGGCAGTCTTCTCCCTATCCTCGGGTGCCATCAAGATTTGGTTGTACCTGGAAAACCCATCCATAAAAGAGAGCAGCGCATGCCCAGCGGTGAAGTCCACCAATTCGTTGATGTGCGGTAGAGGAAAGTCATCCTTCGGACTGGCTTTGTTCAGATCCCTGAAATCCACACACACCCGAATTCTGCCATCTTTCTTCAGCACCGGAACAATATTGGCCAACCAAGTAGGATACACAGATACTAACAGGAACCCTACATCTATCTGGTTGGTGACCTCTTCCTTGATTTTCAGAGCCCAATCCAGGCGTATTCTCTGAAGCTTCTGCTTGACGGGTCGGGCCTCAGGGTCAAGAGAGATCCGGTGCTATACAATCTTCGGATTGATTCCAAGCATGTCTTCGTAGGACCACGCGAAAACATCTTTGAAATCTTTTAATAAAGCGACTGGGCACTTGCGTTCCTCCGAAGACAACGTTGACCCGATCTAGACCAGACGCGGATCCTTCTCAGTACCAACATTAATTGAAGTGATTTCATCAACCAAAGATTTTACAAACCTCTCATCCTCTCGATCAATCAAATGTTTCAAAACCGGAGGAATTTCATCCTCATCGTTTTCATCAAAGTTTTGAAAGTCCTGATTAATGCAATAAACGAGCGGCACAAAAAAGTACTAGGAAATAGCAGCGGTACCATTCTCATTAATAACTTCCAGTTCATCTAATTCTTCGGTTACAACCGACTCAAAAGAAAATGAAAAAGACAACCTGGACAAAATAACAGCATCCAGGTTATCAACCCCAGGAATACCAAACTCTGACTCAGAAGAACTAGAATCTGATTCCAACTCCACAGACTCTGTGGAATCAGATTCCAGTTCACTACCTGACCTAGAACTGCTAGACAAAAAGCCCTCCTCGTACAGCCAAACGAGGGAGGGTGCGATAGATGCATCCAGAATGCTAGAAGAAGGGCCCACAATCGATTGATCTCCAATCATGGAAACAGAGGAGTAATCCCTCGAGCACTCCGATGTGATCTGAGGATTTCAGAGGAGACAAGCCAGCGCTGCTCCTATCTCAAAATCTATCCCATCGGACTCATCCTCTTTGCCCTATTCAGCCACAGCTGGTAGGTCAGTCTGCTCTTCTGCAACTTCATCCCCTGGCAAATGTAGGTCAAAAAAGATCTCAAAGTCGGGAAAACGCCGCTTCTCTGAATTCAGTCATGGCTCCGGAAAGCCACAAAATGGGAAATCTTCCCCCCTCCCGAACAAAGCGGTCGTTCCGAGTTCCCTAGATAGGTCTATGTGCTAACTCATAGTGCTTCCTAGCTTGTTTAGCCTTGGCTCTTCCAGCCATCTCCTTTCCCTTTCTCACCCATCTCCTTCCGGCCACTCCTTCCCAATCCCATTCTGGGTACATGTTTAAGCTTATTCATGAGGTAAATGGATTGCACACTAACATACAGTCCTTCATCAACAGCTAGAAGCTCTTGCACTACCCGAGCCTCAACCAAGGTAAACCCAGACAGAAAGACATCTTTCTCGCCATGTGCAATTTCCAAGATTGGCGTAGTAACCTCCGGTGGCGGATGTATGGAAAAGTTCCCAAAAACAATTGCTACCACCTTCCCATGGGGGTATTTCAGCATCTGATGTAAAGTGGAAGAGACTGCTCTTACTTGGTGTAGCCACGGCCGTCCAAGGAGCAAGTTGAAGGTGGCTGGAACATCCAGAACATGAAATTCGATGTCCTATTGGGCCGAGCCAACCTGAGTTCTGATTCGCACTGTCCTCATCACTTCTCGACTAGTATTGTCATAAGCCCAAATCACCTGGGTTGTTGGTACGAAATCTGCGGCTTCAACCCGATAGCATAGGCCGTATGCGACAGACACATATTTATCGCAGATCTCGTATCAACTAAGAAAATTGGCATCCACTTCTATTTACACTCCACAGAGATATATAACAGCTTGTTATGCTCGGAGCCCTCAGGCGGTAATTGTTTGTCTGTGAATGTCAAAGTCGGTGAAACGCCACCCGGGAACACTAGTCCCACCAACTGCTCGGGGGTGGTATCAATAGAAAGCTTAGCCTTGTCCATTGTTGATACGACGGCTTGTCTATGCACCCGCGAGGCCATAAGCAATCCCTAGATGGAGATGTCTGCTTGAATATTTTTCAGCTGCTTCAGTACAGCTTCCTCCTCCAACAGTTTGTCTTTCTACTTCTTAGCTTTCTTGTCTTTTCCTGATGCTTCCAGTTGGTCCAGGTGTCGGGGCTTAAAGTACCGCCCACTCTGAGTCATGTGGTCGACTTCTTCGGTATACCACGTACAATCCAGAAGATTCTATCCCCAGTCCTCATCGATATGGGCCAGATGAAAATCATCGTCTTTCCACCATATTCCTTCGGCTACCGACAGACAATTATCCGATTCCGCTGTAGCTGTTTCCGTGTTCACAACACATTCTATCCCCACAAGGGCCTTGGCTAGCCCTATAATCAGTCTCGATCATAACTTGGCCCGTCCTCCTGGACTACATTAACCTCAGTTCTCGTTGGCAGTTCCACCCTTGGCTTGGCCTGATCAGCTGACGCAATAAAGCGGCAAGGGTTGTACTCTTCTTCAATTAAGCTCGTAGAGCCCCCAGACGTACCCCCTTCTATCACAGCCACCACCATGGGTTCAGGTTGGGATACTGGCGTGCTCGTCATGCACAAGTTTGTGCTTTCTGAGATGAATAGCGCCGGCTTAGGCAGATGAGAGGGAGTGATGTATATGCTGGGGTCGTATGGAACGGCCATTGTTTGGATCAGGTTTACTTGTCTGGGTGGAGTAGGGGGTTGCTTATGTGGGGGGAAGAGGGTTTGTGGTGACATTTGGCTTCTCAAGATGAGCTATTACTTTGTTGTCAATGAGATCCTAAATCTCATGATGGAGCCTAAAGCATTGGTCAGTATCATGCCCATGCTGCTGATGGAAGACATAGTACTTGGCCGGGTGGTGTGTAGAAGGGAGGGGATTTGGCAATGGGCGTGGTTACAGGGGCTTCAAATGCCCTTTTCTAATCAAAACCCCCAAGGCTTTAGACAAAGACATGTAAAGCGGGGTGAAAACCCTCTGGCCTCGGGGTGGGTACTTTGCAGGTTGTGGGGTGGCTACAAATGTACCGGTAAAGGGTGTGGTTGTTTTTGGTGTGGTGGTGACCATTCCGACGTTAGAGGTCCTCGCAGCTGCATTGCTACTTGTAGCTGCATTTGAACTGCATGTAAAGGCCCTATTGGGCTGCTCTTTCTCCTGGTCAATCAAACCCTGTTTCATAGCATCTTCTATCTGTACCCCAATCTCATAAAGATCAGTAAAGGTAGGGAGTTGTAAGATAATCATCTTCTGCAGCAGCTTGGTTTGCAGATTCCGTACGACCATCCTTATCTGGTCTCTCTCAGCTGGACTGGCCATCATCACGGAGGCCTTAGCCCTCCACCGAGTGACAAAGTCAGAGAAGCCCTCCTTTGGCTCTTGCCTGGTTGCCACGAGATCACGAGTTATAACCCCGATTTGAGTATTGTAAGAATATTGGGCGACAAAGGCCTCGGCCATCTCTTCACAACTTCTCTTCACTGAATCCTCCAGTTTGGCGTACCGGATAGCCGCAATACCTGACAGGGTCTGGCCAAAAAGGGATAGCTTTTGCATTCTAGTCAAGCCTATCAGCCGCAGAATATCTGAAAATAGCCTCAAGTGAACCATAGGATCGCCCGAGCCATCGAAGCGGTCTATGTGAGGCATTTCAAATCTATCCGACAATGTCACCACTGAATCTATGTAGCCGTCCTCTATATCTGGGATGGAGTTGACTCCCTGAGCTAGCATGAATAACTTTTCGAGCTTGCTCACTTTCAAGGCTGTAGGATCGACCTCAGACTCAAACTGTGTATTTATTGGGTAGGCCGGTGCTTTGGAAGTCTGAGGCAGGACTGGCCTTGCTGGAATGTCCGTATTCTCCTAGATAGTAGTTATATCCCCGAGTACTGGAACCCTAGGTGGGGTGGGTGCGAAGCAGACACCGCCACTTGTTGTGGTTGTTGATGAGGTTGTTGTTGAAGCCTGACAATTACCTCAGCCTGCTGGGCCACAACCTCTGTTTGATGAGCGGTAACTTCCGCTTGGCGGGCAACGTCCTGCTGCATGACCTCGATAGTTTGCTGGAGTTGACGCATCATTTCCTCCATACTAACTGAGAGATACTGATCTGTCTAACCCGGTGTACACTCTGAGGTGGAAGCGGAAAACTAGTTTTTACTGAGCACAGGTGACTGACGAACTGGTGAATTATGCCGAACTCTCCTCCGTCTTGTAACCGGGGGAAGCGAAGCTAACACTGGTTGTCCTCTCACAAGATCCCTAGATCTATATACCCTCCTTACCCTGGTCTAGAGTGCTTAGGGGGTAACTTCCTCGTCAGAAGCAGTGGTGAAAATACTACCTTGCAAAACAAAAAATAAAGAAAAAGAAACAAAAATTAGAAAAACATAAAGCACCTCGGCTTAGACAACGACAACACACAGTTGAAATCATAAGCTGGACAATATGTACTCAAATACTGATTCCTGCCCCCAAATTTTCTGGCACAATACTGATACCCTCAAACACTGATGTCCTCCGACTGATAGCCAAACTTGTAACTGATACATACATTCCTGTAGAGACACACCTTAACAGCACATATCAAGCAAGTGAGAGCCAAAACACACCCCTATGGTGGGGTAAGGTTTCCCAGTCCTAGTTTCGTCAGGAGCTATGGTTTCACTACGCATGTATGCGGTTTCATACAATCCTGCATTCGGGTGAAAGGAGGATCAAACGGTCAAACGGTACAGCGGTAGTCCATATCCAAGGAGGATCAAACGGTACAGCGGTAGTCCAGATCCAAGGTTTGCGTTCCCATCGTGACAGAGCCCGCAACCGGTAAGCCTTATGGCAGGCTTTTTTAAGCGAGCCTCTGGCAAACCATTCAGGAATAACAGATGGCAAATACTGTGACTTAGGCGCACCTATGCAAATGCAATGCAAAGAAACACATAAATGTAGATAAAACAACATATCATGAGTTCGAGTCAAGTTCTATAAATCCCCAGCAAAGTCGCCAGAAGCTGTAGACTCGACTTTCTTCGCGCACCCCAATTTTGGAGAGGCACGAATTGGCCTCCTACAGTTCGGACTCCTTTCACGGTTCTGAATCTAGTTTCACAAAGTGCAATGTGAAACAGATAAACACCAAAGAGTCCAATCCGGCAAATCATTTTGGAAAATCAGATTCTGAATCAAATAATGCCAAAACTAGACTACTTTGCTAGATTAAAGAGTCACCACCTAAATGTTTTGTTTTTGGGAAATTTAGGAAACCCTGACACGCGCCAAAGGCCACGTGTCCGTCATCACCAAAGTTGTCTCGGCTCGGGAACTTGGGTACGAGAGGGGAAGGTTAAGAAATGAGCACCCCCGCTCGCCCGATTAAAGGATCGGCCTCAACTAAGCATAATATGTTGTTTTATAAACCTTATGTGTTCTTATCCGGTTATTAGTTAACTTTACTACGTGACGCACACATACAGATATAGACTAAAATCTCGAGAATTCGAACAAGATAACTCATGTTTGTTTGTGAAAATGGTTTGAAATTACCACTCGCAAGTGGGCTAAAGCCCGGATTTGCCACCCTTAAGTGGGCTTAAAACATGATTTGCCACTTCGCAAAGTGGGCTTAAACTCACACTCGATGAATTGTCCCAATTCAAACAACCAAGCCTTCATCCACAGGCATTCATGCAGTTAATCATTTAAGCAAATAGCCTCATGGCAAACATGCTATCATGGCAACACTCACACTCATGCAAGTATGCTAAAGCATAAAACTTACAGTGTACTCCAAGCCAAAACAAAAGCTACTTAGAAACAATGCATGATCCTAGCTATGTTCAGATGCCTAATGCAACACATGCAACATGAAATCAATAGGCTCGGCTACTAAGATAGCATATGAATGCAACAATTTGATAACATGCTTTGAAACACGTATTCAAATAAGTATTGAAATACAATGCAATTTGAATGATGTGCCGAGCCCGGTGCAGGAAAGACAAATGAATGATGCAAACATGCAGGCATAAGGTATGCTAATCGAAACATGATCCCTAAACTAACCATCGAAACGGATAAATAAAAGGGAGAAAGACGTGGGGTTGGAAGACATGCACACACGCACGCACCCTTTTAACAACATTGCGCCCTCTCGAAGGAGGGTCCAAATGAATAATCCAAGCTAACTAGCTACGCTAATTAACTAAACTAACTAATTAACTATTCTAGCTAATTAATTATTACAAGCCAAATTGAAACAAATAGCTATGCTAAGCTAATTAAAATATTACAACACAAATTGCATAATCAGCTACACTAAGCTAATTAAAGCAATAAAATGGCCTCGCAGCGAGGGAGACATGCATGCTCGGTTGGCTTCTCCCGACAATCCGTCGTTTTGCCATCGGTTGCCTCTGTTTACACTGGCATTAACCTTTGAAAATTGAACCAACTTCCAGACTACTTCTGCCTTAACTCAGATACATTTTTGTACAAAAATAGATCAGTGGCCGGTCGGCCACAAAAAGTGGCTGCCGACCACCTTAACTGGCAGGTCGGCTAGTATAAGTGGCCGATCAGCTACTACAACGGCCACCCTTTTTTCCAGGCTTCTGGTTTTACTGCAACAGAGGCAGATCAATGTATTTGCAAAGAAATGTGTGTACTACCACCCTCTTCATCATGTCTCAAGCTCAAAGAAGTGTGGCACTTGGCTCTTAAGCCACCAATCATGTATTTTCATGCATGATGGCCAAAGAATCAAGCTTGTACAAGCTTAGTGAATGTGCACATAAGACTTAAATGGGCACCACCCTATCATGCATGATCAAGGGTGACGGCGACCAAGAAACGTGACACGTTTCATCACTTTGAGTATGAAACGTCTCAAATTTCTTGTGTTTGGAATAACGTCAGATTCAAACACATGCAATGCAACACAAATGCTTATCTTGTTCATGTTTTACTTTTCTCATTTTGTTTACACATTTTACATTACCGATTAATCATTTAATCGATTAAGTCCAATGTGATTGTCCTCTAATGGGAGAGGGGTCAATCAAAGGATGGTTTAAGACATGAGAGAGATCATGCCTTTGGCTAGGAGGAACCCTCATAAGAGAGTTAAAGCCATTGAGCACATGCTCTATCAAGCTTTAACACAACCTTAGGACTAACCAACCCTCAAAACAAATGGAAAAATGAAGAAATGAGGGAGG
The DNA here is from genome assembly GCF_055761805.1 of Camellia sinensis. NCBI lineage: Eukaryota > Viridiplantae > Streptophyta > Magnoliopsida > Ericales > Theaceae > Camellia > Camellia sinensis. The sequence goes on from NC_138965.1 coordinate 85,984,656, forward strand.
TTGCAGAATTTTAGTGTTGAAATGGTATGCTAAAGACCTTAAATCATGTAAACAACGCATGCATAACATGTTAAGAGCCAAAAGTATCAAAGCTAGTGAAGAGCATTACACAAGAGGCATGCAATACTAAGCTTAAATGACCAAACCAGCTCTGGACAGAGCTTAAACATGCCAAATCAGTAGCCAAAACATGCTGAAATTTAGACACAAAAGGTAAGAAAAACATGCTCGCATGTTGGCTCACAAACAAGGCACAAAGCACAACTCTCAAAAGCAATGAAAGAATGAAATATGTGAGAGTGTGACAAAGTTACATGCACTAAAATTACGTGTTATATGATGCTATGGCATGCAACCATCTCAAGCAAATCATGTTAGGGGCCTTGAAACTCAAAGCTAGTAAAGGCCTTTGTACTACAACCATACAAGATGAATCTCATATGACCAAGACAGCTCAAAACAGAGCTAAAGCATGCTAAATCAGAAGCAAAATCATGCTGGAATCAAACTAACACAAGCTACAATGATAGGCTAAATCATCAAGTATGCAAGGTTAGTAAGCATGATTGCACTACAAGTACAAAAAGCAAGCAAGAAATGTTCCAACCAACCAAAAACCGAGTTGAAGCATGTCAAAACCAAGCCAAAAACATGCTTGAACTAAGCTACGAAAAGGTAGAAAAGCATGCTCAAATATTAGGCCATCTACGCTTGCAAACAAGATACAAGGAGGGGAGGCCACCCCTCCTATTTTGGACCTTAAAACAAATTTTTTTCCACTAAAATTCCCCTAGAATTCAATGGTTAAAAGGCCAAGAAAAGGGTATTTCAAAAGCTTGGAAAGATGGCTCAAAAGGCTTTACAAGCCAAAGACCAAAGAGAGGAAACCACCCCCTAACCAAACAAGGCTTAAACCACCATTTTAAAACCTTAAAAACAGAGTTTTTTAGAGGTTAAAACCAGGTTCAAAGTAGCCTACAAAGGTGGCCAAACAATGAATTAAAACAAGGCTTAAAAGAGTTAAGTTCTTACCCTTGAAGCACAGCAACAAAACAGGAGCAAATCTGAGCCAAAACCAAGCTTAAGACCTCAAACCAAGCTTTAAGGAACCTCAGCTCCAAGGTCAAGGTGTTTGGCTAAGGCTCTTGTGGGATCCGAATAATGGCAAAATCAGAAGGGGCGTACCTTAGAAGACTGATATTAATCGGCTGTATCCTACGAGAATGGGAAGCCGAATATAATACATGTGCCGAATAAGTGTAGATCCTTAGAGCTGAATAAGAGAAAGGACAAGGATTAAAAAGTAGGCTCTGGCCCCGAGGATTGAGAGGAACAACTATAATTACAGGAACAATGGATTGAGAAAGGTATATAACAATCACTTTTTGCTTAACTTAGAAGACAAGCTATTTTGAGTACAAGAACTGACTTGTCCATCGGAGTGCTAATTCCAGCACCCCCGACCGGAGTGTTTATGTCTTTTCAGGTGACTAGCTGAGGATCACTAGCGTCACCCAGGATCTGAAGAGTATTTCCAAACCACTTCCCCACAATTGGCGCCATCTGTGGGAATACTCAAATACATCCATGGCAGGCATGACTGAAGATCCTCTGATAGCCACTGACGAGACCGCACAGGGAGATGACCTCACTCCAGCAAATATGCTCGGAAAGGAAACCATCGCTGCAAGACGCGCCTTGAACTTCGACTCGCCAACGACTTCAGCACAAGAGACAATGCAAGCGATCATGGAACAAGCAAAGCAGAATGAACAAAGGCTGGAGAACATGATCGCTGAAAATGAACATCTCCGTCAAGATTTGGCCCTGGAAGTAGCAAAATCCAGAGAAGCCATGCGCCAAGATCCCGAATGGCCTCCGAGGGCAGGTGGACAATGACCTCGAGCCCGACCAAAGGATACTGGTAGCGACTCCAACTCATTACCCACGGAGCTCAACAAGAATGGACGATCCGAAACTTCCAGCTCCTCCGAAAAGACTCTACATACAAGGAACAAGCACAGAAGAAGTAGTTCAGACGAAGAGGACCAGCACGATCCTTTTGTCTGACGGATTGCAAGGGCGGCCCTGCCCAAGAAGTGCAAAGCTCCGTCATTCACTCTTTACAACGAAAAATCAGACCCCACTAACAATATTCGTCACTACAAGCAGGCCATGACATTGCATGTAGACAACAAAGCCCTCATGTGCCGAATATTTCCTAGCAGCCTGGGGCCATTAGCTGTCAGGTGGTATTACAAACTGGAGCCGACTTCGATCAAAAGCTTCCATCAATTACAGAAATCCTTCAGAGCCCGGTTCATCACCAACGAGGTACAGCCGAAACAGGCCGACTCTCTCTGGGCTATGCAGATCCAGTCAGGAGAAACGGTCAGAGCGTATTCGGCGCGCTATTGGGAGTGCTTCAACCTCGTCGACGACGCTTGCAACGACTCCATGGCCATCACCGCCTTCAAAATGGGACTACATCCCGACAGTGCTCTTCGCAGTTCCCTGACTAGAAGACCCCCCAAAACAGTCTGGGCGTAGATGAAGAAAGTTGAAGAGTATTGCAAAGTGGAAGATGATGCCATGAGAATAAAAGTCGGACAAATGTCCAACAAAACGGCCCCCCTCGAAATTGCTCAACCGATAAGTTCTGTGGCACCTCCAAACCCTAAGCCATGGCAATGCGCTAAACGAGACAAAAGGCGGGACTCTCGCCGATCAATTGATCAATGCTCCCACCAGACGAATGAACAACTGCAAGTCAACAGCAGGCGCTCGAGGCGCGCCGACAAGAAGTACACAGAGTTGTCAGAACCAATCACTGCAATAATGACCAAAGTCCAACACCTTCCATTCTTCAAATGGCCGTCAAAGATGGTGGGGCCACCCGACACGCAAAGAAGGGATAGGCGGTGCGAGTATCACAAAGATCACGGCCACGAAACCGAGAGTTGTTACACATTAAAAGATCACCTAGAAGAACTGGTGCAAGACGGCCGACTGCAACAGTACGTGAGAAAGGGAAACCCAATCAAGGCATTAGCCTTGAGGCAGGACTCGCCTCCACTTGGCGTGATCCATATAATCTACAACTTGCCTGCATCCCCAACCTTGCACATAATTCAATCGCATCCAAGCCCCCAAAAGCAATGTATTCCGACCGAATGGCCCAAAGAGGCTCCGACAATTACTTTCAATGACTCTGATCTTAACGGCACAACAGCCTCCCACATCGATTCGTTGGTCATCAAATTACGCATAAATCGGTTCACCATTGAACGCATTCTCATAGACCCAGGGAGTACTTCAGAGGTTATGTATTACAAAACTTTCATCAAACTCGGCTTCAATGAGTCAGATCCGTCTCCGGCGCCTCACCCATTGTTCGGCTTTAATATGAATCCTGAGTACCCGTTAGGGAAGATCATACTACCTGTTCGAGCGGGCTCCAGAACGGTCGAAGTAGAATTCCTGGTCGTAAAGCTCCCTTCGCCGTATAATGTCAACATGGGGCGAACCTGGTTACATATTATGAAGGTCGGTCCAAGCACTTATCATCAGCTTGTGCGCTTCCCGATAGCCCATGGCATTGAAGAAATCTGTGGCTCCCCGTAATCGGCACAAGTAGAGATTTTATGAGAACCCTATCACTGACCCGACCTGTGGGCTTTGATACTTGTATATATATATTTCTTCTGCAATGCAAACCATTTTTCTTTGTCGCTCAATTCATTTCTCAAAGCCCCCCTTTGGTGCATGACACCTTAGGGCCGATTAAGCCTCCGAATTCGGAGTGCCCTTCGTGGATATCACGATTGGCCAAACTAAGTCTCCGGATTCGAAGCCCCCTTTGGTGCATGACACCGTAGGGCCGATTAAGACTCCGAATTCGGAGCGCCCTTCGTGGATCTCACAATTGGCCAAACTAAGTCTCCAGATTCAGAGCCCCCTTTGGTGCATGACACCTTAGGGCCGATTAAGTCTCCGAATTCGGAGCCCACTTTGGTCCATGACACCTTAGGGCCGATTAAGTCTCCGGATTCGGAGCCCTCTTTGGTGCATGACACCTTATGGCCGATTAAGTCTCCGGATTCGGAGCCCCCTTTGGTGCATGACACCTTAGGGCCGATTAAAGTCTCCGGATTTGGAGCGCCCTTCGTGGATATCATGATTGGCCAAACTAAGTCTCCGGATTCGGAGCCCCCTTTGGTGCATGACACCATAGGGCCGATTAAGACTCCGGATTCGGAGCGCCCTTCGTGGATATCACGATCAGCCAAACTAAGTCTCCGGATTCGGAGCCCCCTTTGGCGCATGACACCTTAGGGCTGATTAAGTCTTCGGATTCGGAGCCCCCTTTGGCACATGACACCTTAGGGCCGATTAAGTCTCCGAATTCGGAGCCCCCTTTGGTGCATGACACCTTAGGGCCGATTAAAGTCTCCAGATTCGGAGCGCCCTTCGTGGATATCACGGTTGGCCAAACTAAGTCTCTGGATTCGGAGCCCCCTTTGGTACATGAAACCTTAGGGCCGATTAAGTCTCCAGATTCAGAGCCCCCTTTGGTGCATAACACCTTAGGGCCGATTAAGTATCCGAATTTGGAGCCCCTTTTGGTGCATGACACCTTAGGGCCGATTAAAGTCTCCGGATTCGGAGACCCCCTTTGGTGCATGACACCTTAAGGCCGACTAAGCCTCCGAATTAGGAGCGCCCTTCATGGATATCACGATTGGCCAAACCAAGTCTCTGGATTCAGAGCCCCCTTTGGTGCATGACACCTTAGGGCCGATTAAGTCTCCGGATTCTGAACCCCCTTTGGTGCATGACACCTTAGGGCCGATTAAGTCTCCGGATTCGGAGCCCCCTTTGGTGCATGACACCTTAGGGCCGACTAAGACTCCGGGTTCGTAGCGCCTTCATGCATATCATGATTGGCCAAACTGTCTTCGGATTCGGAGCCCCCTTTTGGTGCATGACACCTTAGGGTCGATTGAAGTCTCCACATCGAAACGCTGGTTACGGGGCCTCATCAGCACAAGATGTCTTTCGGCCGATTAAGACTCCAAATTCGCAGCGCCTCTGACACGTAACACCCTAGGGCAGATCATACCTCCGAATTCGGAGCACCCTTCGGCACGAACAAAACGAAACTAAACATGCCAACATTCGAAATAAGGTGCTTAGCTAAGCATATAAAAAATCCAGAGTAAGACACAAATGTTTGAAATAAAACTTTTTAATTTGATCAAACAGTTGTTACATAGACGCAATCCGCGTTCGAACATTACAATATCTATCTTTAACTTCTAAGGCGAAAAGGGAAATTAATCACGTTGATACAGCGGAGGCCCCGAATCAATGCACGTCGTTTAGACAGCCTCCGCGGCTCAAAATGCCTTGATCCAACCGTGCCCGAATTACCGTATCTCTGGACCTCCCTCTGACACCATCGACAATGTCAAGGCCAAGATCCAAGACAAGGAAGGTTAAGGGCAACAGTCGTTGTGTCTCCTATCGGGGCGATCTGCTTCGACGACTTGGAGGCTGACGTGCCTCCCGTTTCTTTTTTAACGACCTACCTCCCACACTGGAGAATTCTTCGCTGCGATCCATTGCGGCATCAAGCTCGGCCAAAGTTCAAGTTTGGCTGATTAAAGAAACTCTGTTTTACATCCACAATATTATATAACCCCACGCAACAAATGACGTTATATTAATGAGGTCACTAGCACGAAGAGTCCATTCCATTTATTTTTAAATGCTGGCAGTGACCCCAAGGCAATTTCTTTAACACCAAAACCCCAAGAGACGAACGTCGGTTGACATTCACCATGGCCTAGGTACCCAAACGGCTTTTTGGGACACATGCACTGACTGGGACAGGGGCAGCGCTGTCAATCCAAACGGCCAAGCATTTAAACCCCACACCGACTGGAATTTTCCACAACCACTCCACGTACTGGCTTTTGGCCTCTTGAAATTATAGTGGCCACATTCAAGAATAAACGGCCATCACGATTGGGCCGACCCCGCCTATAAGCCGGCGTATCACTATACGATCAATGTTTATACATTCATTCAAGCATCCATGTAATAAAACGAAACACGTATATACCGAATGCGTTCCTCCTTCTTCTCCAATTCTCGACGGGCAGCACGCAGCCGCATGCCAATTTCATAGGCAGTGTAAAGCCCCTTCACCGCCCCGTGAATGCCTTTGCGAAATACGTCATAGTCCTGTCGACCTACCATTGACTGCTGAACCTCAGGAGGAAAAATTTGTCGAGCAAACTCGACCGCTACATTTGGGTCTCGAACGATCGAGTCCACCTCTATCATGGGTCTATTCCCCACAAATACCGCAAAGCTTAATGGGCACGGATTCGCATTAGATCCCCTCTCGACTCGGGGTTGCAGAGATCTGCCCTGCGACTGCTTGTCCTGCCTGGGTGACTTGCTTCGACGTCGAGGAGACTGACCCCTCTCTCGATCCCTAGAACTCCTACTTCCTGTGCGCGAAGGCTCACCACCTCGATTTATGTCTCCGCCCAGCTCAGCTAGCGTCCTCGCTTCCCCTCTGCTGTTAAAGAAGAGTCTGTTCGACATTCACACAATAAATCTTCCTCCAAGAGCTGGTGTCAGCTATTTACTAAGCTCATAAAGGTTGTACCTTTGTTCATTTATCCATTACAGAGGCAGCGCCCTCGAGGCGATCTCATTAATTAAGAAAACCTCAATCGTCCGGCGCCCGAATGATCATGCACCGCCTGGGGCAAGGACAGATTCATCAATCTATTCGGCTCAACTACCCCAGCCGGCTCATGAATCGATTTTTCAAAATTCTTAAGGTCGTCACATCCGGCTCCCGAATGATCATGCACCGCCTGGAACAAGAACAGATTCATCAATCTATTCGGCTCAACTGGCCCAGACGGGTCACGAATTGATTCTTCAAAATTCTTAAGGTCGTCCCATCCGGCGTCGGAACGATCATGAACCAACAGGGGCAAGGGCAGATTCATCAATCTATTCGGCTCAACTGCCCCAGCCGGCTCATGAATACTCGGCATATGAGTGATAAATCAATATTGTCATAAGATATTCAATCTCTGAAAGCTCAAACACAGCAATGATTTTATCCAAAGTAGTTAAAGGCAAAACATTCTTCATTAACATAACTTCACAAAATGTGTACGAGTGGTGGTGAAATAACAAGGAAATTTTCATTAATAAATTGAGCGCAAATAGTAACCAATTTATACATGAAAACTACCCTGAACCAACAAAAGTCTACCGAACAAAAACTTACATCGGAATTAAAAATACTTAATAAAATTGAAATGTCTCCCAGATCAATCCTTGGGGTCAGATTCAAGTGGCTCAACGTCCACTTGCTCGTAGGGAATTGGCAAGGCCAATGTAACTCCAGCAGCAGCAAGGGCTTTGAGCCACCCATGTTTGAACCCCCAATTCTCGAATTTGGGGACTTCGTCTACATATTCCTTGAAGGCGGCACTTTTCCCTGCCTCAAATCCCGCAGAAGCCTCAGAATCGGCTTTTTCCTTGGCCGTCTTGAGCTCCTCTAACTGAACCTCCACCTCAGCAAGCGCCTCCTTGGCAAACTTGAGCGATTCTTCGCTCGCATTTGCCCTACTCTCAGCGTCAGAGCGAAGCTGTTCAGCTGAGCGAGCCCTCTCCTCCTCTGCTTCAGCTCGTGCACTCTCCATTACGGCTCTCATCACTTCAAACTCGGCCCTACTCTTTTGACCGTCCGCCTCCGTTTGCAAACGATCAATCCTGCCAAAGGCATCATGCAGGCGGCGGCCTAGGTCCGCGATCCTGCTAACTGTCTGCAAAACAAGTTGGGATTGTCAGATACCTTAATGAAAACAAATTCAAGAGAATTTGAGATGGTCACTTACCAGGAGCGTCGACTGCGCAATAGGGCTACGGCCATAACATTCGGCACAACGCAAAAGGCTGCGTTGTCAGTCGGCAAGGAAATTGAAGCCGCCAGGCTCAACGCCACGGCTGGATCCTCAATGGCTGAAGCGTCAGAAGAGATCGGCGTATCTTTGATCTTTGGCCAAACAATAAAAGGAGCAACCACGTCCGACTCTTCTATACGAGGCTGTTTGGAGCAGGGCTAATCTCTGACCCAGCCTCTCCCTCGGTACTACGCCTTTTGCCCCGCTCCTCCGGAATCAGCCGTTCGTCAATGACCTGTTGTTCAACCTCTTTCCCCGCTTCGGCCGCAGCAACCTGAGCTGTCTCTTCAATAATGGGTACGAAAGTTTTAATCAAGGTGGGCTCAGAATGGGCGGCCTCGGCCTTCTTTCGGGCAGCCATTCGCTCGGCATTTTTCTTTCGCGCCATCTGCGTAAGGCTTTCCCCAGCCATACCTTCGAAAAAATCGCCGGGTAGGTCTCCCAAATTCGCAATAATGTCTCCAAAAGAAAACTCTGTCCGACTCGAAGTGAACGGTGCAGGCTGGTTAAGTCCGGTAGCCCCGAACGCCGAGCGTATCGCCTCGTCGACCTCTTCAGCCTCCTCAGCGATCTCTCTGGTTAGTTCAGCAACTACTTCTACCGCCGGCTCCGTGCCTTCCCCCAAATCCAAATCTTCGAGGCCAATTTTCCTAAGGCTTTTAAAGCTGGGAAAGAGAAGAGCCGAAAGGTGTTGATCGCCGGATGGAATTGGAATACCGTCCGCGGCCGAGAATGTATTATAAGTAGGTTCGTATTGGAGGAGTATGTAAGCAGCTCTCCCTTGCTTTTGTATGTTTGGACGGCCGAAGTATCTGAGTGCATACTTAATTTCCTCAAGGACTGCGTCGTCGGTTGAGGGAAGAACCTTCTTCAATCTGTTACCTACAAAGAACAAGGGGTGATTAAAGGAAAAAAGTCGAATAAAAGGCAGATCAATAAACACGAGGCATTACATGGCAACCTGGATCACCCTTCCGTCTGGGAATAGGGTCTAGGCGGTCTTTGCCTTCACTGAACTCCCAATTACCTCGGACATTGACCATTACGTAGTCAACTCTCTTACTAGAACAGGCAAGCATGGTTATCAAGTGATGGTCAGTGTCCTTGGCCCTGAGAAAGTATCGGCCTAGCCGACCAAAAGATTTGGCCAAAGCGTAACAATGCCGAATCACCAGAATGCCAAGGTTGATCCTAAGGCGTCGGTTCAACTCTATCACCCCCATGATGATTCGAAAGAAATTTACGTTGGGTTGAGAAGGAATCAGACTCCAATAGCGAAGGATGGCCCTAAGCAATGGATGTAGGGGATAAGAGAGGGAAGATGATCGTATTTTGATACTCCCTCTCCATATCAAGAATACTGTTCGTTACAAGAGATAAGTGGGCATCGTCGGGAATGGAAAAGTGTCGCCGGAATCCAGAAATACGACCCTCAGAAAGGAGGTCTTTCAAGTGTTTAGCCACTTTCGCGGGGATTCAAGGTTCCTCCGAAATCAAAATGACAAACAGAAAATAGAATTTCAAAGAAGAGTTAAGAAGACTTACGATGTCACGACCCCAAACCGCCCCTAGTAGTTTGGTGCCGTGATGGCCAGTAATCCGAGATTGCCAAAGGCCAACTTTCAAGGAAACACACACAATCAGAGTATAGATATAGGGGGCTCACAAATGCGGAAGCAATAATCTAAAATACAAGTGGTCCATAAGAGCAGTGCATAAGTCAAATGGAATGGCATACATCTTTAGATAGCTTCACAACTTGAATATAATAGAAATGAAGTACAAAAATACATATTACATCTTGGAAAAAGGCTTCTCAAGCCGACATAAACATAATACACGGAATACAAGTCAAGAGACATAATCTTCAAAAATTGCCGACATCCTCACTCCCGACATAACATGCATACAAAACACACATCTCAGCGTAGCCGACTTCCTGGTTGCTACCTACATACATACATAGGGAGGGTGAGCTTGGATACTCAGTGAATGGTACAAGTAATAAAGGGGTTAAATGAATGATACCGAGATTCTTTCAAAATAATACATAGTATATCTTGTCAAAACCATACATAACATAACTTAGCTGGCTTGAAATAAAACATCATTCGAATCTTGGTCTTTCAAAACTTACTTACTTACTTAACATACGTCAAATCTTAAAACAAGGGGTGATGACATTCCGGGCAAAACAAAGCATAACCTCGGCATCGAGCACGCCCGTTCATAGTCCGTCGGCGGCCGATATCTTAACAAGGGTGCTACTTAGGCTTAACGTCCCCTTGCACGAAAGGACGGTGCTACCTAGGCTTAAAGTCCCCTAGAACGGAAGGACTATGTTACATAGGCTTAACGTCCCCTAACACGAAAGGACGACGTTACTTAGGCTTAACGTCCCCTAACACGAAAGGACGACGTTACTTAGGCTTAACGTCCCCTAACACGAAATGACTATGCTACATAGGCTTAAAGTCCCCTAGCACGGAAGGACTATGTTACATAGGCTTAACGTCCCCTAACACGAAAGGACGGTGTTACTTAGGCTTAACGTCCCCTAACACGAAAGGACGGTTCCAAGAATGTCATTCAAAACAAAGCTTATACTTAATACATAAAATAGGGATATCATTCATGCTTAACAAATACTTTTCAAAACAAGCAAAGAGAAGCCTTAACAAAACGTTATAACATAGCTTTATTAGAAATACCACTCACATAGTTCTTGGGGCGTCGGGATCAAGGCAAAGGTCCAAGTCCTACAACACATGGCAAAGCACACTGAACGTACTTCTCAAAACAAGTCTCACATGCATGCAATGATCTCGGAAAAACATGTTGGAAGTCAAAACACTGTTTTACATGTCAGGAAGACATGCTGTGTACTAACCAGGTCTTTTCCGAGGTCCCACACCTTCTGGCCGAGGTGTGGCTACCTAGGCTTCGGCATGCGGCTGCATGCCGAGGTGCGCACAGGACAAACTAAAGGTGTAAGTGATCATGCAAGGTAGGCCAAGGTGAGATACGACGCTTGGCCTAAGTGTGAGGTCTAGGTAAGAGTGATCTCGGCGACCACACCTCGGGAAGTGAGGTCTGGAGATCTAGGTTTCCACCCGTGAAGAACATGAAGAACATGAACATGAAGATTATAAAGAACATGAATACTAAAATCATAACTCCTTTATTTACAAAATCTGGGATTTCATGCTATGAGTTCGAAAACATGGATCTGGGTACCCATGCTTGAAAATCATGTGAAAATAAACACAAAAACATGGATCTTGGCATGACCTTTCGGATCAAAACATAACTTTTCTTGAAGAACACATGAATGCTATTTTCTCTTTCTAAAACCGGACTTCAAAACAATGCATGGCTTACAAATCAGATTCAATCATGCAATGCAATAACATAAACATAAAGTACAACATGGGTAGATCAAGAATCTAACCTTAGAACACAGATATAACGGTTCGATCTCAAGGAATCAAGCTTAGAAATCCACTCTCTCTCTCAAGAACTCTTCTTCCTCTCCTAGAGCTTCTCTCTCTTCTTCAAAACAAGTATACGGTAAAATGATGGGTTCTCTCTCTCTATCGGCTGACTTAGTTCTCAGCTCGAACACGTGGCAACGGCTGGTTGGTTCACCTCAAAAAGTGATAGATTGACAAGACAAGACTATGACAAAGCGTATCTGACAAGCTACTCGGTATGGCACTTCAGCAAGTGGTGACATCGGCTAAGGACAAAGCTTCGGCAACTAAGGTGACAATGACCTCGGCTAGGAAGGACAACTCTTGATTAAGTTGTGCCACACCTTGGCCTAGATGTGCCACACCTCGGTCTAGGTCATACCTCTCCATGACAAGGTCACTCAGGTGCAAAGGTAACATCTCGGCCTAGATAATACACATCTCGGCCTTGGTGATTCACACCTCGGCCTAGATAATGGCATCTCGGCCAACATGTCAGGGCGAAGGTGGAGGTCAAACAAAGGGGTTCTAAGATACTTTCAGACTGAAGATGACCTCGGCTTGGAATGATCTAGGCGTAACATAACCTAGGCTTGGCATGACTTCGGCTAAACATAACTTAGGCTTGGGGTACCAAGGAAGGAACAAAGCATGTACACAACACTTAAGCAAATCACATTGACGTCAAAACAAGGCATGGATCTTACTTAGGCAAAACAAGTCATAAACATACAAATGCAAGCTCAATGAGTCATAATCATACCAATGCTCATGAACATAACTAAGGCATAAATATGGGCTGTGACAGCAACTTAACACGGCAAAACATATAATGCAAGCAACATAACTGGGACATGAAATGTGAGTTGTTACATACGAGGAGTAAACGGGGCAAGGACAGACAGAGAAGAATTGTAGAAAATACGAGTCAGAGAAGGGATACCCACTGGCAGTCCAAGAGTCTCGAATACTCGACGAAATGTACGCTCGAAAGGACTGAAATTTCAAATCGCAATAAATGCGAGACGCACGAATGAGGCAGGAAAGTGTAATGATGACCGAAAAGGTGTGCGCATTCTGACATCTATATTGGGGTACGCGAAGCCGCCTGACCTATTTTGACCTTTCCAATTCAAGACCAAACACGCCGATTAACTACCGTCAATGGGGAGTTCGGGGGGCAATTATGGAAGCCGAATAATGGCAAAATCAGAAGGTGCGTACCTTAGAAGACTGATATTAATTGGTTGTATCCTACGAGAATGGGAAGCCGAATATAATACATGTGCTGAATAAGTGTAGATCCTTAGAACTGAATAAGAGAAAGGACAATGATTAAAAAGTAGGCCCTAACCCCGAGGATTGAGAGGAACAGGTATAAATACAGGAACAAAGGATTGAGAAAGGTATGTAACAATCACTTTTTGCTTAACATCGAAGACAAGCTATTTTGAGTACAAGAACTGACTTGTCCGTCGGAGTGCTAATTCTGGCACCCCCGACCGGAGTATTTATTTCTTTTCAGGTGACTAGCTGAGGATCACTAGCGTCTCCCAGGATCTGAAGATTATTTCCAAACCAGTTCCCCACAGGTCTTAGTGCAAATATGTAAAGAAAACTCACTTTCAAGCACTAAATAGGAAGAGAGAGAGTGAAATTTTGCTCACAAATTTTCTAAACCCTCAAAATGGGAGAGGGACCTCCCCTTATATAGAAAAACAAGCCAAAAGCTTGGCTTCATCCCTCCATACACGTGTATGGAGGATGCATTCAGTGATCAACAGTTGGCACAGCTGGCACATAACATATCTAAAAAAGGAGAAAATTGGCCGTCGACCACTTCAGGTGGCCGGCCAGCCACCTCCCCTAGCCGACCGACCACAAGAAGGAAAAGTGGCCGACAATAGCCGAAAGTGGCCGGCGAGGCCCTTCTCCCCTTTAGGCAAGAGGTACCAAGGTTTGGCCCAAAAACAAGGCCAAAACAAAGAGGGTTTAGAGGCTCAAAGACAGGGCGCTCAGCCGAGACCTTCGGACACTCAGAACAAGCACAAACATGCACAATCATCGCGCCCACAAACGATGACATCTGATTCTTAGGGTCAGTCAAAAATGGGGTGTCTACATAAAGCAAAGAAGGCTGGAAAACAACATGAATTAGTCCACAAACCAATACGGGGAACCTTGAATGGACGCTTTGTCCGCCAAGGGGAAGATTTCTCCTTTTGTGGATTTCCAGAGCCTTGGTTTGACCAGGGGGCAAAAACAATGTATCCTAGGTTCGAGATCTTCTTCGGGCACCAGTTACCAGAAGAGGAAAATGAGTAGATGGACCTGACCATTAATACAGATCAAGACATGGCTACAAATATGGATGTTGAAGAAGAAGAGCTGTTGAGAAAAACACTGAGTAACCTACTAACAAATTCTACTATTGGAACTAAGTCTGACAACTTGGGGGATAGTTTGACTATCTCAATGATTGGAGATAAACCAACTGAGGATTTCTCTAATCCTATTATGGATGCATCTGAGGCTCTGCACCTAGTCTAGAAATTTGAAAAAGGGATCATCATCAGCAGTTCTGAATCGGATAACGAATCCAAATCTGATTCCACTGAGTCTATAAAGTCGGAGTCAGATTCGAGTTCTTCTAAGTCTGGTACCTCCGGGGGTGGTAGCCTGGATACCAAAGTCCTGTCAAAGTCGTCTTTTAGTTTTTCTTTTGAGTCAACTGTAACCCAGGACCCAGACTTTACTAATGGAAATGTCGTAGATTTTGCGTACTTCTCTGTGCCTTTAGTTTGGTACATTGATCATGATTTTCAAAAATATTGACTTAAACGGCGAGGAAGAAATTCCTCAGGCTTTGAAAATTTTGGTTAACCAAGAAGAGAAAAGGCGCGTTAAGTCATGCATAGATGAAATCATTGCAATTAACATGGGTACTGAGGAGGATCCCCGTTTGGTCCAAATCGGATCCACGTTGTCTTCAAAGGAACAGGAGCGTTTAATTGCTTTATTAAAAAAATTCAAAGATGTTTTTGCGTGGTCCTATGAAGACATGCCTGGAATCGATCCAGAGATTGTACAACACCGGATCCCTCTTAACCCTGAAGCCCGACCAGTCTAGCAGAAACTGTGTAGAGTTTGCCCAGATTGGGCATTGAAGATTGAAGAGGAGGTCACCAAACAGATTGATGCAGGTTTCTTGATGGTATCTGAGTACCTGACTTGGTTGGCTAATATTGTTCTGGTTCCAAAGAAGGACGGCAGAATCAGAGTCTATGTCGACTTCCGGGATCTGAATAGAGCTAGTCCAGAAGATGACTTTCCATTACCCCATACTGATGAACTAGTAGACCTTACAGCTAGCCTGCTTTCATTCGTGGATGGATTTTTTGGTATAATTAGATTTTGATGGCACCAGAGGATAGAGAGAAAACTACTTTCACCACGCCATGGGGTACCTACTGCTATAGAGCTATGTCTTTTGGATTAAAAAACGAGGGGGCTACATATCAGAGAGCTGTGTCCACCATCTTGCATGACATGATCCACAAGGAGGTTGAGGTGTATGTTGACGATATTGTCAAGTTTAAAGAACGAGAAGGCCACTACACCGCATTGGAAAAATTCTTTGAGCAGATCAGGAGTACAGACTGTGGTTGAACCCACAAAAATGCACCTTTGGGGCGACTGCAGGAAAATTGTTGGGATTTCTGATCACACAAAGGGGAATTGAAGTAGATCCCTTCAAAATCAAGGCCATCATAGAAATGCCACCACCGAGGACTGAAAAGGAGGTGCACAGCTTTCTGGGCAAAGTGCAATTCATAAGGCGGTTTATCTTAAAATTAACCTTGATTTGTGAACCGTTGTTTGTTCTATTAAAGAAAGGAAAGAAGTTTCAATGGGATGATCGATGTCAGTTCGCCTTCGAACAGGTCAAGCAGTACCTCCAGAATCCACATGTATTATCGCCACCAGAACTTGGGAAACCACTAATCTTGTATTTGTCAATAACAGATTCAGCTATGGGATACATGCTCGTGCAAGAATCAGAAGCTAAGGTGGAGAAGGCCATCTACTATCTAAGCAAGAAGATGTCGGATTATGAAACTCGCTACACTCCCCTCGAGAAAGCTTCATTAGCTTTAGTTTGGGCAACGAGGAAGTTGAGACACTACCTATTAGCACATTCCGTAATTTTGGTTTCAAGATTAGATCCTATCAAATATCTCTTTGAGAAACCAGCACTCACGAATAAGCTGGCTCATTGGTTCCTTCTTCTCTCCGAATTTGACCTCAAGTATGTCACGCGCACATTAGTTAAAGGGAGGGCCGTAGCGAAATTTCTGGCAGAACACCCGGTAGAAGGAGATGATGAAATAGTGGAGTATCTATTCCTAGATGAAGACATCCTACAGATAGAAGAGGAAACATGAACGATGTACTTTGACAGAGCATCTAATCAGTATGGTTACGGGATCGGTGTGTTGCTCATAGCACCCGATGATTCATATATACCTCTAGCCTTCAAACTCCGATTTAAAGTGTTCAACAATGAAGAAGAATACGAGGTGTGTATTACTGGCTTGCAAGCTGCCCTAGAACTAGGGGCAATAAGGTTGGACGTCATTGGGGATTCGAATTTGGTTATCTCGCAAGCCAACGGAGATTGGTGGGTTAAGGAAGAGAAAATGAAGGTTTCTCATCAGGCCCTGGATGTGATAATTCCGAGGTTCGAAAAATTAATGTTCACACATCTGCTAAGAGAGAACAATCGGTTTGCTGATGCACTGGCAACCCTATCTTCCATGGTGGACATCCCGCTTGGAGTAAAGATGTATCCGATCATTATTGAACAAAAGTATACGCCGGCTTATGAGACCATTGCCATGATAAATGAGGTTCAAGACATGAACCCCTGGTATTACGACAATCGGAATTTCCTAGAAAAAGAGGCTTACCCACTAGGGGCAAATTCCAAGGACAAAGGGGGAATACGGTGACTAGCCATCCAATTTATCATCTGCGAAAACAAGTTGTACAAAAGAGGCCATCTGGGAATGCATAAGTTGTGTGTTGAGGAAGAAGAATCAAGGCGCCTTATGGAAGCCATTCACGGAGAAGAGTGCGGAGCTTACATGAACGGTGTGATGCTAGCTCAAAAAATTCTTAGACAAGGCTACTACTGGTCAACCATGGAAAAGGACTGTATTGGTTTTGTACGATGATACCACAAATGTCAAATCCATGCCAATCGCATGAACATTCTGCCGTCAAAGCTTTACAACATGACCTCACCCTGGTCATTCTCAGTTTGGGGAATCGATGTTATCAGCGCAGTCACGCCAAAGGGGTCAAATGGCCACGAGTTCATTTTAGTAGCAATCGACTATTTGACAAAGTGGGTAGAGGCCCAGTCCTATTCCGTGCTAAAAGCATCGCATGTAGCCAAGTTCATCAAAAACAACATCATCTGTAGGTATGGGGTGCCCAACGAGATCATCTCAGACAACGGCTCACATTTCAAGAAAGAGGTGATAAACCTGCTTGAGAAATATAACGTGGCTTTCCGTAAGTCATCAACATATAGGCCACAGACCAATGGAGCCGTTGAGGCTGTAAACAAAAACATCGAGAGAATCCTGCAGAAGATGGTGGAAACCAATAGGGACTGGCCGGAGAAATTGCCATTCGCACTCTAGGGTTACAGAATGTCAATACGAACCTATAGGGATTGGCCGGAGAAATTTCCATTTGCACTCTGGGCTTACAGAATGTCAATACGAACATCTATAAGAGAAACCCCCTATTCTCTAGTCTATGGGATGGAAGTTGTTCTGCCAATTGAGATTGAAGTACCGTCACTGTAAATTATGGTCGAGTGTCAGATAGCGGAGGCGGATGGCGACAGAGTAGATTTGAAGAATTGATGTTGTTCGATGAAAAGAGGTTGAAGGCATTTGTAGACGTCCCTGAACGTCCCAGGAGGAAATCCCGTTTTGTTCATTTGGGCTCACTACAGCTCGGACTCAAATGTCACGGTTCTGAATCTAATCTCGCAAAGTGCAATGCAAGATCGATAAATCACCGAAGAGTCCAAATCCGGCAAATCATTTTGAAAAACTGATTTTTAGAAAGAAGTGCCAAACATGGACTGCTTTGCCAGATACAGAGTCGCCACCAAAATATTTATTTTTGGGAGAATTTAGGAAACCCTGACCCGTTGCCTAAGGCCACGTGTCCGTCATCACCAAAGTTTCCTCGACTCGGGAACTTGGGTACGATTGGGGAAGGTCAGCTATGAGCACCCCCGCTCGCCGGATCAAAGATCGGCCACTACTAAGCATGATATCGAGTTTTGAAAACATATGTGCTCTTATTCCGGTTTATTAGCCTAGAATTACTATGTGATGCGCACAGCATACAAGTATAGACTGGATTGCCTAAGTTGGAACAAAGCATCGCATATCCGTTTGTTTTGAAAATGGATTGAAGTTTGCTACTCGCAAGTAGGCTAAAACACGGGTTTCGACGAATTATTCCAACTCAAGCAACCCAACCTTCACCCATAGGCATTCAGGCAGTTATATCACATAAGCACATAGCCTCATGGTAAGCATGCTATCATGGCAGTCACTCACACACATGCAAGGATGCTAAAGCATAAACACTTACCGAGTACTCCGAGCCAAAGAAAGAAGCAAATTAGAAATCATGCATGAATCCTAACTATGCTAAGAATGCCTAATGCAACACATGCAAAAATGCAACTACAATAGGCTCGACTATTCTAAGATGGCATATGAGATGCGACAATCGATACATGTAATCAACTTGGAATTGAAATACAATGCAGTTAGCATGATGCACCAAGCCCGGTGCATGCAATACAGATGAATGAATGCAAACATGCGAACATATAGATGCTAATTGAACCGTACCCTAAAACTAACCACCGAAAGTAAGTAAGTAAAAGGTAGAAAGACGTGGGGTTGGAAGACATACATCACACGCACGCACACTTATTACAACATTGCCCTCCTCAGAGGGTCCGAATGAATAATACACAACCAACTAGCTAATCTAATGCTAATCAAGCTAATTATTACACAACATTAATTAATTAACGAATTAACTAAGTAAGTAAGGAAACTAGCATGCAAATTAAACAAAATGATTGCCTCAGCTCTATTCCGAATGATAGGGATGCATGCATGCTCAAGTCGCCTTGTCGGGAAATCCATCGCAATGCCCCGATTTGCCTCTGTTTGCAACTGGTCCCAGAACACTGTACAAAGCTCCAGAAGGCTGCTAACCAGTTTTTGCTGCTGGTTTCCAATTTACTGCAACAGAGAGCGAGAAAGGGGCATGGCAAAGTATTTTCAACGTATGTGTGCACGACCACTGTCCCCATCATTGCATAAGCTCTAGGGAGGGTAGTCCTCGATCCTCGTGCCATCAATCACGCATCTCGACGCATGATGGCCGAGGAGTCGAAGTGCACGACTTAATGTGAAATGAATGCACATGTAAACACCTAAAGCCAACAACTCTATCATGGGTAGTCAAGAGTGTCGGCGACCTGGGAATCGAGGCACGTTTCGTCACTTTGAGTACGAAACATCCCTCGTTTCCTGTGTTCGGACTAACTCCTATCCCGAACACAATGCAACAAATAATATGGCATGGCATATACAAATGCAACAACTAGCATGCAATCCTAAACGAAATGTAACTAAGACATGCAAACATGCAAGGAATGACATGCAAAGGTGCAACTAGCATACGCAATGCTATGAACTACGAATGTCATACTCAATGCACATGACGCTATATAGCATACAGAACTCACATATGACGATGGACATACACAAAGGCATAATCAAGGCATACACAATGCGACGATCAAGCATGCGACAACATGGACGTGGCATACACAATGCAAGATGGACTTAAACTAAAATGAATGGGCCTCAGCCACACTCAAATTAGTCGCCAAACATGATGAAATTAAGGCATGGCAAGGGATTAAATATGGCATACAATCACACATTTTCCAGCTCTGAAATGTCATACAGAGTGGCTCCAAATCATGCAAACACCTCACACAATGCATACTAGATGGCCGGGATACCGAAACTAGTGAAGTGCATTACACTAGAGGTATGCAAAGCAATGCACAAATGACCAAACCAACCCCAAACAGCCCCTATGCAGGCCCAAAATAGTTGGAAAATGGACTAAAATGATGACTCGAAAGGCATGGAAATAAAGCTCATGCAATGGCCCATAAATGAGGTATTTAAGCACGACTCTCAAACACATTTAAAGAGTGGAAAACATAGGAATATGGCACAAGTATAGGCTCTGAAATGACATGCTCAATGACCCCAAAACATGAAAACACCACCATTCAAGCATGCAAGAAGCTTCAAAACTCAAAGCTAGGCATGGGCATTACACTACAAGCATGTATAGCAAGCATCATTCGACCAAGAGGCCTAAAAACAGAGCTATGGCAGTCCAAAATATGCACAAAATTAGTTTGGAGTATGGCCAAAATATGCTAGAATCAAAGGCCAAAATAGCATGCAATGTAAGCTAGTAAAGAGGATTTACACTACAAGCATGTGAGGAATTCAAGAGGTCACTAAACCAGCAAAACAAAGAGGTATGACATGCCAAATAAAGCCCAAAAACTCACTGAAACATAGTCAATGCATGCAAGAATGGCATGCTCCTTTGATAAGCTATCAAGAGGGTTGTTCTACACATGCAAGATGGACACCCAATATGGAAAAACAAGCTCTGGATAGAGCCTATGAAGGTCCTAAAGCTCACCAAAAATGGCCTGAAACATGGCTCAGAAGCATGCAAATAAGGGCTCCTTTGTTAGGCCAAATATGCTAGGAAACAAGACAAGGGGAGAGAGGGTCACCCCTCTCTCATTTTGGCACTCAAAATAGCATGCTAGCCACTGAAAATCCACTGGATTTCAGTCGCTAGAAGGCCAAACAAAGGTCAATACAAAGGCCCTAATGCATGGCTCAAAATAAGGAAAAATGAAGCATGCAAAGGGGTAGATGACCCCCAACAGAAAAATGATCTTAAACAAACATGTTAAGGACCTCAAAATAAGACTTTTTTAGTTGATGAAAAAACTCAAATATGCTTTCAAGTATGGCTAAAAGATGAAGCAAAATAAAGCCTTAAAAGGGAGAAAGTGTGTTACCCTTGTAGCTCAGCAACTCCAGCAGCTTCTGGACCAAAAATGTAGCTCCTCAACCTCTGAAAAGGCCTCCAAGAAGCTTAGGTTGGTGTTGGAGGGGTTAGGCTAGGAGATGGTATGCAAAAGGACAAAAACTTCACACTTTCTAAGCCTAAAGGGAGAGATATAGAGGGAGATAGATGTATATGCCTTAGAGAATTTCAAAACCCTCTACAAGGAAGGGAAGGCCTTCCTTTATAGACAAGGGAGGCTAAAAATTCTCCAAGAAGCTTAAAACCTAAGGCCAATATCCTCCGTACACGTGTATGGAGGATGTAGTCTGTGCCTCCCAGCTGGCACAGCTGGAACCAACTTAGTAAGATAGAAAATGTGGGAGCTGGCCGACCAGTTCAGGTGGTCGGCCGACCACTTGCCCTGGTCGGCCGACCAGGTTCAAAAGGTTCAGGTCTCAAAAGCTAGTTGGCAGCCTCCGAGGGTGGTCTCCTCACTCAATGCAAGCTAGTGGTATGGTGGGAGACCAGTAAATGTGGCCCAAAACCCAAGGAGACCAACTTCCTGTCAAGAAAACCGACCGGCGAAGAGAAAGGTGGTCTCCAAGGAGAAAAGGTGGTCTCCCACCCTTGTGCCACCTTCCAAACAATTAAAATAGGGTCCATGCCAAAAATGAACCAAGATAGATGCAAAACGAGGGTTCAGGGGCCAAAACGTGCAGCCGGGTGCCCCGAAAACTGACTGTTAAGCATCGAAAGTGGCGTGCGACCACGAAGGTGGTCTCCCGGGCCACAGTGTCCCTCTAGAGAGAGGAAACTAGAGCAAATGGAAAAAGATAAGTGGTCCCGAACCGAGGCGCACGGCCGACGGCTCTGAAAATTGAAAACTGGTCTCCAAATGGGAACAGTGGTCTACGACCACGAAAAGTAGCCTACAACCACTGAGAGATGGTCTACGAGCCCTCTCCCTCCCTTCAAGAAGAGAAAATAGAACCTGATTCGCAAACCGAGGCAAAGCACAAAAGAGTCCCGAAGTCCGGAGACAAGGCTCTCAGCCGAGACTCCGTAACCTCAGAACGAGCACAACATGCGCAATCACCAAGCGCTTGATCGATGACGTCTGAGTCTTAAGGTCAATCAAAAATGGGGTGTCTACAGCATTGTATCACATCCAGGGTTACCAGCGTAGAATTGCTAGGGCTTTTAACAAGAAAGTCAAGTCCAGAAATCTCAAGGAAGGAGACATGGTGCTCAAAGACAACCGAACCCCCATCCATGACCCTAGGGGCAAGTTCAGACCCAATTAGACTGGCCTTTATATCATCAAGTCAATCTAGTCCGGAGGAGCAAGTATTCTTATGGATTTGGATGGCCTGGAGTTTTCACAACCGATCAAGATGGACAAGTTAAAGAAATATTATCCCTGAGAGGCTCGCTAGGCCGAAAACTCGAAAGGGTGACCTAGGCAAAAGTTAGAACATGAAAAATTAGAAGTAAAGAAAAATTGAGCTCACAAGGCCGAAAACCCGAAAGGGCAACCTTGGCAAAAAATCAGAGCGCAAAAGGAGAGAATAAATACTCGAGTAAACCCTTACCGAACTACCTAAGGCCTGATTCTCATCTTTTGGGATACGTAGGCAACTTCATCCCAAAGTTCGGCCACAACCATTTTCAACTCAACTGTCCTGTTCATCTGGTTTAATCAATACATCATTCTCCACTGTTAGTTGGCTTGGTTGTGTTACTTCCACTTGGGCAGAAAGGTCAGTTACAAGATGGAGTAGTAATGATCAATACAATATGCGGGGCAGTTATGACTTTCCGATTTGGGGTTGTACAGCCTAGGATTGATCCCGTGTGTTTCTAGCGGTGACCTTTTCCAAAAACGGGTTTGAAAAGTTTCTCAAAATTTTACTTTTTATAACACAAAAGGAACCTTTTCAATACTCACTTTAATTTTATTGATTTTAACACAAGTACATTCTCCAAAACAAAGTTGCTTTTACATAAAAAATTGAAAGAAAAGACAAAGCAATAAACTAGGGGCATAGATGAGTCAAGTAGCAATTCTCTGTCTCTTTCTCATACCCGTTGAAGTCTCTATAACCAAAGTCGGCCTAATTTGTTGCTCGTCCTCGAGCCAAGCCAAGTACTCGCTAGGAAGGATGTAACTGAAATTTAGGGCAGGAGTCAGAAGTTCTCTCGTACTCCAAGCAATGAGGTATCGAGGCAAGTACGAACTACGAATGGGAAATGAAGCTGGGTACTTTATCCCTTTATCCGGACAAGTCTGATCATGTCAAAACTGGCATCTGAACCTCAATGGAAAATAGAACACACAGTGTGTTAGGTCAATCAACTGTATGCCTGGTTGTCGAGACATGCTGTAACTCATCTTAGCCAAGTTAAGCCAGGGTCCACGCCAAACAATGTCAATTGCGGACCTGCTGCACATCCAATCACAGCACATTCCCTCTGAGGAGAACTCCACTAGCTATGAGCGAAGAGAATAAGTTCTGGCCGAGTACTCGGGGCAGGGGTCCATTACTTTCAACTTATCCATTAACCATACTTGGGGAGGGAAAGAAAATAAGATAGAACAAAAGAATAGAGAGATGTACGTTGAGGAAAAAGTAACAAAAAGATTTCGAGAGAAAAACAGAGATTAAGAACCAAGTGATCTGAGGATCACAAATAAGAAAGGTAGGAAATAATACCTGGAGAAGTAATGGACTCCCTGCAAATCGAGTAGTCTCTCATCGATGAAAAGCATCTAGACCTGTCAAAGTCTCGGCCAACACTAAGCCCATACAACTCTTACCCTCTTTAAGGCATTGGGCTACTTCAATCAGTTTAATACTAGCTCCACCGTGACTAGGGGCAAGAAGGAAATGTGCAAGTAAGCATAAGTAGAGGACATGTTGGCGATAACCCCGCCAAAGAAGGTTTTCTTTATCACCGGTAGTGGAAAATTGACTAGTCAAATCCGGGATGTCTAATTCCCCACTGTGAGCCAGGGATCGAGCCTCGTGCAAAGTAAGCCCACACATCTGTCCTAAAGCTTGAGCATGGACAAAACAGAGTTGAGGTATGATCTCTTTATCGCGTTGAGATTCTATCAATGCTTGAAATTCTTCGATTGTCGGACACATCTCTTGTGAACCGAAGCGGAACACATGCGTGATTGGATTCCAACACTGACCAACGACATGGAGAAATGGAAAACAAAGTAAAGTGCGGCTCAGTGGAAAAAAAGCGTTTAGGTCGAAACTGCAAAAGTTCACCTTTTTCGAGCCATCAAAAGTTGTTTTCCAGTCTTGAGGCTATGGATAAGCAACATCTCCATTTTGAAAGCAAAATGTAAAAGACTTGCTCTTTTGCTAGAAATAGCAGTATGAGAGCACCATTTATAGGATTCTAGATAGAGTAGTGGGTGATAGCTGGGCACCCACCAAACCTCTCATCAAGGTCCGGTCGTACCTCAGTGGTGGGCCAGACAATGCACATGCAAAAAAGGGTGCTCTTTGTCCTTGTGGAGATATGGTTTGGAAATACTCCTTTGAATCCAATGGGACGCTTGAGATCTTCTGCTAGTCACCTGAAAAGGAATGAACACTCCGGTCGGTGGTGCCGAAATTAGCACTCTGACAGATAAGTCAGTATATATCACACGTTTGCTTCTATCTTAAGTTTCTTGGGGTTATTACTCGTACCTCTATTTTGGCTGTTCTTCCTTTATATATACTTGCTCTGTGGGCCTCAAGGTCTGGCCCACTTTCAATCCACCCTGTAAATGTTCACTCGGCTTCTTCCGTCATAAATCAATTCCCAGTCGGCTCCTTGCTTTAACTAGTTCTACGGCCGACTAGGATGTTCGGCTTCCGAATGATGCAAGATGGGGCCGAATGAGATGTTCACATAATAAGCTTCCAAGTATGTACTTGGCCTCTCTGCAATCGTCAAAATCTGGCTCCAACAATTTCCCCCCAAACACCCCACTAGCAACAGTTTAGTTGGCGTGTTTGGTTTCAAATTTGAAAGGTCTAAAATATAAATTTGGCAGCTGCCATCATTCCGACATAAATGTCAGAATGCACACGCTTTTCGGTCATCATTACACTTTCCCACCCCTTCGTGAATTTCCCTGATTTATTGTGATTTGAAACTTTATTATCTCTTCAAATGCATGCTTTTTGAATGCTCGAAGCTCCTGGGCTGCCAGTCAATATACATCTTCCATTTCGTGTCTTCTGCAACTTCTTTCCGTCTGTCATTGTCTCATTTGCTTCTTATAAGTTCTCTTCCCCTTCTTTTCAAATCCGATTTCCTTGCTTATTTTTTGTTTAGCACTCTCCTTAAGCTTGCTAGTATGGCCAAACATTTAAAAGATCTACTTTATACGGATCGTATTTCTGGGTTTCGACGCCATTTTTCCATCCCCGACGATGTCCATCTTTCACTCGTGACAGGCAACACTCTTGACATGGAGAGGGACGATGAAAGTACAATCATCTTTCCTCTCCTATCTATCGCTAAGGGCGGAGTCCATTTTCCCCTTCACCCATTTCTTACGGCCGTCCTCCGCCATTGGGGTCTGATTCCTTCACAACCCAACGTAAACTTTTTCTGCATCATAATAGGTATCGTAGAGTTGAACCGGCATCTTAGGATCAACCGTGGCATACCTGCCATTCGGCATTGTTATGTTCTGGCCAAATCTTCTGGCCGTCTAGGGCGCAACTTTCTCAGGGCCAAGGACACTAACCATCAGTTAGTAACTATGCTTGCCAGCTCTGGCAAGCGAGTCGACAATGTCATGGTCATTGTCCGAGGTAATTGGGAATTCGGCGAAGGTGAGGATCGCCTAGACCCTATACCTAGACAGAGAGGCAAGCCAGGTTGCTGTGTAGCTCTTTACACTTATCTACTTTATATTTACTTGGCCTTCTCTCGATGTGCTAATTTTTTATTTGTTCAGGCAACAATTTGAAAAAAGTTCTGGTTTCGACTAACGACACAGTTCTTGCCGAAATTAAAACCGCACTTCAGTTTTTCAACCGTCCAAATATTCAGAAGCAAGGGAGGGCTGCCCATATACTTCTGAGGTACGAGCCAACTTACACAACATTTTTGGCCACGGAAAACATTCCGATTCCACGTGGCGAACAACATCTCACGGCCCTCATCTTCCTCGGCTTCAAAAGCCTTAGGCAAATCGGTTTCAAAACTTTTGATTTGGAGTAGGCCGCAGAGCCAGTAGCCGAAGAGGTCGCTGAAACAACCTAGCCAATTTGTCTTGGAATCCGAAGTTGACGAGGACCTCATTCGACGTTCAAAGCAGCCGGCCTTAATCAACCCGACCCTCCTTCCACTTCAGGTCGGGGGGAAATCTCCTTTGAAAATATCTTTACTGATTTGAGAGATCTCCCTGGCTCCTATCCTAAGAACATGGCTGGGGAAACGCTCACGCAATTGGCACGAAAGAAAAACGCTGAACGTATGGCTGCCCGGCGGAGAGCCGAGACCATCCGTTCTGAACCTGCGCCGACTGAATGTTTTGACCCTATTATTATAGAGGAAATGGCTCAAATTGGGGTGGCCGAGACGGTGCAGGAATTCGAATTGCTGAACCCAGAAGATCGGAGGGGGGAAAAACGTCCCGCCGAGAGCGAGGCAGGCTCTGGGGAAAACCCTACTGATAAACAGCCGCACTTAGAGAAGTCGGATGTGGTTGTGCCTTTTGTTGTTCAACCAAAGATAAAAAATATGCCGATCTCCTCTAAAGCATCGACCTTGAAAGATCCAGCCGTGGCGTTGAGCTTGGCTTCCTCGGTCTCGTTGCCGGCTGACAAGGCAACCTTTTCGGGTGAAGCCGGACTTGGTGGCAACAGCATTAGCCACTCAGTCGGCCTTTCTGGTATGTGACTTGATCCTAACTTCCGCTTCCTACGTATATTGTTTTGATTTTGTTTTGGTTTTAACTCCTGATTTTGCAGACGATCGGAAGAATAGCCGAAATAGGCCGCCACCAGCATGATTCCATTGAAAGAATTGGCCGTTTGAAATCTGAAGTTGAGGGTGAAAGGAGCAGGGCTGAGTTCGAGGCGGCGAGAGCGAAAATGGAAAGTGCAAGGGCCGAAGCCGAGGCGGAAAGGGGGCGGAGTTTTGACCAGCTCAGATTGGCAGCCAAGAAAAGGGCAAACGTGAGCGAAGATTTGCTCAAGTTAACCAAGGAGGTGATTTCCAAGATGGAGGCCAAATTGGAAGAGTCGAAGAAGGCAAAGAAAATAGCTGCCTCCGAGGCTTCCAAAGCATTCAAGGCTGGGAAGAGCACCGCCCTTGAAAATTATGTTGAAGAAGTCCCCAAATTCGAGAATCGGGGATTCAAACACGGCTAGCTCAAAGCCTTTGCTGCCGCTAATGTGACATTGGCCATGCCGATTCCATACGAGCAAGTGGACGTTGAGCCGCTTGAGTTTGACCCCGAAGATTGATTTGGGCGACGCTTTAGTTTTGTTGGGAATTTTCAATTTATGTTCTTGCAAATGTTTTGTTTTTCAATAGACTTCTATTTACTTAGGGTAATCTTCATGTATAAAATGATGACTATCTGTATTCACTTTATGAATGAAAATTTCCCTTGTTTTGCATTATTGCCTGTACTCAATTGTTGTTATCAATGAAGATTTTTGCTTTTCACTATTTTGGGTAAGACTACTGCTGTCTATTGCGCAATAGATTCGCAGTTAGGCTTTCAAATTAGTTGAATAAACTCATGAGCATACCCTTGCATATGAATGGAGGCACAAGATCATTTCGGCACAAGGCCATGGGATTTGGCCGATTCGATTGGCCAGCCTTTAGCCGTTAATATTAACGATTTTGCCCTTGCCTCAGTTATGAACTGAAACACTAAATATCGACGGTTCATGACATGACTGAGGCACATGATCCTTTCGGCGCAAGGCCATGGGATTTGGCCGATTCGATTGGCCAGCCTTTAGCTGTTAATATTAACGAATTTGCCCTTGCCTCAGTTATGAACTGAAACGCTGAATGTAGACGGTTCGTGAGATGACTAAGGCACGTGATCCTTTCGGCGCAAGGCCATGGGATTTAGCCGATTCGATTGGCCAGCCTTCAGTCGTTAAGATTAACAAATCTGCCCTTGCCCGTTATGAACTGAAACACCGAATGTCAACGGTTCGTGACATGACTGAGGCACATGATCTTTTCGATGCAAGGCCATGGGATTTGGCCGATTCGATTGGCCAGCCTTTAGCCGTTAATATTAACAAATCTTCCCTTGCCTCAGTTATGAACTGAAACGCCGAATGTAGACGGTTCGTGAGATGACTAAGGCACGTGATACTTTTGGCGCAAGGCCATAGGATTGAGCCATTTCGATTGGCCAGCCTTTAGCCATTAAGATTAACGAATCTTCCCTTGCCCCAGTTATGAACTGAAACGCCGAATGTCGACGGTTCGTGACATGACTGAGGCACATGATCCTTTCGGCGCAAGGCCATGGGATTTGGCCGATTCGATTGGCCAGCCTTTAGCCGTTAATGTTAACGAATCTGCCCTTGCCTCAGTTATGAACTGAAACACCGAATGTAGATGGTTCGTCAGATAACTAAGGCACGTGATCCTTTCGGCACAAGGCCATGGGATTTAGCCGACTCGATTGCCTAGCCTTTAGCTGTTAAGATTAACGAATCTGCCCTTGCCCTGGTTCGGCCGCCTATGGAGTGCGCACATTGATGAGGTCACCTCGGGAGTGCGGTGCACTCCTGAGTGATTAAAAAGGGAGTGGGAGATTCCATTTGTGTGCCAAAAAACAACTCTACTCTATCCGTCAAACGTGGCTGTAGACACCCCATTTTTTACCGTCCTCAACACTCGGTTGTGCTTGCAGGTACATCTGGACACAAGTTCGATTGCTCATCGGGCATTCGACTTTCGCGGTAGAACGTCACAGGTTCGAGCTTTCCAGACCCTGTATCCTTTCTGCCCCATTCTTGGACCATGACTTGGTCCTTTCAGCATCTTTCTCTTGGTGCACTGCCGGCCATTGAGTGAGCCTATCGGCCATCAATAAGCCACTGTCGGCCATCACTGATGGCTGGCAGAACCCCTGTCTCAGCTGGTTTTACTCCAGAAATTTTAAGCCAGTTGAAATCCTTTTATCTGCCCTCCATACACGTGTATGGAGGGATGAAGCTCTTGCCAAGCTTCTTGAAAAAGCTTTGCTTTCTATATAAGGAGAAAGCCTCTCTCCTTAGAAGAGGTTCAGCTCTTTGGAGAAGAAATATCCCTCTCTCTCTATATTTTGTTGTATATTTGTGCCTTGAAGTCCATTTTCCTTGCATTTCTACACTACAACACATAGAGATGCACCGCCACCATTGGATTGAGGTTCTTTGGAGGACTTCTTGAGCTCTGAAAGTGAGGTTTTATCCCCTGAAGTTGCTGGTTTCGAAGTTGGACTTCAAGGGTGAGTATTTTCCTCATTTTAGCACTTTTTGTATCTCATTTTGGCCATTCTTGCATATTGATTTAGGCCTTGCTTTCAATTGAAAAAAGTCTTGTTTTTAAGTGCTTTTGGTGGTTGTTTAAGGTCTTTTGGTTGTTGAGGGTCTTCAACCCTCTTGTTGGCCTTGTTTGGCCTTGTTTTTGAGCCATGCCTTAAGGCCTCCGAGCTAGCCTTGGTTTGGCCTTCTAATCACTGAAATCTAGTCAATTTTTAGTTGTAGGCATGAGGTTTTGAGGCCTCAAATTAGAGGGGGTGGCCCCCCTCTCTTTTGGTTCTTGTTTGCTTGCATTTTTGGCCTTCCAAAGGAGCATGCCTCTTTGTATTTTTGAGGCTTGGTTTAGGCCCTTTTTTGTGACTTTTAGGACCTTCCTTAAGTCTGTCCCTGGCTGGTTTGGTCACCTTTTGCGTGCATCTTACATGTGTAGTGTAATCTCATTCATAGCCTTACAAATTAGCATGTCATTCTAGCTTATGTTGAACCCATTTCAGCATGTTTTTGGTGATGTTTTTCTATGTCATGACTCTGTCTAAAGTGGGTTTAGTCATCCTTTGCATGCTCCATATACTTGTAGAACAAATCTTGCTTACTAGCTTCATGTGCATGATGTTTTGACTCATCATCCTAGCATGTTTTGTCTTTGCTCCAGCATGATTTTGTCCTTGTTTTGGGATGTTCTTGGACTATTTTAGGCTACCATGGCCATATCACTCATGCTTTGTATAGCCAATGTGTAAATGCTTAAGGTAGTCTTGGGTTTTGAAGCCCTTACCATGCCATACATGTGATGTTTGCATGCTTTGACATCATTCTAAATGTTATTTCAGTCCATGAAATGTGGCCATACACTTGCATTTGACATGCTTTTAATGCCTTGGAGCCTTGGCTCTTTATGCCTCAAGAATGAACTTTTGTGCATGCCATTAAGCCTAAGCCTTTGGCTCATCATATCAGTGCATTTTTGTTCATGTAATACCATGATGTAACTCTATTTTATGCTATCCAAGTCATGCCATGTTTGGTTCTAATAGGTATAGTGTAATGCCTCTTTATAGCGCTGCATGTTCCATGTTTTCGGACTTGTGTTCTAGCTCGTGTTGGCTAGTTCGAGCTTGTTTTTGGCCTTGTTTGGACTTGCCTTGGGACTATTTTAGGTCCCCTTGGCCCTTTGGGGCTTGCTTTGTATGGCCATGGCTTAAGTCCTTTTACTTATTTTGAGCTTCGAGCATCCTAACATGCCGTACTTGCGTTGTTGAGTTGATTTGGCATCAATTTACATCAGATTTCAGAGCTTAGGGTGTTGTCACATATCCATGCTTATCACTCTTTAAGTGTCCTTAAGAGTTGCATCATTGTGTCTTAATCCTTGAGCCAATTGGCATGCATGTTTGTCTCGCCATTTCATGTTTTTCATACCACCATTCCAACACTTTTGGCCACTGATTTGGACCTATTTGAGAGCTGTCCATTTTAGTTTAAGTCCATCCCCCTTGCATGTTGTTGCATACTTGCATGTTTGCTTGTTGTTACATGCTTAGCCATTTTGTGTGTTGTCGCATGCTTGTTATATCACATGTTGTCGCATGTATTGATACATGATTGCATACTTGTTGCATGCCACGATGTTTACGTGTTTAGGTTGCATTACCTTGATTGCATACATTGTATTGTATTTGGCATGCTTGCATCACATTGTTGTTTGGGTTAAGTGTTAATCCGAACACGGGGAACGAGGGGCGTTTCATACTTCAAGTGATGGAACGTGTCTCAATTCTCGGTCGCCGACGCTCTTGATTATCCATGATAGAGTTCTAGGCACTTATGTGTTTATTTGTGTATTCATTTCATATTGATTCGCACAAGTTGGATCTTTGGCCATCATGCATCGGGATGCATGATTGATGGTCATGGATCCGACTATGCCTCTCCCTTGATGTTTTGAGGTGATATAGGGTGGCATAGTGCACACATACCCTTGGGAGACCCTCCATTTTCTCTATTTTGTGCTCTGTTGCAGCTTGGTGTCCCAGCACATCAGTGGCCGGCAGTGCCTTGTAGATAGCCGGCACCTCCTCATCCTTGGCCGGCAGTGTACCATCTTTGGCCGGCAGGTGGTCAGCAGCAGCTCCCCATGGCCGGCAGGCCACTGATTCACTCCCCAGCCCATTTTTGGTAAGGTCCAGCAGGAATTCCTTGAGGACACCCTGCAGACAGAACCTCTAAATAGCAGTCGGAGAGCTTTTCGAGGTGGCATCCGAGCATGCATCCTCTCCTTCTTTGTTTTTTTGCTTACTTGTTAGTTAGCATTTGGTTTTGTAATTAATTAATTTGTTAATTAATTATGTTTTGTAATAATTAGTTATAGCTAGTTATTCAATTTGATTGTGTAATAATTAATTAGCTTGTTAGTTAGTTAGTTAGTTGGTACGTATTATTTATTCGGACCCTCCGTCGAGAGGGCCAATTTTATAATAAGTGTGCGTGCGTGAGTGCATATCTTCCAACCTCCATTTCTTTCTTCCTTTTACTTACCAACTTTTGTTGGTTAGTTTCAGGTCATGTTTCAATTAGCATACTTATGTTTTGCATGTTTGCATACATTCATCTATCTTGCATGCACCGGGCTCGGCTCATCATACTAACTACATTGTATTTCAATTCCAATTTGAATACATGTATCAATCGTTGCACCTCATATGCCATTTTAGAATAAGCCGAGCCCATTTCTAATTGCATCTTGTATGTGTTGTATTAGCCATCTCAACATAGCTAGGATCATGCATTTGATTACTAAATAGCTTCTGTTTTGGCTCGGAGTACTAAGTAAGCTTTTTATGCTTTAGCATACTACATGTTGTCATTGCTGCCATGAAAGCATGCTTGCCACGAGGCTATTTGCTTAGTTGATATAACTGCCTGAATGCCTGTGGGTGAAGGTTGGATTGCTTGAATTGGAACAATTCATTGAAATCCGCATTTTAGCCTACTTACGAGTAGCAAACTTCAAACCATTTTCCAAACAAACGGATATGCGATGCTTTGTTCCAAATTAGGCGATCTAGTCTATACTTGTGTGATGTGCGCATCACATAGTAATTCTAGCTAATTAACCGGAATAAGAACTCATGTGTTTTCAAAAACGAGATATCATGTTTAGTAGTGGCCGATCTTTGATCGGGCGAGCGGAGGTGCTCATAGTTGACCTTCCCAAATCATACCCAAGTTCCCGAGCCGAGGCAACTATGGTGATGACGGACACGTGGCCTTAGACAACGAGTCAAGGTTTCCTAAATTCGCTCAAAATAAAATATTTAGGTGGCGACTCTGTATCTGGCAAAACAGTCCATGTTTGGCACTTCTTTACAAAAATCAATTTTCCAAAACGATTTGCCGGATTTGGACTCTTTGGTGATTTATCAGTCTTGCATAGCACTTTGTGAGGCTAGATTCAGAACCGTGACAATTTGAGTCCGAACTGTAGGCATGAGGCCCTCGGGACTGCGTCTACAGTTTCTGGCGACTCTGTTGGGGACTGAGAGAGCTTGACTCGAACTCATGATATCTTGTTTTGTTTACACTTATGTGTCTCTGTGCATTGCATTTGCATTGGTGCGCCTACAACACCGTATTTGCCGTATGCTATTCCTGAACGGTTTGCCGGAGGCTCGTTTCGAGAAGCATGCCATAAGGCTAACCGGTTACAGGCTCTGCCACGACGGGAACACAAACCTCAGTTTTTACCGAGGCACCCTTTTTGACCATTCGACCTAGTGCATATCGGAATCCATAGTGACTATTCAAAATTAGGACAGGTTGCTTACCCAATTTTAGGTGTTTTGAAACCGCTGCGTGCGTAGTGAAACCCTAGCTCCTGAAAAAATAGGACAAGGAAACCCTAACCCAACATAGGGGTGTTTTGGCTCTCATTTGCTTGCTATGTGCTTTTTGAGTTGGCCTCTACAGGGATACATATATCAGTTTCCAAGTTTGGGTACCAGGCCTGTGGGCATCAGTTTCAGTATTCTGAGAATCAGTTATATCTACGGGTGTCAGATTCAGTTTTGGGGCAGTAATTTGGGGAATAGTGATCAGTGATCGAATACAGTTATTCAGCTATGCCCATGTCTATTCTAATGAAATTGGGTTGAGATGCTACCGGTTTTCTCTTTCAATTCAGAGATTCGGTTCAGAATAGCCAGTGTTCTCCTCTGCTGAGGCAAAGTAGGAAAAGACTCACCGATTCATTAGATCCGTCAGTCACCAGTTACATCACCTTCGTTCAGTTCAGCAGACTTATGATGGCACAAAATCCAGAGGAAATTGTGGTTATGGCAGCCGCGTTAAACCAAGGAATCATCTTGTAGGGTGAGACCGATATTGAGGTATCACGCCCGCCCAGGTCGCCTGCCGCACACCCGATCTGGGAACCCCAATTATTTCAAGCCCGTGAGCCTAGAACCTTTGAGCTGATGGGAATGATTGGCGACCTTCAAAGATCTGTGGCTGATCTCGCCTACGGAATTTCAGCTCCGCCACCAACTGCATCGTATGCCGGGAACTTCATGCCGCAGGAGCCCCCGCTACTAGGGCGAATTGTAATTGAGCTCAGCCAACCTGAAGCTGTCTCAAGCTCTAGTAATGACATGTCGACAACAACGGGGCTTCGCACTGAAGTAGCAACCCAAACCGTCCACCAAGCTGAGACTAGTGGAAAGAACAAGGTGAAGGTAGACACTGATCCCTATGAACAACTCCAGTAGGCTGTTGAGGCTCTAAAAGCCGGAGGTTTGAATAAGCAGCAAGTACTCGCGGTTATGGCTAAGACAGTAGATGACACTTTCCCTGCTCAGACTGAGGGTAGTTCAAGCCAGGGGGAAAATTGAGATAGAAACCGCCGTACCAGAACCGTTCCTTCCAATCCTAACCTTGTACCTGGAAAGATCAGAAAGCCAAGGCAGCCCCTGCCGATCCCTTTGCTAGTGCGTCCAGCAAAAGTCCGCAAGCCTCGAAGTATCTGTCCCGAGGTCGTAGGGTATTCCATGCCCTCTATATGCCTTTGTCTAAGGCGCTTCAGATCCTTGCTGAAAAGGGGCATCTCAAACCCCTCGAGCCTCGGCCTCTCCCTAACCGTCTTCCAGCTGTTCATGACGCTACCTAGTACTGTGCGTACCATCAACAGACCGGTCATACCACTGACAATTGCTTTTGACTTCGCCATAAAGTGCAGGATCTATTTAACAACGAGGTCATCCTCCCACCCAGCTCGGCAAAGTCTGTCATCACCGGGTTGGTGGATTTCAAGGATAATGCATGTATGTGATCAGGGGTTGGTCCACCTGCAGGCGACGCTTGGTTTATTTCAGATGTGGCGCGTGGCACACACTATTTTGAGCATTTGTGAATGCTGGTTTTTATACTTTCTGACTCGAGTATTGAGTCAATTTTGTTATGTTGTTTAGAGTCTGTCTCGTTGTATAGAGTCAGTCTTTTCATACTGAGTCAGTCGGGTCTGTCTTGTTGTATTGAGTTAGTCCTGTTTTGTTAGAGTCAGGTGATTCCGGGGATGTTACCTCGGACATCACTTGCTTGTTTTGTGTTTGTCTTTTAGTTTTCTTTTGGGTCTGTTTCTACCTTGGAGCCAGTTGTGCCAACAGATCTGAATGAAACAGCAGTAATTTTCACACTCTTGTGTTTGCTTCTGCCTTGCGCCAGTTGTGCCAGAAATTTGAATGAAACGACAGTGCATTTCACCTGCTCTTTTGTGCTTTGAAATCATTGCATTGACCTAAGTTTTCCAAAAACTTTTTTTGTTTGAACATTATGATGAAAACAAAGATGAAGGAATTCCTCGGGATTTGCAAAAATTTGATCAAACTAAGAGAAAGAGAGGCGTGTTAAGCCCTTAATGAATGAGATCATGTTTGTTAATGTGAGTACAGAGAAGGATCCTGGCTTGATCCAGATTGGTTCTACACTGTCTTTAGCGCGAGCAACTAGTCGCTTTCTTAAAAGATTTCAAAAAAAAATGTTTTGCGCGGTCCTACGAAGACCTGTGTGGAATCGCTCTTGAGATAGTGCAGCTTAAGATCGCTCTCAGCCTCGAGACTCAACCCCTTTGCTTTCAGACCTTGAACCTTAAATTAGAATGTTCAATGGTCCACCATCAAAGGAGGCATGTGTGGCCAAATTCGAAGCAGCCCATAAATTGGCACCAACAAAGTCAGATCAAGAAGGTCAGACGTCTCAAAAGAAGCTTGCAAAGCTCGATCAAAAGCACCCCACGAACTAGGGGCCAAAAATGTCAAATGCGCTCGAAAAGTCAAAAAAAATCAGACATTTCTCAAGCTAACGAAGATCGGCAAGAATGCCAAACCCCAAAAGGGAGGAAAGAGGAAAATATTGCTAAAGGACAATTGAGTTCCTATCCACAACACTAGGGGCAAATTTAGCCCCCATTGGATAGACTTCTACATCATCAGCGAACAGCAGCCATTCTCCTAGATTCAGATGTCTTCGAGATCCTAAAACCATTTGACATGGACAAAGCTACACTCTTACCCTTAAGAGGTTCGCTGGGCCGAAAACCCAGAAGGGCGACCCAGACAAAAGTTAGAGCAAGAAAAAGAAGAAAAATGAAGAAAATGAAAAATTATGAACAAAGAAAATAAGAAAAAAAATGAATAGAAAAGAAAAACAAAGCTCATAAGGTTGAAAACCCGGAAGGGCAGCCTTGGCAAAAGTCAGAGCGCAAAAGAAGAGGTTAATACCCGAGTGTACCTTAACCTGAACTACGTAAGGCTTGATTCCCATGTTTGGGATACGTAGGCAACTTCATTCTGAAGTTCAGCCATAAACACTTCCAAATCGACTATGTCCATGTAATGGTTCTGATCATCTTTGTCTTCTCTATATCCGAGAGTTTGGTTGTGATCGTCACTATGAGGACAGGTTACAGTATGCTGCAGCGCTATTCAGACAAAGGGCAACTTCCCGTTGCCATGAGTCGCCATTCAAACAAGGGGCAACTTTCCATTGCCATGCAGTGTCCTTTAGATAAGGGGCATTTTTCCAATTTTCAGTGCTTATAGCCTGACTTGCATGATTTCAAATCAAAAATTGAACAAGAATATTAATCAAACTCTCATATTGGTCAAAATTGTTTTAGTAGAAAGCCAAAACAAAAAATGGTCAAAATGATGAACTAAGGGCACAGTTGAGTCAGGTGTTCTGTCTTTTCCCCATTATTAACATACTTGCCAGAAGGGCACTCTACCTGCCAGAAAAAGGCACAACTGAAGTTAACAACAAAGGGCTGAAAGCTCTCTCATCCTCCAAGCAGCGAGGTATCAAGCCAAGTGCGAAGTGTGAACTAGAATAGAGCACGGTATTCCACTCCCTCATCTGGACAGATCTGATCACGTCCAAACTCCCCAGCAAAGCATCGTCAACCAATGTCAGTTGCAGATTGGCTACACACCCAGTTGTAACGCAACCCCTCTGTGGGGGAAGTTCACTGTTGTGAGCAGAAAAAGAAGAATCTAGCGGAATGCTAGAGGCAAGAGCCCGCAACTTCTTGTTTATCCATCAACCACCCAGGGGAGGGATAAAAAATGAGAGATTGAAGAATAGAGAGATGTGCGTTGAGAGAAAAAGTGAGGAAAATGGCTTTTTCAAAAAAAAAGAGCCTGAGGGCCGAGTGATGTGAGAATCACAAATGAGAAATGGTGGGAAACAATACCCAGAGAAACAAGCTCCCTGTGCACTTCTGAGTATCGTGTCTTTTTGTTTTGTCTCGATTCTTGTTTTGAGTCGTTTCGAGTGTTTCTCGATATGTTTAGGTTGTTTACCTTTTGTTTTTCTTTGTTGAGTCATAGTACGCTGCGTTCAGTTGTAGGCTCAATACCCGGTTGAGAACCCTTTTCTCATTACAATTTCAAAAATGAATCGTTTTGTGCTCAGAGTGCTGTGCCAATCTCCACATTTGTGCAAAACAGAATTCGTTCTTTCATAAAACGCAGGGTTCAACCCAGGTCATCTCAGAACAGTAGAATTAGGACCTATCCGAAGCTATATAGGTTCTGAACTGCAAAGCAAAAGAAAAGAGGGAAAATGTCAGGCATCTGAGTTTGTTTCAACTTCAGTAAGTTCCAAGATTGCATTCTGTGTGTACCTCTTCAAGTCTTGCCAATGCTCTGAAGTATGAGTGTGCCTCTACCTCAAGCTCAAGATCAGGTCTGCTTCAAGGCAGAATGGCGATCAAAAGTGCTCTCCCTGAGTACCATTCCCTGCCAGAGACATCTTGGCTGTGTTCGCAATGAGTTCCTAGGAGACCAACTGCGACGGTGGCAACTAAAGTTTGAATGGCTATTGCCTAGAACACAAAGGTTCGGGATTTCCGAGACTAAAGTCTGGTTTAAATACCCAGGGGTATATCCCTGACTTGAAATCTGTATGGAAGCCCCATAGGTTGAGATAGCATGTATGCACCTCAATTCTAGATGTTGAACCAACCTAGTCTGTCACCTCGTTGGAGAATAGGGAAAGTTGTGAGTATAATCAAGAAGAAAAGTGGCATCCCTGGCTTCCCCAGCAGACGTTGCTCCTTGTCAGCATTTCATGACCTTTGTACTGTAAGTTCAAGGTAAGAGTTCGAAGAACACAAGGGGAGATCCCCGTCAGAGTAAAGCGGTTCATCACCACTTTGTTTATTGCATTCTCTAGACATTATGATCTACATTGCTTGTAACATGTATCATGTCATCACACATATTGCATAAATGCATATTGTACTATACGTATTCTTGTTGTCGCATAGAATATACACGTTGCATTGGATGTACGTCGTTGATCCTTTAGCATAGAGTATGTACATTGCATGGAGCACGTTTTAACTATGCTTGCATAGAATGTGCACTTCTCACCCTAGCATGAAATGCGCATCCTAATGTTGCATGGAGCATACATTTCTTGCACTTGCCTTGCTGTGCATGTCTCACAAGCATTATCATGTACACGTTACTTGCATTGTTTTGCACCTTTTCTTGAACTTGCGCTGTCACGCACGTTACTTGCATTGTTTCGCACTTCTTATATCTTGCGCTGTCACGCACTATACTTGCATTGTTTTGCACATCTAACTTACGCTGTTACGCATATTACTTGCATTGTTTTGCATATCTTTAACTTGTGTTGTTACAAATGTATACATGCATTGTTTTGCATATCTTTAACCTGCGTTGTTACGCATGTTACTTACATTGTTTCGCATATCTCTATCTTGTGCTGTTACGCATGCTTTACTTGTGTTGTTACGCACTTCTTTAACTTGCGCTGTTATGCATGTTTTACTTGCGCTGTTACGCACTTCTTTAACTTGCGCTGTTACACATGCTTTACGTGCGTTGTTACGCACTTGTTTAACTTGCGTTGTTATGCACTTCTTTAACTTGCGCTGTTACGCATGTTTTACTTGCGTTGTTACGCACTATCTTTAACGTGCACTGTTACGCACTTCATCTACTTGCACTGTCACGCATGTTTTACTAGCATTGTTATGCACTCTTTACTTGCGTTGTCACGCACGTTTACTTGCATTGTTATGCATCGTTCAATCTGCATTGTTATGCACGTTTCACTTCCATTGTTGTGCGCTCTCCACTTGCATTGTTATGCACACTTCACTTGCGCTGTCACGCACGTTATTTGCATTGTATTGCATTGTACATATCAAGTTTCTTTCTCATTCATGCACAATATTGTATGTACGGTTCATTTAAAGAAGTTTCCTTTAAGATCATTCACTTAGTGTATAAATCACACTTCATTCATTTAGTG
Source organism: Camellia sinensis (assembly GCF_055761805.1). Lineage (NCBI taxonomy): Eukaryota > Viridiplantae > Streptophyta > Magnoliopsida > Ericales > Theaceae > Camellia > Camellia sinensis. The sequence continues at coordinate 86,023,725 of NC_138965.1, forward strand.
TATCAATCACACTTCACTCACTTAGTGTATCAATCACACTTCATTCATTTAGTGTATCAATCACACTTCACTCACTTAGTGTATCAATCACACTCTCTTCACTTAGTGTATCAATCACACTTCATTCGTTTTGTGTATATATCACACATATTCTCATTTTGTGTATCTATCACGCACATATTCACTTTTGTGTATCTATCACACCCATTCTCATTTTGTGCATCTATCACACACATTCTCATTTAGTGTATCTATCATACTCTGTTCACTTAGTGCATCTATCACACTTTGTGTTCACCTTTAGTGTATCCATCATACTTGTTCACTTAGTGCATCTATCACACTTCGTGTTCACCTTTAGTGTATCTATCATACTTGTTCACTTAGTGCATCTATCACACTTCGTGTTCACCTCTAGTGTATCTATCATACTCTGTTCACTTAGCACATCTATCACACTTTGTGTTCACCTTTAGTGTATCTATCATACTTTGTTCACTTAGTGCATCTATCACACTTCGTGTTTACCGTAGTGTACCTATCATACTCTGTTCACTTAGTGCATCTATCACACTTTGTGTTCACCTTTAATGTATCTATCATACTTGTCCACTTAGTGCATCTATCACACTTCGTGTTCACCTTTAGTGTATCTATCATACTTGTTCACTTAGTGCATCTATCACACTTCGTGTTCACCTTTAGTGTATCTATCATACTCTGTTCACTTAGTGCATCTATCACACTTTGTGTTCACCTTTAGTGTATCTATCATACTCTGTTCACTTAGTGCATCTATCACACTTCGTGTTCACCTTAGTGTATCTATCATACTCTATTCACTTAGTGCATCTATCACACTTTGTGTTCACCTTTAGTGTATCTATCATACTTTGTTCACTTAGTGCATCTATCACACTTCATGTTCACTTTTGTGAATCTATCATACTTTGTTCACTTAGTGCATCTATCACACTTCGTGTTCACCTTAGTGTATCTATCATACTCTGTTCACTTAGCGCATCTATCACACTTTGTGTTCACCTTTAGTGTATCTATCATACTCTGTTCACTTAGTGCATCTATCACACTTTGTGTTCACCTTTAGTGTATCCATCACACTTTGTTCACTTAGTGCATCTATCACACTTTGTGTTCATATTTAGTGTATCCATCACACTTTGTTCACTTAGTGCATCTATCACACTTTGTGTTCAGTTTTAGTGTATCCATCACACTTTGTTCACTTAGTGCATCTATCACACTTTGTGTTCACCTTTAGTGTATCCATCACATTTTGTTCACTTAGTGCATCTATCACACTTTGTGTTCACCTTTAGTGTATCCATCACACTTTTTTCACTTAGTGCATCTATCACACTTTGTGTTCACCTTTAGTGTATCCATCACACTTTGTTCACTTAGTGCATCAATCACACTTACATTCACTCTATGTATCTGTCACACTATGCTCACTTTGTCTATCTATCACACACGTTCGCTTTGTGTATCTATCACACTTTCTTCACTAGTGTATCAATCACACATACGTTCACTCTATGTATCTATCACACACGTTCTCTTTGTGTATCTATCACACTTTCTTCACTAGTGTACCAGTCACACTTACATTCACTCTATGTATCTATCACACTGTGCTCACTTTGTGTATCTATCACGCACGCCCGCTTTGTGTATTTATCACTTCGTTCGCTTTGTGTATCTATCGCACATGTTCGCTAAGATTGCATAATCTTCTTACATCCTTTCTGCATGAAATGTAGTTTGGTCTGTAATTCCCACGCGTGGCGTGTTTACTTATTCGCTTGTGTGCAGGTTTGCTGTAGCATTTCTTCGCACAGCATTCGCTTAAAATGTTGCATTTATTTTGCATAATTGTTTCCTCACAGCTCTCTTTGCATGATCATAAGTTAAGCTCTTGCATCTTGCATATCATTTGCATTATGCCCCAGCCTTTGGGCACATCTCTGCATGCTTATATTGATTGTCTGCCTGAGTCTTCGGCCTTGTTAAAAATGGGTCGTCTCTAGGCTTTAACACTCACTCCCGTCCCTTTGAGACTTTCGAGTTCTGTCAAAGAGGGGCAACTGTAGACACCCCATTTTTGACCGTCCTCAAGACTCAGTTATGCTTGCAGGTACATCCGGACACAAGTTCGATTGCTCGTCGGGCATTCGACTTTCGCGACAGAACGTCACAGGTTCGACCTTTCTAGACCCTGTATCCTTTCTGCCCCATTCTTGGACCATGACTTGGTCCTTTCAGCATCTTTCTCTTGGTGCACTGCCGGCCATGGATTTTTTCTGCTGGCCATTGAGTGAGCCAACCGGCCATCAATGAGCCACTGTCGGCCATCACTGATGGCTGGCAAAACCCCTGTCTCAGCTGGTTTTACTCCAGATATTTTAAGCCAGCCGGAATCCTTTTATCTGCCCTCGATACACGTGTATAGAGGGATGAAGCTCTTGCCAAGCTTCTTGAAGAAGCATTGCATTCCTTTCCTTCTATATAAGAAGAGAGTCTCTCCCCTTAGAAGAGGTTCAGCTCTTTGGAGAAGAAATATCCCTCTCTCTCTATATTTTGTTGTATATTTGTGCCTTGAAGTCCATTTTCCTTGCATTTCTACACTACAACACATAGAGATACACCACCACCATTGGATTGAGGTTCTTGGGAGGACTTCTTGAGCTCTGAAAGTGAGGTTTTATCCCCTGAAGTTGTGGGTTTCGAAGTTGGACTTCAAGGGTGAGTATTTTCCTCATTTTAGCACTTTTTGTATCTCATTTTGGCCATTCTTGCATATTGATTTAGGCCTTGCTTTCAACTGAAAAAAGTCTTGTTTTTAAGTGCTTTTGGTGGTTGTTTAAGGTCTTTTGGCTGTTGAGGGTCTTCAACCCTCTTGTTGGCCTTGTTTGGCCTTGTTTTTGAGCCATGCCTTAAGGCCTCCGAGCTAGCCTTGGTTTGGCCTTCTAATCACTGAAATCTAGTCAATTTTCAGTTGTAGGCATGAGGTTTTGAGGCCTCAAATTAGAGGGGGTGGCCCCCCTCTCTTTTGGTTCTTGTTTGCTTGCATTTTTGGCCTTCCAAAGGAGCACGCCTCTATGTATTTTTGAGGCTTGGTTCAGGCCCTTTTTTGTGACTTTTAGGACCTTCCTTAAGTCTATCCATGGCTGGTTTGGTCACTTTTTGCATGCATCTTATATGTGTAGTGTAATCTCATTCATAGCCTTGCAAATTAGCATGTCATTCTAGCTTATGTTGAGCCCATTTCAGCAAGTTTTTGGTGATGTTTTTCTATGTCATGACTCTGTCTAAAGTGGGTTTAGTCATCCTTTGCATGCTCCATATACTTGTGGAACCAATCTTGCTTACTAGCTTCATGTGCATGATGTTTTGACTCATCATCCTAGCATGTTTTGGCTTTGCTCCAGCATGATTTTGTCCTTGTTTTGGGATGTTCTTGGACTGTTTTAGGCTGCCATGGACATATCACTCAAGTTTTGTATAGCTATAGTGTAAAAGCTTAAGGTAGTATTGGGTTTTGAAGCCCCTACCATGCCATACATGTGGTGTTTGCATGCTTTGACATCATTCTAAATGTTATTTCAGTCCATGAAATGTGGCCATACACTTGCATTTGACATGCTGTTAATGCCTTGGAGCCTTGGCTCTTTATGCCTCAAGAATGAACTTTTGTGCATGCCATTAAGCCTAAGCCTTTGGCTCATCATATCAGTGCATTTTTGGCCTTGTCATACCATGATGTAACTCTGTTTTATGTTGTCCAAGTCATGCCATGTTTGGTTCTAATAGGTATAGTGTAATGCCTCTTTATAGCTGTGCATGTTCCATGTTTTTGGGCTTGTGTTCTAGCTCGTGTTGGCTAGCTTCGAGTTTGTTTTTAGCCTTGTTTGGACCTGCCTTGGGACTGTTTTAGGTCCCCTTAGCCCTTTGGGGCTTGCTTTGTATGGCCATGGCTTAAGTCCTTTTACTTATTTTGAGCTTCAAGCATCCTAACATGCCATACTTGCATTGTTGAGTTGATTTGGCATCAATTTACATCAGATTTCAGAGCTTAGGGGGCGGTCACTTATCCATGCTTAGCACTCTTTAAGTGTCCTTAAGAGTTGCATCATTGTGTCTTAATCCTTGAGCCAATTGGCATGCATGTTTGTGTCGCCATTTCATGTTTTTCATACCACTGTTCCAACACTTTTCGCCACTGATTTGGACCTATTTGAGAGCTATCCATTTTAGTTTAAGTCCATCTCCCTTTCATGTTGTTGCATACTTGCATGTTTGCATGTTGTTACATGCTTAGCCATTTTGTGTGTTGTCGCATGTATTGATACATGATTGCATACTTGTTGCATGCCACGATGTTTACATGTTTAGGTTGCATTACCTTGATTGCATACATTGTATTGTATTTGGCATGCTTGCATCGCATTGTTGTTTGGGTTAAGTGTTAATCCGAACACGAGGAACGAGGGGCGTTTCATACTGCAAGTGATGGAACGTGTCTCAATTCTCAGTCGCCGACGCCCTTGATTATCCATGATAGAGTTCTAGGCACTTATGTGTTTATTTGTGCATTCATTTCATATTGATTTGCACAAGTTGGATCTTTGGCCATCATGCATCGGGATACGTGATTGATGGTCGTGGATCCGACTATGCCTCTCCCTTGATGTTTTGAGGTGATATGGGGTGGCATAGTGCACACATACCCTTAGGAGACCCTCCTTTTTCTCCATTTTGTACTCTGTTGCAGCTTGGTGTCCCAGCACATCAGTGGCCGGCAATGCCTTGTAGATGGCCGGCACCTTCTCATCCTTCGTCGACAGTGTACCATCTTTGGCCGGCAGATGGTCAGCAGCAGCTCCCCATGGCCGGCAGGCCACTGATGCACTCCCCAGCATGTTTTTGGTAAGGTCCAGCAGGAATTCCTTGAGGACACCCTGCAGATAGAGCCTCTAAAGAGCAGCCGGAGAGCTTTTCGGGGCGGCATCCGAGCATGCATCATCTCCTTCTTCGAACAAAGCTTGGGCAGCTTTGTTTAATTGCTTACTTGTTAGTTAGCATTTGGTTTTGTAATTAATTAATTTGTTAATTAATTAAGTTTTGTAATAATTAGTTGTAGCTAGTTATTCAATTTGGTTGTGTAATAATTAATTAGCTTGTTAGTTAGTTAGTTAGTTGGTACGTATTATTTATTTGGACCCTCCGTCGAGAGGGCCAATTTTGTAATAAGTGTGCGTGCGTGAGTGCATGTCTTCCAACCTCCATTTCTTTCTTCCTTTTACTTACCTACTTTTGTTGGTTAGTTTCAGGTCATGTTTCAATTAGCATACTTATGTTTTGCATGTTTGCATACATTCATCTATCTTGCATGCACCGGGCTCGGCGCATCATACTAACTGCATCGTATTTCAATTCCAATTTGAATACATGTATCAATCGTTGCACCTCATATGCCATTTTAGAATAAGCCGAGCCTATTTCTAATTGCATCTTGTATGTGTTGCATTAGCCATCTCAACATAGCTAGGATCATGCATTTGATTACTAACTAGCTTCTGTTTTGGCTCGAAGTACTAGGTAAGCTTTTTATGCTTTAGCATACTACATGTCTGTCATTGCTGCCATGAAAGCATGCTTGCCATGAGACTATTTGCTTAGGTTATATAACTGCCTGAATGCCTGTGGGTGAAGGTTGGATTGCTTGAATTGGAACAATTCATTGAAATCCGCATTTTAGCCTGCTTACGAGTAGCAAACTTCAAACCATTTTCTAAACAAACGGATATGCGATGCTTTGTTCCAAATTAGGCGATCTAGTCTATACTTGTGCGCTGTGCGCATCACATAGTAATTCTAGCTAATTAACTGGAATAAGAACGCATGTGTTTTAAAAAACGAGATATCATGTTTAGTAGTGGCCGATCTTTGATCGGGCGAGCGGGGGTGCTCATTGCTGACCTTCCCCAATCGTACCCAAGTTCCCGAGCCGAGGCAACTTTGGTGATGACAGACACGTGGCCTTAGGCAACGAGTCAGTGTTTCCTAAATTCCCCCAAAATAAAATATTTAGGTGGCGAATCTGTATTTGGCAAAGCAGTCCATGTTTGGCACTTCTTTACAAAAATCAATTTTCCAAAACGATTTTTCGGATTTGGACTCTTTGGTGATTTATCGGTCTTGCATTACACTTTGCGAGACTAGATTCAGAACCGTGACAATTTGAGTCTGAACTGTAGGCATGAGGCCCTCGGGGCGCGTCTACAGTGGCCGAAAAAGTGTGAATATCAACTAGACTATTGTTTAACTGTAAGAGAGAGGGTAGGACACTGGCTGAGCTGAACTCAGCAATGAATCGAGGTGGCGAACCTCCCCGTACAGGAGGTAGGGCATCTGCAGCACGTAACAGGAGCCACTCTCCGCGTCGACGAAGCAGGTCACCGAGGAAGGAGAAGCGTCAACGGGAGAGCTCCCCTCGTTTGCAAAGTGAGACCAATGAACCACCACGCCCATTGAGCTTTTCAGTTTTCATCGGGAACAAACCGATGACGAAGGCAGATTCCATCATTCACGATCCGAACGTGGCAATCGATTTTGCACGGCAGATTTTTTCGCCAGAAGTCCAGCAGTCGATGATTGGTCGACCTGACTTCGAGGTGTTTCAAGAGGGCATTCATGGAGCGGTGAAAGGGCTATACACCGCCTATGAAATCGGCATGCACCGTCATGTCGCGTGATGTGAAATGGAGAAGAAGGATGAACGCATTCGAAATTTGGAAGCTCGTGCAGAAACGGCTGAGTGTGAGTTGAGGAAGGTCAAAGCCGCTCAGGCACAACCAACCGAACAAGCTAACCCGATTATGGAAGAAAGGTTGACCCAATATCTTATTAGTCATGCGATTGCCGATCGAGATACAGCAAGTATGTTCGCAATAGAGAATGCGAAGGCCGCGGCCTATGAACGAGGCTTCCACGACGACCAAAGAGTTGGGATCGATAGGACGAAGGAAAAGCTCGTCGAGGAAGTTTACCGGTGCGAGAATCGGGGATTCAAGCACGGGTGGATCAAGGCCCCTGGTGCCGCGGAGCCTCTTCGGGTAGTAGGCATTGACTCGGCGTCGCCATTATACCAACGCAACGATTTTCTTTTTGCGGCTTAGGAAGTCGAAAAGAGCGATGACAAAGGCAATGCCGAATAAAAATGAGTCTATTGTAGCATGTTTAACACAAGTAGAATATAAATTATGTAATCTCGATCAATTTAATAAACATATCGTTTTAAGTGCTAGAATGTTGTTTCTTCTATTTACCATTTTTCGTCTATTTCGTCTATGCTCGTTAATGAATAATAATACAAATAGAAGAAATGTTGAGTTTCGAGGCGTCTTGCTCTGGGGCTCTGAATTCGGAGGCTTTTTACTTGGCCAATTGTGGCATCCACGAAGGGCGCTCCAAATCCGAAGGCTTAATTGGCCCAAAAATGTCATGCACTAACGGGGCTCCGAATTCAGAGACTTTTTTGTTTGGCCAATCGTGATATCCACGAAGGGCGCTCTGAATCCGGAGGATTAAATCGGCCCAAACATGACTTGCACTGATGGGGCTCCGAATTCAGAGACTTATTTGTTTGGCCAATCGTGATATCCACGAAGGGCGCTCCGAATCCGGAGGCTTTAATCGGCCCAAACATGACTTGCACGGATGGGGCTCCGAATTCGGAGACTTTTTTGTTTGGCCAATCATGATATCCACGAAGGGCGCTCCGAATCCGGAGACTTTAATCGGCCCAAACATGACTTGCATGGATGGGGTTCCGAATTCGGAGACTTTTTTTGTTTGGCCAATCGTGATATCCACGAAGGGCGCTCCGAATCTAGAGGCTTTAATCGGCCCAAACATGACTTACACGGATGGGACTCCGAATTCAGAGACTTTTTTGTTTGGCCAATCGTGATATCCACGAAGGGCGCTCTAAATCCGGAGGCTTTAATCGGCCCAAACATGACTTGCACAGATGGGGCTCCGAATCTAGAGACTTTTTTTATTTTGAACTACAATTCCATATAGTGAGATAAGTAATATTGCATTATGAAAGTGAAAGTTGTACACAGAGAATACACAAAACAAGTCATGACCCACATACCGGGTTAGTGATAAAATTTACGCAAATGCGTGGAATTCCAATGACGTGGCAAACTCCTCCCAGACATGTCTTTAAGCCGATATGCCCCTATACCGCGATTGAATCGATTTGATAGGGGCCATCCCAGTTAGGACCTAGTTTTCCATCAGCCAGCTTCTTGGCAGTCGGAAGTACTTTCTTGAGGACCAATTCTCCTGGTGGATAGCGGCGTAGCTATACACGTTGATTATATGACTTAGCAAGCTGTTGTTGGTACCGTGCCATGGACGCATGGGCACGGTCTTGTCGTTCTTCAATCAAAGTGAAGTCCAAAGCCAACATCATGTCATTTTGGCCCATATCAAAAACTTTTGATTTCAAGGTTGGGAGGCCGATCTCTAGGGGAATGATTGACTGGGTTCCGAAGCATAAAGCAAACGGCGTTTCCCTAGTGGATCGCCTCGGCGTAGTGCGATGAACCCACAACACACTTGGCAATTCCTCGACCCACTTGCCTTTAGCTTTCTCCAGCCTCTTCTTGATGCCGTCCAAGATGGATTTGTTACAAGCTTCGGCTTGACCATTGCTTTGTGGGTAAGCCGGCGTGGAGAAATAAGGCCGGATACCATACTTGCTGCACAGTCCCCGATAGATGCCACAATCGGACTGGGTGTCGTTGTCTGAAATAAGTGCTCTTGGAATGCCGAATCGTGTTATGATATTTCTCCATACAAAGCGCTTAACATCAATATCTCAAATGTGCATTAGTACCTCCGCTTCGACCCATTTTGTGAAGTAATCTGTCGCGACAATCAAGTATCGCTTGTTCCCTAGGGCCCGCGGCAATGGTCCGACGATATCAAGTCCCCATTGGGCGAACGGCCAGGGACTAGTGATAGAGCTCAATTCTTCAGTAGAAAAATGGGTTAAAGGGGAAAACTTCTGACACTGCTCGCATTTCTTAACGTAGTTTTCGGCATCAACTCTCATTGTCGGCCAATAATACCCTTGTGTCACAACTCGATGAGCCAAAAAGCGCTCGCCGGAATGGGCACCACAACTACCCTCGTGTATTTCAGTCAGGAGTTCTTCGACCTTATTCGGATGAACGCATTCTAGGTACAGGCCAGAAAGGGATTTTTTGTAAAGTTTTCCTTGCGGATCCAAATAGTATCGTAGGGCTTTATTTCGTAGCTTGTGTGCTTCTTTCTTATCCGATGGGAGCTGTTCGAAAGATAGGAATACAGCAACGAAGTCCATCCAACTCGGACCTGACTCAATGACATTGATCTGGACTTCCTCTGAAAGGCTAATGCTCGGCTTAGGGATAAAACCCACTTCAATTGTCCGTTTAATCTCTGAGTTAATGGCGAAGGCTAGGCAAGCCAGGGCGTCTGCATGTGTGTTTTGATCACGGGTTATTTGGTTCAATTCATGATGGTCAAATTTTGCCAGCAAGGAATTTGCCGTTTTCATGGAAGCGGTCATACGATCGTTTTTGGCCACGTACTCCCCCTTCAGCTGATTGATCACCAGTTTTGAATCGTAAAATATAAGTAGACACCGAGCACCCAGGAGATGTGCACTCCGCAGGCCAGTTAGCAGTGCTTCGTATTCGGCCTCATTGTTTGATGCATCGAAGCTGAGTTTGACAGCCTGCTCGATTATTGTCCCGTCGAAAGCCATGATCACTGCGTCTGCCCCACTGCCGCGTTGATTGGACAAACCATCACAGTACAACTGCCAAATGTCCCCAACATAAATTCTCCAATTCGGCTTCAATTAAGTTTGACCAAATTTGAAGTCGGCAAGACCCCCAGTGAATTCCGCCACAAAGTCGGCAAGCACTTACCCTTTGATTGAGGTTCTAGGAAGAAATTGAATATCGTACTAGCCGAGTTCAAGAGCCCACTGTGAAACGCGCCCTGATGCCTCTGCACTATGGAGTACCGACCGAAAGGGGACCCCTGAAAGTAATGCATCAGTTTTCTTGCTGCCATGATGAGAGCTAGGATGAGTTTTTCCAACGGAAGGTAACGTGTTTTGGCGTCGACCATTTCCTTGCTCACATAATAGACTGGTCATTGCTCCCCAAGCTCTTCCTTTAACAGTACAACACTAACGGCCCGGTCAGAAACTGCCAGATATAAAATGAGCGGGTCACCTGTCGAAGGTGTTGTCAATAGTGGGACTGATCAGAGGTAAGTCTTCAAACCGTTGAAAGTGGCTTCGCACTCAGAGGTCCATTCAAATGCTTTACCCTGCTGTATGGTATGAAAGAATTGTCGGCAGCGATCTGTGGAACGACTGATGAACCTGTTGAGTGCGGCGGCCATCCCCATCAGCTTTTGAACCTCCTTGAGCAATCGAGGAGAGCCGAGTTCGAGGATTGCTGTGATTTGCTTCGGCTTGGCTTTGATTCCTCGGTGGTTGACAATGTAGCCAAGGAATTTGCCGGATCCGATCCCAAATGCGCATTTAGAAGTGTTCAGCTTCATTTTGTACTTGCGTAAAATGCCGAATGTCTCTTCCAGATCGGCTAGATGAGTTTGCTCCTCTTTGGACTTGACCACCATGTCGTCAATGTATACTTCCATAGTACGGCCGAGTTGCTCCCTAAATATGGTCGTGACTAGTCTTTGGTAAGTTACCCCCACATTCTTCAATCTAAAAGGCATAACCTTATAGCTATAGGTTCCTCTTGGGGTGAGAAATATAGTTGTCTTGGTCCTTCGGATGCATGGTAATTTGATGGTAGCCTCTGTAGGCATCAAGGAAGCTCATACGTTGATGACGTGCTGTGGCGTCTACGAGTTGGTCTATTCTGGAGAGGGGAAAACAATCCTTGGGACAAGCTTTATTTAAGTCTGTGAAATCCACGCAGATACGCCAAGTCCCATTTTTCTTTTTCACAACCACAGTATTCGACAGCCATGTAGGATAGGTCACTTCTCGGATTGCTCCGGAATCAAGCAATCGGTCAACTTCTTCAACAACGGCAGCAGTGTGTTCTACAGCTGACCGCCGGCTTTTCTAAAAAATCATCTTACATTTCGGGTCAACATTTAAACAGTGCTGAGAAATAGATGGATCTACCCCCGACATCTCATACGGTGACCATGCAAATACATCAAGGTTGCCGAGTAAAAAGGTAATTAGTTGCTGCCTGTCAGCTTGATTCAGGAAGGCGCTGACCATGAAGAACTTGTCAGGATTTCTGTCAATTTCAACTCGATCCAATGCTTCTGTGGCTTTTTCATGTGGGAGCCATCCAACTTCATCGAGGCTCTCTCGATCTAGCACTTCAATAGAATTTACTTTCAATTCTCTTTGTGTCTTGGCGTCAAGAAAATAACATGTTTGTGCCGATTTCTGGGAACCGCGGATTTGTTCAATGTCGCATTCAGTCGAGAAGCGGAACAATTGATGATAGGTACTAGGCACGGCCTGGATGGTATGCAGCCATGTTCGTCCCATGATGAGATTATACGGCGAAGGCAACTTGACGACCAAGAACTCCACATCCACTGTTCGTGAACCAGCTCAAACTGGCAGTGTGATTTTGCCCAACGGGTATTCTGGATTAGTGTTGAAGCCGAATAACAGATAAGGAGACGGAGACAGGTCCGACTCGATGAACCCGAGTTTGATGAAGGTCTTGTAATACATAACTTCTGAAGTACTCCCCTGGTCTATGAGAACACATTCAACGGTGAATCAATTTACGCGTAGTTCGATAACCAATGGATTAATGTGGGGGAGTGTTACGCCGATCAAATCTGAATCGTCGAAGGTAATACTCGGAGCTTCATGGGGCCGTTTTGCTGGTGTGATTTGCTTTTAGGGGTCAGGATGCGACTGAATTGCATGTACCGCGAATGACGACGGTAGGCTATATATCATATGGATTACGCCGAGTGGGGGTGAATCCTGCCGTAAAGCTACTGTTTTGGCCGAGTTGTCTTTTCGGACGTACTGCTTAAGCCGACCATCTTGTACCAATTTCTCAAGGTGATCCTTCAATGCGTAATAGCTCTCGGTATTATGGCCGTGGTCCTTGTGATACTCGCACCGCCTATCCCGTCTCCTCGTGTCGGGAGGTCCCACCATTTTAGATGGCCATTTGAAGAACGAAAAGTGTTGAACTTTAGACATAACCATGCTAATCGACTCTGACAACTCCGTATATTTTTTGTTCGCGCGCCTTGTGCGCCTGCTATCTACTTGAAGTTGTTCGCTTGCTCGGTGGGAACATTGATCATTTGATCAATGCGGATCCCGTCTCCTGTCTCGTTTAGTCCGATTCCGTGATTCAGGTCTCCGTGTTGGTACAGAATTTATCGTCTGAACAATTTCAGATGCGGCCGTCTTGTTGGCCTTGTTTCTGGCTTTAATCCGCAGAGCGTCATCTTCCACTTTGCAGTACTCCACGACTTTCTTCATCAACGACCAGACCGTTTTGGGGGGCCTTCTAGTCAAGGAACTGCGGAGGGCACTATCAGGATGCAACCCCATTTTAAAGGCGGTGATGGCCATGGAGTCGTTGTAGGCATCATCTACAAGATTAAAGCATTCCTAATAGCACGCCGAATACGCTCGTAAGGTTTCCCCCGGTAGGATCTGCATTGCCCAGAGAGAGTTGGCTTGCTTCGACTGGACCTCATTGGTGATGAATCTTACCCTGAAGGATTTCTGTAATTGATGAAAGCTCTTAATCGACGCCTGTTCCAACTTGTAATACCATCTGACGGCCAATGGTCCCGAACTGCTCGAAAATATTCAGCACATGAGAGCCTCATCGTCTACATGCAGCGTCATAGCTTGCTTATAATGACGGATATGGTCAGTGGGATCCGATTTTCCATCATATAGGGCAAACGATGGAGCTTTGAACTTTTTGGGTAGTACTACCTCTGCGATCCGTCACACAAAGGGATCATGTTGGTCCTCTTCGTCTGAACCATGTCATCTTCATTTATTCCATGCATGCGGACTCTCTTCAGAGGAACTGGAGGTTTTAACTCATCCCTTCTTTTTGGGTTCTGGGGATAATGAGTCAGAATCACTGTCACTATCTTGTCTCCGAACTCGAGATCGTCGATCATCCTCTCTCAAAGGTCGTGCCGAACCTTGGCGTGCAGCTTGTTGGGACTTTGCCACTTCCAAGGCCAGATCTTGACGAAGGCGCTCGTTCTCAGCGATCATGTTTTCCAACCTCTGTTCGTTTTGCTTAGCCTGATCCATAATCGCTTGCATTGTGTCACCAGCTGAGTTAAAGTTCAAGGCTCTTCTTGCAGTGATGTTTTCTGGTCCCAGCATGGTGCTTGAAGTTGTATTGACTGGTGGCGTAAGATTGTCAGTGACTACCAGAGGATCTTCCGTCATGCCCGCCATGGATGTAGTTGAGTATTCCCATAGACGGCGCCAATTATGGGGATATGGTTTGGAAATACTCTTTTGAATCCAATGGGACGCTCCAGATCTTCTGTTAGTCACCTGAAAAGGAATGAACACTCTGGTCGGTGGTGCCAAAATTAGCACTCCGACGGATAAGTCAGTATATATCACACGTTTGCTTCTATCTTATGTTTCTTGGGGTTATTACTCGTACCTCTATTTTCGTTGTTCTTCCTTTATATATACTTGCTCTGTGGGCCTCAGGGTCTGGCCCACTTTCAATCCACCTTGTAAATGTTCACTCGGCTTCTTCCGTCATAAATCAATTCCCATTCAGCTCCTTGCTTTCACTGGTTCTACGGCCGACTAGGATGTTCGGCTTCCGAATGATGCAAGATGGGGCCGAATGAGATGTTCACATAATAAGCTTCCAAGTATGTACTTGGCCTCTCTACAATCGTCAAAATCCGGCTCCCATTGTCCTCTTGTGGTGTGGATGTATTTTGAGTCTTGTTTTGCTTATGCCAAGTCTATTGTAATGGTTTTGAATTGTTTCCATTATGTTTTCTTGTTATCGAGTTGTATTGTACATTTTGTCCGATTGTAAGTTGTTATCCAATTCATGAATCAAGCACAAGTATCTGGAAGATTATCATACAATTGTTGTCCATTCGTCATATGCAAACACAATGCAAGAAATGCGCAAGAAGAGATCATCCACACAAAAAAAAAAATAATAATAATAAAATAATAAAAAAAACTTGTTTTTATAAACTAGCGGGTCCAACCCCGATCATGTTTTACACATAAAATAAAAGAAAGGTTTTTAAAAACAAAGAGTCTACCTGAAGCTAGTGTTTAAAACTACAAAAAAAAAAAACAAAAACAAAAACAAAAACAAAAAAAAAAACAAAACAAAAACAAAAAAGAAGAAAAACACCAAGAGATAAAGTCATCATCGTCATCAATAGTCCGTCCTAGCTTTCCTCCTCCTCGGTTGTGCAGGAGGTGCATCGTTGTCATCATTGGCACTCCCAGACTATATGTTAAACTCCTCTCCCTCCTCAAAAGGTGAGCGCTACCTTACTCGGCCCCTCACTCGATCAACTCCTCCTCTACCCCGCACTGGGCCCCGTCTCTATCTCCTAACTGAAGGAGGTTCTGTAGGTGCCACCGGTGCTGGTCCAAGCTGAAAAACAAAAAAGGGAAAGAGAGTGCAGATAGTCATAAGATGTAAAACAAAGCCGGAATCAAATAACTGTAAACTAGGGGCAAAGTTTATCTCAATCTCGTGAGCGGCTAGAGTGGTCTGACTCCGCCACACCATGAGGAGTAACCGGTCGACTGTCCGAGCAAGGTCATCTGCAAATGCCCGAGGTACCTGCAAAAGAAAGAACGGAGTTTGAGAAATATAGCCAGGAATAGAAGCGATGAGCGAAAGCAATAAGGAAATGTGTACCCTGCCGGTCAACTGTCCGAGCAAGGTCATCTGCAAATGCCCGAGGTACCTGCAAAAGAAAGAACAGAGTTTGAGAAATATAACCAGGAATAGAAGCGATAAGCGGAAGCAATAAGGAAATGTGTACCTGCTCGATGCCTGGAGCGAAAACCCTGTTTGGGCACATGTATGTGATCTCCGTGGGAATCACGGGAAACCCAGGAATAGGTGAATCACTAGCAGCAGCCGCAGCAGCAGCGACCTCTGGAACAGCACGAGCCACGCCTGGGGTGAGAGGCCCCATAACCCGAGTATGCAGGAAGGTAGTGAAGTCGCCGGCCATATGGTATCTATCACCACCCTCTCCCTCCATCAAGTGGTCGATCATAGGTCCGTCATGCATCTCATCAACCACCCTCATAGTTGGCAGAGGAGGAAATGGAATGTCGGGGTAGGCAACCCCTCTGGTCTGACGGATGAACCTCTCCCCTAGATAATAGGCCTGACCAAAGGGGCTCTCGAACAGAATCCACATGGTAGAGGAATACCAGGCAGCACCATAAGTTGCCCTGGATGCTAGGGAGATACCCGCCCAAGGATGCCAATCAATCTGTGAATCCGTACAGTGTCAGATGTCAGAGCAATGTTAGTTATCAGTGCAATGACAGTGCAGTGTCAAATATCATTCAGTGTCAAAAATTAGTGCAGTGTTAGAAAATCAGTGTATAATGAACAAAACAGTGGAGTGGCAAATGTCAACAGTATGAGGATATTAGTACAATATGGGAACAATGATATGTAATGCAAAGAATGATATTGTGTTATCTAGTCCGCAGAGCTCATATCAAATAAGCGGCGGAAGTATGGGAAGGTCCAGTCTACTAGGTGGCGGTGTCCAAACCGTGAATTGTAGTACCGAGAGCGGGGTACTGACAATTCAATCGGCCTCACTGGGATCGGAGCTAGAGTGGTGAAATACGTGTAAACCCAAAGCTGTAAACGGATGAGCATGAATAAAAAAGATAAGCATAAAATGAAAATGCAAATTAAAGATGAGCAAGAAATGTAAAATACAAGTACGAGGCCGAGTAAATCCGCCTTGTGGCGAGACACGGAGCTCATGTAGTAATACAAGGTGGCCAAGCTGGCGCCACCCCAGTCATACTCTACCACCCGCAGTAGGCACACCAGTGCTCCAACAAGATATATCCCCACGGTATTCTCCCTGTTCGCAAACAGGGTAGTATCGAGAAGATACATAAGGAAGCCACAAGCATACTGGGCAATCTCATCTGCAGTAGCAACCTAAATGTCGATGAAGTGATCGTAGAACCAGCTGTAGCGCACCATCCCCTGACTGTTGATGTCCAAGATCGCTCTAAGAAGTTGGAGCTGTGCAACTCTCCACTGCACCATAGCTGGATCAAATGGGATAGGGCCACCAACTCCGACTCGCAGGCCAGTCAGTATGGAGAAGTCATATGGCGTCAACGTCATCTCCTTGGTCGAAGAGAAGTGGAACGAGTCTGTGGTGTCCCACCATCTCTCCACTAAAGCTCTATATAATACTGACTCAGCTTGCATCTGTATGAGCCTGGAGAAGAAGGGCCCAAAGCCAGCAGCATCAACCAATGCATGCACCTCCGCAGGGAGCCACTCGTACCAGCGTCGGGGGCCCGATATGGTCCCATAGCAGCTAATCCTCCTAACTACAACCTATAAAATGGGGAATTGTATCAATATATACAGTAGAGGCGAATGGTCTGTTTATCAATTTCAATATGTGCACAAAGTAAAACAAAGGAAAGTTGCTTACCGTTGAGGCATCAGCAGATAAGTGCTCCGTGGGCTCGCGCAGAAGTGTGTCCTCCTCCAGCCCATGAATGAAGCCCATAAATCGTAAAATCCAGCTTAGCAGGAGAACGTGAGTGAGCGGCTGGTAAGTAGCCGCATCAAATGGCCTCTCGGCAAGAGGAAGTAAAGCAGCAGCCTCCTCCGCCTCTATATCCGCACCAAGGGGGGCACTAATATCTATGGCCAGGTCAGGAAAGGGAACCTCGTCACTAGCCATGAGGAAAAATAGAAAAAAGTGAAGAAAAAGTGGGGAAATAAGTGAAAAATGGGTAAAAATCCCAAAATCTCAAACCTTAGAAGAGAGAAATACAGAGAGAATGAAAAATCAAAGGAGAAAAAGAGGAAAATGTGGGTAAAAGTGAGAAAAACAAAGAGAAAAATCAAAACTCCACCAAATCGAAATCTAACCTGTTCAAAATGTAGAGAATGAAAAGGGTTTCAATGGAAAAATGGCGAGGGTTGTTAGGTTTGCAAGAAAAGAGAGAAATCTAGAGATACAGGGATCCTAGAGAGAGAGAGAGAGAGAGAGAGAGAGGGAGGGTTTTCGGATGTGGTGTGTGATAAGTGAGGGGTTTGTTTTGTTTTAAAAAAGAATGTTGCGGCACTGCCCAAAATAGCCCCCGCTGCCATCAAAGTCCAGCCGGACCTTCGTATATCCGGCCGAGCTTCTTCCACATCCGGCCGGACATTGATGAAAATTAAAAAATAAAAAATAAAAAAATAAAATATGTTTTTACTTTATATTTCTCTGAGTATATAAAAAATATAAAAATATAAAAAAATTTCAAATCATTTTTTTTGTGTTGTTTTATTAACTGTTATTTTTTTAAAAAAAAAATCAAATCATTTTTTCTGTGTTGTTTTATTAACTGTTATTTTACAACAAAAAAAAACAAAAAAAATCAATCAAATCAAAAGAAAATAAAATAAAACATATGTTTATTTTTAAGTGTATAAAAAAAATCAATCAAATCAAATCAAAGGAAAGTAATCGTTCTACTATACCTTCTTCCACTCGCGTGAGACGTGTTTGGACTTCAAATTTAGAATTTCTTGTTTATCCAGTCAAAAGATCTTCAATCTCAAAATTCACTATTCCTCCTCTCCCATGCAGCGCGTTTCGATCTCAAAATTCACATTCCTCCTCTTGCATACTATGCGTTTGGATCTCAAAATTCACATTCCTCCTCTCGCATACGGCACGTTTGGATCTCTAAATTCAATATTGCTTTTGGATCTCAAAATTCACTATTCCTCCTCTCGCATACGGCGCGTTTGGATCTCAAAATTCACATTCCTCCTCTCGCATACGGCGCGTTTGGATCCCAAAATTCACATTCCTCCTCTCGCATACGGCGCGTTTGGATCTCAAAATTCACTATTCCTCCTCTCGCATACGGTGCGTTTGGATCTCAAAATTCATTATTCCTCCTCTCGCATACGGTGCGTTTAGATCTCAAAATTCACATTACTCCTCTCGCATACGACGCATTTGGATCTCAAAATTCACATTCCTTCTTTCGCATACAGCGCGTTTGGATCTCAAAATTCACTATTCCTCCTCTCGCATACGGCGTGTTTAGATTCACTATTCCTTCTCTCGCATACGGCGCATTTAGATCTCAAAATTCACATTCCTCCTCTTGCATACAGCGCGTTTGGATCTCAAAATTCACTATTCCTCCTCTCGCATACGGCGTGTTTGGATCTCAAAGTTCACTATTCCTCCTCTCGCATACGGCGCGATTGGATCTCAAATTCACCTTCTCTCTTTTCGTGTGAGACACGACTGGAGTTGTTTTGCTCTGATTTATGCTTTCGTTCAGTGTCACATCATTGTCTTGATTGCATTTCATTGCATGATCATAAGTTATGTTTTACATTTCATTGCATGATCATAAGTTGTGTTTCGCATATCATTTTGCATCTTACCCCTGAACCACGCAAGTTTGATTCCTTGCAAACGGGATACGTAAGCAACCCTCGGGTTCAACCGATTGTGTGTGCATTTGTTTGTTTTTGCCAAAGTCTTACGATCTTGTCAAATGGGTCATCTTCAGGCTTTAACATTCACTCACGTCGTGAAATGACTTCAAGCTTTGTCAAAGAGGGGCAACAGTAGACACCTCAATTTTGACCGCTCGTAAGACTTAGGCGCTTTATTCCGAGCACTCAATGATGACGATTACATTGAGTCAGTGGTTTAAATTCTCAATAAAAGAATCTGAGTTCGAGCTCTAAACAATTCCAACCTACCATATCCGCTGTATTTCTACCCCAGAATTTCAGTATTGCACCTTGCACCAACCTGTATTGAACCTGAAAGTAAGAGCTAGTGGAAATACACAAAAGTCCGGTCAGAGATCAGTGACATCCGGCCGAAGACACCAAGGTCCGGCCGGACCTCTTGACTTTTTAGACAGATTGTATATCAATCTGCTAGCTGCCCAAATGTGCAGATATTTTGAGCAGCAGCAGTTCGAGGCCTATAAATACAGGGCTGAAACAGCTATATGAGGGGTTAGATATTACTATCAAGAATGAGAGATATTAGTTACAAAGATCAAATATAGAAATATCCAAGAGAAATACCAAAGAGAGGTGAGAACTATAAAATAGTTGAGCTCATCTTTGTTTTTCCATAACCTTGAAGCTCTCATATCATCCATATATACCATACAAGAGCTTGAACTTGGACTTGATTTGAGAATTGAAAATCATACTCAAACTTGAGGGTGCTTTGGGATCAAGTTTGATTTACAACAAGAACATTTTCTCTACAAGAGGTAAAGCTTTCTGGCTTTTATTTCAATCTTTGTTCATCTTGTTCTTGTGTTTTCATATTATTTTTGGACTGTTTTGAGGGCTGAAACTTGTGATTAAAAGCTACCCAAAGGTGGAAGGGTTAATCCCCCTTGCTTGAACCTTACTCCTAGCTTAAATCCTTGTGTTTCTCACTTGGTTTCGCCAATTTTTGCCTTTGTTTTGGGGCTGATTTGGGGCTATTTTGGGGCTATTTTTCAACATCTAAACTATGTAATTTGAAGTTGTAAAAGGGGAAGGGTTAGCCACCTGTAGACGTCCCCGAATGCCCTGGGAGGATGAGTCCCGTTCTGTTCATTTGGGCTCACTACTGTTCGGACTATCAAATGTCACGGTTCTAAATCTGAACCAAAGAGTCCAAATCCGGCAAATCATTTTGAGAAAACAGATTTTTTTTAGAAAGAAGTGCCAAACATGGACTGCTTTGCCATATACAGAGTCACCACCTAAATATTTTATTTTGGGGGAAATTTAGGAAACCCTGACTTGTTGCCTAAGGCCACGTGTCCGTCATCACCAAAGTTGCCTCGGCTCAAGAACTTGGGTACGATTGGGGAAGGTCATTTCGTGAGCACCCCCGCTCACCCAATCAAAGATCGGCCTCAACTAACCATGATATCGAGTTTTGAAAACATTACGCGTTCTTATTCCGGTTATTAGCCTAGATTTACTATGTGATGCGCACAGCATACAAGTATAGACTGGATCGCCTGAATTGGAACAAAACGTTTCATGTTTGTTTATTTTGAAAATGGTTTGATGGTGCTACCCGCAAGTAGGCTAAGACGTGGATTTGCCACCCTCGGGTGGGTTTAGAAAACATGATTTTGCCACTATCTAGTGGGCTTTAAACTCACAGTCAACGAATTGTTCCAATTCAAATAACCCAGCCTTCACTCACAGGCATTCAGGCAGTTTATATCACATAAGCACATAGCCTCATGGTAAGCACACGCTATCATGGCAGTCACTCACACGCATGCAAGGATGCTAAAGCATAAAACTTATCGAGTACTCCAAGCCAAAACAGAAGCTGATTAGACACCCATGCATGATCCTAACTATACAAAAATGCCTAATGCAACACATGCAAGATGCAACTAAGATAGGCTCGGCTATTCTAAAGATGGCATGCGAAATGCTACAACTAACAAGTATTCAACTCGAAATTGAAATGCAATGTAGTTAGTATGATGCGCCGAGCCCTTAACATACATTATGATAGCATGTTTGCATTCACTCAAATGTTTTGCATGCGCCGAGCCCGGTGCATGCAAAACAGATGAATGAATGCAAACATGCTATCATACTGTATGTTAATTGAAACATGCCCTAATCTAACCATCATAAGCGGGTAAATAAAAGGGAGAAAGACGTGGGGTTGGAAGACATACATCACACATACGCACACTTATTACAGTTTTGCCCTCACTCGGAGGGTCTGAATAGATAATATACAGTCCCGAATAAATAGTACAGTCCGAATAAGTACAAAATCCTAATTAATTAGCAAATTAATCTAGGAAATCAGTAACTTGCATGCAAATACGTGGACCACCTCAGCTCTGTTCCGAATGATGGATGATGCATGCTCGAGTTGCCTTGCGCGGAAATCCATTGCAATGCCCCGGTTCGCCTCTGTTTGCAATTGTTCTCGGGATGCGTGCCATGCTCTGGAAGGCTGCCGATTTCTGATTTGCTGCAATAGAGAGCAACACAGGGGCATGGCAAAGTATTTTCACATATGTATGCATGACTCCTCTTCACGGAGTGTAGTCCTCGATCCTCGTGCCACCAATCACGCATCTTGATGCGTGATGGTCGAGGAGTCGATTTGCACGACTCAATATGAAATGAATGCACATATGGACACAACAAGGCCTAAACTCCATCATGGGTAATCCGGAGTGTCGACGACAGGGAATTGAGACACGTTCCGTCACTCGTAGTACGAAACGTCCCTCGTTTCCCGTGCTTGGGCTAACTCCTATCCCAAGCACTATGCAATATGCATGACATGCATGAATGCGATCCTAACATGCATCCTAGCATACACAATGCTATGAAATGGCATACACAGTGCACGATGTAACGAGGCATACACAATGCTCTAACATACAACCTAGCATACACAATGCTGCGAAATGAAATGGCATACACAATGCACGATTGGACTTACACCAACATGAGTGGACCTCAGCCACACTCACATCAGTAGCCATTGGGTGAAAATGGAACTATCGAAATGCATGCACACATGCACGCAAACCGAGGACCGATCCTAGGTATAACATGCAACTCTAACAAGGCATGGCAAGGGATGCAAGATGGCATACAAACTCACAAATTCCAGCACTGAAATATGATGCTAAACAGCCCCGAAACATGGAAAAAAGGGACCCGGTGCATGAGATGAACCCCGAAACTCGAAACTAGGCACATGGAATGACTTATAGCTATACAAAGCATGCATTATTTGATCATGAAGTCTAAAGACAGAGCCAAGGCAGTCCCAAAACATGAACATTTTCAGTTCAAAGTATGGCCAAAAGATGCTAGCATGATGGACTAAAATAGCATGCAAGATTGGCTAGCAAACATGAGTTATATGGCAAGTATAGTATGCACATGGAATCTTACCAAACCAGAAAAAATCAGTGAATAAAACATGTGAAAATATGCCCAAATAACCATGGAGATGCAACCAATACATGCAAAAATGATGAGCTCCTTTAGAGGGCCATGCAATGGATTATTAAGCACATACAAGGTGGACACTTAGCATGCCATAAGAAACTATGAAAATCAAATATGGTAGTCTTAGAACTCACCAAATTGACCCTGGAAAGTGACTTCAAAGCATGCAAGATAGGGTCTCTTTGGAAGGCCAAAAATGACCACCAAACAAGTCAAGGTGAGAGGGGGTCACCCCTCTCTGATTTGGAGGCTCAAAATAGTGTGCTAGCTACTGAAAATCCACTGGATTTCAGTGGCTAGAAGGCCAAACCAAGCATGCAACAAGAGCTTAGGTGTAAGGCTCAAAATAAGGGACAATCAAGCATACAAGGAAGCATATGACCTCAAAAAAGAAAATGCCCCTAATGAAACATGAAGATGCTATCAAAAGGAGACTTTTTTCAGTTGTTAATAAATCTCAAAAGTGAACACAAATAGGGCTAATCTATTATGCAAAAATGGCCCTAAAAGAGAGATTAGAGACAAGGGATAGCAGCTGGCCCCAAATAGCAAATAACCCTTCAACAAAGTTGAAGAGGCGCTCAAAACAAGGCACTTTACAGTTTATATCAAGTCTTAAAAATAAACACAAGTGAGGCTAAAACAACATGCAAGAAAAAGGCTTAAAAGATGGATAAAGAGACAAGTGGTAGCAGCTGGCCTCAAACAGAGGAGAGCCCTTCAAATAAGTTGAAGAGGGGCCCAAAAAAAGACATTTTACAGCTTATGACCAAATCCAAAACAGCTCACAAATAAGACTAAAATACCATGCAAAAATAGGCCTAAAAGAGGGATTAAGCACAAAGGGTGAAGAGAAGACCTCAAACAGGAAAAAGTCCTTCATCAAACATGAACAGGATCTCAAAATATGACTCTTTACAGTTCAGGTCAGAGCCCAAAAATGTAAGCAAAAGGGGATAAGATATAGAACAAAATAAGGCAAGAAAGAGGGAGAAGAGGACTCACCCTTGTAGCACAACTTTCCCGCAGCTTTTGGTCCAAGAAGAGGAGCTCCTAACCTCTGAAAAACAGCCTCAAGTTGCTGGAATGGAGTGTGGAGGTTGTAGGCTTGGAGGTGGTGTGTAAAGGTCAAGAATAATGGGTGTTTGGAGCTTGAAAATAGAGAGCAATGGAGGAGGGAAGGGTGTATGCTCCAGCTGGTTTTTCTAACCCCTCAAAATGGAGCTGGGGTGCTGGCTTTATAGAGGAGAGGCCAAGGGAAAAGGGGGGGAAAAACAAATTCAAATTTCCCCCCCCCCCAAAGGCAGCCTCTCGGATACAGGATTTGGGGGGAAACAGCTGGCACAGCTGGAATACACTTGGAGAGAGGATCATGGCCAACCAGGTTCAAAAGGGTCAGTGGGCCGGCCGGCCACCCCCCCTAGTTGGCCGGCTAGGGGTCAAAAGGGTCAATCAAAATTGCAGGCCGGCCACCCCAAAAAGGTGGCCTCCCATGTGTGCACAACACAAATATGTGATCAAAAACCAGAAAATGTGAACCAGAAGAGAGAAAAGCCAACTTCTTAGAGGGGTTCAAAAGGGTCAGAGACAATTACTGGCCGGCCTATTCATATTGGTGGCCTCCCAGGTGTGTACAACACAAATATGGGGTTTCGGGCTAAGAAAAAAGGCCCGGGAGTGGTCAACATTAGCTTTCTAGTGAGGAAAACGGGCGACGGAGAGCGATAAAGAAATAAAACTGGATTTTCAGCAAAATTGCTAGCCTCCCACCCTCCTACAAGCTTTCTAACATTGAAAATAAGGTCTCCACCAAAAATGAACCAAAACGGATGCAAAACGGAGGTTCGGGGACCGAAACGCGCGGCTCAGGGCCCCGAAAATGGGTTGTTAAACACCAAAGGTGGCATTCGACCACGAAGTTGGTCTCTCGAGCCACAGTGTCCCCCAAAAGGGAGTAAATAAGATGTGTGCCGAAAATCGGAGTAAACGGAGGTGGTTAGGCGGTCCCGAACCGAGGCACACGGCCGTCGGCTCCGAAAAACCGGAATCCGGGCTCCAAACAGGAAAAATGGCCTATGACCACGAAACGTAGCCTATGGCCACTGAGAAATGATCTACGAGACCTCTCCCTCCCTTTGGGAAGAGAAAATAGAGAAAACAGAGCTTGGTTCGCAAACCGAGGCAAGGCAAGAAAGAGTCAGGAAGTCCGGAGGCAAGGCTTGCAGCTAGGACTCTGAAACTTCTGAACGAGCACAGTATGCAATATCACCGAGCGCTCAATTAGTGACGTCTGAGCCTTAAGGTCAGTCAAAAATGGGGTGTCTACAGTTGCCCCTCTTTGACAGAACTCGAAAGTCATAAGTGACGGGAGTGAATGCCAAAGCCCAGAGACGACCCATTTTTGACAAGGCCGAAGACTTAGACAAACAGGCGAGATAAACAGAGATGTGCCCGCAGGCGTGCCCGCAGGCAGGGGCAAAATGCAACTGACAATGCAAGAAGCCGAAGGTATCTCAATGATCATGCAAATGCAGCAAGCTGTAATGAAGCACATATTCACGATAGATGCAACAGTTTTAAGCAAGAATGCAAAGCAACAACTACATTTCATGCAGTTAAGAATGCGGAGAATTATTCAATTCTCGCCACGTCTTACACGGAGAAGATACAATACCTGCGTGGTTCGTCTGGTCGCACCAGCCTCAAATGAACCGTACATACAATATCGTGCCTGCAAAAGAAAGAAACTCGACAAGCACAACATAATTAGCAACACATGTTCAAAGCGATATTGAATGCAGACAATCGCGGTGTCGATGGAAAAGTGCATCGCAATGCGGGGAGAAACGCGCGTAACAACGCAAGCTAAGCATGAGGGTATGACAATACTCGTGAAACGTGCCCAATAGTATGAGTGGTGTGCACGAGAATGCAAGTGACGTGCATAACAATGCACAACAAGTGTGAATTTGAATGCATGTTTGTCACAAAACGACGATCAAAGAAATGCAAGCTTTTGACGAGGGCGACTCAATCGCGACCTCTGGTTCACCTCCCGGAGGGGTCGCAACACATTCAAAAAGGATGCACCTTGCTTTTGGCGAGTAACGGTGAGATACACATCGAAAATTGGAGTTGAAGTTCCGGCGGAGAGATTTCGCGACAAAAAGTGCACTTTGCTTGTGCTTTCCCGGGCCCCGGGGACTCCAATCCTTACCAAAATTTGCAGAGACCTTGGGGGCCATATGGGGAACACCACCGGCCAGTTTTCTTCCCAGGGGGAGGCCACCGACCAGGTTTGGGGGAGAGGGGTGGCCGGCCTACCAGAAAAGATGGCCAGCCAGCCACTTTTCCAAAACCGTGGGCAGTTTGGTCTTTTTGCCCTCATTTCTTTAAATCCATTCGGCCAAACACTTTTTTCGCACAACTCCAACTCTGAAATTGCCTCCTCTACCTTCCTAGAGCATTTTCCCTCTCAGATCTGTGCTCTATACGCATTTTCCAACGCCCCACGCAATTTGTTTTCGCGAAATCTTTCAGTTTTCGTCACTTTGGACCGATTAAATTTTGATTTCGGTGCTTCTTTTCTTATTTTCACCACTTGAGGTAAGTTTGTCTCAACATTTGGAAGATTTCCTCGGGGGTTGACTTTTGTTGACTTTTTCATTTCTCGAGGGTTGACTTTTGTTGACTTTTTCCAATTTTGGCTCATTTTGCTCATTTTTGCAGATTTTCTGAAATGGCTGGTCATTTCCCTCACGGTGGAGGTCCTCCGGGCGCCGGGGATGATCTCGATATCATGGCTCTGCCTCCGAGGGTTCGACCCTTTATACCCGAGAGGTACGACCCTCCGACACATGTGCTCCCCCAGGCAGTTTTCTACCATTTTACCGATTTCGATGATCGAGCACCCGGGGATCTTTTATTGAGGGAGCGGAGTCCCACCTCTCCCATCAGGCACAGGAGGTATGTTCCTCGCTTTCATATTTTCTGCGATGTAACATGCATTTTCCATGCATTCCATGTTATGTTTATCCGCTCATTTGAGTGCACCGCTTGTTTAGAATGCTTTAGTCTATGACACCGTATTCTGTTTGCATCTTGAACACATAGTTCAATCACTTGAATTTCTGAACACACAGTCCATGAGTTGAAGGTGAACACACAGCACACACACTTGTTAGAAAGTTGAACACGCCGCCCAAACTTTGAATTTCCGAACACACAGCCTGAATGGAAGGTGCACACACAGCACACACTTGGCAGAAGGTTGAACACGCAGACCAAACTTTGAATTTCTGAACACACAGCCTGAATGGAAGGTGCACACACAGCACACACTTGACAGAAGGTTGAACACGCAGCCCAAACTTTGAATTTCTGAACACACAGCCTAGATTGAGGGTGAACACGCAGCCCACTGATTTTAAAATTTGAACACACAACCTAAACATTTGACGTCGAACACGTAGCCCGAACTTTGAGGTGAACACGCAGCCCACTGATTTTGAAATTTGAACATGCAGCCCAAACTTTGAATTCTTGAACACACAACCCAGATTGAGGGTGAACACGCAGCCCACTGATTAACAAGTTGAACACGCAGCCCAAACCTTGAATTTCTGAACACACAGCCCAGATTGAGGTGAACACGTAGCCCACTGATTTTGAGATTTGAACACACAGCCTAAACACTTGACGTCGAACACGCAGCCCGAACTTTGAGGTGAACACGTAGCCTACTGATTTTGAAATTTGAACACACAGCCCAAACACTTGACGTCGAACTTCGAGGTGAACACGCAGCCTACTGATTTTGAAATTTGAACACGCAGCCCAAACACTTGACGTCGAACACGCAGCCCGAACTTTGAGGTGAACACGCAGCCTACTGATTTTGAAATTTGAACACACAGCCCAAACACTTGACGTCGAACACGCAGCCCAAACATTGAGGTGAACACGCAGCCTACTGATTTTGAAATTTGAACACACAGCCCAAATACTTGATTTGCACGCAGCTCATTGCATTGTATCTGTTTTAGATTCCACACAGCTCATACATTTCATTTGCACACAGCTCATTTATTTCATTTGCACGCAGCTCATTTATTTCATTTTGAGACTGAATATATGTATTCATTCTGAATACAGGTGACTTCCCGTATCGCACGAGGATACGGCTCCGTTGCGGCTAGGGAGTGGTATGCGGAGCTCTCGGAGGCTGTCCGGGATTTGGTTGACTTGGCAGGGTTTGGGCCCTTCTGCTCTGGGATATCTCGTTGTCCGGCTAGTAAGACGCTGATAGGTGCTTTGGTGGAGAGATGGTGGGACACCACCAACTCCTTTCATTTCTCTGCCACTGGGGACATGACTATGACCCCATTTGTCTTTTTCGTATTGACCGACCTTGATGTGGGAGGCTGGGCAATCCCATATGACGAGGACATGGGCCAGTGGGAGGCCGCCTGGATCTACTTATTGGGAGCTCGCCCGCCAATTGACAGATCTTCGGGCAGGGTCCGATATACTTGGTTTTCTTCCCATTTCCGGTGGGTGGAGATGGAGCCTGAGACTCCTGAGGAGGTAGCCAGTATACCCGCAGATTTTTGATGTTCCTCTTCAGGACCACTTTGTTTGCTGATAAGGGGAACACTGTCGGGCTCTATCTGTTGAGTGCCCTAGTGGACCTATCACAGGTCTGCGCGGTACGATTGGGGTGGCGCTAGTCTGGCTACTCTTTATTGCTATATGAGCGCGACCTCCCGCGGATGGGGGAACATACTCGGCTGCTATTGGAGAGCCTGGGAGGTACTTTCTGCCCTCTTGATTTACTTTTCTGCTTTACATTACTTGCACATTGCACACATTTTACACTCTGTACTTTGCACTTTGCTCTCAGCATTTTGTATTTACAATTTGCAC
Organism: Camellia sinensis; assembly: GCF_055761805.1. Classification (NCBI taxonomy): domain Eukaryota; kingdom Viridiplantae; phylum Streptophyta; class Magnoliopsida; order Ericales; family Theaceae; genus Camellia; species Camellia sinensis. The sequence goes on from NC_138965.1 coordinate 86,052,023, forward strand.
TTAGCATTCTGTATTCTGATGGCTACTGCCCTGTTTTCCACAGCTATGGATCTATGCGTACTTCCCGACACTAGCTCCGGAGCTCGAGATGGAGATGCCTCCCATGACCCCTTACTCGCTGGTATTTGTGGGCCCGTACCGGCCGAGACCTCGGGAGTCTCTCCTCTATCTACGGCAGTACTTCGATATAGTACGGCCATCAAAGGTATTGCAGAACTCTAAGTTCTTCATGTTTACAATCTTGCGCATTTACAATTCCTGATCAGCTTACGCGTTGGTTATCCGCAAATCACATGGCAGCCTTGGGCGCCTTTGGGTAGAGACCTCCAATTCCAGTTTGCCGGAGCCTGGGGTGCCTCTCGGTACAGGATCCTGTTAGAGGGGCTGGTTGGCAGGGCCTGGTTTTTAGGGGAGTGCTTCCTGCGCCAGACATGGGGCTACCCCGTTCAGGACATTCCCTCAGCACCCCCAGACAACATGCGGACCGCTGATAGGCTCCCTCCCCAGGGTGTTGTTGACGTCAGGTTGGGCACTGATGTACTTCTTCATCTGGAGCAGGGAGAGTACGCAACTTATCGTCACACATACTTGATGCCTTCGTTGACGGGAGTCCATACCCCGACGAGGAGACCCGCTGGTATGCCCTTATCGGGCCGGGCTCGGGCTGCGGACGTCCCTTCCAGTAGCAGGGCTGGTATATCCAGAGGTGGGGGTGGATTGGTTCCCCCGATTCCTCCGACTCATCATCATCTTGGGTGGCCAGACATGCCGACCGAGCTGACGGGATGGCGATTCGGGACTCCCTACTCGATTCCGGTAGAGCCTCCCATGTCTGACCACAAATATGTCAGAGATCCTGATTCGCCGCCGGTATGCTTTACAGCTTTGATTTATCACTCAGATACTTGGACATTCATACCTTTACTGATATTTTGCATTTGTATCTGCAGCCTCCGGTCTAGTATATGGATGAGATGCTCGGGATGATGGCCGCACTCGAGGGCATGGTCTTACAGAGAGAGGCACAGTTGTCCATCATGGGTGTCCAGGTACTCTTTAATTTTCTCGCATTTATCATTCTTCCGATGACATGCTGAACTTGATCATTTCACTGCATTGGTAGGTTGCCTGTGTAGAGCACATCTGACACACGCCACATTCATATACTGTATCTGCATGCACCCTCATTTCATGTAGTTTGCTTGCATCTGTATCTGATAGACACATTTGAGCTGATGTATTCAAACTGCACTTTTTATTTTCAGATGCCTTCGGTATATCAGCCACAGACCGGGCCATCCAGGCCTTCTCGGGGAGCCGGGCTATCTTGACCTTCTCAGGGAGCCGGCCATCTCGGCCTTCTCGCGGGGCCGGGAGAGGGGAGTCGTCCCGCAGACGTAGAGCACATATCGTAGAGGAGGAGCCCGGTGAGGACGATGAGGAGGAGGAGTCTGCAGATCGTTAGTCAGAGACATCTACTGACAGAGAGGAGGGTTCCGACCCTGGTTCCGGGAGTGGAGAGGAGGCTGAGGAGGATCCCGAGGATGACAGTTCCAACTCAGATGGTGCCGGTGGTGCAGAGCCTGTTCCACAGAAGAGGACGAAGAGGGCCTCTTATTCCTGCTCATGAGAGCATTGATGCAGTTGTTTCCTGCTTTATTTACCTTTTTTACTAGTAGTTGTAGCACATTGTACATTATTAGGCAGTTTTATTTTCTGTAAAACTTGTACCTATGTTGTAAAAATGTTGTAACAAAGGAAGCATGATGGAATGAAACAACTTTTTGAAAAAGTGTTGTACTTTATGTTCTCAGCATCGCATCGTATCATTTTGCAAATAATGAGATTAAACGGTAAATGTGCATTGTGTATTTGCCAAGTCAGGTAGCGAACCGACACGACAAACTAAACAACCTAACTTACTAAGAGACAACAAAACCTTAGCAAGTTTACAACACAACAAAATTGATAAACAAAGAGTAACAACCCAAATGCACAAAACTCGGCGACTCGATAAACAAGACTCGGTAAATGAAACAGCTCGACCAACAAAACAACAACTCGATAAGCAAAACAACAACTCGATAAGCAAGACTAAACACCAATTCAATAAACAAAACACATTTCGGACGATCTGGGAGATGGAATGCATCCGAAGCAGAGGGAAATAGAGGCCTTCGACACTCCTGATGCACGGACATGCTAGGAACTTTCTTCTAGAGGGTAGAATAGGACCAAAGACACAAATTGCAGCATGGCCGGCCACTTTTGGGAGCTGGCCGACCAGCTTTTTGCATTTGAGGGGAGAGGGGTGGCCGGCCTACCAGAAAAGGTGGCCGGCTGGCCACTTAGCTCAGCAACCACCAGTTTTTCGACACGTGTCCCCCCGAACAGTGCCTTATCCCCTTTAAAAGTCCTAGCTCCGTGGTTCATTCATTTCATCTCAGTTTTGCACCAAAATTGAGGCGTTTCTCGTCGAAAATCTCACAGCTTGGATTGCTACTTTAGACGGCTCGGAAAAGTTAAACTTCCGGGGCTTCGGCTTGAATGCACTATTCATGCTGAGCCGTACTCCGCTACACCTTCCCTTCCTCCATGCCGCGGCGAGGTTTTGGAACCCGGTAACACACGTCTTTAGCTTTGGCGGGCAAGAGGTATGTCCGACTTTCGAAGATTTTCAAGTTTTGATGGAATCTGAACGTTATGAAGAGACCTTGCCTCAGTTTCGCTTTGGCCACGCCCAAGCTTTAGGGTGGATGTGTGGACTCACCATGCATGACGCTCGGTCTCTGATCTGTAATGGGGAACTGGACATCCTCGGATTGATTTATCGCTTTTCTGACGCCGGTGACCGTGGCGACCATCATTGGCAAGGTTTCCGACAACATGCCCTTTGCTTGTGTATGCAATCTCACTTTCGGCTTGCGTCGGGCTTTGGTGGATCTAGCATTCGCCTGATTGAAGTTGCTCAAGGCTTGAAGGATGGAAAGAGTTGTATTGCGATGACACTGGCTGAGACGCTGATGGGCTTGGATGCTTTCCATCGCCGGGAAACTACCAGATTTGCGGGGAGTCCACTACTGCTGCAGGTAATGTTTCCCACCCAATCTCACATATGTATTGCTCACATCACTCGGCCCTCAGGCTCGATTTTTCTCACAAAACCCTTGTCTTACTTTTCTCTCATCGTACATTTCTCTATTCTTTAGTCTCTCATTTTTCATCCCTCCCCAGGTATGGTTGATGGATAAATTGCAAGTTGTGGGCTCTTACCCAACCTACTCAGCTCGCGGCTACTTTTTTCGACAATGCCTAGTCGATGCCCTTGATGAGGGATGGTGGTTCGACTGGATGTTCAATTTGTCTGCAGATCGCATCGCTTGGCACTGCCCTTGGCTCAATCTCCCGGCAATGAGCTATAGCATGTCTCGGCAGACTGGGATCCAATTGATTGGTCTGACTCACTGTGTATTCTATTTTTCGTTCCGGTTCCAGCGCCAGTTCAGTCATGATCAGAGTTGTCCACCAGAGGGGATAGAGTGTCCGGCTTCATTCCCGGTTCGAGGTGCACAGCTTGCCCGATATGCCACGGCATGGAGGACGAGAGAACTCCTGGCCCCCGCTTCCACTTTCAGTTATACTTTGTCTGACGAGTGCTTGGATTGGCTCAATGAAGAGGCACAGATTGGGCCCAGCTCGGTATCAGAAGCTTCGACCAGCTCTGGGAGGGGGCACAGGGACACCTGACTTGACTATGCCCCGGATTTATTGCTTTATTAGTACTTCCAAGTTTTCTTTATGAATGTAATAAAAAACAACTTCGATCGTATGCAAGAGCAGGAGAACTCTGTTTTGAAATCAATGAATTTGAAGGTTGTGGTACTGAAAATTTTCTGCTTTGGTCCAAAAATTGTCTTAGTTGTAGAAAGATTAATTTGAACAAAGTCAACTTTTATTAAAACTTTTCAAAACCATTTTCGATATGGATCAGAACTGGGCACGCCTGAGATCTGTCACTGAGATGCACAACCCCAGATCCCTGCAACTGGAAAGTTGCCCCTAGTCTGAATAGCACCCCAGCACTGCACAGCAACGGAAAGTTGCCCCTAGTCTGAAAAGCACTGCACCGGAGATTCCAATGGATGCTGGTAGACAAAGATGACTGAGATGATCAAATGGACAAAGTTGATCGGGGAAAAGTTTATGGCTGAACTTCAGGATGAAGTTGCCTACGTATCCCGATGATGGGAATCAAGCCTTACGTAGTTCAAGCTTAGGTTTACTCGAGTATTTTCACTCTCCTTTTACGCTCTAACTTTTGCTAAGGTCGCCCTTTGCGAGTTTTCAACCTTGCGAGCTCAGTTTTTATATTTTCCAATTTTTTTATGCTCTAACTTTTGCCTAGGTCGCCCTTTCGGGTTTTCAGCCTAGCAAGCCTCTCAGGGGTAATATTTCCTCAACTTGTCCATGTTGATCGGTTGAGAGAACTCTAGGCCATCTAGATCCATCAGAACCACAGCTCCACCTGACCAGATAGCTTTGATGATGTAGGGACCAGTCCAATTGGGTCTGAGCTTGCCCCTTGGGTTGTAGATGGGAGTTCGGTTGTCCTTGAGCACCAAATCTCCTTCCTTTAGATTCCTGGACTTGACTTTCTTGTGGAAAGCCCGGGCAATTCTGCGCTAATAACCTTGAACATGGTACAGTGCTTTTAGTCTTCTCTCATCAAAGAGCATGAGTTCCTCAAACCTGCTCTGCTGCCAATCTGCTTCGGCTATTTGACACTCAGCCAATACTCACAATGACGGAACCTCAATCTCGATAGGTAGAACGGCCTCCATCCCATAAACCAATGAATACGGAGTCGCTCCGGTAGAAGTTCTAATTGAAGTCCTGTAGCCCCACAGAGCAAATGACAGCTTATCTGGCCAATCCCGGTAGGTTTCCACTATCTTCTGCAGTATGTGTTTGATATTCTTGTTGGCGACCTCGACCGCTCCGTTGGTTTGCGGCCAGTATGTGGATGACTTATGAAAAGCCACGTTGTATTTCTCCAACAAGTCAATCACTTCCTTCTTGAAGTGGGAACCATTATCCAAAATAATCTCGTTTGGGACCCTGTAGCGGCAGATGATGTTGTTTCTGATAAACTTTGCAACGTGCAACGCCTTCAACACGGCATATGATTGGGCCTCGACCCACTTTGTAAAGTAATCCATCGCGACCAGGATGAACTCATGCCCATTCGACCCCTTCGGAGTGACAGCCCCGATCACATCAATTCCCTAAACTGAAAATGGCCATGGTGAAGTCATATTGTACAGCTTCGACGGCGGGATGTTCATGCGGTTTCCATGGATCTGACACTTGTGGCATCACCGAACAAAACCGATACAATCCTCCTCCATGGTGGACCAGTAGTAACCCTGTCTGAGGATCTTCCGTGCTAGCATTACTCCGTTCATATGTGCACCGCATTCTCCTCCATGGATGGCCTCCATCAGGCGTTTCGATTCCTCGGCTTCAACACACAGCTTATGCATTCCCAGATGACCTCTCTTATACAGCTTACCCCCACAGATGATGAACTGAACGGCCATTCTTCTCATTGCCCTTTTATCCTTGGCATTTATCCCTGGCAGGTATGCTTCTTTCTCCAAGAAATTCCAAATGTCGTAATACCAGGGGTTTTCATCTTGAACCTCATCTATAGCAGCAATTGACTCGTAGGCTGGCGTAAATTTCTGGTCAATGATGACAGGACACATCCGGACTCCGAACGGGATGTCTATCATGGAAGATAGAGTTGCTAAAGAATCTGCGAACCTATTGTTCTCTCTTAGTAGATGAGCAAAGTTTAGCTTCTCAAACCGAGGAATTAACAAGTCCAAGGTCTGGTGGTACATCATCATCTTTTCTTCTTTGTCTTTCCAGTCCCCTTTTGCTTGAGAGACAACAAGGTTCGAGTCTCCGATGACGTCCAACCGTTTTGCCCCTAGTTCCAAGGCCGCTTCTAGACCGGCAATGCATGCCTCGTATTCTGCTTCGTTGTTCAAGACTTTGAATCGGAGTTGGAAGGCTAGAGGGATACGGGACTTGTCAGGTGCTATCAGCAGCACTCCTATCCCATACCCGTACTAATTTGACGCTCTATCAAAGTACATCGTCCAAGTTTCATCGTTGATGTGCAAAATGGCTTCATCTGGGAATAAGTACTCGACTGCTTCGCCCCCTTCAACTGGATGGTCGGCTAAGAATTCTGCTACTGCTCTTCCTTTGACTGACTTGCGCGTCACATATTTTAGATCGAATTCGGAAAGCAACAGCAACCAACGAGCTAGTCTACCCGTAAGTGCCGGTTTCTCGAAAAGATATTTTATGGGATCGAGTCGTGAAACCAACATTACGGAGTGAGCTAACAGGTAGTGCCGCAGCTTCCTGGTAGCCCATACCAAAGCTAAGCAAGCCTTCTCCAACGGTGTGTAGCGAGTCTCATACTCTAGCATCTTCTTGCTCAGATAGTAGATGGCTCTCTCCATTTTGTCCTCTGATTCTTGCGCGAGCATGCAGCCCATTGTGGTCTCAGTCACTAAAAGGTACAATATCAACGGTCTCCCCGGCTCTGGCGGTGACAACAGGGGTGGGTTCTGCAAGTATTCTTTGATCTGTTCAAAAGCAGCTTGGCATCGGTCATCCCATTAGAATTTCTTTCCTTTCTTCAGGAGACAAAAAAGTGGTTCACAAGTCAAGGTTAATTTTGAGATAAACCGTCTTATGAATTGCACTTTACCCGGAATGCCTCGCACCACCTTTTCAGTCCTTGGTGGTGGCATTTCTAAGATGGCCTTGATTTTTGAAGGGTCGACCTCGATGCCCCTTTGTGTAATCAGAAACCCCAGCATTTTTCCCGCTGTAACACTGAACGTACACTTCTGAGGATTTAGCCGCAACCGAAATTCTCCGATCCTTTGAAAGAACTTTTGCAAGGCGGTGTAGTGGCCGTCCCTTTCTTTGGACTTGACAATCATGTCATCCACATACACCTCAACCTCTTTGTGGATCATGTCATGCAATATTGTGGTCGCGGCCCGTTGATATGTAGCTCCAGCATTCTTCAACCCAAACGGCATTACCCTGTAGCAATATGTCCCCCATGGGGTGGAGAAAGCAGTCTTTTCCCGATCTTCAGGTGCCATTACTATCTAGTTGTAGCCCGAAAAGCCATCCATGAACGAAAGCAAAGCATGCCCTGCTGTGAAATCCACCAACTCATCGATATGTGGCAAGGGAAAGTCGTCCTTCGGACTAGCTCTGTTCAAATCCCTGAAATCTACGCATACTCGGATCCTGCCATCCTTCTTCGGCACTGGGACGATGTTGGCCAACCAAGTCGGGTATTCGGATACCAGCAGGAAGCCTACGTCGATTTGCTTGGTGACCTCTTCCTTAATCTTGAGAGCCCAATCCGGGCGGATCCTTCTGAGTTTCTGTTTAACGGGTGGGGCCTTGGGGTCAAGAGGGATCCGGTGCTGTACAATCTCAGGATCGATTCCAGGCATGTCTTCGTAGGACCACGCGAAAACATCTTTGAAATCTTTTAATAAAGCGACTAAGCGCTCGCATTCCTCTGAAGACAACGTGGACCCAATCTGGACCAACCGCGGGTCCTCCTCAGTACCAATATTTACTGTAGTGATTTCATCAACTAGGGGTTTAACAAATCTTTCCTGCTCTTGTTCAATTAAGCGTTACAAAACCGGAGGAATTTCTTCCTCGTCGTTTTCATCAAAATTTTGAAAGTCTGAGTTAATGCAATAAATCAATCAAGGGCACAGAAAAGTACTCAGAAACCACAGCTACTTGATTCTCATTAAGCACATCCAAATCGTCCATTTCTTCGGTTACAACAGACTCAAAAGAGAAAGAAAAAGATGACCTGGACAAGACTGTGGCATCCGGGTTATCATCCCCAGGATTACCAGACTCAGACTCAATCGAGCTGGACCCTGATTCCGACTCACAAGACTCGGTGGAATCAGATTCCGGCTCACTACCTGACTCGGTGCTGCTGGACAAAAATCCCTCTTCATACTGCCAAATGAGAGAGGGTGCGATAGATGCATCCAAAATAGTTGCTGGCGGGCCCGCAGCAGTTCCATTCTCGATCACGCATACCGAGAAGTTATCCCCCAAGCACTCTTGGTCGATCGGAGGATCTGAAAGTAGACACGCCAGTGCTACCCCCATTTCAAATTCGGTGTCCTTAGACTGCACTTTCTTACTCTGCTCAACCTCAGCCAATGGGTCCGTCTGCTCTTTGGCAACGTCATCCCCGGATAGTTGCAGGTCGAAGAAGATCTCAAAACCAAGCACGTGCTTCCTCTCCGCATTCATCCACGGCTCTGGGAAGCCATAAAATGGAAAGTCCTCCCCCTCCCGGACGAAGCGTCCGTTCAGGGTTCCCTGAATGGGTCGATGCATTAACTCGAAAGGCTTCCCTGCCTTCTTTGCTCTGGCTCTCCCAGCCATCTCTTTACCCTTCCTCACCCAGTCCTCTTTGGTAGGCAGATAACCCAAGCCAAAGGTATGCGGATTGTGCGGCACTTCGGCCAATGCTGCGACGCCCTTCCGGCCGCTCTTTCCCAATCCCATCCCGGGGATGTGTTGAAGCTTGTTCATGAGGTATACAGATTGAGCACTAACGTACACTCCCTCATTAACAGCCATGATGTTCTGCACAATTCGGGCCTCAGCCAAAGTAAACCCTGATAAGAACAAATCCTCCGTGCCATGTTTGATTTCCAAGACTGGTGTAGACACTTCCGGCGGCGGATGGATTGACGAATTCCCAAAAACAATAGCTATCCCTTTCCCGTGAGGGTACATCAACATCTGATGCAAGGTGGAAGAGACTGTCTTGACCTGGTGCAACCACGGTCGCCCCAAAAGTAGCTTAAAGGTTGCGGAAACGTCCAAGACATGGAATTCAATGTTGTGTTGTCCTGGACCAACTTGGGTCTGAATTTTAACAGTCCCCATCACCTCCCTGCTTGTGTTATCATAGGCTCTGATCACTTGAGTAGTTGGCACGAAGTCCGCGGGCTTCAACCCGATTGCATATGTCGTCCTTGACGGGCACACGTTAATAGTAGATCCCGTGTCGACAAGAACCACTGGTACCCATTTGCCTCTACATTCCACCGAGATGTAGAGAGGTTTGTTGCGATTTGCGCCTTCAGGCGGTAGTTCTTTGTCAGAAAAGGTCAACGTCGGGGATCCTCCTCCAGGAAAAACCAATCCAACCAGCTGCTCCGGCGTGGTGTCTATAGAAAGCTTGGCCTTGTCCATGGCTGAAAGGACAGCCTGCCTATGTACTCGTGATGCCATAAGCAGTCCCCAGATGGAGATGTCTGCTTGTATCTTCTTTAACTGCTTTAGTACAGCCTCTTCTTCGATTTGCTTTTCTTTCTTTCTCTCAGCTTCCTTATCCTTTCCAGATGCTTCTGGCTGGTCTAAGTGCGAGGGCTTGAAATACCGCCCACTTCTTGTCATATGATCGACCTCGCCGATATACCAGGTATCATCTGGCTGGTTACTCCCCCAATCTTCATCTGTGTGGGCGAGACATAAATCATCGTCTTCCCACCACATTCCGTCGGCGGCCGACAGACACCTGTCCGGCCCCGGTATGATCGTACTCGTAGTACCTTCAGCCCACATGCCCGCAGTGTCTTCTGTTCCTGTGCCCACAGCACTTTCGGCCCCTTCACAAGCTTTTGCCTTCCTGATTCTCTCAGAATCCCAAAACTTTTCTTGTTCTGACTGCATCAGTGCAGTTTGTGGTTCAACTTTCTCTGTATCCACAATGCTCAAGTCCCGAGCGAAATTTTTCATACCGGCGCTCTCCGGCAATGTATTCTGACTTCCGGCCCTTCCGGCCACAATTGATACTCTCACCCCAGCCGGGCCCTGTTCTGGTTGGAACTCTTCCACAATATCCGGTTGATCATCCAGCCATCCGGTAACCTCTGCCGATTCCTCATAATCAAACCAGTTGACTGTCGCGCCTCCTGATTCTTGGTCATTGAAAAACTGTAGGTTGGCAAAGTCCTCTTCTACAGCCGCCACGTCATCTGTTCCTTGCTCAAATCTATCCCCCTAGATCACACACAGTTCTACTTTCTTTGGCAATTCTACACTTGCCTTAGACTGGCCTGCTAACAGGATGTAATCACTCGGATCATAGGCTTCCCCAGCAAAGTTCCCAGACTGCTCAAACCCTGATTCAACAGCTCCATCCTCCTCTGCAATCTCTCCCGTACCGTCTTCAACAGCCGCCACCATTGGCTCATGTTGGGTTGTGGAGATACCCAGCATGCACAAAAAGTCAGTGCAGTCAGGGAGGAACACCTCCGGCTTAGGGAGATGGGAGGGGGTGATATAGATGCTAGGATCGTAAGACACGACCCCAGTCTGGATAAAGTTGATTCTTTTGGGAGGTGGAGCTTGGTTGTGTGTAGGGAGTGGGTTGGTTGTGACATTGGGTCTTTCTGGTGGCAAAATCACCTGTTTGTCAACGAGATCTTGAATCTCGTGACGCAATCTGAAACATTGGTCGGTGTCATGACCGTGTTGTTGGTGATATACGCAATATTTGGCTAGGTTGTGAGTGGGGGGGAGTGGATTTGGCAACGGCCTGGGTTCCAGGGGTTTTAGATGTCCTTTTCTGATTAAGACCCCTAGAGCCTTGGACAAGGGCATGTACAGTGGGGTGAAGGTCCTTTGGCCTCTAGGTTGGTATTTGGTGGTCTGTGTATTGCTTCCAGATGCACCGGAAAATGGTGTGGCTGCCATGGGCTTTGGAAGGGGAGGGGGAATGGTGGCGACCATGTTTACCTCCAAAGTTCTTGCAGTTGCAGCGCCACTTGGGCCTGCATTATTGTTGCGGTTAAAGGTTCTTCGGGGTTGCTCTCTGTCTTGGTCAATCAGACCCTGTTTCATTGCATCTTCAATTTGTACTCCCATCTCGTGCAGATCCGAAAAGGTGGGGAAGGGGAGCACAATCATTTTTTGCATCAGTTTTGGCTGGAGATTGCGCGCAATCATCCGGATCTGGTCCTTATCGGTGGGCCTTAAAGTCATCATCGAGGCCTTCGCCCTCCACCGGGTCACGAAATCCGAGAAACTCTCTTTGTGCTCCTGCCTTGTTGTTTCGAGATCATGAGTTGTATTCTCAATTTGAGTGTTGTAAGAGTATTGTGCAACAAAGGCCTCGGCCATTTCATCCCAACTCCACTTGACATCATCCTCCAACTTCGCATATCAGATAGCAGCCACGCCTGACAGGGTCCGGCCGAATAGCGAAAGCTTCTGGGGTCTGGTGAGGTCCATTGGCCGTAATATATCTGAGAATAGCCGGAGGTGGACCATGGGATCACCAAATCCGTCGAAGCGATCGATCTGTGGCATTTTGAATCTATCCGGAAACGTTACAGCCACGTCGGTATATCCGTCCTCGATATCCGGGATAGCCTTTACCCCCTGGGATTTTTTGAATAGCTTTTCGAGCTTGCTCAATTTCAGTGTTGTATGGTCTACCTCAAACTCGAAGGGAGAGTCCGGTTGATTGACAGGCGTAGGTGCCTTAGTGTTGAACGCGCTCGTGTGGGCCTCGCTACAGTTCGAACTCGATTTGTGTCACAGTTCTTAATCTGAACCAAAGAGTCCAAATCTGGCAAATCGTTTTGAGAAACAGATTTTTGAAAAGAAGTGCCAAACATGGACTGCTTTGCCAGATACAGAGTCGCCACCTAAATTTTTTTTTTATGGGGGAATTTAGGAAGCCCTGACTTGGTGCCAAAGGCCACGTGTCCGTCATCACCGAAGTTGCCTCGGTTCGGGAGCTAGGGTACGATTGGGGAAGGTCAGCTATGAGCACCCCCCCTCGCCCGATCGGAAGATCGGCCTCTACTAACCGTGATATCCATTTTTGAAAACGTTATGTGTTCTTATCCCGATTATTAGCCTAGAATTATTATGTTATAGGCACAGCACAAAAGTATAGACTAGATTGCCTAATTTGGGAATGAGCATTGCATATCCGTTTGTTTTGGAAAAATGTTTTGGAATTTGCTACTCGCAAGTAGGCTAAAACATGGATTTCAATGAGCTATTCCAACTCAGACAATCCAACCTTCACCCATAGGCATTCAAGCAGTTATATCACATAAGCAGCTAGCCTCATGGTAATCATGCTATCATGGCAACGCTCACACGCATGCAAGGATGCTAAAGCATAGATACTTACATCGTACTCCGTGCCAAAACAAAACTAGTTAGTAATCATATGCATGATCCTAGTTCATGTTTAAATGTCTAATGCAACGCATACGAAATGTCACTAGAGTAGGCTCGGCTATTCTATGAATGACATGTGAAAATGCACAAGTAGCATGTATTCAAGTTAGATTTGAAATACTAATGCAGTTAGCATGATGCACTGAGCCCGGTGCATGCAATACTGATGAATGATCCACGCATGCATAGCATAAGGTATGCTAAATTAAACATGACCTATTACTAACCATCAAAGCAGGTAAGTAAAAAGGAGAAAGAAGTGGGGGTTGGAAGACATACACACACTCACCCACACTTATTACAAATTCACCCTCGCTCGAAGAGACCAAAACAATAATACAATTCGAATAATGAATTAACTAACCTAGCTAATTAATTATTACATACCAACTAAATTAATTGAACGAATTAATTAATTTAAGAAAGCAAGAAAAAGGGCCTCGGGAAGAGAGCTCAATGCACGCGTGCTCGGGTCTTACTCGGAAGTCCACTGCCATGCGCAAGCTGCCTCTGTTTTCCCTGCTCTGCCCCTCTGAAAACTTCCAATGTCTCAGAATTGCTTCCCTGGACATTGGGAGACACCACCGGCTGAGGAGAATGGCCACCGGCAGCAAGATGTGATCATCAGCTGTTGATAAAGCTATCGGCCCAGGATGGATTGCCGATCGGCACTCTGTGCAGTCGATCGGCAAAAAGTTCCTGCAGAATCTGTTTGACAGCAGCAGAGGACAGAGCTTTGCATGGCAATGCAATTCAAGCAATGTATGCACCAACCATATCCTTTATCATATTTATGACTCAAAGGGACATGGTCCTTGGTTCTCGGACCATCAATCGCGCATTTCAATGCGTGATTGTCCAAGAGACCAAGTTGTGCATTTTCATGTCAAATGAAATGCAAACCAAATAAGCACATAAAGGCCCAACCTCTATCACTTGACTTCAAGAGGCAAGGCATGCATGTTCAATGCGATGCAACCTAAGCATGTTAGCTAATATGCAACATGGCATAAAAGAGAGCATACAAACATGCAATGCACATTAGGTACACAAACTAAGCAACAAAGCAAACAAGCATGCCACAATTATGCAAACCACTAGAGCACACAAGATGTAATCCAATCACGCAACATGCTAGCAACTTGACCAATGGAATGCCCAGCGAATGCAAGTGATTTCAAGCATGTAACATGTGCAACCAAAGCATGCAAACACGGGATGATGTAACAACACTTGAATGGCATGCAAGGGATGGACTCACACTAATTGGACAGCTCTAAGTTAGGTCCAAAACAGTGGCCAAAAGCTTAAGAAAATGGGACCAAACACCCATACACACATGCACATGTTAAGGCCTAACGCTTAAGCATCAAAGGACAACTTTTAAGCACACTTAAAAGGGAATAATCATGGACATATGGCATGCATTATAAGCCTTGAAAATCATGCTATAAGAGGTGCCAAACCAACTTAAACAAGACAAACATTAGCATGCAAATGGTCCAAGCATTTAAAGCAAGTCAAAGGGGACTTAAACCATGGCTAAGCCAACCAAGCCTCACAAGGCCAAGAAGACTTAAAACCGGTCCAAGGCAGACCTAGACCATGCAAAGGGACCCCCTAGATGGCATCTAAGTGGCTCAAATTCAAAAGCATGCACAAAGGCCAAAACATGGAGCATACAACATAAGCTTTCAAAGCATTAAAGAGGTGTCCAAGGCAAGCATACAAGCATACCAAAGGGACTGAAATAACATGGAAAATGATCCCAACCCACTAAAATCGAAGCAAGTGATGCATGCAACACACTCATACACTTAAGGCCAACAAACCAAAAATGCAAAGGGGCTATATAATGCATGCCATGGTCGACCAAAATGGCTAAGGACAGACCTTAAACATGGCGAAATAAGCATGAAAGCTTCACAAAGCTAAGCCTAAAGCATGCTAGAACAATGGTTTACAACCTAAGGCATGTCAAGGCAACAAAATGGCATTACAAGGCATGTATGCTAAGCAAGCATGATGTACCAAAACCAACTAAAAACAGAGGCATATTATGACATAATAAGCACAAAAATCAGCCAAGGCATGGTCAACAAGAGCCTAAGCTAGGTGCTCCCTCAAGAGGCAAAAATGGTCCTTTTTAAGGACAACAAGGAGAGGGGGTGGCCCTCTCCTTCTTGGGACCTCAAGGCACCATCCTCACCTTTGAAATCCCTCAAGATTTCAATGGTGAGGAGGCCCAAACACCAAGGTCTCGGAGCTCACCCAAAATGGCACAAAATGGAGCCTTACAAGGCTTAAAAGGGGTCAAACAACCCCAAAGCTTGAAGCAACCTTAAACAACTATTTAGAGGGCCTAAAAACAGAACTTTTTATGTTATATACTAAACACAAAAACAGTTGCAAGGTAGGCAAAAATACAATGCAAGAAAGGGGTAAAAAGGAGCAAGCTTCTTACCCTTGAAGACCTTCTTCAACAATGGAGCTCCAGCAGCTTCTTTAGGTTGAAACCAGCTTCAAAACCTCCAAAACAACCCTCAAGAGGCCTCAGCTCCAAGGGATGGTGTAATGGTGGGTGCTTGTGAGCAAAAGTAAGACAAAACACACACACTAAGCTCAAGAGAGAGAGAGAGAGAGAGAGATATAGGATAGATACAAATTCCTAACCCTAAAACCAGAGCTCTCTAACTATGTTGTCTAACCCTAATGCCAAGAGAGGAGCCCTCTTCTTATAGGCAACTCCCTCTTGTAAGGCTTCCAAGACAAGCCATCCAAGAGGGAAATCCCTCCATACACGTGTATGGAGGGGAGCAGAGTGGGTGCCAACTATCACAGCTGGCACAAAATATCTACTAAAAGTAGATGAACAATGATCGGCCATTCAAAATTGCCATTTTGGCAAAATAAATGGCCAACCGGCAACAAAGAGTGCCGACCGACAATATACATTGCCGATGGCATAAAATCACTGGCCGGTGGCCTCAAGCCATGGCCGGTGATGTGTGGGGATGCCTCACAAGGCATTCCCTGCCCCTCCAAGGCAAAACACAAGTGTTTGGTGCAAAACCAGACACAACACGGTCGAGTCGAGAGATCCTGAGGCAAGGCGCGCAACCGAGACCTCCGAGAACTCAAGACGAATACAAACAAGGGTAATCACCAAGTGTTCCAATGGTGACGTCCAAGTCTTGAGGACGGTCAAAAAATGGGGTGTCTACACTTAGACAGCTGGGGCAGAATTGGGGGCGGAGCTGGCCCCGTTGGTGTGTCCGTATCTGCCTGGACATTTGGTGCCTCCTCGGGTGCTAGGATTCCCGGTGGGGGAGGAACCGGGTGTGAAGCAGATGCTCTGGTTTGTTGTTACAGCCTGGCAATTGATTCTGCTTGCTGGGCCATGATCTCGGCCTGTTGTTTGGCAAACTCATCCCGGCGAACAGCGTCCTGCTACATGGCTCTCATGGTCTCTTGCATCTGACGCATCATTTCCTCAACTCCTGTCGGTGCCGCCATACTGCCCTGATTTGTCTGAACTATTGGCAGGTCTATTTCTATAGCAACAATTGGGATCTCAATCTGACTGTCCACTGATGGGGTAATCCATTGCTCTAGCAACCTCTGCTCGGATACACTGCGTTTTCTTGGTCTTTGCCTGATAACCGAGGGTAGAGAGTGGAACATTGGTTGTCCGTCAACCAGATCCTCGGACCGATTGAGTTGGTGACCTCTAGTCCAGAGTGCTTGGGGAATATCTGCTTGGTTTGAAGCAATTGTGCTAAACTACCCTCCCTAGCAAAAAGATAAATAAAGCAATAAGGAAATAAATAACTAGATAAATGGACAACATAACAGCTTAAAATAAATACACAACACACAGCCAGGCATAGCAACACACGGTCGACAAGCTGAGTACACACTGTCCTCAAACACTAATCATTATCCCTGAATCACTGTCCCCGAAAACTGAATCCGGTACCCGCAGATAACTGATTCTGAAACACTGACTGATGCCCGCAGGCCTGATACCCAAAATACTGAATTGGCGCCCGCAGGCCTGATGCCCAAACTTGTAAACTGATACATGCATTCGTATAGAGACGCACTCTAAAAGCACATAACAAACAAGTGAGAGCCAAAACACCCCTATGTTGGGGTAAGGTTTCCCTGTCCTATTCTGTCAGGAGCTAGGGTTTCACTACGCATGCAACGGTTTCAAACAACCTATCGGGTAAGCAACCTGTCCTAGTTTGGAATGGTCACTACGGATTCCGAATATGCACTAGGTCGAATGGTCAAAAGGGTGCCCCGGTAAAACCGGGGTTTGTGTTCCCATACTGGCAGAGCCCACAACCGGTCAGCCTTATGGTCATGCCTTGACAAGACAAGCCTCCGGCAAACCATTCAGGAATAGCAGATGGCAAACACGGTGTCCTAGGCGCACCAATGCACATGCAATGCAAAGAAACACATAAGTGTAGTCAAAAACAGATATCATGAGTTTGAGTCAAGTTCTCTAAGTCCCCAGCAGAGTCGCCAGAAACTGTAGACATCCCCGAACGCCCCGGGAGGATGAGTCCCGTTCTGTTCGTTTGGGCTCACTACTATTCGGACTCTCAAATGTCACGGTTCTAAATCTGAACCAAAGAGTCCAAATCCGGCAAATCGTTTTGAGAAAACAGATTTTTTTTAGAAAGAAGTGCCAAACATGGACTGCTTTGCCATATACAGAGTCGCCACCTAAATATTTTATTTTGGGAGAAATTTAGGAAACCCTGACTCGTTGCCTAAGGCCACGTATCCATCATCACCAAAGTTGCCTCGGCTCGGGAACTTGGGTACGATTGGGGAAGGTCACTTCGTGAGCACCCCTGCTCGCCCAATCAAAGATCGGCCTCTACTAACCATGATATCGAGTTTTGAAAACATTACGCGTTCTTATTCCGGTTATTAGCCTAGATTTACTATGTGATGTGCACAACATACAAGTATAGACTGGATCGCATGAATTGGAACAAAACGCTTCATGTTTGTTTATTTTGAAAATGGTTTGATGGTGCTACCCGCAAGTAGGCTAAGACGTGGATTTGCCACCCACGGGTGGGTTTAGAAAACATGATTTTGCCACTATCTAGTGGGCTTTAAACTCACAGTCAACGAATTGTTCCAATTCAAATAACCCAGCCTTCACCCACAGGCATTCAGGCAGTTTATATCACATAAGCACATAGCCTCATGGTAAGCACGCTATCATGGCAGTCACTCACACGCATGCAAGGATGCTAAAGCATAAAACTTACCGAGTACTCCAAGCCAAAACAGAAGCTGATTAGAAACCCATGCATGATCCTAACTATACAGAAATGCCTAATGCAACACATGCAAGATGCAACTAAGATAGGCTCGGCTATTCTAAAGATGGCATGCGAAATGCCACAACTAACAAGTATTCAACTCGAAATTGAAATGCAATGTAGTTAGTATGATGCGCTGAGACCAGTGCATGCAAAACAGATGAATGAATGCAAACATGCTATCATACTGTATGTTAATTGAAACATGCCCTAATCTAACCATCATAAGCGAGTAAATAAAAGGGAGAAGGACGTGGGGTTGGAAGAAATACATCACACACACGCACACTTATTACAGTTGTGCCCTCACTCGGAGGGTCCGAATAGATAATATACAGTCCCGAATAAATAGTACAGTCCGAATAAGTACAAAATCCTAAGGTGTCGTTTGGTAACACTTACGTTTTCAGTTTTCTGTTTATGTTTACAAAAATTTAAAAAGTTCAAATAAAAACTTGTTTGGTAATATTTTTGATTTATAAATCAGTAGTCTTAGTTTATAAATTTGGCCAAAAAATGAAAACACAAAAAATGTGTTTCCATTTTGAGTTTTTGGTTTTTTTTTTTTTTTTTTGTATCACCCAACACTAGCCACCACCCCCCACCATTTTCCACCACTGTCTTCCGCCACCACCACTCACCCCCCACCACCACCTGCCACCACCACTCGCCACCCACCTGTCACCACCACTCGCCACCTACCTGCCACCACCACCCACCTCTCACCACCACCACCCACCCCTCGCCACCACCACCACCACCCACCTCTCACCACCACTGCCACCACCACCACCCACCTGCCATCCACCCGCCACTACCATCCACCGCCCGCCACCACCACCCGTCACCTATTTGCCACCATCACTCACCACCCACCTGCCACCACCATGCACCACCTGTCACCACCAGCCACCCACTACCACCAGCCACCTGCAACCCACCCGCAACCACCACCCACCACCACCACTATCACCTGCCACCCACCCGCCACCACCACCACCTGCCACCCACCACCACCACCACCACCACCCACTCGCTTCCACCTACCACCGTCACCCACCCACCCACCACCACCACCGCCTGTCACCTACCCGCCACCACCTGTCATCCACCACCCACCTGCCACCACCACCCACCACCACTGCCACCCACTCACTACCACCCACCACCCGCCACCGTCACCTACCCCCCCACCATCACCACCTACCACCCACCACCCACCCGCCACCACCCACCACCACCCGCCACCCACCTGCCACCACCACCCACCACCCGCCACCACTACCCACTCGCTACCATCCACCACCCGCCACCGTCACCCACCCACCCACTATCACCACCCGCCACCTACCCGCCACCACCACCCAACTGCCACCACCCACCACCACCCGCCATCCGCCACCCACCTGCCACCACCACCACCCACTCGCTACAACCCACCACCCGCTACCGTCACCCACCCACCCGCCACAACCACCCACCCACCACCACCAGCTACTACCACCCACCGTCACCACTTTCCAACACCATCTTCTACTGCCACTTGCCACCAATTGCCATTTCTCACTATTTTTTATATTTTTAAATTTTTTTAAACATTTTGTCAATTACCAAACGCGTTTGTAATTTATGGTTTTCTAAAAATAAACAAAAAATAAATAAAAACCAGTTTATAAAATTTTTGTAAATATAAACTGAAAACATAAACGTTACCAAACACACCCTAATTAATTAGCAAATTAATCTAGGAAAGCAGTAAATTGCACGCAAATCGGTAGACCGCCTCAGCTCTGTTTCGAATGATGGATGATGCATGCTCGAGTTGCCTTGCGCGGAAATCCATTGCAATGCCCCGGTTCGCCTCTGTTTGCAATTGTTCTCGGGATGCGTGCCAAGCTCCGGAAGGCTGTCGATTTTTGATTTACTGCAACAGAGAGCAACACAGGGGCATGGCAAAGTATTTTCACGTATGTATGCATGACTACTCTTCAGGGAGTGTAGTCTTCGATCCTCGTGCCAATGCTCTAACATACAACCTAGCATACACAATGCTGCGAAATGAAATGGCATACACAATGCACGATTGGACTTACACCAACATGAGTGGACCTCAGCCACACTCACATCACTAGCCATTGGGTGAAAATGGGACTATCGAAATGCGTGCACACATGCACGCAAACCGAGGACCGATCCTAGGCATAACATGCAACTCTAACAAGGCATGGCAAGGGATGCAAGATGGCATACAAACTCACAAATTCCAGCACTGAAATATGATGCTAAACAGCCCCGAAACATGGAAAAAAGGGACCCGGTGCATGAGATGAACCCCGAAACTCGAAACTAGGCACATGGAATGACTTATAGCTATACAAAGCATGCATTATTTGATCATGAAGTCTAAAGACAGAGCCAATGCAGTCCCAAAAAATGAACATTTTCAGTTCAAAGTATGGCCAAAAGATGCTAGCATGATGGACTAAAATAGCATGCAAGATTGGCTAGCAAACATGAGTTATATGGCAAGTATAGTATGCACATGGAATCTTACCAAACCAGAAAAAATCAGTGAATAAAACATGTGAAAATATGTCCAAATAACCATGGAGGTGCAACCAATACATGCAAAAATGATGAGCTCCTTTAGAGGGCCATGCAATGGATTATTAAGCACATACAAGGTGGACACTTAGCATGCCATAGGAAAATATGAAAATAAAATATGGTAGTCTTAGAACTCACCAAATTGACCCTGGAAAGTGACTTCAAAGCATGCAAGATAGGGTCTCTTTGGAAGGCCAAAAATGACCACCAAACAAGTCAAGGTGAGAGGGGGTCACCCCCCTCTGATTTGGAGGCTCAAAATAGTGTTCTAGCCACTGAAAATCCACTGGATTTCAGTGGCTAGAAGGCCAAACCAAGCATGCAACAAGAGCTTAGGTGTAAGGCTCAAAATAAGGGACAATCAAGCATACAAGGAAGCATATGACCTCAAACAAGAAAATTCCCTTAATGAAACATGAAGATTATGTCAAAAGGAGACTTTTTCAGTTTATAACAAATCTCAAAAGTGAACACAAATAGGGCTAATCTATTATGCAAAAATGGCCCTAAAAGAGAGATTAGAGACAAGGGATAGCATCTCGCCCAAAATAGCAAAGAACCCTTCAACAAAGTTGAAGAGGGGCTCAAAAAAGGCACTTTATAGTTTATATCAAGTCTCGAAAATAAACACAAGTGAGGCTAAAACAACATGCAAGAAAAAGGCCTAAAAGAGGGATAAAGAGACAAGTGGTAGAAGCTGGCCTCAAACAGAGGAGAGCCCTTCAACAAAGTTAAATAGGGGCTCAAAAAAAGACATTTTACAGCTTATGACCAAATCCAAAACAGCTCACAAATAAGACTAAAATACCATGCAAAAATAGGCCTAAAAGAGGGATTAAGCACAAAGGGTGAAGAGAAGACCTCAAACAGAAAAAAGTCCTTGATCAAATATGAAGAGGAGATCAAAATATGACTCTTTACAGTTTAGGTAGGAGCCCAAAAATGTAAGCAAAAGGGGCTAAGATATAGAACAAAATAAGGCAAGAAAGAGGGAGAAGAGGACTCACCCTTGTAGCACAACTTTCTCGCAGCTTCTGGTCCAAGAAGAGGAGCTCCTAACCTCTGAAAAACAGCCTCAAGTTGCTGGAATGGAGTGTGGAGGTTGTAGGCTTGGAGGTGGTGTGTAAAGGTCAAGAACAATGGGTGTTTAGAGCTTGAAAATGGAGAGCAATGGAGGAGGGAAGGGTGTATGCTCCAGCTAGTTTTTCTAGCCCCTCAAAATGGAGCTGGGGTGCTGGCTTTATAGAGGAGAGGCCAAGGGAAAAGGGGGGGAAAAACAAATTCAAATTTTCCCCCCAAAAGGCAGCCTCTCGGATACAGGATCTGGGGGAAAACAACTGGCACAGCTGGAATACACTTGGAGAGAGGATCATGGCCGACCAGGTTCAAAAGGGTTAGGGGGCTGGCCGGCCACCCCCCCTGGCTGGTCGGCCAGGGGTCAAAAGGGTCAATCAAAATTGCTGGCCGGCCACCCCAAAAAAGGTGGCCTCCCATGTGTGCACAACACAAATATGTGGTCAAAACCTAGAAAATTTGAACCAGAAGAGAGAAAAGCCAACTTCTTAGAGGGGTTCAAAAGGGTCAGAGACAATTACTGGCCGGCCTATTCATATTGGTGGCCTCCCAGGTGTGTACAACACAAATATGGGGTTTAGGGCTAAAGAAAGTGGCCCGGGAGTGGTCAACGTTAGCTTTCTAGTGAGGAAAACGGGCGACGGAGAGCGATGAAGAAATAAAACTGGCTTTTTAGCAAAATTGCTGGCCTCCCACCCTCCTACAAGCTTTCTAACAATGAAAATAAGGTCTCCACAAAAAATGAACCAAAACAGATGCAAAACGGAGGTTCGGGGACCGAAACGCGCGGCCTGGGGCCCCGAAAATGGGTTGTTAAACACTGAAGGTGGCATTCGACCACGAAGTTGGTCTCTTGAGCCATAGTGTCCCCCAAAAGGGAGTAAATAAGATGTATGCCGAAAACCGGAGCAAACGGAGGTGGTTAGGCGGTCCCGAACCGAGGCACACGGCCGTTAGCTCTGAAAAATTGGAAACCAGGCTCCAAACGGGAAAAATAGCCTACGACCACGAAATGTAGCCTACGGCCACTGAGAAATGATCTACGAGACCTCTCCCTCCCTTCGGGAAGAGAAAACAGAGTAAACAGAGCCTGGTTCGCAAATCAAGGCAAGGCACGAAAGAGTCCGGAAGTCCGGAGGCAAGGCTTGCAGCAAGGACTCTGAAACTTCTAAACGAGCACAATATGCAATGTCACCGAGCGCTCAATCAGTGACGTCTGAGTCTTAAGGTCGGTCAAAAATGGGGTGTCTACACCACCCTTCCTTATACTTGTTCACTAGCTTTAATCTCTTTATGATTGTGTACCTTCTATAGCTTAATTTCAGTACTGTTTCATGCTATTTGGGGGATGTTTAATTTATTTCAATAATTTTGTTTTACATATTATGTTTGTTTTATAATAACAAATTAATCAACTTTGCATAATCATCTCTGCAATCTCCTTCCATTCTTTAATTACTTTGATTAAAAAGTAGTGAAAAATTAAGGCTGCTCAAGTATAAGAAAGAAATTTTTCCATGCTTAATGGTTTAATCTATTCGGAGGTTCATTACCAAAGGCATAAAACTTTTTCATGCTTAATGGTTTAATCTCTTCGGAGGTTCATTACCAAAGGCATTCTTTTTTTTTTACACTAAAGCCAATCTTTTATTTTTTATTTCTTTTTATCACCAGTGTGTTTACTTTTAAGGGACTAATGGACCCTTGGAAATCACCAAGAAAAGCGTCATTATCACTAATTATTAAGTTTGGATTTCAAGTCATTATCACTCACTTTGGGTTTTTCTAAGTCATTATCACTCTTCTGAGTTTGACTAGTCCTTGTTGCGCATCTTGGGTTTGACTTGAAATCCTTAACTTGTAAATAAGTTTGACTCTTCCTTTGTAATTTCCCCCGAATAAAATAAGGTTTATTTCCTCGGATTAAGTCAACACTTGTTTCCCTTTAATGTGTTTCAGACTTAGTGGATGTAAATATCACCGTGGACTTAATGGATTAAAGAAAAGGAATGGTAATATAACAGAGACTAATAAAATTGAGTTTAAAATGAATTAACCGACGTAAAGAACCAATATGACTGATTGAATTCGGTCCGACATTATACCGAGTTTATTGCGTCAAGACTTGTCTTACGTCAATTCATGATGTTTTGATAAATCTTGAAGCGTCTTTACGGCCAAACGTTATGCCGGAGTCTATTGTGTCAAGGATTGTCTTACATCAATTCATGATATTTTGATGAACCTTGAAGTATCTCTAATTTTCTTCTTGAATTCACCTCATGATATAAGGGAGGGGTGGTTGTTATGCATTGCATTTATTGATCTTTGTCCTATCGTGTCCAAAATCATCTTGCAAATCAACTTGCAACCATAGATGGTTTGGGAGTATTTTCTATGATAGAGAAGGATAGAAGAGACAAACATGGCTAGGAATACCTTGTCTGCACTGTTTCACCTTAGGTACAAAAAATAGATTTCCACAAGAAAAAAAGGTATTGGATTTATTTGGGGCTCGACTGAGTCTCATTTTGGGTCGGCACGGCAAGGCTCCAATAAATTACAAACAATACACTTTTGGTCGAAAGCAGTAACTAGGAGTGAAACGGAACAAATCCCAGCAACGCAGACAGAATAACTCCTGAGGAGCATCGAGCAATCATTGCATATTATTATTGTAATAAATTAAACAGCCCCTTTCATTTATTATTCATTCAGATTTGTAATAATTATTTATTCAGACACTTGGACATTTGAACCCTCCTTCGCGAGGATAAATATGTAATAAGTTGTATGTCTTCCAACCTCCATTCTTTCTCCCTTTTATTTATCTGCTTATGATGGTTAGCATAGGGACATCATATTTTCAAATTAGCATTTTCATGATGTGCATCCATTCGTTTTGCATGCATAAAAGTTTGGCTCATCATATTATTCAAATGTCAAATTCAAACTCTTTACTTGAATACATGCGCTATCACATGCCTTGAATTGACTCGCATGCCATGCTAGTAGCCAAGCTTATTACTTGCACATTGTATGTGTTGCATTAATTAGGATCATGCATTTTTTCTAACTATTTGCTTTCTTTTGGCTCGCCTTCGGACATAAGGTAAGAATTTTTTGCTTTAGCATATTGCATGAGTGTGATTGTTGTCATATCAAACATACTACCATGAGGCTAAATGCTTACTGGATATACTTGTTTGAATGCCTATGGATGAAGGCTATTCACTGACATTGGGATACTTTGATTAATGTATATATATGAGATCACTTTTTCAAGTGATACATATGCAAAACACTTGTTTTCAAAACAAACATGAAATCAAACGTTCCACTTGTTTGTGAAATTAGTCTATACTTGTATGTTAAAGATAAAATAAGAACATATACTGTACATAAAAATCACATCATAATTAGTAGAGGCCGATCTTTGATCGGGTGAGTAGGGTGCTCATTATTGACCTTCCCCTCTCATACCTAAGTTCCCGAACCAAGACACTTTGGTAACGACGGACTAATGGCCTTTGGCATAAATCACGGGTTTCCTAAATTTCCCAAAATAAATATTTAGGTGGCGACTCTGATATCTGGCAAAGCAGTCCATTTTTGGCATTTTATTCAAGACATCGATTTTCCAAAAGAAATTGCCGAATTTGGACTCTTTTTTTGCTTCCACTATTTCTCATTGCACTTGTGAAATCAGATTTAGAACCAACACAAGTGGAGTCCGAACTGTAAGGGCAAATCATTCTTCCGAAAGGGAGTGCGAAAAGCCGACCTATAGTGGCTGGTAAGCAATCAGGTCAAAAGGCCTCACCCTCAAGGGAGGCAACTCAAGCTCCAAATGGTAGATCCCCTCCATGGCTATATCGGCAGGGATGTCTCCCGCCGCGATGGCTACCTTCTCTACCATCGGGTCCTCCACACCCATAGTAGGTGGAAGCACCGGCACCTCGGGAAGAGCACTATCATGTGGGATATCATCAGCCATGAAGAATATAGTGGGTGGTGAGAGAAAAACAAGGGAAATTAGGGAAATGGGCAGGAAACCCAAAAACCAAACAGTAAGATAGAGAAAATGAGAGAAAAAAGTGAAAACTCGGAAGAGAGTGCATGGAAACCAAGAAAACTCATGAGAAACAAGCAAAAAATAATGAGAAACCCAAAAACTCAACCAAATCAAAATCTAATCGGTTCAAAGTGAAGAGGGTCAAAAGGGTTTCAAAGAAAAAAGTCGCGTGGGTCGTTGGGTAAAGTGAGTAAAGAGAAAATCTAGTGAGAGAGAAAGCCTAGAGAGAGAGAGAGAGACGGATTTCGGAATGTGTATGTGTGAAATAAGGGCCCAAAAGCATGTTTTAATAAGCCACAGGTGTTAAAACCTCAAATTGCCCCCAAAACAGGTCTGGTGGCCGGCCGGCCAACATTTTGGCCATCCGACCCCTTTATTTGGCTAGCCAATTCTTCAAGTGGTCCTGATGTGTTTTTGTCGAGATCTTGCTTATTTTGTGCATGGAGGGTCTTGTGTTCATCCTAACACGGAAAATTGGAGTATTTGGGTTTGCTTCAGCTTCAAGAAATTCCAAGATTACATTCCAGATGCACCATTCTAGGTCCCGTCATTTCTCCGAAGCGTGAAAGTGCCCCAATCTTAAGCTTGAGCAAGTTGTATCCTTTTCTAAGCATTTGAGGACCTTCGAACTGTAAGTCGGAGATGGAATAGAGATCTTTATGAGGTGTTTTCAAAAAGCACCGCTTTACTTTATATTTGTCTAGACATCATACTCTATATTGCCATTTTATTTGTCGCATCCATTTACATCATGTGTTACCTTGTACCATCTATCCTATTACGCAGAAGCGTGATTAGGATCATTGTCCCTCGAGATTATCTCAGGACATGTGAAACATGTTCCCAAACGGTTTCCTTTCTTTAGGACACGTGAATGTTAGGGTATGTGATGGCATATCCCTGTGTATGGTAGGGTGTTCCCTATCATTTTCCCTATAAGGTGCTTCTAATGGCACCACTTTGTTTATCTTCTTTGTTACATTGCATGGAACATGCATCGCATCATATTTCATATCAATTACAGCAATTGCATCGTACTCATGTATATCTTGCCTGTATCATCTTGTCATTTGCATCCTTATTAAACCTTTCTGCGCAGAGCGCAGTTTGGCTTGTACCCTCCACCCTTTCTGCGCGAAGCATAGTTTGGCATGGAGCTTTTACCCTCTCTACGTGAAACGTGGTTTGGCTTGCTTTTCTTATCATCCTCTCTACATGAAACATAGTTTGGATAATCTTTCCTCTCTCTGTATGAAATACGATTAGATACGCCTATTGGTTGCTTCACTCTTCCCTCCTTTCGTGTGAAACACGTTAGGATGTTGTTTTACCTAGTTACAACCTTTCCTCTCTCCGTATGAAATACGGTTAGATACGCCTGTTGGTTGCCTCACTCTCTCCCTCTTTCGCGTTAGGATGTTTTTTTACCTAAATACGGTTAGATACGCCTATTGTTAGATATGCCTATCGGCTGCCTCACTCTCCCCCTCTTTCGCGTTAGAAATGCGTTAGGATGTTGTTTTACCTAGTTACAACCTTTCATCTCTCTGTATGAAATATGCTTAGATACGCCTATTGGTTACATCGTATTTCCTCCTTTCACGGGAAACGTGTTTGGAATTGTTATTTGCTTACTCCTTTCCATGTGAGGCATGGTCGAAATTATTTTAATTTAAGCTTGTTTGTTTCATATGTTGTTATCTTGTTATTACTCATTGCATTGTCTTGCATGATCATGGATTTTCAAAAATAATCGGCTTCACGAAACGTGGAAGTCCAATTTCCAAGGGTATCTATTGAGCATATCATATGCATTTTGACCTTGAACTATGCTGGTTTGATTCCCTGCAAAGGGATACATAGGAAATTTTTGAGTTCAACCAATTGCATCTGCATTTTGTTTGTTTGCCCAAGTCTTACGGCCTTGTCAAATGGGTCGTCTTTGGGCTTTGTCATTCACTCGTGTCATTTCATGACTTCGAGCTCTATCAAAAATAGGCAACTGTAGACATCTCATTTTGTCGCCCTTAAGACTTAGGTGCCTCACTATGAACACTTGATGATGAAATGCTACGCTGTGTAATTGTTCGATTCTTCAGCAAAATGATTCAAGTTCAAGCTTTATAACCTAAACCTTGTAACCCTTTTTCAACCAAAACCTTATTTTTTCTAGCCTAACCACTCAAAGAAGAGCTAGCCAAACAAATGGCTGGTAGGCCATTTTTAGAGAGCTGGCCGGCCATGTTTGTCGACAGTAGATATTTTACAGCAGCCAGCTGTCCCCATCTGCATGGTTTGCACCAGCTGTCTCTTTGCTAATATTTTCGACGTAAGAAGCTATTTTTCTATAAATATAACACCCCCCTCATGGTTTAGGTTAGAAAAATTCCCTAAAAGCCTATAACTTGTCCAACACACTTCCCTCCTCTCTTGCAATATACATACACTATGGATACACCATCTAAGCTTGAACTTGAAGCTTTTGGCTAAGATTCTTGAACACCATTTTAGCTCCTTGAGAGTGGTTAGTTTGTGGTTTGTAAACAAAGAAGCTCATCCTCTCTTTCAAGAGGTAGACTTTGAACTCTTTCACCATCTTTCCTCTCTCTTTTTCTTGTATTTACTTGATGTTTTTAGAGTGTTTTAAGGACTGAAATATGTGATTTAAAGTCATAAAAAGAGTAGGGGTTAGCCACCTTTCCTTAGACTTGTTGGTTAGATGAAGCCCCTTGGTTTTATTCCACTTTTTCCCACCTCTGAAACTTGATTTTCAGCACTATTTTTTGTTATTTGAGTGCTTCTTAATGTGTTAAATTATGCTTTGAATACTATGGCTGTGTTTTTGTAAGTCCTCTCAGATTTGGTGTGTTTAGGATATAGCCGCCAATCCGTTTAAGTTGATAGTCTTTTCTTTTATTTTTATAGCTTTTATGTATATATTCATGTCATTGTAATCATCCACTTTTCATTCATACTCTGCGACCTCCCTCATTTCTTCTCTTTTTCGATCAAAGGTTGTATCAAATGAAAAGTTATTGTTCTTGGTATAAAAGAGGGGTTCCTTGTGCTAAATGGTTTAATCTCTTAGGTTCATTACCAGGACATCACGTTTTCCTTACACTAAGCACAATCTCTTGTTTAACATCTCCTCTGGTCACCGGTGCGTTACTTTTAAGGGACTAATTTTCTAGTTAGACCTTTAGAAATCATAAATGAAGGATTCATTATAGCTCATTATCGGATTTGGATTTGGAGTCATTATCGCCCATTTCGAGTTTGACTCCAAATTCATTATCGCTTGTAAATGAGTTTGATTCCTCCTTTGTAATTTCCCCCATAGAAAAGGACTCGAAGAGTTCATTTCTCGGGTCAAGTCATGCTTGTTAATCTTTCTTTCTTTGAACTTAGCGGACTTAATCATCACTTTCGGACAAAAAAGGAGAAAGATAAAGAAAATGGAAGGTAAAGTAAAAACACTAATAAAATCGGAGTAAAAAAGAGGTAAAAATATAATAAAAATTGGTTAGGTTCAGTCGGACGTTATATTGAACCTGTTGCTTCTAGAATTATCACATACTATTTTAGTGATGTTTGATGATTCATGAGGCAAATCTACCATCTCCCTTGAGGTAACTCCATGATAGGGAGAAGGCATAGTTTGTCTTTTGTTACGTTTATTGAACTCTTGTCCTATCGCTTCTAAGATCATCATGCAACAAATTTGCAATGATTGATAATTTGAGAATTAAATCTACTCCTCTTTTGAACATCTTCATGAAAAGGAAGGGCAAAGAGGATAAACAGCTTTCGAAGACCCTCTGTTTTGCTCTATTCCAGCTCCATTGTAGTAGGGTATTCCTCAGAAATAGTGGCCAGCCAACCATCATTCTGTATAGCCGACCACCTTATTAGGCCGGCTACCCACCCATTTTATACAGTAGTGGTATTTTTATAGCAGAACAAAGCAGATCTTGAGGCCAAAACTAAACAATTTTCTGGTTGTAAACAGAGCAGGTTCTGGCAGCGAACAGAGAGGTTTTCGGAGGGTGTTCTCGGTTGCCCACACGCGGTTCCTCACCTCCTGTTCAAGTCCCCTTTAGATTAGTAGCTTTGATTCGTATGTAATTAATTAGTTGTTTCACTTTCATTCAGACTTATAATAATTAGTTTATTCATTTGTGTTTGTAATAACCATTCGGACCTTCTTATGTGAGGGCAAACTTATAATATTTATATGTCTTCCAACCCCCGTTTCTTTCTCCCTTTTATTTATATGCTTACCGTGGTTGCATATAGTATTATGTTTTCGTTTCATATCATTAGCATGCTTTGTTTCCATTTTTGCATACATTAGGGTTCGGTTCATCATTCTTGAATGTCGTTTTCATTTCCTACTACGGAGAAGTGGTTTTGGAAATACTCTTCAGATCTTGGAAGACGCTAGTGATCCTCAGCTAGTCACTTGAAAAGACACAAACACTCCGGTCGGGGGTGCCGGAATTAGCACTCCGACGGACAAGTCAGTTCTTGTACTCAAAATAGCTTGTCTTCTAAGTTAAGAAAAAAGTGATTGTTACATACCTTTCTCAATCTATTGTTCCTGTATTTATACCTGTTCCTTTTGATCCTCGGGGCCAGGGCCTACTTTTTAATCATTGTCCTTTCTCTTATTCGGCTCTAAGGATCTACACTTATTCGGCACATGTATTATATTCAGCTTTCCATTCTCGTAGGATACAGTCGATTAATATCAGTCTTCTAAGGTACGCACCTTCTGATTTTGCCATTATTCGGCTCCCACAATTGCCCCCCAAACTCCCCATTGACGGTAGTTAATCGGCGTGTTTGGTCTTGAATTGGGAAAGTCAAAATAAGTCAAGCGGCTTCGCGTACCCCAATACAGATGTCAGAATGTGCACACCTTTTTGGTCATCATTACACTTTCCCACCTCATTCGTGCGTCTCGCATTTATTGCGATTTGAAATTTCAGTCCTTTCGAGTGCACATTTCGTCAAGTATTCGAGACTCTTGGACCGCCAGCGGGTATCCCTTCTCTGACTCGCATTTTCTGTAATTCTTCTCCATCTATCCTTGCCCTGTTTACTCCTCGTAAGTCTTCTTCTCTCTTCTTTGCAATTCTATTTTATGTTTGTCATTTTGATTTCGGCGGAACCTTGAATCCCCGCGAAAATGGCTAAACACTTGAAAGACCTCATTTCTGAGGGTCGTATTTCTGGATTCCGGCAACACTTTTCCATTCCCAACGATGTCCACTTATCTCTTGTAACGGACAGTACTCTTGATATGGAGAGAGAGGATCAAAATACGATCGTCTTCCCTCTTTTATCCATAGCGGAGGGCAGAGTCCGTTTTCCCCTACATCCATTGCTTAAGGTCGTCCTTCGCTATTGGAGTCTGATTCCTTCTCAACCCAACGTAAATTTCTTTCGAATCATCATGGGGGTGATAGAGTTGAACCGACGCCTTAGGATCAACCTTGGCATTCCGGCGATTCGGCACTGCTACGCTTTGGCCAAATCTTCCGGTCGGCTGGGGCGATACTTTCTCAGGGCCAAGGACACTGACCATCATTTGATAACCATGCTTGCTAGTTCTGGTAAGAGAGTTGACGACTTAATGGTCAATGTCCGAGGTAATTGGGAGTTCAGTGAAGGCGAAGACCGCCTAGACCCTATTCCCAGACAGAAGGGTGATCCAGGTTGCCATGTAACGCCTAGTGTTTGTTGATCTGCCTTTTATTCAGCTTTTTCCTTTAATCACCCCTTGTTCTTTGCAGGTAACAGATTGAAGAAGGCTCTTCCCTCAACCGATGACGCAGTCCTTGAGGAAATTAAGTCTGCACTCAGATACTTCGGCCGTAGAAATGTACAAAAGCAAGGGAGAGCTGCTCACATACTCCTCCGATACGAACCAACTTATAATACATTCTCGGCCGCGAGCGGCATTCCAATTCCATCCGGCGATCAACACCTTTCGGCTCTTCTCTTTCCCAGCTTCAAGAGCCTTAGGCAAATTGGCCTTGAAGATTCGGATTTGAAGGAAGATGCGGAGCCGGTGGTAGAGGTAGTTGCCAAACCAACCAGAGAGATCGCTGAGGAGGCCGAAGAGGTCGACGAGGCGATACGCTCAGCGTTCGAGGCTGCCGGACT
Source organism: Camellia sinensis (assembly GCF_055761805.1). NCBI lineage: Eukaryota > Viridiplantae > Streptophyta > Magnoliopsida > Ericales > Theaceae > Camellia > Camellia sinensis. Next base: position 86,083,661 of record NC_138965.1, read on the forward strand.
TAACCAGCCTGCACCGTCCACTTCGGGTCGGGCAGAGTTTTCTTCTGGAGATATTTTTGCAAATTTGGGAGACCTACCCGGCGATTTTTTTGAAGGTATGGCTGGGGAAAGCCTTACGCAGATGGCGCGAAAGAAAAATGCCGAGCGAATGGCTTCTCGAAAGAAGGCCAAGGCCGCCCATTCTGAGCCCACCATGATTAAAACTTTCGTACCCGTTACTGAAGAGACGGCTCAGGTTGCTGCGACCGAAGCGGGGAAAGAGGTTGAACAACAAGTCATTGACGAACGGCTGATTCCGGAGAAGTAGGGCAAAAAGCGTAGTGCCGAGGGAGAGGCTGGGTCAGAGATTAGCCCTGCTTCCAAACGGCCTCGTTTAGAAGAGTCGGACGTGGTTGCTCCTTTTATTGTTCGGCCAAAGATCAAAGATACGCCGATCTCTTCTAACGCTTCAGCCATTAAGGATCCAGCTGTGGCGTTGAGCCTGGCGGCTTTAATTTCCTTGCCGACTGACAACGCAGCCTTTTGCGCCGTGCCGGATGTTATGGCCGTAGCCCTATCTGTGCAGTCGGCGCTCCTGGTAAGTGACCATCTCAAATTCTCTTGAATTTGTTTTCATTAAGGTATCTGACGATCCCAACTTGTTTTGCAGACGGTTGGCAGGATGGCAGACCTAGGCCGCCGCCTGCATGATGCCTTTGGCAGGATTGATCGTTTGCAAACGGAGGCGGACGCTCAAAAGAGTAGGGCCGAGTTTGAAGTGATGAGAGCCGCAATGGAGAGTGCGCGAGCTGAAGCAGAGGATGAGAGGGCTCGCTCAGCTGAACAGCTCCGCTCTGACGCTGAAAGTAGGGCAAATGCGAGCGAAGAATCGCTCAAGTTAGCCAAGGAGGCACTTGCCGAGGTGGAGGTGCAGTTAGAGGAGCTCAAGGCGGCCAAGGAAAAAGCCGATTCTGAGGCTTCTGCGGCATTTGAGGCAGGAAAAAGCGCTGCATTCAAGGAATATGTAGATGAAGTCCCCAAATTTGAGAATCGGGGGTTCAAACATGGGTGGCTCAAAGCCCTTGCTGCCGCTGGAGTTACATTGGCCTTGCCAATTCCCTACGAGCAAGTGGACGTTGAGCCACTTGAATCTGACCCCGAGGATTGATCTGGGAGACATTTCAATTTTATTAAGTATTTTTAATTCCGATGTAAGTTTTTGTTCGGTAGACTTTTGTTGGTTCAGGGTAGTTTTCATGTATAAATTGGTTACTATTTGCGCTCAATTTATTACTGAAAATTTCGTTGTTATTTCACCACCACTTGTACACAGTTTGTGAAGTTATGTTAATGAAGAATGTTTTGCCTTTAACTACTTTGGATAAAATCATTGATGTGTTTGAGTATTCAAAGATTGAATATCTTATGACAATATTGATTTATCACTCATATGCCGAGTATTGTGGGCATTCAAGCTAAATAGGTTGGTGAAATTGCCCTGGCCCCAGGTGGTTCATGATCGTTCGGATGCCGGATGAGACGACCTTAAGAATTTTGAAGAATCGATTCATGAGCCGTCTGGGGCACTTGAGCCGAATAGATTGATGAATCTGCCCTTGGCCCAGGCGGTGCATGATCATTCGGGAGCCGGATGAGACGACCTTAAGAATTTTGAAGAATCGATTCATGAGCCGGCTGGGGTAGTTGAGCCAAATAGATTGATGAATCTGCCCTAGCCCCAGGCGGTGCATGATCATTCGGGAGCCGGATGAGACGACCTTAAGAATTTTGAAGAATCGATGCGTGAGCCGGCTGGAGTACTTGAGCCGAATAGATTGATGAATCTTAAGAATTTTGAATAATCGATTCATGAGCCGGCTGGGGCAGTTAAGCCGAATAGATTAATGAATCTGCCCTTGCCCCAGTTGGTTCATGATCATTCCGACGAGGGATGAGACGACCTTAAGAATTTTGAAGAATCGATTCGTGAACCGTCTGGGGCACTTGAGCTGAATATATTGATGAATCTTAAGAATTTTGAATAATCGATTCCTGAGCCAGCTGGGGCAGTTGAGCCGAATAGATTAATGAATCTTAGGAATTTTGAATAATCGATTCATGAGCCGGCTGGGGCAGTTGAGCCGAATAGATTAATGAATCTGCCCTTACCCCAGTTGGTTCATGATCATTCTGACGCCGGATGAGACGACCTTAAGAATTTTGAAGAATCGATTCATGAGCCATCTAGGGCACTTGAGCCGAATATATTGATGAATCTTAAGAATTTTGTATAATCGATTCCTGAGCCGGCTGGAGCAGTTGAGCCGAATAGATTGATGAATCTTAAGAATTTTGAATAATCGATTCATGAGCCGGCTGGGGCAATTGAGCTGAATAGATTAATGAATCTGCCCTTGCCCCAGTTGGTTCATGATCATTCCGACGCCGGATGAGATGACCTTAAGAATTTTGAAGAATCGATTCGTGAGCCATCTGGGGCACTTAAGCCGAATAGATTGATGAATCTGCCCTTGCCCTAGGTGTTGCATGATCATTCGGGAGCCGGATAAGACGACCTTAAGAATTTTGAAGAATCGATTCATGAGCCGGCTGTGGTACTTGAGCCGAATAGATTAATGAATCTGCCCTTGCCCCAAGCGGTGTAGGATCATTCGGGAGCCGGATGAGGCGACCTTAAGAATTTTAAAGAATCGATTCATGAGCCGGCTAGGGTACTTGAGCCAAATAGATTGATGAATCTGCCCTTGCCCCAGGCGGTGCATGATCATTCGGGCACCGGACGATTGAGGTTTTCTCAATTAATGAGATTGCCTCGAGGGCGCTGCCTCTGTAAAGGATAAATGAACAAAGGTACAACCTTTAGGAGCTTAGTAAACAGCTGACTCCAACTCTTGGAGGAAGATTTATCGTGTGAATGTCGAACAGACTCTTCTTTAACAATAGAGGGGAAGCGAGAACGCTAGCTGAGCTGGGCGGAGACATGAATCGAGGTGGTGAGCCTTCGCGCACAGGAAGTAGGAGTTCTAGGGATCGAGAGAGGCGTTAGTCTCCTCGACGTCGAAGCAGGTCACCCAGGCGGGACAAGCAGTCGCAGGGCAGATCTCCGTAACCTCGAGTCGAGAGGGAATTTGACGCGAATCCGTGCCCATTAAGCTTTGCGGTATTTGTGGGAAATAGACCCATGACAGAGGCGGACTCGATCGTTCGAGACCCAAATGTAGCGGTCGAGTTTGCTCGACAAATTTTTCCTCCTGAGGTTCAGCAGTCAATGGTAGGTCGACAGGACTATGACGTATTTCACAAAGGCATTCACGGGGCGGTGAAGGGGCTTTACACTACCTATGAAATTGGCATGCGGCTGCGCGCTGCCCGTCGAGAATTGGAGAAGAAGGAGGAACGTATTCGAAGTTTGGAGGCTCGCGCGGAGGCGGCTGAACGTGAGTTAAGGAAGACTAGGGCGGCTCACGCACAACCCGCCGGGCAGGGAAACCCAATTGTGGAGGAAAGGGTTACCAGTCGGCTCATCAGTACCGCGCTTGCCTATCGTGAGACGGCGAGTATGTTTGCAATGGAGTCTGCGAATGGGAGGGCCTATGAAAAAGGTTTTCATGAAGGTCGAAAAGTTGGAATCGAAAAGACCAAGGAGAAACTTGCCGAAGAGGTTTGTCGATGTGAGAATCGTGGATTTAGGCACGATTGAATCAAGGCATCTCAAGCCGTGGAAGCTCTTCGAGCGTCGGGCATTGATTTGGCATCGCCACTCTACCACAGTAAACATTTTTCGTTTTCCACTTTTGTAGTCGAGAAAAGTGAGGATGAGGGTGACGCCGTATAAGCATACGCATTGTAAGGTTGAATCGCAATAAAAACCATGTAATTTATTGTTGGATTGAATAAAAATGTTCTATTATAAATATTTCGTCGTAGTTCATATTCGGTATATACGTGTTTCGTTTTATTACATGGATGTTTGAATAAGTGTACAAACATTGATCGTATAGTGATACGCCGGCTTATAGGCGGGGTCGGCCCAATCGTGATGGCCGTTTATTCTTGAATGTGGCCACTGTAATTTCAAGAGGCCAAAAGCCAGTACGTGGAGTGGCTGTGGCAAATTCCAGTCGGCGCAGGGTTTAAATGCTTGGCCGGTTGGATTGATAGCGCTGCCCCTGTCCCAGTCAGTGCATGTGTTCCAAAAAGCCGTTTGGGTACCTAGGCCGTGGTGAATGTCAACCGACGTTCGTCTCTTGAGGTTTTGGCGTTAATGAAATTGCCTCGGGGTCACTGCCAGCATTTAAAAATAAATGGAATGGACTCTTCGTGCCAGTGACCTCATTAATATAACGCCATTTGTTGCGTGGGGTTATATAATATTGTGGATGTAAAACAGAGTTTCTTTAATCAGCCAAACTCGAACTTTGGCCGAGCTTGATGCCGCAATGGATCGCAACGGAGAATTCTCCGGTGTGGGAGGTAGGTTGTTAAAAAAAAAACGGGAGGTGCGTCAGCCTCCAAGTCGTCGAAGCAGATCGCCCCGAAAGGAGACACAACGACCATTGCCCTTAACCTTCTTTGTCTTGGATCTTGGCCTTCACATTGTCGATGGTGACAGAGGGAGGTCTAGAGATACGCTAATTCGGGCACGGTTGGATCAAGGCATTTTGAGCCGCGGAGGCTTTCCAGACGACGTGCATTGATTCGAGGCCTCCGCTGTATCAACGTGATTAATTCCCCTTTTCGCCTTAGAAGTTAAAGATAGATATTGTAATGTTCGAACGCGGATTGCGTCTATGTAACAACTGTTTGATCAAATAAAAAGTTTTATTTCAAACATTTGCGTCTTACTCTGGATTTTTTATATGCTTAGCTAAGCACCTTATTTCGAATGTTGGCATGTTTTGTTTCGTTTTGTTCGTGCCGAAGGGTGCTTCGAATTCGGAGGTATGATCTGCCCTAGGGTGTTACGCGTCAGAGGGGCTGCGAATTCGGAGTCTTAATCGGCCCAAAGACATCTTGCGCCGATGGGGCCCCGTAACCGGCATTTCGATGCGAAGACTTTAATCGGCCCTAAGGTGTCATGCACCAAAAGGGAGCTCCAAATCCGGAGACTTAGTTTGGCCAATCGTGATATCCACGAAGGGCGCTCCGAATCTAGAGTCTTAGTCGGCCCTAAGGTGTCATGCACCAAAGGGGGCTCCGAATCCGGAGACTTAGTTTGGCCATTCGTGATATCCACAAAGGGCGCTCCGAATCCGGAGTCTTAGTCGGCCCTAAGGTGTCATGCACCAAAAGGGGCTCCGAATCCGGAGACTTAGTTTGGCCAATCGTGATATCCACGAAGGGCGCTTCGAATCCGGAGTCTAAGTCGGCCCTAAGGTGTCATGCACCAAAGGGGGCTCCGAATCCAGAGACTTAATCGGCCCTAAGGTGTCATGCACTAAAGGGCTCCGAATTTGGAGACTTAATCGGCCCTAAGGTGTCATGCACCAAAGGGGGCTCCGAATCCGGAGACTTAATGTGGCCAATCGTGATATCCACGAAGGGCGCTCCGAATCTGGAGTCTTAGTCGGCCCTAAGGTGTCATGCACCAAAGGGGCTCCGAATCCGAAGACTTAATCGGCCCTAAGGTGTTATGCACCAAAGGGGGCTCCGAATCCGGAGACTTAATCGGCCCTAAGGTGTCATGTACCAAAGGGGACTCCGAATCCGGAGACTTAGTTTGGCCAATCATGATATCCACGAAGGGCGCTCCGAATCCGGAGTCTTAGTCGGCCCTAAGGTGTCATGCACCAAAAAGGGGCTCCAAATCCGGAGACTTAATCGGCCCTAAGGTGTCATGCACCAAAGGGGGCTCCAAATTCGGAGACTTAATCGGCCCTAAGGTGTCATGCACCAAAGGGGGCTCCGAATCCGGAGACTTAATATGGCCAATCGTGATATCCACGAAGGGCGCTCCGAATTCGAAGTCTTAATCGGCGCTAAGGTGTCATGCACCAAAAGGGGCTCCGAATCTGGAGACTTAATGTGGCCAATCGTGATATCCATGAAGGGCGCTCTGAATCCGGAGGCTTAATCGGGCCTAAGGTGACATGCACCAAAAGGGGCTCCGAATCCGGAGACTTAATCGGCCCTAAGGTGTCATGCACCAAAGGGGGCTCCGAATCCGAAGACTTAGTTTGGCCAATCACGATATCCACGAAGAGCGCTCCGAATCCAGACTCTTAATCGGCCCTACGGTGTCATGCACCAAAAAGGGGCTCCGAATTCGGAGACTTAATTGGCCCTAAGGTGTCATGCACCAAAGGGGGCTCTGAATCCGGAGACTTAATCGGCCCTAAGGTGTCATGCACCAAAGGGGGCTCTGAATCCGGAGACTTAATATGGCCAATCGTGATATCCACGAAGGACGCTCCGAATCCGGAGTCTTAATCGACCCTAAGGTGTCATGCACCAAAGGGGGCTCCGAATCCGGAGACTTAATGTGGCCAATCATGATATCCATGAAGGGCGCTCCGAATCCGAAGGTTTAATCAGGCCTAAGGTGTCATGCATCAAAGGGGGGCTTTGAGAAATGAATTGAGCGACGAAGAAAAATGGTTTGCATTGCAGAAGTGATATATATACAAGTATCAAAGCCCACAGGTCGGGTCAGTGATAGGGTTCTCATAAAATCTCTGCTTATGCCGATTGCGAGTAGCCACGGATTTCTTCAATGCCATGGGCTGTCAGGAAGCGCACAAGCTGATGATAAGTGCTTGGAACGGCCTTCATAATATGTAACCAGGTTCGCCCCATGATGACATTATACGGCGAAGGGAGCTTTACGACCAGGAATTCTACTTCGACCGTTCTGGAGCCCGCTCGAATAGGTAGTATGATCTTCCCTAACGGGTACTCAGGATTCGTATTAAAGCCGAACAATGGGTGAGGCACCGGAGACAGATCTGACTCATTAAAGCCGGAGTTTGATGAAATTTTTGTAATACATAACCTCTAAAGTACTCCCTGGGTCTATGAGAATGCGTTCAATGGTGAACCGATTTACGCGTAATTTGATGACCAATGGATCGATGTGGGAGGCTGTTGTGCCGCTAAGATCGGAGTCATTGAAAGTAATTATCGGAGCTTCTCTGGGCCATTCGGTCGGAATACATTGCTTTTGGGAGATTGGATGCGATTGAATTGTGTGCACGGTTGGGGATGCAGGCAGGCTGTAGATTATATGGATCACGCCAAGTGGAGGTAAGTCCTGCCTCAAGGCTAATGCCTTGATTGGGTTTCCCTTTCTCACGTACTATTACAGTCGGCCATCTTGGACCAGTTCTTCCAGGTGATCCTTTAATGCGTAACAACTCTCGGTTTCATGGCCGTGATCTTTGTGATACTCACACCGCCTATCCCTTTTTCGCGTGTCGGGTGGCCCCACCATCTTTGACGACCATTTGAAGAAGGGAAGGTGTTGGACTTTGGTCATTATTGCAATGATTGGTTCTGACAACTCTGTGTACTTCTTGTCGGCACGCCTCGAGCGCCTGCTGTCGACTTGCAGTTGTTCATTCGTCCGGTGGGAGCATTGATCGCTTGATCGGCGAGAGTCCCACCTTTTGTCTCGTTTAGCGCATTGTCGTGGCTCAGGGCTCGGAGGTGGCACGAAACTTATCGGTTGAGCAATTTCAAGGGGGACCGTTTTGTTGGACATTTGTCCGGCTTTTATTCTCAAGGTATCATCTTCCACTATGCAATACTCTTCAACTTTCTTCATTAATGCCCAGACTATTTTGGGGGGTCTTCTGGTCAGGGAACTCCGAAGAGTACTGTCGGGATGTAGTCCCATTTTGAAGGCGGTGATGGCCATGGAGTCCTTGCAAGCGTCGTCGACGAGGTTGAAGCACTCCCAATAGCGCGCCAAATACGCTCTGAGCGTTTCTCCTGACTGGATCTGCATAGCGCAGAGAGAGTCGACCTGTTTCGGCTGTACCTCGTTGGTGATGAACCTGGCCCTGAAGGATTTCTATAATTGATGGAAGCTTTTGATCGAAGCCGGCTCCAGCTTGTAATACCACCTGACAGCTAATGGCCCCAGGCTGCTGGGGAATATTCGGCACATGAGGGCTTCGTTGCCTGCATGCAATGTCATGGCCTGCTTGTAGTGACGGATATGGTCAGTGGGGTCTGATTTTCCGTTGTAAAGAGTGAATGACGGAGCTTTGAACTTCTTGGGCAGGGCCGCCCTTGCAATCCGTCGGACAAAAGGATCGTGCTGGTCCTCTTCGTCTGAACTACTTCTTCTGCGCTTGTTCCTTGTATGTAGACTCTTTTTGGAGGAGCTGGAAGTTTCAGATTGTCCCTTTTTGTTGAGCTCTGTGGGTAATGAGTTGGAGTCGCTATCGGTATCCTTTGGTCGGGCTCGAGGTCGTTGTCCACCTGCCCTCGGAGGTCATTCGGGATCTTGGCGCACGACTTCTCTGGATTTTGCTACTTCCAGGGCCAAATCTTGACGGAGACGTTCATTTTCAGCGATCATGTTCTCCAGCCTTTGTTCATTCTGCTTTGCTTGTTCCATGATCGCTTGCATTGTCTCTTGCGCTGAAGTCGTTGGCGAGTCGAAGTTCAAGGCGCGTCTTGCAGCGATGGTTTCCTTCCCGAACATATTTGCTGGAGTGAGGTCATCTCCCTGTGCAGTCTCGTCAGTGGCTATCGGAGGATCTTCAGTCACGCCTGCCATGGATGTATTTGAGTATTCCCACAGACGGCGCCAATTGTGGAGAAGTGGTTTTGGAAATACTCTTCAGATCCTGGGAGACACTAGTGATCCTCAGCTAGTCACCTGAAAAGACACAAACACTCCAGTCGAGGGTGCCGGAATTAGCACTCCGACGGACAAGTCAATTCTTGTACTCAAAATAGCTTGTCTTCTAAGTTAAGCAAAAAGTGATTGTTACATACCTTTCTCAATCCATTGTTCCTGTATTTATACCTGTTCCTTTTGATCCTCGGGACCAGGGCCTACTTTTTAATCATTGTCCTTTCTCTTATTCGGCTCTAAGGATCTACACTTATTTGGCACATGTATTATATTCGGCTTCCCATGCTCGTAGGATACAGCCGATTAATATCAGTCTTCTAAGGTACGCACCTTCTGATTTTGCCATTATTCGGCTCCCACACCTACTTACTTGAATACGTGCATTGCCGCATGCTTTGAGTTAATCCATACGACATGTTAATCAACCGAACCCCATAGTAGCATTTTTGTATGTGTTGCATTAGCCACTTACATATTAGGGTTATGTATTTTTCTAATTACTTTCTTTTTCTTCTGCTTGCCTCGAAGTATAAGGTGAGCAATTTTTTGGCTTTAGCATATACATGTGTATTTGTGTTTCCATATCAAGCATAATACCATGAGGCTATGTGGTTATTTGAAATAAACTGTTTGAATGCCTGTAGATCAAGGTTATTTTACTTGCATTGGGGATGATTTTGATCAAATATATGTACGAGCTCATTTCTTTCATTTTGAGTTGTGTGCACTCAAAACTCTTTTAAACATCACATAAAATCAAGTCATTTCTAAAGCAAGCGAAATAGTCTATACTTGTGTGCCTCACATAATAAGTTAGCATAATAATCAAAACATGAGCATATAATGTACATAAAATTCATATCATGGTTAGTAGAGGTTGATCTTTGATTGGGTGAGTGGGGTGCTCAATTCATGGCGTTCCCCTCTCATACCTAAGTTCCCGAACCAAGATTTGGTTATGACGGACAAGTGGCCTTTGGCGCGAGTCATGGGTTTCCTAAATTTTCTAAAAATATTTAGGTGGCGACTCTGAAATCTGGAAATGCAGTCCATTTTTAGCATCTCTGATGATTGATGGATTTTCTAAGATTTGCCGAATTTGGACTCTCATTTGTTTTTTCTGTTTCACATTACACTTGTGAAACTAGATTCAAAACCAAGGGAGTCCAACCTATAGGGCTATCATACCTAAGAAGACTAAACCCCTCTAAATAGCACGAAAAGCCAGTTACATAAGCAAATAGGAAATGTTTAACGACATTAAGTGTGATGAGCTGAATTTAATGCATGCAAAAATAGATACAAAGCATGGGGATGATAAAAGACAATATGATGCTATGTACAACCATGGTAAGCATATAAATAAAATAGAGAAATAAATGGAGGTTGGAAGACATACATCAAATGTTACAAATTTTCCCTCGCACAAGAGGGTCCAAATGTCCTAATTAACTAATTATTACAAACACAAATGAATGAACTAATTAATTAATTACTAACTAATTATTACAAGCATGAATTTCAAAGCAACTAATCTAAAGGAATGAGCGGCAAAGAATTGTGTGCGTACAAGTAAGAACATCATCTGGAAACCTCTCTATTTGCTTCCAGAACTGGCCCTGTTCACAATTAGAAAACAATTCTGTTTGGACCTCAGGATCTGCTCTGTTTTGTTGTAAAATCACCACTACCGTACAACATGCTTGGCCGCCCGGCCTGATTAGATGGTCGATCGGCCACTGTTTTCGAGGAATACAAAACTGGAATAAAGCAAGACAGAGTGTTTCCAAAAAATGTTCATCCTTCCTGCGCCCTTGTCATGAAAATTTTCAAGGAGGGAGTAGGTTTGCTTCCCAAATCATCAACCATCGCAAGTTTGTTGCATGATGATCTTAAGAAGCAATAGGAGAAGACTTACCTAAACACAAAAGGGTTATTCTCCTTACCTCCTTCCTATCATGAAATTACTCAAGGAAGATGTGGATATGCCTCACAAATCATCAAACATCACAAAATAGTATGTGATGATCACAGAACAACTAAAATGAAAAATAATGACAACTCAAAAATTATTGTCAACTCCTCTCCCTACTCATGGAATAAGGATGAAACATCCATTTCCATGCTTCAAAGTGGAACTAGAAAAGAGTTTTCAACACTTTTCGATAAAGAGCTCTCTAGGAGCAACAAAGCAAGCAAGGGGAAAAAAAAATCAAGAAACAAGCTATCTATCAAAGCTTAAGCATACAACTTGCCAAAGTTGTTGACAACTCCTCTTTTATTCATGGAACAAGGATGAGACGTCCATTTCCATGTTTCGAAAATGATCAATAAGAGAGTTTTTCAACACTTTGAACATGGAAGCTACTACCTAGCCTCAAGGTGGACAACAATACACATGAAATCAAGAAATTCATACGTAAAAACAATCAACTCAAACGGATTGACCGCTATATCCTAAACATGCCAAATCCGTAAGGACTTACAACAACACAATTATAGCATTCAAAGCATAAATTAACATATTAAATGGCATTCAAACAGTACAAAAATAGTCCTGAAAACTAATTTTGGAAGGTGAGCAAAAATGGAAGAAAGCCTAGAGGTTTCATCTAGCAAACAAGCCTAAGGAAAGGTGGCTAACCCCTCCAATTTTTGTGACTTTAAATCACATATTCCGAGCCCCAAAATACTTTGAAAGCAGTATATAAAGACAAGAAAAAGAGAAAAAGAAAAGATGATGAAAAATGTTCAAAATTCACCTCTTGAAAGAGAGGATGATCTTCTTAGTTCACAAACCTCAATCTAAACACTCTCAAGTACCTGAAAGTATGTTCAAAATCTCAAAAAAGGCTTCAAGTTCAAGCTTATATGGTGTATCTATTGTGTATCTATATTTCAAGAGAGTAGAGAAGTGTGTTGGACAAGCTTCAGGCTTTTGGCAATTTTTTCTAACCCCAAACCAGGAGGGGGTGATGTATTTATGGAATTTCAGCTTCTCAAGTCGGAAATATCGTCAAAAGAGACAGTTGGTCCAAACCCTGTGCATAGGAATAGCTAGCTACTGCAAAATATTTGTTCTCGCTAAACATGGCCGGCCAGCCATGAGGATATACGGCCAACCCAATGAAAATGGCCTGCCGGCCATATGTTGGCCAACTGTTGGCCAACTGTTCTCTATGTGGTTAGGCTAGAAAAAATAAGGTTTTGGTCAAAACGGGATGCAAGGTTTAGGTTTTGAAGCTCAAAGCTGAATCCATGTGCTAAAGATTCGAACGATTGCACAGCATAACATTTCATCATTAAGTGTTTAGAGTTAAGCGCCCAAGTCTTAACGGCGGTCAAAATGGGGTGTCTACAAGTTGGAATCTGAATCACTCCCAAGAATTACCTAAGTGCCAGTTCCACTATTTTTTTTAACTTGATCCTGCGTAGGAGAAGTCCTCTCGATGGGTTACTTTTCTTCATTAGAACTAGCATCCAAGTCAACAACAAGAACATTTCCTGCATCATCTTCCATAGCATCTTTTGGCTAATTCATAAAATCATCAATATTTGGGAAGTCGAACACTTTAGTAAAGCTAGGAGCAGCACCTTTGACTGGAAAGACAAGAAGATCTCCAAGAGCTATGTCGAGAGGGATTTCAGTAGGGAGAGACCATAGTGAGGTTGGCGTACTTTCATTCTCTGCATGAATGAAGTGTGGAGGAGATAGGTTAGCTTGATCTTGGAGATAAGTCTTTTTCTTGTCCTCCTCTAAGAAAACAAGATGTAATGTTAGAAATAAGCATACACAAAAGGAAAATTAGTTAAATTGAGAAGTAAAGAGATTAGTTAAACCTGGTACAAAGTTTCAATAGCTTTCACTGACTTTGAATGCCTAGCTTTTGGGTTGGGGGCCCGAAGATATAACCAATAGGAATGTCCCAATCTGATGATGATGAGAAAGCAGTAGGGCAAGTTGTAGGGGGAATGACTAGTTCAGGGATAAAGTCCGTTAGAGGTTGGCCTAGTAGAACTATTTTCTTCTTGTCTTCTCTTACTTCTTCTTTCAGCAGATGGTTTATATAGAATAAAATAAGCACAAGAAGTATCCATTGGGTTCTTTTTTGACTTCTTAGACTAAACTATCGGAGCTTTCTCATTGCCTTTGAGGGAGGAAGAATCTAGATTCCCACTTACCAATGGAGTGGGATCTTCACATGGAGAAAAGACAACATATATAATAGATATAAAGTAAAGAAAAGAAAAGATTAGGAAACTAACTAATAATTCTTTCCACTCCTTTTTTGTTATCTGGATGAAGATCCTAAAGATAATTGTACAAATCTTTGTGAAAGATTATAACATTCATGAGCATCCACCATTCTTTAAATTTTCTAGATGAATAAGGGGTTATGTTGCAGAAGTAGAAGTTGAATTTGTCAAAGAGCTGTTGATTTTCAGTTAAGATGTTTTGAACTTCTGCATTCTCCTTAAATTGTTCCCTTGTTTCAACATATTCATGAATGTTGGGGTGAGAGTAAGGACAGGGTAAAATTTGAATTAATCCAATTGTCTAGCCCATTGGCATGGATTATAGTCTCAAAATTGCAATTAGACTTCTTGTTGTTGGATATAGATCCTCCAACCAAGATATATCTAACAGTAAGAACTTGGGCCCAAAAGTCTTTCCGTTTGTTTCTCAAGGTATCATCTAGATTCTAAGGATTAGCATGGACATAGATGATTCTAAAGGAAGTGAAATGGAAATCATGAAAAGGGATAAACAAAGTTGGGTCTCTGTCGAATAAGAGCTCATAAAAGGTGGTGAAGGCTTTAGTGAATGAAATTTCAAAATTTGGTCTAAAAGAAAAGAAATGTTCAGCATAACTTTCGCAGTGAGAAGAATATGGAATTTGTTGAGTAGGCCTGATTTTAGGAAAATAAGCATAAAGCCAAGCCTGAAATAACCAGAATGGGCCACCACAATTGACATCTATTTCTTTTGTAACTAAAGTAAAAAGAACTTTATATAATGTAGCCAAAAGGAATGGTGCGAAAGCAAGTTCTGTGCCCTCTTGAATACAAATAGCAAGAGGCAGATACTTCTTGGTGATCTTAAAACGAAGGACACGGAAGAAAAATTGACATAACCATATTAGGTAACATGCTACTTTTTCCTCATCAGTGGGTTCCAAAGCAAATTTTTGGTATTTCTTACCATAACTGATGTTGGTAACAATACTAAAGTCAAATTTCTGAGGGGTTAAAAGTGCACTTATATGTTGGCCAACAACAGGTAGGCCAGTTAAATGCACAATATCAAGAATGGTGGGGAAATCATACCACACCTCAGCATTAAGGAATTGCATGATATAAAGTAGAAAAAAGCTGCAACATTGATTGTCCATTTGTCCATGTCAAATTGAAATGTCGACAATTGAATAGCATCATAGATGCCCAAAGCTCTCCACAAGCCAACATCATATTCCATGATTCGATTCACCAATAGTTTTCAATTTGATATGGGTTTTTTCCATGAACATAGAGGGTTATGGCTGATGTCCCATTGATGCCAAGCTAGCTTTACTTTGTTGAACAGTAGATTTTCGCTCTGAGCAATTGGAAAATATAGATCTAGTTCATTAGGGATAGTGGTAAGAAAACATGGTCCCAATTTCCCTTGTGAGGAATAATACAACTATCGAATTTATGTTTTCAAATGATATCTCGAATTTCAGATGGAAAACAAAGCACACGAGGAATTTCTAGAAGCTCTGGCTTATTAGTTTTTTATTTCAACTGAGTTATGTTAGGAGCCATGGTTAGTGTTCGAAGAAAATGAACAGAGTTGAGATCAACACAAAGTGAAGGAGCAAAAGTGATGTTTGAACTTGTTCAAATTTTTGTATTATATTATTTGAACTTTTCCTTCTTTTTGGGCCGTTTTATTGTTGGGCTTTCAAAATATACCATTATGAGAGATATTCATTCAAGGAAAAACATAGTTTTACCTTAAATGAGGGGGGCATTGTTGGCACCAAAATTTGAAGTTTTTAGTTGACAGGTATGAGAAGGAGCAGGAACATGAGCTGTAATGGCCCAAGAATCGTGGACGCAAAGATAATGGTTTAGGAAGAGAAATCAAAGGCATGACACGTGGCTATTCCAAAGAAAAAGAGGAATTGAGAGCAATTGCAATAGTTACAAATCGTGGGCAAGTGGAACATGCAAGTAGGTGGACAGGTGGCTACATCTCTTGGCCAATGTAATAGTATAGAAGCTGGGAATTCGAAGAAAAAAATACTTTCAACCCAATTCACAACACTTGTGAAATTTAGGAGTAGTTTAACTTATCTAGGAGTAGTTCAATACATGTAACTAGGAGTAGTTTTTAGCAATTAGTTCCAATTCTTGTAACTTGCTCTAGACTTGTTGATTGTAATGCTTAAGGCTTGTAATTTGAGAGGAATTGAGAGCAATTGCAATAGTTACAAATCGTGGGCAAGTGGAAGATGCAAGTAGGTGGACAGGTGGCTACATCTCTTGGCCAATGTAACAGTATAATAGCTGGGAGTTCGAAGAAAAAAAGACTTTCAACCCAGTTCACGACACTTGTGAAATTTAGGAGTAGATTAACTTATCTAGGAGTAGTTCAATACATGTAACTAGGAGTAGTTTTTAGCAATTAGTTCCAATTCTTGTAACTTGTTCTAGACTTGTTTATTGTAATGCTTAAGGCTTGTAATTTGATTCTTGTAATTAAGAGATAAGTTCGGGTGCTATTAATCAAGTTTAAGTTGTTGTTTTACTCTGTTTCTTCACATTACAACCTCCAAAGAAGTCCTTGAAACTATCAAGACGTAGGACACTAACAACAATTGCTTGATTTATTTGTTGTTCTTAAAAATTGATTTCTTTATCAAGTCAACCCTATTAATTTGGTCCAAACTAAATTTTGCTAATAGGTTGGCAAGACACCAACAAACAACACTTCCAACACAAACTAAACTTTCACACCCCACATATTTAAAGAAGGTCAAAGTTACAATGAAAGAGTAATGCTACAAAAATTAAATTTATATTTATTCATTCATTGAAAAAAACAACTAGCCTGTTATTATAGTTTATAATTATAAAAATGTCACACGTATCCTTTTTTATGATGCTTCTGTGTGTATATATATATATATATTGTAAGATTAGCATGTTCATCATCAAATCAATGTGTGTTATTTTTTTTATTTTTTTAAACTTTTCAATTAATTGAACATATATATTGTGATAAATGTACTAGGTAATCTTAGAATATATCATTCTATCGAATAAAGAATCATAAAATAGATTAAATAAGTTATTTTTTCCCTCTTAATTATTTAATAAAAGTAGTTCATAAAATTGTACCACTTATAAATCTCTCGTTCCAGGTAAAGAATAATATGTGGTCTTTTGACCTAGTTCAGATCCTCTCTATCCCTCTCTC
Source organism: Camellia sinensis (assembly GCF_055761805.1). Taxonomy (NCBI): domain Eukaryota; kingdom Viridiplantae; phylum Streptophyta; class Magnoliopsida; order Ericales; family Theaceae; genus Camellia; species Camellia sinensis. Next base: position 86,099,932 of record NC_138965.1, read on the forward strand.
TTCGGCCTTTCCTTCGGGGGGGACAATCCAGATTGGGCCACATCACCCACTAAAAATCTGCGACTCAGATTAGCTCCAAAAAAAAAAAAAAAAAAAATTCCTTTTTTTGACTCTCTCTCTCTCTTCTAATAAAAAAATTAAAAAAACAATTTTAATCTTTTCATTTTATTTTCATAATATATATATATATATATATATAGGAAAATTTACCCATAAGTCCTAGTTTCTGAAAAGTTGAACCATTTAGTCCTAAAAATTTTCTTATATTCCATTTAGTCTCATTTGCACATCAATCTAATGTTCGAAACATTAATCTGATGTTTGGAATCTAATGTTCGAAACATTAATCTGATGTTCGAAATCTAATGTTCGAAACATTAATCTGATGTTTGAAACATTGTAATGGGACATTTCAGTCTATAAGAAAACTTTTAGGACTAAACAGTATATAAGTTATTAATTTGGAATTTATTGGTGCATCCCCCATATATATTTATATAATTTTCAATATAAAATTTTAATTTTATAAAATTAATATCATAGAATGAGACTAATATTAAATATATTTAATAAAAAATTAAAATGAATAAGAAGTAATTACTATGTTTAGTTATGCTTTGAAATTATTATTTTTTAAATATAAAAATTAATTTGATGAAATAAACACAAAAAAATCATATATTTTTTAAATTCTCAAAAACAATTTTCATTCAAAAAAAAACATATGAAAATAATTTTTTTTCAAAAAAATAAAAAAAACACACACACACACACACAAATCTAATCTATGCATATGTGCAAGTGTAACAAAGTATGTTTTTTATTTTCTTATGATTTTTTTTGGAATGAAGAATGTTTTTGAGAATTTTCAAAATATATGATTTTTGTGTGTTTATTTCATCAAATTAATTTTTATATTTAAAAAATAATAATTTCAAAACATAACTAAACATAGTAATTACTTTTTATTTATTTTATTTATTTTATTAAATATATTTAATATTAGTCTTATTTTAAAGGTATATTTTCATTGGTATTAATTTTATAAAATTAAAATTTTATATTAAAAATTATATATATACACACACATATATTATGAAAATAAAATAAAAAAGATTAAAATAATTTTTTAAATTTTTTATTTGAAGAGAGAGAGAGAGAGATTTTTGTTTTGTTTTTGCTTTTGCTTTTGTTTGATTTATTTTTTATTATTACTATTTTTTTTATTTTTGAGCTAATCTGAGTTACAGATTTTTAGTGGGATTACGTGGCCGAATCTGACCCATCTTCCAAAGGAAGGACTGACCCATCTCCCAAAGGAAGGACTGGAGAGGGGAACGGATCGTCGGTAGCACTACCCTGTCGCCCTTTCCTGTCACCCCCAAAACGACGTCGTTTTGGGGTCAAATTTTCAGAAGAAAAAAAAACGCAGAAGAGGGAGGAAGGAGAGGAAGAGGGAGGGAGGGAGGAAGGAGAGGAAGAGGGAGGGAGGAGGAGGAGGAGGAGGAGGAGGAGGAGGGCCGGACTGGAGGGGGCCATAAATACAGAGGAGGAGGAGGAGGAGGAGGAGGAGGAGGAAGTGGAGACGGGTCGGAGGCGGAGGCAGCGACGGCAGCGACGGCGGCTGCGACGAGGTGGAGCTGCTGCGACGGCAGCGACGGCGGCTGCGACGGCGGCGAGGGACGAGCTGCGACAGCGGCGAGGGACGACTCGCAGCCTCTTCCTCCTCCCTACCCTCCCTCTCCCTCTCCCTCCCCCTCTCCCTCTCCTTCCTCCCTCTTCTCTGCGTTTTTTTTTTTCTGAAAATTGCCCCCAAAACGACGTTGTTTTGGGGGTGACAGGAAAGGGCGACAGGGGAAGGCGACGGGTGATCCGGATTCGACTGGAGAGAGGGTTGGAGAGAATCTGAACTCCTTTTGAACTACTTAATTGGCAACACGCACATGGAGGAATTTTATAGCTTGTAAAGGAAGTTGGTATCTATTGTTTGATTTTTCAAAAAATTGTTTTTGGATGAGTTCTCCTTTATTTTTAGTGATATTTTTATATATTTTTTGATTAATTATTTTTTGTTTATATTTTTTAGATGCAACTAAAATGTTTTAAAAATGATTAATATATTAAGAAAATCATTAAAAGTAAACAAAAATTTGTGTCCATTTTTGTTTGGATTTTCATTTGTTTCTAGTGAATTTTTTATTTTAATTAAATTTTTTTACTTTTTAGATATATCTAATCTTGATATATCTAAAAAAAATGACTAAAATATGAAAAAAAAAATTAATAAAAACAAATGCAGACACATCTAAAAATAATTTATGAAAATTGTAACGAAGTGTTGGTTTTTGTAGCAAAGAAGATGCTTAAACAAGGCAATGATGTGAGAGAGAACTTTAGTAGGTGGTGGTGAGTAACATTTGATTTGATCAAATTTATCAAATTAATAAGGGTTAATTGGTAAAATGTCTAAATTTATTGATGATATGTTATTTGATCTAAACTTTAATCATTTTTGGTAATAAAGGCACGTGTTGAAAGTCATCGGTGGCCAGCAAACAGCAATCAGCGACTGGTGGCGATGAGGAGAATACATAGATAAGATTAGACATATAGGTAAATAAATATGTGATACGTGTACAAATAAATAATATTTAGATAGATATATGACACGTGTACAAATATGTGTCTTTTTGGAGAAATAAGTGATGTTCCTTTTGGAAGATAGATGTCCTTTCGACTAGATTAATATTCTTTTGGCCAAAAAAATTTAAACTTGAACCTATTAAGACAAAAAATTTGGAATTGAACTTCCGACGGCTTGAGTGCCAATTATTAAAGAGAAATTATAATATTTTTTAAGAAATAAATTTAATGATTAAAAATTAAAATAAAAATTAATTGTGCTCAAATAACATAAAAACTATTGGAGTGAAATAATTATAAAAAATAATTTATTTACACTGTAACAAATCACCAAATAACTTCAAGAAAGTAATTTGGACTTCCACTATTGGATTTACGCTTATCAAGCAATATAGGCTTGGTTTGGGAAGTAGGTTGGCTTTTTGACTTTTTAATTTTTTTGATTTTTTTTTTAGAGAAGAATGTAATGATTATAGGTTGGATGTGATGTTTTGTTTGCTATGACTAAAATAACCTATTTTGTTTTTTGTGGCTAAAATAGCCAAAAAAACCTAAAAACCATCTTGCCAAACAGAGGCATAGTAGATTTTTCAGCCGTCAAACCGCGTACCCATTATTTGTAAAAGCAAAAAAATCAGAATTTTTTAGGCCATGCATCATGGTGAGCACTTTCAACCACAAAAATCACAGGCTCTAAAGTCAATAATAACTTTATTACAGTTGATATTTTACATAACTCATACATATTTAATAATTAACTGCTCAAAATCAAGCAACTCCGTACAAATTTAAAGTTAACACAAACTCATCCTTGCAAATACAACAATTATATCATATATATATATATATATATATATATAATTTGACGATGACACCTCCATCACCAAATCGTTCTCTATATCAACCTACCTTTAACAATATTATATGATGAGAATCTTGAAATATAAATACATCAACATATAATTATATGATTGGAAGTGCATTGAAATAGGATCCCGTCTCATATAATCTAGTTATTCTCATAATCACGACGATCGTCTGCTTAGTCTTCGTTTGGCATTCATGATTTGGGCTAAAATAGTCAAAAAAAATAAAATAGGTTAAAAAACTAGTAGATAAAATATCATATCCAAACTATAATCATTTCATTTTTTTTTTTTACAAAAGTAAAAAAAAAATCAAAAAGTCAATCTCAAATGAGGTTTTTTAATCCCAAGCCAGCCTTGTTTGGAAAAATATGTTATTTTAGTAACTTTTTGTCATTTTAGCTAAAATATAAGGTTTAAAAAAAAAACTAATATGTTTATAATGACTTTTTGATTTTTTATGAAAAGATATGTATAAAGTAGAGAGAAAATGAAATGTTTGACTTTTTTATATAGATTCTAGGTTTTTTGATTTTTTTAATAATTTTTTTACTTTTAAACTGAAACAAACACATGCCAAACGAAACCTAAAATAACCAAAAAACAAAAAAGCCAAAAAGCTAACTCACGTCCCAAACTAATTAGGAGAGGGGACCAAGTCTCTTGAAAGGAAGATTGATAGGAAGATTGGTAGGAGATCACAGAGAAGAGAAGCACAAGGATGAAACCAACACGCCACGGAGTTCCACCAGCCATATCAAGAGACCACCGCCATGGCCCGGTTCCAAAGTTGGAGAGGACACGCATAACAAGCAGAAGTATCAATGGTGATACTATGAACACAAGTTTGATATGATCAAAGAGACCTTCAAACATGTACTCATAGTTGATGTACCATGAAAAGCTTTTGAGGATGAACAATATGACAAGGACGAAGAACAAGTGTATTGGGAAAGGAGAGGGATCTCTAGACATATCTAACAAGCTTGGCAGCGAAAGGTGCTTAATTGCAAGGGTTTTTTTATATTTATTTTTTATTTTCCTTAAGAAGCTTTGTTTCTTGGTAGAGAAATATGAGAAATGTGTTACTATGTTACTTGGTTTGAGAAAACTAGTCCTCTGATTTATATAGAGTGGTGGTTTGCTTACTTTTGAACATTAATATTAAGCGAATCACAAAGCCACGTTTTTTTAATTAGTCTGATTTGAAATAACTTATTGTAAAATGAAAATTAATAATTTAAGAGTATTATTCTTTTGTTTATCTATAATTTTTTTTTTTCAACTTATTTAAGATATTTCTATCTTATGAGTTGTAAGGAGAAACTGTACTAAAATTTTGAAAATTTGACATTCTAGTACAGATTTTCAAAATAAAGAATTTATAAGCAACCTCACAAACTTCAACAAACAATTATCAACAAGTTACCCCAACTTAAAACTATTCAAACCTACTATCATCAGTTTTTATCATCATTTATCATTCTTTACCTTTAAATAATTATAATTAGCCTTGTTACTAAATCTCCAACACAAATAATGTAAAGAAAAATTATATATGTCACCAAAAATATTTCATGTTTTTTCACACTTCATATATATTTACATTTATAAGTAGCCTCAATCAAATTGTCAAAATAATAAAATTTCCTCCACCACATGAGAAGACTTTTTTGTTTTTTTTGGGTAGGTACATGAAAAGACTTGTAGGAAACGAAAAATCCGTTCCGATATTTCGATGATTTTTATAACAACATTCTCATATAATCAATGATATATAGTATTTATGTAGAACATATAGTATTTATGTAGAACGTGTTTTGATATTTTGAGAAATGTTATTTGTCATGACATTTATTTTTCAAATTTATTTCGCCTTTTACAACCGTTTATTCATGTAATAAAAAATATGTAAGCTTAAAATTTTTTATATTTAGACGTCATTTTGGAACAGGCTTTTTTAGTCATTTTTTTATTTTTTAGCTAAATATGATATAAAAAAAATTAATATGTTTGGAATGATTTTTTAGCTTTTTACGAAAAGATATGCAAGAAGTAGAGAGAAAATCTTTGACTTTTTTGTATAGATTGTTGGCTTTTTTGACTTTTTTAATAGTTTTTTGACTTTTTGACTATAAAAACACTTGCCAAACGAGGCCTTAAAAAACAAATAGTAAGACTTATAGTATATTAAAAATCAGGTTGGGAAAATAAAGAATTATTATCAGTGGCGGAGTCAGAAGTTTAATGTAGAGGGATACATATTAATCACAACATTGAATTTTTTTTTCCTCATAACAAGTAATAACGAGATATTATTAAATTTATACATTTTTATTATTTTTTTTATTACAATTATCCTGAGATTTACATTAATGTGACTTATAAATTCACAATTAATAACTAAATTCTATTAACCAAATAATCAATAAATTCAATTCTACCAACTTAAAAAAATGTCCCACAATGAAGAGAAATAAGCAACTAAACAAATCCTATAATAAGAAATGAATTATCAATTGATTCAATTCTTGTCTTAACCTATCAATTAAAAGTGTACAAGAATAATCAAAATAACAAAATAGAAAAAATTTAAAATTTTAGAAATACAAGAAATTTTACATGATTTAAGGAGGATCACTATTAAATTTTATAAATGATAAATAATACATAATCTTTATTTATATGAATAAAGTATAAATATTGAAAGTTTAGGAGGTACATGACCCCCTTAAGTCTTAGGTGGCTCCGCCCCTGGTTATTATGATATATAGCCATCTTTTAAATATATATTTATTTTTTTATTTTATTTTTTTGGGATAAATTACACTAACTTCTCTTAATTGGAAGAAAATACATTAAGATTTATAGTTTGTCATAATTACACCAACATCAGTTGTATTAAAGTTAAATATATTAAAATTAATGTAAATATACAAAAATAAACAAGAAAAATATATTTTAATATAAAAAAGATAAACAGTATCATTTTCTAATTAATAGAATTAATAAATTATTGATAAAAATAAAATTAAATATTATGTAATTTAAAATTTAAAAGAAACTTAATATAATTATGATAAAATTGAAAGATATTTTTTTCAAAATTATGATAGAGTAGTGTAATTTATTCTTTTATTTTATTTTATTTAATTTTTATTTTGAAGGAATTATGAAGTGGAAAGTGGTGACTGATGGATACCGTCGACGTGGGGAAATTATATAATATTTCTTGAACATTACATATGATTTAAATAAGATGATGTGACTTAAATAAGATAGTAATTTTTTGACTTTTTAACTTATTTAGTACATGCCAAATTAACCCTTAATCATCAATTACTTAGTTTCTTATTATTTCTCAATTTCTAATATAAATTATGAGTCATTATTCCTCTCTATCAATTAAAACTTCATAAAAGTTCCGTTTGGGAAGAAAAAAGTCAGACTTTTTTTTTTGCTAAAATAGCCACAAAAAACAAAATAGGCTATTTTAGCCACAAAAAACAAAACATTAAATCTAACCCATAATCATTACAATCTTCTCTCACAAAAAAAACTAAAAAAATCAAAAAGCTAAAAAATCCTTCTCAAACCAGACTAAAATAGCTAAAAAATCAAAAAATTAAAAAGTCAACCCACTTTTCAAACGGAGGCAAAATACCATATATTCAAATTCTAAAAATATTGAATAACCACCCGTCGACGTGTTAGAGGATTCTTTCTTTTTGGAGATGATACAGATATCTGAATCCCAAGGAGAGGCGGTGGGAGTTTCATATGGATCAGTAATTTTGGTAAAAGTTGGCAAGTCACCGGCTGACACGTGCCACCAACCTGGACCACATGTTATTTATCTATTTAGGAATGATTTGAAATGTTCTAAATACATATACTTTTTGAATTTTTAAATTAAAAAAGTTGAGAAAAAAAAGATAGTTATTTGAAAAAAAAAAATTATCTTTTTACGAAAAAATGTATATTAAAATATTGTATAAAATAACAAAATTACGTTTTTACCCCTACATTATATACTTATAAGACAGCAAGAGAATAGTACGATTTGGTTGAAATGGTGCATGAGGCTTCACAGGTATTGTTAGGCCGTGGGGGCCCACCACTGGTCCTATTTCGATAATCCGAACCGCTCAATGTGTAGAACTCGTTGAGTACTATATATCTCTGAAAAATCACTTTAATCGGATATCGATAATTATGTGATCAAAATAGTTTTGTATAAAATTAATGGACGATGAAAAATAAACGGCTGAAAAAAATCTAATTTGATCACATAGTTTTCCATATCCGATCAACGAAATTTTTTTCCAGGCATATAATAATTGACGAGTTCTACACATTGAACGGTTCGGATTATTAAAACGGGACCCATAATGGGCCCCCCACGGGCTCAACATTACCCTTCAACTTAATGAATATATATATATATATATATATATATCTAATTTTCTTTTCTGTTCCTTTGACAGACCAATTCGTACTTATGAACCATCAATTCAGTACCAGCACTGTCAACTCGTTGGTTTGTATTAAAATATTGTGTAAATTAATTTTTTTATATTTTTTATTTGTGAATAGTGATAATTTTTTAACTTTTTTAGTAACTTTTTAACTTTTTAAATTTTTTCTGGTATGCCAAACTAGGCCTGATTTTTATATATTTACATACACACAATAGATTTAAGGGTTGATTGGGACAACCTAAATAAATGCACTTTTTGACTTTTTATGAAATATGGATTGAATTTGGGTTAGGTTTGAAATGATATGTTAGAGAGGTGATGTGACTTAAATAAGATGATATGACTTAAATAGGATAGTGACTTTTTGACTTCTTAGCTTTTTTGAAACTTGTCAAACCAGCCCTTAGGATCGTTTTAAGAAAATAGTTAAAAGTTGATTTTTTTTAATTTTTTAATTTTTTTGAAAAAATGTGAAAAAAATGTGAAAGATGATATGATTTAAAATAGATTAAAAGTTGAAAGATGATTTTTTACCATCTACCCAAAATAGCCCCTAGTAAGATGGAGATGCATTATTGGCCTTGTTTGGGAAGTTGGATATTTTAGTAGATTATTTTAATTTTTGACTATTTTAGTAGGTTAAAATTTTTGTATTTGGAAAGATAATTGAATTTTTTTTGTAGGGATTTTTGTTGATAAATCCATTTTAAAGTTGTTGTAACCCATTAGGTCCACAAAAGATTATTATAACCTGATTAGTCTCATGTACTTATCCTTTTATTTTATGAGGTCCTTTTTACTTATTTTATATTTTTTTAATAGACTATTATGCCCTTATATATAGTGTTGATACACATACCACGTTTTTCTATTTTCCTTGCTTGTTTCAAGGCTTTGATGTGTTAGGGTTTCATTGTTGCTATTGTAGTAGAGTTCAGTGATTTTGGAGTGAAGACTACGGATTGGAGGGTGTTCGGTTATGACATTTTTTGGAGTATAACTAGTTGAAATCAGTCGTTTTCGAGTTACAAGACGAGTGCAGGATTGCATGATTAAGGTTAGTATCATTTTGGTTATGAATATATGTGCAGTTTATGTTTTGATTTGTATGATGGATGGAATGCTCTGTTTTTTTATTGATATGGATCGGATGCTCTGTTTGTTCAATTATATGCATTTTACGTGGCCTTATGAAGAAGAGGTAAATCAGATTATGTGAAGAATATGGATGTTCACATTTTATTTGTAATGATGGTGGTGAAATTTTGAATTTGGTTTTGGCAGTGTAAAATGTACATATACGCATATACTTTGTATGTTCGTTTTATTTTATGTTTTGATTTATGTGGTAATGCAAGTGTTTGTTTGGTGAGTTTTTGATGTTTGCTTAATGAGGCTCTTTGTGGGCGAGATAATTCAGAGTATATGTAACAATGTGAATGTTCACATCTTGTTAATATGAAGTTATGGAGGGTTGCTTGCATGTTGTGTACTGTTACCTCATTGTGGTGGTGTTATTTTGATATTGTAAAATGTTTTAAGGAGAAGGAGCACAGCAAGAGGAGGTTCAAGAGCTAAGGGAAAATAGGGGTACCTTATTAGTAAAAGTGAGTAATATTATACCTTGAGTCACCATAATATGTTTTATATATGTCGAGTCACCATAATATATTTTACGAATGTTTTGAGTTATCACAATATAGTTTATATAAGTTATGTTTTATGGTTATGTTAATGTTTCAATTACGTAGATTATTTTCTGAACTCTATTTGCTTAAATTGAAACCCATAGATATGTTTGCTTAAATTTTAGAAATTATTTGACAATAATTTTATGAACAATTATTTTCTATAAGTACCACCACAGGAGTCTCACGTATTGGGGGGACTTAAATAAATCGTTGGCTTCTGTTTGGCCACTTTGTCGTTCTTTGTCATGGATCCATTGACTTCTATTCTGTTTGTCACTCTAGTGACCTCTGCTCTGTTCTCTTCTGCATTGTGGTTGTGGTTATTTACATAATTTATGTATTTCAGTTTCTCCTACTTAAATAATTTATTTCTTCAAATTCAGTTACGTCAATGTTTTAACTTAAATAACTATACATGGTTATTTTGTGCCCATACACTTACAGTATAATATTTCTTACTCTGCTATGTGCTTATAATTGTTACCCCTTTCAGGTGACGAAATTTAGCAGGATCAAGATGGGAGATAAATCGTAGTGCTTTTTTTATTTTTTTATTTTTTTTATTTACTATTTGTATTTCTAATTGAACTCGTGTAATAAAATAAACAACCCAAATGACTATTTTCCTTTTTAATAAACTTTTGGTACTCATTTATTTTTCTTCGATATATTTAATTTATCCACTTGCGCTACTACTACAGACATTTTTTTAGAATTATTTTATTTTATTATCTTGTTGCGACACCGAACCTTTGGGTATTGGGTTTGGGTTGTGACAAAAGTGGTATTAGAGCGATGGTATTTTTTTTTAAATTAAAAACAAAAAAAATGGCATATTTTAACTTTATCGTGTTGTTTGATCTTATGTTTTTTTTTTATAAAAAAAAAATTAAAAAAAAAACTTTAGTTGTCTAACACGATTAAACTGTTTTATAAATATTTCAAGGCTAAGTCTTCTTGTGTTATAGGAAATGGCAAACCTAATGGAGTTATTCTGGTTTGAGTCCCCAGGAGCCCATCTTATTCCGAGCCTACTAGAAGGCTGAGGGAATTTAGAGAGTCTTGTCAGGAAAGCCCATCCAATACTTGACCGGCTCATGGGGAGACCCATATACTTATAGGCCGACCCTGATGATGATTTCTTATTTTGGAGACTTAGCTGAGGCAGCACATGTGAGAGGTACGTAGGACCGACCCACGTTGTTGGTCTTGCTCCGGACCTAGGACAACCACACTTTCTGGTCGCACCTCTTCTCCTAGGCTTTGCGGAGAGAAGATGACATGCATACCCTAGCAGCAACATTCTCACTACGACACCTCCTCTACAGTACATTATCCATACCTTAACTGTGGACTTCACTGACAGTGCATCATACTTGGAGATATCAGTACGGATTACCGAACAGGAGTTTTGGGGTTATGATCACGGTGTTTTTGTCTACATAGTCCAGGTGGTATGGAGTTGCTTTGGAATAGAGCACAGTGGGTGGGAGTTTGAGTCCCTCATGCAAGGGGAGTTTGTGAGGTTATTTCATGGCCCAATTTTCCAGAGCCAGTTCTCATGGTGGTTTAACGGTCCTTTCTAAACGTCCGACCAGGAGATCTTTTTTTTTTGTGTGACCTAACCATGATTAATCTAATCTTTCTGTTTTTGTATTAGTAGGATTAGACACAAACTCTTGACTATATTCTAAGTATGTTATACTAATATCTTTTCCTTTGCATAAGTAAAAAATTATTTATGTACTGTTATAGTATCTTGTGAATCATAGACATGATATTGTGATGATTAAATGCATACTAATTGGTTTTTAAAAAAATAAAAATAAATAAAAAGTCCACTAATCGTTTTCACCTTGTAGTAATGGCTAATGATGAAAATGGAACCAGATCGTCGATCAGCGGTACTGACCCAATAGAGCAAATCATGGAAATAGAAGTTACCAGTTTTCTACGAGCCCTACAAACCAACATAAATAACAGAATGCCTGAACGACAAGAAGAGCCAATTACAATAAAACAGTTCCAGGACTTGAAACCTACCACATTTACCGGTAGTACAAACCCACTAGTAGCAGAAGCTTGGGTTAGAGACATGGAGAAGATTTTTCGCACGCTACCTTTCACAGAAAGACAGAAGGTAACCTTCGCCACATTCACCTTCAAAGACGATGCACAGGAATGGTGGCTTCTTACCCTAGAGAAAGAAGATATCGTGACTTAGGCAAGATTCTTAGAAGTATTTTATGAAAAATACTTTCCAAATTCGTTGTGGGAACAAAAGGCGTCAGAATTCATACATCCAAAGCAAGGAACCATAACAGTGGCCGAATACAAGAGCAAGTTCACGCAACTAGCTCGATTTGCGACATATGTCATCCCCACCAGAGCTTGGAAAGCAAGGAAATTCAAAGCAGGATTGGATGCTGAAATCAAGGATAGGCTTGAGGTTTTGAAACTACCAACCTATGCAGAGGTGGTGGATTGAGCATACATTGCAGAAAAATAGATTAAAGCCTCACGCTCCGGGGAACCAAGCCAAAGGAAGCGATTTTGGGAAAGAGATAACAGAAAATCCGGTGTTGCGCCTCCTAAGAGGGTGAATACGAGCACAACTAGTTCAACCAGTTCAAACAATCAAGGTCCTACTAACCCCAGAGGTGGCACTAGTCCTAATTGTCCTACGTGTGGAAGGGCTCATTGGGGATGATGCTATCAACACACAAGAGTATGCTTTAGATGCGGTCAAGTTGGCCACTTGTTGAAAGATTGTCCAAAACTTGCCAATCCTACAGCCGGCCCCTCGGAACCAGTCAGAAAAACCCACGGTACCTAGAGGAGTGAGGAAGGACCAAAAACACCAAGGAAGGGCTTTCGCTTTGGTATTTGGAAACCCAGAAATTATTGAGAATGTTGTGTCGGGTACACTATCTATCTATGGTCATTTAGTTCATGTTCTTTTTCACTTTGGTTCCACACATTCTTTTGTTGCACCACACTTTGCTTGTTGTAGACTCCCCATTTTTGACCGCCCTTAAGACTTGGGCACTACTGATGGTTTACTTAGTAGAGAAAGGTGTGCGAGGCAAAGGTTCAGTTTCTTTGGCAAGAAGAGAGTCAAATCTCAACTTCACACCCCTTTTGGACCGAAACAATCTTGATCAAAATATTTTGGACCTTGAAACCGTCTCTTTCAAAATGTTTTGAAAATAAAGTTCCTACGATGTTCCGACGCTGGCATTTCGTTAAATGTTGCGCTTTTCGGTAAACCGAGCAAGGACAAAGTGGAAATGAATGAAAGAGAGATGAGATCTTTGAAAATATTTCAAAACACCATACTTAGGGGTTTGGAGTTGAAAAAAAGAAGAGAAGGGGGAAGAAACCCAGTTGGGGGAGAAAATGGGCATGAACCGTTAAGAGAGGGACGAGCAGTCCTCGCTGAATTAGGCCTATTCATTTGCATACTTGGATTTCAGCTATGAGGCCACCACCATTGGAAAGCTTACTTCTGGGGCTTCATTTTTCACTCAATAATCTCCTAAAGCCAAGTCCGGACGGGGGAGATATGGTTGATTGAAGTAGGGCATCATTCCGGTTGGACCGAATCTGCGCGGCTTCACCAAACCAGACATAACTTTTTGCACAGGAGGAATTTCGATGCAAGGATGGTTCCATTGGAAAGCTAACTTCTGGGGCTTCAATTTGGACACATGGCCAATCACTTTTGGACTTCCCAATCACTGGCCAACCACCTTTCTTTCCGACAGACCATTTTTTGTCCTAAAAAACCAAAAAAAGTAGCAGGCTGACCAGAAAAGGTGGTCGGATGACCATCTAAACCTTTTGACCTGGTCGGCTGACCAGGGAAAGTGGTCGGCTGACCACCTGAACTGGTCGGCCAGCTTTCTCCTTTTTTGTTTCAATGAGTTGAAGTTAGTTGTGCCAGCTGGAAGCCTCAGAATGCATCCTCCATACACGTATGGAGGATGTTTAAGCTAGCTTTTAAGCTTCTTGGAGAAGCTTTAGAACTTCTCCTCTATAAAGGAAAGGGCCCTTTTCCATTGCTAGGGTTCAGATCCTGTTTTGAGCATACATACACTTTCCCTCCATATCTCTATATTCCAAGCTCCAAAAACCCTTGTTCTTGGTCCCATTGCACTACACCTCCAAGAACAACGCCTCCATTATCAACCTAAGCACCTAGGAGCTCATTTTCAGAGGTTGGAGAGTTCCTATTTTGGTCCAAAAGCTGCTGGCCCTCTGCTCTACAAGGGTAAGACACTAGTTCCCTCTTTTGGCCCTTATTTCGCTTCATTGTTTAGCCTTACTTGCAAGCATTTTTGGGTTTCGTCATAAACTTTAAAAAAAAAAAAATTGATCTTATGAACATGTTTGTTTAAGGTCATTTTTCTGTTGGGGGTCATCTACCCCCTTGCATGCTTCATTTCCTCTTGTTTTGAGCTATGCATTAGAGCATTTGTGTTGGCCTTGGTTTGGCCTTTTAGCCACTGAAATCCAGCAGATTTTCACTGGCTAACATGTGTTTTTGAGCCTTAAAATCAGAGAGGGGTGACCCTCTCACCTCTTGTTTTGTTTACTAGCTTTCTTGGCCTTACAAGGAGCCCCCATTTGCATGTTTTGAAGCCATGTTTCAAGCCACTTTTTGTGAGTTTTGTGACCTGCATGAACTCTGTCCAGAGCCATTTTGGCCATATTTGATGTCTATCTTGCACGTGTAGAGTGCTCCTCTTCATGGCCTTTCAAAGGGCCCTTTACTTGCATGCTTCCTAGCCTCATTCTAGGCCTTTTTTGGTGGGTTTTAGGACCCTCATAACCTCTTTCCAGAGGTGGTTTTTCCATTTTATATGTCTATCATATATGTGTAGAATAACCCCTTGCATGGCCTTCCAAAGGAGCCTATCATTCTTGCATGCATTGACTGAGTTTCAGTGGATTTTTGGGCTTATTTTGGCATGGCATACTTCTATTTTTGGCTGGTTTGGTGATCTCTCATGTGCTTCATATAGCTGTAGTGCCAATCATGGTTCACTAGCTTACTTCGCATGCTTTGTTGACCCTTGATTTTAGCTCTTTTTGGCCTTGCCTTAAACTGATTTTGTGCATATTTTGGACTTCCGTAGCTTTGTTTTTTAGTCTCATGGCCGAATGATGTTTGTTTTGCATGCTTGTAGTTCAACACACTTGTCTAGCTCTGATTTTCGAGGTCCATTACATGTATATGCTGGGGCATTTTCTTGTTTTGAGGCCATTATACATCATATTTCAGAGCTTATGTGAATGCCATATTCCCATGTTTCATACTCTTTAAATGCGTTTGAGAGTCGGGCTTGTATGCCTCATTTACCGACCATTGAATGAGCTCCATTTCGTTGCATTCCGAGCCATCATTTTAGGCCATTTCCCCAATGTTTCAGACCTGCCTAGGGTCTGTTTGGGGTTGGTTTTGCCATTAGTGCATTGCTTTGGGTACCTCTAGTGTAACGCACTTCACTAGTTTCGGTACCCGGACCCCCTAGCTTGCATTGTGTGCCATGTTTGCATGTTTCGGGACCATTTTGTATCATGTTTTAGAGCTGAAATTTGTGTGTTTGTATGCCATATTGCATCCTTTTCCATGCTTCGATAGAATGGCATTTGATGCCTTAGGATCGATCCCTTGCATCGTGCATGTTTGTATGTATTTCGGTTGTCTCATTTCCATCATATGGCCACTGATGTGAGTGTGGCTGAGGTCCACTCATGTTGGTGTAAGTCCATCGCACATCATGTATGCCATTTTAGTCCATAGCATTGCGTATGCTAGGTTGTATGTTAGAGCATTGTGTATGCCATGTTACATCACGTGCATCGTATATGCCATTTTAGTCCATAGCATTGCGTATGCTAGGTTACATGTTAGTCGCATTGTGTATGCCATCTCATTCTCATTTGCATTGTGTTTGGGATAGGAGTTAGCCCGAGCACCGGACACGAGGGACGTTTCGTACTCCAAGTGACGGAACGTGTCTCAATTCCCGGTCGCCGACACTCCGGATTAACCATGATGGAGTCTATGCCTTGTTGTGTTTATATGTGCATTCATTTCACATCAAGTTGTGCAATTCGACTCCTCGACCATCGTGCATCGAGATGCGCGATTGGTGGCACGAGGATCGAGGTGTGCATACATATGTGAAAATACTTTGCCATGCCCCTTTCTTGCTCTCTGGTGCGGCAAATCAGAAATCAGCAACTTTCTAGAGCCGTGCACAACATTCCGAGATCAGTTGCAAACAGAGGCGAATCAGGGCATCGCAATGGATTTCTGTGCAAGGCAACTCGAGCATGCATCTTTCATCATTCGGAACAGAGCTGAGGCGGTCCATGAATTTGCATGCTAGTTTATTTGCTTTCCTAGTTAATTTGTTAATTAATTAGGGTTTTGGTAATATTTAATCATTCATTCGGACTGTAATTATTTATTTGGATTGTATTATTTATTCGGACCCTTCGAGGGGGGGAAATGTTGTAATAAGTGTGCGTGTGTGTGATGTATGTCTTCCAACCCTACGTCTTTCTCCCTTTTACTTATCAGCTTATGATGGTTAGATTAGGGCATGTTTCAATTAGCATAATTATGCTCGCATGTTGGCATTCATTCATCTGTCTTGCATGCACCGGGCTCGGCGCATCATACTAACTGCATTATATTACAATTCCAAGTTGAATAAATGTTAGCTGTAACATCATCACATGCCATCTTAGAATAGCCGAGCCTATTGTAGTTGCATTTTTGCTTGTGTTGCATTAGGCACTTCTGTATAGTTAGGATCATGCATGGATTTCTAACATAGCTTTTGTTTTGGCTTGGAGTACTCGGTAAGTGTTTATGTTTCAGCATCCTTGCATGTGTGTGAGTGGCTGCCATGACAGCATGCTTACTGTAAGGCTACGTGCTTATCTGATATAACTGCCTGAATGCCTGTGGATGAAGGTTGGATTATCTGAATTGGAATAATGCATTGATTGTGAGTTTTAAGCCCACTAGCTAGTGGCAAAACCATCTTTTCTAAGCCCACCCGAGGGTGGCAAAATCTGTATTTTTAGCCTACTTGCGAGTAGCAAACCGCTTTAAAAAACAAACATGAAATGTTTTGTTCCAATTCAGGCGATCCAGTCTATACTTGTATGCTGTGCGCATCACGTAGTAAATCTAGGCTAATAACCGGAATAAGAGCACATAATGTTTTCAAAATTTGATATCATGGTTAGTAGAGGCCGATCTTTGATCGGGCGAGCGGGGGTTCTCACGAAGTGACCTTCCCCAATCGTACCTAAGTTCCCGAGCCGAAGCAACTTTGGTGATGACGGACACGTGGCCTTAGGCAAACGAGTCAGGGTTTCCTAAATTCCCCAAAATAAAATATTTAGGTGGTGACTCTGTATCTGGCAAAGCAGTCCATGTTTGGCACTTTTTTCAAAAAATCTGTTTTCATAAAACGATTTGCCGGATATGGACTCTTTGATGATTCATCGGTCTTGCATTGCACTCTGCAAGATTAGATATAGGACCGTGACATTTGAGTCTTGAGCTGTAGTGAGCCTAACAAACAAAACGGGGGGATCTCCTCCCGAGACGTTCGGGGACGTCTACCGTTTCTGGTGACTCTGTTGGGGACGTTAGAGAACTTTACAGTTATGTGTTTCTGGAGACTCTGTGTTTCTGGCGACTCTGTCTACAGTTTCATGATATCTTGTTTTGATTACACTTATGTGTTTCTTTGCATTGCATGTGCATTGGTGCGCCTCGGACACCATGTTTGCCGTATGCTATTCCTAAACGGTTTGCCGGAGGCTCGCTTCGAGAAGTGTGTCATAAGGCCGACCGGTTGCGGGCTCTACCACGACGGGAACACAAACTCCAGTTTTACCGGGGCACCCTTTTTGACCATTCGACCTAGTGCATATTCGAAATCCATAGTGACCATTCCAAGCTAGGACAGGTTGCTTACCCGAGTTTTGGTTGTTTGAAACCACTGTGTGCGTAGTGAAACCCTAGCTCCTGACAAAATAGGACAGGGAAACCCTACCCCACCATAGGGGTGTTTTGGCTCTCATTTTCTTGTTATGTGCTTTTAGAGTGCGTCTCTACAGGAATGCATGTATCAGTTTGCGAGTCCGGGCATCAGGCTTGCGGGCATCACTATTTGAGGAAACAGTTTTACCCGAGGGTATCAGATTTGAGGTAGAATTTTGGGGCAGAAATCAGTAACGAGTGCAGTCATTCGGCTGTGCTCAAATATGTTCTAGTGAAATTGGGCTGAGATGCTGTCTGTTTTCTCTTTTGCTAGGGTAGTCTTGGAACCATAGCTTCAGAAGGCTCTGTGATCTCCCAGATTCATTGGATTTGTGTTGATAGACTCTGTCGGGTCAGAGATTCAATTCAAGGGCAATCAGTGTTCATTTGCCAGGGGCAGGGTAAAAGGGCCAGTCAGGCACAGATCACCAGTTCAGCAGTTACCAGATCAGTGGCCCTTATCCACCCCACCAGTGAACAGTCAGGCTAAGGCCTCAGTTTTTATCACAAAGATAGATATACCAGTCAGTCAACCGGAACAACAGAACATGGCAGGGACGGAGGAAATGATGCGTCAACTCCAAGAAAGTATGAAACTCATGCAGCAAGACACTACCCGCCAGACGGAATTTGCCAAACAGCAGGCTGCGATCATGGCCCAGCAGGCTGAGCTAATCACTAAGCTGTAACAGCAAAACGGAGCATCTACTTTGCATCAAGCTCCTCCCCCACCAGAAGCTCCAGCACCTGGGGAGACACCAAATGTCCAGGAAGGTACGGACATTCCGACGGGGCCGGCTCCGTCTACAATCAACCTACCGGACTCTCCCTTTGAGTTCGAGATAGACCATACAGTGTCGAAGTTGAGCAAGCTTGAAAAGATGTTCAAGAAATCTCAAGGAGTAAAGTCCATCCCGGACATCGAGGATGGGTATACCGATGCAGCTGTGACGCTGCCGGACAGATTCAAAATGCTGCATATCGATCGCTTTGACGGCTCTGGAGACCCTAGGGTGCACCTCCACCTGTTTTCTGATATCTTAAGGCCAATGGGTTTGACCACAGCTCAGAAGTTGTCTCTCTTTGGCCGAACCATGTCTAGGATAGCCGCAATCTGGTATGCGAAATTAGAGGACTCTGTGAAACAGAACTGGGAAGAGCTGGCTGAGGCCTTTATTGCTCAATACTCCTACAACACACAGATCGAGGTCACAACTCGTGATCTCGAAGTCACCCGCCAAGAACCAAAGGAGGGTTTCTCAGAGTTCGTGACAAGATGGAGAGCAAAGGCCTCAATGATGACTACAAGGCCTTCCGACAATGATCAGATTAGGAGGATTGTTCAGAATTTACATGGCATGTTGTTGTAGAAAATGATCGTACTACCACTGTTTACCTTTCTCGACCTTCATGGAATGGGGGTTTAAATCGAGGATGCCATCCGACAAAGGATCTTTGCAGAAGATAATGAGCCGTTGAAGAGAAATGTTGCTCGCAGTTCCAATGCTACTACTGATGGTAGTGCAGCTGTGAAATGCTCAGAAGTAGACTCTATCACCACTTCCCTCAATGGCCAAAAAACCCCCACTACAAATCGGCCCCAAGCCCGAAAATTCCATCCTCTTTACATAAGTCTCTCTCAAGCTTTGAAAAAGCTGCAAGAAGAAGGGCACCTAGAACTCCTAGAACCCCAACCCCTTCCAAATCCTCTTCCACCAAGATATGACCCAGCTAAATATTGTGCCTATCATCAACAACACGGTCATGATACGAACTGTTGCATCCGCCTCCGTCATAAGATTCAGGATCTTATTGATGAAGAGACCCTAGCTCCACCCAAAGGACCTCAGGTTAGTACTGACTCGTCACCTCCCCACCTCAACCTCATCTATACACTACCATCCACCTTCGACCCCAGCATATACATCACCCCGGCCCATCTACCCAAGCCTGAGGTGTTCATTCCAGAAAGCATGGACTTATGCATGATGGATGCACTTGGACCCCAATCATCTCAAACCCGTGAGCCCACTACTTCTGAGCTTAAGAGAATGATCGAAGATCTTCAGAGAACTGTGACAAATCTGGCCTCCGAGACATTGGCTCCCTCATCGACCACATCACATACTGAGAATTTCATGGCAAAAGGCTCCCCAATCTTGGGACGGGCTGCATTTGAAGAAGGTCGATCCCTTGGCAAAGTGGGGGCGAGTGGTAAGAACAGGGTAGGGACAGGAATTGGTCCCCATGAACACCTTCAACGGGCTGTTGAGGCTTTGAAGGCCGAAGGACTAAACAAACAGCAAGTGCATGCAGTGGTTGAAAAACCTGTGGATGATACTTTTGCCACTCAAGTTGGGGGTAGTCTGAATCAAAGGGCAAGCCGAGACAAGAGATGTTGTACCAGAAACACCCCTTTCACTCGGAAGAGATCATCAAAAGTCAGCACCTACCGACCCTTTCACTGGTACATCCAACACAACCAGCTCACAACCTGCCAAATGCCCACCTCGGGGCCAGAGGGTGTTCACCCCACTGGACATGTCTCTGTCAACGGCCCTGGGGGTCCTGATCGAAAAGGGGCATCTGAAGCCCCTGGAGCCACGGCCATTACTGAATAAACTTCCTCTCTCCCACAACCCGGCAAAGTATTGTGTCTTTCATCAACAAGCTGGCCATGACACTGACATGTGTCTTCGTCTTCACCATGAAATACAAGATCTGATTGATAAAAAGGTCATCTTCGCGTCAGGTCCTGCAAAGTCTATCAGTACTGGATCGGTGACCTTGGGGGATAATGTGACCATGTGATCGGGGGATGAACTGCCTGCAGATGGCACTCAGTTTACTCCAGATATGGTGGATGGCACGCACTATATTGAGCATTTGCGAATGTTGTTTATTCTACTTTCTGGCTTGGGTATTGAGTCTGTCTTGTTGTATCGAGTCAGTCCTGTTGAGTCTGTCCTGTTGTATAGAGTCAGTCTTTTCATACTGAGTCGGTTGGGTCTGTCTTGTTGTATCGAGTCAGTCCTGTTTTGTTAGAGTCAGGTGATTCCGGGGATGTTACCTCGGATGTCACTATTTTGTTTTGTGTTTGTCTCTTTACTTTCTTTTTTAGTCTGTTTCTTCCATAGAGCCAATTACACCAGAAGATCTGAATGAAGCAGCAGTGGTTTTCATTCTTCGTGCTTATTTCTACTTTAAGCCTGTTGTGCCAGAAGTTCTGAATGAGATGGCAGTATTTGACTAAAAACTGTGTCTTTTCTGTGCTTTGAAATCATTATATTGACCTGAGTTTTTCAAAACTTTTTGAACATTGTGATGAAAACGAAGAGGAAGGAATTCTTCGGGTTTTGCAAAATTTGATCATATGAGAGAAAGAGAGGCATGCTAAGCCCTTAATGAATGAAATCATGTTTGTTAATAAGAGTACTGAGAAGGATCCTAGCTTGATCCAGATTTGTTCTACATTGTCTCCCGCGCGAGCGATTAGTCGCTTTCTTAAAAGATTTTAAAAAATATTTTGCGCAGTCCTGCGAAGACCTGTGTGGAATCTCTCTTGAGATTGTGCAACTTAGGATCGCTCTCAGCCTCGAGACTCGACCCTCCTTTGCTTTCAAACCTTGAACCTTAACTCAGAATGTTCAACGGTCAACCGCAATGTGAGGCCTGTGTGGCCAGATTCAAAGCAGCCCTCGACCTAGGGGCAGAAAAATGTCAGATGTGTTCGAAGAGCCGAAGATGGATCATCTTGCAAATCAATGAAGATTGGCAAGAATGCCAAATCCCAGAAGGGAGGAAAGAAGAAAGTTTGTGTAGAGGAACAACTGAGTTCCTATCCACAACACTAGGGGCAATTTCAGCCCCATTGGATGGACTCTTACATCATCAGGAAACAGTAGCCATTCTCCTAGATTCAGATGACTTCAGGATCTCAAAACTATTTGACATGGACAAAGCATCACTTTTACCCTTGAGAGGCTCGCTGGGCCGAAAACCTGGAAGGGCGACCCAGGCAAAAGTTAGAGCAAAGAAAAGAATGCAAAAAAAAGAGAAGAAAAAAAAAAGAAAAAATGCAAAGAATGAAAAAAAAAAGAAAAAAAGATGAAAAGATGAAAAAGAAGAAAAGAAATGAAAAGAAAAGAAGAACAGAGCTCGCAAGGTTGAAAACCCGGAAGGGCGGCCTTGGCAAAAGTTAGAGCGCAAAAGAAGAGGTTAAATACACGAGTGTACCTTACCCCCGAACTACGTAAGGCTTGATTCCCATCTTTGGGATACGTAGGCAACTTCACTCTGAAGTCCAGCCGTAAAACACTTCAAATCCGACTATGTCCATGTAATGGTTCTGGTCATCTTTGTCTTCTCTGTATCTGAGAATTTGGTTGTAATTGTCACTGTGAGGACTGGTTGCCATGTGCTATGGCGCTAGTGAGGACTAGTTGCCATATGCTGCAGCGCTATTCAGACTAGGGGCAACTTTTCGTTGCCATATAGTGTGCCGCGGTGCTATTCAAACAAGGGGCAACTTTCCGTTGCCATGCAGTGTCCTTCAAGCAAGGGGCAATTTTCCTTCGGATCTGAGGTTGTGCATCTCAAGAGTAGGTTCCGTGCTCGTTGAGCAGTGGTCGTTTACAAAAATAGTTTTCGAGAATTTTTACCGAGGTTGACTGATTTTCTCGAAAAGTATTCCATTTTTCAAAACTGGACCATTTCTTGGACCCAAAAAAGGAAAATTTTCAGTGTTTATAGCCTGACTTGCATGATTTTAAATCAAAAAATTGAACAAGCATGTTAATCTAACTCTCATTTTGGTCAAAATTGTTTTAGTAGAATGCCAAAAAAATAAAAAATGGTCAAAATTATGAACTAGGGGCACAGTTGAGTCAAGTGTCCTGTCTTTTCCCCGTTGTCAATGCATTTGCCAGAAAGGGCACCATACTTGCCAAGAAGGGCACTCTACCTGCCAGAAAGGGGCGCAACTAAAGCTAACAATAAAGGGCCGAAAAGCTCTCTCATCCTCCAAACAGCGAGGTATCATATCAAGTGCGAAGCACGAACTAGAATGGATCAAGATATTCCACTCCCTCATCTGGACAGATCCGATCACGTCCAAACTCCCCAGCAGAGCATCGTCAACCAATGTCAGCTGCAGATTTGCTACATACCCAGTCTTAGCGCAACCCCTCTGTGGGAGGAACTCACTAGCTGTGAGCGGAAGAAAGAGAATCTAGTAGCATGCTAGGGGCAAGAGCCCGCAACTTCATGCTTACCCATCAACCACCCAGGGGAGGGATAAAAAATGAGAGATTGAAGAATAGAGAGATGTGCGCTGAGAGAAAAAGTGAGGAAAATGGCTTTTTCAGAAAAGCAGCGCCTGAGGGCCGAGTGATGTGAGAATCAAAAATGAGAAAGGGTGGGAAACAATACCCGGAGAAACTGGCTCCTCGTGCACCAAAAGGTCTCTTGCCTTTGTAACATAGCTGAGTGTGGTGTTTGTGTGTTTTTGTTTGTCTCGATTCTTGTTTTGAGTCATTTGAGTGTCAATAGATGTGTTGAGGTTGTTTTTCCTTTGTTGAGTGGTGTTTAGGTTGTTCCACCTTTGTTTTCCGTTGTTGAGTCGTTGTGGCTGTGGTCAGTTGTAGGCTCAATACCCGGTTGAGAACCCTTTTCTCATTTTAATTTAAAAAATGAATCGTTTTGTGCTCAGAGTGCCGTGCCGTTCTCCACATTTGTGCAAAACAAGATTTTGTTCTTTCAAAAACCGCAGGGTTCAACCCGAGTCATGTGGAAACAGTAAAATCAGGACCTATCTGAAGCTATGAAAGTTCCAAGCTGCAAAGCAAAAGAAAAGAGGGAAAATGTCAGGCATCTGAGTTTGTTACAGCTTCTGCAAGTTCCGTCATTGCACCCTGTGTATTCAGAATGAGCAGTGTCTTGTATAAGCCGTGTGTTCAGAATAAACAGAATACTGTGTTATGAGCTGCGTGTTCAGAATGAGCAGTGTGCTGATACGAGCTGTGTGTTCAAAGTGAACAGAGTACTGTGTTGACTGTTTCATTGTTGCAAGCCAGAATGGCGATCAGAAGTGCTCTCCCTGAGTACCATTCCCCGTCAGAGTAAAGCGGTTTACCGCCACTCACTCCATAAGGTGCTTTCTAGAGTGTCGTTTTGTCTGTTTATTGCATTCCTTTAGCATCATGCTCTACATCGCTTGTAACATGTATTGTATCATCGCACTTATTGCGTTTATTTGCATCTTGTGTTATCTTGTACCATTTATCCTTTTACGCCGAGCTGCGTCTAGGATCGTTGTCCTCTGGGACTTTCTCAGGTTGCGCCGAGCACGCACTTGATACTTTGTTTCTGACCTCTTCTCACGATTTCAACGTGGTTTGAGTGTCCCGTTCCTTACGCGATTTCAGCGTGTTTGGAATTTATCTCAGGTTGCATTGTAGACGCACCTGGGCGGCTTGTTTTCGGACCTCCTCTCACGATTTCAGCATGGTTTGAGTGTCCCGTTCCTTACGTGATTTCAGCGTGTTTGGAATTTATCTCAGGTTGTGTTGTAGACGCACCTGGGCGGTTTGTTTTCGGACCTCTTCTTACGATTTCAGCGTGGTTTGAGTGTCCCGTTCCTTACGTGATTTCAGCGTGTTTGGAATTTATCTCAGGTTGCGTTGTAGACACGCTGGGCGATTCGTTTCGGACCTCCTCTTACGATTTCAGTGTGGTTTGAGTGTCCCGTTCCTTACGTGATTTCAGCGTGTTTGGAATTTATCTCAGGTTGCATTGTAGACGCACCTGGGCGGTTTGTTTTCGGACCTCTTCTCACGATTTCAGCATGTTTGGAATTTATCTCAGGTTGCGTTGTAGACGCGTTGGGCGGTTTGTTTCAGACCTCCTCTCACAATTTCAGCGTGGTTTGAGTGTCTCGTTCCTTACGCGATTTTAGCGTGTTTGGAATTTATCTCAGGTTGCGTTGTAGACGCACCTGGGCGGTTTGTTTTCGGACCTCCTCTCATGATTTCAGCGTGGTTTGAGTGTCCCGTTCCTTACGCGATTTCAGCGTGTTTGGAATTTATCTCAAGTTGCGTTGTAGACGCACCTGGGTGGTTTGTTTTGGGACCTCTTCTCACGATTTCAGCATGGTTTGAGTGTCCCATTCCTTACGCGATTTCAGCGTGTTTGGAATTTATCTCAGGTTGCATTGTAGACACGCTGGGCGGTTTGTTTCAGACCTCCTCTCACGATTTCAGCGTGGTTTGAGTGTCCCGTTCCTTACGTGATTTCAGCGTGTTTGGAACTTATCTCAGGTTGCGTTGTAGACGCACCTGGGCGGTTTGTTTTCGAACCTCCTCTCACGATTTCAGTGTGGTTTGAGTGTCCCGTTCCTTACGCGATTTCATCGTGTTTGGAATTTATCTCAGGTTACGTTGTGTACGCACCTAGGCGGTTGTTTTCAGGCGATTTCAACGTTGTTTGAGTGTTCCGTTCCTTACGCGATTTTAGCGTGTTTGGAATTTATCTCAGGTTGCGTTGTAGACGCACCTGGGCGGTTTGTTTTCGGACCTCCTCTCACGATTTCAGCTTGGTTTGAGTGTCCCGTTCCTTACGCCATTTCAGCGTGTTTGGAATTTATCTCAGGTTGCGTTGTGTACGCACCTAGGCGGTTGTTTTCAGGCCTCTTCTCACGATTTCAGCGTAGTTTGAATGTCCCGTTCCTTACGCGATTTCAGCATGTTTGGAATTTATCTCAGGTTGCATTGTAGACGCACCTGGGCGGTTTGTTTTCGGACCTCTTCTCACGATTTCAGCGTGGTTTGAGTGTCCCGTTCCTTACACGATTTCAGCGTGTTTGGAATTTATCCTAGGTTGCGTTGTGGACGCGCTAGGCGGATTGTTGGACTTCCTTTCACATTTTCAGCGTGGTTTGAGTGTCCCTTTCCTCCCACGATTTCAGTGTGTTTGGAATTTGACTTAGGTTGCATCGTATGCGCGCTTGATTGATTGTTTTTCCTCCTCTCATGATTCCAGCATGGTTGGAGTATTCTCTCCTTTGCATTCACCATTGTATTTTGCATGCATTGCATCGCACTATCTTGCGCACCTTACTTGTATCGCACTATTTTGTGCATTCACCCTACTCACACTGTTTTGTACACCTTTAGCTCGCACTGTCTTGTGCACTCTCTGGTCCGGGAGACCTTAAATCTTTTGGTCTAGGAGACCTTAAATCCTCCGGTCTAGGAGACCTTAAATCCTCTAAAGGTGCAATTCCTTTGGTGTTTGTCGTGCCTGGACGACTTCTGGTGGTCTGGTATAGCCACCTGCCTGTGTTTGGGGTGAGTTCCTAGGAGACCAACTGAGACGGTGGAAACTAGAGTTCGAATGGCTCATGCCTAGAACGCAAAGGTTCAGGATTTCTGAGACTAAAGTCTGGTTTAAATACTCAGGGGTATATTCTCGGCTTGAAATCTGTATGGCAGCCCCATAGATTGAGATAGCATGTGTATGCTCCTCAATTCTGGATACCGAATCAACCTAGTCTGTCACCCTGTTGGAGAATAGGGAAAGCTGCAACCATAGTCAGGGAGAAAAGTACTACCTGTGGTTCAATTGAGAAGAAGAGAAAGATTCCCACATCAGCATGAGGTAGGACATTGCTGAGGTAGGTCATTGCCAATTGCCCCTGTAAGGTATCTTCACTTCCTAACTACTACGTCATCTAGTATGTCTATCGCATTGCATATAGCATGTATTACGCGCATGCATTCACTGCATTATCCATCTGTGGCTTGCGCCTTTCCATGTTAAGCTTGGTCTGGTATGTGCCCATACTTTTCACGTTCAAGCATGGTTATGAGATTTTTGTGTACGCATCTATTCCACTAAAGGGATTGTGGTTTGAGGGTGACGGCACCATTTCCGTGTTAGACGTGGTTTGTTTATGTCCATGCCTTTCCTAGGCAAGATACGGTTTGGTCGTGAGCCTTATCCATTCCATCCGTTGCATTTAGCTATTACATTGCGTTTGTACATAGTTTATATTGCATGCATTCACTGCATTATCCATCTGTGGCTTGCGCCTTTCCATGTTAAGCTTGGTCTGGTGTGTGCCCATACTTTTCACGTTCAAGCATGGTTATAAGATTTTGTGTACGCATCTATTCCACTAAAGGGATTGGGGTTTGAGGGTGACAGCACCATTTCCATGTTAGACGTGGTTTGTTTGTGTCCATGCCTTGTCTAGGCAAGATACGATTTGGCCGCGCGCCTTATCCATTGCATATCATTCGCATTGTATCATTACATTGCATTGCATAAACCCTAAATTTTCAGACCGACTTCGCTAAGCGTATAAGTCCAATTATCAAACCGGCTTCGCGAAAGCGTATAAGTCCAATTATCAGACCGGCTTCGCATAGCGTATAAGTCTAATTTTCAAACCGGCTTTGCATAGCGTATAAGTCCAATTATCAAAATCTTCCCGCACATCATTTTGCATCCTACCCCTGAACTACGCTGGTTTGATTCCTTGCAAAGGGATACGTAGGCAGCCTGCGGGCACAACTATTTATTTATCTATATTTTGTTTGTTTGTCCAAGT
The DNA here is from genome assembly GCF_055761805.1 of Camellia sinensis. Classification (NCBI taxonomy): domain Eukaryota; kingdom Viridiplantae; phylum Streptophyta; class Magnoliopsida; order Ericales; family Theaceae; genus Camellia; species Camellia sinensis. Next base: position 86,127,300 of record NC_138965.1, read on the forward strand.
CTTCAGCCTTGTCAAAAATGGGTTGTCTCTGGGCTTTGACACTCACTCCCGTCACTTCTTGACTTTCGAGTTCTGTTAAAGAGGGGCAACTGTAGACACTCCATTTTTGACCGCCCTTAAGACTTGGGCACTACTGATGGTTTACTTGGTGGAGAAAAGTGTGCGAGGCAAAGGTTCAGTTTCTTCGGCAATGAGAGAGTCAAATCTCAACTTCACACCCCTTTTGGACCAAAACAATCTTGATCAAAAGATTTTGGACCTTGAAACCGTCTCTTTCAAAATGTTTTGAAAATAAAGTTCCTACGATGTTCCGACGCTCGCATTTCGTTAAATGTTGCGCTTTTCGGTAAACCGAGCAAGGACAAAGTGGAAATGAATGAAAGAGAGATGAGATCTTTGAAAATCTTTCAAAACAACTTACTTAGGGGTTTGGATTTGAAGAAAAGAAGAGAAGGGGGAAGAAACCCAGTTGGGGGAGAAAATGGGCACGAACCGTTAAGAGAGGGACGAGCAGTCCTCGCTGAATCAGGCCTATTCATTTTCATACTTGGATTTCAGCTATGAGACCAACACCATTGGAAAGCTTACTTCTGGGGCTTCATTTTTCACTCAAGAATCTCCTAAAGCCAAGTCCGGACGGGGGAGATATGGTTGATTGAAGTAGGGCATCACTCCGGTTGGACCGAATCTACGCGGCTTCACTAAAACAGGCATAACTTTTTGTACAGGAGGAATTTTGATGCAAGGCTGGTGCCATTGGAAAGCTAACTTCTGGGGCTTCAATTTGGACACGTGGCCGACCACTTTTGGACTTCCCAATCACTGGCCGACCACCTTTCTTTCTGGCAGACCAATTTTTTGTCCTGAAAAATCAGAAAAAGTAGCAGGCCGACCAGAAAAGGTGGTCGGACGACCATCGGAACCTTTTGACCTGGTCGGCCGACCACCTGAACTGGTCTGCCAGCTTTCTCCTTTTTTGTCTCAATGAGTTGAAGCCAGCTGTGCCAGCTGTGCCAGCTGGAAGCCTCAGAATGCATACTCCATACACGTGTATGGAGGATGTTTAAGCTAGCTTTTAAGATTCTTGGAGAAGCTTTAGAACTTCTCCTCTATAAAGGAAAGGGCCCTCTTCCATTGCTAGGGTTCATAACTTGTTTTGAGCATACATACACTTTCCCTCCATATCTCTATATTCCAAGCTCCAAAAACCCTTGTTCTTGGTCCCATTGCACTACACCTCCAAGCACAACACCTACATTATCAACCTATGCACCTAGGAGCTCATTTTCAGAGGTTGGAGAGTTCCTATTTTGGTCCAGAAGCTGCTGGCCCTCTGCTCTACAAGGGTAAGACACTAGTTCCCTCTTTTGGCCCTTATTTCGCTTCATTGTTTAGCCTTACTTGCAAGCATTTTTGGGTTTCGTCATAAACTTTAAAAAAAAAAAAAAATTGAGCTTATAAACATGTTTGTTTAAGGTCATTTTTTTGTTGGGGGTCATCTACCCCCTTGCATGCTTCATTTCCTCTTGTTTTGAGCTATGCATTAGAGCATTTGTGTTGGCCTTGGTTTGGCCTTTTAGCCACTGAAATCCAGCAGATTTTCACTGGCTAACATGTGTTTTTGAGCCTTAAAATCAGAGAGGGGTGACCCTCTCACCTCTTGTTTTGTTTACTAGCTTTCTTGGCCTTACAAGGAGCCCCCATTTGCATGTTTTGAAGCCATGTTTCAAGCCACTTTTTGTGAGTTTTGTGACCTGCATGAACTCTGTCCAGAGCCATTTTGGCCATATTTGATGTCTATCTTGCACGTGTAGAGTGCTCCTCTTCATGGCCTTTCAAAGGGCCCTTTACTTGCATGCTTCCTAGCCTCATTCTAGGCCTTTTTTGGTGGGTTTTAGGACCCTCATAACCTCTTTCCAGAGGTGGTTTTTCCATTTTATATGTCTATCATATATGTGTAGAATAACCCCTTGCATGGCCTTCCAAAGGAGCCTATCATTCTTGCATGCACTGACTGAGTTTCAGTGGATTTTTGGGCTTATTTTGGCATGGCATACTTCTATTTTTGGCTGGTTTGGTGATCTCTCATGTGCTTCATATAGCTGTAGTGCCAATCATGGTTCACTAGCTTACTTCGCATGCTTTGTTGACCCTTGATTTTAGCTCTTTTTGGCCTTGCCTTAAACTGATTTTGTGCATATTTTGGACTGCCTTAGCTCAGTTTTTTAGTCTCATGGTCGAATGATGTTTGTTTTGCATGCTTGTAGTTCAATACACTTGCCTAGCTTTGAGTTTCGAGGTCCATTACATGTATATACTGAGGGATTTTCTTGTTTTGGGGCCATTATACATCATATTTCAGAGCTTATGTGAATGCCATATTCCCATGTTTCATACTCATTAAATGCATTTGAGAGTCGGGCTTGTATGCCTCATTTACCAACCATTCAATAAGCTTCATTTCGTTGCATTCCGAGCCATCATTTTAGGCCATTTCCCCAATGTTTCAGACCTACCTAGGGTCTGTTTGGCGTTGGTTTTGCTATTAGTGCAATGCTTTGGGTACCTCTAGTGTAACACACTTCACTAGTTTCAGTACCCGGGCCCCCTAGCTTGCATTGTGTGCCATGTTTGCATGTTTCGGGACCATTTTGTATCATGTTTTAGAGCTGGAATTTGTGTGTTTGTATGCCATATTACATCCTTTTCGATGCTTCGGTAGAGCGGCATTTGATGCCTTAGGATCGATCCCTTACATCGTGCATGTTTGTATGTGTTTCAGTTGTCTCATTTCCATCATATGGCCACTGATGTGAGTGTGGCTGAGGTCCACTCATGTTGGTGTAAGTCCATCACACATCATGTATGCCATTTTAGTCCATAGCATTACGTTTGCTAGGTTGCATGTTAGAGCATTGTGTATGCCATGTTACATCACGTGCATCGTATATGCCATTTTAGTCCATAGCATTGCGTATGCTAGGTTACATGTTAGTCGCATTGTGTATGCCATCTCATTCTCATTTGCATTGTGTTTGGGATAGGAGTTAGCCCGAGCACAGGAAATGTGGGACGTTTCGTACTCCAAGTGACAGAACGTGTCTTAATTCCCGGTCGCCGACACTCCGGATTAACCATGATGGAGTCTAGGCCTTGTTGTGTTTATATGTGCATTCATTTCACATCGAGTCATGCAATTCGACTCCTCGACCATCGTGCATCGAGATGCGTGATTGGTGGCACGAGGATCGAAGTTTGCATACATATGTGAAAATACTTTGTCATGCCCCTTTCTTGCTCTCTGTTGCAGCAAATCAGAAATCAACAACTTTCTAGAGCTGTGCACAACATTCCGGGATCAGTTGCAAACAGAGGCGAATCAAGGCATCGCAATGGATTTTTGCGCAAGGCAACTCGAGCATGCATCTTTCATCATTCGGAACAGAGCTGAGGCGGTCCATGAATTTGCATGCTAGTTTATTTGCTTTCCTAGTTAATTTGTTAATTAATTAGGGTTTTGGTAATATTTAATCATTCATTCGGACTGTAATTATTTATTTGGATTGTATTATTTACTCGGACCCCTCGAGGGGGGGCAATGTTGTAATAAGTGTGCGTGTGTGTGATGTATGTCTTCCAACCCCCACGTCTTTCTCCCTTTTATTTATCAGCTTATGATGGTTAGATTAGGGCATATTTCAATTAGCATACTTATGCTCGCATGTTTGCATTCATTCATCTGTCTTACATGCACCGGGCTCGGCGCATCATACTAACTGCATTGTATTGCAATTCCAAGTTGAATAAATGTTAGCTGTAACATCATCACATGCCATCTTAGAATAGTCGAGCCTATTGTAGTTGCATTTTTACTTGTGTTGCATTAGGCACTTCTGTATAGTTAGAATCATGCATGGATTTCTAACATAGCTTTTGTTTTGGCTTGGAGTACTCGGTAAGTGTTTATGTTTCAGCATCCTTGCATTTGTGTGAGTGGCTGCCATGATAGCGTGCTTACCGTGAGGCTACGTGCTTATGTGATATAACTGCCTGAATGCCTGTGGGTGAAGGTTGGATTATCTGAATTGGAATAATGCATTGACTGTGAGTTTTAAGCCCACTAGCTAGTGGCAAAACCATCTTTTCTAAGTCCACCCGAGGGTGGCAAAATCTGCATTTTTAGCCTACTTGCGAGTAGCAAACCGCTTTCAAAAACAAACATGAAATGTTTTGTTCCAATTCAGGCAATCCAGTCTATACTTGTATGCTGTGCGCATCACGTAGTAAATCTAGGCTAATAACCAGAATAAGAGCACATAATGTTTTCAAAATTCGATATCATGGTTAGTAGAGGCCGATCTTTGATCGGGCGAGCAGGGGTGCTCACGAAGTGACCTTCCCCAATCGTACCCAAGTTCCCGAGCCGAGGCAACTTTGGTGATGACGGACACGTGGCCTTAGGCAAACGAGTCAGGGTTTCCTAAATTTCCCAAAATAAAATATTTAGGTGGCGACTCTGTATTTGGCAAAGCAGTCCATGTTTGGCACTTCTTTCAAAAAATTTGTTTTCAAAAAACGATTTGCCGAATTTGGACTCTTTGATGATTCATCGGTCTTGCATGCACTCTGCGAGATTAGATACAAGACCGTGACATTTGAGTCCTGAGTTGTAGTGTGCCTAACGAACGAAACGGGGGAATCTCCTCCCGGGAAGTTCGGGGACGTCTACACTTGCAAGTTAATATCAACACCCGAACCCTTAGGATATGTATTGTATGTGTCTTTTCCTTCTGGTAATTCCTCCCTTAGTACTGATATGTACAAATCTTGTACGGTATCCTTAAAAGGTGAAACCTTACACGTAGACTTGATTCCTCTCTACATTAGTACCTTTGATGTGATCTTAGGAATGGATTGGTTGGCTACCAACCATGCCTCTATCGATTGTGAAGCCAAAAAGGTCTCCCTCCGATTATCAAACCAACTCGTGCTTGTCTTTGATGGAACTGGAGTCTCTCCCCCTCCATGTGTTATGTCCTTCATGATAGCCCAATAGCTTCTAAAAAAGGATTGTTGTAGTAGTATCTGTTATGTGATCAATACTCAACAAGAAACCCCCATACGTGATGCAATCCTTATGGTTTGAGAATTCCCAATTGTATTTCCTGAAGACCAACCTGGTACCCCGGTTGACCGAAAAATCGAACTCACCATTGAAACCCAACCTATTACACAACCAATCTCAAAAGCCCCTTACCATATGTCCATGACAGAATTAAAAAAGCTGAAGACTCAACTCTAGGAACTATTGGACAAAGGTATCATTCGACCTAGTACCTCACCCTGGGGAGCTCCAATACTATCCGTAAAGAAAAAAGATGGCACAATGAGATTATGCATCAATTACCGGGAGCTGAACAAAGTCACTAGCAAAAATCGGTACCCTCTGCCACAAATCAATGACTTATTCAATCAACTGCGAGGCGCCCAAGTATTCTCGAAAATTGACTTGCATTCTGGCTACCATCAACTAAAAGTCAAAATAGAAAGCGTCGAAAAAACTGCCTTCAGAACCAGTTACGGGCACTACTAGTTTCTCGTCATGCTATTTGGCGTTACAAATGCTCCAATGCCCTTCATGGAACTCATAAACCGAGTGTTCAAACCCTATCTTGCCACGTTCGTCATTATCTTCATTGACAACATTTTCATATACTCCAAATCACCAAAAGACCATGAGCAACACTTGCGTACGGTTTTACAAACACTACGTGATCACAAACTCTATACCAAGATGAAGAAATGCGAATTTTGGATCACCAGTGTACACTTTTTAGGTCACATTATTAACAAGAATGGAATCTCAATTGACCCCCAAAAAGTTGCAGCAATCATGGATTGGCCACGACCTACTAACGTGTTTGAGATTCAAAGCTTCTTGGGCCTAACCGGCTATTATTGGCACTTTGTGCAAGATTTCTCGAATATAGCATCACCCTTGACCCAACTAACTCAGAAGAACACACCCTTTGAATGGACGGACAAGTAGGAACATTGCTTTCAAGAATTGAAAAACAAACTTGTGGCTGCTCCTATACTAGCACTCCCCATAGAAACAGAAGGGTTCGTAATTTATAGTGATGCCTCATACAATGGTTTGGTTGTTATGCAAAATGGGAAAGTCATTGCATATGCCTCACGTCAACTAAAGATCCACAAAAAGAACTACCCGACCCACGATCTAGAATTAGCCGCAGTAATCTTCGCCCTCAAAATTTGGCGTCACTATATCTACGATGCAACCTATGAGATTTACACTGATCACAAGAGTGTTAAATATCTATTCACACAGAAGGAACTGAATATGAGGCAACGACAATGGCTAGAATTTATGAAGGACTAAGATTGTGTTGTGTTGGAAAACATTGTGTTGCAATAAGATTACGTTGTGTTGGCAAACATAATAATGCATTGGCAAACCTAATAATGCATTAGTATTTGATTTGTGTTTTTCTTTTCTTTTTTTTTTTTAGGTAGCAAACTGACATTTTGTTAGTGTGTTAAGGATGAATACATGATGTGAACATTCACACTTGTGTAAACTAATCACATTATGTGAATACTTGCACATGGGTTGAACTTTTAACATTATTGTGGTGTGAATATTCACATTCTTGTTACCATTGACAACATCAAAGTAGATGACATGAATATTTACATCGTTGTAACCATTCACATCATCAAATCAGAAGATGTAAATATTCAGATATGTATTATGAAATGTAATTGTGAGTGTTTTTTGTTAGCAAAAATAAGATGTTCTTGTGTATATTATGATGCATGCATAGGCGTGGTGTGAATATTGACATCACTACTGCCATTCACATCATCAAAAGTTACGATGTGAATATTCACATCATCAAATTATTTGCTATGAATATTGACTTATATGTTAAGAAATATCATATTCACACTTGTCATATTATGTTATAATAACACTTTAAACAATATTCACATCCATGTAGTGGGCCCTTAAACATAAGAATGTGTATGATCCTTCCATGATGTGGAAATTCACATCATGTCGTGTGTCAAAAAATAAATACAATCTCAATGTGAATGATCAACACAAAATAGGCCTCAAAATGCATATACATATATTGAATGAAAAATAACAGTACAAGCAATGATGTAGAATTGATTTACAATCAAGTTAGTCTACTCCAATATGTCAAAGTTACTAAATTGTCTTAAATGTGGATAACAGTTATAGGTGGTGTGCGGGGAGCAAATATTCCGGCAAGCCCGTACTCCTTTCTTCCAAGCTCCGTTTGTATCCGATCACCTGCGAGCATAACAGCGGTGAGCTACCTGGTGGTGTGTGGCCGGAAAACCCCTCCGACGATCAAGTTAGAACACACACAGGGGATAGATAGAGAGAAGGGAGAGTGTTTTGTGTTTAGCGTATGTCTCACCAAATGTTCATCCGTCGCGTATGGGGGGCGCAGACATGCCTATATACCCTCTGCGCCCCATATCCACTCCCAGTCATCTCCTGACACGTGGCTCCGCTATCCCATCTGTCAGCATAAACCATGCCAATCATCACCTAATCTCAACTGCCTGTCATCACAGCCAGAGCTCGGCAGCCGAGCTGCCCTATCCGTTATTGTGTCGTGCCGTGCTCCATACCCTAGCACTTCACCAGCCAAGACCAAGGAGGACCGGGCTAGGCGGCATCTCGGCAAAGCCTAGCCCGAGGCACCTCCTGGGGTCGGCCTTTCTGCCGGGCAGACAACTTCCTCGGATGTCCTCGCCTTTCCGGGCGCCGGTCACTCGGCCTATCTGGCTTCGGCCATCCCCGGACCGAGCATCCCGGTCCGACTGAGCACTGCCTTGCCGAGCAGTTTCTGTCCGGTCCGGGGTGGCACACACTCAGCCCGAACTCTACCCGGCCCAAGTTCTGGCAGCCCATCTCTGGGCGGAAAGTCGATCATCTCGAACCCACCCATCGTTGGGCCCTCAACCTGCTCGGCCGTTACCTCGGCCCAACTCCAGATCACAAATCACCCTCTCAATTGCCCCTTAATTCCGTCCACGAAAGCGTGACTGGGATTACTCACTTCGACCGAGATAACATTTCTCCAGTCTTCAAGACGCCAAACGTCGACCGGGCTAGTTAACATAATTGTCTGCAAACTTGCCCGGTTATATCCCTCGGCTGACATCCTCTTCGTCGAAAGTAGCTCAGTTGGCTCTTCGTCTTTTCAACCCGTCGCTTCAGTCCTGACGTAGCCATAAATGGGGACACGTGGCGGCCTGCCATTGGTCATCGGGCAGCCAACCCGCCGTTTTTGCCAGAATTTGAATTTGGGCGGACTCCCTCCTGTCTATACATACAAGACCCCCCCAAACTCCAACTCCTACTGCCACTTCGATATTCGACCTCAGAGCTCCAGCATTCTTGACTTGTCCTCTTCTGCCATTCTGCCATTCTTCGTGTTTGAGGGATTAGATCCTGCCCTTCACTGGTAAGTCATTCTACCCTTATTTTGTTGCTATTTTCTTTCATATTACACACATTAGGGCACAAAAACGTAGCTCTTAGGGCATAGGCCTTAGAATCCGTCCCAAATCTCCCATTGTTCTTGGTGTTCTTCTTCTTCCTGAAGAACACTGAAGAACTGGAGCGAACCGGGCTCCTGGTCTTCTTTTGATCCAAAAAACCAATCTGACCGAGCAAATAACATGTTTGTCTCAACCCCAGCAAATAACAAAAGGACTTGGTCGCTCAACCAGGCTAACATCTGGTCTGCTTGAGCGACCGGGCTTCTTAGATAGAATAGACAACCGAGGTGGTTTGGCACTCTTAATGACCGAGCTAAAGTCCAGCTCCTTTTGCGCGACCGCGCTCACACTTAACACTTGCCATCCTTTTCCTGCAGAGTCCAAGGGGACCACTGTCATTCCTGAGGCTCTCAGGACCGAGCAGCATCCAATAACCAGTGCCAACCCCCTCAGCCGGGATACACTAAGCCGGCCACAGATGGGGAAATTCCGCTTCCTAGTGGATACTCCGACCGGGCTAGCTGCTTTCAGAAAGGATTATGGCATCCCGGCCGATGTTCATCTCGAACTGGCTGAAGAGGAGACCACACCCTGGGGCAGAATTGACCAATGCCCCTTCACCGTGCTCTCAATTGTCGAAGGGGGACTCCGTTTCCCGCTAAACCCTCTTATAACCGAGTTCCTTCGCCGCACCGGGCTGGCACCCACACAAGTGTCCACCAATACCAATAGAATTATCAATGGTGTTCACGAATTGAACAATCGGCTAGGCACCAACTTAGGTCTAGCCGAGATATTAAGGCAATACACAATGGGCCACACCGGCGACGGCCTTGCATATTACTTGAAGATAAGACCGGGCAAGGAAAAAATTGTAACCGGCACCCCGGATAAAGATCTGCACGACGATGATTTTTTCTGGGTGTCGGGCAATTACGAAACAGCCGAGGTGCCGGGCTGGTTCATAAACAAGGACTTCGGTTCTTCATGTAAGCCACTCAAATTTGCTCGGTTAGCTTAACTCTTTACTTTGTAACTAACCGGTTTTCCTGTTTCTTTTGCAGCAATCCAAGCCTTGCAAGCCAACTATCAATTTCCCAACGTCGAAGCAATTCGGACCGTGCTTCGGTATCCTCACCGAGATTGCGACGATTTACTCGGCTACACACCGACCTACAGGTATTCTGCTCCGCGCCGGAGTAGAGTAACTGACTTCCTCCGCGCTCCTTCGCCGCCTCCAGATCCTACTCTGCCAAACGTTCCCCTCATTCGCCTGACCGAGGAACAAGAAATGACCAAAAGAAGTCGAATCAAAAACCTTCTAACCACGACCTCAGCCGAGATACCAAGTGTCGTCACTCGCTCCCCGGCTGCCGGTCAATCGAGTGCAGCTGTGGTAGCCCTTGCTTCTCCAGCCGCCGGGCAGTCTGGCAGAGAAGCGCGCCGGGCTGGAAAAAGACCAAGGGCAGATCCCTCAGCCGAGCTCGTCGCTGAGCTGACAACCGAACACCCAACCGAAACTCTTGTTCCCGTGCCAGCTTGGCGTCCTCAGCTGAAGCACCGGGGACAAGACATCCCGGCGACGGCTTCGATCAAGGTTGACAAAGAACATTTGCTCGCCTTCGATCTCTCCAAAGCATTTCTCCTACCGGGCGACGTGGTCGGCAGCGACCACGTCCCTGACACTCGGCTGGTAAAATCCTCAGTGAAGTCCATGGCCAGGGTAAGTCGACGTTCCTCTTCAAATTTCACAAGTGTTTGCTCTGTTCCTTTTCTAATCAACTTTGCTTTTTTCAGGCCATTCAAAAACAACACCTGGTTTTGGAGCGCATCCACCGGCTTAGGCAAAAGGCAAACGACACAGCCAGCCAGGTCGAGAGCCTTCAAGCCGAGCTCGGCCGGGCTAAGTCATCCCTTGAGATGGCCAACGCCGACAATAACAGGCTGCTCGGTCAGCTGGATGCGGCCGAGAAAAAACAAAACGGGCTCCAGACCGAGGTGGACACCTTGAAGAAGTCGAAGAAGAAAGCTTGCCGGGCTGCCAACAACGCCGGTTTCAACGAGGCCGAGCAGAGCTACAAGAAGCAGGTCTTTGCAACACAAGACATCTACTTCAAGGCCGGTTGGAAGTCCGCCTACGAACACCTCGGCCAGGGCTCTGACACCGACGTATTTGCCAACCCTCCTCCAGCTTCGCTACCGGTCTACCTCGTGCCTTATGCAAACGACGTCTTCAGCGCTTTGCAAGCTGAGGCCGAGGAGGGACTTGAAGAGGGAGGCGGCGAGACAGATTCCGAGGCAGAGGAGGCCGAGGTGCCAGAGCAGCCCGGCAATGATGAGCCCGGCGCCCAAAAAGCAAGTCAAGCCATTGACCTTGATGCTGATGCTGGCAAGGACGAGTTCACCAATCTCTCCCCCTTAGTTTAGGTTTCTTTTCTCTTTTGTAATTTTGCTTTCAACGCTTTTGATGTAACCGGGCTCTGTCCCCACCTTTTGTAGTGATTTTTCTTATCAATGAAAAATTCAAATTTTGCCAAGTGTTTGCATGGTTGTCATCCAATCTATCTTCAGCAAAACATCTCGGCATAAATCATTGTTTGAACGAAACACCTCGTCGACCGGAATTCCTACCTCGGTTGAAGCACTTAAGCAGAACAAAACAACAAATTCATAAACCGAAATAACCATCTCGGTTGGTAGTAACAAAGTTGAACAAATCATCAACACTTCCAACCGGATTGGATCATCTCGGTTGGGAGTCCAAAGTTGGCCAAAACACCAACTCTTTCGACCGGAGTACATCATCTCGGTGAGGAATCCGAAGTTGGACAAAACACCAACTCTTCCAACCGGAGTACATCATCTCGGTTGGGAATCCGAAGTTGGACAAAACACCAACTCTTCCAACCGGAGTACATCATCTCGGTTGGGAATGCGAAGTTGGACAAAACACCAACTCTTCCAACCGGAGTACATCATCTCGGTTGGGAATCCGAAGTTGGACAAAACACCAACTCTTCCAACCGGAGTACATCATCTCGGTTGGGAATGCGAAGTTGGACAAGACACCAACTCTTCCAACCGGAGTACATCATCTCGGTTGGGAATCCGAAATTGGACAAGACACCAACTCTTCCAACCGGAGTACGTCATCTCGGTCCTTAACATTAAAACAACAGTCCAAGTGCTAAAGCAAAATTACTTCTATAAATTGACAAAAAGAATTACATGCTGTGGTGCAAGCCAAAAACTTTCTTTGCACAAGAAAAGAAAGCAAAAGCTTAAAAATAATACAGTTTCAAGTTGGCCGCATTCCATGGCCGGGGTATTGCTCTTCCCTCTAAATCCTCCAGGTGGTAAGCCCCCTTGCCCGCCAGACCGGTGATCTTGTAGGGTCCTTCCCAATTTGCCCCTAGTTTGCCTTCTCCTGGCACCAGGGTGTTGCCCATAATCTTCCTCAAAACCCAATCACCAACTTTGAACGGTCTGGGGTGCACCATCTTGTTATACTTCTTTGAGAGCTCTTGTTGGTAGGCGGCCACATGGATGAGGGCCTTCTCCCGACGCTCTTCCACTAGGTCCAGCTCCAAGGCAATAGCCTCAGCGTTCAGCTCGGGCTCAAAACTCTCGCTTCTGAGGGTGGACATTCCAACTTCCAAAGGTATGACCGCCTCCATGCCGTAAGCCAAAGCAAATGGAGTTTCCCCGGTAGAACGTCGCGGGGTTGTTCGGTATGCCCAAAGGACGCTAGGTAATTCCTCAGCCCATTTGCCCTTGGCCTTTTCCAGCCGTTTCTTCAACCCATCCAGTATAGTCTTGTTCGATGCTTCGGCTTGACCATTGGACTGCGGGTAAGCCGGGGTGGAGTTGTAGAATTCTATCTTCAAATCTTCACAAAATCCTCTGAATAGGCGACCGTCAAACTGGGTGCCGTTGTTAGAGATCAAAATCTTGGGGACGCCAAACCGCGTGACCACGTTCTGCTAGACAAACCGCTTCACGTCTTTCTCTTTAATGGTTGCCAAGGGCTCAGCTTCAACCCACTTTGTGAAGTAATCTGTGGCCGCGATGAAGAATTTCCGGTTGCACGGTGCTGTTGGCAGTGGTCCCACTATATCTAGCCCCCACATGGCGAAGGGCCAAGGACTTGTGAGAGGAAGAAGTTCCCTGGCAGGCTGGTGGATCTGATGGGCGAATTTCTGGCATTTTGCGCACTTGCGGACATATTTTTGTGCGTCGGCCTGCATGCACGGCCACCAGTATCCCTGCGAAATAGCACGGTAGGCCAAGGACCTGCCTCCTATGTGGCTGCCACAAATGCCTTCATGAATTTCGTACAAGAAGGCCTCCACACTATTCGGGTGCACGCACTTTAAATAAGGACCAGTGAAGGACTTCTTATATAACGCGCCAGATGGAGAGAGCCAAAACCGCTCTGACTTCACCCAGATTCTGTGTGCTTCTTTCTTGTCAGTTGGAAGAGTTCGGTCTCTGAGGAACAAGATCAAGGGGTCCATCCAGGAGGGACCGAGCGCGGCGCAGAGTACATCTGTCTGCCTGGCGTGTTCAATGCTTGGCCGCGGAAGAAAGTCAATCAAAAGAGGGTTTGGAAAAATATTATCCACCATAGAAGCGAGACTGGCCAGTTCATCAGCTCGGCTGTTTGCTTCCCGGCCAATCTGTTGGACTCTAATTGCCTCAAACTGCTTGATATGTTCCCTGACCAGAGCCTGGTACTTCGCCATCCTTTCGTCCTTTGCTTCATAAATCCCAGAAACTTGGTTAACCACAAGCTAGGAATCACTGTACACCAGGAGCTCGGCAGCCTTCATTTGAATTGCGCTCTTGAGCCCGGCGAGAAGAGCCTCGTACTCAGCCTCGTTATTAGATGCCGGGAAGCCAAGCGTGATAGAATGTTCAATGGTTAGGCCATCCGGGGAGATAAGAACGATACCTAGGCCGGCACCATGGCGGTTGGACGCTCCGTCAACAAAAAGCTTCCACATGTCCCCCACAAAAAGCTTCCAGCAGTCGGATGGGTCCTGAGAGTTGCGAAGGGCAATGGGATCACAACTGCTCGGCTGTGCGGTGTCAAGTTCGGTGTTGACCGGTTCAAATTCAGTGCCCCTTGGTGATTCGACACCGGACTCAGCAAGTTGTTCTGTAATGCTCAAGTCCGTGGGCGAATCATCAGGTTGCGGTGTGAAGCCGGCCGCAGGTTCTGAGCTGTGTGGATCCATTCCTTCCCCCCTTGATGATTCAGCACCGGACTCAGCAAGTTGATCTGTAATGCGTAAGTCCGTAGGCGAATCATCAGGTTCTGAGCGGTGTGGTTCAATTTCTTCCCCTCTTGGTGATGCGGGTCCGGACAGAGTGGATGGGTTGGTGATACACAACTCCGTCATCGCAGCACCGGGTGGTATGACCGTGCAAACTGAGGGAACTTCGATGGTGCGCGCTAACTCCGCGGCGCTACCTCCTCCAACTGGTTATACCTCGGTTGGCATTGCGTGCATCTCACTATCTGCCTCGGTAATGTCGACCGGGCATACCGGATGAGTGCCAAGGGAGAACTCGGCGACAAAATCTGCCAAGGTCTGGGCTTTGATAGCGGTGCGCGGCTGGAACTTCACATCAAACTGTCCCAACTCGACTGCCCACTTAAGAATTCGGCCTGAAAAGTCCGCGCGTTCAAACAAAGCCTTGAGGGGAAACTCGGTCAATACGATGATGGTATGGGCATGGAAATAGTGCGCCAATTTTCTTGAAGCCATCATCAAGGCCAGAGCAAGCTTCTCCAACGGCAAGTATCTCGATTCTGCCGGTAACAAAGTTTTGCTGACATAAAAAATTGGGAGGTGCTTGATTCCTTCAGCCCGGACTAGCACCGCACTGACTACGTGCTGGGAGACGGCAAGGTAAAGGTAGAGTTCCTCACCCGGCTCTGGTGTAACCAACAGCGGCGGAGAAGACAAATAGTCCTTGAGCTCGGCCAAAGCTCGGTCACACTCGTCGTCCCATGAGAACTTTAACTTCAATGCTTGAAAGAAAGGGCGGCAGCGATCTGATGACCGGCTTATAAATCAATTAAGCGCGGCGGCCATACCGGCCAGATGCTGCACGTCCTTAGCCGAGCTGAGCTGCTTCAACTCTTGCACGGCTCTGATCTGAGTAGGGTCTTCTTCGATGCCTCGGTTCGTGACTAGGAATCCCAAAAATTTTCCGGATCCCACGCCAAAGGCACACTTTGAGGCGTTCAGGCGCAGCTTGTGCTTCTTTAGAATGGCAAACATCTCGGCTAAGTCGGACAAATGGTTTGCCTCATGTCGGCTTTTTACCACCATATCATCGATATAAGCCTCCATTGTCCGGCCAAGCAGAGGAGCGAACATTTTGGTCACCATCCTCTGAAAAGTTGCCCCGGCGTTCTTCAAACCAAAAGGCATGACTCGGTAGCAGAAGAGTCCCCTTGGAGTCGTGAAAGAGGTGATCTCTCGGTCAGGCCCATACATGGCGATCTGGTGATAGCCGCGGTACGCATCCAAGAAACTGAGCCTATTGTGTCTAGCCGTCAAGTCCACTAGCTGGTCAATGTGCGGCAAAGGGAAGCTGTCTTTGGGACAAGCTCGGTTGACTGTCTTGTAGTCGACACAAACTCGCCACTTCCCATTCTTCTTAGGCACCACTACTGTGTTGGAAATCCACCGAGGATAGTGCACTTCCTGAATTGCTCGTGCCTCAAGCAGGTTCTTTACCTCCTCAGCAACTACCTCGGCGTGATGCAACGCCGATCTCCTTGTTCGCTGGATGACTGGCTTTGCACCAGGGAAGACATTGAGGTGATGGCAGATAAAACTTGGGTCAAGGCCAGGCATGTCGTAAGGAGACCATGCAAAGACTTCGATATTCGCCATCAAAAACTCAATCATCTCGGTCTTCTCTATGGCCGTGAGACTTGAACCGAGCAAGAAGAACTTGTCCGGCTGCTCGGTATCAATCCGCACCTCAACCAATTCCTCAACAGCCTTATCTTCGGCCTTGGTGCCCACATCATCCAAGACACCCTTGTCCTCCGGTCCCTCAATCATTTGAACGAATCCTTTGGCAGCCCGACTTCCATTGACCGCCACGAAGCACTGCTTGGACATGACCTGATCGCCCCAAATCTCCTCGATTGCCCTCATAGCCGAGGGGAATCTCATTACTTGGTGAAAAGTTGATGCCACGGCTTGCATGGCGTGTAGCCATCCCCTTCCTAGGATAAGGTTGTACGTCGAAGGCACTTGCAGCACCCAAAATTCAACTTGTTTGACCACGGATCCCGCTTTGATCGGCAGGATAATCTTTCCCAAAGGCCACTCTGGTTGCGAGTTGAATCCCACCAGTGGCGAAGTCGCTGGAGCCAAGTCTGTCTCCCGGAGTTTAAGTTGCTTGAACGCATCATAGTACATGATCTCAACCGAGCTTCCCTGATCGATCAAGATCCGCTTAACATCAAAGTCCTTGATGCGTAGTGTCACTACTAGGGCATCGTTGTGCGGCGTCTGGATACGCTCTAGATCCCTTGAGGTGAAACCAATCACGTCTTTTTCTGCAGTCTTCCCCCTCTTGATGGCAGGCTGTACTGACAAAACTTCCCTCATATGCTCTGCCTTTTTTATCATGCCCCGGAGTTCGCAGACACGCTCCGGTTCCACGATGCCGTGGATGACATTAATAACTCCTTGTGGTGGTGCGTCTCGGTCATCCCGTCCCCTGGGATCGACCGGAGCCTGATTCGGCTTCACTCCGCCATCAATGTACAGGTCTAGATGCTCGGCCGCAACCAGCTCTTCCAAGTGTTGCCGCAAAGGCAAGCAATCCTCAGTCCGGTGGCCTCTCTCCCGGTGGAACGTGCAACGATACCGCAGATTATAGCCCTTTTGTCCGTCGCCCAACTTAGCAGGAAACCGGACATACTCCTCGTCTCGGATTTCACTAAGTATGCGATAGATTGGAATCTTAAAGACCGTGGTTATGCCAGTCCTAGCCTTCATCCTTCTGTTTGCGTCTGCTACATCATCTCGGGGGTAGTCATCCCGGTCATTGCGGCGTCCTCTACCCCGGTTTTTACGGTTAGTGCCACGGTCCGATTCCTCTGCTCGATCACTTGAGCGGCTGGACTCTTGCCCAACTGCGTGCACTTTGCCTGCTGTCTTCTTATCCGTTACTACCGAAGTGGCTTTCACGGTAGAAGCCGACACGTCATCCTCTACTCGGATGTGCTCATTGATGCGCTGCATGAGCTGGCCCATGGAGGTCGGCTGGTGCATGGTAAGCGAGTCTCGCAGTCTATGTCCGGCCAGGAGACCACACTTATATTGCGTGATTGCAAGGTTGACCGGGTAATCCAAGATCTCGTTGAAGGTTTCCCAATACCTTGAATTGTACGCCTTCAGTGTGTCGCACGGTTCCATCTTGACACTTAGCAAGTGATCGACTTCCTTTGGTGCTTTTGTGTTGGTTTTGAAGCGTGTGACAAACGCCTCGGCCAACTGATGCCACCTTTGTATGCTCCCTTCCGGCAACCGCTCGAACCACTTTAAGCCCAGCTCGCCCAAACTTGACGGGAAGATTAGGCACATAAGTCCGTCATTCCGCCTATGTCCGGCCATAACCTGTCAGAAGTGACTCACATGCATGTAAGGATCGGTTTTTCCGTCGTAGAGTGTGAACTTAGGTTGGTGGAAGCCTGCCGGAAGTGGTGTTGTTTCAATTTCCAGGGAAAAAGGAGTGGCACTCAGCCTGGCCAAGTCCATATCTTCAAGGAGTGGCACTGCTTGGCGGGGTGGAGGCATTCTGACCTCCTCGCTGGCGTGAACCCCGTAGGATAGCCGCTGGAAAGCAGGTATTCTCTGAGCTTCACGCCGGCGGGCCCGCTCCTTTAAGACCGCCCGTAAATCCTCTGACTGAGCGGAGTAAGAGTACCTCGACGTCGTCGCCGGACGTGAGGGTTTGTAGGTGCTGTCTTGCGCGCTAGACTTTTCTGCATGCACGTCGGAATCACCAACCTGGTAACTTCTGGTAATAGATATGGACTGAGTATGTCGTTGACTCTGACCGCCTGAACGGCGGGATGGGGTGCGCTCACTGTGGTCTCCCACTCCAACTACACCCTTCCCTTTGACATGCCGCTTGAGATCTTCCATCTCCGCCGCCATTCGCCGGATGACAGCATCCTGATCCCTCAACTTGCTTTCCAGTCGCCTGGCATGCGAGTCTCTCCTCCGCCGGTGACCGTCTAGACTCCGTGAATGACCATGACTCCTTCCGCGCTTATCCCGCGCGTCTCCTGACTGTCCTCCAGTGGGCGTCCCCAAGTCAGCCATTGGATGGACGGCAGGAGGTCCCTCTCGCCTTCAGGTATACTCCGGGGTGGCTCCGTCGATGGCGGACAACGGAAACTCGTCGTTGTTCGCCATGGACGGCGATCAGATGAACCTGGAAGACAAGGTTTTGTTTGTCAAGCTTCCCACAGACGGCGCCAATTGTGCGGGGAGCAAATATTCCGGCAAGCCCGTACTCCTTTCTTCCAAGCTCCGTTTGTATCCGATCACCTGCAAGCACAACAGCGGTGAGCTACCCGGCGGTGTGTGGCCGGAAAACCCCTCCGACGATCAAGTTAGAACACACACAGGGGATAGATAGAGAGAAGGGAGAGTGTTTTGTGTTTAGCGTATGTCTCACCAAATGTTCATCCGTCGCATATGGGGGGCGCAGACATGCCTATATACCCTCTGCGCCCCATATCCACTCCCAGTCATCTCCTGACACGTGGCTCCGCTATCCCATCTGTCAGCATAAACCATGCCAATCATAACCTAATCTCAACTGCCTGTCATCACAGCTGGAGCTTGGCAGCCGAGCTGCCCTATCCGTTATTGTGCCGTGCCGTGCTCCATACCCTAGCACTTCACCGGCCAAGACCAAGGAGGACTGGGCTAGGCGGCATCTCGGTAAAGCCTAGCCCGAGGCACCTCCTGGGGTCGGCCTTTCTGCCGGGCAGACAACTTTCTCAGATGTCCTCGCCTTTCCGGGCGCCGGTCACTCGGCCTATTTGGCTTCGGCCATCCCCGGACCGAGCATCCCGGTCCGACCGAGCACTGCCTTGCCAAGCAGTTTCTGTCCGGTCCGGGGTGGCACACACTCAGCCCGAACTCTGCCCGGCCCAAGTTCTGGCAGCCCATCTCTGAGCGGAAAGTCGATCATCTCGGACCCACCCATCGTTGGGCCCTCAACCTGCTCGGCCGTTACCTCGGCCCAACTCCAAATCACAAATCACCCTCTCAGGTGGACAACTCCCACCTATAAGTTTTCATATTGCACCGTCTTTCTGTGATTCAGATAAAAAAAAAAAAAAAAAAGTGTACTAATGAGTCTCTTATTTGACACCATTCAAAGCCATTAAGGTTGTCAACAATTTCCCCATGGTATACATGCGCCCCCATGATGTAACACACTGCGGGCCCACAATCCACCCTGAAAATGCAAAATTGTTATGTTAGAATTTAAAATTTAGGTGTGTATAATGGTTGTGGAAGATGCATACAAATTGATGTGAGGCTTACGATTCGGATGCTTGTTGAGGACAGACGTCTGCTGATATAATTGGTTGCAATGGATTTTGGCCTGATAATTTGGTCCATAGTGGTGATGATGGTCTAATGTTGCACATCACTACCTCAATGTAATCCCTCTACTATGGGGGGGAACAATGAAATTTCATATTAGGCACAAAACAACATAGTGCATACGTCCAAATTCAAATATTACACATCATGACAAGTATTATATGTGTTAACCACTTACGACTATTTGTGCTTTGTCAATATATGAGTCATGTATGCCGAGTCTTGGTCGTAGTGAGTTATAATGCCTCCATAGATTGTCTTTGACGTCATAGACAACAATTGTCCAGTGGAAGTCGTGTTGTATTGGGAAGATGAAGTATTTCTGACCTTGATAGTCATTGATATGTACATCAATAAATTTATTTCTTTTGTAGGGGGTACTCTTGCATGACTTTCTGCACACAATGGACACACAATGATGTACCAAGTATTTATATCAATGTTCACATCTGTTAATTTATCAAGCAGTCCTATAATATATTATAGATATGAATGTTCACATCTGTTAACTTCTTAATCAGTCAAATAATGTTGTTGTTAACATTCACATCTGTCTAGCATGTAAGTCAATAATATAATCACATAATGTTCAAATTAACATTCACATGTATTCAACATGTAAATCAAATAATGCTCATGTGAACGTTCACATCAACATCAAACATAAACAAACCAATAATCTAGTTGTTACCAAACATGTGTTTGTAATGATGAATGCCAAATCCTCCAAAGTTAGGTTGACCAGTTCTTGTAGTTCGAGTAGTATTTTTCCATATGCATTTATCACCTACATAAACAGAGGAGTGACAGTACATTATTTCTAGTGTCTTCACAGTGTGTGTGTGTGTGTGTGTGTGTGTGTGTGTGTGTGTGTGTGTGTTTTGTATATATTTGCGAGTACCATACGTTGTTGTGTATTGATTCTTCCTTTATGATGTATATGATGTCATCAAAATACACGTTTCTAGACTTTGAGTCCCTTCGCCACACAAGCAACCTGTGCATTGTGATTACGAAAAATGTGAATGTTAACATTGCACGATTATAGAATGATCTAATCTATTAAGTACATATGTGAAGCTTAACATCATCATAAAAATAAATTCAATCTCAATGTGTGTAATCACTTACTCATCACCGCCATTCTTGTGTAAATTTTGGACTTTTTGCTTATTGAGTTTGCTCATGTTGGCCCAAACCTTCAATTTGTTGGTCAATGTTAACTTCTTGTATTTTGTTGGGTGCTTTGTTTGTGGATGTTTGTCTACATCTTGTACAATGTGGACTATACGAGATTGCTCTTCCGCTCCCTCTTTCCCTTTCTTTTAGCTAGGCAAGTCGGGGTATTGAAAGTCATCCAAGTGGTGCTCTCTCCTTACCTTCTGCTTGATGCGCTTTACCCTAGATGGTGGGCTAAGAATGTCTTTTAGTGTTACAATAGGATGCTTCTTAAGGCTATCATAAACCTTTTGTGCTGCAGCTTGCATGATAATGTGGATGGACTAATCATCGTAAAGGTCTTGAAGAATCGTTTTTTCACATTCTAGGTTGATGACCAATTTTGTCAACTACTGAATTTCCGCATCCTTCTGCTCCATGCAATTCTTGATCTCCATGTCCATATTGAATGGGCTCGATTGGCCGAATAATTTGGCTTCAAGTGCAATGATCACCCTCAACTCCCATGATTCTTCCAACTATTTGTATTTTGCTTCCCATTGTAGTACGAGACCCCAAGCTTTTTGTCATCTTTAACATCATTTAGGTCAATTGCATCCTCAGAAATTCCATCGTTGTTGTCACTATCTTCATTGTCTTTGCTTTCATCGTTGTTTCTTTCATCTTGCTTTGGTTGTGCACTCGATGAAACCTCATGTTTGGGCTCCACATTCAAATTAGTACGATGGTACATCTTTGCTTCTGTTGGGGATGCCATCAGCTCATCGTCATATACCTGGAGTTGGAAACATTATGTTAGTTACATAGTTCTTTATCTCAGTAAGTAAATGTTCACAACATTTTTTAGTGTACTTTTACCTCATTTAAACCAAGCTTCGACAAAGATATGGACTTCATGTTGGTATGTAAGGCTGTGAGGTCCCACTTTATACACCGCAGAATGGCATTAAGTTTGCGGGGTTGTAAGATGGCTGTGTGCTCACACAACCAGTACTAAAACAAATAACTAACATCCATGTTGATTTCAGCATATTTAACATAACCATGAATGTTCATATCAGTAAACGCTATTGTCAATGTTCACATGAGCAACACATTGATGTGAATGTTCACACCAGTGTCTACTAATTTGACTTTTTCCATTAATAAACAGTGATGTGAATGTTCACATCATTGATGTCAACTTCCACACCATTGCCTAGTAATGTGTGTTCTACATTTGTTTTGGTGCCAACATGAGCAAAACACTGGTGTCAATGTTTACATCAGTACACAATGATGTGAATGTTCCTAACATTTCACACTGTCGAGAACATTCACATCAGTGTGTACTTATCCCAACCTTGTCACCAGTGTGTACTAATGTGTGTGTCACATTTGTTTTGCTGAGAACATGAGTGGACAGACCCTGTGAATGTTTAGATTAAATACAGAATAAGATTTATGGGATTTACAATTAACAACATAACACATCCAGTGACTCATCCTAGTTTTCCCCAGTTTTGGCCCACTAACCCCATCAGGGTTGCCCAGATGCCCTCAGCCCAGTCATACTCGATCATGTTGTCTAATGGATCCATGTATGAATAGAATGCCCACAAATTGTTTCTCCAGACGTGGAAAAAAATAGTTTTACGCATGCATACATGCAAACTAATCTTGTAACCTCTTCATTGTCTTGTTTATTTGTGCCCTTTAATGCTTCATTCAGAATTTCACATATTTTTGCTGCACTTAACCGATTAACTTCCTTGCACGTTCGGTGTATGATGTCGGTCGTTGGTTTTGCACCATAAGAGAGGTTTTTTGGCTTGGTGCCATAGTCCACCCCAAAAATAAGTGATACATCGCTTCTAAAAATCTAAATGCTCTTGTCTCCGATGTAAAACCTTCCACTGGATGGATTGAATGTCTACACTATATGTACAATGACATCATCATATTTCATGCAATGATTGAGATCAACTTCATTATTGATCAAACAATCTAAATGCTCTAAGGCATTTCAATTAATCATTTGTAAATTTTTTAGCCTTCAATAGTTTCACCAATCCAATGATATTAGACCGGTAGTTGACCATTTTCATGGTCACTTGTTCGGGACTAGCTATTTGATTTGGTTTGCCTTTGACGTGGGATTCCTCTCTCTTTCTTTTGCCATCAAATCTACGGGAAAGACCTATTTGTTCAAATACAAACAAATTTAATATTACTATTCACAAATGGATAATGATAATAAATGTAAATTATTATACGCCATGTGAATAATGAGATGGTGATGGTGAAATAGTATGTGAATAGCTGGTGTAAATGTTCACATGAAGAGGTGATAGTACATGACAAACCAACATTGACATAAAAAGGTCTGAACAATCACACATTACAATAACAAACCTGCAAGAACAAAACATGATGTAAATGTTTGTGATGGTTACGGTCTTGTGTTGTTAATATTGTCATTGGTTTGGAGTCATTACCAATATGTAACAATCTGATATAAATATTGACATTATGTATAATGGAATTCATATTGAACCAAAAGATGTTACAATGTGATTATTAACATTATGTTCAGAATGTAATTATTGACATTATGTTCAAAATGTGCATATTGACATTGATGTCACTCAATAACAAGTGAAACAATATGATATTATTATTTATAGCATGCCTACAAGAATTCACAGGGTTGGCAACCATCTAAAGTTTGGACTGTAATTATTTCATGACCATCAACAACCAACAACACCAACAAGTCTGATATTGACACAAGGGAGGAGATAAGAAGTGTATTACAAAACAATAACACATGACAATTTAAGACAAACAAGTCATTACCAATATTTAACAATCTGATATAAATATTGACATCATGTATAATGGAATTCACATTGACCCAAAAGAGGATTGACAACCATAATGTGAATATTGCTAATGATGTTCATAATGTGAATATTGACATTGATGTCACAATGTGAATATTTACATCATATTCCATCATATTTTTGGGTGAATATTGGGGGTTCTATAGACATCAACAATCAACAATACCAACGTTGACAGAGGGAAAAAAAAACCAGAGAGTTCATTACGAAATCACAACTACAAACAACATTAATAACATATGAATATTCAACCAAAAAAAAATGAGCATCACCAACATGGACAAAGAGTGAAAATAGGGAGTTCATTACAAAATCAAATCCAAAAATAACAATAATAATAGGGCAATGTAAATATATACATTGGTGATTACATTATGTTATCATTGACTAAAAAATAGAGGGGTGTAAAGGAATGTAAATTGTACATTTGTTTGTTAATGTTATTCTTATTCAACAAAAAAAATCAAAATCACCAACATGGACAAAGAGTGAAAATAGGGAGTTCATGACGAAATCAAATCCAAAAACAACAATAATAATAGGGCAATGTAAATATATACATTGGTAATTACATTATGTTATCATTGACTGGAAAACAGATGGTGGAAAGGAATGTAAATTGTACATTTGTTTCTTAATGTTATTCATATTCAACAAAAAAATCAACATCACCAAGATGGACAAAGAGTGAAAATAGGGAGTTCATTACAAAATCAAATCCAAAAACAACAATAATAATAGGGCAATGTAAATATATACATTGGTGATTACATTATATTATCATTGATGGAAAAACAGAGGGTGGAATGATTGTGCTTACTTTTGCTTCTCATTGTGGGTGGGTATGGAAATCGACGAACCACACTTAGTCGACCGACAGGAAACACGGAATAACGAACCACCCTCCTTCCGATGTAAACTTTCGCAGTGGTGAGATGAAGTGGAAAAGCAGTGGTCGACGACAGTGGGCGGTAGAGGACGACGGTGGTGAGGCGATGTGAATCTAAGGTTATGGTTTGGGAGTTTTTTTAGGGCCAACGATGAGTTTTTTTTGGGGAGGAAATCAGTGTTTTGTGGAGTGAAGAGATAGAATATGAATGGTTTTTTTTTAAAATGGAGTATGCGCGGGAGAAATGAAGGGAGGGTACTTTGGTCTTACTACATTGAATGGGACCTAATGGAATAATCAAAAATAATTTGGGTTTTACGGTATAAAACTGTTAGGAATGGAATTTATGAAAAAAAATCTTTTTTTTTTGAATTGGATGTAATGTTTGGGAGAGAAAAAGTAAAATGATTATGGATTTGATATAATATTTTGTCTTATTAACTATTTTAACCTATTTTATTTTATTTTTTTAGTAAATTTTAACCAAAAAAAGTAAAATCCAACTCGCTAAACAAGGCCATTGAAAGCTTAGAGTTAGGAGACCATCTCATTTCTCCAAGGATTTTGTATTTTTGTCCACTTTTGTTTGTCAATACGTCACTTATGGGGTTTGGAAGGAAGGTTAGGACTAATTTAATTTACGACAATGCTACGTAGCTCAAATTTTGTGGCTCAAAAGTGGCTCAAATGGCTAAAACGACGTTGTTTTGAGTACAGAACAACATAAAAATGGCCAAAACGACGTCGTTTTGGCCATTTGAGCCACTTTTGAGCCACAAAATTTGAGCTACGAGACATTTTCCTTTAATTTATTAAAAAATAAAATAAGTTAAAAAATTAATAAAATAAAATATTACATTAAAATTATAATCATTTTATTTTTTCTCTCACAAAAAAAAATTAAAAGTTCTTTCCAAACGAAACTTTTTTAGCCAGATTAAAATAGCGAAAAAGTTAAACTAAAAAAGTTCTTCTTAAATAAAGGCTTAATTAAAGAAAGCCTCTAACCCCAACATGGATGCAAATGTAAATGTTATAAATGAATGAGATGCCCCCATATCTATCAACACATTGGCCCATGTATTATATATAAGATATGTACCTCGCATCTCTAATGGTCTAGTCGACTGCTTGGATGCGGTAATTGCATAGACTCTCCCTTGGGGTCTCAGTTCACTCTGCTCACCCCTCTAGTGATAGGCATGTTGCACGGACTATGCTGAGGTGTACAGCGCTAGATGCCTGTCTAGACGAAATTGGCTGATAAGTCTGCCTCTAACTATGTCCTGCCTAAAATCCCAAAGCACTAGCTATTCCAACAATATGGGAACAAAACTTCTTCATGTGACTCGGCTGGCCACATTGATAACAAACAAGTGATTGACCTCCACCTAAGCTTTGATTCTAATGACAAGTAGAAGGCTGACGTGGTTGATTACCCCTCCGTGGGCATGTAATAGACTTGTGACCCTGCTCACCATACCGATAACAAGTAATCCCACTTTGTCCCATACTATCCGTACACTTTCCTGACATAGGATTTGATGACATGGCTAGTAATGGCGGTAGATGAGAAGACATAGAATTTTTCGATTTTTGGATGCCTCTTCTCATCGCCTTTAAGCATGATCTCAATATGTGTCATGGACTCCACCAATCTATCATAATCCTAGATCATGTTTCCCATTACCTTTATCAAGATTCCTGGCCTCAGCCTCTTCTTAAACTCTAAACATCAGCGTTCTTCTATAGCCACAAGGTCCGATACAAAAAGAGGTAGGCACGAAAAAGTAGCTTCAAACTCCGTCATAGTGAAGTTGGATTGTTCAATTTCCTCAAACTCTCTCCTCAAATGTTCCCTTATAGTTGGAGGAAGGTATTTTTTCTAAAAGGCATAAGAAAATGCCTCCCAAGTGTATTTAATTCAACCCTTGGCATATTTCCACCATTGGCCGGCATCTCCCTTCAATTGATAACTGGCAAGCGCCACCCGAAGTTCACCATCACGAATATCTAAAATCTTGAATGATTTGGTAATTTGCTCAAGCCATTCATCCACCTTTAATGGTTCGGCCCCCCCACGAAACTCAATAGGATCTGAACGAAAAAATTCATTTTTCAAGAAGGAAGCCCTAGTCTGTCCTTCGATAGTCCTAGCCGCTTGCTTGGCGCTAAGAATATCCATTGACTCCCTATGAGCCCCGAGCATCTCTCGAGCCAATGCTCCTATAGCATCTAGGCCAGTGGAGCAGCCACATTATTTTGACCCACTCCTTCTTCTTGAGAAGGGATCTCTTGTTGAGTTGGAACATCCCGACCACCTCGACGAGGTCTACCACGACTCCTACCATGTCCAAACATCCTATATAATAGTAGATGTGGACAAGATTAACTAAAAATTCATATACTATATCATCACTTCCCCTTAAGTTTCAATCTCATTCTCAACACATAAGTACATAAACAAATGGAACACCTTCGAGTCTCTCTCGCAAGATATCAACTCATTCCATGACGCTTAAAGATTTCCTGATGGAAAAAATCATTGATCTGATGCATTTCCAAAGGGCCTTCGATGAATGTAGTGAACACAAGTCATATCCTAGGGGATTGACCCCATATACACCAAATCACATAAACACATAATGAAGTAAGACCACCAACCCCTCATCTTAGCATGACAACCCAATGTGACAAAGTCACTTCCCACGAGCTCTAGGTATTCAACCCATTTAGCTCTAATACCAAATTTGTAACGCCCCATACATTTAATTCCCATTGAACAATTACCATAACATGTTCCACACACACACGTCGCATGATTCCATTCAAATGTTTCTATCCCTCATTGAACTAAAGATTCAGTTTACAAAAAAAAAAATACAAGATACAGATCTTAGTTCAACAAGTTAGAAAAAATTACAAAACTATGACATTCTCCTCTAAGTTTACCAATTACATTGAGACATTTAATACAAAAACACAAAACCCAAAATAAAATTAGAAAATGAATTCCACAGTTACATTCCAACTTCAAATTCACAAAAAAAATAATAATAAATAAATAAAAATAGATTTTTGAAAATAGGTAGTCATTTTCTTCTTCTTCTTCATTGACGGTTTGCGGCCCTTCTTTTCTTGAAATGTTAGTAGATAGGAATGAACAATTGCCTAATAGAGAATAACTTTAACCAAGTATATAAACATTTAATTTAAATATGCATGACCTTTATCAATACCCATAAATTTTACATGGTTTAAAAGCTATTACACAACACACAAGTCAACATCCAACCTCCATATTTTCCTATCCTCACACAGATGGCCAGTGGACTCTTCAAACCTTTCACTTTCGTCGTTCTCACATGAACCGGCTAATGGACACCTCACAACATCCCAACATTTGTCACCCTCATGTGAACCAGACAAGTGGGCACCTCAAACACATTCCAAAACATTAACACTCTAAGCACAACACAAGTGATCACAATGATTCTCTAATTTTACTTATCAACTTTCCATTAAGTCAAAATCAAGAACAGCCCTTAGGGTTACATACGAAAATTTGGGGCTTTCCTTTCCAAGTATTCATTTTTCTTAATTCATGTATATTTACTCCCTATTTCATAATTGATTACATAACCCATCATCAATTTCACACAACCACTTCATCAACACAACACCTATATATATATATATGTACATCATTCATCTCAATAGGTCCATACACATTAAGATTCACATGCATTAAACCAAAGTATAAATATATAAGGATAAAGGCATTCTTACTTCAAGGGTTACCAGAAGAGAGATGAAGGTCCACACGATAAACTTCCAAAATATCATGATCTAATCGGTTCAAAATGTAACTCTTGACGAGGATAATAACTTTAATGAAGGCCCAAAGATCGATTCTTGCACTTACTAGATGAAATCTAAGGTTTTCTAGCTAGGGTTTTGGAAATAGGGTTGTTAGAGAGAGAAAGAGTGTGAGAGAAATGAATTAATAAAGTGTTTGGGTCACAATATAACACTGTTGTCCCAACCAAACTGCTCGAGCAAACTTTCCATCGCTCGTGCAAAGTACCAAAATACAAAGGGACCGCTCGAGCAAACTTTCCACCGCTCGAGACGCAAGGTTTCAGAAGTTTTGCAGAGCTATAGTGAAAATACTGTGAGCTTGCATTTTATGCTCGAGCGACATTTTCTTCACTCCCGCGATTTCGCCTGCAAACCCACGAGATACTGGGAGCTAGGAATCTTCGCTCAAGCAACCAAATCGGTCACCCAAAATCAACTGTTACAGTAGTGGCGATGGTGGTAATAGTGTTGGTATTGTGTTTATAAAAGTGTATACTGATACTTATGTTTAATATTTATAAATTCAGTCAAAAGTAAGTAAGTTTTAGATGACTTAAATTTTAGCTTACATTTTAAGAGGTACTTAAATTTTTAAATGATATCAATTGTGGTTATCAAATGGACTTAATTGATTATCGCTTAATACATTCAGTTTTAAGTACTAAATCATGTTATCAAACACCATCTATGGTACACACTCTTTATGCACTTTATAATTAAAGAAAAAAAAATGGCATAACTCCATATTTTCTTAGTCATAACTCAAAAAAAAAAAAAAAAAAAAAAAAAAAAAAGGTTATAACCAAACACCACATGAGATAAAACCAAATATCTCATAAATCATAACTAAAATATTGTCATAACTAAATAAGAAAATTGGTCATGACTAAAGAAGAAAATGGCATAACTAGGGGTGCATATAGTAAGAGATGTGTTTAGTAGATTTTCCCAACCATTTAATTTTATTTGGGTAAATTATACTTACTTCCCCTGAGCTTTGGTGTAATTGCAAGAACCTCCCCTAAGGTTTGAGAAATTACTCTAACCTCCCTTACTTTTGAAATAATTGTCAAAATTTCCCCTCTTGTTAACTTCGTCCAAATAGTGTAAAAAATGGTAATAAAAACACTAAACTGCCCTTATGCTCAAATTAACTTTTCTTCACTACTACCCCTCAACTTTCATCATTTTTCTCACATATTTCTTTCATAATCAGTCCTAACTCTAATTCTATATGCTCATTAACACCTTCACTTCAATCCACAATAACCAATGAATTTATAAAACAATTTTTTGTTTGATATAATTGGCATTGGAAATATCCTCTTTTCTTTTTATTCATTTTCTACTAGTACATTTTGGCATTGAAATGATCAATTTTGTGTAAGCAAAGATATACATATAGAAAATCCACAAAAAAAAAATTCATACAGAATGTTGTGATTTAATATGGATCTTTCACTTTAAAACTAAACAACCATAAAGATAAATTTTATTCATAAAAAAATATATATTATCGCATTTTATTATTGTGATATGTTTTGTGTATATATATATATTTTGGTATGAATATAGTTTTCCATTATGTGTTCAACATCTTATAATGTGAGTGCTATAATATAAATAAACATAGATTTATACATATTTGATTTTTGTGTATAGAAAATAGATGGGGGCATTTCAGTATTTATGTTGTTAAGTAAGGTGACATCAACAATGTTTGATAGAATTGCTAATGGATGCCTACTGGTGGACTAAAATGTATATTATTTTCAAAAATAAGAGAGGTTAGTGTCATTTTTCAAATCTCAAGGGAGGTTTGTATAATCACACAAAATCATAGAGGAGGTTATTATAATATACCTATTTTATTTAATTTTTAGTCGAGACTTGCAACATATTTTAAAAGTTCACTACTTGACATAAAGATTTAGCCCATCAACGAGTCCCTCCAAAATTATTAATTAAATGTAACACTCCGTTTATTTATGTAGAAAATATTTTTCGCATTTTTCGTCGTTTGGTATAACGGAAAACAAAAGTCAATCAAAAATATTTTTTATGGTCAATGGAAAACAAATATGTTTTAAGTAGAAAATAATTTTTACTTTTAAAAGGTAGAAAATATTTTTCAAACCAAAGTTTTATTAGTGCCACCACATTACCACCGCTACCATCACCTCCATAGTCACCACCACCATTGCCAGCACTATCTCCACTAGCCCACAATCACCACCACTACTACCTTTACCTCATTACAAGGGCAGATGCAAAGAGGGACCAAGGGGGGCACTTGTCCCCCTGCGTTTTAGAATATATATATATATATATTATATGTTTATAAAGAATATATTTCAAATAAAAAAAATATACAAAAGTAATATTTAAAGTGAAATATCAATGATATTTTTTAAATTATGAAAACAATAATAGTTGTTTTAATTAAAAATGAAAAGATTACGACAATTCATATTATTATGTATTAAAATTCTATGAAAACGATGATATCCATAATTATTACATGCAAACATAATTAATCTCACTATGAGAATTTACTAGATTGTTAGTTACATTTCATATATGAGAATTTACCCTCCATGTATTGCTTTACATTAATTTCAAGAACAAAACCAAACATAAGAAAACGTTTACTATGAAAAATAATTTCTGAAAAAAAAATTCTATAAAAAATGTTTTCTGAAAACTTTTTCAGAAAATATTTTTCACTAAAACGAACAGAGTGTAAATTATTTGGGCAAGTAAAAGTATTTGGACTATACACTATTATAACCATCATTCATTGTGGAAATTATTTCTTAAGAATATATTTTCAATATTTGGACAAAAAAGAAACAAATTTTTTTTTTGGTTAAGTAAGAAAAAATGTTCATTTGTTTACTCCTTTTTTTTTTTTTTTTTTTTTGGATCAGAATCATTTGTTTACTCTCATTTTGGAGTGATTGACAACAGATGAACTATATTATTTCCCTTTTGAACGTTAAAAATATATTTTATGAGATTATTAATTTCTACATGTTTAAAAAAAATGTTTAAAAGATGTTACACGTGTATGCAAAATATATTCCATTTCAAAATTTCAAAACTATAAACAAAACATGAAAATATTCTACTTAAAAATCCAATCAATTCACAATATAAATTAAAATGGACAAATTAAAAAAAAAAATTCATAGGGTTTGACCCTTGTTGCAAAATAAATTATGAGTTTTTAATTTTTTTCAATTTAAATTCTAATATTTTGATTTATTTTCAATTTAAACTATCTCTCTACTTTTTTCGTTAAGCAAAATTAATGAAAAATAATAATATTTTAATCATTAAACTTAACAAAAAATAATATTTTAAACATTTTATATACACTTACATTAAGTTTAATAGCTAAAATATTCTCTCTCTTTTTTGTCGGATTTACTTAACGGAAATAGAGAAATGATTTATATTGTAAATAAATCAAAATATTATGGTTTAAATTGACAAAATTAAAAATTAAAGATTTAGTTTGTTATAAGGGTTAAACTGTTGATTTTTATTAATTCCCCATTAAAAATTAATACTTTAAGACTAATTTCATTATTTAACTAACTAATCCGAAGGATATATTAGTCCAACCGTTTGTATCCTACATCTCCTTAGGATTGAGTTATCTCATATATAAAAGACTACTAGTCTAACTGAACTATTAGTGTGACTTTCATCTTTCTAATGAAATGCAAACTAATTAATCTATTGGATATAAAATCTAATCTGATGACTCAATTCCATGAAATAAATGTGATCTGGAAATGACACGGAGAACGATGTCAGTGGCGATTTAGACAATGGTCATAACAGCCACAAACTCTAATGGATACAGTGATCATTAATCCGAGAGACAGAGAGAGAGATCTAGGGTTTTTTGTACTTATAGAGATAATTTGGTCCATTTAAGTCAAATATTTTCTTTATTGTTCTACAATTTAAAATCTTAATGATTTTAACTAGCAAACAAACTATTATAATTCTGAACTGTTATAGTCCCTAATTTTCTCTTTTTATAACTCAAAAAATTGAAAAAACAACTATATTGGGAGTTTGAACTTGAAAGACCCTCCAACATTTTGCAATTATATATAATAGATTTAAGAAAAGAAAATTTAATTTATATTATTTTTTAAGACACGTTCTCAAAAGTTCTAAAATGGTAAAGATAATTTAGAGAGGGAAAGAGAGAGAAAAAAAAAACTGCATAATCAATTAAAACGATTAGACAGAATTTGAAAAATAATGATCTATTAATCTTGTAACAAAAATTAAAATTATTTTACTTTATTTTTTCTATAAATATATTTAGAAGGATTTTAAAAGTTAAAAACATAATTTAATTTTTGTGGAAGCATTTTTAGAAAGATTATGTTGCGAAGGACTTTGAAAACAATTCTTTATTAGTCAATTAGCGGTAATCCGTTCTATGCACGGGCAAATAATAACAAGTGGTAAACAATACTAAAAATTAACTATTAAATATTATGATACTAATTTAGATAGTTATATTTGACTTATCTCATTATGTATACAAAAAATAAAAAATAAAATCAAGTTTAAATTTGAAGATAAATTATAAGAATATAGGAAGAAAAAATAGATGAATCCTAGAAAAAGAGGTGGTGAGAAATTCAATTAACATCAAATGAAGATTGAAATAAATAAATAAATAAATAAATCAAGCTCAAATTTAAAAATTAAAAATTAAAATAAGATAAACTTGAAAAAGAAAATATAATATAACATAATTCTAATAATAGAAGAATTGGAGAGGGTAATAGCTTAAAAATTGGACAAGAGTGAAATGCGCCACCTATAAATTTTTTAAAATTTTAAAAAAAAAAAAACTCAAAAATATGAGAAGAATTGAAGTAATAGATTAAAAATTAGATAAGAGTGAAATGTCACTTATAATTTTTTAAAATTTAAATTTAATTACTAAAATGACATTGCCACATCATAATTATGATATTTTTTTATATGAATTTTATGTATGTTTAACATTTTCAAATCATCAAATGTAAATTGAATCAAAGTTTACAATTGAGAATATATAATTCTACTATTTTGTCATAGGTATCCAACTAAATTTTTTTTTCTATTGACTATCAAAACTATTTTCTGTTAAGTTTACCCTACCCCCAATAAATTTTTTTTTCTATTGACTATCAAAACTATTTTCTGTTAAGTTTCCCCTACCCCCCTCCCTCTCCCTATACGTATAAAAAAAAATAAAAATAAAAAAGTTTGCAATCCTATGCAATCTTTAATCAAAATACAAAATCACAAATGTTTGGAAGTACATGTATGCTCTGTGGGAAGGTAGTGGGTTGCCGGGATTATTTGTAGTAGTGTAATTATGTATCAAGAGGAATTAAGGAATAGATGAGAGTTACCAGAGAAATATGGATAGATGCGTGTTTTCTTTTTATATCTATCTATTAGTTTTATTTTTTGTGTAATGGAGATGAATAGGCATGGAACGCTTCTGAAGAGTCTTTGCCATACAATTTTTATATTTTTAGAATTCACAGAAAATTAGGGATTGGGATTTGGAAAGCTGTGGATTTTTTTTATTATTAATTATTTAAATGGGAAAAATCCACTTTACCTTGTTTAGGTCATTTGTATTTTACTCCCTGGGTTTGGCTTTTGCCTAGTTTTTAATCGGATTGGACTGTACTGTTGGGCCCGTGGAGGCTTACTACGGGTCCCGTTTTGATAATCTGAACTGTTCAATGTGTAGAATTCGTTGAGTACTATAAGCCTGAAAAAAATCACGTTAATCGGATATTGGTAGTTATGTGATCAAATCAGTTTTGTATAAAAAAAAATAGACAGTGAATAAATTAACGGTTGACAAAAATCTGATTTGATCACATAGCTACCGATATCCGATTAACGTGATTTTTTATAGACTTATAGTACTCGGCGAGTTTTACACATTGAACGATTCAGATTATAAAAACGGAACCCATAGTAAGTCCTCACGGATCCAACAACACAGTCCAATCCGATTAAGGACCGAACAGAAGCCAACGCCTTACTCCCTATTATTTAGAAATAGCTACGTATCCCTCGTATGATTTTAATTATTTCGCAATTTACCTCCTTGCCGCTACTTATTCCGTCAAAATTGACAGAATTTGTAATACATGCACGGACAAATAAAGTAGATATTAAAAAAATTAATTTAAAAGTTTGAATATGATGTAAAAAGACACTTTTATTCAAAATTTCATCTTCTCCACTATCATCTTCTTTCCTAAAATTGTTTAATTTTTTTTTTTTCTTTTTTCAGGTTTTTCTCAGATCTTCCTCTTCCTCTTCTATGGAACAAGGCCCATCCCCATTCATTTCATCCTCTGCCTGGGAATCCAACACCAAAATCATCACCAACAATTTTTTTTCCAGCTCCATCTTTTTCTCCTCCGATTCAATCCCATTCGATCTGTTATCTTCAGTCGACCATTTTATTACCCAAAAATATGATTCAGTGATTCGGTTTGTTCCTATTCGATTTGTGGTTTGTTCATATTCGATTTGTTCCTTTTTTTTCTGGACTCCATCCTTACTGTAAATTTGTTTGATTCATGTTTGATTACTGTAAGTTTGTTAATTCATGGCTTCATTGGGCTCCATGTTTGATTAATTTTTTTATTCATGGCTTCTGGGCTCCATATCTCCTCCATCCTTACTGTAAATTTTGTTTATTCAAGATCTGTGCCACAAAATTCACTATATTTCAAGCATTTGTGTGTTTGCTCTGTTTCTTGAGAAGAAATGGACGCAAATGCTGGAATGGTTGAGATACATATACATATATAAAATATACTCATATTTATACAAGAGGCGGTTTGGTGCCTGTGGCTTGTCACTTTTTTTCTCCTATTTTGCCCTTAGTTTATTTTGAAATTACTATTTTATCCTTTAATTTGGTTGGTGAAGCAATTTCGGTGTAATTACGCAAATATTTTTAGTCAATTATGAAATATAAATCTTTTTTTTAACAAATTATAAATACACCAATAAGATTTGTTTAAAACATGAATCAGTCTTATAATAGTAGAAATTATAACTTTTGTTTGTTATAAATTTTAATTTAACACCAAACTCAGAAGAAGAAAAAAAAAAAAACTATTCTCTATTACAATAATAAATTATCAAAATTGTTTATTGAAAAATATTTCTCATTCCATTAAAAGTTATTAATTGACTTAATGATTTATTTATTAACAAAATAGTTAACTGAAAAATATTTTTCACATCATTAAAAATTATTAATTTACTAATTAATAAAATTGGTTATTTGTTATGCAAGCATGATTTATGTATTAATAGAATTAGTCATTTGTATATAGATATATTTTCTTCTACTTTTTTATTAGTTCAATTAATTATCTTAATAATTTTTTTAGATGAGAGAATTATCTTAATATTTGTTTTATATTTATATGTTGAGAAAAGTTACACACATAATTATTATTATTTTATAAATTCGGAAGAAATGTTAAAGTCTTATAAATTCATCCAAAATAATATGGTAATACAATTGGAGATTACATCATTAGGTGTATAACAAATCAAAAAATAATACATATCATACCACATAATTCTATAATATATCTAATTATTTATTTTATTTGATTTCATAGAACAATATTTTAATTTTTTAAAAATTATCAACATACAAAACTTAAATATACTGTAATAATAAGAATCGATTAGCTGCTTGAGGTTCATCTTTTCTTTTCGATTTTTCCCTTTCATTTTAAATAATTTACTAATTGTAGCCTATATGTTCAGTGAAGGTTTTTTTCGTAATTACGGAAATATTCTTGGTAAATTATGCAATAGGTTTTTTTGTAATTACGCAAACATTCTTGGTTAATCATGAAATAAGTTTTTTTGTAATTACGCAAACATTTTGAGTAATTCTCTTTCTACACACTTAATAATTTTTTTTGTATTACATTTTTGTCTTAAAATTAAATTACCAAAATATCCCTTTTTATTTGAAAAATCTGGTAGCTCGGCCATTGGAGTTGCTTTTAAGCGTTTGAGACATTATTCTCATCTTCATTGACTTTGTTATAGGGTAATTTATAAGCACCCAGTATAATTATGAACAGAAATTTAACTGTGAAGAAAAAACCCAAGTTTTTTATTTCACTAGGACATTATTACAACGCTAATTCAATAAATAATTCATCAATATCTCTCAACTGTCTGAACAAGCCCAAACAATACTTTCAAACCCCCAAAAGAATATTTCTCAATTGCATAACTACTACACATACAGAGCAACTAAAAGATGTCAAACTAGTAGAAGTACTTCAGAACCGTAGCTCCAAACAAAGCCATCAGTAGAGAAGTGAAAGAGAGGGGAAGAGGTGCCGCTGCCGCCGGCAACAACAATGGTGGCTTGTTAAGATTAGGGTTTGAAGGATGATGATGATAAGGGTATTTTTGGTATGGTAGGATGTGTATTGAGTGAAAGTTGATAATTTAAATTTATTTAATGTGTGTATTGAGAAAAGATGTGGAAAGAGAGAAAGTAGTGTATGGAAATAGAATTTTCCAAACATTTTTTGTCAATTATGAAACATAAATCTTTTTTTTTAACAAATTACAAATATACCTATAAGATTTGTTCAAAATAAGAATTTGTCCTATAATACTAGATATTACAACTACCATTTATTATAAATTTTCATTTAATACAATATTTAAGGAGGGGGGAACAATTCTCCTATGCAATAATAAATTATCAAAATTGTTTATTGAAAATTATTCAGTGTGTTTGGTTTGAGTTTTTTGGATTAAATTTTTTAAAAACTAAGTTTTTTGATTTTCGTATTTTTTTTTTAGTGAATATTTTTAAATTTTAAACATTTTTTTTACTTTTTTAGATGTACCTTACTTATATGTATCTAAAACGTAAAAAAAATGTGAAAAAATATTTTTAAAAATACATAAAAATACAAAAAATGTACTGAATTCTTGTATTTTTTTTTGTATTTTTGGTATTTAGTGAATTTTTAAAAGATTTTTTTCACAATTTTTTTACTTTTAGGTATATTTATGTTAGCTATGTCTAAAAAGTTAAAAAAAAAATTGCTTAAAATATTTAAAAAAATCAGTAAAAACAAAAAAAAAATGAAAAATAAGTAGAATTTTCTTAAAAGTGTTTTTTGAAAAATTTAACCAAGCAAGCTGATTGGAATTTTTATTGATAAATCCCATTTAGGGATATTCTAACCCAATAAGTCCATGAAAGAAATTTATAACCTAGTTAGCCCCATATGTTTGTACTTTTATTTCATGAGGTCATTTTTTCCTAATTTTATATTTTTTGGGACTATTATACCCTTATATATTATGTTGATATGTAATATACACAAAAAATGAAATACACGTTTATGTTTGGTTTGTTAGCGTAATTCACGTTGATGATTCTGATTCAGTTAATCAATGTTGATCCTTTATGGTAGGGTTTCATTGTGGTAGGGTTTTGGTGTAGTAGAGAGATGACGACGATGGGTTTCTGTGCAGTGGGAGAGAAGACGACGACAACGGGTTTCTGTCTATAGGTATGTTCATTTTCGTAGTTTGGTGTTTGTGTGTGCTCTGGTTTGTTACGTAATTGTTGGAGATCAGTCATAGATCGGAGGTGGAGAACGATTACAGAATATCTTTCTCAATGTTAGTATTATTTTGTTTATGAATGCATGTTCATTTACGCGAAGGATTGCATGTTCTATTTTTGAATCATGTGCATTTTCTAAAATAGATGGGTAATACAAATGTATGTTTGTTGAATGAGGTTTTTATTTTTTACTAGTAATGCATGTATATTTTTGTTGTTTGAGTTTCGGATATTTGACAGAGATGCATGAACAGCTGTTTCAACAAATTGATTGTGGTAGATCATTGTCAAAAGGTTATTTTTGGTTGATTGGTTTATTTTCTCTTATTGTTTTGTGATTGTTTTCATACGATTTTTGTGGTATTTGGTGTGTCATCTCTGTTTAGTTAGATAATTTAGATTATGTGAACAATGTAAATGTTCACATATCATTGGCTATAATGTGGTTGTTCACTTCCTTATTTTTGTATTTTTGCAGCAAATAGATACCTTCATGTTATTGGTGTGCTCATTGAGTTCTTCCATTGGTGTAGTTCAAAACTTTTTTTTATATATATATATATAATTTTTGGGTTCGAAGATTCGAAGATTGTCTTCTTCCATTGTTATGATTCGAAACTCTATTTTCTGCCATTGTTGCAATTTCAGCCTAAAATCAAAAGGAGGGAGAAGGATTTGAGTCGAAGGGTGAGAGCGGATTCGAAACTCAATTTTGTATCCAGTCGATTTTGCCACAAACTTATTCTTTGAATGTGCATTTGGTTTGATTTGGATTGAATTGGTGTAATAGTGGAATAGCATGGGTTGTTATTGATAGTGATAATGATGAAGACGAAGATGTGAGTGATGGTTTTTTATTTTTTGAGAGATTGAGATTTGTCAAATTTCTAATTCTATTGCTGCCATTGTGTTTGCTTCTTTTTAACCTTATCACATCATTAATCGGTGTTAATATTCACATTATCTATAATGGAAATTTATCATTTGTGTTGTTAATCAGTGTGGATATTCACACATCCATATAATATTGAATTGTGTATATATTTTCACCGTGTTCATTACTACTATGCGATTGTGATGTTAAAGTTCACATTAGACCGTTGTATTCAATCATATAACCACAAGCTACAATGTTTATTTGGACACAAAAATTATGTGAATATTCACAATGTAACAAATAGATGTGAAGATTCACATTAATCTAGTATGTGTGTGGATGGTCATACACTTTATTTATGTACAATGCGAATATGTACATCTGTAGTCAACTATAATAAACATAGGACATAATGTAATTGAAAATGGGCCTTAACATAAATTACGATGTAAACATTCATACCAATTTCAACATAAGAGATCAAATGGGGATGTTTACACTTCATACTGTTTGGAACATTATTTGGTCACCTGTCTTGTGTGTATTCAATATTCTTTTATGATATGTTTGTGGATGAATCATACACCCTACATATGTAAAATGTGAATATTAACATATGTAGTCAATCACAGTAAACATAAGACATATTTTAAATATTCACATTAATTGAAAATGGGCATTAACATAAATTATGATGTAAACATTCACACCAATTTCAATATAAGAGAACAGATGTAAATGTTCACACTTTATATTATTTAGCACACACAACACATGAACACCAAATTTACCATTAAAACACATAGGTGTGTGAGGAGTAGATTATTAATTTATACATATATTGTCAGTGTTTTCAACTGCAAGTTGTCAAAGTTTTTTTAAAAAAAAAATTAATTAAAAAAAGAAGAAGAAGAAGAAGAAGAAGACACACTTGTATTTTGGTATAGCTAGTGTATGGTGGACAACCTCCAACCATAAGATTGAATGAATTGAGAATATGTTTCATTTTTGTACAAAATTATCACGGACTGACTTGTTTCGATTATTCAAGAAAAAAAAAATGACTAATGATTGGCGTAGTTTGCACCATTCAACATAAGACATGTTTGGCTCTATCGAATCATAGTGGACATGTTGTCTTATAATGTAACAAACGTCCAGTGTACAATCAACACTACAAGATAGATGGATGTAGTTAATAATTGAAATAATTTATATTATGTTGTTCGAAGGTGAAGATGATATTGTGTTGAGACTTACGAGTTCAGGGTTTGTTGGGGATAGTTGTTGACTAAGACAATAAACTTTGACGTATTGTGGGCTGCCAACTTACCTCTAACTAAAATGATAAATCTCTATTATAATTGATTCGACATAGGGTTTCTACCACATTGAAAATAAGCAGTTGATCATTTATGTAAGTATTAATGCATACATATACAAACACAAGTGAGTACACATATGTGATTTTTCCATTGACATCAACATTTTATCAAGTCACACAACCAAAAAATATAACAACCATTATGGCCTGGTGAATAATTAGAAAATATTAAGACAATTGTAATGTATATACATTTATATACAAATACTATTATCAATGTGGATGCTTAGAAAACATCGCAGCATATTTCCCATGTGAATGTCTACATTGTGTAAATGGTCATAGCAAACCAAGTGTACAAAAATAGATATCATAACAAACAATTATATCCCTATTTTTTTTTAGGGGGGGGGGGGGAATTGAGGGGTTCTCATCTTTTGAACAATACCAACAACAATAATAACAACAACTACAAAAAAATAAAATAAAATAAAATAATGGTAATTGTAATATTATGTGCACACATTTATAAGCATATATCACCAATGTAAATATTCACAATGGCTACAAACTACCAAAATCATGATAACATCATTAATGCGTCAATCATAAACTACAAATTTTTGTGTGTACTCAAACATGATGTGAATAATAAGTTGACACACATAGATAACATTATATGGGAATGGATACTTTTCAATGGTAATCCAACAATAACAACAACAACAACAACAACAACTGCAAGAAAGTGAAAATAACAATGCTAATATGAACAACAAGGACCAAAGTTATATCAATATGATCATGATGACATGTGTGAAAGTTCACATTGGGGCAAAAAAATGAACAATATTAAGTAGGAATGGATACTTTTCAATGGTAATCTTCATATTATATCCACATACAAATGTTAATGTTCACAATGTTAATGTTGAGGTTCACATTAACAACCCCTATTTTGAATATAAGAATGATGTTAATGTTCACATTGTAGCTTACAAAGTAAAAAAACATGACAGCATCAACAATGCATTAAATACACACCACTATTTTTTTGGGTATCAAACATGATATGAATAAGAATGTTCAAATGATTTGAATGTTCTCATCACAACACTATCTACACACATAGACAATATATCATACCACTATTTCATTATTAAAAAAACAAAAAAACATAGGGTTCACATTCTTTGAACACCATCAACACCAACAACAATCACAAAAAAGGAAAAAGTAACATATTATCACTGCTTAAAAATAAGAATTTTCACATATTTTGAACGTTCATATCACTACACTATTTACACACATGGACAATATATCAGGCCACAATTTCATTATTTTCTAGAAAAAAACAAAAAACAAAAAACATGGGGCTCATATCCTTTGAACACCATCAACAACAATCACAAAGGAAGGAAAATAATAACAACAATATTAATAACATGTTCGACTGATAGTTAATGTTCACAGTGTTGATTCTTCACTTCAGAGTAAGGTTCCAAATGATCAACAATGGTGATTCTGGCAAAAATTGAGCAAGAAATGGCGATTACAACAAAGAACGGAGCAAGGACAATGAATAATACGATGACATGACGAAAGAGAATAATAGGGGATTGACGACTAGGATTTAGGGTTTTGGAAGGTTGAGAGATTTTCTGTGTGATATTCGTAGAAGAGAGAGAAGAGTCTGTGTGATATTCGTACAAGAGAGAGAGAGAGAGAGAGAGAGAGAGAGACTATTAGTGATTCAAATACATGAAACATGCATATTGGCTGGAGAGGTTTTTGGTCTTTGCACGGTAAATAGGACCTAATGGAATACTCTAAAACATTTTGAGTTGTATAGAATAGAACTCTTAAAAATGGGATATATTAAAAAAGAAAGGGGATTTATTAAAAAAGCTCCCAAAATTATTTCTCATATCATTAAAAACTATTACTTGACTTAATGATTTATTTTATTAACAAAATGATTAACTGAAAAATATTTTTCATATCATTACAAATTGTTAATTCACTTAATGATTTACTTATTAATAAAATTGGTCATTCATTATGGGAGTATGATTTTATGTATTAATAAAATTAGTTATTTGTATATGTATGTATTTTCTTTTACTTTTTTATTAGTTCAATGAATTATCTTAGTAGTTTTTTTTTAGATGGGAGAATTATCTTACTATTTATTTTATATTTATCTGTTGAGAAAAGCTACACATCATAATTTTTTTTTATAAATTCGGAAGAAATATTAAAGACTCATAAATTCACTCAAAATGATATGGTAATAAAATTGGAGTCTACATCATTAGTTATATAACAAATCAAAAAATGATACATACCATGCTACATAATTCTATTATATATCTAATGATTTATTCTATTCAATTTTATAGAACAATATTTTAATTTTTTTAAAAAAATTATCAAAATACAAAATCTAAATGTAATGTAATAATAGCACGTGCCTTACATAGGCCTTCTTAAACTAGTATGTGTGTGTGTGTGTGTGTGTGTGTGTGTGTTTGTGTTTGCTCTAGTTCACTAAATTTTATTTTTCATTTGAAATTTTATTGTTTACCTGCTTGATATATATATATATATATAATATTTATATTTGTATATATGGATGTATATAAATATTCTATTATACTATATTTTTTTAAAAATTTAATATGAGATTAAATTAGAAATAGAGTGAAGAAGTTAAAAAAGTTTCAAAAATTAGAAAAATTATGTGATTAAATTAAATTAATTGTATAATAGAAGAGATAGAATGAGAAAATAGAAAGGAAAAGGAAAAACAAAATAGAAGGGTTTTAAAGTCATTTTATATTTCTCGTTAATAGTGTGAGTGTGGCACTTTAGTCTAAAATCACAAGAAAGGTAAGTGGCTATTTCCAAATGAGGGGCTAAAACGGATTTTTCCCTATTTAGATTTACGGTGCCATGTATTTATTTATTTATTCTCCAAAATTATGAGAATTTAGGAATAAATATTTGGAGGATATTGACATAAGACTACATTTGCTTGTATAGATAGTATAGATATAGATATAGATTTTAACGCCCTAACTTTTATTACTCGGATAATATTACATTTTCCTTTAAATTAGTCTATTTCAATAATGATAAACATGTGAAAGCATTATGGAATGAATAAATTACAATATTACATGTAATGAATTACAAAATAAGCCCATAGGCTTACATCACCAAATACAAATAAATGAAATAACAAAGGAATTAACCCTTCACATCATATTGGCATTTCGCCTAAAAATATAAGGCCCCACGGCCAACAATTATAAGCCTTCAAGTCTT
The DNA here is from genome assembly GCF_055761805.1 of Camellia sinensis. Classification (NCBI taxonomy): domain Eukaryota; kingdom Viridiplantae; phylum Streptophyta; class Magnoliopsida; order Ericales; family Theaceae; genus Camellia; species Camellia sinensis. Next base: position 86,170,577 of record NC_138965.1, read on the forward strand.
TTGCGAATTTTCACTTCATACCTAAAAAATGATTAACAGTGTAAGATGAACACAAAGGTTTAATAGAGATCCCAATAATCTTAAACAATAGCAACATATAGATAACTATGATCATGAATGCTCCACGTATATACATATATAGGTAATGTGACATTTTATATTTAAAAATATACTTACATAAGCACATTTTTCCAAAAGATCTTATTTAACGGGACAAGAAAACAACCATTTCTTATCATTCTATTCTTTCATTTTAGTTCGAAAACAACTCACAATAACTTTTGTTTTTTGAACACAAGTTTATACAATTAAAGCAGATTCTCGTACCTGTCAACTATTTCCATTGTGAATTTCAATCATTAATTACATTACCATGGTCTAATAATTTAATTAGACACTTAACCTATAACGCCCCAAATTTCTAGCCCAAATGATAATACAACAATCATGGCTCTTTCAAGAAAAGCCGAATATAAATCTCCAAACTTACATTATATGATACAATAGTTCTTCATGCAACAATACATTAATCCAACAATAAGTAAATAAACAAATAAATATCCTCAAGAGTTTACAAGTTTCCAAGGCTTGAGCCTGGTTACATAAAACGGTTATTCAAACCTACACACATATAGCTCTTGGCCTACACACAGAGTCACAGCAAAATAAGAGTCTCGTACTCTCAACACACATTTTCTCGCCTTTAGTTAGGCGGCATCACCACATCTTTTCCTGTACAAAAATCCCGTAGGGTGAGCATAAAGCCCAGTAGGAAATCATTAACAAAGTATATACATTTTATACAAGTCTCAAGAGATGAAATGCACATGCCATGCTATGTCCTTTTGAAAGAAAATCACATCTTCATCTTTGAAAACCACCATGCTCAATGATGTCATACAATTTCAATTCTTCAAAACTTAACAATTCATTTCAAGAGCCGTAAATACGACTTTGGTAATCCCTAGGTCGGTCTCTGGAAGTAAACTATACAAGTATTACCAACTTGTCATTTTTACCGGTATTAACCGGAAGGCTCGACACCTATCCGCGCGGGTTTCCGGTCTTTCACCCTGGACTCTCAGGCCAACTTATTCAATATCATTTACACCACCTATCAAGACTTACCAACGTATTTACCTCAAAACCATTCCATGAAAACTTGTTTCTCAACATTCTTTTCTCAATGCAAGTTTTCAAATCAACTGTCAAAGTTTAATGTAATCAAATGAATTGATATGCCAATAAGACAAGATGAATATAAATACTTTTAATCCAATTCATCATCCAAGGAATAACACAATTCCCTCTTCTCAAGTATCCTCAACAATTAGTCATTTCAAAATTATTTCAACATTTTGAACAATAATTTCCAAAATGAACAACAATTCTCATATTCTCTGAAATTCATCATTTATATAAATATAAATAAGAAATTTTCCAAACATCCAGTTATTTTGACACACAAAATAAATATAGCAATATCATTCATGAATTTTCAGTCTCTTTAAAAAAAAAAACCCCAAATTCTAGGTTTTCTCACCAAAACTATACAACTCAAATCTTTTGAAAGAAAACTTTCCAAAATAATCTTTTCTTTAATCAACGAAGATCAAAACCCATAAGATCATTTTAAAAGAACAAGAGACAAACCCACTTTCAAAATCGCTCAACTTCTTGAATCAACAATCAATTTTCAAAGCTATCGAAAGATGATTTCGAAAATCATATAGATCTTACAAAAATATATATATAACTCTAAGAAAATCCTTACCTCAAGTTTTGAAGAAGAAATGAGATGAAACCCCCAAAATCAACAGTGTCGAAACTTGATCTTCACCGCACACAACGAAGCCCTCGAGAAATTAACCAACTCTGATAAAGAAACTATGGCAGAACTCTAATGGATCTTGAGAAATCAAGGTTTTGATCCAATTTGACGTAAGGAAATGTAGAGAGAATGGAGAGGAAAGGGTTTTTAGAGAGAGAGAGACATAACAAGAGTGAGATACACTTAGCCTAAAGAGAAGAAAAGACCAAAATTTCAGACTCACCTACCACCGCACGTGTGGCGCTTCTCCCGCACTTGCACTCCCACACATGCATTTATTGCAGTAGCCAAACAAGCCCTCCCCTATTTTCTGCATATGCAGCTCAAGAAATTTCGAATGCATTTTGCATTTTTTTTTTCGGCAAGCTGACCGGGCAGCTCAACCCCCGTAAGCCGCTCGGTTCAAAATTGGGATCGCTACATAACCCACTACGTATATCGAGACATTATAATCATAAGGACAATTACCGTGTTCTATGGTCTTAAGCACAAAGGTGGAGGGAACACCCACAACTATATATATATATATATGTACGTGCAACAATAAACATGTCAACACGCATTAACATATTTTACCGGTCACAAATACCGAAAACCAATGATGCACCCCTTTTTATCACAACACAAGTGTGAAAGTAAACAACAAAGCTATCACGTTACACAACCTGGCTTTGTCAATCCATGATCACCACAACACACTTTATTAGGAGCGAATTGGAGGGAAGGGGAACTCATTACAAAGTGCCAACCTTTACTGGTCCTCGAGCCGGAGGAGAGAAGAACCCGCTCACACTTTCGTCAAGCTATTTTCATGATTCAATTTAGAATATTCAAATTGATTCAACAAGTAGCAAATTCGTCACGAGTATAATTATTCATTTATTTTATAATAAAAAAAAAGTTGCCAACTCTTCTAACTTCCCATTTTCATTTCTCGTTTTATCAAAAGTATATAGCTCTCTTATTGATTTCAAAATTTATTTCCCTTCTCTGCAATTTCCCAATACCCACTGCAAATCATCACTTTTTTTTTTTTTCCTCGTTAGTTATCAACATCCAACTAGTCAATTTATTTTCATAATCCAATCTCGAATTCATAACCATGGTTACAACTCAACAATTATAAACCAACAACAATTAATTACATAAATTAAATTCATAACAACCCTCTTATTTTCTTTTGTATCCATTTCCACATTTTGATACACAGTATTCCATATGGTTCAAATAATATCAAATCATAAATTTTTTCCTTTTTCTCATAACCAATAAACAAATAATTAGGGCTTTTTACTCTAATCCATTTAAACATGTTCCTTAAGCATACAATCTCCTAGATTCACAACAAAACACAATGAAACCCCAACCCTCATCACATGTTTTTCAAAAAACACCCAACAACTCAACTTTTTAATGCAATAAAACTACCATATGACTATCTATAATGAGGTATTGAAAAAGAGCGAAGAAATCCCTACCTCAAAGAGAGAAGAGGAGAAAATCCCAAAAACCAACTTTGTTGGAAATTGATCTCCACAGGTCAAAACAAAGCCTTCGACACGCTCGTTGTTTTGGTATATGGAACTACTACCAAAATCCTTTTTGATCTTGAAAGATGAAGAGATTTGTGAAAGTTTGGTTGAGTTTAGAGAGAATGGAGAGTTTAGGAGAGTTTAGAGGGAGATCAGAAAATGAATGAAAAAGAGATAGAGAATCGGTTTTGAGGCAAAATTGCACAAAAATCGAAGTTTTCATGCAATTGGCCGCACGTGCGGCACCCTTCCCGCATGTGCAGTTAAAGCAGAAACCAAAACTCTGAGCTCTCCCTCTCTGCATGTGTGGCCTCACTCCTCGTACGTGCGGCCCCCATTCTGGATGTGCAGCTCTAGCCCCCTCACATGCGGAGCCACCTATTCTAGTACAAGGCTTTCTGAGGTGATTCCACACTTTTGTTTTCGTTCTTGCGCTCGAAACTCGAAAAATTTTAACTCGGTCTTAACAAAGATAGATAGATATGAGAATCTGATTAAATCAAGAAATAAACGCAAACCACAAATTAAAAAGCAAGTAAGCCCAAACCAAACAAAATGTAATAATGGCAAAGATGACAAGATGTATAGATAAACAGAAAAATATAACATTAGGAGCATAAAAATTGAGAAGATGAAAAGATGTGTAGATGAACTAAAAAATATTAGGAAAAATAAATATATACACACAAAATAACAAATACTGAAAACATATATTTTAAGTAAGAAATAATATTACACTGACCTTGTAATGATTTTCACAAATTATCAAACTTGCAAAATGTAACAATGGAGAAGATGAGTTATTCTAAGAAAAGATGGGTAGATAAAAGAGAATAATAAATATTAGGAAAAAGAAATATATACACAAAAGTAATAAACACTGAAAAAATGCATATAAAGTAAGAAATAATATTATGAGCACAAAAATGGAAAAGATGAAAAAATGTATAGATGAACTGAAAAATATTGAGAAATAGAAATATACACACACAAAGTAACAAACACTGAAAAATGCATATAAAATAAGAAATAATATTACACTGACCTTATAACGATTTTCACAGATCATAAAACTTGCAAAAAGTAACAATAGAAAAGATAAGTTATTATGAGAAAATAAGGGTATATAAGAGAGAATGATTGAATTTAACTGGAATAAACTAAATAGAGAAACATGTATATGGGAGTTGTAGGAGTTGTGAGTTTCATTTTTTTAAATAATGTGATATTAAATTGAGAGTGGGATAGATATTATTGTAGGTAATGGATATGGATGAATAGTTGTAGGAGTTGTGGTTTCTTTTTTTTTTCTTTTTTTTTTTAATAACGTGATATTAAATTGAGAGTGGGATAGATATTATTGTGGTGATGGATACTGATAAAAATTTTATCATCTATTTTTATTTTTATTTTTATTTTATATTTTATATTTTATAAAAGGGGAAGGAGTGAGAAGGCCTGAATAGGGGGAAGAAAGGTGTCACGTTGTTTTTTTTTTGGGGGGGGGGGGCAAAATTTTGAGAATTTAGGAATGAATATTTAGAGGCTTTTGACAAAATAACTACATTTGGTTATATATATAGTATAGTTGAATCAATAATATCATGTGGTTATATTTTAAAATTTACTTTGATTTAATTACGATAAATTAAATGTTTCAAAGACATTATCATATTGATCAATTCTAATAATTCTATAACATGTGTATTTTTATAATTTCAAAAAAATTAGCATTAGGATCTTGAGCCTCAAAATCATACCACGTTTTTTTTCTTATATAATATTATAGATTAAATTGAGTTTAGATTTTATCTATTTATATAAATATGGGTGTAGAGGGTTAGAAATTAAAGTCCAAATTAAATATGGACCTAAATGCAAAGGTCGCCCCTGTTAGGTGACTAGGAATGATTAAAGGAGCATGGGCTAAAGCCCAAGGGAAGTGGGTCAATAGTGGGCCGAAGCAGGTCCAACCCACCAAGGGTCCAAGCGAACCCAATGAGGGGAAAATTTCTAAGTCAAGTTGCAGAGGCAGCACTTGTAGTGGTCAAGTTGCAAAGGTTCTTTGTCGGCGCCACCATCTCTAATATTGTCAATGCCGCTATTTGAACTTGCCACGAGAAATAGCCGTCGTAGTAACTACAATCGTCACAACTAACTTGCGGAGGGAAAACCCCACCAAGGTGATAGCAACCTTTGGGAAGAGCTTCCGTCCATAAACAGAGGCAAGTACTTGGTGCTGATAGCAGGCCCCAAAGCCTACTGGTTGGAGCTGATAACAGGCCCAGAGATACCAGTATACCACGGCAACCTCGCGAAGATAGGAGTAAGGCAGCCCGAGTGCAAGGGACTCCCTTTCCACCCACCCAGGTCATAGACCTTCCTTGGTTGCACAGGCATGACCAATGAAGCCCCCTTGGGATTGGTACTAAGGCACAGCATGGCTGATAGTAGGCTTGGCTATGGCCTTCGCCTTGGAAAGCTGGGGAGTTTGTGGTTAGGTGGCTAAAGGTGGAGGCTTCGTTGAGGTAAACACAAAAACATGGCTAATAGCAGGCTATGAAGTCGTGAGAATGCATGTCTTGGTTAAACTAAACTGAGAAGGCAAGTGCAGTGGCAAACATTACTGTCGCAATTGCACTTGCTGAGGTTCAATCTAAGGAGGCAAGTTGTAGTGGCAAACACACCCGTCGCAAGTGCACTTGCTGAGGCATCTGTGCCAAACAAATAGTACACAATATATGCAGAGGGACACGTGGAACCTTCAGTTTGGTGGCCCAAAGCAGAATATTCCATGTGATTCTTAGGGACACATGTCCTTACTTTATTTGGCCACTTGGTATCCTTTGGTACTAAGGAAAAGCCTATAAATAGGACCCATTTCCCAAGGTCCAAGAAGAGGATTTTTCTAGGAATTTGGAAGAGATGCTGCCCATTTGTGCACTTCCATTTCTTTCTTCTTAAGCCACTTGCTTCACCATCACCTAGCTACTCATCATCCAATCATCTCACTATTATTGGACCATTGACATAGTTTTGCCTCTCTAATTATTCTCTTAATCACTCTTTACCTCAAACCTCCCTACATTTCTGGCGACTCCACTAGGGTAGCTGCTTTGTTGATGGTCCATACCCGTAGTGGCTTTCATACTTCACCAGAAAAGATAGCAGACGACAAAGTTCAACAACTCCTATAGCAGCAAGGTTCCACAGTATTGTAGTCGAAGCAGTCTAGTCACTTCAGGATGCGTAGAGGGAAATCTTGATAGCTTTACAAACTCTCACCGAAGCTATTATGGCCATGGCATCCAAGCCAATTCCAGCAAAGGTCCCTCCACCTGTAGCAATCCCAAACCCAGTGCCAAACCCACTCCCTGAGGATCGGGCTCCGATCCAGGTGTCTCCGGCGGTACCTTAAGTGAATGGCATGGCTACTGGTTTAGCTACACAGGGGCAGACTAGCCCTTACCAACCCACTCACTTGGTTACTATAGCCGATGTCCAAGCTATGCTCGAGCAAGAGCTAGCAAGAAGCAACTATCGTCTCTTCCAGATCCATATGTGAAGCCCCCATATCCTCAAGAGATACTGGCCATGTCATATCCAACTGGGTATACAACACCCAAGTTTGTGAAGTTCGATCGCAATCAAAGTAATGCTAGAGAACACGTGGTAAGGTTCATTGAGACCCTTGGTGTCCATGGTAGTGACCACCCTTTGCACCTCTGGGAGTTTTCCAAATCGTTCACCAAAAGGGCTTACAACTGGTATGTGAACTTGGCCCCCAACTCGATCAAGAGCTGGGAAGAGATGGTGAACAAATTTCAGACTAAGTTCTTCTAAGTCCAAGAAAGATCACAACCCTTACACTTGGGCGAGATATACAAAAAGAAGGTGAAGATATATTGGACTATATCAAACGGTTCCAGGATAAGGCCATCGACTGTCATGAACCAGTGGATGAGGCCCACTTAGTCATCATATGTGTAGAGGGTGCCATATGCGACTACAAAATCATTTTGGTAATCCATAATTTGCCTAGCTTTTCAGCTTTGATTGAAGCAGCTAGAAACCTTAGTACCATAGGTCCCTTGCACCAATCTTGTAAAAGTTACCGCTACCCTCGCAGTAGTAGAGTTGCTGCGGTAACCTCCACAGGGGGGAGCCGCTCGTAAAGAGAGGTGTCATCCTCTCGGAAGATAAAGAGTTATGAGGATAGAAACCCATACCCTTGCATCCTCGAGAATGTCAAGGCGTTGGTTAGAGAATGGGTAGCTGACGGTGAACTCACTTTGCCTCCGGTTGATATACCCCCAACCAAGAAGGACAAAGAAAGCCCAGATTATTGCGTCTATCATAGAGCCACCAAACACCCCACTAGGGACTGCTGGACTTTGAAAAGCATCTTCAAGAAGAAATTTGTTGCAAATGAGTTGAAATTCAAAGATGAGGGTAACAGTGATGTAAGAAAGGGCCCTTATCCTAACCATAAGGAGAAAAGGAAGAATGTACATATGATTCGGTATCTTGGGCCTGTGTGTGATCAAATGCACACGGCGTCCTACTATGATGAGTTAGAAGAAATTGAAATGGGCCAGCTCCCTGAAACAGTACCTACAGAGGGAAAACTCACAGAGGATATCCATGCCCAAGCCTTATAAAACTCTGTTAAGTTTCGTACCTTCTTTGACCAGCTGGGGCAGAGCTAGGCCGCCAAGTTGGAGGCAACAAAGGCCCTCATCAACATCTCTGAAGTGCATCATGCTGAAGTTTCTAAGGCTAAGGAATATATGCCTCAACATATCTAGGAAGACTATGGTGCCATTACTTTTTCAGAAGCGGACAGAACATATCCATTCCCCCATAACCGTCATCTTTTCATCACAGCTTAAATTAATGACGTAGAGTTCAAGCGTGCTTTTTTCTATGGCGAAGCATCTATAAACATCGTCACTACTGACACCTTTGCAAAAGCTGGTATCCCAGAGTCCAAGATGGTTTGCCAACCCATTACTGTAACGGGTTTCGGTGGTGAGAAAAAAGTTACTAAAGGCTATGTTGTAGTGGACTTAGCAGTTGGTGAAATCCGCTTCGCAACTAAGTTTCATGTGATTGAAGCATACACAAATTACCACATGATACTTAGCAGAGCTTGGATGCACCGATATGGGGCTATCCCGTTGAGTTATCACCAATGTGTGAAGGCAAATTGGAAAAGAGAACAGTAACTATAAATGTGTTTGAAAAACCATTTGAAGTAGAGGAGGCACACTATTTTGATGTAGTCTTCTTTACTGAATTATCGACAGATGAAACCCCAAGGACTGGCAAAGTTGCAAGGGTAAAATTGCCAAAATGGGAAGACATTCGAGATACGAAGGCTGCTCCAGCAAGTAGTGGGCAAACAAGGAGCAGCAAGTCCACAAATCGTTCACCAAAAATTGTTAGTGCGTGAGGGTGGCAAGACAATTTACTACCTATGACAGTTTTGGAGGCCAGACTTCATACCTTGGGAAGATGACCCCGAGACAAATAAATGTGATGGCGATGAGTCTCAAGCAAGGTCGGTTAAGACGCCTAAAATAGCTCCAGAGTGCATGCAAGATATGCCTGAGCCACAGCAGGAGGTGCCTACTAAGGTAAAGCTCAACGACTTACCAAGGCCGAGCAAACCTGTGTTTGTCAGTAGTACAATGGCTCCAGTAGCTAAGGCAGAGTTGGTAGCACTACTGAAGTAGTACAGTGATGTCTTTGCTTGGACATATGATGAGATGTCTGGCCTGGACCCATCTCTTGTCACCTATCACCTTGATGTTTTTTCTAACTCCAGGCCAATAAAGCAGCACGGCCGAAAATACTATCCTGACCTTGAGGCAAAGATTAAAGAAGAGGTAGAAAAGTTGCAGAAGGCCAAGTTCATTGAACCTATACAGTACCCAACTTGGTTAGCAAATATTGTGTCTATGAAGAAGAAGAATGGCCAGATCAGGATCTGTGTAGATTTTCGTGACCTGAATAAGGCCTGCCCAAAAGATGAGTTCTCGTTGCTCCATGTTGACACCCTTGTCAACTCTACTATAGACCATTAGATGTTCTCCTTTATGGACGGATTCAGTGGCTAAATTAGATAAATATGGCACTAGAAGATGCAGAAAAGACATCTTTCAGAATGCCCTTGGGAATATTTTTCTACATAGTGATGCCCTTCTGTTTAAAGAATGTGGAGGCAACCTATAACCGGGCTATGACTGCAGTGTTCCATGATATGTTATATCACGAAGTAGAAGTGTATGTGGATGATCTGGTGATAAAGTCTACCAAAGCAAACCGGCACCTCCGCGACTTGGAAAGAGTTTTTTAGCATTGTCAAAAATTCTGCTTAAAGATGAACCTTCTCAAATGTGCCTCCGGAGTTACCTCGGAAAGTTCCTTGGTTTCTTGGTACACCAATGTGGTATTGAAGTAGACAAAGATAAGATCAAGTCAATCATGGAGATGCCACCGTCACACTCTCAAAAAGCCTTGAAGAAATTCCTAGACAAAGTGTCATACCTCAGGAGGTTCATTCCAGCCCTTGTTGAGATAACCATTTCTTTTGGGACACTGCTGAAAAGGAATCATAAGTTTGAATGGTTACAAGAACACCAACGGGCATTTGATATGGTGAAGAAAGAACTTACCTCGCCTCTTACAATGATTGCCCCACAACTTGAAAAGCCTCTGCTGCTGTAGCTTACCACCTCGGTCTATTGGAGCTTTACTTGTCCAAGACATAGATGGCGTTGAGAAGCCAGTCTATTACATCAGCCGCAAACTCAATGGTGTTGAATCACGATATACCCAATTGAAAGGCATTGTTTGGCCTTAATCTTCACAGCGTAGAATTTGCACCATTATTTTTTGGCATACCTGATAGTTGTGACCAGGAATGACCCAATCCGTTACTTACTAAGCAAGCCCGCTTTGACCAAAAGGATGACGAGATGGTTGTTGGCCCTGGCAGAGTATGACATCACGTGCATTATGCCAAGGGCTATCAAGAGCCAAGCGCTTGCAGACTTGCTAGCATAATTTTCATCTGGCAAACATGAACTCGCAGAGGTATCACTACCTGGTGAGGTCCACATATCAGCAGCAGTGGTTGAGGCTTACGGGACCTAAAATTTGACGGAGCCTCTGGGGCCAGGAAAGATGGAGTTGGCATAACACTAACAAGCCAAAGTGGAGAGAAATTACACTTATCATACAAGCTTGACTTTGAATGTTTGAATAATGAGACTGAATATGAGGCATTGATACTGGGCCTAATTGTCGCTTAAAAGAAAGGCCTCCACAAACTGAAAATCTAGGGCGACTCTAAGTTGGTCGTAAAGCAAACACTTGGTGATTTTTCCTTGAAGGAACCTCTTTTGGCCCCATACCGCATCATAGTTCAAAAGTTGCTTACTCAGTTTGATGATGTCCAAATCCAACATACCCCTCAAGCATATAATTGTTTTCCCGATACCCTGGATACACTGGGGGCAAAAGTGGATATACCAAATGATAGTATAGCCATCATATCGAGAAAAGAACACCAGCAGTATTAGTTGAAAGACATATAGAGCAAGATGCTGAGGGGTGGAAAACAGATATAATCCAACAGCTGAAAACAGGTCAAGGAACTATTAGACCGACAAAACTTGCATCATTTCTGCTCCTCAGATGAGAGTTATATTTTCATGGTCCCAATAACCTGTTAGCAAGGTGCATCGGTAGGCAAGAAGCAACTTGCAGACTTAGACAAATCCATGCTAAGTCCTTCGGAGATGGAGATATCAGTCTATACCGACGGATACAAAGGCAAGAGTATTACTGACTAAAGATGGAAAAAGAGAGCACTGAGTTGCAGAGGCAATGTGTAAAGTGCCAATCTTATCCTAAAGAAGAGGAAGCTCATTTCCTAAGCAGTGAAGAATGGAGACAGCCATACTTCAACTATCTTGAAAATGGTGCACTGCCTGAGAACAAAACCGATGCAATCAGAGTTAAGAGGCGAGCCATCCGTTTCTTCCTTGACCAAGTAAAGCTATACTAGGGAAGCTTTGAAGGGGCACCTTTGGTGTGTTTATCAAAAGAAGAAGCAAATGAAATATTGAAATAGGCCCACAAAGTAGAGCATCAAGGAGGGCAGCAAATATACGAGCACCTTATTCATCTCAGCTACTACTGGCCGACGATAGAGGAAAACACCAAGAACTTTGTAAAAAGGTGCCAGTCCTGTCAGAAGTTTGGGAACTTGATACATGCGTCGGTAGTTGAACTGCACAACATCAAAACGCCCTACCCATTTCATACTTGGGCATTTGATTTAATAGTTCCTATAGCACAGCAATCCAAAGACCATAGATGGATACTTGCAGCGACTGAAATCAGCACCAAGTGGGTAAAGGCTATACCAATGAGAAAAGAAAATGGCACAAGAGTGGCCAACTTCATCAAGGAAAACATTATCTGTAGGTTTGGCATACCCAATATGATATTGTCTGACAACGGAACTCCCTTTGTGAATCGCTATATAGGAAGATTGCTAGACGCCTACCAAATTAAGCACCCCAAGTCTATTCCATATTATCCCCAAGGAAATGGACAAGCTGAGGCAACCAACAAGACCCTCATCCAAATACTGAGCAACATGATAGATGAACCAAGGGACACATGGTCAGAACAACTCCCCATAGCACTTTAGGCATATAGAACGTCAAAGAGGAAACCAACCCAAGCAACCCCATTTTCCCTAGTCTATGGGTCTGAAACTGTGTTACCAATTGAGTTGGCAGTACCCTTAGCAAAAATGGCTATGTTGACATACTTAGTTCCAGACACCAGAAGAAACAACATAGAAGCAGCTGAAGAAAGAAGGGATTGGACCTCGAGGGTAATGGAAAAGTATCATCAGTCCATAGCTGTGCCTATAATCAGTCTGTCCAACACAGGGAGTTTAAAGAAAGGGACTTGGTATGGAAAACGGTGGATGCGATTATGTGGGGGCAACCAATCCCCAAGTTCTTGCCAAGATGGGAACCCCCTTAAAAAATTGTTGAGGCAAGCAGCAGTGGGTATTATAAGCTGGTGAAGATAGATGATGGGTTCAAAACTGGCCCTGTAAATGCTAGATATGTAAAGGAATATTTTCCTTAATTTCCTTGTTAGCAAACAATTGCAAGTTTCTTTTGTTGATATTTTCAAACAGAGTGTAAAGAAAGTTTTCTGTACTTAGTGGAATTTCATCCATGTAAACACTTAGTCACAATGGAATTTTGTTCATGGTAAAATCTTACTTATCCGGAGAAGTTATGTAAAGACAGTGTAGGGAAAGCAATGAAATGAAATTCAAAATATCTTTACTTCTCATAGAAATCAAAGCTTCTCAAGAAATATAATCACAATGTTCAAAAAAAAAAAAAAGGAGAACAACAAAAGAAGGAAGGAAGAAGCCATAACAAGACCACAACACATCAAATCAGACCCTTCATTAAGGAATCTGTCAAGCTAACATCCCAAGGTAATTGAACAACACGAGCAGAGTCCTTGTCCTTTAACCGAGCCAGGTTCTAACGGTGCTTCTCCAAGGCACCCTGACAATCTTTGATGGTCTTCTCTAAAGAAGCAATCATAGCCACATTATCCACGTCTTCGAGAAAATCATCGACTGTTTGAAGCCTAGCCCTCATCCATGACAAGTTCAAACCATTCCTTTCAAACTCGCTGAGGTTCACCTTTGTACCCTCTACAAACTTGCCTAAAGTTGTTAGAACCCTCTTGGTGGCGAGGTCGTGAACAAAGTTAGCAAAGGACTCCAGCAGCGCTGTTTGCACCATCGGGCCTAGAATATTGAAAGCATCAAAGGTGTTAGGATGCACCATCTGGATACGGACGAGAATATGGGCAGCCTCAGTAGGAACCCAGTAGTTCAGAAAAGAGACTATCACTGAAGACCCTGAAGACTCTCTCATGGTGCTGCCTACTTCGGTTAGAGGAAGGAGGCTTGCAGAACGACCAAAAGTTTGGGGCTGACGCACCTCCCCTGAAGAAGATTGCCCAGTAGCAATGGAATGAGTAGAAGTAGGAAGGTGGCCAGGTGAACTGATCTTGCGGGAAAGGCCAAAGCTACCATCACCACTCTACCATTCCGAAAAAAGGTCACCCATATGATAGTCCCCAACGTTCAGATCTGGGACAACATTAGTGTCCATCTCCGTAAAGAAGTCTTGTGACCCCCCAAAATTGGCTGGCACTTCAGGAAAATGAGTATGATATAAGTCAGCAAGTTGTTCAAACATTGCGGAGGCAACAGGATTCAAAGTACATGTGGCAGCATTACTAGTGGGGGTCGCTAAGTTAATAGTCGCCTCCACAAGTTGGGCCAAACTTGAAGGGTCCACGTTGGGAGTAGCCGCTACACCTTCACTTCCTTCGATAACTAGACTAGTGGGAGTTATAGTTTGCTGAACCAAGGGAGACTCAACAAAAGGAGATGAATCTCCAAAGGCAACTTTTACAGGAAATGGCGCAGTTTCAAACGGCTCGTTTGCTGCACGTTCTTCCCTCAAAGTTTCAGAGACAAAATCTTCACCACCAATAGAAGAGTGGTTAGAATGAATAGAATCAGCAGGGTCTGGAATGATAACCAGATCAACAGGGTTTGGGGCCTCTAAGTCTCCAGCACCCTCAACAGTCACATCGCCCTCTGCAACTTCCATGTCGGATGAGGCTTGTCCATGTTCAACAGATAGATTGTCAAGATCTTTCTCTATGTCCTCTGCCTCAGCAACTGGCTCAGCAAGCTGGTTCTTCCTCAACATCTGGGAGTATCAGTCTACGGGTCTTGGGCCTAGTAACCCTTGAAGCGATAGGAAGATTGTCGTCATCTGAATCTGAGGAGAGTCAAATAGCGGTTAAAGGACCTCTTGGTCTTGAGGGTGGAATGGCTGAAATAATGGAGCGTTCTGAGATCAGCAGGCCCTAAAAAAAAAAAGAAGTAATGCAACTATTAAAACAAAGATAAAAGTCCAAGGAAGTATAGAAGAGTATGAAAAATATTATAAGTGTTGGTACGTTTCAAAGTCTCTTCCTAATTGGTGAGGCACGGGCCTCGGCTACTGTAACTGCTGCTTCTTGAGCTACTCTTAGCCGCGAGTGGGTCATGCTTATCGTTGTGCCAATAAGAGGTAGTGAGATTTGTAGAGGCTGGATGGATATTGCCTCAGATGGGTGAGGCTCTTCTAGGGCAAGGGTAGACAACAGTTTGAAACGGAAAAAAAGGCTAGTCTGCTTTCTACGGCTAGAGGGGAGGCGTAAGGACAAGTCAGGCTGTGGGATATGTTCCACGACAGGGACGATGGGATCACTGTTACAAAAGTTAAAAAAGGAGATGAGGTTGCGATACCAGAAAAATCTATTGTTGGGGGTGAAGCCACCTTCCCTACCAAGTGAAAGCAACTCCATGAGTCCCAAACCTTCCACCAGCAGAGCAGTGTAATCGTGAGCAAATCACTGGAAACTTTGATGAAAGTCTGTTTGGAGTGGAGGAGCATGCGGGATGCCTTGGTCCATACCAAACTATCTAAGGACTCTATCTGGTCGGCAGACAACATGGACATACCCTCCTCATTCCATACAGTTAGTACCCAGGGCAGATCATAGCGGTAATGAGGAGAGACCGAGCTTGAATGTTATCAAGAGAAAAGTCCACATGGCAAACCTCTGACAAGTAAAAAGAGACGATAGAGACGCCCGTAAAATTCTGAGTAAAGGGGCAGAATACACACTCTTCTACACGATCCACGTAGTCCACAAAGGGTCTATTGGAGCTAACACCAAACAAACTAGCAATGTGGAGAAGAGAGTTACGTACTTGTCATGTGTGTAACGCCCCCAAAATACACAATAGATACAACCCAAAACATATATTAATACTCGCATAAATCAGAGTAAGTAGTCCTTTCATTACATGAAGTTAAAGATACAAAAGAGTTTAACATAAATAAATGCCCTATTGGCTTACATCTTTCCAAGCCTTGACTTGGTTACAACAAAAGTGAGCTTCGCTCAGTACATCTTAAGCCCTTGGCTTTACAAAATATACAATCAAAATAAGAAGCTCTTGTTCCCGAAAATCTCTCCCACGCTATTGCCTTGGTGGGGGCATTCCATCATCACCTGAAAATGTTTTTCCCAAATAGGGTGAGACACGGCCCAGTAGGAATCATCTAACACAATATATGAGGTTTAGCAAAATTATAAGTACAAAGTGCATATACAATGCTTGGGGTAAAACTTTCACGAATGCATATACTCATCAGGTATCAAATTCAAGTCTTAATTCCATTTTCTTTCAATTCATATGCCAATCACTTATCTTTCTCAATTTATGAGTCGATTTCATTATTTCTCAACAACCAAACTGAAGTTACAACTCAATGGTTATCAAATCATACAACATATACACATAAACACTTCAAACTTCCATTTCACGGATATTTCGTCCGCGAGCAGCCATCAAACGAGACCCATGTAAACGTAGGCTATACAAGCACTACAATTGCTATTTTACGGATATTTGGTCTGCAGGCTAGGCACCCATGTATAATTTCGGGACTTTTACCCAAGACACTCCGGCCAACTTAATTATAATGGAGTCCATCCCCGTTCTCCTCCCAAACAATCATTCATACCTATGCAATGTATATAAACACAAAATCAAACAATGGAGTACATCCCCTTTCCACTCCCAAATAAACATACATGTACAATGTATATAGACATGGCCATATTCAATGACAATCATCAAAAGATTAGTTTCAATTCGCCTAATCCACATGCCATTTCTACAACAATTAAAGCTATCCTCCACCGATAGCCCAATGCAGTTATCTCTAAACAGATATTCAATCTTAAACAGATAGTTTATTCAAAACTTCCAAAGGTGTGCGATAATACATATTCAATTCCACCATTTATGTCAAGAATCATCCAATTTCACATTTCCAATGACAAATTCAATTATTTTAATGAAATAACAATTTAATCCAATTAGGGTAAAAAACCCTTCTTCTTTTTTTCAAATATCATCCCATGTACCAAAATTCACCATTTTGACATAACATGAACATATTTTCAAACCCCAAACTCATTTATTTCGTATTTACCGAAAACCCCTCTTTTTCATTTCACTCCCAAGCCCTAGATTTGATCCAACCACTCTCAAATCCCACTATTGTTACACAATAATAAACAACTAAGCTAAAAACCATATGAGAGTGTAGAAAAATCCCTACCTCAAAGGAAGAAGATGAGCCAAACAAGAGTGAGACTCCAAAAACGACAAAACCCACTTTTAATCGAATCAAAAGGAAGATCTTGATGCACTCCACCGTTTTCTCAAAGGCACTAGGGTGGAAATCCCAACAGATCTAGATGAAATCTTAGAGAGAATGTGAGTTTTAGAGAGAGAATGTGTAGATCCAGATTTTTGGGAAGTTTTAGCGAGAGAGAAAGAGAAAAGAAAAAGTGATTCAAAATACACGCAGTCCGCTCGAGTGTTGAAAATGACGCTCAAGCGTCAAACAAAAAGGTCCGCTCGAGCGCAAAAAGTGAAGCTCAAGCGTGGAATACACATTTCCAGAAGTTTTCCAGACAAAGGACCCTGCTCGAGCGTGAGAATGGACGCTCGAGCGTCCAATGCACTCTCCCGGTATTTGCAGAACTGCAAAAATACTAAAAGTTGACGAATCCCGCTGGAGCGCAAGAATAATCGCTCCAGCGGATAAACAAAATTTGTGAAGCCCGCCCGAGCGAAGGAGCAAAAATCTAGACAACAAAGGTTTGGAAAAATAAGTAACCAGCCTATTTCAAATCCACAACTACAACCCGATAACCAAAATATAGGGAAAACAAGGGAAACAAGATATGAACAACCATGCTAACTCATACTAACCCGAGTCTGGAATACAATAGACAACGGGTCAAAACCGAAATTGCTATGACCTTCCCCCCTTAAGGAATTTCGTCCCTGAAATTACAAATCAAGCTCAAGATCAACATTAGACCATTCACAACAATGTTATTCTCACAAATTCAATACCATGACCCATCCTCCGGTCATCCATTCTCATCGACTCGATACACAATTCCCATATTAAAATGAAATTTACAATTTCCCAAAACATTTACAATGTTTAATCAAATCCATATTTTCAAAACTTACCTAGCATATACAATGCCTCCAAAAGTGATACAACACACACTACTTCACATTCTCAAAACATATGCAATGTTTCTGTTGAATTCATGTTTTTGAAATGCCCATAACATATACAATGTTCTCATAAGTTAAAATATATACAATGTTTATACTTTTCATCATCATAATCAAAATCTCAATACATGTTTAGATATCAACAAACAAGTCCGGATATTTCTCTCGGACGTCCAATTCACGCTCCCAAGTCGCTTTCTCGACCCCGTGACGTTTCCACAATACTTTTACTAAGGGAATTGTCTTGCCTCGCAAGACTTGGTTCCGCCTATCTAAGACTCTCACCGGTCTCTCCTCATACGAGGCATCCTCATCTACCTCCAAGTCAGTCCAATCCAACACGTGCAACGGATCCGGCTCATACTTTCGAAGCATACTAATGTGAAACACGTTATGTACTTCAAAAAATTGTGGCAGCAACGCCAACCGATAAGCAACCTCTCCGACCCGCTCAAGGATTTCAAAAGGCCCAATGAACCAAGGGGACAACTTCCCACTCTTCCCAAATCTCATCAAGCCCTGCCTAGGTGATATTTTTAGGAACACATGGTCTCCCACCTCAAAAGACAAGGGTCTCCTCCTACGGTCGGCATAACTCATCTAGCAACTCTGAGCCGTAACTAACCTCTTACAAATAAGTGCCACCTTCTCCATCGTTTCCCAAACTAACTCTGGGCCCAATAATGGTGCATCACCCACCTCGGCCCAACACACCGAAGATCTACACGGTCGGCCGTACAAGGCCTCAAACGGTGCCATGCCAATACTCGATTGGAAGCTGTTATTATAGGCAAACTCCACTAAGGGCAAGTGCCTCTCCCACGAACCCTTGAAGTCAAGGACATAACCCCGAAGCATATCCTCAAGGATCTAGATAGTATGCTTGAACTGCCCGTCAGTCTGAGGATAATACACAATACTAAAAGTCAACCTAGTGCCCAAGGCACTCTGCAAGCTCTGCCACAACCGAGCTGTAAAGCATAGGTCTCTATCTGAAATTATTGTCACAGGGACTCCGTGCAACCTCACTATGTCCCTAATGTAAAGATCGACAAGGTGGTCTACTGAATTGTTTACACGCATAGCTATAAAGTGCGCCGACTTGGTCAATCGGTCAACTACTACCCAACTGGCATCACTACCCCGTTGAGTTCTTGAAAGACCCACAACAAAATCCATCATAATATGCTCCCACTTCCACTCAGCTATAGGCAAGGGTTGCAGCAAACCCGTTGGCCTCTGATTCTCAGCCTTCACTTGTTGACAAGTAAGGCACTTCGATACGAATACAACCACATCCTTCTTCATACCCGTCCACAAAAACTGGCGGCTAAGGTCGTGATACATCTTTGTGCCTCCTGGATGCACCGCAAGGCGTGAATGATGAAACTCTCAGAGCACTTCCTCTTGGCAAGACTTCGGCACAAACAAACGGTCACAATATCTCACACTCTGGTTGGGATACACAGTCAAACCTTTTTCTACCTTCCCACTGGAAATCTTCTCTCGGAGGGACTCTACCTTAAGGTCACCCCTCTGCACCTCTAACACTCGGTTCATAAGTGTAGGTTGGGCAACTACCATAAACAAAGTCACCGATTCCACAGACTCGCCAAGATTCATGTCGAACTCACCATGAGTACCCAACATCTCCCATTCCCGAATGGCGATACAGGCCACACTGCTAACAAACTTCCTACTCAAAGCATCGGCCACTACATTAGCCTTTCTCGGATGATAGTGCAACTCAAAATCATAATCCTCAATGAATTTCATCCACCTTCTCTACCTCAAGTTCAAGTCTTTCTATGTAAATAGATATTTTAGACTCTTATAATCAGAAAATATCTCAAATTTCTCACCATACAAATAGTGTCTCCAAATCTTTAAGGAAAAAATCACCACTGCTAATTCTAGGTCATTGGTAGGGTAATCTCTCTCATGTGTTTTCAATTGCAGTGAGCCATAGGCTACTACCTTCCCTTCTTGCATCAAAACGTAACCCAAACCTTCCTGTGAGGCATCATAATATACTGAATAACCCAAACCCCCCTCCGGAATAATCAAGACTGGAGCAATGGTAAGTCTAGCCTTAAGCTCTTGGAATGACTTCTCACAAGTCTCGTTCCACACCAATTTAACTCCCTTCCTCGTCAGTCTAGTCAAAGGTGAAGCTAGTTTGGAGAAATCCTTCACGAACCGACGATAATACCCGGCCAACCCCAAGAAACTACGGATCTTGAAAGCGTTCTTAGGTTGTGCCCAATCTTGCACTGCCTCTATTTTAGATGAATCTACGATCACCCATTCCCCGGATACTACATGGCCTAAGAATTTAACCTCTTTCAACCAGAACTACTTCCCAAACTTAGCATACAACTTATGGGCTCTAAGCAACTCAAGCACTACTCGCAAATGCTCCTTGTGTTCCTCCTCAGATGGTGAATAAATCAAGACGTCATCCATGAAGACGACCACAAATCGATCAAGGAACTCGTAGAAGATCCGGTTCACCAAATCCATAAACATTGTTAGAGCATTGGTCAGCCCAAAAGGCATCACTCGGAACTCATAATGGTCATACTGCGTACGTAATGCTATTTTCGGGATATCCTCCTCCCTTACCCTTAACTGATAGTAACCCGATCTCAGGTCTACCTTAGAGAAACAAAAGGACCCCTTCAACTGATCGAACAGATCATCTATATGAGGCATTGGGTATTTGTTCTTAACAGTAACCTGGTTCAACTTCTGATAATCGATACAAAGTCGCAAGGCTCCACCGTTCTTTTTAGCAAAGAGGGTTGGCGCTCCCCAAGGTGAAGTACTAGAGCAGATAAAACCCTTATCTAACAACTCCTGGAATTGAACCTTCAACTCACTCAACTCAGTTGGTGCAAACCTATACGGTGCCATAGAAATCGGTGTCATACCAGGCACTAGATCAATAGAGAACTCGATCTCTCGATGAAGTGGAAAACTAACAAGATCCTCAGGAAATACATCTGGGTATTCACAAACTACCCTTGGCAACTTAACCCAAACTTCCTCACACTCACCACTCAAGAAGCTAGTAAGAAGACCACTAAGCTCACTCCGCCCACACGGATCATATACCGGCGATAAGACTCTGTCCACCCGCTCCCTCAAGAAATAAAAGCAGTCACCGCTCGAGGTACATATAGTAACCCTCTGTCAGTAGCAATTTATAACAACCCGATATGACGATAACTAGTCCACACCCAAAATAACGTCAAAGCTAGACATGTCAAGCAAAACGAAAGCAAATGGAAGTCGACGACCGATAACCTCTATGTCACAACCCCGACACCCCTGTTTCAAGATAACCTCACCACCAATGGGGGACTCTACACAAATAGGAAAAGCTAACTGTGCTAACTCTAACCCCAAAATTGATGCAAATTCAGACGAGATAAATGAATGGGATGCACCCGTATCAATCAACACATTAGCAACAGAATTCCAAAACAAGAAGGTACCTCTCACTACAGAAGGAGCACGTACAAGATCCAGCACCGTAACTGTATATACACACCCTGTAGGTCCCTGCTTAACCTGCTCACCCCTCGGAGCATACGCCTGATGCACTAACTGAACCGAAGAGGCTCCCTGATTTTTCCTCGAGGCCTGTGCAGACTGTGCTGGCTGGTGACTCTGTGTCTACCTCGAACCAAACGCACCAGATGTGCCACCTAACTGTAGGCAAGACCTCTGCAGGTGTCCCGCCTGACCACACTGATAACAAGTGGGCAGCTGTCCTCTACTCTGACTCTGGCCCTAAGGATGAGCCAAAGACGAAGCTGCTCGCTGCCCTCCTCCTCTCTACGGGCAAGCTAGAGACTTGTGACCTAACTGGCCACATTTGAAACAAGTCACATCTCCCTGACCACTTCTCCTTGAACCCGAACTCGGTACTGGAAATGTGGACCTCGACTGTACTCTCTGGGACTGCTGAGGGTCAGAACCCCTCTACCTCTTACTGTCCCCCTAACTATCCTGACTCCTCCCAAAGCCCCTCATCCTTTTCTCCTCAACCTGCATAATAGTCTTGAGATGGGCCGCCACCTCCACAAGGTGCCCATAGTCTCTAATCATAGATCTGACCACTCTGAACATGAGGTTGGTCCTCAGCCTCTTCTCAAACTCCAGACAACGGCGCTCCTCAATCGCCACTAACTCAGGTGCAAACCTAGAGAGGCTAGTGAAAGTGGCCTCAAACTCGGCTACTGGTGTGTTCAACTGCTTGAGCTGAGAAAACTGATCCCTTAACTTCTCCCTAACTGTGGGAGGCAAAAACTTCTCCTGGAAGGCGTCGACGAAGGCCTCCCAAGTTCTTCCAATGTGTCCCCGTGCATATTTCCACCACTAGCCCGTGTCTCCCTTCAACTGGAAAGACGCTAAAGTCACTCTCAAACCTCCATCTTCAATACCAAGCATCTCAAATGTCTTCACCATCTGCTTCAACCACTCATCCGCTTTTAGTGGCTCTTTTGGGTCACCCACAAACTCGTCCAGATTCGACCAGAAGAACTCTATCTTCAGAAAAGATGGCCCTGCTTCAGCTATTTGGGCCTGGACCTAATTCTCAGATCTGAGAATGTCCATGGACTCTCGCAAAGCTCTGGCCATTTCACAAGCTAAGGCACTTGTGGCCTGCTGACCTACTAGCTCGGCCACATTGGCCAGACCAACCCCCATCTTCATGTGCCGGAATTTCATCCGGTATGGGCACCTCGTGCCTTCTAGGCCTACTACGCCTGCCACCACGACCACGTCCTCACATCCTAATAAAGGTACCATAAGAAATTAGCACATTCACAAATATGTCGAAGCTAACTCACTCGCTTCCTAATACGTTGGACAATAGTAATTCACTCCACATAATCACATAAACACATACGAATTTCATTTCCGAATAATGACCGTCCTGTGGCGTTGCTAGAGTTCCAATTAGAAATAGCAGTGATCAAGTGCCTTTCTAACAGGACTCCTAGAAACCCGTAAACCCAATCAACATCCTAGAAATTCAATCACATGCCCAAATAATCACATAAGCATGTTGTCACATAAGCACATACTGTTTATACTTAAGTCTCTAACAAGCAAGACAAACCCATTGTGGTACTAACCACTTCCCACGTACCAAAGTATTCAAGCCCGGTACGCTTTGATACCAAGTTGTAATGCCCCCAAAATACACAATAGATATAACTCAAAACATATATTAATATCCGCATAAATCAGAGTAAATAGTCCTTTCATTACATGAAGTTAAAGATACAAAAGAGTTTAACACAAATAAATGCCCTATTGGCTTACATTTTCCCAAGCCTTGACTTGGTTACAACAAAAGTGAGCTTCGCTCATTACATCTTAAGCCCTTGGCTTTACAAAATACACAATCAAAATAAGAAGCTCTTGCTCCTGAAAATCTCTCCCGCGCTATTGCCTTGGTGGGGGCATTCCATCATTACCTGAAAATATTTTTCCCAAATAGGGTGAGCCACGGCCTAGTAAGAATCATCTAACATAATATATGAGGTTTAGCAAACTTATAAGTACAAAGTGCATATACAATGCTTGGCATAAAACTTTCACGAATGTATATACTCATAAGGTATCAAATTCAAGTCTTAATTCCATTTTCTTTCAATTCATATGCCGATCACTTATCTTTTTCAATTTATGAGTCGATTTCATTATTTCTTAACAACCAAACTGAAGTTACAACTCAATGGTTATCAAATCATACAACAAATACACATAAACACTTCAAACTTCCATTTCACGGATATTTCGTCCGCGGGCAGCCATCAAACGGAACCCATGTAAACGTAGGCTATACAAGCACTACAATTGCTATTTTACAGATATTTCGTCCGCGAGCTAGGCACCATGTATAATTTCAAGACTTTCACCCAGGACACTCCGGCCAACTTAATTATAATGGAGTCCATCCCCTTTCTCCTCTCAAACGATCATTCATACCTATGCAATGTATATAAACAGAAAATCAAACAATGGAGTACATCCTCTTTCCACTCCCAAATAAACATACATGTACAATGTATATAGACGTGGCCATATTCAATGACAGTTATCAAAAAATTAGTTTCAATTCGCCTAATCCATATGCCATTTCTATAACAATCAGGGCTATCCTTCACCGATCGCCCAATACAGTTATCTCTAAACAGATATTCAATCTCAAATAGATAGTTTATTCAAAACTTCCAAAGGTGTGAGATAATATATATTTAATTCCACTATTTATATCAAGAATCATCCAATTTCACATTTCCAATAACAAATTCAATTATTTTAACAAAATAACAATTTGATCCAATTAGGGTAAAAACCTCTTCTTTTTTTTCAAATATCATCCCATGTACCAAAGTCCACTATTTTGACAAAGCATGAACATATTTTCAAACCCCAAACTTATTATTTTGTGTTCACCAAAAAACCCTCTTTTTCATTTCACTCCCAAGCCCTAGATTTGATCCAACCACTCCTAAATCCCACCATTATTGCACAATAACAAATAACTAAGCTAAAAACCATATGAAAGTGTAGAAAAATCCCTACCTCAAAGAAAGAAGATGAGCCAAGCAAGAGTGAGACTCCAAGAACAACAAAACCCACTTTTAATTGGATTAAAAGGAAGATCTTGATGCACTCTACCTTTTTCTCAAAGGCACTAGGGTGGAAATCCCAACAGATCTAGATGAAATCTTAGAGAGAATGTGAGTTTTAGAGAGAGAATGTGTAGATCTAGGTTTTGGGGAAGTTTTAGAGAGAGAGAGAGAGAAAGAGAAGTAAAAGTGATTCAAAATGTCACCTTCACAGACTGATATACACGCAGTCCGCTTAAGCGTGGAAACTGACGCTCAAGCATCAGACACAAAGGTTCACTCGAGCGCAAAAAGCGAAGCTCGAGCGTGGAATACACATTTCCAGAAGTTTTGCAGATGAAGGACCCCGCTCGAGAGTGAAAATGGACACTCGAGCGTCTAATGCACTCTCATAGTATTTGCAGAACTGTAAAAATACTCAAAGTTGACGAATCCTGCTCGAGCACAAGAATGCCCGCTGGAGCAAAAGAGTAAAAATCTGGACAACAAAGGTTTGGAAAAACAAGCAACCAACCTGTTCCAAATCCACAACTACAACCCGATAACCAAAATATGGAGGAAACAAAGGAAACAAGATATGAACAACCATTCTAACCCATACCAACCCGAGTCTGGAATACAATAGACAACGGATCAAAACCGAAATCGCTATATTATGACAACTCAGCCCACTACATCAAGAACGGGGTTGCCCTCCGCATCAAGGACTTCATCAGTAAAGAAGGGCTCAAATTCCTTGGGAATAGGACCCATAGTAGGAAACCACTTATAGAAGAAAGCAATCAAAAACTAGGTATACACAAAACTCCATATGTCATAATGGTCCATGGACCTCTCCATGTCCGAGTGAATGAGATCCAAGTGAAAATACAAATTCCCCATGAAGGGGGAAGCCAACGGAGTCTGATTGCCGCTGCATAATTTGACGGCCAGGGGAAACACCAATGGATTGATGCTTTTGGCGGGATTACTTAGAAGAACGAAGAAAGAGATAAAGTAATTGACAAATGCCACCAAGTACAATATAACTCCCCGATTTTCAAAGATTAATTAGGCAGAAATTAACTAACCAAAGCATGAGGTTTTTTTTTTTTTTTTTAATTATGAAAATCTTTTCCAAATCCATTTTCTTTTCACAAGTCTATATAAGAAAATATCACGGATGAAACCATAAACCCACTCTCCGTGTATTTCAATTAATATTACATAATCATCACAAATGGAACGCCACAAAGCTTACAATAAATGAGAGAGCACTGCTCCTTACAAAGAACGACACTAAACCAAATAAACAAATGAAGTATTACAATTCATCACTACATTACAACAATGAAATGGTAAAACCAGCTATTTGATCTTCAAATCCAAAAAGTATTCCCTGTACACATGTACAGGTAGGTGTGAGCAAACAACTAGCTTACCAAGCAATCTCATATTATAACATTAAAAGATATGCGGGTACAAAAATATCATACATATACGTGAAATCATATCGTGCAAAAACCTTATGGTTTTATTAATTAATCCCTTAAATTCAATTTATTTAATTAACCACAACTAGTTAACTATAAATTAACATACTTCAATGACAACAGAGCATCCTTTTTAAAACAAATGTGATGCCAAAGTTTATAATATGAGCTAAATGCATGTCTCTTCTTCAAC
The DNA here is from genome assembly GCF_055761805.1 of Camellia sinensis. Taxonomy (NCBI): domain Eukaryota; kingdom Viridiplantae; phylum Streptophyta; class Magnoliopsida; order Ericales; family Theaceae; genus Camellia; species Camellia sinensis. Next base: position 86,196,560 of record NC_138965.1, read on the forward strand.
GCAGAAAACATATGGTAAATACACACACTGCCAATCTCTATCAAGCATAACGTTTCACAGAAAATTTCGTTCCCAGGAAACCGTAAATTGGCACCCATGTAAACATATGCTATACAAGCGTTACTATTACCATTTCATGAAAATTTCGTTCGTGGGATTGGCACCCATGTAAATGTAGGCTATATGAGCACTACTATTGCCATTTTACGGAAATTTCGTCCACGGGATTGGCACCCATGTATACGCGCGGTTTTTAAGACTTTCACGATGGACACACATGCCAACTTAATTTAAAGTAACCGCGTCTTTTACCTAAATTCACCAAAGTATTCACCCACTTTTCTCAAACAATTCATTTCCAATGATTAAGTATGCAACAATGTTCTATGCAATGTATATGAGAAATCAATTTCCGTTCACCTAATTCTCATGCAATTTTTACAACAATCAAAGTTATTCTCCACCAATAACCAAAACAATTATCTCTAATGCATTAATTAAAAGATAACAACATGGATACACAATCCAACATACAACCATATCTTGGAATTCCCCATGACTCCCAACACTTGGAAACAATCTATATTCTACATTTTAATGCTAAATTTTCAAAACTTATATAGTTTTCCATCAAACTCAACAATTCAAAAGAGTAACCATTACTCGATATTACAAAAGTTTCATAAATGTTTTCCAGCCAATTCCTCAATTTTAAAACCAAACAAAATCTTTTCTCAATAATCAAACAACACCCAAAACTTTAACATTTAGGATTTTTCTCACTTTCAGATACCCACATGCACTTTTTATACAGAAAATACATTTAATAGCAAGATTATAAGTAATCAACCCCCAATTTAACCATGTAACGCCCTCAAAATAAACCCATTATATGTATATCATCAACATGCATTACTTAAAGAAAACAATTTATTTATTCATTCATCAGAGTATTACTAAATAAAAACATTACATGTAACATCAAATTAAATGCCCTATGGGCTTACATCTCTCCAAGCCAACACTTGGATACAAAATATGAGTTCTAACTTAAATACAAATAAAGCCCTAGGCTTGATTATTTATCAAATAAAAACAAACAACTAAAGATAGTCTTCAAAATCCAAATCCTTCCAAGCTAAGTCTTGGGAGGTAGCTTATCACCTGGACCTGAAAATGATGTTCCCATAAAGGGTGAGCCACATCCCAGTAGAAATATTCTAAACCAAATATAAGCATTGAATAAAGCAATAGCATTCAATAGATGGTTAACCAAGATAATCAATTACATCATTATACAGTTTCATGACACTAATGCCTAAGACATGTTTTACTTTCCAACTTTATCAATATGGCTCAGAACCTGGCCAATCTTTCAACAGTGAACCATACATAATATATTCACATTCATCCAGTGTCAACAAACATATGAGACTCATGCTCAAATCAAAACACTTCATACTTCCAGTTTGATACACATTTTAGTGCTGTATCAATAAAACACTTCAATATAAATAAGCACACATAAAAGTGATGCTAATGGAGTCCATCCCCTATCTCCTCCCAAACAAAATCCGGTTTAGGTCCATCCCCTATCTTCCCCTAAACCGTGGAGTACATCCCCTATCTCCTCCCACACAAAACAATGTATGCAAACACATAACATATACAACACACAATCAATACACATAATGCCTGTATTAATTCAGCAGTCAAAATTGATGACTTAATCAATGATTAGTTTCAGTTATCCCTAATCCACATGCAGTGTCTACAACAAGCACGACTATCCTCCACCGATAGCCCAAAACAGTTATTTCTAGACTTGGAAATAAATATACCAACAATTCAATAGACGAGTGATTTAAATTAACCAACTACGCCATTTAATCAATGAATTCCCCAATTTCATGAATTTAACCATATTTTCCCAATTCCAAGAATTAATTATACAAATTAATTTATTATTACAACTAGGGTTTTTCCCAAAATTACCAAAGTACCCCCAACATATCAAAATACCAAAACTTAGAACAAAACTTATAGAATGGAGTAGGAAATCCCTATCTCGAAGAAATAGTCCCAAAACAGAAGATGAAGATGAAGACCCAAACTCCAAAGTGCTCCAAACTACCAACAATTCAGATTAAATGGAAGCCCTCGACCCACTCTATCTTTTTAATAAAGGATCTAAGGTAGAAACTCACTCTAAGTAGATCAATCCTAAGAGAGAAGGTGTGAAGAGGGAGAGAGAACTCGTACCTAGGGTTTTGGAATCTGATAGTGGATGAAAAACTGATCTGAAACACGCTGCTGCCTATTTAAACCTGACAGGCTCGCTCGAGCGAAGACTTGGTCGCTCGAGTGACCAGACACAGAAAAGCTACGCTCGAGCCAAGGAAGCCTTGCTCGAGCCAACAACCCAAAAGCTCGCTCTAGCGAAAGAAATCTCGCTCGAGCGAAGAACTCAAACCCTCAGGTCTGTAACCAGACACACGCTCGAGCGAAGGAACTCCTGCTCGAGCGAAGAACGAACTAACTCGCTCGAGCGAAGAAAAGCTCGCTCGAGCCAAAACCCTCAGCTCTCAGGTCTTACTACAAAATGCAATCCTTGCTCGATCGAAGAAACCCTGGCTCGAGCGACGGACCAAAACAAAGATCTCGCTCGAGCGAAGAACTGCTCGCTCGAGCGAAGGGTCAAAATTCTGGGCAGCAACCCTTTGCTCCCAAGCTCAACCAACCTGCCACAAACCTGCCCATTGCATCCCCCAACTCAGAAATAGGAAATTAAAGGACGGTAACAATCATAATACAATGGCAGGAGCTACGGAACCTAAGTCCGGATACAATAATCAAATGGGAAAAGACCGGGGTCGCTATAAACCAAGCCCTCAGTTTACAAATCGAATATCTCATATATGGATTTGAAGTATAAAAATAACATATTAGCATACTCCAACTAGTAAAATTAATAATCAATTTCCTAATTGTTTTGACTCACACAAAACTTTCAATCAACTTTGTCCACCTCAACCAAGATAACCAATATGATTTTTCCCAAATCTCATACTTATTAAATATTACCCTTCCATCCTACTATATTAAAAGTTATTGTATAATCTCAATAACACACTTTTAATCATAATGGATATAAAATTTTAACCAAACTAATTTAATATACTAAATTTGCAAGTTTATTATATTCAAAATTTTCCAAATTAATAATACCAAACATAATTTCACATGTCTCATCTCTCAAACATAACCAAATTTCATGCCAAGCTACTTAAATGGTTAATTTTTCCCAAATTCTTTACCAATAACAATTTCCAATGTTTTTCTAAATTAACTAATCAACATGATATTTACATTAAAACTTATGAAATAAGCCCGAGAGTAACCTTTTCAAGGTCAGGAGTTCAAAAGTCCACATTTCATACTTTCACTTTCACAAAAATGAACAAAATTTAATCATCAATATATCACCATTAATAAAATATCATGAATACAACACTTTTAGAGTTTGTAATCGTAAAACAACTCTATAATTCCCACTTAAAAATTTACACAATATTCATCAACATCAATTTATTTTTCTCAAAATAAATTATCTAATTATAATGTGATGTAGATACAAACCATACAACTATCAAATTTATTTTCGTATTTTTAACAAATATTACCAACACAAGATGATTTTTTTCCATATCAATTTCAAAATACCAACATTCTTAACATTTCAACATAATTTTCTTCAAAAAATTATCCAAACAAAATATGAGAATTATATATATGTAATGCCTAATATAATGATATATTTTCTCAAAATATCATTAACATGGATTTAAAGCAATAATATGAAGAAAATCTCTACCTCAAATAATGAAGAAGAGCAGATCTGGGAGGCAAATCTTGCTCGATTTTTTATCTGAGACTACCACTGCGAAAAGTACAACAAGCTCTTCGACTTTCATTTACAAAACTTTTGCAAAATCTTGTTCTAAAGACTGTCACTCTAAGCTCAAAGCTTGAGTATCCATGGAGAGAGAGAGAGAGAGAGAGAGAGAGAGAGAGAGAGAGAGGGGGTGCGAAGCAGTAAGGAGGGAAAACCCTCTGTTCAACAAAATAAAAGAAAAATAAATAAATAAATAAAAGGTAACAAAATGAAAGGAAAAAAAATAAAAAAACATAAACGAAGAAGAAAGGAAGAAGTCTGGTGGGAATAAGGAAAAAGAGGCGTGGGGGACAACCGCAGGTGGGTTCGCTTCCCCACAGTTGCTAACCCAACTTCACATCACACAAATTAATACAAAATATATGGTAAAATATCTCAAAATTTTGTAAAATAAATTATAAAATGATATAATTTTTTTTTCAGTACAAAATATAATAATTTTGTATACCACCAAATATAATCTTTTGCTCACTACGAAATATACACCTATTTTTATTCACTACAAAAATATATAATTGTTCACCATATGATACGCACACCATAAATTCAACTTTCAAATATATATTATAATCCTATATAATAAACAATAACAACTCCTAAGGTGGTCACTATTAATCACATAATTAAAAAGGACCAAACAGTTAAACATGAGTTATAAACAAACTCAAATTAAATTGAATCTAAGTCATTGGTCTTGAATTAAATTCGCTCTCATAAGCCAAACATGGCCGAATTATATATCAAAATAGACCCAACAAACTTTATCTTAAGTAATGATCCAAACACCCAAAACTTATTTTCAAATTCTGCTATAAATTAAACTGAACACCAATTAGTCCGCGAATTTTCATAAAATAAATATTCATCAATTAATTTTAAAATTTTTATCCAACATGGTAAACTCATATGGGAATAACATATACAAATTTCATAATTTTCTGAGACTGGAAACTATTTTAAAAAAATACAAAACCAAACTGTTTTCACACAGAATTTTACACAACAATCAAATCTGAATATTTGCTCAATTAAATTATGCACTGACTATTTAAACAATGAATTTGGGTCATTACACACAAGTTTCCACGGTAGCCCGGGCCAACTATAGAATTACGATCATCCTCTGTGATGCCACCAACGACTGGCTATATGTCCTTGCAAAAATGCCTTAACCAAGAAAGGTACGTTGTCTTGTCCCTCTTCGGCCTATCTGGAAATGGCTCTTCGGTTTTAAGGTCATACCAAGAACCATATTTTCGGGCTTCACAAAAAGCACTTTGAAGGGTGGCGACAGCAGTCTACTCCGCGGCAGTTAAAGATACAGGGTCGAAGGGGTGGTCTCCACGAGTGCTTAGGCGTAATAGGACTGAAACATCCTCAAGAGTAGGGGTGATTTCCTCCCAAGCAAGGACAAAAGTGTGGGTGTCATGGCTCCAACGAGAAATAGCCACGTCGGTATTGGTCTGCACTTGGCGCATAAACAACTCTCTTGAAATCAAAATGGCATTGAAAAGGCAAATGTCCCTCAAGCATTGTTCAAAGTCATCATTCCCTATGACATCGTTAACCCAAAGAGGCCAGTCAACCAGAGGGCCCGAATGAGTACAATAGTAGATGTACAAGTGAGGAAAGTCACTACGTTCAACCCAAAACCGCAATATTGAAGCAAGGTTAACCATGTCAACATCATCCAAGGAAGCCTCACCAAAGGGCAGTAGTGGTTCCTCCAAAGAGGAAGCATCAAGAACAAAGGAGTGAACGACCTTCCAAAATAGGTCAGCAAGCCCCCCAAAGTATGGGGCCTGCCTCCACTCAGTGCTAGGTGGGACGGGTCTATCGCTTAGAAATCTGGTGGTGGCTTTGGAAAAGAATAAAGAAAAGAGAAGAAGACTTTGGAAGAAGAAAGCTAGAGAAAGAAGAAGACAAGAGGATCGGGTTTGATGAAAGTGTGGGATGAGTGGACCCAAGGGGTCCTATTTATAAAAGAACCAAGGAAGCAGTACTAATACGCCTCCCTAGAAACCATTATGACCCATCAATCAAACACACATTTTCAAAACCATTATGACTCTGTAGAGAACCGACGCAACTTTTGACCTAACAGATGTAACCCTAGGCTTGCCTGCTGACGTCATACACGCGCTGGAAACTAGGCGCATGTTCCCCACACTCGCAGAGGGAAAATGTAGAGGGTTGGAAATTAAAGTCCAAATTAAGTATGGAAGTAAGTGTAGAGGTCACCCCTGTTAGGTGACTAAGAATGATTAAATGAGCATGGGCCAAAACCCAAGGGAAGTGGGTCAATAGTGGGCTGAAGCAGGTCCGATCCACCAAGGGTCCGAGAGACCCCATGACGGGAAAATGTCTAAGTTGTAGAGGCAGCACTTGTAGCAGTCAAGTTACAGAGGTACTTTCTTGGCGCTGCCATTTGAGCTTGCCACCAGAAATAGCCGCCGTAACAACTACAACCGTTGCAACTAACTTGCGGAGGGAAAACCCCACCAAGGTGATAGCAACCTTTGGGAAGAGCTTCCGTCCACAAACAGAGGCAAGTACTTGGCGCTGATAGTAGGCCCCAAAGCCTACTAGTTAGAGCTAATAGCAGGCCCAAAGATACTAGTATACCGCGATGACCCCGCAAAGATGGGAGCAGGGCAACTCGAGTGCAAGGGACTCCCTTTCTACCGACCTAAGTCATAGACCTGCCTTGGTCGCATAGGTAGGACCAAGGAAGCCCCCTTGGGCTTGGTGCTAAGGCATAGTATGGATGATAACAAGCTTGGCTATGGCTGAGGTGAACACGAAAACATGGCTGATAGCAAGCTATAAAGTCCTGAGAATGCATATCTTAGCTAAACTGAACTGAAAAGACAAGTGTAGCGGCAAACATTACCACCACAAGTGCACTTGCTGAGGTTCAAGCTGAGAAGGCAAGTTGCAGCGGCAACCACTCCCGCTGCAAGTGCACTTGTTAAAGGATCTATGCCAAACAGATAGTACACAATACATACAGAGGGACACGTGGCACCTTCAGCCTGGTGGCCCAAGGCAGAATATTCCATGTGTCCTTACTTTATTTGGCCACTTGGTATCCTTTAATACCAAGGAAAAGCTTATAACTAGGACCCGTTTCCCAAGGTCCAAGAAGAGGATTTTTTGGGGAATTTTGGGGAGATGCCCATTTGTGCACTGCCATTTCTTTCTTCTTGAGCCACTTGCTTCACCCCCACCTAGCTACTCATCCTCCAGTCATCCCACCATTATTGGACCATTGACATAGTTTTGCCTCTCAAATTATTCTCTTAATTACTGTTTACCTTGAACCTCCCTACAATGGGTAAAAAAAAACACTGACCTCCCTTGAGGTTCAGCGTAATTGTAAAGACTTCCCTTCAAGTTTCAATAATAACAATGATCCTTTACTCTTGAAACTATTATCAAGATTCCCCCTCCGTTAGCAAATATCATGGAATCTACTGACGTCACATATTTTGAGATTAAAAATGTTAAGATTGCCCCTCAGTTGGTTTATATATATTAAAGGGTAAATTGTAGTAATCTCCCTTCATGTTTTAAGAGTTAATAAAAATCCATACATATTTTAACAACATTGAACAAAATTTTTAAATTTTCATACCACATTAAACAAAAATCCCATAATGTATTGACATTATACGAATATTTTATAATAACAAAGCATAATTTCATGGGCAAAAAAAAAAAGTAAAATCAATATACTTGCAAACAAAAATATACTAGTAATTTTACATAAAGCCTATTTTATACGACACACAAAAATAAGGTTGATCATGTGAATTAATGCATTTATCCTTTGCTTTTATTAAAAAAACAAAAACAAAAACAAAAAACAAAAAAAATTAGAACAAAAGTTAAAACAAATAAACTCTTTTTTATATATAAAAAGAAATACACTTTGGGATCCACATAACATTAGTTGAATATGGCATACATTTCCTATTCACTATGTTTGGGCGTAACAATTTAGAGATAGACTATGGTATTGTTTGATAAAACTAAATTGAAAATTGAATGCTGAATTTTTTAAGTTGAAAAATTGTTTGATAAAAATTTAAGTGTTAAACTAAAACAAGTTGTTTGATATGCATAAGATCAAATTTGAAAATTATTTTCAAATTGTATATTTTAATTTTTATATAGTGGTGGTGAGTTGGTAGTGGAGATAGATGGATAGTGGTTGTGGTAATGGTAGAAGGGTAATATCGTGGAGATAAAAAAGAGGCAACGACAGCAGTGTAACGATGGTGGTTGTTGTGGTGATGGTTATTGTAATGCCCCGATATTTTTTTAATTTTTATGAATTATTATTCCTTTATTTATTACCAATTTCATAATATGAAGTGAGAATAGTGGAAAATAAAGTAAAAGTACAAGGATCTCATTAAAATTCTCATAAGAGATTACATTCAAGTTTTATACCACTAGTGTTTAGATAATAATACATGATAGTTCAAGGAATAGAAGAAATACAACAAAATGCCCAAAAAGGGTTTACATCTTTCAAGGCTGGGGCCTTGATTACAAACAAGTGGAACACTGTTCCAAAACATATAAGGCTCGGTAGCTATAAACAAATAAAACATCAAAATGAGCATCTGTGCTCCATCTAATCTCTGCCAAATCCTCAAAAGGGTGGAGGCATATCATCGCATCATGTTGAATGTTTATTCATGATAGGAATGATCAATGATGCCCAATAGAAATACATTTAACAATGTATGTAAATGCTTGATATAAATATGATCATGCCAATACAAATGCCATGCCAAAAATTCATAGTTTTCTTCTTTTAAAAGAATGATGCTCAATGCACTTTTATCAAATCAAATCTGATATAAAATAGTGAGGCAGTAAAAACGCACCAGAATCCTATGGTAAGAGCCAAATATATATATATATATGTTATATATCAAATAATCCCACATTTACTAGTCTCGGCACGGAAGGGCAGTTGGTCACTTAAAACAACTGTTTTTCCACATTTACAGGTATCAAGCATGGAAGGACAATTGGACACCTAGAAAACATTTTTCTACATTTATCTGGCATCAAGCATGCGATAAGGAAACTGAGCACCTTGACTCCCTATACGGGTACCAATATAATTGTGACACCCTAAAAAATGCTACGTACTATAAATATATTTTATTTACCTTGGAACACCCTAAGTCAAATTAATTATCTCATTACACAAATATTTAAGGTAAAGTTTGGAAATGAGTAATTATGAAGTTTTGAGTATTGAATTTCACTAAAACTATTAAGATTTAAAAGCTAACCACCTCTTGAACATAGTAAGTAAGTGTAAATCACTTCAAAATTAGTTTTACATGACACAATTGAATACCTACTTTCTAGAGATAGAAATATGAAGTGGTAAGATGAAACCTTAGAAGAACACAATTGGTAAGAAATTTAAGAGTAAGGAACGTGCCTTGATAAAAAAAACTTGACAAAAGAATGCTAGAATGTGCCTATGCACTAATTGAGGAGCTTAAAAATATCAAACTAATATGCTTTTCATTTTAATAATATATGTTATTTTGCTAATCAAGATTAGTGTTATTTAAGTAGGATTAGTGAACCTTAATCGTGTTTAATTAGGCTAAACAAGATTAAGTTAAACGTTGATTAATTAGAGACTAACCTTGATTAGTTATAACTAAGATTGATTAATTAAACTAATGATGAGATTAAGGAAATTTGGTGAAGTATATAGGTGAAACACACACCTATCTTTTTGTTTCAATCTAACTTTGTCCTACGTAGCCTTTATATTACCTCCTAACTAAACCAAGTCAAGATAACTATGAGAGGAGAAGAAAATCTGCTGGAGAATGAAAGAACGAACTAGAAGAAAAGAGAAAGAAGGAAAAAAGAGAGAAATGTAGAGAACCTGAGGAACTTCACCCAAAATTCATCTCTGATCAATGTAAGGTAAGATTTTAACCCTAATTCATGTAGTAAACCCTCCTAACACCTACGATTGAGAAGAAATTAGAGATAATTTGGGTTAATAATGAAGTTACGGAAAAAGGAAAGAAAAAAAGATGAACAAGTTAAAGAACAAGCTAAGTAATGAGAATTTTTGCTAAGTAATGAGAGTTTTTGCTATCTTAATCATGATTTTGATGTTCTTGTTGTGTAGGAGGCTAAACTGTCACGACCCAAACCCGCCCCTTAAGGTTTAGCAACGTAACTGGCCAATAATCCTGGGATTACCAAAAGCTTCTTAACAGAACAACAAAATATAAGGGATTGCGGAAGCAATCATACAAAATACAAGGTCCATTGAGCTGTGAAGACATACATGAGACAAATAAGTTTAAACTTATATAATATCAAATTTCCTTAAGACCTATAACACCATACATAATGTCATGAAGGACTTAGCCCAATGTACAAATAAGCAAAACAACCAACCAAAAACATCTTCATGAGGTTCACAAAACTAGACTTCTCAAAAAAAAGAAACCTCCCCGGAAGGCACAGTGGTTGGCTGACTCAGAACACTCCAGGCAGCAGCTTAGGCCTGGTCACGTGCTTGCTCACCTATATACATAAAATAAATAGTGAGCGGGAGCCCAGTGAATAATAACAGAGTAAAGGGTTTAAATGAATGATGTCCATAATAGATTCAAAAATCAAAGTTCATCTTAAAAACAGATGTATATTCATATTCTTGTTCAAACTACATACGAAAATCGGAGTTCATGCTTAATCATACGTGGTACATCCATTAGCGTTATCATGCTTGTTAGTTCCATAAGAAACCTCTGATACCAGGAAACTTGTAACATACTTGAGCCACTATATTATTACCCCCGGGAAAGGGCCTTGTGACCATGGTATTATTACCCCCGGGCAAGGGGCTTGTACTTGTAGGCCAGGATATTATTGTTGGAACAATCTTCTGTGTATATAAAATAACTTGAAATAAATTCAAGCAAAATAAATAAATAACATACCGGATTAATTTATCGAACCGAATTAAAATTAAGACCAAGTCGAGTGTGTGACACTCTGTCCTTAAGACAGATTCGCCCCGCTACGGTGCTTACGGTTGAGTAGCGTCCATCTCCCAGGATACAATGATCTTCACAAATTTATAGAAGCACTTCAAATAAATTTGTTCGACGAACTAGAACCTGTGTTCTATACTCTCTTTGTAATTTTCTTAAAACTAGAATGAAGGAAAATTCCCTAAAAAGAAGTTGGACAGCAATATAAATAATGCAGACTAAATCTCAGACTGTTTTTTACCCGAACCAAAGGACTGCTGAAAAACAAATAGTATTTATAGGCAAACCAAAGGACCTGAACAGGTACAACCCTTTTGAATGAACAAATGCACTAGTTGTATTCAAATAAATCGGACGGTTGTACCAAAATTCAAACAATCCAAAAGTGTCCATTGGACCAAGTCAAAGAAGTGTCCGTTGGACCAAGTTAAAGAATTGTAGGTAATTTATTGTTTTTAAACTATTTTAATATATATATATATATATATATATATATATATATATATATTAATTGAATATATATATATATATTAAACTATAGAAATAGTTTAAATAAATAAATGAAGAGGTATAAATTTTAGGAAACTTCTTAGGAACCTAAAATTTGAATTTAGAATTAAATTAAATTCTCACAATTACAAATTTTAGGAAACCACTTAGGAACCCAAAATTTGAATTTAGAATTAAATTAAGTTCCCACAATAATTTTTATTGAAAAAATTCAAATGAATTTTGTCGAAAAAATTCGAATGAATTTTGTCTAAAAAATTAATGTTAAACCTGAAAACGATGTCAATTTCCCATTCACTCATAAATGGTTTTGACGTTCCGTCTTCACCGTGTGACTTGCCACGTGGCAAGGAACACGTTACCTCTTCGGATCCACCCCAAAAGACGTTCGGGGCCCACTCAATTTTGGCCTCAAAGTTGGCCCAAAATAAGCCATATAAAACACCATTTTTTCCAACAATTATTACCCCCGAGCAAGAGCCTTGTGCTAAGGATGCCACGCATACTTGGTAAAAATTAAGCATTAATTTATTGATACAGAACATAGCATTTCAGAAAGTAGATCATTCCTTGTCATATCATATAAGAAAATACTTTAACGTGAACATAGCTTTAAAAAGTTATTATGCACAGATGGCTCCACTTGCGGAACAAACAATTCAGATAACTTGTGGCGCGTGACCTATACACACATAACAGAAACACATAATGAAACACGCACTCGGTTGGTACTTAACTTCTTTCGTTTCATTCTTAGTGTGTTTCTAAGTCTTAACCTCTTATTGAGTCTTAATCATGGCCTAGGAATGCCTAGGATGCAATGTGGATGCCAAAATATACTTTGGAACCTTTAACAAAACTTGCTCAAAATAGGGGTCCTGCTCAAGCGCGACTTCCTTAGCTCGAGCGAACATGCAAACATGTGAGGGTTCGCTCGAGCATAACTATGACAACCCTCACCTCTGATTAATGTTAAACTGTGTTTGAGCATGATAAGTAACTGATTAGAATGAAACCCTGATCTGTTTGCATGAGTATGTCGTTTTAGTTTCATTTCTATTTGTTTGTTATTTAATGATCTGTTCATATTTTGATTTCGAATTGCAAATTGAAGGCCTTATCGGCGACTGAATCAGAAATTGATTAGTGTTATATGCTAGTTAGGATTTATGTGATTTTATGGTGGGTTTAATTAAAATTCAATTTGGAATGATTAAATTAGATTAAACAATGCTAAATTAATTGAACCTAGACTAATTACCTTATTGCCATTGAGTGGTTTAATTCAAGGCCACTACTTCTCTCACACTTTACACTTGTTTAGCATCAACCTTCATTTCATCTTCTAGACCAAACGTGAGAGAGAGAAAGAGAGAGAGTTGGGAGAAAAATTGAGCTCAACAAGGAATCTTGCTTGAAATTGGAAGAACTTGAAGGAGAATTGCATAATTAGGCTTCTACATTGGGAATTCAAGACTTAAGGTAGGAAATTCATCCTCATAATTGTGAATTTAAGTTGTTTCTTGCGTGGTCCATGGCAAAATTGGTGATTAGAGTCAAGAGTTAGCTCGAAGTGTTCTATTGAGTAGTAATGTTTGCATGCATGTCCATGCCATTGAGTTTTGAGGTCATTTTCATGAGAATTCCTACTTGTATGTTCATATTTTTTATTGTAGTCCATGAATTCATCATGTTTTGAGCTCAATCTTGCATTTGATCATGTTTTGGAGCATTGGAATTCATAAGAACTCATGCATGTCGTGCTCTTGCATTGTTCTTCAAGTTTCTTTGAAATTGGTGTTCAATTGGCTTACCTTTGGGCTTGATTTCATAAATTGATCTTTGAAACATGTCGTGTTATGGGTTTCTAAGTGTTTTCTTGAAAATTAGCCCGAAAAAATTGAATTTGAAGCTTTAGAAGTTGAGTTTTGTGCTTGAGGATCAATTTGGAAATTCCAGATTTTGGATCCACGCTCGAGCGTAAACTCTGAGTACATGCACTTCTGCTCGAGCGTAGAAAGTCACGCTCGAGCGTGAAATGCATATGCCCAGAAGTTCATGTGTTTTGCAGTCCGCTCGAGTGAAAGAATTCACGCTCAAGCGAGGGTCTGAGTTTCATGCTCGAGCGGAGGTCGAGCGTCCGTCGAGCATAAATATCATGCAACCAATACTTTTCATGAGTTTGCAGCCCGCTCGAGCGAAGGGAGTCATGCTTGAGTGAGTCATGCTTGAGTGGAGCTTCATTGTCTGCATGTCCGCTCGAGCGTAGAAAGCCACGCTCGAGCGTGCACCACTGTTTCAGCAAATTTTGAAAAGTGTTTTAAAGTACATTTTTGCATCCTCATTTCATCCTAGGCATTCCTAGGTCAAGTTTATGGCATCTTAATGAGGATAATGTTATAGAACCACACCAAGTCAAGTTTAGGGACTAAGCTATTAATCCCAAGTGTGTAACTTAGTGTGTGCTTGTTCTGCAACTGTGTAGGGTTGGCACCCGAGGACGCTGTCTAGCTTGTCCATAGCCCAATACTCTTTGAGTAACAATGTTGTAAAGATACGTTTAATTACAATTATTTTCCGAATGATTGACTGTACTGCTTTCTGAAGTAACATTACTTACTGAATGAATGTTTGTCCTATTTATGAACTGTACTCGTGGCATCCATAGCAACTTACTGTTACTGTTACTGTTACTGGAAAATTAGCTCGACAAGATAAACTGGAAAATTATAATTTAAAAAAAAATCCAAAAGAAATTCAGAAAAGACAAAAATAAGCATTTTTTTTTTGGGGATTATTTTCATTTTTAGTATTTTTTTATTTTGGAATTTTTCAAAAATAAATATACTTTTTAAATTCAACTCGACAAGACAAACCAAAAAAGTAAAAAATTTGGGTGAAACACCAATCAGTGTGTTTGGTTTGAGTTTTCTAGATTAAATTTTTTTAAAATTGAGTTTTTTGTTTTTTGTGTTTTTTTGTTTTTAATGAATATTTTTAAAATTTTAAGCATTTTTTTTTTTACTTTTTTAGATGTACTTTACTTAGATGAATCAAAAAAGTAAAAAATTTGTGAAAAGATATTTTAAAAATTAAAAAATACATAAAAATATGAAAAAGATACTAAATTTTCGTATTTTTTGGTATTTATTGAATTTTTAAAAGATTTTTTCACAAAAATTATACTTTTTATGTGTATTTATGTTAAGTGTGTCTAAAAATTAAGAAGAAAATTGCTTAAAATATTAAAAAAATTCAATAAAAATAAAAAAATACAAAAAACAAGAAAGTAGAATTTTCTGAAAACTGTTTTTAGAAAAACGAAACCAAACAAGCTGAAAAATCCCAAAATGTGATCTTATAAACTGTTTAGTGCTCCATTTTTTTTTATGAACCCAAAGGTCTTATTAAAGTAAAAATAACATAAAAGGATAGTCACTTACATATTTGGATTTAATTTTTTAGTAATAAAAGTGGATTTCTCAAAATATAAAATTACACATTTGGACAATTTGCAATATATAAGTTTTAGATTTTTCCTCATTTTAGAACGAACAAAAACCTATCACTCTAATATACACTCCAATAACGTAACACTTCAATGTAACACACTAAAAAACTCATTGGTGTACTTTTCCCAAACGTAACGCTCCAATGTAACATAAAAAAAATAAAAATAAAAAAATTCTTAGTGTACTTTTTCCAAACGTAACACTCCAATCAGTGTAATCCCAAACGTAACACTCCAATAAATGTAATCCCAAACGTAATATTCCAATGTAACATACTTCAATGTAACGCACAAAAACACTAAAAAAAACTCATTAGTATACTTTATCCAAACGTAACATTCACAGTTTGAAATTATACATTTGCCCAAAACTTATTAAGAAATATTTATATTCCTTTTAGAATGGTTTGAAGAATCTCACATTCTTTCTTTTTTAATGTTGCATTGGAGTGTTACGTTTAGGAAAAATATATTAAGAAGTTTTTTTTTTTTTTCCTTTTTTTTACATTGGAGTGTTGTGCTTGGGAAAAGTACACCAAAGAGTTTTTTTGATGTGTTACATTAAGGTATTACACTAAGGAATTTTTTTGAAGTGTTATATTGAAATGTTATGTTTGGAAAAAAGTACACTAAGAAGTTTTTTTGTGTATTACACTAGAATGTTACACTAAGGAGTTTTTGTGTGTTACATTAGAGTGTTATACTAAGGAGTTTTTTTAGAATATTATATTAGAGTGTTATATTTAGAAAAAGTACACGAATAAGTTTTTTTTTGTGTAACATTCGAGTGTTATACTAAGGAGTTTTGTGTGTGTTACATTAAGGAATTTTTTTGGAATGTTATATTAGAGTATTACGTTTGGGAAAAAATACTAAGGAATTTTTTTGTGTGCTACATTAGAGTGTTACAATATTTTTTTATTTTTTAGTTTTTTTGGTGCTACATTAGAGTGTTACACTAACGATTTTTTTTTTAGTGTTATATTAGACTGTTATGTTTTTTTGGAGTGGTATTGATGATGTAGATGCTTAGGATGTTTAATGGAAGTCTTCGGAAATGTGTTCTGTTTGAGTGGGGATTTGTTGTATTGGTGGTGAAAGATTTTGTCGACTTTTGTGTAGGATTTGATTACGATTGTCCACGTAAATGTTAGGACGTGTGACTTCCATGTTAGTAAAAATTAACCAATTTCAATAGAAGTAATGAATCCATTACGTCAGTGTGTGCAATTGTAGGTATGTTGGAGTTTTTATGGAATGTTGATGACTTGCATGTTATTGGCGATGATTTGTTGGAGGTTACATGTTATTAAAAGTGCATGGTAATGAATGTGCCTTTGTCAAAATCATGTACGTAGTGGGTCTTGTGTGGGTGGTAGTATTAAAATCAAACAAAATAAAAAAAATAACAACCAACAACAACACTACAATTCCATATCAGCCCCCCTACATCAAATGGCTAACTATCACTAACCCTACAAACCACTCCACGTAATCCTCTACAAAAATTTCAAAAATTAATACCATACCATAACCAACCCACCCCAATATTAGGAAAAAATCATAACCAAAATCACACTCAAGGGTAAACAAGTAAACTCCAGAATATACCATAAATAAAAGGACTAATTATTTTGAAAGAAAACTTCCAAGACTAAATGGAGCAATATTTTTCTAAATGGGATTTTTGGGTAATTTTTCCAAAAAATTTTGACATCGTTTTTAAAAAAAAAAAAATCACTAAAGACAAAAAAAAAAAATCAAAAAAAGAAGTGACCTTCTTTTTTTTTTTTTGGTGGTCAAAATAGGCCTTAATCATTGGGGATTAGTTTGGAAAAGACTCTTTTACCATCTTGTTGCCCAACTTAATTTACTTACTTCACTTGCAAAAGACTAGTCTTAATATTAAAATATAGTACTATAATAATATATTTGTACCCAAAAAAAATATATATATATATATATAATAAAACAAGATAGTTTTTAAATTTATCTTACATACATTTATCCTACTAGGACATTTGGACGCTTAAATCTATTCAAATTATAAAACTAACGGCTGAGATATATTTTTAAAAAATATCTTACATGTCCATTTTCTATTTTCTCATTTCTCTTTCTTACTTTTTCCTTTTCTTACACATCCTTCCATGATCCCACCTAGGGCTGTGCAAAATACCGCCCAATCTGCTAAAATCGTACCGATTCGCATCTATCCGCACCGCTTTAACCGCTAACCGTGGTTTAAACTTTAAAATTTATAATCCACCAACCGAACAGCTTCGCTCCGCTCCGCTATAGTTAATACATATATATTCTTTAATTTCCAATGAAATATCAATGTAAAAATGAGTGTGAGAGAAATTTAAGATATGAAATTTATTACAAATTAGTGGTTATATATATGAAACACATTACGTAAAATTACTTTGTGTTATATATCTAAAAAATATGATACAAATTAGTATTATATTTATGCAAATGTATGATAATTAGTTAAAATATTTTTCAATCCGCCAATCCGCAAAAAACCGCCCAAACCGCAATTTGTCAATCTGCTAATCTGTCAATCCGCCATTCGGTTTGTAAAATTACTCTCAAACTGCCCGAACCGCACCGCGCACACCCCTAATCCCACATTCCTCTCTCTTTTCTTTTTATTTTTTTATTTTCTCCTCTTTTTTTTCTCTCTATTTTTTTTTTATTTTCTCCTTTTTGTTCACTTATTTTTATTCATATTATATGAAAAAATCTACGATCCCAGAATTATGAGTCAAATTTTACTGTATGTAGTGGAGATTAAATTAATGAATTTTATAGTCCATAAATTAAATGAATTTGAACAATTAATTATTATTTTTAAATATATTGAATACCTAATAGACTTCATAAATTTAGACCTTATATGAATCTTCAACATCTATATAATAAAGCAGGATGGTTTTTAAATTTGTCGTACATACATTTGTCCTACTAAGACATTTGGACGGCTTAGATCTATTCAAATTATAAAACTAACGGCTGAGATATATTTTCAAAAAATATCTTACATGTCCATTTTCTATTTTCCCGCTTCTCTCTCTTACTTTTTCTTTTTCTCATACATTCTTCCATGATTCCATGATCCCACCTTCCTCTCTCTTTTCTTTTTATTTTTTATTTTCTCCTATTTTTATTTTTCTCTCTATTTTTTTTTATTTTTTCCTTTTTGTTCACTTATTTTTATTCATATTATATAAAAAAATTTACGATCCCAAAATTAGGAGTCAAATTTTACTGTGTATAGTGGAGATTAAATTAATGAATTTTATAGTCTACAAATTAAATGAATTTGAACAATTAATTATTATTTTTAAATATATTAAATACCTGATAGACTTCATAAATTTAGACTTTATATGAATCTTTAACATATTTTAATAAAGCAGGATGGTTTTTTTTTTCTTTTTATTTTTTTATTTTCTCCCATTTTTATTTTTCTCTCTATTTGTTTATTTTTTTATTTTCTCCTTTTTGTTCACTATATTTTACACAGATTTCCATAGAATGTGTGTATGCCCATAATACACTAGGACATTATGGGCATACCTACAATTTCCATATAATTATATAAGCAAAAGCAATATTATATGTATGCCTATGAAAATTATATGTATGCCAAGCATATTTATTTATCTAGCTATATATTATATAAGCAAAAGCGAATTTTCGTGAGGAATTTTGTGGGAACTCCAAAATTTTATAATAAATTTGTGATTTTATTAAATTAAAAAATAAATTTAAATAGTATTGGAATTACAATTATATTCTAATCCTAACATTATTTACATCGTGCCTTTAGGCACAGGAATACGCTAGTATTAAAATAATACAATACCAAAAATAATAATACATTTATAAATTATAATTTTTAATATGAGTAAATTATAAATATACCTCTTAAGATTTGCTTAAAATATAAATTATCTCATGTGGTTTTAAAAATTACATTCTGTCTCTTGAAATTTCTGATTTCATAACAAATCGTCCACTTTATTAATAAATTATTAAGTCAATTAACAATTTTTAATGATATCAAAAATTTATCTCAATTAATAATTTAGATAAATTTTTTATTGTATAGGAGAGTAGTTAGAAATTTTATTTTTTAATTAATTTTGTTAAATAATTTTTTTTTAATAAAGGGGTATTATAATTTTTCAAATTATAGTAGACAATCCATATTTTAAACAAATCTTAAAAGGTATGTTTATAATTGGGAAAGGCTTCTCTCCAGCATACTGTATGGACTGGAAGCGTACTATTGGGCTCGTGGGACCCACCACGGGTCCCGTTTCGATAATCCAAACCATTAATATGTAGAGTTCGTCGATTACTTCATGCTTGCAAAAAATCATGTTGATTCAATATCGGTAGCCCCTTTATTGGAATACATTTTTGTTAATAATTTATTTTTAAAATCATATTTACCAATGACAAAAATGTATACTGATCAAAGGGCTACTGATATCCAATCAATGTAATTTTGTGCAGGCATGAAGTACTCGATAAGTTCTACACATTGAACAATTCAGATAATCAAAACAAAACCTATGATAGACTCCACAGACCTAACAGTACGTTCCAATCTACATAGTAGGCTGGAGAGAACCATCCCCTTTTACTCAAAATAAACTAATCCCAAAACTGTTTGTCAATGATATTATTTTAAAATAAACATAATTTATACATAAACTTATCAAGTTGTTAATCTTTTTTTGTCAATGATATTATTTTAAAATAAACATAATTTATACATAAACTTATCAAGTTGTTAATCTTTTTAGTTAATAAGTAAACTCTTTTAAGTCTGTTATTCGTCGATTTCGAAATCAACTACCTAATAGCGATTTAATCAGGCAAAGGACAAATATCTAGTGTGTACACTGACTCCACAACACACAAACACCATTTAAGTCAAAGAGTCTATCTGTCAAAATTCGACCCTACACCCAAGTCTTGAATACAATTCGTCCAATATTTAAAGAGTTATAGAATCACTGCATCAAATCTTTGAGAGTTGATCCTAAGAAATATAAAACTTGAAATCTGAAGATTTATATTTCAAAACCTTATAAAAATACCACAGCTCTTAAGCTTTCGTTTGGAATACACTAAATCTTTGAGAGTTGATCGTAAAAAATATAAAACCTGAAATCTGAAGATTTATGTTTCAAAACCTTATAAAAGTACTACAATCCTTAAACATTTGTTTAGAATGTCGGTTGACTTTTTAGCTTTTTAATTGTTTAGTTATTTTAGTCTAGGATTGAAAATTTTCATTTGGAATAAACTTTTTGATTTTTTTTATTTTTATGAAAATAAAAATAAATAAATTATAATTCAAATGTAATATTTTATCTTATTAAATTAAAAATATATTTTATTTTTTTATAATTATTTTATCCCAAACATAACATGTGAAACAAAGCCTACGTTACAAATTGTCAATCTAATTCTACTACTCTGAACAAAACAAACAGAACCTCAACAGCAGTAAGAGGGCGTTCGATGGGACCCAACGAAGATCTAATGAATACTATGACAGTCCCCTTACTGAGGACCTATCAACTTCAAATCTTCGTTCTTGCGTTTGAAAAGCGATGGCCTTTTTCCTCACTGTACTCCTGGCTTGCAGAGCTGTGCGCCTCCTGAAAAATGCAATGACCTAACCAAATACGAATACATTCATTACACATGAAACAATAAAAAAAAGTTCCCTATAATCCCTACTCTCACCCTCGAGCGTGGACAAGTAGCACTACCATTCACATGAAATTTTTTAAAATAAATTATAAATGGGTAATTTTATTTATGCTACTACTTTACCTCTTTATACTTTTTATATAAATTTTTTTTTTCTCAATTTTGTTCATGTGTGAAATTATTTTTAAGAACAAAATATTAAAATTAAATATATTTTGTTATATCCTTACACATCTTGGTCTTCAATCCCTACTCTTCTTTTTCTTTTTTTAATTTTTCTTTTCTCTTACATATTTCTTTTCAAAAACTGAGAATCATAATATTTTAATCATTAAAGAAAGCAATGGATGAAGAAATGATGGTAAAGAACTATAAAAAAGTGAAATGATGAGTTTTTTTTTAATTTATTTAGTAGGTTTTTGTTTCGTTTTTTTATTGGTGTTCGACTTTTGTTCGGTGGTTCGAAATCGAACAAAATAAAATATTCCGACATCACATTGTCGAACAAAAAATATAAGTTTGGTAACTAATTACCGAATAAAAGATACATTTAGTAACCCCAAACCAAATTTTTTAAATTTGTTCGGTTTCTCATTATACCATTTATTTTCAATTTCATTTTTTTTTATATTTTATATTTTTTTGCCTGGAGGATTATACTTATACTCATTGCAGCAACGCAAGTACTGCAATATTAGTAGACTCTAGTCATGAATTCATTACAGACGAGATTTGTTAAGTTCTTTTTTTATGAATACAATTTTTTCTTATTTTAAATTTGTGTTGCGTTTTATTAATAATTTGACATATAAATGTATTTATTATCTTTATATTTTACTAGTTGTGAAGCATTAATTAAATGGGCTTCTGACGTTGAGAAGAAGATTAGATTTGTCATTGTTATAAAGACATCAGATGCAGAAGGCAATGACAGAAAACTAAGACTTACACTTGCCTGTAAAAGAAGTGGTTACTATAGAGACAACAAGAAGATCAAGGGGGAACGATTGAGGTTGACAGGTTCTAAAAAGTGTGGATGTCTGTTTTTATTAAGGGGGAAAAAATTACATATAAATTACCAAGACGAATTGTGATAACATGTTTGATTGATGGATACAAACAATGACAGATTTTATAGATACTTTATGGATGTTTCGTACACTTGATGTTTTTATGAATAATTTTTTGAATACTTTTTATTTATGATTTTAAGGATGCGTGTTTGATTCATGATTATTATTATTTTTTAGTTCTGACTTAGAAAATATGGAAGTATGTCATTTTTTCCTTTAATTATAAGATGCATATAGTCTTTCCCTTTAAAATGTATTTAAAATGTGTTTGGTTTGAGCTTTTTGGATTAAATTTTTTGAAAACTAAGTTTTTTATTTTTCATATTTTTTTTTTGATTTTTAGTAAATATTTTTAAAATTTTAAGCATTTTTTTTTACTTTTTCAGATGTATCTTACTTATATGTATCTAAAAAATAAAAAATTTGGGAAAAAAAATTAATAAATACATAAAAATACGAAAAATATACTGAATTCTCATTATTATTATTATTATTTTTTGTATTTTTGATATTTAGTGAATTTTTAAAATATTTTTTCACAAAAATTATACTTTTACGTGTATTTATGTTATGTGTGTCTAAAAATTTAAAAAAATTGCTTAAAATATTAAAAAAATTCAGTAAAAACAAAAAAAAATACGGAAAACAAGAAAGTAGAATTTTCTGAAAAGTGTTTTTGGAAAACCAAAAACAAGCAAAGTGAATTCACTCTTTATAATTTTTAGGATAAATTATAAATACACCTTTGAGACTTGTTAAAAATACAAATTGCTCTTTATGATTATGAAAATTGCATCTCACCTCTTGAAATTTCTAATTTTATAACAAATAGTCCATTTTAGTAATAAATTATCAAGTTAATTAACAGTTTTTTAATGACATTATAAATATATTTCAATTAATAATTCAAGTAATTATATTGTCACGCTCCGTATTTTATTACTTGGATAACATTACCAATATTCATTAATCAAGTCCATTTACAAATAACATTTCATCATTGGATGAAATGATGATGTATTTACCATATGTAAATCAACAAACTTCCAACTTAGTCATTTCAAGATAAATCTATAACATATTAGCATACACCAAATATTAAAGCTATTTATCAATTTCCCAATTATTTTGACTCACACAAAACCTTCAATCAATTTTTGTTTCACCTTAACCAAGATAACCAATATGATTTTCACCAAATCTCATACTTATTAAATATTACCATTTCCATTCAACTATATCAAAAATTATAGTATAATCTCAATAACACACTTTTAACCATAACGGATATAACCTTTTAACCAAGGTACATACATATTTGTCTATTTCTTATTTGTACAAATTGCATACATAAATTCATTCATGCATGCATATCTACTTGTTCAAAATTTTGGAAAGTCATCTTCAAGTCTTTTTCATCATCATCATCATCATCATGAAGATGACTTTCCAAATTTAAGCCTTGAATATATATATGAGTTTAAATCTTTAAAAATAAATAAATAAATTCAAATCGCAAACACAAATACTGTTTGTCTTATGAGAAAGTATCCTAATCTACAGAAGATGCCATTTGTCTTTTGAGCAAGTATCAGGACGATTTCCTCACACACAACAACAATTGAAACAAAAACACATGTAGGACCTCAGCACTTTCCATCTCACCAAAACCCATAGGTAATGATGAAGGCGCAACTTTATTCCCTTAAAGGGTACAATGCTATGCGCCACAAGTCGACTGTGACTCGGCCTTACCCCAAGTCTTTGCCACGGTAGGATACTTATCCAAACCTAGGCCAACAATCCCCCACAGCACCTGCTTGCAAGCAGCAAGCCCTCTAAGGGAATCAAACTTGAGACCTTACTCTGATACCAATTGTAGGATCCCAACGCTTACCATCTCACCAAAACCCATAGGTAGTGGTAAAGGAGCAATTTTATTCCCTTAATGGGTACAATGTCAAATGCCATAAGTCGATTGTGACACGGTCTTACCCCAAGCCTCCCCCACGGCAGGATACTAGCCCAAATCCAAGCCAACAACACAAATATCAAAATATAAATTATACACACTCACACAAACACATACATACACACATAAATACATGCGCGTGCGCGAGCACACACGCACACACACATAGAAAACTAAAAACTTTAACTCTTAGTTTCAAGTTAATATTTGATTTGATTTATTTTGTTGTAGAACCAAAAAAAAAAAAAAAACAGAGAAAGGGTTCAAAAGAAACCTAAATCGTAACCACAAGACAACAAAACTTCAAATATAATTGTAAATTAAATAGTTAAAATCCTTAGAAACCCTAAGAAGAACTCTCCAAAAATAACATAAACACAGATAAGAAAGACTCTGTAAAAAAAAAAAAGAAAAAAGATCATTGAACAAAAAAGTAGTTTCAAATCACAATCAAACCCTCTTTCGCTTCACATAAAAAAGCGAACTGAACAAAAAATTGAAACAAATACCTAATTTCAGGCAAAAACAGCGAACCAAACTAAACAAATCAAAGCTATCGACTCTAGATTTGCGATGGCGGTGAAACAACGGATCTCACGGCGGTGGTTCTAGATCGGTGGTAGATTTGGAGAGAAAGGGAGAGAAAGAAAGTAGAGATCCACTACGGTCATCATCGCTGGTGGAGTTGTCAGATCTCTGACGAAATGGCGATTGAATCGTTGTTTGTTGGTGACGATGATCGACTGAACCTCCAATAGCGAAGACTTTAGAGAGAGAAACTATTTGGTTGGATCTAGATCAAGATCTCAGATCTGAATTCGATAGCGACGATTATAAAGGAAGTTTGGTGTGTGTGTGAGAGAGAGAGAGAGAGAGAGATAGATAGATGAGGAAGTCGATGAAGTGTTTGTTGGAGTTGGAGCTGTAGAAGTGGCAGAAGTCGACGGTGATTATGTTCGACAGTGGGTGTGTTAGTGGTGGTGAGGTTACAGAAGAAGGAAAAAGAGGAATTAGAGAGAGACTTGTTGAAATGGGGTTGAACAAGAGGAAAAGAGAGAAATGTATATATAGCATGAGTAATTTGGTCATTTTATAAGGATTTATCCTTATGGACAAAAAAAAAATGAACCCTTGAACTTTTAAACCAAAAAAAAAAATTAATTTTAAACTTTTAATCCGAGTATCCTAATTAAAATAATAATTTTTTTAATTAATTTTGAGTGTAATTGTCCATAAAGTAACGCGATTGTCAGTGTTTTCAAGTAACCGAGGCGCGTGAACCTAAAAATGATCAACTCTCATGGTTTGACGAAAACAACACACAAAAGCTATTTGAGCCTCCGTTTGGGAAGTGGGTTGGCTTTTTAGCTTTTTGGCTTTTTTGGCTATTTTAGCCTGGGCTAAAAAGTTTGGTTTGGGAAGGACTTTTTGGCTTTTTGGCTTTTTTGGCTTTTTTTGTGAGAGAAGAATGTAATGATTATGGGTTGGATGTGATGTTTTGTTTTTTGTGGCTAAAATAGCCTATTTTGTCTTTTGTGACTAAAATAGCCAAAAAAGCCCCGTTTAACTCTTGCCAAACGGAGGCTGAATCTTGTCCGCATTAGTATTTTTCCTCATGGGATAAACCTAGTAGCCTGCACCACTTCGCTTTCTCTCTCTCTCTGCAACAACAACTACTCTGCAACCAAAGCCCGCAACCCAGAAAGCGATATCTCCAATGACGTATTGACAGATTCGATACTCTCTCTCTCTCTCTCGTCCTTTTTATTATCTCTCTCCTCCCAACTCACATGTCACTCCTCACTCATACCACTCCTCCAATGGTGAAATCGCACCACACAACATTACCACTACAACAATGGCGTCCCTGACACCAGGTGTGCTCTCTAAACTTCTCCAAAATGTAGGCAACAGCCACGTCAAGGTCGCCGGTGAGCACCGCTCTGCTCTGTTACAGGTCATTGGTATTGTCCCTTCTCTCGTCGGCGGCGACGATCCTTGGCGTAGCAAGGGTTTCTTCTTGAGAGTCTCCGACTCCATGCACTCGGCTTATGTATCCATCTCCGACGACGATGTCGATTTGATACTCAGCGACAAGATCCAGCTCGGCCAGTTCATCCACGTGGCTCGGCTCGACTCGGCGTCCCCTGTCCCCGTTCTCCGCGGCGTCAAGCCCGTGCCGAGGCGGCGGCCTTGCGTCGGGGATCCCAAGGATTTGATTTCAAGCGATTCGCTAGCGATTCGGACCAAAGTGGATTTCTCGAGTGGAGCGAAGAAGATTGTGAAGAGAGTAGAGGGAAAGGCTATGGCGATGGGGAAAGAGAAGAGATTAGTGTGCGAAGAGTCGAAGTTGAGAAGGCTTTCAATGGAGAATGCGAAGGTGGAGGGGATGGAGTTGAGGAGGTTGAGTTTAGATTCGACGCGGAGGGGTTGGGATCGGAGTAATGGGACTAAGGAGAGTCCACGATCTCTGCCGCCTTCCAAAACCAAACAGACTTCAAAAACTAAAAAGATTTCTTCTTCTTCAGATGCTGCTTCTGTGAGTTTTCTTCTTCCATATCCACATACAAACATACAATACATATGTCCATTTTTTTTTTTTTTTTTTTATGGAAAATGCTTTGAAGTTTGATTTTGTGTAGCCTAAGGTTGTATTTGGCTCATGAATTTTAAAAGAGAAATGAAAAAAGTGTGTCCATTTTCGTTTTCAAATCTCTATCTAAATTCATGAATCAAACACAAATTCATGTCACTTTGGGTCTGTTTGGCAACGTTTACGTTTTCAGTTTATATTTATAAAAATTTTATAAATTAGTTTTTGGCAGGTGGGTGGTGGTGGTGGCGGGTGGATGGCAGGTGGGTGGTGGTGGTGGCGGCGAGTGAGTGGCTGGTGGGTGGTGGTGACGGGTGGTGGTGGCAGGTGGTGGTGGGGGGTGGGTGGTGGTGACGGAAGATGGTGGTGGAAAATGGTGGCGGGTGGTGGCTAGTGTTGGGTGGTAAAAAAAAAAACTCAAAACTCAAAACTCAAAACAGAAACACATTTTTTGGCTAAATTTATAAACTGAGACTACAGATTTATAAATCAAAAATTTACCAAACAAGTTTTTATTTGAATTTTTAAAATTTTTGTAAATATAAACAGAAAACTGAAAACGTGTGTTACCAAACGGCACCTTTGTGTTGCACAGTTTTCCAACTTCTGGACTTCTGTTCGCAGTGTATATATAGGGGTGTTTGTTTGGCCTTTTTTAGGCCAATTATAGCTTTTAGCTTCTGTTCGCAGTGTATATGTAGGGGTGTTTGTTTGGCCTTTTTTAGGCCAATTATAGATTTCAGCTTTTGAAAAGTTATTTTGAACTGTTTGGTTAAATTTATTTCAAACAGTTTCTGATTCTAATAACTTATTTCAAAAAATTGATTCTGATAAGCTGCGCACTCCTTGCTTTTGATTCTCCGTGTGGACATGTTAATTTACGATTATATTCTTAATTTTTTTTATTTTTTATTTTTTTAAAAAATAGAAAAGGCCCAAATGGATTATAAATTATTATTATT
The DNA here is from genome assembly GCF_055761805.1 of Camellia sinensis. Taxonomy (NCBI): domain Eukaryota; kingdom Viridiplantae; phylum Streptophyta; class Magnoliopsida; order Ericales; family Theaceae; genus Camellia; species Camellia sinensis. The sequence continues at coordinate 86,223,942 of NC_138965.1, forward strand.
ATTATTATTTGTGAGAAATATAGACAAGTAGTGAATAATAAAAAAAATAAAAATAAAAGTTAATTGAAAAAGTTACTTCACAGCATATTTAACAAACACTAATTAGCAACTTAAATCTATAATCCAACCAAAAGATTAACAACTTCTTATGTTAAGGGTGTGTTTGGTAACGTTTACGTTTTCAGTTTATATTTACAAAAATTTTATAAACTGGTTTTTGTTTATTTTTTCTTTATTTGTAGAAAAACATAATCTACAAATGCGTTTGGTAATTGACAAAATGTTTAAAAAATTTTAAAAATATAAAAAAGAGTGAGAAATGACAAGTGGTGGCAAGTGGCGGCGGAAGACGGTGGTGGTGGGTGGGTGGGTGACGATGGCGGGTGGTGGGTGGTAGCAAGTGGGTGGCGAGTAGTGGATGGCGGATGACGGATGACGGGTGGTGGCGGGTGGCGGGTGGTAGCGAGTGAGTGGTGGTGGTGGTGGTGGTGGTGGTGGTGGTGATGATAGGTGAGTGGTGGATGGCGGGTGGTGGCAGGTGGGTGGTGGTAGCGGGTAGGTGGCAGCTGGTGGTGGTGATGGCGGGTGGGTGGGTGACGGTGGCGGGTGGGTGGGTGACGGTGGCAGGTGGTGGGTGGTAGCGAGTGGGTGGTGGTGGTGGTGGTGGTGGTGGTGGTGGCAGGTGCTGGGTGGTGGTGGCGGCGGTGGTGGGTGGGTGGGTGACGGTGGCAGGTGGCAGCGAGTGGGTGGTGGTGGTGGTAGCGGGTGGTGGTGGTAGGTGGGTGGCGGATGGTGGTGGGTGGGTGGGTGGGTGGGTGACAGTAGCGGGTGGTGGGTGGTGGGTGGTTGCAAGTGGGTGGTGATGGCAGGTGGGTGGTGGATGGCGGGTGGTGGTGGTGTTGGGTGGGTGGGTGACGGTGGCGAGTGGTAGGTGGCAGCGAGTGGGTGGTGGTGGTGGTGGCAGCAGCGAGGGGTGGGTGGTGGTGGCGAGTGGGTGGCAAGTGGGTGGTTGTGACGGGTGGTAGTGATGGTGGTGGTGGGGGGGTGAGTGGTGGGTGGTGGTGGCGGAAGACGGTGGTAGAAAATGGTGGCAGGTGATGGCTAGTGTTGGGTGGTAAAAAAAAAAAATTCAAAACTCAAAACGGAAACACATTTTTTGTGTTTTCATTTTTTGGCTAAATTTATAAATTGAGACCATTGATTTATAAATCAAAAATTTTACCAAACAAGTTTTTATTTGAGTTTTTAAAATTTTTGTAAATATAAACAGAAAACTGAAAACGGAAGTGTTACCAAACGGCACCTAAGAGTTTGTTAATTTTAGAGAGTGAGTGGTGATGCAATGGATATGTTAAAGTGTGTGTTAAGGGGTGTGTTAAACAATATATTATAGTCCGGCTTGTCTCCAGTTGAGATCAAGACTGGACCCATCCAGTTCGGTCCATGGGGCTCATTTTTTGGGCCCGTTTTGATAATCCGAACCGTTCAATGTGTAGAACTCGTCGAGTACTACATGCTTGTGAAAAATCAAGTTGATCGGATATCAATAGCTATGTGATCAAATCAGTTTTGTATAAAAAAAAAATGAACGGTGAAACAATTAACGGTTGATAAAAAACTGTTTTGTTCACATAGCTATCGATATCCGATCAATGTGATTTTTTACAGGCATATAGTACTCGACGAGTTTTACACATTGAACGGTTCGGATTATCAAAACGGGACCCGTGGTGGGCCCCCACGGGCCCAACAGCACGGTCCAGTCTGATCTTGGACTGGACCAAAGCCACTGCCATATATAAATAGGTTGCAGAAGTTGGTTTGGAAGTGAGCTGGATGTCCGACTGGTCAATCGGTCAACAACATCTATATATATATTTTTTTTGAAGTGTTCGGAGGTCCAGGGGACGACCGGCCGAACGTCCGAGGGGATGACCGGGACATCCGGCCGGACGACCCCACGACACTTCTCCATGCCCCTCTCTCTCTTGCTGGCTAAAACGCTAGTTATAGTTAACAAAGAAGTTAACACTAACACTAACAAAACCCACTAACACACTACTTAACACTTTCACTGTGAATCCAAAAGTTACTGTGTCTCCCCTAAATTTTGACCACTGACACTAACACACCATTTAACTAGTCCATTGTGGATGCTCTTACTCTCTTATTCCATTTTTTATTGTCCCAAAATAATAATCACTTTTCAAAAATCAAGAACTAAAATAATATAAATTTATTATTTTGCCGTTTTTTTAAATTTATTAACAAAACAAAAAGTATTATACAATTGATATTCCTAAAACAATGTATTATTAAAGAGTAATTTTTGAAAATTAATATTTTTAAAGTATAATAATTGTACAATCAAAAAAAGTTGAGGAGGGAGTGATTTTTTTTTTGGAGGGAAATTAAATTGTTCAATTGCGCTAATTTTTTTTTTGGTAATATTTTTTTGTTTTTTTGGGACGTGGCCTTGCAAAAAACACAACCCCACGCACTCCTTCCTTTTGTGTGTAGAGAGTTTATTGATGAGTTGTGTAAATTACATGGCCTTGTTTGGGAAGCAGGCTTTTTAGCCAAAAGCCATTACAAGTTGTCAAAACTTTTGAAATTATCTAAAATATCAATCCTATTAAATAAGAAGTATTACATGACTATATAGAATTAGAAGATTTCTTAAACCAATTAGAACCAAAAAATAAAAGTACTAAAACTTCGACCTCCAAAAACCCATCTAAGACCAAATAAGAAACAAAAATCAATTAAATAACTTGATTTATAAGCTGATCCATGGGTGATCTGTATAACCCATGTCTAGAAAATTTTGAAATTACAAAAATACCTTTGAACTAGAAAATTACCATAAGGCTAAAACATTACTATCCAAGGCCCCAAGGGAGTTGCTCATCATCCGATGCATGCCAAATCAAAGCTTGGGCCTTATAAGCATCTTTTTTGCGTCTCTTGTGTACTTTAAGAGGTTGCTGCAACTTGCCTTTGTCATTTCTCCCCGGCTTGAAAAAACTTGACCCTGGCAAGTTAAAACATGGAATTGTTCATAAAATTCATGGTCTACAGTGCTGGAGCTCCTCATCATTGATCCATGTACAATTTGAAAGTGGACACCCCTTCCATTTAATGAGGTACTATTGATAACCACCACCTTTAGTTAAAATAAGTTGATGATCAATAATGTCATCAATATCTTCCTTCAAACGTAGGGCTGGTAGAAGTCAAGTAACAACACCATCACTAACATCACCATCGTGACTTTGGTATAATGTAAGATCTTTGATGTTGAAGAAATTACTTATGCTTACATTGGCCAGCACATAGAGTACATACACGTTAGAACTAATCTTCCTGGGAATTTTGTATAGACCAGAACTTCTTGTATGAAGCTTCTTGTATGCACCCTTAGGATATCACTCAAGTCTGCTATGGATTGCAACCATGTCCCCTTCAAATTCTGAAAACTTTCTTCTCAAATCAGCATGTCCTTTATAACCCTCATTGCTGAGTACAATCTTTCTTCGAATCTCATCATGTATCACATGAATTGTATTTGCAAAAGTATCCACCTCAACCTCATCTTGTATCGCATGAATTTGATTAGCAAAAGCATCCACCTCAACACTAGGATGTGCCTCAATGGGTAAATGAACCAAATCAATTGGTTTCCAATGAAGTAAGCCTGTTAACAGTCTCAAAGGAGCTGCGACTGGTGGTCTGATTAAGTGAACTGTTATATGCAAATTCAGCCATAGAAAGAATTTTGATCACAACTACCAACATGATCATTTACAAGGCAATGAAGAAGGTCACCTAAACTTTGATTAATAACCACCTCTGTTTGACCATCGGTTTGGGAATGGAAAGAAGAAAATTTCAGCTTTGTATGCAGCATTTTCCACAAAGTACGCCACACATAACTCAAATACTTCACATCGCGGTCCGAGACAATTGTTTTTGGCAAACCATGAAGTTGGACAACTTTTTTGAAGAATATTTTAGTAACATTGACAGCATCGGAAGTCTTTGAACAAGGGATAAAGTGAACCATTTTTGAGTAGCAATTCACCACAACAAAAATGGAGTCATGTCCCCTAAGAGTTTGTGGCATTGGCAGCCTTAGGATGAAGTCAATGCTTTGGTCTTGCCATGGCTCATGTGGTACTAGTAATCAAATGTATAAACAAGTATTTTTTTTTTTTGTTCCTTTCGAAAGTTGATAGGTACAACATCGGGAAACAACTCTAGTGACATCTTGTGTTAGACTTGGCCAATAATAATGATCTTTAACCTTTGCAATCGTTTCGTCTTTGCCAAAATGACCCGTTACTCTTCCAGAATGCGATTCTCGAATCACCTCTTCACGTAGAGATGTACTAGGCAAGCAAAGATGAGTCTTTATAGTCTTTTTATGGTAGTACCATTAAGTTAAAATATTTTAATTGCCAAGGTTTTGGCATCAAGCCCAAGATTGCCTTTTGCCTAAGATTAATGATTTAATTAAGCTTGTCGTTGTTATTAAAAATGAAGACATTATAGAGGTAAAGCAATGCTTGAGTTACAAGTTATTGAACCCCTTGATCTCGACTTTGATGATGAGGAATTCCAAGATTGGGTGATTGGGATCATTTGGCCATTACTTGCAACTAGTAAGGCCAACATGAAGGAGCTCGAAAAACTATAGCATGGACAAATTTTTCACACATGGCTGAAGTATCATGATTAAGTGTGCTCTCTATTGATTGATACAGGAAGTTGCACTAATGTTGTGTCTGAAGATGCTGTGAAGAAATTGGGATTGAAGGTTGAGACACATCCCGAGCCTTATCATGGAATCAGGATCCTCTCCTTGATCTCTCTCCTTGCCTCCCTACTTGCTGGGCCATTGGGCCCATTTTTGGACCTAATTTCGATGATCTGAACTGTTCACATTTTAAGATTTGTTGAGTATATCATACTTGTAAAAAATCAAGTTGATCGAATATCAAAAAGCATGTGTTCAAAAAACTATTTATTAAGTTTTTTTAAAAAATGGTTTTTAGTACGATGATCTGAACACGTAGTTTTTGAAATTCGATCAACCTGATTTTTTACAGGTATGTTATACTCAACAAATCTTAAAATGTGAACAATTCGGATCATCGAAATTGGGCCTAATGGCCCAGCAAGTAGGGAGTCAAGGAGAGAGTGGCATGGTGAGGATTCTGATTCCTTATCATGTGGCATGGGTAACCAACATGAAGCTAAAGGTTATCAACGATGCCTGGAGACATTTAGTATAGGCAACATCAAAGGGATGGTATTGTGTGATGTTCTTTCTTTTAAGCTTTGTCATATTCTACTTTGTTGTACTTGGGTATGGGATTGTGATTTTGTTTATGTTGGTTGTGCCAATATATTCTTTCGTTGACAGCAAGACCAAGCACACTCTCACTTGTGCTACCCGATTTATGCACTGTTAAATTCAAATTTTTTTTATTTATTCGCGTGTTCCTCCTTCCGATAGGAACCTTGGTCATGCTCTTAACTCGTTGGAGTCAAGTTCTTTTAAGCAGAGGAGCCCGTTATTAGATTTGGAAATCCAAAGTGAAGCCCGTGGGTCTGAAAATGTTTTGGTCTTGTAAATGTAATTGGTAATATTATTTAGTTAGGATTTAAATTAATTAGTAGTGAGGTGTTTTGATTTTGTTTCCAAATTAATAACGTTAGGAACTCGTTTCCTAATTTAATTAGGGTTTTGAGTTATAAGTGTGGAGTTTTGGTATTGTATGGTGAATTATTGATGAATAAAATATTGAGTTAAGAAAGGCTATGGCTGATTTTGTTTCTCTCTCTTTCTTCTCTCTATTATGTTTTCCATCACTTCCCTTTCCAATTGGATGCCCGTCCCCTACACAACCCTTCCTCACCAAAACTAAAAGGCTAGATTTGGCACCTAAGAAGAACGGACACGGACACGGTACATGGTAATTTCAAAAAATAGGGACACGAACACGACAATAAAATATGTTTTCATATATTTTTATTTTATATCAAGATTAATATTACATCCATAAACAATCAATATTAACAAAAACTAACTTTCATTTTTTTTTATTTAAAAAAAGTACTTTTAAATTAACACTTACAGTATATATATTTTTTATGATTGATCTATTAATTATTTAAATCTAAGAAAAAAAAATGATAAACATTCAACATTTATCAAAAGTACTAAATAAAATGAGAGAAAAGATAACTTGGCATGTCTCTAATGTGTTCCCGAAATGTCCCCTGAAAATAAATTAATTAAATAAGGGGACACGCCATGTGGTGTGTCCCTTGAAGTGTCTCCGTGTTTGACATGGATACGACACTTAGTTTGAGGTGTCAGTGCTTTCTAGTTTGGCACACCCCAAAACCCTAGTTACATATATATATATTAGAGGCTATGGGATGGGGCAATGAGGGGGTTAGAGGTGTTGGGTTCATCCGCCGCGGCGGGGGGGGGCTACAAAAGTTTGAAAAGCCTCTATATATGATGTATGATTTGCATCTGTTTTTTAAATTTTATATGGTGTATTCTTGTTTGTATGCTCTGGCCCCTGCGACTATTTATACAAGGTAAGTAAAAAACATGACCTTAGTATTATAAAAGTGTGCCCAGTAAGTAGTCTTGGGTAGTATTGCAATTTTTATTTGGAGCAATAGAAAATCAATTCTATAATTACTTTTAGAATTTTGTTTTTAAAATTTGATAACTTGGAAAATATATGTTTAACGTTGAGAAAGTATTTTTTTTAGTTTGGGCCATTGTAAATTTTAGTGCTATGCGTCAATAATGATTATATTTTTTAATAAGTATCAATAATGTTATGTTGACTATCTTTATGTATCATATTTCATTGATCATCTCATTCGTAGTTACATTAATAACAGACGTGTGATGGAACTCATCAAATCAATATAATGATGATATACGTAAAATGGTAAATAAAATATAGTGATAGCATTATTGATTCAATACATCTTAATAAATTTACACAAAATTATAAAACAACAAATAAATATTAAATATTCTTTTAATAAATTTAATAATTTTATGTGAGTAATTCAAAATTTATTGCAACCCACCCAACTTGACTAGTTTTTCATCTAGTGAGATCGTATTCTATTCATATCTTTTTGGCCCCCCCACTAGTACAATCCTGGCTTCACCCCTGAGTGGGAGTGATGGTGGGTGGGCATCTAGGGGGTAGAGGTCCTTAATTTGCCACCCAAAAAACATAAAGTCCAAAAAAGTTGTTCACAATGTGAAGTTTTTCTTTTTCTTTTATTCTTTTTTATTTTTCCCAAAGAAAAAGAGAGGATAACCCACTCTTTTCTCGTCATTTCTCTCCTAAATTATCCAAATATTGAGGAGATAAACCACTGACCTTCCTCTGCTTCTCTCTCTCTCCCCTACCTAATTTTGTCTTTTCTCTCCTAGTTTCTGTATGAGGTCAAATGTGTTAATTTTTCCCCCTTGTCGCCAAAGAATTTAGGTGTGTAAGTGCCCATAAAGAATTGTATCTTTTATTGACGTTGGACTTTCTTTGATATTGGAATCTGATTTCCCTGGGTCTGTGCTCTCTTTTCTTTATTATTGTCTTTTTTTCCTCCCTTGGGACCAATGAATTGTATGAAATTGTATAGCTGATTGTTATTGCTTGATGCTATATGTGCATGCTCCTCTTTTTTTTTTTTTTGATTCTTTGAAAACTTAATTTTGGGATTCCATATTTATTGTGTTTTGTTTCTCAGGAGGTTCACTCCATTCGGAAGGTTTCTTCTGAAAAGAATTCAGCCTTGAAACATCCAAATTTGAGTATTTCACCACTTGAAAACAAAAATCAGAATGTTTCACAGAAGTTAATAACCAAGCCTTTAGGAAAAGATTTGAAATCATCCTCTGATGGTGCCCTACCGGGCTGTCTCTTTAAGGTACCCCTCAGTTTCAAAACTTGGTCAGATCAGAAGGTTTTGTGGGATTCACTTCCACATACTATTCATGATCTTGGGAAGGTATGCGATTATTTACATGTCTAAAGCTTTTCTATTACATAGCATGCCAATATCTTTGTTTTCATAGAAATGATGATGTGCTTAGGAAGCTATGGGTCATAGGGATCTTGCATTTTTGACTGCTGTACATGCACTGGAAGAAGCATCAGCTGCAGAGTCTGTCATCCGATGCATGAGGTACATAATTTGTGCATGCACATTTTTTCTCTTTATTTTTCTATCTTCTTATTGTAGTATTTCGTCATAACACAATATTGTGAATCTTTAAGTCAGGATATTTCACTTACATATTTGCCCATATCACCCAATGTATTTAATTTTTGTTGTACTGATGCAGATGAGATTTGAAGATATCATTTGAAAATTATTTGTTAAAATTATTAGTCTAGAATTATTAGTTTCCTTTCTTAGGTTTCCTAAATTGTGTTAACTATTTTATCTTTTTCTTGTTCTACAATAATATCGGTTTCTTTTTTTTACTTTTTTGACTAGCAAGAATTTGCCTAATTACCTAACTTGCTCTACAAGTAGTACTTTAGTATAAATAAGGTTGTAAGCTTTAGGGCTTATTCAGTTTATGTTTGATTAATAAAATCAAGTGTTCTGTCAATATTGTTTGTGCTTTAGAGAGAGTATCTCTAGTTCAGATTTCTTTGTGGTTCAATGTAGTTTTTTGCTCATCTTTTCGATATGCTTCCCTACATCATGTACACTGCCAATCATATTATTATATCACTATGCTTCCGCTTCGGTATTTTGATCTCCCATTATCGACTAAAAAATGAAAAACATTATTAGAAAATGTGCTTAATAAATGGGATGGTATGAAAAGGTAATATTATCACCATCATAAATTTCAAAAAATTTTATGAATGTCATGTACCTAAGTGGGCTTAGTAAGTAGTCATTGATGATCTTATACTAGATATTGAACACAAGGTTACTTAAAACAATTTATGTATGCAGCAATTCAGGGAAGTGGCTTACTGTACTATTTCTTCTTTCATTTATATTAGATACTTAATTTAAGGTGGTAAGTTATGTTTGAAACCCAGACCGGACCGGACCAACCGGTTGGACCGGGAACTAGGCCTTGTTCCGATCCAGTCAACCCCCTAAAATCGGAGTGGGAGCAAAACCGGTATAGAAATGGAAAATCGGAAGACCCGGCGGTTGAACCGGCAAAACCGGTGACCCGGACCGGGTTTGGAGGGTCGGCCGTTTTTTTTTTTTTCATTCTTATATATAAATAAATATATTTTAAAATTTTGACTAAAAATTCTTACTTCAAGAGTCTTCTCTCATAAGGAAGAGTCTTCATTGAAAGCTTGAGAATATTATGAAAGTCTATTCCTATTTATAGGAAAAGATTTTTCAAAGAGAACTTACAAAATTTTATGTGGGATTCAATCAAATTATTTGAAACATATTAATTGGAGGGAGAGTTGAAAATTTCATTTCCCTCTAAAATTAAATCTAGCATTCAATCAATTTGTTTGGAGGGAATGTTTAAAAAATTTAATTTCTTTAAAACAAGTGATTTTTTTTTTTTTTTTTTATCAATTATGACTTTATTAAATATTACTAATAAATACTATGTAACAATTTTTATTTTTATTTGAGTATTTATATTTATTTATAATTTATAGTTATATTTTTTAATTATATAATATTAATTATGACGTCCCGGTTCGACCACTTTGACCTGACGGTTGAACCAGTGACCCGTCCACCCAGTCCCTTTTCCGGTTCGCTCACCGGTCCGGTTTTCAAAACATTGGTAACTAAAGCATGAGTTAATTTTGAAGTTGTACTTTTCTGTGACAACAGTGCAAGCCATAATACAAAATTGTTTCCCTCTTTAATTTTGCTAGTGAAATGGTTTATTTTTCTGTTTTCAGCATGTTTGCAGAACTGTGCCAGTCCCCTCAGAAATATTCTGCAGGAAAAATAGTAGAGCAATTTTTGAACCTTCATCAGGGTATGCAGAAAGCAGCATCTGTTGTTGATACCTTACTCAGCACAAGGCTTCAGGAACCAAAAACCAGCCTTCGCTCTCAGTGCCCACCGCAAGAAATGTGCGAAAATTCCTCCAATAAGAATGCCATATCATGGGTACTAGCTGCTGTGGAGACTGATCTTTCTAAGATCTGTTTGTTCAGAAAGGAAGACGAAAGGGAAATTTCAAATGGCGAGAAATGCCACCTAGTTGTATTGGAAAACGCTTCACAGAAAGTTGAGTTGGAGAACCATTCTCCTCAATGCAAGCGAAGCCCTAATAATCATGGTAGTTCTTTGTCAGAGTCACGGTCAAAAGGGTCATCTCCTACGCTGAGGCGTCTCTCGACCACTAAGAAAACAAAAACTGAAAGGGAGGAGTGGTCTAACGGGAGGGGATTAAAAGAGGCAGCTGTTTTAGCAGAAAAACTGCTTGTGATATCTCGGGCATGGTTCTTGAACTATTTAGAGGATTCATTGAACAAGGGATTTGGAGGATCTGAAATGGCAAGTCTCCTTGGGCAGCTGAAAAGGGTTAATCAATGGTTAGATGGCTCATTTGTGGACGGAATTAGGACTGATGGCAGAATAGAGGGCTTGAGGAAGAAGTTATATGGATTCCTACTGGAACATGTTGATTCTGCTGTTGTTGCAAGTAGGTAGGTAGTTGCTATTGCTGACCGTGTCAAAGGGAGATGTGATTACTATACAGCTAAAACAAATTTAGCATGCGGCTTTTAGTTTTACTGCAAAAGCTTTTGAAACTGTATTTCTAACTTCAACTGAATAAGAAAAGAAGTCTAGTTGTTTTACTGCAAAAGCTTTTGGACTGTATTTCTAACTTATACTGATTAAGAAAGGAAGGAAAGTCGGGGATAGAAGAATGAGTTGGAAGCCTCATTATTCAAGTGTATAGAGCAAACTTGAGAATTATTTGGTTCCTTGATTTTTCTTTGATGCTTGTCATTTGTTTCTTCTCTCTTTGTGGTTAAATTTGCAGCTAGCCATGAAATTTGTGCTCATAGCAAGAGAACATAAACACAGGAGTCACTTTGAATCTTGTATTGCCATATTTGTGCTCATGCTTCTCATTTCCATATTCCAAATTACCTCTCTTCTGCCTGATTAGAAGAGAGAAATTTAAAAAGATGATTAATTTATACAGTGAAATCTATCACTTTTATGTTTGTATTTTATCTGACAATCTAACAATAGAGTGAGTGACAACCTATGATTGACATCGAGTAATGCCATGTGATGACAGGCAATTTTTTTTTTCAAATGAGACTGGAGAGAATAGTATTACAAAAATTATTTGGATAAACTCATATACAATTATCGTAACAGTTTAATAGGTCTAATTATTCCTATTTGTTACCAATATATAGCGATGACATATGAAATGACAAACAAAATATGATAAAATAATATAATTATTATAATATTATTATGACATGATAGAGGCCCTGTTTGGTAGAGCTGTAGGAAAGTGCTTATAGTTTATACCTTAACAGCTTATAACTTATAACTATGAACATAAGCTCAAGTCAAAAAAAAAAAAAAAACATAAGCTGATTTCTGACTTATAAATTAAGCATCTCCTGCCTCACTCAAAGAATAAGTTTATTTCTGATTTACAAAAAAATTATAAGCTGCATTGTTAAGCTAAACCAAACACATTAAAATAACTTAAATTAAGCTGAAAGCTGAAATAAGCAGCTTTTAAGCTGCACCAAACAGGCACAGAGTTGTACGGTTTGAGGCATGAGATGAGAGAGAACAGGGAAATAGGGTCATGTGTGATAAGAATGCATGATTTGTATGGTTTGAGATCCTATCCATTTTCATTGATGGTATGACGATTTCCATTTCATTATCTATAGTTGAAAAAGATCCACATCTTTATTTAAATTTAAAAAAATTGTTACAAAAAGTTTTCAAGCTACAATAAAATGAAAGTTACCAAAACAATCATATCATCTATCCATGGATTTGAATTACAGAGCTTTGAGGTGTGAATGTTGTAGGTTCCAACCAGTCCTAAAAATCCTCTGAGACCTTCCCAACTTATCTCCTTTGGAAATCTCAAGCTCTCTTATCGCGTCTGTTGATCATCACCATGGCCGAGTCATTGGTGTCCACAGCACCACATTTCATGAAGTTCCAGATCATGTTAGATGCCTTACTCTTGGGTGATGAAGCCAGTGTTTTAACAGGATTTTCAACATTAATATTGCTTTTGTTCTTCTTTTTCTTGTTATTAATTAACAGTGTAGACGAAGAACAACTCTTTAATTCGAGACTTGTATGTTCTTGTGTTTCTTGTTCGTTCATCTCTGAATGTTTCTCTTCTTCGAGTTTCATTGAATCATCTATCAACGTGGATGTGTCTGATTCAGATCCGAAAGGAGGCGATTCTTCTTCTATTTCGCAACATGTTTTTATCAAGGCATCATCATCCATTGCTGTTTCTTTGTTTTCTTCAATTTCTTCTTTACAACACCATTTGAGGTCTCTTGCATCATTTTCCATGGAATCTTTCTTTTCTTCATGTGAAGGAAGATCTGTTGTGTAAAAGGATTAAAGTTGAAATTCTAAATCTTTGCACAACATAATGTTTTGAAATGCAAAATTTATATGCACAAAATTCCGCCATCAGCACAATGAAGTTCATCTTTGATGAAAATTTATTAATGCTATATACACAACAAGAATTGTTCAAAAAAATTACTGTGTGATTCATTCATTTTGGATTTCATCACATAGAGGATGTATTTGAATCACACACTGATTTTTCTGTACATAATTTGTAATTGTTGTTTGTTTTTTGTTTTTTGTGCACATAGGATTACTAATGAAAACAAATGAGAAGATCAATGAATGTGGATCTCTCTCTAACAACTCATACTTTTTAAATCTGTATTTTTTTTTTGGTTTAATTTGTATATGTACAAGCAAATTAAATGTAGTTTTTGATATTACAAATCTTCTGTACAAGCTGATGTAAAAAGAATAAATCAAGAAAACATTTGATCAATTGATTAGTCAACCAAATAAATATTGAAATTTACCAAAATTAGTTGAGGAAATTTCCGATCCTTTGAGGACGTATTCATTGTCGGAAATGGGAGTAATGAGATCCTCATCCACCAAGTCTTGCCATACATAACCTGTCTTGTACCTCCTGCATGTAGCCAAATATGTCCATACATAATACCTCTTAACCTTCACATATACATTCATATTTGTGCAGTATACATACATGATACATCTATTGGGATACATATCTTTATTCATGGATTGTATATTACTGACATTTATTAGCACAAAATTTTGATAAAGAAAAGCTAATACAAACAGAATTCTAGTAATATGTACAAACCTCTTGTAAGACCAGTAGAATGATTCAGGCATGTCCTTTCCTCTCAATTCCCTGAGCCATCTCTTAACATCTTTTTGTTTCAAACAAGAAATCACAACCCATTAATTCAGAGAAATCCACATTAAGCTATATATACATATATGTTTAGTTGTATTTTTATTTTTATTTTTTGTTTTCTATTTTCTAAAAACACATTGATTCAGTTGTCAGAAATTTTGTGTGAGAAAGTTATTCCCTAGAAAGTGCAGTAAAGTGAAGTAAAAGACAATGAAATTTTTTTTTCCATGTGTTCAGTTGTCCGGAAAAAGAAAGTGTATTGTTAAGATTCCTGTAAAATTTTGTAATTTTTGCAAAACATATTTTGAGAGAAAACATGTCATATTGGAAAAGTTAAAAATACGAGTCACAAATTTTTTTGCTAAATAAACATGGAAAAAGTTACGGCATCACGTATTTTATTTTCTTTTCCTACCAAGTGAAGTAATTGCATACCGTGCAAGCGAACTCCATTTCGGGAGAGATGGTGGACTCGGATGAGATGGGGATGCTCGATTTGACCTTTTCGGCTGAGAAAGTAGATGATGTGAAGTCTTCTTACTTCACCAAAACCACCACCACTGCTATCATCACTGCCACATCTACCACCACCTTCAACCTGGGCTTCCATTTTTCCGCCCAAAAATTGCCACTCACCACCAAACAACTAAGTAAACAGTTCTAACCTTTTTAATGCAATCTCATTGAATTGTTTTTTAAAACAAAGAAAAAATTGAAACACAAAATAAATTTTTGCGTGCCGGCCTGCTGTAGAAAAAGCAGAAAAGATAAAGAATTCCTAGTGTTTAATGGTTGATCTGTTGAGAAACAAATGTAACGCTACTTGTGCAGGCCTGACAAAAACATATTACAATTACACACAAAGACACATACAATACTTACAAAAATAATACAAGTTTCTCACACTAATAAAAGAATAATTGCTTTTTGAGATCAGCTACATATACTAACTTTCTATGCAGCAGAGACAGAGAGAAAATTGTTATGTATATAGGCAACTCAGTAGGAGAAAATTGTTATGTATATAGGCAACTCTTCACCATATATATATATATATTTGCATATTTACAATATTATATCTCAATTATTTGAACATATTGTTTAGCTTAAAAAAATAATCAGGGTTGTATTAGACAGTTCCACACAACTACCCCAGAAAAAGTCTGGTTTGATTCCACCAAAAATAAAATAAAAATAATAATAAAAAAAAAAAATTTAAAAAATAGTTCTTATCCAATTGTAAATTACAATTATCAGCCTAAGGTAAGGTGCAATACATAGAATTCTCATCTAAAGTAACAAGACTGCACCAAGAATGAAGGTCTTTTGTTTTTTATGGTATTCGTACGTGGCCTCTATATTTTAGAGTAGAAGGAATTTGGAATTGGCTGCATTTTATTTGCAATTGAATGACACTTACAATGGAATTTTGAAGAAAATCTAACACTAAAGTGGATGTTTGGGGTTGATTGTTTTAGTGACATTCTTTTTTTTAAAAAAAAAATATTTAGTGAACTTTTAAAAAAAAATTCAAAAAAATTCAAAAAAAAAATGGTTTGGTTACAGTTTCCAGAAATTATTTGTGGATGGATTTTGGTTTGCCTTTATTGATTTTCTTTCCCCTTCATATTTTAGCCTTTTTTTTTTTAACTCTTTAGAAACATGATTCGATACATCTAAAAAAATTAAAAAAATTTAACTAAAATATGAAAAAAAAAATCATTAAAAACAAACGAATCCCTGACCAAAAATCCACAAATAGTTTTGTTTGCATTTTCATTTGTCTGTAATGATTTTTTTAAATATTTTTGATCAATTTATTTTACTTTTTAAATGCATCTTGATTAGGTGCATCTAAAAATTAAAAAAAATTGATTAAAATATAAAAAAATTAATAAAAATAAATGAGAACTTATTTAACAACAAGTTTCGCAAAATCAAATCAAACAGACACACTTTTGGGTTCTACTCGATTAGATAGACTAGCAAAATTATTTCTTTTAAAAAAATTTGAAAAAAAAAATTCAAAAAGGACAAACAAAAACAGTCAATTTTTTTTTTGGGATTATTTCTTTATTTATTTTTTAGAATTTTTGTCTTTTACTTTTTAGATTCGTCTTTTGACAAATTAAAAACAAAATTACTAAAACAAGGGGACAATTGCAAAAAAATAAAAAATAAAAAAATAAAATGATATGAACTCAAAATAATTACAAAAAGATAAAAGTATGCACAAAGGTAATGGCAAACACTTCTAAGCCTTACTTTTAACAACTAGTGAGACAATTTAATAGTGTGGTACGTGTACCAACCAAAACCAATTTAAAGTCAAAATGTTTGCGTGGCATATATAGAGAGACAAGTTAGTGAAGTTAGGATTTTCAATTTTGAATGTTGTCATCATAAAAATTGAAAAACTAGAAACCAAGCGAATATTACATTCTTTTCAAAATGAGTATGCTAAACAATAATTTCTGCTACTTTTGGAAGGGCAACTAACATCAAACTAATTTCAGTTTGTAGATGTTTTTTAGAGGGGAGTTAGAGTAGATGTTGGGTGACCTAATTATAGGAAGTTTAATAAATGAATCAGTACCTCTAATCCCTAGCGTTTATGTTGTCATTGGTCATAAAAAAGTGCACAAAATTTTAAAATATATTTTGAAATTCATAAAAATGTAATAAATTTAACGATAAGTGTCACAAGATCTCCATGTTATTTTTGTCATTTTCTTGTGTCTTAGTGGTAGTTGTTAGCATAACCATTAAATAAATAAGCAAACCGTTTTTCCATGACTGTCCCATGAACCAAAAGGTTTAGGAGCAACTAGAGGTGGCAAATGGGTGGATATGGGCGGGTCAAAATGAGTTATGCATTTAAAGCAATCCAACTCAAACTTGCCCATTTAATAAATAGATTTAAACGGGTTCGGTTGAATCGGATACGGGTTGGACAAATGAACTTATTCAATCCATTTACTACATCTCTATTTTATTATTAATATATTTTCCTAAAAGAAGTATTTTTGATTTTAAAAAATATATTTTTTATTATTTTAAAATTTTTGATTTTTAATTTTTAATTTTTTTATGATGACGATGGCAGTGGTGGAGCGGAGATGGTGCAGGAGTGGCGATAGTGGTGATGTGGCGATGGTGGTAGAGGTGGTGGAGTGGCTGTAGTGGAGGACGAGGTGATGTTAGTGGTGTGTTGGCGGTGGTGGTAGTGGTGGTGGTGGTGGTGTTAGTGGTGTGTCGGCGGTGGTGGTAATGGTGCTGGAGTGGCAGCAGTAGTGGTAGTGGATTGGTAGTAGTAGAGGAGGTGGTAGTGGTGGTAGCGGTAGTGGTGGTGGTGATAGAAGAGGTCATAGTGGTGATGGTGGTGGAGTGGCAGTAGTGAAGCAGAAGGTGGTGTTGGTGGTGTGTCGACGGTAGTAGTGGTCGGGAGTGGCAATGGTGGAGAAGGTGGTGGTGGTATAGTAGTGGTGAAGTGATAGTGGCAACGGCAGTGGTGGTGGTAGTGTGTCGTCAGCAGTGCTGGTGGCGATGGTGGTGGCGGTGGAGGAGTACCGACGATGGTAACGATGATAGAATAGCGGTGGTGAAAGAGGTGTAGAGGTTGCAAATGGGGGTTTAAATGGGTAACTAATCAACAGAGTGTTATCCCAAAACCGCCCATTCAGATAGCGGGTTGAATATGGGCAGGTTGGATACGGGTTATATTAGACCCGCCCCGCCCCGCCTAGCCAGACCCTCTTTTATTTATAGTTTTTTTGAAGCTTGTGTGTGTACGCGGTCGTGCACCCAAACTCAAGACTTGTAAATACAAGATATGTTGTGTGCGTGCGTGCGCACCCAAACTCAAGACTCATAAATGCAAGACATGTTGTGTGCGCGCGCGCGCACCCAAACTCAAGACTCGTAAATGCAAGACATGTTATGTTCAACCAAACTCAGCAAACCCGCGACCAAATTAAGACTCTTACACTGATTGAATTTACGACCAAATTTACTAAACTTCAACGGTATAGATCTCACCCAGGCATTCAACCCTTACCCCTGAATGCATAGTTCACATTCTACCAACAAAATAGTAATAAATAATGACCAAAAAGTCAAATGTTAAACAAAGAAGTACAGGGCAAAGAGAGAGAAATTTACCAAAGAATCAACAGATATACATACATAGATAGATACAGAGAGAGAAAGTTTGTGTTTTCAGAGAGAGAAAGCAAGAATAGGAAATCCCCATGGATTTCAAGATCTATGGTTGAATATTCAATGTACCAAAGAATCAACACATATATACACATAGGATAGATACAGAGGGAGAAAGTTTGTACTTATAGAGGGAGAAAGTTTGTACTTATAGAGAGAGAAAGCATGAATCTGAAATCTCCATGGATTTCAAGATCTATGGTTGAATATTCAACTTTCTTGTAGGTTCAAGCAATGGAATTTACAGATTCACCTCAAGACGCAACAATAAGAACAATTCGACCCTTCAAAAATTGTCTTTAGAGCTGCTTTTGTTTTCGTTCTCTTCCTAATCTCTCTCTGGTTCACCTCAAGACGCAAGCAATGGAATTTACAGGTTATTATTTTTTCTCTTTGGTGTCCAATGGGTTAACTTACTCAGTTCATTTAAGCCCAAATAAAAATAAATATATTTGTAACAACCCAAATACAGCCCATTTATATAAATAGAAGGACCCAAACCCATTTATTATGTGTGGGTTTTGGGTGAATTAATGGGTTTGGGCTTGAATTGCCAGCTTTAAGGAGGAGGTGGTGATGGTGGTGAAAGAGTAGGAGGTGGTAGTTGAGTGGTGGTTGTGGTGGCGGTGGTGTAGTGGTAGTGGTGGTGGAGGTGGATTGATGGTAGAGATGGTGCTCATTTAGACTGACTTTTATGGGTACCCATGTCCAATTCATGTAAACTCAATTTTAGGCCAAGTTTGGCAAGTTGAAAAAAAGTTAAAAAGTTAAAAAGTTACTCAAAAAGTTAAAAAGTTATTACTATTCACCAAAAGTCAAAAAGTACGGCTGCACAACTCTCAATCTTAATTTTCCCTTACACACTAATTTACACAATTTTTTAATACACATTTTCCCATAAAAAGTCAAAAAGTTAACCCAAACATCTATATTTTTTCCCTCAACTTTTTAGTCAAAAAAGACAAAAAGTGCACTTATTTAGGACACTCCAAACAACCTCTTAATTAGGTTGAGAATGAGCAACCCATTTAAGCCCATTTATTGATTTGGGTGGGTTTATACGAGTTTTAAATGTGTATAATTGGATTGAGTTTGGGCTAGGTTTGCCACCGCTAGGAGTAACCAATTAATTAGTGCCATTTTATTATGTCTCAACTATACAATTGTTGTGCGAAGAATCTTAAGAAAATTCAACCACACCAATATAGTTAATGCATTCGAATATAGAGCAGAATAATCATACAAATTATGCGAGAGTAGTGCTACTTTAAGCCAAAATTAGACTCATTTTTCAAAGTTAAATAATGTGATAGTCTATTAAAATATCTAAGAAAACTCTCTCTCTCTCTCTCTCTCACATGTCTTCTTTAGTCATGAATCAAAATATTCTATTTTACACATCATTGAGTTTAAAAAGTGAGCTTCAATATCATTTTCCATTATGCGAATACAAGAGAGAAAAAAACAAATAATACCAAGAATTATGTGGTTCGGTGTTAACAATCACAAAGATAAGGACTACTAAAGTATGATAACAAAGAAAACAATCACAAAGATCACTAAACCCTTCCAAGTTCTCTCAAAATTCTCTATAACTTTAACAAACAAGTTTCACTATATCTCAAGTTTCAACTTATAACGCCAACAAACAAATGTTACAAAGAGATATCAAATAAGGATCCACCAAATAGGGTCACCCAATTGACCAAAGCAATAAACAAAGATTAAAGTTCTACCCAAGATCCAAATATGCAACCTCTGAAGGGAGGCTCAAAAGAAATTGAAAAGTTCAATAAAAGAGTGAGAGTCTCTACATATTTATAGTCAATGGTGTTTCCTAAAGCTAATCCAAACTAAAATTGATTTTCTTTTATTATAATCTAAAACCAATAAGGAAACATCTAAATCAAAGATTTAGGAAGTCTAAAATCAAGTCCAAGTTGACTAAATATGTCGCGTTTGGATCCTCTAGAGTACTTTTGCAGTAGTGCAAAACGATGTCGTTTTGCTTAATTCCAAAAAAAAAAAAAACAAAAAACAAAAAAACAAAAAAACAAAAATCACAAATGAACTAAACTCTCTTCCTTCTCTTTTTCCTCCTCCCTCTCAACCCTTCTGCCAACAACCATCCATCCCCCACCCTCTTCAACCGTTAGCCAACCCTCATCTATCCATTGTCGCTGCATGCCAACTCCTTTCTACAGTGACCATCATTTCCTTTCTCTCTCCTAACCATAGCTGCCCTCGCTGTCCCACCATCATTGTATTTTTTTTTCCACCATCCTTAACTCTCATTGGATCTATGCGTCTCCCTGACATTAGATTGTGACAGACATTTTTCACTGCTACCATCCAATAGGTCTCTCTCTTTCTCTTTCCTATTTTTTTCAGATTGAAATGATAAAGGGTGTTGGGGTTTTGTGTGTGTAAAGTTGTGGGTCGAAGGAGGTTGGGAGATGTCGAAGGGGGTCGACAATGGAGGTAGAGAAGGAGGTTGGAGGTTAGGGTTTGTAGAGTGGTGGTGGTAGCAGAAAAATGAGTTGCGGTATGGGAAAATGAACTTAGAGAGGGGCTAAGAAGGGTTGGTGTGAGGCGAAAAGGGTTGGTTGGCTGTTGGAAAGGATGTAAAATGGGTGAGTGTTGACAAGAGGGTGGAGAATAAGGGGGAAGAAGAGAGAGAGTTTGGTTCGTTCATTTTTTTGGGGGCTAAAGAAAAACGATGTTGTTTAGTGTAAAATGATGTTGTTTTGAAGTACTATAAGATGGCGTACTCTAGAGGGTCAACACATAAATGTCACACAAATTCAATCCAAAAAAGGACTTGAAAACGAGTCAAAAACCAACAATCACCGACTACTTCCATCTCTCTTCCCTTCAGTGGCGTCTTTAATAATAATAATAAAACTACACTAACTTTTGTTCTTGTAGACAAATGACTCATCTTAGGCCTAAATATTGGTGAAGGAGTGGAGGCCCTCTGCAAGCATGTACATGAGGCCATCTGCTTGTAAGAAGTCAATATTGCATTGTTGCTGCCATGGCAAAAGAGAGAAGGGAGTGGTGTGCTAATGAATGGAGGGGATGAGATTAGAGTATTATGGTCATGGATATGGAGAATTGAGGAAGACGGGGACTCAATTTAGCTTGTCGTAATTGTGATAACTGAGTTGCATAACACATTCATGCATTCATTCATGATAGGAAATTCTTGTGTTTCATTTGCATTATGCTTATGATTTGATTGTAAAGAAAGAATTTGGAACTTATTGAACATGGTAAGAAATTTAGGAAGCTTTGGAGAATTTGAATATGAACCCTAAAGTTGGAAAACTAGGCAAGTAATGAGAAGTTAGGGAAATTATTTGAATTTGAATATTGAATGACTAGATGACATAGAAAACCTTAAGTGAGGAGCTTAATGATCTTAGTCTAATGAATAGAGCCTAATGAATACTTGATCAAAAATTAAGTAAGATTAGCAAAAGTTAAACAAGATTAGCTTAAGCACAAGTGAGGTTAATTAGACTAACCAAGATTAGGATTTAAATATGGTTAATTAGAACAAAGTCTAGTTAATTAGGCTAATGAAGTAATTAAGGAATTAACCTAATCTATTTCTATAAATACTAGAAAGTTGGAGAATGATGGAGGAACTTGAGAAGCTTGGAGTTCTTGAGAGCTTAGGAGAAGAACAAGAGAAAAGGGAAGAGAAAAAAAAGGAAAATCAAAGAGAAATCAAAGAATTCAACCAAAAATCAAATGAAAATCATAAAAAGGTAAGAAATTTAATCCTCTACCTTATGTTACTACTTTAACCTAACTAGGAAATCAATTGAACTAAGTTTTGAATGGATTTAAATGAAGAAAAATAGAAAAGTTAGAACTTAAGAAAGGGTTTGAAGATTTGTTGGAAAGAAATATGTTTTGAGTTGTTTTTATCATAGATTTGATACATACAAGTGTTATGATATGTCACGCCTTGTATTTTATTACTCGAATAATATTACCAATATTCATTAATCAAGTCCAATTTACAAATGACAATTCATCCTTTGATGAAATAATGAATAATTAAATATACATGTTCCCTCTCATGATACAACAATGTCATTTATATACAAATAGAAGAAATGTCCTGAGGCTTACAATAAATAAGAGAGCGTTGCCCTTTACAAAGCATAGAACTCAACCAAAGAAACAATTAAAAGCACTACAGCTCATCACCACTTTATAACCATGCCAAGTTGTTTGATCTTCAAATCCGAAAACATTCCCTGTACACATGTACAAGTAGGGAGTGAGCAACCACTAGCACACCAAACAATCTCATATTATAACATTAGAAGATATATGGGTACAAAGATACTCATACATATATGTGAAATCATATTAGTCTAAACCATATGATTCTATTACACAATCTCTTAAATCCAATTTATTTAATTAACCACAACTACTTAACTTAAATAAATAAACATGCTTCAATGGCAACATGATATCATTTTCAATTTATTCAATTACTCCATTGTCAATTGAATCAAATAGTTAAGCAATTCATAATCACGTCTAATAAAACATCAAATACATTTTATACAGTCTTATGATATAAATGCATGTGCCATGTCATGCTCAAATATTTTTCTCATCTTTTGAAAATTTTGTGCACAATGCCAATTTGAAAACGCATTAATCTAACAATTTCAATATAATTCCAAGGTGGTAAATACGACTTAAGTAATCCCTAGGCTGGTGTCTGCAAGTAGGCATATCAAGCTCTACTAAATCCCCACTTTACTGGTCTCTCATCGGAAGGCATATGGTACCTTCTCCGTGCGTGATTTCGGTCTTTCACCATGGACACTCAGGCCAACTTAAACCAATATCAAACTACACTCCCTATCCGGACTTACCAACATATTTACCCAAAACAAATCGAACTGATCTTGTTTCACAAAAACAATTTCTTTCTCAAAACAACAGTTTTCAATTGCAATTCGAAATCCATGATAACAATGAAATAGAATGGCAATGCAATATGTAAACCAAAACTTTTAAACAATAGGTTCATCAATAGCAATAACATATAACACCAAAGTGGGTTCAATGTTTCACTAATTTCTAACTCACATACTTTATCAATGAAATGTAATTACAATCTTTTCAAAATGCGTCCCCATCCCCAAACATCAAATAGAATCAAATTCCCATTTTCCTCATGCAAGTAAATTCTCGGGATCTTCAAGTTCAATCATAATTCTCAATAAACATAAGTGAATATTCTAACACTTAATCAATTATATCAAAATCTTCTCTTGACTATAATTATAAAATGTAACACGAGTGTTCGCTTTCCAATTATCAACGTCAACCCTGTCAAATTAAACCAAGGAAAATAATAAATAAATAAAAGTTTTGATAACTCATTCTTGTTTTAATCCAATTCCTCCATTTGCTCCAAACGATCTAAAATCACATTCTTTTCTTTTCTTGTCAAAAAAAAAAAAAAAAAAAAACACCAAACAATTCAAATATCTCATAAGAATTTGAAGTACGAATTTATTATAATAGCATTACTCAACTAGTAAAACTAAGAACCTAATACTAAATCATCTCAACTTAATTAATAATCTTAGTTCAAGTTTGTTTCATACCAAACAACTTCATCTCACTTATTTTCTCCAAAATCTCATACTTATGAAATATTAACATTTTCATCCTACTATATTAAAAGTTATGGTATAATCTCAATAATACACTTTAACCATAAAATATATAAACTTTTAACCAAACTAATTTAATCCACTAAATTAGTAATTTTACTATATTCACATTCTTTCAAAAGAAATAATATCAAACCTAACTTAAACCACTCATCTTTCAAACATAATCATATTTTATGCCAAGCTACTCAAATAGCTAATCTTTCCCAAATTCTCTTCAAGTAACAATTTTCACAACCATTCTAAAGTTAACTAATCAATATAATATTTACATCAAAAATTTTGAAATATTCCCAAGAGTACACTTTTAAGATTGAGAGTTCAAAAGTCCTCATTTCATATTTTCATTTTCGCAAAAATGAACAAAACTAAACCATCAACACATCACCCTTCATAAAATATCAAGAATATAACACTTGTAGAGTTTTTAATCCCAAAACAACTCTATAATCCCAACTTAGCAATTCACACAATATTCATAAACATTAATTTATTTTTTTCTCAAAAATAAATTCCAAAACTCAAAGATGAGGTAAATATTTTAACATTATTTTCTCAAAATAAATTATCTAACCCTAATATGAGATAGATATAACTCATACAATTATTAATTTCATTTTCAATTTTTTTTAAACAAATATTACCAACACAAAATGATTTTTTTTTTCTTTTTCCAAATCAATTTCAAAATATCAATGTCCTTAACACTTCAACATAATTTTTCTTCCAAAAATTAACCAAACAAAAATCTGAGAAATACATATATGCAATACCCCCTATAATGATATATTTTCTCAAAATAACCCTAACATAGCTTTAAAGTAATAATATGAAGAAAGTTCCTACCTTAAAATATGAAGAAAAACAAATCCGAAAATGCAAAGCTAGCCCGATCAAGAATCTGAGACTACCGTTGCGAAAATCACAACGAGCTCTCCGACTTTCATTTACAAAACTTTTGCAAAATCTCACTCTAAAGACTCCTACTCTAAGCTCAAAGCTTGAGCAACCATGGGAGGGAGAGAGAGAGAGAGAGAGAGAGAGAGGGCCGGAGCCCTTTGCTCAAAAGCAAGGAAAAGAAATGAAAGAAGGAAGGAAGAGAAAGGGAGAAGGGTGTGGGGAACAACCCCACGTGGGTTCGTTTCCCCAAAATTGATTTCCCCAAAAGAAATATATAATTTTGGTAATAATACCTCAAAATTTTATAATATAAATTATAAAATAATATAATTTTTCTCACCACAAAATATAACATTTTTGTATATCACAAAATATAATCTTTTGCTCACTACAAAATATATCCATTTTATTCACTATAAAAATATATAATTTCTCACCATATGGTACACACCATAAAATCAACTATCAAATATTTATTATAATTCTATATAATAAATAATAACAACTAAAATGACCAAACAGTTAAACATGAGTGATTAAACATACTCAATTTAAATTAAATCTAAATCATGGGTCTTGAGTTAAATTCTCACTCATAAACCAAAGATCACCCAATTATATATCAAAGTAGACCCAACAAACTTTATCTCAAGTCATGGTCTAAACCCCCAAAACTCAATATCAAATTCTGTTGTATACTAGACCGAACACTAATTAGTCCGCGAATTTTCATAAAATAAATACTCGTCAATAAATTCTGAAATTTTTTATCCAACGTGCTTGACTCATATGGAAACAACATAATAAAAATTTCATAATTTCTGAGATCGAAAATTGTATTTTAAAAAAAAAAATTATTACAAAATTGAACCATTTTCATGCATAACTTTACACAACACTTCAATCCAATTATTACTCAATTAATTTATGCACCGACTATTTAAAAAAAAAAAATATTTTGGGTCATTACATACTATGAACCTACATCCTTTATTTATACTTAGGAACCTTTAAATCTTGTCCTAGAGAATGGAAAGTAAAAAAATAAAGAGAAGTTTGAAAAAGGCATGAGGATTGAACTAAATCTTGTCTTTTGGTTGTTTTGATCTCAAAACCATTTATACTATTGGTTTTCCATCATGTTTTAATGCATTAGGATGTTATATAACATATTTTGGGACTTGAAAGTGAAGAAAATAAGAATAGGAAGCCAAGAACAGCACCAATTCGAACCTGCCTAGAATTCTCGCACGTGCAGCTAACCCTATGCATGTGTGGAAGTAATCCCCACACGTGTGGCAACCCTTCCCAAAAACCATTTTTGGGACTGAAATAACCACAGATGCAGTCGCACATGCGGCCGGGGTCCCGTAGGTGCGGCCCAAGACCTCGCACGTGCAAAAAGCAGGGCTTTTCCTCGTTTCGTTTTCTTTTTGATTCCTTCGACCCTTGGACACCCGTATGCATGTTTTGAACCTAATAAAAAGTTGAACACAGCTAGAAACTGACCTAATTCAAGTTTAGTTAGAAAAGAAAAACTAAATTAAGCTAGTTTGATTGTTATACCTTTGTTTCATCAATACTCGTATTCTTTGTGTAGGTTGAGGCCATTAAAGTGTAAAGCCGAGCATGAGCCATCTGTGAGTAATATTATTGTAATGTTATGTTTAAAAATTTGTTTGGAAAACTTGATGATATGCTATGGATTATGAAATCTTTATTTTAATTTTGAATGAATGAATATCCTATATTTTGTTTAAAAGTATCAATGACATCACTACAACAAGTTAGGTCTTAAATGCCATTTTTTTTTTTGTCTCCAAAGAACTAATTTCGTCAATATAGATATTTGTGAGGAAATATTTTCCTCACCGGTTTGATCATTAAATGTTTGTCACTAAAAATCGTGGTGAGGAAAAATAATTTCATCACCACTAAAATTACTTTAGTGACGAAAATTTTTGTCACCAATAAAACATTTTGTTGCAAAAAATTCTCATTTTCGTCACTAAATAGTTATTTAGTACCATATTTATAACTTTAGTTGAGGAATAAATTTGTCACACATGTTGATCATTAATGAGAAAATAATTTCGTCACGGTAAGATGTAAAGTTGACAAAATTTTTCGTCTCCAAAAATTAGACATGGGTGACGAAATATATTTCGTAGCAAAAATTTGTATACGTGATGAAAATTTTAGTTACCAAACAATAAAATCAATGAATATTTTCATATATAAGCTACGATAAATTTTGTCACAAAAAATATTTATTAATATCGAATAATTACTTTGTCATAATAACAAGTACAGATGAAGAAAAAATTTGTCACTAAACTTGTTGTTCCAAATTTTATATTTCAATTTAAATTATTATTTTACAAATATTTATGCTCATATCCCAATAGCCTTTTAAATGTACTATGATATCCACTAGTTATTATACACTACTCCACACAAAAAAATTCACTAAACAATTTATATTATAAATCAAAATATCCATCCAAAAAATTTAATAATAATCCACTAAGTATAACAAAAAAACTATCATAGCAACTCCCAAAATAAACTAATGTGGAGTCCACAAAAATAAAATAAAATCCACACTTGATTTTGATTTGTAACTATAACTAAGTATCAGTTCAGAAAAAAAATAAAAATAAAAAATTCAACACTTGATATTGATTTGCAAGTATGCTTCCAAACGCCATCAAAAACCAATCTGCAAAGAAAATAAACAAAGAAAACATTAATATATTATTAATTACATCTAAACTCATATTTTATAAACCAATTTAGTAGAAATGCATATAACAATCCAAAACTTCAAAGAGTTGAGGTGATCTTTGATAATAAGCAACACAGATAACAAAAGATGACAAAAGATTGCAAGAATACCATGTATCACTAGCCCTAATGCCAACAAGAACTAGAGAGAATCACATGACGTGTTAGAAATAAACTAATTAGCCCATGATTTTTATAGGAGTTACCATTTTCATTTAAATCTAAATATGTTCCTGTTTTATTTTTAACCTCAACGAGGTAAAAAGGTCAAAACACACACATGCAAGTAAACATAAAAACAAAAACAAATACACATGAATAGATATTGAAATAAAAATACAATTAGACCTTCAAACAGTTTGGGTTAATTACATTTTATATGGTTTTGTCCAAAAACACAATTAGACCTTCAAACAGTGGAGTGCAAACGTTGCAAATTTTGGTTAAGTTAACCGTGCATGTGTGAATCTAAGAAATATATATAATGACACTTTTGCCCGTTTTTTAATTTGCCTTTTCCTATTCTTTTCTTCTTCATTCCCTCTCCCTCCTCCTTTCTACAGCAGTAGACCTACTCTCCCTTTCCCTTATTCTCACTGCCTCCTACACCTCACATGCCACCACTAACCAATAGCCTCATGGGCCACCATAGCTATCAACCACCTCTAAAACAAAATCCAGCAGCCACTTCCCCAAACACCTAAGTTGGGTGACTTAGGAACCTCATAGACACAATCCACTAGGACACCACTGTGCATGGCCAAACCCAACCCCAACACCTAGTGGAAAAGCACCTTTCATCCCTCTCATCTTTCTCTTCCTCTCAGGGAAGTAAAATTTAAAACTCATCTCCCTCTAACAGTCTAAAAATAGAAAGTTCTAAACACAAGTTCTAAAGGCAATGAATCACCTTTAAGTTATAAACTGTGAAAACTCAAAAAAAAAAAAAAAAATGGGGTAGAAAATTTAGGGGAAAATGCTATATAGTTGAGTACGAGACTGAGGAGAGACATTGTCATTTTTTAAGGCAGTTAAGCTAAGAACAATTAAGATGTTATTAATGAAATCATTAAACCAATGATATGTATTGATCCATCACTATAGCCAAACTTTCTATTAGGAACAAAAACAATTACTAACAATTAATAATAGACTACTTAAATTAGTACTGAGAAAAAAAATCACTGTAAATAAATTAACCCCTCACGACAAGAGGAGCTGTGTAGGTGTCATATGAGAGGAGGGAGATGAATGATATAGGACAGACCATCGGACAAGAAAGGGAAGAAGGGGAAGAAAAACAAAGGAAAAGAGTCCCATCTAACATTCTATTGTTGACCTTGAACTATGTTTTCTGAAGAATTAAACAAAAATCAAGTTGGGTTTTCTTCAGTTAGAGTCTACAAGTCAACAGTTAACATTCAACATATGTTGTGATCAGATGTTCCCTATGAAAACAACAAAATGTGCAATAAGTATATGCATTCAATAATCCAACACTCTATTGTCCATTTGGTGGTATTGACATCAACTTAAATAACCAAAATGTCCAGAAGGACCCCATTGACATCAACTTAAATAACTACAATGTCTAGAAGAACATCAACAAACCAAAGTGCAATAAATATATGCTAAGTGGTTTCTATCAATATGAAATAGGACTAGACCACAGTAGGTATGCCTTTCTATTAATATGATCTATCTTCCACATACACAAAAAAACAATGTTCAATGCTCAAATGCCAATGGAAAGGTAAGATCCACAACAATCTAGTTTCTTGTATTTTGCATCCTATAATTTTGGTTTTTTTTTTTAAACTTTTTTAAAAGAAAATGACTAACTAGATTGTTGTGCTCGCATACTTGCTTTGTTTACCTTGTGATTTGCATGATATCTCTAATTTGCATGGGTTGTATAACGTCTAATAACCACCCAACATTATAGTAAAGCAGTACTAAAAAAATAAGTTTAAAGCAAAAAAGTAAAACATGAAGCATTTGAGCAGCATATCTTTGAGTTGCTGCACCTTGCTCAGCAAATTTGTGTGCATCTTCTGTTACCCTTTGTTCTTGCTCTACCCTCATCAAAACCTATCAGATAAGTCATAATCAAGATATTGTTACAAATCTTTATCACATAAGAGAGAACATAACCAATTTTTACATATTTAATTGTCAAACATAAAGCAATGCAAAACCTGAAGCATGACATTTTCTTGTTCCTGCTTATCAGCAAGGGCATGTCAAAGCTCAACAACCTCTCACTCCAATCGTTCAACCTGAAGCTCATAACTAAATAGTCAATATGAAAAATATTTTATTTAACATTTTAAACTAGGTAGAAGAATAAATAGGAACTTAGCCACTAAACAAGCATTTTGCTTATTACAAAAATTCTAATAACTACACCAAACAATTTTCGCAGATTTTGAGTAGAAAAAGGTGAAAAACTCAGTAGAAATTTCCCCCTCTTTCCACTTCGATTCAAAAACCACAGAATATGATCAGGAAAACAAAATCAAAATACACCACAAAGAAGGTGAGGAATTTTGGCTGAAATTCAATGAGTTATGGGAAAATAATTAAACAAATTAAGCATTCAAATATTACAAATTTGGGATGCAAACAAGAATATGGCACATGGCATGCAAATAGCTAGCAGAGTAGTTATAATATGGCATGGAAACAGGAAAAGGAGCACTACACTGCAAGAAAAATTATATATCTCTTAAATGAATAAAAAAGAACACATTTTAATACATTAGGAAAACTAGGTCTATTTTTTTTTTCCCTTCTTTTGCAAAGCAAGACAATCTATACATACACAACAATCTAGTTTCTTGTATTTTGCATATGTTTAACTCAAGCATCTTGATTTTTCTTTTCTATTTCAACGCTTAGATACCAATGGAAAGGTAAGATCCATTCATAGGATGAAAACAGAGTGGGGTTTTGCCCAATTACCACTATAACAAATTACACTTTTGACAACTAAATTTTTAGTCGTCAAAAGTCATTTTTTAATGGCCAAAGGTTTTTGCCGACTAATTTTTTTGCTCACCAGCTTTGTCGCTAGATGATTGTCGGAAAAGGTATTGGCGACTAATTTTTTATTTGTGGCCGAAAGTCACCAATTGGCGACTAAAAATTTAGTCACCCAAAGTTTTCAATAAATGTGCTTTTTTGTTTTAGTGACTAAAATATTTAGTTGCCAAAAACCGTTGGTTTTATTTTGGCTACCAATTATTTGGTAGCTAAAAACGTGACACTCATTTTTGGCTACCAATTTTTTAGTTGCTAAAATCATGATGCTTCTTTTTAACTACAAATTTTTTAGTCACCAGAAACTTTCATTTTTTTGGCGACTAATTGTTTAGTCACAAACAAGTTCCCTTTTTATTTTTTGGCTATTAAATATTTAGTCGCCAAAAGCTATATTTATTAATTTTTTTAAAATGGACAAATTGAATATTTTTCATTAATTTCTAAATTATATGCATTTCATTATCAATGCAACCTGTAACCTGTACATATACAGAATAATGCACCTATCAATTATAATCTAAATCCATTATTAATAATACATCAATAATACCCATTTCATTATCAACTATCCAAAAACTTTAACTTGTAACATCATATTCCAAATATGATATAAATCCATACCAACCAAGTATAATCCATCTAAATTAAATATTACATACAAAATCACTGGATTTCCCAAATAGAGGATTGCACAAAAACAAATGTCTTCCATATACAGAACAAATGCTCTTCATACACAAAAATAAATATTCACAATAGCCCACGCAAAAGCAATCTCTAACAAAAATAAAAAATAAAAAAATAACCGTTAACACTTATTCAATAAAATTGACATTTCAAATTATAACAATTATAAAATTAATTGTTTGAGTCGATTTCTAACCACACTGCCAAACAGGTACTCAGCTGGAGAACATTGACAGAATAGATTAAGCCCAAACAACCTGCAACAAAAAGAAGAGATTCCGGCGGTGGTTCGTCCACCCGGGGGCACTTCGACGATCAAGTCAGTTATCTCTTAAAGATAGCAAAAGTGCTTAACTCACTATTCAGAATACAAAAAGCGTACCTTAGACCCATGGGGGTGCCTCTCTTTTATGGCCAACACTGACCTACTCCTAATAGGAGTCTAACGCCAATAGATTCTGTCTTATTGCTAATTTTTGACTCCCAATAGGATTAGGATAAACTCTCTAAGAGTTTTATCTTTATCCAAACTGAAGTCCTTTTTCAACCTAGGACTCTTGTCCCTTATCCGGTTATCTCAGATTCCGGTATTCTCGCAGATAACCTTGGCCTATCCAAGATTACCTCGGCATCGCATCCGGAACACGTGGCACCTCGGCTGACACTTCGGTGCCACCTCGGTCACGTGTTGCCTTTCAAAAGTTATGTCCCCATGATTGCCCCCTAGGTTCTATTACCTCGGTAACTTGAGGTGATAGAACCTATATCATTTCTTCTACTTAGCAAGTCGGCTTAGCTCGCTTTATCCTTCATTACTGAGGTCATCATTCATCGGCTCAAATATGACCAAGACTTAGTCTGCGTTCATCAATGCCTTAGAACCATTAACCAAGTTTATTCAAGTTTCCCAACCGAGATCATCCTCCCAGCCGAGGTACTGCTCCATTAAATCAAGAACTCCAAAAGTTTTAACACGCGTATGAGCTGTCATGCACGTCAACTCAATTGTTTTCGCCACGTGTCTTTTCCCCACTGGACCGTGTCTGATACGCCCCATTAAGTCGCCTCGCACCTGTGTGCGCCATCTGACAAATATGTCGTTCTAGGCACATCAATTGCATTTTGCCGCCTCTTCGCATTTTTGAAAAAACTTCTTCCCTCTTTCTTCATCTTTTCACTTCACATCATCGTCTTCGTTCAAACTTTCTCTCTCTCTTACTTTCTCAATTTTGCCATTGTTGCTTTCGTGAAGTTTTCCGCAACCAGTCTCACTCCCCCCTCTAGCGAGGCTTCTGCTGCACTTCTTTGCTTACGGCCACCGTTTGACCTCGGCGAACTTTACTTTGGCTTTATTTTCCTTAGGTGAGTCACTGTTCCTTTTTGTTTCTATTTCTTGTTTCTTCTCAAATTATTATGTTTATATTCTGCTACTCTGGCTTTATTCATGTTCTTGAACTTCATTTATGCGTTGAACTCAATCATATATAAGGGCATGTTAGCCTCATGATTCTATTTTTGCCCCATCTTTTTCCATGTATACATACATTGCTCACATATCTATTGATTTTTGCCACTGTTCTTGGCCTTTCTCACCCGCACAAACTTTATCACTATTCCTGATTCTGAATTATTGTTCTTTGTTTTTGTTTTCTGTGTCTTTTCCAGATTCTTGCCTTCAATCTTTGTTTGCCTAGACTTAGGTTTGGAATTTGTTGTAGAACTCTTGAATCTTAAGGAAAATTGAGATGATTTCCGCTTAGATCTTTTAGAAAAATTTGCCCCAACACTCTTGTAGTTTCTAGCCGAGGTCCCTCAAACCCCTAAAACACTTCCTTCTAATCCTTTCCCATTAAGCCGACATCATGGGTGTGTGGAGGTGTAGGGTAGACACCCCAACTAAGTTAGAATATTTCAGGTAGGAGTTTTTCATCCCGGCCGACGTTCATCTCAGGTTGGCAAGGGAGGATGACTCCATTATGCCCACAGTTGACTCCATGCCCTTCCCAGTTGTAGCTTTCATAGAGTGTGGACCTAGGTTTCTACTTGATATCCTTTTCCGAGAAATTCTCCATTACTACAAATTGAACCCAATGCAGCTCGCCATAAACTCTTACCGAGTTATCAACGACATAATAGCTTTAGCCAAAAAAGAGAACGCTAGGGTAACTTTAGCCGACATCCAATTTTGCTACACCATGTGTGGCCTCAAGTTAGAAAAAGGCTACATCTACTACTTTAAACCAAGGTCCACCGAGTACAAACTTGTTGCCGACCTCCTAGACTCCAACAAGGAGTAGGGGACGATTACTTCATTGCCTCGGGCAACTGAGAGTTCACTCCAAAGGAGGACCTTCACCTCTACCCTTTTAGCCGAATAGTATTCGTAGAGGGTAATGGTAAGAGCCAAGTGTTACATTTTTTCCAAGACTTTAATGCTTCGTTTTTTCTATATGTTCTAACGTCTGTTTTTCTTGTAGCTTTTCCACAACCACCAAAAGACTTCTGTAAGTCCTTCTTTCCTAGCAAGGACCTTAAAAAGTTGTTGGATCTACCAGTTCAGAGGCGGAGATCTCTCCTACTGCTCAACTTCATCCCGACTTACAAGTCGGTACTTCCCGACGTCCAAAAAAAGCAGAAAAGCAAGTCCCCTCCTTCCGCCATAACTCTACCAACAGCTTCATCATCTCGGCCAGATTAGGGGTCAACCTCTGACCCAGCAGAGCAGGCATCTACCTCGGCTCCACAGCTGATCCCACCATCCCAATGCCGACGCCGACGCCGAGTTGCAATTGTAGTCGAGATGGGTCGTAAGAAAACAGTTGTAGACGATCTTCTAGCCAACATCCCCGACACAGTCAACGCTCAACCTTCTCCTTCGCAATCTCAGTTGAAGCCAAAGCCAAAAAGGCTGAAGAAGGCTCAACCCAAGGCAACGGTAACTCAGATCGATTTTGAGGACACCTTGCCAATTTCAAAATTGGCTGAGAGCTAGAAGACCCCCTTTGCCGCTGAAAAGAGGCCCGTCGAGGCCGAACCATGTAACGCCCCGAAATAATACAACATGAACCACCCACATTAACCAACATTCACCCAATAATAATGTCATAACTCCAACCTATACATAATAAACCATCGACGTTTGTACATTCAAGAATATAGAGGTACATGAATCTACAGCATGTGAAGCATCTAATCTCAACACAAATAAAATGCCCTTAAGGGCTTACATCTTCCAAGGCAATAGCCTGGTTACACAAAATGGTCTCTCGAACCCATACACATTAGACCTTGGCTTACAAAATATCACAACAAATGGAAGAACAAGGCTACTCTTCATCAAAACATATCCACGCCCTTAGCCTGGCGGAACCACCACATCTTAACCTGCACCAAATCCCATAGGGGTGAGCATAATGCCTAGTAGGGAATTCTAACAAAGTATATACAGTTATGCGATTCTCAATCAAAATAATGCAAATCCCAATGCTATGCCATGCTCTTTTAAAGACATTTCATTTCATGCTTTTCTTAAAGACTTTCATTTTTCAACAAAAGCTTACAGTCTCAACACATTTCAAAAACTTCCAATTTTAATCAACAGGGGCGGTAAATACGACATTGGTAATCCCTAGGTTGTTGTCTGCAATAGACTTTGCGAGTACTACCAAGCTGTCATTTTTACTGGGATTAACCGGAAGGCTCGACACCTATCCGCGCGGTTTTCTGGTCTTTCACCAAGGACACTCAGGCCAACTTATCAAATCATCTACACTCCCTATCCGGACTTACCACCGTATTTACCTCATACACATTGCCATAGTTCTTAATACAACATTACTTTCTTTCATGAAATAAAATATCTTCAATCAAAATTTACAATGCAAAAATAATAATTGAATGCATATGCAATGCAATGATTTTTCATAACTCATAACATTTCTCCATTCAAGTAACATGACAACGATATTGAATAAATACTTTTCTCATTTTCTTTCTTCAATGTTATTTCACAAAATAACATATATACCTTCAACTCATAACAATTCCCGCAATCCATGGCACATACCAATTTCCCATTTCTCAATCATGCATGCTCATGTATTATATAATAACTTTATAAATAGTTTCTCATTTTCAAGTCTCTACAATAACATCAACAATCACATTTTTCCATTACCTCTTCTCATTACTCTTTCCCAAGATAACCATATGTTACCTACACGTAGCCACAATTTCACTTTTCACAATTTTTAGCAATATAGTCTCATCAATACAACATGTAATGTTTTTTAAACATTAATTCTCACAATCCATAATGCACCACAATTATCGTCTTTCACTTAAATATTTCCATACATTCAACAATAGTTTAAAAAAATAAGTCCTCCACTCTTTTGTACCATGAAAATTATCATTTCTTTATATCACATTGTGAAATCCATGCTCATTTACTTATTTAAACACAAGAAAAGAAGGATTTTCATAGTTTTCCTCATGTTTTCAAAAAATCTCCAAATTTTTAGAGTTCTTTCTCAAAACCCAAAACACCTCCCATTTTCATGCGAAAGTTTATCAAATCAATTTTTTATTTTTTTTTTATTTTTTTTATATCACAGGAAAAAAGCTTCAAGGATCACTTAGAACATTTAAATTTTAGATCCTTATTTAAAAAAAAAATCTCAACATTGATCATCTCTTTTATAAAATCTATCATACACTTCAATCTCAACTCATGTTGTCCAAAATTTCAAGAAAATCTCTAAATGAACACATGATAGAGTTTGTTTTGCAAAAATCATCAATCCCTTGAGTCACCAAACCCATTTTTGAAATTTTCAAGGAGAGTTACAAAATCAACTAAAAACTTACATAAATATATATAACTCAAAAGAAAACCCTCTAGGATTTATAAAGGAGTTGAGGTACAACCCACATTTAAAACTCTCTATATTTTTGAAACACAAGATTGAAATCAACATGGAACTAGAAGAAAACTCTTAAAACCATCATCAAAATAGCAAAACTTGTATATATAACTCAAGAATGTCCCTACCTCAAACTTGGAACAGAAGATGGGAAAAAAGGTTGAAACTCCAAAGTTGTCGAAACCAACTTCTACTTGGACCAAAACGAAGCTCTTGACGAGATCTACAATCTTTCTCAAAGGAGCAAGGCAAGAAGATGCTTCCAAGAGAGTAGATCTAAAGATTTTTGAGTGAAAATTGTTTTTTGAGAAAGAGAGAGAGAGTCTCACAGTTTAGAGGGAGAAAAGAGGAGAAGAAATAAAGAAAAGGGTTGAGTGGAAGCCTATTTATAGTACTAGGTCAAAGTAAAATAAAGTCCCAAAGTCAACCCAAAAGACCAAGTCAAAATCCCTAAAAGTTGAACCCAAAATCGGACTGAAAATCTGGAGAAAAGTTCGCAGGTGTCGACTCTTGCAGCACAGGTGTCGACCCTTATGAAGAAAATCTGGAACTTTTTGTTTGATAACAACATAGGTGTCGACCCTTACAACAGAGGTGTCGACCCTTATGAAGAAAAGCTGGAACACTAAGTTTGACTGCAGAGCAGGTGTCAACCCTTCCTCTAGCAGGTGTCGACACCAAAATTGTAATAACCCACATTCATGTCTTAGTCATGTTCATGTACATTTGCATGATTTTGTCTTGTTAAGCTTGCATTTGTAGACTTGGACTTGTTTTGCCTAGGTAAAGGTTCTTGTCTTGTCTTGATGCTATCATGTTTTCCCTAAGTGTTGTATGCATGCTTTGTTCCTTCCTTGCTATGTTAAGCCTAGGTCATGCCAAGCCTAGGTCATGCCAAGCCTAGGTCATGTTAAGCCTAGGTCATGCCAAGCCTAGGTCATGTCAAGCCTAGGTCATGTTAAGCCTAGGTCATGCCAAGCCTAGGTCATGCCAAGCCTAGGTCATGCCAAGCCTAGGTCATGCCAAGCCTAGGTCATGTTAAGCCTAGGTCATGCCAAGCCTAGGTCATGTTAAGCCTAGGTCATGCCAAGCCGAGGTCACACCTTTGAACCTCTTACACCTTGGACCATCTTGGAACCCCTTTGGTTGACCTCCACCGTCACCTAGGCATATTGGCCGAGATGTTATCACCTAGGCATCCGAGATCCTTAATCCTTGCACCTAGTGATCTTGTTCTGGGACTGGAATGACCTAGACCGAGGTGTGGCACATCTAGGCCGAGGTGTGGCACAGCTTAGTCAAGTGTTGTCCTTCCTAGCCGAGGTCATTGTCACCCTAGTTGCCGAAGTCTTGTGGTTAGCCGATGTCACCCCTTGCCGGAGTGCCATTCCGAGTAGCTTGCTAGATACACCTTGTCAGGGCCTTGTCTTGTCAATCTATCACCTTTTTGAAGAGAACCAACCAACCGTTGCCACGTGTCCGAGCTGAGAGTTAAGTCAGCCGGCAGAGAGAGAAACCCCTCATTTGTTGTATCTTGTTTTGAAGAGTAGAGAGAGAAGCTCTAGAAGAGGGAGAAGAGTTCTTGAGAGAGAGTGGATTTCCAAGCTTGATTCTTTGAGATCGAACCGTTAGATCCGTGTTCTAAGGTTAGATTCTTGATCCGCTCTTGTTGTTCTATATGTTTATGATATTGCATTGCATGATTGAATATGATTTGTAAGCCATGCATTGCTTTGAAGTTCGGTTTTAGAAAGAGAAAATGGCATTCATGTGTTCTTCAAGAAAAGTCATGTTTTGATCCGAAGGCTCATGCCTAGATCCATGTTTTTGTGTTTGTTCTTGCATGATTTTCAAAGTATGGGTACCCAGGTCCATGTTTTCGAACTCATGTCATGAAATCCCAGATCTTATAATAACAAGTTATGATTTTAGCATTCATGTTCTTCATGTTCTTCATGCTCATGTTCTTCATGTTCTTCAAGGAGGAAACCCAGATTTCCAGGCTTCATTTCCCTAGGTGTGATCACCGACACCACTCTTGCCTAGATCACACACCTAGGCCAAGCATCATATCTCACCTTGGCCTACCTTGCATGATCACTTGCACGTTAGTTTATCTTGCATGCACACCTAGGCTAACCACTGCACACC
Organism: Camellia sinensis; assembly: GCF_055761805.1. Lineage (NCBI taxonomy): Eukaryota > Viridiplantae > Streptophyta > Magnoliopsida > Ericales > Theaceae > Camellia > Camellia sinensis. The sequence goes on from NC_138965.1 coordinate 86,261,870, forward strand.
TAGGCCGACCATGGTACACCCATGCCGGCACCTTGTAACACCTCGGCAGACAGCTGCATACTGAAGCCTAGGTAACCACACCTCGGCCAAGAGGTGTGGGACCTCGGCCAAGACCTCCTGAGTTCACCCAGCTAGGTCGTTTTAGCCTAGATCATCTCTGTGCATCCATTCCAGGACCTGGTTGGTACCCAGCATGTTTTCCCTAGATGTTTTCAGCATGTTTTCCCTAGATGATTTCCAGGATGTTTTCCCTAGATGTTTTCAGCATGTTTTCCCTAGATGATTTCCAGCATGTTTTCCCTAGATGTTTTCAGCATGTTTTCCCTAGATGATTTCTAGCATGTTTTCCCTAGATGTTTTCAGCATGTTTTCCCTAGATCATTTGCATTCATGTGAAGCTTGTTTTAAGAGTGCGTTCAATAGACTTTGCCACGTGTTTGTAGGACTTGGACCTTTGCCTTGATCCCGACGTCCCAAGAACTAAGTGAGTGGTATTTCTAATAAAGCTATGTTATAACGTTTTGTTAAAGCTTTGCTTTGCTTGTTTTGAAAAGTATTTGATCAAGCATGAATGATTATCCATATTTTGTATATCAAGTATTACTTTGTTTTGATGACATTCTTGGAAAGTCCTCCCATGCTAGGGGACTCTAAGCCATGTAGCACCATGTTTGAGAGATCTCTGTCATCGACGGTCTATGAACGGATGGCCCCACCGACGGTCTATGAACGGGTGGATTTGTCTAATCGATTCCGGGTCGATTATTCCCTTGTCTTGTCCGAAATGTCATCACCCCATGTATTATGTAGATGTTATTAACATCCCAAGCAAGATTTGAAAGACCAAGATTTGATTGATGAACTTGATTCATCCCATGTTTTGAACAAGCTATGATATATGTATTGTTTTGACAAGGACCTTGGAAATCATTCATTTACCCCTTTATTACTTATATCATTCACTGAGTATCCAAGCTCACCCTCCCTATGTATATATGTAGGTAACAAGTTAGAAGTCAGCTACGCCGAGATGTGTGTTTTGTATGCATGTTATGTCGGCAGTGAGGACGTCGGCAATCTTGAAGCTTTTGTATTTGAACATGTCGGCTGAGAAGCCCTTTCGTTAAGATGTGATATGTATTTTGTACTTCATTTCTTTATGTATTCAAGTTGTAAAGCTATGTAAAGATGTATGCCATTTCATTTGACTTATGCACTGCTCTTATGGACCACTTGTATCTTGAATTATTGCTTCCGCATTTGTGAGCCCCCTATATAAATACTCTGATTGTGTGTGAATTTTGTACGTTGGCCTTCGGTAATTACGGATTACTGGCCATCACGGCACCAAACTACTAGGGGCGGTTTGGGGTCGTGACAAAAATGCAGTGAGCAAAATCAGCACAAGGGTCCTTCCCAGATTGGTGTCGACCTTGCGGCCAACCTAAAGAGAAGGTGTTAACACCACCAAGACCGGTGTCGACCCCAGAACATGATTTTCAAGTTTCCAAACAACTTTTCAACGCGAACAAGTGTGGACAAGCAATCCCAACGAGTTTAAATTTATTTATACACCTCCAAAACTAAGGTACAACAACACCAAAAATTTTCAAAATAAAATAAAGGATTCAAATGCACTTCCCAAAAGCTTTGACAAGGGTACAAGTGCTACAAACCATCCCAATCAACTCGGTCGAAGAGGCCGAGGTCAGAGTCGGCCACCACCTTGGGTTCTCTGAAGGCAGATGACCCCTGGGCTCCCCCGATCACTATCGAGGACAAACCGGTCAGAGTGGGAGACAGTGCGACTAATCTTGAGGTCGGCGTTGCCCTCTCTACGGCTTTGCTTTTGTCGAATGACATCAACCGAAATGTCGAGATGAGCAAGTACGCAAATTTTGCCTTGATGCTGCGGCACTCTGTTCAAGTAAGTCCCTTCACTTGGTATTTTTTTTTCTCTGTTTTCCACACTTAGAAAATTTCACTAACTTTTGTTCTATTTACTTTTTGTAGGCAATTCAGCATGCCCACTCCTTTGCCATGCAATCTTTTGAAACCAAGAAGGAGTTGGCCAACAAGGCCAAGGAGGCTGTTGCCTTGCGAAGGACCATCAACAAGGCCGAGGCAAAGAGAAAGACCTTGATTGATCAGGCCGAGGCAGCCAAAAAGGCTCAAGATGAGGCTGAGGAAAAGGCTGATGCTGCTAAGGCCATTGCCAAGGTCCTTATGGCTAAAAAGAAAGAGGCCGAGGAAAAGATGGTTGAGGCCCAAAAAGAGCTTCAAGATGCTCTGGCCACAAAAGAAGCCGAGATCAAAGTTGCCGATGAGAAGGCATACGTTGAGGGGGCGGCCGACGTCAAAGAAGACTATAAAAAGCAAGTGAGGTAGGCATGCAACAAGGGTTTCACCCTTAGTTGGATGGCTGCCCTCAAAAAGTGAGACGTCCCTGAGGGGCTTAAGAATGCCGATGACCTCGTCCTGCCATTCCCACCTACTCCAAGTCAATCCGAAGATGATTCTGAGTCCAAGGAGGAAGCTTTGGTCAGGAAGAAGAAGGACGCTGCTGGAGCCATGTCCCCTACTCTGAATGAGCAAGTCATGGACTTGTCTCAGGATGAGGAGGGTGAGGTCTCTAAAGATGCCACCTCTGAGAAGACAACATCGGACATGCCTATCACTGACAAGAGCATCGACCAAACTCTCAAAGAGATCGATGCCGAGCTCACAACTGAGAAGGCCGCCAAGAAGAGTTCCCAAATGTCTTCCGAGCCCTAAACCGATGTTGATGCCGAATAGTCTAGTCTTTTATGTTTTTCTTCTGTACTTTGCACTTTTTTCTTTCTTTCTGAAACAATGTAACCTTTAATTTGGTCGATGTGCCTTCTGAACAGTTATTCTCCTTATAGGCCGAAGTGCCCTTTTTTTATCTTTGAATGCTGACTCAACTTCTTTTGATGTGATTGCATGCTTGTCTTCTTGTATGATTCCACACTTAGAGGATTTGTAAGTCTTCAATTTATGCCTTTCTTGTATAATCTCCTCGAACTAGAATTCCTCGGACAAAACTTCCAACCTTGCTTATCTCGGCAAGTACACTAGTACTTCTTTCAGTACAACCTTGGATTTACTTGTAAATTTTTCTTAAAATTTCAACAAATGTTTAAACCAATCTTCCTTTAACATAACCTCGGTTTAACTTTAACTTGTAAATTTTTCTTAAAATTTCAACAAGTGTTAAACATGACTTTAGATTAACTTCCAACTTGTAAATTTTTCTTAGAACTTCAAAAAGTGTTAAACCAATCTTCTTTTAGCTTGTAACTTCCAACTTTCAAGTACCATTCTCCAACTTTCTGCCCCCTAATGTGAACTTAAGTTTCACTTGGGTTCACATTAAGCATGTGGCTTTTGAACTTGTTGCCGAGGTCAGATTCAAACAAAGACTGGTCGAGGTTGCAAACCGTGATCTCTTTGTTAATCTGATTGGCATGTACTGAGTTCTAGCTTATGTTTGACTCTGCCGATATGACAAATCCAGGTTAATTCAACTTAGTTCAACTCTATTATATGCAAGTAGGAACTTTGCTCTTGCATATAATAAGTCTAAGTTATTCGTCATGTTTCAATCAGAAACATCGCAAACTTAGTTCAACTCTACTATATGCAAGTGGGAACTCTACCATATAATAAGTTTAAGTTATTCGTCATGTTTCAATCAGAAACATCGCAAACTTAGTTCAACTCTATTATATGCAAGTGGGAACTTTGCCATATAATAAGTATACGTAATTCGTCATGTTTCAATTAGAAACATCGTTTAGGTATTACACAACTTTGGAATCAAAAAATCGGGCTAAAATTTTATTAATTACTTCGGCTAATAACAGAAAACTTTAAAAAACAAGAAAATCTAATGATAGAAAAACTTCAGGTTGCAAGTATTCCAGGGTCTTGGCAACTCTTTGCCATCACTGTCTTCAAGTCGATATGCCCCATTGCCCAATATCGAGATGATTCTATAGGATCCCTTCCAATTTGGGCCAAGTTTGCCCTCTCTGGGATCCTTCTTGTTGCCGACAACCTTTGTCAAGACGAGGTTCCCAACTTGGAATTCTTTTGGGTTAACCTTCTTATTGTAAGCTCTGGCAAGCTGCTGCTGGTATGCCCCCAGCTGAATTGCTGCTTTTTTCCTTCTTTCTTCTATCAAATCTAGATCTCAGGCCAAGAATGCCTCATTGGTCCCATTCTCTACTCCCTGGGTTCTGATTCCTGGGATGCCGACCTCCAGTGGAATGACCGCTTCTGTGCCATAGGTCATGGCAAATGGGGACTTCCTAGTCGATCTTCTTGGCGTAGTCTGATATGCCCAGAGGACATTGGGCAACTTTTCCCCCCACTTTCCCTCTGCTGCTACCAGCCTTTTCTTGATCCCATCCAATATAACCTTATTGGAGGCTTCTACCTGACCATTACTCTGGGGAAAGCCTGGGGTAGAGTAATAGTTCTTGATTTTGTACTTTGCACAGAAACTCTTGATTAGCTTCCTGTCAAACTGTGTACCATTGTCAGCTATTATTGCTCTTGGGATCCCAAACCTAGTGATTATGTTCTTCCAGATGAAGTTCTTCACATCAACGTCTCGAATCTTTGCAAGGGGTTCAGCTTGTACCCACTTGGTGAAGTAATCTGTTACTACTAGCAGGTACTTCCTTTGTCTAGTTGCTTAAGGCAGTTGCCTAACAAGGTCCATGCCCCATTGGGCAAATGACCAAGGGCTAGATACTAGGTTTAAGTCTGCTGCTGGTTGATGTATCAAGGGTGCAAACTTCTGGCACTTCTTGACATAGGCTTCAGCGTCCTTCTGCATGTAAGGCCACCAATATCCCTAAGTAATGGCCCTATGAGCAAGTGATCTGCCCCCAGCATGGCTTCCACATACTCCTTCATGTATTTCATACAGAAAGTCTTCAACTTGTGCAGGGTGTACACACCTCAAAAGGGGTCCAGTAAACAATCTTCTGTAAAGATGTCCCTTGCTGTTAGATTGAACCTTGCTGACTTCAGTCTGATCTTGTGCGCCTCTTTGTGATCATCTAGCAGTTTCCAATCTTTCAGGAATGCTATTATTACGTTCATCCAACTTGGTCCCATCTCCGCACACATTGCTTCATGCTTTGTGTTTAGTGGTTCGATGTTTGGGCCTGACAAGTAGTCAACCATTATCGTCCTTGCCTCTCTGGGTTTCATTGCACTAGCTAGGTTGGCCAGAGCATCAACATGGCTGTTGTCATCTCGGCTAACCTATTGTAGTCAACAATTCTGAAACAAGGCTACCAGTCTGCCCCACCTCTTTTACATAGGCCGACATTCTTTCATCTCGGGTTGCATATTCGCTTGTTGCTTGGTTAACTATAAGCTAGGAATCACAGAAAACTATTACCTCGTCAGCTTCCATTGCTACTGCCAATTTTAACCCTGCGATCAGTGCTTCATATTCCGCTTCATTGTTCGAGGCCTTGAACCCCAAACGGATAGATTGTTCCAGTACCTGCCCATTTGGTGATACTAGCACTACTCCTGCCCCCGCTCCTTGTCGGTTTGAACTCCCATCAACGAACAGCCGGAAGGAGTCACCAATGTAAATGCCGCAGGGCCTGAGTTTTTCTTTTTTCGTTTGCTCTGCTATCCCCAGCTGGGTTTCTCCTAGTTTATTTGGACGTTGTATACCTCGGCTCAACGGAGCCCGATGTATGATGGCGCCTGGCGTGAACTTGGCCACGAAGTCGGCCAGAACTTGGCCTTTGATTGCGATTTTGGGTCTGAATTCCAGGTCGTATTGGCTCAAGGCCACTGCCCATCTGGCTATTCTGCCTATTAGATCTCCCTGCTGCAACAGGGACTTCAAAGGATGTTCAGTTAACACCACAATTTTGTGGGCTTGAAAGTAATGATTCAGCTTCTTGGAAGCCATTACTAAAGCAGTGTTAACTTCTCCAAGGGTAGGTATCTGGTCTCTGTATCTACTAGGGTTTTACTCACGTAGTAAACAGTCCTCTATTCTCCATTTTCTTCTTTGACTACTATTGCGCTCACTGCATGTTCTGAAATCGCTAAGTATAAGAATAGCTTCTCTCCAGGTACTGGATTTGAGAGGACTAGAGCTGTGGTTAGATACTTCTTTAGGTCGGCCAAGGTGGCTTCGCACTCTTCTGTCCACAAGAAGTTTGTGGCTTTCTTAACTAAGCTGAAGAAAGGTTTGCACTTGTCAGAGCTTCTACTTATAAATCTATTTAGGGCTGTAGCCCTTCCAGTTAGCATCTGCACTTGCTTTGCTGACGTTGGGCTTTTTAACTCTAAGATGGCCTTAATCTGGTCCGGGCTAGCCTCAATGCCCCTTTTGGTAACCAAATACCCTAAGAACTTACCAGACCCAACTCCAAATGCACACTTCAATGCATTGAGTCAGAGCCGATATGTTCTAAGGATGTCAAATATTGCCTTTAAGTCTTCGAGATGACCCTCAGGTTCCTTGGTCTTCACGACCATGTCATCTATGTATACTTCCATAATTTTGCCAATTTGATGTCTGAACATCTTTGTCACCAATCTCTGGTAAGTTGCTTCTGCATTTTTCAATCCAAAAGGCATCACTCTGTAGCAGTACAACCTTTTTGGGGTGATAAATGCAATCTTCTCCTCATCTGGGGGTACATGGCTATCTGATGGTACCCTTTGTAGGCATCCAGGAAGCTCATCCTTCCATGCCCTGAAGTGGCATCTACCAATTGGTCAATTTTGGGTAATGGAAAGTTGTCTTTGGGACAAGCCTTGTTTAGGCTGGTGAAGTCTACACAAACTCTCCACTTCCCATTCTTTTTCTTCACCACTACTGTGTTTGATAGACGTGCTGGGTAATTTACCTCTCGAATGGATCTGGCCTCCAAAAGTCTATCTACTTCTTCTTCTACTGCCTCAACATGCGTCAATGTTGGCCTTCTTGCTCGATGGATTATAGGTTTGGCCGACCTGTCCACATTCAGTCTGTGGCAAGTGACCTTGGGGTCAATGCCAGGCATCTCGTACGGTGTCCAGGCAAACACCTCAATGTTTACTCTCAAGAATGCCTCTAGTTCTTTTTCCTCTTTCTCAACCAAGCTCGAGCCGAGAAGAAAGAAGTGTTTTTCATCCCCTTCCTGGACAAGAATTTTCTTCAAGGCTTCCTCACTCTTCTCGGCTGGTTCTTTGCCGACGTCCTCCAGGACTTCCATGTCCTCATCCTCAATATCTGCTGATTCTGTTTTTCATACATTGCAGGTAGTTTTCATTACTGCCATGGAGTAATTCTTTGCCTGCACTTGATCCCTTATGACCTCCTCAATTCCATGCTTTGTTGGGAACCGCAACAACTGGTGCAATGTTGCGAGAACAACCCCCATTACATGTAGCCATGGCCTTCCCAGGATAACATTGTAAGGTGAGGGAGTGTCAATTACAGTGAACTCAGTTTTAATCTTCTTGGTGCCAGCCTGCACCTCCAAACTTACTGCTCCCAAGGGCCACGTCGGCGTTCCATTGAACCCGACCATAGGACCATTGGATTGCTCCAAATCGTCTTGATGAAGGCCAAGCTCCTTGTAACATCTGACATACATGATGTCACAAGAGCTGCCCTGGTCGATTAAGATGTACTTCACTTGACATTCTCTAATCTAGAGGGATATTACCAAGGCATCGTTGTGTGGATGCTGCACCATCTCTAGGTCATTTTCAGTAAAGGACAGCACTGGTCCTTGACACTCGACTGTCCTAGGTCTTTTCTGGTGGACCTGGTACACATGCTACAATTGCTTTACCTTCTGAGTCTCCCCTCCGTATTTCGTTTTCATTAACCTTCAAGTGAATTACATTGATCACTCAAGGTCCGCTTGCCTGCGGTTGCGGTGATGGGGGAGGCGGTGCTGTTGGTACCTGAGAAAGTCTTGCTTGCTCTTCCCTTGTCCTGGCCTCATCTACCAGGTCTCTTAAATGGCCTTGTCTTACCAGGACTTCTAGATGTGCCTTCAGGGCTCTACACCCCTGAGTCAGATGGCCATTCTCATTATGGTAGGTGCAGTGCTTGCCAAGGCTTCTTCCCATAAATTCGCCATGAGCCCTTTCTGGTGCTCTGTAGTATGGCTAGTTTCTGATCTTTTCCAGCACATTGTAGATTGGAATCCGGAATACGGTAGTGACTGCCTCTGTAGCCCTTAGTCCTGTCTCTTGCTTATTGTATCCACCATCACCTCGGCCTCGCTTCGGCGAGCCGCTCTTCTTTTCTTGTTTTGACGCCTTTGTCCCCGGCGTGTCTTCCTCGGCCCTAGCATATTTTTCTATCCTACCCATAAGTTCCTCCACGCTTTTTGGCAATGTCTTTGCCAGTGACTTTCGAAGCAAGCATTCATCTTTCAGGCCATTCTTAAAAGACACGACCGCCACCTCTTGGTTGCATCCTGGTATACGGTTGAACACCTCATAATATCTTTTGGTATAGGCCCTAAGGCTTTTGTCCTCGCCAATTCTTAGAGCCATCAGGGCGTCCACCCTCAATGGCTATAGTTTGTTTGTCACGAACCTAGCCACAAATATCTCGACCAAGCCTTCCCAACTTTTCACAGTTCATTTCGGTAACTTGTAAAACCAATCGGATGCGATCTACCCAAAGAATGAGGGGAACACCTTGCAGAGCAACGGTTCGTTCCCAGTGAATAATGCCATTGAGTTCAGGTACAAGCTGACATGAAAGTTAGGGTCTGACTTACCATCATATATCTGTAACCTTGGCATATGGAACCTTTTCAGTGACTCAAATTTTTCCAACTCCACTGAGAACGGCATTTTCAGCTTGACCGGAGAGGTTACCTTGGCATCTTGTTGCTTCCTCTGGAGGTAGTCCCTCAGATCCTCCTTGGTTCGTCTAGGAGCTTGGCTATCAATGGATTTCAGTCTCTTCGGTGTGCTACTAACGGTACCATTATAGGTCCTTTTGGACCTTTCTCCATTAGTTGCGTCAAAATACAGCTCATTCCCCTGAACATGCCGATGTTCTTTGGGGTCAGCTTCCTTGGTGCGATGCGTCCTCCGTGAATCTCGCCGTCTTGATTCTCCTCGTCCGACCTCCCGTGAAGGCCGGTGAGAGTGTTCCTTGATCCTATCGTGTTGAGGAGTCGTAGGAATTGTCCTCTGCCCCCCTGTCTGGGCATCTTTTTTGGCCGCTGGAATCGATGTGTCTTGCAACGGAAACGGTGGTTGCATGACGTTGTTCTACATCATGAAATTGATGACCGATTGTAGGTTTGCCAATTTGTTTGCCAGTTCCTTCATCTCGTCGTCCCTCCTCAGGCATCTATCTTTTTATACCTGGAGGTCGTCCTCATTATAATACCCGCCTCGGTCTAATTTCTTTGTTACGTCGCCTTCCTTGATGACGTCTTTTTCTCCATGATTTTTGGCATGAGTCTCTTCGTTGCAGTTGTCTCCTTCAAGGTCAATAGGTCTCCCACTCCCAGTAGGAGTGTCGTTCCCAACCTTCTCTTTCTGTCCGTCGTTGGCCATCTATCTTTCTTTCCCACAGACGGTGCCAAATTGTGTGAGTCGATTTCTAACCACACTGCCAAATAGGTACTTAGCTGGAGAATACTGGCAGAATAGATTAAGCCCGAACGACCTGCAACAGAAAGAAGAGATTATGGCGGTGGTTCGTCCACCCAGGGGCACTCCGACGACCAAGTTAGTTATCTCTAGCAAAAGTGCTTAACTCACTATTCAGAATACAAAAAGCGTACCTTAGACCCATGGAGGTGCCTCTCTTTTATAGCCAACACTGACCTATTCCTAAAAAGTGTCTAACTCCAATAGATTCTGTCTTATTGCTAATCTTTGACTCCCAGTAGGATTAAGATAAACTCTCTAAGAGTCTTATCTTTATCCAAATTGAAGTCCTCTTTCAACCTAGGACTATTGTCCCTTATCCGCTTATCCGGGATTCCGGTGTTCTGGCAGATAACCTCAGCCTATCTGAGATTACCTCGACATCGCATCCGGAACTTGTGGCACTTCGGCTGACACTTCGGTGCCACCTCGGGCACGTGTTGCCTTTCAAAAGTTATGTCCCTACATTAATAATTCTAACTTTCTACCTATTAATACAATTTTTCTACACATTCAAATGCAAAATCTCCACTTTCTTACATGTTAACCTATTCCTAAAATCATGAATAATAAATCGTTATAGGTGCTTTAATAGGTGCAATCATTGTAGCTCATCAACAATAAATCTTTAGAATATAGAACTAGGAATCCAAATCAAACTTTGTTCTAGATTATCATAATAAATCTACTCCTCAAGCATTGCGATTATTTCCATAAGATTAATTCAATTAATTCATTTATGTAGATGGCATTCTTACAATTTTCAATTAAAGCACAAGAAAGAAAAGAACTCCTTTAAGGTTTCAACATCTTGATTGTTCTCAACATTGTTAGGATTGAAATCCTCATGTTTACACACACACAAATATATTGTCTTAGAAAACTGGAACATGAACGCATACGTTAAAGAAAAAATAAAATAGTGTATCATAGTAAAGCAAAGTCTATATAATTAAAACAAAACAACAATTTGGATTCCATAGCAGGATTTTCAGTGTATTTAAAATATTGAATTTACATTCATGGCCAAGGGCCCAGATCTTGCAAATTTGCTCAAGTTAGGCACCTATTTTACACTTTTTTTTTTAGAAAAAAAAAAATGCTTTGAAAGCTTTTCATAATACTACCACTAGTGCCAGGTGAAAGCCAACTTCCTTTACTAGGCACTCATTTTGCATCACAAAAATGCCTTTACAAGATTAAGGAATAACACAATTGTTTTACCAAATGAAGGAAAACCCAATCTTTCCCAAATAATTCTAATAAATTCATTTTTTTTAAAAAAAAAACAAAAAGAAAAAGATGATAACACAACATTCTCAAAACTATGATAATTCATATATAATGAGATTCAACTATAATATTCACAATTTTTCAATGTCAAAAAATTTATAACCAAATTACCATTGTAATTATATTAGTGCACTAACCTAGGTTCAAACCAAAAACTGCATAAAAAGAACGAGATGTCCAGAACTTCAAATTGGTGACAATGTCACTAAGTAAACACTTGAACCGAAAAAATATGCATATCTTATCGTGACCACCAACATCCCAAACTGTGAAGTTGATATTCTTGTACTCCAATGTCTCAATGTTGAATCCTACAAGAAACAAGACTCTTTTAAAAATAATGGTAGCTTGGTTAACCAGATGTAACTGCTAAAAAATTCAATAATGAGCAATGATGAACTAATTCCACTAAACAACCATGTTTACCAACTTCATTAAACGAATCTTTCGGTGTTACATAGATTTTTTACAACTAGAACCATTTAAGTATTTCAATGAAACTAGGAAACTATAACCAGTTTCATCAATTAGATCTTTTGTTATATAGAATCATCAAAACCATGTCTATTTCCCTAGAAGTAAAGGATTACACAACACATTGTCTTCACATTATTTATCTAAAAACATCAAAATCCAACATGAAGCCATTCTTCAAATTCACTCCTCAGTCCTTACTATAGCCAACATTCCTTTCTGTTATATATGCTAGCATAATATTGTCTCACTATCTCTCATCTTGTCTACAATCACATTTGAACCAACATATTGAATATAGAGATTGACAATTCTAGTGTAACCAATAGATCTCTAATATCAAACATAACTAACAAAACTAAATCAAAATTTAAATACTGAAGTTATACTTTATATTACACTAGCACAGTAGCACTCAAGTATTAGTGTGACTATAATTTTAGTCTTTTAGACAAGTGCCAATCAACACAATGTCTAATCAAATTTGTTAGTACTTCGTTATTCCTGCCTCCCATTTAATCAACATTCTATTTCTTACAAATTTTGTTGTATTCCCTGACTTCTATTTATTGTATATAGTTGTTCTTTGTCTTTTTATGCTATCAGTACAAATAGCCACTACATTTAATTTGGAGTATACTCCCTCTCAGTACTTTCAATGATGCTAATAATGGATATCTCATCTGCAATTTTGGAGTAGAAGTTTTTTTATATTATAAATTACACTGGTAGAGGATAGTCCATAACATACCAAAGGAAATTGACAGTTTTTATACCTAGAAGATTGATAATTTCTCGTCTTGAGATAGTGGAATTCATTACTTTGATGTCTTCACTTTTGAGTTTGCTCTCAATTACTATATTCAAATTGAAAATATATACAAAATACAAGATGCCCATAAGGAACCAATACCATGGCAAGCACTGGAAACTAGCATGAACACAACCTTTAAATACAAAATATAGTCCGAAGAAGTCAAAGATGGGACACTGCGTGTCTCATTGGTTTCAAAAGTTAGGAAAAACATTTATTCTTAAAATTAGGAAAAACGAAGATAGAAAAACAGAGGAATTGAGTGAGAGAGAGAGAGAGAGAGAGAGAGAGAGAGAGAGAGAGATGACCCATACTTGAAAATAGAAAAATAGGGAAATTGAATAATAAGAGGCGTTGATGGAAGAGAACATGTAGCACGGAAGGAGATAGCCAAACAGGCTCGGAGATGCGACGTCGACGGCGGCACTGAAGAAGGAGAACGGGCGACGTCGGCGGTGGCACTAAAGGAGAACACGCTGAAGGAGGACAAGGGGTGCTAAACGAAAAAAGATAACTTGTGTTTTGTTTTGAGAGAGAGAAAGAGAGAGATGAGAGAAAAACTAATCAACATAAAAAAAAAGGGGAAAAAAATTAGTTGTCTATCTTTCATTACCGCCCAATATGTCAAAATTCTCCCTCCAAAATTAGAGACAAAATAATTTCCTCATCAAACAATCTTAAAATATTAAAAATTATTAGTGATGAAAATATATTTCTCACCAAATGATTTTAAAATATTTAAAATCAAGTTTCTCAAAAAAAAAAAAATGTAAAATTATTGGTGATGAAAATATATTCCTCACTAATAATTTTATAATTGGTGACAATTTTTTTTTCTCACCAAAAGTCCCAAAATTTTGGCGTCACAAAAAAAAAATTAGCGGGAAAACCTTCGGTGACGAAACTTAATTTCTCCTCACCTAAAAAGAAGTATATATTGACGAAAATAAATTTCGTCACCTATTATTTTTATTATATGTGACAAAATTTTATAATTCGTTACGGATTATTATTATTTAGTGACGAAATTTATTTTTTTCACTACTTTTCGTCACAACAGGATACTTTTCTTGTAGTATCCTTAGATAGTCCCAGCCATTGGGAGATAATATAAAAGTATTATGGCTATGTTTAAGCTCCATCGCCACTGAAGTGTGGATTGTTTAATCGTACCCAAGTCGATTATTCCATTAAGAGACTCTAATGGATGCACCATGTATCAAGCTTTGTTTATGAGTTAACCTTATGAATATTTGAATGCTTTTAGTAAATGCTACATGAAGTGTTTCTTTATTAATGAGCTTGGAATTTGTTCATTCACCATCTTACCATGATATTTGTTACCTAAAAGACAGCCTAAGAGGGGGGGAGGGGGTGAATTAGGTTGTTACAAATAAAAATAATAATATCTTAATAAAAATTATGACTAGCACAATAGATAAATATAATTAATGAAATAAAAATAATTAAAACAAGTGTTCTAACAACTATGTCAATTAATGATTTTAGCACAATAAAAATATGAAATATAGCTATGGCAATTTAAATAAAATAAAGATGTTAGGTTTTTTCTTGGCAATCCCATTTGAACAAAACTCCTTTCAGTTGTACTTATTTTCGCACTTTTTATTTCAGTGAGGCTATGAGTGTTTAGATGCGAATCCAACCTGAATTGTGCCTTGCAGAGAAGTTTGTGATGTTAATGCCTTCAAGATTGCCACTTCACTGATTATGACGGGGATCGAGCTGTCCGGTCGGCTTGCGGGGGTCGAGGGGGTAGCGTCCCTTGGCGGGTCCGGGGCAGTGCCCGGGCGGGGTCGAGGGGCAGCGCCCCCGAAGCAAAATGCAAAATTGCATTTGAAGTTGCATGTCCGCCGTTGCTCGCTCGAGCCAAAGCTGCGTCCATATAAAAACCTGAAAGAGATGATTTCACGTTCGAGCATAGGTTGTTTGGCTCGAGCGAAGCCACTTATGGAAAACACGCGTTTTTGGTTCCTCGCTCGAGCAAAAGAGTCTTTGCTCGACCGAGCATCGCGATTCAGATTTCTATAAGTACGTGTTTCTGTCAGATTTTAGGATTACTTCTCCAGATCTTCTTCTTGGGTTCTAGGGTTTATATCTGGGGTTATTTTGCTAGTTTTCTTTGATGTTTTGATTGAGTATTCAACTCATGGTTTAAAGAGTATACATGAAAGGATTATTTATTTGTTCTACACAAAAGAGAGAGTTGTTCTTCGGTGGATTCTGAAGAATTTGAGCCTGAAACTTTGGTAGATTCTGGAGTGGCTCATCGTCAAGAAAATTCAGAGGTGAAGACGGGGTTGGAAGAGGCACATAGAGGTTGGTTCAATTCGGGCGTGGATTCGCTAGGTAATTAAGAGTATACTTGTGTAATTCCTTTATATCTTCTTAGTGGATTGTTTTGTGACTGTTGCCCGTGTGTACACACGCCCGAACGTCTCGGGTGGATCCCGTTTTCTTCATTGGGCTCACTACAACTCAGACTCAATGTCACGGTTCTGAATCAGATCTTACAAAGTGCAATGCAAGATCGATAAATCACCAAAGAGTCCAAATCTGTCAATCGTTTTGAAAATTTGATTTTTAGAAAGAAATGCCAAACAAGGACTGCTTTTCCAGATACAGAGTCGTCGCCTAAATATTTTATTTTGGAGGAATTTAGGAAACCCTGACTCGTGCCTAAGGCCACGTGTCCGTCATCACCAAAGTCGCCACGGCTCGGGAACTTGGGTACGATTGGAGAAGGTCATGCAATGAGCACCCTCGCTCGCCCGATCAAAGATCGGCCACTACTAAACATGATATCTTGTTTTTGAAAACACGAGCGTTCTTATTCCGATTTATTAGCCTAGAATTACTACGTGATGCACACAGCAAAACAAGTATAGACTAGATCGCCTAATTTGGAACAAAGCATTGCATATCCGTTTGTTTTGAAAATGGATTGAAGTTTGCTACTCGCAAGTAGGCTAAAGCACGGGTTTCGACGAATTATTCCAACTCAAGCAACCCAACCTTCACCCACAGGCATTCAGGCAGTTATATCACATAAACACATAGTCTCATGGTAAGCATGCTATCATGGCAGTCACTCACACACATGCAAGGATGCTAAAGCATAAACCCTTACCGAGTACTCCGAGCCAAAGAAAGAAGCTAATTAGAAATCCTGCATGAATCCTAACTATGCTAAGAATGCCTAATGCAACACATGCAAAAATGCAACTACAATAGGCTCGGCTAGTATGAGATGCAACAATCGATACATGTATTCAACTTGGAATTGAAATACAATGCAGTTAGCATGATGCGCCGAGCCCGGTGCATGCAATACAGATGAATGAATGCAAGCATGCGAACATATAGATGCTAATTGAAACATGCCCTAAAACTAACCATCATAAGCTGGTAAATAAAAGAGAGAAAGACGTGGGGTTGGAAGACATGCATCACACACACGCACACTTATTACAAAGTTCGCCCTCTCGCGGAGGGTCCGAATAAATAATACAGAACCAACTAGCTAATCTAAGCTAATTAAACTTGTTATTACACAACCGAAATGAATAGCGAATTACAGCTAAATATTATACAACATTAATTAATTAACAAATTAAACTAAGGAAGCAAATAAATTAGCATGCAAGCTACATGAAATGGACTGCCTCAGCTCTGTTCCGAATGATAAAGGATGCATGCACGCTCGAGTCACCTTGTCGGGAAATCCATCGCGATGCCTCGACTTGCCTTTGTTTGCAATTGATCTCAGAAACTTGCACAGAGCTCCAGAAGGCCGAAACTACACCCTGGGAACCCATGGGAAGGTTGTCGACCAGCTCATGGCCTTGAAGACCACCTACCGACCACCTTTTGTGGGAGAAACCCAAAAGGGTGGTCGGCCTGCCAGAAAAGCTGGTCGGCTGACCAGTTTCTTTCCCTGGTTTCTGGTTTTTCTGCAACAAAGGCAAGAGAGAGAGAAGGCAAGGTATTTTCAACATATGTGTGCATGACCACTCCCTCCATCATTGCATAAGCTCTAAGGAGCGTAGTCCTCGATCCTTGGACCACCAATCACGCATCTTGATGCATGATGGCCGAGGAGTCGGATTGCACGACTCAATGTGAAATGAATGCACATATAAACACATAAATGCCTAAACTCCAACATGTGTTAGTCAAGAGTGTTGGCGATCGAGAATCGAGGCACGTTTCGTCATTTTGAGTACGAAACGTCCCTCGTTTCACGTGTTTGGACTAAACCCTACTCCAAACACAATGCAACAAACAATGTATGGACAAATGCAACTCTAGCATGCGATCTAAATGCAATGCAACTAAGTGATGCGAAGATGCACGGAATGACATGCAAGCATGCAACTGGCATACACAATGCTATGAACTAATCAATGGCATACTCAATGCACATGGATTATATGGCATGCGTACACAATGCACAAACATACAGGATGTTATGAACGAGGCATATGCAATGCAATGATCAAACATGCGATAACATGGATTATAGGGCATACACAATGCAAGATGGACTTAAACCAAGATGGATGGGCCTCGGCCACACCCAAATCAGTGGCCAATATGATGAAAATGAGGCAACAAGGTACATGCAAACATGCACAAATGTAAGGGACCAAACCTAAGGAACAAAGTGCAACTCTACCAAAGCATGACAAGGATGAAATATGGCATACAATGACACATGTTCCAGCTCTGAAATGACATACAAGATGGTCCCGAATCATGCAAACAACTCAACCGATGCATGTTGGATGGCATAATTATCGAAACTAGTGAAGTGCATTACACTAGAGGTATGCAAAGCGATGCCCAAATGACCAAACCAACCCCAAACAGTCCCTATGCAGACCTGAAACAGTGGCAAAATGGACTAAAATGATGGCTTGCAATGCACAAAAATGAAGCTCATGCAATAACCCAAAAATGAGGCATACAAGCGCAACCCTCAAACGCATTTAAAGAGTGGAAAACATGGGAATATGGTACAAGTATAAGCTCTGAAATAACATGTTCAATGATGCCAAAACATGAAAACAACTCAAGTTAAGCATGCAAGATGCTTCAAAACTCGAAGCTAGGTAAGGGTATTACACTACAAGCATGCACGGCAAGCATCATTCGACCATGGGACCTCAAAACAGAGCTAAGGCAGCCCAAATCATGAATAAAATCAGTTTAGAACATGGCCAAAATATGCTAGAATCAATGGCCAAAACAACATGCAATGGAAGCTAGTGAGCATGGTTTACACTACAAGCATATGAAGCATTCAAAAGGCCACTAAACCAGCAAAATTCAGAGACATGAGATGCCAAATAAAGCCCAAAAATCCACTGAAACATGATCAATGCATGCAAGAATGTCATGCTCCTTTGATAGGCTATAAGAGGGGTTATTCTACACACGCAAGAGACACACGCAAGGTGACAAAACCAACTCTAGAAAGAGCCTAGGAAGGCCCTAAAAGTCACTAAAAAGGACCTGAAACAAGGCTTGGAGGTGTGCAAATGAAGGCTCCTTTGTAAGGCCAAAAATGCTAGTGAACAAGACAAGGAGGGAGAGGGTCACCCCTCTCTGATTTTGGCTCTCAAAAACACATGTTGACCACTGAAAATCCGCTGGATTTCAGTGGTTAAAAGGCCAAGCAAAGGTCAACACAAAGGCCTTAGGGCATGGCTCAAAACAAGGCAAAATGAAGTATGCAAGGGGGTAGATGACCCCCAACAACAAAATGACCTTAAACAAACATCAAAAGGACCTCAAAAAAAGACTTTTTTCAGTTGACAAAAAAGTTCAAATATGCATGCAAATAAGGCTAAGAGATGGATCAAAATAAAACTTAAAAGAGGGAAAAAGTGTGTTACCCTTGAAGCTTAGCAAGACAGCAACTTCCAAACCCAAAACCAAACTCCTTAACCTCTGAAAATGGCCTCCAAGAAGCTCCAAGCAATGGTGGAAGGGTTAGGCTATAAGGTGTAGTGCAAATGGTTAAGAACCTAGCACTTTTTGAGCCAAAATAGAGAGATATAGAGGGATATGTATATTTTGCCTTAGACTAATTTCAGAACCTGTGCCAAGGAAAAGGAGGGCCTCTCTTATAGAGATACAAGGCTAAGCTTCTTCAAGAAGCTAAAAACCAAGGCTCAAGATCCTCCATACACGTGTATGGAGGATACAAACTGTGCCTTCCAGCTGGCACAGCTGGCACACACTCACACAGACAAAACAGGAGGGAGTAGACCGACCAGTTCAAAGGGTTCAACTCAATGAAAGGTGGTCGGCAGCCCCATTTGATGGTCTCCACATTGAATGCAAGCTAGTGGTATGGTGGGAGATCAGTAAATGTGGCTCAAAGACCAAGGAGACCAGCTTCCTGACAAGAAAATCGGCTGGCGAGAGAAAAGTGGTCTCCGAGGAGAAAAGGTGGTCTCCCACCCGTGAACCACCTCCCAAACATTGAAAACAAGGTCCATGCCAAAAATGAATCAAGACGGATGCAAAATGAGGGTTCGGGGGTCAAAACGCACAGTCGGGTGCCCAAAAAATAGGCTGTTAAGCATCGAAAGTGGCGTGCGACCACAAAGGTGGTCTCCCGGGCCACAATGTCCCTCTAGACAGAGGAAACAAGGCATGTACCAAAAATCGTGCCAAACGGAGAATGTTAAGCGGTCCTAAACCGAGGCGCGCCGCCGACGGCTCCGAAAATCAAGAAACTGGCCTCTAAACGGGAATAGCGGCCTGCGACCATGTAAAGTAGCCTACGGCCACTGAGAGATGGTCTAAAAGACCTCTCCCTCCCTCCAAGAAGAGAAAACAAGACCTGGTCCGTAAACCAAGGCAAAGCACAAAAAGTCCCGATGCCTGGAGGCAAGGCTCTCAACTGAAACTCCGAAACCTCAGAATGAGCACAACATGCACCATCACCGAGTGCTCAATCGATGACGTCTGAGTCTTAAGGTTGGTAAAAAATGGGGTGTCTATAGTTGCCCCGCTTTGACAGAACTCGAAAGTCATAAGTGACGGGAGTGAATGTCAAAGTCCAGAGATGACCCATTTTTGATAAGGCCGAAGACTTAGACAAACAGGCGAGATAAACAAAGAGAAGTGCCCGCAGGCAGGGGAAAAATGCAAAGGGGTATGCACAAAGCCGAACATAACTTATGATCATGCAAAGCACGCTGTAATGAAGCAAATATACACAATAAATGCAACAGTTTAAGCGAATGTTATGCAAAGCAAGTAAACACGAGCCAAACCACATCTCATGCAGAAATGATGTAAGAAAATTATACAACTCTCACTGTGTCTCACGCAGAGAAGGCTAAAAGCGACTACCGAGAACACCCGGAGTCTTAAACGAAACAACTCTCAACGTATCAAATGTAAAAGGAGAAAGCGAACAAATGGACACCGGAACGCATCTGAGTGCTCGAAACCGAAGACGTCCTAATGCATTACATGCGAGAGGAGAAAAGGTATGAAAGAACACCGGAACTCATCCGAGTGTTCGAAACCGAAGATGTCCTAACGCACCGCATGCGAGAGGAGAAAAGGTATGAATGAACACCGGAACTCATCCGAGTGTTCGAAACCGAAGATGTCCTAACGCACCGCATGCGAGAGGAGAAAAGGTATGAATGAACACCGGAAATCATCCGAGTGTTCGAAATCGAAGATGTCCTAATGTACCGCATGCGAGAGGAGAAAAAGGTATGAATGAACACCGGAACTCATCCGAGTGTTCGAAATCGAAGATGTCCAAATGCACCGCATGCGAGAGGAGAAAATGTATGAATGAACACTGGAACTCATCCGAGTGTTCGAAACCGAAGATGTCCTAACGCACCGCATGCGAGAGGAGAAAAAGGTATGAATGAACACCGGAACTCATCCGAGTGTTCGAAACCGAAGATGTCCTAACGCACCGCATATGAGAGGAGAAAAGGTACGTTCAAACTGAACCAGAGATAAATTCCAAACACGCTAAAATTGTGTGAGGAAGGGAACATTCTAACCACGCTGAAATCGTGAGAAGAGGCCTGAAAACAACCGCTTAGGTGCATACATAACACAACTTGAGATGAATTCCAAACACGCTGAAATCGTGTGAGGAAAAGAACACTCTAACCACGCTGAAATCGTGAGAAGAGGCTCGGAAACAACTGCCTAGGTGCGTACACAATGCAATCTGAGATGAATTCCAAACACGCTGAAATCGTGTGAGGAAAAGAACACTCTAACCACGCTGAAATCGTGAGAAGAGGCCTAAAAACAACCGCCTAGGTGCATACACAACGCAACCTGAGATGAATTCCAAACACGTTGAAATCTTGTGAGGAAAAGAACACTCTAACCACGCTGAAATCGTGGGAAGAGACTCGAAAACAACCACCTAGGTGCATACACAACGCAACCTGAGATGAATTCCAAACACGCTGAAATCGTGTGAGGAAAAGAACACTCTAACCACACTGAAATCGTGAGAAGAGGCTCGAAAACAACCGCCTAGGTGCGTACACAACGCAACCTGAGATGAATTCCAAACACGCTGAAATCTTGTGAGGAAAGGGATACTCAAACCACGCTGAAATCGTGAGAGGAGGTCCAACAACCGGCCCAGCGCATCTACAATGCAACTTGAGATGAATTCCAAACATGCTGAAATTGTGTAAGGAAAGGAACACTCTAACCACGCTGAAATCGTGAGAAGAGGTCCGAAATAAACTATCAGGTGCGTGCTCGGCGACCTGAGAAAGTCCCAAAGGACAACGATCCTAAACCCTGCTCGACATAAAAGGATAAATGATACAAGATAACACAAGATGCAAATAAACGCAATAAGTGCGATGATACAGTACATGTTACAAGTAATCTAGAGCATGATGTTTAGGGAATGTAATAAACAAACAAAACGGAACTTTAGAAAGCACCTCATGGAGTGAGTGGCGGTAAATCACTTTGCTCTGACCCCTCCATTGTGTTCTTCGAACACTTACCTTCAACTCGCAGTACAAAGGTCTTAAAATGCTGACAAGGAGCAACATCTGCATGTAGAAACCACAAATGCCGTTTTTCATCCTGATCATATTCATAACTTTCCCTCATTGCAAACATAGCCAAGATAACTTTTGACGGGGAACGGTACTCAGGGAGAGCACTTCTGATCGCCATTCTGGCTTGAAACAGTGAAACAGCCAACACAGTATTCTGTTCACTTTGAACACACAGCTCGTATCAGCACACTGCTCATTTTGAACACGCAGCTCATAACACAGTATTCTAGTTTATTTGGCGCACAACTCATATAGCACACTACTTATTCGGAACACACAGCTCATAACACAACACTTTGTTTGTTTGGCATGTGGCTCACAACACAATATTCTGTTTATTTGGCACGCAGCTCGAAACACAGCACTCTATTTATCTAGGACACAACTCTTTTAGGCACACAGCTCATTCGGGCACACAGCTCATTTTAGGCATGCAGCGCATTTTGGGCACACAGCTCATTTTGGGCACACAACACATTTCGGGCACGCAGCACATCTCGGGCACACAGCTCATTTCGGGCACACAGCTCATTTTGGGCACATAGCAGATTTCGAGCACACAGCTCATCTTGGGGGCACCCCGCTCATTTTTTGGGCACACGGCTCATTTCGAGCACACAGCTCTTTTCGGGCACACAGCTCATCTTGGGGGCACACAGCTCATTTTTTGGGCACACGGCTCATTTCGGGCACACGGCTAATTTTTTGAGCACACGGCTCATTTCGGGCACACAGCTTATTTTTCGAGCACACAGCTCAATTCGCTTCATTTTGAACACGCAACTCTCACATTTCAATTCTGAACACGCAGCTCATACATTTTCATTTGCACGCAGCTCATTCTTAATTCTGAACACGCAGCTCAT
Organism: Camellia sinensis; assembly: GCF_055761805.1. NCBI lineage: Eukaryota > Viridiplantae > Streptophyta > Magnoliopsida > Ericales > Theaceae > Camellia > Camellia sinensis. The sequence continues at coordinate 86,284,114 of NC_138965.1, forward strand.
AAATTTTCATTTTTGAACACACAGCTCATTCACTTCATTTTGAACACGCAGCTCACACATTTCAATTCTAAACACGCAGCTCATACATTTTCATTTGCACGCAGCTCATTCTTAATTCTGAACACGCAGCTCATAAATTTTCATTTCTGAACATACAGCTCATTCACTTCATTTTGAACATGCAGCTCACACATTTCAATTCTGAACACGCAGCTCATAAATTTTCATTTCTGAACATACAGCTCATTCACTTCATTTTGAACATGCAGCTCACACATTTCAATTCTGAACACGCAGCTCATTACACAACACTGCTCGATCTGAACACACGGCTCATAACACAGTATTCTTTTAATTTTGAACACACAGCTCATTCTGAACATACAGGATGCGATGACGGGACTTGCAGAAGTTGAAACAAACTTAGATGCCTGACATTTTCCCTTTTTTTTTTTTTTGCTTCGAAGTCTGGAACCTATATAGCTTCAGATAGGTCCTGGTTTTACTGTTCCCGCCTGACCCGGGTTGAACCCTGTGATTTTTGAAAGAACAAAATCTTGTTTTGCACAAATGTGGAGAACGGCACGACACTCTGAGCACAAAATGATTTTTTTGAAATTGAGAGTGAGAATAGGTTCTCAACTGGGTATTGAGCCTACGACTGAACACAGCACACCACGATTCAACAATAAAGAGAAAGACAAGATAAGACAACCTAAACACATCTATACACACTCGAAACGACTCAAAACAAGAATCGAGACAAACAAAACGACTAACACGACACACAGACGTGTTCCAATGGCAAGAGACCTCTCAGTGCACGAGGTGCCAGTTTCTCCGGGTATTGTTTCCCACCTTTTCTTATTTGTGATTCTCACATCACTCGGTCCTCAAGCTCAGTTTTTCTCTCAAAACCCTTTCCTCGCTTTTCCTTTCAGCGCACATCTCTCTATTCTTTAATATCTCATTTTTCATCCCTCCCCTGGGTGGTTGATGGATAAGCAGGAAGTTGTGGGCTCTTGCCCTTGGTATTCTACCATATTCTCTTCTTCTGCTCACAACAGTGAACTTTCCCGCAGATGGGTTACGCTACAACTGGGTATGTAGCAAATCTGCAACTGACATCGGTTGACGATGTTCTGCTGGGGAGTTTGGACATGATCAAATGTGTCCAGATGAGGGAGTGAAATATCTTGATCCATTCCAGTTCATGCTTCGCACTTGGCTTGATACCTCGTTGCTTGGAGGATGTTGAGAGCTTTCAGCCCTTTGTTGTTAGCTTTAGTTATGCCCTTTTTTGGCAGGTAGAGTGCCCTTTCTGACAAGTAGAGTGCTCTTTTCTGGCAAGTATGTTGACGACGGGGAAAAGACAGAACACCTGACTCAACTGTGCCCCTAGTTCATTATTTTGACCATTTTTTGTTTTGGTTTTCTATTAAAACAATTTTGACCGATATGAAAGTTAGATTAACATGCTTGTTCGATTTTCTGATTTAAAATCATGCAAGTTAGGTTATGAGCACTGAAAATTTTCCTTTTTGGGTCCAAGAAAATGGTCCAATTTTGGAAAAATGGAATAATTTTCGAGAGAATTAGTCAACCTCAGTAAAAATTCTTAAAAACTATTTTTTTCAAATGGCCACTACTTGACCAACGTGAAATTGAATCTTGAGATGCACAACCTCAGATCCAAAAACAATGGAAAATTGCCCTTGTCTGAAGGACACTGCACGGCAACAGAAAGTTGCCCCTTGTTCGAATAGCACTGCAGCACACTATATGGCAACGGAAAGTTGCCCCTTGTTTGAATAGCACCGCAGCACACTGTAACCAGTTCTCATGGTGAAGGTCACAACCGAACTCTTGGATACAAAAATGACAAAGATGACCCGTTCAATCTCATAGACAGGACAGTTGAATTTGAAGTGTTTTATGGCTGGACTTCAGAATGAAGTTGCCTACGTCTCCCAAACATGGGAATCAAGCCTTACGTAGTTCGGGGTAAGGCACACTCGGGTATTTAACCTCTCCTTTTGCGCTTTAACTTTTGCCAAGGCCGCCCTTCTGGATTTTCAACCTTGCGAGCTTTGTTCTTCTTTTCTTTTCTTATTTTTTCTTTTTCATCTTTTCTTTTCATTTTCTTCATTTTTCTTCATTTTTTTTTTCATTCTTTGCATTTTCTTTTTTTTTTTGTTTTTTTTCTTCTTTTTCTTGCTCTAACTTTTGCCTGGGTCGCCCTTCTGGGTTTTCGGCCCAGCGAGCCTCTCAAGGGTAAAAGTGTAGCTTTGTCCATGTCAAATGGTTTTGAGATCTTGAAGTCATCTGAATCTAGGAGAATGGCTGCTGTTCGCTGACGATGCAGGAGTCCATCCAATGGGGGGCTGAATTTGCCCCTAGCGTTGTGGATAGGAACTCGGTTATCCTTTAGCAATACTTTCTTGTTTCCTCCCCTCTGGGATTTGGCATTCTTGCTGATCTTTGTTAGCTTGAGAAACATCTCAATTTTTTGACTCTTCGAGCAACTTTGACATTTTTGCCCCTAGTTCGAGGGGTGCTTCTGATCTAGCTTTGCAAGCTTCTTTTGACGACATCTAATCTTCTTGATTTGATTTACCCCTAATTCACGGGTTGCTTCTGATCCGGCCACACAGGCCTTACATGGTGGTTGACCGTTGAACATTCTAAATCTAAGTTCAAGGTTCGAAAGCAAGGGGTCGAGTCTCGATGTTGAGAGCGATCCTAGGCTGCACAATCTCAAGAGCGATTCCACACAGGTCTTTGCAGGATGGCGCAAAACACATTTTTTCTTTTTGAAATCTTTTAAGAAAGTGACTAATTGCTCGCGTGGAAGACAATGTAGAACCAATCTAGATCCAGCCAGGATCCTTTTCAGTACTCACATTAACAAACATGATCTCATTCATTAAGGGCTTAGCATGCCTCTCTTTCTCTCAATTTGATCAAATTTTGCAAATCCCGAGGAATTCCTTTCTCTTCGTTTTCACCGCAGTGTTCGAAAAAGTTTTGAAAAACTTAGGTCAATGCAACAATTTCAAGGCACAGAAGAGTAGGTGAAGAGCACTGTCGTTCCATTGAAGTTTCCTGGCACAACTGGCGCAAGGCAGAAGCAAACACAAGAGTGTGAAAATCACTACTGTTTCATTCAGATCTGTTGGTACAACTGGCTCCACGACAGAAACAGACTCAAGAGAAAGCAAAAAGACAAACACAAAACAAAATGGTGATACCCGAGGTAACACCCCCGGAATCACCTGACCTTTGTACAACAGGACTGACTCGATACAACAAGGTAGACCCTTAATCAAAAAGACTGACTCAAGACAATGAGATAGACTCAAAACAAAACTACAGAACTGACTCAACACCCAAGTCAGAAACTACAAAACTAGCATTCGCAAATGCTCAAAACAGTGCGTGCCAAACGCCACATCCACAGTAAACCGAGCACCACCCGCATGTGGTTCATCCACTGATCACATCACATTATCCTCCAGGTTCACTGATCCAGTAACAATAGACTTTGCTGAGCTTGGTGGGAGGACGACCCTGTTGTCAAACAAGTCCTGTACTTCATGGCGAAGACGGAAGCAATTGTTGGTGTTATGACCAGTCTATTGATGGTACGCACAGTACTGGGTAGTATCATGACCTAGTGGAAGATGAGCAGGGAGGGGCCACGGCTCGAGGGGTTTAAGATGCCCCTTTTCAGTAAGGATTTGAAGGGCCTTGGATAGAGGCATATAGAGGGCATGGAAGACCCTGCGACCTCGGGGTTGATACTTCGAGGTTTGTGGATTTTTGCTGGGTGCACTAGAAAAAGGGTCGGCAGGTACTGGCTTGGTTTGCTGGTCTTTTCCGGATATAGAATTAGGGTTAAAAGGAACAGCTTTGGCACGACGGTCTTTCTCCCGATTTTTCCCTTGGCTTGAACTGCCCTCAGTCTGAGTGGGGAAAGTGTCATTCATAGTTTTTGCAACAACAGCAAGCACCTGCTGTTTGTTCAGTCCTTCGACTTTCAAAACCTCAACAGCCCACGAGAGTTGTCCGTAAGGATTGGTGTCTGCCTTCACCTTGTTCTTACTACTCGCCTCAGCTTAGTAGAAGGTTTGGGTTGCTACATCAGAGCGGAGCCCTGTTGTTATCGACATGCCATTGCCAGAACTTGGGATGGCTTCAGGTTGGCTCAGCTCAATTACAATTTGCCCCAATAGCGGGGGCTCTTCCGACATGAAATTCCCGGTATACAATGCAGTCGGTGGCGGAGCTGACATTCCGTAGGCTAAATCAGCCACAGATCTCTGAAGATCGCCAATCATTCCAATCATCTCAAAAGTGGTGGGCTCACGTGTTTGAAATAACTGGGGTTCCCAGACTGGACGTGCGGCCGGTGACCTAGGAGGGTGTTATATTTCAACATCAGTTTCACCCTGCATGGTGATCCCCTGGTTTAGTGCCGCTGTCATGACCATAATTTCTTCCGAATTTTGTGTCATCATGAGTCTGTTGAACAGAACAGAGGTAATGTAACTGGTGGCTGGCGGATCTGATGAACTAGTGAGCCTAGACTGGTCCCTTTTTGCCTTGCCTTAGCGAAAGAGAACACTAGTTGCTCTGAAACGAATCTCTGAAATGAAAGAGAATAACAGGCAGCATCTCAGCCCAATTTCACCAGAACAGATATAAGCATAACTGGGTAAGTGTATTCGATCACTGGTCACTGCTCCCCAAATTACTACCCCAAAACTGAATCTGATACCCGCAGATATAACTGATTCTCAAAAAACTGATACTGATGCCCACGGGCTTGATACCCAGACTTGCAAACTGATACAAGCATTCCTGTAGAGACACACTCTAAAAGCACATAGCAAGTAAATGAGAGCCAAAAACACCCCTATGGAAGGGTAGGGTTTCCCTGTCCTATTTTGTCAGGAGCTAGGGTTTCACTACGCATGCAGCGGTTTCACACAACCTATAATCGGATGAGCAACCTGTCCTAGTTTGGGATAGTCACTATGGATTCCGATATGCACTAGGTCGAATGGTCAAAGGGGGTGCCCCGGTAAAAAAATCGGCGTTTGTGTTCCCATTGTGGCAGAGCCCGTAACGGGTCAGCCTTATGGCACGCATCTCAAAGTGAGCCTCCGGCAAACTGTTCAGGAATAGCAGATGGCAAACACGATGTCCTAGGCGCACCAATGCAAATGCAATGCAAAGAAACACATAAGTGTAATCAAAACAAGATATTATGAGCTCGAGTTAAGTTCTCTAAATCCCCAACAGAGTCGCCAGAAACTGTAGACGCGCCCGAACGTCCCGGGAGGATCCCGTTTTGTTCATTGGGCTCACTACAGCTCGGACTCAATGTCACGGTTCTGAATCAGATCTTACAAAGTGCAATACAAGATCGATAAATCACCTAAGAGTCCAAATCCAGCAAATCATTTTGCAAAACTGATTTTTAGAAAGAAGTGCCAAACATGGACTGCTTTGCCAGATACAGAGTCGCCACCTAAATATTTTATTTTGAGGGAATTTAGGAAACCCTGACTCATGCCTAAGGCCACGTGTCCGTCATCACCAAAGTTGCCTCAGCTCAGGAACTTGGATACGATTGGGGAAGGTCAAGCAATGAGCACCCCCGCTCACCCGATCAAAGATCGGCCACTACTAAACATGATATCTTGTTTCTGAAAACATACGCGTTCTTATTCCGGTTTATTAGCCAAGAATTACTACATGATGCACACAGCAAAACAAGTATAGACTAGATCGCCTAATTTGGAACAAAGCATTGCATATCTGATTGTTTTGAAAATGGATTGAAGTTTGCTACTCGCAAGTAGGCTAAAGCACGGGTTTCGACGAATTATTCCAACTCAAGCAACCCAACCTTCACCCACAGGTATTCAGGTAGTTATATCACATAAACACATAACCTCATGGTAAGCATGCTATCATGGCAGTCACTCACACACATGCAAGGATGCTAAAGCATAAACCCTTACCGAGTACTCCGAGCCAAAGAAAGAAGCTAATTAGAAATCCTGCATGAATCCTAACTATGCTAAGAATGCCTAATGCAACACATGCAAAAATGCAACTACAATAGGCTCGGCTAGTATGAGATGCAACAATCGATACATGTATTCAACTTGGAATTGAAATACAATGCAGTTAGCATGATGCGCCGAGCCCGGTGCATGCAATACAGATGAATGAATGCAAGCATGCGAACATATAGATGCTAATTGAAACATGCCCTAAAACTAACCATCATAAGCTGGTAAATAAAAGAGAGAAAGACGTGGGGTTGGAAGACATGCATCACACACACGCACACTTATTACAAAGTTCGCCCTCTCATGGAGGGTCCGAATAAATAATACAGAACCAACTAGCTAATCTAAGCTAATTAAACTAGTTATTACACAACTGAAATGAATAACGAATTATAGCTAAATATTATACAACATTAATTAATTAACAAATTAAACTAAGGAAGCAAATAAATTAGCATGCAAGCTACATGAAATGGACTGCCTCAGCTCTGTTCTGAATGATAAAGGATGCATGCACGCTCGAGTCGCCTTGTCGGGAAATCCATTGCGATGCCTCGACTTGCCTTTGTTTGCAATTGATCTCAGAAACTTGCACAGAGCTCCAGAAGGCCGAAACTACACCCTGGGAACCTATGAGGAGGCTGTCGACCAGCTCATGGCCTTGAAGACCACCTACCGACCACCTTTTGTGGGAGAAACCTAAAAAGGTGGTCGGCCTGCCAGAAAAGCTGGTCGGCCGACCAGTTTCTGCTCCTGGTTTCTAGTTTTTTCTGCAACAAAGGCAAGAGAGAGAGAAGGCAAGGTATTTTCAATATATGTGTGCATGACCACTCTCCCCATCATTGCATAAGCTCTAGGGAGCGTAGTCCTCGATCATCGAACCACCAATCACGCATCCTGATGCATGGTGGCCGAGGAGTCGGATTGCATGACTCAATGTGAAATGAATGCACATATAAACACATAAATGCCTAAACTCCATCATGTGTTAGTCAAGAGTGTCGGCGACCGAGAATCGAGACATGTTTCGTCATTTTGAGTACAAAACGTCCCTCGTTTCCCGTGTTTGGACTAAACCCTACTCCAAACACAATGCAACAAACATTGTATGGACAAATACAACTCTAGCATGCGATCTAAATGCAATGCAACTAAGTGATGCGAAGATGCACGGAATGACATGCAAGCATGCAACTGGCATACACAATGCTATGAACTAATCAATGTCATACTCAATGCACATGGATTATATGGCATGCATACACAATGCACTAACATACATGATGTTATGAACGAGGCATACGCAATGCAATGATCAAACATGCGATAACATGGATTATAGGACATACACAATGCAAGATGGACTTAAACCAAGATGGATGGGCCTCGGTCACACCCAAATCAGTCGCCAATATGATGAAAATAAGGCAACAAGGTACATGCAAACATGCACAAATGCAAGGAACCAAACCTAAGGAACAAAGTGTAACTCTACCAAAGCATGACAAGGATGAAATATGGCATACAATGACACATGTTCCAACTTTGAAATGACATACAAGATGGTCCCGAATCATGCAAACAACTCAACCGATGCATGTTGGATGGCATAATTACCGAAACTAGTGAAGTGTATTACACTAGAGGTATGCAAAGCAATGCCCAAATGACCAAACCAACCCCAAACAATCCCTATGCAGACCTAAAACAGTGGCAAAATGGACTAAAATGATGGGTTGCAATGCACAAAAATGAAGCTCATGCAATAACCCAAAAATGAGGTATACAAGCGCAACCCTCAAACGCATTTAAAGAGTGGAAAACATGGGAATATGGTACAAGTATAAGCTCTGAAATAACATGTTCAATGATGCCAAAACATGAAAACAACTCAAGTTAAGCATGCAAGAGGCTTCAAAACTCGAAGCTAGGCAAGGGTATTACACTACAAGCATGCACGACAAGCATCATTCGACCATGGGATCTCAAAACAGAGCTAAGGCAGCCCAAATCATGAATAAAATCAGTTTAGAACATGGCCAAAATATGCTAGAATCAATGGCCAAAACAACATGCAATGGAAGCTAGTGAGAATGGTTTACACCACAAGCATATGAAGCATTCAAAAGGCCACTAAACCAGCAAAATTCAGAGACATGACATGCCAAATAAAGCCCAAAAACCCACTGAAACATGATCAATGCATGCAAGAATGTCATGCTCCTTTGATAGGCTATAAGAGGGGTTATTCTACACATGCAAGAGACACACGCAAGGTGACAAAACCAACTCTGGAAAGAGTCTAGGCAGGCCCTAAAAGTCACTGAAAAGGTCCTGAAACAATGCTTGGAGGTGTGCAAATGAAGGCTCCTTTGTAAGGCCAAAAATGCTAGTGAACAAGACAAGGAGGGAGAGGGTCACCCCTCTCTGATTTTGGCTCTCAAAAACACATGTTGACCACTGAAAATCCGCTGGATTTCAGTGGTTAAAAGGCCAAGCAAAGGCCAACACAAAGGCCTTAGGGCACGGCTCAAAACAAGGCAAAATGAAGCATGCAAGGGGGCAGATGACCCCCAACAACAAAATGACCATAGACAAACATCAAAAGGACCTCAAAACAAGACTTTTTTCAGTTGACAACAAAGCTCAAATATGCATGCAAATAAGGCTAAGAGATGGATCAAAATAAATCTTAAAAGAGGGAAAAAGTGTGTTATCCTTGAAGCTCAACAAGACACCAACTTCTAGACCCAAAACCCAATTCCTTAACCTCTGAAACTGGCCTCCAAGAAGCTCCAAGTAATGGTGGAAGGGTTAGGCTATAAGGTGTGGTGCAAAGGGTTAAGAACCAAGCACTTTTGGAGCCAAAATAGAGAGATATAGAGGGATATGTATATTTTGCCTTAGACTAATTTCAGAACCTGTGCCAAGGAAGATGAGGGCCTCTCTTATAGAGATACAAGGTGTAGACGTCCCAGAACGTCCTGGGAGGGAATCCCTGTTCTGTTCGTTTGTGGGTTTACTACAGTTTGGACTCAAATTGTCACGGTTCTTAATCTGATCTCACAATGTGCAATATGAGATTGATAAATCACCAAAGAGTCCAAATCCGGCAAATCGTTTTGAGAAAACAGATTTTTAGAAAGAAGTGCCAAACATGGACTGCTTTGCCAGATACAGAGTCGCCATCTAAATATTTTTTATGGAAAAATTTAGGAAACCCTGACTCGTTTGGCCACGTGTCCGTCATCACCAAAGTTGCCTCGGCTCAGGAACTTGGATACGATTGGGGAAGGTTAGCTATGAGCACCCCCGCTCGCCCGATCCGAAGATCGGTCTCTACTAACCATGATATCTAGTTTTGAAAACGTTATGTGTTCTTATTCCGATTAATTAGCTAATCTTACTATGTAATACGCACAACACAAAAGTATAGAATAGATCGCTTAATTTGGAACAAAGCATTGCATATCTGTTTGTTCGGAAAATAGTTTGAAATTTGCTACTCGCAAGTAGGCTAAAATACGGATTTCAACGAGTTGTTCCAACTCAAGCAATCCAACCTTCACCCACAGGCATTCAGGCAGTAATATCACATAAGCACATAGCCACATGGTAAGCATGCTGTCATGTTAACATTCACACTCATGCGAGATGCTAAAGCATAAATACTTACAGCGTACTCCGAGCCAAAACAAAGAACATGTTAGCAATCAAACGTATAATCCAAGTCCATGTTAAATGGCTATTGCATCACAGGCAAAATGCAATCTAGAATAGGCTTGGCTAATCCTAGAATGGCATGTGAAATGCAACATGTAACATGTATTCAAGTTAGATTTGAAATACTATACAGTTAACATGATGCGCCGAGCCCGATGCATGCAATACTGATGAGTGAATCCACACATGCATAGCATAAGGTATGCTAAATTAAATATGCCCTAGTACTAACCATCAAAAGTAGGTAAGTAAAAGGGAGAAAGAAATGGGGGTTGGAAGACATGCACACACACACCCACCCATACTTATTACACATTCGCCCTCGCTCGGAAGGACCAAAAGAATAATACAAATTAATTAACCTACAAGCTAATTAATTATTACAGACCACTTAACTAGTTAAGCAAATTAATTAAGCTAAAAAAGCAATAAAACAGCATCGGGAAGAGGGTCCAATGCATGCGTGCTCGGGTTTGCTCGGAAATCCGTCACCATGCACAAGCTGCCTCTGTTTACCCTGCTCTGCTCTTCTGAAAATTGCACAAGTCCCAAGGAACACTCTCTGAACACTGTGGAGCATCACCGACCAAGGGGAAACATCACCGACCATGGTAGAAGGGTCATCGACCAAATATTCAGCTCTCGGCCATCCATCAATGGTCGATCGGCACTTTATGCAGTCGACTGGCCATATTTATCTGCAGAATCCTGTTTTGACAGCAGCAGAGGGCAAACATGGCATGTCAACGCATTTCAAGCAAATGTTTGCACAAACACCCTCCTTATCATGTTCATGACTCAAAGGAGGATGGTCCTCGACCCTCGGGCCACCAATCGCGCATTTCAATGCGTGATGGCCAAAGAGGCCAAGTTATGCATTTTGATGTCAAATGAAATGCAAACCAAATAAACACATAAGGCCCAACCTCTATCACTTGATCAAGAGACAAGGCATGCATGCTTAATGCAATGCAACCTAGACATGTGAGCTAAGTATGCAATCATGAGCATGAAAGCAAGTAATGTGTACTTAGCACACAACGTAAACAAACAAACATGCAAGGCATGTAACAACATGTGCAAGCTAACAAGCATGCAATATGCAATGCGAACATGCAAACTTGCAAGACACGTAACATGTTAAGTAACCAAGACAAAAGGAAGAAAACATGCTAAATGCAATGTGATTCAAGCATACAACATATGCGATAGGCCAAGTATGCAACAACACACAAGGCGAGCATGCAACAACATGAAAGGAGGGACTTACACCAAGATGGACAGCTCTCTACTAGGTCCAAAATAGTGGCCAAATGCTAAGGAAATGAAGGCCAAAACACATACAAACATGCATGCACACATGGCCCAACTCTTAAGCATAAAGAAGCAACTTTTAAGCACACTTAAAAGAGGATAAACATGGACTAATGGCAAGCATAGCAAGCTCCGAAAATACATGAGGAATGATGCCAAATCAACCTATCAATGCAAGCAAGGCATGCAACTATGTCCAAAACTCAAGGTAAGCCAAGGGGCTTAAACCATAGCTATATGAAGCAAGTCCCAAAGGGCCATAGGGACTCAAAACCACCCCAAGGCAGATCAAAACAAGGTCAAAGGCACACCTAGATGGCATCTAAATGGCCTAAGTCTAAAGGCATGCAAAAGGGTTCAAACATGGAGCATAAGATACCAACCTCTTGAAGCATTAAAGGAGCATCAAATACAAGAATACAAGCATACCACAAGGACTGAAATGATGTCATAAGTGGTGCCAAACCACTGAAACAAGCCAAGTAATGCATGCTCAACACTCACACACCCAAGGCTAACAAGCCAAAATGCAAGGTGGCTATGCAAAGCATGTCATGGATGGCCAAAACTACTCCAAACAGACCTTAAGCATACTAAGACATGCATAAAAGCTTCACAAAGCTAGGCCAAAAATATGCTAGAAACAAGGCTCAAAGCACAAAGCATGTTAAGGCAATTCATGGCATTACAAGACAAGTATGCAAAGCAAGCATGGTGTGTCTAAACCAACTTAAAACAGTGCTATATCATGAAAAAATAAGCACAAATACTAGCTAAGACATGTCCAACATGAACTCAACAATGGTGCTCACACAATAAGGAGAGGGGATGGCCCTCTCCTTCTTAGGACCTCAAAGCACCATCCCCACCACTGAAAGAAGGATTTCAGTGGTGAGGAGGCCCAAACAAGGTGGTCCCGGAGCTCACCAATATAGCACAAAATGGGGGCCAAACAAGGCCTAAGAGGGGTCAAACAACCCCAAACACCGAAACAACCTTAAACAACTATTTTAAGCACTTAAAATCAGAACTTTTATATGTTATAAGTTAAGCTTAAAAACAGATGCAAGGATGGCTAAAAGCCTATGAAAAAATGAGGAATAAAGGGATAAAGTTCTTACCCTTGAAGACCTTCTTCACAAGAACCACTCCAGCCTCCTCTCCAAGCTTATATCAACTCAAGAACTCTGAAAATCACTCCTTAGTACCTCAGTAGCTAAAGGAAAGTGTAACTCTAGGTGTTTGTGTGCAAAACTATGAACAAAACACCTTAATACACACACAAAGAGCAAAAGAGAGGCAGATATAGAGATAGATAGATACACAAGACCTAACCCTAATTCAGACCTCTGGAACTCTTTTTTGTAACCCTTGAGGAGGGAGGAGAAGCCCTCCCTTTATAGAGATTCACTCTTACAAAGCTTACAAAACAAGCTAAGCAAGAGTGAAATCCCTCCATACACGTGTATGGAGGCGGTGTAAAGTGGGTGCCAGCTATCACAACTGGCATAAAATATCTGCCAAAAGTAGATGCACAGTGATTGGCCAGCCAAAGATGACAAATTGACAAAATAAATGGTCGACCGACCAAACAGAGTGCCGATCGGCCAAACATTTGGCCGATGGAAACAAAACACAACTGGTGGCTTTAAGCCATGGCCGGTGACGTGTGGGGATGGCCAACAAGCCATTCCCTGCCCCTCAGATGCAAAACATAAGTGTTTGGTGCAAAACCAAACACAAAACAGGCAAGTCGAGAGGTCTTGAGGCAAGGCGCTTAGCCTAGACCTCCGAGAACTCAAGATGAACACGAACATGGATGATCACCGAGTGTTCAAATGGTGACGTCCAAGTCTTGAGGACGGTCAAAAATGGGGTGTCTACAGTTGCCCCTCTTTGACAGAACTTGAAAGTCATAACAATGACGGGAGTGTGTGTCAAAGCCTAGAGACGACCTATTTTTGACAAGGCCGAAGACTTAGACAAACATGCAAGACAATAAGATATGCGCCCGAAGGCGGGGGAAAAATGCAACTGACAATGCAAGAGGCCGAGCATAACTTCTGATCATGCAAAGGAAGCTGTAACGAAGCATAGCATGCAACAGTTTTAAGCAAGAACCAAGCTACATTACAATGTAGAAAGGATGTAAGAGAATTATTCAATTCTCGATACGTCTCACACGTAGAATACAATACCTGTGCAGCTCGTCTGGTTGCACCAGCTTCAAATGAACCGTACATACAATATCGTGCCTGAAAGAGAAAGAAAACTTAACAGGTACGATATCTTTAGCAACATGCATAACAATGCAATCTAAAACTGCGTGACAACGCAAACGAAGGAGTGCATGACAATGCAACTCGTGTGACAACGCATAACAATGCGGAATGGATGCAAAATGATAATGCAATATATACAAAAATATGTATAAACAATGCAAATGATATGCAATGCAATTGAAACATGATCAAACCATAAGCAGTTCAAAACCACACAAATATCATAAAGATGATAGATATGCAAAATCCGTCTACCATAGAAAAGGTGCCGACACCCTCAAACCACAATACCAGCAGTGGAATAGGCGCGTACACATGCAGAACTATGAGTGTGTAGACGGAACATAAGATACAAGTAATTGGGTGGGATGATATAAGTGGGGAATGACCCGCTGAGGAAAGACTATGATCCTAAATGTGGCTCATAGACCAAGGAGACCAGCTTCCTGACAAGAAAACCGGCTGGTGGGAGAAAAGTGGTCTCCGAGGAGAAAAGGTGGTCTCCCACCCTTGTACCACCTCCCAAACAATGAAAACAAGGTCCATGCCAAAAATGAACCAAGACGGATGCAAAACGAGAGTTCGGGGGTCAAAACGCGCAGTCGGGTGCCCCGAAAACAGGCTGTTAAGCATCGAAAGTGGCGTGCGACCACAAAGGTGGTCTCCCAGGCCACAGTGTCCCTCTAGACAGAGGAAACAAGGTGTGTGCCAAAAACCGTGCCAAACGGAGAATGTTAAGCGGTCCCAAACCGAGACGCGCGGCCGACGGCTCCGAAAATCAGAAATTGGTCTCCAAATGGGAACAACGGCCTGCGACCACGAAAAGTAGCCTACGACCACTGAGAGATGGTCTACAAGACCTCTCCCTCCCTCCGGGAAGAAAAAGCAAGACCTGGTTCGCAAACTGAGGCAAAGCACAAAGAGTCTCGAGGCCCGGAGGCAAGGCTCTCAGCCGAAACTCCGAAACCTCAGAACGAGCACAGTATGCACCATCACCGAGCGCTCAATCGATGATGTCTGAGTCTTAAGGTCGGTCAAAAATGGGGTGTCTACACTGTGGTTTTTTTTTTATCACAATTGGAGGTTCTCCAATTGTGGTTTTTCCACGTTAAAATCGTTGTGTCGATTTGTCTTGATTGTTTGATTGTGATTGTTTTATTGCTTTAAATTGATACATAATCACAAATCAATATCTAGCGGATTTCTAAATTTTTCAATTGGTATCAGAGCGGGTTGCTCGTTTGTTTTTTAAACTTTTGAGCGAGATCTTGTTTGATTTGTGATAATGGATTCAATTCGTGAGGGAAATTCTATGGTTCGACCACCCCTACTTGATTGATCTAATTATTCGTTTTGGAAAGCTCGAATAAGATCGTTTTTAAAATCTATTGATGAAAAAGTTTGGCAATCTGTCATGAATGGGTGGACTGAACTAACAATTACCGTTGATGGTGTAACTTTCCCCAAACCAATTGATAAGTGGGACAAAATTGATTACCAAAATAGTAGCTGGAATAGTAAAGCTATCAATTCTCTCTTTTGCGCTGTCACACCTGAAGAGTTTAGTCAAATTTGCAATTGTGAAGTCGCAAAAGAGGCTTGGGATAGCTTACAAACTATTCATGAGGGCACTCCTTCTGTTAAACGCTCAAAACTTCAAAGGCTCACGTCTAGTTTCGAAAAGCTTTCAATGAAAGATAGTGAGACCTTTGATGAATTTTATGCGAAGTTGAGTGACATTGTAAATTCCAGCTTCAAATTAGGTGAAAAAATACCGAAATCCAAGATTGTAGGAAAAATTTTGAGGTCCTTGCTCGATCGGTTCCAACCAAAAGTTACGGCTATTGAGGGGGCTCAAGATGTTGATAACCTCAAGCTAGATCATTTGGTTGGAAATCTCCAAACTTATGAGGCGCATAGGAATTTCAAAAGGAAACAAAAAGATACTATTGCTTATAGTAGTGCTCATAGAGTTGAAGAGGATTCTGATGAGGATTGTGAGATAGATTCCAAGATTACGGATGCTTTTATAAAACAATTTAAAAAATCTTTTCTGAAAAAGAATCCTAAACTTTTGGAATCTACTCATACTCATAAATCTAAAGGCAAAGATAAACTCAAAATTAATTCTATAGCCAAGAAAGAGAAAGGAAAGATACAAGGGAACTTTGAAAGAGTCTAATGCTATGAATGCCAAGGATTTGGCCACTTTGCTTCAGAATGCCCCACTCGTTTGAAGAAGAAGAAAGCCCTCGCCATCACTTGGGATGATGAATCAGAATCTGATGAAGATGAAAGTGACAATGAAGATCAAGGCGAAGAGGGACATAAACAATTCCTTGCTTTCATGGCAGCTTCCGAAACTGAAGGACGAACAGAGTATCCGAAGAGCCCGGTTGAGAATGCCACTGATGATGAATCCTCGGGAAGTGATGATGAAGAACTTGAGCAAGCTTATGAAAAGTTGTATAAGGAATCTCTTAAGTTATCCAAATTGAATGACAAACTCACTATAAAACTCAAAGCATGTGAAAGTGAGAATGTCAAACTAAAGGAGGAGATTTCCAAGGCTAGGATTGATGCCATCAAGATAGCTAATGATCGACAAGCTCTTTGTGCAAAACTCTTGACTTGTGAGGCAGAGAGGAATGAGCTACAGTAAATCTATGCAACATATAAAGAAAAAATTGAAACTCTCGAGATGTCTCAAGTTGCTTTGGAAGAACTAATGATCAAGAAAGAGGAAGAACTCAAGTGTGCTATGGCTACCATTGGTCTTTGGAACAGAGGATCAAAGACTTTGGACAATATCATTGGGGCTCAACAAATTTGTTCTGACAAGAGTGGCATTGTCTTTGGTGGTAAGAAAGAGCAAAAACAGAGTACTTCTACATTTCATGATACAAGAACTCAAGGATAGGGAGAACACAAGATTCAACGAGAGGAAAGACTTCTAAATCTTCCTAGAGTTGGTAAGGTAAAAGAAAAGAAGGTACACCCTGTACGCCCTGTTTTTATTTGTCATCATTGTGGTATGCATGGTCATATTCGCCCTTATTGTTATAAGTTGCATGGGAGAGTGTCTCAAAGAGATGGAAGAAATTCCAACATCTCATGGGGTACGAGACACTTCATTGGTTGTAATGAGGTTAAGGGTCATGTTAGACCTCGTTATTTTGATTTGCTTGAGACCAATCGTGAACACAGGTTTTGTTTGTCTAGTCCTTGGAATAGGAAGTTGGACACCAAGTCTAGACGGGTTCCCATTGAAGGGAAAGGGGACTGCAATGTCAAGACACCACCCAAGAACTGCAATTATCACAATTTTTTTCATACTAAAGCGGTTTGGGTGAGAAAACTTCACTTGTGTTAATTCTTTTTAGTTTTTAGGTTTTTGTGTGTTTTTTTTCTTTTTGAGTCGTTTAATGTGTGCATGTTTGTTTTCTGTCTTGCTTTGTTTCGGAAAAGAAAAAAATAATAATAAAAAAAAAACCAAAAAGATTTTCTTAGTATGGTTTAGCAAGCTTGAAATTCTTGAGTGGTCCTTGGTGCATATTGGAATTCATGAGAATATCCATTACATGTTAATATGTGTGTGCTTTCTGTGGTCATTACTTATTTCGGAGTATGTGTTCTTTGATTAGTATGTCTCATTCTGTACACACTCTTGGATTTAGCAAATATCGGAGTCTTCCGCCTTAGTGATTATTTTTTTTATGGACTTCTGTCATTGTATCTTTTGCTTTTCTAGAGGAATTGACCTATACTAGCATATCATGGGTGATGTTGTGTCTCTTAACCACCTTCCGTCTTTTTGCATCCCCACGGCTTTCCCCTCTATTCTTTGTAGTCCAGCCACGAGGAAAAGGCTACCTCAGAGTCACCAACCAGGCCATCCTTATTATATTCATGCTTCTTTGGTTCGGTTTCCATACTCTTGAGCATGTCAGCCGCCAATGAGTGTGCAAAAGAAAAAAAAAAAGGAAAAGAAAAAAAAAATATGCAAAAGAAAGAAGAAAAAAAATCTACAAAAGAAAAAAAAAAGGATTCATTGATCACCAAACTTGATTCCTAGTGGTTTGACTTTCCTTTGTTGTGCTTAGATTCTCTTGCTGGATGTCCAGCTATTAGATCACTACTAGGATTTGAATCTTGAGTTTGTCGAACTCCAAGAGTCACACACACACTTTTTCCATGGGATCTATGCTTTTCACGTAATGCATCACTTTCTTTTATGAGGAATCTTCTAGAGGCTGTGCATATTGTGTTTTCAAGTAATTGTGCTTCTTGAATAATCTTGTGTGTTTCAAGATACAAATCTGAAATTCCTTACTTGCTCCACCATATTATTTTTTGTTGTTTTCTTCTTGTTCATTGTTTTCAGTGTTTGTGGCTGCTTTGAGTGAGAGGGAGTTTGGTTTATCACCACAAGAGTTTGTTAGCATGAACACTTGAACTGGTTTTGTAAGAGAGTTTGGCATTAGTTGGTTTACATGTTGTTATGCCTGTTGTTATGCTTTGCTGGTTTATTGTTTCCTTCTTGCATACTCTTGTTATTTACATCATCATGTCATTGCTTATGTGGTTTATGATCTTGTTATAGTTGTTTTGGAGATTGTAGCACTAATAGCTGTTTTGCAGATCTTAACCTTGAGAAAGAAGTTTGTATGAAGTTTGTGTTTGTTGGCTGTAATGGGTTGGGGTAATTAGGATTTTATTTGTTAGGTGTGTTTTGTCACGGCATTGCCAAGGGGGAGATTATTAGATTTTTTCTTGGCAATCCCGTTTGAACAAAACTCCTTTCAGTTGTACTTATTTTTGCACTTTTTATTTCAGTGAGGCTATGAGTGTTTAGATGCGAATCCAACCCGAATTGTGCCTTGGAAAGAAGTTTGTGATGTTAATACTTTCAAGATTGCCACTTCGCTGATTATGACGGGGATCGAGCTGCCCAGTCGGCTTGCGGGGGTCGAGGGGGCAGCGCCCCTTGGTGGGTCCGGGGCAGTGCCCAGGTGGGGTTGAGGGGCAGCGCCCCCGAAGCAAAATGCAAAATTGCATTCGAAGTTGCATGTCCGCCCTTGCTCGCTCGAGCGAAGGCTGTGTCCGTATAAAAACCTGAAAGAGATGATTTTACGCTCGAGCGCAGGTTGTTTGGCTCGAGCGAAGCCACTTATGGAAAACACGCGTTTTTGGTTCCTCGCTCGAGCGAGAGAGTCTTCGCTCGAGCGAGCATCGCGATTCAGATTTCTATAAGTACGTGTTTCTGTCAAATTTTAGGATTACTTCTCCAGATCTTCTTCTTGGGTTCTAGGGTTTATATCTGGGGTGATTTTGCTAGTTTTCTTTGATGTTTTGATTGAGTATTCAACTCATGGTTTAAAGAGTATACATGAAAGGATTATTTGTTTGTTCTACACAAAAGAGAGAGTTGTTCTTCAGTGGATTCTGAAGAATTCGAGCTTGAAGCTTTGGTGGATTCTGGAGTGGCTCATCGTCAAGACAATTCCGAGGTGAAGACGGGGTTAGAAGAGGCACATAGAGGTTGGTTCAATTCGGGCGTGGATTCGCTAGGTAATTGAGAGTATACCTGTGTAATCCCTTTATATCTTCTTAGCGGATTGTTTTGTGGCTGTTGCCCGTGGTTTTTTTATCACAATTGGAGGTGCTCCAATTGTGGTTTTTTCACATTAAAATCGTTGTGCCGATTTGTCTTGATTGTTTGATTGCGATTGTTTGATTGCTTTAAATTGATACATAATCACAAATCAATATTTAGCGGATTTCTAGATTTTTCAAAAGAGATAAGGGAGAGAGAGGCAAACAAATTTATAGTGGTTCGACTTCAACTCGGTCTACGTCCACTCCTCAAGCTTCACTTGAAATTTTTCACTATTCTCTAGCTTCACAGGGTGCTAGTAACATTTTCACAGATGAAGCAATCCTCCACGGAATTTACGCAGACTTTCTTAGTCAAAAACACTGAGTGTACTACACTTTTACAAGGTTGAAAAGAATGTGTTTTTGCTTTCACAGAAAGCTACAAGAATTATCTCTCAAAGATAAATATAAAAATAAAACTCTGATTTTTCTGTAAACCTCACACATGAAAGATGGGCTTAAAGCTATACGTCTTAGTGTATAATTTCTGACAGAGGTTGTAAACCAAAATTGAAGAACACTTCTCAGATAATTTTTCAAAGAATAGATGTGAGTGATTATAGATCAAAGAATATTTTGTGATTTTTTTTGTAACTTGTTTACATTAGAGGCTTTGATATATATAATGAAACGTATAGCCGTTTATAGCCGTTGTATTCATTTGAATTTATAACCGTTTATAGCCATTGTATTCATTTGAATTTATAGCCGCTGTATTCATTTGAATATCTTCCACTCCATCATTACTAATTTGAATATCTTCTACTTGAACATTTTGGCCTGTTGCTGTGCTGGGCTGTTTGAACCTTTTGGCCTACTGTTGTGCTGGGCTGTTTGAACCTTTTGGTCTGCTGCTGTGTTGGGCTATTTGAACCTTTTGGCCTGCTATTGTGTTGGGCTGTTTGAACTTCTGGTTTGGGCATTATTTTTAGGTTGAAATGAACTCCTGATTTAAGCAAATATTAAATACATTCAAACAATATTTAGGATAAAAGTTTAGGTGAGAAATAATGGGACAAAATAAATTTTGATTTTATTTTTCTCTTTCAAATAAATTAAAACATAATTAAATAAATCATCAAAATAAATTTTGGATTCTATTAAAACATAATTAAATAAATGATTAAAATAAATTTTGGATTCTATTTTTCTTTTTCAAATAAATTAAAATATAATTAAATAAATTATCAAAATAAATTTTGAATTCTATTTTTTTCTTTCAAATAAATTAAAGCATAATTAAATAAATCATCAAAATAAGTAAGTCTAACAATCTCCCCATATTTTATGATGGCACTCAATGATATTTTGATTTGATTTGGGAGTAAGAAAGCTCCCCCTGAAGTCATGCTTCCTGAATTCATTTATAAGTACATAGGTTAGCACATGTCTAATAAATAAGCTTTAATTAGAGACATGATATGAGACTAAGATATCAAATTATAAATAGATAATCATTAGATTAGTTTTCAAATAATACCATAATTTGAAAATAATACCATAATACATAACATCATATAATTTCTCTCCCTGTGACATTATCAAAAGGAAATCATGGGTCAGAATTTGGAGGAGGTGGAGGAAAATGATAGTAATAAATGGCATCTATACAATTCAAAACATATATATACATATAGATACGATTTGCGTGTCTCTCTCTTTTCCGTCGAAAATCGCGTCGGACACGCGTCCTTGCTTTTGCATCTGCCTACCGACAAAAGCGAGACGGGTCAATCAGCTGCCTTGGCTCTCTCTTCCTCTTGTCATCTTGTCCTCTCTCTTCTTCTTAATCACTCTCTTCGCCTTCTTCTTCCTCATTCGCTTCCATCCTTTTCGTCTTCTACGTGAGAAAGATAGAACATAGAAATTGAGCAGAGCGAAAAGGCTGCCAAAAACGACCCTCTTTTCGATTACATCTCTCTCTTCTACTTCATGGCCTCGTCCCGTCCCTTTACTCTCTTTTCGGACCTGAATGATCCCGTAAGCGCTGCTGGGCCGAGTGCCCCGGATCCTACTCTTCCTAACCTTCCTATGATGTTGATTGAGCAAATAATGGTAGCTCAATCAGACATTGAAGCCAATCATTTCACATTGACGTCCTGTATGGAGACGGTGACTGCAGTCACAATGAGCTCCGCCACGTCAACGCCAAACTCTCTCTGCTCCAGCACATGTACAAAGATGCGCGAGTAGAGATTGGCACACTGAAGATTGAAAATAAAGAGCTTAAACGGAAGACCACCTCCATGGCTCGATTTGGAGCAACGTCGTTCTTGACTTTTGATAGTCGGCGGAGAGTACTCGCTCCCGATGAAAGCACGGGGGCAGGGCCTTCAAGGGCCTCCCAAGGTGATAAAAAGAAGAAGAAAACGATGGAAGAGACAAGTAAGTAAGATCGGCATATGGTCGTAAAAAAAATGAAGTTTTTTTTTTATGTAAATATGTTTATTTTGATCGGCGTATGGCCGTAAAAAAATGAAAGATGTTTTTTTTTTAATTTTTTTTATGTAAATATTTGTATTTTGTTTTTGTTTTTATGTTTAAGTACTGAAAAATGAAATTAAAAAGTAGAAAAAAATAAGAAAATTAAGCCCAAACAAAAAATAATAATGAGAAAAAAAATAAAAATAAAAGAAATTAAGCTTAATAGCAAAATAAAAAAATAAAATAAATTAAAATAAAATAATACCAACAGAAATTAAACTTAATAGGATGTTGGTGTTGCTGGAATGGTAATGCAAAAAAAAAAAAAAAATACCATGAGGGTTTAAAAAAAATCAATGTATGCAAAGTTAATTTCACCTCAAGATGTAGAACCCAAAAAAAAATTACACAGTTGAGAATAACAAACTATTAAGGAGAATAAATGTATGAAGGACTTGAGAGTATTCAACTGATATAAATGTTTCCATATCAATGTAGCAATACACATATATCATTTTAACAAAAATTTAAATTTCACAGTCATAACAAAACTTTTTAAGTAGAAATCGACATTCCAAGCTTGCCACGAATAAAATTGAAGCGATCCTCGCGTAGGGGTTTTGTGAAAATATTTGCCAATTGTTTGTCGGTGTTTACAAATTCAAGTACAATATCTCCTTTTTGAACATGATCTCTTAAAAAATGATGTCGAATCTCAATATGTTTTGTTCATGAATGTTGAACTGGATTTTTGCTTAATTTGATGGCACTGGTATTATCACATTTAATCGGGATATGATCATAATGCAAATCAAAGTCCTCCAATTGTTGTTTCATCCAAAGTATTTGGGCACAACAACTTCTGGAAGCTATATATTCAGCTTCGGCCGTTGATAAACCAACAGAATTTTGCTTTTTGCTAAACCAAGATACTAATGAGTTACCAAGAAAGTGACAAGTGCCATTGGTGCTTTTTCTATCAAGTTTGCATCTGGCAAAGTCGGCATTCGAGTAACTAATTAAATCAAATGCAACATCTCTAGGATAAAACAGTCCTAAATTTTGAGTGCCAACAAGATATCTAAAAATTCTTTTAATAGCACTGAGATGTGATTCCTTAGGATTTGATTGATATCTAGCACACATACAAACACTAAACATAATATCGGGTCTACTTGCAGTTAAATAAAGAAGTGAGCCGATCGTACCTCGATATTTTGTTTGATCAATGGACTTACTTTTTTCATCCTTGTCTAGCTTAATGGATGTGCTCATAGGTGTTCCAGCTATTTTTGAGTCATACATACCAAACTTTTTGAGTAGTTCTTTTATGTACTTAGCTTGGTTGATAAAAATTTCTTCCTTACATTGTTTGATTTGAAGCCCAAGGAAATAATTTAGCTCCCCCATCATGCTCATCTCAAACTCACCTTGCATACACTTAGCAAATTCCTTACACAAGGTTTCATTAGTAGCACCAAATATAATGTCATCCATATATATTTGCACAATAAGTAAATCATCATTTTTAGTTTTAACAAAAAGTGTTGAGTCAATCGTTCCTCTAGAAAAATTATTTTCAATCAAAAATTTACTTAATCGTTCATATCATGCATGAGGTTCTTGTTTCAAACCATATAAAGCTTTTGATAGTTTAAAAACATGATTTGGAAAAGCATGATTTTCAAAACCTAGGGGTTGTTTAACATAAACTTCTTCATTTATAAAACCATTAAGAAAGGCACTTTTTACATCCATTTGGTAAAGTTTGAAATCTCTAAAATATGCAAATGCAAGTAACATGCGAATAGCTTCTAATCTAGCAACCGAAGCAAAAGTTTCATCGAAATCAATACCTTCTTCTTGATTGTATCTTTGTGCAACAAGTCTAGCCTTGTTTCTTATAATTGTACCGGATTCATCAAGCTTGTTTCAAAAGATCTATTTGGTACCGATAATGGTATGATCTTTAGGTTTTGGCACAAGTTCCCACACTTTGTTTCTCTCAAATTGGTTAAGCTCTTCATGCATAGCTATCATCCAATGTTCATCGAATTCGCCTTCTTAAAAGTTTTTAGGTTCAATCTGTGAGAGAAAAGTCAAGTTATTACAAATGTTTCTAAGTGAAGAGTGAGTTTCAATACCTTTTGTAGGGTCACCTAGGATTAAAACCTTAGGGTGATTATGAATAAACTTCCATTCTCTTGGCAAATCATCATTGTTTCCTCCTTCTTCTTGAGGTGGGAGAATAGGTTGTTCAATCTCTTTGTTCAACTTACATGGTTGGTTCTCTTCTTTGTAGATACTTGAATCTTCCACATTTGGTTCCAAATCTATATTATCACTAACAATTTGCTTTTGAGTAGAGATGTTAGTTTCATCAAATGCCACATGTATAGATTCTTCTACAACAAGAGTTCTTTTATTAAAAACACGATAAGCTTTACTAGTTAAGGAATAGCCAAGAAAAATTGCTTCATCAGATTTTGAATCAAATTTACCTAAGTTATCATTACCATTATTATGCACAAAACATTTACAACCAAAAATATGCAAGTAACTAATGTTGGGCTTTTTATCATGCCAAAGTTCATAAGGAGTCTTTTTGAGAATAGGTATATTTAATGCACGATTTAAAATATGGCATGCGGTGTGAACGGCTTCAGCCTAAAAATATTTAGGAAGATTATTTTTGTAAAGTATTGTTCTACTCATCTCTTCTAAAGTTCTATTCTTCCTTTCTACTACACCATTTTGTTGAGGGGTTCTAACTGCTGATAAATTATGTCCAATACCATGCTTATCACAAAACAATTCAAATTTCTTATTTTCAAGTTCTCTACCATGGTCGGTTCGAATATTAGTAATAAAAAAGCCTTTTTCATTTTAAATTCTACGATAGAGTTTTGTGAAAGAAGAAAATGTTTCATCTTTATGTGCTAAAAAAATAACCCATGTAAATCTTGAATAATCATCAACAATAACATGACAATAATGTTTACCACCTAGACTAGATGTCCTTGAGGGACCAAATAAATCCATATGCAGTAGTTGTAAAGGTCTAGTTGTGGAAATGTGAGATTTTGATTTAAACGATGTTTTAATTTGTTTTCCTTGTTGACAAGCACTACAAAGATGATCTTTTTCAAGTTTAATTTTTGGAAGTCCAATGATCAAATCATTTCTCAAAAGTTTAGCAATTAAATCCATATGATCATGACAAAGACTTCTATGTCATATCCAACTATTTTCATTATTAACATATAAACATTTAACATCACTAGCATAGAGATCATTAAGATGGACAACATAAATATTATTATGGCGATTACCAACGAATAAAGCTTTATGATCATTCGTGCTTTCAATTGTGCAATGTGATTTATCTAAAATAACTCGATTACCTTTATTACATAATTGACTAATACTATGTAGGTTATGCTTAAGTCCATCAACAAGTAAAACATTTTCAATAGAAGGTTTAGGCGAAATACCGATGCTACCAATACCGAATTTTTCTTTCTTGTTGTCTCCAAAAGTAACAAAGCCTCTATCTTTGGATGACAGTGTAGTAAAGAAGGATTTATCTCCGGTTAGGTGTCTGGAACATCCACTATTAAGGTACCACTTCCCTTCTTTAGCTTTGATCTTAAAGCAAACCTACAAGATGACAATCAAGTGTTGGATATTGGTACCCATAGTTCCTTGGGTCCTTCTTGGTTAGTTTTGTTAGATCTCTTAACAATCCAAATCTTTTTAATTTCCATGTTTATATTATTTTTGAATGGACAAGAAGATATATAATGACCTTTCTTTTTACAATAATGACAAGTAATATGAGGGTGTGTCATGAGAGGTGTCTTTTCAAAAATTGTATTGAGATTCTTTTGTTTCTTAATAGGGTCATATCCAATACCTGCTTTATCAAAAACACATCTTTGATTTCTAAGAAGCATGTTGAGATTATCTCTATCTTTTACAAAATTTTCAAGTGTTTTTGTAAAATCATCAACATTATTTTTAAAGTAGTTTTCTCATTAGAGATAGTATAAAAGTCATTTTTTAAAACAATTTTTTCTTTCTTTAATTCTTCTACATTAATAGATAAAGATGCAACAGATTTCTTCAACACATTATTTTTGGTACAAACTTTTCTAAATTCATCTTATAGTTCATGGAATGCACTTTCAAGTTCTTCATAAAGAGTAGTTACCTCATCTTGAGTAGAGTCTTCATCTTCAAGAGTCATGAGACATAAGTTGGCTACTTCATTTTCAATTTCATCACTTGAGTTTTCATCTTCACTTTCTCCCCAAGCTGCTACCATGGCCTTTTTGTTTCTTTTGTAGTATTTTCCATGATTCTTCAATTTTGGACAATCCATCTTCATATGTCCAGGATTCTTGCACTCATAGCAAATAATAGGCTCTTTCTTGTTATCTTTGTTGTACTCTTTCTTGAAAGGTCTTCTTCCTCCATAATTGTTTTTCTTAAAGTGCTTTTTGAGGTTTCTACTAACCATGGCATAACTTTCATCCTCACTGGAGTTTTCATGTTCTTCTTTATTTGGTAAGGCTTTGAATGCAATTTCACTTTTCCTTTTGTTTTCAACATCCATGTCCTTTTATGGTGATCTCATGAGTCATAAGAAAACCTTCTCATCCAATCCAAGTGTGGAGAGATTTTTGGCTTCTATAATAGCGGTGACCATTGCTTCCCAATTCTTTGGTAAACACCTAAGAATTTTTCTCACTAACTCACTGTTAGTATAAGTTTTGCCAAGAGATTTCAAAGAGTTTACAATTTCAGTAAATCTAGTAAACATACTTGAAATAGATTCATCAAAGTTCATTTTAAACAATTCATAACTATGAACAAGCATATCAATACAAGATTCCTTCACTTAGTTTGTACCTTCATATGTTACCTCAAGTTTGTCCCAAATTTCTTTTGCCGAATCACAACTTGAAATTCTATTATACTCCTTAGAGTCTAATCGACAAACAATGGTGAGTTTGGCTTTAGCATTGGCTTGCAATAATTTGTGATTCCTCTCATCACATTCATCTTCTATTTTAGGTACACTAATATTGTTTACTAATTTGGTAAGAATTTTTGGACCTTTGGTGACAATAAACCATATGGCATAATCAGTGACTTGTAGGTATAGGGTCATCTTATCATTCCAATGACTATAGTTGTTTCCGTCAAACAATAGTGGCCTATTTGTGGCTTGTCTTTCAGCTAAGATTGCCATGGATCGAAACTCCCAGATGGTTAAATCTAAAACAAGAGTCTAGGCTCTGATACCAATTGTTATCCCAAAGACAACCTAAGAAGGGAGATGGTGAATTAAGTTTTTACAAATAAAAATAATAATACCTTAATAAAAATTATGACTAGCACAATAGATAAATATAGTTGATGAAATAAAAATAATTAAAATAAGTGTTCTAACAACTATGTCAATTAATGATTTTACCACAACCAAAATATGAAATATAGCTATGGTGATTTAAATAAAATAAAGAGATAAGGGAGAGAGAGGCAAACAAATTTATAGTGGTTCAACTTCAACTCAGCCTACGTCCATTCCTCAAGTTTCACTTGAGATTTTTCACTATTCTCTAGCTTCATAGGGTGCTAGCAACCTTTTCACAGATGGAGCAATCCTCCACAAATTTTACACAGACTTTTTAAGTCAAGAACACTAAGTGTACTACACTCTTACAAGGTTAAAAAAAATGTATTTTTGTTTTCACAGAAAGCTACAAGAATTATCTCTCAAAGATAGACATAAAAATGAAGCTCTGATTTTTCTATAAACCTCACACACGAAAGATGGGCTTAAAGCTATACGTCTTAGGCTTGGTTTGGCATAACCTAAAAAAGTCAAAAAGTCACTATCTTATTTAAGTCACATCATCTTATTTAAGTCACATCACCTCTCTATCACATCACTTCAAGCCAAACCCATATCCAATCCATATTTCATAAAAAGTCAAAAAGTGCACTTATTTAGTTTATCCCAAACAACCCCTTAGTGTATAATTTCTGAAAGATGATGTAAACAAAAATTGAAGAACACTTCTCAGTGAATTTTCAGAGAATAGATGTGAGTGATTATAGATCAAAGAATATTTTTTGATTTTTTTGTAACTTATTTACATTAGAGGCTTTGGTATATATAATGAAACGTATAGCCGTTTATAGCCTTTGTATTTATTTCAATTTATAACCGTTGTATTCATTTGAATATCTTCTACTCCATCATTACTAATTTGAATATCTTCCACTTGAACCATTTAGCCTGCTACTGTACTGGGCTGTTTGAACCTTTTGGCCTGCTGCTGTGCTGGGCTGTTTGAATCTCTGGTTTGTGCATTATTTTTGAGTTAAAATGAACTCCTGATTTAAGCAAGTATTAAATACATTCAAACAATATTTAGGATAAAAGTTTAGGTGAGAAATAATAGGATAAAATAAATTTTGATTCTATTTTTCTCTTTCAAATAAATTAAAACATAATTAAATAAATCATCAAAATAAATTTTGGATTCTATTTTTCTTTTTCAAATAAATTAAAATATAATTAAATAGATCATCAAAATAAATTTTGGATTATATTTTTCTCTTTCAAATAAATTAAAACATAATTAAATAAATTATCAAAATAAGTAAGTCTAACAATATTATTTACTGAACTTGGCTCATTCTTGTATATATGTGGTGATCTGGAAGACGAGCATTGACAGAGGTCTTGGACCCGTTTGAAGAGTCTTTTCCTTTTCCTTTTCCCTTTTATCTTTTGATGTTTTTGACATTTTGGAGAACAAGTTTTTGTAGTAAGGTTTTGTACCTATGATGTGAATGTTGTACTTTTCTTTTTTCTATGTACATAATGTAGATTATATAAAAGGTAAGCAATAAAGTCTGTATGTTTATTTCATATTGTTTATGTACTGCTCCATGGACTTAATGGATTAATGATGAAATTTCACTGTTGAACCCTATATCTATACACATCTTAGACCTTTGTGATTTGTCAAGCTAGGCCTTTGGTAATTAGCGATTTCTAACTGATCATCTCACTATCCTGTAGGGGCGAGATGAGATTGTGATAGTAATGGTGTATAGAGATGGAGATAGAGGGTGGGTGAGAAAGGTGGCTGTGGTAGTCAGTGGCCATTGGGAATTAAAGAAAGGGAGGGAAGGGATTAGATGAGGGGGTTTATATATGTAGGCAAAAGGCCTACAATTATATTGAGTTATCACTATTTAATTGGTTGTCCATAAGACAAGGGCTGCTTTACAGGACAACTGTATAAAATTGAATCTCAAACAATCAACCCTTTGGAAGAAAAATGAAGTGAAGCCTAGTATTTCTCATCCTTTCTCCATCCGATTTTTCTGGAGTTCCAACTTCTCCATCAAATTCCATTATACAAAAACCACACAAGCCTTCTGTATTGAGAACACACTCTCATTCTCTTCTTTTTGGACTTCTCCAATTTCTGCATACTCCATCAAAAGAAAACAATAGGGCAAAAAATTTCGTAATGGCCAAAGTTTCAATATTTAGCCAGGTTCTGTGAGTTTTTTTTTTTTAATTTAAAAAGAGCTTTCTGAGATTTTTTTTAATTCTTTTTATGTTTTCATTTAAAAAAAAAATTATTTATTTATTTTTGAAGCAGTTTTTATTTTTTATTTTTTATTTTTAACAAAACAAAAGACTAGAACGATACCAAATAGTCCTTTTTTTTTTGTTGTGTTTTTTGTATTCCGGTATTTGTGTTACTACGATAGTCTATTTTAAGAGTTTCAACTTTTTAGTGGGAAATACATTAAGTGCACACAAATTTAGAAGAAAAAAAAATTATATTGATTTCCAACATTGCCAACTATTTCTCACCTTTAAATATATTCATAATCATTTGTAAGACATTATTTTATGCAAATTATACATGTAGTCTGTGTAATTTGTCTTTTGTATCAATTTGATTTTTATAATTCTAATTTCATCAATTTTATCTTTAAATTTTTCACATTATGTCAATTTTGATAACGTCAGTTTAGTTTTTGGACTGAAACTGAAGGTAAAATATCCATAAATTCTCCTCAAAGTAATTGAGAGATTATCATCTAATTTAAAATTATTTATTTATTTATTTTTAATGAATCATTATTTTTGCCTACTTTTTTTAACAATGTTACCAATTGAATTACATTGATAGAATGTGAAAAATTGAAGGGAATTAAAACTAAAAGAAATTTCAAATTATAATCCACTAACAATTTGAGATGAAGGGAGCTTCAATTAATTTTCGTCTCCGCTCCAATTATTTTTCATTTTGGGGCCAGTAGGCCCTTCCTCACCCAACACTTCACTAGGTAGACTTCTAATGAACTTGTCAAACATTTTTTTTAGCTTTCCAGGCAACAACTTCTCCACCATCTTGATCTCAACTTCAATATCATACTCAATTTTGGGACCCCATTCCCTAGCATAGTTCAACCATGGTGGTTCAACAATTTCCGATCCCAAGTACTCCGCCGCCACCTCCAAAAACCTCTCCCCAGTATTCATCACCATTTTACTCTTGGCAGTGTCATTCCTAATGCCTATCCCATCACTCCCTTGAAGCACAAGTCCAGGTTTTGAATAAAAAGCATGGCCGTGCAATGATGCATATGTCACTGGTTTGTTACCACCTTGGAACTCAAGCTCTGGTGCACTAACCCATCTACCTCCATTGTGTTCTGAGAAATACACACTTTTTAGCTCTCCATTAAAATTGCTTACCCTTAGGGTTACGTGTTCCCAATCACCAACATGTTCACCTATTTTACCTAAGGAAATATTAATGAACTCAACTTTAGCCCTGGCTGGCCCATTAAATGGATAGAAAACCCATATGGCAATGTCAGTGAATGTTGCTCCAAACATGGGTTTTATGTGTAAATAAACTCCTGCATCTTGTAAATTGCCTTTCTTGACTTGTTCTTTGGCTGCTTTATCTGTTGGGAGGTCAAGCCAATAGGAACCATCATTTGAATCACCTTGGGGGAGGTTTGAGCCGGTGGGTTCAATCAAAACAGGTTTGGATTCTTCCCCTTTCTTATATAACAGGGCACCATGTTTGAAATACCAACTCACTGAGGAGGGAAGGTATTGTTCATCAGGATGAAGGTAAATCCATGGAGAGTAAGCTTGAACCAATGCTTGAATTTGGCTTTGAATGGGCATGCAACACAGATTAGCTTTCACATTCTTCAAACAGGATAGAGAAAGTGATGCCCCACCACCATTTTGAGCTATAAATGTGCCAGTAGGGACACCTAGAGCTTGAATCCCTCTACTAGTTGGTCTAAGACCATATGCATAGAAATTTTGGTTATCTTGTCCCCAAATCCATGAGTCATTCTCACATACATCAGTGAAATCAGCGCGAACACACCGGATTTTGTCAAGGGAAGGTTTCTCAGGTGAACTAGTGACAACGTGACCGATAGCTTTGTATCCATCAGGTGGTGTTGGTAGCCATATATAGCCATTGCCATCTTGCTTAATTTTCAGAGACTCACTACTCCAATAAAGAGTGTAGTCAATTGGTTGCTTTAGAATTTCACCGGATGGGTCATTTGTGACATCCTTTGCAGCCAGAACCCATCCAAAAAGAGGTGCGTTGTTGGGTTGGCCATAGCAACCAAGCATGAAGAATCCATCAGGTATTGGGGATGGCTCAAAAAATGTGGCACCAAGATTGTCCGGTCCGCCTTCATGGGTTGCCCAAACTTTGGTGAAAGATGATATTTCACACACTTCTATTCCTCCTAGATCAATGGTTCCTCTTGCAAAACTTTCACCTACGATTGAAACAAAAAACGGATTGTTTTATTTGCAGAAATGCTGTGTATTCAAGAGAAAAATATGTAGAAATTTGTTCAGAATGAATCTGATCAATATATTTCTGAACATTTGTATACATATATATATATATATATATTTTCTGAGTACTAATATTTGTAGACCAGGTAATCAATCCAACAGATGAAAGTGGTGAGAGAGAAGTACCGGGTGGCCACGTGGGCAATGGAGAAGGAAGCTTGAACATGGTTTGGATTGGCATCGGTTTCTTAGTTTTCTTGCAGAAGTGTAGTGGACAAGAAAATGGATTCAGAACATTGCCCATTGCCCATTGTTAATCAGTCTTTCAAATAAAGACTAAGGTGAGAAGTACAAGGAAATAAGGTTGGGTAAGACGTATATTCTTCTAATGAGAGTGTTGATAAATGTGAATATCACTTTAAAAAGAATACAAGGCCATGCCAACACTTTGATGGATGTAACGTGCAGGGCATTATATATATATATATATATATATATATGAGCAATTAGTTATATGCAAAGCTTTCAAACCTTGATCTTGTTTGCTTATGGGGGTAGGAGAACTTACCTTGTAAACTAAGCTTTGGTAAGTAGCTAATTTTGTTGTTTACGCTCTGGTAAAATATTTGAAATTCTTAATATTACTCTTATACTTTTGACAATTAATAGAATTTATAATGCTAGTTAAGGTTTTATTTATTTATTATTATTTCAAGTGTCTGTATCAATTTGTTGAGTGTAATTTTTGTTTAGAATTCATGAAATAGAAATAGCTCAAATAATTTGAAAAAAGTTGATAATTTAAAAGTTAGAGAGGAATTTGTATTTTCACTTTTTAATTATCAACCTTCAACTTAAGAAAAGTTGCATCAAACAAATCTTTGTGTGATTTCCCAATATAGGATAATTATTTTATGGTTTTGAATCACAATGTCAGTTTTAATTCTAATTATTTGTCATGGGTCACTTCAAATGAAGTAAAATTTAAGTTTCACATTTTTCCTTCATAGAAAAGCTGAATCATGAGTAGGTTGGAATTCACGTTCCATTTAGAAAGCTGTAAGTAATTGATCCAAAATAGACCGATATATTAGGAAATCGACAATTCCTAATCATAATTGGTGAGATACAAAATAATAAATAAAAAAGTTAAAACGAATTAAAACAATCACAAACAGACATGAAAATTAGATTTACATGATTCACTCTAAAATAGTGCTACAACCTTGGCTGCTATAGTTTTTATTATGAATAAAATACAATTATAACTCTCTCTACAATATAAGAGGCATCCTCATCTATTTATAAGGGAAAATCACTAAAATCCTCTATTAGACCTAGGGCTTGACATTTAATAAAAAAATAACGCCCAATTAATACATATATTGAGAATCATATAACTCTTCATCTTCTTGAAAACTGTAGCTTACACTTGTATTTATACAGTAAACAAAATATCAAATCTATACAAAATATCTAATCCTAACTAACTCTCTTTGACCAGCCCAACTCATGTTTAGTCTAACCAACTATATAACAAACTATCTAACCACCACAACTAATTCCATTGTAGCACGCCATCTTAACACTATTATTACAAGCCTGTGATGAACAAGCTATAATAGGCAAAAGGCTGCAGCTTAGGTGTGCTGTGAGATGATGATGGCTGCAGCTCAGGTTTGTTGTGAGATGGTGATGGTGGGATAACTGTAACTCCTTCATCTCACCTCAAGCTGATAGGGCAAGGAAGCACTAATAGCTTGGCACGAAGATAATGAAACCGAGAAGGAGAAAGGGGTTTGGTAAAGAGATCAGCCACCTGATCAACTGTGGGAACATATTTGAGCTCAACCTACTTGGGAACCACTTTTTCTCGAATAAAATGGCAATCGATTTCGATGTGCTTGGATCGAGAATGAAACATAGGATTGGATGCTAAAGCCATGGCTGACAAACTATCACACCAGATACCAGGAATATCATGAGAAGAAATACAGAAATCCTTGAGCAACTGTTGAAGCCAAGTGAGCTTAGCTGTGGCATGAGCTAAGGCTCAATATTCAGCTTCAGTGGACGACTGAAAGACTGTAGCTTGCTTTTTAGCTAACTAGGAAATCAAGTTTGATCCAAGATAAACACAATAACCAGAGGTAGATTTTCGATCAAGATTGTCACTGGCCCAATTGGAGTTTGAAAAAGCAGGTAGAGAAAAATGACTAGGAGTGAAATAGAGGCCATGAGACAAAGTCCCCTTAACATATCTAAGAAGCCTCTTGACTTCTTGAAAATGAGCATTAGTGGGAAGATGCTTAAATTGACAAACCTAATTGACAGCAAATGAGAGATCAGGTCTAGTGATAGTCAAATATTGCATACCACCTACTAAACTCCTATACAGAGAAAGCTGAGAAAATGGCAGAGAATCAGATACAGAAGGCACTGTTTTAACAACCATAGGAGAAGAGCATGGTTTGCAATCTTGCAAACTTGCTTTGTGCAATAATGCAGTTGCATACTTGTCTTGAGATAAGAAATAACCATGCTCATGTGTAAGAACTGAAATGCCCAAAAAATAAGAAAGGGAACCAAGCTCTTTCATGGAAAAAGCCTTGCGCATCTTCTGAAGAAGTTGAGCAACTAGGGTAGAATCACTGCCAGTTAGTAAAATATCATCAACATACACTAAGAGGATGGTGAGGCTAGTAGAAGTGTTCTTGATAAGGAGAGAAGTATCAGAAAGACTATTGGTGAAGGCCTGAGAGAGCAAGAAGGTTAAAAAAGTAGAGTACCAAGCCCTAGGAGCTTGTTTGAGACCATATAAAGCCTTATTGAGTTTGCAGACATGAGTAGGAGATTGCACAAATCCTACAGGCCGAAGCATATAGACCTCTTCTTGAAGAATGCCATGAAGAAAGGCATTGGAAATATCAAACTGTTTGATAGGCCATTGAAATTGAAGAGCAATACTCAAGAATATTCTGATGGTGGGTTGTTTAGCCACTGGGCTAAAAGTCTCCTGAAAATCAATTCCTTCATGTTGCAAAAAATCCTTTTGCCACCAATCTAGCCTTATAACGAGTAATAGTACCATTGGAATTTCGTTTAATGTGAAAAACTCACTTGCACCCAATGGCAATCTGATGAGGTGGAAGATCAACAAGGTCTCAAGTGCCTTGTTGTTTAAGAGCCTGATATTCTTCCTTCTTGGCTCAAAGCCACACAGAGCAACCTGAACAGATGTAGGTTCAATGTCAAGAAGAGAGGCAGTAACAATAAGACGCTTGGGGAGTTTGTGTTTGAATCTAGTAAGCATGAGGTGTATGTTAGATACAAAAGAAGGAAGAGAATGATGAGGTAAGTCAATGGTAATAGAAGAAATAGGAATGTGCTGAACAAGAGAAGCATGAGCATGAGGAGAAGAAGAAGATGGCACAGAAGGGGATGGGACAAAAGAAGAAGAAGGCCTAGGAGGAAGCACAAATGAAGAAATGGGTGAAGAAGGCCAGAAAAAAGGAAGTATGAGCAGACAAATCTGAAGGAGAAGAAGAAGGAACTAAGGACTATTGAGAGAAAGGAAAACAAGATTCATTAAAGACTACATGCCTAGAAATGTAGACTTTTCTAGAAATAGGATCAAGACCCCTATAACCCTTAATGGTAGGATAATAGCCCAAGAAAACACAAAAAATGGATTTAGGTTCCAGCTTGTGATTAGTATAAGGCTTTAACCAAGGAAAACATCGGTAGCCAAACACTTTAAAAAAGGAAAAATCAGGTAAGGTATGGAACAACATTTCAAAAGGAGTCTTGTGATGTAAAACACTAGAGGACATTCTGTTAATAAGGAAGCCAGTTGTGGCAACAACATCAAACCAAAAAGTAATAGGAACAGAAGAGTGATGAAGCAGGCTATAGCAGTTTCAGTAAGATGTCTATGTTTACGTTCAGTTATGCCATTTTGAGCCTGAGTATGGGGACAACTACTTTGATGAACAATGCCATGAAAAGACAACAAAGTATCAATTCTTTTATTAACAAATTCAGTACCACAATCAGTCCTAAGGATCTTAAGAGAAGTCTAAAGCTGAGTTTCAATATATGCTTTGAATACAAGTAATTTATCATACACCTCACTCTTGAAATTCAAAGGATAAGCCCAAGTGAATCTACTATAATCATCCACAAACAAAATATAGAAACCAAATGGGGCATTAGCCATTGTGAAAGGACCCTACACATCACTATGAACCAAGAAAAATGGACAATTAACAAAAGTATTAGACAATTTGAAAGGAAGCCTATGAACTTTAGACACATTACAATCAATACAAGACAAGTCCTTATTCAATGAAATTTTATTTGGTAAAAGAGCAGCCATATGATGAAGCTTTAGAGAAGAAGAATGGCCTAATCTGTGATGCCAAAGCATATCAGACACAGGAGCAGTAGTGCTAAACTGAAAAACTTGGGGAAAGAATAGCTCAGAAGATAGAATGAACTGGTAGAGGCCATTGACATTAACACCTCTATGCAGAACCTTGTTCGTGCATTTGTCCTGAATGACAAAAGTATTAGCACAAAAAATAACAAGACAATTATGATCTTTGGTAAGTTGATGCACAGATAAGAGATTTGAAGAGATGGTAGGAACATAAAGAAGATTTGAGAGCTGAAAAGAGTAATGTGGAATTGGCAAGAGACCTTTACCTATGTGACTGATTGGTAAAAAGGAACCATTACCAACTTGAACCTATTCTTGAGCTTGATAAGGCTGAAATTGTTGAAGATTAGTCAAGTCATTTGTCAGATGGTTGGTGTCACGACTCAAACCCGCCCATATAGGTTTAGCATTGTAATCGACCAATAATCCTTAGATCACCAAAGGCCTCTGAACAGAATAACATATAATAAGGGGCTGCGGAAGCAAATATGCAAAATACAACGTCCATCGAGCTGTGCAGACATACATGGGACAAAATAATTTTAAACTTTTATAAACATACAAGTGACATCAAAAGATACAATATTTACACGTCACTCCATGTACATACAAACAAAAAACTTATCTGTAAATCAAAAGAAACAAGTCTTATACATTCACAAAAAAAAAAAAAAAAAAAACGTAGCCACTAAACTTGACTTAATCCGGAACCTCCATGGAAGGCACAAAGGGTGGCTAACAAAACGAAATCTTAGGCCATCAACTCTGGGCCTGGTCACGTGCCTGATCACCTACATACATAATAAAAATAATGGGCTGGAGTCCAATGAATAATAACAAAGTAAAGGGTTTTAATGAATGTTGTCCATAACAGTGACGGAAAACAGAATTCAGTAGTTAATAGAAATAGATTCATAATCCTGTGAAGAAATCAGAGTTCATAGCAGAAACAGATTCAGATTCATACTCGTAATCAGAATTTGCAGTTAATCATATGTGGTACATTCATTAGCACTAACAAAAACAGTTGACCCATAAAGGGACGACCATAAAGGCATACAATTGACTCACGCGCACGGCGACGGTACAATAGGCTCATGAGACGTACAGTTGGCCCATAAATGGGACGTATACATAAGGATCCATAACATTTGGCTCATGAGACGTACGGTTGACCCATGAAGGGACGTAACAGAACAGATAACAGATGTCATCTGAAGTAAAGAATGCCACAAATACATTTCAGAATTTTTGGACAACCATTCATTCATACAGAAAATAATATTTTAGAAAAAAAATCGTCTTATATCATTCAGGAAATACTCATAAATTGAACATAGCTTTATAAAGTTATTACTCACAATTAACAGATGGCTCCAAGGTAAAAGACAGTACGGGCCAATCAGGCATCTTGTAGCGCGTGACCTGTATAGTTACAGAACGAACATATACTGAATTAAACATCCGGAAACATTAATGTAATCCCTTCTAATCTTGGTGTGTTTCTACTTCTTATCCTCATTATGGTGTCTTAATCTTGGTCTAGGAATGCGTAAGATGGAATGAGGATGCAAAAAATGCATTTGAAAACACGTTACGAAATTTGCTGAAAATAGGGGTTCCGCTCAAGCGCAACTTCCTACGCTCGAGCAAATATGCAAAATATGAGTGGTCGCTCGAGCGCAACTTTTTTCTCTCGAGCGGTCTGTAAACTTTTGCAAAAGTGCTGGTTACTTGATTTTCCCGCTGGACGCTCGCTTGAGCATAAGAAACATGAGCTCGCTTGAGCGCAACTTTTGTCGCTCGAGTGGCCTGCAAAACATGCAAACTTTTGGGAGCATGCATTTTACACTCGAGCGGACTTTTGGTCGCTCGGGCGGATGTACAAAATAAAGGTGGTCGCTCGAGTGCAGGATCTGTCGCTCGAGCGTGGAAGTAGAATTCTGAAATTTCCAGATTTGCTTCCAAGCTTCAAATTCAACCCCAAACCTGCAAATTCTGGTTTCTTGTTTCAGGAAACTCTTATAAACTTGGAAAACATGGTGAATTCAACATTATTTTGCAAAAATCAAGGCCCAATAATATGCAATTATACAAAATCAAGCTTGAAATGTGAAAACACAACTTGAACATGACGTGCATGATATGATTTGAGCTCCAAGTTTCCAAATTATGATCAAATGAGATGTTTAGGTCCAAAACATGTTGAATTCCTTGAACAAAACCAAGATACTAACATACATGTGAGAATTCTCTTTAAAATAATTCCAATTATGATCAAATGAACATGCATGCATGATTTGTTTTTCTCTTCTAGTTCATTAGCTTAATTCATGCATTGATTCACTTAATTTTCTTAGTTCCTTAAGCAAGTGTAACGTAAAGCTTAAGGGTTGATTCCTTACCTAGGGTCCACAATTCCCAAAATTCTAGTGATCTCTTGCTTAATCTCACCAATTCCCTTCAATTTCTCTAGTAGTTGCTAACTTGACCTCAATTCTCTTCAAAATTTGGCTCTAATCTTTCCTTTCTTTCTCTCACGGTTGGTATCAACAAAAATGGTGAAGAAAAGTGAGTTGAGGTGCATATATAAGACTTATATAGGCTTGATTAATGGACTAATTAATTAGGCTTACCACTAATCAAATGAACAGTAATTATTCTAATTATTTCGTTCCGAATCGAATTTCAATTAAACCTACCGTAAAATTCTAAAAATTTTAATTAACGCATAAATCAAGTCAATTTCTGAACCGGATGCCTATAAGGCCTTCAATTCGCAAACCGAAACAAAAACATAAACAGATCTTTCTACATTAAACAGATATAAACACAAATAAGGCAACAACTCATCCCTACTTGTCTAGTTTGCATAACTTCTTTACAGTAAATATATGCATGGTGTTTCTACTAAATTATCAATAAATATTGTCCTTATCTTTTAAAAGCTAATAACTTTGAGACATGATATGCTGCTTCCCTTCACTATTGTTATGCCCCATATTTTTTTTATAGGATTGAGTAATGGGCCATCCACTTTTGAATTTTTTGTCAGATTGCTCAACCTATATGTCATTGTAGCATGCTTTGTTTTTTGTAAATAGAAAATAGGATAACATTGACAAACTACTTAGCTTGTAGAAAACATCTGTAGACCGCCTGAACTTACTCCGCGTAGCCCCCCCTTCGGAGAAGGCGCGAATTGGGTTCTAGCTACTACAGTTTGGACTCCTGTCACGGTTCTGAATCTAATCTCACAAAGTGCAATGTAAAACTGATAAATCACCAAAGAGTTCAAATCCGACAATTGGTTTTGAAAAATCAATTTTGAATAAAAAATGCCAAACATGGACTGATTTGCCAGATTTCAGAGTCGCCACCTAAATATTTTATTTTGGAAAATTTAGGAAACCCTGACTCGTGCCTAAGGCCACGTGTCCGTTATCACCAAAGTTGCCCCGGTTCGGGAACTTGGGTACGAGAGGGGAAGGTCCTGAAATGAGCACCCCCGCTCGCCCAATCAAAGGATCGGCCTCTACTAAACATGATATGTTATTTTGAAAACACATATGTCCTTATTCCGGTTTATTAGCTAACCTTACTATGTGATGCGCATAGCATACAAGTATAGACTAAATCACTCGATTGGAACAAAATATCTCATGTTCCTTTTTTTGAAAATGGTTTGGAAGTGCTACTCGCAAGTAGGCTAAAATGTGGATTTGCCACCCTCAAGTGGGCTTAAAACAACATGATTTGCCACTCTGCAAAATGGGCTTAAAAACTCACATTTGATGAATTGTTCCAATTCAAGCAATAAAGTCTTCACCCACAGGCATTCATGCAGTTAAACACTTAAGGAAATAGCCTCATGGGAAGCATGCTAAACATGGCAACACTCACACTCATGCAAGTATGCTAAAGTATAAACACTTACAGCGTACTCCGAGCAAAAACAGAAAACTAGTTAGAAATCATGCATGATCCTAGCTATGTCGAAGATGCCTAATGCAACGCATGCAATAATGCAACTAATAGGCTCGGCTATCTAAGATGGCATATGAATGCAACACTTGATAACATGCTTTGGAACACGTATTCAAGAAAGTGTATTGAAATACAATGCAGTTTGAATGATGCACCGAGCCCGGTGCATGCAAGACAAATGAATGATGCACGCATGCAAAGCATAAGGTATGCTAATTGAAATATGTCTTAAACTAACCATCAAAAGCTGATAAATAAAAGGGAGAAAGAAATGGGGTTGGAAGACTTGCACACACACACACACACACTTATTACAACAATACGTCCTCTCGCAGGAGGGTCCGAATAAATAAGAGCTAAGCTAAGCTACTTATTACAAATCATCTAATTAACTGTGCTAAGCTAATTAATTACAAACCAAATTGAAACTAGTTATACTAAGCTAATTAGAATATTACAAAAACGAATTAAATTAGCTAAGCACATTAACTAATTAATTACAAAATCGGCAAATTAACTAGCTAAGTAAAGCGGTAAAATGGCCTCGAGGGTGAGAGAGAGATGCATGCTAGATTGCTTCGCCCGGAAATGCATTGCCATGCCATGAGTTGTCTTTGTTTGCACTTGCAGTGGTCTCGGAACTTCATGCACACTTTCAGATTGCATCTGTCCCAAAACAGGAAGATTTTGGACAATTTTGCTGCAGGTGGCCGGCCGGTCACCTCAACTGGTCGCTAGGCTACCTCAACTAGCCGGCCGGCCAATGCAAGTGGTCGGTCAGCTAGTGTAAGTGGCCGGCCGGCCACTTCCCTTTCTAGAATCCCAACTTTGCTGCAACATAAATCAACAAAGGCATAGCAATGCATTTGCATGGAAATGTGTGTGCAACTACTCTCCTTATCATTTCTCAAGCTCAAAGGAGCGTAGTGCTCGGCTCTTAAGCCACCAACCACATATCTCAATGCATGATGGCCGAAGAGTCAAGCTT
Organism: Camellia sinensis; assembly: GCF_055761805.1. NCBI lineage: Eukaryota > Viridiplantae > Streptophyta > Magnoliopsida > Ericales > Theaceae > Camellia > Camellia sinensis. Next base: position 86,324,906 of record NC_138965.1, read on the forward strand.
GCACAATGTTAGTGAATGTACAAACAACACATAAGAGCCTCCACCTCTATCATGTATGCTCAAGAGGGTCGGCGACCAAGAAATGTGACACAATTCATCACTTGGAGTATGAAACGTCTCACATTTCTTGTGTTTGGATTAACGTCCGATCCAAACACAATGCAATGCAAACAACATGTGTATCTTTCAATGCTAAAGCGGCATGCACAAGACTCAATCATGTAAGCAATGCATGCAAGACATGTTAAAGGGGGCCAAGAGCACTAAAGCAAGTGAAGAACATTACTCATGAGGCATGCACTAACAATCTCAAATGGTAAAACCAGCTATGGACAGACCTAAGGTACTCCAAAACAGTGGCCAAAACACACTAAAACATAGGCACAAAGAGCAAGAAATGCATGCTCATTCATTCGCTCGCAAGCAAGGCACAAAGCTTAACTTTCAAACACATTGAAAGAGTGATATATATGAGAGCATGACAGAGGTACAAGCACTGAAATTATATGCCAAATGATGACATATCATGCAAACAACACAAGTATAGCATGTTAGGGTCCTTAGAACTCAAAGCTAGTCAACGGCTTTACACAAGAGGCATACAATACATGGCCTAAACAACCAAACCAGCTCTAGATAGAGCTCAATCATGCCAAATCAAAGGCCAAAACATGCTGAAATGATAGCCCAAAAGCTTAGACAAACATGCATACATATTGGCTCATAAATAAGGCATAAGGCACGACTCTCAAAAGCGTTGAAAGAGTGGATCATGTGAGAGTGTGACTACACTATATGCACTGAAATTATATGCTAAATGGTGCCATACCATGCAAACATCACATGCATAACATTTTAAAGGCCTCAAAACTCAAAGCTAGTCAAAGCCACTTACACCACAACCATGCAAGGCAAGCCTCAAAGGGCCAAGACCACTCAAGACAGATTTAGAGCATGGCAAAAAATGAGAAAAAAACATGCTGAGACAGAGCTAAAATGTGCTAGAACAATGGACTAACTCATGAAGCATACTATGCTAACAAGCAAGATTGCACTAGAGGTGTAAGATGTGAGCAACCAATGACCAAAGCAACCAAAAACAGAGTTATGGCGGGTCTAAAAAGTCACAAAAATATGCTTGAACCAAGCAAGTAGAAACACATGCTCATTTGGTGGGCCATCAACACATGCTAGCAAGACAAGAGGAGAGGGGACCACCCCCTCCTATTTGGGACCTCAAAATCACTTTCCACCACTGAAATTCCTTTGGAATTCAGTGGTTAAAAGGCCAAAAAGAGATAGCTTGAAAAGCCTAAAGAGGTGGTACAAAAACTTAGCAAATAAGCAATAAAAGGGTGGTGAACCACCCCTAACTCCAACATGGACTCAAATCAAAATTTTTAACACTCAAAAATAGAACTTTTAACAGTTGACAACTAGGCCAAAAATAGCATGCAAAGGTGGCCAATCAAACAAAGGAAACAAAGCCTTAAAAGGGTTAGAGCCTACCCTTGAAGAACAACAAAAACCAACAGCTTTTCTGAGCCAAAACCAACTTTAGAATGCCCAAACAAGCCTTAAGGAATCTCAGCTCCAAGGTCAAGATGTTTGGCTAAGGAGTTGTAGGCAAAATATGTGAAGAACACTCACTTTCAAGCAATATATATATATATATATAGAGAGAGAGAGAGAGAGAGTTCTAGAGAGAGAGTCAAAGTTTTAGCTCTGAAAAAAATCTAAACCCCTAACAAGGGGGAGGGACCTCCCTTAATATAAACAAAGAAAGGAGAAGCTTGCTTGACAAACTTAAAGCTTGTTCCAATCCCTCCATACACGTGTATGGAGGATAGTCTCAATGCTCAACAGTTGGCTCAAAATATCTGGAAATATCTAAAAAGGAGAAAGATTGGCCGCCGGCCAGTTAAGGTGGCCGGCCGGCCACCTCCCTTAGCCGGCCGACCACTCCAAGTGGCCTACAAGGGAGAAAAGTGGTCGGCAAGTGCCACAAGTTGCCGGAAGCCCTTCCCCTTCCTCAAGCAAGAAGTAACAAGGTTTGGCCCAAAAACCAAAGCCAAAACACAAAGTGTTAAAAGGCTCAAAGACAAGGCACTCAGCCGAGAACTTCGGGCGCTCTAAACAAGCACAAACATGTGCAATCATTGAGTGCACAACTGATGACATCAAAGTCTTGAGGTCGGTCAAAAATGGGGTGTCTACAACATCCAATGACATTATTTTTGTGGTTGGGTTAATGAGTTTTCTTTGCTCTTCAATTCAACTTGAGTTGATTCTTATGAAGGTTTCTTTATTCTTATTTGATTAGATAATGAAATGTTATCGATTTAAATGGGACATTTAAATTAGGTCCAAAATTTTCATTTAAACTGAGATGTTTTTAATTCCTATTGTGTGATCTTTAAGCATTATTATAGTAGTGCATGTTTATTCCTTCAATTAGCAATTCTATGAGCATTTTTGGAAATTGAAATTAGATCACTTCATTTGACGCATATTATGTCTCCTTTCTAGTGGGAATAAGGAAAACTATTGCAAGTAGTAAGTCATGAGCAAAGATAGAGGTTTACGTGGCATGGGCAAAGAATGAATCAAGATAACTACTAGTAAGTCATATATGGTGGAAGAGCATAAGTGCCACAACATAGGAACTTAGATCACTTCATTTGATGCATATTATGTCTCCTTTCTAGTGGGAATAAGGAAAAATATTGCAAGTAGGGTAGTAGCAGCAATTTGATACAGAATAGCTTGTTTTTCAAGGAAAAGGGAAAAAAAGATCTAGCAAAACATGCCACCCGCCGGCAACTAAGATGTCCCCTTGTAAGAAAACAAAATACTGAGTCACAAGGCCAAATGAATGTTTCTGCCAAAACAAGCTGCCAATTTGCACTAAGTTATAGAAAATCTATATATGTTGCTGAAAAGCTTGTACAATATATTAAAAACACAGTTTATTCTGGTTAATATTCTTGACAGTACGATGCACAAGAGAGGCATAAGAAATCCAAAATTCACATGAACTACACAATCTCTGAGACATCATAAGCATACAAGTGAACAACAATATACCTTTAGATTGCTCAACATCTTCACCGTTATAGGATTGAAATATAGTTCCAAAAAAAGTTGTTCTAATTAAAGAGTATGTGACACAAACCAGTAGCATTCAAATGCCAAAAAGAATCAACTTTCAATCAATGCATGGTTCAATGAAGTTTCCCAAATCTAAAACACTAGCCTAGATGCCAAATTCAAACAGAACCACTTTTGCAGTGGACTCTACCTGTCACACATATAGTAACTTAGGAACATGTGGCTACTTGATGTATATTTTATCCAATATGAGATGTAGTTTGTGATAAATGTTATTTATTTGGGTAAATTACACTTTCTTGAATCCCAACCAAAAGATGTCAGTCGCATAAACTTTTTTCACTAGTTTACCAAGGAACCATATCCTCAACTTGTTCTCTCACAAATGTGAATAACAAATGCTACTAGTTATGGGTGTGGCCCTAGAGAGAGCTATAAAAGGATGAATGATTCATGTAGTTGACCCCAATTGGCTTAAGTTGATAGTATTTAATGATTTTAATCAACCATGTCAAACTTAATAAAGGTTTGTACACCTAAGTCAACCTTCCATGTTCCTACCATTATTTTGAAAGCACCTTTAAATCACATACCTTAAATAATCTATGATCCCCATTAAGTGCACTATTCATTAGGTCAGTATCCTAGTGGTCAAACACACTATGGTCAAGAACTGAATAGCCAAAAAGAGCTTTGGCTTGTAACCACAACACAAAATATCTAATATAATGACAACAAAAGGCCCCCAATCACCCATCTTCAAAGAGCATTATCACATGATAGCATACAAGTACTTGCCTATGCATTAAACTGAAACAATGGAAACAGCAAAATCAAGTACCCATTCTTATATCACAAAGAACATTCCCATAAAATTCTCTCCGCAAGCACATACATATGCTCAAGCCGCTTATTAAAAGAATGATACATGCATGATGAATTTTAGATAGTTATTGATAGCATAGAGAAGTGCTGGAACAACAAGAAGCGCATTGTTGTGAGCTGCCTGCAGTAATACGAATGATAGTATCAGTATTAGAGACCATTAATACAAGGCCAAACTTAGTGTTGGTCCATCCAGTGCAGGTAGCATGGAGGAATCAACAATGTAAAGACCTGAACTTTGGCATTATTTGCACAAAGGGAGAACCAACAAATCCAAATAGATAAATATTTATTTGGACAGGCTATTAAAAATGAACAAAAAAAAAGGGGAAAAACTCGAATCTTAAAAAAGGTCCTTTGTGTGACACAAGCATATAAAACCTAATCCAGGATTCTCATCAATTGGTTAGGGAACCCATACTAGAATGCTCAATATTCAGAAATGACAATATCATGAAAGACCAATATAGAACTCTAAACTTCATCAGCATTCATATGACTTGACAAAGATAAAAGACTATAGCTACACAAAAAATCTACAATGGAATGGCAACATCTTCCTTAAGCCACCAGCTAGAAACCTAGTCCGTAAGACACTCGAAAATTTAATTTTTTTAACAAGCCAACCAAACTTAGAACTCGCTTTATCACCCATTAACTTAGTATATAGTCAGAAACCCAAACCACTAGCAAGGCCATTTTTTGGATAGGGTGAATTACACTTTGCACCCCTTAGGTTTCATAGATTTCCAACTTTGGCCCTTAAAAGAATTTTTGTCCCACGTTGGCCCCTAACATGTGTATTTTTTTCCAAATTTAATCCCAAAGCCAAATGCCGTCCAATTTTGGACGGGAATGACACATTGGCAACCACATGGTGCCAAGTGGCATAAAAATGCATTACATTAACATTTTGGATAAATTACACTTTGCCCCAGGTATCACAATTTTCCCATTTTGGCCCTTGAAGTATTTTTCCCCCCACTTTGGCCCCTAACGTTTGTAATTTTTCTCAACTTACTCCCAAAACTAACTTTTGGCCAATTTTGGATGGACAAATGCCACGTTGGTAGTCAACATGCCATAAAAATACATACTATTAAAATTTTAAGACCCAAAATTTGGGGGTCAATTTGTGGAGGAGAGCATTGTTGTCATCTATGTTGATTTAGAAAGTACTATAATCTTGGCTTTGCTAGATTTTATGCCAGGTAGTTTGCATATCTGTCACTGCAGAGGGAAACATTGTTCACTAAATGTGCATAGAGTTTAGCTTGCTCAAGCCTAAATAGACTTGTAGGAACAAATGAGACCTCGATTGGATTTTCAATTAGAAAATTAAAAGGAAAATTGTAAAACACAAGACTTAAAATGCCCATTTGGGGGGCAAAATTGCGAAATGACCACCAAAACTTAGCACAGCTAGCTTGCTTAAGCCTAAATAGACTTATAGGAACAAACGGGACGTCGATTGGATTTCTGGGTAGAAAATTAGAAGGAAAATTATAAAACACAAGACTTAAATGGCCTGTTCGGGGGTCGAAATTGCAAAATGACCACCGAAATCACTGAAACTTGACACGGGCAGCTTGCTCAAGCCAAAATAGACTTGTAGGAACAAACAAGACCTCAATTGGATTTCTGGTTAGAAAATTAGAAGGAAAAACACAAGACTTAAAAGGCTCGTTCGGGGACCAAAATTGCGAAATGACCACCAAAACTGCTGAAACTTGGCACAGGCAACTTGCTCAAGCCTAAATAGACTTGTAGAAGCAAACGAGACCTTGATTGGATTTCTGGTTAGAAAATTAGAAGGAAAATTATAGAACACAAGACTTAAAAGGCCCGTTCATGGGGCGAAATTGCGAAAGGACCAACGACACCGCCAAAACTTAGCACTGGCAACTTGCTCAACACTTAATAAACTTGTATGGGCAAACGGCACCCCAATTGGACATCCCATTACAAAATTAAAATCAAAATTGTGAAATTCATACCGATTTTTTTTTTGTCAATCTAATATTGTTTTTTTCTTTTTCATTTGACAAATTGGCAATGGTGGAAAATAGTTTGGGCTGCATCAGAAGATTTGATTTTGTGTTTTTGGAAATATTTTGACATAGGATTTTGGTAAATCACTTATGGGTTAGATGTTTAGTATCAAAATATTTGGTTTTGTGTTTTTGCAAATATTTTGACATAGGATTTTGGTAAATGACTTGTGGGTTTGATGTTAATAGTTGTAAGTACTTTGGTATGAATGTTTTAGATTGTTAGAGAATTGTAATTTTGTTTATTGGGATGTTTAATATCTATTAATTTTGAATTATTATGAATGTCTTGCACAAGTGTATTGCTATTTACATTGCATTTGTGTATATATTGTGCAGAGAAAAACCTGTGTTTTGGATTATTTTGAACAGGAAAATTATTAAAATCAAAATTTGTGCAGTGAATTTTTAGTGACAGGTGATATTTTGGTCGTTATTAATATATTTGGCGACAATATATTGTTTTTGTCGCTAAAAGTCAATGGTTATTCCAAGAACTTTTAGCAACCAAAACTTAGACATCGCTAAAAACTTGATTTTTAGCAACCAAATTAATTTTGTCGCTAAATAGTACTTTTGGCAACGCATTTATTTATCGCTAAAATTGCATAGTTTATCCAAATCATAACCTTTTAGCGACAAATTAGAATTTTACAGCGACAAAATATATGATTTTTGGCGAAATGTGCTTTTTGTTGTAGTGAGTCCTGAAACAACAATTTAATTTTCCAACAGTTCAGGGTAGGGGAACATTTATAAAAATATGTAGCATGCAACTACTAACCTGAACACGGTATAATCTTCGAATACAGTATGAAAGTCCAACTAGTGCCCTGAGCAAAGTATTAAAACTGCAAGTCACTACTAATTCAAACATACTAAAAGGAATAATAAACTAAGTAATCCCAAAACTAAAACGCACTAACACAGTTCAACCCCACTCACCGTTACTCTTAAATATTACTTAAGTTCATGTTCTTCAAGGTCTAAAATTACCCAAGACATGGGTTCAGATCAAAACTTAATTAAAAGTAACTTTAAGATAAAAACAGAATTTTAAACAAGCTTTCCCAATCTATTCGCTAACTTTGAAAAATTCCAAAACCCTCCAGATATCAACTAATATATCCTAAGTTTCAAACCCAATTGGTTTTACTTGATTTGCTAGTCAAAATAATTACTTACAATTAGTTATATCCAAACAGGTCACTTTTTGCAACACTTTAAAGAAATTAATGGTTCTCTTAGTATACAAGAGAAATCATTGCAAGGCCAAACATTTTAGAAAATAGACTCATAACCGGTTCTAATGACACTGATTTGATAATTTTCGGATTTATACCCAAAGAGAACGACACTTTCAAAGTTATTGTTTTACACTAGTTTTCTAGACAGATTCAAACGCATCATTTTATATGGATTTTGACTCCCAAAAATTATAAGAAAATTCTAGTTACAATTAAATATGTAATTAATCTAATGTAAAAATTTAAGTTCAAAATTCATCCGTTTGATATGGTTTCTTGATTTTTAAAGTTTGTGATTTTGTGCAGAATTTTTGAACTAAGAATTACATCCATTCTTTATACATAAATTTAACTCCTCAAATTTCTTTACAGTATATACATATACAAAATACATAAACCTGCAACCTCTCCATCAATGAATTAAATAATAATAGAATAAGGATAAAGAAGAAAGAAAGAAGAAAACCAAGGAGAGCTATCGTTTGATGATCACACATAGCATAACACACCCAATCCTTCATTTGTTGCAACTCCCCCCCCCCCCAATCTCTCTTTCTCGTGGCTACTTCTGCTGTTAGGAACACTAGGGTTGTTTTTTATATATCTAAGCAAAAGGTTTTAAATTATTATCTCTTTATATTATTTTAATTTCCATCTCCATTAATTTAAATAAACTATAACTATTATTATATCAAAATATACTTACTAACTTGTCCCCTATTTTTTTAAAAAAATAATAAATCTTGCCTCTAAATTAAAGACTTTCACCATAATTTATTTTAGGTTTTAAAATTAATTAAAAAAACCCTCCAATAATATTTAATTTGCACTTAAAGATTCAGAAGAAAAATATTTGATATTGTAAAATAATTTTTACTTAATTATTTATTGATTTGTATATTTGGGTTCTCACATTCTCCCTCCCCCCCCCCCCCCCAAAAAGAAAAGTTTCGCCCTTGAAACTAACTTGAGTAAATCATGAGAATAGATTTGGGTACTTCTCGCGTAACTCGTCCTCGCGTTCCAAAGTCGCCTCTTCAACTAGATGATTACACCACAGTACCTTGACCAATTTAATGGCCTTTGTATGTAACATTTTCTCTTTTGAATCCAAAATCTAAACAGGCATCTCCTCATACGAAAAGTACTCTTTAATCTTAAGCGGCTCATAATCTATCACATGCAACAGACTGTGCACATATTTCCTCAGCATAGACATGTGAAACACAATAGGCACTCCTGCCAACCTAGGGGGTAAAGCAACACGGTACGCAACCTCACCAACCTTCTCCAATATCTCAAATGGACTAGGACTCAACTTTCCTTTCTTTCCAAACTTGATGACCCCTTTCCATGGTGATACTTTCAAGAATACCATATCCCCCACATGAAACTCTAAATCTCTCCTACGATGATCAGCATAACCTTTTTGCCTACTCTGAGCAGTCAATAATCTCTATCTGATGGTGATAATTTTTTGTGTAGCATCATTCACCAAATCAGGTCCAAACATTTGCCTTTCACCAACCTCATACCAACACAAAGGAGACCTACACTTCCTTGCATACAAAGCCTCATAAGGAGCTACTCCCAAACTAGAATGATAACTACTATTATACGCAAACTCCATGAGCGGCAATTAATCATCTCAATTACCTCTCCACTCCATAGCACAAGCCCTGAACATATCCTTAAGGGTTTGAATAGTCCTCTCCAATTGCCTATCTATTTGAGGGTGATAAGCTGAACTAAAATTTAATCGAGTACCTATAGTTGACTATAACGCACCCCAAAATTTAGACGCAAAACGAGGGTCCCGATCTGACACTATTGACACAGGTGCACCATGCAATCTAACAATCTCCTTCACATACAACTGTGCAAATCGAGCTAGAGAATAGTTCATCCGTACTTCAATAAAATGTGCTAACTTCGTTAATCTATCAACAACTACCCAAACTGCATCATGATTACTAATAGTATGAGGTGATCTACACACGAAATCCATGGTAATATGATCCTACTTCCACTCTGGTATAGGTAAGGGTTGTAGTTTCTTTGCAGGTTTTTGATGTTCTACTTTAACATGTTGACACACCAAACACTGAGCCACAAATTCTGCAATATCTCCCTTTATACCATTCCACCAAAAATGTTCATGAAGCTCCCGATACATCTTAGTGCTTCTTGGATCAATGTTGTAACTAGAACTATGTGCCTCCGTCATAATCTCCTTCCTCAAATCACCACCAGCAGGAACACAAATTCGGCTACAAAATCTAAGAAACCCATCATCATTAACCACAAAGTCTACATGCTTACCCTCTATCATCTCTCAATTAATATGCTCACACTGAGGATCAATCTCCCGAGCTAAATGAATCCATTCTCTCAAGGTCAGCTAAACTGTTAATTGACTACAATAAGTCCTATCACCAGGCGTAACACCCTCAAGCCTCAAAATTCTCACGTCTTCCTCCAAATAACTCTCAATAGACAAAGCAGCTACATCTTCAACTACGACCTTCCTACTCAAGACATTTGCCACCACATTTGCCTTCCCCAAATGATACAAAATATTCACATTGTAATCTTTTAGCAACTCCTCTAACTTCTGCTCTAGCTGTTCGATACACACCACACAAGCTAAATAACCATGACACCCTTTTCTCAACATTGGGTTCTTCTAAAGGGAAGAAATAAAACAGATAGAAGACTTTTTCCTATCTCCTTGAAAGAAAAACTCAAGTTGTCTCGGCATAGCAAAAACTAACCTCTTTCTAAAAAAATAACAGAGGTGTGATGCTTTGTCAACAAATCCATACCTAAAATCACATCAAAATCCTTCATCTCTAAAGAAATCAAATCCATTGAAAAAAAATCCTACCATCAAAGTCTACCTCACAAGATCTACAAACATCTCTCAATCTACTGTTTCCCCTAATGGAGTAGACAGGGTAATGCATGCATCCAAAGGCGCACAAGAAATAGTCAAACAACGTAGATATCTAGATGCTAACTCTTAACCTTCAAAATAAAATCAAGAAAGATTCAACACAAGTTTAAACAAAACTAACTAAACCATACACTACTAAGGACTTTAGGGACTCAGACCTCGTCTAAATGATGAAATGTAAGATATGTAACTCGATAAACTACAGCTCTGATACAACAATTGTTACACCCCAAATCCAGGCATGACCGGCCCCGGCCTACAGGAACTTAGCCCAAGGCATGCATAAGCCTAAACATGAACCCAAAATCACAAAGAATAAATGTGACGATAGCCCAAAAATAAATAAATCAAAACCCAAACCAGTGACAAGTCACAAGCATAAATGATAAAACCAGCCATAACCAACTTCCAAAAAATATATACTAAATGGAACACAAAATAACTATAAAATAAAATAATTCTAAATAAAATTCAACCACAATCTATGCATAAAACCGACATAACAAGCTAAAACAAAATAATGAATGTCCTAGAAGTCTATGCAATTGAGTCCTTATTACGCGATGAGTCCACTCTAAGTCCTTCTAACACCTAGAAGTGATAAAGAACTAAGTCAGTTAATAGCTCAGTGAATATTAGCATGGATAGTAAATACAATTTTGAAAACAGGGTTCAATTCCAAAATAAGATATATATCGCAGAAACTAGATTAGCATACAATTTTGATAAAGATAATCTGTTTCAAAAAGAAGGTTCCATAGTTCAACAATTAAAATACTCATGTCTCTCAAGAACATGATAAATGATATTTTCTACTTAAAACAAATTACACCATGATCACCAATAATTTTCTGGGTACCAAGAATAACAAGTAGCATGCCACAAAATTCTTAAGGCAATAAGTCCGTTGCATCCAATATCGAAACCAAGAGTCATCCTTGGGTTGGCAACCCGGGCCTTTTCTCTAAGACGATCCGATTGAAGGTCACCTAGCCTAGCCTAGCCCAGGTCTTTTCTTTACAATCGTTGAGCACTAGAGTCATCACGGCCCAACTTGGATCTGTTCCCTAGTGGCTAGAGTCACCACACACAGTGGAGTAATTTCCTTGGACTAAAATATACAGATAGTCCCAATAATCAACACAATCCAGTTTCGCAAAATATGGTAGTTCACCATTATAAACATGAGACCATAACAAATAGTCTACAGTATGCCAGCTTTACACATGTTTCATAAATAATTTAATTCTATTGATAATATAATAATTTATCAAAACAGTTTGGTCTTGAAACAACAATTTAATTTTCCAACAGTGCAGGGTAGGGGAACATTTATAAAAATATTTATCATGCAACTACTCACCTGAACATGGTATAACATAATCCTCGAATATCGTATGAAAGTCCAACTAGTGCCCTGAACCAAGTATTAAAACTACACGTCACTATTAATTCAAACATACTAAAATAAATAATAAACTAAGTAATCCCAAAACTAAAGCGCACTAACATAGCTCAAACCCACTCACTGTTACTTTTAAATATTACCTAAGTTCATGTTCTTCAAGGTCTAAAATTACCCAAGACATGGGTTCAGATCGAAACTTAATTAAAAGTAACTTTAAGATAAATCAGAATTTTAAACAAGCTTTCCCAATCTATTTGCTAACTTTGAAAATTTCCAAAACCCTCCAGATATCAACTAATATATCCTAAGTTTCAAACCCAATTGGTTTTACTTGATTTTTTTGTCAGAATAATTACTTACAATTAATTATATCCAATCAGGTCGCTTTCTGCAGCACTTTAAAGAAATTAATGGTTCTTATACACGAGCAATCAATGAATTTTAGAAACTAGACTCATAACCAGTTCTAATGACGCTGATTTGATAATTTTCAAATTTATATCCAAAGAGAACGACACCTTCGAAGTTACTGTTTTACACCAGTTTTCTGGACAGATTTGAACGTATCAGTTTATATGGATTTTGGCTCCCAAAAATTATAAGAAAATTATGGTATACAATTAAGTATGTAATTAATCTACTGTAAAAATTTCAGTTCAAAATTCATCCGTTTGATATGGTTTCTTGATTTTTAAAGTTTGTGATTCTATGTAGAATTTTTGAACTAAGAATTACATCCATTCTTTATACATGAATTTAACTCCTCGGATTTCTTAACAATATACATATATATATATATATATATACAAAATACATAAACCTACAGCCTCTCCATCAATGAACGAAATAATAATAGAATAAGGATAGAGAAGAAAGAAAGAAGAAAACCTAGGCGAGCTATCCTTTGATGATCACACACAGCACAACACACCCAATCCTTCCTTTGTTGTAACCTTTTTATTTCTATTTTTTTTTTCTTCTCTTTTCCCCCAATCTCTCTCTCTCTCTCTCTCGTGGTTGCTGCTGCTAGGAACACTAGGGTGTTTTTTATATATCTAAACAAAAGGTTTTTAATTATTATCTCTTTATATTATTTTAATTTCCATCTCCATTAATTTAAATAAACTATAACTATTATTATATCAAAATATACTTACTAACTTGTCCCCTATTTTTTTTTTTAAATAATAAATCTTGCCTCTAAATTAAAGACTTTCACCATAAATTTATTTTAGGTTTTAAAATTAATTAAAAGACCCTTCAAAAATATTTAATTTGCACGTAAAAATTCACAAGCAAAATATTTGAGATTGTAAAATAATTTTTACTTAATTATTTATTTGATTTGTATATTCGAGTTCTCATAAGGTTTCTACTGCTGGTGGGAATTCAGTCAGACTTGAGTGGTTGCGAAGTCAGTTTGCTGATGTCACAGATTCAGACCCAAAGGAGGCCATAGAGTGCGCTACTAGAGCTTGTTTGTTGTTTCTATTGGAATGTACACTCTTCAGTGACAAGAGTGGTACCAGGGTTCCTGTTGTTTACCATGGCTTATTGATGGAATTGGGATCTATTCATACTCATGCCTGGGGTGCTGCTACATTAACATTTTCATATAGACAGTTGGGGTATGCTAGCCAGTCCGGTATTAAGCAGATTGGTGGTTATATGACTCTTCTAGAGACGTGGATTTATGAGCATTTTCGAGCATTCCGACCTCACCAGAACATGGGTTACAATGAAGACATGCCACATGTGTACCATTGGACATTTAGGACAAAGGCGGGTTCCTTCATTGATCATTTGAAATCTTTTCAAGCAGAGCTTGACAGTTTGGTAGCAACTGATGTAAGTTTACTTGTCCTGAGATAATTTTAACACTTTTCATTTCTCCTACGCTTTATATACTTTAATTCAAATACACTTTACATTTACAGGTTATTTTGGATCCATACTAGAGTTGCAAGGACCGACATCCATGTAACTCGGCTACGTTCTACCATGGATGCTTGAAGTGCTTAGACGTGGTCGAACCTTATCATCTAGATAGAGTTCTAAGGCTGTTTGGTAGGGTTCAAACCAACCCAGATGGACCCCTAGCTTCCATTCGTGCTACTCAGGGCAACATATCTGCACGATAGACAATCATATATAGATACTTGGATAGGATTTGGGAGGCATGGGATGACCACGTGTTATTTGAGCAGCGGAGGAGCATACTAGTTCATCAGCCTTGGGAATGCGTACCAAGTTACATGGATTGGTATAAGAATATCACGTACCTATATGTTGAGCGCACTGATGGACCACTTGTGTATGACCATCAGGATTTCAACCAACATGCTGATGTGATAAATTATCCTCTTTTATGCATTTGTAACTTACTTCTGTTCTATTGTTATGTACCCTAAAATGTGATCTTCTTTTCAAATGCAGTGTATTGCACATGCATTGAGGATTGCACATCCTATCATTCAGGCTGGTTATGAGGATGGGATTCGACATCCTCATCAGCTTTACCAGGCTATCGAGGCGATGACGTATGTCCTTGAATGTCAGCACATTGACAAAGCTAGACCTAGTTCTACTAGAGGTCGCATTGTATCTTCGATATTCACATACAGTCGAAGGTTTGGTCATAGGCATACAGATGATCCGTGACATGTTATTGGATAGTTGATGAATTTTTTTGTGGTGTTTTTGTAAGCTGACATTGTTGTAGACATCTTCTTTTAATGACATTGTAAATGATATTTTCTTATTATAATGGAATGGTAACAATGGTCGATAACATTCAATCCATGCCAAAGAAGTTGATGCAATATCAAAAAATACATCCATTAATTTCTTCCATAGTTCTAACATTGTCAAATGCATAAATACGTCAATTGACATCAATAACATCAAATGTCTCCTAAGTAGCTACACTATCATGTATGATGTCCTTGAAATGATGAATGCGATATGCATCATCCCAGTCGATAGCGCAAGGGTGGCGGTATTTTTGCCAATTAGTGGCTATAAAAGGAACTGGATGGCCTAGCTGAAAAAAAACTTGCACCAAATGTCACTTCAGTTAGTGGCCATATCCTATAACTACATGTACAAGCACAAATATAAGTTTCTCTTATACCTGGACAAAATGATTTCCGTTGACAAATCCAATGGCAATCTCACGTCTATCAAGTTGAGGTACTGGCACTGTTCTCAGAGGTAAAAAGGTGAGGCATTGCTGTAATGACAAGTGGTATAACACAAGATTGTAGCATGATGCAAAAAGATGCCTCATGTATGGCATAGTCATCCAATGTGAGTGGCCAAGATTGTCTTCAAAGTATGACAATATTCTTGTCAATATTTCAAACCTTTCATAGGAACCATAAAGTAAAATGTATTCCTCTTTGTGGGTGTGCAACTCATCCAAAATATCATGCCTAACCTGAGCCCAATCATGTTCTGTAAGACCAATTGAAGCAGCTATAGCCCTGAAACAACAACTGCCATTTGCAGCTACATCCTTAACAAACTTAATGTACGGTTTCAACCCAGAAGGGAAAGCGTCAACATATGCACCAGGTTTTATTGTTCTGGTAATGTACACCTTCCCCTTCACATTTACATTCTCCTTTTCCTTAACAGGTCGTTTCTTCTTGGTTTCCTAAGTAAAAGCTAATGTAGTGATTTGACTAGACATATTGCTGCAAGTTTTGTATAATATTACAAATTTGAAATGGCATTATAAAAACAAATTTTCTACTTCAAACTGCAAATTTAGTATGAAATTTACATATTTGGAATATAAAATGAAAAAACAAAACTTTTACTTCATTCGGAAGTACAATGTCGAAAAAAACTACTACTGTTTGAATGTAGGTGTTCGAAATTATTTTCATGGTTCGAAAGTTGTATGTCGAATATTTTAATTTAGTTCAGAATACAACTTCTAAAATTAACTAATTAATTTGGTAGTAGACTATCGAATAAATTAATACATTTCGACCTAGGTTTTCCCAAAAAAAAAAAAAAAAAGTTATGATTTTTACATAGCAAAACTCACATTTCCTATTCACCAAAAAAAATCACCTTTCCTTGGCTATCTTTCTCGTAAACAGTTATCTGCTTTTGAAAATCTAAATTTTCAGAAGGGAAATCTTTCATAACAATGATGAATGGAGATGAGGTTTAGTATGTAAACTAATGAAAAGCTAAGAATGAAGAATGAGGGTGTTTAGTGTGTAAACTAATAAATGAAAGCTAACAATTAATGATTTGAAAGGATGAGGATGGAGTGTGGAGGTTTAGCAAACTAGGTATGGAAGAATGGAGTGTGCGGCCATAGAGTATGGACGCCTAGTGTGAGATATGCATTGAGAACTTGTTTGTTTATTTGAATTGTGTGTGGATGTCCATAATACTAATTTTACTTAGGATAAAATTGTAATAAAAATAAGTTTCATTAAGTGTGTGCACAGAGAGGAATATGTGTGTGGAAGTAGAAGCTCCCGAAAAAAGAACTTCTTATATATATATATATATATATATATATATATATATATTTAATAAAGCATGACGGTTTTTGAAAATATGTCAAAATGTCTTAGAGACATATTTTGTTTCAAGGGTTAAGATTAATTCCCAATTTCATTAAGAGTCAAGATTTCTTTAATTCTCACTCACCCATCTTCTTTTCCCCCCTCTTTTTGTTCACTCATGCAATCTCTCTCTCTCTCTCTCTCTCTCTCTCTCTCTCTCTCCTGACACCTTCCTTCCTCTCTCCCTTTTATTTTTTTCATTTTCCTTCCTATTTCTTTATTTGTTTTTATTTTTCTCCTTTTTACTCGCTTATTTTATTTACACCTTGCCTTCAGGCACGTGCATGCCCTAGTGTGTATATATATATATATAAGTTTAAAAAGATTCGTACAAAGTACGGACTATTATTACAGTAGATTTAAGTTTTATATTTTGATAATTTTTTAAAAATTAAAATATTATTTTATGAAATTAAATAGAATAAATCATCAGATACATGATAGAATTATGTAGTATGATATGTATCAATTTTTGATTTGTTATACACCCAATGATGTAAACTTCAATTCTATTACTATATCATTTTGAATGAATTTATGAGTTTTTAACATTTCTTCTCAATTTATAAAAAAAATATAATAATAATTATGGTGTGCAACTTTTCTCAACAGATAAATATAAAACAAATACTAAGATGATTCTTTCATCTAAAAAAACTACTAAAATAATTCACTGAACAGATAAAGAAGCCAAAAAAAAAAAAAACATATATATACAAATGACTAATTTATTAATACATAAATCATACTTGCATAACAAATGACTAATTTTATTAATAAGTAAATTAACAATTTTTAATGATATGCAAAATATTTTTCAGTTAATTATTTTGTTAATAAATAAATCATTAAGTCAATTAATAGTTTTTAATGATATAAGAAATATTTTTCAATAAACAATTTTGATAATTTATTATAGCATAGGAGAATTGGGGTTTTTTTTTTTTCCAGAGTATTGTGCTAAATGAAAATTTATAACAAACGATAGTTGTAATTTCTAGTATTATAAGACCAATTAATATTTTACACAAACCTTATAGGTGTATTTGTAATTTTTTAAAAAATAAAATATTTAGGGCAAATTACAAAAAAAAAAAAAAAAAAAAAAAAAAAAACCCAGGGTTTCGCGTGTTTTTCAATTTGAACCCCCAAATTTCAATTTTGACAAATTAAACCATAGAGTTTTTTCCGTGTTTCAATGTGAACCCTCTGTCCATATCCGTTTGATTAACCTAACGGAATCTAGGCAAAATTCTCAGATTCAAACATACATGTTCAAACACTTGTATCTCCCTCGTCGTAACTCTGTTTCGCCTCATGTAACGCCCCGAAATAAATCAACATGGACTATTCATATTAATAAACATTCTCTACACAATGACAATAAATCCTTCCATCTCTATATATAAGATATGAGGGTCTATACAAAAGTTCCACATGCAGTATACATTCACAACATAAAAGAATACATGAATCTATAGCATGTGAAGCATCTAATGTTAAAACAATAAAATGCCCTTATGGGCTTATAACTTCCAAGGCTTGAGCCCAGTTACACAAAAGTGGTCTCTTGGACCCATACAAGAATAGCCCTTGGCTTTACAAAAATTTACAACAAAAATAAAAGAGTAATCAACTCTTCACAAAACATATCCACGCCCTCAACTTGGCGGGATCACCACACCTTTACATGCACCAAATCCCATAGGGGTGAGCATAAAGCCCAGTAGAGCATTTTTACAAAGTATATACAGTTATGCAATTTCAATAAAAAAAAGGCTAATGTCGATGCTATGCCGTGCTCGTTTTAAAGAATTTTCATTTCATGCTTTTCTTAAAAATTTCCATTTTTCAATAAAAGCTTGTAATCTCCACACATTCCAAACTTTCCATTTTAATCAACAGGGATGGTAAATACAACACTGGTAATCCCTAGGCTGGTGTCTACAAGTAGACTCTGCGAGTACTACCAAACTGTCATTTTTACCGGGATTAACCGGAAGGCTCGACACCTATCCGCGCAGTTTTCTGGTCTTTCACCAAGGACACTCAGGCCAACTTATCAAATCATCTACACCCCCTATCCGGACTTACCACCGTATTTACCCCATACACATTGCCATAGTTCTTAATGCACATCACTTTCTTTCATGAAATAAATATCTTTAATCAAAATTTGCAATGCAAAAATAATAATTGAGTGCATATGCAATGCAGTGATTTTCCATAACTCATAACATTTTCCTTTTCCAAGTCTTTACAATAATGCCAACAATCACATTTTCCATTTTCTCTTTTCATTACTCTTTCCCATGATAATCATGTGTCTTCAATAACATTCTCACCATCCATTATGCACAACAATTACCATTGCTCAATTAAATATTTTTCATGCATCTAACAACAACTTAAAGAAAATAATTCCTCCATTTTAGCATAAGAAAAGAAGTTATTCCCTAGATTTTTCATGTTTTCAAAAAACCCCAATTTTCTAGGTTTTCACAAAAATCCTAACATTGTTCACCTCTTTTATAAAATCTCATCCTATACTTCAATCTCAACTCAAGTTGTCCAAAATTTCAAGAAAATCTCTAAATGAACACAAGATAGAGTTTGTTTTATAAAATCATCAGCCTCTTGTGCCACCAAACCCATTTTTGAAATTTTCAAGGAGAGTTACAAAATCAACTAAAAACTTACATAAATATATATATATAACTCAAAGGAAAACCCTCTAGGATTTATAAAAGAGTTGAGGAACAAACCTCGTTTAAAACTCTCTACATTTTTTAAACACAAGATTGAAATCAACAAGGATCTAGAGGAAAACTCTTAAAACCATCATCAAATAGCAAAACTTATATATATAACCCAAGAATGTCCCTACCTCAAGCTTAGAAGAGGAGATGAGCAAAAAGGTTGTAACTCCAAAGTTGACGAAACCAACTTCTACTTGGATCAAAGTGAAGCTCTTGACGAGATCTACAATCTTTCTCAAAGGAGCTAGGCGAGGAGATGCCTCCAAGTGAGTAGATCTAAGGATCTTTGAGCAAAAAGTGATTTTGGAGAGGGTAAATGGGTTTCACGGCTTGGGGAAAGAAAAAGAGGGGAAAAAGTCAAGAAAAAAGTTAGGTGAGGGACCTATTTATAGTACTAGGTCAACAAGAAATAAAGTCCCAAAGTCAACCCAAAAGACCAAATCAATATTCCCAAAAAAGTAGACCCAAAACCGGATTGAAAATCTAGAGAAAAGTTCGCAAGGGTCGATCCTTGCAGCACAGGTGTTGACCTTTATGAAGAAAATCTAGAACTTTTGTTGGACAGCAACACAGGTGTCGACCCCCTCCAAGTTTGGTGTCGACACCAAAAAGCAGTAAGCAAAATCTGGACAAGGGTCAACCCTTACAGCAGAGGTGTCGACCCTTCAAACAGAAAAACAAAGAGTGCACAGGCATGGTGTCGACATTTCCCAGGCTGGTGTCGACACCAAAAAGCAGAGGGCAATTTCAGAACAAGGGTCGACCCTTCCCAGATTGGTGTCGACCCTTGTGACCAACAAAAAGAGAAGGTGTCGACACCACCAAGACCGGTGTCGACCCCGGAACAAGATTTTTAAGCTTCTAAACAACTTTTCAACATAAACAAGCGTGAACGAGCAATCCTAACAAGTTTAAATAAATTTTCACTCATCCAAAACCAAGATACAACACCCAAGATTCCCAAAACATAATAAATGATTCAAATACACTTCCCAAAAGCTTAAAAAGGGTACAAGTGCTACAACCTCCCCACCTTAGGAAATTTTGTCCCTGAAATTTAAACAAACCATTAAACCAAAGTGTTCTAGTAACAACAATCATTTTAACAACATTCCCAAGTCACAATATCAAAGTTCAACCAATCATTCATTATCTTCTTCAGCACCATTTCATCAAAACACAAACGTTCAAACAAGAAATGAAATGAAACCTCTAGAACAATAATTTATCTTTCCATAACGTCATACTCAAATCAACAATACATACAACAACATGTGATCACAATTTAATATTCTCCCCTTCATCACTAGGGAACATCATAAATTCTAAAACAAAAACAACTAGACATGCTCAAATAAATCCGAATACTTGGAGCGAACCTCCGCTTCCCGTTCCCATGTCGCTTCCTCAATCCCATGGTGTCTCCACAACACCTTCACCAACGGTATGGTCTTACCCCGCAACACTTGATCTCGGGTATCTAAAATTTGAACCGGTCGCTCTTCATAGGAGGCATCCTCATCTACCTCCAAATCAACCCAATCTAATACATGAGAAGGGTCAGGTTCGTACTTCCTAAACATTGACACATGAAATACATCGTGAACCCCCGAAAGTTGTGGCGGTAAAGCTAACTGGTATGTTACTTCCCCAATCATTTCCAATATCTCGAAAGGCCCAACAAACCTCGGAGACAACTTACCACTCTTACCGAATCTCATTAAACCCCGTCTAGGTGAAATCTTAAGGAACACAATAATCCGACATAATTATAATCCACTAAACAATATTCACTAAATAGTCATGGCAAATCTCCCAGCCTACCAAGGAAATACAACACTAATTCCCAACTACAATCAAAGTTGGAATGCCTACGTACTGACTCTAGTTCGACATCTCGAAGCTCCCAGGGTACTTGACTTACCAAAAACACAAGGAAGGGATTCACAAACGTTTCCTTGACCTATACCACTCGCTAGGCCTAGGAGGCAAGAACAACAACAATCGCGGCAACAACACGCACACCCAAGGCATCTACCACCACATGCCCTAAACATCCCTGAGCGCTTAACACCCCAACTCGAAAAAGAATAAGGTTTACACTGCAAGACCTTAGGTCAACTTACCCCAAAGGAAGGATCACGACAACATCTATCCTAAGGCAAAGCATTGGCATAACAAGCCCGTTAATCGACCCACATAGTTGAACACACATGTCCAAGATTAGCAATTCAATTAAAAGGTTTTACATCTCGTCCATAAAGGGATAATGACTAACAATTCAACCCAAAAATTCTATTTTTTATTTATTTATTTATTTAATTTTTTTTTCAACTTTTCTCAATTCTTGGTAAAAATCATTTCTTTACGGATAAAACATTTTCTCAAAGGTGTTCAAGACCACATCGATCACAAACCAAAATACATTTCCTGTCTTTCAAGCAAGACCCAAATTTCATTTATTTCCAATCCCATTCCAATATAACAATAGGTGAGTCTCTATCGTCACCCAATAATACTCATCACCCACATGGTGATGTCACAACCACATCAACATAACCTTTCCACAATAATAATTAACAGAGATAACAACTGTTCCATCAACACAAAATACCACTATCATGCAATTTCATTTGGTTAAAATCAGTATTAGTACTATGCAATTCATCATCCACACAAGATAACAAAACGGGCACATAAACTAATTAAAAAGAAGATTGTTCATATCATCTTGAAGGAAAACCCTTTTTTTTTTTCCACTCACGCTTTTTCTCAAAATTTACTTGAATCCACACCGTTTTTCGACAAAAGATTCATGTCATAAACTTCGAGTAAAACCAATTCATTTTGTAACTATTTTCCTAAAACAAACCTTAAAATCTCACCCCAAGGTTTTTTTTTTTTTGAAAATAGCAATGCCATGAAATTTTTTTAAAAAAAAACTAACAATCGCCCTTCAATTTATTTCGTCCACAAACAACCGGTGAATCCCCACCATCACCCAATCATATCCATCATACTTACAGTGAATTTCACAGTGTGACAATTACATTTCTATAACAACAATAAATAGAAATAACCATGGCGCTAAAAGAAACAACACCACGCGCATGACTTTTCCAAACTCCGAAAGTTCCACACCAATACAACACTAACCAAAAAGACTATCGATACATGAAGGCTTACAAGTGCTCCCCGTCAAGAAGCTAACACTTTACCCCAACTCATAGGTTTCAAAAAAAAACTTGCATTGAGAATCGCACACCGATAGCCACACACATACGCAAGACTCAACGTCCCAAACATAACCCACGGTACTACACCGCCTCTTGACTAAATCTGTGCTAAATTTCCAAAGGTTCAACGTTATAACCCACGTCTAAACCATTCTAAAGTGACTATTTGTCACCCGCCTTGATACCGTTCAATTGACTAATCACCCCAGAATTTGCCGCTCCATTTGCCCAGAGACAAGTTTTCAAACACCGTTCCACATACTCCTAGGGTTTTCTTGGATTCCCCAAAACAGACTACTCCACTATTGTTCCCATAGGAATTCTACTCACACGCCTAGAAGGCCAACACACTCTTATATTCAACACAAGATAGGAGACTCTCTACTCTGCAACTGACTTAAAGCGTAAATCTCACTAGACCTCCCAACTGACAAGTCTAAAACTCCTGACGAAGACAAGGACTGAGTCTGGGAGTGAGCGTGCGCTCTCCTCTGCCTCTTACTAGGTCTAAAGTGCTTATAAACCATAGGAGTTACCGAAGTGGTCTCCTCTCTAACCCGGCCAACACTGCTAACCATGGCCTCCACTAAAGCAAAATAATCCTTCTACATAGATCCAACTACCTTCTTCTTGATATCATCACCTCACCACCTCTCAAACTCATAACAATGGCGCTCTTCTGTTGCCATCAACTCTGGAGCAAACCTCGACAAACTAGTGAACCACATCTCAAACTGTGCCAAAGGAATAGCATCCTGGCGTAACTCAACAAACTATTCCCTCAACCTTTCTTGAGCAGAAGGAGGGAAATACTCGGCCAAGAAGCCCTCGGTAAACGCAATCCATGTGGCACCTACAGTATCCTTCGTATACTTCCACCATGTATTAAAATTTCATTCACATAACAAGTACAAATATGTTCCACGACCTTATTCATTATCCATTAAATCATCCATTGTTTTGTCACACAAAAATATAACAACACATCCTTAGAGGCAAGGATTCATCTTTAAAGTGTTCACAATTCTTCCGTATTATCATCAAGTCTTCAAATTCAATTTTTAAAACACATTGGTTATCAATTACTACCCACGGTTATAAATTAAATCTCTAACATTAAATTTTCTTTAATACAACTCCTTCATATAACATCGTCATATTTCACAATCTCCCATTTATCTTTATTCACACTCATCTTAACCCAACATAGACTTAATTTCACAAATTTAATGTTGATTGAAGTATCCTCATTTTCCAAAATAAACCTTCATAACTAGAGTTAAATATAAAGTTAGGCTTTAAATTTTGAGGTATAAAATCACTTTCTAATTACACAATAAAATTCTTAAATCTTTACTTTATCATCTTATCACAAATTCCGTATCATCTTTCAACTCCCCGCCACGAGTACTAACACAACACCACACAACACAGACGGCCCAAAAAAAAAATGTAAAAATCAAAATAGAGATCAATCAAAAAAAATGTAAAAATCTGAAAAACAATTTCAACACAACATCCTCATACACAAATCGAAGGCGGAGATCAGAGATCGAAGGCAGAATCGGAGATCAGAGGTAGCGAACATCTTCATCGGCGAACATCTTCATCAATAGAAACATCATCACCATCAACACATCATCATCGCCATCAACAACACATCTTCATCTCCATCACCGCGATCACCCTCCTCTTCCTCTCTTCTTCCTTCTCTCTCTCTCTCTCTGGGTTTGATTCAAGAGAGAAACGAGAAGTGGAAGGGAAAGAAGAAAAAAAAAACTTTTTGAAAACGACGTCGTTTTCAAAAATCGGGCCATTTGGGGGGAATATGTTTCGAGCTACAAACCATTTTCTTTTTTAGTGAGAGTATTATTGTTTTTGAGCTCATAAGTTTTTGTTTTGTGTCTTTATATGTCACGACCCCATTCCGCCCCTAGTAAAATGGTGCCGTGATGGCCAGTAATCTGAGATTACCGAAGGCCAACTTTAAAAATTCACACACAATCAAAGTATTACATATGGGGGCTTACAAATGCAGAAGCAATAAATTCAAAGCTAAGTAGTCCATAAGAGCAGTGCATAAGTTAAATGAAATGGCATACATCTTTACATAGCTTTAATACAATAAAATGAAGTACAAAAGTACATCTTGACCAAAAAGCTTCTCAGCCATCAAATACAAAATACAATGAAATACAACTAAGAAGCATAATCTTCAAGATGCTGCAAAAGTGCAAAATCCAAAACAAGTGACAAGTACGTCTAGGCGTCACCGCCGTCCTGCTCGTCACCTACATATATATAGAGAGGGGTGAGCTTGGATACTCAGTGAATGGTATAAATAATAAAGGGGTTTACATGAATGATATCCGAAATCTTTATCAAATCAAGGCACATCACATCTTGTACAAAATCCAAGGGCAAATCAAGTTTATCTAACAAATCTTTCAAGTCTCAACAATTAAAGTCTTTCAAGGCTTTCAAGTTCCAAGGGATGACATTAACAAAGGTTGTGCTACAAATGCTTATAGTCCCCTAGCACGTACAGACTTTCAAAGGTTGTGCTACAAATGCTTATAGTCCCTTAGCACGTACGGACTTTCAAAGATTGTCAAAACCAAAGCTAATACTTGATACACAAAATAGGGATAGTCATTCATGCTAAACAAATACTTTTCCCAAAACAAGCAAGGCAAAACTTTATCAAAACTTAATAACATAACTTTATTAAAAATACCACTCACATAGTTCTTCAAACGTCGGGGTTAAGGCAAGTCCAAGTCCTACAAACACATGGCAAAGTCTATTAAATGCACTTCTCAAAACAAGTCTGGCATGCATGCAAATGACCTCGGCATTCTTCAAAAACTAAGTCAAATCAAAACAAAACACAGTTTCTTATCTCGGGAAAACGATGCTGGGCAACTACCAGGTCTAGGCCGAGGTCCCACATCTCCTTGTCGAGGTGCAGCCTCGATGGCCACATTCAAGGAAATGAAGTCGGGAAAATCTGGGTTTCCCTCTCTTGAAGAACATGACGAACATGAAAAACATGAACATGAGGAAGATGAATGCGAAGATCATAATTTGTTATTAAAAAATCTGAGATTTCATGCTATGAATTCAAAACATGGACCTGGGTACCCATATTCAAGGATCTTGTGACAACAAACACAAAAACATGAATCTTAATGCAAACTTTCGGATCAAACAAGACTTTTCTTCAAGAACACATGAACGCCATTTTCTCTTTCTAAAACCAACTTTAAATCAATGCATGACGTGCAGAACAGGTTCGATCGTGCAATGCAGCTAGATGATCAATAAGAACAACAAGAGTAAATCAAGAATCTAATCTCAATACACGAATCTAACGGCTTGATCTCTAGGAATCAAGCTCGAAAGCCTGCTCTCTCACTCTAGAACTTCTTCTTCTTCCTAGAGCTTCTCTCTCTCTACAAGGCAAAGATATAATACAAAAATTTATATTTTCTGGGTCTATCGGCTGACTTAACCCTCTGTAGGGACACGTGGCAGCGGCTGGTTGGTTCTACTAAAAAAGGTGACTGAGTGAAAAGACAAGACTATGACAAAGTGTATCTAACAAGCTACCCTGCAAGGCACTCCGGCAAGTGATGACATCGGCTAAGGGCAAGGCTTCGGCAAGCAAGGGGCAAAGACATCGGCTAGAAAGGACAACACTTGGCCTAGTTGTGCCACACCTTGGCCTAGATGTGCCACACCTCGGTCTAGGTCGTACCAATCCAGGAGTAAGGTCACTTGGGTTCAGGGTAACATCTCGGCCTAGATAATACACCTCTCGGCCTCGGCGATGAACACCTCGGCCTAGATAGCGACATCTCGGCCAACATGTCAGAGCAAAGGTGGAGTCAACCAAGGTAAATTCCAAGATGGTCTTAGATGTAAGAGGTTCAAAACTAACCTAGGCTCAGGGTGACCTCGGCTAAACCCACACCGGGCGAGGTACAAAGCATGCTGTAACACTTAAGCGAACAAGGACAAGACTTGAAATGCAAGCTTAACAAGACAAAAATCATATGAATGCATATGAGTACGGTTAGGACAATGTGAGGGTTATTACATCCTACCCCCC
Source organism: Camellia sinensis (assembly GCF_055761805.1). Classification (NCBI taxonomy): domain Eukaryota; kingdom Viridiplantae; phylum Streptophyta; class Magnoliopsida; order Ericales; family Theaceae; genus Camellia; species Camellia sinensis. The sequence continues at coordinate 86,351,265 of NC_138965.1, forward strand.
TTAAAGAAGTTTGGTCCCCAAACTTGAGTTACCTTGATTCGAGAATAATTCCGGGTATCGGACTTTCATTTCTTCTTCTATTTCCCATGTAGCGTCCCTGCCATAATGCTCTTTCCATTCAATTTTCACCATCGGTATTCGTGACAGATTGCTTTGATACCAATCTGTCACAACCCCATTTCGCCCCTAGTAGAATGGTGCTGTGATGGCCAGTAATCCGAGATTACCGAAGGCCAACTTTCAAAATTCACACATAATCAGAGTATTACATATGGGGGCTTACAAATGCAGAAGCAATAAATTCAAAGCTAAGTAGTCCATAAGAGCAGTGCATAAGTTAAATGGAATGGCATACATCTTTACATAGCTTTAAAACAATAAAATGAAGTACAAAAGTACATCTTGAACAAAAGGCTTCTCAGCCATCAAATACAAAATACAATGAAATACAACTAAGAAGCATAATCTTCAAGATGCTGCAAAAGTGCAAAATCCAAAACAAGTGGCAAGTACATTTAGGCGTCACCGCCGTCCTGCTCGTCACCTACATATATATAGAGAGGGGTGAGCTTGGATACTCAGTGAATGGTATAAATAATAAAGGGGTTTACATGAATGATATCCGAAATCTTTATCAAATCAAGGCACATCACATCTTGTACAAAATCCAAGGGCAAATCAAGTTTATCTAACAAATCTTTCAAGTCTCAACAATTAAAGTCTTTCAAGGCTTTCAAGTTCCAAGGGATGACATTAACAAAGGTTGTGCTACAAATGCTTATAGTCCCCTAGCACGTATGGACTTTCAAAGGTTGTGCTACAAATACTTATAGTCCCCTAACACGTACGGACTTTCAAAGGTTGTGCTACAAATGCTTATAGTCCCCTAGCACGTACGGACTTTCAAAGATTGTCAAAACCAAAGCTAATACTTGATACACAAAATAGGGATAGTCATTCATACTTAACAAATACTTTTCCCAAAACAAGCAAGGCAAAACTTTATCAAAACTTAATAACATAACTTTATTAAAAATACCACTCACATAGTTCTTCAAACGTCGGGATTAAGGCAAGTCCAAGTCCTACAAACACATGGCAAAGTCTATTGAATGCACTTCTCAAAACAAGTCTGGCATGCATGCAAATGACCTCGGCATTCTTCAAAAACTAAGTCAAATCAAAACAAAACACAGTTTCTTATCTCGGGGAAAACATGCTGGGCAACTACCAGGTCTAGGCCGCCCACACCTCCTTGCCGAGGTGCGGCCTCGATGGCCACATTCAAGGAAATGAAGTCGGGAAAATCTAGGTTTCCCTCTCTTGAAGAACATGACGAACATGGAGAACATGAACATGAGGAAGATGAATGCGAAGATCATAATTTGCTATTACAAAATCTGAGATTTCATGCTATGAATTCAAAAACATGGACCTGGGTACCCATATTCAAGGATCTTGTGACAACAAACACAAAAACATGAATCTTAATGCAAACTTTCGGATCAAACAAGACTTTTCTTCAAGAACACATGAACACCATTTTCTCTTTCTAAAACCAACTTTAAATCAATGCATGACGTGCAGAACAGGTTCGATCGTGCAATGCAGCTAGATGATCAATAAGAACAACAAGAGTAAATCAAGAATCTAACCTCAATACACGAATCTAACGGTTTGATCTCTAGGAATCAAGCTCGAAAGCCCGCTCTCTCACTCTAGAACTTCTTCTTCTTCCTAGAGCTTCTCTCTCTCTACAAGGCAAAGATATAATACAAAAACGTATATTTTCTGGGTCTGTCGGCTGACTGAACCCTCTGCAGGGGCACGTGGCAGCGACTGGTTGGTTCTACTAAAAAAGGTGACTGAGTGAAAAGACAAGACTATGACAAAGTGTATCTAACAAGCTACCCGGTAAGGCACTCCGGCAAGTGATGACATCGGCTAAGGACAAGGCTTCGGCAAGCAAGGGGCAAGGACATCGGCTAGAAAAGACAACACTTGGCCTAGCTGTGCCACACCTTGGCCTAGATGTGCCACACCTCGGTCTAGGTCGTACCAATCCAGGAGTAAGGTCACTTGGGTTCAAGGGTAACATCTCGGCCTAGATAATACACCTCTCGGCCTCGGCGATGAACACCTCGGCCTAGATAGCGACATCTCAGCCAACATGTCAGAGCGAAGGTGGAGTCAACCAAGGTAAATTCCAAGATGGTCTTAGATGTAAGAGGTTCAAAACTGACCTAGGCTCAGGGTGACCTCGGCTAAACCCACACCGGGCGAGGTATAAAGCATGCGGTAACACTTAAGCGAACAAGGACAAGACTTGAAATGCAAGTTTAACAAGACAAAAATCATATGAATGCATATGAGTACGGTTAGGACAATGTGAGGGTTATTATATTGTACTATTAAGGACTTCTAATGAGGGAGTTGGACAAAAAAAATCCCATATTTAATATTTATTGTTCAACATTTCCATATCACATTCTTTTATTTGTTAATGTTTTGTCTTTTATTTGATTTTATTTTCCTTTATTGTAGCTGTGTTTTTGGAAGAGAAAGGGAACAATTCAAAATTCTTTGCTTTGTTTTTTTTTTTTGAAAAAAGTTACTATATTAATTATTAGAGTATTTAATGAAATTTAAAGAAAATAATAACAAATTGAAAGGAACCAATAGTATGATTACAAAGTATTTTTCTCATTTAAAAAGTAAACAATGATAGAAAAATGGATTAGATTTTGAGACAAACAACCCATGATTTGTTTGCCTATATATTATATACTAGCATTCAATCGTGCTATGCACAGCTAAATGTAAATGATAATAATATTATTAATATTTTATGAATTTTAAGATTATAAATTTATTTTTATTTTTGAATTTTGAGATATATGATAAGAATGTTTATTAATATTGCATGAATTTTTAGATGACAAAATTTAGAGCCCTATTTATTTTGCCCTACGACCTAGCCGAAATGCAACATAGGTTGGTCGAACTAAATTAATTTAAGTTCGTAATATTTTAGAATGTTAAGTAATTTAAGTTCGTAAAATTTTATGGCATTAAGACTATTTTAAATTTGGTTAGGACTAAAAAAAAAAAAAATTACCTACTTGAATTAAATCAGTCAGAGCTTGAGTATGAATTGTCACAATCCAAGCATTCTGATTTTTATTGTTAATAATATATAACCCTTGCATTGAACATGTGCGTAGAACCAAACTTTAATTTATTTTTTTTTCATTGTAATACAAAGGAAAATTGTAATAAAGTTTTCTTCTTCTTTTTTCTTTTTTTTTTTTTTTTTTTTTGTATATCTACTCATTTAAATAAAAAATTTATGCGTCTAAGAATTTTGTGATTACGGACAATAACAGGGTCAGTATGAAAAATCTAAAACTCGTTCCGATGCAATCACAATAAAGTCGGTTTTTTTTGTGTGTGTGTGTGTGTGTGTCTCATGCCTATTAATGAGTGATAAATATTCTTAATTATTATTTTTTTCTTTTAAAATTAAAAAACACAAGTTTTCATAAAATTTATTTTACCATTGAAGAATGATTGTCTGACTGACATAATTTTATTTTTTAAATAATATTTTAAGATCCCAATTTTAATGAAAATTTAAAATAAACTTTTGAGAATTGATATTTTAAGTAATTTTTTGATTTTTTATAAAAAAAAATGTGTTAAAAAAAATAAAGATAAAATGACTTTTTGTAGTGTTTTGTTTTGTTTTGCTTTTTCTTTAATTTTTTTTTGGCTTAAATATCAACTTCCCAAAATAGGTCTTAGTTAGTCTTTGTTTGGTATCCAATTAAAAATGTCACATTTTCTTCTTAACTCTTTTGTCTTTAGTAAAATATTTTTAATAATTTTTTAATTTTTATTTTTTCAGTTTGTGCAGTGTAAAAGAATTAAAAATTTAAAATTTAAAAAAAAATTATTAGAAAAAAAAGTAAAAAAAAGGCAACTGTTTTTACCCCTTTTTTTGTGTCTTCAACAGAATTTTTTTTCATTTTTGGTTTGTCTAGTTGAATACAACCTAAACGTTTAAAACTTTATTAAAATTTAAAAAATAAAATTCGCTACAGATGAAAAAAAAAAAAATCAACAAAAAAGCTACAACTAAAAAAGCTAATTGTGGCCCATACTATTATGGGCCACAATTAATCACTATATTTGGTTCCAAAAAATTGAGGCCACTTTTCAGAAATTAAGTTTTTTGTTTTTAGTGAATTTTTTAATATTTTATTTAAAATTTTTAATTTTTAGATACACCTAATCTAATTACACTTAAAAAATATAAAGTTTGTGAAAAAAAACCTTAAAAAAATTTACCAAATACAAAAATCAAAATATGAAAGTTCAATACATTTTCATATTTTATTGTATGCAATGAAGTTTTTGAAGATTTTTGTACAAATTTTTTATTTTTTAAGCATATTAAGATTAAGTGAATCTAATTTTTTTTTAAAAATAATTAAAATATTTTTAAAAATTTATTAAAAATATAACGTACGAATTGAAAACTCATAAAATTGTTTTTGAAAACTGAAATCGAAATAGAGTGAGATTTTCAATATAAAAAATATGAGAAAAAATGATTGAAAATTTTAACATTAAACATCCAACAAAGTTTTACTTATTAAAATAGTTAAATTATATATAATAGATGGTCTATATAAAATAATTAGTTCTATTTTTTTTCATTGTCAAAAAAAAAAAAACTATAATAATAAAATCTATTTTTTTGTTAGACATATCATAATATTAAGTTAATATAATTGATACATGATTGCATATCTCAACTTTAGTCTATTATTGCATTTGAAGGAATAATAAATATTTTAGAGAACTGTCCAAAAAATTATAAAAAATGTAAGACTCCGAATATAATAGTAGTATTTGAAAAAAAAATTATATTATTTTCTAGACATATTTTATAAAATTTTGAAATTGTGAGGTAATTTAAAAAATAAAATAATGCCATTAATTAACAGAAACAAATAAACAGAATTTAAAAATAAATTATCCAATATTCTTGTAAGAAAAATAGAAACAATTATATTTTGTATAAACATTTTAGAAGGATGTAGAAAATAAAAACTCAATTTATTTATTTATTTTGTAAGCAGTTTTAAGAAGATTATATTATAAAGAATTTTGAAAACATTTCCTTATTAATTAAATCAACAATAATGGCATATTCTTTTATTTTAAAACTTACTTTAATTTAGTTTCTATTAATTAAATGTTTAAGAAATATTACCATATTATGAAACCCAATACTTTCATGACATGTGTATTTTTATAATTTATAAATTTAATAATTTGAGAAAATTACATTGAGACTTTAAGCCTCAAAGACCCAACAAACATTGAGACATTTCATAATTTTTTTTTCTTCTAAATTTAATGTTGATCATGAATCTTATTTGATAGATTTTGACGAACGGATTCAAAAAAATTATAAATTTTACAAAAAAAAAAATATTCATCTCACAGTTATTTAATTATTAAGTTTTGAAATATATGCCAAATATAAAAGCACTGTATGTGTTTTTTAGTAAGAGTATAATTGTCACAAAAAAAAAAAAAAAGAGGAAAAAAAAGCATATTATGACAGGGCCTTGAGCTCATAAGTTTTGTTTTGTATCTTTATACTATTAAGGGCTTCTAAGAGCATCTCTAATGGTAAATGTTATAATAGTATTGTTATTGATATAATTTGATATTGAATAGTAACAAATTATCAAATTATAGCAATGGTGCTCTAACGAGGGAGTTGGATAAAAAAAATAAAAAATAAAACCCATATTTAATAATTATTATTCAACGTTTCCATATTGGTGGTTCTTCTATTTCTTAATGTCTTTCTTTATTTAATTTTGTTTTCCTTTATTGTAGCTGTATTTTTGGGAGAGAAAGGGAACAATTTCAAAATTGTTTACCTTGTTTGTTTGTTTTTTTGTTTGTTTGTTTGTTTGTTTGTTTTTTTTTTTTTTTTTGGAGGGGGGGGTTAAAAGTTACTATATTGATTATTAGAGTATTTAATGAAATTTAAAGAAAATAATAACAAATTAAAAGGAACCAATAGTATGATTACAAATTAATTTTCTTATTTAAAAAGGGAAAAAATGATAGAAAAATGGATTAGAACTTTGAGACTCAAAGAATCTATGATTTTTTTGCTTGAGTAATGATAGAGACCCATATATTTATACTCATAAATTCACTCACATTATGTGGTATGAAAGTTGGACCCACCATTATTAAGTGTGCAACAAATCAAAAGTTGACACATATCCTGCTACGTCATTATGAGTAGAATTATGGATACTTTTTGAGGGTTTTAAATATTTTCTTTTTTACTTATATAGTATAGATAAGCACTCCAATCAATATGTCAAATTTCTTACTTTTTACTTTCTTTTTTGGGCTAATTACAAAAAAAATCCCAAGATTTCACGTAATTTTCACTTTAAACTCCTATGTTTCAATTTCGACAAATTAAATTCTGGAGTTCCAATCGTATTTTAATTTTCCCCCTTCGTCCATCCCCGTATGTGTAAAGTAATAAAGAGGGTTTAAAGTGAAAAACTTCAACAAATTAAATTTTGGAATTCCATCCGTGTTTCAATTTGCTCCCTCTGTCTGTGTAAAGTAATGGAGAGGGTTTAAAGTGAAAAATACTAGACTTTAAAGTAAAAAATGCGTGAAATCTTGGGGGATTTTTTGTGTAATTAACCATTTTTTAACAATTAAAATCACTAAAAATAAAAAAGAGTTAATTATAAAATAAATCCCAAGGTTTCAAGTGATTTTCACTTTAAACCCTCTCCATTATATTACACAGACGGAGATCACTAAAAATAAAAAAGGGTTAATTATAAAATAAACCCCAAGGTTTCACGCGATTTTCACTTTAAACCCTCTCTGTTACATTACACAGACGGAGATGGACGAATGGGGTAGATTGAAATACGGATGGAACTCTATGATTTAATTTGTCAAAATTAAAACACTGAGGTTTAAAGTAAAAAATGTCTAAAACCTTGAGATTTTTTTTATAATTAACCCTTTTTGTGTAGAATGTATTATAGAAATGTGGGACAGTTTTTAAAAATTACACTAAAGGTGAAGTCTTTTTTGGTACAAGACACACATGAAAGACTTACACAAAACACAAAAATGACTTGTTGTATGCACAAGAGATACTTTTACACTGTCCAAACTAAACTGCAATTTCCCCTCTTTTTTTTTTTTTTTTTTATATTAACACTCCAACAAACCTTTGATGGGCCTAACCTAATTTAATAAACTAACCAATAATAATAATTTGAAGGTTCATAAAGTGATATGCTAAATTTAAAAATAAAGAAAGGATGTTATGGTAGATTCTGACAATAGGTTAAAATAATTTAAAATCAAAAAGTCATTATATAAAAGTTAAATTCTTTTTTATTTTTAACACGTATTGTTTTGAAATTGACTAGGCCAAGTTTGGGAAGACTAAATAAGTATACTTTTTGATTTTTTTGTATTATGTGTAGAAAAAGTAGAGAGAAGATGTTGATTGATGTGACCCAAAAAAGATAAAAAGATGAAATAAGTGCACTTTTTTTTGTTAGCCTCAATTCAAAACAATAATAAAAACTTTTTGAACTTTTGTTCTATAAAACTTTTAACACTTTTGCTAGAGCATTCAATAATTTCAAATTTGATTACATCACCTGCTACCATTGAAAATACTCTAAGGATTGTTTTGGGTATAACTTATAAGTTCACTTTTTTACTTATTACAAAAAGACATATAGAAAAGTAAAAGGATGATGTGACTTAAATAAGTCAATAAATCAACAAATTAGTTTTTTTAGATGTTGCCAAAAGGCGCCTAAAATTGTCAAAACCAAAGTCCAAGACAAGGTTTGGCTGGACATCCCAAAAGGAAAATTTGGCCGTAAACCCCTCCTAACTTCATTTTCTTGTTAAAAAGACAAAAAAATAAAAATAATTAATAAATAAATAAATTTAATATTTTCAAAACCTTCTCATAATTATAAAGTCTTGTATGAAGGATAAATCTTGTTATTTGAATATTGTATCTGACCATTATACTCTCTTTCTATCTCTTTCATTTATAGCACGCTAGCACACAAACACACACACACACACTCTCTCTCTACCGTCGATGGTTGTAGCACTCCGTACTTCCTGGTACAATAGAATTATATTTGACTATTTGATTATCATAGTTGAGAACCTTCTTAGTCGATATTTGAGCCTTGGTTGAGGTGTTACCATAGTGGTTGGGCGAAATTGGATCAAAAACTCCAAATTTGAATAGTTATTAGTGAGTAGTCTTCACTCCTTTAGCATTTTCTCTCTCCACACTTTGAATTTTGATGTGAGGCTAGAACCATTGGAAATATTACGTTCGGGGCTTCAATTTGGACACAAGAACGACCCTAAACGAAGTCCGGACAAGAGAGTTATGCATGTTTGAAGTTTGTGAATCTGTGTTGTGTGTTCAAGCGCAACTTTCACCGCTCGAGCGGTCCATAGACCCTTCCAGCTCTAGTTTTCAAAATTTTCTGAGATAATGGAAGTCTCGATTCAATGCTCAAGTGCACTTTTGACCGCTCGAGCGATCTCTCCAAAATCAAATCTTTAAAAGTCACTTTTTTTGATCGAATCTCTTCAGTTTTCACTCTCTTTTCTCTTCTTTTTTGACATTTTTGAGTTTTCAAGCTTTTTAACCTTGATTTCATCTATTTCTAAATATCTTTGACCCCTAGTTCCATGTACCAAAACATAGAGCTCGACGAGAGCTTCCATTTAATCTGAACGGATCGTCGTTTCGTCACCGATGATTTTTGGATTGTCTCCTCTTCGCTACACGGTGTAGGGATTCTTTTGCTCCTCTTCAATACCTGTTTATTGATAGACATGTGGTAGTTTTATATTGCATTTAAAAATATGTTTGTTAAGGATTTTTCCAAAAGCATAAAAAAGAGGATTTGGGGTTTGAGTTTTGGGGAGTTAGAATTGTATGATTTTTGGTTGATTTGGTATGTTGGGAGGTACTTAATCGTGTCTATGTTGATTGTGGCGAAAAGCCCTAAATTGTTATTAAAGGTTCAACATTATAAAATGGGTAAACTTGGAAAAAGGTGTAAAGTTGGATAATAATTGGGTTATGAATTATAAGATTGAATTAATGCTTTTGAGAATGAACAAATGCTTTAGGGGATTGATAATGCTTGGTTACTAAAAAAATGTGATTTAATTGGGTCTTGTGATTGTTTTGATTAATGCTGTGTTGAGTTGATTAGTAATTGTGTATACTAAAAATGGGATTTTTGTTAAACAAAAAGAGGTTTAGCTATGGTTTGGAAATGTTGAGGGTTTGGAATAACCGATTTGGTTTTTGAACCTAAAACGATAAGTTTAATTATTTTATGAAATAAAATGGGAATGTGGTTACTTGTAATGTTAATGTTTTGAAATTGCGAATCTAATTCATGAGAGTCATTTATTTATCTATTTAGAGGTTTTGTCCCTGATCATCGATGGAGGGTGACATTGTTGTTGTTAAATAAATTATGTGTATGTATTACACTTGTACGGTATTTATGTAGTTTAGCATGTTGTGCTATTGCTTGGATGTTGTTTAAGAGGTTCGTTTTTGTCTGGTTAAGTCGATAAAGAGTGGCACCTTGGTAGAGGTTCCTCTCTCTTCCGATTTGTGCTCGATAAAGTGTGAAATTGAGGTCCATTTCTCTCCAGGGAGGCCGATAAAGCGTGGCACTTTTAGATTGGTTCATCTCCCTACCAGTTTGCGCTTAGTAAAGTGTGGCCTTGGGGTCTTTCCCTTCCCAGTGAGGCCAGTAAAGCGTTATGTGTTATGTAGGTTGTGTCGTTTGCCATTTGTGCTGTCAGCCGGTAGAAATAGAAGTACGTATTATATTCAGTTATTTATATTTAGAAATATATGCTTCTTGATATTTCTGTTATGGGTGTTCCTTGCCCTTAGGCCTATGGTCAAGGAAGATAGTAGATGTGTTGTTGCATAAGTGTGTGTAGTGGGTTGAGTTATGGAATCGGGTTATGATTCGTATATGTGAACGTGCTTTCAAAACAAATGTGGAAACATAATTCTTTTACATTAACGTGGAGGTTTAAAGAAACAAGGTTGTGTTGTGAAGGAATACATTTGGAACTAAACTGGATAATTGGAAAGAAAACAAATGGTTTTACACCTTATGGTGTTAAAATGGATGTTTTTGGAAAAAAATGTATTTATATAAGTATATTTTGAATATTAAACTGTCACATTATTTATATTGTATGTCGTGGTGCATTCATGATCATAGATATATATCTATATATATATATATATATATATATTGTTATTGTTTAGGATCATGTTGGGATCTCTATTAGACTTTATGTTCATCCTACGTTGCTAATTATTTTACACGTACAAATTGAGAGATGATTCAAGATCGGTGATCTTCCTTAAATTGTTAGCCACGGGGCCTATACTTGTTGGCGGAACGCCATTGTTGTAAAAGGGCCAAACCCTTACTTTAGTGTAAAGATGTAAGCCTATGGGCATTTTGTTTAAATGTAATTCCTATTACATTCCATATATGTACAATTAAGAGAACTTTCATTTATTATGGACGTAATGCATGTATAGTTCCGCATATTCTTAATGGAAATGGATTTATGTTAATGGATATGGTAATGTTATTTGGGTAATAGAAAGTTGGGCGTGACAACTTAGTATTAGAGCTAACTGAGTTTGAATACCTTGGGCTCGTGAGAAGTGATTTTTACCACAATGTGTTTATTATGCTTGGTGAGAACGTTTGCATGTAGTTAGGACAAGTGTGGGGACTTGCATTTAGGGGAGCATGGGATTAAGTTTCATAGATAGTGCTGGTAGCTGGTGAAATTGCTCTGAGGTCTTATTAGAAACACGCTTGATGAACGTGGTTTCTAATGACAGTTCTTTGAGAGTTCTGGGATGAATAGCTATCTTTGTAGACTTGATTCGATAATGTAATTTAACTATTTATGTGAATAGGATTGAGTGATTTTGGTGCATAGTGTGTCTTGTAGCTTAGCGGTGGTGAGTGTGTGTGCCTCAAGGAAGGCCGTTGTGTTGATCACTAAGTTTGGTTTTATTTTTGATTTATACGATGTCTACACGAGGGAGCAAAGGTCGTGTTGGGAATAGAAGTATCGGTATAGGCATAATAGTTCCATTAGCACTTGCCTTTACAACATTGGTTGTGGGCGAGGAAGTTGCACGTGAGATTGTAAGAGCGGTGAGAGATGTTTTAGCTCGCAATGAGGGGGGACCATGGCGATACCCTCAAGCTTACCAAGGAGTTTTCCCACTTCAATCCACCTGAGTTTTTGGAAGAGCCTAAATCGTTGGAGACAAAAGATTGGTTAGAACAAATTATCAAGACTCTTAATATGCTTAGAGTCAAGAACGAGGAGTTGAGGGTTGTTTTGGCTGGTTTCCAGCTGAAAGGAGACGGTAGTTGTTGGTGGAAGTCTGCGAGGATTTCTATGGGCACCACTTGGGTTGCTTTCATTAAGGCCTTTTTGGCTAACTATTTTCCTCCTTCTACTCAAGAAAGATTGAGAAAACAGTTTGTCGAGTTACACCAGGACGATACTTCTTCAGCATAGTTTGAGGTGAGGTTTGCCAATTTGTTGAGATTCGCTCTAGAGTTGGTCGCAACAGAGGAGTGTCGTTGTTTTGAGTTTGAGGGAAGGCTATGTGATGACATTAGGGGAAAGGTTGTCGAGGCTGTGTATAGAGATTATTACGCACTTGTAGAGGCAACAGCTCACGTGGAAGCCGTTATTCTTGAGGTTGGTCAAGATGGGGAGGAAGACGCCATACCGGCAATTTTGACTAGTCGAGGAGGTAGTAGACCTAGTAAGAAGTGGAGATGAGCAAAATCTAAGGCACAGGCACAGTTGTCGCCTTAATCTACTTTTGTTTCTTCATACTCATCCTTTGGGAGGTCCAATTAGACTCAGGATTCTTCGAATCAATCGCGGAATAGGTGACCACCTACTTGTTTTAGGTGTGGTCAGTCTGGCCATATTCGGCGTCGTTGCCCTCTGCATAGGTAAAGCCAGTTTCAGTAGTCCAAGCGGGGACAATGGTGATGTTATAGTGTGGCAGAGTGTTATTGTTTTGTGACATAATGTGATGTTATTTTATTTAGGGCTTTATGCCTACAAATGTTGCATATGTATATGTGTTGTTGTGAACCCGAATGGTATGCGTATGTACTTGCTTGTATTGTGTTAAAAAGTATTATAAGGATTGGAAATCCTAGTTTTAATATGTTGTATTATTTTCTTGAGTTAAGCATGTGTTGGCTTGTGATGTCTTGGTTTGACTTAGAGTTGCTTGTTGAAAAGTAAAGATTTGTTTATGGTTTTGACTAGTCTTGATTGCAGTGAGGATGGGGTGTATGGTTTTAAGTGTGTGTGTTTTGGGGTGGCGTTGCTAGTAATTGTGTGGGGTTTATGAAAGGGATGAGAAATTCTTGGTTGGCTATTGAGAAAATTCCTTGGAGAAAAGTATGGTATTAATTCTAGAGAATAAGTATAGTGTTGGTAATGAGTGTGTTATGTATACGGGGTTGTGTGAATTGCCATTGACCTTGTTAGTCATTTGCATGTGGTGGGATGAGTGTGTTTTCCATATAAGCATTAGAGTGGTGGTTTGTTTAGGGAGCAAGAGTGGTGTAACCCAATCTTAAGGAATCTGGTGTGAGTCAAGAAATATGTGGGTTTGTGTATGGAACTCCATTTTGGAGTAAACAGTGAAGGGTAACATGTCGGTGTTTAGTGTTGAGTGTTGAGGGTTATTGAGTTGGTTAGTCAGTTGGTTGTTTTCGGAAGTGGGTTGACATATAGTCACCCCGAGAGTAAATTGGAATTGAACAAAAAGGTTGTAAGGTTGAGCAGCGCTTTAGTTTGGACTTGTGAGTGTTAAGTCTCGTGTAGGCAAATGTGAAGTTGGTGTGAGCTGGGGGTAACAGGGTTGGGGTTACATGTTGAGGCATTTGTGTTGTGAGAGCTTTTATGCCGTTGTGTGATTGATAGATGGTGATGGGATGAGGCTCTCAAGAATATGTAACTTTATTTGTGCTTCCCTGTATTATTAGCATGGTTGTTATTTCTCTTAATTTGTTGTCATAGAAATGTTGTTTTTGGTGTTGTGGCATCACTATAAGAGTGATGGGTGTTGTTGGGTGACGGTTAAGGTTCACCAGCTGTTTTATGTTGAGGAACAAATTCAAAAAATGAATTTTTCTCGTGTTGTGGCCTTAGATGGCAATGTTGAATTGTAATGTTGTGGATTGAATCTAAGTGGTAGTAAAGGATTTCGATGCGTAGTTTATTTGATTTAATAAAAGCTGAATCTAACAAATCATGAGAATGTAAATGGTTATGTGTTATGAGTAACACTTTATTTTGTTTTCGAAGGATGATTGCAAAATTTCAAGTTTTACGTGAAAATCAAAAACGTATTTTGGTCATGGGCGGTGCAGTTTTCAAAGAAAAATTAGAAAATGAGGATGATTATTATTATTATTATTATTATTATTTTTAAACATGCATGTGTTGTGAATTATGTCACCTTTTATGGTTGGTTTGTGCAGCGACTTAGCTTGGACTGCTAGTCGTGTGTTTAATTGTTTTGTTTTGAGGAGGGTTTGGTGTTGTTGGGTCTTATTGTGCTGGAGCGTTGTTTTTTGGGCCATGTTTTCGTGGTGAGTCCTTTTCTTTTGTGAGAGTTGACCGAGAGTTTTGTTATGAGGGTGGTTTTCCTTTCTTAAGTGCTCGGGTGTTGAGTGCTCAGTGGTGATTGACGTCTTTGGGGTGCGTGTAGAGTCTATTGTTTGTTTTCTCGTCTAGTAAACCCCAACGAGTTGTGTGGGTCGAAGAATCATTTGTGACCTCTTTCTTATATCTGTAATAACCCAACTCTCTCATATGCTTTAATTCCGTAATTATATGTGTGATTATATGTGTGCTTATGTGCTTGATGCGAAATGACATGTTTAAATATGTGAATTACATGTTTATGAGCTTGTATCTGTCAGTTAGAAGAAAACCTATTGAAATTATAACCTTTGGACTGAAAATTGAAAGCCTTAGAGACACGATAAACCGAAATTGACTTTACAATTATGATTAACATGATTTTTAGGACATAATATAAAGTTTTGTAAAAATTTGATTCTTAATGAATTAATTGGATTTATTTAGGCTAAACTCTTAATTATGCTTGAACTTAGACTTAATAAGCTAAGCCTTGTTAGAGATAAGATATATACTTGAGCCTTATGTAGAAGACTTAGACTTACACTCAAAAATATCTCCTGGAGGAGACTTAGAGAAGAAAAGAAGAGAAAAGAGAGAAGGAGAAGAGACTTCAATCTAGAAGCTTGGAACTTGAGAATTGAAGGGGGAAATCAAGAATATAGCTTAAGGTAAGAGTAAATCAACTAGAATACTCTAAATCTTTCTTTAATTGGTTAAAATCAAGACTTAAAATGAAGCTTTGACCCTCATAAAAGTTAAGGTTTATGGGTTATAATTTTGATTGAACACATCTCATGAAAATGAAAATGTAATCCTTGGGTTTGTTTGATTAAAGGGTTAATTCTTTATTTTAGGTTCATCTTGAGTTAGATTGTGAGAAATGGCTATCTAACCTTGCGTCCTTGCATGCTTTGCACTCATGTAAGCATATACAAACATATATAACATGAAAAGATGAAGAAAATAAAGGAATTATGAAAGTTAGGAATTTATGTGTCAAATTAAAGGAAGTTTGATCTAATTGAGTTTGAGTTTCATGCTTATTATGTTCATATATTATGTTTTTGAAGTGAAATTGCTTGTATTGGGCCTTAGAAATGCATTAAAGAAGCTTGAACTTGATGGATTTTCGGACTGCACAAACAGAGCCAGAACTGCACGTGCGGGGCTCATAGGTGCATGTGCGGAAAACAGGACAAGCAAAGCCAAACATTTTGAAATAAAAACACGTGCGGCACCTTTTTGCACGTGCAGAGAACAGGGAGAAAAATTGTATATTTTTGTTCATCTTTTCGACCCTCTGAATCTGCTAATGTGTTGTGTGTATTTAATCCCTCTGAAATGCTTAAAGATAAATAGAATTGAATGAAACGGAAAAATGATTAAAGAGAAGAAGCGAAGAAAATAATGAATTGCTTATCAAGTTGTTTATGTGTAATGTGTAGGTCACTTGCCGGAAAGGACCATTGCACGACCAAATCACTGTGAGTAATTCTAGTATAATGATATGTTATGACTTATGTAATTTTGGATCGTGAATGGCATACTTTATATAAATTGTGTTTTGGTTGGAATGATTGAGCATTTGATAGCAGTGTCATATGAAATGGACCAGAGGTCGTTTTGTTTCTGTTATGTATGACGGGCCCGAGGCTGTTATGCCTGATATGGATTACTTGGCCCGAAGACGAGGGAGATGGAGACATGTCAATGTTCTATCTACCCTATGATGTTCAAAATAACTGTTATTATGTTGGGCCCAAGGCCGTTCCGTATTATGTTGGGCCTAAGGCTGTTTCATCTTACGTGGGCCCGAGGCTGTTCTGGAATATGATTATAAATAAGACACGTATATTTTATATATATATATATATATATATATATTCTTCAAGACATATGCTCATTTATATGAACCTCCTTACATTATTATTACTCACTGAGTCTTGCTCACTCCGTTTATATATATATATTTATATAGGTGATTAGCTCGGAGGCCAACCCTAGGTCAGCTTCAAGAGTCTTTTTGGTGGACTTGTTTTGTTAAACCTCCAAAATGGAGCCTTTTGTCTTTTTGAGGATTTCCTCTGATGTTAAATTTTGTTAAGTTTTTGGTGACTTTTGTTTTGGCCACTTTGTTAATATGTGATTTTTGGGTTGCTAACTCCTTGTATATATACGAACTTTCTATATATGACATGATGTTTAAAATCCTGGCATCTAAGCACTGCTCAATGGACGTTCGGTTATTTTATTTGCTTCCGCTTAGGCCCCGTTATGGTAAATTCTCTGTAATCTGTCTGAGGCCAGAGGTAATCAAAAGGTTACTAGCTAGTCATGATCCAAACTTTTAGGGGCAGGTTTGTGTCGTGATAGTTAGTATCAGGGCACGAGTTACTACCTCACACACTGGACCATTTGAGCTTTAAAGAGTCTAGACAAGATTGAGGTGACATTCATGTTGCTTCTTTATGATATGCATCCAATATGCAAAATGGTATTATGATTTGTATATGTTATGAACAATGCTATGGAATACGAAATGAACATTGTCAATGTGTACTTGTGTATCTTTTATGTGTGTATTATAATCTATTGTTATATAGATTATATTGAGAACGAGGATACACGGTTTGATAGGTTGAAAAGAATGATAATGGACATGGTAGAAGCTATGAGACAACAGCAACCACCCCTGCCACCAATGCCTATATCGCCACCAGTGGTGCAGGACCACCAAGCCAAAGACTAAACAATTGCACTTACGAAAGAGTTTAAGAAGATGAAACCGTCGTTGTTTAAAAGGGGAATTGATCCAATGAAAGTAGAGGCAGGGGTATTGGGTATAGAGAAATTGTTTGAGGTCTTTCCATGTACTGAGGCGCAGAAAGTCCAACTTGTCACTTTTACTCTCGAAGATAAAGCACGAAGATGATGGATGCTCACTTGAAATGAACATCAAGCATTGAACTAGGCTCGATTTTTGGAGTTTTTCTATGATAAGTATTTTCCACAATGTATACGAGATAGGAAAATGGCAGAGTTTGAGACATTGAGGCAAGGGAACAAGACTATAGCAGAGTATGAAGAACAATTCACAGAACTAGCCCATTTTGCACCACACATGATGGATACGAATTACATGAAAGCAAGAAAGTTCGAGGGAGGACTTCGGAACGCCATTCTAGATCGGATTAATGTGTTAAAATTGCATACATATATTGATATGTTGGAAAGGGCGATAATGGCTGAGGATAATATAACTGCTCAAAATTGAATTTTCGAGTGGAAAGGGAAGAGACATAGTATGCAAGTACAAAGGGGATCAGTGGCATTACAGAGTAAGAAACCAAATTTGGGGACCTCTAGTACTTCCACCTCTACTCGTGACTCGGTGCCAATTTGTCCGAAATGTGGGAAAAGACACTGCGGGACTTATTATCGGGTAACTGGGGCTTGCTTTAAGTGTGGAAAGATGGGTCACTTAGTGAGAGATTGTCCTCAGAGAGAACGACATAATGGAAATAGAACCACCACAAGTTCAGCCGGTTCAACTCTAGCTCCAACAACAAAGACTGTTACAAAACCTACCAGTACCAAAGATAATGTTAGACAGGGAAGAGTGTTTGCCCTTATTCCTGGTGATGTGCAGAATATAGAGGCTATGGTCTCAGGTACATACTTTATTAATAGTCATCTTGCTCATGTGTTATTTGATTCGGGTTCCACCCATTCTTTTGTGTCAAAAACATTTGCTTGTAATTTGAATAAACCTACGAAATCATTGCATTATGTGTTGTGTGTGTCTTCACCATCGGGGGGCTCCATGTTATGTATGTATGTTTATCCTACATGTGAGATCTTGATTAGGGATGTTCAATTATATGTTAACTTGATGCCTCTTGATATGGATTATTTTGATAGAATATTGGGGATAGATTGGCTAAGTAAATACCATGCGACTATTGATTGTATCTCCAAGTAAGTTGTTTTTTGACTTTCAGGACAATCTGAATTTATTTTTGCGGGACATGGGGTATTTCCTCCACCTTACTTGATCTCAGCTACAAAACGTGTAAATTATTACAAAAAGGTTGTCGGGGGTATCTATATAGTATTTTGAATGGGCAACCAATGGATGTATGTGTTGATAATATTCCAATTATCCGTGAATTTTCGAATGTTTTTCCAAAGGAGTTGCTAGGAAAGCTAGTGGACTGTGAAATTGAATTTGCAATTGATATAGTTCCGGAAACTCAACCCATTTCAAAAACTCCTTATAGAATGTCACCAGTTGAAATGAAAGAATTGAAGGTACAGTTACGAGACCTGGTTGATAAAGGGTTCATTTGCCCGAGTACCTCTCCTTGGGGCGCACCAGTTCTTTTTGTAAAAAAGAAGGATAGGACACTCCGATTATGTATTGATTATCGGGAGCTCAATAAAGTAACTGTTGTAGACACCCCATTTTTGACCGACCTTAAGACTCAGACGTCACCGATTGAGCGCTTGGTGATGTTGCATAATGTGCTTGTTCAGCAGTTTCAGAGTCGCGGCCGTGAGCCCTGCCTCCAGACTTCCGAACCCTCTTCTGTGCCTTGTCTCGGTTTGCGAACCAGACTCGGTTTTCTCTGTTTCTTTTCCTAAGGGAAGGGAGAGGTCCCGTAGACCGTCTCTCAATGTCCGTAGGCTACATTTGGTGGCCGTAGGCCATTTTGCCCATTTCGGAGTCCGGTTTCCGATTTTCGGAGCCGTCAGGCCGTGTGCCTCGGTTCGGGACCGCTTAACCATCTCCTATTGCTCTGATTTTTGGCATACATCTTATTTCATCCCTTTTGAGGGACACTGGGGGTTGAGAAACCCACTTCGAGGTCGAATACCATTTTCGGTGCTTAACAACCCATTTTCGGGACCCCGAACTGCGTGTTTTGGCCCCGGAACTTTCGTTTTGCAACGGTTTTCGTTCATTTTTGGCAGGTACCTCTGTTTTATCACAAGGAAGGTCACTGAAGGGTGGGAGGCCAGCAATTGTTGCAACAACCAGTTATCTCTCTTCCGGAGCCTCCCGGCGCCCGTTTTTCGCACTTCCGGGCTAATGTTGAATACCTTGGAGCTAATGTTGTCAACTTTCAACCACATATCTGTGATGTACACACCTGAGAGGCCCCTAAAAGTTGGTGGCCGGCCATTAAGGTCACCTGACCCTTTTGACCCCTTTCTTCCGGGCTAATGTTGAACCCCTTGGACCTTTTTTCTTGAACTTTCAACCACATATCTGTGATGTACACACATGAGAGGCCCCTAAAAGTTCATGGCCGGCCAGTAAGTCAACTTGACCCTTTTGACCCCCTCTTTCCGAGCCATTGTTGAACCCCTTGGGCCCACTTTCTTGGAATTTCAACTACATGGTTGTGTTGTACACACATAGGGGTACCTCTCCAATAGCTGGCCGGCCAGAAAATCACCTTGACCTTTTTGACCCCTAGCCGGCCGGCTAGGGGGTGTGGCCGGCCGGCCACCTCTAGCAAAAGTAATGGGCCGGCCGTGTTCTTTGCACTGTGCACTTTACAGCTGTGGGGCAATGTCCCCCAGATATTTTCTGTATCCGGGGGATATTTTGTGGGGGAGTTTTGCCCTCCTTCTCCCCCACCTTTACACCCCATTTTGAACCCTTATAACCAGCTGGTGGCCTTCTTTGTAAGGGTTAGAAAATTTACTCTTCAAGCTTCCATAACCAACTCCATCTTCTTCCTTCTCAACTCTTCAAAAAACCCTAACTCCGTAATCATCATTCCTTCTACACCACCAAGCTCTACCACCACCATCTCATTTCCAGCAACAAGGGAGGATTCTTGAAGGCTAAAGAAGCTGCAAATCCATCCAAAAAGCAACAAAAGTTTGAATCTTCAAGGGTAAGTAACACTTTTACCCTTTTGACCCTTTTTCTTGATCTATTTCTAAACCCCACTTCTTTTTGGTTTCAAGCTCCGGCCCTAACTGAAAAGGGCCATCTTTTGAGCTCATCTTCACTTTTCATTAAGGGCTCAACCCTATTTGAGCCCTCCATAATATACTTGCTTCATTGATCATCTTGTATGTCATGATTTTGCATGCTATCTTTGGCCCATGAGAAATCTGTTTTTGAGCATGTTATAAACTGGTATAAGGCTTATTTTGAGCCCCTCTTCAACATTGGAGAAGGGCTCAACATTGTTTGGTGTCTCCATGTGTCACTTGTAGTTATATCCCTTATTTGGCCCCATTTTTGCATAAATTGGTAGCCCCCTTTGCTTCTGTTTTTGGACCTTGGTCCGAACTGAAAGTGGTCTTATTTTGGCCTATACTTCATGTTTCATTCACACTTTTTTTCTGTTTGGTGAATATTTTACATACTTCATGTTTTAGCACCTTTTGAGCCTCATTTTGCATCACATGTTTAGCATATTTGTATACTGATTTTGAGGTTTCCATATACTGTAAATGTTCATATTTTTGGTCCATCTTCAATGTTGTAGAAGGAAATTTTTCAGTTTGGGTTTTGCTTATATCACTTGCTTCATTACCCTTCTTTTGGCCCCTATCCTTGCATGCTATTTTTCCCCTACCTATACTTGCTGTTTGGCCATCTTTATAACTGTGAAAGTGCATCTTTTGGGATTGTCTAGCTTCTGTATTTGCATTGCATGTCCATATTGTATGTTTGGCATAGCTATAGGCCATTTCGGGTGCCAAATGTTGCATTTCGGGACATTTCCTTGCATTTCATGTCATTTCGCTTCATTTCGGGACTGTTTTCCCCATATTTTAGTGCTGAAATTCTATTAGTATGCTTGCATATCATTTTTGCCATATTTCATCATATTTGTCATCGCCTCGGTTTGCGTGCCCGTGTGCACGCATTTCGAGGCACTTCGTTTTTATCCATCGGCATCTTATGTGAATGTGGCTGAGGCTCTCTCATGTTAGTATAAGCCCATTTGTCATTTCCATGTCATTTCATCATATTTGTCATCGCCTCGGTTTGCGTGCCCGTGTGCGCGCATTTCGAGGCACTTCGTTTTTATCCATCGGCATCTTATGTGAGTGTGGCTGAGGCTCTCTCATGTTAGTATAAGCCCATTTGTCATTTTCATGTCATTTCATCATATTTGTCATCGCCTCGGTTTGCGTGCCCGTGTGCACGCATTTCGAGGCACTTCGTTTTTATCCATCGGCATCTTATGTGAGTGTGGCTGAGGCTCTCTCATGTTAGTATAAGCCCATTTGTCATTTTCATGTCATTTCATCATATTTGTCATCGCCTCGGTTTGCGTGCCCGTGTGCACGTATTTCGAGGCACTTCGTTTTTATCCATCGGCATCTTATGTGAGTGTGGCTGAGGCTCTCTCATGTTAGTATAAGCCCATTTGTCATTTCCATGTCATTTCATCATATTTGTCATCGCCTCGGTTTGCGTGCCCGTGTGCACGCATTTCGAGGCACTTTGTTTTTATCCATCGACATCTTATGTGAGTGTGGCTGAGGCTCACTCATGTTGGTATAAACCCACTTGTCATTTCCATGTCATTTCATCACATTTTACCATCGCCTCGGTTTGCGTGCCCGCGTGCACGCATTTCGAGGCACTTCGTTTTTATCCATCGGCATCTTATGTGAGTGTGGCTGAGGCTCTCTCATGTTAGTATAAGCCAATTTGTCATTTCCATGTCATTTCATCATATTTGTCATCGCCTCGGTTTGCGTGCCCGTGTGCACGCATTTCGAGGCACTTCGTTTTTATCCATCGGCATCTTATGTGAGTGTGGCTGAGGCTCTCTCATGTTAGTATAAGCCCATTTGTCATTTCCATGTCATTTCATCATATTTGTCATCGCCTCGGTTTGCGTGCCCGTGTGCGCGCATTTCGAGGCACTTCGTTTTTATCTATCGGCATCTTATGTGAGTGTGGCTGAGGCTCTCTCATGTTAGTATAAGCCCATTTGTCATTTCCATGTCATTTCATCATATTTGTCATCGCCTCGGTTTGCGTGCCCGTGTGCGCGCATTTTGAGGCACTTCGTTTTTATCCATCGGCATCTTATGTGAGTGTGGCTGAGGCTCTCTCATGTTAGTATAAGCCCATTTGTCATTTCCATGTCATTTCATCATATTTGTCATCGCCTCGGTTTGCGTGCCCGTGTGCACGTATTTCGATGCACTTCGTTTTTCTCCATCGGCATCTTATGTGAGTGTGGCTGAGGCTCTCTCATGTTAGTATAAGCCCATTTGTCATTTCCATGTCATTTCATCATATTTGTCATCGCCTCGGTTTGCGTGCCCGTGTGCACGCATTTCGAGGCACTTCGTTTTTATCCATCGGCATCTTATGTGAGTGTGGCTGAGGCTCTCTCATGTTAGTATAAGCCCATTTGTCATTTTCATGTCATTTCATCATATTTGTCATCGCCTCGGTTTGCGTACCCGTGTGCACGCATTTCGAGGCACTTCATTTTTATCTATCGGCATCTTATGTGAGTGTGGCTGAGGCTCTCTCATGTTAGTATAAGCCCATTTGTCATTTTCATGTCATTTCATCATATTTGTCATCGCCTCGGTTTGCGTGCCCGTGTGCACGCATTTCGAGGCACTTCGTTTTTATCCATCGGCATCTTATGTGAGTGTGGCTGAGGCTCACTCATGTTGGTATAAACCCACTTGTCATTTCCATGTCATTTCATCACATTTTACCATCACCTCGGTTTGCGTGCCCGCGTGCACGTATTTCGAGACACATATTATCCCTCGGTTTGGGTGCCTGCGTGCACGTATTTCGAGACACATATCATCGCCTCGGTTTGCGTGCCCGCGTGTACGCATTTCGAGACACATATCATCGCCTCGGTTTGCGTGCCTGCGTGCACGCATTTTGAGACACATATCATTTTCTCGGTTTGCGTGCCCGTGTGCACGCACTTTGAGGCATTTCATTTTCATAGCATTCTGTCATCGTCTCGACTTGCGTGCCCACGTGCACGCATTTCGAGACATCTCATTTTCATAGCATTGTGTATGTTAGGATTGCACCTTAGTTGCATTTCATGCATATCATGCATATTGCATCGTGTCCGGAATAGGAGTTAGCCCGGGCACGGGAAACGAGGTACATTTCGTACTCCGAGTGACGGAATGTGTCTCAATTCCCCAGTCACCGACACTCCGGATTATCCATGATGGAGTTAGGTTTTAGCTATAGTTTCATGTGCATTCATCCTATATTGAGTTGTGCATTTCGACTCCTCGGCCATCATGCCTCGGTATGCGTGATTGGTGGCACGAGGATCGAGACATGCATATATCTGTGCAAATACATTGCTATGCCCCTTTCCTGCTCTCTGTTGCAGCAAAATGCAGAATCAGCAACTTTTCGAGGCTTGGCACGCATTTCAAGAAATAGGTGTAAACAGAGGCTAATTGGGTCATTCCGGTGGATTTCCGCGCAAGACAATCCGGACATGCATCATCCATCAGAAGCAAGGCAGTCCCTGGCTTGCATGCCAGTTTTACTTGTTTTATTAGTTAATTCTTTAATTAATTAGAATTTTGTAATATTTTTGGACTGTAATATTCTTTTATTTGGGGACTGTAATATTAGGACTGTATATCTATTTGGACTCTCCGAGTGAGGGCACAACTGTAATAAGTGTGCGTGTGTGTGTTGTATGTCTTCCAACCCCACGTCTTTCTCCCTTTTATTTATCCGCTTACGATGTTTAAATTAGCATACAGTATGACAGCATGTTTGCATCATTCATCTGTATCGCATGCACTGGGCTCGGCACATCATTCTAACTGCATCGTACTTTCAATTCCAAGTTGAATATATGGTAGTTGTAACATTTCATATATCATCTTAGAATAGCCGAGCCTGCTATAGTCGCATTTTGCATGTGTTGCATTAGGCATTTCTGTATACTTAGGATTCATGCATGATTTCTAATAAGTTTCTATTTTGGCTTGGAGTACCCGGTGAGCTTTATGCTTTAGCATCCTTGCATGCGTGTGAGTATTGCCATGAATAGCATGCTTGCCATGAGGCTATGTGCTTATATGATATAACTGCTTGAATGCCTGTGGGTGAAGGTTGGGTTATCTGAATTGGAGTAAATCATCAAATGTTTCAAGCCTACCTGTGGGTAGCAAAAACCTCTTTCAAAAACACAAAATGTTTTGTTCCAATTCGGGCGACTCAGTCTATACTTGTATGTTGTGAGCATCGCATAGTAACCTAGGCTAATAACCGGAATAAGAACTCACAATGTTTTCCAAAAATTGATATCATGGTTAGTAGAGGCCGGTCTATGACCGGGCGAGCGGGGGTGCTCACGAAGTGACCTTCCCCAATCGTACCCAAGTTCCCGAGCCGAGGCAACTTTGGTGATGACGAACACGTGGCCTTTTGGCACCGAGTCAGGGTTTCCTAAATTTCCCAAAATAAAATATTTAGGTGGCGACTCTGTATCTGGCAAAGCAGTCCATGTTTGGCACTTCTTTCAAAAAAAAATCTGTTTTCTAAAAACGATTTGCCGGATTTGGACTCTTTGGTTCAGATTAGGAACCGTGACTACAAAAGTCGAGTCCGAGCTGTAGTGAGGTCCCCCGCGGGCTTGTTACAACTGTAAAGAATAAGTATCCCTTGCCTAGAATCGACGATTTATTTGATCAATTGCAAGGTGCACAAGTCTTTTCAAAGATAGATTTGAGATCTGGGTATCACTAATTAAAGGAAAGAGCCGAAGACATTGAAAAGGCTGCTTTTCGAACTAGATACGGCCATTATGAATTTTTGGTTATGTCATTCAGGGTTACTCATGCATCGGCAACCTTCATGGATTTAATGAATTGTGTTTTTAAACCGTACTTCGATGACTTTGTAGTTGTGTTCATTGATGATATACTTATCTATTCGAAAAGCACTGAAGCTAATGAGAACCATTTGCGATTAATTCTTCAAACACTTAGAGATAAAAAAATTATATGTGAAATTGAAGAAATGTGAATTTTGGTTACATGAAGTGGTGTCCTTAGGGCATGTAATTAATAAGGAGGGTGTTTCTGTCGACCCACACAAGATAGAAGCTATTGTGAATTGGCCAATTCCTACAAATGTGACAAAAGTGCGTAGCTTTTTTGGTTTAGTAGGATATTACCAGAAATTTGTTAAAGACTTTTCAAAGATTGTAGTGCCGCTTACCCAATTGACCCAAAAGGGTGTTCCGTTTGAGTGGACAGAACAAAGGGAATCTACCTTCCAGGAGTTGAAAACAAGGTTGACTACGGCACCAGTTCTTGCTCTACCATCTAGTATGGAGGGGTTTGTTATTTATAGTGATGCCTCTTACAAGGGATTATGATGTGTACTTATGTAGAATGGAAGAGTCATTGCCTATGCTTCTCGTCAACTCAAGCATGAAAAGAATTATTCCACACATGACTTGGAGCTAGCTGTAGTGGTATTTGCTTTGAAGATATGGCGACATTATTTGTATGGTACAACATGTGAGGTCTACACCGACCATAAAAGTCTAAAGTATTTCTTTACTCAAAAGGAGTTAAATATGTGACAAAGAAGGTGGTTAGAACTCATCAAAGATTATGACCTGCAAATCCATTATCACCTCGGCAAAGCTAATACAGTGGCAGATGCTCTTAGCAGAAAGGTTATGGAGAATTTGGCAAGTTTGTTCATAGGGCGAAAAGAGTTGCTACTTGAGTTGGAAATAATAGATATGGAAATTGTGCTATGTGATCAAAGCGTAGTGTTAGCGGCAATGTCAGCTCAACCGGCAATACTTAAAGAATTCAAGCAAAGGCAAATAGAAGATGAATTTCTTAAGAAAATTTGTGATAAGATGGAAACAAGGACAAGGCCTGGGTTCACCTTTGAAAATTCGGTGTTGAAATTTAAAGACAGATTATGTGTCCCAAATGTTCTAGAAGTTAAACAAAGGATTATAGAAGAAGAGCATACATCTAAATTTTCATTACATCCCGGTAACACTAAAATGTACCAAGATCTTAAGCAAAATTTTTGGTGGCCAAGTATGAAGAAGGAAATTGCAAAGTTTGTGTCAAAATGTCTACAATGTCAATAAGTAAAAGCAGAACACCAAAGACTAGCGGGTTTACTTCAACCTCTCCCAATCCCGGAGTGGAAATAGGAACACATAACTATGGATTTTATTGTTGGCTTACCTCGAACACCCCGGGACATGAATTCCATATGAGTTATTGTTGACAAACTAACTAAATCTGCTCATTTCCTACCTGTGGAAACTCAATATGATGCGAATAGACTTGTTATTGTGTATATGAATGAAATTGTGCGATTACATGATGTTCCAATTTCAATTGTGTCCGATAGAGATCTGAAATTTGTATTGAGATTTTGGCAGAGTCTGCAGGATGCTATGGGAACAGAGTTGAGGTTCAGTATAGCATTCTATTCACAAACTGATGGCCAATCAGAGAGAACCATACAAACATTAGAGGATATGCTTTGGATGTGTGTCTTAGACTTCCAGGGGAGTTGGGAAACTTATCTACCGTTGGTAGAGTTTGCATACAACAATAGTTTCCACTCAAGCATAGGAATGGCACCGTATGAAGCTTTGTACATGAGGAAATGTCGCTCTCCAGTGTGTTGGACCAAAGTCAGTGATATATCATTGTTTGGGCCTGAAATTGTACAATTGACGACGAAGAAGATTAAAATCATTTAGCAAAGATTGAAAACTGCCCAAAACAGGCAAAAGAGTTATGCGGATCACCGACGAAGGGATTTAGAATTTGAGGTTGGTAATTATGTTTTTGTTAAAGTCACCCCAATGAAAGGACAAACAAGATTCGGCAAGAAAGGGAAATTAGCACCCTGATATGTAGGTTCGTTTCAAATTCTGGAAAGAGTGGGTCCAGTGGCTTATCGTATTGCTCTTCCACTGAGTATGGAACAAATACATAACGTGTTTTATGTATCAATGTTATGGGGTTACCTCCAAGATCCATCCCATATTATAGACTACTGTCAGATTGCTTTGGATGACAACTTGATCTACGAAGAAAAACTTATTCAAATTTTGGATCGACAAGTGAAATAGCTATGGAATAAGACAATTCCAATGGTGAAAGTTGAATGGCAAGAGCATTAAGGGAAAGAAGCCACTTGGGAGAGAGAATAGGAGATGAAATAGTTGTATTCAGAGTTATTTTCAACTTGAGGTAACCTAAGTTTGAGGGACCAAACTTCTTAAAGGGGGGAAGAGTGTAATAACTCGACTCTCTCATATGATTTAATTCCGTCATTATATGTGTGCTTATGTGCTTGATGTGAAATGACATGTTTAAATGTGTGAATTACATGCTTATGAACTTGTATTTGTCATTTATAAGAAAATTTGTTGAAATTACAACCTTTGGAATAAAAATTGAGAGCCTTAGAGGCGCAATAAACCGAAATCGACTTTACAGTTATGATTAACATCATTTTTAGGATATAATATAAAGTTTTGTAAAAATTTGATTCGTAATGAATTAATTGGATTTATTTAGGCTAAACTCTTAATTATGCTTGAACTTAGACTTAATAAGCTAAGCCTTGTTATATATAAGATATATACTTGAGCCTTATGTAGAAGACTTAGACTTAAACTCAAAAATATCTCCTGGAGGAGACTAAGAGAAGAAAAGAAGAGAAAAGAGAGAGAAGATGAGACTTCAATCTAGAAGCTTGGAACTTGGGAATTGAAGGGGGAAATCAAGAATATAGCTCAAGGGAAGTATAAATCAACTAGAATACTCTAAATCTTTCTTCAATTGGTTAAAATCAAGACTTAAAATGTAGCTTTGGCACACATAAAAGTTAGGGTTTATGGGTTATGATCTTGATTGAACACATCTCATGAAAATGAACATGTAAACCTTGGGTTTGTTTGATTAAAGGGTTGATTCTTGAGTTAGATTGTGAGAAATGGCTATTTAAACTTGAATCTTTGCATGCTCTGCACTCATGTAAGCATATACAAACATATATAACATGAAAAGATGAAGAAAATGAAGGAATTATGAAAGTTAAGAATTTATGTATCAAATTAAAGGAAGTTTGATCTAATTGAGTTTGAGTTTCATGCTTATTATGTTCATATATTATGTTTTTGAAGTGAAATTGCTTGTATTGGGCCTTAGAAATGCATTGAAGAAGATTGAACATGATGGATTTTCTGACAGCACAAATAGAGCTAGAACCGCACATGCGGGGTTCACAGCCACACATGCGGAAAACAAGACAAGCAAAGCTAAACATTCTGAAATGAAAGCACGTGCAGACCACATGTGCGGCACTTTTTCGCACGTGCAATGGGGGTCTTCCGCAAGTGCAGGGCACAGGGAAAAAAAATGTATATTTTTGTTCATCTTTTAGACCATCTGAATCTATTAATATGTGTATTTAATCCCTCCGAAATGCTTAAAGATAAATAGAATTGAAAGAAATGGAAAAATGATTAAAGAGAAGAAGCAAAGAAAATAATGAATTGCTTATCAAGTTGTGTATGTATAATGTGTAGGTCACTCACCGAAAGGGACCATTACACGACCAAATCACTGTGAGTAATAGTAGTATAACGATATGTTATGATTTATGTATTTTTAGATCGTGAATGGCATACTTTATATAAATCGTGTTTTGCTTGAAATGATTGAGCATTTGATAACAATGACATATGAAATGGACCCAAGATCGTTCTGTTTCTGTTATGTATGATGGGCCCGAGGCCGTTATGCTTGATATGGATTACTTGGCCCGAAGGCTAAGGAAGATGGAGACATGTCGATGTTCCATCTATCCTATGATGTTCAGAATAGCTGTTATTATGTTGGGTTTAAGGCCGTTTCGTATTATGTTGGGTCCAAGGACTTTTCGTCTTATGTGGGCCTGAGGCCGTTCTGGAATGTGATTATAAATAAGACACATATATGTTATATATATATATATATATATTCTTCAAGACATATGCCCATTCATATGAATCTCTTTACATTATTATTACTCACTGAGCTATGTAGGTGATCAGCTCGAAGGCCAGCCCTAGGTCAGCTTCAGGAGTCTTTTTAGTGGATTTGTTTTGTTAAGTCTCCAAAATGGAGCCTTTTGTCTTTTTGGGGATTTCCTCTGATGTTAAATTTTTTTAAGTCTTTGGTGACTTTTGTTTTGGCCACTTGTTAATATGTTATTTTTGGGTTGCTAACTCCTTGTATATATACAAACTTTCTATAGATGATATGATGTTTAAAATCCTGGCATTTAAGCACTGCTCAATGGACGTTCAATTATTTTATTTGCTTCCACTTAGGCCCTGTTATGATAAATTCTCTATAATCTATCTGAGGCCAGAGGTAATCAAAAGGTTACTCGCCAGTCATGATCCAAACTTTTAAGGGCGAGTTTGGGTCGTGACAGTATTCTTGTTGTTTGGGTGTCTTTGAGGCCCCGAGGTGTTGAACCGTGATTCAGAAAATTATCCAAAGTATGGATCTAGGCTTGGGTTGGTGGTTGTGTTTCCTTTTGCAGTTCGGTTGCCTTGTGTTTCGGCATATTCTTAATTTTGGGGACAAATTTCCTAAGGTAGGGAGGTTATAGCACTTTGCACTTCCTGGTATAATGGAATTATATTTGACTCTTTGATTATCATAGTTGAGAACCTTCTTAGTCTATATTTTAGCCTTAGTTGAGGTGTTACCATAGTGGTTGTGTGAGATTGGATCAAAAACTCCAAATTCAAATAGTTATTAGTGAGTAGTCTTCACTCTTTTATCGTTTTCTCTCTCTACACATTGAATCTTGATGTGAGGCTAGAACCATTGAAAATCTTACTTCTGAGGCTTCAATTTGGACATAAGAACGACCCTAAATGGAGTCCGCACGAGAGAGTTATGCTTGTTTGAAATTTGCGAATCTTTGTTGTGTTTCACCGCTCGAGCGGTCCATAGACCCTTCCACCTCTATTTTTCAATTTTTTTTGAGATACTGGAAGTGTCGATTCACCACTCGAGCGCACTTTTGACTGTTCAAGCGGTTTTTCCATAATTAGATCTATAAAAATCATTTTTTGGGTCAAATCTCTTGAATTTTCACTTTCTTTTCTCTCTCTTTCCGCCATTTTTGAGTTTTCAAGCCTTTTACCCTTGATTTCATCTACTTCTAAACATCTTTGACCCCTAGTTCCATATACGAAAATGTAGAGCGGATCGTCGTTTCGTCGTCGGTAATTTTTGGATTATCTCTTATTCGCTTCAAGAGATAGGTATTCTTTTGCTCCTCTTCAATACCTCTTTATAGATAGACATGTGGTAGTTTTTATTGCATTTAAAAATATGTTTGTTAAGGATTTTTCCAAAAGCATAAAAAAGGGATTTGGGGTTTGAGTTTTAAGGAGTTAGAATTGTATGATTGTTGGTTGATTCGGTATGTTTGGAGGTAATTAATCATGTCTATGTTAATTGTGGTGAAAAGTCCTAAAAATTTATTAATGGTTTAATATTATAAAATGGGTAAAGTTGGAAAAAGGGGCAAAGTTGGGTAAGTATGAGTTATGAGATTGAATTAATGCTTTTGAGATTGAACAAATGTTTTAGGGGATTGAATTAATGCTTAGTTACTAAAAAAATGGATTGTTTTGATTAATTTTGTGTTGAGTTGATTAGTAGTTGTGTATACTAAAAATGAGATTTTTGTTAAACAAAAAGAGGTTTAGTTATGGTTTGGAAATGTCGAGGGTTTGGAATAACCAATTTGTTTTTTAACATAAAATGACGAGTTTAATTATTTTATGAAATAAAATGGGAATGTAGTTGTTTGTAATGTTGATGTTTTGAAATTGCAAATCTAATTCATGAGTCATTTATTTATCTGTTTAGAGGTTTTGTCCTTAGTCATCGATGGAGGGTGACATTGCTGTTGTTAAATAAATTACGTGTATGTATTACACTTATATGGTATTTATGTAGTTTAGCATGTTGTGCTATTGCTCGGATGTTGTTTAGGAGGTTTGTTTTGTAGGACAATCTTCACTGTATTTAAAAAGATTTAATTCTGTTGTGTACAAAACAACAACAAGAATAAAAGAAATAGAGAAAATGAGAGAATATGTTTGATTACAAAAATCAAACTCGAAATAAAAAATAAATAAATAAAAACAGATTTTATTTTGTTACAAAAACAAAATTAAAATCTGAATAAATAAACAAATAAAAACAACACTGAAAGTAATTAAATAAATTACTTGATTTAATTTCTTTGAATTATTTTTCTGATCAAGTCCAGTGTTTAACACTGTGTCCTTAAGACAGATTCGTCCTCTCCACGGTGCTTTCAGAATTCGGACGTCTATCTCCCAGGATGAAATGATCTTCCACAAACAATAGCAGCACTACTAATTGTTTGCCTTACGAACACACTAAGTGTTTACACTCTTTCTTTTGAAAATAAAATGCAGCAAGATGAAGAATAGAATTAACAGAGGTGAAATACGAAATTTCTGAATGCAAAATATCAAATGAGGGTGGTCCTATTTATAGATGTGAAGGTGGCTCTTGGATTTGAAATAAACAGGTATGTAGCTCTTGGTTTTGAATTGAACAGGTATCATACCTGTTGGGTTTTGAATTCAAACAGATTTGAATTAATTCAAACAGATAGTAAAACGGGAAGGGCCTTGTTTGGGTGTGCATTAATTCCAAAACAGTTTATTTCTGTTTGAAACCGGGAAGGGCCCTGTTTGGATGAACAAAAAATCCAAACTAATTTAATTTGAATTCTGGATTTTATTTTAATAAAAAATAAAATTAAATTCAAATGTTTTTGGCCCAAAAAGATTAGAAGCCCAACCCAACCACGCACCCGCGCCCAAGCCCAGGCCCAGCCCAGCCCGCCCGACCGACCGGACGGACGGCGGCGGCGGCGCGCGTGTGTGGTGATTTTTGGGTCCAATGGGTCTAGCCCATTTTGCCCATAACCTCTCCCTCTAAAACACTTGGGTACCCCTTGGGGCACACCCCAAGTATCTCACCCTAAACCTTATAAACCCTTTCAAAACTTCCCACCAAATCAGTGTGGGACAAGCCAATTTATAACCTTAAGGAATTTCCACCAAAACTCCATTTCCATGGAGCACACTTTGGCTTCAATTTCCAATTCACTCGGTAATGGTTTTGAGCAACCAAATATACCACGTGAATCACATCGCGGCATAGAACGCGTTACCACTTTGACCCGAGTAAATCGACACTCGGGGCCCACCTAAAAAATAGACCAAACTTGAGGAAAAATTAACCATTTCCAACAATCCCCCACATGAATGGAATTTGATGACAACGGAAATGCAACAATATGCAGACTTAACGAAAGAGTATAAGTCGAAAATATCTTGCATCAGGATAGGTAGTTTTCGGCTTTGAACCTTCCCTAGTGATAACCTATCGGACTTACTGGCTAACCAATGGACGCGATGCCTTGAATTGTTCAGCCGTTTGTGTAAGCCAAGACAATAGATTTCACACAAAATATCTTCTAACACATCGTGGTTCTCACTGTTGTGTTCATTTTGGCCTTGAACGTGCCTGGTTTTCATAAGTGTTTCTAGAGAATTTAGCCTTTGCATTCTCATAGAACCGGCCCCAGTTCAACACTCATATAGGTGATTCTTATTGTGAGTATCTCCTTATACTCGTCTTGATTTTATGTCTTAATCAAGATATAAGTAATCATTAAAAGCAAAGCTTATCCTTATACCTCTGCATACAACATATGTTGCAGATATCACTCTCACTATAGGAATGGGTAGGAATTTTAATCCCTTGGTGATTTCTGGCGAGCCATACATAACTTAGTTGTCCCTTTGAACTTAGTTCTTGGGATCTCCAGTCATATAAGTAGGGTTACCATTATGACGACTCTTATGTAATAGGCTTTAATCCCATCCCCTTCGATGAACTATACACTAGCTCTTTTGTCAAACCTTTTGTTAACGGATCCGCAATATTCTCTTTAGATTTTATATAATCTATTGAGATTATTCCGTTTGACAACAATTGCCTTACGGTATTATGTCGACGACGAATATGTCGTGACTTACCGTTATACATATGATTCTGTGCCCTGCCTATTGCAGATTGACTATCACAATGAATGCAAATAGCCGGCACAGGTTTTGGCCACATTGGAATGTCTTCTAAGAAGTGACGAAGCCATTCTGCTTCTTCACCTGCTTTGTCTAAAGCAATGAACTCGGATTCCATTGTGGATCGTGCGATGCACGTTTGTTTCGTGGACTTCCAAGAAACAGCAGCGCCTCCTAGAGTAAAGACATATCCACTAGTGGATTTTGAATCTTTAGTATCCGATATCCAATTGGCATCACAATAACCTTCGAGTACTGCTGGATATCGAGTAAAGTTCAAACCTTGATCACGAGTAAATCTTAGATATCTAAGAACTCGAATGATCGCTTTCCAATGGTCTTCTCCAGGGTTACTAGTGTACCTACTCAATTTACTTATAGCATAAGCTATATCAGGACGAGTACAATTCATTAGGTACATTAGGCTTCCAATGATTTGGGAGTATTTTAACTGAGACACTGCATCGCCTTTATTTTTCGATAAATAAAGACTGATGTCTACAGGTGTTCTAGCTAAATTCAAATCATCCTTGATAAATTTATCAAGAATTTTCTCAATATAATGAGATTGAGATAATGCATATCCGTCAGATGTTTTAGTAATTTTCATTCCTAATATAACATCTGCGACCCCCATATCTTTCATATCAAATCTTTTGTTAAGCATCTGCTTAGTTGATTTGATCATGTTTTGACTGCTTCCAATGATAAGCATGTCATCCACATAAAGACAAACTATGACATATCCTTGGTCAGTGTTTTTAACATAGACGCATTTGTCACATTCGTTTATCTTAAACCCATTAGTAAGCATTGCATGATCAAATTTTTCATGCCATTGCTTAGGTGCTTGTTTTAATCCATAAAGGGATTTTACAAGTCGACAACCTTTCTTTTCTTGCCCTGATACTACAAACCCTTCGGGTTGTTCCATATAGATCTCTTCATTTAGATCACCGTTTAAGAAAGCTGTCTTAACATCCATTTGATGTATTTCTAAATTAAACAACGCTGCTATAGCAATAAGCATGCGAATGGATGTTATTCTTGTCACAGGGGAATATGTGTCAAAATAATCCAGACCTTCCTTTTGTCTGTAACCTTTAACAACAAGTCTTGCTTTATACTTGTCAATTGAACCATCTGCTTTCATTTTTCTCTTGAATATCCATTTATATCCAAGAGGTTTAGAACCTGATGGAAGATCCACCAATTCCCAAGTATGATTTTGCATAATGGATTCAATTTCATTATTAACAGCCTCTTTCCACAAAGATGCTTCAGGACCTGTCATAGCTGCCTTAAAGCTTTGAGGTTCATTTTCTAACAAGTATGTCAGAAAATCTTGACCAAAGGATTTTGATGTTTTTGCTCTCTTACTCCGTCTTGGTTCATCATTAGTTAAATCCTGTTGGTCGAGACTATTACTAGTCTCTTGTGTTTGATTGTCATTAGTCTCTTGACTTTGTGTACAATCATAAGTTCTTTTCTGTGAACTTAATTCCTGTCATTTCTTGTAAGGAAAGACATGTTCAAAAAACACAGCATTCCTTGACTCTATAATAGTGTTCACATTTATATCAGGTATATCTGATTTATAAGTCAGAAACCGATATGCACTACTATTCTGAGCATAACCAATAAACACACAATCTACTG
The DNA here is from genome assembly GCF_055761805.1 of Camellia sinensis. Taxonomy (NCBI): domain Eukaryota; kingdom Viridiplantae; phylum Streptophyta; class Magnoliopsida; order Ericales; family Theaceae; genus Camellia; species Camellia sinensis. Next base: position 86,386,016 of record NC_138965.1, read on the forward strand.
TTTTTGGTCCTATCTTAGTCTTTTTAGGAACAGGTACTTCAACTTTTGCCAAACACCCCCACACTTTTAAGTATTTGTAGGAAGGTGGTCGACCTTTCCATAATTCATAAGGAATGCTTTTGGTTTTCTTGTGGGGTATTCTATTAAGAACATAATTAGCAGACAATATTGCTTCCCCCCACAAGTTCTGTGGTAAGCCTGAACTTAGTAACATGGCATTCATCATTTCTTTTAGGGTTCTATTCTTCCTTTCAGCAATTCCATTTTGCTGTGGAGAATAAGGGGCTGTAGTTTGGTGAATAATGCCATGTTGTGCACAAAATTCATTTAATGGTGCATCATATTCACCACCCCTATCACTTCTAACCATTTTAATGGTTTTACCAAGTTGATTTTCAACTTCTGTTTTGTAGAGTTTAAACATTTCTAAGGCTTCATCTTTACTTCTAAGTAAATAAACATAACAATATCTTGTGCAATCATCGATAAATGTTATGAAATACTTTTTGCCTCCTCTAGTTTGAATAAATTTTAAATCACATACATCAGTATGAATTAATTCTAGAGGTTCGGTTTTTCTTTCAACCGATTTAAATGGAGCCTTAGTTAGTTTCGCTTCTACACAAATTTCACATTTATGATTAGGATTAATTTCAAACTTTGGTATATAATCTAAACCAATTAATCTACGCAAAGCATCAAAATTCACATGTCCTAATCTACCATGCCATAAATTTGACTCAAGAATATAAACAAAAGATGTGTTATTCTTATTCATAGCAATTTTCGGTACAACTGTCATTACATTCAACTTAAAGAGACCATCACTCATGTATCCCTTACCAACATACATACCACTCTTTGTTAATACAAATTTATCAGACTCAAATACAAGCCTAAAACCATTTTTACTTAACAAAGACCCAGAAACTAAATTCTTCCGGATGTCAGGTACATGCAGTACGTTGTTGAGGGTCAGTTCTTTCCCTGATGTCATCTTCAAGATTACTTTCCCTTGTCCAGCCACAACAGAAGTAGAAGAATTTCCCATAAAAAGTTGTTCACCATTTGCAGCCTCATTGTAGGTAGTGAACATCTTCTTGTCCGCACATATGTGACGAGTTGCTCCAGTGTCAACCCACCACTCTTTGGGATTTCCAACCAAGTTAGCCTCAGACACCACAGCAGAAAGGTTGATGTCATTCACTCCGTCAGAGATGTAATCCAATTCTGTTACATTGGCCTGATTGGTGGTCTTCTTACTTGTACTTCCATGATTCTTTTTAGGGCGGCGGCAGTCAGAAGCTCGATGTCCAGTTTTGCCACAGTTATAGCATTTTCCTTTGAACTTCTTGCTACTATCGCCTTGTTTAGGACCATCTCCAGTAAACTTCCTCTTTTTGTTATGTGGTTTATGAACTTGTTCAACCACATTTGCCTTGGACTCAATGGGATTTTTCCCATTCCTCTTTTCAGCCTTTCGGTTATCTTCTTCAATTCTTAATCTTACAATCAATTCATCCATAGTCATCTCTTTGCGTTTATGTTTTAAATAATTTTTGAAATCTTTCCAAGCCGGTGGTAACTTTTCCACTAAAGCAGCGACTTGGAATGACTCGCTAAGAGACATACCTTCTGAATGAATATCATGCAAAATTATTTGAAAACTTTGAACTTGAGATATTACCGTTTGGGAGTCTACCATAACAAAGTCCAGAAATTTACCGACGACAAATTTCTTCGTGCCGGCATCTTCTGTCTTGTATTTCTTCTCCAAAGAATCCCACAATTGTTTTGCTGTTTTCAGAGGACTGTATACATTATACAGCATATTGTCAAGGCCATTTAGGATGTAGTTTCTGCACAGGAAATCTGAATGTTTCCAAGCATCTACAGCGGCAACAACTTGCCGATCACTTTCACCCTCTTTAAGTGCTGGAGCCTCTTCATGGAGAAACCGGGCCAAATTAAGAGTTGTAAGATAGAACAGCATCTTCTGCTGCCATCTCTTAAACTCGGTACCATTAAATTTTTCCGGTTTTTCTCCATGATTGATTGGTACATGAACATGGTTCTGGATAGGGACCGATGTAGGTGTAACAATAGGAGTACCACTGCCAGATGCAGTTTCAGTTGTAGTAGCCATAATCTCTGATTTAAAAAAAAAATCAGAAAATATTAAAACACAAATTAATTTTCTAGTTACTAAAACCAGAAAATAATTATAACAACAAAATAATTTTATTTTCCTTGTTACTAAAACTAGAAAAATAAAATATCACAAGAATTTTCTGTAATACCAAATAATATTCTGAATTGTTAATGACACCAGTATCGTACTACTAGTAGTTGTCAAAGAAAAGAGACAGTATATTACTACTATCTGTCAAATAACATAAATCACTATTTATTTTTCCAACCAGAATATTAATTTGAAAACACAGAAAATTAAATACAATGAAGATACCCAAAAAGGAATCTGACTTAAGATTGTAGGACAATCTTCACTGTATTTAAAAAGATTTAATTCTATTGTGTACAAAACAACAACAAGAATAAAAGAAATAGAGAAAAGGAGAGAATATGTTTGATTACAAAAATCAAACTCGAAATAAAAAATAAATAAATAAAAACAGATTTTATTTTGTTACAAAAACAAAATTAAAATCTGAATAAATAAACAAATAAAAACAACACTGAAAGTAATTAAATAACTTACTTGATTTAATTTCTTCGAATTATTTTTCTGATCAAGTCCAGTGTTTAACACTGTGTCCTTAAGACAGATTCGTCCTCTCCACGGTGCTTTCAGAATTCGGACGTCTATCTCCCAGGATGAAATGATCTTCCACAAACAATAGCAGCACTACTAATTGTTTGCCTTACGAACACACTAAGTGTTTACACTCTTTCTTTTGAAAATAAAATGCAGCAAGATGAAGAATAGAATTAACAGAGGTGAAATACGAAATTTCTGAATGCAAAATATCAAATGAGGGTGGTCCTATTTATAGATGTGAAGGTGGCTCTTGGATTTGAAATAAACAGGTATGTAGCTCTTGGTTTTGAATTGAACAGGTATCATACCTGTTGGGTTTTGAATTCAAACAGATTTGAATTAATTCAAACAGATAGTAAAACGGGAAGGGCCCTGTTTGGGTGTGCATTAATTCCAAAACAGTTTATTTCTGTTTGAAACCGGGAAGGGCCCTGTTTGGATGAACAAAAAATCCAAACTAATTTAATTTGAATTCTGGATTTTATTTTAATAAAAAATAAAATTAAATTCAAATGTTTTTGGCCCAAAAAGATTAGAAGCCCAACCCAACCAGCCCGACCGGACGGACGGCGGCGGCGGCGCGCGCGCGCGTGTGTGGTGATTTTTGGGTCCAATGGGTCTAGCCCATTTTGCCCATAACCTCTCCCTCTAAAACACTTGGGTACCCCTTGGGGCACACCCCAAGTATCTCACCCTAAGCCTTATAAACCCTTTCAAAACTTCCCACCAAATCAATGTGGGACAAGCCAATTTACAACCTTAAGGAATTTCCACCAAAACTCCATTTCCATGGAGCACACTTTGGCTTCAATTTCCAATTCACTCGGTAATGGTTTTGAGCAACCAAATATACCACGTGAATCACAACGCGGCATAGAACGCGTTACCACTTTGACCCGAGTAAATCGACACTCGGGGCCCACCTAAAAAATAGACCAAACTTGAGGAAAAATTAACCATTTTCAACATGTTTCTCTCCGATTAAGCCGAGAAAGCGTGGTGCCTTAGTAGAGGTTCCTCCCCTCCTCTGGTTTGCACCCAGTAAAGTGTGAATTGAGATTTGTTTCTCTCCGAGAGGCCGGTAAAGCACATCGCCTTGAGATAGGTTCCTCTCCCTTCTGGTTTGCACCCAGTAAAGTGTGACCTGGGGGTCGTTTCCCTCCGAGTGAGGCTGGTAAAACGTTATGTGTTATGTAAGTTGTATCATTTGGCATCCGTACTGTAGGCTAATGGAAATGGAAATATGTATTATGTTCAGTTGTTTATATTTAGAAATATATATATATATATATATATATATATATATATATATATATATATATTTCTCAATATTTCTATTATGGGTGTTCCTTGCCCTTAGGCCCATGGTCAGGAATGATAGTAGATGTGTTGTTGCATAACTGTGTGTAGTGGGCTGAGTTATGGAATCGGGTTATGAATCGTATATGTGAACGTGTTTTTGAAACAAATCTGAAGACGTAATTCTTTTATATTAGCGCAGAGGTTTAAATAAATAAGGTTGTGTTGTGAAGGAATGCTTTTGGAACTAAACTGGATAATTGGAAAAAAAAAAAAAGGTTTTACACCTTATGGTGTTAAAATGGATGTTTTTGGAGAAAATGTATTTATGTAAGTATCTTTTGAATATTAAGCTGTCACATTATTTATATTATACGTCATGGTGCATTCATGATCATAGATAACTATATGTTGTTATTGTTTAGACTCATGTTTGGATCTCTATTGGACTTTATGTTCATCTCACGTTACTAATAATTTTTCAAGTGCAAATTGATAGATGATTCAAAATCGGTGATCTTCCTTAAATTGTTAGCCATAGGGCCTATGCTTGTTGGCGGAATGCCATTATTGTAAAAGGGTTAAACCCTTATTTTAATGTAGAGATGTAAGCTTATAGACATTTTATTTAAATGTAATTCTTGTTGCATTCCATATATGTACGATTGAGAGAACTTTCATTTATTATGGATATAATGTATGTATAGTTCTGCATATTCATAATGGAAATGGATTGACGTTAATGGATATGGTAATGTTATTCGGGTAATAAAAAGAGGTGTGTGATAATGGTTGTTTATCGCCTCCACTATCTTCATCGTCAGGCGGCGTTGCTCATCCTCACAATTGACCGTCGGCCACCATTTTCACTTTCAAACCACCACCATCTCAGATTTGATACCTACAAACTCAGATTTGAGATTAACAACTACGTATATGAGATAAATGAACTCAAATTTGATAGAAAATCGAGAAAACGAGATATTGTAATGAAAAATCAGGAGTTTTTGTTTGTTTGTTGATAGATCTAAAAGTAAAATTCGACTCTGGTTCATTCATTTTGTTTGTACTATGTTTTTTGTAACAATAAATTTTACTCTAGTCATGATGATTTGCTTAATGACAATAAAATTTTACTCAGAAAAGCACTGCGAGAATGTTGTTACAAGAAAGGCTGCATCATGAACTACAGTAAAATTTTATTGTTTGAAGAACAGAGCATCATGAGAAAAAGAGAGAGAGATAGAGAGACAAAGTTCGAAAGCAAAACATCATGATAAGAAGAAGAAAAAGAAAAGAAAGAGAGAGACATAGCATAAATGGTGAGTGGCACACACATATACGCACACACAAAGAACATGAATCGTTAGAACTAGAGGTAGAAAGAGTGAAGGATCTTAGATCTGAAGTTCGTGAACCATAAATCGTCATTTTCCAGTAATGATGACGGTGAGTGATCTCAGATCTGAGGTCGTGGACTTGAGAAGCGACAGTTATGATGAAGACAGTGAAGAAAGTGTTCCATATAAAATGACAGTAGCGTCGGTAGAGAATGACGATGGCACCGGTGGTGCCAATGAAGAGCAACAGTGGTAAAGAGAGCGAGACATAGAGAAGAGATTGAAATGAGAGATATAACGATCTTGATTTAGACCTGACCCATTTATTACTTTTGAATTTGGGAAACCATATTCGTGATGGTCGTTCCTTTCTCTTCATGTTTGGTTTTGGCTTCAGGGGTCGACACTATCGTTGTCGGTGTCGATACTGCCTCTTTTTCTTTGTCTTGTTCTGGTCCAAGGGTCGACACCAGCTTGGGTGTTATCGACACCATCTTGCTGCTAGGTTCCTAGATCATTACTAAAATTTAGTGTTGACACCAGCCTTTAGTGGTATCGACACTTGCCTTTTCTTGTTAGCCTTTGGGGTCAACACTAGTCTGGGAGGTGTCGACCCTTATCTATTACAAAATCTGGGTTTATCTACTAAAATTTAGTGTCGACACCTCTGGTCCGAGGGTCGACACCTTGTCTGCTGCCAAACACAAGTGTCTTAGCTTTTCTTCTTGACGGTTGACACCACTGTTGCGAGGGTCGACCTCTGTGACTTTTTTTTTTCCAGATTTTGTTTGGCTTGGGCCCTACTTTTTGGGAATTTTTGACTTATGCTTTTCATTTGACCTTGGACCTACTTTTCTATTAATACCTGGTCACTATAAATAGAACCAAAGATACTTCTCTCTCATTAGTTGCTTTCATTTTTCCCATCTCACCCATAACTCTCTTTCTTTCTCTCAAAACTCACATTCTCTTACTTAAATCCTTAGATCTACTCACCTAGAGGTGTCTCCTCACCCTAATCCTTTGAGATAAAGTGTAGATCACGTCAAGAGCTTCTCTTTGACTCGAGTGGTTCATGGTTTCATTGATGTCGAGTTTTTCCATGTTCTTCTCTTTTACCCTTCTAAGCTTTAGGTAAGGTTTCTTCGCACCTCTTTATAGGTTTTAACTTAGCTATTCCTTGTGAAAGAAATGGACTTTTGAACAAAAATCTTGGATTTTGGTTCGAAATTAAAAGGAGTGGTTTTCAAATGGTTTCTTGGAAATGATTGTGGGGTTGGAAATGAGGTGTAAAGGTAACAAAATGGTTGGTTTTGATGTATTTGGGATTGGTTGGAAAAAAAAATGGGGGAGGGGTTTGCCCTAAATGTTGAATTTGTATAAAAATAATGGTATTGATGTTGGAAACATGGAATTTAATTGTTATTGATGAAGAGGGTGGAGTTGTGTATGTATTACCACTCACATCTTGGAATTTGAAAGGTTTATCTTTATGGAAATTATTTTGGTTTATCTGTTTAGAGATATCTATATTGGGCTATCGGTGGAGGATATCTATGATTGTTGTAAAAATTGCATGAGAACTAGAAGAATAAAAAAAATAATTCTCATTCATCCGCATCGAGCATTGTTATATGTTTGCACATTTGAAATATGTATATTGTTTTGAGAAATGGTGGATACTTGGTGAATCTGGGTAGGGGGTGTGGTTACTATGATAAGTTGGCTTATGTGTCCTTGGTGAAAGACCAGAAACTCACGCGGATAAGTGTCGAGCCTTCCGGTTAATACCAGTTGAAAAATCTAGAAATCCCCTAGATGTTGATTTGTGATTATGTATCAATTTTAAGCAGAATATAACAATCCCAATCAAACAATCAAACAATCAAGACAAAGAGACACAGTGATTTAACGTGGAAAAAACCACAATTGGACACCTCCAACTGTGATCAAAAAACCACGGGCAACAGCCACAAGACAATCCACTAAGAAGAATTAAAGGAATTACACAGGTATACTCTCAATTACCTAGCGAATCCACAACGCCTAATTGAACCAACCTTTATGTGCCTCTTCCAACCCCATCTTCACCACGGAATTGTCTTTCTGATGAGCCACTCCGGATTCCACCAGAGCTTCAGGCTCGAATTCTTCAGAATCCACAACTGAAGAATAACTCTCTCTTTTGTGTATAGCAAACAAACCTTTGATGTACTCTCTTTAGATCATGAGTTGAAAACTCAATAAAAACATCAAAGAAAAACTCCCAAAGTATCCCCAGATATAAACCCTAGAAACCAAAAAGAAGATCTGGAGAAGTTATCCTCAAAATCTGACCTAATAAGCGAATTTATAGAATCTGTCCCGCGATCTCCGCTCGAGCTCAACACAGCCCGCTCGAGCGGACTGACCAAAAACTGCGTGCGAACAAACTGAGATGCGCTCGAGCGTAGGAGAATCCGCTCGAGCGTAAAATCACACCTTCCAGTATTTTTACAGGCGACTGCAGAGATGCTGAGAGCTTCCAATCCCCGCTCGAGCGCCCGTTTTCCCGCTCGAGCGGACAGGCCAAAACTGGAAAAACTGGAAAAAATTAACATGATCGAACAGGCAACTTTGAATGCATTTTTGCATTTTGCTTCGGGGGCGCTGCCCCTCGACCCCGCCGTGGCGCTGCCCCGGACCCGCCAAGGGGCGCTGCCCCCTGGACCCCCGCGAGCTGACCGGGCAGCTCGATCCCCGTCATAATCAGCGAAGTGGCAATCTTGAAAGCTTTATCATCACAAACTTCTCTGAAATGCTTGATTCGGGTTGGATTCGCATCTAACAACTCATAGCCTCACTGAAATAAAAATGCGAATAAAATTACAACTCAAAGGAGTTTTGTCAAACGGGATTGCCAAGAAATAAAACCTAACACCAGTAAAAATGACAAAAGAGTAATGCTTGTATAGCCTACTAGCAGACACGTACCTAGAGATTCACAAAGCTGTATCCACAAATCTGGTTTTTCTATAAAAACGAAAATGTTTCGTGAATGGTAACATAAACCTGGCATGGTATGATTTGAAAGAGATATAAAATGTTTTGTCATGAGCATTACAAGTGCATTTTACCCTTATAACTTTGTTATGATTCATATGCTGTGTTGGATTATTTCTACGGGGCTTTGGCTCACCCTATATGGGAAAAACATTTCAGGTATTGATGATGTGCCTCCACCAAGGCAATAGCTTGGGAGGACTTGGAACAAGAGCTTCATTTTGTTAATTGTGTAATTGTTTTATACAAGCCAAGAGCTTTTATATGTATTGGGATTTAAATATATTTTGTTGTAACCAAGAACCAACTTAGAAAGTTGTAAGCATTTAGGACATTCTCTTATTTGTTTATCTTTCATTTTGTTTCCTTACCGTGTAACACATGCTATAGATTTAGAGTTAGACTTATGAATGTATGTTTGCATGTGTTGCTCTTTTGTATGAGAAATTGGAATTAATGGAAGTTGCTTATCTCATCTTATGTCGTCTTTTAATTAATATTGTATTTATTTCGGGACGTTATAAGAGAGAGTTTGCATATATATATATATATATATATACACATGAGGGTAATATAGTAAATGAAACAAATTTTAAAATATTAGGTGGTTTGAAAGGATCTATATAATTATTGTCCTTTTAAAGGACAAATTAGACAATAAGGAATCTATTACCGAATTCCCCATCTCATCTCCAATGGTAGTCAATATATCTCACCTAAAATTAGTGAAATTCTATGCCAAATTTGATATGAAATTTGTCAAAAACCTTTTTGCCATATCAGTAAAACTACAAGTGATGTTTTGAGGAGTAAACCTAACAACCAAAAAATTAATATGAAAATTAAGAAAAATATTTGAGCCCTACAAAAAAAAATCACAATTTGACACACAATTTGACTGTTTGCTAGAGCTTTTACGAGGTGATTATGACTTATTTTAATTTGAAAGTCTGTGTTAGACTATTTGGTACAACATCTGCTTATATCTTATTAGATAGAAATAACTTAAATAAGTTGATTATTTAAAAACTGAAGAAAGAGTGTTTTTAATTTCTATTTTCTAATTATCAATTTTTAATTAAAAAAAAACTCTACCAAATAAGGTTAATGATGTGATATGATAAGTGTCAACTCTTTTACTCTAATGATATAATATCAACTTCCTTCTCACACTATTATAAATTAATTTGTGAATCTAAAAATATGAATTTATAGTATTTTTTGAAAATTAATTGTGCCAAAATAATATACAAACCATTAGAATCATATAATATAAAACTAATCTTTGTGCACTGTAACTAATCTTTGTGCACTATAACATATTAAAAGAGCATTGATAAAGACCTCCTCCAAAGAGCATTGATAGAGACTTTCTTCAATCACCACTATTACCACTTCACACACACGTGACAGGTGATAATTGGAGGAGAAGGAAAAAAAAAAACAAAAAAAAAAGTAACCAATCAAAAAGAGAGAGGATCAAAAGGGGTGGAAAAAAGGAAGTCTTAAACATTTTTGTATACTAAAAATAACTTCAAAAAGTCATTTTAACTTTTAGCTGTTGATTCTCCAAGGGAAGTCAAGCATAAAGCTCCAAATCATCGAGTGGAAAAAGTAAACAGCTCAGTTTTAGGTTAAAATAAATAATAAAAATAAATTAAATTAATTAATAATATAAAATATTATATTTAAATTATAATTTTTTTTTTCTTACAATTATCAAATCAATTAAAAAAACGAATTGTTATTTCAATTATAACTTTTTAAATAAACTAAAATAATTAAAAAAAATTAAAAAATGAACTAAAATAGACAATTTCCAAACCAACTAAGGTCTCTCGTAGGAAAATGTTATTTTAAGTAATTTTTTAAATTTTTATAAAAAAGATTAGTAATTTTTTTTTTAAAAAAAAGTAATATAATAAGTTATAATGACTTCTTATCTTTTGACTAAAATATAGTCTCAAATGGGGCCTAATCTATATATTATATAAGTAAAGTGAGGTTTTTAATGAAAAGGCCCTTGTGAAGTTCAAAATTCTCCTACTATTTTTCTAGAATTCTTATTTTTTAAATAATTAAAAAAAATTTCTATTGGTTAACTTTTATTGAATCATTTAAAACAATAGTAATTAATCCATTTAAAAAGAAAGTTAATTAATCTATTTAAAATTTTAAATAGCTTTTATGCCTTGATTTACATATTTTAAAAGAAAATTTAATTAATTCATTTAAAAATTTAAATTTGAAAGAAAAGTTAATTAATTTATTTAAAAATTTAAATAGCTTTTATGCCTTGATTTGCACATTTCAAAAGGAAAGTTAATTAATTCATTTAAAAATTTAAATTTAAAAAGAAAGTTAGTTAATATATATAAAAATTTAAATAACTTTTATGCCTTGATTTATGCATTTCAAAAGGAAAGTTAATTAATTTATTTAAAAACTTAAATTTAGAAATTGAAAAGGAAAGTTAACTAAAATATAAATTTAAATTTGAATTTTTATACTACTAAAATATAGGAATTCATCTACATCTTTCATAGATTTTTTTTGTTCTTGATGTTTAATAAATTTATATGCATTGATATTCCAATCTATATATCTATATTATAGCAAACAGACATTCCATTAAAAAAAAAACCGTGAAACCTCCAAAGATATAGATAGAATCAAACAAAATGTGTAGGCATTAGAATTTTAAAGTAAAAAAATTATGTTAAAATTTGTTCAAATGTAATTCTCTTAGTATTTATAAATATTTTTTATTGATTGACAAAAAGTACCATAAACATTAAGATTATTATTATTATTATTATTATTATTATTATTATGAGTTATGAAAATAAGATGTCTTATAGGCTAAAATAAAGAATTGTTGAAAAAAAATCGACTCGAATTAAATTTTCTAGACTCATTTTTAATATTTAATCTAATATTGGAACCATGAAACTAACTCATACCGGTTACAAATTGATAAAGATAATTTTAAATAATCAAGACAATTTTTAATGACTAGGTGAATGTCACATTGTCATAAATATTTAATCAACTAGCTTTCAGGCCACTTCTAATGTTTAGTCTAACACCACAAGTTAATTTTAATATATTTTCACACTATCACTTGTACTATGCACGGGACAAAATAATATATTATTTATTAAAAATACGATAATTATATTTAATTTTTTTTAACATTTTGTTTCTCGTAAATAAAATTTTATATATAAGTTTGAGCGTTTTGTTTCAAATGTTCCTGTACTATAATATATAGTATAGATATATTAAAATTGTTATATTGACAATTAATAATTAAAATTATGCTTTGTTATAAAAAAAAATGACATAATTCTAATATTTCACTATTTTAGAATAAAAATATATGAATTTTAAAAAATTGTCATATTGGTTTTTGAAAGGCAAATAATTAAAGAAATTTTAAAAACTTAATGAGTAAGAAAGAATTATCATAACATCTAAAATCGCTAAAATCACAGTTAAAATAGCAAATCATTCAAACCAAAAATGGTTTAGCTTAATCAGTTAGGTCAAAAAACCAACCAACTTAAACAAAAATTAATTAATTAAAACTTTTAAATTTTATTTTATTAAAATTCAAACTGCCACTAAATATGGAAGGCAATATAAATTTAAAATTATAATAATCTATCCCGTAATTTATATATATTTTAAATACAAATTTAAAATTATCATAATTATCTCATAATTTTTGTATTAAGGAACAGTAAGAGTGATATTGAGATTATCAATATATCTATATATTTTACAAAAGAATACTTTTAAAGAGAAATATTATGAGAGTTTCAAAATTTCATATAAAATTATTTTTAAAATCAAAGCCTCTATGTAGGATTATAAAATAAAAGTTAAATGGAAACTATCCAATCGGGAATTTCTTAATTGTTTAAAATTAAGAAAATCAAAAAAATTAGTATGAGATATTGATCATAAAGTTTCTCACTAAAAATCTCATTTTGCTTTTATAAATGGAAGTAAAAGATTTACTTTATGTAAGTGAAAAAAAATCACTTTTTCCTTCTTTTCTCGATATGAGATTATAAAATAAAAATTAAATGGAAGCTAACCAATGGTAATTTTCTCAAGGGCAAATTACAGCAATGGTCCCTATAGTTTACCCGTGATTTCATTTTGCTCCTTGTACTTCTAATTGCATTAATTTTGCCCTTACAGTTTAGTTTTTGGCTCTATGTGGTCCAATATTTAACCGCCGTTAACTTTTTTGCCGGAAACTCGCGCGTGCCTTGCATGCACAGGATGAAAACCAGTCAGTTTTTGGAGTGTACTTAAAAAAAAAAAAAAAAGATACTTAAAAAAAGGATACTTAAAAAAAAGATACTTTTTTTTTTGTCACATTATCTCTCTATGTTTTTGTACACTTATTTAAATCATCTCAAACAATCTTATTTTATATATGTATATATTTAGTGAATATTTTTAATATTTTAAATATATTTTTTTATTTTTTTAGATACACCTTATTTAGATGTATCTAAAAAGTAAAATATTTATTAAAAAAATATTTAAAAAATTAATAAATACACAAAATATGAAAAATTTACTAATTTTTTTTTATACTTTTGGTTTTTAATTATTATTTTTTAAATATTAAAAATTAATTTAATATAAATAAATATCAAAAATTAAACAAACTATTTTTTAAAATTTTAATATTTTTCAAAATATAATTTCTAAAACTCAACTAAATAGAGGTGTAATGAAGTAACTTGTCTATTTGCTAAAATATAGTTTTTATTGGAATTTTAACTAAAACATAATTTATTGAGTCAAAATCAACTTATAAAAATTTAATACTAAAAAAATTAATTTATTTGATACGTTGTTAACTTTTTGATTTTTTTAATTTTTAGATCAATAGCATTCATTATAAACATTAATATGCAGAATTATAAACACCTTCATAATTTTATAATTAATTTTTGAAAGAATAAAATTATACACACTAATTAATATATCAATTAATATACTAACGAATGATATGACATAATTTTAGAAGTTTTATGCAGAATTATGAACACTTTCGTAATTTTATAATCAATTTTTGAAAGAAAAAAATTATACACATTAATTCGTATACCAATTAATGTACCAACAAATGATATGATATAATTTTAAAAATTTTAAATTTTTATAATTTATATAATAAGTGAAATTTAAAATTTTGAATTAACGATATCATAATATATGTTAATACATTAGTTGATAAACCAATTACTGTAGGTAACTTCTCCCATATTTTTTGGATTCCCTGAACCAAGGCTTATTATTTGAAGATATTTCCTCCAAATTAGAAGCAGCCGAGCCGAAGCTTTTAGGCTGAGCATGAATGCAGGCATGATTGAGTGGTAATTTCACATAAAAATATAAAAATTTAAAAAATTGCCAACCATTGCCCGAATTAAAAAATTAATAATGTGTCAAATAAATATTTTTTTTACTATTAATATTTAAAAAATAATAATTAAAAACCAAAAATATAAAAAAAAATAAAAATTTCGTATATTTTTCATATTTTGTGTATTTATTAATTTTTAAAAATATTTTTTTTACAAATATTTTATTTTTTAGATACATCTAAGTAAGGTGTATATAAAAAAATAAAAATAAAAAAATTATTTAAAATTTTAAAAATATTCACTAAAAATAATATATATATATATATATATATATATATATATATATAATACGGTTGTTTAGAATGATTTAAATAAGCGTACAAAAAAATAAAGAGATAATGTCATAAAAAAAATAAAAAAGTATACTTTTAAGTACACTCCAAAAAGTGACTGGTTTTCATCCCGTCCATGCACATGCGGATTTCCGTCAAAACAGTTAACGGCGGTTAATTATTGGACCATATAGAGTCAAAAACCAAATTATAGGGGCAAAATTGATGTAATTAGAAGTATATGGACCAAAATGAAATCACGGGTAACTACAAGAACCATTGCTGTAATTTACCATTTTCTTAATTATTTAAAATTAAGTAAATTCAATAATTTATATAAATAGAAGCATAAGATTCATTTTATATAAGTGAAACAATTCACTTTTTTTTTTTCTTTTTCCAATGTGAGATTATAAAATAAAAGTTAAATGTAAGTTAACTAATATGAATAATATGAATTTTCTCAATTATTTAAAATTAAGAAAATTTAATAATTTTAGAATGAAAGTTTGGAGCTCCTAGAAGCATTCTCACTAGAAACCTCATTTTCTTTATATAATATATAGATAAGTGAATGACTCACTTTTTCCTTCTTTTTTTCTTCTTTTTCTTTTTTTTTTTCCTCGATGTGAGAGTGTGTAAAATAAAAATTAACAATTGTTTGGATAAAAAATTTATTTCGAATCAAGCAATCTCAATCGCTTATTCTTTAATTAGGTCAATTTTTAATTTATTTCAAATCAAACAAATCTAACCAATATATTTTGATAAAATCGTTAAAATCACGGTTAAACCAGCGAATCAGTCAAATCGAAAATGGTTTACCCTATCAGCTAGGTCGAAGGACCAATCAACTTATACAAAAATTAATTAATTAAAACTTTTAAATTTTATTTTAATTTTAAAATTTAAATTGTTTTGAACTAAAACATACAAATGGGAGTATAAGATTTATGTAGGGAAATAACTCATTTTTTTTTTCTTTTCCTGAGGTGGGATTGTAAAATAAAAGTTAACAACTGTTTGGACGTAAAATTCATTTCTAATAAAGCAATCTTAGTTGTTTAATTTTTAATACGATCAATCTTAATTTATTTAAAATCAAACAAATCTAAGCAATATATTTTGATAAAACAGCTAAAATCGCGATTAAACCTATAAATCAGTCAAACTGAAAACGATTCAACCTAATCGGCTAAATCAAAAGACTAACCAATTTACAACAAAATTAATTAATTAAAACTTTTAAATTTTATTTTAAAATTTAAATCATGTTGAACTGAAATATGTACAATATTATAATATTAAATGAGAGTATGAGATTCACTTTATATAAGTGAAATAACTCAATTTTTTTTCTTTTCTCGATGTGTGATTTTAATTATTTTAAAGTTAAATACTACGAGAGTTTCAAAATCTCATACAAAATTATTTTTAAAATCAAAACCTTTATGTGAGATTGCAAAATAAAAGTTAAATGGAAGTTAGCTAATGTGAATTTTCTTAATTGTATAAAATTAAGAAAATAAAAAGAAAAAAATGGTATGAGATATTGATCATAGGGTTTCTCACTAAAAATATTTTTTTACTTATATAAATGGGAGTATAAGATTTAGTTTATATAAGTGAAACAATTCACTTTTTCTTTCTTTTCCTGGTGTGAGATTGTAAAATAAAAATTAAATGAAAGATAGCCAATGAAGATTTTCTTAATTGTTCAAAATTAAGAAAATTCAATAATTTATATAAATAAGAGCATAAGATTCACTTTATATAAGTGAAACAATTCACTTGTTTTTTTTCTCCCCAATGTGGAATTGTAAAATAAAAGATAAATGAAAGTTAGCTAATGAGAATTTTCTTACTTATTTAAAATTAAGAAACTTTAATAATTTTAGAATGAATGTTTAAAACTTCTAGAAGGCTTCTCTCTCAAAACCCCTTTTATAAGATTTCACTTTATGTAAGTAAAATAACTTACTTTTGTTTTGTTTTGTTTTGTTTTGTTTTTTTTTTTTTTTTTTCCGATATGAGATTGTAAAATAAAAAATAACAATTGTTCGGACGATAAATTTATTTCTAATCAAGTAATCTCAGTTTTTTAGTTTATTTCGAATTAAACAAATCTAACCAATATATTTTAGTAAAACCGCTAAAATCATGATTAAATCAGCAAATCATTCAAATAAAAAACAATTTAACTTAATCAGTTAGGTCAAAAGACCAACCAGCTTACACAAAAATTAATTAATTAAAAATTTTAAATTTTATTTTATTAAAATTTAAACTGTCACCAAAATATAGAAAACAATATATTAATTTAAATTTAAAATTGACACAAAATAAATTTAAAATTATAATAATCTATCCCATGATTTATAAGTTTTAAATACAAATTTAAAATCATCATAATTATCTCATAATTTTTGTATTAAGGAGCAATAAGAGTGACGTTGAGACTATCAATATATCTATATATTTTATAAAAGAATACTTTTAAGGAGAGATATTATGAGACTTTCAAAACCTCATACCAAATTATTTTTAAAATCAAAACCTTTATGTGAGATTGTAAAATAAAAGTTAAATGTAAGCTAGCAAATGGAGATTTTCTTAATTGCTTAAAATTAAGAAAATCAAAAAATATTTTTAAAATCAAAACCTCTATGTGAGATTGTAAAATAAAAGTTAAATGGAAACTAACAAATGAGAATTTTTTTAATTGTTTAATATTAAGAAAATCAAAAAAATTAGTATGAGATATTGATTATAAGGTTTCTCACTAAAAATCTCCTTTTGTTTATATAAATAGAAGTATAAGATTCCCTTTATATAAAATGAAAGTATAAGATTCACTTTATATAAGTGAAACAATTCTTTTTTTTTTTCCCGACATAGAATTGTGAAATAAAAGATAAATGGAAGCTAGCCAATAAGAATTTTCTTAATGGTTTAAAATTAAAAAAATTCAATAATTTTTGAATGAGGATTTGAAACTCGTAAAAGGTTTCTTCCTAAAAATCCCATTTTTCTTATGTAATATATAGATAAGAGTTATTATGACAACAATTTTAAGTAAACAAATTTTTAAGTTTTACAAAATAAGAAAAAATTAGTATATTAAAGAATATAATTTATTACTATCATATGGTAAATTAAAATTATGAAACTTATAAAATGAATGTATTTATATTTTATTATAAATAAATTTTTTGTAATTTATTATTTAAATTTTACTAATTAAATTATGACATGCAATTTTATAAAGAACTTATAACATATAATGAATGACATTAGAATAAAAATCTTCTATAGTGTAACTGTAATAAAAATTAGTAAAATTTAATTGATTATAAATTTCTTTTACAACATATTCTAAATAGATTTTATATTATTAATTTAATTCAAAATTTAATTTTTGATTATTTATTTATACTCGTAATTAATATTTTTTAATGACTTTTTTTTTTTTTTTTTTACAGAAAAATCCTCCCACTCTCGCGCAGGCTCAGGGCAGCACCTCTTACAGATATCACCAAGGTGTCCTGTTGTCTGTTCTGAGATAGGAGACTATAACTTGAAAATTTGTCCCGACCTCCCAAGACAAATTTTGCTTAAATCAAAACTCGAACAGCGAAAAAACATTAAACCTACATCAAATAGTGTAATAACAAGAAGTTAAAATTAACCTCCTAACCAACCGTCCTACGTGCACAGGAGATTGGCCTCGGAGATTTTGGGACGCAGGGTCTCAATGACTTCACTCCCACTCTTTGGGAGCTTTACGAGATTGGTCCACACGCACAACATATATAACTAATCTTTCATACTTACTATTCAGCAATTGATCATTCCTTGATCTCAACGAGCCTTCAAAATGATCAAACCCATGTTCTCTCTCTTCCTTCTCTCTCTACTCTTCTTCTCCTCAAACTCATCAACTGTCCACTACCCAATCAACGTCTGGCCCAAACCACGAACCTTCCTGTGGCCCAACCCACACTCGATCTTCCTATCCACAAACTTCACCATCTCATCCCCTAACTCCAACCATCCCTACCTAACCCCCGCCGTCAAACGCTACCTCCGTCAAATCCTCACCGAGCACCACCGCCCCCTAATCCCCTCCGCCGCCAACCCCGCCTTATCGCCGCCGTTGCAAACCCTAACAATCGCCGTCGCAGACCTCGCCACGCCGCTCCACCACGGCGTCAACGAGTCCTACACCCTCACCATCCCCCCCGCCGGCGACGGGGCTGTTTCCGCCGGCGCCAATATCACGGCGGAGACGGTGTGGGGCGCCATGAGAGGGCTCGAGACCTTCTCTCAGCTAGTATGGGGCGATCCGACCCGAGTGGCGGGTGGGTTGTACATCGCCGATTGGCCGATTTTCGGGCACAGAGGGGTGATTTTGGACACATCGAGGAATTACTATGGAGTAGATGATATATTGAGGACGATTGGGGGGATGAGTGAGAACAAGCTGAATGTGTTCCATTGGCACATCACGGACTCGCAGTCGTTCCCTCTGGTGGTGCCTTCGGAGCCTGATTTGGCAAGGAAAGGATCGTATGGTGAAGAAATGCAGTACTCGCCGGAGGATGTGAAGAGGGTTGTAGAGTTCGGGTTGGAACATGGGGTTAGGGTTTTGCCAGAGATTGATATGCCAGGTGATCTACACTACTCTCCGTCTTTCTACTTCTATATTGCTCCCTTTTGGTCTCCATTTTCCACATTTGTTCTATTTGTCAAAAATAAATAATCATAAGGGTCGTTTTCAGAAGTGCCACATAAGTTAAATTTTTTTTTTATTATAAAGTTTATGATTTTGTATTAATTAAGTCTAATGGATTACTCTTGTTAGTATTTTATTTTATTTATTTATTTTTTTGTAAAAATGTGTTTAGAGGGTAAAATTGTAAACTTGATCAGCTTAGCGAGTTAGCTCAGTGACAAATTTTTTTCAAAGACCTTAAAGTAGTATCAATCTGATCAAATTGATACAAAGCTCAAAATTAAAAATTAAAATTGAGTAAGTTAAAATATAGTACCAAAATGACAAACCATAAATTACAAAAATTGTTGGGGAAATTCTATGTATGTACCGTTCTATAAATTAGCATAATTTTATCACAAAATTTTATACCATCAATTATAAAATATGTAACCTCACAACAAATTGGCATAAATGTTATACCCAAGCCACAAATTTTTGTTATATGAACCATAAAATTTTAGAAATTTTATTACGCAGATTACGCATTTTGGAATTAATGTTATAAAATTTTGTGATAAAATTATACCAATTATGGTAGGTGTGTACTTTAGGGTTACCCAAATTACTGGTGCAATTTGCCCTAGTTAAAAACAGACAAACAAATTGGAGTTTTATTTTATGACATACTCTGGAGAAAAATAAATAAATAAATAAAAATAGTCCGAAAAGAGGTCAGGAACTGAATTGGATGATGAAAGACAAATTTGGGTGAGCTGTAGTGGTAGCCCACAGACTTACAATCTAATTCAAATATTCTAGCTCCCTTTTGTACTTATTTTTAATTTTTTATGTTTTTTTTTTTAAATTTTTTTTTTTGACTCCTTAGCATTCTTCATATTTTATTGTTAGGTTGTAAATTAAAGTTTTAAGAATTTTTAATTATGGCCAGGGTTCTCTGACTGAGCTAACATGTTCAAAGTTTTACTGAGTTTATGTTTAAGTTGGGTTGGAGTTGAGTTGAGTTCAATTGATTTAGGTTTTGTTTCTGTTGGCTTGTTAAAAATAATTAAATAAATAAATAAATCTATCTGAAATAAAAGGAAAAAAAGAAATTGCTTATTCTCCTTCTTACAAGATGAGCACCATTCAACCTTTTCTAAGGTCTTTAAAGTAGGAATACAAAAATAGGAGAATTACATAATGACAAGAACTTGGGTTTTATTCAACCAAAGCTTATAAAACCATTATTTTAATTATTTAAAATTTTGTCTTTCCTTGCAACTCTATTTTCTTATTCATGGATATGGTTGTTTGCTGGGGTGTCATATCATTATTTTAAAGATTTAAATTTGTGTATGGTCTTAGAACTCTATTGTTGAACCCTTATGCAGGATCACTTGTTCCCATTCAAATTTTCGAAGACTAGTAGGTTTATTGAAGTTATTTATTTATTATTTTAATAATTGGCCCCTTTAAAGTATTAAAGATGGCTTCTATCAATAGATATTGTGCGAGAGTAGATTTTCTCACTGTTTAATGAATTGGTGCTCCAACCGAGATCTACAAGACAGGGAATCGATGAGAGTTGCCTGACCTTGGTTAGTTAGAAAACCCTGGGTTTGTTGTTTGATTGGGAGATTAGAGGGGGATTATTCACTGTTTGGATTGCTTATCCGAAAGAGTGAGATGTTCATTATTTGTTTTTTTTTTAGTCCGGCGGACATGGAGTTTGGCCTGACTCCTCCTTATCCCCATATGGGGGATTATACTATCTCGGAAGGGTAGGGGTGCAACTCGGGCGGGTTCGGTCGGGTTGGGGGTCTGCCCAAGCCCGACCCGAATTGTATTTGGCACTGCCCAAGCCCGCCCAAGCCCGACCATGAACCCGAACATTGTTGCCCAAGCCCGGCCCAAGCTTTGTATTTTGAACTCGGGTTGCCCGAATTGCCCGAATTGCCCGAGTTCAGAAACCTGTAGGTAGATCTAAGGGTAGACATAAAAGATGCTAATCTAATGGTAGAAAACTAACCAAAAAAAAATAAAAAATAAAAATTAAGACTAACTCTTTTACTTAATAGAAGACTAACCAAAAATAAAAATAAAAATAAAAATTAAGACTAACTCTTTTACTTAATTTATATATATTACATAATTTATTAAATTATATATATATTATATATTATATATTATATAATTTATATAATATATTAAATTGAATTCGGGTTCGGGTTGCTCGGGTTGGCCATTGGTTCTGCCCAAGCCCGGCCCGAATTGCAATTCGGGCATCAAAAATCTGCCCAAGCCCGTCCAGATTACAAGATATAGTTGCCCAAGCCCTAAAAAAACTCGGGCTGGGCTCGGATTGCTCGGGTTGAGCCCGCCCGAGTTGCACCCCTACGGAAGGGGGAGAGGGGGTGGAGGACAATTTTGGAGGGACTATTTACTGTTAGGATTAGGTGATAAAATGATCATTTTGACACTCTACTATTTAATTATGTGTTATATTTAGAAAAATTCAATAAAATTTAAATGTCTCAATTTAAAAATAAAATAATTTTATTTAACTTTTTATTGATGTTTTATTTATTTAATTTTTTTAAAATAATTTTTTATTGATATTTTATTGATGTTTTATTTTAAAATTTTATTTATATTTTATTTAATTTCATTATTCAAATTTCAATGGATGTTTTATTTAATTTCATTATTTCATTATTATTATTATTATTTTTAAAAAGAAATTTATTTAAAATTTTAATTTAAAAATAACATATATTTTTATTGATATTTTATTTATTTAATTTTTTAAAAATAAATTTATTTAATTGTGTAAAAAATTTCTCAAAAATAAATTTTTATTTAATCTAGCTGAAAATAATTAAAATATTAAAGATATGTTTAATATTGCTATTACTTAGTAAACAATTGAAAAATGATAAAATAGTCTTTTGCTAATTTACCCTATCTAGTCCATTCAACCAAACATTGGATTCACTAAAAATAATCCTTTCCAGACATCTAATCCCATGAGAAAACAAACACAGGACACGTATCCAATCTAACCAAATAGTCTGGGGGATTCACAGTCTCAAGATTTAAGTCCGATGGATTCTAATCTCCCTTATCTAGTCTGTCTGTAACGCCCTCAAAAAATACAAGTATAAATACATCCACAAACATATATTAAGGTTTCGTTTGGGAACCCTCATTTTTAGCTAAAAAGTCAAAAAGTTATTAAATTAGCCAAAAAGTCAACAACCCATACCAAAAAGTTAAAGATTCTCTTATCTCTATACTTTTTGCACATCTTTTCGTAAAAAGTTAAAAACTCATCCCAAACATACTAGTTTTTTTTAGCTCATATTTTAGCCAAATAGCCAAAAAGTTACTAAATTAGCCTGTTCCCAAACGAGACCTAAACGATAGCATAAATCAGAGTGAATAGGCCTTTCATTTCCTGAAGTTAGAGATACAAAAGAGTTTCACAAAAGTAATGCCCTATTGGCTTACACCTTTTCAAGCCTTGGCTTGGTTACAACAAAATGAGCTTCGCTTAGTACAGATTTAGCCCTAGGTTATACAAAATAAACAAAACAAGAAGTTCTTGCTTCCCAGTGGTCCATCCAACGCTATTGTCTTGGAGGAGGTATGCCATCGTTACCTAAAAATGTTATTCCCTAATAGGGGAACTCTCATTTTTAGCTAAAAAGTCAAAAAGTTACTAAATTAGCCAAAAAGCCAACAACTCATACTAAAAAGTTAAAGATTCTCTTATCTCTCTACTTTTTGCACATCTTTTCGTAAAAAGCTAAAAACTCATCTCAAACATACTAGTTTTTTTTAGCTCATATTTTAGCCAAATAGCCAAAAAGTTACTAAATTAGCCTATTCCCAAACGAGACCTAAACGATAGCATAAATCAGAGTGAATAGTCCTTTCATTTCCTGAAGTTAGAGATACAAAAAAGTTTCACAAAAGTAATGTCCTATTGGCTTACACCTTTTCAAGCCTTGGCTTGGTTACAACAAAATGAGCTTCGCTTTGTACAGATTTAGCCCTAGTTTATACAAAATAAACAAAACAAGAAGTTCTTGCTTCCTAGTGGTCCATCCAACTCTATTGTCTTGGAGGAGGTATGCCATCGTTACCTAAAAATGTTATTCCCTAATAGGGTGAGCCACAACCCAGTAGAAATCATCTAGCACAATATATGAAACTTAGCAAAGATATAAGTACAAGTGTATAAACAACATTCGTGACAAAAATCGTATATACTCAGAAGATATCAATTTCAAGTCTTAATTCGTTTACTTTCAATTCACATATTGATTACTTATCTTTCTCAATTCATGAGCCAAATTCACTATTTCACAATATCGGAACTGAGACTACAACTCAATTACTTTTAACCATATAACACATATGCATAAACACTTCAAACTTCCATTTCATTGATATTTCGTCCGCGGGCAACCATCAAACAGGACCCATGTAAACGTAGGCTATATCAGCACTACCATTGCCATTTTACGGATATTTCGTCCGCGGGTTAGGCACCCATGTATAATTTCGAGACTTTCACCTAGGATACTCTGGCCAACTTAATTATAATGGAGTCCAACCCCTTCTCCTCCCAAACAAATATCCATACATATGCAATGCATTTAAAAGATAATCAAACATGAAGCACATCCTCTTTTCCACTTCCAAACTAACATACATATACAACGTATATAACCATGGTCATATTCAATGACAATCACCAATAGATCAGTTTCAATTTACCTAATCCACATGCAATTTCTACAACAATCAAAGCTATTCTCCACCGATACCCCAATACAGTTATCTCTAAACAGATATTCAATCTCAACAGATAGTTTATTCAAAACTTTAAAAAAATAAGTTAATACATAACCAATTCTATCATTTATGTCAATACTCTCTTAATTTCACATTTTCAATGCCAATTTCAATTTTTGTACCAAATAATAGTTCGACCCAAATAGGGCAATTTATCTCTTTTTCCCAAATATTGTCTAAGTGTCAAAATCATCAAATTAGATATGGCACAACATCATTTTCAAACCCCGCAAACATTAATTTCATCTACATCCAAAACACCTCTTTATATTTTATGCTCCAAACCCTAGGTTTGTTTAAAACTTCCCCAAATCACTTCATTGTTACACAAGAAACAATAACTAAGCTAAATATCATATTAAAGTGTAGAAAGATCCCTACCTCAAAGGAAGAAGATGAACCACACAAGAGACAAACTCCAAGAGTGCCGAAACCCACTTCTTTTTGGATCAAAATGTAGATCTTGACAAGCTCTATCTTTTTCTCAAAGGCACTAGGTTGGAAATCTCAATGGAACTAGATGAAATTCCAGAGAGAAGGTGAGTTCTAGCGAGAGCTCAAGAACAAGCTTTTTGGTGAGTTTTAGAGAGAGAGAGACATGAAAAAGTGATTCAAAATGTCATCTACTCGGACTGAAATGCACGCAGTCCGCTCGAGCGTGGGAATCCCCGCTTGAGCGTCAGACACAAACTCCCGCTCGAGCGTGAAACTGGATGCTCGAGCGTCGAATGCATTCACCCAACATCCGCAGACCTGCAAAAAAAAGCTGAGAGTTGACGAATCCCGCTCGAGCGTGAGAATGGCCGCTCAAGAGGAGGAGCAAAATTGTGAAGATCACTTGAGCGTCAGCATGCCCGCTTGCGTAGAGAGTCCAAATTTTGGGCAACACACGTTTTGAAAAACACGCAACCAACCTGTCTCAAACACACAACTGCAACTTGATAACCAAAAATAGAGGGGGAACAAGGGAAGAAGGTATGAATAATCTCTCAAACTCATACAACCTGTATCCGGAACACAACAAGGGACGGGTCAGAATTGGAATCGCTATACTGTCCAATCAAATACACCCTAAAATGCTAAAGTTAGGGACTTGTGAAGGAAAAGATAAGGAATATATAGAGAGAGAGTAATTGCATAGAGAAGAATTTGGATCCTACTCAAGGAGAAGGAAGGTACCTTATATAGGCTTTACTGGCTTGCTCTCCAAGGTGCGTGTGGAAGAGCTCACATGCCCTTCTGGTTCTGACTAACATTGCACGAGGACCACAAATCAGTTAGGCATGCATGCCCGTGTGATTTGATCTGTACCCATATGACGTAATAACTGTTTTTGTTCAATACCTGAGGATTTTGATGATGCGTTCTTTCTCATATGACCTTGAGTTGAGTACAAGGCCTTTAGTAACTGTTCTTGGTCTAGGACCACGGTTCAGCTCAACCCGCCTTGATTGGTTGTGTCGGACTTAGGTGCTCCTCCTTGGTGGGTTTGACCCACTCTGATGTTCGGCCCAAATCGGTAGAGCTAGGTGGGTTTGCCCTACTCTGGGAGACTTAAGTGGGCTAGGTCCACTTTGGTAAATTGGGTGGGTTTGGCTCACTCTCATGTTCAGCCCATATCGGTACCCTAAGTGGGTTCAGCCCACGTTAGTACCTTGGGTGTGTTTAACTCATTCCCATTGACTAGGCAAACCCGGCCCACTCTAGTGTTCAATCCATGTTGGTAGGGCTACATGGATTCGGCCCTCGCCAATGCCGCAGGTTCGGCCTGCTTTCATGGGTCTAAGTCGGTTCAAACCCAAAGCAAAGTTAGCTCAGCCCGGTCGTGGCCTTGCTTCGGCTATAGTAACCTCCTTCAGATACACACAGAAGTGTTAGAAAAATTTCACAGAGAGTAAAATAAATTCACAAATAAGTGCAATGGGAGCAAATCATTAATTTGAAGTGATTATTTGATATGGTTATTCATTTAAAAAAAAAAAAATCAATTTGGGTGTTTTATTAGCTATGTAGTTTAACTTAACTGTTTATTTAGGTTATTATTGTGATTAGAGGTGGCGAGCAGATGGGTGTAGACAAGTCAAAATTAGTTGTGTAATTAAAACAACTCAACCCAAATCCATCTATTTAATAAATGGGTTTAAATGAATTGGGTTAAATTGGATACTGGTTGGACAAATCAACCAACCAACCCATTTATTTTATTGAACTCTTTTTCCTACGGTGGTGGGGTGATGGAGGAGGTGGTGGAGGTAATGGTGGTGGCGGCATGGGTCATGACTCCGCCAAAGGTTATGAGATTTACTGTGTAGGTGTGGATATAGACTGCAGTTGTTGCTATGCAGATCAACCAATGGAGCATGAATGTACTGTTATAACTTTGGCTTTTTAGTTGCCTTGTGGCACCCACTTATAGACTCTCGAGCTATCGTTCATATTCTCCAAAATTGTGCATTACACTTCATTTTAAGGGGTGGTTTGGGATGATCTAAATAAGTGCACTTTTTGACTATTTATGAAATATGGGTTGTGTTTGAAGTGATGTGGCAGAGAGGTGATGTGACTTAAATAGGATAGTGACTTTTTGAGGTTATGACAAATAAGGCCATAGACTTTTAAGTCATTGACTATTCCACAGAAGAAAAAGGAAAGAAAAAAAATGAGTAAAAGAAAGTTTATTGTAATATCAAATGAAAAAATAAATTTATTATAAGGGATGTGATAATAATAAATAAATAACAAGTGCAAGATCATTCTGTGTCGAGTAAAATTAAGGTGGTGGGGTAGTGGTGGTGGTGGTGGTGGTGGTGGTGGTGGTGGTGGGGTAGAAGTAGTGGTGATGCCCTTTTAAACAGGTGCCCATGTTCAGCTCATTTAAACCCAATTTTAAGTGGGTTCACAACATGCAATCCATTTAAAACCATTTATAGATTCGGACGGGTTTAAACAGGTTTCAAATGGGTGTAATTGGCTGGGTTCACAGGTTCGGAAAGTTTACCACCTCTTGTTGTCTTCAAGTCATTATTATCTGAAGCAATGAGATTTGAACCATAAAGTCGTATTTCAATATAGCCCCAAAAAAACCACTTGGCCAAGACACCAATTGGAAAATTACTTCTATTGTTCGACAACTTTTGCATCTTGTTTAATTTAATACCTAAAATTTTTGAAAGTATAAATGACACTGACCTACCACGAGGTTTGGCAAATATTACACATGCTGTCATTCACATTATCAAAATTACTCGGGCCTCTCTTATCAAAATTCCTGTTAAATTTCACACTTCTGCCTTCTTAGAAACATAATTATTCCTGAATTATACAGTCAACTTTTCTTTCTTTTCTCTTTCTCTCTCTCTCTCATCCAAAGCCCCCAATTGCCCATTATCAGTGCCTTCATTCCTATCCCCGTTCGCAACCTAGACAAAAGTTTTAAAGCCCATCTCCACCATCATTTCCAACCAATCACATATTTTGATTACCAATCTAAAATTTATATTATATAAGAGAGATTAATATTAAGTATACGAAGAAGAAGAAGAGGCATATAAATTGATAGTATATATACAAGATTAATTTATGTATACGAAGAATATAGAAATGTACTTACATAGATTGTTGGTACTCCCAAATCCATGAAATTTACATCCAAGTTTTCATTTCCAAAGAACCTTAGATATAGAAATTGAATTTTTAGTACAATGCTTTTAATATAAAATTGGATTCTTCTCCTCAATTTAATTTTCTTTTCCTAGTAAAATCATTTTGATTAGCCATTATTTGCTTTGCAACATTATATTCTTCTAAAAAACAAAGTGTAACTTATTACTTGTAGAGATTGAGAAAAGAAAAATAAATAAAGAGATGAATATATCATAATATATTTTCAACTCACCATCTTAGTTAGACCGATAATTCCCCCCTTTTTCTCAATTCTCTTCACCCTTCCTTTTTATGCCCAACTTTTGATTCCCCAAAAACATAAGAGGATAGAACTGGGAAGTTCTTTTTTTATTTTTATTTTTTTATTTTTGATTGTTTGTATGGTATATTTATCCATAGGACATAGAGGACAGATTATGAGGAACAATCAAAATTCTTTGTAATTTACTTTTAATAATTACCTGGTTACATTTCAAGTCTCTCATTGCTTTACTTGAGGTTTATTCAGTATGCAATATTTATCTCCTTCCCATCCCTCAAAAGTTTGTTGACTTCACGATTATTTGTTCATAGAAAATAATAGAGCTCTATAAAATTAGTTTTCTCTCAATTTCTTATTCTTTTTCTCTCTCATAGCTATGATTTGATCATGGACATAACAAGAAAAAAGAGATTTAAAATGTCATCCCTTGTTAGTATATCTTTATTAACATCTCTTTTTCTTCTTGTTTTTTATTTCTAAGATCCTAATGAAATAACACTAAATTTCAGAAGATTTTTATTCTTTTATCTTCTTCTCCTTTACAAATGCGTGGCAGTCCTTTATCCTTATTTTACTGATGGCTATAAATTTTAATTTCCTAAGCCAAAAGAAAAAAATTTACGGCTGTAAATTACAGTTTCTCTAGTCAATTTTGAAAGTAATAAGGTTGATTGTGGCTTGTTTATTGACAATCTCATGGGAACTTTGGAAAGAATTGATATTTGCTTGAGCTCAATTAACTAGGTTCATCTTGCTGTCCGAGTGTATTGAGCTGAATACAAGCTTGACCCCAAATGTTGACTATACAGTATTAATAAACTTGATTTGTTTGTTTAACAAGCAATCTTAAACAAGAATTAATGCATTATGAAGGTTATTTTGGGGCAACTTCCACTAGTCTTTTCTTTCCTCTGTCGTGTATATGATTGTGATGCTAAATTTGTTTTGTTTCTGTTGCAGGACATACAGGATCATGGGCTGAAGCTTACCCAGAGATTGTGACATGTGCAAACATGTTTTGGTGGCCTGCTGGATCTGAATGGGCCGAACGGCTTGCATCTGAACCAGGAACGGGTCAACTCAACCCATTAAACCCCAAGACCTACCAAGTCATCAAAAATGTCATTGGTGACGTTACGACCATGTTTCCAGAACCATTTTACCATGCAGGTTCAGATGAGATCATCCCAGGTTGCTGGAAAGCTGATCCGTCGCTTCAAACCTTCTTATCAAATAATGGAACCCTCAATCAACTCCTTGAGATGTTTGTTAATTCTACCTTCCCTTACATTGTCTCCCTAAATCGTACAGTGGTCTATTGGGAAGATATTTTATTGGATGCCAATATTAAGGTGAACCCCTCTACCCTTCCCCCTGAGAATACCATTTTGCAAACCTGGAACGGTGGCCCGAGTAACACTAAAAAGATTGTTAGCTCTGGGTATCGTGCCATTGTTTCATCATCGGACTTCTATTATTTGGATTGTGGGCATGGAGGTTTTGTTGGGAATGACAGTTCATATGATCAGAAACCAGGTACTGACCCAGGTAATGGTGGATCATGGTGTGCACCTTTCAAAACATGGCAAACCATATATAACTATGATATAACATATGGGTTGAGCGAGGAGGAGGCAAAATTAGTGTTAGGAGGGGAGGTGGCACTATGGTCCGAGCAAGCTGATCCAACAGTTCTGGATCAACGCATATGGCCAAGAGCTTCAGCAATGGCAGAGACATTATGGTCAGGGAATCGTGATGAAACAGGCATGAAGAGATATGCGGAGGCTACAAATCGGTTGAATGAGTGGAGGCATAGAATGGTTGCCAGGGGAATCGGAGCTGAACCCATTCAACCACTTTGGTGTGTAAGGAACCCTGGCATGTGTAATACAGTCAATTTATTTTAGGTATTTGACTGTTTGGCTGTGACAGCCTTTCAGTGTCTATTTTTTGAATTGAACTTACAGAAAGATATAATTATTTTGTACGATTATGATGATATAAGTCAATTTTTTGAATATATGCTTATAGATATTTCTTGTGATGATGCTGTCCAAATAAAGTTCTCGAATTCTTACTGGGCACATATGGAGACAAAGATAAGTTGAACATGACATCCTGAAGTTTTAACTTTAGCAATGTGTTTGCATGCCTACACAGGCTTACGATACTCTGAAAGACGATACAGGGTTGCGGGAGTGTATTGTATGATGAGATAGAAGTTAAACAACACTTGGTATTTCAATTCTGTCACCACTGTCACATCATTGAGCATATTGGAGAAGACAACTCTGTGATTCACTTTTCAATCTTCATAATCTGTTTTAAGTTAGATGTTTCATGTCAATATTTTGTTGTGACTGCATGAATATTTAATCCCTCCAGCATCCACTCTAGGACTCTACTGTTTCAGTGCATTATCCTAAAATTTTACTTTATTTTTTATTCCATTGTAGACTCAGAGCTTCTCCTTCTTATGTCCTGCTTAGCTGAAGTTTGGAACCAATGGGTTTAATCTGCACTAAGTTAGGATTACTATACATTGTAACTAATATTGGTTGTGATACTGGAAAGTGCAAATAGTTATTTGTTTCTTGAATTAAAAGGACCTTGGCTTTGGGCTGTAATGAAGTTACTATGTTTTGTCATACTAATAGATAATAATCTCGCAAAACGTATGATCCGATGTTTGGCAAAACAAATTGGGGTCCGGATTGATAGTCCATCCAAACATTGTATTCCCCATGTAGGAGACTATTTAAATCCCAAAAGGGGGGTGGGATACAAAATGGGAGATTAAAGAAAAGTTTGGACTAATTAATTAAATTGCAAAATTGATAAGATTTTGTCAATCCTTTTTATAATCCTAAGTCAATCTAAACATATGATAGGATATACAATCCAAAAAGATTAATAATCCTAGGACTAATAGTCCTAGGCATGCTAATCCCATCTAACCCATCCGTCATAACAAACGTACCTATAGTAAATACAAGACACCTCAAGATAGTCAAAATCCTCTGAACTCTTTGGATGACATAACCTTGTACAAACGCACTTTCTGTTTCGAACAACGAAAGGGATTATTGCAAGAGGAAAGGTACTGCAACTCAACAATGATTCAAGTAGAAAGAGCTGTTGTTGATTGTATATTTGCATTCATATGTTACTATTCGTTACATGAGAAGAAATAAAATTTCCAGCTTCTCCCAACCTTGAGAAAAGCTTGTTTCTGTGCAAATGTTGAACATACTAAGCAATATTATCAGCGATCCTTCCACTACTGCAGTGTACAACAAGAGAAGCTGCCACTTCATATGTTTGGTTGGTATTGTGAGGTATCGAACAAGTGATTTGTCACCTCATAGACAGATTAGCTAGGCTATAATCTTGTCATAACAGGCACTTACAGATGGCTTTTAGGAAGATCAGTACTTTCTCTGACTCCTAGCCGAGATACTCATAAATGATGTGGAAAAATAATCTTCTAATTAATAAGATGAAGATATCAGTAATTTCTACCAAGGTTCCTCATGATTAATTATCTAAATTGGCTGTTCTTGTTTTTATGTTTTATTGTTCTTTTGTATGTGCCAGATAAGCCATGAAGAAGAAGATGAGATCAAGTGAGCTCTCAGAGCCAAATGCCGAGGACTTTTAGCAGTTGCTGACGATGTCAATGTAAAGCAAAATTTCGTTTTGGCGAACTTTTGTTCTGATCATATTAGAACCTCTGATAGTGTACATTGAACCATTGCAGTTGCTGAGGATATCAATGTAAACCAGAATTCTTTGAACCATTGTCGGCTATGTTGGCTTACATGCCCGTTGCCTCACTTTAGAATACGAAAAGACACCAAGTAATGCCTTTCTTCTTTTTTTATTGTTTTCTGTCTTCCCTTGTGTGTGCATTCATGTGTGTGTACATGCAATGTTGTTAAAGTTTATAGTTGTGATTTATAATCTATTGCCACCGAAGTTGGTCTATGATGATAAACTTTCATTGTTGCATTGTATGCACTACATTATTTGGCTTCTGTTTGCTTTTGCTTAACTAGGGGAGCATTATCCCCTGCGGCTTTTCTGTTTTCGGTTATAGTATTATTAGTAGGAAAGGTTAAAGCATGTGAGACTGAAAGGTTAAAGCATAGGATAGGTTATCCGTACAGGTTATGCCCATACATGCATGCACTAGCTGCCCACTAGTTGGTTTTGTAGCAGAGTTGAAACTCGTTGTCAAGCACATGCCAATACTCTCATTTTTCCAGTGGTTCAGAATTTGCCTCAAAGTTAAACAATTCTTATGCTCTTTTTTCTTCACAAGATCAGCCCAAAATTACCGGATCTTGATGCTGACATGGATTTCTACCGCTCTATTATTTTCCCAATGTCAGTGACCCATTCTTACTTTAATCTTCAAAAGCCCCTAATGACATATCAACAGTTAAGGGTAACTCATCGTTAGAGTCAGTAAGTCGAGCATTATCTCCTCCTCCTACTGTTAAATTTTGATGGTGAAATCAAGTAAATTGTTTAATAAAACAGGTGTTAATTATTGGGTTCAGGGTAGTGAATCTCTCTCTAAACTCTCATAGCCTCTCTTTCTAAACTATTTCATCTTCTAGGTTTTCTAGGTGCATCGCTTTGGGTGGGGGAAGGGGTTTTGGCCCGGCCTCCTCTCTCCTCCTTCTACCCCCCTGTTATTCTTACTTTCTTTACTTTTCTACTTAAATAACCTTGGAAGTTTTGTCTTTCCAACCCTCTCCCTACTTGTGAGGTGTTCACCAGATCTACCTTCTATCTCCTCCTCCACCTTTTTCCGGCGCCGTCACCACCACACCGCCACCTGATCTGCCACCACCCACCAGATCTGCTACCTCCTCGCCTCCACGGCCCTACCATCACCAGATCTGCCTCCACCCCTTCTCCACTTCCTTATCTCCACCAAATCTGCCTCTGGCAACTATTTTTGTTGCCGCCTTCCACTGCCTTACTTTCGGACTGAAGATTTTCTTGTTTTTCTTCTTATTCTTCTTTTTTTTTTTTTTGGGTGGTGTTTGGATGTGTGGCTAGGTTTCCATCGGTAGTATGATTGTTGCTTACTCTCTGTGTAGATGTAGCCTATGTATTTGTTTCAAACTTATCTATTGTCGAATTCTTATGATTGATCTACTTTGCGGTATGGGATTTTGTAT
Organism: Camellia sinensis; assembly: GCF_055761805.1. Taxonomy (NCBI): domain Eukaryota; kingdom Viridiplantae; phylum Streptophyta; class Magnoliopsida; order Ericales; family Theaceae; genus Camellia; species Camellia sinensis. The sequence continues at coordinate 86,418,907 of NC_138965.1, forward strand.
TTTGATATATTCATAGCTTTTTCTTAGTACTTTTTTTGTGGATTTTTACATTGTTTGGTGTAATTTTTTTATTTTGTTGTAATGGATTCCTTTGTAAGTGCAGTTTGCTTTTCCTCACCTTAATGGAAATTTCTATTGACAAAAAAAATAAAAAAAATAAGAGGGTTTAGAGTGTTAATTATAGGGTGTTAGTTATAGAAAATGAGTTGTCTCCAGTGCAGTTATTGAACTGGATGGCGCTATTTGGGCTTGTGGGGCCCACCATGGGTTTTGCTTCGATTAGAGGTCACTTTGTGTAGATTACTTATAAAAAAAATCAGGTCAATCGGATATAGTTTCAAATGAAATACGAAAATGATTTTGAACCTCATGGGAGATCACTTGTATTTTCTCTAAACCTCAAGGGAGGTCACTGTAATTTATCCAAAAAAATTAAAAACTGTTCTCGGAACTGAAGCTGTGCGCCCAAAAAAAAAAAAAAAAATAAATTGAAAAAACAACCAAATTGGCAATCATTTTCTACAAACATATCACCCACAATTCAAGTATCAAGATTTGGCCCAGTTGTAGATTTAAAATATCAAAACAGAGAAGTGTTAAACAGTATGCAAATTTATTATAAATAAAAACAAGAATGCTGAACAGCTAGGAAGCAGATAAAAATGACAAACTTTCTTAGCTATAAATTTATAACATTATTAACTTTGTATTATATCTTACAGGACATGGTTGAGATGTCCATTCATGGGGCCTTTAGTGGGTTATGTAAATCAGGAAGAAAGCAATAACCCAAGTGGTTTACTTCTCCAGGGCACCATTCTTCTTTCAACAGCTTTGTTCCCAACTTCCAAGTTATCTTATTACTTATAGTCTTAAAATTGGATTCAATGTTAAGATGACTCGAATCAATTTGAAATATTTCTTCACATATATAGTTGCCCAATTAATTGAATGTCTATGTGCAGTTGGGGCCACTTCTAGTACAGAAGATCCATGCTGGATGCTTATTATACTAAGGTAAGGTGGTACCATTCATTAATTTGTATTGTGCAAGCATGATTGAAATTGAATGGCCTCTAAGTGATCTTTGCATTAGCCAGTCTTTGCATGGTCATGTTGCATTTACTTCATCAGTCCCACCAAACTTTGACTTTGCCCACCATGAAAAACCACACCCAAAAAGTATACACACACACACACATATATATATATATATATAAATATATGAAAGCAAATTGCCTCTCTTTCTTGCACTCAATGGCTTAATTATACAACTTACTACAATTTTTTAAATTTCCACTGATTTCTTGCACCTGTGAGCTTCCTCATAACTCTCCTTTAAAACAAGAGCCACACTATGATCAAGTTCCAAGTTAGTCCAAGCTAGCTTGACTCATCTTCACAATGAAGTCTTCAAGTCAAGCAATCCCCTTCATGGCTATTATTATGGTATTTCTATTTCTCTTATTTGCTTCAGCTTCAGAGGCTGCAGTCACATGCAGCGATGTCGTTAAGGACATGAGACCATGTGTGAACTACCTCAAGACCGGCAGTGGGATGCCACCAACTGCTTGTTGTGCTGGAGCGTCAGCTCTTGCATCTGCTGCAGCAACCAGTGCTGACAGGAAGACTGCTTGTAACTGCATCAAGTCTGTCTCCAAGAACATGAATGTGAATCCTTCTTTAGCCAAGGCACTTCCTGGGAATTGTGGAATTAGTTTGGGATTCTCTGTTGACCCCAACGTGGATTGCTCCAAGTATATACTTCTACTACCTCTTTTATGCTCTAGCTAAACACTTCTTTTTGTGCACACACACACACACAAAAACACACACACATGCGCGCGCGCGCGCACACACATACATGTTGAGTATTCGTATTTAACCTCAATACATATAAGAAAAAATTTAGGAACACAGAAACCGATCAAGAATTGGACATATTTCTCTCACATGAGGTGAGTTTTACCTTTTTTTGGGTCCCACACCCATGTAATTGAGTTATTGTGTTCGTTTTTGTAATCGGTTTCTGGGTCATTTTTTGTGAGTTCGTTCTGTAACCCTAGGTTTAGCGTTAAACCATTCTTCACCTTTTTCTTCGTTTGCTTTGCAGGGTCAGTTGAACATGAAGTCTAGAGCTGGAGAATGAGGCATGTTTCGAGTGATATGTATGATCAAGCTTAATCTATGTTGTAATGAAGTGGGATATACTAGTGTTTTTCCTCATTCCTCTAGCAAATAATACTACTATGAGTTGCTTGATTTTCGCCCTATTGAATAAAATAAAATGTTTTTTCCCATATCATCAGAATATGCAGTGACAATTCTATGTTTTATGCAGTTTGTGAAATGAGTGTACCTAGTTTTTCTTGGCATTTGATATAAATTGAAAGTATCTGAGATGATTCATAAAACCGAATGACAATCCGCAAAAGTAGTGTAGTCGTTAAAGTGTGAATTTTGAGATGAGTCGCAAAATCGAACATCTTGAGTTCAACTCTCGTTGGTATCTTCTGACCTTAATAGATAAATATCTGAGATTTACTCTACAAGGATGAGCCCAAAGGGCCTTGCTGGGGAAATTCTTTATCATTCAAACAAAAAACAAAAAACAAAAACAAAAAATAAACTCAGAACACATATGGTGAAGTTTACACAAACAATTGGGGAAAAGTAAAGGCAAAATGAAGCAATTTTTTCCTGGACTAAAGAGTAAATATATTGACAAAATGTTATACTAATTTATTCTCCCTCTCACATGAAATATGAGGCCCACATAATGTGATGGTGGTGAGTCCCATACCTCATGGAAGAGGGTGAGTAAACCAACCCAAGTTGTAGTCGTAGCAGTTGTTGTCATGGCGGGGCGTTGAATGAGGTGGTGTTGTAGTGGTTCATTGGTGGAAACCTGGTAAGCTATTACACTTACACAATTACACATGTTGACAACTTCAAAACTGTATCCTTTTCGTTTCCATTTCTGATATTGTCTCTCAATTTTGTAGCTCAATTTTAAATTTCTATGTTTGGAAAGAAAATGAAATTTTACTGTTCAAAAACAGTAACCACAATAATATTTGATAAATTTTTTTTGTTAATAGTTAAACCTTTGATGTTGATAATGAGGGTGGTTGTTACTAGTAGTGGTGGTAGTGGAATTGCACTGTGTAATTGTAGCACTCAGAGAGTGAAATTTCACTGTGTATTTGTTCAATAGAGATATTTCAAGTATGTCACTATGTTATAAGTTTCTCTGTTAATATTTTCATTTGTGATGTTCATGGTGAAGGTGGTAGTTGTGGTGGTGAATTTTTTTTCATTAATAAAGAAATTTGTGATTCTTTTACTTCAGTTGGATATAACTTTGTGCAAGTGTATTCGTTTGAAATAATTTATTTTACCTTATTTTGGAACTATGAAATTTTCATTTAGCTATAGACTAGGAGAATGAAGTTTCATTATGTTAGTAGTTAGCTCAAACGGTGAAATTTTTATTTATTTTTTATTATTTTTATTTAGGCACTCGGTTCATAAATTTAATTTTGAATTTTCTTTGTCTAAAAGTTTACATTCTAAAATACCTTGTCTTTTAGGACAACCTCCTGCAAAACGACCAAACTATCCATGTATATATATATATATATATATATTGTTTCCCAAACCCTAACAAACCATTCTCTCACTCTTTCTATTTCCCTCTTCCGCCTCCACAGCTGGCGATCTCCCTTATCTGCCTCAATCGTCGGTTATCTCCTTCATCTCTCTACTTTCTATCTCGCTATACACAGAGTCATGGTTCTTCGATCCCCGATCCATTATCGTCGATGAGAGTGAAACCATTCTCGGCACAGAGATGATTACCATTTCACAGGAGGCCATCTTTGGCATCCATACTTTGTCGTTCCCTCGCAAGCAAATCCTTCTTCTTTATGTTGTCGGACTCCTCTGCCTTCCTCCGCCGCTCTCTCATCGTCTTTTGTTTCTTTGTCTCTACCTGAGAGATCTTCTAAATAGGGTGTTCGATTGTGCCTGACAATTTGAGCCCTTAATCTGATTCCATGAGTGCAATGTGAAACAGGATGAGAGTCTAAATTTGGAAAATCTATAGAAAATTCACTAATTACAAGAAATGCCAAAAATAGGCTACATTACCAGACTTAGAGTGGTCACCTAATCTTTTAGGAGAAACTAGAAAACCCATGACTCATACCCAAAGGCCATGATCTGTTGTAACCAAAGTGTCTTTGGCTTGGGAATTTAGGTATGAGGGGGAAATGTTATAAATTGAGCACCCCCCGCTCGATCAAAGATCGGCTATTTCATGATATGGGGATTATTGACATGAGATGATCATATAACTCAATTATTACTACTATCTTTACTATGTGGAGCAAACAAATATACACCAAATTACCTATTTTGGAATGTTCTAATCTCTAGCTACTTTTAGAGCAAAAAAGGGTAAAAAGGTAGAAATCTCATGAAAAATTGAGACATCCACCCCCTGAAGAGATTGGAATCATTTCAACTTAGGCAATGAGACCTCCATGCAATGAACTATCAAGGAGATATAGCAAATAAGTACATAGCCTCATGGTAGCTGCTAGACGTAATGAGAAGCAATCACAAGCAAAATGCAAAGATAAAAGAGGCTCACCTAGTAGTCCTCTGCACCATGCCAATAGCGTAAAGGGTTAAAAAGCAACATGATACTAGATGCTAAACTAAATGATATGCAAAGGAAATGGTAGAAATGCTTACATAGTACTCTAGCAAAAACACATAATCCACTCAAATCCATGTAAGATAGGTTCGAGAAGAGAGAAACTCCATCTTCTCATAGAGGAAATCGTGCCTGGGTTTCTAACCCATAAAATTAAAGAAAAAAAAGTAATTCGGGCTTGGCCAAAGCCGCTATACAGACCTATAACAACTTTAAAAAAGGGGGGGAGGAGGAGGAGGAGGAGGAGAGAGAGAGAGAACTAAGCTAGGAACAATTTCAACCAACAATCGCAATAAAACTTCTAAAATAGAAGAAATAGAGTAGAGTTAAGCTTAAAATTGAAATGGAAGTAAGGATTACCTCTGGAATAGTACAGATAGGCCCCGGGTGATTACAAACTCTAATCCAAGCTCCCTCTGATCAGTGTAGGTCTTTCAAACTCCAAACAATCCAAGCGAAGGTAGGTAGAAAGTAGTCCAAAATTCTCACCAAAATTCTCTCTTTGTATATTTGATTTAAAATGTTAGAGGGGAATATTAGGGGGTATTAGAGATTAAGGGATCAGCTGAAAAGTCTGAAAATTTGAACCCTTTTTTTCCTTCAAAAATGGTGGTGATTTTATAAGCATTGGGCTTGGGATATACCTCTAGATTCCACGGATCAATGGTATATTCTAAGGTCCTTTGGACACCTCACAAGAATGCTGCGTGGCTGATGCTAGAGCAAGATGTGCCAAATAAGACTCGATAAAGCAGAAATGGCCATGACGCATACCCAGACCAAAGTTGTTTGGCGTGTTGCCTAGAAAATGTTTGGTAGTGTAGAAAGAGATCCGAGCATGCATCCACAGGCCAAAAACGTTCGGCACATCATGGAAAAGATACTCAGCCAAGCCAAGCTTATCCAACTGATTTTCTTGGAAGGTTTTCTCTATTTTCTCATTCATTTTGGCTTTCTAAGCTATCTCTTTTGGGAAAATGGGTCAAGACATCTTTGAAAACACACTGCCTTGCCAAGATGAATGAAAATGTACCACTTGTCTTAATAACATTTTGAAAAATAAGTTTGAGAGTCCAGAAAATAATTTGGCCAAAATTGATATAGGGCGATTTTGGTTTTCTTTCCTATCCCTTACTTGTGCTTGGAGCAACATTTTGTATATTCATCAGGAGCTTGAGGTAGAGCACCCAAGTCTTAGGACCGATAAAAATGAGGTGTCTACAGTTACCCCTCTTTGATAGAGCTCGGTCCATCATGTAACACTTCATATTTCTTAGACTAGTGGGATTGCTCTTGGTACTCTTATTATCGTACTTGGAGCCACTTTGATTCATTTTAGAGTATTGATTGTGGTGGAATCTTAATGGTAAAGCAAGATTGAACCAAAAATATTGATTTGGATAATTGTCTTATGAACAGTTTTCACTCTTTTACCTTTTTCTCTTTCTAGACTTTGAATTTGTATGTGAGGCTAAAATCATTGGAAAGCTTATTTTTGGGGTTTTGATTTAGACATAAGAACGACCCAAAATGGAGTCTAGACGAGAGAGTTATGCCCGTTTGAAATTTGAGTACCTGTGCTGAAAACAAGTCCAATCAAGCAAACTTTTGACCGCTTGAGCGGTCTGTTCGAGTTACAAAGATTTTGGGAGCTTTCTTTCACTACTTGAGTCAAGTTTTGACCACTTGAGCGGTCTATTCGAAGTCAACCACTTTAAAGTCACTTTTTGGTCCAAACTTTTCATTATTTCTTCTTTTCTTCTCTCCTACTCCTCCATACCTAAAACCCTAGACCTCCAAACTTTGATTTCATCTATTTTTCATCAAGAATCCACAATAGATCTTGCATTAAAGTTGAAGAACAACTAAAGATCAACATTTTGACCGATTGTATTGTGATTTCTTCGAAGCTCTCTTTGGGTTTTCATCTTCTTGCCTCCATCCTTGAGGTAGGGTTACTTTTAACCTGATATATCTATGTTTTGGGATACATTTGTGATATTTTCCTAGTCATAATTATGCATGAGTTGATTTTTGTGAATAAAAGTGGGTTTGATGAATGAAAAAGGGTTATACCTATGTTTTGGACAAATCATGGTATATTATAGTTGATTATTATTGACTTTTTAAGTACAAAGGAATGAAAAGCCCTAATTTTTCAAAAACCCTAGTTTCAAATTTTAATTTAATATTGGGTTTGGACAAGTTGACTCTTAAATCTTGAAATTTGGTGAATAATGTTGACAATGGTGTTGAGATACGAGGTTTTTGAATTTTCTTGGACGTACGTATTGAGTTTGGTAGACGTTGAGATTGTGGAAATTATGAGATTGGAGAAATTCTTTAATTGTTGATATTATTAAATGTTGATGTGAATTGAATAAACCTTAGGAAAATTGGATTTGAAAACTCATGCATAATGTGCATTATGATTTTATCTTGTGACCTTAAAATCTTGTGGATGTTTGAAAAATGTTGAAAGAGGGTAAATAGCATATGAGTCCGGGTAGTTGATTCAGATTTTGGAAAGTGATTGTGTATTGTGTTGGTACCAATGTGGGGAGTTAAGGTGCCCAATTGCCCTGTGTTGAGCTTATTGCCAGACGAACGTGGGATAATATTTTTGGGTGTCCACTGGTCTTTCCATATTGTAGTCGGTAAAAGTAGAAAAATAGATGATTTTGGGTGCCCATTCCCTGCCGTATTAATAGCTGACAAATGTGGAGTATTTTCTGTATATAGATCTATGTATGTAAGTATGGTTTTGTGACTCTTACTTAGGATTTCATAGCGTATTTACCATCCCATGGTTACGAATGAGACTTTGAATGGAAATCATGCATTAAACATTTTTAGTTTTTAAAAGAAAATATATATATATATATATATATAGATTTTGTAACAAGTGAATGGCATGATCATAGGCATCTCGATTATTTATATATCTTATTAATAGTATTTCCTACTGGGCAATAGCTCATCTCAAACTAACAACATTTTAGGCAATGATGGTGTGATTTTGCCGAAGTGACTTGCCAATGGATGTGTTTTGATTGGAGCACAAACTGTGTGGCTTGTGTCTAGGGCTGACTCATTTCTGTTCTTTCTGGTATGGGACACGGGGTTGTTCCACGTGTTTTGACCTTGTTGAGGTGATTTGGAGACTTGTCAGACTTCGGGTTGGCTGCGAAGCAGCAGCCTAGGCTTGTTGACTAAGCCAAGTTGTACCTGTGACCATGGCATTGGCGCCTGCGATGGGTTGGTTGGGCATCGTGCTCACAATGGGCCGCGCGATCGAATGAGGGGTTCAAGTCTATTTATGGGGGGTAGGTACGTTGCCCGCGAGATTGAAGGTCGTGACTGTAAGTGGGCTGGTAGGGCCCGCAACCAGGCAGGTTAGGTGGTTGCGCCCGCGGTTCTGGAGGTCGCGCTCATGACCTGTTAAGGTGGCATGTTTGCATCCGCTATGTTTTGGACCGCGTCTGCAATGAGTCGTGTATATAAGTCCTCAGTGTGCTGAAAAAGTTACTTTTTCTTCTTTTCTCTCTCTTCTCTCTCTTTTTCTTTTCACCATTTTTGGGTTTCTTTGACCTAAAATCTTTGGTTTCATTTAGCTACACCCATTTTCTACCCCTAGTACCATAGACCAAAATGTATAGGGTGGCGAGGGTGTTATTTTGATATGAGCGGATCGTGTTTTCATCGTCAATGGAATTTAGATTTTCTCCTCTTCGCTTCAAGAGGTAGGCATTCTAGAGCTTCTTTTCAATACCTCACTATAGATAGACATGTGTAATTTTTATGGCATCTTAAAACATAGTTCTATAGTTGATTTTGTTAAAAATCATATGGGTTGGTTTCGGTTTAAGTTTACGAGTTATGAGTTGAAATTCATGGTTGATTGAGTGTTGTTGATGATGTTTGGGATATGGGGTTAGGAAGTCTGAGCTTCTAAATAAGAAATTAAGAAAAGACAATGTGGTTTGTGTAGTGTAGTATTGGGTTATGTTGGGTATACCTAAATTGGAGATTTTTGGTAAACAATAAGTGGGTATTGATGAGTTGAGTATGTTGGGGAATTGGAGGTTTGAGAATTGGTTTTCAAAACAAATAGATATTTTGTTTATTCTTTCATAAATTAGAGAGCTTGAATTTGGTTTATATATAGTTATTGTTGCTGTTAATGATTGGTGTATAGAGTTTAGTTCTTGGCCATCGGTAGATGATGGTATTGTTTGTTGATTAGTAGATGCCATGTGTAGGGTTTGTATGTTAGATTATGTGATAATCTTTGTTAGAAGATGTTGTGAATAGACAATTCCATTTTTGGTGTTGTGATTTACGTTGTGAGATTGTCATTGGATAGTGATGGTTTGATAACTAATAACTTGTATTATATTTTGGGAATGTTTTGAAATAGAGGAAAACCCGTGTTGAACGGTGGTGCGTGGAGCACATTTTGAAAGAAGTGAGTTAATGTATTTAACTGATTATGGTCATTATTATGATAACTGGATTAAGTGTATGTAGTACACTTGCATACGTATTTGTGTAGTTTAGCATGTTGTGCTTTTATGTGATTTGGTTTGGGGGTTCGTTTCTCGCCGTATCGAGCTAGTAAAGCTTGGCGCCTCAATAGAGGTTTCCTCGTCCCTTTCAATTTGCACCCGGTAAAGTGTGAAAGGGGGTTCGTTTGCCACCGTATCTGAGCTAGCAAAGCGTGGCACCTTGTGATAAGTTCTTCTCCCTTCCAGTTTGCACCCAGTAAAGTATGACCTGAGGAGCACCCCTTTCCAGGTGAGGCCGGTAAAGGTTATGCATTATCTGTGTTGTAGGATCTGCCATTTGTGTTGTATACCGATGGAGATGGAATTGGTAGTATGTATTACTCTCAGTTGGTTATTTTTGGATTATATGTTATCGATTTTGTGTTGTGGTTGTCTCTTGTCCTTGGGTCTATGGCTAGGAAAGATAATACATGTATTGGTGCATAGATGTAGATAGTGTATTGAGATGTAGGTATGGGTGCGTAGAGGCATACAGTGTATTGAGATGTGGGGTTGTGTTTTCAGAACAGATGTTTCAAGTGAGATTCTTTTATGTTAACCTAAAAGGTTTTATTAAAAGAAGAATGGGGTTTTGTTATGTTTTGGAAGTAAAACGTGAATTTGAAAGAGAATAAATGATTTTTTTTTTAATACTATGTTGTGTCAAGAGGATGTTTTTGGGAAAAACATATTTATATGAGTATATTTTTATATATTAATTGTCACATTATCTATATGGTATATCGTGGTGCATGCATGATCATTTCTAGCTATATATCATTATTGGTTAGGATTTTTGGGATCTCCATTGGGCTTAGTGCTCATCTCCCATGTTCACAAATTTTCCAGGTACATGGTTGGAAGATTTTTCGAGACTTAAAGTCTTTTGTTATGTTTAGCCATGGGGCCTTTCTATCTATTGGTCGAGTGTCATTGTAGACACCCCATTTTTGACGGCCCTTACGACTTGGACGTCATTGCTTGCACACCCAATGATGAGTGCATATGCTTGTCAAGTGCTCGAAGTCCTCAGCGGAATACCATAGCTTTGAGCCTTTCAAACCTTGTACCCTTGTTGCCTTGTTTTGGACCAAACCCAGTGATCTTCAAGCCTGCAACCTTTGGTGCCCTGCCGGCCATTTCTAGGGGTTGTCGGCCATCACTCTTGGTTGCCGGCCAGTGATGGCCAGCCGACCACCAGTGATGGCCTGCCGGCCACCAATGTCTTTTGTAGATATTTTGTGACAGCTGTGCTAACTGTTTGCACAGATGCATGCATCTGCTCCCACGTTGGCTGGATGTTTTTGAGGGAATTTCATGTTTTCTATATATAGAGGGTCTCCCTTCTTGCTTTGGGGTTAGAAAAAATTTGGAGCAAAATTTTTCCTTTCTCTCTACAATTCTCTCTTTCTCTTTCAAATTTCTTAACCTTTGACTATACACTCTTAACCTTTGCTTATATGCTCTTAACCAAACCTCTCCATCTTCAAGTTGAGGTATCTTTGAGCCTTCTTTGAGCTCTTGAGGGTGTGTTTACCTTGGTTTATTGCTTGGAATTAATCTCCTCTTCGAAAGGTAAAAAGCTTTGCCTCTTTACTTGTTTTATTCACTCTTTTTCTTACTATTTTTCAACTGTTTTTGGGCTGTAAAAACTCTGTATTTTTGGGCTGAAACTTGGGTTTTAAGGCCAATAAAGGTTTAGGGGTGGCTCACCATTCGTTATACCTTGCTCTCTCAAGGCCTTTACCCTTGTGTTTCCCACCTTTGCACTATCTTTTTTTAAGCTTTTAAACACTAATTTTCATAGTTATTTCAAAGGCTAAAATCATGGTTTGAAGTCCAAAATTGGAGGGGTTAACCTCCCCTCCTTGTGTCTTGCTTACTAGTCTAGCATGATTCATGTTTTAGCTGATTAATCTAGCTATTTTTGTCCTGATTCCAGCATGTTTTAGGACTATTTTTAGACTGTTTTAGGACTATCTTTAAATGTTTGTTGCATTTGAGTTTTGTGTTGCATACTTGTAGTGTAATTGTCCTCATGAGTTTGGTGTTTTAGGCATTAGACACCATCTTATTTGAGTTGATTGCATTTATTTGTGGCTTTCCATACTTGTGATCACTCTTAATCACCTCTGCAACCTCTTTCCTTTCTTGGCTTTTGTTTTTCTTTGGAAGTGGTTTCAAACTACTTGTTTGTTTAAGCATGAGATTGAGATGTCATGCTTAATGGTTTAATCCCTTTGGGGGTTCATTACCAACGGTGTGATGTCTCTTTCATGCCCAAAGCAACTCTTGGTTTGAGCCCTCTTTCCATTAGAGGACTTAAATTCACCATTTGGACTCAATTAATTAAAGAATGATTGGTAAACTAAAATGAAGTAATAAAATTGAGGCTATAAAAAGTATAAGATAATAACTGGTTTGGGTTCAATCGGACGTTATTTGAACCCTTGAGTCTTGAGTCGTTTCATACTCATTAGTGTTGAAAACGGTTCAAGATTCATTGTTAACTACTTCCCTTGATCTTTCATGATAGGGCGGGGGTTTTTAAGAGTCTTGTTTTGTTGCATTCATTGAATTTGTACACTTGGTTCATGAGCCATCATGCAATGAAATTACATCCATTGGTGGTTTATGGATCAAAGTTACTACTCCTTTGAGCTGTTCAAATGATAAGGAGGGGTGAATTGTGCAAAACCCTTAAGAATACACTGTCTCTACTATATTTGCTCTCTGTTACAGCAGGGAAGCCCAATCAGCAGTGGCCGACAGGCCACTATTAGTGGCTGGCAGGCCATCTTCAGTGGTCGGCAGGCCACATTCAATGGCCGGCAGGCCCTCTGCCGGCCACCAGTGCAAAATTCAGCAGTGTTCTTCTGAAGCAAAACAAAGTTGGTCTGGAGGTGGAAATTAGTGCAAGTGTTCTACTGTGCAACAGAGGCATTTGGCAGCAAAAACTGTGAGTTTTTTGGGTGGAAACCACATACATGCATGAGCCCTCTATCGATCCTCGGGATCCGTGTTACGTATATTCGTATTGTGATAAACACAGTGGTTTTGTATTTAATTAGTTAGAATAGCTAATTCGTCTCGTGTTGTAATTATTTTAATTAGCTAGATTAGTTAATTAATTCGGTTTGTAATAATTAGTCAAGTAGTTTAGCTAATTTAATTTGTTTTGTAATAATTAGCTTAGCTTTAATTAGTTAGCTAGTTAGCTAGTTGGTTCATTCAGACTCTCCTTCGTGAGAGCGTAATGTTGTAATAATATGTATGTCTTCCAACCCCATGTTTCTCTCCCTTTTATTTACTAGCTTATGATGGTTAGTTTAGGGGCATCATGTTTAAATTAGCATACTTCATGTTTGCATCCACGTGTAAGTCTCGATTCATCATTCTAACAGTATTATGAGTTTAATACTTCTTGGAATACATGCTTAGACCGTATGCTATCAAATTGATTCATATGTCATATTAGTAGCTGAGCCTATTAGTTGCATTTTTGCATGGGTTGCATTAGTCATATTGCATAAGTAAGGATCATGCATTATTCTAACTCTATCACAGTTTTTGGCATGGAGTACTAGGTGAGCCTTTACTCGCTTTCGCATATCGCATGCGTGTGATTGTTGCCATGTCTAGCATGCTTACCATGAGGCTAAGTGCTTAAATGATAAACGACTTGAATGCCTGTGGATGAAGGCTAATTGCTGGAATTGGAATAATTTGGGTAAATGTTTATATGCGATCACTTTTTTTAAGTGGTACATATTTCGAAACAATTTTCAAAACAAACATAAATCAAGTGTTCCAATTCCTGCAAGTTGGTCTATGCTTTTGTGCGTGTGCATCACATAGTAATGCTAGCCTAATAAACCGGAACAAGAGCATATAATGTAAATAAGATTCATATCATGATTAGTAGAGGCCGATCTTTGATCGGGCGAGTGGGGGTGCTCAATTCATGACCTTCTCCTCTCATACCTAAGTTCCCAAGCCGAGACAATCTTGGTGATGACGGACACGTGGCCTTTGGCATGAGTCATGGGTTTCCTAAATTTCCCAAAATATTTAGGTGGCGACATGAGTCATGTGTTTCCTAAATTTTTCAAAATATTTAGGTGGCGACTCTGTATTTGGCAAAGCAGTCCATTTTTGACATTTTTTTTATTTAAAATCGATTTTCAAAAGATTTGCCGAATTGGGACTCTTTGGTGTTTATCTATTTCACATTACACTTGTGAGATTAGATTCAGAACCACGGGAGTCCGATACTGTGGGGCTTATTCGTCTTCCGAAAGAGGCACAAAAAAGTCGAGCTACAGTCATGTATTGTATAAGGACAAAGCCCTTTATTTTTATTTATTGTTATTCAATGTAAGCCTCTAGGCATTGTACCATGTTTTATATATATATCATCATTATTGTCGTGAGAGAATGTTATTCTTTATTCTTTGTTCATATTCTGGAATGGATGGAATGATTTAAAAATGGTAATAATATAAAGGATTTGGTAATGAATTCGAGTAACAAAAGTCGGGGCATTACCCAAAGGCTCCCTAGATGTTACATGTTGAAACTCCAAAGCTAATTTGTGGTTTGGGCTGAATGTCCATTTTTGTGTAATGAAGGACTTTCCTTGAAAATGTGTATGCCATTAGGGCACTTTACTTTTGTATTCTCCTACCCTCTGAATAACTTTTATTAATGATTGTATATTAATGAACATTGATGTATATTTCACTTGGAATAGTACAATGATAAAGATGGTAAAAGACTCGTTCTTTAATGGTATTTACTGTAGTGGTTGAAATATATTTAATGGATTTAATTATAAAATGGTTGATTATTTTTGAGGTGTTACACGTCATTCCATAACGTGAGTGAATGTCAAAGCCTGAAGACAACCTTTTGACAAGGCCATGAGATGCAGGCAAGACAAGGTATGCAAGAATGCAATTGGTTAAACCTGAAGGTTGCCAACGTATCTCTGTGGAAGGAATCAAACCAGTGTAGTTTAGGGGTGGATGCAATGCGAGAACTTGAAAGTCATTTGAAAGTTGGACTTACACATTTTACGAGGCCGATGATTTTGAAAGTTGTTTTGGAAAGTCATTTTGATGAGATGTAATGGTATGAAAATGAAATGATGATAAAGATGCGAAGATGACAAATATACGAGGCAAGCCTTGTGCAGATGGTATGAAGTATGCTGGAGTCGTAACCAACGGATAACAATCCTAGATGCATTTCATACAAATAAGAGAAACATGCAAGGTGTGAAAATAGCAAAGCTATAGCCAGCAAGACTAATTGCCTTGATGCGAGAAGGGTAAAGTCATAGCCTTCCAAGCCTAGGTGCACTTCATGTAGAAAGGGTAAAGTTATAGCCTTCCAATCCTGATCACCTAACGGTGAAAAGAGCAAAGTCATGGCCTTCCAAGCCTAGGTGCACTTCACGCTAAAGGGCTAAAGTTGTAGCCTTCCAAGGGGGTTTGTAACCTTTCAACAAAGAGTTTGTAACCCGCAAAGAGATTTCGTAACCTGCCAAGAGTTTGTAGCAAAGAAGTAACAATCCTAAACACATTTCATGTGAGAAGGGGAATGAAACAGTTGTAAACAAGTTGTGAAAGTTGTAACCAAGTGATAGGAAATAGTAACCAAATAATGTGACTGTTGTAACCAAGGCACTCCTCTCTTCTTCATTTCTGAAAACCTTATTCCCCTTTCTTGCTTTTTGAACTGTTCTTCCCTTCTCATTGGTTGATCATGGAAGCTTCATCATTGATTTGCTTACTCTATCCCCAATTTATTTAGATATGCTCTTGATTTACTCACAGTTGATGAAAGTGTCCCTTCTCTACTTCCCATTTTGGAGGGAGATTAATGCTTGTAACCTTCCATTAACAGATGGAAAAGTTGGAATATAACTTGTGCTCGTGGCTCCAACACATTTAACAAACCCATGGTGGTTCCAAAACCTAGATGAGGCCAGGGAGGAGATCTCGGTGAAGACCATGGCCGAGGTCAGAACCACGACTAAGGTGGAGTTTTAGACATGGGGGGGGAGGGGGTGTAAATGGGGCTCCTATTGATTTCTTCAACAAGGTGATGTTCTCATCTGATTCTCCAATTCATGTTGCCATTCTTACTCATTCTCTTGCATTATTCTGATGTCGATCTCCCTTTGCAGGTTTCAACAAGCTCTCTTATTTTTCGCGCTCCAATATCTCCTGTAACCATCATCAGCAAAAATCATAGGAGTGATGGTGATCCAGCTACTATTGTCTCGGGTGTCGGATTTCCATTACTCTCTACTGTTGGAGGCAGTGGCAACCTGAGGTTTTTTTCTTTTTTTTTTTTGTTTTTGCTTAGGAGTGCCGCTTTTGAAAATATTTGTAATATGGAACCAACTTCTTTGTTTGAAGAATGCTTTGCAAAACCTGATCAAGGGTTCAAATCTTTATTTAATGAAATGAGGATTCCTTGTTGAAAATGCTTGCGCCTAAATATATGGATTGACATAGCACTTTGAACAATTTTATTTGATCTAAAATAAAGAAATCTTTAGTATTCACAAAATCTTGAATCAGATAACATGAAAGTTTGAAAATGCAACTTGATAATAATAACATATAATTGAAACAAATGAAAACAATACAAGAAAACACGAAGAGAGACTCAAGACACAAGCACATTGTAACCGCCCAAGAAATTCGGCTAAGGGGGAAAGATCTGACCAAGATGTCCCCTGTTAAAGTGTTCTAGCATGTCAGGGTAAAGTTTGGCTGCTGAGAATAGGCCTGGTCTTCCTCTTTTGGTATGTACTATTCGTTGCCTTGTGCCCAAAGCAACTTTTTTGCCTTTTTAAGTACTCCACCTCGATTTTAGCACCCAAAATAGTAGTATTCTTTCATCTTTTGGCCAGAAATGGATTCCTAAAGCTTAGTTGGTTTGGATGGGTACGACAGCTAAACTTCGTCAACTTTGACCTTAATTCCCTTTTCCACATTCGTCGAGTTCTTTTGGACCTCACATTTCTTCGTGCCATAGCTCAATTTTGGGATTCAATGGCACATGCTTTTCGGTTGTTCTCTTAGGAGATGTGCCCAACTTTTGAGCAGTTTTGACTTAATAAAGTGTAGCCGAGATAGGATTATCTTACATTCCCCTCGGATTAGCCAATGTAACATCCTTGCTCGGATTTGTCTGATACCCTAGGCGAGGCTCGGTCTTTGGTTGCAGGAGGAGAGCTTTCTATCTCTCTCTTGGTGCGTAGATTTTCTAGTACCCGTGATTGTAGCAACAGCTATTTCTAGAGACAGCGGAGGTTTGCTCTCTGCATATGCATGCCGACTCATTTCTTGTTGGCTTCTAGTATTGGAAGATCCAACATTGCTCTAATCGAGGTGGTTCAGCTTCTCCTAGAGGGTTAGAGTTGTATGGGCTTAGTGTTGGTAGAGACCTTGATAGGTCTTGATGATCTTAGCACTGGAGAGATTGTATTTTGCAGGTAGCCCATTACTTCTTCAAGTATGGTGTTTCCCATCCTCTGTTCACTTTCTGTTTCTCACATCACTCCATCTCTTAACACTCATTTTTTTTTCTTTATTCCCATTCTCGCTTTTTCTACTCATCTTAGATCTCTATATTCTTTAATTTCTCTTATTTTTCATCATTTTCTAGATATGGCTCATAGATAAGTTGAGGGTGGTGGCGCCTATTAATTGGTATTTTATAGCGTATTATCGTTCTTAGGCTCACTTGGTGGACTTTGGGACAGAGAGAGAGAGAGAGTGGAATGATTAGATGTCTACTTGGTCAGAGACTAATATCACCTGAGGTGTCCTTGGTTGGATTTGTCGACCATGACCTACAACATGTCTTGAAAGCCCAACGTCCAGATGGTTGGGCTGGTCTACAGCGTGTATTATTTCCCCTTCAGGTTTAGGCGATAGTTCGAATAGGAGTAGACTTGTCTAGTTGGGTGCATGGTGTACCCATTGCCTACTCTTTCTGTGCTAGCCATTTTCTGCAGTTCTAAGCTACATGGAGAGAGGGAGAGAGAGAGAGAGTTCTTGCCTCCCCTGACTGAGTTTAGTAGTGCCTTATCTGATGAGTAACTTTTTTGGCTGGAGAATGAGGTATGTGTTGATTAGGCGTTGATGGCAGAGACTTTGGGGGAATCGGAAAGAGACAAACTATTGAAACTTGACTCTTCTACTGTGCCCCTAGCTTACTATTTTTTGATTTTGTTAAAAAGAGTTTTGATCTAAATAAGACTTAATTAAACATGCACATTCCACTTATATTTTGAAATTAATGCAAATGAGAAGGGTTGAGTAATGAAAAGCACCCTTTTTGTTCCATAAATAATCAAATGCTTGCAACAAGTAAAGCGAGAAAAACTAGTCATTTTATTAAAACAAAGTCAAAATAATTTTTAAAACAGTCAAAACTTGATAAGCATGGAATCGATTCCCGGAATGTGCAACCCCAGGTCAAGACTAAACAGCAGCTTACCATAATCGTTGCACATCACTTGAGTTGCCAATATGTTTCTCACAACCGAGTCTTCAAGAGCATCTAGCATAGATACAACCCAAATTGGAGCATTTGAGTTTGAACATGGCATGGATGGGTGTAACCTGAGATGGACATGGTTGAAATGGATATGGTTGGGATGGATATGGTTGGGGCCACACTTTACAATGAAGTTGCCTACGTATCCCAATGATGAGAATTGAGCCTTACGTAGTTCATGGTCAAGGTTCACTCGGGTATTGACACTCTCTTTTTGTGCTTTAGTTTTTGCTAAAGTTGACTTTCGAGTTTTCAACCTTGCGAGCTCTTTTGCTTGCTCTAACTTTTGCATGGGTCGCCCTTTAAGGTTTTCGGCCCAGCGAGCCTCTTCAAGGTTAGTATTTCTTTAGCTTGTCCATGTCGACCAGTTGTGTGAACTCCAATCCATCCAAATAAATAAAAATAACCACCCTTCCTAATTAGATGGTCTTGTTGATATAGGGACCAGTCCAGTTGGGTTTGAACTTCCTTTTTAGATCGTGACGGGTGCAAGGTTATCTTTTAGCACTAGATCTCATTCCTTCAGTTTCCTGGATTTGACCCTTTTGTTGAATGCTCTAGCAATTCGGTATTGGTAACCTTGAATGTGGTATAATGCTTTAAGCCTCATTTTATCAAACAACATCAATTCATCAAATTGGCTTCTCTACTAATCTGCTTTTGAGATTTGACATTCAGCCATGACTGTTGGTGAGGGGACTTCGATTTTAATGGGCAAAACAGCCTCTATTCCGTACATGAGCAGGTAAGGTTTCACCCCAATAGATGCTCGAATAGAGGTCATGTATTTCCATAGTGCAAAAGGCAGTTATCTGGTCAATCCTTGTAAGTTTCAATCATTATTTGCAGAATATTGTTGATGTTCTTGTTCGTAGCTTCAACGACTCTATTGGTCTATGGCCTATATGTTGACGATTTATGCAAAGTCACATTGTATTTCTCAAGTAAGTCAGCCACCTCCTCCTTGAAGTGTGAACCATTGTTCAAAACTATTTTATTTGGTACTCCATATCTGTAGATAATGTTGTTCCTAATGAATTTGGCCACATATAATGCCTTTAATTTTAAGTAAGACTGCGCCTCAACCCACTTAGTGAAGTAATCGATAGCAACTAGGAAAAACTCATGTCTGTTTTCATGGTCCCAATGATATCTATTCCCCATAGTGAAAATGGCCATGGTGAGGTCATATTATAAAGCTTGGATGGTGGTATATTTAGTGGTTAGAGTGGATTTGACATTGGTGATATCTTCGAACGAAATCAATATTATCTTTTCCCATTGTGGACCAATAATATCTTCGTCGGAGGATCTTCCTTATTAACATTACTTCATTTATATGAGCTCCACACTCACTGCTATGAATTGCTTCCTTGATGCGCCTTGCTTCTTTTTCATTTGCACACAACTTGCGCATCCCCAAATGACCTATTCAGTACAACTTTTCTCCACAAATGATGAATTGATTATTTTCTCGCAGAAGGTGAGTGAATGTTAACCTTTCAAATCTTGGGATGAGATCATCCGAAGTTTGGTGGTAGACCTTCATCATTTCTTCTTTTACTTTCTAATCTCTACGAGCCTGTGAGACAACCGAATTCGAATCCCTAATCACTTCTAACCTCTTTGCCCCTAGTTCTAGGGCAGCTTCTAATCCAATGATACACGCCTCGTATTCAGCTTTATTGTTGGACACTTTGAAACGAAATTTAAAAGCTAAAGGTATGTGGGAATCATCAGGTGCGATGATCAGCACTCCTATCCCATAGCCTATTTGATTGGATACCCCGTCAAAGTATAACCTCTAGGTGTCTTCCTCTACTTGGAGGATTTCCTCATCTAGAAACAAGACTTCTACATCTTCCTCTCCCTCGATCGGGTGGTTTTCTAAGAATTCAGCTATTGCACTTCCTTTAACAGACTTTCGAGTGACATATTTGAGATCAAATTCTAAAAGAATGAGTAATCCCCACTCACCTAATCAAAGATCGACTTCTATTAAACCATAATATGAGTTTTATAAAAAAATATATACTCATGTTCCGGTTATTAATAATATTAATATTACTAGATGAAGCAAGCAAGTATAGATTAGGTCGCTTATTTTTGGTGTGCTTTGATTTTATGCATTTTGGAAGGTTTTTTTAAATAAATGTACAACTCAAAATGAAATTGAGCCCATGCATATCAATCAACAACATTCCAATTCAAACAACACAACTTCCAGCCACTGGCATTTATAGAGATATATCACTTAAGCATGTAGCCGCATGGTAAGATGCTTAGACATAGTAAGAAAAAAATAATTCACAAGCGGGATACTAAAGCTATAAATGCTCACCTAGTATTTACTCATATCCAACTATGAAGATTAAACAAATGTTAGTAAAATATGTATGATTCTATATGCAAATACCTAATGTAATACAATACAAAATGCAACTAATGATCTTGCTACTAACATTGGATACATGAATCATCTCAATGCATGAATTAGCGCACAAAGACACATAAGAATTGATAAAAGCTCACTGATGCAAATTAGCCAAATCCTAATGCATGAAAATGGATGCAAGGCATGGATATGATAAATAAAACATGATGTTATACACAGATATGGAAAGCATAGGAAAAAAAGAGATAAAAAGACGTGGATTTGGGAGTTATTACAACAATTCGAATGAAAAGAAAGAATAAAAGGGGAAGAAATTATTACAACAATGACCAGATTCAGCCAAATTACTACTGAATCTAACAAATCATACTACGTGAACATGAGAATTTGAGTAGCAGCTCCAGAAACACCTGGGAGAGCACTCCCTAGAAACTGTTTGCTCTGTTCTTGGCAAGATCATCCGGCCAAACATAAAATGGGCTAGCCAAACTCTTCTTCCAATGAAGATTTAGGTCAGTACAGAGTCCAAAACAGAGGCTAAGAACATCTTCTAAGGCGTGCTCATCCCTTCTACCTGTCTATCTCACAGAAAACACTTAAGAAAGAGGTAGATGGGCCTCAACCCTTAACAATAGTATGCAACAAATATGTACAACATATATTTTGCAATAAATCAACAATTAAATTAATCGAAACCAAGAACAATTCAAGCTCAAGAAATGGATAGGAACCTACATTTTCCTTTTGTGAATGAGGAAAAATTAATACCCAAATCCATGCTATTAAGTGGAGAGTATAGATTAATGCCAATCATTTCTTGGTGGAAGCTTTACTTATTAAACCAAGGGATTCATTAAAAACTATTAAGAACTCTTATTCTATTCATGGAACAAGGATGTGTCCACCCATTTCCATGTTTACAAATGATTAAGAAGAGAGATTTCAACATTCTTGACATAAATCTCTTGTTTTGCTTCCAAGGAAAATCAATAAAATTGAAAACCAACCACCTTCTCAATATCAAATCCCAAAAATCCTTGAACTAACCCCATGAAACAACCTCTACTACTCATTAAGATTAAGCATGGATTGAAGCATATGGGCCAATATGCTAAGATGATGAGATATGTGATGAAAAAGTGTATAAAATGAAAGAAACAACTCTACATAATCAAAATTGTGTATGGGTGGCTACTTTCTACTCCCTCCACATCCACAAGGTTTCAAGTATCACATCAAGTCTCAAAGGCAAAACATCTAAGATATTTGTATAAAATTTAGAGAAAATGCCGAAGTTCCCGAAAATGCTTTGTTACCCGGACAAATTATCCATTTAGACAAAACATCGTCCAGCTAAACAAAAAAGTGTCCATCCAGACAAAAAATTGTTTGGCTAGACAGTTTTTTAAAAAGAAAAACAAGGTGTTTTCCAGAAAATTCTCATTCCTTCCACTCATTTTTACTTTGTCCTTGTTTAATTTACTAAGAAAATATAACACTTGAATTTTGTAAATGAGAGCCTCAAACTTTGTAAAAAGGTTTGGTTTCACACGAAAAAAAAATTCCCAAAGATTTTAAATGGGTCTAAAATAGTTTGGCCAAAACGGGTGTAATGTTGGGATTAAAGCTTGAACCTAGCTCTCCTGTTGAGGAATTTGTAAGATAGCACATTCCAACTTTTATCATCGGGTGTTGGGAAAAGGGAGCCTAAGTCTTAGAGCCGGCCAAAATGGGGTGTCTATAGGAGCGTTTAGGTTGCCACTCCCAAAAGCGCTCGACTTTGACTTATTAGAGAAACCCGACTATGACACAACAGACTCAGTGGAATTAGACTCTAACCCATTATCTGATTCAATATCCTCGACATAACCTTTCTCAAAATCCAGTTGTTGTGCTACCCTTCCATAACATCCTTAATAAGCTTAATACAATCAACATAAGTCTGTTCCCCAATCATGAAGATCTCCATAGTATTCCCTAGGTTCATCTTCTGAGCCTCAGCCTCGTAGTCAATCAAGAAATCAACCAGTGCTAGTTTGCAAGCCTCTGCAGAATTGTCATCAAAATCTGTGCTATGATCTTTACTCACATCAATACCAGGCTTTATGTACTCTCCATCACTATATGGCAACTCATGATCAAAGAATATCTTAAAGCCCGGACCTATTCTTAATCCATGGCTCTGGAAAGCCGTATATCAGAAAGTTTTCTCATTCCCTAACAAATCGGCCATTTAGAGTGCCTTGCATCAGCATATACCTTAGCTCATGCTTCTTTCCCATCTTCTTTGCCTTGATTATATCTCTCTCTTTCTTCATCCGTTCTCTTTTCTAGATTCTCCTCCGTTGATTCAAAGCCTAGGCCAAACGAATATGGGTGATGATTGATTTCAAGTGTCATTGGTATCCCTTATCTTTTGTTTCCTTATCGTCAATACACGGGGTGCCCCAACATACTTGTCTTCACCTTTGGCCATTATAGTTTGGACCAATCGAGCTTTTGCCAATGTGAATCCAGTAATAAATACATCATTATCCCCATATTGAATCTCCAAGAGTGGTGTTGTTACATCTAGAGGGGGGTAGATAGATGTATCACCGTATATGATTGCTACTCGTCTTTTATGCTCAAATTTCACCTTTTGATGGACAGTCGAAGAAACTGCTATTAATTGGTGATGCCACAGTCTACCCAGTAGCATGTTGAATGTTGTAGGAACATTTGTAACATAAAACTCTGTTTCTTGTTCCAACGGTCCTATTTCTACCCCCATCTTGACTGTTCCCATCATCGGTCTGCTTGTATCATTATGAACCCTTATAGCCTGAGAGGTTAGTTTTAAATTTGTAGGTCTAATCCCAGAGCATATGTTGTCCTGGCTAGGCAAACATTCAAGGCTGATCTAGTATCAATTAACACCACCGGTACCCATTCGTTCTGAGTTTTCAACGAGACACAGAGAGGCTTGTTATGATTGGCTCATTCGGTGGCAAATCCCTAGCAGAGAAAGAGACTACTGGAGCATCTCTACAAGTAATAGTTATTAATGATACTAGCGGCTTAAGACTAGTGTCTATGGCTAGCTTTATCTTGCTGAACGCAGAAAGCACAACTTGGCGACGCTTATGTGATGCTATCAATAACTCCCAAATTGAGATATTTGCTTGGATCTTTTCTAGTTGCTTGAGTACCAAATCTTCCTCTTCTATCTTTCCTTTTCCTTTATCTGCCTTTTCGTTAGATGGTTCTCCTTGCTCTAGATGCAGAGGCTTGAAATCCTATCCACTTCTAGTCAGATAGTTGACCTCTTCATAGTACCATTCGTCATCCGGTACATTCTTTGCCAGTTTCATCTGTGTGAGTAAGGTACAACTCATCATATTCCCACCATTCCTCTTATTTTATTATGGCAAGGCAGTCATCAAGCTCAATGTTAATCATTCCAATCTCTAAGTTACCCCTAATTTGATAAAATTTTATCTCCTAAATAATCCCTTCTTTCATGAGATCAGCCCATGCGACATTCATTTCTCATCTTTCTTTAGCTTCCATAGCAATCTTCATCTCTTTTATCTCGTCTAGTTGATCAAACCAACATGGCACAGTAGCTGCAGTATGCCATTCAAGGACAGGTTTTTCAAGCTTTTGGAAAAGAGGGTCTTCACCACTATACTTATCATCCTCACTCCCCATGTCCGACCTTATGTCTTGCTCTTCCTCAGCTTCTCTGGTAGTCTTCAATTCTTTAATTTCATCAAGCTGATCAAATTAGTTGGGTACCATAGCAGCCATTCAAAGATTGGCATGGTGATTTTTGAAGATCCTTTATCATATCTTTCCCTTTCAACAACTTCTGCCTTGTCATTTTCATTCTCAATGGACTTCTTCTTCTTCTTCGTGATCTCATTTTTATTGGCCTCGAGGTTTTTAGTTTCTACAGCTAAATTGATGCTCAGTTGTTCTTCATCTTGCTTGATTCTGACTTTTTCATCATTTTATTCACTTCTGTTACAATCCATGCTTTCTTTGGTTGGATTCTCACTTTTAACGATGACTTCCTCCACAGTCTCACCATCTATATCTTGGTGTTCCTCTTCCCACTCAATGCCTCATCCATCACATGCTTATAAACCATATGGATGGATCCCACCACTAGAATTATACATCTCCTAAATCATATTCCTCAAAGAAATTGAGATTGTCCATTTCTTCCACTAAATCTGCCAACATACTAAGATCATGCTCCTCCACATATATATTTATAGCATTGACATTAAAGAACTCAGGTATTATGACATTCAGCTTAGGTCCATCCGTTGGTACAATGTACTAACTTGGGTCAAACTCCATTGCATGCGTCTCCCCCTCTTCATCGAACAAACTCCCTATAAACCAATCATCATCAAGTTCCTAAGGGAAAACCCTATTTTTCTCTTGACACCTCAATGTTGTGAGCATTAGAGTATAGCGAATTTCAACATTTCTGGCTTCTTTCCATTGGTTTATGATCATATCATTCTACATATCCAATTTCATAAATTTCTTTATCCAAAAGCTCTTGATTTTGGCAGTAATCTATTCCACTTCTGCCGAATTTAGTTCAAGATCACTATCTTCCATCAAAACATCTTTCATCTTTGTTTCAGTACCCCTCTCTATTAGCTCAGTTTCTATCTTGGCAGACACCGAGGCATTACTACATTCCTTCCGACTAGCAGTTTTACTAACTTTTTCATGTAACTTCTTTTGTCGTTCAGCTCTTCAGCGCAATGCTGCTAGAGCCATAACTCTTGGTAACAATGTTGTTATAGGTTTTGGTAGGGATGCACTAAAGACGCACAAGTCCATGCTCTCAAGAATGTACAATGCTAGTTTGGGTAGGTAAGATAGGATGATGTATAGGCTAGGGTTGAAGGTAGAAAGTGTATGGATAAGATTAAAATTCAGTGGTGAGGGAATTTAGCATGGTTTAGGAGTGGATTGCTGGTGACATTTGGTTTCTGTGGGGGTACAATGATTTTGTTGTCTATGAGATTTTAGATTTCATGATAGAGGTGGAAACTATAGACGACCCCGAACGCCCCGGGAGGATGAGTCCCGTTCTATTCGTTTTTTGGGTTCACTATAGTTCAGGACTCTCAAATTGTCACGGTTCTTAATCTGAACCAAAGAGTCCAAATTCGGCAAATCGTTTTGAGAAAAAAACAGATTTTTAGAAAAGAAGTGCCAAACATGGACTGCTTTTCCAGATACAGAGTCGCCACCTAAATATTTTTTATGGGGGAATTTAGGAAACCCTGACTCAGGGCCAAAGGCCATATGTCCGCCATCACCAAAGTTGCCTCGGCTCGGGAGCTTGGGTACGATTGGGGAAGGTCAGCTATGAGCACCCCCTCTCACCCGATCCAAAGATCAGCCTCTACTAACCGTGATATCCATTTTTGAAAACGTTATGTGTTCTTATTCTGGTCATTGGCCTAGATTTACTATGTTATGCGCACAGCAAACAAGTATAGACCAAATCGCCTAAATTGGAACAAAACATTGCATATCCATTTGTTTGGAAAGCGCTTTGGAATTTGCTACTCACAAGTAGGCTAAAATACGGATTTCAACGAGTTATCCCAACTCAAACAATCCAACTTTCACCCACGGGCATTCAAGCAGTTTATATCACATAAGCATCTAGCCTCATGGTAATCATGCTATCATTTTAACGTTCACACTCATGTGAGATGCTAAAGCATAAAGAGCTCACCTAGTACTCCAAGCCAAAACAGAAACTAGTTAGTAATCATATGCATGATCCTAGTTTAAGATGGCTAATGCAACGCATACGGAATGCCACTAGAGTAGGCTCGGCTAGTCTATAAATGACATGTGAAAATGCACAAGTAGCACGTATTCAAGTTAGATTTGAAATACTTATGCAGTTAGTATGATGAGCCTGGTGCATGCAAGACTAATGAATGATGCACGCATGCATAGCATAAAGTATGCTAAAGTAAACATGTCCTAATACTAACCATCAAAGCAGGTCAGTAAAAGGGAGAAAGAAGTGGGGGTTGGAAGACATGCACACACGCACCCACACTTATTACAAATTCACCCTCGCTCGAAGGGACCAAAAGAATAATACAAATTAATTAACCTACAAGCTAATTAATTATTACAGACCACCTAATTAATTAAGCAAATTAACTAAGCTAAGAAAGCAGTAAAGGCCTCGGGAAGAGGATCCAAAGCGCGCGTGCTCAGGTTTGCTCGGAAATCCAACGCCATGCACAAGTTTTCCTCTGCTTTGACTGTTCTGCTTCTCTGAAAATTGTACAACTCCCAACGTTGCTTCTCTGAGTGTTGTGGAGCACTACCGGCTGAGTGAGAACACCACCGGCCATGGAGAATGGTTACCAGCCACAAACTTATGCTCTCGGCCAAACCTGTTTTGCCGGTCGGCACCCAGCACTGCCGGTCGGCCAATTCTTCCTGCTGAAACCTGTTTGACAGCAGCAGAGGGCAGGCAAGGCATGGCAATGTATTTCAAGAAAATGTATGCACTAGTAAATCCCCTATCATGTTTATGACTCAAAGGGACATGGTTCTCGATTCTCAGACCATCAATCGTGCATTTCAATGCATGATGGCCCAAGAAACCAAGTATGCACTTTGATTTTAAATGAAATGCAATGCAAATAAGCAAACAAAAGGACTTTCAGCCTCTATCATGGCTTGATCAAGAATTGAAAGATGCATGCAAATGCAATTGTGACATCCCTGTTCTGTATTATGCTAATTGATCCTTAAGTTGTTTATGGTTATGTGTTTAGCCTGGTTTTGTATGCCATTATGTGAAAATATGTGGTTTTGTATTTCTATCTGTTCACCGTAGGAATATCTGTTTGATTTTACCGCTTCGGGAATTAAATTAAAGGCCTTATCGGCCACAGAACCCGAAATCGATTACGCCATTGAGGTTGGCATAATTTTTAGAGCCTACGGTGAAATTTAATTATAAATTGATTCGGGTCAGATTAAGTTGATTAAATTGATAATTTAGTGCCCAATTGTTTATTATTATTATTATTTTGGAATAGTGGGGTTTGATGTAAAAGGGCACTACACCCTCAATTCCTTCCCTTATGTGGCTTTGGCTGATTAAACTCTCTAGAGAGGGTGAGAGACCTGAAATTGAGAGAGAAAGGGGGAAATCATCTAAGTTTGCTCTTGAAGCTTTGGAGTCTTGAAGGCTAGCTCAAGAATTAACCATAGATTGTGAGGATCAAGCTCCTAGGTGAGTGATTCTTGGATTATAATTGTAATTTTGTGCATGTCCAAGCTATCTTGATGATCAAGAACAAGATTGTAATGAAGTTGAGTTGTGTTGTTGAATTGAAGCTTAATATGTGCATGCATGTAAGAAATACTTCGAAATTTGCATGTTTGAGCACAAATGTGTATAACCCATGTGAAATATTAAAGGAAACTCATGTCTTGGTCACCATTTGTGTTATCTAAGTTGAGAATATGGCTAATCCATCACATGCATGTACAAATTGAGAAGATATGAGCTTTGAATGCATGAAATGGTTACATTGGTAATGAGTTGGTGGAAAATGAGCCATGCATGTAAATAAATTATGAAATAGAGCTTCAATATGTTGTAATTCTATGTTTGTACCATGTTAATACATGATTATGTGAAGTTTGGGCCGAAATCATGCATTTAGAGCCTTTGAATGTCGAGATGAAGCTCAAGAACTCAATCTGGAAAACCCAGATTTTTGATGTCCGCTCGAGCGGGTTGAGTGACGCTCGAGCGAAGAAATCGAGCTCCCAGCATTTTCTGCAGACATGGTTCCCGCTCGAGCGGGGAAGTTGATGCTCGAGCAGGGAGCTATGTAGACAGGCAGTACGCTCGAGCGGCCGAGTTCACGCTCGAGCTGGAATTGAAGGCAACCAGTACTTTCGTAGACCTAAGGGTCCGCTCGAGCGGGGAAGTCCACGCTCGAGCGGGGACCCTATTTTCTGAAATCCTGTTTTTGCATTTTGTGTTCTGTTTTCCGTTCTCTTTCACTTGCAAGCACTCTTAGGCATATGTTAAGCATTGTAAATGAGTTAATGAGATGATAATAAAGCCTAAAGAGGAATATGTGAATTAAAGAACGGATTGAACTGTTAATGACCCTTTTGTGTTCATGAAACGTGTAGGGTCAAGCTCCAGGGCAAATCCACAAGCCGATCACTGTGAGTAATATCGATATTTGAATGCTTGTAAATGTGCAATTGTTTTCTCCCTTTGAAGCTTTATGAATTGCTAACTGGGATTGTGGGATTGTGGACGTAAGTCTGATATGAACGCATAAATGGACCCAAGGTCGTTTCGATAAGCATAAATGGGCCAAAGGCCGTTTTGAAATGAATGAGTGGGCCAAAGGCCGTTTTGAAATGAATGAGTGGGCCAAAGGCCGCTTTGAAATGAATGAGTAGACCGAAGGTCGTTTGACATATATGAATGGACCTAAGGTCGTTTCGACGTGAACGAATGGACCGAAGGTCGTTTCGATATGAATAAATGGACCGAAGGTCGTTTTGATAGAAATAAATGGACCTAAGGTCGTTTTGACATGAATGAGTGGGCCGAAGGCCGTTTTGACACGAATGTATGGGCCGAAGGCCGTTTTGACGTAAACGAATGGGCCGAAGGCCATTTTGACATAAATGAACGGGCCGAAGGCCGTTTTGACATAAATGAACGGGCCGAAGGCCGTTTTGACATGAATGAAAATTTAAATGGGCCAAGGGCCAGAATGTTTAGAACTACAGTCACTTGGTTTGAATTTCGTATAGTTATATATCTGTTAAATGGAAATATGAATTGGGCCTAAGGCCGTTTGGAACATGTTGATCTACATCGTTACGTAACTTCTGTATTTGATTTGATATTATTCACTGGGCTTTCGCTCACGCTCATTCATGTGTTTGTAGGTGAGCCAAGAGAAGTCCAGACCCAGCCTCAGAGAAGTCTGTATGGAACCACTAAGGTTTTGAGAGAGTCAGCCCTTGTGTCTCACGCATGAGACCCGCCTTCGCCTTTTTGTTATGTATTTGCATTTTGTCAGGTTGGCGAAGTTTTGTATATGTCTGCTTATAGTTTTTATGGGTTGACTTAGTTTTGGATGATCCTGTCTGTACAGAACCTATATCACTATGTTTCTGTTGTGAGTTATTAACGTACATATGTATGGTTTGTTTTGATGTGCCATGTAAGCACAGCTCTATGGACAAAGTTTTAAATTGCTTCCGTTTGGCTCCCATTAACTCTGTTAAAATACGCTTGGTTTGGTTTGAGGCCGTAGGTAATCTTAGGATTACTGGTCGGTTACGTCCTTAACCCATGGGGGCGGGTTCGGGTCGTGACAGAGTAGTATCAGAGCACGAGTTAATAACTCACGCACTTGTCCAAAAGAGCAATAAGCGTCTAGAAAAGATCTAGGATGCATTCATGTGATAAGTATGAATTTGAAAGCATCAGAAATACGCTTAAATGTTTAATGTGAACGATTATGTGCTATAAATTTGTGGATTGCTTGCATTGTAAACCATCAAAATATGTATGCTTTCCGGTATATGCATACTCGTGAATTTTTGTATAAAGTGTAATGCAAGTTCAATCGGATGGTGAGTAAGAACTCTATAAAGTTACGTTTAGCCTTAATTATGTAATTATGTTATGATGATATGAAACGAATTAATGATTGTCCAAATTTCCTGGAACGTAATGGTGGTATTCTTAACAGAGGCCCTCGCCCAGGGGACATAATACTGTGGCTTATGGTCATGAAGCCCTAGCCCGGGGGAAATAATGACGTGGCACAGGCCCTCGCCCGGGGGAAATAATACCGTGGCCTATGTATGAGATATGTTGATATGCTTGACCAACATGATATGTCACGCTAAAAGAAGTACCACACATGATTCGAATATGAGATATAAATTGTTACACTAATATGTACAACAAGTTTGTTTTGTTATAATGCACGTACATGAAAAGTTGTTTATGTGCATTTAATTCTGCCTACGGGTGTCTATTTAAAATATGAACATGATTTGAGTATATGATTACTTAGTAAATGTTCAGCATGCTATATTTGATAAATATGCAATTATCTGTTACGTACGTGATTAATTGCGTACGATATGTGAAAGGAGAATATAACAATGTGCCTATGTGCGAATGTACTCATGTGATTTTGTGTTTAATTTCGTGTTGGGCATCCCAGTATTTGGTAAAGTTTGATAAGCATTCGTGTAGAGTATGGGCAAATTAAGGGCATACGGGTTGGAAGGTTCTTCCACAGCCGACTTGATAGTCTGGAAAGAGTAGTACAAGAATTGGCAGAGATCTTGAGACAACAGCGTCAGTTGCTGCTACGGCAAGAACCCTTGCCACCACCAGTGTGAGAAACACCGAGGAGTTTGTTATCGGACTTCTGGGGCTCGTTATAGATATGGTAAAATGGACCATACGGCAAGGAACTGTCCCCGGACTGAACGAAATGTGAATGAATCCTCTGCCTTGGCTAAATCCGTACTAGTGGTAGGAATTGCTACTCAGGATGGAGTAATCACACTCATCCCAGAAAGCACTCAGAATGTTGTAACCATTATCCCAGGTATCTATACTGTCTACAAATGAATGCTTATGTGTTGATTGATTCTGAATTAGTACGGTTGTACATCTTCGCTTGGGATATTATTTGATTCGGATCGGCATATATTTCATATCTGCTGCATGTGTATCTAGATTGGTTAGACCCACATGATCGAGACTGTATTCATTGGAGGTATATGCCCTGTTTGGGAAATTTGTGAAATACGTTTTGGGATATTGATTGACTCTGCACATGCACATATATATCTACACCTATGCTCAAGGTGATTTATTACGTTACCGTCTTCAATGACTAAACCACTGGAATTATGATTCTGTAATCGTGTGACCCAGTTGAGCGCCCTAAATGATGAACTCTATAATTGTGAGACCATATATTTTGATTGGTAGAAAGTTGACTGGGTGATGTGACTAATTTGGAACTTTTGCGTAACGATCCCATACTATGTGTACCCGAGGAACTTTGTATAATGTATTACTGTGCACCATGTTCTTGCATATAAGGCTTATTGGGAACTGCTATGCTGATTATGATACGTGCCTCCTGAGATGAACACTTGCATGCTTATGTAACTATACCTGAACTTATGTGGACAATACCGTGTTGTACGTGATTTGAAACACTTTGATATGAACAGTTGTGATGAATGATTCTGATACGACCTTGAGAACTGATAAATTTAGGGTAGTTGTGAAACTGTCAGCCATGTGCCTAAACGAACGAAGTGAGCTTTACAGAATCAAATGTACCCTATTTGAGAAAACTTCTATCTGACTTGATCCAATAGTACCTTTGTCTGAATTGACCCGATAGAACCCTCATTGGATATAATTTGACGGGACCTTTGTTTGATTTAATCTGACAAGACCTTTGCTTGGGTTGATTGATAAGAACCTCTATCTAAGTTGATTTTGTAAAAAGGGGGTTAAGAATTGTCTATAAATAAATGACCGGATTATTATTGGCAGGAAAACTGATGGACCCAAAACTTGAATCCGTTTGGAGTGCTTGACTTATTTGAAAGACCTTTTGTGGGCTATCAATAGATTGATCTACCTATAAGCACTATTGAGAACCAACCTTCAACTATTGAGGACATGTGCGTGTTATAAATGAACTGAATTGTACGAATCCCGTGATTGGGTGTCTTAAGGAACGATGCTTGTGTATTGTCCCATCCTGGTTGGTTCGATGCTATGGGCACTGATGATGGCAGATTGATTTGACTATAAGTAGTGCCGAACAGTTGTCCTTGACTGATCAGAATATGTTGTGTATGGGAGAGTGGTTGCTTTAGTGTTGTCGGATTTTGGAAGATCAGGTTACGGTGAGTGGTATTATGTTTGTTTTGATGACATTCTTGGGGTGTCCTTTCGTGCTAGGGGACGTCAAGCCCATGTAGCACCTTTGATCGAGATACCTTTTGCCACCGACGGTTTCGTACGGGTGGGTTTGACTAATCGATCTCGAGTCGGCCACCGACGGTCGTGAACGGGTGTGCTTGATTCCGAGACGATTATTCCTTTGTTTTGTCCAGAATGTCATCCTTTGGTATTATGCAGATGTTATAGACATCCAAGAAGCTTTGAAAAATCCTGATTATCCATAAGTGTGCGAATTCAGTACACCTTGTGAACACCTGCCCAGCGCCATTATATTCTATAATTGGGGCCCTGAGGATGTGTAAATTGTGCTTAACATGTGATTGACTCCTTTGATGCTACCTTTGCCATTATGGAGGTTTATATATGAATTGCCTTATGCTTTTGATGACTATCAGATAATGTGGAAAGACTTGATAGAACAGGGAATTGAATATTGAACTAAATTGTGAACTGTAAACTGTTGAATGAATTGAGAACACGTGTATTATGTCAGAAATTGTCTGCTTCGATGTTATTGTACCTTACAATCAGTATTATGGGGATGTCTGGACTATGTGTATTGTGTGGGTAATTACTTCGATGTTACCTTTGTTGTTTCGGGAATCAGTATTTGGATCCACCTTATATTCCTGAAGACTTTTAATTGACCTTGGATAATTGTGATGAGTCACTGGACTAAATACCGAATCAGATCGTGAATTGGGGAATTATTGAAGAATGAATTGAACTTTTGTGACACGGAATAGACCGAACTTCTGTGATAAAGTTAGCTGACATTGAAATAAATATGTTGGCGACCTACCTTGAAGAGGGCAGTTGGTGAATATGTCTAAATATTTTTCGGTGCCAACAGGTCGAAGTTGAATTTCAGATAGTGGCGGGACTACTTCAACCTCTCTCCATTTTGGAATGGAAATGGGAATATGTGGCTACGAATTTCGTTGTGGGGCTACCTTGAGCACCCAAGGTATAAGTCCCATTTGGGCTATTGTAGGTAAATTATTGAAGTTGCCCATTTCTCCCTATAAAATTTTGTATGATGCTTGTAGACTAGCCACTGTTTATATCAATAAGATCGCTTGTTTACATGGAGTCCCAGTATCTATTGTTTAGACATAAATTCTAAATGTGTTTGAATTCTGAAAAGCCTTCAAGAGGCAATGGGGGCTCAGCTTCTGTTCTGTTATGTTACCCGGATCCGGAGGTTCCTTTATGGAACTGGTTATTCGTAACCTCACGTGTATATGTTCTGTTCTATTCCGTTCCGTTCTGATCTGTTAATGCTAATGGATGTATCACGTAAACTTAATCATGACTTATGATTTCTGTGTATGATCTGGACAAATTATGAATTTGTTACGAAACTGAATTATGATTCGGCGCTGTTTTCCATCCGCAAATTGATGTATGATCAGAAAGAACTTGTTAGATTTTTTGGAGGAATGCTCCAAAGATATGCATTAGATTTTTCAGGGGAGTTGGAAAGATCTATCCATCGTTGGAAAACTTTGCTTCCAACAACAGCTCACGCTCTAGTTTTGGCATGGCACCGTACAAGCCTTGTATTGCGGAAAAAGGTAAATCTATGATTGACTGAGAATAGAGCGTTGCTTGATTTTGAGACTAAGTGAATGACTATTAAGAACGATTGGAACCGTTGAATGAAAAGTGTTCCGAATTGTTTCGACTAAAGGTAAATTAAGTTTGGAGGACCAAACTTCCTAAAGGGGGGAAGACTGTGACATCCCTGTTCTGTATTATGCTAATTGGTCCTTAAGTTGTTTATGGTTATGTGTTTAGCCTGGTTTTGTATGCCATTATGTGAAAATATGTGGTTTTGAATTTCTATCTGTTCACCGTAGGAATATCTGTTTGATTTTACCGCTTCGGGAATTAAATTGAAGGCCTTATCGGCCACAGAACCCGAAATCGATTACGCCATTGAGGTTGGCATAATTTTTAGAGCCTACGGTGAAATTTAATTAGAAATTGATTCGGGTCAGATTAAGTTGATTAAATTGATAATTTAGTGCCCAATTGTTTATTATTATTATTATTTTGGAATAGTGGGGTTTGATGTAAAAGGGCACTACACCCTCAATTCCTTCCCTTATGTGGCTTTGGCTGATTAAACTCTCTAGAGAGGGTGAGAGACCCGAAATTGAGAGAGAAAGGGGGAAATCATCTAAGTTTGCTCTTGAAGCTTTGGAGTCTTGAAGGCTAGCTCAAGAATTAACCATAGATTGTGAGGATCAAGCTCCTAGGTGAGTGATTCTTGGATTATAATTGTAATTTTGTGCATGTCCAAGCTATCTTGATGATCAAGAACAAGATTGTAATGAAGTTGGGTTGTGTTGTTGAATTGAAGCTTAATATGTGCATGCATGTAAGAAATACTTCGAAATTTGCATGTTTGAGCACAAATGTGTATAACCCATGTGAAATATTAAAGGAAACTCATGTCTTGGTCACCATTTGTGTTATCTAAGTTGAGAATATGGCTAATCCATCACATGCATGTACAAATTGAGAAGATATGAGCTTTGAATGCATGAAATGGTTACATTGGTAATGAGTTGGTGGAAAATGAGCCATGCATGTAAATAAATTATGAAATTGAGCTTCAATATGTTGTAATTCTATGTTTGTACCATGTTAATACATGATTATGTGAAGTTTGGGCCGAAATCATGCATTTAGAGCCTTTGAATGTCGAGATGAAGCTCAAGAACTCAATCTGGAAAACCCAGATTTTTGATGTCCGCTCGAGCGGGTTGAGTGACGCTCGAGCGAAGAAATCGAGCTCCCAGCATTTTCTGCAGACATGGTTCCCGCTCGAGCGGGGAAGTTGACGCTCGAGCGGGGAGCTATGTAGATAGGCAGTACGCTCGAGCGGCCGAGTTCACGCTCGAGCTGGAATTGAAGGCAACCAGTACTTTCGTAGACCTAAGGGTCCGCTCGAGCGGGGACCCTATTTTCTGAAATCCTGTTTTTGCATTTTGTGTTCTGTTTTCCGTTCTCTTTCACTTGCAAGCACTCTTAGGCATATGTTAAGCATTGTAAATGAGTTAATGAGATGATAATAAAGCCTAAAGAGGAATATGTGAATTAAAGAACGGATTGAACTGTTAATGACCCTTTTGTGTTCATGAAACGTGTAGGGTCAAGCTCCAGGGCAAATCCACAAGCCGATCACTGTGAGTAATATCGATATTTGAATGCTTGTAAATGTGCAATTGTTTGCTCCCTTTGAAGCTTTATGAATTGCTAACTGGGATTGTGGGATTGTGGACGTAAGTCTGATATGAACGTATAAATGGACCCAAGGTCGTTTCGATAAGCATAAATGGGCCAAAGGCCGTTTTGAAATGAATGAGTGGGCCAAAGGCCGTTTGGAACATGTTGATCTACATCGTTATGTAACTTCTGTATTTGATTTGATATTATTCACTGGGCTTTCGCTCACGCTCATTCATGTGTTTGTAGGTGAGCCAAGAGAAGTCCAGACCCAGCCTCAGAGAAGTCTGTATGGAACCACTAAGGTTTTGAGAGAGTCAGCCCTTGTGTCTCACGCATGAGACCCGCCTTCGCCTTTTTGTTGTGTATTTGCATTTTGTCAGGTTGGCGAAGTTTTGTATATGTCTGCTTATAGTTTTTATGGGTTGACTTAGTTTTGGATGATCCTGTCTGTACAGAACCTATATCACTATGTTTCTGTTGTGAGTTATTAACGTACATATGTATGGTTTGTTTTGATGTGCCATGTAAGCACAGCTCTATGGACAAAGTTTTAAATTGCTTCCGTTTGGCTCCCATTAACTCTGTTAAAATACGCTTGGTTTGGTTTGAGGCCGTAGGTAACCTTAGGATTACTGGCCGGTTACGTCCTTAACCCATGGGGGCGGGTTCGGGTCGTGACAGCAATGCAACCTAAGTATGTTAACTAGGCATGCAACATGAGCATATGGGAAGCATGCAAGGCATATAACAAGCATGCAAGTTAAATGAGCATACAAGGCACAATGTCAACACACAAGCATGCAAAACATATGGCGTGTTAAGCAACCAAAACAAAGAGGAGAATACGTGCCAAATGCAATATCATTTCAACATGCAACAACGTGTCATAAGCTAGGCATGCAACAACATGCCAAAGGGTGGACTTAAACTAAATTAGGCAGCCCTTAAACAAGCCTAAAACAGTGGCTAATGCTATGGAAATGAGAGCCAACACACACACACATGTACATGTTGATGGGCCAACACTTAAGCATCAAATAAGCAACCTTTAAGCACACTTAAAGGAGGACAAACATGGGCATATGGCATGTATCATAAGCTCTGAAATTGCATGAAAGAGAGGTGCCAAACCAAGTAATCAAAACAAGCAAAGCATGCAATAATGGTCCAAATACTTGAGGCAAGCTAAGGAGGTATTGAACTACCCTTAGCAAAACCAAACATGGCATGAATTAAATGATCAAAACAGAGTTTTAACATATTAAAACAAAGCCTAAAGACCACTTAGATGGCATCTAAATGACTTAAATTCAAGGGCATGCACAATGACCAAACATGGAGCACAAGGCACAACCTCATAAGGCATCAAAGAGGCATCAAAGGCAAGGATACAAGCATGTTATAAGGACTGAAATAACATGGTAAGTGGTTCTAAACCACTGAAACAATGCAAGTAATGCATGCTAGAGAGGCCAAAGCTTAAGGCATTTAAGAGGGATTGCATGGTAGCTATACAAAGCAAGACATGAATGACTCAAATGACCTAAAACAGTCCCTTAGCACATCAAAATATGCATGTAAGCTTCACAAAGCTAAGCCTAAATCATCCTAGAACAAGGGTCTACACCTAAAGCATGTTAAGGCAAAAATGTGGTATTACAAGACATGTATACAAGGCATGCAAGGTGTGTCCAAACCAACTGAAAACAGAGCTATATTATGACATAATAAGCACAAAAATTAGTTAAAGCATGGCCAACATACACTTAAACAAGATGCTCCCTCAAGAGGCAAAAATGACCCTTTTCAAGGACAACAAGGAGAGGGGGTGGCCCTCTCCTTCTTAGGACCTCAAGGCACCATCCTCATCACTAAAATCCCTCAAGATTTCAGTGGTGAGGAGGCCCAAACACAAAGGTCTCGGAGCTCAACCGAAACGGCACAAAACAAGGGCCAAACAAGCCTTAAGAGGGGTCAAACAACCCCAAAGCTTAAAACACCCTTAAGAAACTATTTAGGGTAGATAAAAACAAGACTTTTCTATGTTATATGTTAAGCTCAAAAATAGTTTCAAGTATGGAAAAACAAGCTATGAAAATAAGGCTTAAAAGAGGTAAAAGCTCACCCTTGAAGCACAGCAGCAAATCAGCAATTTTTGGACCAAAAAAGGGCTTCAAATCACCCCAAAAATCACCTCCAAGGACCTTAGGCTCAATAAAGGGAGTAGAGAACTAGGTGTTTGTATGCAAAAGTGCAAAGAAAATGCACTTTTGAGCACAAACAAGCCCTAAACCTTAGAGAGAGAGGCAGAAAATGTAGAGAGAGAGAGAGAGATTTTTTTGCTCAAAGTTGTATCTCTCTTTTTTTGTGTGTTAAAGAGCTTGATTGATATAGAAATATATCAATCTGCAGCTCCTCAGAACTCCCACGTCCAGGTATGGGCTGGGGTATGGCCTAAAATGACAGCTGCCAGCTGTCTACAGAGATATCTGTTGAAAACCACACTTGGCCGGCCGGCCATAAAAGTGGTCGATCGGCAGTCAAATTGGCCGGCCGGCCATCATATTTGGCCGATTGAAAATCAAGGTGGCCGGTGGGCAGGAGACTTGGTCGACAGGCTACCCCCTTCCCTCAGGAACACATCCACAAGCTCTTGGTGCAACCAAGTACAAAACAGAGAAGTTAAGAGATTCTAAGGCAACGCGTGCAGCCAAGACTTTTCGAAACTCAAAACAAACACAAGCATGGATAATCATCACGTGTTCAAACGATGACGTCCAAGCCTTGAGGACGGTCAAAAATGGGGTGTCTACAGAAACACCGGTCGATTTCGTGACCGAGTTGTTGATGGAAGACATAGTATTTGGTGGGGTCATGTTTTGGTGGAAGTGGGTCGATGAGTAGTCGTGGCTCAAAGAGTTTGAGATGCCTCTTGTCCAGAAGGATTTTCATGGCTGGGGTTGGGCTGGGGTTGGGCTCATGTGTAGGGGATAAATGTAGCTCGACTTTTCATGCCCTCTCTTGGAAGACGAATAAGCCCTACAGTATCGGACTCCCATAGTTCTGAATCTGATCTCACCAGTGCAATGTAAAATAGATAAACACCAAAGAGTCCCAAACCGGCAAATCTTTTGGAAAATTGATTTTGAATCAAATTGTCAAAAATGGACTGCTTTGCCAGATACAGAGTCGCCACCTAAATAGTTTTGGAAAATCTAGAAAACCCATGACTTGTTCCAAAGGCCACGTGTCTGTCATCACCAAGATTGTCTCGGCTCGGGAACTTAGGTATGAGAGGGGAAGGTCATGAATTGAGCACCCCCGCTCGCCTGATCAAAGATCGGCCTCTACTAATCATGATAGGAATCTTATGTACAATACATGCTCTTCTTTCGATTTATTAGCCTAACATTACTATGTGATGCACACACACAAGTATAGACTAACTTGCAAGAATTGTAACATTTCGATTCATGTTTGTTTTGAAAATTGTTTTGAATATGCACCACTTGAAAAAGTGATCGCATATGAACATTACTCAAATTATTCCAATTCAAGCAATTAGCCTTCATCCACAGGTATTCAAGCAATTTTATCGATTAAGCACTTAGACTCATGGTAAGCATGCTAAACATAGCAACAATCGCACACATGCAATATGCTAAAGCAAGTAAAGGCTCACCTAGTACTCCAAGCCAAAAAAAGATGACAAAGATAGAATAATGCATGATCCTAACTATGCAATATGACTAATGTAACACATGCGATATGCAATTATTAGGCTCGGCTATTAATATGGGATATAAATCAATTTGATAGAATGTAGTCTAAACACGTATTCAAAGAAGTATTAAAATGACAATACAAATTAGAATGATGAACTGAGCCTCAGTGCATGCAAAACAAGTGGATGCAAACATGTATTATGCTAAACAAAACATGATGCTCTAATCTAACCATCATAAGTAGGTAAATTAAAGGGAGAAAGACATGGGGTTAGAAGATATACACATTATTACAACATTGCGCTCTCGTACAGGAGGGTCCAAATGAATTAACTAGCTAACTAATTACCTAGCTATTACAACAACAAATGAATAATTTAGCTAAATTAATTAACTAATTATTACAAACCAAATGAACTAATTAATTAACTAATCTAGCTAAGTAAAATAATTACAACACAAGATGAATTAGATATTCTAACAAATTAATTCCAAAGCCACTATTTTAATCACAACACTAATATATTTACAACATGGATCCCGAGGATCGATGGAGGGCTCATGCATGAATGTGGTTTCCACCCGAAAAAGTCACTGTTTCTATTACCAAATGCCTCTGTTGCACAGTTAAACACTTGCACTAATTTCCACCTCAGAATCAACTCTGTTCTGCTTCAAAAGGACACTGCTTGATTTTGCACTGGTGGTCGGTAGAGGGCCTACCGTCCACTGATGATGGCTTGCCGGCCACCAATAGTGGCTTGCTAGCCACTGATGACTGGGCTTTTCTATTGTAACATATAGCAAATGGAGCAGAGACAGTATATTTTCAAGGGTTGTTTGTATAACTCACCTCTCCATATCATTTGAACAGCTCAAAGAAGTAGTAAATTTAATTCACAAACCACCAATGAATGCAATTTCATTGCATGATGGCTTATGAATCAAGCGTGCAATTTCAATAAATGCAACAAAACAAGACTCTCAAAACCACTTCCCTATCATGAAAGATCAAGGGAAGTAGTTGACAATAAATCTTGAACCGTTTCAATCACTAATGAGTATGAAACGACTTAAGACTTAAGGGTTCACCTAACATCCGATTGAACCTAAAACCAAATTATTATCTTACACCTTTTTTAATCACCAATTTTATTACCTCATTTTAGATCACCATCCATTCTTTAATTAATTAAGTCCAAAAGGTGAATTTAAGTCCTCTAATGGAAAGAGGGCTCAAACCAAGTGTTGCTTTGGACATAAAAGAGCAATCATACCATTGGTAATGAACCCCCAAAGGGATTAAACCATTAAGCATGACATCTCAATCTCATACTTAAACAAACAAGTAGTTTGAAACCACTTTCAAAGCAAAACAAAAAGCTAAGAAAGGAGGGAGGTTGCAGAGGTGATTAAGAGTGATCACAAGTATGGAAAGCCATAAATATACATTATCAACTCAAATAAGATGGTGTCTAATGCCTAAAACACCAAGCTTATGAGGACAATTACACTATAAGCATATAAAACAAAGCTCAAATGCAACAAACACTTAAAAATAGTCCTAAAATAGTGCTAAATAAGTCCTAAAGTATGCTGGAATTAAGACAAAAATAGCTAGAATAATAAGCTAAAACGTAGATCATGCTAGGCTAGTAAACAAAACACAAGGAGGGGAGGCTAACCCCTCTAATTTTGGACTTCAAACCATAATTTTAGCCACTGAAATAACTCTGAAAATTAGTGTTTAAAAGCTCAAAAAAAGATAGTGCAAAGGTGGGAAATACAAGGGTAAAAGCCTTGAAAGCAAGTTGTAAATAAGGGTGAACCACCCTCAACCTCTATTGGCCTTAAAACCCAAGTTTTTGCCCAAAAATACAGAGTTTTTACAGTCCAAAAATAGTTGGAAAATAGTAAGAAAAAGAGTGATTAAAACAAGTAAAGAGGCAAAGCTTTATACCTCTTGAAGAGGAGATCATTTTCAAGCAATAAAACAAGGCAAACACACCCTCAAGAGCTCAAACAAGGCTCAAAGGTACCTCAGCTCAAAGATGGAGAGGTTTGGTTTAGAGTGTACGTGCAAAGGTAAAGAATGTATAGGCAAAGGTTAAGAAGTTTGCAAGAGAGATAGAGGAAAAATTTTGTTCCAAAACTTTTCTAACCCCATCGCAAGAGGGGAGGTCCTTTATATATAGAGCAACATGAGCCTCCCTAAAAAACATACAGCCATATGCGTGGGAGCAGATGTAAGCATCTGTGCAAATAGCTGGCACAGCTGTCACAAAATATCTGCAAAACACATTGGTGACCGGCAGGCCATTACTGGTGGCTGGCAGGCCACATCAGTGGCCGACAACAAGAAGCAGTGGTCGACAGCCCGTAGCCGTGGCCGACAGGCCACCAGAGGTTGCAAGCTTGAAAATCCAAGGTTTTGGTCCAAAAACAAGGCAATAGGGGTGCAAGGTTTGAAAGGCTCAAAGCTGTGGCATTCTGCTGAAGACTTCGAGCACTTAACAAGCATATACACCCATCATTGGGTATGCAAGCGATGACGTCTAAGTCGTAAGGGCGGTCAAAAATGGGGTGTCTGCAATGGAATACTCGTTTGTAGGCTCAGGTTGGGTAAGTAGTTGGTTGGGTTGTGTTGGTAAATGGGTTGGCGGTACTAAGGGATTGTTTGGAATGATCTATGTAGACACCCCATTTTTAACCGTCCTCAAGACTTGTACGTCACCATTTGAACACTCGGTAATCATCCATGTTTGTGTTCGTCTTGAGTCCCCGGAGGTCTCGGCCACGCGCCTTGCCTCAGGATCTCTCGACTCGACTGTTTTGTGTTTGGTTTTGCACCAAACATTTGTGTTTTGCCTTGGAGGGGCAAGAAATGGCTTGTGGGCCATCCCCACACATCACCGGCCATGGCTTGAGGCCACCGGCCAGTGTTTTGTTGCCATCGGCCAAATGTTTGGCCGGTCGGCACTCTAGATGGTCGGTCGGCCATTTATTTTGTCAAAATAGCATTTTTGACTGGCCGATCACTGTGCATCTGCTTTTGCAGATATTTTTATGCTAGCTGTGCTAGCTGGCATACACCTTTTCCCCCCTCCATACACGTGTATGGAGGGATTTCACTCTTGCCAAGCTTGTTTTGTAAGCTTTGCAAGAGTGATCTTCTATAAAGAGGAGGCCTCTCCTCCTTCCTTGGGGGTTAGAAAAAAGCTCCAGAGGTCTGGTTTTTTTCTAGGGTTAAAAGTGTGTGCCTATTCTATCTCTATTCCTCTCTCCCTTGTAAGTTAAGTGTGTGTTTGTCCTTACTATTGCACACAAACACCTACCATTACACCTTACCTTGGTTGTTGAGGCATTGGGGGGTTGTCCTTGAAGTTTTTGAGCTGGTTTGGAGTTAAGAAAGCTGCTGGAGTGATCCTTGTGAAGAAGGTCTTCAAGGGTAAGATTCTTGCCCTTTTTACCCCATCTTTGCATAGTCTTTTTGCCTACCTTGCATTTGTTTTTGTGCTCAGGGTATAGCATATAAAATTTCTATTTTTACCTGCTTAAAATACTTTCTTAAGGTTGCTTTGTTGTTTGGGGTTGTTT
The DNA here is from genome assembly GCF_055761805.1 of Camellia sinensis. Taxonomy (NCBI): domain Eukaryota; kingdom Viridiplantae; phylum Streptophyta; class Magnoliopsida; order Ericales; family Theaceae; genus Camellia; species Camellia sinensis. The sequence goes on from NC_138965.1 coordinate 86,461,775, forward strand.
GACCCCTCTTGGGCCTTGTTAGGCCCTATTTTTGTGCTATTTTGGTGAGCTCCGGGACCACCTTGTTTGGGCCTCCTAACCACTGAAATCTTGAGGGATTTCAGTGGTGAGGATGGTGTCTTAAGGTCCCAAGAAGGAGAGGGCCACCCCCCTCTCCTTGTTGTCTTCAATATGTGCCATTTAAGCCTCATGTGTGAGCAACATTTTTGAGACCATGTTGGCCATGTTTCAGTAGGTATTTGGTAGTATTTTGCCATGTTCTACCTCTGTTTTTACTTGGCTTAGACACACCATGCTTGCCTTGCATACTTGTCTTGTAATGCCATGTTTTAGCCTTAACATGCTTTGTGCTTTGAGCCTTGTTCTAGCATGATTTAGTCCTAGTTTTGTGAAGCTTTTATGCGTGTGTTAGCATGCTAAAGGTCTATTTTTAGTCATTTGGGTCATCCATGCTTTGCTTTGTATAGCTACCATTTAATTCCCCTTGTATGCCTTGAGCATTGACCCCTCTAGCATGCCATCCTTGCTTTGTTTCAGTGGTTTGGAACCACTTGTCATGCCATTTCAGTCCATTTAGCATTCTTGTATGCTTGCATTTGGTGTTCCTTCAAAGCCTTAAAGAGTTCATGTTTAATGCTCCATGAATGTGCCATTGCGTATGCCATCATGTGTAGGCCTGAAGGATGCCATGTCGTTGTGTTTTTGGCTTCGTTTTAGCATGCTAAAACTCTGATTTTGGTCATTCAATTCATGCCATGTTTGGTTTTGTTAAGGGTAGTTCGATACCTCTTTGGTGAGCCTTAGACCTCGGACTTTGCTTGCATGCTTTCATTGCCTTGTTTAGATTGATTTGGCATCATTTTATAACATGATTTCAGAGTTTATAATGCATGCCATATGCCCATGGTGTTCCTCTTTTAAGTGTGCTTAAAAGTTGTCCCTATATGCCTAAGTGTTGGACCTTGTATGCATGCATGTTTGTATGTGTTTTGGTCCTCATTTCTGTGGCTTTTGGCCACTATTTTGGGACCTCGTTGAGAGCTGCCCAAATTAGTCTAAGTCCACTCCCACTCTTTACATGTTGTTACATGTCTTACACTTTGCATGCTTTGATTGCATCATGTCTTGCATGTCCATTAGCCTTGTATGTTGTTGCATACTTGGCCCAACACATGCTTGTTTGTGTGCCTCAACATCTGTATTACATCTTGTATGTTTGTTGGCTAGCATTGATGCTTCATGCCTTGTGTGTTTGTTTGCATTGTCATGTTGCATACTAGCTCACATGCCTAAGTTGCATGGCATTGGTATGCATGCTTTGCCTCTTGAATTGAGTATGATAGAGGTTGAGCTCATTGTTTGTTTGTGTGCATTTCATTCCACATTGAAAATGCATACTTGGTTCTTGAGCCATCACGCATTGAAATGCGCGATTGGTGGTCCAAAAATCGAGTACCATGCCCCTTTGAGTCATGAATATGATAAGGAGTGTGGTTGGTGCAAACATTGCTTGAAATGCATTGCCATGCCTTGTTTTGCCCTCTGCTGCTGTCAAAACAAATTTTGCAGGAAGCTTTGGCCGGTCGACTACGCCAAGTGCCGATCGACCATTTATGGATGGCTGATAGCTCCATATATGGTCGATGACCACCCTGCCATCGCCAGTGACCATTCCCCTTGGCCGGTGGTGTTCCACAATGTCCAGAGAGTGCTCCTTGGGAATTGTGCCATTTTCAGAGGAGTAGAGCAGGGAAAACAGAGGCAACTTGTGCATGGTGGTAGATTTCCGAGCGAAACTGAGCGTGCATGCATTGGACCCTCTTCCCGAGGCTGATTTTTACTGCTTAATTAGCTTAGTTAATTTGCTTAACTAGTTAATTGTCTATAATATTTAATTAGCTTGTAGGTTAATTAAATTGTATTATTTTTTTGGTCCCTCCGAGCAAGGGCGAATTTGTAATAAGTGTGGGTGCGTGTGTGCATGTCTTCCAACCCCCACTTCTTTCTCCCTTTTACTTACCTGCTTTGATGGTTAGTGTTAGGGCACGTTTAATTTAGCATACCTTATGTTGTGCATGCGTGCATCATTCATCAGTCTTGCATGCACCAGGCTCGGCGCATCATGCTAACTGCATAGTATTTCGAATTCCAAACTTGATTACGTGCATCAAATTGTTGTATTTCACATGTCATCCTTAGATTAGCCGAGCCTATTCTAATGACATTTTGTATGCGATACATTAGCCATTTTTAACATGAACTAGGATCATGTATGATTACTAACTAGTTCATTGTTTTGGCACGGAGTACAATGTAAGTATTTATGCTTTAGTATCTTGCATGAATGTGAATGCTAACATGACAGCATGTCTACCATGCGACTATATGCTTACATGATATTACTGCCTGAATGCCTGTGGGTGAAGGTTGGATTGTTTGAGTTGGAACAACTCATTGAAATCCTTGTTTTAGCCTACTCGTGAGTAGCAAATTTCAAATCATTTTCAAACAAACAGATATGCGATGCTTTGTTCCAAATTAGGCGATCTAGTCTATACTTGTTTTGCTGCGCGCATCACGTAGTAAATCTTGGCTAATAAGTGGAATAAGAACGCATGTGTTTTCAAAGCTAGATATCATGGCTAGTAGAGGCCGATCTTCAGATCGAGCGAGAGGGGGTGCTCATAGCTGACCTTCCCCAATCGTACCCAAGTTCCCGAGCCGAGGCAACTTTGGGGATGACGGACACATGGCCATAGGCAAACGAGTCAAGGTTTCCTAAATTCTCCCAAAATAAAATATTTAGGTGGCGACTCTGTATCTGGCAAAGCAGTCCATGTTTGGCACTTCTTTACAAAAATCAGTTTTCCAAAACGATTTGCCGGATTTGGACTCTTTGGTGATTTATCAATCTCACATTGCACATTGTGAGATCAGATTAAGAACCGACACAAATCGAGTCCGAACTGTAGCATGGGTCCCAAGGGCACGTCTACAATTTCTGGCGACTCTGCTAGGGAGTTTAGAGAACTTGACTCGAACGCATGATATCATGTTTTGATTACACTTATGTATTTCTTTGCATTGCATGTGCATTGGTACGCGTAGGACACCGTGTTTGCCATTTGCTATTCCTGAACGGTTTTTCGGAGGCGTGCTTTGTCAAAGCATACCATAAGGCTGACCGGTTATGGGCTCTGCCAGTATGGGAACACAAACCCCGGTTGTCACTGGGGCACCCTTTTGATCATTCGACCTAGTGCATATTCGGAATCCATAGTGACCATTCCAAACTAGGACAGGTTGCTTACTCGATGTTAGGTTGTTTGAAACCGCTACGTGCATAGTGAAACCCTAGCTCCTGGCAAAATAGGACAGGGAAACCCTACCCCAACATAGGGGTGTTTTGGTTCTCATTTACTTGCTATGTGCTTTTAGAGTGTATCTCTATAGAAACGCACATATCAGTTTGCAAGTTTAAGTACCAGGCCTGAGGGCATCAGTATCAGTATTTTGGGGAACTAGTTATATCTGCGGGTATCAGACTCAGTTTTGGGGCAGTGATTTTGGGGAACAGTGATCAGTAGTAGAGTACAGTTATTCAGCTATGCTTGTGTCTGTTCTGATTGGGCTGAAACGCTGCGTGTTTTCTCTTTCAGTTCAGAGAGTTAGTTCAGAATAGCCAATGTTCTTCTTTGTTGAGGCAAGACAAATATCTGATCCGTCAGTCACCGTTCAAGTTCAGCAGACTTATGATGACCCAAAGTTCAGAGGAAATCGTGGTTATGACAGCCGCATTAGACCAAGGAATCACCCTGCAAAGTGAGACCAATGTTGAAGTACCACATCCGCCCAGGTCACCTGCTACGTGCCTGACCTGGGAACCCCAGATGTTTCAAGTACGTGAACCCACCACGTTTGAGTTAATGGGAATGATCGGCGACCTCCAGAGATCTGTGGCCAATCTGGCCTATGGGATGTCGGCTCCACCACCAAATGCACCATATGCCGGGAATTTTGTACCGCAGGAGCCCCCACTATTAGGGCGAACTATGATCAAGCTCAGCCAACCTGAGGCTGTCCCAAGCTATGACCATGATGTGCCAACAACAACCAGGTTCCGCTCTGATATAGCAACCCAAACCCTCGATCAGGCTGAGGCTAGAGGTAAGAACAAAGTGGGAACAGATGCTGATCCCATTGAACAACTGTTGTGGGCTGTCGAGGCTTTGAAAACCGGAGGGATGAATAAGCGGCAAGTATTCGCAGTCATGACTAAAGCTGTGGATGATGCTTTCCCTACTCCAGCCGAGGATAGTTCAAGCCAGGCGGAAAATCGGGATAGGCCCCGTCATGCCAGAACAGTCCCTTCTGCTCCCAACCCTGCACCAGGAAAAGATCAAAAAGCCAAGGCAGTGCCTGCCGACCCTTTCGCTGGTACGTCTAGCAAGAACCCTCAGACTTCGAAGAATCTGCCTCGAGGACGCAGAGTCTTTCATGCCCTCTACATGCCTTTGTCTAGGGCATTTCAAATTCTGGCTAAAAAGGGGCACCTTAAACCCCTCGAACCTCGACCTCTTCCGAAGAATCTCCCCCTCACACATGATGCTGCCTTGTACTGCGCATACCATCAGCAAACCGGTCACAGCACCGACGGTTGTTTCCGTCTTCGCCATGAAGTGCAAGATTTGATCAACAATGAGGTCATCCTCCCACCCACCTCAGCAAAGTCTGTTACCACAGAGTTGTTGAACTTCAAGGATACTACAAGTATGTGATCAAGGGTTGGACCACCTGCGGGCGGCGCTCGGTGTATTTCAGATGTGGCGTTTGGCACGCACTGTCGGGAGCATTTGCGAATGTGGTTTTGTAATTTCTAGCTTGGGTGTTAAGTCAGTTCTTTGTTTTGATTTGGGTCTGTCTCATTGTCTTGAGTCAGTCTTTTTGCTTAAGGGTCTGTCTTGTTGTGTTGAGTCAGTCCCACTGTATAAAAATCGGGTGATTCCAGGGTTGTTGTCTCGGATATCATTGTTGCCTCGGATATCATTATTTTGTTATGTAACTATCCTTTTTCTTTCTTTCGAGTCTGTCTCTTCTGTGGAGCCAGTTACAACTAGGAAATCTGAATGAAACGGCTGCAGCTATCAGGTTTTCATGCTTATTGCTACTTTGAGCTAGTTGTGCCAGAGCATTTGAATGAAACGGCGGAGCATTTCACTTACTCTTCTGCACCTCGAATTCATTACATTGACCTAAGTTTTTCAAAACTTTTTTAACACTGTGGTGATGAAAACGAAGAGGAAGGAATTCCTCGGGATTTGCAAAACTTTAATCAGTTGAGAGAAAGAGAGGCGTGCTAAGCCCTTACTAATTGAAATCATGTTTGTTAACGTGAGTACTGAGAAGGACCCTGGCTTGATCCAGATTGGTTCCGCACTATCTTCAGCGCGAGCGATTTGTCGCTTTCTTAAAAAAATTTCAAAAACAAAATATTTTGCGCAGTCCTGCGAAGACCTGTGTGGAATCGCTCTTGAGATTGTGCAGCTTAGGATCGCTCTCAGCCTCAAGACTTGAGCCCTTGCATTCAAACCTTGGACCTTAGTTCAGAATGTTCAACGGTCAACTACAACATGAGGCCTGCGTGGCCAAATTTGAAGCAACCCTCGAACAAAAGGCCAAGAAAGTCAAATCAAGAAGATCAGACCTCATCAGAAGAAGCTTGCAAAGCTAAATCAGAAGCGCTCCTTGAACTAGGGGCAAAAATGTCCGATGTGCTCGAAGAGCCGAAGATGGATCCTTCTGGAACTCAATTCAACAGCCACCCTCCTGGATACGGATGGCTTCGAGATCCTAAAACCATTTGGCATGGACCTGTTACACTTTTACCCTTGAGAGGCTCGCTGGGCCGAAAACCTGGAAGGGAGACCCAGGCAAAAGTTAGAACAAGAGAAAAATACAAAAAAGAATGAAAAAAAAATGAAAAGAAATGAAAAGAATTGAAAAGAAAAGAAAAACAAAGCTCGCAAGGTTGAAAAGCCGAAAGGGTGGCCTTGGCAAAAGTTAGAGCGTAGAAGGTGAGGGTTTATACACGAGTGTACCTTAGACCGAAACTACGTATGGCTTGATTCCCATGTTTGGGATACGTAGGCAACTTCATCCTGAAGTCCAGCCCCACGCACTTTCAGAGTGACTGTGTCCATATATTTGTTCTGACCATCTTCGTCTTCTCTGTATCCGAGAGTTTAGCTGCGATCATCACTAATGAGGACTGACTACAATATGCTGCGGCGTTATCCAGACAAGGGGCAACTTTCCGTTGCCATGAGTCGCCATCCAAACCAGGGGCAACTTTCCGTTGTCGTGCTGTGCCCTTTGGAACAAGGGGTAATTTTCCATTGCCTCCGATCCAAGGTTGTACATCTCGAGAGTAAGTTTCATGCTCGTTGAACACTGGTTGTTTGCCAAAATGATTTTTGAGATTTTTTTTTTTTTTTACTGAGGTTGACTATTTTCTCGAAAATAATTTCATTTCTCTAAAACTAGACCATTTTCTTGGACCCAAAAAAGGAAAATTTTCAGTGCTCATAGCCTGACTTGCATGATTTTAAATCAGAAAATTGAACAAGCTTGTTAATCTAACTCTCATGTTGGTCAAAATTGTTTTAGTAGAAAACCAAAACAGAAAATGTCAAAATGATGAACTAGGGGCACAGTTGAGTCAGGTGTTTTGTCTTTCCCCCGTTGTCAACATACTTGCCAGAGGGGCACTCTACCTGCCAACAAAGGTACAACTGAGGTTAACAACAAAGGGCTGAAAGCTCTCAACATCCTCCAAGTAACGAGGTATCAAACCAAGTGCGAAGCACGAATTGGGGTGGATTAAGATACTCCACTCCTTCATCCGGAACAACGACTAAACGTCGCCGGAGGTAATAGCTGCAAGCTAATAGTGTTGGGCATGAACCCACAACCTCTTGTTTATCCACCGACCATATTTGAGGAGTGATGAAAAATGAGAGATTGAAGAATAGAGAGGTGTAAGTTGAGAGAAAAGCGAGCAGAAGGGTTTTGAGAGAAAAACTGAGCCTGAGGGCCGAGTGATGTGAGAATCACAAATAAGAAAGGGTGGGAAATAATACCCGAAAAAACTGGCTCCTCGCGATTTCTGAGGTCTCTTGTCCTTATAACGCGTCTGTGTGTCGTGTCTTTTGTTTTGTTTACCTCAACTTTTGTTTTGAGTCGGTCCCGAGGGTGTCTTGTCGTGTTTAGGTTGTTTACCTTTCTTTTTTTCTTTTTCGTTATTGAGTCTATTTCACTATGTTCAGTCGTAGGCTCAATACTTGGTTGCAAACCCTTTTCTCAAATCGCTTTATGCTCAGGGTGCTGTGCCACTCTCCACATTTGTGCAAGGCAAGATTGGTTCCTTCAACAAACTGCAGGGTCCACCCTCGATAAGTGTGAACAGGAAAACCTAAACCTATCCGAAGCTTTTGGGTTCCGGATTGCGAAACAAGAAATTTTAGAGCATTTGAGTGTGTTTCAAATTCTGCAGAGTTCAGAATAAGCCGTGTATTCAGAATGAGCAATATGCTGCTGTGGGCTATGAGTTCAGAATGAGCTGTGCATTCAGAATAAGCAGTGTGTTGTATGAGCTGTGTGGATCCGCTGTGTGCAGAATAAACTGAGCGCTGTGTTATGGGCTGTATGTTCAGAATGAACAGTGGGTTGTGCAAGTTGTTTCGTTATTAGCCGGTTCACTATCTGGTTATTACAATACAAGTGTTTGATTTTTAGACAAAAGATCAATCTCATTTACATTGTTGTGTAATATGATGCGATACAATGCGATGCGATGTAGGAAATACACAAATGTAACACTTTTTCAGACAAAAAGCTTGTTTCATTTCATCATCTTTTCAAGTACAAAGTTTCGAAGAAAAAAAGAACTTGCCTGCAACATTACAAGGTACTCAAGCTACCAGCAAAGAAGAAGGAAAAGTAAAACAAAAAAAAAGAAAAGCAGTAAAAATCTGGATCAGTATCGACCATCTCAGGCCTATGGGTCTGTCCTCGTCCTCTTCCGAGACGAAGGTCTAGGAGCATCGTCATCAACACCGTCGTCTGAGCCCGAGTCGTCTCCGGTCTCCTCCTCGGATGACTCTATCTCCGTCTCTGCCTCTGCCTCGGACTCGTCATCATTAGGAACGAGTGCCCGAGAGCTACTCCCGACATGAGTGCGCCCCACTTTGGTGCGGGGGAATACTGTGCCACCTTGCCCTCCTCCTCGAGCGGGAACAGAAGGCCCAATTGGAGCACCTCCTGCAGCCGACATCTGGAATGGAGGCTGAAAAAGTACAAATGGCAAACGTATCAGTATGCTACGCAAAGCAGGGTATGAATGCCGAATACAGTGTGTGAGTACAGTGTATAAGTGCTGTGAACAGTATGCTGGTACAGAATGCAGTGACTGAGTGCAGTGTATGAATGCCGTGAGTAATGCAGTGAACAGTCTGTGGGCCACAGTGTATCAGATGCCGTGAGGGCCGTGTATCGAGTATTGTGTTGACAGTGCGATGCATCAGATTATGTGAAACGGTTTATGTATGGTTTGAGACTGTGGTCAGAAGAGCGTACCGAAATACTGTAAATGGCCAGCAAGTCGAAGCTCCGCTGTAGCATCCCCATCATGGAGGCGTTCAACTCCAGGGACTAACGAGTGTACTCGGAAGAAGCCTGCAAAAGTGTTAGAAGTATCAGTATTCTGCGGAATATCAAGAAAAAACGAAACGAAATGACAATGCAAGATGCAAAATGCAATAGTACATACCGGGGGTAAGTCGTAGAACCCGACTAACTCGTGATCAGCCGGAGGGGGAGAGAAGGGGATCTGATAGGTCTCCCCACCTTGCCCTCGGCATGTCATCATCGTGGGCAGTGCTGGCCAACTAGCCCGCCGTCCTCTCCGAGCCCCACTCCTGTCGCGGACTCGAGCCACTCTCGCCGCTCTTGCTCCCGCTCCTGCCCTAGCCGCCAGTGCCACTTGCCTCTCTCTCTCAGCTCGACGGCCACTGCTCAAAGGCCGCATGATGTAGGTCTGGACGTACTCTGTGTAGTCGCCCTCGCCCCTGAAGCCCTCAGCATCCCAGCCGATCTTGTAATCGGCCATCTCCTCCAGGGTGTACCTCTCGGTGTCCCTCATATGGACAGGAGGCGGACCCGGAACTATCTGCCCTGGTAAACCCAGGGTCTGGCGCAGGAAGCGCTCACCTAGGTACCAAGCCCGATAGATCGGGCCCTCCAACAAGATCCTGAACCGGGCGGTCTCCTTAGCGTCGGCAAACCGCTCTCGAACCGCAACTGGCAATGGAGCCCAAGGCTGCCAGGTGATCTGAAAATGATATGCAGTCAGTTATCTACTGTTATTGAAAATACAGTGCAAAGTGAAGCTTGAAATAAACTCTAAAGTTGAACATACCTCTGCGGGGGTGATGGTGTCAAAGTAGCGGTGGAAGAATATGAACGTCTCCCGGGGTCTCCGCACACACCTCACGTCGAAGCGTCGGGAGAATGGAACGCCGAGAGGAGTCTCCACGTCAGACACTAGTGCAAGCCTCGGGAAGTAGGCGTAGACCCACAATTGCAGGGCAAATATTAGTACGCTTATCAGATAAAGCAGAATGCAGAATAAAGCAAAAATGGTAGAACCGTGTATTGTGCAGAGTGTACAGTGTGTGCAGTGTATAGTCAGTGTAAAGCAGAGTATATGTGTGCCGTGTGTGCAGTATACAGTCAGCGTGCAGCAGACCGCAGGGTGTGCAGTGTACAGAGTACAGAAAATGTAAAGCAGAAATGTAAAAGAGGAAGAAGATGTACCTCCCAAGCTCGCCAGTAGCCTCCGAACTATTTCCTGCTGCATCGAGAGGATGAGCTCATATACCCATAGAGTATGGCCAAGGCTGCCCCACCCCAGTCATAGCGCAGGATCCTGGTCACGTCTACCAGAGCGCTTAACAAACAGAGAGGCACAGTGTTCGTCTGGTCGGCGAAGATGGTCGTCCCCAGTAAGAACATAAGGAAGCCGCGCGCGTACTGCTCCATCTCCTCCTGAGTCATCGGCATCTCCTCCGCTAGAGCCTGCTGAATCCGGAAGTGGTCCTCGAACCACGAGTATCGAACGAACCCTACCCGAGCAAGAGGCGATAGGTCGCCAAGCAAGTACATCTGAGCGGCCTCCCACTCATCCATGTCTGTGTGGAAGGGGATCGGATCACCCCCTACCCCGATGCTGGTGAGCATCAAGAAGTCATAGGGAGTCATCGTCATGTCTCCCGTGGCAGAGAAGTGGAAGGAGTCGGTAGTGTCCCACCACCTCTCCACCAGAGCGGTAAGGAGAGGCCTGCTCGCGGTAAGTCTGGAAAGTCCCCTGCAGAAGGCGTCGAAGCCGGCCTGATCAACAATATGGCGGACCGCTTCCAGTAGCTCCATATACCATCCACGGGCCATGGCATTCCCATACCCCCGGCAGGTTTGGAAATCCCCCTGTATTCAAAAACAACAGTTGCGAAGCAATATTCAATAGACAGTTTTGAAGAATATTCAGAATTGATATAGCGTGTGTGCACGTGTTCAGATTCAAACAGACATCGGGTGTCGGTGTGCTCACAGTGAACTACAACATATGATGTGTCAGTGTGTTTGAATGGTTCAGTACAGATATAGCGTGTGTGCATGTGTTCAGATTCAAATAGACATCGGGTGCTGGTGTGCTCACAGTGAACTACAACATATGATGTGTCAGTGTGTTTGAGTGGTTCAGTACAGATATAGCGTGCGTGCACGTGTTCAGATTCAAATAGACATCGGGTGCTGGTGTGCTCGCAGTGAACTACAACATATGATGTATTAGTGTATTTGAGTGGTTCAAAGCAAGTGCAGTGTGTGTGCGTGTGTTCCAATTCAAACAGATATCAGTGCAAGCGTGTTCATAGTCAACTACAGCATATGATATACCGGTGTATCCGGGTCAGACAGTTAAAGGCAGAATCGACTATGGCAGTTGAGTATTCTACTTTGCAGAAACTGAAATCGGGAAAAGAATATACCTCGGAAGCACCATGTGAAAAGTGTGTCTCGGGCTCACGCAGAAGCAGCTCCGCTGGCACCCTCCTGTCAAAGCTCCTGAACTGGCAAAGATCGTCAAGAGGCAGCTCGTGAATCGCCGGCCTGTAGGTCGCCAGATTGAATGGACGGACGCTAAGAGGCAAGAGCTCGGCCTCTGGGTCCATATCTACCTCTGAGGGAGCCCCACCGCCTGGAATATCGTCAGCCATCTCGAAGAGAATGTGAAAATGGCCGGGAATGTGGAAATCGGGTGAGAATACGAAAGGTCAACCAAAAAGTCAACCCCAAGAGGGCGGAAAATGGCCGGAAAAGCCGAAATGTGGAAAAGGTACAGAGATCGAGATGAACTCGAGGGAAACAAGCCCCCGAGTGGCAGAAATCGAAAAAGAGACACCGAAACGAAGATTCGTTCGGTTCAAAACGTTCGAAACGCGAAGGTATTCGCGAATCGGACGACGAAACAGGAGCTAAAACCGAGGAAAACAGGGAAATAAAGGAGGAAAAATACTCTAGAGGGAAAGAGAAGGAGATTTCGGGCAATAAGGATTGATGAAAATAGGGTTTAAACCCCTATTTTATAAGACCCGTGGCTGAAAGACCAAACTGCCCCGATTCAGGCATGTTTGGCCGGTCGGCCAAATAGATGGCCGATGGACAGCCGGTGATCTCCTATAGTGGCCGGTGAGCCTCCTACACCCTTGTTTGGGTCAGATGTGTGGTTTGGGGCCTTCATTGCTCAAGACAGTGCAAGAAAGTGCATTTTCGAAGCTTAACCGGTCTCCGTTTTGACCTCAGACCGTGTCTTCTGTGCGTAGCACTTGAATATGGGTGCGGTGTATCCTTTTTGTATCCTTTTGTCTCTTTCAAGATTCGAAAGTTGTCCCACATGCGTTGTTTTACAACGCTTTGACATGAGCGCGCGTTAAGTTATACACGCACGACTTGCATTATTATGCACCCAGTGACGGTCTGGCGAGACCTTAAATACGCACGGTCTGGCGAGACCTTAAATACGCTCGGTCTGGCGAGACCTTAAGTATGCCCGATCTAGGAGACCTTAAATCCTCTGAAGGTGCAAAACCTTCGGTGTTTGCATGACTGCATGCGTTGTAGCACACATCATCCCTCCCATCGTTATGCGTGTCTACACGCGTTGTAACGCACACAATTTGCATCGCCATGCATTCTTCCCCAGCATTCGGTCTAGGAGACCTTAAACCCTCTGAAGGTGCAAGTCCTTCGGTGTTCGTCGTGCCTGAACGACTTTTGGTAAGTTGCATTGTCATGCATCTCAAGCGACACGCGTTGTCGCGTATTCGAGTTCACATGCATTGTCATGCATTCCAAGCGACTCGCGTCGTCGCACATTCGAGTTCACATGCATTATCATGCATTTCAAGTGATGCGCGTCATCACGCATTCGAGTTCACAAGCATTTTGAGCGACATGCATGGTTGTGCATTCAAGATCGTATGCATTGTCATGCATATCAAAAGACGTGCGTTGTCACGCATTTGCATCGTCATGCATCAACATGCGTCATTTGCACTTTCAAAACAAGATAAAAAAAAAAAACAATCATGCATTATCATGCATTTTCAAAGAAAAACAAACAAAAAGGAGCAACATGCATTGTCATGCATTTTCCCTTTCATACATTTGTCATGCATTTCAGAAAAAAAAAAAAAAAAAAAAAAAAAAAAAAAAAACATGCATTGTCACGCATTTTCTCTCTCGTTTGCATTGTCATGCATTTTCAAAAAAAAAAAAAAAAAAAAACACGCATCACCATGCACTTTTCATGCATTTCAAAAAACAAAACAAAAATAAATAGTGCATATGTCATGCATACATTGTAATTAGTGCATATGTCATGCATTCACTGTAAATAATGGATATGTCATGCATTACATTGTATATAGTGCATATGTCATGCATTCCCTTGTATATAGTGCATATGTCATTCATCTTACTGTAAATATTGCATTTACGTCCATCCATTGCATATTGTATATATTGCATTGTAGGTTGCATGCATCCACTGCATCACATCCATCTATGGCTTGCGCCTTTCCATGTTGAGCTTGGTCTGGTATGTGCCCATATTTTCACGTCGAAGCACAGTTCTGCATGTGTACGCGCCTATTCCACTGCTGGTATTGTGGTTTGAGGGTTGCTGTAATAACCCTCACCATTGCTTACCGATAAACACTGATTACCGTTAAACCGAACTGATTATGACTGATGATTGAACTGATTAAAGTACTGAACTGACTGACTGAAAAACTGGAACTGAATTGACTAAGTATGTGTGTTAATTTGTATTCTATCTGTTTGATTGTTTAGTTGATCTGTTCACGTGTTATGTTTAAACTGCTAATTGAAGGCCTTATCGGCGGCCGAATCGAGAATTGATTGATGTTTCATGACCCTCATAATTAATGTGATTTTACGGGGTATTTATCTGAAAACTGATTAGGTATGATTAAATTAGGTTAAATATTGGGTTAATTGCAAAGTTTGACTTAATTACAATTAGACCACTTAGTGGCCACTATCTCAATATAACATGTGAGCCTTGTATACACTTGAAACAAACATTTTCCTCAGCCCTCTTCTTGTTCTTGCCGACCTTGAGGGAGAGAGAGAGCAGATTTGTTCTTGAAGAATTGCTTGGTAATTGAAGTATAGATTGTATATTTGAGCTCCCAAACCTTGAATACAAGACTTAGGTAAGGATTTCATCTTCTCATTCTTGTGTTTGAGCTAATTCTTGCATGGTCCATGTTAAATTGTAGAGCTAAGTCATGTTCTAGTTCATACATGTTGATATAGAGCATAATTCATGCATGCATGTTTGAATTGTTGAGTTGTGAGTTGGTTTCATGGTAAAATTGTCACATGCATGCCCATGTTTTGAGTGTAGTCCATGATTTCATCATGTTTTGGAAACAATTGGCTCTCTAGAGCATGTTTTGAAGCGTTGAATTGATTTGAATTCATGCATGTTTGCATGTTCTTCATGTTCATGAAATTGGTTTGAAATTGGGTTTGAATTAAACACCCTTGGGCTTTGATTTCTCAAATCGAGTTTTGAATCATGTTATTCCATGTGTTTACAAGTGTTTTTCCAGAAATTAGCCCAAGAGGATCGGTTTTGATGCTTTTGAACTTGAGTTTGAGCTTGGAGGTGCAATCTGGAATTTCCAGATTTTGCACTCCCGCTCGAGCGGAGAGAGAGACGCTCGAGCATGGAATCCGAGCATCCAGCATCTTGCACTGTTTTACAGTCCGCTCGAGCGGAATCATGTGTCTCAAGCTCGAGCGGGCGTCGAGCGTCCATCGAGCGGAGATTTCACCCATCCAGTACTTTTACAGTACGCTCGAGCGGGAAAGTTGACGCTCGAGCGTGTACCTTTGTTGCATGACCGCTCGAGCGGGGAAACCTGAGCTCGAGCGGGACTCTGTTTTCTGAAAATTCTGAAACTGTTTTCTGATCACATCTTTGCATCCTCATCCCATCCTAGGCATACTTAGGCCTAGTTTAAGGCATCTTGTTGAGGACATAGATGTAGAACACACCAAGGCAAATTAGGGATTTAATTATTATCTTTCCCAGCTGTGTAGCTTAGTGTGTTCAATCTATTAACTGTGTACGGTTGGCTTTCTGAGGAGACGCTCTAGCATACTGTAGCCCAAAACTCTGTGAGTAACGATTGTGTAAAGATATGTTCACAAATGATTATCTTCTGAACAACTGAACTGTACTGTTTTCTGAACTGATTACTGTTAACTGAATGAATGTATGTCCTATATTCTGAACTGTATTGTGGCATCCTTAGCACCTACTGTTTACTGTTTACTATTACTGTTACAGAGATCTCTGTCGGTTCCCTTGTTGGAACCACTACTGTTTACTGATTGATAGCCATCACTACTGTTCGGTCTTTTAAGACCTACCGTTTACTGTACTGTTATGCTAATGGATGTACCACATATGACTGTACTGACTGAACGACTGAAATACTGTTTAAATGGACTGTTTTCATTACTGTAAGGACATTCATTCTTAACCCCTTTACGCATTATGTTATTCACTGGGCTTTAGCTCACTGCTCATATATATATGTAGGTGTACAAGCACCAGACCGCGGCTAGGAGCGTCAGGGTTACTCCAGTTTTGTCAAGCCAACTACCGTGCCTCACTGCGAGGTTCCAAGCCTATCGTGTTAAGGCTTAGGGGTGTTTTACAATTCCCCCTTCTGTACTGTCTTACTGTTTTGTATAGACTGAATGCTTACTGTACTGTGATGCGAAGGGTTGAGTCCCTAGTCTGAATGATTGTAAATATCGTGCATACTGTTCTGTACTGTTTATGTATATATGTATGGAAAGTCTTTTTGCATACAGACTGTCACAGCTCATTGGGCATTGTTTAATTACTGTTTTGGCTTCCGCCAGGCCCTGTACTCTGTTTTACTGTTCTTCTGTTAAGCAGGCCTTCGGTAATCTCGGATTACTGGCCGGTTACGGTGCTAAACCCATAGGGCCGGGTTTGGGTCGTGACAGTTGCGGCACCTTTTCTGTGTTAGACGCGGTTTGTTTGTGTACATGCCTTTCCTAGGCAAGATTTGGTTTGGCCCGCGTGCCTTATCCATTGTATCCTACCCATCCAGTGCATATTGTATATATTGCATTGTAGCTTGCATGCATCCACTGCATCACATCCATCTATGGCTTGCACCTTTCCATGTTGAGCTTGGTCTGGTATGTGCCCATACTTTTCGCGTTAAAGCACAGTTCTGCATGTGTACGCGCCTATTCCACTGCTAGTATTGTGGTTTGAGGGTTGCGGCACCGTTTCTGTGTTAGATGCGGTTTGTTTGTGTACATGCCTTTCCGAGGCAAGATTTGGTTTGGCCTGTGCGCCATATCCATTGTGTATACTACATTGTAGTGTAATTTGTTGCGTCCAGCATTTAGGATCGTGTTCTTTCCTTAGCGGGTCATTCCCCACTTTTGTCATCCCACCCAATTACTTATTCTTGTGTCCGTCTACATTACTCATAGTTCTGCATGTGTACACGCCTATTCCACTGTTGATACTGTGTTTTGAGGGTTGCGGCACCTTTTCTATGGTAGACTAACTTTGCATCTCCATCATCTCTATGACATTTGTGTGGTTTTGAACTGCTTATGATTTGATAATGTTTCAAATACATTGCATATCATTTGCATTGTTTCGAATACATTGCATATCATTTGCATTGTTTATACACAATTTTGTATATATTGCATTAGCATTTTGCATTCATTCCGCATCGTCATGCATGATTGCTAACTATATTGCACCTGTTGAGTTCTCTTTCTCTTTCAGGCACAATATTGTATGTACGGTTCATTTGAGGCTGGTGCAACCAGACGAATCGGGAAGGTATTGTATTCTCCGAGTGAGACATATCGAGAATTACATAATTCTCTTACATCCTTTCTGCATTGTACTGTAGTTGAATTTGTGTTTGATTGCTTAAAATTGTCGCATGTTACGCTTCGTTACAGCTTTCTTTGCATGATCATAAGTTATGTTCGGTTTCTTGCATTATCAGTTGCATTTTGCCCCTGCCTTCGGGCGCATATCTTTGCTTGTCTTGCATACTTTGTCTAAGTCTTCGGCCTTGTAAAAAATGGGTCGTCTTTGGGCTTTGACATTCACTCCCGTCATTCTTATGACTTTCGAGTTCTGTTAAACAGGGGCAACTGTAGACACCCCATTTTTGACCGTCCTCAAGACTTGGACGTCACCGTTTGAACACTCGATGATCATCCACGTTTGTGTTCGTCTTGAGTCCCCGGAGGTCTCGGCCACGCGCCTTGCCTTATGATCTCTCGACTCGACTGTTTTGTGTTTGGTTTTGCACCAAACACTTGTGTTTTGCCTTAGAGGGGCAAGGAATGGTTTGGGGCCATCCCCACACATCACCGGCCATGGCTTGAGGCCACCGGCCAGTGTTTTGTTGCCATCAACCAGATGTTTGGCCGGTTGGCACTCTAGATGGTCGGTCAGCCATTTATTTTGTCAAAATAGGATTTTTGGCTGGCCGATCACTGTGCATCTGCTTTTGTAGATATTTTTATGCCAGCTGTGCTAGCTGGCATACACCTTTTCCCCCCTCCATACACGTGTATAGAGGGATTTCACTCTTGCCAAGCTTGTTTTGTAAGCTTTGCAAGAGTGATCTTCTATAAAGAGGAGGCCTCTCCTCCCTCCTTGGGGGTTAGAAAAAAGCTCCAGAGGTCTTTTTTTTTTTTAGGGTTAGAAGTGTGTGTCTATTCTATCTCTATTCCTCTCTCCCTTATAAGTTAAGTGTGTGTTTGTCCTTACTATTGCACACAAACACCTACCATTACACCTTACCTTGGTTGCTGAGGCATTGGGGGGTTGTCCTTGAAGTTTTTGAGCGGGTTTGGAGTTAAGAAAGCTGCTGGAGTGATCCTTGTGAAGAAGGTCTTCAAGGGTAAGATTCTTGCCCTTTTTACCCCATCTTTGCATAGTCTTTTTGCCTACCTTGCATCTGTTTTTGAGCTTAGGGTATAACATATAAAAGTTCTATTTTTACCTGCTTAAAATACTTGCTTAAGGTTGCTTTGTTGTTTGGGGTTGTTTGACCCCTCTTAGGCCTTGTTAGGCCCTATTTTTGTGCTATTTTGGTGAGCTTCGGGACCACCTTGTTTGGGCCTCCTCACCACTGAAATCTTGAGGGATTTCAGTGGTGAGGATGGTGTCTTAAGGTCCCAAGAAGGAGAGGGCCACCCCCCTCTCCTTGTTGTCTTCAATATGTGCCATTTAAGCCTCATGTGTGAGCAACATTTTTTAGACCATGTTGGCCATGTTTCAGTAGGTATTTGGTAGTATTTTGCTATGTTTTACCTCTATTTTTACTTGGCTTAGACACACCATGCTTGCCTTGCATACTTGTCTTGTAATGCCATGTTTTAGCCTTAACATGCTTTGTGCTTTGAGCCTTGTTCTAGCATGATTTAGGCCTAGTTTTGTGAAGCTTTTATGCATGTGTTAGCATGCTAAAGGTCTATTTTTAGTCATTTGGGTCATCCATGCTTTGCTTTGTATAGCTACCATGTAATTCACCTTGTATGCCTTGAGCATTGACCCCTCTAGCATGCCATCCTTGCTTTGTTTCAGTGGTTTGGAACCACTTGTCATGCCATTTCAGTCCATTTAGTATGCTTGTATGCTTGCATTTGGTGTTCCTTCAAAGCCTTAAAGAGTTCATGTTTAATGCTCCATGAATGTGCCATTGCGTATGCCATCATGTGTAGGCCTCTAGGATGCCACGTCGTTGTGTTTTTGGCTTTGTTTTAGCATGCTAAAACTCTAATTTTGGTCATTCAATTCATGCCATGTTTGGTTTTGTTAAGGGTAGTTCGATACCTCTTTGGTGAGCCTTAGACCTCAGACTTTGCTTGCATGCTTTCATTGCCTTGTTTAGATTGATTTGGCATCATTTTATAACATGATTTCAGAGTTTATAATGCATGCCATATGCCCATGGTGTTCCTCTTTTAAGTGTGCTTAAAAGTTGTCTCTACATGCCTAAGTGTTGGACCTTGTATGCATGCATGTTTGTATGTGTTTTGGCCCTCATTTATTTGGCTTTTGGCCACTGTTTTGGGCTTAGTTGAGAGCTGCCCAAATTAGTCTAAGTCCACTCCCACTCTTTACATGTTGTTACATGTCTTACACTTTGCATGCTTTGATTGCATCATGTCTTGCATGTCCATTAGCCTTGTATGTTGTTGCATACATGGCCCAACACATGCTTGTTTGTGTGCCTCAACATCCGTATTACATCTTGTATGTTTGTTGGCTAGCATTGATGCTTCATGCCTTGTGTGTTTGTTTGCATTGTCATGTTGCATACTAGCTCACATGCCTAGGTTGCATGGCATTGGCATGCATGCTTTGCCTCTTGAATTGAGTATGATAGAGGTTGAGCTCATATTTTGTTTGTGTGCATTTCATCCCACATTGAAAATGCATACTTGGTTCTTGGGCCATCACGCATTGAAATGCGCGATTGGTGGTCCGGGAATCGAGTACCATGCCCCTTTAGGTCATTAAACATTGCTTGAAATGCATTGCCATGCCTTGTTTTGCCCTCTGCTGCTGTCAAAACAAATTCTGCAGGAAGCTTTGGCTGGTCGACTACACCAAGTGCCGATCGACCATTTATGGATGGCCGATAGCTCCATATATGGTTGATGACCACCCTGCCATGGCTGGTGACCATTCCCCTTGGCCGGTGGTGTTCCACAATGTCCAGAGAGTGTTCCTTGGGAATTGTGCCATTTTCAGAGGAGCAGAGCAGGGAAAACAGAGGCAACTTGTGCATGGTGGCGGATTTCCAAGCTAAACCGAGCGTGCATGCATTGGACCCTCTTCCCGAGGCTGGTTTTTACTGCTTAATTAGCTTAGTTAATTTTCTTAACTAGTTAATTGTCTGTAATATTTAATTAGCTTGTAAGTTAATTAAATTGTATTATTCTTTTGGTCCCTCCGAGCAAGGGCGAATTTATAATAAGTGTGGGTGCGTGTGTGCATGTCTTCCAACCCCCACTTCTTTCTCCCTTTTACTTACCTGCTTTGATGGTTAGTGTTAGGGCACGTTTAATTTAGCATACCTTATGTTGTGGATGCGTGCATCATTCATCAGTCTTGCATGCACCAGGCTCGGCACATCATGCTAACTGCATAGTATTTCGAATTCCAAACTTGAATATGTGCATCAAATTGTTGTATTTCACATGTCATCCTCAGATTAGCCGAGCCTATTCTAATGACATTTTGTATGCGATGCATTAGCCATTTTTAATATGAATTAGGATCATGCATGATTACTAACTAGTTCATTGTTTTGGCACGAAGTACGATGTAAGTATTTATGCTTTTGCATCTCGCATGAATGTGAATGTTAACATGAGAGCATGTCTACCATGCGGCTATATGCTTACATGATATTACTGCCTGAATGCCTGTGGGTGAAGGTTGGATTGTTTGAGTTGGAACAACTCATTGAAATCCGTGTTTTAGCCTACTCGTGAGTAGCAAATTTCAAATCATTTTCAAACAAACAGATATGCGATGCTTTGTTCCAAATGAGACGATCTAGTCTATACTTGTTTTGCTGCGCCCATCACGTAGTAAATCTAGGCTAATAACTGGAATAAGAACGCATGTGTTTTCAAAACTAGATATCATGGTTAGTAGAGGCCGATCTTCGGATCGGGCGAGAGGGGGTGCTCATAGCTGACCTTCTCCAATCGTACCCAAGTTCCCGAGCCAAGGCAACTTTGGTGATGACGGACACGTGGCCTTAGGCAAACGAGTCAGGATTTCCTAAATTTCCCCAAAATAAAATATTTAGGTGGCGACTCTGTATCTGGCAAAGCAGTCCATGTTTGGCACTTCTTTACAAAAATCTGTTTTCCAAAACGATTTGCCAGATTTGGACTCTTTGGTGATTTATCAATCTCACATTGCACATTGTGAGATCAGATTAAGAACCGACACAAATCGAGTCTGAACTGTAGCATGGAGCCTAAGGGCGCATCTACAATCTATAACTGCATTTTTTGAATTTTTGGCTATAAAAGTTAGGGAAAAAAGATGAATGTTTGGGATAACTTTTTTGACTTTTTTCGAATAAATGTGTATTATAATATTATAATAAATATACAAATGACCTGTTTGCCCCTACTCCCCTATTTGTCGTAGTGACTGTGTGTCACGTGAAGCGCTAGTATGGCTTGTGTATGCAATGTGTGGTGGGACGCCTCCCGAGAAGATATATCAAGTTTTTATTTATTTATTTATTTATTTATTTTTGCGAAGAAAGAACAAAAGCAGGGGCATTTTGGTCTTTTTGGCCTCTGACCAGTGTTGTTGTTTTCCCGTCCAAAAAAATGTGAATAGTATAAACTTTTTGGCTTTTGTAGTGACTTTTTGACTTTTTTTCTTTTTTAGGTCTACCCAAACACCTACTAAGTTGAGTGGTTACTAAGTTGACTTCGATAGTTTTGGTAGTGAAAGCAACAACATTGGTATTTCAAACATAGGCCTTATTGGCAGTCTCAACTTCTTCGACTCTCAGCCCTTGATTCAAAGCATCCTCAATTTGTATCCTAATCTCGTATAGGTATTTGAAGTTAAATAGAGGAAGGTCAACCATCATTTTCATGAGCCAATTTTGCATATTCTTTATCACCATTCGGACTTGGTCCTTTTGAGAAGGTTGGTTTGTTATTCTAGCAGATTTACTCCTTCAACAAGTGATAAAGTTGTTGAATTTCTCCTTAGGTCTTGTCGTGTTACTTCTAATTCTCGAGTGGTAACCTTGGGCTGTGTGTTATAAGAATACTGTGCCACAAAGGCTTCAGCTAGCTCTTTCTAATTACTTTTCAACTTATTTTCCAACTTCGCATACCAGATGGTAGTAACTCTGGATACGGTCCTTTCAAACAAAGAGAGTTTTTATGCTTGAGTCAATCCTATAGACCTCAGAATGCCAGAAAATAGGCGTATATGAATAATTGGATCTCTAGTATCGTTAAAACGGTCAATATGTGGTATTTTGAATCTTTCAAATTGTCTCACAACAGCCTTTGTGTACCCATCTTCAATATCTGGAATTGTATCAATGCCCTGGGTCTTCTTGAGGACTTTCTTCAACTTGGTAACCTTTGAATTGTTGGGTCATGTTCGATCAAGTCTAGAGGGAAAAATCCCTCAACAGCAAATTATGGGGCAAGAATTGGGTTATCTTGTGGATTCAAGTTTGGACCACAGAAGTCCTCAGCATTTGTAGACAATTGTAGGTGAATCAGCGGAATAGGAAGAACTCTAGGAGCAAGAGGAGTTGTCGGTGCCCCATGTGGGTATTAGATGTTGGCTGGGGTCCGAGCCTAAGCAGTGACTGTTTGGTTGAGAGCATCAACGATATTCTGTAGAGTAGTTATCATTTCTGCAATGTTAGGAGGAAACTTGGCCATAAGTGAAGGTGATACTGAACCAAAAGGGAAATGATCAAATTGTACTTTTGGTGATTGATTAACCCTCATTCTTCTGATTGGTGATGGAAAAGATACTAGTACTAGCTGTCCCAGATTAAGATCACTACCTTTCCACAAGCAGCCTGAATAAGTGCATTGAGCCTGGGGAATGCTAGGTCTATCTGAAGCAATGGTGCCGAACCTTCTAGCAAAATAAATGAACAAAGATCCCCTAATCAGATAATGCCCCTATAGAAGCTCAACAAAACTAGAACTCTATACTCAAACAGCATCCCCTCCCAAATTGATCTGACAAAACCTCTGCACTCAAAGAAAACCCCTATATTTGTTCCACTATATAGCACATAACAGATAATTTGCAAACACCCCTATGGGGGCTCGAATTATCCAGTCCTATTTTTGGAAGAGATCTAGAGCTTTTATATTCATACAAAAAGGTATCACAATAACCTAGAAACAGTGAATATCCTGTCCTAGTTTTGGAAGGTTCTACAGCGCTCTATATGCAAAGGTAGGATAAAGTCAAAAAGGGTGTACCGGCATGATCACCTAAATAACTCTCTAACTCGTTGCCGAGCAGCGAAAGAGGATCAAATGGAAGGCGATGATCAAGATCCAAGGGTTTGCGTTCCCAGCCTGACAGAACCTAAGTTCGGCGAGCCGTCATATACAGCAAGCCATCCAAGAGTGACAGGTGACAAATGTGAGGGATTTAAGCGAACAGATACAGATGCAAATGCAATGAACATGTCTAAATCTTAATAAATCCCATATCAGAAATTTTGAGTCAAGTTCTCTTAGTTCTCTTCAGCAGAGTTGCCAGAAACTGTGTGATCTAACGAACAAAGGATCTGAGTACGCTCAACAGTTTGAGCCCTCAGTCTGATCCACGAATGCAATATGAAATAAAACATATGTGTGATAGAGAAAGGTCATGAATTGAGCAACCCCGCTCACTTGATCAAAGATCAACCTCTACTATTATTAACATGACATGATTATATAACTCAATTATTACTACCGTCTTTACTATGTAGAGCAAACAAATATCGACCAAATCACTTATTTTGAAATGTTCTAATCTCTCGCTATGTTTAAAGAGAAAAAAAAAAAAAAGGTAGAAAGGCATGAATCTCGTGAAAAATCAAGACATTCGCCCCACGAAGAGATTGGAATCATTCCAACTTAGGCAATGAGTTCTCCATGCAATGAACAATCAGGGAGGTATAGGAAATAAGCACATAGCCTCATGGTAACATGCTAGATGTAATGAGAAGCAATCATAAGCAAGATGGAAAGATGAAAGAGGCTCACCTAGTACTCCTCTGCACCATGCTAAGATCGTAAAGGGTTAGAAAGCAATGCATAATACTAGATGCTAAACTAAATGATATGGAAGGGAAATGGTAAAAATGCTTACTGAGTACTCCAACTAAGCAAAAATAACATACTTAAATAGGAAATGCATGATCCTAGATGCGATATCTAATGCAAAATTCGCACACAATAAATCCTATAGGGCTTTGGACACTATCAAGATAGCATGGATATCAACGAAGCACATAACACATAGTTTAATTTGAAAATAATGGTCCAAGCCCAGATACATGTTCATATGCTAGTCATGGGATTATGATGACAAAAAAGTCAAATCTAAGTTATCAAAAAATAAAAGAGTAGAGAGTAAAAGTAAGGAATTGTCCCAATGTACACAACAATATAATGAATGGAAACTAAGAAAATGGCAAGACAAAAAATAAAGGGAACTCCAATAAGGATAGGGAGGTTCTCACCCTTTTATACATGGAAATGGGTATAACCTACCCGAATCCATAAGAAATGCTGATAAGAGGGGAGATCCAATCCATTCTCGCAGAATAAGCCATATCTAAGCTTCTACATCATAAAACCAGCAAAAATTGTAGAAAAAGGAAAAACTCTAAAGAGAGAAAGGAGATTCTCATCCTTCTACTCATAAAAAAGAGTGTGAACCACTAATCCATGTAAGATAGGTTCGAGAAGAGAGAAATTCCCTCTTTTCATAGAAGAAACCGTGCCTGGGTTTCTAACCCATAAAATCAAAGGAAAAAAAAAAAACAATTTGTGCTTGGCCAAAGCCACTATACAGGCCTCTACTAACTATAGAAGAGAGGTGAGAAAGAGAGAGATCAAACTAAGTTAGTAGAAATTTCAACCATCAATCCCAATAAAACTTCTAAAATAGAAGAAATAGAGTAGAGATGGGTTTTAAATTGAAATGAAAGTAAGGATTACCTTTGGAATAGTAGAGGTAAGGCCCGGGGTGATCGCAAACTCTAATCCAAGCTCTCTATGATTAGTAAAAGTTTTCTAAACTTGTTCGGCATGTTGCCTACAAAATGTTCGGTTGTGTAGAAAGACATCCAAGCACGCGTCCACAGGCCAAAAGGGTTCAATGCATCATGTAAAAGGTGTCAGGCAGAGCCGAGCTTATCCGACTAGTTTTCTTGGAAGGTTTCCCCTGTTTCCTCATTCATTCTAGCTTTCTAAGCTATCTCTTTTGGAAAAGTAGGTCAAGACATCTTTGAAAACACATTGCCTACACTTTCCAAGATGAATGAAAATGTTGCAATTGCCTTAAAAACATTTGGAAAATTAGGTTTGAAAGTCCAGAAAATGATTTAGTCGGAATGTGTATAGGGCGGGTTTGGCTTTCTTTCCCATTCATTACTTGTTGCTTGGAGCGACCTTTTGTATCTTCATCGAGAGCTTTGGGTAGAGCACCCAAGTCTTAAAGCTGATAAAAAATGGGGTGTCTACACTGCCTCTCTCTCTCTCTCTCTCTCTCTCTCTCCTATTTTGTCATCTACAAAGCCTCTTGTCGTGGCCGAAGTAGCGGCATCGTCGTGCCTCTCAGCACTTAGATCCTCACCGCCTCTCAACGCCCGTCATCCTTACATCACCGTTGGTCTCTCACTACTCCTCTTCCTTCGTCGCCGCTTCTCTCTCTCTCTCTCTCTCTCTCCCCTTTCTTATAAACACCCACCATACTACCTCTCTTTCTCTCTCTAAAAACCTCCACCACCACCTCAAATCTAGACTTTGCCGCCGCCTCAGATTTTGTTGCTTTGCCTTGTTGCCACCATTACTACTCTGCTACTAGAAGGTTCTCTAGAGATGAAGTTGTCGTCATCTCTCTCTTTCTCTCTGGCTCTCTCTCTTCATCCTCAATTTCCATCTTCGTCTAAAAATTCAGATATTCAACAAATGAGACAACAAAAAATATTTTGGTTTTTGATCTGTTATCTAATAACAATAAGAAATATTTCTAAATAGATAGTGGCTTGGTTATTTCTAAATATATGTTTAGATGAAGATTTTTGTTATATGTTCCTGATCTTATATGTTGAACTCTCTCTCTCTCTCTCTATATATATATATATATATATATACATATAGTTCTTTCGATTTCTGAATATTTGTATGTGTGTGTATGTTTGTTTATGTGACAATGAAGGTTTAGGTATGAGTGAAGGAGTGAACCAATATGAGAATTTCAATAGATCAGTCCTAAAAGGCTCAGATCTATTCAAAAAAATTAAACATATAGGTGTTAATTTGGACAGGTAACAAAAACATTTTAACAGATTTGTAGGACCCCTAACTTTTGTGAATCCTATTAAAGCCTTCACTTTTGAATTATTACAATAAAGGCTCATAATCCCTCGTTTAATCACAAATTTAACCCTAGAACCGAAAACGCATTACGGATGAACCTGTACAAACCCTAATCGATCTCGAGAGGTTAGTAATTATTTCTAACATTCTAATATTAATTATTTAACTTTCTAATTATAAATTAATCATTTTAAAACCCCAGTTTCTATTTTTCACTGTTCTCGTTCGGTTACCCACCATTTAATTCAAAACAAAGCAACTCAAATCGAATTATTTTCCCTAATACTATTTTTATTAATTCTACACTTGAAATATATATTCTAATTGAGCCCAAGCCCTCACATTTTAATTTAATTGCATTTTGGCCCCAAATCATTTTTTATGCACATAAAAATACAACCATTTATTTTAATCTTTCTCCACCAAAATATCTACTATATATATATGATTTTTTACACAACATAAATTGAAAAATCCCTCAATTTTCCCCCACATTGCCAGCCATATGCATATAGATATATTGATGTTACTTTTGAGCACATATTACATAAATCATGGAAAAAGTTGTCCTAAAGGCCCTAAAACGTGGAGATATGCTTGTACCTCTAGTTCCAATCAAACAAACCATAATTAAACATCTTAATCAACCTCCATTCCATTACCCTTCAACTAAATCCAAAAAAATTTCATTCAATTCCAACCAAAAAGATATTTTGGACCTTTCACCGTAATTTTTCTATAAATACACCACCTCCCTCAACATTTTTTGCACATTAAACACATACACACACTCTATATTTTCAGTAAAGAGGAGAGAAAGACAAGAGAAAGTGTGAGCTTTGATAGAAGGAGGAAGTAAGTAAGCAATCTTGCACAACAACCCGTTTAGGCAAACAAGTAAACCACAACATAACCCTCTCTTTCATTTTCTACATTCAAATACATGATATTAGCGGATTCAAGTATTAATTTCACAAGTGTATATGTGGTGTTCATTTGTTTAAATAGGCATACCTTCAATCTAAAAATCTGAGTTATTTATATATTATTTAGCATGTTTTTATCATAAGAGAAGTGGAAAATTACCCATAGTTGCCCCCTTTTCCTACTACTCTTTCTATTTCAAGATTTGTGCACATATGACCGGTATTTCCAGTCCAATTTCAAAACTTCTAGAAAAATGCAGAAAAAGCTTCTTAACCTAATTTTTTTATCAAAACCTTCTTTATAGTGTTAGCTTTCAAGAAAAAATGGTTTTATTGAAAAAAAAAAATAGTGAGTGGTTTGAGAGAAAATTCAATTTTCATAACATTCAACGAACCTGGACAGCACTAGAGTATTTTTTAAATAATTAAAAATCTAGGAAAGCTATCCCACTTCCAAAAAAATAATCTAGAAATTAGATAAAATTCTCTAAAAATCACAGGGCCAAATTCGGGAAAAATCTAAAAATGTCTCTTAGATTGTGATCTTTAAAATACACCAAATCTGAAAATTTATTTTTTATTAATGATTCATGTTCTTTAATTCTTGAATGCAATTTTTATTACTTGTTTGAGCCTTACGCTATGTTTGGTTGAGGGATTTGGGGAAAGATTTGGAAAGAGAAAGGGAAAAGGTGTGTGAAACTAGGTGAAATATAAGTATGTTTTATTCACATTTCACTTACCTATTTCATTTCTTTTTCCAAATCCCTCATTAAATCTCCTAACCAAACATGGCATTAGTATGACATTTACATATTTTATGAATATATTTCTTTATAATGGTGCTTTGATGATACTCATACTCGTGTAGAAATTATTGTCTCAATAGATTGTTCTAACCTTAACTTAAAACATCTAACTCAGCGAGAAACTTATTGTGGTGGTAATTGGTTTTCGATCACTTGAGTAACTTCATAAGATAATTCTTTTGTTACATTTGAATTGGTTGGTAGGACGTGTTCCCTATTGAAAATAAAGTCTTACGCAAGTGGTTATTTCGGAACCTTTGAATGGATCGACTGTATTCGGACCCTAGGTGGTTTCGGTGCGATAAGATTGGAGGAGGTTATGAGTAAGGCCCTTATTTTTGTCGTCTCTTTTGAGGTCCTTGGTTGGCGGTACCTGATACGTATCCATTGTAGGCATCTAGGGTAAGGTCTATAAAGCAACAAAAAAAAGAGCATACCGAATAATCCGAGTCAAGTTCTTGCTATTGGGAGGATGAAATCTCTTTGAGGGATTTCTAGATTACTAATACTTAACTTGTAACCCTTTGCTAGTTTACTTGATTATCATACTTCATTGCTTGTTGTAAATGTGATTGTGTATTGGATTTGGAAAAAGAGACGGTGTGTGTGTGCATTTACTGGGCATTCAAAACTCATGATGTTGCATGCCAGGTATTGAAGACCATACCTGATTAAAGGCGAAGCTAAAACATTTGAAGATGTGTGGCTACCCTAGAAGAATTAGAACTAGTTTTGTCAAATCTCGTTTTGTAATCTTGCTTTGAAATTATAATGTTTAAATTCTTGATTTAATGAAGACAAGATCTTGTAATTATTATTTTACTTATATCTTTTATAACCTGTCCTTATTTTCTGTTAACTCATGTAGACTTTTTATTAATACCTTATTAAGATCTATCAAAAAAGTAGCTTTGCTATCTAAAGAGATTGGACTTAGAAAGAAGGCTATTTTGACTCCTCCGATCTTTCTTGGGATCTTACTTGGTTATCAACCAAGGGACTCATTAGTGACTTTTCCTAAACTTCACCCTTGAAGTAGATTTTGGAGCGCCACACTTGTAACTTTAGATAAACCATGTATTTATTTGATAATATATTCCTTGATATTCTCAATTTTTGGGACGTCACAAGATCGATCTCTCTCTCTCTCTCTCCTCTTTTTTATTTTTGTGGTTATTGGTTGTTGTTGAAACAACTTGCAACATATCTCTTTCTTAATTTTTTTTTTATCCGTTTAAATCTTTTTTGAACATATCTATTTGGATGAAAAAATTGGTGTTGTTGTTGAATAGATAGTGACTTGGTGTATTTCAATAACAAAGATTTGAACAGATAAAAAATCAACAAATAGAATTTAGGGAAAAAATTGAACAGCTAATAAAATTTGGACAGATAGATTTAAATAGATAAACGAGAAAATTGAACAGATAATAAAATTTGAACAAATAAAGGAAAAAATTAATCAGATAGTCAAAAAAATTAAACAGATAAAATAATATTTGAACATATAGTCAAAAAAATTCAATAGATAGATAAGAGGTAAAATGGGAAAAAAAATGTCCTTCAAAACAACAAAAGGACTTCTTACCAAATTATTTCACAAATGGTGGACCTCTCACTAACAAAAAATATCCACTGAACCTGATGTCTTGGACAATTACTAGATTAGATTCTTCAATGATTTTCTATTTTTATTTTACTTTTTTTTTTAACCAAAAAAAAAATATTTTAAGAATTTTTATTTGATAGTGGTCTTGTTTAGTGATGGCAAAAACCCTTGACATGGCAAGTCCCAAACCCTAATGAAATGAGTGAAGGTTTCTTGATAGAATAAGGTAGAAAATGGGGATGGAAATAAATAACTCAATAGAGTTTGGGTCAATATGAGAGAAATGTAACCCAAACCCAACCTAATTAAATGTAGTATTGCAAAAATATCGTTTTTTATGTACTTTTATATTGTTTGATCACATAAATTTTTTTTTTATTTTTTTATTTTTTCTCTACTATTATACATTTTCTATAAACCACATTTGTTCTCTTTCAGATCAACATTGAACAACAAAAATCGTTCTATTACATGTTTGTATACTTCGAACCTTATTGCTCTTTGTCATCCTCGGTTATGAAACCACATTCTTATGCTTGTTTGTTGACGGTTAAATTTATAATTTTTTGTTTATATTTACAAAATAAATTTAAAACTATAAATAAAAACTTATTTTCTCTCTATTCTCATTTCTAAAAACCGTATAAACAATTTATAAAATTTACAAAATTCTCGTAACTAATTTTTTTTTTTTGCTTGATTATAAAATAAATTTTCATTCATTCCTCCATCTCTCACCCCACCACCCATTGCTCATCACAACCACCACCCATTTTTGCTATCATCACCAGTGACCTCTTTTAGCAACCACCTTCAGTCACTAGCCACTATCTTCCACTACTAGCAACCACCTCCTATCAGTAGCAACCAACTCAAACCACCTTCGGCGGCAACCACAACCTCTGTTTCCCATCTTCGTCCATCAACCGCTATGGACCCCATGCCTTTTTGGGTATAAAGCACATTTCCACACCATGTTGTACCAACTTGCATTCGAAAGTCACTACCAACAACCTAACATGATGTTTTATGTTATACCACCATACATGATGTTTTATGCTATACCAACACCCTAACTATGATTAGCTATTGAAAAGAGGGACTAGAAGCTACTAAAATAAATATAAAATAGTAGACTTACCCATTGTTTTGCAGAAAAAGCAAGAAAGAGTGAGACAAAGGTAAAGAAACACCTTAGAAACCTTGCTTGAAGCTTCCTTTAGGCTTCAGTTCACTTTAGTTTCTTTGTTTTAGACCTTAGATGCACTCTAGGGTTACCAAAAACTGCTTCTAGGGTTTGGCATTTTTGGATTTAGGGTTGAGGGTTGAAAGGAAGAGGTGTTCTCTCTTTAAACTCTCAAAAACTTAACAAAACTTGATCCTCTTCAAAGAGGGGAGGAGGGGTTCTATTTATAGACTTAAGGGGAAGGTTCTGGAACACCCTAGTTCATCCTAGGGTTGCCCATCACTTTCTCCTTATGCCTCCCGAACAATTCGCAACAAAAAATACTCAATACTGCCAATAGGTTGTGTGGCTGCGTAGCCTACTCGCGTAGCTTGTGCGGCCGCTCAACCCTTGTGTGGTCAGGCATACGACTAGGCCTCCAAGTGCGAGCACATATGCCCTCAATGCATGCATGCACAAGTATGTGTTTCTAGGCTTTTGAACTTCCCTTTTACCTAAGTGGGTCCATTTGACTTCCAATTGGCAATTTTGTAGAAAATAAGCCAATGTTTTGAAAATATCTATCAATCTGAACTCAACCAGACCTCTATCTCCTTAGTGGGGATCAAAAGGTTGGGTTTTGGATAAAAATGGGTTCAGAGGCAAAATAGTCATTTTATAAAAAGATGATTTTTGATCAAAACGGGGTTACACAACAGCTCTTATCAACCTTAAGCATTTCTAAGGAAGAAATAATTACCCTTTCATCATCGGGAAGCTTACAAGCACTCGAAATCTTAAGATTAGTAAAAAATGGGGTGTCTATAACCACCATTCCTCCAACAACCACCTTTGGCCACTTTCTCTCACCACCAACCACCTCTATCCACCTCCTCTAGCTTATTTTCGAAATAAGCTTCTAAAACACCAGTGTATTGAACATAAACAAAAAAGTAAACATAAGCATACTTAATATTTTTCATTAAAAAAAAAAGAAAGAAAAAAAGAAAAAAAAAGAGAATTAAATTGTAAACGTCACTAGATGACATCTTAGATTTTTGGATAAATTACACCATTAGTCCATATATTTTCAATTTGAATAATTTGGCCCATACATTTTTAATTTTGTTGCAATGTGGTCCCTCGTTACTTACTATTGGAATTTAGAATGGAAAAAGACTGTGTATAACTAGAGAGACCAAAGTGAAATTGAAAAGATCGCTGGTATAATATATTCATTACACCGATGGTTTTTGTAATTTATTTGAATTTCACTTTGGTCCCTGTAGTTTTGCATATAATTTTTTTTTTTTCGTTCAAAATGTTAACAATGTATAACAGAGGGACCACATTACAATAAAATTGAAAGTGTAAAAATCAAATTGTTCAAATTAAAATTACGAGAATCAAAGTTAAATTTCAATCAAACTAAAGAGATAGTGGTATAACTACCCTACTAAATATGTAAGTTGTTAAACTGAAAGAGTCGGGTCAGGTCGGAGGCGGGGTTACAACACGTAAGGGCATGTGTCACACGCTGCCCCAAAGAGCCCCATGATGTCCCTCACAAGCATCTCAATGTACTTGTCAAGTGCCAAGGGCTGCCTAAGAAAAGAGCCAAAACAATGCCCAAGACATGGGCCACGCACTGCCCAAGTAGCCCCAAGACAAGCCACAACAAAAATAGCACAAGCGGCAGTAGTAGGCAGTACCCATGTTGCCTAGTTGCGCGGCCACGCCAATGCGCATCTGCCTTGCACACATGCCAATGTCCAGTGCCCATGCCCAGCAATCAGCCTTTTTGCCCACAATTGCCACCAACATGCGTATGGAAGAATCTAGCCACTTTTTGTCACACATCCAAGTACTTAAACTAGTAAAAATTTGGACTTTTATGTAAAATTGTAACGCCCTCAAAATAATAACAATAAACCCATCAGATAAGACATGCATTTACATATAAATTAACCACACTCTTATATTCATTAGAGTTCCGTTAATTAAATATTACATGTTAACCTCATAACAAAATGCCCTACGGGCTTACAGCTTTCCAAGTTAACACTTGATTACAACAAAGAGTTCTAACTCGTTTACACATTAAGCCCTTGGCTTGAAGTTACATATAATACATCAAAAGTAAAACGACAAAACTATGCCCGCCACTAGCCTCCCAGCTAAGTCCTTGGAGGTGGCATGCTTCCTGTACCTGAAAATGATATTCCCATATAGGGTGAGCCACAGCCCAGTAGAAATACACTAAACCAACCATGGACAATGACTAAAACATTAGCAATTGATAGTTAGTCAACACAGATATAATCACATAAATTACATATTTACGTCAACGACTTACAAGTCCCATTTACTTTTCATTTTCCCTTTTTCAACAGATAAGCATGCTAGCTCTATCATCATTTCCACAGATATGTATAAAAACTATATCTCACATTCAGATAAGCATAAAAGCTATATCCACATTCTCAACAGATATGTATATCAACAATATCCACAGATAAGCATACAAGCTGTATCCACATTCTACAACAGATATGTATATCAACAATATCCACAGATAAGCATACAAGCTGTATCCACACTTCACAAAGATAAGCATATGAGCTCTATCTTCACTTCTCTAGACAAGCATATGAGCTCTGTCTACGGAGTTCATCCCCTATCTCCTCCCAATACCTATCCGGTTTAGAGGTACATCCCCTATCTTCCCCTAAACCGCGGAGTACATCCCCTATCTCCTCCTCTACACATAACGTATATAAACACATTGGTTCTATATACAATCACACAATACACACAATTAATGTATTCTATCAACCGTCAAGTTCCATGACACATTCCATTGATTAGTTTCCGTTTACCTAATCATCATGCATTGTCTACAACAATCTCGACTATCCTCCACCGACAGCCCAAAGCAGTTCTTTCTAAAACAGAAAATAAATGCACAAATGGATATTCAATCAACATTTCATTTCCTCATTTCTCACCAATTAATTATCCCAATTAATTAAACAATGTAATTAGACCATTTTCCATAATTACTATTTCAACCCTTAGGTCCCATTTACATCAATGATTCAACAATCATTCCATTTTTTTCTATGCCAAACATGCATCTAGGTTTATTATGAATAAAATCCTAACTTTTGTAAAATTACACAAAAGCCCCAAACTTTCACAAAATTACCAAACCAAGCCCAACATCTCAAAATACCAAAATTTAAAGACAAAACCCATAGAGAGGAGTAGGTTATCCCTACCTCAAATTCGGAGTCCCAAAGGAGAAGATGACAAAACCCAACGTGCTCCAAAACCCGAGATTTTCAGATTAAAATGAAGCCCTCGACGATCAACAACTTTTTTGTAAAGGCCAAAGGTGAGTAAATCACTCCTACTAGATCAAAACCTAGAGAGAAGGTAGAGTCTAGAGTGAGAGGCTCAACAATGGTGATTTTGGAAAAGTAAGAGAGAGAAGAGAAAGTGAAAAAGTGATTTAAAGAGTCACAAATTCGGGACTTTAACCCAGGTCTCCGCTCGAGCGTAAAACACCCCGCTCGAGCGGCCACTCACAAACTTCCGCTCGAGCGGCCAAACTCCCGCTCGAGCGCAGAATGCACTCGCCCAGCACTTTTGCAGAACCAGGCCTCCGCTCGAGCTCCCAACCCTACGCTCGAGCGGCACTCAGACAACCCCGCTCGAGCGGCCAATACCACGCTCGAGCGTACAACGCTGCACAGGAAAATACTGAATGGGTGTAATCTACGCTCGAGCGCCAACACCTCCGCTCGAGCGTACAGGCCAAAAATCTGGGCAACTAGTTTTGGTTTCTAAACTCAACCAACCTGTAACAAACCCGCTCAACACATCCTATAACTCAAATACAAAGTAAGAAAGGATGCAAACAAGATAATAAACAACTACCAACATCCACAGACACATGTCCGGATCACTGTACAACAAGGGTAAACCCGGGATTGCTATAACCTCCCCCCCTTAAAGAATTTCGTCCCCGAAATTAAACACAAGTTTTCAAAAACAAGTTTTCCTCCATTTTAAGCAATGTTACATTTTAACATTCAACAATTCGACCCATTACCGGTCATCCCATCCCTATAACAAGAGACATATCACAATATGTAAACAACATATGTATTATCAGCATGCATCAACATTATGCACTATTTTTCCAATTTCAACAATATATTCAACACATATAGTGTCACCTTCAACTTCCATATGAGGCAAGTTCCAAACATACTTCCAATAAATCAAACATTTTCAATGTTTCACAACTTAAGACATATATAAAAGCTCTTAAGTTCAACAACATGCAAACTGTAAATACAAGATTACATATCAACAAACAAGTCCGGATATTTCTCACGGACTTCCAACTCACGTTCCCAAGTGGCTTCCTCCACTCCGTGATGTTTCCACAAGACTTTCACCAAAGGAATGGTCTTACCACACAGGACCTGATCCCGCCTATCCAAGACCCGAACCGGTCTCTCCTCATACGAGGCATCCTCATCTACCTCTAAATCGCTCCAATCCAGCACATGTGATGGATCTGGCTCATACTTCCGAAGCATACTCACATGAAACACGTCATGCACTCCGGACAACTGCGGCGGTAAGGCTAACCGATAAGCAACCTCACCTATCTTCTCAAGGATCTCAAAAGGACCAATAAACCGAGGGGATAATTTCTCACTCTTCCCAAACCTCATCAGGCCTCGCCTAGGTGATATTTTCAGAAAGACATGATCACCTACCTCAAACGCCAAAGGCCTCCTCCTACGGTCGGCATAACTCTTTTGTCGACTCTGGGCTGTAACAAGCCTCCTACGGATAAGCTCAACTTTCTCCGTCGTCTCCCTAACCAACTCCGGACCCAACAAAGGTGCATCACCCACCTCGGCCCAACAAACTGGAGACCTACACGGTCGACCATACAAGGCCTCAAACGGTGCCATACCGATGCTAGACTGAAAACTGTTGTTGTAGGCAAACTCTACCAATGGCAAGTGCCTCTCCCACGTCCCACTGAAATCCAGGACACAACCCCGAAGCATATCCTCGAGGATCTGAATAGTACGCTCGGACTGCCCGTCAG
This sequence comes from Camellia sinensis, assembly GCF_055761805.1. Classification (NCBI taxonomy): domain Eukaryota; kingdom Viridiplantae; phylum Streptophyta; class Magnoliopsida; order Ericales; family Theaceae; genus Camellia; species Camellia sinensis. The sequence goes on from NC_138965.1 coordinate 86,497,287, forward strand.
TCTGAGGATGATAAGCCGTACTAAAGGTCAACTTAGTGCCCAAGGCACTCTGCAAACTCTGCCACAACCTAGCAGTAAAACGAGGATCTCTATCTGAGACGATCGTCACTGGGACCCCGTGCAATCTCACTACATCCCGAATGTACAAATCGGCAAGATGGTCTACCGAATCTCTCACGCGCATAGGAATAAAGTGCGCCGACTTAGTCAACCGGTCTACAACCACCCAAATAGCATCACTACCCCGCTGAGTCCTCGGAAGACCTACAACGAAGTCCATAGTGACATGCTCCCACTTCCACTCGGCAATAGGCAAGGGTTGCAACAAACCCGCTGGCCTCTGATGCTCGGCCTTCACCTGCTGGCAAGTAAGGCACTTTGATACGAAAACAGCCACATCTCTCTTCATACCCCGCCACCAAAACTGGCGACCCAAATCCTGATACATCTTAGTACCTCCCGGATGCACCGCAAGGCGCGAATGGTGAAACTCTCGAAGTACTTCCTCTCGGCAAGACTCCGGTACAAACAAACGGTTTCGGTATCTCACACTCAGGTCGGGATACACCGTCAAACCCTTCTCAACTTTCCCACTGGAGATCTTCTCTCGGAGGGATTCTACCTCAAGGTCACCTCTCTGTGCCTCTAACACTCTAATCACAAGTGTAGGCTGCGCAACAACAGAAAACAAGGCCGCAGCCTCGACAGATTCGCCTAGTAGCAAATCAAACTCGCCAAGTGCTCCCAACATCTCCCATTCCCGGATGGCTATACAAGCTACATCACTAATGGTTTTCCTACTAAGGGCATCGGCCACAACATTGGCCTTTCCCGGATGATAATGCAACTCAAAATCATAATCCTCGATGAACTCCATCCATCTCCTCTGCCTCAAATTCAAGTCTTTCTGTGTAAACAGATACTTCAAACTCTTATGATCCGAGAATACCTCGAACCTCTCACCATAAAGGTAGTGCCTCCAGATTTTCAAGGCAAAGATCACAGCTGCTAACTCTAGGTCATGTGTGGGGTAATTCTTCTCGTGTATTTTCAACTGATGTGAGCCATAAGCTACCACTTTCCCCTCTTGCATCAACACACAGCCCAAACCCTCTCGTGAGGCATCACAATAAACCGCATAACCCAACCCTCTCTCCGGAATAATCAACACCGGAGCGGTGGTCAATCTAACTTTCAACTCTTGGAATGACTTTTCACAAGTCTCACTCCACACAAACTTGACTCCCTTCCGAGTCAGTCTCGTCAACGGTGACGCTAACCTGGAGAAATCTTTCACAAACCGACGATAATACCCAGCTAATCCCAGAAAACTGCGGATCTCAAACACACTCTTAGGCTGTGCCCAATCTTGCACTGCCCCAACCTTGGATGTATCAACAGACACCCCTTCCCCGGATACCACGTGGCCTAAGAATTTGACTTCCCCCAGCCAGAACTCACACTTCCCAAACTTGGCATACAGCCTATGGGCTCTAAGTAACTCAAGCACCACTCTCAAGTGTGCCTCGTGCTCCTCCTCAGAAGACGAATAGATAAGAATATCGTCCACGAAGACAACCACAAATCGGTCTAAGAACTCCCGGAAAATCCGGTTCATCAAGTCCATAAAAACTGCCGGTGCATTGGTAAGCCCAAATGGCATCACCAGAAACTCATAATGGCCATACCGCGTACGGAATGCCGTTTTCGGAATATCCTCATCCCTGACCCTCAACTGATGGTAACCCGATCTCAAGTCTATCTTAGAGAAACAACGGGAACCCTTCAACTGGTCAAACAAATCATCTATACGGGGCATAGGGTACTTATTTTTAACCGTAGCCCGATTCAACTTCCGGTAGTCTATACACAATCTCAAGGCACCATCTTTTTTTTTAACAAAGAGGGCCGGTGCTCCCCAGGGTGAAACACTAGGGCGAACAAAGCCCTTATCGAGCAATTCCTGGAGCTGAACTTTTAACTCAACCAACTCTGCCGGAGCAAAACGGTAAGGTGCCATAGAAATCGGCGCCGTACCAGGCATTAAATCAATAGAGAACTCTATCTCTCGGTGAGGTGGCAAACTAACAAGTTCTTCGGGAAAAACATCCGAATACTCACAAACCACCCTCGGCAACACAATCCGAGTCTCAACACACTCGCTACTCTCAAAGCTAGCAAGTAAACCACTAAGCTCACTTCGCCCTCGCGAATCATACCCCGGTGGCAAAACACTACCAACCCGGTCTCCCAAGAAATGGAACCACTCCCCGCTCAAGGTACACAATGTAACCCTCTGGCGGTAGCAATCAATAACAGCCCGGTATGACGATAACCAGTCCATACCCAAAATAACATCAAAACCCTTCATGGGCATGACAACAAACGGAAAAGGAAGCCTATAGTCGGCGACCTCTATATCACAACCTCTAACACCCTGTTTCAGAATCAACTCACCACCCAAAGGCGATACCACACAAATAGGAGATGCTAACTGTGCTAACTCCAATTCCAAAACAGATGCAAATGCAGCAGATACAAAAGAATGAGATGCACCCGTGTCTATCAACACATTAGCAACTGAGTTGCAAAACAGAAAAATACCTCTCACTACTGATGGAGCTGGTACTAAATCCTGCGCGGTAACAGCATACACGCGCCCCGTAGGCCCCTGGTCTACCTGCTCACCTCTCGGAGCAAAAGACTGCTGCACAGACTGGGATGACGAAGCTCCCGGATTGGCCCTCGAGGCCTGCACAGACTGAGCTGGCTGAAAACCCTGCGTCTGTCTAGAACCAGACGCTCCCGAAGTGGCACTCATCTGTGGGCAAAACCTCTTCATGTGCCCAGGTTGTCCACACTGATAACAAGTCAAGAGCTGCCCCCTGCCCAAACTCTGACTCTGCGGTCTAGCTGAAGAAGAAGCAGCTTTCTGACCCCCACCCTTCTGCGGGCAAACAGATACCTTGTGACCCAGCTGGCCACACTTGTAACAGGTGAAATCCCCCTGACCACCTCTCCCGGAGCCTGCACTCGGCACTGGGAAGGTCGATCTAGCAACACCACCCTACGACTGCTGAGGGTTAGAACCCCTCTGCCTCCTGCCATCACCCTGACTATCCTGGCTCCTCTTGGAGCCTCTCTGGCCCTCATCCTCCTCCTGCATCATAAGCTCCATATGAGCTGCAGCGTCCACTAGGTGTCTATATTCTCGAATATAAGACCCACCAATTCTCAACTTGAGGCCCCGCCTCAACTTCCGCTCAAACTCATAGCAACGGCGTTCCTCAGACGCCACCAGTTCAGGTGCAAACCTAGACAGACTGGTAAAAGTAGCCTCAAACTCGGCCACTGACAAGCCCTGCTGATTAAGCCGGCTAAACTGATCCCTCAGCTTTTCCCTAGCTGCTGCTGATAAAAACCTCTCCTGAAAAGCATTTACAAACGCCTCCCAAGTACCACCAACACGAGCTTTCTCGTACTTCCACCATTGACCCGCATCTCCCTTCAGTTGGAAGGATGCCAAGGTCACTTTCAGTGCTCCGTCCTCGATGCCAAGCATCTCAAACGTCTTCGTTGTCTGTTCGAGCCATTCATCTGCCTTAAGCGGCTCTTTAGGATCCCCGATAAACTCGTCCGGATTACACCGAAAGAACTCCCTCTTCAAGAAGGAAGGCCCTGTCTCAGCTGCCTGATTCCCAGCTCTAAGAATACCCAAAGCTCCCGCTATCTCTCTGGCCAAGGCACCCATAGCCTGCTGACCTACTGGCTCGGCCACAGTGGCCTGCCCAACCCCCTCCTGCACTGCCAGAATCTCACCCTGTAACGGTACTTCCTGCCTCGCAGGTCTACCACGCCTAGCACCTCTTCCTCGTCCTGACATCCTAACAAAGGCAACACAGAACGTTAACACATTCATAAGTGTGCCAAAACTAAACACTCACGTCCTGATGCATGGACAACTGTAATTCACTCCACATAAGCACATAATCACATAAGCACTTACGAATTTCATTTCCGGATAATGATAGTCCCGAGACGTTACTAGAGTTCCGGTTAGAAATAGCATTGATCAAGTGCCTTTCCAACAAGACTCCCAGAAACTCAAGGATCCACTCAACATCCTAGAAATTAAATCCCATACCCACATAGTCACATAAGCATGTTATCAAATAAACACATAGCATATGGTACTACATCTACGTCTCTATCAAGCGAGACAAACCCATTGTGATCCTAATCACTTCCCACGTACCCAAAGTATTCGAACCCGGTACGCTCTGATACCAAGTTGTAACGCCCTCAAAATAATAACAATAAACCCATCAGATAAGACATGCATTTACATATAAATTAACCACACTCTTATATTCATTAGAGTTCCGTTAATTAAATATTACATGTTAACCTCATAACAAAATGCCCTACGGGCTTACAGCTTTCCAAGTTAACACTTGGTTACAACAAAGAGTTCTAACTCGTTTACACATTAAGCCCTTGGCTTGAAGTTACATATAATACATCAAAAGTAAAACGACAAAACTATGCCCGCCACTAGCCTCCCAGCTAAGTCCTTGGAGGTGGCATGCTTCCTGTACCTGAAAATGATATTCCCATATAGGGTGAGCCACAGCCCAGTAGAAATACACTAAACCAACCATGGACAATGACTAAAACATTAGCAATTGATAGTTGGTCAACACAGATATAATCACATAAATTACATATTTACGTCAACGACTTACAAGTCCCATTTACTTTTCATTTTCCCTTTTCAACAGATAAGCATGCTAGCTCTATCATCATTTCCACAGATATGTATAAAAACTATATCTCACATTCAGATAAGCATAAAAGCTATATCCACATTCTCAACAGATATGTATATCAACAATATCCACAGATAAGCATACAAGCTGTATCCACATTCTACAACAGATATGTATATCAACAATATCCACAGATAAGCATACAAGCTGTATCCACACTTCACAAAGATAAGCATATGAGCTCTATCTTCACTTCTCTAGACAAGCATATGAGCTCTGTCTACGGAGTTCATCCCCTATCTCCTCCCAATACCTATCCGGTTTAGAGGTACATCCCCTATCTTCCCCTAAACCGCGGAGTACATCCCCTATCTCCTCCTCTACACATAACGTATATAAACACATTGGTTCTATATACAATCACACAATACACACAATTAATGTATTCTATCAACCGTCAAGTTCCATGACACATTCCATTGATTAGTTTCCGTTTACCTAATCATCATGCATTGTCTACAACAATCTCGACTATCCTCCACCGATAGCCCAAAGCAGTTATTTCTAAAACAGAAAATAAATGCACAAATGGATATTCAATCAACATTTCATTTCCTCATTTCTCACCAATTAATTATCCCAATTAATTAAACAATGTAATTAGGCCATTTTCCATAATTACTATTTCAACCCTTAGGTCCCATTTACATCAATGATTCAACAATCATTCCATTTTTTTCTATGCCAAACATGCATCTAGGTTTATTATGAATAAAACCCCAACTTTTGTAAAATTACACAAAAGCCCCAAACTTTCACAAAATTACCAAACCAAGCCCAACATCTCAAAATACCAAAATTTAAAGACAAAACCCATAGAGAGGAGTAGGTTATCCCTACCTCAAATTCGGAGTCCCAAAGGAGAAGATGACAAAACCCAACGTGCTCCAAAACCCGAGATTTTCAGATTAAAATAAAGCCCTCGACGATCAACAACTTTTTTGTAAAGGCCAAAGGTGAGTAAATCACTCCTACTAGATCAAAACCTAGAGAGAAGGTAGAGTCTAGAGTGAGAGGCTCAACAATGGTGATTTTGGAAAAGTAAGAGAGAGAAGAGAAAGTGAAAAAGTGATTTAAAGAGTCACAAATTCGGGACTTTAACCCAGGTCTCCGCTCGAGCGTAAAACACCCCGCTCGAGCGGCCACTCACAAACTTCCGCTCGAGCGGCCAAACTCCCGCTCGAGCGCAGAATGCACTCGCCCAGCACTTTTGCAGAACCAGGCCTCCGCTCGAGCTCCCAACCCTACGCTCGAGCGGCACTCAGACAACCCCGCTCGAGTGGCCAATACCACGCTCGAGCGTACAACGCTGCACAGGAAAATACTGAATGGGTGTAATCTACGCTCGAGCGCCAACACCTCCGCTCGAGCGTACAGGCCAAAAATCTGGGCAACTAGTTTTGGTTTCTAAACTCAACCAACCTGTAACAAACCCGCTCAACACATCCTATAACTCAAATACAAAGTAAGAAAGGATGCAAACAAGATAATAAACAACTACCAACATCCACAGACACATGTCCGGATCACTGTACAACAAGGGTAAACCCGGGATCGCTATAAAAATTAGGCTTGTCACCTTTTTTTTTTTCTTTGTAATTATTATGAATTTTGTAAGAGTAATTATGCCTCTCAATTATACCAAATGTTTCCTCCTAGCACTTTGTAAAGGGCCTAGAATGCTATTATAAGGAGGCGGTGCCCAAATGTTGAACAAGGCCACTTGTGCCTTTAATGTACCCTAACTTGGGCTTGTGTTAGGTCTATTTTGTAACAAATTTGTGCATAGTAAAAACATTGTAATTTCACCATTTTGTCAATGAAATGTTGTGAATAATCTAAACAACTCTCAAGAAATTGATTTGTGATTATATATCAATTTTAAATAGTAAATATCAATCACAATCAAATAATCAATTACAAATCAACACAACGATTTAATGTGAAAAAAAAAATTCACAATTGGAGCATCTCAAATTGTGATAAAAAATCACGGGTCAAAACCACAAAATAATCTACTAAGAAGATGAAAAGGAATTACACATTAGTACCTTTAATTATCTAGAGAATCCACTCCCTAATTGATCAAAACCCGATGTGCCTCTTCCAATACCGTCTTCACCACAGAATTGCTTTACTTAACATTGAATCCACAACGCCGATGTCAAATCTACAACGATGAACTATTCTGGAATCCTCCAAAGCTTCAAGCCCAAGTTCCTCAGAATCCACTGAAGAACACCTCTCTCTTTATGTAAATAAAAGAACAAATTCAACTCTTGATGTTTGACATTCTATAGTTTGTTGATCAATCGATCACCTTTTATACATCAAAGAAACTTATACAAAAATGCCCTCCAATGTAGAACACTTTGTATTTTTCTTCTCTATGAGAATTTGGAAGGGTTAAACCCTATAAACAGCAAACGGCGCATTTCATAGAAAACAGAACCGCAAAAATTGCTCGAGCACACACTTTACCGCTCGAACGGTGTGAGTAAAGGTGGTACAAAATATATAGGTAACCGCTTGAACACAACTTTCATTGCTTGAGCGATGAAACATATTTAACTTTAGTTTGCACATAGAGATACTGGATGATCAACTTCTTTTTGACTTCAAGGACGCTGCCCCTCGACCCAGCCTGGGTGTTGCTCAGGACCTGCCATGGGGTGCTGCCTCTCAACCCCCACGAGCCAACCGGGCGGCTCGATCCCCGTACATAGTCAACAAAGTAGCAAATAAGAAATGCTCAAGATACAAAATGTCAGCAGAAACTCTACTAACATGCACAATTCAAGTTGGATTGACATCTAAACACTTACAGTCTCACTGAAACATAAAAGCAAATAAAATTACAACTGAAAGAAATTTTGTCAAATGATAATGTCAATTATAAAAACCTAACATGTTATTCTTTTGCTTCTAACTTGTAACTGCAATTGTAACACGTTTTGCTTGTATTACTTTGATTGCTTGCTTGTAATTTGTATATGATGGAGTTTTGAGCTTGGAGGGCTTGCCTAATGAGCTTACAAGAGGTGTGCTTATGCCCAGGAGTGGAGCTACACCTAATATACTGGTGTCAGTTGACACCAGTGAAATTTCAAAAATTTGTAGAGTATATATAGGACTATAACAAAAAGTTTTGGGTTTTTATAAATTGACCCCAGTGAAATTATATATTAATTTTGATAAATTTTTGTTTGTTCATAAGTTTTTTGAATTGAAGTGTGTCAAATTTATAGATGCTTGAATGTTTTCTCACTACTTTTTTGAATTGTATGTTGTAAGCTCTTTTGTTTACTTATTTGAATAGTGTTAACGTCCTAATATTGTGTTTTTACTTGTAATTAGTTTTGTCAATGTAATTGAAAATATACGAAATTTAAAAAGCTTCTTGTAAATATTAATATCATATATTTGAATATTATATATTTATTTTTATTAAATTTATTAACTATGAGTATGCTACTTTAAATAAAAAATAAATAATAATAATAAATGAGACACTAGGTGTCCCTAGCATGACCCATTAAAAAATAAATAAAAATAAGATATTTCTACTAATATATCCTATTGCATGACTGTGCTAAACACGAATCAAACACTAATACATGATTTATAGAAAGATGTTCGTGCGCCATATTTATAGGCTATGGGAGACTAAATAATTGACCACACTGAACAAAATTTCTAACCACCCCACTGCTTGAGCAAGGATTCTCGGCCGCCCTAAACGGCAGCCAAACCCAGCAGCCCCCAAAACGACGTCGTTTTGGGGGCAAATTTTCAACAAAAAAAAAACGCAGAGGAAGAGAGGGAGGAAGGAGAGGAAGAGGGAGGGAGGGAGGAAGGAGGAGGGAGGAGGAGGAGGAGGAAGGGAAGGCCGGACTGGAGGGGGCCATAACCAGTGGGGGAGGAGGAGGAGGAGGCGGAGGCGACGGCGGTGAGGCGAGGCGAGGCGACGGCTGCGACGATCGGACTGCTGCGACGGCCGGCGGCGAGGCGACGAGCTGCGATGCCGGCGGCGAGGCGACGAGCCTCCTTCCTCCCTCTTCTCCCTCTCCCCTCCCCTCCCCTCTGGTTATGGCAGAAGAAGAAGAAAAGAACGAAGAAGAAGAAGAAAAGAACGAAGCAGAAGAAGAAAAGGGGAAAAAAAAAAAAAAAAAAAAACCCCCAAAACGACGTCGTTTTGGGGGGCTGCCGGGTAGGGCCGCCGGGTAGGGCGGCCGAGGATCCGGATTCCCCACTGCTTGTGCCTAAAAGCTTTGCCACATGACAACAGGGCACATGTGGGGAGGGGTCCATCAAAACAGGACCAAATATGAGTGCAATGTTTATAATGGGGGCGAAGATGGGGCATGCGGCACTCGATCCAAACTTACTTCTTCTTCTTTTTTTCCTATTTTTTTATTTTTAGTAAATATTTTTAAAATTTTAAGTAAATTTTTTTTTTTTTATTTTTTTAGATATATCTTACTTAGATGTATCTAAATAGTAAAATATTTATGAAAAAATATTTTTAAAAATTAATAAATATATAAAAATACAAAAAATATACTGAATTTTTGTATATTTATATATATTTGTATTTTTGATATTTACTTTGTGTTTGATTAAGCGATTTGGAAAGAGAAAAGGAAAATGTGTGTAAAACTATATGAAATGTAGATATATTTTATTCATATTTTACTTACTATTTCATTTCCCTTTCTAAATCCTTTTCTGAATTCCTCAATCAAACATAGCTTTAGCGAATCTTTTTTAAAAAACAATTCACAAATATTATACATTTTAAATATATTTATATTAGATGTGTCTAAAAATTAAAACAATTGTTTAAAATATTAAAAAAATTTATTAAAAACCAAAAATAAAAAAATTTGGAAAATAAAAAAAAATAAATTTTCTAAAAAATGTTTTCTGAAAACCAAAACCCAACATTTTAAACTAACTAACCACATGTTATTTTGGTAAGAAATTATTCTTTGTAATATTAGAGGACTTTTGCTAGAGAATATTTTATCCATATCGTAATACTAATAAAATCTTGGAAAAAGATTGAGGCCTCGAATGCGTGAAAGCTCGAATGCCTCGAATGTCAAAACGACGTCGTTTTGATATTCTTACCGGTAAGAGAATGGCTCAGACCTAGTACAGAAAAATTATCTTACCGGTAAGAGAATAAATCTTACCGGTAAGATAATAAAAAAAATCCCAAAACGACGTCGTTTTGAAATTTCGCGCCATTCGAGCCGTTGATAATTCGAGGTACGTAGCAGTGCTCTAAAATCTTATAACATGGGCGTTGGCCGAATCTCAGTAGGGCAATACACATCCAAATGCAAACCAATAGAACACAAGAGGGTCGATTCCAAGTAATAAACTGCACAGAATAGAATTCATCTTCCCATGTAAACCAAATATTTAAAAACTAACATCAGCTAAATTTATTCTTACAAGTTTACATATAAAAGCATTAAAACTTGAAATCAGAAAAGTTTAAACTATGTGAAATTCGGGTTTATTACGGGTCGGTCCCTTTTTGGGGACTTATTATCTATTAGATCCTGACTCAAAATCTTATGCACATATAAATCCTGGCCCATTTGTTATTTTTCTTATTTTTTTTATTATTTTATCCTTCAGTGTTTTGTGTTGTCTTAAATAATCTTTTGTTCTCTCTCTTCGTCGACCATTTATGCCTACTCTCTCTCTCTCTCTCGTAGAAAACTCTAAAGAGTTTTCATACCATTGTTGCCACCATCACCGAACCACCACCGTCGCCATGGTGGTTCACCCACTACAGCCACCATCATCAACCACCGCCACCTTCACCAATCACCATTGCTACCTTTGTTCACCAATTACCATCACCACCTTTGTTCACCAACCATCTCCACCGTTCTCCTCCGTTGCCGTCAACATCATCACAACCACCACCACGGTCATCATCATTGTCCAACGATCACCACCACTGCCACCATCATCTTACACTCGCCACTATCATCATCCATTCACTACTGGCATCGATCTACACACCACCATCATGAATCCACCACTGTCGTTCACCAACCACATCCACCATCACCGATCTACACTTTACAACTCTGATCTTCACTTTATCATCGCCGATCCATCGATTTAGTTCTAGATCTACATCGATCTAGTTGTTTCAATGGTGAAATCGACTCCAAGTGACTCCAAACAACACTATTTTTTCAGATCTTATCCCTCTTCCTCTTCCTCCTCCTCCTCCCTTCATCTCTCTCTATTTTTAAAAATAGATTTGCTGTAAAAAAAAAAAAAAATAGTGATAGTGATAAATTTATCAGTCTCTGGTTGTGTATATATATGTAGGATAAGAGTGTCTTGTGAGTAAGTAGAAGCATGAATGTGAATGAGTGAATGCCCTTTTTTTATTTTTTTATTATTATTATACAATTCACTCAGTGATAAATTTATCACTAAATGTATCTTTATTTTTTTTTTTCTTAGTGATAAATTTATTAATCTCTATTGTTTTCTATATGTGTGTGAGAGGATGGTGAATTCTTATAAATAATGGAGTGAACATGAGTAAAAAGTGAGTGGATCAAATTTATTTGTAATTTTTTTAGATATCAATCAGTGGTTTTTTAATAATAAATTTACCACTAAATGTATTTCTAAAAATTTTATTAGATTAGTCTGTGTTATATTTGTCTATGTGATTGTATTTTTGTGAGTAAATAAGTATATAAATAAATGACGGTAAGTGTGTGTGTAAATATAAATGAGTGATTAAGTGGTGGAGGTAGTGGCAAAAGTGATATAGTGCTGATAGATGTCATTTTTGTTGAAACAATTCAAAAAAATGTCGTCGAGAATTATTGCTAGAGGTGGTCGTTAGCACCGAAAGTGATCGCCAGTGAGCAGAGGTGGTTGCTAGCGGAGGAGGAGAGAGTCACAATAGTATTGATAATAGGAATGAAAAAAAGGTGAAGAAATGGTATTTTAGAGATATTGATAGGTGAAAAAAAGAGCAAGACTTATAACTAAATAAATCTTCTCAATAAGACTGGCCTCCCGTGAAATTAACCAATTTAAAAATGGGAAAATGGGTACTAAACTAGAAGATTATTTTGATAATAAATTACCCTATGCAATATTAGAGGGGACTTCAACTTCAAAACATTTAATCTGTGTTCTTATAGCAATAAAATCTTAAAACATGGTGCTTCGGCCAAATCTACCCAATTAACAAACCCATCTCACAAGTCCAAAAGAAAACAAATGGATTTCATGAAAGCAATTAACAATCTAGAACTCCTATGAATGGAGCACAAAAAAGCAATTACATAAATAAGAATAACAGGCAACCCTTTCTTTGAGGTTGAAGAAACATGACCACCTCTCTGCCTCCTTCTCATATAGACAGCCTAAAAGAAAGTCAAAACTCTCTCCATAATTCACATGTTGCTATGCTATGCCAGCCTAGCCTTAAAAAAGGTTGTACAATAGTAAACCTGAATAATAAAACATAAAGGCCCACTATGGGTGCAACCAAAACAAAAAAAAAAAAAAATTACATAGAAAAATTGTAAAATATTCAAAATGTGTAAATCAAATTTATTTTAAACCTGATTCACACAACACCAAGTTCAAATTAAATCATACATTCAAATTATAGACAATTCTAAGATATTTTTATGAGTACATAAAATTCCTAGTAAACAAACAAAATAGGGGCAAGAAATAGGAAAAACTACTTAGCCTAGTTTTTCAATTTGATCATGGGCAATTTGGGTTTCTACCAGGACCACCATAGTAAAAGTAGTTGCCCCAATCACCATTTTTGCCAGTTTGAACATCATAGCAATTGGATTGCTCAGTGAAAGTACTTATGTCTTTAGGTGCTCTAAGATTGTTAGAGCCATCTACAATCTCAATATTCCTGAAGTAACTAGATTTACCAAAACCTTCTCCAGGGAAATGGCCACTACCCATTTGAGTGGTGGTGTGTTGCCCATCTGATGCTGAGTTCACCACCTCTCCTCCCCACTCTATCATTGATGCACTGTCAGCAAGGTATGAAAACAAGTAGGATGGCCAGTAACCCAGTACATACTGACTCCCAAATTGCATCCACCAGTTACCCTCTTTAGGGTCCTAACAAATTATAATTACCCATTCATTAAAATATTAAAATATTGAAAATAAGTCCAGTGACAATGATGTATGTGATGCATATCATACTAAACAAACATGGATAGGAAAACCAGAACATGTGGACATATGAGCATATGTCAGATATTCTCTGTATTTTTTTTGTAATCTACTATGGGCATAATAGCACATTTGTTGGTACTCTATCATTGTATTATATAATACTTCTTTGAATTTTTAAACAAGAGCAGTGTGTCAGTATGCATTATTTTACTAGATATTACTATTAAATATCTTGAAAATTTTTGAAGTGCTCAAAATGCAGTAAGATAATAATGCATTTATCTTGTCTTGTTAGATGGATGTGTGTTTCAAATCAAGAGATTTCAAGTTAACAAGATTGGAAAATTAACTATCATAAATGAAGATAAATTATAGAAGAAGATAAATTGAGAAAAAATAAATGTGTTTTAATAGCATCTTTGCAGCAAGGAAAAAATTCTTACTATTATTTCAAATAATTACTTATTATAGTAATTTTAAATTCATCATAATAAAACTGTTTAATTCATTATTGAAATTCATAAATAAATAATCAATTTAATTTAAATTTTTCATTAAATAATTAATGTCAAATTTATACATTTCTAATTCTCACCTAGGTACCTAGAGAAACGTGGGTCATCGTAGTGAAAATGCTCTGACAGCCCCCATTTTGAACACTTCTCTACCTTGGATCTACTTCTTATTTGGTAAGGCATTTGAAAGTGGTTCTACAATTTGAAAAACAGTGAAGATCGACACAATGCCAAAGAATACTTTTAAGGCTTGTTTTGGGGAAAAAAAAAAAAAAGTTTTGGTTTGAGCTGTGTTTTCAATTTTATTTATGGATGGATTCATGGAAAAGTTTAGTTGTGTTTTTATTTTCTTTATTTTCATTTTTAATGTTTCCACAAACAACACTACAAAATTTTCGGAAACACTCGTAGGTTTTTTATTTTTTATTTTTTATTTTATGTATTAGTTTAATTTTTTTGCAAAAATAGTTTACAAAAATTTCAAAATAACTTTTGGTGTTTTCAAGATTTTTTTTTCAAAAATCATTTTTGAGAACAATTTTCCAAAGGCTTTTGCAATCCGAAATCAGACTGAAGCATGCTACTTGGCTTGATAGGCTTGTTAGGCATGTTGTTAGGCTTGATGATTCAAACCGTTGAATGTTTAGAGCTCGTCTATTACATAATTCTTACAAAAATCACATTGATCGGATATCGATTGCTACTTAATCAGATCAAATTTGTGTCAACGGTAATTATAATTTTAAAAATAAATTGTTAATACAAATATGATTTGATTAAGTGACTATTGATATCCAATCAATATGAGTTTTTGCAATAATGAAATACTTGACGAGTCCTAAACATTAAGGGGTGGTTTGGAATGATCTAAATAAGTGTACTTTTTGAGTTTTTATAAAATATGAGTTGGGTATGGATTGGGTTTGAAGTGATGTGTTAGAGAGGTGATGTGATTTAAATAAGATGATGCGACTTAAATAGGATAGTAACTTTCTGTTATTTTAATTTTTTTAAATCATGCCAAACAAGATCTAAACAATTAGAAAGATTAATGTGGGCCTCGTGGAAAGCCTAATGAAACGCTCTAGTTGAGAAACCCAATTGGAAAGAAGCACTGTCCTTTTCCACACAAGCTTGGAAATTAAAATAGAAAATAAGAAATAGAAATGCAACCTAACAGAATTAAAAAAATAAATAAATCATGTGTAAATGTATTGTTGTTTGCCTACTATTTCTTTTGTTTTGTTACCTTCCAGACAAGTATGCTGATATCAAACTGGTTAGCACCATAAGCAGAAAGTGGGTAGATGGTGGCCCCCATTGCAATTTCATTGTTTATTTGAATAAATCCTGTGCATAACAGATTGTAGCACCCCGTGGCTTGATATGCATCACTCTGTCATGTCATTTACCCTTTTCATTTCAGACCCACATTACCTTTACAATATGGTTAGAAGGACATTAAAATGAATTTGTTCACACTTTTTAAAAGTGTATGAATAATATTCAAATTGTAATTGGTTTAAAATAGTGAATTTGATATGTAAAAAGTGTACATTCAAAGTTTTGAATTTTACTATTTTAAACCAATCACAATTTTTGTATTACTTGCACACTTCGGACTATTTTGGAAAAATGATTATAAGTTACTTTTTGTAAGAGAGGGAAGTGAGTTATAATCTGAAAAGTGAATTATAACCCACTTCCCAAAAAAAAGACCCCTTTCAAAGCCTGTGAGCAAACTGGAGTATATACAGACCAAAAAGGCAATTGAAACAACAGCACTTACAGTCCAGTACGTAAAAAGTCTAGTGTTGTGATCTCCATACAAGTCTGGGCTCACCTGTTTTCACTCCCACCACAGTAGACAAAATGAAATGAATCAAAATGCAACACAAATGAAACACAAATGCAAACATAATTAATTACAACTACATTTTGTTTACCAGAGCAATAATGATGATATACAGACAAGTTGTGTACAGAATAGTGGTTGTTTTTTATCTTTTCATTTCAAACCAAAATGTCTCGCTTATAATTTTGAACAAAAAACTTTTAATTACAAAAATGTTATCAACCATATTTTACATGAGATTAAAATTTTACTATTAAAATTAGAATTTACCTGCCAACCAGCTTCAATGCTATTGAGATCTGAAGCAAAAGAGCCTCCCAATATCCAGAGTTGCGACAAGCTGAATTCATTAGGTTGATCAATTCTAGGTTCCCAAACATTCATAGTTCCCTTTGCTCCATAATACTTATCTCCTTCAACATAAGCTATTGCATGCTAAAAAACTCCAAAATAAAATAAATATATAAAATTTAAAAATTTATTAGGAGGAAGAGAAAAATTAACAAATCAAGAAAGATGGAAACAAAAGATGCATTTTTTTTTTTTCTCATTTTTCTCATTTTCTTTTATGATGTGTTTGGTTGGAGGATTTGAGAAGGGATTTGGAAAGGGAAATAGAAAAAATAAGTGAAATATGAATAAAATATACTTTCATTTCACCTAGTTTCACATACTTTTTCTCTTTCCCTTTCCAAATCCCTCCCCAAATCCCCCAACCAAACAAGCGTTAGGGAATATCAAATAAATATGAAAGATAAACATAATAATAATAATGTGAGAATTGTGTTTAAGTGAGAAGAGAACAAATGAAAATTATTACAAAAATATGGAGGTACAAAGTGAATTTTGTGTTGTGGTGCAAGTCAAGTCACCTTTTTTAATTACCCAAAACAAAGCCACGACACAAAATCTACTTGTATCTTCATA
Organism: Camellia sinensis; assembly: GCF_055761805.1. Taxonomy (NCBI): domain Eukaryota; kingdom Viridiplantae; phylum Streptophyta; class Magnoliopsida; order Ericales; family Theaceae; genus Camellia; species Camellia sinensis. The sequence continues at coordinate 86,513,627 of NC_138965.1, forward strand.
TTTTTGTAATCATTTTCACTTAATCCAATTGAAATGCATTTCTCCTTTAAATAATTGGAAATAATTGGAGTACAACTGGATAAAAGTGAGTCATTTTTGCATAGTACTCATTGTGCAAATGAAATGGAAAATAAATAAAATAATTACAAATTAATGAACTACAAGTAAATGCAAGTGAGAACTGCATCATTTTTACATAAATTATCACTTGCACTCAATGAATTTGTAATTATTTTTCAATCCTAGTTTACATGATATTCACCTTTCTTTTTCTTTTTGTGTTATAAATGAACTAAACAACTACAAATTTACAATTACCTACTTATATAGGTAAATTTTTTATTGGCACAGAATGTGTATAGTGGTGGGTGGGGGCTGCACCTGGTGACCACTCTGACTGATGATGTCAGGATTAGCAGAGGTTGCTGCTGCTGCTGCTGGTTTTGGGATGGTTTTGTGCTTCTTCTTTCCATAACTTGTGATAGAGCTTGCTCTCAGAAGATCCTCTCTTCTTGTTCTCCTTATTGGAATTGTTCCTTCTGGGCATCTTCCACTAGTATGCCACAGCTGACTTATTACTGTTGATTTTCCTCCATTGGACTTCACCTTCACATTGGACACCTTTTTCTCACCAATTTGCCCTAGTGGGTGATAATTTGGCCTCTTCTGCAAACCAAAAACAAAAACACACCCATTAGACCGGTCCTATTAACAGTGAATCAGCTTTTAAATTGAGACTGAAATTTACAATTAAAAAAAAGACAAGAAAAAAGAAAAGAAAAGAGAGAGGTGACCTGAATAGTGTGGTTCTTGAAGAGAGGATGATCAAAAGCTGGTTGGTGGGAGATATGAACACAATCAATTATATCTCCATCTGGGCTCTGTTTTTTTAACAAAACAAAAATCAATCCAAATTCAATGCATGCATAAATATATATAGATAAAGATATACAGAGAGAAAGTGAAAAGGGTATGAGGGGATTGAAGAAGAGGACCTTGATGGACTTGAGGGGAGGCTTGTTTAAGCGCTTTAATTGCTTGGAAACCTCAAGGTTCTGAGTAGAAATGCTCAATCCATCACCATGACAGAGTGGAAGCAATACCATAACCATAACCATAACCATAACCAATGATAAGCACAGTCCCATCATCTCCATCTTGTTCCTCCTCTTCCCGCTGCTAAAGTGCGCCGCCTCTATTGGTGGTCTGGTTGACTGTTGGAGAACCCTCAAAGAGAGTGTTGTTTTCCAGCCATCATACCCTCTTAAAGGAGACGACTCTTATTGCGCACCCACTTGACTTCCACTATAAAAATTTTAAAAAATAAAAATATATAAATTGGAATATGGACAATATGAAAACTGCCGACGCTCTGTTCTTTTGTTTTGGGAGTGTTTGTAGGGAGGGTTTAGTTAAAATAATTTGTTAAAAAATAAAATAAGTTAAAATATTACATTCAATTTATAATTATTTTATTTTTTTAAAAATAATTATTAAATTAATTTAAAAAATCAGTCAACTTTTCAAATATAATTATTTTAATTAAGGGGTTGTTTGGGAAGTGCCAAGATAATATATTTTTTGACTTTTTATAAAAAAAACGTAAAATATAAATTGAGTTTGAAATGATGTGAAAAAAAATGATATGATTTAAATAAAATGATTGTGACATAAATAAAATAATATGTTAAAATAATATATATTATTTTGACACATGCCAAATAACCACTGAGTTAAAACATTCAAAATATCAAATAGTTAACTGGAATAGCCCACAAAGCCTTTACCTCCCTTATAAAGGCTAAAATGGGAATTTTGTTGGGAAAAATAGAGTCAGTGGAAAGGGCAATTCTCCAATAAATGTGTACTATATCCATGTTGAAAAATGTTTTATATCAAGAAAAATAGAATAGAATAAAATAAAATTCTACATCTAAAGACTAAAGCAGTGTTAGGGCATCCACATTTTTTTTTTTTTTTTAACTTGGAAGCAAGAAATTGCAACAAATAATTTACCATAGACTTCTAAATTAAAATTTTTTAATCTCCAACAAACACCCCATTCTACTCCAACAGCATTGCACAACAATGGCTGAATTAACTTTGTGCTACAGTAACTTATCACAAGAAGCAAACTACTATGTTAATTAAGGTGCGCATAAATTGATTTGGATATCCGGTTATCAAAAAAAAAAAAAAACCAGAAGTGAACTACTGTGCACTAGAGCTATATATTTGACAATTTATTCTTCTTTATTGTTCTTTAAACTTGCACTCAAAGCTTTTATTTTGAAACCTTTATTGTTAAAAAATAATGATATATAAATAAAAAATGTATATCAACTTTTTATACAAAATATTATGGCTCAATTGAATTTTTTGTTTTAAAATAAAACATTCATTATAATTTTTCTTAAAAAAAATAAAATATTATCACATTATTTCTATAATAGTTTATGTAGAAAATATATGTAAATATAAAAATTTTGTTATCTTAATATGACCATTTAAAAAAGGAAAATTTGGTTATAAACCCCCTTTACCTCCCTTTCATTGTTAAAAGGACTAAGAAAAAAATTATACTTTTTAAACTCCCTTGTAATTATAAAATCTTGCATAAAAGACAAAATTTATTATTTAAATATTTTATTAAACTATTATACCCTCAACTAAATTTTCCCACCTTCTCCACCCACTCTCTCCCTACCTTCTCTGTCTCTCTCCTCCCTCTCTCCCTTCTCTAACTCCTTCAAGCTTCAGACCTGGAAGCTCAGCTACCGCCTCTGGAACTTTTGTGTCGACCTCGCCAACGCCGCCAGCGTCTGATCCTCTTCCGCCGCTCCCTCTGGCGATCACGCCAAGCTCCGCTACGTCTCTACTGATTTGCTCTTCCTATGTATATGTGTATGTATGTATTTATATATGTGTGTGTATGTATGTATGTATATATGACTCATGCATACATGTGTATATGTATATATATCGATAAGTGAGTCTGTATATGTATATTACGCGATATTTTTTTTAAACACAGATCTGAATTTTGAATATATATGTGTATACATATATATATATTTGTGTATGAGTGTTGTTTAACACATGTATTCTTTGAAATCAAAAGATAGAGAGATATTTGGATGTGTTTTCTGAAATGGCCACCTCAATTAGATTATGATTATATTGATATTTAGATGTTTTTGTTTAGTTTTTTATCTGTGTGTTTTGTGGTTATATATCATTGTAATATAGATTTGTGTTTGTACTAGTTTTTGAATTGATCTGTTCATACTCAACTTGTTCAATGGATGATCGATCTATTAAAATAGATGATCTATTCAATTTTTTTCTCTCTCTCTCTCTCTCTCTCTCTCTCTCTCTGATAAGAATCTCTCTAATAAGAATTTCACACAGAAATTTTACAAATCAGAGTAAAATTTTACTCTAGTTAAAAAATGTTGATTTGCTTAAAAATATAAAATTTTACTTTGAATCATGGTAAACTTTACTCTGATTCAGTCAGAGCAAAATTTCAGAGTAAAGTTTTACTCTGAATCAGAGTAAAGTTTACTATGATTCAAAGTAAAACTTTACTCTGAGTTTTTACTTTGGTTAAAAAACATGTTGATTTTCTCAGCAACCAAACTATATTTGGTTTTCTTATTGTGTTTCTGTGATTTTCTCAGCAACCAAAAACACAAGGTTATTAATACATGACACTTAGTGTGATTCAAAGTGAATACTCTCCTTAGATCATAGTAAAATTGTACTTTTAGAGTAAAATTTCACTCTAAATCAGAGTAAAGTTTACTATGATTCAAAGTAAAATTTTACTCTGGTTAAAACCATGTTAATTTGCTTAACGATACAAAATTTTACTTTGAATCATAGTAAATTTTACTCTGAACCATAGTAAAATTTTACTCTGGTTAAAAACATGTTGATTTGCGTAACAATATAAAATTTTACTTTGAATCATAGTAAACTTTACTCTGATTCAAAGTAAAATTTTACTCTAAAATACACTGTGAAGATGGCTTAATAGGAAAGCTAATAGATATAAGGGTAATATAGTAAAAGAAATAAATTTTAAAATATTAGGGAGTTTTGAAAGTACCTATATAATTCTTGTCCTTTTGAAAGACAAATTAGACAATGAGTGGTCTATTACCAAATCCCCCTTTAAAAAATATGATCGTTCTAATAAAAAAATATGACTAGTAGAAAATATGGTGGTTGAAAAGATATGGTTGTTATAAAAATAAATAAATAAATAAATAAATATGACCAGTAGAAAAATAAAATAAAATAACAGTTAAAAAAATATGACCAATATAATTAATTTATAATTATTACAAAAATATTGTAGTATTTGAAAAAAAAAATTATAAAAGAAAAGAAATATAGTTAAATTAGAGAGTTTTGTTAGAACATATGCTGAAAAAGTAATTAGCTAAAATAATAATGTATAATTTTGAATATCTATTTTGACTATCATTGGTGGATTTGGGTCAAAACCTATTTTATCCATAACTCCACTCCTTATAAAACTTGGGATGCTCCTTAGGGCCCATCCCAAGTATGGCAACCTCTCTTTATTTCAATATGGGACAAGTCGTTTAATGAGCAAACCCATTTTGTCTCTTCAACTTTTATTTTCACGAATCTGAAAATGACGTCAACTTTACATTCACCCGGAAAATATTTTTGACGAACCATTTTCGAGGCATGATTCAACACGTGGCAAAGAATACGTTACCACTTGGACCTACCTCAAAAGGTGCATGGGTCCCACTTCAATTTGGGCTCAAAGTTGCCCAAAAATAAGCCAAAAAATTCAAACTTTCCAACAATTCCTTACATGAATGGAGTTGACGGAAACAGATATACAACAATATGCAAAAAATATGAGATAATACATTAAGGAGATACCCTGCTTTAGGATAGATAACTTTTGGCTTTGAACCTTCCCTAGTGAAAACTTATTGGACTAACTAGCTGCCCAGTCGATGAGATGCCTTGAATTGTTCAGCTGTTGGTGTAAGCCAAGACAATAGATTACACACAGAATATTACTAGACACGGTCTTGTTCTACAATTGTGTTCATTTTGGCCTGAACAATGCCTGGTTCAATGAGTGCTCTAGAGAATTCAGTCTTGTTAATTCTCATATAACCGGTCTAGTTCACACTCATATATATGATTCTTATTAAGAGTGTAATAACCCGACCCTTTCATATGTTTAAATATATGTTTGTTTATGTGTTTAATATGAAATTCCATGTGTTAGTGTGTGAATTGCATGTTTATCAATTTCTATCTGTCGGTTAAAAAAAATCTGTTGAAATTGAGATCTTTAGACTGAAAATTAAAAGCCTTAGAGACGCGATAACCAGAAATTGACTTTACAGTTACGATTAGCATGATTTTTAGGACATAATATGAAGTTTTGTAAAATTTGATTCATAATGTTTTAATTGGCTTTATTTGGTTAATTTCTTAATTAATGTAACGCCTCAAAAAAATTAAATATGAACTACCCACATTAATGAGCATTCACTAAACAATAACAATAATCCTTCCATCTTCACATATTTAATAAATGATTTTAATACAAAAGTTCCACATGCGGTATACATTCAACGAAACAAAAGGACACATGAATCTATAGCATGTGAAACATCTAGTCTCAAAACAATAAAATGCCCTTAAGGACTTACATCTTCCAAGGCAACAGCCCGGTTACACAAAATAGTCTCTCGGACCCATACACACTTAGCCCTTGGCTTTACAAAAATCACAACAAAAATAAGAGAGCTATTTACTTTTCACGAAATATCCACGTCCTCAGTTCGGCGAGATCACTACATTTTTACCTGCACCAAATCCCATAGGGGTGAGCATAAAGCCTAGTAGAGAATTCTCACAAAGTATATAGAGTTATGTAACTCTAATTAAAATGCTAATGTCAATGCCATGCCATGCACCTTTTAAAAGAAATCCATTTCATGCTCCTTTTTAAGGATTATCATCTTTCAATAAAAATTTGCAATCTCAATACATTCAAAACTTTCAATCTTTAATCAATAGGGGTGGAAAATACGACACTGGTAATCCCTAGACTGGTGTCTGCAAGTAAACTTTACAAGTACTACCCAATTGTCATTTTTACTGGTATTAACCGAAAGGCTCGACACCTATCTGCGCAGTTTTCTGGTCTTTCACCATGGACACTCAGGCCAACTTATCCGGACTTACCACGTATTTGCCCCATACCACATTTCCATAGTTCTTATTACAATATCATTTTCTTTCATGAAATAAATATCATCAATCGAAATTTACAATGCAAAATAATAATAACAAGAATGAGAATGCAATGCAAGATTTTCCATATCTCATAACATTTCTCCATTTTCAATGTCTCTTACAAAAATGTTCACAATCACAATCCCCATTACCTCTTTTCAATGCTCTTCTCCAAGATAACCATATGTTATCTACACTTAGCCACAATTTCACTTTTCACAGTTCTTAGCAATATAGTCTCATCAAGACTACATGTAATGTTTTCAAACATTAATTCCTAATGTTTATAATTCTCACAAATCCATAATGCATAACAATTATCATCTTACACTTAAATATTCCCATGCATTCAACAATAGTTTTAAAAATAGGTCCTCCACTCTCTTATACCAAGAAAATTATCATTTCTTTATATCACATTATGAAATCCACACTCCTTGACTCATTTAAACACAAGAAAAGAAGAATTTCATAATTTTTCTCATGTTTTCTAAAACCCCCAAATTTCTAGGGTTTTACATCAAAACCAAAACATTTTCCATTTTTATGGTGAAAGTTCATCAAAATCAACTTTATGAAAAATAGATACAAGGCCTTAAGGATTGATATAGAAACTTTTGAGTTCTTAGACTCTCTTTTGAGAAATCCCATTATTTTTTTTTGGAGCCAAAATCGAAATCTCAAAATAAATCCAAGAGAAGTATAAAATCAACACTCAATCTTGAAAAACATGTATATATAACTCAAGAATATCCCTACCTCAAAGCTTGATGAAGAAATAGAGATGATGAGAGGGGAAAACCCTAGAAACCAAGGTTGTCAAAGCTCAATCTCCGCCACACAATGTTGTTCTTGCTTGCTCACCAAAATAGAGAGGGATGATGTTCAATCTAGACCCTAAGATTTACAAGAATCAAAGAGTATTAGGGTTTGATGATGTTTTCTAGAGAGAAGGGGAAGTAAAAGTGTTTTTAGAGAGAGAGGAGTGTGTAAGAAATAAGATAGAAACAACCCTAAATGAGATAGAAAAATGGAGCCTCGGACTGCCCAGTCATCCTGCACGTGCGGCACGTGCCCCACACGTGCAGAGCCCCACTCCCTCACGTGGGGCCCTCCCGCACGCACCTGCTCCGCACCTACAATTTAAGCAGAATGCCATCCACCCAAACTCCCATCTTCCCCCACGTGCGGCTTGGCCTCCCCCACGTGCGGCCTAACCTTGCACGTGCGGCCTTGGGCCCCAGCACGAGCGACCCTAGACCAGCAACCCAGAGTTTTCGGACTTGCTTCCTGGGCGCTCCGAACCTGACTTCGCACTTCCCGGAAGAAAGAAACTTTGACACCGACAAAAACAAGAATGAGAGCCTTAAATTGGAACTAATTTCCAAGGGTTTCAACCCAACGAGAACAAAAGAAAATGAAACCAAAAAGAATGAAAAGAATGAGAGAAAAAGAGACCCGGTCATCACAATTAAGCTCACTCTTGTTAAAGAAATGATATATACTTTAGCTTTAGTTGAGACTTAGACCCATCAAAACATAAAATACCTCCTAGGAAGAGCTTTAGAGAAGGAAAGAAGAGAAAATAGGAAAGGGGAAAAAGAACTCAACTTAGGGTTTGGAAATTGAAGAATTGAATAAGGGATTCAAAGAATTTAGCTTAAGGTATGTTTAACTCACCAAGAATACTCTATATCTTCCCTCAATTGATTAGAATCAAGACTTAGAATGAAGCTTTGACACCCATGGAAGTTAGGGTTTATGAGATATGGTTTTGTTTGACCAAATATCATGAGATAAGCATAGATATTCTACATTTATTTGATTTAAGAGTTGATTCTTGTATGTTTAGTTTGATTTGAGTTGGATTGTGAGGAATTGTTCCTACTCTTGCCTCTATGCATGCTTTGGGCATTATGTATATATGTATATATATGAAAGATGAAGAAAATTAAAGATTTATGGAAAATTTAAGTTCTATATGTTCAATTAAAGAAGTTTGATTCATTGAGCTTATGGTTCATGCTTAATATATTCCTACATCATGTTTTTGAAGAGAAAGTGCTTGATTTGAGCCTTGGAAATGTAATTGGAAAGCCTGATTTTGTTGCATTTCTGGACTGCACAAACAGGGCCTAGGACTTCACGGGTGGGGCTCATGGCTGCACGTGCAGGATGCACAGCTACACGTGAGAGGCTCACAGCCACACATGCAGAAAACATAGGAGGCAAAGGTTGACATTCTGAAATAAAAGCATGTGCGGAGCCACACGTGTGGCTCACCTCTCCACACGTACAGGAATTGGGAAAAATTTTGTTGCTTTCTGATACCCTTTTTGACCTTCTAAATATGTTAATATGTATATTTTATCCCTCCGAAATACTTAAAAATGAATGGGAAGTGAACTAAATAAAAGAATGACAAAAGACAAGAAGAAAAGAAAAGAATGCATTACTTATCAATTTCTGTGCATGATGTGTAGGTTGCTCGCCGAAAGAAATCATTGCACGACCGGATCACTGTGAGTAATATTAGTGTAACAATATGTTGAATGTTATGATTTATATATTTTTATAACTTGTGCTTTGGTTAACCTAGTTGAACACTTGACTGCAATGACATATGAAATGGGCTCGAGGCCGTTTTGTTATTATTGGGCCTGAGGCCGTTCTGTTATTATTGGGCCTAAGGTTGTTTTGTCTTATGTGGACCCAAAGTCGTTTAGGAATGTGCTGATGAAAAGGACATACATGTATTGCATACATATTCTTCAAGACACATGCTCATTTATATGCCTTCATACATTATTATTATTCATTGAGCCTGGCTCATTCCGTATTCATGTATGTTTTGTAGGTGGTCAGCTTGTAGGCCAACCCTAGGTTAGCTTCAAGCGTCTTTTGAGGACTTGTTTGTTAAGCCCCAAAGTTGGAGTCTTTTATCTCTTAAGGAGTCCCTTTAATGCCACATTCTTGTTAAGTTCTTAGTGGCTTTGGTTAAACATTTTATGATTATGTAATTTTTGGGTTATTAACTCTTTGTGTATGTACACATGACAAGGACTTATATTTATATGAACTGTGCATGTGGACTTCTCCATCTATAATTAGTTGTGTAATGATCCCGGCATATATGCATTACTCAATGGACATTCTATTATTTGATTGCTTCCGTTTTGAGCCCTATTAGTGAATAATATATATATATATATATATATATATATTTTTTTTTTTGAAATTTTGTTTTGAGGCCTAAGTACAGGCCGATCATGTCCTAAACTTTTAGGGGTTAATTTAGGTCGTGACAAAGAGTGTCCTGCCACACTCCACTTGGATTACAAAGATATAAGAATCATTAAAAGCAAAGCTTATCCTTACAACGCTACAAGGATCACTCTTCTTATCATAGAAATAGGTAGGAAAGTAAACCTCTCTAGTGATCAGGGAATCTCCATAATTCAGTTATCTCATTGAACCTAGTTCTTGGGATCTCCAATCTTCTAGGTTGGGTTTCTATTATAGCGGTTCTTAGTTAAGAAGCTTTAATCACATTCTCCTCGATAAATTAAACACTTGCTCTCTAGCTAACCCTTTTGTTAATGGATCTGCAATATTATCTCTAGACCTTATATAGTTAATGTTAATTATAACATTTGAGAGCAACTACCTAATGGTATTACGTCGTCGACGAATGTGTCGAGACTTGTTGTTATACGTATGATTTTGTGCCCGTCCTATTGATGTTTTACTATCACAATGTATGTGTAGACGTGCCCGAAAGTCCCGGCTCCTCGCGCGAATGGCGCGAAATCTGTTTTGTTCATTAGCTACTACAGTTCGAACTCAATGTCATGGTTCTAAATCTAATCTCGCAAACTGCAATGCAAGACCGATAAATCACCAAAGAGTCCAAATCCGGCAAATCGTTTTGGAAAACTGATTTTAATAAAGAAGTGTCAAACATGGACTGCTTTGCTAGATACAGAGTCGCCACCTAAATGTTTTTGTTTTGGGAAATTTAGGAAACCTTGACTCATGCCTAAGGTCACATGTTCATCATCACCAAAGTTGCCTCGGCTCGGGAACTTGGGTACGAGAGGGGAAGGTCATGCAATGAGCACCCCCGCTCGCCCGATCAAGATCGGCCTTTACTCAGCATGATATTTTATTTTTGAAAACACATGCATTCTTATTCCGGTTTATTAGCTATAGCTTACTACGTGATGCGTACAGCATACAAGTATAGACTAGATCGCCTAAGTTGGAACAAAACATCTCATGTTTGTTTGAAAATGGTTTGAAGGTGCTACTTGCAAGTAGGCTAAGACGTGGATTTGCCACCCTCAAGTGGGCTTAAAACTCGCATTTCAATTAATTGTTCCAATTCAAGTAATCCAACCTTCACCCACAGACGTTCAGGCAATTATATCATTTAAGCAAATAGCTCATGGCAAGCATGTTGTCATGGCAATCAATAACACACATGCAGGGATGCTAAAGCATAAACACTTACAGTGTACTCCGAGCCAAAATAACAACTAGTTAGTAATCAATGCATGATCCTAGCTATGTTAAGATGCCTAATGTAACACATGCAAAAATACAACTAAAATAGGCTCGGCTATTCTAAGATGGCATATGAAATGCAACTTGATAACATGTTGTTGAACACGTATTCAAGTAAACGTATTGAAATACAATGTAGTTTGTATGATGAGCCGAGCCCGGTGTATGCAAGACAGATGAATGAATGAATGCAAGCATGCAAGCATAAGGATACTAATCAAAACATGACCTAGAACTAACCATCGTAAGCGGTTAAGTAAAAGGGAGAAAGACGTGGGGTTGGAAGACATTCACACACTCACGCACACTTATTACAAAATTCGCCCTCTCGACGGAGGATCCAAATGAATAATACAAACTAGCTACGCTAAGCTATTCTAACTAATCCAATAATCTAATTAGACTAATTATTACATAATCAAATTGAATATTAGCTAAGCTAAGCTAATTAAGAATTTACAACGATGAATTAAATTAGCTAACACATTAACTAATTAATCACAAATTAACTAACTATACAAAGCAGTTAAAACGACCTCGAGAAGAAGGGCATATGCATGCTCGATCGACTTCGCTCGGAAATCCGTTGCCATGTCTCATGTTGCCTTTGTTTGCACTGTTTTGCACCTCTGAAAATTATGCCAACTTCTATGATGCTTCTGACCTACCTCATGGACATTCTAAGAGGTCATCGGCCAAGAGAGGTGGCCATCGGCCAGTGGATAATGGTCATCGATCAATTTTGAGACTATCGGCCAAATATATGTAGCCGATCGGCACACTAGATAGCCGATCGGCCATCTCTTCCTGCAAACTCCTCCTTTTGCTACAGCAGAGTACAAACAGAGGCATGGCAATACATTTGCAAGAAAATATTTGTACAACCACACTCCTTATCATGTTTGAAGCTCAAAAGAGTGTAGTGCTCGACTCTTGAGCCATCAATCATGCATTTTGATGCATGATGGCCAAAGAGGCCGAGTTGCACAAATCAATATGGATGAAATACACAAAAACACATAAATGCCTTAACCTCTATCATGCATGATCAAGAGGATCGGCGGCCGAGAATTGAGGCACGTTTCATCACTTCAAGTATGAAACGTCCCTCGTTCCTCGTGCTTGGCTTAACACCCAAACCAAACACAATGCAATGCATGCACAACTTAACAAAGCTAATGGCATGCAAACAATGCATTGCAACCTAAACATGTAAACAACATGGCATGCAACAAGTATGCATCAATGTTATGTAATGCAACTAGCATGCAATGTACCAAACATGCAACAACATGCAATGTACCAAGCGATGCAACAACATGCAATGCGACAAGCATGCAACAACATGCAAAATGGACTTAAACTAAAATGGACAGATTTCAGTCATGCCCAAATCAGTGGCTAAAACACCAAAACTAAGGCACCAAAAGGCAAAACATGCATGCACACATATTGGTCCACAAGCTAGGCAACAAGAACACAACCCTTAGAGGCACTCAAAGGGTGACAAAAGTGGAAGTGTAACAACACTATAAGCTCTGAAATTAAGTATGGAATGACACCAAATCAACCAAGCAAGACAAGTATGGCATGCAAGAAAGCTCAAAGCTTGAAACTAGCATAGGAACTTGTACCAAAGCCACATGAATAACCCCAAAGGGCCAAGGACAACCAAAACAGTCCTAAATCATGCCAAAATGAGTCTAAAACATGCATGGGCCAAAGCTAAAACAAGCCAACATGAAGGGCATAAGGCATGATGCATACAAGGCCAATAAAGAGGGTTACACTACACGTACCAAGACCAAGCATGGCATGACTTAACCAATAAAAATCAGAGTTATGGCATGTCAAAATAATCCCAAAAAGCCACTGGGATGGCATCCCAAAAGCATAAGCAATAAGACATGCATAATGGCTCATGTTCAAGGCTTAAAACACAAACCTCCCAATGCATGGAAAATGTGACAAATGTGAGTGCATGACCACACTATATGGACTGAAATCACATATGAAATGATGCCAAATCATGAAAATGGTCTAAGTAATGCATGCTACTGACTTGGACACTCAAAGCTAACAAGCTAGAATGCACTACGGCTATACAAAACAATGCATGCATGACTAAAAAAACATCAAACAGAGCTCAAGCATGGTAAAACATGAGGGAAAGCTTCTTTGAGTTGAGCCAAAACATGCAAGAATGATAATCCAAACACAAGATGCATGTTAAGGCAATAGAGAGGATTGCACTACAAGTGCATGGTGCATGCAAGAGGCTATCAAACCAACCTTAGACAGGGGTATATCATGCTGAAATAAGGTCTAATACATGCTAAGACGGAGCAAAAACAAGAATGATGTCCAAGTCTTTTGTTAAGCTTATTGGCCACATCGGAATATCTTCTAGGAAATTTTGAAACCACTTTGCTTTTTCTCCTACTTTATCCAAAGCGATAGACTCTGATTCTATTATGGACCTAGCTATGCAAGTTTGTTTGGAGGATTTCCAAGAGAGTGTTGTGCCTCCTAGAGTAAAGACATATCCACTTATGAATTTGGAGTCATTGGTATCCAATATCCAATTCGCATCATTGTACCCTTCAAGTGCTGTTGAATATTTCATATAATGCAATCCATAATTTTGGGTATGTCTTAGATATCTAAACATTCTAATTATAGATGTCCAATGATCTTTTCCTAGATTACTTGTGTACCTACTCAATTTGCTGACTGCAAAGGCTATTCAGGCCTTGTGCAATTCATTAAGTACATCAAGCTTCCGATGATTTGCGAGTTCTTTAATTGTGATATGTCTTTACCTGTATTATTTAATAAACGAACATTAGCATCTATAGGTGTCTTAGCAGGACAATTGTCATACTTCTCAAATTTTTCCAGAATTTTCCTAATATTATGAGACTGAGATAAAGCATATCCATTAGATATTTTAAAAATTTTCATTCCAAGTATGACTGTAACAACCCTACTCTGTGTTATGCTAATTAATCTTAATTATGCCTATAATTATGTGCTTGATATGATTTTGCATGCTAATTATATGATTATATGTGCTTTTGAATTTCTATCTGTTCACCGTAGAAAAATATGTTCTATTTTCTATTATAAAATAAAATTGAGGGCTGTGGAGGCGTCAGAAACCAAAATTGATTGTACTATTGTGATTAGCATAATTTTTAGAGTCTATGGCGAAATTTAATTAAAAATTCATTCGAATCAAATTAATTAAATTAAATTGATTAAAATAAACACAATTAATTAGTTCTAATTAAGTTTGATTAAGGAAGCATATATATAGAAACTAAATGTGCTTAAGCTCATTTCTTGAGCTCCAAATTTGAAAATATATACTCTAGAGGGAGAAAGAGAGCATCCTTGTAGATTTTGCAAGAGAATTCAAGAATTGGGATAATTCACTCAGAACTAGCTAGAATTTGGAAAATTGAAGCTTCTAGGTGAGTAATTGAACTCAAATTTATGCGTTTAAATTCATAACTAAGTGAATTCAAAGATGATATGAAGTTAAGAACAATATTTGAATTGAAAATGATGAAAATGAGATCAATATGTTTATGCATGTAACAAATTGCTATGAAACTTCATGTTTGAGTATGAGACATGTTAACAAGTTGAATTGATAATCATTTGAGACATGCAGTCATGAATAATGAGCTTATGAGGCTTAATTACATGTTTTGAAGATGATTGAACAAGAATTCATGTGAGATCATACATGCATGAGAGTTTTGAATATCATTTTGACAAATTCATGAAAAATATAGTACCAAATGCATAATTTTGAGAAATCTCATGAGTTTGAGCATTGTTAGTATCATTTGAATTGAGGAATCTCATGATTTTGGTCACCATCCTCTGAAAGGTTGCCCCGACGTTCTTCAAACCAAAAGGCATGACTCGGTAGCAGAAGAGTCCCCTTGGAGTCGTGAAAGAGGTGATCTCTCGGTCAGGCCCGTGCATGGCAATCTGATGGTAGCCGCGGTAGGCATCCAAGAAACTGAGCCTATTATGTCCAGCCGTCAAGTCCACTAGCTGGTCAATGCGCGGCAAATGAAAGCTATCTTTGGGACAAGCTCGGTTGACTGTCTTATAGTCGACATAAACTCGCCACTTTCCATTCTTCTTGGGCACCACTACTGTGTTGGAAATCCACAGAGGGTAGTGCACTTCCTGAATTGCTCGTGCCTCAAGCAGGTTCTTAACCTCCTCTGCAACTACCTCGGCGTGATGCAGTGCCGATCTCCTTGTTCGCTGGATGACTGGCTTTGCTCCAGGGAAGACATTGAGGTGATGGCAGATAAAACTTGGATCGAGGCCAGGCATGTCGTTGGGCGACCACGCGAAGACTTCGATATTGGCCATCAAAAACTCAACCATCTCGGTCCTCTCTATGGCCGTGAGACTTGAGCCGAGCAAGAAGAACTTGTCCGGTTGTTCTGTATCAATTCGCACCTCAACCAATTCCTCAACAGCCTTGTCTTCGGCCTTGATACCCACATCATCCAAGACACCCTAGTCCTCCGGTCCCTCAATCATTTGAACGAATCCTTTGGCAACCCGGCTTCCGTTGACCACCACGAAGCACTGCTTGGACATGACTTGATCGCCCCAAATCTCCTCGATTGTCCCCATAGCCAAGGGGAATCTCATCACCTGGTGGTAGGTCGACGCTACAGCTTGCATAGCGTGTAGCCATCCCCTTCCAAGGATAAGGTTATACGTCGAAGGCACTTGTAGCACCCAAAACTCAACTTGTTTGACCACGGATCCCGCTTTGACCGGCAGGATAATCTTTCCCAAAGGCCACTCCGGTTGTGAGTTGAATCCAACCAGTGGCGAAGTTGTCGGAGCTAAGTCTGTCTCCCGGAGTTTAAACTGCTTGAACGCATCATAGTACATGATCTCGACCGAGCTTCCCTGATCGATCAAGATCCGTTTAACATCAAAGTCCTTGACACGTAGTGTTACTACTAGGGCATCATTATGCGGCGTCTGGATACGCTCTAGGTCCCTTGAGGTGAAACTAATCACGTCTTTTTCTTCAGTCTTTCCCCTTTTGATGGTAGGCTGTACCGACAAAACTTCCCTCATATGTTCTGCCTTTTTTATCATGCCCCGGAGTTCACAAACACGCTCCGGTTCCATGATGCCGTGGATGACATTAATAACTCCCTGTGGCGGCGCATCTCGGTCATCCTGTCCCCTGGGCTCAACCGGAGCCTAATTTGGCTTCACACCGCCATCAATGTAAAGGTCTAGGTGCCCGGCCGCGACCAGCTCTTCTAAGTGTTGCCTCAGAGGCAAACAATCCTCAGTCCGGTGGCCTCTCTCCCGGTGGAATGTGCAATGATACCGCAGATTGTAGTCCTTCTGTCCATCGCCCAACTTAGCAGGAAACCGGACATACTCCTCGTCTCGGATTTCACTAAGTATGCGATAAATTGGAATCTTGAAGACCGTGGTGATGCCAGTCCTCGCCTTCAATCTTCTATTAGCATCCGCCACATCATCTCGGGCGTAGTCATCCCGGTCGTTCCGATGTCCTCTACCCCGATTTTTGCGATTCGAGCCACGGTCTGATTCCTCTGCTCGTTCATTTGTGTGGCTGGACTCTTGCCCAACTGCGTGCACCTTGCCTGCTGTCTTCTTGTCTGTTGCTACCGGTATTGCCTTCACGGTAGAAGCTGACGCGTCATCCTCTACTCAGATGTGCTCATTGATGTGCTGCATGAGCTGGCCCATGGAGGTCGGTTGGTGCATGGTCAGCGAGTCCCGCAATCTATGGCCGATCGGGAGACCACGCTTATATTGCGTGATTGCAAGGTTGACCGGGCAGTCCAAGATCTCGTTGAAGGTTTCCCAGTACCTTGAGTTGTATGCCTTCAGTGTGTCGCACAGTTCCATTTGACACTTAGTAAGTGATCGACTTCCTTCGGTGTTTTTGTGTTGGTTTTGAAGCGTGTAACAAACGTCTCGGCCAACTGATGCCACCTTTGTATGCTCCCTTCCGACAACCTCTCGAACCACTTTAAGCCCAGCTCGCCTAAACTTGACAGGAAGATTAGGCGCATAAGTCCGTCGTTTCGCCTATGTCCGGCCATAACCTGTCGAAAGTGGCTCACATGCATGTAAGGATCGGTTTTTCCGTCGTAGAGTGTGAACTTAGGCTGGTGGAAGCCTGTCAGAAACGGTGTTGTTTCTATTTCCAGGGAGAAAGGGGTGGCGCTCAGCCTGGCCAAGTCCGTATCTTCAAAGAGTGGCACTGCTTGGCGGGGTGGAGGCATTCCGACCTCCTCGCTGGCATGAACCCCATAGGATAACCGCTGGAACGCCGATATTCTCTGAGCTTCGCGCCGGCGAGCCCGCTCCTTTAAGACTGCCCGTAGATCCTCTGAATGAGCGGAGTAAGAGTACCTCGACGTCGTCTCCGGACGTGAGGGTTTGTAGGTGCTGTCTTGTGCGCTAGACTTCTCTGCACCTACATCGGAATCACCAACGTGGTAACTTCTGGTAATAGATATGGACTGAGTACGTCGCTGACTCTGTCCGCCTGAACGGCGGGATGGGGTGCGCTCACTGTGGTCTCCCACTCCAGCTACACCTTTCCCCTTGACATGTCGCTTCAGATCCTTCATCTCCGCCGCCATTCGCCGGATGACAGCATCTTGGTCCCTCAACTTACTTTACAGTCGTCTGGCGTGTGAGTCTCTCCTCCGCCGGTGACCGTCTGGACTCCGCGAATGACCATGACTTCTTCCGCGCTTATCCCGCGCGTCTACTGACTGTCCTCCAGTGGGCGTCCCCAAGTCCGCCATTGGATGGATGGCGGGAGGACCCTCTCTCCTTCGGGTGAACTCCGGGGTGGCTCCGTCTATGGCAGACAACGGAAACTCATCGTTGTTCGCCATGGACGGCGATCAGATGAACTTGGAAGACAAGGTTTTGTCTGTCAACCTTCCCACAGACGGCGCCAATTGTACGGGGAGCAAATATTCCGGCAAGCCTGTACTCCTTTCTTTCGAGCTCCATCTCTGTCCAATCCCCTACGAGCCAATGAGGGTGAGCTACCCGGCGGTGTGTGGCCGGAAAAACCCTCCGACGATCAAGTCAGCACACACCTTAGGATAGAAAAAGAGAGAGGAGTGTTTGAGTGTAAGAATTTCTTTACCAAAATGTTCGTGTTCCCGCGTACGGGGGGGCGTCCACATGCGTATATACCCTCTGCGCCCCATATCTACTCCTAGTCATCTCCTGACACGTGGCTCTGCTATCCCATCTGTCAGCATAAACCTTGCTGACCATCACCTAATCTCAACTGCCTGCCTTCACAGCTGGAGCTCGGCAGCCGAGCTGCTTTATCCACTGTCGTGCCGTGCTTCATACCCAAGCACTTCACTGGCTAAGCCCAAGGAGGACCGGGCTAGGCTGCATCTCGGCAAAGCCTAGCCCGAGGCACCTCCTGTGGTCGACCTTACTGCCGATCAAATGATTATCTCGGCTAACCACGCCTTTCCGGGCGCCGGTCATTCAGCTCGACTGGCTCCGCCTTCGCCTGATCAAGGAGCTCAGTCCAACCGAGCACTACCTGCCGAGCAGCTTCTTTACGGTCTGGTCGGCACATGCTTGGCCCAATTTCTGCCCAGCCCAATTCCTGGCAGCCCGTCAACAGGCGGATCGCCGGTCATCTCGGCCCCATGCATCATTGGGCTCTCAACCTGCCTGGCCGTTACCTCGGCCCAATTCCAAACCATAAATCTCCCTCTCACGATCTATTAGTAGTCACCACACATTCATCCATATCTCTAATCACATCAATGTAACCTTTTCTCACCCATTTCTTCTCTAACACCCATTGCATTATATCTCGAGGCACTTTATCATATGCCTTCTCAAGATCGATGAAAACTATATGAATGTCTCTTTTCTTTTCTCTGTACTTTTTTATTACTCTCCTTAAAAAATAGATCACTTCCATTGTTGACCCTACCAGGCATAAAATCCAAATTAATTCTTTAACACCTCTGTTATATCTCACAATCGACGCTCCATCACTCTCTCTCATACTTTCATTATATGACACATTAGCTTGATTCTTCTATAGTTGTTGCAGTTTTGTGCATCTCGTTTATTTTTATAGACTGACACTAAAATACTCTTCCTTTACTCCTCTAGCATTTTCCTAGTCAATAAATTCTTACTAAATAATCTAGTCAACCAAGCAACCCCTTTCTTACCCAAACATTTCCAAGCTTCAATAGGGATATCATTAGGCCCTAGAGCCTTATTCGATTTCATCTTCTTAAGTGCAATTTCCACTTCAAAGTTCCTAATCCTGCAATAAGACTTGTAGTCCTGGTTTTCCTTATTATGGCCTACGTCCTCCCCTTTTGACCTACCTCAATGTTTCTCATTTAACAACTGTTCAAAATAGTTCTTTCACATTTCCTTAATCTTCTCATCCTTCACCAACACCTTAGAGTCATTACTCTTGATACACTTAACCTAATTAAAATCTCTTGTTTTTCTCTCTCTTATCTTAGCAAATTTGTATATCCTATTTTCTTACTCCTTACTATCTAGTCTAGTGTATAGGTCATCATAGGCTTTTATTTTAGTCTCTCTCACTACCTTTTTGACCTCCTTATAGCCAATTGTAACTCTTAAGGTTTTTCTCAGTTCTATCATTCTGTCACTTTTTAAAGCACTTTTTTTTTTTTTTTTTTTTTTTTTTTTTTTTTACCGCTTGAACCTCATTCCTCCACTACCAAGTTTCCCTAGAGTTAGGTCTTTTTCCTTTCGACTCTCCAAGAACTTCCCTTGAGATTCTCCTCATGCAATTGTCCATCAAGTTTCACATAGTGTTAGCATCATGTTCTAAATCCCAAGTATCTTCTCTCTCCATTCTATGCTTAAATATTTCTAGTTTATCCTCTTTTAGGTCCCACTATCTCGTCCTACAACGCGCACTATCCTTTCTAGCTTAGTATTGCCCTTTAAAGTATAAATTTAATACCAAAATCCTATGTTGAGACGTTTGCTTCTCTCTAAGAATTACCTTACAGTCGATGCATTTTAGACGGTCCATTTTTCTTATTAGAAAATAATTTATTTAGCTCTTAATTGACCCACTCTTAAAGGTTATCAAATGTTCATTTCTCTTGGTCCCAATGCAAAATCTAAAATGCTCTCTCTCTAACCTCATTTCTATCACCCAAACCATACCCACCATGCACCCTCTCATAATCTAGTTTATCTATTCCTACATGGCCATTAAAATCACCACCTATAACTAGATTCTCTTCTACGGGTATCTCCTGTAATACCTCATCCATTTGATCTAAAAAATCTCTCTTAGTCTAATTATTTAATCCTACTTGGGGAACGTATGCTCTAATAACATTTACTATATTCTCTCCAATAACTAGTTTAACTAACATAATCCTATCACATTTCCTAATGACTGCAACTACATGTTCTACAAAACCCTTGGCAACTATTATTTTTACCGCATTCCTATGTCTATCCTTACCGCTATAATATAATTTAAAACCGGTATCCTCTATTTCCCTAACTTTCTCACCCGTTCTCTTAGTTTCTTATATGCAAACTATATTAACTTTCCTTCTAATTATGACACCTACCAATTCCATAGTCTTACCCGTTAAAGTTCCTGCATTCCATGTAGCCACCCTAAACCTATATTTTTTGACTAGCTTCTTTATTCGTGCCCATCTAGAAAAACGCCGAAACCTTTGCCCATTTTCACCACTCCAAGCGTCGATGCAGCATCCCTCACTCACTTTTTGAAACATCCGGAGGCAGGCACAATGCATCACTTAAAGAGAATGACCTAGTATTTAATCGATATAAAGTAGGATTCATTTTCATAAGAGATCCAAGCGGCTTTTTTACATGTTGATTGTCAGCAACTTAACACACAACCCTCTTCCTTTACTCGGACTTGAAATAGGCAGAGTTGTCAAACAACCTCGACAGAGTTTCATGAAATTAACCCTGAATAATAATTTGATTGGTTGTCTTTTATTTATTTTTTTATATATAAGATAGGAAAATTGATAAATGCAAGGTGGAAAAAAGTGTCATTGTCAACCATTGCATGTGAGAGTTGATTGGAGCTCCAAACAAGTTCACATGTTATACTTACTGTACTGTGAGGAATTTGCAACAAATGCATTGGTTCATGTTGCTATATGTTGTGTTCCTAGATGTAGACATAGCCTAGAGTCGTAATGTGAATGGAGATGTCCTTTTCAACTACCTCACAAGTTGCAAATCCATACAAATGAGCATTAAAGTGCTTCTTGTCATTCACTTCTTAGGGGTAGACACCATGGCCTCAGCCCTAATGTGATGGGAAATTTTCTTTTACCCCCCACTACCACACAGGGTTCAAATCCATACAAAGTATTATCAGTTGTTGACATTTCACATCAGTTGTTAAGGTTGGTTTTTTCTACCTTAACAAGGTTAAATATGACTATAGTAAATGTTCATAAAACAATTTTATTAGCTTCCATTATGATCCAAGTTAAAGATAGTGATGACCTGGCACTACAAGTGATATTTGACTTGGTGTTATAGTGTGGATTTCAATCACGAGAATCAATCTGTACAAAAAAAAATTAGGTTGCTAGATAGCAATTTTGTTGAAAAAATAATTTTATTGGCGTCTACTAGTGTCCAACTTAGGAGTCGTGACATAGCTCAGCAAGTGCAATCGATCTCGCTTCTCACTTAGAAGTACGAAGAGAAAATTATCGATCAACTAAGAACAATTCCAATGGAGTTGCCGCTGCCAAATTAAGCCAATTTCACTATAAAACGAAAACTCCAAGGAACTGTTAAAAGGGTTGTCAAAAAGTGATATTGCTAAACCCTCTGTCTGACACAAAATTTAACAATTTGGCTAGATTTTTTTTTTTTTTTTTTTGCCTGCAAATCTTTTAATTTAATTTAGTGAAGAAAATAGAATAAATTATTAGTGCATCATCGGAGCAACATTACTAAAATTTAATATTTTCACAATGTTACACTGCCAAAATTTAACTTACCAGGAAAGGCTAACCCACTTTATATGGAAAGTATAATTTTTTGTTCATTACACAAAATATAACTTTTATCACGAAAAAAAATAAAATAATAATAATAATAATAATTTTGTTATTCATAAATTTAAAGGTTGTGTTTGCATCATAGTATTGGATAGAGATTTAAAAAAGAGAAAGAAAAGGAGACGATGATGTGAATGAAAATAACTTGTATGTTTGGGATGACTTTTTGGCTAATTACGAAAAGATGTGCAAAAAGTAGAGAGAAATGAGAATCTTTAACTTTTTGGTATGAGTTGTTGGCTTTTTGGCTAATTTAGTAACTTTTTGACTAATTGACTAAAAAAGTAAGTCCCCAAACGGGGCCAAGGCTAATTTTTTTTTATCTATTTCTAAATCATTATCTACATTCATGATTCAAACATAGTGTAAAAGTATACATTATAATTTTATGTTCATAACTTTTATTACAAAAATCTTAACTTACACTATAAAAATTCATAAATTTTACTATAAAAATTGTAATTTTTTTCTTATGATGTAGACCCGAAAGTTTTGTGCACTGGATTTGGTTATTAATCCAAAGTTTGTGTGGTAAATGCATTGTAAAGGAGCTCGAGCTTCCTTACTGTTTTGCTAATATTCTAGAGGAATTTTTTTTTTTTTTTGGGTGCGACACACCAAATGTAAAAAATGACTTGCACCATCATAAATATGTTGAAATACAATTTCCCCAAATATAATGTCATTGCGCAATCATAACTGACAAACCCAAAATTTTAAAAAATAAACAAAAATTAAAGTCAAAATTTTAAAATTAAAGAAGAAAACTGTGTTGGTGAAACTGGAGTTGTTTGGGTACAAACATTGTATCTAGAGTTGTGGAGGTAAGAGAAACATTGGAATAATAGCTGTCTACTACTATAGAAGTTTGAAATGTTTGGTGGTGTTCCACTTAGAAAAATCGTGCAGAACCATCTAATCCTCCATAGGTGGTCCAAATCCCATTACAGTTGCCTGGGACTTGTTTGGACAATGACATTGATTTAATCAATTATTTGTGCTATCACTATACTTATAATTTTAAAATGATTGAGTGACCACCCCACAATTTTTACTCCAAAAAGTGAATTACGCCAATATATATGGATGGACAAACAATTCCCCAGAGCTTGAGAAAAATAATTTTGAATTTGGGGCTAGATATTGAGAGATGGTAGGGAAATTAATCCAATAAATATTATTAATTTTTTTATTTTATTTTTTTTGTCACTCCTTAAAATTTAGTCTATAGGCTAGATCTAAGAGAGTATATCACTGTAATAAAAGATTATAAGTGAAGTTTTTATATTAATATCCCTTATTCTAAATTTTCTATTTCCTCCTCCTATGTTTTTTTTTTTTTTTTTTTTTTTTGGTGATATGAGATTTTTCAAGTTAAAAATTAGAGTAAATTATACTTTGCACCTTTATAATTTACAGCAAATCTCATTTCGTCTTTTATTTTTCAATTATAACAATTAATCCTTTATATTTTCAGTCAAGTTATAATTTGACTCTATTCACGAGCGAGAATTGTCATTTCTCTCTCACATGAGACATTTGTCAAAACATAAATGTAATTTTTTTGTATTTCTTTTCGGACTTTGATCCTCTCCATTCCATATATATAATAGAATTTTTTCATTGCATATCTAATAGTTATGAAATAAGAATGTAAAATCATAATTATTTTAAATTAAAAAAAATTATTACACTTACCATTGAATGATAGAATGGGATCACAATTTTTTTTTTTTTTCTACGCTATTTTTCCACTGGATTTTCCCTTCCTACATTCTCTCTACTATATTTTTTAAGGGAGAAATACCATGTCAATGAGGTTTTGAAAACGTAATTACAAATCAATAAAAAAAAATTATAAATATTAATAATTAAAATTATAAATTTTTTCATAAATTTATATATTTTTATTCCTGACATCTATTGTGATGTAACCTTTCTTTATCACAAATATCTATCAGTAAAATTAATTAATCATGCGTTAAGGAAAAGATACAAGCGAAGAGCAAAAATTTTGGGACAGAAAATGACATCACGTGTACCTGTACGATTCATGTATCTAAGTACGAGGTGAAAAGGAGCCGTGGAACTCATCGGATAATTTTTATTTTTATTTTTAATTAATGGGATGTTATTTATAAATATCTACATCGAACTAGATTATAAATTACATAAGAAAATCGAACAACACAATTCATAAATCTAACACAATACAAGAAATAAGCCCATAAAGAAATAAAGAACTAAAAATAGGACTAATTAATCCTACCAAATGTTAACTCTTTAACCTCTCAATTAAAAGTGTCAAGCAATAACTAATTAAAATAAATCAATTGATTGAAATTCATCAAGGAATATAAAAGACCATCAACCTTTTGACTTTATTTTAACATACATGAGTGAAAGATATTTTTGAGACGGTTTTCTCCAGTTAACTGAATATTCTGTCTAATCTCATACGAAAAGTTTTGAATTTCAGACTTGTTCATTCATAATTTTTTGGGTGGATGGTTGTGTGATGAAAATTAAATTGATGGAATGTGAGCTCTATCTATAAAATAAATGTGAATCACAAGATGATAATTTTAAATAATTTTTAAATAATTAAATCTAAGTTTATAATTGTGTTATATTATTATGCTCTGCAATGTTCAGCCCACGTACTGTTACAGCTTTGCTGTGTCATAAACTTGAAGTGATCAATATCATTTTGAAAATATCTAAAATTTTTATAAATTTTAAATTTATGAAGTGCATTTAAACTTTTTGTTATAGGAGTACATTTTGAATGAATTTCGTCCATAAACTATAAAATTTGAATATATTTTTTTTTTGTATGTACATATATTCTAAATATGTAATATTACTGTATTATTTTATGTACTTCCCTCCATTGATTGACAAAGAGCCCACATCCTTTTAGGGTCTTGAGTAAAATAATTAGGATAAAAAATGATGATCTATATAAAAAGCTAAGGAGGCTAATCATTGATTGATTTATCAAATATTTCAAAGGGCAAGAAAGAAATTATTTAGATGGGTATCCATGTAGTTAATTAATGGTGTGGAGTTTGGAAGCTAGTTAAATGTCTCTACATGTTTGGTGTAAGCATGATGAAGGATGACATGTTAGGACATAATCTACGTATTGTTTGGTTGTCTCAAAAAAAATATGAATTTAAACATTTAGAATTAAACTTATTTATTAATTAGATAATAAATTTGTTTAGCTGCAAAAAAATAAATAATCTAAAATATAAACAAAATTTGTTTGTTTCTTAAGGAAAATTAAATTTGGTTTTTTACTTTTAAAATATAGGGCAACATATAACATTGAGAGATTCAAAAAAAAAAAAAAAAAAAATTGTTTTGTAATGAAATCATTTCATTTATGCAACCAAACAGACCCTTCTTATTCAATCACGGGCATGCAAAGATATCTATCGGCCTCAATTGTTGAATCACAGGGTGAATATCTCCCATGTGACTTCAAATAAAAAGGTAATAACAATTTCTTAGATATTCTAATGGAAATTTGCCTATTACATTATAAAATTTTAAATAGAAATTGTGATACAATATGATCATAATGACCTGATACTATTGTCCAATAATTAAAAAAAAAACTCTATATACATGAGAACCCTACATAATAATTGTCATGTATTGTAAAATTTAGTGCATATTTGACATACTCTAAAAAAGATAAAAAATTAAAAAGTTACTAAAAAAGATTAAAAAATTCATCTTTTTACCTTGTTTGGCCGGGAATGTATGTCTGAAAATTCAAACAGCAAAAAGACAGTTTTCCTCCTTCCAGTTGTGGCATCCCATCACCCTATCTATACACAAGTGCCACACGTTGGTCCACGCAAAATTTGCAGTAGTATGTAAAAAAAAAAAAAAAAAATGAAATGCAAAAGCTGCTAGGCGCTGTAGCTTTGTCGGAGGTCCACTCAAGGGTAGAAATATAATTTTGATATTTGTTATAATATTTTAATACACAATTTTATGTAAAAAGTCAAAAAGTTATCCCAAATATACATATTTTTTTCCTCTATTTTTTTTTATATCAAAAAGTCAAAAAGTACAGTTCATTCCAAATATCCCCTTAATAAATGCATGTAGTATCAAATTTAGGGCATAGCTTCTTCAATACAAATTTAGACTAGAGGGTGTTATTTAGGCTCATGAAGTTCACTAAAAATCTTGTTTTAATGATTTAAATCATTTATTTTGTAAGGTCATCTTATGTGTATATCATTCACAAAAAAAAAAAAAAAATGAAAAGAAGATTGATCCAATATTTGTAACCTATTTAATTTTTGCGTTTTTCACAAAAAATAAAAATAAAAATTGGATTATATATTTTTAAAAGCACACTTATCATCTATTTTTTGGGTAAATTACAATTACACCATGAGATTTGATTAAAATACGAATCGCTCCCTGTGATTTTGAAAATTACATTTTTCATCCCGAGGTTTCTAACTTCATAAAAAATCGTCCCTTTTATTAATAAATTATCACGTCAATTAAAAGTTTTTAATAATGTTTAAAATATGTTTTAATTAATAATTTAGGCAATTTTTATTACTGTATAGTAGAGCAATTATGAATTTTATTTTTTTAGTTAATTCTGTTAAATAAAAAATTCTAATAAGGGAGTGTTTGTAATTTTTCAAACTACAGGAGACAATCTGTATTTTAAGCAAATTTCACGAGGGTGTATTTGTAATTTACCCCTATTTTTTTTAGACAAATGCGATAAATTGAATAGGTTACGATTATTTAATCGACTTATTTTATTTATTTATTTTGTATACTATACACGTAGAACTTAAAAAATAAACAGTTTAAATTATTAAAATAAATTCATGATAAACTCTACGAACCTAAACAACACCCTCCAATCCAGACCTTGCACTGAAGGAAAGCCGATCACTAAATCTAATGGTTGTCGAAAAAAAATTTAACACTCAAAGATAATGTTATATTCTAAAATACTAAATACCTTCTCATGCTGTCATGCATGTATTAACTATCGCATGTATGGAGTTCAACATGACAATATATATATATATATTTTTTTTTTGATAATTTAGGGTGTCCGGGCCAGCTTGCGTGCATCTCGACTAATTCTTAGGGGACCAATCCCACCGTCCACTAGCGGGGGGCCCATTTAAAGCCAGAGCAAAGCTCTGTATGGACTAACTCAACATAAGGATTGATAACACCTAAGAAGTTTTGAACTTGATACATAAAGAGGAGCAAACTCTTAAATCCCAAGCCTACACCAGTTCAACATGATAATATGATAGACAGTTATATTTATATTATTTATAGGATAGTATGATATGATAGTTGTATTTAAGGTTTGATTAATATAACAATGTCCATTTATTTTTAGTATTTTATTTTACAATTCAATGGGCTAATTTAGTTATCAATATTGCATTGAAAATATATCGTTGATGACACCTATTACGTAAATATTATGCTGATAAATCACATGATAAGTGTAACATTACTGTTAAAGTTTACTCAGCAACATCGTAAATTGTAACAATATTAGTGAGATCTGTTACACCAATATTACATTGATACATAAGATGATAAGTATAATATGATATAGAAATATGATAAATGTAATATTATAGTTAATTTTTTTTTGACGAGATCTTAAATCATAACAACAATGGAGTAAGCAAGCATTATAAAATATATTGGGATAAATTATAAATATATCTCTTGAGGTTTAATTAAAATACGGATTATCCTTTGTAGTTTAAAAAATTATAAATACTTCATTGTAAGAATTTTTTATTTAACAAAATTAATTGAAAAATAAAATTTCTAACTACTTTGCTACATAATAATAAAATTAGTTAAATTATTAATTGAAATATATTTTTGACATAATTAAAAATTGTTAATTGATTTAATAATTTATTGATAATATGAAATATTTATTATGAAATTAGAAATTTCAAGGAACGAAATGTAATTTTTAAAATCACAAGAGACAATTCATATTTTAAGCAAATCTGAAGATGTGTGAGTGATTTTCTGATCACACTGCCCAACTCAGTATTCAGCTAGAGAACACTGGCAAAATAGATGACACCTGGCTAACCTGTAACAGAAAGAGAAGATTCCAGTGGTGGTTCGTCCACCAAGGGGCACTCCGACGATCAATTCAGTATATCTTTCAAAGATAATCAATAGTGCAAAGTCACTATTCAGAATATAAATCGCGTACCTTAGACCCACGGGAGTGCCTCTCTTTTATAGCTAACTCAATCCTTGTCCCAACAGGAGCCTAGCTCTAATGGACTTAGGATTACTATCTATCTTGGACTCCCAGTAAGATTGGGATAAACTCCGTAAGAGTCTTATCCTTTCTCAACTGTAGTCTTCCTCTTTTCTAGGACTCTTGTGCCTTATCCGCTTATCTCAGATTCTGATATCTTCGGAGGTAACCTCGGCCTCGCCGAGATAACCTCGGCATCACGACCAGGACACGTGGCACCTCGACTTACACGTCGACGTCACCTTAGTCACGTGTTGGTATTCAGAAAATATATTCCCACAGAAGGTATTTGTAACTTACTCAATATATCGACCCTAAGGACTTAGGTTGTCTGGCATGTGTTAAAATATCAAATATTATTTAACATATTATCTTATTTAAATCACATCACTTTTTATTTAGGTTACATCATTTATCTGCCACATCAATTTAATCTCTACTAATATTTCATATAAACTTTTTTTTTAATATAAAAAGTTAAAAGTATCTTACATTTTTCACACAATCTAACATTTTCCACACAATTCCAATGCAATGGTCAATTTTTGCTTAGCTGGGAAACACTTATTATCGCTGTTTTGTTTCAATCAATTATCATATATTGATATATGATATGCGTATAGGTTACTCTGAGCATGGGCAATTCCCCTTTTTCCTAGCTAGTGTAAATATGGCATGCAAGCATAACCTTGACTATCGAATAAGGAGTGTAGAACTGTCGCCTTCAACTCAAATATATACCGTAAATTACACGTTAAAAATAAATAAATAATATTTTTTTTATAAGTTTAGAATAATTATACTGTACGTTTTTAATTCACATTACATATCGTCTCTTTTTCATTAGTAATTTGTTAATCAAATAGATAGAAGAATAACATTGTTAGCTCTGTTATACAAAAATGTATGTCTGACCATATTATCTCTGTGTCTTCACATCATGTGCATTATTTTTGGTTTATTTGACCTTCTTAAAATAAAAATTAATATAATTATATTAAAATTATAAATTATATTATATTTCTTTTAAATTGCCAAAGAAGGTAGTGTAATTTAATCCTCACAATAATTGCCATGAACAAACAGTTGGGAATCAACGTATGGTTGTCCAATATTCTCCTACCAAATATTAAATGAGGGCCTTTGTCAGAGACTGCGAAATTTATTTAACATTCCTGGTGTGCGATATTTTAATTTAACTTTTATTGGATCAAGTGGTGGAACTCATCAGTTCTTTGTTATTTTTTAAAAAACACCCCTGGTGTGTGATATTTAAATTTTACTTTATTTGTTTAAAGTTAAATTATAAACACACCCTTTGAGATTTATTTAAATTATAAATTATCATCTGTGATTTTAAAAATTACATTATGCCTCTAAGGTTTCTAATTTCATAATAAATGGGTCATTTTATTAATGAATCATCAAGTTAATTAACAGTTTAATAATGTTAAAATTTTATTTTAATTAATAATTCAGATAATTTTATTATTGTATAGGTAAATAGTTAGAAATTTTATTTTTTTAATTAATTCTTTTAAATAAATTTTTTTTACGGGGAGATATTTATAATTTTTTAAACCACAAAGGACAATTCGTATTATAACCAAACCTCAGGCGATGCATTTATAATTTACCCTTGGTTTAAGTAGTGGGATTTTATATTATTTTTTTGAAGACAACAAGATGAGTATCCAAAGATGAGTAATATTTGGGAAAATTATATTTAAAAAAAAATTCAAAATTTAATTCTTTTAATAAAATAAATCTTGAATTTTTTATCTTGTCAATTTAAATTCTGAATTTTTTACTTGTTTTTAATTTTAATTATTTGCCTATTTCTGTCAAGTAAAATCGATATAAAAATGTATATTTTAGTCATTAAACTCAATAAAAATGAATATTTTAAATATTTTATATATTGTATTGAGTTTAATGACTAAAAATATTATTTTTCGTTAATTTTAATAAATGAAAATACACAAATGTTTAGATTGAAAATAAATTAAAAGATTAGAATTTACATTGACAAACTTAAAAATTCATAATTTATTTTATTACAAAGGTCAAACTCTAAAAAAATATTTGTACTGATTTGATAATATTTTTAAGAGGATCGCTTCTCTCCGGTCCACATAGTGGACTGGACTGTATTGTTAGGCTTGTGGAGTCCGTCACGGGTCTCGTTTCGATAATCCAAACGTTCATATGCAGAATTCCTCGAGTGCTTTATACTTGCAAAAAATTATGCTTATCGGATATCGATTACCTTAATCGGAACACATTTTTGTTAATAATTTATTTTTAAAATTAATTGGCAAAATTGTGTTCCGATCAAGGAGCTATTGATATTCGATTAACATGATTTTTTGTAAGTATAAAGTACTTAACGAACTCTATATATTAGACGTTTGAATAATCAAAATAGGACCCGTGATGAATCTCACAAACTTAACAATATACTCGAATCTACCATGTAAATTAGAGAGAAGTGGACTATAGAGAAGCCTGTCCTATTTTTGAGACTACCAAATACCGCCTTACAACTCTCTCTCTCTCTCTCTCTCTCCCTCTCTCTCTCTCTCTCACCCTGAAATGGTGAGCCCTACACAAAATTGCATATTTGTGGGATTTACTACATCTATGAAAAAGGCGGTGTTTATGCAGTGTTAATAAGTGTTTTTTTATTGTTAACTTATTTATATATACCAATGTTAATAAGTGTTCTTGTGACATTATTTAGAATTGAGATTGACACGAAAAATGTCTTCAAAATAGGCAAAAGTTAAAGTGTTGTGAAAAGTATATTAAACTCAGTAAAAAAAAAAATGTCTCCTATTTTTTTTTTAATCTTTTTGTTCTTTTATCTATAAATCTGATACATTTTGATTCTTTTAATTAAAAAAATACACCACTTTCACTCTTTTTTGCTCCCTCCAAATGGAGACATTTGTATATCTTTTATAGTTAACAGATCAAAATGTATAGTTTCATAGATGATACTCACAAATAGTTTAGCAAATCTATAATCTAATTATTTTTTCTGCAGAAATTGTAAATTAAAATAACAAAAAATTAAGACAAAATCTGAAAATAAATATAAGTAAATTACATCATTAGTCCATGTAATTTTAAAAGATTTTACCTTAGTCTTTATAATTTTAATTTCATCAATTTATGTCTTGCACATTCAATTACTTGTCATATATTGTTAATATTTTAAATGAAAAAATAAAGGGGCCAAATGTCGTTTACCTTATAATTGCTGGTGTTAACTTGTAGTATCAGTCTAAATTGGGGCAAACAACACAACTCAATAAATCTCTGTTTATTTTTCATTATTTTGGAGTGTTTTGGAAAGATAATTAAAAGTTATATTTTAAACTTTTTTTTGAGTTTTTTTTGTAAAAGAAAAAAATGGGTTAAAAAGCTGAAAAGTGATTTTTAGTAGGTTGGAGAGCTCTAAAGAAGAATAAAAATGAGTGAGACCACTAAAAAGAGGAGCACTAATAGCTTTAAAGTGGTGTGGGTCCCACATGATGGGATATTTGCTCTCGTTTTTTTTTTTTTTTTTTTTTGAATTTTTACCTCATTAGTGATTAATTAGTGTTTTTAAATTAGTGGGATAAATCATTGTTGAAGGAAGAATAGTATCAATCTGTTCATGAGCAGTGATATAGGCTAGAGTAGGTTTTATGGTTATGAAAAAACAAACAAACAAAAATTTATTTAATATGTATATATAAAAGAGACCGACGGATAGGCTGAGCGCAAAGTGGGTGTGTTTAATTAGACGGATTGGATAAGGTTGATTAGAATCCTTCGAATTTGAGTTTTGGGATTGTGAATCCCCCGAATTATTTGGTAGAATTGGATATGTATTATGTGTTTGTTTTTTTATAGGATTAGATGTCTGGAAAATACTATTTTTAGTGAATTCAACGTTTGGTTGGACGGACTAGATAGAATAAATGACCAAAATACTATTTTATCCTTTTTCAATAGTTTATTAAATAATAGCAATATTAAACATATCTTTAATATTTTTATTATTTTTATCGAGATTAAATAAAAATTTATTTTATTTTATGTTTTACAAAATTAAATAAATTTATTTTTTTAAATTAAATAAATAAAATATCAATAAAAATATATGTTATTTTTTAATTAAAATTTTAAATAAATTTTTAAAAAATAATAATAATTAAACAATGAAATTAAATAAAACATCTATTAAAATTTAAATAATGAAATTAAATAAAATATAAACAAAATTTTCAAATAAAACATCAACAAAGTATCTATAAAAAATTATTTAAAAAAAAATAAAACATCAATAAAAAGTTAAATAAAATTATTTTATTTTTAAATTGAGACATTTAAATTTTATTAAATTTTACTAAATATAATACATAATTAAATAGTGGAAGGTCAAAATGGTCATTTTACCACCTAATCCCAACTGTGGATTGTCTCTCCAAAATTGTCTCACACCCCCCCTAAGACACAATAGTCCCCATATGGGAGATAAGGAGTCCGGCCGGACTCCATATCCGACAGACTAAAAAAAAATAAACGACAAATTAAATACTTCCTCCGAATTATAACTTGCACAGTAAATAATTCCTCCGTATCTCCAATCAAACACACCCAATGTGTAATGAAAAAGGGAGGCTATTATTAGCATTTAGATCCAAACAAAGGACATAAATAAGGCCCTATCTATTTGGTCATCTTCAAAGCCCAATGGAGCTACCATTAGCTGCATATTATGGCAGAGAAAAGCTACACTACTTTCTTTGTCGGGAATCTAGTCACCACAAATTTAATGATCTCTCTAAAAAGGAAATTGTTTGGTAGACATTTATTATACCTAGTAGTTACACATAACATACGATTTTTTTATCAATTATTAATATTATGATTATGTATACCTTTTAACAACAATGATACATCCCATTAATTTGAGAGTATTAATAGATCACTAATGATATGAAAATTCAAAAAAAAAAAAAGAAAAAAAAAACTTAAGGCCAAAACATCACATCAGTCAGTGGGACCCACTCTCTAGAGCTCCTTTAGTGCTCCCAATTTAGAGCTCCCAAACATTTTTCATCTTTTAAATTGATACATAATATGTATATAAAGTATGAAAATTTGTATGAATAAATTTATCTATATCTAAAATATAACTAAGTAAGAAATGAATATATATTCGATAAATGAGAAATTTTATAAATATAAATATTAATTTATAGTTAGATTGTCAAGATCATAATCTTATTTTAAATAATAAACAATAAACAAGTCCTTTAAATATATAGTATTATACAAATATTTTTCTATCGACTTTCCACTTCAATTTTTCATAATCTGTACTTGTAATACAATTGAATGTATGAAATTATGTCACGACCTCATTCCGCCCCTAATAATCCTAGATTACCAAAGACGAACTTACAAGAATTCACACATACAGAGTATACGTATAGGGCACACATGTGCGGAAGTAATAAATTTAAATCAAATTAGTCCATACGAGTTGCGCATAGATTAAATGAAATAACATACATATTAACATGGTTTTATAACTTGGATACAAAATAGAATAAATTTGACATTACATCTTGATCAAAAGGCTTCTCTAGCCAAAGCATACAAAAGAAGTGAACTATAAAGCTAAGAAGCATAATTTTTAAGATGAATACAAAAGTATGGACCAAAACATCTTCCAAATAAAGTCTTAGGCGACATCACCTTCTTGCTCATCACCTACATATATATAGGGGAGAGATGTGAGCTGAAAACTTAGTGAATGATATAAGTAATAAAGGTTTGAATGAATGGTATCTGAGATTTTACCAAAACAATACATATCATAGCTTATAACAAATCAAAGGATGAACTAACTTCATCAATCAAGGCTTTCAAAACTTTAAGAGATGCTTACTAACATTTACATAATACAAAGGATGACATTCATTGACAAAACAAAGGAATAACCGACTTGGAATCGATTAGACAAGCCCACCCATCGGTGCAAAGGAGATATCTCAAACAAAAGTATTAGTTGTATTAAAATCTCCTAGCACATAGGACCATTCAAGAATGTCATCAAAACAAACATAATACTTGATACAAAAACTAAGAGATAATCATTCATACTTGATTAAATATTTTTCCAAAACAAAGCAAAGTTTTTATCTAAAACATTATAACATAATTTTATTAAAAATATCACTCACAATAACTTTTTGAACGAGGGGATTAAGGCAATAATCCAAGACCTACAATTACATGGTAAATTCCATTGAATGCACTTCATGGAGACAAGAAGAGATGCTCAAAGATGGTTATGTAATGCATTCTCAAAACAAGTTTCACATAAGTAAAATACATCTTGACATTTCTTTCCAAAACCAAGTCAAAATAGAGCAAAACATGTTTTGAAAGTCAAATCAATGTTTTTCTTCTAGAAAAAGCATGCTTGTACAAACCAAGTCTAGAAATGGGTGTATAGAGATGAGCTGTGCTGAAATGGCTTAACTGGGTGAACTCAGGAGGTCAGAGTCGAGGTTCTGCATCTCTTGGTTGAGGTGTGGTCTACCTGATCGAGATGTGGCTGCCCGCTTAGGATGTTACAAGGTATCGGCAATGATGTGTTGTGGTCAGCCTAAGTATTCATAGAAGGTTGACTAATGTGTAAGTGATCATGCAATGTAGGCCAATGTGAGATGTAGTGCTTGGCATAGGTGTGAGGTTTGGACAAGAGTGGGTCTCGATGACCACACTTAGAGAATAATAAAGTCTGAAAATCTGGGTTTCCTCTTGAAGAACATGAAGAACATGAACATACAGAACATGAAGGACATGAATGCTAAATTCAAAATCTGAGATTTCATGATATTAGTTCGAAACATGACCTAGGTACCCATACTTGAAGATTTCATGAGAACAAACACAAAAACATAGGACTTGGTATAAACCTTTCGATCAAAATATGGTTATTCTTCAAGAACACAAAAACACCACATTTCTTTCTAAAACAAAATTTTAAATTAATGCATGGCTCATGAATCATGCTAGGTCATGCAATGTGATCATATTAATATAAAGAACAACAAAAATAAATCAAGAATCTAACCTCAAAGCACAAATCAAATGGTTCAAGGTCTAAGAATCAAGCTTGTAAAATCTGACTTCCTCCAAGAACTTCTTCTTCCTTTTCCTAGAGCTTCTCTCTTTTTCTAGAGAAAAATATGACAAATGATATGGGTTTCTCAACTGCTACTGATTAATACTCACTACTAGGACACATGGCATCATCTGGTCAAATCTCCTCAAAAAGCTGTCTGAATGAAAAGACAAGAGTAAGTCAAAGTGCATACAACAAGTAAGGAGGCATGGATACTCTAGCAAGACAAGGATCCTGGATCAAAATATAGGCTTTAGACAAGTGAAAGTTAGGTGAGGTCTTCCTGACCTTAGCTAAGAGGGGTAATACTTGGCCTAGGTTGCACAAGTCGTGGAACAAGGTTGTTAGGTGTTGGTTAAGGTGCACAACTCAGCAAGAAGGTTCAAGGATCAAAGATCTCGAATGCCTAGGTGATGCACACCTCGGCCTAGGTGTAAGAGGTTCAAAGGTGT
Source organism: Camellia sinensis (assembly GCF_055761805.1). NCBI lineage: Eukaryota > Viridiplantae > Streptophyta > Magnoliopsida > Ericales > Theaceae > Camellia > Camellia sinensis. Next base: position 86,549,630 of record NC_138965.1, read on the forward strand.
GATCTTGGTTTGAGGTAGCAAAGGTAAATAACAGGTTCAACACACCAAGCATAGAACAAACTGGTATCTTATACTTAGGCAAAAATACAATAGCATCAAAACAAGAAAAGAACCCTTACTTAGACAAAATATCAAAGTTTGCAAGATGCAAGTCTAACAAACCAAAATCATGTAAATTCTTATGAATATGACTAAGACAAAATGAGGGTTGTTGTAAATTAATTGCACAATTACACAATTTTATTCAATAGTTCATCTCTTAATATAAATTTATTGAACTCACTATTGCATACTATTGGTGTAAGAATGCATTAATATCAATGTGTAATATATTTTTATACATTAAGAGTTACTGAGTCTCATTTCTTGTGCCACGAATATCTCGCATGATGAAAAATATAAAATTAGCCATTAGTATATTTTACTTTATGTAGAAAATGTGAAATAGTTTTTTTAAGAAAATGGAGTGACCTTGTAGCTTAATATTTCAATTGATATCGGAATTTTATAATTATTTTCACGATGTTTATAAATCCATGCTTATAAGTGTTTGAAGAGTCACTTTCATGAAATTGTCAAGTTACATAATTTATTATGGCATCTGTAAGTAATCAGCATATAACAAAACTTGATCAAAACTTTTTATTTGATGTACTTACTTTCTGTATCGTTGAGTTGCTATGATAATATTTTGACATCATTTAATGATTTCCTTATAATTTGACTAAAATGTGTGCTTGAGGTACATTGTTTTCTTAAAGTTGACAATAGATAGGACAATTCCTGTTTCAGCTGGTCTAACTTTACTTGGAGAGCATGTTCCAATAGATCGTCTATAGTTTTTGTTTCACTATATTCTTATTTTCTTGTTGCTCACCATTATAACTCATTATAATAAAAATATTTTGATGAGTAAGAGTTTGAGACAATATCATATTATTATGAATTTCAAAATCTATTTTCCCTCAATAATGTGATATATTCCGTGAGTGGAAAAAAAGTACAATTATTGTCGTGATGGAGGTGTTTTGCAAAGCCTTGATTTGTTATTGAAAGTACTTATTGTGAACACTTGTTTGTATGACGTGTACGTCTGTGACGCCCCAAAATTTGAGGACATCATAATAAAATTTAGAACTTAAAATCAATTTTCTTAATTAAGAGCTCCTCATCAATGTTGCCACCAAGTTTACCAGCATCCATTAATTAATAACCCAGAAGTTAAAAGTTCTTAAATTACAACTCCAATAAAACTTAAAACTTAGTCTTAGTACATAAAAAAATAACACAAATATAAAAAGAAAACTAAAGAAAAACTAGAAAACTTAGAAAAATGGTTCATGGAACTTGGGCACTCTTCAAGCTAACCAAGGCTGAATGTCGCCTTATAAGGCCTCGGTATTTCCTTCGATTTCTTTGATACCTGGCATAAAACGCCAGGGCAATGGGAATGCCAATGAGCGACGAGCTCAATAAGATACTACAACCCCAAAAATGCCCACCCCGATAATAATACTCATAATTAATGAATAATGTGTAGTAACAGAATAACAAGTAGCATTTAATACGCATAACAGGAATGCTATCAGTTGAAATAATAACAATAGATAATAAAAACAATGGCAAACGGAAACAACAATTCATCATAAGAAAAATGTCAACTTTTCTTTTAAATCTACATAGGTTTAGTTTATCAGGTAAGTCTAAGTAACTCCCTGCGGAGCACTATTTCCACTCAACCATTAAGTAATGGCCACGGACAATTCTGACTCCCCCTTGGTCAAATATTCAAATGTTACTTGTTATAACTACCAATGATGCCCACGCACCAGGGTTTCGTACCCGAGTCGTGACATCATAGTCTTCCCTAAGGAAACGGTCTATGTTGTGACACTCACACCACCAACCTTATATCGCTTACACCAATAAGAGCTTAAATACCTTCCCGTGCCATGTTAGGATTCACAAGTCACTTACGCAAGATTCTAAACCGGGCTCACCCTATCACTTTTAAATTTTAATGTATCATCGGTTCAATTTCGTGTTTCTTTACTTCGCCGAATTCACATTTTCATGCATGTGCAAGTTTTAGTTTAAAAACCACAATTACATAATGTTTATATAGTACAACAAAATCATGTATGGAAACCAAAATAAATATGATAGAATGTCTTAGGAATCATCATAAAATTTCTTAGGAATTCACACACTTCTTTTTTCAGCACTGTATGGTCAGACCCAAAAAAAAAAAAAAAAAAAAAAATGAAACCCATAACAAGCGAAGTTAAACTATTACAATATTTTATTCGGTGCTAGTTCATCGAGTTAGGAAATTATTTCGAGAAGAATACCAGGGATAAAAACTATTTTAAAATGGAGAAATAAAATTTGGAGAAAATTTGGTTTTTCTGGGACAGTGAGTTACAGTAACTTCCAACATAGGTGATCTGTGTTTAAAAAATAGAAAGGGGCCTCAAACGGTGTCAAAAAGAGGTATGGCTAGAACGGCTTGCTAGATATTTGAGTTTAGAACATTTTTCCAGAAGAGTTTGAAGACTGAAAACCAATGGAAGATGGTCAAATAATATTTCTAAGAAAACTGGACAGATTCTATCGCATTTTAGTAAAACTACAATTTCTCCTTTTAGACTTATCCATTTTTTTGTGAATTCAGCGAAAAATGAAAGATAACTCTTATATATAACTATCCCAAGTGGTCGTGCAGAAAAAAACCATTTGCAGAGAAAATGGGACCTGTTTGAAGTCACTGTTTCTGTTGTGTTGTGAACAACACTTAGGACATATAGTTATTTCAGTAAGAGAATGATGTCCAATGATTTTATAAAAATTTATACGTGTATAGAACACCTATATATATACCCCAGTACCAACATATTTTTGACACAAGTTATTTTCAATTTATTAGAGCATTTTACCTCCAATAAAATTTGAAATAGTGAAGGAAATATAAGTTTTGAGTAAAAATGAACCAATCCTATCTCATTTTACCCCATCCAAGATTATTTCAAACAATGGAGAATATTTAAACACATAAGAAGATAAAATCAATAGCTAAACCATCTAATCTATGTTTACAAGAAGAACAGAAATCATATAATTATAAGATTGTCATTCTATTAAAATATAAATATGCATTGAGCTATTCTTGTTATGTGTGTATTAACTATGCACACTCTTGCATATTTTTAATATATAGATTTAGTTAAAGAAAAAAATATCTAAGGGAGGATAGAGATTGAGTATTCTTACCTCAAGAGCTTTTACAAACAATTCTCAAAACTAGTTTTGAATTAGTAACCATCAAGCACCCTCTCTTCTTCCTCTCTTTTTCTTTTCTTTTCTGCTCTTCCTCTCTTTATTTTGTTCTTCTCCTCCGCCGTGTATAGTAGAATGGCTAGGTTGAATAGTGTCCTTATTTCTAAGAGTGTGGAGGCCCTTTCTTTTTTTTTTTTAATTAATTATTTTTTTTTTCTTTTCTTCTTGACTTGGGAATATTACCTACAATGTTTAGGCTAGGGTGTGGCTGTAAGCATGCCTTAGCATGCATTGGTACGCTTGCTCAGCAACCTCCTTGGGAAGATGGGGGCCGGATTTCTTTGCCTAAAATTTGACTTTGCATTTGTTTTTTTTGGTTGTGTGTGTAAAGATAAAAATCAATGAATATATACAACCTAATCACTAGATATTTTGCTCCGTACTATCCCTGATTAATTTAGTTATTATTTATTTAACTCATTTAGTTTCCACAACTGTATTTAGATACAAAAATTTAATCACAATAAGATAAATAATTTTATTTAAAGGAATTTAATATTGGTACTAATTATGGTGCTATTAACATTATAATTTAATAATTACTATTAATTGACTTAATATTATAATATTATTACATGTAACTAAAAGACTTGAGATTAAACCAATTAATCTCCATGGGTTAATTTTCTTGTACACAAATTATTAATGCAAAACTTTATACAGAACAATTATACAAAATAATATATATTAAGAATTAGATTTGTGTAGGCATAAAAGTGACGACAACGACGATGACGACAACAACAACAATAATAATACTATGAAGATAAAAATTTCACTAATTAAATAATTAAAAGTTAATTATAGAATTTCATCACAAAATGCTGTTATGGAATTAGATTATGGATGTTTATTACAAAATTTAAGTAGCTAAATATAATTACCAAAATAATTTAATATGCAAAAATACGGGTTCTCATAATGTCTATATATATTGAATATAAGTTGAAAAGAGAACAATACACAATTTTGTAATTTTTTTTCTTAAGAAATATAATTGTGTAATTTTTTTTTAAGAAATATAACTATATTACTAAAGCGATATGTGTTAGAAAATTAAAATATCCTATGATAATATAACATCATAGATCGACAATGTATGAATACAATAACATATATAAGATATCACACAAATAATATATAAAATCTTTTGTAACAATATAATACAGTTAACAATGAGAAGTTGATTATTCATAATTAAATAGTTGGTTGTAATATAGATGCTTAGTGTTACATTTTTTGTGTGTACGCACCATTTTTTAATTAGATCATTAAATTCACATAAAAATTGAAAGGAATTTGTGAATAATTTATGCAAAATTAGAGATTAGTGAAAAAAGATTTACAAAAAGAGAAATTTATAGGTGGCGTTTGGTAACTGTAACAAGCCCGCGGGGGGACCTCGCTACAGCTTAGACTCGACTTTGTGTAGTCACGGTTCTAAGTCTGAACCAAAGAGTCCAAATCCGGCAAATCGTTTTGAGAAAACAGATTTTTGAAAGAAGTGCCAAACATGGACTGCTTTGCCAGATACAGAGTCGCCACCTAAATATTTTATTTTGGGAAATTTAGGAAACCCTGACTCGGTGCCAAAAGGCCACGTGTCCGTCATCACCAAAGTTGCCTCGGCTCGGGAACTTGGGTACGATTGGGGAAGGTCACTTCGTGAGCACCCCCGCTCGCCCGATCAAAGATCGGCCTCTACTAACCGTGATATCTATTTTTGAAAACTTTGTGTGTTCTTATTCCGGTTATTAGCCTAGGTTACTATGTGATGCACACAGCGTATAAGTATAGACTGGATCGCCCGAATTGGAACAAAACATTTCATGCTTGTTTATTTGAAAGATGATTTGCTACTCGCAAGTAGGCTTAAAATGCAGATTTTACCACCCGCAGGTGGGTTTAGAAAAGATGGTTTTGCCACTATCTAGTGGGCTTAAAACAAACAGTCGATGATTTATTCCAATCTAAACAACTCAACCTTCACCCACAGGCATTCAGGCAGATATATCACATAAGCACATAGCCTCATGGTAAGCATGCTATTCATGGCAGTCACTCACACGCATGCGAGGATGCTAAAGCATAGAACTTACCGAGTACTCCAAGCCAAAATAGGAACTACATTAGAAATCATGCATGATCCTAAGTATACAAAAATGCTTAATGCAACACATGCAAAATGCAACTATAGTAGGCTCGGCTATTCTAAGATGGCATATGAAATGCTACAACTAACATGTATTCAACTTGGAATTGAAAATACAATGCAGTTAGTATGATGCGCCGAGCCCGGTGCATGCAAAACAGATGAATGATGCAAACATGCTGTCATACTGTATGCTAATTTAAACATGCCCTAATCTAACCATCATAAGCGGATAAATAAAAGGGAGAAAGACGTGGGGTTGGAAGATATACATCACACTCACGCACACTTATTACAGTTGTGCCCTCACTCGGAGGGTCCGAATAAATAATACAGTCCAAATATTACAGTCCCCAAAATAAAAGAATATTACAGTCCAAAATATTACAAAATCCTAATTAATGAATTAACTAAGAAAGCAAATAAAACTGGCGTGCAAGCCAGGGACTGCTTCGCTTCTGATGGATGATGCATGTCCGGATTGTCTTGCGCGGAAATCCACCGGAATGCCCCAATTAGCCTCTGTTTACACCTGTTCTTGAAATGCGTGCCAAATCCCGAAAAGTTACTGATTCTTCGTTTTGCTGCAACAGAGAGCAGGAAAGGGGCATAGCAATGTATTTGTACAGATATATGCATGTCTCGATCCTCGTGCCACCAATCACGCATACCGAGGCATGATGGTCGAGGAGTCGAAATGCACAACTCAATATAGGATGAATGCACATGAAACTACAGCTAAAACCTAACTCCATCATGGATAATCCGGAGTGTCGGTGACTGGGGAATTGAAACACATTTCGTCACTCGGAGTACGAAATGTACCTCGTTTCCCGCGCCCGGGCTAACTCCTATTCCGGACATGGTGCAATGTGCATGATATGCGTGAAATGCAACTAAGATATAATCCTAACATACTCAATGTTATGGAAATGAAATGCCTCGAAATGCGTGCACGCAGGCACGCAAACCGAGAAAATGACAGAATACGATGAAAATGAGGTGCCTCGAAATGCGTGCACTCGGGTACGCAAACCGAGGCGATGATATGTGTCTCGAAGTACGTGCACGCGGGCACGCAAACCGAGGCGATGATATGTGTCTCGAAGTACGTGCACGAGGGCACGCAAACCGAGGCGATGATATGTGTCTCGAAGTACGTACACGCGGGCACGCAAACCGAGGCGATGATATGTGTCTCGAAGTACGTGCACGCGGGCACGCAAACCGAGGCGATGATATGTGTCTCGAAGTACGTGCACGCGGGCACGCAAACCGAGGCAATGATATGTGTCTTGAAGTACGTGCACGCGGGCACGCAAACCGAGGCAATGATATGTGCTATGAAGTACAAGATGCCTCGAAATGCGTGCACACGGGCACGCAAACCGAGGCAATGGTAAATGTAATGAAAATGAGATGCCTCGAAGTGCGTGCACACGGGCACGCAAACCGAGGCAATGGTAAATGCTATGAAAATGAGGTGCCTCGAAATGCGTGCACACGGGCACGCAAACCGAGGCAATGGTAAAATATGATGAAATGACATGGAAATGACAAATGGGCTTATACCAACATGAGTGAGCCTCAGCCACACTCACATAGGATGCCGACGGGTGAAAATGAAGTGCCTCGAAATGCGTGCACACGGGCACGCAAACCGAGGCAATGCATACGCAATGCAAATGACATGGAAAATGAAGTATGGACTTATACTAACATGAGAGAGCCTCAGCCGCACTCACATAAGATGCCGATGGCAGAAAATGAAGTGCCTCGAAATGCGTGCACACGGGCACGCAAACCGAGGCAATGCATACGCAATGCAAATGACATGGAAAAAGAAGTATGGACTTATACTAACATGAGAGAGCCTCAGCCGCACTCACATAAGATGCCGATGGCAGAAAATGAAGTGCCTCGAAATGCGTGCACACGGGTACGCAAACCGAGGCAATGCATACGCAATGCAAATGACAAGGAAACTGACAAATGGACTTATACTAACATGAGAGAGCCTCAGCCACACTCACATGAGATGCCGACGGATAAAAACGGAGTGCCTCGAAATGCGTGCACACGTGCACGCAAACCGAGGCAATGATGAAACGTGATGAAATGTGGCAAAAATGATATGCAAGCATGCCAATGGAATTTCAGCACTAAAATATGGGGGAAAACAGTCCCGAAATGAGGCGAAATGACATGAAATGCAAGGAAATGTCCCGAAATGCAACATTAGGCACCCGAAATGACCTATAGCTATGCCAAACATGCACAATATGGATATGCAATGCAAAGACAGAAGCTAGACAGTCCCAAAAGATGCACTTTTACAGTAATAAACATGGCCAAACAGCAAGCATAGGTAGGGGAAAAATAGCATGCAAGAATAGGGGCCAAAAGAGGGGTAATGAAGCAAGTGGTATAAGCAAAACCCAAACTGAAAAATTTCCTTCTACAACACTGAAGATGGACCAAAAATATGAACATTTAAAGTATATTGCAGCCTCAAAATCAGTATACAAACATGCTAAAAATATGATGCAAAATGAGGCTCAAAAGGTGCTAAAACATGAAGTATACAAAATAATCACCAAACAGAAAAAAAGTGTGAATGAAACATGAATTATAGGCCAAAACAAGGCCACTTTCAGTTCGGACCAAGGTCCAAAAACAGAAGAAAAGAGGGCTACTAATTTATGCAAAAATGGGGCCAAATAAGGGATATAACTACAAGTGACACATAGAGACACCAAACAATGTTGAGCCCTTCTCCAATGTTGAAGAGGGGCTCAAAATAAGCCTTATATCAGTTTACAACATGCTCGAAAATAAATTGCTCATGGGCCAAAAATAGCATGCAAAATCATGACATACAAGAGGGTCAATGAAGCAAGTGTATTATGGAAGGCTCAAACAGGGTTGAGCCCTTAATGAGAAGTGAAGATGAGCTCAAAATATGGCCCTTTTCAGTTAGGGCCGGAGCTTGAAACCAAAAAGAAGTGGGGCTTAGAAATAGATCAAGAAAAAGGGTCAAAAGGGTAAAAGTACTACTTACCCTTGAAGAATCACACTTTTGTTGCTTCTTGGATGGATTTGCAGCCTCTTTAGCCTTCAAGAATCCCTCCTTGTTGCTGGAAATGAGATGGTGGTGGTAGAGCTTGGTGGTGTAGAAGGAATGATGGTTAGGGAGTTAGGGTTTTTTGAAGAATTGAGATGGAAGAAGATGGAGTTGGCTATGGAGCTTTGAAGGAGAGTTTTTCTAACCCTCAAACACTACAAGACTTGCTTGCTATATAGGCCAAAGAAGGGGTGTAAAGGTGGGGCATAAAGGAGAGCAAAATTCCCCCAAAAGGGTTCCCCCGGATGCAGATATTTTTGGGAGAAAACCAAGGCACAGCTGGAATGCACTCAACCTGAAGAAGCAGGCCGGCCTATCACTTTTGTTGCAGGTGGCCGGCCGGCCACTTAACATAGCCGGCCGGCTAGGTCAAAGAAAAAAACGGCCGGCCGGCCAGAAAAAATGGCCGGTCACCCCCTAGGATGAAGCCCCAGAAGTTAGCTTTCCAATGGCGCAAACCTTGCATTAAAATTCCTCCTGTAGAAAAAGTTATGCCCTTTTCCGTGAAGCCGCGCAGATTCAGTCCAAGCGGATTTCAACCAACCACATCTCTCCACCCCGGACTTGGACTTGGGAGATTCTTGAGTGCAAAATGAAGCCCCGGAAGTAAGCTTTCCAATGGTGGTGGCCTCATATCTTAATTCCTCTTGTGCAAAGAGTTACGCCCGTTTCGGTGAAGCCGCGCAGCTTTTTCTCCTTCCCGGATTCATGCTGAACCACATTTGACCAAAAAGAAGTTGGCTTTTCGGCAAAATTACTAGCCTCCCACCAACTTTTGGTGTCCTCTCATGTGTGTAGACCACATATATGTGGTTTGGGGTTGGCAACAGTGACTCTAGGGTGTTCAACATTGCATTTGAAGAGGAGGGGCAAAAATGGAAAGAAAAATTAATGGCCGGCCATAAACTTTTAGGGTCCTCCCAAGTGTGTACATCACAGATATGTGTTTGAAAGTTCAAGAAAGTGGGCCCAAGGTGTTCAACATTGGCCCGGAAGAGGAGGGGCAAAAATGGAAATAACAATTAATGGCCGGCCATGACTTTTTTGGGTCCTCCAAGGTGTGTAGATCACAGTTATGTGGTTGAAAGTTGGCAACACTACCCCTAGGGTGTTCAACATTAGCCCGGAAGTTGGAAAAACGGGCGCCGGGAGGCTCCGGAGGAGAGATAACTGGTTGCTGCAACAATTACTAGCCTCCCACCCTTCAGTGACCTTCCTGGTGATAAAACAGAGGTACCTGCCAAAAATGAACGAAAACCGATGCAAAACGAATGTTCGGGGGCCAAAACACGCAGTTCGGGGCCCCGGAAACTGCCCGTTAAACACCGAAAGTGGCGTTCGGCCACGAAGTGGGTTTCTCAGACCCCAGTGTCCCTCAAAAGGGAGAAAATAAGATGTATGCCAAAAATCAGAGCAAACGGAGATGGTTAGGCGGTCCCGAACCGAGGCACACGGCCTGACGGCTCCGAAAACCGGAAATCGGGCTCCGAAATGGGAAAAATGGCCTACGGCCACCAAATGTAGCCCACGGGCACTGAGAGATAGTCTACGGGGGCTCTCCCTTCCCTCAGGAAAAGAAACAGAGAAAACCGAGTCTGGTTCGCAAACCGAGACAAGGCACAGAAGAGGGTTCGGAAATCTGGAGGCGGGGCTCGCAGCCAAGACTCTGAAACTTCTGAACGAGCACATTATGCAATATCACCAAGTGCTCAACTGGTGACGTCTGAGTCTCAAGGTCGGTCAAAAATGGGGTGTCTACAGTAACACTTATATTTTCAATTTTCAGTTTATATTTACAAAAAATTTAAAAATTGTCATAAAAACTTTTTTGGGAAATATTTTAGTTTATAAACCAGTGGCCTCAGTTTATAAATTTGGCCAAAATTTGTAAACTCAAAAAATGAGTTTACGTTTTCAGTTTTTTTTTTTTTAACCACCCACCACTCGTCACCACCTGTCACTATTTTCCACCACCGTCTTCCGCCACCACCACCCGCCACCACCCTCCACCACCCTCCACCACTGTCTTCTGCCGCCACCACCCACCACCGTCTTCCGCCGCCACTTTCCACTACCACCATCTTCTGCCACCACCACCTGCCACCACTTTCCACCACCGTCTTCGCTGCCACCACTCGCCACCTCCATCTTCCACCACTACCACTCTCCACCACTTTCCATCATCGTCTTTCGCCGCCACTACCCGCTACCTGTCACCACTTTCCACCACTGTCTTCCGCTGCCACCACCCGTCACCACCATCTTCCGCCATTACCACCAGCCACCACTTGCCACCTGCCACCTGCCACTACTTTCTACCACCATCTTTCGCCGCCGCTACCACCTGTTACTTGCCACCACTTTCATCTTCCGCCACTACCACCCGCCACCACTTTCCACCACCATCTTCCACCGCCACCTGCCACCACTTTCCACCATCGTCTTTCGCCGCCGCCACCACCCACCACCTGCCACCACTTTCGACCACCGTCTTCCGCTGCCACCACCATCTTCTGCCACTACCACCCGCCACTATTTTCCACTACTATCTTCCGCCACTACCACCCGCCACTACTTTCCACTACTATCTTCTGCTGCTACCACCTGCCACCACTTTCCACCACCGTCTTTCGCCGCCGCCACCCGCCACTTGTCACCACTTTCTACCACTGTCTTCTGCCGCCACCACTCGCCACCACCCGCCACCACCGTCTTCTGCCACCACTCTCCATCACTGTCTTCTGCTGCCACCACCTACCACCTGCCGTTATTACCTATCACCCGCCACCCGCCATCATCGTCTTCCGTCATCACCACTACCGTCTTCCGTCGCCACCCACCCGCCACCATGGTCTTCCGCTACCACCATCCGCCACCACTCGTCACCACTCACCACCCGCCACGCCACCACTCGCCATTCCTCACTCTTTTAATTTATATTTTTTAAAATTTTCAAACATTTTGTCCAAATCAAACGCATTTGTAGTTTATATTTTTCTAAAAATAAACAAAAATCAGTTTATAAATTTTTTGTAAATATAAACTGAAAACTTAAATGTTACCAAACAGGCCCATAGTGTTTGGTTTGGTTTGGTTTTTCAACATTTTTTTTTTAAAAAAGATTTTTAGTTTTCATATATATATATATATATATATATATTTGTCTTTGACACTGTTTTTTTTTTAATAACTCTTTATTTTTCATTTTAGATTCACTTAATTTAATATTTTTTAATTTTTTAATTTTATTTTTCAATTTAAATTCACTTAATCTAAATACACTTACAAAATAATTCGTTGTGTTTTCTTTTGAAAAAAAAATAATTATTTATATTAAATAATAATAACAAAAAAATATATAATAATAAAAAATCAATACATGTTTGAATTTATAATCTTTTTTATTAATATTTCAATTTTTAATTCTATTTAGATTATTAGGTATTAGATTTTCATGTAAAAGTATAATTTAAATATAAAACATAAAGAAATTCCAGTATCTTTAATTACAAAAATTGAGAAAATATGAAAAATCAAAAATTGAAAAACATATTTAAAAAATAAAACCAATGAAAGTGGTTCTTGTTTAGAATTTTGGCATCATATCTTAGTTATTAAAGTACCATGTAAAATATTACAGTTCATAATATATAATTTAAACAAAAAGAAAGCGTATGAAGATAACCTGCGAAATTTTGAGATGTAACACAAATTTCTGTTTTAAAAATGCATGTGGTTTTCTCTGTTTGGATTTAAATGAATGTATACAACTTTAAGATTCAACCAAAATTATTCGCAGTGATTTGATCCACAATGAACAATTGTAAATATTATGTATATCAATATAGAAGCAGACACAAGAAATAAGAAAAAGTAATTATTTTTGTTCTTCAATCATTATCAATGTAAAAAATAAGGAGACCATTTTTTATTTTTTTTTAAAGAAGGGAAACCATTTGTTTATATTTATATAGGACTCTTGGAAGGAGATATTGTAACACCCTCAAATTAAATACATAAACCAATCATTCATGATATCCATAGACATAGGGGAAACAAACATATTTTCATTTATCAGAGTGTTCATTACAAAAAGTATTACATGTTGACAACAAAAGTAAATTCCTTACGGGTTTACAACTTTCCAAGTCAACACTTGGTTATAACAAAAGAGGGTCAAAAGCCCAGTTACAATTTAAGCCCTCGGCTTGGAAATAAAAACATGAAATACAGAAAAGTAACAACAAAAGGAAGCCTGTAGCCTCTAAACTATCCAAGCTAGGTCCTTGGAGGTGGCATATCACCTGAACCTGAAACATTAGCATTCGATTAATGTTTAACAGTTCGAAACTATCTCAACCCCTTTCCATAATCAATCAACATAGATTTCCATACATCCACTTACATTTACAACCATGTTTTCAATTCATTCCCACTTCTTTATCTCAATCAAATCAACAACATCGTACGCTATTTATCCAAACAATTCAAATGAGACTACAACTCATATTATCCATACTTTTATCATCAACAATTTCAAATGAGACTACAACTCATAGAGACCACACTTCAATACATCAACATCATTCAGATGTATATAAGGTTTCAGGACTTTCACCCTGGACACTCCGGCTAACTTAATTATCAATGGAGTCCATCCCCATATCTTCTCCCAAACCATGGAGTACATCCTCTATCTCCTCCCAAACAAAGATACATATGCAATGTATTTAAACACTTTATCATATACAATGGTCAGGTGATTAGTTTCAGTTTACCTAATCATCATGCAGTGTCTATAACAATCAAGACTATCCTCCACCGATAACCCAAAACAATTATTTCTAAACAGATAATAAATTTATCAAACAGATAAATTATCAACATTTTCATAGGTGAGTGATTAATCAATCCAATTACACCATTCAATCTCATAATTTCCCAATTTCATGATTTGCAACTCCTTTTCATATTTCCATATTTCCCCAAATTAATTATACAAATTAATCAATCACATTAAATTAGGGCATTTTTCCCTTTTTCTCAAATTTAACCTAAAGGCTCATTTTCCTCAATTTTACACCAATAATCCCATTTTTTTCAAGGTCTCACATATACATGGAGCTCAACAATTGAAAACTCCCTTTCTATAATTTCAAATTCAAACCCTAACTTTCCAAAATTTTCATATTTCACCATTTATACAAAATGACTAAAATTTAGGTTAAAACTCATAAGAACGAGTAGTTTATCCCTACCTTAATTGAAGAGACTCAAAGGAGATGATGAAGAAAACTCAAGATGCTCCAAAGTCCAACTTTTTTGGATCAAAGTGTAGCCCAAGCAAAACTCTACCCTTTTTACAAAGGAAGTAAGGTAAAAACCCTCTAGATCAAGTGTATTTTTAGAGAGAAGAAGTATGTAGAGAGAGAGAGTGACGGATCTAGGGTTTGAGATGAAAAGAAGATCAAAAAGTGAAGGGGAAGACCGCTGCTGCAAACTGATATATACAGGGCTCGTTCGAGCGACCAGACACAAAAGAATCTCGCTCGAGCACAAAAAAGCGTCGCTCGAGTGAACAATGCGAAGTTTCAGGTCTACAACCCAGAAGCACACTCAAGTGCAAGACTCTTCGCTCGAGCGAAGAAACACAAAACATAGAGCTCGCTCGCTCGAGCGAAGAAACACAACCTTCAGGTCAAAAAGAGACGCAGACGCACGCTCGAGCGCAAGAGTGCTTGCTCGAGCGAAGAGACACACCACTCAAAGCTCGCTCGATCGAAGGAGCGTTGGCTCCAGCGAAGGAACTAAAACCCAAAGCTCGCTTGAGCGACAAAAGCCTCGCTCGAGCGAAGGAACAAAAATCTAGACAACACCCATTTGTTCCAACATTCAACCAACTTGTTACAAACCTGCCAAACACATCCCAAAACTCAATTACAAGGAATTAAAGGATGGAAACAAGATGTAGACAACAACCAACAACTACAGAACCTAAGTCCGGAACACAATAAACAATGGAGGAATATCGGGATCGCTATATATATATCATGTTTGAGTGTTCAACTCCAAAAATAAAGAGATAGTTGGCTTATATAAGACTCTTCATGACTTTTAGAAAATATAATAGATTTGAAATGGTAAAATTGAGATTTAAAAAAAGTAAAAAACATAACAGACACTTCACATTTTTATACTAGTAGTAGATTTAGAAGTAATTTTTTATTTGTTTTTTCATCTTTAAAGGAATTTTTTAGTGTATATTCAAATTTTTTTTTTTGAAAGAACATTTGTTAAAGAAAAAAAAAAGGTCAGCCGGCAATCACATAATAAAATGTCACCTCATAGCACCAATCAAGTAGATAAATTATACAACAAAAATAATAAAAAAATCTAAAAAAAAAAATGATTTGTAATCCATAGTCATATGGTCGAATCATATTTATTTATTTTTAAAAAATAATATGTATGATTTTGATTACTGATATCTAATTAGAGATATAATCTTTTCGGTACGCTAGGTATTTAGCTGAATTTTTTTTACCTAACCAATAATGTCGATTTATTATTTTGAGCACCAATACAGATTGTTTCTTTCATCAAACCGCATTATCTAAAATAGTTCAGTTCGGTACAATTTAATTGATCTAAAACCTTTTGAACTTGAGTTACTTTTTAAACATATAGTATAATCACTAACCTATGTAAAATGTTTAATTAGCCATTTGTCTATCATTTCAAACTTATCCAATCCATTAATTTAGTAAAAACTTTTCAATTCCTAAATTGACAAAAATACAATAATAATAATAATAATAATAATAATAATAATAATAATAATAATAATAATAATAATAATAATAATAATAATAATAATAATTAAGGTTTCAAGAATAGTAAGTTAGAGTTAAGATTATATATAATAAGAGTATACTAACTTAGGTTATGTGAATGATAAATTAATGTTAGGTTTTTGCAATTGGCAATCTCGCTTGACAAAACTTCTTTCAGTCATAATTTTATTCGTTCTTTTGTTTTAGTGAGGATGTGAGTGTTCAGATGTGAATCCAACTCGAATTGTGCTTTTGTTTGCCACTTCACTAACTATGAATGGTATCATCTAATATTTTTGCAGAGCAAACTGAACTTCTGAGAAAATCCATTTTGCGCTCGAGTGGTGGAGTTTTGGCTCCAACGATTGGCACGCGTTTTAGTGAGTTTGCTCGAGCGATGAAGTAGTCACTCGAGCGATCTTTGCGGTTTTGTTTTCTATAAAGTGCATCGTTCACTGTTTTTAGGATTTAAGCCATCCAAAATCTTATAGAGAAAGAAAAGAAAAGTACTTTCTATTAGAGACTATTTTATATGAGTTTTCATATTGTATAAAAGTTGATTGATTAATCAACGAATTACAGATCGTCAAACATCAAGGGTTGTTTGTATTATTTCTTTCACAGAAGAGAGAGCTGTTATTCGGTGGATTCTGGAGAACTTGGGCCTAAAACTTTGGTGGATTCCGGAATGGCTCATCATGATGGATTCGACATCTCGGTGTTGTGGATTCAACGTTGGGCAAAACAATTCCGTGGTGAAGACAGTGGTGGAAGACGCATATCGCGGTTGGTTCAATTCGAGTTAGGTAATTGAAGGTACACTTGTGTAATTTATTTTTGTCTTCTTAGCGGATTGTTTTGTAACTTTGACCTGTATTTTTTTTTATCACAATTGGAGGCACTCCAATTGTGGTTTTTCCCACGTTAAATTGTTGTGCCGATTTGTCTTTGATTGTTTGATTGAGATTGTTATTCATTGTTTAAAATTGAAACATAATCACAAATTAATATCTCAGGAATTTTAGGATTTTATTTTTTATTTTTATTTTTTTAATTAAGATTAATAATTTATTATACTTATTTATATCATTATATTATAATATATGTTAAAGTAGTTGATTTCAGTTAGCTTCGGTGCAGAATGCTCTTGAACTGGTACCGAACCCCCCCAAAAAAAAATCAAATTAAAAAATACACAAACCAATTCTTGTTACAAAAACAAACCAAATATGATTTTGTTCGATTCAATCAGTTTGATTGTTTTTTTTTAAAATTTTTTACATCTCTATATCCAACCAACTTGTTGTGATCATGTGATCAATTTTATTTTCACATTGATAATTTACGTGATGAACCTTCTAAGAAATAAATAATTTAGATCATAAAGATGAGCCCATGGTGAGCCCATAACCTCTTAATTAAGTCCTCCAATCCAATTAATGATATCATAGGTAGATAAGAATCTTCATTTATAAATTACCTCCACTAGTAGTTGGGATGTAAAATCGGTCCGTCCTGGGCTATGCGGACTCCTGCTAGGGTCTAGCGAAGCCTGATAGGCCTTTCTTTTTTTTTTTTTTTTTTTTTTTTTTGTGAAAACTAATTGATATATATATATATATATATATAGATAATTTATGAGGGATAAAAAATAAAAAATAAAAAATAAAAGATAAAAAAATTATGCTATAGTATTTTAGTTAAGATTAATGAAATGTTTAGTTAGATTTGATATGGTGGTATTTAGTAATAGTTATGTGTGAGTTATGTATTTTTAGTTATAACCAACAAATTATGAAATTATGCAATTTTCTTCTGTTATTATAACATTATTTTAGTTATTATGAGTTATGAAAGCTATTTGGTATGCCTTGTGCAGTGTTTAGTTATAACTTGTTTTTTTTAGTTATGTCTAATTTTCTTTTTGAGTTATGACATTATTTTAGTTATGATTAATGAAATATTTGGTTATTTTGTTATGTTTTATAGTTATGACTTCAAAACTATGGATTATCCATTTGCTTATTTATTTACAAGGCGCGTATAGAGTCTTTTTCGAAAGAAAATTAAATGAACTAAATAATTTTATATATATTAAAAAGAAACGAATATTGCAATCATTAAATTAAATAGATAACATTTAATGAGTAATTTTTATATCAAAATGAAATAAAATATTTGTAACGCTCCGAAATAAACACAATATACTCATCTCATAACAACTAATAAATAGAAATGTAAACGAAATGATAAGCATCCATTAATCAGAGTTTGATATATAGAAGGTGATACACGCGATATACATTAATAAATAGTACATCCTGAATCTATAGCATGTATTACAAGATAGTGAAAAGAAATGAAAGCTAAATAGATAACCATATACCCTAATGGCTTATATCTTTCCAAGTCAATGCTGGGGTACATCAAAAGTGAGTCTTAAGCTCAATATAAACAAAACCCTAGGCTTGTACAAAATTAAATACAAAATAACAACAATGAGGTATGTCACCAACACCTGAAAATGGTTTTTCATACAAAGGGTGAGTTAAAGCCCAATAGAAATACTACAACACAATGTATAAATCTTAACAAAGCCACAAGGTGAATGCATATGCAATGCCCATGCCAAAACGTTTTACATTTCTTTCCGAAAACTATGCCATGCCAAGTTTATATCACAATTCTCAAAATCATATCCTGTGATAACCTAACTCATACTATGCTTAATTATGCATGTGATTATGTATTTGATATGAATTTGCAAGTTTAAGTATAGGAAATATGTGAATTTGGAAAAATATCTATTGAAAGTAGGAATATCTGTTGCAATTGAAAGCCTTAGAGGCACGATAAACAAAAACCGACTTCACATCTATGATTAGCATGATTTCTAGAGCTTATGGTGAAATTTTGAAAATTATGATTCGTAATGAATAAATTAAGATTTATGAGTTAAGTTGTATATGTTTAGTCCTCTTTTTGTTCTTCATTGTTAGAGGAAAGCTCTAAGAGTGACTTAAAGAGAGAGGAAGAGAGAAAGCTAGGGATTTTAAGAGAAACAAGGGGCAAACCTTAGATTTGAGTTAGGGTATGTTAATTTACTTACAATCTTTGTCTCTAACTCATCTTTGTCATGAAATCAAGAAGAAATTAGGAATTTTGAGTTAGGGTTTTGAGTTGTGTGATGGCTTGAGCTAAAGACATGAAATTGAACCCTATTCTCTTCATCTTTGTTTGATTTGAGTTTATTCTTGTGATTGATCCATGAAACAAATCCTAGATGATTCATGAAAACAAGATTTGTTGGAAGATTATTCATGGGTTATGTATTTTGAACTTGTTTATGTGGGTGTTTGGGAAGTAAATTTTTTTGTAGGTTTTTTTAGTTGTAGGATATTATTGGAGATTTTTTTTTTTTGTTGGGAAGATAGGTTTTTTTTTTTGTGGTTGGATGTGATGTTTGTGAGAGGAAAAGTGAAATGATTATGGAGTTTGATGTGATATTTTATTTGGATTTGTTTTTTTTGGTTTTGTAACCAATTTGTCTTTTAGTGAAAAAAAAAAAAAAACCCAAAACCCAACTTCCCAAACAGCACCTATGTAATGTATGAATAAGAGAAAGAAATGAGTCTATGAATTTGATGTTGATGCAAGATTGATATGTTTAATGTGGAATTACATTTATATCATGCTTTTAAGTTGTTTTTGCATGAATTTGGGCTTGGAAATGAGGTGGGAGAGTTTGCATCTTTGTGCCATTTTCAGACTGTCTGGGTGCGCCCAGGCTGCTTGTGCGGCCACGGGCTCCGCATGAGCGGCCCATGCCTTGAACCAAAAGTGGACTACACTGTGTGCTCGAGCAGCTACAATTTCCGCACGTGCGCAGCCAGACCGCTCTAGTGGTTGGATCGGTTGCACATGCGGCCAGGTAGGAAAAGTCTGTGTTGTTTTGTGTTGTTACTGTCGACCTCTAGAATGCATTCCCAACCTTATTTAAACCCTTTTAGGAGTGAAATAATGATTAGAAATTCGTTAAAGAAGGTTGTAAATTATGAAAGATAAGTGTTCGAATTGAAACAAATGAATTATCAAATGTGTGTGAAATATTTGTGTAGGTCGTGTGGTAGAGGAGATGTCGCGAAATCAAACACACTGTGAGTAGTAATATTGTACATTTATGCTCTTTATTGCGTACCTTGAATCATGAATGGTGAATGGTGCCAACATTACGAATTGATTAGAAATGAAGAAACTTTATTAATATTATATGACATGTGCTATACGATTGAGCCCGAGGCTGCTTGTTATACGATTGGGCCCGAGGCCGCTTGTTGTACGATTGAGCCCGAGGCCGCTTGTTATATGCTTGGGCCTAAGGCCGCATGGTTTATATGATGATGGATACTGTGACAATCTTATGATCATCTATTTACATTGCTTTATTGTATTATTACTCATTGAGCTTCGCTCACCCAATTTTATGTATGCACATGTAGGTGATCCGCAGTATGGAGCATACTCCTAGAGTCAGCTTCATGAGCCTTTTGTGACCCAATCGAGTCATGTCTTCGTGGTGGAGTTTTGTCTTGGACTCGCACCATACCTTGGCCTAATTTTGTTTTTGCTTTTATGGTCTTGGGTTTGTAAACACTATGTACAAATTTCCTTTGGCTCTCATATTTTTATTGGGCATGTAAATGCATTAATGTGCTACTTGTTTAGCTCTATAATTTTGCTCATGATTGGCACAGCTCAATGGACTTCTTTTTATTATATGCTTCTGTTTATGGCTTTATTAGCATAAATATTTTGTATGATAGTTTGAGGCCTTCGATAATCTACGAATTATTGGCCGGTTATGACCCAAACTTTAGGGAGCGGGTTCAGGTCATAACAGAGTGGTATCAGAGCGAGTTAATATCTCACACACAAGTCCATGTGAGCAATAAGAAGTCTATAAAAGGTTTAAATTGCATCTGTAATTCATTCGTAATCAGGTATGACATGAAAATGTGCATTTGTAAATGTGACTTATGTGAATATTATCTGTGAAAGTTATAATGTATGTTCCTCTAGATCATGGTGAGAACAAGGCAAAAGACAGAGAGGATTCAACCTCCGCACGACTTGATAGGATGGAGGCAATGATTATGGACATGGATGAGGCTTTTAGACAACAACAACAGTAACTACCACCTCCACCAATGCCAGTGCCACCACCTGTAGTGCAAGACCACCAAGCTGACAACCGAACTATTGCTCTTATAAAAGAATTTTAAAAAATGAAACTCCCATCGTTCAAAGGAGGAATTGATCCACTAAAGGCGGAGGCTTGGGTGCTTGGTATCGAGAAATTATTTGAAGTCTTTCCATGCATGGAGGCACAGAAAGTCTTGCTTCACTACAAGAAATTGCACTTTTGGCAACAAAAAAATTGGTCGCTAAAAGCTAGTAGTTGGTCACCAATACCTTTCGGCAACAAACAAATTTTGTCGCCATGTTTGTCGCTAATCCTTCCTCGCTAAAAGTTTTTGGCAACAAAAATATTGTTGTCCTTTAAAATTAATTTTTCCCACAAAATAGTTTGGTTGCCAAAGATGATATTATTTTGTTAGTTTATTTGATTTGTAAAAAAAAAACTATTGCCAACAAAATATTCGTTGCCTAAAGAGCCTTTTCGCGATAAAATTTTTTGTTGCAAACAAGTACTTTTGGCAACCAACTAAATTCGTATCCAAAAGCTATCAATTGCAACCAATTAATTTTATTGCTAAAAATAACTTCTTTTGGTGACTAAATAAATTCGTCGGCAAAAGTAATGAATTGTAATAAAATTATTTTCTTACGAAAAAGTGAAATTTTGTGTGGTGATTTCATGACCAACCATTTTTGTTGTCAAAAGTCATTTATTTTTCTAAATTACTATTACAAAATAAAATTGAAATTTTTGCCATTCTCAAGCTATGACCTGTAATTGCAATACTCATTCATCCAAACAAATTATAAATTTATACTGTAACAATCAATTAAACTCAAGCATATTTCTAAACTCAATACTCATCCATCTAAACAAAATAGAGGTTCATTCAATTCATAAATCCACCCAAAATATCTAATCATATCCATATTTTGCAAAAGCAAATATAAAACCCATCAATGACCAAAAAATAAAGACAAAGTAGTCAACACAAACTTCATAACATCCAAATAAAACAACTAATAAATCCAACAAGTGATTCCATTGTCCATTTGTAAAAAAAATAAATAAAATAACAATTAGTGTTTACTGAATACACTTATAACATAAGTTATATAACTCTTCAAATTTACAAGTATAATACTAATTATGTAGTCGGGCATCGTATTGACTGGCCATTAGCTTTACCAACCGTGTTGTTCTTTTCCTTTTTTTTCAACAAAATGAAGATAATTTTATTGATGATAACCAGAATACATACTGATAATACATCAAAGTGATGGGTACAATTTGCATCATAGCAACACAATTCAATCTCAACTAGGTTGGCACCAAAATATATGCCCAATCATGCGCAAACACACCGAGGGATGGTGGGATGCCAACAAAACAAAATAGTAAACATCTCATACCGGTACAACTAAGTAGAAATAAGAAGAAAAACAATAGGCTCTGAAACAGAGCATAAAAATCATCATACCAGGCCACATGTATAGACCTGCAGGATAGCAATGAAGAGAGGGCAGCAAGCATAAGTAGCTAAATGAAACAGAGCATAACAGTGGTGGAGTGATTAGGAGGGTTTGGACGGCTTCATGTAATGCAACCTTTCACCTTGATATTCTTAAGCCCATCCAAAAAAAAAAAAACAAAAAACCATTAATTGAGAACTTCACCCATGTTGCCACTTTGATCTTTATACTTTCCACAAGCTTTGCCAAAATAGGTTCTTTGTTATTGGAAAATTTTCCATTTCTTAACATCCTGAGAGTCCAAAGGATTGCAAGTGGAATTGCTTCCTAGATGCTTAACTTTGTGACCATACCACCAAAGTTACAAATCTGAGACTAACTCTGGTGGCTGTTTTATAATTTCACCCCTAAATGACCCATTTTCGTTTAATTGTTCATATTTTTTGCTCTAATTCTCTAATGGTACATCGTATAGATGCGCCTTCGGATCTTACAAGTTTGATTATAGTTAGGTGAATTGCCTATGCTGTTTCTTGGGCTATTTGGTGGCTGGTTTAAAATTTTGCCCCCAAACGGCTCATTTTCGGTTACATTTTCACATTTTTGTGCTAATTCTCCATCCGTATGTCCTATAGACGTGCCGTCGGCTCTCACAAGTTTGATTATAGTTAGGTGAGGTGTCCATGCTATTTTTTTGTGCTGTTTGGTGGTTGCTTTAGAATTTTTCCCCCAAACGGCGCGTTTTCGATTACATTTTCACATTTTCTATGCTAATTCTCTATCCACACATCCTATAGATGTACCGTCGTCTCTTACAAGTTTGATTATAGTTAAATGAGGTGTCTAGGTTGTTTCTTGGGTTGTTTGGTGGCTGTTTTAAAAAGTTTACCCCTAAACGACTCATTTTCGACTATATTTTCATATTTTCTGCGCTAATTCTCTATCCGTACATCCTATAGACACGTCGTCAACTCTCCCAAGTTTGATTATAGTTAGGTGAGGTGTCGATGTAGTTTCTTGGGCTATTTGGTGACTGGTTTATAATTTTGCTCCCAAATGGCTCGTTTTCGGTTACATTTTCACATTTTTTGTGCTAGCTCTATAATCATACGTCCTATCAACATACGTTAGCTCTCCCAAGTTTACAAAGGCTTAGGCAAGGTGCTTATGCCATTCATTGGGCTATTTGGTGACTGTTTCGTAATTTGTTCCTCGAACAACCCATTTTTAGTTAAGTTTTCACATTTTCTGCTCTAATTCTCTAAGCATATGTCCTATCAACATACCATTAGCCCTCCCATGCCATTCCTTCAACTATTTGGTGGCTATTTTATAATTCCTGCCCCCCCTCCCCAAAAAAAAAAATCATTCGTTGTCAAGTACTTTTTCACATTTTTTTTTATAAACTGAATTTTCTAAGATATATATATAAATATATATACGTACCAAATAGACGGTCCACCACGACGGTGTTTTAAGTACTGTAATTTCAAATGTACTGTCTAATCATCTTGCTATATTTTCTACTTGATTAATTGTAGAAATCTTGTATGATACATTTCTGTTATTTCATTAGATCCTGTTTTGGTGGGGTTTAGGCAGGAAATCATTCCTAAACACTTCAAAATGGATTGAGGAGGTTTGCATTGAGCGAGGCAGTGACGTTATAATAGTCGTTGTTGGGAATAAAACTGATCTTGTGGACAAAACCTAATGATTGACAGTTCTTGTTTTAGATTATTCAGAATGCAGTTAGCATTTTGTAGTTAGTCATTTGGTTTATATATCTACATATACCTAGGACATATTGTAGATAGAATAAATTTACGGTTTACACTTATGCAAGATGCACAGTAAGAAGGAACATTCACTATGCAGTTCAGCTCTCTTGATGTGGCCTAATTGTGATGCATGAATATGAAAAAAGATGAAATTTTAGCATTTATGTAGGCCTCAAAAAAGCAACTTCAATAGGGTTCCATCATGGTTTCATGGAGGCAGTTGAGAATGGAACATGCATGACTAATAATGTTAATCCATTTTCTGTATCAGATTTGTCTCTTTGGAAATAGGTTCATGGTGACAAGGTCTTTAGGTATTGCTTATGTTAGTTATTGTAAACTTTGGTTCTTTTTTTTTTTAAAAAAAAATTGTTGTACTTTTTGTACTTGTAAGTAAAAGGTATTGCTTATGTTAGTTATTGTAAACCTTGGTTCTTTTTTTTTAAATTGTTGTACTTTTTGTACTTGTAAGTAAAATGTTTTTCTAGAATATTTGGTAGGTGAAAAAAGTGGCTAAGAATTGACCATATCAGTTTGGTTTTGGGTTAAAAAAAACAGAGACAAAAATAGAAAAAGCCTTTTGTTATTGTAGTTCATCACAAAGGCGATATGAAGTTATTATTCTAGTTGGATATAATGTTATGTGGTTTCTCACAACAAATGAACAATTGCAAAACATATTAATTGTGCTGTATTTTATCACTTAACTATTTACAAAAGGTGGATCAGAATTAAATTTCTGTTTAGTTATTAATTAAGTGTACAAAGTCATATGCTAGTCCAGCACTACTAAATTGCAGTGCAGGATTGATATAGGCTACATTTAGAGTGCATCATAAGAGCATACTAATAAAATCTATGTTGTTGCTTTGGGTCTTATCCATTTCTAAAAACAACACTAGAAAGTTTAGAGTTAAGTTGGATGATCAATTCATAACATTTCACATACAACTACAAAGGGAATTATCGTCAAAGACAATTCACAAAGTTCAACAGTATGTTTCCTTCGTATAAACCAAAACATTAGACTAACCATAATACAATTCTCTAACAAGAAAGCCCAATTGAAGGGGTTTCTCCCCCCAAAAAATAAAAGTAAAAAAAGGGAATTAAAAGGGCAATCCCAGTTATGGGAGCAAACTGTGGAGTGTGGTAGATCAATCAAGCATGTATGAATGCTAATTGCACTTATTTTTGGAGTGATTTCAAAGCATCAATAAACAAGACTTGGGAAATATCTCAAAATTGAAGGGAAATAACTAGTAAACTCTATTGCGAAATCCATAGCTATTTTTCGTCTGTATTCTCGCAATGTAGGTATAAAAGATTCAATCTGTCCAAAAATCCACAATCCTTTGAGGTCTTTCAGCAAACATCTTGGTGGCATACTAGAGTTCATTAAAAAACCACTTAATAGACTAATAAAAATCATGATAACAATGAAGAAAAGAAAAGAAAAAAATCACAATTGGGTCAGATTAATAAACAAAACAATAAAAAGCAGAACTCTTAAAATAAAATTCTAGTCAAAGGGTATCAAAGATTACAGTACAAGTGCAAAACAATTGAGGGACTTGTACAGAACAATACATAAAAGCAAGACTAACCCAATTTATAAAACTATGAGCAGATTAATGGGTAGAAATTAAAATCATAAGAAATTCAGATTACGGCGTTCAAACTATTTGTGGCTATTATGGGTGATTTTTGTGCGGGTATTTGATCACCAATATCCCCCAACAACTTAGGGCTCAACAATTATGGGGGGGAGGGGAGAGGGAGAGAGAGAGAGAGAGAAACTAACCTGGGTTTGCTGGTTGCAGAGGGACGTAGCGAAAGAATGGAAATGGCAATAGATGAAGGCAAACGGTGAAGAAGTGAGAGCATCGTGTGCGATGTGAGAGAGTGAGCGACTCAATATGGGAGAGAGAGAGAGAGAGAGAGAGATAATCAGTCGTGTGCTGGGTAGAGAGGAAACTAGGGAAAATATCACATCTTTGGCAACCAAGGGTTTGTTGCCAGAGAGGTTTTATAAATAAAACTATGTAGTTTTAATAAGAATAATATGTGTCAATAAATTTATTTTGCCTCCATTACAGTTAGCAAAAGGCACCAAAAATTTAATAGTGTGCCAAAATAAAAAATATTTACAATTGGCAACAAAAAACTATTTAGTCGTAGTGGAATTACCATTCGCAACAAAATATTTTGTTACCATTCATTTCTTGTTTGTTGCTAAATATTTTCCTGCCATTTGGAGGGAAAGGAGGGCTTGGCACCAAAATATAGCCAACGAATTTTTATATTATGTTGCTAAAACTTTCACCTTCCACAACAAAACTCATATTGGTTAGCAAAAATTTACTTTCTGCAACAAATAATTTGTTTTGTCCCTAATTTTGGTTGCCAAAAGTGCTTTTTCTTGTAGTGCTTGCTGCTTTTACACTAGAGGACGAGGCACGCCGTTGGTGGATGCTTATTTGAGAAGAGCATCAAGGGATGAATTGGGCTCAGTTTTTGGAGATCTTCTATGAGAAGTACTTCCCATAGAGTATCCGAGATAGGAAGGTGTCGGAGTTTGAAAACTTGAAACAAGGGAACAAAATCGTAGTGGAGTATGAAGCACAGTTTACCGAGCTAGCTCATTTCTCACCACATATGGTCGATACAGACTACAAAAAGGCAAGGAAATTTGAGGGAGGTCTCCGAGACTCCATTCTTGAAAAGATTAATGTATTGAAGGTAGAGAAATATGTGGATGTATTGGATAGAGCCATCATAGCGGAAGGTAACTAGGCCAACCACAACCGGTTCTCGGATTGGAAGGGCAAAAGGCAAAATATGCACAAAGGGTCGCCATCCTCGCAAAATAAGAAGCAAAATCTGAGAACTTGGAACACTGTAGGGTCTGACTGTGATTCACCACTAACTTGCCCGAAGTGTGGATAGAAACATCGAGGGGTTTGCCATCGAGCATCAGGAGCTTGCTTTAAGTGTGGGAAGACGGGACATATGATGAGAGATTGTCCTATGTCTGGGCAACAAAAAGGGAATAGGCCGACTGCTAGTTCATCCGGTTCCACTCCTATAATAAAGACCCCGGCAAGGCCTATTACTTCTAGAGATAATGTTAGGTAGGAAAGAGCTCTTATTCCGGGTGATATCTAGAATTCGGATGCTGTGGTTTCAGGTACGCTTTCCATCAATGGCCAACCTGCTCATGTGCTACTTGATTCGGGTTCCACTCATTCTTTTATTTTGAAAACCTTTGCTCCTAATTTGAATAGATCTATGGAACCCTTGAATTATGTGTTGTGCGTGTCTCTCCCATCTGGGGATTATATGTTATGTGCTTCTATGTATCCTGCATGTGAGCTTTTACTTGGAGATATTCGCTTATGTGCTAATTTGATACCTCTTGATATGGTACACTTTGATACAATTTTGGGAATGGATTGGTTAGCTAAGTATCATACAACCATCAATTGTGTGTCTAAGCAAGTTGTTTTCTGCCCACCGAGTCAAGATCAGTTTACTTTTGTGGGACATGGGCTGGTCCCTCCACCCTATTTAATATTGGCTATGAAAGCTTGTAAATTACTTCAAAAAGGTTGTAGGGGTTATTTGTGTAGCATTTTGCATGCAGAGACAACTGAGGTGAGTGTTGAAAATATTCAGATTGCTAGTGAGTTTCTGGATGTATTTCTCGAAAAATTGCCAGGGGACTTGATAGACCGTGAGATTGAATTTGTCATTGATATTGTGCTGGGTACCTAACTGATTTCTAAGGCTACGTACAGAATGTCACCGGCAGAAATGAAAGAATTAAAATACAGTTGCAAGAATTGCTTGACAAAGGGTTCATCCGACTGAGTACATCGCCATGGGGTGCACCCGTTTTGTTTATGAAGAAAAAGGATGGGATCCTTCGGTTGTGTATTGATTATCGAGAACTTAATAAGGTAACGATGAAGAATAAATATCCTTTACCACGGATTGATGATTTGTTTGACCAATTATAGGGGGCACAAATGTTTTCAAAAATTGACTTGAGATTCGGGTACCATCAGTTGAAAGTCAAAGCAAAGGATGTTGAGAATACCGCCTTCTAAGCTAGGTATGACCATTATGAATTTTTAGTCATGCCATTTGGGGTTATGAATGCACCAGCAGCTTTTATGGATTTAATGAATCGGGTTTTCAAACCATACTTGGATGAGTTTATGGTAGTATTTATTGATGACATTCTTATTTATTTGAAGGGTAGAGAGATACATGAAAAACACTTGAGATTGATTCTTCAAACACTTAGGGACAAGAAGCTATATGCTAAATTGAAGAAATGTGAATTTTGGTTGAATGAAGTTGTGTTTTTGGGGCGTGTAATTAGCAAGGATGGTGTGTCTATTGATCTGCAAAAGACAGAAGCTATTGTAAATTGGCCTGCTCCTACCAATGTTACAAAAGTACACAGTTTCATGGGTTTAGCAGGTTACTACCGAAGATTTGTTAAAGATTTCTCCAAGATTGCGATGCTGCTCACCCAATTAACTCAAAAAAGGTGCTCCATTTGAGTGGACAGAATAGAGGGAGTTCGCCTTCCAGGAATTAAAGACAAGGCTCACAACAGCACTTGTCTTCACCTTACTATCAGGTACAGAAGGGTTTGTGATTTATAGTGATGCTTCTCATAAGGGCTTAGGGTGTGTACTTATGCAGAATGGAAGAGTAATTATATATGTATCTCGACAATTGAAGCCACAGGAAAAGAAGTACCCTACAAATGATTTGGAATTAGCTGCTGTGGTGTTTGCATTGAAGATTTGGCAGCATTATCTTTATGAAGCAACATGTGAAGTCTACACCGACCACAAGAGCCTTAAGTATTTCTTTACTCAAAAGGAGCTTAATATGTGACAAAGACGGTGGTTAGAACTCATCAAGGATTATGACTTGCAGATTCATTATCATCCCGGCAAAGCCAACACAGTAGCAGATGCTCTTAGTAGAAAGTCATTGGTAAACTTAGCATGTTTGCTTACAGAGCGGAATGAATTATTACTTGACTTGGAAAGAATGAAGGAGGAAATTGGGCTGCATGAACGGGGTGGAATGTTAGCTGCAATGGTGGCAAAACCGGCTATTATTGAGGAAATTAAACAACGGCAATTTGAGGATGAATTTCTCAAGAAAGTACATGATAAGATAGAAACAAAGCCGAGGCCGAGATTTTCTTTGGAAGCTTAAATGTTGAAATTCAAGGGTAGATTGTGTGTTCCTAATGTCCCCGAAATGAAACCGAAACTAAAGGAAGAGTCTTAGAAGAAGCTCACAAGTCTAAATTTGCTATGCATCCCGGAAATACCAAAATGTACCAAGATCTCAAGCAAGCTCTTTGGTGGCCCAATACAAAGAGAGAAATTGCGGAGTTCATTTCAAGATACCTTCAATGTCAACAAGTAAAAGAAGAACACCAAAGACCAACAAGGTTACTTCAACCTCTCTCTATCCCAGAATGAAAATGGGAGCATATAACTATGGATTTTATTATGGGCTTACCCTGAACACCCTAAGGTATGGATTTTATACGGGTTGTTTTGGATAGATTGACTAAGTTTGCTCACTTTTTGCTTGTGAAGACTGTTTATAATGCTGATAGACTTGTTACAGTGTACATTGCTAAGATTATTCGATTGCGCATTGTTCTGGTCTCTATTGTGTCGGATAGAAATTCTAAGTTTGTGTCAAGATTTTGGAAAAGCTAACAAAAAGCATTGGGGATAGAGTCAAGGTTCAATACTACATTCCATCAACAAACCGATGGACAGTCTGAAAGAACTATACAGACGTTGGAGGACATGCTCCGAATGTGTGTTTTAGATTTCTGTGAAAGTTGGGAGGCTCATTTACCTTTGGCAGAAATTGCCTATAACAATAGTTTCCACTCCAGTATTGGGATGGCACCATACGAAGCTTTGTATGGGAGAAGATGTCGAACTCTGGTTTGTTGGACTAAGGTTGGGGATAGGTCGTTGATTGAGCCTGGAGTTGTGCAAGTTACTACGAAAAAGATTCAGATCATCCAACAGAGATTGAAAACTGCTCAAAGGTGACAAAAGAGCTATGCAAATCAAACAAGGAGAGACTTAGAATTTGAAGTTGGAGATCATGTTTTTGTTAAAGTCACTGCTATGGAAGGGCACACGAGGTTTGGGAAGAAAGGGAAATTATCACCTCGATACATCGGGCTGTTTCAGATTTTGGAAAGATTGGGTCTGGTCGCCTATCGAATTGCTTTACCACTGGGCATGGAGCAATTGCACAATGTGTTCAACGTGTCAATGTTGCGAGACGCTCTTTGGGACCCTTCCCATGTTATTGACTATCATCAAATTGTGCTAGATGACAATATGGATAATGAAGCGAAACCCCTTCAAATCCTTGATCGATAACTCAAACAACTAAGGAGCAAGGCTATCCCAATGGTAAAAGTGGAATGGAGGGAACATCATGGAAGCGAAGCCACTTGGGAACGGGAAGAACAAATGAGGCAACGATATCCGAAATTATTTTCTACTTGAGGTAAACAAGTTTGAAGGACCAAACTTCCTAAAAGGAGGAAGACTGTGATGACCCAACCCGTACTATGCTTAATTATGCATGTGATTATATGTTTGATATGAACTTACAAGTTTAAGTCTGGAAAATATGTGAATTAGGAAAAATATCTGTTGAAAGTAGGAATATCTGTTGGAATTGAAACTTTGAGCTGAAATTAAAAGCCTTAGAGGCATGATAAGCAAAAATCGAATTCATATCTGTGATTACCATGATTTATAGAGCTTACGGTGAAATTTTGAAAAATTATGATTTGTAATGAATAAATTAAGATTTATGAGTTAAGTTATATATGTTTAGTTCTCTTTTCGTTCTTTATTGTTGGAGGAGAGCTCTAAGAGTGAGTTAGAGAGAGAGGAAAAGAGAAATCTAGGGATTTTGAAGAGAAACAAGGGGCAAACCTTATATTTGAGTTAAGGTATGTTAATTTACTTACAATCTTTGTCTCTAACTCATCTTTGTCATGAAATCAAGAAGAAATTAGGAATTTTGAACTAGGGTTTTAAGTTGTGTGATGGCTTGAGCTAAAGACATGAAATTGAACCCTAATCTCTTTATCTTTGTTTGATTTGAGTTCATTCTTGTGATTGATCCATGAAACAAACCCTAGATGATTCATGAAAACAAGATTTGTTGGAAGATTATTTATGATTTATGTATTTTGAACTTCTTTATGTAATGTATGAATATGAGAAAGAAATGAGTCCATGAATTTGATGTTGATGCAAGATTGATATGTTTAATGTGGAATTACACTTATATCATGCTTTTATATCATGTATTTGAGTTGTTTTTGCATAAATTTGGGCTTGGAAATGAGGTGGGAGAGTTACCATCTTTGTGCTATTTTCGGACTGTCTAGGTGTACCCAGACCGCTCGTACGTCTATGGGCTCCGCACAAGAGGCCTATGCCTTGAACCAAAAGTGTACTGCACTATACGCTTGAGCGACTGCAATATCCGCATGTGCAGAGCCAGACCGCTTGAGCAGTTGGACGTGCGGCCAGGTAAGAGAAATCTATGTTGTTTTGAGTTGTTACTCCCAACCTCTGGAACACATTCCCAATCTTATTTAAACCCTTTTAGGAGGGAAATGATGATTAGAAATTCATTAAAGAAGGTTGCGAATTACGGAAGATAAGTGTTCGAATTGAAACAAATGATTTATCGAATGTGTGTGTGAAATGTTTGTGTAGGTCGTGTGGCAGAGGAGACGTCGTGAAATCAAACACACTGTGAGTAGTAATATCGTACATTTATGCTCTTTATTGAATATCTCGAACCATGAATGGTGAATGGTGCCAACATTACGAATTGATTGGAAATGAAGAAACTTTATTAATGTTATATGACATGTGCTATACGATTGGGTTCGAGGCCGCTTGTTATATGATTGGGCCCGAGGCCGCTTGTTATATGCTTGGGCCTAAGGCCGCTTGGTTTATATGATGATGGATACTATGACAACCTTATGATCATCTATTTATACTGCTTTACTGTATTACTACTCATTGAGCTTCGCTCACCCAATTTTATGTATGTACATGTAAGTGATCTGCAGCATGAAGCATACCCTTAGAGTCAGCTTCAGGATCCTTTTTGTGACCTAATCGAGCCATGTCTTTGTGGCGGAGTTTTGTCTTTGACTCGCATCATACCTTGGCCTTATTTTGTTTTTGCTTTTATGGTCTTGGGTTTGTAAACACTATGTACAAATTTCCTTTGGCTTTCATATTTTTGTTGGGCATGTAAATGCATTAATGTGCTACGTGTTTAACTCTATAATTTTGCTCATGATTAGCACAGTTCAATGGACTTCTTTTTATTATATGCTTCCGTTTATGGCTTTATTAGCATAAATATTTTGTATATGCTTCTGTTTATGGCTTTATTAGCATAAATATTTTGTAAGATAGTTTGAGGCCTTCGGTAATCTACGGATTATTGGCCAATTATGACCCAAACTTTTAGGGGTGGGTTCGGGTCATGACATGTCCTTTACAATAGAAAACAAGGGGAAATCTCAAACCAGTACAACATTTTACGGATATTTCATTCGCGAGAAACCATCAAACGACACCCATGTAAACGTAGCCTATACAAGCACTACTATTGCCATTTTACAGATATTTCATCCGCGGGAACCAGCACCCACGTATACGTGCGTTTTTCAGGACTTTCACCCTAGACACACAGACCAACTTGATTTGGTGATACACTTCTCTTTCCTATGTTTACCCTTTTTCCTCAAAATCATATATATTTTTAATGAATTAATTAAGCAACAATGTTTAATGCACATGGATGAGAAATTAGTTTTAGTTTACCTAATCCTTATGCAATTTCTACAACAATCAATATTGTCCTCCACCGATAGCCCAAAACAAACATCTCTAATAGATAAGTAAATTTTCATTAAACATACACTTTTCCAAAATCTCAAATGAGAGTGATAATACATATCCAACTCCACCCTCATCATTATCATCATTTCAATTTCACAATTTTCCATATAAATTCCATTTTCTCTTTACAATCTCAACATTTACAGTTTAGGGCAACACCCCTTTCTCTTTGAAAATCCATTTCAATGCAAGAAATATCTCATTTCAACATATAACAGCCCTAAATTCATAATCACAACCCTTTTCAAGAAACCATTTGAAAAACACTCTTTCACATTTTGATTTCAAACCCTAGGTTTTTTGCCAAAAACCCCCAAACCACTATAATCTTTTGAAATAGCAAATAGCAAAGGAAAAACTCATACTAGAGTGTGGAGAATCCCAACCTCGAAGTTAGAAGACCAATGAGAGAATGGAAAAACCTCAAAGAAGTCGAAATTCACTTTTGTTCGGATGAAAAGAGAGCCCACGGAGTGTTTGTCCTTTTTAACAAAGGGAGTAGGGTGAAGAAATCACTAGATCTTGGTGTATTTGTAGAGAGAAGGTAAGTTTTATAGAGAGAGTGTATAGATCTAGGGTTTTTGGAAAGTTTAGAGAGAGTGAAATAAAAAAGTGACCTAAAAAGGTGGTTATGCGATCTAATATACGCAAGAAGTGAGGTTCGAGCGTACAAACACAAAAGACATGACCGATCGAGCGTAAAAAGTGACGCTCGAGTATCAAGACACAAGGAAAAAGGGGTCACCACTCGAGCGCAAGAAGTTTTTGCTCGAGCATAAAATACAAACTCCCAATAGTTTTACAGACAAAAAGCCAATGCTCGAGCGAAGAATACCACTTCCCAGTAATTTTGCAAACCTGCAAAAGTACTGAAAGTTCACAAAGACCGCTCAAGCGCAAGAAGTGACGCTCGAGTGTAGGAGCAAAATTCTGGACAACGACAGTTTGAAAAACAAGCTACCAACCTGTTCCAAACACGACAAACACAACCCAAAAGTCAAACTCAAAGAGATATAAGAGAAAACAGGACATGAATGACTTTATAAGACAATAAAACCCGAATCCAGAACATACAATGGGTCGGGTTCAAACCAGAATTGTTATAATATTACAAAAATTTCTATCATTACATAAAATAGATTTAGATTATTGATGATGGTAGAGAAATTACATCATTATGTGTCAAGTACATCCAAACTAGGTTGGCACCTACTGGCCTACCAATCATTTGCATTATATTTCATCTCAATAATCTAATAAAAACATTACAAAATTAAATAGTGATAAACGCTCAACACCCGTCCACCTGCACTAAAAGCTGTTTTAGAAGCCACTGTAGAAATAAGAACGGTTAGTATATCAAGCTGTTTCAGAAGCCATTGCAGAAATATGAACGGTTAGTATATCATGGGTGATCTGTGAAAATACACGCCACATAATTTCATTTTGTTTCCATCAATTCAAAATGTCAAAATTATTTGTATCATCCACAAGTGGGTTATTCAAATTACGTTGTAATTCAGAAAAACTTACAGTTGCATTTTGAGATATTCTTCTAGTTTTTATTGCTGAAAAAACACTTAATCTTCCACCTTAAAATGAAGTCGGTGTAGTGTGTATAGGTCTATTTGTAGGTACAACTTCCTTATACTCTTCACATAATTTTTTACATGTTTGTATAATAGGGTCAAATTGTTTTTCATCAGCAAAATAAGTTGTAAAATTGTTGTAAACCTGTGTCTTTACACCTAAGATTAACTATGATGGCTAAACCTAAAAGATGAGGCAATGGATCAAACTATTTATAAAATTTTTCTTTCATTATAGTAATAATGACGACATAAAATTCACTACCCATATATTTTGTGAAAACTTTCATTATTTCTGCTAATATATGTAAAACAAATGGTGAGGTAGGTGTATATATATATATATATATAAGAAAATAATTTTGTTACAGTATGAAAAACTTTTAGAAAATCTTTATATAAATTTATGTGGTGCCAATTATCTTATGTGGGAGTCAATACTCCTCCTATTGTTGTTGTTGAAAAAAAGAAATCTATTTCTTTTTTTATTTATTTATAAGCTCTCTTTAACATATTATACGTTGAATTCCTCCTGATGTCCACATCTAAAATTAATTTTTTAAATTGCATACCTTCTCGTTGACTAATTTTTTAATATTCTGAAATTCGATTAGGAGAAAACATAATAGTAAGAACCACATGCTTTATGACCTATATAGAAGTGTCATATACATGCATAATTTCTTTAACAATCAAATTTAAAATATGAGCAACAACGAACATGAAATAAATCACCATCAATAAGTAATTGTAAAGTTGATTTCAAATGCGCTACAATCTAATTATAATATTATGCATTATCCAAACAAATAATAAATATTTTATTTTGCAAAGCCCACTTATATAATACATTCCTTATTGCTACCCCAAATGAATGACCATTGTATGGAAGTTCAACTAATTAAAATAAAATTATTCTTTTATTTAATTTTCAATCATTATCAATATAATGTGCAATGATGCTTTGATATCTTAAACTATTATTTGCCCATAGATCAAATAAACAAACTCTTATGTTCAAATCTTTAAAAATGTTAAATAGTTCAATTTTAATATCCTCAAATTTCTTTATAATTCTGTTTCTAATAGTATTTGTTGAAAACCTTGATAATGAGGTGCAAAACCTCTGTGAATCATTTCTTAAAAAATCAGGACATTAGCTAGTACTAAAAGGTTGTTGTTTTTAATAATATAATTAACTATAGAATCTTGTACACGTACAAGATCATATGAAAATGTTTGTAAATTACCAGTTGATGAAGCCCCTAATTGCATTTGAGTTCTAAAATCAGGTTGTTGCCTTTATAAATGTCTTTGAGCATGCCTTTTTAGATCGCTACTACCCCTGCCGATGCAACACTTTGTAAATGTGCACAATAATTACATTTTTCTTTAAATACAATTGTACCATCAAGATTAGTTACAGATACTATTTCAAAATGCTCCTAAATAGTACTAGATGATGATATTGTTGTTAGAAGAGGGATATTAGGTATAGTAAAAGCAGAATCAACATATTCATGTTGTGTATATTGATCAATATCGACATAAACATTACGAAAATTAGGATCCATAGTAATTTAAGTAAAATAACATATATTAACTAACAATTAATTAAAATAAAGAGTAAATAGAAAATATGAATAACAACAAGTAATATATGTTAACAAACAATTAATTTTTTTTAAAAAAATGAGTAACTAATTAATATTAATTGAAACAGCTAATGTTATTGACTGGCGAATACGATATAAAAATTTGCTTATATTGGTAAAAGCTTTTTTTTGCACAATTACAATTGTCACTTAGAATTGAGACTTGAAAATTAAATGAGAGAGTTGAGAGTTGGGAGAGAATGAGAGTTTGAGAGAGAGGGAGAGATTTGACTATGATTGTGTCTGTGAGAAATAAAATAGGAGAGGGGTGGTATTTACAAGAGTTGGAGGGAGGGGTCAAAATAGAAATAAAAAAAAAAAAAAATTAGCCGTTGGAAGCAACGGTCAAATAACCCCCCTCCCCCCACTTTTTTTTTTTTTTTTTGAAAAAATTGACCGTTGCTACTGCTGCACAGGTTAACATTGGGGTCAGGCTAGGTCAGGTCGGGCTATCAAGGGAAATTTTTTTAGACCTAATGGCCGAGCCTCAAAATAGATAGCCTAGGCCCAAGCCCAGGGACTTGGGCCAAGTTGGACTGCGGGCCAGTGGGTGGAATTTACACTCCTAACTATTAGAAAATGGGTTAGAAAAGATGGAACTTTTTACGACGGTATAGTGAACTGTCATAAAAAATGATCATTTAAGAGAGAAAATATTAACCATCGCTAATAGTTCCTTTTGAGAGGGAAAAGTGTCTATCGCAAATAATCATGATGAAAGGTGATATCTTTAGTGACGGCACAAACTCAACCATCTCAAAAAAAATATTTTGACCTCCTTTTTGCGATTGCAAAATAATTCCTTCTCAAATACGAATGCACCCTAATTACTTTCCCCAAATTTCATTTCTGCTTCATCCTTGCTCTCTCAAGTAAATTTTGTATGTGGATAGAGTATATATTATGTGGTACCTTTTACTATGGTGATTGATTTTGATAGTACGATTCACTTTGGTTAACATTAGGACATATACATTGATTGGCGGAAGGCAGTGCTACGTGGTACCTATTGGCATACAAAAATTTCTCCGTTCTCTCACTTTAATTCGAAGAGATTCACTCACATCCCTTCTAATCCGACGCCGCTATCTTCCCACTGGTGGCCCCCTATTCTGGCATTGTCGCCATCCTCTTCGTTAGGTACCCACTCTCCTCCCTTCTTATTTCACGCCTTCTAATTTATTTCTCTCTATCTCAGTTTCAAACTCTACTAAACTCTTTATCTCTCTCTCTCTCTATATATATATATCCCTCATGTATGTGCTTATGCTTATGTATTGAGTTTATCTATACTGTCTTTTTAGCTTCTGTATTTGGATGGTGTTTCTAATTCAATTTTAGCTAAATGGGTGAAATCTTGTAGTGATTATGATATGGCTCAATCTTATAGTCCATTGGCCTCTTTTGATTTAATAATAAAAAAAAGCTCTAGCTGCTGTATTTTCCATAATAAATTTGTCTTAGATAATGAATAGAAAATTAGTTTGGTGATTCTCTAGGTTTTATTTAATTTTATTTTTTATTTTGCCTAATTTATAATGATCATGTTATATGCAAAAATCCTAACCATCAGATAGATCTGTGTGGAAGGTTTTACAGCTTTTTTTGTTGCGCTGAATCATAATATTACATTATTATGTAAAATCTGTATATATTTGTTGGTCTTTTTGTGTTTTTGAATATATTGTGTGGGTATTGATTTCCGACCTCACAACCAAACAGATTTCCTTGCCGAGATCTAAGGAACTTAGCTATAGAGCACACAAAAGAATAGATTAAGCCAAACATCTGCACACATGAAGATAAGAAATACCATGGTGGCTCGTCCACCCAGGGGCACTTCGATGATAAAGTTAGTCAACAATGTCACAAGATATCGACACAAATAAATGACTCATAAAGAAAAGTGTACGTTAAACCCACAGGGGTGCCTTACTTTTATAACCAGTCATCCCCTCGTTCCTTAGAAGTCTTACTTCATAAGATTTTATCCTGTACAAGGATCACATCTATCTCAGACTCCACCTATTCAGATAGAATGAACTCTTCTCAGAGTCTCATCTCTATCCAAACAGAGAGCCTCAAACCATGTAGGACTTTTGTCTTCTATCTGAATATCTCGAATTTTGATATTGTAGCATCACATCCCAGCAATATCATTAACAACTTCAACAACATGGTCCGTCCACATGTCACCTCAATTATGTCCTCAGCCACGTGGACTACCCAGAAAATATGTCCTTACAACTGCCCTAGGTTCTATTAACTCGGAAACCTGAGGTGATGAAACCTACATCATTTGACCTCCTAACATGTTAGCCAAACAACATGATAAAAGGAATTCCTCCAATCGAGATCTTAACTCATCGACTTCATGAAACAAGGACTTAAGTGTTCATTCATTAAGAATCAAGAACCAACATGTTCTGTCTCACTCAAATACATCACTTCATCTGAGATCGCACCACTAACCAAGGCTATGACTTGTCAATTTAAGAATTCCAAGAGCCCAAGATTTGTGAGCTGTCAACCCATAACAAACTCAATCGCCTTGTCCACATGTCACCCTTTCATTGGAGGGTGCACATTACACTAACAGACGCGTCCCATCAATGCTATCACACGCCGCTTGACGTTAGCTGACGTCAATGAGGCACGTCTTCCTAGGCATTTGAAACGATTTCATTTTCCCGCTATTTTGAATTCCATTAAAATCCTTTCCTCTCTCTCTTTTGTCTCTTCACTTTCCATTCACAACTCTCTCTCTCTCTCTCTCTCTTTTCTCAGTCTTTCTCTCTCTAAATCTCCATTAACGAACCTTCCAAAATCTCTACAACTGCTCCGTTCAATCGTCTTCGGCGGTTGAACAACCATTCTGCTTTGATCAAAATCTCCATCTCATCCCAACAACTCTAAATCCATAGCCCATTTCCTCATTTTCAACTTGTGAGTCCATCATTCATGTCTTTTTAGTTTCAATTTCTTGTATGCTCTTCATGCTTTTGAATCTTTGCATTTGAACCCTGCTCCTGTACTCGAATCCGTTTACCTTTGACATGTATCTTCCCCTTGTTTTTATATATCTTGATTGCTTCACACATGTTCTTGAAGTTCTACACTTGTGCTTTCCTCATCTTGTGTGTATTTTAATTCTTTTTATACTTTAAACCCTAAGTTTGTACTATTCTTCTATTTTCTAGATATCTTCATCAAATTCTTGCACATTCTAGGATAGAAATTGGGATTTGTTTAAACCTTAGGAAAACAGAACCCCAGAACAAACTTAGAAATTCCCAGAACCCATAGGCCAAAACACCCAAAGCAACACCTAGAAACCCGATGTTTTAGCCATACCGACATCTAAAACCACCTTAGCTAGACAAACAAATTTTCTCGGACACCATCGGTATGCACAAATAGAGGGTGGATACACAAAAAAAAAATAGAATACTTCCGACAAGAAGTCGACATCCCAGTCGATGTCCAAATTAGGCTAGCTAGCGAGAATGATTCGATCATGCCTAGGGATAGCTACATGCCCTTTCCCATAGTGTCAATCATTGAGGATGGAATCAGATTCCCCCTTAACATTCATTTCAGATAAATGACGCACTACTACCACCTCAACCCTATGCAACTACCGATAAAACACCTTTAGGATAATCAACGGAATAGCCAAGTTGTGTCACTAACATAACGAAAGGCTCACACTGTTCGATGTCCAGAACTGCTATACCATGTGTAGCCTCAAGTCCACCAACGACATCTCCTATTACTTCAAACCTAGATCCACTGCCTACAAAATGATAGCCGACCTTCCAGACTCCAATAAGGTGTTGGGGAAGACTATATGATTGTCTCGGGCAATTGGGAATTTGCTTCAGACAACGACTTGCGCCTCTTTCCCTTGCACAGGAGGATCTTTAGAGAAGATGAGGGTAAGCACTTAGTTTCCTTAGATCACACACTTTGAAAATTAATCTTCTCATACTTAGTCAAATTCTTATGTATGTTCTCTTATTTTTTTAGATCTACCCCAGCCAAGCAAGTCTTTCTGAAGGTCCTACGTCAAACGAGAAGATCTTGTTCAACTTTTCGAGCTTCCCATCAAGGATTACAAGGCCCCTATCCTACTCAACTACATCCTAATATACAAGTCGCATTTTCCCGTTGTCCTAATTAAAAGCAGAACTCCATCATCTGCAATAACACCACCAGCAATAGCCTCCCATTGCCCAAATCAGAGCTCTACCTCTGACCCAGTCAATCAGTCGTCCACCTCAACTTTGTCTCAATATATCCAGCCATCTTAGCACCAATGTCGTTACCAATCTTCCAACGCTCCTACAAGAAAGACTAATAGCAAGAACAACAAGGGCCTGATTTGTTTGAGTATGACCCAGCAAACTAACCTATCGCTCTCCCAGCCTTCAAACTCGGCATTAGGGTAGCAATTGTCATTACTTTTGATGAAATGGGGCGTAAACCTATAGTTGCTGAAGATTAGCTTAGCGATATCCTCGATGTTGTCACCGTTCACTCCACTTCATCCTCACCTTCAGTCCAGAAGAAAAAGAGGGTGAAGAAGGCTAAGATGAAGGCCAAACAAACTATGATGCCTTCCTTTAAGGACAAAGACACTGAAGATAGTATGCCGATCTCTCAAATGACGATAGAGAAAAGACCTGCCTTTGTGTCAATTGAAGCCCCAACCAGCAAATGCCCGAAATCGGTAGGGCTAGATGAGAAAAGAGACATTCTTCCCGAGGACACTTAGTTTCCCAAAATACGAGTTGATGAAAGTCTCCTCAAAGTTAAGAACAATGCGAAAAGAGACCTCGAGGTTGCCGCTATCCTAGCCACATGCCTACTCTTGCTTGTCGACATGGACACCGTTAGTGATTACAATGAATACGAGCACTTCGCTCTTATGATGCGTCATTACGTCCTGGTAACCCTTTTAACTTTTGCCTTCGTACTTAATTTCCATACTTAGTAAAATTTTACAAGCTTATTTCTTTTCATTGCAGTCTATTCAGCACGCGCACTCCTATGCTGTCAAGGCCGAATTGATGAAGAAAGACCTGACAAAGAAAACCTAAATGGTGGTAGGCTACCTTTCGTAGCTCAACAAGGCCGAGGCTACCATCAAAAACTAGTTGGACAAAAGC
Source organism: Camellia sinensis (assembly GCF_055761805.1). NCBI lineage: Eukaryota > Viridiplantae > Streptophyta > Magnoliopsida > Ericales > Theaceae > Camellia > Camellia sinensis. Next base: position 86,590,966 of record NC_138965.1, read on the forward strand.
AAGGCAGTAACGATTCCAAATGCAAGGCCGAGGCTGTAGTTAAGGCTGCCGAGGAAGAAAATAAACTAGCCGATGCCCTAGCCACGAAAGATCAAGAAATTAAGGCCACTAATGAGAAGGCCTGTGAGGAGGGCAAGGCCAATGTGTGCAAACAGTACAAGAAACAAGTCTACCCGGCCTGCAACAAAGGCTCCTATCGTGACTAGATCGCTACTTTGAAAAAGCCGTCCATCCTCGAGGACTCTCCGCTTCAGAACTTCGGTCAGCTTGACATGTCATTCCCACTTCCCCAACTCAATTTGAAGAGATTGTTGGCATAGAAGAAGGAGAGGAGAAGGAGATCAACAAGAAAGCTACTTCTAGGTCTAAGTCCCCACCTTGAATGACCAGGTCTTGGACCTAACTGAGGATGATGATGAAGAGATTTCCAAGAGCACTTCCTTGACCAATAAGGCCAACACTCTCGACAAAAGCCTGGAGGAGACTCTGAAGGAGATCGATGAAGAAATCACAACCGACTTTGAGGGTGTCAAAGCTATAACACCATCCGCTAAGGCTAATTTAACACCAACTACCGACATGGAACAATCCAAGTCCCTTGCTCCCAAACCCAATACTTAGATTTTTTTTCTTCTTTCAATTATACTTTTTCCTTTGCGTCGAACAATCATAACTTTTGTTTCTCAAGACCAACGTGCCTTCTAATGTACTTCATCAATATTTACATCTTTGAATGCATCTGTTTTTGACTAAGTGTCGAGTGTTTGTATCTATATACATCTTACTTCTTCATGTTGTGTATGCTCGCATGTCTTCCATACTTAGGATCTCATAAACTTTTCTAAGTACAACATCCTGGAGTTATAACTCATCATAATTAGCTTGGATTGATTAGTCTCAGATATAACCAATCAAACTTTTGAAAATTTCACCAAGTGTTACTCTTTTCAAATCACAACTTAAATAACAAATCCAAATGTAGCTCATCTAGGTTCCCTGCACTCTAATGGTATATAAGTTACAACTTATGTTTACATTAAGGATCCAACACCTTAATCTTGCCTAAGTCTCAAACTTAGACATCCATGATTGATGTCATCATATTTAGTTCATCTAAACAAAACAGTGAATGCTTGACTGTAGACACCTCATTTTTGACCGACCTTAAGATTCAGACGTCATCGTTTGTGCACTCGATGATCGTGCATGTTTGTGCTTGTTTTTAGCGCCCGAAGGTCTCGGCTGAGTGCCTTGTCTTTGAGCCTCTTAACACTTTGTGTTTTGGCCTTGTTTTTGGGCCAAACCTTAATCCCTCTTGCCTAGGGGAGAGGAGGGCCTTGCCGGCCACTTGTGGTACTTGTCGGCCACTTTTCTCCCTTGTAGTCCACTTGAAATGGTCGGTCGGCTAAGGGAGGTGGTCGGCCGGCCACCTTAAGTGGCCGATGGCCAATTTTCTCATTTTTTAGATATTTTTAGATCTTTTGAGCCAGTTGTTTCTCACTGAGGCTCATCCTCCATACACGTGTATGGAGGGATAAAGCAAGCTTTTTGCTTGCTTGTTCTATATAAGGGGAGCTCCCTCCCTCTATTTGAGGGTTACAAAATTTCAGAGCTGAAATTTCTCTCTTTCTAGAATTCTCTCTCTTTCTCTCTCTCTCTCTATATATATATATATATTGTGCTATATTCTGCTTAGAAGTGAGTTTTCTTCACATATTTGCAAAGAGACCCTTAGCCAAACACCACCACCTTGGAGCTGAGGTTCTTGAAGGCTTGTTTGGAGCTCAAAAAGCTGGTTTTGGCTCAGAAGTTTCTTGTTTAGCTGCTATGCTTCATGGGCAAGCATTTACCCCTCTTAAGCTTGTTTTTGTATACTAGTTTGGACCACCTTTGCATGCAGTTTTGGCCTAGTTGTCAACTACAAAATCTCTATTTTTGAGTGTTAAAAATGGTTGTTTGAGGCCCTTTTGGAGTTAGGGGTGATCCACCCTCCTTGTAGCTTTATTTGCTAAGCTTTGTGCCATCCTTTAAAGCTTTGAAAACAATTCTTTTTTGGCCTTTCTACCACTGAAACTCAAAGGTTTTTTCAATGGTAGAAAGTTGGTTTTGAGGACCAAAATAGGGGGCATGGTCCCCCCTCCTCACATCTTGTTTGAATGTGTTATTGGCCTAGCAGTTGAGCATGTTTTTCTACCATCTCATGGCTTGTTCTTAGCATGTTTTTGGGCTTATCTTAACATGTTATAAATCTATTTTGGGCTGGTTGGAGCACCTCTTGCTTGCTTCTTACACTTGTAGTGTAATCCTGCTTGCTAGCCTAGCTTACTTGATGTTATAGCCTATTATTCTAGCATGTGTTGGCTCCATTCCAACATGTTTTTGGCCTTGCTTTGACATGTTTAAGCTCTGTTTTGAGTGGTCTTGGTCCCTTGAGACTTGCTTTGTATAGCTATAGTGTAGTTAGCTTCACTAGCTTTGTGCTTCAGGCCCTTTAACATGCTTTATTTGAGTTATTTGCATGATATGGCATCATTTAGCATGTGATTTCAGAGCATATACCTCTGTCACACTCTCACATACTTCACTTCTTCATTGCTTTTGAGGGTTGTGTATTATGCCTTGCTTGAGAGCCAATTTGTGCGCATGATTTTCTTGCCATTTAAGCTTCAATCTCAGCATGATTTAGCCTTTGTTTTGGAATGCTTTAACTCTGTTTTGAGTCAGTTTGGCCCTTTGAGGCTTGTGTTGCAAGGTTGTGGTACAACCCTTTTCCTTAGCTTAATGAGTTAAGCCTTTAAACATGCATTACATGGGTTGTTTGCATGATTTTAAGTCATTTAGTATGTTATTTCAGTGCTGAAATGTGTGTCATTGCACTCCATTATTTTAATCTTTCATTTACTTTGAAAGTGGTCTTGAGCCCCTTGATGGCTTGACTATGGAATTGAGATTTGCATGCCTAGTGGTTTTAATCCTCCCTTGAGGGTTTCTACTAACCAACAGCATGAGACTTCTTTCATGCTCAAGGCACTTGAGGCTTAGGCCATCTTCCCAATTAGAGGACTTTCACATGGGACTTAATCGATTAAAGGATTAATCGGTAAGCTAAAATGTGTAAACAAGAACTGGACCAAGTAAAACCTGTGCAAGATAAGCATTTGTGTTGCATTGCATGTGTTTGGATCGGACGTTAATCCAAACACAAGAAATATGAGACGTTTCATACTCAAAGTGATTAAACGTGTTGCATTTCTTGGTCGTCAACACCCTCGATCATGTATGATGGGGTGGAGGCACTTTAAGTCTTATGTGCGCATTCACTAAGCTTGTACAAGCTTGGTTCTTCAGCCATCATGCATTGAGATGCTTGATTGGTGGCTTAAGAGCCAAGTACGACACTCCTTTGAGCTTGAGACATGATGAGGAAGGTGGCAGTACACACATTTCTTGCCAAATATATTGTCTTGGCTCTGTTGCTTTCTTTTGCAACAAAGGCAGAATTCTGGAAAGAGAGGTGGCCGGTCGGCCACTTGCAGTAGCCTACCGACCACTTGCATTGGCCGGCCGGCTAGTTGAGGTAGCCTACCGACCAGTTGAGGTGGCTGGTCGGCCACCTGTAGGGAAAATTGTCCAAAGTGTTCTTGTGTTAGGGCAGATGCAATCTAGAAGTTCATATGATGTTTTGAGATCACCACGACTGCAAATAGAGGCAACTCATGGCAAGGCAATGCATTTTCGGGCGAAGCAAACCGAGCATGCATGTCTCCCTCCTCCTCGAGGCCATTTTACTGCTTTACTTAGCTAGTTAATTTACCGGTTTTATAATTAATTAGTTAATGTGTTTAGCTAATTTAATTTATCTTTGTAATATTTTAATTAGCTTAGCATAGTTAGTTAATTTAGTTTCAATTGTGTTGTAATAATTAATTAGCTAAGTTAGTTAATTAGTTGATTTGTAATAGTTAGATTAGCTTAGCTTCGATTAGCTTAGCTTATTCATTCAGACCCTCCTTCGCGAGGGCACAATGTTGTAATAAGTGTGCGTGTGTGTGTGCATGTCTTCCAACCCCACTTCTTTCTCCCTTTTACTTAACCGCTTTCGATGGTTAGTTTTAAGGAATTTTTCAATTAGCATACCTTATGCTTTGCATGCGTGCATCATTCATTTGTCTTGCATGCACCGAGCTTGGCGCATCATACAAACTGCATCGTATATCGATACACTTCTTCGAATACGTGTTTATCACATGTTGTTCAAAACGAATCATATGCCATCTTAGATAGCCGAGCCTAGTTAGTTGCATTTTGCATGTGTTGCATTAGGCATTTTAACGTAGTTAGGATCATGCATTGTTTCTAACTAGCTTTTATTTTAGCTTGGAGTACACTGTAAGTGTTTATGCTTTAGCATACTTGCATGACTGTGAGTGTTGCCATGATAGTATGCTTGCCATCAGGCTACCTGCTTAACTGATTAACTGCATGAATACCTGTGGGTGAAGGCTTGATTGCTTGAATTGGAACAACTCGATGATTGTGAGTTTTAAGCCCACTTTGCAAAGTGGAAAAATCATGTTTTCAAGCCCACTTGAGGGTGGCAAATCCGCGTTTTAGCCTACTTGCGAGTAGCACTTTCAAACCATTTTCGAAAACAAACATGAGTTGTTTTATTCCAATTCTCATGATTGAGTCTATACTTGTATGTTGTGTGCATCACATAGTAAGTTAGCTAAATAACCGGAATAAGAACACATGGTTTATAAAACAACATATCATGCTTAGTAGAGGCCGATCCTTTGATCGGGCGAGCGGGGTGCTCATTGCATGACCTTCCCCTCTTGTACCCAAGTTCCCAAGCCGAGGTAACTTTGGTGATGACGGACACGTGGCCTTTAGCACGAGTCAGGGTTTCCTAAATTTTCCAAAATAAAATATTTAGGTGGCGACTCTGTAATCTGGCAAAGCAGTCCATGTTTGGCCCTTTTTATTCAAAATCGATTTTCCAAAACCAATTGCCAGATTTGGATTCTTTGGTGTTTATCAGTCTCACATTGCACTTTGTCAGATTAGATTCAGAACCGTGACAGGCTTCCGAACTGTAGTAAGACCAAATTCGCACCCTCACCGAAAGCGGGGTGCATGAAGAAAGTCGAGTCTACAGCTTGACCTTAGTACACCGACTTCACAGTACTAACTACCTCGGCTTTTCGTTACAAACTAGCCAGGTTGGCTAGCTAACATTATTGCCCAATAGGTAAAGTCATAGCTTATGTTTCTCATTGAAACATCCCTTTAACTTAATACAGCTCTGCCATCCTGACAAGCCTAAGTTAAACGTCCACTTCCTCATTGGAACACCACATCGGCCTAACACTATCTTTTTTATCTAATAAAGTCTAACCAACATACAAGTTTCAACAACAATTTACAAAGAACAAATTCGAGCTAGTATATTATTAGTCAATACTTCGTCTAATCATCCTCTAAATTATATCAAAAAAGAAGGAAAGAAGTAAAACTAACGGTGGAAAAACTTCAAATTATTAGTGTTCCATGGTCTTGGCAATTCCTTGCCATCGCAATCTTCCAGCCGATATGCTCTATTGCCGACTACCGAGATGATTTTGTACGACCCTTGCCAGTTTAGGCCAAGTTTATCCTCACTGGGATCTTTCTTGCTACTGACACTTTCCTTAAGACGAGATCCCTGATTTGGAGTTCTCTGGGGTTTACCTTTTTGTTGTATGCTCTGACCAATCTTTGTTGGTATGCTTCCAGCCAAAGGGTTGCTTGCTCTTTTCTTTCTTTAATTAGATCAAGATCTTGGGCTAAGAAGGCCTCATTCATTCCATTCTCTACTGCCTGACTTCTTACTCTAGCGATGATGATCTCTAGTGGTATAACAACTTTAGTGCCATAAGCCATGGCAAAAGGCAATTCTCCAGTTGATCTTCTTGGCGTGGTGCGGTATGCCCATAGAACCTTAGGCAGTTCTTTAACCCACTTTGCCTTGGCAGCCTCCAGTCTCTTCTTGATGTCATCCAAGATAGTTTTTTTCAATGCCTCAACTTGACCGTTGCTTTGGGCAAAGTTGGGCGTTGAATAGTAGTTCTTGATCTTGTACTTAGCGCATAAATTCTTTATCATCTTACTATCAAACTAGGTGCCATTGTCTGCCACAATGGCTATTAGAATTCTGAACCTAGTGATAATGTTTCTCCAGATGAAGTTTTTTACATCCACATATCGGATTTTGGATAATGGCTCAGCCTCCACCCACTTTGCGAAATAATCCATGGTCACTAAGAGGAACTTTCTCTGGCCAGTTGCCTTGCGTAGTTGCCCAATCAAATCCATGTCTCCATTAGGTAAATGGCTAAGGACTGGACACCTTATTCAAGTCCCCAGTTGGCTGATGTATCAAAGATGCAAATCTTTGACACTTCTCACACTTTCTAACATAGACTACAGGATCTTTTTGCATATAAGGCAACCAATATCCTTGCGAGATAGTTCTATGGGCTAATGACCTGCCCCCTGCATGACTTCTACAAACTCCTTCGTGGATCTCGAACAAAAAATCCTCTACCTACAAATGGTGCACACATCGCAGTAGTGGTCTTGTGAAGGACCTTTCGTAGAGATGACCTTCAGCAGACAAGCAGAACCTTGCCGACCTTAGTCTAACCTTATACACCTCCTTCTTGTCCTTTAGTAATTTGCCATCCCTGATGAACTTAACCAGGGGGTCCATCTAGCCAGGTCTTAACTCTACACGCATGGCTTCATACTCTATGATCGAGGGCTTAACACTTGGGCCCAAAAAATAATCTACCATGATAGTTCTTAGAGAATTCAATCTTATGGCCGAGGCCAGGTTGGCTAATGCATTTGGGTGACTATTGTCTTCTTGGCAGACTTGCTGAAGCCGACAACTTCTGAACTGTGTTAACAATTTGATGAATTCTTTAACATAAGCCATCATCTTTTCATCTCGGGCGGCATATTCACCTGTCACTTGGTTCACGATGAGTTGAGAGTCGTAATAGACATTCACCTCCTCGAGTTTGACTACTGCAACCAGCTTTAATCTCGCAATCAGTGCCTCGTATTCTGCTTCGTTGTTTGAGGTCTTGAACCCTAATTTGATTGACTATTCCAACATCCATCCATTTGATGAGGCCAACACTACTCCTGCCCTCGCTCCTTGTTAGTTTGAACTATCGTCGACAAAAAGACGGAAAGACTCGCTGATGTAAATGCCATATGGTTTTGGTTTCTCCATTTTTTTCTTCTACACTTCCTTGTCTTTTACTTTTTTTGGGGCTTGAACTGCCAGCTGTGTTTCTTCTGCTTCCTCTATGAATTCCAGGCCAAGGTTAACTGGTTTCGGCCTCGGGATCGAATTCGGCGTAAACTCAACAACAAAGCAAGCCAGGATTTGACCTTTGATTGTTGTCTTTGGTCTGTATTCTATGTCATATTGACCTAGAATAACATCCCGTTGTGCAATTCCTCCCGACAAATTCCGATGCTGTAGTAGGGATTTCAAAGGGTTTTTTGTCAATACCACAATCTTGTGAGCCTGGAAGTAATGGTTTAATTTCTTTGACACCGTTACTAAAGTAAATGTCAATTTCTCCAAGGGCCAGTATCTTGTCTCTGCACTTGCTAGGGTCTTGCTCACATAATAGACTGCCCTCTGTTCACCTTCATCTTTTCGGATGACCACTACACTGACCGCGTGGTCCAAGACTGCTAGATACAAAAATAGCTCTTTTCATGGAATTAGAGTTGACAACAAGGGTGGGGAAGTCAGGTACTTCTTCAAGTCAGCCAGGGAAACTTCACATGCTTTTGTCCATACAAAATCTGTAGCTTTCTTTAATAGCTGGAAGAACAGTTTGCACTTGTTAGAGCTTCGACTTATGAATCTGTTCAAGGCTGTTGTTTTGCCAGTCAAAATTTGAACGTCATTTGCTATTGTCAGGATTTTTAGATCAAGTACGACCTTGATCTGGTTAGGACTTGCTTTGATCCCCCTAATTGTCACTAGGTACCCCAGGAACTTGCCATATCCTACCTTGAAAGTACACTTGAAGGCATTCAGTTGAAGAAGGTATACCTTCAGGATATCAAACACCTATTTGATGTCAACCAAGTAATTTGAGAATTTTTTGTTTTTCACGACCATGTTATCATTGTAAACCTCCATAGTCTTGCCAACCAAGTGTGTGAACATTGTGGTCTCAAGTCTCTATATGTTGCCCCTGCATTCTTCAATCCGAAGGGCATGACTCTATAGCACAATAGTCCTATTTGGAGTGATAAAGGCAATCTTCTCTTCATCTGGTGCGAACTTGGCTATCTGGTGATAGCCCCTACATACATCGAGGAAACTCATCCGCACATGGCCCAAGGTGGCGTCCACTAGTTGGTCTATCTTGGAGGAGCCTTGTTCAGGCTGGTGAAGTCCACACAAACCCTCCACTTCCAATTTTTCTCTTTGACCAACATTGTGTTGGATAACCAAGTCAGATAGTGTGGGATGCCTTTGGGCTTACCAAGCGTACCCAATAGTTTAAACTCCCAATCTCGTGATCTAGTCTCACGAGTGCAATGTGAAATAAAAAGATGGGAGTCCAAATCTAGCAAATATTTATTGAAAATGGACTACATCACTAGATTTCAAAGTCGCTACCTCATCTTTTAGCAGAATTAGGAAACCCATGACTCACACTAAAAGCCACTGTCCATCATAACCAAGGTGTCTCGGCTCAGGAACTTAGGTATGAGGGGGAAGGTCATTATTTGAGCACGCCCGCTCACCGGATCAAAAGATCGGCCTCTACTAAGTCATGATGTGGTTCTTATAATAAATATATGCTCATATTCTGGTTTATTATTAATATTACTGTTATTATTTGAGGCAGTCAAGTATAGATTGGGACACTAATTTTGGTTATGCTTTGATTTCATGCAATTTTTGGAAAAGGCCTTTTTATGTACAAACTCGAAAGCATAAGAATCAATTACATTCCAATACAAGCAATACAACCTCCATCCATTGACATTCATACAGATATTCTAACTAAGTATTTAGCCTCATGGTATAACAATGAATATGACAAGTAACATGCACATACATCATGTTAAAGCAAAGAAATGCTCACGTAGTACTCTGGGGTGACCCAAAGGAATAGGTTAGAGTATATGGCATGCATCTATAGGTTTGGATACTAAGATATGACATGGATATCATCTCAAGACATGGGGTGGTGCATATATTCAACTTAGAAATGATAAACTCCACAAATGCAAATGAGGTGGACCTAAATGCATGAAAAATGGATGCAATACATGGGCATGATAAATAAGACATGATGCTATACGAAAAGCACACAAATAAAAGGGTTAGAAAGACATGGGGTTAGAAGATTATTACAACAATTTGAATAAGAAGGAGAGAGAGAGAGAGAGAGAGAGATTTTTACAACAATTAAACAAATAATAAAAGAAAAGAAAGGGAGTTAGTGAAATTATCACAATATTGAATCGATTCAACCAAATTACTACTGAATCTAACAAATCATACTAAATAAGGCAAATAATTCCCCCAGCAACTCCATAACCACCCAAGAGAGCACTCTCCAAAAACTGTTTGCTCTGTTCTTGAGAAAATCATCCGGCCAGACAAAAGATGGGACGGCCAAATATAAAACTAGCTGTCGAACTCTTCTTCTGGGTAAGATTTAGGTTGGTGCAGAATGTTCAAAATAGAAGCCAAGAACATCTTTCAATGGGGGCCTATCTCTTCTACCTATTCTACTCTCAGAAACAATTTCAAGAGGAGGTAGATGGGCCTCAACCTTTAACAATAGCATAAACAGCTATATATATATATATATATAACAGATATTTCGTAACAAATTAACAAATTAAGGGGATCAAAACAAGAACAAATTCAAGCCATTAAAAACAAAGGATTCATCAAAAGCCATTGAAAACTCTCATTCTATTCATGAAACAAGGGTGTTTCCACCCATTTCCATGTTCACGAATGACTAAGAGGAGAGATCTCAATGCTCTTGACGTAAAATCTCTTGTTTTACTTCCAAAATAATTAATAAAAGGATATAACACAATCTTTTTAACACCAAATCCTATGGATCATCCAAGTAATCCTATGAAACAAACCCTATCACTCATTAATATTGAGCATGGGTTGAGACACATGGACTAATATGATTAGATGATGGGATATGTGAGGAGAAGATGTCTAACAAGGAAAGAACTCTATTCTATATATCAAACTTGTGAATAGATGGCTAATTTCTACTCCTAATCATATTTACAAGATTCCAAAATACACAACAACAATGGATCTTAGCTAAGGAAAGCAAGAAAAGAGAGAAAAACTATCAAGTCAATGGATGGTTGGCTAATTTCTACTCCCAACCACATACATGAGGACTTATTACATGATTATAACAGTTATATGATAAGAATAGGGTTAGACATAAAGGAAAAGAGGGAGAAAAATGATTAGAAGTGCAATAATCTCACCTTTTAAAGAGGATGAGCTTCTTTGTTTTACAAACTCTCTCTTGGTCCCCTCAAGAGCCTTTGAATATGTCTTAGAATGTCTAAGAACCTTAGAAGGGAACTTAAGATTAAGCTTTAATGGTGTTTGGTTGTTGAAAGTTAAAGAGGGTAGGTAAGAGATGAAGGAGAGAGAGGAGGGAGAGCCTCAAGCCTTATATATGCCTTCGGTCAATTTTCCAAACTTTAGAAATAAGCTGTCGAGCTCTATTTATAGAGCATCGGCTGTAAATATTTGAGATATTTATGGAAAGTGTGTTTAATAAGCTGAAATTTTCGAAAATGCTCTATACTTGGACAATTTGGATGGCCGTACCTTTTGGTGTCTGGCTGAATCTATCTTGAGCAGACCTTCATATGTTGTCTGGCCAATCAGAAAATACATTATCGAATCAATGAGGTAAAGTTAGCACAAATTGAAAAGAGAAACAAGTATTTAAGAGAATTTCACATCTTCTATTCATTCCCATTGTGTCCGTTGCTTAGTTTGTTTGAAAGAATACACCATTTTGATTTTGAGAAATAATGAGCCTCAGGACATATTGATCATGTTTGAAACTATACAACTAAACTCATTTTGAAAAAGGTTTTCCACTAGTTGAAAAGTATTTTGGCTAAAACAAGTGTGTAGATGGTTTAAGAGCTCAAACCTTAGACTTCTTGCTGAAAGATTCATAGGACTAGCACATCTTCTTTTCATCATCAAGTACCCAAGAAAGAGTGCTCAAGTCTTAAGGCTGGTCAAAAATGGGGTTCCATAGGTAGTGTACTTCTCAGATAGCCTGCGTTTCCAATGGCTTCTCCACCTTCTAGTCTACTGCTTCTATATGTTGGTCTTTTGGCTTGTTGGATTACTAGTTTAGCCGACCTGTCCACGTTGACCTTATGGTAGGTGACATCAGGGCTGATCCCCAACATCTCATGTGGTGTCCAAGCGAACATCTCTATATTCTCTCTCAAAAAAATATCCAACTTCCTTTCTTCTTCCTCAACTAAGCCTGAATCGATGAGGAAGAATCGTTCCTTATCATATACGTTTACTAGGATCTTCTTCAAGGGCTCCTGGCTCTTATCGATAGGTTTCCTGTAGACATCATCTAAGACCTCTCGGTCTTTGTCTTTTACTTCTATAGTCTGCATTTCTGGGATATTATAGGTATACATCAATACTACCATGGAGCAATTTTTTGCCTGCACTTGGTCTCTTCTTACTTCTTCATTCCCAAACTCTATTGAGAACCACAACAATTAGTACAAGGTTGAGGGGACGACCTTCAACACATGCAATAAAGGTCTTCCCAAGATGCTATTATATGGTGAAGGTGTATCGATCACAATAAACTCCGTCGTTATATTCTTTGTTCCTGCCTGAATCTCCAAGTTTGTGGTCCTTGGAGGCCACGTCGGCATGCCATTGAATCCGACCATGGGGCTATCGAAATGTTCCAAAACATCCTTACGAAGGCCAAGTTTCTTGTAACATTTGACGTACATGATGTTGCAAGAACTGCCTTGGTCAATGAGAATCGTTTTTACCTGGTACCCTCTGATCATCAGGGTTACCACCAAAGCATCGTTGTGTAGTTGTTAGACCACTTCCAAATCTTCATCCATGAATGCAATCGTCAGCCCCCGATATCTTTCCGTTCGGGGTTTCTTCTGCTGAGCTTGGAACATGTGCTACAGATGGTTCACTTTGTGTCTACCCCCTGATCTCATTTGCTTTAACCTTGGAAAGGATCACATTAATAACTTGTGGTGTTTTTGCCTGAGGTGCTACTGGGGGTAGCGGTGGCGCTACCGGCACTTGGGCCAATTTGGCTTGCTCCTCTTTTGTTTTCTCTTCTTCTATCAGGTCCTTTAAGTGAGGTCCTCTAGATGCTGCTTCAAAACCTAACATCCTTGGGTCAAATGCTCGTTCTCATCGTGGCATGCACAAGACCTCGTGTGGAATTTGCCCATGGACTCCCCTGGGATTTTCTGTGGCGACCTGTAATAAGGTTGGTTTCTGATTCTTTCTAAGATCCTATAAATAGGGATCTTGAATATTGTGCTCATCGCCTGCATGGCCTTCAGCCCCGGCTCCTCCTTATCAATGCTGGCACTGGCTTGGCATCACTTTGGTGAGTCATTCCGCTTCTCCTACTTCATTGTGCTTCCCTTCTTCAACTTCTTGTCCTCCTTTGCCCTGGCATACTTCTCAATTCTTGCCATCAGATGCTCTATACTTTTCGGGAATGTCTTTGCTAGGGATTGCTGAAGTAAGCAATCATTATCAAGGCCGTGCTTAAAAGAAATGACTACTAGCTCCTACTTACATGCCAGAATTCAGTTTTAAACCTCATAGTATCTCTTGGCATAGGCCCTAAGATTTTTGTCATCGTCAATCTTTAGTAACAACATAGAATCAACCCTCAAAGGCTGCAATCTGTTAGTCACAAACCTAGCCACAAACATTTTGGCCAGACCTTCCCAACTCTTAACTGATCCCTTGGGTAACTTTAGGAACCAATTTGATGCAATTTCTCCACATGTCGACAGGAACACCTTACATAACAACTGTTCATTTCCACTCCACAAAAACATAGCATTTAAATATAAACCAACATGAAAGTAGGGTCAGACTTACCGTCATACACTTGAAACATCGGCATGGTAAATCTTTTCAACACCTCAAAATTGTCTAGTTCCACAGAGAACGGTGACTTTGGCTGTGTTGTGGATTTGACCTCGACACCATTCTTTTTTCTTTAAAGGTAATCTCGTAAGGCTTTCTTCGATTACCCTGATGCTCTGCTGTCAATTGACTTCAACCTCTTCGATGTGCTACTTCCTGTTTTGGGGTAAGTCGTTTTGAACTTTTCAACTCCCTTAGTCTTTTTAGGATGTTGGCCTTCTCCATTCATCTGTTGAGATCCCCTAATTAGTGACCTTACTGCCCTCGAGGAATCTACTCTTCATGGTTCTACTTGCCTAGTGTCCTCAGATCACCGTGTGTTCGTTTGTCTCCTCCTCTGGTACAAAATAGGTGGCACCAATGTCTATCCTTCTTTCAATCCTCCCTATTGGGCGTCGACTTCTACAACAGCTGGTGGTGTTGCCGGTAATGGCAATGCTGGCTGTATCACCTTACTTTGCATCGTAAAGTTCACCATCGTTTACAGGTTCGTCAACTTATTTTCCAGGTCCTTTATTTCATCATCCCTTCGTATACATCAATCCTTCCAGACCTGCAAATTGCTCTTGTTATAGTACTCCTCTTTATTGCCCCTCCTTGGGCCATTAGTGCCCTTGGTGGCATTATTCATTTTTGGATTTGCGTCCTGCACCTCATCATTGATGTCCTCTCCTCAAACGTTTACATCAATGTACTCTCGCTATGCACATCGTCCTCAACTCTTCCTTCTTGTCTAGTGTTGGCCATCTATCCCTACTAAATTCCCACAGACGGTGCCAAATTGTATGTGTTGATTTCTGACCTCACAACCAAACAGATCTCCTTACCGAGATCTAAGGAACTTAGTCATAGAGCACATGGAAGAACAGATTAAACCAAACACCACCACACAAGAAGATAAGAAATACCATGGTGGCTCGTCCATTAGGGGACACTCCAATGATCAAGTTAGTCAACAATCTCATAAGATATCGGTACAAATAAATCACTCACAAAGAAAAACGTACCTTGGACCCATGAGGTGTTATGGGATGCATTTGGGGTTACCAAACGCGCCCTACAGTTCAGACTCCCGACTCTTGATCTAGTCTCACTAGAGCAATGTGAAACAGAAAGTGAGAGTCCAAATTCGACAACTTTTATAGAAAATCCATTTATTGCAAAATGTGCCAGAAACTGACTACATCACTAGATCTCAGACTCACCACCTAATCTTTTTGGAAAAACTAGAAGACCCGTGACTTGTGCCAAAGCCACTGTTTGTCATAACCAAAGATGTCTCAGTCCGAAACCTTAGGTATGAGGGGCAAAGGTCATGAATTGAGCACCTCCGCTCACCCGATCAAAAGTTCAGCCTCTACTAAACCACAATATGAGTTTTATAAATATTATATGCTCATACTCTGGTTATTAATAATGCTAATATTGCTATATGAGGCATGCAATTATAGAGCATGTTGCTTATTTTGGTTATGCTTTGATTTCATGCATTTTGAAAGGATTTTGAATAAATGTATAACTCACAGAAAAACTAAGCTCACATACATGCCAATCAACATCATTCTAACCCAAGCAACACAACCTCCATCCATGGGTAATCATAGAGATATATCAATTAAGCACATAGCTACATGGTAGGATGATATACATTGTAAAATAACATATACATCCAAGATGTTAAAACTGTAAGTGTAATAACCCCGACCCATGCTTAACATTAATCCATGCTTAATTATACCTAATAAGAAATTAAAGTGAAATTTTGCATCATATGTTGCCTTATTTGTGTTTATATCTGTTTAACGTAGAAAGATCTGTTCATGTTTTTGTTTCGGTTTGCGAATTGAAGGCCTCATTGACATCCGATTCAAAAATTGACTTGGTATATATGCTAGTTAGAATTTTTAGAATTTTATGGTAGGTTTAATTGAAATCCAATTCGAAACGAATTAATTAGATTAATTAATGCCTACTAGATTAGTTTTAATTAATTACCACTAGATGAGCCTATATAAGACTCCTTACATGCTCCACTCATCCTTTTGTTCAAAGCAACACATCCTTGAGCCTATTCACACAAACCAAACATGAGAAAGGGAGAGAAAAGAGAGATTTGAGCTCAACTAAGGGGATTGCTAGGAAAAAAGGGAGAATTGGACTTAGACACTCAAGAATTAAGCCTCTAGCTCTCACTTTGGGAAGTCTAGGTAAGAATTCAACCTTCAAGTTCTTTGATTGCGGCATTAAGAACATGAATTCAGAAGATTAAGTATGTGAGCTTGAGATTTGAACTAGAAAGGAAGAAATTTGACTCATACCTTGCATGCATGCATAATTCCTAACATTTTGAAGTTATTTTCCAAGAATTTCCTCATGCATGTTGCTAATTCACTTTACCTTTGAGAATGCATCAAGTTTCAAGTCATTTTGTGGTATTAGATCATGTTTTGAAAGTTTTGAAGTCAAGACAATTCATGCATGTCATGCTTACATCACATTCTCAAGTTTTAAGTGGAGTTTTGCACAATTGGCATGCTTTTGGGCTTTGGTTTTGCGAAAGACAATTCATGCATGTCATGCTTATATCACATTCTCAAGTTTTAAATGGAATTTTGCACAATTGGCATGCTTTTGGGCTTTGGTTTTGCGAAATGGTTTTGAATTCTTCATGTTTTCCAATTTCACATGTGATTCCTCAATTTTTTGACCCAAAATGTTGAGCTTTGAAGTGTTTAGTTCGAGTTTGAAGATTAGAAGTAATTCTAGAAATTCCAGAATTTTGCTCTTACGCTCGAGCGTAGGAATCTATGCTCGAGCGACCACTCTGAGTGTGTGCACTTCCGCTCGAGCGACTAGAAGTCCACTCGAGCTTGAAATGCATGCTCCCAGAAGTTCTTATGTTTTATAGACTGCTTGAGTGAGAAAAGTTATGCTCGAGCGAGGGTATAAGTCTCATGCTCAAGCGAGCGTTGAGTGAAAAAATCTAGTAACTAGCACTTTTGCAAAAGTTTACAGACTGCTCGAGGGATAGATCTTGAGCTCGAGCGACCACTCACATTTTGCTTGTCCGCTCGAGCGTAGGAAGTTACGCTCGAGCGAGACCCTTGTTTTCTGCAATTTTTGTTAAATATTTTCAAGTGCATTTTAGCATCTTCATTGCATCCTAGGCATTCCTAAGCCAAGATTAAGACACCATAATGAGCATAAGAAGTAAAAACACACCAAGACAAGAAAGACCTAAGTTAATGATTCTGGGTGTGTAATTCAGTACACATTCGTTCTATATCTGTGTAGGTCACACGCTACGAGATATCTAAAGTGCCTACTCTGTTTGTTTACTTGGAGCCATCTGTTATCTGTGAGTAATAACTTAGTAAAGCTATGCTCAAGTTAAATTATTTTCTGTACATGGTATAAGATTTGTTCTATGAATGCTATGTTTTTGCACTATGAATGATTGTCTGCCTCTGTCAAATAATTGTAATGTTAATGCTGTAATTCAAGTATGCAATCTGTACCCGGACCAGAGGTTCATTTATGGAACTGACAAGTTATCTATACCTGGTTGGAGGTTCCTATATGGAACTGACAAGTTATCTGTTCCCAGTCCGGAGGTTCCATTAAGGAACTGACAAGTTATCCATACTCGGCCGGAGGTTCCTCTGTGGAACTGACAAGTATGATCTATGATGCTCTATATATGATCTGCTAGCGCTAACGGATAAACCATGCATGATGAAGCATGAATTCTAATTTCTGTCAAAGACTTAAACAAGAGCACAAATATGAATCTAATCCATGTACAAACTTAGTTATGGGACATCATTCATTTACCCTTTACTCTGTTATTATTCACTAGGCTCCCGTTCATTATTTATCTTATGTATGTAGATGATCAGGCACGTGATCAAGTTCAAAATTGAGGACTTGGCGTCTCAGTTTTTGTCAGCCAGCCTTTGTGCCTCCCGAGGAGGTTCTGGAGCAAGTCAAGTTTATTGGTTGTTTTTGTGAATGCATTAATAGAGTATCGTGTAAATACTGCATCTTTTGACGTCACTCATAAGTTTATGAATGTTTAAAATTATTTGTCCCATATATGTCTTTACACCTCAATAGACTATGTATATTTTACATATTTGTTTCTGCAGCCCCTAATTATATGTTGTTCTGTTAAGAGGCTTTTGGTAATCCAAGGATTACTGGTTGGTTACGACGCTAAACCTATAAGGGCGGGTTTAGGTCATGACAGAGTGATATCAGAGCACGTGTTCTACCACACACGAGTCCATATGAGCTTAGGATGCCCTAGCAAGAAGTAGGGGCATTCCATGTGCATGTGTTAGTGTGTGTTCATTGAAAGTGAAAACCTAAATTTGTTTATGATCACATGATATGGAAACAAATGATCTGAATATTGTAAAAGGACTATTTGCCTATGTTTATAATATTCTATTTACCTATAGTAAATGGAAAATACAAGAAGTGATGGAACAACTGAATCATCTAAGGCTCGAATGAGCCATATGGAACAAATGCTTGCAGCTTTAACTGAGGCAATAACTCAACAACAACAGAGGAAACAACCCTTGCCTCCCCCACCCCCGCCGGTCCAAGTTGAGCTGGATAACAATGTTCTCATAAATTTAACTCATAAATTCCTGAAAATGAAATTGCCGACTTTCTTGGGTGGTATTGAACCGTTAAAAGTAGAGACATGGTTACTCAAAATAGAGAAACTATTTGAAGTATTCCTTTGTTCTGAGATTCAGAAAGTTCTTCTGGCTACCTACATTCTGAAAGATGAAGCCCGAAGGTGGTGGTTGCTAATCTGAAATAGTAATAGGAATATGACGTGGGCACAATTTAATGTGATCTTCTACGAAAAATACTTTCCTCAGTGTTTTTGGGATCAGAAAGTTTCTGAATTCCAAGAACTTAAACAAGGCAGGATGTCCGTGGCTGAGTATGAGGCCAAATTACTGAATTGGCATGATTTGCTCCACATATGGTGGATACTGATTACAACAAGAACGCACGAAAATTTGAAGGCAGATAGGATCTGGAAGTGTTTGACCGAGTAGGCATCTTGAAATTACCTACCTATGTGGAAGTTTTAGACAGAGCAATAATGATGGAAGCCACCCTAGCAGCAATGAAACAAGCCAAAACACCAACTATAGAATGGAGAAGCAAAAGACCTGGGTCTAATTTTCGGAAGGGTAGTTCCTTCTTCATGAACAAAAAGCAAAATACTGGATCTTCATGTAGCTCAAGCCAAAGTAGTGGGCCTATGCCAATTTGTTTAGAATGTGGAAGGAAGCATAAAGGCATGTGTCATCATGCATCGGGTGCGTGTTTACGGTATGGCAAAATAGGTCACGTGATTAAGGACTGTCCAATAAGGTTTGACAATACAAATCATCCAGCAGCAAGTTCAACCGGATCTACTCCAATGCAAGAACTAATGCTAGGAATAACACCGGGAATGAAACACTAAGGCAAGGGAGAGTGTTTGCTCTAGTACCTGGAGATGTACAGAATGTTGAGCTAGTAGTGTTAGGTATCATTTCTATTTGTGCACAAAATGCCTATGTGTTGATTGATTCTGGTTCTACGCATTCATTTGTATCGCATGCTTTTTCTCAAAAGTTGACTAGATCATTAGAACCTATGAATTGCATACTATGTGTGTCTACACCATTGGGAAGTTCTATGATGTACACTTATGTATACCTTACATGTGATGTTTTGATTGGTGATATGACATTGTATGTTGATTTACCGCCCTTGAGCATTGACCACTTTGATTGTATATTGGGTATGGATTGGTTGTCAAAATATTGTGCCACTATTGATTGTGTGAATAAAACTGTCACGTTTAAACCACTTGGTATGCCTGAGTTTGTCATCACTGGGAATGGGGTAGTTCCTTCACCATACTTGATTTCATTTATGAAAGCCAGAAAATTGTTGAGAAAAGGTTGTTGGGGCTATTTGTGCAGTGTGTTGACTGTGTCTGCGGATAGTACCAACGTGGAAACTATTCCTATGGTTTGTGATTTCCTGATGTATTTCCTAATGACCTACCCAGAAACCTAATTGATAGGGAAATTGAGTTTACCATTGATGTAGTACTTGGAACACAACCTAGCTCTAAGACTTCGTATAGAATGTCGACTTCTGAACTGAAAGAGTTAAAAGTTCAATTTCAAGAACTCTTAGACAAGAAATTCATCCGTTCGAGTATCTCACCTTGGGGAGCCCCAGTATTGTTTGTCAAAAAGAAAGACGGATCTTTGAGACTATGTATTGACTACTGTGAGTTCAATAAAGTAACCGTGAAGAACAAATATCCATTACCCCAAATACGTGACCTGTTTGACCAACTCTAAGGAGCCCAAGTGTTCTCTAAAATTGACCTTAGATTCGGGTATCACCAGTTAAAGGTTAAGGCAGAAGACATAAAGAAAACTGCATTCAGAACTAGATATGGACACTATGAATTTTTGGTAATGCCATTTCGGGTAACTAATGCACCTGCAGTGTTCATGGATTTAATGAATAGGGTGTTCAAATAATTTCTAGATGAATTTATTGTTGTCTTTATTGATGATATATTGATTTACTCCAAAACTAGGAAAGAACATGAGAATCATTTGAGAGCTGCCTTATAGATTCTGAAGGAAAAGAAGTTATATGCAAAATTTTCCAAATGTGATTTTGGCTGGACAGTGTAGCCTTTCTAGGCTATGTAATCAACAGGGATGGCATATCGATAGACCCACAGAAAATTAAAGCTATTGTGGACTGGCCTAAATCGACGAATGTGTCAGAAGTTAGAAGTCTTCTAGGACTTGCAGGCTACTACAGAAGATTCGTGAAAGTCTTTTCAAAGCTTGCTATGCCATTGACCCAGTTAACTCAGAAAAATATATCATTTGATTGGAACGAACAAAGTGAGTCAACTTTCCAAGAGTTGAAGACCAGATTAGTAACTGAACTGATTTTGACTCTGCCTAATGGTATTGATGGGTTTCAGATTTACAGTGATGCATCCTATAAAGGTTTGGGCTGTGTATTAATGCAAAGTGATAAGGTGATTGCCTACGCTTCTCGGCAACTCCGACCACATGAAAAGAATTACCCAACTCATGATCTTGAATTGGCAGCTGTGGTGTTTGCTTTGAAAATTTGGCGACATTATCTGTATGGTGTGACTTATGAAGTGTACACAGACCACAAAAGCCTCAAATATTTCTTCACCCAAAAAGAATTGAACATGAGACAAAGAAGATGGTTAGAGTTAATTAAAGACTATGATTTGCAGATTATGTATCATTTGGGAAAAGCTAATACTCTAGCACATGCCTTAAGTTGAAAGTCAGTGGGAACCTTATCATGTTTACTCACCAGTCAAAAAGAATTACTATGTGACTTGGAAAAGAATAAGATTGAGATTGAGATTGTATTACATGAACAAGGCGGCATTTGAGCCGCTACCTCTACCTAGCCTGCAATCATTGAAGAAATTAGGGAGAAACAATTGCAAGATGAATTTTTGAAAAAGATCATGAATGAAATTGACTCAAAACCAAGATCGGGGTTTGTACTCGAGAATAATGTGTTGAAATTTTAAGATCGCCTTTGTGTGCCAGATTGTTCTGACTTGAGGAAATTCCTTATGATTGAAGCCTACAACTCCAAATTTGCCATGCATCCGGGAAATACAAAGTTGTATCATGACTTCAAACAAAACTTCTAGTGGCCTGGAATAAAGAAAGTATTGCTGACTTTGTGGCTAAATGCTTGCACTGCCAACAAGTTAAAGCCGAACATCAATGACCCGCAGGATTACTTCAGCCGCTTCCAATACCGGAATGGAAGTAGGAGCATATTACTATGGATTTCATTGTTGGACTAGCTCGCTCTTCTCGAGTTATGGATTCTATTTGGGTTATTGTTGATCGTCTAACTAAATCTGCTCACTTTTTTCTTGTCAAATCTTTGTATAATGCGGATAAGTTAGCTAATTTGTATGTCAATGAGATTGTGAAATTGCATGGAGTTCCAGTGTCCATAGTATTTGACAGAGATCCTAAGTTTACTTCAAGATTCTGGCAGAGTTTGCAACAGGCCTTGGGGATTGAGCTGAGGTTAAGCAGTGCCTATCATCCATAGATAGACGGTCAATCCGAAAGAACCAATCAAACTTTAGAAGATATGCCGTGGATGTGTGTTAGACTTTCAAGCGAATTGGGAGACTTATCTTCTTTTAGGCGAGTTTGTATACAATAACTGCTATCATTCAAGTATTGGGATGGCTCCTTATGAAGCTCTGTATGGAAGAAAATGTTGTTCTCCTATCTGTTGGGCAGAAGTAGGTGACAGACCACTGTTGGGCCTAAAACTTGTGCAAGAAACCACTGAAAATGTGAAATTGATTTGACAAAGATTGAAAACTACACAAAGCCGCCAAAAGAGTTATGCAGATGTCCGAAGGAGAGACAAAGAACATAAAGTCGGGGATCATGTGTTCATAAAAGTAACTCCCATGAAAGGGCAAACGCGGTTTGGGGTAAAAGGCAAGTTGGCACCGAGATACATTGGGCCATATGAAATTCTTGAGAAGATCAATTCAGTAACACACTCAGTAGCCTTACCTACGGTGATGGAAAACATGCACAACATTTTTCATGTTTCAATGCTTCAAGATTACTTATGAGATCCGCTCCATGTGATAAAACCGACTCATGTACTCCTGAAATATGACTCTACATATGAAGAGAGGCCAATTCAGATTGTTAACTGAAGAATCAAGAGATTAAGACATAAGGAAATTCCGTTGGTGAAAGTCGATTGGCAGAATCATGGAGGAACTTATGCAACTTAGGAGATAGAAGAAGACATGTTGAGAAGATACCTTGAGTTGTTTCCTCTGAATCCAGTGTTCTTCCAAAATAAAGGTAACTTGAGTTTGGAGGACCAAACTCTTTAAGTGGGGAAGACTATAACAACCCCAACCCATGATTAACGTTAATCCATGCTTAATTATACCTGTGGAAAAGTGGTTTGGAAATACTCTCGTATCCAGTTAGATGTCCTTGATCCCCTGATTACTACCTAAAATAGGGATGAAAACTCCGGTCAGGGACGCCGGAATTAGCACTACGATGGTTGACTTAGTAAGCTCTCATATTTACTTCTATCTTAAGTTATTTGTTCTATTCTCACTTCCTTTTCTTTTGTTAACGTTCCTCTTTTTATCTTACCCTTTGGGCCCATGGGTTGGGCCCACCTTTAATCTCGCACTTGATGGCTTACTCGGCCTTTTGATTGCGTGCTGGTTCCTATTCGGCTCTTAATTTGGCCGACTATACTCTACCTTAGTTTGTAGCCGAATCTACTAAGGCCAGATGTCTTCAAATTCTTCGGCCTTCATCAACACATAATTATTCAGCCCCCACAAAACATCCGTCTAAAGCCAATTATTCAGCATGTTTGGTTTTAATATATGGAAAATAAAAAATACGACGCTTGCACTCCTTCTAATACCGAAGCGTTAGAACGACCATGGTTTAGAAATCATTACAATTTCCCGCCCCTTCGTACACATTATTCATTTAATGCGATATGAAGTGGCGCTGTCCCTTTGGATATTTTTTTTGAATTTACAAAGCTCCTTCGAATTCACCTCTGCAACTTCACAACCTTTGTAACTTCCACCTGCTTCCCATTGTCCTTTTCTCTCTACCCTGTAAGTTCTTCTCTTCCTTGCATTTCCTCCTCATTCCAACTCCTATTTTCTTGTTTGTTTTTAGTTTAGAGTATTATCCATTCTGATTCAAATGGCGAAACATTTGAAAGCTCTTCTTTCCTCGAACTGTGTCTCCACTTTTCGACGTCATTTTTCCATTCCAGATGACATTCATCTGTCACTTATGGCAGATAACGTACTCGACATGGAGAGGACCAATGACAGTATGCTCATCTTTCCTCTCCTATCAATCGCTGAGGGTGGAGTTCGTTTCCCCCTTCATTCATTTTTAAGGGCCGTCTTTCGTTACTAGGGTCTACTCCCTTCACAACCCAACGAAAATTTTTGTCGAAACATAATGGGAATAGTAGAACTAAACCGCTGACTTAGGATTAATCTAGGTATCCCTACTATTCAGCATTGTTATGCCTTGGCAAAATCATTTGGTCGACAGGGATGCTACTTTCTTAGGGCCAAGGACAATGATCACCATCTGGTGACTATACTTGCCAACTCTGGTAAGCATGTTAACGATATAATGGTCGTTGTCTGAGGCAATTGGGAATTCAGCAAAGGTGAAGATCGCCTAGATCCTGTGCCTGGACCAAAAAGTGAACCAGGTGGCCGTATAGTCCCATTCCTATGTACATTTGTTATACATTTATTTGGCTTAAACTGTATACTTACTATTTCATTTGTGCAGGTAACGATTTGAAAAAGTACTTGTCTCGGTCGACAACGCTGTGCTTTAACAAGTCCAAACTGCGCTCCAATTCTTCAGCCATCCAAACCTCCAAAAGCAAGGGAGGGTTGCTCATATCTTATTGTGGTATGAGCCGACGTACGCTACTTTTTCAGCCGCTGATCACATCCTGATTCCAAAGGGAGAGCAACAGCTCACTGCACTCATTTTCCCAAATTTCAAGAACCTTAGGAAGATTGGTCTTGAAGTTTCAGATTTAGAGCAAGTTGCCAAGTAGGTCACCGAATAAGTCGTTGAACAGCCAGATCAGTCCAACTTGGACAGATCTAACAGTCTAGGGGAGGAAGTTGGCGCAGCTCTTAATTTGGCCTTTTAGAAAGCCAGCTTCAACTTTCTGTCTGCTTCAGGCCGAGTCAACGTGTCATTTGAAGATGATATTTTCATCGGATTAGGAGATCTTCCTGGCACAGATCCTGAGAACATAGTTGGGGAGTCGCTCACCCAAATGGCCAGAAGAAAAAATGCCGAGAAAATGACAGCCCGAAGGAGGGCCAAAGTCGCCAGGTCTGAACCTCCTCCTGTTGTGGTTGAGTCTTCACTGCTTGCTCTTGCTGAAGAAACGAGTAGACTGTTATAGTCAAAATGGAACAGATTATCATTGATCAGTCGGACAATCTTGTGGTCGAACAGAGGGGGAAAAATGCCCCGCCGAGCATGAAGTCGACTCTTTAATAAACCAGACTGATAAACAGCCGCGCATAGAAAAGTCGAAGGACTTGGCTGCACTGTTTATCACACAACCAAAAATAAAGAACGTGCCGGTTGCTTCAGATGCTTCGACTTTGAAGGACGCCGCCGTGGCCTTAAGTGTGGCCTTGTCGATTTCACTGCTAATTGATAGAACAGCGTTACGTTCAGAGCTAGATGTAGTATCAATAGCATTAGCTGCTCAATCGACGATATTGGTACGTAAACCTAAAACAAAATATTTTGTTCCCTTTTATGCCAGCTATCTTATTAATCCTTTGTTTACAGGCAGCGGGTAGGATCGCATAAATAGGCCGTCATCATTATTACGTCATCGAGCAAATCGGCCTGTTCAAATCTGAACTCGAAACTGAAAAGGGCAAGACTGAAGAGGCCTCCCTTAGAGCTGAATCCAAGGCGGGAAAAATGGTCGAAGAGCGAGCCAAGGTCAAGGCTGAGGAAGAAAAGGCTAAATGTTTAGATCAACTCAGGCAGGCTGCCGAAGAGAGGACAAACGCGAGCGAGGATGTGCTCAAGTTGGCCAAGGAGGTGATTGCCCAATTGGAGGTCGACTTGGCAGAATCAAATAAGGCAAAAGAAATCGCTGACTCTGAGATCTCCAAGGCGTTCCAAGCTGGAGAGAGCGCTGCTTCAAAAAAATGCGTGGAGGAAGTGCCTAAGTTCAAAAATCGGGGCTTCAAACACAGCTGGCTCAAAGCTCTAGTTCCCGCTAATGTGACATTGGAGTAGCCAATTCCGTACGAGCAGCTAGAGGTTGAGGCACTGGAGTCTGACCTTGAAGAATGAGCTCCATATGTCAATATAATTTTGCTTTTTGTTTTTTGTTTGGTGTTTTGTTATACGTAGTTTTCATAGATTGTTGCTTGTTTATTTTGTTTGGAAGTTAAATGTAGGGCAATTTTCATATGTAAAATGACGACTATTTGTACTCAATTTATCAATGAAAATCTCCTTTTTGTCTGTCTTCTGCATATGCTAATTATTAGCCAAGTATAGTGATGTAACTTAATTCGGCAATAACATAATCTGCTATAACATAATCTTTCTACATATGCTAATTAATAGCCAAGTATGGTGATGTAACTTAATTCGACAATAACATAATCGGCTATAGCATAATCTTTCTGCATGTGTTAATTAATAGCCAAGTATGGTGATGTAACTTAATTCGACAATAACATAATCGGTTATAACATAATCTTTCTGCATGTGTTAATTAATAGCCAAGTATGGTGATGTAACCTAATTTGGCAATAACATAATCGGCTATAACATAATCTTTCTGCATGTGCTAATTAATAGCCAAGTATGGTGTAGTCATATGGATAAGTCATTTCAAAACTGAATAATCATGTCTTGTGTTGATTTAAACATTGAAGAGCTAAATAAAACATACAACTTGTAATGTCATATTGAATATAATATGACGATCATAAGGGGTATTGTTAGAGGCCGAATATCTTACTGCACCTTAAGCCGAATAGATTTATTAATCTGCCCTTGCCCCAGCTGATCAATGAACAAAATCGCCGAATACTTGTGGTTCATGGATTGGGTGGGGCACAGTTAACTTGTTGGCGCAATGCATTGCACTTAAGCCGAATAGATTTATTAATCTGCCCTTGCCCTAGCTGATCAATGAACAGAATCGCCGAGTACTTGTGGTTCATGGATTGGGTGGGGCACAGTTAACTTGTCGGTGCAATGCATTGCACTTAAGCCGAATAGATTCATTAATCTGCCCTTGCCCTAGTTGATCAATGAATAGAATCGCCGAATACTTGTGGTTCATGGATTGGGTGGGGTACAGTTAACTTGTTGGCGCAATGCATTGAAGCGATCACATTGGGAACATTGCACCCACAATCAATAAGTAAGGTGGGGGTTAAGTGCGCGTGAGTTCTGTGCTGTGTTCAAATTTAATCGACTTTGAGAGGGAAAGAAGCATTGTGTCAAACTGAGGAAACTTGGATGTCAAAAAGAATATTCTTCAACAGCAGAGGAGAAGGTAGGACACTAGTTGAGTTGGACTTAGAGATGAATCGAGGTGGTGAACCTATGCGAACAGGAAACAGGACATCAGAGGAGCACGAAAGGCGCCACTCCCCCCGTCGTCGAAGTAGATCTCCAAGAGGGGGTGTAGTAAAGAAGTCAACCAGAAAGGAGAGGCAGTAGTGGGGGAGCTCCCCCCATTCGTGAAATGAAACCAACAGGACACCACACCCGTTGAGTTTTTCAGTCTTCATTGGGAACAAAACGATGATGGGAGCAGATTCGATTATCCGTGATCCAAATGTGACAGTCGAGTTCGCTTGACAGATTTTTTCACCCGAAGTCCAGCAATCAATGGTCGGTCGGCCTGATTACGAAGTTTTTAGGGAGGGAGTCCATAGAGCGGTAAGGGGACTATACACCTCTTATGAAATTAGCACGCGTCTTCGCGCCGCACGAAGAGATATAGAGCAGAAAGACGGCCGCATTCAGAGCTTGGAAGCTCGCACAGAGAAAGCCGAGAACGAGCTGAAGAAAGCTAAGGCTTCTGAAATGTAGTCGTCAAGTTAGATAAACCCGATTGTGGCGGAAAGAGTAAACCATCGTCTGTTGGATCATGCGATTGTCGACCGAGATACGACGAGCATGTTTGCAAGAGAGACAATAAGAATGAAGGCCTATGAGCAAGGTTTTCATGATGGCCGAAAAATTGGTATTGACAAGACAATGGAAAAATTAGCTTGTGGATTTAAGCATGGATGGATCAAGGCTCTGCAGGCCACGGGTATCAATTCGGCGTCATCACTGTATCAGAATTACAAATTTCCCTTCAAGGCTTATGACGTCGAGAAATCCGATGATGAAGAGAATGCCGAATAGAATTAGATATCAATACATTATTTGTACTTTTGAATTTCATCAAAAAGTCATGTATTTATGTTTATTTAATGAAATAAATATCTGCTTTATTATTTCGATTCACGTTTGTATCTACTTGTGGCAATCGTATATTGATCCATGCTACTCTATTGTCAAATTTGGTCCTTCCGAATTCAGAGTCTTGGCCAATCGTGATATCCACGAAAGACACTCTGAATTCGGAGGCTTATTCGGCCCAAACGTGACATCCATGCAGGCACTCCAAATTCAGAGTCTTATTGTCTTGGCTAATCGTGATATCCATGAAGGGTGCTCTGAATTCAGAGAATTATTCGGCCCAAACGTTATATCCACGCAGGGCACTTCGAATTCAGAGTCTTATTGTCTTGGCCAATCGTGACATCCACGAAGGGCACTCCAAATTCGAAGGCTTATTCGACCCAAACGTTACATCCACACAGGGTGCTCCAAATTCAGAGTCTTATTGTCTTGGCCAATCGTGATATCCACAAAGGGCGGCTTCGAATTTGGAGGTTTATTCGGCCCAAACGTTACATCCACGCAGGGCGCTTCGAATTCGGAGTCTTATTGTCTTGGCCAATTGTCATATCCACGAAGGGCGCTCCAAATTCAAAGAATTATTCGGCCCAAATGTTACATCCACGCAAGGCGCTCCAAATTCGGAGTCTTATTGTCTTGGCCAATCATGATATCACGAAGGGCTCTCCGAACACGAAGGCTTATTCGGCCCAAACGTTATATCCACGCAGGGCGCTCCGAATTCAGAGTCCTATTGTCTTGGCCAACCGTGATATCCACGACGGGCACTCTGAATTCAGAGGTTTATTTGGCCTAAATGTTACATCCACGCAAGGCACTTCGAATTCAGAGGCTTATTCGGCCCAAGCATTGCATCTGCGTAGGGCGCTCCAAATTCGGAGTCTTATATTCGTTATTAAACCATTATTAACGAGATTGCGATAAGAAAGGGTACTGCACTAGGAAATTAAAAGATCTATGCATAACATCAGCAAAAATTTGAAACAAACTAGCATGCCGTACAAGTTGGCTTAGTGATAAAATTTGCACAAATGTGTGGAATTCTAGGGGCATTGAAAAATTCTCCCAGCCATGTCTTTGAGCTGATATGCTCCAGTTTCGACAATTGAATCAACCTGATAAGGGCCATCCCAGTTGGGGCCTAATTTTCCATCTGCCGGATTCTTAGTAGCAAGAAGTTCTTTCTTGAGGACAAATTCTCTAGGTGTATAACGACGTAACTACACGCGCTGATTATATGATTTAGCGAGCTGTTGTTGATACCGCGCCATGCAAGTAAGGGCATGATCTTGGCGTTCTTCAATCAGAGTCATGTTCAAAGCCAACATCATGTCATTACGGCCCATGTCAAAAGACTTGGATTTCATCATAGGTAGGACGATCTCCAAGGGAATAATTGCCTGGGTTCCAAAGCACAAAGCGAACAACGTTTCTCTAGTGGACCGCCTTGGACCAGTGCGATGAGCCCACAAGATACTGGGCAACTCTTCGACCCATTTACCTTTAGCTTTTTCCAACTTTTTCTTGATGCCATCTAGGATGATTTTGTTGGAGGCCTCTGCCTGACCATTGCTTTGTGGATATGCCGGTGAGGAAAAGTAAGGCCGGATATCATATGTGTTGCATAATTCTCGGTAGACGTCACAATCAAATTGGGTGCTGTTGTCTGAGATGAGTGCTCTTGGTATGCCGAATCGTATTATGATGTTTTCTCATACAAAACATTTAACATCAATATCTCGAATATGTGTTAAGGCCTCTACTTCGACCCATGTTGTAAAATAATCTATCGCGACAATCAGGAATCGCTTGTTTCCTGGAGCTTGTGGGAGTGGTCCGACAACATTGAGTTCCCATTGAGCGAACAGCCAAGGACTGGTGATAGAGTTTAATTCCTTGGCTGGCAGATGAGTAAAGGGGAAAACTTCTGGCACTATTCACATTTCTTGACATAACTCTCAATGTCTATTCACATGGTCGGCTAATAATATCCCTGTATCACGGCTCGGTGGGCCAATGAGTGTCCTCCAGATGGGCACCGTAGCTACCTTCATGTATTTCAGTTAAGAGTTCCTCAACTTTATCTGCGTAAAAACATTCTAAGTACAGCCCAGAGAGGGATTTCTTGTAAAGCTTTCCTTGTGGATCCAAGTAGTATCTCAGGGCTTTATTTCGTAGTTTGTGGGCTTCCTTCTTTTCCATTAGGAGTTGTTTTGAGGAAAGGAATGTGACGATAGGGTCCATCCAACTTGTTCCTCGTTCAATGACATTAATCTAAACTAGTTCAGAAGAGGTAATGCTCGGCTCATGATGAATCCTACTTTGATTGTCCATTTGATTTCCAATTTGATGGCAGAGGCTAGGCAAGTAAGGGCATCCGCATGCGTGTTTTGATCCTGGGTTATTTGATTCAATTCGTGGTGGTCGAATTTCACAAGCAATGTATTTGCCGTTGTCATGTAGGCTGCCATGCGGTCATTTTTAGCTGCATACTCTTTTTTCAACTGGTTGATGACTAGTTTCGAGCCACAGAAAACAAGCAACCGCTGCGCATCGAAGTGAAGTGCGTTTTGAAGGCCAGTCAACAATGCTTCGTATTCGGCCTCATTATTTGATGTATCAAAGCCCAGTTTAACCACCTGCTCGATTATTGCCCCTTCAGGGGTCATGATTACTACACCTGCCCCACTGCCACATTAGTTGGATGGCCCGTCACAGTACAACTGCCAAATGTCTCCAACATATATTCTCCAATTGGGTTTAGGTTGCACTTGTTCGAACTTGAAGTTGCCAAGGCATCTTGTGAATTCAACTACAAAGTCGGCGAGTACTTGCCCCTTGATGACAGTTCTAGGCAAAATCTGGATACCATACTGGCCGAGTTCCGAAGCCCATTTCGAAACACGCCCTGATGTTTCTGCGCTACGGAGCGCCGACCAAAGGGGATAGTCCGTTAGTACACCTATGGTATGCCCTTGAAAGTAATGCATTAGTTTTCTTGCAGCCATAATGAGAGCAAGGATGAGCTTTTCCATTGGTAGATAACTTATTTCGGCATTGGCCATTGCTTTGCTTACATAGTAGACCGTCACTGGTCCTTGAGTTCCTCCCTTAAAAGTACGGCACTGACCGCCCAATCAGATACCACCAGATACAAAATGAGCGGATCACTTACCGAAGGGGTTTCCAAGAGTGGTACTGATCGGAGATAATTTTTCAAGCTGTCCAAAGAGGCCTGGCACTCGGGAGTCCATTCAAAATCTTTGCCTTGCCGAAGTGTGTGCAAGAATTGTCAGCAGCGATCTATGGAACGACTGATAAATCTGTTAAGCGCAACAGCTATTCCCATCAGCTTCTGAACCTTTTTAACTGATTGAGGAGAGCTAAGTTCTAGAATTGCTGTTATCTGCCTCGAGTTGGCCTCTATTCTGTGGTGGTTCACAATGTAGCCTAGGAATTTTCTGGATCCGATGCCGAATGCACACTTTGAGGCATTCAATTTCATTTTGTCCTTTCGAAGAATGCCAAATGTATCTGCCAAGTCGGCTAAGTGGGCATGCTTTTCCTTAGATTTGACCACGATGTTGTCGATGTATACTTCCATGGTGCGACCGAGCTGTTCCTTGAACATGGCAGTAACTAGTCTCTGGTAAGTTGCCCCTGCATTCTTTAGCCCGAAAGGCATGACCTTATAGAAATAGGTTCCTCTCGGGGTGAGGAATACAGTCTTTTCTTGATCCTTCGGATGCATGGCAATTTGATGATAGCCTCTGTAGGCGTCCAAGAAGATCATGCGTTGATGATGTGCCGTTGCATCTACAAGCTGGTCTATTCTGGGAATGGGAAAACAGTCCTTGGGACAAGCTCTGTTTAAATCTGTGAAGTCCCCACAAGCATGCCAAGATCCATTTTTCTTCTTTACAGCCACAGTATTGGACAACCATGTAAGATAGGTTACTTCGCGAATTGTCCCGGCCTCCAACAATCGGTTAACATCTTCAACAATGGCCGAAGCATGCACCGCGGCTAACCGCCAACTTTTCTGAATGATTGGCTTACATTTGGATCAATGTTTAAGCGGTGTTGGGCCACAAATGGATCCATCCTTAGCACCTCGTATGGTGTCCACACAAACACGTTGAGGTTTCCTAGTAAAAAGAATACAAGCTCGTGCATGTCAACTTCGTTCAAGGAAGTGGCGATCATAAAGAACTTGCCAGGACTCCCATCAATCTCAACCCGACCCAGGTCTTCAATTGCCTTTTCATTGAGGCTCTCCCGATCCGGTACTTCAATCGAATTCACTTCCAGTTCCTTTGGTCTCCTTGTAGCAGCAACAAGGTAGCATGCCTGTGCCGATTTCTGAGAACCCCGAATTTGTTCAACACCATACTCAGTCAGAAAACGAAGTAATTGGTGGTAGGTGCTTGGCACAGCTTGCATGGTATGCAACCAAGTTCTTCCCATGATGAGATTGTATGGTGAAGGAAATTTGACAACCAGAAATTCTACGTCTACTGATCTGGTGCCTGCCTGAACTGGTAGTGTGATTTTGCCCAAAGAATAGTCGGGGTTAGCATTGAAGCTGAATAATGGGTAATCAGCCGGTGACAAATCCGAGTCAGTGAATCTGAGTTTAGCAAACGTTTTGTAATACATTATTTCTGAAGTGCTTTCTTGATCAATGAGAACACGTTCGATGGTGAATCTGTTCACGCGTAACTCGATGACGAGGGGATCGGTGTGGGGGAGAGTTACCCTAATCAAGTCAGTGTCGTCAAAACTAATCCTCCCAGTCTCATGAGGCCGTTTTGCTAATGTGATTAGCCTATGCAAGCTACATTACAACTGAATTGTTTGTATCTCGGCTGACGATGGTAGGTTGTGTATCATATGAATCACACCAAGTGGAGGTGAATCTGGCCGTAGGGCTACTGTGTTCGATGGATTATTCTTTCGGACGTGTTGCGCCAGCTAGCCGTCTTGTACCAGTTCCTCTAGGTGGTTCTTTAATGTATAAAAACTGTCGATGTCATGACCATAGTCCTTGTAGTACTCACACCGCTTGTCCCTTCTCCTTGTATAGGGAGGTCCCATCATTTTAGGGGCCCATTTAAAGAACGGGAAGTGTTGAACTTTCGACAAAATCTTGCCGACCAACTCTGCTAACTCCGTGTACTTTTTGTCTCAGCATCTTGTGCGCCCGCTATCCACCTGATATTGTTCATTTGATCGGTGTGAACACTGATCACTTGATCGGCGCGAGTCACGCCTTTTGTCTCGTTTAGCCCAATTCCGCGATTCGAGGCTCCTTGATGTCACAATGCTTATCGGCTGAATGATTCCAGGCGGAGCCATCTTAACGGATTTCTGTTTGGCTTTGACTCGCAGGGCATTATCTTCCACCTTATAATATTCTTCAACTTTCTTCATTAATGCCCAAACTGTTTTCGGGGGCCGTCTGGTCAACGAACTGCGGAGGGGACTATCAGGATGTAATCCCATTTTAAAGGCGGTGATGGCCATGGAGTCATTGTAGTCATCGTCTACTAGGTTAAAGCATTCCCAATAGCGTGCCGAATATTCACAAAGGGTTTCTTCTGGTTTAATTTGGATTGCCCAGAGAAAGTCAGTTCGCTTTGGCTGGATTTCATTGGTGATGAATCTTGCCCTGAAGGATTTTTGTAGTTGATGGAAGCTTTTAATCGATGCCAGCTCTAGTTTATAATACCATTTGACGTCCAGCAGTCCTAGACTGCTCAGAAAAATTCGATACATGAGGGCTTCATCGTCAGCATGCAGTGTCATCGCTTGTTTATAATAACGAATATGGTCAGTGATCTTATTTTCTATCATACAGGGTGAATGACGGTGCTTTGAACTTCTTGGGTAGTGTGGAGATATGGTCTGGAAATACTCTCTAGATCTTGTAGGACGCTCTTGATCCACAGCTAGTCACCTGAAAAGGAATGAACATTTTGGTCGGGGGTGCCGAAATTAGCACTCCAACGGATAGGTCAGTGTATACTCTCTTGGTTGCTTGTGTCTCAAGTTAACCTTATTTTTTCTCTCCCTTTTCTTAGCTGGTGCTCCTCTTATTTATAGTCGTCCTTGATATTGATGGTTGGGCCCACTTTTCAACCAACGAATAATTGGTTATTCAGCTATTCTGCCTATCTATTCGTACCCGGCCCAGCTTACAGCTGATTCTATGGCCGATCTAGTTATTCGGCCTCTGTCCCTCCAGGATAGAGCCGTATAGTACATAACTTGATTTCTTTCTTTAAACTAAAACGGCTTCCCTACGTAATAATATTATTCGGCTCCCACAATTGTCCTCCAAACATCCTATTAATGTCAGTTATTCGGTATGTTTGTTCTTAGACTTGGAGGGTCAAAAAATACGACGGTTTCCCTTATTCTAATGCAAGTGTTAGAACGGCTACTCTTTTTAGGAATGATTATAATCTCCTGCCCCTTCATATGTTTCATTCATTTAATACAATTTGAAACCGTGTTGTCTCTTCGTTTGTATTTTTTTTGAATACATAAGGTTTCTCATTGCCTGTCAGTTCACCTCCTTCACTTCACATCCTCTGCAACTTCTTTCAGTTCTTCATTGTCCTCCCTATTTTTTGTAAGTTTTTCTCTCCCCCATTTCAACTCCTATTTCCTTGCTTGTTTTCTGTTTAGAGTGTCCACTTTACTGGCTATGATGGCGAAACATTTGAGAGACCTTCTTTCTGCGGATCGAGTCTCTGGTTTCCGTCGCCATTTTTCCATCCCCGCCGACGTCCATCTGTCACTCTTGGCAGAGAACGTAGTTGACATGGAGAGGACTGATGAGAGTACAATCGTCTTCCCTCTCCTGTCAATTGCTAAGGGCGGAGTCTGTTTCCCCCATCATCCATTTCTTAGGGCTGTCCTTCGCCATTAGGGTTTAATCCCTTCTCAGCCAAGCGTAAATTTTTACCGAATAATAATGGGAATTATAGAACTAAACCGACGCCTTAGGCTTAACATTGGAATGCCTACTATTCGGCATTGTTACGCCTTGGCCAAATCCTGTGGCTGGCAGGGGCGCTACTTCCTCAGGGCCAAGGACACCGACCATCATTTGGTGACTATGCTTGCCAGCTCTGGCAAGCGTATTGATGTCATAGTCGTTGTCCGCGGCAACTGGGAATTCGGCGTGGGTAAAGATCGCCTAGATCTAGTGCCCAGGCGAAGAGGCGAACTAGGTGGCCGTTTAACCCCTACGAATTTTTATTAAGTATTTAATTGGTTCAAATTCTACGTATTTACCGTTTTATTTATGCAGGAAACGATTTGAAAAAAGTTCTCGTCTCGGCTGACGACGCTATACTTGCACAAATCAGAACCGCACTCCAGTTCTTTGGCCATCCAAATCTCCAGAAACAAGGGAGGGCGGCCTACATTCTTTTGAGATACAAGCCGACTTACGCTACTTTTTCGGCCGCAGATAACATTCCGATTCCAAGGGGTGAACAGCACCTTACGGCGCTTATTTTTTCGAGTTTCAAGAACCTTACGCAGATTGGTCTTGAAGCTTCAGATTCAAAGCCAACAGATGAACAAGCAGCCGAAGGAGTCACTGAGCAACCGAATCAACCCTCCTTGGACAGATCCGACGGACTAGAGGAGGAGGTTGATACGGCACTAAATTTGGCTTTTAAAGAAGCCGGCCTCAATCCTCCATCCACTTCTGGCCGAGCGAATATGTCCTCGAAGATATTTTCACCGACTTAGGGGACTTACCCAGCTCATATCCTGACAACATGGCTGGAGAATCGCTTAGTCAAATGGCCAGGCGAAAAAATACCGAGAGGATGGCTGCCCGTAGGAGAGCCGCAGCCGAGCGAACTGAACCTCTACCCCCTGCACCCAACGCTAGGGCAGAACCTCCTCTACCTGCTCCTGCTGAGGAGATGGTTTAGACTGATATGGCTGAAACGGAACCTGTTGTCGATCAACAAGAGGGTCAAGTGACGGAGCACAGGGGGGAAAAACGTCTGGCTGAACACGAAGCCGATTATCAGGAAAACCTAGTGGATAAATGGCCACGAGTGGAAGAATCAGACCTAGTTGTGCCGTTTACAATACAACCAAGGATAAAAAAAACGTGCCGGTTGCTTCTAATGCATCGGCTGTAAAAGACGCCGCTATGGCCTTGAGCTTGGCCTCCTCCATTTCTCTACCGATTGACAGAGCAACCTTTAAGGCAGAGCCCGATTTGCTGTCCATCACATTAGCTGCTCAATCGGCGATATTGGTACATGATCCTTGTTTATAATTTTTCAAGGCTAAACAAAAGAAAAGTTTTTTATATCAGCTAACTTGCTGATTCCTTGTTTTGTAGGCGGCGGGAAGGATAGTTGAGATTGGTCGTCGCCAACATGACGCTATCGAACAGATCGGCTTTCTCACAGCCGAGGTAGAAAACGAAAAGGGCAAGGCAGCAGGGGCCTCTCTCAGAGTCGAGTCTGAGGCCATGAAAGCGGCGGAAGAAAGAGCGAGGGCCAATGTCGAAGTAGATAAGGCCCAGACTACTGACCAACTGAGATTGGCCGCTGAGGAAAGGGCGAACGCTAGCAAAAAAGCACTCAAATTGGCCAATGAGACGATTGCCAAGCTGGAGGCCAATTTGGATGAGTCTAATGGAGCGATGGCGAGCGCCAAATCCGAGATTTCCAAGTCATTCCAAGATGGCAAGGATGCGGCCTTGGAGAACTATGTCGAGGAATTGCTTAAGTTCGAGAATAGAGGGTTCAAACACGGCTAGCTCAATGCGTTAGCTGCCGCTAACGTGGTATCAGAGCAGCCGATTCTGTATGAGCAGGTAGACGTTGAGCCGCTGGAGTCTGACCTGAAGACTGACCTAAGGTCAAAGTATATTTCATTTTGTTCTGGTATCATGTGTATGTAGGTTTTGTTAGATTTGTTAAATGTTTGACTATTTATTTTTGTGAGAAGCTATCGTAGGGTAGTTTTCATTTGTAAAATGACTTCTGTTTGTACTTAGTTTATGAATGAAAATTGCATTTGCCTTTCTGTCTGATGCATGTGCTTGTTAATCGGCTAAGTAATATGTAAAAACATGAATGGAACAAACTACTGAATTAATCCAGCGCTAAAATAACTGCATAGTACTGCGACTTAGCTGAATTGATTAATGAATATGCCCTTGCCCCAGCAAATTGATGAACAGAACCGCCGAATGGCAGTTCACGGATTGGCTGGGGCACAGGAACATTTTGGCGCATAGCCCTAATATTTAGGCCGAATAGATTAATGAATCTGCCCTTGCCCCAGCAAATTGATTAACAGGACCGCCGAACAACGACAGTCCACGGTGCAGAGCATTGAAGGGAACGCTTTGGGAATGCTACACCCACAATGAATAAGAATGTTGGGGGCTGTATTCGTTTATGGTCCATATTAGTGTCCAAATTTGGTAGATCACAAGAGAAAGAAGAGTAGTGGGTTTGAGCTAGATGTCTAGAAGAATATTCTTTAACAGCAGAGGAGAGGGTAAGACACTGGCTGAGCTGGATTCAACGATGAATCAAGGTGGTGAACCATTGCGAACAGGAAGTCGGATGTTGGGGAAGCGCGAAAGGTGCCATTCTCCGCGTCGTTGAAACAGGTCACCTAGGAAAAAAAGCCAACAACGGGGGAACTCCCCTCGCTCGCGAAGTGAGACCAGTGGGGCACCACGCTCATTGAGCTTTTCAGTCTTCGTGGGGAACAAACCGATGACAGAGGCGGATTCGATCATTTGCGATCCAAATGTGGCAGTTGAATTCACTCGACAGATTTTTTCGCCGAAAGTCCAACAGTCGATGGTTGGGCGACCCGATTTTGAAATTTTTTGGGAGGGCGTCCATGGAGCGGTGAAAGGGCTTTATACATCATATGAAATCGGCATGCGTCTCC
Source organism: Camellia sinensis (assembly GCF_055761805.1). Classification (NCBI taxonomy): domain Eukaryota; kingdom Viridiplantae; phylum Streptophyta; class Magnoliopsida; order Ericales; family Theaceae; genus Camellia; species Camellia sinensis. The sequence goes on from NC_138965.1 coordinate 86,628,358, forward strand.
GTGCTGCGCTGCGGGAGATCGAGCAGAAAGATAAGCGCATTTGGAACTTAGAGGCGCGCATAGAGAAAGTCGAGCAAGAACTAAAATAGGCAAAAACTGCCGGGCAACATTCGGGAGGTCAAGGTAACTTGGTTGTAGAGGAAAGGGTAACCCAACGGCTGCTAAACCAGGCCATTGCCGACCGAGATATGGTGAGCATGTTCGCTAAAAAAGCGATAAGGACGAAGGCCTATGAAGTAGGATTTTTTGACGGTCGGAAGATTGGTATGGAGAAGACGAGGGAAAAGCTGGCCGAACTGGCCTACCGATGCAAAAATCGTGGATTCAAGCATGGGTGGACCAAGGCTTTACAGGCAGCAAGCATTGATTCGGCGTCGACTCTATATCAAAGTTATAATTTTCCCTTCGCAGCTTTTGAAGCCGAGAAAACTGACGACGAGGATTGTGCCGAATAATAGATTTCTCTTCATTTTTTTTATTTTTTTATTTTTTTTATGCATGTATTGAATGAAACAGATGAAAGATATGCATGACCTATTACAAATTTGGTGTGAATTATGTATTCACAATCTATTGAATGAAACATCTTATTTTAAATGTCTATATTGTTTCAATTGTTGTTCATAAATTAAGTCATGACCATTGATTATTGTTAATGGCGTTTGCGGCGGCCAACTGCGATGTTGACGAAGCGCTCCTATTCCGAATGTTTATTCGGCCCAACCGTGACATACACGGAAGGGGCTCCGAATTCGGAGGCTTTTATCTTAGCCAACCGTGTTATCCATGAAGGTGCTCCGAATCTGGAGGCTTATTTGGCCCAAAAGTGTCATTCACAGATAAAGATCCGAATTCGGAGGCTTTTATTTTGGTCCGAATCTAGAGGCTTTTATTTTGGCCAATCGTGGTATCCATGAAGGGTGCCCTGAATTCAGAGGCTTTTATTTTGGCCAATTGTGTTATCCACAAAGGGTGCTCCGAATCCGGAGGCTTATTCGGCCTAAATGTGTCATTCACGGATGGGGCTCTGAATTCAGAGGATTTATTTTGGCCAATCATGGTATCCATGAAAGGTGCTCCGAATCTGGAAGCTTATTCGGCCCAAACGTGTCATTCATGGATGGGGATCCGAATTCAGAGGCTTTTTTTTTGGCCAATCGTGTTATCCACGAAGGGCACTTTTTGACCAATCATATTATCCACGAAGGGTGCTCTTTGACCAATCGTGTTATCCACGAAGGGCGCACCGAGTCCGAAGGCTTATTTGGCCCAAATAGGTCATTCACGAATGGGGCTCCAAATTCGGAGGCTTTTATTTTGGCCAATCGTGTTATCCACGAAGGGCGCTCCGAATCCGGAGGCTTATTCGGCCCAAATATGTCATTCACAGATGGGGCTCCGAATCCGAAGGATTTTATTTTGGCCAATCATGGTATCCACGAAGGGCGCTCCGAATCCGGAGGCTTATTCGGCCCAAACGTGTCATTCACTGATGCGGCTCCGAATTCAGAGGCTTTTATTTTGGCCAATCGTGCTATCCACGAAGGGCGCTCTGAATCCGGAGGCTTATTCCGCCCAAACGTGTCATTCACGGATGGGGCTCCGAATCCAAAGGCTTTTACTTTGGCCAATCGTGGTATCTACGAAGGGAGCTCCGAATCCGGAGGCTTTTGATTTACCTAACTAAATTTCACATAGCGAGGAAATAAGAGGCCTTGCATTGTAAATGTGAAAGTTGTACACAGCGAACATTCAAAACAAGTTATCATGCCTCACAAGTCGGGTTAATGATAAAATTTACGCAAATGCATGGAATTCCAAGGACGTGGCAGACTTCTCCCAGACATGTCTTTGAGCCGGTATGCCCCTGTGTCGACGATTTATTCAACCTGAAAGGGGTCGTCCCAATTGGGACCTAGTTTTCTGTCAGCGCGGTTCCGAGTAGCGGGAAGAACTTTCTTGAGGACCAATTCTCCGGGTATATAACATCGCAGCTACACGCATTGATCATATGATTTAGCGAGCTGCTGCTGATACCGCTCCATAGATGCGAGGGCACGGTCTTGGCGTTCCTCGATCAGAGTCAGATCCAATGCTAACATCATGTCACTATGGCCTAAGTCGAAGACCTTCGTTTTCAGAGTAGGTAAGCCAATCTCTAGGGAGATAATTTCCTGGGTTCCGAAGCATAGGGCGAACGGCATTTCCTTAGTGGACCGCTTTGGTGTAGTGTGATAAGCCCACAACACACTGGGGAGCTCTTCGACCCACCTACCTTCGGCTTTCTTCAACCATTTCTTGACGCCGTCCAAGATGGCTTTATTGGAGGCTTCAGCTTGACCATTGCTCTGTGGATTATCCGGGGTGGAGAAATAGAGCTGAATACCATATGTGCTGCATAATTCTCGGTAGATGCCACAATCAAACTAGGTGCCGTTGTTTGAAATGAGTGCTCTTGGAATTCCGAATCGTGTTATGATGTTTTTCTATACAAAACGCCGAACATCAGTATCTCGAATGTGTGTTAGTGCCTTCACTTCAACCCATTTTGTGAAGTAATCTATCGTGACAATCAAGAATCACTTGTTCACTGGGGCCTGTGGCAATGGTCCGACGATATCAAGTCCCTATTGAGCAAACGGCCAAGGACTGGTGATTGAGCTTAACTCCTCAGTAGGCAAATGAGTTAAAGGGGAAAACTTCTGGTACTGTTCACATTTCTTGACGTAACACTCGGCATCAGCTCTCATGGTCGGCCAATAGTACCCCTGTGTTACAGCTCGATGGGCGAAAGAACGCCCACCAGAATGGGCACCACAACTACCTTCATGTATTTCAGTCAAGAGTTCCTTAACTTTATCCGGATGAACGCATTCTAGGTATGGACCATAAAGGGATTTTTTGTAGAACTTTCCTTGCGGATCTAAGTAATATCGCAGGGCTTTGCTTCGCAGTTTGTGTGCTTATTTCTTGTCCGTCGGAAGCTGTTCGGAAGATAGGAATGCAATGATAGGGTCCATCTAACTTGGACCTGATTCTATGATATTAATCTGAATTGACTCCGAAGGGGCAATGCTCGACTCAGGGATGAATCATAATTCAATTGTCCGTTTAATTTCTGAGTTGATGGCGGAGGCTAGGTAAGCCAGGGCGTCTGCATGTGTGTTTTGATCCCAAGTTATTTGATTCAATTCATGATGGTCGAATTTTGCCAGCAAAGAATTCCCCGTTTTCATGTAGGCTGCCATACGGTCATTTTTGGCCACGTATTCCTCCTTCAATTGGTTGATGACTAGTTTTAAGTTGCAGAAGATAAGCAGACGGCGAGCACCAAGGAGAAGTGCATTCCGTAAGCCGGTTAACAATGCTTCGTATTCGGCCTCATTGTTCAATGCTTCGAAGCCCAGTTTGACATCCTACTCGATTATTGCCCCGTCGGGGGCCATGATCACTACGCCCGCCCCAATGCCACGTTGGTTGGATGACCCATCACAATACAACTGCCAAATGTCCCCAACATAAATTCTCTAGTTCGGCTTAGGTTGAATTTCATCAGACTTAAAGTCGACGAGACACCCAGTGAATTCGGCCACAAAGTCGGTGAGCACTTGGCCCTTGATTGAGGTTCTGGGTAGAAATTGGATACCGTACTGGCTGAGTTCGAGAGCCCATTTTGAAACTCACCTTGATGCTTCCGCGCTACGAAACACTGACTGGAGGGGATAGTCTGTTAGTACCACAATGGTATGCTCCTGAAAGTAATGTATCAGTTTTCTTGCTGCCATGATGAGAGCAAGGACGAGTTTTTCCAACGGAAGGTAACGTGTTTCGGCGTCAACCATTCCTTTGGTCATATAATAAACTGGCCGCTGCTCCTCTAGCTCTTCCTTTAACAGTATGGCGCTAATCGTCTGGTCGAAAACTGCCAAATATAAAATGAGCGGATCACCTGCCGAAGGTGTTGTCAAGAGTGGAACTGATTGGAGGTAAGTTTTCAGACCGTCCAAAGCGACTTCGCACTCGAGGGTCCATTCAAAAGCTTTACCCTGTCGAAGGGTATAAAAGAATTGTCGGCAGCGATCTGTGGAACAACTGACGAACCTATTAAGTGCAGCGACCATTCCCATCAGCTTCTGAACCTCTTTGACCGACCGAGGGGAGCCAAGTTCTAGAATTGCTGTGATTTTTCTCGGGTTGGCTTTGATTCCGCGGTGGTTAACAATGTAGCCAAGGAATTTGCCGGATCCAATACCAAATACACATTTGGAAGGGTTCAGCTTCATTTTGTATTTGCGAAGAATGCCGAATGTCTCTTCCAAGTCGGCTAGATGAGTTTGCTCTTCTTTGGACTTGACCACCATATCGTTGATGTATACTTCCATGGTACGGCTGAGTTGCTCCTTAAGCATGGCAGTCACTAGTCTTTGGTGGGTTGCCCCTGTATTCTTCAGCCCGAAAGGCATAACCTTATAACAATAGGTTTCTCTTGGGGTGAGGAATGCAGTTTTTTCTTGTTCCTCTGGATGCATGGCATTTTGATGGTAGCCTCTGTAGGCATCCAGGAAGCTCATACGTTGATGATGTGCCGTTGCATCTACGAGTTGGTCTATTCTGGGAAGGGGAAAACAATCCTTAGGACAAGCTTTGTTTAAGTCCGTGAAATTCACACAAACACGCCAAGTTCCATTTTTCTTCTTAACAACTACAGTCTTTGACAGCCATGTAGGATAGGTTACTTCGTGGATTGCCTCGGCAGCAAGCAACCGATCAACTTCTTCAACCACAGCAGTACTGTGTTCCACGGCTGGCCGCCGACTTTTCTGAATAATTGGCTTACATTTGGGATCAACGTTTTAGTGGTGTTGGAACACAGATGGGTCCACCCCCAATATCTCATATGGTGACCATGCAAATACATCAAGGTTGCCGAGTAAGAAGGATATTAGCTCTTGTCTGTCGACTTTATTCAGGGAAGCACCGACCATGAAGAACTTGTCAGGATTCCTATCAATTTCAACCCGATCCAAGGCTCCAGTTGCCGTTTCACTTGGGAGCCGCCCAACATCGTCGAGGCTCTCTCGATCCATCACCTCAATTGAATTCACTTCCAGCTCTCATGGTGTCTTTCCAACAAGAAGTTAACATGCCTGTGTCGATTTCTAGGAACCTCGGATTTGCTCTATGCCGTATTCAGTCGGAAAGTGAAGTAGTTGATCATAGGTGCTTGGCACGGCCTGCATGGTATGCAACCAAGTTCCTCCCATGATGAAATTATACAGCAAAGGAAGCTTGACAACCAAAAATTCTACATCCACTGATCAGGAGCCTGCCTGAACTGGTAGTGTGATTTTGCCCAAAGGATATTCCAAATTAGTGTTGAAGCTGAATAACAGATAATCAGTTGGAGACAAGTCTGACTCAGTGAAACCGAGTTTAATGAAGGTCTTGTAGTACATTACTTTTGAAGTACTTCCCTAGTCAATGAGAACATGTTCAACGGTGAATCGGTTTACGCGTAATTCGATGACTAAGGGATCAATGTGGGGGAGCGTTACGCCGACCAAATCAAAATCATCGAAAGTAATACTCGCAGCTTCATGGGGCCATTTTACTGGTGTGACTTGCTTTTGGGGGTTAGGATGCAACTGAATTGTGTGTACTACGGATGCCATCGGCAAGCTGTGTATCATATGAATTATGCCGAGTGGAGGTGAATCTTGCCGTAAAGCTACTATTTTTGTTGAATTGTTCTTTCGGACGTGTTGTATAAGCCGACCATCTTGTACCAACTCCTCAAGGTAGTCCTTCAATGCATAATAGCTATCGGTATCATAACCGTGGTCTTTGTGATATTCGCACCGTTTATCCCGTCTCATCGTGTCAGGAGTCCCACCATCTTAGGTGGCCATTTAAAGAACGGAAGGTGTTGGACTTTAGATATAACTGCACTGATAAGCTCCGATAACTCCGTATATTTCTTGTCCGTGCACCTTATGTGTCTGCTATCCACTTGAAGTTGTTCATTAGCTTAATGTGAACATTGGTCATTTGATCGGCGCGAATCTTGCCTTTTCTCTCGTTTAGCCCGATTCCGTGGTTCAGGGCTGTATGATGGTACAAAGTTTATCGGCTGAACAATTTCAAATGGGGCCATCTTGTTGGCCTTGTGTCCAGCTTTGACCTGCAGGGCATCATCTTCCACTTTGCAGTATTCTTTGACTTTCTTCATTAACGACCAGACTGTTTTGGGGGGCCGTCTGGTCAAGAAGCTGCGGAGGGCACTATCAGGATGCAATCCTATCTTAAAGGCGGTGATGGCCATGGAGTCATTGCAGGCATCGTCTACTAGATTAAAGCATTCCTAATAGCGCCGAATATGCACGAAGGGTTTCTCCCAGTTGAATTTGTATTACCCAGAGAGAATCAGCTTGCTTCGGCTGGACCTCATTGGTGATGAACCTCACCCTAAAGGATTTTTGGAGTTAGTGGAAGCTCTTAATCGATGCTGGTTCCAATTTATAATACCATTTGATGGCCAATGGTCCCAAACTGCTCGAAAATATTCAACATATGAGGGCCTCATCGTCTGCATAAAGCATCATGGCTTGCTTATAATGACGAATATGATCAGTGGGGTCTGATTTTCCGTCGTATAGGGTGAACGATGGAGCTTTGAACTTTTTAGGTAGCACTGCCATAGTGATCCGTTGCACAAAGGGGTTGTGTTGATCCTCTTCATTTGAATCATTTTTTCTTCATTTATTCCGCGCACGCGGACTTCCTCTGAAAGAACTGGAGACCTCGACTCATACCTTTTTTTTGGATTCTGGGGATGATGAGTCAAAGTCATTGCCACTATCACGTCTCCGAATTCGAGGTCGTCGACCATCCTTTCCTGAAGGTCGTCCCCGATCTTGGCACGCGGCCTGTTGGGATTTTGCCACCTTCAGGACCAAATCTTGTCGAAGGCCCTCGTTCTCAGCCATTATGTTTTCTAACCTTTGTTCATTTCGCTTCGCCTGATCCATAGTCGCTTGCATTGTCTCATGTACTGATGTCGAGGGTGAGGTCTGGGCAACTGAGTCGAAGTTCAATGCCCTTCGTGCGGCCATGTTTTCTGGCCCAAGCATGTTTCTTGGAGTGGTATCATCTCATGGCGTTAGGTCGTCAGCGACTATCGGAGGATCTTCTGTCACGCCCGCCATGGATGTGCTTGAGTATTCCCATAGACAGTGCCAATTGTGGAGATGGTTTGGAAATACTCTCTGGATCCTATAGGTGCTCTTGATCCTCAGCTAATCACCTGAAAATGAATGAACACTCCGGTCGGGGGTGCCAGAATTAGCACTCCGACGGATAGGTCAGTGTGTACTCTCTTGGTTGCTTGTGTCTCAAGTTAATCTTATTTTTTCTCTCCCTTTTCTTAGCTGAAGCTCCTTTTATTTGTGGTCGTCCTTGATATTGATGGTTGGGCCCACCTTTCGACCAATGAATAATTGGTTATTCAGTTATTCTGTCCTACCTATTTATACCCGGCCCAGCTTACAGCTGATTCTATGTCTGATCTAGTTATTTGGCCTCTGTCCCTCCAGGATAGAGCCGTATAGTACATAACTTGATTTCTTTCTTTAAACTAAATCGACTTCCCTATGTAATAATATTATTCGGCTCCCACAGGTAGCACAGCCCTTGCAATTTGTCACACAAAAGGGTCATGCTTGTCTTCTTCATTCGAATCATCACTTCTCCTCCCTCGCTTGTGCCGTGCATACGAACTTCCTTCGGATGGGCTGGATACATTGACTCGTCCCTTCTTTCTAGGTCTCGGGGATGGTGAGTCAGAATCACTATCATTATCGTGATTCTGAAGTCGACGTCGTCGATCATCCTTCTTTCCTGAAGGTCAACCCCAGTCGTGGCATGCGGCCTGCTGGGATTTGGCTAGCTCTAGGACCAACTCTTGGTGTAGGAGCTCGTTTTCAGCCATCATGTTTTTCCGACGCTGTACATTTTTCTTTGCTTGATCCACGATTGTCTACATTGTCTCTTGTACCGATGTTAAGGGTAAGGTCTAGGCAATTGAGTCGAAGTTCAAGACCCATCGTACGGTGATATTCTCCGATCCAAGCATGTTTCTCAGAGTGATGTCATCTCTTGGCGTAATGTCGTCAGCAACTATCGAAGGATCATTTGTTACGCCAGCCATGGATATGCTTGTGTATTCCCACAAACGATGCCAATTGTGGAGAAGTGGTTTGGAAATACTCCAGTATCTAGTCAGACGTCATTGATCCCCTGATTGCTACCTGAAAAAGTGATGAACACTCCGATCAGGGATGCTGGAATTAGCACTCTGATAGTCAAGTTAGTAAGCTCTCAGGTTTACTTCTATCTCGAGTGATTTCTTGTATTCTCACCTCCCTTTCTTTTGTCAACGTTCCTCTTTTTATATTACCCTTTGGGCCCATGGGTCGCTCCCACCTTTAATCTCGCACTTGATGGCTTACTCGGCCTTTTGATTGCGTGCTAGTTCCTATTTGGTTCTTAATTTTGCTGACTATACTCTACCTTAGATTGTAGCCGAATCGACTAAGGCTAGATGTCTTCAAATTCTTCAGCCTTCATCAACACATAATTATTCGGCCCCCACAATACCTAATAAGAAATTAAAAGTGAAATTTTGCATCATATGTTGCCTTATTTGTGTTTATATCTGTTTAACGTAGAAAGATATGTTCATGTTTTTGTTTCGATTTGCGAATTGAAGGCGTTATCGGCATCCGATTCAGAAATTAACTTGGTATATATGCTAGTTGGAATTTTTAGAATTCTATGGTAGGTTTAATTGAAATCCAATTCGGAATGAATTAATTAGATTAATTAATGCCTACTAGATTAGTTTTAATTAATTACCACTAGATGAGCCTATATAAGACTCCCTACATGCTCCACTTATCCTTTTATTCATATCAACACATCCTTGAGCCTATTCACAAAAACCAAGCATGAGAAAGGGAGAGAAAAGAGAGATTTGAGCTCAACTAAGGGGATTGCTAGGAAAAATGGGAGAATTGGACTTAGAGACTTAAGAATTAAGACTCTAGCTCTCACCTTGGAAAGTCTGGGTAAGAATTCAACCTTTAAGTTCTTTGATTGTGGCATTAAGAACATGAATTTAGAAGATTAAGTATGTGAACTTGAGATTTGAACTAGAAAGGAAGAAATTTGACTCATACCTTGCATGCATGCATAATTCCTAACATTTTGAAGTTATTTTCCAAGAATTTCCTCATGTATGTTGCTAATTCACTTTACCTTTGAGAATGCATCAAGTTTCAAGTCATTTTGTGGTATTAGATCATGTTTTGAAAGTTTTGAAGTCAAGACAATTCATGCATGTCATGTTTACATCACATTCTCAAGTTTTAAGTGGAGTTTTACGCAATTGGCATGCTTTTGGGCTTTGGTTTTGCGAAATGGTTTTGTATTCTTCATGTTTTCCAAGTTCACATGTGATTCCTCAAGTTTTTGACCCAAAATGTTAAGCTTTGAAGTGTTTAGTTCTAGTTTGAAGCTTGGAAGCAATTTTGAAAATTCTAGAATTCTGCTCCTATGCTCGAGCGTAGGGATCCGCGCTTGAGTGACCGCTCTAAGTGCATGCACTTTTGCTGGAGCGACCAGAAGTCCGCCCAAGCGTGAAATGCATGCTCCCAGAAGTTCTTATATTTTACAAACCGTTCGAACGACAAAAGTTGCGCTTGAGCGAGGGTATGAGTCTCGCGCTCGAGCGAACGAGCATCGTGTGAGCATCGAGCGACCGCTCGAGCGACCAACACTTTTGCAAAAGTTTACAGACCGCTCGAGCGACCACTCACATTTTGCATGTCCGCTCGAGCGTAAGAAGTTAAGCTAGAGCGAGACACCTGTTTTTAGCAATTTTTGTTAAATATTTTCATGTGCGTTTTAGGATCCTCATTGCATCCTAAGCATTCCTAGGCCAAGATTAAGACACCATAATAAGGATAAAGAAGTAGAAACACACCATGACAAGAAAGAACTAAGGTAATGATTTCGGGTGTGTAATTCAATATGCATTCGTTTTGTATCTGTGTAGGTCACGCGCTACAAGACATCTAAATTGCCTACTATGTTCGTTTACTTGGAGCCATCTGTTATCTGTGAGTAATAACTTAGTAAAGCTATGTTCAAGTTAAATTATTTTATGTATATGGTATAAGATTTGTTCTATGAATGCTATGTTTTTGCAGTATGAATGATTGTCCGCCACTATCAAATAATTGTAACATTAATGCTGTAATTCAAGTATTTAATCTGTACCCGGACTGGAGTTTCTATATGGAATTGACAAGTTATCCGTTCCCAGTCCGGAGGTTCTTTTAAGAAACTGACAAGTTATCCATACCCGGCCGAAGGTTCCTCTATGGAACTGATAAATATGATCTATGATGCTCTGTATATGATATGTTAGCGCTAACGGATAAACCATGTACGATCAAGCATGAATTCTTATTTCTTTCAAAGACTCAAACAAGAACACGAATATAAATCTAATCTATGTACGAATTTAGTTATGGGACATCATTCATTTAACTCTTTACTCTGTTATTATTCACTGGGCTCCCGCTCATTATTTATCTTGTGTATATAGGTGATCACGCATGTGATCAGGTTCAGAATTAAGGACCTAGCGTCTCAATTTTTGTCAGCCAGCCTTTGTGCCTCCCAAGGAGGTTCCGACTTAAGTCAAGTTTATTGGCTGTTTTTGTGAATGCATTAAGCTTTGTTTCCTTTAAGTTTTGGATAAGATTTCTATTAGTATGTACATGGAGTATCGTGTAAATACTGTATCTTTTGACGTCACTCGTAAGTTTGTAAAGTTTAAAATTATCTGTTCCATGTATGTCTTCACCGCTCTATGGACAATGTATATTTTACATATTTTCTTCGGGAGCCCCTAATTATATGTTATTCTGTTAAGAGGCCTTTGGTAATCCAAGGATTACTATCCGTTTACAATGCTAAACCTATAGGGGCGGGTTTAGGTCGTGACAGTAAGTGCTCACCTAGTACCCTTCCGTGGCAAGACAAAAAATAATATGTTATATCCATATGCATGATCTTATATGCAAATACTTAATGCAATATATACACAAAATGTAACTAAAGATCCGGCTACTAACATTTGATACAAGAATGCATGAGTTAACGCATAAAGGCACATAAGAATTCATAAAAACCCACAGATGCAAATTGACCAAATCCTAATGCATGAAAAATGGATACAAGCCATGAATATGATAAATAAAAAAATGATGCTTATCAACAGATATGGAAATCATACAAATAAAAGGGATAGAAAGACGTGGCGTTGGAAGTTATTACAACAATTCAAATGAATAAGTAAAGGGGACGAGAGGGAGGGAGAGAGAGAGAGAGAGAGAGAGAGAGAGAGAGAGAGAGAGAGATATTATTACAACAATTGAATGAATAATAATAAATAATAAAAAAAGGAGTGGGGTTGGAAGAGTTATTACAACAATGATCACATTCAGCCAAATTACTACTTAATATAACAAATCATGCTAAGTAAAGCAAATAAACCATTCAAGAGCTCCAGAACTACCCAAGGGAACAATCTCTATTCTTGGGAGGTGGCATTCGGTCAGACATAGGATAGGCTAGCCAAACAATAAAGTAGATGGCCAAATTCTTCTTCCGGTTGTGATTTAGGTTAGTGTAGAATTCCAGAACATAGGCCAAAAGACACTTTCTGAGGGATGCACATCCCTTCTAATACCTCTGCTCACAGGGATCACTTAGGAAAAAGTTAGATGGGGCTATAACCCTTAACAATGATAGGAACAGATATATACAATAGATATTTTGTAACAAATAAACAATTATATGGATTAAAATCAAGAATGACTTCAAGCCCAAGAAATGGATAAGAACCTACATCTTCTCTTTGTAAATAAGGGCAAATTAATATCCAAATCCATGCTATTATGTAGAGAGCATAGATTAATGCAAATCATTTCATGGTGGAAGCTTTGCTTCAAAGGAAGAGATTCATCAAAGGATATTGATAACTCCTCTCCTATTCAACGTAACAAGGGTGTTTCCACCCTTTTTCATGTTCACAAATGACTGAGAAGGAGCATTCAACACCTTTGACATAAAACCTCTTACTGTACTTCTAAAAAAAGCTAATTAAAGTGAAAACCAACCATTTTCTCAACATCAAATCCCAAAAATCATCCAACTGATCCCATGAAACAACCTCCACTACTCATTAAGATTGAGCATGGGTTGAAGCATATGAACCAATATGCTATGATGGTGAGATATATGATGAAAAAGTACACAAAATGAAAGAAACAACTCTACATAATCAAACATGTGGATGGGTGGCTACTTTCTACTCTCTCAACATCCACAAGGCTCCAAGTATCACGTCTATATATAACAACAATGAACTAAAGCACTAGAAATCAAGAAAAGAGTACAAAAGTATAAGAAAATAAGGTGAACAATCAACTCAACAGATGGGAGGCTATATCCTAGTTCCCTTCACATCCATGAGGACCCATCACATGATTACAACAAGCTAATAGTGAAGTATAAAGCTTATAAATGAAGAACAAGAGAGAGAAAATGAAAATAATTCAAAAGTTTTACCTCTTGAAAGCGAGTGAACTTCTTGGTTGTCAAACTCTTTCTTGGCATCGTCAAGGTCCTTTAGATATGGCTTAGAGTTCTTAGGATCCTTACCAAGAAGCTTGGCATCAAGCTTTAATGGAGTTTTGATGGTTGGTGTATGAGAAATAGAGGTTGAAGATGAAGTGTCGGAGGAGGCTCTCAAACAAGTCCTTTAGCCTTTAGAAATATTTTGTAACCACTTAGAAATATTTCTCAACCTTAATTTTAGCTTTAATGGAGCTTTGGGTGGTGTATCAGTGAAAAAACCAATGAAGAAAATTGAGAAGAAGGTTAAAGATGATATGTGGGTGTAAATAAATTTTGTTACCCATTGAAATGAAAAAGGGAGGTGTATTTATAGACTTTTGAAGCAAAGAAAATATCTAAGATATTTGCAGAGGAAGCTTGGGGGCAAAATATCTGAGATATTTGTGTAAAATTTGGAGAAAATGCCAAATTTCTCGAAATTGCTCTGTTTCCCAAAAAAATTATCCGGTCAGACAAAAAAGTGTTCGGCTAGACAAAAAAATGTTTGTCCAAACAAAAAATCATTTGGTCAGACAGTTTTTTCCAAAGGGGAAAACAAGGTTTTTTCTGGAAAATTATCATGCTCATTTCTTCCACTCATTTCCACTTTGTCCTTACTCAATTTACTAATAAATATAACACTTCAATTTTGAAAATGCAAGCCTCGAAACTTTGTAGAATTGTTTAGATCCACACGAAAAGAAAAAAAAAATTGTGAAAAAGATTTTTTAAAAGGGTCTAACAATGTTTGGCCAAAACGGGTGTAAGGTTAGGATTAAAGCTTGAACCCACTCTCCTACTTAGGAATTCGTAAGATAGCACATTCCAAATTTCATCATCGGGTGTTCAGAAAAGAGCGCCTAAGTATTAAAGCCGGTCAAAATGGGGTGTCTATAATTGTCCTTCTTTGACAGAACTCGATGGTCATTTTGTGATGTGAGTGAATGTCAAAGTCCGAAGATGATCCTTTTGACGAGGCCGTAAGACTTAGGCAAACAAACAAAATGTAGATTTAGTTGGTTAAACCCAAGAGTTGCCTACATATCTTTTTTCCAGGAATCATACTAGTATGTAGACCACATTTTTGACCGTCCTCAAGACTTGGACGTCATCATTTGAACACCCGATGATTGTGCTCGCTCGTGTTCGCTTTGAGTCCCTGAAGGTCTCAGCTGAGCGCCATGCCTTGGAGCCTCTAATCTTATCTGTTTTGTGCTTGGTTGTGGGCCAAGAGCTTGTTGCTTCACTTCTAGAGGAGAGGGTACCTGTCGGTCATCCCCCTAGCTTGCCGGCCATGACTTATGCCTGTCGGCCACTAGTGGTGGCCGGTCGGCGATGTTGATGGCCGGTCGGCCATTGATGATGGCCGATGGCCATTTTTCTCCTTTTTCAAATATTTCTTTGCCAGCTGTGCCAGCTATTTTCACTGATGCTCATCTCCATACACGTTTATGGAGGGATGAATACAAGCCTTTAGCTTGATTTTCTATATAAGGGGGGGTCTCTCCCCTATTTGGAGAGGTTACACAATTTTGAGCAAATTTCTCTGTCTCTCTCTTCTTGTTTTATGCTTGAAAGTGAGAATTCTCTACTCTTTTGCACTAAAACCCTTAACCAAACATCTTCATCTTGGAGCTGAGGTTCTTTGAGGCTTGGTTTGAGCTTCTAAGGGTGGTTTAAGCTTAGAATTGTGGTTGTTTAGTGCTGTGCTTCAAAGGTATAAGGCTTACCTCATTTAAGCTTTGTTTTAGTTGCTTGCTTTGCCATCTTTTTACATTGTTTTGACCTGGTTTTTCAACCATAAAAAACTCTGTTTTTAAGGTTTCAAAATGGTGGTTTAAGTCTTGGTGAGTTAGGGGGTTGTCTCATCTTTTTGCTCTTTGGCTTGTGAAGCCTTTTGTGCCATTTCTTACCACCTTTAAATCAAACTTCTTAGGCCTTTAAACCACTGAAATTTAGAGTTATTTCAGTGGTAAAAAGTATGTTTTTAAGTCAAAAGATGGAGGGGTTAGCCTCCCCTCCTTGTGTCTTGCTTCCATGCCTAGTTAGCTTCACATATTAGCTTGGTTTTGTAGCTTGTGTTAGCTTAGTTCAAGAATGTTTTAGGCTTTGTTTTTGCATGTTTCAACTATGTTTTAGGTTGGTTGGAGCATTTGTTGCTTGCTTTTTGTACTTGTAGTGCAATTGTGCATACTAGTCTAGCATGCCTAATGGTTTAGCCTATTTTTGTAGCTTGTGTTAGCTTAACTTCAGGTTGTTTTAGCTACTATTTTGTCCTACTTTAACTCTATTTTGGACTAGTTAAGTCCTTCGAGGCTTGTGTTGCATGGCTATAGTGTAATGGTCTTCACTAGCTCATTGTGTTAAGGCTTAAAGCATGAAGTGTTTGAGTTGTTTGTATGTTACAGCATCATTTTACATATGATTTTAGTGTATATAGCTCTGTTACACTCTCACTTATTTCACTTTTTCATTGCTTTTGAGAGTTGTGTTTTGAGTCTTGTTTGCAAGCTAACATGTAAGCATGTTTTTCTAGCCTTTTGTGCCTCAATCTCAACATGTTTTAGCCATTGATTTGGCATGTTTTAACTCTGTCCAGAGCTGGTTTGGTCAGTTGAGCTTTGCGTTGCATGCCTATAGTGTTGTGATCTTCACTAGCTTAATGGTTTAGGCTCTTAGCATGTCTTGCATGTGTTGCTTGCATGATTTAGTGTCTTTTTGCATGCCATTTCAGCACTGAAATATCTGTAACCTCCCTCTATTCTTCACTTTTTACTTTGTTTTGAAAGTGGTCTTGAGCCTCTTGTTGGCTTGAGTGCGAAATTGAGGCTCTCATGCCTAATGGGTTTTATCCTCTCTTGAGCGTTTCTACTAACCAACAGCATGAGGCCTCTTTCATGCTCAAGGTATTTATGGCTTAAGCCCTCTTTCCAATTAGAGGACTCTCACTTTGGACTTAATCAATTAAAGGACTAATCGGTAATGTAAAATGTGTAAACAAAATGAACCAAGTAAAACTTGAGCAAGATAAGCATATTTGTGTTGCATTGCATGTGTTTGGATCGGACGTTAATCCAAACACAAGGAAAATAGGACGTTTCATTCTCAAAGTGATGAAACGTGTCATTTTTCTTGGTTAACGACACCCTTGATCATGCGTGATAGGGTGGTGGTCCTTCGAGTCTTATTTGTGCATTCATTAAGCTTGTACAAACTTGGTTTTCTAGCCATCATGCATTGAAAAAGCTTGGTTGATGGCTTGAGAGCCAAGAGCTACACTCCTTTGAGCTTGAGAAATGATAAGGAGTGTAGCAGTACACACATTCCTTGAAAATGCTTTATTTTGCCTCTGTTGCTCTCCGTTGCAGCAAAAGTAGAAGTCCAGAAAATGAGGGTGGCTGACTGGCCACTTGAGGTGGCCGACAGCCACTTTTTGTAACCGACCGACCACCAATGAATTTTTGTGCAAGTGTGCTGCTGTGTTGGAGCAAAGGCAATCTGGAAGTTGGTGCAATTTTTCAAGATCAAATGAGTGCAAACAGAGGCATCCGATGGCAAGGCAAGAACATTTTCAGGAGGAAGCAACCAAGCATGCATGCATCCCTCGTCCCTCGAGGCCGCTTAAATTGCTTTACTAGTTAGTTAGCGTAACTAATCATTCAATTCGTTTTGTAATATTTTAATTAGCTTAGCATAGCTAGTTATTCAATTGTGTTGTAATAATTAATTAGCTAGAATAGTTAATTAGTTCGTTTTGTAATAATTAGCTTAGTTTAGTCTAGCTTAGCTTATTTATTCGGACCCTCCTTCACGAGGGCGTAATGTTGTAATAAGTGTGCGTGCGTGTGTGCATGTCTTCCAACCCCACGTCTTTCTTCCTTTTATTTAACCATTTTCGATGGTTAGTTTAGGGTCATTTTCAATTAGCATACATTATGCTTGCATGTTTGCATCATTCATTTGTCTTGCATGCACCGAGGCTCGGCACATCATTCAAACTGCATTGTCAATTCAATACTTCTTTGAATACGTGTTTCAAAGCATGCTATCAAAGTGTTGTAAATGCCATCTTAGTGGCCGAGCCTATTAATTTCATGTTGCATGTGTTGCATTAGGCATCTTAACACATTTAGGATCATGCATTATTTCTAACTGGTTTTTGTGTTGGCTTGGAGTACACTGTAAGTTTTACGCTTTAGCATGCTTGCATGAGTATGAGTGTTGCCATGATAGCATGCTTGCCGTGAAGCTATTTGCTTAAGTGATTAACTGCATGGATGCCTGTAGATGAAGGCTTGGTTGTTTGAATTGGAACAATTCGATGAATGTATGTTTTAAGCCCACTTTGCGAAATGGAAAATCATGTTTTAAGCCCACCTGAGGGTGGCAATTTCAAACCATTTTTGAAAGCAAACATGAGTTGAATTCATTCCAATTCTCACAATTTAGTCTATACTTGTATGTGTGCGTCACATAGTAAAGTTAACTAATAACTGGAATAAGAACACATGTATTTATAAAACAACATATCATGCTTAATAGAGGCCGATCCTTTGATCGGGCGAGCGGGGGTGCTCATTTCAGGACCTTCCCTTCTCGTACCCAAGTTCCCGAGCCGAGGCAACTTTGGTGATGACGGACACGTGGCTTTTGGCACGAGTCAGGGTTTCCTCTCAAAAATAAAATATTTAGGTGGTGACTCTGTAATCTGGCAAAGCAGTCCAGTTTTGGCATTATTTGATTTAAAATCAATTTTTGAAAATGATTTGTCAGATTGGACTCTTTGGTGTTTATCAGTCTCACATTGCACTTTGTGAGATTAGATTCAGAACTATGACAGGAGTGCGAACTGTAGGACCAATTCGAGCTCTCCGAAAAGAGGGTGCAAAGAAAGTCGAGTCTACACAATGTAGTTGATGGTAGGATGCAAATGATATGCCGCATGCTAACAGTTTGCAGATACAATAAAGAATGCTATTCGAACATGTTTTCTACACAAGTAATATATAACGAGATATGCAAAAACATATTTTCCATATGAAAGAAAGAAATGTAAATCTAAACACTCTTCATGGAAGAAGAGAAAGGGTGGTCGAGGCCAAAAACATTCCAAACATGCTACGACATGAGAAGAGAAACACACTCTGACCGCCCTGAAATCGCGAGAAAATGAGGGTAACAAAGAGGAAACAAATTTGGTGTTAATCGACAATCCTAACCATACTTTCATACTGGAAGAGGAAGGTGTTAACCAAGGGAAAACAGACGAAACACCCCTTATGCGTAAAACGTAAAGGCAATAAGATAAAGAATGCCATGCATACAATACAACATACGGTAGACACAAAAATTGGTATACATCACAGCTTCAAAAATAGGCTTACAAGCTGATTGAGAGTTGGACTTTTGTGTTTTCGCACTGCCTTGAGAGCTGATGATGTATGCAATGTAGTGCAATAGAATGATGATAAAATGAGAAGATGGCAATATGTGAGGCAAGCCTTGTACAAATAACGATGAAGCGCAATGAAAGATGCAGATATGAGGAATAAAACCTTTTTGGATGCAAAATGGATCATGCGAGGGGATGCACTTTATTCAAAAAATACTATAAGTGAAAAATGATACATGATGTATATCTCAAGGCATGGAAAATAGTGTGCGATGAATGATGTGAGATATGCATAGTGTATGGAGCGATGCATGATGCAACTTATGAGATGAATAATATAGAGAGTGGTACACCACATATCTCATGGAATGAATGCAAGGCAGTGTGTAGGTCACACCATATTTATGCAACGAAGCATGACAATTTATGCAACTTATTGAAGTAAAACCAACTTCTTGGGTTAAACCTACACAACAATCAAGGCAACTCAGCGCAACTCAGCTATTGATATTTACAAGTATGGAGCAAAGTCTAGAACTAGAGTAATCAAATATGTAGTTTGAATCAACCAGAGTATGTCAGCATGCATGCATGAGCCAAAGCACATTTATCAATTCGATGAAAGAAGGCAACTAAAAAGAGTATTGAATTGGTCAGGGATAACTCTCAAAGGTTGAATCATATCAGAATCATCATGGGGGTGAACTCACCCTTACTCTATGGATAAGTGCTTGACAGATAACTTTGGTAGAATGGGAGAAAAGTATGGTTCATGCCCCTTGTTTAGCTTGATTGCCAAGTCAGATGTACTCTGGCCCCTGGTGTCCAGTCACTATTTGCATTTTTCTAACATTATGCAGGTGCCTGTGATAGAAATCATCAAATCATAGAATAGCTGCCAATCAACTCGACTTATGCTTCTCCCATGCCCCAGAGTGTTGAGAAGTTATTTTGGTCCCCAACGCAGTGATGGATTTCTCGCATACACTTTGTAGTGATCATGAACTTGATGCCACTTACGTAGGCACACTCAGCTTGTTTATGACTTCCATACATGGACTCGTTTTGAATTTGAAGCGAAGATTTGTGTATGGAATTTTGGTCGTGCCACTCTATTGAACTTTGAGCCATACGCACACAAAAGAGACTCGATGAGGGTAGATGAGACACGCACCCGACCTGAAAACAAGACTTGCAACTGACCCCAAACACCAAAGAAGAAGAGAAACGACTCAAAGTCACTAACCATCCATTGTGCCTCTAGTTTTCCTTATGTTCACTCATTTATTCGAAAATTCCCTTTAGAAATAGATTTTGCAAAAGGTTAGGTTTCAATTCGCTTTGGGCTCAAGTTGAAGATTTTACTGATAAATTCAAGTATTGAAAATTTCTCTACCTATTGATTCAAACTAGTTCTTGCTCACCCAATGCGAATATGCTATGTGCGGTAGTCATTGTAGCTCCTGGATGGATACAAAGCTAAAGATATGAGTTAGGCAAGGATATTGGGTCAAACCTCAGGAAAAGGTTGCCTACGTATCTCAATATGAGAATCAGACCTCACGTAGTTCACAGTTAAGGTTCACTCGGGTATTGTCACTCTCCTTTTGCGCTCTAACTTTTGCTAGAGCTGCCCTTTTGTGTTTTCAACCCTGCGAGCTATCATTATTTTCATTTTTCACTTTTTCTACGCTCTAAGTTTTGCATGAGTCGCCCTTTCTGGTTTTCAGCCCAGGGAGCCTCTCAAGGGTAGTGTTACAATATTTGCACAAGAATTATCCTTGCCCTAGCAATGCTTCGTTCTCCATTGACTTGTGCATGTCATCTCCGTTGCTTTCATTCCACTTTCAAAGTTAAGTCTCCTCACTATGTAGTACCTCATTGAATTGGCTTCTTTGAGTTTAGAGAGAATTTTTTTTCCTCATGGTGGGTTTCACTCCATGGATGCCCTTAGCTTGATTGTTGACTTTTCTTTTTCTTTTTTTCTTCTTCTTATTCTTCTCTTTGTTTTTTTTATTTTCCCCATTTCTTCTTCTTTCTTGTTTTTTTCTTTTTGCTTTTTCTCTTTTTTCTTTTTTTCTGAGTGATGAAAATGCCATGGAGAGAAATTCTAGGATTTATGAGGTCTAAAAGCTATCTTGTGCCCACCAAAATGACTGCTAGTGTGAAGAGAATTCCTAAAACAATGTAAAACACCATACATGATTCTGAATCTATCCTCGCAAGTTTGCAAAAATGAAATTGCTTGAAATTTTTGAATGATCGTGAAGAGCATTGTGACAATAATTCAAAATTTGTTCGAACCATTTGGGGGATCCTCCTCAGTGCTTAAGCTTATTAGTGAAATCTCATTCTCATTAGCACATTGGATAATTTGCACCTTTCCTTTGCTTAATTAAAATTTTCAAAGCTTTCTTGTTTTCATTAGGTCACACATGGATTGCTGTAGGCACAATTAAATGATCAAAAACTCGACTCTCTTTCTTTAATTAAAGGACAAAGACACAAGGGTACACGAGAGCAATTAAAAAGAAAAGACCTAACTGTCACAACGACACAAGAAAATACAAGGAAAATAAGACTCTAACCTTGACACATGACTCAACCATCCACAAGACACAACATTGAGTTCGACTAAAATCACATCAGTAGCATCCCAAACACAAAATGGTTCTTCTTTTTCAAACTCCATCGACAGAATTCATGACATAATTTAAGTAACCCATTGGTAGGTTTCATCTTGCCTTTACTTTAGCATCATTATTGAAACTCGCCTGGCAGCCTCCAAACTTCTCTTTGACTGAAGTAATTTCCCTCTATAATTTTTTACACCATGCCCCTAGGTTAGAAGGTCCTTTCCAAGCACTTTCAACAATTTCCCCTAGTTGATTGTTGGCCAAACATTGATAGAATTTATGTGGTCGGGTAGTAATGGGTTGGTAGTGACATTGGGTTTTTAAGGTGGAGCTATTGTTTTGTTGTCGATGAGATCTTGAATCTCATGATGATGATGATAACAACAATTGATGTCATGACCGTGTTGTTGGTGAAAGGCGCAGTATTTGGTAAGGTCATGCTGAGCTGGGAGAATATCAGGGAGAGGTCAAAGGTCAAGGAGTTTGAGGTGGCCTTCCTTTGTGAGGATTTGAAGAGCTTTGGACGAGGCTATATAGAGTGGATTGAAGGTGCAATTTTGGGAGCAGTGAGCACCAGTCCTAGAAGCATTGGCAAAGGCGTAGGTGTAGATTGGGTACTTATGGAAAGTACTCCTATAGGTTTGGGATTGGAGTTAGAATGGGCATTTCTAGTAAGGCATCTCTTTCCATGGCTTGGCCTTCCTTTGTTTGTTAGCCCTTGATTCAAAGCACCCTCAACCTAACTTCTCACATTGAACTTACTTGCAATAACCCCTATCTTGGCATTGGGATATTGAGCGGAAAAAGTTTCATCCACAATCTTCTCAACAACTACAAAGACTTGCTGTTTGTTTAGGCCTTTGATCTTTGGCGTCTCAATAATCTATCAAAGATGTGCACAAAATCAATACTTGCCCCAGACTCATTCTTACTACTTGCTTCAGCCTTGTCAAGGGATTGGATGGCAATATCTGGGCAAGGCCCATTTGCTATTGACATGGTATCACCCAAGCTTAAGATATCTTTGAACAATGTGTCCAATTGGGCTAGCCTTCTACTACCACCATCAACCTTCAACACAATTTCGACTTTGGGCTGGCCTATTTCATTTTTAGCTTGCCCCAAGATTGAAGAGTTCTTTGATACGAAATTCCCAAGATGGGATGTGGTTGGGGTTAAAACCCCAAAGGTTAAATCTACCACAGTTCTCTAAAGGTTTTCAACCATTCTTAACATCTCAAAAGTAGTGGATTCGACTATTGGTGCACTTGGTGTATTTGAACTGGATTAGTTTAGATGGATTGACTAAACTGGGCCTTTCCGAAGTTCATTTTTTGGGGTTTGAGAGGATTGGGGTTCAGATGCGTCCATCATGCACAAGTCGGTACCCTCTGGAATGAACACTTTCGGCTTAGGTAGATGGGACGAAGTGATGTATATATTGGGGTTGTAGGTGGATGTTAATGTATGAATGATGTTAAGGCAAAGAAGTGGTAGCACTCTGTTATGAATAGGCAGTGGGTTAGTGGTGACGTTTGGCCTTTACGGTGGAGCTATGATTTTATCATCAATGAGATCCTAGATCTTATGACGGAGGTAAATACATCGGTCAGTGCTATGGCCATGTTGCTGGTGGAAAGAACCGTATTTGAATGCGTCATGCCTAGGTGGAAAAGGATTAGGAAAGGGTCTAGGATCTAGAAGCTCGAGGTGTCCTTTATCTAATAGCACTTTCATGGCTCAGGTTAGGGACATGTAAAGAGGTTGAAAGCTTCTGGTTTGGGGTCGGTTTGAGTTGTATGGTTGTAGGTTGGTTTTAGTAAATGGGTTGGTTGTTTTGGTTGAGGTGGTAACAGTGTTGACTTCTAAAGATTTCGAGGTTGTGCTACTACTGCTAGTAACATTGGAACCGCGAGCAAAGGTCTTCATCTCGGGTTCTTGCTCATCTAATATGATCCCTTGCTTCATGGCATCTTCAATCTGGACCTCTATTTCATGCAACTTTTTAAAGGTAAAGAGCGAAAGGACTATCATCTCTTGTAGCATCTTGCCATGTAGATTTCTCACGGCCATCATGGTTGCCTTGGCTCTCTATCTTGTTATAAATTCCACAAAACTCTCTTTGGGCTCCTGACGGGTTGCTTCTAAGCCCTAAGTGGTTACTTCAATTTGCGACTTGTAGGAGTACTGAGTGATGAATTCCTTAGCTAGTTCCTTCCAACTTTGTTTCACTGAATCCTTCAATTTAGCATACCAGGTGGTAGCTATACCTGACAAGGTTTGCCTAAATAGAGATAGCTTCTGGGCTCGAGCCAAGCCTATTGGCTCTAAGACATCTAAGAACAACCGGATATGCACTATGGGGTCCCCTGATCCATCAAACTGGTCTATATGTGGCATCCTGAATCCTTCAATTTAGCATACCAGGTGGTAGCTATACCTGACAAGGTTTGCCTAAATAGAGATAGCTTCTGGGCTCGAGCCAAGCCTATTGGCTCTAAGACATCTAAGAACAACCGGATATGCACTATGGGGTCCCCTGATCCATCAAACTGGTCTATATGTGGCATCCTGAATCTTTTTGATAACCTGGTAGCAGTTTTGGTATTCCCACCCTCGACATCAGGGAAAGAATTGATCCCTTGTGACTTTTTGAACAACTTCTCTAACTTGGCTATTTTCAACATAGCCAGATCAAACTCAATAAAATCAAGGGAAAAGAGCCCTTTGACAGGATGTGCTGGAGCTTTAAAAGTTGGAGCCTGTGTCGGCTCTTCTGTTTGGCGAAGACCCGAGAAATTCTCAACTAGTGGTGGTGGGTTTGGAACCGAATGTGTGACGACCCTGACGTACATATCATTTTTATATATTATTTTATTGATAATAATTGCATGATTATGTGTTTAACTTGTGTCTACCTATTTACTTATGAAATATCTGTTAGAGTACGGACTTAGAATTCGAAATTGAAAGCCTAGAAGTATTTTGAAACCAAAATTGATTAGTTCAATAAGTTGAAATATTTAGAATCATATGGAAAATTTAATTAAAATTTGATTAGGATCAAAATAATTAGAATAAATTAACTAAAATTTATTAGGATTAACTAAGCCTAAGCTAGATTAATTAGCATAATCTAATCCCTTGTATCTATGTGTGTGTCTTAAGCATTTTGAGCTCATTCTTTTTCAACAAATTGTGGCTCAGAATTTGGAGAGAGAGAGACCAACTTCTAAAGAGAGAGTAAAGGGATTGTAGAGAATTCGAAGGGGATCGAAGAGATTATGCTACCAACATCTAAATTCAAGCTCTATGTAAGATTACTACACACAATTCTTGTAGATAATTCATGTAGAAGTGAAGTTCATGGAGGTTGTAAGATTATTTGCATGAATTTGTGAGGAAAATGTTAGAATCACTTGAATTCTTGTAGGATTGAGTTGAAATTGAACTTGTATGCATAATTCTTCATCTTTGAGCTTGATTTTCTACAAATTCATACTTGCATGGAGCTTATACATATTAACTTGAACAATTTTCCATGATTTTATGCTTCCCATTTCATTTCATCATGTTTTGAAAGAAAATAAATTCAATTCATTACATGCATGGCAAAAACATTAAGTTTTGAGTCTTGTTTTGGGAAATTGAGAGAAGTTTGAGAGTATGGTTCCACAAATTCCATATTTTTATGATTTATAGAGAGTTTTTACATATTTCTATCAAGTCATGCAAGCTTTGAACATGAAAGACACATTTTTGAAATTCAAATTGCAGTTTGAATATTCCAGAATTCGCCCAGTTTGCTTGAGCAAGGAATCCGTAGCTCAAGCGCTCTTTGCATGCTTCTAGTATTTTTGTAGACATTTGCAGTTGGCTCGAGCAACCAAGTGTGCGCTCAAGCAAACTCAACTTTGCATTGCACTTGGCTTGAGCGACCAAGTGATGGCTCAAGCCTATTTTAACACCTTCCAGTACTTTTGCAGTCAAGCTACACCGTTTGAGTGACCAAAGGTACGCTCGAGCGAAGACCCTATTTTCGGCAATTTTTGGCAAACACCCATATGTGCATATTTGCATCCTCATACTCATTTAAGTATTCTTAAGCATTGTTTAGACATCTTTAGTCACATGTAAGAGAATTGAATTAAGATACAATATTTGTTTTGTATGTGTACTTCAATGTGTATCTTTGTTATGTGTTTTGTGTAGGTGGTCATCCGAGGTCTAACACATGTGCCAGCCCACTGTGAGTAGTATCTTTGTAAAGATATGTTCGAATGTATTTTGAATTACTTCAAGAATGTTATATTGAAATGTTATTTTAACTGAATGAATGATTGTCTTATTTGAAATGTATTTGTGGTATCCTATAGTGAAGCCCTCGCCTGGGGGAAACAATACCATGGCCCTTTGATCAATAAGGCCCTTGCCTGGGGGAAACAATACCAAGGCCCTTCATTATTTGATTACAGAGATCTTTGATGTTGACCCGAGTGGTCTCTTTACTTGACCTAGATGGTCCCTTTGTTTAGACCCATGTGGTTCTTTTGTTGACCTTCATGGTCCCTTTGATATAAAGCCTTCGTGCCCTTTGCTTTGCGTTATTAGATGTACCACATATGAGTTATGATTTATGAACTTTTTATGTGACAAGTACTTAATTATGATTTGTTTCGAAACTCATGAGATTTGATTTGTAATATGCTAGACATCATTCATTTAACCTCTTTATATTAATATTACTTATTGGGCTTTAGCTCACCCCTTTCCCTATATATATATATATATGTGTGTGTGTAGGAGAGCAGATGGAACATCAAGTCTAGAGGAACCTCGGGAGTCCACCTTTTGTGAAGTCGCTTTGGAGTGTCTGTGTCAACCCTTTTATTTTATGTTCTTTAGTTTTGTCATTTGGGGAGACTTGCTTTGAATGGGTGATATGTGTAAGAAGTTTAACTGGGTGTGTTGTACCTACGTATGTATATATATATATATATAAGAATGGAAGTATGACTTTTAAGTTTTAAATACTTGTGAAATTTGCATGTATGCACCGCTCAATAGACATAGTTACGTTCTATTATTGCTTCCGCAAAAGTCCCATTTAATATTATTAATTATTTGTTCTGTCTTTGAGGCTGGGTAATGTGGAATTTTTGGTCGGTCATGGCCTAAACGTCTAGGGATAGGTTTGGGTTGTGACAATTTGGTATCAGAACATAAGTTATACCTCACTCACTTGTCCATTAAGTAATAAGGTATCTATAAAAGACCTAAGGATTGCATCTGTGTATTTTAGTCCAAGGATAATGTGACTTTTGTAATTGTGTACGTGATTATACGTGCTTACGATTGTGTTTATTATAATACCAAGTTTATATAGATAATGGTGAGAACAAGAGCGGGCAAACTGGAGGAATCTACCTCCACCCGACTTGACCGAATGGAAAAGATGATACATGATTTGACCGAAAGTGTAAGGCAACAACAACAATGGCATCAACAACAGCCATCACCCCCACTTCTAATGCCCATGCCACCATTAGTACAGGATCACCAAGCCGATGATTGAATTATTACGCTCACTAAGGAATTCAAAAAGATGAAGCCACCCTTGTTCCAAGGGGGAGTTGATACATTGAAGGTTAAAGCTTGGGTTTTAGGGATCTGTAGATGTCCCCGAACGCCCCGGGGAGGGACGAGCTCCCCCGTTCCGTTCGATATTGGGCTCACTACAGCTCAGGACTCTCAAATTGTCACGGTTCTAAGTCTGAACCAAAGAGTCCAAATCCGGCAAATCGTTTTGAGAAAACAGATTTTTAGAAAAGAAGTGCCAAACATGGACTGCTTTGCCAGATACAGAGTCGCCACCTAAATATTTTATTTTGGGGAAATTTAGGAAACCCTGACTCGTTTGCCTAAGGCCACGTGTCCGTCGTCACCAAAGTTGCCTCGGCTCGGGAACTTGGGTACGATTGGGGAAGGTCACTTCGTGAGCACCCCCGCTCGCCCGATCAAAGATCGTCCTCTACTAACCATGATATCAAGTTTTGAAAACATTGTGTGTTCTTATTCCGATTTTTAGCCTAGATTTACTATGTGATACGCACAGCATACAAGTATAGACTGGATCGTCTGAATTGGAACAAAACATTTTATGTTTGTTTATTTTGAAAATGGTTTGATGGTGCTACCCGCAAGTAGGCTAAGACGTGAATTTGCCACCCTCGGGTGGGCTTAGAAAACATGATTTTGCCACTATCTAGTGGGCTTAAAACTCACAGTCAATGATTTGTTCCAATCCAAATAACCCAACCTTCACCCACAGGCATTCAGGCAGTTATATCACATAAGCAAATAGCCTCATGGTAAGCATGCTATTCATGGCAGTCACTCACATGCATGCAAGGATGCTAAAGCATAAAACTTACCGAGTACTCCAAGCCAAAACAGAAGCTCATTAGAAATCCATGCATGATCCTAATTATACAGAAATGCCTAATGCAACACATGCAAAAATGCAACTATAGCAGGCTCGGCTATTCTAAACATGGCATATGAAATGCTACAGCTAACATGTATTCAACTTGGAATCGAAAGTACAATGCAGTTAGTATGATGCGCCGAGCTCGGTGCATGCAAAACAGATGAATGAATGTAAACATGCTATCATACTGTATGCTAATTGAAACATGCCCTAATCTAACCATCATAAGCGGGTAAATAAAAGGGAGAAAGACGTGGGGTTGGAAGACATACAACACACACACGCACACTTATTACAGTTGTGCCCTCGCGCAGAGGGTCCGAATAAATAGTACAGTCCAAACAATACAGTCCAAATAATCCAGTCCAAATATATACAAATTCCTAATTAATTTACAAATTAACTAAGAAAAATAATAAACTGGCATGCAAGCCAGGGACTGCCTTGACTCTTCTTTAGATGATGGATGATGCACGTCTGGGCTGCCTTGCGCGGAAATCCACTGGGATGCCCCAATTAGCCTCTGTTTTACAATTACTCTTGGAAAGCGCGCCAAGCTCCGAAAGGTTGCTAATTCTTGATTTGCTGCAACAGAGAGCAGGAAAGGGGCATAGCAATGTATTTTCACAAATGTATGCATGCCTCGATCCTCGTGCCACCAATCACGCATGTCGATGCATGATGGCCGAGGAGTCGATTTGCATGACTCAATATGGAATGAATGCACACATAAACACAACAGGGCCTAGACTCCATCATGGATAATCCAGAGTGTCGGTGACAGGGAATTGAGACACGTTCCGTCACTCGGAGTACGAAACGTACCTCGTTTCCCATGCTCGGGCTAACTTCTATCCCAAGCATAATGCAATATGCATGACATGCATGAAATGCAACTAAGATACAACCTAACATACACAATGCTATGAAATGGCATACACGATGCACGAGATAACATGGCATACACAATGCGCTAACATACAACCTAGCATACGCAATGCTATGAAATGAAATGGCATACACAATGCACAATGGACTTGCACCAACACAAGTGGACCTCAGCCACACTCACATAGGAGGCCATGAGATGAAAAATGAGACACTCGAAATGCGTGCA
Organism: Camellia sinensis; assembly: GCF_055761805.1. Classification (NCBI taxonomy): domain Eukaryota; kingdom Viridiplantae; phylum Streptophyta; class Magnoliopsida; order Ericales; family Theaceae; genus Camellia; species Camellia sinensis. The sequence continues at coordinate 86,656,740 of NC_138965.1, forward strand.
CACATGCACGCAAACCGAGGACCGACCCTAAGGCACCAAATGCCACTCTAACAGGACATGACAAAGCATGGAATATGGCATACTATCATGCAAATTTCAGAGGCAATAAGTGATGCAAAACAGCCCCGAAAGATGGCAAAATGACACCCAATGCATGAAATGAGACCCGAAATGCAAAACTAGGCATACGCAATGACCTATAGCTATACAAAGCATGCATTATTTGAACATGGAATGTAAAGAAAGAGTCAATACAGCCCAAAAATAAGCACATTTACAGTTCTAATCAAGGTCAAACAATGAACACAAATAGGGCAAAACTAGCATGCAAAAATGGCCCTAAATGTGAGATAAAGAAGCAAGTCATGGCTGCTGGCCTCAAACACGAGAGGGCCCTTCAACAATGTTGAAGAGGGACCCAAAACATGGCATTTTTCAGTTTATTATCAAACCCAAAACAGTGCACAAGTATGCTCAAAATACTATGCAAAACAAGGCCAAAATGAGAGCTATAACACAAAGTACAAAAAGGATGCCTCAAACAGTGAAAGACCCTTAATGAAACATGAATATTGGGTCAAAATAAGGTCATTTATAGTTCGGACCAAAGCTCAAAAACAGAAGCATAAGAGGCTAACAAATCATGCAAAAATGGAGCCAAAAGAGAGATATAAAGGCAAGTGGAAAATGGAAGCCTCAAAAAGTGATGAGCCCTTCAACAATGTTGAAGAAGGGTTCAAAATAAGAAACTTTACAGTTTATGACATGCCTCAAAACAATTTATACATAGGCCAAAAATACTACACAAGAAAATGGCATACAAGAGAGGCAATGAAGCAAGTGCAACAAGGAGGCCTCAAACAGTGAGAGGCCCATAAAAAAACATGAAAAATAGCTCAAAATAAGCCTAGTTCCAGTTAGGGTTGGAGCCCAAAACAGCAAGAAAGTATGGCTAATGTATTGAACAAAATAAAGCACAAAAAAGGAGAATAGGAACTCACCCTTGAAGACCAATCTTTGATAGCTCCTTGGCTTGAGTTTGGTGGCTCCTTAGCTCTGAAAATAGCCCTGAAGCTGCTGGAATGGATGATGGTGATGTGGTGCTAGGTGGTCGTGTGGAAATGGTGTAAGGCTTAAGGGTTTGGAGCTTGGAAATATAGAGAGAGAGAGAGAGATACAAGGCAAGAGGCTTGGGGGAATTTTTGTAACCTTCAATATGCAGATGGAGGGCCTGCTATATAGGCAAAAATAGGGGGGGAAAGGAGGAAAAAAATGGAGGGAAATGAATCAAGTTTCCTCCCAAAAATGCCCCCCCCGGATACAGAATCTGGGGGGAAAAGGAGGGTGTATCTGCACTGTACTTGATGCAAGGATTCCGGCCGGCCAGTTATTGAGGTTGCAGGTGGCCGGCCGGCTCTTCCCATGGCCGGCCAGCCAAGGGTCAAAAGGTTCAATGAGGATTAGTGGCCGGCCATACCAAATTGGTGGCCTCCCATGTATGCACAACACAATCATGTGGTCAAAAACTGGAGATAGTGAACCAGGAGAGAGAACAACCCACTTTTAGGAGGGGTTCAAAAGGTTCAAAAACAATTACTGGCCGGCCACCAAATATTGGTGGCCTCCCAGATGTGTACATCACAAATATGAGATTTAGGGTTCAAGTAAATGGCCCAAGGGTGGTCAACATTGGCTTTGAAGTGAGAAAAAACGGGCGACGGAGGGCGACGAAGGGATAAAGTTGGCTGACAGAAAAATTACTGGCCTCCCACCCTTCTACGGCCTTCTTACCAATGAAACAGAGGTCCCTGCCAAAAATAAACTCAAACCGATGCAAAACGAAGGTTCGGGGGCCGAAACGCGCAGCTCGAGGCCCCGAAAACTGACTGTTAGGCACCGGGAGTGATGTTCGACCACGAAGTCGGTTTCTCGGGCCACAGTGTGCCTCAAAAGAGAGCAAACAAGATGCATGCCAAAAGCCGGAGCAAACGGAGGTGGTTAAGCAGTCCCGAACCGAGGCACACGGCCAACAGCTCCGAAAAACCGGAAACCGGACTCCAAACGGGCAAAACGGCCTACGACCACGAAACATAGCCTACGGCCACTGAGAGATGGTCTACGAGACCTCTCCCTTCCTTCGGGAAGAGAAAACAGAGAAAACGGAGCCTGGTTCGCAAATCGAGGCAAAGCACAAAAGAGTTCGAAAGTCCGGAGGCAAGGCTCGCAGCCGAGACTCTGAAACTTCTGAACGAGCATAATATGCAATATCACCAAGCGCTCAACTGGTGACGTCTGAGTCTTAAGGTCGGTCAAAAATGGGGTGTCTACAGGATCGAAAAGTTATTTGAGGTGTTTCCATGCATAGAGACACAAAAGCTTCAGTTGGCTGCATTCACTCTAGAGGATGAGGCGAGAAGATGGTGGATGTTGGTTTGAGATGATAACAAGGAAATTGGTTGGGCTCAGTTTTTAGAGATTTTCTATGATAAATACTTTCCACAGTGTATCAGGGATAGGAAGGTATTTGAATTTGATGAGTTAAAGCAAGGAAACAAAATAGTGGCAGAATATGAGGATCAATTCACTGAACTAGCATAGTTTGCGCCACATATGGTTGACACAAACTACAAAAAGGCCAAAAAATTTGGAGGAGGTCTTTGTGATTCGACTCTAGAAAGGATAAATGTACTAAAGTTGCTAACGTATGTTGATGTTTTGGACAGGGCACTCATGTTAGAGGCAAACATGGCCGCTCGTAACCGAAATTTTGAATGGAAGGGTAAAATGCAGAATGTCAACATGAACAAAGGGGCAACATCAGCAATGAATAAGAAAGCGAAATCGAGAAATTCTAGTAGTTCAAATCAGAGTGATAGTTCAAATCGAAGTGGTAACTCGGCACCTATTTGTCTAGATTGTAAGAAGAAGCATCGAGGTGTATGTTATCAAACTATAGGGGCTTGTTTTCTATGTGGAAAGGTGGGACACATAGCAAGAGAATGTCCATAACCATGACAAGGTGGTAACCGGAGTGCTACAAGTTCAACAAGGTCAGCACCGACTGTAAGAGCCAATGTAACACTGACTGCAACGAGGGACAATCAAAGGCAAGGAAGGGTTTTCGTGCTCATTATAGGGGACACTCAAAATGCAAAGAGTGTGGTTTCAGGTACACTCTCTATTTGTGGGCAATGTGCATATGTATTGATTGATTCAGGGTCTACACATTCTTTTGTTTCAATGTTATTTGCTCATAAATTGAATAGACCTTTGGAAACCTCGACATATGTACTATGTGTGTCATCACTATCAAGAGGATCTATGCTATGTTCATCTGTTTACCTTGTATGTGAAATTTTACTTGAGAATACCATCTTATATGTTGATTTATTGCCCTTGGACATGACTCAATTTGATATTATTTTTGGTATGGATTGGCTATCCAAATATTATGCAAACATTGATTGTGCCTCAAAATAAGTAATATTTCTACCCCTGGGACAAAGTGAGTTTTATTTTGATGGAAAGGGTGTAGTTTCCCCATCATACTTAATTTCTACAATGAAGGCTCATAAATTGATTAACAAGGGACGAAAAGGGTATTTGTGTAGTATATTGAGTGTTCAAACTATAGATATTGCCGTACATAATATTTCAGTAGTAAGAGATTTTTCTGATGCGTTCCCAGAAGAGTTGCCTGGACAATTGATTGATAGGAAAATTGAATTTGTGATTGATGTAATGTTGGGTACTCAACCTTTTTCTTGACCTAGATGGTCCCTTTGTTTAGACCCATGTGGTTTTTTTGTTGACCTTCATGGTCCTTTTGATATAAAGCCTTCAGGCTCTTTGCTTGTCGATATTGGATGTACCACATATGAGTTATGATTTATGAACTTTTGATATGACAAGTACTTATTTATGATTCATTTCGAAACTTATGAGATTTGATTTGTAATATACTAGACATCATTCATTTAACCTCTTTATACTAATATTACTCACTGGGCTTTAGCTTACCCTTCCCTATTTATATATATACATAAGTGAGTAAACGAAATGTCAAGTCTAGAGCAACCTCAAGAGTCCACCTTTTGTGAAGTCGCTTTGGAGTGCCTCCGTGATGGGGCGTAGTTGGACTCAAGTGGAGCCGAGCTGTGTCAACCCTTTTATTTTGTGGTCTTTAGTTTTGTCATTTCGGGAGACTTGTTTTGAATGGGTGATAAGTGTCAAAAGTTTAAATGGATGTGTTGTACCTACGTATGTATATATACAAGAATGGATGTATGAGTTTTAAGTTTTAAATACTTGTGAAATTTGCATATATGCACCGCTCGATGGACATAGTTACGTTCTATTATTGTTTGCGCAAAGCCCCATTTATTATTGTTAATTATTTGTTCTATCTTTGAGGTGGGTAATCTAGGATTACTGACTGGTCATAGCCAAAACCCCTAGAGGCGGTTTGGGTTATGACAGAATGATTGATTGGCAACGAATATGCAGTAGCTGCTCCGATTGTTGGTTGCATCCCAGTATTAGCATCACCCTGAATGGTTACTGTGTGATTAAGAGCATCCATAGTCCGTTGGAGAGCTGTAAGCACGTCTACTAGATCCATTGGATTTTGGGCCATTTATAGGATTGGGTGAATTAGTAATTAGGGAACTGGTGATATGACCTTGTCAGAGATGGCTTTTCCAAGATTGGATAAACTATAGTGTTTTTCAAATGGCTTTTTGGGTTTTGATGGATTAGAGTGTTTTTGACTTGGATAGGTTGAATTATATGGAGTGAGTTGGATTAGGCTTTTTTCGAGTTCGATTAGACTGGGCTTTTCTAGATTGGGTATGGCTGTTTCTGAATTAGGGATGACTTCTCGTAGGTGATCCACTAAAGTATACCGAATCAAGCTCTCCTAACCTTAGTGAATCCTAGCATCGAAACAAATACCCTATCAAATCATGGTACTGGACATGTCGATCAAAACAAAGCAAGACACAATTTTTTACTCCTGGTTCTGATCTTGCTACAGAGTCAACCATTCAAATGCAATCCTCAAATTCTGATCCTCCATTAAACAAACACAACCACCTATATTTTGACCCAAATTTTGATTCTGATATGACTCCAAATTTTGAAACAAATCCCCTAAGAAAATAATATTCTCCAAGGATTAGATGCCTTTTTTCCAAAGATTTCACATTTGCACAGCAAGTATTTCACATTCGCACATAAGCAATCATTTCAAACACCGCTAGAGGTTAGGGTTTCCTTGTCCTAGCTTTGAATAGATCTAGAGCTTCACTATTCAAACAAAGTAGTATCATCACATCTTAGATACCGGAAAACATCATGTCCTAATTTTGGAAGTTACTATAGATCAATATATGTACTAGGTCAACTTGGTCAAAAAGGGCACCTCAGCATGACACCGATATACCTACACTACCCAACATCTATAGGTGAAGGAAGGAACAATTACTATGTTGGTGATCTAGATCTAAGGCTTGTATTCCCTTCGTAACAGAGCCTACGTCCTGCAAGCCTTCCAGAATGTCAGATGAAAAATACAATGACTTAAAGTGCACCATGAATGAAATGAAATGAATATATAATTGTAAATAAATCTCATATCATGGAGTTCAAGTCAAGGTCTCTTAGTTTCCCCAGCATAGTCGCCAGAAACATTAGGATGCTTTCGAGGTTACCAAGTGCACCCTACAGTTCAGACTCCCGATCTCTTAATCTAGCCCCACTAGTGCAATGTGAAACATAAATTGAGTGTCCAAATTTGAAAAATTTTATAGAAAATCCATTTATTGCAAAATGTGCCAGAAATGGACTACATCACTAGATCTCAGAGTCGCCACCTAATCTTTTTGGGAAAAATAGGAAACCATGAAAGGCCACTGTTCGTCATAACCAAAGATGCCTTTGTTTGGAACCTTAGGTATGAGCGGGGAAGGTCATGCATTGGGCACCCTCGCTCACCAGATCAAAAATCGGCCTTTACTAAACCATGATATGAGTTTTATAAACATTATATGCTCATATTCTGGTTATTAATAATGCTAACATTACTATGTGAGGCATGCAATTATAGATCATGCTGCTTATATCGGTTATGCTTTGATTTCACGCATTTTAAAAGGATTTTGAATAAATGTACAACTCACAGAAAAACTGAGCTCATATATATGGCCATCAACATCATTCTAACCCAAGCAACACAACCTCCATCCACCAGCAATCATAGAGATATATCAATTAAGCACATAGCCGCATGATATGATGTTATACATAGAAATATAACATATATAACTAGAATGCTAAAACTGTAAATGCCCACCTAGCACTCTTCCGTGACAAGCTGAAAAATAATATGCTATATACATATGCATGATCCTATATGTAAATACCTGATGCAATACATACATAAAAAACAACTAAAGATCCAGCTACTAACATTTGATACATGAATCGTCTCAAGCCATGAGTTAGCACACAAAGGCACATAAGAATTGAAAAAAAACCCACATATACAAATTCATAGAATCCTAATGCATGTAAAATGGATGCAAGCCATGAATATGATAAATAAATAAATCAAAAATGACGCTTATCAACAGATATGGAAGTATAAAAATAAAATGGATAGAAAGACGTGGGGTTAGAAGCTATTACAACAATTCAAATGAATAAGAAAGGGGGACCAGAGAGAGAGAGATTATTACAACAATTGAATGAATAATAAAAAATAAAGAATAAAAAACGGAGTGGAGTTTGAGGAGTTATTACAACAATGAATACATTCAGTCAAATTACTACTAAATCTAACAAATCATGCGAAATAAAGCAAATAAATAATCCAGGAGCTCCAGAACCACCCAAGGGAACACTCCCCCAAAACTACTTGCTTTATTTCTTGGGATGAAGCATCTGGCCAGACAAAGGATAGGTTGGCTGAACAAGAAAGTAGCCAGCCAAATTCTTCTTCCGATTGGGATTTAGGTTAGTCCAAAATTCTAGGATAAAGGCCAAAAGACACTTTCTAAGGGATGTTCATCCCTTCTAATACCTCTGCTCGCGGGGATCACTTGGGGAAAAGGTAAATGGGGCTATAACCCTCAACAATGATATGAGCAGATATGTGCAACATATATTTTGTAACAAATCAACAATTAAATGGATTAAAACCAAGAATGACTTCAAGCCCAAGAAATGGATAGGAACCTACATCCTCTCTATATGAATAAGGGCAAATGAATACCTAAATCCATACTATTAATTGGAGAGCCTAGATTAATGAAATCATTTCTTGGTGCAAGCTTTGCTTCAAAGGAAAAGATTTATCAAAGGATATTGTTAACTCCTTTCCTATTCAATGAAACAAGGGTGTTTCCACCCTTTTTCATGTTCACAAATGATTGAGAAGGGAGTATTCAATACCTTTGACATAAAACCTCGTACTTCACTTCCAAAAAAAATAATAAAAATGAAAACTAACCACTTTCTCAACATCAAATCCCAAAAATCATGCAACTAACCCACGAAATAACCTCCACTACTCATTAAGATTGAGCATGGGTTGAAGCATATGGGCCAATATGCTAAGATGATGAGATATGTGATGAAAAAGTAAACAAAATGAAAGAAACAACTCTACATAATCAAACTTATGGATGGGTGGCTACTTTCTAGTGTCACTTCTATATATAACAACAAGGAACTAAAGCACTAGAAATCAAGAAAAAGGTACAAAAGTATCTAAGATGATAAGATATTGAGCAAGGTTCCAAGTGTCACTTCTATATATAACAAGGAACTAAAGCACTAGAAATCAAGAAAAGAGTACAAAAGTATAAGAAAGTGAGAAGAACAATCAACTCAATGGATGGGTGTCTATATCATAGTTCCCTCCATTTCCATGAGAACCCATCACATGATTACAACAAACTAATAGTGAAATATAAAGCTTATAAATGAAGAACAAGAGAGAGAAAATGAAAATAGTTCAACAGTTTCACCTCTTGAAAGAGAGTGAACTTCTTGGTTGTCAAACTCTTTCTAGGCACCCTCAAGGTCTTTTAGATATGGCTTAGAGTTCTTAGGATCCTTAGCAAGAAACTTGGAGTCAAGATTTAATGGAGTTTTGATGGTTGGTATATGAGAAATGGAGGTTGAAGATGAAGTGCAGGAGGAGGCTCTCAAACAAGTCCTTTAGCCTTTAGAATTATTTTGTAACCTATTAGAAATATTTCTCAATCTTAATTTTAGCTTTAATGGAGCTTTGGGTGATGTATCAGTGAAAAAACCAATGAAGAAAATGGAGAAGAAGGTTGAAGATGATATGTGGGTGTAAAGAAATTTTGTAACCCATTGAAATGAAGAAGGATAGGTGTATTTGAGGCAAAAAAATATCTAAGATATTTGTAGAGGAAGCTTAGAGGCAAAATATCTAAAATATTTGTGTAAAATTCAAAGAAAACGCCAAAATTTTTGAAACTGGTCAATTTCCCAGACAAATCATCCAGCCAGATAAAAAAGTGTATGGCCAAACAAAAAATTGTTTGGCCAGACAGTTTTTTCCAAAGGGGAAAATAGGGTTTTTTCTAGAAAATTCTCATTCTCATTCATTCCACTCATTTCCACTTTGCCCTTGCTCAATTTACTAAGAAAATATAACACTTGAATTTTGAAATTGCGAGCCTTGGAACTTTGTAGAAATGTTTGGATCCACATGAAAAAAACATTTTGAAAAAGATTTTTAAAAAAGGTCTAAAAATGGTTGGCCAAAATGGGTGTAATGTTTGGGATTAAAGCTTGAACTCAGCTCTCCTACTGATGAATTTGTAAGATAGCACATTCCAACTTTCATCATCGGGTGTTTGGAAAAGAGCGCCCAAATCTTATGGTCGGTCAAAATGGGGTGTTTACAGGTGCCTTACTTTTATAACCAATAGTGCCCTCGTTTCCCAGAAATCTTACTTCATAGGATTCTATCCTTTAAAAGGATCACGTCAATCTCGGATTCCTCCTATTCAGATTAGAATGAACTCTTCTTAGAGTCTCATCTCTATCCAAACAGAGAGCCTCAAACCATCTAGGACTCTTGCCCTCTATTCGAATATCTCGGATTCCGATATTGTAACATCACATCCCGGCAATATCATTAACAACCTCGACGATATAGTCCGTCCACATGTCATCTCGACTATGTGCTCAACCATGTGGCCTACCCAGAAAATATGTCCCCACATAATGTACAGAGAAATTGAATGCAATTATTAATTAATTGTTGTGTAACTTTGCTCCCTATTAATGAAATGCTATTTATCCCTTGAAAAAAATTACATCCTAAACAGAGCAATTTTGCCTCAAAATTACATGATTAGGCAAGTATATTGAACACAAAAGGACCCGCAAAGATTGACATTGATATACACATACAGATGACACACACAAGCATGTTATATATGCAAATGTTTCCTTTGAGTGCAGTCCACTCCAAATTCTCCAAGTGCGCATGCTTCTGGATGACATTTTCACACCAACCATAGTCTACAATACTACATCGTTATCACCATTAAGTCTATTCAATGAAAATATCAGTGTGTACTTGAAAAAAAAGTAATTCAGATTCAGGCTTGATGAATTAGTGGCTTGCTTTGATTAAATTAAATTTTAAAAAATAAATACTAGTAAAGCATTAGAGGAATCCATTGGGCTTCATGCGTAAGGTTGTAAATAATGTGGGAAAAATAGACCTTGATAGTGTGTTATTAATTCATTTGTCTTTCCAAGACCTTATTCTTCTCTCATTGCCCAACTTGATTTCAATGTTATGCAAACACAATTCTAAAATATGCTAGTGTCTTCCTTATGATCCCTTCATATATGTGAGTTTTGTTTAGATAATATTAATTTTCCTTTCTTCTTCTTCGTCACATTTATTCCAAACAATAGATAGAGGGTGATATTGTGGCAATTATGTACGCCTTTGTTTTCCCTCTCAAGAATCCCTCAACAACATTGTTAGTTTTACTATCCCTAATATAAATTTCATTGGTTATAGATACTTTCTTCTCTGCCAAACCTCTAACAAAGACTCCTCAATTTCTTGGATTTGTCATCTACAATTTTAAGTATTCCTCTGGTGCTAGTAGATCTGTTATTTCTTCATTGTACAATTCTAGAAATGTAACTTTCATGCTATACTCAGCATTTTGAGCTGCTAGTATGTCAAAATTTGTCTAACAACTTGGGAGTAACACCTGCATCGCTTGGGAATTCACCATTTTACAAGAAAGGAGACAATATCAAATGAGTAATAATAACAAAAAAGCAAAAGGCATTAATTAGAGGTACACCGAGGCAGAGTAATATAATATCTATAGCTTGAGAATATTAACAATGATGTTGTTATTGATGCCCTTGTAAAGACGTGAGGATGCATTTGTGACTTGTTCGATATAAATTACATTTTTTAAATGTCAAATTTTAGCATAATCCTGTCATTGAATATTAAGACAATTAACACATTATATCTTGAATATTTCTAGGTTCTGGATGCATCGAGTGGCCACCGATCAATTAGGGATTCTGAGGCTGATGAGAACCCGTATACACTACTAGCAAAGGATCAGGTATATATAACCTTCAAACACCTTAATTATAGAACACCTTAACCAGTATACACCACCACTAGTCCGGGTGGTACTTCTTGCTGCCCCTTAGGGGAAGAAGTTTAGAAGAAAAAGTGAATGCATTGTATAAATTGTATACCTTTTAGAGTAAGGTGATATTGTTCTTTTGAATGATTCTAAGGAGTAATCCAATTCTGTTGAGTGATTGATTTTTGCACTTTTTATTGTGCAAACATCGTATTGAAAATAATGAATATCATAAGATTTGTCCAATAGTCCTTAGTCTGACGATATATGGGATTATGTATATGGTTTGGATTTAGTCTCAGTTCATGCTTTGAATTTTTTATGATGTTATTGATTCATCCCCTCGAACTTTTAGCTTCCTCCCTTGAAATGCTTAAACATTTAAGTCTTCTGTTAATCTATTAAACATTGGAAATATAGTTCACTGGTTTCCTCCCCTTTTATGATTGTTACAGTCTCTCCCTAGGCATTACATTTTAATTAATCAACTATTTGACCTAATATTTTGGTTGATATATTAATCTTTTTTCAATTTGGATGCTTGGAATTTCTTCATTAATTTCTTAACTCCCTCCACCCTGCCTTATTTTTATTTTATTATTATTATTATTTTTTAGTTGTTTGGGGGGGGCTGGTGCTCTCTAAGGTTGGTGTCACGACCCCAAACCGCCCCTAGTAGTTCGGTGCCGTGATGGCCAGTAATCTGGGATTACCGAAGGCCATCTTTCAAAAGTTTAGCAAGATTAGAGTATAGTAAACGGGGCTCACAAATGCGGAAGCAATAATCTAAGATACAAGTAGTCCATAAGAGCAGTGCATAGATTCAATGTAATGGCATACATCTTTACAAACTTGAATACAACAAAAGCAAAATATGTGTTACATCTTGATCAAAAGGCTTCTTGAGCCGACATATACAAAATACAGTGAGTACAAGCCAAGAAGCATAATTTTCAAGAAGTGCCGACGTGAATACAAAATAACGCCGACATAATCATGGATCCAAAACAAGCTTTCAAAAACACATTCTAGGCGTCGCCGACGTCCTGCTCATCACCTACATATATATAGAGAGGGTGAGCTTGGATACTCAGTGAATGGTACTAAAAATAAAGGTTTTGCATGAATATAGCCGAAGTCTTTCAAAACAAAACACGGCAAAACTATACAGATATTAGTCGAGGTTCCTTCAAAGCAAAACACATCAAACTCTATCAAACAAGGGATGAACCGTATTCATCAATCAAATCTTACAAGTCTCAAGGGATGCTTACTTACATCGGCAAAACAAGGGATGAACCGTATTCATCAATCAAATCTCACAAGTCTCAAGGGATGCTTACTTACATCGGCAAAACAAGGGATGAACCGTATTCATCAATGAAATCTCACAAGTCTCAAGGGATGCTTACTTACATCGGCAAAACACAAATCAAGCTTATCAAAACAAGAAAATCCACGCGGTAAATCGCCAGTGGCAAAACAAGGACTGTACGATCCGTAATCGTTGAGTCAAAGGTACTGCGAAAGTTTATAGTCCTCCAGCACAAGGGACTTGTGTTACTTAAGCCCGTAGCTCCTTTTAACATGATGATCCGGTGTTACTTAGGCCCGTAGCCCGATTTAACATAATAGCACTTGTTACTTAGGCCCGTAGCCCGATTTAACATTTTAGTGCTCCCAAGAAAGGACCGTATCCTTTTATACTTAGTGATGCGAAAGTTTAGAGTCCTCCAGCACGAGGGACTTTTGCACTTGGTACTGCGAAAGTTTAGAGTCCTCCAGTACAAGAGACTTTTGTACTTGGTACTGCGAAAGTTTAGAGTCCTCCAGTACAAGGGACTTTTCAAGGATGACATCAAAACAAAGCTTATACTGATACATCAAAACAAGGTCATTCATTCATGCTTAGCAAATACTTTCATCAAAACAAGCAAAGCAAGACTTATCAAAATAGTGTAACATAGCTTTATTAAAAGCACTACTCACCTAGTTCTTCAGGTGTAGGCTCAAAGCAAGGATCAAGGTCCTACAATCACATGGCAAATCATATTCTCAAAACAAGCCTTATATATATATACGAATGATCTCGGCATTCTTGCCAGATCCAAGTCAATAACAAAGCAAAACATGCTGGGAGTCTAAACACTGCTCCCGCCCATGAAAACACACTGGGTACCAACCAGGTCTTTGCCGAGGTCCCACACATCCTTGCCGAGGTGTGGTCCCGCTGGCCTCATCAAAAGCAAAGTCGGGAAAACCAGGGTTCCCTTTGAAGAATGTGAAGAACAAGATCGTTTGGAAGATGGATGCAAGTTCACAACTTGTTACAAAAATCTGAGTTTTCAAGCCAAGAGTTCAAAACATGGACCTGGGTACCCATACAAGAAGGTCATGCAAGAATAAACACAAAAACATGGTTTTCGTTCCAAACTTTCGGATCAAAACGAGACTTTCTTCAAGAACATGTGAAAACCATTTTCTCTTTTCAAAACCAACTTCAAAGCAATGCATGACATGCAAAACGAATCCGATCATGCAATGCAGCTAGATGATCAACAATAACAATCAAAGTAGATCAAGGTTCTTACCTCAAAACTCGGATCCAACGGATCAAACCACGAAGATCAAGCTTGGAAGACTTACTCTCACTCAAGAACTTCCCTTCCTTCTCCCTAGAGCTTCTCTCTCTCTAAGGCAAAGATTTGAGACAAAGAAAATGATTGTTTCTAGGTCTGCCGGCTGTCTTAACAGTCAACTCGAACACGTGGCGCTATCGGGTTGGTTCAACTCAAAAAGGTGATTGATAGATAAGACAAGTCTCTGACAAAGCGTATGCGGCAAGCTAGGGCAAGGCACATCGGCAAGTAACAACATCGGCTAAGGTCAAAGCTTCAGCAACAGGGTAACAAAGACATCGGCTAGGGAGGACGACACTTGACTAAGTTGTGCCACACCTTGGCCGGGGTGTGCCACATCTCGGCCTAGGCCATACCTGCCTGCGGACAAGGTTCACTAAGTGCAAGACATCTCAGCAATAAGCCCGAGGTGAAGATGGGGATCGACCAAGGTCTCAAAACAGTTCTAAGTACAAAGGCTCAGGGTTGGTCAAATCTCAAGATGACCTCGGCTACACGCCGAGCAAAGAACAAAATCATGCAAGCAATACTTAGCCAAAACGAGGCAAGGCAAAACTAGCAAAATAACATATCAAGACAAGATCATGCATGAATGTATGCAAGTATGACAAGAGTAAGGTGAGGGTTGTTACAGTTGGGATTCACGGTATTGTTCAATTTCAGGGATTCTATTCCAGAACAATTTCAACTTATCTCATATATATAGATGTTGTGAGTCTTGTGACTAATTTGGGTTAATAGGGCCAAATTAACAAAAATAATTAGAACTGGTAAACATGAAGAAAAAAAAAATGTTGTGTTCATCAAATTTGTCATGTATGTTACCATAGAGGCATCTTGTTATCTATAAACAAAAATGTATTCTAGTCATGTTATTGAGTTTATTTGTCTTTATGGATAATTGAAAGAACTACTCATCCATAAAATCTATTTTAAATTGTATGATGTCTATATTCTGCTCTGATTACTTTTAAATTTGTTAGAAATTCGGCACCCATGTGGCATGACCCTTTGAACCTTTTGAACCTTATCCATGTAAGTTTGAATTTGAATTCAAAACTTATTTGGATAACCACTCATAATATCTATATCTATCAGATCAACTGATATGGATAGATGATATATTTATCCTATATATCTGATATGATATATGAGATATGGAATAATGAAAACAACGTATGTTTTTCCCATATTGACTCTCTCCCATTAAAACAACAATCAAGCTTTTTGCACTGTAACTTGTGTGGGTGATACTCATATTGTGGTATCACTTCACTGCTAGGTTCGTTGTTCGCATTCTTGAAGCACGTGATTTACCCACGAGACTCATTGCTTTAGGTTCTATTAACTAAGGTATGATCTAAATGTTTTACCCGCTGCGTTATACTTTCATTTACATTGGTATCAGAGCTTAAATGGGTATTTTCGTGTTTTTTTTTTAAATCATGTGTATAATTTTATATAAATATATACACATTATATGCATGAAAATTAATGAAGGGGGAAGATGAAGTGCAGGGTTTCTGCACTTCCACTCTCATTAGATTGAGAGTGTAAAACACCTTATTTTTATGTTCATTAAATGTCATTTTTAAGACCATAAACGTTTTTATTTTGGAAAATGGAGTCCGATAGTACCAAAATTGGACCAGAAATACACCCTGGAAGGCGGTGCGTGAGCCGCACGTGCCATATGACACCGTCAGCAGCGGCCACGAGCTGCCACGCACTTCCCACGCGCCATCACACGTGCGTCAGCCGCACTATCCACACGAGCGCCGTCCGCGCTGCGCACGCGCGCGCCGTCTGCGTTGAGCCACGCACTAAACCGCCTACTGAGCCGTCCGTTTTCCTCCGCTGACTTGACTGGCTTGGCTGCTGATGTTAAGGCACTGTTTGTTTTTATTTTTTTAATTCTGAATCACGTTAAATGGTCATAAATAATTCGTTATAGATTTGTTTTATGCGTGGTTGGTACTGTTAGACTCAGAATTAAATTTTATATCTTCTGTAAAATTTTAAAAATTTTATGAAAATAAAAAATATTTTTTCTGTGATAATAATTCATTATTTCTGCTTTAAAATGCTTCTGGTGTTGCATGATTAATTTTCTGGGGTTGAAATTTTTATTGTAGACTACTGTAAGGTTTACTATTTACTGGTATAATTGTTTCAGTTTACCAGATTCTACAATATTTATTTTTGATTTTTAAGTGTGTTTATTAGTTATTTAAAATTTCAGAAAAAATTTTAGAAATTTCTAGAAAATTTCAGAATGATGTACATTCTATTATGGCATAATCTGAATATTAAACACAACATATTATTTTTTTTTAGGGTTTGTAATATGTTGTGATTAGAGAAGCATGCTTAGTTTTTTTTTATATATTTAAATTCCATTATTAAATGAATATAGCATGTGTAAAATTTACATTAAGATGCCATTGTATGGAATTTATAATGTTTTGTGTATGCCACAAGTAGTGGGAGATTGATTTTTTTTTTTTTTTTTTTTGCGCATGGAATTAAATTAAATTTTGATAATTGTCACTAGAGACGTAAGAGTTGATTACGAGTATAGCAAATTTTCAATCTTGAGACATGTGTAATAGTATCATTATTTAATTTAGTTTTTTTTTTTGCTGCAAAATAATTTTTGTGTTGCTATCGTTAATATCTCCTGCGTATTTGTTTACTCTGTATATAAAAATGGCTGCTAAGACTGTGGTGGCAAACTTAACTAAAGGAGAAAAATTGGATGGCGACAATTATGATATATGGCATCGTAAGATCCAATACCTCCTCGATGACCAAGAAGTGTTGACCACACTTGAACAAGTGATGGTTGAACCAGAGCAGGGCAATATAGCTCAACATCGTGGTGATCTTGAAGTCTTTCAGACTTGGCATAACAAAGATCGGTGTGCGCACTTTACTATGTTGAGAAGCAATGCACAATGACTTGATTAGTGAGTTTGAGCATTACTCAACTGCATTTGAGATGTGGGAAGCTCTCAAGCAAAAGTTTGGTATTACCTCTTTGGAAAAGCTACGTGGGCTGACTATGAAGTTTCACTCCTATCAGAAAAGGGCACATCACTCGATGAAGCAGCATTTGAGGGTCATGTCAACCACGATGCGTGAGCTTGTTGTTGATGGGCACAATTTGACTCAAGAACAGCAAGTATAAGCTGTGATTCGCTCCCTACCAAATTCTTGGGAGCAGATGAAGCAGAACATGATGCATAATGAGAGTGTGAAAACATTCGAAGACATATCGCGTCATTTGGAGCTAGAGGCTGAGTGCCTTGAGGCGGCTAAGTCTGATGGTTCTGCTATGGTGGTTGAGTCGAGCTCACGTAGGACTTCTCAGTTCAAACGTGGAAAAACAAAAGGTTCCCCTAAGAAGCAAGCAGTAGCTACGCTAAAGCCCAATGGCGCTAGAAATTTCAAGTGTAGGGGCAAAAGAGGTGGCAAGAAGGTAAAGGCTAAATTGACATGCTTTAACTGTAACAAAGAAGGACACTTCGCTCGGGATTGCCCTGAGTAGAAGAAGGTACTCCCTTACTTAATTTCTTGCATTCAATGCTTTGTTTCTAGTCAAGCATTAATTGCTCATTCTCCTTATTTTTGGGTTGTAGACTCCGGAGCAACAGACCACATCGCGAGGGACAGAGTAGGGTTCATTGAGTATCACCGAGTACTTGCTGGGAGCAGAAAAGTTTACATGGGGAACGAGTCCAGTGTGGAGGTGCTTGGTATTGGCACATACAAGCTGGAAATGCGACGAGGGTGCACCTTGTATCTTCATGATGTTCTTTATGCTCCGGATATTTGACGAAACTTAGTTTCAGTTATTAGCATGATGAGCCTTGGTTTTAGCTTTTGTTTTGAGAATAATGGTGTTAGCATTTATTTGAGAACAATTTTTTATGGTTTTGGTTATCTTTCAAATGGATTTTTAGTTTTGGATGTGGATGATTCTAGTTTTAATAAAAATGCCAATGGTTCTGTTTCTAATATTGCATCCTTTTGTGATAATGATTCTATGAGATGGCATGCTAGATTAGGCCACATAGTGCAAGGCAGGATGACTAGATTGGTTAGAGAAGGTCTTTTAGGCCCACTCGCTAGAGTCACTTTGCCTACTTGTGAGCACTGTCTTACTGGAAAGGCAACAAGGAAACCATTTGGGAAAGCCATAAGGGCATCTATCCCACTACAACTTATTCATTCTGATATATGTAGACCAATGAATATGAGGGCAAGACATGGAGCCCCTTATTTCATCACATTTATAGATGATTGCATGCATTTTGGTCATGTCTATTTGATTTCTCACAGGTCAGAAGCATTGGATTGCTTTAGACAGTATGTTAATGAGGTTGAGAATCAATTAGACGAGAGCATTAAGGCTCTAAGGACTGACTGGGGACGCGAGTATCTATCTGAGCAATTTAAAGTGCTCTGTGAGGAAAAATGAGCTATCAGGCAATTGACAATTCCTAGGACTCCGTAGCAAAATGGTGTAGCGAAGAGAAGGAATCTCACATTGCTTGACATGGTTAGATCAATGATGGCACAAGCTAATCTTCCTATTTTCTTATTGGGGAGATGCTTTGTTGACTGCTGCCTACATCCTTAACCGTATGCCCTCCAAACCAGTTCCTTCCACCCCATATGAGATGTTGACTGGCAAAAAACCTAATTTGGGCAATTCGCGGCCTTGGGGTTCGGCAGCTTACATACACAACG
Source organism: Camellia sinensis (assembly GCF_055761805.1). Classification (NCBI taxonomy): domain Eukaryota; kingdom Viridiplantae; phylum Streptophyta; class Magnoliopsida; order Ericales; family Theaceae; genus Camellia; species Camellia sinensis. The sequence goes on from NC_138965.1 coordinate 86,674,810, forward strand.
CTTCTCATAAGTTTAGGAAGTTGGGCCCTAGAGGAAAGAAGTGTATCTTCATTCACTATAGTGAGCATTCTAAGGGCTATGTGTTTATTGGGGAGCATCCAAATGGAAGTGTGATTGAAATTGAGTCACGAGATGTGGATTTCCTAAAGGAGGATTTCCCTAGTAGAGGTGAGGTAACTAGAGATGTAGAACTCTATGAGATAGAGGATCTACTTGAAGGCGCACCTAGTAGCCTAGTAGAGAATGAGGAGATAATCCCTCAAGCTCCTAGGGACAGTGGGAGCGATCTACCTGCCCACGGATTAGATCCAATGGATGAGGATTCTCAACTACGTAGAAGCAAACGTGGAGCTATACCCCGTCGTCATTTTGAGATTGAAGGGGAAGCATTCATGATTGCTCTGAGTGATGAGATAGAACCTAAGAATCTCAAAGAGGCTCTCTCTTCCACTGCTAGTAAAGAATGGAGTACTGCAATGGATGAAGAAATAGAGTCTATGAAAAAAAATCATGTCTGGGACTTGGTTGATTTGCCACCATGGCGCAAGACTATTGGGAACAAATGGGTTCTCAAAATCAAGCGCAAAGCGGATGGTTCCATAGAAAGGTATAAGGCTCGCCTAGTGGAGAAAGGTTACACCCAATGAGAGGGTGTGGACTATGAGGAAACTTTTTCACCAGTTGTAAGGTTTGCCTCTATTCGCCTAATTCTGGCCACAGTAGCTCAGTTGGACTTAGAGCTATATCAGATAGACGTTAAGACTACATTTCTCAATGGAGAATTGGATGAAGAGATCTATATGGATCAACCAGAAGGCTTTGTGGTAGTAGGTCAAGAGCGCAAAGTTTGCAAGCTTCAACGATCTATTTATGGCTTAAAGCAATCATCCAGACAGTGGAATCTGAGATTTCATCTAGCCATTATTTCTAATGGGTTTACGATGATCGATGAATATCACTGTGTGTACGTTAAGCGGTCCAAGGACATTTTTCTAATATTTTCATTATATGTAAATGACATATTATTGGCTGGAAATGACAAGGAGATGATTGTCGCCACTAAAAGGTGGTTGTTCTCTACATTTCAGATGAAAGACATGGGTGAAGCGAGCTATGTGCTCGGTGTTAAGATCCTTAGGGATTGCTCTAGGGAACTTCTTGGTTTGTCTCAAGAGACTTACATTAAGACTATCCTAGAGCGATTCCAGATGCAGAGCTGCAAACCCATTGACACTCCTGTTGCGAAAGGCGAGAGCCTAAGCCTTAATATGGGTCCTAAGACTCCAGAAGAGAATGAAAAGATGGCCCGTGTTCCCTATGCAAATGTTGTTGGAAGCTTGATGTATGCTATAATGTGTACATGCCCTAACATTTGTTATGCAGTCGGATTGGTGAGTCGTTACCAATCCAGTCCAGGATCAGCTTATTGGAAAGCAGTTAAGAGGATATTACGATATCTTAGAGGGACTGCAGATTACACACTTTGCTACCAAAGTTCAGATCTACATCTAGTTGGCTATTGTGATGCTGACTGGGGAGGAGACTTAGATGAGCGTAAGTCTACTTCAGGATATGCTTTCATGCTTAGCGATGGTGCTATTTCTTGGAGCAGTAAGAAGCAATCCTGTATCGCCTTATCGACTATGGAGGCTGAGGTTGTGGCTTGTTCATCTGCTGTTCAGGAAGCCGTTTGGTTGAGGAGATTCCTTCAGCATTTGGATGTTGTCACACACACTTCAGACCCTGTGACTATCCATTGTGACAGTATGGTTGCACTTGCTTACGCTAAGGATCCTAAATACCACGGTAGAACCAAACACATTGATGTGAGGTTCAACTTTATTAGAGACATTGTGGCGCAGAAAGAAGTGATCCTGGAGCACATCCCTACGAGTCGCATGGTTGCGGACCCTTTGACTAAGCCCATTGCTAGAGATGTTTATCTGACTCATGTTAGGGCTTTAGGACTACGTGGGTGGTGATATATTTATGTGTATTCAGTTGAACTCATATTTTTGGGGATATTTATGCCATTAGTATTCATATTTATTTCTATTACACATTTATGTTTACTACTTTTTGCAATGGTTTATGAATTAGCATACATAGAATAATTAAATTGATGTTAGCAAGCAAGATTGGCTCACTCACATAAGCAATCGCCCTTAGCGCTAGATAGCGAGCAAGGATGAGACTAGTGGCTTATTGTATTTGGAGAAAATAGAGAAGCTAAAATTATCCACTAGCTATGTCGCCTTGGTTGGAGCCAAGATGAGGTCTTGTTAGAGACCAACCATGGATACGAGAGTACCCATTTTTCCATGATGTGCCTGTTATGAATAGCCAGATGCAAGATCTCATTTGATGCCTGAGACGCGAGCAAATAGAGAATTCGAGTTAGACACTAGGAAGCGACTTGTGCACTTAAGAGCGACTAGACTAAGATTTGTATGGTGTGTGAGTTTAACATAACTCTTTGGAAGAGTTACTCCACTATAACATGCATTCGTATTGCATGTGCTTATCAACCTGTTAGTGAGGTGAAAAAATGGATCCCAGCTTTTTCACCGTGTGAGTCCTAAAAGTCATTTTTCCCTAAATGACTTCACTTTGTGCCTTTTGTGACCTTTGACTATGTCATAAGATAAGGAGTTGATGTTCAACTACTTTGGTATGTTGCCTGCGGTCATGTATGATTCGGCTTTAAGGGACATTACTGGGAAAGCGGTCAATTTCAAATTAAATAATATGAGGGTGAAGGGAAGGTCATCTAGTTCTACATCTCTACTCTATATTCATTGTCGACAACTCACATCGCTCTCTATGGGATACTGATTGGGTGTGAATATAATGCGGGACCTAGGAGAGTCAAACATGCACTTTGAGGGATTAGAGATGTTTTTGGACCGATGTAGCTAGATGGGCCTGGGTACATGAGACACTATTTCTGCTCATTTTGGGTTGATGTCTCTATGCTGACTCATATTGAGTTTCTAGTGTAAAGCTCCCACATCCAGGTGTTCTCAGCAGTCGCACGGTGCATTGGCTAGTATAAGATTGTTCCTTTTTTGGGGAGATTGAGATAGAGATGTGGCAGTGTCATGCCAACTCATGTGCGAGTGGAAGATGTTAGAAATTGGGCGCCCATGTGGCATGACCCTTTGAACCTTTTGAACCTTATCTATGTAAGTTTGAATTTGAATTCAAAACTTATTTGGATAACCACTCATGATATCTATATCTATCATATCAATTGATATGGATAGATGATATATTTATCCTATATATCTGATATGATATATGGGATATGGAATAATGAAAACAACATATGTTTTTCTCATACTGACTCTCTGCTATTAAAACAACGATCAAGCTTTTTGCACTGTGACTTATGTGGAAAATACTCATATTGTGGTATCACTCCATTGTTGGGTTCGTTGTTCGCATTCTTGAAGCATGTGATTTACCCACAAGATTCTTCACTTCAGGTTCTATTAACTAAGGTATGATCTGAATGTTTTACCCGTTGCGTTATACTTTTACAAAATTGTATTGTTCTAGTCATAATTTCTTGAACTAGTAAATTGTTTGGTTGAGTTGTTATTAGTTGGAGCCTAAACTTGAAATTTTTGTTGACTTGGGTCAGTTTGAATAGGAAACAAAACAGAACAGATTGAAAGACTAACTTCCTTAATCTACTTAGTTTGAATGTATGTGTAGCATCCCTTTATAACTGGCCTTAATATTTGGAAGCTCATGAAGGCCTAATAAGGAGAGAAAAAATGAAACAAAGAGAAAAGAAAGGAAGTGAGAAAAAGATGGAATGGGAAGGACAAAGAAAAGAGGAATATACAAGATACATGTCTAAATTATAAATTAGACTCTTTATTAGATACATGTTTTTGTTTTGTGTTTTGTGCTTCGAATGGAATGTTGGATACATGTTTTTATTTTAATGGATATGGATCATAGCAGTTTTGTGTTGTGATTTTGAATGCATTATAGTTATATGACATTATGTTTCTGAGACTTTGAAGCTCTATTTGGGAAACTAGATTTATTCTTGAAGGTTTGATATTTCACCTTTAGTACCTTTAATACCTTTAATAATACTACTGCTTTCATGTTTTCACTAAACAATCTTTGCATGAACGGTCTCCTTTGGCTTGATATGAGACAAAATCGTCAAACAGTGTCGGATGTCAACCAAACTTGGCACGCACGACCTCTTAGGCACACATGACTCATGGAAGAAGACAGGATTCGAAAACGGTCCCTAGTTTGTGAGATAAAACTCAATTCCTATCAAGGGAAACTTGTATATATTTTTTATTTTTTAGTTATTTTAATAATATTACAAATTAATCTTTGGATAAAGTATCAATAAATCTCAAATAGTGATCTTATGAACTATTTGGTCCTTCCTTTTTTCTTATGGACCAAAGGTCCTATTCTTGATGTAGGACAAGATTTTAAGAATTTGAATATTTTTAATTTTAATATTTTTGATATATTATTTATTAATTTTATTATTTTAGAATTAGATTTTGACTTGGATTTTAAATAGTTTAAAATTTTAGTTTCCTATTCTCTTAGGTTTCCTTATTTGTATTAATTTGCGTTTCCTAGTTTATTTTAAAATTACTTTTCCTGCAAGTATTAGGTTTAGTTTATTATAAATAGCTATGTAAGTCTCATGGCAAAGAGAACTTTTATTCATTCAATTAATAATATTTTAAAGAGTTTTTCTTTTATCTTTCTTATGGATTCAAGGGTGTTCTTATGGATTCAAGAATTCTCGTCTACTAGAACGATATCTAGTTCCCGTGTATTTCGCTGCGTCAATTGGTATTAGAGCATGGATTTGCGTAGCTCGATGACACAAGACAATGGAGAACACACAATCCCTATTGACGTTGATCGTAGGATGGAAGCCATATGGGATGCGATTAAGGAACATTGGCCAGAGGTGCACGAACTTTGCAATGAAATTTGTAATCTACTTGCCGATTTAGGACTAATAGTCAACCAAAGGCAACCAATAGTTGAAAACAATTGCGCCGAGGGATTCACCCGAGGCTAACCTGTTAGCTTACGTTATTTTGCACAAATTTCATATTTTAACGGTTCAAGTAAGTATCAAAAAGAAGATTTTCTTGGTTGGTTGCTTGATCTTGAAAATTTCTTTGAATTCATGAAGATTCCTCATGAAAAGAATGTTATATTTGCATCCTACAAACTTGATAAAATTGCATTGAAGTGGTGCAATGGATTACAAGATTATCGAGTTTGCAAAGGTAAAGACAAAATTCATTCATGGTTAATAATGAAAAAGTTTTTAGCAACAAAATTTTACTTTCATGATCATGAAGATATTTTGTCACATACAAATCAAGATACTTCCATGGAGTTTGTAAAAATTTGCAATGAAATTGTAGTTGTGAAATAAAAGAATTTGCATCCAAATATTATTTGTGATGAGATTGTTTCGAGTGTTGATGATGCATCAACACATGGTAATTTGAATATTGGGGAGAAAGTTTTACAAACAAATCATAAAAAAATATTGAGGAAGAAGGAAATCTGATTAAGCTCAGTAACAAAGAGAAATTGGAAGAAGAGATAATACACTGAATGCAACAAAGAAATTGGTTGATGCTACACTTGATATTCCAAGGTTGATAATTGAAGGATCAATTGAATCTGGGATGGTGTAACATCAAGAGAGCATGCAAGTTCTACATAAAGTAAATTTGGTTGATTTTCTTGGTGTAGAGCAATTTAATTTGATTTTCAATGCTTGTCAAATTAATCTTGTCAACCAGTTGAAGCATATAGATAAGAACTTTCAAAAAGAAAACTTTTCTACATATAACTTGCGGAAGAGGGGTAAACAACTGAAGTATTCACAATACCTCTTTATTTGGTATGGAAGATGGCAGATCTCTAATATGAACTCGAGGACGAGTTCTTTCAAAGAAAAGAAGTCTGATGTAGGACAAGATTTTAAGAATTTTTATATTTTTAGTTTTAATATTTTTGATATATTATTTATTAATTTTATTATTTTAGAATTAGATTTTGACTAGGATTTTAAATAGTTTAGAATTTTAGTTTCCTATTCTCTTAGGTTTCCTTATTTGTATTGATTTAAGTTTCCTAGTTTATTTTAGAATTACTTTTCCTACAAGTATTAGGTTTAGTTTATTATAAATAGCTATGTATGCCTCATGGCAAAGAGAATTTTTATTCATTCAATTAATAGTATTTTAAAGAGTTTTTCTTTTATCTTCCTTGTGGATTTAAGGGTGTTCTTATGGATTCAAGAATTCTCGTCTACTAGAACGATATGTAGTCTCGTGTGATTTATTCCATTGCGTCAATTCTAGTGTGAATTACATAAAGGGTCAAGTATAAACGTGCGTGTTATATGTTGAGAGACAAATGTGATTTTCTCATAATGTTGAAATTACTAAACGTAACACTTTTAAAAAAATTCCTTACTGTACTTTCTCAAACATAACAATGTAACCACAAAAAATCCTTAGTTTACTTTTCCCAAACGTAACACTTTAATATAACATACTAAAAAAACTCGTTGGTGTACTTTTTTCAAACATAACACTCTAATCAATGTAACACATAAAAAATTAGCGTACCTTTCTTAAACGTAATAATACTCTAATGCAACACACTAAAAAATTCATTAGTGTATTTTTCTCAAACGTAACATTCCAAAAAAACTCCTCAGTGTATTTTTTTTTCCAAATGTAACACTCCAATCAATGTAACACACAAAAACTTCTTAGTGTACCTTTCCAAATGTAGCACTCTAATGTAACACTCCAATATAAAACCAGAAAACTACACTAACAGAAATGTAGATTTACACGCTCGACAACTAATAGTTCAGCCACCAATCCCCCCAAAAAGAATTTTTTACAGCTTACCTTTCCATTCCTATCCCAAAAACAAATTAGAAAATTGAAAAAATGAATCACAAAAGGGCATTCACTTAAACTCAAATGACACCAAATGAAATAAATACAATTTTCAAAATAAAAAGAACTAATTGGTTTAAAAGAAAACTCTTAAAACTAAATAGATCAACATTCCACCATATAGGATTTATCGGTAAATTTTCCTTTAGCTTTTTTATTATTTTTGCAGCTTGATTTTAATTATACTATAAATATTTTGAATATTTGTTTGTTTACAGATGTAGCTCTACTAAGGAAACACTGGTGATATATTCTCATGTCAAAATTGGAACTTAATACCGATGATATATATTTGTTTTCATATCGATTTATTTTGTTGTTTGGCGAATAATTGGAGTTGTATTGAATTTTTAGCTAAATTGAAACATTTGTTAAATTTTTGTTGGATTGAATATTTTAGTTAAATTTAGTAATGTTTCAGATTATTGCTTTCATTTGATTTTATGAATGGAAATTAATATTTGTTTTAGCAAATATTAATAATTGAAATATGATTTTGTAAATATTAATGTATTTTATCGCAAGAAATATTAATAATTTATACAATTAAATAATTTGAATAAATTTTATAAAATGATTCAGCCGTCGCAAAAGAAAATTCAATAAAATTAATAAAAAAAATTCGTAGTAATTGTTGTTGTGACGGTTAATGTTATTGTCGCTAAAATTTTTGCCATTGATTTTGAACCAAACTATTAGCGATGGATAATGATGCACTCACAAAAATAAAAATAAAAATAAAAATAAAAAATTATGTTTTTTGAGACCCTTACTGACCATCGCAAAAGAGATGAAAATTCGTCGCAAAAAAATATCTACGGTTTTAATCCGTCGCAAAACGTTTTTGTCAGGTCTTTGTTTGCCACACTTCATATCCATCTTATCCGTTCCTAATACTTTTTTGACATAGAATTTTTTACTTTTAGCGACGCTTTTTATCCATCGCTAAAAGTGCCGTTCTCTGTGGTGCTCCTACTGATTGAGCCATAAACAATCTCAACACCTAAATGGTTGAAACCAGTTTGGACCAATTAAAGCATCCAGTTATCATAGGAAACAATGGTTTTAACGACGTTTATTTAACGACGTTTTGTAAAATGGCACTTTGTAATATTTAACGACGTTTTGTAAACGTCGTATTTTTTGAGTTAAAATGACCCCGTTTTAATAATAGAAGGCGTTTAAAATGCCTTCAAATGTCTAAACCGTCCCCGTTCTCTCTCCTTTCAGGGCCTTTTTTTGAATCTGAGGAAACCGATCGACTCACTCTCTTTGTCTCAACTCTCTCTAAACCCTAATCTCGCTCTAAGTGATTCATCTCAGAGAGGGGATGAGAGATTCATCTTAGTCTCTCGCTCACTCACTCAGTCTTTCGCTCGCTCCCCGTTTCTGAATCCTGTCTACGGATCGAAGTTCAAGCTCCATTGCAGATTCTCAGTACAAGGTCTCTCTCTTCATACGAGACTTGTACATACATTGATGTGGTATTTGATTTATCGTTCAGATCTTCGTGAGCTTTATCCTTATTAAGCTCCATCATCTACAAAGGTGAGCACCACCGTCTCTCTCTAAAGCTCTTCCTTTCCGATTTTGTTGGGTTGGTTGTTGATTTGGTTGATTTTCGTTTGTGCAGATCAAGGCATTGAGAGAAGGCATCGAGAGAAGGCATTGAGAGAAAGCAGAAAGGTTCAGATCTATACCTCGCTTCTCTCTTTCCCTTTAATCTGAAGGCTTTCGATTTGGTTGTTGCTCTATTTTATGCCCAAAGGATTAAATCCATATATTTTTCATATAAACGAACTTGATTTTACCGGTTGAGTCTGGTCCAACCACTGTATATAACTGTTGCAGTGCACAAAAAGAAATTGTTATGACAAATGTTTAGCTAATTTTGCACAAATTTGATGGACTAAAATTTGAAACTAGGGCAGTCAGGATTTTTGTCAGGGAAACTCTTACTAGAAGTCTATAACTATATATAATTACTTTTTTCTTAATTGAAAATTGAAAGAAGTAAATATTTTGGAGTGAGATAATAGAAACTAAAAGCACAATTCAACATAATGTAAACACAAATCAGCAAATATGTAAACTCAATAGTTCAATCCCTAAATAAAATTTACAAAATTAAACCTGCAAAGTGAGTGGAACAGGCTACAGGTAGCAGAATAGATAAATATCTGCTAAGTAGGTTTTTTAACATGGTGGAGAAAAAAAAAATAGCAAAAACCAATTTTGAAAAGGCGCCCAAACTGGTGCCCTACCCAAATCGAGCATTGTGCTTTGCCCTAGAAAAATTCCTCTGAAAATGGCTTCGATTTTCTTCGATTTAGGGCTTGTGATCTTCACTACACACACTGCAACAGTTACTAATTGGAATTTTGGAACTCAAAATATATATCCGGCTCAGAAAACGCTTTATCTTGAAGCTGAATGGAATGGAAATTGAGATGGGTAAATAAGCAACTTTTTAGTTGGAAAAAAGTACCAATTCAACATTTTGTGACCTTGTTTGCTTACTCTAGGCAAGAAATGGTTTTAACTGGTATGGTACCACTACAGGAAATTAGGGATTTAACGGCGTTTTATTAAACGTCACTTTTTTTATTTTTAACGACGTTTTATAACCGTCACATATTTGTTTAACCAAAACGGCACCGTTTTGTATTTAAAGGCATTTAAAACCGCCTCCAAATGCGGTAGATACACGCACCCCTTTTTTGAAACCCTTATTTTTTAATCTGAGCCCTCTCTCTCTTATACTCTCTTATCTTATACGCAGACATCTCTCTCTCAGCGACGAAGAAGACGGAGGAGATAACTCTACGAAGAAGCTTCGTCTCTTGAAAGATAAATTGGCTGTTCTTGAAGAGAGCTTCAAAGAACACAAGCTCCATCGGTTGTTTAGAGCGATTTCGAAGCGATTTCGAAGATTCAGATCGATATCAATCAGCTGTTCAGAGAGATTTCGAAGATTTAGATCGATTTCGAGATTCAGAACGATTTCGAAGCTCCGTCGCCACCGTCATTTGCACCGGCGAGGTAGCGAGCTCCACCATCTCTCTCTCTCTCTCTCTAGATCTCTCTCTCTCAAGATCTCATACTGATTGTACCTTTATAATGAGTTATCCTTTGTTATACTGTTCTTAATTTCATGTTTTCTCCCTGCATCTGAAATGTGTAATCTGTAGAGTACAGAATCGATCTAGAATGTTTTGTACTGATTTTTAAAATTGGAATAGTTGTCATGTTCCATTGATTGCGAAAAAATGACTAATGCTTAGTAATTTCTTCTTGCATTTAACAGAAAAATGTCTTTCTTTGTCTCTTCTAGGTCTTGATTGGGGTAAAGTTCCTTCATCACTGGCCTTTCCTTGGCCGTTTGAGAGTATGCAAATCACTGATTGGAGATCATCATTTTCATTTAGAATCATCAAATTGCAATGTTTAGCAGTTTCAGGAGCTGAAAACAATATTTTCCAGCACTGGATTCTGATGGCTTTATTTCACTCTTGATTTTTGAATTTAAGATATTTGCCTTTTATTTCATTCTATTAGATTCAGAGTCTTTTCTGGAACCATTTCTTTACCTCCCTAGCAGTGTGTAGCTTTTTATACACCAATTCTACATGGTTGTGCATCTGTTTTGGTGTCTTTAAAGACAAACATTACTTTGATTATCTGGAAAATTAGATGCTCTAGGTTGTTATGCTTTATTTTGTACTTTTACTCGCTTACGATATTTCTTTAGCAGCCTGTGAGTTCCCTATTCTGGAGCCCCTTCTCACTTCAGCAGCTTGTCCTTTATTTCACTTTGTCCCGATATGCATTTTGTTGCAGGTTTCATGAGTCTTATCTGAATTTAGAAACCCTTGCCTTGCTCTTCTCTAAGACCAGTAAACATGAAGGAAGAAAATCTTACTATTGCTAATGTTGGGGAGCCTACTGTTAGAATGGCACGAGCTCGAGCTGCTGCTTGTCATTGGAGGGATTCCTCCTTCAGAAGCACTGAAGCAGCAAGGTCAAAAGCAGGTTTTATGGACAAGTTCAAAAAGAGCAGCTTTAGATGAGATGAATAGCAATGCTTCTGCTGCTGCACCTGTTCAGTATAAGAGGAGGGCAGTGCTTAAGGATGTCACAAATGTTTGCTGTGAAAATTCCTATAAAAACTGCATGATTGCAGCTAAAATTCCGGTTTGTACACTACCCTTTTGCTGAATTTATATAATTAATGTAAGAAATTGTTGTAAATTGAAAGAAAATTAAATAAGAAAGTATGTTTGTTCCTCATTAACAGAGATAAAAAATGGCTGCTTTAATGCACAAAAAAATGAAATGTTGAATCGTTGATAGATATTTTCATTGCCCGAGCATATAAAAGCATTACCGAAAAATTGGGATAGTTGAGTTGAGCGGCATTTTTGAGTATTGAGAAGACTAAATTGGTTATTGAACTTCTGGTCATTGACAGCAATAACTAGAACAGAGTCAAAAGTTCATCGTGACCATGAACTTTCCCACTCAAATATCTGAATTTAATAGTTAGATTTGCTGGATGGCTTGGACTTTCTGCTACAAATGTTATTAATTTTTCTTTACTAAAATCGTTACATGACCTCTGTTAATCATGCTGATTTTCAGAAAAAGAATAGCAAGCAGGCCAATAAAGGTTCAGTGAATGTTTCCAAGGTTGCCCCCAGTGTAGCAGTCCAAGTGCACCAGCTTCCAGCTGATTCAAAAACAAACATTGCTCAAGAAACTGCAAATACAGAACTTTGTGGTTTTATGTGTTCTAATCGCCTTATCACAGGTCATGCATCTTGATGCTGAGAAAGAAATGATGTCTCAGTGTGTTGCCTTGCTTGGGAAATTCATTGCTGTTCGTGAGCCAAATATTCAATATCTTGGTTTGGTAAGTTACGGGAACACAACAGTTCTTATCTCATTGATGCAACTTATGTTCAAAGCATGCCAAGTTGTAGTATGCAAATGTCAGAATTTGGAAGGTTTGATCTGGTTGTTTTCATCGGTTGCATGATTTATGGATTGATCTGATGCAGGAGACCCGGATGTTGATGGTCTTAGATGTTCAGGACATTATTAAAGGCATCAATCACAGATCATCACCTCCTTGAAGGATCCAGATATCAGGTTAGTTTAAGTGCTTTGTAGTTTTTTGGAGATACTTTATGCTTCTTCACCACGAGGCACAATGATCGGTTACATGGTAAACAAAAACAAAAAAGAGACTCAGAGAGGGAGAGTGCTTAAAACTTGATTTCTTTCCAACTTTCTGTTCGTCCTGCTATCTGAATCCTGTTTCATTGTACCTATGTATAGGTGTTGTCAAACCTGGAAACTGGTAGAAACATGCTGAAACACTTAATAGTGAATATAGACTTTAAATTGTATTTATAAATTTCTGCAGAGTAAGTACATCATGCATAATAAAACCTCCTGATATAGTTACAAAAAATGAATCTAATTGGTATTTGGTTGATTGTGGATCTTTAATTAAGCATGCCCTGAAGACTTGGGTATTAAACTTGAAGGCCCAAGATTTGAGGATTTCACCTCAAGTTGCTTTTGTATGCTAACAAGTGTTACACTTATCTGAATTTTTATCTTTATCATTGCTTTTATAACTTCAGATATTCGGTTAATATGAAAATGTTACCTATTCATCTATTTTCTTCCATTACAAAGAGATGTATTTCATCCCTTCTATTTAATTTTTTCTACTGCATTTATTTTATGGTTTCTAAGCTCATAAAACTAGGCACATATTTGTGTAATGTTTTCATCATTTGTCATTACAATAAATGAATGATTGGAGCACCATTGCATTTTGGCAACATGACCTGCACAAATTTGTAGCTTTTGGTGCACATGATTTCCCTACCCTGGTGGGAAGGGTATTCTTGATTCCATCACAGTTTTTCAAGGTGATCTCATTTCTAATACATTCAGGCATATCATTCTATGTTAGTTATTTCATATTCTCTCATTTGATGCTAGGGAAAAAAAATATAATTATGTTTTATTTAATTTCGGTTGGATACCAGTGTTTTTTTAGTTGTAGCTTATCTGCTCTTAAGATAACCTGCTCTGCTTATTGTTGTAAATATGTCTTAACTTGTTTTCTCTTGTTTTTTTGGTGACAGGCAAGAAATTTTCGTTTCCACTGTGGCCTTGTATATGTTTCAGAACCAGGGTATGTCTATCATTATCATGTGAATTTAGATTGATGCTTGAATTCTATTCTTATTCAAATCTTGTTACATACTGCATTGGCTGTGCATATATTGGTTAAATTTCTGTGTTTAGTACAAGTCATTTGTGGCAACACGGGAGGCTGTTGTCACCATTTGATATCTAGAGCAGAGAGAACACCTTGAATTTTCTGTTACAATCTCTCATTGGAAATAGTTGTGTACTTACCAATTTCAGATATATGCTTTTTTGAGCTGGAGTTCCTCGGCATGCCATTATTAAAAAGTTTGGAGGTAAGGAAATATCACAACTTGAGGATCTAATTTCTGTACTTACCAATTTTGTTGAAGTTCTTGCTGCTCAGCAAAGCCCAGAGAACCCCAATTGGTTCCAGGTAGTATACAATCTGAACTCTAAACCTTCCAGTCTTATACTGTGCAGCATCTTTTCATTTCTGTGAGATTCCATTTAAAGTTGACAATTTGTTTGTATACCATTAGTGCCAGCATTTTCTGTGCATTTGATAGATGAGTTATGCACATGCATTAAGATAAAAGTTTAATTGTGTCCTCTTTAATATGCTAGACCAAAATTACCAAGTTTAGATCATCCTGATAATTGAAATTAAATCATTCCTGATTTATCTTGCAAGTGTCCTTAAGAATTGGACTAGTTCGACGAACACCATTTATGTTATTGCAAGTATCAACTATTATGGTTTGATGCAAATATTTGTCAATCTATTGAGTGATCAGTAGTTATTTATTTGGTTTAGACATGTATTTGGAATAGAGTAGTACTAGTAGAGTCAAAATCTGCTTTGTGGAACTAGAGATTGCAAATGGTTCTAGCTAATTTTTAGGAGTTAAGTTTGTGAATCTTTTGGTTCATCAACACAACTTGATGGTCTCTGAATAATGAATTTTCTGGATTCAAACACTAGGATTCAAATTGATTGTTTACAAGCTCTGTCAAATCATATGGTTTGGACCATGAATTAGAAAACACGTGTCCATGTTCCCACATTTTTTTCTACTAGCAGATGTGTTTAATAATTGAGGAATACTAGTTTCTTTTTGGTTTTTAGATCTTTTTAGATTTTAGACAATTACAAAGAGGTTTCTCATTGTTGCTACCAACAGCTAATGAGTAAAGCTTAAGTTCGTTTTGTTTACTAGTCACTTGGTATCTAAGACCAATGAAGATTACAGATTCTGATTTGTGAAGTCACAATTATTATAAACTTATTACTATCTGACAGAAGCATGTTAAAATATTTTATTTTTTTTTTTGACTTTTTCTACAATTTCAAAGCTTCAGAAATGACTAATTTATTTAAATTGTTCTTCCAGGTACAAAACCTTCTTCAACAGATGGTGAGTTGTAATGTACATCTTATGTTTTATAGCTGTAACACTTCTACCATTATTGATTTATGCACTTTACCTAATTTGGCTTCCATATTTTGATACAGGCATCCAGACCAGTGAAGATTACAGATTCTATGCTCTATCAACTGGGTTCAGTGAATTGAGTATCTGAGTATCAAGGACAAGACATTAAATTAAATCAAAACTCAGGGGGTTTGTCTTAATGTTTTTCCTGTTATTTTTTGGCAAATGTTAAAACATAATTTGTGGACATGCTATTTTGTAGTTAAATGGTAATTGTATATTAAATTGAATAGGAAAGTAAATTAATGTTGTATTTGCTACTTGGCAGCTTTTCATATAATTGGTTTATCTTTTGACAAATGTTCATTTGAATGGGAACGGGAATTATTGATTCATATTAGTACTATTTTTCAATTTTATTACAGGTATTTTTTGGTTCAACCACATAGAATTAGCACAATTTAAAAAAAATAAATTAAAAAAATAAAGATATAATGGCGTTTTTGAAAAAGCCACTATACAGTCAACTGTTATATTTTTAAAATCCAAAAAAAAGCAATGACGACGTTTTTAAAACGTCGCTAAAAAAGTCATGATGTCAATTTAACGTTATGAATCACATTTAAAAAATGCCGCCTATAACCATTTAACGACGTTTTTAAAGCGCCCCAATGTTATAGCGACGGCCTCAGTTTCGACGTTTGGTGCTAAGCGCCACAAAAGAATTAACGGCGTTTTTGACACCTATAGCGGCGTTTTTTAAACGCCGCTAAAAGCTGAATTTCCTGCAGTGTACTAATCAAAATTTGAAGAGTTCCATGGGTGGAAATAATAACATGGAGATGGAGTCATGGAGAAAATGACTCGTGCATTCAACACTAGTAAATAGTGAACAGAATCCAACATTTGATGCATCCCAAAATATTTATTGAATTCAACTCAAAAAAAAATCCAAATAGATAGCATACCCTGTCTTCTTGAACTAATATTTATATTTAGAAGATTGCCGGACATTGTGCACTATCTACTAAAATCATATACTTAGCAGCTGAATTGAAGTTCAAGATCATTTGATATACTAAATGGTAAGGGCATAATTGTTAAAGGGACACACCTAGTCCCCAAAAGGCTTAAGGCTTGTGATCTTCACTACACACTGCTTTTCAATACTCATTGACTTCATGGATTGTCTTCGGCCTAGAGACCGAAAGGTCTTCTCTGGCTTCACTACAACAGAGGTTATATATATATATATATATATATGTTTAGAGCTATTTTTTCATTCGTTTCCTTTATGTAGATCTTATTTACTGAAATTCAAAGTTTGTTTCAGTATTACGGTCTATTGATTCGATGATAAAATGTTGTGGGAGAGTTATATCAACTGTTAAGTTTGATGCATTACTAGCTTTCGTGTTATGCATTGCAAAAAAAGCGAGCTTAGTAATGAATATTTCACCAAAGTGTTACTATATATATATATATATATATTTCATCAAATGAATATTTAATTTTGGAAGTAGTCAAAATTGAGATGTTGAGAATTTGGAAATTGACTTGATAGACATTTAAAGCCTGTTGTGGAATAAACTTCAGTTGTCCCTGATGTTCACAGCTTTTATGTTTACCTTTTAGGCCATGGTCTGTTGAGGAAGAAAAGAAACAAGTTAGAAACGCCATTTGCTAGAAAACTAACAGCCTTTATCTCTATGCGTGCTTGTCTTGGTGTACTTTAACCAGAAGCTTACTGATGTAGGAATAGCTAATGTTCTTATAGTACGTAATTAAGTTTTCATGGTCTAACCAAATTTTCATGTTTTTCTTGAAATTATTGGTTGTGCTGGTGAGAGCGATAGAGGAAAGAGACCCATGGTGACGAAGATTGCAGCATATAAAAGTGATGTGAGAATCTTGACATCTGACAATCCGATGAATGAAGATCCTTGTATGTATTGCAAACCGTACTGTATGAAGGAAATATACCACCACCAAAGTTGAAATATAATTAGTTTAAAACATGCTTGTCTATGGTTGATTATATATATATATAATTCCATGACAAGGTCCTAATTCTTATTATGGAAAAGAACAATCTTTCCACTGTTTCTCGAGGTGAGAGACTAGTGTACTCGTATGATCGATGGATGTTTCCCCTAATGCCTCAGTTGTAGGGAAAAGCTCAAACAGCATTACTAATTCCTGGTTGTTTCATCTTCGCCAGTGGACATATTGGATGACATGTTGGCTGGTGTAGGATGGACTATGCAGGCGTATTTGAAACATGGAGAGAATGATTACTATCCACCTCTTCCTAATGGGCACAAACTTTGCTTGCATGATATAAGACGGGTAGCTGTACGTGCAGATGTTACTATGGGTGAGGAAGGCGATATGGTTGTAAGTCTTTGAGACCCCATTCTGCTTTTCTTACCAGTTAATTTATCAATTCATATTTACTGCCATAAAATTTGGGGGTAAAAGTCACTCAAAACTAATGGGGATAGAAACACATTGATTTGTGAAAGAGAAAATTAGAATATGTCATCTTAAACAATTCTATTACTTAAATGATAGAAATGAGTTTATTCTTGAACTTCTCAATAGAGATGCATAAAGCGTTTTGTTGTTCTAATACGACAACAAACTAAATTCTATTTGTTTCCCTCTGTAGCTTTTGGTGACTGTTAAAGAGTTTGGGATGTAATGGGACAACTTTGTTCCCTTGTCTTCCCCATGTTTGATGCCATTAATGGACAATAATAACTTGCCTATCCATGCACTATTAATTGTTTAGGCCTTGTTTGTCATCTACTATATAATCCATCTTTTTATCTTTTTATCTTTTTTCCATCACATCACCTCTCTACTTTTCTGCACATCTTTTTATTTTGTGTTCCCTTTTTATGTGCAGTTGGTTACAGGAAAAGGCCATGAAACATACCAGATAGAAGGCGATAAAAAAGAGTTCTTTGATGACCGTGAGGAGTGTAGAGAAGCGTTGTAGCATGTTGATGAGCTTCACCAAGCTGGAATTGACACGAGTGAATTCCCATGGCAGTAAGTTTTCTCTCTCTTATATTGCTTGCCAAGAGATTTTTGAGTCTCAATTATTGGTATACCGAAAGAACCACTTGTTCTTGTGAGTAGCTCTATGTAGTGCAAAAAGAACAGATTTGATGCTTAACATGCTTGGATAGTCATGAACTTGAATTTAAAATAATAGTTCATGAACTTGAATATTAACATCTTAATGTATATTAATTGGCAGAATACTGATTTTCCAATAATAGAATAACCATTACTGTGCACAAGTATTTGATTGTACCTACTGATTTTAAAATTTTAAATATCAAACTATAGATATGTTGAAGTAGTACTTTCATTGAAAAACTATTTCTATGATTGTGTCCAGATAAACCACCCTGTTTTTGACCATTCTGAAATATCATTGAAAATGCGAAGTTTTTACATTATTATTATCATATTTTTGTGTAACAATCATGAAAAATCTTTAGTTAGGTCAGATGAGGGTAGCTATATAATCATTAATTCTCATGTAATCTTCTAGTTAGTTTCCTTGTTTTTCTATTCAGTCATTTTAATTTTGACATTTGTAGATCTAGGGGGATTATGTTTGATATAATTTTTTTGTAGGTACGGAACAACTCAGGATTGAGGCAAAAGAGGCAAAGTTTCGATCTTGATGAGCTATTAGGAAGCTCAACTTCCTGGCCTCCTGTCACTAGTCCTGGTCAGAATTTTGGGGAGGACGATAGTGAAACAGGCTTAGGTGAGTGGGTAGATAAGGTCATGGTGAACAAGCAAGAAGCTCATGGAGTTCACAACCCTTTAGGACGTTGGGATGCAGACAATGGACACATGTCTGATGTATTTTGTGGGTAATGTTAAAACATCATTTGTGGAATGTTATTTTGTGGATAATGGTGATTGGATATTAAATTAAGGAAAATGATTGGTGGCCCTAAAAAATTTGCCCCTAATGCCCCTAATTTCCATTTTTGGAAACTGTTTTCTTTTTTTCTTTCTTTTTTCCTTTTTTTTTTTTTTTTTTTTTACCCAAAGTGGAATTTCGGGGCATTCGAGCCCCGAAATTTAGGGCCCTCAAGCAGCGCTGTTAAATTAAATGGGAAAGTGAATTAATGTTGCATTTGCTATTTGAATGGGAGTTGTTATTTCATATTAAGGCTATGCAGTTTTACTATAGGTATTTTTTTAGTTCAATCATATAAAATTAGCACAATTTAAAAAAAAAAGATATCACAGCATTTTTCAAAACGCCACTTAAATTCTAAATCTAGCGATCAAATTTTTTAAAAAAGATATGACGGCGTTTCAAAAACGTCACTAAATATCATAGTGACGTCATGGTACTGTTAAGTAGGACATTTTAAAAACGCCTCCTATACTAATATAACGACGTTTTTAAAATGCCATCAAGCTCTAGCGACGGGCGATTTCGATGTTTAGTACTAAACATTACAAAAAGAATTAGCAGCGTTTTTTGTACCTATAATGGCATTTTTAAACGTCGCTAAATGCTGATTTTCCAACAATGAGCAGAACGAATTTAAGATTCAAATTTTGGAGGAGCGCTTGTAATTTTTTATCGAAAAAATTATGAGTAAACTACCAATAGATCATAATAGTTAGACTTAATTTCCATCAAGTCCTATTGAAAATAAGTCTTGGTAAAATTGTCGCTAAAAATAATTTTTTGTGACAAATTTTTATATACGTCGCTAAAAATTGACAATTAGTGACTTTTTTTGGTCATGATTTTTAAAAATTGTCGCTAAAATTTACAATTAGTGACTTTTTTATGACAAATTTTTTCCATAGGACCTATTAGACAATAAGTCCACTTATTAAGACCTACATGCAAGTATCCCAAAAATTATTATAAAATTTTAAATTTTGATTTATACTAACACAAAAAATATGAATAAAATTATTATTAATTAGATATTCTTTCACAATATAATTGAGAATAAAAATATAATCGGACATATTTTTTTGTCAACGTTAATTAACAAAAATAGTAGTTATTATTATGTCTCATTTTCGTCTATTAAAGTTACCTATCTGAAAATGTTAAAATCGCCACTATTTACATATAAAAAAAATCTATAATAGGCTCAATATCAAAACCTTATGTTCTATTTTTCTCAGTAAATGTGATCAATCAACTTATCTAAAAATTATCTTCTATCCTATAACACAATTTACTTTTGAAATTTTTCATAATTAAAAATATATTATTTTTTATGAGTAAAATGATAATGCGTTTCAATAAGTAGTATTATATTTTATAAACTCATTTTCAAGAATATGTTGAATGTAAACAATACTCATTTCCGGAGAATATTCATGTTTCTAAAGAATGAATGAATGCAAGATAAAGTGCATAAGCAAATGAAAAATGTTTCATACCACTAATTCAACATCATTAATGCACCACTAATGACATGACATCATGTGAACCCCACCATTGATGTGATAGTTAGGCCTTTGTTTTTTTTTTTTTTTTGTTGTTTGTTTGTTTGTTTTTTTTTTTCTCCTTGCACTTGAGCATCTCCAACCCACTAGGCATATGATGCTTGTTAGTTAAAATGCCTAATATGACTCACTTTTTTCAACTCCAATGCACTAGGCATATGTTTAGGCATTTTGGCTCAGCTCACATTCACTAGCTACATGTAGCTAGCCTTCAAGGCTAGGCAAAATGTATTTAATCATTAAGATTATTTCCCTCCATCTTTGTTGCTAACGTGGCATTCTATAAAGTTAATAGTATTTGGATGAATAGCTAAAATAAAGAGCATGGTTGGGGTAGAAACATGAAATTGTTGACAGACAAAATAAAATGTATACTTTATAGTAAATCGGGACTGTAAGCAAATTAAAGTGTGATTTATGAAAAGCAGAAAAAAAAAATGATGAAAAAACAAGAATAGTAACAAATAAAATAATAAAAGAAACTTTAAATCATACAAAAATATAACAAGCAATAAAGATATAAAATAGAATAGATCAATATTTGATAAAACTCAGTTTAAAAATTATTTTTAAAATTTTGTAATGTTAATAATTTGAGGGTTCCAATCTTTATAATGCTGAGGGTGCAACCTATTGAAATTTTAAGGGTACGAAATATTTTAATTTAAAATTATTTTACTAATTACTAATATAATATAGATAAGATTTAAATAATTTCGGGTGGGATACAATAATTTGGGGTGGGATACATTTTGATCTTACAACGATCATCCCATGATTAAGTTGCAGCTTCAACTACAGACTTGGACCAGTGGATAAGGCTTTGATGCTTCTCCAACTCATATGGTGCTTGAATTTCATTGTCGTTAGGGTTTTGCCTTTTTTGTTAGCTTGTTTTTGTTTTTGTTGACTTTTTTTTATAAAATTTTTAGAAAGTTTTAGGCTTTTATTTTAATTAATGATACGAACTGGAAAATTAAAAATAATAATATAAATTCTTTAAAAAATCCAGAAAAGAAAAGAAAGAAAGAAAGAAAGAAAAAAAACCAAAATAGTAGATTTTTTGGCTTACTTTGCCTTTTTTCTTTTTAATTTTTGAAAAGTTTTTCAAAAAAAAAAAATAATTACAGTTTAGATTGGTCTACACAAGATGAACCAAAAAAAAAAAAAGTAAAAAAATTGACATAATTTTGACAAAGATCACTAAAGATAAAAAAAAAAAAAAAAAAAAAAAAAAAATGGGAACAAATGTAGCTCATAAAGTTCCTGGGTAAAATTTTTCAATATCACCCACAAAAAAAATGTTTAAAAAGAAAAAATAAAAATTTGTAGTTTGGATCCTCTCCAATTTTTGTCATTGCCTTTCACAATTCTTTTACTGGCTAACAATTGAACTGATTCTGTTCAAAAATAAATAAATAAAATAAATATAAAAAAAAAAAAAATACGCACATACTCTATTAAACTGATTATTTTAAAGTTGTGGAAGAGGTGCTTTTATTTTTTTACTTTCTGATTATTAGTTTTCTCCTTATAATAAATTACACCAAAGAGAGTCTATCTCACAACCAGAATAAAAAAGAAAGGGTCTGGATTGTCTCTAGTATGGACCTCTTAGTTCAACCCAATGTGGACTCATTTTGGACTTATTTCGACAATCTAAACCATTATTTTGTAGAGCCTTTCAACAAAATCATCCATACCAAAACTCATGCTGATCAGTCTTCATTTAACACTTGATCGGATCACATTTCTCTAAAAAATAATTAATGAATAATTTGAGTTTGAAAGTAGTACGTCTATTTTTTTTTTCCTACCAAAATGATCCGATCCATTGACTACTGACATCCGATCAAGCTGATTTTTGGTATGGATGATCTTCGTGGAGGGCCCTACAAAACTAAATCATATGGATTGTCAAGATGGATCCAAAATGGGCTTACAATTGGCTGAACTGGACGGTCCAGTTCACTTCGAAGTAGAGACAATCCAGTTACAAAAAATATATATATATGGAACTAAAGAGTGAAAAATAGTTGAATATGACATTGACATGAGAAATCATTTGAAGAGGTACAACAGTTTAATGCCATAAATACGGAACGAAAAACTACATGTATTTAGACGATTAGTTCGAGTGAAAGTATGTTTAGAACAATTTTGAATATGTATAAACTATAGAAACCAATTGAACTCAATGTGACACTAATCTTTAACAAATAAGGTAAAAAAAAAAAAAAAATCACTTTCATGGATTGTCAAAGGTGGTGTGCACTTAGAACCGTGCTCATCAGAGTTGATCGTCGAAAATTAATCTCTCAAATTTTGAGCTCAACGAGTTCTCTATTAGTTGTTGTTGTTGGTTTTTTTAAATTTTTATTTTTTTATTTTTTTATTTTATATATATATTTTTTTTATGCTTTTGGCGCACAAGAAATTGATTTTGATTAAGTGGTAGAAAAATGACACGTGGGAGTGTCCAACAATTTTTTTGTTTTGGGTGAATAGTCCACTACAAGAAAAATGAGTTTTGGCGACACAATATTTAACGACGTTTTTTAAACGTCGCTTTTTTTAAATCAAAACGGCACCGTTTAAATAACCAGAGGCGTTTGAAAACGCCTTCGAATGTCCTATCTCTCTCTCTTAAAAAAATGGGTGAGCGGTGAATATAAAATATAATACATATTTTGTAGTCCTAAAATCTCACTCTCTCTCTAAACCGTCTGAACGTGTCGATTCATAGCCCTAATCGAAGTTCTCTCTCTCGATTCATCTCTAAACCCTTATCATTCACACAGATTCGTCTTTGAGATTCAAAGCGATTTCGATTTCGAAGCTCCACCTCCACCACAGTTTGCACCGGCTCGATTTCTCTGATTTCAATTTCATCTGACTCAGTAATTTCGATTTCGATTTCGAAGCCGCACCGCCACCGCCACCGCCATCGCCATCTGCACCAGTGAGGTATCTCTCTCTCTCTCTCTCTCTCTCTCTCTCTCTCTCTCTCTCTCGCTCTTCCTTCCCGTCTCTCTCAATTTGGTTATTGAAATTGAAATTGTAAGCAAGAAACTACAAGTTGATTTGTGGCTTTCTTCTTTTCTTTACTCTCTGCTTCGTTGAACTAGATTTAAGTATTTGCTTCAAGTCTGGATGTGTGTGTGAGAGAGAGAGAGAGAGAGGAGGAGGAGGAGGAGGAGGAGGAGGAGGAGGAGTTGATTTGTGTCTAAACACATCGTTTTCTGGTCTGTTATGTTGAAAAAGTTGAAAGATCTCTGAATATATACTTACCCATACATACATTTACTTTCCTTTTTCAAGATTCTCTTTAGCTTGAGGTACAGATCTCCAATCGCTTCACTTTCTCTACCTTCAAATCTTGTGTGTATGTATATTTGGATTTATTTGTGGATATTACATGTTTGTTTATATGCCAAGCTCAAGTTGAAGTTCTCCATTTCTTGTTCTCTGTTAGATTTCTTTTGTTTGCCCTTTTTTTTCCTGGGTTTTAGACATAAATAGGAAACTATAGACAAACATTTCCAAAGATAGGGATCGCCTTTAAAGTATATTTTGTGGGGCTTATTTACTTCTGTCCAAGCCATGGAAGAGACTACCATGCTTTGTATTTACTCGGATTTTAGATTCCACTAATGCTTTTGATGTCTAATTTTTTTATTCACCTGGTGAATCTTTAACTTCTCCTGTAGCCCTAGTACTTGTTGAGAATGGTAATTTTTTTAAATTGAATATTGCATTCTCTTGGGTGCTTAATTTTTTATTCACTTGGTAAATCTGTTAAATGTGTGTTGTAGCACTAGCATTGAGTGGTAATTTTTTAAATTGAATATTGCTTTCTCTTGGGTGCTTAATTTTTTATTCACTTGGTAAATCTGTTAAATGTGTGTTGCAGCAGTAGCATTGAGTGGTAATTTTTTGATTTGCACACATAGTTTTTTACAGCAATGCTAGGTTTGACTGTTCTTAAAATATTTGTAACATGTATTCAGTTTCTTGGTCTATGTTTCGGAAAAACTTTTTATATAATAATTTCACGTTTGATTGACCCTTAACTTGCCCTCTGTACATGTTCATGGGTTTTTCAATGCTTTACTTGCCCCTTGCTATACGGGTTCCACGGTAATTGTCACGCCCCCAAACCGCCCCTAGTAGTTTGGTGCCGTGATGGCCAGTAATCCGAGATTACCGAAGGCCGACTTACAAGAATCACACACAATCAGAGTATGAAATATGGGGCTTACAAGTGCGGAAGCAATATATATATATACAGAATCTAAATAGTCCATGAGAGCCGTGCTTAAGGCCAATGAAATGACATACATTTTTACAAGTCTTACAACTTAGATACAATAAGGAAATGAGATACAAAATACATCTTGACCAAAAGGCTTCTCAAGCCGACATATACAAGTACAAATGGAAAATAAGCCAAGAAGCATGATCTTCAAGATGGTACAAAAATGTTAATCCAAAACATGTCGGCAATGCACCCAAAAACACATCGGCATCACGTCTAGGCCTCAATGCCTTCTTGTTCATCACCTACATATATATAGAGAGGGTGAGCTTGGATACTCAGTGAATGATATTAGAAATAAAGGTTTTGCATGATTGATATCCAAGATTTCTTTCAAACAATACATAGCATACTTTACAATCAAGAGGGAAATCAAGTTCATTGTCGGCCTTTCAAGTTCTTTGGATGTTATTACATCTACTTAATACAAGAGGGTGATGACAATTCCAAGACAAGAGTGCAGTTGCATTATAGTCCCCTGCAACTAAGGACTTTCAAGACAAGAGTGCAGTTGCATTATAGTCCCCTACAGCTAAGGACTTTCAAGACAAGAGTGCAGTTGCATTATAGTCCCCTGCAACTAAGGACTTTCAAGACAAGAGTGCAGTTGCATTATAGTCCCCTGCAGCTAAGGACTTTCAAGACAAGAGTGCAGTTGCATTATAGTCCCCTGCAGCTAAGGACTTTCAAGAAATGTCATCAAAACAAGATAGTGTTTAATATACAAGTAGGGATAGTCATTCATGCTAGATCAAGTACTTTTCAAAACAAGGCAAGACGAGATTTTATGAAGGCAAGTGTAACATAGCTTTATTAAAAATACCACTCACATAGTTTTTTCACACGTCGGGGTCGAGACAAGCCCAAGTCCTACAAACACAGGGCAAAGCCTATTGAATGCACCTTCAACAAGTTTCGTATGCACACAAATGGTTTCGGAAAACATGCTAGGCACCAACCAGGTCCAGGCCGAGGTTCCACACCTCCTCGCCGAGGTGTGTCCCCGAGGGCCACATGCAAGGAAAAGAGGTCGGGAAACTCTGGGTTTCCCTCTGCTGATGAACATGAAGAACATGAGTGTGAAAACATGAAAAATACGAATGTTCAATCATAATCTGTCATCACAAATCTGGGATTTTCGTGCTATGAGTTTGAAAACATGGACCTGGGTACCCGTACTTGGAATTCTTGCGGAAATAAACACAAAAACATGATTCTTTATGCAAGTTTTCGGATCAAAACAAGACTTTCTTGAAGAACACATGAATGTCATTTTCTCTTTCTAAAATCGAACTTCAAAACGATGCATGGCTTACAAATCATATCCGATCATGCAATGCAATAACATGAACATAGAGGACATCATGAGCAGATCAAGAATCTAACCTTAGAACACGGATCTAACGGTCCGATCTCTAGGAATCAAGCTTGAAGATCTACTTCCTCACTCTAAAACTCCTTCTTCCTCCTAGAGTTTCTCTCTCTACAAGACAAGGTTATGATACTAAATGACAATTTTCTATACCCGGTTCTGGGGTTAACCCTCTGCTGAGACACGTGGCGGCGACTGGTTGGGTTCTTCCTGAAAAGGTGGCTGACAGGCCAGACAAAGCATGGTGGAAGGGTGTTCAACAAGTAAAGCGGTATGGGCTCTCTGACGGGGCAATGACATCGGCTAACAACAAGGCGTATCTAACAAGCTACACGGAATGGCACTCCGGCAAGGGGTGACATCGGCTAACAAAGGACTTCGGCAACTAAGGTGACAATGACCTCGGCTAGGAAGGACAACACTTGACTAAGCTGTGTCACATCTTGGCCTAGATGCGCCACACCTCGGCCTAGGTCATACCACTCCAGGACGAGATCACTTGGGTGCAAGGTAACATCTCGGCCAATGTGTTCAAGGCAAGGACGGAGGTCGACAAGGGGTTCCAAGATGCTTCTAGACTGAGGATGACCTCGGCTTGGAATGATCTAGGCGTAACGTAACCTAGGCTTGGAAACACATCGGCTAGTCATATCTTAGGCAAGCACATAACACTTAGACAAATCACAAAGGTATCAAATCAAGGCATGGATCTCACTCACTTAAGCAGGACAAGTCACGAACATACACATGCAAGCTTAACAAACCATAATCATACAGATGCTCATGAACATGATTAAGATGAAAAATGTGGGTTCCTACAGTCTACCCTCCTTAAAGAAGTTTGGTCCCCAAACTTAAGTTACCTTGTCCTACAAATAACTCCGGGTAACGGATTTTCATCTCCTCTTCCTTTTCCCATGTGGCCTCCTCGCCATAATGCTTCTCCCATTCGATTTTCACCATTGATATCGACTTGTTTCTCAATTGTCTCACTTGTCTGTCGATAATTCTCATCGGCTTCTCTTCGTAGCCCAAGTCTTCATTAACTACAACCCCGAAGTGATCTATTACATGCAGTGGGTCTCGGATATATTTTCTCAGCATTGAAACATGGAACATGCTGTGGACTTGGCTCAAATCTGGCGGCAAAGCGAGTCTGTAAGCAACGGTGTTAACTTTCTCAAGAATTTCAAACGGCCCAATATATCGGGGTGCAAGTTTACCCTTCTTCCCAAATCTCGAAACTCCTGTCATCGGCGAGACCTTCAAAAACACATGATCCCCAATTTCAAATTCTAACTCCCTCCTTCTTTGGTCGACATAACACTTCTGTCGACTCTGTGCAGTTTTAATCCTCTGCTGAATGAGTTTGATCTTTTCAGTTGTCACCTGAACCAACTCGGGGCCAATTAGAGCTTTGTCTCCTACTTCAGTCCAACATATCGGCGATCTGCACTCCCTTCCATACAAAGCTTCATACGGTGCCATGCCTATGCTGGCTCGATAACTGTTGTTGTACGCGAACTCTACTAATGGCAAATGCGATTCCCAACTTCCCTGGAAATCCAACACGCACAGTCTGAGCATGTCTTCGAGTGTCTGAATCGTTCTTTCTGTCTGCCCGTCGGTCTGGGGGTGAAAGGCTGTGCTAAATCTCAATTCCGTTCCCAAGGCTTCTTGTAAACTCTGCCAAAATCTAGAAACGAACTTCGGATCTCGGTCTGACACAATGGACATCGGCACGCCATGAAGCCTAACGATCTCATTCATGTACAATTCGGCAAGTCGGTCGGCATTGAATGTAGTCTTGACAGGCAAAAAGTGAGCTAACTTAGTAAACCTGTCGACTATAACCCAAATGGAATCCATACCTCTTTGTGTCCTCGGCAAACCCACTACGAAATCCATGGAGATGTGCTCCCATTTCCACTCAGGAATTGACAAGGGTTGAAGAAGTCCTGCCGGTCTCTGGTGTTCTGCCTTCACTTGTTGACAACACAGACACTGAAATACAAACTCGGCTATCTCTTTCTTCATGTTTGGCCACCAAAAGGTCCGCTTTACGTCCTGATACATCTTGGTGCTCCCTGGATGAATGGCAAACTTGGAACTATGGGCCTCTTGCAAAATCTTCCTTTTTAACTCTGGTACGTCGGCTACACACAATCTCCCTTCAAACTTAAGCACTTGATTCTCCATGGTGTATCCCGGCCTCGGCTTGGTGACGAATTCGTCAATTACCTTCTTGAGGAATTTATCCTCCCTCTGTCTGGTCTTCACCTCCTCAATAATGGTCGGTTCCACCGAAACCGCTGTCAGGCATGCCAAACTTCCGACTAACTTCCTGCTCAATGCGTCGGCTACGGAATTTGCCTTACGTGGGTGATACTGAATCTGCATGTCATAATCCTTCAGTAGCTCGAGCCATCTTCTCTGCCTCATATTTAACTCTTTCTGAGTGAACAGGTACTTCAGACTCTTGTGGTCGGTGAAAACTTGGCAAGATGTTCCATACAGGTAATGACGCCATATCTTCAAAGCAAAAACCACGGCAGCTAGCTCTAGATCATGGGTAGGATAATTCTTTTCATTGGGCTTCAACTGACGAGACGCGTACGCTATGACTTTACCTTCTTGCATTAACACGCAACCCAAGCCCTTATGTGAGGCATCACTGTAAATCTGAAATTCCTCATTAGCCGATGGTAGTACCAGAACTGGTGCTGTGACTAACCTCGTCTTCAACTCCTGAAAAGCTGATTCTCTTTCATTGGTCCATTCATAAACTGCTCCCTTCTTGGTTAGTTGTGTCAATGGCACTGCAATCCTCGAGAAATCCTTCACAAACTTTCTGTAATAACCTGCCAAACCCAGAAAACTACGAACCTCGGACACGTTGGTCGGCGTCGGCCAATTCACAATGGCTTCAATCTTACTGGGGTCAACTGATATACCGTCCTCATTAATCACATGCCCTAGAAATGAAATGTTGGAAAGCCAAAACTCGCATTTACTTAACTTGGCGTACAACTTCTTATCTCTTAGGATCTGCAGGGCAAGTCTCAGATGATTCTCGCGCTCGCTCGTACTCCCGGAATAGATCAATATGTCGTCGATAAAAATAATGATAAACTCATCTAGGTACGGCTTAAAGACTCTGTTCATCAAGTCCATGAATGCTGCTGGGGCATTGGTTACTCCGAAGGGCATTACCAAAAATTCGTAGTGGCCATATCTTGTCCGAAAAGCAGTTTTCTCAATGTCCTCGGCTTTAACCTTCAACTGGTGGTAGCCTGACCTGAGGTCAATCTTGGAAAAGACTCGTGCTCCTCGTAGTTGATCAAGCAAATCATCGATTCTAGGCAATGGGTACTTGTTCTTAATGGTCACCTTATTAAGTTCTCTGTAGTCAATGCAAAGACGAAGTGTGCCATCCTTTTTCTTAACAAATAGAACGGGTGCTCCCCACGGTGAAGTGCTCGGCCTAACAAATCCTTTATCCAACAATTCTTGTAATTGCGATTTCAGTTCTCTAAGTTCGGCTGGGGCCATTCTGTAGGGTGTTTTGGAGATAGGTTGTGTCCCTGACAAGATGTCCACAGTAAACTCTATTTCCCTATCGACAAGGTGGCCAGGCAACTCGGTTGGAAAGACGTCGGGGAATTCCTTAACAACGGGTATGTCGGCTAACTCAACAATTCCATTCAAATCACTTAGTATACTGCACAGATAACCCTGACATCCTTTTTGGATCAACTTGTAGGCTTTCATAGATGAGATTAAGTAAGGTGGGGGTACTACTCCTTTACCTTGGAAAATGACCTCGGCTTGACTTGGGGTCTTCAATGTGACGCTCTAAGTAACACAATTAATGGATGCATGATTTGCCACTAACCAATCCATTCCCAATATAACATCGAAGTGAGTCATGCTTAATGGCATCAAATCAACTAACAATTCTACACTCTCAATCATAACAATACACGCCCTATAAATGGATGTAACAATCATATTTCTCCCAGATGGAGTAGACACAGATAATACATAATCAAGGGGTTCTAATTCTCTACTCAACTTCTCGGCGAATATAGTGGACACAAATGAATGCGTAGAACCCGAATCAATCAATACGTATGCATCTTGAGAACAAATTGGAAGGGTACCTGACACTACCGTCTCGGTATTCTGGGCGTCTCCGGGTACCAATGCAAAAACTCTGCCTTGCCTTGCCTGTATTCTGCCGACGTTGTTGTCCTGTGCAGAGCCCGAGGTGCTTCCATTCCTCTTTCCATTGTCAGTCCCTGCCTTCGGGCAGTCCTTCACACGATGACCTATCTCGCCGCACTCATAGCAAGCTCCAGTTGCCCAACGACAAACCCCGAAATGTAGCTTTCCACAACTCGCGCACATCGGCTTGGCGTTACCTTCCTGATTTGAGTTGCTGGAACTGTCTGTGCTCATTCTCTTCTTGGCATTGAACGGAACTCGGCGATTATCATAATTCTGTCTCTTCCTCTGACCCTCACTTGAACTCTGGTATCGGTTTAAATTAGCTTCAGCTAGGATGGCCTTGTCCAGTACTCCAGCGTATGTCGGCATATTGAGCATATTGACCCTATCTTGTATCGGTCCACGTAGCCCACTTTCGAACTTTCTCGCCTTTCGGTATTCATCATCAACCATATGAGGCACATATCTCGCCAATTCAGTAAAGGCACGATCGTATTCTGCGACTGTCTTGTTCCCTTGTATCAGATTCTGAAACTCCGTGGTTTTTCGGTCTCGAACGCTGAGGGGGAAATGCTTGTTGTAGAACAACTCCAAAAAATTTTCCCAAGTCAAACCCGGATTGCTTTCTCGGACCATCATCCACCACCTACGAACATCGTCGTCTAATGTGAATGCTGCCAGAGATACCTTCTGGGCATCTGTACTGGGAAAGATCTCAAACAACTTCTCCATCTCTAAAACCCATGCCTCGGCTTTCATTGGTTCTATACCTCCTTGAAATCTCGGCGGTTTCATTTTCTTGAACTCTCTGATTAGGGTTATCGTGTCGTTCCCGTACAAAGCCTGTTGTAGAGGCACTTGTGGCACTGGAGGGGGTGGAGCTGTATAACGGCCATTCGTCTGCTCAGCCTGCGTGGAAGTCGTACCAGTATCCTGTGGCCTAGGTTGTCTCTGCTCACGAACCAAGCCTTCGACTAACCTTTCCAATCTCTCCAATCTATCTTCTGAACGATCTCGGCCAACTGGAGGTCTACCTCTCCTCATGATGCTAGGAGGATGCAAGATGAGACTTTAAAAATAACTAAACAGATAACACGTATACAAGTAACAAATGTCTATGCCGAAATGATGCACACGTAGTCAAGTAGCAAGTAATATGATGCAATCCTAACATCATTCTAAGGAAAATCCTATGCTCTTTAGGACTCAAGGTGGGTGATTAACGTACTATAATGATCTTGTGCTCTGATACCATTCTGTCACGCCCCCAAACCGCCCCTAGTAGTTTGGTGCCGTGATGGCCAGTAATCCGAGATTACCGAAGGCCGACTTACAAGAATCACACACAATCAGAGTATGAAATATGGGGCTTACAAGTGCGGAAGCAATATATATATATATACAGAATCTAAATAGTCCATGAGAGCCGTGCTTAAGTCCAATGAAATGACATACATTTTTACAAGTCTTACAACTTAGATACAATAAGGAAATGAGATACAAAATACATCTTGACCAAAAGGCTTCTCAAGCCGACATATACAAGTACAAATGGAAAATAAGCCAAGAAGCATGATCTTCAAGATGGTACAAAAATGTTAATCCAAAACATGTCGGCAATGCACCCAAAAACACATCGGCATCACGTCTAGGCCTCAATGCCTTCTTGTTCATCACCTACATATATATAGAGAGGGTGAGCTTGGATACTCAGTGAATGATATTAGAAATAAAGGTTTTGCATGATTGATATCCAAGATTTCTTTCAAACAATACATAGCATACTTTACAATCAAGAGGGAAATCAAGTTCATTGCCGGCCTTTCAAGTTCTTTGGATGTTATTACATCTACTTAATACAAGAGGGTGATGACAATTCCAAGACAAGAGTGCAGTTGCATTATAGTCCCCTGCAGCTAAGGACTTTCAAGACAAGAGTGCAGTTGCATTATAGTCCCCTGCAGCTAAGGACTTTCAAGACAAGAGTGCAGTTGCATTATAGTCCCCTGCAGCTAAGGACTTTCAAGACAAGAGTGCAGTTGCATTATAGTCCCCTGCAGCTAAGGACTTTCAAGAAATGTCATCAAAACAAGATAGTGTTTAATATACAAGTAGGGATAGTCATTCATGCTAGATCAAGTACTTTTCAAAACAAGGCAAGACGAGATTTTATGAAGGCAAGTGTAACATAGCTTTATTAAAAATACCACTCACATAGTTTCTTCACACGTCGGGGTCGAGACAAGCCCAAGTCCTATAAACACAGGGCAAAGCCTATTGAATGCACCTTCAACAAGTTTCGTATGCACACAAATGGTTTCGGAAAACATGCTGGGCACCAACCAGGTCCAGGCCGAGGTTCCACACCTCCTCGCCGAGGTGTGTCCCCGAGGGCCACATGCAAGGAAAAGAGGTCGGGAAACTCTGGGTTTCCCTCTGCTGATGAACATGAAGAACATGAGTGTGAAAACATGAAAAATACGAATGTTCAATCATAATCTGTCATCACAAATCTGGGATTTTCGTGCTATGAGTTTGAAAACATGGACCTGGGTACCCGTACTTGGAATTCTTGCGGAAATAAACACAAAAACATGATTCTTTATGTAAGTTTTCGGATCAAAACAAGACTTTCTTGAAGAACACATGAATGTCATTTTCTCTTTCTAGAATCGAACTTCAAAACGATGCATGGCTTACAAATCATATCCGATCATGCAATGCAATAACATGAACATAGAGGACATCATGAGCAGATCAAGAATCTAACCTTAGAACACGGATCTAACGGTCCGATCTCTAGGAATCAAGCTTGAAGATCTACTTCCTCACTCTAAAACTCCTTCTTCCTCCTAGAGTTTCTCTCTCTACAAGACAAGGTTATGATACTAAATGACAGTTTTCTATACCCGGTTCTGGGGTTAACCCTCTGCTGAGACACGTGGCGGCGACTGGTTGGGTTCTTCCTGAAAAGGTGGCTGACAGGCCAGACAAAGCATGGTGGAAGGGTGTTCAACAAGTAAAGCGGTATGGGCTCTCTGACGGGGCAATGACATCGGCTAACAACAAGGCGTATCTAACAAGCTACACGGAATGGCACTCCGGCAAGGGGTGACATCGGCTAACAAAGGACTTCGGCAACTAAGGTGACAATGACCTCGGCTAGGAAGGACAACACTTGACTAAGCTGTGCCACATCTTGGCCTAGATGCGCCACACCTCGGCCTAGGTCATACCACTCCAGGACGAGATCACTTGGGTGCAAGGTAACATCTCGGCCAATGTGTTCAAGGCAAGGACGGATGTCGACAAGGGGTTCCAAGATGCTTCTAGACTGAGGATGACCTCGACTTGGAATGATCTAGGCGTAACGTAACCTAGGCTTGGAAACACATCGGCTAGTCATATCTTAGGCAAGCACATAACACTTAGACAAATCACAAAGGTATCAAATCAAGGCATGGATCTCATTCACTTAAGCAGGACAAGTCACGAACATACACATGCAAGCTTAACAAACCATAATCATACAGATGCTCATGAACATGATTAAGATGAAAAATGTGGGTTCCTACAGTAATCCATTCTATTTCATGTTCATAGTTGTTTCACAAAGTTGGCTTTCAATTTCAAACTTAGGTTGCTTGTTTATGCTAAAACAGGCTTGCCTTTTATTTGAAGTTCTGTTCTGTTGCAGCACTTTTGATTCTTATGGATTGGTTTTATTTATTGAAGGTTGAGTTCATTCCAAAATTTAGTGTGAGGACAATCTGGCAGAGATGGCGTGAATCATATCCGAAAGATGGGACTAAGGCGGATGATGCTATAATTGTGTTTACAGGAGTAAGTCGAGTATTTTATGGCATGAATTAAAATACTATGTTCTGTGTTGTTCAGTGATTGTCTTTTATATTTGCTAATTTTCTCACTACCTATGGCCCAATTTGGGGACTTTGTTTTTTTGGTTTTTTCTGTTTGGTTTTTTCTCATAAGGGAACACTTGGGACAAAGTAATATTTTATTTAAAAAAACTATGAAGCATTTATGGCCCACAATGTGTTGATTCCAGATTTCATAGGATTGTCGTAATGTTATTGTTGCAATGCTTTTTGTAATATGTAGGTTCCAACTATGTATACTCGATTGATACAAGGTTATAAACCAAACAACTTGAACTTAACTAACATTTTTTTTGTGATGAATGAAATCACTAAATAAAAACATACAAATAATAAGATAACATGCGTAAGCCAAAAATCAATAAGATATTGCATACAAAATCTAAAAATTAATACTTTTGATCCCCATCTATCTCTGTCCAGATTCCCCCCCTGATTGAAGGGCTTTCATTTAGCTAATTTTCTGAAGTGTAGTCGTAACCATGAGAAAATTAATACTTTTTCAGTGCCAACATGGTGGAATTCTTGGAAAATAGCTTTTGTTTTTTTTATTTTTTTGATAAGAAAGATTTTAAAATTTTGATGAAATAAATACAGTCCCTAATATTTGGATTCCACATTATGTAGCTGGGTTCTAGTATCTTTGTCTGATGCATGAAAAAAGACAAGATGCATAAACTACATGCTGATTTGGGTCAAATTTGTTTATTTCATTTCATTTATAAGATGGAAATGGTTCTGGAACTTATTGTTATCTAATATTTTCTTGATAACCAATGCAGATACCTTTTGCTACTAGTTCTTTCTGTTTCTCATTATGCTTCAGCCTTTGCGGAGCTGACTTGTTTTTCAATCTGAATTTGAAGAATCATGCAGGGCGTGGGAAAAGCTTACAATGAGTTGAAACAAGGAGAGCCAACAATTGAACGCTTTTTTGATTTGACCAGGTTCCAATCCAAGGTAAATTTTTGGTTTAATCAACTTTGGTTGTTTTCAGTTTCTAAGAAATATGGTTAGGCATAGGCATTCTCTTGAATATAGACGGCCGATAAATGAAAAATAAAAACAGGGCAATGAAGTGTAAACCTTAGGTATTGGGGACATCAAAGTCATTCCTCAGATGACTTTGCTAATTTTCAGTTTCTAAGAAATATGGTTAGGCATTCCCCTTGAATAGACATGTCGATAAATGAAAAATACAAACAGAGCAATAAATGTAAACCTTAGGTATTAGGGACATCAAAGGCATTCCAATGGTGTGAATGTTTTTTACCTATTGTAACAAAAGACTTCTGGAATTCATGGCACCTTTTCATTTACTGGTGTGAATGTTTTTATCTATTGCAACAAAAGACTCTTGTTTGTTAGTAGCACAACTGTATTTCACTGGTTAGGAAACTTTGAGAGGGTACTCCAGTTTATTGCAATGTGATAAGGTTGTAATCTGCTGTATTTTGCTGCTCTATAAAAATAATTAGACCTTACTTCGATAGCCATATATATATATATATATAATTCGTCCTGCAAATCACATGCATGAATATGCTCAGCAAATTTAGAACTTAAAATGGCCATTGAATTTTATTTAGTTTGTGTTCATCAGATGTCTTTTACGCTGATTTTTAGTAATTAATTATAATTTTTGTTGGATATAATATTTATCTATCTGTGTGTTGATTTTCAGTCACTCAAGCTATTTCAGCCCAGGTACATAATTGTAAATTACCTTGATTTTTTATTATTGTCTTCCTCTTTCAAGGTCCTAGTCTAGGGTTTTCATCTCAGGTACCCTCTCTCTCTCTCTCTCTCTCAGGGTTTTACCTTCGGATCTTTGTTTTGCTGTGTTTTGTTTTTGGCTTCTTCATTTAATCTTTATAGATGAAATATTAAATTTTGACTTAAATTGGTTGAATCAGAAGGAAAATGTTCTTCTTATTGAATAAAAATTGATTCTTTTTTATTGTGGTTTCTGTTGTGTTGACAGTACATAAATCTGAAGAAAGGAAAAAGTTTCAGCCATGAGGTATGCCAATTTCTGATTTTGTTATCCGGAGTTTCTTTGGTTCTGTTTATGGTGTCCAATTCACTCCAAAAATTGTAACAAAGTGTATTTGTTTTTCTAAATTGTTTGTATAAATTCTGTAACTTTATTAATCTTAGGGTCTATTTTGCTGCTCATGGTTGAATGCATTTAATATGAAGTTGGGTGGTGTGGGTATGACTGAGATTTTTACCATCAACTCCAAAAAAAAAAAAAAAAAAAAAAAAAAGATCTTTCTTTATGATTGAGCCTGGGATTTAAAGTTTTCATTGATCTTTCTTAGAAAGTGGAACTTGTTAGTTTATTGCTGTTGTTATCTTCAGAATTTGAATGTGTGTTGTTAGCTTGTTTAAATTTATTTATTTATTTTTTTCGTAGATTTTTAGGGTATGCTCCAGTTTATACCCAGATTAACACATTTTATTAGTTTTCTTGTATTCTAGGCACTAGCATTTTTTAAAAAAAAAATTTCTGGCTATGTTGTATCAAAGTCAGTGCATTTACATTTTATAGTCATCTAATTCGAACAACTAGTATGCATTCATTTGCTCTTTTTACATTTTAGAAATGCAGGTGTCTCTATTGCTACTTTCCATTTTTATCCTTTCTAACGCGGCTGCTTTTTCCTCTTCTACAGTAAGCTTCAGAGTGATGCCTTGAGGGAAGCCATTACCAAAGTCTCTCTATGTACTCATGTATATATGTATGCTTATAATTGTTTGTATTTTAGTATCTGTGATTATGGCACTGATGGTGTGTTTCTATTGACAAGTTGCAGTTAAATTGGCTCAATGTTCAATTTGAAAAATGTCTCTTGTTTCAAGCATTTGACCTCTGCGAGAAGTTGGTGCTACATTCTAACATTCTCTTCTTCTGTGTTTCTCATGGCATATCTGCCTAGCCTTGCTATTTCCCCTGGCATCAACCACAGCCACATCCCCCTCCGGCACCATCTCCTTCTCTGCCTACCCCAACCCTCACCACCAAACACTATCACCTCTTTCCACTTCATTGTCTATTCCCAACATCCGAACACCACCACCAACCACTGTTCCAACGCTACCACCACAAAAACAACCCACCACCAAACCC
Organism: Camellia sinensis; assembly: GCF_055761805.1. Lineage (NCBI taxonomy): Eukaryota > Viridiplantae > Streptophyta > Magnoliopsida > Ericales > Theaceae > Camellia > Camellia sinensis. The sequence continues at coordinate 86,711,887 of NC_138965.1, forward strand.
TCTATCAACACCACCACAATCTAATCACCACCAACATTAAACTCAGTAGCTAGTATTACGGATGAATTAACCAAAACTCTTCTGTTGATGATTAGAGTCGATTACTTGATATTTTAATAACTCAGTAGTTTTCATTTTTTTACACTACTCATTCTTCTCAATCAAACTCGAAGAAGAACTGACAAGCAAGTATTAAAGCAACTCAGACCTTTGATTATGGCGCTAATTCTGTCTTGTATAATTTTTTTCTTCCCTTCTTTGGAATGGGTCTCCCCAGAATTTTGAAAAACAATCAGTTAATTGGGTCTCCTCAACCTTGTCCCAAATTCCAAATTTAAAACTCTTGTAAGTCCTCTTTCTCCATTCTCTTCTCATTTAATTTCTATCTAATTTTAGAATGATGACTGAGATGCATATGTTTCAATATATGTATTCTAGAGACCTTGCACAGAATACACTGAGTGGGGAAATACCTAGGCTTATATACTGGAATGAAGTTTTGCAATATCTGTGAGTACACTTCTCCTTCCATTTTCTCAGTTATCTTTTCCATATTGGCATTTTTATGACTTATTTACTTAAAAAATTGCTCTGAATTTTATTTTGCATGCTAGATCTTTGCAAGGTAATCAACTCTCAGGACAAATCCCATTGGTGATTGGCTTGATGCGGGCACTTGCTGTGTTGTAAGTGCTTTAATTTTGCTGTTTCCTCAATCTGGTATTTTTCACAAAATTGAATTTATTTGAGGGGACCTTTATGGAGTTTTACTACTAACTCAACAGACCCAGCGTTCAATGTTTTGTTTGTCTTATAACTGTGTCGTTATCCTAATTTTGATCCAGAGATCTAAGCTGCAACATCCTGAGTGGACCTATCCCTCCTATTCTAGGAAATTTGACCTACGCGGAGAAATTGTGAGTATTTGCTTTGTAATTCTTTCAATTTCCTTCATGTTCTTGATCGATTTACATTTCAAAGATGCATACGTCATTTTGAAAATAGCTGATAGTCTTTTGCTACATATGACAAACTGCTGAATTGCCGTTAAACTTCCATTCATCAATTTATGTTTGTATTAATTTAATGTGAATAACAAACAAGATCATTACATTACATGATACTTAAAATGTATATTCTCAGGTGCTATTGTGACCTCGTTTCTTGCTCAAAATTTAAGACCATTTGACCATCCCTCTTGGATGATGCAGTTTTAGAGAGGATCTTTTGATCATGCAGAAAATTTTGTCGAACGAGTCCCTTTCTTTTAACAGGACTGATTGGTAAGTGCCCCCTCAAATCATTTGTTATGGTGGATCTATTATTAATGTAGTTTATTTATGGACTCTTAGCCCCCCCCCCCCCAAAAAAAAAAAAAAAAAAAAAGAAGAAGAAAAAAGATAGCAGTTTATATACGGATGTATGTTTATCATGTTTTGTCTAAGAGTAGTTATGCTGTGTTTCTTTCGGATCATTGCACAGCTTCTTTCAGAATGGCTTATTCCGTTTGTTGCTCTTGATGTGAGAAGGTATGCTTCCATCACAGTGAATTGATTTTCCTGGAATAAAGTCAACTTTGGGGGCTTAGAGAAAGAACAGCTTGTTGATTGAATATTCTGCTGAAAATCTTAGCATACTAAAACAAGTCTTCTTTCTGCTTTTTCAGTCAAGACAAGCAACTATCAGTGTAGATGCAATGCTGGAGATCTTGCAGCACTCAGCTGAGGAAAAGGTAAGGTCATTTATGCTAGTTCATTATTTCAACCTTTTGGGTGTAAATGCATTTTGTGTAGGCGTTGAACAATGAAGCCGAATTGCCATTTTGGTCACTTTTGTGATGTGCTAGATTTGTGTGAATGGCAGCAGCAGTATCTATTGTGGGATTGAATTTATGTTTAGCTGGCAATACTATTTTATACCTGCAAAACCGCCTGAAGTAAGCATGTAGTTTGACCTTTTTTTTGGATGGGCTGCATTCAAGTAATCTTCTACTCACTTTTGAACATAATAGGTTTTGATTCAGGTTGCCTCCTTAACTCATTGAACTGAAAATTAACACAAGTAATAAGTTCTAGATATATATATATATATATATTAAAGTCTTTGAATGTCTATTTTTCTTCTTTTCAGATAAATTAGTTAAATGGCTGGTTTGGCATGCCTACCTAAAATCTGTTCAGTGTTAAGGCTAGGCACTGGCTGTATTGATCTGACGAGAATTTGATAGGGCTCAAATTCAAAAGCAAACTATAATTTTGCTGGAATTTGAGCTTCAGTATTTTTATACTTTAAACTGTTGGACCAATTGATGTCATGACAAATCATCCAGAGGTATAGCTATTTGACCACATCATAGCTGCAGTGTGAATTTTTCAAGGCAGCATAGGAACTCAAAACATGTGAATTTGGATACTATTTTATCACCATCAGTACTTACTAAGTCTTGGGATTTTTTTTTTGTCAACAGGAAAAGAAGTTGGAAGAAGAGGATGAAGCCTTCAACTTGCTTCCCAGTGCTGTAAAGAGGACATGATTGGTCTTGCAACTATGTTGTATAGCATACAGTTGATTCCCCGCGCCCCCCCCCTTCTTTTTATGCTAGACATTCATCCATGCAATTTAAATATCTTGATTTTTTTTGTGCCGAGCTGTAAAGGGTACATGATTGATCTTTTTTTTTTTGTGTTGATTTGTTTTGTAATAACTTTCAACTTATCACTAAGCACTAGTTTAACTTTATTTCATCTTGAAATTGAAATATTTTTGTATATTAAGAAGCATGATTTGTTTTGAATATTTTTCATCTTTATTACAGGTAATTTGTTTTCGTTAAATTTCATAGAATTAGCACAATTTAAAAAAAAAAAAAATTTGAAGCTATGACGGCGTTTTCAAAACGTCACTATAGATGATGTCAATGGTAATATTTTTAAAATAAAAAAGATCTACTACGACGTTTTCAAAACGTCGCTAAATATAGCGACGTTTTGAAAACGTCATAAAGTTATAGCGACGGCCGCATCTTCGACGTTTGGTATTAAACGTCACGAAAACAATTAGCGGCGTTTTTGATAGCTATAGCGGTGTTTTTTAAACGCCACTAAAAACCTAATTTCCAGCAGTGGTCCAACAATTTTTTTCCCGCAAAGAGCCAAAAAAACACCCAAAGAGGCCAACCTTGTTAATGTTGCTCGTTGAACTTTAATTACCATCGTCTTTTTAAAAACGATTAAAAGAAAAGAATTAGCTTTGGTGATGTATCAATCTTCATCCAATGGAACAAAGGTGCAAATGGATCCACTGAACTTGGGAAATGTTAGGTCTCTCAGAAACTATGAAGCAAAGTCTCCTATCAAAAGAAAAGAAAACCCAATCCAAAACAAGAACACTACCCCAAATTTGATATGACTGAACACCTGTTCTAAAATCAAGAACCCATATGTCGATTCCAACACATAACAAATAAGCAGGCAATGCAAACACCCCTATGGGGGTAAAGTTACCATGTACTAACTTCTAAAAAAGATCTAGAGTTTCTCTATGCAAATAAAGGCATCACGACAATCTAAAATGGGAGAGTATCATGTCCTAATTTTGAAAGGTTCTAGAGCTTCACCATATGCATGGGTAGACTTAAGTCAAAAGGGTGCCTAGGCTATGGCCACCTATATGCCTTTCAAATCCTTGCAAAGAACAACGAGATGATAAAAAAGGGTATGTGGTGGCCAAAATCTGAGGTTTGTATTCCGAATTTAACATAGCCCATGACCTACAAGCCATCCATGATATCAAACAGCGAACGTGGGGCTAAAGCTAACCCTGAATGATGCAAATGCAATGAACAATATATAAGTCAATAAATTTGATACCAAAACTTTTAAGTCGAACTCTTTATTATCCCCATCAGAGTCACCAAAAACTATGGGATGATAGAAATCTAGGGTACCCAACATCGTGCCCTCCCATTTTGTTCACAAACATGATAGGTTGGTAGATTTTATTTGAATTTTCTAAATTTAAACCCTCATTGTGACCAAAAACACCATCTTGTATCTTTGTCTACGGAAAACCTTGGCACCCTCAAGTTAGCCCGAGACTTGTTTTGTGGCGCCCGCGACTGTGTCATTCGTGCCTGCGATGGTCCAATTATAAAAATTCAAAGTGCAGAAAGCCAACTTTTTTGCACTTTCTCTCTCTTTCTCTCTCATGTCCGCCATTTGCAAGTTCTCAAGCTGTTAAACCCTTAGATCCATCAACTTAGGGTCAAAATCTCACCCTAGTTCTTTATACCAAAACATAAGGTGTGATGAGAGCTTCTTTTTTAGCCGATTAGTATGTGATTTCGCAGACATTGATTTTTTGAGTTTCTCCTCTTCGCTTTAAGAGGTAGGGATTTCTTTGTTTTTTTTCAATACATCTTATAGATAGATATATGGTAGTTTTTATTGCATGAAAAATATGATTTTGATAAGAAATTTTTGAAATGCATATAGATGGGAGTTAGGATTTTGAATTATATATAAGGGTTTAATCTTATGTTTTATGGTTGATTATGGAAATTTTGAGCTAATAGAACATTCTTATGATGTGTAGAGTAAAAAGCCCTAATTTTTAATTTAATGTTCATGAGAAATGAGAAGAGTTGATGATTAAATAATTATTGAGCTATAATGATTATTGTGAAACTTGAAATGTAATAAGAGAAGAGAAAGAAATAAATGGTTGTCATGAAATTGGTTTATGTTATAATTGTTGACAATTGTAACTAATGGGATTGATTATAGAAGTTATGTAATATTATGATTGTTGATGTGAATCTAGCCAACATTGATGATATTGAAGTTGTGGGAAACATTACGAGATTTTATGCCATCTATTATTTAGAGGTTTTGTCCTTACCCATTGGTGGAAGATGGTAATTGTTGTTGTAGAGTAACTCTTAGATGTCATGTGTTGTTGATTAAATTGCGTAATTTAGAATGATGTGGAAACATGGTAAGATAGATGATGAAAGTGTTATATAGAGGGTCTGTTTCCTTCCGATTAGCACCCCGATAAAGCATGACACATTGATAAAGGTTTCATTTCCTTCCGTTTTTCCCCAAGTAAATTATGTGGAGGTTTCGTTTCCTTTTATCTTGCGACTGGTAAAGCGTGGCACCTTGAGATAGGTTTTGTTTCCTTCTGGCTTATGCCCGGTAAAGCATGTGTACTGTTGGACTATATGGAGGTTTCGTTTCCTTCCAACTAGCAATCGGTAAAGAGAGCCGCGTTGAGACAGCTTTCAGTTTCCTTCTAGTTAGCACCTGGGGTAGATACCACATTTTGATTAACCCTAAGACTTCAGGTGCTTGCAAGCCTCCCGACGATGAAATAGTACTTACCACATCTTTAGAAAGTTTAAAGGTTGTTTGGAGTTGCTATATAAACCCCGTTTTAGCCAAAAATTAACTTTTTGTGAAAATGGCCATTTTACCACTAGACCCGTTTTTAGCCAAAAACCATCTTCTTAACCCCGAAAAGCCCAATTGTGCTTTGATTGATCATATTTTCCAAAATCAGTGACCTGTCTTATGAAAAACATTGATTAGAATGTAATTCGGACTTACTTGTGCCACAAGCAAGCCAAAAGCATGGGATCATGTACTTATGCATGCATGCATGGCACGTGTACCAAGGAAAAATACACGTGCGCATGTTAGATATAAGAGCGCACGTTGTTTGTATGAGCGCACAATTGTTGCCTATGCGCACAAGACCTGTGCGTGCGCACATTGAAGCATCACAAAACCAAGTATGGAAACTCAATTTTGGCGTATTTTTTAAGGAAGGCGGCAGACAAAGCAGTGGGGTTGCTCTAGCTTGCCTCCCCCATTCACACCCCCCACTACCTATACAAAAGTCCTCTCCTCATTTCTTTGAGGGGGTTAAGAAACTGAACCATTTTCCAAAAGTTCTTAAGAAAACCACCTCTCATCTTTCCTCTCTAGCCTTGACTCCAAATTCCCACCTCTACAATAGCTCTAAATATCTAAAAATACTCTTAAGGACTTGGAAAACCAAAACCAAACTCAGAACCTAAGTTTAAGAGAGGTTTGCAAGCAAGGAACTTGGCTCTTCTTGCATTGTTCTTCATGTTTTCGTCGATTTAAGCAAACCAGCAAGTATTTTCTTATCCTTTTTCTTTAATTCAGTACTTAATCTCTGTCTATTTTTAGTGTTTAGACATGTTAGGTTGTTAGTCTATCATAGCATCATGTAATCTCTTAGTTTCATTAGTTTTCTCAACTGTCTCTTGCATATTCTTTTCTTCCACTTAAAAAAAACAACATGTTTTAGGTTTGTTTTTAATCATATAATAACCGTGCATGGCCTGGTTTGGTCATCATATAGGTGGGTTGTATTTTTCTTTTGTACTTTTACATGTTAATTGTCTTTTTATGCATGCTCATCATTTAGTAGCCTCAAACCAGGCCTAGGTTCATATCTTGTATACATTAGTTGCATTTAGGCCATATTTATTTTATGCATGCATGTAAGTCAAGAGAGTGGGCGACCACGTAAGTTTTCTTAATCTCCGTAGCATGTGGATGTCGTTGTTGCATTGTTCTTCAATAACTCAAGTTGTATGCCTTATATACAAAATTGGTTGTTTTGAGTGATTTTCATAAATATTGTTTGTTCTGGGTTAAGTTTATAGTCATAAAACACACACACACACACACACACACAAAACTTCTTCTTGGAAAAAATCATTTTTTTAAGGTATGACTTTAATCTTTAAATCCAAAATGAATGACATTTATTTTCTTCAAACATCTAGTTTTAATTAGTTAAAGGTTTTAGATCTAAAATAAATTTCTGTGAATAATTAACCACTAAAATCGTAAAATAGAAAGTGAGTAGAGGGCAATCTCTGATTGGACAAAAGGGGGTTCGTCCATGTAAATGGTCTTCCCTTTTTGTACCTAAGCTCCTGAACCCAGAATTTTCTACTTATGTGTGTAATCAAGGCGCTAACCTTGAAAAGTGTAAGCCCTCTTTGGGCATTTTGTTGTAACTCTTTTATTTCTTGGACTATAATGTATGATTATTGAGATTACTAATGTTGTAAAGTGAAATGTAATTTTTATGAGAAAGATAAACATTGGACTTGTGTAATGGTTGTACTCTGAGTTATTTTTTTATAATTATTCTGTATATTTTGAAATTGGAGATTGGTAAAGGTTCGGTGATTATAAAATGGATTGAAAAATTGAGTCATTACATCTTGAATAGAGTAGTATTTTGGGTTTGATTTGGACTATAAAAGAGGGGTTTTGGGAATGGCTTTCTTTGAAATGTTGTGGGAATGGTTTTGTTGATAAAAAGTGTTAAAATTACGAAAAAGTCTCATACATGAGGCTTTTTTGAAATAAAGAAATGTTGTTTTGGAAATATTGAAAATCCTTGGGATTTATTGGTTTGGAACTGTAGTTGGTTTCTCATGCTCCTCGGAAGGACCTAGTCTCCTCGAATACGATAACCCTGCATTTCGAACTCCCGTGGTTCTGAATCTAGTTTCATAAGTGCAATGTGAAAAAATAAATAAATAAATAAATAAATAAAATAAAAAAAAAACACAAATGAGAGTCCAATTCTGGAAAATCTTAGAGAATCCATTTATCATCAAAGATGCCAAAAATGGACTGTATTGCCAGATTTCAGAATTGTCACCTAAATATTTTTGAAAAATTTAGGAAACCCGTGACTCATGCCAAAGGCCACTTGTCCGTCATAACCAAAGTGTCTCAACTCGGGAACTTAGATATGAGAAGGGAAGGTCATGAATTGAGCACCCCACTCACTCGATCAAAGATCTACCTCTACTAATCATGATGTGATTTTTATGTACATTATATGCTCTTGTTCTGATTATTAGTGCTAACTTTGCTATATGAGACACACCAGTATAGACTATGTCACCCACGTTGGAATGCTTTGATTTTATGTTTATTTGAAACGAGTTTTGAATATGTGTTACTTGAAAAAGTAAGCTCATATGTACACTAATCAAAATCATCCCAACTTAAGTGAACTAACCTTCATCCACTAGCATTCAAAGAGATATTTCAAGTAAGCACTTAGCCTCATGGTATTATGCTTGATATAACAACACAAACACACATGCAATATGCTAAAGCAAGAAATGATCACCTAGTACTCAATCGAGGCAAGCCAAAGAGAAGAAAATAATTAGAAAAATGCATGCTCTACTATGCAAGCGACTAATGCAACACATACAAAATGCAACTACTAGATTTGGTTTATTAGCATGTCATAGGGATCAACACAAAGCATGTGGAAACGTACGTAATCGAGCAAGTAGGAAATGACAACAATGTTAGAATGATGAACCAACCCAATGCAAGCAAAACATGACGCTACCACGATAAGCATATAAATAAAAGGGAGAAAGAAATGGGGGTTGGAAGACATACAAATATTACAAGTGTTACAAATTTGCCCTCGCACAAGAGGGTTTGAATGAATGTCCTAATTAAACCAATTATTAAAACACCAAATGAATTAGCTAAATTAACTAGCTATTAAAAATTCAAATGAAGCCAACTAATTAATTACACATACTAAAATTAAAGCACTAATTTAATGGACTTGAACAGGAGGCGAGGAGCCACATGCGTACAATCGAGAACATTCTCCTGGAAACCTCTTTGTTTGCTACCAGAATCTACTCTATTTGCAATCACAAAATTATTCTGTTTTGCCCTTAGATTCTGCTTTGTTTTGCCACAAAAATGCCACTGCCTGTACAAAAATGGGTGGTCGGCCGGCCTTGAGAGGTGGTCGGCTGTACAGAATGGTGGTCGGCCAGCCATTGCTTTTGAGAAATGCCCTGTTGCCATAGAGTTAACACGGAAGCAAAAACAGAGTGTTTCCAGGAGATGTTTATCCTCTCTGCCCTTCCCTGTCACAAAGATGATCAAGGGAGGAGTAGATTCGATTCAAAAACCATCAATTGTCCCAAATTTGTTATGTGATGATCTTAGAACCGATAAAACAAAAGATCAACAAAACGAAATGAAAGACAATACCTCATCCCTATCATGGAATTACCTCAAGGGAAAGAGTAGACATTACTTCATGAATCATTTAAACATCACGAGAAAGTATGCAATGATTCAAGATGCAATAGGTTCAATATAACGTCCGATTGAACCTAACCTAATTTTATTCTCTTTTACCTCTTTTATTAGCCTTTTTTACATTACATTTTGCTTTCTTATCTTTTCTTCATTTTTGTCCAAAGGTGATGATTACGTCCACTAAGTCCAAAAGCAATAAAGAATAGCAAACACGACTTAACCCAAGAAATGAGCTTGTCAAGCTCTTTTCTACGAGGAAAATTACAAAGGAAGAATCAAACTCATTTACAAGCGATAATGAATTCTAAGTCAAACCCAAAATGAGCGATAATGACTAGTCAAACTCAAAGAGAGCGATAATGACTATCAAACCCAAAATGAGCATTAATGACTCCAAATCCAAACTTGATAATAAGCTATAATGATACTTTCCTTTGTGATTTCCAAGGGTTTAACTAGAAAGTTAGTCCCTTAGCAATAATGCACCAGTGATAAAGAGAAGTATCAAACGAGAGATCACGCTTAGCATAAGAGAGATGTAATGCCCTAGTAATGAACATCCAAAGAGATTAAACCATTTAGCATGAAGGGTCTCTTTCTTATGCCTTGAGCGGTAATCTTTTGTTTGATTTAACTCTTTAATCAAAAGAAACAAAGAATGAAGGGAGATTGCAGAGATAGAAAGATGATTACAATGGTGTGAATATGTATATGAAAGCCATAAAAATGAAAGAAAAGACTATCAACTCAAATGGATTGGAAGCTATGGTCTATACACCAATCCATGAGGACTTACAACAACCCAAGGATAATATTCAAAGAATAAATTAAATAAACACTTAAAACAGTCCCTAAATAGCACAAAACAGTGCTGAAAATTAGTTTTAAAAAGACAGAAAATATGAACAAAAAAGGAAAAGGACAAGCCTAGTAAGGAAAAACTCCTTAATTAACAAACCACAAACCAAGCACTCTCAAGGAGCTGAAATTAGATTCAAGAACCTCAGCAAAAGCTTCAAGTTTAAGCTTAGAAGGTGTATATATAGTGTTTGTATATTGCAAGAGATGAGGGAAGTGTGTTAGACAAGTTTTGGTTCTTGGAGAAATGTTCTAACCCCAAACCATGAAGGGAGGCCTTATATTTATAGACAAACACTGTCTCATGTCAGAAATATCTATAATGAGACAACTGGTGCAAGGCATACACATGGAGACAACTAGCTGTCTCAAAATGTCTGTTGCCGTTGAACATGGCCGGTCAACCAATTAATTATACGTCCTGCTCATTAATTGGCAGGCCAGCCAATTATTTTGGCCCCGCTGCTCACTGAGTGGTCAGGCTAAAAATAGGGTTTTGGTCCGAATAGGGTGGAAGGCTTGGGTTTGAAGCTCGAAACCAAATTCTTTTGCTAAAGATTCGAATAATTTGCATAATGTAACTTTCATTATCGAGTGTTCGGATTGAAGCGCCCAAGTCTTAAGGGCAGTCAAAATGGGGTGTCTACAGTTGCCCTATTTGACAAAGCTCGAAGTCATGAAATGACCTAAGTAAATGTCAAAGTCCAAAGATGACCCTTTTGACAAGGCCGTAAGACTTGGGCAAACAAACAACATGGAGATGCAGTTGGTTGAACTTGAAAGTTGCCTATGTATCCCTTTCCAAGGAATCAAACCAGCGTACTTCGGGGCAGGATGCAAATGATATTCAATGCAATGCAACAATCAAATCACAAGCAGTGCCTACCACATGAATATCATAAAGGAATGGAGATGCAAATCAAACTACGTTTAACATAGAAAATGTCCCGACACCCTCAAACCATAATTCTTGTGGAATAGGTGCTTACACATGCAAAACTATGCCTTTAGCAGAAAGAGTACAAGTAATTAGATGGTATGATATAAGTACAGAATGATCTATTAGGGGAAAAAATAATGATCCTAAATACTGAATGCAATAAGACAAAGTATGATATAATGGATGCAATAGATGAAATGGATAGGAGGTGTAGGCCGAACTACGTTTTACCTAGAAAAGGCATGGACACAAACCAAACCACATCTAACATAGAAAAGGTGCCGACACCCTCAAACCACAATTCTTACAGAATAAGTGCGTACACATGCAGAGCTATGCTTTAACGCGGGAAAGGTATGAGCACATGCTAAACTAAGCTTAACATAGAAAGGATACAGGCAATGAAAATGTATGATGTAATAGATGTAATGGATAATGTAGATAGGTGCATGCGATAGATGCTATATGCAATGTGATAGGGGTAATAGATGATAAATATGATGTAGCGGCGAGGAAGTGGTGCCTTAGAAAGGGCAATCGGCGATGACTCACATTATGCTGCTGGGGATCTTCCCCTTCTTCTTGGTTTTAAGACTTCTTCTTTCATCTTGCACTTCCACACCACGGGTACTACTTTTCTCCCTGGCTATCTTTGCAACTTTTCTTATTCTATGTGACAAACTAGGTTGATTCAGTATCTAGGATTGAGACAAATATAAGCTACCTCAACCTATAGGGCTGCCATATAGATTTCAAGCTGAGAATACATCCCTGGGTATTTAAACCAGACTTTTAGTCTCGAAAATTCCAAACTAGGCCTCGACCATTCAACTCTAGTTTCTATCGTCTCAATTGGTTTCTTAGGAACTCACTACAAACATAGTTAGGTGGCTATACTAGACCGTCTGAAATTGTTCAGGCATAAAAAAAACCAAAGGAATTGCACCTTCAGAGAATTTAAGGTCTCCTAGACCCAGTAAGTACACAAGACAATGCGGGTGAAGTGCACAAAACAGTACGAATGAATGGTGCACAAAATAGTGTGATAGGGTACACAAAACAGTGCTATGTGGCTGCACAAAATAGTGCTATACAGGGTGCACAAGACAGTGCGATGCAAGGTGTACAAAACAGTGCGATGTAGACGAATACACAAGACAGCGCTGTGTAGGTGCACAAGACAGTGCGATGTAGATGCACGCACAAAACAGTGTTGTGCATGTGCACAAGGCAGTGCGATGTAGGTGCACAAAACAGTGTGATGTGGGTGAATACACAAAACAATGCGGTGTAACGTAAATGCACAAGACAATGATGTGTAGAGTGAATGCACAAAACAGTGCGATGCAAGTGCACAAACCAATGCGATGCAAGTGCACAAAATAATGCATCATGTATCTCATAAAATGAGTGTAGGGAATCTTGCCACAATTTATTGAAATATAACTGAAAAACACTACGGAAGGTAATTCAATGAAACTCTATTTTTACAAATATAAACAAAGTCAAGAACATGAATAACATACCATGCATTTCAAATTAACCAGAGTGTATGAGCATGCATGCATAATCCAAAGCACATGTATTAATCAGAGGGAAGATGACAATCCCAAGAGAGTTTTGAAATGGTCAGAGACAACTTTCGAAAGCTTAAACATATCAGAATCATTATGGGAGTGAGCTATCCTAACCTAGGGGAAAGTGCCCGACAAATGGCTTTGAGCGAACTGAGAGAAAGGTTAGGTTCATGCCCCTTGTTCAATTGATAGTCCAATCAGATGTACTGAAAATTGCCCCTAGTGTCCAGTCGCTGGCCACCTTTTTTAACATTATACAGGCACGTGCGATGGGAATCATCAGATCCTGGAACAGTTGCCAACTAATTAGACTCATGCTTCTCTTCTGCCCCAACATGTTAAGAACTTAGTCCAGTCTCCTCCAAAAGTAGTGACGGATTCCTCACATATACTTTGCAATGATCATGAATGCGAGGCCCTTTGTATGGCCACTCTCAGTTTGTTTATGAATTCCACACATGGACTTGTTTTTGAGTTTGGAGTAAACATTCGTGTATGGAATTTTGACCCTGCCACTCTATTGAACTCGAGCGACAGACTCGATAGGGTGACTCGACGAAAAGCACTTTTAATCGACAGACACGCTATGGTGACTCGATGAAGAGCACAGACCAAGACAAACACTAGACACGACACCACAGAACTCATAACTACCCTAAAAGCAAAAAAAGACTCAAAGTGAATGATCATTCATAGTGCCCCTAGTATTACTTAGGCGCCCTTTAAAACTCAATTTTGCAAAACCCGAGTTTCGATTCCTTTTTTGCTCAAGTTAGAGATTCTACTGATAAGTTTAAGTATTGAAAATTTCTTCACTTGTTGACTCAAGTGAGTTCTTTCTTATCCAACGCAAGTATGTGATATGCATAGTAGTCGGTATAGCTCATGGATTGATGCGAAACTAACGACGTGAATTGGGCAAGATGATCGGGTTAAGATGAATAAGATGGCTATGGTTAAAACCAAACTTCAGGATGAAGTTGCCTACATATCCCAAGAATGGGAATCAAGTCAACGTAGTTCATGGCTGAAGTTCACTTGGGTGTTGACACTCTCCTTTTGCGCTCTAACTTTTTCCAAAGTCGTCATTTTAGGTTTTCAACCTTATAAGCTCTATTTGTTTGATTTCTCATTTTTCATACTTTAACTTTTTCCTAGGTCGCCCTTTCAGGCTTTTGGCCTAGTGAGCCTCTCAAGGATAACACGTTACAACACTTGTGGTGAATTTGATCAGTAGTCATCCTTACCCTAGCACTGAAACTGGCTTCACCTTAATTTGAGCTTGGTTCTCGATTCCCTTGGTGAAAGTCCAGAAACCCGCGTGATTAGGTGTTGAGCCTTCTAGTTAGTAAAGATGAAAATGGAAATTGGTAATACTTGTATAGCCTACTTGCAGACACGTACCTAGATATTCTCAGTGTTGTATCCACTGCCCTATTTTCTATTGTAACGGAAATGATTTCATGAATTGTGATATAATTTGGCATTGCATGGTTTTGGAAAGAGATATAAAACGTTTTGACATGAGCATTGCATATGCATTCACCTTGTAGCTTTGTTAAGATTCATACATTATGTTAGGGTATCTCTACTGGGCTTTGGCTTACCCTATGTGGAAAACCATTTTCAGGTGCTGAGGATATGCTTCCGCCAAGGTTGTAGCTTGGAAGGACTTAGAGCTAAGAACTTATTTTTTTTGTTATTGTTGTAATTATTTTTGTACAAGCCTCAAGCTTAAATTGTATTGAGTTAAAACTCACTGTTGTTGTAACTAAGCGTCGTCTTGAAAAGTTGTAGCCACTAGGGCATATATATATATATATATATATATATATATATCTTTTTAACTTTCATTTCATATCATTAACTTGTTGCACATGCTATAGATTTAGGGTTAGGACTTATGAATGTATAACTGCATGTGTTACCTTTTGGTAGAATGAGATCATATGAATGGAAGGATATTATATTCAGAACTGTGTTGTTATTTAATTAATATCATGGAATGAATTATGGTTATTATTTTTGGGGCGTTACATTTGTAATGGAAATGTTCCATTCCATCACCTAACGGTGAGTGTAATAATCTTTTCTAATTTAAATTAATTATAAATTTGTATTCCTATTTTATAATCATTAGATGTGCAATGAAAGTCCTCCATTACATATATAGAATGGAGATGATCAAAATTCTTCAAAATCTACTGTAAAGCCATTTAAAATCTAAAACTTCTCATTTGAGATATCTTTTCCTGAACAATTTTAATCAACTTATCCATCTGGCATCATTATGGATTATCAGAATATTTTTTTAAAAAAAAGAAAGTAATGGAGACCCCAATTTTTTTCAACTTACAATTTTAAAATTTCTTCAATGAATTTTAGATTGACAATATATTGTTGCTTAACAATTATAACTCCATATACTTGCAAGTTTTTCTCATAATTGTAAGAGTCATATTGCCACATCATTTCTGTTCAATTGTACATGAAAATTATGTATGAATATTATTTTTTTTATTCTTTTCATTTTTTAAATTTACTCTATAATTGATTTTTTATTAAGATTTTTGTTGTAGAAATATTTTTAGTATTAATCAAACATTGGAAAAGGAAAACAAAAACAGAAACAAAAATTTGGTTTTGGACAAAATCTTTTACGTGAAAATTATTTTATGATGAAACAAACGCAGCCTTAATCAATTTTGATTTGGCAATTTGCCAACCAACATTATTTTACAATATAACCAAACAACATCATAAGACATAATCAACTTTCAAGTAACATTACTCTAACTAAAAAATTAGACCTACATATTTAAGGCAACTTTCTCTATCACGGATTTTTTAATTATTAATCAATCATCTCATTTATCTATAATTAAATCTAGAAAGTAAATTTATCTATTATTTTTCATTTTGATTTAATAATTCACTCGTCATCATCACCCCATCATAATGGTCCAAAGCCATGGCTTGAATGTATTTTAGCATAATATTTTTAAAGATGCAAATCAAATACTTCTCAAAATAAATCAAAACAAAATTGCAAACCTCCATTTCAAATATATTAATAATAAATCTCAATAATGAAAAATGCTATATAGAATAATTAAGTATCAATAATACTTGTCCAAATCAACTCAAATAAATAAAATAAAATAAAAAACTAAAATATCAATTATACTTGTCCAAGTCAACATAAATAAAAGAAAAACACTTCAATATCACAGCAGCACTTGCCTAACAAGTATTCTTCCTGGAAGATCTCACAGATAGCAGACTCTCCAAGCTCTAAATCCAACCAAAACCTTTGCCAACCAAAACCTTTGCCACTCCCTTTTTGACCTGTAAAAATTTATCAATATCCCAACAAACAAATCAAACACAATTTATAAGAATGTATATGTTATAAATCAAAATTAAATTAATTTAAGGTTAACAACATTATATAGAATGGTCAAAATTAACATTCAAAAAATAATACTAACCAACCAAAAGTTTATCTTACGTCATGGCCTTTGGGATATGAAATGAGATAAACCAAATCTTGTCGAACTTTACCATATTCATCCACACCCCAATTGGTTCCCTATGAATTCTTGACCCAGTAGTATTCTATTCCATCTTCTATGCCATAACCCGTCAACAACATTGCATGTCTACCTAACATTTATGTTCTATCATCATCATCCTCCTCCTCCTCCTCCTCATCATCATCCTCCTCCTCATCATCACCACCCTCCTCCTCCTCCTCATCATCATCATCATCATCATTATCCTCCTCCTCCTCCTCCTTCTCCTTCTCATCATCATCATCATCATCATCATCATCGTCATCATCATCCTCGCCATCATCATCATCATCATCAGCACCTTGATAAATTTCCTACACAAAAATATAAAATGGATAAAAATTATGATAATTTTAAATAATAATAATTATTATTATTATTTGTAATCATATGTTACTTACATGTCCGAGAGTGATGAGGGGTTGGTAGACATCCACCATACCAACAATCGGATGGTTGTTAATGAGTTGTACAAATTGATTAGAGAATTCTTCAAAAAAAGATGATTCATAATCTTCAATATATAACTTTTGTGTCTAAAAAACAAGAATACAAAAAATAAAAAATAAATAAAAATTTGATACTTCATGATTGATTTGAAAAGTTAATTTATAAAAAATATATATAACTACTTCACATGTGGCTTTTGCATGCATTCTCCTCTCATTCCATAATATGGATAATCTTCCTCCATAGATACCCCATAGTTTTGTATAAAAGTCAAAACCGCACTGATAGTACAATTATAACATCCCATTGCATCCTCTTGGGGATCAGTATGCGGATAGCTAACCCAAACACAATCTATTATCTCCTGTATTGACAATTGAATAATGTCTCCAGTTTGTAATATGTAAAGTGACTCACATGTATACAAAACTATGGGGTATCTATGGACGAAGATTATCCATATTATGGAATGAGAGGAGAGTGCATGCCAAAGCCACATGTAAAGTAGTTATATATATATTTTTTTATAAATTAATTTTTCAAATCAATCATGAAGTATCAATTTTTTATTTTTTTATTTTTCGTATTCTTGTTTTTTAGACACAATTTATATATTGAAGATTATGAAATCATCTTTTTTGAAGAATTCTCTAATCAATTTATACAACTCATTAACAACCATCCGATTGCAGTGGATATCTACCAACCCCTCATCACTCTCGAACAAGTAAGTAACATATGATTATAAATAATAATTATTATTATTATTTTTTAAAATTATCATAATTTTTATCCATTTTATATTTTTGTGTAGGAAATTTATCAAGGTGCTGATGATGATGATGGCGAGGATGATGATAATGAGGAGGAGGCGGAGGAGAAGGAGGATGATGATGATGATAGAACAGAAATGTTAGGTAAACATGCAATGTTGTTGATGGGTTATGGCATAGAAGATGGAATAGAATACTACTGGGTCAAGAATTCATGGGGAACCAATTAGGGTGTGGATGGATATGGTAAAGTTTGACGAGATTTGGTTTATCTCGTTTCATATCCCAAAGGCCCTGAGATAAGATAAACTTTTGGTTTGTTAGTATTATTTTTTAAATGTTAATTTTGATCATTCTATATATTGTTGTTAACCTTAAATTAAATTAATTTTGATTTATAATATATACATTCTTATAAATTGTGTTTGATTTGTTTGTTGAGATATTTATAAATTTTTACCGGTTAAAAAGGAAGTGGCAAAGGTTTTGGTTGGCAAAGGTTTTTGTTGGATTTAGAGCTTGGAGAGTCTGCTATCTGTGAGATCTTCTAAGAAGAACACTTGTTGGGCGAGTGTTGTTGTGATATTGAAGTGTTTTGCTTTTATTTGAGTTGATTTGGACAAGTATAATTTATATTTTTGTTTTTGTTTTTTTATTATTTTTTATTTGAGGTGATTTGGACAAGTATTACCGATACTTGATTATTCTATATAGTGCTTTCATTACTGAGAGTTATTATTAATATATTTAAAATAGAGGTTCGCAATTTTGTTTTGATTTATTTTGAGAAGTATTTGATTTGCATCTCAAGTCATGGTCTAAACACCAAAAACTAAATTTTAAATTCCGCTATAAATTAAACTGAACACCAATTAGTCTGCAAATTCTCATAAAATAGATACTCACCATTAAATTTTGAAATTTTTTATCCAACATGCTAGACTCTTATAAGAACAACATAATAAAAATTTTAGAGAGAGGGGCTCTCAACTTTAGGATTTTGGCTGAAAAGATATGAAAAAGTGATGTAAAAAGTGTTTTTCGTGATCTAATATATGCGCAGTCCGCTCGAGCGAAAGGTTTCACGCTCGAGCGTCAGACACAAAGATTTGTTCTGCTTGAGCATAAGAAAAGGCCCACTCGAGCGTAGAATACACATCTCCAAAACCTTTGCAGACGACAAACCAACCACTCGAGCTTAAGAAGAGACGCTCGAGTGCACACTTGCTCGAGCGTAGGAAACGCCGCTCGAGCGTGAAAGACACCCCTCCAATACTTTTGCAGACATGCAAAGTATTGAAGGTTTGCACCTCCTGCTTGAGCACAATAAAGGCTGCTCAAGCGGAAGACCAAAATTTACACAGTCCGCCCGAGCGCAAGAATGGCCGCGGGAGCAAAAGACCAAAAATCTGGGCAACACAAAGTTTGAAAACTAAGTAACCAACCTGTTCCAAACACAACCACAACAAACCAAAGACCAATTTCAAAGGTATACATGGAAAGAAAGAGGTAAACTACAACATGAAAGCATTAAACCCGAGTCCGGAACATCACAAGAGTCGGATAAAAACCGGGATCACTATAAATTTCACAATACCATATTAAGTTTTAAACATATGTTTCCAATTTTATAGAATAACATATGTGAATGTTAACACTTGTTAAAAAAAAATAAAAATTTTATTTTTTAAAAAAAGTGCTAATATTCACAGTTTTAATGAATAAAAAAATATACCAGCAAAAAAAAAATATTAATATTCACACCAACTTTTACACCTAAAAATACACAATATTTTATTTATTAAAGGTATGAATATTAACATTTATATTTATTACATTTCCTTGAAAAATCATACTAGTAAAATGTTTCCCATTCTAACTATGGTAATTTTTTTACAAAAACATAGATTTTGATTATATATAAAATCATATTGTAGAAGATAAATTACCTTAGATACTTTAATGAAATCTTCTCTTATAATTAAGTTATCTATTGAATTAGGATTCCATTGTCAAATTTGGAGATCTAATACAACGGGAGTTTTTTTTTTTTTATTATTATTATTTTGAAAGTTATGATATTAAATGAAATAGTAAATTATGAATAGGACCAAATAAAATACGAGTTTTTAAATATAAGAATAATATATTAAATATTAAATCCTAAATTTACTTACTACATGGCTCCTGATCCCTGACTGGAGATAAAATATCTGGTCTAGATAAGTGCCAACTGAACTCCTGTGATTAGAAAATTTTATATAATTATCATTTATGACTTGCCAAATAGCAAGATAATTTATGAAGCATTTCAAATTTGCTAATATCAATTAATGAAATTAAATTTAAAACAGAATAAAGCAATTTTTTTTTTTTAGATCCTTAATAATATTGCTTTAAAAGAATAAGGATAAACAATTTTCTAATAGTAGTTCAGTTCGTCCAACAGATATGGTTAACTATTTTGTACAAAAATAGCTCCTACAATTAGTTGCTTTTTACATATTTTAAGTGATTTCAAAACATTAAAATTTAATAATTTTTTCTTTATGTCTCCATTTTTTGTAAAATTTATATTTTTAGAATTCTATTGAAAAGATCTTTCAAACAAAATCTATGAGCAATATGAAATCCCAAAGAAAAAAATGTATGAAGTTTTATTGTATCCGTTTTTATGTCATTGTTTCATCGTGTAACACTTCGGTGTTTTAATCTATTGGAATGTGTGTTTAATATCTTTATTTTTCTTCTGGAAGTCTTTGGAGTTGTTGTATATTGGTTTTGAAGGAGTACAATCCGATTTAAACTCGTTGGGTTTGTTCATTCGCGTTTGCTCTTGTCAAAAGTTCCTTGGAAACTTAGAAATTTTGCCTTGGGGTCAACACTAGCCTTCCTAAGGGCCGACCCTTGCATGTTGTAGTGTTTCTGGAAGTGTTGCTGGAAAATAGGGTAGACACCAGCCTCCCTAAGGGTCGACCCTTACCTGTTAGTGAAGTTCTTGGAGGTGTTGCTGGAAAATAGGGTAGACACCAGTTTGCGAAGGGTCAACCCTCTTATGTTGCAGAATTTCTGTGTTAGTTGCTAGAAAATAGGGTCTACCCACTCTTGTCTAAGGGTCGACCCCCTTGCTTATTGCCAGATTGTCTTTCTACCTAAAGGGTTGACCCCCTTGCCCGAAGGGTCGACCCTGCGAGTTTTTTTTTTAGAATTTTAGGCTCCGAATGGGCCCTATTTTTGGGGTTTTTTGGGCTTATCTTTTTCATTGACCTTAGGGCTATCATCTAATACTATAAATAGACCCAAACCCCACCTCTCTCATAATTTTCTCCTCTTTTTCTTCTCAAAACCGAGAGTCTCTCTCTCTTTCTCTCAAAAACTCACTTTTTCCCCTTCAATCCTTAAATCTACACTCTTAGAGGTGTCTTCTCACCTTGATCCTTTGAGATAACTTGAAGATCTTGTCAAGGGCTCTCTATTGGTCCGAGAAGTTCGTGGCTTCGTCAACCTTGAGTGTTTCGGGTTTTCTTCCTCACGACTTGAGGTAGGGACACTTTTACCTTAGAATTTCTTTGTTTTGAAGGGATTTCATGGTATGGTTGTGATTTGTGAATTAATTGGAGAGCATTGTTGGATCAATCTCATGTGTTTACATAAATAAACCATTTTACTTGACTCTTGCTTGAGATTTCTTTACTCCCTCGTTTCAAAACATGTATATAAATATTATTACAAGCCATATCTATAATAGAGGAGAAAAACCCCCAAATTTGGTAAAAACTCTAGATTCTCCACTTGAGTTAAAAACACCACATTGAATGGGGAATTTCCTTGATTCATGAAATATTGTGAAATAAAGTAGATAAAGGATGTGGATGTTGATATACTAAATGAATTGTGGCTTGAATGTTATTTGTTTTCTTTAAATCTTGTGATGTATTTAACTCTTGGGTAATGTTGGATGGTTGTTGATGGAACAAAATATGAATGAATTGTTAATTGTGCATGAGTCCGAGTAAGAGTCGGTTTTCCAAGTGTGGTGTTGTGTCGGTACCTGCGTGGGGAGTTTTAAAAGGTGCCCAAATGCCCTATCTAGGCTTATCGTTGGACAAATGTGGGGAAAATATTTTTGGGTGTCCACACAGTCCGGCCGTATGATAGCTGGCAAAAGTGGAAAAACGGATGGTTTTCTTTGGGGTGCCCAGTCCTTGCCGTATAATAGCTGGCACATGTAGGGGTTGGTTTTAAAAACAAAAGTAAAGGGTGTTTTAAATTGGACTCTTACAGTTGGACTCATGGTTTGCGTTCTATGGTTGTGAATGTTTGATTGTTGTGCTTGATGACATGAATAGCCACTGTTATTATTTGGTTGTCGTGGATCGGTATGTTTGTTAAGGATTACATGTAAAGATAAATTTCTGTGTACTGTTTGGTTGCAAAGATACTATAATCTTGTTCAAAGGATTAAATACTCAGGTAAATGTATTCCTGTTGGGCATATAGCTCAACCCTATCTTATTTTATTTCAGGAAATGATGGAGTTCCACCTCCCTGAATGATTGGTCTAACAATATCCATTTTGGAAAAGTTAATCCATGTATATTTTGTTATTTCGAATTAAGATTTTGTAACAAGACTATTAATGTATTTTGTTGTAATTGTACGCCCTAGAAGCTTATATTTTGTAGGACCACCTAGTTCATTGAACTGGAATACGACTTCTGAACATTATGGGAATGTATATAGTGAATTGTAACCTTTTATCTCTTAGTTCTATGAGATGGTGGACTTTTTGGGTATATTGTTGTGTTCGTTTGGGCATATTCTTGTGGAAAATTTCAGGGCGTTACAAATGGTATCAGAGCCATAGGTTAGAATGCCTTGGGCTCATGGGAAGTGACGTGTTTCACAATAGGGTCCCTAGGCTAGGACGGAATGCTTAGGATGTCTTGTGTGTTATGTGTTTTCATGTGATTATGTGGATATGGGGTTAGAATCCTATGATATGGCTTTTGTCCGTTACATTCATTGAAATCCTTTTGGAAAGGCACTTGATCACTGTTCTTTCCACTTCGAGGTCCTTGATTGCCATGGAACTAGCTAATATCTTAGGATGACAACTCACGCGTGCTTTTATGTGATTGTATGTGTGATTGTTTGGATTATTCTATGTGGGCGTTTGTGTGTTTACTGGGTGTATGAGTGTAAAGATTAAGAATGGAGCACATGAGTGCGGCAAGTTGGCCTTGAATTTAATATTGTCTCTACTTCGTATAGATGTTTGGACGTGTTAGAGCTCACGGTAGACCCCGTCGGGGAGGCAGGAATATTCCAACCCAACCTGAGATCCCTCCGCAAGAAGAAGGAGTGGGTCAAAATAATATACTCGTTCCACCAACCCAAGAAGCTATGAGGACCTTAGCTAGGGAAATGGCAAGGGCTTTACGGGAGTCCATGGAGATATTGAGAGCTGAGTAAGCGGCTAGAACAATTAAAGGAGAAACAAGAGCTTCCTTTTTGAAAAAGGAGTTCTTTCGATCCAATCCCTCCGAGTATAACGGCGAGCCTAATCCGATGAAAGCTGACGAGTGATTGGAGCAATTGGTCAAGTCCTTTAAGATCTTAGAGATTCGAGAAAATGAATTGTGGATGGCATTAACGGCCTACCAATTCAAGGGGAAGGTCGGGCAATGGTGGAAATCCATAAAGAATAGGGTTGAATGTACTTGGGAAGCATTTGTGCAAGCTTTCCAAGATAAATTCCTCCCTCCCACGACTAGGGAGCGGTTAAGGAAGTAGTTTGAGGATTTATTACAATTAGACACACCAGTGGCAGAGTTTGAAGCCAAATTTACTAGCCTCTCACGTTTTGCAGCTGAATTAGTGGCAACGGAAGAACGAAGGTGCCCTGAATTTGAGAAAAGGTTTAGACCGAAGATCCTGATGAAGGTGGTTGGCAATATGATACGTGATTATGATCGTTTAGTTGAAGTGGCAACTCATGTGGAAATCACTGTAGAGGCCGAAGAGGCAAGGCAGAGATTGAAGAGAGTAGGACATTCTGATGCTAGGGGTGACACAAGTTCTTCAAAGAAATAGAGGGGTTCATCATCATCCTTTCAATCGCCTCCACCCCAAGCCAAATCATCTAGTTCCATGATGAGTGGAAGTTCAGGAAGCATGACCCGAGTTGCTGGTGCCTGTTATAGATGTGGCCAGATGGGTCACAAGGCTGCAGAGTGCAAACAGAAAAGTGGAGCATGGCCCCAACCTATGCGTCTACGGGGTCAATCTCAGAATAAGAGCCAGCCCTAATCTTGTTACCAGTGTGGTCAGCCGGGACATTTGAAGAAGTTATGCCTGCAAAAAAGTAGGGACTTCGAGTGTAGTAGGGTCTAGACAGTCAGGAGGTTTACAGATGGGTCAGGGACAAAAGCAATCTTATCAGCCGACTCAGTCAGGACAAGCATCCAGGACAATTCAGGGAGCCACATCTGCTCAATCCGCACAACAAGCTTATGTTCAAAGAGGTGATGTAGGGGAGCAGAGATCATAGGGAAGAGTGTACATTGTCACCGCTTCTGAGCAAATATCGGGGCCATCAATTATGAGAGGTACATTCCTTATTTTTAATACTTGGGCTAATGTGTTGATTGACACTAGAGCATCACATTCATTTATTGCCACATCTTTTGTATCATTGTTGGGGTTAGAGAGTAGGCAACTGCAATCTTCACTTACAGCGGAGTCACCAATTGGAGGTAAGGTCATTTTGACCCAGGGGTGTCAAGGGTGTGTAATTGAGGTGGTGGGTCAACAACTTCCGTTTAATTTTGTCCTACTAGAAATGTCAGGTTTTGACGTTATCCTCAGTATGGATTGGTTGTTTACTTACCAGGCGACCATAGATTGTTATCGAGAAAGAGTTACGGTGTGCATTGTAAGCGGTGATCATTTCACATTTCTGGGAGACAAGTACGGCAGATCCTTACCCTCCTCACGCTATCCACGTGGCCGGGACCAGTTTAATTCTCTTTTAACCGCCTTTTTGGATAATGGAAGTGGTGCAGTCCAGGGCGAATTTCCAAAGGTAGTATGTGAATACCTTGATGTCTTTCCTGATGATCTTATAGAATTACCTCCTTATAGGGAAGTAGAGTTCACCATAGACTTACTTCCAGGTATGACACCTATCTCCTTGTCGCCATACAGATTTGCCCCAGCTGAATTGGTGGTTCTGAAGGAACAGTTGCAAGAGTTACTTAGTAAGGGCTTTATACTCCCTAGCACCTCACCTTGGGGAGCCTCGGCGTTGTTTGCAAAGAAGGACGGATCCTTAAGATTGTGTATAGATTATCGTAAATTGAATCAAGCTACAGTCAAGAATAAATACCCCTTGCCCAGGATAAATGATCTCTTCGATCAACTTAAAGGCTCTCATTGTTTCCCCAAGATAGACTTAAGGTCGGGTTATCACCAAATTCGAGTTAGAGAGGAGGACATTCCCAAAACTGTTTTTCGTACCCGATATGGTCATTACGAGTTCTTAGTTATGCCCTTTGGGTTGACTAACGCTCCAGCCACATTCATGGATTTAATGAATAGGGTCTTTCGGGAGTTTCTTGATAAATTTGTGGTCGTCTTTGTAGATGATATTCTTATCTATTCACCTTCCGAAGAGGAGCATGAAGGGCATCTTTGTACTATCTTGCAACTTCTTAGGGAGCATTGTTTGTACGTAAAATATGAGAAGTGTGAATTCTGGCTTTTCGAAGTGAAGTTCTTGGGTCACGTAGTTTCGGGAGACGGAGTTATGGTGGATTCTTCAAAAATAGAAGCTGTGTAGAATTGGGAGCAGCCTAAGAATGCCTCAGAAGTTCGAAGCTTTCTAGGCTTAGCCGGTTACTACTGTCGATTTTAAAGAATTTCTCATCCATAGCATCACCATTAACTAGATTGACCCATAAGGGAGTAAGGTTTGTTTGGGGCGAAACTTGCGCGAATGCTTTCCGAGAACTAAAGCTTAGATTGACCACCGCTCCAATTCTCATCATTCCAGAACGAGGCTTAAGTTATACGGTATATTGTGATGCTTCAAGAGAAGGGTTGGGATATGTTCTGATGCAGGAGGGTAAAATAGTAGCATATGGCTCGCATCAACTGAAGACGCATGAAAGGAACTACCCGGCACACGACTTAGAACTAGCTGTTGTTGTTTTTGCCTTGAAGTTGTGGAGACATTATCTGTATGGTGAAAAGTTTGAAGTCTTCTCCGACCATAAAAGCCTTAAATATCTATTCTCCCAGAATGACTTGAATCTTTGCCAACGGAGATGGATGGAGTTTCTAGAGGACTATGATTTTGAAATACACTACCACCCCGGTAAAGCCAATGTAGTAGCGGATGCTCTTAGTAGAAAATCGGTAAGTACGATGGCTAGTCTAGCGATAAGGGAATGGAAGATGATGGAGGATGCCAATGAATTTGCATTACAGCTCAGTGAATCTTTGGAAAAGGCTATCCTCTTCACCACAATCACCCAACCTACCCTTGTTGCAAGAGTAGTTGAAACACAACTAGGTGATCCAGAAGTGGATGCAATTAAATGGAGAATTCTTCAAGGGAAGGAAGAGAGGGGTTTAAATATTCTTGTAGATTCTAGTGTTCATTACCTTGACCGATTGTTTATACCTGAATCTATGAGAAATGAAGCTTTGAGGGACTTTCATCATTCCCGCCTAGCTGTGCATCCCAGAGGCACTAAAATGTACCATAACCTGAGTTGTCAATTTTAGTGAAGGGGTATGAAAAAGGATGTAGCCTCATTTGTGTCTAAATGTTTGACATGTCAACAAGTTAAGGTTGAATACCAAAGACCGGCGAGATTGCTACAACCTCTTCCGATTGCTGAATGGAAGTGGGAACACGTCAACATGGACTTTGTTTCTGGCCTTTCTAGAACTCAAAGAAGTAATGATGCAATATGGGTGATTGTGGATAGACTTATTAAGTCCGCACACTTCCTCGCCATGAGCATGGGGGATTCCATAGAGTTTCTAGTTGAACTTTACATCTGTGAGATTGTTCGCCTCCATGGGGTACCAATGAGTATAATGTCTGATAGAGACCCTCACTTTATAGCCAGGCTATGGCAGAGCGTTCAAAGTGCCTTGGGTACTCAACTGAATTTTAGTACTGCTTACCAACCCCAGACCGACGGGCAATCTGAATGTACTATTCAGATTTTGGAAGACATGTTGAGGGCATGTGTACTAGATTTTAAAGGGTCTTAAGAGAAACACCTACCTTTAGTTGAATTTACTTCTAACAATAGCTACCAAGCAAGCATTGAGATGGCACCTTTCGAGGCATTGTATGGGCGCCCGTGTAGATCACCGGTATGTTGGACTGAAGCGGGAGATTCACCCTTGCTAGGCTCAGATCTAGTTCGTGAAACTACAGAGAAAATAGCCCTCATTCGGAAAAGGTTAGTTACCGTTCAAAGTCAACAAAAGAGCTACGCAGATAGAAGAAGACAACCCTTATCCTTTGAAGTTGGCGACCATGTCTTTGTGAAGGTATCTCCTAGAAAAGGGTTAATGAGATTTGGCCGAAGTGGAAAGCTATCACCTAGATTCATTGGCCCCTTTGATATCATTGAGCGGATTGGAGAAGTTGCATATCACCTTGCATTGCCACCACAACTCTCTAGGTCCATAATGTATTTCACATATCTATGCTTCGCAAGTACGAACCCGATCCCTCTCATGTGTTAAATTGAACGGAGATTCAAATAGACGAAGATGTGTCTTATGAAGAAAAACCACTCCAAATCATAGATACTAGAGAACAAGTTTTGAAGGGTAAAAAAATTCCCTTAGTTAAAGTATTATGGTGTCATCACGGTGTGGAGGAAGCTACATGGGAACGTGAAGCAGAGATTTGCGAGAAATACCCTGACTTCTTTTCTAAATTGTGATGTATTTGTTTGGTTGTTCCTTTTTGTACATGATGAATTGGGCATGAGCCAAAACCTTCTATTATTTCCTTGTCTTAAAGTCAAATTGATATATATATTTTGCTTGGTTATGAGTTGGTTGAGGATTGAATAAATATGATATTGTTGCCAGACCTTGTTATTGTGGTGAGAATGGATATTATTTTAAGGGCGAAATTTCCCAAGGTGGGGAAGTTGTAACGCTTGGGTGTTTTAATCTATTGGAAGGTGTGTTAATATCTTTATTTTTGTTCTGGAAGTCTTTGGAGTTGCTGTATATTGGTTTTGAAGGAGTACAATCCGATTTAAACTCGTTGGGTTTGTTCGTTCGCGTTTGTTCTTGTCAAAAGTTCCTTGGAAACTTAGAAAGTTTGCCTTGGGGTCAACACTAGCCTTCCTAAGGGTCGACCCTTGCATGCTGTAGTGTTTCTGGAAGTGTTGTTGGAAAATAGGGTAGACACCAGCCTCCCTAAGGGTCGACCCTTACCTGTTAGTGAAGTACCTGGAGGTGTAGCTAGAAAATAGGGTAGACACCAGTCTGGGGAGGGTCGACCCTCTTATGTTGTAGAATTTCTGTGTTAGTTGTTGGAAAATAGGGTCGACCCTCTCTTGTCTAAGGGTCGACCCCCTTGCTTGTTGCCAGATTGTCTTTCTACCTAAAGGGTCGACCCCCTTGCCCGAAGGATCGGCCCCTGCGAGTTTTTTTTCAGAATTTTGGGCTCCGAATAGGCCTTATTTTTTGGGGTTTTTGGGCTTATCTTTTTCATTGACCTTAGGGCTATCATCTAATACTATAAATAGACCCAAACCCCACATCTCTCATAATTTTCTCCTCTTTTTCTTCTCAAAGCCGAGATTCTCTCTCTTTTTCTCTCAAAAACTCACTTTTTCCACTTCAATCCTTAGATCTACACTCTTAGAGATGTCTTCTCACCTTGATCCTTTGAGATAACTTGAAGATCTTGTCAAGGGCTCTCTATTGGTCCAAGAAGTTCGTGGCTTCGTCAACCTTGAGTGTTTTGGGTTTTCTTCCTCACAACTTCAGGTAGGGACACTTTTACCTTAGTATTTCTTTGTTTTGAAGGGATTTCATGGTATGGTTGTGATTTGTGAATTAATTGGAGAGCATTGTTGGATCAATCTCATGTGTTTACATAAATAAACCATTTTACTTTACTCTTGTTTGAGATTTCTTTACTCCCTTTTTTCAAAACACGTATATAAATGTTATTACAAGCCATATCTATAATAGAGGAGAAAAACCCCCAAATTTGGTAAAAACTCTAGATTCTCCACTTGAGTTAAAAACACCACATTGAATTGGGAATTTCCTTGATTCATGAAATATTGTGAAATAAAATAGATGAAGGATGTGGATGTTGATATAGTAAATGAATTGTGGCTTGAATGTTATTTGTTTTCTTTAAACCTTGTGTTGTATTTAACTCTTGGGTAATGTCAGATGGTTGTTGATGGAACAAAATATGAATGAATTGTTAATTGTGCATGAGTCTGGGTAAGAGTCGGTTTTCCAAGTGTGGTGTTGTGTTGTTACCCGCGTGGGGAGTTTAAAAAGGTGCTCAAATACCCTGTCTAGGCTTATCGCTAGACGAATATGGGAAAAATATTTTTGGGTGTCCACACAGGCCTGCGATATGATAGCCAGCAAAAGTGGAAAAACGGATGGTTTTCTTTGAGGTGCCCAACCCCTGCCGTATAATAGCCGGCAAATGTGGGGGTTGGTTTTAAAAACAAAATTAAAGGGTGTTTTAAATTGGACTCTTACAGGTGGACTCATGGTTTGCGTTCTATGGTTGTGAATGTTTGATTGTTGTGCTTGATGACATGAATAACCACTGTTATTATTTGGTTGTCGTGGATCTGTATGTTTGTTAAGGATTACATGTAAAGATAAATTTTCATGTAATGTTTGGTCGCAAAGATACTATAATCTTATTCAAAGGATTAAATACTTGGATAAATGTGTTCCTACTGGGCATATAGCTCAACCCTATCTTATTTTTTTTCAGGAAATGATGGAGTTCTACCTCCCTGAAGGATTGGTCTAACAATAGCCCTTTTGGAAAAGTTGATCCATGTGTATTTTGTTATTTCGAATTAAGATTTTTGTAACAAGACTATTAATGTATTTTGTTGTAATTGTACGCCCTAAAGGCTTATATTTTGTAAGACCACCTAGTTCATTGAACTGGAATACGACTTCTAAACATTATGGGAATGTATATAGTGAATTGTAACCTTTTATCTCTTAATTCTATGAGAATGTAGACTTTTTGGGTATATTGTTGTATTTCTTTGAGCATATTCTTGTGGGAAAATTTCAGGGCGTTACATATCGCATAAATTTGGACATAAAATAGCCTAAAATTATAGATCTCATAATATGTATTAATTTTTATCATAAATGTAGTTTTTGTAATTTATAATTTTTTTGCCAATTAAACTATGATATGTATTGTTTATTTTTAAGAACTTAGAACACACAATTAAATTTATAAAATAATTTTAAAAAGGTTAAAACTTAATTGATTTTAAATTATTTTCTTATAAATTTTACATAAATTTTATATTACTATTTAATTTTTTATTATTTATTTATACTCGTGCATAGCACGCGTATTATGATAGTTATCTTAATATTTATAAATTTTCTCCTACCTATTGACACATACCGAGAAAAATAAATAAATGAAAAAAAAATATTGTCCAAGTTGGACAAAATATCATAACCGCTATAATAGACCTAGCAAACATCTTACTTATCACATTATGGTAGAGTAAAAATAGAACTACATTTTGTAATACACCAAATACACGTGGTTTAATAATTTTAGGAGTTTTCTTAAGTGTGCAAGTGCACACCATGTGCCACTTACACAAAAAGTGTAAGTGTAAGGTGTAAGTATAAGTATAAGGTGTAAGTGTAAGGTGTAAGTGTAAGGTGTAAGGTGTAAGGTGTAAGTGGGTTGCATATGGTGTGCAACCTCAAAAAAGGTGTAAGTGTAAGGTTTAATTTTTTACAAAAGGTGTAAGTGTAAGGTGTAAGTGTAAGGTATAAGATGTAAGGTGTAAGTTGCACACCATAACCAAACCCATAATTTTATCACAAGCTAAAGTATAAAGTAAAAGTTACTCACC
Source organism: Camellia sinensis (assembly GCF_055761805.1). NCBI lineage: Eukaryota > Viridiplantae > Streptophyta > Magnoliopsida > Ericales > Theaceae > Camellia > Camellia sinensis. The sequence continues at coordinate 86,742,360 of NC_138965.1, forward strand.
ATGGGTTTTGGAAGAAAATACAAGAAGAGTCCAGAGAAACGGCTGCCCAAAACAGAAAAAAAAAAAAAAAAGTAAAGAAAAAGTGCGTTGTCAACTTTAAAAACAGTTAGCACTACAAAGGAGCATTTAGTAAGAAAGTGTTATTAAAGAATGTTTAGAATGATGTAAATAGGAGAAATTATTTGTGTATCTAATTTGTTAGTTACTATTTTATACACATATATTTGTGTCCTATAAATAGAAGACACCAATTTCCAACAATGTAAGCTTCCAAAATAAATAAATAAAGGATAGCAACATCGCTATTGAACTTTCTTGTGAAACTTTCTCTGTTTCTATTTTGTTTAATCTATATGGAGTATTTAAGAAATAATTTGCACCACTCTTATGGCAGTTTGTTAACAAGTGCTCTAGCATTTTTGTTAAACAGTAATTAATTTTGTATAATTAGTTGTAGCACATTTTGAATTAATTATACTACTGGTAACCCATGTTATGCACGACATGTAAAAAAATTAATAATATTTTTTTATACAAAATAATATAAATAGTTAAATTTTTATATGCAAATTATGAAAATAAAAAAGATTGAAATTTACAATTTAAGTCCCACAGTTTTATTACAATTTATTTATTATTTTTTAATTTGTCACAGATTTAATCATGTAACTTTCAACCCTCCTTTCTAGAATTGCAAACTCAAGTGAGCTCAATCCAAGCAACTTGAGCCGAGTTTAAATTTTTTTAAAGATTGAACAATATAGTTTTTAATTAAGTGAGGACTTATGCAAAAATTCAAAAATTCAAATTAAATTTGAGTAGACTTGGGTTGAAACACCAAATAGCATGAGAAACCAAAAGAAAATTATATATATATATATATATATATATAAATTATTTTTGCTAATTTATTTTTTAAAATAATAAATAAAATTAATTAAAAATTTAATATTAATGAACAAAAGAAAAAGCAATATACTTAAAATTTCCAATAGAAATTTTCTTGAAAATATTTATAAAATACACCTTTTAGAAAGAAATCATAAAAAAAAAAAAAAAATATTGTTTGGGAAGTGCCCTATTAACTCATTTTTTTCTGTTTTTATCTTTTTTGAGCCACATCATATTTATACTTTTTAACACATCTTTTCGTAAAAAGTAAAAAAGTATACTTAATTATTTTTTTTGAGTCACATCACATCACATCTTTATTTTTCTGGATATATTTTCGTAAAAAGTAAAAAAATATACTTATTTAGCATTTCCCAAACTACCACCAAGTTGATATTAAAAAAAAAATTACTTTTATAATGGCATAAATAATTTAAATATGATTTTTTAGAAATTCTTTTTAATTTAAAAATTACAATAAAATATTAAATAGAATAAAAACAATTTTCTTGCAAAATAAAAGTATTTGAATAAAACAAGGTAAAAAGAAAATTTAATATGGTATTTTCATTTAATCTAAAAATAATTTTAGATGAATAATAAATTATCACATATAATTCTCTTTTTTTTTGAAATAAAAAAATTTTGACGAACTATCACTTCTAATAAATAAATAAATAATTGACATTTTTTTCTAATTTATTTTAGCAAAAGTAACTTTTTAACAATTTGGGCTGAAGATATCTTTATTATTTATTTTAATTTTTTTAATTGAAAATTGAGATTAAAATATAAAAAAATGAAAAATAAAAATCTAACAAAATCCACCATGTTTGGTAAGTATTAAAAAAGTTATGTTTTTGTTCTTTTGTCAAAAAAAATATATATATATATTAAAAAATATTATTATTTAAGTCCTTATAGTTTAGAAGGATATAATTTTTTTTTATAAAATTTAAAACAAAAAAAAATAGCGATTAATAATTTGAACACATGTATTTAAAACAAATTATATTTAAACCAATAATATTACGACACATGTGAATATTGATCTCATTTTAATTGTAGTAATATAATTTGAAGAAAAATTTAAATTTCAAATTTTATTTTATAATTTAATAAAAGATGCAAATTTAAGGAATGAATATCGATATCATTTATAGTAACATAATTTATGTAATAATCCAAATTTGAAATTTTATTTTACGAATATAAAATTAATTTTTAGACCAATCATATTGTAATACGTATTAACAAAATATTAAACAAAATAAAAAAAATGGGAAAAAAGAATTACAACTTTCATCCTTAATGAAATGACAATATTTTGCAATTATAATAGTATATAGATATATAGATATAGAGATAAATCATAGAATATATCATTATTTAAAACTTATATATTATGTGATAAATCATTATAATTTTAAATTTAAATTAATGGAATGCTTTCCATATTTAGTGCCCCTCAAATTTGAATTTTGAAATAGATTAGTATACTTTCTATTTTTATTTTATATATTTGATACACTTTCCATTTGAAAGTCATAAATCTAGAAATATTAAATATATATATATATATGTGTGTATATATGTATATATATTGTTTGAATGAGAGCTATAGAAATTTTTTCAATTATTTAAAATCAAAAAGTTAGAAATTTTAGTTTAAGATATTAAAGTTTCCATAGGACTTATGGTTAGAAACCTCCTTTTACGTATATAATATATAGATAGATAAATAGATTTAATAAGAATTTATATTTGTTTCAGATTTTTTTTTTACTATACAAATTATTTTTCTTTTAGATTTTTTATAAAAAATAATTTAATAATTTCATCACTAATCATAATATATAGGAGAAGTTGTAAAGAGTATAACAACAGATATGAGAGAAATCAAAACGGGTTTGTGTGTTGGGAGAAATCAATAAACGTTGAGTTTTTTTTTTAAATCAAAAAATTAGAAAATTAAGATTGAAATATTGGAACTTTCACAAGACTTATGGGTTAGAAATTCCCTTTTATTTATATAATGTATAGATATAGTGAGTATTTTATGTGAATTTAATAAATACAATCTATTTTTTTTTAAAAAAAATAGACTAAAAATACAATTACCGTGTGATTGTATTCAAAAAATATGAATACAATCTTTTCTTTTCTTTTCAAAATACACATATTAAATAGAGTGTAAAAAGCCACAATCATTTAAAAAAATAAATTAAAAAACTCAATTACAAAAAATAATCTAATCATTAGCATTAATAGTGCGTACTTTATGTGAACCTAGATTAAAATAAAATATACTTTAATTATCATCAATAATTAATATTTTATGAGAACCTAATTAATACAATCATTCTTAATCTATTTAAAAATATAATCACTAATTAAAAAATATTTAAAAATAAATAATTTACTCACAAATTTCGATATATTTTTCTTTTAAAATTCTGTTTCAAAGCTGTCGCCGCTCTTGTAGGAAGACTCCAACTTTATGTGAACTCCTCTCCCCAGTGATAGGAAAGCTGCTGCTAGTGATAGGAAGGATGCTGGGCTGCTGTGGTGAGGTCTGATTCGGCTGCTGGGGTAATAGGTAATAGGGTTGAAGGTAATAAATAGGTAGCAGGGTGAAAAGGTTTTGTTTTGGGAAAGTTTTTTTTTTTAATCAGGAAAAGGGCGGAAAGGTTATTTTTCTCCGAAAATGTTTTTTTTTAATAAGAAAATTTAAAAATTAAAATTAAAATTAAAATAATAGTGCATGCACAAGATTTATAAGTTAAAGATCCTTTCCCTTATACTAGTATATAATTTAACAAGAATTTTTTTTTTTTTTTGCAACTTGTTATTTTTTAATAAGAATTTATATTTGTTTTATATATTTTTTTAATGAACAAATTATTTTTTTAAATTTTTTATAAAAATAATTTAATAATTTCATCATTAACCAAAATATAGGAGAGAAATTGAAAATGGTGCGGCGGTAGGTACGTGAGAAGTCAAAAAGGCTTGAAAAATTTAGTCAAAACCCCTCCATTGGACCTTTATTTAATGAAAATGACAACCCAATTTATTTTTCTTCATAAACCCCCAAGGAAAAAATACATAATTGAGCAAGGACAAAATAAAATATCTTTTTTTTTCTTAGACAATATTGCCAAAGTAACATGTTATTATGAACCAGAGTAACATGTTACTGTCAGAGGTAATATATATATATATTAAGAATTTCATTGTCAATATGGATCTTATTTGATAGATCTTGATGAGAGAATTCTAAAAATATTAACTTTATTACAAACTGACATCTACATCAAAAGTTATACAAAAATGCTAGAGACCCCAAATATTCTACCAAAAGTTTTACCAAATGTCTCACATGTTCTACCAAAAGTTTTACCAAATGTCTCACATGGGTGTCTCCCACACCCATGTGAGACATTTGGTAAAACTTTTGGTAGAATATTTGGGGTCTCTAGCATTACTCAAAGTTATATTGTATTAAAATTTAATATTTTGATAATAATCATATGTGTTGGACTTTTCAAGAAATTTTTTTATGCTTGGCCTTAATGCATTAAAGTTTTGTTATGAGGAAGTTATGACCAAATCTCCCAATGTAACGACCCTCACCTTACTCTTGCCATACTTGCATACATTCTTGCATGGTCTTGCTTGTTATGTTAATTTGAAGGTTTTATCTTGCCTTGGTTCGCTTAAGTTGTCTACACGATTTTGTTCCTTGCTTAGTGCGTGTGCGTAGCCGAGATCATCTTGAGCTTAGTCCGTCTTTGACCCTTTGTACTTAGAACTATCTTGAGATCTTGTTCAACCCCATCTTCACCTCGGGCATTCCTTGCCGAGATATTTCGCACTTGAACCTCGTCCGCAGGCAGGTATGGCCTAGGCCGAGATGTGGCACACCCCGGCCAAGGTGTGGCACAGCTTAGTCAAGTGTCGTCCTCCCTAGCCGATGTTTTTCTATCCTGTTGCTGGATCCTTGTTTTGAGCCGATGTCATCTCTTTGCCGATGTGTCTTACCCGAGCTTGCTGCATACGATTTGTCAGAGACTTGTCTTGTCTATCAATCACCTTTTTGGAGCTGAACCAACCCGTTAATGCCACGTGTCCGAGCTGTTTGTTAAGGCAGCCGGCAGATCTTGAAAACAAATCATTTCCTTGTCTCAAATCTTGGTCTTAGAGAGAGAAGCTCTAGAGAGGAGGAAGAAGGGTTCTTGAGTGAGAGTAATCTTCCAAGCTTGATCCTTGAGGCTTGAACCGTTAGATTCGAGTTTTGAGGTTAGAATCTTGATCTCCTTTGGTTGTTCTTGCTGAATATCTAGCTGCATTGCATGATCGGATTTGTTTTGCATGTCATGCATCGTTTTGAAGTTGGTTTTAGAAAGAGAAAATGGTTTTCCATGTGTTCTTGAAAAAAATCTCGTTTTGATCCGAAAGTTTGGAACGAAAACCATGTTTTGTGTTTGTTCTTGTATGACTTTCTTTAATGGGTACCCAAGTCCATATGTTTTGAACTCTTGGCATGAAAACTCAGATTTTTGTAACAAATTGTAAACTTGCATCCACCTTTCAAATGATCATGTTCTTCATACTCTTCAAAGGGAAACCCAGGTCTTTCCTGACTTTGTTTAACGGGACCTCGGCTTAGCCCTGGACGGTACCCAGTGTGTTTTCGTGAAACGGGAGCAGTGGTTAAGCTCCCAGCTTGTTTTGTTTGTCTTTGACTTAGATCTGGCATGAATGCCGAGATCATTTGCATGTATATAGAGCTTGCTTTGAGAATGTGACTTGCCATGTGATTGTAGGTCCTTGATATTTGCTTTGAGTCTACACCTGAAGAACTAGGTGAGTGGTATTATTGATAAAGCTATGTTATACTTGTTTTGATAAACCTTGCTTGCCTTGTTTTGACAAAAGTATTTTGTTAGCATGAATAAATAGCTCTTGTTTGATGTGCCAAGTATACTCCTTGTTGATGCCACCTTTGAAAAGGATACGGTCCTTGTTAAATCGGGCTACGGGCCTAAGTAACACAAGTCCCTTGTGCTGGAGGACTCTAAACTTTCGCAGTACTAAGTATAAAAGGATACGGTCCTTGTTAAATCGGGCTACGGGCCTAAGTAACACAAGTCCCTTGTGCTGGAGGACTCTAAACTTTCGCAGTACTAAGTATAAAAGGATACGGTCCTTGTTAAATCGGGCTACGGGCCTAAGTAACACAAGTCCCTTGTACTGGAGGACTCTAAACTTTCGCGGTACCAAGTGCACAAGTCCCTCGTATTGGAGGACTCTAAACTTTCGCAATACTTTTGACCAAACGATTACGGATCGTACAGCCCTTGATACTTGACTGATGAATACGGTTCATCCCTTGTTTCGCCGATGTTATGATACTTGACTGATGAATACGGTTCATCCCTTGTTTCGCCGATGTTATGATACTTGACTGATGAATACGGTTCATCCCTTGTTTCGCCGATGTTATGATACTTGACTGATGAATACGGTTCATCCCTTGTTTCGCCGATGTTATGATACTTGACTGATGAATACGGTTCATCCCTTGTTTCGCCGATGTTATGATACTTGACTGATGAATACGGTTCATCCCTTGCTTCGCCGATGTTATGATAATTGAATGATGAATACGGTTCATCCCTTGTTTTGCCGATGTTATGATACTTGTATGATGAATACGGTTCATCTCTTGTTTTGCCTATGTCAGTGAACACCTTTGGATACTTGTAATATTTGATTGACGAATACGGTTCATCCCTTGCCTTGCTAAGTTTGATGTGTTTCGTTTTGAAGGACTCCGGCTTTATTCATGCAAACCTTTATTTTTAGTACCATTCACTGAGTTTTGTACTCACCCCTCTATATATATGTAGGTGATGAGCAGGACGGCGGCGACACCTAGATCGTTTGGTCGCTTGTTTGGATTCGTGCTTATGTCGGCTTTACTTTTGTATTTACGTCGGCGATGCCCTGTTTTACATGTCGGCAAATCTTGAAAATCATGCTTCTTGACTTGTATTAGCTGTATTTTGTATATGTCGGCTTGAGAAGCCTTTTGATCAAGATGTAACATGTATTATTTTACCTTGTTGTATTTAAGTTGTAAAGTTAATTGGAATGTTTGGCATTGCTTGGATCTACGCACAGCTCTTACGGACCACTTGTGTTTGATTTATTGCTTCCGCATTTGTGAGCCCCCTATATCCATACTCTGATTGTGTTAAGTTTTGAAAAGTTGGCCTTCGGTAATTACGGATTACTGGCCATCACGGCACCAAACTACTAGGGGCGGTTTGGGGTCGTGACAGAGTGGTATCAGAGCACAAGTTCCTCGGTATACGTTATTCACACACTTTGAGTCCTGAAGAGCATAGGATTTCCCTTAGAAAGATGTTAGGGTTGCATCATGGTGTTTGTTGTTTGAGTGAAGTGTGCATTGTCTTGATATGCTTATTTGCTATTTGCCTATGTGGTTATTTGCTTAATTGTTTTAAAGTCATACCTTGCATACTCATAGTATCATGAGGAGGGGTAGACCACCACTTGGCCGAGATCAGCCCGAAGACAGAATGGACAGATTGGAAAGATTAGTTGAAGGTTTGGCCCGCGAGCTGAGGCAAACCAGACAGCAGTTCGCTAGTGCTACGTCGACTCAGGCCGAGCAGACCAACGGCCGAAATGTAGCTCCACCTCCACCTCCTCCCGTGCCGCAGGTTCCCCCGCAACCAGCCTTATATGGGGATGGCACGATAGCTTTGATCAGGGAGTTCAAGAAAATGAGACCGCCAAGGTTCTCTGGGGGTATAGAGCCGATGAAGGCTGAAGCATGGGTGTTGGAAATGGAAAAGTTATTCGAGATCTTCCCTAGCACCGACGCACAGAAAGTGACGTTGGCAGCATTCACATTAGATGATGACGCCCGTAGGTGGTGGATGATGGTTAGAGAGAGCAACCCAGATTTGACCTGGACCCGATTCTTAGAGTTGTTCTACAAGAAACATTTTCCCCTAAGTGTTCGAAACCGCAAGGCTACCGAATTTCATACTCTGACGCAAGGCAACAGAACAGTGGCGGAATATGACCGCGCTTTTACTGAATTAGTGAGGTTTGTACCTCACATGACCAACGATGAATATATGAAGGCCAGGAAGTTCGAGTGTGGGCTTCGTGGACCGATTCAAGATCGGGTGAGTTTACTCGATATGCCGACTTATGCCGAAGTATTGGACAAAGCCATTCACGCCGAAGCTAATTTGAACCGATACCAGAGCTCGGGAGAAAACCAGCGAAAGAGGCAGAACTATGACAATCGCCGAGGACAGCTGGGCACCAAGAAGAGAACGAACACGGGCAGTACTAGTAACCTAAGGCAGGAAGGGAGTGCTAAACCGATGTGTTCGGATTGTGGGAAACAGCATTTCGGGATCTGTCGACGAACGTCTGGAGCCTGTTATGAATGTGGTGAGATGGGCCATTATGTGAGAGATTGCCCCAAAACAAAGGCTGATAACAACAAGAAAGGAGAGAATACCTCGGGTTTCGTTCAGAAGGGAAATGCTGGAAAAGGACAGATGAGACAGGGCAGAGTGTTTGCATTGGTACCAGGAGACACTCAGAATGCTGAGACAGTAGTGTCAGGTATGTTACTAATTTGCTCTCAAGATGCCTATGCGTTGATTGACTCGGGTTCTACTCATTCGTTTATATCTACTAAGTTTGCCGAGAAAATTAATAGAGAACTAGAGCCCCTTGATTATGTGTTGTCTGTATCTACTCCATCTGGGAGATCTATGATTGTTGCATCCATTTACAGAGCATGTGTTGTTGTGATTGAGAATGTTGAACTGCTAATAGATCTTATGCCTCTAGACCTAGCTCATTTTGATGTTATACTGGGAATGGACTGGTTAGTTGCAAACGATGCATCTATTAATTGTGTTTCGAAAAGTGTCACACTGAGACCCCCAAACCTAGCCGAGGTTAGTTTCCAGGGTAAAGGGATAGTGCCCCCACCATACTTGATTTCGTCCATTAAGGCCTGTAAGTTAATCCAGAAAGGGTGTCGAGGTTACTTGTGTAGTATACTGAGTGATCAGAATGGAAATGTTAACTTAGCCGACATCCCGATTGTTAGTGATTTCCCCGACGTCTTTCCGGATGAACTGCCTGGCCACCTGACCGATAGAGAAATAGAGTTTACTGTCGACATTATATCGGGAACGCAGCCGATCTTCAAACCACCTTATAGGATGGCCCCCGCTGAACTTAGAGAATTGAAACTGCAGTTGCAAGAGTTGTTAGATAAGGGATTTATTAGGCCGAGCACTTCACCATGGGGAGCACCTGTTTTATTTGTTAAGAAGAAGGATGGCACACTCCGTCTTTGCATTGACTATAGAGAACTCAATAAAGTCACCATTAAAAACAAGTACCCGTTACCTAGAATTGATGATTTGCTTGATCAGTTACAAGGAGCACGAGTCTTTTCTAAGATCGACCTTCGGTCTGGTTACCATCAGCTTAAAGTTAAAGCCGAAGATGTTGAGAAGACTGCTTTTCGAACAAGGTACGGCCACTACGAGTTTTTAGTAATGCCTTTTGGAGTGACCAATGCCCCTGCTGCATTTATGGATTTAATGAACCGAATCTTCAAACCATATTTAGATGAATTTGTAGTTGTTTTCATTGATGATATATTGATCTATTCCAAGAGTAATGTTGAACATGAAGACCATTTGAGACTTGCCTTACAGATTTTGAGAGAACGGAAATTGTATGCGAAGTTTAACAAGTGTGAGTTTTGGCTTTCTACCATCTCATTTTTGGGTCATGTGATTAATGAAGAGGGTATTTCAGTAGATCCTAGCAAAGTTGAAGCCGTAGTAAATTGGCCGAGGTCGACTAGTGTGTCCGAGATTCGTAGTTTTCTGGGTTTGGCAGGTTATTACAGAAAGTTTGTGAAAGATTTCTCAAGGATTGCAATTCCGTTAACGCAACTGACTAAGAAGGGAGCACTGTACGAATGGACTAAAGATCGGGAGTCAGCCTTCCAGGAACTGAAGACGAGGTTAATTACAGCACCAGTACTTGTACTACCATCAGGTAACGAAGAGTTTCATGTCTATAGTGATGCATCGCATAAGGGTTTGGGTTGTGTATTAATGCAAAAGGGTAAGGTTATAGCTTATGCATCTCGTCAGTTGAAACCTCATGAGAAAAACTATCCTACCCATGACTTAGAATTGGCGGCCGTGGTATTTGCTTTAAAGATTTGGCGTCACTACTTGTATGGAGCTACTTGTCAGGTTTTTACAGATCATAAGAGCTTAAAGTACCTATTCACTCAGAAGGAATTGAATTTGAGACAGAGACGGTGGCTTGAGTTGTTGAAAGATTACGATATGCAGATTCAATATCACCTCGGGAAAGCTAACAGTGTAGCCGACGCTTTGAGCAGGAAGTCAGATGGAAATTTGGCGTGTTTAACCGTGATGTCAGTGGAACCGACTATCGTTAATGAAGTAAAGACAAGACAGATGGAGGATAACTTCCTCAAGAAAATAGCCGAGGAAATTGGCACAAGGCCGAGACCAGGGTATACCATCGAAAACCAAGTACTCAAGTTTGAAGGAAGGTTATGTGTAGCCGACATCCCAGAGCTGAAGAAAAAGATTTTGCAGGAAGCTCATAGCACTAAGTTTGCTGTCCATCCAGGGAACACCAAGATGTATCAAGATGTGAAGCAGACCTTCTGGTGGCCAAATATGAAGAGAGAAATAGCCGAATTCGTGTCCCAGTGTTTACATTGTCAGCAAGTGAAAGCAGAACATCAAAGACCAGTAGGACTTCTTCAACCTTTGCCGATTCCTGAGTGGAAATGGGAGCACATCTCCATGGATTTTGTGATTGGGTTGCCGAAGACACCAAAGGGTATGGATTCAATTTGGGTTGTTGTGGATAGGTTAACTAAGTCAGCACACTTTCTACCCGTTAAGACTACCTTCAACGCCAATCAACTTGCCTTGCTATATGTGAACGAGATCGTCAGTCTTCATGGAGTGCCGATGTCAATTGTTTCAGACCGAGATCCTAAATTTGTTTCTAGATTTTGGCAGAGTCTACAGAGGGCTTTTGGAGCCGAGCTGAAATTTAGCACAGCCTTTCACCCCCAGACAGATGGGCAGACAGAGAGGACAATTCAGACGCTTGAAAATATGCTTAGACTTTGTGTGTTGGACTTCCAAGGAAGTTGGGGTACACATTTGCCCTTAGTGGAATTCGCTTACAATAACAGTTATCAAGCTAGCATTGGCATGGCGCCGTATGCAGCCTTGTATGGGAGGAAATGTAGGTCGCCGATATGTTGGACCGAAGTCGGAGACAGAACTCTGCTTGGTCCCGAATTGATTCAAGTGACAACAGAAAAGATTAAACTTATCCAACAGAGGATTAAAACTGCCCAGAGCCGACAAAAGAGCTACGCCGACCAGAGGAGGAATGAGATAGAGTTCGAAGTTGGGAATCATGTATTCCTGAAGGTTTCACCAATGAAAGGAGTTTCCAGATTTGGAAGGAAAGGTAAGTTAGCACCTCGCTATATTGGGCCATTTGAAATCCTTGAGAGGATTAATCCCGTTGCCTACAGACTTGCTTTGCCGCCAGATTTGAGCCAAGTCCATAATGTGTTTCATGTTTCGATGTTGAGAAAATACATCCGAGATCCGCTGCATGTAATCGATCATTTCGAGATCACAGTTAATGAGGATTTGGGCTACGAGGAGAAGCCAATGAGGATTATTGACCGACAAGTGAGGCGATTGAGGAACAGATCGATACCAATGGTAAAGGTCGAATGGAAAGAACATTATGGCATAGAAGCCACCTGGGAAAAGGAAGAGGATGTGAGAATCCGTTATCCAGAGCTGTTCATAGAGCAAGGTAATCTAAGTTTGGGGACCAAACTTCTTTAAGGGGGGTAGGATGTAACGACCCTCACCTTACTCTTGCCATACTTGCATACATTCTTGCATGGTCTTGCTTGTTATGTTAATTTGAAGGTTTTATCTTGCCTTGGTTCGCTTAAGTTGTCTACACGATTTTGTTCCTTGCTTAGTGCGTGTGCGTAGCCGAGATCATCTTGAGCTTAGTCCGTCTTTGACCCTTTGTACTTAGAACTATCTTGAGATCTTGTTCAACCCCATCTTCACCTCGGGCATTCCTTGCCGAGATATTTCGCACTTGAACCTCGTCCGCAGGCAGGTATGGCCTAGGCCGAGATGTGGCACACCCCGGCCAAGGTGTGGCACAGCTTAGTCAAGTGTCGTCCTCCCTAGCCGATGTTTTTCTATCCTGTTGCTGGATCCTTGTTTTGAGCCGATGTCATCTCTTTGCCGATGTGTCTTACCCGAGCTTGCTGCATACGATTTGTCAGAGACTTGTCTTGTCTATCAATCACCTTTTTGGAGCTGAACCAACCCGTTAATGCCACGTGTCCGAGCTGTTTGTTAAGGCAGCCGGCAGATCTTGAAAACAAATCATTTCCTTGTCTCAAATCTTGGTCTTAGAGAGAGAAGCTCTAGAGAGGAGGAAGAAGGGTTCTTGAGTGAGAGTAATCTTCCAAGCTTGATCCTTGAGGCTTGAACCGTTAGATTCGAGTTTTGAGGTTAGAATCTTGATCTCCTTTGGTTGTTCTTGCTGAATATCTAGCTGCATTGCATGATCGGATTTGTTTTGCATGTCATGCATCGTTTTGAAGTTGGTTTTAGAAAGAGAAAATGGTTTTCCATGTGTTCTTGAAAAAAATCTCGTTTTGATCCGAAAGTTTGGAACGAAAACCATGTTTTGTGTTTGTTCTTGTATGACTTTCTTTAATGGGTACCCAAGTCCATATGTTTTGAACTCTTGGCATGAAAACTCAGATTTTTGTAACAAATTGTAAACTTGCATCCACCTTTCAAATGATCATGTTCTTCATACTCTTCAAAGGGAAACCCAGGTCTTTCCTGACTTTGTTTAACGGGACCTCGGCTTAGCCCTGGACGGTACCCAGTGTGTTTTCGTGAAACGGGAGCAGTGGTTAAGCTCCCAGCTTGTTTTGTTTGTCTTTGACTTAGATCTGGCATGAATGCCGAGATCATTTGCATGTATATAGAGCTTGCTTTGAGAATGTGACTTGCCATGTGATTGTAGGTCCTTGATATTTGCTTTGAGTCTACACCTGAAGAACTAGGTGAGTGGTATTATTGATAAAGCTATGTTATACTTGTTTTGATAAACCTTGCTTGCCTTGTTTTGACAAAAGTATTTTGTTAGCATGAATAAATAGCTCTTGTTTGATGTGCCAAGTATACTCCTTGTTGATGCCACCTTTGAAAAGGATACGGTCCTTGTTAAATCGGGCTACGGGCCTAAGTAACACAAGTCCCTTGTGCTGGAGGACTCTAAACTTTCGCAGTACTAAGTATAAAAGGATACGGTCCTTGTTAAATCGGGCTACGGGCCTAAGTAACACAAGTCCCTTGTGCTGGAGGACTCTAAACTTTCGCAGTACTAAGTATAAAAGGATACGGTCCTTGTTAAATCGGGCTACGGGCCTAAGTAACACAAGTCCCTTGTACTGGAGGACTCTAAACTTTCGCGGTACCAAGTGCACAAGTCCCTCGTATTGGAGGACTCTAAACTTTCGCAATACTTTTGACCAAACGATTACGGATCGTACAGCCCTTGATACTTGACTGATGAATACGGTTCATCCCTTGTTTCGCCGATGTTATGATACTTGACTGATGAATACGGTTCATCCCTTGTTTCGCCGATGTTATGATACTTGACTGATGAATACGGTTCATCCCTTGTTTCGCCGATGTTATGATACTTGACTGATGAATACGGTTCATCCCTTGTTTCGCCGATGTTATGATACTTGACTGATGAATACGGTTCATCCCTTGTTTCGCCGATGTTATGATACTTGACTGATGAATACGGTTCATCCCTTGCTTCGCCGATGTTATGATAATTGAATGATGAATACGGTTCATCCCTTGTTTTGCCGATGTTATGATACTTGTATGATGAATACGGTTCATCCCTTGTTTTGCCTATGTCAGTGAACACCTTTGGATACTTGTAATATTTGATTGACGAATACGGTTCATCCCTTGCCTTGCTAAGTTTGATGTGTTTCGTTTTGAAGGACTCCGGCTTTATTCATGCAAACCTTTATTTTTAGTACCATTCACTGAGTTTTGTACTCACCCCTCTATATATATGTAGGTGATGAGCAGGACGGCGGCGACACCTAGATCGTTTGGTCGCTTGTTTGGATTCGTGCTTATGTCGGCTTTACTTTTGTATTTACGTCGGCGATGCCCTGTTTTACATGTCGGCAAATCTTGAAAATCATGCTTCTTGACTTGTATTAGCTGTATTTTGTATATGTCGGCTTGAGAAGCCTTTTGATCAAGATGTAACATGTATTATTTTACCTTGTTGTATTTAAGTTGTAAAGTTAATTGGAATGTTTGGCATTGCTTGGATCTACGCACAGCTCTTACGGACCACTTGTGTTTGATTTATTGCTTCCGCATTTGTGAGCCCCCTATATCCATACTCTGATTGTGTTAAGTTTTGAAAAGTTGGCCTTCGGTAATTACGGATTACTGGCCATCACGGCACCAAACTACTAGGGGCGGTTTGGGGTCGTGACACCCAAAAAACTTGTAGGTTGGGAGAAATTAATAAATGTTGAGAATTTTTTTTTTAAATCAAAAATTTTTAAAATTAAGATTGGGATATTCGAACTCTGGGAAGACTTGTGAGTTAGAAACCCCATTTTCCTTATATAATATACTAGCCTATCACCCGTGCTATGCACGGGATAATTATAAATATTTATATTTATTTTAATTTTTTTTAAATATATAAATTATGTTTTTTAAGATTTTTCATAAAAATAATTTAACAATCTTATCACTAACCATAGTGTACATGAGAAATTGAAAAGGCTACTGCAGTAACTATGCACGGGTTGTATCTATAATTATTTGTATGAGAGGATTTTAAATACTAATCAGGGATTTTGACCAAATCAATAAATGCAGGCATATGGATTGGAAAAAATTAATAAATGCTGATCAGGAGATTTTGACCAAATCAATAAATGCTGAAGTTTTTTTTTTTTTAAATTAAAAATCTAGGAAATTAAGATTGAGAGATTGGAGTTCGCTTGGGATTTAGAAACTCCATTTTCCTTAATATATTTACAATTATCAATATATGTGAATTGCGATTTTTAAATGTCTTTTTTTTTTAAATGTCATCTTTTTTCCTTTTTTATATTATAGTAAAATTTAATATTTTGATAAAATCATATGTGTTGGACTTTTTAAGGAATTAAATGTCTTCTTTTTTTATTATAATATATTAAAGTTTAATATTTTGATAATAATTATATGTGTTGGACTTTTCAAAAAAAAAATTTATGCTTGTTTTTAATGCATTAAACTGTTATTATGATGGATAATAATCATATGTGTTGGGACTTTTCAAGGAATTTATATGTGTTGGATTTCAAAGAATTTTGTTTATGATTGTTCTTAGTGCATTAAAGCGTTATTATGAGGGTAAGGGTTGAGAGTTGGGAAAATGTAATAAATGCTAAGTTTTTTTTTATGTGAATTGCGATTTTTAAATGTCTTTTTTTTTTAAACGTCATATTTTTTTTCTTTTTTTATATTATATTAAAGTTTAATATTTTGATAATAATCATATATGTTGGACTTTTTAAGGAATTAAATGTCTTCTTTTTTTATTATATTATATTGTAGTTTAATATTTTGATAATAATCATATGTGTTGGACTTTTAAATAATTTTTTTTATGCTTGTTTTTAATGCGTTAAAGTGTTATTATGAGCGATAATAATCATATGTGTTGGGACTTTTGAATGAATTCATATGTGATGGATTTCAAAGAATTTTTTTTATGCTTGTTTTTAATGCATTAAAGTGTTATTATGAGGGTAAGACTTTGGGATTGGGAAAAGTTAATAAATGCTAAGTTTTTTTTTTTTAAATCAAAAAATCAAAAAATTTAGATTGGAAGATTGGACCTCCCACAAGGCTTGGGGTTAAAAACTCCCTTTTACTTAATATATAGTGTAGATAGCTAGATAGATAATATATAATATAATATAATATAATATAATATAATATAATATAATATAATATATAAGATGAGAGAAATAAAGTGCTATCTTATTATAATGGAGGAGATCTTATAAAAAAAAAAACGTGTAGACATGAATGTCCTCCTATTTTATTGTGTTTATAATTATCTATATATGGGAATTGTGATTTTTAAATATTTTTTTTAAATGTCTTATTTTTTTCCTTTTTTATATTATATTAAAGTTTAATATTTTGATAATAATCATATAAGTTGGACTTTTCAAGAAATTAAATATTTTTTTTAGTAATATAATATATATATATATATATAGAGAGAGAGATAGATTATAAGATGAGAGAAATAAAGTGCTATCTTATTATAATGGAGGAGATCTTATAAAAAAAAAACGTGTAGACATGAATGCCCTCGTATTTTATTGTGTTTACAATTATCTATATATGTGAATTGTGATTTTTAAATATATATTTTTTTTAAATTTCTTCTTTTTTTCCTTTTTTATATTATATTAAAGTTTAATATTTTGATAATAATCATATGTGTTGGACTTTTCAATGAATTAAATGCCTTTTTTTATTATATTATATTAAAGTTTAATATTTTGATAATAATCATATGTGTTGGACTTTTTAAGAATTTTTTTTTATGTTTTTTCTTAATGCATTAAAATGTTATTATGAGGGATAATAATCATATGTGTTAAGACTTTTCAAGAAATTCATATGTGTTGGATTTCAAAGAATTTTTTTTATGCTGGTTCTTAATGCATTAAAGTGTTATTATGAAGGTAAGACTTGGGAGTTGGGAGATGTTAATAAATGCTAAGATTTTTTTTTTAAATCAAAAAATCAGGAAATTTAGATTGGGAGATTGGAGCTCCCACAAGATTTGGGGTTAAAAACCCCATTTTGCTTAATATATAGTATAGATAGATAGATAGATAGTTAATAGATTGTAATCAGTGACAATTAACTTTTTGAAATAAAATGAATAATAATGCAATATACTAGAATTTTTTTTGGGCAAATTACATATACCTTCCTTGAGGTTTAGCAAAATTACGGATACCCCCTGAGGTTTCAAAAATTACAAATACCCCCCTGAGATTTATATTTTCATAACAAATTGCCCCCTGAGATTTATATTTTCATAACAATTTATCCCGTAATTTGTTATGCAAATATAACCTTCATGAGTGTATTTGTAATTTCTCAAACCTCAGAAGGGTATCTAAAATTTTGCTAAACCTCGAGGGGGTATATGTAATTTGCCCAAATTTTTTTTTAGCTTCCAATATTTTCCTTATATGTAAGTATTCATCATCGTTAGATAGGGCAATTGATTCAACGGTCTATGTAAATGTGCTTGAGATAGTGAGAATATTAGAGATTCAGGATTAATGTCAATAGAGCAACTGAAAAGCCCTTTTGTTATAATCTAATTTACTTTACACATTAACATCCTATTGTTTGTAAAAAGAAAATAAAAAAAAAATATTCATCCTCATTGAAAAAAGGAATATGCACCAGAGATGCAGGTGGGCCTACCACAAGCTTTACTTTGATAATCTAAATCATATATTTTGTTTTACTAGACGTGTAGATCACTTTAAAAAAAATCATATTATTCTGATAACCACAGCTCATGATTTGATGAGATTTGTCTTCCAAAAAAAAAAATAATAATAAATAAATAGACGGGCTATTTTTAAAATTAATTTTGTGTTCAAATTTTTTCAAACAAATATCATCAAAACATGTAGATATGATTATTGGATTAATCGGTTTTTTTAAAATGATCTATAATCAAACAAATTAAACAATTTAAATCGTCGATGTGGAACCCATAGAGGCCCATAAAACCCAACAACACATGCGCGCGATGAGAACCCAAACCCTAAAAACATACTTTAAACAATTAATTTACTAACTTTTTGGTATGACGAATAATACTTTAAAAAATAACTAAAGACACCCATTAGCATTTACTTTGTAATGTTCAAGTTCAACAATACTTCATGCTAATGGTTTTAAGTATATAATTGTGGGGATATATTTTCTAAGTCCCAACACATGGCCAAGGTGACGCCGACGTGTCAGTCGAGGTGCCACGTGTCCAGGTTATGATGCCGAGGTTATCTCGACTAGGCCGAGGCTATCTCCGAAGATATCGAAATTCGAGATAAGCAGATAAGGGACGAGAGTCCTAGAATAAGGAAGGACTGTAGCATGGATAAGGATAAAACTCTTTGGGAGTTTATCTTTATCTCATAGAGAGTCCAAGATAAGCACTGAGCAAGAGTCCATTGAAGCTAAGCTTCTATTGGGACTAGGATTGGGTTAACTATAAAAGAGAGGCACCCCCATGGGTCTAAGGTACGCAATTTATATTCTAAACAGTGATTTTAGCACTATTGATTATCTTTGAGAGATATACTGACTTGATCGTCGGAGTGCCCCCGGGTAGACGAACCACCACCGGAATCTTCTCTTTTTGTTATAGGTCAGCCAGGTGTCATCTATTCTGCCAGTGTTCTTCAGCTAAATACTAAGTTGGCAGTGTAGTCGGAAAATCACTCACACAATTTGGCACCGTCTGTGAGAAAGAAAGAAGAATAGATGGCCAGTAACGGACAGAAGGAAAAGATTGGGGACGACACTCCTGCTGGGAGTGGCAGACCTATCGACCTTGACGTCAAATGAGACAACTGCAACACAGAAACTCATGACCAGAATCACAGCAAAAAAGACGTCGGCCAAGATGGCGACGTACCAAAGAAGCCAGATCGAACTGGGTACTACAATGAGGATGACCTCCAGGTATGGAAGAATAGATGCCTGTGGAGGGACGAAGAGGTAAAAGAGATGGCGAACAAATTGGCAGACCTGCAATCGGTCGCCAATTTTATGATGCAAAACAATGTCATGCAGCCACAGTTCCCGCTGCAGGACACGCCGATTCTAGTGGCCAATGCCCAGAAGGGAAGGCAGAAGACAATCCCAATAGCCCCTCAGCACACCAAAAGCGAAAAACACTCTCACCGGCCTTCCAGGGAGGTCGGGCGAGGAGAGTCGAGGAGACAAGAATCACAAAGAACGCATCACACAAAGGAGGCAGACCCCAAAGAACATCGGCATGTTCAGGGGCAAGCGCTCTGCTTCGACACAACTCACGGAAAAATGTCGAAAAGGGCCCACAACGAAGCTAAGAGTAGTGTGCCGAAAAGACTGAAGTCGGGAGATAGCCGAGCTCCTAGACGGAGCAAGGAAGACTTGAGAAATTACCTCAAGAGGAAATAACATAATGTCGATGCCTAAGTAACTTCACCTGATAAGCTGAGAACACCCTTCTCGGTAGAATTAGACAAATTTGAGGCGCCGAAGAGTTCAGTATACCGAGGTTCCAAATTTACGATGGTAAGTCAGACCCCAACTTCCACGTTGGATTATACTTGAACTCGATGGCATTATATAGTGGGAACGAGCTGTTGCTCTGCAAGGTATTCCTCTCATCCTTCGGGGAGATTGCATCAGATTTGTTTCACAAACTACCGAAGGGAAGTGTGAAGACCTAGGAAGACCTGGCCGAGATGTTTGTGGCCAGGTTCGTGACAAACAAGCTGCAGCCATTAAGGGTGGATGCATTGATGGCTCTGAAGATCAGTAAGAATGAAGGCCTTAGGGCCTATGCAAAAAGGTATTATGAGGTGTTCAACCGAATACCAGAGTGTAATCAAGAGGTGGCAGTCGTATCTTTCAAGAACGGCCTAAAAGACGACTGTCCACTACGAAAATCTTTGGCAAAGACATTGCCAAAAGCATAGAAGAGCTCATGGCGAGGATCGAGAAGTATGCTAGAGCCGAAAAAGATACATCGGGGACCAAGGAGGCAAAGCAAGAAAAGGGAAACGGCTCGCCGAAGCGAGGCCGAGGTAACAACGGATCCAACAAGTAAGAGATAGAACTGAGGGCAACACAGGCAGTGACAACTGTGTTCCGAATCCCAATTCACAAAGTCCTGGATCAAATTCGGAATCAACCCTATTTCAAAACACCAGCAAAGGCATCAGGAGAATTCATGGGAAGAAACCTTGGCAGGCATTGCACTTACCACAATGAAAACGGTTATATGACTTAGGGCTGCAGAGCCCTGAAAACACACTTGGAAGACCTGGTGAGGCAAGGCCATCTAAGAGACCTTGTCGATGAGGCCAGAACAAGGGAAGAACATGCAAGACTGCCTCAGGCACTAGCAGCTCCGCCTCCCCCAGCACAGCAACCTTAGGCAGAAGGACCCCGGGTAATTAATGTAATTCACTCGAAGGTCAGCGAAAACGAGATCAGGGGGGAGACCTAGAAGGTAAAGCACTTGCAGCATGTCTACCAAGTCAGGGAGAAGAGACATCGGACAGAGGAGTGCCAAGGACTAGTAGTGTCCTTTCTGAAGCCGACCTTGAGATGGTGCAGCATCCGCATAATGATGCCTTGGTAGTATCCCTCCAGGTTGGGAAATGCCAAGTAAGGCACATCCTGATTGGCCAAGGCAGCTCTTGTGACATCATGAATGTTTGATGTTACAAGGAGCTTGGCCTTTACCCAGACAATATGGAGCAATCCAATAGCCCAGTAGTCGGGTTCAATGGAACGCCGACATGGCCACTAGGAACAACCAGCTTAGAGGTGCAGGCAGGTACCAGGAAGATAACAACAGAGTTCACCGTAATTGACACACCACTCCCCTTACAACATCATTTTGGGAAGGCCATGGTTACATGTAATGAGGGCTGTTCCCTCAACATTGCATCAACTATTGTGGTTTCCAACAGAGCATGGGATTAAGGAGGTCAGAGGAGATCAGCTGTAGGCAAAGAATTGCTCCATGGCAGCAATAAAATCCACTTGCAGCATAAGAGAACCAGAGAAGGCAGAAATCGAAGACGAGGACGTGGAGGTCCTAGAGGATGTCGGCAAGGAGCCAACCGAAAAAAGTGAAGAGGCACTGAAAAAAATCCTCGTCCAGAAGGGGGATGAAGAATGCTTCTTTCTTCTCGGCTCAGGCTTAGCCGAAGAAGAGGAAAAAGGGTTAGAAGCCTTTTTGAGAGCAAATATTGAGGTGTTTGCTTAGACGCCTTACGAGATGCCTGGCATTGACCCTGAGGTCACTTGACATAAACTGAACGTTGATAGGTCGACCAAACCTGTAATCCAACGAGCAAGAAGACCGACGTTGATATACGTCGAAACAGTAGAGGAGGAAGTAGACAGACTTCTTGAGGCCAGGGCCATTCGAGAGGTAAATTACCCGACATGGCTATCAAACACAGTGGTAGTGAAGAAAAATAATGGTAAATGGAGGGTCTGCGTAGACTTTACCAGCCTGAACAGAGCCTGTCCCAAAGACAACTTTCCTCTACCCAAAATTGACCAGCTGGTAGACGCCACTTCAGGGCATGGAACTATGAGCTTCCTGGATGCATACAGGGGGTACCATCAGATAGTAATGTACCCCCCAGATGAAGAGAAGACTGCGTTTATCACTCTCAAATGGCTATACTGCTATAGAGTGATGCCTTTCGGGTTGAAAAACGCAGGAGCAACTTACCAAAGACTGGTAACCAAGATATTCAAACACCTGATTGGCAGAACGGTGGAAGTTTACATCGATGACATGGTCGTGAAGACCAAGGAACCTAAAGGTCATCTGGCCGACCTGAAAGCAGCCTTTGACATCCTTAAAACATATCGGCTCCAACTCAATGCAGCGAAGTGTGCATTTGGAGTGGGATCTGGTAAGTTTTTAGGATACCTGGCGACTAGAAGGGGCATTGAGGCCAGCCCAGATCAGATTAAGGCCATCTTGGAATTGAAGAGCCCGACGTTGGCAAAACAGGTACAAATGTTGACTAGAAGGGCCGCAGCCCTAAATAGGTTCATAAGCAGAAGCTCAGACAAGTGCAAACCTTTCTTCAACTTAGTGAAGAAAACCACTAATTTTTTATGGACAGAAGAATGCGAGGCCGCCCTAGCCGACCTAAAGAAATATTTGACTACAACTCCAGTTCTTTCAAATCCATAACCTGGGGAGGAATTGTTTTTGTACTTAGCAGTCTCAGAACACGCAGTAAGCGCAGTGGTAATCCAAGAAGAAAAAGGAGAGCAAAGGGTTGTTTGCTATGTAAGCAAAACCCTGGCTGATGCAGAAACAAGGTATCTACCCTTAGAGAAATTGGCACTGGCTTTAGTAATGGCTTCAAAGAAACTGAACCATTACTTCCAGGCTCATAAAATTGTGGTCCTAACAGAACACCCCTTGAAGTCTTTGCTACAACAAGGAGACCTGACAGGAAGAATAGCTAGATGGGCAGTGGCCTTGGGACAGTATGATTTGGAGTACAGACCCAGAACAACAATCAAAGGCCAAGTTTTGGCCGACTTCGTGGCCGAGTTCATACCGGAATCCATCGTACATCGGGCTCCGTTGAGCTGAGGTGAACGATGTCCAAGCAAGCAAGGAGAAGCCCAGCCGAATGCAACAGAACAAAGGAAAAAGGAAAAACTCAGACCTTACAGCATTTACATCGGTGACTCCTTTCGACTGTTTGTCGATGGGAGCTTAAACCGGTAAGAAGCGGGGGCAGGAGTAGTACTGGTATCTCCAGATGGAGAGGTATTGGAACAGTCCATTCGATTGGGGTTCATGGCCTCAAATAATGAAGCAAAGTATGAAGCATTGATTGCAGGACTAAAGCTGGCAGTAGCAGCAAAAGCAGATGAAGTGATAGTTTTCTGTGACTCCCAGCTCATATTCAACCAGACAACGGGTGAGTTTGCAACCCGAGATGAAAGGATGTCGGCCTACGCAAAGGAAGTCAACAGGTTAGTGACCTTGTTTCAGAATTGCCGACTACATCAGGTTAGCCAAGATGATAACAGTCACGCCGATGCGCTGGCCAATCTAGCTAGTGCTATACAACCTGGAAAAGCAAGGACGATAATGGTCGAATACCTGTCGGGCCTGAGCAGTGAACCACCGATCGTAGAGCACGAAGCAATATGTGTGGACATGAGACCAAGCTGGATGGATACAATTGTAGCATTCCTAAAAGAAGGGAAGCTGCCAGATGACCACAAAGAAGCACACAAGATCAAACTGAAGTTGGCAAGATTCAGTCTGACAGCGGAAGGACATCTCTACAGAAGATCCTTCACGGGACCCCTTTTGAGGTGCATACATCCTTTACAAGTTGAAGATTTTTTTATAAGAAATTCATGAAGGAATTTGTGGAAGCCACGCTAGGGGCAGATCACTTGCCCATAGGGCCATTACCCAGGGGTATTGGTGGCCCTACATGCAGAAAAATGCAGAAGCCTATGTAAAGAAGTGTGAAAAATGGCAAAGGTTTGCACCACTGATACACCAGCCAGCAGCAGACCTGAACACAGTATCCAGTCCTTGGCCGTTTGCCCAATGCGGCATGGATCTTGTTGGGCAACTTCCCCAAGCAACTGGACAAAGGAAGTACCTGCTGGTAGCAACAGATTACTTCACCAAGTGGATAGAAGCTGAGCCCCTAGCCAAGATCCGAGAAGTGGACGTGAAGAACTTCTTATGGAGGAACATCATTACCAGATTTGGGATTCCGAGAGCAATAGTTGCCGACAATTGAACACAGTTTGACAGCAAGCTGATCAAGAACTTCTTTGCAAAGTTCAAGAAAAGGCTACCAAGTGTGTGGATAAAGAAAAGGCTGCAGGCAGCAAAAGGAAAGTGGGTGGATGAACTACCAAGTGTGCTCTAGGCATATCGGACTACGCCGAGAAGATCAACAGGGGAATCCCCCTTTGCCATGACCTTTGGCACAGAAGCTGTCATTCCACTTGAAGTCGGCATCCCTGGGATCAGAACCTAGGGAGTAGAGAACGGGAGTAATGATGTACTCTTAGCCCGAGATCTAGACCTACTAGAAGAAAGAAGGGAGAGAGCTACAATTCAGCTCGCACCTACCAGCAGCAGCTTGCCAGAACTTATAATAAAAGAGTTAACCCAAGGAAGTTCCAAGTCGGCAACCTAGTCTTGAGAAAAGTCGTCGGCAACAAGAAGGATCCCAGAGAGGGCAAGCTTGGCCCAAACTGGGAAGGACCCTACAGAATCACTTCAGTATTGGGCAATGGGGCATATCGGCTTGAAGATAATGAAGGCAAAGAATTGCCAAGACCCTGGAACACTTGTAATCTGAAGTTTTTCTATCATTAGATTTTCCTTGTTGTTTGCCGACGTAATGTATAAAATCTTTGCAGAATTCTTCTACATTTGTGACTGATAAAGATACATAACGTTGTTTCTGGAGGACATACATAATGAGACCCCAAGTGGAACTTAGGTTCAAATTAGGGGGCAGAGAAAAGAAATGATGTTTAACACTTGTTGAAACTTGAGAAAAGTTTACAAGTTGAAGTTAAACCAAGATGATGTTTAACACTTGTTGAAACTTGAGAAAAGTTTACAAGTTAAAGTTAAACCAAAATTATGTTTGACACTTGTTGAAACTTGAGAAAAGTCTACAAGTTGAAGACTAAGGTTAAATACTTGTTGAAGTTTTATGAAAAAATTTACAAGGTGAAACCAAGGTTACGCCAAGGAAGGTACTTGGGCACTTGCCAAGGTAAACCATCAGTTTGTGTAAACCGAGGTATGTTACCCTGAGAAGGATCCACAAGGACTGAAGTGTATATTAAAGATATGCAAAATATCCTAAGTGTGGAAGCATACAAGACAAACACACAAGCATTCAAAACAAAAGAGTTATATTAAAGGCAAATTGACGATGTAAAGAGTTTACATTACTTCAAAAGAAAAAACAATGTACAAGAAAGAAAAAGAAAAACATAAGGCTAAGATTCTTTAGCATCATTGGCAGGCTGGGTCTGGATCTTGGAAGACTGCTGGGAGGACACCTCGGCTGCCTTCTCGACTGCAAGCTTAGCATCAATTTCTTGAAGGGTCTGATCAAGGTTCTTGTCGGCGAGAGGCACGTCCAATGATGCCTGCTCAGGGGTAGCTTCCTTGGGAACCTCCTCAACCTCCTCATCTTGAGTCAAGTCTAGGACTTTCTCATTTTGAGAAGGAGAATTGAGGACAGCAACGTCTTTTGATTTCCTCACCAAAACCTCCTTCTCGGACTCAAAGTCATCGTCGGCAGATTAGCTTGGAGTTCGGGGGAATGGCAGAGGAAGGACATCGACATTCCTGAGGGGGGAGTCCTTGGGGACATCAAGCCTTTTCAGCAAAGTCATCCAGCCAAGGGTGAAACCCTTGTTGCATGCCTGCCTCACTTGCTTTTCATAGTCCGCCGTGACATCGGCCACCCCTTCGTTGTAGCCCTTCTCATTGGCTGCCTTGACTTTGGCCTCTTTTGTGGCCAGAGCGTCTTGCAATTCTTTTTTGGCCTAGGTTGTTTTCTCCTCGGCATCCTTCTTTTCGGCCTCAAGCACCTTCTTGATGGCCTCAGCAGAGTCTGCCTTTTCTTCGGCGTCGTTTTGAGCTTTGATGGCAGCCTCGGCCTGATCCTCCAAAGTCTTCATCTTTGACTACAGATTTTTGTTAGTCTTTTGCAGACTAGAGACCTCCTTCTTCTTCTCGGCCAGCTTCTTCCGGTTCTGGAAAGATTGTACTGAGAAAGAATGAACATGCTGGATGGCCTGAAAGAAAACAGAAGTTATTAGAAAATATTGTAAGTATGCAATGAAAAGAAAGAAAGAAAAATTTCCTAATAAAGAGACTTACCTGAACAGAGTGCTGGAGCATCAGAGCATAGTTCTCATATTCGCTCACCTCAGCATTTCAGTCGAGATCGCCGGGAAGGAGCAGAGCAGTACTAAGGGTGACGGCAAGATTAATGTTGTCGGCACTGTCGCTAGCCATAACGAGCTTATTTTCCAAAGTAATTTGGGGGGCCCAGGGGACATCGCGCTTTGAAGACCCCGAGGTGGTTGTAGCAGATGACCTCGGCCTCTTTGATCGGGTAGACTCAGATGGTTGTGCCTCGGCAGGCCTCTTCTCCATGGTAGAATGGGATTTATCACTCTCAGCCAGTTTTGAGATCGGCAAGGTGTCCTCAGTATCAACCTGAGTCACCTTTGCCTTTGGCTGAGCCTTTTTGATTCTTTTTTTCTTTGGAAGAGGCTAGGTTTGCGTTGGCTGAGGGCCAACGTCAGAAGGGATGCTGGCTAAGAGGTCTTTTACAACTACTTTCTGGCGACCCATCTCGGCAGGAAAAATAGTTCGTCGCCGACGTTGGCGCTGGGATATTGGGATCAGATAAGGAGCCAAGGTTGACGGCTGCTCAGCTGGATTAGAGGTTGATCCCTAGTCTGTCCGAGATGTGGACACGACTTGTGGAGTTGTGGCAGAAGGTGGGGAAAGGCTTTTCTTCTTCTTTTTTGGGACATCGGGAAGAGCCGACCTATAAGTGGGGATGATGTTGAGAAGCACAGGGGCCTTCCGCTTGTGGACTGGCAAATTCAGAAGTTTCTTCAAGTTTTTGCTGGGAAAGAAAGACTGACGGAAGCCCTTTGGTGGCTGGGGGAGAACTGCAAAAAAGAAAAAAAGCGTAGACATTAGAGCAAAATTTTGAAAACTTTATGCAAAAAAGCAAGAAAATTTGTGAAGGGAGGCCCTTACCAGCTCCTTCCCCGAAAACTGTTTGACTTAGGGGATAGAGATGGAGGTCATCGTTTGGCTGAAACTCCCAGTTACCAGAAACAATGAAGTAATCATCCACCGCTCCCTTGTTGGAGTCAGGGAGGTCGGCAACGATTTTGTATTCCGTGGACCTCGGCTTGAGGTAGTAGATATGGCATTTTTCTGATTTCAGGCGACACATGGTATAACAGTACTGGAAATTGGCAAGAGTAATCCTAGCATTCTCTTGTTTGGCTAAGGCTATGGTACCATTAATAACTCGGTAAGAATTAATGGCAAGCTGCATTGGGTTCAACCTATAGAAATGAAGGATTTCACGAAAAAAAGGGTCAAGTGAAAACCTAAGTCCACACTCAATAAACGCTACTATTGGGAAAGGCATGAGGTTTACATCGGGCATGATAGAGTCATCCTCCCCAGCCAACCTCAAATGAACGTCGGCTGGGATTTCGAACTCCTGCCTAAAGTGCTCTAATTTGGCTGGGGTGTCTACCCTATGCTTCCACATACCCATGATATCGGCTTAAACTGAAGGGATTGGATTTCAGAAGGGGTGTTTCTAAAGGGTTTTATGGACCTCGGCTACAACTAGAAGATACACAAAATCTGTGGGGAATCGTTTCAATTTTCCCTAACAATTGTTTTGAGTTCTACAAACAAATCCCAAGCCTAGATCTATGGAAACGAAGATTGAAGGCACGAATCTGGAAAACAGAAAAGCAAGAACGCGTTTCAGAATCAAGAACAAAGATGGACTATCAAGAACATTGTAAATACGAAGGGTAACAGGTCAAGAATACTGGCAGAAATTAACAGGAGTGTGAACAGTGTATATTCAAGAAGATGATTTGGGTAAAAACAGAATCATGAAGCGAACAAGTTCAAAAATTATGGTGGGATACAAAATGCAAGATGAAAATATCAGAAATATGAACAAGATTGTAAAGACAGCAGGTATATAGCGATCCCCGTTTTCCTTTCCTTTGATTATTGCATTCCGGACTTGGTTCCGTGGTTATGTTGTTGTCTTATTTTCATTTCCATCTGAGAGGGAGATTTATGATCTGAATTGGGCTGTGGAATTGGGCCGGACAGATTTGGGCCGGACAGAGTTGTGCCAGACAG
Source organism: Camellia sinensis (assembly GCF_055761805.1). Lineage (NCBI taxonomy): Eukaryota > Viridiplantae > Streptophyta > Magnoliopsida > Ericales > Theaceae > Camellia > Camellia sinensis. The sequence continues at coordinate 86,770,308 of NC_138965.1, forward strand.
ATTTGGGCCGGACAGAGTTGTGCCAGACAGATTTGGGCCGAACAGGTATAGGGCCAAGTTGTGTGGCCCAGCCTTGAAGGAAGCTGCTCGGTTAAGGCAGTGCGTGGATTGACCGAGCTGCAAGGATCCACGGTTACGAAGCCGGTCAGGTGAAAGGTCCAGCGCTAGGAAAGGCAAGATTGGACCGAGGTACCTTTTTGCTCGGCAGGAAGGTCGACCGCAGACAAGCGTGAGTTGTCCCGAGCTCCGCTTTGCCGAGATGCCGCCGAGTCCGGTCCTCATCTGAGCTTAGCTGTTGGAGTACTTGGGCTTGAAGCGCAGCATGGCAGACGATGGCCGAGATGGTACTGCCCGGCTGCCGAGCTCCTAGGAGAATGGGCAGGCAGTTAGGTTAGGTGGTGCTCAGCAAGGTTTATGCTGACAGATGGGATAGTAGTGCCACGTGTTGAGAGGACACTGGGAGTAGATTTGGGGCGCAGAAGGTATATAAACACGTCTGCGCCCCCCATACGCGGACAGATGAACATTTGGTGAGACATAAACTAAACACTAAACACTCTCCCTTCTCTCTATCTATCCCCTGTGTGTGTTCTAACTTGATCGTCGGAGGGGTTTTCCGGCCACACACCGCCGGGTAGCTCACCGCTATTGTGCTCGCAGGTGATCGGACAGAAACGGAGCTTGGAAGAAAGGAGTACGGGCTTACCGGAATATTTGCTCCCCGTACACCATCCTTTACTCTTTGTATTTGAATCTTGGGTTGTGTTGGGCAGGTTTGAAACAGGTTGGTTGTGTTAGAAATCAAAAGTTGATGCCCAGATTTTGGCCTTCACGCTCGAGCGGACCCTTTGTTATTACTTCTCTGCTCGAGCGGGCATTTTGATGCTCGAGCGTGAATATTCATCTCCTAGTATTTTGTCTCTGCAGGTCGTCGTACGCTCGAACGGGAGTTTTAACGCTCGAGCGGGACCTTTCGTTTTTGTTCCTCCGCTCGAGCGGGGACCCTGGTTTGCAAAACTTCTGGAAGAGTGCATCCGGCGCTCGAGCGGCGCTTTTGACACTCAAGCGTAAGTCTATGTCTGACGCTCAAGCGGAGAGTTCCATGCTCGAGCGGGGCGACTCTTATTTCAATCCGAAAAGTGACATTTTGGATCACTTTTTGATTTTTTTTCTCTCTCCTACTTTTTCAAAACCTCCATTGGAGAGCACCTCACTCTAAAATTCCAACTTCTCTCTAGGGTTTGATTAAGTAGGAGTGATCCTCTATCCTTGGGCCTTTGTAAGAAGTGTTGATCTCGTTGTGGGCTACGTTTTGATTCGAAAATCTTGGGATTTAGAGCATCTCAAAATTCTTCATCTTCTCCATTTGAGCTTCGAATTTGAGGTAGGGATTTCCTTGTTCTTTTACAATGCTTCGTCTATAGATAGATATGTGGTAGTTTTGTATTGCATGAAAATCATATCCATGTTGGGTTTGTTTGAAAATCATGAGGGTGAACCTAGGGTTGGTTGTTTGAAAATGGGTTTGTTATCATTGATTGTGGTTTGGACTATTTGGGGTGTAAATTAGTATATCATTGTTGAAAGAAGAAAAAGCCCTAATTTATATTTGATTTGATAAATTAAAAGAGGGGTTTTGTACTTTGGGCCAATACATATGTATTTTGGGTCGCAAATGAAGTTATTGTTGTTTGTTGTTGGTATTTGAACCTTTTTGGTCAATATTGAGAAAGAGGGAGAAAAGCCCTAATTTACTGTTATGAATTAATTTGCGTAATTGATTTGGAAAGTTATGAAAGAATGAAATTGGTTTTGTGAAATGAGGAATGATATTGGTTCTGTGAAATGGGAAAAGTGTTTTTGGAATAAGTGGTGGAACAAGTCGATTTTGAAAATGGAAAATGAATTTGGGAATTGAAATATTGTATCTTGAGTATTGAATACACACATTTGGGGTTTTACCTTTACTTATCATACTAGTGTTGTTGTTGGGTTTAAGATCTCACAATAGTTGAGTCTTTTAATAGATGTATTGAATACATGCATCTAGAGGTTTTGTCCTTGGTCATCAGTGGAGGATGACATGGTTGTGTTGAATTGTCGTGTATGCATTACACCTGTGTTGATTGAACATTGTATGTAATGAAGTGCTATGATACATTATATATGTATAATTGTTAGGGAGGAGATAGGGGATATACTCCAGTGTGTGGGAGGAGATAGGGGATGTACTCCATACATACCTATATGTTTATATACTTTAACACATTGCTTATGTATCTTGATAGTTTATGTGTATGTATTACACTTGGTGGTTATACTCTGTTGTATCGTGATTATTGGTGTCATACCCTGCGCTTATAATCAGAGGTACCGTTAACTTCCAGCTAGCACCTGGAGAACTGACTGCGCTGAGAATCTAAGGTACCACACCCTTCCAGCTAGTGCCTGGTAAAATGGCATACCGTTGTGAGAGTTGTATCCTTGGCTTACTGTGCATATAGCCGGTAGAGTAGAGTTTTATTGTTTTTGTCTCAGTGTATCTGAGTATATTATGGATTGTGATGGTTACAGTTTTGGAGGGCCGAGTTGCCTCATTTGTTGATTATATACATTTTGATGATTTGTTATCTCCCTTTTATTGAAGGCATGCATGTATAAATATGAATGTATTGGGAATAAACCAAAATGCCATTGTGGGATTTTGGAAAAGTGTGAAGGAAAATTGGGTATTTGAAAATATGTTTTGGAAAAGGGAAAATCTATTGTAAGTATGGAAAATGGGAGAAAGGTAATGCACTTAGAGAAATTGACTTTCTAAGAAGTTGTTATTGTTGTGAAAGTTTGGGAACAAAGGGTAGTGAAAAGAAAAGAAAGATGAATCGCTTGTAGCGTTGAATGAAATGGCTATTTTCGAGAAAAGTTCATACTTATGTATATTTTGTATAAACTGCCACATTATTATTCTAGTATGAGATTGGGCATTCATGATCATAGCTATCTGTAAGTTGTTATTGTTGAGGGCCATGTTGAGATCCCTACTGGACTATATGTTCATCCCACGTTGTTGAATCTTTTTCAGGTGTTAAGCAGGATGTGCTACAAGATGTGGATCTTCTTATTTGTTGGCCACGGGGCCTCTTTTGTGTTGGCGAAATGCCATATATGTAAAAGGGTTACACCCTTCATTTTGATTCTTTAATAATGTAAGCCTTCGGGCATTTTATTCAGTATGCTCATGTCGTATTTAAATTGCATTCGGATGAGAGAATTGTTATTTATTTCTAAGCATGGGACTAAAGAGTTTATTTCCGCATGTTATCTCTGAACTTGAATTAAGTTAATGAATTTGGTAATGACTTCGAGTAATAAAAAGTGGGGCGTTACAAGGTAAAACAGTAAAAGTTCAATAAGGTAACAAGAAACTGAAATCAGGAGGAATAGTAGCTTACCAGAAAGAGGGAAGCCGGAATGAGGATTGTCGAAGTCTGACGACGGTTGCAAAGGCGGAAGATCGGTGAAAACTGCGCCGGAAGAGGTGAACAGCAGCGATGGCAGAGCTTTAGAAGTTTGTACAATGGAGGGTTTGGAAGAAAAGCTAGAGAGAGAAAGCTTCAGAGACGATGGAGAAAAGTGAGAAAATAAGGAAAGGGAGAAAAAAAGTTTTGTTAAAACTTGAAACAGTGGCAAAACGGAATTAATGCGCCTAAACAACGTGAGCGTTAGACGGCGCATGCATGCGCAAGACGATTTAGAAGCACGTACCAAGTACGATCCAGCAAAAGAAGGACACGTGGCTGAAAACGGTTGAATTGTGATGCATGACAGCTCATATGTGTGAAGAAGTTCTTAGAATTCTTGATCTTTAAGAAGACATGTCGGCCAATAGTGATGAGCTCGGCTTAAGCCGATGTACTGGCATGAAGTGCCGACATAGGTTCCATCACCTCAGAATGTCGAGGTAATAGAACCTAGGGGGCAGTTGTGGGGATATATTTTCGAAGTCCCAACACGTGGCCAAGGTGACACCGACATGTCAGCCGAGGTGCCACGTGTCCAGGTTATGATGCCGAGGTTATCTCGGCTAGGTCGAGGTTATCTCCGAAGATATCGAAATCCGAGATAAGCGGATAAGGGATGAGAGTCAGGACTGTAGCATGGATAAGGATAAGCTCTTAGGGAGTTTATCTTTATCTCTTGGAGAGTCCAAGATAAGCACTGAGCAAGAGTCCATTGAAGCTAGGCTTCTATTGGGACTAGGATTGGGTTAACTATAAAAGAGAGGCACCCCTATGGGTCTAAGGTACGCAATTTATATTTTAAATAGTGAGTTTAGCACTATTGATTATTTTTGAGAGATATATTGACTTGATCGTCGGAGTGCCCCCGGGTGGACGAACCACCGCCGGAATTTTCTCTTTCTGTTACAGGTCAGCCAGGTGTTATCTATTCTGTCAGTGTTCTCCAGCTAAATACTAAGTTTGCAGTGTGGTCGGAAAATCACTCACACAATAATTTAGGGTAATGCTATGGATATAAATTTTTTGCACAAAAAATAAATACATGGTGTGACTCTTTGTGGTCGTTCTATTTAAAGACTTAAAAACTCATTATTGTGTACCAAAATTACAAAAATGTCACTCCTATATCATGATCTTTTCTTTTTCTATTTCTTCTACTTTTTTATAAATCATTTTTCTATAAGGCAACTAATTTCATTTAGAAAAAACATGATGGCATATTTATTCAAACAAAAAAAGGGACATAAATAAAAGTAACAAGTTTCTAAAGTGAAATATATTGACAATTTACACTTTGTATACTCAAACTTTCCTTCAAATTTTCCTCCAAATTGTTATTTGGTCTCTTTACAATAATTTTAACCCTCTATGTTACCTTGAACTCACTTCGTTATTGTATAATAAATTATAATTAAGTATAAAAATATTGTAATGCTAAATTTCTAGTGCTAAAATATTAATGTATTGAATTAAAAAATATATTTCTTTTTAAAAATAGTTGAAATGGAAACAATCTTAGTGAAATAAAATGAGTTTATTGGTGATGAATATATTTTTATGGCTGTATATAGCATTAGGTCCAATGAATGTTTTGTTTTGGATTTAAAGACATGATTAATGAAATATTCTGGTAAGAAAAAAAAATTATTATTTTTAAAATATTTTTCTCCATTTTTACATTTGTCTTGGTACACTCTCATACACTATTGCCGACTGCCAGAAAATTTGCTAGAAAGTCACTAGCATCAGCTATTGACAATGACCCACTATGGTTGTTGGCAGTGGTAATATGGACATATAAATGACACCAAGATAGGCAGGTGCACAAAGAATCCGGATCTTCTGTCGCATTCCCCTATCGCCTTCCCCTGTCGCCCCCAAAACGACGTCGTTTTGGGGGCGAAATTTCAAAAAAAAAAAACGCAGAAGAGGGAGGAAGGAGAGGAAGAGGGAGGGAGGAGGGAGGAGGGAGGAGGAGGAGGAGGAGGGCCGGCCGGACTGGAGGGGGCCATAAATACAGGGGAGGAGGAGGAGGCGGAGCTCGACGGGTCGGAGGCGGAGCTCGACGGCGGTCGCAGCACCTGCGACGAGGTGGAGCTGCTGCAACGGCTGCGACGGCGGCGAGGGACGACGGCGGTTGCGACGGCGGCGAGGGCGGCAGCCTCCTCCTCCTCCTCCTCCCTCCTCCCTCTCCCTCTCCCTCTTCCTCCCTCTCCCTCTTCCTCTCCTTCCTCCCTCTTCTCTGCGTCTCTTCTCTGCGTTTTTTTTTTTTGAAAATTCGCCCCCAAAACGACGTCGTTTTGGGGGCGACAGGGGAAGGCGACAGGGGTAAGGCGACGGGTGATCCGGATTCGGTGCACAAATATGTGAAACACAGACAGATAAGTGGACACGTGGACACATATGGTGAACTGATGTGATCTTTCAATTTGTTGTTATTCTCATTGCTTCAAAAGAATAAAATTTGAACTTTGATGGGAGTCCTCAATAAAAATAGCAACAAACTATATTGCTTTCAAATACCTTCTTATTAAAATAAAGCCCTCTAACATATTTTCTTAATATAAAAAAGGATAATTATTACTAGCTCTGCAAAATTTAATTTGTATACAATTTGGTAAAAGTATTGATTGAGGTTAACCTTATAATATGATTTAAAGTTAATAGATAATAGTGTTACAATTTCAAATTTTAAGTATTAAATTGAAATTTAAGTAAAATTTGAAGGACAAAAAGTGGGGTTTGGAGTGGTTTTTGTGCATTATGCGCAACAATCACTATTGTGCAGTCTATTGGACCCATTTCAGAGCTCATCTTAATGATTGGAATAGTTCACTTTATGCAGTATATCGAATAAAATATATTTGTAAAAAATTAAATTGATCGGGCATCAGTAACTTTTTCATCAAATAACATTTTGTTTTATATTTCAAATTACACTTACAATTCATTTTTTTAAATATAAATGTGATTTGATTAAATAGTTATTGATATCCGATCAAATTAATTTTTTCCAAATATATTAAATTTGACATACTTTGAAAAGTAAATAATTTAAATCATCAAAATTAATTTTTTTACAAATATATTAAATTTGATATAATCTAAAAAATAAATTATTTAAATTATCAAAAAAAAAAGTCTTAAAATGTGCTTGAAGCACAACAGAGTCTGTGAGCATAGTTCACAACAATCCCAAATCCCAAAAAAGTGTCATCTAAATAGAGTGATTAATGCATTAGTTAGTAGGTCAGGGTGATCTGACTAATTTCTATCTAATTTAACAATATTTATTAATGAAATGATTACATTGAAAATTTTCTAAAAGTATAAAATTAAAATATATAAGAATGAAATTAATTTACCTTATATAAAATTACACTAACAACAACTGAAGGCCCAAGGCGCACTACATTCTTAATGCGCCTCTATTCCTTTATATACTCATACAATCTTTTCATTGAATGCTCAAGATTAAACCAAGTGAAAACATAAGGTTGACTTTAAGCAATATGAGTAACATTCTACAACATTCTATAAATATCTAAGATATTTTTGTATTTTGAACATTACAGAGTATTTTAGAATTGCGCAAGTCTTCTAGAGAAAATATAACAAGGATAAATTATACATTATATCTCTACACTTTGCACCAAATCTCAATTTAGTTCCCACACATAAAATTGTGACAGTTCACCTCCTACACTAGTGGTCAAATCTCATTTTAGTTCTACATATAAAATTGTAACAGTCAACCCATTGCACTTATAAAATCGTGACAGTCAACCCCTTACACTTCTGGTCAAATATCAATGTCTCCTTTTTATTATAGTACCATATAAGCTTTTAACAGAAGCCAGTAATATGACGAGTATATGACTACAAAATGAGGGTAAAAAAGAAAAATCACCTAAATTTTCTGTCTATACACATTTGTCTCAAAATTTACATTAAATTTTGATTGTTTTCAGTTAAAACAAAATGTAGATTTTGAATGATTAAGGAGATGAATTAGGATTTTGCAAAACTTGGAATCAAGAAATTCTATTTTCCATAGTAACACAGTCCACTATCTATTCTTCTTCATTTCTCTACTACATTTTTTCTTTTAATTTCAATAGATCTATTTTCTAACACCTTCGTCCCAATTTTCAGAATATGTACATATATATATAGTATTATATAACATTCACATGCTTATCATGTGTGTAACAACCCTCATTTCAACGTATTCATACTTGCATACAATTATGAATGATCTTGTTTTGGTATGTGCATTTGCAAATCTTGTCTTGTTTTGCCCGAATGTTGCTTGCATACTTTGTTCTTGCCTGGTGTGTTGCCGATGTCATCTTAAGCCTAGACACCTTCGAAACCTTTTCCACTTAGAACAGTCGTGGAATTCCTTCGGTTGACCTCCATCTCCACCCTGGCATATTGGCCGAGATGTCACTATCTAGGTCGAGGCACGCGTCGCCTAGGCCGAGATGTGCATCATCTAGGCCGAGATGTTAAAATCTAGGCGTTCTAGATCCTTGATCCTTGCATTAGTGATTTTGTTCCTGGAACGGTATGACCTAGACCGAGGTGTGGCACATCTAGGCCAAGGTGTGGCACAGCTTAGTCAAGTGTTGTCCTTCCAGGCCGATGTCATTGTTACCCTGCTTGCCGAAGCTTTGCCCTTAGCCGAGATCATCACTTGCGGGAGTACTCTTGCTGTTTAGCTTGTTGAATACACTTTGTCTTGGTCTTGTCTAATCAGTCAGTCACCTTTTTTAGTAGAGCCAACCAGCCGGTGCCACGTGTCCCAACAGAGGGATTAAGTCAGTGATTGTCGTGAGAAACATATCATTTGTATCAAATCTTGCCTTTTAGAGAGAGAGAGACTCTAGGAAGAAGGAGAAGTTTGAGCAAGAGAGAGTGAACGTCCAAGCTTGATCGTTGGAGCTAGAACCGTTAGATTCGAGTTTTGAGGTTAGAATCTTAACCTACTCTTGTTGTTCTTATTGATCATCAAGCTGCATTGCACGATCAAACATGTTCAGCACGTCATGCATTGATTTAAAGTTGGTTCTAGAAAGAGAAATTGGTTTTCATGTGTTTTTGAAGAAAAGCCTCGTTTGATCCGAAAGTTTGCACTAAGGCTCATGTTTTTGTGTTTGTTTTGATAAGATCCTTGAGTATGGGTACCTAGGTCCTTGTTTTTGAATTCATAGCATGGAATCTCAGCTTTCGTAATAGCAAGTTTTGATCTTTGCATTCATTTTCCTCATGATCATGTTCTTCATGTTCTTCATGCTCATGTTCTTCATGTTGTCAAGAGGGAAACCCAGATTTTCCCGACTTCGCTTTTGAATGTAGCCGTCGGGGCCACACCTCGGCAAGGAGGTATGGGATCTCGGCCTAGACTTGGTAGTTGCCCGGCATATTTTCCAGAAATAAGAAACGGTGTTTTGATTTGATTTGACTTAGTTTTTGAGGTATGCCGAAGTCATTTTCTTGCATGCAAGACTTGTTTTGAGAAGTGCATTCAATAGACCTTGCCATGTGTTTGTAGGACTTGGACTTGCTTTGACCCCGACGTTTGACAAACTAGGTGAGTGGTATTTTTAATAAAGCTATGTTATATGTTTTGATAAAGACTTTGCTTTGCTTTGTTCTGAAAGTATTTGTTAAGCATGAATAATTGTCCCTGTTTTGTATATCGAGCATGATCTTGTTTTGATGACCTTCTCGGAAAGTCCCTTGTGCTGGAGGACTCTAAACTTTCGCAGCACATCTCATTTGAAAGTCCCTTGTGCTGGAGGACTCTAAACGTTCGCAGCGCATCTCGTTTTGGAAGTCCCTTGTGCTGGAGGACTCTAAACTTTCGCAACACATCTTGTCTTGAAAGTCCCTTGTGCTGGAGGACTCTAAACTTTCGCAGCACTCTCGTGTTAAAAGGCTACAGGCCTTTGTAACATAGGTCCCTTGTGCTAAAGGACTCTAAACTTTTGTAGCACCCTTGTTTGAGATGCCTCTCTTGCTTTGTCTCACGAACGGTTTACTACGTGGATATGTTTGTCGGAATGTTATCATTTGTAATATGTGATGCTAGTATGTATCCCTTGAAGCTTTGAAGATTTGTTAGATGGACGAGGTCCATCCCTTGTTATCTAAAGTTTTGACTTGTATTGTTTTAAAGGACTTCGGCTATTATTCATGCGAACCCCTTTATTATTTATACCATTCACTGGGTATCCAAGCTCACCTTCTCTATACATATGTAGGTGATAAACAAGAAGGCGGTGACGCCTAGATGTGATTCTGGAGCTTATTTTGAATTTTTATTTTGTTGGCTTAACCTGTATTTACGTCGGTAGTCTTGAAAATTATGCTTCTCGATTTGTAATACTTGTATGTTGCATACGTTGGCTTGAGAAGCCTTTTGATCAAGATGTGTGTTTTGTATGATTGTTATGTCGGCAAAGAGGATGTCGGCAACCTGGCAGACTGTGTTCCTTGACCTGTAGTTCGTACATTTTGTTTGTGTCGGCTTGGAAGCCCTTTGTTAATATGTAAGATGTAATTTGTACTTTGCTTTGTTTGTAATTAAGTTGTAACCCATATGAAGATGGTTGCTATTTCATTTGACTTATGCACAGCTCTTATGGACTAATCTGATTGTATGTATCGCTTCCGTACTTGTGAGCCCCATATATTTATACTCTGTTATGTGTGAATTTTGAAAGTTGACCTTCGGTAATCTCGGATTACTGGCCATCACGGCACCAAACTACTAGGGGCGGTTTGGGGTTGTGACAGAATGGTATCAGAGTACAAATTCCTTAGTATACGTTATTCACACACTTTGAGTCCTAAGCAGCATAGGATTTCCCCTTAGAAGGATGTTAGGATTGCATCATATTGCTTGCTATGTAGTCAAGGTGTGCATCATCTCGGCGTGCTTGATTGCTACTTGCCTACGTGATTATTGGTTCATTTTGTTTAAAAGTCACCTTCTGCATACTCATAGCATCATGAGGAGAGGTTGACCTCCAGTTGGCCGAGATCAGTCCGAGGACAGATTGGACAGACTGGAAAGGTTAGTTGAAGGTTTGGCCCGCGAGTTAAGGCAGACAAGACAACAGTATGCTAGTGCTACATCTACTCAGGCCGAGCAGACGAACGGCCGAAATGCAGTTCCACCTCCACCTCCCCCAGTACCACAAGTGCCCCCACAGCTAGCTTTATATGGGGACGACACGATAGCTTTGATCAGAGAGTTCAAGAAAATGAAGCCACCGAGATTCCAAGGGGTATAGAGCCGATGAAGGCCGAAGCGTGGGTTTTGGAAATGGAAAAGCTGTTCGAGATCTTTCCCAGCACCGACACCCAGAAGGTGACATTAGCAGCTTTTACACTAGATGACGACGCCCACAGATGATGGATGATGGTTCGAGAAAGCAATCCAGACTTGACCTGGACCCGATTTTTGGAATTGTTTTACACCAAGCATTTTCCCTTAAGTGTTCGAAATCGCAAGGGTACCGAGTTTCAGACTTTGACGCAAAGCAGTAGAACAGTAGCTAAATATGACCGTGCCTTTACCGAGTAAGCGAGGTGTGCACCCCATATGGTCAATGATTAATATATGAAGGCTAGGAAGTTTGAAAGCGAGCTTCGTGGACCGATACAAGACCGAGTTGATATGCTCAATATACCGACTTACGCTGGAGTACTGGACAAAGCCATTCTGGCCGAAGCTAACTTGAACAGATATCAGAGTTCAGGAGAGAGCCAAAGGAAGAGGCAGAGTTATGACAATCGCCGAGCACAGTTTGGTGCCAAGAAGAAAGCGAATGTTGGCAGTTCAAGCAACCCAAGGCAAGAAAGTGGGACTAAGCCGACATGTTCCAGTTGTGGAAAGCCACATTTCGGGGCCTGTCGTCGGGCGTCTGGAGCTTGTTACGAATGTAGTGAAATAGGTCAGTTTGTGAGGGACTGTCCAAAAACGAAGGTTGGTGAAAGTAAGAAAGATGAGAATACTTCGGGCTCCGTGCAGAAAGGTAATGCTGGGAAAGGACCGATGAGGCAAGGCAGAGTTTTTGCACTGGTACCAGGAGACACTCAAAATGCTGAGACAGTGGTGTCAGGTATACTTCTAATTTGCTCTCAAAATGCATATGTATTGATTGATTCGGGTTCTACGCATTCATTCATTTATGCTAAGTTTGCCGAGAAGATTAATAGGAAACTAGAACCCCTTGATTATGTATTATCTGTATCTACTCCATCTGGGAGATCTATGAATGTTGCATCCATCTATCGAGCATGTGTTGTTGTGATTGGGAATGTTGAACTGTTAGTTGATTTAATGCCATTGGACATAACTCATTTTGATGTTATACTGGGGATGGATTGGTTAATGGCAAATCACGCGTCCATAAATTGTGTTTCTAAGAGTGTCACGTTTAAACCCCCGAACCTAGCGGAGGTCACGTTTTAGGGAAAAGGGGTAGTATCTCCACCTTACTTAATTTCATCCGTGAAAGCCTATAGATTGATCCAAAAAGGGTGTCAAGGTTATCTGTGTAGCATATTAAGTAATTTGAATGGAAGTGTTGAGTTAGCCGACGTCCCAGTGGTTAATGAATTCCCCGACGTCTTTCCAAATGATTTGTCTGGTCACGTAGTCGATAGAGAGGTAGAGTTTACTGTCGACATCATATCGGGAACCCAGCCCATCTCTAAAACACCCTATAGGATGGCCCCCGCCGAGCTTAAGGAATTGAAACTTCAACTACAAGAGTTGCTAGATAAGGGTTTTATCAGGCCGAGCACTTCACCCCGGGGAGCACCCGTCTTGTTTGTTAAGAAGAAGGATGGTACGCTTCGTCTTTGTATTGATTACCGGGAATTGAATAAGGTAACCATCAAGAATAAGTACCCGTTGCCGAGGATAGACGATTTGTTTGACTAGTTGCAAGAAGCCCGAGTCTTTTCCAAAATTAACCTTAGGTCGAGTTATCATCAGCTTAAAGTTAAAGCCGAGATGTTGAGAAGACCGCTTTTCGGACGAGGTATGGCCACTACGAGTTTTTAGTAATGCCTTTTGGAGTGACCAATGCCCCGGCAGCATTTATGGATTTGATGAACAGAGTCTTTAAGCCATATCTAGACGAGTTTGTGGTTGTCTTCATTGATGATATATTGATCTACTCTAGAAGTAAAGCCGAACACGAGGAGCATTTGAGACTTACCTTACAGACTTTGAGGGATCAGAAATTGTATGCTAAATTTAACAAGTATGAGTTTTGGCTTTCCACTATTTCATTTTTGGGTCATGTAATTGATGAAGAGGGTATTTCGGTCGATCCTAGTAAAATTGAAGCCGTTGTGAATTGGCCGAGGCTGGTTAATGTGTCCGAGGTTCATAGCTTTCTGGGATTGGCTGGTTATTACAGAAAATTCGTAAAGGATTTCTCAAGGATTGCAATTCCATTGACACAACTGACTAAGAAGGGAGTGGCTTATGAATGGACTAAGGATAGAGAAGCAGCCTTCCAGGAGTTGAAAACGAGATTAGTCGCAGCACCAATTCTTGTACTACCATCAGGTAATGAAGAGTTTCATGTCTATAGTGATGCTTCGCATAAGGGTCTGGGTTGTGTATTAACGCAAAAAGGTAGGGTTATAGCATATGCCTCTCGTCAGTTGAAGCCACATGAAAAGAACTATCCCACCCATGATTTAGAATTAGCAGCCGTGGTATTTGCTTTGAAGATTTGGCGCCACTACTTGTATAGAGCTTCTTGTCAGGTCTTTACAGATCATAAAAGTTTAAAGTACTTGTTCACTCAAAAGGAATTGAATATGAGGCAGAGAAAATGGCTTGAGTTGTTGAAAGATTACGATATGCGAATTCAATATCACCCAGGAAAAGCTAACACCATAGTCGATGCTTTGAGCAGAAAGGTGGTTGGAAATTTGGCATGCCTAATCGCGATCTTAGTGGAGCCGACTATTGTTGAGGAAGTAAAGACAAGACAAATGGAAGATGAATTCTTCAAGAAAGTAGCTGATGAGATCATCTCAAAGCTGAGATCAGGGTACACCATAGAAAATCAAGTGCTCAAGTTTGAAGGAAGGTTGTGTGTGGCCGATATCCTAGAGTTGAAAAGAAAAATTCTGCAGGAAACTCATGGTTCCAAGTTTGCTGTTCACCCAGGGAACACCAAGATGTATCAGAATGTGAAGCAGACGTTTTGGTGGCCGAACATGAAAGGAGAGATAGCCGAGTTCGTGTCGCAGTGTCTGTATTGTCAACAAGTGAAAGCAGAACACCAAAGGCCAGCAGGACTTCTTCAACCCTTACCGATTCCTGAGTGGAAATGGGAGCACATCTCCATGGACTTCGTGGTTGGTTTACCGAAGACACAAAAGGGGACGGATTCGATTTGGGTTATTGTGGATAGACTAACCAAGTCAGCATACTTCTTGCCTGTTAAGACCACCTTCAACGCCGATAAACTTGCTTTGTTGTAAGTGAATGAAATTGTTAGACTTCATGGAGTGCCGATGTCAATTGTGTCAGACCGAGATCCGAAGTTGGTTTCCAGATTTTGGTAAAGCCTACAAAGAGCTTTCGGAGCCGAGTTGAGGTTTAGCACAGCTTTTCATCCTCAAACTAATGGGCAAACAGAGAGGACGATTTAGACACTTGAAGATATGCTTAGACTATGTGTATTGGACCTCCAAGGAAGTTGGGCAGTACATTTGCCTTTGGTGGAATTTACCTACAACAACAGCTATCAAGCTAGCATTGGCATGGCGCCATATGAAGCACTGTATGGAAGAAAGTGCAGGTCACCGATATGTTGGACCGAGGTAGGAGGCAAAGCTCTGCTTGGTCCCGAGTTAATTCAAGTAACAACCGAGAAGATTAAGCTCGTTCAACAAAGAATCAAAACCGCACAGAGTCGACAAAAGAGTTATGCCAACCAGAGAAGAAGAGAGTTGGAATTTGAAGTCGGGGACCACGTGTTCCTAAAGATTTCGCCGATGAAAGGAGTCACAAGATTTGGGAAGAAGGGTAAGTTAGCACCCCGTTACATCGGGCCTTTTGAAATTCCTGAGAAGGTTAACCTCGCTGCCTACAGACTTGTTTTGCCGCTAGGGTTGAGCCAAGTCCATAATGTATTTCATGTTTCGATGTTGAGGAAGTATATTCGAGATCCACTACATGTGATCGACTATTTCGAAATTGTGATTAATGAAGATTTGGGCTACGAAGAGAAGCCGATACGGATTGTCGATAGGCAAGTGAAACAATTGAGAAGTAAGTCGATACCAATGGTGAAAGTTGAATGGAAGGAGCATTACAGTGAGGATGCTACATAGGAAATGGAAGAGGAAATGAAAGTCCGACATCCAAAATTGTTTTTGGAACAAGGTAACTCAAGTTTGGGGATCAAACTTCTTTAAGGGGGGTAGGATGTAACAACCCTCATTTCAACGTAGTCATACTTGCATACAATTATGAATGATCTTGTTTTGGGATGTGCATTTGCAAATCTTGTCTTGTTTTGCCCGAATGTTGCTTGCATACTTTGTTCTTGCCTGGTGTGTTGCCAAGGTCATCTTAAGCCTAGACACCTTCGAAACCTTTTCCACTTAGAACTGTCGTGGAATTCCTTCGGTTGACCTCCATCTCCACCCTGGCATATTGGCCGAGATGTCACCATCTAGGCCGAGGCGCGCATTGCCTAGGCCGAGATGTGCATCATCTAGGCCGAGATGTTAATATCTAGGCGTTCTAGATCCTTGATCCTTGCATTAGTGATTTTGTTCCTGGAACGGTATGACCTAGACCGAGGTGTGGCACATCTAGGCCAAGGTGCAGCACAGCTTAGTCAAGTGTTGTCCTTCCAAGCCGATGTCATTGTTACCCTGCTTACCAAAGCTTTGCCCTTAGCCGAGATCATCACTTGCGGGAGTACTCTTGATGTTTAGCTTGTTGAATACACTTTGTCTTGGTCTTGTCTAATCAGTCAGTCACCTTTTTTAGTAGAGCCAACCAGCCGGTGCCACGTGTCCCGGCAGAGGGATTAAGTCAGTGATTGTCGTGAGAAACATATCATTTGTATCAAATCTTGCCTTTTAGAGAGAGAGAGACTCTAGGAAGAAGAATGAGAAGTTTGAGCAAGAGAGAGTGAACTTCCAAGCTTAATCGTTGGAGCTAGAACCGTTAGATTCGAGTTTTGAGGTTAGAATCTTAACCTACTCTTGTTGTTCTTATTGATCATCAAGCTGCATTGCACGATCAAACCTGTTCGGCACGTCATGCATTGATTTAAAGTTGGTTCTAGAAAGAGAAATTTGTTTTCATGTGTTCTTGAAAAAAAGCCTCGTTTGATCCGAAAGTTTGCACTAAGGCTTATGTTTTTGTGTTTGTTTTGATAAGATCCTTGAGTATGGGTACCTAGGTCCATGTTTTTGAATTCATAGCATGGAATCTCAGCTTTCGTAATAGCAAGTTTTGATCTTTGCATTCATTTTCCTCATGATCATGTTCTTCATGTTCTTCATGCTCATGTTCTTCATGTTGTCAAGAGGGAAACCCAGATTTTCCCGACTTCGCTTTTGAATGTGGCCGTCGGGGCCACACCTCGGCAAGGAGGTGTGGGACCTCGGCCTAGACCTGGTAGTTGCCCGGCATATTTTCCAGAAATAAGAAATGGTGTTTTGATTTGATTTGACTTAGTTTTTGAGGTATGCCGAAGTCATTTGCTTGCATGCAAGACTTGTTTTGAGAAGTGCATTCAATAGACCTTGCCATGTGTTTGTAGGACTTGGACTTGCCTTGACCCCGATGTTTGACGAACTAGGTGAGTGGTATTTTTAATAAAGCTATATTATACGTTTTGATAAAGACTTTCCTTTGCTTTGTTCTGAAAGTATTTGTTAAGCATGAATAATTGTCCCTGTTTTGTATATTGAGCATGATCTTGTTTTGATGACCTTCTCGGAAAGTCCCTTGTGCTGGAGGACTCTAAACTTTCGCAGCACATCTCATTTGAAAGTCCCTTGTGCTGGAGGACTTTAAACGTTCGCAGCGCATCTTGTTTTGGAAGTCCCTTGTGCTGGAGGACTCTAAACTTTCGCAGCACATCTTGTCTTGAAAGTCCCTTGTGCTGGAGGACTCTAAACTTTCGCAGCACTCTCGTGTTAAAAGGCTACAGGCCTTTGTAACATTGGTCCCTTGTGCTAGAGGACTCTAAACTTTTGTAGCACCCTTGTTTGAGATGCCTCTCTTGCTTTGTCTTGTTTTGCCCCTGACGGTTTACCACGTGGATATGTTTGTCGGAATGTTATCATTTGTAATATGTGATGCTAGTAAGTATCCCTTGAAGCTTTGAAGATTTGTTAGATGGACGAGGTCCATCCCTTGTTATCTAAAGTTTTGACTTGTATTGTTTTAAAGGACTTCGGTTATTATTCATACGAACCCCTTTATTATTTATACCATTTACTGGGTATCCAAGCTCACCCTCTCTATATATATGTAGGTGATGAGCAAGAAGGCGATGACGCCTAGATGTGATTCTGGAGCTTATTTTGGATTTTGATTATGTTAGCTTAACCTGTATTTACGTCGGCAGTCTTGAAAATTATGCTTCTCGATTTGTAATACTTGTATGTTGCATACGTCGGCTTGAGAAGCCTTTTGATCAAGATGTGTGTTTTGTATGATTGTTATGTCGGCAAAGAGGATGTCGACAACCTGGCAGACTGTGTTCCTTGACCTGTAGTTCGTACATTTTGTTTGTGTCGTCTTGTGAAGCCCTTTGTTAATATGTAAGATGTAATTTGTACTTTGCTTCGTTTGTAATTAAGTTGTAACCCATATGAAGATGGTTGCTATTTCATTTGACTTATGCACAGCTCTTATGGACTAATCTGATTGTATGTATCGCTTCCGTACTTGTGAGCCCCATATATTTATACTCTGTTGTGTGTGAATTTTGAAAGTTGGCCTTCGGTAATCTCGGACTACTGGCCATCACGGCACCAAACTACTAGGGGCGGTTTGGGGTCGTGACAATGTGGGACAAAGTATATGTTGGTGAAAAATGAGAATAATTCTTCTCTTTTACCCTCATTTTGCGGTCCAATGTTTATCACATGACCACATTCTATTAAAAACTTTTAATAAAGTAATAGAGGGACAAAATTGACACTTGACTTGTAACACCCCAGATTTTATTACTCGAATATTATTAACCAATCCCTGATTATAGTATATTTCCATAATAATAAAAGCTGGAGCAAGAATAAATAGCTACGCAATAAATGTTCTCTCTCGTATGCACGGTGATGAACAGTTCAATTACAATAAGATGGCATTCCGCTTACGAGTAATAGACCCCGTGGTCAACAAATAAGGAGACTCCATGGTCTTGAATAATATTCCAAACTTCTCACCTGAAAAATGGATAACAACGTGGGATGAACACTAATATCCAATAGAGATCCCAGTGATTCTAAACAATAGTATATTATAGATATATGTGATCATAAATGCTCTAGCTCAATAAATATACATAGATAGTGTTGTTTTGCATATCCACAATATACATACATGCACATACTTTTCTCAAAAGAATCATTCTTTATCATTTCAAGAAAAATCCATTTTTCAAACCTTCATAACTCATTATTTTCAATTCAAAAGATTTCCAGACCGAAGTCACATCTCTAATATCACACACAATAACCATTTTGGCAACTCTACGACTCATCTTTTATAATCCAGATGATTTCATCAAGTTGTTTATTTTAAAAATCAAATCCACAATTAATCCTTTATACTCCCATGCTACTCGTTTACATCAAACAACACTAATAAACATAACAATTATATTCTCAATAGAATCAATCCACCTCATAACACAACTTCAACTATATTCTCAATACATATTTTCATCAACAATAATCTCTACAAATATACATACATTAGCAATAAAATCTCGTAATAAAATAAATAACTTGTGGTCTCACCAAGCCCCACATTACCATTGTGGTCTCGCCAAGACCCACGTCTACCTGCTTTACTGATTATTAGCCGGAAGGAACGCATTACCTCTATATAGCACAACCTGATTTATCAGGTGCTAACCGAAAGAAACGCATTACCTCTATATAGCACATCAGTCTACTTTATCGGTTGCTAGCTGGAAGGATCGCATTACCTCTATATAGCACAACCACATTCCATAACACGTGCATCTCAATTTCCTTCTATTCATTCACATATAATTACATAATTATGCAGTTAATCAACAACACATAAGGTTTCATGTCAACCTATTTCACATCAATTCTACAACAAGTAATATCATTCTCCACCGATGGCCAAAGACAAAACCTCTAAGCATTTAATAGTAATAATATAAATTCTTATAAACAAGATAGTGTGATTCTCATAACATTTCCATACCTCAATATTGCCAATATTGTCTAGAGTTAGATTAACAATTATACCACCTCGTAATGTCCACAATTGATTCCACTATTTTTTATCACCAACATTTACAACATAAGCCAATTACACGATAATCATTTACTTCATTCTCTCTCTACTTTCCATTTCTAGTTCACAATAATTATTGCAATCATGTATTAATCACTTTTTAACTATCACATTTTTCAATTTACCAATGACAATACCTAGCTCAACCATTCATAAACTTTAACCCTTTTTTCATACTACATAACCATCAAATAAAAATTAGGGTTTTTCATTTTAAACTTCACAACTAACTTTTAATACCATTCATTCATCATATTAACCAAGACATCACAAGATCAACCATTTAAATTTCTTTCTCTTCCCATTTCACATTTCTTATTCACAAAAAAAAAAATCATCATGAATCAATATTTATATATATATAAAAAAAATATCATCTTTTCTTCGCATTCTCATAAACATTAAATTAAAAATTAGGGCTTTTTATTTCAACCATCATAAACATGTTCTATTAGCTTAAAATTTCCATAATCAACAACACAATATAAGATTAAACTATTTGATTCAAATCCCTAAATCTCATCTATATGTATTTCAAAAAACTCACTAATAAACTCATGTTTTTCATGCAATAAAAAGTACCACATATCCATCTATAGTAATATATTGAAAAGAATCAAAGAAATCCCTACGTCAAAATATGAAGAAAAGCAAATCCGAAAATGCACGCTTGCTAGATCAAGAATCCGAGACTACCAATGCGAAGAATGCAACGAGCCCTACAACTTCTTTTTACAAAGATTGTGCAAAATCTCACTTTAAGGACTCCCACTCTAAGCTCAAAGCTTGAGCAACAATTGTGGAAATTGGAGAGAGAGAGAGAGAGAGACAGGGAGAGAGAGAGAGAGAGAGAGAGAGAGAGAGAGAACCAACTCTCTGGGAAAGGAAAAGAAAATGAAGCAGAAGGATGAAAGAAAAGGTAAAAAGGAAAGGGAGTGGGGGCAGCCCCACGTGGGTTGCCTCCTCTTTTTTTTTTTCTATTTATACATACATCTATATATATATATACATCAATTAAAATCATTTTAACAACACTGTAATATTTTGTAACATAAAATAATATAATTTGTTTCATCACAAAATATATTTTTTGTTTGATAAAACACACCATAAATTCACATTTCAAACATTTATTATAATACAATATAATAAATAATAACAACTCTCGAAGTGGTACCTTCCATTCACATAATTAAAAGGACCAAACAATTAAACATGTGTTATATGAACCCAAATTAAATTGATTCTAAATTATGGCCGTTGCATTGGATTTCCATCCATGAACTAAACATGTCCCAAATATATACAAAACTAAACCCAATAAGTTTTACCTCAAGTCATGATTTTAATATCAAATCTCAACACAAATTCTACTATAAATTAAACTAAACACTGTTCAATTCGTAAATTTTCAGAAATAAATACTCATGCATAAACACTTCATAAAATTTTCGTAAGTGTTTTGAGCTATACAACTATTTTTTTAAAATTTTACAAAAGCAAGGTCATCAACTTGAGAGACACAAATTTCACCCCGAATTTGTGTAACAAATAAAGAACTATTTTTCAATTATCATAAACCCATTTACAAATGATCTTTTAATATAAAACAAATATCACTAATCATGTGGTGCAACAACCATTCAATTAAATTATGTAATGATTTAAAAAAAAAATCTGAGTCATTACAACGTACCCACCATAAAGAAATTTCGTTCCCGAAATTAGAGTAATACAATAAGAAAACTACAAATGCAAACTACCACCACTGCCTAAGGGTTAAATTCAATCTCTAGGATAATTCTCCAAATCCCGGTCTCAAACATTTGTACCCCGACAACACCGAAACAGCACGGATCGCGCAACAATGGAATGGTGAGTCACTCTTCTGACTCCTCCTCAAGGGTAACGAGGGTTTTAGTCGAACATGGTTAGAGGCTCCCATTATATATAGGTCCTTGGCAACAAGGTCAAACAAGAACGGTTACAAATGTCTCTTGTAACCCATGAGGAATTTACCGAGGTTTACGAAACTCAAAGTCAAAGCAATCGGCCCTATTGTCACACACTAACATAATGCACACCTCAACTACGGTCAAACGCATAAACCAACCTCCAATAACGCAGTATCAAACCTTATTAAGTTCTCGCATTTATACCCTTGAAATTCCAACCCAAACTCACAAAGAAGAAAGAGTTTATCAAAGAACTTAGGCTTGCAATTCAGTGGTACTAATATCGTTAATAGGTTCAAAACGGCCCATTGGCGAAACAAATTCTACTCAACATTAATAACAAATTTTCTACTAAAAACAAAACACGTCACATCATGACTGACAACCCATGCTCAACTCATCACATAAAAGATGTTGAAGAGATTAAGTTACTAATAACAAATATTCACTCAATAGGATTTTCTCATTTTTGAAAATTTTCCATTTAAGCACGAGTTTCCTCAAAAGGTGTCCAGATTCTCACCAAGTACCAATTATTTCAAAAGGTTTTCAATTCCCAAACAAGAACAAAAGTCTTTCACAAAAGAAAGTTTTCATGAAAACTGTCAGACATTGCATATAAATTATACCAAGTTACAACTTCTTAGTCAAAGAAACTCATAAGTCCTCAATTCCTTGAGATAAACAAACATATACACAACATGAGCAAACATGATGCCTCTGCATCTAACAACATATCACTACTACGGTAATGCCATAATTCAAACACAATGCTCTACAATAACAGTCCATAACAATAATAACTGTGCTAATAAACGACAATGCACAGACATTGATATAAATTTTGGGAGTCTCATCCCATCACAATCACTATCACAGTTTATCAATTACCTAATAACACATTTAGTGTTCACACGGTCAAGGTTTCACCTCACTATCAAATTCAAGGTATTTCGTACTAGTTTACACGAAGCGTTACACTCACACAAGCCAACTTAACACTCTCAAGTGTAACAAAAAAAAACTCATATGTCCCATAGTTATGCATTCAAAGCCAAAGTAATATCTGAGGTGACTCCTAGACAAACCGTTCCTGGCACCAACCAACCAATTCAACAACTCTCTATACTTAGCACTGAACACCGACATTTACCCAACACCACTCACTCTTACGTGAGGTTCAACACATGTTCGCACACATCCTTTAAGTTTGAGTTGGACTCCCTTAAATGAATCACGCTATGGCCACCCTTTCCAAATATCTCCCTCGTTTGAATTTGAATAACACGACTCCCATCCTTAAGTCACCCACTCTAACCTTTGGGCCTACATGCAAATTTGACAACTCATACCACTCGCAAGGAAACCAATAGAATCTATAACAAACTCCCTAATTGCACTGACCCGCACACACTAGGTAACTAACATGAACATTAATCTTATCAATCAAAGACACAACCTCACTCTCTCAAGGAACACTCTCAACACTTAACTAAGAAGCCCTCATCAATTCTATAAAACTCATATATACTCAACTATCACAACTTAACGTTCAAGACATTTCAAATTTATTCCCCACAATGCACGGATTACCAATCCTAATCAAACTCTTGATTAAAATAAAGCTTACAAACCATCACATGCTCACTCACGAAACATCAACATATTCACAACAACATACTAAAATTGTCACTACCACTACTGGTCCTTCTATTCCCAACACATCCTCTACTCTCTCGTGCAGACATCCTATCAAAGACAAAACCAAACTTAGTGAACAATATTCTAGCATCCTCCAAGGCACTCACCCACCATTACTAAGTTAAAAGATGCATCTAGCAAAAACAAAAATAAATAAATACATAAATAAATAAATAAGAACCACATAATCATGTTGCACATAAACAGTTTGAACGTTTAATCACATAATCGAGTCAAGTCTACAAAGATGGCTACTTGTCTTGGAACTCTCAAAGAATTCTCAACAGAAATGACGTTGATCAAGCATGTTTCCAATAAGACCTCAAAGTTAGTTAATCGACTACAAGCATTATCCATGGAACTTAACCCCACGCTCACATAAGATGCAACACATAAAATCCTATTCCCTAATCTATCTATAAGCAGTGTTCTCACCAAGCGAAGTAAAACTCATTGTGGTAAAAATCATTTCCCACAAGCTTAAGGTTTTCAAACCCGATTAGCTCTAATACCAAGTTGTAATGCCCTAGATTTTATTACTCGAATATCATTATCCAATCCCTGATTATAGTCCATTTCCATAATAATAAAAATGGAAGCAAGAATAAATAGCTAAGCAATAAATGTTCTCTCTCATATGCACGGTGATGAATTGTTTAATTACAATAAGATGGCATTCCGCCTACAAGTAATAGACCCCATGGTCAACAAATAAGGAGACTCCATGGTCTTGAACAATATTCCAAACTTCTCACCTGAAAAATGGTTAACAACGTGGGATGAACACTAATGTCCGATAGAGATCCCAGTGATTCTAAACAATAGTATAATATAGATATATATGATTATGAATGCTCCAGCTCAGTAAATATACATAGATAGTGTTGTTTTGCATATCCAAAATATACATACATACGTATACTTTTCTCAAAAGAATCATTCTTTATCATTTCAAAAAAACATCCATTTTTCAAACCTTCGTAACTCATTATTTTCAATTCAAAAGATTTCCAAACCGAAGTCATATCTCGAATATCACACACAATAACCATTTCGGCAACTCTACGACTCATCTTTTATAATCCAAATGATTTCATCACGTTGTTTATTTTCAAAATCAAATCCACAATTAATCATTTACTCCCGTGCTACTCATTTATATCAAACAACACTAATAAACATAACAATTATATTCTCAATAGAATCAATCCACCTCATAACACAACTTTAACTATATTCTCAATACATATTTTCATCAACAATAATCTCTACAAATATACACACATTAGCAATAAAATCTCGTAACAAAATAAACAACTTGTGGTCTCGCCAGGCCCCATATTACCATCGTGGTCTCGCCAAGACCCACGTCTGCCTGCTTTATCGGTTGCTAGCCAGAAGGGACACATTACCTCTATATAGCACAGACTGCTTTATCAGGTGCTAACTGAAAGGAATGCATTACGTGTATATAGCGCATCAGCCTACTTTACCGGTTGCTAGCCGAAAGGATCGCGTTACCTCTATATAGCACAACCGTATTCCATAACACGTGCATTTCAATTTCCATCCATTCATTCACATATAATTACGTAATTATGCAGTTAATCAACAATGCATAAGGTTTCATATCAACCTATTTCACATCAATTCTACAACAAGTAATATCATTCCCCACCGATGGCCAAGGGCAAAACCTTTAAGCATTTAATAGTAATAGTATAAATTCTTATAAACAAGATAGTGTGATTCTCATAACATTTCCATAACTCAATAATACCAATATTGTCTAGAGTTAGATTAACAATTGTACCATCTCGTAATGTCCACAATTGATTCCACTATTTTTGATTACCAACATTTACAACATAGGCCAATTTCATGATAATCATTTACTTCATTCTCTCTCTACTTTCCATTTCTAGTTCACAATAATTATTATAATCACCTATTAATTACTTTTTAACCACCACATTTTTCAATTTACCCATGACAATACCTAGCTCAATCATTCATAAACATTAACCCTTTTTTCATACTACATAACCATTAAATAAAAATTAGGGTTTTTCATTTTAAACTTCACAACTAACTTTTAATAGCATCCATTCATCATATTAACCAAGACATCACAAGATCAACCATTTAAATTTCCTTCTCTTCCCATTTCACATTTCTTATTCAAAAAAAAAAAAAAAAAAAAAAAAAAAAAAAAAAAAACAACAACAACAACAACAACAACATGAATCAATATTTATATATAAAAAAAAATATCATCTTTTCCTTGCATTCTCATAAACATTAAATTAAAAATTAGAGCTTTTTATTTCAACCATCATAAACATGTTCTGCTAGCTTAAAATTTCCATAATCAACAACAAAATATAAGATTAAACTATTTGATTCAAAACCCTAAATCTCATCTATATGTATTTCAAAAAAATCACTTATAAACTCATGTTTTTATGCAATAAAAAGTACCACATATCCATCTATAGTGATATATTGAAAAGAATCAAAGAAAGCCCTACCTCAAAATATGAAGAAAAGAAAATCCGAAAATGCAAGCTTGCCGGATCAAGAATCCGAGATTACCGGTGCGACGAGTGCAGCGAGCCCTACAACTTTCTTTTACAAAGATTGTGCAAAATCTCACTCTAAGGACTCTCACTCTAAGCTCAATGCTTGGGCAACAATGGTGGAAATTGGAGAGAGAGAGAGAGAGAGAGAGAGAGAGAACCAACTCTTTGGGAAAGGAAAAGAAAATGAAGCAGAATGAGGAAAGAAAAGGTAAAAAGGAAAGGGGTTGGGGGCAGCCCTTCGTAGGTTGCCTTCTTTTTTCTTTTTCTGTTTTTTTCTATTTATACATACATATATATATATATATATACAACAATTAAAATCATTTTAACAACACTTTAATATTTTGTAACATAAAATAATATAATTTGTTTCATCACAAAATATATTTTTCATTTGATAAAACACACCATAAATTCACATTTGAAACATTTATTATAATACAATATAATAAATAATAACAACTCTCGAAGTGGTACCTTCCATTCACATAATTAAAAGGACCAAACAATTAAACACATGTTATATGCCCAAATTAAATTGATTCTAAATTATGGCTATTGAATTAAATTTCCACCCATGAACTAAACATGCCCCAAATATATATAAAACTAAACCCAATAAGTTTTACCTCAAGTCATGATTCTAATATCAAATCTCAACACAAAAATTATACTATAAATTAAATTGAACACTGTTCAATTTGTAAATTTTTAGAAAACAAATACTAATTCATAAACACTTCATAAAATTTTCGTAAGTGTTTTGAGCTGTAACGCCCCAAAAATAATACAATGAATCCAACCCACAAGCGAAAAGAAAATAGAAATAATATAATTTCATTCATCAGAGTTCGTGTACAAAAGCTAACACATGCGATATACATTCACAAATTATTCATCCTGAATCTACAACGTGTGTTGTATTGATATAAGAACTAAAAAAAATAAACAGAAAACCATATGCCCTATGGGCTTACATCCTTCCAAGTCCTTACTTGGTTACAACAAAAATGAGCCTAGCTCAATACAATTAAAGCCTTTGACTATACAAAAAGAATACAACAAAATGAAGAACTCTTGCTCCCAAAAGTCCCTCCAAGCTATTGTCTTGGCGAAGGCATATCACCGACACCTAAACATGGTTTTCCCCAATAGGGTGAGCCAAAGCCCTGTAGAAACAATCTAACACAATATATGAGATTTAACAAAGATATAAGTATAATGTGCATATACAATGCTTGTGACAAGATATTCAATCCATTATCCTTCGATTCATTTCAATTCATGAGCCCATTTCATTATCTTTCAACAAACCAAGTGAGACTACAACTCAGTGGTTTTCCAACTAACACAATTACAACACAAACACTTCAATCTACCATTTTACGAAAAATTTCGTCCGCTGGATTGGCACCCATGTATATGCGTGGTTTCGGGACTTTCACCTAGGACACTCCGGCCAACTTAATTTCAATGAAGTCCATCCCATATCTCCTCCCAAAACATGGAGTACATCTCCTTTCTCATCCCAAACATCATACATATACAATGTATTAAAGCATAGTCATATTCAATGACAACCAACAAGAAATTAGTTTCAATTCACATAATCCTCATGCAATTTCTACAACAATCATAGCTATCCTCCACCGATAGCCCAATTGTGATGACCGGCTTCGTTATACACCATTTCACTTATTGTCTTCATTGGGTTTGTTGTGTTCGAAAGTTTTTTCTCGAACTCCTGTCCTTGTTTATTTCGGGTTTGTGTGTCACTTGTTTCGAAGGGTGCACGGTCGAGTCCGGAGTGTCTGGAATCAAACCGAAAAAATTCTAGGCTAGATGACCAAGGCCGCACGTGCGGGGAGGTGAGGGTTTTCTAGCTTGCACACTGCATTATATGCAGGTGCAGAGTGAGGTATAGGGAGGGACCACCACACGTGTGTGAGGGAGTGAAGGCCGCATGTGCGAAAAGATGCTCCGCACGTGCGAGAGAGGGCACTGCACGTGCGGGCCTCTGGGTAGTCCGAAAATCTACTTTTTCTTTTTCTTTGGGCTGTTTGTATATCACTTTTGTTGTATCTCTCTCTCTCTCTAAAAACTCTTTTCTCTCCTATCTCTCTATATTTTCTACATCAAAACAGCATCAAATCCTTGATCTTTTTACATCCATTAGAAATTTGCCCATAGCTTCTTCATCAAAGTTGAAGAGCTCCTTAGGAGCTACATTGTGTACAGTGGAGATTGGGTTTTGGCACCATTGATTTCAAGGGTTTTATCACTTTTTCTTTTTCAAAACTTGAGGTAGGGACTTTCTTAGAGTCATATATATATTTTTGCAAGATTTATTGTTAATTTTCGAAGTTCTCTTGTAAATGTTGAATATTGATGGTTGGTTCAACAATGTGGGTAGTTTAGGAGGGGTTTTGCTCCTTATTTTCCATGAAATAACTTTCTTGAGGGTTTTAAATTACATTGGCTAGGGAGAAATGTTTTTGAGGAAATTCTTTCCAAAGATTGGTGTGTGTGTAGTGTGGTTGGGAAAAACCTAGAAATTGGGGTTTTTAAAAGATGTAAAGATGCATATGGTTGACATTGTTAATATGTTATTTTGTGAGCCAAAATGAGTAGAGGATAAGAACTCTCTTTTTATTATTATTATTATTATTATTATTATTATTATTATTATTATTATTATTATTATTATTATGTATTAAATGATGATTTTCATGGGGCATGAGGATTGTTGATGTTGTAAATTGTTGTTCAAATGTTGATATAGTCTTGTGAAGGCTAAATTGTTGAAGGAGGTATGAAATAAAGGAATGTTGCTATTTATTGACATAATTAAATGAATATGTGGCTATTTTGTGAAATAGCATGGAAATGAGAAATGGGGATTTTGACTTATGGGAATATTGTTGAAATATTTGAACATGGAGAAATAAATATTGTTGCATTGGTATTTGTTGCATTGCTTATCCATTCAACTGGTTATCATATGTTTTGATTTGAGTTTGGAAACTTGCACTGAGAAAAGAAGTTTATAAGTAAATTTTATTGAAATGTTTTTGGGTAAATACGTTGGTAAGTCCAGATAGGAGGTATACCTGAAATTGGTTAAGTTGGCCTGAGTGTCCGGGGTAAAAGATCGAAAACATGCGCGGAGGAGGTATCACTTCCTTTCCGGTTAGCAACCTGTAAAGTGGAGCATTGCTAGTGCTAGTTGTGCCTACTTGCAGACACCAACCTAGGGATTACCTAAGTCGTATTTACGCCCCCTCCCCACCTCTTGAATTAAATTGATAATTTGTGTTTTTTTTTTTTTTTTTTTTTTTGAGATTTCAAGATATCATTGAGCATAAAGGATTTTCAAAAGATAATAATGTGATTTTTATGTCAAAAGCATAGCATGGCATATGAATTCCTTTTTATGAGGCTTGTGTAAAATGTATATACTTTGTTAAGGATTTATCTACTAGACTTTGTGCTCATCCCTATGGGATTTTGGTGCAAGAGAAGATGTGGTGGTCAAGTTGAGGGCATGGACACATTGTGGAGAGTAAATAACTCTTCTTTTGTTGTGATTCATTTTGCTAGCCAAGGGCTATAAATTTATGGGTTTGTGCAACCATTTTTGTGTAACCGAGCTTAAGCCTTGGAATATATGTAAGCCCTCAAGGGCATTTTATTTATTTTTGGGATTTAATGTCCTACATGCTATAGATTCATGTACTTGTATATCATTGAATGTATAATTCGCATGTGGGACTTTTTTGTACAAAGCTTATTGATTAATGATGTAAAGGTTGGAGAATTGCTATTATTCTTTAATAGATGTTGGTAGATGTACTTAATTTACGTTGGATTATTTTGGGGTGTTACACCAATACAGATAATCCTAAACAAATATTCAATCTCAAGACAAATAATTTATTCAAATTTCCATGGGTGTTAGATGATATATATATATCCAACTCCACCGTTATTTCAATATTCACGCAATTTCATCTTTACAACACCAATTCCATTTATTTATACAAAATAAATATTTAAAACATTTTAGGGCAAACTCCATTTTACCAAATATCAACCTAAAGGCCAAAATCAACTATTTTGTAACCTTACAACCTTATATTTAACCTCACAACCATTTCCACAACATATACTTAGAAACCCCTCTTTTGATTTGTACAACCCAAACCCTAGGTTTGTCCATAATACACCCAAAGCCCACCATTGTTACACAATCAAAAAATATCTAAGTTAAAAACCATATGAAGATGTAGAAAATCTCTACCTCAAAGAGAGAAGATGAGCAAGGCAAGGATAAAACTCCAAAGATGCTCAAACCCAACTTTGTTCGGATAAAAAAGAAGATCGACGCTCTATCCTTTTCCCAAAGTCATTAGGGTGGAGAACTCAATGGATCTAGGTGAAAATGTAGAGAGAAGATGAGGTTTAGAGAGAGAAACTCAAGATCTAAGGTTTTGGAGAGTATTAGAGAGAGAAAGAAATAAAGAAAGTGAACCAAAAAGTCATCTTCACGGACTGATATACACGTAGTCCGCTTAAGCATCAGACACATTGTTCCGCTCAAACTTGAAAAGTGACGCTCGAGCGTGGAATACACACTTTCAGTAGTTTGGCAAATGAAGGACATCTCTCGAGCTCAAGCCTGGCCGCTCGAGCGTCCATCCGCTTGAGCGTAGGAAACGCCGCTCGAGCGTAGAATACACTCTTCCAGTATTTGTAGGTCTACAAAAATACTAAGAGTTTGCAAAGCCCACTCAAGCGCAAGAATGGACGCTCAAGTGGATAAGCAAAAATTACAAAGCCCGTTCGAGCACAAGAATGGCCGCTCGAGCAGAGGGGCAAAAATCTGGGTAGCGAAGGTTTGGAAAATCAAGCAACCAACCTATTCCAAACACATAACTACAATCCAAATGATCAATCCAAGGAACAACAAGGAGAATAAGAGATGAACAGCAACATTGAACCATAAAACCTGAGTTCAGAACATAATAAAATATCGGGTCAAAATCGGGGTCGCAATAATCGCCCCCCCCCCTTAAGGAATTTCGTCTCTGAAATTACAATTCAAGTTTCAAAACTATGTTTTAAGCCATTACCACAATGATTACAATTCAATTCCAGCACCATAACCCATCTACTGGTCATTCAATCCCATCACATTATGAATATACATTTCATATTTCCAACATATTCAATGTTTAGAATAAACTCGTATTTCCAAAACTTAAACAACATATACAATGTTTTCAAAGGTGATACAACACATACAATACGTCATATTCTCAAAACATATGCAATGCTTATATGAATCCATGTTTCCAAAACATCCACAACATGTACAATGTCCTTGTATTCCTAAAACATATACAGTGCTTTTACACTTCATTAGCATAATCAAAATCTCAATATATATTCAAACACCAACAAATAAGTTCGGATATTTCTCACGGACTTCCAATTCACGCTCCCAAGTTGCTTTCTCAACGCTGTGATGTTTCCACAATACTTTGACCAAGGGGATTGTCTTGCCTTGCAAGACTTGGTCCCATGCGTCCAAGACTCTCACCGGTCTCTCCTCATATGAGGCATCCTCATCTACCTCTAAGTCGGTCCAATCCAACATGTGCGATGGATCCGGCTCATATTTCCAAAGCATACTGATATGAAACACATCATAAACCCCGGAAAGTTGTGGCAGTAACGCCAAATGGTAAGCTACCTCCCAAATCTGCTCAAGGATCTCAAAAGGCCCAATAAACGGAGGGGACAACTTCCCACTCTTCCCAAATCTCATCAAGCCCTACCTGGGTGATATCTTCAAAAAGACATGATCTCCTATCTCAAAAGACAAGGGTCTCCTCCTACGGTCGGCGTAACTTTTCTGGCGACTCTGAGCCGTAACCAACCTCTTACGAATAAGTGCCATTTTCTCCGTCGTTTCCCAAACCAACTCTGGACCTAACAAAGGTGCATCACCCACCTCAGCCCAACACACCGGAGATCTACACAGTCGGCCATACAAGGCCTCAAATGGTTCCATAGCAATACTCAATTGGAAACTATTATTATAGGCAAACTCCACTAAGGGCAAATTCCTCTCCCACGACCCCTTGAAGTTAAGAGCATAGCCTCGAAGCATATCCCCAAGAATCTAAATAGTACGTTCGGACTGCCCATCAGTCTGAGGTGATACACTGTGCTAAAAGTCAGTCTACTGCCCAAGGCACTTTGCAAGCTCTGCCACAATTGAGTTGTGAAACGCGGATCTCTATCCGAAACAATGTCACAGGGACCCCGTGCAACCTCACTATGTCCCTTATGTAAAGGTCAACAAGATGATCTACTGAATCACTCACGCGTATAGGAATAAAGTGCGCCAACTTAGTCAGCCGGTCAACTACTACCCAAATGGCATCACTACTCCGTTGAGTCCTCAGAAGGCCCACAACAAAATCCATCATGACATGTTCCCACTTCCACTCAGCTATAGGCAAGGGTTGCAACAAACTCGCTGGCCTCTGATGCTCAGCCTTCACTTGCTGACAAATAAGGCATTTCGACACAAACACAGCTACATCCTTCTTCATACCCCTTCACTAACACTCAGATCACAAGTGTAGGTTGTGCAACCACTGAAAATAAGGCTGCAGCCTCAACAAACTCACCCAGATGCAAGTCAAATTCACCAAGAGTACCCAATATCTTCCACTCTCGGATGGCGATACAAGCCACACTGCTAATTGATTTCCCACTCAAAGTATCAGCGATAACAATTTTTCATCATCCAAACAAGTTTAATTCTCATGACTCAATCTATGTTCACATTCTAATGAACCTTTGGTTTGCTTTGTGAGATTAATTGGGTAATTGATGGGTTTAATTCGGTGGTTAGAGATTTGTAAATTCTATATTCTTTCATTTACTCTTACTTTCCCTCATTTTCTCTCCACTTTCTTGAAAGCCAAACATGACTTCCACCTAGAAGTAATTTGTAATCTACTCTCTCCATAAACTCTTAACATGGATTTGAGTATCTTTTTGCTCTTTTCCATGAGAGATGGTGTAGATTCATATTCACTTATTTGATTTACTTCTTGTTTAGTTTCCATTTCATGTTTGTTTCTACTATGATCATCACTGATTTCCTATATCTTTGATAATCAAAGAAGTCTACCTTCTCATTCCTTTCTCTCTGATAAGTATGGTAGTCCTCATTTTGGTTTCTCTCCTTGTTTTGCTTCTATGATCATCATGTGATTTTCTATATCTATTAGTGATCAAGAAAGACTATCATCTCATCTTTTCCATGGTGAAAATGATAGATTTAGCTTATTTTCATTCCTTGTTCTCTTCATTACTTGATTGCTTCCATGATCATCATGTAGTATTTTGTAGTTGTTTTTAGCTTCTCTTGTGTTTTTATATGATAGCTTTGTTAGTATAAGTTGAATCATCCATGCCAGCTTTCATTTTGTTTAGTCGTTGCTTCCATTATTTTTGTTGAGTAGTTTATTTTGTTTATACCTTTGATGTATATCCCTCTCATCTCTTCTTCTCTATCCCTTTTATTTAAAGATATCCCTATCTTGGTACCATGTTTTCTTTATCATTCTTCCATGTTTTGTAGCCACTTTTCATGCATAAGACTTGACTCAGTTTGTCTCTCATTTCTTTACTTCTTATGTGATTATGCGCGCTACCCCATAACTTGAGATGTTTCATATATCATATGATTAGTAGCCAAGTTTTTAGTTTCATTTTTTTTTTTTGTGTGTGTTGCATTAGTTTCTTTGCATCTTAATCAGGCATATTTTTGTAATGCTTTTTTTTGCTTGGCTTGGTGCAGAGGATTACTAAGTGAGCTTCATTCATCTTTGTATCCCAATTGTGCATTTTTTCTTACAATGTCTACCATGTCTACCATGTGGCTACTTGCTTACTTAATATATTTCTTTGGATATCAGCAAATGGAGGTTCTTTTGCTTAAGTTGGGATGATATTGATTTCTATGCATGTGGATTCATCTTTTCTTTGAGTTGCACTTTTTCAAACTCTTTTTCAAAACACATGAAGTCAAAGCCTTCTAAAGTAAGTGATTTAGTCTATACTTATTTGCTTCACAGAGTAATTTTAGCATTAATAATCGGAATATGAGCATAAATTGGTGATAAATCTCATATCTAGAATTAATAAAAGCCGATCTTTGAGCAGGTGAGTAGGGGTACTCAATTCATGACCTTTCATGCTCATACCTAATTTCCTAAGCTGAGACACTTTGGTTACAACAGGCAATAGCCTTTGGCACGAGTTATGGATTTCCTAGTTTTTCCAAAAGATTAGGTGGCGACTTTGAGTTTGGAGATGCAGTCCATTTCTGGCATTTCTTATGGTTAGTGAATTTTCTATAGATATGCCAAATTTAGACTCTCATTCTGTTTCACATTGCACTCGTGAAATCAGTCCAAGGGTTCTAACTATCAGGCTTGCTCGGACCACCCAGTCCGAAAGATCCCACAATAACAAGATAGCAACAATGTCTATAAAAATGCGATAAATTGGGCCTAGATGCACAAGTCAAGATAAGAATGCAAGATGAAAAGAGAAAGAAAGGAAAATAATAAACAATGACTAAAATCTATCCTTTACCCATGGAAGTGGGTCAAGACTTTGCCTGAAGAACAAGGTAAGGACTTGAATCCATGAACACTAATTTTGAGAAAAGTAGATTCTAATTATTATCAAGAGTTAAATTACAAAGCAATAACTAAAACACTAGGAAATGCAAGAAATGAGAAAAAGATAGAAGACAAATAGAATCTCTCTACAAACACATGAGAATGAGAATGAGCATGAATCTAAACTCATGATACAATGAATTTGTGAAGATAAATTCTATCATCTTATAAAAATTACACTACAAACACAACTAAAAGCTAACCTACACAAGTAGAGAGACAAAAGGGAATGAGGATAGATGACGGGATTAATCTACTCCTAAAGACATGGAAATAAGTGTGAGATAGAATCAAAGGCTCAATTCATGAAAATGGTAGATTCAACCTATCATCAAAGGGGAAGTGTCATGACCCAAACCCGCCCCAGAGGTTTAGGACCATAACCGACCAGTGCCTTATACAAACATACAAAATAATTATAATAATGAGGCCATAAGCGAAAGCATACCACAAATAAAGAAGTCCATTGAGCTGTGCCAATATGAGCAAAGTTTTACAATTTACATCCATACACATTCACACATTTAATGCCTATGCAAAAAATTATGTACCATAGGAGATTTTATACATATCGTTTACATATCCGAAGACCATAATAACAAAAACAAAATAAAGTCATAGCATGATGTGAGTCAAATGCAAAAGCTGCGTCTTGGAGGCTTGACTCGACAGGTTCGCAAAAATGACTCCAAAAGCAGACTCTAAGTTTGGGTTCCATGCTGCTAATCACCTACATGTCCATACATAACATAGAGTGAGCGAAGCTCAATGAGTAATAATACAGTAAAGAGGTTTAAATGAATGAGCATGAGTATCCCACAATATCCATAATCAAATTTCAGAACGGCCTCGGGCCCAACATAATACGGAACGGCCTCAGGCCCATCATATAAACAGAATGGGCTTAGGCCCATCACTATCAAAACGGCCTCAGGCCCACATAAGGTACAGAACAACCATTTTTTTTTTTTTTTTTGATCGGCAAAGAAAAATTCCATTAAAAACATGAAATTTACAAGTACAAGGAAAGAAAAACGCATTGAGAGAGATTCGAAGAGTAAATACTTACTCTTTTACTACTGCTACTCGCATTCTTACAACCAACCCCTAAGCCTCACGATTTTAAAATTTAAAAAACAACAACAGAAAACTAAAATAAAGTAACACACACTCTTGAGCCCCCACCTAAAACACAGCTACACACCAAAACACAGGTACAGAACAGCCTTGGGCCCACATATTAACAGCTATTCAGAATGACCTTAGGTACAATCACATATGATCATATCATTAACAAAACGGCCTCGGGCCCACACATGTACAGAATGGCCTCGGGCCCAAACATATCATATTATAAACGCTGCGACCTTAGATCCACATTGCACATGTCATATAACATTTAAGAACTTCATTCATTTCGATCAAAACACAATGTCAGCACAAATCACCATTCATGGCTCAAAGTAATCAATTAAGAACATATCTGTACAATACTATTACTCACAGTGCATTTGATCTTGTGGTGTTTCCTCTGACACACGACCTACACAAAACATGTCACACACATATTCGATAAATAATTCCTTTATTTCGTACACTTTTCTTTTAGTGATTAAAAACCTTTGTCAATGGTTTCTAATCATCATTTCATACTCCGGAGGGTTTGCACAAGGTCAAGAATGCATACAAAAGTCGGAGAGGTCAACACAAGAAAGCAAAGTTTTCTTCCTTGCTAACCGCTCGTGTGGCAGGTCCAACCGCTCAATCAGTCATGCTCCACTCGTGCGGAAGTGTGAGCCGCTCAAGCAAGTAGAAAGAAATCCTCATTTGGTCCATGTTCCACTCGTGCGGAACCTTTAACCACTCGAGCGGGTAGAACACACATCTCTAGTTTGAGTCATGGTCTACTAGTGTAGAGCCCGTGGCCGCTCAAGCGATCTGGGCACACACAGACAGTCTGAAAATGGCACAAAAATGAAAACTTTCCATACTCATCTCCAAGCCCAAATCCATGCAAAACTAACTCAAAAACATGATATACTAACATGATTTAAATGTAATTGCACTTCAAACACATCAATTTTGCTTCAACATCAAATTCATGGTCTCATATTTTTCATACATTCATAAATTACATCATCAAGTTCAAAACACATATAAACATGGTGAATCTTTCCACAAAACTTGGTTGTATGAACCATCTAGAGCTTATTTCATGCATGAATTGCAAGATTGAGCTCAAATCACACAAAGTTGAAGAGATTTCTTGAATTTAGTTCAAACCATTACACAACCCAAAACCCAAACTCAAAATTTTCAATTTCCTCTTGATTTCAAGCAAAAGATGAGCTATATACAAAGATTCTAAGTATATTTCCATACCTTAGCTCTGATCTAGGGTTTGCCCCTTGAATCTCCTCCAAATCCCTTGCTTCTTCTCTTCCTCTTTCTCTAACTTATTCTCTAGCAAAGGCTCTTAACCAAGATGAACTCAAAAGCTAGAGATATATAAATTAGGCTAATTAAAACATTACAAATCGTAATTTTATAAAATTTCACAGTAGGCTCTAAAAATCATACTAAACCAGATATGAAGTCGGTTTTCATTTTTGGTGCCTCTGAGGCTTTCAATTTCAGTTCAAAGTTGTGATTGCAATAGATATTTACATTCAACAAAGATAATTCCAAAATCACATAGTTCACACACTTAAACTTGCAAATTCATATCATACACATAATCACATGTTTAATTACGCGTAAGACAGGTTGGGTTATCACAGGAAGCTAGACTATGAACATGAAATAAAGCACTATAAAAGAAAGAGCATAGTAGTTAATATGTACCCTCTAAATGAGCATGGAATGCCCAAATTCATGAGTTATGGATTAAGAGGGTAGATGCCACCATTATCAAATGGATAAACTATGTTTGGATGCTAGAAAAGTGCAAGAAAATATAAAAGAAAATGAGATAATAAAGCTACATTAACCAACTATGGAATTTGGCTAGAATTCCCTAATTAATCAAACCCAACAAACAATATAATCCAACAATATCAAAAGAAGTAGTGTTTGGGTGGAGTGAAAGGAAAAGAAAAGAGAAAAGAAAAAAAAAAGGCTTTTTACCTTCTCTCAAGCCTCACACAATGGAAGCAAAGAAGGAAAGCTCTAGCAAAATGAATCCACCTCTAAATCCTCCACTCAAGCTTCCAAGAATGCTCCTAAGAGAGCTTCAA
The DNA here is from genome assembly GCF_055761805.1 of Camellia sinensis. Taxonomy (NCBI): domain Eukaryota; kingdom Viridiplantae; phylum Streptophyta; class Magnoliopsida; order Ericales; family Theaceae; genus Camellia; species Camellia sinensis. The sequence goes on from NC_138965.1 coordinate 86,807,648, forward strand.
ACTCATTCATTAATGGAGGATGAGAGAGAGAGAGAGAGAGAGAGAGAGAGAGAGAGAGAGAGAATAGGATATTTGGGCAGAATTTGGGTAAAACAAAGAGAGAGAGTCCAACATCTCTTTTTTACCCCCAATGAGGTATTTATATAGGCCAATGATAAGGCTTGAGTCATCCTATATGCATGTTTATCCAAAAAATATGCATATAAAATATTCCAAGATGTTGCGAAGATCACTCTCAAGAAACTATTTGAGATGCATAATATTCGTGGCCACTTAACTTTTCTTGCGGGTGCAGGTATCACTTACGGCCATAGAAATGGAAACTATGGTTGTAGATATGATCTCAACACATGATCACTGTGAGGGCTGAATAAAAGTGACCACTCAGGTGAGCTGCTCAAAAAGGATGCCGAGAAGACTGGTGAGGATAACTCGGCATGACCAGGCCCATCTGAACAAGACCAAGGCCGAGTAGAATCTATCTCGTGTGCCGAGTATGCCGTAAATCTTCTGGCACATCTGGGGGTCCTAGACGTGATGGTAAAAGGTGATAACGGGAAAGTGGGCCCCTGGAGAGCAATATAAAAAGGAAAAGCATCAGCCAAAGTGATGTATGTGAAAACAAAAAAGATGACTTGAGAAATAAGAAAACTTGAAAGAATACTGATTTGTCTATCGGAGTGCTAATTCCGACACCCCCGACCGGAGTGTTCATTTCCATTTCAGGTAGTAACCTGAGGATTAAGATTGTTTGCTTGGATCAGAGAGTACTCCCAAAAACCCTTTTACCACAATTGGCGCCGTCTGTGGAAATACTCAAGTGCATTCATGGTAGGCCTGACAAATGATCCTTCATTCGTTGCTGACGATGTTACACCAAGAGATGATGTTACTCCAAGAAACATGCTTGGACTGAAGAATATCATCGCGCGAAGGCCTTGAACTTCGACCCAATAGCTTAAACCTCACCCTCAACCTCTATGCTAGAGACTATGCAAACGATCATAGATCAAGAAAAACAAAACAAACAACATCTGGAAGATATGGCGGCTGATAACGAGCACTTATGTAAGCAATTGGCCCTGGAGTTAGCGAAATCGCAAAAGGTCACACGTTATGACCGGGGTTGATCGCCAGAGAAGAAAAAAGATGATCGATGTCGTCGACATTGGAAACATGATAGTGGCAGTGATTCTGACTCGCCATCTTAGGAACCCAGAAAGAAGGGGTGAGTTAGTGCATTCAGCTCATCCGAGGGAAGTCCGTATGTACGGCACAGGCGACGGAAAGGAAGTAATGATTCAGATGAAGAGAACAGGCACGACCTTTCCGTACGACGCATTGTAAGGGCTGTACCACCTAAAAAGTTCAAAGCATCGATATTCACCCTATACGACAGAAAGTTAGACCCCACGGACCACATTCATCATTACAAACAAGTGATGACATTGCACGTTGATGATGAAGCCCTTATGTATTGAATGTTTCCAAGTAGGCTAGGACCATTGGTCATCAGATGGTATTATAAACTGAAGCCGGTGTCAATAAAAAGCTTTCATCCGCTCCAAAAATCCTTCACGACAAGATTCATCACCATCAAGATTCAGCCAAAGCAAGCTGACTCTCTCTAGGCGATGCAAATTAAACCAGAAGAGACCCTCCATGAGTATTCGGCGCTATTGGGAGCGTTTCAACTTGGTGGATGATGCCTACAATGATTCCATGGCCATTACCGCCTTTAAGATGGGTTACACTCAGATAGTCCTCACTGAAGTTCGTTGACCAGACGGCCTCCCAAAACAGTCTGGGCACTAATGAGGAAAGTTAAGGAGTATTTCAAGGTGGAATAGGATGCCCGTCCCGTCAAGGCAGGGCAAAAAGTTGTGAAATCGGCGCTATCTGGTCTAGTTCGGCCGATAAGCGCCATGCCACCAAGGAGCCCTGAACCTCGGATTCAGGCTAAACAAGACAACCGGTGTGATTCGCGCCAATCAAGCAGGCAGTGTTCTCACCGTTCGAACAAATAGTATCAAGTGGATAGCAGGCGCACCAGATGTTTGGACAAGAAGTATACGGAGTTGGCGAAGCCAATTAGTAAGATCCTACCCAAAGTCCAGCATCTTCCATTCTTTAAGTAGTTGTCCAAGATGATGGGGCCCCATGATTCTAGAAGGAGGGATAGGCGGTACGAATATCACAAGGACCATGGCCATGACACTGACAGCTGTTATGCACTGAAGGACCACCTGGAGGGGTTAGTGCAAGACGGTCGGCTAGCGTAACATATCCGAAAGAACAATCCACCGAACACGGTAGCCCTACGGCCGGATTCACCTCCACTTAGTGTAATTCACATGATATACAATCTACCGTCGCCAGCCTAAGTACATACAATTCAGTTGCAACCTGGCCCGTCCAAGCCGATCACACCAGCCAAACGGCCCCATGAAACTGGCAAGATTAGCTTTGACAACACCAATCTAGATTGAGTAACTCTTCCCCATGTTGATCCCCTTGTCGTCGAGCTACGCGTGAACAGATTCACAGTCGAGCGTGTTCTTATCAATTAGGGAAGCACCTCAAAAATAATGTATTACAAGACATTCATTAAACTAGGCTTCACTGATTCGGATCTATTACTGGCTGATTACCCACTCTTCGGCTTCAACGTTAACCCTGAGTACCCTTTGGGTAAGATCACACTACCAGTACGAGCAGGTACCAAATCAATCGACGTGGAATTTTTGGTCGTTAAACTCCCGTCACCATATAATCTTGTCATGGGAAGAACCTGGCTGCACACTATGCAGGCTGTGCTAAGCACCTACCATTAACTACTTTGCTTTCCAACTAAATATGGCATTAAGCAAATTCGGGTTTCTTAGAAATTGGTACAAGCATGCTATCTTATTGCTTTTGCAAAAAGGCCAAAGGAACTAGAAGTGAACTCAATTGAAGTATCGGATTGAGAAAGCCTCGAGAACATTGGGAAAACCCCCAGTGAGAAGGAAACTGAAGACCTTGATCGGGTCGAAATCAATGGGGTCCCTGACAAGTTCTTCATGATCGGCACTTCCCTGAACCAAGTTGAAAAACGCGAGCTGGTTTCCTTCTTACTCAACAACATCGACGTATTTCCTTGGACACTATATGAAATGTCAGGGGCGGATCCAATCGTGGCCCAACACCATTTAAACGTTGACCCAAAATTCAAACCAATCATTTAGAAAAGTCGACTGTCAGCCACGAAGCATACATCAGCCGTTGTTGATGAAGTTAACAGGTTGCTTGATGTTGGGGCAATTAGTGAAGTAACTTATCCCACATGGCTATTCAATACCGTGGTTGTAAAGAAGAAAAATGGATCTTGGCGCATCTGTGTGGATTTCAAAGACTTGAACAGGGCATGTCCCAAGAATTGCTTTCCTCTTCCCAGTATCGACCAACTTGTGGACACAACGGCGCATCATCAGCGCATAGGCTTCTTGGATGCCTACAGAGGTTATCACCAAATTTCCATGCATCCAGAGGATCAGAAAAATATCGTATTCCTCACCCCAAGGGGAACCTATTGCTACAAGGTCATGCCCTTCGGACTGAAAAATTCGGGGGCAACATACCAGAGGCTGGTTACCACTATGTTTAAGGAACAACTCAGCCACACCATGGAAGTATACATCGATAACATGGTGGTGAAATCCAAGGAAAAGCATGCCCATCTAGCCAATTTAGCACAGACCTTTGGCATTCTCAAAAAGTACAAGATGAAACTGAATACCTCGAAATGTGTATTCGACATCGGATCCGACAAGTTTCTCGACTATATTGTGAACCATCGTGGAATAGAGGCTAACCCGAGGTAGATCACAGCAATGCTAGAACTCGGCAGGGCAAAGCTAGAACTCGACAGTGAGCCAAAGAAGATCAAAAATTGATAGGAATGGTCGCCGACCTCAATAGGTTTATCAGCCACTCCTCAGATCGCTACCAATAATTTTTTCTCAGACTTCAACAGGGCAAAGCCTTTGAATGGACCCCCGAGTGCCAGGCCACACTGGATAGCTTGAAAACTTATCTCCGTTTAGTGCCACTCTTGGTAACCCTATCGCCAAGCGATCCGCTCATCTTGTATCTGGAAATATCCGACCGAGCGGTCAGTGTTGTGTTACTAAAGGAAGAACTCGGGGAGCAGAAACCAATCTACTATGTAAGCAAGGCAATGGTTGACGTTGAAACACGATACCTACCACTGAAAAAGCTCATCCTAGCTCTCATGGTGGCTTGCAGAAAGCTGATGTACTATTTTTAGGTTCATACCATAGGGGTATTAACGGACTATCCTCTTCGAGCAGTGATCCGTAGCGTGGAAGCATCGAGGCGAGTCTGTAAATGGGCTTTAGAACTCAGCCAGTATGACATCCAGTTTTTGGCCAGAACGGCCATTAAAGGATAGGTGCTGGCCGACTTTGTAGCCGTGTTCACAGGATGCCATGCCGACTTCAAGTCCGATCAAGTCCACCTTCAATCTCAACCCAACTAGAGAATGTATGTTGGAGACATTTGGCAAATGTATTGTGATGGATCATCCAACCAATGTGGCAGCAGAGCAGGCGCAGTAATCATGACCCCCGAAGGGATAATAATCGAGTAGGCAGTCAAACTAGGTTTCGATGCATCAAATAACGAGGCCAAATATGAAGCGTTGCTAACCGGCCTTCATAACGTACTTCATCTTGGTGCACGGCATTACATGTTTTCTGTGACTCATAGTTAGTCATTAACCAGTTGAAAGGGGAGTATGCGACTAAAAACGAATGGCAGCCTACATGAAAATGGCGAATTCCTGGCTTACGAAATTCGACCACCACAAGCTAAATCAGATAACTCGGGACCAGAACAGGCATGCAGATGCCCTTGCTTTCCTAGCTTATTAACTCAGAAGTCAAACGAACCATCAAAGTAGGGTTCATCTCAAAGCCGAGTATCACTTCTTCTGAACTAGTTCAAATTAACATCATTGAGTCAAGACCGAGTTGGATGGACCCTATCACTACATTTCTTTCCTCAGAGCAGCTCCCAACAGATAAGAAAAAAGCCTACAAATCACGGAATAAAGCCCTACGATATTCTCTGGATCCGCAGGGAAAGCTTTACAAAAAATCTCTCTCTAGGCCGTATTTGGAATGTGTTCACCCAGACAAAGTTGAGGACTTCTTGGCCGAAATACATGAGGATAGTTGCAGTGCCCACTCTAGAGGACGCTTATTGACCCACCGACCCGTAAAATTGGCCTACTATGCGTACTGACGCTGAGAACTACATAAAGAAATGCGAACAATGCAAAAATTTTCCCCATTAACTCATCTACCTGCTGAAGAATGAAATTTCGTTACTAGTCCTTGGCCATTCGCTCAATGGGGTCTTGACGTCATCAGACCATTACCGCGGGCTCTGGGAAACGAACAATTCCTGATCATCGCAACAAACTATTTCACGAAGTGGGTTGAAGTAGAGGCATTGGCACATATCTGAGATGTCGATGTTAAACGCTTTGTATGGAAAAACATTATAACTCAATTCGGCATATTGAGAGCACTAGTATCCGACAACAGCACCCAATTTGATTGTGGCATCTATCGAGAGTTATGCAATACATACAGTATCCGGCCCTATTTTTCCTCGCCAGCATACCCACAAAGCAACGGTCAGGCTGAGGCCTCTAATAAAGTGATCCTGGACGGAATCAAGAAACGATTGGAGAAGGCCAAAGGCAAGTGGGTTGAAGAGTTACCCAGTGTATTGTGGGCTCATCGTACCACTCTGAGGTTGTCCACTAGAGAAACACCGTTCGCCTTGTGCTTTGGGACACAGGCTATCATCCCTCTTGAAATCGGCCTGCCCACACCAAAATCAAAGGTTTTTGACATGGGGCATAATGACATGACGTTGGCCTTAGATCTGACTTTGATTGAAGAATGCCAAGATCGTGCTCTTGCATGCATAGCGCGGTATCAGTAGCAGCTAGCCAAGTTGTATAACTAACGCGTGCAGTTGCGCCGTTATGCACCTGGAGAACTGATTCTCAAGAAAGTGCTTCATGCTACTAAAAACCCGGCAGATAGTAAATTAGGCCCCAACTGGAACGGTCCTTACCAGATTGATTCGATTACCAAAACGAGGGCATATCGGCTTTCAGACATGGCTGGCAAAAGTTTACCATGCCCCTGGAATTCGACCCACTTGTTTAAATTTTATCATTAAGCCAACTTGTACGATATGCTAGTTCATTTTTTATTTTTGCTGCTATACAAACTTGTACGCATCTATGTATTCCACAATACAGCATGCCTTTTTTATTGTCGTTTCATTGAAAATGGTTGAATGATGAAAAAGCTTCTGAATTCAGAGCGCCCTTCGTGTATATCACGATTGGCCGCAAACAAAGACTCTGAATTTGGAGTGCCCTTCTTGCAAGATCACGTTTGGGTCGAATAAGTGTCCAGATTCGGAGCGCCCTTCGTGTATATCACTATTGGCCAAAACAAATACTCTAAATTTGGAGCGCCCTTTGTACATGATCACGTTTAGCCCAAATAAGCCTCTGAATTCAGAGCTCCTTTCGTGTACCACGATTGGCCAAAACAAAGACTTCGAATTCGGAGCGCCCTTCGTGCATGATCACGTTTGGGTTGAATAAGCCTCCAGATTTGGAGCGCCCTTCGTGTATATCACGATTGGCCACAACCAAGACTCTAAATTCAGAGTGCCCTTCATGCATGATCATGTTTGGGCCGAATAGGCCTCCGAATTTGGAGCGCCTTTCGTGCATGATCACGATTAGCCAAACCAAAGACTCCGAATTCTGAGTGCTTTTCGTGCATGATCACGATCAGCACTGAATGCAGAGCGCTCACTACAAGGATTATTAGATCCCTAAGTCGGAGAAAGTTAGTAATTAAACTACAACGGTTAATAGAAAAATAATTCCAAAGATGCATTAATAAGCAAGGAGCAAGAAGATGGCATGGGACCACAAACATACATTTCTGACAAGGATAACCAAAATATCAAACAAACAAGCACAAAGGATATTTATTTTTACAATATATACAAATACATGGGTACCAACAGACTAAGAAATACAATGTCTTTCTAGATATTTAGGCCTTCTCCTGGTCGGCACCTTCTTCTTCATCATCAGTCTTTTCGGCCTCAGAAGCCTCGAAGGGGACCTTGTAACTTTGGTACAACAAAGACGCCGAATCGACACCTGCGGCTTACAAAGCCATAATCCATCCATGCTTAAAGCCACAGTTCTCATATCAATAAACGTCATCTGCCAACTTCTCCCTGGTCTTCTCGATGTCAATCTTTCGGCCGTCAAAAAAGCCTTGTTCATAGGCCCACGTTCTTATCGCCTCTTTTGCGAACATGCTTGTCGTATCCCGATCGGCTATGGCATGATCAAGCAGAAGCTGGTTTACTCTGTCTGTCACGATCGGGTTCATTTGACCCGCCGATTACATCTCAGCAGCCTTGGCCTTTTTCAGCTCGCTCTCGACCTTCTCTACGCGGCGCTCCAAGTTCCGAATGTGGTCGTCTTTCTGTTCAATCTCTCTTTGCGTGGCATGAAGACGCATGCTGATCTCATAGGAGCTATATTGTCCTTTGACCGCTCCATGGACACTCTCTCAAAAAATTTTGTAATCAGCCCGATTGACCATTGATTGTTGGACTTCGGTCGGAAAAATTTGTCGAGTAAACTTTACTGCCACGTTCAGATCACGGATAATTGAGTCTGCTTCGGTCATTGGTTTATTCCCAACAAAAACTGAAAAACTTGACAGGCGTGGTGGCCTACTGGTTTCGTTTCGTAGTAAGGCATGTGCACTTCTAGTCCTGGAGCTCCCTCATTGTTGTATCCCCCTCCTTGGTGACTTTTCTACCTCGCTCCCTCTTGGAGACTTACTTCGACGACGGAGGGAACAATGCCTCTCACACTCCTCCGACGTCCTATTATCTGTTCGCACGAGTTTACCACTAGTCCCACTATTCATTTCTACATCTAGTCCAGCTAGCGTCTTGCCCTCCCATTTGCTGTTAAAGAATATTTTTCTTAACATACGAATCTCCTCAGGTCAACGCAGTGCTCTTTTCCCTACCACACTCTGCTAGATCTAAGTAGTGCATATTTAACGATGGCATAGGCCCCACGCGCGCCTGGCCCCCCTCCCGCTTATTAATTGCAGATGCAGCGTTTTACGAAGCACACGTGCTCACCGCCGTTTACTTATGTATTCGGTAATTACACTCAGTGGTCAACTAGGGCAAGGGTAGATTTATTAATCTATTCGTCTCTTCAAACTATTTCTTTCGAATTAAGACACGTGCCCCACTTCACCATAAACCTGCTTTGCGGATGTACTCAGCGATTACGTTCAGTGGTCAACTGGGGCAATGACAGATTTATTAATCTATTCGGCTCTTCAAACAATTTCTGCCAAATTAAGACAAGTGCCCACTTGACCATGAACCTGCTTTGCGGATGTATTCGGCAATTACATTCAGTGGTCAACTGGGGCAAGGGAAGATTTATTAATCTATTCGGCTCTTTAAACCGTTTCTGCCGAATTAAGACAAGTGCCCCACTTCATCATGAACCTGCTTTGTGGAAGTATTCGGCAATTATGCTCAGCGGTCAATTGGGGCAAAGGCAGATATATTAATCTATTCGGCTCTTCAAACCATTTACATTGAATTAAGACAAGTGCCCCACTTGACTATGAACTTTCTTTGCGGATGTATTCGGCAATTATGTTCAGTGGTCAACTAGGGCAAGGGCAGATTTATTAATCTATTCAGCTCTTCAAACTGTTTATGCCGAATTAAGACAAGTGCCCCACTTCACCATGAACCTACTTTGTAGATGTATTCGTCGATTACGCTCAGTGGTCAACTACGACAAGGGCAGATTTATTCAACTGTTCAGCTTGACAATGCTATTGTTTTCATAATTTTATTCCTATTTCAGCTCCACTGACCAGGCAAGGCATGTTCATTCACATTTATAAGCAAGACATTTTCATTCATAAATTGCATGAGTACATTCGACACTTTATATATGGAAATGGCCCTAGTACAAAAACTATGGAAATGGCTCTAGTACAAAAACTAAACCATTTAACAAAGGCAGCAAAATAAACAGCTAACAAAACCAAAATACTACTACAAAGGCGGCCAATCAAAAGTCCAAATCCTCTGGATCCGATGCCAGCGGTTTGACTTCTAATTGCTCGTAGGGAATCGGCTGCTCGAGAGTCACCTTGGCGGCTGCCAAAGCTTTGAGTCATCCATGCTTAAAACCTCAATTCTCGAACTTCAAGGCTTTATCAGCATACAATTTGTGATAACCCTGTTTCGTATTATGCTAATTGGTCTTTACTATTAATGTGATTGTGTTTGATATGATTTTGAGTGCCATTTATATGAATATATGTGGTTTTGAATTTCTATCTGTTCACTGTAGGAATATCTGCTTGATTATTTGCTTTGGAATTTAAATTGAAGGCCTTATCGGCCACAAAAATCGAAATTGACTACGCCATTGTAATTAGCATAATTTTTAGAGCCTACGGTGAAATTTAATTAAAAATTTATTCAGATCAAAATAATTAGATTCAGAATGATTAATTAAGTGCCATTAATTAGCTATGATCAAATTTGATTTAGTGGGACTATAAAAGGACCTTTATACACTGAATTTCTCTCTTTTATTTCATTTTGGCTGATTTTGGCTCTCTAGAAAGTGAGAGAACCGAATTAGAGAGAGAGAGAGTGTAGGAGATTGAAGGTTTGATCAAGTAGCTTGAGAATCTTGAAGCCACACTCAAGAATTTACTATAAATTGGAAAGATCAAAGCTCCTAGGTGAGTAATCAACCCTTATTGCATGAGTTTGAGTTATGGTTTTGTAAATTGAAGATTAATTGGTGAGTTAGATCATGAATTGAGTTGATTAAGTTGAAATTGAAGCTAATGTGTACATGCATGCATAGAATTACCATGATTTGGCATAATCAAGCATATATTAAGTGAATGTGGGAATATGAGCATTGAAACATACAAGTATAGTTTTGTTGATTTTCATGTTTTTGAGCACCATTGGTACTATTTGAAATGGAAATGAGGTCAAAAAATTGACATGCATGTTTGATTATGGAAGATATGAAGCTTATATGAGGGTTGAATGCATGAGCCTTAAGTATACTAAAGGAATGTTGATTCATTTTGAAGAATTAGGCCATGATTTTGAATAATTGACCTCATCTTGCTTGTATACTCATGGTATATATTGTATTTGCATGTTTTGAAGCCAAAATTGTGGGCTTTGGACCTTTGAAGGTTGAATTTGAGCTCAAGAACAAGTTTTGGAAAATCCCGAATTCTTGACGTCCGCTCGAGCGGGGAAACCGCCGCTCGAGCGTAAAATATGAGCTCCCAAAATATTTTGCAGACATGATGTCCGCTCGAGCGGGGAGCCATGTAATGAGACTTTCCGATCGAACGTTCGAATTCACGCTCGAGCGTAGAAACGAGGCAACCAGTACTTTTGCAGAATTAATGGGTCCGCTCAAGCGGGCAAGTCCACGCTCGAGATGGGACCCCTGTTTCTAAAATTTTGTAAATATGTTCTGTGTCTTGTTTTCCGTTCTCTTTCACTTCTAAGTACTCTTAGAAATGCATTGAGCATTATTAATGAATTAAAAGAATAAGAAAGAAGCCTAAAGAGCAATATGTGAATTAAGAACGGATTAAATTGTTTGTGACCCATTGTGTTCATAGAATGTGTAGGGTCGAACTCCATGGCAAATCATCCAGCCGATCACTGTGAGTAATATCTTAATAAAGATATCTGAAGTATGTTGTTTGTCCAATTGCTTACTTCTATGTAAGTCTTGTAAGTTCGTTAATTTGAATGGTGGACAAATGTTTGCTATGCCAAAAGAATTAAAGAATGAATGGGCTAAAGGCCAGTTTGACATGAATGAAAGAATGAATGGGCCAGAGGCCAGTTTGACATGAATGAAAGCATGGATGGGCCAGAGGCCGTATGACATGAATGAATGGGCCAGAGGCCGTATGACAGGAATGGATGGGCCAGAGACCGTATGATACAAATGATTGGGCCAAAGGCCGTCAGACAAGAACGAATTGGGCCCAAAGCCGTTTGATGTGTTTTGAATCGCAGTCACTTGACCTATATATATTTGTATATATGCCTGATAGAAATATGAATTGGGCCCAAGGCCGTTTGGTGTATATTGTTCTAAATACTGTTCGTGTATTTTCCGTATTTGATATTATTCACTGGGCTTTCGCTCACGCTTATTCACGTGTTTGTAGGTGAGCCAAGAGAGGTCCAAACCCAGCCTCAGTGAAGTTTGTGTGAAACAACCAAGGTTTTGAAGAGTCAGCCCTTACGTCTCATGCACGAGACTCGTCTTCCCCCTTTTGCTATCTTTTTTTATTTTGTCATGTTGGCGAGGACTTTGGATATGTTTGTATACAGTTTTGATTGGCTGACCTAGACTTGAATGATCCTGTATGTACAGAACTTTGTGTTAGTGTATATTTTGATGTGAGTTATTAACATGTATATGTGTGGATTGTTATGACGTGCCATATAAGCACAGCTCTATGGACATAAGATTGAAATTGCTTTTGTTTGGCCCTTTTACTCTGATGAGTTATGTCTGGGATGATTTGAGGCCGTAGGTAATCCCTTGATTACTGGCCGATTATGTCCTTAACCCATAGAGGCGGGTTCGAGTCATGACAGAGTGGTATCAGAGCATGAGTTAATAACTCACACACTTGTCCAAATGAGCAATAAGCGTCTAGAAAAGATCTAGGATGCATTCATGTGATAAGTATGAATTTGAAAGCATCGAGAATGCGCCTAAATGTTTTAATGTGAACAACTATGTATTATAAGTTTGTGATTTACTTGCATTGTAAATTATTTGAATGTGTTTGCTCTCTAGTATATGCATACTTATGAACCTTTTGTATAAAGTATAATGCAAGTTTAATCAGATAGTGAGAACAAGAGGTGATAAGATAAAGGAATCTTCTACTTCCAGAATGGATAGAATGGAAAGATTGGAAAGATTGATTCAGGAAATGGCAGAAACATTGAGGCAACAACAAGAGTGGCAACAACAGTGGCAGTAACCACATCCTCCACCTCCACCTCCACCTCCACCTCTGGCACCACCCATGCCAGATAATCAGAATGATGACCGAATAATAGCTCTCACCAAAGAGTTTAAGAAAATGAAACCGCCACAGTTCCATGGTGGATTAGATCCGTTGAAAGTCGAAGCATGGGTTCTCGGCATCGAAAAGCTGTTTGAAGTGTTCCCTTGTTCAAAGACACAGAAAGTACTTCTAGCCACCTTTATGCTAGAAGATAAGGCAAGAAGATGGTGGATGTTAATGCGTGAGAATCATAAGGATGTTGACTGGACCAAATTTTTGGAAATCTTCTATAATAAGTACTTCCCGCAATGTGTTCGGGACAAGAAAGTATCAGAGTTCATGGAGCTCAAACAAAACAGTATGACTGTAGCTGAGTATGAAGCCAAATTCACTGAATTGGCTAGGTTTGCACCACATGTGATTGATACTGATTACAAGAAAACGAGGCATTTTGAAGACGGGCTTCGAAGTGACATTTTAGAAAGGGTGAATGTCTTGAAGCTGGAAACCTATATTGGGGTGCTAGACCGGGCCATAATATCATAAGCTAACATAGCTAGACAAGCTAAGTCAACAACTGACTGGAAAGGCAGCAAAAGGCAAGGCTTCTTTTCAAAGAAGAAATTTCAAAAAACAAAACACGAGCTCCTCAAGTACTTCGAATTCTTCCCGAGATACATCTCCTATGTGCAATATTTGTAGTAAAAGGCATCGTGGGGTTTGTTACCGTGTGTCGAGAGCCTGTTTTAAATGTGGTAAACAAGGGCATATGGCCAGAGACTGTAACCAGAACAGTGGAAAGATAGCTGCTAGTTCCACTGCATCGATCCCAAAACCAGGAAATACTATGAGATCTACTACCACCGGAGATACCGTGAGACAAGGGAGAGTTTTTGCGCTTGTTCTGGGCGATACACGGAATGCCAACGCAGTCGTCTCAGGTACTATTTCTATATGTAATCAGGATGCTTTTGTGTTAATTGACTCCGGATCAACACACTCTTTCGTAACATGTGCATTTGCATCTAGACTAAGTAGACCTCTAAAATTATTGCCATATCTGCTATGTGTGTCTGCTCCATTCAGGAAATCTGTGTTTTGTGAATCTGTATATCGTTTTTGTGAAATGCGTGTTAGGAATGCCATTTTGTATGTGGATTTGCTGCCCTTGAACTTTAGGCACTTTCATATAATTCTGGGCATGGATTGGTTGACCAAATATTGTGCCACCATTGATTGTGTAACAAAACGGGTTGTGTTTAGACCACCAGAACAGGAAGAAATTGTATTGTTGGTAATGGGGTAGTACCTCCACCTTATTTAATATCTGCAATGAAGGCATGTAAGCTGATCAAGAAAGGGTGCCAGGGCTATTTGTGTTATGTGTTGTCTGAACAATCTATAAATATTGAATTGAATGGTATCCCTATTGTTAGAGAATTTCCAGATGTGTTTCCAAATAAACTACCAGGGGAATTGGTGGACAGGGAGATAGAGTTTACAATTGAGATTATGCCAGACACCTAGCCCATTTCCTAAACTCCCTACAGAATGGCTACTACTGAAATGAAAGAACTGAAAGAACAGTTGCAAGACCTACTTCACAAAGGATTTATCCGACCTAGTACTTCACCATGGGGTGCACCGGTGTTATTTGTGAAAAAGAAAGATGGAACCTTGCGCCTGTGTATTGACTATCGAGAACTGAACAAGGTGACAATAAAGAATAAATACCCTTTACCTCGTATTGATGACTTGTTTGACCAGTTGCAGGGATCACAGATGTTTTCCAAAATTGATTTAAGATCCGGGTACCACCAGTTGAAAGTAAAGGCAAAGGATGTTGAGAAAACAGCATTTAGAACGAGGTATGGTCATTTTGAATTTCTTGTTATGCCATTTGGAGTGACTAATGCTCCGGCAGCATTTATGGACTTAATGAACCGAATTTTTAAAACCTACCTGGATGAATTTGTTGTGGTTTTTATTGATGACATTTTGATATACTCTAAGAATAGACCTGAACATGAACATCATTTGAGAATCGTCCTGCAAATACTTAGGGAAAAGAAATTGTTTGCTAAACTAAAGAAATGTGAGTTTTGGTTGGATGAAGTTGTTTTCTTAGGGCATGTCATCAACAAAGAGGGGATTTCAGTGGACCCACAAAAAATAGAGGCAATTGTGAATTGGCCTACACCAACAAATGTAACAGAAGTCCGCAGCTTTATGGGCTTAGCCGGGTATTACAGGAAGTTTGTGAAAAACTTTTCAAGGATAGTTGTACCTCTTACCCAGTTGACACGCAAGGGGCAATCATTTGAATGGAATGACGAAAGAGAATCTGCCTTTCATGAACTAAAAACGAGACTGACCACTGCATCAGTATTGACATTGCCCACAGGTACGGAAAACTTTGTAATTTTCAGTGATGCATCTTATAAAGGCTTGGGTTGTGTATTAATGCAGAACGGAAAGGTTATTGCTTACGCCTCCCGACAATTGAGACCACACAAGAAGAACTACCCAACACATGATTTAGAATTGGCCGCAGTTGTTTTTGCTTTGAAAATCTGGCAGCATTATTTGTATGGGGCAAAGTGTGAAGTCTACATGGATCACAAAAGTCTGAAATATTTCTTTACACAAAAAGAGTTGAACATGCGACAGAGGAGATGGCTCGAACTGATAAAAGACTATGATCTTGAAATCCAGTACCACCCCGGGAAAGCTAATACAGTTACTGATGCCTTAAGCAGAAAATCAACGGGGAGTATGGCTTGTTTGCTTACTGAACAGGAAGAGATCTTGCAAGATTTTGAGAAGTCTGAAATTGAAGTGGTATTATGCGAACAGGGCGGATTGATAGCCGCTATTTCAGCCGAACCGGCAATCATTGATGAAATTAAACAGAAACAGAAAGAGGATGAATTCCTCAAGAAAGTGATTGATGAATCTGAGACAAGTCCGAAAGCGGAGTTCAGCATTGAAGGCGAAGTGTTGAGATTTCAAAACCGAATGTGTATCCCAGATATTCCGGAACCAAAGAAAAGGGTTTTAGATGAGGCCCATAAATCAGTGTTTGCTATGCATCCGGGTAACAATAAAATGTATCAAGATCTGAAACCAAGCTATTGGTGGCCTAAAATGAACAAAAAGATTGCAAAATATGTGTCCAAATGTCTTCAATGTCAGCAAGTTAAAGCTGAACATCAAAAACCAGGCGGTCTACTTTAACCTCTCCCTATTCCTGAATGGAAGTGGGAGCATGTGACTATGAATTCCGTTGTCGGTCTACCCCGAACTCCTCGAGGTATGGATTCTATTTGGGTTGTAGTTGATAGACTGACTAAGTCTGCACATTTTCTACCAGTTAGAACTACATTTAATGCTTATAGACTGGCCACAATATATGTTGATGAGATTGTCCGTTTACACGGAGTTCCGGTATCTATTGTGTCGGATAGAGATCCGAAATTTGTATCTAGATTATGGAAGAGTTTGCAGGAAGCTATGGGAACAGAACTGAGGTTTAGTACTGCATTCCATCCGCAGACGAATGGGCAATCAGAATGGACCATACAGATGTTAGAAAATATGCTAAGGATGTGTGCCTTGGATTTTCAGGGGAGTTGGGAAGACTATTTGCCACTAGTAGAGTTTGCATACAATAACAGCTTCCACTCTAGCATCGGTATGGCACTATACGAGGTTTTGTATGGTAGAAGGTGTAGATCACTAATTTGTTGGACAGAAGTCGGGGATAGAGCTTTACTTGGGCCTGAAATTGTGCAAGACACTTCTGAGAAGATCAAAACCATTCAACAGAGGCTCAAAACAGCTCAGGACCGACAAAAGAATTATGTAGATATTCGAAGAAGACCTCTTGAGTATGAGGTTGGTGACCATGTGTTTATTCGTGTGACTCCGATGAAAGGCCAAGTCATATTTGGAAAGAAGGGTAAGTTGTCGCCCCGTTACATTGAGTCGTTTCAAATTCTAGAAAGGCTTGGCCCAGTTGCTTATCGAGTCGTTTTGCCACCGGGATTCGAGCAAATCCATAATGTGTTTCATGTGTCAATGTTGAGGGGTTATCTTCGAGACCCATTTCATATGATTAATTATCACCGGGTAACTCTTGATGAAAATATGAAGTACACCGAGTGGCAGGAACGAATAGTTGACCGGCAAGTGAAATAATTGAGAAGCAAGTCCATCCCAATGGTGAAAGTGGAATGGAAAGAACACTATGGGACGGATGCCACGTGGGAAAAAGAGGATGAAATGCGCCTACGCTATCCACATTTGTTTCCCGACGAAGGTAACATAAGTTTGGAGGACCAAACTTCCTAAAGAGGGGAAGATTGTGATAACCCTGTTCCGTATTATGCTAATTGGTCCTTATTATGAATGTGATTATGCGTTTGATATGATTTTGAGTGCCATTTATATGAATATATGTGGTTTTGAATTTCTATCTGTTCATCGTAGGAATATTTGCTTGATTATTTGCTTTGGAATTTAAATTGAAGGCCCTATCGGCCACAAAAACGAAATTGACTACGCCATTGTAATTAGCATAATTTTTAGAGCCTACGGTGAAATTTAATTGAAAATTTATTCAGATCAAAATAATTAGATTCAGAACGATTAATTAAGTGCCATTAATTAGCTATGATCAAACTTGATTTAGTGGGACTATAAAAGGACCTTTATACACTGAATTCCTCTCTTTTATTTCATTTTGGCTGATTTTGGCTCTCTAGAAAGTGAGAGAACCGAATTAGAGAGAGAGAGAGAGTGTAGGAGATTGAAGGTTTGATCAAGTAGCTTGAGAATCTTGAAGCCACACTCAAGAATTTACCATAAATTGGAAAGATCAAAGCTCCTAGGTGAGTAATCAACCCTTAATGCATGAGTTTGAGTTATGGTTTTGTAAATTGAAGATTAATTGGTGAGTTAGATCATGAATTGAGTTGATTAAGTTGAAACTGAAGCTAATGTGTACATGCATGCATAGAATTACCATGATTTGGCATAATCAAGCATATATTAAGTGAATGTGGGAATATGAGCATTGAAACATACAAGTATAGTTTTGTTGATTTTCATGTTTTTGAGCACCATTGGTACTATTTGAAATGGAAATGAGGTCAAAAAATTGACATGCATGTTTGATTATGGAAGATATGAAGCTTATATGAGGGTTGAATGCATGAGCCTTAAGTATACTAAAGGAATGTTGATTCATTTTGAAGAATTGGGCCATGATTTTGAACAATTGACCTCATCTTGCTTGTATACTCATGGTATATATTGTATTTGCATGTTCTGAAACCAGAATTGTGGGTTTTGGACCTTTGAAGGTCGAATTTGAGCTCAAGAACAAGTTCTGGAAAACCCAGAATTCTTGACGTCCGCTCGAGCGGGGGAACCGCCGCTCGAGCGTAAAATATGAGCTCCCAAAATATTTTGCAGACATGATGTCCGCTCGAGCGGGGACCATGTAGTGAGACTTTCCGATCGAGTATCCGAATTCACGCTCAAGCATAGAAACGAGGCAACCAATACTTTTGCAGACTTAATGGGTCCGCTCGAGCGAGCAAGTCCACGCTCGAGCGGGGACCCCTATTTCTGAAATTTTGTAAATATGTTTTGTGTTTCGTTTTCTGTTCTCTTTCACTTCTAAGTACTCTTAGGCATGCATTGAGCATTATGAATGAATTAAAAGAATAAGAAAGAAGCCTAAAGAGCAATATGTGAATTAAGAACGGATTGAATTGTTTGTGACCCATTGTGTTCATGGAATGTGTAGGGTCGAACTCCAAGGCAAATCATCCAGCCGATCACTGTGAGTAATATCTTAATAAAGATATCTGAAGTATGTTGTTTGTCCAATTGCTTACTTCTATGTAAGTCTTATAAGTTCGTTAATTTGAAGGGTGGACAAATGGTTGCTATGCCAAAAGAATGAAAGAATTAATGGGCCAAAGGCCAGTTTGACATGAATGAAAGAATGAATAGGCCAAAGGCCAGTTTGACATGAATAAAAGAATAAATGGGCCAAAGGCCAGTTTGATATGAATGAAAGCATGGATGGGCCAGAGGCCGTATGACATGAATGAATGGGCCAGAGGCCGTATGACCGGAATGGATAGGCCAGAGGCTGTATGACACAAATGATTGGGCCAAAGGCCGTCGGACAAGAACGAATTGGGCCCAAGGCTGTTTGATGTGTTTGGAATCACAGTCACTTGACCTATACATATTTATATATATGCCTGATAGAAATATGAATTGGGCCCAAGGCCGTTTGGTGTATATTGTTCTAAATACTGTTCGTGTATTTTTCATATTTTATATTATTCACTGGGCTTTCGCTCACGCTCATTCATGTGTTTGTAGGTGAGCCAAGAGAGGTCCAAACACAGCCTCAGTGAAGGTTGCGTGGAACAACCAAGGTTTTGAAGAGTCAACCCTTACGTCTCACGCACGAGACTCGTCTTCGCCCTTTTGCTATCTTGTTTTATTTTGTCATGTTGGCGAGGACTTTTGATACGTTTGTATATAGTTTTGATTGGCTGACCTAGACTTGAATGATCCTGTATGTACAGAACTTTGTGTTAGTGTATATTTTGATGTGAGTTATTAACATGTATATGTGTGGATTGTTATGACGTGCCATATAAGCACAGCTCTATAGACATAAGATTGAAATTACTTTTGTGTGGCCCCTTTACTCTGATGAGTTATGTCTGGAATGATTTGAGGTCGTAGGTAATCCCTTGATTACTGGCCAGTTATGTCCTTAACCCATAGGGGCGGGTTCGGGTCATGACATAATTCCTTGGCCTTAAGTTCTCCAACATCAAAAGCTTTGGCCATACCAGCTTCAGCAAACTCCCTCACCTTCTTCTCCTCTTCAAGCTCAGCCTTTAGTTTTTTGACTTTTTCTTGAGCCGACTTCAAGGAGCCATCTATTAGGTTTGCTCTCTCTTCAACAGCCCTACAAAGAATATTGACGTGTTGCGCTTTTTTCTGTGCTACAAGCACCCCCGCCTTCTCCTCTTCTTCTTTTACAGCTTGAGATTCGGCCTTAGCTGTGGCCACAGATAAATCGGCGATCGTTGCAGTGGCCTTGGCTTTTTCAGCTTCTAATTGGCCTTCAAGAATGCCGAGTCGTTCTACAGCATCGTAATGCCGACAATAGATCTCAGCAATCCTTCCCACCTCCTAACAAAGCAATGAAACCAAGACTTGTTAGTTGGAATCAAAAATGAAAGTTCTAGGCAGAGCCAAAAAGGACATCCACCAAGCTTACCAGAATAGCCAACTGCGCCACCAGAGCAATCGAAAACACATCCGGCTCAGCACGGAATGTGGCCTTGTCTGCTAGAAGAGAGAGAGAGCCGAAGCCATACTTAGGGCCATGGTGGGTCCTTGATGGCCGACCCAACGCTAAGTACCGGCGTATTCTTCATCCGTGGTTGGATAACAAATGGCTCGGACAACTCATCTGCGGTGGATAGCATCTCTACCCTTGGTTGTTTGTCAATCGGCTCCTTTGTTATATCGGCCACGACCTCGATAGGTCATTTCTATCCTACCAGATCAACTCCCTGCGCTTCTATCTGGCGTTCAGGAGTTAATTCGGCCACAAGAGTCAATTCGGCCATGACCACTTCGCAGACCGTTTTCTCCATAGGAGTCTGGTGTGTTAGGGTCATTTGGCTTCCCCTAGATTCGCCGACTTGTCTCGTGGCAACCATTTTCTCGGCATTTCGTCTTCTAGCAAATTGGGCCAGAGATTCTCTGCCCATCTCTTCGGCTTCTGATTCTGCAGCGGTTAGATCGTCTAAACCTATGAAAATGTCATCTTCTTGAACAAATAAATCTAGTCAGCCAGAGGTGGAAGGGTTATCAGTTTGACGGTCAGAACTGATGTGCTCAAATGTCAGTTCAATTTCTCTGTTCAGCTCCTGGTCTCTCGTACGCCCCTCCGATTAAGTGTCTTCGCTGACTTCTTCGCCGATTTCTTCGCTGGCGTCAGAGCTAACACCGATATCCTTAAACTGAAGCTAGGAAATATTAGTGCAGTAAGCTACCACTCGTCCCTTAGCACAAGGATATTATCTACGGCCCGAGAAGGTGGAGTAAGTTGGGTCGTATCTCAGTAATATATGGGCGGCGCGCCCTTGTCCTTGAAGATTTGCACATCCTTTGTAACTAAGGACTGTCTTCACTTGATCAATAACAGCTTCATCTACCAAAGTCAATGCTCTTTTTAAATCATTTCCTGCGCAGCATAAAAATAACAATCACAATCTAGTCTTTAAAACCAGGCACTGGGTCCTGGCAATCTTCTCCCTCGCCGAATTTCCAATTGCCTTGGACGACGACCATGACATCGTCAACCCTTTTGCCAGAGCTGGCGAACATAGTCACCAAGTGGTGATCTACGTCCTTGGCGCTCAGAAAGTAACGGCCCTACCGACCGGATGATTTCGCCATGACGTAGCAATGCCGAATAGCTGGGATCCCTAGGTTAAGACCTAGACGGTGATTCAACTCTACTATACCCATGATTATTCGGTAGAAGTTTACGTTAGGTTGGAAGGGAATTAGTCCCCAATAACGTAGGACCAACCTCAGGAAAGGATAGAAGGGGAATCGGACTTCACCCTCAACTATTGACAAAAAAGGAAAAATAATCGTATTCATATCAGCCCTCTCTATGTCCACCACACAGTCTGCAACAAGGGATAAGTGGACATTGTCTGGGATTGAAAAGTGATGATGGAAGGCTACAACTCAATCCTCAGAGAGGAGATTCAAATGCCTCACCATTCGAGATGGAAAGAAAACAGCGTGTACAAAAAACAAAAGCAAAACACGTAGGGAACTGGAATGAAGAATAGAATGAGAAGAGAAAGGGGACTTATAGGTTGAGAAAGAAGATGAACAGTGAGAAGCGGGATTGCAAAGGTCTTGAAGGAGGTTAATATGAAGGATGCTCAAAGGATGTCAATAGCCTTTCAATTCAAGAGTATACGGAGGTACAGATTTCAAATCGCATTAAATGAATGTCAAATACGAAGGGGTGGGAAGTTGTAATGACTCAAGTAGCGCGTCTGCTCTGACGAATCAGTATGAAAAAGAGTGCAATCGCCGTATTTCTGACTTTCGAGGGTTTTGTCTATTCTGTTAGCCGAGAAACCAAACACACTGAGTAAATACGTTATTTAGATGTTTGGGGAGCAATTGTAGTGGCCGAATAAAAGTGACCGCTCAGGTGAGCTGCTCAAAGAAGATGCCGAGAAGACTGGTGAGGATAACTCGACATGACTAGACCCATCTGAACAAGGCCAAGGCTGAGTAGAATCTATCCCGTGGGCCAAGTATGCCATAAATTTTTTGGCACATCTAGGGGTCCCAGATGTGATGGTGAAAGGTGATAATGGGAAAGTGGGCCCCTCAAAAGCAATATAAAAAGGAGGAGCATCAGCCAAAATGATGTATGTGAAAGCAAAAAAGATAACTTGAGAAATAAGAAAACTTGAGAGAATACTGATTTTTCCATCGGAGTGCTAATTCTGGCACCCTCGAACTGTAGTGTTCATTGCCATTTCAGGTAGCAACCCGAGGATCGAGATTGTCTGCATGGATCAAAGAGTACTCCCAAAAACCCTTTTACCATAATCACCCACAAGTATGATCGTAACTCACGTGAGTAACCACGTGTATGCTCTTCACCCGTGGGTATGATCTACAGGTTGGCTCATCTATGGGTTTTAACCTATAGGTGGTTCAACAAACCTGTGACTAATTGTTTTCTTGAATGTTTTTCATTTTTTCATTCAATTTGACTTCATCTTCACCCAATTTTGAAATAAACAAGATTTGTTATTGCAAAAATGCGAGGTAGACTAAGTCAAATACTTGAAATGACATCTTGTATCCTTGAAAATTATTTTTTGAAAACATTTGAAAGGCTGAAAAATTATTTTGGCGACAAAAGGATTTAAGGTTGGGAATTCTCCCCATTTGAAAGGCTTTGTTTGAAGACAATTGAGATCCATCCTTGTTTCATCATCATGGGATCATATTGAAGGTGCTAGAGTTTTAAAACCGGTAAAAATGGAATGTCTACCGAGTTATGTAAAATACCGCCTAATTTACTAAAATCGTTGCACCGATCTGCCTGCTAATCACGAGTTGGTTTGATCCATGATTTAAAATTTATAATCCACTTTTAAAACCATTCTGCCCCATCATAGTTAATACATGTATTTTTTTTATTTTCAATGAAATATCAAAATAAAAATCAGTGTGAGAGAAATATGAGATGTAGAATGTGGCACAAATTAGTATGATATATATGAAAAATATTATGTAAAATTAGTTAGTGTTATATATATATATATATAAAGTATTTTGCAAATTAAGGTTATATATTATATAAATGCTTGATAATTATTTAAAGTTATTCTCCGATCAATTAATAAGTTGAAATCGCCCAAATTACGGTTTAATTATAAATAACAAATTTGTCAATCCAACATCTATAATTTTATTTTAATTTTATTCTTAAACCACACTGAATCGCACTGCTAGCACTCCCAAAGACCACGTGCATATTATCTTTACTCCTAATTAAATTAAATAATCTAAAAAAATATTAAGAACACTAATAATTAGTCCATTTAATATTTATACAACAATTGATTTAAAAAAAATTAAAAAATATAAAAGAATGAAGAAAACTTGGTTGGAAAGGAAGGATGAGAGATCGGAGAAGCCTTTTATAGGGCCCACTACACAGGACCTTTTCCCATGTGAAAGGAAGGACATCCTCTATAAAAGATTTCAATTCAAAACTCACCATCTCCACCGCCCCTAACTAAAAAGCAAAAAAGAAATTCAATTCAAACCCAGCAGAGGCCCACCAAAGGTTAGGTGGGTTGGAGAAGAATTTGGAGATTGGGGGGGGGGGGGGGGGTTGTGGGGCCATTAAAGATGATGCTTCATGCCCTTTTTGATCTTTTTTCCACAACAGAATCACCTGTTGAACCTCGTTGATCCCATTGACTTTTGAATGAATATACCCATTTGTCCCTCTTTAGAATTCTATCCTTGTTGGCAGCAAATGTGAAAAATGTTATTTATTTGTGAAAATGGAAATTGAGAAAAAGAAAATTGATGCAGAAAGGAAAAAAACATTTGAGATGAAAGAAAAAATAGTTGTTCAAAGTTTCTTTAACGAATTAACATAAACATAATTAAACTATTAAAAAAATATTAAGAACATGTACATCAATACAATAAAATTTACCTGTGATTTAATTTTGTATATACGGATTTTTCTTGAAAACGGATGATATTAGAAAGTTATCTCTTGTTTCAAACTTTTAAAACTACATGCGATCAAAGTCATTGAACACTATTTGGAAGCAACCAATTCAAGAAATTGGCATAAAAATTGACAAATGTTGCAATAATCTTTTTCAATCTTAGAGCTGAAAAAGACAAGGAAGGAAATATTAGAAGCAATGCTTAGCATCCCATTTGGCAAATGCCTTTGAGGTCAAACACTCCAATAAATGAATGAAACTCAATCTTGAAGGTTCACCAAATGTGCACAGGTAGCCATATAAGCATTTAATAGGACTTGATTATAGTCATTTTATTTTTGTAACAATCACATTTTTGTACTATAATTTATTTACCATCTAATGCATCAAGTACAACATTAGTAACAAACATAGATGGTCAAGTTCATTAAACCAACACAATGATGACAAATAAGACCGTAAATAAATTGACACACAACTGCCATCACAAAAAAGCTACAAACTATGAAAAATATCTAAAACAGTTATCAAAATTGAAATGTATAATATAGATTCAAATTTAATGTAATGTGAATCACACCCAAAAAAAGATCCGCCTAACATTGTGTTTATTTATACTAGCATAATAACAAACCATCATTAGCCCAATTGATTTAAGAGAGTAAGGTCATGTTTGTTTGGGTGGACATGAGCTTGGGATTGGACTAATAGTCCAATAAAATTATTAATCCGATGTTTGGTTAAACAATTGAAGTACGGATTAATTATTTTAAACTTGACCATTAGTTAAGATAGGATACATAATCCAACGAATTCATAGTCCTAGGATTATTAATCATGAGAATGTTAATCCAGTCCGCCCAAACAAACATGGCTTAAAGGTAACTGCCATTACAAAAGAGCTACAAACTCTGAAAATAGCTAAAACAATTATCAAAATTGAAATGTAAAGTATAGATTCAAATTTAATGTAATGTGAATCACATCAAAAAAAAGATCCACCTAACATTGTTGTTTATTTATACAAGCATAATAACAAGCCATCATTAGCCCAATTGATTTAAGAGAGTAAAGGCAACAACTATGCAAAGGAGGACACATTGTTTTATAGCCACTCCACCACACCTACTAAATCTAAGACCAGCTCTGCTTGGGTGCAAATAACAAACAATAAATAAAAAATAAAAAAAAAAATAACATATAATGGACACACAAGACTTGCCGACTCAAAGAATGATATACACAATTTTATATCTTGAGGCTGGTTGTGGAGCCAAGTCAGCAGCCTATGTGGAATGAGCAAAAATAAAAAAAAAGTTGACAGCATGTGGGGGAGAGTGGGAGGGAGGTGATGAGGGGTGGCTGCTCTGCCTTTTGCTTTTGAGAGTCACCACCACCACCACCATCTTCATTTTCTCTGCTTTTCCATTTGCTTTGAAAAACATTCCTTTTCAACATTCTCTCTACTTTTCATTCCTCAACAGCAATACCATTCTCTCTCTCTCTCTCTCTCTCAGAGGACAACCAAAACACATTGGCTTCTTCTCTGCATCTCAGCTGTGAATTTGATGATCCTATAGAATCACAGTTATGGTAAGCTTTCTAGATGATCATGGGCTTTAATCTCTTCAATCTCAATTCACTTGGGTCAATCTTTTATCTGCAAGAAAACTAACCTTTTGTGATTCTTGAATGATCCAGGGAACTCCTGTAAACATCATAGTTGGATCACAAGTGTGGGCTGAGGATCCTGAAGTTGCGTGGATCGACGGAGAAGTGATAGAAATCAAAGGCAGCGATGCCACCATAGTTACCACAAATGGGAAAACTGTAAGCTAATCTTGCCTCCCATTATATGGGAGAGCAGCTATATATGTACATGATCAAACAACTAGGACCGTTAGATCTGTTAATATTACAGGAATCAGTACAGCATATATTTGAAACCACAGATAAATCTTTGTCGTTTTAGGCAGTGTGTATAACATAAACATATAACAGCCTGAAAAGGTGGAAAGTGGATAAAAAAAATTTACCTATATAAGAGATATTTATTAGCTCTACTGAAGGCTTTTTCTAACATTTTCATCAGTCAACATCAGAGGCTATATGTTCCAGTAAACTGTCATTGGTGATTATATATTGGGTTTATTATTAAGACAAGACGTACATGTTTTACAGAAAACACCAATTGTAACATAAAACTGAAAAGCACCAATAAGTTGCAACTGCCAGTATATGGAAGAAAATTCAATGACACTAATGGGTTCTTGCCTCCCTTCCTCTGCAAACTGGTTGGACAGAATCACAGAGTGCTTGGCAACATTCACAATTTTTTGCTTTTGTTTAATGAAAATAGGTAACATATTTATGTTTATTTTTGTTGAAAACAAAAACAAAAACATGTTTGGTACACGTTTGTTTCCAAAACATACAAAAATAAAAACAAGAAAACAAGTTTGATGAGTTCTCACAGGGGAGGCCTGAAGGGTGGGAGGTTGCCAGAGGTGGTGGCCAGAAGGTTGGGGTGGCTGGCGGGAGGAGGTGGCTGGATGTGGTGGGGCAGAGGGGGGTTACCAGAGGTGGTGGCCAGAGGGAGGAGGGAATAAAACTTGTCTTCAAAATAGGTGAAAACACACACGCACACAAAAATAAAAATAAAAAAAATCTTAAAGTGATGTAAATTTTGAGAACTGTTTACATTTTTTGGAATTGAAGCCAGTTATCAAACTTGTTTTCATTAACAGTTTTTCAAATTTCTTGCAAAAACAAAACCCAAAAACATTAGAACTATAGCCGATGATGGTAGCAGCCTTGTTTTAGCCAGTGAGACAAAGGAGATCCTTTCCTTTTAAATTTAGGTGTGATAATCAAAATTATAACATGGATTTGAGTGCCTATGTGCCCTATGTTAGTTACCCTGTTCTTTTCTGAAGAAGAAAGAATATCTCCAATGTGAAAGGATTCATAAATATCAAACAATAATAAACTCTAATGAACATGCAGAAAAGGTAGTATCTAAACTAAGCTAGACTCTCTTTACCATTTGCAGATAGTTGCAGATATCTCAAGCATATACCCAAAAGACTCAGAAGCACCACCAGCAGGGGTTGATGACATGACCAAGTTGGCATACCTCCATGAGCCAGGAGTCCTTTACAACCTTGCCTCTCGGTTTGCTCTCAATGAGATATATGTGAGTCATTTGTAGCCTAGCGAACACTGAATTTTGAGTAAAACTATTTAGTAATTCATTGAAGGGAATGTATTTACAAAACAACTAGGAACTAATAGTCGGTCCTGAAATAAGCAGACTTACACCGGGAATATTCTAATAGCGGTGAATCCTTTCCGGAGACTGCCGCACTTGTACGACATCCATATGATGGAACAGTATAAAGGAGCTGCTTTCGGTGAGCTAAATCCACATCTTTTTGCAGTTGCAGACGCCTGTTACAGGTATATCTAAATTGGGTGAAACCAAATGATCTCAAATGACCTTCATAGGGCCTGTTTGGCAAAGCTTTATGTAAGTTGAAAGGTGATGATTAGAAAGCAGAAGCCAAAAGCACCCTTCTCCCTACTTCTAGATAATCAACATTTTCAACTAATTTAAGCTACTTCTACCTAATAAGCTATAAGTAAAAACTACACCAAATAGTCTGACATAGACTCCCAAAATAGATAAAATAAATAAAAACTATAAGCAATTCATATTAGCTGCACCAATTAGTCCCATAATCAGACAATGAAGAGTTTATTCAATAATTCAATATCAGGGCAATGATAAATGAACACGGAAGTCAATCAATCTTGGTAAGTGGAGAGAGTGGAGCTGGTAAAACAGAGACAACAAAAATGCTTATGAGATATCTTGCATTCATGGGGGGCAGATCTAATACCGAAGGAAGAACAGTTGAACAACAAGTTTTGGAGGTGAGTAAAAGTCACTATTACTTCATATATATTGGGTGATAGTATAAATTTTGTGATAATTTATGCTTTCACTTTCCAGTCCAACCCAGTCTTGGAAGCATTTGGGAATGCCAAAACTGTGAAAAACAACAATTCCAGGTGAACTAGTTAAATGCTTTGTTCTTCAAATTTGTCCTATTTCCAATTCTACTACTATAGCTTGACTTACAGGAAAATTTACATGATTGAGTGGCTGTACCAGTCGTTTTGGTAAATTTGTAGAGATCCAATTCGATAAGTATGGGAAGATCTCTGGAGCTGCAGTTCGGACATATCTTCTTGAAAGATCAAGAGTTTGCCAAATCTCAGACCCAGAAAGGAACTACCACTGTTTCTACATGCTCTGTGCAGCACCACCCGAGGTGAGCTCATATAATCAAATCTGATCACCTGTGAGGTGACATAGCATAAAAAATAAAAAAATAAATAAAAATAAATGAATAAGTAACCATATATAAAGTGAGCTGACAGTATTATTTTATCACAGGATGTCAAGAAATTCAAACTAGGAGACCCAAGGACATTCCATTATCTAAACCAAACAAATTGCTATGAAGTAGCAAATGTGGATGATGCAAGGGAATATCTGGAGACCAGAAATGCCATGGATGTTGTAGGAATCAGCCAGGATGAGCAGGTGTGCGCCTATGCATCAGTGCAAAAACTGAGAAACAAAACTGAAAGGAGACATTCAATAAATAAAAAAACCTATGTTACATAGACTCTTCAAAATAAATCAAATACCCATACCATATCAAATACCTGACACTTGGACAAGGGTGCAAGATATGTGTCCGATACTTTCCATTAGATATTTTTTATATATTTATATTTAACACTATCATTATATGTATATATTGTTGTATAATTGCTTAAAAGGAATAAAATGTTTTTTGATATTGTATGTTACACATGACACCATTTTATCTCACTTAATAAATTAATAATATAAAATTATGACCCTTCTTTGCTGAGTTAGCATATTCTTAAATTATGAAATTCATCGAGCTCTAAATGCACACCTGTACCCTATACTTATACCCAAGTCCATGTAACATAGATCCAAACTAACAGTGTGTTTTCCTCTTTTAGGATGCTATATTCCGTGTGGTAGCTGCAATACTTCATCTTGGAAACATAGAATTTGTGAAAGGGAATGAAACAGATTCTTCAAAACTGAAAGATGAGAAAGCATGCTACCATCTTCAAACAGCTGCAGAGCTACTCATGTCTGAACCTAATCAACTTGGCCCTACTATACTGACTGGTAGCTTTTCACTTTTTATATATATCATCTCTTAATAAGCTTCTATGCAGGTGTGACGAGCAGGCTCTTGAAGACTCACTTTGCAAGCGTGTGATAGTAACTCCTGATGGAAACATCACAAAACCCCTAGATCCAGCTTCAGCTGCCACGAGTCGTGATGGCATGGCAAAGACAATATACTCCCGACTTTTTGATTGGTAAGCATATCAAACTCACCTCTTTTTCTTGGAGCTTTCAATTTTATCTTCCCCCCACACTGAAGCACTCCTACATAAGAATATTATATTTCTGCCATATCAATTATATTGGGAAGGAGAAAATACAAATGTCTGGTATTCAGATTCATCATCTTAATTCATTGAAGGAATAATACTTGGTGGATTGTGGCATGAACTTGAGGATGCCAATTATCGTGAATCCCATCTTAAAGACTATGTTGGTTTTGATATATGGCACTTAATTACCAAGGCACTTTTGTTCCAGTGGCAAAATGAACTCTATTCCTTCATACATGAAGATTTTGAAGAATGGGGATTGAGTGCAAGAAACTAAAAACATTTACGCTGTGTTTGGTTAGAGGATTTGAAGAGGGATTTGGAAAGGGAAAGGAAAAAGTTTGGTGAAATGTGAATAAATATACTTATATTTCACCTAGTTTCACACACCTTTTCCCTTTCCCTTTCCAAATCCCTCCCCAAATCCCTCAACCAAACACAGCATTAGTGATTTACCCAGTGTTACCAAAAAATGCTAATACCTCAACAAATTACGTTTTGAAACACATGGTACACTTTCAATCCAAAACAGTAAATTTAGTGATCCAAAGAGATCCCAAAAGTTTTTTTCCAATATATTTCTCTTAAAGTTATCTTAAGAGTAGGAAAATCAAATATAATGAGTTAAAATCTAATGTGACTAAAGTTTTTGAAAACTAGATTACAAACTAAACAATAGTATTACCGAATAATTAATTATGAAAGACTACAAGAGAAATATATGTATATATATATATATATATAAGAAAACTAAGCTAGCCCTAGATGCTAATAAGACTAAGCTAGCAAAAGATGTGACAATAGGAAGCATTGAGAGTTTGTCAAGTAGAAAAAGGAAAAACAAAATAATATGAGACTTCGTAAAGAAGTCAGTGAGCTGCATAATAGATAGAACAAAGGGCAACGACAAAATGCAAAGCTACAGATGATGGCGCACAAAATGGCAAGCAGTCTCAATGTGTTTGGTTTGCTCATGAAAAACTGAGTTACGAACAATTTGAATGGCACTCTTATTATCGCAATACATAGGAATAGGAGTAGAAATGGAAACACCAAAATCTATAAGCAACTAGCGCAACTAGTGCAACCAAACACATATTATTGCGAGCAACAATAGTCTACTTTTTACTCTTCTAGGCAATAAGAGAACTACCTAGAAAAACACAAAGACCAGTAGTTGACTTATGATCCATAGCATCACAAACCCAATTAGCATTAGAAAAGGCATGAAGATCCAAAGAAGTAGCAAATAACAATAAACTTTGATGCAAGGAACCCTGAAAATAGAGCAAAATACAAAAGAACATAAGCCCGGTGAACAGTAGTCAAGTTGGAAACAAACTGACTGACGTCATGTACTGCATAGGCGATGTTGGGGCGAGTAATTGTCAGATAAACAAGACTGCCCACCAGAACAGAATACAAAGTAGGATCAGATAAAGGAACACCATCAGTAGAGGTATAGTGTGCACATTAAGTTCATATAGAGTATCAACAATTCAGGAATCTGTCATATTGGCCCTCTGAATAACATCAACTGCATATTTGGACTGAGATAGAAGATACCCTTTAGGAGAAGAAGCCACCACAATAACAAGAAAATAAGTGAGCCAAGATCTTTCATCTCAAAGTGATGATGCAGGTGAGACCTGAGAACAAAAATACCATCAATATCATCACCAGTGATAATCATGTCATCAATACATAACAAAAGAATGACAAGGCCCACAGAAGTACAGCGAATGAAAAGAGCCGAATCATGTACAAAATCCCAAACCACAAACCACGGTAGAAATTTTTTCAAACCAAGCCCAAGTAGCTTGTTTGAGACCATGTACGCTTTGCAAAGTTTGCAAACTTAAGCAGAAGCCCAGGAGGAGGAACCATAAAAACTTCCTCAACAATTTAGGAGGATTTTTTAGTTGTTGTAGTTTGGTCAGAATGAAGGGAGGGTTTTTAGTTATAGTAGTTTTGGCCTTGTTAGCAACAGCACAAGACCTAGGCAATACTGAAACCACTGATTTAGGTGATTCTAGAGTTAGTAAAAGCAAATTCAAGAGGAGGTATCAAAATCGAGCAATGGCCAAGGTATCCACAGAGGCCAATTTTCCCGCCACGGTGGCCAATTCCAAAGTTTCTGGGATTCCCAATCCCAAGGGGACTTCCTGCGGTGGAGGAGGTGAAGCAATGTTGGTTGGGTCTTGGTGCCCCACACAATTCATATAGAATCATCATCATAATACTCCTAATAATGGAGATAGAATGGTTCTCCATATGATTCCTCACATCAGCAAGGAGTGTTGTGAGGATGTCAAAACAATTCATGAAGATTTATTGTACATTCACAGCCACATTTTTCATTGGCTTAGACATCAATGTCATCGTCATTCTTCTCCTACATCACCCGCACATTCTTTGTTGCCCATTCATGCTCCACCGGCACCTGCACCTGGACCTACACTTCCAATAGATGATTATGCAATGGCACTGATATCTAGTGACAACAATCAATTTCCTATTTTACCTGCACCTTCACCTTTAGGTGACACTCATGCGGTGTCTGCTAACGATCAACTTCCTGCTGCTCTATCACTAGTATCTAATGATGATCAAGAGGTGCCTTCACTAGTGCCTGGGGGTGATGATGGTGATGAACTTCTTGCTTCATCACCAGAGTTTGGTGGTGATGACAATGAACTTCCTGCTTCGATACCGAGGTTTGACGGTAGCAATGGTGACGAACTTCATGCTCTAGCACTAGTAGCTGATGGTAGTGATAATGACCATGAACTTGGCACCGGTTTCTGATGATGACGAACTTCATGCTCCAGCACCAGTTTGTAATGGTGGTGATGATGATAATGAACTTCTTGTTCCATCATCGTTGTCTAGTGGTGGTGATGATGAACTTCCTTATTAGGCACTAGTGTCTGGTGGTGAAGATGATGAACTTCTTACATCAGCACCAGCCTCTAGTGATGGTGACGGGCGATAAACTTCCTGCATTGACATCGTTCTCTGGTAGTGATAAATTTATTTCTCTAGCATCAGTCTCTAGTGATGGTGAACATGAACTTCTTCGTTCATCACCGATTTCTAGTGGTGATGATGAACTTCATGTGCTAGCACCAATGTCTTGTGGCGGTGATGATGAACTTCCTGAGATGATAAAGAATTTCAAATTTCATTCGCCAGCACAATCTCATTGAAAAGTGGTCACTTTATTTATCTTAGTTTTAGTAGGATGATGTTTTTATTTTCGTTTTGATTTGACGATAGTTAAGAGTTGCATTGTTTAACTAGGATCTCCCTAGTTCCATTAGTTAGTTTAACTATATACATTTATTTGTATAGAAGTAGTGTATAAGAAGGAATAATAGTGGTGTTTTGTTTATAATAAATAAATAATAAAACAACAATAAGCAATAAACATATGGTCAACTATTGTATTATTGAATAACTAGCAGTTGACCCCTGCAATGCATTTGCTTTTTCTTTTTTCTTTTTTAAATATTTGATGGTACAATGTGTTATAAAAAAATAATTTTAATTAAAATTAAAGTATAATTTTAATTATTTATTTTGCTAATATTGGCGCCTATCATTCTATAAAATCGTTACTTGAATACTTATATACATTAATTTTAGTTAAATTATTTGTGTATTTTGATAATTTTTGTTTTATCGTATTATAAAAGTATAATTATCATATAATAATTTTATATGATATATATTAAATTATAAAATAATAAAATAAATACTCATTTTGATATTAAAAATAATAGTTAAATTAGAAGAAGAATTAGTAACATAAAATTAAAAGTAATTCTAACTATTTAATTTTCTTTTATATTCATTTGGAAAATAAAATATGTAGAAATAGATATCATATAAAATTTATTAAAAAAATTAAATATAAATATGTTGTAGTTGGATTATCATATAATGATTTTATATGATAGAAATAAATAAATAAATAAATAAAGTGAGCAAAAGGGGGGGGATAAAGAAATAGGAAGGAAAATAAAAAGGGAAAAAATAAAAAAATAAAAAGGGGAGAGAGAGAGAGAGTGAACAAAAAGGGGGAAAAGAAGGTGAGTGAGTGGGAATTAAAGAAATCTTGACCCTAGGATGAATTTGGAAATTAATCGCAATCCTTGAAACAAAATGTATCTCTAAGACATTTTGACACATTTTCAAAAACCCTCTTGCTTTATTATATAGATATTAAATTATAAGATTGTAAAATAAACACTCTTACTTATATTAAAATATCAATTATATAAAAGAAATTAAACAATGACTAACCAAGAAAGAATTACATAACAATGTCTAAACCTAAAAAGAAAAAATAATGAAAACATCCAAACAATAGATACATCCCCAGTGTGTGAAGTGATTAATCATCTGTAATACGATGTCAAAACATAAAAGAATTTTGTTCAACAATTGAAAAAGTAACTCAAATAGTAAATTCAAACTTTAGAGGTTTTTTTAGAGTATCATTGTTGTGTAAGTTTTTCCTTCTGCGAGTTATGATTATATAAAATAATGTAGGAAATGAAATATAATTTCATCTATAGAATCACTATAAAATTTAAAAGAAAAATCCATAATATAGAATAATATAGAATTGGCGTTGGATATAGAATAATGCACGGAAAAATAAGAAGGAAAAAAAAAAGGCAATTTAGTATTAAAAAAAAATCGTAATACCCTTGAAAGAATAAGAAGAAAAACGTGAAATGCAAAATTGGTATTGGATTTGTGGATTATCTCAATTTACCATGAAAAATATATGGAAAGAAATATTTGTCAAATAGAGTCCATATAAAAGAGGTAAAGTTAATATAATTTAAATTAAGTTTAGGTTTGGGTTTGTATAGAACTCTATATGTAATTAAGAAAATACATACTAACGTGGCTCTCTTAAAAAAAAAGTAAGCCCTTATAATATGCCACTTAAGCATGGGAAAAACACTACTTTTAATAATAAATATATGATTAGTTATGAAAGATTACAAGAGAAATATATATAAGAAACTTTTTTCATCCTTGCAGTATAGCTTCTCATTGAAAATGTAAAAACATACTTCCCACTTCCTACAATCTGGCTGCAAGATCAACAATAATTGTATGAAGACAGGTAGAATTCCTTGGAACAGTTTGAATGATGCATCATTTTGTTCACCCTACTACATATTTTATCACTAAATAAGCTTTAAAAAAATTACTTTCTAAACTACTTTATTTTAGTAAACTTAAAGGCTTTAGTTCTAGTAATTCAACAATATAAACCAAGGGGCTCTAGTCTAGTTGGCCACCCCTTTGGCCACCAAGTCTCTCCTAAGGGGGAGGTCTTAGATTCCACTCTTAGGAATGGAATGGGAGGGCAAGATATTCTTGCA
Source organism: Camellia sinensis (assembly GCF_055761805.1). Classification (NCBI taxonomy): domain Eukaryota; kingdom Viridiplantae; phylum Streptophyta; class Magnoliopsida; order Ericales; family Theaceae; genus Camellia; species Camellia sinensis. Next base: position 86,842,184 of record NC_138965.1, read on the forward strand.
AGGTGTATCGGCGTGAGTTTCAACTACCCCAAGGTGCTAATTTAATAACTAACCACTAACTTTTGCCGATCAAAAAAAAAAAAAAATTCAACAATAAAATTTTTCAGTTTTATCGAACAACAGTGTACATGATTACTTGTAGCATCAAAAAGTCCTCAAGTGTACAGGATCTAGTATCACAAAAAGCATGCCATCCTGATAAGGTAAATTATCTATTTAACCAATCAGATCAGATCAGAAAATTCAAGAAGATTACCGGATCTCATAGTCAGATATCAGAATCCACTGGTTGTTTATATGGATAAAACCAGTCCGAGCAGAATCTATTTGAGATTTGACAAATGGAGTAAAGGACGGAGGGAAAGTGAAGTCAGATTTGAAGTCACTTATTGTTATAACCCAGAAAGAATTCACATTAAGGTCACAAGTTCCACCAGAGGTATATTCACTTCCTTGCAGAAAAAAACATGAACCAAAGCTCGTGTGGAAAGATGAAGGATGAGCATCCTTTGTGACAACTGCCAGTGAAAGGTAACCATTCAATATATCAGTTCCTGACTCGAATGAATTGCCATGCAGTTGCTATCTAGATTAAAATCTAGCCTCCAAAAAAAAAAATTTATGATCAGGAAGCTCTTCCCAAGTTTAGCATTGTGCTACATAGGCAAGACATATATAGGCATTTCAAGTGCTGATAGGGCAAGAACTATTGTAGCCAAAACATATAAATTATTGCAGTCAAAACTAGGAATTTCCATAAAACGTCCCATAAACATCTTATGTCAAATAAAGGTTGTTAGATCACCAATTGTCCCAAAAGCTATCATATCGTTGTTAGGTCACCAAATTATCCCCAAAGCTTAAGCAATTAGAAAATGGGCCCAACAATGTTTATCAAGCTATCCAACATCTTCCTCATATGCAACCTCGTCTTATACATGGAGAGACAAACAGATAATTAAATGGAGTTCAAACAAACATACCAAATGGGGGTCCAAATGTAAGCAGAGAGACTTGAACCCAAAACTTTCCAAAACCAAAGCTCTAATACCATGTTAGGTTACCAATTATTCCAAATGCTTAAGCATTTAGAAAATGGGCCCAACAATACTTATTGAACAAAGGCAACCACTAATCTTCCCATAACCAAGTACGGCATTATAAAAATGAGTACATGAAGATAGCAAGACTTACTAAGAAAAATGCCACAAGGTAATTTTGTACTCTACGTATGAACAAAAGATAACTTGCACTTGTGCTCACCAAGGAAATAAGAATTGTTTCTTCCATAATGTAATGAGCAAGTTAGATATTTACAGTGATATAAATTCACTAACAGAGAAGTGTTGGATGAAGCTTCGTAGAATGCGGTTACTTATTTTATTTAATATAAAGAAATAAGGGAGAGAATAACTTTTGCACGACTTTCCTCCCTTTCTTTTTCATGATTCTCGAACTTTCCTTTTATTTTCCAGCATAAGACACCACAGGAAAATGATAACATATATCATTGTCTTAAAAACAATTGTAACAATAAGGTTTTCCATGTAATTTAAATATTTGGCCATGAATATTGTATTATGATTCATAATAAAATTGTCACCAATAATCCCACTTTCATTTAAGCTCTAGTTATGCAAAAGTAGAGTCTGATGAATCAAAAGCTAACAAAATATCTCAAATTATTTCATGTCATAAACTATGATGAAGGGCTATTAATGTGAGTCAAACTCTAAGGTTTTTCCCCTTCGTATCTTGATTATTTTATGCAAAGATTTGTTTGACCCATCAAAAAAAAACAAAACAAAACAAAACAAAGACTTGTTTAATTTGGATTAGATCTTTACAAGTACCACTATGGTAAAAAAGTGGATAAGAATATTTTTCCCTACTCTAGGGAAAATACACTAAGGCCGTGTTTGGTTCATAGATTTGGGTAGGGATTTAGCAAGGGAAAGGGAAAAGGTAGGTGAAATGTGAATCAAATATAGCTACTTTTGATACACTTTTTCCCTGGTAACTATGCATGAAATTATAACCATAAACATTAATAAGCTTGTCAAGAATCCAGTTCCATAGTGCTGCAACATGCAATTTAATCTATCTAGCCTTCAGTGTTTACATAACGATAGAAGCCATGGTCAAGTTTATTTGTCAACTCAACTTAGTAGGCTGACATTTTTTCTTAAGAGACTTGATAGCATAGCACTGATGCTAGTCAAGAGATCCGTAGTCATAAGAATATAGCTGAGAATGTTTGGCTTCTAAGTTCAGTAAAAAATTGCTTTTCAGTCCCAAACAGGGTCTATCCTGCAGTGAGTGAAAGATTACATTGTAATGCTTAATGAACTATGGCAGGATTGTAGACAAGATAAACAGTTCAATCGGCCAGGATCCCACTGCAAAAAGTATAATTGGTGTCCTTGATATTTATGGCTTTGAGAGCTTCAAGATCAACAGGTAAAGACTGATAGATTTATTTTCACAATATAATCTTCCTTAATTTCAACTTTGAAGAGCTTATCACATGCTCTATCTGGTAGTTTTGAGCAGCTATGCATCAATCTAACAAATGAGAAGTTACAACAACATTTCAATCAGGTGAGCACGAGAATTCTATTTAGTATCAAAATTTTGTATTTACTAAGATCTATAAATGCATATGTAATTATTAGGCATGTAAAAATGTCCTGAGGCTCATGGGTCAGCCCCGCCTAGGGCCGGGCTATCCTAGGCCCAAATTCCCTCAGGTAGGACCTGAGCCAGAGATGGGCCCAGTTTTTCAAATTTTCAGTCATAAAAAAGCACCCTCCCCTAGGGTCCTAATTTGGCCTGGCCTAGGATTTGGTACAATCCTTGTTGGGCTAGGCCCAACAGAAACAGGGCCAGCCAGGCCAAGACACCAAATTTACATGCCTACTAAAGTATGTATGCACATGTGTATGGTCTATATGCTACAATGCTCTGTATACACAGTTACATGGAAAATCATCTTTACAGCATGTATTCAAGATGGAGCAAGAGGAGTACACAAGAGAGGAAATCAACTGGAGTTATGTAGAATTTGTAGATAACCAAGATGTTTTAGATCTTATCGAGAAGGTATTGACTCTATCCAATTTTCACACTACTTGACTATAAGAAGGATCCCTAGAAGGATGATTGTGTCTTGTGCATGCAGAAACCTGGGGGTATAATTGCTCTTCTTGATGAAGCCTGGTACGTATTTTGCCTACTTGCCATACCATAAACGTATCAATGTGTTAAAAGACAGGTGTAACACATTCATACCTCAACACTGCATGATCAAAGTTCAAACTTTTGACAACCAGTGGTACCTGCCAGAAAAATAATATCTATATCCTTATTTTTTTGCGGGAAGGAGAAAACACTCCCGTGTTAACCCTTCTTATTTATTTATGGAAAAAAAAAAAATGCGCACAAGCACTTCAACGTATACATGAATACAAATGCATGCATGGTATATGGCTTCATTGATTTTCTTTTGCAGCATGTTTCCCAAGTCAACCCATGAGACATTTGCCCAAAAGATGTACCAGACATATAAAGGACACAAACGCTTTAGCAAGCCAAAACTTGCTCGAACAGCCTTCACTGTCAACCATTATGCTGGAGATGTAATCAATCCCAAAGTTTCCACTTCTGATTATTCAATAATATATTAAACTAATCACTTTCTCACTGAAACACTTTTGGTCCAACAGGTTATTTACCAAGCTGATCACTTCCTCGACAAAAACAAGGATTACGTTGTAGCAGAACATCAAGCTCTATTAGATGCATCCAAGTGCACTTTTGTTGCAAATCTCTTCCCTACATTACCTGAAGAAACAGCTAAGCAATCCAAGTTCTCATCCATTGGTACCCGCTTCAAGGTAAGGCAAATTTCATAGGTTACAGGAATTTTAAGCAATTTTGGGTCTAAGTCCTGATGACTCATGCATCAAACTTCAAAATCCAGCAACAACTACAATCTTTAATGGAAACCCTGAGCACAACTGAGCCACATTACATCAGATGTGTGAAGCCCAATACAGTTTTGAAACCGGGAATCTTCGAGAACCCCAACGTCTTAAATCAATTGAGATGCGGGGTAAGTGACTTTCTAATTCAACTTCACCCAATGCATAGCATTCAATCCACTGGCTACTTTAGAACTTGCCTCTACTGATAAGTCTTTCTGGCAATTATTTTGGCAGGGTGTACTAGAGGCAATTAGGATCAGCTGCGCTGGATATCCAACAAAAAGATCATTTGATGAGTTCCTTGACCGCTTTGGGATGTTAGCTCCAGATGTTCTGGACGGGTATAAATTAGCTATTCATTGTTAAGATATACACAAGTAAAGACAAGAACTTTATAAACAATCCAATTCAGTACTGTGGACTCAAACATATGAATCATCTCCATACATTCATTATCATCTTCAACAACTCAGAGGCAATACTATGAAGTACATTCATGTAGTAACAACTTTGGTGCTAACTGTTTTCCACTCTGCAGATCTGACGAGAAATCAGCATGCATTGCCATCTGTGACAGGATGGGCTTAAAGGGTTATCAGGTACTAAATCTGGAATTTATTGTGTATATAATATGTAATAGCATGCTTACCAGTGAATTTCTGAGAAAACTCCTAGAAACTATTGGGAAAACTGTTTTAACCTAATAATCTATATTTCAGATTGGGAAAACAAAGGTGTTTCTTAGAGCAGGACAGATGGCTGAATTAGATGCTCGAAGAACTGAAGTTCTAGCTAATGCTGCTAGGCGCATCCAAAGGCTAATCCGAACATATCTCACCCGAAAGGAGTTCATCACCCTAAGAGGGGCTACAATTCATATGCAGAAACTTTGGAGAGGTAACCCTTTTTTTCCTGAGCAATTACATAATAGCATCATTGCTCATGAAATTTGAAGATTGGACCCTATAAACTATAAACCAAACCAAACCAAACCAAGCCTTAAGTCCCATCAAATAGGGTAGGCCACTTGAATCCTTCTTCTCCACTCGACTCTATCAACGGCTATTTACCCCAAAAACTATAAACGAACTGAAAATCTTCTACAAATTTCTTCTACCGCAATGTTTTTGATTTTTTAACATTTTTGTTTTTAAGTAAAATTAGGAGGTTAAATGTGTGTCAGTTTGACCCTACTTATTGGTTTGGGTTTAACAAAACCAGTTTTACAACCCAATGATGAATAGATCAGAGGTTGAAGGGATATTTATGTGGACAATCCCACCAGAACCTAATCCAATGCCATCTCTATAAGCAATTTTGGCGGAGGACTGGATATGACTATTTTTCTTCTGCTGCCTTGCACAGCACAACTTGCACGTCAGCTGTATGAATGTATGAGAGAGGAAGCTGCTTCAATCTGTGTACAGAAACATTTGCGTGCTCATGCAGCAAGAAAATCTTACACAAACTTACAGGCATCGGCAATAGCTATTCAAACTGGATTGAGAGCAATGGATGCTCGAAATGAATACAGACACAGAAGAAGAAACAAAGCGGCAATTATACTTCAGGTAATAAGTTCACTCTAGTTGGGAAATCTTGGATTTTTTTTCACTAGAATTTTAAACATAATAAAATAGAGAAAATTTTAACACAGGCAATCATTTGGGATCAAAAGTGTTTCACCATCCACAAATGTTAGATTCTGAGAAAAACCACAAATTTGAGAATATGAAGAGCAATGTGTGCTATTTTATAAACTACAAGGAGTAATCAAAATTTCAGAAACAATTTTGGAAAGATGTGCAGAATCTGGAATATTCATAAATAGTTGGGGGAACATAATATGCAGCTGTAAAATTAAATTTCACCTACTTGATGAACAAGTCGGGATAACTTAAATTACATGAATGAGTTAAGAATATGGTAACAATCTAGGGGTCGTTGATATAGCATTGGTAATAAGGTTCAAATGCAACAAATATCCACAATTATCGACCTCAAAAAAAGGATTGATTATTCTATCAATCTTTGTTTCTTGCAGACTGAATGGCGAAGATACCATGCTCTTTCCACTTATAACCAGCAAAAGAAAGCAACTCTTACACTTCAATGTCTTTGGAGATCAAAGGTTGCAAGGAAGGAGCTTAGAAAGCTGAAGATGGTAAGTTTTATTCTTTATAGAACTATTCACCAATCTCAAACACTGAACTGCTCTATAAACAAACCTAAATTACAAGCAAACATGAAGCTAAGAATTGAGGAATTCTTGAACGCAGGAAGCAAGAGAAACAGGGGCACTTAAAGAAGCCAAGGACAAGCTGGAGAAGCGCGTTGAAGAGCTAACATGGCGACTAGACTTTGAAAAGCACTTGAGGGTATATTCTCTAACAACTTTGTTGAAATGACTCACAAACACTAAGACCTGACACAGTCAGTAATATTTGAAAAGCAAATGTGGGTGCTACTATCTTTGTAATTGATCCAGTTCAAATGGAAAAAGATTAACAGTTTAGTTAAGATATCAGTTACACAAAGGGGTTGGGTGGGCGAGGCTCAGCCACATCAAGCAACAACCTTCATTCTAGCCAATGTCAGAGCTTGTGTATCCATAATAAATACCTATATGCCCTGAACCCAATAAATAAAACTTGTCTCAACTACAGCATAGTAAAGTATGTGGAGACATATTGAACTTATGATGAGTTACAGACTAAATATGGTAGACAGGTAGGGAAAACTATAAGTGAAACAGATAACTGAAAAACACTCAAACTGAATGCTGAAAGTATAGTCTTTTTCAGCTCACCATTATAAAATGTGTTCTCCCTGTAGACTGATCTTGAAGAAGCAAAAGGACAAGAAATTGCAAAACTACAAAGTGCCTTGCACGAAATGCAAGGGAAACTGGATGAAGCTCATGCTGCAATCATTCACGAGAAGGAAGAAGCAAAGATAGCAATTGAACAAGCCCCACCAGTAATCAGAGAGGTACCGGTTGTGGACAACAGCAAGGTGGAGGAATTGACACTTCAGAATGAGGAACTCGAGGTAAATCAAGCAACTCAGCCTACTATAATTTCTGTCAAGAGAGCTAAATTTAAATGAAAATGAGTTAGAGAATAAATGATAGCATAAAATATAAGAGGACTCTCATAGTGGTTATAGAAACGGGCCAAAGTACAGCTGCACAGAAAATATGCAGCAAGGTGTGCCATGCGAGTGCCTTTTGAGCTGCTAAATAATGGCAAAAGGTCAGAAATTTTCATATGCCAGGGATAGGTGGCGACTGATTTACTATGCATTCTGGATGTGTAGGGTGAGATAACAGAGCTAAAAAAGAGGGTTGAGGAATTTGAGCAGAAATATTCTGAAGTTGAAAATGAGAGCAAAGCAAGAATAAAAGAAGCAGAGGATTCACAGATAAAAGTGTCACAGCTTCAACAGAACATTGAAAGGTAGTCAAAAGAACTATTTGCAGATACATCTTTACAATTATTGATTTTGTTCTAACTATATCTTCTTTATGCTCGCTTTCAGATTAGAACTGAACCTGTCCAACCTTGAATCTGAGAACCAGGTTTTACGTCAGCAGGCTTTGGTTGCATCAACAAATGAGGAACTCTCTGAAGAAATGAAAATGTAAGAACTTGACATTGTTATCTGGTGTATAAAAACATTATAGAAACTAGGAACCAGTTAATCATTTAACCTCACAAGAAATCCAACAGAGTTGAGCTCATTTGGATATTTGTTGAGTGAAAGAAAAAAGGCAGGATGAATAAGTAAATAAATAAAGAAAAGCTAATAATAATGCTTCCTTCACTTTGAACAAAAATTATAACTAGAAACTTCTTCTGTCAATGTTATTATGCAGCCAAAACATGTTACTGTTAAGCTGACCTGCTTCTCTTCAGGATGGATAAATACTATCAAATAAAATATTCTACAGTGAACAATTTGATAAATTACATAAAAACATTCGACCTTGAATTACTATATTGGTTCCATACCAAACTCTATAGACCTTGCAAATTTACCTTAATAATGAAAAGCTCATATCAATAATCAATGTTACAACTGTAGGAAAAATATTTTCGGCAAATCAATTTAATCCAAATAAATAATAAAATAAAACACAAGAAATTTCTTACAGAAATTCTTCAAAAGTTTGAACAGTTTGTGACTAAGAGCAGTGTTTGAACACTGTGTCTTTAAGACAAAAAAATTTCGCTCTTGCCTCTGGTACTTGCGATTAATGGACGTCTTACCTCTAAGATACAACGATCACCCCACACAGAAATTGCACAACTTTCTGTGTGTATGGCAAACTAATTTGTGTCATGCACTCTCTCTTTTATACTTAACTATGACATATGTATGAATCCTAACACTTGCTATTCAAATGAATGCCATAGGGATGGTATTTATAGAAATATTTGTGACCATTCATAAAGGGAATGACTCTAAAGTCACACCCTTTCATATGAAGAGACACAATGAAGGGTTGCACCCTTTCATTCGAATGGAGTCCAATTCCATTCACTTCTAAATTTTTCCAACAATCCCCACAATAATGAAATTGATGATATAATGCAAATGAAATGCAGATACTGACAAAAGAGAATACAAAATGGAAATATCCTAGATCAGGATAGGTAGTTTTTGGCCTTGAAACTTCCTTAGTGAAAGACTATCGAACTTACTAGCTAATCAGTGAACATGGTGCCTTAAATTTTTTAGCCGTTATGTAAGTCAAGACAATAGAATTCACACAAACTATCTCCGAACACAGCTTGGTTCTTTCAGTTGTGCCCGTTTTGGCGTTGGGCAATTCCTGGTGTTCATGAGTGTTTTAGAGAATTTAGCCTTATCAATTCTCATAGAAGTGGCCCCTTCACACTCATATAGGTGATCCTTGCTTTGAGTCTCTTAAACACTCTTGAAAAATACCCCTCTAGGTTTTCAAAATATTAGTGATCATTAAAAGCATAACTTACCCTAGGTCCCCTATATACAACACATGTTGCAGATATCACTCTCATCGTAGAAATGGATAGGAGATAGATTCCCTTAGTGATTTCTAGTGAGTCATTCATAATTTGGTTGTCCCTTTGAACCTAGATCTTAGGATCTCCAGTTAGCTAGATTGGGTTGCCATTATAGTGACTCGAAATTAATAGGCTTTAATCACATTCCCCTCAATGAACTTTTCCTCATTTGCTCTCTGGTCAAATTTTTTGTTTGACAGCCGCTATTTTTTGTTTGACCTTCTCAGTTTGACCTTCTCAGTTATATATCATTGAGTAATTAATGGATCCACTATATTCCTTAGACAATATTCACAACTAAGAGCAAATGTCCTACGGTATTAAATCTTTGATTATATTGAGACTTACTGTTACTCTATTTCACTCCCATATTTAATTTTAATTAATAGACATAAAGATGTTCCTTAGGAGTTAACAAAGTCCCTTTTGTTTCTCCTCCAACTTTGTCTAAGACAAAGAATTGAGATCCTTTGTGGACCTACCATCGGAACCGTTTCTTTAGTAAGATCCTCCAAGCACCCCACATTTTAAGTACTCTAAGGAAAATTAATTTCCTTGTTAAGATATTACCACATGAAAATATCAATACACCCCCACAATTCTGATATAAATCAGAATATAACATTTATCACTTATTGACTATGGTGTGTTTGAATTATAAAATTCTAAATCAAATTTATGAAATAGACAACTTAGACCAATTATGACTACACAAGTCAAAATTAATGCCTAAACAAAATTATATCCTCAGAAAGATTTTGCCCAAAAATCAAATAATTTAAAAACCTCATTTGATTGTATAAGTTCTTACAATGCAATCAAGAAAGGGGAAAAAATACCTATACCTCCAAATTAAGACTTCAACTCTTAAATTACTTCTTATTTGAGTTTACATGGGTAAGACAACTCTGCTTTTCTGCCCCACATTTGTGATAATACGTAAATTACCATGAACAACATGACTCATTTATGAACAAGTATCACTGTCACAAATAATAACTCATTTTTGATAGAATCATCATTTATTCATTCAAAACAAATACTTGTGACAAAAGATAATTAAATTATCTAACCAACAGTGAAACTCCCACAAATAACTTTTGATCCAAAATGATAGAATTGAACCAAAATATAAAATATAAACAATATAGCCAATATTCAAGCCCCAATTAAAATATAATTTAAATTGAGAGTTTAGAAACAAAGATTTAAAAACTAATTTTCTAAATGAAGTCTGATTAAACCAAAATTGAATTTTGTATTAAAACCCAAAAAAATCTGGTGTTAAATATGACCCAAAACAATCCTCAAACAAAAAATATATATATATATATATAAAGGATTGTAATGCACACTACGAAAATGCGGGCCGAAAACTAAAGGCCATCAATGTTGTTTGATATGAACAACATAGAAGTCTCATAAATATAGCACTACCCAATGGGGAAAAAAAAATGTCATGCCCACTAATGTTACACTACAGATCAAACAGATAACTACTGTAACAACATACATTAGTTCTGCTATTCATATACAACGTTTAAGGACACAACTTCAAGTTAAAAACAGTTGGGTCATAACCATTATTAAATAAAATGTCACCTTTGTACGGAACACCATCATGCCGATTGGTTTCTCCGTTTCCAACGACATATTCAATGGCATCAGCACATCACTGGCCAAACGGTGCATCACTCTCATTAAGTACATTGACCCAGATGAAAATTTATTTCTGATCCTTCCAAAAAAGTTGGGTATGCCCCTATCCGTGAAGAAATCGAACCGATTAAAATTAATCGATGAAGAACTTCACCCTTCTAATTATGATGTGAATCTAAATTATTCAAGTTACTTCATTGTGGATTATATCACTCTTGACAACCCACACTGCAGATTTGGCCAAAGACAAAGCCATCATCCCAAGAAATCAGGAAACTTCAATGTCCCACACACACACACACACATATATTATATATATATATATATATATATATGTATATAATAAATTCTCAACAACAAGCAACAATCAAGATCATACAAAAGATTCAGATTTTTCAAACAAGAAAAGTTTCTCAGATTTTCCTTTTCCAACTTCCAGTTATGAAAAGATCATGCCTATCAACTTTCAGATATATACACAAACATATAGTCAAACTATATAAACAGTTTTAATAAAACATTCAAACAAATCATATTTAACAATATCTTATAATTCTTGCAAAACTTAAAGTTTCAGGTATATTGATAACATATATAAACAACAAAATCACGTGTTTCACAAATAAAATGCAAAATGCAGCAGAAATTATAGTTGAACCAAGTTCTGGTCACCGAACATTGAAAGTCACAAAGATCTTATTTTCTTAATTACACCTCATTGATTGTAAACATATACCAAAAAAAATCATGCAATAGAATTCTACTTAAACAAAACTTTGGATAAAAAATTACCAATCATATTTATCAATTCTATTACCAAAGAAAAGATGCAATAACAATACTTGAGTTTTACTAAAAGTAGGAAACAAATTTTGCAGGAAACCAAATTTGCAAAAAATTAATTTAACCGAAAAGAATTAATCTGTATCACTACAAATAATGAAATTTCTGTCTTAAAATTGTAGGAAAAATATTTTCGGCAAATCAATTTAATGCAAATAAATAATAAAATAAAACATAAGAAATTTCTTATAGAAATTCTTCAAAAGTTAGAACAGTTTGTGACCGAAGCTAATGTTTAAACACTATGTCTTTAAGACAAAAAAATTTCTCCCTCGTCTCTGGTGCTTGCAATTAATGGACGTCCTGTCTTCAGGATACAACGATCACCCCACACAGAAATTGCACAACTTTCTGTGTATACAGCAAACTAATTTACGTTATGCACTCTCTCTTTTATACTTGACTATGACATATGTATGAATCCTAACACTTGCTATTCAAATGAATGCCATGAGGATGGTATTTATAGAACTATTTGTGGCCATTCATAAGGGTCATGAGTCTAGAGTCACACCCTTTCATATGAAGAACACCATGAAGGGTTGCACCCTTTCATTCGAATGGAGTCCAATTCCATTCACTTCTAAATTTTTCCAACAACAACTGCATCCACTGTTTACCTTTGCTGAGACTTGAGTTGTGTAGGTAACAGATTCAATTCATTATGAACTTTTGAAACAAACTTGAAATCTTAATCTAAGAGTTAGCCGCTTATCTATTTGTTTTAGAAAATAGTCATCATTACATGAATCTGATGAATCTTTCTTTGTCAGCCTCAAGAACAAGATTAGAGATTTGGAGTCAGAAAATGAGCTGCTCCGCAGCCAGAAAATTGTTGTTGAGCAAATAACTACTCCTGAACGAGTACAGCTGCAATCCAAGGTACAACGTGTTTGAATAGCCTTTTAGGGTAAAATTGCTATATTATTTGTCACTGACCACTGTGAAAATGTAGTGTTTCAACAATGGGCACCAAACAGAAGAGCATCACCAATCAACAAAAGAAGAGCATCAAACACCAAAAGTATAGCCAACCTTCTCACAAGTTATTCTTAAAGAACACACCAATAGTAAACACTTGAGTATTCAATTTGTACCTTTGAAGTAATAAGTTAATTATGTTTGCAGGAAACAGAACCTCTTGTCCCTATCCTAGCTAAACAAAGATCCCTAACAGACAGGCAGCAGGTATGTAATTGAAGGATAAAAAGCCTTGGGGGATATGCACCAAAATAGGAAGTCCAACAAATAAAGATTGCTTTGAATCCTATTGGCTTGTTTTAATTGTCTATTCATGTTACATGCCTCCTCATATTCATAACTATAACCAGGAAAACCATGATGTATTAATCAAGTACCTCGTGGAGGACAAGCGGTTCGACAAAGGCAGACCTGCCGCTGCCTGCATTGTGCACAAAACACTTATCCAATGGAGATCCTTTGAAGCAGAGAAGACAAATATATTTGATAGGATAATTCACACAATCCATTCATCTATAGAGGTAGCATTCTCCACCATTACATATATACCAAAAATGCCTTAGGCACTTTGGAACTAAGTGCAATCCATCAGTCACCAGCTTTGTCCTGTGTGGCTCGGGCAATACAAATGATATAGTCTGTTTCACCATGCAAACTAAATTGCAGCATTATGCTATATTGCAGCATCACGAAAACATCACAGATCTGGCATATTGGCTCTCAACAACTTCTACCCTTCTGTTTTCTCTACAAAATACAATCAAGGCCAGCAATACACCTAACGTGGCTTCACATCGTACTCGAACCTCACCGGCGACCTTGTTTGGTAGAATGGCACATGTAAGCTATTCCAAGCAAAAACTTTTTTTGCCACAAATACCATTTCAAAGTTTTGTAATGCTAAACATATCACATATATCAGGGTTTTCGTTCATCCTCAATGGGCATGGGAATTTCCAGTGGGTACAGTGGAATGGAGGGAAAGCTAACCACACGATCAAAAATAGAAGCTAAATACCCGGCCCTACTATTTAAACAACATCTGACTGCATGTGTAGAGAAAATATATGGTATGATCCGTGATAGCTTAAAGAAAGAGATTAGTCCATTCTTGAACTTGTGCATACAGGTAAGAATTTTATATTTAAAAACCCCAGTTCAATGATTTTTATATAGTCTTTGATACATCTTCAAATATATATATATATATATTAACAGGCACCAAGGACCACAAGGGCCAGAGCAATTAGAGGCTCATCTAAAAATATACATTCAAGTATAGTTGCAAAACAACAGGCATCAAGCATACACTGGCAAAGTATTGTCAACAACTTGGATCATACCTTGAGCATCCTTTCAGGAAACCATGTATGAAGAAATCTTTCTTCCATATCATTTCTGAATTCATGTTTTAAAGAGGAAATTTCCCGGTTTTTAATGTATTCCTACTGTATCTTCAGGTCCCCTCCACAATCTCAAAGAAAATCTTTGGTCAGGTTTTCTCATTCATAAATGTCCAGCTTTTTAATAGGTATGCAGCTCCATCCTTCTCCAACCCTTACTACTCAAATATAACTAGATTCTTGAACGAAATAATTCACTCTGAAAAGTAAACCAAGTATCCAAACCCAATGTCCCACTGATTTGCAGTTTATTACTTCGTCGTGAGTGCTGCTCATTCAGCAATGGAGAATATGTAAAGGCTGGTTTGCAAGAACTGGAACAGTGGTGCAATAAAGCAACAGATCAGGTAACAAGATTATCTACATGAAACTTTTTTCAGACTAATGTATAGCAGATTCAAGATTATGAAAAATAAGAAGACCATATTTCAATTATTATATGCAGTTTTCAGGATCATCATGGGATGAACTCCAACACATAAGGCAAGCTGTAGGATTTCTGGTAAGATGTTCAGAACCCACATCAATCAACCAATAAACTTGATTAAATATTAAGATTTAACAAGAACGTGCTTCCACCATGCAGGTTTCGCATCAAAAGCCTCAAAAATCACTGGACGATATCACAAATGAACTCTGCCCGGTAACTTAATTAATGTAGTCAAGCAAAAATAAAAATAAAAAAAGAACAGCATCTAATTTCACTTCAAAAACCCACTAAAAACTGGTCTACTAAAATCAAAAAATCCAATATAGTGAACCCTGAATTATGTTTTCCTATTTTTGCTTTCCCTTTTTTGAGCTAGATCTTGAGCATTCCACAAATATATCGCATTGGAACAATGTTTTGGGATGACAAATACGGAACACAAGGATTATCCTCAGAGGTAAGTTCTTTACATAATTTCATTGTTATAAACAGATTGCAAAGCAAAGCTATGCTTGTTGAAGTTTATTTTCCAAAATCAAAGAAACAGGTGAGTTCCAGCTATATTATTCTCATACATAGTTTACACTCAGTTCAGCTCTTCATTTGTGAACTAACCTGTGTATTCCGGTGATGCATAAACACAAATTTTCATATTTTACTTGCATCCCCTCTCTACCCTTTGGTTTACAGCGGTTGTTATGTACTTTGTTGTATATTTTCCACAACTGAATCCCCTCTCCATGCATAATCGCAAATTTTCATATTTTACTTGCATCCCCTCTCCATGCATGTATTAAACTCCTTTCTATAATTCTCAAAACATGAAATTAGAGGTCAAAACATGATGAATCAAAGATGCATGTGCAATTTAACTCACAAACGGATGATCAAGACCAAACCCAAAGTGGTAAAACTCAACATATTCATTCATGCGTGTGAAGCTACTACATCTTCTTTATCTTCTATAACAAAATACATGCAAATGATCATATCTATTCCATGAACTCAACTCTAAAATGAATTATCTTCAAGAATTGAGGGTTAAATTCTCACCTAGAGCCTTCAAATACACTAGTTCTTGCACAATCTTGGTTCTTCTAGCAATGATCTTCAAGTTCTCCTTCAAATTCTACACTTTCTCTCTCTAGAATGAGAGTTCACTCTCTCTAAGATGTTCTCAGAATTTTGCACTCAAAATGAAGAAGATGAGCTCAAGAATGAGCTTATAACACATATATATAGCTAGGATTGGCTTAATACGTTAATTAGAACATTAGGCTAATTAAACACAACTTAATTTATCAAACTAAATCAATTTTTAATCAAACTTACCAAATGGTTCTAAAAATTCCAATTAATCTATTCATGTAGCCAATTTCGGTTTTTGAAATCATTTAAGCCATCAATTTCAAAATCTGAACAGAAATCATAACAGATAGTTTTCAAATCAGACAAATATATACAAATTAATCACAAGGCACATATCACAATTAAAAGTTAACACATAATTAAATAAATGTAATTATGATATGTAGTAGGGGTCGTCACAGTAATACTGCAGAACTGTATGCTCTCCCTGTACTGAGCGCTCAATAGACCAGCGCAACTCAAATGACTAAGAAAAATTTCCCTTCCGGGAATATGTAGCAGCTACTGCCTCCCAAGCATCCTGGGCAGTCTCCATGGATAAATAACATTCACCAATCTCAGGGACCATAGAATGAATGACCCACCCCATGATCAAAGAGTTGGTAATCTCCCATTGATTATAGCCAGGATCAGTAATATCTGGTGCTTGAACTCTCCCATCAACATATCCCATTTTCCCCTTACTCTTTAGAAAAAGTGTCAGACGAAAGGTGGTGATTTTGAAGCTAGGATTTAGGTTCTTAGAAATAGTAGTCATAACTAGACTGGGACTCTCCCTTTTATATGGATGAGAAGTAGTGGATTCACTAGATGGATCAGTCATGTTTATGCTACTATCTTAACCAAAAAACACAGCACTAATCACAATAATGGAAAGAGGGAATGGAATGGGCAAGCAATCTCAAACACAAACCACTATGGGAGCATTACACTTAAATTAATGGGGCCATTTACCTATAAGATTCTTGAAAACTTTTCTGTATATTCAATTGTATCAGTGTTTACAATCAGATCTTAGATTATATAGCCCTAACTCCTAAACAAAAAAGGAAAATACAATCATGCCTCTAATAGGAAAATATACAATCTCACGCCTCTAATATGTACAACCACAATCATGCCTAATTTAGAATATATATACATAATATATTCTCACACCCCCGCTCGAACTCAAGGTATTTTAGCAAAAAACACTGAGAGTTTATCAAGAAGAAACTGAAACCGAGCGGTAGTGTAAGTATTGGTGAAGAAGTCTTCAAGTTGCAAAGCCAAAGGGATGAAAGGAAGCGAGATAGAGCTAGACTGCAGATGTTGGCGAACAAAATGACAATCAATCTCAATGTGTTTCATCCGTTTATGGAAGACAGTATTGTGGGCAATCTGAACAGCACTACGATTGTGACAATAGAAAGAGGTCAGAGAAGACTGAGAGACACCCAAATCAGACAAGAGACAACGAAGCCAAACAATCTCAGCAGTGGCATAAGCCATAGCACGATACTCAGCTTCGGCAATAGAGCAAACAACGACTGATTATTTCTTGCTTTTCCAAGAGATCAAGGAATCACCAAGAAACATACAGAAAACCAAATGTAGACTTGCAAACCAACATTACCAGCCCAATCAGAGTCAGCATAGGCCACCAAGTCCAAAGAGGAAGTAGAGGACAATAGTAAACCCTGAAAGATAATACCCCTGAGATAGCAAAGAATGCGAACCAAAGCAGCCCAATGGGTAGAGCGAGGAGTAGAGACGAACTGACTAACCACATGAACAGCATAAGCAAGATCAAGGCGAGTGACAGTCAGATAAACTAAACAACTCACAAGCTCGCTATATAAAGGAAAATCATCCAGAGGAACACCATCAGTAGAGTTGAGTTTCACATTAAGCTCAATAGGTGTATCAGAAATCTTAGTATCAATAAGACCAGCACCGTGAATGACAACATTAACATACTTAGCCTGAGACAGAAAATAGCCCTGTGGAGAAGAAACAACCTCAATACCAAGAAAATACCGCAATGGACCCAGATTCTGCATTTCGAAGGTGAGGAAGAGATGCTACTTGACCTCAGAGATAGCAGAAGAATCAGAGCCAGTGATGATCATATCATCCACATATAGTAAGAGAGCAACAAAACCAGCCGAGGTATGTCACATAAATAAACCAGAGTCAGAAGCAGAAGGATAAAACTCAAGCTCGGTAACAGCAATCTGAAAGCGATCATACCAAGCACGAGGAGACTGTTTCAAACCATACAAAACACGCCGAAGATGGCAAACTTGGCCAGAAGAATGGTGAAGGCCAGGGGGAGGACGCATGTAAACCTCCTCAGTGAGATGGCCATCAAGAAAAGAATTCTTGACATCCATCTGACAAAGAGTCCAAGAACGAATAGCAACGACTGAGATCAACGTACAGACAGTAGTCATCTTGGCAACAGGAGCAAACGTCTCCTCATAAACAATACCATACTCCTGGGAGAAACCTTTGGCAACCAGACAAGCTTTGTAGCGCTCAAGAGAACCATCAGAATGAGTCTTGACTTTGTAGACCCATTTGTAACCAATCAGATTCTTTCCAGCAAGCAAAGGAACCAACTCCCAAGTACTAGTTTTCTGTAGAGTAGGCAACTCATCCTCCATAGCTTGAACCCATGAGGATCCTAACAGGCCTCCTTGAAAGACTGAGATTCTGAAAAAAAAGTGAATAGCAGACAAAAAAGTATGATAGGAAGCAAAAAAATATGTATTAGACCAACCCAACCTGTTTGGAGGATAACGCACTTGAATAGGATATCGGTGTGCAGCAAGATCAGAGTCTGCAGAAGCAGGAGGATCAGCAGCAAGGGCAGAGACAACTGGCAGAGAAGGAGCCTTGCGACGAGAATAAACTAACAACGGAGGAGGAGACGAAGTCAAAGGAGAAGAAACAGCCAGAGGTGAAGCAAGAGTAAAAGATGGAACAAGCTCAAGAGGAACGGTGGAGATGTACTCATCAGACGGGGACTCAGAAGGAAATGGATCAATATGAACCAAATCCTCTTTGGAAACTGGAGCGGTGAGAGGAGGAAGTTGAAAGTAAGGTAGACGATTGAGAAAGGCAACATGGCAGAAGACATAAAGGCAACGGAAAATAGGGTCATAACAACGATAACCTTTTTGAGTGAGACTATAACTCAAAAAGACACATAGGACAGACCGGGCACTAAGTTTGGTCCTATCTTCACGGGGAAAAAGGACAAAACAAGCAAACCCAAACACACGAAGGAGGGAGTAATTGGGAAGTTGAAAAAACAAAGCCTCATCAGGAGACTGACCAGAAAGAAGGGAGTAGGCATACAGTTGAGAAGAAAAGCGGCAGTAAGAACTGCCTTACCCCAAAATGGAGCCAGAACGGAGGCAGAGAGAAAGAGAGACCTAGCTATCTCAAGGAGATGACGGTGTTTACGCTCAGCTCGACCATTTTGGGCAAGTGTATCAGTACAAGAAGTTTGGTGGATGGTACCCAATTTGGCTAAATATTCACAGAATTTAGTTTTAAAGTATTCCCCACCCAAGTCAAACCGTAACAATTTAATAGTAGACCCAAATTGTGTAGTGACCATAGACTGGAAAGTACGCTATATCTAGTAGAAGTCAAACTTATGATTCATAAGATAAACCCAAGTATAACGAGTACAGTCATCAACAAATGACACATAGTATGCAGAACCCCCTTTGGTGAGAACAGGAGAAGGGCCCCAAACATTAGTATGAACTAAAGAAAACGGTGTATCAGATATAGAAATACTTTTGCGAAAAGGTAAGACTGTCATTTTGGTAAGTTTACACCCCCGACATTCAATAAGTTCACTAGGAGAAACTTTACCTAATATACCTGATTGAGCCAAAGACCGTAAGCGGTTAGCAAACAAATGCCCTAATCTAGAATGTCATAAGTAGAAAGGATTGGACAGAGAATCTAATTGAAAAGAGAAAAAGGCAATTGGAGAGGTTGTTATAGGTAGATGCAAGCTTGGACATAGAGGTCTCCACCACATAGAGGTCTCCAACTCTATGGCCAGTCCCAATCTGTTGCTTGGACATCCAATCCTGCACAAAACAGATAGAAGAAGAAAAGATAACATCAAAACCGGAGGCATCAAGCTAATTGATAGATAATAAACTGACAGATAACTGAGGAACATAAAGGACAGATGGAATACAGGCAGTAGACATAGCAAACGGTAAGACAGACCCAACATATATAACAGACATACCAGACCCATTAGCAGTATTAACGGTAATAGGAAAGTGAGGGGGAGTATAATTTTGAAGTAAGAAGAAATGGGGAGTCATATGATGAAAAGCACTAGAGTCAAGAATCTAGACGAAGAGATACCTGAAGAAGACTCAAGCAAATCTGAATGAAGAGAGGAAACAATAGAGGCAGACGGGATATGGTGAAGCTGATTAATCTAAGCACTCAGGGAAGCCAAGTTAGGATCAAGGGCCGGAGCAGATGCGATAGAACTGGCAGGAGTCTGAAAAGTACTCCGAAAATGAGCGCGGAATTGAATCTGAGATTGTTGAAAAGACAAGACAGACATACATCCCTTCTTGGGACAGTAATACTTCCAGTGACCCCTCTGATGGCAGAAGGCACACTCATCTGAAACCAGTGACCTGTTTTTGAGCCTAGCAATCTTATCATCCGGCATTGTAATGAACCAACAAAAGAAGAAAATTGATAGGGGCAGATTATAATAAACAGAATACTTTAGGGGTTTTCGTGTAATAAATCTGAAATAGGGTGTCAAGTGTAATACCCAGGCAGAGTTTGAGAACAGTACTGAGAACCACCAAATCAAATCGAGAACCAGAGAGAGACTAATGATCGCAATCAGAGAGAGAAACAGGGGTCAAGAAGAACTCTCACAATCGCAATCAGAATTGAAAGAGAAGACCAGCAATCGTCGGCAAAAGATAAGGAGCTTCAAAGCTTCGATACGAACAGATGAGCCTTCGATCGAATCAAGTGAGTCACGAATCAGATGAATCAAACCCAGACGAACTAGATGATCGATGAAGCAAGGAGCTTCGACCGACAACCAGGTCTAAGAGAGAGAGAGAGATCACGAACCAAATTGAGCCAAGGAGAAGACTCACGATTGACAATCGATGAAGCAAAGAGCTTTGATCAACAACCACGTCTGAGAGAATGAGAGAGATCGACAGCGCTAGGGTTTCTTAACTTGCTCTGATACCATGTAAGATTCCTGAAAACTTTTCTGTATATTCAATTGTATCAGTATTTACAATCAGACCTTAGATTATATAGCCCTAACTTCTAAACCAAAAAGGAAAATACAATCATGCCTCTAATAGGAAAATATATAATCTCGCGCCTCTAATATGTACAACCACAATTATGTCTAATTTAGAGTATATATACATAATATATTCTCACATTATCACCCCAAAGAATAAATAAAATGGTTAAAAAAAGGTGAAACTTCAATAAAAAATAGCAGTCTTGGGTTCAACCACAATGAAAAAAACACAGTAGATATGATGTGGAGAAACACTTGGACGTTATCATAGAGATTGAAACACACAGGAGAAGACCAAAGGGAAGTCCAAAGCACTACCAGACCACGGAAGAAGCCTAAAGATACCTAAAAGGGTGTCGATTTGAACCGAAAAACCCTAGGAAGGTGTCGGCTGGAGCCGAAAACCACCTAGAGAAGTGTCGAAAGCGCGCAACAAGCCCTAAACAGCAGTTGGAGGCCTTTTGTTGGAGCCAACAGGGTCTGGAACAGGTTGGGTAGTGACGGGTGGTGGTCGGGTGGTGTATTGATGGTGGCTGGTGGCTGGTGGTTGTGTGAGTGATGGGTTTAGGGTTTTGGCTCTAATACCATGTTTGTTTGAGAGAAAACTAACTCAGAGAATGATTAGAAAATCACCCCCTTTTATATTGATAATAGGTAGCTTACAATGGAAGCCTTGGACACAAATAAGGAAATAAAAGAATAAGGAAATAACAGCTAATAGACTAAGAAATTCCTAAGGCACAAATTAAGGAATCAAAATATAACCTAAATAAGGAAACAAATAATTGAATGATCCTAACATATATTCTAACAGTTGGGATATGAATTTCAGAGCTTAAGTGTGTGTGTGTGTGTGTGTGTGAAAGAGAGAGAGAGAGAGAGAGGGAGTTTTGTTATAAAATTCTTGGTTATCGCCAAAAAGGAGGAGAGGGGGTATATATATAGCCTTAGGAGGCTTGGAGGGCAACTATGTACACATTAGGTCGAAAACCTAATATGTATATACACAGTCTCGCTACACAATACAGTCTCAGTACCAAAATAGGAAACAAAATCTTCCAAAAATCAAAATTGTGCACACTGTTAGGCATTGCGTCCGTACATCCCGCACCTGCGTCTACACATAGAATGTGCAACCATAATCCCGTAATGCGGCCACAGGTGTGGACCTGCGGTTTGATGAAGGATATACAGCCACACTTTGCTAACCAGTGGGTGCCATGATGCTTCAGTCAACAATTTTGACTTTCAGACGATTTTGTTATCTTTATGTATCCAATTAACTTCAAATTGACATTTTCAATCCCAAAATAAGTCTTTCTTCAGAGATTGACAATCCGAAGTTGACCGAGCATATATTATGTCTCCTTTTGGAAAGATGTTTGAAAATGCAATTTTGATCAAATAAAATGGTTTTTTGAGAGAAATGGACTTAAGGGATGAAAAATGGTCTAGCAGGCTCAACAGTGGCCCAAACATACCAAAGCATTAGAAGTATAATAGTTTCATCATCAGGGAGCATCCAAATACCTAAGTCTTAGGGCTAGTAAAAATAGGATGTCTACACTTAGGTTAATTAGTTTCCGGCGGCGGCTAATTAATATTTGAAATCGGGGCGTGACAAAGCTATTGTGAATGCCATGAAATTAGTTCAAATATCCAAGCAACAGCTCCAAATGACGAGGGTAGTGGGTGGAGTTCATTAATGGATGAAGTACCCTCATTCTATAATGTTCCTAATATGGGTGACATGTATGGCAATGTGAAGGAGATCAAAGGGCTCAAGAATTGAAAACCTTTTATGACCACCTCCTTGAGTGATTCTATATTGCATAGATATGCAACTACTAGAGCTAAATAATCCACCTTGTGTGAAATAAGCAATCACACACATAAGAGACAAAGATTTATAATGAGAAAACCCCATCAAAAAGTGAAGCTAAAAATTTCGTAGTGCTTCAATCCACTAACTAGCAAATCAAGTATACATATGCACTAGATCCAGACAAAGATCCTACCTACTCAAATCTCATAAGCAGTTCTGTAGTTCCAATCTTCAACAATCTATTCCACTCTTCCTTGAAACTCTTGAGGTCTGCTATTCCTGCTAGCATCCCATAATCACAAATTCATACGAACATGATCCTCAACACCAAGCCACAGATGCATCTACATGCATAAATCTATATGAATGTAAAGCTTATCAAAGGAATCAATTCTTACTCTCATTTACTATAGATTTTAACCACTGAATCACCAATAACTCGATCCTCTATCAAAGATTACCAAGAACTTTGAAGGGAAGAATATGTAATATGCGCAAGAAGTTACAATCAAATGAACTTAGCACTCATTCGAACAAGGTAAGGGTGCATTCGAACGAACAAGTTACTTATGGTCAATTCATTTCAACCAACTCAAAATGGAGGTATTAAATCAATATTAAAGTCAAGTCCATTAACTAATTTAGCTTAGAGTCCAAAATTAAAATATATATGGTCATGAACCCAAAAATACACAAATCCAACTATGCTAAAAAGGATAAAAAAAAAACAACCTATATGATATGAATGTAATGAATGGGTGTTTTATCTTTCAATCATAGTCTGTTGTACTATGCTTGTGTCCTTGTCTTCAATCACAGAATTGCTTAGGTGATTGAACTAAGCTTACCAAATACAAATTCTATAATTTGCAATGAAGTCACCAACAAAAAAAATGACATGGGAGTATATTTTTCCTCACAAGGGGGATTTTGAATTATTATAGATTAGGCAAAGAAGAAAGAAAGGAGTTCTTGGCACTATGATCACTTGGTTAAGTAAAATTGATGAATATCACTTTATCACTCATCTATGAATCCGTACATTTTGAGCTCCAAACTACAAAAACCGTACATTCTCAAGATTATAGATGAAGGGGGTAAAGTGTTTCTAGGAGGGTCTTGGTGTAATTAACCCTATTAAAAAAATATAATACTAATTGCACCCTTAAACAAATAGGCAAAGTAATAATGTTATGCTAAAATCTATTTTTTGTAAAAACTATTAATTATTTCCTTATCCTATTTGAATATATATATAAACTTTTTTTTTTTTTTTTTTTTTTTTTTTTAAAGATTAGTAAGTTGAGGTGCCTTGAACTACAGACTCTTCATTGGGGGAACAAGGCCTAAGCCGCTGTCCCCTAGCGATCCTTATTTCAGTATATATGCTTTGTTTTAACTTGTATTATACCTACCTAAAAAAGATTAACTTGTATTACAATGTGTTAGAATGGTTAGATGTTATTATGTTATCATTTTATTAGTTGAGGGTGCTATGGTCATATTGTAATGTGTCTTCATATAAATATATGCTGCCGGTGTAGGGTTGATTAATAACTCTAACTATTCTAACACAATGCATAAGCTTATTAAAAGAAGAGAGACTGACAAATGAATAAAAAAATTATACATATATATATGTATCAAAATGCAATATTTTTCTTATGTCAGTTGAGTTAAATAAACATTCTCAAATGCTAGCTGAGACCTTCATGATACTGGCTGGCCTTCAGGTAATTGGCAAGATGAGGGCACTAATGGCAGAAGAATCAATTAGTATGCCAAATAACTCCTTCTTGCTTGATGTGGACTCAAGGTAATCAACTTAAAATTAGAGAATAAACGGACATTAACGACAACACCAACTTTTACTAATAAAATTGCAATTTTACAGCATACCTTTCTCAATGGAAGAGATGTCCTGGTCCTTCAACATCAACATATCCGATGTGGATCCACCACCGCTCCTCCGCCAGAGATCTGATTTTCATTTCCTGTGGCAGCCAACGGATTGAAATTTCACCTTTTCTATTCTAAATTTTACACAGAAAGAGAAAGGAAAATGTTACTGTAATTAAATTATTGCAATTCCCATTTTGTTCTTTTGAGTGAGAGGGTGAGTAAAAGAGTGCTCAAAATGTAATTTTTTTTTATTTCCTTTTTTCTGAAGTACACCCAGTTTAGTCTTCATTAGATTGGGTCTGTGAGGTGTAGAGTGGGCTGTTAAAGTGATTGTAGTGGAAAGAAGAATAATTATTGAAGTTCAATTGAAGTGAGACGAAAATTTTTGCTCTTGTATTTCTCTGGGTACTTTGGATGAGTTGACAAGACCATTTTTATTTCTCTCTTTTTTCTGATCTGCCTCTGAATGGTTGACTGTCCAGAATATCACCTCAGAAATTTATAAACAGAGTTGAAAGACAGACAAGGAGACCTGCACAAAGTGTTAAAAGCATATAACTCTAAAGACCGATTGGACTTCAGGTGGCCTAATGGAATACCTAGCAATACTAAACTTTAGACTTCTTAATAGATTTTTTCCCTTTTATCATTTCCTTCGGTAAAATATTATTTTGGAAAAGTCATTCATATTTACCTGTTTTTCTATTCTCTAATTCTCCTTCAAAAATAGACTCATTCTTGAATAATACTCATTGCATAGTAGTAATATTAATAACGTATTCTGGAATGAAGCCAACAGCTTGTCATCCACATTGGACACATAATATTTTGACTTCTAACAAAACGTAAAACAAGATATGTCCACTCAAAGGACTCAGAGTTGAACACAAAGAATAGTTGTTATTAGCCACTCATTTTTTGGCATCCTGAAATTGACTTCCCACATATAATTGAATTTCCTTGCACTTTAAATGACAGACCATATTCAAAATAACATATGACTGCATAACAAATAAATAATAAACGGACAAGAAATCCCTGAGTACAATGTGACACATAGCATCATAAGCAAGCAAGCTATAATTCAAGTTTTGTAGGTTCTTTGCACCACAAAATTTTGATCACTTCTTCACTAAAGCATTTATAAAATTGAATTGGCTTGCAACACCAAATTGCTCTAATCAAGTTGACCAATTCATAAGCCTATAACGTTCTAGATGCAATGATAACAAGTTTGATGCAGCTTCTCAAAGCTTACCTACAACAGTTACAGACTGTATTTGCCATTTTAATTAAAGCAACCAAAAAAAAACACACATAAATACCATGCCATGCAACGGCAAGAACAGTTTTAAATCCTGTGAACAAAGAACAGGAGAAAATCAGGTCCCTTATTTTTAGGTTATTCATTTAATTTAGACATAGACCAATCTACTTGGTTCAGTCATTTAGTTTAGATTTAAGCCAGTCAGATGGAGCTTGCATAATATTATTCCAAATGCACAAAAAATGTCCAAACATTTACATTGTGGTTTTAATAATTTTTACCTTTTTTCAATAAGTATACACATAAAACAAAGAAGGCAGTTATCCAGTGTTGTTCCTGCCAACTCCAGATACTGGGAGTGGTACACTTTGTCAAGACCTAACCATTGGTATTATTGCACAAAGCAGCTGCCCTAAACAGAAACCCACATTCTGACGCTTGACAGCCTGAGTTTTTACCAGTGCACCAAACCAAAATTATGTCATGGTTTGTGTTTGTGGATGTCTAGTGCCAAGAACCAAATTAACAAGCAAGAATAGAAAAGACTTGACATCTTGTAAATATACTCAATGAGGGTTGAATAGGACAATTGTCTATTTTTACTAATTAATTCAATTTATATTTCTATGTCACCTCTACTATCTTATGTTGAGCTTTATAAATTTGTATGCAATTAAGTAATTTTCAAAGTGTCAATTCAAATATTTAAGCAAAAATATTGCAACAAAAACAGTAGAAAACCAACCCATGACAAGTTCCTGGTGGCCATTAGTAATCAAAATTTTGAAAGTAAACCAACTGGGGCAAGCTCAATTGGCTAGAACCTTTGCACTTCACTAAGACGTCAAGGGGGTCAAACCGTGCCATAGGCAAGACTCTCCCCTCCTCCAGCCTATAGCCTCCAACATAACCCAAAAAAAAAAAATTTAAGTATCGTGAGGATAATATATTCACCATAATTCTTGCTCCCAAACCAAATAGTGTTGATGCTAAAATAAACATTGTTTGGCTTGAAGCTAGAGTATAAATGTTTGTCCATTGATCTAGATTAAAAAATTAAATAACATTTAACTAGGGAAGAGATGAATGCATAGTTGTGTATAATATATGATATGCGTTTAATACTTTCCATTGAACACTTCTTATATATTTGTATTTAACACCATCATTATACCTATATATATATGTTGTATAATTGTTATAAAATGAGTAAAATGCATTTTTGACATTGTACGTTACATATTACACCATTTTATTTCACATAATAAATTTAATTTAAAATTAAAAAAAATATGAGATTTTTTTGCTGTGTCCACATACTCTTAATTTGAGGTTTAATGGGTCTGACCTTTACACACCGGACACCCATACACAATTCATCTAACATAGCTTTTCAGGACAACAGTGTGCCTCCCACTCTTTGCAACTAGATTATATTATATCCCTTGAAATAGGATAAAAGAAACAGTTGTATTCAAGAATTGAAAAATTTTAAATAAAAAAAAAACGGTGTACCTCAATTAAAGAAAAGGGCAAACCTATGAAGAACCAAAATATGAGAAATGTGTTTATGTGACTATCATTAATCATATAAAACTTTTGGCCTAAATTTTTTCCAATGCATACAAATGCCACAGCCGAATTAAGGACCAAGGAAGAGAATGACAGACAAGACTACACTAGATATCAATAAAAAAAGGTTATACACTTGCCTCCCCAACTAGAAAAAACTAAAAATTAGAATACTGATTTTGTAACACATGAAGCATAAACTCTTCTACATATAACATTTTTGGAATAATGAAATGAAATATAAAATAATATTAGAAATAGCCGAAAAATCAGATAATTGGATAATTGCATGTTAGAAGAAATAAATAATAATATAATAGAAATAAAAGAAGACCTATATAAGCAACTATAATTAATCAGTTTATGAGAAATATACCAATTATAAAAACACACGAACAGAGAATAATTAACAATAAATTAAAATCTGAGTATGATCACAATTTTATATAACATTTAGACTTATATTCTATTTTTATATTATCTTCAAGAAAAAATTGATTTGAATTTAATATTGGAAGAACTTAACTGACAAAATTGAAACTTTTGAAACTTAAATAAAAAAAAGGTGATAAACTTTAGAACTATTATTATAATTTATCCTAATTTTTATTTTTAATTATTTGAATTGCGCACACACATCACAAGTGCCAACAGCTAATATGTTTTATACATGGAATTGAAACTAGTGAATCGATTTGCTTCCATGACATTCCAATTGAAAGCAGACAATGCAATTCTTCGCGTGATTATTATCTATCGATGGAATCGTCGTGTAAATTCAACTTTGGGCACTACTTTCTTGGGACTTTTCCTTCTCTCCAAACAGCATTAAGGTAATCATGTTCCAGCAACTTCCTTTGCAAGTTTCCACACCCCAATTAAAACAACTACATACGATGAGAAATGTTATTTACCTTTCGTTCACAATTTCTGTGAAGTGGTTTCGCTTTCTGGCATTCTTTGTGTTTGTTCTTCGCAACCAAACAGAGAGAGAGAGAGAGAGAGAGAGAGAGAGAGTCAGCCTTCTCGCAAGGCAGATTATTTGAGCTCTTTCACTTCATGAAGAATAAGCAACAAGGGAAGGGTCATTTTGCGCCTAAATTAGATAGAAACTTGCAAACCAAACAGCAGTCAAAAAATAAATAAATTAATTAATTGTATACACTTTTTAAAAATTGGGCAAATTATATATACCTCTCTCGAAGTTTAACTAAATTATAGATATTCTCTGAGATTTTGAAAATTACAGATACCCTTGAGGTTTATATTTTTATAACAAATTGCCCCCTAACATTTATATTTTTATAATAATTTACCCCCTAATTTGTTATGCAAATAGTACCTTCAGGGAGTATCTGTAATTTCTCAAACCTTAGGGGTATCTATAATTTTGTTAAACCTTGAGGGGCATATGTAATTTGCCCATAAAAATTTGCTTAAAATATAATCACCCGTGTTTTTGAAAATTATATTCCACCTCGATATTTTTAATTTCATAACAAATGAATTATTTTATTAATAAATTATTAACTCAATTAATAAATTGTCAGAAATATATTTCAACTATTCATGTAATTTTATTATTATATAAGAGGATAATTATGAATTTTATTTTTTTAATTAATTCTGTTAAATAAAAAATTTTGACAATAAATATTTATAATTTTTCAAACCATAATAAATAATTTATACTTTGAACAAATTGCAGAAAGTGTAATTGTAATTTATTAAAAAAAATAATAATAAGAATAAAAAAATCAATCATAACCTTTAACTATGATTGGACGATGATCTCGTAATTGAGAGTGTCTACCAACTAGCCCAATTGGTCATTGGCATTCCCTTTGTTGAAGTAAGATACGGTGAAATTTAAATTATAACATTAGTTAATTCAATCTCATTAGCTAATTCAATTAAAATCATACGATGAATGATTAATTACACCATTAGTTAATTCAATTAAAATTATGGCTTATTTTGTTAACTGGATTAAAAGTCAGTTTTAACTTTTTGACTTTTTTAAATCACATCACCTCTCTATATTTTTTACACATTTTTTAAAAAAAACAAAATAAAAAAAAATTAACTTTTAACTTACTTTTCAACATAAGTCTATATTGTGGTAGTTTGCAAAAGTAAAATAGTCAACAACATTTATTTATACAGATATATCTATTTCTGTGTATATCCGTTATGGGATTTAAACATCATTGGGGATAGTATAGCAATTTTTTTAGATGAGAATAGACTATTTTATTAATTTTTAAATTTTTTTATGAAAATATGTGTAAGAAAATAAAATAAAATAAAAATAATGTGACAATTTATAGTGACTCTTTAACTTTTTGACTAAAATATTTAATCTCGACCTAAATAGGATGGGAACATCCTCCATAATTTATTTTATTTTATTATTACTTTCTGCTAGTGGCCAAAAGCCAACAGAAGGCGAAGAAAGACAAACATAAATTACCTAAGAGGACCATACATATTTGTTATGACGAGAGGAAACACATAGGGGAACTTCTTCCATCCAGATTATCTCACCAACCACATTCAAAGCAAGCCGAGCCAATTTGTGAGCCACCTGATTGTCTTCTCTATCCTACTCAAAGAACAAGACAATCTCTATCAAATCTTAGTCACAATTGCTCCAATAGCTGACAATCTCTATTCAGTCCTGTAACATCCTCCATATTAAAAAGGGATCTCGGTCTATAAATCTAATTTTGATTTTTGTATGCCCAAAGATTCACGCTCTAAAACTTTTTGTCCATAAGGACAAGCTTCTTCAAGATGACCATATTGCCCTTCAAACTTTCACGCATTTTATGTCTTGAATTTCTCTCATATCTCTCAACTCAGATCTCTCTTTCTCTCTCGTCTTCATCTTCGCCACTAACTATCTCCATTTCGCCGTTGATGCCACTATTCCTTTGCCACCACAACTTTCCCGTTGATATGCCGCCACCCCGCCCTCCTCCAATATCCTTTTCTAACTTCAATCATCATTAAGAAACCCTAACACTAGACCTTTGGCATTATCTGCTTCGATCTAGACCGATGATTAAGAAACTCTAACTGCCAAAGACTATCATCATCATCGTCATATTCGATCTCTCTTTGCCAATCTTTTCCTCCTCTGTCGCCACTCTGACATGATGGTGCACGGTCACTCTCTCATTCATCTCTCTCACTCTCTCTCTCTCTCTCTCTCTCTCTCTCTCTTTTTCTCTTTCCTCGCCAAACTCTTCTCCGACTCCTACCAACCCTATACATTCTCATTCTCTTCCACCACCACTGCCATCACCAATCCCAACATTTCTTCTCCTCCTTCACTGTGGACAGTGAGGCTGTCACCGCCTCCTCTAGTGGTGGAGAGAACGAGGATTGTGGATGAGAACGGCCTCATGACCGATGATTTCATGGTCGGAGAGTTCAATCTGAGTGTAATTGAAAACGTCTCAAATGCGAATGCGAACACGAACGTAAGAGAGAAGGAGACCGAATGATGATAATGATTTTAGAAATAGGGCTAGGGTTAAGGTTAAGAAGTTTGGGGTGTGTGATGAGAGTATGAGAGAGTGCATTCCTTGTTTGGATAATGTGGATACGGTTTTGAGGTTGAATTCAACAAAGAGAATGGAGGGGTTCGAGTAACATTGTCCTAAGAAAGAGAAGGTCATGAATTGTGTGATGACCGGTTCGTAATTTGCCTTATCCTCTTGAGTTATGTTGGATTTGCCTTCGTTAAATGTCAAGTTTCAAAGTGTGGTTCGGCCAACAGTTGGATTTGTTCTTCTTGAGAGTTTCTTCTCAAATGTTCGGATGTACTTGTTTCAATTCCAAGTTTACACTCGTTTCGGAGGGCGCGAGGTCGACTCCGGAGTGTCGGGTGAGAAGCTGAAGTTTTTCCAGGTTGGAGGGCCAAGGCCGCACGTGCAGGGCATTAGGCTACACGTGCAGGAGGGGCCGTACGTGCGGGAGATCATGCCGCACGTGCAGGAAGTATGGGAGAGGGCTGTGTGTACACTGCATAAAAGGCAGGTGCAGAAGTAGAGGTGCAGAAGAAACTGCATGTGCGGGTGTGAGAGCCGCACGTGAGGCCAGGCGCGTTTTCTGTCTCGTTTTTCGTACATTTCAGCTATGTATTGAGTTTTTGCTCCTTTTTCACTTCATTTCTAATATATATATATATATATATATCTCTACAATGTTTCTCTCTTTTTCTCTCATCTCGCTTTATCCAAACCCTCAAAACTTTGTATTTTTCCTTTGATCTCAAGAATCCATTGAGATTTTGGTGCTAGTCCCTTATACCAAAATGATGAGCATATCAAGGGCTTCGTCTTGACCGGTGGAGATCGAATTCCGACGAAGTTGATTGTTGGGCTTTTCTTCTCTTTTCTCTTTAAGGTATGGATTTCTTTGATCTTTTTCAATACCTCTTTTATAGATAGACATGTGGTATGTTTTTA
The DNA here is from genome assembly GCF_055761805.1 of Camellia sinensis. NCBI lineage: Eukaryota > Viridiplantae > Streptophyta > Magnoliopsida > Ericales > Theaceae > Camellia > Camellia sinensis. The sequence goes on from NC_138965.1 coordinate 86,874,047, forward strand.
TTGCATAAAAATCATGCTGTTATGGATTTTTCGCAAATCATGATAGAGGATTTAAGATTTTGTAGTTGAGATTGAAATTTTGTGAACATGGTTGTTATTTGGGTTAAATTAGAGAGTCGTTAACATGTTTATGTGTAGAGAGAAATAAAGCCCTAATTTTGATATAATGCCTAATAGATAAAAAGGGTTGAAATTGTGAAATTATCATGTTATGAATTAAGGAATGTGATTAATGATTTGGTAAATTAAATTGAGATTGATTTGGGCCTTGTAATTTTTTTAACATTAACTTGTGTTGGGTTGTTCATAGTTGAATGTAACAAATTGGTGGCTTGTATATTGAAAAAAGAGAGTAAATCATGAGGTTAAGATTTATAGGTTATGCCCTTGTTGAGTTGAGATAAAATAGGTTGTGGCCTTGCTATTCATGAACTAAATTTTGAAGAATAAAATGAATGGATTGGGAAGGAAGGGAAATATTTCTACTTGGAAAATAAGAGAATTGATTTTTGAAATAGAAGAATGAAATAATAACTCTGTGAATTTTGGAAAGTAACTTGAGATTGAATTATAAATATTTTGTCGTTGTTTGTTGGATTTAAAACCTCATGGGTGTCGAATCATTGTAAAACATGTGTTGAATACATATATTTAGGGGTTTTGTCCTTGGTCATCAGTGGAGGATGACATTGTTGTGTTGAATAATTGTGGGTGTGCATTACACATGAGTTGGATTATGCTCTATTGAATAGTTTATGTGCATATATTACACTTGTGTTGGTTGTATCATGTCATGGTGTGATGGTTGAGAAAATGTGTATGCGCTGAGAATCAGAGGTACCATTACCTTCCAGCTAGCGCCTGGAGAATTGGCAGAGGTACCATTCCCTTCCAACTAGTGTCTGGTAAATTGGCGTTTTATTGTGAAAAGATGTATCATTAGCTTACCGAGCTTTTGGCAAGTAGAGTGGAGATTATTTATCATTGTTGTCTTATTTGATTGTGTGTGTCATGTGTTACGATTATTATGATTCAGTAAGATTGTGATGTCTTATATGTTGAGTAGATGTGTTTATGTATATTTGGAGGTGTTAGAGAATGGTTGAGGAATTTTCCCTACCATAAATCAGTTATTAAAAGTATCTCCTTTAACTTGAGCTTAACGATTGAGAATGCGATGAACCTGTGGAGACGGGCTTTGGTTTTGTATTGGGTTATAAATAATGTGAAGAAATCGGATTTGGTATATGTGTTTTCAAAAAAATAAAGCGGGTATTATGTGATATTTTGTTACAAATGGAAAATATGGTTATCGCGTAATAATTGTTAAAATGGAAATGGGCTGTAAAAGCGAACCTTTGTGTTGTTGAATAAATTGAATAATTTTGAGAAAACTACATATCTATGTATACTTTGGTTACAAATGTCACATTATTTATATGGTATGAGACCAGCATTCATGATCATAGCTATCTGTAAGTTGTTATTGTTGAGGATCATGTTAAGATCCCTACTGGACTTTATGTTCGTTCCACGTTGCTAATCTTTTTTCAGGTGAATATCGAGATATGCTACAAGGTCATGGATCTTCCTTATTTGTTGGCCACGGGGCCTTTTAAGTGTAGGCGGAATGCCATTGATGTAAAAAGGTTAAACCCTTCCTCTTGGATTAAATAATGTAAGCCTACGGGCAATTTATTTAGTTATGTACATGTTGCATTTAATTTGTGTTTCGGATGAGAGAATCTTTATTTATTCTTACAAATGATGTAAAGAGTTTCTACATGTTATCTCTGAAATTGAATAAACTTAATGAAGTTGGTAATGGATTCCGAGTAATAAAAAGTGGGGCGTGACAACTTGGTATCATAACGAGCTAGGTTTAAATACTTTGGGCTCGTGGGAAGTGGTTTTGACCACAAGAGGGTTTGCTATGCTTGGTGAGGACGTTGCATATAGTTAGGATAAATGTTAGGACTTATATGTTGCATTTATGTGAGCATGGGATTGAGTTTCTTGGATAGTACTTATAGCTGGTGAACTTGCTTTGAGGTCCTCTTGGAAACACGCTTGATCAATGTAGTTTCTAATAGGAATTCTTTGGGAGTTTCAGGACGAGTGACTATCCTTGTGGACTTGATTCGATTTTATGTTTAGATGTGTAAACTGTTTATATGCTTTGAGAATTGTATGTTTTAGAGGTTAAGTGTGTTTTGTAGCTTAGTGGTGGTAAGAGTGTGCCTCTGGGAGACCGTTGCGATGTGCACTAAGATGATTCTGTTTTGGGATTTTATAGGATGTCCACACGAGAGAATAAAGGACGGACGAGTAGTAGGAGTGTCGGTAGGGACACGGCAGTTCCCTTACCACTTGTCATTACAACATCGGTTGTCGGCGAGGAAGTTGCACGCGAGGTAGTGAGAGTGGTGCAAGACGCTCTAGCTCGCAAAGAGGGGGACAACAGGCGTGTCCTCAAGCTTACTAAGAAGTTTCTTCGCTCCAATCCACTGGAGTTTTTGGAGGAGGCAAAACCGCTAGAGGCGGAGAGTTGGTTAGAACAGGTTACCAAGACTCTTGATGTGCTCGGAGTCGAGGACGATGGGTTGAGGATATCTTTGGTGACCTTCCAATTAAGAGGAGATGCGAATTATTGGTGGAAGTATGCTAGGAACACTGTAGATGCCACGTGGGTTGCGTTTACCGAGGCCTTCTTGGCCAAATATTTCCCTCATTCTGCTCAGGAAAGGTTGAGGGAACAGTTTGTTGAGTTACGCCAGGATGCTACTCCTTTGGCTCAGTTCGAGATGAGGTTCACTAGTTTGTCAGGGTTTGCTCCAGAGTTGGTGGCAACATAGGAGCGTCGTTGTTATGAGTTTGAGAGGCGATTACGTGATGATGTCCAGGAGAAGGTGGTTGGATCTATGTGGAATAATTATTTTGCTTTAGTTGAGGTAGTGGCCCATGTGGAGGCCATGGTTAGTAGTGTTGGTTGAGTTAGAGAGGAGACCACTTCGGTAACTCCTACGGTTCATAAGCACTCTAGGCTTAGTAAGAGGTGGAGGTGAGCACATGCTCACTCCCAGACTCAGTTCTTGTCTCCGTCAAGGGTTTCGAGCTCGTCCATTGGGGGATCCAGTGAGGTTCAGGCTCCAAATTAGGTTCTGAGTTGGAAGACTGTTGTTTGTTTTACTTGCAGTCTGCAAGGCCATGTTAGTTGTTTCTGCCCATTATGTGTAAGTTCTTTGGGTGTTTCAGAGCCTAGTCGGACCTTGGCTCATCAGTCCAATCGAGGACGTTATCAGTATCAAACCCAAAGAGGCCAGGCTTCGGAAGCTTCGTGAGGGTCAACTTTTAAATCATCACGGTAGTATCACCCTTGAGAAGGACTTTTGTTTTAGAGACCGATGTTATAAACTGTGAAGCTTTTGTTGTGATCGGTGTGCTGTAGGATGTTAAAGCACCGTGGTTGTGTGTTGTATATGTATATATATTGTTGTTTATTTACCCTCATGTGTTGGGCATGTGATGAGTCTTAAACTCTCTTTTATGTATGTGTAATGAAATGTGTTAATAGAATTGGTGATCCTAATATTGTTGTATATCAAATATTGAATTGTGAGGTGGTCAGGTGATGGCCTTTGACCCTTGTTCAATTTGGAATTGTTTGTGAATAGTGGGAATCCGTGAAATCCTTATGTTTAGTGTGGTGGTTTGATAAGGGCCAAATTGTAAGGCTTTGAATGTGTAGAGTCCAAGGAAATGGGAGACCTTAGAGTTTGGGAGATTGGTGAAATTATGTGGAAAGGCCTAAGAGAGTGTGAGATTCACATCTCAGAGTAGTGAGACTGGTGCTTGTGTGTGTTGCTTAATGCCTTGAATTGTTGATTAGTGAGTTCGTTGTAGTCCTATCGATCGCAAATAGGAGCAGTGTTGTGCCATGGTTGGTTATGAGTTTGCGATGTTATTAGTTTTGGGGTGGAGTTTTGTGTGGGAAAGAATTTCGTGGGTGTAGACATGCCCGAGAACTCCCGAGGCTCCGCACGCGAAATGGCACGAAATCGCTTGCTCTCTAGCGACTACAGTTCGGACTCAATGTCACGGTTCTGAATCTAACCTCGTAAAGTGCAATGCAAGACCGATAAATCACCAAAGAGTCCAAATCCGGCAAATCGTTTTGGAAAATGATTTTTTATAAAGAAGTGCCAAACATGGACTGCTTTGCCAGATACAAAGTCGCCACCTAAATATTTTGTTTTGGGAGAATTTAGAAAACCCTAACTCGTGTCTAAGGCCACGTGTCCGTCATCACCAAAGTTGCCTCGGCTCGGGAACTTGGGTACGAGAGGGGAAGGTCATGCAATGAGCACCCCGCTCGCCCGATCAAAGATCGGCCTTTACTAACATGATATCTTGTTTTTGAAAACGCATGTGTTCTTATTCCAATTAATTAGCTAATCTTACTATGTGATGCGCACAACATACAAGTATAGACTAGATCACCTAATTTGGAACAAAACATTGCATATTCGTTTATTTGAAAATGGTTTGAAGTTTGCTACTCGCAAGTAGACTAAATCGAGGATTTCAATGAATTGTTCCAATTCAAGCAATCCAACCTTCACCCACAGGCATTCAGGCAGTTATATCAACTAAGTAGTTAGCCTCATGGCAAGCATGCGTTCATGGCAACATTAACACACATGCAGTATGCTAAAGCATAAACACTCACAGTGTACTCCGAGCCAAAACAAAGAACTAGTTAGAAGTCATGCATGACCCTAGTTCATGTTAAGATGGCTAATGCAACGCATGTGAGAATGTAACTAAAATAGGCTCGGCTATTCTAGAATGGCATGTGAAATGCAACTTAGTGCATGTATTCAACTTGGAATTGAAATACAATGCAGTTAGTATGATGCGCCGAGCCCGGTGCATGCAAGACAGATGAATGGATGCACGCATGCAAGCATAAGGATGCTAATCAAAACATGACCTAGAATTAACCATCAAAAGCAGGTAAGTAAAAGGGAGAAAGATGTGGGGTTGGAAGACATTCACACACACACGCACGCACACTTATTACAACAATTCACCCTCTCGACAGAGGGTCCGAATGAATACGCTAAGTTAGCTACGTTAAGCTATTCTAACTAATCTAATAATCTAATTAGACTAATTATTACACAACCGAATTGAATAACAAGCTACAACTAGTTATTACAAAACTTTAACTAATTAAATGACAAATCCAAATGCTAACTAACAAGTAAGCAATAAACAACGTTATTCCAACGCAAGTTGAAGGAGAAAAGGATGCATGCTCGGTTGCTGTCCCGAAAAGCCCTCCGGTTGCTCTCTTGAGGCTTTGCTTGCAGGGTGTCTTCCAGTGCTTGCTGTTGAAACTTACCAAAACACTGCTGAGGAGTACACCAGTGGCCTGCCGCCCAGGAGAAGCCTCTGAAAACCCCACTGCCGACCAATGATGCACACTGCCAGCCAAGGATTAAGGGGGTGCCGGCCAACAATGAGATGGTGCCGGCCACTGGTATGCTGTGACACCAAGCTGCAACAAAGCACAAAATAGAGGAAAGGGAGGGTCTCCCAAGGATATGTACGCACTATGCCACCCTATATCACCTCGAAACATCAAGGGAGAGGCATAATCGGATCCAAGACCATCAATCACGCATCCCAATGCATGATGGCCAAAGATCCAACTTGTGCAATTCAATGTAAAATAAATGCACAAATAAACATATAAAACCTAAAACTCTATCATGCTTTATCAAGAGTGTCGGCGACCGAAAATTGAGACACGTTTCATCACTTGAAGTATGAAACGTCCCTCGTTTCTCATGCTCGGATTAACACTTAATCCAAACAACAATGCAACACAAGCATGGCAAACATGCAATATGACTTAAGCATGCAAACGTGCAACTACATGGCATACTCAATGTAATGTACTACATGGCATACACAATACGATGTAATCTAAGCATACACAATGCAAAGTATAAGGCATACACAATGCGATGAACATGGCATACTCAATGCAATATACATAGCATGCTTAATGGACTTAAACCAAAAGGGTAGACCTCAATCATGCCCAAATCAGTGGCCATTAGTGCTAAAATGATGGCACGAAAAGCATGAAAAGACAAGGCAAACATGCATGCCAATTGGCTGAAGGATCAAAGCACAAAGATGCGACTCTTAAGCACGCTTAAAAAATGACAAGCATGAATATGTGACAACACCATAAGTTCTGAAAACATGCATGCATGCAATGGTGCCAAACTTCTCTAGCAAGACAAACAAAGCATGCAAGAAAGCTCAAAGCTCGAAACTAGCAAAGGGACTTAAGCCATGGCCATGCAAAGCAAACCTCAAAAGGGCAAGGGCATCCAAAATAGTCCCAAGGTAGGTCAAGGTGAGACTAAAAACATGCTTGAACCTAGCCAATGCAAACTAGAACAAAAGGCCAAAAACACGAAGCATGTAAGGCTACAAAATGGGTATTACACTACACCTATTAAAACCAAATATGGCATGACTTGGACAACATAAAACAGAGTTACATCATGTCAAAATAAGTCCAAAAATCTACTGAGATGGCATCCCAAAGACCTAACCATAGAGGCATGCATAATGATCCATTCATGAAGCATAAAACACCAACTCTTCAAGGTATTGAAAGCATGACAAAGGCAAGTGTATGACCATGAAATATGCACTGATATAACACTCCAAATGATGCCAAAGCAAGAAAACATCACAGGTTAAGCATGCAAGCTCTCTTAAAACTCAAGGCGTCTATAGCTATACTAAACATGAGTCCTATGACCATGGCAGCCCAAAACAGTCCTAGAATAGCCCAAAATATGAATAAAATCATGCCGGAGAATAGCCAAAATATGCTAGAATGATGAGCCAAAACATCATGCACACAAGGTTAGTAAGCAAGATTTGCACTACAAGTACATGAGTCACTCAAGAGACAACCAAACCAGCTTTAGATAGAGTTATGAGATGTCAAATGATGATAAAAAAAGCCTACTGAAATGGGGCCAATACATGCTAGTAAGACATGCTACTTTGATGAGCCACAAATGCGATTACACTACACATACAAGAAGCATGCACAAGGTGACCAACCCAGACATGGACAAAGTTAAGGCAGGTCCTAAAAGTCACAAAAAGGGCCTGAACTCAGCCTCAAAAGTATAGGGATACATGCTCCTTTGATAGGCCAATAACTTAAGCAAACAAAACAAAGAGAGAGGGGGTCATCCCCCTCTGATTTGAGGCCTCAAAACCACATGCCTACCATTGAAAATCTACTGGATTTCAGTGGCTAAAAAGCCAAACAAAGGCTAACTTAAAGGCCTTAAGGCATGGCACAAAACAAGGCCAAACAAGGCACATAAGAGGGTAGAACACCCTAAACACCAAAGAGGCCTTAAACAATCATCAAAAGCACTTAAATACAGAACTTTTTTTAGTTGAAAGCAAGGCCTAAAACAATATGTAAGGATGGCTAAAATGAGATACAAATAAATGCTTAAATGGGGAAAACACTCACCCTTGAAGCACAACTTCGAAACCAGCAATCTTAGAGGCCAAAAACCCACTTTCAGAGCTCAAACAACACTCCTAAGAACCTCAGCTCAAAGATGATGGTGTATCACTAGGTGTTGTAGTGCAAAAGTGAATGAAAAATGGACTTTAGAACACAAACAAACACAATATAGAGAGAGAATGAAAAATATATATAGAGAGAGATATACAACTCTTCAAAAAGTGCTGAACCTCTGTAAGGGAGGAAGAGCCTCCCTTTATATAGAGGAATGCAAAGCCAAGCTTGTTGAACAAGCTTAGAAAGGGCTTCATCCCTCCATACACGTGTATGGAGGAGGGATGAGTGAAAACCAACTGGCTCAAAAGATTTGGCGTGAAATCTGCTGAGACAAAGGGTCTACCGGCCATCAGTTGTGGTCGGCAGTGCCTCACTGATGGCCGGCAGGCATCATCAGTAGCAAGCAGGGAATAATTCATGGCCGGCAGTGCATCATGATAATCTTGTTGAAAGGTCCAACACATGGTCCAAAAATGAGGCAGAAAGGAAATAGAGTTTGGAAAGCTCAAACCTGTGACGTTCTGCCGCGAAAGTCGAATACTGACGACCAATCGAACTTGTGGCTGGATGTACCTGCAAGCACAACCAAGTCTTGTGGACGGTCAAAAATGGGGTGTCTACAGTGGGTAGGCGCTCGAAGTACTTACTAGAATGGTGAGTGGTTCGTGTTCTCAAGTAATGAGTGTATCATTGGGGAAATTGTCTGGTGTGAACGGGATCGTGTGATCACCATTGACCTTTTCGATCTTGTATGGTTATATCAGAGAGTGCTTGCCATTTAGGCGTATGAGTAGAATTCCTAAGGGGAAACAATAGTGGAGTAGTTTGTTTTGGGAATCTGAGGAGAAAAGTGTAGATGTTTGAAATCCAGGAGCGGAAACTCTTGGGCAATTAATCAGTCGATCGGTAATCAAGGTGGGTGACACATAATCACTTTAGAATGATTTAGATGTGGGTTGTAAAGTTGAACCTTTGAAAATTTAGCAGATTTAGCTAGAAGGCGGTGTAGTACCATGGGTTGTGCTTGAGGCATGGAGCCTTGTGTATGTGTGTGGTTATCAATGTGCATTTTTCGGTGTATAATTTTGAAAACCCATGAGTCGGGTAAAGTGAAAGTTTCTTGGTAAGGAGCACTTGTAAACCTTTGTGTTTCAATGGTCTTTTGGGTTAGTGTTTATGTTAGTATGGAACTTTCGGAGTTTGGAAAGTCGTGTGTGTTACATTGTTTCTTTTAGCACCGTGTTTATTTCTAATTGTTGTTGTTATGGAAATGTGATTGTCGCATTTTGGAAGTCACTGTAAGTGTGATGGATGTAATTGGGTGATGGTTGGGATTCACTGGTTGTTTGTTGGAAAGAATAAATTGAAATGTAATTGTTGGTTTTGAAAAACTTTCATGGCATTTTTACTTCGACTAAAACCTTGGGGTTGAGATTTTAAAGTTTGTTTTGGGAAAGTGTTTACAAAGATAAATTGGTTTTACTCGGAGTTTATGACATGTATCTTTTGTTGGAAAAAAAAACGGTATGACTTTAAGAAAATTTTTGAGAAAATGTATAAATGAGAAAAAGAGTTTTCTTCCAAGATGATATGAACAATCCCTATTCTAACTAGTTTATGTACCCGTTTGGTTTACCTTGTGTGGATGATAATTTGCATAATAATAATAATGATCATGACCAGATGAAATTGTGTGATTGTAATATTTTATGTTGATGTTGGTTGTGGCATCACCATGTGAGTGATGGGCATTATCAGGTGATGGTAGAGACTCACCAGTCGTTGTACTGGAACAAATTGGAAATAAATGAATTTTGGGTCTTGCTTGAAAGGCAGAAATTGTATTTTAGCTTGTGACTGGTGTGAGATTTGATCATCTTTAAGATAATGTTTTATATGCAAAGAAATGATTTTTACCAAGAATTGAGAAAATGTTGAAAATTTTTGGGGTTAAGTTATTAGTTATTATACCCTTATGGATGAGATGATGTAACCACCTTATTTAAATTGTTAATCTTAGACTTGTGTGTTCGGTTATGTAGATCGATTGAAGGGCTTGTTATGAAAGAGTTTTGTCTTAGGCCGGATTCTATTGTAACCTTTTCTTCTCAGGTGAGTTAACCTAAGGTCCTGTAGTGAAAACTTTTCTCTTCCATGATGGGGTGTGTAGACGCGCCCGTGGGCTTCATGCTACAGTTCGGACTCGTTTTGTTGTCGGTTCTTAATCTGATCTCACAATGTGCAATGTGAGACTGATAAATCACCAAAGAGTCTAAATCCAGCAAATCGTTTTGAAAAACAGATTTTTGAGAAAGAAGTGCCAAACATGGACTGCTTTGCCAGATACAGAGTCGCCACCTAAATATTTTTTCTGGGGGAATTTAGGAAATCCTGACTCGTTTGCCTAAGGCCACGTGTCCGTCATCACCAAAGTTGTCTCGGCTTGGGAACTTGGGTACGATTAGGGAAGGTCAGCTATGAGCACCCCCGCTCGCCCGATCCGAAGATCGGCATCTACTAACCATGATATCTAGTTTTGAAAACGTTATGTATTCTTATTCCGGTTAATTAGCTAATCTTACTATGTGATGCACACAACACAAAAGTATAGACTAGATCGCCTAATTTGGAACAAAGCATCGCATATCCGTTTGTTTGGAAATCGGTTTGAAATTTGCTACTCGCAAGTAGGCTAAAACACAAATTTCAAGAAGTTGTTCCAACTCAAACAATCCAACCTTCACCCACAGGCATTCCGGCAGATATATCACATAAGCACATAGCCACATGGTAAGCATGCTGTCATGTCATCATTCACACTCATGCGAGATGCTAAAGCATAAATACTTACGTCGTACTCCAAGCCAAAACAAGGAACTTGTTAGCAATCAAATGTATGATCCAAGTCCATGTTAAATGACTAATGCATCGCATACAAAATGCAACTAGAATAGGCTCGACTTATCTAGGGATGGCATGTGAAATGCAACTAATAGCATGTATTCAAGTTTGGGTTTGAAATACTTATGCAGTTAGTATGATGCGCCGAGCCCGGTGCATGCAATACAAATGAATGATGCACATATGCATAGCATAAGGTATGCTAAATGAAACGTGCCCTAGTACTAACCATCAAAAGCAGGTAAGTAAAAGGGAGAAAGAAGTGGGGGTTGGAAGACATGCATACACGCACCCACACTTATTACACAGTTATGCTCTCTCTCGGAGAGACCGAATAAATAATCAACTATTCTAGCTAATTAAATATTACAAACCACTTAACTAGTTAAGCAAATTAACTAAGCTAAGAAAGCAATAAAACGGCGTCGGGAAGAGGGTCCAATGCATGCGTGCTCGGGTTCGCTCGGAAATCCGTCGCCATGCACAAGTTGCCTCTGTTTACACTGCTCTGCATCTCTGAGACTTGCACAAATCCCAAGGATGCTTCAGCATCACTCCCTGAAGGTTGTGGGATGTCACCGGCCAAGGGGGAACACCACCGGCTATAGGGAATTGGTCATCAACCAAATATTCTACTCTCGGCCAAATATTATTGGTCGGTCGGCACTTTAGGCGGTCGACCGGCCATCCATTCCTGCAGAATCCTGTTTTGACAGCAGCAGAGGGCAAACATGGCATGGCAATGCATTTCAAGCAAATGTGTGCACCAACACCCTCTTTATCATGTTCATGACTCAAAGGAGGATGATCCTTGACCCTCGGACCACCAATCGCGCATTTCAATGCGTGATGGTCCAAGAAGCCAAGTATGCATTTTGACGTCAAAAGTAATGCAAACCAAACAAACAAATGGACCCAACCTCTATCATAATCGATTCAAAAGGCAAGGCATGCATGCCAAATGCAACCTAAGCATATAGGCTAGTATGCAACACGAGCATGGAGGCAAGTATACAAACATGTAACAAGTATGCAAGCTAACAAGCATGCAAAATGTAATGCCAACAAACAAACATGCAAGACATGTGACATGTTAAGCAACAAAAGCAAAAGAAATGCATGCCAAATGCATTACCACCTAAGCATGCAACAACATACAAAGGGGTTAAGTGTGTGACAACATGCAAGGCGAATGTACACACAAACACTCATGCACGCAAGGTCCAACACTTATGCATCAAAGAACAACTTTTAAGCACACTTAAAAAGAGGATGAAAAGCATGCAAATGTGACAATGTTGCAAGCTCTGAAATGGTGCTAAAAGTGATGCCAAATCACATAAACAAACTAAGCATGACATGCAATAGAGCTTAAAGCCCAAAAATAGCAAGAGGGCTTGAACCAAAACCATGCAAAACAGAGGGCATATGGAAAATGTGACCCAAGACAGTCCTAAAGCATGGCAAAATAAGCTTAGCACATGCGATGACCAAAGCCAACAAGCTAAAAATGCACGAGGCATGCAAGGCCACTAGAGAGGCATCACACCACACTTAATGCAACCAAACATGGCATGAATTAAGCGACCAAAACAGAGATATGACATGCTAAAATGAGTCCCAAAACCCACCTAGATGGCATCTAAATGGCCTAGACCTAAAGACATGCAAAATGACCCAAGCATGAGGCATAAGGCATCAACCTTTTAAAGTATTAAAGGAGCATCAAATGCAAACATACAAGCATACCACAAGGACTGAAATTATGCTATAAGTGGTGCCAAACCACTGAAACAAGCCAAGCAATGCATGCTCAACACTCACACACCCAAGGCTAACAAGCCAAAATGCAAGGTGGCTATACAAAGCATGTCATGGATGGCCAAAACAACCACGAGCAGACCTTAGGCATACTAAAACATGCATAAAATCTTCACAAAGCTAGGCCAAAACAAGTAAGCATAGTGGTCTAGATGCTAAGTACATGTTAAGGCAATTTCATGGCATTACAAGACAAGTATGCAAAGCAAGCATGGTGTGTCTAAACCAACTTAAAACAATGCTATATCATGGAAAAATAAGCACAAATGACACTTAAGACATGGCCAACATGAACTCAAGAAAGGTGCTCACACATGAGGCTAAAATGGCCAATATTGAAGGCAACAAGGAGAGGGGATGGCCCTCTCCTTCTTAGGACCTTAAAGCACCATCCCCACCACTGAAATCCCACTGGATTTTAGTGGTGAGGAGGCCCAAACAAGGTGGTCTCGGAGCTCACCAAAATAGCACAAAATGGGGGCCAAACAAGGCCTAAGAAGGGTCAAACAACCCCAAACACCAAAACAACCTTAAACAGCTATTTTAAGCACTTAAATCAGAACTTTTATATGTTATAAGTTAAGCTTAAAAAACAGATGCAAGGATGGCTAAAAGCCTATGCAAAAATGGGAAACAAAGAGCAAAGTTCTTACCCTTGAAGACCCCTTTCAAGAACTGAGCTCCAACTGCTTCCTCAAGCTTGAATCCATTCAAGAACTTCAAGAACACCCCTTTGGCTCTTCAGCAACCAAGGTAAGGTGTGATACTAAGTGTCCTAGTGCAAAACTAAGAACAAAACATCTTTGAACACACACAAAGAGCAAAAGAGAGGGAGATATAGAGATAGATAGATACACAAGACCTAACCCTAATTCAGACCTCTGGAACTCTTTTTTTGTAACCCTTGAGTGGGGAGGAGGAGCCATCCCTTTATAGAGGATCACTCTTGCAAAGCTTACAAAACAAGCTAAGCAAGAGTGAAATCCCTCCATACACGTGTATGGAGGGGGTGCAAAGTGGGTGCCAGCTATCACAGCTGGCACAAAATATCTGCCAAAAGCAGATGCACAGTGATCGGCCAGCCAAAAATGACAAATTGACCAAATAAATGGTTGACCGACCAAACAGAGTGTCGATCAGCCAAATATTTGGCCGATGGCAACAAAACACAGCCAGTGGCCTCAAGCCATGGCCTGTGAGGTGTGGGATGGCCAACAAGCCATTCCCTGCCCCTCAGAGGCAAAACACAAGTGTTTGGTGCAAAACCAACACAAAATAGGCAAGTCAAGAGGTCTTGAGGCAAGGCACGTAGCCGAGACCTCCGAGAACTCAGGACGAACACAAACATGAATAATCACCGAGTGTTCAAACGGTGACGTCCAAGTCTTGAGGACGGTCAAAAATGGGGTGTCTACAGTTGCCCCTCTTTGACAGAACTCGAAAGTCATAACAATGACGGGAGTGAGTGTCAAAGCCCAGAGATGACCCATTTTTGACAAGGCCGAAGACTTAAACAAACATGCAAGACAATAAAGATATGCGCCCGAAGGCGGGGGCAAAATGCAACTGACAATGCAAGAAGCCGAGCATAACTTATGATCATGCAAAGGAAGTTGTAACGAAGCATAACATGCAACAGTTTTAAGCAAGAACCAAGCTACATTATAATGTAGAAAGGATGTAAGAGAATTATTCAATTCTCGATACGTCTCACACGGAGAATACAATACCTGTGCGGCTCGTCTGGTTGCACCAGCTTCAAATGAACCATACATACAATATCGTACCTGAAAGAGAAAGAAAACTTAACAGGTACGATATCGTTAGCAACATGCATAACAATGCAATCTAAGCTGCGTAAAGTGAAGGAGTGCATGACAATGCAACCTATGTGTGAAACGCATAACAATGCGGAATGGATGCAAAATGATAATGCAATATATAGAAAACTATGTATAAACAATGCAAATGATATGCAATGCAATTGAAACATGATCAAACCATAAGCAATTCAAAACCACACAAATATCATAAAGATGATGGAGATGCAAAATCCGTCTACCATAGAAAAGGTGCCGACACCCTCAAATCACAATACCAGCAGTGGAATAGGCGCGTACACATGCAGAACTATGAGTGTGTAGACGGAACACAAGATACAAGTAATTGGGTGGGATGATATAAGTGGGGAATGACCCGCTGAGGAAAGACTATGATCCTAAATGCTGGATGCAAAACACTACACTACAATGCAATGAATGAAATAGATATGGCGCGCGACCAAAACATATCTTGCCTAGGAAAGGCATGGACACAAACAAACCACATTTAACACAGAAACGGTGTCGTCACCCTCAACACTAGGTGCATACACATAATATCATAACCGTGTTTCAACGCGAGAAGTATGGGCACATACTAGACCAAGCTCAACATGGGAAGGCGCAAGCCATAGATGGAGGTGATGCAATGAATGCATGCAAGCTACAATGCAATATATACAATATGCAATGGAAATTATGTACAATGCTACGTACAATGCAACCTATAATGAATGGAATAGATAAGGCACGCGGCCAAATCGTATCTTGCCTAAGAAAGGTATGGATACATACAGGCCGCGTCTAACATGGACACGGTGCCGTCACCCTCAACACTAGGTGGGTACACGTAATATCATAACCGTGCTTCGACGTGAAAAGTACGGGCACATACCAGACCAAGCTCAACATGGAAAGGCGCGAACCATAGATGAATGCGCGCAAGCTACAATGCAATATATACAATATGCAATGTAATATTTACGATGGATAAGGCCTTCGGCCGAACCGTATCTTGCCTAGGAAAGGCATGGACACATACAAACCACGTTTAACATAGAAACGGTGTCGTCACCCACAACACTAGGTACGTACACATAATATCATAACTGTGCTTCAACGCGAAGAGTACGGGCACATACCAGACCGGGCTCAACATGGAAAGGCGCAAGCCATAGATAGGGGTGATGCAGTGAATGCATGCAAGCTACAATGCAATATATACAATATGCAATGGAATGTAATATTTACAATGAAATGCATGACAATGCACTATTTACAATGATGCATGACAATGCACGTTTGTTTTTTTTGGTTTTTTTGTTGCTTTTTTTTTTTTTTGAAATGCAAATGATAATGCATTTTTTTTTTGTCTTTTGAAATGCGAATGAAAAATGTATGATAATGACAATGCACATGAGACACGAATGCACGACAACACGCGTCTTTCGAAATGCATGACAATGCAAATGAACTTGAATGCGCGACAACGCACGTCTTTTAAAAAATGCATGACAATGCAAATAAACTAGAATGCGCGACAACGCACATCTTCTGAGATGCATGACAATGCAAATGAATAGTGCATGATAATGCAAATGAACTGCGCATGACAATGCGAGATAAGGAAGATGCATAACAATGCATGTAAGGTGCGTATGACAACGCGTGATAAGGATCATGAATGACTGTCACGACCCAAACCCGGCCCTATGGGCTTAGCACCGTAACCGGCCAGTAATCCGAGATTACCGAAGGCCTGCTTAACAATAGTACAGTAAAACAGAGTACAGGGCCTGGCGGAAGCCAAAACAGTAAAGAAACAATGCCCAATGAGCTGTGACAGTCTACATGCAAAAAGACTTTCCAAACGTATTTACATTCAGTGGAAATGTATACACAATATATACAATCATTCAGAATAGGGACTCAATCCCTATGTAACGGTACAGTAAACATTCAGTCTATACAATCCATTCAGTTATTACAAAACAGCAAGACAGTACAGAAGGGGGAGTCCTAAAACACCCCTAAGCCTTAGCATGATAGGCTTGGAACCTCGCAGTGAGGCACGGTAGTTGGCTTGACAAAACTGGAGTAACCCTGACGCTCATAGCCGCGGTCTGGTGCTTGAACACCTACATATATATATGAGCAGTGAGCTAAAGCCCAGTGAATAACATAATGTGTAAAGAGGTTAAGAATGAATGTCCTTACAGTAATGAAAACAGTTCATTAAATCAGTATTTCAGTCATTCAGTCAGTACAGTCATATGTGGTACATCCATTAGCATAACAGTACAGTAAACAGTAGGTCTTAAAAGACCGAGCAGTAAATGATGGCCATCAGTCAGTAACAGTAGTGGTTCCAACAAGGGAACCGACAGAGAATTCTGTCACAGTAACAGTAAACAGTAGGTGCTAAGGATGCCACAATACAGTTCAGAATATAGGACATACATTCATTCAGTTAACAGTAATCAGTTCAGAAAACAGTACAGTTCAGTTGTTCAGAAGATAATCATTTGTGAACATATCTTTACACAATCGTTACTCACAGAGTTTGGGCTACAGTATGCTAGAGCGTGTCTCCCCAGTCGCCAACCCTACACAGTTAACAGATTGAACACACTAAGCTACACAGCTAGGAAAGATAATAACTTAATCCCTAATTTGCCTCGGTGTGTTCTACATCTATGCCCTCAATAAGATGTCTTAAACTAGGCCTAAGAATGCCTAGGATGAGATGAGGATGCAAAGATGTGATCAGAAAACAGTTTCAGGAGTTTTCAGAAAAACAGAGTCCCGCTCGAGCTCAGGTTTCCCCGCTCGAGCGGTCATGCAACAAAGGTACACGCTCGAGCGTCAAATATCCCGCTCGAGCGTACTGTAAAAGTACTGGATGGGTGAAATCTCCGCTCGACGGACGCTCGACGCCCGCTCGAGCTTGAGACACATGACTCCGCTCGAGCGCCCAATCCTCCGCTCGAGCGGACTGTAAAACAGTGCAGAGATACTAGATGCTCGGATTCCCCGCTCGAGCGTCACTATCCCCCGCTCGAGCGAAAGTGCAGAATCTGGAAAACCCAGATTGCACCTCCAAGCTCAAACCAAGTTCAAAAACATAATTTTCAATCCTCTTGGGCTAATTTCTGGAAAAACACTTGTAAACACATGGAATAACATGATTCAAAGCTCAATTGAGAAATCAAAGCCCAAGGGTGTTTAATTCAAACCCAATTTCAAACCATTTTTCAAGAACAATCCTCAAACATGACATGCATGATCTTTAAATAACTTTCAAGCTTCAAAACATGCTCTAATGAGCCAATTGATTCACAAACATGATGAAAACATGACCTACACTCAAAACATGGACATGCATGTGACAATTTGCCATGAACTCAACTCAAAATCCAACAATACTAACATGCATGCATGAATGGAGTTCTAATACCATACTTTAAGATCAAAACTTGACTCAACTCTACAATTAATCATGAATCATGCAAGAATGAACTTAAATTCCACAATCAAAAGGTTGAATTCCTTACCTAAAGCTTGAAAGGCAAGTCTAGAACTTCAATTATGCAAGGGTCCTTCCAATCTACTCAATCTCCAAGCAAACCAAGCCAAATGAGATGAAACTAACTCTCTCTCTCTCTCTCTCAAGGTCGGTTGTGCACAAGAAATGGGAGAAGAAATGTTGATTCAATGTATAAACACAAGTCTCAAATGTTGCCTAAGTGATCCACTAGGGATGGCAAGGTTGTAATTAAGCCAACTATTGCAATTAGACGCATTTCAATCTAATTTAATCATACCTAATCAGTTTTCAAATAAATATACCATAAATTCACATTAATTCTACTGATCAAGGCACACTAATCAATTTCAAATTCGGCCGCCGATAAGGCCTTCAATTAGCAGGTTAAACACTAAAACATGAACAGATAGTCAAACAGTCAAACAGATGGATTACAGATTAACATACATACTCAGTCAATTCAGTTCCAGTTTTCAGTCAGTCAGTTCAGTTATCAGTCATGATCAGTTCAGTTTAACGGTAATCAATGTTTATCGGTAGGCAGTGGTGAGGGTTATTACAGTCTCCCCTCCTTATAAAGAGTTTAGTCCTCTAAACTCGAGTTACCTTCGTTCTGGAAGAAAACAGGATTCAGTGGAAATAGTTCAGGATATCTTTTATCCATGTCATCTTCCCTTTCCCAAGTGGCATACACGCCACCATGGTTTTGCCAGTCGACTTTTACCAGCGGGATTTCTTTGTTTCTCAGTTTCTTGATCCGTCTGTTTACAATCTGTATAGGCCGTTCCTCGTAAGTGTAGTCATCACTCAGCACTACACGAGTAGGCTCTATTACATGGAAAGGATCCCAGAGGTAGTCTCTCAACATAGAAATGTGGAAGACGTTATGCATATGCTCCATTTCAGGAGGAAGCGCAACTTGATACGCCACCGGATTGATTTTCTCAATAATCTCATATGGTTCGACGTATCTCGGTGCTAACTTGCATTTGACTCCAAAACGAGTCTGGCCTTTCATCGGTGTCACTTTCACAAATACGTGATCACCCACTTCATACTCTCTATCTCGTCTTCTGACATCAGCATAACTCTTCTGTCTGCTCTGTTTGAATCTGAAAACGTGCACACACGCTGTATTTACGCTAAACCACTCAAACACACTGATACATCATATGCTGTAGTTCACTTTGAGCACACCGGCACTCGATATCTGTTTAAATCTAAAAACGTGCACACATGCTGTATTAGCATCAATTTTGACTGTTCTTCAAAACTGTACATTTAATATTGCTTCGTAACTATTTGCTTTTGAATACAGGGGGATTCACATGCCTTCTAGGGGTATGGGAATGTTGCCGCCAGAGGATGGTATATGGAGCTACCGGACGCGGTCCGCCATATTGTTTATCAGGCCGGCTTTGGCACTTTCTGCAGGGGACTGTCGCACCTTACTACAAGCAGGCTTCTTCTTGCCGCTCTGGTGGAGAGGTGGTGGGACACTACCGATTCCTTCCACTTTTTCGCCACGGGAGACATGACGATAACTCCCTTCGACTTCTCGATGCTCACTGGCATCGGGGTAGGGGGTGATCCGATCCCCTTCGATACAGACATGGACGACTGGGAGGCCGCTCAGATATACTTGCTTGGCGACCTACTGCCTCTTGCCCATCCAGGATTTGTCAGATATTCGTGGTTCGAGGACCACTTCAGGATTCAGCCAGCCTTAGCTGAGGAGGTGCCGATGGCTCAGGAAGAGGCGGAGTAGTATGCACGCGGCTTCCTTATGTTCTTGCTGAGGACGACCCTCTTCGTCGAACGGGCGAACACTGTGCCCCTCTGTCTGCTGAGCACTTTAGTGGACGTCACGCGGATCCGCCGCTATGACTGGGGTGGCGCAGGCTTGGCCACACTGTACGGCTACATAAGTTCATCCTCTCGCCTTAGCGGACAGTTGCTCGGAGGCTACTGGCGGGCTTGGGAGGTACATCTTCTTTCTCTGTTTTACATTTCTACTCTACATTATCTGTATTCTGTACACTGCACATTCTGCGGTCTGCCTCACGCTAACTGTATACTGCACACACGACATATATATAATCTGCTTTACACTGACTGTATACTGCATAATACTTCACATACTGCACAATCTGATGCCAACTGACTATACACCGCACATACTGCAAACATGCAATCTGCTTTACACTGACTGTATACTGCACACACTGTACACTCTGCACAATACACTGCACAATACACGGTTCTGTAATTTCTGCTTTATCCTGCATTCTGCTTCGTCTGCATTCTGTTTTATCTAATAAGCATACTAATATTTGCTCTGCAGTTGTGGGTCTATGCCGACTTCTCGAGGCTTGCCCCAGTGCCAGATGAGGAGACCCCCCTCGGCGTTCCATTCTCTCGACGCTTCGATGCGAGATGCGTGCGGAGACCACGGGAGTCATTCATATTCTTCCGTCGCTATTTCGATACCATTACCACCGCAGAGGTATTTTAGAATTTGCAGTTCGTTTAAGCTTTGCTTTACATTATTCTTTCGATAATAGTAGATAACCAACTATGTATCATTTGCAGATTACCTGGCAGACTTGGGCTCCATTGCCAGCCGTAGTTCGGGAGCGATATGCTGGTGCTGAGGAGACTGCCCGGTTCAGGATTCTGCTAGAGGGCCCGGTTTGTCGGGCTTGGTACCTGGGCGAGCGCTTCCTGCGCCAGACCTTAGGTTTACTAAAGCAGATAGCCCCGAGTCCACCTCCTATCGACATGAGGCAGACAGAGAGATACCCTCCACATAAGATGGCCGATTACACGATCGGATGGGAGGCGGAGGGCTTTAGAGGCGAGGGCGACTATGCAGAATACGTCCAGACCTACATCATGCGGCCTCTGAGTAGTGGCCGTCGAGCTGAGAGAGAGAGGCCTGCGGCGCCAGCGGCTGGAGCGGGAGCGGGAGTAGAGGCAGGAGCACCTAGAATGGCTCGGGCCTGTGGCAGGAGTGGGCCTCGGAGAGGGCGGGGAGCTGGATGGCCGGCGTTGCCCACGATGATGACATATAGAGGGCAGAGTGGGGAGACTTATCAGATCCCCATCGCTCCCCCTCTGCCTGATCACGAGCTAGTCGGTTTCTACAACTTGCCCCGGTATGTACTACTGCATGTTGTACAGTCCTTTCATTTCATTTCTCTTGATATTCCGCAGAATACTGATACTTCTAACACTTTTGCAGGCTTCCTCCGAGTACACTCACCAGTCCCTGGAGTTGAATGCCTCCATGATGGGGATGCTCCAACGGAGCTTAGACCGGCTGGCCCTTTATAGTATCCCGGTAAGTCTTTCTGACCACCGACTCAAACTTTACACAATCTAATGTATCGCACTTATCAACACAGCACTTGATACACGGCCCTCACGGCATTCATACACTGCACTCAGTCACTATATTCTGTATTCATACACTGCATTCTGTACTGATACACTGCTCATAGCATTCATACTCTACTTTTGCGTAGCATACTGATGCGTTTGCCATTTGTGCTTTTCAGCCTCCATTCCAGATTCCTACTGTAGGAGGTGCTCCAGCTGGGCCTTTTGTTCCTGCTCGAGGAGGAGGGCGAGGTGGCACAGTATTCCCCCGCACCAAAGTGGGGCGCACTCATGTTGGGAATAGCTCTCGAGCGCCGATCCCAGATGATGACGAGTCCGAGGCAGAGACGGAGGCGGAGGCGGAGGCATCTGAGGAGGAGACCGGAGATGACTAGGACTCGGGCTCAGACTATGGAGGTGGTGATGACGCTCCTAGACCTTCGTCCAGGAAGAGGACGAGGACAGACTCTCAAGCCTGAGATGATCAATGCTGATCCAGATTTTTGCTGCTTTTCTTCTTTTTGTTTTACTTTTTCTTTTTGCTGGTAGCTTGAGTACCTTGTACTGCCGCAGGCAGGTTTTATTTTCTTCGAAACTTTGTACTTGAAAAGATGATGAAATGAAACAAACTTTTTGCCTGAAAAAGTGTTACATTTGTGTATTTCATGCATCGCATCGCATCATATTACACAACAATGTAAATGAGATTGATCTTTTGTCTGAAAATCAAACACTTGTATTGTAATAACCAGGTAGTGAACCAGCTAATGACAAAACAACTCATACAACCTACTGCTCATTCTGAACACACAGCCCATAACACAGTGCTTGGTTTACTCTGCATACAGCCTATACACACAGTTCATACAACGCACTGCTTATTCTGAACACACAGCCCATTTTGAAAACTACTCATTCTGAACTCATAGCCCACAGCAGCATATTGCTCATTCTGAATACACGGTTCATTCTGAACTCTGTAGAAGTTGAAACACACTCAGATGCTCCAAAATTTCTTACTTCGCAATCCGGAACCCAAAAGCTTCAGATAGGTCCAGGTTTTTCTGTTCACACTTATTGGGGGTGGACCCTGTAGTTTTATGAAAGAACCAAATTATGTTTTGCACAAATGTGGGGAATGACACAGCACTCTAAGCACAAAATGATTTGAGAAAAGGGTTTTCAACCAGGTATCGAGCCTACGACTGAACACAACGAAAAGGACTCAACAGAGAAAACAAAAAGGCACTCAACCTAAACAAATCGAGTAACACTCGAGACAACTCAAGACAAAAATCGAGACAGTCAAAACAAAAGACATGACACACAGACGTGTTATAAAAGACAAGAGACCTCTTAGTTTGCGAGGAGCCAGTTTCTCCGGGTATTGTTTCCCACCATTTCTTATTTGTGATTCTCACATCACTCGGCCCTCATGCTCTGTTTTTTCTGAAAAAGCCAAGCAAATGCCCTAAAGGCTTACAGCTTTCCAAGTTAACACTTGGTAACAACAAAAGAGTGCTAACTCATTTACACATTAAGCCCTTGGCTTGAATATACATGTAATACATCAAAGAAATAAAACAACAAAAGTCCGCCTGCCTCTAGCCTCCCAAGCTATGTCCTTGGAGGTGGCATGCTACCTGTACCTGAAAATGATATTCCCATATAGAGTGAGCCACAGCCCAGTAGAAATATACTAAACCAAATATGAACAATGACTAAAAGATTAGCAGTTGATAGATGACCAACACTGATACTTTCTCTTATCACACTTTACGATTTCATGACATACAAGTCCATGTTACAACCCATTTTCCAATTCCTTTCAATTCTCAATTTATAACCATGGCTCAGAACTTGGCCAAACAATTCATATGAGACAGTAACTCATATTAAACACTTTCCCATTTCATAATAGATAAGCATACTAGCTATATCACACACCAATAGATAAGCATACAAGCTATATCATCACTTCCATAGATATGCATAAGAGCACTATCACACTTCCAATGACAAGCATATGAGCTCTGTCAACACATTAATAGATAAGCATATGAGCTCTATCTATGGAGTCCATCCCCTATCTCCTCCCAACAACATCCGGTTTAGAGGTCCATCCCCTATCTTCCCCTAAACCGTGGAGTACATCCCCTATCTCCTCCAACACAACACAATGCATATAAACAATAATTATACACATCATCATACAACACATAAATTTAATGTATCCTTTCAATCGTCATACTCAATGACACATTCCAGCGATTAGTTCCAGTTTGCCTAATCATCATGCATTGTCTACAACAATCAAGACTATCCTCCACCGATAGCCCAAAGCAGTTATTTCTATACAGAAAATAAATGCAACAATGGATATATAATCAACATTCCAACTAGGTGAGTGATAAATAATCCAACTACACCCTTTAATCCCATATCTTTCCAAATCAATTCCTCATTTCTCATAATTAATTATGCAAATTAATTAGCCAATGTAATTAGGGCATTTTCCATAATTAACATTACTACCCTTAGGTTCCATTTTCATTAATGTTTCAACATTAATTTCACTTCTTTCATGCCAAACATGCATCTAGGTTTTTATATAGCTAAAACCCCAACTTTTGTAAATTTACACAAAAGCCCCAAACTTTCACAAAATTACCAAACCAACCCCAACATCTCAAAATACTAAAATTTAAAGACCAAGCTCATAGTAAGGAGTAGGTTATCCCTACCTCAAAGTTAGAGCTCGGATGGAGAAGAGACCAAAACCAAAGTGCTCCAAAGACCAAGATTCTCGGATCAAAATGACGCCCTCGACGATCAACACAACTTTTACAAAGGCCGAAGGTGAGAAACTCACTCCTACTAGATCAATACCTAGAGAGAAGTCAAGGTTTTAAAGAGAGGAGCTCTCAAAATGGGTTTTAGAAAAAGTAGGAGAGAGAAGGGAAAGTAAAAAGTGATTTAAAATCACCCAGCGGATAACTCATATACGTATGACCCGCTCGAGCGGAGAACACAACGCTTGAGCGCCAAGAACAAAAATCTGAAAACGCTCGAGCGCAATAAGGCCCGCTCGAGCGCCAAGACACAAGAATAAAGCACTTCCGCTCGAGCGCGAAAACCAGTCCGCTCGAGCATAGATTTCCCCCTCCCAGAACTTATATCCAGAAGGTACTACCCGCTCGAGCGCCACCAAACCCGCTCGAGTGTCACCGCTCGAGCGTAAACAAACCCGCTCGAGCGTAAAAATCACATTTGCAGAAGTTTTGCAGGAACACGAAATACTGGAGGAGTGCAATCTCCGCTTGAGCACAAGGAGACCCGCTCGAGCGGATCGCCTAAAAACTAAACAACAAGAAATTGAAACCAAGGCCTAACCAACCTGTAACAACCCTGCTCAAAACATCCTAAAACTCAATCAAGTGGAATTAAAGGATGACAACAAGATAGATACCACTATCAACTTCACGGAACCAAGTTCGGAATATAACAGAACAGTAAAAGGACAACCGGGATCGCTATAATTTTGGCAAACAGCCAGTGCTCAACGAGCATGAAACTTACTCTCGAGATGCACAACCTCGGATCCGAAGAAGAATTGCCCCTTGCCTGAAGAGAGCTGCATGGCAACGGAAAGTTGCCCCTTGTTTGAATGGTAACTCATGGCAATGGAAAGTTGCCCCTTGTCTGGATAACGCCGCAGCATACCGTAAACAGTCCTCATTAGTGATGATCGCAACCGAACTCTCGGATAAAGAGAAGAAGAAGATGGTCAAAACCAATATATGGACACAGTCACTTTGAAAGTGTTGGTGGCTGGACTTCAGGATGAAGTTGCCTACGTATCCCAAACATGGGAATCAAGCCTTACGTAGTTCCGGTTTAGGTTCACTCGTGTATTAACCCTCACCTTTTACGCTCTAACTTTTGCTAAGGCCGCCCTTCCGGGTTTTCAACCTTGCGAGCTTTGTTCTTCTTTTCTTTTCAATTCTTTTTTATTCATTCATTTTTGTCTTTTCTTTTTCAAATCTTTTCATTCTCTTTTTTTTTGGCATTTTTTCTCTTTTTTTTTTCTTGCTCTAACTTTTGCCTGGGTCGCCCTTCCGGGTTTTCGGCCCAGCGAGCCTCTCAAAGGGTAAAAGTGTAACAAGTCCATGCCAAATGGTTTTAAGATTTCGAAGCCATCCGTATCTAGGAGAGTGGCTGTTGTATTGATTTGCAGAAGGATCCATCTTCGGCTCTTCAAGCACATTGAACATTTTTGCCCCTAGTTCAAGGGGTGCTTCTGTTCTAGCTTCGCAAGCTTCTTCTGATGAGGTCTGATCTTCTTGATCTAACTTTCTTGGCCTCATGTTCGAGGGCTGCTTCAAATTTGGCCACGCAGGCGTCATGTTGTAGTTGACCGTTGAACATTTTGAACTAAGGTCCAAGGTTTGAAAGCAAGGGCTCAAGTCTTGAGACTGAGAGCGATCCTAAGCTGCACAATCTCAAGAGCGATTCCACACAGGTCTTCGCAGGACTACGCAAAACACTTTGTTTTTGAAATTTTTTTAAGAAAACGACAAATCGCTCGCGCTGAAGATAGTGCGAAACCAATCTGGATCAAGCTAGGGTCCTTCTCAGTACTCACGTTAACAAACATAATTTCAATCCTTAAGGGCTTAGCACGCCTCTCTTTCTCTCAAATGATCAAAGTTTTGCAAATCCCGAGGAATTCCTTCCTCTTCATTTTCATCACCACAGTGTTATAAAAGTTTTGAAAAACTTAGGTCAATGTAATGAATTCGAGGTGCAGAAGAGTAAGTGAGATGTTTTGCCATTTCATTCAAATGCTCTGGCACAACTAGCTCAAAGTAGCAATAAGCACGGAAACATGATAGCCGCAGCTATTTCATTCAGATTTCCTGGTTGCAACTGGCTCCACAGCAGAGACAGACTCAAAAGAAAGCAAAAGGATAATTACAAAACAAAATAATGATATCCGAGGCAACAACCTTGGAATCACCTGATTTCTATATAATGGGACTGACTCGACACAACAAGACAGACCCTTAAACAAAAAGACTGACTCAAGACAATGAGACAGACCCAAAACAAAACAAAGAACTAACTCGACACCTAAGCCAGAAATTACAAAACTGCATTCGCAAATGCTCCCAACAGTGCGTGCCAAATGCCACATCTGAAATACACCGAGCGCCGCCCGCAGGTGGTCCAACCCCTAATCACATACTTACAGTATCCTCGAAGTCCAACAACTCAGCGGTGACAGACTTTGCTAAGGTAGGTGGGAGGATGACCTCATTATCGATCAAATCTTGCACTTCGTGGCGAAGGCGGAAACAACCGTCGGTGCTGTGACCGGTTCGCTAGTGGTACACGCAGTACAAGGCAACATCATGAGATATTCTTCGGGAGAGGTCGAGGCTCGAGGGGTTTACGATGCCCCTTTTTAGCCAAAATTTGAAATGCCCTAGACAAAGGCATGTAGAGGGCATGAAAGACTCTGCGCCCTCGAGACAGGTACTTCGAAGTCTGAGGATTTTTGCTAGACGCACTAGCGAAAGGGTCGGCAGGCACTGCCTTGGCTTTCTGATCTTTCCCAGGGGTAGGGTTGGGAGTGGAAGGAACTATTCTGGCATGACGGGGCCTATCCCGATTTTTCGCCTGGCTTGAACTGCCCTCGGCTGGAGTGGGGAAAGCATCATCCACAGTTTTAGTCATAACTGTGGATACTTGCTGTTTATTGAACCCCTCGGCTTTCAAAGCCTCGACTGCCCACAGCAGTTGTTCAACGGGATCAGCATCTATTCCCACTTTATTCTTACCTCTAGCCTCAGCCTGATCGAGGGTTTGGGTTGCTATATCAGAGCGGAACTCGGTTGTTGTTGACATGTCATTACCATAGCTTGAGACAGCCTCAGGCTGGCTGAGCTCGATCACAATTCGTCCCAATAGTGGGGGCTCTTGCGATATGAAATTCCCGGCATATGGTGCAGCTGGTGGCGAAGCCGACATTCTGTAAGCGAGATCCACCACAGACCTCTGGAGGTCACCAATCATTCTCATCAACTCGAACGTGGTGGGCTCACGAGCTTGAAACAACTGGGGCTCCCAGATCGGGCGCGCGGCAGGCGACTAGGGCGGATGTGGTAGTTCAACATTGGTCTCACTTTGCAGGGTGATCCCTTGGTCTGATGCGGCTGTCATAACCATAATTTCCTCTGAACTTTGGGTCATCATAAGTCCGCTGAACCGAACGGCGATGATGCAACCGGTGATTGACGGATCAGACGTTTGCCTTGCCTCAACGAAGGAGAACACCAAATCTCTGAACTCAAATCTCTAAACTGAAAGGGAAAACAAGCAGCATTTCAGCCCAAACGGAACAGACACAGGCGTAGCTGAATAACTGTACTCTACTACTAATCACTATTTCCTAAAATCACTGCCCCAAAACTGAGTCTGATACCCACGGATATAACTGATTCTCAGAATATCGATACTGGTGCCCATAGGCTTGCAAACTGATATGTGCGTTCCTATAGAGATACACTCTAAAAGCACATAGCAAGCAAAGTAGGGCCAAAACACCCCTATATTGGGGTAGGGTTTTCCAGTCCTATTTTGTCAGGAGCTAGGGTTTCACTATGCACGCAGCGGTTTCAAACAACCTATAATCGGGTGAGCAACCTGTCCTAGCTTGGAATGGTCACTATGGATTCTGAATATGCACTAGGTCGAATGGTCAAAAGGGTGTCTCGGTGATAACCGGGGTTTGTGTTCCCATCGGGGCCGAGCCCATAATCGGTCAGCCTTATGGCATGCAGCCTCCGGCAAACCGTTCAGGAATAGCAGATGGCAAACACGGTGTCCTAGGCGCACCAATGCAAATGTAATGCAAAGAAACACATAAGTGTAGTCAAAACAAGATATCATGAGTTCGAGTCAAGTTCTCTAACTCCCCAGCAGAGTCGCCAGAAACTGTAGACGCGCCCGTGGGCCTCATGCTACAGTTCGGACTCGTTTTGTTGTCGGTTCTTAATCTGATCTCACAATGTGCAATGTCAGACTGATAAATCACCAAAGAGTCCAAATCCAGCAAATCGTTTTGAAAAATAGATTTTTGAGAAAGAAGTGTCAAACATGGACTGCTTTGCCAGATACAGAGTCGCCACCTAAATATTTTTTATGGGAGAATTTAGGAAACCCTGACTCGTTTGCCTAAGGCCACGTGTCCGTCATCACCAAAGTTGCCTCGGCTCGGGGACTTGGGTACGATTGGGAAAGGTCAGCTATGAGCACCCCCGCTCACCCGATCCGAAGATCGGCCGCTACTAACCATGATATTTAGTTTTGAAAACGGTATGTGTTCTTATTCCGGTTAATTAAGTAATCTTACTATGTGATGCGCACAACACAAAAGTATAGACCAGATCGCCTAATTTGGAACAAAGCATCGCATATCCGTTTGTTTGGAAATCGGTTTGAAATTTGCTACTCGCAAGTAGGCTAAAACACGGATTTCAAGGAGTTGTTCCAACTCGAACAATCCAACCTTCACCCACAGGCATTCCAGCAGATATATCACATAAGCACATAGCCACATGGTAAGCATGCTGTCATGTCATCATTCACACTCATGCGAGATGCTAAAGCATAAATACTTACGTCGTACTCCAAGCCAAAACAAAGAACTTGGTAGCAATCAAATGCATGATCCAAGTCCATGTTAAATGACTAATGCATCGCATACAAAATGTAACTAGAATAGACTCGACTAATCTAGGGATGACATGTGAAATGCAACTAATAGCATGTATTCAAGTTTGGGTTTGAAATACTTATGCAGTTAGTATGATGCGCCGAGC
Source organism: Camellia sinensis (assembly GCF_055761805.1). Classification (NCBI taxonomy): domain Eukaryota; kingdom Viridiplantae; phylum Streptophyta; class Magnoliopsida; order Ericales; family Theaceae; genus Camellia; species Camellia sinensis. The sequence continues at coordinate 86,903,045 of NC_138965.1, forward strand.
CCGGTGCATGCAATACAAATGAATGATGCACACATGCATAGCATAAGGTATGCTAAATGAAACGTGCCCTAGTACTAACCATCAAAAGCAGGTAAGTAAAAGGGAGAAAAAAGTAGGGGTTGGAAGACATGCGTACACGCACCTACACTTATTACACAATTATGCTCTCTCTCGGAGAGACCGAATAAATAATACAAACCTAAATAAATAATCAACTATTCTAGCTAATTAAATATTACAAACCACTTAACTAGTTAAGCAAATTAACTAAGCTAAGAAAGCAATAAAACAGCCTCGAGAAGAGGGTCCAATGCATGCTTGCTCGGGTTCGCTCGAAAATCCGTCGCCATGCACAAGCTTCCTCTGTTTACACTGCTCTACATCTCTGAGACTTGCACAAATCCCTAGGATGCTTCAGCATCACTCCCTGAAGGTTGTGGGATGTCACCGGCTAAAGAGGAACACCACCGGCTATAGGGAATTGGTCGTCGACCAAATATTCAGCTCTCGGCCAAATATTATTAGTCAGTCGGCACTTTAGGCAGTCGACCGGCCATCTATTCCTGCAGAATCCTGTTTTGACAGCAGAGGGCAAACATGGCATGGCAATGCATTTCAAGCAAATGTGTGCACCAACACCCTCTTTATCATGTTCATGACTCAAATGAAGATGATCCTTGACCCTCGGACCACCAATCGCTCATTTCAATGCGTGATGGTCCAAGAAGCCAAGTATGCATTTTGATGTCAAAAGTAATGCAAACCAAACAAACAAATGGACCCAACCTCTATCATAATCGATTCAAGAGGCAAGGCATGCATGCCAAATGCAACCTAAACATATAGGCTAATATGCAACATGAACATAGAGGCAAGTATGCAAACATGTAACAAGTATGCAAGCTAACAAGCATGCAAAATGTAATGCCAACAAACAAACATGCAAGACATGTGACATGTTAAGCAACCAAAGCAAAAGAAATGCATGCCAAATGCACTACCACCTAAGCATGCAACAACTTACAAAGGGGTTAAGTTTGTGACAACATGCAAGGCGAATGTACACACAAACATTCATGCACGCAAGGTCCAACACTTATGCATCAAAGAACAACTTTTAAGCACACTTAAAAAGAGGGTGAAAAGCATGCAAATGTGACAATGTTGCAAGCTCTGAAATGGTGCAAAGAGTGATGCCAAATCACATAAACAAACTAAGCATGACATGCAATAGAGCTTAAAGCCCAAAAATAGCAAGAGGGCTTGAACCAAAACCATGCAAAACAGAGGGCATATGGCAAATGTGACCCAAGACAGTCCTAAAGCATGGCAAAGTAAGCTTAACACATGCGATGACCAAAGCCAACAAGCTAAAAACAAAAGGGGCAAATGCATGAGACATGCAAGGCCACTAGGGAGGCATTACACCACACTTAATGCAACCAAAAATGGCATGAATTAAGCGACCAAAACAGAGATATGACATGCCAAAATGAGCCCCAAAACCCACCTAGATGGCATCTAAATGGCCTAGACCTAAAGACATGCAAAATGACCCAAGCATGAGGCATAAGGCATCAACCTTTTAAAGTATTAAAGGAGCATCAAATACAAACATAAAAGCATACCACAAGGACTATAAGTGGTGCCAAACCACTGAAACAAGCCAAGCAATGCATGCTCAACATTCACACACCCAAGGCTAACAAGCCAAAATGCAAGGTGGCTATACAAAGCATGTCATGGATGGCCAAAACAACTACGAACAGATCTTAGGCATACTAAAACATGCATAAAATCTTCACAAAGCTAGGCCAAAACAAGTAAGCATAGTGGTCTAGATGCTAAGTACATGTTAAGGCAATTTCATGGCATTACAAGACAAGTATGCAAAGCAAGCATGGTGTGTCTAAACCAACTTAAAACAGTGTTATATCATGGAAAAATATGCACAAATGACACTTAAGACATGGCCAACATGAACTCAAGAAAGGTGCTCACACATGAGGCTAAAATGGCCAATATTGAAGGCAACAAAGAGAGGGATGGCCCTCTCCTTCTTAGGACCTTAAAGCACCATCCCCACCACTGAAATCCCACTGGATTTTAGTGGTGAGGAGGCCCAAACAAGGTGGTCCCAGAGCTCACCAAAATAGCACAAAATGGGGGCCAAACAAGGCCTAAGAGGGGTCAAACAACCCCAAACACCAAAACAACCTTAAACGACTATTTTAAGCACTTAAAATCAAAACTTTTATATGTTATAAGTTAAGCTTAAAAAATAGATGCAAGGATGGCTAAAAGCCTATGCAAAAATGGGAAACAAAGAGCAAAGTTCTTACCCTTGAAGACCCCTTTCAAGAACTGAGCTCCAGCTGCTTCCTCAAGCTTGAATCCACTCAAGAACTTCAAGAACCCCCCTTTGGCTCCTCAGTAACCAAGGTAAGGTGTGATACTATGTGTCCTAGTGCAAAACTAAGAACAAAACATCTTTGAATACACACAAAGAGCAAAAGAGAGGGAGATATAGAGATAGATAGATACACAAGACCTAACCCTAATTCAGACCTCTGGAACTCTTTTTTTGTAACCCTTGAGGAGGGAGGAGGAGACATCCCTTTATAGAGGATCACTCTTGTAAAGCTTACAAAACAAGCTAAGCAAGAGTGAAACCCCTCCATACACGTGTATGGAGGGGGTGCAAAGTGGGTGCCAGCTATCACAGCTGGCACAAAATATTTGCCAAAAGTAGATACACAGTGATCGGCCAGCCAAAAATGACAAATTGACCAAATAAATGGTCGACCAACCAAACAGAGTGCCGATCGGCCAAATATTTGGCCGATGGCAACAAAACACAGCCGGTGGCCTCAAGCCATGGCCGGTGAGGTGTGGGGATGGCCAACAAGCCATTCCCTGCCCCTCAGAAGCAAAACACAAGTGTTTGGTGCAAAACCAAACACAAAACAGGAAAGTCGAGAGGTCTTCAGGCAAGCCGCGTAGCCGAGGCCTCCGAGAACTCAGGACGAACACAAACATGAATAATCACCGATTGTTCAAACGGTGACGTCCAAATCTTGAGGACGGTCAAAAATGGGGTGTCTACAGGGTGTTAAGCATTCAGGAGTGTTTGGGCATGTGGTGGTGGATGCCTTGGGTGTTTATGTCGTTGTTGTTCTTGTCTCATAGGCCCAGCGAGTGGTGTGGGTCGAGGAAACGTCTGTGATCTCTTCCTTGTGACCTTGGTAAGTCAGGTGTTCTAGGAGCTCCGAGAAGTCAAACCAGAGTCGGGGTGGTATTCCAAGTTTGATTGCATCCGAGAATTAGTGCCATGCTTTCTTGGTTGGTTGGGAGGTCTTCCTTGGTACCATGTTTTTCTTCTTGAAGTGTTAGTTTTAATTTGGCATTGTTAAATTTCGAGGACGAAACCAGGTCACGGATCTTCCTTATTTGTTGGCCACAGGGCCTTTTAAGTGTAGGCGGAATACCATTAATGTAAAAGGGTTAAACCCTTCCTCTTGGATTAAATGATGTAAGCCTACGGACAATTTATTTAGTTATGTACATGTTGCATTTAATTTGCGTTTCGGATGAGAAAATCTTTATTTATTCTTACAAATGATGTAAAGAGTTTCTGCATGTTATCTCTGAAATTGAATAAACTTAATGAAGTTGGTACGAGTAATAAAAAGTGGGGCGTGACAAATTGTTTGGTGCCAAGGCCGAAGGGGTACAAGCTAAGGATACCTTGGCCTCAAAGTAGAGGTGAGGTAAAGGAATTGAATTTATGAGATTATTGTGAATCAATTTTTTAATTTTCATTGTTCTTTTGTGGTGACTTTTGCATTTTGGATGAATTCTTAGAGAACTGACTAGATCTGAGAGAGAGAGAGAGAGAGAGAGAGAGAGAGAATTCTCTCTCACTTGACCACCACCACCTCCTCCGCCATCGTTGACTCTATCATGAACATCTCTAAACATCTCTCTTCGATCAAGATGACTATCACAAGACCTAATCGATTGTCAAGTGAATCTATGAAGCATTTCGAATTCAATCTCGATGCCTTCAACACTGCCTCATCTTCAAAGAAGAACAAGAATGATGTAGTATCAAGCTCTATCTTGATCCAACCTACCGAATCGTCGCCACATCTAAAAAACTTGAATACGATCTCTAATTTGAAGGATGATAAAGAAGAACAGAGATAATGAATTCACCAAAGTTTCAATTGGATTTCTATGAGAGAGAGAATGAGGAGTAGGGGTGGGTTCTTCTTGGTTCACTATCTCTAGGGGTGCAAATTTGGCCCGGCTCGGCCCATGTCGGGCCTCGCGAGCTCCCTCCATCCAAAATTTGGACTAGGCCGGGCCGGACCGATCCATGGACAAAAAAATTAGGCCCAGGTCTAGGGGGTATTCGAGTCTTGGACGGGCTGGTGGATCTGGGCCTAGGCTTGGACTTGGGCGGGCCTGAACATTTTTTATTTTATTTTTTTCTATCAAAATTTGATTATTTTCCACTAAAAAAGACATTGGGCCTTGGGTTGGACCTTGAGTGGGCCTTAAGCGGGCCGATGGGTCAGGATAGTCAAGCCAGGTCGGGCTTCAGAATGATGGCCCAAGCCCAAGCCCAGGGTCTCAGACCAGGCTCGAGCCCAAACGGGGCTAGGCCCACCCCGGGTTGCCCACGGGCCGCGGGCCATTTTTACTTTTCTAGCTATCTCTTCCTTTTTTTTTAACTTGTTGTTGATCTATGTTGTGTTGTGCTGTGTGTTGTTGTTGTTGCTTTTGATGATGATGATGAATGTTGTTGTTGATGATCCAAAAGGTTAGGGTTTTGCACTCCATCCCTCTCACTCCCTTTCTCTCTCTCTTACTCTCTCTTTATTTATTTGTGATTTTGGACAGGTAAATATAAATTTGCGTATATTTTTTTTCTTTTTATTATCTATTGATTGTTGTTGTTGATAATAATGATGATGATGATGAAACAGATTAGTGTTCTTTCTTTCTTTCTGTCTTTTTTTTTTTTTTTGGTTCATTCCTATAGATTGAGTGAGAAAGAAAGAGATGAGAAGTGAGAGAGATGTTATTGTTGTTGATTGATCTGTAGTAGATATAAATTTGAACAGATAGATAGAATTTAAGAGAAAAATTGAACAAATAGTAAAATTTTTTGAACAAATAGATAGAATTGAGGAGAAAAACTTGAAAAAATAGATATAAAATTGAACTGATAAATAGAATTAAGGGAAAAAATTGAGCAGGAGAAAATTTGAACAGATAGGGGAAAAAATTGAACAGATAGACAAAAAATTTGAACAGATAGATATAAATTTAAACAGATAGTTAACAAAAAGTCAAATGGATAAAAAAAAATCAATGGGTAAAATTGGAAATAAAATGTCTTTTAGGAATTCTCACCAAACAATTTCACAAAACATGGACTTCTCACTAACAAAACATATTCACTCGATCTAATGCCTTGTACTCTCTTTAAATAGATTTATCACCAATTTTCTCTATTAGAAATAGAAAAAATACAAAATAAGGAGGATGCCAAAATTGTACTAAAATTTCTCTTTTTGGAACCAAAACCTAAGGAGGGAATTCTCTTCAGTTTGGACATGAGAAGTGCTATTCAAACCCGTGGGACTCACTAAAGATCTTATTTCGATAATTTGAACAGTTCATTTTTTAAGATTGGTCAATCCGATAATTATAGCATATTTATTTTATCACATTTATCTTAAAAACATGAATAGTTTATTTTCAAAATTACACTTACTATTCATTTTTTTAAGAGACAAATACGATAAAATAAAGATGATATAACTATTGGATCAATCTAATTTTTTGTGTGGATAATATATATAAAGTCTTAAAAATGAGTAATTTAGATCATTGAAATAGGACATGTAGTGTATCCCACAGCACTGGCTCGAACAATGCCTCTTCAATTCAAATTTGAATTGGAGGGAATCCTCTCCCTAAAGCTACATAAAAAAAACAAAAAAAATTTAAAAAAAAATCAACATTTATATAAAATTAAATTTTAAAACACCCATACATACCACGGTTAAAGTGCTAGAATTTTTTTTTTTTTAATTATTTAAGTGAAAGTTATGGCATATTGTTAAACAACATAACCAACCATCAAGCAAGTGTTCTTTACAATAACAGATAGCACAAGACATCAGTCAGGAGAACCAACTTTAAACCCAGTTAACTCTATTCTTGTTGCAAGGAATAGGTTGGATTGACATAGAAAGTTAAAGCTATTGCTAGTCCAAATAGATTTGGTGTTTTTCCTTTGATAAATAGGAGTTGGATAAAATTCTAGTTAATTCTATTCTTGTTGCAAGGAATAGGTGGATTGCTGTTGAAAGTTAACTATTGAGAAAATCAAGAAATTTCACGAGTGAGAAAATCAGGAAGTGAATTTGAATCTTCACCAATATATTCTATCTTGGAATAAAAAACATAGATTGTTTGCCATCGGGCAAAAGCCTGGCGAGATGCAATATTTTTAACATCTTTTTCAAGAACTTCTCTAACAACTTTGCAATCAATGCGTAGTAGAAATTCTTGATTTACAAAAATTCAAGAAATTCAACTCATGTTCTATTTTAATCATATATCAAAATATAAGTCATTCATAAAGAAAATTAGATTGATCACATAATTATAATCATATGATTTTATTATGCAAATATTCAAATTTCAAAATTATGCTTACAATATACTTTTATTTTATTTTATTTTATAAAAAATGTAGATGATAAATTCAAGTGGCTATGATTATTGAACGAATCTTAGTAGGTATTTAGCATGAATTAAAAAAATGCATTTTTTTTTGTATACATATACTTATTTGGGTCATATTAATCAATATCTATCAACATCTCCTCTCTACTTTTTTATCCACTTTCTTTATTTTTCTACAAAAATTTTTTTATATAAAAAGTCAAAAAGTGCACTTATTTAAAACATCCCAAACCACCCCTTAGTTTTTTATGAATGATTTACACATAGGTGGTGTTTGTTTTGAGGGATTGAGGGGTGGGATTGAACTTTTAGTCCGTTGTTTGGTTCAAAATTTTGACACGAGACTATTAGTCCTGAATCCATTGGACTGTTGTATCCCATGGGGGAGGGTGGGACACAAATAGAGAGATAAGGGGGAATAAGGGATTAGGTGGTGAAATGACCATTTTCACCCTCCACTATTTAATTATGTATTATATTTAGTAAAATTCAATAAAATTTAAATGTCACAATTTAAAAATAAAATAATTTAATTTAATTTTTATTGATGTTTTATTTATTTAATTTTTTAAAATAATATTTTATAGATATTTTATTGATGTTTTAAAATTTTGTTTATATTTTATTTAATTTCATTATTTAAATTTTAATAGATTTTTTATTTAATTTCATTATTTCATTATTATTATTTTTTAAAATAAATTTATTAAAAATTTTAATTAAAAAAATAACATATTTTTTTTATTGATATTATATTTATTTAATTTCTAAAAAATAAATTTATTTAATTGTGTAAAAAATAAAATAAAATAAATTTTTATTTAATCTAGTTAAAAATAATTAAAATATTAAAGATATGTATAATATTGCTATTACTTAGTAAATAATTAAAAAGGATAAAATAGTCATTTGAACATTTATCATGTCCATAATATCCTAAACAAACATAGGATTTATATCCTATCTAACCAAATGGTCCTTTCCTGACATCTAATCTCATGACTAAATAAATATGGGATACAAATCCAGTCCAACCAAATAGTCCGAGGATAATGTATCCTAGGACTAACAGTCCGGTGGATTCCAATCCCCACTTATCCAGTCCGTCCAAACAAACACACCCATAATGATTTAAAAAATTATAGTAAATAATTTATTTATTTTTTATTTATTTAAATTATACATGCATTCCGTATTATAATATACAATCAATAATGCTACAATTTCCAAAAAACCAATTCTAAAAAAAAAATCCAGAATTGGAATTTGTATGGAATTTGATACCACAGTGTCCTTAAAACAAATTACCCGCCTCATCGTGAGTATTGGAGGAACGTCGACTTCTGTCTCCCAAAATAAGATGGTTTGGGCCGGCTAACGCAGAAACACCTTCTGTTAGTTTTGGCAAACCGACAATGGCAGCACTTTCTCAATACAGGAAGAAAATTATAAACACAAACAGACTGACTATATAATTCTGGAGGGAAAAAATCTGTACAAAACTAAGGAGAGATAGGTCTTCTTTTATACACCATGGAGAGGAGAGGAGGAGCCTCCAGCCATGAAGGCTAGCATCTCATGCCATGAAGGCTAGCCACTAATGGCCATTACTCCTGCAAAATTGTTGGAGTAATAGACCAAAACTGATGGGACAGTTATATCTATGAGATATATATTTTATATACACCAATGTATATATCTTCAGCAAGCTTGACCCAAAAGTTTAGGTTGGTGGACTACCAATCCGGCCCAGCCTAAACCTAACCCATTCCAGCAAGCCTCAAGCCTCAAGATCCAAGATCCACGAATCACGGACCCGACCTGGTCCGGGTGGGCGGACAGGCGGCGCGCGCACGTGGTAATTTTGCCATAATCAACTTGGACCATAGTCTTGGCCCAAGCCCATCCTTGAAGCATCTATGCCTCCCTTCCTTCGGAAAATTTGAATGCCCCAAAAGGCTCATGCCCTTCTCATAATCTTGAGGTTTAAATACCCATCAAAACTTTCCTCTACAATCAATGTGGAATTGGTAGCTATACACAATTCCCAATACCTTATTTACGAGGCCAACTTTATGAGACAATTTCTCATTCAATTCTTAATGATTTTTGGTCATTCTTTGTGGTATAAAGACCTTGTTATAAAGAATCTAAACCTATTTAATCCAACCTGAACCAATGGGTGGGACCTACTTTAATTTCACATTAAAGTCGCCAAAAAACCATTTTCTCCAACAATCCCCCTCATGAATAAAAATTGACTGAATAAAGAAAACAAACAACGTTTACAACAAGGACTCGGAGAGAGAGCACACAAACTAAACCTGTATCAGAAAAGGTAGCTATTGGCCTTGAACCTTTCGTAGTGAAAGCCTATCGGATTTGCTAGCTGACCAGCGATGTCTTGAACTATTCTGCCGTTTGTGTAAATCGAGACAATAGACCTCACGCAAGCGTTAGTCCAACTATTTTTCTTGTTCTCACTTGTGTGTCCGGTATGACCCTGGAACACTAGCCTAGTTCAGTGAGTGGTTTTAAAGAATTCAACCTTTCTAATTCTTAAAGAAGCGGCCCCACTTCGTACTCACATAGGTGACCTATATAAGGTATCGCATTATACCACGGTTGACTATTCATCACTTAGGTCATTAAAAGCATTAGCTTAACCTTCCACCTCCACCAGGTATCACTGTATAAAGGAATAGGCAAGAGAATTTACCTCTTCAGTGACTCACCCGTTACACGAAATTAGGTTGTCCCTTTGAACCTAGATCTTGGGATCTCTAGTCAACTAGGTTTGGTTTTCTGCTTCGATAGCATTACTAAAGGCCTTAACCCCATTCCTCTTGATGACGTTTCTCTAACTCTAGAGTTAACCCTCTGGTTAGCGGATCCGCAATGTTGTCCTTAGACTTTACATAGTCTAGAGAGACAACTCCATTAGAGAGTAGTTGTCATATGGACTTATGTCTACGACGGATATATCTAGACTTTCTATTATATATATGACTCTGTGCCTGTCTAATCGCTGATTGGCTATCACAATGAATACAGATGGTAGACTCAGGTTTCAGCCAACGTAGAATATCCTCAACAAACTGGCGAAGCCATTCAGCTTCTTCAGTTACTTTATCTAGAGCAATAAACTCAGATTCCACCGTTAATCTCGATATACACGTTTGCTTGGACGATTTCCAAGACACGGCTACCCCTCCGAGGGTAAACACATAACCACTAGTGGATTTGGAGTCCTTTATATCAAATATCCAATTAGCGTCACTATACCCTTCTAGTACTGCTGGGTATCTAGTATAATGCAGCCCATAATCCCGGGTGTAGTGTAGATAACCCAACACCCGCGTAATGTCTCTCCAATGAGTAGCATTCGGATCGTGTATCTACTAAGCCTGCTAATAAAGTAGGCTATATCCGACCTTGTACAACTCATCAAATACATCAAACTTCCAATGATCCGAGAATATTCTAGCTGAAAGACACTTTCACCATTATTCTTGGTCAAATGTAGACTCATGTCTACCGGTGTCCTAGACACACTTGTATATGGTTTTCTAAATTTCTCAAGTATCTTCTCAACATAGTGGGACTGAGAAACACAATACCACTAGATGTTCTGGTAATCTTAATACCCAGAATGACATCTGCAAGGCTCATATCTTTCATGTTAAACTTAGAGTTTAACAATCTCTTGGTAGTTCGAACCATTTCACCATTACTACTAATAATGAGTATGTCATCTACGTATAGACACAAAATGACATAACCTCTGTCAGTGTCTTTAACATATACGCACTTGTCACACTCATTGATTCTAAACACATTTGACAACATAGCGTTGTCAAACTTCTCATGCCATTGCTCAGGCGCTTGTTTCAAACCGTATAATGATTTGACAAACTTACAGACTTTCTTATTTTTCCTTGGAGCTGAAAACCCCTCGGGTTGTTCCATATAGATTTCTTCATCTAAATCTCCATTTAAGAAAGTTGTCTTTACATTCATCTGATGTATCTCTAAACCACGTAAAGCGACTATGGCATTCACAATGCGAATGGATGTAATCCTTGTCACAGGTGAATACGTATCAAAGTAATCCAAGCCTTCTCACTGCCTGTATCCTTTGATAACTAGTCTAGTTTTATATTTATCAATTGACCCATCAGCCTTCATCTTTCTTCCAAAGATCCATATAGTCCTCAAGGGCTAACTGCTTGGCGGTAGATCAACCAATTCCCAAGTATGGTTATGTAAGATGGAGTCAATTTCACTTTTAATAGCTTCTTTCCATAAGGGACTTTCTGGTGAAGTCACAGCTTCATGGAAAGTTCGAGGTTCTCCCTCTAACATATAAGTCAAGAAGTCCGGGCCAAAAGACTTGGCAGTCTTAGCCCTCTTACTCCTTCTTGGCGCATCTACTTCCTCATCTTGATCATCTATTTGATCATCATCTTGATCATCTTCAAGTTCCTTCTCAGAACTTTGATCCTCTCCTCGGGTTCGGAAAGGAATTATGTCTTCAAAGAAAGACGCATTCATTGACTCCATAATGGTATTCTTGTGGATATCTGAAATATCATACTTGTGCACAAGAAACCTATATGCACTACTATTCTATGTATAACCAATAAATATACAATCCATGGTTTTCGGACCTATCCTAACCCTCTTGGGTGTAGGTACCGCCACTTTTGCAAGACACCCCCACATTCGTAAGAAATTATAAGAAGGCTTGTGGCCTTTCCATAATTCATATGGAGTCTTATCTATTTTCTTCCGAGGGATTCTATTTAGAATGTAATTCGCAGAGAGAATTGCTTCCCCCCACAAGTTCTGTGGCAATCCAGAACTTATCAACATTGCATTCATCATCTCCTTTATTGTCCTGTTCTTCCGCTCAGTGATCTTATTTGACTGAGGAGAATAAGGCGCCGTGGTTTGATAGACAATCCCGGATTGAGTACAAATCTCAATAAACGGTGATTCATACCACGATCACTTCTTAAAGCCTTAATCTTGCGGTCTAATTGATTCTCAACTTCATTCTCATAAAGAACAAACTTGTTAATAGCCTCATCTTTGCTTTTAAGCAAATACACATAACAACACTTAGTGCAATCATCAATAAACGTGATGAAATACTTATTGCCACCACGTGATTGTGTAAACTTTAAGTCACACACATCACTATGCTCTAAGTCCAATGGCTTTGAATTTCTTTCAATAGACTGAAATGAAGATCTTGTCAACTTCACTTCAACACAAGTTTCATACTTGTGTTTTGGATTAATCTTAAAAGATGGTATGTGATCTAACTTGATTAATCTACGTAAAGATTTAAAGTTCACATGTCCTAGTCTACTATGCTACAAATTGGAAGACTCAAGCATGTAAACAGAAGAAGCTGCATCTTTATTCATCTTTGGGATAACAATCTTTACATTGAGTTTAAACATACCCCCCAATATATAACCCCTACCTACATATATTCCGCTCTTGGTCAGAATGACCTTATTGGACTCAAAGACCATACAGAAACCATGTTTGTTGAGAAGAGACCCTGAGACAAGATTCTTACGAATCTCCGAAACATACAGGACTTCATCCAAGGTTAGCTCATTTCCTTAAGTCAACTTTAGGACCACCTTTCCTTTCCCCTCAACAATTGAAGTAGCAGAATTCCCCATAAACAACTTCTCACCGTTTGTAACCGGCTCAAAAGTTGTAAACAACTTCTTCTTAGAGCAGATGTGGCATGTAGCCCTAGTATCAATCCACCATTTTCTTGGGTTTGAACCCACCAAATTCACCTTAGAGACAATGGCAAACAAGTGCATGTCATTCTCATCATGGGAGTGCTCTTGTATATCTGCCATGTGAGCACGAGGTTTGGTCTTGTATGGCTTCTTCAGCTTGTGGCAGTCACTAGCCCGATGCTCCTCGCTACCACAGTTGTAACACTTTTCTAAGAACCGATAACCAGGTTCTTGCGACTTGTATGCCGGCTTCTTTGCAACACCACCGTCTTGCCCCAGCTTTGGGCCCTTATTCACAGAAGGCTTTTTCCTTATCCCAGAAGATTTGCCATGTTCAATGACAATGGCCTTTACAGAGGAGTTACTCCCTCCTTTCTTTCTATTATCCTCTTCAATTCGGAGTCGATCAACTAGCTCTTCAACTGACATTTTCTTGCGCTTGTGCTTCAAGTAGTTCTTGAAGTCCTTCCAACCATTGGGAAGTTTCTTAATGATCACAGCAACTTGGAATGACGTGTTCAACGGTATCCCCTCAACGTGAATTTCATGCAAGATCACTTGGGACTCTTGGATTTTGCTTATCATAGTTTTTGAATCAATCATTTTAAAGTCCAGGAACCGGCCAACGACAAATTTCTTTGCCCCAGCATCCTCAATCCTGTATTTATTGTCTAAAGATTCCCATAACTCCTTTGCTGAGCTCTTGGCATAAAACACACTGTAGAGTGAGTCTACCAAGCTGTTGAACACATAGTTCCGACAAAGATAATGGGTATGTTTGGTTTGTGTTTGAGAGATGTGTTTTAGAGATAAAAAGTATAAAAAGTTGTTTGATTTGTTTTTTTCAAAAGATGTTTTGAAAAATTATTTTGAGAGAGAGTTTTGGAAAAAGTGATTGATTTGATGTGTGTGAGAGAGAGATTTGTTTGGAAAACTTGTTTGGTTTACAAGTTTTGAGAAATTTTTTTGGGAAAATTTGTTTGGTTTGATTACTTTTAAAAATTTATTTGTAGAGAAAATTTTCCAAAATTTTTTCAGAAATACAAACCAAACGAACCCAATGTGTCTGCTTCCATGTGTCAAGCATCATGACTTTCTACCTGTTGGGCTCATTCTGTGCCACAGCTAGAGGATCCTCGCTCAAAACCTTTTGCAAGATTCAGCATGGTCAAATAGAACAGCATCTTTTGCTGCCATCTGTTTAAGTTCACCCTATCAAATTTCTCTAGGCGCTTATGGTGACTGAGCGGTCCTCCCGGAACAGCTGGAGTAACACCAGGGTTGACCGCAAAGGTCACAGTTGGGGTTGGCAAGTCAGTTGTTGCGGGGTTTAATTCCTCTCCAACATTAGCAGTAGCAGCATCATCGGTGACAGTTGTCATTTCTAAAAAATACAACAGAATATCACTTTTTGTGTTTCCAAAAATTAAACTTAACACTAGAAAATCCCACAGTTGAAAAGTTAATTCAAAATTAGTCTCACCACTAAACCTAGAATCGAACATGGTCAAGAATGTTCCCAGGAAGACTGGAGGGGTCACATCAGTCCCACTTAAAACCCAGTTAACTTTTTGACAAAACTTTCAAGAGCATGTTGACTCCTAGTCCGTGGGAAATAATTTTTGGAATTAAGTTTTTCCAAGGGATGAACTAGGTTAACCAAACCAAGGTCCAACGCTTACAAGGAATTTAAAATTTGCTAACCAAATTACAAGCAATAGAAAAAATTGCTACAACAATATAAGCAAATAAAACTTGCTTTTACAACTTGGTAAAAAAACCAAATAAATCTCAAGCAAAAATTGCTTCAAATATAAACAAAAGTGAACTAATCCAAATAGGATTATCATTTCTCTAAAACTCCTTTCCTCACTTAGGTATTTTTGTTCAATAAAAAAAAAGTTGGAAATCCAAATTCTTATTGCAATCCCAACTTTAATTCATTTGGATTCGTCTTGTTTCCATTCCCTGTAGCATAGGTATGCCTACAAAGAAGGTTAGTAACAACCCACAACATAATACAAAACAATTAATTGAAAGAAACTTGTATTTAACCCTTTTAACAATATATAATGAATTAAATAAAATTAAAATGCTATATAAGTTACACAAATTAAACTAAAACTCCAAAATAAATTTACAATTGATTTACACAATAAACATGTAACTAATTATACAATTAACACTTTTAATTGACAAGAGTTACAAAATAAAACTATAACTCTAAGAATTAAAAATTAATAGTCAAGAATTTTATATATAAAATCATTACACAAGTTACAAAGTCTTATAACTCCTAAATAATTAATTCAAAAAAAAAAAAAATAGGCAAGAGTTACATCTAGATTCAACTCTCAATAAACATGTAAATAATTTTAGAAGTTATTAACCCATTAACATGCAAATTAGATTATAAACTTATAAAATAAAAAAGCTATGCAAATCATGGTAGACCCAATGAATCATGCTAATATAATTATATTAAAATCACATAAGCATGCACAAGTATATTAAAGGTCTGGAAAAAAAAAAACTATACTAATGAATTTACTAAACACGAAACCGAAGGGATGAAACAAAGGCTTTTATAAAGATTAGAATGACTGTCTAATTAAAAAACCAACCAATCCAAACAGTGGACATTAGAAATTGTAAACAATTCTAATCAGGTTGTATTTTTAATTAAAACTTGCAGCTGGGGAAATTAAAATTCATACTCCTAAAATATGCAACCAAAACAAAACAATAGACTAATTATATAATCATTTCCAACATAATTTCCTTATCACACAGACAACTTTTTTATATACATAACAGTGGCCTACAATTCCTAATCATGGATTTTCATACTCTTTCTTATATGAAACAATGGCCTACAAATCCATAGATGCAACAATAACCATTACAAGTGCCCAGCAAACAATTACATACAAATATATTTATATATATATATATATATTATTTTAAAAGATTCACATACATGTAACACTTGGCTAATCTATGTACAATTTCATGAGAAATATTTTAATCTGTTTTAAGATTGTTACTTAAAATTGTGTAATTTAAACAAGACAAATAGATTCTCAAATTAGGTAATAAAACATCAAAGAAATCCATATATGACTAATTACATTCTTGAGCATGAAACATAAAACATGATTAACAGAAATACATATTTAATTGAAATATTGAAAATAAGAAAACAAACCAAATTCTGTATGATACCACAGTGTCCTTAAAACAAATTGGCTGCCTTACCATGAGTGTTGGAGGAACGTCGACTTCTGTCTCCCAAGATAAGATGGTTTGGACCGGCTAACGCAGAAGCACCTTCTGTTAGCTTTGGCAAACCGACAATGGCAGCACTCTCTCAATACAGGAAGAAAATTATAGACACAAACAGACTGACTGTATAATTCTAAAAGGAAAAAATCTATACAAAACTAAGGGGAGATAGGTCTCCTTTTATAAACCATAGAAGGGAAAGGAGGAGCCTCTAGCCATGAAGGCTAGCATCTAATGCCATGAAGGCTGACCACTAATGGCCATTACTCCTGCAAAACTATTGGAGTAATGGACCAAAAAGTTTAGGTTGGTGGATCACCAATCCGGTCCAGCCCAAACTTAACCCATTCCAGCAAGCCTCAAGCCTCAAGCTCCAAGGATCCAGGATCCAAGATCCACGGACCTGGACCCAGCCCGGTCCGGGTGGGCGGCGTGCACACACGTGGTAATTTTGCCATAATCAACTTGGACCATAGTCTTGGCCCAAGCCTATCCTTGAAGCATCCATGCCTCCCTTCCTTCGAAAAATTTGGATGCCCCAAACGGCTCATGTCCTTCTCATAATCTTGAGGTTTAAATACCCATCAAAGCTTTTCTCTACAATCAATGTGGGATTGGTAGCTATACACAATTCCCAATACCTCATTTACGAGGCCAACTTTCTGAGATAATTTCTCATTCAATTCTTAATGGTTTTTGGTCATTCTTTTTGTGGTGTAAAGACCTTGTTACAAAGAATCTAAACCCATTTAATCCCACCTCAACCAATGGGTGGGACCTACTTTAATTTCACATTAAAGTCACCAAAAAATCATTTTCTCCAACAAGCTTTTACGAAAGGACCAAACTATCCTTGATCCACATGTCTATTACTCTCTATAATCAAACCATCTCTTTCACCTATACACGTAATTATTTATCTGTTGAAATTGATTTCTTCTCTCTCCTCCATCTCCAACTACTTCCATTGCTGCTAGGGTTTACCACCACTCTCTACGTTTCATTCTCATATTTCATCTCTGTCCTAACCCATTTCCCTGACAAGGGTATGGACAAAACTTTATTCCCGTTGTAGGGTGAGTTCCTAACTTTTTCCCATTTTATGGTAAACCAACGTTTCTAAAACCGTTTTCCATAATACGATTTTTCAAAAGTCATTTTCTGCTTGCGAAAGCTGATTAAAATAATAAGAAAAATATTACACAAAAATCGGCTTTTCTAAAAGCTGTTTTTAATTAAGTTATACAAATTATGTTAACTAACTAAAATCTACTTTTGAAAAACCAGTTTTACACCCCTTTTTTTTCAATGTAAATATATTTTTTTTCACGCTAAAATAATATTTATGTATAAAACGTTGTTTCTAAAACCGTTTTCAAATACGATTTTTCTATAACTTTTTTTAAAAGACTTTACAAAAGTCGGTTTTTACTTTAGTTTTTTTTTTTTGTTTTCCCTTCCTATTAGAAATCTCTCCAACACTTGAACAACTGGCTCTAACATCTCACCACCTCACTTCACAACACAGACACAAACTGGAGAAGAGAAGAGACCGTGGTGAAGATAAAGAAAAGACCGCCACAAGTAGCAGCTATCCTACGCCTCTCCTACGCCATAGTTGTCCCACCTTTTTCACGCCAAAGCTTCACATCTTTCCCTTCCATAAGCCAGATTCAAATTTGTTTTGCAGAAATTAGGATATTAATTTTTGATTTAGGAAGTTTCAATTTCAAAATTAGGGTTTTTTGAAATTAGGGCTTTGATTTTGATTGAGTAAGAATAGATGAAAACTTTGAAATTGTTGATTGAGTTAGAATAGATCAGAACTTCATTTTTGCTCTCTTTTTTTTTTTTAATGCGGTTTCGTCCCAATCTCCCACCCACCGTCGACATTCAAGTTCATGTTGGAGATATTAGGGTTGGAAATTTTGTTTTAGGGCTTTTAAGTTGAGCCCTAATTTCAAACTTTTCAATATTCGATCCAAAAATATCCAACCTTGCTTTCACGTAACTTCACTCATACACAAGGCAATGCCATAATTTATCATTCACTATTGTATTATTGAAAAAGCTCAGGCTGAATTATTGTAGAATGAGTAATAAAGTTGGCGATACCTACACAATATGCATTGTTGGCTTTTTCAGTATTTATTTCATTCATTATAAATTTTAGGTTAAGGATAGAAGATTACATTTATGAACATGTCATTGTACCATTATGATTTGTTAATTTTTTTTATTATAATTGATGCACATCTGAGATATAATATTGTAGTAACCACATATTGCACATCATTTTTTTTTTGTACATCTATTTAATTGCATGAATTTTATATTTGATTGCATTTATATGTGATTTGATTGTTTGATTTGCAATTTCAATGAATTTATTTAATTAGAAATTTTGAATTCAAAATTGATAAGTTTAATTGGCTTAGCTTAATATTTGAAGCATTTTGGAAGTTTATTTAAAAATTTGATTCATTTTAGTAAAATTGAGTTTTGATTAATTAAGCCCCAAATTAGAATTAATTAGCCTAATCTAACTCTATGTTAGTGTGAGTGTGTGTGCTGAGAAATCTGTGCATGTGAGTGTAGTGAGAGTTATGTTGGAGCAATTTTGTGAAGAGTGTGTGCACGTGTCCAGCATTGTAAGAAGTGAGGGGTGTGTGTGTGTGTATTCAGCTGAGTGAGGGAATGTGTATTATTCATTTTGTCCATCTTGTGCCTTGTGCTGTGAGAGAGAGAGAGAGAGAGAGAGAGAGAGAGAGAGAGAGAGAGAGAGAGAGAGAGAGTTTGAAGAAAAAGAAGAAGAAGAGAACTAGGAAGATTCATCTCATATTTTCAGGAATCAAAGGCCTAGGTAAGAATTCTATGTCTAATTTATGTAGTAAATCCTCCATGCATCATGGTTTCATCAAGTTATTGATCTACTTTCATGAAATTTGTAAGAAAATGGGTTTTGAGCATGGTGATGACTCGCATGTACATTTATGGTAGTTAATCTTTGAATTCATCATTTTTGGTTTGAGTTTTGAAACTCTTGCTCGCATGTGGGTTTAAATCATGTCTATTACTTCAGAAATTCATGAGTTTGTTTGTCACCATTTACATGTTTTGAAGAACCATGAAAAGAGTTGAAAAATCTTGAATGCACGGGTTTTGATTCAAATCTTTGGCAAATTGATGAGGTTTTGAATAAAGGATGTTTTGAACTTCTTGTATTTGAATTTTCTAAAGCCAATCCATGTATTTGAACAAGCCATGCAAGACTCCAAGTTTTGAAAAGTTGTTTGGAAACCATTTTTGCAGATTTTGGAACCCATAATTTCACAGATGGCTCGAGCAACCAAATGGTGGCTCGAGCCAACTGACTATATGTTTTCATATCGTTCGAGCAACCAAGTGTTGGCTCGAGCGTACACTGCGAGGCCCCAATACTTTTGCAGTCTTCATAGTTGGCTCAAGCGACCAAATGGTGGCTCGAGCGAACTGACTATATGTTTTGCACTTCGCTCGAGCAAACATTAGATGGCTCGAGTGTACATCTGACCCATCCAGTAATTTTCTAGACTTCATAGTTGGCTCGAGTGACCAAATGGTGGCTCCAGCAAACTGCCTTTTTTTAGCATGTTTTGGACATTTGCATTTTGTTCATTATTTTCGTTCTCATCCTTTCCCAAGCATTTCTAGGCATGCATTATGACTAATTGTGGATTAATAAGCTAAACCAACATAAGAATTGATTGGAAGGGAAGCAAATTTTGTTTAATTGAATGTTGTGTTTCAATATATGTATGTTTATGTGTTTTCTATAGGTTGGACCAGAGGATTACCATTGGACTAAGTCACTGTGATTAATATCTTTGTAAAGTTATGTTTGAAAGTATATTTTGGAAATGCTTTGAGAATAACGTTTTATGAAATCTTATTTTATACGAATGAATGAATGTCTCTTTTGATAAATGTATTCGTGGCATCACTTAGTAGCTAGTCCCAGCCATTGGGGGATGCATAAGCGCCATGGCCTTTTATTACAGAGATCTCTAGTAATATTGACCTATGATGGTCCTTCGTTTTGTTGACCTATGATGGTCTTTTGTTATTGGCCTATGATGGTCCTTTGTTTTGCTCTATTGGATGTTACCACGTATTATATTTTGATAATAGAGGTTGGCTGTATCAAATGCTTTGTTCCAAGAATATAAGGATTGTTTATTTCAACATGTACTTCGTTTTGTGAATTCGATAAATGATATATTTTGCAATATGATTGGACTTCATTCATTAACTACTTTACTTTGATGTTAGTCATTGGGCTTTAGCTCCCCCCCTATCCCTATATATATGTAGGTGAGCTCTTGGAAGATCAGTCATAGTGTTGCATGGGAATCTAACTATTGGTCAAGCCACTCGTTATAGTGCCTCTGTGATGGGGCTTTTGTTTTTGTCTTTATTAAGCTTCTGCTTTTGGTCAAGCTATGTTAAGCTCATTTTTGTTAAAGTCATGTTTATGAACTTTTGTTTTGTGTAAGACATATATTGTACTCCATGTATTATTATTATGTATGTATGTGTGCTTAGGTAATTCCATTTTTGTCATTTATGCACCGTTCAATGGACAATTTTATTATATGTTTTTGCATATACTTTTGGCCCCGACATCTAATAAATATTTTGTATTTTTGCAAGAGGCCGTAGGTAACCTATGGTTACTAGCCGGTCGCAACTCTAACCTCTAGGGGTGGGTTGGGGTCGCGACAAATATGTAGCTTAAAGAAGTATCTAAATGACGTGCTTAATCAATTTATTTCTATTATAGTGGCCCCGTTGGTGCTGTGACTGTTGGTTAATTTGGTTTGTTGTAGTCACATAAGTCCCACAAGGCCTACTCGTTGCAGTCTGTGCAACTGTTTTTACTTATGAAAATGTACACACCAGAACAAAAATAATGGGTGATAGTAAAATGTATTGGAATTAGAAGTTGATGACTCCCACTTATTAGATATTAGAAGTAGAGGCATACACGATACCTGTGTCAATTAAATTTAAAAAACTTAAATATGAAAGCAGTTGTAATCAACATTTCTAAGGTTATCTCTAATAGATATATATTTCTTCACTCATAGAGATTGACAAGTATAGCGCTCCCTTATATAAGTGAAGAGTTTTGAAATGCATAAACTATTAAGTTTTAATATCTTTTTTCTTTTTTAATTAAAGAGTTGTTGTAATTCAAGAAACTTAGTTATAGAGTATATATCAAGAGTGGGGTTAATTGTGCATGAATTTTGAGTAAAAAGACGAATAGACTGTTTGTGTCATTGTCGATAATAAGACAGAAAAACATAACATATGTTTTGAGGACAAAAATTCCAGCTCCAAAAATAATTACCACTGTGAAATATTCTAGTTACCGTTCCTCTCTTTGATTCCTATTCTCACTTCCTATGAGAATAACAAAAATAACGCTTGACAATAGTCTTATCATTTTGCTTGATTAAATCTATCTTGAGATTAATTTGGTTTGTTGTAGTTACATAAGTCCCAAAAGGCCTACCCATTACACGATGTGCAACTATTTTTACTTATGAAAATTAACATAACTAGAACAAAAATAATGGATAATTGTAATCCCTTACCAAATATGACTATATGATATTTTAAGTTTAAGCTTTAATTGTGCGAGGTGAAAAACTTTACAGAGGAAACAACTTGCTTGTCTATAGTGGCTTGTCTATTGTAAAACTATTATAATTTTATTACACTAAGGGTAATTGTTATCTATTGTCTTAGGAATTGACGAGATACTACATTGTGTTTGCGGAGAGGGCACCCGACATTTACACAACATGGGCACAATGCAGCCAACAGGTTAACCAATTTCCTGGGGTCGTATACCAAAATATAACTCGTTCAATAAGGCGCACAATAAATGGATTAATTACAAGATGAACTGTCTGCAAGCTTCAACCAGTGAAACACAATCTGGAAGTCAATTTGATGAAGTGGATCGTAACAAGAAGGAAGCTTTACTAAACTACACATCTGTTAATTTGAATGGTACTGGGCCAAAAAAATCCTATGGGTCAATTGCAGCTTATTGTTGTTGCTTTTCACTTGGCCTTATTGTGGCTTTTGTTGTAGCTAGTATTATAAAATTTATGTGATGTACCTCAGACAATGCTAGGTAGCGTTTGGTAGAGTTTTATAAATATGATTTGAGAATAGGAGTTGTATTTTGAGTTTGTGAGTTTTGGAATTATGATTTGAGTGTGAAAAATTTGTTTGGTGAATGAGTTTTGAAAAGAGTTTTAAAAAGAGTGGGGAATTTTTTATGTGACATGTGATATTTGATACAAAAACTTACAACTCATAACCAAATACACAACTCAAAATTCTATTAAAGCTCACAATTTTTTTTAAAAATTCAAAAAATATATTTTTTAAATATATAAAAATTAACATGTGTCAATTGTAAAAAAAAAAAAAAAAAACTGCACTATTCCGGACCGGCTGGACGACTGGTGGGACGTTCGGTAGGACGACCGGTTAGGCCAAATTTCAAAAAAAAAAATTGAAAATCGCGCCTCACACTGAAATTTCTGCAGAGTTTTCTAAATATTGTGGAAATATAGTTTGAACATCCTATCCAAATATCATATTAGAATGTGTGGGTAGAATTATAGTTTGGAAATCGTTCCAAACACAGCCTTAGCTTTTTTTTTACTCATGTAATGTCTATCTAATAAGGTGTATGATTATGGATGAAGACTTATGGGTTATTGTGTATAATATGAAAATATTTTATAAGAATGAATGTTAGAATGATAGTCAATTTTAATTATCCAATATTTTTCTTGCAATGAATGTTAGTTAATGAATGGGTTATTATCTAATATTTTTCTTATAATGATGTTAGTTAATTCTAATTATTAGCTTGGATTATTTTGTAAGAATGTTGTGCTATGAATGAATGAATATGTTATTTTCTATATTCAATGATGGTTATTTTTGTAAGAGTCAAGTTTTTGTGTGGTGATGAATGGGTGATGGTTATTTTTTAAAATGAATAATGGCAAAATTTTGTGGTGGTGTGACAACCAAACCGTTCATGCATCATGTAATTGTTCATGCATTAATGTTATATGTTATGTACTTGTGTGACTTAGGACTTGCTAGCATTAGGATGAGGAGAAAAAGAAGTTTGGAAATGTATGTATAGGATTTGTTTGCTATGTATTTTGAGTTAGGGGATAGCTTAAAACTTGATTTGAGAATCATAGGATGAGACTATCCCTAAGTGAGGAGCTTAAAGACCTTAGTCTAATAAACATGATCATTTCATACTATTTGCTAATTAGGATTAGTAATAATTAAGTATGATTAGTGAACCTTAATTAGAATTAATTAACTTAAGTAGGATTAAGTATAAGCTGATTAATTAGTTCTAACTAGTTAGTTAAACTAAGTAAACAAGATTAGCTAATTAATGATGTTGTACCTTTGCCCAACCACACACTATAAAACCTTATGCCCAAATCCAACAAAAGGGAGAAGTTGCTTGAACTTGAAGAACAAATGGGAGAGAAGAAGAAGAAAAGAGGGAAAAAAAAGGAGAAAATGAAGGAAATCAAAGAACAACAAAATTCAAGCCTAGAAATCCTAAGAAAATTACTACAAGGTAAGAAACTCAATTCTCTTCCATAATTGGATATCAAAACCTAGCAAAAATTCATTAGAAACATGTTTTGAGATGATTAAAGTGAAAGAAAATAGAAAAGTTAGAAGTTAGGAACAAGTTTGAAGATTTGTTGGAACAAAACATGTTTGAGTTGTTTTTCAGCATAGATTTGGGTTATATAAGGGTTATGCTATGAATTTACACTATTTCTTCATACTTGGAAACCTTAGAATTATGTTTCAAGTAGCTGAAAGCGATGAAATAAAGAAAAGTTTGAAAGATATAATTTATTGATCAAATCTTATCTTTTAATTGTTTTCATCTCAAATTCATTAATACAAACATGTTCTCATTGGTTCTATATCATATATATACATATTAGGATGTTATAGAACATGTTTTGGGTTTGGAAAATGTGAAAAATAGGTTTTGGAGGCCAAAAAACCATGAAGAACGGCTTCAACCGAACTTACCAAATTCTCTCGCATGTGCGGCCAGAAGCCCCACACGTACGACACACCCTCCACGCGTGTAGAAATGGCCTTCGCACATGCGGCCAGCCAACCCATGAAATATTTTGAGACTGCTTTAATTGCACGCATGTCCCCGCACATGTGGCCCTGTTCCACCGCACATGCGGATTTCAGGGAGATGTCCGTTTCATTTTCTTCAACCCTCGGGCCTCCTTATACGCGTTTTGAAACTATTTGAAAGTCTAATACACTTAGAAACCAATCTAAATCAAGTTAAAATATGAAAGAAAAACTAAAGTTAGGTTTAGGAATCGATTTGTTATCTTAATGTTTAAAAAGTTCAATGCTTTGTTCTTGTTTTTGTAGGTCAAGTCTTGAGGAAGTTAAACCCTCGTGCAAGGAGCCAATTGTCAGTAGTAGTGTAGTAAAGTTATGTTTCTTAAAATTATGATTCAGAATGAAAATGTATGGTATGTTTATGAAAGTTAAATATTATTTTGCTATGAATGAATATCATATATTAAGATGACATCTTAGAGCTTGTTTGTTATTGGGAATCATGACAATAACCTCATGCTAACTGAGCTCTTTGCCACCTGTTGTGGCCCCCGACTCTGATCCGAAGTGCTTGAGAATGTTCATTGCTATATATATGCTTGCAAGTTAAGTTTCATTACCATGTGCAAATTATACTATGTTTGAAATGAGTTTGTGCTTGGTTTTAAATAAAGTTATCGATGTTCATTCATTTACCACTTTACTTTATTACTATTCACTGGGCTTTGGCTCACCCCTCTCCCCTATATGTATATAGATGATAGTGAAGATCTAGTTGAGGAAGAGAGATCTAGCTAGAAGTCTTTTTATTTTCTTTTTTTCTACTTTTAGGAGATGGGGTTTGTAATGCCCCAAAATAATCCAACATAAATTTGGCACATCAACCAACATCCATTAAAGAATAATAGCACTTCTCCAACCTTTACATCATTAATCAATAAGGTTTGCACAAAAGTCCCACATGCGAATTATACATTCAATGATACAAAGTACATGAATCTATAGCATGTAGAACATCTAATCCAAAAAATAAATAAAATGCCCTTGAGGGCTTACATATTCCAAGGCTTAAGCCCGGTTACACAAAAATGGTTTTACGAACCCATACATTTATAGCCCTTAGCTAGCAAAATGAATCACAACAAAATAAGAGTCATTTACTCTTCCACAAAATATGTCCACGCCCTCAACTCGGCGAGATCACCACATCTTTTCCTGCATCAAAATCCCATAGGGGTGAGCATAAAGCCAAGTAGAGAAACCTTAACAAACTATATACATTTTATACAAGCCTCATAAAAAGGAATGCATATGTCATGCTATGCTTTTGACATGAAAATCACATTATTATCATTTGAAAATCCTTCATGCTCAATAATATCTTGAAATCTAAAAAAAAAAATGCACAAATTATTAATTTGTTTCAAGGGGGTGGTAAATACGACTCAGGTAATCCTTAGGTTGGTGTCTGCAAGTAGGCATAACTAGCACTACCAATACCCCACTTTACTGGTTGCTAACCGGAAGGGAAGTGGTACCTCCTCCGCGCGTGTTCTTGGTCTTTCACCCCAGACACTGAGGCCAACTTAACCAATTTCATCTACACCTCCTATCCAGACTTACCAACGTATTTACCCCAAAACATTTCAATTAAATTCACTTAT
This sequence comes from Camellia sinensis, assembly GCF_055761805.1. Taxonomy (NCBI): domain Eukaryota; kingdom Viridiplantae; phylum Streptophyta; class Magnoliopsida; order Ericales; family Theaceae; genus Camellia; species Camellia sinensis. The sequence continues at coordinate 86,928,747 of NC_138965.1, forward strand.
AACTTCTTTCCTCAATGCAAGTTTCCAAACTCGAATCAAAACATGTGATAACCAATTGAATGGATAAGCAATGCAACAAGATTTATTTCTCCATGTTCAAATATTTCAACAATGATCCCATGAGAATCAAAATCCCCATTTCTCCTTTCCATGCCATTTCACAAAATAGCCATATATTCATTTAATTCTATTAATAAATAGCAACATTTCTTTATTTCATACCTCCTTCAACAATTTAGCCCTCACAAGACTATATTAACATTTGAACAACAATTTATAACATCAACAACCCTCATGTCCCAAGAAGATCATCATTTAATACATAACAATAATAATAATAAAAGAGAGTTTTCATCCTTTACTCATTTTGGCCCACAAAATAACATATTAACAATGTCAACCACATGCATCTCTACATCTTTTGAAAACCCTAATTTCTAGGTTTTTCCCAACCACACTACACACACACCAATCTTTTGAAAGAATTTCCTCAAAAACATTTCTCCCTAGCCAATGTAATTTAAAACCATCAAGAAAGTTATTTCATGGAAAATAAGGAGCAAAACCCCTCCCAAACTACCCCCATTGTTGAGCCAACCATCAATATTCAACATTTACAAGAGAACTTCGAAAATCAACAATAAATCTTGCAAAAATATATACATGACTCTAAGAAAGTCCCTACCTCAAGTTTTGAAGAAGAAAAAGAGATGAAACCCTTGAAATCAATGGTGCCAAAACCCAATCTCCACCGTACAAAAAGTAGCTCTTGAGGAGCTTTTCAACTTTGATGAAGAAGCTATGGGAAAATTTCTAATGGGTGTAAAAAGATCAAGGATTTGATCTTGTTTTGATGTAGAAAATGTAGAGAGAATGGAGAGAACAGAGTTTTTAGAGAGAGAGAGAGATGCAACAAAAGTGATACAAACAGCCCAAAGAAGAAGAAAAATCAGATTTTCGGACTGCCCAGAGGCCCGCACGTGCGGCGCCCTCTCCTGCACGTGCGGAGCGTCTTCTTGCACGTGCGACCTTCACCCCTGCACGTGCAGTGGTCCCTCCCCGTACCTCACTCTGCACCTACATATAATTGTAGACGCGCCCGCATGGGGCCCTCGCCACAGTTCGGACTCGATTTGTGTCACGGTTCTTAATCTGAACCAAAGAGTCCAAATCTGACAAATCGTTTTGAGAAAACAGATTTTAGGAAAGAAGTGCCAAACATGGACTGCTTTGCCAGATACAGAGTCGCCACCTAAATATTTTTTATGAGGGAATTTAGGAAACCCTGACTCGGTGCTGAAGGCCACATGTCCGTCATCACCGGAGTTGTCTCGGCTCGGGAGCTTGGGTACGATCAGGGAAGGTCAGCTATGAGCACCCCCTCTCGCCCGATCCTAAGATCGGCCTCTACTAACCGTGATATCCGTTTTTGAAAACGTTATGTGTTCTTAAACCAATTATTAGCCTAGCGTTACTATGTTATGCGCGCAGCAAACAAGTATAGACTAGATTGTCTATTTTGGAAATAAGCATTGCATATCCGTTTGTTTTGAAAAATGCTTTGGAAATTGCTACTCGCAAGTAGGCTAAAGTACGGATTTCAACGAGTTTTTCCAACTCAAACAATCCAACCTCCACCCACAGGCATTCAAACAGTTTATCACATAAGCATCTAGCCACATGGTAAGCATACTGTCATGATAGCATTCACACGCATGCGAGATGCTAAAACATAAATACTTACATTGTACTCCGTGCTAAAACAATAAACTAGTTAGCAAACATGCGTGTCCTAGTTCATGTTGAATTGACTAATGCAACATATACAGGATGCAGTTAGAATAGGCTCGGCTAATCTAAACATGGCATGTGAAATGCAATCAATTGATGCACGTATTCAATTTGGAATTGAAGTATAAATGCGGTTAGCATGATGTACCGAGCCTGGTGCATGCAAGACGAATGTATGGATGCACGCATGCATAGCATAAGGTATGCTAATTTTAAATATGCCCTAGTCTACCATCATAAGCAGGTAAATAAAAGGGAAGAAAGAAGTGGGGATTGGAAGACATACACACACTCACCCACACTTATTACAGATTTGCCCTCGTGCGGAGGGACCAAATAAATAATACAAACTAATTAACTACGCAAGCCAATTAAATATTACAAATTTCTTAATCAGCTAACAAACTAGCTAAGCTAGGAAAAACAGTAAACCGCCTCAGGAGGAAAGCCAAATGCAGCGCATGCTCGGATCCCGCTCGGAAGTGCACGGCCATGCATAGGCTGCCTCTGTTTTCCTTCTTTTACTCCTCTGGAGGCGGCCAAAACCTCTGGATTGCTTCTCTGGATACTGGAAGACATCACCGGCCGAGTGGGATTACCATCGGCAGTGATATGTAGCTACCGGCCATTGGTGAAGCTATCGGCAGAGATAGGAGTGCCGGTCGGCACTTGGTACTGCCAGTCGGTAGAGTGTTCCTGCAGAATCTGCAATTGACAGCAACAGAGGGCAAGGCAGAGCATGGCAGCACAATTCAAGGCATATATGCACCAATCATGTCCCTTATCATGTTTGTGACTCAAAGGGACATACTCTTTGGTTCTCGGACCATCAATCGCGCATTTCCATGCGTGATGGTCCAAGTGACCAAGTGTGCACATTTTGATGTTAAGTGTAATGCAAACCAACAAACCAAAGGGGTCCAATCCCTATCACTAAATCAAGGGACAAGACATGCATGTTCAATGCAACCTAGGCATGTTAGCTAGGGATGCAACATGGCAATGCAAGCAAGCAAGCAATGAACAAGCATACAAGCTAATGGTCATGCAAGACACGGTGCTATCAAAGCATGCGAAGTGTGAGACATGTAACAACATGTAAAGATTGGACTTAAACATGATTTGGGCAGCTCTAAAAAGGGCCAAAACAGTGGCCAAAAGTCAAGGAATTGGAATCAAACATACATACACACATACAAGTAAGTTGGACCAACACTTAGGCATAAATGCTCAAGCCTTAAAGGGCTACTTCTAAGCACATTTGAATGAGGCAATCATGGGCATATGGCATGCAAGGTAAGCATTGAAACTCATGTTAGAATGGTGTCAAACCAAGCAAACAAAATAGACCAAGCATGCAATAGATGACCCAAGTACTTGAAGCAAGTCAAAGAGACTTGAACCATGGCTAAGCCAACCAAGCCTCACAAGGCTAAGAGGACTTAAAATAGGTTCAAGACAATCCTAGACCATGCAAAAGGGACTCTTAGATGGCATCTAAGTGGCTCAAATTCAAAAGCATGCACAAGTGCCAAAACATGGAGCATGCTACACAAGCTTTCAAAGCATTAAGGAAACATCCAAGGCAAACATACAAGCATGCTATAAGGTCTGAAATAACATGGTGGATAGTTCCAAACCACTAAATCAATGCAAGAATGCCATGCTATACATTCATACACTTAAGGCCAACAAGCCGGAATGCAAAGGAGCTATACTAAGCATGCCAAATCCGACCCAAACAACCTAGGATAGACCTTAAACATGGCAAAATGAGCACAAAACCTTCACAAGGCTAAGCCTAAAACATGCTAGAACAAAGGCTAACAACCTAAGGCATATTAAGGCAATAACCTGGCATTACATGGTAGGTATGCTAAGCATGCATGGTGTACCAAAACCAACACGCAACAAGGTTATATCATGGCATAATAAGCATGGAAAACAACCAAGATATGATCAATACACATTCTAACATGATGCTCTCTCAAGAGGCCAAAAGGGGTCCATTTCAAGGACAACAAGGAGAGGGGGTGGCCCTCCCCTTTTGGAGACTTCAAGGCACCATCTCCACCACTGAAATCCCTCAAGATTTCAGTGGTGAAGAGGCCCAAACACCAAAGTCTCGAAACTCACTCAAAATGGCACAAAATGGGGCCTCTCAAGGCCTAAGAGGGGTCAAACACCTCCAAACCAAAAAACACTCTTAATAAACAATCAAGAGGGCTAAAAAACAGAACTTTTTTGTATTATACACCAAGCTCAAAAACGATTTTAAGACAGGTAAAAATACAATGCAAGATTGGGGAATAAAGGGGCTAGTTTCTTACCCTTGTTGACTTTCTTCAAAGATGAAGCTCCAACAGCTCCTCCAAGCTTGAAACCACTCAAGAACCTCAAGAAAAACCTCTTGGAACCTCAGAAACTAAGGGAAGGTGAAACACTATGTGTTTGTGTGCAATAGTAAGACACAAGTGCACTTAAACACACACAAGAGGGAGATATAGAGATAGAAAGTGTATGGTTTCTAACCCTAGAACTCAAAACCCTAAAAATGGCTGTCTAAAAATATCCTAAGTCTCTCAAGTCTCTAACCCTAAAGCCAAGAGACAAGGCTCTCTCTTATAGAGCCTTTTGTCTTGTAAAGCTTACAAGACAAGCTTCCAAGAGAGAGATCCCTCCATACACGTGCATGGAGGGGAGCCAAAAGCAAGACAGATGTGATAAAATATCTGCAAAAGCAGATGCACAGTAGTCGGCCGGCCAAAGATGCCATTTTGGCAAAAAGGAGTGCCGACCGGCAACAAAAGATGCCAACCGGCAGAAAAGATTGCCGATGGCATCAAAAACCAGCCGGTGACCTCTAGCCACTGCCGGTGGTGTGTGGGGATGCCTCACAAGGCATTCCCTACCCTTCCAAGGCAAAACACAAATGTTTGGTGCAAAACCAGACACTAAACAGTCGAGTTCGGAGATCCTGAGGCAAGGCGCGCGAGCCGAGACCTCCGGGAGCTCCAAACGAACACAAACATGCATAATCACCAAGTGTTCCAATGGCGACATCCAAGTCTTGAGGACGGTCAAAAACGGGGTGTCTACAATAATGCAGTGTGCAAGTTGAAAAACCCTCACTTCCCGTACGTGTGACCCAAGTCCCCACACGTGCAGCCCTGGTCCTCCAGCCCAGAATTTTTCCGGTTCGATTCTAGACACTTTGGACTCGATCGTGCACCCTCCGAAACAAGTGACACACAAACTCGAAATAAATAAGGACAGGAATTTTGAGAAAAACTTTCAAACACAACAAACCAAATGAAGACAATAAGTGAAATGACGTATAACGAAACCGGTTGTCACAGGGTTTTCAGACGAAGATCTTGATTATGAGTTTTGTTTTTGTTGTTTGTATATTTGTAATGTTGTATTTTTCTTTTCGGATGTTGAGCTTGTAATTGTCAAAGATAAATAAATAAAGTTGCTTGTTTTGTATCATATGACTTATGCACAAGCTCTGAATGGACTATTGGTAATTAATGGACAATGTATTCTGCATAAGCCCCAATATTTTTAATCCAATCTTGTCTTGTCTTACTAGGCCTTTGGTAGTCAAGAACTACTAGCCGGCCATAATTACTACCTGTTTGGGACGGGATGGGGCCGTGACAGGTGATCAATAAAGTAATCCATTAACTATTGTTTGTCCAATCCAAAATTCAGACAAACTAGACCGTTGGTCAAAAAGTCTCTCAAGGAATTGCTTGTTTTTCACTCCCATATTGACAATTTCAATGTTAAAGAGCACAAGAAGCTAACAAAACACAAGCATAAATATAAAAATCTTACAGATTTCGATATGCCAAGTAAAGAATCTTGGAAATCGCTTTATGTTTGGAAAATTCTCCAATTATCTCAACAGCCATAACACTATTTATTTTGTGCATTCCCTCATGTCGTTCAGTTCTCTTTTACTAATTTTACAAAAACGTGTTTACAAAACATTTTTTTACACTTATATCCTTTTTATTTTTTATTTTTTGTAGCTAAACTAAATTCTCATATACAAGATAAATAAATCACTAATTAGTCATATGAGCTGATAGTCAACATAACTAAAATTACAATTACAACACTTAACAATTATAGAGATAATTGAGACATAAATCTCCCACAAAATTTGTCACGACTCAAATCCGCCCCTAAAGGTTTAAGCCATGACCGGCTAGTAATCCCAAATTACCTGGCCTCAAAGACAAATTAGATCGTTAACAATAGTAAATGGGGCACTGCGGAAGCATTAATAGAATATAACTATGTCCATCAAGCGATGCATACATGCAAATTTCACAAGTATTTAAAACATAAAACTCATGCATCCATTCATATATACATATGTAGGTTCAACACATCCAATTAAACTTTTTACACATAATAATTATTCAAAACAAATTCCCAAAGAACGAAAACAAAATAACATAAACCAAGGGTTGACACAGCTTGGCTCCACTAGAGTCCAAGTACACCCCATCACGGAGGCACACCAAAGTGGCTGCACAAAAGATGGACTCCCGAGGTTACTCTAGACTTGACGCTCTATTTGCTTATCTACATATATATAGGAAAGGGGGTGAGCTAAAGCCCAATGAGTAATATCAGCATAAAAAGGTTAAATAAATGATGTCTATCACAATACAAAATCATATCTTATGAGTTTCAAAACAAAGCATAATTAAGTACTTGTCATATCAAAGTTCACAAATCATACTCATATATGGTACACCCAATAGCGCAAAACAAAGGGTCCGAAGGCATATCAAAGGAATCATTAACATCAACAAAGGAACCACATGGGTCTAAACAAAGGGACCATATAGGTCAAGCAAAGGGACCGCTTGGGTCAACATCAGAGATCTTTGTGCTCATATAACAAAGGGTCTTGGTATTGTTTCCCCTAGGCGAGGGCCTTATCAAACAAAGGGCCACAATATTTTTTACCCCTGGCGAAGGCTTCACTAAAGGATGCTACAATTACTTTTCAAAAGGGACAATCATTCATTCTTATCAAAATAAAATTTCAATATAAGATTCTTGCAGTAATTCAAAAATACATTTCAACAGATCATTACAAAGATACTACTCACATGAGCTGGCACAAGTGTTGGACCTCGATTGACCACCTACACAAAACACATGACAGAGATACACATCAAAGCACATGTTCATAACAAATAGCATTATCTTAATTCAGTTCTCTTATGTGTGTTTCTAGCTTATTCCATGGCTAAGGATGTCTAAATAATGCTTAAGAATGCCTAAAAAGGGCATGAGGATGCAAATATGCACATGTGAGTGTTTGTCAAAATTTGCTAAAAACAGGGTGTTCGCTCGAGTGCACCTTTGATCGCTCGAGCGCACCTTTGATCGCTCGAGCGGTGTAGTCTGTCTGCAAAAGTACTGGATGGTATCAAAGTAGGCTCAAGCCTTCACTTTGGTCACTTGAGCCAAGTGCAAATGTCTGCAAAAATATTGGGGGCATGCAAAGGGCGCTCAAGCGACAACTTAATGGCTTGAGCAAAGTAGTCGAATTCTGAAATTTCCAAAACATAATTCAAGTCTCAAAACATGGATATCTAAGTCCAAAGCTTGCATGGTTATACGAAACTCTTGAAAACTCATAGAAAAACATGCATAAAAACTTGAATTGAAACCATGAGCTTAAGAATACCATAAATTGCCAAATTTGAATCTAAATTCTTCATGCATGTATGAAATTGTTTCCAAACTCTTTTCAAAACCTTCAAACATGAAATTATACTCTTAAAAACTTGAAATTCTTTGATGCATGCAAAATTCAACTCTTAATTTAACAAGAATACTAGAATTCAAGCTTAATATGATCAAATGTAATGCAATTATGCATGCATGCATGTTCTAGTTCCCAACTCAACAATTTTAAGCTTAATTCTTGTATTAAGTTCATTATCTTCTTGAATTCAATTACTAGATTAATTATGATCAAGAATTGAAGTTGAATTTCATACCTAGAGTCTTGAATTAGCTTGCTATAACAAAATCTTGAACTTCTCTACTTAAATCCCTAACTCTCTAACTCTTCTTCTTAGAAATGAAGCATCTCTCTCTCTCTCTCTCTCTCTCTCTCAGCCAAAAAGATGATGAGAATGAGGTAATTAAGCTCATATTACATATATATATATATATATATATATATATAATTGGATTAAGTTAAACTAATTAGGTAGGATTAAGGCTAATTAATTAAGCCTAATTCTAATCAAGTCTAATTAATTTATTCTAACTATTTTGATCTAAATCAAATTTTAATCAATTTTGCCATATGGTTCTAAATATTCTAATTAGTCTATTGGACTAGTCAATTTTAGTTTTTGAATCCGTTTGGGCTTTCAATTTCGAATTCTAAGTTGGTATTCTAATAGATAATCCATAAGTAAACAGATAAACACAAATTAAACATATAATGATGCAATAATGCTCACTAAAATAATATATAAAAATAATACGTATGTCGGTGTCATCACAAAATTATTGTGGAAACACTCAACTTAACGCATAATAAAGTTATGGAGATACTAATATAATTTACTACACACAGAAAGACCTAATATAATTGAAACGCAAATCTCCCACAAATTTATCATGGAAACACTCAACTTAATGCATATAATACTAAATTATAGAGAAACTAATATAATTTAGTACATACACAAACACCTAATCCTCGCTCAAATCGGCAATCTCCGAGTCCGATTAATTCGAAAGCTCAAAGTCGGAGACAAGTGCAGTATCCTCCATTATAGCCTTGATAGCCTCAGTAGGATCTGATCCGTTCTTTTTGGCATCCTTTTTAACAATGGTTATTTGCATATTGCGGTTTAATCTATTGTCCATTTGATCAATCTCAAGTCGAAGTCTGTGACATAGTCGATCAACATTATTAGGATTTTGCTTTTGGATCTTAACTGAAAGTTCTTTCGTCACCTTCAGTCCACATTCCTAACATAATTTTTCATTTCTTACTCGATCTACAAATAATAATGGCCACTTGCGATGTCTAGCTTCTTGTCCAAAGTATGGGGTTTGATTTTCAGATGGAGTCATAACTACACCTGAATGACCGCGATAATACCTGGACATCATAAAATGTATCTTCCCAAACCTATCAAAGTAACCACATGCATAATCTAATTGTGGTTTCGCATCTTCAGCAACACTGCTTCTCTTCCTCGTCATAAACTCTCACCTCTTTGCAAGTTCCTAGCACCTATGCGATTGTTATGCCATTGCCATTTGAAATGTAGTTATAATTTTTGTTGGCTAAAACGATGATAGTTTTGATGGCCAATTAAGTTATAAGGTTCTATCTTTACATTCACTCTCTTAAATAGTTGTTCATAAGGACTATATCCATGTCATTTTATTCATGTCACTAAGAAATGATGACATGACAAGTCACAAATGACAACAAGATGTGACTAGTCACTATAACAAAAAAAAAACAAGTCAATAGGTCTCTGTACAAAGTCATTGTAGCCATGTGAACTGAGCATTTGATAATGGGATGATGGGTGTAAGAAAATGTAACAATCTGTCCTGGGAGACCACTCAAGCGGTCAATAGATCGCTCGAGTTGTGATGTGAAGCTCCTAGTATCTTGCATGTTTACATGTGAGACCACTTGAGCGGTTAAGTGGTCACTTAAGCGTAGAAATGAGACTAATAGTATTTTCACTATAGCTCTGCAAAACTTCTGTGACGTTGCATTTACCACTTAAACAGTGAAAAGTTTGCTCGAGTGATATCTTTGATTTTTAGCACTTTACTCGAGCGGTGGAAAGTTCGCTCAAGTGGTCTGTTCGGAACATCACATTTAAAAGAAGACCTACAAATACATGGTAAATCCTATTGAATGCACTTCAAAAGACAAGAGGAGATGCTCAAAGATAGTTATGTAATGCACTCTCAAGAAAAGCTATAATGAGTAAAATAGATCTCGACATTTCTTCCCAAAACCAAGTCAAAACAAAGCAAAACATGTTTTGAAAGTTAAATTAATGTTTTTCTTCTTGGAAAAACATGTTGGGTACAAACCCGGTCTTAGAATGGATGCACAAAGATGAGCCAAGCTGAATTAGCCTAGTTGGGTGTACTCAAGAGGTCATGGCCAAGGTTCCACGACTCTTGGCCCAGGTGTGGTCTCCCTGGCCAAGATGTGGACTACCTGCTCGAGATGTTACAAGGTGTCGGCCAAGATGTACTGTGGTCGACCTAGGTGTGTATACAAGGTAAACCAAGGTGCAAGTGATCATGCAAGGTAGGCCAAGGTGAGATGCAATGCTTGGCCTAGGTGTGGAAACTAGACAAGAGTGGGTCTCGATAACTGCACTTAGGGAAATAGCGAAGTCTGGAAGTCTGGGCTTCCTCTTGAAGAAATGAAGAACATGAATGCCAAAATCATAACTTTTTATTCAAAATCTAGAAATTCATGATATGAGTTCAAAAACATGGACCTAGGTACCCATACTTGAAGATTTCATGAAAACAAACACAAAAAATATGGAACTTGTTACAAACTTTTGGATCAAAACATGATTATTCTTCAAGAATACAAGAACATCGCTTTTCTAAAATAAAACTTTAAATCAATGCATCGCTCATGAATCATGCTAGATCATGGAATGTGATCAGATTAACATAAAGAACAACAAAAGTAGATCAAGAATCTAACCTTGTCACGCCCCACTTTTTATTATCCGAGTAACATTACCATATCCATTAACATAAATCCATTTGTATTAAGAACACACGAAACTATACATAAAATACATCATAAATAAATGAAAGTCCTCTCAATCGTACATATGTAGAATGCAACATGAATTACATTTAAACAAAATGCCTGTAGATTTATATCTTTACTGTAAAAGTAAGGGTTTAACCCTTTTACAACAATGGCATTTTGCCACAAGTATAGGCCTTATGGCCAACAATTAAGGAAGATCACTGATATTGAATCATTTCTCAACTTGCATATGAAAAATGATTAGCAACATAGGATGAATATAAAGTCCAGTAGATATCCCAATATGATGCTAAACAATAACAATATACAGATATCTATGATCATGAATGCACCATGACGTATAATATAAGTAATGTGATAGTTTAATATTCAAAATATACTTACATAAGTACATTTTCTCCAAAAACATCCATTTAAACACTACAAGGTGTAAAACCATTTATTTTCTTTCCAATTATCTAGTTTAGTTCCAAAAGCATTCCTTCACAACACAACCCTCTGTGGCTGAGAAAGAGCTTCCTCAGTGTGAGAGGGGGAGCTGAGTGTTGAGTTGAGAGAGAGAGAGAAAGAGTCTTCTCCTCCATTGTAATCTTTCTGTATTCTTTCCATTGTTATAGTGAAAATTGGTTTCTCTCCCATGGATGTAGACATTTGGCTGAACCACAGTAAATTTGTTTGTCTTTTTTGTGTGTGGTTTGTTTTGGACATATTGGAAGGGATCCCCAGATCCCAACAGTAGATGTTTACAGTGGATTAGAGGTGAACGTAAATTTGTCTACCTTTTCTGTGATTTTGTATTCTTTGCTTTTGTTTTATTTTTCCTTGTTTTACCTGCTTCATTTTTCTCAATTTGATATATTTTTTCCTTATTTTTGTTTATTTATTTACAAAGGTGGATATTTAGAGCACATCGGAGGTAATCGTAAATGTGTTTTCCCATTATTTTTGTTTTGTGTTTTGTGTGTGTGTGTGTGTGTGTGTGTGTGTGTGTGTTTTTTTTTTTGTATATATATACATATATTTGATGAGTTTTTCTTACTTTTGTTGCTTGTGATTTTTTAGGGATAGGTGGTTATTTTGTTTATTTCGGAATAGGACACTTTCATTTATGCCTTTTCTCTCAGTTTGATTTATTTTATTTTATTTTTTGGAAGGAGGTCAATTTGATGGCTTTTCTTGGTTCAGTGTGTTCTTGAATCAAAGATGATTAGTTGTGGCTATGGAGTTCCTTCCTATTGAAGGTCTTTCGAATATTGGAAGAGTCACTGACATGAGTTATATGTACAAAACTACAAATCAATATGTTGTCTTTTTACGTGTTTTTTAATTCTCCATATTTTCAATGTTTTCTTTTGAGTATTTTGATATTATAATGCTTTTAATATTGCTTCATATAATGTCAAGGTTAGCATTTTAGTGACTCAAACTTTCCTCGATTCCACTTAATGAGTGCTCTCTTCTGCTCTCCTTCCTAATTGAAAACTCTCTTTGCCTTGAAAATGCCTTTTTGTCTTCAATATGTAAATGACGAATTGTTTGTTGTATTGCCTAAATGAATCCAATTATTTTATCAAGAGGCTTCAAAGGGTATGTTATTTATTATAACGGTAAATTACACAGACATCCCTTGAGGTTTCTGTTTAATACAGAATTCCCCCTCACATTTGAAAAATTACATTCCCCTCCCTGAGGTTTGTAATCTCATTGCAAATTACCCTTACATTGATAATGTCATGCCCTAAAATTTTCTAAATGATCATTTTGCTCATTTTCCTACAATTTCTTCTTCTTATCATCATGACTACATTCTACAACTTTTCATCATTAAATTCTACCTAAACATGTTCTTACTGAGTGATGATATACAAACATAAATTTTATATAAAATTTTCAAACACAATGATATAGCTTAATTGTCACGACCTGCTCCCCGTACCCAAGGGTTAAGCATCATGATGGCTAGTAACTAAAGTTATCTCTGGCCAATTCTAAGTGCTACACTATTGTGGGAGTCAGCTCTAGAGTTCGTATGAGCCACCTCTTGAGTCCATACATCCGTTATGTTCTGTACCGTGGTTATCATTATTCTGTTTATATGATTTTTGTATTATATGTCAAATGATTTCCATATTATACATTCTGTATTTTAATATCAAGCTTTGTTTAGCTCCATAATTATCCATGGTGAATTTTATGACTTTATGCTCTTAGTATAATATTTCTCACTCTGCCATGTGCTTAGAGTTGTTAACCACTTTCAGGTGACATATCAGGGCCAGCGCATGGGGTACGCACAAAGCACTTTGTAGACATAGTTCAGCTCTGACAATTTAATTAAATAGAAGCTCCAATAGGAATGTGAAGGAAATACATGTGTCAAGAATTATAAGATTAAGGAAAAATTAGATCAATTTTAAAGCTTTTGTATAATTTTGGTGGATCAAATTAAGCTAAGGAATCACTTAGGACTTGAAATTAAACCGTTTATATATATATATATATATACATATATCAAAAATATTAATTGAGAAGCCTAATAGCATGAATTTGACGTGAAGAATATTTTAGACATTTTGTCAAAAAATTGATTAAGATTAACAAAATTAAATAAGATTAAATTAGTTTAATTGAGATTAATTTAATAATGGAAATCAAGGATTAATTCTAGATGAATGGAGCTAGACATGATTAATTAATTAGAATTCATGTAGTGATTCGTTTAATAGGAGATTTTATTTTGAATCAGAAATTGAAAGCCTAGATGATTTAAGAAATCATAAGTGATGAGCTTAATTGATTCAGTTTAAAATATAGAATCATATGAGAGTTTAATTAAAAATTTGATTCAGATTAGTAAAATTAAGAATGATTAAATTAAATTTTAATTGAGATTAATTAAGCTAATTAACATAAAAATTATACATAGAGGTGTTATGGAAAGATGGTAAAAAATTGACAATTGACTTTTGACTTTTTACCAAGCTTTTTAACTTTTTTATAAAGTAATTTAGGAAGTTGGTAAAAAGTTACTTTTTTGCTTTTTGGGCTAATATTTGTTTATGGTGTCTCATCATACTAAAATGACCAAAGTACCCCCACCCAACTTAGGAAATTTACTTTTTTACCCACTTGGTTGGTTGAACAATTTTTTGGGAATGTAATATTAAAATTATTCAATGTTACCAACAATGTAAAGGTTGGCGTTCTTCCGAAGAAATTGCGCTTCAATTTTTTTTTTTTTTTTTAGATTTATTTATGCTAAATGCATTTGACGGCCTTTGTTTTACAAAGACAAATAGACAGTATTATAATCAGTTCAACAGTGTGACACATTCGTATCATTTCCCATCAATAGGTGCGTCCGAATAGGATTATAGGCCGTGTTCACGTCGATGTCGCACCAACTCGTTCCAAATGAATTTTTTTAACTTGGTTCATATGTACGTCATCATCACCCTCCAGTACATCATCATCGTCATCACCAACACCCGCAGCATTTGGCATGTTGTAGAAAATAAAAGTCTCTGCATTGGCAACCCTGTTGAAGGCTTTATCGTTGTTAGAGTAACGGCGCGTAAAATTATGTAGTGCCATTGAAGCCTCAACCAATGGCGCCTACACTTTCCCAAAATCATACCGAGGCATCTTATATAGGAAGCCCCATCGCACTTTCCATACTCTGAACGTATGTTCAATTGCAGTCCGTAAGGAGGAGTGTACTGTGTTGAAAACTTCGTTTGCATTTTTTGCCCGTCCAGTAGCGCGAAACTCTTCCTGGTGGTATCGACATTCCTTAAACGGTGCTAGAAAGCCTTTTTGATTCTTATACCCCACATCAACGAGATAATATTTTCCTATTTATAATAAGATTATTTTGCACTAGTAACCTTATTTATTAATCAAATGCACACAACTAACAACAACATTGAACACCCTTAATTCATCTAACCTTCCTTTGGGTGGGGGAATTATTTTGTGGGATCCTGTGTTACTTCGTTAAAAACTCTACCGTCGTGCATACTACCCTTCCATCCATAGGAGATAAAAGTAAAACACAAGTCAAAATCACACACCGCGAGTATGTTTTGCTTGTGCCGTCCTTTACGGCCAAAATATGGTGCTGTCTCCCGTGGCGGGAGATGTGCCTCCATGTGTATGCCGTCTAGCGTGCCAATAGAGTCCTGGGCAAGCACACAAAGCAATTGCGTAAGCGACAAGTACGAATACATTAGCCCAACAATGTAATTCCTTGTTTTGTGAATATGGTTACTAATCACAGTATTGGCTAATTACGTAAACTCACTCTGAATGGCAAATATTTTCATTGGGACTCCAAGTACATATGTCTACTGTGTTGTGACCTCGTCGGTCGACAGTGTACACTTGTAAACAATTTCATTGCTTTAAGAACGCGTATTACATGACGCCATACTGTTTCCCCTAAGTCTTGGAAATGATCTTCAATATCCCAACTCGGGAAGCCTCGCAACACAAATATGAACATGCCGACACTTTCAACTACATCCACACCATAGGGACGTTGTGGCAGTGGGAGGCCAAAATCCTCAACTAATGTCTTGCACAACAATAAGAACACATCCTTTGGCATCCTAAAATTTCGCTGAAATGCTTCGTTCTGATATCAAAGCATATCCTCCATCCATAAGCGACCAATCAACGACGTTATGTGAAATAGAGTCCTGCCAATATATGCGTACTCATTGGCAATGCGTGCAATTTCCACCCATATCATTGATGTCGTCGATTCCATTTCTTCGATCGTCTCTCGTATCCACGCATTTATTTTCCCATTGTGTACGACTCCTGAGCTGGCACTCTTTTGCAGATCTATAAACGCTGCACACCACAGAAGAAAGAAATACAAAATTCGCAGACAAACTGAAAAATAAGTTTGTACCGGAAACATTTGATCCATATGGTACGTTAGTCCACAATAACCACTTTGTATAGTTTATAACACTTGCTTGCCATAAATGGTGTTCCAATAAATAGATTAATAGCAAATACCAATATATATTAATGTCAGCCACTTACCACACCTTCGGCAGGGTTATGTTAGTGTGAAGTGAAAAAAAATGAAATGCAGAACTTGTTCAACAGCAGTGAAATTAGGAGCACAACAACAAATGAACTGATAATGAGCCACCAACCTGTTGTTTCCATACGAACATATCGTGTCCAGATATAGTGCTTGTGTGACAAGATCAAGTACATACAATTGTTTGCATGTGATGCATTAAGAACAGAGATGTGACACTTCCTTGTGAAAGCTAGTATATGGTGCATGTGGCTAACAGATTCCATTGTTATGCATCCATGGCATTAACAACAAAATAAGCAATAGTTTCATTGTTGCATGTACACTTGTTGGACATTACCCACGTCATAAGTGAGGGTTAAAACCTACTCATGTCATCTACCAACATCCAAAAAAATTTCTTTTACCCTACAACAATTTACAGAACCAAATAAATAAATACAAAAAATTAGTTTCATAGCAATTTCCACAAAAAAATATATTCTTACACACTGTAGCATACTTAAGGAAAAGGTAGTACATCGTGCATGTAGCTCACAAAGTACCTAAGATTCCATTGCCATGCTGTTGGCACCATAAAATATTATTATTATTATTATTATTATTATTATTATTATTATTATTATTATTATTATTATTATTTTCAAGGCACGTGGCATCCTCTTATTCATTTGGGAGTTAAAAGAAGTTATAGAGATGATGGAGAATATGAAGGATAAAGTGGATGAGTGGAAGGACACATGGCAAGACAAGAATGAAGATGGAAGAAATGGGTAGTTACTAAGTAGTTATTACTGTATTTTTTCCTCTATAAATAGCCATTAATGGCTACATTGTAAAGGAGCCAGAATTCATAATCAAAGACAATTGATTTCAATATTTCTTGTCATTTTCCTTATCTTAGGAGTAGTTTAACATAGATTTATATTTCGAATCATTTATTTTCAGCATTTCCATTTCGAAGCATTTTATGCACTTCCCTTTCGAAGTATAGGAGTAAAGGTAAGTAATTATTACTTTGATTGTTCGACTATCTTTCATTTTATCTCCTAATTGCACCTCTACGGAGATAGCAAATAATAGAGATCTCAAATCTCTATGAGATCCACACACATACATGTGAATTTGTATGGATCTCACACCTATATGAGAGATTTGATCAAAAATTTGGTAATCATTTGGGATCCATAGTATTTTCCAATAATAATAATCAATCAATTGTTTTTAAAATTATGTCGTTAGAAATGAAATTAAACATGTAAAATCAGAGGAATGTAATATCACTTTATTTAACTAGTCTATTTTCTTTTCTTTTTTTTCTTTTCATTAATGATCTACTCGACCAGCCTATTAATGATCTACTCAATCAACTTAACAATATAAGCAGTTTGCACTATTGAAATAACCTTGAAACAAACCCCCACGAGTCTCACAACAATTACCATCGTGTGATACTTACAGTAGCACCCCCGATTCCTCAAAATTTTGCCCATAATTAAAATATGTAAATAAATTTATTTTGAATACAACTCATAAAGTACCAATTTTAAATCTACACTTTACATTTCACTTTCTTAGTAACATTTTGATTAAATTTTAATAATAACTAGAATTATTAGGAAAATTTGTTGAGAAATTCATTAAATTGTAGCGAGGTGTATGGCATTAGGTCTGAGAATTGTTTTGTTTTAGGGGTTGTTTGGCATCTTTGATATTAGTATATTTTTATCTTTTTTAGTCACATCACCTCTTTATTTTTTTATACATTTTTTTCATAAAAAGTTAAAAAGTATACTTATTTAAATCATTCTAAACGACTCTTTAGTTATAAAGAGATGATCAATAAAATTATTCAGTGGGAAAGACAAATTTGTTTTGAAGAATAATATTTTTCAATTTTACCCACTGTTACCAAATCGTCAGTTGTCAATCACCGAAAAAGTTTCCAAAAGTGGCTAGTGGTGGCATCTGGCATCGACTGGTTGTGGTGGTGATAAGAACAAATAGATAGATTAGTTGGACAAACAAGTGGCACTAGACATATATGTGAAATAATAGACAAATAAACAAATAGATTAAAGAAATATAATTGTTCAAATTGTTATTGTCGCTATGATCTCAAATATTTCAAATTGAATTTATGGCTTGATTGCCTGAGTCATTGATACAAATATTATTCGGTGCCCAAATAAATAGTATAAATATATTTGTGACATGACCACTTTAATTATTCCACAAAGATCAATAGATAGGAGAATAATTACATTTTAAAAAATATGATAGAAGGATGATACTATGTTTTTTTTTTTTTTTTTTGCTTTTTTCTAGAAACTGATTGGGAACACCATTATTGTTAGGCTAATTTACCAGCCAGTCTCCCTTTCTAGCTTATTACATATTGGGTCCTGACTTATATTTTTATGTACTATTAAGTCCTTAGTTGTCTATAATACCCTCATTGAATTTATTACTCATTAATTTTCTCGATTTTTATTAACTTCTCTTGATCATTTTCCCAGAACCATTCTTTTCTCTCTCTCTCTCTCTCTCTCTCTCTCTCTCTCCATATCTCTCTCTCTTTTTCTAGGAAATACCACCATCAGTGAATGTGTCTATCAGTGATAAATTTAACATTGAATATGCCTTTGAATCTTGTGTTGATTGTGACAATGATGACGAGAATTTCTTTTTGTAATTTTTTAACCAACTGTCAATGATAAATTTATCATTGAATTGTCTTTGAATCTTGTGTTAATTTGTGACAATGATGATGAGATTTTATAATTTTTAACAAGCAGACAGTGGTTAAATTTATCACTGAATGTGTCAATCATAATTTTTTTTACTAGATTTGTCTTTGATTCTTTGTGTTAATCTATGAATGTGAAGAATTTTTTTCTGGTAAGAATTCCTCATCTCTCTCCTTCATTTTCTTCATCCTTATTCTTGTCCTTTTCTCTTGTTACCACCTTGTTTGAGGAGGTATAGGCGGTATTGGCACGGAGGAGATGAAAAATGGTCACACATAAAAATATTATAAAAATTCGAAGGTAGATGCTGGAGGTCAGTAACGGCTGTCGGCAATCAAAGATGAAGGCCAAATGAATCATTGGAGGTCGATGATGGTCACCAGTAGTCAGAAGTAATCTTTGGTGGCCGATTAAGAGAGAGAGATTCGAACAGTTGTGATAGAGAGAGAGAGAGAGAGAGAGAGAGTAGAATGGTTGAGTGATTTCTTTGTTTAGACTGAATGTGAAGAATAAAATGGAAAGACGTACTAAATCTTTTTGAGTCAGGACCTTGTAGGAATTAAGTCCGATTCAAAGAACCGGCTAGGAACTCCCCTTATTGTTATTCATGATCATTGTGTGGAACTTCTCTTCAATCACTCGGTTGCCTGCTTCTTACTAGTGTTTGGGTGAGGATGTAGCAAAAGGACAAATAGTTATCGAAAAATTAAAAAAAAAAAATAGCAAAAATGATAGCTCTCCATTGTTATAATTTTAGTCAAATGCTACTATTCATTGCCCTAATTTGGCAATGACAATGCAATTATAGCATTTGCCATTGGAAATATTATCACTTTGCTTGTTTTTGGTTTTCCAAAAACATTTTAAAGAAAAATTTTACTTTCTTATTTTCCGTGTTGTTTTGTTTTTACTGAATATTTTTAATATATTAAGCAATTTTTTAAATTTCTAGACACACCTAACATAATACACGTAAAAGTATAATTTTTGTGAAAAAAAAAAATCTTTCAAAAATTCACTAAATACCAAAAACACAAAAAAAATAAAAATTCAGTATATTTTTCGCATTTCTATGTATTTATTAATTTTTTAAAACATTTTTTACCAATTTTTTTACTTTTTAGATACATTTAAGTAAGGTACATCTAAAAAAGTAAAAAAATGCTTAAAATTTTAAAATTATTTTGCTAAAACAAAAAAACACGAAAAAAAAAATAGTTTTTAAAAAACTCAAACTAAACACACACATTTGGATTTTTGATAAAATTAGTTAAGGTTAACTCATTTAGCAAGTTTACAATGTTATTTCTAAAATCATGACTGTTTACACGCACAGTTTTAATCCATTGAACAAAATTAATACAAAATTATAAATTTAGAATTAATTAAAATTAGAAGAACCAAAATGACCAAAGGGTCAATGAATGGGAATTTAAATATAATTTATCCTAAAAAGAAAAAGAAAAAAAAAATATAGCCATATCTTTTTCTGAATTTTTGTCTCTACTGATTTTTTTTTTTCAAAATTAAGTCAAAAGTTTTTTATTTTTTTGGTTCGTCCTGTCAAGACGAATCTAAAAAATATTATTTCTTTGAAAAATTTTAGAAAAAAGTACTAAAGATAAGAATAAGTTTAAAAAGATTGCTATTTTGACTTATTTTTGCCTTTTCCTTATTTTTTTGAATTTTTTTTAAAAAGTTATAATTTTCCTATTCGTCTTGTCGAATTAAATTTAAAAACCTATAGTTTTTTTTATAAAATTAAAAAAAAAACTTTGGTAAAGACGAAAATAAGCCAAAATTAATTTGTCCAAGCTCAAAAAAAAGTCCACTTCACCAACCACCAAATATTCTTCAAATTTCTGTAATCAAAAAATGAAAATTCGTTGAGAAGAACCGTAGAAATTTTTGCACATACAATTCTTTTATAAAAAATTTATATGAATGGACTACTTTTTTTAAAAATAAAATTGACACATATATAGGAGTACTTTTATTTTGAAAAACCACTAATAGTGGGTTGAGTACCCTCAATTCGTTTCTTTTTTTTTTTAATTCATTATTATAAATTTATAACATCTTAATTCTTTGTTACCCACTCTGTTTCGGATTTCAAAATCTCAATCAACTCTGTTTGACAACTTGATTTTACAAACAAATAAAAACATAACAGTTTACTCTAATTCGTAGACAACCCGCCTACTTATCAGGTTAGACTTTATACAAATAGTAGCCTTTTTTTTTTTTTTTAATATATATATGTGTAAAGAAAAGCAAACGACTCTTGAGTATATTTTTATAGATTCAGGCTTCTTTCCAGTTTGGTTTTCCAATTTGAGTGTGTTATTGGATCTCTATGGGCTTAGTATGGAGCTCACATTGATAATCTGAACTATTCAATACGTAGGATTGATTGAGTATTTCATCCCTATAAAAAATCACGTTGATCGAATATCGATAGTCACTTGATCAGATCACATTTATATTAACAATTTATTTTTGAAATCATAGTAATATTGATAAAAATTTGATCTGATCAAGTGGCTTTCGATATCCAATCAACGTTATTTATTGCAAGAATAAAGTACTCGTCAAGTAGTACACACTGAACAGTTCAGATTATCAATGTGGGTTTTATGGTAGGCCCGCATAACCCAACAACAAGCTCAATCCGATTAGGCTAGAGAAAAGTTATTCCCTATTCTATACTCCTTTTGTGCACAAGTTATAAATTGATTTTTTTTTTTTTTGTTTAGTAATTTACAAGGTTATGTCAATAAATTTTTCACTCTCTATAATTTAAAATTTTCAAAATTATTTTTTTGATTTTTTAATTTTAGATCGACTTAATAGATATACACTTAAAAAATATATAATTTGTACAAAAAATAAAAAATAAAAATCATTGAATATAACAAAATACTAAAATGTATTAAATTTTTGTATTATTTTGTATGCAATAAATTTTTTGCTGGATTATGTAAAAGGAAAAGAATAATAGTGTATTTTTTTTTTTTTTAGATAGTAGGAATAATAGTATTAGACTCAAAAAAATTAAACACATAAAAGTGTTGGATGAAATTTATTTTAAGTCTAACTCAGATCACACTCAAGATGAATTTTAACAATCCAAGACATTTTCTTTATATGTTTTATATTCTATTTTTTTGCACTTAACATTATCAAAAAAAATAATAATAAATAAAGATTAACTTCACTTCTAAAGAATTAGAGATTCATAAATAATCACCAAATTCGTTTGGAAGTAGGCTATTTTAGTTGACTATTTGATTTTTTAGGAAAAGATATGTAAAAAAAATAAAAATAAAATAGAGAAAGTAATGTGATGGGATGTTTTGTTTTAGGGAAAATTACCAACACCCCCTCGAAGTTTGATTAAAATACAGATTTTTTCCTGAGATTTGAGAAATTACATCCTGCCCCTGAGGTTTATATTTGCGTAACAAATTGCCCTCTTATTTGTTATGCAAATATAAATCTCAGGGGGCAATTTGTAATTTCTCAAACCTTAGGGAGAATTCGTATTTTAATCAAATCTCGAGGGAGGTGTTGGCAATTTGCCCCTTGTTTTATTAACTATTTTAGCTTTGAATGGACAACCCATCCCCAAACAAACCCATATTTTAACTTATTTTTACCTTAGTGATTATGCAAGCAAAATAAACTACAATTACAACCTTGTAAAATATGCACAAAATTACTATATAAAACATAAACTCACATTAATACATTAATACAAGATTATCTGAGAAAACAATCTAAATAAGGACCTGTGTTTCGTTTATAAATCAATTCATATGCCCCGTGCAACTCACGGACACCCCACCTATTATATATATGTGTGTGTGTGTGTCAACAATTAGAGACTTTTGGTAATCTTTAGCTCTAGTTTGACATTCATGTTGGGGCTAAAAAATTGTAAAAAGACAAAATTGACGACAAAAGTTAATAAGACAAAATACTACTTATTATCCATAATCATTACACTTTTTTTTCTCACAAAAGTCAAAAAAGTCCAAAAACAAAATCCAAACAAAGTTAAAAAATGTAGGCTAAAAAAGTCCCAATATAAAAAAATTGACTATAGTAGTCAATGCCAAACGAAACTTTATTTCGTAGAAGCCAATAGAACCATAAGCATAGACTCATATCACTACTGATACAGATTTGGGTGCCCTGCCCTCTCGAACTAAACCCTGCACTTCCCACACAATTCAAACTAGTAAATAAATACATTGAAGAAAGTATAGCATCAATAAACAATAGGAAGGGGCAGAATTTTCATATAGGGACGAATATATATATATATATATATATCTAATCAAAATTTTTAGAGATAAAATACAAATTATAATATCAATTTCTACTAACATGATCAAGTAACTATTTTGCCTTTTTTTTTTTTATTATTAATTTTATATTTTGATTACATGTTTCATAGATACAGAGTGATAGCCAATTAAACATTCTTTTGAAATCTAGAGAAGATGATTCTTAAAATTTGTAAACGAAGAAAAATTTAGGAGCGAGTATCTGTAATTTGTAAGTAATTATAACTAATATTATTATAATAAATGGTGTTTTTGAAAACGTACCTCCTTCCACGTCTAGCTTCTATATCGGATCCTATGAAGCTGTTTGCGCATAGATCAGTACAATTTTTGATGATGCGGGTAATCAACAAAAAGAATAGGGGAAGGCAGCCGATAACACAAACTGAAATAGCAAGGCCAGATGAATGTGCTAAGACAGCATATGTCCCCGTAACGAATGCCAACACCATTGCAACCACAGCAAAAATAATAAGATAAGCAGCTGTATAAACTTGGTTCTCTAGCATATCCGGATTGTTAGTAATAGCCGCATAGAAGTGGATGAGCACTGCTGAAATGGATAATGACATGGCTATGGTATCTGTTACCATAAAAGCTTTGAAAGCTGCTTCTCTTGTTAGAATCGCCATGCCTTGGTTTAGGCCATCGTTGCTATTGTATCCGCCGGGCATCGTGAAACCAGCAGTAAAGGCCACAGTTGCTACAAGTGTAGCCACTATCAAATGGTTTGCCCCTGTTTGCCTCAGGTCTTTGGGTGTCATTACATTCCTATAATCAGGCCCATATAGTCGCTGCAAATAAAAAGCGAAATAAAATAAAACAAATAATAAATTATAGAAGGCAAACTTCATTTTACCACGTTACTTTTGCCCATGTGTGAATTATCCCATTCCCATTTGAAAATAATCATATAAATTCCTTGTAACGTTAAATATTGTGTAATTTGATAGCAAGTGTAAAACACGTATAGGCATAAGGGAGATTATATGCTCATTTCAAATTTTAAAGGAATAAATTACACATAAAATAAAGTATAGGAGTTAAGATGCATTTTTGTCTCCCAAATAAATAATGAAAATATCTGTAATTCGCACACTTGGATTGCTTATATATAGAGGCATTTTAATCTTTTTCATTAAATCGTTAGCGGGGCTAATGTATACTTTGGTTCGCAAATATGGCTACATGGTTATTTCCTAAAGAGAAACGAGGAATCCCAACATAAGTCAAATCACAATGTGACAAGGTAAAATTTGCCCAATTATAAACACAAATAAATGGTAAATGCTAGGAGCGATTTGGTGTGTAAGATTAAATTTAATTATTTAGTCATTATAGTGACTCACATGATATGGCAATATTAATTATAGATTTAATGGGATTTATGTTCCATATCTTTAGTCCCAAGTTTTATATGATAGGTCAATAAGAAGAGTGGTTTCCAAGTTTCTTGTTTTGATGGGCAAGTAGAGTTATGTTTGAACAAAGAAATTGGTCATTTCTTTCCCTATAACATAACATTCAGAGTACCCATCAAATAATTCTGAATTCACATATTCTAAAGAGGATTAAAAGAGAGAAATCATTTATTCATGTTTTCCGTAGCAATGGATTCAGGTAAGTACCGCAACAATGGGTTCAGGTAAGTACAATTATTTACATGAAAATCATGATAGTTATAGATCTTGTATTATGAAGGTTGTTATATGCATAATACCATAAAATTTATTTATATCGTGGACCATGTAGTTGTCTCTTGAAAATTTAAAATAACGAGAAAGTCAGACGTTCGGGATTTGAGTCGATGGAGCGACTGTTATCTTTTCGTTGTGATGTAACTTACTAACCCATTAACATCTCATATTTTTTTAAGGAAATAAAAAAAATAAAGGGTTAAATTTATTTTATCCCCTTGTGGTTGGAGGTTAGAGCACTTTACCTCCTTATGGTTCAAATATAGATAGAAAAATCTCATATGATTTTAGATTAAAGTGCTACCATTGATTTTTCCATCCAAACTAACAGAATGTGTATGTCACACACTACTTTTGAGAGTGGATCTGATTTCCTGAAAAATTAAAGTGAAATTAATATAACAAAAAAAAAAAAAATTTATCCCAATTTTCTCTAAACCTAAAATTAGATGAATAGGTTAATTAAAATAAAATAAATATAATTAAAATATAATTAAAAATTGATCTAAAATATAAAATACAATTAAGAAATGATTTAAAATATAATTAAATAAAAATATAAAATAAATAATAATTAAAAACTGAACTAAAATATAATTAAATTAAAATTAGATTAAGATGTTAGGAATTTTAATAGATAATTAAGCATTTAAGATTAATTGTGATCTAAAATATTAAATTAAAATAAGATTAGAAATTTTGTAATTAGAATAAATAATAAAATATTTAGGATTAATTGTGATATAAAATATAATAAAATTAAAATTAGAATAAAAAGTTAAGAATTAAAATAAATAATTAAGAATTTATAATTAATTGTGATCTAATTAAATTAATGTTAAACCTGATAAATTATGTGTGTGAGAGGAGATAGAGAGTGAATAACAAAAAAAATATATATATATATATATATATATATAAAAGATTTGATGGTATTATAATCATTTTATATTTGGTCCAAAATCACATGCCTCTCTGATTATTTTTGAGCCACAAGGGGTAAAGAAGTTTAGCCTGAAATTCTGATGAGGTAAAATGAATTTAACCCAAAAATAAAAAATAAAAATGATTATAAATGAAGTTTAACCCGTTGGTTCTGACCTCAGTACTGACTAGGAGATTGCGCCAAGCTTGTTTGGCTGTTGTAGCATCCTCGATTATTGGAAAGATCCGGTCTGAGACGCCTTGCTGGATGTGAGAAAGAGCTGCAGCATCCTTCTTTTGGTTCTCCTTCTTGGTCTCCTCGTCGGTCTCCCCGTTGGCCTCATGGTTGTACCCATTCTGTACCGTATCCCACAAATCCATAGATGAAAACAGAGTTGTCATCTTCACACTCCAAATCTTGTAGTTGGTACCGTCAAAAATTGGAATTGTCGCCATAACTCTGTTAAGGATATTCAGTTCTTCACCTTGCAGCTGATCTTCCTTCCACAAACCATAACTCTACTACTACCATATGGAATGGAAGCCTTTTGAGTAGGCCTATGTAAGCTGTTGTTTCATCATTAAAAAATAAATAAATAAATAACAGCCAGCAAAATTTACTTTCGCAAGAAGGACGGATGTAGATTTTTTAGAGTTTGGGTACAGCTGCACATGGTGCGCTGCAGCACATTTTATTAGGTTTATTTTAAGGTTTAATTTGATAATTTAAATCGTTCATATTTTAAAAATTATTAAGTAAAATATATCTGTAAAAAATTACGTCGATCGGATATCGTTATTTCTTTATCAAATCACATTTGCATTGAGTTTTATATTTCAAATTACATTTGTCTTTTTTTTTTTTTTTATAATTACAAATGTAATTTGATAAAAAAGCCAACGATATCCAATTGACGTAATTTTTTACTGATATATTTTACTCGATAACTTTTAAAATATGAACGGTTTAAATTATCAAATAAAACCTTGAAATAGGCTCAATAAAAAATATATAACAGTTGCTATTTCACACCATACGCATCGGCAATCCCAAACATGTTTTTTTAACGGCAAAAGAAGGGATGGTATGCAGATTTGGAATTCTATCTTCTGTCGTACACTTTGACTCTTCACAATCTATATCAAAATAAAACCCACAATGGACTCCATTATATGCCATTTTGGGAACCAAAATAAAAAGTCACGTTTTTTATCTTTGGTCCAAAAACGCAAGTGGCAAAAACGTAACAAAATTGGTTGGGGAATTTATAAAAACGCAAGTGTGAAATTACAAATTAGGGCCTATGACAAAAAAATAAAAAAATAAATTTCTTATGTTAGATAAGGATATTTTGGTCATTTTAATTTGATTTGACACTATAAACAAATATTAAACTAAAAAGTCAAAAGCCCGTTTTTTTCCAACTTTCCAAAAAACTGAAAAACTTGATAAAAAAATCAAAATTCAACTTTTTACCAACTTCTCAAAACACCCCTATATATGCACATCAAGGATTATTGTACAACAACAACAACCACATTGTCTCCTAATTATGAGCTCCAGCTTACTTTTCAAGACAAACCAATAGGGTTGTATCAGGAACCATGAAAACAATAAATAAATGATAACTAAAAATAAAAAGGGTGATGATACATACCCATTCTTGAATGGAAAATGAATTGTGGCCCTAAAAACAGTGGCCCTAATGGCCCTAATTTCCTTTTTTGGATAAGTTTGTTTTTTTTTTCTTTTTTTTTTTGCCTTGTTTTTTTTTTTTGCCTTATATGGAAATTTAGGGCCATTAGGGCCACTAAATTTCGAGCTACCAACTAAATCTGTTCTTGAATTTCCTAGATGTGTCCTTAATGATATGACGTGATAATGTGGCGACCATATGAAATAAAAGAATATTTTTTTATATATAGTATGAATTTTTTTATCATAATCTCAAAGATAATATTTGTAATTAAAGAAATTAACTATTGATTATTTATAAAATTAACTAGCTAAGTAAAGTAGTAAAATGGCCTCGAGGGGAGGGAGGCATGTATGCTCGGTATTCTTCGCCCGAAAATGCATTGCCTTGCCATGAGTTGCCTCTGTTTGCACTCGCGGTGATCTCAGAACATCATAGGAACTTCCAGTTTGCATCTGCCCCAACATAGGAACACTTTGACAATTTTCCCTGCAGGTGGCCAGCCGGCCACCTCAACTGGTCCGTAGGCTACCTCAACTGGCCGGCCGGCCAGTGCAAGTGGTCGGTAGGCTAGTGCAAGTGGCCGGCCGGCCACTTCTCTTTCCAGAATTCTGCTTTTGTTATAATAGAGAGCAACAGAGCCAAGACAATGTATTTGGCAAGAAATGTGTGTACTACCACCCTCCTCATCATGTCTCAAGCTCAAAGGAGTGTGGTACTTGGCTCTCAAGCCACCAATTAAACATCTCAACGCATGATGGCCCAAAAACCAAGCTTGTACAAGGTTAGTGAATGCGCACATAAGACTCAAAGTGCCTCCACCCTATCATGCATGATCAAGGGCGTTGGCGACCAAGAAATGCGACACGTTTCATCACTTTGAGTATAAAACATCTTACATTTCTTGTGTTTGGATTAACGTCTGATCCAAACACATGCAATGCAACACACATATGTTATCTTGCTCATGTTTTACTTGATTAATTTCTTGTTTACTCATTTACATTACCAAACCATTCCTTAATTGGTTAAGTCCAATGTGCAAGTCTTCTAAGGAGAGGAGGTCAACCAATTGAATGGTTTAAGGCATAGGAGAGACCATGCCTTTGACTAGGAGGAACCCTCAAAAGAGGGTTAAAGCCATTTAAGCACAAGTCTCAATCCTAAACTTAAACACAATCTTAAGGCCAACCAACTCTCAAATGAAATGGAAAAATGAAGAAATGAGGGATGTGGCAGAAAATTAGTGCTGAAATGGCATGTTAAAGACCTTAAAGCATGCAAGCAATACAAGCATAACATGTTGAGGGTCAAAAACATCAAAACTAGTAAAGAGCATTACACAAGAGACATGCAATACATAGCCTAAATAACCAAACCAGCTCTGGACAGAGCTCAATCATGCCAAATCATAGGTCAAAACATGCTGAAATGGTAGCATGAAAAGCAAGAAACTCATGCTCATGCATTGGCTCGTAAACAAGGCATAAAGCACAACTCTCAAAAGCTATGGAAGAGTGAAATATGTGAGAGTGTGACTACACTATATACACTAAAATTACATGCTAAATGATGCCAAAACATGCAATCATCACACACACAACATGTTAAGGACCCCAAAACTCAAAGCTAGTCAAGGCCAGTCAAGGCCATTTACACTACAACCATGCAAGGCAAGCCTCAAAGGACCAAGACCACTCGAAACAGAGTTTAAACATGTTAAAACATGAGCAAAAATGTGCTGGAATAGAGCCAACACATGGCAAAATAAAAGGCTACAACATCAAGCATGTTAAGCTAGTAAGCAAGATTACACTACAAGTGTAAGAAGCAAACAAGAGATGCTCCAACCAGCAAAAAACAGAGTTATAACATGTTAAAATAAGGCCAAAAACATGCTCAAACTAGGCTACAAAAAGGTAGAAATACATGCTCATTTGGTAGGCCATCAACACATGTAAACAAGACAAGAGGAGAGGGGACCACCCCCTCCCATTTTGGACCTTAAAACCAACTTTCCACCACTGAAATTCCTTTGAGTTTCAGTGGTAGAAAGGCCAAACAAAGAGGGTTACAAAAGCTAAGAGAGGTGGCTCAAAAGGCTTTACAAGCCAAAGAGCCAAGGGAGAAAACCACCCCTTAACCAATCAAAACTCAAACCAACATTTTAAAGCCTTAAAATCAGAGTTTTTAAGAAGTTAAAACCAGCCTTAAAATAGCATGCAAAGGTGGTCAAGCACTTAATCAAAAAAAAAAAAAAGCTTAAAAGGGACAAGTTCTTACCCTTGAAGCACAACAACAATTCAGCAACAATTCTGAACCAAAACCAAGCCTAAGATCTCAAACCAAGCTTCAATGGACCTCAACCCCAAAGTGAAGGTGTTTAACTAGGTGTTTTATTCAAATATATGAAGAAAACTCACTTTCAAGCACAATATAGAGAGATAGATAGAGAATTCTAGAGAGAGAGTAAAATTTAGCTCCTAAATTTTCTGAACCTCTCTAAAGGGGAAGGGACCTCCCCTTATATAAAGCAAGCAAGCAAAAAGCTTGTTTCATCCCTCCATACACGTGTATGGAGGATGTAGTCAGTGACCAACAGCTAGCCCAAAAGATCTGAAAATATCTGAAAAAGGAAAAAATTGGCTGCCGGCCACCTTCCCTAGCCAACCGGCCATTTCAAGTGGCCTGCAAGGGAGAAAAGTGGCCGGCAAATGCCACAAGTGGCCGGCAAGGCCTTTCCCTCCTCTAGGCAAGAGGCACCAAGGTTTGGCCCAAAACAAGGCCAAAACACAGAGTGTAAAGAGGCTCAAAGACAAGGCACTTGGCCGAGAACCTCGGACACTCAAAACGAGCGCAAACATGCACAAACGATAACGTCTGAGTCTTAAGGTCAGTCAAAAATGGGGTGTCTACACTAACGAAAGTAAAGATTATTTCATACAAGTCCGAGCAAAGGCAAAGCTGTCCCTCGGAAGTTCGAGTGGATGTACACTCTCTTCTTCGGCAATCAATGGAAGCAAAGGCTGTCCCTCGAAGCTCGCATTGATGGAAGCGAGGTCTGTTCTTCAAAAGTCTAAGTGGGAGCACAAACTCTACTTTAGTAAGAAAGCTCTTCGAAGCTCGCACTGATGGAAGCAATGGCTACTCTTCAGAAGTCCGAGTGGGAACACACACTCTGCTTCAACAAAAAAGACCCTCGAAGCTTGCACGGACGAAAGTAAGGGGCTGTTTTTCAGAAGTTCGAGTGGTAACACACACTCCACTTCAACAAGAAAGACCCTCGAAACTTGCATTGATGAAAACAATGGCTGCTCTTCGGAGGTCCGAGTGGAAGCACATCTACTTCAGCAAGAAAGACCCTCGAAGCTTGCATTGATGGAAGTAATGGCTGCTCTTCAGAGGTCCGAGTGGGAGCACGCACTATTTCAACAACTAATGGCCACTGTCTCTTGGAAATTCGAATGGGAGTCCACTCTACTTCGGTAACTAATGGAAGCAAAGGTTATCCCTCGGAAGTCCAAGTGGGAGTACACTTTTACTGTGTCAAGAAAGGTCCCTTCATGTTGGCAATAGAGTCTATTACTCCTCCTTCTTCTTCAAGGGGCAACAAAAATTGAAAATTGTCTCAAGCAACATAACACAATAAAGATATATAATATAGAGAAACTAATGGAGATACACAATATGGAGGAAACAAATTGCTTCATAACATAAAAAAGATAAAACTTCTTGGACAATGCAGTAAATAAAAATTGTTAATGTAATGGATAGACTTCTTCTGCTGAATTCTTTTACGGAATGTCGACCCTTGCTCTCAGTCACTAGAGTTGTGAGGTCATTTGGAAAACTTTCACCAGCTGCTCAGGTTGTGGCCGTTATGTGCCACCATTGCCATGCCTTCTAAGATATCCTGGGGCCCCTGTTTTTTGAACTCTAGCTCATCTGTTTCGACTTTCTTTCTAAAGATCTTCTTAAGCGTCTGACACTTTTCTGTAAGATGTTCTAGTGATCGGTGGAAAACATAATAATTAGGGCCCTCGCGGTCCTTCTTTGGCAAAAGCTCTTCGATATGAAGCAACTTCAGTTCCCCGTCTACCACCCATTCTTTAACTAAGGCCTTTACTTCCTCAACAATACATGGAAAATGAGTGTCATCTTCGCAGTTTTTCCTCTTCTGACCTCTGAATTCCTCCCCCTGCGACTTTCGGGTAGAAGACGCGGAAGCCGCAGTAACAGAAGGTCCTCGAGATGTTTTGAAGCTGGTTTTATAACTAGTCTCAAACCCAATCTCCTGAGACTGAGGTATGTTGATGTTCCGAGATGCTTTAATTAGTGCTGAGAATGTGGGTAACTTGTGATTAACGAGAAGCATCGTGTACCCATTCAATGCCCTTTCAACACATATTTGGACTAAGTAGCTTTCCTCTACAGCCTCGTGATAGTCCACAACTTTGTCTTGGAACCTCTTCACATATTCGAGAATGTCTTCACTCTAGTATTGTTTTTCCTTACATAGGGTAAGTGTAGTTACCTTCTCAGCCACTTGAAAGAATTTGGCGTGGAATTTGTTGACCATCTCTTCCCAACTTTGGATAGAGTTTGGGGTCAACTTAACGTACCAACTGTATACTCGGTTGGTGAGAGACTTGGAGAATTCTCTCAGTCGAAGGGCATGATTTGAACCATGAATCCCCAAAGTCTCGATGAACCGAACAACATGTTCTCGAGCATTTCCTTGTTTGCCATCGAATTTGATGAACTTCGACACTACGTACCCCTCCGGGTATGGATAACTTAACATCTCAATAGGGTATGGTGGCTTGACATCCGAATCGGGCAAAGAGGGTAAAGTCCTCTTGCCTCGTTCGAGATCGAACATGGCTTGCACATTAGCGAGAGTGAGAAATTGTTGAGGAAGAGAACTTGATGGTGGTATTCCTGAAACTCGACTTGTAGACCCAAAGACCAAGCCTGGAGCGACTTGGCCATTTGGGTGTTAAGAATTCACCACCGGTGAAGACACATGACGATATTGGCTATCGGCACCTATGGACAAGCCATTTGATGGTGGGACATTGAATTGGGTCCTATAAAGTCTATTGCATGCCGTGGCTATACCGGGTTGGACTTGCAAACTCAGCGTTGGAACTAAAGGAGACCCATTCGGTGCATGAGTAGAATTTACAATTGGTGGAACAAAAATAGGCATGGATGAAGCACCATTTTGTAGAAAAATTTCTGTGGGCCTTCCTTAAACTTCCATAGCTGCTGGAACACCATTCATCGCGCTGGAAACTCCTCAAACCACCGCTGGACCATGGCTTGATCCTCCAGGTGCGTGATTTTGCACTCCATGGGCCACAGGCTGACCATGACTTGTTCCTCCTAGCACTTGATTTTGCACACCATTTTGGGCAACTTCAAGGAGAATTGGAGGTGAGTCTTGATGGTTTTGACCATTCCCAACATCACCGTGAAGTTGTTGATGTTTGCCGGTGCTGATTTGACCTCCATTTGTTACTGGACGTACGAAATTCGAACCCATCACCAACATGGTGTGGGTGAGATTTTGAAGGGTCGTAAGAATCTCTTGTTGAGTGTGTTGGAGTCCTTAAATGGCTTCAAGAATAAGAGGTGCATCTTGAACTTGAGTAATCTCATCACCACCGTTGAAAGGGCCTTGTTGATGAACTTCTTCTTCTCTAGCCATCTTCACCGGAGTTGTGTAGATTCCGGATCTTGTTGAGACTATTAACCAATTCGCCTCCCTAGCAGAGTCGCCAAATGTATGAGAGAGTTCAAGAGCGTCGTTGGAAAATTCGAAGATCTTCGAAGAAAAATTTGAATTCTCTAGAAAATGATGAGAGGCTTAGATTCTTCAATAGTCACAACTAAGAACACAAAAGCAAAGAGATGGTGAAGATAAGAGATTGCGTAAAGAATAAGGCAAAATAGTTAGAGAGAGAATAATAGCAAGGCTCTCCTATGGATCTCCCACTTTCACTCTCAAGGTTGATAATGGAGAAAGAAAATTAGTTCTTTCTTAAGAGTTATCTCTCCAAAATCTATCCCTTGTAAAGCTATGGGTAGGTGCTATTTATAGGTACCTCATGATGTAGGATGGAGGCCATGTGCAAGGCACATGGGAAATATTCTCTTTAACAACCTTGTCCAAAAAGGTGACTTTTACGAGGATGCGGAAAACCTTGTAGAGGATATCAATCTCTCGGCGAACCCTTTTTTTTAGCCACACTTAACCAATGATCCCCAATCATCTCAATGGGTTAGAGGCAGTCCCAGAGGACGTCCTGCTGCAGAAGGGTCAGGGGTAGTTCAAGAGAATGCCCTGCCACAAATATTGCCAAGTCGCAGGGACCCCCTAGATCGTGCCACCTCGACCCGGGTATAAGCTAGTTTAACCAAAGAGTGAATTTATCTCCACTCACCGTCCTCAGGATCGGGTCCTTTGTTCGAACTCCATTATGCCCATGGTTCTGGTGTGTCAATCCCGGAAAGCTCCGAGCCCGCAAGTGTTTTGGGACTCATTAACGAAGCGACTTCTAGATTGCGATCGAATCTGTTCGAAGCCCGAGTGCCTTGAATCTCTAAGCTTGCTCAATACCCTCTCGAGTCCGGGCCCGAGTAAGTCTCTAAGTTCGTGGATCCGAACTCTTTCGAGGCTTATAGCAATCTGGCCTGTTTGATGGCGATAAATCTAGGCCCACCAATCTTGGACCTTTGAATTGGGTCCATTAATTTAGTGGGCTCAAATTAACTCCTCTTACACACGTCATATAATTATGATAGCTAATTTGTACTCAATGATTTTATGATATAATAGGATACCATGAGTCTTATAAACGGCCTTACATTATTGAAATTTTCATTTTGTGTGTTCATCATAAATGCATGAAATTTTCATTGTGATTTTTTTTTATATAAAAAAAATTTAAAATTATATTTTATAAAAAAAAATTTAAAATACTAAGTTGTTTTTGGAGAAACTCCAATACGGGAGACAAATATGCAAATTAAGAATTTTTGCTAATGAAGATTTACTAATTTTGTCTCAAACAAATTATTCATCCTAAAAGACATTTTCTCTATTTTTTAATTTGACTCTACAAATGTTGATAGCATGCAGTGTGAGAGGGTGATTTTTTGGGAAAAATTGGGCCGAGCTGGGAGTTGGGCCATGCGGCCCAAAGTATGAAAGAATTGGTAAAAAGCCGTAATGTTATTTCGGCTCCAGGAGAAGTGAAATTATTCCGGCCCAGCAGAAGTGAAGTTATTCCGGCCCAGGAAGGGTGCGGTTACTTCGGTTCAAGAATGCGCCACGCTACTCCGGTCTGGAGTTAACTAGAGTTAGTCCGGTCTCGGAATTAATCCGGTCGCAGGCGTATTGTGGTTAGATCGGCCAGAGCTTGCTACTCAGAAGCTTGGTCCAAACACACTGTATTCTGAACAGGGGCAGCCGAAGTAAGGAGTTAGAGGAGAAGACCGAGCTAAGTCCAGTTCGGCCCTCTGTGGCTCGGCGTAGCTAATCTTACTTCGGTCACATGGAAGTTCGGCCATGGAGAAAACCATCCCACTTGGTTTAAGCAGTGGGGGAGGGTATAAAAGGATAAGCATTATCCTTAGGAGTATGAATCCTAAGAGGACTCTGCATGGAGAAATAAAAGTCCTACTAGGATTGTGCCACTCGAAATCTATAAAAGCTCACAAGCAACACCTTGGAGGAGGTAATTCGATTTTACTTTCTGAGAACATAGAGCTTTGTCTATTTGTCAAGTTTTCTGACTTAGGCATCGGAGAGGTTTCCGGCACACACCCGCCGGCTAGCTCACGTTTGTATTTTCAGGTAAGAAAGCGATGTCGTACGGAGGAGCGTGGACTTGGTCAACAGGATTATACGAGGAGAATTATTTCCTCCCCGTACAATTGGCGCCGTCTGTGGGAAGAACAGACAAGAACAAAAAACCTCTTGACTAAGCTTCTCCTTCTCTCAATCAATGGCAAACATTGAAGACATGCCGCAGTCCGCCGTCGATGGACTAACTCCAGAAGGAGGCGCAAGGCGTGAAGGATTACCTTCTGTCCCTCCCATGGGGGACCTGGAGCCTCAGCGACATACCTCCAGGAGGGATGCTAGGGGAAGACGGAATCATAGCCCCCGTCAATCCCATTCTCAAAGTCCCGACCGGCAGAGACGGAGGATTGACTCTCAAGCCCTGGAGGATCGTGTGAAAGAGCAAGATGAACTAATTCGGAAGATGGCGGCGGACATGGAAGCTTTGAAACGCCAGATGAAGAATAAAGATGTGGCGACAGGAGAGGGGCGCAAACACAAGACGCCCCCTCGCCACTCAGAGAATCGTAGTAGGAATACTACGCCCTCATAAGGAGAGAGCAGGAGCCTCAGGACAGGCGACACTCATTCCTTATCTTCCAGGACTCGTCTCTCCAGGTCTGAGAGGACGAGATCTGAGAGATCATACACTGAAGGAAGCACGTAATGGCCTTCGCATTCACACCAAACCAGATCTAGACAGACAGAGCTCCCCAGGTCATCCGACTTACGAACCATGCTCGAAGAAAAAGCACGATGCAAGGAGGATGCCAGGGCGAGGGATCCACACCGAGTTTCGGCCTTACAACGGTTGGCTCCTCGGACGCATGGAAGCGTCGAGGTTGGAATGCCAATACCGCGACCGGCCTACGAACCAATGGACAAGGCATTGGCAAGACTACAGACTTCGCCGTTTGTTCCAGCAATCGAAAACGCTCCCCTACCATCAGACTTCCTTCAGCCGAAATTCACTACATATGAAGGGAAGACGGACCCGTATTCACACTTGAGTCATTTTCGCCAAGTCATGGCTGTTTACAGGCGAAACGAGGCCTTAATGTGCATACTCTTCCCATCAAGCCTTGGCGACCTAGGCTTGACTTGGTTCGAGAAACTCCCAGAAGGCAGCATAGCCTCTTGGGCTCAATTGGCAGAAGCGTTCGTAACAAGGTTTCGAACAAACACAAAAATGCCGGTGGAGATAGATCAGTTACTCTCCATCGACATGGGTGAAAAAGAGACCCTTAGATCTTACAACAGTCGCTACTGGGAGACATTCAACCAGATTGGAGACTACCCCACCAATTTAGCCATTGCACAATACAAAAGAGGCCTTCCAGTCGGGAATAGACTGAGGGACTCGATCACCATGACGCCACCCCTCACTATGGAAGCCCTGATGGAAAGAGTGCACCAGCACATCAGGGTAGAAGAGGATGGCGCACGTGCAAAAGCAAAATCTAGTGCAGCCGTAGTACCAGAAAAGAAGACCTCGGCAAAGGTCAATACAGTAGATCGGCAGAATAAAAACGGGCGTGGCAGACGAGATAACGGAGAAGACCCGGACAAAAGATGGTTGAGAATCCGCACTGCCATAACCACGGTGTTCAAAAAACCAATATATCGGATTCTGAGCGAAATAAAAGATGAGCCTTTTGTCAAGTGGCCAGCCAAGCTAGGGGAAGCTCAGAAAAATTACGACGACAGATCACGGTGCACCTTCCACAAAGAAAAGGGGCACCGAACTGAGAATTGCACGCCACTGAGACAACACTTGGAAGAATTGGTGGCAGCAGGCCACTTGGACAAATACATTGAAGGAGGAACGCAACCGGCCCCCCAAGATCATAATGACCATCCCCACAGAATGCCAATCGATGCTCCGCCTCAAGGTATTATCAATGTCATTCATGGAGTTTTTGAACCTGAGCGTGTATGCGAGCTTAAGGGATCAATTAAAAAGGCTGAGCACTTTAGGGAAATAAGAAGTGCCCAACCTGTTATCAAGAAGGGGAAGACAGAGGCAACAAACATCATGTCCTTTTCGGACAGGGACTTGGATCGAATTTACTGCCCCCATAATGATGCCTTGGTCGTCACTCTCCGAGTCAAGGAATTTGACGTCAAGTGGATTCTGATTGACCAGGGTAGTTCATGTGAGATCATGTACTACGACACATTCAAGCAACTGAAGCTGCAAGACAAAGACTTGGCGCCTGCAGTCTCTCCCCTGATTGGATTCAACTCCATGCCAGAGTGGCCTGTCGGCAAAATAATCCTTCCAGTCAAAGCAGGAAGCGTGACGAAGCAAGTGGAGTTCTGGGTGTTAAAAGTCCCCTCCACCTACAACATCATCTTAGGAAGAACATGGCTGCATGCCATGCGATCGGTGGCGTCTTCCTACCACCAAGTAATGCGGTTTCCCAACGACACCGGCATAATTGAAGAAGTCTATGGGGACCAGATCATGTCAAAACAATGCTTTGCCACGGTGAATGGCAGCCGTGCTGCCAAAGGAAACGTTCATTCGGTGGAGGAACCAGAAAGTAATGAGCTATTTGTC
This sequence comes from Camellia sinensis, assembly GCF_055761805.1. Lineage (NCBI taxonomy): Eukaryota > Viridiplantae > Streptophyta > Magnoliopsida > Ericales > Theaceae > Camellia > Camellia sinensis. The sequence continues at coordinate 86,966,268 of NC_138965.1, forward strand.
GAAGTTGGCAAAACGGCAGATCAGAAAGCAGTGGAGGACTTGGTGGAGGTAAAAATAGATGAGAACAACCCGGATAAGTTCTTCTTGCTTAGCTCATCGTTGTCCAGCACCGAGAGATTAGAGGTCTTGGAATTCTTGACTTCTAATATCGAAGTGTTTGCCTGGACGCCTTACGACATGCCAGGTATTGACCCAAACTTCATCAGTCACCAACTCAATGTCCACCCATCCGCCAGACCAGTCATTCAACGCACACGCAGGTCGGCACTCCACCACGCCGAAATAGTGGCAGAAGAGGTAGGCAACCTGCTGGAGGCAGGAGCAATAAGAGAAGTGCACTACCCAAGATGGATCTCCAACACGGTTGTAGTGCCAAAAAAGAATGGTAAATGGCGTGTCTGCGTCGACTACAAAACAGTCAACAAGGCGTGCCCAAAAGATAGCTTTCCTCTACCAAGGATAGATCAACTGGTGGACCTAACGGCAGGGCATAACCGACTTAGCTTTCTGGATGCATACAGGGGCTACCACCAGATCGCCATGCATGAACCAGACCAGGAGGTCACATCCTTCACCACACCAAGGGGGCTATATTGCTACAAGGTCATGCCCTTTGGCCTAAAGAACGCAGGGGCGACATTCCAACGGATGGTCACCAAGATGTTTGAACCATTGTTAGGCAGAACAATGGAGGCTTACATCGACGATATGGTGGTCAAAAGCAAGGATGAGAATGACCATCTTAAAGATCTAGGCGAGATGTTCCAGATCCTGAAGAAACACAAGTTGCGTCTCAATGCGTCCAAATGCGCATTCGGAGTTGGATCTGGCAAATTCTTGGGCTTCTTGGTGACAAACCGAGGTATAGAAGCAGACCCATCTCAGATTAAAGCAATCCAGGAGTTGGAGAGACCAAACTCAGTCAAAGAAGCGCAGCATCTCACTGGTATGGCCGCTGCGCTCAACCGGTTCATAAGCAGGTCATCAGACAGACTACGACCATTCTTCCAGGCTTTAAAGGCCAAGTTTGAGTGGGATGAAGAATGCGACCGAGCTCTGGAAAGCTTAAAGGAGTACATGTCTTCCCCACCACTACTTGTTACTCCAGTACCTGGTGAAGAACTCTTTTTGTACCTGGCAGTCTCTCAGCACGCAGTCAGCGCAGTGTTGGTTCGTGCAGAAAGAATACAACACTTGCCCATCTTTTATGTCAGCAAGACATTGTTCGGAGCCGAAACAAGGTACTTGCCCTTGGAGAAACTCGCATTAGCATTAATGATGGCATCCAGAAAATTGGCGCACTACTTTCACGCCCACACCATAGTCGTCCTCACAGCCTTTCCACTAAAAGCTCTATTTGAAAGGGCGAACTTTAGTGGGCGAATTTTGAAGTGGGCAGTAGAGTTGGGACAATTCGATATCAAGTTCCAACCCAAGACCGCAATAAAAGCCCAATCTTTGGCAGACTTCGTCGCAGAGTTCACTCCAGGAAGTCATCATATCTGCCCAGTCGACCTAACCGACACAACCGAACTAGGGACGGAAGTTGACGCCGGAATAACGCAACCCCTAGTAGAAGGAAGTCAATCAAGCACCAAGGCAGACCATACTAAGGACAACAAGGAAGAGACAAAAAAAGGCTCACCAGCAGTTCAAACAGAGGACGACGGGCAGACAGCCGACATGGACCTTGAAGAAAACACCATTCTCGACCCCACGACATCATCTGATCCTGCCACTTGCTGGAAGTTATTCGTTGGAGAGATGTGGAAGCTCTTTGTGGATGGAGCATCCAACCGACATGGCGCAGGACTTGGCATAGTCCTCATCTCTCCAGACGGCCTGGTTATAGAGCAAGCAATCAACCTTGGCTTTCCAGCATCCAACAATGAAGCGGAGTATGAGGTGCTTCTCGCAGGGCTCAAGTCAGCATACTACATGAAGGCCACCGAACTAATGGTATACAATGACTCTCTGCTGGTGGTAAACCAAATCTCTGGCGAATACGAAGCAAAGGACGACAGAATGGCCAAGTACCAAGAGTTAGTCAGAACAGAGATCAAGAAGTTTGATGTAGTAAGGATAGAACAAATTGGCAGGGAAGAAAACAGCCGAGCGGACGAACTAGCAGGCCTTGCCTCAATGGCAGATACATCCATCCCTCATCCATTACTCATCGACTTCCTACCAAGACCAAGCATAGACGACCCCGAAGCAGAAGAAGTATGTTGCACAAAATTAGGCCCTTCATGGATGGATCCCATCATCCTGTTCCTAAAAGACGGCATCCTACCAGAAGAGAAAAAAGAAGCCAACAAAATAAGGGCAAAGTCGCAGCGATTTTGGCTATCTCCATCTTCAGCATTATACAAGAAGTCATTTTCTGGACCTTACCTCAAATGTGTTCATCCCAGCAAAGTAGAAGCATTTTTGTTCGAAATACACGAAGGGGTGTGTGGAAGTCATCAAGGGGGAAGGTCACTCGCTTACAGGGCTATTTCACAAGGATATTGGTGGCCCTATATGCAAGCAGACTCAGAAAAATATGTGAAGAAGTGTGAGAAATGCCAAAAATTCGCACACCAAATACATCAACCAGCAAGAGAACTCCTACCATTAACTAGCCCATGGCCTTTCGCAATGTGGGGCTTGGACATAGTAGGACCACTTCCAACAGCGCCCGGGGGCAGAAAATTCTTTCTCGCAGCAACAGACTACTTCACAAAGTGGGTAGAAGCAGAAGCATTGGCGTCAATCAAAGAAAAAGATGTGAAGAAGTTCATCTGGCAAAACATCATCACTCGATTTGGCATACCAAAGGCCCTAATCTCAGACAATGGCACTCAATTCGACGGCAGAATTTTCAGAAGCTTTTGTGAAGAGTACAAGATAGAGTTCTACAATTCTACACCAGCATATCCTCAAGCAAATGGCCAAGCAGAAGCATCAAATAAAGTCGTCTTGGATGGACTAAAGAAAAGGTTAGAAAGGGCAAAAGGCAAATGGGCAGATGAACTCCCCCACGTCTTATGGGCTTACCGCACCACGCCTCGGCGATCAACTGGAGAAACACCATTCTCCTTAGCCTATGGAATGGAAGCAGTGATCCCATTAGAAGTCGGCCTCCCCACAATTCGAAGCGAAAATTTTGATCCAGACTTAAATGGAGAAGCCATAGCCTTAGAACTCGACCTTGCAGAAGAAAGAAGAGAAAGAGCGCTAGTCCACATCGCCTCATACCAACGAGAGTTAATCAGAAAATACAGCAAAAAGGTGCATCCAAGACAATTCAAGATTGGGGATTGGGTGCTGCGCAAAGTAATGGGAAACACCTTAAACCCAGGAGATGGCAAGTTAGGCCCAAATTGGGAAGGTCCTTATAAGGTGGTTGGGTTAGCAGGCAAAGGGGCATACCACCTAGAAGACAAGGATGGCAAGGCAATCCCTAGACCATGGAATACGGCCAATCTCAAGTTATTTTACTTTTAGCTTTTTTTTTTCAAACATATATAATTTTTTCTTCCTTCAATAAAACAAACAGTTCTTTTCAGCATAAGTTGTTCCTTGTAAAAGTTAGCTTTAGTAAAAATTAGGCACATTGCAAGCATTTTATTCTAAGTTAGCCGGAAAAACTAACTTAGAGGTTGGCTGGAATAAACCAACACTTGTTACTCTTCAGCCGAAGTAAGGGTAGGGCTGGAGAGTGGTTGGCTGGATTAAACCAACACTTGTTACTCTTCAGCCGAAGTAAGTGTAAGGCTGAAGAGTGGTTGGCTGGATTAAACCAACACTTGTTAATCTTCAGCCGAACTAAGTGTAAGGCTGAAGAGTGGTTGGCTGGATTAAACCAACACTTGTTACTCTTCAGCCGAAGTAAGGGTAGGGCTGGAGAGTGGTTGGCTGGATTAAACCAACACTTGTTACTCTTCAGCCGAAGTAAGTGTAAGGCTGAAGAGTGGTTGGCTGGATTAAACCAACACTTGTTACTCTTCAGCTGAAGTAAGGGTAGGGCTGGAGAGTGGTTGGCTGGATTAAACCAACACTTGTTACTCTTCAACCGAAGTAAGTGTAAGGCTGAAGAATGGTTGGCTGGATTAAACCAACACTTGTTACTCTTCAGCCGAAGTAAGTGTAAGGCTGAAGAGTGGTTGGCTGGATTAAACCAACACTTATTACTCTTCAGCCGAAGTAAAGATATGGCTGAAAAAGTCGTTGGCTGGATTAACCAAACTCTATATACTCCTCAGCCGAAGTGATTATGTCGGCTAAGGAGTGGTTGGCTAGTAAACATATTTTAATCAGCCAAAACCGAAATAACAGTTGGAGTAAAAGAAGACATTACAAAATACAAGCATACACATCACAACCGGAATAAGAGTTCAAGCAAATTCCCAATTCATTGAAATTATTACAAAGAAGATTCATAGTTCGGTTACAACGGCAAAAAACAGCAAAGAAAAATCAAGAAAAAAGATCTTCGATTTCGGCGTCCAAAGTAGCATTGGCGTCGACCTGAAGACCGGTTCCAGGCGCAAGGACATTTTCAGTAGGAAGAGTGGTCTCGGCCGGAGCCACGGTTTCACTTGGTTGATCAATAGTTAAATCTTCCACCGTGGGCTCCGACCGAACTACTTGATCTGCATTCACAACCGGAGTATCCTCAGGGGCTGAGTCTTCAGAGTCTTCATCGTCTGAGCCCTCAAGAAACTGCTGTTGCATGGCATTGGCGTATTCCTTCAGGGAGTTCGGTATAAAGTAGGCTGGAGGGTTGAAAACCTCGGTCTGAGGATCATGACCGAGCTTCTCAACGGCTCCCCTCCAGCCGCACTTAAAAAACAGCTCCTTGGCGGCATTGCATTGTTGGGCATAAGCATCCTCTGCTCTCTTGAAGCCTTGTTTGTCAGCTTCCTTTGCCTTCTCCTTTATTTCGGCGTCCTTCTTTCTTTCGAGCTTCACCAGCTCGCGCAGGTATTTGTCCTTCAGAGCTATGGCAGTCTTCTGCCTTTCTGCCTCTGCCGAATTAACTACTTCGGTCAGCCTGTTGTTCTCAGCTCTTAGCTCGGCCATTTCCTTTTTGGCCTCCTCCAGCTCGGCCGTTTTTGAATCAGCTTCAGCCGCTGCTTGCCTGGTTACCTTCCTTAGCTCCAGCACTTTCCTGTGAGTAATTTGGTTTTTCTGAATGGCCTGACAAAACAAAGATTTCCAATTAACCGTAGTAATAGTTGGAAAGATAAAGAAAAAATGACCGAAGTTACCTACCAGAATAAGGGATTTAGTCGTAGACCGGATGGATTTCAGCTCGGTGGTTAACTGTTTGTGGTGATGCTCCATGTCTTTGGGCAGACACACACTCTTGGCCAGATTGATGGCCAACAGGTGGTCTTTCTCCGCAACAACCGAATCTGTATCTCGGATGTCCCGGTCGTTGAATGTAAGTTTCGGTGCCCAACTGGTGATAGTTCGGTCGATTGGCTCCGGTTGGGGACTCGGTGGCAGGATCGGTGGAACTGCAGTCTCATCTTCATCAACCAAACTTGGTTCAGACTCAATGGTTCGTGCGCGCTTGGTTCGGCGCGATGAAGACGGCTGTTGAGAGGGGAGGGCCACAACGGCAGGCTGTGCTTGGCTGGCTGACGGTGCTTCGGGCCTGCTTGTCTCGATCAGAAGCGCCCTTAGTCTGCTCTTCTTCGCCATTTCTTCTTCAGCAGTTAATGGAACAAGTCGAATTTCGGGTAAGGTTGGATCCGGTTCTGGTGCTTCCTCAAGAAGGAAATCGGTTACCTTTGCCTTTCGGCGACCGCTATACCGGTAGGTCGGCTCAAAGTTCAGAAGCTTAGCCCAACTCCTTTCTTGACACCGAAGTGCGGCTCGTAAAATCGCAAGGTTGGGATAGCTATACAGGGAACGGAGGTGGGCAAAATCTGCAAAAAAGAGTGTTAGTTCGGTCAATAGACTAGTAGAACCGAGATAAACATACAAGGAAGAAGACCGAAGTTAAATTACCAGGCTCTCCCATTTTCCAATTTATAGGTCGGCCAGGAATTTGGGCTTGAAAATCCTCAAAGTTCCCAGAGACCCGAAAGAAATCATCATCATTAAGATCTTTGTCCGGTGTGTGTTTAATTATCTTCTCTCGGCGGCGGCGAATTCTAAGGTAATAGACCCACCCAGCATTCTTTGAGCCAATGGAGTATTGATGAAAGATTTCAGCCAGACCAAGGTTTAGTCCGGTTTGGTGGTTCAGTGCGGCTATTCCCATGATAATGCGGTATGTATTGGTGGACAGTTGAGTGGGACATAACCTAGTCTGCCTAAGAAATTCGCAGATCAATGGTTGGACAGGGAACCGTAGTCCGGTTTCGATTATGGATTGAAGGGTGAAAGGGACAAAACCTTCATTGTTCCACGGAGTGATGTCCTTTTCGGCCAACTCCAGATGGACGTCTTCAGGAATATGGTAATCTTTCCTAAATTCGGCCATACCACCAGGGGTCTCAACTAGATACCTATACTTACCCATCTGGTGTATAATTTACTTATAAATTATATCGGTTTAAAAATCGTGCTCAGTAGCTCGGTCGAGCGCATGCAGGAGTGCCTGGATAGCCTAAGTCTGCAAAGTAGAAAAAGACGGGGTTAAAGCACTGATCAATGGACCGTGCTACAATTTAAAAGCAAGGTATGAGAGCCCTATTTCGGCCTCTAAAGACTATTCCTATCTCGGTTCATCAAAAGGCTTGGTAGCTCGGCTTGAACTGTTTGCTCGGTATACCGGTTCAACATCGAGGGGCAGCTTTCTGAGTTCGGTCTAAAAAACTAAGAAAGCTGGTTTAGCCCCAAGGCCTAAATCGGTTGAGCTATGTGTTTCGTTACTCCGGTTAAGCCTCTAGGGCCAGCTTTCTGAGTCCGGTTTAGAAACTGAGAAAGCTGGCTTGGCCCCAAAGGCTTAGCTCGGTTATTGACTAAAGTCCCCGGTTTAGTGAGTCCAGACTTCGTTCGGTGATCTTATTTCGGCTAAGATTGGATCGGAAATTTATTTTTCAAAGCTACTGTTGTCTCTACAAGTTCTAGTTCGGCTATTGACTGAAGTGATCTACCTATTTGGGGCAAACAGGAATCTAGTTCGGTTGCTATGTGATTTTGGATCTAAGATTGGTTTTCTACATATTGTTCATACACACATGGAGTTCTACTGGTTTTTTTTATGAAAATACAGAGGCAAAAGCGACGAATGGAAGAAAGTGTTTGCAAAAAACACACAAAACAAGATATACAGTTGCATAAAATGAATATGGAAGTAAAAATAAGAAGGGAAAGTGGATTTGCTCACCTGGTTAAAAGAAGGAAGCCTGGAAATGAAGGCAGTAGCAGCGATGGAAGCACGAACACAGCAAGAACAGCAAGAGCACGCAGAGAGAAGACGAAAAACATGAAAAAGTGTAAGTGAATGATTCAAGAGTAGAAAAGTTGTTTTGTGAAAAGGGACTGCGAAGAGGCGGCAAAAAGAGGCGGGACTGTTCAAAATGCACGAAGTACGAAAGACGGCGTGACAGCCGTCCTCAGCCTATCAGAATCTGCCACGTGTCATTGGAAGGGGAAGTGTTACAGTCGCTGTGATTGAAGAGACGTTTTGATTGGACATAGTGAAGCCCGAAGTAAAAATTAGCTCGGTTGGAGAGCCCGAGGGTTTTTAGCTCGGCTGGAAAGGCTTAATAAAACTCTAGCTCGGCCAGTGGAATGATAATCCCAATCATGTGGCGCAGATGGAATTAAGGGGCAATTGAGAGGGTGATTTTTTGGGAAAAATTGGGCCGAGCTGGGAGTTGGGCCATGCGGCCCAAAGTATGAAAGAATTGGTAAAAAGCCGTAATGTTATTTCGGCTCCAGGAGAAGTGAAATTATTCCGGCCCAGCAGAAGTGAAGTTATTCCGGCCCAGGAAGGGTGCGGTTACTTCGGTTCAAGAATGCGCCACGCTACTCCGGTCTGGAGTTAACTAGAGTTAGTCCGGTCTCGGAATTAATCCGGTCGCAAGCGTATTGTGGTTAGATCGGCCAGAGCTTGCTACTCAGAAGCTTGGTCCAAACACACTGTATTCTGAACAGGGGCAGCCGAAGTAAGGAGTTAGAGGAGAAGACCGAGCTAAGTCCAGTTCGGCCCTCTGTGGCTCGGCGTAGCTAATCTTACTTCGGTCACATGGAAGTTCGGCCATGGAGAAAACCATCCCACTTGGTTTAAGCAGTGGGGGAGGGTGTAAAAGGATAAGCATTATCCTTAGGAGTATGAATCCTAAGAGGACTCTGCATGGAGAAATAAAAGTCCTACTAAGATTGTGCCACTCGAAATCTATAAAAGCTCACAAGCAACACCTTGGAGGAGGTAATTCGATTTTACTTTCTGAGAACATAGAGCTTTGTCTATTTGTCAAGTTTTCTGACTTAGGCATCGGAGAGGTTTCCGGCACACACCCGCCGGCTAGCTCACGTTTGTGTTTTCAGGTAAGAAAGCGACGTCGTACGGAGGAGCGTGGACTTGGTCAACAGGATTATACGAGGAGAATTATTTCCTCCCCGTACACAGTGCTAGCCAAAATGTATATTTCCGCCACTGTGCTGCTTGATCCATGTTAGTTTATTTGTTCCAACATATTTATCTTTGTTTCGCTTATTTTTATTGCATTATTAATATTTTATAAATGGAGATTGTTTGTCTCGTGTGATACGAATTTGTAATTTCTCAAACCTCAGGGAGAATCTGTATTTTAGTCAAATCTCGAGGGGGTATTGGTAATTTAACCTTTGTTTTATTAACTATTTTAGCTTTGAATGGACAACCCATCCCCAAACAAACCCATATTTTAACTTATTTTTACCTTAGTGATTATGCTAGCAAAATAAACTACAATTACAACCTTGTAAACTATGCACAAAATTACTATATAAAACATAAACTCACATTAATACATTAATACAAGATTATCTGAGAAAACAATCTAAATAAGGATTTGTGTTTCGTTTATAAATCAATTCATATGCCACGTGCAACTCACGAACACCCCACCTATTATATATATGTGCGTGTGTGTCAACAATTAGAGACTTTTGGTAATCTTTAGCTCTCACTACAAGAAAAAGCATCTTTGGCGACTAAATTTTTAGTCGCCAAAAGTCCATTTTTAGTCGCCTGTTTTGTCGCGTATATATGGTCGCCGGAGGTATTGGTGACTAAAATTTTTTTAGTCGGCAAAATATAGCTCTTTAGCGACCAACGTTTTAGTCGCCAATAATGATTTACACTTTTTAAAATCACACATTTAGCGACTAATCTTTTAGTCGCCAATAGTCCATGAATCGCCGACTAAACTGTTTAGTCGCCAAAGGTGCTTCCGTGAAAAAAAAAAAAAAAAAAAAAAACCAACTTCTTTGCTTTTTCTGAGATTTGAACAGCTAACCTCTCTCACATTCTAAACCTTTAGCAACACACTCTCTCCACTATGGCACTACAACACCACATGAATATATATGCAACATATATTATTTATATACTATATTGACCTGTATTAATATCTAGCTATATATATATATAAATAATTATTTTTATTCAATATAATTTATGTAAAAAACTAAATTATTTACTAAAAAAAAAATTAAATCACTTTTGGCGACTAAATCTATTTTGTAGTCGCCAATTGTATAGTTTTGGCTACTAATTATATTTTAGTCGCTAAAAAAATTCATTCCCGCCTAAAAACCTCCACTTTTGGCGACTAAACTGAAATTTAGTCGCCAAAACCTCTACTTTGGGCGACTAAACTGCATTTTAGTTGGCAATTCTTGACTTTTAGCTACTGAATTTTTTTTAGTAGCCAAAAAGCTTCACTTTTGGCTACGAAATTGATTTTTGTCTGTAAAACACTTATAATCGGCGACCAAACAATTTTTTAGTCGCTAAAACCTATACTTTTGGCTACTAAATGTTTTTAGTCGCCAAAAACCTTCGCTTTTGGCTACTAAAATTTTTTTAGTCGCTAAAACCCCTATATTCGGCGACTAAACTGACTTTTAGTCGCTAAAACCCCTACATTTGGCTACTAAACCGTTTTAGTCGCCAAAAGTGTTCACTTTTGGCGACTAATTCCATTTTAGTCACCAATTCTGCTATTTTCAGCGACGAAAAATCCATTTTTAGTCGCGAAATCTACTTTTTCTTGTAGTGTCTGGTTTGACATTCATGGTGGGGCTAAAAAATTGTAAAAAGATACAATTGATTACAAAAGTTAATAAGACAAAATACCACTTATTACTCATAATCATTACATTTTTTTTCTCACAAAAGTCAAAAAAGTCCAAAAACAAAAACCAAACAAAGTTAAAAAATATAGGATAAAAAAGTCCCAATATAAAAAAATTGACTATAGTAGTCAATGTCAAACGAAACTTTATTTCGTAGATGCCAATAGAACCATAAGCATAGACTTATATCACTACTAATACAGATTTGGGTGCGCTACCCTCTCCAACTAAACTCTGCACTTCCCACACAATTCAAACCTGTAAATAAATACATTGAAGAAAGCATAAGGGGCAGAATTTTCATATAGGGACGAATATATATATATATATATATATATATATCTAATCAAAATTTTTAGAGATAAAATACAAATTATAATATCAATTTCTACTAACATGATCAAGTAACTATTTTGCCTTTTTTTTTATTATTATTAATTTTATATTTTGATTACATGTTTCATAGATACAGAGTGATAGCCAATTAAACATTTCTTTTAAAATCTAGAGAAGATGATTCTTAAAATTTGTAAACGAAGAAAAATTTAGGAGCGAGTATCTGTAATTTGTAAATAATTATAACTAATATTATTATAATAAATGGTGTTTTTGAAAACGTACCTCCTTCTACGTCTAGATTCTATAGCGGATCCTATACAGTACAGTACAATTTTCGATGATGCGGCATCTTTTGTTGATGCGGGTAATCAAGAAAAAGAATAGGGGAAGGCAGCCGATAACACAAACTGAAATAGCAAGGCCAGATGAATGTGCTAAGACAGCGTATGTCCCCGTAACGAATGCCAACACCATTGCAACCACAGCATACCTAATAAGATGAGCAGCTCTATAAACTTGTTTCTCTGGCATATGCGGATCGTCAGGCATTGCCGCATAGAAGTGGATGAGCACTGCTGAAATGGATAATGACATGGCTATGGTATCTGTTACCATAAAAGCTTTGAAAGCTGCTTCTCTTGTTAGAATCGCCATGCCTTGGTTTAGGCCATCGTTGCTATTGTATCCACCGGGCATCGTGAAACCAGCAGTAAAGGCCACAGTTGCTACAAGTGTAGCCACTATCAAATGGCTTGCCGCTCTTCCCCTCAGGTCTGTATCTGTAGGTCTTAATACAGTCCTATAATGAGGCAAAGTTGGTCCCGGCAAAGTTGGTCCCTGCAAAGTTGGTCCCGGCAAAGTTGGTCCCTGCAAATAAAAAGCGAAGTAAAATAAAACAAATAATAAATTATAGAAGGCAAATTTCATTTTACTACGTTACTTTTGCCGATGTGTGAATTATCCCATTCTCATTTGAAAATAATCATATAAATCCCTTGTAACGTTAAATATTATATAATTTAACAAGTGTAAAACATGTATAGGCATAAAGGAGATTATATGCTCATTTCAAATTTTAAAGGAATAAATTACACATAAAATAAAGTATAAAAGTTAAGATGCATTTTTGTCTCCCAAATAAATAATGAAAATATCTATAATTCGCATACCTAGATTACTTATATATAGAGGCATTTTAATCTTTTTCATTAAATCGTTAGCAGGGCTAATAGTATACTTTGGTTCGCAAATATGGCTACATGGTTATTTCCTAAAGAGAAACGAGGAATCCCAACATAGGTCAAATCACAATGTGATAAAGTAAAATTTGCCCAATTATAAACACAAATAAATGGTAAATGCTAGGAGCGACTTGGTGTGTAAGATTAAATTTAATTATTTAGTTATTATAGTGACTCACATGATATGGCAATATTAATTATAGATTTAATGGGATTTATGTTCCATATCTTTAGTCCCAAGTTTTATCTGATAGGTCAATAAGAAGAGTGGTTTCCAAGTTTCTTGTTTTGATGGGCAAGTAGAGTTATGTTTGAACAAAGAAATTGGTCATTTCTTTGCCTATAACATAACATTCAGAGTAACGATCAAACAATTCTGAATTCACATATTCTAAAGAAGGTTAAGAGAGAAAAATCATTTATTCATGTTTTCCGTAGCAATGGATTCAGGTAAGTACCACAGCAATGGATTCAGGTAAGTACAATTATTTACATGAAAATCATGATAGTTATAGATCTTGGATTATGAAAATTGTTATATGCACAATACCATAAAATTTATTTATATCGTGGACCATGTAGTTGTCTCTTGAAAATTTAAAATGAGGAGAAAGTCAGACATTCGGGATTTGAGTCGATAAAGCGGCTGTTATCTTTTTGTTGTGATGTAACTTACTAACCCATTAACATCTTATATTTTTATAAGGAAATAAAAAAAATAAAGGGTTAAATTCATTTTATCCCCTTGTGGTTGGAGGTTGGAACACTTTACCTCCTTATGGTTCAAAAATATAGCTAGAAAAATTTTATATGATTTTAAATTAAAGTGCTACCATTGATTTTTTCATCCAAACTAACAAGATGTGTATTTCACACACTACTTTTGAGAGTGGATCTGATTTCCTGAAAAATTAAAGTGAAATTAATATAATAAAAAAAAAATTATCCCAATTTTCTCTAAACCTAAAATTAGATGAATATGTTAATTAAAATAAAATAAATCAAATTAAAATATAATTAAGAATTGATCTAAAATATAAAATTCAATTAAGAAATGATTTAAAATATAATTAAATAAAAATAAAAAATAAAAAATAATTAAAAATTGAACTAAAATATAATTAAATTAAAATTAGATTAACATGTTAGGAATTTTAATAGAAAATTAAGCATTTAAGATTAATTGTGATCTAAAATATTATATTAAAATAAGATTAGAAATTTTGTAATTAGAATAAATAATTAAATATTTAGGATTAATTGTGATATAAAATATAATAAAATTAAAATTAGAATAAAAAGTTAAGAATTGAAATAAATAATTAAGAATTTATAATTAATTGTGATCTAATTAAATTAATGCTAAACCTGATAAATTATGTGTATGTGAGGAGATAGAGAGAAAATAACAGAAAAAAATATAAGATTTAATGGTATTTTAATCATTTTATATGTGGTCCAAAATCACATTGATTATTTTTGAGCCGTAAGGGGTAAAGAAGTTTAGCCTGAAATTCTGATGAGCTAAAATGAATTTAACCCAAAAATAACAAATAAAAATGATTGTAAATGAAGTTTAACCCGTTGGTTGTGACCTGAGGACTGAATCGTAAGAGAATGTCCCAAGCTTGTTTGGCTGTTGTAGCATCCTTGATACTTGGAAAGATCCAGTCTGAGACGCCTTGCTGGATGTGAGAAAGAGCTGCAGCATCCTTCTGTTGATTGGCCTCATGGTTGTACCCATCCTGTACGGTATCCAACAAACCCTTAGATAAAAACAGAGTTCTCATCTTCACACTCCAAAACTCGTAGTTGGTACCGTCAAAAATTGGAATTCTGGCCATGTAGAGTTGACTCTGTTAAGGATATTCAGTTCTTCACCTTGCAGCTGATCTTCCTTCCACAAACCATAAACTCTACTACTACCATATGGAATGGAAGCCTTTTGAGTAGGCCTATGTAAGCTGTTGTTTCAGCATTAAAAAATAAACAAAGAAATAACAGCCAGCAAAATTGACTTTCGCAAGAAGGACGGATGTAGATTTTTTAGAGTTTGGGTTACAGCTGCACCTGTGCGCTGTAGCACATTTTATTAGGTTTATTTTAGGGTTTAATTCGGTAATTTAAATCGTTCATATTTTAAAAATTATTAAGTAGAATATATCTGTAAAAAATTACGTCGATCGGATATCGTTATCTCTTTCATCAATCACATTTGTATTGAGTTTTATATTTCAAATTACATTTATCAACTTTTTTTAAAATACAACCGTGATTTGATAAAAAAGTCAACGATATCCGATTGACGTAATTTTTTACTAATATATTCTACTCGATAACTTCTAAAATATGAACGATTTAAATTATCAAATTACACCTTGAAATAAACTCAATAAAATATGTAGCAGTTGCTATTTCTCACCATACGCATCGACAATCCCAAACACGTTGTTTTAACGGCAAAAGAAGGGAGGAATGGACGCCATTATATATGCACATCAATGATTATTGTACAACAACAACAACCACATTGTCTCCTAATTATGAGCTCCAGCTAACTTTTCAAGACAAACCAATAGGGTTGTATCAGGAACCATGAAAACAATAAATAAATGATAACTTAAAATAAAAAGGGTGATGATGCATACCCATTCTTGAATTTCCTAAATGTGTCCTTAATGATATGACGTGATAATGTGGCGACCATATGAAATAGAAGAATATTTTTTTATATATAATATAAATTTTTTTATCATAATCTCAAAGATAATATTTGTAATTAAAGAAATTAAATACTGATTATTTATAAAATTACCTTAAGATTTTACTTTTTCATGTCTACCTTATTTCGTCTGCTATTTATACTTTTCAAACATTTTAACAAGTAGAAAGTGTAATTTTTTACTTTCGGTGAATGTTATTTGTACTTGGAAATAAAAACTTTTATTGAATACTTAAAAAACTATAGAGATTATAAAAAAAATAAAAAGAACACTCTTACTCACTTATAAAACTCTACTTCTTGGCTCTATTTCTACAAGACGCAACTATACCCTTTTTATAGGCAAAGAGTGGACTTCAATTTCGGAATTGAAATGCATAAAATTAAAATATAAGGTTCTTGTTACAAGACAAGAAACCTTTTATACTCTAATTTATTGAAACTAACATAGTAGTGGTATCTCCACTACTTTGGTTTTATTCAGCATATGACTTTCTTATTTTCATTCACAATGTGATTCAATTTTTTTTGTCTCCTTGGATATATATGTCATGTGAGCTTTCTTTTTGTCTTCTTTTATCATGTGAGTCTTACTTAGTTTTGTCTTCCATGTGACTTGTCTAAAGGATTTTTGCCTTTTTTGGCTTGATTTATTATGTGAACTTCTGCTTATTTTTCAAAAATGCAAAGGTCCACGACTTACATTGATTCATAGTGAATTTGGTTCTTCTCTTGATTTTGTAGAGTTCTAAAATAGCTGCAAAGATGTTTGGTGTTTCAATTATCTTTTCTTGGAGCATCTTGAGTCCTTTGCTCTATCT
Organism: Camellia sinensis; assembly: GCF_055761805.1. Taxonomy (NCBI): domain Eukaryota; kingdom Viridiplantae; phylum Streptophyta; class Magnoliopsida; order Ericales; family Theaceae; genus Camellia; species Camellia sinensis. The sequence goes on from NC_138965.1 coordinate 86,981,681, forward strand.
TCTCCTAACTTAGATGGTTCAATGACATCTTTTTCACTTCTTACCACCACAACTCTCTTCCCATCATAAAAGATTGTTGGTTCTAAATGTCGGAGAAGAGTTTCCAATTACTTATGGAAAAACATGAGCCTATCAATTTTGTCGATGGTAGGATCATACCTGTAACACCTCGAATAATGCAATTAACAATAATTAATATTAGGCACCTTTCAATACCTTAAACCAAAATTAAGCTATTTGATTATATAGAATAAATAATTTATTACTTGAAAAAGTATATAGTGAATAGAATAAGATGTGTGCACATGCATTCCGTTGTCGAAATAATAATTAACATATAATAAAAAATATATAAAAAAAATATTGAATTTAAGTACCTCATAATATCAAGGAATAGAAATGTAAATAGAAATTAATTGGAAATGAATGCCGGCTAACAACAAGGCACTGTCGGCCATCTGCAAGGCACTGCCGGCCACTGATGTGCTGGGACACGAAGCTGCAGTAGAGCACAAAACAGAGAAAATTGAGGGTCTCCCAAGGGCATGTACGCACTATGCCACCCCATATCATCTTAAAACATCAAGGGTGAGGCATAGTCAGATCTACGACCATCAATCACGCATCTCGATGCATGATGGCCAAAGATCCAACTTGTGCAAATCAATATGAAATAAATGCACAAATAAACACATAAAGCCTAAAACTCTATCATGGATCATCAAGAGCGTCGGGGACTAGATTATTTTGGTAGCCTCACTTAGATATTATTTCCACTCGCGCTAATTGAAATATGCCCTAAAACTAACTATCGAAAATGGTTAAGTAAAAGGGAGAAAGAAGTGGGGTTGGAAGACATGCACACACACACGCACGCTTATTACAACATTACGCCCTCTCGAAGGAGGGTCCGAATAATTAAGATAAACTAATTATTACAACCAACTAATTAACTAACTTAGCTAATTAATTATTACAAACAGAATTGAAACTAGCTATGCTAGGCTAATTAGAATATTACAGAGATGAATTAAATTAGCTAAACACTTTAACTAATTAATTATAAAACCGGCAAATTAGCTAGCTAAGTAAAGTAGTAAAATGGCCTCGAGGGGAGGGAGGCATGCATGCTCGGTATTCTTCGCCCGAAAATGCATTGCCTTGCCATGAGTTGCCTCTGTTTGCACTCGCGGTGATCTCAGAACATCATAGGAACTTCCAGTTTGCATCTGCCCCAACATAGGAACACTTTGACAATTTTCCCTGCAGGTGGCCAGCCGGCCACCTCAACTGGTCCGTAGGCTACCTCAACTGGCCGGCCGGCCAGTGCAAGTGGTCGGTAGGCTAGTGCAAGTGGCCGGCCGGCCACTTCTCTTTCCAGAATTCTGCTTTTGTTATAATAGAGAGCAACAGAGCCAAGACAATGTATTTGGCAAGAAATGTGTGTACTACCACCCTCCTCATCATGTCTCAAGCTCAAAGGAGTGTGGTACTTGGCTCTCAAGCCACCAATTAAACATCTCAACGCATGATGGCCCAAAAACCAAGCTTGTACAAGGTTAGTGAATGCGCACATAAGACTCAAAGTGCCTCCACCCTATCATGCATGATCAAGGGCGTTGGCGACCAAGAAATGCGACACGTTTCATCACTTTGAGTATGAAACATCTTACATTTCTTGTGTTTGGATTAATGTCTGATCCAAACACATGCAATGCAACACACATATGTTATCTTGCTCATGCTTTACTTGATCAATTTCTTGTTTACTCATTTACATTACCAAACCATTCCTTAATTGGTTAAGTCCAATGTGCAAGTCTTCTAAGGAGAGGAGGTCAACTAATTGAATGGTTTAAGGCATAGGAGAGACCATGCCTTTGACTAGGAGGAACCCTCAAAAGAGGGTTAAAGCCATTTAAGCACAAGTCTCAATCCTAAGCTTAAACACAATCTTAAGGCCAACCAACTCTCAAATGAAATGGAAAAATGAAGAAATGAGGGATGTGGCAGAAAATTAGTGCTGAAATGGCATGTTAAAGACCTTAAAGCATGCAAGCAATACAAGCATAACATGTTGAGGGTCAAAAACATCAAAACTAGTAAAGAGCATTACACAAGAGACATGCAATACATAGCCTAAATAACCAAACCAGCTCTGGACAGAGCTCAATCATGCCAAATCATAGGTCAAAACATGCTGAAATGGTAGCATGAAAAGCAAGAAACTCATGCTCATGTATTGGCTCGTAAACAAGGCATAAAGCACAACTCTCAAAAGCTATGGAAGAGTGAAATATGTGAGAGTGTGACTACACTATATACACTAAAATTACATGCTAAATGATGCCAAAACATGCAATCATCACACACACAACATGTTAAGGGCCCCAAAACTCAAAGCTAGTCAAGGCCAATCAAGGCCATTTACACTACAACCATGCAAGGCAAGCCTCAAAGGACCAAGACCACTCGAAACAGAGTTTAAACATGTTAAAACATGAGCAAAAATGTGCTGGAATAGAGCCAACACATGGCAAAATAAAAGGCTACAACATCAAGCATGTTAAGCTAGTAAACAAGATTACACTACAAGTGTAAGAAGCAAACAAGAGATGCTCCAACCAGCAAAAAATAGAGTTGTAACATGTTAAAATAAGGCCAAAAACATGCTCAAACTAGGCTACAAAAAGGTAGAAATACATGCTCATTTGGTAGGCCATCAACACATGTAAACAAGACAAGAGGAGAGGGGACCACCCCCTCCCATTTTGGACCTTAAAACCAACTTTCCACCACTGAAATTCCTTTGAGTTTCAGTGGTAGAAAGGCCAAACAAAGAGGGTTACAAAAGCTAAGAGAGGTGGCTCAAAAGGCTTTACAAGCCAAAGAGCCAAGGAAGAAAACCACCCCCTAACCAATCAAAACTCAAACCAATATTTTAAAGCCTTAAAATCAGAGTTTTTAAGAAGTTAAAACCAGCCTTAAAATAGCATGCAAAGGTGGTCAAGCACTTAATCAAAAAAAAAAAAAAAAGCTTAAAAGGGACAAGTTCTTACCCTTGAAGCACAGCAACAATTCAGCAACAATTCTGAACCAAAACCAAGCCTAAGATCTCAAACCAAGCTTCAATGGACCTCAACCCCAAAGTGAAGGTGTTTAACTAGGTGTTTTATTCAAATATGTGAAGAAAACTCACTTTCAAGCACAATATAGAGAGAGAGATAGAGAATTCTAAAGAGAGAGTAAAATTTAGCTCCTAAATTTTCTGAACCTCTCTAAAGGGGAAGGGACCTCCCCTTATATAGAGCAAGCAAGCAAAAAGCTTGTTTCATCCCTCCATATGGAGGATGTAGTCAGTGACCAACAGCTAGCCCAAAAGATCTGAAAATATCTGAAAAAAGAAAAAATTGGCTGCCGGCCACCTTCCCTAGCCAACCGGCCACTTCAAGTGGCCTGCAAGGGAGAAAAGTGGCCGGCAAGGCCTTTCCCTCCTCTAGGCAAGAGGCACCAAGGTTTGGCCCAAAACAAGGCCAAAACACAGAGTGTAAAGAGGCTCAAAGACAAGGCACTTGGCCGAGAACCTCAGACACTCAAAACGAGCGCAAACATGCACAAACGATAACGTTTGAGTCTTAAGGTCAGTCAAAAATGGGGTGTCTACACTAACGAAAGTAAAGATTATTTCATAGAAGTCCGAGCAAAGGCAAAGCTGTCCCTCGGAAGTTCGAGTGGATGTACACTCTCTTCTTCGGCAATCAATGGAAGCAAAGGCTGTCCCTCGAAGCTCGCATTGATGGAAGCGAGATCTATTCTTCAAAAGTCTAAGTGGGAGCACAAACTCTACTTTAGTAAGAAAGCTCTTCGAAGCTCGCACTGATGGCCAACAGCTATTTCAACAACTAATGGCCACTGTCTCTTGGAAATTCGAATGGGAGTCCACTCTACTTCGGTAACTAATAGAAGCAAAGGTTATCCGTCGGAAGTCCAAGTGGGAGTACACTTTTACTGTGTCAAGAAAGGTCCCTTCATGTTGGTAACAGAGTCTATTACTCCTCCTTCTTCTTCAAGGGGCAACAAAAATTGAAAATTGTCTCAAGCAACATAACACAATAAAGATATATAATATAGAGAAACTAATGGAGATACACAATATGGAGGAAACAAATTTCTTCATAACATAAAAAAGATAAAACTTCTTGGACAATGCAGTAAATAAAAATTGTTAATGTAATAGATAGACTTCTTCTGCTGAATTCTTTTACGGAATGTCGACCCTTGCTCTCAGTCACTAGAGTTGTGAGGTCATTTGGAAAACTTTCACCAGCTGCTCAGGTTGTGGCCGTTATGTGCCACCATTGCCATGCCTTCTAAGATATCCTGGGGCCCCTGTTTTTTGAACTCTAGCTCATCTGTTTCGACTTTCTTTCTAAAGATCTTCTTAAGCGTCTGACACTTTTCTGTAAGATGTTCTAGTGATCGGTGGAAAACATAATAATTAGGGCCCTCGCGGTCCTTCTTTGGCAAAAGCTCTTCGATATGAAGCAACTTCAGTTCCCCGTCTACCACCCATTCTTTAACTAAGGCCTTTACTTCCTCAACAATACATGGAAAATGAGTGTCATCTTCGCAGTTTTTCCTCTTCTGACCTCTGAATTCCTCCCCCTGCGACTTTCGGGTAGAAGACGCGGAAGCCGCAGTAACAGAAGGTCCTCGAGATGTTTTGAAGCTAGTTTTATAACTAGTCTCAAACCCAATCTCCTGAGACTGAGGTATGTTGATGTTCCGAGATGCTTTAATTAGTGCTGAGAATGTGGGTAACTTGTGATTAACGAGAAGCATCGTGTACCCATTCAATGCCCTTTCAACACATATTTGGACTAAGTAGCTTTCCTCTACAGCCTCGTGATAGTCCACAACTTTGTCTTGGAACCTCTTCACATATTCGAGAATGTCTTCACTCTAGTATTGTTTTTCCTTACATAGGGTAAGTGTAGTTACCTTCTCAGCCACTTGAAAGAATTTGGCGTGGAATTTGTTGACCATCTCTTCCCAACTTCGGATAGAGTTTGGGGTCAACTTAACGTACCAACTGTATACTCGGTTGGTGAGAGACTTGGAGAATTCTCTCAGTCGAAGGGCATGATTTGAACCATGAATCCCCAAAGTCTCGATGAACCGAACAACATGTTCTCGAGCATTTCCTTGTTTGCCATCGAATTTGATGAACTTCGACACTACGTACCCCTCCGGGTATGGATAACTTAACATCTCAATAAGGTATGGTGGCTTAACATCCGAATCGGGCAAAGAGGGTAAAGTCCTCTTGTCTCGTTCGAGATCGAACATGGCTTGCACATTAGCGAGAGTGAGAAATTGTTGAGGGAGAGAACTTGATGGTGGTATTCCTGAAACTCGACTTGTAGACCCAAAGACCAAGCCTGGAGCGACTTGGCCATTTGGGTGTTAAGAATTCACCACCGGTGAAGACACATGACGATATTGGCTATCGGCACCTATGGACAAGCCATTTGATGGTGGGACATTGAATTGGGTCCTATAAAGTCTATTGCATGCCGTGGCTATACCGGGTTGGACTTGCAAACTCAGCGTTGGAACTAAAGGAGACCCATTCGGTGCATGAGTAGAATTTACAATTGGTGGAACAAAAATAGGCATGGATGAAGCACCATTTTGTAGAAAAATTTCTGTGGGCCTTCCTTAAACTTCCATAGCTGCTGGAACACCATTCATCGCGCTGGAAACTCCTCAAACCACCGCTGGACCATGGCTTGATCCTCCAGGTGCGTGATTTTGCGCTCCATGGGCCACAGGCTGACCATGACTTGTTCCTCCTAGCACTTGATTTTGCACACCATTTTGGGCAACTTCAAGGAGAATTGTAGGTGAGTCTTGATGGTTTTGACCATTCCCAACATCACCGTGAAGTTGTTGATGTTTGCCGGTGCTGATTTGACCTCCATTTGTTACTGGATGTACGAAATTCGAACCCATCACCAACATGGTGTGGGTGAGATTTTGAAGGGTCGTGAGAATCTCTTGTTGAGTGTGTTGGAGTCCTTAAATGGCTTCAAGAATAAGAGGTGCATCTTGAACTTGAGTAATCTCATCACCACCGTTGAAAGGGCCTTGTTGATGAACTTCTTCTTCTCTAGCCATCTTCACCGGAGTTGTGTAGATTCCGGATCTTGTTGAGACTATTAACCAATTCGCCTCCCTAGCAGAGTCGCCAAATGTATGAGAGAGTTCAAGAGCGTCGTTGGAAAATTCGAAGATCTTCGAAGAAAAATTCGAATTCTCTAGAAAATGATGAGAGGCTTAGATTCTTCAATAGTCACAACTAAGAACACAAAAGCAAAGAGATGGTGAAGATAAGAGATTGCGTAAAGAATAAGGCAAAATAGTTAGAGAGAGAATAATAGCAAGGCTCTCCTATGGATCTCTCACTTTCACTCTCAAGGTTGATAATGGAGAAAGAAAATTAGTTCTTTCCTAAGAGTTATCTCTCCAAAATCTATCCCTTGTAAAGCTATGGGTAGGTGCTATTTATAGGTACCTCATGATGTAGGATGGAGGCCATGGGCAAGGCACATGGGAAATATTCTCTTTAACAACCTTGTCCAAAAAGGTGACTTTTACGAGGATGCGAAAAACCCTGAAGAGGAGATCAATCTCTTGGCGAACCCTTTTTTTTAGCCACACTTAACCAATGATCCCCAATCATTTCAACGGGTTAGGGGTAGTCCCAGAGGACGTCCTGCTGCAGAAGGGTCAGGGGTAGTTCAAGAGAATGCCCTGCCACAAATATTGCCAAGTCGCAGGGACCCCCTAGATCGTGCCACCTCGACCCGGGTATAAGCTAGTTTAACCAAAGAGTGAATTTATCTCCACTCACCGCCCTCGGGATCGGGTCCTTTGTTCGAACTCCATTATGCCCATGGTTCTGGTGTGTAAATCCCGGAAAGCTCCGAGCCCGCAAGTGTTTTGGGACTCATTAACGAAGCGACTTCTAGATTGCGATCGAATCTGTTTGAAGCCCGAGTGCCTTGAATCTCTAAGCTTGCTCAATACCCTCTCGAGTCCGGGCCCGAGTAAGTCTCTAAGTTCGTGGATCCGAACTCTTTCGAGGCTTATAGTAATCTGGCCTGTTTGATGGCGATAAATCTAGACCACCAATCTTGGACCTTTGAATTGGGTCCATTAATTTAGTGGGCTCAAATTAACTCCTCTTACACACGTCATATAATTATGATAGCTAATTTGTACTCAATGATTTTATGATATAATAGGATACCATGAGTCTTATAAACAGCCTTACATTATTGAAATTTTCATTTTGTGTGTTCATCATAAATGCATGAAATTTTCATTGTGATTTTTTTTTTATATAAAAAAAATTTAAAATTATATTTTATAAAAAAGTTTTTTAAATACTAAGTTGTTTTTGGAGAAACTCCAATACGGGAGACAAATATGCAAATTAAGAATTTTTGCTAATGAAGATTTACTAATTTTGTCTCAAACAAATTATTCATCCTAAAAGACATTTTGTCTATTTTTTAATTTGACTCTACAAATGTTGATAGCATGCAGTGCTAGCCAAAATGTATATTTCCGCCAATGTGCTGCTTGATCCATGTTAGTTTATTTGTTCCAACATATTTATCTTTGTTTCGTTTATTTTTATTGCATTATTAATATTTTATAAATGGAGATTGTTTGTCTCGTGTGATACGAATTTTTTGCAATGCCTCCAAAAATCTTTAGCAAATTTGTCTATTTAAAAGAATATAAAAAATAAAGTTAGCCATATCTAATCACTAAAAAATAAAGCAAAAGTTGAAGAAGTTAAAGAAGATTCTATTTCTGAAAATTAGTATCTTATGTTATTAAATCAAATAACATATCATAAATGGTATATTAAAATAACTCTGGTTATAAATAACAAGTTTGTTATGAAAGATACCATTGATCTAGTTGATAGTAGAGCTGATATGAATTACTTTAAAAAATGTTTCATACCTTCTGAATATTTTGAAAAAACCACTCAGTCACTAACTAGAGTTATTTTAATATACCATTTATGATATGTTATTTGATTTAATGACATAAGATACTGATTTTAGAAGTAGAATCTTCCTTAACTTCTTCAACTTTTGCTTTATTTTTTATTGATTAGATATGGCTGAGATTTGTTGTTTTATTTGGATTAAGTCCAAATTATGCTGATATCGATGAATTTTAATTCTTTTATTTCTGTTTTAAGAAGATTAACTTATCTACGGAGATCGTTAAGATTTGCAGGAACTTCGGTATTTTCAAGGAGTTAAACTACCACGCTAAGACTGTAATGAGTGGGTTGCATATTATAGCGATCCCGGTTTCCCTTTTTCTTTAACTGTTGTACCCGGACTTAGGTTCCGTAGAGTTGGTTGTTGTATGTGCCTTGTTTACATCCTTTAATCCTTTTATTGAGTCTCAGGTTGGTTGAGCTTAGGAACCAAGTCTAGTTGCCCAGATTTTGGCTTGTCCGCTCGAGCGGGGGTTTGGGCGCTCGAGCGGGGAATGCACCCATCCAGTATGTCCTGTTTAGTGTTGGACGCTCGAGCGGGGGATTGGCCGCTCGAGCGGGAGGTTGTGAGTGACGCTCGAGCGGGGAGTTGGGTGCTCGAGCGGGGACCTGTCTGCAAAAAAACTTCTGGGAGTGTGCATTCGCCGCTCGAGCGGGAGTTTGGCCGCTCGAGCGGGAGTCTGTGAGTGGCGCTCGAGCGGGGGTTTACACGCTCGAGCGGGGCGACTGTTATAAAAATCCGAGATCCGACTTTCTGGATCATTTTTCATCTCCCTTTTGATTCTAAAACCCTAGAACCGACTTTTCTCTCTCTCTACACACCTTCTCTCTTAGGTTTGATCTATTTAGAGTGTGTTTCTACCCCAGATCCTTCATTAAAAAGATAGAGTGAGTCGAGGGCTTCCATTTAATCTGAACGTTTGGTGGTTTGGAGCACTTTGGAATTTGGGTATTCATCCCTGTCTTCTCCATTCGGGTTATTTTCTTCGATGTAGGGATTTCCTACTCCATCTTATAAGTTTTGTTCTAAGTTTTGGTATTTTGATATGTTGGGGTACTTTGGTAATTTTGGGAAAAACCCTAGTGTATTAGTAAATTAATTTGTATAATTAATTTAAGGAAATTGGGGAATTTGGTTAAATTCATGAAATTGAGGAATTCATTGATTAAATGGTGTAGTTGGATAATTTAAATCACTCGCCTATTGAATTGTTGATATATTTATTTCCAGTCTAGAAATAACTGTTTTGGGCTATCGGTGGAGGATAGTCGTGTTTGTTGTAGACATTGCATGTGGATTAGGGAAAATTGAAACTAATCAATTTGTTTAAGTCATAAATTTAGACTATTGATACAGAAAATACATGTATTGATTGAGCATTACATATGCATATTGTTTGGGAGGAGATAGGGGATGTACTCCACGGTTTAGGGGAAGATAGGGGATGGACCTCTAAACCGGATTTTGTTTGGGAGGAGATAGGGGATGGACTCCATTAGCATCACTATTATGTGAGCTTATTATATTGAAGTGTTTTTACATGTTATTGATACAGCACTAAAATGTGTATCAAACGGGAAGTATGAAGTGTTTTGATATGAGCCTGAGTCTCATCTGTGTTGTTGATATTGGAAGTAATGTGATCTTGGAAGTAATGTGAATATGGTATATAGTTCACTGTTGTAAGTTTGGCCAGGTTCTGAGCCATATTGATAATAATGGGAATTGAAACATGTCATAGACATTAGTGTCAAGAGACTGTATTAAGTTATAATTGATTATCTTGGTTAACCATCTACTGAATGCTATAGCTTTATTCAATGCTTATATTTGGTTTAGTATTTTTCTACTGGGTTGTGGCTCACCCTTTATGGGAACATCATTTTCAGGTCCAGGTGATAAGCTACCTCCGAGGACTTAGCTTGGGAGGATTTGGCTTTTGGATTTGGAAGACTATCTTTAGTTAATTATTTTTATTTGTTAGTACATGTAAACATTCAAGCCTAGGGCTTTACTTGTATTTGAGTTAGAACTCATATTTTTGTGTCCAAGTGTTGGCTTGGAAAGATGTTAGGCCGTAGGGCATTTGATTTGATGTTACATGTAATGCTTTTATTTAGTAATACTCTGATGAATGAATTAATGAATTGTTTTCTTTAAATATTGCATGTCAATGATATATATATAATGGGTTTATTTTGAGGGCGTGACAACTTGGTATCAGAGCGTACCGGGTTTGAATACTTTGGGTACGTGGGAAGTGATTAGTATCACAATGGGTTCGTCTCGTTTGATAGAGACTTAGTGAAATATTATATGCTTATATGATAACATGTTTATGTGATTATGTGGGTATGGAACGTAGTTTCTAGGATGTTAATTGGACCCTTGAGTTTCTAGTAGTCTTGTTGGAAAGGCACTTGATCAATGCTGCTTCCAACCGGAACTATAGTAACGCTTCGGGACTATTATCATCCAGGAATGAAATTCGTAGGTGCTTATGTGATTATGTGCTTACGTGGAATGAATTATTGTTGTCCAATGCATTAGGACGCAAGTGTTTAGTTTCGGCACATTTATTAATGTGCTAACGTCTTTGTTTCCTTTATTAGGATGTCAGGACGAGGACGAGGACGCGGTAGGCGTGGTAGGCCAGGTAGGCAGGAGGTGCCTGTGCCAGAGAAGATTCCGGCAGTTCAGGAGGGAATTGGCCAGGCCAATGTGGCCGAGCCAGTAGGCCAGCAGGCTATGGCCGCTCTAGCCCGAGAGATAGCAGGGGCATTCAGGGAGTCAGTAGGCATTCTCAGAGCTGAGAATCAAGCTCGGGTTGTTGTTGCGGATGCAGGACCTTCCTTTCTGAAGAGGGAGTTCTTCCGGTCTAACCCGGATGAATTTGTGAGTGATCCTAAAGAGCCACTTAAGGCAGATGAATGGCTCGAACAGACAACGAAGACGTTTGAGATGCTTGGCATCGAAGACGAGGGGTTGAAAGTGACCTTGGCATCTTTCCAGCTGAAGGGAGATGCGGGTCAATGGTGGAAGTTCACTAAGGGTCGTATAGGAGGTACATGGGAGGCTTTTGTGAATGCTTTCCAGGAGAGGTTCTTATCTCCAGCAGTTAGGAAGAAGCTGAGAGACCAGTTCTGCCAGCTTAAGCAGTCGAGTTCTTCAGTGGCCGAGTTTGAGGCTGCATTTACTAGCTTGTCCAGGTTTGCACCTGAGTTGGTGGCGTCTGAGCAACGCCGTTGTATCAAGTTTGAGAAGAAGTTGAGGCGTGGCCTCAAGCTGCGAGTTGGGGGAACTATGATTTGGGATTATGGGCGTATGGTTGATGCTGCAGCCCACATGGAAATCATGATGCAGGAGGAGGAGGAAGGACAGAAGGGCTCCAAGAGGAGTCAGGATGGTCAGAGTGATGGTAGGAGACAGAAGGGTTTTAATCCTCAGCAGTCTCAGGGTAGCTTTTCTAGATCGACTTTTCCTGTGCCGAGTGCTAGTTCGGGGAAAGGTAGTCAGGGAGACATTACCTGTTTCAAGTGTGGCCAGCTGGGCCACAAGTCTCCAGTTTGTCCTCAGCGGGGAGGAGTGCAGAGAGCAGCATCATCTTCGGCTCGATCTCAGAGCCAGAGTCAGGGTAGAGGCCAGCCACTCTCGTGTTATCAGTGTGGTCAGCCAGGGCATATGAAGAGGTATTGCCCGCAGTTGGCTGGTACACCCGGTGCATCTGGTTTGAGGCAGATTCAGGGTCAGCAGCCAGCTCAGTCGGGTCAGGCCTCGAGGGTCAATCAGAGGGCTTCATCGTCCCAATCGGTGCAGCAATCTTATGCTCCTAGGGGTGAGCAGGTTGATTTGAGGTCTTCTGGGCGCGTGTACACTGTTACCGCGCAGGATCTTATGCCGGTACCATCAGTTGTAAGAGGTACCTTCTTGTTTTGCAACTCGGTTGGTAGTGTTTTGATTGATACGGGTGCATCTGATTCCTTTGTGTCTACTGCATTTGCATCTGTTTTGGAGTTGGAATTGGCACAGTTAGCATCTCCTATTTGTGTAGTGTCACCTCTTGGGGGTGAATTGATCTTGAAACAAGGTGTCAGGGGTTGTGATATAGAGGTCGCCGATCATAGACTTCCGTTTCCTTTTGTAGTTATGCCCATGAAGGGCTTTGATGTTATTTTGGGTATGGACTGGTTATCGTCATATCGGGCAGTTATTGATTGCTACCGCCAGAGGGTCACTTGTTGTACCGTGAGCGGGGAGTGTTTTCATTTTCTGGGGGACCGGGTTGGTAGTGTTTTGCCACCAGGGTATGATCTACGAGGGCGGAGTGAGCTTAGTGGCCTACTTGCTAGCTTTGAGAGTGGTGAGTGTAATGAGACCCAGACTGTGTTGCCAAGAGTGGTTTGTGAGTACTCGGACGTCTTTCCCGAGGACCTTGTTGGTTTGCCACCTCACAGAGAGATTGAGTTCTCTATTGACTTAGTGCCCGGCACGACGCCGATTTCTATGGCACCTTATCGTTTTGCCCCAGCTGAGTTAGTTGAGTTGAAGATCCAACTCCAGGAGTTGCTAGATAAGGGCTTTATACGTCTTAGTGTTTCGCCATGGGGAGCACCGGCCCTCTTTGTTAAAAAGAAAGGTGGTGCTTTGAGACTTTGTATAGATTACCGAAAATTGAATCGGGCTACGGTTAAGAATAAGTACCCTATGCCTCGTATAGATGATCTGTTCGATCAGTTGAAGGGTTCCCGTTGTTTTTCGAAGATAGACTTGAGATCGGGTTATCATCAGTTGAGAGTCAGGGAGGAGGATATTCCGAAGACGGCATTCCGTACGCGGTATGGCCACTATGAGTTTTTGGTGATGCCATTTGGACTCACCAATGCACCGGCAGTATTTATGGATTTGATGAACCGGATATTCCGGGAATTTTTAGATCGTTTTGTAGTCGTCTTCGTGGACGACATCCTTATCTATTCACCTTCTGAGGAGAAGCACAAGGAACACTTGAGAGTGGTGCTTGAGTTACTTAGAGCCCATAAACTTTATGCTAAGTTTGGGAAGTGTGAGTTCTGGTTAGAAGAGGTCAAGTTCTTAGGCCATGTAGTTTCTGGAGAAGGAGTGTCTGTTGATACATCCAAGACTGAGGCAGTGCAAGATTGGGCACAGCCTAAGAGTGTGTTTGAGATCCGCAGTTTTCTGGGGTTAGCTGGGTATTATCGCCGGTTTGTGAAGGATTTCTCCAGGTTAGCTTCACCTTTGACTAGATTGACTCGGAAGGGAGTCAAGTTTGTATGGAGTGAGACTTGTGAAAAGTCGTTCCAGGAGTTGAAAGTTAGACTGACCACCGCTCCAGTCTTGATTATTCCGGAGAGAGGGTTGGGTTATGCAGTCTATTGTGACGCCTCACGAGAGGGTCTGGGTTGTGTGTTGATGCAAGAAGAGAAAGTAGTTGCCTATGGCTCACGTGAGTTGAAAATTCACGAGAAGAATTACCCTACGCATGATTTAGAGTTAGCAGCTGTGATATTTGCCTTGAAGATTTGGAGGCATTATCTCTACGGTGAGAGGTTCGAGGTATTCTCGGATCATAAGAGTCTGAAATATCTATTTACACAGAAAGACTTGAACTTGAGGCAGAGGAGGTGGATGGAGTTTATTGAGGATTATGACTTCGAGTTGCATTATCATCCGGGGAAGGCCAATGTGGTGGCCGATGCCCTTAGCAGGAAATCTGTTGGTGACATAGCTAGTATAGCCATCCGGGAATGGGAGATGTTGGGTGCACTTGGGGAGTTTGATTTACTTCTGGGCGAATCCGTTGAGGCTGCGGCCTTGTTTTCTGTTGTTGCACAACCTACACTTAGAGGCTCAGAGGGGTGACCCTGAGGTAGAATCCCTCCGTGAGAAGATTTTCGATGGGAAGGTTGAGAAGGGTTTGACGGTGTATCCCGACCTGAGTGTGAGATACCGAGACCGTCTGTTTGTGCCGGAGTCTTGTCGAGAGGAGGTACTCCGAGAGTTTCATCATTCACGCCTTGCAGTGCATCCGGGAGGCACTAAGATGTATCGAGATTTGGGTCGCCAGTTTTGGTGGCGGGGTATAAAGAGAGATGTGGCAGCTTTCGTGTCTAAGTGCCTTACTTGTCAGCAAGTGAAGACCGAGCATCAGAGGCCAGCGGGTTTGTTACAACCCTTGCCTATTGCCAAGTGGAAGTGGGAGCATGTCACTATGGACTTCGTTGTAGGCCTTCCGAGGACTCAGCGGGGTAGTGACGCCATTTGGGTGGTTGTAGACCGGTTGACTAAGTCGACGCACTTCATTCCTATGCGCGTGAGAGATTCGGTAGACCATCTTGCCGACTTGTATATTCGGGACATAATGAGATTGCACGGGATCCCAGTGACGATCGTCTCAGATAGAGATCCTCGTTTTACGGCTAGGTTGTGGCAGAGTTTGCAGAGTGCCTTGGGCACTAAGTTAACCTTTAGTACGGCTTATCATCCGCAGACTGACGGGCAGTCCGAGCGTACTATTCAGATCCTTGAGGATATGCTTCGGGGTTGTGTCCTTGACTTTAGTGGGACGTGGGAGAGGCACTTACCATTGGTGGAGTTCGCCTACAACAACAGCTTTCAGTCTAGTATCGGTATGGCACCGTTTGAGGCCTTGTATGGTCGACCGTGTAGGTCTCCAGTTTGTTGGGCCGAGGTGGGTGATGCACCTTTGTTGGGTCCGGAGTTGGTTAGGGAGACGACGGAGAAGGTTGAGCTTATCCGTAGGAGGCTTGTTACAGCCCAGAGTCGCCAAAAGAGTTATGCCGACCGTAAGAGGAGGCCTTTGGCATTTGAGGTAGGTGATCATGTCTTTTTGAAGATATCACCTAGGCGAGGCATGATGAGGTTTGGGAAGAGTGGGAAATTATCCCCTCGGTTTATTGGTCCTTTTGAGATCCTTGAGAGGATTGGCGAGGTTGCTTATCGGTTAGCTTTACCGCCACAGTTTTCCGGAGTTCATGACGTGTTTCATGTGAGTATGCTTCGGAAGTATGAGCCAGATCCATCACATGTATTGGATTGGACCGATTTAGAGGTAGATGAAGATGCCTCGTATGAGGAAAGACCGATTCGGGTCTTGGATAGGCGGGATCATGTCCTGTGTGTCAAGACCATTCCTTTGGTGAAAGTCTTGTGGAAACATCACGGAGTGGAGGAAGCCACGTGGGAACGTGAGTTGGAAGTCCGTGAGAAATATCCGGACTTGTTTGTTGATGTGTAATCTTGTATTTAGATTTTGAACTATCGTTGAACTTAAGAGCTTTTATATATGTCTTAAGTTGTGAAACATTGAAAATGTTTTGGTTTATTGGAAGAATGTTTTGGAACTTGCCTCCTTATGGAAGATTATGGTAACATTGCATATGTTGAATAAATATTGTTGAATTAGAGTTCTATCATGAAATTGAATATGATATTGAGAACTGTTATCATTGAGAAAAAAAAAAAAAAACCTGTTTTCAAAAACTTATGCTTAATTTCGGGGACGAAATTCTTTAAGGGGGGGAGGTTATAGCGATCCCGGTTTTCCTTTTTCTTTAATTATTGTACCCGGACTTAGGTTCCGTGGAGTTGGTTGTTGTATGTGCCTTGTTTACATCCTTTAATCCTTTTATTGAGTCTCAGGTTGGTTGAGCTTAGGAACCAAGTCTAGTTGCCCAGATTTTGGCTTGTCCGCTCGAGCGGGGGTTTGGGCGCTCGAGCGGGGAATGCACCCATCCAGTATGTCCTGTTTAGTGTTGGACGCTCGAGCGGGGGATTGGCCGCTCGAGCGGGAGGTTGTGAATGACGCTCGAGCGGGGAGTTGGGTGCTCGAGCGGGGACCTGTCTGCAAAAAAACTTCTGGGAGTGTGCATTCGCCGCTCGAGCGGGAGTTTGGCCGCTCGAGCGGGAGTCTGTGAGTGGCGCTCGAGCGGGGGTTTACACGCTCGAGCGGGGTGACTGTTATAAAAATCCGAGATCCGACTTTCTGGATCATTTTTCATCTCCCTTTTGATTCTAAAACCCTAGAACCGACTTTTCTCTCTCTCTACACACCTTCTCTCTTAGGTTTGATCTATTTAGAGTGTGTTTCTACCCCAGATCCTTTATTAAAAAGATAGAGTGAGTCGAGGGCTTCCATTTAATCTGAACGTTTGGTGGTTTGGAGCACTTTGGAATTTGGGTATTCATCTCTGTCTTCTCCATTCGGGTTATTTTCTTTGAGGTAGGGATTTCCTACTCCATCTTATAAGTTTTGTTCTAAGTTTTGGTATTTTGATATGTTGGGGTACTTTGGTAATTTTGGGAAAAACCCTAGTGTATTAGTAAATTAATTTGTATAATTAATTTAAGGAAATTGGGGAATTTGGTTAAATTCATGAAATTGAGGAATTCATTGATTAAATGGTGTAGTTGGATAATTTAAATCACTCGCCTATTGAATTGTTGATATATTTATTTCCAGTCTAGAAATAACTGTTTTGGGCTATCGGTGGAGGATAGTCGTGTTTGTTGTAGACATTGCATGTGGATTAGGGAAAATTGAAACTAATCAATTTGTTTAAGTCATAAATTTAGACTATTGATACAGAAAATACATGTATTGATTGAGCATTGCATATGCATATTGTTTGGGAGGAGATAGGGGATGTACTCCACGGTTTAGGGGAAGATAGGGGATGGACCTCTAAACCGGATTTTGTTTGGGAGGAGATAGGGGATGGACTCTATTAGCATCACTATTATGTGTGCTTATTATATTGAAGTGTTTTTACATTTTATTGATACAGCACTAAAATGTGTATCAAACGGGAAGTATGAAGTGTTTTGATATGAGCCTGAGTCTCATCTGTGTTGTTGATATTGGAAGTAATGTGATCTTGGAAGAAATGTGAATATGGTATATAGTTCACTGTTGTAAGTTTGGCCAGGTTCTGAGCCATATTGATAATAATGGGAATTGAAACATGTCATAGACATTAGTGTCAAGAGACTGTATTAAGTTATAATTGATTATCTTGGTTAACCATCTACTGAATGCTATAGCTTTATTCAATGCTTATATTTGGTTTAGTATTTTTCTACTGGGCTGTGGCTCACCCTTTATGGGAACATCATTTTCAGGTCCAGGTGATAAGCTACCTCCGAAGACTTAGCTTGGGAGGATTTGGCTTTTGGATTTGGAAGACTATCTTTAGTTAATTATTTTTATTTGTTAGTACATGTAAACATTCAAGCCTAGGGCTTTACTTGTATTTTAGTTAGAACTCATATTTTTGTGTCCAAGTGTTGGCTTGGAAAGATGTTAGGCCGTAGGGCATTTGATTTGATGTTACATGTAATGCTTTTATTTAGTAATACTCTGATGAATGAATTAATGAATTGTTTTCTTTAAATATTGCATGTCAATGATATATATATAATGGGTTTATTTTGAGGGCGTGACAACTTGGTATCAGAGCGTACCGGGTTTGAATACTTTGGGTACGTGGGAAGTGATTAGTATCACAATGGGTTCGTCTCGTTTGATAGAGACTTAGTGAAATGTTATATGCTTATATGATAACATGTTTATGTGATTATGTGGGTATGGAACGTAGTTTCTAGGATGTTAATTGGACCCTTAAGTTTCTAGTAGTCTTGTTGGAAAGGCACTTGATCAATGCTGCTTCCAACCGGAACTATAGTAACGCTTCGGGACTATTATCATCCAGGAATGAAATTCGTAGGTGCTTATGTGATTATGTGCTTACGTGGAATGAATTATTGTTGTCCAATACATTAGGACGCAAGTGTTTAGCTTCGGCACATTTATTAATGTGCTAACGTCTTTGTTTCCTTTATTAGGATGTCAGGACGAGGACGAGGACGCGGTAGGCGTGGTAGGCCGGGTAGGCAGGAGGTGCCTGTGCCAGAGGAGATTCCAGCAGTTCAGGAGGGAATTGGCCAGGCCAATGTGGCCGAGCCAGTAGGCCAGCAGGCTATGGGCGCTCTAGCCCGAGAGATAGCAGGGGCATTCAGGGAGTCAGTAGGCATTCTCAGAGTTGAGAATCAAGCTCGGGTTGTTGTTGCGGATGCAGGACCTTCCTTTCTGAAGAGGGAGTTCTTCCGGTCTAACCCGGATGAATTTGTGGGTGATCCTAAAGAGCCACTTAAGGCAGATGAATGGCTCGAACAGACAACGAAGACGTTTGAGATGCTTGGCATCGAAGACGAGGGGTTGAAAGTGACCTTGGCATCTTTCCAGCTGAAGGGGGATGCGGGTTAATGGTGGAAGTTCAGTAAGGGTCGTATAGGAGGTACATGGGAGGCTTTTGTGAATGCTTTCCAGGAGAGGTTCTTATCTCCAGCAGTTAGGGAGAAGCTGAGAGACCAGTTCTGCCAGCTTAAGCAGTCGAGTTCTTCAGTGGCCGAGTTTGAGGCTGCATTTACTAGCTTGTCCAGGTTTGCACCTGAGTTGGTGGCGTCTGAGGAACGTCGTTGTATCGAGTTTGAGAAGAAGTTGAGGCGTGGCCTCAAGCTGCGAGTTAGGGGAACTATGATTCGGGATTATGGGCGTATGGTTGATGCTGCAACCCACATGGAAATCATGATGCAGGAGGAGGAGGAAGGACAGAAGGGCTCCAAGAGGAGTCAGGATGGTCAGAGTGATGGTAGGAGACAGAAGGGTTTTAATCCTCAGCAGTCTCAGGGTAGCTTTTCTAGATCGACTTTTCCTGTGCCGAGTGCTAGTTCGGGGAAAGGTAGTCAGGGAGACATTACCTGTTTCAAGTGTGGCCAGCTGGGCCACAAGTCTCCAGTTTGTCCTCAGAGGGGAGGAGTGCAGAGAGCAGCATCATCTTCGGCTCGATCTCAGAGCCAGAGTCAGGGTAGAGGCCAGCCACTCTCGTGTTATCAATGTGGTCAGCCAGGGCATATGAAGAGGTATTGCCCGCAGTTGGGTGGTACACCCGGTGCATCTGGTTTGAGGCAGATTCAGGGTCAGCAGCCAGCTCAGTCGGGTCAAGCCTCGAGGGTCAATCAGGGGGCTTCATCGTCCCAGTCGGTGCAACAATCTTATGCTCCTAGGGGTGAGCAGGTTGATCAGAGGTCTTCTGGGCGCGTGTACGCTGTTACCGCGCAGGATCTTATGCCGGTACCATCAGTTGTGAGAGGTACCTTCTTGTTTTGCAACTCGGTTGCTAGTGTTTTGATTGATACGGGTGCATCTCATTCCTTTGTGTCTGCTGCATTTGCATCTGTTTTGGAGTTGGAATTAGCACAGTTAGCATCTCCTATTTGTGTAGTGTCACCTCTTGGGGGTGAATTGATCTTGAAACAAGGTGTCAGGGGTTGTGATATAGAGGTCGCCGATCATAGACTTCCGTTTCCTTTTGTAGTTATGCCCATGAAGGGCTTTGATGTTATTTTGGGTATGGACTGGTTATCGTCATACCGGGCAGTTATTGATTGCTACCGCCAGAGGGTCACTTGTTGTACCGTGAGCGAGGAGTGTTTTCATTTTCTGGGGGACCGGGTTGGTGTAGACACCCCATTTTTGACCGACCTTGAGACTCAGACGTCACCAGTTGAGCACTTGGTGATATTGCATGTTGTGCTTGTTCAGAAGTCTCAGAGTCGCGGCCGTGAGCCCTGCCTCCGGACTCCCGAACCCTTTTCTGTGCCTTGTCTCGGTTTGCGAACCAGACTCGGTTTTCTCTGTTTCTTTTCTTGAGGGGAGGGAGAGGTCCCGTAGACCATCTCTCAATGTCCGTAGGCTACATTTGGTGGCCGTAGGCCATTTTTCCCATTTCGGAGTCCGGTTCCCGGTTTTCGGAGCCGTCAGGCCGTGTGCCTCGGTTCGGGACCGCTTAACCATCTCCTATTGCTCTGATTTTTGGCATACATCTTATTTCATCCCTTTTGAGGGACACTGGGGGCTGAGAAACCCACTTCGTGGCCGAATGCCACTTTCGGTGCTTAACAGCCCATTTTCGGGACCCCGAACTGCGTGTTTTGGCCCCGGAACATTCGTTTTGCATCGGTTTTCATTCATTTTTGGCAGGTACCTCTGTTTTATCACCAGGAAGGTCACTGAAGGGGTGGGAGGCCAGCAATTGTTGCAGCAGCCAGTTACCTCTCCTCCGGAGCCTCCCGGCGCCCGTTTTTCCAACTTCCGGGCTAATGTTGAATACCTTGGAGCTAATGTTGTCAACTTTCAACCACATATCTGTGATCTACACATCTAGGAGGCCACTAAAAGTTGGTGGCCGGCCATTAAGGTCACCTGACCCTTTTGACCCCTTTCTTCCAGGCTAATGTTGAACCCCTTGGACCTTTTTTCTTGAACTTTCAACCACATATCTGTGATCTACACATCTGAGAGGCCACTAAAAGTTCATGGCCGGCCATTAAGGTCACTTGACCCTTTTGAACCCCTCTTTCCGAGCCAATGTTGAACCCCTTGGACCCACTTTCTTGGACTTTTAACCACATGGTTGTGTTGTACACACATAGGGCTACCTCCCTAGTAGCTGGCCGGCCAGAAAATATCATTGACCCTTTTGACCCCTAGCCGGCCGGCTAGGGGGTGTGGCCGGCCGGCCACCTCCAGTAAAAGTAAGAGGCCGGCCGTATTCTCCTCACTGTACCCTTTCCAGCTGTTGGGCAATATCCCCCAGATATTTTCTGTATCCGGGGGATATTTTGTGGGGGAGTTTTCCTCTCCATTTCCCCCACCTTTTACACCCCCTTTTGGCCCTTTTAACCAGCTGATGGCCTCCTCTACAAGGGTTAGAAAAACTTTTCTTCAAAGCTCCATAGCCACCTCCATCTTCTTCTTCTTCTTCTTCAATTCTTCAAAAAACCCTAAGTCCATAACCTTCATTCCTTCTACACCACCAAGCTCTACCACCACCATCTCATTTCCAGCAGCAAGGAGGGATTCTTGAAGGCTAAAGAAGCTGCAAATTCATCCAAGAAGCAACAAAAATTCGAATCTTCAAGGGTAAGTTACACTTTTACCCTTTTGACCCTTTTTCTTGATCCATTTCTAAGCCTCACTTCCTTTTTGTTTCAAGCTCCGGCCCTAACTGAAAAGGGCCATCTTTTGAGCTCATCTTCACTTTTCATTAAGGGCTCAACCCTGTTTGAGCTCTCCATAATACACTTGCTTCATTGATCATCTTGTATGTCATAGATTTGCATGCTATTTTTGACCCATGAGCAATTTATTTTCGAGCATGTTGTAAACTGATATAAGGCTTATTTTGAGCCCCTCTTCAACATTGGGGAAGGGCTCAACCTTGTTTGGTGTCTCCATGTGTCACTTGTAGTTCAATCCCTTATTTGGCCTCATTTTTGCATGAGTTGATAGCCCTCTTTGCTTCTGTTTTTGGACCTTGGTCCGAACTGAAAATGGCCTTGTTTTGGCCTATACTTCATGTTTCATTCACACTTTTTTTCTGTTTGGTGATTATTTTGTATACTTCATGCTTTAGCACCTTTTGAGCTTCATTTTACATCACATTTTTAGCATATTTGTATACTGATTTTGAGACTGTCATATACTGTAAATGTTCATATTTTTGGTCCATCTTCAGTGTTGTAGAAGGAAATTTTTCAGTTTGGGTTTTGCTTATACCACTTGCTTCATTACCTCTCTTTTGGCCCCTATTCTTGCATGCTATGTTTCCCTTATCTATGCTTGCTGTTTGGCCATGTTTATAACTGTGAAAGTGCATCTTTTGGGACTGTCTAGCTTCTGTCTTTGCATTGCATGTCCATATTGTGCATGTTTGGCATGGCTATAGGCCATTTCGGGTGCTTAATGTTGCATTTCGGGACATTTCCTTGCATTTCATGTCATTTCGCTTCATTTCGGGACTGTTTTCCCCCATATTTCGTTGCTGAAATTCCATTGGCATGCTTGCATATCATTTTGGCCATGTTCCATTCCATTTTATCATTGCCTCGGTTTGCGTGCCCGTGTGCACGCATTTCGAGGCGCTCCATTTTTTATCCGCTGGCATCCCATGTGAGTGTGGCTGAGGCTCACTCATGTTGGTATAAGCCCATTTGTCATTTTCATGTCATTCCATTCCATTTTATCATTGCCTCGGTTTGCGTGCCCGTGTGCACGCATTTCGAGGCACCTCTTTTTTATCCGCTGACATCCCATGTGAGTGTGGCTGAGGCTCACTCATGTTGGTATAAGCCCATTTGTCATTTTCATGTCATTCCATTTCATTTTATCATTGCCTCGGTTTGCGTGCCCGTGTGCACGCATTTCGAGGCACCTCTTTTTTATCCGCCGGCATCCTATGTGAGTGTGGCTGAGGCTCACTCATGTTGGTATAAGCCCATTTGTCATTTCCATGTCATTTCATCGCATTCCGTCATCGCCTCGGTTTGCGTGCCCGTGTGCACGCATTTCGAGGCACCTCTTTTTATCCGCCGGCATCCGATATGAGCGTGGCTGAGGCTCACTCATGTTGGTATAAGCCCATTTGTCATGTCATTTCATATCATCGCCTCGGTTTGCGTGCCCGCGTGCACGCATTTCGAGACACATATCATCGCCTCGGTTTGCGTGCCCGCGTGCACGCATTTTGAGACACATATCATCGCCTCGGTTTGCGTGCCCGCGTGCACGCTCTTCGAGGCACCTCATCCGTATTGTTTCTACCATCGCCTCGATTTGCGTGCCCGCGTGCACGCACTTCGAGGCACCTCATTTTCATAGCATTGTGCATACTAGGTTGTATCTTAGATTGTATTCCGTCATTTCCTCGGTTTGCGTGCCCGTGTGCACGCACTTCGAGGTATTTCATTTTCATAGCATTCTGTGTATGTTAGGACTATAGCTTAGTTGCATTTCATGCATATCATGCATATTGCATCGTGTCCGGAATAGGAGTTAGCCCGGGCACGGGAAACGAGGTACATTTCGTACTCCAAGTGACGGAATGTGTCTCAATTCCCCAGTCACCGACACTCCGGATTATCCATGATGGGGTTAGGTTTTAGCTGTAATTTCATGTGCATTCATCTTATATTGAGTTGTGCATTTCGACTCCTCGACCATCATGCCTCGGTATGCGTGATTGGTGGCACGAGGATCGAGACATGCATATATTTGTGCAAATACATTGCTATGCCCCTTTCCTGCTCTCTGTTGCAGCAAAACGCAGAATCAGTAACTTTTCAAGGCTTGGCACGCATTTTAAGAAACAGGTGTAAACAGAGGCTAATTGGGGCATTCCGGTGGATTTCCGCGCAAGACAACCCGGACATGCATCATCCATCAGAAGCAAGGCAGTCCCTGGCTTGCACGCCAGTTTTATTTGCTTTCTTAGTTAAATTCATTAATTAATTAAGATTTTGTAATATTTTGGACTGTAATATTCTTTTATTCGGGACTGTAATATTTGGACTGTATATTTATTCGGACCCTCTGCGCGAGGGCACAACTGTAATAAGTGTGCGTGTGTGTGTTGTATGTCTTCCAACCCCACGTCTTTCTCCCTTTTATTTATCCGCTTATGATGGTTAGATTAGGGCATATTTAAATTAGCATACAGTATGACAGCATGTTTGTATCATTCATCTGTATTGCACGCACCGGGCTCGGCGCACCATACTAACTACATCGTACTTTCAATTCCAAATTGAATACATGGTAGTTGTAGCATTTCATATACCATCTTAGAATAGCCGAGCCTGCCATAGTTGCATTTTTGCATGTGTTGCATTAGGCATTTCTGTATGCTTAGGATCATGCATGATTTCTAATACAGTTTTTGTTTTGGCTTGGAGTACCCGGTAAGTTTTATGCTTTAGCATCCTTGCATGCGTGTGAGTGTTGCCATGAATAGCATGCTTACCATGAGGCTATGTGCTTATGTGATATAACTGCCTGAATGCCTGTGGGTGAAGGTTGGGTTATCTGAATTGGAATAAATCATCAAATGTTTTAAGCCTACCTGCGGGTAGCAAACCGTTTTCAAAAACAAACAAGAAGTGTTTTGTTCCAATCCAGGCGACCTGGTCTATATTTATATGCTGTGCGCATTACATAGTAACCTAGGCTAATAACCGGTACAAGAACTCACAATGTTTTCAAAAATTGATATCATGGTTAGTAGAGGCCGGTCTATGACCGGGCGAGCGGGGGTGCTCACGAAGTGACCTTCCCCAATCGTACCCAAGTTCCCGAGCCGAGGCAACTTTGGTGATGACGGACACGTGGCCTTTTGGCACCGAGTCAGGGTTTCCTAAATTTCCCAAAATAAAATATTTAGGTGGCGACTCTGTATCTGGCAAAGCAGTCCATGTTTGGCACTACTTTTTCAAAAATCAGTTTCTCAAAACGATTTGCCGGATTTGGACTCTTTGGTTCAGACTTAGAACCGTGACTGACGAAAAGCCGAGTCCGAGCTGTAGCGAGGTCCCCCCGCGGCCCTGTTACAGTTGGTAGTGTTTTGCCACCAGGGTATGATCTACGAGGGCGGAGTGAGCTTAGTGGCCTACTTGCTAGCTTTGAGAGTGGTGAGTGTAATGAGACCCAGACTGTGTTGCCAAGAGTGGTTTGTGAGTACTCGGACGTCTTTCCCGAGGACCTTGTTGGTTTGCCACCTCACAGAGAGATTGAGTTCTCTATTGACTTAGTGCCCGGCACGGCGCCGATTTCTATGGCACCTTATCGTTTTGCCCCAGCTGAGTTAGTTGAGTTGAAGATCCAACTCCAGGAGTTGCTAGATAAGGGCTTTATACGTCCTAGTGTTTCGCCATGGGGAGCACCGGCCCTCTTTGTTAAAAAGAAAGGTGGTACTTTGAGACTTTGTATAGATTACCGGAAATTGAATCGGGCTACGGTTAAGAATAAGTACCCTATGCCTCGTATAGACGATCTGTTCGATCAGTTGAAGGGTTCCCGTTGTTTTTCGAAGATAGACTTGAGATCGGGTTATCATCAGTTGAGAGTCAGGGAGGAGGATATTCCGAAGACGGCATTCCGTACGCGGTATGGCCACTATGAGTTTTTGGTGATGCCATTTGGACTCACCAATGCACCGGCAGTATTTATGGATTTGATGAACCGGATATTCCGGGAATTTTTAGATCGTTTTGTAGTCGTCTTCGTGGACGACATCCTTATCTATTCACCTTCTGAGGAGAAGCACAAGGAACACTTGAGAGTGGTGCTTGAGTTACTTAGAGCCCATAAACTTTATGCTAAGTTTGGGAAGTGTGAGTTCTGGTTAGAAGAGGTCAAGTTCTTAGGCCATGTAGTTTCTGGAGAAGGAGTGTCTGTTGATACATCCAAGACTGAGGCAGTGCAAGATTGGGCACAGCCTAAGAGTGTGTTTGAGATCCGCAGTTTTCTGGGGTTAGCTGGGTATTATCGCCGGTTTGTGAAGGATTTCTCCAGGTTAGCTTCACCTTTGACTAGATTGACTCGGAAGGGAGTCAAGTTTGTATGGAGTGAGACTTGTGAAAAGTCGTTCCAGGAGTTGAAAGTTAGACTGACCACCGCTCCAGTCTTGATTATTCCGGAGAGAGGGTTGGGTTATGCAGTCTATTGTGACGCCTCACGAGAGGGTCTGGGTTGTGTGTTGATGCAAGAAGAGAAAGTAGTTGCCTATGGCTCACGTGAGTTGAAAATTCACGAGAAGAATTACCCTACGCATGATTTAGAGTTAGCAGCTGTGATATTTGCCTTGAAGAGTGCACAACGGAGAAGGGTAATAACTTTTTTGGTTATCACTGTTGAACAGATGAATGAGTTCAGAGATCTTGTTTGTTTCCTTAAATATTTGTTACCAAGAAATATTTAAATAAAACTTCACACAACATATACAAAGTATCTAATTTGCTAATTACTACTACGAACGGGGAAACAAAATAAAGGTATGACTATAACACTTACAATACTTCAGAACGACGTAGCTAGTTCAAACATAAGTATCCCACAAAAATAATTTGTGGAAACATTCAACATAACACAGTACATAAAATAAAACGACGAGTACAATAATTAACAGTTACATAGACAAATATTAGACAAACCTTTCACAAACTCATTGCCGAAAGAGTTATTTTAACGCACACAATACATAATTATGGATAATCTAATATAATTTAGTAGATAGATAGATGCCCAATCCTCGCTCAAATCGGCAATCTCAGAGTCCGAATAATCTGAGAGTTCAGGGTCAGAGAGAAGTGTAGGATCCTCTTTGATAGCCTCAGCATTTGGTGTTGTTCCTTTCTTCTTGGCATCCGACTTAAGTATAGATAGTTGGGCTAACCTACGGTGCATTTGAGAAATCTCACGTCGAAGTCTTTCACATAGTCGATCAACATTATCTGGATCTACCTTTTGGATCTCAACTGAACGTGCTTTCGGCACCTTCAATCGATTTTCTCGAAATAAATATACTGAAATAAATATATTTTCCTGATGCTGTCATCTCTTCTATACTGAAATAAATTTTTTTTTTCTTTTATTTATCTCTTTGTGTAACGACCCAAATTTTTAATTATTCTGTAAAATTTATACTAATATTATTTAATCACAGTTGGGAAAATATACGATTTACTTTGTATTATTATGTGCAATTTTGTAAAATAATATAATTATTGAGAATTTAGGGGTCAAAGTATAAATAAATAACTAAGTTAACTTATCCATTGTAGAGCTTAGTGATAGCAGCTAAATTAGGGGGGTACGTGGGTGGCTACGTGTCACCTAAAGCTTGCTGAGCAAGCCTTGCATCTTGTATAAAATGAAGAGTTGGGAACAAGAGGAAGGAAAAAACAAATAAAGAAAGGGAAAGAAAGTAATGAAAGTTAAGAAGGTTTTGATGGTGGAAAGAAAGAGTGAGGTATTAATTTTAAGGTGAGTTATATTATACCTTGAGTCACCATAATATATTTCACGTATGTTTTGAGTTACCATAATTTATTTTACGTAAATTATGTTTTATATATTATATTAGCATTTTTAATTATGTTATTTGTTTATGAACCTCATTTAATATACTAAGGAAAACCCATGGATATAACTGTTTATTAAAATGTGTTTTGAGTAATTATTTTATAAGTACCACCACGGAGGTCCCATGCCTTGGGGGACTTAAATAACCATTGGCCCTCTGATTAGTTACTTTGTGACTCTTTGTCTGTCATGGATCCACTGACCCTTTAAATTTCTGGTGTAGAGCAAAGTGTTGTACGAAGCTAAGTGTTACACTGTGGTGGGAGCCACCTCTAGAGTTCGTACAATCCACCTCTTGAGTCTATACTTCTATTATGTTCTGTTCTGTACTGTGGTTATGATTATTTTGTTTATATGATTTCTGTATTATATGTCAAATAATCTTTGTATTACATACTTTGTATTTTAAAGCTTTGTTTAGCCAGTAATTATCCATGGTGAATTTTATGCTCTTATGCTCTTAGTATAATATTTCTCACTCTGCCATGTGCTTATAGCTGTTTACCAATTTTTAGGAAACAATGCAATTCAAAAATAGCTTTTGGAGAGTCTTAGACGCGGGGCTGCAGAATAGATACACATAGCACTTCATATGTAAATATTGGCCTTTTGGTCAATGAGTTTTGTTATGAAAGTAAAAGCTCCAATGATTATTTCGGTACCCTTACTTAAATATTTTTTCCGCTCGCGTTTATTTATTTGTTCAAGAATTGGCCGCAGGTAACTTCAGTTACTGGCCATCACGATGGGTACGGGGAGCGGATCGTGACACTTTGTCTATATCATCTACATTAGTTTTAATTATTTTAGTTTTACTAAAAGAGTGGTCAATATAATTTTGTCAAATTTGTAGAGTAGTTAGTGCAGTCTATCTTTTCTAAGGGTAACATTTTGTCAAATTACACAAACCTCCCTTAATGTTTAAAGAGAATTTTGAGAATTACACTGAGCTTCCGTAATGCATTAATTCTCATAACACTTAGCATCTTTTCATATGTAATTCATTAGTTGTATGTATCATCATGTCTACAAACCATCAACATTAGTTTGGATTGCTTTAGTTTGACTAAAATTGATGTCAATATAATCATGCCAAATTAGTAAGGCTTATTGTAGTTTTCTAAACTTAGAGATGATGGGTGTAATTTGCCCCTTATTTAATTATTCAATGTGATGGCCATTACATGAAGTAAATTTTTTATTTTCAAAGTAGAAAAAAAAGACATGAGAAAATTTTTAAAAGACAAGAATTTAATAAATAATATATTGGGAACATAGGGTTGAGTTTTGTTTTTGGAGATGTTGTAATTGTCACTTAAGTTTTCAAATAAATTTGAGACATGCAAATTTTAATGTTTGGCAATGCTTTTAGCTTTAGCTTTATGTTGTGTAATAATAGTAAAATAAATAAATATATAAACAAAATAGATAAAAAATAACCCTACTTTAACACTAACTCTCAATGTTAACAATATCCACAATTTTGCTTATTTGCTTGATTCTTTATCTTTATGGCATGCTCGCTTCGATCATGTAAACATTAGAAAATAAATGACATTGTAAAATATGAACTAATTTCTAAGCATGATATTGATATAGAAAATTGTTAAGTCTGCATGCAAAGTCATTATGTAATCAAAGAAATGAGCATGTGAACCAAGTGATTTTCTCTGGCACAAAAGCGTATGCAAGCAAAATAAAGGAGCGCAGTTTTAATATTCTGCTGATTTCAAGCCATTACGTTGCTCACTAAATTCTTGGCCCATACTTTTAATGTTACCGTCATTCTTGGCATGTTAACATTCTTCTTGACATCTAATTCTTCCTTGGAAGAGTTTATTTAGTTATAAAATTTATATAAAAATAAAAGGGTTAATTACTTGTCATTGGCCAAGGAAAAACATTGCCCAAACATGAAGGATGCAAGTTGTTTTGTGGTTGGTTGCAACTCAAACACTATGAGGATGTTACTCTGAGTTGCACCCATCCATATTTGTGTATATTTTCTCTCTGTCTCACTATATATTAATTCTTCCAAAATAAAAATATCACAATAATGATATTATAGTGTCATTTTTTTTATATGTAGATCATCTTCATAACTATTTTTATGTTAAAATGAAAAGTTCTTACTAAGTCACATTATTTTATATAAAAATTTATATGAATTTTTGTTTGTATATTTTTTAATCTTCCACCTGCAGCAACTAATGAATCCAATTAAAGGGTTTACAAAAATGCTAGAGATTCTAAAAATTCTACCAAAAGTTCTAGCAAATGTCTCACATAGATGTATGATCCACATGGACTCACATTGTGTGGGTTCCACACCCATATGAAACATTTGGTAGAAACTTTGGTATAATTTTTAGAGTGTCTAACATTACTCAAGGGTTTATTAAAATAAATGGTTAATCACACCAAAACTCTCTTAACTACTAATGGATATCGCTATGTCCCTTAATTTATGAGCTCTTGTGTTTTGACCTTCTCAACTTTAAAATATATCAATTCAACCCTTTAGACTACCTCTTGAAAGAATGTATCTGCACAATTTTCATTGTTAAGAGAGTGATAATTAACTAGGTCTTGATTTAATTGATAAATTAATAAACTATCCATAAAGCCATTAGACTCCCCCAACTAATATAGATAGACCTTTGGGATCCTCTCTCTCCCCCCTACCCTTCAATTGCATATTCTCGTCTTAGCTGTACCACGTCCCTTTCTTAATAGGACATGCCACCTTACCTTCGTTTGACACTACCTCACCCACTTTTGGTATGGTTTATCATTGACTTCTAAATAAATTCTATAAAACATAAGGTTGTGAAATCTGGATTTTAATGATGAAATTTATCAATAAATTGTTAATTTTAAGACGTCATATACAAGTACTTAAAAAAAGACCTCATATGACTTCAAATGAGAAATTATGGAACCGAAATATTTTACAAATCTGTTTAAAAATAGTTTCTAAGAATTTACAAATCAATAACCATTGAAGCTAATTTGCTGAGCAAAAGGATAAATTTATAATTTGAATAGCTTAAATCTTATAAACAAACACTATTAAATTGGTTGTGAGGTGTAGTTTGTTCAAAATAATAAGAAAAATGTGTGTTTTTTTTTTCGATTTAAATGTTTTAAATTCTAAAATAACCCTTTTTCATGAAGTTCAGCTTCAATGGTTATTGATTATCACTTTGGCAAAAGCGATGTACCACTGGATTAAATTCACAGAACCCTAGCCCTAACCCTTTCAACAACCCAATTTGAATTCACAGAAACCTAGCCCTAACCCACATTGGTATCTTCTAAACTTCCTCCCTTACTATTCTACCCACATTCGCATTTTCACAAACAAAATCAACATAAACAAAATCAACATAAATAAAATTCAAACTCAGAGAGAGTGAGAGAGAGAGATAGACAGTGATATACCTGCGAGAGAGACGAGCTCAGAGAGAGAGAGAGACACCGTGAGCGACCCATAAAGAGAAAGAGAAAGTAGAGAGCGACAGAGAGAGGGAGAGTGATTGTGAGCGACCCAGAGAGAGAAAGAGAGCAGAGAGCGATAGAGAGAGGAAGGAAGGTTGCCTCTAGTTGGGGTTTTGGGGGGAAAAGAAAGAGAGGAAGAAGAAAGCGTGGTTGCAAATAAGGGGGGGTGGGCCATTTTATAACGGGTTTCTGTTAAAAGTGTGTTTCCAAATCATGCAATCTTTACCTAAAAGCGCTAATAGTAACAGTGCTTTCTTAAGTAAAGGCGTGTTTTCTAACCACGCTTTCATAATTCCACTGCCTGGGCCAAAAACATGCTGAAAGCGTGTTTTATAAACACGCTTCTGCTTAGTTTGAGAAATTCGGCCTAACTAAACTTAGTTTAGGAAATAAATTAGTATAGGGGCTTAGTTTGGGAAAAGTCCCAATTTTTACATCATAAGCAAATTGGTCACAAAATTCACCTATTGGGATTACATCAAAGCTTTTACAAAAGCTTTTCTTTATATGAACCCTAACCGTACTCATTCATGGTTAATCAAAGTTTACCCCCAATTATGCTAAGTTGATATTTCTAATTGGTTTTTATATTATATTTAAAATAATATAAAAAATAAAATTAGCCTTGCACAAACGTCACGTCAATAATTATGTCAAAACTGAATGTTTATATAGCATGCCATTAAAATTATAACATTTTTGTCATACATATATAACATTATTCTTTTGATGGTTGGTTGAGTTAATTTGAATAATTTAATAGAGTAGATGTAACGCCCTCAAAATAATAGTATTAATCCCATCAATTTAGACATACGAAGATATAAGAAATAAACATCATTCTATTCATCAGAGTAATTCTTTACAAAAGCATTACATGTTAACAACAAAAGCAAATGCCTTACGGGCTTACAGTTTTCCAAGTTAACACTTGGTTACAAAGAGGAGAGTACTAACTCAAATACACATTAAGCCCTTGGCTTGAAATTACATGTAATACAACAAGGATAATACAACCACAAACGTCTGCCTGCCTCTAGTTTCTCAAGCTATGTCCTTGGAGGTGGCATGCTTCCTGTACCTGAAAATGGTGTCCCATATAGGGTGAGCCATAGCCCAGTAGAAATACACTAAACCAACTATAAGCAATGACTAAAAGATTAGCAGTTTGATAGATGGTCAACACTTGTACACTCGTTTACCTCACATTACTGTTCCATGACATTCGTGTCCATGTTACAATTCACTTTCCATTTCTTATTCAACTTAGAGTTTGAAAACAAGGCTCAGTGCCCTGGCCAAATCATTTGATGAGATCATAATTCCCCACTAGAACACTTTCAAAATTCGTGATGGATATACATGTTGGTGTCATATCTAAATCAAACAAAACATTTCCATATTTCTCAACGATATACATTTTAGTGCTATATCAAGTCAAACAAACAATTCCATATTTCACGAATGATAATGATATACATTTTAGTGCTATATCAAATCAAAACAAACGTTTCCATAAGTCTCAAATAATACACATTGTAGTGCTGTATTAATGAAACAAAAACACTTCTAATTCGCAGCCTGATACACATTGTAGTGCTATATCACTGTCACAAGATTCGGTTTAGAGGTTCAGCCCCATTCTTCCAATAAACCGTGGAGTACAGCCCCTTTCTCCTCCCACACAATACAATGTATATAAACAATTATCATATACAAATTCAACCTATCAGTACAACATTTTGATGTATTAAACCAATTGCCATGTTCATTAGCATACTCAATAGATTAGCTTTAGTTTGCCTAATCATCATACATTGCCTACAACAATCAAGACTATCCTCCACCGATAGTCCAATACAGTTATTTCTAAATAGAAAATAAATGCACCAATTTGATATATTATCAACAGTTTAACTAGGTGAGCGATAAGTGAGTCCAACTACACCCTTTAACCCCATATCTTTCTATTTTGAATATTTCCTATTCAATTTCTCAATTCCCTAAATTTCTTGTACAAATTAATTTATCAATGTAATTAGGGCTTTACCCATAATCTACATAACAACACTAAGGTTCCATTTTCTTCAATAGTTCAACATTAGCCTCATTTCTCTATATCAAACATGCATATAGGTTTACATATAACAAACCCCCATCTTTTGTAAAATTACACAAAGACCCAAACTTTCTCAAAAATACCCAACAACCCCAACATATCAAAATGCTAAAATTCAAAGACAAAACTCATAAGGAGGAGTAGGATATCCCTACCTCAAATTTGGAGCTCAAAGGGAGAGGATGACGAAACTCAAAGTGCTCCAAAACTCAATATGCTCGGATCAAAATGTAGCCCTCGACGATCAACACAACTTTTGTAAAGGCCAAAGATGAGGAAATCACTCCTACTAGATCAATACTTAGAGAGAAGTTGAGTTTTAGTGAGAGAAGCTCTCAAATGGCTTTTTCAGAAAAGTAAGAGAGAGAAAGGATGTTGAAATGTGATTCAAAAGTGCACAGCTGCCAACTGATATACGCATGATCCGTTCGAGCGGAGAATAGAACGCTCGAGCGTCAAGCACAAAAACTAGAACCGCTCGAACGCAAGAATGCCCGCTCGAGCACGAAAACCAGTTCGCTCGAGCGTAGA
The DNA here is from genome assembly GCF_055761805.1 of Camellia sinensis. Lineage (NCBI taxonomy): Eukaryota > Viridiplantae > Streptophyta > Magnoliopsida > Ericales > Theaceae > Camellia > Camellia sinensis. The sequence continues at coordinate 87,014,940 of NC_138965.1, forward strand.
TTACCCCTTCTCAGAACTTTCGCAGACAATGAACACCCCGCTCGAGCACCAACAGACCCGCTCGAGCGTGAAGAAACCGGCTCGAGCGTGAAAAACACATCTGCAGAAGTTTTGCAGAGGCACAGATACTGGAAGTGTGAAAACTCCGCTCGAGCGTGATATGGTTCGCTCGAGTGTACAACTAAAAATCCAACTCCGCTCGAGCGCAAGGGTACCCGCTCGAGCGTACCACCAAAACTCTGGGCAATAAGGAAAGGGACTAAGGCTCAACCAGCTTGTTCGAAACACGCCCAACACATCCTAAAACTCAGACATACGGAATTTAAAGGATGACAACATGACATACAACCACCAACTCCACTGAACCTACGACCAGAACACTGTACATAAAGGGGACAAACCCGGGATCGCTATAGTAGAGATTGTTGTCACAACAAACATTATGTAAAGAGATGGAGCAAAATACAAATGTAAATTTAATATACTTTTACCATGTAAAATGCATAAAAATGTTGGAATTACTCTTAGGAAGTTTGTTATTGAACAATTAAAAATAAAATTTCAACATGTGTTTTTTCATAACAAATATTCGTAGAGTTATATTTAGCCCATCTTAATTATTCATTTTGATTAGTATTATCAAATTTTAAAACATGATTTCAAATTAAAAACTACATTTTAAAAACACAATTTTATTTACCAATTAAATTAAAAAAAGTTAATAATAATAATTTTAATTTTAAAATGTATTTATAAAGAAAAATGATTGAGAGCTCTAGAAATAGAGCTCTAGAGGAGTTCAAAATGGGTGGGGCTTACCTTTGATGTGATGTGTATGTCTGTATTTTTTTTTTCTTTGCCACATGTGTAGAGCTCAAATATTAAAATTCTCTACCATTAGTGATTTATAAATCCACACGGTAAAAAAAGTATTTATCGTTAACACATCACAATTAAGGTTGCAAATGAGGCCGAATTTAGAAAAATATTACAATGCAAAAAAGATTAGCAAGTTGGAAAGCAAATACTTTATCCATGGTAGGCAGAGTTACTCTCATAAAATTTGTGACCTCTAAGAGCGTCTTCGACGTTTACTATTTTTTTCATCAAATTTGACTAAAAACTTCATCTAATATCGCATCGCCCAACATAAATTTTTGGATTTTTATCAAAACACCAGTTGACTGGGAGGATCTGGCCAATCAATTGGTTTGGTGTAAATTGACCATAACCTGCATGACAATTTTGCAAGGAAGATGTTGTCCGGGAGGACGTCTAGCCCAACGGTCGCTTACAAATTTGATAAAAACGCTCTAGGCATTCTCAGGTTGATGAAAAATTTAAGACAATTTCAATTTGATATTAGTTTTATGTTATGATTAGAGCATCAAAAATTGGACTTTTTTCATCAAATTAAAATTTGATTAAAGAAAAGAGCAAGCATTGGAGACACTCTTACATCATGCAAACCATGCTTTTACCCAAAAAAGGTTTGCAATGAGATTGATAGCCTAAACAGAAACTCCCTCTGGGGTGATACAATGGAGAGGAAGAAAATTCATCTTGCTAATTAAGATGTGGGATGTAAAATTAAAAAGAATGGGGGACTTGGGATCAACAAAGCCGAAGACCAAAACCTGGCTTTGATCTCTAAATTGGGTTGGAATCTTTTCAATTAGAAAGATGATATGTGGTGTGAAGTTTTGCATAAGAAATATTTAAATAAAACCTCATTCCATTATTGGAAAAGAAGGAGGAATGCTTTCCATTTATGGAGAAGCATCATGAGCACCAAGAAAATTTTAAGGAAAGGTATGGAATGAAAGGTAGGTGATGGTAAGTCTGTGAATGTTTGGAAATATTAGTGATATGGAGACAATGCTTTTGAGGAAACTGTTTCCTTCACCAATCATACCAATCACAATGAAGCTCCTATTATAACTAATGTGAGATAGCTTTTGGGCGAGGATGGCAATTGGGATGAGAGTTCTGTGCATAGGAACTTTCCCTCCCAATTGGCTTATCTGGTCTTGAAAGCTACTCTTCTTGGGAATCTCGACATGGATACTCTTTGTGGGGAGGGTCTCCTGATGGTACCTTCGTTGTTTCCTTAGTGCATTAATTCATCTTGAGGAACAGTGACAAGAAGGAGGACTGGAAATGGGTATGGAAGCTCAAATTACCACAAAAACTTAAGGGTTTATTGTGGATTGTGCTTCATAGCAAACTACTTACCAATCAAATGAGAATGAAGAAAGTATTGACTAATGATACTCAACGCACTAGATGCTGTGAGGTCGAGGATATCAATAATTTGTTTTGAGATTGCTATAAGGCCAAAGAAATGTGGCTTACTATTTTTAATAAACATTGGTACCTTGACATGAAGAGGAAACCTTGGATGGTTTGGATCAAGAGTAATGCTGAGAGGATAAGAGCTGGTGTAGCTCGGTCTTAAAACTAACGAGCTAGGACCAAGTGAAGTCTGGGTCGAGCTATGGGCTGAGGTGCTTTGGGCTCACAACTTGGACCTCACCCTTTTTAGCTCGGTTAGAGACTACTGCTATTAGCTCGGTCTAAATAGCCAAAACCGAGATATAAACGTACAAGGACCGAGCTAGGCGTTGCATATGAAGGCACCGAATTAAGTGTGTCAAAGGGCTAGTGTTAGCTCGGTCATACTGTTATTCCATCGTAGTAGTTATCTCATTTGGCTTGCGGTAATGACTACTAGGAGGACTTTGCTAAGGAGAGTAGAGTCTTACTAGGATTGAGTAAACCATCTCACTTGGTTGGTAGTGACTAGGGTGAGTGATTCCTAGGAGAACTCTTAGAAGAAGAGTTGGAATCCTACTAGGATTGTGCCACATAGAATCTATAAAAGCTTATGACAGAACCTATGTACAGGTATCACAATTTTGACTCTCGAATACACAGAGCTCTAGTTTATTGTCTACTTTGTTGACTTAAGCATCAGAGAGGTATCCGACACACACCCGCCGACTAGCTCACGCTTGTGTTTTCAGGGAGTAAAGTGACGACGTAAGGAGGAGCGCAAACTTGATCAACAGGATTATACGAGAAGATTATTTCGTGCTCGTACAAATGCTAAATGTAAGATACACTTTAATGATGATCTCTCTTGGTATACTATTTTTGTTGTTGCTTTATGGAAAAATTGGAAAAACATAAATGATTTTATGTCTGAGGAAAATCTATGAGTAATAAATAGAGTGCCAAATTCATTTTGGATTACTCTAGAGAAATCCATCAAGCTTTCCTTTACATTGTACCTATCTCTAGACTTTCTTATAGACTAATCACTTGTAATTTACCACCTCCAAGAAGACTAAGGGTATGTTTGGTTTGGCTTTGTAGAGTGCTTTTGAGAAAAAAATTTCAAAAAACTTGTTTGGTTTGTAATTTTTCCAAAATTACTTTCTCTCTCTTACACATCAATCAATCACTTTTTCTTTCTCCTCTTTCCTCTCTTATTCTCAATCATTTTTTCTCTCATGCTCATCTACTCAATTACAACAAAATATTAAATCATTCCAAACTCCCAAACTCCAAAACTACTTTTAAAATACACAACCAAATAAACTAAAAAAAAATTTAAACTCTCTCTCCAAAACAATTTTTAAAAACTACTCTCTTAAAACCAAACCAAACATATCCTAAAACTCAACATAGATGGTAGTAGGAAAGTAGGAGGAGGTTAAGGATTTTGAGGGTTGATCTGAGATAAAAGAGGAGTATGGGTGTATGGACACTATGGCAGATTGCAAAGAGGAACCAGCCTCGAAGTTGGGCTATGGGCACTGTATAGGGGCCTAACAGTCATACTTCAAAAAGGCTTAAATAATGTGATCATTAAAATAGATGTAGCTCAGGTAGTGCAATTGATGGAGGAATAAATAGGGGATAAATGCCCTTTTAAGAACTTGGCAGAAGATGCCAAGATCTTGCTTAGAGGATGTAAGTGTACTCTTTAACATGTTTGGAAAATAGGGAACCTATGCGCTGATGCCTTAGTCAAGTTTGGAGCAAAACAAATTGAAGATATAATGGTGGTGAATGAACCACCAATTGAAATTAGAAGTCTCCTTGTTGCAAACATGGTAGCAATATGTCTAAGGAACGGGCTTAGGCCACGTTTGACAAGTTAACATTTTAATCAAAAAGTCAAAAAGTTACTAAAAAAGTCAAAAAGCCTATAACCTATACCAAAAAGTTAAAGATTCTCTTTTATCTCTATTTTTTGTATATCTTTTCGTAAAAAGCCAAAAAATCATCCTAAATATACTAGTTTTTTTTACCTCATATTTTAGCCAAAAAGTCCAAAAATTACTAAAATAACATGTTCCTAAACGAGGCATTAGTCTCTTTGTTATTTTTTATTTTCGTTGTAAAAAAAAAAAAAAAACTATGTTCTTTGCGCAACAAATCGATTTTAAATGAGTTTAACAAAAGTAAGGGCCGAGTAATTTTATTTTTTATATTACATATAAACTTATCTTCATTTTTTGACTTACAAAATTTATTATAATTAACAATTTTTGTATTGAACCCATAAATATTTTGTTTTTTAAGTTACATCAAGATCGAAATATTTAGAGAGAACAAGTTAACCAAGCCCCATATAGTATTTCGAAATATTAGTTCCTTCCAATGTTTTTCGATTGGATGCTTAGATAATTGATTTATCGGTAGTGATTGGTAGCTCGAAAGAGCTCCCCCGAATCCCCTCGGAAACGAAAACGACGCCGTTTTCGTCGTTTTCATTTTTTTTTTTTTTCAGGGGAAGAAGAAAATTAGAAAAGAAGAAGAAGAAGAGAAGGAAGAAGAGAAGGACTGGAGGGGCCATCAACCAGTACGGGGCGGAGGCGGAGGCAGAGGCGGAAGCGGGGCGATCTGCGACAATCGGAGCTGAGCTGTGACGACCGGAGTGAGCTGCGACGATCGGCGGGACGACGATCGAGGGGTCTCTCTCTCTCTCCGTTCCCCCTCCATTCCCTCTTCCCCTCCTCTCTTCTCTCCCTCTCCTCCTCTCTCTTTCTCCCTCTAATTCTCCCTCTCTCTCCCTCTGTTACAGGAAAAAAAAATAAAAATAGAATACTCAAAACGATGTCCTTTTGGGCATTCGAGGAATTAGGAGAAAGAACTTTCGAGTTACAAATCATTATTCTTGATTTATACCATTTGAGTAATAAATTACTAACAAAATTTATATTATAGTGTATTAAAATTTAGATTTTTTATTTCAGGGAAGTTTTTAATAAACCGAATTAGGTCGGTTCGCGCCGCTTTGCTTGTAGGCACTCTCTTCTGGCTCAATCCTAGAACCCTCAGATAAGCTCTCTCGCCATCGACCTTCCACTTCTCTGTCTCTCTCCACAAACCCAAGAATCACCATGTCCATGTTTCTCCGAGCTCTGCCCACTATAACCCTACGTTCCAAACCCATTTCTCTCTCATCTGTCCCCCTCTTGTACCTCAACTTGCAAACACTCACTCAACCCAGAATATATCCAAGTAGAACCACTTACTCCGTTTCTGCTTCAGCAACTCCATCTACTTCATCAGAAACCCTAATTTCTAACCCTAAACAGCCTGCAATACCCTTCAAAGACTCTCTCGAATGGGTCAGCAGAACCGGGTTTTGTGGTGAATTGTCTGAAAACGACGTCGGTAAACGGGCCAGACTTTGCTGGTGGGTCGCGCTTCACCGGATTCACGGTGGTCTCACTTTCCTCAACCTCAGAGACCACACTGGGATTGTGCAGGTTTGCAAGATGAAAATTCCATTTGATTGTTAACCTTAGGCCTTGTTTGTCTTGAGCTAAAAATATCAACTTTTTTCACTAAAAAAAGTTGCAATAACCAAAAGGCATCATTTTTTAGATTTTAAAAAATAAAATAAAAAGCAACTAAAAACAGTGATGATGCGTTAGGGTTTTTTTGGGAGTTCATAAAATGATGGTGTTCAGTTTGCTGTAAAGTGAACAGTACTATATATAATTTATGGCTCATAATGTGTTGTAATTAAGATTAGTCATTGAGTGTGAACTACTTTGATGCTAAATAATTTATCAATTTTGAATTCATATATATGTATTGATTTGATTCTAGCCTATGTTTTGGCTCACAAAACATGAATGTATGAGAATGTGATTCAATGTGCCGAGGGCATTTTTGATATTAGTGAAACGACGAAGGTTTTTTATTATTATTGTTGGATTAAAGGAACAATAGTGGCAGTGTCATTTGGATTAATAATTATAAAATGTTGTCTGGTTTCTGGGCCTTCTCTGTAATATTATGTGGATAATGCTTCTGTCTCAAGTTGTTTTTGATGCCACAGAATGTATGATTAAAATTTGTTGTTTTAGTGCATGCAACTTCATTGACTTGTATAATAAATTTGCAAAATTTACCAGTAATTTATCCTAGTTGATGTTGGCATTATTTACTTTCAGGTTACCACACTCCCCGATGAGTTCCCTGATGCACATTCGATTATTAATGACCTGAGGCTCGAGTTTGTGATTACTGTGGAAGGTGTTGTTCGGCCTAGGCCCAGTGAGTCAGTTAATAAGAAAATGAAGACTGGGATGATAGAGGTAAGGCAATTTTGCTTTGTTAAAAACACTAAAGTGTTGGTTTAACTAATAGAAGAGTATGCTATTTTTCGCATTTGTGTAAGACAAATGGCCTTTTAGTTTTTTATGGGCATTCTCTTTCCCTCAGATATGTAGGTAGGGTTAGTTTTGTCTCTGATATTGTAGGCCCATGTTGAGCTTGAAGTTTGATGTTCATAGGGAAGCGTGAGTGCAGTCAAATAGTTTGTTGGGAAGGTAACAGAGAAATGGACTAAATGGTACTATGATTTAAGACCATAGTTATCAATCTTGCACAGTTGTACCTGTCATTGTACTGTTTTTGCTCATTTTATGGTACGTATTGGTACCAGTAGGCCTGTCAATCAGGCAGGACTGAAGCAGCCTTGGAAAAACCAAGATCAGTCTGAAGTGGATATAACTTGCCCAAGCTCGAGCTCATTCCGTTACAAAATAAGGCTTCTTTCCCAAACTCAGGTTGTGGTATGCTGCCCAAGTGTGGCCAAGTTCTTTTGATGACCATCAAAGTTTTATGGTGTTTCACCATCCTCAAATTTGTATCAACCTGATGCACTCTCATTGGAATGCTGATTGTAAGTTATCACGAGCTCTGTCAATTCATCAGGTGTTTCTGATTATATCTTTGGAAAATTTGGGATCTAGTATGAAGGATGTATTTCATTCGCTTCTCTTGCTCTCATTATTAAAGATGCATATAGCATATATAGAGGAAGAAGATAAATGATTGAATCTGGGTCGTCACTTTTTGTCACGTAGAGTAAACAAAAAATAATAATGCAACCATATTTTGGGGAGGAAGAAGTGAGAGCATCTACATTTGGCCCTCTAACTAACCTTGAATGCATGCTCATACAATAGGCATTATACGCTACATCTCATTGACAAATTGGACTTTTAATTCTAATTTATAGTTAATTCAAATAATTTAATGCTTTGCAACTGGAATGCATCAGTTTTCTACTCTTTTGTCTATCTCAATGTAGCTTGTTATGTTGTTTATTCTACATATGGAATGTGATATATTTACTTTTTCTACCATTTAGCTAGTCTTTTTGCCAATTTTTTATTTTTATTTTAACGTCATTCTGGCTGTGCATGGCAGGTTGCTGCAGAGCATGTTCAACTGTTGAATGCTGTGAGAGCATGTTCAACTGTTGAATGCTGTGAGATCTAAATTGCCATTTTTGGTTACTACTGCAGATGATGTAAAAGATTCTGTTAAAGAGGAAATCCGTTTAAGGTAGCTAGCTTCAAATTGATCTTATCTAGGTTAAGAAATCCTTTATATTTGGCATTTGGCCATGGTGAGGTGATGCTTTACTAAGTTGCCGTTAGTCTAGGACAGAGAAATACATCCTATTTTATAATGCTAATTAAGTTTTTAATTATTTTAATTTATCTTTAGTTACTTCAAGCTTAAAGATCCCTTATGTTCCATCCTCTTTTGAAACTAAGAAAGAACATAGAGGTAGTGAACGACCTAATTCCTTCTCATCCTACTGATTGCCTGTTTTTGGTGATACTTATCCAAAGTATAAGAGCATGTTAGTTATTTTTTTCTTTTTAGTAGTATGAATTGCTTAGATGCCCCTGCCCCCCAATCTCCTGAAAAATCAGTCCTTTAAAAACTTAATTATTTAACACATATCCTTTTAAATTACACAAGCAATAATCAAACTTTGGAGTTTGCCTTTCAGCTTTATTATTGTTAGCGTGTCATGGTGCTGCTAGATTCTGTAAGGTTTTTGGTGTTTCGCATTTGCTGAAACCTTGCATTGGGCGGACCATTACTGGTGATGGAATTGATAGTTGGGGAAAATTTACTTTCTGAGGTATCTTTTTTTAGTACAAGATCATTTCTCTCCCCACAAATGTAGACTTTCCTACCAAAATTTCTGTATGGTGCCTCAAATATGCTCAGGTTATGAAGATGATTTTGTTCATTGCGTGCTGAAATTTATAATCTTCTGTCTATAAACGCTTGTAATTCTCCAGAGAGTAGAAACTGCAAAAGGACTTCCCCTCACCTTGTCCATGTGCGTGTGAATTTTGATGTGTAATTCTCTCATCGATACTGATTGAAAGGTCTCAAATGCATGTTATTAGATATCGTTGCCTTGATTTGCGCCGGCCACAAGTGAATTCAAACATAATGTTGCGACATAGTGTGGTGAAACTCATTCGCAGGTACCTAGAGGATGTTCACAGTTTTGTGGAGGTACTGCATTTGGAAATTTGAATTTACCTTTTCACTTCTCTATTGGAAACAATTTTTTCAGTTTGCATTTATGGTCTACATTCATACTTGTTTTTGATCTTGTCCTTTCATGGTTGTAAGGTAGATTGAGACACCAATACTTTCTAGATCTACTCCAGAAGGTGCCCGAGATTATTTGGTGCCTTGAAGAGTTCAGGTATGCCACTTTATTGAGATGTCTAGAGGAATCTGAATGTTACTTGTCACTTGAGTTACTTCATGCCGTCATGGCTTGGAGATTTGATTCACTCTAATGTGTATGTTGAAGCCAGGAACGTTCTATGCTTTGCCCCAAAGTCCACAGCTGTTTAAGCAGATGCTAATGGTCTCCGGTTTTGATAAATATTATCAAATAGCGAGGTAGGTCTTTTAGTTAATGGCCGTTTGAAATTTGGTTCGACCGCTCTGCTAGTTGCTTGTGCTGGGTGTGATTTCAGCATTCTGCCAATAAACATTTCAACTTATTAGATCTTTTTTATTTTTTAATTTTTTACCTCCTCTTTTGTTCCTTTTCTTTTTTATCGACAATTTTTTTTGTGTAAAAATGTCATTTTCTTGAATACCAAAATGATGGGTGTACTGATTTCAAGAATGAAAGAGAGTATACAAAAAGATTTGACCTACAAAACGATCCAACTTACTGGAAATAGAAGAATAAACATTTTCCTGTTAGTTAGTAGAAGAAGAATCAAAATTAGATTTTCATGGGCAGACATCCTACCAAAATTATGGTAGAAATTCATTTTGGTTTTCTTCCTTTGCAAATGTTTTCGAGATGAAGATCTTAGGGCAGATAGACAGCCTGAGTTTACACAACTGGATATGGAGATGGCTTTCACTCCTTTGGAGAACATGCTGAGGCGCAATGAAGATTTGATTAGACAGGTTATTAAGTTAGTTGTCAGGTGGTTAAAACTCTAATTAGATTTGGGAAGCACCCTGATAAAAGATCAACAAATAAGATAGAGAATAGGATGACGAAGAAGAGTGAGATACATGAACCAAAAGCAATTTAATGTTCTCCTTCCAGTCACACTATCAGTTTGGGAGAACTCGCAGCATAAATTTAAATTAAAGAACTGAGAAATTATATGATATGCCAGCTTTCTCAGAACATGTTCTTTATGTTTTTATATGGTGTGTAGAGTGAAACCTTGTCATGTCTATTTACAACTTCCAAACCAAACCAAGCCTCATGTCCCACTCAAGTGGGGTTGGCTGCATGAATCATTTTTCGCTATTATGCTCTGCCTATGGTTATATGCTCAGTTAAATTAATTAAATTCACATCATTTTTTCTATGTCATGCTTACTTATGACATCTAATATAGAAAAATGAATCCAATCAAATTATCTCAAAATACCCTTTGACAGGCCAATAATTTTCGGAGACTAAAAGCTGCTAATGAATTAACCTGACCCAAATTAATTTTTTGTGGCATTTGTCAGCATTGTGATATTAAATCTTTTGAGGTCTTTGCTTAGGCTGATGCGTAATCACTAGAATTTTTCTTGGACACTGATAGGCTTGGGTTGGCTTTACTTCAGCTCAGAGTATGTCTGTAGGTGGGATGAAAGAGTTTCAATTGATATATTGCAAGGTTTTCAAAGCTTCAAACCCAAATCTAGGTGCTAAAATCTATAGCATTTACTAAGGAATAGACTATTGAGGCCATAATCTAACTTGATCCAATTTGTACATATTGTGTACAGTGCTAATTTGTCCTAGAAATGACTGAGTCAAATTCTTCTTGAGCAGAGCCCATCTTGGCTTGGCTTATGGCCTGAGCTCACCTTTTGAACCTTAAATTTTTCCTCAATCTTGATTTCTGTGAACCAAACTTGTTAGTGCATGAAGTTGGTGTGCACACAATTGAGCACCTAGTAGAGTCCAGGCCAGGAGATTGCTTGCACATAGCAGAGCTTGTTGCATCAAGTTATAAATTATATGTTATATAATTCTTTTATTAATTTAGTTTATTTTTATGTTCCTGAAACTTGATTTGAACAATGTCACTATGAGGTTTGATTAGATATGCTTGTTGTAGGTTTTTCTGGAGATCAAAGGTATTCAGCTACCCAATCCTTTCCCCAGGCTTACATATGCTGAAGCAATGAGTCAATGTGGTTCAGACAAGCCAGATGTTCGATTTGATCTTGAATTAAGAGATGTAATAATGCCTCCCTCCCTCTCTCTCTCTGTCTGGTTTGGGTGGTTTATTTTTTATTTATTTATTTGGTGGTGGTGGTGGTGGAAGAAATTGACTTACATGTTCAACATCATTCTTCTACGGTGTTTCTGATTGGATTCTGAGAAAACTAATGCACTTTGCTGAGTGTTTGTTTTTAAATGCACTACTTTCCAGTTTCATTATCTTAGGTTTCTGATTTTTTATACTGTAGTTGAGCTGCTATCATAAACTTAATACACAGTTACCACTTTAAAAAATGAACATGACATTTATGACAGGCCAACCTTGCTACCAGTACATTATACTTCATTTCACATTTACTGAACCTTTACGTGGTCATGTGATGAAGGTATTTAATCATTAAAATGCTCCATGCCTCCTAGTCTTCTCTGATGAGCCAGTGTAAATGGTTAACCATTTTTGTCCTCTTAATTTTAAGATATGACGTGGGAGGTTTATATAATGTTATTTGCAACTATTCTCCTGCTTTCTTCAGCAAATAATATAGTGACAATAATTGTTATAATAGTTGTCGAATCAGAATACATATCTTGTATTGGCTTCCTGTTTTTATAAAACACATTGTATTGTATCATGTATCATAAGATCTTTTTACATCCTCAGAAATGTGTAGAAAAATTAAGTACCTTAAAAATAAGAAAATATCTTACAAAGATGAAGCAGTAGGCAACATATAATTGATTATATGATAAAAAGCATGACTCTTGGAGCTAAAGCCATGCAGAAATCAACACAATACAGTTAATATGAATTGTGAAGATATAAGCTAAATCTTATAAAAGATGTGAAACTTAGTTGCATTATTATATCATGATGTCAACAAAGTATATTTCATAGGAGTTTTAGGCTACATAAGTTTGATGCAAAATATTCAAAAACTTCACTACAATGCAAAAATACTAATTACTAATCTTGTGGGCATTTTCCAATGGCGTTATATTTTTAATACCAGAAAAGTAGAAACTCTGTGAAGGTTGCAAAAGCAAAATTAAAAAAAAAATCCCTTTTCATCTTGACGGACCTTTTGCACAATATCAATTTTGGGAAGTAATGCTTACCATTGAAAATCAAAGCATTTACATATTGTACATATCAAATATCATAGACCATGTTGTGCACCATGTCCCCATGGGTATTTTTAGATATATATAACATGCAGATGTGTGATATATATTGACTTTCTATTAAGTGTATTAAATCATGTGTACAGTACTATGTGTCGTAAGATACTGCCAACACTTCCTGTTCTATTTTGGATTTGTATCTAAAAGTAAGTTTTATTTTTTACTTTATTTCCGCACAAATGGAAGTTCCTTGTTGGCTTAATATAGCATCATAACAATATTGAGCATATAGTAGGTGATTTATGATGAAAATTTATTTGATATTCATGAGCAATTTCCTCTTTGTTTTTGCGTTCTTGAAAGAGTTTTCATTCCATTGTTTGTTGTCTTTGTTGGAATTTCAGGTATCTGATATTTTCACAGATTCCTCCTTCAAGGTTTTTGCAGATACCCTGGCAAGTAGGGGAATTATAAAAGTTTTATGTGTGCCTTTAGGATCAAAAAGCTATTCAAACACAGCCCTTAAGAAAGGTGATATTTTCAATGAAGCATTCAAATCTGGAGCTAAGGGTTTGCCTTTCCTAAAGGTCTTGGATGATGGTAACAACTGAAAACAGACAATCCTGATATTTGTAAAGAGATTTTATGGTTCACAACTGATGGTGTCATATTTTACTTATAGGGGCCATTGAGGGGATCCCTGCACTAGTATCAAGTTTGGATCCTACAAAAACGGAGCAGTTACTGACACGGTGCTCTGCAGGATCAGGTGATCTTATCTTGTTTGCATTGGGTCACCATGTCTCAGTTAATAAAACCTTAGACCGGCTACGGGTATATGTAGCACATGAGTTGGGCTTGATTGACCAAGTAAGCTCGTAGTATGCCTTCAATTTTGAAAGTTTTAATTCACATTTCCCTCTCGTACTGACTCTACTTGTTTCTTTTGTTTTCTGGCATGTAGTCCAGGCATTCAATTCTCTGGCTGACTGATTTCCCAATGTTTGAATGGAACAGTTTAGAACAGAGGCTTGAGGTCTGTTTAATGTTTATGTACTTCTACTTCTAGTTTCTTAAATATTATGATTTCTATTCATGGAAGAATTGGTAGTTGGGTTTTTTCAATGGTATGTTGTGATCTTCTTCTGTGCTTTCTTCTAGGGAATTTAAAACTAAATTTCTCAAGCCATTTGTGATGAAGTAGATTTTTGTTATTACAATTTGTGAAATTTGTTATTGAACTTCTTTCTGTATTCATGAAGAATCTCATGTCTAGTTTTTTTTTTGCAATTCTAGTAAAATGAGTGTTACATGTGTCGATTTCAGTGAACCAAGCCAAACTAATCTAAAACTATGTCCCAATCAAGTGGGATCGGCTACAAGAAAATCTTCAGCGAACTCTTTAACAAAAAATGTTCAATCTTTTGCTGCTTTATTTGGGATATTTAGACCTGATGGGTTAACCAGTCAGACTTGTGTCATACATGGGATAGATTCCTGCTATTATTACCTTGTAATAATTGAGGAATTGCTGTCTACCTTGGATTTGATAAGTAAAATTTGCATTGTATATGGGAAAAAGGTTATTTATATGATTTGATTTTAGCATTCTTTGGTTACCTGGCGTCTATTGTCAGCTGCTAATCTGATGAGGGAATTTTTTTTAGCGCTAACTCCCCCTCTCTCTGAATGATGAGACTAAAGGGCTGACTTATTTTATTCTTGGTAGTGATTAAAGGTCATTGTGCTATTATGTTTTTAGCATCTGCGGTAGTTATGACAAGTCATTTTATGTTCTGGTTCTTCCTTTTTAATTGTTGAGATCATGGTAATTTTGTTCCGTTGCAGGCCTTGCATCACCCTTTCACTGCCCCAAACCCTGAAGATATGAAGGATCTGTCCTCTGCCCGTGCCTTAGCTTATGACATGGTTTACAACGGAGTTGAGGTTTATAAATATGTACTCTATTCTCTGTTAGTTGCAATATTGATCTTTTGCCAGTACTTAACATGTGAAATTCAACGGTGCAATACTTAATTGCTGTGGTGCTATCAGATTGGTGGAGGAAGCCTGAGAATTTATAAGCGTGAGATTCAAGAAAAGGTTTTGGAAATTGTTGGCATTTCCCCTGAGCAGGTGAGGAGACACTTAACAAATACTGGTTGGGTTGCTCAATTATTAATTACTAGGGCCGTGTTTTATCTCCTACGTTGTAAATTATTTTTATATTCCCATCTAATGCAATATGTAAGTACCAAATTGGAGAAAGTATCCTCTTGTATGTAGATCTTTTGAATTACATGATATTAATATTATCATGGTTTTCATACTTCTATGGGCCAAAATTTTCATTGTACTACTAACAACCATCGATATATTTTCATGCGTTGACCAATTCTTCAAGATATTGGATCACTGTGGTGTGCACACTACATTGAATTGAAACACATATGTGATGTTGGCACTTTGGACAATAGTTCCTGGCAAGTTTTGGGTAGATCACTGTGGTTTGCACACTACTTTCTGATTTTTTTTTCTTTTTAGTTAAAATATTTTTGAAATGATAGATACAGCACATATATTTACTATTTAAAGGTGAGTTCCAATTGGACACCACTTGGAACTTTTGAATTTCCTTAGATTGATGTGTTAATACTTATTGCTCCCAAGGAAAGGAATAGCCGGATGTTAAATCTAGAAACTATTGACCCAAATGTAATATGGGCTCTGTTTTGCCTACAGGCTGAAGCAAGATTTGGCTATCTTTTGGAGGCTTTAGACATGGGGGCTCCTCCACATGGTATGAACTGCTAGCTTATATCTAACATAACAACAAATTACTATCATTTTGGGATAATTTATTCACTGTTGGCCTGGAAGTAAATGTCATGCATAATTTAAACCTGTATTGGTTAGATTGAATCATCGTTCTGCATAATGCTAGGATGTCCAACTACTGCTCATCTGTCTATATTTTTGAGTTCTCTTGAACATTATTTGGACCATAGCCTCAGGCCAACAGTTATCTAATATTGGAATCGTCTGGTCTGGAATTAAGACTGATTCCTTAGAATGAATTTAACTTGACCATACACAACTCCATTGTTTGTCCTTCATTAGAATCCTATTCCATTGTTATGTCAAAGCTTGGTTTTATGGCAGGAATGGTTTTCATGTCAGTCAATCTGTATGTGTGTGATGCAGGAGGAATTGCTTTCGGGCTGGATAGATTGGTGATGATGTTGGCTGGTGCAAATTCCATCAGGGATGCTATTGCCTTCCCGAAGACAACAACAGCCCAGTGCGCCCTTACTCGTGCGCCCCCTGAGGTGGATCTTCAGCAATTAAAGGATCTTTCATTTAAGACCCAATAGTTTTTCTTATTCATTTTACTTATCCTTCTTTTTTTTGGGTGAATACTTATCCTTCTGTTATTGAGTAACGATAATTTGGGGTTCAGTAGCTTGGGTACATCCATATTTTGCTCTGTGAGGAATATTTTAATATGTATATTTGGAATGATTTTGGCTACATCTAAAATAATCTTTGTTATTGTAGACTTCAAAACTCAGTGTAATTGATATATTCAGATGAAAAAAAGATCTCATTCCTTTTGTTTAACATTGCACTTGGACAAGAGTGAGCTTTGTTATTTCCCTCTGCTTGCTGAAACACTTATGCTCTTGTTGATTTTGGGATTCTAAACAATAATAATAATTATTATTATTTTGTAGAAATTGATGTGACATATCGTAACAAAGTATTGGTATTTAAAATAGACTTGCTAAAATTAATGGATAAGAGTAATTTAACTGACATATTACTTTGTAAATAAAATCTATAAGGAAAGTTTGTTGTATAGCATTTCTACAAATCGTTTGGATAGTTGTGTACAAAAATAATTAAATAATTTTTCTTGTGGACTAGGTTTGGAAGGGTGAGTGGATATTGTTATAATACATGAAATAAAAAATAAGATTTATTGATGAGAACCAAAGGAATAGACTCCTTATTAAGGTCGTCAATCCTACAAATAAAAATTTTAAAAAGAAAAAGAAAGTCAAGCTTTTATAATCACTTGCTATGATATTATGGTTTCCCTCTCAAAAATGAAAAGTTAGGGTATATTATGCCTTCGTTTGAAAAGTAGATTGACTTTTTGATTATTTTAGTTTGGGGTTTTTTAATTTTTTTTTTAAACTTTTGTGAAAGAAAAAATGAAATGATTATGATTTGAATGTGATATTTTGTCTTATTAATTTTTTAACTTATTATCTTTTTATGACTAAAATAGCCTCGAACTTACATGCTAAACATAGCCTATATAGCTGGTTTATCTAGTTTGAGTGGAGTTTTATTTTGATTCTTATAGTTTCAATTCAAGTAATTTAAATTTTATATTTCCAGTTTTATTATAATGTGAATATTCCGTCAATTATCATTAGAATTTTTGAATGGAAAAAAAATCGTGTGCAACTCACGTGGGATTTTAGCAATTTCACTTATCGTTACAATTCTAAAAGAAAAATACTGTGCAACTCATGTGAAATTTTTAGCAATCCCATGTGAGTTGTATATGGTCTTTTTAACAATTTCCCCCACAAGAATTTATTTATTTATTTTTTACTAGTGGTTCCTATAGTTTTTTTTTTAAAAAAACAAATTTATTTTGCTTACTTTAGCTTTGCACGTGTTTTTTTTCTCTCCAAAATGTTAAGCAAAGTGTCACTCTAGTACTTGTATTATCAATTTGAATATTATATTTTTAGTTTTGTTATAATATTAGTCCTCTGTCATGACTGGAGTAACTACATAAAATTCAAAATAAACTATTGTGACCACTGATATAATTTATTAATTTGTTTTTCTTGTGTGAAAGTTACTAAAAATCCCACGTAAGTTACACGTGATATGTTTAAGTTCAAAATTATAACAGTAAATGACGAATGGACCACATTGCTACAAAACTGAAAGTATAGGATTTAAATTTAATATACAGAGTAACACTTCGTTTAAACTATAGAGAATAATAGTGTAATTTGCTCAAATTATAAAATTTTATATAGAATGATGTGATTGATTTGGTTTAAATAATTCACTCACTAACTTTTAACAAACTCCAATGAATTAAAAAAGTTAATAAATTTATTAATTTATATAATATTCTTCTTTATGAAATTTTTATTGGTTTGGACTCATTATCAACTTTCTAGACAGAAGAAAAATGTCTACACAAATTTTCATCTTCTCTTCAAAGGATAATAACGGTCAATAGGACTTTAATTACTACAACTAAGCAAATTACATATATTGATGAGTTTTCTAAATTTTGCATTATTGTCAAGCTTTTATTTTATATATTGTTTTAAATTTGTATTTGTTGTCTGGATTAATGGCATCCAAGTATTTTAAATAAAAAATCTAGACATACATTTCATTGGATAAGCATTACATTACAACTGTGCTGCATAAATGCACATATTTAAACATTAATATTGAGAGTTGCTCTGTTTCTCCAACTTCTAAATTTGCTGTCATAAGCCAAAAGCATCTTGGTTTTGCATTCCCATCATTAGGATAAGTCTTTACATTTTCTTAGATTACACACACATCATTTTCCCACTTTTACATACAGATTAAAGGGGTGTTTGTTTTTTAATTAATTGGTGTCATTTGAGGCATAATAAAAAAGAGTTATGCTAGATTATTTTAAAATTTATTTACACTAACATGACAAGGGATTAAGTCTTAGTTGGTTGATTTTAAAATAATTAAAAAATTGATTTGCAACTATTTAGTTGATTTTTAAACAAATTAACAATTGATGTGCAATTATTTGGTTGATTTTAAACAAATTAACAATTGACGTTCAACTGCCTATGTTACTAGGGTGTAAATTTAGGGGATGACCCTTAAAATATCACGTTAGTTGTTGATTTGTTTAAAAATCAACCAATATTTAATCCCCTACCATGTTAATGTAGGTGAATTCAGAGATCTCTAGCATCACTTCTGTTTATCTCACCAATTTTTTAATTATTTTATATTATCAAATTACATGATAAAATATTATTTGTCATTATTATTTTATTAGCAATTTTTTTTAAATAAGAAATTAATTGTGCGAATTTACATAGTGATATAAAATAGTGATAAAAAATCAATGATATATCAACAAAAGATGAATAGCAAGGCTTTTTCATTATTTATTTATATTTGTAAATCATCTACCTATTCATCAAGTGTGTAATGATGGTGATGCATTAATGTCGCATACCATCCTATAATTATTTTCATTTTCATTTTAAAATTTATCTTGACATTTGAATTTGGTGAGTAATACAATTAATATCCCTCAACATATTTTAATTTAGTCCAACCAAGATCGCAATGAATTCATGACAATCGTTTAAATCCGGATAGATTTTTTGGTTTTGGGCAAGTAGCATTGCACATAGATTAAATAAAAAGAAATTGAAGTCTCTATAACTAGCAAGTAATTAAATAGGTATTATGTTAATATAGACTTAGTTGATTTTTTGACATTTTACAAAAAAAACGTGCAAAAAACTGTACAAAAATAGAGAGAATGATGTGATAACTTATAATAATTACTAACCCAAGCCTCCAAACAGGACCTTAGTGTGTTACAGTTTTTTATTTATTGTGATATCACAAAAGTAATATGAGTGGTGAGCAACTCCAACCACACTTTCTACTTTTTACTAGCTAAAGTATGAAAAAAATACACTCTTTATTTCACCTAATTACTTTAGCTATTATGTTCTCCAACTACACTCTTTATTTTAGTTAATTATTCAAACTAACTTAATTAATTTTTAAAACAAAAAATACTAATTGTTGATATTTTACTAATATAAATTTGCAATAATAATAAATTTGCCCATACAATGAAGAAAAAAAAATACAAAATACAAAATAAGTTATTCCGTAATTCATCAAATAAAATTGAAAGAATATGTAAAATTGCTACATACACATATACATATATAAAATATATAAAATCCCAAATCTAAGACATAAATATACAAAAATCCAAGATATATACATACATATTTGTTTGGAGAGCCTACGAGTCTCTTTAATTGTAACTAGCAAAAAGGTAGGATGGTAAAGTAGCCATCTGTTAGAGTCTAAAATTAGAATTATATTGGCTAAAATGCCTAATAAGTCTTTTTTAACTATCCCTTTGGAGATTACATCCCTTAATATATCATTCCATATTAACATTTAATGATGAGAGAGAGAGAGAGAGAGAGAGAGAGAGAGAGAGAGAGAGAGAGAGAGAGAGAGAGAGAGAGAGAGAGAGAGAGAGAGAGAGAGAGAGAGAGAGAGAGAGGAGGGATAATGATTGAAAAGTGGGGTCCATTCCACATAATTAGGAATAAATTGAGGATACTCAATTAGATCTCTCAAACTTTTTTCTAATAATATTACATAATACTCTCATTAGGAGTTTCTTTTCACCTACCAATAACATTAATAAGGAGATTATAAGAATCATAGATCCACAAAATACCATGATATTATGAATAGGATTAGTAATACTAAAGATTAAATGGGATTATATACCTTATGAAAATATTTGAATTGTGTTTAATTACGATACGATACAAATGTTATGTGGTTAATTTTTACTTGTGAAAAAAATAATGTGACAAAACAATGTGAGATTGCTAATACCATGGAGTCATAGTATTGGTAATTTTACTATTTTGCGAGATTAGAAATGTTATGAGACTCTCAATACCGATTTCATAACTAAAAAATGATAAATTAGATAACACAAAAAAACTCATGCATTTGAATTGTGCATGAACAGCCTGCCAATCCCTTTGGATTTGGGGTGGGCCCGACTTCTTTTGGTGGTGGTGCTGGAGGTGCTGGATTTCATCCAGGGCCGAGTTCTTTTGGAGGTGCTGGATTTCTTGCTGGGCCGAGTTCTTTTGGTGGTGGCGGTGGTGGTATCACTGCTGCTGGTGGTGGTGGATTTTTGCTGGGCTTGGTGGTGGTGGTGGATTTCTTGATGGGCAGAGTTCTTTTGGTGGTGGTGCTGGTGGCTCGTCATTTCAGGCGGGCCCGAGTTTTGCTGGAGGTGGTGGTATTAGTGCTTTACCATTTGGTGCAGGGCCGGGTTCTTTTGGAGCAGGCGGTGGTGGTAGCAACAACAATGGCATTGTTCCATTTGATGGTAGGGTTCTAGACACCGGTGGTTCGAAGGCTCCTTATGGATTTAACCATGGCTATGGGCGTGGTTTTTACTAGAAGCTTATATGGCTGATTTATATTAATGTTTTTTACACTGTACACAGTTTTTCTTTTTCCTTTTGTGTCATTGGTGATGTTGAACCCTATATTGGAATAAATTGGTACTTTATGTGTGTGATTCATATTGGCGTTGTGAGTTTACTTTCAATTTCTTGGAAAATATTATATGATTTTTTCCTCCTGAAAGTAATTAATTGTTATCTCATTTATCAATTTTCTTATTACTTTCTCAGACAAAATCTAGCTTAACCAAATAAGTACAAGAAAATAAATTTTATTTTCTCTTCACTTTCTATAATTTTCATTCTAATGAAACACACCTTTAATTTGAGAAGGAAAAATTATCTTAGCCATCTAGCATTGCTTTCAAATTATCTCTCTTGTTTTTTTTTTTTTGGTCTTTTAATCTTGTTTTTATATCCCAATGTTTGGGTCAGAACAAAGAGATGAAAGAAACAAAATGGATTTCATCAAGAACCCATCCACAGCAAAGCAAAAATGAAATTTCTCTAATTATTGTTAAGATTAATGGTTCTTCAATTTAAAATGATGAAGTGTATTTATCTGTCATTTGTGAATACTGATGCTATCCAAACTCCACATAATATTTACAGTAGAGGACTGAATGACAGATAGGAAGACAATGCATTCAATAAAAAAAAATCTGCATTATTTGTTTATTTATTATTTTGCTAGGCGTATTTGACTTTTTTTTGAATGGAGATAAACACTCAATATGCAAGGAACCAATGCCAATGTGTTAAAGATATATGGATTTGTGATTTGATCAATCCAACATATTAGAGTTGAGCTTTTGTTATGTTTTATTTTCAATGATAATTTTATTGCCGCGCAGAGCTGAGAAAAAGGGGTAATTAATCTCAAATTTCATGAAGCTTTATTTGTAAAGTCATTATAATTTCAAAACGGGAAATGCACTTGAATGCGTTCCTAATAAAATGAATGGAGAATCTAATGTGAGAGATAGTTTGACATTGAGGTATTTAATTTGTGAGAAACTGTGTGGAAATCAAGTCATTTGATGTATTAAAAAAAAATTCATAGAAAATATGTACAGTTTCATTTTTTTTGTTATTTATTTATATATATTTTGTTTATGGATTGTATGAGGAGGTTAAAGAAATATGGCATTCTCAAGTGTCAAATATGAATGTTTTATGAATTTCATATGAGACTGCTTGCTTACATAAAGTTTACTTTTTATGTACCAAAAAGGTTTATTGAAGGAAAAAATGACAATTTGTTGAATACGGGCCATTTCCCTAAATAAGCTAAAATAATAAATCAATTTCCAAACTAAGCCTAGTTTTGAAAGAATTCCCAAAATAAGTTAACTCGCGATTCACAATCGTGATTTCAACATATTTGCACCTATCTCACGTCAAACTTGGTAAATCTTAAATTCGTGGTTACAAAAAGCGTTTTTCATTAAGAAATCGCGATTACAAAACGCGATTTTAATTAAATTTTTTTTCTTATGAACTCGCTGTTCTGAACCACGATTTTATCCAAAAAAAAATTTCTTCTGAACTCACTGTTATTAACCCGATTTTATGAAAAAAAAAATTTCTTCTGAACTCGCTATTTCGAATCATGCTTTTAGACCAAAATTTTTTTCTGCTGAAATTGTGGTTGTGAACCACGATTTCAATACTGATTTTCCAACCACGCTTGGACCAACTGATGCCTAAACTAAAGTAAACACAGTTGGTCTAATAAAGTTATTTCATAAAAAAAAAATAAATAAAATCTAACAAATAAATTTCTAAAAATAAAAATAAAAATAAAATTCTAAAAATTTATGCTACCTTAGTGTTTAGGGATAAAATTTTTTACTTTATTTTACTAAAATAAAATAAAAAAATTTTAAGAATTAAACCCTAAACCCTAGTGGAGCTAATTTTATTGCTAATGGCTGTTTAGGTTGAGGACCCTTTTGAGCAACCAGGTAACACGGCTAGGACTGTTGGCATTAGACATCTAACGTGGATATCGGAAGCATTTCAGGGAACCCACTATGCACTTATGTATGGAATTAAATTATGTTAGACATCTAACGAGGATATTGGATACTAAATTTGGTTAATCCTCTATTATGTATGGAATTAAATTATTGGGGTTGGATTATACGTGGTTCGTATGGAATTTGTATTACATTTAGAATTGGACGTTGAATATAAATTTTTTGGATGGTTGGAAGTGAAATGTGTGCACTTTGTTGAATGGTTGGTAATATATTCAATATTGATGGATTATATTATTTATATAGGGTACAAGTTGCACTAATAATGGATACAGGTGGTTCAAAAATTATAAAAAAAAAAAAATTAATATAGTATTTGGCGACAAAATATGTTGGTATCCAAAAATGTAAGCAAATGTTTTGGCGACTAATAATTTAGTAGCAAAAATAACTAAATGGCTTTTTGCGACTAAACAACATAGTAGTTAAAACAAATCAGAATGAGGGAAGTTTAATTGCCGACTAAATATTTTAGTCACTGAAAACACGACATCCTTTGGCGACTAAAGTGTTTGGTCGCTAAATGTACGTAATTGTATTAGCGACTAAAAGTTAGTCTCTAATAATTTAATTTAGTTTTATTAGTCGCCAAAAGATGCCTTTGCCGACTAACCAAAGTTAAGTAGCCAAAAGTTCAATTTCGGCCACCAATAATTTAGTCACCAAAAGATCACCTTTTCCGACTAACTATTGTTTAGTAGCCAAATGTTTAACTTTCGGCGACCAAAAATAATTTAGTTGCCAATACTATCGCCGACAGGGTATAGGCAACGTACTTCGCGACAAAAAAATTTAGTCACTAATTAGATTTGGAGACCAAAAATGAGACTTTTGGCGACCAATATTTTGGTCGCCAAATTTGGAGGTTTTAAAGTTTGTATGGTCACTTTTTTTATACCAAAAATATTGAAGATAACAATGATTCCATTCAATGTAATATTACGTAATATTACTTGATAAAAAAAATTCACAAATGAGATTGGATGAACCACCCCCGTCTCCCAATAATCTAATTATATAGCCTCATTACCACATCGTAAAATTGTTAATTAAATAATGATACCACCACATAATATTCCATTATATTTTTTTTAGTTGTTATACCCAACGCTTAGAAGTGCAAAACCAATTTGCATACTCAAATGCAAAAGGCTTCTTTTCGAAAGAAAAAAAGTATCATAATAAAATTGCATCATATAATTGTACCAATTGTATAAAAGTTTTGAAAATCATTATCAAAAACCCGTCTCTATGACACCTATTATTAAAAACTTGTTTTTCTTCTAATTTTTCTCCAGAACTTCAATAGTTTCTCTTCTTTTTCTTTTTAAAGGAAAACATTCTATAAGCCTATGAAAATACCTATAATGTTAACATCGTGCTAACAAAGTAATAGAACTTAGAAATATATTTGATAAATTGCTCGTTTTCCATATTTATCAAATCTTTATCCCGTTCTTAACAAAAAAAAAGTGTTCACTATTTACAATATTTTATTTTTCATGTGACACGTTGTGAACGATAATAATCATTTTTGAAAGAAAAATTATTTCATAATGAAGTTCCCTTTCTATTTTTTCACCATATTTCCCATTTCTCAACCCATGCATGCGTACGTATCCATGCTCATTTGGCATGCATTTTCTTGCTTCTTGTAATGATGTATACATACGTGTACGGTAGCCGTACAACACCCATAAAATCTCATCTAATTCAATTATTATTAGCTATTTAATTATGAACTATATAATTAGATTTAGTTATGCTTAAGAAAGTAGTTAGGATTAACAAAATAATTAATGCCCTATTCCTGTGGACTTATTTTTTTCTGAACCTGTACCATTTCTATTTTTCCAAATAAAACCCATTGAAATTGAAGATTACACAAAAAAATTAAAATAATCAAAAATATTTTAAAATAAAATAAAGAAGTAAAGAGCAAAATGTATAGAAGAAATCATCACAACGTTTTGTCATTATGATTACATAATCACTTTAATAACTGTGAATTTTAGCTGGACTAATTCAAAATAAAGACCTTTTTACATTCTTTTAACATGCTTCACAATTTAAAATAAAAAATTAAAAAACACTCATTTTGGCTTTTTGTCCTTTTTGCTGGTGTACACTTCTTTTTTTTTTTTTTTTTTTTTGATCAGCAAAAGACGAAAGCTTTATTGATGAAAAAAGGCATAACACATGCAAAATTTACATCAACGAAGTAGGGAAGTGTAAAAAGCATCATCGCTAACCTCAATAATCCTAACTAGGTTGGCACCGCAGAGGAAGCACAATCATACGTTAGCACTTGATCCAAGATTGGTGAGAAACCAATCAAAAGTAACCAAAAAACAAAACGAAAAACGACCAAAGAAAAAGATTTGTAGCCAACTTCAAACCATCCAAGAACAGCAGTCGAACCCAAACTAATGAGAACCTAGCAGCATAAAATATTTGAGCACCCAAGAAACTGAACAAAGCAGAGCTATTCTCAACAGCAGCCAAACTCAGATCACCCACAGACCTCCAAACAGATTCCAGTGAACACATTCCAGTGGCACCATCTCACCTCTATTTCCATGGCAGAGCATAGCTGCTTTACACCTGCTGGACTGAGCACTCAACCATCGTCTACTAAGGAATGTAGAATCCAGATACACTTCCACGTGCTGCCCTATGCACACTACCAGATGAGCCAATCCATCCTTGAGGAGAAAGAAGGATAAAACTCTCTCACTTCCAAGCTTGCTCCAACTCAGATTAACACACCAACCCAACCGCAGCACACCCACTCAGACAAGACCACTGAATTAGCACAGATCAGCATTATGCACACTGAACATTGAACCACCAGACCTGAGGCAAAAGTTGACCAAAGAACTATCCACAACAGGAGCACAACAAGAGCTTCCCACAGCTGACCAATTTTGTTTATCAACCACCAAAACTTGCAGCTATCTGTTTCCATACAGAATCTGGACCAAGAGCAGCAGCATCATATGCAGAACAACAGACTCCACAGCAGAACAGAATGTAGAACAGAAACACAACCCACCTTATGCAGCAACCTCAAACCCCTTAAAGTTCATAGGATGAGAGTAGGTCCTTTTGAAGTCCTTAAGCTCATTATGCTGTCCTGATCTCCTCAGCTGAGGCACATAATGGACACGGAATGGTCCAAGCTCTTGCATTGCTCCATAGGCAAGAGAAGAACAACCTGGGCCTTCAGATAGCAGACACTAGTGCAACAACATTAGAGCACTCCACACCAGTAGCCTGTTCAACAACAAAACCACTCTCAGGACTGCCCAGCAGTGTGTTGCGGATCGGGGGCACACCAGGGAACTCAAACAAGCAATAACACACAAGATTTAACGTGGTTCGGTAAGTCGCCTACGTCCACGGGCAGCGAATTCACTATATTGAACAAAATGGTAAGAATTACAATTCTCTCTGTAATTCTCTCTCTCTTTGCTCTCTAAGCTCACACCCCTCAGCTGTACCTCAACTCTCCTTAGCTTCTCTATATATAGAGATTACAAATGCAAGAGGAACCCTTTGAAATGAGCTGGCTGCCAGCCCATTGTTGTGCTTTCGGTGGCTTTACAGATTGAAGCTTCACATGGCTTCTCATGGCCTCATGGCCAACTCACATGGCCTCATGGCTTCCCCACCATGTAGCTGGCTGCCACTTTCCACCACATGGCTAGAATCTGTAGCCAATATTCAACAATCTCCACCTTGGCGAGGATTCTCTTATCCAACATAGTGATCGATCAACACTACCATGCACCCGAAGGTGCTCAGTTCCGAGAGATGTTGACCAAGTCCAAACAATGTTGGAACTTGATCCCAGAAACTACCTTTGTGAGCATATCGGCCGGATTATCTGCAGTACCAATCTTTTGAAGCAGAATATCCCCTTCATTCACAATTTCTCGGATGAAATGGAAACGGACATCAATGTGCTTGGTGCGGGCATGATGAACCTGGTTCTTTGCCAAACAAATGGCACTCTGACTGTCACAAAACACCTCAACGTGCTTCTGAACAATTCCCAAGTCTTCAATCAACCCATGTAGCCAAATAGCTTCTTTAAAGGCTTCCGTCACTGCCATGTACTCTGCCTCTGTAGTAGACAAAGCCACCGTTGACTGAAGCGTTGACCTCCAACTTACCGGCCCTTTAGCAAGCGTAAATAAATACCCTGTTGTTGACCGGCGTTTGTCTAAGTCACCAGCATAATCTGAGTCCACATATCCTTCCAAATTCTGCCCGAGTCGGTTATCTCTCTCGAACTTCAATCCCAGATTGACCGTGCCATGTATGTACCTTAGGATCCATTTCACTGCCTGCCAGTGATTTTTTCCTGGATCATGCATATACCTGCTTACCATACTCACAGCATGCGAGATGTCAGGCCGTGTACAAATCATAGCATACATTAATGCACCAACTGCATTTGCATATGGAACCTGTGCCATATGCTTCCGTTCTTCTTCTGTGCGTGGAGACAACGAAACACTAAGCTTGAAATGAGGGGCCAATGGTGTACTTACAGCTTTGGTTTTCCTATTGATGCCAAATCTGTCTAACACCTTTTTCAGATACTGGGTTTGTGTCAGACAAACCGTGCCCTTCTTCCTGTCTCTCTTGATCTCCATGCCAAGAACTTTCTTTGCTTCTCCCAAATCCTTCATTTCAAACTCCTTTGCTAACTGTGCCTTGAGTTTGTCAATCTCCACCTTGCTCGTAGATGCAATCAGCATATCATCTACATATAAGAGCAAATAGACGAAGGAACTGTCGGGAAGCTTACGGAAATATACACAATGATCAAATTGACTTCTTGTGTATTCTGTCTCCATCATGAACCGATCAAATCGCTTGTACCACTGTCTCGGGGATTGCTTCAATCCGTACAACGATTTGTTCAGCTTATAGGCCCAATTCTCTTTTCCAGCAATTTTGAAACCATCTGGCTGGGACATGTATATCTCCTCTTCAAGATCTCCATGTAAGAAGGCAGTTTTGACGTCGAGTTGGGCGAGGTCGAGATCAAACTGTGCAACCAAAGCTAACAAGATGCGAATAGACGTGTGCTTCACAACAGGTGAGAATACCTCATTGTAGTCTATTCCTTCCTTCTGAGCATAGCCTTTAGCTACCAATCTAGCTTTGAATCTGATGTTGTCTCTGCCTGGAATGCCTTCCTTCTTGGTGTAAACCCACTTACACCCAATTGCTTTCTTGCCTTTTGGAAGTTGCACCAACTCCCAAGTCTGGTTCTTGTGAATTGACCCGATCTCTTCATCCATAGCCTCCTTCCATTTGACACTTTCTGCATTATGCACGGCTTCTTTGAAAGTGCAAGGAATATTGTCTTCAATGATTGGAAGTGCATAGGCTACCATATCGGTCATCCAACTGGGTTGCTTAGTAACCCTTTTTCCTTTCCTGATTGCAATGGGTTCTGATTGTTGCGGAGCCTCTGGATCTTCATTTTCATCTGAACTCTCTTCAGAGCTATCCTCTGAGACTTCTTCAGGATGGTTGATTGGCTGACTAGTCTTTGCTGGAGTCTCAAACTCCACCTGCACTGACTTCTTCAATGCTTCCGCATTTTGTTGAGGATCTGGTTGCTTCAGCATTGCAGACTCATCAAAGGTAACGTCTCTTCTGATGAGAACTTTCTTTGATTCAGGGCACCACAGTCTGTATCCCTTGACACCGTCACCGAAGCCCAAGAAGATGGCTTTCTTGGCTCTTGGATCCAACTTAGATTCTATAACATGAAAATATGCTGGACATCCAAAGATACGTAACTGATCATAATCAGTAACTGGGACTCCTGACCATACCTCCATGGGAGTCTTCCCATCTAATGCTGCGGTAGGTAGTCTGTTGACAAGATGACGAGCATAGTTTAATGCCTCGCCCCAAAATACCTTGCTCAATCCAGACTGTGACAGCATACACCGGACTTTCTCCACCAAAGTGCGGTTCATGCGTTCTGCAACTCCATTCTGCTGCGGTGTTCCAGGAACTGTGAAATGTCTCACTATCCCTGCATTCTGGCAAACCTCAAAGAAGGGATCTGATGTATATTCTCCACCATTGTCAGATCTGAGCTTCTTGATCTGTCTGCCTGTCTGGGTCTCAATCATCTTCTTCCACGTAAGAAAGATGTCTAAGACTTCATCTTTGTGTTTCATTGTATAAATCCAAACTCTTCTAGAGAAATCATCAATGAACGACACAAAATAGTGTTTACCTCCCAACGAAGCATTCTTGGAAGGACCCCATACGTCGGTGTGGACGTAGTCTAGAATCCCTTTGGTACGGTGAATTGCAGTACCAAACTTGATTCTTGTTTGCTTGCCCAATACACAATGCTCGCAGAACTCAAGCTTTCCCGTCTTGGCGCCTTTCAACAGGCCTTGCTTTACCAACCCTTGTAAAGCCTTCTCACCGACATGCCCTAGGCGCATGTGCCAAAG
The DNA here is from genome assembly GCF_055761805.1 of Camellia sinensis. Taxonomy (NCBI): domain Eukaryota; kingdom Viridiplantae; phylum Streptophyta; class Magnoliopsida; order Ericales; family Theaceae; genus Camellia; species Camellia sinensis. The sequence goes on from NC_138965.1 coordinate 87,043,948, forward strand.
TTTGGAAGTGTCTGATGCATCATCTTCTGAGCTGGTGAAGACAGCCACTCTCCCTGTGACTGTAGAGCCATCTAGGAAATATAAATTTCCCTGTCGAGTACCCTTCATTGCAACCAATGCTCCTCGAACAACTTTAAGGACTCCACCTTCCATGGTTACTCTGTAACCTTTGGAGTCTAAAACTCCCACTGAGATGAGATTCTTGGTTAGATCTGGTACATACCGTACATCTTCAAGAATTCTGATTGTTCCATCATGGATCTTCAGTTTTATTGTTCCAATCCCCTTTGTCTGGCAAGCTTGGTCGTTGCCCATCAGCACAACTCCTCCATCGAACTCTCGTAAGCTCGAGAACCACTGCTTGTTAGGACACATATGGAATGAACATCCGGAATCTATTATCCATTCATCAGACTGGCCATATGATGAAACTGTGAAGGCTCCTCCTTCATCTTTATCTTCATCTCGTGCAATATTCACCTTCTCTTCTGTCTTGTCTTTATTTGGACAATCTTTTGCCCAATGCCCCTTCTGGCGACAAGCTGCACACTCGTCTTTTGCAAGACGTCTTTTGTCTGAAGGTTTCCCCCTAGATTTTGAGCGAGACTTTCCTCGCCCTGTATTTCTTCTGTTATTTGTTCTGCCTCTGACTGTTAATGCCTCGGATGTTGAGTCCCTGTTTGCAGACTTATCTTTCCTTCTGAACTCATTGTTCACCAAGGCGTTTGCAACATCAATATACTTGATCTTCTCTTTACCGTACAGTAAAGTAGTAGTGAGATGATCATACGAGTCAGGCAAGGAATTTAACAATAACAGTGCTTTGTCTTCATCACCAACTTGATCATCCAAATTCTTCAAATCCGTAATAATTTTGTTGAAGTTATTTAGGTGTTCGTTCATCGAAATACCTTTAATGTAGTCGAAACGAAACAACCTCTTCCTCAAGTAGAGTCGGTTCTCAATGCTCTTTGTCATGAACTTATCTTCCAGCGCCTTCCAAAGCTTCTTCGCAATATCATATTCTGTAAAGGCATACTTCTCCTCTTTTGCAAGGCAAAGTCGGATGGAACTGCAGGCCAGGAGATTCACCCTCTCCCATGGTTTTAAAAACCGGACCGGACCGGCCGGTCCGGTTGAACCGGTAACCGGATGGGGTTCCGGTCCAGTCAGCCCCTTTAAACCGGCCAACTGTGAAAACCGGTAAACCCACCGGTTAAACCGGTGAACCGGTCGACCCGGCCACGGGTTGATCAAACCGGACCGGTTTCAAATTTTTTATTTTTTTTTGTTTTTTTTTTTATTTTCTTTCTTTCTTTTCTTTCTTTCTTTCTTATTTTATATATATATATATATATAATATAAGAATATAAGAAAATTTTAATTTGAAACTCTTTTTCAAGGGTCTCCTCTTGTGAGGAATCCCATTAAGAGTTTGATGAAATTATTGTGAAAGTCTTCACCTATTTATAAGAAAAAACTCTTTCAAAAAAACTCAAGAAATCCATGTGGGATTCAATCAAATGTATTGGAGGGAATATTGAAATTTTGATATCCCTCCAAAATTTTTACTTTCCTTTCAATCAAATTATTTGAATTAAAATCATATGGAGGGAATATTAAATATTTGATTTCATCTTCCAAAATTGAAATTAATAATATTTTAAAATATATTATTATATTTTTCAGTAAAAAAAATATTAGGACAAATATTTAAGATAATTTAATATTTTTAATATTTTTAATTTATAATTTTATTACTTATATTTTTATTTAAATATAATTTTAATATATTTATTGCGTCACAGTTCGATTCCGGTTCAACCCGACGGTTGAACCGGTGACCCGTCCACCCGATGCCTTTTCCGGTTCGTTCACCGGTCCGGTTTTTAAAACATTGCCCTCTCCCATTCTATCTCGTCCAGGTCATCTGGTTTGTCTCCCAGAGTGAAGTGCAGGTTCATTTGGACAAGCATATCCTTAACTTCGCATCTCCACATGCCGAAGTTGCTGCTTCCATCGAACTTCTCTACCTCGAACTTGGCATGGGACACCGGGGTCCAATGCCTAGAAGTGCTTGTACTGGCTGGATTACTTACGGACTCGGTTGATCTAGATTCTGCCATTTTTTAGAAACTTCAATTCAAAAAACTGACCGTACAGATGTGTCCAGAATACTCCAAATAGTTGGGAAGCACTATTGGATCGTCAAAAACGGACTCCGAATGGCTCCGATCTGGCAAAAACACTTTGGACGGGTCAGATCTGAAGAATCTGGTGCGCTGAGATGCACCGGATACTTTCTCCGGTCAACGGCTGGTCAACGGCTTGGTCAACGGCGCAGGCGGCGCGGTCAACGCGGCTGGACGGCTGGTCAACGCGGCTTGGTCAGCGGCTCAGGCTGACTGGGCTGACACGTGGCTGCCACGTGTCTGACACGTGGCGCTGACGTGGCGCTGACGCGGTGCTGACGTGGCGTCACGTGGCTCGTCTTCTTCCTGGAGGCGCGCGTGTGGCGCGTGGGTGAGACTGGGACCACGCGCCGGGTGCCTGAACGGCGCGTGTAGGCGCGTACCGCGACTGTGTCTGACGCGCTTTTTTCAGAGGGCGCGTGAGGGCGCGTTTGGAGGCTTCTTGGCTCTGTTTTTGCTGTTCTGGACTCCTCTCGAGGAGTTCTTCCTCCTGGTATGGTCAAAAGTGGATTTTGAGCACTTCGAAATTTGGGCACTTTCGGGAAAAATTCGATTTTTCGCAACCCGAGCTCTGATACCAATTGTTGCGGATCGGGGGCACACCAGGGAACTCAAACAAGCAATAACACACAAGATTTAACGTGGTTCGGCAAGTCGCCTACGTCCACGGGCAGCGAATTCACTATATTGAACAAAATGGTAAGAATTACAATTCTCTCTGTAATTCTCTCTCTCTTTGCTCTCTAAGCTCACACCCCTCAGCTGTACCTCAACTCTCCTTAGCTTCTCTATATATAGAGATTACAAATGCAAGAGGAACCCTTTGAAATGAGCTGGCTGCCAGCCCATTGTTGTGCTTTCGGTGGCTTTACAGATTGAAGCTTCACATGGCTTCTCATGGCCTCATGGCCAACTCACATGGCCTCATGGCTTCCCCACCATGTAGCTGGCTGCCACTTTCCACCACATGGCTAGAATCTGTAGCCAATATTCAACACAGTGCACACATGAGCAACCAAATTAGCAACAACAGAACTCACCCAGATTCCAGTGAAGGCAGCAAGCCAGTCTATACTCAGCTGCCATGCCTAAAACAATATTGAACCTGGTGCAAATTAAAAACTACATCATTAATGGAGAACTCCACTTTGGCTGGGGAGGATTTAACCCACAAAGCGATTCTGACTTTGACAACCTCACATAAGTCTTCTAAATTTGGTTAAGAACCATTAAAGACACAATCATTCCGATGCTTCCATGTGGACCAAAGGACAGCCAAAGGCACAACCTTCCACATCACTTTCTCAATCTTCTTCATATTGCAATAACCCTTCCACTGAGTTTGGCATCACCCACTGAACACCCCACCATTTCATAATCTGGGACCACAGCAGCCAGACAAATGGGCAAAAAAGCAAGATATGGTTGACCGTTTCCACCTCATTTTGACCGAAAACACAGCTCACATTAGCAGCCTCATCTAAGATCCCAATTCTCTGGAGGTAGCTGGATGTTTTCACCTTGCCTAACCAAGCCAACCACCCAAAGAATTTGACTTTTGGTGGTGCACAATTGTTCCATACTTCCCTTGCCACTTTCCTGTCAGGACCCAATTATGATTTACATCTTTTATAACTTGAAGGTAGTTAAACAATTTGAAGGTAATTAACCATATAAACATGTTTTTATCAAAAATAAACAATTTGAAAGGTAATTAAAATTATTTAAAAAACACTAACTAAATGAAAAAATTAGTAATCATGCCATTGATTTCATTTTACCATATAAAGTATAAACCCAAGTCTTGCTAGAATTTTTGACATTGTTACAGGTTGTATAGATTTCAGAAATCTTTTCTTGGATTATATCAGCATTGAATATTTCTGAATAGGTTACTCTCTAGGTTGGACTTGTATAGTTTGTATAATTAATTTACAATTCACAACGCACTGAGCAAAATCTGATTGGTATTGCTTTGTGTGAAAATTGAAAATTGCAAAAAAAATGAATTAAAAAAAAATTATGCATTAGATAATGTATGGTTTTATACTTAATCACATTCATCTATACGTTCAACTCTACTTAAGGGGAAGTTTAATTAAGGAGGCAAGCATTTAGTACTTTGCAAGAGTGGAAATGTCTAACTTCTATAAGTATTAATCTAACATCAATCACCTCATTGGCTATCAAAACCCCATCCAGTATGTGCCTTCCCCCCAAAAAAGCTGACTGAACGTCGCTAATTATCCTAGGCATCACCAGTTTAATCCTGTTTGCTAGCACCTTAGCAAGAATCTTGTATAAAGAGCCAATCAAACTAATGGGCCTATACTCGTTCAAACCGGATGGGCTATCAGATTTTGGGATTAGAGCAATAAAGGAGCTATTAAGCCCTCTGACCAAGCTTGCATTCTGATGAAATTCTCTCATGAATTGAAGCACATCATATTTTACAATGCCCCAACACTTCTTGAAAAAAGACATGTTGAACCCATTAGGCCCAGGGGCCTTATTGCCCTCACAGCTATTGAGTACCTCTCTGATTGCCTCCTCTGTGAAAACAGCCTCCAATTGTTCCACCACTTGAGCACCACCAATGTTCTTATAAGGACCAGATAATTTAGGTCTGTGACTCCAAAATTCTGAGAATAAACTCATGAAATGAATCTTAACTTCTTCCTTAATTCCCAGAGGCTCCTCAATTAATGATCCATTAACAAGAATTGAACACAAAGAGTTTCCACTATTTCTGATAGAAGCCAAAATGTGGAAATACCTAGTATTTCAATCACCTTTAGATGCCCAGTTGCTTCTAGATTTCTGCAACCAAGTCCATTTCAACATTTTACTGAGTCTCCAAACTTCACTCCTAACTTCCTTTCTTCTACCTTGTTCTGGAGCAAGAAGTGGTCTTTCTTCAGCTAATAGATCAAGAGCATGAGCTTCATCTTCTACAATTTTAAGCTTAGCTTCAATCTTACCAAACACCTCCATGTTCCACTGTTTTAATGCTTGTTTCAAAGCTTTAAATTTCATAAGACACTTGAACCCTGCCCACCCTTCCACCATAAGCTCTGACCAGGTTTGCTTCACAAAAGGGAGAAAATTAGGATGTAACAGCCAGGCATTAATAAACCTAAACGGCCTAGGGCCCCAATCCCTACCATCCTCCATTAAAATAATGGGACAATGGTCAAACAGCAGTCTAGGAAGACCCCATAATTTGAAATTGAAGGTTTGCACCCAATCATGGTTAAGTAAGAATCTATCTAGTCTGCTCCACTTCTCTCTATCTTGGGAATTACACCAAGTGAACTTCCTTCCTAGCATGGGCATATCCATCAATTCCAATTGAGCAATCATATAATTAAAATCCCTCATCCCTCTATACCGTCTGAAGCACCCAATCCTTTCTGAAATGGTTCTGATTTCATTAAAGTCCCCACCCAAACACCACAGCCCCAGAAAGATGGATTTTAATCTGATTAAACACTCCCACACCTCTCTTCTTTTTGCCACCTCATTAGGACCATATACATTGATGATAACACACTCAAAACTATGAAAAATTGTATCTGAGAGCAGCAAGAAATTCTGGTTGCAGCAGCTAGCCTTCAATTGAAAAACATCCGGATTCCATATGCAAAGCAGTTCTCCAGCTCTACCAATTGTATCAACAGACATGAACTCAAAGTGGTCACCCGGCCATAAAGACTTAACCAACTCTGAATTGACTTCTGATTTCTTAGTCTCTTGAAGTAGAGCAATATCCACTCTTCTTTCAGCAAGAATTTGCTTAACCTTTCTCCTTTTTTCTGGTCGCCCAATCCCTCTCACATTCCATGATTGTATCTTCATTAAACATTGCTAAACACTCTGGACCCCCTGGATTTGCTAGGTTAATTAACATCACCATCCCTTTTCCTTGCTCTTTCTAAATCTTGAGTTTCCAGATCTTGTAAATGGCTTATCACGTCCTCTTCTTTCCCTTCATAATCAAGACCAAGAGCTTTCCCAATTTCAGAACCATTTCAGAAAGGATTGGGCAAGCTGGCTGTTAATTATGCTCTGCTGTTGGACTGCAATGTTGTGCTACTGCTGGTCTGGTTGGGCAAGCTGGCTGCAAGTACTGGATGCAATGATCTGTTCTGCTCTTGGACTGCTGTTGGTCTGATGTTGGATTGCTGGTGGACTGCAGTTGTACTGCTTTGATTTGTTGGTCTGATGGTGAAATGCTGGTGCGCTGCTGTTGGGCAGAAGCTGGTTGCAAGTCCTGGTTTGAACCTGGGCTGCTAGTATGCTAAGGTCTGCTAGAATGCTATGGTTTTGAATCTGTTGGTCTGATGGTGGATGGCTGGTGGTCTGCTGGGTAGAATCTGGCTGCAAGTCCTGGGTTGGGCTGCTAGTATGCTAAGGTGAGCTTGCTGCTAAGCTGCAAGTCAAGTCCTGTGTGAGCTAAGCTAAGGTTCAAGTAGGCACGATGAATTGGTTTTGGCTAAGGTTCAAGCACGCTACGACTCTGAGCTGCTATTGCTTCTGGTTAAGGCTCAGATGAAGCTGGTATGGTTGTGTTGAGACTCTGGGTGCAAGTCCCAGGTTGGGATGCTGATGCTGGTGTAGTTTCTGATCTGCTTTTCTGTAGTAGTTTTCTGCTCTTTTGTTTTCTATTTTTGGGTTTGGTTTCTCACCACCCCTTTTGGGTTGAGCTAGCATTTGATTGGGTGCTTCCCTTGGTGCCAACATAGTTGGGATGAAGGGTTTCGCTTTGATGCTTTTTGCTCGCCTCCGCTTTATTGATGTTATCCATATATATGTATGTTTGATGCTATCAATAAAGTTTTTTTTTTTTTTTTGGTGATAAAAAAAAAACTAACTGATTTTTGCCAATAAATAAATAAATAAATAAATGTATCGGCTTGACCTAGGTGTTGTTTAGCTGTACAAGTCAGTTTGCATTCATGAATTGTGCCATGGTAGCATTGGAAAAAAAAAAAAAGATTTGCCGATTCATGTGCATGAAAAATTAACTCAATTTGGTCAACTTGAATGCTTTTCTTCAAAAGCATTGCAGGTTCTGAAATCAATAGGAAAAATTTATACAAGTCCGTAATTATTCAAAAACTTTTTTTTAGCCCTTCAAACTATAATCAAATGATTAAGGAGTTTTGATATTCTAAAAAAACTTTTAGAATTATTTCTCAGAAGGCATAAAGAATGCAACAGGAAATTGTGAGAAAAGAGTATTCAACGGGCCATTTCCCTAAATAAGCTAAAATAATAAATCAATTCCCAAACTAAGCTTAGTTTTGAAAGAATTCTCAAAATAAGCTAACTCGCGATTCACAATTGCGATTTCAACATATTTGCACCTATCTCACATGAAACCTGGTAAATCTTAAATTCGTGGTTACAAAAAGCGTTTTTCATTAAGAAATCGCGGTTACAAAACGCGATTTTAATTAATTTTTTTTTCTTATGAACTCGCTGTTCTGAACCACGATTTTATCCAAAAAAAAATTTTCTTCTGAACTCGCTATTTCGAATCACGCTTTTAGACCAAAAATTTTTTCTGCTGAAATCGTGGTTGTGAACCACGATTTCAATATTGATTTCCCAACCACGCTTGGACCAACTGATGCCTAAAGTAAAGTAAACACAGTTGGTCTAATAAAGTTATTTCATAAAAAAAAAAAAAAAAATCTAACAAATAAATTTCTAAAAATAAAAATAAAAATAAAATTCTAAAAATTTATGCTACCATAGTGTTTAGGGATAAAATTTATTTTTTTGTTTTACTAAAATAAAAATAAATAAATTTTAAGAATTAAACCCTAAACCCTAAAATAAAAAAAATAAAATTTATCCGTAAATACTAAGGTAGCGTTTGGTAACGTTTACGTTTTTTATTTATATTTATAAAAATTTTATAAACTAGTTTTTATTTATTTTTAGAAAAACATAAATTACAAACGAGTTTGGTTTAAACAAAATGTTTAAAAAAATTTATAAAATTTAAATGCGTTTAGTTTTAAAATGTTTAAAAAATTTTAAAAACGTAAAATAAAAAATATGTTTGTTCAAGCCTAAAATATTGAAATAATAATTATTTGAAAAAAAAATTTAATTGGGAAAAAAAATATTTCAAAAAAATTTAATTGAAAAAAAAGATTAATTGAAAAAAAAAAACTAATAGAAACAAAAATTAATTGAAAAAAATTATTTGGTCTTAATTTCAATTATTTGGTCTTATTTTTTTTCAATTATTTGAAATTAAGACCAAATAATTTTTTTTCAATTATTTTTTTCAATTAATTTTTTTTCAAATATTTTTTTTCCCAATTAATTTTTTTTTTCAAATAATTATTTTTTTCAATTAAATTTTATAAAAAATTTTTAAACAATAATTATTTTATAAAATTTTCTTTCAATTATTTGTTTAGGGATAAATAATTGTTTAGGGATAAAATTTTCAAATAATTATTTTATAAATTTTTTTAAACATTTTGTTCAAACCAAACTCGTTTGTAATTTATGTTTTTCTAAAAATAAATAAAAACTAGTTTATAAAATTTTCATAAATATAAACAAAAAACGTAAACGTTACCAAACGCTACCTTAGTGTTTACGGATAAATTTTATTTTTTTTTATTTTAGGGTTTAGGGTTTAATTCTTAAAATTTATTTATTTTTTAAGAATTAAACCCTAAACCCTAAAATAAATAAATTTTTAGAAAAACATAAAAAATAAATTTATTTATTTTTTAAGAATTAAACCCTAAACCCTAAAACAAATAAATTTTATTTTATTTATTTATTTTTCTTAAATAAATAAATTTTAAGAATTAAACCCTAAACCCTAAAATAAAAAAAAAAAAAATTTATCCGTAAACACTAAGGTAGCGTTTGGTAACGTTTACGTTTTTTGTTTATATTTATGAAAATTTTATAAACTAGTTTTTATTTATTTTAAGAAAAACATAAACTACAAACGAGTTTGGTTTGAACAAAATGTTTAAAAAATTTTATAAAATAATTATTTGAAAATTTTATCCCTAAACAATTATTTATCCCTAAACAAATAATTGAAAGAAAATTTTATAAAATAATTATTGTTTAAAAATTTTTAATAAAATTTAATTGAAAAAAATAATTATTTGAAAAAAAAATTAATTGTGAAAAAAAATATTTGAAAAAAAATTAATTGAAAAAAATAATTGAAAAAAAATTATTTGGTCTTAATTTCAAATAATTGAAAAAAAATAAGACCAAATAATTGAAATTAAGACCAAATAATTTTTTTCAATTAATTTTTGTTTCTATTAGTTTTTTTTTTCAATTAATCTTTTTTTTCAATTAAATTTTTTTGAAATATTTTTTTTCCCAATTAAATTTTTTTTTCAAATAATTATTATTTCAATATTTTAGGCTTGAACAAACATATTTTTTATTTTACGTTTTTAAAATTTTTTAAACATTTTAAAACTAAACGCATTTAAATTTTATAAATTTTTTTAAACATTTTGTTTAAACCAAACTCGTTTGTAATTTATGTTTTTCTAAAAATAAATAAAAACTAGTTTATAAAATTTTTATAAATATAAATAAAAAACGTAAACGTTACCAAACGCTACCTTAGTATTTACGGATAAATTTTATTTTTTTTATTTTAGGGTTTAGGGTTTAATTCTTAAAATTTATTTATTTTTATTTTAGTAAAACAAAAAAATAAATTTTATCCCTAAACACTATGGTAGCATAAATTTTTAGAATTTTATTTTTATTTTTATTTTTAGAAATTTATTTGTTAGATTTTTTTTTTTTTATGAAATAACTTTATTAGACCAACTGTGTTTACTTTACTTTAGGCATCAGTTGGTCCAAGCGTGGTTGGGAAATCAATATTGAAATCGTGGTTCACAACCACGATTTCAGCAGAAAAAATTTTTGGTCTAAAAGCGTGATTCGAAATAGCGAGTTCAGAAGAAATTTTTTTTTTGGATAAAATCGTGGTTCAGAACAGCGAGTTCATAAGAAAAAAAAATTAATTAAAATCGCGTTTTGTAACCGCGATTTCTTAATGAAAAACGCTTTTTGTAACCACGAATTTAAGATTTACCAGGTTTCACGTGAGATAGGTGCAAATATGTTGAAATCGCAATTGTGAATCGCGAGTTAGCTTATTTTGAGAATTCTTTCAAAACTAAGCTTAGTTTGGGAATTGATTTATTATTTTAGCTTATTTAGGGAAATGGCCCGTTGAATACTCTTTTCTCACAATTGCCTGTTGCATTCTTTATGCCTTCTGAGAAATCATTCTAAAAGTTTTTTTAGAATATCAAAACTCCTTAATCATTTGATTATAGTTTGAAGGGCTAAAAAAAAGTTTTTGAATAATTACGGACTTGTATAAATTTTTCCTATTGATTTCAAAACCTGCAATGCTTTTGAAGAAAAGCATTCAAGTTGACCAAATTGAGTTAATTTTTCATGCACATGAATCGGCAAATCTTTTTTTTTTTTTCCAATGCTACCATGGCACAATTCATGAATGCAAACTGACTTGTACAGCTAAACAACACCTAGGTCAAGCCGATACATTTATTTATTTATTTATTTATTGGCAAAAATCAGTTAGTTTTTTTTTTATCACCAAAAAAAAAAAAAAAAAAACTTTATTGATAGCATCAAACATACATATATATGGATAACATCAATAAAGCGGAGGCGAGCAAAAAGCATCAAAGCGAAACCTTTCATCCCAACTATGTTGGCACCAAGGGAAGCACCCAATCAAATGCTAGCTCAACCCAAAAGGGGTGGTGAGAAACCAAACCCAAAAATAGAAAACAAAAGAGTAGAAAACTACTACAGAAAAGCAGATCAGAAACTACACCAGCATCAGCATCCCAACCTGGGACTTGCACCCAGAGTCTCAACACAACCATACCAGCTTCATCTGAGCCTTAACCAGAAGCAATAGCAGCTCAGAGTCGTAGCGTGCTTGAACCTTAGCCAAAACCAATTCATCGTGCCTACTTGAACCTTAGCTTAGCTCACACAGGACTTGACTTGCAGCTTAGCAGCAAGCTCACCTTAGCATACTAGCAGCCCAACCCAGGACTTGCAGCCAGATTCTACCCAGCAGACCACCAGCCATCCACCATCAGACCAACAGATTCAAAACCATAGCATTCTAGCAGACCTTAGCATACTAGCAGCCCAGGTTCAAACCAGGACTTGCAACCAGCTTCTGCCCAACAGCAGCGCACCAGCATTTCACCATCAGACCAACAAATCAAAGCAGTACAACTGCAGTCCACCAGCAATCCAACATCAGACCAACAGCAGTCCAAGAGCAGAACAGATCATTGCATCCAGTACTTGCAGCCAGCTTGCCCAACCAGACCAGCAGTAGCACAACATTGCAGTCCAACAGCAGAGCATAATTAACAGCCAGCTTGCCCAATCCTTTCTGAAATGGTTTCTGAAATTGGGAAAGCTCTTGGTCTTGATTATGAAGGGAAAGAAGAGGACGTGATAAGCCATTTACAAGATCTGGAAACTCAAGATTTAGAAAGAGCAAGGAAAAGGGATGGTGATGTTAATTAACCTAGCAAATCCAGGGGGTCCAGAGTGTTTAGCAATGTTTAATGAAGATACAATCATGGAATGTGAGAGGGATTGGGCGACCAGAAAAAAGGAGAAAGGTTAAGCAAATTCTTGCTGAAAGAAGAGTGGATATTGCTCTACTTCAAGAGACTAAGAAATCAGAAGTCAATTCAGAGTTGGTTAAGTCTTTATGGCCGGGTGACCACTTTGAGTTCATGTCTGTTGATACAATTGGTAGAGCTGGAGAACTGCTTTGCATATGGAATCCGGATGTTTTTCAATTGAAGGCTAGCTGCTGCAACCAGAATTTCTTGCTGCTCTCAGATACAATTTTTCATAGTTTTGAGTGTGTTATCATCAATGTATATGGTCCTAATGAGGTGGCAAAAAGAAGAGAGGTGTGGGAGTGTTTAATCAGATTAAAATCCATCTTTCTGGGGCTGTGGTGTTTGGGTGGGGACTTTAATGAAATCAGAACCATTTCAGAAAGGATTGGGTGCTTCAGACGGTATAGAGGGATGAGGGATTTTAATTATATGATTGCTCAATTGGAATTGATGGATATGCCCATGCTAGGAAGGAAGTTCACTTGGTGTAATTCCCAAGATAGAGAGAAGTGGAGCAGACTAGATAGATTCTTACTTAACCATGATTGGGTGCAAACCTTCAATTTCAAATTATGGGGTCTTCCTAGACTGCTGTTTGACCATTGTCCCATTATTTTAATGGAGGATGGTAGGGATTGGGGCCCTAGGCCGTTTAGGTTTATTAATGCCTGGCTGTTACATCCTAATTTTCTCCCTTTTGTGAAGCAAACCTGGTCAGAGCTTATGGTGGAAGGGTGGGCAGGGTTCAAGTGTCTTATGAAATTTAAAGCTTTGAAACAAGCATTAAAACAGTGGAACATGGAGGTGTTTGGTAAGATTGAAGCTAAGCTTAAAATTGTAGAAGATGAAGCTCATGCTCTTGATCTATTAGCTGAAGAAAGACCACTTCTTGCTCCAAAACAAGGTAGAAGAAAGGAAGTTAGGAGTGAAGTTTGGAGACTCAGTAAAATGTTGAAATGGACTTGGTTGCAGAAATCTAGAAGCAACTGGGCATCTAAAGGTGATTGAAATACTAGGTATTTCCACATTTTGGCTTCTATCAGAAATAGTGGAAACTCTTTGTGTTCAATTCTTGTTAATGGATCATTAATTGAGGAGCCTCTGGGAATTAAGGAAGAAGTTAAGATTCATTTCATGAGTTTATTCTCAGAATTTTGGAGTCACAGACCTAAATTATCTGGTCCTTTTAAGAACATTGGTGGTGCTCAAGTGGTGGAACAATTGGAGGCTGTTTTCACAGAGGAGGCAATCAGAGAGGTACTCAATAGCTGTGAGGGCAATAAGGCCCCTGGGCCTAATGGGTTCAACATGTCTTTTTTCAAGAAGTGTTGGGGCATTGTAAAATATGATGTGCTTCAATTCATGAGAGAATTTCATCAGAATGCAAGCTTGGTCAGAGGGCTTAATAGCTCCTTTATTGCTCTAATCCCAAAATCTGATAGCCCATCCGGTTTGAACGAGTATAGGCCCATTAGTTTGATTGGCTCTTTATACAAGATTCTTGCTAAGGTGCTAGCAAACAAGATTAAACTGGTGATGCCTAGGATAATTAGCGACGTTCAGTCAGCTTTTTTGGGGGGAAGGCACATACTGGATGGGGTTTTGATAGCCAATGAGGTGATTGATGTTAGATTAATACTTATAGAAGTTAGACATTTCCACTCTTGCAAAGTACTAAATGCTTGCCTCCTTAATTAAACTTCCCCTTAAGTAGAGTTGAACGTATAGATGAATGTGATTAAGTATAAAACCATACATTATCTAATGCATAATTTTTTTTTTAATTCATTTTTTTTGCAATTTTCAATTTTCACACAAAGCAATACCAATCAGATTTTGCTCAGTGCGTTGTGAATTGTAAATTAATTATACAAACTATACAAGTCCAACCTAGAGAGTAACCTATTCAGAAATATTCAATGCTGATATAATCCAAGAAAAGATTTCTGAAATCTATACAACCTGTAACAATGTCAAAAATTCTAGCAAGACTTGGGTTTATACTTTATATGGTAAAATGAAATCAATGGCATCATTACTAATTTTTTCATTTAGTTAGTGTTTTTTAAATAATTTTAATTACCTTTCAAATTGTTTATTTTTGATAAAAACATGTTTATATGGTTAATTACCTTCAAATTGTTTAACTACCTTCAAGTTATAAAAGATGTAAATCATAATTGGGTCCTGACAGGAAAATGGCAAGGGAAGTATGGAACAATTGTGCACCACCAAAAGTCAAATTCTTTGGGTGGTTGGCTTGGTTAGGCAAGATGAAAACATCCAGCTACCTCCAGAGAATTGGGATCTTAGATGAGGCTGCTAATGTGAGCTGTGTTTTCGGTCAAAATGAGGTGGAAACGGTCAACCATATCTTGCTTTTTTGCCCATTTGTCTGGCTGCTGTGGTCCCAGATTATGAAATGGTGGGGTGTTCAGTGGGTGATGCCAAACTCAGTGGAAGGGTTATTGCAATATGAAGAAGATTGAGAAAGTGATGTGGAAGGTTGTGCCTTTGGCTGTCCTTTGGTCCACATGGAAGCATCGGAATGATTGTGTCTTTAATGGTTCTTAACCAAATTTAGAAGACTTATGTGAGGTTGTCAAAGTCAGAATCGCTTTGTGGGTTAAATCCTCCCCAGCCAAAGTGGAGTTCTCCATTAATGATGTAGTTTTTAATTTGCACCAGGTTCAATATTGTTTTAGGCATGGCAGCTGAGTATAGACTGGCTTGCTGCCTTCACTGGAATCTGGGTGAGTTCTGTTGTTGCTAATTTGGTTGCTCATGTGTGCACTGTGTTGAATATTGGCTACAGATTCTAGCCATGTGGTGGAAAGTGGCAGCCAGCTACATGGTGGGGAAGCCATGAGGCCATGTGAGTTGGCCATGAGGCCATGAGAAGCCATGTGAAGCTTCAATCTGTAAAGCCACCGAAAGCACAACAATGGGCTGGCAGCCAGCTCATTTCAAAGGGTTCCTCTTGCATTTGTAATCTCTATATATAGAGAAGCTAAGGAGAGTTGAGGTACAGCTGAGGGGTGTGAGCTTAGAGAGCAAAGAGAGAGAGAATTACAGAGAGAATTGTAATTCTTACCATTTTGTTCAATATAGTGAATTCGCTGCCCGTGGACGTAGGCGACTTGTCGAACCACGTTAAATCTTGTGTGTTATTGCTTGTTTGAGTTCCCTGGTGTGCCCCCGATCCGCAACAATTGGTATCAGAGCTCGGGTTGCGAAAAATCGAATTTTTTCCGAAAGTGCCCAGATTTCGAAGTGCTCAAAATCCACTTTTGACCATACCAGGAGGAAGAACTCCTCGAGAGGAGTCCAGAACAGCAAAAACAGAGCCAAGAAGCCTCCAAACGCGCCCTTACGCGCCCTCTGAAAAAAGCGCGTCAGACACAGTCGCGGTACGCGCCTACACGCGCCGTTCAGGCACCCAGCGCGTGGTCCCAGTCTCACCCACGCGCCACACGCGCGCCTCCAGGAAGAAGACGAGCCACGTGACGCCACGTCAGCACCGCGTCAGCGCCACGTCAGCGCCACGTGTCAGACACGTGGCAGCCACGTGTCAGCCCAGTCAGCCTGAGCCGCTGACCAAGCCGCGTTGACCAGCCGTCCAGCCGCGTTGACCGCGCCGCCTGCGCCGTTGACCAAGCCGTTGACCAGCCGTTGACCGGAGAAAGTATCCGGTGCATCTCAGCGCACCAGATTCTTCAGATCTGACCCGTCCAAAGTGTTTTTGCCAGATCGGAGCCATTCGGAGTCCGTTTTTGACGATCCAATAGTGCTTTCCAACTATTTGGAGTATTCTGGACACATCTGTACGGTCAGTTTTTTGAATTGAAGTTTCTAAAAAATGGCAGAATCTAGATCAACCGAGTCCGTAAGTAATCCAGCCAGTACAAGCACTTCTAGGCATTGGACCCCGGTGTCCCATGCCAAGTTCGAGGTAGAGAAGTTCGATGGAAGCAGCAACTTCGGCATGTGGAGATGCGAAGTTAAGGATATGCTTGTCCAAATGAACCTGCACTTCACTCTGGGAGACAAACCAGATGACCTGGACGAGATAGAATGGGAGAGGGCAATGTTTTAAAAATCGGACCGGTGAACGAACCGGAAAAGGCATCGGGTGGACGGGTCACCGGTTCAACCGTCGGGTTGAACCGGAATCGAACCGTGACGTAATAAATATATTAAAATTATATTTAAATAAAAATATAAGTAATAAAATTATAAATTAAAAATATTAAAAATATTAAATTATCTTAAATATTTGTCCTAATATTTTTTTTACTGAAAAATATAATAATATATTTTAAAATATTATTAATTTCAATTTTGGAAGATGAAATCAAATATTTAATATTCCCTCCATATGATTTTAATTCAAATAATTTGATTGAAAGGAAAGTAAAAATTTTGGAGGGATATCAAAATTTCAATATTCCCTCCAATACATTTGATTGAATCCCACATGGATTTCTTGAGTTTTTTTGAAAGAGTTTTTTCTTATAAATAGGTGAAGACTTTCACAATAATTTCATCAAACTCTTAATGGGATTCCTCACAAGAGGAGACCCTTGAAAAAGAGTTTCAAATTAAAATTTTCTTATATTCTTATATTATATATATATATATATAAAATAAGAAAGAAAGAAAGAAAAGAAAGAAAGAAAATAAAAAAAAAACAAAAAAAAATAAAAAATTTGAAACCGGTCCGGTTTGATCAACCCGTGGCCGGGTCGACCGGTTCACCGGTTTAACCGGTGGGTTTACCGGTTTTCACAGTTGGCCGGTTTAAAGGGGCTGACTGGACCGGAACCCCATCCGGTTACCGGTTCAACCGGACCGGCCGGTCCGGTCCGGTTTTTAAAACCATGGGAGAGGGTGAATCTCCTGGCCTGCAGTTCCATCCGACTTTGCCTTGCAAAAGAGGAGAAGTATGCCTTTACAGAATATGATATTGCGAAGAAGCTTTGGAAGGCGCTGGAAGATAAGTTCATGACAAAGAGCATTGAGAACCGACTCTACTTGAGGAAGAGGTTGTTTCGTTTCGACTACATTAAAGGTATTTCGATGAACGAACACCTAAATAACTTCAACAAAATTATTACGGATTTGAAGAATTTGGATGATCAAGTTGGTGATGAAGACAAAGCACTGTTATTGTTAAATTCCTTGCCTGACTCGTATGATCATCTCACTACTACTTTACTGTACGGTAAAGAGAAGATCAAGTATATTGATGTTGCAAACGCCTTGGTGAACAATGAGTTCAGAAGGAAAGATAAGTCTGCAAACAGGGACTCAACATCCGAGGCATTAACAGTCAGAGGCAGAACAAATAACAGAAGAAATACAGGGCGAGGAAAGTCTCGCTCAAAATCTAGGGGGAAACCTTCAGACAAAAGACGTCTTGCAAAAGACGAGTGTGCAGCTTGTCGCCAGAAGGGGCATTGGGCAAAAGATTGTCCAAATAAAGACAAGACAGAAGAGAAGGTGAATATTGCACGAGATGAAGATAAAGATGAAGGAGGAGCCTTCACAGTTTCATCATATGGCCAGTCTGATGAATGGATAATAGATTCCGGATGTTCATTCCATATGTGTCCTAACAAGCAGTGGTTCTCGAGCTTACGAGAGTTCGATGGAGGAGTTGTGCTGATGGGCAACGACCAAGCTTGCCAGACAAAGGGGATTGGAACAATAAAACTGAAGATCCATGATGGAACAATCAGAATTCTTGAAGATGTACGGTATGTACCAGATCTAACCAAGAATCTCATCTCAGTGGGAGTTTTAGACTCCAAAGGTTACAGAGTAACCATGGAAGGTGGAGTCCTTAAAGTTGTTCGAGGAGCATTGGTTGCAATGAAGGGTACTCGACAGGGAAATTTATATTTCCTAGATGGCTCTACAGTCACAGGGAGAGTGGCTGTCTTCACCAGCTCAGAAGATGATGCATCAGACACTTCCAAACTTTGGCACATGCGCCTAGGGCATGTCGGTGAGAAGGCTTTACAAGGGTTGGTAAAGCAAGGCCTGTTGAAAGGCGCCAAGACGGGAAAGCTTGAGTTCTGCGAGCATTGTGTATTGGGCAAGCAAACAAGAATCAAGTTTGGTACTGCAATTCACCGTACCAAAGGGATTCTAGACTACGTCCACACCGACGTATGGGGTCCTTCCAAGAATGCTTCGTTGGGAGGTAAACACTATTTTGTGTCGTTCATTGATGATTTCTCTAGAAGAGTTTGGATTTATACAATGAAACACAAAGATGAAGTCTTAGACATCTTTCTTACGTGGAAGAAGATGATTGAGACCCAAACAGGCAGACGGATCAAGAAGCTCAGATCTGACAATGGTGGAGAATATACATCAGATCCCTTCTTTGAGGTTTGCCAGAATGCAGGGATAGTGAGACATTTCACAGTTCCTGGAACACCGCAGCAGAATGGAGTTGCAGAACGCATGAACCGCACTTTGGTGGAGAAAGTCCGGTGTATGCTGTCACAGTCTGGATTGAGCAAGGTATTTTGGGGCGAGGCATTAAACTATGCTCGTCATCTTGTCAACAGACTACCTACCGCAGCATTAGATGGGAAGACTCCCATGGAGGTATGGTCAGGAGTCCCAGTTACTGATTATGATCAGTTACGTATCTTTGGATGTCCAGCATATTTTCATGTTATAGAATCTAAGTTGGATCCAAGAGCCAAGAAAGCCATCTTCTTGGGCTTCGGTGACGGTGTCAAGGGATACAGACTGTGGTGCCCTGAATCAAAGAAAGTTCTCATCAGAAGAGACGTTACCTTTGATGAGTCTGCAATGCTGAAGCAACCAGATCCTCAACAGAATGCGGAAGCATTGAAGAAGTCAGTGCAGGTGGAGTTTGAGACTCCAGCAAAGACTAGTCAGCCAATCAACCATCCTGAAGAAGTCTCAGAGGATAACTCTGAAGAGAGTTCAGATGAAAATGAAGATCCAGAGGCTCCGCAACAATCAGAACCCATTGCAATCAGGAAAGGAAAAAGGGTTACTAAGCAACCCAGTTGGATGACCGATATGGTAGCCTATGCACTTCCAATCATTGAAGACAATATTCCTTGCACTTTCAAAGAAGCCGTGCATAATGCAGAAAGTGTCAAATGGAAGGAGGCTATGGATGAAGAGATCGGGTCACTTCACAAGAACCAGACTTGGGAGTTGGTGCAACTTCCAAAAGGCAAGAAAGCAATTGGGTGTAAGTGGGTTTACACCAAGAAGGAAGGCATTCCAGGCAGAGACAACATCAGATTCAAAGCTAGATTGGTAGCTAAAGGCTATGCTCAGAAGGAAGGAATAGACTACAATGAGGTATTCTCACCTGTTGTGAAGCACACGTCTATTCGCATATTGTTAGCTTTGGTTGCACAGTTTGATCTCGAGCTCGCCCAACTCGACGTCAAAACTGCCTTCTTACATGGAGATCTTGAAGAGGAGATATACATGTCCCAGCCAGATGGTTTCAAAATTGCTGGAAAAGAGAATTGGGCCTGTAAGCTGAACAAATCGTTGTACGGATTGAAGCAATCCCCGAGACAGTGGTACAAGCGATTTGATCGGTTCATGATGGAGACAGAATACACAAGAAGTCAATTTGATCATTGTGTATATTTCCGTAAGCTTCCCGACAGTTCCTTCATCTATTTGCTCTTATATGTAGATGATATGCTGATTGCATCTACGAGCAAGGTGGAGATTGACAAACTCAAGGCACAGTTAGCAAAGGAGTTTGAAATGAAGGATTTGGGAGAAGCAAAGAAAGTTCTTGGCATGGAGATCAAGAGAGACAGGAAGAAGGGCACGGTTTGTCTGACACAAACCCAGTATCTGAAAAAGGTGTTAGACAGATTTGGCATCAATAGGAAAACCAAAGCTGTAAGTACACCATTGGCCCCTCATTTCAAGCTTAGTGCTTCGTTGTCTCCACGCACAGAAGAAGAACGGAAGCATATGGCACAGGTTCCATATGCAAATGCAGTTGGTGCATTAATGTATGCTATGATTTGTACACGGCCTGACATCTCGCATGCTGTGAGTATGGTAAGCAGGTATATGCATGATCCAGGAAAAAATCACTGGCAGGCAGTGAAATGGATCCTAAGGTACATACATGGCACGGTCAATCTGGGATTGAAGTTCGAGAGAGATAACCGACTCGGGCAGAATTTGGAAGGATATGTGGACTCAGATTATGCTGGTGACTTAGACAAACGCCGGTCAACAACAGGGTATTTATTTACGCTTGCTAAAGGGCCGGTAAGTTGGAGGTCAACGCTTCAGTCAACGGTGGCTTTGTCTACTACAGAGGCAGAGTACATGGCAGTGACGGAAGCCTTTAAAGAAGCTATTTGGCTACATGGGTTGATTGAAGACTTGGGAATTGTTCAGAAGCACGTTGAGGTGTTTTGTGACAGTCAGAGTGCCATTTGTTTGGCAAAGAACCAGGTTCATCATGCCCGCACCAAGCACATTGATGTCCGTTTCCATTTCATCCGAGAAATTGTGAATGAAGGGGATATTCTGCTTCAAAAGATTGGTACTGCAGATAATCCGGCCGATATGCTCACAAAGGTAGTTTCTGGGATCAAGTTCCAACATTGTTTGGACTTGGTCAACATCTCTCGGAACTGAGCACCTTCGGGTGCATGGCAGTGTTGATCGATCACTATGTTGGATAAGAGAATCCTCGCCAAGGTGGAGATTGTTGAATATTGGCTACAGATTCTAGCCATGTGGTGGAAAGTGGCAGCCAGCTACATGGTGGGGAAGCCATGAGGCCATGTGAGTTGGCCATGAGGCCATGAGAATCCATGTGAAGCTTCAATCTGTAAAGCCACCGAAAGCACAACAATGGGCTGGCAGCCAGCTCATTTCAAAGGGTTCCTCTTGCATTTGTAATCTCTATATATAGAGAAGCTAAGGAGAGTTGAGGTACAGCTGAGGGGTGTGAGCTTAGAGAGCAAAGAGAGAGAGAATTACAGAGAGAATTGTAATTCTTACCATTTTGTTCAATATAGTGAATTCGCTGCCCGTGGACGTAGGCGACTTACCGAACCACGTTAAATCTTGTGTGTTATTGCTTGTTTGAGTTCCCTGGTGTGCCCCCGATCCGCAACACACTGCTGGGCAGTCCTGAGAGTGGTTTTGTTGTTGAACAGGCTACTGGTGTGGAGTGCTCTAATGTTGTTGCACTAGTGTCTGCTATCTGAAGGCCCAGGTTGTTCTTCTCTTGCCTATGGAGCAATGCAAGAGCTTGGACCATTCCGTGTCCATTATGTGCCTCAGCTGAGGAGATCAGGACAGCATAATGAGCTTAAGGACTTCAAAAGGACCTACTCTCATCCTATGAACTTTAAGGGGTTTGAGGTTGCTGCATAAGGTGGGTTGTGTTTCTGTTCTACATTCTGTTCTGCTGTGGAGTCTGTTGTTCTGCATATGATGCTGCTGCTCTTGGTCCAGATTCTGTATGGAAACAGATAGCTGCAAGTTTTGGTGGTTGATAAACAAAATTGGTCAGCTGTGGGAAGCTCTTGTTGTGCTCCTGTTGTGGATAGTTCTTTGGTCAACTTTTGCCTCAGGTCTGGTGGTTCAATGTTCAGTGTGCATAATGCTGATCTGTGCTAATTCAGTGGTCTTGTCTGAGTGGGTGTGCTGCGGTTGGGTTGGTGTGTTAATCTGAGTTGGAGCAAGCTTGGAAGTGAGAGAGTTTTATCCTTCTTTCTCCTCAAGGATGGATTGGCTCATCTGGTAGTGTGCATAGGGCAGCACGTGGAAGTGTATCTGGATTCTACATTCCTTAGTAGACGATGGTTGAGTGCTCAGTCCAGCAGGTGTAAAGCAGCTATGCTCTGCCATGGAAATAGAGGTGAGATGGTGCCACTGGAATGTGTTCACTGGAATCTGTTTGGAGGTCTGTGGGTGATCTGAGTTTGGCTGCTGTTGAGAATAGCTCTGCTTTGTTCAGTTTCTTGGGTGCTCAAATATTTTATGCTGCTAGGTTCTCATTAGTTTGGGTTCGACTGCTGTTCTTGGATGGTTTGAAGTTGGCTACAAATCTTTTTCTTTGGTCGTTTTTCGTTTTGTTTTTTGGTTACTTTTGATTGGTTTCTCACCAATCTTGGATCAAGTGCTAGCGTATGATTGTGCTTCCTCTGCGGTGCCAACCTAGTTAGGATTATTGAGGTTAGCGATGATGCTTTTTACACTTCCCTACTTCGTTGATGTAAATTTTGCATGTGTTATGCCTTTTTTCATCAATAAAGCTTTCGTCTTTTGCTGATCAAAAAAAAAAAAAAAAAAAAAGAAGTGTACACCAGCAAAAAGGACAAAAAGCCAAAATGAGTGTTTTTTAATTTTTTATTTTAAATTGTGAAGCATGTTAAAAGAATGTAAAAAGGTCTTTATTTTGAATTAGTCCAGCTAAAATTCACAGTTATTAAAGTGATTATGTAATCATAATGACAAAACGTTGTGATGATTTCTTCTATACATTTTGCTCTTTACTTCTTTATTTTATTTTAAAATATTTTTGATTATTTTAATTTTTTTGTGTAATCTTCAATTTCAATGGGTTTTATTTGGAAAAATAGAAATGGTACAGGTTCAGAAAAAAATAAGTCCACAGGAATAGGGCATTAATTATTTTGTTAATCCTAACTACTTTCTTAAGCATAACTAAATCTAATTATATAGTTCATAATTAAATAGCTAATAATAATTGAATTAGATGAGATTTTATGGGTGTTGTACGGCTACCGTACACGTATGTATACATCATTACAAGAAGCAAGAAAATGCATGCCAAATGAGCATGGATACGTACGCATGCATGGGTTGAGAAATGGGAAATATGGTGAAAAAATAGAAAGGGAACTTCATTATGAAATAATTTTTCTTTCAAAAATGATTATTATCGTTCACAACGTGTCACATGAAAAATAAAATATTGTAAATAGTGAACACTTTTTTTTTGTTAAGAACGGGATAAAGATTTGATAAATATGGAAAACGAGCAATTTATCAAATATATTTCTAAGTTCTATTACTTTGTTAGCACGATGTTAACATTATAGGTATTTTCATAGGCTTATAGAATGTTTTCCTTTAAAAAGAAAAAGAAGAGAAACTATTGAAGTTCTGGAGAAAAATTAGAAGAAAAACAAGTTTTTAATAATAGGTGTCATAGAGACGGGTTTTTGATAATGATTTTCAAAACTTTTATACAATTGGTACAATTATATGATGCAATTTTATTATGATACTTTTTTTCTTTCGAAAAGAAGCCTTTTGCATTTGAGTAAGCAAATTGGTTTTGCACTTCTAAGCGTTGGGTATAACAACTAAAAAAAATATAATGAAATATTATGTGGTGGTATCATTATTTAATTAACAATTTTACGATGTGGTAATGAGGCTATATAATTAGATTATTGGGAGACGGGGGTGGTTCATCCAATCTCATTTGTGAATTTTTTTTATCAAGTAATATTACGTAATATTACATTGAATGGAATCATTGTTATCTTCAATATTTTTGGTATAAAAAAAGTGACCACACAAACTTTAAAACCTCCAAATTTGGCGACCAAAATATTGGTCGCCAAAAGTCTCATTTTTGGTCTCCAAATCTAATTAGTGACTAAATTTTTTTGTCGCGAAGTACGTTGCCTATACCCTGTCGGCGATAGTATTGGCAACTAAATTATTTTTGGTCGCCGAAAGTTAAACATTTGGCTACTAAACAATAGTTAGTCGGAAAAGGTGATCTTTTGGTGACTAAATTATTGGTGGCCGAAATTGAACTTTTGGCTACTTAACTTTGGTTAGTCGGCAAAGGCATCTTTTGGCGACTAATAAAACTAAATTAAATTATTAGAGACTAACTTTTAGTCGCTAATACAATTACGTACATTTAGCGACCAAACACTTTAGTCGCCAAAGGATGTCGTGTTTTCAGTGACTAAAATATTTAGTCGGCAATTAAACTTCCCTCATTCTGATTTGTTTTAACTACTATGTTGTTTAGTCGCAAAAAGCCATTTAGTTATTTTTGCTACTAAATTATTAGTCGCCAAAACATTTGCTTACATTTTTGGATACCAACATATTTTGTCGCCAAATACTATATTAATTTTTTTTTTTTTATAATTTTTGAACCACCTGTATCCATTATTAGTGCAACTTGTACCCTATATAAATAATATAATCCATCAATATTGAATATATTACCAACCATTCAACAAAGTGCACACATTTCACTTCCAACCATCCAAAAAATTTATATTCAACGTCCAATTCTAAATGTAATACAAATTCCATACGAACCACGTATAATCCAACCCCAATAATTTAATTCCATACATAATAGAGGATTAACCAAATTTAGTATCCAATATCCTCGTTAGATGTCTAACATAATTTAATTCCATACATAAGTGCATAGTGGGTTCCCTGAAATGCTTCCGATATCCACGTTAGATGTCTAATGCCAACAGTCCTAGCCGTGTTACCTGGTTGCTCAAAAGGGTCCTCAACCTAAACAGCCATTAGCAATAAAATTAGCTCCACTAGTGGAAAAAAGCTAAGTCGTAGTTGCAGCTGTAGTGGAGAGAGGGAGAGATTACAAATAGTGCATAAGTTTTGGGCAGCCATCTCATATTGGTATCAATTTGTTCCCATTGTCCAGTATATGGGCAGATTCCTTTTTCTGAGGCCCTCGAACTAATGTCAGCAAACTGCAAAAAAGAAAAAAAAAAAATTTGCTACCCAATCTATCGAAAATTAATAAACAGTCTATTTGCATGTTCGACAATTTCTCATAGCCATCCCATTCATAGAATTGGGAAAAACCCTCCCTTTTGGGCCAGAATAAATTTTATGAATCAAATATTAGAAAGACAAAAACATTTATTGTATTTTATACACAATATCATTCAGGTCAAAATACCCAAAAATAAAATAAAAGAAAGAAAATGTAACAAACAGATACAAGGTGCTGGGACGGATCCAAGATTATAACTATGGGGGTGCAAAAATATGTTTGGGTGTGCAAATCCTTATAATTTTTAATTATTTTAAAATTTCTAATATAATAAGTGATATTTTTCAAATTTTAGGGGGGTGTGCCCCCCACCTGCCCACCCACCCTAGATCCATCGTTGGTGCTGATCTCATACATATAAATTCACTTGTAAAGGAAAGAATTATGAAA
This sequence comes from Camellia sinensis, assembly GCF_055761805.1. NCBI lineage: Eukaryota > Viridiplantae > Streptophyta > Magnoliopsida > Ericales > Theaceae > Camellia > Camellia sinensis. Next base: position 87,069,114 of record NC_138965.1, read on the forward strand.
GAAATAACTTTTTTGAGGAATGAAATGAAAAGCTCAGACAAAGAACTTCTATTTATTTTTCTGGACTTATCCGATCTAAACTTGTTTATATTCTCAGCACATATTTATTCAATATATCTCTCTGCAACAACCCTCACACCTGCAATAAAACATATATGACAAATTATTAACCAAGCCGTTACGAAGATTTGGCAACTGTGGCTTTCATATTCACAAGTTATGCAACCATGGAATTCAATCTTCTTTGGTCAAATACTAGTCCCATTTTGCATCTCTTGATTCTCAAACCTACTAAAATGGACCAACATGCAAAAAGTTTTCTCAGATCACTTTCATTTTCTTAGAATCTTTCAAGTTTTCGATATCAACTCATGGAAGACCAAAACCCTGCTTGTAGAATATTTCTGACAGAATTCGTAAGATGTGGAAAATTGAAGCCTCAAACATGCACTTACACTAGTACCGGGACCACACTGTTTATGTTAAGAAGTACCAACAGAGAGAGAAAGCCCTCTATTGGACCTTAAAACACAATAATAATTTTTTTAGAATCTAATGCAGTCTTCATGTAATGGAAAGATAATAAATCATTCTTTTGGCACTTTAACTTCCAACTTCACAAGGAAATTTTAAATATTTTCTTTTATTGATAGGTTTCAACTTAGTATCTAAACTAATTATAGATTAAAATGTAAAATGTAATGTCGTGTTGCCTGTATCTTTATTAATTTCAGAAGAATGTAATGAAAAAAAAAAAAAGGGCCAAGAGAGAGGACAAGTACCTATCAGGTCATCAACTATATTTCCTGGGTAGATTTCTTTAAGAGGAGGTAAAAGTGGAGGTACACATGTCTGCAGGAGAAGAAAAAGATGAAGCACAGAGAAAAAAGGTGGAGATCTTGGTTTCTCCAAATCAGAAATAAAAAATGGATAATTAAAAGACATAAAAGGATATAAATATAATGGAGAAAACAGACACAGAGGATGCGATTGCATTAAGCTAAAAATTTATAGTTACAAAGTGACACAAATATAGAGCACACTATGATCACTGGAACACAAATAATACTTTAAGATCACCTTAAAAACAGGACTATACAATTTGATGGAATGGTTCACTATGTTCTCCTGTATATAAGTTTTACAGGTTGTAGGATTTACTTTCAGCGAATTAGTCAACTTCAAAGATCTTAGAATATTTCCAGTCGATGAAATATTAAAGAAGAATCCTCAATTTACTTTCAATTAAAAATATATAACAACAAAGCAATAGCAATAATAAGAAGAAGTCAACAACCATAATTATAGGTAAAATAACCTGAAAATGGAAAATAATAAGCATGCTGAGACAGTATGAATTTAAAGTTCCAGACTTTGAATCATTGATACCATGTATTTTGGCCAATTCCTTGACCTGCATGCAAAAATTGATACATCAAATTAGTGCATAGTTTCCTCACAGCATCATCATCTATTGATTTGTTATAAGAACGTGCCAATAAAACCATATTGCGGAAACGCCCATCACTTGAACAGATGGTTCAAGATGCTTGAGTTCAACCTAAGGCTGGCAAGATATCGTTCTACCAGCCTTTCTTAGTAGAACCAAAACAGCTAATCAACCCCAGAAACATTAGGAATGTGAGGGGAATGAAAAAATCCCTTGTATTATTCTCAAGGTAACAGTCCCGTAACCCAATTTCGCCTCGAGTAAAGCCATAGTGATGCAAATCTTATGCATGTAATATGTTGTGTATCAACCACGTATATCACATCTGACTTATCAGGCAATGTTTACCAATAAATGGATATTCCGAAAAAAATAAAAATTAAAGGTATAAATAAAAATAAAGAATATTTGCACATGTGAACTCTATCGAACATCTGTAGATAGCTTTCTAGAGATGTGCCTTCATAACTTGTTTAGCAGAAAGGACAGTATTGTCTTACATGTATATCAAAATCAAGAGGCTGTCTTTGTATTCTTTTCAAGGTTTTACGGGTTATAGGATTTGTTTCACTCTTTTGGCACTTTTTCTGAAGAAACAAGCATTTAGGACCTCTCCCCAATTCTTATTACTTAATATAACATTTATTGTTTTCTATCAAATATTTAAAGAAGAAAAATTAAGACAATATGAGAACTTTCCATCATAACAGACATCTAATGACTAGAAATATCAAATTGCATAGGAAACATAAAGACAACTAGGATATGTATGTGAAGTTTCTTGGATTTATATTTAACAAAATAAACCAAAAAACAAATAGCAATCATACGCTTACCAGAAAAAACGTGCGCTGAAACGACCGATGTCTCACAATTTGTTTGCATATGTAGTTACAAACATTTTGTGAGTCGTCGGTAACATATGTAGTTACAAACAATCAATTCAAACCTGAAAACTTAAACATGGCAGAGTCAAATTAAGAGCTGAACCTGATATAGAAAACAAAGGGGGGCAACACAGGTGAACATGAAAATACCTTTAACAGACCCCAAGAAAACATTGCAACCTGTGTCCTCCATGATTAGTTTCAGCTGAGTCCCATTAAGAATGCTTGGATCAGCATTAACATCAGCAATAGCAGTTTCAATGGCAACCTTTGAAACTCTTCCAATGACTGAATTGTAAGACAAAAGAGTTCCAATTCTAAGAATCTCTGGCCTCTGACACTTCACATGGCAACACAATAGGAGTCCGTAAATCAAAACCCAAACGGGGTTATCCAAAACTGACCTCATTGTGGCATTTCAGTGAACACTGAGAATGCTTAATAGCCTTACTGATGCAACTTTCAATTCAGTTTGTCCAATAATTTGATGACCAATGCATTGTAGATTAGAGATGAGTCCAAGCAGACCAAATAAAGCTCACAAAGGCTCTCAAATGTATTCTAAAGTATGCTTAATATTTGTGAGCATTTTCTAGTGCTCCTGATTAATTTGCTCATATTTCAATAAATAAATTTAAGGGTAAATTAACAATATCTCCTTACAACACCAATTTCATATTTCTGGAGCAGGGAATTGCAACAACACCAATTTTTAATTCCATTGAATTACATATGAAAGAGATCGGAGAAGATGTGAAGATTTATTACCCGTTGAGAAGGAGATCGTCATAGAGGAGCATGCGAGCGTTAGGGTCGAGAGGGTCGGATCCCTGAATCTGGCGGTGGACGGAGGGAGAGGAGTTGCCGGAATAGCTGTTAGGAGGAGGAGAGAGAAAAAGGGGGAGGAACATGGTGTGGCGATTGCTGCCGCCGTGGGGAGGTCGGAGGACGATGGTGGTTGCTTGGCCAGAGGAAACGACCTCGGCCACGAGAAATAGTATCAAGACGGCAGTGGTGGTGGCGACCTGTGGCCGCGGCCGCGCCATTGGTGGGTGGAATTGGAGGTCAATGAGAGAAGTGAGAAGACGGTGGGTCTCTCAGCTAGAGAGAGAGGAGAAAGGGGAATTGATTTACCCACGGTTTGGGTTGAAAACAAAATACATAGTACATAATTAATATTCATTCGTGACTAAAGATTTTAGTTGCTAATTATTTTTTAATTGGTCTGAAATTTGAAATCTCCCTCCACATATTTTAGGTTTTTGGCGACTGAAATATTATTTTGTCGCTATAAATATACTTTTGGCAACCAAACTTTGGTCGCCAAAGATAAAACTATTTTTTTTTCTTTTCATTCGGCTACTAAGCTATTTTAGTAGCTAAAACTAACTATACGGCGACAAAAATATTCTCTTGTCACTGAAAATATACTTTTAGTGACCAAATTTTTGGTCGCCAAAAATAAAAAAATAATTTTTTTCTTTTCATTCGGCTACTAAACAATTTTAGTAACTAAAACTAGCTCTACGGCTACTAAAATTTCTTTTAGTCACCAATTCTACTAAATTTTTTTAGTGGCCAATAATCAATATTTCCCGACTAAAAAAATTAGTAGCTAAATATTTGACTTTTGCCGACTAATATTATTTTTGGTAGCCAATTCCGTAACTTTTGGCGACTAAATTTTTTTTGGTCGCCAAAAATCTATTTCCTACTAGTTTTAAAGCTAGTAACTAATTTAACACACATTGATTCACAACATTTCTTTGACTGAAAATAATGCTTGTGAACACTAGTTTAGTACATGGTGTGAGTTCAAATGGACCTGAATAAGGACATAATTGGAATTACAGTTACAAAAATACATGAACAAAACCCTTGTAAGTAACTCTTCACGCTCTTTAACAAGTTAAGTGAGCTTTCTACACAATATTCCATAATCCTAGTGTTGAATTAGCCATGTTCATGTTTTTGTGTTGGAACCCTCCTAGCAAAGACCTTGAGGACCAGCTTCTCGAGGCTCAACTTCCTGACGCTCACCATGAACAGACGACAACACTAGATTGTCGTCATCAGTACTGGTTGTTGTCGGCTCCTTCGGATGCACTTAACGATGAACAACTTGAACAATTGAGAGCTGCACTGGAGGAGTTGAATAAGTTTATCGTTGCGGGAATGATTCAGCTTGGGCTGGAGGTTGAAAAGCCCGGGCCATTCCCTGCATCACCGGATAATCAACCAATCCAGCCCAATCCATGATGTCTCTAATAGATTCAGTCGTGGTCATCATCCCAATCGATGTTATATGTGTTATTGCTGCTGTCAAATCCTAAATTTGTTTTTTTTTTGGTTGTCTCGAGTCTTGTTTAGGATGTTGGTTGTGATTGTAGTTTGTTAGCTATATCATGGCTTCTCCTATGTTCCCTAATTATGTTAGAGTCTAATTAATAATGAATAAAACAGCAGCATTATTGTTAATGGTTCCTTTCTTTTTATGTAAAATTTGAGAAAAAATGGGCACCCAATTGTGGATATATGATTGGCAAATCTAATAACAATGTAAAACTAAAAAAAAAAAATTAGTTTTAATTTTACTAGGGGGTAAAAAAGAAGCAAATGTGCTACAAAGCCTTGAATTGGCTAGCCAAAAGAAGATTAGAGCTTTTCCTTAGGTCTTAAACATATTTAGGGCATGCTAATAGGTTTGAAGCTTGAGCGAAGTTTTGGGTTGTTTCCAAGTTTATAATGTTTTGTGCATAGATGTATATTGTAAAAATTTGTGAGATTTTGAAAGAGAAAAATAACAAAAGTTCATATTAATATGAAAAATGTGTTGATAACAATTAATCGAACGATAGCTCAATCAAGAAATCAAAACACATGTATTTTATTTATAAATGGTAATTCGAAGTAGTTTTGTGGAAGCAGGACACATATGTGGATGGATAGACTGGAATTGAAACAAGAAAAAGGGTAATTTTTTGGTAAATGAATAAGAAGCTACTTTTTGTTAAATACATAAATAATAATACTAGTAAAGTTGTGCCTGAAACTAAGTCAAAGATCTTATAGAATAAATAAAAATTTATTTTAAAAAAAATAACGGTAGCAAATGATTTAGAAGGTTTGGAAAAAGAAAAAGAAAATTTATCTGAACATAATTCCAGCAAGTTTCCTTGCATTTCAAAGTGTTTTCTTAAAGTCTGCCCAATTTCCTTTGGAATTCTAAAAGTTTTATAAGCCCTTTTTTCCCCAAAAGTTTCAAGAATTCCTAGAAAGTTTTCAATAAAATTATTGATTGCCACATCTTTTCTTTTATTCTATTGTTGTAATGACTTGTTTGTTGCTTATTATGTTTAAAAGTTTTAGAAGTTTTGCCTGGGAATTTTTTTTGAAGATTTCAAAAAGACTTTGTTAAAATTGTCACAAGATCCATTGATCAGATGATGTACTAGTCTCAATTATTATTTTTCATTAGTAATGATTATTATTAATTGTTCGTTCCTACATTATCTTTCTTTTAGTTGGTGATCGCCGTTGCTGCATTTATTAGCGGCTTAATTGAATCAACCTATAGGCGCATTTATTTTTGACGTTGTGTAATTAATTTTGATCACATTTTATTCTATTGTTGTCCAGCCTTGTTCGTTGTTCAAAGAAAATCTTATAACGTTTTCGTCTTAAATATGTGAACATTTGTAGAAAGTTCTCCGTTGAAGTTGCCACAAGGTTGTTTGATCGGATGATGTAATAGTCTCGTTTATTCTTTTGTCGTTTATTATTAATTGTTGATGATTGCTGCATTTTTTCCTTTTCTTTTGTGGATTATCGTTGTTGCATTTATTAGAAGCCTTTTATTTTAAAGAATGCTTCAAGAAGTTCTATAAAGTTTTTCTTCAAATTTGCCACTTCATTGATCAACTGAAGTAATATGCTTATTTTGTCTGTTGTCGTTTTGTTATTAATTTTGATCGTATTTATTCTATTGTCGTCATGTAATTTTTTGTCATTCATTATGTTTGAAAATGTCCTCACTTTTCTGTTTTCGAATTATTCAAAGATTTGTACAAAGTTCTCAATCGAAACTATGACAAGATCCTTTGATCGGATGATGTAATAGTGTCATTTATTCTTTTGTTGTTTATCATTAACGGTTGATTGCTGCATTTACTTTCTTTTATTTTTTGGATTACCGTTGTTGCATTTATTAGAAATACTTTTGTTTTTAACGAATTAAGAATTTTCTTAAAAAATCTTTTATCCGAATTGCCACAAGATTATTTAAAGGGGTGAGGTAATAGGGCCCATTTTTTTTTTTAATTATTGATTAATGCATTTTTTTGTGGTTGTTGTTATTGTTATATTGTCCGCATGCCTTTGTGCTTTTGAAAAAAATATATATATATATTTACAAAAAAATTTGTTGACACCAAATTTTTATAAACTTATAGCATATTGGAAATCAAATAACCTTAGATAATGATTTTTTGGGCTTAAAATAGGTCAAGATGTGAAATATATATAAATTGAACGTACTTCAGTAATTTGAAAAAGCTTTCCAACTATATAAAATGCATTTTAATTTGATTTAAAATTAGCAAAGAAAAATTAAAGAAAAGTCCATAAGTAATGATAGCAAAAGTTTTTAAAAATATCATCTAAACATAGTTCCCACAAGTTTTTATGCATTGTCGAGTGTTTTCCTATGGTTTCCACAAATCCCTTTAGACTTCATAAGTTTTTCAATAGTGTTAGAAAAACTAATTAAACGTACCAATAAATATACCAATTAAACAAAATATTAGGTGAATCTTATTTCTGTTTCTTATATTATTGTAAATTTGTTAAATTATTTATTTATTATATATATATATATATATCAGTAATATTAGATATTATGAAAGAAATATCATGAAAATTCTTCACCCTTGAATTAATTTGTAGCGTTTTATTGTATGTTATGCAATTACTCTTAGATTAGCTTTATGAAACTTTTCATAATATTTATTTCATGATATATAACACTACTCAATATATATTTTGGTGGAGTTCATTGACCAGTTCTTAAACCACCCTCATCAATTTTCAACAAATTATACATTTCTATACACACATAGATTATGTAAATCTGTGAACGTAATTAATTGAATTCCCAGACTGGATTTACATAATCTCTTGTTTACTCACAATAAGAATTAATGACGCTATGGGTCCATTACCATTTATGAAATAATGATAACAAGGACAAAACGGGAATTTCACACCCAAAAGGCAAGGAGAATTCGGGAGCTTCTATATACACACACCCTTTCCTCTCTATACAAATCCTTCTCAACACACACACTAAAAAAATAAATCCTAATATATTTGACTCACTACACACACCTATCATTCCACATATACCCCCAAATGTAAATCATACACACACACCCCCTCTCTCACACACACACCCGTGACAGACCCCTCTCACACACACACACCCATCTGAGAACCCCTCACACACACACACCCATCTCTCACACTCTCCACTGTTCCTCCCCAAAAGCTTCATCCATCCATTTGTGTCATTGAAGTATTGGCATTGAAGAGCATTGAAATTTTTACATTTTAGGTTAGTTTACACAGATTAGAATCTTCTCATTCCTATTTAATTTGTAATGTAGGGTTAATTCTTACCATTTTCGAAATTTTCAGTCCACCCCAATGCAAGTGATTGCCGTGTTTCATTCGGAACTGGTTATTCGAAATTTTTGTTTTTGTTCGGCACTAGAGTTCCGAAATTTCTGCTTCTATTCGGCACTATAGTTCCGAAAACATTTACTTGGTTCGGCTTTCAAGTGCCGAAAATAATTTTTTTTTTTCGGTTTTCAACTTCCGAGTAGTAGCTATAATTTCGGACAACAACTTTCGAACAGAACAGGTATTTTCGGACAACAACTTCCGAACAGAATAGGTGTTTTCGGACAACAACTTCCGAACACAATTTTTTTTTTTTCCCCTTCTAACACTTAATGATAACTCTTAATTATAACACTCACTACACACACTCTCATTAATTTTACACACTCTCTCTCATTATAATTTAAAATAGTTATTATTTACACACACACTCTCATTAATTTTACACACACACTCATTACACACACACTTATAATTTAAAACACTGTCATTAATTTTACACACACTCTGTTTATTTACACACACACTTAGTATTTTTTGCAGATAATATGGATGCTGAATATCAACAACGTGTCCCACCTACTGCTTCAAATAGACGACGTCGTGAATTGGATGTAGACCATCAACGGGGACGAGGGTGTGGGCGAGGACGAGGTCAAGGTCGTGGTCGAGGTCGTGATCCAGTTTCGGTAGAATATGATATTCCCAGTGCCAGTCAAAGTGGGGGCCGAAGCCAAAGACGAGTTGAAGGTTATGATATGCCTGACATTGCTGTGGAGGATACCTCTTTACCTGATTCTCCTCCTGTCCAGGAAGAGTACCTTACTCATGCTTTTCTAGGTGGACCAACTGATCCGTCAATACTGCGGAGTTTCAATAGTCATGTGGCTGCAGCTATTTGGCACGGGGAGGTAAACATTCCTCAGTAAAACTGAAATTCATTTGTATATGAGTTTTTTTTTTTTTTTTTTTTTTTTTGTGTGTTGTATGGTAGTTTGTAATGAGATATCATTTGTGTTGTAGGAACGAGGGCCCCTAAAGTGTCATAATCACTCTTCCAAGATCCTTGCATGGCCATGGTGGTTAGTAGAGAACAACACCAGATTCAAAGCCATTATTGAGCAGTCTGGACTGTCACAGTTAGCTCGTTGCACTTATCGGTTCGTCAACAAGCTTCTAGTCTCATGTTTTGTTGAGAGACGGCAACCTGAGACGAACACATTTCACATGACAGTTGGTGAGATGACCTTGACCCTGGATGATGCTGGCACTATTCTTGGCCTTCCCATTGTAGGCAAATCAGTCAGCATACCAGATGTGACAGATCATCATGGAGTTACATTACTCATTTATGGCTTGGGGATTACTGAACTTGCAGCACATGAAGAGGTTTCTTCTGCTGGTGGCAATTCAGTCAGGCTTGAATGGTTGCGAAGTCAGTTTGCTGGTGTCATAGATTCAGACCCCGAGGAGGCTATACAGTGCGCTGCAAGAGCTTATTTATTGTTTCTGTTGGGATGTACACTCTTCAGTGACAAGAGTGGCGGCAGGGTTCCCGTTGTTTACCTCGGCTTGTTGATGGATTTGGGATCCATACATACTTATGCCTGGGGTGCTGCTGCATTAGCATTTTTATATCGACAGTTGGGGTTTGCTAGCCGGTCTGGGGTTAAGCAGATGGGTGGTTATATGACTCTTTTGGAGGCGTGGATTTATGAGCACTTCCGAGCATTCCGACCTCATCAGAACATGGGCTACAATGAAGACATGCCACACGTGTACCATTGGGCATCTAGGAGAGAGGCGGGTTCCTCCATTGACCATTTGAAATCTTTTCGAGCCGAGCTTGACAGTTTAGTAGCTACTGATGTAAGTTTACTCATCCTGCGATAATTTTAACACTTCCATTTATCTTACCCTTTATGTACTTTAATGCAAAAACACTTTTCGTTTACAGGTTATTTGGGATCCATACCACAGCTGCAGAGACCGGCATCCACGTAACCCGGTTACGTTCTACCATGGATGCTTAAAGTGCTTAGACGTTGTCAAACCCTATCATCCAGATAGAGTTTTGAGGCAGTTTGGCAGGGTTCAAACCATCCCAGATGCACCGCTAGCTCCCAGTCGTGGTGCACGAGGCAACATATCTGCACGATATACCGTCATGTACAAATACTTGGATAGGATGTGGAAGGCTTAGGATAACCACGTGTTGTCTGCGCAACGGAGGAGCACACCAGTTCGTCAGCCTTGGCAATGTGTACCGGGTTACATGGATTGGTATAAGAATATCACGCACCTATATGTCGAGCACACTGATGAACCGCGTGTCCATGACCATCAGGATTTCAGCGAACATGCAGATGTAATATATTATCCCCTCTGATGCATATGTAACTTACTTTTTTTTCTGATATGTTCCCTAAAATGTGATATTCTTTTCAAATGCAGCGTATTGCACATGCACTGCAGATTTCACATCCTATTATTGACGCTGGTTATCAGGAGGGGATTCGCCATCCTTATCGACTTTACCAGGCTATCGAGAGTATGACACATGTTCTTGAAGGTCAGCACATTGACAAAGCTGGACCTAGTTCTGCTGGAGGTCGCTTTCCATCTTCGACATTGACATACAGTCGTAGGCCTAGGCGTAGGCATACAACTGATTCATGACATGTTATGTTGTTACATGTTATTTTGTTAGTTGATGAATATTGTTTGGTGTTTTTTGTAAGATGACATTGTTGTAATGGTAACAGTGGTTAATATTTTCTTATTAGAACGGAATGGCAACAATGGTGTTGTACTGACATTGTAATGACATTTTATTATTACAATGGAATGGTAACAATGGTCGTTGATTTTGTAAATGATATTTTCTTATTACAATGGAATGGTAACAATGGTCGATAACATTCAATCCACATTGCAAAACATAACACATTAACATCAAAAACACATCCATTAATTTCTTCCATAATTGTAACATTGTCAAATGCATACATGTGTCATGCGACATCAACAACATCAAAAGTCTCTCGAGTAGCTACATTATCATGAATAATGTCCTTGAAATGTTGAATGCGACGCACATATGCATCATCACAGTCCATAGCGCAAGGGTGACGGTATTTTCTCCAATTAGTGGCAATAGGAGGAACTGGATGGCCTGGCTGCAGCAAAACCTGCACCAAATATCAATTGACTTAGTGGTCATACCTCATAACTTCTTGTACATGCATAAACGCAATTGATAAGTTTCTGTTATACCAGGACGAAATGATTTTCATTGACAAACCCAATGGCAATCTCACGTCTATCAAGTTGAGGTACTGGCACTGTTCTAAGAGGTAAAAAGGTGAGACATTGCTGTAAAGACAAGTGGTATAACACAAGATTGTAGCACGATGCAACAAGATGCCCCATGTCTGGCATAGTCATCCAATGTGAGTATCCAGGACTGTCTTCAAAGTATGACAATATGCTTGTCAATTCTTCAAACCTTTCATAGGACCCATAAAGTGTAATCTATTCCTCTTTGTGTGTGTACAGCTCACCCAATAGGTCACGCCTAACCTGAGCCCAATCATCTTCTGTATGACCAATTGAAGCAGTTATAGCCCTGAAACCACAACTCCCATCTGCAGCTACATCCTTGACAAACTTAATGTATGGTTTTAACCCAGTAGGGAAAGCATCAACATATGCACCAGGTTTCACTGTTCTAGTAATGTATGCCTTCCCTTTCGGGTTCACCTTCTCCTTTCCCTTAACAGGTTGCTTCTTCTTGGTTTGCAGAGTAGAAGCTAATGTAGTGATTTGAGTGTCCCTAGGTGAGAAGGAATCATGTCCAGATTGCACTAACTCAAATGAACACGGGTCACGACAGGTAGAAACATTGATCTTCTTATGATCCCGAGGACGTGTTTTGGGCTTCACCTCCGGCTCAACAAGAAAAGTGCTTCCCGGATATACAATCTCTTTCAACTTCTTCAAAAGCTCCAATCGCATGGTTCTATCACTTTTATTAAACTTGTTCACAAACAACTCTACTTCTGCATGACAAGTCACCTCTGTTTCCTCTTCTTTCTTGCATATGGAGATATGAAGTTGCCTCCACTGTGAGTGTATGGTAGCAAGTGGTATAGGACGATCTTGTCTGATGTAGTCAGCAATCTCATGGGCGCAAGGTAAACCATGAGTGTGGCAAAGGACGCATCCACAAGCTTCAACATCAATACCAATGGAATTGGCTCTCTTACTCTCAACAAGCAAATACTCCAATGCAGAGATAGACAAATTCCCCCGTAGCTCCCTGAATTGAGAAGGTTTAAATTGATGTTGCACAACAGTTAGACTTTTCTCAAATGAAGCCTTGATATCAGTGTGTTGCAACTCAAGCAAACTGTGTATTTTCTCAAATGATGCCTGAAATGAGACTTGACATGAACCCAATTGTCTTTTAAGTTTTGCATGTGCACTCTCTGCCCTGTTCAATTCAATGTAAGCCAAGTTAAAATCAAGAATATGGCACTTATTAATAACATATTGAAGAAAAGTAATCTTACCGGTTCGTTGTAACATTGCCACAATGCATACACGTGTCTGTCCATGCCGCCACAAATTTGTCCTTGTAAGGAACCAACCAAGTATCCATGACATATTTGACTGCATCAGGATAACTACTGAATTCCTTAAGTAATGATTGAAGACGCTCCTCGTATTGAATTTCAGAAGATGAGTACACTACAGAGTTCCACTCATGGTTGAACTTCTCCCATTTTTGCTGTGTCTCAAACATTTTCTTGCATTTGGTCAACACATTCTTACTGATATGCCAACGACATAATAAATTTCTGGCACTCGGGAATATCTTCTGTATGCCATTCATCAAGGCTAGCTCTCTGTCAGTAACAATAACTGTTGGCACAACAAACCCATCCATGACATCACGTAATGTAGCTAACACCCACGCATAGTTATCGACCCTCTCATACTGTAAGTATGCAAAAGCTACAGAGAATGTCATTTCAGTTGATGTCACTCCCACAATTTCAAGAAGAGGAAGCCGATATCTGTTAGTTTTATATGTGCAATCCATAATTAATATACGTGGGAAAGACCGAAATAAGTCCAAACTGGTAGGATGTGCCCAAAACAAGTCTGTCACAGTCATCGTGGACTCTTCAGACCGATGGCGCTCAATGTAATTATACTTGGCCAATTCACCCAATAAGTGTTGCATCTGTGATCTTCCAGCTCTCTGTACCACCCTGTTTCGATGGCGTACATTGTAAATGGTTTTAAGTGTGCTTACATTGAGGGCATCTCGCTGTTTCAAGGTTACTAGGATTTCTTTTGGCCGAACCATGCTCTTTGACATATCCATTAACAATGCTTTCTCATCCTTTGATAGCCTCCCCGCATATGAATGTCCCTCGAGGTGGTCCGCAGGTGGATGATTATGCAATCCGCATATTACAGTCAATGTCCATTCATCATATGTGGTAAACCTGTGAGCCCTCATATCAAAAGGACAACCACACTTCTTCATACCGGTTATTCTTGATGTATTGTTGCCATCATGTTTTAACTTCTTTGTTGCTCTATATTGGCCACTCCTCTCACAAGCAAGATACATCCTGGGTGTTTTTTTCCCTCCACCATAGTCTGATGTTTTGATTACAATGACCAAACCATTTCTCTTTCCAACTTCACGTACCCAGTTAAGCAATTCATCCTTACTTTTGAATACCTACAAAGTTAAATAAATATTATCAAACATTTACATTTGGTGAGCAATTCAAAACATAATCATTATAATTTCGTAGACTGAACTTGTTCAGTTGTGAAATGAGTGGTGTAATCTAACACAAAATCCGCGCAAACCTGACTTCCTTGAGTTGACACATATTCCTGCATGTTTTGTATAACATTACAAATTTTTAATGGCATTATAAAGATTAATTTGCAATTTGAAACTGTAAATTTGGTATGCAGTTTGCAAATTTGGAATATAAAATGGAAAAAAAAGATTTACTTCATTTAGAAGTAGTTGTCCGAATTTTTTTTCAAATTTCGGAAGTTAAATGTTGTACAAGTTAACTTTGTTCGGACAACAACTTCCGAATTTTAATACATTTTTTGGACAGCAACTTTCGAAATTTATCACTTTTTTGGGACATCAACTTCCGAAAATACAAAATTATTTCGGTAGTACATTTCCGAACAAAATAACAAAATTCGGCTCTGGTTATCCGAACGACGCTGCGAAAAAAAAAAAAAAATTAAACTCACATTTCCTTCGCTCTGCTTCACATGAATACTTATTTGCTGATTTTCAGAAGGTAAATCCTCCATCACAATGATGTTTTCCCTACAGAAATGCCAAAGCCCTTTGTAAAAAATGAAAACCCTACAGAAATGCCAAAGCCATTTTCAAAGAAGGATGCCAAACCAGTGGCTTACACACACGATGCAACAATGTGAACTCTGAGGTGTGCATTGAGATGTTTTCAATTAACAATGGTGTCTAAAATGGTAATTTCACTTAGGGATAAAATTGTAATAAAATTAAATAACATTAAGTGTGTGTATTGAGGGGATTAGGTGTGTGTATATAGAAGCTCCCGGAGAATTCCCTTTTAAATACCCATCTAGTTTTAAGTTTAGGGCACACACAACTCATTGGGGTCTCTTTCTTTGATTTGACAATAAAATTTTAAGTTCAGCCATGGAAAACAAAAACAAGGGTGGAAAAAAGTCCAAGCTTGTGAGGCTTAACAACTCACAATTAAGCTTCTTGAAACGCCGCTTTAGCCTATTCAAGAAGGCTAATGAGCTTTCTACCCGTTGTGGCATTGAAGTTGCTGTCATGCTTGTGCTTCAGCGCAACCCTAGCGTTGATGAACTGAGGCTAGGAACAGCTAGAAAGAATGAGGCTTTGTTTGGAGCTTCTATTGAGGAGCTTAGCTTGGAACAGCTTAAGGAATTGAAAGCTAAATTGATGGAGGTGAGGGAGAAAGTAACCAACAAACTGGTGGAGCTCTTGAAGGAGGCTAATGGTGGTGGTGGCTTTGAGATGGCTCATGGTTTTTAACCATGGGGAGGGTCCAAATTCCGTTTGAGTTCTCCAAATTTTACAAAAATAATAGGTGCATAGATTAAAATACAAAAAGTACATTATGTAATTGAGATTTTATTTTCAACTATAGAGTGTACTTTTCTTTTTCCTTTTTTAATTCTGAGCAACTAATATTTTTGATTTGTGTGTGTTGCTTGGTTGCTATCTGTCACGACCCAAACCCGGCCCTATGGGTTTAGCATCGTAACCGGCCAGTAATCCGAGATTACCGAAGGCCTGCGGAACAGTAGAATAGTAAAACAGAGTACAGGGCCTGGCGGAAGCCAAAACAGTAAATAAACAATGTCCAATGAGCTGTGACAGTCTATATGCAAAAAGACTTTTCATACATTTGTACGTAGACAGTGCAGAACAGTATGCACGATATTTACAATCATTCAGACTAGGGACTTCATCCCTTACACAACAGTACAGTAACATGCAGTCTATACAATCCACTCGGTTATTACAAAACAGTAAGACAGTACAGAAGGGGGAATTGTAAAACACCCCTAAGCCTTAACACGATAGGCTCGGAACCTCGCAGTGAGGCACATAGGCTGGCTTGACAAAACTGGAGTAACTCTGACGCTCCTAGTTGCGGTCTGGTGCTTGAACACCTACATATATATATAAGCAGTGAGCTAAAGCCCAGTGAATAACATAATGCGTAAAGAGGTTAAGAATGAATGTCCTTACAGTATGAAAACAGTTCAATTAAACAGTATTTCAATTGTTCAGTCAGTATAGTCATATGTGGCACACCCATTAGTATAACAGTACAGTAAGCAGTAGGTCTTAAAAGATCGAACAGTAATGATGGCCATCAGTCAGTAAACAGTAGTGGTTCCAACAAGGGAACCGACAGAGATTTCTGTCACAGTAACAGTAAACAGTAGGTGCTAAGGATGCCACAATACAGTTTAGAATATAGGACATACATTCATTCAGTTAACAATATCAGTTCAGAAAACAGCATAGTTCAGTTGTTCAGAAGATAATCATTTGTGAACATATCTTTACACAATCGTTACTCACAGAGTTTGGGCTACAGTATGCTAGAGCATGCTTTCCCAGTCGCTAACCCTACACAGTTAACAGATTGAATACACTAAGCTACACAGCTGGGAAAGATAATAACTTAATCCCTAAATGCCTCGGTGTGTTCTACATCTATATCCTCAATAAGATGCCTTAAACTAGGCCTAAGAATGCCTAGAATGGGATGAGGATGCAAAGATGTACTCAAAAGCAGTTTCAAAATTTTCAGAAAAACAGAGGCCCACTCGAGCTCAGGTTTCCCCGCTCGAGCGGACATGCAACAAAGGTACACGCTCCAGCGTCAAATCTCCCGCTCGAGCGTACTGTAAAAGTACTGGATGGGTGAAATCTCCGCTCGACGGACGTTCGACGCCCGCTCGATCATGAGACACATGCCTCCGCTCGAGCGCCCAATCCTCCGCTCGAGCGGACTGTAAAACGGTGCAGAGAAAATACTGGATGCTCGGATTCCACGCTCGAGCGCCACTCCCCCGCTCGAGCGGAAGTGCAAAATCTGGAAAACCCAGATTGCACCACCAAGCTCAAAACCAAGTTCAAAAGCATCAAAACCAATCCTCTTGGGCCCATTTTCTGGAAAACATTTGTAAACACATGGAATAACATGGTTCAAAGCTCAATTTGAGAAATCAAAGCCCAAGGGTGTTTAATTCAAACCCAATTTCAAACCATTTTCAAGAACAAGATAAACATGCAACATGCATGACTTTTAAACAACTTTGAAGCTCAATTTGATGCTCTAAGGAGCCAATTGATCCAAAAACAAGTTGAAAACATGGATCATTACAAAACTATGGACATGCATGTACCATTTGCCATGAACTCAACTCAAAATCCAATAATTCAAACATGCATGCATGAATTATGCTCTATATCAACATGTATGAACTAAAACATGACTTAGCTCTATAATTTAGCATGGACCATGCAAGAATTAGCTCAAACACAAGAATGAGAAGATGAAATCCTTACCTAAGTCTTGAATTAGGAGACTAGGAGCTCAAATATGCAATCTATGCTCCAATTCTCTTAAATTTCCAAGCAAAACCAAGCAAAGTGAGATGAAATCTACCTCTAAAGTCTCTCTCTCTCACTAAGGTCGGCAAGGCAAGGAAGAAGGCTGAGGAAAACGTTTTGATCCAAGTGTGCAAGGCTCTAATAGTGACTAGGTAGTGGGCCACTCATGTGGCAAAAGTGTAAATGAGTCAAACTCTACAATTGGTCAATATTTAATCTAATTTAATCATACCTAATCAGTTTTTAGATAATTACACCGTAAAATCACATTAATTATGATGATCATAAAACATCAATCAATTCCCGATTCGGCCGCCGATAAGGCTTTCAATTAGCAGTTTAAACATAAAACGTGAACAGATCAAATAATCAATCAAACAGATAGAATACAGATTAACACACATACTCAGTCAATTCAGTTCTCGTTTTCGGTCAGTCAGTTCAGTACTTTAATCAGTTCAATTATCGGTCATAATCAATTCAGTTTGACGGTAATCAATGTTTATCGGTAAGCAGTGATGAGGGTTATTACAGTCTCCCCTCCTTATAAAGAGTTTAGTCCTATAAACTCGAGTTACCTTCGTTCTGGAAGAAAACAGGATTCAATGGAAACAGTTCAGGATATCTTTTAGCCATGTCCTCTTCCCTTTCCCAAGTGGCATACACACCACCGTGGTTCTGCCAGTCAACTTTTACCAGCGGGATTTCTTTGTTTCTCAGTTTCTTGATCCGTCTGTTTACAATCTGTATAGGCCGTTCCTCATAAGTGTAGTTATCACTCAGCACTATACGAGTAGGCTCTATTACATGGAAAGGATCCCGGAGGTAGTCTCTCAACATAGAAATGTGGAAGACGTTATGCATATGCTCCATTTCAGGAGGAAGCGCAACTTGATACGCCACCGGATTGATTTTCTCAATAATCTCATATGGTCCGGCGTACCTCGGTGCTAACTTGCCTTTGACTCCAAAACGAGTCTGGCCTTTCATCGGTGTCACTTTCACAAATACGTGATCACCCACTTCATACTCTCTGTCTCGTCTTCTGACATCAGCATAACTCTTCTGTCTGCTCTATGCAGTTTTCAATCTCTGTTGTATCAGTTTCACTTTCTCGGTTGTTTCATATACAATCTCGGGTCCAAGCAAAGGCCCGTCTCCAACTTCTGCCCAGCAAATCGGAGATCTACATTTTCTGCCATATAATGCCTCGAAAGACGCCATACCAATACTCGAATGGTAGCTGTTGTTGTAGGCGAATTCGGCTAATGGCAAATGGCTTTCCCAGTTTCCCTAAAAATCCAGGACACACATTCTCAGTAAATCCTCCAGAGTCTGGATGGTTCTTTCTGACTGGCCATCTGACTGAGGATGATAGGCACTACTCAGTCTCAGTTCAGTACCCAGTGCAGTCTGTAGGCTTTGCCAGAATCTTGATGTAAACTTCGAATCCCTGTCAGAAACAATGGACACAGGCACTCCATGCAGTCTAACAATTTCATCAATATAGAGTATAGCCAATTTGTCCGCATTATAAATTGTCTTAACAGGTAAGAAGTGAGCAGATTTAGTCAGTCTATCAACAATAACCCAAATCGAGTCCATACCTTTATTGGAGCGAGGCAATCCCACAATAAAATCCATGGTGATATGCTCCCACTTCCATTCCGGTATTGGTAAGGGCTGTAACAAGCCTGGGGGTCGTTGATGTTCGGCTTTAACTTGTTGGCAATGAAGACATTTGGATACAAAATCGGCAATTTCTTTCTTCATTCCTGGCCACCAGAAATTCAATTTCAGATCTTGATACATTTTCGTATTCCCTGGATGGATAGAAAATTTTGAGTTGTGGCCCTCTTGCAGAACTCTTCTTTTCAGTTCAGTATCGTTCGGTACACACAGTCTTTCTTGAAATTTCAGTACATTATTCTCAAATTTGAATCCCGGTCTCGGTTTAGATTCTCTTTCTTCGATGATCTTCTTCAAGAAGCCATCCAGTTGCTGTTTCTCTTTAATCTCTTCAATCAATGCTGGTTGAGCAGAAATAGCAGCTAAGGTTCCACCTTGTTCTCGTAAAACAATTTCAATTTCAGACTTTTCAAGGTCACAAAGCAACTCTTTCTGCCCGGTAAACAAACAGGCTAGATTTCCAATTGATTTTTGGCTCAATGCATCGGCAACGGTATTGGCTTTTCCCGGATGGTACAATATCTGTAGGTCATAGTCTTTGATCAGTTCTAGCCATCTCCGCTGTCTCATATTCAGTTCTTTCTGTGTGAAGAAATATTTTAGGCTCTTGTGGTCGGTGTATACTTCACACGTTGCCCTATACAGATAGTGGCGCCAGATTTTCAGTGCAAATACTACTGCAGCAAGTTCCAAATCGTGGGTCGGGTAGTTCTTTTCATGTGGTCTCAGTTGTCGGGAAGCATAGGCAATTACTCTCCCACTCTGCATTAAAACACACCCCAAACCCTTATGAGAAGCATCACTAAATATGGTAAAACCATCCGTACCTGAAGGTAAGGTAAGAACCGGTGCAGTCACGAGTCGAGTTTTCAACTCTTGGAAAGCTGATTCCCTTTGATCAGTCCAGCCAAATGATATTCCTTTCTGAGTCAGTTGAGTCAATGGTAAGGCGATTTTGGAGAAATCTTTGACAAATCTTCTATAATACCCGGCTAGTCCCAAAAAGCTTCGGACTTCTGTCACATTTGTTGGTCTAGGCCAGTTCACTACAGCTTCAATTTTCTGTGGATCAACAGAAATTCCGTCTTTGCTAACAACATGCCCCAAAAACATAACATGGTCAAGCCAAAATTCACATTTAGACAGTTTAGCATACAGTTTCTGTTCTCTTAAGGTTTGTAGGGCAAGTCTCAGATGATGTTCATGTTCTTCTACACTCTTGGAGTAAATCAATATGTCATCAATAAATACAACAATAAAATTGTCAAGGTATGGTTTAAAAATTCTATTCATAAGGTCCATAAATGCAGCTGGTGCGTTCGTGACTCCGAAAGGCATAACTAAAAATTCGTAATGTCCATATCTCGTTCTAAAAGCAGTTTTATCAATGTCATCTGATTTAACTTTCAACTGATGATATCCGGATCTGAGATCAATCTTAGAAAACACTTGCGCTCCCTGTAACTGATCAAATAAGTCATCAATACGTGGCAATGGGTATTTATTTTTCACAGTTACCTTGTTCAGTTCACGGTAGTCAATGCACAGTCTCAGTGAGCCGTCCTTCTTCTTTACAAACAAAACAGGTGCGCCCCACTGTGAAGTACTGGGCCTGATGAACTTTTTGTCTAATAGTTCTTGCAATTGCACCTTCAGTTCTTTCAGTTCAGTTGGAGCCATTCGGTAAGGAGCTTTAGATACTGGCTGTGTTCCAGGAACCACATCAACGGTAAATTCAATCTCCCTGTCAGTCAAATCTCCCGGAAGATTATCTGGAAAAACGTTTGGAAATTCTCTGACTATAGGAATACAGTTCACATTAGCATTATCAGCAGTAGACACAGTCAGTACAAAACACATATACCCTTTACACCCCTTTCTAATCAGTTTAACAGCCTTCACAGATGAAATCAAATACGGAGGGGGTACTACCCCAATCCCATTAAACACAAATTCAGGTAGGCCAGGTGGACGGAAAACTACTTGTTTTGTTACACAGTCTATGGTAGCATGATATTTCGTTAACCAGTCCATCCCCAATATTACATCAAAATGGTCAATGTTCAATGGCAGTAAATCGATAAACAGATGTGCATCTCCAACAACAATTTCACAAGCAGGGTACATGTATGCACAAGTCATAGATCCCCTAACGGGTGATGATACAGCTAACAGATAGTTCATAGGTTCTAAGGGTCTATTCAATTTACGCGAAAAAGCATGCGATACATAAGAATGCGTAGACCCCGAATCAATCAGTACATACATAAGCATTCTGAGTACAAATAGAGAGGATACCTGACACAACGGTCTCGGTATTCTGGACATCTCCCGGTACTAGGGCGAACACTCGGCCCTGCCTCATAAACTCACATTTCCTTCGCTCTGCTTCACATGAATACTTATTTGCTGATTTTCGGAAGGTAAATCCTCCATCACAATGATGTTTTCCCTACAGAAATGCCAAAGCCCTTTGTAAAAAATGAAAACCCTACAGAAATGCCAAAGCCATTTTCAAAGAAGGATGCCAAACTAGTGGCTTACACACACGATGCAACAATGTGAACTCTGAGGTGTGCATTGAGATGTTTTCAATTAACAATGGTGTCTAAAATGGTAATTTCACTTAGGGATAAAATTGTAATAAAATTAAATAACATTAAGTGTGTGTATTGAGGGGATTAGGTGTGTGTATATAGAAGCTCCCGGAGAATTCCCTTTTAAATACCCATCTAGTTTTAAGTTTAGGGCACACATAACTCATTGGGGTCTCTTTCTTTGATTTGACAATAAAATTTTAAGTTCAACCATGGAAAACAAAAACAAGGGTGGAAAAAAGTCCAAGCTTGTGAGGCTTAACAACTCACAATTAAGCTTCTTGAAACGCCGCTTTAGCCTATTCAAGAAGGCTAATGAGCTTTCTACCCGTTGTGGCATTGAAGTTGCTGTCATGCTTGTGCTTCAGCGCAACCCTAGCGTTGATGAACTGAGGCTAGGAACAGCTAGAAAGATAGAGGCTTTGTTTGGAGCTTCTATTGAGGAGCTTAGCTTGGAACAGCTTAAGGAATTGAAAGCTAAATTGATGGAGGTGAGGGAGAAAGTAACCAACAAACTGGTGGAGCTCTTGAAGGAGGCTAATGGTGGTGGTGGCTTTGAGATGGCTCATGGTTTTTAACCATGGGGAGGGTCCAAATTCCGTTTGAGTTCTCCAAATTTTACAAAAATAATAGGTGCATAGATTAAAATACAAAAAGTACATTATGTAATTGAGATTTTATTTTCAACTATAGAGTGTACTTTTCTTTTTCCTTTTTTAATTCTGAGCAACTAATATTTTTGATTTGTGTGTGTTGCTTGGTTGCTATCTGTCACGACCCAAACCCGGCCCTATGGGTTTAGCACCGTAACCGGCCAGTAATCCGAGATTACCGAAGGCCTGCGGAACAGTAGAATAGTAAAACAGAGTACAGGGCTTGGCGGAAGCCAAAACAGTAAATAAACAATGTACAATGAGCTGTGACAGTCTATATGCAAAAAGACTTTTCATACATTTGTACGTAGACAGTGCAGAACAGTATGCACGATATTTACAATCATTCAGACTAGGGACTTCATCCCTTACACAACAGTACAGTAACATGCAGTCTATACAATCCACTCGGTTATTACAAAACAGTAAGACAGTACAGAAGGGGGAATTGTAAAGCACCCCTAAGCCTTAACACGATAGGCTCGGAACCTCGCAGTGAGGCACATAGGCTGGCTTGACAAAACTGGAGTAACTTTGACGCTCTTAGTTGCGGTCTGGTGCCTGAACACCTACATATATATATAAGCAGTGAGCTAAAGCCCAGTGAATAACATAATGCGTAAAGAGGTTAAGAATGAATGTCCTTACAGTATGAAAACAGTTCAATTAAACAGTATTTCAATTGTTCAGTCAGTATAGTCATATGTGGCACACCCATTAGTATAACAGTACAGTAAGCAGTAGGTCTTAAAAGACCGAACAGTAATGATGGCCATCAGTCAGTAAACAGTAGTGGTTCCAACAAGGGAACCGACAGAGATTTCTGTCACAGTAATAGTAAACAGTAGGTGCTAAGGATGCCACAATACAGTTTAGAATATAGGACATACATTCATTCAGTTAACAGTATCAGTTCAGAAAATAGCATAGTTCAGTTGTTCAGAAGATAATCATTTGTGAACATATCTTTACACAATCGTTACTCACAGAGTTTAGGCTATAGTATGCTAGAGTGTGCTTTCCCAGTCGCCAACCCTACACAGTTAACAGATTGAATACACTAAGCTACACAGCTGGGAAAGATAATAACTTAATCCCTAAATGCCTCGGTGTGTTCTACATCTATATCCTCAATAAGATGCCTTAAACTAGGCCTAAGAATGCCTAGAATGGGATGAGGATGCAAATATGTACTCAAAAGCAGTTTCAGAATTTTCAGAAAAACAGAGGCCCGCTCGAGCTCAGGTTTCCCCGCTCGAGCGGACATGCAACAAAGGTACACGCTCCAGCGTCAAATCTCCCGCTCGAGCGTACTGTAAAAGTACTGGATGGGTGAAATCTCCGCTCGACGGACGTTCGACGCCCGCTCGATCATGAGACACATGCCTCCGCTCGAGCGCCCAATCCTCCGCTCGAGCGGACTGTAAAACGGTGCAGAGAAAATACTGGATGCTCGGATTCCACGCTCGAGCGCCACTCCCCCGCTCGAGCGGAAGTGCAAAATCTGGAAAACCCAGATTGCACCACCAAGCTCAAAACCAAGTTCAAAAGCATCAAAACCAATCCTCTTGGGCCCATTTTCTGGAAAACATTTGTAAACACATGGAATAACATGGTTCAAATCTCAATTTGAGAAATCAGAGCCCAAGGGTGTTTAATTCAAACCCAATTTCAAACCATTTTCAAGAACAAGATAAACATGCAACATGCATGACTTTTAAACAACTTTGAAGCTCAATTTGATGCTCTAAGGAGCCAATTGATCCAAAAACAAGTTGAAAACATGGATCATTACAAAACTATGGACATGCATGTACCATTTGCCATGAACTCAACTCAAAATCCAATAATTCAAACATGCATGCATGAATTATGCTCTATATCAACATGTATGAACTAAAACATGACTTAGCTCTATAATTTAGCATGGACCACGCAAGAATTAGCTCAAACACAAGAATGAGAAGATGAAATCCTTACCTAAGTCTTGAATTAGGAGACTAGGAGCTCAAATATGCAATCTATGCTCCAATTCTCTTAAATTTCCAAGCAAAACCAAGCAAAGTGAGATGAAATCTACCTCTCAAGTCTCTCTCTCTCACTAAGGTCGGCAAGGCAAGGAAGAAGGCTGAGGAAAACGTTTTGATCCAAGTGTGCAAGGCTCTAATAGTGACTAGGTAGTGGGCCACTCATGTGGCAAAAGTGTAAATGAGTCAAACTCTGCAATTGGTCAATATTTAATCTAATTTAATCATACCTAATCAGTTTTTAGATAATTACACCGTAAAATCACATTAATTATGATGATCATAAAACATCAATCAATTCCCGGTTCGGCCGCCGATAAGGCTTTCAATTAGCAGTTTAAACATAAAACGTGAACAGATCAAATAATCAATCAAACAGATAGAATACAGATTAACACACATACTCAGTCAATTCAGTTCCCGTTTTCGGTCAGTCAGTTCAGTACTTTAATCAGTTTAATTATCGGTCATAATCAATTCAGTTTGACGGTAATCAATGTTTATCGGTAAGCAGTGATGAGGGTTATTGCACTATCGTTAGCTACTTCCTTCATTTCATTGTCTTCTTATTGATGATGTTTGTTGGGTGTAATAATAAATGGAAAAGTTCTCCTAATAATAAGATTGGCTTTTTCATGTGTTATATATTGGTATCACTACAAAAAATTAAGGTTTTAGAGATCAAAATTTAGGGATAAAATTATTTTTTTGGTACCAAATATTTTTGTTGTGAAAAGTGTCATAATTATATTTTTAGCAACGAACATTAGACATTAGTGATGAATTATTATCTTTTTGGGATCCAATTTTTTGTCTTAAAAAATAAACCATTTTGAAACTAAATTATTTTGTCGCTTAAAGTCTGACAATGCTGTCCGTCCCGGGTGGATGGGTCGGGCTGGTCCAAGCTCTTCAAGTTCCGGTTCAGGGTGATGATTCCGCCAAATGACCTGCAAGCAAGTCCAAAGGGGAACGGGGCAGTCCCCCAGTGAACCCTCCGGTGAGAGAATCAGTAGAGGAAGAAGGAAATGTAGAGAGAGAGAGAGATAGAGAGATAAAAAGCTTAACCTCCCTCTTGTCTTTCTATTCTTGCTTATATCCTTTGGTAATCATTTCACTGTCCCTTGTGACGTGCCCCCTTCCGCCGAAAGCCTGTGCCGTAGCTTACCTTGTTCAGGGTGAGGGGGCTCTGTTCCGACGGGGAGGTGTTGTCGTAATAAATGCTGTGATGGGCTGCATTAATGGTGATGTGTTGTGGTAATAACTCTGCAGATCTTTGTCTGCTGATGTGGCCTGTGTTCCACCTGCCATGTGCCCGAATGCCATTGGCCCCCCATATCTAGATGGCCTCTAGCTGTCCTGGGCTTTGCCAACCGGGTTATGCTATTGGTCCCAAGCGATGGGTTTGGGGTGGTTTGCTGTGGGCCGTATGCCTTGTGGGCCTATCCGTGTCAGTAGTCCCCTATTTCCGAGTGCAGCTTTAGCCCAACGAAGGAAATAGTAATAAGGAAGAGAAGTGCGATCCGAGTGGAGAGGCCGACTGGAAGCCGTGCCGACCGCAAGGGTGACTGAGCGGGAGAAGCTAACCGTGAGGGTGGCCGAGTGGGAGGGGTCAATCGTGAGGCGTGCCGACCACGAGGGTGGTCGAGCGGGAGGGGTCGACCGAGAGGCGTGCCGACCGCGAGGGTGGCCGAGTGGGAGGGGGCGACCGTGAGGCGTGCCGACCGCGAGGGTGGCCGAGCAGAAGGGGTCGACCGAGAGGCGTGCCGACTACGAGGGTGGCCGAGTGAGAGGGGGCGACCGTGAGGCGTGTCGACCGCGAGGGTGGCCGAGGGGGATGGGGCGACCGTGAGGCGTGCCGACCGCGAGAGTGGTCGAGCGGGAGGGGTCGAACGTGAGGCGTGCCGACCGCGAGGGTGACCGAGCGGGAGGGGTCGACCGTGAGGCGTGCCGACCAGGACGGCGCGGGGCTCGAAAAGAGAGGGGGTAGGGTGGGGCCATGTGATGATTTGAAATGGAAAGGACAGGGTAAGGGGAGGGGACAGTGCATTGTGGCCATACACGTGGCAATATCGTGGGGGAAGTGAAGCGTTAGAGCAGAAATGAAACGATAGGTCCCGAGGGGGGTTTTGAAAAGGCGGTTTTGGCGGTTGATTTGAAAGGTTTTGAAATGGGCGAAAATTAATGCGGATCCATGGAATACGGGTAAACCGTGGGTTTTTGGTATAATGCGTTTCACCTACCTTTTTACAAAAACTCAAAATATCCAAGTGTTAATTCCTTCATTGCGTACGACACACCTGTGTAGCATTTTCTCAACTTCCTTGCTCCTGCGTCAGAAGTGATTTGTAAGCAAACCCTAGAAATGGCACAAGAAGAAGTAGTCAATGTGAGGGTGGACCCGCTGGGAGACGATGATGCGGAGGAGCTAGCAGCGCGATATAGGACGGAGACACGGATGGTGGGGGTGGGGGAACCGGTGGGAGAATCGCAGGCGTCGGCCCTGATATTGGCTCCAAAGCCACCAAGCCAGGTAGAGCCAGATCAGTGGCACACTAAGGCGGACAAATCCACACTCACGGCGGCGGATTTGGAGGTTATCAAGGAACGATACCAGATTCCGGCGGAGGTGGAGTTATCGCTGCCAACATCAAGGGAAAGGCCGTCTGCTGCTAGGCCAGGGGAGTTTTCCCTGTACGAGGAGGCGCTAAAAGGTGGGCTGAGGTTGCCACTGCCCCAAGTGGTGGTTGACGTGCTGAATCGCCTGGAGGTAGCGCCGGGGCAATTGATGCCCAATGCGTGGAAGATTCTGCTGGCCTGTGCGAGTGCGTGGCCCAAGGCGAATGGAGGGGAGGCCATGACGGTAGATGAGTTCTTTTCGTGTTACAAGGCGTCGGGGCAGCAAGAAACTTGGGTTACCCTACAGGCGGTGATGGGGAGGGGATTGGTGGCGGGGCTGCCGACATCGATTAAGGGGTGGCGGCCACGGTGGTTCTACGTGTCTGCTAATGGGGGAGTGGGGGTGCGCACCATCTAGAAGGTGCCAACTAGGTCGATGGAGTCGAGACTGGGGGCAATGGCGGAAGAGAGGGTGAAGAGAGTGAAGGAGTGGAGAGAGAGAGAGAAGGCCAAATGGGACGAGCTTGTTCAGCCGTCTGCATTGTTTGAGGCGGGGCTGGGACCGCAGCCGAAGGGTGGGGACCTCGACCGAGCAGAATTGGAGGCGAGGAGAAAAGCTCAGGAGGTAGAGGATCAGGCCGTTCTGGCCAAGGCCACGAAGTTGAAAGAAGCGCGAGGAGACCGATCGCCTCAACCGATCGCGCGGGAGAGGATCCGACCGCGCCCAAGGCCGTTGGGGGGAAAAGACTTAAGCAGTTTTGAGCCGCGGCCGCCCCCTATAGACCCTGTAAAAGAACAGGCCAGAAAGGAGGGGGAGGCTCTGAAAAAAAAAGAAGAAGAAAAGGAGTGCCCCAGAGGAAGCCGCAGATGAGTCTGGGGCCAAGAGGGCTAAGGTGGCCCCAACGGAGGTGGAGGTCCCTGTGGCCAAGGATGCCCCAGAGGTGGTGGAGGTCATCCCAACAGTGGAGGTTGTGGAGATTGCTCCAACGGTGCAAGTAGAGGCTGGGCTGACTGAGGTGGCGCCGAGCGGAAGGGAGCAGGTCCAAAAGGGGCCTGCCCCCCAGGAAGGAGGGGTTCGTCTGGCTACGGCAATCTATTATGCGCGCGCGGTGGCTGGAAGGTTAGAGGGAGAAGAAGGCCCAGCCAGGGCGGGGGCAAACCGCTTGGTGAAGATTGTGGAGGAGACAGCTCTGCGCGCGGCATCAGGATATAATGAGGCTGACCTGCTGAGGGGGTTATGCTCTGCCCAAATGGAGGTAACCACCTTGGCAGGGGCCCTCCTTAGGAAGGTAGGGGCTGCCAAGTTAAAGGCCGAAGAGGCCAAGGCCCAGTTGGCCAAATTGAAGAAGGACAGTGCCGACTGGAAGACTGCCCATGCTGATCTGCCAGCAGTCAAGTTGGAGCTGGAGGACACACGCCGTAAGGTCGTGTTGCTCGAGTTCCAACTGGCTGGCGAACAGAAAAAGTTGGAAGAGTCTGAAAGGACCTGCGCCGTGGCAGTCGAGCGGCATGAAGAGGCCATAAGCAGCAATGAAGAGCTGGTCAGGCAAAAGGATGAAGCAGATTCCAGAATTGGAGATCTGTTGAAGGAGTTGGGGGAAGAGTGCGCCAGAGTAGAGGAGGAGAAGGGGAGGCTTCTGAGGGAGTGGGAAACGGAGAAGGCGAAGGCGATGGCGGAGCTGGAGAGTCTGAAGAAGGGGGTGGAAGAGGAGAGGGCGACGGCGGTTGCTGAAAGGAGGGCCCTGCAAAGAGAGCTGGACGAAGAGAGGGCGAAGGCGGCATCTGAGAGGGCGGCCTACCCTGATCTGTGCGTCCCAGCAGTGGAGCAATATAAAGGGTCCCCCGAATTTCAGATGGCGGTAGACGCCGCTGTCGCCAGGAGTCTGGCTGGGCAAGAGTCTGGGGGGGTGGGCCCATCAAGGAAGATTGCTGGAGGTAGGACAGAGGCAGAGGTGATTGAAAGCTTCCAGCAGTCAGACTTCTATAAGCACAAAATGACCGAGTTCTGGGACAGCGGTTGGAAGATGTTCGAGCGCAGAGCTGAAGAGCTGTTCCCACACTTGGACCTGAGTAGTGTGACGATAGGTGAAGATGATGTGGCCCAGACCCCCTTGGACGAGGGCATTGAAGAAGAAGAGCTGGCATCCAGCGAGGAGGAATAACCAAGAAGAAGAAGAGCTGGGCGTGCTCTGTGTGTGTTTTTTTTTTGTTTGTTTGTTTTTTTTTTTTGTAATGAACTTGTGTACACATTGTAAATGAATGAGTGAATGAATGAATGAATGAAGAATTTAATTGTAATGAATTTGTGTACAAATGTTATTTTGTTTATGTTGCCAGTTGACTGTGTGGGCCTGTATTGTCTAAAATGAATGAAGTCTTGTTATAAAAACTGGTCATAAAAATTGTGCAATAAAAATTTCGTGCAAAGTTAAAGTTAAAAGTTCCTCCCTGCGGAGTGCGATTGAAGTTGTATGAAAATTAAAAGGATGATAGTGGTTGATTGAAAAATTGGAGTAGGAAATTGTAGAACAGAATATTAAGTACGGATGAAGAATCCACGGATGAGGACAAGGGGTAGGTTGCAAATTGTAACTAAACAGTTAATTGTAAACTTGTAGAGGAAAGATTAGAGAAATAAACTGGGTGAGGTGGTAGATAATCTGATTAGTAAATGAAATATGTGAGAGCATGTTTTGAATTTAACTAGGTAAAAACGTGGTCCTGGAATTGTGAAGAAGCTTCAAAATGTGACTAAGTGTTAAAAATGTGGTCCTGCTTGGCTTTGAAGTGCTCAGTCTGGCTGAGGCTTTGAGTGCTCGGTCTGGCCGAGGCTTTAAAGTGCTCAGCCTGGCTGAGGCTTTGAGTGCTCGGTCTGGCCGAGGCTTCAGGTGCTCGGTCTGGCCGAGGCTTTGAAGTGCTCAGCCTGGCTGAGGCTTTGAGTGCTCCGACTGGCGGACGCTTTGAAGTGCTCAGTCTGGCTGAGGCTTTTGAAGTGCTCGGTCTGGCCGAGGCTTTGAGTGCTCGGTCTGGCCGAGGCTTTGAAGTGTTCGGTCTGGCGAAGGCTTTGAAGTGCTCGGTCTGGCTGAGGCTTTGAAGTGCTCGGTCTGGCTGAGGCTTTGAAGTGCTCAGTCTGGCTGAGGCTTTGAGTGCTCAGTCTAGCTAAGGCTTTGAAGTGCTCAGTCTGGCTGAGGCTTTGAAGTGCTCAGTCTGGCTGAGGCTTTTGAAGTTCTCAGTCTGGCTGAGGCTTTGAAGTGCTCAGTCTGGCTGAGGCTTTGAAGTGCTGCAAGTGAAAAAGTCATGGGAGCGACATACAGATAGTTGAATTATGAAAGCTGAGATCTGCAGTCGGAATTTGCATTATGTATTAAAGAGGGAAATACAACAATATTGACAATACAAAAGCATGAACTTATTGATAGTAACGCTTCAAATGTTCCGCATTCCAGGGATGGGACAGGTCTTGGCCTTCCATGTCTTGAAGTCGGTAAGTGCCTGGTCGTGGTCGGGCTTTTACAAGGTAGGGCCCCTCCCATTTGGCTGCCAGTTTGCCCTCGGTTGGATTCTTTGTGGCAAGAGTCACTTCTCGTAAGACAAGGTCCCCCACGGAGAACTCTCGTGGTCGAACTCGGCGGTTGTAGTGTGTTCTCATTTTCTGCTGGTACGAAGCCAATTTGACAGCAGCAGTCTCTCTGAGCTCTTCGATGAGCTCCAGGTCTGTTCGATGGAGCTCTTCGGCTGAGGCCAAATCTGGATATAAAACCCTGGGAGTGGACAGACCGACTTCTACCGGAATAACCGCCTCAGCGCCATATGTTAAGCGAAAAGGGGTTTCCCCAGTGGGAGTGCGAGCAGTGGTTCGGTAAGCCCAGAGTACGTTTGGTAGTTCCTCAGCCCAAAGGCCTTTAGCAGCTTCGAGCTTAGTTTTGATGATTTTCAGAAGGGAACGGTTGGTGACCTCAACTTGGCCGTTTGCTTGGGGGTGACCGGGGGAAGAGAAGCATGGTTGAATCTGGAGATCTGCACAAAATTTTTTGTACTTCGTGTTATCGAATTGTTTGTCGTTGTCAGAGATGATGGCTTGAGGGATGCCAAATCGGCAAATGATCGATTGCTAGATAAACCTGGTGGTGTTCCGCTCGGTGATTGTGGCAAGGGGTTTAGCCTCGACCCACTTGGTGAAGTAATCAATGGCGACAATTGCGAACTTGGTCTGGCCTCGACCGGTGGGAAGTGGACCAACCAAGTCGATCCCCCACTTGGCAAACGGATAAGGGCTGCAGAATGTGATTAACTCTGTAGGGGGGGCATGGGGGATGTTGGCGAAGCGTTGACATTTATCGCATTTGAGCACGAAGTCGGCCGCATCCTGATTAAGAGTTGGCCAAAAATACCCAGTACGGAGTATCTTCTGGGCAAGGGACCTGCCACCTGAATGATTACCACAAATTCCCTCATGGATCTCCTGCATTACATAAGTTGCTTGAGCTGGATTGAGGCACCGTAGATATGGCCGGGAGAAACCGCGCTTGTACAATATACCGTCGACAATGATGTAATTGGACGCTCGGGATCGGACTTTGGCAGCCTGCTGTTGGTCATCTGGGAGTGCTCCTGTGGTCAAGAATAGGAGAATGTCGGATGCCCAAGGGATGGGTTCGTTTTGGATGTATTGTACAGCTTGCAGGTCAGGTGAAATGGCCGGGTGGTGTAGATATTCGACGCGGACATCATGGCTGAGAGTAGGATGGTCAGCAGAGGCCAACTGAGCCATCTCATCTGCTTTGGAGTTTTTCGCCCGAGGAATGTGCCTGATGTGAAAGGTAGTGACGAGGCGAGTAAGGGGGAGTGCCATGTCCTTGTAAGCTCGTATTGTGTCTTCCTTAGCATCGAAGTCCCCCGTCATCTGACCGACGACGAGCTGGGAGTCGCTGAATACTCGGAGGTGGCTGACCCCAATGTCC
Organism: Camellia sinensis; assembly: GCF_055761805.1. Taxonomy (NCBI): domain Eukaryota; kingdom Viridiplantae; phylum Streptophyta; class Magnoliopsida; order Ericales; family Theaceae; genus Camellia; species Camellia sinensis. The sequence continues at coordinate 87,100,881 of NC_138965.1, forward strand.
TTGGCAAGGTGGAGTCCTGCTATCAATGCCTCATACTCGGCTTCATTGTTGCTTGCTTCAAACAAGAAACGAAGGGCACATTTGAAGTAGCCGCCCTCGGGGGAGGTGAGGATGAGGCCGGCACCATTTCCTTCTCTTCGAGACGAACCGTCGACATTGAGAGTCCAGGAATGAGGATCTTCTGGCTCTGTTGGAGTTGGTGGGAGTGGAGGGGTAGTGGTCGAGGTCGGATTGGTGAACTCCAGGATGAAGTCAGCTACAGCCTGTCCCTTGATTGTTGTTCGAGGGCGGTGGGAGATGTCGAACTGGCTGAGTTCGACTGACCACTGCATCAGTCTACTTGAGAGTTCTGGTTGCTGCATGACCTTTTTCAGGGGCTGGTCGGTGAGGACCACTATGGAGTGGGCTTGGAAGTATGGGCGGAGTCGTCTGGAGGCAATGACCAAGGCCAGGGACAGTTTTTCTAGCAAGGGGTAGTTCTGCTCCGCGCCCCTGAGAGCCCGACTGATGTAATAGACCAGCCGTTGGATTGAGCCATCTTCTTTGAGGAAAGCTGCACTGACTGCGGTTCCCGATACTGCTAAGTAGAGGAAGAGGGGTTCGCCCGTGATTGCTTGGGAAAGAAGGGGAGGGTGGGCCATGCATTGCTTTAACTGTTGGAAGGCCTCTTCGGATTCAGCTGTCCATTCAAAAGTCTGCCGAAGAACTTTGAAGAAGGGCAAGCACTTATCTGTTGCACGGGAAATGAAGCGGTTGAGGGCCGCCACTCGACCGATGAGTCTTTGAACTTCTTTGACCGTCCTAGGCGACTGCATCTCAACCAAGGCCTTGATCTTCTCAGGGTTAGCTTCGACGCCGCGCTCACTGACCATAAAGCCCAAAAATTTGCCAGACCCTACGCCGAAGGCGCACTTCTCTGGGTTGAGCTTCATCTGGTACTTGCGCAAGGTGGCGAAGGTCTCGCGTAAATCAGTGAGGTGATCGGAGGAGTATTTGCTTTTGACTAGCATGTCATCGACGTAGACTTCCATATTCCGACCTATTTGGTGATGGAAAACGGCATTAACCAGCCGCTGATAAGTGGCCCCAGCATTCTTCAATCCGAACGGCATTACACAATAGTGGTAGGTACCTCGGTCGGTAATAAATGATGTGTGCTCCCGATCAGATGTGTGCATCAGGATTTGGTTGTACCCAGAGAAGGCATCCATGAAGCTGAGCATTTGATGACCGGCCGTGGCGTCGACCAGCAGGTCTATGCGGAGAAGGGGGTAGCTGTCTTTGGGACAAGCTCGGTTCAGGTCAGAGTAGTCGACACAGAGTCGCCATTTGCCATTGTGTTTGCGGACGAGGACCACGTTGGACAACCACCTAGGGTAGTCCACATTTTTGATGAATTGGGCCTCGAGGAGCTTGTCAACTTCTGCGGCTATAAGAATGTTGCGCTCCGGATGGAAAATGCGTTGCTTCTGGCGGTGGGGTCGAAAGTGGGATTCGATGCTGAGGCGGTGGGTTATGAAGGAGGGGTCGATGCCTGGCATGTCAGAATGGGTCCAGGCGAATACATCTCTGTGCTCGGTCAGGAGAGCAGTAAGGTCGGCCTTGGCTTGGGAAGATAATTGGCTGCCAATTTTGGCGGTTTTGATTGGGTTGGTAGGATCAATGTTAACTTCGACAAGTTCCTCCACGGGTTCACCTCTGACCAGCTCATCTTCGTCTTGGACGTCAAGCCCTTCGGTGATCATGGCCTCTTTTAGCTTGACTTCTTTGAGTGAAGCGACATAACACTCCCTGGCCACGGTCTGTTCTCCTTTGACAGTTCCGACACCGAGATCGGTAGGAAATTTGATGGCAAGATGATATGTGGATGTGATGGCTTGGAAGGCGTTTAGGGCTGTGCGGCCAAGGATGATGTTGTAAGCAGAGGGGCAGTCGACCACAAGAAAGGTGAGCAACTTAGTGGTCTGCCGCGGGTGCTCGCCAATGGTGATGGGTAAATCGATGGAGCCGATGGAGGTCACACGGTCGCCGGTGAAGCCGACCAGAGGGGTTGGAGAGGAGACAGGCTTTCTTCCCCAATCTTGAGCTGGCGGAAGCAATTGAGGAAGATGATGTCTGAAGAGCTGCCGTTGTCTATGAGGACTCGTCTGACCTTGTAGTTGGAGAGGATGGCGGAAATGACAAGGGGGTCATCATGTGGGTAGCGGACTCCTGCACAGTCGGTGTCGGTGAAGGTGATGGGTTCGATCCATTGTTTTGACTGTTTGGGAGGTCGGTCCACCGTCGCCACTGCTTTGTCTGAGCCCTGCCTGATTTTTCTGAGCTCTGCCTTCTGAGCCGAGCAGGATGGTCCCCCGCAAGCGAGGCCGCCTGAAATGACTCTGATTTCTCCGACTGGTGGAGAGGGATTGCCTGGAGGCCGAGGCTGTGGTGGTGGGCGATCGTGGCCTTGGTTAGGTGGGGCTTGATTGCGGGGTGGTGTGTGTCGGCGATTGTTCCTGGGAAGGTCGGTTCTTTGCCTCTGTGGAGGGCGGGTGCCTGTGAATCGGCTGAGGCGGCCCTGGCGTATGAAGGTCTCGATCTGATCTTTGAGGTTAATACACTCGTCGGTGGTATGGCCATGGTCTTGGTGGAAACGGCAGTATTTGGACTGATCTTTCCGAGTTGAAGGGTTTCGTGAAGGTAGGGGCCACTTGAGGGGGTAGTCCCGCTGGATCTGATTGAGGACATGTTCCATGGGGGAGTTGAGAGGTGTGTACCGCTCAAACCGACCGGGCGGTCGGGTTGAAGTCGATCGGTCGGCTCGGAGGGGTCGGTCATTATAGTGGGGTGTTTGGCTATTATACTAGGCGGTTCTGGGTTCGGAGTCTTTCCTCTTGTCTCTGGGGGTCGGATTTTTAGGGGTCGGCTCTTGCCGAGCGGCCAGGGAATCTTCAGCATTCATGTATTTCTGGGCTTTGGATAGTAGGGCTGCCATGGTGGTTGGAGGGTTCTTGGAGAGGGAGAAAAGGAAATCCGACGACTGCAGGCTGGCCATGAAAGCTGTGAGGATGACCTTGTCGTCATTCTTCGCTACTTGAAGGGCCTCGGTGTTGAAGCGGGTGACGAAGCTGCGGAGCGACTCCCCCTCGATCTGACGAATGTTTAGGAGTTGGGTGGCTGGGCATCTCTGACGCTGGGCTCCGATAAAATGGCTCAGGAAAGAGTCACTAAGGTGTTGAAAGGTGGAAACAGAGTCCGCCGGTAACTGGCTAAACCACAGCCGAGCTGATCCCTTTAGTGTCACTGGAAAAGCCCGGCACATGATCTCGTCAGGGAAAGCATGGAGGATCATGAGGGTGCGGTAGGTTTCCAGATAGTCGACTGGGTCCGTCGTGCCATCGAAGGAGTCAATGGTAGGCATTTTGAACTTGGCGGGCAATGGTTTGTCGCGGATGGAGGCAACAAAAGACGAGTTTGCGGTGACTGAGGGCTTGTGCTGAATGTTCTGCATGACCCCTTGTAGTTGGAGTTTCATAGCTCGGAGTTCAGCGTCCCAGAGGGGAATGTTGTCGCTATGGTCAGTCAATGGGGGCTGGACACTGCCGGCTTCCCTCTCAGGGGCTAGTGGCACGACTGGCGGGCGTGGAGGTGGAGGTGGTAGGCTCATATGTGGAGGAGGAGGGGGTTGTAAACCTTCTGGGTTGAGGGGAGGGGGTTGTGGAGCAGTGTGGCCCGGGGTTCTTTCTTGGTTGGGTGGAATGTCTGGAGGTTGAGCAGGGAGGTTTCTTTGGAGTAAAGCATTGATCAGGGCCTGGTTTTGCTCGGCCATGCGGTTAATACTGTTAGTAAGTTCGATGATGTACTGTGGTGGGTTGTTTGGATGGGAAGGGTCTGTTTGATGATCGGTGGTATTATGGTGGGAGTCCATGGACCTAGTCGTGACCATACACCTGGACGGGTGAGAGGAAAAAGGTAATGGTGAGAAATGAGGGCTCCAGCGATAGTGAACACAACTAGCGCACGAATAAACCACAAGGTTCCCACAGACGGCGCCAACTGATAATGCTGTCCGTCCCGGGTGGATGGGTCGGGCTGGTCCAAGCTCTTCAAGTTCCGGTTCAGGGTGATGATTCCGCCAAATGACCTGCAAGCAAGTCCAAAGGGGAACGAGGCAGTCCCCCAGTGAACCCTCCGGCGAGAGAATCAGTAGAGGAAGAAGGAAATGTAGAGAGAGAGAGAGAGAGAGAGAGATAGAGAGATAAAAAGCTTAACCTCCCTCTTGTCTTTCTATTCTTGCTTATATCCTTTGGTAATCATTTCACTGTCCCTTGTGACGTGCCCCCTTCCGCCGAAAGCCTGTGTCGTAGCTTACCTTGTTCAGGGTGAGGGGGCTCTGTTCCGACGGGGAGGTGTTGTCGTAATAAATGCTGTGATGGGCTGCATTAATGGTGATGTGTTGTGGTAATAACTCTGCAGATCTTTGTCTGCTGATGTGGCTTGTGTTCCACCTGCCATGTGCCCGAATGCCATTGGCCCCCCATATCTAGATGGCCTCCAGCTGTCCTGGGCTTTGCCAACCGGGTTATGCTATTGGTCCCAAGCGATGGGTTTGGGGTGGTTTGCTGTGGGCCGTATGCCTTGTGGGCCTATCCGTGTCAAAGTCTATTTATTAGTGACATTTTCAAAATTTTGTCGCAAAAAATCTTATTTTTGACTTTTTGGGACGACTTTTTAGTGATTATTCTTGTGATGATGAAAATTGCTCCCTAACACTGTGTTTGGTTGGAAAATTTGGAAAAGGAAAAGAAAAATGTATGTGAAATGTGAATAAAATCTATATAATAAGGCACAAAGGTTTTTGAAAATATGTTAGAAACATTTGTCCTACTAGGACATTTTAATGGTCTTGATTCATTTCTATATTTAGATGGACAGTTGAAATGAAAACCTTCTCTCTCACCCTACCTGAATTTCCCGCCCAAGAGCCACAAACTTTGTAATCACCCATCCTTATCATATCTGTCGCACCTCACTTTCTACATTTTAAATTTCAAAACACACTCATCCACTCCCTACAAAAAAGGAATTTTGGATTAAGAGAAACCAAAAATGTCGTTTTCAAAACTCTCACCCTTCCTTGCTCTATTCATTCTTTTCTTTCTTTTCTTCCAAACGCCGATTTTTGCAGCCAAACTGGTAATTTGGCTTCCTCGAAATTTTGAAACCCAATATAGTTGAAAAGTTTTACCTCACAATTCAATGTATATCCCATAATTATATTTTTATTGTTTCTTTTAATATCCAATTTATGGACATTTTTTTTTCCCCTTCTTTTTTTCCATCTAATTGATGCTTATTAACATATCAAATACAATCATATATAGTGTACATGGGAGTGCATTCACATGGACTAGAAGATGCAGAGGCTACTGTTAGCAAGGTGAATGATTCACATTGCCAATTTCTTGCATCCTTCTTGGGAAGGTATGGAATTTGGTATATTATATCTCTACTTCTGTATATGGGAACAACTATACAAGTCACATTTTTTTTTTCAAATTTAAAAATAATAAAAAATACAATAATGACTTGGACCTTATTTTTTTCCCACCCCCTTGACCCCCTTTTCACCTGATTGGTCACTATTTTTTTTTTTTTATCCCTTCTCCTCCAATCACCACCCGTCACGTGTGTGTGGAGCGTGGTGGGGTGGTGATTGGAGGGGGTCTCAACCATCACATTAAAAAAAACTTACAATTTTTTTTGAATTCTTTATTTTTATTTTTAATGAATGCTTAAATACGTAATTTTTAAAAAAAATATTTTTGGTCAATCTTGTGTAGATGAATTTTTAAATAAAAAAAAAATTGAAAATGCCAAAATAATTAATTGTATTTTCTGAATTTTTAAAAAAATTTCAGTTCATCTCATCAAGTAAAATCTAAAAATTTAAAACTTTTTAAAAAATATGAAAAAAAAAATCACTAAAAAAAAATAATTAAAAAAAAAAAAACTAAACTAAACGAAACAACCCCTTATAATGTTGGTGCAGCAGTGAGAAGGCCAAAGAGGCAATATTTTACTCTTACTCTCGAGATATCAACAGTTTTGCTGCAATTCTTGAGGACGAGGAAGAAGCAGTAGCAATTGCAAATATGTACAAACATGATAAACTCTTGATGATGACGACGAGACAGATGTATTTGGAGGTTTTTTTTTATGATGATGATGGCTTTTGGTGAGAAAGAATGAGTGGCATCAGAGGCTTTTTGGGTTGTGTGTTTCTAACCTTAAGATGTGTTTTGTTTTTATTTTTTTATTTTTTATTTTTATTTTTTTAAGTTCTGTTTGTTCTTTATTTATATAGATTTTTTTTTTAATGTAGGGTTTGGATTTAATTTTTTAAAAAGTTTTGGATCTGAAATAATATTTGATTTTCATAAAATGGGTTTTGATTTTAGTTTGATTTATGAAATGGATTTAATTCCTTAATGGAAAATGAGTGTTGATTTTTTATGATTTTGAAATAGTTTTTGAAATGGGTGTTGAAAATATATTTGTTTGGTTTAATTTTTCAGAAATTATTTTTAGACTGGTTTTCGTTTGTTATTACTCAATTTTTTTTTTCCTCCATATTTTAGTCATTTTTTTAGGGGTACTTTTTAGATATATCAAAATTAGATGCATTTAAAAAGTAAAATACGAAAAAAATTCATTTAAAAAAAGAAAAATCCAAATAAAAATGCACAGATTTTTGTTTGAATTTTTTTTATTGTTATAATTTTTTAATATTTTAGTCAATTTGTTTTACTTTTCAAATATATTTAGATTAGGCGCATTTAAAAAGTACAAAAAAATGAGTAAAATACAAAAAAAAAAAAAATCCAATAAAATAAATGAAAATACCTTTAAAACAATTTTTGAAAAATCAAACTAAACAATTTATTTTTGTCAAATTAATTTCTATTTTTTCAAAAAAATCAAAAAATAATTTAAAAAATCAAACCAAACCGCTATATCATGTATTATTTTTAATATAAATTCAATAAAATTAATAATTTTAATAAAAAATATTCACTTTGATATTAGAATAATTTGAAGACATTTCATCATAAAATACTAACATTTAATTTTTTAATAAAAATTTAAATAAATTTAATACTAAACTAAACATCCCCTTATAATGTTGGTGCAGTAGTGAGAAGGCCAAAGATGCAATATTTTACTCTTACTCTCGAGATATCAACGGTTTTGCTGCAACTCTTGAGGATGAGGAAGAAGCAGTAGCAATTGTAAGTACGTACAAACATGATAAACTCTTGATGATGACGACAATGTAGATGTATTTGGAGGTTTTTTTTTTTATGATGACGATGGCTTTTGGTGAGAGAGAATGAGTGCTATCAGAGGCTTTTTGGGTTGTGTGTAATCTTAAGATGTGTTTTGTTTTTATTATTTATTTATTTTTTGTAAGTTCTGTTTATTCTTTATTTATATAGATTTTTTTTTTTTAGTGTAGGGTTTGGATTTAATTTTTTAAAAAGTTTTGGATCTGAAATAATATTTGATCTTCATAAAATGGATTTTGATTTTAGTTTGATTTATGAAGTGGATTTAATTCCTTAATGGAAAATGAGTGTTGATTTTTTATGATTTTGAAATAGTTTTTGAAATGGCTGTTGAAAATATATTTGTTTGGTCTAATTTTTCAGAAATTATTTTTAGATTGGTTTTCGTTTGTTATTACTCAATTTTTTTTCCCTCCATATTTTAGTCATTTTTTTGGGGGTACTTTTTAGATATATCAAAATTAGATGCATTTAAAAATTAAAATACGAAAAAAATTCATTTAAAAAAACAAATATCCAAATAAAAATGCCCAGATTTTTGTTTGAATTTTTTTTAGGGGGATGCACCAATAAATCCCACATTAATAACTTATGCACTGTTTAGTCCTAAAAGTTTTCTTATAGACTAAAATGTCCCATTACAATGTTAATAACATCAGATACAATGTTAATAACATCAGAGTCATGTTACAAACATTGGATTTCAAACATCTAATGTTCATCAAATTTCAATAATGTTTGAAAATATAGGATGAAAAACATCTAATGTTCATCAGATTTCAATAAATTTTGAAATTATAGAATGAAACATCAGATCATTTACATCATTCACATCATGTTGATGTAAAAATGGGACTAAATGGAGCATAAGAAAACTTTTAGGACTAAATGGTTCAACGTTTCAAAAACTAGGACTTATGGGTAAATTTTCCTTTTTTTTATTGTTAGAATTTTTTAATATTTTAGTCAATTTGTTTTACTTTTTAAATATATTTAGATTAGGTACATTTAAAAAGTGCAAAAAAATGAGTAAAATACAAAAAAAAAAAAAACCAATAAAATAAATGAAAATACCTTTAAAACAAATTTTGAAAAATCAAACCAAACAATTTATTTTTGTCAAATTAATTTCTATTTTTTCAAAAAAATCAAAAAATAATTTAAAAAATCAAACCAAACCGCTATATCATGTATTATTTTTAATATAAATTCAATAAAATTAATAATTTTAATAAAAAATATTCACTTAGAATAATTTGAAGACATTTCATCATAAAATACTAACATTTAATTTTTTAATAAAAATTTAAATAAATTTAATGAGCTGAATTTTTAATACATATAATAACATTATAGTAGATATTAAAATTTACTCATAAAACTTAAGAAAATTTGAAAAAGTTTTTGAAATAGGTGTTGAACTAAGGGACTCATCGCCACCTCCGATCTCTGGTTGTCCACCACCATTGAAAAGGAAAATCTTAACATTATGTTTTAATAATTTTATTTTGATTTATATTTTAATTCCATTATTAATTGCACCGTGCCTTCAGGCACGGGTATACACTAGTATGTTTATATTTCACCTAATTTCACATATCTTTTCCTTTTCTCTTTTCAAATCACTTCTCAAATCTCACAATCAGACACAACATAAATGTCTTTTGCAACCAAATTTTTACTTCTTTGGTCTCTAAAAACCCTTATATGTTATAGTGTATTTTTGTTTCATTTATGATTTTTGTGTGTGTGCATAGAACTCTCTTTCATTGTTTCCTTTGCTTTATTAGATGAATTTGAGAAGAAAACTGTATCCAATCATGCTTGTAATTTAGGAATTTAGTAACATAAATAACAATATAATAAGAATGATTTATACTTGAGAAACATTGGGGCACCAACAATAACAAGGTTAGAGCCTCATCTTTAGGTTCACAAACACAAATTCTAATTTCAAAATCAGATATAAAATATAAATGAATGAACAAAATTTTAGCCCACCCTAACATCATATTTAATTTAGTATACAAAGTCCAGTCCTAAACAAAATACAATTCTTAGACTTGTCCACGGAACCATTTATACAGCTTTATTATTATTATTATTTTTTTATTTTAATTTTAATTTTAGCCCAACCCAACCATTTAATTTTATTATTTTTACACTCGTCTACGGAACCATTCATATTTAATTTTTTTATTTTGTACTCTGATCGAACTCTGAGTTTGTCTATAGCGTATGGTTGAGCTTCGTTGGTGTCTCGGTGGTGGGTCCCTTCCTTTGGGTTGGGTTAAATTAAGCCGACAACCAGTTATCCCGAGGCCTGGGCCCACGCATACAGTGATGACACCTTAGAATATCTTTTTTTTTTTCTCATTCAAAAAAAAAAGAAAAAGATAAGGACTTAGGTTTATACATTTTTCTTATTTTTTAAATAAATACCAGGCTGGGCTAAAACAAAAGTTCCAAATTCAATCCAAAAAATTAAGGGAGACTTATTTATAAGTTCTATTTCGGACACTTATGCTATGTTAAGTTCTGTGTAATTTCTTATAGAGTTTCAAGTCCTATTTAGATAAGAATGTATTCCACAAAATCCTATGAGTTGTAAATAAATGGTATTAATATACTATTATACACTATAATTGCAAAACCATATATAGGAAATTGAATGTTATCATAAATCACATCTATATGAATGTGAATTTCAAAATACACGAACAAGTAACATTTTTACATTCAATTTAAAAAATCAAAAACCTAGTAAGTTTGCGAAACGTAACGTCACACGTTACGTTACGTTTATGTAGGTGTTACGTCATGGTCACGTTACGTTACGTTTATGTACTTTTCACGTTACGTTTCGCAAACTTAATCTATGGATCATATCCATAGATCATATCTATATGAATGTGAATTTCAAAATACACGATCAAGTAACATTTTCACAATCAATTTAAAAAATCAAAAAGCTAGCAAGTTTGCGAAATGTAATGTGACACGTTACGTTACGTTTATGTAAGTGTCAAGTTACATTTATGTAGGTGCCACGTTACGTTATGTTTATGTAGGTGTCAATCTATGGTAACATTCAATTTTCTATATATGGTTTTACCATTATTTATGATATTAACAACTAATATTGAGGGTAAATGTGTTAACAAACTTCACACAGGACTTATGGGAACATAAGTTTTTTAGTAGAACCATATGTAGCACAAGTCTCCCTAATAGGACTTATAAATAATTTTCCCAAAAATTAAACTAGCCTAAATAAACTACTCTACTCGGACCAATACACTAAAATCTTAATTCCAGACCTTGAAAAAAATAGGGCTGAGCTGAGTGAGCTGGGCCGCGCTGGGCTGGGCCTTTCCCACTCCTCTTTGCTTTTACTATACTTTCCTTCATTTTGGGTGGATGGCCGATAAGTAGATTGGTCCATAGGCCCAGAAACTTGAAAAAATGGGACTTAACTGAGTGAACTGGGCTCGACCGTGCTCGCTTCTATATGTTTTTTACTTTGTAAATTTCACGGGAGATTCTATTTACACAAAAAAAAAAAAAAATGTTTAAGCGAGCATAGTTTTTCAGTACATCATAATAAATTATTGAGGGTTACAATTATTTCTTAGTACATTCTATTTTTTTTTTCTTTCCAAATTACCCTTTTGAAGTCACCCAAATAAAACAAATTAGGAATAACTGGTGGGAAGCTCTAGTACCCTTTTCTTTCCAAACAATACTGGTGGGAAGCTCCAATAGACAAGCTTGGCTTGCATAAGCTTGAAAAACTTAGGAATTCAATGGTGGAGCTCAAGAAGAACGTAACCAATCAGGCGAACAAAATTCAAGTCGAGGGCACCACAAGCCCTTGGCCATTTTTCTTAGTAAATGGCACCGGAATGGTTGATCACTTTGACGCTGTGTTTGGTTGGGAGATTTGGGGAGGGATTTGGAAAGGGAAAGGGAAAAGGTGTGTGAAACTATGTGAAATGTAGGCATGCTTTTTTCACATTTCACCTACCTTTTCCATTTCTCTTTCCAAATTCCTACTCAAATCCTTCAACCAAACACAACATGAGAGTAAAGCATCTCATACCAATGCTTCTTCTTCAACCACTCCTAATGTGCACAACTTTGGCTATTATGGTCATGGATGTTTTTAAGGTTTTCTTGTCCATTTTCATGTTGGTTCCAAGCTGGCTAGTACCTTACTAGCCTTAAATGTCAATACATAAATCTTTTTTCAGTTATGTTTGTCCATGAATTGTGATAATGATTTTTCATCTAATATTCACTACAAGAAAACAGGATATATAACACGGAACTTTTTGCGATGGTATAGGTGCCGTCGCAAAAAATGGTTTTTTTGAGACGGCGTTTGTTGCCGTCGCCAAAAATGACTTTTTGCGACGGTAGTGACCCCGTCGCTAATAAATGTACAAGAAAAATTCAGGAGCATTTGCGACGCCTGGTGTACCGTCGCAAAAAAAATTTCTTGAGACGGGAAAAAGTTATTGTCGCAAATAATGGACATTTTGTGACGATAAAAGTCCATCGCAAACTATGCCGTGTTAAAACGACGTCGTTTTATTTGCTCATATTTATCATTTGCGACGGTTTAAATATGTCGTCGCAAAAAGTGAAAATTCCCTCACCCGCTCATTTATCCCATTCGTGGTGAAATTTTCCCCTAAATCCCTAAAATACTTTTGAAAGCAAAATCCCCCAATTCCCTAAAACTTTTGAAACCAAAATCCCCAAAATCCCGACCTCTGGGTTCCAGCATTCAGCATTGCTAGTGACGGTGAACGACGATGAGGGTAGACGAAGGTGAACGACGACGAGCAACGAGTGGCGGCTAGCAGCGAGGGTGAACGACGACGAGGGTGGACGAGGGTGAACGACGACGAGCAGCAGCGAGTGACGGCCTTCGCAAACCCTTCCACTCTCAACTCCCTCCTGGGTATAACCTCCAGAAGACTCAGGCCGTTCCATAGGGGCGAATGGCTACGGGATGAGCTTCCTAACTTCAACAAGAAGGTCTGTTTATTCTCTATTACTATTTCATATTAATTGATATTTACAAAAATAACTACTCACACAGAAAGGACCTCTCTCTCTCTCTCTCTCTCTCATACACACATTCTTGATGATGACGGAGAATAAATCTAAGTACACTACAAAGTACCACTGCTCACGTGAAAGTACCACTTCGTTTTTAATTTGGTGTTGAAGGTTGTTAGAATATTTTGTTTAATGTTCTCTATTTTGTTTCCATTGATGGTATACTTTATTGAGGACTTCTCTAGTTGATCTATCATTTACTTCTCTCACTTTGAGTAGGTATGCAACATCAAGTGCACGCTCTGATGGTCTTCTTCTGCTCTGTGGAAGGAGGGATGCTAATAGTGTGGTAAGTTAATGTATTCTTTGCATGCTCGATGGATTCAAAGTATTGAGATATTATAAGCCATGTACTTAAGCTAGCTTATTGCCATTCTGAAACGGTTTAGTTTTTCCAGGGCATTGATGGACTTTTTGCCTTTATATGTTTTCTCCGCTTAAGTTGGTTGTTGGCTTTCTTTTTTACTTTGGGGAGCCGGCAGTAGCACTCGTTGAAAGATCTGTATTCTCTTGTATTTTGGTTCCTTTCAAGGAGCAGAACCTGGAGTGTTCAAAATATTCATTTTAGTTTGTCTATGAATGGTTAATTTGGCATTGTTCTGTGTCTACTTGATGGTGTCTCAGTTATTTGACTTTCACGAGCTTTCATTTTGGGCCATGCAGCTATATATAAGAAAAAAATTGGTACAGTTCTGGTTTAATATGCATGTCCTACTAATTGGGATGGATTGTCAAGTTGAATGCATGCGAGATAGTTTATCCTTGGGGTTGCTTTGGGAAGAGACTGTTGTCCAAGTTACTCCCACGTTCTACCATTTGTGAAACTTAACATTTTCTTCATGGTTAAGATTAGTTAAAATTTGGTTAATGTAAATATGAAAAATGTTATAGTTGATATTGAATTGAATGGGTCTAACCCATTATTTCCATGTCGAGATCAGGTAAGATTTGGTTAAGGCTAATATGAAACAGTTGCTGAAATTGAATTGGAGTGTGTTTAGCCCATTAGACTCTATGCCACCAACAGATTGGGTGATGGTGGGTGAGACTTTTTAGCCAAGAGAGGGTTCCATATCTTGAGTGTGTAAGGTCATCACCCATCAGTCATCACCATCAGTCATCACTTCCTCTATTTGGGTTCTTGGGCTTGTATCTGTTGGGGTTTTTATTCTGTTTTTCAATTTGTTTTTTTCTTTTGGGAGTTAAGTTTTGTCCATTTTTTTACATGTTGACTTGACTTTTTGGAAGATGATGTCTAATACACGCATATATGTGTGGTTGTGCATGTGTGTGTGTTTTTGGTGGAGTTTTATGGCAGTATGTTTGCTCTGAACACACTGTTATAATCTGCTATGAACATTATCTTTCAATTTTATCTATATGATTTATTCTCTCTAATGATATCAAGATAAATCACTTCCATTGTTGTTAATGCTTAACCTTTTACGTCCTCTTTGAATATTTTTGCAGCCACTGGCAAGTGCATATGGACTTGCGAAACATAGAGATGGTCGGTGGGAATGGGCAATTGCTCCTGGTGTCTCACCATCTCCTAGATATCAACATGCTGCAGTGAGTTTTTCTTTTATGTAAAAAAAAATAATAAAAAAAACCACTGTTGACTTCTTTTATGTGGCTAGAAAACCAATCTTTCACATGTGCTCCACTCTTGTAGGTTTTTGTTAATGCGCGGCTCCATGTTTCTGGAGGTGCACTTGGTGGTGGACTTATGGTGGAGGACTCATCAAGTGTTGCAGGTATGTTCCTTGAAACCTTGCAAGTATGTTGACATCGTTGGTGTAAAAAAGCTACACTTTTATATGACAGTTTTTAAATCACAAGGATCTTTATTTAAGTACACAAGGGTTTACCTTTGAAAATCAAAGATGGAGTGCCTACCTAATTGTGGTAAGCAAGAACACCAGAAAGCTACTCAATGCATAACGTTCATTTGTTCCTTATATTTGCTCGTATACTTGCACTGAGATTGAGCTTTTGATGTGGGTATTATCTAACGGAAATAAGGTCTGCAAGTGAACTCTTATATGCTTTGATGGGTGAGGCTGATTGGTTTTTGACGAGAATGTAGCAAATGGCAATAAAATGGTTACTATATATACATTATTTAGAGAAAATCTGTCACATAATCAAGTGCAACTCTCATGCTTTATACATTTTATTTGCCACTCAATGATATGATAACTGATCAGAAGGTTGGCTAGAATATTTGGTTTATAGATTCAGTTGACCTCCTCTACATATGATTGTGCAGAGAAATCATTATATACTGGATTTGTTGCTGAACTATTGGAATTTTCACTTATGGATGTTAGCTTGAATTTTCTGGCTGAGATATAGATTGGTCATTTGGGTCGTAGGTGGGCTGTTGATTATTATGAGACAACTTATATATCTTGGGAAAGTTGTCTTGCAATTCAAAAGCATAATGAAGGATGATACTAGGCTTAGTAATTTTATGTTTAGGCATTTACCCCCCCTCCCCTTTTTTTTTCCCTTTGATAAGATTTTATTAGAAGAAAAGAAATAACTGACCAGTTTCTCATTGTCATTGAGTGAAACCAAATTTATGAGTGATTCAAGAATCTTCTATTTTTAACTTTCTAGAAACACGAGGGCACATCATATGGCCTAAATCATGGACGTACATCACATCAACAGCTGGGTAATGTGTCTCTGCCTGCTGCCAACAGTCGCTTCGGAATTATACTGTATGGGTCGATCCTCGTCTCTCGTTTGTTTTAGCAATTTATCCTAAGGTCTCCTTGCCAATAGCATTCCAAATGAGAACAATGAGAATTTTTTGAAAATTGCATACCAGGGTGCCACCTTCTAACAAAAATTTATCTTCTTCCAAAGATAGTGGACCCTCATCAAGAATTTAACCAAGAGCTTCTTCACTTCTGATCTTAAAAATGAAAAAGCCGTTGTCAAGTGTAACCACTTTATCCACTAGAAGCAGTTTCATTTATGATTTTTTATTGAAAGCTTCATGGCATCAATTTCTCTCATATCTCTTGTTTCTGTTTGTCTAGTCCTGGATATTGCAGCAGGAGTCTGGTGCGATACAAAATCTGTTGTTACTACTCCCAGGACAGGCAGATACAGTGCTGATGCTGCTGGTGGAGGTGCTGAAGTTGAGCTGACGAGACGCTGTAGGCATGCCACTGCTGCTGTGGGTGACCTGATATTTATCTATGGTGGTCTACGTGGTGGTAAGACATGAACATGTGATGGAATTTCAATTTGTTGCATTTTGTTTTAGATTTCAAGCTGGCAAGTACTTTCTAGCATCTGATATGGTTTTGCATTCTGATACCCCAGCATACTATGGTGGATCTGTTCTAATTCACATTGTCCCAGCACAATATTCATCTATCCTGATTTGCACGTAGTAAAGTGATATAGCCTTTCAAAGTGCTTGAAGTTGTTGTCTATGATGCTCAATTGATGGCTCATCCTTCTTTCGAAAAATGTTATATTTGATCATAGTTGTTAAATAAAATTAAGATTTGAATCATGAATCAGAGTGGGATATGTATGGTTTAGAAACTAAATAAAGTGATTGGATTGTTTTAGAAACTAAAATATGTATGGTTCAAAATATATATATTCTATTAAAAGTGTCTTTGCATTCTTCGAGAATAAGTAAAGAAATTTATGTTTTCAAAAAACTACAATCTGGGTCTCTGTATCGGATAAGTGGATCCATGCAAATTTACCCATCATTAATTCATTCAATGTCTTTTACATTTCCATCATCTATCAATTTTCGGAATGGAAAAAAGAAGACCATCTATATCTATATCTATAAAGTGTACATACAAAACTTGGCACACACGACCGCCTAGGCACGAAAATTGGCACACAGAAGTATTGCTTGTCCCTTTAACGACTCCTAATATTTAATTATTAACACCCTTGCTGTCATCTTTTGAATACTTGAGAAAAACATGCATACTAGAATTTTATCTTTATTGTTTCTACCCTCGACGACAATAAGGAAATTTCTTCATGTGCTGAATCAGGATGTGTTGATTGCAATTGAATGGAAAATATATGTTTTTAAAACCACAGATCGTCTTTGCGGTGTCCTTGGATGAGATGTTTAGTGGAGAGATATCTGTTTCCATGGTATTTTCTCTTTTTTTCATTGTTGTTATCTAAAAATATGTGATATAGCCTTCTGAAGTTTGTAAGTGGTTTTGTTTCTTCAATTTAAATTTTCATTTAAACTTGATCTGGACTCATTGATTGATGTTTAAGGCCATTTAAATTTGAAATTATCATTGCGTTCATTAGAGACATTACAAATTGATCTCATCAAAAGTGTTGTTGGGGGTTAGAAATCTTCCTTGCTTGTTCTTAGGTCTTTTATTTCATTTTTTTTAATTGTCATCTTATTTAAAGGTTGTATATTAACCTCTATTTGATGAATAAAGGGTTGTAGTTACAACATTAGAAAGAACTATGTTTTTAAGAAGTCCGTTTTGAGTAGTGTATAAAAATTTGATTCTTCCAAAAGAGCATTTGGAGCTTGCTTAACCACAAATTAACATAGTTATGGAACTCCACGAATAAAATACTTGTTGTATATAGGTCTAGAGGTTTACATTTTGTTGTGTAGCATATAGCTCAATCTAGGATATATTTACACCTTTATGTGTACAAACATAATATATGCTTATATGCCAATTAATTGAAGGATGATGAACTTTTGTATAGATACTAGAAGACTGACATTTCTTTAAAGGTGTTATAACTTATTTCCATTGCTTAATTTTCTCAAAATTGCATCTATTCTCTTTGTTGATTGAGATGTTTAATTATCTATGTGGGATTTGATGACTAACAAAAAAAATGTTGTATTTGATGTTGTTGGGAGTTAGAGTCAGATTTCAGATATAATTTTTATATTTTTTTGTATTTGATGTTATAGTAGTTAAATTTTTATTTTTGTATTTGATTGAGATGTTTAATTATCCATGTGAGATTTGATGACTAACCAAAAAAATGTTGTATTTGATGCCATAGTAGTTAAATTTTTATGTTTTTTTGTAATTAACGTTAACACATAATTATATTGTCATTAATTATTTTTATTTTTATTTTTCAGATATTTCCCATGCAGGAGTGTGCTTCTTGTGGAATGCATACCTGTGGATAATGTGGATAATTTTTATTTTTGTTATCTACGAAGAATGATGAGAAAAACAATTAATTTTGGTTTATGTTATTTTGAATTATGAACAAAATCATGTATTTAAACATTATATATGTACTATGGAACATTATGTAGTGAAATAATTTTGTTGATGTGTAATTCTGAATGGAAGAATATTTTATTATGGAGAAATTGCTATTTTTATATAGAAATTTTTATATTATTTTATTATGGAGAAATTGCTATTTTTATATAGAAATTTTTATATTATTATGCAATTATATGGAGAAATTTTAATATTTTTAATAATTTTATCGCATGATGTTTTTTTATTTTTGGTGACGGCATTACATCGTCGCAAAAACCAGAAAATTTTAATATTTTTATTAATTTTGTTACAGGTTTTACTTTTTGCGACAACACTAAATTGTCGCAAAAAATAGAAATTTTATTATTTTTTTAATACTTTTTGCGACGGTAGTACACTGTCGCAAAAAATAGAAATTTTTATATTTTTAATACTTTTTGCGACGGCACCACACCGTCGCAAAAACAATGTTCTTGTCGTTGCAAAAAAAAGACTATTAGCGACGGTATTTTTTGCCGTCTCAAATAACATTTTTAGTGACGGTAAAATAGTGCCGTCGCAAAAAAGTCAAGAAATTTCGAACATTTTTAGCGACTGTAAAGTGCCGTCGCAAAAGGCAAAAATGCCGTCGCAAAACATTAGCGACGGCACAAAAACTTTTTTGCAACGCCCCTAATTGCGACCCCCCTCTTACCGTCGCAAAAAGTCATTTGCCGTCGCAAAATGTTTTTTGCAACGGCATTCGGAGTATTAGCGACGACATTTTACCGTCGCAAAAAACTAAAATTTTAGTAGTGATTCCTTTAGTGCCATAATAAATATTAAATTAATTCGTCTTTGGCAAGTTATAATAATCATAACTTTATTAGTTAAAATTTTACCTTTGTATGGATAGAATGGATTTAAGATGGCTTTCCAAGATGTCACTTTCACACCATTGAATGATTTTCTTTGGAAAATTATGCTTAATTTATATTTTCCTAGAATAATAATGAGCTCAATCTTAGGATTAATACGGATGCTTCGATCCTATTGTTATGGTAAGAGAAAATTACATTTTACCCTTAAAGTATGACTAAATACCATTTTATCACTCTAACTATGAATTTATATCAACGTAAAACTTCTATTAAAAAGTTCATTACATTAATGAAAATAATCATATGGCATGCACATGATAACTCTAATATTGTGATATGCCTAAATGACCATATCTTGAAAAGAAAAAATAAAATTTAATGGCATCAAAATTTATATATCCTTTTTCTAATTTTCCCTGGCCTAAATTTTTCATTGAATTTTTATTCTCTCTAGCTGTCACAACAACCAAACGAACCCTAATTCATCACACAACTAAAATTTGATCGCTTTGGTTAGGTCAGTACCTAAAATTCAACAAATGTACAAAACAATGAGTTAATTCATCCCAAAGCATGCATGGAAAATCATGGAAGAAAACATATTAATTAAAAGAATTGATTCACAAAATAACAAACATTCAATTTCGTTGCCAATTGGTCGAAGATTCAATGGAATTTCACTACCCTTTGACCCTCAATGCATGTTTAATTTTAGATAAAGTGACCATAGTATTAGAGAGAGAGGTGGGGTGGGTTTGTGGTTAGTGACAGGAGATAAATTGGAAAGGGTGAAAGATGGGGAAATGGTGGATATGGGCTTTGATGGCCCGTTAAACTTGCTTGAACTTGTTATGATTTATAAGGTTTGGGATAACAGTTCAGATCCATATGACTAAGTTGAGAATTTTTTTGCGCCCGTTTATAATGTGGGTCAGATTGTAGAAAACGCATCAAGCCCCTTTTGTCTCGCTCACAAATTATATACATATTTATGTGTTTGTTTTATATTGGTGTCTTTATGTTTTTTATTAACATAATTTACGTATTAGAGCATCTCTAACGCTTAGTCTCTTTATTTCATTAAAAAATTTGAATAAAGATTTGGGTTAAAAATTTCATATAATACTAATCGTTTTAATGCTAATTTTTCAATTTTTATCAAACAACTAGTCGAGCAAGAGGACGACCGGAAGGATGTCCAGGCTATCAACCGACTTGTGTAAATTGATAGGCAATTTTGCAAGCACATGCCGGCCAGACAACCAGCTGGTTGTCTAGTGTATTGTGATGCCCCAACGGCTACCCGCGACAATAGCGACTACCTACAATAATTTGATAAAACACTAAAGTCTCCCTCAATTTGATAAAAGTTTTGAGTTTTTCCTCATTTGATATGAGTTTGATGTCATGGTTAGAGCAGCAAAACTGTACTTATTTTATCAAAATTAAATATAATAAAAAAAAGGAGTAAATGTTGAATGCGTTTATTAGTTAGGGCATCTCCAATGGTGCATCAATTTTTTCATTAAATTTGAGTAAAAATTTGAGGAAAAGCTCTCTTTGATACCAAGTGCTCCAACAGAGGGTTTTGCAATTTCGTTAAACCACCAGTCGACTAGGCAGATGTCTAACCGGTCGACCGGTTAGTCCAAATTTTTCTTCTTTAGGTGGTCATCTGAAGGGTTGACCGACCAGCATAATTTTTTCACAAACTTTTGCCTTCAAGTGGTCATTCAAGAGGACATTCGGGCGGACATCCAGTAGTGAAAATTAAATGGTTATGAACAGTAATTTGAGTAAAGGTATATTGGTCATCAAAAATCCTAAATTCGATATCGATTTGATGAAACCGTTGGAGTTGAAAAAGGAATCATTTTCCATCAAAGTCAAATTTGATAATAAATTTGATACACAATTGGACATGGTCATATGTAAAAAGATTTGATTAGATGCACATGCACACTTTATTTCGTAAATGTGTGTACTATATAAAGGCTAAATAGGATAAAGTGGTATTAAATTATACTTCAAGGAGATAAATCCTTATATTTTGTGGTCCTGTAATATATATTTTTTATACTAATTGTTATAGAATAATGCTATACAAATGTAAAAATTAATATAAAATATTATACGGAAGGATAGGACTGAATTGTTGGACTATTTCTCTATAACAAAGAGCTCATCCGAATACCACTATATTATTAAAATGAGATATTCTATATAAAACGTATGAAAAAAAATAACATTTTTATATAAGAAAATGATTGATACTATTAAAAGGTCTTTTCTAGTTTATCTTAAATGACATAGCAGATTACATGTTAATTTTTGATTTGTTACAAACTAAATCATATAGTTGAATTGTGAGTCTTAACATTTCTCTTTTATTTTTCACTTTTAATTTCTAAACTATTTTTAAAAAAATTATTTCATCTTTAAATTATTCATTTCATCTATTTAATTTAACAAAAATGCTAGAGATCCTAAAAACTCTACCAAAAATTTTATCAAATGTCTCACATGGGTGTGGGATCCAGGATCCACATTGTGTGGGTCCTATACCCATGTGAGACATTTAATAAAAATTTTAATAAAATATTTAGAATCTCTAACATTACTCTTAATTTAATTTCAATTAATATGGTTTAATTGTGGGTCTCTCCATTCTCTTTCACACATTTGTAAGGTAAATTGCATTTAATTTCATTACTACTGCCATTAGAAGAGTGTCTCGTTATGCATTGAGAAATATTATTTACACACAAAATTTGAGAACAAAATCTCTCAAATAAGAGTAGGTTTTATATAGGTCCCACATGGGTAGACCCAAACTTTCATATAAGAGCTTTTTGCACTAATTTTCTATTTTCTATTTCTCATATGGGTAATGTTAGAAATTTTAAAAATTCTATTGAAGTTTTTATCAAATAGCTTACATGAGTGTGTGACTCATACAATATGGGTCTCACATCACTACTAGAAAACAGGACTTTTGAGTCGGCAGCATGCCGTTGCAAATAGCATATTTGCAGATGCAAAAACTTTTTTCGACGGCGTTTCGACGGCAACTCAAGGGACGAAAATGGTGGGGTCGCAAAAAGTTTTTGAGTCGGCACTCTGCCGACGCAAAAAGTTTTTGAGTCGGCACTCTGCCGACGCAAAAAGTGGTTAAATGTTTTAAAAACATTTAACCCACAATTTTCTCATTGAGACTCCCAAGTTTCAAACACACTCCATTTGGACGATTTGACCCAAAGTCACCACACTAAGTCCACTTGACCACCATACCTCTTTCAGATATTAAATGAGATATATATTATTTATAGTATATACACTCAATATTAATATAAAAGTATATGTATAAATAAATATATTTATTAAATATAATCAAGTATATATATATATATATATCTTGGCTATAAAATTTTTTTTTTTGCTACGGCATCAGTTGCTGACACAAAAAGGTATAATTTTTTGCGTCGGCACAAATTTGCCGACGCAAAAGGTCTATGCCGACTCAAAAGGTCTATCTTTTGCATCGGTAAATTGAACCGACTCAAGTAATGCTATCAAATATTAATTTTTTGTGTCGGCCAACGGTGCCGACGCTAAAGGTTTGATATTTGAGTCAGTAACTCTGTACCGTCTCAAAAAGGCTACCTTTTACGACGGTAAAATTTGCCGACTCAAAAAACCGACTCAAAAGGCCCTTTCTTTAGTAGTGCATAGACATTTAGGAATTGACTATTTTAGCCTAAAAGTCAAAAAGTTATTAAAAAAATCAAAAAATCTATAACTTATGCAAAAAAGTCAAAGATTTCATTTTCTCTCTCATTTTTGCATATCTTTTTGTAAAAAATTAAAAAATAGTTCCAAACATATTTGTTCTTTTACCTCATATTTTAGCCAAAAAATCAAAAAATTACTAAAATAGCATGTTCTCAAACGAGACTTTAGTAAAAAATTTGGGATTTCTAACATTTATATTCTCTTATAAAATCTTTTTCATCTTATCCGCATTTATTGTACATTAAATTCTTAATAGTAGTAGACAGTGGTTTTTTGTTTTTTTTTTTGGGGGATCTAAAAGCCACTACAAGAAATTAAGATTTAAAAAATAAAAATTTAATGACAAAATCACTTTTTAAGGACAAAATATTTTTTTGCCAAAAATATTATTATTTTATTTTTAGCAACAAAATTAGACATTTAATGATGAATAAGTTGTCTCAAAAAATAAATATTTTTGGGATCAAACTATTTTATCCCTAGAAGTACTTTTTTTTTTTGATCGGCAAAAATTTTTTTTATTGATGGAAGCATATGGGGTATGATACAATGTATTAATAAAGAGGAGCTTGGAGCTAGCACTAAGCTCCAAGCGTCAACCGGTGAGAAACCAACAAATTAGCAAACAAAATACAATTCCAACAGCAAGAAAAAAAAAAAAACAGAAAACACACTGTTAGAAATTGGGCGCCCATGTGGCATGACCCTTAGAACCTTTTGAACCTCATCCAAATGGGTTTTTGAATTTGAATTCAAACCTATTTGGATAGCCACTCAGGATATATATCTATCATATCATGATATGGATAGATGATATAGATATAAGATATTATCTCATTTAACCAATGGATAAATGAGATAAATAGATTATATATATGATATATGGGATATGGGTGATTAAGTGGAAAAACAACGTATGTTTGTTTTTTTTTTTCCAAGATACTGACTCTCTCCCAAAATAACGATAAAAGCCATTTGCACTGTGGTTTGTGTGGGTGATATTCAATATTGTAATATCACTTCACTGCTGGGTTGATTGACTAGATTCAGGAAGCACGTGATTTATCCATGAGGTTTTAGATCAAAAAGGTATGATCTAAACATTTTATTCTGCTGCATGTTTTATACTTTGATTTACATTGGTATCAGAGCCATTGATGGATATTTTCGTGTTTCCTTTAATCATGTGTATATTTTTACATGTGTATGTTTACATTATATACATGAATGTTTGTAAAGGAGAAAAAAATCTACTTTGATTAGATTAAGAGCATAAATATTTTTTTTATGTTCATTAATGTTTTTTTTTTCATACCATAAACGGTTTTATTTTGAAAAAAGGAGTCAGGCAGTATAAAAATCGGACCAGTCAGTACCTTGGAAGGCGGCGCGTGGTATGCACGCGCCACCACGCCGAAGCCATGCGCGCCCACGCGCTGCCACGCGCCCACACGTGCCAGACGCCCTGCAGACGCGCCTGCGCGCGCCATCACGCGCACGTCAGCGGCGCTGTCCACGCGCACGCCGTCCGCGCCTCGCACGCGCGCCGCGTGCTGGAGCCGAGCACCGAGCCGCGGGCTGAGCCGCGCTCCGAGCCGCGTCGAGCCGCTCCTTGAGCCGACTCGCGCCGAGTTGCGTTGAGCGGCGGCGAGCCGAGCCGAGCCGTTTTCCCCGCCTGGCTTCTCTCTAAGGCTCTGTTTGTTTGTTTTTAATTCTGAATTGCGTTAATTGGCTATAATTTATTCGTTATAGCTTTGTTTTAAGCATGGTTGGTACCGTTACACTCAAAATTAAATTTTATATCTTCGGTAAAATTTTGAAAATTTTACGAAAATAAAAAATATTTTTTCTGTGTTAATAATTCATTTTTTATGCTTTAAAATGATTCTGGTATTGCATAAATAATTTTCTTGGGTTGAAATTTTTATTGTGGACTTCTGAAATGTTTTACTATCTACTGGTAATATTGTCTCAGTTTATCAGTTTCTGAATTTTTTATTTCTAATTTTATTTGTGTTTATTAGTTATTTAAAATTCTAGAATATTTCAGAAAAATTCCAGAAAATTCCAAAATGATGTACACTTTAATTATGGCATAATCTGAATATTGAATACAACATTTTTTTTTTTTTGGGTTTGTAATATGTTGTAATTAGAAGAGCATGATTATTTATTTATTTATTAGAATTCCATTATTAAATAAATATAGCATGAGTTATTTGTAGATTTACATTAAAATGCTATTGTATGGAATTTATCATGCTTTGTATATGCCATAGTCAGTGGGAGGTTATTCGGTTGAGAGAAATCTTTGTAGATTAACTCCCGAAAACCAATATTTTGCGCATAAATTAAACTAAATTTTGGATAATTGTCACTTGTGGCGCAAGAGATGATTACGAGCATAGCGGATTTTCGATCTTGCGACTTGTGTAATATTGTCACTATTTAATTTAGATTTTTGCGGCAAAATTATATTATGCTAATCAAATTAATCCCAATGCGAATTTCTCTCTAAATTGATTTAGCTTATGGAAGTTAATTTGGTTGACCTAGACTTAGTAGAGATGTTCAAATGTGAACAAACTAATCCCATTCTTTAGATGAGCAAAAGTCTTGGAGACTTTAGGTCAAACCTTAATTGAGCCAAAGTAAGGAAACATGACTCAAAATCGCCGTAGTTTTGGTGCCTTGTTTGGCACAATAAAAACTAATGTGTGCGCTATGGTTAGCGGCACGCTACGTAGTTTTGGTTGGCGAGTTTTGGAGTTATGAAATTAGTAAGCCCTCAATAGATCTGTATATGATCTTGACTAATGAGCTGCGCGGATTGACTTTGTAATTTGACTTGTAAATAATGTTACATCATTGGATGAAGTAACATTCAAGAGTCACGTCATCCAAGAAATGCGAGCTTAAATAAATTAGTCATTAAGTGTAAGACGAGTAGCCAGTATAAGCAGCATTTTTCTCTCTACCCAATTGTTGGGAGTGGATTGAGCAAAATTTCATGCACTATAATAGTGTGCGTTGAAGTATCACTTGAAGATTAAAAGATTAGCGCTTAGTAGCAGCAAAATCTATTAACACTAAGTGAAAAGATTAGCGCCAAGTGGCTGCAAAATCTATTAGCATTGCTTACTTGTCTAAGTTTGGACACTTTGTTTCCACACTTAAGTGTGAGACATGGATGAGGTGCTTCTTTGTGTGATTCCTTTACTAGGCTAACGTTTTGAATAACATTTACCACTAAGCGCAAACGTTGCAGCATAGTAATGAAAAGGTCAAGGCTGACAAGGTTGTTATGACTCTAAGAATTTGACGCATGGCTCGTGAGAGCAAGAGCATTGTGTTGAATTAGACTATTTAGCCTAATTCGCGCTTAAGTTACTTCAGGAGCTGTCATAGTTGATAGCTTATTCTCTCCTTCTTGTGGATAGTAGAATTAATTGCAAGTAACTATGAAGCGAGAAATAGATATGGCAAGAGGAGTATCGTCATCTTTCAACTAGATGTATTAAAGTGTATGGAGAATAAAATTGACTTGAAGGTGCAGGGGATTAGCACTTACTAGTTAAATTTGCGACTTAGGCGCAGTTGATATCTCCATGACATCTTTTTATGATCTAATGAAAATGAATTAGTCCTGAGTCATTACCTAGTTGGGCCTAAACCTTTTAAACTTATCTTTGAGAACTCACACATTAAGATGATTGGAATTACTTTATGACATTGGTCATGAACCAGTGGCTTATTATACTTAATCACATTAATGAGATGATGACACGATGGTTTGAGTAGGCCTTCTCGAGCCCACTCGCTTATGACATCCTGCTCTCATGTGAATGTGTAACTTTGTTCGCAATGGGTGCGCACAAGTAAGTAGGAAAGCCGTAGAAGGTCATTTGTTTTGGCGCATTTAGTCCACTATGATATTTGTGACTAGATATGAGTGAGGGTATGATAGCTAAGTCCCAATCTCGACATATTTATAGATCACGATACGCATCTGAGTCAAGACTATTTGATCTCCCATAAGTCAAAGGTTTTGAGATGATTTTTGACATTGCACATATGAGGTTGAGATCAATTAGATAAGAGCTTTTGTGCTTTTAGTTTTGACCAAGGTGGCGAGTATCTATTTGAGTTATTTTTAGAAAACTCTGTGAAGAGAGATGGATGCTTAGAAAATTGATTATTCCTAGTACTCAACAACACAATGGTGTAGTAGAGAATAAGGAATTAAATATTGTTAATGTTAGGTGGATAATGGCGCAAAATGTTTCCCAATTGGAAATTGCACTAGTTTGTTGCCTATATCCCTAACTAAGAGCCCTCCATATCAGATTTTACACTCCAATTTTGAGTAATAGGTTAGTGGAAAGCCATCTATGGGCGATCTGTAACCGTTAAGCAGCTTATCTTTATGTTACTTCTCATAAGATTGTGAAGTTATGACCTAGGGTTCTATAGCGCATTATTGTATGCTGTCTTGTAAACACAAAGGGTCGTATGGCGCATTATTGTATGCGGTCATGCAAACCCTCCGGGTCATGTGCATATAGGTAAGCAGCTTTGTGGTAGTGTAACTAAGTCACATAAAGTTTTATTAGTAAAGGTGACGTGAATAGAGTTTTTGGAACTCTATAAGATGGAGAATTCCAAGCATAGCGCTCTATGTAGCCTAGTTGAGAATGGAAAGAAATTTCTAATATCCTAGGGACAGTGGGAGCGATGTGCCTACTAATGGATTACTCCATTAGAGCAGAATACTCTATATTCTTAGTTGCGTGGTAGCAAATGTGAAAATTTTCCACGTCATCACTGGGTGATTGAGAGGGAAACATTCATGATTGCTCCGCAAGATGATAAAGAGCCTAGGATAATGCCAAAGGCTCTAGTCCCCTGTTTTTAGAAAGTGGATCAATGTTGCGCAGTTTAAGACAAAGTCTTTGAGGATTAACCATTTTTATAATTTGGTTGACTTTCCATTATGACGCAAAACTGTTATAAAGTTATGCGTAATTTGGATAGTCATTGTTGAGGCATAAGGCTCGCTAGATACCGAATGGTCGCACCATTGAGGAAAGTGTAGACCATGAGAAGACTTCCTCCTGGGGAGTGAGGGTGAGGTTATTTTGACTTTCTCCTTGACTTCCTCCTGGGGAGTGAGGTTATTTTGACTTAGGCTTTGATTGACATAAGTTCGGAACATTGATTTGTGGACATTGTGACCCAACTTCTCGTTGGAGAATTGGATAAGTAGATCCGTAGGGATTTACCTTATGTTTTTATGGTGAAAAGTTAGGAGCGCAAAAAGGTTGCTAGTTCCAATAAATCTTTTACAACCTAAAACAGTTATCCAAATAGTGGTTCTTAGATTTCGTCAAGCCATGATAGGCCAACGATGATCGATGAAGACCACTGAGGCATGATCAATGGTCCAAAAGAAGTTTTTCCTTACTTAGTCATTATGAGCCAGGAATTTATAAGGTTGTCACCACCTAGGGTGGGCAATCCTCTATTTTAGATATGATGGACATGGGTGATGTAATTTATATGCTCGGATGTACGATCCTTAGGGATTGCTTTGGGAGAATTCATGTTTTGTCTTCGATGACTTATATAAGGAATATCCTAGAACGATTCTAGATGCAAAATTACAAACCCATTGACTTATCTATCAGTAAAAGCCAGAGCCTTAGCTATTAAGTGAATCCTCGGATTGTCTTTGGGAGAAACAGATGACCTATATTCCTCGATCTTTTCTTTGTTGTGGGAGCCTAAAGTACGCTATGTGGGCGTATTCGGCATGATAAGTGTTATCTTTGGTAAATGATCAACTGAGTTGTTTAGACATTGACCTTGCTCATTAGACTGTGGATAAAATGCTGCACTAGTCGGGCGCATCTGTGCTAGTTGGGCGCACTAAGAATGAACACAAATTGGTCACCAAAATATCTTTAGAGAGGTTATTGTGCAACAGGTAGTGATCTTAAATCATTTCATGTGAGGTGCACATGGTGGATTCCGTTGTATATACTTATCGCAAGAGGTGCTGATAAGGCTTATGTTTGGAATCTATAATTGCGCAAGCTGTGGTCTTTTTTTTTAAATCGATCACTTATTTTGAGATGATGGGATGTTGACACTATTATGGTTTGTGTCATAATGATTAGCAAATGATGATGTCAGCAGACAAGATTGGCTCACTCACACGAGCAATCGCCCTTGGCGCTTGGGAGCGAGCAAGGATGAGACTGGTGGTTTATTTTTATTTGGAGCCAAGAGAGGCTTAAATCATCCACTATGTATGTCGCCTTGGTTATAACCAAGATGAGGTCGTGTTAAGGACCAAACATGGATGTTAGTACCCACTTTCCATGTTGTGCCTGTTATGATTAGCCAGATTCGAGATCTCATTTAGCGCCTAGAAGGCGAGCAAATAGAGAATTCGGGTTAGGCGCTAGAAAGCGACTAGACTAATATCTGTACGGTGTATCGAGTATGACGTCACTCTTTATGGAAGAGTTACTCCACCGTAGCATGTATTCATACTATATGTGCTTGGCGACCGAGTAATGAGGTGAGAGAATGGATCCCTGCTTCCTCACCGTGTGAGTCTTATGTGTCATTATTGATATGACTTTCATTTATGTACCCTTTTTGTGACTTTTGACTATGTCATAGGGTAAGGGGTTGATGTTCTGCTGCTTTGGTATGTTGCCTGCGGTCATGCATGATTCGGCCTTAAGGGACATTACTGGGAAAACGGTCAATCCTAAACTAAATGGCATGAGTGCAAAGGGAAGATCATCTAGTATTACACCACTGTTGTATATTCACTGCCGGCAACTCACATCGCTCTGTATGAGAGGCGAATTGAGTGTGAATATATTGCAAGAATTGAGAGGGTCAAACATGCTCTTTTTTTGAGGGATTAGAGATGTTTTTTGGACCGGTGTAATTAGATGGGTCTGGGGTATATGAGACACTATTTCTTTTCTTTTTTGGGTTGATGTCTCTATGCTGGCTCATTTTGAGTTTCTAGTATAGAGCTCCCACATGCAGGTGTTCTCAGCAGTCGCACGGTGCAGTGGCTAGTATGAGATTGTTTATTTTTGGGGAGATTGAGATTGAGACGTGGCAGTGTCATGCCAACTCATGTCCGAGTGGGAGATGTTAGAAATTGGGCGCCCATGTGGCATGACCCTTAGAACCTTTTGAACCTCATCCAAATGGGTTTTTGAATTTGAATTCAAACCTATTTGGATAGCCACTCAGGATATATATCTATCATATCATGATATGGATAGATGATATAGATATCAGATATTATCTCATTTAACCAATGGATAAATGAGATAAATAGATTATATATCTGATATATGGGATATGGGTGATTAAGTGGAAAAACAACGTATGTTTGTTTTTTTTTTTCCAAGATACTGACTCTCTCCCAAAATAACGATAAAAGCCATTTGCACTGTGGTTTGTGTGGGTGATATTCAATATTGTAATATCACTTCACTGCTGGGTTGATTGACTAGATTCAGGAAGCACGTGATTTATCCATGAGGTTTTAGATAAAAAAGGTATGATCTAAACATTTTATTCCGCTGCATGTTTTATACTTTGATTTACACACACAAAAAGAGCATAAAAAAAGTGCTAAGCAGCAGAGTCAGAGTGGAGAGCAAACTGCAGATCAGATGCAGAGCTACACACATCAGCAATCACACTTCAGAACTTCAACACAAAGGTGCAGAGCTTCACCCAAGCTATCACAACCCAAAAAACACTATAGTTGAGAGCAAAACTGCAAAACATATGACATCAGCATAACAACACAGATGTAAAGCTTCAGTACACGCAACAGTATTCATACTGCAGAAACACGAAGCGGCAAAGCTTCAGTACACACACCAGAAAGATGCAGAGCTTCACCCAAGCTAACACTACCCCACCAACACTACATATATACAACAGACCCAAACACAGCAGCAGATATTTTCAAAATTTTGTCCCTAAAAATTCTTTTTTTTAAAATTATTTTTCAAGGCGACTTTTTAGTGACTGTTCTTGCGATAATTGAAATTAATCCCTAAATATTTTTTATAATAAAATTTATACTTTTTAGAGACAAAAAATGGTCTTTAAAATTTTTATATGTTGTAGTGAGTTCCTAAAAATTTAAAAACTAAAAAAAATTGAAAATCTAATATAGACGAGAAATTTTGATTTAATTGAAAAGGTATATATTAAAGCACTTTCTAATTTTAGTGCATTTTTCTCATGTTTCATTTAATTTTTTTTAAAAAGGTTTTATCTTAAAAGTGCTTTAAATTAAATTAAGAATTGAACATTTTTTTTTAAAAAAATCACTACAAACACAAATTCAATTGAATAATATATGTTAGGTTAATGATGATGTGCTGATATATAAAAACTGTTGTTGTTTTTTCAAAAATTAAAGTAATTATTATGAGAAATAATATTTATTATTAAATTTATTTTACTTATTGTGTATTTATATAATAAAAGCCGTACATATATGATCCTTTGAATTTAAAAATAAAATAAAATTATCATGTCATATAAAAAAAACTAGGTGAAATGTGATAAAATATTATGGGAATATGATAAAGAATTTAATCATTTTTTGTTGTCTCGTGAATTACATGAAATTTTATATACAATTATATATCCCATTTTTTCTTCTCCACTACTAAAAACTTGACTTTTTGCGACGGTCTCAAACGTCGCAAAAGGTCCATATATCGTCGCAAAAGACTTTTTGCGACGGAGCAGCGACGGAAAATGGGGGGTGGCGGAAAGGGGCGTGACAAAAAGTATTTGCGACGGTTACAAACCGTCGCGTTCTTGTTGCGACGGCTAATCAATAGTTTTTGCGACGGTTTCGCCTGACACAAAAAAAGGGGAAAAAACGGCATTTTTAGTGACGATGTTGATTGCCGTCGCAAAAAACCTTTTTTAGCGATGGTATTTGCCGTTGCAAAAGGTATTATTAGCGACGGTCTAAAACGTCGCCAAAAAAGTAGTATGAAGTTAATACCGTATTGGCAACAGTTTAAACCGTCGCAAAAGATTGGAACTATTATGTATATGCGACAGGTTAACCCGTCGCTAATAAAATATAAGGAAATGAGAATTACATTAGCGACGGTTTACTATTGTCGCAACAAAATTATTTTTTATAAAATCATATTTTATTAAATATTTCCTATACAAATTATTAATATTTTTAAAAATACATCCACATCCACATTCACATCCACATCCACATCCAAATTCACATTCAAAAAATCATATATACCAAGAATAATATATGTACCTTGTAACAATTGTCAATCAAATATTATTTACAACATATATAAAATAACTTCTTACAATACTAATAATTTTTGAAATTCAAGAACTCAAATTTTTAGTATCGACAATAGAAATAAAAAAATAAAAACAAATATAATGTAGCTTGTTTTGATATCAATAGTAAGCTCCCATATCGATATGCGAATATATCACGTACTCAAAAGGTTTGCATCTGCAAAAAGAAACAAAAAAGAAAAAAAAATCATCATTTACAACATAATTATTTTCAAGCTTACAGAAAATGTAAAACATTTGATATTTTTTTCAAAAAATAAATAAATAAATAAGATTGTAAACTCTAATATCGATATGCGAAGATATCATCACGTACTCAAAAGGGTTGCACCTGCAAAAAAAAACCAAAAAAAAAAATCATTTACAATATAATTAATTTCAAATTTATAGAAAATGTAAAGCATTTGATATTTATTTCGATAAATAAATAAATAAGATTGTAACATATACATGAATCGAGCGCCACACAATGTATCTTCCCACAGCTTCTCCAACTGTTCTTAGACATCGGGAAGTTGTTTCCAAAACAGCGTTCGGCTTGTTCGCTTTTAAAACAAAAACTTTGCAAAATCCAGGTCCAATTGGAACTCCATCAATTTCACACAACGGATCAACACTAATAAGAAGTCCCTCCGCCAATTGGACTCTTGGTATTACAGAACTCTCCAAAGAAACTTTAATTACATCCTACAATGATGATAATACTATTAAAAATAGGCAATGATTGTACACAATGAGCTATAATCTATAACAATAATCGAATAAACACAAAAAGAGTTTGTAAAGAAGAAGTATTGATCGAGTTCCGTCTTCTCCTACAAGTCATGTGTGCCAAGTATGTTGTGCGTGTCAAGTTTCGTTCACATCCGAACCTGTTTGAGCATTTTAGTGTGTCAACCGGTTTGAAAAAGAGTTATTAAGTAACAACTTTTCACAAATGGAAATTAGGCTCTAGATTAAAAACCGGGAATCGGTTTCGAGTTCCGTCTTATCCTACAACTCATGTGTGCCTAGTATGTTGTGAGTGTCAAGTTTCGTTAACATCCGAACCCGTTTGAGCATTTTAGTGTGTCAACCGGTTTGAAAAAGAGTTATTAAGTAACAAATTTTCATTAACGGAAATTAGGCTTTAGATTCAAAACCGGGAATCGATTTTGAGTTCCGTCTTATCCTACAAGTCATGTGTGGCTAGTATGTTGTGCGTGTGAAGTTTCATTGACATCCGAACCCGTTTGAGCATTTTTGTGTGTCAACCGGTTTAGAGTTAATAAGTAACAAGTTTTTATAAACGGAAATTAGCCTCTAGATTGAAAACCGGGAATCGATTTCGAGTTCCGTCTTATCCTATAACTCATGTGTGCCTAGTATGTTGTGCGTGTCAAGTTTCGTTCACATCCGAACCCGTTTGAGCATTTTAGTGTGTCAACCGGTTTGAAAAAGAGTTATTAAGTAACAAGTTTTTATTAACGGAAATTAGGCTTTAGATTGAAAACCGGGAATCAGTTTCGAGTTCCGTCTAATCCTACAACTCATGTGTGCCTAGTATGTTGTGCGTGTCAAGTTTCGTTCACATCCGAACCTGTTTGAGCATTTTAGTGTGTCAACCGGTTTGAAAAAGAGTTATTAAGTAACAACTTTTCATTAACGGAAATTAGGCTCTAGATTAAAAACCGGGAATCGGTTTCAAGTTCCGTCTTATCCTACAACTCATGTGTGCCTAGTATGTTGTGCGTGTCAAGTTTCGTTAACATCCGAACCCGTTTGAGCATTTTAGTGTGTCAACCGGTTTGAAAAAGAGTTATTAAGTAACAAATTTTCATTAACGGAAATTAGGCTTTAGATTCAAAACCGGGAATCGATTTCGAGTTCCGTTTTATCCTACAAGTCATGTGTGGCTAGTATGTTGTGCGTGTGAAGTTTCGTTGACATCCGAACCCGTTTGAGCATTTTTGTGTGTCAACCGGTTTAGAGTTAATAAGTAACAAGTTTTTATAAACGGAAATTAGCCTCTAGATTGAAAACCGGGACTCGATTTCGAGTTCCGTCTTATCCTACAACTCATGTGTGCCTAGTATGTTGTGCGTGTTAAGTTTCGTTCACATCCGAACCCGTTTGAGCATTTTAGTGTGTCAAACGGTTTGAAAAAGAGTTATTAAGTAACAAGTTTTTATTAACGGAAATTAGGCTTTAGATTGAAAACCGGGAATCGGTTTCGAGTTCCGTCTTATCCTACAACTCATGTGTGCCTAGTATGTTGTGCGTGTCAAGTTTCGTTCACATCCGAACCCGTTTGAGCATTTTAGTGTGTCAACCGGTTTGAAAAAGAGTTATTAAGTAACAACTTTTCATTAACGGAAATTAGGCTCTAGATTAAAAACCAGGAATCGGTTTCGAGTTCCGTCTTATCCTACAACTCATGTGTGCCTAGTATGTTGTGCGTGTCAAGTTTCGTTAACATCCGAACCCGTTTGAGCATTTTAGTGTGTCAACCGGTTTGAAAAAGAGTTATTAAGTAACAAATTTTCATTAACGGAAATTAGGCTTTAGATTCAAAACCGGGAATCGATATCGAGTTCCGTATTATCCTACAAGTCATGTGTGGCTAGTATGTTGTGCGTGTGAAGTTTCGTTGACATCCGAACCCATTTGAGCATTTTTGTGTGTCAACCGGTTTAGAGTTAATAAGTAACAAGTTTTTATAAACAGAAATTAGCCTCTAGATTGAAAACCGGGAATCGATTTCGAGTTCCGTCTTATCCTACAACTCATGTGTGCCTAGTATGTTGTGCGTGTTAAGTTTCGTTCACATCCGAACCCGTTTGAGCATTTTAGTGTGTCAACCGGTTTGAAAAAGAGTTATTAAGTAACAAGTTTTTATTAACGGAAATTAGGCTTTAGATTGAAAACCGGGAATCGGTTTCGAGTTTCGTCTTATCCTACAACTCATGTGTGCCTAGTATGTTGTGCGTGTCAAGTTTCGTTCACATCCGAACCCGTTTGAGCATTTTAGTGTGTCAACCGGTTTGAAAAAGAGTTATTAAGTAACAACTTTTCATTAACGGAAATTAGGCTCTAGATTAAAAACCGGGAATCGGTTTCGAGTTCCGTCTTATCCTACAACTCATGTGTGCCTAGTATGTTGTGCGTGTCAAGTTTCGTTAACATCCGAACCCGTTTGAGCATTTTAGTGTGTCAACCGGTTTGAAAAAGAGTTATTAAGTAACAAATTTTCATTAACGGAAATTAGGCTTTAGATTCAAAACCGGGAATCGATTTCGAGTTCCGTCTTATCCTACAAGTCATGTGTGGCTAGTATGTTGTGCGTGTGAAGTTTCGTTGACATCCGAACCCGTTTGAGCATTTTTGTGTGTCAACCAATTTAGAGTTAATAAGTAACAAGTTTTTATAAACGGAAATTAGCCTCTAGATTGAAAACCGGGAATCGATTTCGAGTTCCGTCTTATCCTACAACTCATGTGTGCCTAGTATGTTGTGCGTGTCAAGTTTCGTTCACATCCGAACCCATTTGAGCATTTTAGTGTGTCAACCGGTTTGAAAAAGAGTTATTAAGTAACAGGTTTTTATTAACGGAAATTAGGCTTTAGATTGAAAACCGGGAATCGGTTTCGAGTTCCGTCTTATCCTACAACTCATGTGTGCCTAGTATGTTGTGCGTGTCAAGTTTCGTTCACATCCGAACCCGTTTGAGCATTTTAGTGTGTCAACTGGTTTGAAAAAGAGTTATTAAGTAACAACTTTTCATTAACGGAAATTAGGCTCTAGATTAAAAACCGGGAATCGGTTTCAAGTTCCGTCTTATCCTACAACTCATGTGTGCCTAGTATGTTGTGCGTGTCAAGTTTCGTTAACATCCGAACCCGTTTGAGCATTTTAGTGTGTCAACCGGTTTGAAAAAGAGTTATTAAGTAACAAATTTTCATTAACGGAAATTAGGCTTTAGATTCAAAACTGGGAATCGATTTCGAGTTCCGTCTTATCCTACAAGTCATGTGTGGCTAGTATGTTGTGCGTGTGAAGTTTCGTTGACATCCGAACCCGTTTGAGCATTTTTGTGTGTCAACCGGTTTAGAGTTAATAAGTAACAAGTTTTTATAAACGGAAATTAGCCTCTAGATTGAAAACCGGGAATCGATTTCGAGTTCCGTCTTATCCTAGAACTCATGTGTGCCTAGTATGTTGTGCGTGTCAAGTTTCGTTCACATCCGAACCCGTTTGAGCATTTTAGTGTGTCAACCGGTTTGAAAAAGAGTTATTAAGTAACAAGTTTTTATTAACGGAAATTAGGCTTTAGATTGAAAACCGGGAATCGGTTTCGAGTTCCGTCTTATCCTACAACTCATGTGTGCCTAGTATGTTGTGCGTGTCAAGTTTCGTTCACATCCGAACCCGTTTGAGCATTTTAGTGTGTCAACCGGTTTGAAAAAGAGTTATTAAGTAATAACTTTTCATTAACGGAAATTAGGCTCTAGATTAAAAACCGGGAATCGGTTTCGAGTTCCGTCTTATCCTACAACTCATGTGTGCCTAGTATGTTGTGCGTGTCAAGTTTGGTTAACATCCGAACCCGTTTGAGCATTTTAGTGTGTCAACCGGTTTGAAAAAGAGTTATTAAGTAACAAATTTTCATTAATGGAAATTAGGCTTTAGATTCAAAACCGGGAATCGATTTCGAGTTCCGTCTTATCCTACAAGTCATGTGTGGCTAGTATGTTGTGCGTGTGAAGTTTCGTTGACATCCGAACCCGTTTGAGCATTTTTGTGTGTCAACCGGTTTAGAGTTAATAAGTAACAAGTTTTTATTAACGGAAATTAGCCTATAGATTGAAAACCGGGAATCGATTTCGAGTTCCGTCTTATCCTACAACTCATGTGTGCCTAGTATGTTGTGCGTGTCAAGTTTCGTTCACATCCGAACCCGTTTGAGCATTTTAGTTTGTCAACCGGTTTGAAAAAGAGTTATTAATTAACAAGTTTTTATTAACGGAAATTAGGCTTTAGATTGAAAATCGGGAATCGGTTTCGAGTTTCGTCTTATCTTACAAGTCATGTGTGCCTAGTATGTTGATATCCGAACCCGTTTGAGCATTTTAGTGTGTCAACCAGTTTGGAAAAAAAGTTACAAAACGACAAATTTTGACAAACGACAAGTTTTCAAATTGTTTGAAAGTTTACCTCATCATTTGGTGGTGGTGTATGTGGGTTCTCATCGGCGTCATAATCCGTAGGTTCACGGTGTCCACTCAATGCATCCGGTACCTATGATATTCATGGTATTCTTTGTTAATCGTATTTATATTCAATGATGCAATTGTGCTATAATTAGATATTTATAAAACATTTATTTATACCGAACCTGTTTGTTGTGATTTGTACTCCCTTCGTGGGACACAATAGCCAACATTTGAGCTTTCATTTCTTGTATCTGTGTCGAAAGCTCTGTTCGCATCTCCTCCCTCAATTCCTCTCTAATCTCATCTCTCAGCTCTTGTCTCAACTCCGTACGAACCTGCTTTGTGATCTCGGCAACAATCGATGACTGAGATCCTGACTGTGATGACTTAGATTTATCTCCATACACCATGCTCCAAGGCACATCCTTGCCGTAAGTACGACAATATCCATGCCCATCTTCACCGACCACATCGTGGAAAACACTATCTCGAGCATCTTCGGTAGTGCGGTAATCTTCAGGCAACATGGACAATTGGCGCTCAAACTCATCCTATAAATTAAAATAACAAGTACATATAATTAAGTAGTTCTAACAAAATCAAATATAAATACAAATTTAAGGATTTGAAAATACCATGGTTTGCCTAACATCAGGGTCAGTTTGATTGCGTGTATATTTCCAAACACTCATTTTATCCGTGGGCAACCCTTCAGCAACCATCTGAAAATTCAAAAATTAATTATTATCGCAGTAATTTACATTCATATTGATATCTACCTAAATAATATATACCTTCCTTCGAATCTGAGTGAATGAAGTACGTCCTGTCGTATGATTAATATAATGAAAGGAACGACTTCTAGCATTGTGGATTGCAATGTCCTATAAAGTTTGCATAAATGTAAGTCGCAAGTATACAAAGTTAATCATTTTTCTATAGATACGTGCTTTGTAATTAACTTATTTTATATACCTCTACTTTCTTAGTCTTCCAATAATCAACAAGATCATACCACTGTTCTGGAACAATTTGCGGAGGCACCATGTCTTTGATATTAGTATGATCCTTGTTAGGCTTAAAATACTTATTCTTGATCTTGCTTTTGTGATCCTTCCACAACTCATTGCACTTTTTCAAGCAACGTGGTTTGTACCCCTCCGGACAAATTTGTAAATTATCCTACAGTACAATTTAAATCATTAGTTCAATTAATAATATAATTGAACAGTTTAGTAAATATGCTTTTACCTTAACATCCGCCCATATTGACTCAAGAACATCAATAGGCACTTCGGTCCAATCAACGTACGTAAGAGAAACAATGTTCCCATTACGTACCATGAACCCAAGTTGGCTAGTTAACTTAGACTCATTATCTCCAGTAGGATTGAAGTCGGCGTCGAAATCAATGGCCAACTTCTTGCCCATACCCCAATCTTTAATGCCTTTTGCAAATCCTCGACCTCGGGGGGAAGATAAAGAACCTGTAGGGCATGTGAGGAGTAATGGAAAAAAAACACATATTACAAAAATTGATAATAAATAACTTGTAGTTAAATTAACGTAATTAGATACATAGCCATTTGTTATACCTGAGTTGACTTGTGAATCAGTCGCTGGATTTGGAACACATTATAAGAATAAACAAATTATATCAGAATATAATAAATAACATATAAATAAAAGCATAAATTAAATACATGAAAACAAACCTGTACCTGAGGTGGGATATGAAGAAGTCGTCGGTCCTAGCATATGAAATTAGAAAGCTTATGTATAGTGAAAATGAAATAATTTAATTAATATAATTTAAGTACATAACAAATTTGTATACCTGTGGTGGCCTGTGAAGACAACGTTGGTCGAGACAATTGTGATGATGGTGGTGGTTGTATCGGTGGCTGTGATGGTAGTGGTGGTGGCTGTATCGGTGGCTGTGATGGTGGTGGTGGCTGTATCGGTGGCTGTAATGGTGGCGGTGGCTGTATCGGTGGCTGTGATGGCAGTGGTGGTTGTATCGATGGCTGTGATGGTGGTGGTGATTGTGTCTGCATACGCAAAACATCAGCCATAGTGCGAGAGGGGTTATTAAGCTTCCTCTTCCGTGTACCAGAGGTGGGATATGAAGAAGTCGTCGGTCCTAGCATATGAAATTAGAAAGCTTATGTATAGTGAAAATGAAATAATTTAAGTACATAACAAATTTGTATACCTGTGGTGGCCTGTGAAGACAACGTTGGTCGAGACAATTGTGATGATGGTGGTGGTTGTATCGGTGGCTGTGATGGTAGTGGTGGTGGCTGTATCGGTGGCTGTGATGGTGGTGGTGATTGTGTCTGCATATGCAAAACATCAGCCATAGTGCGAGAGGGATTATTAAGCTTCCTCTTCCGTGCCATAACAAGCTGTAACAAATATAATTGAAAATATAGAGAATAGTTTGGAGTTAATAATGTAAATACAAAACAAACATAATAAATAAATTGGAAGCACAT
Source organism: Camellia sinensis (assembly GCF_055761805.1). Classification (NCBI taxonomy): domain Eukaryota; kingdom Viridiplantae; phylum Streptophyta; class Magnoliopsida; order Ericales; family Theaceae; genus Camellia; species Camellia sinensis. The sequence goes on from NC_138965.1 coordinate 87,140,362, forward strand.
AAAATTGTTAAATAAAGTAACATGCCCAAATATGCAAGTCATTAAAGCATGAAAATTTACTGTGCCATTACAGAATCCAAAAATTATTACAAAATATCTTAATTCTCTCTTATTTCAACATCAACAGTTTCTCCTTCTACGACTTCCCTCACCCAGCCAACTTCTTCATCACGGACCATTATATTTTCTTCTAATTGTTGACTCATATATAGCTCAGTTTCTGGATCAGTAGAATACATATCAAATAAACCCCTTTGAGACATCTTCACAACCACTTGCCAATCTGATTCTATAGGGTCTGCAACATACCAAACTTGCTCAGCTTGGGATACCAAGATGAAAGGTTCGTTGGCGATTTGATCATCTCGATACAACAAATGGTTGAACTTAATCAATGTGAACTTGAAATTATCTTCTTTCTTACCCCGAACATTGTCTATCCAGTCACACTTGAACAATACATACTTCATTGCATTGGTGTACCGGATTTCAATGATATCTGTCACTTGTCCATAATAGTACACAGCCCCCACACGAGGATTTTTGTCCTTCCGGCTTGCATAACTAATAGTATCTGCTTTCAAAGCTACACCAGAATTTTGACTGGCTCGACGGTCATCCATAGACTTGACCCGAAAATGGAACCCATTAGTTATGTAACCGGTGAACCTTCTTGCTCCGGTATGAGGACCATTTGCCAATGTATGAATCTCTTCGGAAAATATGGCATTATCAGTCCTTCGCAAAGTGTGAACCTATTTAAAACATGAAAGCAAATTCAAAACGCAAATCGACCTAAGTTGTAACCTATAGCTAGATTTGTCCATACATACATGTTCTTTAAACCAAGTGTGAAAAGTTTTGAAATGTTCATTTCGGAGTTGATGATCATCAGCACGAGGCATTTTCATCTTAAGTTCTTCAAGGTGTTTCCTATATACGTTGAAAAATTATCAATTACAAATTAATATTTGAAATGTAATAAAAAACAAAAAAAAACTTGTCAAATATTGAATAAGAGGGGTACCTACTTTAGGAATGGTTCAACTGCTTTCGTATTGAACAAGATATATCAATGACACTGTACATAAGAAGTATGACCAAGGTTGAAAGTTGTGGTTTCACCAACAGCACGACCCATATTAGCTGCACCATTGTAGTTCCTTACAGGCCGATTCAATTTAGTTTCCACATCATTCAGATATTGAGAGCAAAAATTCATGCATTCTTCCATGAGATAACCTTTAGCCATTGAACCTTCTGGATGAGCCCGATTACGTACATATTGCTTTAAAGTAAGAAGATATCTCTCGATTGGATACATCCATCGAAATTGAACCGCTCCAGCCACCAATGCTTCATCACCTAGGTGTATAGGCAGATGCTCCATTATATCAAAAAAAGCTGGTGGAAATATTTTCTCCAAATGACAAAGTGTTAGTGCTATACGACCTTGGATATTTGCTACATCTGTTTGACGACTTACTTTGGAACACAATTGTCTGAAGAAATTACTTAATTCAATCAAGGCTTGAACAACATTCTTAGGCAACAATCCTCATACACCCAAAGGAATAAGTTGTTGCATCAGAATATGACTATCGTGGCTCTTTAGACCCGAAATGCTTTTATCCTGTAATCGTACACGACGAGAGATATTTGATGAATACCCGTCAGGAACTCTAACGTCCTTAAGCATTTTCAAGAACAAATATTTCTCATCCTTGGTCATTGTGTATTGTGCTGGTGGCAAATAAGCTTTATTCATCCCTCTTGGCTGCAAGTGTAGGGGTTTTCTAATATTCATTTCTTGCAAATCACGCCGAGCATTGACATTATCCTTGGATTTCCCTACAACCCCCAGTATTGTCCACAATACATTGTCACACACATTCTTCTCTATATGCATCACATCAAGGTTATGTCTTATTAGATTGTGCTCCCAATATGGCAATTCAAAAAAAATACTCTTTTTTTTCCAACTATGAGTGCGAGGTCCAGCTTTCTCCCTTTCCACTTGTCTCCTATGCCTCTCTTTAAGGTCATCCAGCCTGTATTGGGTTAAGATACCCTCAGATTCTACTTGTAGCAAAATCTCTGATCCAGATAACAATCTCGGTTTGAGACTCAATTCCCGAGTACCATCAAATGATACTTTATCCTTTCGAAATTTATGACCATTAGATAGGAATCTGCGATGACCTAAATATGAATGTTTCCTACCATGTTTCAACCAACACGATCTAGTTTCCTTATTGCAACATGGACATGCATATTCTCCTTTCGTGCTCCATCCGGACAAGTTTGCATATGCTGGAAAATCACTAATTGTCCATAACAAAGCTGTATGCATTTGAAACATTTGATTTGTTGCTGCATCGAATGTAGAGACACCATCAGTCCATAGTTCCTTTAACTCCTCAATCAACGGTTGCATATACACATCAATTTTGTCACCAGGTCCTTTTGGGCCATCGATAAGTGTAGACAAAATCAAAAATGGTTGTTTCATGCACATCCATGGCGGTAAGTTGTATGGAATGAGAACAACAGGCCAGGTGCTGTGAACTATGTTCATCGATCTGAATGGGTTAAAACCATCAGATGCTAACCCAAGCCTTACACTTCGACAATCATCAGCAAAGTCAGTATTTCGACGGTCAAAATCTTTCCATGCAAGGGAGTCAGCAGGATGTCTTAAGACACCATCATCTTGCCGTTCCTCTGCATGCCATTTCATGAGCGTGGCCGTTTTCGATTACATATACAACCTCTGCAATCTTTGTTTCAAAGGGAAATACCTCATTTGTTTAGAGGGTATCTGTTTACTGCCTCCACGAGGAACATTTAAACTATCAACTCCATTTTGTTTCCACCTAGAACTTTTGCATATGACACATTCATCAAGATTGATGTATTCATTTCGGAACAACATACAACTATTGGGGCATACATCCCACGTTTCATATGTGAAGCCCAAATCTGTAGTGATCTTTTGAGCTTTATAGTAAGAATCAGGAAGTTTCGCACCCTCAGGGAAAGCTTCATTCAACAACTCAAGTAACATGGTAACAGAAGTGTCACTCCACTGATTTAGCACCTTCATATGTAAAAGTCGAACAATGAACGACAAAGATGTGAACTTCTGACAACCCGGATACAATTCACTCTGAGCATCCTTTAAAAGTTTGAAGTAATTTTCAGTCTCTACATCTGGACCTAACTGCGGATCAGTTGCAAGTGGTTCTGCTACATTGGGATTAGTTGGTGCCTGTGGTTCATCACCTACAACACTTGTACTAGGAACTGAAATACCAGTAACATCGTGTATCATTCCCACCATATCATCCCTAATGTTTTCATTCACTAAGGCTTCATTATCTCGGTTACCATGCACAGAAGTATACGACTCTCCATGATTAATCCAATGTTTGTATTTGTTTAAAAAGCCATTTGAAATCAAGTGCTCTCGCACACTATCTCGGACAAGATGATAGCGATTCTCGCATTTCCTACATGGACAACAAATCATCGAACTTGTAGCCCTATTGGTGTATGCAAACACTAGAAATCGATCGATCCCATTCATGTATTCTCTCGACATCCTATTTGGCAAATCAATCCAACTCTTGTCCATTTTGTTTACTTCTCCTAAATATATATTCTGTATACATGAACATGCATATTAATTAACCATAACAACAATTCTAATATTTTATACATCATAAATGCACACATTCCAATAGGTGAGCAAATATATCATGGACAAAAATGCAAACATTCCAATAGGTGAGCAAATATATCATGGACAGAAATGGAAGTTAAAGATGGAAATTTTCATTATGATTAGATTGTATCATTACCAATAAAAACCAGACCACGTAACAATTCAATGCATCAGTCACCAAAAAATAATCTTAAAAGTCACAAACCTATATGTAAGAAGGTGATTCACATTAACAACATTTCTTATCTCAAGGTGATTAGGTTACTATTGTACAAATATTAAAAAATTCTATTTGAAATTTTTTTTGGGGAGACACACATGTCGATCACTTAAACACATAAGAAACACATATTAAGTTTGGACAAAATAACTTGGGATTCAATGATAAAAAGAAAACCTATGTATGTTAATATATTTATAACTATTATTCTATTGGAATGCTTGTATTTAACAAACAATGTGAATGTTGTTTTACCAACTTTCCAAGACACCCTTAGCCTAATTCCTTGGCTTGACCACAATCTTAAGTTAATGTTGTGTTTTATAATGTATAATGAACTCTGTATATCACTTAACTAAATGATATGAAATTATTGGTGGCATTCATGGACCAAAACAACCCAAACCACACAAAGAAAGTGCTGCTGGAGTTTTTCTCCTTGCTAATAAATATAACATATTGTCTGTAATTTGGTTTTTAGCATTTAATCAAAACTGATCAGTCAAGATTTATTTATATTACTTTGGCTACAGTTTTAGTACCTAAATTGAATAGTGCAGCACTTGAAACATAATTTTTCAGCATATATATTATAGTTTTCAGCACTCAGAGTCACTTCCAGCACTTAAACACAACATTCCAGATGCCGTGAGGATTTCATCAGCATACAAAAAAGTCAATATTTCAGGGGTGCTTCTAGTTACACCCAATTAATATCTCATTACATCCATATGTACAACACTTACTTCATAAAATACAACTTTAACAATGCATAAAATGAGTGTAATGAGAGATTTTTATTGTGTAAATAGAAGCTCCCGTATTTCAGCTTTGACCAGCGTATAAGCTATAAGTTCAGCAACTAGTCAATTTATTGTAGCTTTTGAATAAATTTATCACTATACTGTTTCAGCTTGTAAACTTTGTTCCTGCAAATATAATCAAGGTATTAACATACAAAGACTATTTCAGCATTTAACAATAATTTTGTACAGAAAATTTCTGGGCTTTTAGTTTTAAATTCACAATTTCAGCATCTACTTTCAGTTCAACAATTTAGGCACTTGACCCAACTTTCAAATAAACACTAATCACTATTTAGAGAAGTTGTTATAGGTTCTGAATGACTGTTCGACAGCTAAAAATCATGGTTTTTAATCCATAGAGAAATTACAGGTTTTTTTTTTTAGCAACTTGATCATAAAAGAACAAAATACCAAAACTTTAACTTACAACAACCTCGTACTTATAAACAAAACATGCACAAACCATATTATTCATCTTACCCAAACATCCACTCATGCTACTATATAACAAAAGCAATCAAACAATATAAAATAGAACCAAATATTAACCTTAGCTTTACAATTTAAAAATATAATATGAACTATTAGCAAGAACTCCTCTTAACTCAAACCAATTTCAAAGTTGAATTCCAAGCAACAACAGTTCCTTTACTCATGGCTTGGTAACATTCAGATTTCTTGGAAGTATTTAGATTTTACTCCAAAATCCAGTGGGTTGCTCAAGAATTAACCCTTATAGTCTTAACCAAAGCTTAAAGCATGTGCCAGAACAAGGCTAAAGCCTAAGGAATTTAAAACAAAATAGGGGTTTTTGTGCACTGCCTTCACCTCTCTTGTTTGTTTTGGCCAGCTGTATCCATTTCAACACCAAAAGACAAGTTTCACACATTTTGTACCCATTTAACAGTTAACACATTAACTTGTTGAATGAAAAATGCCTATCACTACATTTTTCTGAAGTTGTGAGAAGAATTAGGAAATTCACAATTCTAGTTTTCACCAGGGCTGGCCCATTTGTAAAGCGGTTGAGATAGTTGCCAAAGGCCTTAATTTTAAAAAGGCACCAAAATTTTCAAGTTACTTGCTAAATGCTCCCCAAAAAAAATTCTAATAGAAAATATTTGTCAAAAAGAACAAAAAAAAAAACCTTACTCAAAGGTCAAGGGAAAAAAAAAAAAAAATGAGCTTGCCCAAAGGCCCCTAATAGTAAAGTCTGGTAAACATCATTCTTTCCAAAGGCCCTCAATATTAAATCATGAAATTAAACATAAAAAAAATGCGTAGGATATGCGTTGTGTGATTTAGATTTATTTTAAGTATGATCCGTGTTGCCATCTTCATGATGAGAATGGTTTTTGAAGACATTTCACAGGGATCATATTCATATGCAAGCATGTATCGACTTATGCCTAGCTTTTAATGGACATGGGATATGCAGTCTTACAAATGTGCAGATTTAAAAAAAAAAAATGTGATCTTGGCGTACGATTGTCTACTTTCCAAGCTGTTAACGGATGGGGTGGCATTGGGTTTGTCTTTAGGCTTGTTCGCTTAAGAAATGTGATGAGAACATGTGCTCTTTGACCAAGCTCATAAGACAACAAACAAGTCGAGCTTCAAAATAGCTGAGCTCAACTCATTAAGCTCACAATTTTTTATTTATTTATTATAACAGCCAACTTGTTGAATCTCGTGTTCCTTCAACGTCATTGAGGCTATGATACTTGCAACTTATCACAGCGTTATTATTCTATGAAACTATGACCTGTGAACCTGGGCACCTAAGCTTGCTATGATTGTTGACATAGTATGTGTAATTGCAGTATTTGTTTCCCCTTATATGTCGGGCCTGGGTCCCCTAATCTGTCACCCTAGGGTGGCTGATCACGTTCCAAAATGAGAAGCAACGAATTGAATGTCAATTCTTCCTCAATCCAGTGGATTTACATTTGTAAATTTGCGAATTCACTGCAAAAACAACGAATCTGGACTTATTTCAGTTAAAATTGCCACAGGTCTCAGCTTTTAAGCCTTTAACTTTAATAAAAGCAATTAAAGTCTATGTTAATGTTTCACAATATTGACCACGTAAAAGACAAACTCACCGAGGCAACGAGCACAGCTGCCAGTGGCTGGAGCTTTTATAAACAAAAGCCTTCAATACTTTTACAACTCACTCGATAGTCTAAATATGCAACAGTTGAGTTTGGGTTTAAAAGGCCGCTGAACGCCTCAAAAGTTTTTTGCTTCCCACCGATGTGGGACTGCACAAATTGAAAATTTTGTGTATGGCTTGTATCAATGTGTATGGCTTATGTCAAGAGCTATCAAGTGATACAAGTCTCTGGTTCATAAATTGAAATTTATCTGAATACCTTACCTTTCTTATCAATGATGAGGGTGTTACAAATTGCACCTGATATGAGTGATCCATTTATACTGTCTATTGGGTTCCAGTGCATACGTCAAGTTTTATTGAATGTTGTCAGACTTGTCATATTGAGATGCTATAGTTTTGTACATTTTGTTCAACAACTTTAATGGTGTATAATTTCATACTTCCCATCATGTTTATTGTTTGCAATAAAGGATTTATTTGCATTTTGTTATTGTGCATTCTTGTCAAGATATGGCAAATGTGATTTGCACTTCCTAATTGCTTACCCCTAATAACAAAAGTGTTTCAACTATTTCAAGGATTAGGAGGATAGAGACTAACCACACCAGTTATCCTGTGCACAGTGGCATAGAGAGTTTCAAAGATATCAAAAATTATTTATTAGGTGAATTTAATTGTTGAAATTCTTTATATTGGTCTATTTAGGGTAGTTACCGTTGATCAATTTCTAAAATGACATTCACTTGTTAAGAATTTACTTTGGGTTGAGGTAGACTCTAGGGGTGTCCGCGGTTTGGTTTGGGACGGTTTGCGGTTAGGTTTGGCCCCGCCCGTATCTATGCGGTTTGGGGAAAAGTCAACCCGCAACCGCCCGCAATGCGGATTGCGGTTTGTGCGGATAGGGTTCGCGGATGTGCGAGCGGTTGCGGGCGGTTTGCGGATTGAACTTTTTTTCCAAAAATTTATTTTTAAACCTTTTTTGAAAACCATAAGCACTTTACTTGATAGGGGATGGGATTCATCCACTTTCCTGCTACGACTACAGAAAGCTCTTTCCTACACTGTAATGAATGGAACCAATGCTAGAATTTTTTTTTAAATTATGTATAGGATGAAACAATGGAGCACATTAGGTACATCAAATCAACTTCAAGACTTCAAATAAGTTTGTAGACATTTAAACTAGCACTTACAATTGAAATAATCCTTATGCACAAGCCTAGAACTTTTAACTAGAATGAAATGTGGTCGAAGGAACCATTCATTCGTTGCTTTAAATTACCTTGGTTTCAGAGTTCAGAATGATAAAATTAAAAAAAATTTAAAAAAAAATTGTGTAAAGCAGCTATAGAACAGCTAGAGAATCATAGAAGTCCCAACCCATACAACTTGAAATACATTGCACACAGAAGAGCAGCAACATCTAAGGAACTCTCAAAAACATGGAATTTTTATCATATGCTACAAACATTTGAAATTTTAAATTTCAGGTCATTGGACCCAAATTCAACACAGATTCAACTAAGACAGATTCTGATTCAACACATATTTACACAGATTCAACTAAGACAGATTCAACACATATTTACAGATTAATAACAGATTCAACTAAGACAGATTCTGATTCAACACATATTTACACAGATTCAACTAAGACAGATTCAACACATATTTACAGATTAATAACAGATTCAACTAAGACAGATTCTGATTCAACACATATTTACACAGATTCAACTAAGACAGATTCAACACATATTTACAGATTAATAACAGATTCTGCTTCAACTAAGACATAACTAAGATCAAAAAAGATTCATATTTACATTCCAAATAGAGGCCAAAACAGATTCATATTTACAGATTAATAACAGATTCATATCGGTCGATTGGAGGGACGATCAGCCAGTCGACCGACTAGTATAATTTTTTTATAAATTTTTTCCTTGAAGTGGTCATCCAGAGGACAACAGGGCGAACATTCGGAGAGACTTATGGGGTACATACGGCAACGGCAATGAACAGTAATTTGATAAAAGACACATTAGTTCTTAGTTTGATAAAAGAAAAGTAAAATCCTGATTTTGATATGTATTTGATAAAACCGTCGGAACAAGTTTAGAAATTATTTTTCATTAAATTTAAATTTGAGAATAGTTTTAAGTAACCATTGGAAATGATCAAAAAGTTATGTAAAATCCTCAATTGCTTGAATATTCTCTTTTTTTAGGGGTGTTTGGAAACTATGGGGGGTTTTGAGAAAATAGTTAAAAATTGACCTTTTGATTTTTTTTTTTTTGAACAAATGTGTAAAAAAAGTGAGAGATGATGTAATCCAAAATAGGTTAAAAGCTGGGAAGTGACTTTTAATCCACTTCCCAAAATAGGCCTATATAAACCACATTTTTTATTGATTTTTTTTGTCTTTAGTATTTTTTTTTCAAAATTATATTAATAATATTTTTCTGATCCGTTTGGTAAAGGTGAACTTATATATATATATATATATATATATATTTAAAACAATTCTAAAAAAATTAAAATTTTATAAAAGTCAAAATCTAGTTCGCTGCGACCCACCAAATATTCTAAGCTAAATTCAAAGTTTTATATATAAAACAAAACAATTAGAGGGAGAGAGAGAGAGAGAGACTAAGAGTGTTTGAGGAAAGATGATACAGCTCATATTGATTAGCCTATCTATATATATTGTGAAAAAGCGTGGGCGGCAAGACACTTTCTGGGCATGTCTTTTGTTGTACAGAAAATATTATATTTTAGTGTATTTTAGTCTCAGAAAAATATAATAAAAATATCATAATACTTAGAAAATAATATCAAATAATAATATAAAGTTAAAATTATTTTTTAAAATCATTTATAATTAAATAATACTAATATAAAATTTAAGGAATAATTTAAATTTTCAGGTTGTTATATTAATGGTGACGTTTCACTTTAAAATAAAACACCCATTAATATGATTTATATTTACGACATCACTATCACAATATTTTTATGATATTTTTTGTATAATTTTTTATATATGAATGGAATTTTTTCGGATAGAGGTTATCTTGCTGAATTGAACGACATGAGGTCGGCAATATCACCCATAAATTCCTTTGGTAAAAGTGTGGTGGAAACATCATGGGGTTGAGGAAGCAATTTGGAAACGTGAGGCGGAAGTCCATAAGAAGTATCCGGACCTATTTGTCGATGTCTAAACTTGTATTGAAAATCTTGTCATGTTAGTGGAATATAAACATTATATATGTTTTGAAAATATGAATTGTATACTCAGTGATGGGAGCGCATTTATTATGGTGATGAGAATGAATGACTGGTGGATGGCTTATGGTGAAGAAGTTGAATTGCTGTCATTGTTGTAATTAGTTTAAACATGGCTTTGTTGTTGATTTAAAATTTCGGGGACAAAATTTCTTAAGAAGGGGAGGTTATAGCGATATGGGCTTAGACCTGACCCATTTATTGCTTTCGAATCCGGGAAACCATATTTGTAGCAGTCGTCCTCCCTTTTCTCTTGTTGGATTATGCCTTGGGAGTCAACACCATCCTTGGTGGTGTCGACACTGCCTTCTTTTCCTTGTTTTGTTCTACTCCAGGGGTTGACACCAAGCCTGGTGGTGTCGACACCACCTTGTTGCTGTGCTCTTGGTGTAGCTACTAAAATTTAGGGTCGACACCAATCTTGGTGGTGTCGACAATTACCTTGTTATTGGCCTATGGGGTCAACACCAGTCTTGGTGGGCTTGACCCTTCCATCGTTACTTTGTCCTGGGTTATATACTGAAATATAGGGTTGACTGTAAACATAAATTTTAGAACATAAACCTTACACTTTGGATCATTTACCATGTGTATTATCAAGAAATCAAGACAAAATGACATACCTGAATCCATTGATGAACGGTTAAACGGAAGCGTGATTATCAATGAACTCTTTGTTATTGATTATGTTATTGCCTTCTAATCCTTTCCCCTTTGGTGTCTTATGTTTCTCCTTGAGAGGATTTAGAAAGAAAAATGGCAATGTTCTTATTTTTCCACTTGGGAAGGAATAGGGACCATAACCTTTTAAAGGTTGTAATTGGTTTTCAAAACTGAAAGGTTGTGGAAGTTCAAAAGGAATGAAAACCAACTTTAACCAATATGTTTTAATTTCTATTTCTGCCCCTCATAGAAATAGAAATTATACAACTAGTATCTACACATTAGGTCCATAACACATATACCCTTAAGCCTATTAACTAAATTGAATCACTTAAATTGTAGGCTTCTTATAAATGATAACACCACATTTAATTATGTGGTCCCATTGAGACATTATCTAACAATCTCCCACTGGACCACATATGTATCCTGAAAAATGTGCTTAACTTTAGTGAGCTCAGAAATTTGTTATCATAACTTGAGGGTATCCAAACAATCTTGTCCATTAACTATATTAATATAGGATCAAAGCGGTCTTCGTTACATCAATCGTAACTCGACCCACCAATGGTCACGTATACTAATACAGCTAAATGACATAGATCAATCATGGATGCGTAGCATGGAAATATGCTTATTTCCAACTGGTCCTACTTAACTTTATTGAGATCAATACTTCACAATACGTAACAGAGCATAATAAACTGAATATTTCAGTTCTGCAGAAATTAATCTAATTACATAGATAAAACTCAAGGCTGACATAAAGCAGCAATATAAATACAAACTCCCACTAAACCAGAATGTTCTCAAATCGAACAACACCCATCTGAGCAGTGTGCTCATGAAAGACCTTGGGTGGTAGTCCCTTCGTAAGTGGATCCGCTATCATGGAGTTTGTCTCAATGTGCTCTATGGAAATCTGTCCACTTTGCACTCTTTCTTTTACAACTAGGAACTTGATATCAATATGCTTTGATTTTGTCGAGCTCCTGTTGTTATTGGAATATAAAACTGCAGACTTATTGTCACAATATAACTTAAGTGGTCTTGCAGTGCCTTCCAAAATACGCAACCCAGTGACAAAATTCCGCAGCCATATCCCTTGGTTTGATGCCTCATAACATGCTACAAATTCTGCGGCCATGGTGGATGAAGCTATAAGCGTCTGCTTTGCAGACCTCCAAGAAATTGCTCCGCCAGCTAACAGATAAATATAGCCTGATGTGGATTTCCTACTGTCTTGGCATCCAGCAAAATCGGAGTCGGAATGTCCAATGACCTCTAACTTATCCGATCTCCTATATGTAAGCATATATTCCTTTGTTCTCTGTAAATATCGCATAACACGCTTGACTGCTTTCCAATGATCCATGCCAGGATTACTTAAATATCTGCCTAACATGCCAACTATAAACGCAATATCCGGACGCGTACATACTTGAGCATACATTAGACTCCCTACAGCCGAGGCATAAGGAATCTTCTGCATTTCTTGAATTTCAAGACTGTTCTTCGGGCATTGGCTGAGACTAAACTTGTCTCCCTTAGCAACCGGGGTTTCACCTGATTTACAATTTTGCATGCCAAATCTATTGAGTACTTTTTCGATATAGCTCCTTTGTGATAATCCCAGAATACCCCGAGAACGATCTCGGAGTATTTCGATTCCTAATACAAAGGAAGCATCACCAAGATCTTTCATTTCAAAATTCTTAGATAGAAATCTCTTGGTGTCATGCAATAAGTTTATATCGTTTGTGGCAAGCAATATGTCGTCAACATATAAAATCAAAAATATGTGTTTACTCCCACTGAACTTGTGATACACACATTCATCAACAACATTAGTTTCAAAACCATACGAAGTGAGAATTTGATGAAATTTGAAGTACCACTGACGAGAAGCTTGTTTGAGTCCATAGATGGATTTAGTCAATTTGCAAACCATATTCTTTGGGTCTCCTGACACAAAATTTTCTGGCTGTACCATATAAATTGTTTCTTTAATGTCACCATTAAGAAAAGCTGTTTTGACATCCATCTGATGCAACTCAAGATCAAAATATGCAACAAGCGCCATAATTGTCCTAAAAGAATCTTTCGAAGAAACTGGAGAGAAAGTTTCTTTAAAGTCAATTCCTTATTTTTGAGTAAAGCTTTTGGCTACAAGACGTGCCTTATACCTCTCCACATTACCATTTGAATCCCTTTTGGTTTTAAATATCCATTTACAACCTACGGGCTTCGCACCAACTGGTAATGAGACAAGTTCCCAAACTTTATTGTCTTGCATAGACTTATATTCTTCATTCATGGCTTCTATCCACTTATGAGAGTTGGAACTTTCCATGGCTTGACGAAAGTTGATTGGATCATCTTTCGACATTCCATTTTCTACCTCATGTTAGTGGAGATATACAATATAATCATCTGAAAATGCAAATCTCCTTTCTCTGGTGGATCGCCTTAATGGCACAGATTCTTGAGGTTGAGGTTGTAGAGTTTGTTCCTCAGGAACAATTACCTCATCTTGAATGGGGGTTTGAACTATATTATCTTGAACAACATTGTCTGGTTGAGGATCCGAAATTATTTCTCGAGCAATGACAGGTATAGGAACCTGTGATTGGTCAAAAGTAGTAGTAGGAAGTGGGATTACTCATGCTTCCTCCTCAAAGACAATGTCTCTAACTGGATTTCTCCCCCCAAACTCAACATCCTCAAAAAATGTTGCAATTCCCGTCTCAAATATTGGCCTATTTGTGGGATCATAAACAATTATGCTCACATTAAGTTACCAAACAGATAATCTCTAAATAAATTAATTTAATGACAACATCTCAAGATACCTAGCACAACATTAATACCAAGCCTTTGGGTAGTGATATTAACTGTAAGTGGTATTCTTGTTGTAATGATCAAACATTGACAATAAGTTATGTCAAATAACAAATCTATCTTTTGATGGATTTATTATTCACATTAGGTTTTCTTGACAATTGGCACATGTTTATCACCACAAAATGTGTGTGTAATTCTGCCAAGTCTTAATCATGTCTTTGGACCGATAAATACCCGCATGAGATACACAGACATGAACTTCAAAACATTCCATATAAAACAATCTAGACAAGAGAGATCACTTTTGTGACATCTTGTTTGAATTGACTTATATTGAGAGTGTTAAAAAATTAAATTTCTGTAGACGTTGTATGAAATTACATTAAATTTAAAGATTTCTAAATTTGTGACCCCGTATATGTTATATAATCTGCAGCAATTCCAATTATATATATACATATATAAATAGAATTGACGGGTCCAAAAAACAAATAGTTTTTTTTTTTTTTTTATGATGTTCAAAATTAAACCGATCAAATCGCAAGATATATCTATATATATATAAATACATGATGTTCATTCGTTTGAGAGAAAAAAAAAAAAAAATGTCCACCGAATCATTTTACAATTCCAGAAAATAGATTGCCATTTTCACAGAACAAAACAGGAAAAAAACATAATTTACATCCATAAGAAAATTCAGAATCTGATTCCAGGAAACTAAATAGAATGAATAAAGCATATCAATTCTGATAAGACACATGATATGCATGCTCTGATACCAATTGTAAACATAAATTTCAGAACATAAACCTTACACTTTGGATCATTTACCATGTGTATTATCAAGAAATCAAGACAAAATGACATACCTGAATCCATTGATGAACGGTTAAACGGAAGCGTGATTATCAATGAACTCTTTGTTATTGATTATGTTATTGCCTTCTAATCCTTTCCCCTTTGGTGCCTTATGTTTCTCCTTGAGAGGATTTAGAAAGAAAAATGACAGTATTCTTATTTTTCCACTTGGGAAGGAATAGGGACCATAACCTTTTAAAGGTTGTAATTGGTTTTCAAAACTGAAAGGTTGTGGAAGTTCAAAAGGAATGAAAACCAACTTTAACCAATATGTTTTAATTTCTATTTCTGCCCCTCATAGAAATAGAAATTATACAACTAGTATCTACACATTAGGTCCATAACACATATACCCTTAAGCCTATTAACTAAATTGAATCACTTAAATTGTAGGCTTCTTATAAATGATAACACCACATTTAATTATGTAGTCCCATTGAGACATTATCTAACATTGACACCTCAAGTTCTTAGGGTCGACCCTCCATTTGTTGTATTGTTTTGGGTTGCATTCTAAAAATATAGGATGCACATCACTATCTCCTAGGGTTGACCCTCGTTTGCTGCAAAACTTTAGTGTCTTAATTTTTCTTTCTAAGGATAGACACCACTACTTAAGGGTCGACTCCTGTGAGTTATTTCCAGATTTTTGGTTTAGTTTTGGGCACCACTTTTTGGGGGGTTTGACTTATTCTTTCCTTTGATTTTAAGACTATTATTCTACCACTATAAATAGACCTCAAGCATACTTTTCTCACTCACTCTCTCTCTCTCTCTCCCCCTCTCTCTTCTCTCTTTAAACAGTGACTTCTCTTTTTTCAATCCCAAAACTCAACTTTTCTCACCTAGATGTTCAGATCTACTCGCTTAGAGATACCTTCTCATCTTGGTCCTTTGAAATAGAATGTAGATCGTCTCAACGGCTTCCTTTTGATCCGAGTGGCTTGTGGTTTCATTGACGTTGAGTTTTTCCAAGTTCTTCTCTTCCACCTTCTAAGCTTGAGGTAGGGATTCTTTGCATTTTTTTATGAGTTTTAACTTAGTTATTTGTTTTTATTAAATCATTTTGTGAAAGAAATGAATTTTTGAACAATCTTGAGTTTTTGTTCGAAATCAAGAGGAGAGGTTTTCAATTGGGAATGGTTGTGGATTGATGTGTATAAATGAGATATGTTGTCACGTTTTGGCTTTTATTACCCAAGTTCATTACCAAATTCTTTATAATAATAATTTTCATTTTAAATAATTCCTTCCATATGAGAATAAGAACAAGAATAAATAATGACATTCTCTCATGACAATGATAATGATACATAATTGAAACATGAAACGATGCCTTTAGGCTTACATTAAATGACAATAATTAAAACAAAAGGGATTTACCCCTATATAATACGTGGCACTCTGCCTACAAGCAAAGGGCCTCGTGGCCAATAGTTAGGAGACTTCGAGTCATTAATAATCCCCCAGCCTTGTACCTGAAAAAGATTGTCAATATGTGGGATGAGCACTAAGCCCAGTAGAGATCTCGAAGATCCTAATCAATCACAACATATAGATAAAAATGATCATGAATGCATCTTGACATACCATATAAGTAGTGTGGCATTCAATATCCACAATATACACATATAACTGTGTTTTCTCAAAACGTTCCTCTTGATACAATTTTCTATAAAATCATTTCTTCTCTTTTATATTCCCTCCCAAAGGAAAAAGTTTTAAAACCTCATTCTTTTTTTGATAAAACTTCTCACGTTAACAGAAAAGAATCTCACTCGAACAACCGTTCTAAAAATATAACCCCACATGCAAATCATAATCCCTATCCTACCTCTCAACACACCATAAGCATTTACACCCCAATATATATATCTACAACCTTCCCTAACTATAGGCCCAAGGATTTAAAAAGGTGACTGGTATGAAACTGTTAACACATATATATACATTCACACGAGATAACCGAAGTAATACATACTACCAATCTCACCTCCACAATATGAAAACCGACAACAAGTATATATATATATCCAAGTGAGATAACTAAAGTAATACATACTACCAATCTCATCTCCATTGGCCTACAACACGGATGGCAGATCCAACAATACTAATAGCAAACAACACTTTACTGGCCTAACCCGAAAGGAGGCGCTCCTCAGGTCATACTTTACCGGGTGCAAATTGGAAAGGAACGAAGAACCTATCACAATGCGGCACGCTTTGCTAGCTAAGATACATCGAGAAACGGACCCTCTTTTCACACTTTACCGGGTGCAAACCGGAAGGGACGAGGAAGCCTCTGTCAAGGCGCCATGCTTTGCTGGCTCAACACGGGAAACGGACCCCCAATCACCATCACAATAAAAACATAATCACGCTAATCGACACCAATAATACACGGTGTAATACATACACCTAGTCCGATCTCCACCATAACAATCACAATCAGTTAATTACATTAACTCATTCTTTTAAAATATACTCCACGAACCACAATTCCACACAGGTTTTCCTTTATTTCAAACATTCCCAAAACACATCATGGGATACTAAACATCAAGACCATAACTATATAACAATAGTCTCTCAATGGAAACAACACTTACAAACGTTCCAATTACCTCTTTAATAACATAATTCATAACTCAACAATGGAATTTTCTATTCACAAAGTCCACTTCTAACCAACAACATATCATCTCATATCACACAGTACATCCTACACTAGTACACATGACATATATCTAACAACAATCAATACCATCCTCCATCGATGGCCAAGGGCAAACTCTAGATGCCAATTACATAATCTGAAATAATAGATACACCCTTCGGCAATTCCACATCCCCGTTCATCACAAACTCTCAAGTTTTATAAAAAAAGGGGTAATTAGTTCCATTTTATTTTGAAAATAAAAGCTTACTACTCCAAATCCCAACAAACACCACAATGGCCATGTCCTTCAACATTAATCCAAAACCCCAATTATTCCTAAACAACCACATCATAACCCATTCTATTTAACAATAAACGTCTCTATATTATCCCAAATTAATAAACAAAATAACAAACCTTTCCAATTTATATCCTAAACATGATTTATAACCCACAACCAATTATACACCTAACCCATAAGCTCACCAATATAAACCCAAATCCACCTATATGCTTTTTAACAAAA
Organism: Camellia sinensis; assembly: GCF_055761805.1. NCBI lineage: Eukaryota > Viridiplantae > Streptophyta > Magnoliopsida > Ericales > Theaceae > Camellia > Camellia sinensis. The sequence goes on from NC_138965.1 coordinate 87,158,081, forward strand.
ACCAACAATAAACTATGTTTTTAAATGCCATAAAAATTACCACAAGTCTATCTATAGTGAGGTATTGAAAAGAAGCTCAAGAATCCCTACCTCTTGAAGTGAAGGGGAGAGAAGTTGAAAATCTACTGACGATGAAAACACGATCCACTCAGATCGAAAGGAAGCCCTCGCAACCCTCTGCGTTTTGATCTATAGGACTTGGGGTAGAAAATGGGTGTAACTAGATGAAACCTGAGCTTTTAGGTCCAAGAAATCGTAAAATGGCAAAAAGAGAGAGAGAGAGAAGAGAGAGAAAGCAAAAAGTGACTTTTCTAGTGCACTACAGCCTTACGTAGACGCACAGACTGCTCGAGCGCAAGAAGTGACGCTGGAGCATCCAGACACAAAAGTGTGACCGCTTGAGTACATGAAGTGTCGCTCGAGAGTAGAATACAAACTCTCAGAAGTTTTATAGACAACTGACCACCGCTCAAGCACAAGAAGTACCGCTCGAGCGAACATTGCTCGAGCACAAGAATGGCCGCTCGAGCGAAGAATGACAATTCCCAGTATCTCTACAGACCTACAAAAGTGATAGAAGTTCACAATGACCACTTGAGCACAGGAAGTGCCGCTTGAGCACAGAAACAAAATTCTGAACAACAATAGTTTGAGAAATAAGTTATCAACTTGTTCGTAACGTAACCAAGACACTCCAATAACCAAACCCAATAAACAATGAGTAGAAGCAAGACATGAACAACCAAAAAAGACAATGAAACCCGAATCCAAAACATCAACGAGTCAGATTCAAACCAAGGTCTCTTTATATGTTGAGATGATGTGTTTTACCTTAAAAAGTGATTTATAAAAGGAAAAGGGTTTTTGTCCTAGAAATCTCAAAAGTTGATTTTGTATTGATAAATGAAAATGATGTTAAAATTGTGAAATTGGATTAATGTTTATGAGGATGGTGGAGTTCGGTATGTATTACCACTCGCATCTTGGAAATTTGGAAGGTTTATTTCTATGGAAATTATTTATTGTCTAGAGATATCTATTTTGGACTATTGGTGGAGGATTACTATGATTGTTGTAGAAATTGCATGAGAATTAGGAGAATTGAAAACTAATTTCTCATACATTTGCATTCAGCATTGTTGCATAATTATTTCATTGAAAATGTGTCTTGTGTTGAAAAAGGGGTGAACCTGGGAAGGAGTCGTTGTTACATCAAATAAGTTGGCCTGTGTGCTGAAGGTGAAAGTCCTAAAAACCATGCGTATACATGGGTGCTGATCCCACGGACGAAATATCCGTAAAATGGCAATAGTAGTGCTTATATAGCCTACGTTTAAATGCGTACCGAATTACAGTTTCCCACGGATGAAATTTTCGTGAAATGTGATACCTATCTTGAGATTCCCAGAGTTGTGACTCACTTCCCTGTTTTTTAATGTAAAGGAAATGATTCATGAATTATGGTACGAACATGGCAATTGCATGGTTTCGGGAAGGGATATAAAATGTTTTGTCACAAGCATTACATTTGTATTTCACCCTTATATCTTTGTTAAGATTCATATACTGTGTTGGATTATTTCTACTGAGTTTTGGCTCACCCTATATGGGAAAACCATTTTCAAGTGCTGATAGGGATGGCAATTTGAAATCGGCCCGACAGGGACTCGACCCCCCGACCCCGAATGGAACGGTTTTTCCCTAAAAAATACTCCCGACGGGCTAGGGATGGTATTCAAAAATAAATCCCTAATCATTTTCGGGCCGGGGATGATGATACCTTCCCCGGCCCTGGACCCGCCCTGGCCCTGGCCCTGGCCCCGGCTCCGCCCTCGTTCACTCCGATATGAAATTACCGTTCTACCCCTCCATATATATATATGTTTCCCTATTATTTTGAGTCAGTTTAGGCTCTCATCTCTCACTCTCAGTTTCTCTCTCTCTCTCTTTCTCTCTCTCTCTCTAAAACCCACCTCTCCTTCCGATTTCCCTCATTTCCTCTGATCTCCATCACTGCCTCTGCCTCCCTTCCTCCGATCTCCATTGTTGTGCTGTCTCACGCGGATCTCCCTCCCTCCGATCTCACTGCCTCATGCCGATCTCCCTCTCTCCTTCTCTCCGATCCCCATCACTAGCTCTCGTCACTCTTTCTCTCCTCTCCATCACAGCCAATCGTTGTTGTCCTTCCATTGTCAGAGTTCTATTGTCTCACCAACGCTTCTGAGCTCAAATTTTTATTGAATGTGTTGAATGTGTATGTGTTAGATTTTTATTTTTTATTTTTTACATTTGATGAATATATATGCTTGCTCAGATCTATTTGATGAATATATATGCTTGCTCAGATTTGTTGGTGATGATTTTTTGATGAATAGAATATATATGCTCAGATTTGTGGTTGAATGTTTATGTTGTTGTTATTGTTTTTTTATTTTGGCTGAGGAATTTTCGGGGTCGGGGAAATCCGATCCCCGTTAGGGGACGGGAACGGGGGCGGGGGCGGGGGCGGGGCCGGGGGTGGTGATAGGCTCTTCGTCGGGGATTGGGGTCGGGGACGGGGAAATTTCTACTATCGGGGATCGGGGACGGGGAGGGTGATCCCTGGCCCTGCCCCGGCCCCGGCCCGTTGCCATTCCTAAGTACTGATGATATGCCTCTACCGAGGCAATAATTTGGGAGGACTTGGAAACAAGAGCTTTATTTTGTTTATTTTGTTATATTTAATTTTACAAATCTAGGGCTTTAACTGTATTGGATTTAAATCTATTTTGTTGTAACCAAGTATTGTCTTGGAAAACTATAAGCCCTTAGGGTATTTTTTATTCACTTGTTGTTCATTTTATTATGTAACATATGCTATAGATTTAGAGATAGGCTTGTGAATGTATATCTGCATATGTTACTCTTTTGTAAACTTAATTGGAAACTAATGGAAGATAATTACTCATATGTATGTCGTTATTTAATGAATATGATGGATGATTTATTGTCTTTTATTTCAGGGCGTTACAGTGGCTCACAATTGTACTATGGGGTCATATTTGTACAACAATGAAATAAATTTAAAAAAATAAAAAATATTCAAAATTGTAAATTTATGTTCAAGATTTATTTAATAAGTGACCTAATAACAACTTTAAATACATACCATTGATTTATCATTTTGAATAATTTCTATTTCTTTTTATTTTTTATTTTTTATTTTTTTGATACTATAGACTTACTGCATACTAGTATATACTATTACTTCAAGAATTCAATTTATTGGATAGTGACAGTTTTTGTCATAATTTTGCAAAAGAATAAAGTTATACGCACCAATTAGTATATCAATTAGTGTACTAACAGATGATATAGCATAATTTTAGAGGTTTTGGGTCTTTATAGTTGTATAATATGTTAGATTCATAATTTTAAAGTGATAATATCGTAACATATGTTGGTATATTAATTGATATACTAACTAATACATATAGCATCACTGTTTGCAAAATTCATAGAGCGATTTATTGGCAAAAAATAACTCAAGTGGTTTTGAAGTTTGACCGGATCATTTTCTTTTCCTATGTTTACTTGAAGTAATAATGAGTCAAACTACAGAGTTTGAAATTAGGATTGAGTTTTTCTTATGTTGAGATCTCAATATGAGAGAATTTGAAGGGTCCATAGGGCTTATTACAGGTCACATTTTGATGATCTAAACTGTTCTTTTGTAGGGCCCTCAATGTATATCATTTATGAAAAAATTTAGGTCAATCCGATAATGGTAACCATTTCATTTTATCGCATCTATTTCAAAAAAAATGAATGATCTATTTCAAAAATATATTTGTCATCAATTTTTTCAGAGACAAATGCGATAAAATAAAAAACTTTTGATTATTGGATCGAACTAATTTTTTTATGGATAATATGCATTGAAGGCCCTATAAATGAATGGTCCGGATTATCGAAACGGGACATGAATGGTCCGGATTATCGAAAAAATGAATGATCCTGATTTTCCCTTCTTTGTTTATTGTATTCCGGACTCGGTTCCGTGACTGTGTTGTTGACATAGTCTCATTTTCATCCTTTACTCTTTGTATTTGAGTCTTGGATTGTGCTGGGCAGGTTTGGAATAGGTTGGTTGTATTTAGAAACCAAAAAGTTGTTGCCCAGATTTTGGCCTTCACGCTCGAGCGGGGATTTTAATGCTCGAGCGGGCCTTTTGTTGTTGCTTCTCCGCTCGAGCAGGCATTTTGACGCTCGAGCGTGATTATTCATCTCTCAGTATTTTGTTCTGCAGGTCGTCGGACGCTCGAGCATCCACTTTGACGCTCGAGCATCCACTTTGACACTCGAGGGGGGGTCCATCGACTGCAAAACTTCTGGAAATGTGCATTCGGTGCTCGAGCGGCGCTTTTGACGCTTGAGCGTGAGTCTGTGTCTGACGCTCAAGCGGGGAGTTCCACACTCGAGCGGACCTGTTTTTATCTCAGTTCGGGATTTCACTTTCTGGATCACTTTTCAACTTTCTCTCTCTCTCTTACTTTTCAAAACCTCCATTAGAGAGCTCCTCACTCTAGATTTCAACTTCTCTCTAGGGTTTGATCTAGTTTGAGTGATCTTCCACCCTTGTCCCTTTGTAAAAAGTGTGGAGTTTGGCTTGCTCTTCATTTTGATCCGAAAATCTTGAAGTTTGGAGCACTTTGGAAATTCTTCATCATCTCCACTTGGTCTCATCTCTTGAGGTAGGGATAACTACTCACCTTTATGAGGTTTGACATAGATTTTGGACATTTTGTATAAATGGTATGATTTGGGTGTTAGGGTTTGAATTTTGAAATATTGAAAAGAGGGATTTTGTTATTTTAACCCATACATGTGTATTTTGGGTCTTAGAATGAGATTAGAGATGTTTATTGTTGATACTTAGACCATTGGGTTAATATTGAAAAAGAATGGGAATAATGTCATATTTGGATTTTATTGGTTCATTAGTGAAATTAATGACTTCCATAGTGAAATGATGAAATTTGCATAATATGAGATTGAATGGTGGAGTTGGATTTATAAATCGCTCACTTTTTGAAAATATTGATAATTTATCAATTGATGCATTTATTATCTGTTTAGAAATAATTGCTTTGGGCTATCGGTAGAGGATAGTCTTGATTGTTGTAGACACTGCATGACAATTAGGTGACGTATAACTAATCGATTGAATATGTCATTAAATGTGACGGTTGGAATAATACATCGAATTTGTGTATTGGTTGATCGTGTATATAATAAATGTTTATATACATTGTATTGTATGGGAGGAGATAGGGGATGTACTCCACAGTTTGGGAGGAGATAGAGGATGGACTCCTAAACCGGATATTATTTGGGAGGAGATAGGGGATGGACTCTATTGATACAGCAAATCTGTGTATCATTTGTGAAGTATAGAAGTGTTTGTTATGAGTTGTTATCTCATTTGAAATTGAAGTATTGTTGATATGAGTGTAATCTCGTTTAATTGTTTGGCCAGGTTCTGAGCCATGGTTCTGAAATGAAAATTGGTTAAGTAAAGGAAAGTAAAATGAACATGGACATATTTGTCATGAAAATTGGATTGTGTTGTAAGTTGGTTGACTAGTGTTAACATTTATCGAATGCTCATGTTTTAGTTACTGCTCATATTATGTTTAGCATATCTCTACTGGGCGTTGGCTCACCCTATATGGGACATCATTTTTCAGGTTCAGGTGATATGCCACCTCCAAGGACGTAGCTTGGGAGGCTTGAGGCTGATAGCTCTTTTTGTTGATTCTCTTTTGTATATTACATGTATATCAAGCCATGGGCTTATTTTGTGTAAAGAGTTAGAACTCTACTTTTGTTGGACCCAAGTGTTGACTTGGGAAGTTGTAAGCCTATAGGGCATTTACTTTTGTTGTCAACATGTAATATCTTTTGTAAGAATATTCTGATGAATGGCAATATGTTTTACTCTCTTAAGTTTATGGATGAAATGAATGCATGATTTATGGGTTTATTTTGAGGGCGTCACAGTTGAGGTCCATGGGGCTCACTACGGGTCATTTCTCAATAATTTAAACCGTTTATTTTTTAGACTATAATGTGCAAATCATTCAAGGAAAAAAAATGTGGATCCCATAACCATAACCACGTTAGTTTATTACATTTGCCTCCAAAAAACAAATGAATGGCCTAGTTATATATAAGTGACACTCCTTATAGTGTTGTGAAGCCTTGGCAATGAAAGAAGTGGGACTGAAACCTCATATATTGAGTCGAATGAAAAAAACTCTTACCACTTTAGTGGCACACATTATATCATAAATATGTATTTTTTTTTAATTTTTACTTATTTAAATTACCATTAATGTTTCATAAAACTAAATTAACATACTTTTTGTGAAACTTATGAAATTATTAATCCAATTTTATATATATATATATATATATTTTGGTCGAGAAAATAGTAATATTAAAAAGGAAGCTTCTATTTGCACCCTGAAAAGTAGGTTGGGCACCCTATTACTTTGAGCACCCCAATAATAAATTTGAAATTTTATTTATTTGTTCGAATGCCCCAAATAATACCTATCCTAACCCTAATAACCTTAAAACCCTATACAAATCTACTTTGTACACCCTATTACCCATAAACAAAGAAACAAAATCAAACCACATTTGAGGTCTCTAGAATTCCAAGCGACAAAGAGAGATTCCGAGTTCATACAAGATAGAGAGGCATTCTGAGACAAACGTCTCCCATCCAGTGAATCAAAATATATTTGTCCAGATACTTAATTCCGAGCTTATGAAGTTTGTTCGGATACTTGGTGCCAAACACAAGAAAATTGGTTCAAGTTATTTCATATGGATACTTAATACCAAACAAAATATATTTGTCCGGATACTTAATTCCGAACTTATGAAGTTTGTTCGGATACTCAGTGTTAAACGTAAGAAAATTGATTATAATTATGTCATATGGATACTCAGTGCCGAACAAAATATATTTGTCCGGATTCTTAATTCCGAACCCATGAAATTTGTTCAGATACTCAATTCCGAATCAATTTAGAAACCAATCTACGAAAAATGATGAACAACAATTAAAAATTTACTTTCTCTATAGAAAATTGCTTGGAAGCATCTTTTTTATTGTTCATTGTTGATTTCAATATGAAATAGAATGCAATAATGATGGATTAAAGCAAATAGGGTTAGGTATGAAGATGCAAAATGATGAATGTAGGAAGAGAAAAGAAAAAAGGAATATTGAGGTTGATGATGAATGAGATGTCCAAAATACTTTTATGTACACTTTTTCCAAAGTCAAGTATTTTTTGATCATTTTAAATAGGAATTAAATAGTAACAAAAAATATATCATCAAATTAAGGTATTGAACCTACGATTTGAGGTGCAAATAGAAGCTCCTATTATAAAGCATTATATAAGGTTAATGTTTACAGACCTAACCAACCTTGGGTTGATTGATGACAAACTTCGATGCTTCAGAAATACATAGAGTCTTCAAATATTTACTTTAATATCTATAATAATTATAGCAACTGAGAGGGTAATTTATATGTAAATTGGGCCGAGCTGGGTAATGGGCCGTTATATAGGCCACAGTAAGAAGAGCCTTGTAAGTTAGCCCAGTCCGTAAGAGCCTTATAAGTTAGCCCGGTCCAAAAGAGCCTTGTTGTTGTTAGCATGGTTAACACTGACAGAGCGATAGCAGTTAGCTCGGCCAGACCCTTCTGAGCCAAGGAATTTTAAACTTTTCTCAGGACCTTGCTACGAGTTAGCTCGGTCCAGGCTCATTATGGTTAGCATGGTCTCAGCAAGAGAAGCCGATATACACGCAATAAAGAAAAGAACCGACCTAGGTAAAGGCTCGGTTATTTCAGCCAGTTTAGCACGACTATGATAGCTCTGTCGTTTTGTCATACTACCGAGATAAAACCATCTCACTTGGTTTAAGTAGTGAGGGGGGTGTTGAAGGATAAGCATTATCTTTCAGGAATATAACTCCTAGGAGGACTCTACATGGAGGAATAAAGAGCCCTACTAGGATTGTACCACGCAGAACCTATAAAAGCTCACAACGTCACCTATGGAGAGGTAACACAACTTTGATTCTCGAATACACAGAGCTTTTGTCTATTTATCTATTTTGCTGACTTAGGCAACGGAGAGGTATCCAGCACACACCCGCCGGCTAGCTCACGTTTGTGTTTTTAGGGAGTAAAGCGACAACGTACGAAAGAGTACAGACTTGATCAACAGGATTATACGAGAAGAATATTTCTTGCTCGTACAATTGGCACCGTCTGTGGGAACACTAGAACGAACAAAACCTCTTGATCGAGTTTTCCTCGCTAGTTGAAAGTAATGATGCACAACGAAGATTTGCTACAGTCCGCCATCGACGGTCAAACCCCAGAGAGGGGTGGGAGGCGCGAAGGTTTGCCTTCTATCCCTCCCATGGCGGATTTGGAGCCCCAACGACAGAACCCCTAGAGGGTTGCAAGGGGAAGGCAGACTAACAGCCCCCGTCGCTCTCAAAGTCCAAAAAGACAGAGGCAGAGGATCGATCCTCAAGTTCTGGAGGATCGCGTAAAGAAACAAGAGGAGTTAATAAGGAAGATGGCGGCAGACATGGAGTCTATGAAACACCAGATCAAAGGAAAAGGGGTGGCGACAGGAGAGGGGCGCAAAAGTAACACGCCCCTCGCCACTCAGAAGATCGTGGTAGGCATACCACGCCATCGCAAGCAGAGAGTAGGAGCCTGAGAACAGGCGACACTCAGTCAAGAACTCCCAGGACTCGTTATCCCAGGTCTGAGAGAACGAGAATTGAGAGGTCACATACTGAGGGAAGCACCTATCGGCCCTCGCGCACACACCAGACGTCATCCAGGTAGACGGAGTTGCCTAGATCATCCGATTTGCGAACTGTGCTAGAAGAGAGGACATGATGAAAGGAAGATAATAGGGCGCGCGACCCGCGCAGAGTTTCAGCCCTTCAGCGGTTGGCTCCTCGGTCGCATGGGAGCATCGAGATAGGAATGCCAATACCGCGCCTTGCTTACGAACCGACGGATAAAGCATTAGCAAGGCTGCAGACCTCGCCATTCGTTCCGGTGATTGAGAACGCGCCCCTACCTTCAGGCTTCCTTCAGCCCAAATTCACCACGTATGAGGGGAAGACAGACCCCTACATGCACCTTAGCCACTTTCGCCAAGTCATGGCAGTATACCGACGAAGCGAGGCTTTGATGTGCATTCTATTCCCTTCCAGCCTTGGCGACCTAGGTTTAACCTGGTTCGAAAGGCTACCAGAAGGCAGCATAGCCTCTTGGGCGCAATTGGTAGAGGCGTTCGTGACAAGGTTCAGAATGAACACTAGGATGCCAATGGAAATCGATCAGCTACTCTCCATTGACATGGGCGACAAGGAGACGTTGAGATCCTACAACAGTCGTTATTGGGAGACCTTCAACCAGATAGGAGATTGCCACACAAATCTCGCCATCGCGGAGTACAAAAAAGGTCTTCCAGTCGGAAACAGGTTGAGGGACTCAATCACCATGACACCACCCCTCACGATAGAGGCCTTAATGGAGAGAGTGCACCAACATATTCGGGTAGAGGAGGCTGGTGCCTGCGTTAAAGCCAAATCTGGTGCATCAGTAGTGCCAGATAAAAAGACTACGGCAAAAGTCAACGCGGTACAACGTCCAAGCAGGAACGGGCGAGGCAGGCGGGACAACAGAGAGGACCAAGATAAAAGGTGGTTGAGAGTTCGCACTGCCATCACCACTGTGTTCAAAAAATCGATCTATCGGATTCTCAGTGAGATATGTGATGAACCTTTCGTCCGATGGCCAGCTAAGTTGGGAGAAGCGCAAAAGGACTATGATAAAAGATCTTGGTGCACCTTCCATAAGGAAAAGGGCACCGCACAGAAAATTGCACGCCGTTGAGATAGCACCTGGAGAAATTAGTGGCAGTAGGGCACCTGGACCAGTACATAGAAGGAGGGACACAGCTAGCCCCTCAGAACCATGATCACCCAGATGGAATACCGATCGACGCCTCACCTCAAGGCGTGATTAACGTAATACATGGGGTATTCGAACCTGAGCGAGTATGTGAGCTCAAGGGAATGATCAAGAAGGCTGAGCACTTAAGGGAAGTATTAAGTGCACAACCTACCATTAAAAAAGGAAGAACAGAGGCCACGAATGTCATGTCTTTTTCAAATAGAGACCTGGCAAGGATATATTGCCCTCACAATGATGCACTGGTCGTCACTCTCCGCGTCAAGGATTACGACATCAAGCGAATTTTGATTGACCAAGGGAGCTCATGTGAGATAATGTATTACGAAACCTTCAAACAATTGAAACTAGAGGACAAAGACTTGGCACCTGCCGTATCTCCCATGATCGGATTCAACTCAATGCCAGAGTGGCCAGTTGGCAAGATAATCCTCTCAGTCAGAGCAGGAAGCATGACGAAATAAGTGGAATTCTGGGTATTAAAAGTCCCTTCCACTTACAACATAATCTTGGGAAGGACATGGCTACATGCCATGCGATCGGTAGCGTCAACCTACCATCAAGTAATGCGATTCCCTAATGAAGCCGAAATAATTGAAGAGGTCTTTGGAGACCAGATCATGTCCAAACAATGGTTTGTCACCATAAATGGCAGCCGCGCTGCCAAAGGGTTTGTTCAGATGGTGGAAGAACCTGAGAGCAATGAATTGTTTGCGGATGTCGGCAAAGTCGCTGAATAGAAGGCAGTGGAAGACCTGGTACAGGTAAGAATAGATGAAAAGAACTCGAAAAAGTTCTTTTTGCTTGGCTCATCTATGTCCAGCACTGAGAGAACAGAGGTCATGGAATTCTTGACCTTTAACATCGAAGTATTTGCCTAGACGCCATATGACATGCCTGGCATTGACCCAAGCTTCATCTGTCACCAATTGAACGTCCACCCAACTGCCAGACCAATTATATAGCGCACTCGCAGATCAGCACTCCACCACGCCGAGATAGTGGCAGAAGAAGTGGGAAATCTTCTAGAGGCAGGAGCTATCAGAGAAGTACACTATCCCAGGTGGATATCCAATACAGTAGTGGTGCCCAAGAAGAATGAAAAATGGCGTATCTGCGTGGACTACAAAACAGTCAACAAGGCGTACCCAAAAGATAGCTTTCCCTTACCACGGATAGACCAACTGGTAGACTTAACGGCAGGACACAATCGACTTAGCTTTCTTGATGCGTACAAAGGTTACCATCAGATCGCTATGTACGAACCAGACCAGGAGGTCACATCCTTTACAACGCCAAGAGGACTATATTGCTACAAGGTCATGCCTTTTGGCCTAAAAAACGCAGGGGCAACATTCCAGCGGATGGTCACCAAGATGTTTGAACCATTGTTAGGTAGAACAATGGAGGCTTACATTGATGATATGGCAGTCAAAAGCAAGGATAAGAAGGACCATCTCAGGGACCTAGGTAAGATGTTTCAGATCTTGAAGAAGCACAAGTTGCGCCTTAATGCATCTAAGTGTGCATTCGGCGTAGGATCAGGCAAATTCCTAGGCTTCCTGGTAACCAACCGAGGTATAGAGGTAGACCCCTCTCAGATCAAAGCAATTCAGAATCTAGAGAGGCCCAACTTAGTAAAAGAAGTACAGCATCTCACCGGTATGGCAGCCGCACTCAACCGGTTCATAAGTCGGTCGTCAGACAAATGTTGACCATTTTTTCAAGCATTAAAGGCCAAGTTTGAGTGGGATGAAGAATGCGACCGTGCCCTAGAAAGTTTGAAAGAATACATGTCTTCTCCACCGTTGCTAGTGACCCCAATACCTCGGGAAGAACTATTTTTGCACCTGGCAGTTTCACAGCACGCAATTAGCGCAGTGTTGGTCCGAGCGGAAGTAATCCAACATCTGCCCATCTTTTATGTCAGCAAGATATTGCTGGGCGCAGAAACCAGGTACTTACCATTGGAAAAACTGGCCTTAGTCTTGATGATGGCCTCAAGGAAGTTGTCGCATTACTTTCACGCCCACACCATAATTGTCCTCATAACTTTTCCATTAAAAGCTTTGTTTGAGAGGACGAACTTTTCTGGGCGAATCTTGAAGTGGGCAGTAGAGTTGGGACAGTTTGATGTCAAGTTTCAACCTAGAATCGCGATAAAAGCCCAAGCTTTGGCAGACTTTGTCGCATAATTCACACCAGGAAGTCATCACATCTGCCCAATTGACTTAACGGGTACAACCGAAATGGGAATGAAAAGTGTCGCTGGAATAGCGCAACCCCTGATCCAAGATACCCAGCCACATCCCAGGACAGACCAGAGTGAACGTAGGGAGGAAGAAGCAAACCATGCTACACCAAGCAAAGACTCATTAACAAGTAAAAACTTGGTACAATCAGATAGTCTGCAAACAGAAAATGCGGACTTGGAAGAAAATACCAGCAACACTCATGACCCCAACACATCATCCGATCCCTCTACTTATTGGAAGTTGTTCGTCGGAGAAATGTGGAAGCTTTTCGTGGATGGAGCATCCAACAGGCACAGTGCAGGACTTGGTATAGTCCTTATCTCGCCAGATGGCCTAACAGTGGAACAGGCAGTTAACCTTGGCTTTCCAGCATCAAACAACGAAGCGGAGTATGAAGCGCTTCTAGCAGGACTAAAATCAGCACTCTACATGAAAGCCACCGAGCTAATGGTATACAGTGGCTCACAGCTGGTGGCAAACCAAATTTCAGGCGACTACAAGGCAAAAGATGAAAGAATGGCTAAGTACCAAGAGTTAGTCAGAAAAGAGATCAAGAAATTTGAAGTAATGCGGATAGAGCAGATAGGTAGGGAAGAAAACAGTAGAGCGAACGAACTAGCAAGCTTTACTTCGATGGCAGATACATCCATCCCACATCCATTATTAATCGACTTCTTGCCAAGGCCAAGCATTGAAGAGCCCAAAGTAGCGGAAGTGTGTTGCGCCGAGCTAGGCCCTTCATGGATGGATCCCATCATTGTATTTTTAAAAGACGGCGTCCTACCTGAAGAAAAGAAAGAAGCCAACAAGATTAGAGCGAAGTCACAACGATTTTGGCTCTTCCCATCAATGGCCCTGCACAAGAAATCCTTCACAGGACCTTACTTGAAGTGCGTCCATCCCAGCAAGGTCGAGGCATTCCTGTTTGAGATTCACGAAGGCGTATGCAGAAGCCACCAAGGGGGAAGATCATTGGCCTACAAAGCAATTTCGCAGGGATACTGGTGGCCCTACATGCAAGCAGATTTAGAGAAGTATGTCAAGAAGTACGCGAAATGTCAGAAGTTCGCACACCAAATACATCAACCAGCCAGAGAGCTCCTACCATTAACTAGCCCGTGGCCCTTCGCAATGTGGGGCTTGGACATAGTAGGACCACTTCCAACGACACCCGGCAACAGAAAGTTCTTTCTAGTAGCAACAAACTACTTCACAAATGGATGGAGGCAGAGGCGCTAGCATTTATAAAGGAGAAAGATATGAAGAAGTTCATTTGGCAGAATATCATCACTCGGTTCGGCATACCAAAAGCTCTAATATCTGACAACGACACTCAGTTCGATGGAAAAATCTTTAAAGGCTTTTGTGAAGAGTACAAGATAGAATTCTACAATTCTACACCGGTATACCCCCAAGCAAATGGCCAAGTAGAAGTATCAAACAAAGTCGTCTTGGATGGATTGAAGAAAAGGTTAGAGAAAACAAAAGGCAAGTGGGCACAGGAGCTCCCTCATGTTTTATGGGCTTACCGTATCACACCTCGGCGGTCTACTGGAGAAACACCTTTTTCCTTGGCCTATGGCATGGAAGTAGTAATCCCACTAGAAATTGGCCTCCCCACAATTAAAAGTGAAAATTTTGATCCGAACTTAAACGGAGAAGCTATAACATTGGAACTCGACCTTGCAGAAAAAAGAAGAGAAAGAGCACTGGTTCACATTACCTCGTACCAGCAAGAGTTATCCAGAAAGTATAACAAAACAGTACATCCACGACAATTTAAGATTAGAGATTGGGTGCTGTGCAAAGTAATGGGAAACACCCTGGTACTAGGAGATGGCAAGTTAGGGCCCAACTGGAAAGGACCTTACAAAGTGGTTAGATTAGTAGGAAAAGGGGCATACCACTTAGAAGATGAAGACAACAAAGCCATTCCCAGGCCATGGAACACTGCCAATCTTAAACTATTTGATTTTTAGCTTTTCTTTAAACTCAGTTGTAGTTTTCCTTTCTCAATCAAACAAGTAGTTTTCTTTTCAGCATAGTTGTTTCCTTCTGTAAAAAATTGTTTTAGTGAGCTAGGGGCATTAAAAGCATAGTTGGTTGGAATAACCAACACCCCTACTAAGCCCAGGATAAGGATCCAGGCTGCAAGACGTTTGGCAGAAATAACCAAACACTTTAATCTAGGTTGGCAGGAATAACCAACTTAGAGATTGGCTGGAATAACCAACATCCCTCCTAAGCCCAGGATAAGGATCCAGGCTGCAGGACGTTTGGCAGGAATAACCAAACGCTTTACTCTAGGTTGGCAGGAATAACCAACTTAGAGGTTGGCTGGAATAACGAACACCCCTCCTAAGCCCAGGATAAGGATCCAGGCTGCAGGACTTTTGGTAGGAATAACCAAACACTTTACTCTAGGTTGGCAGAAATAACCAACTTAGAGGTTGGCTGGAATAACCAACACCCCTCCTAAGTCCAGGATAAGGATCTAGGCTGCAGGACGTTTGGCAGGAATAACCAAACACTTTACTCTAGGTTGGCAAGAATAACCAACTTAGAGGTTGGCTGGAATAACTAACACCCCTCCTAAGCCCAGGATAAGTATCTAGGTTGCAGGACGTTTGGCAGGAATAACCAAACACTTCATTCAGGGTTGGCAGGAAAAATCAACTTTAAGCTCTCTTCAGCTAAGATTAGGATCTAGGTTGAAGAGGTTGGCTGGAAAAACCAACACTTATTGTTCTTCAGCCGAGATAAGGATCTAGGCTGAAGAGGTTGGCTGGAAAAATCAACATTTATTGTTCTTCAACTGAGATAAGGATCTAGGCTGAAAAGGTTGGCTGGAAAAACCAAACACTTATTGTTCTTCAGTCAAGATAAAGATCTAGGCTGAAGAGGTTGGCAGGTATGGCCAGTTAGATTACAAAGTTAAGACCGGGATAAATATCTCGGCCAGAGAATTTACTTCATTCAAATTATATCAGGACAGTAAATACAAGCATAGAAGTAAACCGAACAGACAGTTGAGAAAAACAAAAGATGATTTCATTGATAATGCAAAGTCAAAGTACAAAAGATAGGGCCATAACCCGGTTACAAAATCCTTTGTTAAAACAAAGAAAAGAAAAATCAGGAGAAGAGGTCGTCCAAATCAGCATCCCTAGCAACTCGGTCTTCACCCAGAGGTAGCTCGATTGTGGCAAGCACTTCTAGGTCAAGCTCGGTTGAAGGCACCGCATCAGACACAGCAGGCAAAGGTGGGATGGAGACCACTGGAGTTGGGGAGGTAGAATGGCGACCGGGTTGGGTGTTGTCTTCTAAAGCAGAATCTTCGTCATCCTCTTGCAGAAATTTTTGCTGTATGGCAGCAGCGTACTCCGCCATAGAGCTCGGTATAAAATACCGGTCTCTGGGCCATGACCGAGCTGTACCGTAGCCGCCGTCCATCCATATTTGAAGAAAAGATCTTTTGCGGCTTCGCATTGCTTGATGCAAGTGGCCTTCCCCTCGTTGTAACCGCGGTCTTCCGCGTCCTTAACCTTCTTCTCAAGCTCGGTTATCTCGGCGTTCTTTTTTCCCTTGAGCTTAGCCAGCTCGCGCAAATATTTATCTTTTATCACGGCCGTGCCTTTTTCTTGTCTGCTTCAGCCGAGCTAACGAGACCGGTCAGACGAACCCTCTCGGTTTGTAGCTCGGCAATTTGCTTTTTCGCCTCTTCTAGCTCGGCGGTTTTGGCGGTGACCTCTGCCAAGGCCTGCCTTGTTGACTTGCGCAGTTCCAACACACACTTATGAGCGATGTGGTTTTTCTGCATGGCCTGTAAAAGGGTAGTAAGAAACTTTTTAGTAAAACCGAGCAGAAAGGTGAACAAATTGAAAAGATAAGCAAAGGGGCAACCTACCAGCACCATTGATTTTGTGGCCGAGCGAATGGCCTTCAGCTCGGTCAGATGGTCGTGGTGCTCTATATCGGCTGGAAGGCAAACGCTTTTGGCAAGGTTGAATGCCATCAGGTGGTCTTTTTCGGTGACCACTGAATCAGAGTCAGTGATAGCACGGTTCTGGAATGTAATATTTGGTGCCCACTTAGAAGAGCTAGCTCGTTGGGAGCGCTCAGGTTGTGGGCTCGGTGGAATGGTTTGGGGAAGCACTGTTTCATCCTCGTCAACAAGACGTGGCTCGGTTGTAGAAGTCCGAGCACGCTTGCTTGCCCGAGATGATGAAGATTGATGAGTTGGCAGAGCTACCACGGTCTCTTGAGTTTGGGTAGCTGGTGGTACCTCAGCCTGGTTTGTTTCGGTAAGGAGGGCCCTTACTGCTCTCTTCTTGGCCATCTCTTGCTCCGCTGTCAATGGGATCAAGTTGACTTGAGGAAGTGTTGGATCAGGTTCAGAGGAGGGCTCCAATAAGAAATCGGTCACCCTGGTCTTCCTGCGGCTGCTGTATCAGTATGTCGGTTCAAAATTTAGTAGCTCGGCCCAACTTCTGTTCGGATATCGTAGTGCGACGCAAAGAGCGTTCAAGTTGGGGTAGCTGTACTAGGACTTGAGAAAATTCAAATCTGTATAAAGTAAAAAAGACAACAGCGAGCACGATTCAAGATAAGAAAACTGAGGTAAAAAGCAGAAGACTGAGCCGAGGTAATTATACCGGCGACTCCTTTATTCCAGTTTATTCGGTCGCCCGGGATCTGGGCTTGATGGTATTCAAAATTTCCAAAAACCCAGAGGAAATCATCGTCGTTTACGTCCTTATCTGGGGTATTCTTTATTATCTTTTCACGCGGTGCCTTATTCTTAAATAGTAAACCTAGCCATCTTCATTTGTCCCTATGGAATATTGGTGGAAGAGCTCGGCTAAACCGAGGTTAAGGCCAGCCTGGTGGTTTAGCTCGGCGATGCCATTTATTACACGGTATGAATTTGTGGAAAGTTGGGTAGGGCAGAGGTTGGTTTGTCTAAGGAACTTGCAAAGAAGAGGTTGTACAGGGAATCTTAGTCTGGTTTCTACAATGGAAATGAGGGTAAAGGGAACAAAGCCGGGGTTTCCCCATGGTGTGGTATCTAGATCGGCTAAGGTGAGATGGACATCATCAGGGATATGGTAGTCCCTTCGGAACTCGGCCATAGAGTCTGGTGAGTTTACTAAAAACCTATATTTACCCATGTGGAAATAAATTATGTATAAATTAGCCTCAAGTGCTAGCTCGGTGTTGAGATGAGGTCGGTTATCGCGGTTGGACGGTCAGAGACTGCCTAGGCAACCTAGTCAAAGTCTGCAAGTGAAAAGGAAAAGTGTTAAGCACAGACCAGTAGACCGTGCTAAAAGCAAACAAAGGTAAAATGAATTAAAGTCCTGGCTCGGCTACGGGGGATACTGTCCATTCTTAGCTCGGTTTGAGCAGGGGACTTTAGCCTGGTTGAGCATTTGGGGCAGCATTCCTAGTTCGGTTTTGACTAAGGGAGCTGGTTTAGCCCCAGGTTGTGGCTCGGTCGGTGGTCAGGACTTTCTAGCACGATATTGCACAAACCTAGTGCGGTTCTATAGCTCGGCGAAGTGTAACAGAGGGTACTTAGACCTATGGAGATTACAAGTATGGCGTGAAGTTTTAGTTTGGTCATCTAGTTCGGCTGGGTGCACACCTGAAGTATACTCAGGATCCTAGCTCGGTTGGAACTCTATTTAGGATCAAACACATCGTTCTACAGGTTATTCATGAATGCAATGATTCTATTACACTATTTTTCCCAAAAAAATGGAAACAAAAATGCTATGTGTGTTGTGAAAAGCATACGAGTATTGTGCTATATATTTCAGAAACTAAACAAACAAAAAGGAAATGGAACTGAGGTATTTACAGTTTGAAGACGAGAGGATAAAGATCGTAGATTGCAAGGAGAAGCTTCGCAGACACTGTGTTTGCAAAAATGGAGGCTTCAGCGAGAAAGAGTGAGAAGATGAATAGTGCGAACGAATGGTTCAAAGCCTAAGGGTTTGGTTTTGTGAGAAGAGGGAAAGAGGGCGAGACTGTTCAAAATTCACGAGGTATGAAGACGGCGCGACAGCTACGCTTTGCTAATAGGAGTCTACCACGTGTTCATGGAATAGAAATCGATTCAGTTATAGTGACTGAAGAGACGTTTTTGACCGGACAGATTAAATAGCATGGTGTGAGTCTAGTTCGGTTGGAAGGCTGAAGTTTTTTAGCTCGGCTGGAATCAATTAATTCCTATCATGCTGCGCAGATGGGATTAAGGGGCAATTGAGAGGGTAATTTATATGTAAATTGGGCCGAGCTGGGTAATAGGCCGTTCTATAGGCCACAGTAAGAAGAGCCTTGTAAGTTAGCCAGGTCCATAAGAGCCTTATAAGTTAGCCCGGTCCAAAAGAGCCTTGTTGTTGTTAGCTCGATTAACACTGACAGAGCGATAGTAGTTAGCTCGGCCAGACCCTTCTGAGCCAAGGTATTTTAAGCTTTTCTCAGGACCTTGCTACGGCTTAACTCGGTCCAAGCTCGTTATGATTAGCACGGTCTCAGCAGAAGAAGCCGATATACACGCAATAAAGGGAAGAATCGAGTTAGGTAAAGGTTTGGTCATTTCAGCCAGTTTAGCATGGCTATGATAGCTCAATCGTTTTGTCATACTACCGAGATAAAACCATCTCACTTGGTTTAAGCAGTGAGGGGGGTGTTGAAGGATAAGCATTATCTTTCAGGAATATAACTCCTAGGAGGACTCTACATGGAGGAATAAAGAGTCCTATTAGGATTGTGCCACGCGAAACCTATAAAAGCTCACAATGTCACCTATGGAGAGGTAACACAACTTTGATTCCCGAATACACAGAGCTTTTGTCTATTTGTCTATTTTGCTGACTTAGGCATCGGAGAGGTATCCGGCACACACCCGCTGGCTAGCTCACGTTTGTGTTTTCAGGGAGTAAAGTGACGACGTACGAAGGAGCGCAGACTTGATCAACAGGATTATACGAGAAGAATATTTCTTGCTCGTACAGCAACATTTCATTCTAAATCACATTCATTATTTACAGTGTTTAGCAAAATTTGACAATTTGTGAGTATTGAAACCCTAGTTGGTTGATGGTTGGGAGTGATATTGTTTTTAAAGAGTGACAACCAAGGCTATCTTAATGTAGAGGGAATATCATTCTAGGGAAAATATTTCTTTCAATGCAAAAGATTCTGTTTATACATTTGACCCAAAAAGGTTTAGAGGTGGTTGGGAGTATAGACTAGTTTGGTACAACTTATTAAAAGCTGAAAAATAAAAATTAAATATTAAAAATTAAAATTATTCTTATTTCAATATTTAAATAATTAATTTTTTTTAAAAAAATTAAATTATTTTTATTTAATAAATTATAATAAAAACTACATTAAATAATTTGACACAAATTCTAAAATAAAAAAATATATATAGATAATTCATTCAAACTCTACCAAACAACCTCGTAATATCTAGAGTAGAATATTGCATACACATTTGATGATACTCACGTGATACACTTGCACCAACTTTGGTTGCATAAATTAGGCACCTGGACTTTACACACTAGTTACCTTTATAGGAAATAAATAACCACTCACAAGCAATCACTGTTTGGCAAGTGGGTTTGAATAGGTTTGGGGTTATTTTAGTTATAAAAGATAAAATAAGTTATTTTAGTTACAACAAACAAAACATCATATCCAATTCATAATCATCACACTCTTCTCTCACAAAAAAAGTTAAAAAAGTCAAAAAAACTAAAAAATTCTTCCCAAACTAAGCTTTTTAACACAGATTAAAATAACTAAAAAAGTCAAAAAATCAAAAAACTAACTCACTTCCCAAACGACACCTCACTGCACTTTGGCTTTGTTCACTTACACCTACAATGGTATGGTTCTTGCTTTTCCAAGCTTATAGAGAGAATCAAAAATTAATAAAATAATAATAATAAATTAAAATTAAAATCTAGAGAAATACCATCATATATATGTATAATTTGGGAATTTTTTTTTTATCTATATCTGTTGCATGTGGTCCCCAAACAAAAAATCCTCATCTCATTCCAGTAAAGTTTCCTGTGTTGGGAGTGTACGGACCAGTTTGGTATAACTTATTATAAATTATAAATTAAAATTATTTCTATTTTAATATTTCAATAATTAATTTTTTAAAATTATTTTTATCTAATAAATTATTTTTAAAAAAAACTATATTAAATAATTTGACATATATTCTAAAATAAAAATAAAATATAGATCATTCATTCAAACTCTATCGAACAACCTCGTAATATCTAGAGTAGAATATTGGTTACACACTTGATGATACTCACGCGATACACTTGCACCAACTTTGGTTGTATTATTAAACTATGCAAATTAAGCACCTGGACTTTACACACTGAGTTACCTTTATAGGAAGTAATTAACCACTCACAAGCAATCACTTACTGCACTTTGGCGTTATTCACTTACACCTACAGCTAAAATGTAAGAATTTGAGCACTGAGAGTGATTACTTGTACTTCTGTAGGCATCCTTTCTTTTGGTCACATAAGGTTATCCTAAAACCCTACGTAACCCGACACCTAGTCAAGATGATGTTCCACTTTTGTATTGAAGGAACCTTAGAAATTTGTCTTCTTTTATGACTCCATGGGACTTGGCTAATTATGCAGTGGTTTGATTTGCTATTAATGTCTATCTCTCTAATGATCTTCATTAATGTCTATCTCTCAATAAAATCACAAATAGTCTGTAACAGAGTTACAATGGTGTACATATATTGGTGACCATGTTCAATTGTGAAAGCAGATTCAGACAGATTCAAACACTTGGTGACCATGTTCTAATTGTTTCTGATAAATTTATCACTTGAGCGTAGAATCAAACACTTGGTGGGCAAAAAATTTAACAATCCACATATCAAACAAACAATTACCTAAACCAATAATCTAAATTTAGAGTTTATCATCACTACCCATTTCAGAGTTTGTCCACACAATCCACATATCAAACATATTCAATACACAACAAAAAAACACAGAGAAAGTTAAAAATCGAAATGGGTACTCACTAGAACAGCCTTATGGGCAGAGACGGGAATGGGGTTAGACGCGGGTTTACCGGAATCATCATCGAAAGCGACTAAAACGATGTCGGAGAAGCAAGGAGTAGAGCGATGGTGGTAATCATCGAAGGAGTCCATAATCTGAGGAAGGAGACTATGGAGTTGAGATCTTCGATCTTGGCTCGGAGTTGTTCTGGATCTTGGCTCCGAATCGGTGTTGATGAACTCATCATGGATCTCAGGTGACGGTGACCCAGCGACCGCAAGGGAAGGGAGAGGAGCCCCGAAGAGATAGAGAGACGCTGAAGAGAGAGACAGACAGAGGCGCTGGTAAAATTTTGGAAACCAAATATATATATATATATATATATTACACCATTAGCGACTAAATTTTGTAGTCACCAATTACTTTTATAAATCCCTCAAATTTAAATTACAAATGTCTCCCTTCAATTTTTTATTTTTTGGCGACTAAACTAATTTTTGGTCGCTGAAAATATGTTTTGGTGACTAAACTTTTAGTCGCCAAAGATAGTTTTTTTTTTTTTTTTTTAAATTTTACATTTGGCGACTAAATATTTTAGTAGCCAATTCCTAATATACGGCGACTAAACTAATTTTGGTCGCTGAAAATATGTTTTGGCGACTAAACTTTTGGTCGCCAAAGATAAAAAATAAAATTTTAATTTTACATTCAGCGACTAAATATTTTGGTAGTCAAAACTCAATATACGGCAACTAAAATTTTTTGCGGTCTCCAATTCTAGTAATTTTAGCGACTAAATTATTTTTTAGTCGCCAATAATCAATATATCCCGACTAAAAAAATTTAGTGGCTAAATATTATACTTTTGGCGACCAAAAAAAAGTTTTAGTCGCCAATTCCAAAACTTTTGGCGACTAAATTTGTTTTAGTCGCCAATTTTGGTCGCCAAAGGTGTATTTTGTTGTAGTGAATGGTATGGTTTTGCCTTTCCAAGCTTATAGAGAGCCAAGTTTATTACTTTGTAGATTATCATTATATTCTATTCAAATTATATATATATGGTCACAATACATTCATGTAGATTCTGAGTCTTCATCAATTACAACAGTAGCCTATACAATAGCTTCTACCTCAAAAGTAGCAAAACTTGTAGCATATCAGGATGTTAAGGAAGCTTTAGATAAATGGACCAATCCAAATGTTAAACTAGATACTATTTATAAGATTGGAACATTTGATTTTACCTGCAAAAAGATTATAAAAACTTTTGAACATACAGTACCTCTACAAAATAATGATGAAATAATTAAATTACCTCATATACAGGATCTGGCACCTTGCTTCAAAAAATATAAATATATCCATATAGGATTAGTCCAAATAGCCTTTAAACCCTTAACTTTGTTAGTGTAGCACTCTGAGTTTTTCTTCATCGCTCGAGCGATGGATTGGTTGCTCAAGCGGTCTCGGAAGTCTTCCAGTACTTTTATAGGCCTGTAATGCTGAGAGTTATTGATGTTCGCTCAAGCGCAAGTTTAGTCGCTCGAGCGGTCTGTTTTGTATGGTCTGAACTTCTGAGAATTTACATTCCTCGCTCAAGCGCAGGTTTAGTCACTCGAGTGCTCTGTCCGAATTCAGCTTCTATAGAAGTCACTTTTGATCACTTTTGGATCACTTTTCTCTCTCTCTCTCTCACTCTCCCTCATTCATTGTTGAGCTCTCAAGCTCTTTATACTTGGTTTTCATCTACTTCTATCCATCTTTGACCCATAGTTCTTTAGACCAAAACATAAAGGGTCACGAGGGCTTCATTTTAATCTGAATGAATCGTGTTTTCGTCGTCTTGGGTTTTTCGGCTGTCACTTCAAGAGGTAGGGATTTCTTTGTTCCTCTTCAATACCTCCTCTATGGATTGTTATGTGGTAGATTTTATTGCATAAAAAGCATGTTCATTATAAATTTTTGAAAAGCATATAAAGGGATCTAGGGTTTGAATGTTTGGGTTGAAATGGTAAAATTGATAGTTATGTGGGTTAATTGGGGAGTAGTCCAATATGTTTATATTGAAAAGAAGTGAAAGCCCTAATTTAATAATTTGACTTAATGAGTTAAAAAGGGATAAAGTTGAATAATATTTGTGTTTTGTTAATTTGAGTTGTGTTATTGTGTTAATAACATAAAAGGAGAATTAATTTTGATATTGAAATTTATTTGGATTAATCTTTTTAAGTTGAGTTAGGTTGTGGCTTGATATCCATGGGTTTGGTTTTATTGAAATGTGGTTTTATTGAAATGTGGAAATTGATTCTTGGAAAAAAAAGGATTTGGGCATGTTAACTTAGAAAATAAAATAGTTGATTTTCAAAAGAGAGAGAAACCACGACGTATTGTAAATTTAGAAATGAACTTGAGGTTGGATTTTGAGACTTTTGAACATTGTTATTATCATTGTTGTTGAACTTAAGGTCAAGTGAGCATTGGATTATCGTATTACGTGTATTTAAATATTTGTGCTTAGAGATTTTATTCTTGGTCATCGATGGAGGATGACATTGTGATGTTGAATCGATTATGTGTATGTAGTGCACTTGAATTATTTATGTTTGTTGAATTATGTGGTGGTTGGATATGTGCATGCGCTGAGAATAAGGGGTACCATTACCTTCCAGCTAGTGCCTAGAGAATTGGTTGCACTGAGAATGTGGGGTGCCAGTACCTTCCAGCTAGCGCCTGGAAAGCTTGGCAAAGGTACCATTATCTTCTAGCGGGTGTCTGGTAAATTGGCATGAATATTGGAAATGTGTATCTTTAGCTTACCGTGCTTGAGGCATGTAGAGCGTTGTTGGGTTTCTCGTTATCATCTCGATTCTATTCATGCGTATCATGCATAGTGATGATTATTTTTGTGAAAGATATTAGTTGTTTTATATGGCTATGTAAGGAGCATTTTATATATATCGTCATCGTGTTTGTTTGGGATGTTGTTAATTGGAAATTATAATATGGAATTGGGTGTAAGTTCGGTAATTGGGGAAAAGTAATTGGATTTCGTGGAATTGCTTTCAAATACTTGTTAATGTCTGGCGAGTTTATAACAAAAAGAAAGAAAAATGAATGGTTTTGGTTGTTGGATAAATTGAGTGATTTTGAGAAAAGTACCTATGGAAATAAATCTTCATGTATAAATTGGCACATTATGTATAGGATATGACTTAAAGCATTCATGATCATAGCTATTTGTATATTGTTATTGTTTAGGATCATGTTGGGATCCCTACTAGACTTTATGTTCATTTCACATTGCTAATCTTTTTTCAGGTGAAAGTCGAGAAGTGGTCCAAGATTGAAGATCTTCTTTATCTGTTGATCACAGCGCCTCTTAATTGTTGGTTGAATGCCGTTGTTGTAAAAGGGTTGAATCATTTCTCTTTTATGTAGTGATGTAAGCTTGCAGGGCAATTTTATTTAATTATGTCACATGTTGTATTTGTTTTGTATATGAATGACAGAATCTTCTTTTACTTATCTTTATTAAGATATTGGAACTTCTATCTGCTATATCTGAAATTGTTTATAATAATGATTTGGTAATGTTATCCGAGTAATTAAAAAGTGGGGCATTACAGTTAGGGCAAAATACCAGTATCCAATATACCCTTAGAGATGGTAGATGTCTTAATTGGAAAGTCTCTCTTATGTGAGCCATCAAAACCAGTTTATCTCATAGACCAATTTATTTTAATATTTATCCGAATTTAAGTGTGTCACTCCTTGACCCTAATCTTTTAGAAGTCATAGAACTTAGAGTTCTTACACACAGTTATGACTATTCACAAGGAACACCCCCTTTGTCAGCAATATTTAGGATTCACTTAAAGGTTTTGACAACCTTAAATCCTTATACCAGAAAAACATAGTGAATTAGGTCATACTGTCTTAATACTTACCAGTATAAGCCTAGAAAGTATTCGAAAGGCAAACCAAAATCTAATTCTCATCCCAAAAAGGATAAATCTACAGTCACTTGCTACAAATGTGGTGCAACAGGCCATTATACCAGTAAGTATAGAGCAAAGTTGAAACAGAAACTTAATGAGATGTCTCTAGATTAGAATATCCAACAACAGATTTTACTCACTCTTTCTGAATCAAATTTTGAGTCTAGTCCAGAAGAACTTGCAGAGTTATATTCTCCATCTGAGTCTGATAATTCAGACTCTCCTGAACTGTGTCCTTGTACTTCCGACCACCTTAATCCCATTATAGAATCTAATTACGGGGAAGCAATTGTTGAAATAAATGATCTTAACATTGGAGGACCAAGCATTAAAAATTAATGATTAATAATTAAAAAATAAAATTATTCCTATTTCAATATTTAAATAATTAATTTTTAAAAAAATTTTAAAATTATTTTTATCCAATAAATTATAAAAAAACTATATTAAATAATTTGACATAAATTCTAAAATAAAAATAAAATATAAATCATTCATTCAAACTCTACCAAACAACCTCGTAATATCTAGAGTAGAATATTGGTTACACACTTGATGATACTCACGTGATACACTTGCACCCACTTTGGTTGTATTATCAGACTCAGCAAATTAGGCACCTGGAACTTTACACACTAAGTTACCTTTATAGGAAATAATTAACCACTCACCAGCAATCACTCAACGCATTTTGGCCTTATTCATTTACACATACAATGGTATGGTTTTGCCTTTCCACGCTTATAGAGAGAATCAAAAATTAAAAATAAATTAATAAAATAATAATAAAAAAATTAAAATTAAAATCTAGAGAAATACCATTATATATGTATAATTTGAGATTATTATTATTATTTTTATTTTTTATTTTTATCTATATCTGTTGCATGTGGTCCCCAAACAAAAAATTCTCATCTCATTCCAGGAAGTTTTCCTGTGTTAAGGTTTATAATTGTCCACCAACTTAGTGGTTGGAGCCTGATTTATTGGGCTTGTGAATGGAAATTCTCTACATTAATGTTATGCTTATTATTTGATTGGATCATTTTTATTTGTCATTAATATATCACTAATATCTAATGTTATGTTTGATTTATTGGAATCCGCTGAAATAAAATGATTATTTTATTAAAATATTCATTTTGCATGTGGATCTTTAAAAAAAATTATAAAATATTTAGGTCTCATTTGAGAAAAAATTATTTTAGTAATTTTTTTACTTTTTACGAAAAGATATGCAGAAAAGTAGAGAAAGTGACGTGACAACTTATAGTGACTTTTTAAATTTTTAACTAAAATATGTAGTTACCAAACGAGGTCTTATTGTCGATAAAATCATCATTCATCATTATAGTTTTAGCCTGAAAATCATCATTTATCATCATTAACATATTAAGGAGTGACTACTCTATTTCAATTTACTTTTAAAGGTTAATTACATATTACCTCCTATTGTTTTTACTTGAAAACACGTTACCTCCATATAGTCTAGAGTAAATCATATTAAGGAAAAAGTTTATCTTCACATATTTAATTATCTCAGTGCACACATTTGATAAAATATTATTTTAATAATAATTGTATCCTAAACTAAAATGACCAAAATGGATATCCACTAACACTCATAATATTATATGAAAATATTTTTTGTACACATCTTTTAAAAATAAAAAAAATCTGTATGTACACATTTTGAGTATAAAAAAAAATT
The DNA here is from genome assembly GCF_055761805.1 of Camellia sinensis. NCBI lineage: Eukaryota > Viridiplantae > Streptophyta > Magnoliopsida > Ericales > Theaceae > Camellia > Camellia sinensis. The sequence goes on from NC_138965.1 coordinate 87,185,194, forward strand.
AAACCCTAATTTTTTTATTGTTGTCACTTTGCTTGCTACGCACTCTATACTCATCTATTACTTGTAAATCAATATTCTCACAACAACTCTCATATTATTTTAATCTCTAAATTTGTACTCTATTAGTGATGAAAATATTAGTTTTTTCGTGCATAACTTTTTGTTTTTTCATTTCACAGTTTTTCAGTCAGACAACTAATGCTAAATTATTTCATTATATTCGGTTATCAATGGCCGATTATTTCATTATATTTAAACAGCAACTGTCGAAAGTTTTTTTAAATTTTTTTTGGGAATAAATTTGTCGAACTAATCACTTTTATTCAGAAGTGAAGTTTTGAATTAAATGTATAATTTCAAAAAACCAGTGCCAAAATCTCCAAACCGAAAAACATAAAAAAAAAAAAAACATAAAAAAGGTGGGAAAAGGAGAGTTGAGTGGTGTGTATACAATAATTATGAGTGAATGGTATAATTGTAACTTTTAATGTGTGGATTGAAAAAATTAATTAATAATCAAATTAATAACTGTGTGTACTGAGAGAAGATGTGCATTGAGTTAATTAAGTGTGTGAAAATAAAATTTTCCCATATTAAGCGTGTTAGACGTATCAGAAAGACGTAAAAAATATATTGATAAAATGACATTTTTACCCTTTTCCTTTCTTCTTTCTCCATTCTTTGCCCTTATCTATATTATTATTAAGGGAATGTCTAAATTGGTTTAGTGAAACCTTCTTCTCCTTATGTTATGTAGCAATTTTATATATGCTAAATAAAAAATTATTATACAAAATGTAAATAAGTTTTGAATCTAAGATTTTAAATTTTATTAAGAACATAGTTACCAATTAAACTACCTACATATTATATTAAATTATTTATTATTTATTTTTATTATTAATTATTTAAATTGGACGCGTCCCCCCCCCCCCCCCCCCCCCGGCTTCTATAAATATATTGCAGCAGTCGATCAAGTCTATCATTCCATGCTTCTTGCCACTACCCATTGGCTCCCTCTCATGTCCATTTCTTTCTTATCATAGCTATTAGGTATATGTATGTATGTATGTATTTATATATGTGGAAAACGAAGTAGTCGACAGAAAACTGCTGCCAACCGGAGGAAGAAATGGTGGGTGGTCAGGCCGGTATTCAGGTCAGCAACATGGCATCCAGGTTCCTACCTTTTTCTCTCCTTTTCTTCTCTCTCATATATGTCGGATTTGGAGACTTTGAGTAGGAATTCATGCTCATCGTAAAAAAAATTTCACCGTTTCTGCAATTTCTGATGCATTTAGAAATTTTCGATGCGAAATTCAATTTGATAAAAAATGAAGGCGTTTCCTATGCTTTTTGTGCTCTGAAATCTGTCAGTTCTAGGTTTCTTTCCTTCTGAAAATGTAAATATTTGCTTTAGACATTGGTTGTTTGTTTTTGCTGATCAATATATATACGTACATAATAGAAAATTTTATGTGTTTCTTGTACCTTTAATTTCATGCTGTTAATGAAATTTTTCTTTGCCGATCAAAAAAAAATAAATGGAGATTGCTGCATTTATTGTTTGAATTTTCACTAGAATTTTAAGTTCTGATTACACCCTTTCTCATGCTTTATTCTCAGAAATCGATGAGCTAGGGTTTGTTGCTTTTGATAGGTAAATTTGTTTAGAATACTTCTGAAAAAATTTAATATTCTTTAGAACATTGTTCTAATGATTAATATGTTAAATTTGGTCCTAGTATATATATATATAGCTTTTAGATCCTTCTACTAGAAAAATAAAAAATTAGACCAAATATATGATATAAAAAAAAGAGAGTACTAAATACAAAAAATTACAAATCTCTATAGATCCTTCTTTTTGAGTTCACAAATCTGTCTCTACCTAATTTCATATCTCTCTCTCTCTCTCTCTCACAACCCGAGAGGAATAGAAGCTCATTACAATCTCTCTCTCTCTCTCTCTCTCTCTCTCTCTCACTCTCTCACACACACACACACACACCGAAAGCCATATCGCTTTCACTCCCTTCCACCCAAACTTTTTTTAAATCTTGATTTCTCTTTCTCAAACCCAAACTTTTGCTTTTGAAACCGAGACTTCTCTCTCTCCAACTCAGATTTAGGTATTGAATTTCATAATCTGATGAAGAAATCCACAAAATCCATCTCACAAACCTAAAAACCCTAAACTACACACAAAGAAGAAAAAGAAGATAAAGAAGACGGAATTGAGTGAAGAAGATGAAGAAACTTCAAACCCTTTTTCAGGTATTTATTTTTGTGAAATTATATTTTTGAAACTAGTTGATATTCCTTTTGCTTTGTTTGAGATTGGTTGAAATTTGTGAGAAATTACTTGAAGTTTGTCTGAAATTGTTTGATTATTGTTGTTGTGATTATTATCTTTCTAGCGATTATTGTTGTTTTTGAATTTGTTAAAAAAATAAAATAATTATTTTCTGTTTGGGCGAGTTTTGCTGGGAAAGAATGAGGGAAGGAGGGAAGCAAGAAAAACAGTTGGGATGATGATTTTGCACAAGATTTGGCATTGCTATAATTTGGCCGCTGATATAGCAACCCACTGGAGAGTTGTTTTTGCCAACTCTTGCCAAAATTTGACTTTGGCAGCTCTAATGACAGACCATCGGAGATGCTTTGTATATAGTAGCAAGTTAGCTAAGAATACTCTACTATTTCCTACGAAATGATATTATGCCATACTCATCATCAATTGTAAAATTTCACTACAAGAAAAAACATTTTCCGTGACCAACATTTTGGTCACGAAAAGTACCATATTTGGTCGCTAAAACCTTTTCGCGACCAAAATATGTTGGTCGCGAGTTGGTCGCTAAAGCCTCATCTCAGATAGTTTTCTGCGACCAAAAAAGCCTTTGGTCGCTAAAAGTGACCATTCGCGACCAACTTTTTTGGTCGCGGAAAGTCCAATTCACATTAGCCAAAAGTAAACTTTTAGCGACCAAAGATAAGTTGGTCGCCAAAAGTCAGCGCCTTGACCCAAAAAAAATAATTCTTTTGTGCTACCTGCGACTTGAACTCCTGACCAAGGAGTCACCATGCACCCAATCCACTCTACCAATAACATGCTTCTTGTTCATATTTGGCAAAAAATATATATAACCCATAAAAATTTGGTTATATATTATTTTATAAAACTTTTAATGTCTAAACAGAAAAATAGCATGTAATTACAGTAGTATCATTTTTTTTAAAATTTATCCCGCCATAACTTTCCGCGACCAACTTTTTTTTTTGGTCGCCAAAGGGTAATCTTTCGCGACCAAAAAAGCCTTTGGTCGCCAATAGTATACTTTCCGCGACCAACTTTTTTTTTTGGTCACCAAAAGGTGATCTTCTGCGACCAAAAAAGCCTTTGGTCACTAATAGTATACTTTCCGCGACCAACTTTTTTTTTTGTCGCCAAAGGGTAATCTTCTGCGACCAAAAAAGCCTTTGGTCGCCAATAGTATACTTTCCACGACCAACTTTTTTTTTTGGTCGTCAAAGGATATACTTTCTGTGACCAACTTTTTTTTTGGTTGCCAAAATGTGATCTTCCACGACCAAAAAAGTCTTTGGTCGCCAATAGGTATACTTTTCGCTACCAACTTTTTTTTTTGGTCGCCAAAAGGTGATTTTCTGCGGCCAAAAAATTGTGGTCGCCAAAAGTTAAATTTTGGTCGCAGAAAGTGGGCTATTTGCGACCAAAAAAAAAAGGTGGTCGCCAAAAGTATTTTTTCTTGTAGTGTTTGAAAAACGAATTAAAAAGAAAAAAGGAAAAAGAAAAAAAGGAAGGCTTTTTTTAAAGAGAGAGACCCAAATTTCAAAAGACATTATGCCATACTCTATCCATGTATTACTCTTATGAAAAGGACTTGAACAAATTTTCCTATATGTAATTACATGAATATTTTATAAATATTTCATATAAAATAAAATAAAAATTCAAACAAATTATTGCAAGTTTGGCTTCTCAGTTTTAATTACAGGCTGAAACCATTTTGTGTTGGTCGTGTTGTGTTAGTTCATTTTGGAGACAAAATATTTTAATTGTTGAAATTATCCTTGTTTTTAGTTTTAACAACGAAATTAGATATTTAGTAATGAACCGAACGACCATGGAGAATCGTCTCACAGGGGTTATTTGACCTTCAATCTCGCAGCATATTTGAGAGTAGAATTGAAGGAGCTTAAGAGATGCCTTCAGGCCTGAATCGACAACCATTTTGGCATCGATTGCAGATCTGGATATGATGGAGGCAGCAAAGTAGCGACGACGCTAATACTGCCACCTGCGTCGGCTAGGGTTTCACTCTCGCCTTTGTTCCCGATTAAAGAGAGAGAAGGCCAGAATGAAGAAAGAGAAGACCAACAACGAAGAAGAGAAAGAATGGCAAGGCAGTGAAGTGGAAGTTCAAAGTGGTTGTTGTTTCCCAAGTGTTTAACACTAGGGGGGGTGAATAGTGTCTTTTTGCAACCCCAAATTCTTATGGTAAAATAAGTGAGAAATAATTTTAGGTAATGAAGATAATTAGATATATTTAAACAACACAAAAACGTAAGTGCAAAATATGTGTAACAATGTGTGAAACACTTGGCGTGCAATATTCAAGTATTTTGGAACACTAATTAAATTGTTTAAACAAATCTTCAAACACTTGTTATTAACAGGGATGGCAATTTGAAACTGGCCCGATGGGGACCCGACCCTCCGACCCCGAATTGAGCGGGTTTTCCCCGAAAAATACCCCCGACGGGACGGGGATGGTATTTAAAAACCAATCCCCGAACAGATTCGGATTGGGGACGGGGATAAGTGTCCCAGCCCCGTACCCGGCCCGACCCGGCCCCGTCCCGGATCCCCGTCCCGATTTATCCCCGATGTTAAATTACGATTTTATCCTTATATATATATATAAAAACCAGGTCTCAGTCTCAAATCTCATTTTTCTCTTCTCTACCTCGCCTCCGTCTCTCAACTCTCTCTACCTCACTGACTTCTCTCTCTCTCTCTCAGATCCACCACCACCGCCGTCCAGCTCGCACCACCACCACCACCACCACCACCACCACCACATCGCGTCTCTCATCCACTCCCTCTCTCTCGACGTTGACGACCACCAACGCCGTCTAGCTCGTACCACCACGACCACCACCACGTCTCATCCACTCCATCTTCTCGACGTCGCCGACCACCACCACCACCACCGCGTCTCATCCACTCCCTCACAGATCAGATCTTTTTTTTTTTTTCAGATCTGTTTCAGATTTGTCTCAGTTCTGTTTCACAATTTTTTTTTTGTTTTTAGATCTGTTTCAGATCTGTCTCGGATGATGAGTTGTATTTTCTGATGATGTTGTTGACGTTGTTGTATTTTCGGATGATGAATTGTATTTTCGCCATCCATTAATAATTTTGTTTCAGATCTGTTTTTAGATGATGAACTTCTTGTTGTTGTTGTTGATGTTGAGTTGTATTTTCTGAAACTTTTTTTTTAGCCGGGGAATGCTGGGGGTCGGGGAAACCCGATCCCCATTGGGGGCGGGGGTGGGGGCATTGATAGGTTCCTCGTCGGGGATCGGCGCCGGGGCCGGGGCCGGGGGAAATTCGAGCATCGGGGATCGGGGACGGGGAGTGTGATCCCCGGCCCCGCCTCGCCCCGTTGCCATTCCTAGTTGTTAAAGAGATGAGCAACCTGCTTCTTCCTTACAAGGGTTACAACCCAACCATTTGTGTACGGTGAGTAACTACGGATTTTAGTACACAAAAACAACTCCTTAATGAGTAGATATTACAATTAAAAAGCTCACACAAGGTGTCTCTCAAAATATGAAACAAATAAGCTTAGAATCAAATGAGATAGAGATGGAGCAAATTTCACACAAAAAGCTTTAGAATTGTTATTCTCTTCGTTGTATTTTGCTACAAGAGATGCCTTGTATATCTATAACCACTGGGAGAGAGAGATAGTCCAACTAGCCGTTATGAAGTTGCCATTTGAAAAACTAGCCATTATGAATTTGAATTAAAAAGCTAGCCGTTGTGAATTTGAATTCAAAAAACTAGCCGTTGTTAATTTGAATTCTGAGAGCCTATTATGGTCTTTATTTTCTCCGTATCAATCTTATTTCCATTTGTAAGCAAAACTAGTCGTCGTGAATTTGAATATTTTCCTTTCTTGCTTGATTTGCCTTGATCCTTTAAACTTTGTGACATTTACATAGATTCTTCTCTATAAACAACATACTTGAGAACAAGTCATTAGTACCATAAAAATATGTTTGTTATCATCAAAACTTATTCACATATATGCATACTAGCCTTAGGGCTAAAAGTTTTTATTTTTATTTTTTATTTTTATAAACAAGTAGTTTTTATTTTATTTTTATCAATATTTTATTTATTTATTTATGGTATGAATTTGTGAAATTAAGTAATTTGGGCCATCCTCATTAATTTAGACTCAATAGTAACACGAGACATTTACAGACAGTTCGTAAGGGAAAATGCCCGATTGACACTTTTCTACATATTTTTTGAAGGTAAAAGATCTAGTTCTATCATAGCATTATTTGTTGCATGTGCTATTTTACTGCTTATTGTAGTTTTTTTAATTATTTGGTTGTTAAAATGTATGCAAGTAGCTGGTTTAGGATTAGCACTACTTGCTATTGCACAGAAACTTGATCCACGTGTGGTGGAGTCATTTCCCGTGCTTACCTTTCCTATTGATGGAAAGGTAGGTTTTGGTATCGTTGAGTGTCGCATATGCTTGGAGGAGTTTCTTTAAGGAGACAATGTACGAGTGCTCCCTTGCTTGTAGACATATTTATCACGTTGATTGTATCTAGGCTTGCCTGATTTCCAAAGACCCTCGATACCCTGATTGTCGTTATGACTATGCAACATGGGAATTGGAAATCATGCCACTTGATTTATCTTGAGTTTACATAGTCATTGCAACAATCAGGGCATCGAGAGTCTCTAGAAGTCAACTGGGCTTGCATATAGTCAAGGTCATAAATATACTTGCGATTTGGAGCACTTGTACACTTTCTCTATTTATAAACTCCTCCAAACATATGTGTCAATCAATAGTCACAAAACTAACCCCTCTAATGATCAATCGGAAAGGTAAGCATAAGAAATAACTCCACTATTCGTGGATCGAATTCCTGCGCAATAAACTGATGACATTAGTTTAGAACCAACTAACTAAAGACTCATTTGCACATTTACACGTCATATCAGCCAAATAATGGCATGTAAATTGGTGAGTCTTTAGTTAGTTGGTCCTTAACTAGTGTCATCAGTTATTGCGCAGGAATTTGATCCACGAATAGTGGAGTCATTTCTTATACTTACCTTTTCTATTGATCATTAGAGGGGTTGGTTTTGTGACTATTGGTTGGCATATATGTTTGGAGGAGTTTATGAATAGAGAAAGTGTACAAGTGCTCCCAATCGCAAGCATATTTATGACCTTGACTATATCCAAGCCCAGTTGACTTCTAGAGACTCTCGATGCCCTGATTGTTGCCATGACTATGCAAAGTCAAGGTAAATCAGGTGGCATGATTTCCAATTCCCATGTTGCATAGTCATAACGACAATCAGGGCATCGAAGATCTTTGAAAATCAACCGAGCCTGGATACAATCAATATGATAAATATGTCTGCAAGCACGGGAGCACACGTACATTGTGTCCTTAGAGGAACTCCTCCAAGCATATGTGACACTCAACGATACCAAAACCTACCTCTCTCTCAATAGGAAAGGTAAGCACAGAAAATGACTCCACCACACGTGGATCAAGTTCCTGTGCAATAGCCGGTGGTGCTAATCCTAAACCAGCTACTTGCACACATTTTAACAATTAAATAATAAAAAGAACTATAATAGAAGTAAAATAGCACATGCAACAAATAATGCTATGATAAAATCAATTGGATTTTTTACCTTCAAAAAATGTGTAGCAAAGTGCAAATTGGGTCTTTTCCTTTCGAATTGTCGGTAATTTTCTCTTGTGTTACTATTGAGTCTAAATTGATGAAGATGACCCAAATTATCTAATTTTACAAATTGATACAATAAATAAAAAAGTAAATAAGATAATATATTGATAAAAGATAAAACCTATTTGTTTATAATAAAAAAATAAAAGTAAAAAGCATTCTTGACATGTTCTCTATCTACAATAGATAACTTCTTACGGCTTTCCATTGTAGGTTCACATGTGAAAAAGAATGAAAGTTTGAGAACATCGCACCCATACCACTCTACTCTATTGTAGAGGGTCTATCTATTGTGAAAAAAATCATACTCACAAATGACATACCTCAATAGTATGGAGGTCATAATTAAAAAAAAAAAAAAAGTTACAACCAAATATTACATGAGGTATAATTAAAGAACTATTGGATCATAAACAAAATAATGTCATAATTAACATCACAATATATCATAACTGTCAACACAATAAATCATAATCAAAAACACAAAAATTGTAACTAAGGGTACATATTGTACACACCCTGCCGCGGGGGGGGGGGGGGGTATGAGAAAAAATTCTATCTGGCTTACCTCACTACAGGAAATATGAGTTTAGGTGGCGTTTTTTTAACGGCGTTTTATAAAACGTCACTGTTTTTAATATTCAATGGCGTTTTATAAACGTCTTGTTTTTCTTTAATTAAAACGGTGCCGTTTTATGAATAGGAGGCGTTTATAAACGTCTTGAAATGCATGTTATCTCACGCGCTTCCTTTTCAAATCTGAGAATCTCAACTCTCAAATTGAACCGATGCACTCGCAAATACTCTCTCTCTCTCTCTCTCTCTGTTGTCTTCAAATGCGTGTTATCTCACAGAGATTCAGTTGCTTATCAATGGAATCCTCAGAAATCGAAGTGATTCATCAGAGCGATTTCGAAGTTCATCTCAGCGATTTAGATTAGTCTCAGCGATTCAGATCTCGAAATCGAAGTTCATATCTCGAAATTTTAAAATTCTGAGTTCATGTCGCTTCAATTTCATATTGCTATTCAAATCTGAGTTCATATCACTTGGATTTCGATTTAGATTTAGATCTGAGTTCATATCCCTTCGGTTTCGATTCAGATCGTGATTCAGATCTCAACGATTCGGATCGGTTTCAGTGATTCATATCTCAAAATCGAAATCGAAGGTCATCTCAGCGATTCAGATCGGTGAGCTCCATTCTCTCTCTCTCTGTCTCCCTCCCTCTCCCTCTCTCTGTCTCGCAGAGATTCCGTAATTATCGCAGAGATTCAGCATGTTGATTCAGAGGTTCAGATCGATCTCAGCGATTCAGATCAGTGATTCATCCGAGCGATTTCGAAGTTCTCTCTCGAAATGGAAATCGAAATTCATCTCAGCGATTCAGATCGGTGAGCTCCACACACTCTCTCTCTTTCTCTCTCTCTCTCTCTCTTAAGGTGTAATCGATCCTTCGATATTCTATGAATGTTTTTGATGTTTGATTTGAAATGATCCTGTCATATCCCTCATTTATCAACCTATATGTATTGACCCTTTCTCATCTATAAAAATCATACTAATGCCCATTCTAAAAATCAACCTATATTTATCAACCTATAGTTCTGCAGAAGATGATATAGTTCGTAGTTTGCGAACAAGCCCTATCAATCCTTCTAAGGATAGGACATCCATAGAAGATTTTGAAATAATAAAACCAATCAGCAGAGGTGCATTTGGTCGAGTTTTCCTGGCAAGGAAAAGGGCAACTGGGGACTTATTTGCTATAAAGGTAATGCCATACTCCACGAAATGGATAGATTATTTGGAATATTAAATTTGAGTGATCAGTAGTTATTTATTTGTACCAAGTTAATTTGTTTGGAATATTCAAATGCTAAATATATCTATATATAAATGTTTATATATGTATGTATGTACGTATGTATATACATAGGTATATATGTATTGTTGATGCTAGGCACAACAGTGGATGAAGGAATTGTGCAAGGGGAAAGAGAAATTACTAGATTTTGGAGTGGCTGAAGTAAGATTATATAGATTTTGAATGTCAAAATGCTAATTACATTTTTTTATATTATAAAAAATAAAATTTCATGGAAGTAATGAGATTTTTTAAGAAGTTTGGGGGGTTCCTGCCTGCCCTTGGGTTGCCGCTAGCTAGGTGCACATGAGTACATACTTTATTTTGAGAGCCTAACAGTATAATGCTATTTGAGTTATTATGGACCAGTTTAGTTTACACACAAATTTTGAGTGTAGTAATAAAAAACATAAAAACATATGCACAGTTTAATTTATTGATTTTAAGAAAAATGGATACAATCCTCTGTGGTTTTACACCTATTACAATGGTGAACCTCTTATTTGATCTCCTGATATACTCACAATTTAATTCCTATAGAAGCATGTTTTTTAATCAAACCACTTGATGGATGTCTTCAAGTCCTCGAATTAAGAACACAAAAGAGAAGGGTTTGATCAAGGGTTTAAATTTTTTTTATCTCAAACAAAGTTCAAACTTTGTCTTTCGAAAAGAAGAGATTAGACTAGCAAACTCTGCGAGTCTTGAGATGTAGAGTGTGGCTTCAGAGCATGTGGGAAAATTAACACATTGATGAAATGCTTGTTGATCTACCACAAGAGTTTTGAAAAGAACTTTGTAACTGAGTCTTGAGGAATGCTTGAGAATTCATAGCCAAAGGTCCCTTCTCCATGAGTGAGAGGCTTTATTTATATGAGGCTCAAGTTGAGGGGTGATAAATTACAATTTAGCTTATGTGATAATTTTATATGAAGTGAGTGTGCATTATGTAAATTTTCTATGTTTTCTTTAGTAATTTAAACTTTGACTTCATCCGATTGATTGGAGGGAGATAAAAAGTTTCTTATTTGGTTCATCTCTTTTGAAATCAGCTTTGATGCAAAGAACATGCTGGAAAAGCTGCGAAACCGCCGGCTTGTGTTTGTTGGTGACTCTATTGGAAGAAACCAATGGGAGTCCCTTCTCTGCATGCTCTCCTCTGCAGCTCCTGATAAAACTTCGATATTTGAAGTGAATGGTAGCCCAATCACAAAGCACACTGGTTTTTTGGCATTCAAGTTCAGGGATTTCAACTGCACTGTTGAGTACTACAGAGCTCCATTTCTAGTGGTGCAAGGTCGGGTCCTGGCTAGAGCGCTCGAAAAGGTGAAGACTACTAAACTTCTAATCCAAGAACGGCAGCACAGATCTTGTTGTTGCATTGTCTATACAGATATGGGATATGGTGCAAGCGATGCAAGATTTATGAAATTGATAAATTACTGGTAGCCTTTATAAATCTCTCACTAAAGGCTACTAGGATTTATGCAGGATTGATAAATAAAAAATAAAAAATATATATAGATATAGATTATGGGTTTTAGTTTGAGTAAATTGTAGATTGAGCTTCAATTGATTGTGTGTTCACATGCATGCATGTATGATATTTGGTTTCGGAACCTAAATTTACAATCTAAATGTTCTTTCATATTTGGATTGCTTTCTTCAGGCAATAAGAGCAATATAGAGGCATAAAATGTGAATGAAGAAGGAAGAGTGCATCCAAATTGCAGAAATGCATCAAACCCTTATCATCAATGTAGTTTCCTCTTTGCTACAAACTTTTGCTACCCAAATTGTAACTTGAAAGCGGTTGAATTTAGTTTTCACTGAGTGGCACTATTTTCTATTATCTTCACATATTACATAGCTAAAATATTGTCTTGGTTTATCTGGTTGTTTGGAAATGTGCTTGCTGAATTTTGGCTGGCTGACCTCTATTTTCGTAGAGTTGTCCAATTTATTTTTCCTATTACACATTTTTGTAAATGTAGGGTTGCTGACTCTATTATAAGTTTTTTAAGTTCCTTGTGTTGTGATAATAATATGTCATTCAGGTGCCCTATATTGTTGTAATTTTCCTTGAATTACCTAACGTCTTTGTAGACACTATCAGGAGAAATTTAGGCTACTGGTGTTAAGGTTTAGCACAGTTAAGTTGCTGCTGTTCCTAATTCGCATGAAGATTTACATGATGAAATATATGATCGTGAAGATGCCTCTATTTGGGCCCAGTGAATATTCATTTGTTCTACCTCTTGGTCTGGTATGAGCTACTATGAGGAGATGACGCATTTATGGAAGGATTATCAGGTACATTATTTGCGAGCAATTTTGCAGTCTAGTATTTGTCATGGTATACATAGATTCATATGCTTGCTTAGGAAGTTATTAATTTTTCTAGCACTAGTACACACATGCACTCACACAAAAGAAAATAAATAAATAAAATAAAAAAGGAGGCCGTGGAAAGAAAGATTTTTTTTAAAAGAAGTAAAAGTTACTGGCTAGACAAAAAAAACCGAGTTTGGTGGCATTTTGTTGTCACATGGAACAACAGCCATTTTAGATGAAGGGATAATGCCTTCACAATGTTTTCCCCAAGGAGTAAGGTTGAGCAATTAAACTAGAATTTTATGTTTGTTATTTATTGAAATAAATGAAAAAACCAATTTGAACCTAGACAAAGAGTAATCTGATTATCACGTTGTTTGAGCTTGAGGGATCATTTATCAATTCACTTTTTGCAGGTGGTTCATGTTGTAAAATCAGATTCCAGACTTGCAAATAATGATCTACCTGTTGATATCCAAAGGTTGAGATGTCGTGCTCTGCTTTATGCTCTCCACTTCTCTCATTCTATTGACAATCTTGGGAAGGTTAGAACTTTTGTCTCTCCAGCATTCATCTGCCAAATAAATTTGGAATCTAGTTCCAGTTACAATTGAATTTGATCTTACCAAAATTCTGAACGCTCCTTAGAATTTTATTACAAATTTTGGGACTTCCTGTGTTGAATTTATAATGATTATAATCAATCAAACATTTGCCACCATGCATGGTTTTGGATCTATTACTCCATTTGAAATGGAATGACAAAATTTTTGAAATCTCATTAGCATTTAAAACCTTACGAGGTTTGTATAGAATGTTGCTCCGAGTATGATGTAGGTGGTAATTTACTTTTGAAAGGCCTCCTACGGGGATATTCCTGTTAAATTAGGTTCTGAGAATACATGACAGTGAGGCCGCAGAAGCTGGTGGAGCGGCTGAGATCCCGTGGGGGAAGATACATTGCTCTTCATCTGAGATATGAGAAGGACATGTTATCTTTCACTAGCTGTACTCATGGTCTTACTGATGCAGAATCTGAAGAGCTAAGAATAATGAGGTAAATATCTTGTATATATATATACATGCAAAATTTTAAAAATGATGATATACCTAAGTACAGATGTACGTATGTGATTTCATACATTTGTACATGTCTAGGCTATATGTTGACAAGTGGCAAAACTTCCTGCCTCTGCATTGGATGTAATGTACCTCCACTGGAAGATGAAGAAGATAAATTCAACAGAACAGAGAAAATGAGGCTTTTGTCCATTAACCCCCGAAGAGGTGGGAATATTTCTTCAAGCTCTCGGTTACCCTCCATCAACATTGATTTATATTGCTGCTGGGGATAGTTTGTGATGTTCTAGGCTAAATTCAATGATGACACCTACATTGCTATTTTTATTGATATGTGATATAAGTATTGCTGCCTGAATTCTGAAAAAATCCACTGAAGTAACATTTGTTTATCGATGTGATGTGGCAGGCTCGACGCATGTTGGCAAAACTAGATATTTACAGGAAGTTTACTAATGCTTTGGCAGTCGCTGTTATTGTGTCCGTAGGCTGGATATGCTATGAGGTAATTTTTCTTGTCTGGGAAATAAGGCTTAATTAATCTTTGAATGTGTTAAGAAATGTCAAGTGTTTAACATGAACCACTATAGGACAGTGGAAAGCACAAAGGGTCCGTTAAAAACCATCCTCTGTGATGAAAAGGTCTCAATAAGATAGCATCTGGCTGAGACCAAAAAAAATTATTAGCATTTGAACCATGTAGAATGCAAGAATGAGGGCCAAGATGAAAATCCCTGTGGAGAAAAAAATGGTTTAAAGGCCTGCTATTATCTACTTTGTTAAAATTTGTTGCAATTGGTAGTCAATTTCTTTGTTAAAATTTGTTGCAATTGGCAGTCAATTGGCAGTCAATTTCTTTCATTTAAAGCAGATAATTGGCACCCTATAATGACCATTATCATTCATACAATGTCCATGTGTATCTGGCAATTATAATTCACCATTCTTCTACCATCATCGTTCATTTACAACCTGTTTGGACGAGAGAAGCAAGTGAAAATTACATGCGGCGGCTATATGTTATAAAAAATTAATTGTCAATTATTTTCTTGTCTCCACATTGAATATTTTCACATGTGGCAGCTGTACTTACTCGGGAGAAGCAAGTGAAGAGTTTGACAGGGATGATCATCATGATGGATATGAAGTTGCTACATGTAGAATTTATGTGAGAGGAGAGGGAAAAAGCCATTGGAGGGAATATGATGAAGCTTTTTTTATTTATTCTTGTTCTTTTACTTTTTTTCCCCCTCTAATTCTTTTTATCTTGTTTAATTGGATTATAGTGTACTGTATGATTCCAAATGTATCATCTGTTGCACATAGTTTAGGCTCATCTTTGGATATAGTTGGAAGACAAGTGGTATTTTTAATATTATAAACCATATTAGTGTGCTTTCTATTCCTTTTTAATTTTTTTGGGCAAATTACACTTTTTAACCATTTTGATTTTAATTGATGTTTTTAAAGTCTGAACATGAATTGTTTTTATTCTTAGGTGTGCAATGCATTGTTTCTTATTTTTAATTTTGTTTTCAAGCTTAGTTTATTTATTATTTTAGTAAACATCAATTATTAGTTCTTAATAATTGTTTGACAGGTATTTTTTTTGTTCAACCGTATAAAATTAACACAATTTAAAAATTAAAAAAGGCTATGGCGGTGTTTAAAAAACGTCACTATATCTCATCCCAACGGTTAGATTTTTAAAAGGTATAAATGTTTATGACGGCGTTTTCAAAAACGTCGCTAAATGTCATAGTGACGTCATAGTACCGTTAGGTAGGACATTTGGCGACGTTTTTAAAAACGCCGCCTATACTAATATAACGACGTTTCTCAAACGCCATAAAGCTATAGCGACGGCCGCGTCATCGGCGTTTGGTACTAAACGTCACAAAAAGAATTAGCGACGTTTTCCAGCCGTGCCTATAAGTAAAACAATTTACAGGAAGCCAATCTTTAACCCACACATCAGCAAAGAGTCATAAATGCATGAGTCAAAGTTAGGAGGTAACGAATTGTGGTTGATTTTAACTTTTATTATCCATTCATTATGTCCCACTTAATCAAAGTTAATTGTTAACAATTTATTAATTAAGGCTTCATTTAGTTGTTTAAAATTTAGTTTATTTGCTAAAAATATTTTAGCTCATATAGAAAACTCATTTCTTCTAAAATATCTCACATTAATCACTTCAAAAGTCATTAAAAAAAAAAAAATCAAAAGTCATTAAACAAATAGACCCACCAAAAATATGTTTGAAATTTTATCTCTTGTTAAAATAAAACATTTCATTTTGGTCAACGGATTTTAATTTGAACAATTTAACCTTACAATTTTAGTTTTGTTACATTGTAGTACTCCCTTCGTTACTTATTGTTAAAATTTTAAACGAAAAAAGACTATGTGTAAAGTTAAAGAGACCAAAGTAAAATCAAAAGAAAGTACAAGGATCAATAGTGCAATTAATAAATTATGCCGGTGATCCTTATAGTTTTTATTAAATTTTACTTTACTCTCTAATTTTGCATGTTGTCTTTTTCTATTAAAAGGTTTACAGTGCATAATTGAGGGACAACATTGCAACATTGCTGAAATTAGTCAAATTGAAACTAAAAAAATTAAAGTAACATTTTACTTAAATTACGGGGACTAATCATATAATTTATCAAAAAACTTAAATAAAAAAATTTATATTATTAACTTCTTTTCATTAATCTTTAAAATAATAATAATAATAATAAACAAACAAACAAACACTTAACCTGTCACAGAAAAATTTAGTTAGATAGTTGTTAACACAATTAATTAAAATTCTATTTTCATTAATTGATGAGTTCTTTAAAATCCACATAACAAATATTTATTATTGATGAGTTCTTTAAAATCCACAAAACAAATATTTATTACTTACTCTTTTTTTCCTTCTTTTTGAACGGCAAAAAAGAACAATATCTTGATGCAATAAAGAGTAGAAGAGGTACACAAAGTACATCAATAAAACACAAACAGATTGGGGCTGGCATTTTTTATACTTTTTTCTCACTAAAATAGCTTGAAAGTGACGTTGGGCGTCAGGCGGGCCGGGCCTCAGATCGGGCTTGGATCGAGCCAACGGGCAAGGCCTTGAACCTCGGGTTAGGTCAGAAAAAGCATGGCTCAAGCCCTAGCCCGGGGCATCAGGCCTGGGCGGGCCTTAATCTGTTAGAAAATGGTTTATTATAGGCATATTTTTTAGCTCAATTTGTGTGGGTCCCAAACGTCTTTTTGGGGTGGGTCCGAAGAGGTGACGTGTTCCTTGCTGCGTGGCAAGTCACACGGTGAAGACGGAACGTTAAAACCATTTATGAGTGAATGGGAAGTTGACGTCGTTTCAGGTTTAACATTAATTTTTATTTAGATAAAATTCATTTGAATTTTTTCAATAAAAATTATTGTGGGAATTTAATTTAATTATAAATTCAAATTTTGGATTCCTAAATAGTTTTCTAAAATTTGTCATTGTAAGAATTTAATTTAATTCTAAATTTAATTTTTAGATTCCTCAGTAGTTTCCTAAAAGTTTGTACCTTTTCATTTATTTATTAAACTATTCAATTTGTTTAATATATATATATTCAAATGGTTTAATATATATATATATTCAAAATAGTTTATGTAATAAAATTGAAACAGTTGCTCTAACGGACAAATATTTTCCACTAACGGACAAAACCACCATTCAAATAGTGAGTGCATTGTTTAAAGTTTGGTGTGCACCTTTTCACTTAAACAGTGGTACCTGTTCGGACCAATTTTGGTTGCCTATAAATACAATCTTTTTCAGCAGTTCTGGAGATCCGAAAATCAGTGATAATTTGTTCCTTTGTGTTGTCGAGATTTTATCTTGCATTTTAATCTTCATTCTAGTTTAGGAAAAAGTAAAAGAGAGTTTAGAACACAAGGTTTGGTTCGCCGAACAAATTTATTTGAAGTGCTTCTATAAATTTGTGAAGATCATTGTATCCTGGGAGATAGACGCCATTCAACCGTAAGCACCGTAGTGCGGCGAATCTGTCTTAAGGACAGAGTGTCATACACTCGACTTGGTCTTAATTTTATTTGGGTTCGATAAATAAATCTGGTATGTTATTTATTTATTTTGTTTGAATTTATTTCAAATTTTTTTTATATACACAGAAGATTGTTCCAACGATCTTAAGACAGATTCGAATTATTCTGTTTACAGAATTTTTCGTTTGTTTTCCTTTTTCATTCTTCGTAAATAATTTCAGAAGAAAATTATTTTCTGTGGATTTACAAAATAATATTCTGGTTGGAAAAACAAATAGTAATTATATGCTATTTGACAGATAGTAGTAATATACTGTCTCTTTTCTTTGACAACAACTAGTAGTACGATACTGGTGTCATTAACAATTCAGAATATATTTTTGTGAAATTTTTTCAGAAATTAATTTTGGGTTTTAGAAATTATTTTTCTGAGTTTTCATTAATTAAAATTCTGTTTTCAGTATTTTAATTACTGAAGTGTTACTGAAATTAATTTTCTGTGTGGAATTAATTTGGTTAAATAAAATTTTATTTTATTTTCAAATTAATTGAAAAAATAAAAATTATAGTTTTTATTTCTTCTATTTTATAGAATTTAATTTCTTGTGTGGAATTAATTTGGTTAAATAAAATTTTGTTTTATTTCCAAATTAATTGAAAAAAAATAATAATAAAAGTTATAGTTTTTATTTCTTTTATTTTACAGAATTTAGTTTTCTGTGTGGAATTAATTTGTTTAAATAAAATTTTATTTTATTTTCAAATTAATTGGAAAATAAAAGTTACATTCTTGTCTCTTTTATTTTTTTAGAATTTAATTCTGTGAATTTGGTTTAATTTTCTGTGTAGTGTAAATTCTAATTATAATTTTGTTTTATATATTAGAATTGATGGCTACTGAAACAAATGCCCAAACAAGTACTACTGTGGTGGCTGCAATGACGCCAACCCCCTCTCCTGTTGTAACAGTACCGGTAAATCACGGTGAAAAGCCAGAGAAGTTCTTAGAAACTGACTTGAAAAGATGGCAACAGAAAATGTTGTTCTATCTTACAACTCTGAACCTGGCTCGTTTCCTCCGTGAAGATGCTCCTATCCTGAAAGAGGATGAAACCGATCGGCAAGTGGTTGCTACGGTTGATGCCTGGAAACATGCCTATTTCCTTTGCCGGAATTACGTCTTGAACGGACTTGACAACATATTATACAATGTCTACAGTCCAATCAAGACAGCAAAGGAACTTTGGGAATCGTTGGAGAAAAAATACAAAACGGTAGATGCCGGCTCAAAGAAATTTGTGGTTGGCAGATTCTTGGATTTTGTAATGGTTGATTCAAAAACTGTGATCAGCCAAGCTCAAGATTTCCAACTCATTCTGCATGACATTCACGCAGAAGGTATGTTTCTCAGTGAATCCTTTCAAGTTGCAGCCTTAATTGAAAAATTACCAAAAGGCTAGAAGGAATTCAAGAACTACCTCAAACATAAGCGCAAAGAAATTTCTATGGACGAGTTAATTATGCGTTTGAGGATTGAGGAGGACAACCGCAATTCTGAAAAGGGGGCTGGTAAGCTTCATATGGAGTCTAAGGCAAATGTGGTGGAACATGTTTCAAAAACCAAGAAACGAAAGTCTTTTGGAGAAAGTTCATCACAAGGCTTTAAAGGGGGGGAAAATAAAAAGTACAAGTTTAATGGCAAATGTTACATCTGTGACAAAGAGGGACATCGGGCCAAAGATCGCCGTAGCAAAGGCAAAAGCAAAAGAAGAACAAGCAAGAAGCCTGCTCAAGCCCACATGACTGAAGTGGACAATATTTCCAATGATATAGATGATATCAATCTTTCTGCAGTTGTTTCCGAGGCAAATCTTGTCGGAAATCCTAAAGAATGGTGGGTGGACACTGGTGCTACTCGCCATATTTGTGCCAACAAAAAGATGTTCACATCTTATTCTTCAGTGGACAATGGTGAACAACTTTTTATGGGCAACTCCTCAACTTCCAAAGTTGAAGGACAAGGAAAGATTATACTCAAGATGACATCTGGAAAGGAACTCACTCTCAACAATGTGTTGTATGTACCGGACATTCGCAAGTATTTAGTTTCCAGATCTTTGTTGAGTAAGAATGGGTTTAGGCTAGTTTTTGAAAGTAACAAGTTTGTACTTACAAAAAACGGGATGTATGTAGGAAAAGGTTACATGTCTGATGGCCTTTTCAAGTTAAATGTAATGACCATTGTACCTTCAATTATTAATAATACTACATCTTCTTCTTACTTGCTTAAGTCTTCAAATTTATAGCATGATAGACTAGGACATGTTAATTATGGATCTTTGCGTAGATTAATTAATATGGAATGTTTACCTAAATTTAACATTGATTCAAATCATAAATGTGAAATTTGCATTGAGGCAAAATTATCTAAAACTCCTTTTCATTCAATTGAAAGAAGTACGACACTACTTGAATTAATTCATAGTGACATTTGTGATTTTAAATCAATTCACACTAGAGGTGGGAAAAAATATTTTATCACTTTTATAGATGACTATACTAGATATAGCTATGTTTATTTAATTCGAACCAAGGATGAAGCTTTGGAAACTTTTATTCAATATAAGAATGAAGTTGAAAATCAACTTGGTAAGAAAATCAAGAAACTTAGAAGTGATAGAGGTGGTGAATATGAATCACCTTTTGGTGAATTTTGTAAAGAACATGGAATAATTCATCAAACCACCACTCCTTACTCACCTCAGCAAAATGGAATTGCTGAAAGGAAAAATAGGACTTTAAAAGAAATGATGAATGCCATGTTAATAAGTTCTGGATTAGCTCAGAACTTGTGGGGGGAAGCAATACGTTCTGCTAATTATATACTTAATAAAGTACCCCGAAAGAAAGTGAATCAAACACCTTACGAATTGTGGCATGGAAGAGTACCATCCTACAAATATTTAAAAGTGTGGGGGTGTTTGGCTAAAGTGGCTATTCCTAGTCCTAAAAAGACTAAGATAGGTCCTAAGACCATTGATTGCATTTTCATTGGTTATGCCAAGAATAGTAGTGCATATCGGTTTTTGATTCATAAATCAGAACATTCCGAAATGCATGTAAATACTATTATTGAATCTCGGAATGCATCTTTCTTTGAACATGTATTTCCAAATAAGACTAGACAAGAGACTAGTAATAAGAAAAGATCTTTTGATGCTATTACTAGTAATGATCAAGAACATGATCAGGAACAAGAGTTAGATCAAAATGAGGAAGAAGAACTTAGGCGTAGTAAACGTGCTAGAACCTCAAAATCTTTTGGTCCAGATTTTCTAACATATTTGTTAGAAAATGAGCCTTTAACTTTTAAAGATGCTATGTCCAGTCCTGAAGCTCCTTTATGGAAAGAAGCTGTCAACAGTGAAGTTGAATCCATCTTGCAAAATCACACTTGGGAATTAGTGGACTTGCCACCAGGTTGTAAACCTCTTGGGTACAAGTGGATTTTCAAACGAAAATTGAAAGCGGATGGATCAATAGACAAATATAAGGCAAGACTTGTAGTCAAAGGTTTTAGACAAAAAGAAAGTCTAGATTACTTTGACCCATACTCACCGGTTACTAAAATAACATCCATTAGAATGCTAATTGCCATTGCATCTCTCTACAATCTAGAAATTCATCAAATAGATGTTAAAACCGCTTTCTTAAATGGTGAGTTAAATGAAGAAATTTACATGGAACAACCAAAAGGGTTTTCTGTTCCAGGGAAAGGAAAGAAAGTGTGTAAATTGGTTAAATCATTATATGGTTTAAAACAAGCGCCAAAGCAATGGCATGAGAAATTTGACAAGGCAATGATGTCAAATGGATTTAAAATTAATGAGTGTGACAAATGTATTTATATTAAAAACACAAATAAAGGTTGTCATTGTATGTCTTTATGTAGATGATATGCTCATCATTGGTAGTAATAATGATATGATTAAAACTACCAAGAAAATGTTGAATAAACATTTTGATATGAAGGACATGGGCATTGCTGATGTAATACTTGGTATAAAAATTACCAAAACATCAGAAGGATATGCTTTGTCACAATCTCATTACATTGAGAAAATACTTGACAAATTCAGCAAAGATGATGATCATCTTGCTAGAACTCCTGTAGATGTTAATTTGTATCTTTCTAAGAATGTACATGAAAGTATTTCTCAATTAGAGTATGCCCAAATTATTGGAAGCTTAATGTACTTGATGAACTGCACTCGCCCAGATATAGCTTATGCAGTAAGTAAATTAAGTAGATATACGAGTAATCCGGGAGTAGAACACTGGAAAGCAATGATAAGGGTTCTAAGATATCTCCGATTTACTCGTAACATTGGGCTTCATTATACTAGATATCCAGTAGTACTTGAAGGATACTGTGATGGAAATTGGATATCGGATACTAGAGACTCGAAGTCCACCAGTGGGTATGTCTTTACTCTTGGTGGGGCGGCTGTATCTTGGAAATCTTCCAAACAGACTTGTATTGCTAGGTCTACTATGGAATCTGAATTCATAGCTTTAGACAAAGCAGGGAAAGAGGCCGAATGGCTTCGCCACTTCCTTGAAAATATTCCAATATGGCCAAAACCGGTGCCTGCTATATGCATATATTGCGATAGTCAATCAGCTATAGGTAGAGCACAGAGTCATATGTATAACGGTAAGTCACGACACATTCGTCGTCGACATAACACCGTGAGACAACTACTCTCTACTGGAATTATTTCCATAGAATATGTTAAGTCTAAAGACAACATAGCGGATCCACTAACCAAAGGGTTAGCAAGAGAGTTAGTTGAGAATTCATCGAGGGGAATGGGATTAAAGCCTATGAAATAAGAGTTACCACAACGGCAACCCAACTTAGTTGACTGGAAATCCCAAGATCTAGGTTCAAAGGGACAACCGAGTTGTGATTGACTCAGAAGGATCACTGTGGAGTCCAACTCTTACCCATTTCTATGATGAAATAAGTGATGTCTGCAGCGATTTAGGTTAAGTAATACTTTTAATGATTCTTATATCTAGGTAAACCTAGTGGAGTATGGCAGGATACTCTTCATAAGAATCATCTATGTGAATGTGAACTGGGTTGGTTCTATAATATTTGTGAAGGGTTACAAGTCTTTAGAGCACTCATGAAGACCAGGTTGTTCAGGGCCAAAATGAACACAATAGTGAGAACTAAACTGTGTCTGGGGATAATCTGTATGAGTTCTATTGTCTTGGTTTACACAAACGGCTGAACAGTTCAAGACATCATGTTCACTGGTTAGCTAGTAAATCCGATAGTGTCTCACAAGGGAAGGTTCAAAGCAAAAACTACCTATCCTTTGCAGAATATTTCCAATTTCTGTACTCTTTGTTATTAGATCATGTTGTTGCATTTTCTCTCCGTCAAATTCCATTCATGTGGGGGATTGTTGGAAAATGGTTTATTATAGGCATATTTTTTAGCCCAATTTGTGTGGATCCCAAACGTCTTTTTGGGGTGGGTCCGAAGAGATGACGTGTTCCTTGCTGCGTGGCAAGTCACACGGTGAAGACGGAACGTTAAAACCATTTATGAGTGAATGGGAAGTTGACGTCGTTTTCAGGTTTAACATTAATTTTTATTTAGATAAAATTCATTTGAATTTTTTCAATAAAAATTATTGTGGAAATTTAATTTAATTCTAAATTCAAATTTTGGGTTCCTAAGTAGTTTCCTAAAATTTGTCATTGTAAGAATTTAATTTAATTCTAAATTTAATTTTTAGATTCCTCAGTGGTTTCCTAAAAGTTTGTACCTTTTCATTTATTTATTAAACTATTCAATTTGTTTAATATATATATATATATTCAAATGGTTTAATATATATATATATATATATTCAAAATAGTTTATGTAATAAAATTGAAACAGTTGCTCTAACGGACAAATGTTTTCCACTAACGGACAAAACCACCATTCAAATAGTGAGTGCATTGTTTAAAGTTTGGTGTGCACCTTTTCACTTAAACAGTGGTACCTGTTCGGACCAATTTTGGTTGCCTATAAATACAATCTTTTTCAGCAGTTCTGGAGATCCGAAAATCAGTGATAATTTGTTCCTTTGTGTTGTCGAGATTTTATCTTGCATTTTAATCTTCATTCTAGTTTAGGAAAAAGTAAAAGAGAGTTTAGAACACAAGGTTTGGTTCGCCGAACAAATTTATTTAAAGTACTTCTATAAATTTGTGAAGATCATTGTATCCTGGGAGATAGACGCCATTCAACCGTAAGCACCGTAGCGGGGCGAATCTGTCTTAAGGACAGAGTGTCACACACTCGACTTGGTCTTAATTTTATTTGGGTTCGATAAATAAATCTGATATGTTATTTATTTATTTTGTTTGAATTTATTTCAAATTTTTTTTATATACACAGAAGATTGTTCCAACATAATCTTGGTCGGGCCTTGGGTGGGCAAGCCATTTTTACACCCTAATGGCTACAATACAATCTCCCCTAAACTACAGGAAACACTCATAAGCACAATCTGTTGGAAAATGGTTTTATATAGGCATATTTTTAACCCAATTTGGGTAGACCCTAAACGTGTTTTGGGGTGGGTCCGAAAAGGTGAAGTGGTGAAAACGGAACGTCAAAACCATTTATGAGTGAATGGGAAGATGACGTCGTTTTCGGGTTTAACATTAATTTCTTTGATAAAATTCATTTGAATTTTTCAATAAAAATTATTGTGGGAATTTAATTTAATTCTAAATTCAAATTTTGGGTTCCTGAGTGGTTTCCTAAGGTTTGTAATTTTGGGAGTTTAATTTAATTCTTAATTCAAATTTTTATTTCCTAATTGGTTTCCTAAAAATTTGATTAAACTATTTAAATAGTTTAATAAAGTTATTTCTTTCAAGTGATAGATTTTTTATGAATTAACTTTTCTAACTATTCTAATAGTTTATTTATTAAAACAGTTTTTGTAACTGTTGCACTTCATAACCTTTTAAATTGTTTGAAAGCAACGGTCAAGTTTACATTCAAATCGGTTAATTTGAATAAGACACCTATTGACTATTCAAACGGACACTTTTTGTTGCCTATAAATAGAATTGATATTCCAGCAATCTGTGTAGGTTGTTTTTTTTAGAGACATCGAAAAAACCAGTCAGAAAAATAGTCTGAAATTTTGTTCCATTGTTGTCCAAAATTTTCTATTTTTGCATTATTCTTCATTTTAGTTTTAGAATAAATTAAAGAGAGTATTAGAACACAGGTTTGGTTCGACGTACAAATTTGTTTGGTGTGCTACAACAATTTTGTGAAGATCATTGTATCTTGGGAGATAGACGCCACTCAACCGTAAGCACCGTAGCGGAGCGAATCTGTCTTAAGGACAGAGTGTCACACACTCGACTTGGTCTTAAATTATTTATTCAGTTTAATAAATAAATTCGGTACGTTATTTATTTATTTGTTTGGATTTATTTCTATTTATTTTATTTACATAGAAGATTGTTCCAACAATCTTAAGACAGATTCGAATTATTCTGTTTACAGAATTTTTCGTTTGTTTTCCTTTTTCATTCTTCGTAAATAATTTCGGAAGAAAATTATTTTCTGTGGATTTACAAAATAATATTCTGGTTGGAAAAACAAATAGTGATTATACGCTATTTGACAGATAGTAGTAATATACTGTCTCTTTTCTTTGACGACAACTAGTAGTACGATACTGGTGTCATTAACAATTCAGAATATATTTTTGTGGAATTTTTTCAGAAATTAATTTTGGGTTTTAGAAATTATTTTCTGAGTTTTCATTAATTAAAATTCTGTTTCAGTATTTTAATTATTGAAGTGTTATTGAAATTAATTTCTTGTGTGGAATTAATTTGGTTAAATAAAATTTTATTTTATTTCCAAATTAATTGAAAAATAAAGGTTATAGTTTTTATTTCTTTTATTTTACAGAATTTAATTTCTTGTGTGGAATTAATTTGGTTAAATAAAATTTTATTTTATTTCCAAATTAATTGAAAAATAAAGGTTATAGTTTTTATTTCTTTTATTTTACAGAATTTAATTTCTTGTGTGGAATTAATTTGGTTAAATAAAATTTTATTTTATTTCCAAATTAATTGGAATATAAAAGTTATAGTTTTTATTTCTTTTACTTTTACAGAATTTACTTTCTGTGTGGAATTAATTTGTTTAAATAAATTTTATTTTATTTTCAAATTAATTCGAAAATAAAAGTTACATTCTTGTTTCTTTTATTTTTACAGAATTTAATTCTGTGAATTTGGTTTAATTTTCTGTGTAATTTAAATTCTAATTATAATTTTGTTTTATATATTAGAATTAATGGCTACTGAAACAAATGCCCAAACAAGTACTACTGTGGTGGCTGCAATTACGCCAACCCCCTCTCCTGTTGTAACAGTACCGGTAAATCACGGTGAAAAGCCAGAGAAGTTCTTAGGAACTGACTTTAAAAGATGGCAACAGAAAATGTTGTTCTATCTTACAACTCTGAACCTAGCTCGTTTTCTCCGTAAAGATGCTCCTATCCTGAAAGAGGATGAAACCGACCGGCAAGTGGTTGCTGCGGTTGATGCTTGGAAACATGCCGATTTCCTTTGCCGGAATTATGTCTTGAACGGACTTGACAACACATTGTACAACGTCTACAGTCCAATCAAGACAGCAAAGGAACTTTGGGAATCATTGGAGAAAAAGTACAAAACGGAAGATGCCGGCTCAAAGAAATTTGTGGTTGGCAGATTCTTAGATTTTGTAATGGTTGATTCAAAAACTGTGATCAGCCAAGCTCAAGATTTCCAACTCATTCTGCATGACATTCACGCAGAAGGTATGTTTCTCAGTGAATCCTTTCAAGTTGCAGCCTTAATTGAAAAATTACCAAAAGGCTGGAAGGAATTCAAGAACTACCTCAAACATAAGCGCAAAGAAATTTCTATGGACGAGTTAATTGTGCGTTTGAGGATTGAGGAGGACAACTGCAATTCTGAAAAGCGGGCTGGTAAACATCCTATGGAGTCTAAGGCAAATGTGGTGGAACATACTTCAAAAACCAAGAAACGAAAGTCTTTTGGAGAAAGTTCATCACAAGGCTGTAAAGGGGGGGATAATAAAAAGTACAAGTTTAATGGCAAATGTTACATCTGTGATAAAGAGGGACATCGGGCCAAAGATTGCCGTAGCAAAGGCAAAAATAAAAGAAGAACAAGCAAGAAGCCTGCTCAAGCCCACATGACTGAAGTGGACAATATTTCCAATGGTGTTGATGACATCAATCTTTCTGCAGTTGTTTCCGAGGCAAATCTTGTCGGAAATCCTAAAGAATGGTGGGTGGACACTGGTGCTACTCGCCATATCTGTGCCGACAAAAAGATGTTCACATTTTATTCTACAGTGGATAATGGTGAACAACTCTTTATGGGCAACTCCTCAACTTCCAAAGATGAAGGACAAGGAAAGATTGTACTCAAGATGACATCTGGAAAGGAACTCACTCTCAACAATGTGCTGTATGCACCGGACATTCGCAAGAATCTTGTTTCCGGATCTTTGTTGAGTAAGAATGGGTTTAGGCTAGTATTTGAGAGTGATAAATTTGTACTTACTAAAGTTAAATGTAATGACCGTTGTACCCTCAGTTATTAATAATACTACATCTTCTTCTTACTTGCTTGAGTCTTCAAATTTATGGCATGGTAGACTAGGACATGTTAATTATGGATCTTTGCGTAGATTAATTAATATGGAATGTTTACCTAAATTTAACATTGATTCAAATCATAAATGTGAAATTTGCGTTGAGGCAAAATTATCTAAAACTCATTTTCATTCAATTGAAAGAAGTACGGAACCACTTGAATTAATTCATAGTGACATTTGTGATTTTAAATCAATTCAATCCAGAGGTGGAAAAAAGTATGTAATCACTTTTATAGATGACTATACTAGATATAGTTATATTTATTTAATTCGAACCAAGGATGAAGCTTTGGAAACTTTCATTCAATATAAGAATGAAGTTGAAAATCAACTTGGTAAGAAAATCAAGAAACTTAGAAGTGATAGAGGTGGTGAATATGAATCACCTTTTGGTGAGTTTTGTAAAGAATATGGAATAATTCATCAAACCACCGCTCCTTACTCACCTCAACAAAATGGGATTGCTGAAAGGAAAAATAGGACTTTAAAAGAAATGATGAATGCCATGTTAATAAGTTCTGGATTACCTCAGAACTTGTGGGGGGAAGCAATACTTTCTGCTAATTATATTTTAAATAAAGTACCCCGAAAGAACATAAACCAAACACCTTATGAATTGTGGCATGGAAGAGTACCATCCTACAAATACTTAAAAGTATGGGGGTGTTTAGCTAAAGTGGCTATTCCTAGTCTTAAAAAGACTAAGATAGGTCCTAAGACCATTGATTGCATTTTCATTGGTTATGCCAAGAATAGTAGTGCATATCGGTTTTTGATTCATAAATTAGAACATTCCGAAATGCATGTAAATACTATTATTGAATCTCGGAATGCATCTTTCTTTGAACATGTGTTTCCGAATAAGTTTGGACAAGAGACTAGTAATAAGGAAAGATCTTTTGATGCTATTACTAGTAATGATCAAGAACATGATCAAGAACAAGAGTTAGATCAAAATGAAGAAGAGGAACCTAGGCGTAGTAAACGTGCTAGAACCTCAAAATCTTTTGGTCCAGATTTTCAAGAACAAGAGTTAGATCAAAATGAAGAAGAGGAACCTAGGCGTAGTAAACGTGCTAGAACCTCAAAATCTTTTGGTCCAGATTTTCTAACATATATGGTAGAAAATGAGCCTTTAACTTTTAAAGAGGCTATGTCCAGTCCTGAAGCTCCTTTATGGAAAGAAGCTGTCAACAGTGAAGTTGAATCCATCTTGCAAAATCACACTTGGGAATTAGTGGACTTGCCACCAGGTTGTAAACCTCTTGGGTACAAGTGGATTTTCAAAAGAAAATTGAAAGCGGATGGATCAATAGATAAATACAAGGCAAGACTTGTAGTCAAAGGTTTTAGACAGAAAGAAGGTCTAGATTACTTTGACACATACTCACCGGTTACTAGAATCACATCCATTAGAATGCTAATTGCCATTGCATCTCTATACAATCTAGAAATTCATCAAATGGATGTTAAAACCGCTTTCTTAAATGGTGAGTTAAATGAAGAAATTTACATGGAACAACCAGAAGGGTTTTCTGTTCCAGGGAAAGAAAAGAAAGTGTGTAAATTGGTTAAATCATTATGTGGTTTAAAACAAGCGCCAAAGCAATGGCATGAGAAATTTGACAAGGCAATGATGTCAAATGGATTTAAAATTAATGAGTGTGACAAATGTGTTTATATTAAAAACACAGATAAAGGTTATGTCATTGTATGTCTTTATGTAGATGATATGCTCATAATAGGTAGTAATAATGAGATGATTAAAACTACCAAGAAAATGTTGAATAAACATTTTGACATGAAGGACATGGGCATTGCTGATGTAATTCTTGGTATTAAAATTACCAAAACATCAGAAGGATATGCTTTGTCACAATCTCATTACATTGAGAAAATACTTGACAAATTCAGCAAAGATGATGATCATCTTGCTAGAACTCCTGTAGATGTTAATTTGTATCTTTCTAAAAATGTACAGGAAAGTATTTCTCAATTAGAGTATGCCCAAATTATTGGAAGCTTAATGTACTTGATGAACTGCACCCGCCCAGATATAGCTTATGCAGTAAGTAAATTAAGTAGATATACGAGTAATCCAGGAGTAGAACACTGGAAAGCAATGATAAGGGTTCTAAGATATCTTCGATTTACTCGTAACATTGGGCTTAACTATACTAGATATCCAGCAGTACTTGAAGGATACTGTGATGCAAATTGGATATCGGATACTAGAGACTCGAAGTCCACCAGTGGGTATGTCTTTACTCTTGGTGGGGCGGCTGTATCTTGGAAATCTTCCAAACAGACTTGTATTGCTAGGTCTACTATGGAATCTGAATTCATAGCTTTAGACAAAGCAGGGAAAGAGGCAGAATGGCTTCGCCACTTCCTTGAAGATATTCCAATATGGCCAAAACCGGTGCCTGCTATATGCATACATTGTGATAGTCAATCAGCAATTGGTAGAGCACAGAGTCATATGTATAACGGTAAGTCACGACACATTCGTCGTCGACATAACACCGTACGACAACTACTCTCTAATGGAATTATTTCCATAGAATATGTTAAGTCTAAAGACAACATAGCGGATCCACTAACCAAAGGGTTAGCAAGAGAGTTAGTTGAGAATTCATCGAGGGGAATGGGACTAAAGCCTATTTAATAAGAGTTACCACAACGGCAACCCAACCTAGTTGACTGGAGATCCCAAGATCTAGGTTCAAAGGGACAACCGAGTTGTGATTGACTCAGAAAGATCACTGTGGAGTCCAACTCCTACCCATTTCTATGATAAAATAAGTGATGTCTGCAGCGTTTGAGGTTAAGTAAAATTTTAATGATTCTTATATCTAGGTAAACCTAGTGGAGTATGGCAGGATACTTTTCATAAGAATCACCTATGTGAGTGTGAACTGGGCCGGTTCTATAAGATTTGTGAAGGGCTACAAGTCTTTAGAGCAGTCATGAAAGACCAGGTTGTTCAGGGCCAAAATGAACACAATAGTGAGAACTAAACTGTGTCTGGGAATATACTGTGTGAGTTCTATTGTCTTGGTTTACACAAACGGCTGAACAGTTCAAGACATCATGTTCACTGGTTAGCTAGTAAATCCGATAGTGTCTCACAAGGGAAGGTTCAAAGCCAAAAGTTACCTATCCTTTGCAGAATATTTTCAATTTCTGTACTCTCTGTAATTAGATCATGTTGTTGCATTTTCTCTCCGTCAAATTCCATTCATGTGGGGGATTGTTGGAAAATGGTTTTATATAGGCATATTTTTAACCCAATTTGGGTGGACCCTAAACGTGTTTTGGGGTGGGTTCGAAAAGGTGAAGTGGTGAAAACGGAACGTCAAAACCATTTATGAGTGAATGGGAAGATGACGTCGTTTTCGGGTTTAACATTAATTTCTTTGATAAAATTCATTTGAATTTTTCAATAAAAATTATTGTGGGAATTTAATTTAATTCTAAATTCAAATTTTGGGTTCCTGAGTGGTTTCCTAAGGTTTGTAATTTTGAGAGTTTAATTTAATTCTTAATTCAAATTTTTATTTCCTAATTGGTTTCCTAAAAATTTGATTAAACTATTTAAATAGTTTAATAAAGTTATTTCTTTCAAGTGATAGATTTTTTATGAATTAACTTTTCTAACTATTCTAATAGTTTATTTATTAAAACAGTTTTTGTAACTGTTGCACTTCATAACCTTTTAAATTGTTTGAAAGCAACGGTCAAGTTTACATTCAAATCGGTTAATTTGAATAAGACACCTATTGACTATTCAAACGGACACTTTTTGTTGCCTATAAATAGAATTGATATTCCAGCAATCTGTGTAGGTTGTTTTTTTAGAGACATCGAAAAAACCAGTCAGAAAAATAGTCTGAAATTTTGTTCCATTGTTGTCCAAAATTTTCTATTTTTGCATTATTCTCCATTTTAGTTTTAGAATAAATTAAAGAGAGTATTAGAACACAGGTTTGGTTCGACGTACAAATTTGTTTGGTGTGCTACAACAATTTTGTGAAGATCATTGTATCTTGGGAGATAGACGCCACTCAACCGTAAGCACCGTAGCGGGGCGAATCTGTCTTAAGGACAGAGTGTCACACACTCGACTTGGTCTTAAATTTTTATTCAGTTTAATAAATAAATTCGGTATGTTATTTATTTATTTGTTTAGATTTATTTCTATTTATTTTATTTACAGAAGATTGTTCCAACACAATCATCTCAGGCCACCTGAGAAAATGTACACCTCCTAGCAATAAGAAGACAATAATCTAAACAACTTGAGAACACCCCAAATATCCAAAAATAAAACCACAATCACCAGCCCCATCTGTAGACTGGAGCCCACAGCGTTTCTTGGAAATTAATAACAAAGTTAGATATCGAAATAAACTCCAAACAACCTCCATCCCTCAACCACAGACCAAGCCTGACCTTGATAAAAATTGGGTACCTTTACCCACTCTACAGATACCCTGTTAAAATACATTCGTTTTGAAACTTCCAAAAGAGACAAAAATAGCGGCTGGAATTGAAAACAATATCTTCTTCTTTGGCTTCCCGGGGAAATCTCCTAACCACCATTCGTGAAGCTCAAGTCACGAACAGGGTATTGTTTAATTTATCAAAAATGCTAGAGGTTCTAAAAATTCTATCAAAAGTTTTATCAAATGTCTCACATGGGTGTGGGACCCACATGGCACCCACATTGTGTGGGTCCCACACCCATGTGAGACATTTGGTAAAACTTTTGGTAGAATATTTGGGGTCTCTAACATTACTCTTAATTTATTACTTACTATCCTATAAAAATGGTAGTTTACACTAGATCGTCTCCTACCTTTCTATTTTCTTTGCCCTACCCAATACCACGAATGAGATCCACCATTAGTGGAGGATCCAGCCAGAAATTTTACTCAGTGGGGTTAAATTTTGTAATAAAAATTATTGTTTAATTTATTTATTTTTTTGTTTTTGATTTCCACAAATTTTAGTGGTCCATGAGTATATGTAATTATACAATTATTTTCATATGAATTTTACAAAATCATCCTATATAAAAAGTTTTAACAAATTACTGATTTCACAAAAATGATCACATTGTCACGCAATGTAATTATTTGGTTGAGGGAATGTAATTACCCAAGTGCCATCAAGATTACAAGGGGGGGGGAGGGGGAAAGTAGATTACAAGAATGTAATTATCAAACCCACAAAACTTTTAATGAAAAATCAAAATATGAATACTTGATTTTATAAAAATATTTAATATTCCAGAACAGTAAATCTAACAAAATCAAAAAATTTGAACCATTTATCTAGTGTCAATACAATTCTAGTGGGTTCAACTCGATGAAATCTTAAAATTATGAATAATATTAAATTAAGACTAATTCTTTTCAAATTTTGAGTGTTGTGTCAAGTGACACCATAGACTAGTATGTGGCTCCGCCCATGACCACCACCATGCCAACTCGAATATCACCACTAGAAATCAACACCAAATATACACCCACCACCACTAGAAGAAATCCCACCAGCAGTGATCTACTATCCCCCTCTCCAACACCATTACAAAATCACCCAAACCCACACCATCGCCACAAACCCGCCATTACGACCACCAACAGATTACCCCACGCCATCCAACACAACTACAAAACCCCCTAACAATACCAAGCCCAAACCCAAACCCACCATTACCATATATATATATATATGTATATTATACACACATTCATGGAATCAAGTAGTATGTATACTATGCACAAATAAAATGTGTGCAAGGAGGAGTGAAGAGACATACCAGTGGCCAGTCTAAAGTTAGCATGTGGTGTTTATAGTCTTGTCCTTGTGGCATGAGAAGGGTGTAGGTGCTTGGCCTGCTTAGAATGTGGATGTTTTTGAGCTTTTTCAGTGCTGCATCCAGAGTGTCATGGTTTTGTCCCAGAGTCTTAGGAGGTTTGGACGCTAGAGGTTAGGTGTTTAATTGTTGGTTCCTTATCTACTTTTTTCGGTTTCGGTTTCGGTTTCGGTTTGGAGGTGTTGTTCCTCAGATTACTTGTTGATGGTTTTCAGAGTGGTGTTCCTCAGATTTCTTCTTGTTGGTTTTCAAGGAGATTCCCTCCCAGTATTTCTGTTTTGTTTTCCCCCTCTTTTTTGGTGGTTGTTCTGGCCAAATGCCTCACTCTCCTCTCTATTAATGCTCTATTGAATTAATAAAATATTATTTTCTTTGCTAATGAAAAAAAAACAAAAAAAGTGACAATCACTTTTTCTTTGCTCACTTTATTTTATTTTATTTTATTAGCAAAGAAAATAATATTTTATTAATTCAATAAAACATTAAAAAATAAAAATTCCAGGCCCACCCCAAGCCTAGACTCAGCTTGTTGGCCCGAGGCTTGATTACTCCCTGGGCCTAGATTTTTGAACACTAGCGATAGACTGAATGGGTCTAGGCGGGGTGTCAAGGTGCACCCATCCAAGGGTCAACACGTTGATGCCACACACATTTGTGCCCTTTAGAGAGTCAAAGACATGCCTAAGAAGTTGTTGGTGTAAGTACAAGCAAAGGCCTAAGGCATAGTGCAAGATCGTCCAAGACATACCATGAAGCAAGCTAGCCACCAAGTAACAACTTTAGGTCAACTTTTAGAGGGTCAAATGTAATCTTTTTGCCTTTTAAATTTTTATGTAAATACCTTAGTATTAAAGGTGTTTTGGGACCAAGAGTTGTAATTTTTTTATTTTTGTATTATTTTTAAAAATCCATTAGGACTCCTCAAACATAGTGGATATTTCCTCTTGCTAGCTAAGAAATTGCTTAACAAGTTATATATAAAGATGGGGTACCCAAGTGTTGAACCAGACCACTTGTGCCTTTAATGTACCCCAACCTAGCTTATGGTAAGATAACTTTTGTAGCACTTTTAGTGCATTGTTCAACTATTGTAATGCCTTCTTTTGAGTAATGAAAAGTGCAACCTTTCAATTGTTGCTTACTTTAATTTTAGCTTGTTGATTGTTATTTTGTGGCTTGTCTCCAAACTTGTGGCTCATCAACTAAACTAATATTGTGTTTGCTTGTCTTTGTAAACCTCTTGAGCTTCATTGGCGGGCTAATGAAGAGAGTTAACTAGCGCCACACACACTTGCATATCTTTATCAAGGCTTTCGCATTGCCCGTGTGTGACACCGGGCCAAGCCCGATGGCAGATTGGTCGGGCCGATTTTACACACCCAGTGAATAACTCAAGGTAAACTTAACTCTAGATTTGGATTTTAGAATTGTATTTTTTTAAGTTTGATCACTTGGGAAATATATAATTTAAGAGCAATATAATGGGGCCACATACATAAATACATTTTTTTTTTTTTTTGGGAGATTTGGTGAAAATCCAATTTAAAGAGGGTGTAAGGCATTAGGTTGGTTGGGTTTATTTATTTATTTATTTATTTTTTATTTATTTTTTGGTTAGTATACTCTTTGTGAAATATTGTGGTGAGAAGTACATTTTGTTTTTAGTTTTTCCCTTTTAATTTTTATTAACACCTATCTATCAAAAATTTTATTCTATCTGTTGAATTTTTATCTTTGTAAAATTCTAACTGTTCATTTTTTTTATTTGTTCAAATTTTATTTTTTTTCCTGTCTATTGAAACTATCTGTTGATTTTTTTTATTTGTTTCATTTTTTTATCTGTTAAAATAACAATTCAATTTTTTTATCTGTTAAAATAGATCTAGGTATGCAAACAGATCTGGAGAGAGAGAGAGAGAACTCACAACTCTGTTCAAACTTGTCTTCCATCATCACCTCAGAACTTTCTCTCTCAAATAATCGAAACAAAATTGAGAACTTTATTCAAAAAAATTCGAACAAGCCAATCCAGGGTCTGTTTGTTTCCCAGAAAATGTAGATGAAAAGATAATGAAACATTAATTGAGAACTTTATTCAAAAAAATCCAAACATGCTAAAACAATGTGACAAATACTTATCCAAACCCCAATGGAGGAAGAAACATGCAGCGAATTTTCTGTCATTTTCTCATAATCAAAGGAATGGTGAGAAAATTCCTCAAAAAGAGTGAAAAAAGCACACAAACGACATTGTATAGAAAAGAGCAAAATGGTACTGTTCTTGACTTTAGTGACGGCATTCCAGAAGAACCCAAAGGCCGGTCCATCAGACGGAGTGGGCTTCAGAAATTGCTGTAGTGGAGTCTGAGTTGGCGGTTGGGCGGTTTGAACCAGCGGCGGAGTGGGAGGTTGAACTGGCAGCGAAGAAGGAACATTTTTAGCCAGCGATTCGAAAGCTTTGCCATCTTTGCCACCACATCCGCCACCACTATTGAAGCAACGATTGTGGTCCAAGGACATCCACCGCAGTGAGACTTGGTTGAGGAGGAAGGACAACCAGAAGCTGTGCCGACGCCTTGCTAATGGTAGCAGATTTGCGATTGCATTTCAGAGCGAGTTTGGTCACTGAATTGAATTGAATTGAGAGAAGAGTGCTGGAATCATCGAGAGTAGATCGAATTGAGTGTTGAGGGAGAGACGGCGGTGGCTTTGCCGCTCCACCCCAGGCCACCAGCAGCAGACGATAACTCACAGATCAGAGGAGTCGATGATGGAACGAAGCTTTGGAGGGGGAAAGAATGAAGGTTTGAAGAAATTGAAAGGGCCATTTGCTTCTACAACGACAAAGATGGGCCTGAGAATAGAGATTTAAGGATAGGAGAGAATTTAAATAGGTAGAGAGAAAAAGAAAAGAGAGAAGTTGAACAAGTAGAGAGTAATTTAGAGTCATGTAGCTATCTGTCATAGAAAGATGCAAAATATGGGAAGTTTGGTCTTTTCGCAGAGGCATGTCCTTATGGACATAGTAATTTAGAGAGTGGACTTTCAGGCCAAAGAAATTCAAAATTGGACATATGAACCGAGTGGCCTTTTGTTTTTAACTAGAATTCATAAATACATATGAGACCCACTTACTTATGTCTGAGATAAAAAATAAGATTATATGCAGCATTTTTCTATATTTAAGTTTGAGACAATATTTTATTATTATTTGAGCCACTGTAAAAAAAAACTTGTTGGCCTAATAAATTTGTTTTAATTTATCATATAACACGATCTATTTTATTCTTGACTTTTGGTCCCCATATTTATAATCTCGACTCCACCCTTGTACAAAAATAAAAAATAAAAAATAAAAAAAAGCAAACAGAGAACCTAATTTAGATTTTTCACATTAGGCCCCCCAAAAGCTTGAATTGGGTCACCTCTGTTTATGTAGATATATATTGCCATAGTAAAGAGAAAACAATTAAAGAAATGTGAATATGACTGAGAACCGATGTCAATTTTGAATGAGAACAAAACTTAATATCATATATTCATTCTTTAGGGTTAGGGTTGTGAAATCAAAGCCCCAATGGCACAACTATCTTGAGTGGCTAAAAATGTTAATTTTGATTGAGAACCAAACTGAATATTAAATTTCAGTAAGGCTTAGGATTTTGAAATCAAAGCCCTAATGGCACTGCTATCTTGGATGTAAATGAAGTTTAGAGTGAGAAACAAACTTGAGCTACAGAAAAGAGCTCTCGGAAAGATTCGATTAGAATGGAAGCAACTAGTTCTTT
The DNA here is from genome assembly GCF_055761805.1 of Camellia sinensis. Classification (NCBI taxonomy): domain Eukaryota; kingdom Viridiplantae; phylum Streptophyta; class Magnoliopsida; order Ericales; family Theaceae; genus Camellia; species Camellia sinensis. The sequence continues at coordinate 87,222,032 of NC_138965.1, forward strand.
GCTCACAAACCCATGGTGGAGATGTTAAGAGAGTGAGAGCTTGTGAAGATGTTGACATTGAGAGAACGGTGGTCCGAATTGTCGACGGGGCTGGTGGACTTTGGCCATGGCTGAAAGCTTCGGCCATGGCAGAACAGAAGAGGGAGGAAAAGAGAAGAGCAAGAAGAGGAGAAGAGGGTGTATTGATTTGGGTCTCGACCTTGACTGAGATTCAATTTTGGTCCTTTTTGGTAACTGGCTACACCGGTTGCCAATTGAAAAATGAAATTATTTAAATAAATTAGTTATGATGTGCTTAATCGTGGAGAGCAAAGGGGGGGACCATTGAATCGGAGAAGGTGGTGGTGGTCCGAAGCAATAAAAGCAATGCAAGGGGCAAGAGGGGTTAGATACCCAGTTTGGCCCCAAACAACCATAGAGGGCGGTTTTTGCTAATCAATGGCAATCGATGAACAACCCTATTATTAGAAGTTCTAGGTCACCAGCTGAAAGTGAGTCTTTCAAGAAATGCCAAAGTTTAATATCACAGAAAACTACATCCACTACAAGGAAATAGTGATTTAGAGACCAATTGAATTTGGTTCCTAAAAATAATCTTTTAGGGACAAAAATAAAAGTTGTGATACTTTTGCAGAAATGCTTCATTGTTCACGGTAAAATCTTTTGGAACATTTGGAGACAAATTATTTTAGACGTAACTGAACCTTTAGAGAACAAATGTTTTGGTCCTTAAAAAATGGCCAATTAGAAAACCACCATCCTTATATCTGAAACTATTCCAACCCACGGGACCAAACACTCCTTTGCCCTAATTTTTCAATTCTCTCTCTCTCTCTCTCTCGTTTGAAGCTCGGTGTGAGAAAATGGATTGTGAAAATCGATTTATCATTACTCGTTACCGGTAGATCTATCAAACATTTGAGATGTTAAGCTTCAATCAGGTAGATCTACCATTTGTCACACACACACACATCGTGAAGTCGATGGGTTGATTCTTCATCTTCATCTTCGTTTTTTTTTTTTTTTTTTTTTGGTGTGTGTGTGTGTGTGCAGATTTGAGACCTGAAGCTTCATTCACAACAGATCTATCATCTCCTCCAATTTTTTTTTTTTTTTTTTTGCAGATTTGATGCATCTCTCCTTCTCTCTACCTCATATGTACATGTATCTATAGATAGATCTATGAAGAACACAGTGATTAGTTCTCGTTTTTGTTCGATTGGCCAAATTAAAATTACTATATACTACATATTAATGTCGATGGGTCTCTTAGTATCATCTTGTACAAAAACCTAGGGTTTCTTTGAGTGATTTGAGAATCTGAGTCAGATGTAGTGGGAGTTGTGTTTACATTTTTGGTGAAGAAATGCTAGGGTTTCTTCTTTCGTTCCGATTTTTTTTGGGTGATTCTAGCTCGAGAATCTGTTTCTTATTGCCTTTGTTTGAATTTGAGTTCTGTTTGATTTAAGCTTGCTTTAATGCTATTGTGGTTTTAATTGTTAGGTTCAGTGTTATTAAAAGTGATAAGCGCACCAAACTGCCAAGGTCTCCTAAGGCCTTAGGCACAAGGCAAGGCACGGATTTCATCGAAGTAAGGCGCACCATGACAGGTTAAAATAATATTATTTAATGAGCCATATAAGCAAATAACTAACTGGTATAACATAAACAAAATGAAACATTGAACATTTTAAAAAATAAATACCACAAATATCGCTATTTTAATATAGACAAATGAATAATATTTCAAAATTCAATATAAAACACGAATATTCATGATCCAAAGGTCAACTAAGGTCAAGTTTGGCTAACCTAAAAAAGTACACTTATTTCATCTTTTTATCTTTTTTAAGTCACATCAATCAATATCTCCTCTCTATTTTTTTTACACATAATACAAAAAAAAGTTAAAAAGTGCACTTATTTAATCTTTCCAAATTTAGCCTAAATCATAAAAATAGAAAAGAAACGGAGCAATTCAGAATAAATATTTAATAAACAGAACAGTCCAGAAGAGAAGAAAAGCAGAGAAAATAAAATAAAATAAAAGGAAGAAGAAGAAAAGCAGAAAATAAAAGCAAAAGAAAAGCAGAGAAGAAGGCAGAGAAGAAGAATAAGAAGAAGAAAACAGCATGGGTATGTTTGAAGCCCTAAAAATCTCAGCCCAGCCTAACTCTATGGACTAAAACAGAGCATTCTAGAAAATAAACTAAAAATCAGAGAAAGGCAGCATGGGGAAGAGAAGAACAGATGAAGAAGAAGAAGAAGAAGACGATGACTGACGAAGAGAAGAGAAGAGACGAAGAGAAGAACAGACAAAGAGAAGGGGAAGAAGAGACAAAGAAACAAAGAGAAGAAGAACATGCCTGCACATTTGAAGCTCCTAGACTGGATGACGAGTTCGACTTCTTCGGAGCTTTGAATTAGGGCTTATTTTTTCTTCTGTTGTTTGTTGATTTGGGGCTAAATCGACAATATTAGCATGTATATTTGAAGGGTATGATCTGCTGTAGCTGGCCTATGTAATTTCAGTGGCCCAATTCGAATAAATAAAGCAAAAAAAAGCCTTCAAGGCCTGTGCCTTGGGCTTAATTGCGCCTTGTTCCAGTCGCGCGCTTTAATCGTGCCTTAGTGAAGTCGCTTTGCCTTGACCATTGCAAGGCGCAGGGGGTGGGCATGGCTGGGCCTTGCGCCTAGGCGCGCTTTTAATAGCACTGGGTAGATTTGACTGGAAATCTAGAATCTGCTGTTGGTCCTTCATTATAATATGAAAGAAATTCTCTTTTTTTTTTTACATGGTGTATAACTAGAATTGTCCATTTCATTCAGTGGTTAGCACAATGGTTGTGCAACTTAAATGTCGAGTGCCTTACCCTCTATTACTGATTAAATGGCTATGGGGTTGCTTCTCTGATTCACCACTCTGTGAAAAACACAACTGTCAATTCCTCAGATTGTATCGAGGATATGCTGAAATTTGGTTACATTAGAAGTCTATAGTTAGGTTGATCCCAAAAAAAAAAAATTACAAATCTATAGTTAGTCTGTTTACAGCAACATTATTATCAAATGCCCTCTAGGTAGCTTCTCTAAGCAGTAAGAACTTAGAGCTTAGAAATCGAGCAGGAATCATCCCAAGAAATTTATTAATGCAATTTTTTATTTTTTTAATACTGAATCACTTGTAATCTAGGGAATAATATAAGTTGCAGGATTAGGGTTTTGTCACTTAACTGCTGTTCTGTAAAAGATGCAGACATTTCTAATCAAAGTACCTGAGGCTACCTGATTTTATGGAATCATTTTTCGTGGTGGTTATCTCATATTGTAGTGTGAATGCTTGTTCAATACAGACTGAATAGCCTACTGACCTCTAATTGCGATTAGGACTGACTTTTTAGTGGAAGTGTGTGCATGCCGAACCTGTCTTTGGTATTAATTGCTCGGTTTTGCATTTTTCATTCTTCTTCTCTGACCCTCTGATTTTCCTTTTTCATGAAGTGTGGTATGCATGTTGTGTTTCCCACTTTCAAATTCATACTTTAACATGACAGTAAGTGTCCCACTATCTCACAAATGTGTTCTTTAAGTGATCCCACTAATTTATTTATTTATTTATTTTTTATTTTGAGGAAACAAGTGGTTTCACTATTATTAGAGATTACAAAGGGCACCTGCTGTTCACTTTTCTAACTTGAAAATCTAAATTTCTAACTTGTAGGATAGAGATTTCTATTAGATCATAAAAGGAATATCGACCCTACTGTAATTGGAGCTGCACCACAGTCCCACTTGTTCACGGGATTTTTCAGCTTAGTAACAGTTGAAGACCAGAGAGCTCAGGTGAAGCACCCATAATCCAAAACAAACATATATATGCATAATCACAGTCAAATTTGGATGGTAATGATGATCCCCGTGCTTGATAACCAAAGAAGTGGCAGATAGCATTAAATTAATTGTTTTTGAGGAAGAGTGAAAATAATCTATTTTGTTTTTTGATCAGGTTAATTCCCAGCTCAGTAGCAACGTTTGCACTGATGCTCTCTCTGCAGAGTGAGCCATGCTTTGCACCTTCTACATGCTTTTGAGCTGCTTGTAACAAAAACAAATTACCAGTGTTTTTTCTGTTCTGACCTGATGATTCTGCACCAGACAAGTACCATGGAGTCATTCTGCTACCTGATGGGCTTATTGAAAGCATTCCTGAAGTGTATGCTCTCTTTCAGGTAACCATGCAGTTACAGGAAAGCTCCATTATTTTTTCGCTGTCAACCCCACTTCCCCTAAATTAATTTTGTTCATGAGTTTCATGTCTTATGATGGCTTTTCTTTTTTATTAAATCTGGAAGTTAGGAACTTGTTTCTTTAGTTACATTTGGTATATGCTGATGTATTAGTTTGATGTGATGCTATGGTATTGACATCTTGTATGTCCCAGGAAATTCATGGTTTGTTCAGCAAGTTGTTTCTGTTGACAACATTTCTTCTCAACTGTCACCTTGGGCATCTGCCTTGTTTGAATTTTTGCCACCCTCATTAGAAAGCAGGTTATTATCCCACATATTATCACATTGAAAGGTACCTGCATTTTTATTTTTATTTTTATTGTTATTTTTTTGAGGACCTTAATGTTAATGGTTCTCATATTTGATGTTTCAGCTCCTCATCTTCCCAGAATCAGATGAATCTGCACAGTTATCCCAGGTATCTAGATTTGCAGTCCTTTTGATACAATAGAAATGAAACTTGTAAATATTGTTGTTGAATTATTGTTCTCCTTTTTTGTGTTCGTTTCCAGATTGAGACAGAAACTTTTAGCTCATCTTGTGGAAGCAGAAATCAAAAAGAGATTCCTAAATATAGCCACCTGTGTCTGGGTTCTTATTTAGCTTTGACAAACTGAAGTTAAATTTTTTCCCCAGTACTTTCAATAAATTACAAAAATTCTTAAAATCTTATTCAATTTAAAATACCCCAAAAAGATCATTCTGCAACTATTTGCTATTGGTTTCTTCCATTCCATCCACTGCTTTGCATTTTTATTTTGATGAAGAACCTCATGAAATGATCTGGGAGATGCTGCTGTAGAGTTATTGCATACACTGCTAGCTGTGCATGCAGAGGTATTTGTAATGCATGCTTTGTGTGGTTTGTGCTCGAAAATTTTCTTGTCTTGTTAATAAATTCTTCTCGCTTTCTTTTCTTTTTCTTTTTGTTGTTTTGGCCTACATGTCGTGCCACACTGTATAATTTCTATACTGAGAAACCATATCCACATCAGTTTAAGGCCAATTTCTGAACGCCGACTAAGCAATATACTAAAAGTGTGCTTTAGTTCATTTGCTTATCCAAGTTTATGAGGTGAAATAATTCCCTTGTTGCCAGTCTTTAAAAAATGCAACTTCTTTTAATAAATAAATAAAAAGTGAATACTAAGGGCCTGATTGTTATGTTTTGTTTTTTCCATTTTTAAATTCCATCTCGTCTTTGAATTTTTAGAAATGAAACATCTAGATTGCAAAAGCATGGTTGTCATGGGATTGTTGCCCTTTTTTAATGTACTTGAGATTTTTAGAATTCATTGAACTATTTTGATTTTTTTTTTTTTCCCTGTTCTGTTTTGCATTTTTTCCTATTTTGAAAATGTACCTGTTTTTGCAAATGATGCACATCTTCTTTTTTCTTTCTTTTTTTGTTGTTGTCAAATTCACTTTAAGCAAATTCAAGTACATTCTTTGTTTGTCATCATGGTACTTTGATTTAGAAACACAATTTGTATTAGTCGTAGTTGTTTTATAAATAGTCATCAATTGGAGCAGGGGCAGACTTCTCGGCACCATCCTCACAAAGGTATTATTTAATTTGAGTTATTTATAATATTTATGATTTACATATTGTTTGGGGTAATTTCTGGTGACAAATTAAATTACGTTTATGTGGGTATTAGGTTTGAATAGAGGTAATTAAAAAGATAAAAATATATATCATTTTGAAGTTAATTTTATTTGTATGGATATCAAATACTTACTGTAATATGTGGATTAAGTTTTTATTGTAATTGAATGGTTTAAAAGCATTATATATATATATATATATTTTTTTTTGATTGATGGATATCGAAGTCCGTTTTTTTTAATTGGTTTTACAGGGTATTTATGGTGCTGAACAATCTCCTGGACAATCTTTCTCATTGCCATCTTTGGTTTTTTGCTTTTTTTTTTCTTTTGATCCCCAATTTATTTTATTTGCCATCTTGGAGTTTTATGTTTTGTAAAAAGTTACTTTCTATATCATTATGGTTTGGGAATTGAGTTGTGGATGTCAATTTTTTGTTTTTTATATGATTGAATGTAAATTTTAATTTTTGTGCATTTTTAGTTATGAAATTAAAAATGGTTACAAAATATTTTCCAGACATTTATCAACGAAAATGTGTGGCATGGTCTTTAGCAACCAAAACAATTGTGGTTAAAAATGTCATTATTTTGTGTTTTGAGACCAAATTGAGACATTTTTGTGACGAAGTACTAGCGATGAAATGTTTAGTTTTGTAAAAATCAAACATTTTATGATGGTATAATATTGGTTGCTAATTGTTAATTTCAGTGACACTTCTGAAAATTTGTTGGTAGAAGTGAATATCAACTTTTCTAGATGCACTTGTAATGAAATTTCTTGTGACGTATATAATTTTGTCACAAAAAATATTTAGAGACCAAAATAATGATTTTAGGGATCAAAATAATTGGTTGTGAAAAATCTTATATGTTGTATCTAATCATCATTTATTATTTTTCATAAATTGATCAGCCTAAACGGATCATGGAAACAATAGTGTACTTTAAATGCAAATTATTTCTTAAAAAATTGGCAAACCAAATGACTTTAGGAACCATCCAATAATTGTCAACAACCACTTCGTTTTTTTTTTCATACGCAGCGAAACATGTATATGCAAAAATATTTGAGTACATGAGTTTCAATTTTTTGACTCTGACATTCCGTAAAATAATTAACCACCAATTCAAATAAAAATTTAATAACTTAATACCGGTATTGACAAACAAGTAAAAGCTCCAAAAAAATATATTATTGTGATTATTGGATTTTAAAAGTTTTTTTTTTTTTTTTCTGCATTTACAAAACCCACACACATTCCACCCATACACGCAAAAGAAATGTATGTCCACATGCATTCATCAAAAGGTTGTAATTCTCCCTGTTTGTTTCAGGCTATAGGGAGGGTATTGAAACTAGTAATACCAAGGTATTACCAATGTCCTTGTTTGTTTGCAGAAATAGCCTTGGGACTATTAGTCCCTTGGTATTACTAATACCCTTGGAAAGGGGAATTGGTAAGGAGAAGGTGGAGATGGTATTAGAAAATAGTGAGGGGATTAGAAAATTTTTTATTTTTTATATATTGGGAATTTTTTTTTAAAAATATAATGTTTAATTTTTTATATTTTTTTTTATTATTTTATATAAAAATAATTTAACAATTCCTCATTATTAATCCCCTCACTATCAATTCCCTCACTAACAATTCCCTCACTATTAATCCCCTTACTATCAATCCCCTTCATTCTATCTCCCAAAACAAATGGGGCCTCATTATTTTCTAATATCATCTCTACCTCCTCCTTACCAATCCCCCTTCCAAGGGTATTAGTAATACCAAGGGACTAATAGTCCCAAGGCTATCTCTCCAAACAAACAAGGGCAAAGGAGTGATCAAAACCCATTATGACAAATATATTACAAAGTACAAACCCACCACCTCACAAGAAACACCCCAAATAAATGTAATAAAAAAACAATTAACAAGTGAAGAAAATCGAGCTTATAATATGCTAGTGGGTTGTTTGAGTGGTCAACGTTAAAGAAACACTTTAACACAAAATTATCCCAAATCTTAGGTTTTCATGATGTATTACGTAAAAGACCTAATTTTTTGTTTTTTGTTTTTGTTTTTGTTTTTTGTTCTTGCTTTTTTTGTGACAATAAACCTTATTTTGCTATTTTAAGTTTCACACATTATCACATGAGGGGGCAGAGTGTGAGCAAACATAAATATCATTTTGTTGTGTACATGCCTCTGATTAAATTGGGTACAAAACCCAATAAAAATGAAAACCACCCAGAAAGAGAAAAAAAAGAATGCAATACAACATCCACCCCCCAAAAAAACTGCAATACAAATTTTATTTTTATTTTTATTTTAATTAATTAATTAATTAATTTTGAGAATAGAAACCATACTATATTAATTAAACCTTAAGTACACCTTTGGCTAAATCATGAGCTGGTTTAATTACATCTCTTTGTACTTTACTAATACAAACATAATACAAACATTTGACATAAGATAAAATATCTTCTACAATTATTGCAGTTTGCCATTCTATGTTGAGGCCTTTTGTATTGAGCATGCGCACCAGCACTTGGCAATCCGTTTGAATGTTAATGTGTTTTATTCCATTGTGTATCGCCCATTTAATTGCTTCCAAACATGCTGTCGCTTCCGCCACCAATGGAGTTTGTAGTGACTTCTTCACTAGTGCTGTTTGATTGACATTTTGGTTTGTGTGATTCAAGCAAATCCATGCGATCCCCGCATTTTGCTGGGAGGATGTCCAAGATCCGTCAATGATTAATGTCCATAATCCATTCTCGCTTCCCGGTACCTGCAAATCCTGCAAAACACATGCATTACATTGTTTTTTCCCTACTTCTAACACCTTTTCTGTGTTCATAGGTGTTTCATTATGTTTGTTATTAATAACCATCATTGACAGGTTCTTTGCTTCCTCAATTGTGTGTTCAATAGATGGAACAAATTCATTGAACACCTCATTATTCCTTTGTATCCAAATGGCCCAGAGAATTGCTACAGATAGGATGATAATATCATCATCCTTTACTTGTTCCATCCATTTTTTGAACCATTGAAAGAAAGCCACCGGTGTTCCACTACTAAAATCAAGCCCCAGCGTTGATCCTCTCCACACCCATTGTGTCCAGTGACAATCAAAAAAAATGTCTCATCGCTATGATTACTCCTAGCACATCAAAGATTTACAGCAGCAACTCTCTTTTTTAATTCCCATTGAACTGGCAGGATTCCATGAAGGCATTTCCAAATGAACAAAGCCCACTGGATTAAGATCCCTGAATTAAGAAAACTAAGCACAAATTCAACAACCGACTGACCCACTTCCCCCCAAAAATGTTGATAAAAACCCGGTATAAACCCATTGGGTCTCGGCACCTTAAGTTTACCCATTTGAAAAACCGCCTTCTTAATTTCATCCAGTGAAAAAGGCTATTCTAACATGTGAATATGTTGCGCATTTAATGTACAATGAACAACATTTAAAATATTAAAATGGTTAGGGAAAAAACCTGTGTCCGAAGAACTCCCATTCGGCACCTTTGTTTGTGAAAAAAGCTTTTGAAAATGTAGTATGAAAGTTCTCTGAATGGCCTGTGGTTCTGTAACAACATGACCTTCTTCGTCTTTAAGAAAAGAAATATGATTTTTAATTCTCCTCCAAGAAGCCATTTGATGAAAAAAATCTGTTATTTCTATCTCCAAGCTTCATCCACATTTGTTTCGATCGCTATACCAAATACAATTCCTGTTACTCCAAAAGGCCATCCAATTGTTGTCCCAACTCCATCTCTTTGTCAGGCTGCCCAGATTGATGAAGAAAAGATTGAACGCGTTATAACTGACTTTGAGTATCATCTACTTGTCCTTGATTACTTTGGAATGATAAAGAATGCCAATTCTTCAAGTGTCTCATCAAAACCTCTTGTCCCTAAATTATTGAGAATTGATTATACCCCTGTGCAGACCACCTCCACACCTTCTTGACAATCTGCTGTGTGGTCTCCTCCCTTAACCATGTTGCTTCAAACCTATTCCACTTCGGACCTTTTAAATTACTCCAATCGGTATCAAGCAATAGAGGGCTATGATCCGAATGTTGAATTGGTAAAGCAATTAGTGAACATCACTTAAAACCTTCCACCCAACTCAAGGAAGCTAAAGCCCTATTCAACTGTTCATACACTGCAACTGAATTCCACCGATTGTTGCACCATGTATACCGAACTCCTTTACTTGGCAGTGTGAGAATATGTGTTCTCCTAGGATTAGGAATAAGTGTCCTATATCTATTAGACTTCTATATATCTCAGTGATGTATTCATGTAGGATTAGGAATTAGTGGTACTCTATATAAATGATGTATATATTCTTTGTTCAATCAATTCAATCTAATATACAGTTGTGTTTAGAAAACTTTCATGGTATCAGAGCTTTGCGATTCCTAATTTCGTGGTGGCTAGGGTTACGCACGAACTGGTTCAACTTGCTCGTGATTCATCTGTTTGATCGAGTTCTCTCTTTCTCGATTGTCTGGTACACGATCAAACTCCTTTGGTTTGATCTCTGTTCGTGACTTTGGTGACCCATTTGTTTTTTCTGCGAGTGCTTCTTCTGGATGCTTCGTCTCGCGGGTGAGTCGTCTCAGTTGACCCATCGAACTGCTCATTTCAGTCTCAGTCGTCCTCGCGGCTCATCGTGTCTTCGTCTTGGTCGACTCTTGTGGTCGTTTCTCTGTGGTCGCCTCTCTGTGCTTCGTGACTCCCTCTATGGTCGGCTCTCTAGTTAATCTGGTTCGTCTGCCTCTGTGCTTCGCGATCTCTGTCTGAGATCTTTGCGAGCTCCGTCTGAAGATCAATCTCAGCTTCAGTCCCTCTCTCTCTCTCTCTGCTTCGCGATCTCTGTGCTTCAACTTGGGTATCTCTATTTAAAATTCTATTTTCAGGAATATTGTACTCATGCCCCATACTTGTCAGTTTATTACAAACTTTGTTTTTTTTTTTTACAATGTCGGATACTAAAATCCAAGCCATCAAATGTAAACTTACTGGTGGCAATTATGCCTATTGGGCCAGTGTCATGAAGAATTTTCTTCTTGGTCAAAAAAAATGGGGCTATGTTTCTGGTTCTGCTCCTCGTCCATCGGACCCGAAGGTAGAAGGGTATATGTCTTCCTATGACACTTGGGATTGTGATAATGCCCAAGTTATAACCTGGTTTCATAATTCTGTGGATGACTGTATTGGAATGATGTTTTCCAAGTACAGTACTGCCAAGGAAGTGTGGAATTATTTACTCGGTGTTTATCAGCAGTCCAACTTTGCCAAACGGTATGAGTTGGAAACAGCTATTCAGAGTGCTCGTTAGCGGGATCAAACTATTCAGGACTTTTATATTGAGATGATAAGTCTCTAGGATCAGTTGGCTCTTATGGAACCACCTAGTCTCAAGATACTAGACGCTTATATTGAGTTTTGGGAACGAGGTCATTTAGTCCAGTTCTTAATAGCTCTCTCCCCTCAGTATGAGGCTATTTGAGGTGGCATCCTTCACCGATCTCCTCTTCCCTCTATGGATGCTATTGTTCGTGAACTTCTCTCCGAGGAAACCCGTCTTAAGACGGCCAGTCAGACTTTGCCTCCTTCTGTGTTCTTGGCTCCTGCCAAGTTGCCCTTGTTATCGACCCCTCCTCCTCATCAGCTTCAGGCCACTGCAAAACCCAAGAGAGGACCATTAGGGCCAGATGAGTGTGCTTTCTGCCATCAGAGGAGTCATTGAAAGAACAACTGTCCCAAGAAGGGACGTCAGCCTACTCTGTCTTCTCAGACACAGTTCTGCGGTCCTACATCGGTTACTTTTCGACCTCCTACTGCTTATACTGTTTCTACTCCGGCTCTCGATCCTGACTTGGCTTCCTTGAGTGCTCAGGCTGCACAACTTTAGCATGTCCTGTCCACTACTCAGCCATCGCCATCTGCCTCCGCTCTTACCTCCCTTCATTTAGGTTTGCTTGGGTCCTCTTCAGGTATCCCTTATTTTGTCTGGCTTTTTGATTCTGGTGCCTCTTATCATATGATTCCTCACATTTCCTTACTTCAAAACTGTATTCCCCCACCCGTTCCTATTACTATTAATACTGTTAATGGGTCTGGTATGTCTGTTTTGTCTATTGGGTCTTTCTTACCACCCGCCATGTCTGCTGTTACTATTCCTTTTGTTCTTTACGTCCCTCAGTTATCTGTCAGTTTATTATCTATCAGTCAACTTGATGCGTCTGGTTTTGATGTTATCTTTTCCTCTTCTGTTTGTTATGTACAGGATTAGGTGTCCAAGAAGAAGATTGGGACCGGCCGTAGAGTTAGAGATCTCTATGTGGTTGAAAGCTTGCATCTTCCCTTATCTGCCTCTCCAGCTGCACTTTTCTCGTTTCAATTAGATTCTCAGTCGAGTCAGTTTTACTTATGGCATTTTCGTCTTGGTCATTTGTCTGTTGACCCCTTATGGTCTTTAGCTCAGTCAGGATTGTTGGGTAAAGTTTCTCCTAGTCAAATTGATGAATGTCGGGGGTGTAAACTTGCCAAAATGTCAGCTTTACCTTTTAATAAAAGTACATCTATTTATGTTTCTCCTTTCTCTCTTGTACATACTGATGTCTGGGGACCCTCTCCTGTTCTTACTAAAGGGGGTTCAATATACTATGTGTCTTTTGTTGATGATTGTACCCGTTACACGTGGGTTTATCTTATGACTCATAAGTCTGACTTCTACCAGATATATCGTACTTTCCAATCTATGGTCACTACACAGTATGGATCTACTATTAAATTGTTGCGGTCTGACTTAGGTGGGGAATACTTTAAAACTGAATTCTGTGAATATTTGACCAACTTGGGTACCATTCACCAAACTTCTTGTACTGATACACCTGCCTAAAATGGCTGAGCTAAACGTAAACACCGTCATCTTCTTGAGACAGTTAGGTCTTTTCTTCTCTCTGCCTCCGTTCCAGCTCCGTTTTGGGGTAAGGCAGTTCTTACTGCTGCTTTTCTTCTCAACCGTATGCCTACCCCCCTTCTTTCTGGTCGGCCTCCTTATGAGGCCCTATTTTCTTAACTTTCTAATTACTCCCTCCCTCGTGTGTTTGGGTCTACATGTTTTGTCCTTTTACCCCGTAAAGATAGGACTAAACTTAGTGCCTGGTCTGTTCTATGTGTTTTTTTGGGATATAGTCTCTCTCAGAAAGGTTATCGCTGTTATGACCTTGTTTCTCGTTGCCTTTATGTTTCCCACCATGTTGCCTTTCTCGAACGTCTATCTTACTTTTAGCTTCCCCCTCTCACCGCCCCAGTTTCCAAAGAGGATTTGGTTCATATTGATCCATTTCCTTCTGAGGTCCCATCCGATGAGTACATCTCTACAGTTCCTCCTGTGCTTATTCCATCTTCTCCTTCTACTTCACCTTTGACTACTTCTCCTCATTCGTCTTCTCCTCCTCCTTCTCCTCTGTTGTTAGTTTATTCTCATCGCAAGGCTCTTCCTCTACTGGATGTTTTTACCCCTGCTGTTGATCCTCCTGCTTTTGACAACTCTGATCCTACTACACACCGATATCCTTCTCGAGCGCGTCATCCTCCAAAAAGGTTGGGTTGGTCTAATACTTGTTTTTCTGCTTCTTATCGTACCTTTTTGTCTGCTATTCACTATTTTACAGAACCTCAGTCTTACAAGGAGGCCTGCCAGGATCCTCATTGGGTTCAAGGTATGGAGGATAAGTTGTTTGCTCTACAGAAAACTAGTACTTGGGAGTTGGTTCCTTTACCTGCTGGTAAGAATCTAGTTGGTTGCAAATGGGTCTACAAAGTCAAGACTCATTCTGATGGTTCTCTTGAGCGCTACAAAGCTCGTTTGGTGGCCAAAGGTTTCTCCCAGGACTAAAGTATTGATTATGAGGAGACATTTGCTCCTGTTGCCAAGATGACTACTGTCCGTACTTTGATTTCTGTCACTGCTGTTCGTTCTTGGCCTATTTATCAGATGGATGTTAAGAATGTTTTTCTTAATGGCCATCTCACTGAGGAGGTTTACATGCGTCCTCCCCCTGGTCTTCACTATTCCTCTGGCCAAGTCTATTGTCTTCGGCATGCTCTATATGATCTGAAGCAGTCTCCTCGTGCTTGGTATGATCGCTTTCAGACTGCTGTTACCGAGCTTGGGTTTCATTCTTCTGCTTCCGACTCTGCTTTATTTCTAAGACATACCTCGGCTGATTTTGTTGCTCTCTTACTATATGTAGATGATATGATCATCACTGGCTCTGACTCTTCTGCTATCTCTGAGGTCAAGCAGCATCTCTTCCGCACATTCGAAATGACGGATCTGGGACCATTGCGGTATTTTCTTGGCATTGAGGTGGTTTCTTCTCCCAAGGGTTACTTTCTGTCCCAGACTAAGTATGCTAATGAGGTTATCCATCGTGCCAGACTTACTGACACTAAGCTGTTTGATACCCCTATTGAGCTTAATGTAAAGCTCAACACTATTGATGGGGTTCCTCCAGATGATCCTACGTTATATTGCGAGCTTGTGGGTTGCTTAGTCTATCTGACAGTTACTCGTCCTGATCTTGCCTATGTTGTCCATGTGATTAGTCAGTTTGTTTCTGCCCCTCGCTCTACACATTGGGCTGCTTGGCTTCGGATTCTTCGCTATCTTCTTAGTACTATCTTTCAGGGCTTGCTGTTCTCTTCCACTTCTTCCTTAGACTTGGTGGCTTATGCTGATGCTGATTGGACTGGTGATGTTAATGATCGTAAATCTACTTCTGGTTTCTGTATGTTTCTTGACGATTCCCTAATTTCCTAGAAAAGCAAGAAATAGACTGTTGTTACCCGTTCTACTGCCGAAGCTGAGTATCGTGCTATAGCTCATGCTACTGCTGAAATTTTCTGGCTTCGTAATCTCTTATCTGAGCTGGGCATCCCTCAATCTTCCCCGACCTCTCTCTATTATGACAACTGAAGTGCTATTCAAATTGCTCATAACACTGTCTTCCATGAACGGAAAAAGCATATTGAGCTTGATTGTCACTTCGTCCGTCAGCATCTGCATTCTGGCCTTATCTCGCTTCCTTTTGTCTCTTCGGCTCTGCAACTTGCTGACATCTTCACTAAGACTCACACCACTGCTCGGTTTCGGTTTTTTCTTGACAAACTCTCAATGTTTTCTGCTAAAACACCTTGAGTTTGAGCGGGGGTGTGAGAATATGTGTTCTCCTAGGATTAGAAATAAGTGTCCTATATCTATTAGACTTATATATATCTCAGTGATGTATTCATGTAGAATTAGAAATTAGTGGTACTTTATATAAATGATGTATGTGTTTTTTGTTCAATCAATTCAATCTAATATACAGTTGTGTTTAGAAAACTTACAGGCAGATCCACCATTTGGTTTCTGAAAATCAAATTATCAAACTCCTTAGCTCCCTGAATGGGTCAACGTGATAGACCTAATTTCTCCGCATGATTGAAGTCCCCTATAATAATAAATGGATGCTGGAACCTATTGATTTGGCTTTCCACTTGACGCCACACCTCTCCTCTTCTTGAAACTGATGGCTGGCCATACAAAAAAACAATGAACCAAACTACTCTAATATCATCTTGAATCTGCAAAGCAATTATATTCACAGACCTATAAGTTGGCAATACTTCCACTCCATCATTCCACCACACCCATAATCCTCCTGTACGACCATTGCTATCTGACCCACAACTGTGTTTGAACCCCATCACATACCCAATTTTGCTGGCTTGTTGAACTGATTTCTTTGTTTCCATCAAGAAGCAAATATGTGGCCTATATTTTCGGGTCAATTGTTTTGCTGCTTGAACTGTCAGGGGATGACCTAATCCCCTGCAGTTCCAGCTTAAAATCTTCATGGCTCCATAGGAGGTTGTTGAGGGACAACCTCCTGCGAAACCCCTTGTTGGTTTATCTCCATTGATTCAATAGATACATCCATTATTCTGGCCATCTCCACCTCCACATAGAATCTGTCCATAGCTTCTTGGTTCGGTCGTCTACCCATCTGATGTTGCTCAAGAGTCTCAAGCGAGCTTGCCTCCGTATCGTAGCCTGATTCGAAGCCTTGCACTGCCATAGGAATACTTTGACCATCAGCACCTGATCTCCGTTTTCTCCCTCTTCGTGTACCCGTTGCTCCATAATAAAATTTCCGACTGGTACTATCTTATTCACCTACCGTTTCCACTGGTTCTTGACCCAAGTAAGAAAGATTATGATTTTTGGAGCTGCTTGGATCCATGGATGGTCCGACCTGACCCATTACACTCCATTGCCAACCTACGACAGCTTCCGTTCTGGCCTTCTCCTCTCTCGATCTTCTTCAGTTACCGAATTATCTCACCATGCTCAGCTGTCTAAAACTGCAATACAATAGCTTGGCTAAAGACAGTCCCAAGACATAGCACATGGCAGCCAAGGTCAACACTTGGTGCCCCAAAGGCATGGCAGCCAAGCCTAGAATGCTAGGCGGCATGGTAAAAGTGCCTACCACATGGCCAACATATGCAAGTGGATGTCGAAGGCAGCGGCAACATTTCAACGCCATTTAACCTTGTCAAATGATACTTTAAGTGAGAAATCAATGCAGTTCTGAAAGAAGTCAGTGTAATCACCAGTTTCAGCAAGTTTTATGAACATTTTTATATATCAATCACAACTATAATGCTCTGTTTTTGTTATTGTTATGACCCGTTGTTATTTTGGTTATAACATTGGTCATATCTCCATTGATAATCTAGTTATGTTCCATTGTGGTTGTGGTTTTGTTATGATTGAAAAAGTGGTTATAGTGGTATAAAAACCACAAAATATAGCAAATTACATATGGTACGCTTAAAGTTGTACTTTATTATAGAATTTCTCAACCAAAATAATAATAATGATAATGATAATAATAATAATAATAATAATAATAATAATAATAATAATAATAATAATAATAATAAAGTTAAAAGATAAGCCCCAAACTCAAGCTAATACAAACTAGAAGCCTATTTTTGTAAGATTGAGTAAACAAACTGATAACAAAAAATAAGAATGCATATATATGCAACAAATCATTCCAACCATGTTTGCTACTGTTGTCTATACCAAGAACCCCTGGGGCAGCAGCACCTTCAACATTGTAATTACTCAACCGTATATGGAAAACATCACTTAATTACTGATGTTATTCATAGCCAAATTCAACATTGACAAAGTATCCAATTTCCAAAATTTTGGTGAGATTTCACTACCGAAAATTCTAAAATATAACAGAAGGGAAATGAAAAATTTCACTGGGTGCAAGTGTAATATGTGAGGGTGCAAATGTATTCTATGTGAGGTGCAAGTTTACTTTGTGAGGGGTGTAAGTGTTGGAACACCAAATTTATTTTTGTTGATTTTCCATTAATGAATTTTCGTTTAGGCATTTCATTAAACAACTAATGGACACACAAAAATGATACAAACAACACAAAAGTTATCACTATCAACAATGGTGAAGGTGCGTGCGTGTGAGAGGAAAAAAAGGATGTCATTGTAGTTGCAAGGGTATATGGGTCACTTAACATCAGATTCTCATGGGTTGATAATAAACTTCCCACTGTCCACTGCTGTTGCAAATTGCAAACTTCCCCCACTAATTTGTAACTTTCTTGTACCACCCCACTGGACAGTAATTCTCGAGCCTTTTCCCAAAATAAGCCAACATACTAACCTATTTTCCAAACTAAGCCTAATTTGGCCAAAATTCCCAAAATAAGCTGAAGTATATTTCCAAAACACGCTTTCAGCATGTTTCTGATCCAGGCGCACAAAATGAATGAAATCATAAAAACGTTGTTACAAAACACGCTTTTAATTAAGAAAATGCTATTCCTATTAGCGTTTTCATCTTTAGTAAAAGCGTGTTTCAGAATCACGCTTTCAATAGAAAGCGTGGTTAGAAACCACGCTTTTAAAGAAAATTTGGTTTTAAAAGAAAGCGTGGTTCGTAACCACACTTTTAAAAGTTATATAAAATGGCCCACCCCCCTCATTTGCAATCACGCTTCTTATACTTCTTTTTTTTTCCCCCAAACTAGACTCCCTCTGTTCTCCCTCTGCTCTCACTCTTTCTGTGTGGGTTCTCTGCTCTCTCTCTCTCTCTCTCTGGGTCGCTCTCTGCTCTCTCTCTCTATCTCTCTCTCTCTCGTTGGTATGATTGTCTGTTTGTCTCTCTCTCTCAGTTTGAATTTTACATGTGTTTATTTTGTTTGTGAAAATGTGAATGTGGGTACAATGTGAGTAAAATAGGGTTTGCGAATGTGAAAATGTTGTGAATTAATGAAAATGTTGGTAGATTAGGGTTTGTGAATGTGAAAATGTTGTGAATTGAAATTGATATCAATGTGGGTAGAATAGACTTTGTGAATTGAAATTGTGGTTTTGAATTCACAGAATAAACCGTAGCCCTAGCCCTAACCCAATTCTAGGGTTTGAAATTGAACCCTAGCCCTAACCCAAAGTTTGTAATGCAAATTGAACCCTAACCTAACCCAATTCTAGGGTTTTCAATTGAATTTGAAATAAAAAATTAGGGTTAGGGCTAACCCAAAGTTTTTGCTTGAATTTGTCTGACAATTTTAGGGTTAGGATTTCAAATTGAACCCTAGCCCTAACCCAAAGTTTTTTATTTTTTATTTTTTAATTCACAATTGAATTTTAGGGTTTTTACTTTTTGATTGTCAAACAAATGTTCACAAAAATAATGAAAAATAAAAAATTTGAACTCTCTTAAAACAGATAATAAAAATCTTATAAAAATTGTAAATTCTGTATAAAAATGAGTGCAAGAGAGAATGAATAATTCTTTTAAACTCTCTTAAAGACTTTTTTTATTTTTATTTTTTATATTTATTAGTATTGTTTGAACATAATTACTAAAATTTGCTTATACAGATTAAGATATTAAGGAATCATTTCAAGAACTAAAAAAGATAAAAATAAATAAATAAATGATTTTGTTACTTCATAGTTTACCAAAATTCAGTACACAATTTTTTAAAATATAAAATTATATGAAAAAAATAATTTAAGTGCAACAAAATTTCACCTAAATGTTACTCTTCTTATATTTTTAATTGCAAAGTTACTAATTAAACTTGCATAATGAAGCTTATCTATTATATCATTTTCAATGGATAATATAATAAATTGCAAAATTACTAATTAAACATTACTCTTTTTAAATTTTTTTTTTGTTTGGTTGCTAGCTGAATTAAAAATAATAATTTTGGACATTTTGGATTTGGACTCCATTTGAGTGTGGCTTCTTAAGAATATTTTAATTTTGAACTTAGTATAAAATGTATAAATTTTTTGGATCCCAATTTTTACATAATTTTGAATTTAAACTTTTTGTTTTAAAATGATAGACTCAAAATTAAGAATGATAATGGAGCAGGCCAATGTAGGGATCCACTCATATCAGATTGAGAGAGATAAATACGAACGAGGTAATTTTATAATCTTATGGATGGCGGTATTAATAAAAATGAGAGACGATATAATATATTATAGATAATAATTTATAGGTCATGCTAAGGGTTGTTAATAAGTACCCATAACAAGATCAAAAAAATTATAATCCCAATACATTTACCCATATATTTCAGAATATTTTTACACATTTCAATACACTTTTAATATACATGTTACACACTTTTTCAACACTATCAATAAGTGTTAGGGCTTATCTACTTAAATAATAATAATAATAATTATAAGCCTTAGGGCTTTTATTAGCATTTTTCATAAATTATAAAAAATGAGACTTAAAAAATGTAAAATGAAAAATAAAGAAACGAAAATGAGTGTTTTAAGTATAATATTTAAGTGTTTTAGTCTTATTATATTTAAAAAAAATTAAATTATATATATTATACAAAACCATATTTGATTAGTATAATGGAGATGGGGGTGAGAATAGGAAAATGCGTCCCCACAGGTAATTCTAGTTAAACATCCTTACTTATCTTAGTACTGGTGCATAACCCGTGTCTAAAGGCACTCCCATATAACCTTTATTTATTTATTTTATTTTTTTTGGGGATCAAACCCATATAACCACTTAAATAGTGGATTTTGTTCCTTGTACCCAAAAAAAAAAAAAAAAAAAAAAACTATCACTCATACGATTTGTGGAGCTTTAGACTTGGAAGTCATATATATACGTCAATTGAATGTTGCATTACCTCATCAATTTAATAGCATAAATCCATTTTTAATCCAACTTACCAAAATCAGTGTGATGGCCCAGTGTGCTATTCGTCTTGTTCCTTTTGTTTAACTTCAATTTTTGTCTCGTTAGTGCGTCAAGTTTTACTTAGAGTCTTGTTAATCTTTTGGGTTATGGTGATTTAGAAACTCTCCTTGAAATTCCTATTCTTGTTTGTTTCGGTGATGGGTTTCACTCGTGATGAAGGGTGTGAAGTCGGTCCGGTGTGTCGGGGGTCAAACAAGGAAAATTTTCTGAACTGGTTGGCTAGCTGCACGTGCGGGGGGCCTTGGGCTGCACATATGGGAGAGGGCCGCACGTGCGGAATTCAGGGGAGTTTTGGGGTTGCACACTGCAATATATGCAGGTGCAGAGGCAAATGCGAGGGAGGAGTACCGC
This sequence comes from Camellia sinensis, assembly GCF_055761805.1. Lineage (NCBI taxonomy): Eukaryota > Viridiplantae > Streptophyta > Magnoliopsida > Ericales > Theaceae > Camellia > Camellia sinensis. Next base: position 87,242,656 of record NC_138965.1, read on the forward strand.
ACGTGCGGGGATCAGTGCCACACGTGCAGGAAGTAGGCTCCGCACGTCCGGGGAAAGTGCCGCACGTGCGGGACGGGTTCAGTCCGAGAAGCCCTATTTTTTTTTTCTTTTGGGCAGAATGTATATCACATTTTGACATTTATCTCTCGCTCTCTCTAAAATTCATCCTTGCTCCCCATTCTCTCTAAAAACCTTCACCAAACATTCAAAAGTTTTGATTTCTTACAATCCTTGGGGCTCTAATCCATCTTCTTCCACAAACCTTGGAGAGCAAAGCAAGGACCTCACTTTGTACAGTGGAGATCAACAAATTTCAACTTTGATTTCTAGGGTTTCATTTCCTCTTCTCCATCAAACTTTGAGGTGGGGAAATTTCTTTGAGTTATATATATATTTATGCTAGATTTTGTTGATTTAAAAGTTAAGGGTTTTGTTAATGATATTGAAAGTTTGGTTTTGTCTCATAAATGTTAAGGGTTTTAAAGGTGGGTTTGATCTCTCTTCCTAAACTTCTTTCTTAAGGGTTTAAACTCACATGATAGGAGAGGTGATGTTTTGAGGGAAAACTTTTTCAAAAGATAGGGGAATGTTTGTTTTGGAGAAAAACCATAGAAATGTGGGGTTGGGGGAAACATGTTGAGGATTTTATAAATAAATTTTATTATTTCCAATGTTAGTAATGTTTTTCTTGTGTATTAAATGTAATGAAGAAAGGGGGGGCTTCTTAACAATGTTGATGAGGGAGAAATGGTAAAGAAATTGTGGAATAGTTATTGTTGCTTATAAATGCTAAAATGTGGTTATTCTTGATGAGTCTAAATGGACACATAGTCAACTTGTGAATCTTACATTTGGGAAAGACGTGAGAATTGGTAAAATGCGCATTTCATTGATAGTTATTATATTTTGTTGAACTTGTGGCATGTGTTGGTTTATGTTAAAGGAAGGAAAATGCGGTATGTGGTTACCATTGCATTATTGTTGGGATACTTAAAAATGGATGGAGGTTATGAAATGTTGACCATTATTGCATTACGCATTCATACAATCGATTATAATGTTTTTGGCATTGAGTTTTGGATAAATGACTACATTGAGAAAGGAATATTTTGGAAATGAGAAATATGGAAATTAATTTGGGGTAAATACGTTGGTATGTCCGGTTAAGAGGTGTAGATGAAATTGAAAAGTTGGCCTGAGTGTCTTGGGTGAAAGACCGAAAACATGCACAGAGGAGGTACCACTTCCCTTCCGGTTAGCAACTGGTAAAATGGGGTATTGGTAGTGTTCATAAAGCCTACTTGCAGACACCAACCTAGGGATTACTTGAGTCGTATTTACCACCCCTTATGATTAAAATTGGATGTTTGGAAATTGATGAGATTGTAAAATGTTATTGAAAACACAGTGATTTTCAAGAAAAGCATGGCAATGTGATCATTTTGAAATGACATTGCATGGTATTTGCATTTGCATTCAATATTGGATATCTCACATAAATATATATACTTTGTTAATGATTTCTCTACTGGGTTTTATGCTCACTCCTATGGGATTTTGGTGCAGGTAAAAATATGGTGATCCCACCGAGATGATGGTGTGGATATGTTTTTGTGGAGAGTAGATTGTCTTTTTTTTTTTTTTTTTTTTTTTTTTTTGGTTGTTGTTGTAAATTTTTGGAAGCCAAGGGCTAAACATGTATGGGTTTGAGAGACCATTTTGTGTAGTCAGGCTTATGCCTTGGAAAATGTAAGCCCTTAAGGGCACTTGAATTACTTGAGACTAGATGCTTCACATGCTATAGATTTATGTTTTTTTAGTACCCTTGAATGTATATCTGCATGTGAACTTTTGTGTAAGCTCGTTCATTAAACATGTAAAGATGGAAGAATTATTGTCTTTATTTAGAGATTGTTAGTTGATGTGGTTGTTATATGTTGGATTATTTCGGTGCGTTACAACTTGGTATCAGAGCTACCTAGTTTGAATACTTGGGGCTTGTGGGAAGTGGTTGTTTTATCACAATGAGTTCATTTCACATGATTAGGAAATGTTTTGCTTTTCGTGATTATGTGATAGCATGCTTATGTGACTACATTAGTATGAGATTGGACTTTTGGAATGTTATTTGTGCCTATTAGATTCTTTGAGGTCTTATTAAAAGGGTACTTGATCAATACTCATTCTACTAAGAATTCTTGGTTTTTCATGGGACGAATCTCATCACTAAAGGATAATTCGTAGGTGTTTATGTGGCTAAGTGCTTATGTGGAGTGAAGTTAATTATTTGTGGGATAAGGTATATGAAATTGCTATAGTTTAACATGTGAGGCAAGTTGCGAGCACATTTGGGATGATGTGCTAAATTGTTTAATTTGATTCTCAATTAGGATGTCGGGAAGGATTCGAACACGTGGCGGTAGGGGTGGAAGGCGTGGTCGAGGTCGTCGGGGTGTACATGAGGTACCAGCCCATGAGGTTCTGGTACAAGAAGAGGGTTTAGGCCAAGCTAACATGGCCGAGCAAATGGGGCAAGCGAAAGTGCTGGGGCAAGCGGGCCAAGCTGCAATGGGGACTCTAGCCCGAGAGATAGTGGGGGCATTAAGGGAGTCCATGAACATACTTAGGGCAGAGACCCAAGCTAGGGAGATTGCCGTGGAGACAAGGGTGAGCTTTCTCACGAGGGAACTTTTGCCGGCCAAACCGGATGAATTCCATGGTGGCCTCGAGCCAAAGAAAGCGGATGAATGGCTCGAACAAATTGTGAAGACCTTTGAGATGCTTCACATAGAAGACAGCGAGTTGAGGGTGACTTTTGCGAGCTACTACCTTAAAGGGGACGCAGGCCAATGGTGAAAGTATGCCAAGGGCCGAATAAAACCGACATGGGAGGCATTTGTGGTGGCCTTCCAAGACAAGTACCTACCTCCCACGACTAGGGAGAGGTTGAGGTAGGAGTTCCAAGACCTTAAGCAACTTAATATGTCCGTGGCCAAGTTCGAAGCGGCATTCTCCAATTTGTCCCGGTTTGCACCGGAATTGGTAGCGACGGAGGAACGCCGTTGCATTGAGTTCGAGAAGAAGCTTAGAACCAAGATCCTGTTCAAGGTTACCGGGAATATGATCTGAAATTATGACCGTCTTGTGGAGGCGACCGCACATGTGGAGATTACGGTGGAGGCTGAGGAGGAGAGGCTTTGGAATTCAAGGTCTAGGGGCCAAGGATCGCAGGGAGACTATAGGCCCAATAAGAAGAGCAGAAACACCTACCCATCCCAGTCACAGCCACAGCAGTCTAGATCTACCTTTCCCTTGCTTAGTGCGGGCTCGGAAAAGAGTGCGCCGAGCGGGTTTTCTTGCTTCAAATGTGGCCAACCGGGTCACAAGGCCTTTGCGTGTCTGCAGAAGGGAGGAGGACAACAGATATTGCCACCACACCACCTAACCGATCTCAAAGTTAGTCTTAGAGTAGAGGGCAGGGGCCTACTTGCTATCAGTGCGGTCAGTCAAGGCATATGAAGAGAGCTTGCCCGCAATTGCGAGGCGCATCTGGCGTATCAGGGTCGAGGCACACTCAGAGCCACCAGTAGGCTCACTCAGCTCAGACTTCACGAGTTCATCAGGGAGCTGCTTCGGCTCAGTCAGTATAGCATGCCTATGCTCTGAGGGATGAGCAGGTTGATCAGAGGCCACAGGGGCGCGTGTATGTTGTTACCGTGCCAGAGTTGTTGCCAGGATCCTCAGTTGTGAGAGGCATTTTTATTGTGTGTAATTCTTTGGCCAGTGTGTTGATAGATACGGGTGTGTCTTATTCATTCATATCTGCTGCATGCGATCTGCATTGGGGTTAGAGGTGGCACAATTAGCGTCTCCGCTCAGAGTAGAGTCACTAGTTGGGGATATAGTTGACTTAGATCGGGAATGTCATGGTTATGAGATAGAGGTTGCCGGGCGTAGACTCCCATTTTCTTTTGTGTTGATAGACATGTCGAGTTTTGATGTCATTCTAAGCATGGATTGGTTGTCTTCGTATCGAGCAGTGATTGACTGTTTTCGTCGGAGGGTCACAGTGTGCACCTCGAGTGGTGATTATTTTTACTTTCTCGGGGATAGGGTTGATCGGGTCTTATCGCCAGTATTTGATCCTCGTAGTAGGAACGAGCTTCGTGGTCTGCTTGCTACTCTCTTGGATAGTGAAAGTGACGGGACTCGAGTTGAGTTGCCAAGGGTAGTCTGTGAATACCCGGACGTGTTTCTCGAGGACGTTACTAGTTTGCCACCCCACTGGGAGATTGAGTTCACCATTGATTTAGTACCTGGAATGGCACCAATTTCTATGGCGTCATATAGATTTGCACCAGCGGAGTTGTATGAGTTGAAGATTCAACTCCAAGAGCTTTTAGACAAGGGCTTTATTTTCCCTAGTACGTCACCTTGGGGAGCGCCGGCCCTCTTTGCAAAGAAGAAGGATGGGTCGTTACGGTTGTGTATCGATTACTGCAAGTTGAACAGAGTTACCGTTAAGAACAAATACCCTCTACCCAGAATAGATGACTTGTTTGATCAACTTAGAGGATCTTGTTGCTTTTCGAAGATAGACTTGAGGTTAGGGTACCATCAGTTGAGAGTCCGAGAGGAAGACATCCAGAAAATGGCCTTTCGTACGCGGTATGGCCCTTATGAGTTCCTTGTAATGCCATTTGGGTTGACTAATGCACCAGCTTCTTTCATGGATTTGATGAACCGAATTTTTAGGGAGTATTTAGATCAGTTTGTGTCGTCTTGTGGACGACATTCTAATTTATTCAACTTTCGAGGGAGAACACGAGGCTCATTTGAGGGTAGTGCTTGAATTACTTAGAAAGCATCAACTGTTTGCCAAATTTGAGAAGTGTGAGTTTTGGCTCACCAAGGTGAAGTTTTTGGGCCATGTAGTATAAAGTGAAGGAGTAACTATAGATTTCTCAAAGATAGATTCGGTACAAGATTGGGAGCAACCTAAAAATTGAGATCCGGAGTTTCTTGGGATTGGCGGGGTACTATCGGCGTTTTGTGAGGGACTTCTCTATATTTGCTGCGCCTTTGACTAGATTGACTAGAAAGGGGGTTAAGTTTGTATGGAGTGAAACTTATGAAAATTCCTTTCAAGAGCTTAAAACTAGATTGACTACGACACCGGTGTTGATTATTCCAAAGAGAGGTTTGGGTTATACCGTTTTCTGTGATGTGTCTGGGATGGGCTCGGTTGTGTTTTGATGCAAGGGGGAAAGGTTGTAGCCTACGGGTCACGACAATTGAAAACTCATGAAAAGAATTACCGTGCCCACGACTTAGAGTTAGCTGTAGTAGTGTTTGCCTTGAAAATTTAGAGGCATTATTTGTAAGGTGAAAAGTTTGAGGTTTTCTCTGATCATAAGAACTTGAAGTATTTGTTTTCCCAAAAAGATTTGAATTTACGCCAACGGAGATGGATGGAATTTTTAGAAGACTATTATTTTGGGTTACACTATCACCTGGGAAAGGCCAATGTAGTGGCCGATGCCTTAAGTCGAAAAATCATGAGTAGTTTGGCGAGTGTGGCCATTCGGGAGTGGTTATGTTGGGTAAAGTTGGCAAGTTTGAATTGCAATTGGGAGAGTCCGAAGAGGGCGCAACATTGTTTACCTTGAGTGCTCAACCTGTCTTGATTTGCAAAGTTATAGAGGCGCAACAAGGAGACCGTGAAGTAAAGTTGATTCGTGATAGAATCTCCAATGGGAAGGAAGAGAAGGGTTTGAACCTTCACTCAGACTAGAGTGTATGTTACCTAGATCGTTTGTTTGTACCTGAATCTTGTAGAGAGGAAGTGCTTCGGGAGTTCCATCACTCACGCCTTGCGGTACATCCGGAAGGCACCAAAATGTATCGTGACCTTAGCCGTCAGTATTGGTGGAGGGGTATGAAGCGAGATGTCACATCCTTGTGTCGAAGTGCCTTACTTGTCAGCAAGTGAAGGCCGAGCACCAGAGACTAGCGGGTTTGTTACAACCCTTACCTATAGCCGAGTGGAAATAGGAGCACGTCACCATGGACTTTGTGGTTGGGCTTCCTAGAACACAGCGGGGCAATGATGCCATTTGGGTAATTGTTGATTGGTTGACTAAGTCCACACATTTTATTCCAATGCGTACTAGCGACTCAATTGAGCACTTGGCAGAGTTGTATGTTAGAGAGATAGTTCAGCTTCATAGGGTTCCGGTAACCATTGTGTCGGATAGGGATCCTCGTTCTTCCGCCCGGTTGTGGCAAGGCCTTCAAGAGGCATTGGGAACTAAGTTGACCTTTAGCATCGCTTATCACCCTCAAACCGATGGGTAGTCGGAACGCACCCTTCAGATTTTGGAGGACATGCTTAGAGCTTGTGTCCTAGATTTCAAGGGGTCTTGGGAGAGGCACTTACCGTTGATTGAATTCGCCTACAACAATAGTTATCAAGGTAGTATCGAGATGGCACCATTTGAGGCCTTGTATGGCTGATCCTGTAGATCACCAGTTTGTTGGGCCGAGGTGGGAGATGCACCGTTGTTGGGCTCGGAAATAGCTAGGGAGACAACCGAGAAAGTTGCTCTCATTCGGAAGAGCTTAGCTACGGCCCAAAGCTAACAGAAAAGTTATGCCGATAAGAGGAGGCGACCTTTGTCCTTTGAAGTGAGTGATCATGTGTTTCTTAAGATCTCACCTAGGCGGGGTTTAATGAGATTCGGCAAGAGTGGTAAGTTGTCTCCGAGGTTTATTGGGCCTTTCGAGATTTTGGAGAGAATAGGGGAGGTGGCATACCGGTTACCTTTACCGCCACAGCTTTCGGGAGTTCACAATGTGTTTCATGTGTCCATGCTTAGGAAGTACGAACCCGACCCTTCTCATGTATTAGATTGGGTTTATTTGGAGGTAGATGAGGATGCCTCCTACGAAGAGCGGCTGGTTTAAATCCTAGATACCCGGGAACAAGTGCTACGGGGTAAAACCATACCGCTAGTGAAGGTATTGTGGAGACAACATGGGATTGAGGAGGCCACTTGGGAATGGCAAGCGGAAGTCTACTCCAAATTTCCAGATTTGTTTGAGCGTGCTTAATTGTTTTCTTTTAATTGTAATGTTCCCTAGTATTGAAGGGAAAACGTGTTAAATTGTTGATAGGATGTTGTTGTATGTGTTGTTAATTTGAGCATGAGGTTGTGAAGGAATGATGTTTTGCTATAGATGTTTTATTTCATATGTCTAGTATAGACAATTATGGTAGTGATGAAATGATGATGAAGAGAATGGTAAACGTTGGTTGAACATTGATGTTATGATTTGTAAACGTTGTTAAAATGATCATAATTGCTAGAGCACTTTGTTTGGAGGGTTTGTTCAAATTTCGGGGACGAAATTTCTTATGGTGGGGAGGTTGTGATGGCCTGGTGTGCTATCTATCTTGTTCCTTTTGTTTAACTTCAATTTTTGTCTCGTTAGTGTGTCAAGTTTCACTTAGAGTCTTGTTAATCTTTTGGGTAATAGTGATTCGGAAACTCTCCTTGAAATTCCTATTCTTGTTTGTTCCGGTGATGGGTTTCACTCGTGACAGAGAGTGTGAAGTTGGTCCGGTGTGTCGGGGGTCGAACAAGGAAAATTTTTTGGACTGGTTGGCTAGCCGCACGTACGGGGGGCCTTGGGCTACACGTGCAGAATTCAGGGGAGTTTTGGGGCAGCACACTGCAATATATGCAGGTGCGGAGGCAAGTGCGGGGATCAGTGCCACACGTGTGGGAAGCAGGCTCTACACATGCAGGGAAAGTGCCGCACGTGCGTGACGAGTTCAGTCCGAGAAGCCCTGTTGTTTTTTTTTCTCTTTTGGGCTGAATGTATATCACATTTTGACATTTCTCTCTCTTTCTCTAAAATTCATCCTTGCTTCTACTTCTCTCTAAAAATCTTCACCAAATCAAAAGTTTAGATTTCTTACAATCCTTGGGGCTCTAATCCATCTTCTTCCACAAACCTTGGAGAGGAAAGCAAGGACCTCACTTTGTGCGGTGGAGATAAACAAATTTCAACTTTGATTTCTAGGGTTTCATTTCCTCTTCTCCATCAAACTTTGAGGTGGGGAAATTTCTTTGAGTTATATATATATTTATGCTAGATTTTGTTGATTTAAAAGTTAAGGGTTTTATTAATGATATTGAAAGTTTGGTTTTGTCTCATAAATGTTAAGGGTTTTAAAGGTGGGTTTGATCTCTCTTCCTAAACTTCTTTCTTAAGGTTTTAAACTCATATGATAGGAGAGGTGATGTTTTGAGGAAAAACTTTTTCAAAAGATGGGGGAATGTTTGTTTTGGAGAAAAACCATAGAAATGTGGGGTTGGGGGAAACATGTTGGGGATTTTATAAATAAATTTTATTATTTCCAATGTTAGTAATGTTTTTCTTATGTATTAAATGTAATGAAGAAAGGGGGGGCTTCTTAACAATGCTGATGAGGGAGAAATGGTAAAGAAATTGTGGAATAGTTATTGTTGTTTGTAAATGTTAAAATGTGGTTATTCTTGATGAGTCTAAATGGACACATAGTCAACTTGTGAATCTTACATTTGGGAAAGACGTGAGAATTGGTAAAATGCGCATTTCATTGATAGTTATTATATTTTGTTGAACTTGTGGCATGTGTTGGTTTATGTTAAAGGAAGGAAAATGCGGTATGTGGTTACCATTGCATTATTGTTGGGATACTTAAAAATGGATGGAGGTTATGAAATGTTGACCATTATTGCATTACGCATTCATACAATCGATTATAATGTTTTTGGCATTGAGTTTTGGATAAATGACTACATTGAGAAAGGAATATTTTGGAAATGAGAAATATGGAAATTAATTTGAGGTAAATACGTTGGTATGTCCGGTTAAGAGGTGTAGATGAAATTGAAAAGTGGGCCTGAGTGTCTAGGGTGAAAGACCGAAAACATGCACAGAGGAGGTACCACTTCCTTTCCGGTTAGCAACCGGTAAAGTGGGGTATTGGTAGTGTTCATAGAGCCTACTTGCAGACACCAACCTAGGGATTACTTGAGTCGTATTTACCGCCCCTTATGATTAAAATTGGATGTTTGGAAATTGATGAGATTGTAAAATGTTATTGAAAACACAGTGATTTTCAAGAAAAGCATGGCAATGTGATCATTTTGAAATGGCATTGCATGGCATTTGCATTTGAATTCAATATTGGATATCTCACATAAATGTATATACTTTGTTAAGAATTTCTCTTCTGGGCTTTATGCTCACCCCTATGGGATTTTGGTGCAGGTAAAGATGTGGTGATCCCGCTGAGTTGATGGTGTGGATATGTTTTTTGTGGAGAGTAGATTGTCTTTTTTTTTTTTTTTTTTTTTTTTGGTTGTTGTTCTAAATTTTTGGAAGCCAAGGGCTAAACATGTATGGGTCCGAGAGACTATTTTGTGTAGCCGGGCTTATGCCTTGAAAGATGTAAGCCCTTAAAGGCACTTTAATTACTTGAGACTAGATGCTTCACATGCTATAGCTTCATGTTTTTTTAGTACCCTTGAAGGCATATTCGCATGTGAACTATAGCGATCCCGGGTTTACCCTTGTTGTATAGTGATCCGGACTTGTGTCCATGGATGTTGGTAGTTGTTTATTATTTTGTTTACATCCTTTTACTTCGTATTTGAGTTATAGGATGTGTTGAGCGGATTTGTTTCAGGTTGGTTGAGTTTACAAACCAAAACTAGTTGCCCAGATTTTTGGCCTGTACGCTCGAGCGGAGGTGCTGGAGCTCGAGCGGAGATTACACCCATTCAGTATTTTCCTGTGCAGCGTTGTACGCTCGAGCGTGGTATTGGCCGCTCGAGCGGGGTTGTCTGAGTGCCGCTCGAGCGTAGGGTTGGGAGTTCGAGCGGAGGCCTGGTTCTGCAAAAGTGCTGGGCGAGTGCATTCTGCGCTCGAGCGGGAGGTTGGCCGCTCGAGCGGAAGTCTGGGAGTGGCCGCTCGAGCGGGGTGTTTTACGCTCGAGCGGAGACCTGGGTTAAAGTCCCGAATTTGTGACTCTTCAAATCACTTTTTCACTTTCTCTTCTCTCTCTTACTTTTCCAAAATCACCATTGTTGAGCCTCTCACTCTAGACTCTACCTTCTCTCTAGGTTTTGATCTAGTAGGAGTGATTTACTCACCTTTGGCCTTTACAAAAAAGTTGTTGATCGTTGAGGGCTTCATTTTAATCTGAAAATCTCGGGTTTTGGAGCACGTTGGGTTTTGTCGTCTTCTCCTTTGGGACTCCGAATTTGAGGTAGGGATATCCTACTCCTCTCTATGGGTTTTGTCTTTAAATTTTGGTATTTTGAGATGTTGGGCTTGTTTTGGTAATTTTGTGAAAGTTTGGGGCTTTTGTGTAATTTTACAAAAGTTGGGATTTTACTCATAATAAACCTAGATGCATGTTTGGCATGGAGAAATGGAATTGATGTTGAATCATTGATGAAAATGGAACCTAAGGGTTGAAATGGTAATTATGGAAAATGGCCTAATTACATTGTTTAATTAATTGGGATAATTAATTGTGAGAAATGAGGAATGAAATGTTGATTGAATATCCATTTGTGCATTTATGTTCTGTTTAGAAATAACTGCTTTGGGCTATCGGTGGAGGATAGTCGTGATTGTCGTAGACAATGCATGATGATTAGATAAACTGAAACTAATCAATGAAATGTGTCATGGAACTTGACGGTTGATAGAATACATTATTTGTATGTATTGGGTGATTGTATATAGAACCATTGTGTTTGTATACGTTATGTGTAGAGGAGGAGATAGGGGATGTACTCCGCGGTTTAGGGGAAGATAGGGGATGTACCTCTAAACCGGATAGGAATTAGGAGGAGATAGGGGATGAACTCCGTAGACACAGCTCATATGCTTGTCTAGAGAAGTGAAGATAGAGCTCATATGCTCATCTTTGTGAAGTGTGGATACAGCTCATATGCTTATCTGTGAATGTGGGATATTGTTGTTATACATATCTGTTGAGAATATGGATATAGCTTGTATGCTTATCTGAACGTGAGATATAGTTTTTATACATATCTGTGGAAATGTTGATAGAGCTAGCATGCTTATCTGTTGAAAAAGGAAAAATGAAAGGTAACTTAGACTCATAAGTTGTAAGACATAAATGTGTGATTTATGTGATTGTATCAGTGTTGACCATCTATCAATTGCTAATATTTTAGTCATTGTCCATGGTTGGTTTAGTGTATTTCTACTGGGCTGTGGCTCACCCTATATGGGAATATCATTTTCAGGTGCAGGAAGCATGCCACCTCCAAGGACATAGCTGGAGGCTAGTGGCGGACATACTTTTGTCGCTTAACTTTTGATGTATTACATGTAACTTCAAGCCTAGGGCTTATTGTGTAAACGAGCTAGTACTCTTTTGTTGTAACCAAGTGTTAACTTGGAAAGCTGTAAGCCCGTAGGGCATTTTGTTATGATGTCAACATGTAATACTTATGTAATGGAACTCTGATGAATGAAAGAATGTGGTTAGTTTATATGTAAATGTATGTCTTATTTGATGGGTTTATTGTTGTTATTTTGAGGGCGTTACATGAACTTTTGTGTAAGCTCGTTCATTAAACATGTAAAGATGCAAGAATTATTGTTTTTATTTAGAAATTGTTAGTTGATGTGGTTGTTATATGTTGGATTATTTTGGGGTGTTACAATTAGCTGTCAAGAAAAATCATTGCGACCATATAATGCCAAGGTTGTTAAAATTGGGATCCTACATAGGATCGGTGAGAAGGTCTCATGGATCATATTGTAGGATCGGATCGAGGATCATAAGATTCTACTTTCTAGGTAAAAATACAACTTAGAATGATGCATAATAAAAATAAGGTGAAAAATTGTAAATCCAGTGATCCAACTTATGATCCTACCTACGATCCTACTTGTGATCCTACTATAACACCGATCCTACAACGATTTGGATCGTTTTGACAATTTAGGATTGTAGGACTATGATCCAAATCGCGATTTTGATAACCATGTACAATGCCCCAATGTAGTTGAATAAATTACATGAATGAAAACATACTTCAATGAGAGTAATTGTAGGGTTGATGTAAAAGTCATCAATTAAAAACAACTATAAAATTGAAATTATTGCTCTAAAATATAGCCAAATTAAAGTATTTGAAAGTCGTTCAATAGTCGTTGACAATTGCTAATATCGATACTTGAACAAACAAACAAAAAATCTAAAATCAAATGGATTAAAGAAGAAAATCTAATTTAGAGAAAAATGCCTAACGACATCTCCAAATAATGTCGCAATAAACTTTCTAATTGCTCAAAAGTATCTATGATGTATCTTCTTAATTTATTAGACACTACCACCACGTACATAGTCCGGCTCGCCTATTCTTCACATGTTTTCCTCTGCAAGTTTTACTACCTCCACTAAAGTACTTAACAAAAATAAGCGCACATGTTTTCCCTAGCTAACTGAACCATATTTTTAAGATATGTGCTCCCAAGAAAGAACAATGAGACAACAAAAAAACTACACCATGAAACACGATACCATGATTTTGTTGTCCTTATATTCCAAGAGGATTCGAAAAAAAAAAAAAAAAAAAAAGAGAGGAATACAAAAAGGGGGGGGGGAATATGTAACTTATATTTTTTTGCAAATAAAATGTAATTTTATAAATCTTGTAGACATATATATGAGCCAAAAAATTCAAATAAAGAGGCATATATTGTCTTAAGAAAGGCATCTTCTGCTTTGTCTGTCTTTTTTTTTTCTTTTTCTTTTTCATAATCCTCATTATGCACATTTTCTATTTGGTTTAACTCTTCAACACATTTATTATTTGATGTGGAATGGAAGTCATTCCAACAATCACCAAAACATGTATTCGCCAAACTAGTACTTTTTATGGGGAAAAGTAAGCTACTTTTATACAATCCAAAGCCATACCAAACAGAAAATTAAGAAACCAAAATATCATACATGAGTCATTCAAATGAGCTATTATAGTAGGTTTCTTATAGGCCATAACCCAAATTAAGAGAGAAACACCTAGATAAGGAGAAAACTAATCTAATGGAAGAAGTAAATTACAACAAAAAAAGTTTGCTTCCATCATGGGCTACATTTTATCCATTGCTCATCAATCCCATTTTGGTTACATCTTTTATGCAAAATCTAATTCAAAAAAAAAAAAAAAGACCAATGTTCAGTATTTCCAAATCACATCACATAATAGCCAATAAACTTTCTAGTTGCTAAAAAGTATCTTAGTTCTTGATTTATCATGCACCACCACTCACCACCGTGCACATAAAGTCAAATGAATTAAAAAAGAAAATATAATTCAAAGAAAAAATGACTAATGTTCAGTATTTCCAAATCACATCATATAGTAGACAATAAACTTTTATGCAAATTTTGACAATATAGTTTCTCTTCTTTTTTTCTTTTTTTTTTCCGTTATGCACATTATGGAAAGAATACGTCACTGATAAATGTCATACTATATGGTGAATTTTCAAAAACTAGTGCGATAAATTTTCAGGAGGAAGTCAAATACTACATTTAAAATTCAACAATTGAAACAAATGAAATAAAATTAGACATTCAACAATTGAAGTTGTCAAAAGGATGGAATAAACAAAGTTTTGAAGCCACTTAATAATAGGGGCCAAAAAAGGAACCACTTAATCTATAAATAATAAGTTTTTACCACTCCTAAAAGGATTTTTATTTTGTTGCAAAATGAATTGAAGCATATCTAATGAAGATAAAAAAATATACCTGACACAACAGAAAAACAAATGGACCTCAAAGATTGCTTTGACCTTCTTTCTTTTCACTTTTGATATTGTTTTCTTGTCACTTGATTTGGGCTCACATCAAATTTCAGAGGCTTTATCTTCAATATCAAATGCACCCCAATAGTTCTAACTGGCATTTCACAATTATTTTCTGCTATAACTGAAGTTTAGAGCTAGGGAATTAAAATAAAAGAAAATAGAGACAGGGAGAGATAGAAAGAGTAGTCGATGGCCTGAAAGGCACATATATTGTAGAATGAAAAGGAGAAAAAATTTAAAAGGAAAACTCACATTAGGAATCTTAGGATGGTTCTTCTATGAGGATTAAAAGCAGTACGATATTCTTTTCCTCTTTTACATAGAGGCTGAATGGAGTTTTTCCTTCGATTTGAAAGGATATTCGATCTGAAAGGGTCTGATAGACATAAGTTCCATTGAGGATTCAATGGCTTTTAAGGATTTAAACTCACAAAACCAAACCATACTTGAAAAAAAATATATATATATTTAAGACCACACAACAAAACAGATTTTAAAACAACACAATAAAGAATTCATTCCAAAATAACGCAAGATAACGGCTGAAAAGAATCTATTCCAAAATAATGAATTTTTTGAACTCATTTTTTTTTCCAACTCGATGCTCTGATTTTTTTTTTCCTTTTTTGTATTTCCATTTAGCTCCACCTTCACGTCCACCTCTTTCACAGTTCTATTTTTTTCTTTGAATTTTTTTTACCTCTAGACTTTCCCTTTCCTCCATTGCACAACCACCACTCTCTCTATCTTTCCCTTGCCTTCCATACCACACACACCTTATCTCGTTTTCCCTTATGTCTCTCACCAACTACATAACAATCCCAAAATATCAAAATCAACCGCCAACAAAACCAATTAACTGAATAATATCTTATGTCTGATTAATGCATTGATTTAATCAACCCATAATTATTGTTTATGCCAATACATTGATTCTATATGATCATTATTAATTGGGTAAATTGGGAAAAAATATTGGGTATTTGTTAATTGGGAAAAAATACAATTTGTCTTACACTTTAAAATTATAAATAAGAAAATTCTCAATTAGTGTGATAAATTTTTCATCGTGTCTAAATTGAACAGTTGTATCTAGACTATAGGTTCTACCACAGATCTCATTTTGATGATTTAATTTTTTTTTTTATTTTGTAAGCCCTCGTATGTATATTATTCATAAGAAAATCAAATTAATTCACATTTATTTTAAAAAAATTGATGACTAGTATAATTTTATTTTTATTTTAAAAAACAAACATAATGAAATTATATGATTATAATTATTGGAGCAATTTAATTTTTATATGAATAAAAGACACATAAAGTAAATAAAATAAACAACTTAAATCATTAAAGTGAGACCTGTAATAAACCTCACATGCCCCAGATTACATTGTCTATTCTACAATGTGAACTGGATACAAGTCCAATCCTTTATTAACACCTCTCGATATAGTGTTGATCGGATTCAATAATAATCTTATTATTAAAAAAAAGGACATATTTAATATTTTCTTATATATTTTGCTCATTCTGTATATATTTGATATATCTAATTGGAAGGGTCACACCAATGATGAGGACAATGAATTATTTTAGAGCCCATCCACATTGACTAAGAGTTGTTCCATATTTTATGGTCAATGATTGTTGTCTTTGTTGAACCTTTAGTTATTGTGAAGTAAAAATTCGTAATGAGACAATGAGATGCCCATACTCTTGGACAAAGCCTCAAATACAAGCTCAAATGTCACTAAAGTTGTCTAAATAATTGCACCTCATATAAATATATACTTATTTATTGCTCTGATATGGTATATTTGGGTTTGACTATTATTTTAGTGACGCCAATTTTCCAGTACATCATTAAATGGTCAGTGATTAATATTGAGTCAACCATTGGGTCTACTATAATTATCTTCATATAATTGTACTTTTGAAATATTGGGAATGGAATTATTTTAAGGGCAGGATAAAAATAAAAAAATGTTTTCCTTGTCTCAACTCTCATCTCATCGCAACTTTCTACTATTTGATAAATCTATTATATTTTTTTATTTGAAAACAAATATATATATCCTACTTAAAATAAATGAAAAATATGTGTACCTATTGAATATGCAATTTAGTATCATTTTGTTAATAACTTAAACTGTTTGTTTGATACTAGACCAATTCATTTGACTGAACTTGAAAATATTACGAGATGAAATTGATAAAATTAAAACTTAAAATATCAAAATAGTACAAAACTCATATTTTAACAACTATAATTGCATTCCATTCTTTCTTATTTAGTGTAATGTTTCACATTTTATAGTACATCATTCCATACCATTATACATTTAGTGGTTTTGAAGTAATGTTTCACCTCTGGAGTTTCTTGTACCTTGAATGAAAAAAATGAGAGGGCTGATTTTTATAGGAAAATGCCACTTATGATATGAGCCACATTCATCAACCAAATAGCTCAATGAAACCCTCACCTTTTCATTGTGTCTTTCTTGGAGAGTAATCTCCTCAAACTTGTCATGCCTTCATTTCCTGTTGTCTTTTGACTCCCACAACTTCCTTCCATCAAGTGTCCGCCTAAACAAATTCAAATAACCAACACAAAAACAAAAGCAGGTTAATTTAAAAAAATCAAATCAACACTTAAATATTACCAAAACAAAGAAGAATAAACATGGAAAAAGAAAAATTTACACTTACAGTGCACAAGAGCATGATGTTAATGGTAATAAATAATGAAAAAAACAAAACACAGAGTTTCATAGACAAGTATGTCAAAACAAACTAACATTCTTTATGTGTTGTAAGCTTTTTTCTTAAAAAGCTAAAAAATCTAAAATATAATAATTATTTTAACTCATATTTTAATTAAAAAATCAATCATGATTGTTGGATTACAATTGCTGATTACTTAAATAAAGTTCTTGACTCACAAGTAATTGTAATTGAATGAGTTAAAATCCATATAACTCTTTTAGAAGTAAAATCCAATATAAGTATATTGTTGATATTTTAATGTTTTTTGTTTCATTGAAGCAAGTATATGGAGAGTGTTCCAATTATCTTCTACTGAGGGGGGAGGGGAAACATAATTCGGGATCCCGATGAAGGTGTGTCATATGATGCTGAGCCGAAAAGGATATATGGGGTGCAACTTCGCACCACGCTTAACAATTTTGAGGAGACGTTCATGTCCAAGGTGGCAAGTTACGGTGAAAGTGTCCGACTGAACTTCAAATATAGATATCCTTATCACCAATGGCAAGCAATCAGCAAATACAAGATATAGCGATCCCGGTATTCCCCTGTTGTATTTGTCGTATTCCGGACCTTGGTTCAGTGGAGTTGGTAGTTGTATCCATCTTATTGTTATCCTTTGATTCCATTTCTTGAGTTTTAGGATGTGTTGGACTTGTTTCGAGCGGGTGGGTTGAACCTTGGTCTAAAACCTTGTTTCTGTGTTTTGGTTGTTCCGCTCGAGCGGGTCTTGGAGCGCTCGAGCGGATATTGCACACTCCCAGTATTTTCGTGTCCCTGCAAAACTTCTGCAGGTGTGATTTTTACGCTCGAGCGGTGGTGCTCGAGTGGGTACTTTGGCGCTCGAGCGGGTAGTACCTTTTTGGTGTAGGTTCTGGGAGGGGGAAACCTACGCTCGAGCGGACTGGTTTTCACGCTCGAGCGGATGTGCTTTATTCTTGTGTCTTGGCGCTCGAGCGGACCTAGTTTTTGTTCTTGATGCTCGAGCGTTGTGTTCTCTACTCGAGCGGAAGTGTCGTATATCAGTTAGCAGCTGGACGTTTTAAATTCACTTTTTACATCATTTCTCTCTCTTACTTTTCCAAAAAGCCATTTTGAGAGTTCTTCTCACTAAAACCCTAACTTCTCTCTTAGGATTGATCTAGTAGGAGTTGTTTTCTCACCTTGGGCCTTTACAAAAGTTGTGTTGATCGTCGAGGGCTATCTTTTAATATGAAAATTTCGGGATTTGGAGCATTTCCGTTTCTTCATCTCCTTCGTTGGGTTCCATCATTCGAGGTAGGGATAACCTACTCCATCTTATGAACCTTGTCTTTGAATTTTAGCATTTTGATATGTTGGGAGTTGTTGGGTAATTTTGAGAAAGTTTGGACTTTTGTGTAATTTTACAAAAGTTGGGTTTTAAATATATAAACCTATATGCATGTTAGGCATAGAGAAATGAGAATAATGTCGAGACATTAATGAAATGGAACCTTAGGGTTGTTTTGTGGATTATGGTAATTTGCCCTAATTGGTTTAATGAATTAATGCATATATTTAATTAAAGAAAACGAGGAATTGAATTGAAAATGTTGAATTGGGAATGTATGGGACTAAAGAGTGTAGTCGAATCTTTTATTGCTCACCTAGTTGAAATGTTGATACATTATCCACTTGTGCATTTATTTCCTACTTAGAAATAATTGCTTGGGGCTACCAGTGGAGGGTAGTGTTGATTGTTGTAGACAATGTATGATGATTAGACAAACTAAAACTAATCAACTGGATGTGTCATAGAGTATGACGGTTGATAGAACGCATTAACTTTATGTGTTGGTTGATTGTGCATATGGCCAATGTGTTTATATGCATTATGTGTAAACAGTTGATAGAATACATTAACTTTATGTATTGATTGATTGCGTATGTGATTCTGTGTTTATATGCATTACTTGTGTATGGGAGGAGATGGGGGATGCACTCCACGGTTTAGGGGAAGATGGGGGATGTACTTCTAAACCGGTTAATGGTTAATGGTTAAAGGAAGATGGGGAATGGACCCTGGGATGCAGCTCATATGCTCGCCCATTGAAGGGTTGATACATCTCATATGCTTATCTATTGGAATGTTGATACAGCTCATATGCTTATCTGTTGTGGTGTTGATACAGTTCACATGCTTATCTGTTGTAGTAGTGATATAGCTCATATGCTTATCTATTGAAAGTGTTGTTTGATTTGATATAGCATTAGAATGTATGTCATTTGAGAGATATGGAAATGTTTTTGTTTGACCTCGATATAGTACCAAAATGTGTATCCATCATGAACTTCGCAAATATTTTAGTGATGAATTATAATCACATCGAACGTTCTGGCCAGGCTGTTGAGCCTTGTTTTTAAGCTACATTTGAGGAAGAAATAGAGAGTGAATTGTAAGGTGGATTTGAATGTCATGAAATCATAATGTTACGTAAATGATTGTATAAGTGTTGACCATCTATCAACTGTTAATCTTCTAGTCATTGTTCATAGTTGGTTTAGTATATTTCTGCTGGGCTGTGGCTCACCCTATATGGGATACCATTTTCAGGTACACGAAGCATGCCACCTCCAAGGACATCGCTTGGGAGGCTAGAGGCAGGCAGACGTTTGTGGTTTGCTATTTTGTTGTATTATATGTAATTTCAAGCCAAGGGCTTAAATGTGTATTTGAGTTAGTACTCTCCTCTTTGCAACCAAGTGTTAGCTTGGAAAGTTGTAAGCCCATAGGGCATTTGATTCTATTGTTAACGTGTAATGCTTCAGGTAAAGAATTACTCTGTGGAATAGAACGATGATTGTTTCTTATATCAATGCATGTGTTTATGGATGGGTTTAATGTTATTATTTTGAGGGCGTGACAACTTGGTATCAAAGCGTACCGGGTTCGAATACTTTGGGTACGTGGGAAGTGATTAGAATCACAATGGGTTTGTCTCGCTTGATAGAGACTTAGATGTAATGTTATGTGCTTAGGTGATAACATGTTTATGTGACTATTTGGGTATGAGATTTAGTTTCTAGGATGTTGATTGGATCCTTGGGTTTCTGGGAGTCCTGTTGGAAAGGCACTTGATCAATGCTGTTTCTGACCGGAACTCTAGTAACGCCTCGGGACTATCATTATCCGGAAATGAAATTCGTAAGTGCTTATGTGTTTATGTGCTTACGTGGAGTGAATTACAATTGTCCAAGCATTAGGACGCGAGTGTCTAGTTTCGGTACAATTATGTATGTGCTAATATCCTTTGTTACTTTTACTAGGATGCCTAGGCGAGGAAGTTGTGATTTCCCTCCTTCCACTCGGGAAGAGTTGCGGAAATAGTTTGTGGAGTTACGCCAAGGTACTACACCTTTGGTGTGGTTTGAAAGATGGTTTGCTAACCTGTCGAGGTTTGCTCCAGAATTGGTGGAGAAGGAAGAATTGCGTTGTTTCGAGTTTGAGAGTAAGCTGCGTGACGACATCCGTGATAGGATTGCGGGGTCTTGGCATAGAAGTTATAGGGTGCTTGTTGAGGCTGCCGCCCATGTAGAGGCTGCGGTGCTAGCAATGGGGCAGAGTGGGGAGGAAGCCATCTCGGCGACTCTTGTGACTCAGGGTGTTGGTAGGCCTTTTAAGAGGTAAAGGGGTTTAAACTCGCGGCAGGGAGGTCGGGCTAGAACTACCCTTCCAGTGTTGGATTTGGGTTCGGGAGAAAGTAAACAGAAGGGCGTCATTTGTTTCAGATGTGGTCTGTTGGGCCACAAGGTTTCGGTTTGCCCACAGAGGAAGGGGGCTGGTTTGACAGTTCGACCAGTAGTAGCACCACCAGAATCTTTTGGTCAGCCAAATTTTGGGCCGACCGAACGCACTGTGGGGAGGCAGTTGTTGGGATCCCCACCAGCTCAGACTTTGCACCAGTCGCTTTTTCGGGATCCATTTGCTTGCTGGGTGTGTAAGCAGCAGGGTCATCTTAAACGTTCCTGTACCCAGCCGGGGACTTCTTTGGAAGTTTTGCAACCGATTCGGGTCCAGCCTTATCCGACTGGACAGGACCAATACTGTCTTGGGGGACAGTCAGGCCAGGTCTCGAGGGCCTCAGGAGAGTCGAGTTCACAAGTCCCACTTGGGGAAGTCCGCAGTTGTTCCAGATGTGGCCAGTTGGGGCACATTAGTAGTTCTTGTCCGTGGCTAGTAAGCTCATAGGTTATCTTGTGTTTGGGGATGACCAATTTTTGGCGGTCCAGCGAGGGACGGCAGTGGTGGTAATACCGAGGGGTTGGTTTTGTTTTGACTAATCCGTTTTGTAACTGGTGAATTATCGTTTTGTGGCCATTGGGTTCTAACGTGTAACCAATGTGTCTTGGGAATGTTGAAACATCTAAACTATTTGTTTATATATATATATATATATGCTTGGTTTGTTAATTTCCTTGGATTGGGTGGATTGGAGCATTGTGTAGCTTTAAAGTTTTATTGATGTGATAAGTTGCTGTAAGACCATAAAATTTTTGGTAATAATGCATTCTCATGCGTGTGTTTTGGTTTGGGAAAAGTGAGGGTCGTTGAGCCGTGTTTTCAAATTTAGAAGGATCACTGAGGGATGCGTATCTTAATCAGAAGTACAAAGGGGCGAGAACAGTTATACTTACCGGAGTTCGAAATTTCACTGGTGTTATCTAATTGATTTTACGCGTGTGAAAGTGATGTTAGTCTACTGTCGCGGGAACTCCTTAAGAGGATGTGAAGTGCGAGATTAATACTAGATATAGTATGTAATTAACATGGTGTTTTTCAAGGGCATGGCGCATAATCTTGTTAGGATTAGACTTGTATCTTCGTGGTAGGTAACATTGCCGAATTGGCATGTGTTATGATTGGTCGTTCGATAGAGAGAGTGTTAGTCCCTATATAAGGGTGTGACTGTTCACATTGGGAGTGGTGCGTTATGAGCAGCTGGTGCTATATCTCGAGTAGTAGCTTATGGATGTTTCCTAAGTTTTTGGACTTCCTTACTTTGATCGAAAGTGATAGGTTTGTACCTTAACACTAGTTAGGTCGGGAGGTGCTGTCGTGAGGATTGATTGGGAGTATAACCCGTAGTTTGGGTGTGACCCGTGAGTCGAGTCACCGTAGTAAGGTCTTTGCGAAGAAAGGTTTGGGATGTTAATGAGAGGGCTGGGGACTTTTGCTCCTCTGGGAATTTAGAATAGTGCATCTTTGAAAGCCTTGTCGGCAACATGCGACAGTGTCGGGATTAGTTCATGGTGGTTGTCTAGCGGTAACATTGGCTAGTGGTGTGGCACGGAGACTGGGTGTCTTGATTGTACTCTCGGAGTGAGTGACAAGTAAGATTTGGAATAAAGAGCGAACCCTATAGGTCGTTGGCGGATGAAGGTACTATGTTAGTTTGTGTTCGGTGCGAACGGTGACTTGGAGTGGTGAATCTCAACAAACCCTGTCAGTTAACTCAGTATAAGGGAAGGGTATGCAAAATTTTATTACTTCGAGTCAGTCGAGGTGGTGAGTGAAATCTCTAGATGAGGGGGGGTTTTGCACAGTGCGATGCGTGTTAGTGTGTGGTTCGTATGGCTTTTAGTTGAAATCGAGAGATTAGATGTTTGGTAAAGTTGGGCCACTTCGGCATAGGTGTCCGTTGTCCAGCATGGACAGTGGTAACACAAGTGAAGGAGGAGAGTTGTGAAGAGTGAATGAGGTGCTCAGTTGGAATCATTTTGATTCGTTTGGTCCTTGTGTGTGTTGTAAGACACGGGAGTGCGCAATGTTATCCGTTGTGCCGTTACGGTATTGGAAATTTCAAGTGTTTAGGGGTTCTTTTATGAAAATTTTGTTTTTAGGTACAGCGTCATCAATGTGAGTATAATGGGTTTTGTGGGATGGCTATGCTGTGTTGCACTTGGGGTTCATTGGGTACTCCTCGTAAACTAAGATGATTTTGTGAGTAGTCGAGACGTGGTGGATATCTTAGGGCACTGTAGTGATTTAATGTGTCTGACTATTATCATTGTTATCGAGTCTGGCTAAGCCGGGCTTTTCCATTCGTAAGGTATTGTGAAAACGTAATGGGGTTGAGGAAACCACTTGGGTGAATAAATTTCGGGTCCGAGAGAAGTATCCGGATTCATTAGTAGGTAATTGAACTTATGTTGAATATTTTGTCGTATTGATGAACTGTAGGAACATTGCACATGTTTCGTTTTATGGTAGTATTTTTGGATTATGCCTTGAAAATGGTAGTTAATTTAGCATTATATAGGTTAAATGTAATGTAGGAATACAAGTGTACCATTAACAGCGAATGTGTTTCGGGATTGTGAACCATGCATGTTAGAAATTATTAAATTTGAAGGAAATGCATGTCGAGAACGCATGTTATAGCATATATTGTAGATTTTTCTCTTGAATAGAGATGGAGTAACTGGTAATGGGTCAGGGTGTTGAATACTAAATTGTGTATTGTGGAGAAATTGATTCGATTTAAATGTTATGAGAGATTTCAATGAGGGGTCTTGGCCAAATCAATTGAGAATAGTTATGTGTTGTGAGTAACACCGTGTTTATGAAAAATGTTTACAAAACTCTTGGATTTCGCATGGGAAATGCAAAATTTATTTCGGAATGTTAACGTTA
Source organism: Camellia sinensis (assembly GCF_055761805.1). Taxonomy (NCBI): domain Eukaryota; kingdom Viridiplantae; phylum Streptophyta; class Magnoliopsida; order Ericales; family Theaceae; genus Camellia; species Camellia sinensis. The sequence goes on from NC_138965.1 coordinate 87,266,000, forward strand.
AAAAACTTGATTTTTTTTGAAAAGGGCCTTTTTACCAGAGGATAATTTCCTATACATTCATACAAAAGCTTGCATTGATTGTTTTATTCGGGATTGTGATTATTGAGTAGTGACTCAGCTTGGAGCGCTAGTCGGTTGTTTTGGTGAGTTATCTCGGAGGGGGTTTGGTTTTGTTGAAGTTTCTTATGCCGAGGTGTTGTTTTTGTTCGGGGCATGTTCTCTTGTTAAGCCCTTCCCATGTGTGAGGGTGGGTAGAAAACCAGCTGTGAGGTTAACTTCTTTGTATTGTGAGCTTTGCTATCAGTTGGCCTTGTGTTAGCGTTTCCTCAATTTCGGGGACGAAATTCTTTAAGGGGGGAGGTTATAGCGATCCCGGTATTCCCCTGCTGTATTTGTCGTATTCCGGACCTTGGTTCTGTGGAGTTGGTAGTTGTATCCATCTTATTGTTATCCTTTAATTCCATTTCTTGAGTTTTAGGATGTGTTGGACTTGTTTCAAGCGGGTGGGTTGAACCTTGGTCTAAAACCTTGTTTCTGGGTTTTGGTTATTCCGCTCGAGCGGGTCTTGGAGCGCTTGAGCGGATATTGCACACTCCCAGTATTTTCGTGTCCCTGCAAAACTTCTGCAGGTGTGATTTTTACGCTCGAGCGGGTTTATTTACGCTCGAGCGGTGGCGCTCGAGCGGGTAGTACCTTTTTGGTGTAGGTTCTGGGAGGGGGAAACCTACGCTCGAGCGAACTGGTTTTCATGCTCGAGCGGATGTGCTTTATTCTTGTGTCTTGGCGCTCGAGCGGGCCTTTTTGCGCTCGAGCAGACCTAGTTTTTGTTCTTGACGCTCGAGCGTTGTGTTCTCCGCTCGAGCGGGAGTGTCGTATATCAGTTAGCAGCTGGGCGTTTTAAATTCACTTTTTATATCCTTTCTCTCTCATACTTTTTCAAAAAGCCATTTTGAGAGTTCCTCTCACTAAAACCCTAACTTCTCTCTTAGGATTGATCTAGTAGGAGTTGTTTTCTCACCTTGGGCCTTTACAAAAGTTGTGTTGATCGTCAAGGGCTATCTTTTAATCTGAAAATTTCGAGATTTGGAGCATTTCCGTTTCTTCATCTCCTTCGTTGGGTCCCATCATTCGAGGTAGGGATAACCTACTCCATCTTATGAACCTTGTCTTTGAATTTTAGCATTTTGATATGTTGGGGGTTGTTGGGTAATTTTGAGAAAGTTTGGGCCTTTGTGTAATTTTACAAAAGTTGGGTTTTAAATATATAAACCTATATGCATGTTAGGCATAGAGAAATGAGAATAATGTCGAGACATTGATGAAATGGAACCTTAGGGTTGTTTTGTGAATTATGGTAATTTGCCCTAATTGGTTTAATGAATTAATGCATATATTTAATTAAAGAAAACGAGGAATTGAATTGAAAATGTTGAAATTGGGAATGTATGGGACTAAAGAGTGTAGTCGAATCTTTTATTGCTCACCTAGTTGAAATGTTGATACATTATCCACTTGTGCATTTATTTCCTACTTAGAAATAATTGCTTGGGGCTACTAGTGGAGGGTAGTGTTGATTGTTGTAGACAATGTATGATGATTAGGCAAACTAAAACTAATCAACTGGATGTGTCATAGAGTATGACGGTTGATAGAACGCATTAACTTTATGTGTTGGTTGATTATGCATATGGCCAATGTGTTTATATGCATTATGTGTAAACAGTTGATAGAATACATTAACTTTATGTATTGATTGATTGCGTATGTGATTCTGTGTTTATATGCATTACTTGTGTATGGGATGAGATGGGGGATGTACTCCACGGTTTAGGGAAAGATGGGGGATGTACCTCTAAACCGGTTAATGGTTAATGGTTAAGGGAAGATGGGGGATGGACCCAGGGATGCAGCTCATATGCTCGCCCATTGAAGTGTTGATACAGCTCATATGCTTATCTATTGGAATGTTGATACAGCTCATATGCTTATCTGTTGTGGTGTTGATACAGTTCACATGCTTATCTGTTGTAGTAGTGATATAGCTCATATGCTTATCTATTGAAAGTGTTGTTTGATTTGATATAGCATTAGAATGTATGTCATTTGAGAGATATGGAAATGTTTTTGTTTGACCTCGTTATAGTACCAAAATGTGTATCCATCATGAACTTCGCAAATATTTTAGTGATGAATTATAATCACATCGAACATTCTGGCTAGGCTGTTAAGCCTTGTTTTCAAACTACATTTGAGGAAGAAATAAAGAGTGAATTGTAAGGTGGATTTGAATGTCATGAAATCATAATGTTACGTAAATGATTGTATAAGTGTTGACCATCTATCAACTGTTAATCTTCTAGTCATTGTTCATAGTTGGTTTAGTATATTTCTGCTGGGTTGTGGCTCACCCTATATGGGATACCATTTTCAGGTACACGAAGCATGCCACCTCCAAGGACATCGCTTGGGAGGCTAGAGGCAGGCAGACGTTTGTGGTTTGCTATTTTGTTGTATTATATGTAATTTCAAGCCAAGGGCTTAAATGTGTATTTGAGTTAGTACTCTCCTCTTTGCAATCAAGTATTAGCTTGGAAAGTTGTAAGCCCATAGGGCATTTGATTCTATTGTTAACGTGTAATGCTTCAGGTAAAGAATTACTCTGTGGAATAGAACGATGATTGTTTCTTATATCAATGCATGTCTTTATGGATGGGTTTAATGTTATTATTTTGAGGGCGTGACACAAGATATTACCAATCAATGACAATGAGACGTTGAACACCGTACTAAGTATCGGTGTAAGTTTCCAGCCACCAAATTATTTGGAAGTGTACATTGATAAAGAGGTTGTACACAATGTCCCGAATATGACACAGATGGATTCTCGTCCCTTTACTACATTGCTTACGCAGGGGATTAACATGACAGCGTTTCGGTCTCCTATGTATGCACCAGATCAATGTTATTCAGTGGGCTACACATAACAAACATTTAAGGGCCATGGTGTGGAATCAAGTTCACGTGGTAGATATGATTATGAATTTCACAATAACACAGATGATGTGCCCACCTGCAGCCATCATACCACACCAGTTGAAGTTGCTAGGAATATGGCGGAAACGGTGAACTATGTGCAGTTTGCTGACAATATTGCTGACAATGACATGTATGTGTAGACGTCCCCGAACGCCCCGGGAGGATGAGTCCCATTCTTTTCGTTTTGGGCTCACTACAGTTCGGACTCTCAAATCGTCACGGTTCTTAATCTGAGCCAAAGAGTCTAAATTTGGCAAATCGTTTTGGAAAACAGATTTTTAGGAAAGAAGTGCCAAACATGGACTACTTTGCCAGATACAGAGTCGCCACCTAAATATTTTTTATGGGGGAATTTAGGAAACCCTGACTCGTTTGCCTAAGGCCACGTGTCCGTCATCACCAAAGTTGCCTCGGCTCGGGAACTTAGGTACGATTGGGGAAGGTCAGCTATGAGCACCCCCTCTCGCCCGATCCGAAGATCGGCCTCTACTAACCATGATATCTTGTTTTGAAAACATTATGCATTCTTAAACCGGTTATTAGCCTAGAATTACTATGTGATGCGTGCAGCAAAACAAGTATAGACTAAATTGCCTAAGTCGGAACAAAGCATCGCATTTCCATTTGTTTGAAAAATGGTTTGAATTTTGCTACTCGCGAGTAGGCTAAAATACGGATTTCGATGAATTATCCCAATTCAAACAATCCAACCTTCACCCACAGGCATTCATGCAGTTATATCACATAAGCATATAGCCACATGGTAAGCATGCTATCATGTTAACATTCACACTCATGCGAGATGCTAAAGCATAAATACTTACATTGTACTCCGTGCCAAAACAGTGAACTAGTTGGTAATCATATGCATGATCCTAATTCATGTTAAGGTGGCTAATGTATCTCATACAAAATGTCACTAGAATAGGCTCGACTAATCCTAGGATGGCATGTGGAATGCGCAAATAACAGATATTCAAGTTAGATTTGAAATATATTATGCAGTTAGCATGATGCGCCAAGCTCGGTGCATGCAATATTGATGAATGATGCACACATGCATAACATAAGGATGCTAAATTAAATATGCCCTAATACTAACCATCAAAAGCAGGTAAGTAAAAGGGAGAAAAAAGTGGGGGTTGGAAGACATGCACACACGCACCCACACTTATTACAAATTTGCCCTCACTCGGAGGGACCGAAAGAATAATACAATTTAACTAACCATCAAGCTAACTAAATATTACAGACAATTAACTAGTTAAGAAAATTAACTAAGCTAATTAAGCAGTAAAAGCAGCCTCGGGAAGAGGGCCCAATGTATGCGCGCTCGGTTTCGCTCGGAAACCCACCACCATGCACAAGTTTGTCTATGTTTCCCCTACTCTGTTCATTTGAAAATTGCACAAATCCCAAGGTATGCTCCATGGACATTGTGGATCACCACCGACCAAGTGGAAACCCCACCGACCATGTCCAGATGGTCATCGACCATTTGTTGAGCTCTCGGCCATCAATAATTGGTCGGTCGGCAGTATAGATGGCCGGCCGGCCAAAGCTTCCTACAGAAACCTGTTTTGACAGCAGCAGAGGGCAAAACATGGCATGACAATGCATTTCAAGCAAATGTGTGCACCAACACATCCCTTATCATGTTTGTGACTCAAAGGGGTGTGTTCCTTGATTCTTGGACCACCAATCGCGCATTTCAATGCGTGATGGCCCAAGAAACCAAGTTGTGCATTTTCAATGTAGAATAAAATGCACATAAACAAACAATGAGCTCAACCTCTATCATACACAATTCAAGAGGCAAAGCATGCATGCCAATGCAATGCAACCTAGGCATGTGAGCTAGTATGCAACATGAGCATGAGGGCAAGTATGCAACAACATGCAAGGCTAATGGACGTGCAAGACATGATGCAATCAAAGCATGCCAAGTGTAAGACATGTAACAACATGTGAAGAGTGGACTTAGACTAATTTGGGCAGCTCTGTACTAGGCCCAAAACAGTGGCCAATGCTAAGGAAATAGGGGCCAAATGCACATACAAGCATGCATGCAAACATGGTCCATCACTTAGGCATCAAAGAGCAACTTCTAAGCACACTTAAAAAAGGCTAAACATGGGCATATGGAAAGCAATATAAGCTCTGAAAATCACACGAGGATGGTGCCAAACCAACCTAAACCAAGCAATCAAAGCATGCTAACAAGCCCAAAGCTTAAGGCCAACTAAAGGGCTCAAACCATGGCCATGCTAACCAAGCCTCAAAGGGCCAAGGGGACTCCAAACAGCCCCAATGCAGGTCTAAACAAGACCAAAGACACACCTAGATGGCGTCTAAATGGTTTAAACATGCAAGCATACAAAAGAGGCCAAACATGGAGCATAAGATGACAACCTTATAAAGCATTAAAGGGACATCAAATGCAAGCATACAAGCATGCCATGAGAACTGAAATGATGCTATAAGTGGTTCTAAGCCACTGAAATGATGCAAGAATAGCATGTTAGAGGGTCCGATACTTAAGGCCTACAAGAGGGATTACATGGTAGCTATACAAAGCGAAGCATGGATGACCCAAATGACCAAAAACAGTCCCTTAGCATGCTAAAACAAGCATAAAAGCTTCACAAATCTAGGCCGAAATCATGCTAGAACAAGGGTTAAAACCTAAAGCATGTTAAGGCAAAAATATGACATTACAAGACATGTATGCAAGGAAAGCATGGTGTATCTAAACCAAGTAAAAAAAGTGCTATATTATGAAAAAATAAGCACAAATAACAACTAAGACATGGCCAAAATGCACTTAAAAATGGTGCTCACACATGAGGCTAAAATGGCCCTTTTCAAGGACAACAAGGAGAGGGAGTGGCCCTCTCCTTCTTAGGACCTTAAACCACCATCCTCACCATTGAAATCCCTCAAGATTTCAGTGGTGAGGAGGTCCAAACAAGGTGGTCCCGGAGCTCACCAAAATGGCACAAAATGGGGGCCAAACAAGCCCTAAGAGGGGTCAAACAACCCCAAAGCTCAAAGCAACCTTAAACAACTATTTTAGGCAGGTAAAAACAAGACTTTTATATGTTATACACAAAGCGTGAAAACAGGTGCAAGATTGGTAAAAAGGCTATGCAAAAATAGAGAATAAAGGGGAAAAGTTGTTACCCTTGTAGACCCTCTTCAAAAATGAAAGACCAGCAGCCTCCTTAGGTTCAAACTAGCTCCAAAACTCTGAAAATGACTCCTCAGCACCTCAGTAGCCAAGGTAAGGTGTAACACTAGGTGTTTGAATGCAAAACTAAGAACAAACACACACTAAGGCAAAGAGAGGGAGATATAGAGATAGGATAGATACACTATGACCTAACCCTAGTTCAGAGCTCTCTCTGGAAAAAAATGTTATAACCCTAATGGAGGAAGAAGAGGCTCCCTCCTATAGAGCTCACTCTTGCAAAGCTTCTCAAGTAAGCTAGTCAAGAGGGAGATCCCTCTATACACGTGTATGGAGGGGAGCAAAGTGTATGCCAGCTAGCACAGCTAGCATAAAAATATCTGCAAAAGCAGATGTACAGTGGTCGGCTAGCCAAAAATGCTATTTGACCAAAACAGATGGCCGGTCGGCCACAAAGAGTGCTGGTCGGCCAAACATTTGGCCGATGGCAACAAACCAATGGCCGGTAGCCTCAAGCCATGGCCGGTGAGGTGTGGGGATGGCCAACAAGCCATTCCCTGCCCTCCAAAGCAAAAACACAAGTGTTTGGTGCAAAACCAGACACAAAACAGTCGAGTCGAAAGATCCTGAGGCAGGGTGTGTGGCCAAGACCTCCGGGAACTCAAGACTAACACAAACATGGATGATCACCGAGTGTTCAAACGGTGACGTCCAAGTCTTGAGGACGGTCAAAAATGGGGAGTCTACAGTATGGTCCTGATGTCGCCCTAGACGATGATGAAAATGAAATGTGTGATGAAGAAAATTTATTGGCCGGATCAGATGATGATGATGAAGAAGATGATGCCGATGACCCTGTTGACCCTGAAAATGTCCTCATTCCACCTAGACCTGAAATCCCTTTCTATGAGAACATTTACATGGGTGGTGATTTTGACATGAGTAGCTGTCACGACCCTAAACCGCCCCTAGTAGTTTGGTGCCGTGATGGCCAGTAATCCGAGATTACTGAAGGCCAACTTTCAAAATTCACACACAATCAGAGTATAAATATATGGGGCTCACAAGTGTGGAAGCAATATATACAAATCTAGTTAGTCCATAAGAGCAGTGCATAAGTCAAATGAAATGACATACATCTTTATATAGCTTCACAACTTGGATACAAATAAAATAAAGTACAAAAACACATATTACATCTTAACAAAAAGGCTTCACAAGCTGACATAAACAAAATACATGAAATACAAGTCAAGAAACATAATCTTCCAAATTGCCGACATCCTCACTGCTGACATAACATGCATACAAAACACACATCTCGGCATGGCCGACTTCTTGCTTGTTACCTACATATATACATAGGGAGGGTGAGCTTGGATACTCAGTGAATGGTACAAGTAATAAAGGGGTTAAATGAATGATACCGGAGATCTTTTCAAAACAATACATAGTATATCCTTGTCAAAACCATACATAACATAGCTTAGCTTGGCTTGAAACAAAACATCAATCGAACCTTGGTCTTTCAAAACTTACTTACATACTTAACATACGTCAATCTTAAAACATAGGGTGATGACATTCCGGGCAAAACAAAAGCATAACCTCGGCATCGAGCACACCCGTTCATAGTCCGTCGGTGGCCAATATCTTAACAAGGGTGCTACTTAGGCTTAACGCACCCTAGCATGAAAGGACGGTGCTACATAGGCTTAAAGTCCCCTAGCATGGAAGGACTATGCTACATAGGCTTAAAGTCCCCTAGCACGGAAGGACTTGTGCCACAAATGCTTAAAGTCCCCTGGCACGTACGGACTATGTTACATAGGCTTAACGTCCCCTAACACGAAAGGACGGTGTGACTTAGGCTTAACGTCCCCTAACACAAAAGGACGGTGTTATTTAGGCTTAACGTCTCCTCACACGAAAGGATGGTTCCAAGAATGTCATCCAAAACAAAGCTTGTACTTGATACATAAAATAGGGATATCATTCATGCTTAACAAATGCTTTTATCAAAACAAAGCAAAGCTTTATCAAAACCTTATAACATAGCTTTATTAAAAATACCACTCACATAGTTCTTGGGACGTCGGGATCAAAGCAAAGGTCCAAGTTCTACAAACACATAGCAAAGTATATTGAACGTACTTCTCAAAACAAGTCTTACATGCATGCAAATGAATCTCGGGAAAACATGCTAGAAGTCAAAACACTATTTTACATGTCAGGAAGACATGCTGGGTACCGACCAGGTCTTTGCCGAGGTCCCACACCTCCTGGCCGAGGTGTGGTTACCCAGGCTTCGGCATGCGGCTGCCTGCCGAGGTGCGCCCAAGACAAACTAAAGGTGTAAGTGATCATGCAAGGTAGGCCAAGGTGAGATACAATGCTTGGCCTAAGTGTGAGGTCTAGGTAAGAGTGATCTCAGCGACTACACCTCGGGAAGTGAGTTCTGGAGATCTGGGTTTCCACCCGTGAAGAACATGAAGAACATGAACATGAAGATCATGAAGAATATGAATGCTAAAATCATAACTTCTTTATTACAAAAATCTGGGATTTCATGCTATGAGTTCAAAAACATGGACCTGGGTACCCATACTTGAAAGTCATATGAAAATAAATACAAAAACATGGATCTTGGCATAAGGTTTCGGATCAAAACATGACTTTTCTTGAAGAACACATGAATGCTATTTTCTCTTTCTAAAATCGAACTTCAAAGCAATGCATGGCTTACAAATCATATTCAATCATGCAATGCAATAACATGAACATAAAGAACAACATGAGCAGATTAAGAATCTAACCTTAGAACACAGATCTAACGGTTCGATCTCTAGGGATCAAGCTTGGAAATCTACTCTCCCTCAAGAACTCCTCTTCTTCTCCTAGAGCTTCTCTCTCCTCTTCAAAAACAAGGATATAGAAATGATAGGTTTTCTCTCTCTATCGGCTGACTGAACACTCAGCTCGGACACGTGGCAACAGTTGGTTGGTTCTCCTCAAAAAGGTGATAGATTGACAAGACAAGACTATGATAAAGTGTATCTAACAAGCTACCCGGTAAGGCACTCCGGCAAGTGATGATATCGGCTAAGGACAAAGCTTCGGCAACTAAGGTGACAATGACCTCGGCTAGGAAGGGCAACACTTGACTAAGCAGTGCCACACCTTGGCCTAGACGTGCCACACCTCGGTCTAGGTCATACCACTCCAGGACAAGATCACTTAGGTGTAAAGGTAACATCTCGGCCTAGATAATACACATCTTGGCCTTGGCGATGAACACATCGGCCTAGATAATGACATCTCGGCCAATATGTCAGGGCGAAGGTGGAGGTCAAACAAAGGGGTTCCAAGATAATTCTAGACTAAAGATGACCTTGGCTTGGAATGATCTAGGCGTAACACAACCTAGGCTTGGCATGACCTAGGCTTAACAAGACCTAGGCTTGGCATAGCAGGGAAGGGAGAAAGCATGCAAGCAACACTTAAGCAAAACAAGACAAGATTCATGGATGCAAACTTAACAAGACAAAGTTATGTAAATGAACATGAATATGACTATGACATGAATATGGGTTGTTACAACAACTTAACATGGTAAAACATACAAATGCATGCAAACATGACTAGGACATTAATGTGGGTTGTTACAGTAGTCGTGATGTCGTTCCCCGTAACTGGATCTGGAACGCTGAAAATCCAGAGTTGGACAAAGGAATGGTTTTAGTCGATAAGAAGTAACTTGTACATGCTGTGAAATTGTACCACGCAATAAATAATAGAGAGTATACGGTCGTAACCTCTAAGCGAGACCTTTGGGTATCTGTTTGCAAGTATGATTGCTATTGGTGGTTGCGTGCATCTCTTAATAAGAAACATGGTTTTTTTCAAATAAAGCAGTACAGGGGTCCTCACCATTGTTTATACCTACGAATGAACAGGGACTACACTAATATTGACTTCAGTTACATTGCATCTCATCTTTTGGGACAAGTTTATATATATATATATATATATATATGTTTGTTTATAGTGTTCACACCTAAATAATCCAACTCATATTTGATTGTTGTATGCAGAATGAACCTTATATGCTAATTAAGAATGTCAAAGATTATTGATCAAAAAGACCATGAACTACAGTATATCATACAGGAAGGCGTGGTATGCAAGGGCAAAGGCAATTAGAATGGTATTCGGGGATTGGGATGAATCATATAAGCAGTTGCCTAAATTCATGCATGCATTACAGACATCTAATCCTGGCACCATCGTTCAATGGAAGCATAGATATACCGAAGGTACAACCATTATGCCCGTCTTCCAATTTGTTTTCTGGTCTTTCAAACCCGTCATCGATGGATTCAAATATTGTAAGCCTGTTATAACCATAGATGATACATTATTATACGACAAATACACTGGTGTGTTTCTTGTAGCAATGATCGTCACTGCCAATGGCAAAGTATTACAGCTTGCATTCGCTGTTGTTGACAAGGAGAGTTTAGAGTCTTGGTCGTTCTTCATTTCAAATATCAGGGAACATATTGTCATGGACCGACAGGAAGTGACTTTGATATCTAATCGAGCTGAGAGTATTTTAGATCCTGTGAGGCGACATTGGCTGAATCCCTCGCTCTAATTTGTTGGATATTATCGGCACTGCCTTCGACATGTTTGTAGTAACTTTAACACAAAGTTTAAAAATAAGGAGCTGAAACAACTTCTATGGAAAGCAGGGAGTGCTCATCAACAACGAAAGTGTAATACTTACTTAGAATAGATACAAGCTATTAACCAAGATGCCATCAATTGGGTCCGAAAGATGAATCCTGTGGAGTGGGCCCTTGCGTATGATGGTGGATATCGGTGGGGGGTATTGACCAGCAATGATGCAGAGTGCTTTAACAGTATCTTGAAAGGTGCAAGGAACTTACCTATCTCAGCTATGGTTGAGTTTACATTTCGACGTTTCGTCAAATATTTTGACGAGATGGGAGCCCAAATAGAAATAGATGCATGGAATGAGTTCCAATACCCTATAGAGATGCAAAAAACTATCGAGGACGGCATCATAAGGGGAAATACTTTCCAGTTGATATCGTACGACAGGTTAGTTTGTAATGTAAACTAAATTGTGCTTATTATGTTGTGAAGTTAATTACACCTAAAAACATGGACTTGATTAGTTTTTATCACTATTGTCTGATAGGCCCCGCCGCGTATTTGAGGTGTAAACATCTTTTCACCATGGACGAGGTCGCAATACACAGATTGTGCGCATGAATCAACCCACGTGCAGTTGTGGCAAATACTAGATAAGGCACTATCCATGTTTCCATAGGCTCACTGTTATGTTTGAATGCGGTGACAATCCATTCGAGTACGTTGATCTAGTATATAGGCTTCCTGTATACATGAGGGTTTGGGAAACTAAATTCAATCCAATACCGCATCAAGATTATTGGGATAATCCGCAATGGACCTTAATGCCTAATGTACTTCATCTGCAAGAAGTAAAATGGGATCGTAAATCTATGTCCTGTATTCCGAATGAGATGGATATATCAGATAGGCATTTGACCGCTCGTTGCAGTGAGTGCCAGTAGACAGGTCATAGACGAACATGTCCGGCGTGGCTTGGTCGATGAAGACTATGTAATGCTTACATGAGTTTCGTGAATTGTGAAATTGTAAAATGGTTGTGCTTTTTAATTGTGAGATTGTAATTAGACAGCCCATGTGAATTTTTAGCTTGTAATGCAAATGACTCCATATTAAACTATTAATTAATTATATTTACTAATGTTTTAGAGGTTAGACCAATTGAACATTTTGCAAACCCTCAAGTCATTTTCTTAATTTGAACTCTAAATAGATCATTTTTAATTCTTAATTCTTTATATATTGTAATTGTTTTATATTAAAAAAATACAACTAATATACTAAGCAAATAAATTAAACTAAATATGTATGCAAAAAAATTTAATTGTAGCACATAGGCCTAAGTTTTTTTATTGTGTACATGATTGAAAATGTGTATTACAAAATTCTATACTTAATCAAATAGTTCTTCTACCATTTGAAAATTTAATATTTATGAATAAATTTAATATTTTCAAATGCTTCAAGCATTTTTCACAATTACAATTTATGAATAAATTTATGTAATTTAAAAATTTTATACTTTATTGAAACTTTTAGCAAAAATCAATAATTAAGTTTTGTCTAATATGCCATAAATGTAATCATCAACCTATTTTTGAAACAAAATTTTCTCATTCAATTTTTTGGCAAATATTTATGTAGGAAAACTATCCACATGTTACTGCACTATGTTCATGGTCATTATTAAGTTTATGTAACTGAGGCCCTAAAATAATTTTGAAAAAGATTTCTATATTAGTTATAGCATAGATAACGGTAGGTTCTGTTGAATCATTTATCATATTTAATGACACATAATTTTAAATCTTAAAGTAGAAATATATATATATATATATATATATATATACATTTAAAAATCATAAATTATGGAATAATTAGAGTTTTTTTTTTTTATGATTATAATTAGATTTTAGTGAATTGCTTCCATATTAGTGGCACACAAATTTATAATTTTAAAATAACTGAGCATATTTTTCTTTTAGAAGTCATAACATATGGAATAATTAGAGTTTAATTGTTATAGTTAAATTAGAGTTGACCAATAGACTTTTTTAAAATAAAAAATAATTAGATTTTAGTGAATTGCTTCCATATATAGTATTACACAAATTTAAATTTTGAAATAGCTGAGCATACTTTCCTTTTAAAAATCATAATTTATGGAATAATTAGAGTTTTATTGTTATGATTAAATGAGAGTTTTATTGTTATGATTAAATGAGAGTTTTATTGTTATGATCTAGTATTTCACTTGTACAGGCTTCATAGCATATCTACCTGAGGAGGTCTCATTTCTCATTCATCCACATCGGGCCGACAGTATATGGGCGCATCCGGTATTCAATGTTTGTTGGACTTTACGCTTATAATTAAAATACCTTTCATTTTGTTCTATCTTACGTGACAATACTATCATTTAAACTAGTCATTTTCTTATGCAGAAGGAGACACATGCAGCGTTGACATGCCGTCGGGCAGACTCTGGCCTATGGGAGCATCCGTTGGACCATCGAGTCCTTCAGTATATACTACGCGCAGGATTCTATGGTGCGTACTGTATCAGTCCTATTAGACTGGACCACTCACTGATCACTGCTCTAGCTGAGAGGTGGCGTACGAAGACGCATACATTCCATTTTCTGATAGGAAAGGCCACGGTGACATTGTAGAACATATATATCCTATATGGTCTACGGATAGACGGTCGAACAGTTACTGGTATTGACCCAGCATTTATGAGGGACCAGTGGATAGCGCTATGTGGTGAGCTATTAGGAGTAGCACCTACACCTGCAGACTTAAAGGCAAGTAAACTGAGGGTGAAGTGGCTAGCCGAGCATTTTGATCCTCTTTCAAAGCAGGCGACAGATGAGTTGGTACGGCAACATGCCCGTGCATATATTATGCGACTTATTGGGGGGGTACTTTTCCTTGATAAGTCACAGAACCTGATCAAGCTTATGTACTTGCCACTACTGAGAGACATCGACGAGATCAGCAAGTACAACTGGGGTGGCGCGGCTTTGGCATGCTTGTATAGGATGTTATGTCGAACGGCTCAAGTGGGTGCGAAGGAGATCGGAGGACCACTTGCATTGCTACAGGTTAATACGAATTTTAGTACATGCCAATTCATGTTGTATGACATATATCAATATTGTAATTGAGTCCAAACTATTGTAGATTTGGGTGTGGGAGAGATTCATTCACATTACCTCGTCTAGGTGGCAAGTGGTTGCGCCTAGGGAGCTTCCCATGGTGTAGGGAGAGCAGCAGTTGCCACCCGGACCTCGAGGCAGCCGGTGGAGGGTTGACTTTGGTCACGAGGTCGTATCGACCCATGTAGTCGATGTTTATAGAGATCAGTTCGACCGGATGATCGAGGATGAGGTTTGAAATTTATTGCATTGAATGTCTTGTTGATTGTATATGTTTTGAGTTCACGAGTGAATTTTAATACACTTGTCGTTGTTGTAGTTTATATGGCAGCTGTATGCTGGGGTCCTCAGTACGCTACTAGACTTCTGCTGACTAGGCCGGGAGATATGGATGGCGAGAGTGCTACTTATTTATTTTGCCATGGTTGAGTGACATCTCCCTGATTGTGTCCTCAGACAGTTTGGTCGGGTCCAGTTCGTGCCGGACCGGTTCGACACCGACTGGTGGTTGCATTCGACTGATAGGCGTGGCCGAGCTAGCACTAACTGGAGTGAATTTACATGCGGTATATATAGCAATGGGATGCCCGTTGGGACACGATCGTATAGGCTGACCGGAGCAATGAGGTACTCCCGTCGTCCGACCCTTACATGTTGTGGTATCGGCGACATACACGTCTACTAGTCGGTAATCCGAGCCACTCTTCAGAGTCCGGATATCAAGGAGTTGGGCCTTCTATTGAGACATTGGTGAGTATCATAGTATGTATCAGATAGTTATTAAGATTATAATTGATTTACTTTCAGTCAACTGTAGCCTAATACGTCTAAATTTTTGTTCAGGTGGTTCGAGTTGGGAGGTCATATCACTTGGCAGAGGACGCCCTACTGAGACGTGATGGATAACATGCCTTACAGGCCATTGGAGAAATTCGAGACTTGCTATACAAGGCGATCCAGCATTCACATCGAAGGGATCGTCTACAGTTTGGCCACTGCGATGTACAAAGTGCAACAGTTGCTCCAGACACATCAGTGGCATCCACGTCAGTGCCTTCAACTTTAGCACCGGCCACATTGGGTCCTTCGACATCAGTGACCCCACCGTATGCTACCCCATACATATCTCCAGATTTCCTCTATGTATATCCTACCCCGCATACTCACAGACCTTATGTAGCTGACCTTGATTGGACACCTCCTCGATACATAGATAAGGTTGTTACCCTACCCACATAGTTCAGGTGTGTGTAGTGTTGGAGTTGATACATCTACATCACTTATTCCCACACTACATACACATACTTTTGTGGGGACTAGTTCGACCGTGACTACGACTACACATGATGCAGTTCTCACTGATATCTCTCAAGCTCAAGATGAGGTCTATATTGAGGCCCCCCCTAGAGTGAGAGGGAGAGGCCAAGGTTATGGTCCTGGCGGACGTCGCGGCCGAGGTCGGGGTGCAGGCAGAGGGAGACATCGAGGTCCAGCTGCAGATCGTGATATAGTTGCACCAGATGAGGGAGTTTCACAGCTCACAACAGTATCCGATGTTATGCCAGAGGGAGGATCAGAGGTAGCATAGGCAAGAGAGGGAGGGTCACAGTCACAGGCTCCATAGGCAGTCATTGGAGGGCCACATACAGGGGAGGGAGCGCCACAGGATCTGCATTTGCGATTGGGGGAGCGACATATTCAGAGAGTCTATAGCAAGAGACTGAGAAGAGAGGTCCGCGGTCAGGGCTGTGGGACTGGGGGCAAGTTAGGGCATTAGAGGGTATGATACAGAGTATATAGTATTTTTTTTTAAATAGTTTTTGTTATAGTTTTTGTAAATCAAACTTGTACAGAGGATGTAAATGTGGTATATTTATTTATTCTAAAATAGAATTTTACAATTTTTGATTCTCACTTATTCAGAAGCTTTCCTAAATACTTCAAATATTCAAATTATGATATCACAATGGGTCAAACAATATGACTAAATTACTCGTAAACAATGAGGTCATGTTGTCAGCCCCCAAATGTTGTGTTGTTGTGAACCCCCCCATCAGTGCTTGAGTTCTATGAATTGAATGGCGACTCTTATTACTTTATTGTGCCCATTTCGTCTGTCTGAACTTTATTAGTCCCCCAAACCCCTTCTTCGTTACCATAGTCGTCATCTTCATTGGACTTTCTGGAATTGAATGGTGGCTCAGTTAAGGTATTGAAATTCTTTACCCAAACCATCACTATTTGAAGAGCCCCAGTTAAGGGAAGCTCTTGACTAAGCTACATGTTCTATTTTCTGCGCCCTTGAAGAAGGGACCTCTTCTGTTTGAACTGCATTAACCCCCCAACTGGACCAACCACTTGCAAATGAGATTGTTTTTCCAGCTCCCAAATTTAGTTTCTTGCCAACCCCTCCATTCCTTTATTTCCATCATCGTTGTGGTTATCATTCTTACTCGACTTCTTCCAGGAATCGCCTGGTGAATCTTTTTGCCATCCTGTCTGCGATTGTAATTCAACTTTACTGTGGCCTTTTTCACTCGAAGAACCCCAACCCCTTCTACTAGACCCTCAGCCATTTGCCTTCGACGTTGTGTCGTTCCCCAAAATCTAATTTTTGTCAACAGCCCACTCGTTGCCACCATTGGACTAACTATTTTTATTAGAACTCTAGATATTAGTGGGTGACTTATTCTCATGCCCGGTTTGAGATTGTTTTTCAACTTTACTCCGCTTAGTATTGGAAGAACCTCAAGTAACAAAAGTTTTTGACTGAGGTACATCTTCTACATCTTACTTGACTGTGGATGTGTTTCACAGTACTGTGTGTGAGAGAGAAAATATATTGGGTTTTATCTCATGTAACTTAGCTCATGGGCATTGTAGACACCCAATTTTGACCACCCTTAAGACTTGGGTGCTACTGATGGTTTACTTAGTGGTGGAAGATGTGCAGGGCAAATGTTCGATTTCTTCAGCAAGGAGAGAGACAAATCCGAACCTCACACCCCTTTTTGGACCAAAAATATTTTGATTGAATGATTTTGAGACCTTAAAACCCTCTCTTTCAAAATAGCTTTCGAAAAAGTTCCTACGATGTTCCGACGCTCACATTTTGTTAAATGTCACGCTTTTCGGTAAACCGAGCAAGGACAAAGTGGAAATGAATGAAAGAGAGATGAACTCTTTTGAAAAATATTTCAAAAAACCTTGTTTAGGGGTTTGGATTTGAAGAAAAGAGGAGAGGAGAGAAGAGAAGAAACCAAGTTGGAGAAGAAGTTTGGCATGAATCCGGGTAGGATCAAAACTGAGCAGTCTTCACTCAAAGGAGCATAACTTTTTTCAAATTTGGAATTTTGAGGTGAGATTTTTACCATTGGAAAGAAGACTTCCAGGGTTACAATTTAGGCTCAAGAATGACCTGCAAATGAGTCCAGATGAAGGAGATATGTCCGGTTGAAGTCGGGCCCAAAAAGCAGATTTTTCTGTCCAACCAGAAGTGGAAGTTTATGACCATGAATGGGATTTTTTGGCCATGTGCCGGCCATGAATGGCCAATTCCGGCCCCCTACCATCCAGAAGTGACCCCATGCCAGCCAACAATGATAAATTGCCGGCCAACAGTGATCAAGTGTCGGCCATTGATGGCAGAAAGCAGTTTTTGGCAGACATTTTTGTTCCAGCTAGCACAACTGTCTTTCTTGAGATATTTTTGACTAAAAGCTTGTATATTGATATATATTGAAGCCATATCTCATATATTCTAGGGTTACAACATTTTGGGAGTGAAAAGGTTTGGGAGCCTCTCTCTTTAAAACCTCTCTAGTTTTCTTTCTCTCTTGAGAATTTGAGCTTGAAGGCTTGCATACAACCATCTTTAACCTATCAACCCTAAAGAAGAGTGGTTCATCTTTGGGCTGAGGTCCCTTGAAACCTATTTTAGGCTGTTAAAGGTTGGTTTTGGATCAAGAAATGTGGTTGTTCTTGTGCTGTGCTTCAAGGGTGAGCATCTCCCTCTTTTAAGCTTATTTTTGTACACAATCTTGGCCACCTTTGCATGCTGATTTTGGCCTAGTTGTCAACTACAAAAAATTCTATTTTTAAGTGCTTAAAATGGTTGTTTGAGGCCTTGTTTGAGTTAGGGGCGGTCTACCCCCTTTTGTGGCTTGTTTTGCTTTGCTTTGAGCTATCTTTTAAAGCCTTTGAGATCATCTTGTTTTGGCATTTTAACCACTGAATTCCAGAGGAATTTCAGTGGTGAAAAACTTGTCTTGAGGTCCCAAATAAGATGGGGTGGTCCCTTCTCCTCTTGTCTTGTTTGCATGTGTTAATGGCCTACCAAATGAGCATGTATTTTTACCTTTTTGACGCATAGTTCAAGCATGTTTTAAGCTATATTTTGACCTACTTTAACTCTATTTTTAGTTGGTTGGGTCACTTGTGGCTTGATTTTGGTACTTGTAGTGCAACCATGCTCACTAGCCTTGTGTACTTGATGGTTTAGCCTATTAATCTAGCATGTGTATTGTGACGGCCGGGTTCCTTTCCTTTCTCTTTCTTTCTTTCTTTCTTTCTCCGCTTCGTTCTCTATTTGCCTTCGTTGGATTTGAAATGTCCGGGATAGTTCCCTAGATTGGAGTTCTAGTGTTTTTCTGTTTGGTATTGAATTTCGTCTGTTCCGGAGGATGCGCGGGTGAGTCTGGAGTGCCGAAAGCGACACAGAATATTTGGGTGGCTGGGCTTGGGCCGCATGTGCGGGGCTGGGCCGCTCGAGCGGTGGAAGCTTGGACCCAGAATTTGCATACTGTCTAAGGGCGCACGAGCGGGTGAGTGGGCCGCATAAGCGGTCAAGGTGGCCGCACAAGCGGCGGGGAAGGCCGCACGAGCAGCCAACTGGGCAGCCTGACTCTGTTTTTTTTTATAACATTTTGATCCGAATCTATCACCCATTATATGCTTATCTCTCTCGCCTAAACCCTATATTTCTCTCCTTTCTCTCTAGAAAACACCTCAATCACCCAAAACTCTTTAATTCTTGAGATTCTTGGAGCAAGATCATCATCATCTCTCTCTAATTTTTGAAGATCCAAAGCTAGGGCCTCACTTGGGTGGTGGAGATCCGAAAATTTCTCTCATCTTTGAGGCTAGGGTTTCATCTCTTCTTCATCAAGGCTTTGAGGTAGGGATTTCTTGAGTTATATATACAAGTTTTGCTACATTGTTGTTGATTTAAAAATGTTCTTGATGTTTTGTGTTGATTTTGTTGGTTTTGATTCAAAATGTAGAGAGAGTTTTGAATGGGGGTTTATATTTAAATCTTCTACCATTTCTTGAGGGTTTCCCTCTACTAAACTCAAAGAAAATTACTAGATGGAGCTTTTTTTAAAATGATGAAAGTTTATTTCCTATGAAAACCTTAAAAATTGGGGCTTTTGAAAAATAATGAACGTGCCTTTGAAATTATATATTTTCTTGTATCAAGAGCATGTATGAGACTAAGTCTCACCAAATGTTTAACAAGATAGCAAAGTCATGATATATATATGTGTTGGAGACTAAGTCCTCTTTTAAAATCCATTGATAATTGTATGTTTATGTAAAGTGGTAAGATGGCAAGTTGTTGAGTGCTATAAGTGATGTGAAAATGCTTAATCATAGTGTAATAGGAAGGTGAAATGAATGATGGCAAGTTAGCCATATTGAAAGTTTGGTCATGATGAATTAATGTTGAGGAATTATTATGGTGTGTCGAAGACACATGGCTATTGTGTGAAATGAGAAAGTGTAATTATGCGTTGGAGATAGATGGGTATCCTGTGAAAGAACATGGTAAGGAGGAAATGAAAATGTGATATTGAATATGGTTGTAAACATGTTTCTTTTTGTTGAATATAAAAGAATGCTATGAGTTAGTAGTTGTTGCATCATAGTCTCAATTGTTTTAAAGTCATTATTGCATATCATGACATGAGTTGGAAAAGCATTCATTTTGAGAAAGATCATTGTAATGAGAACTAATGGAAATGTGTATGAGCTAAATACGTTGGTAAGTCCGGATAGGGGGTGTAGATGAATTTGATAAGTTGGCCTGAGTGTCCAGGGTGAAAGACCCAAAAGCCAAACGGATACGTGTCGAGCCTTTCGGTTAATACCGGTAAAAATGACAGTTTGGTAGTACTTGTAGAGTTTACTTGCAGACACCAGCCTAGGGATTACCAGTGTCGTATTTACCGCCCCTATTGATTTAAATATTGGAAGTTTGAAATTGATGAGATTGCTAAATATTATTGAGAACATGGTGAACTTAAAATTGTGCATTGAATATTATTGAAACATGAGGATTTTGAAATAGTGCATCAAAATAAAGTTTTCCTTCAGTATTGGCACTTACATGGCATTACATATGCATTTTTAACATTGATGGAATTGGCACAACTGTATATACTTTGTGAGGAATCTCTGCTGGGCTTTATGCTCACCCCTATGGGATTTGGTGCAGGTAAGAAAGGTGGTGATCCCGCCGAGTTGATGGCATGGACGTGATTGTGAAGAGTATTTTGCTCTTATATTTTTGTAAAGCCAAGGGCTAATGTGTATGGGTTCGAGAGACTATTTTGTGTAACCAGGCGATTGCCTTGGGACTTGTAAGCCCTTGAGGGCCTTATTCGTTTTGATTTGATGATTTACATGCTATAGACTCATGTACTAGTTTATCAATGAATGTATAGCTGCACGTGAGATTATTTTTGTAAAACAATTGATCTTATGTAAAGGGTTATGGTTAATATCCTATTTTGGAAGTGAGTTGATGTAACAGTTATGTGGGTAGTTCATGTCGAATTATTTCGGGGCGTTACATGTATGCTCCACTCTAGCATGTTTTTGGCTCTGATTTAGCATGCTTTAGGACTGTTTTGAGTGGTCTTGGCCTCTTGGGGCTTGCTTTGTATAGCTATGGCATAGTTGGCTTCACTAGTCTTGTGTTTTGAGACCCCTAGCATGCCTTATTTGTGATGTTTGTGTGATATGGCATCATTTGGTATGTAATTTCAGAGCTTATATCTTTGCCATGCTTCCACTTGAATTACTCTTTAAGTGCTCTTGAGAGTTGAGCTTTGTGCCTTGCTTACGAGCCATCATTTGAGCATGCTTTTTCTTGCTTTTCATGCTATCATTTCAGCTCATTTTGGCCACTGTTTTGGCATGCATGAGGTCTGTTTAGAGCTGGTTTGGGTGTTTGAGAATTGTATTGCATGCCTCTAGCATAATGCTTTTCACTAGTTTCAATGCTTTGGCCCCTAGCATGTTGTGCATGTGTTGCTTGCATGTTTTAGCATTCATTTTCATGCCATTTCAGCACTGAAAATTCTGCAACCTCTCTTTGTTCTTCACTTTTAATTTGCTTTGAGGGTTGGTTAACCTTATGCATGTGTTTAAGCTTGAGGTAGAGTTTATGCTCAATGGCTTTAACTCTCTTTTGAGGGTTTCTACTAGCCAAATGCATGAACTCCCTCATGCCTTAAACCATTCGTTGGTTGACCCCTCTCTCATTAGAGGACTTTCACATTAGACAAACCAACTAAAGAATGGCTTGGTAATGAAAATGTGTAAACAAGAATTGAATCAAGTAAAACATGTCAAGATAAGCATGTGGCATTTGCATTGCATTGTGTTCAATCGGACGCTATATTGAACACAAGGTGGATTGGTCCACTTCAGACTCAAAGTGATGAAAGTGAGCCAATCCCCTTTGTCTCTATTGCCTTTGATCATCCATGATGAGGTAGTGGTCTTAGAGTCTTGTCTGCATTGCATTTATTGAATGTGTACAAGATTGGATTTTTGGTCATCATGCATTGCATTCTTGATTGATGGTCTTGGATCCAATGATGCCTTTCCCTTGATGTTTTGAGGTGATATGGGGTGGCATAGTACACACATGCCCTAGGAAGACCCTCTTTTTTCTCTGTTTTGTGCTCTGTTGCAGTTTGGTGTCACAGCACATTAGTGGCCAGCAGTGCCTCAGAGATGGCCGGCATTGCTTCATCATTGGCCGGTAGTGCCCACTCTTGGCCGGCAGATGGCCGGCAATAACTCCTCATGGCCGGCAAGCCACTGGTGGATTCCTCAGAGTTGGTTTGGTAAGTTTCAGCAGCAAGTTGTTAAGGACACCTTGTAGACAGAGCCTCAAGAGAGCAAACCGGAAGACATTTCGAGGCGGCAACCGAGAGCATGCATCTTTCATTATTCAAGGCAGAGCTGAGGCAGCCTAGTTTACATACCTTCCATGCTTTGTTAGTTTCCATGATTAGTTAATTTGTTAATTAATTATTGTGTTGTAATTAATTAGCTAGAATAGTTAGTTAATTAGTTTGGTTTGTAATAAGTAGCTTAATTAGCTTTGCTTAGATTAGCTTAGCTTCTATCTTGACCCTTTGTCAAGAGGGCAAATGTTGTAATAAGGGTGCGTATGTGTGTGCATGTCTTCCAACCCCCACTTCTTTCTCCCTTTTACTTATCAGCTTTTGATGGTTAGTTTAGGGCATATTTCGATTAGCATACCTTATGCTTACATGCGTGCATCATCCATTTGTCTTGCATGCGTGCACCGGGCTTGGCACATCATTCAAACCGCATTGTATTTCAATACACTTACTTGAATACGTGTTTCAAAGCATGTTATCAAGTGTTGCATTCATATGCCATCTTAGATAGCTGAGCCTACTTAGTTGCATTTTGCATGTGTTGCATTAGGCATCTAACATAGCTAGGATCATGCATTGATTTCTAACTACTTTCTGTTTTGGCTTAGGGTACACTGTAAGTGTTTACGCTTTAGCATACTTGCATGAGTGTGAGTGTTGCCATGATAGCATGCTTGCCATGAGGCTATTTGCTTAAGTGTTTAACTGCATGAATGCCTGTGGATAAAGGCTTGATTGCCTGAATTGGAACAACTCGATGATTGTGAGTTTTTAAGCCCACTTTGCGGAGTGGCAAAATCATGTTGTTTTAAGCTCACTTGAGGATGGCAAATCCGCGCTTTAGCCTACTTGCGAGTAGCATTTTCAAACCATTTTAAAAAACAAACATGAGTTGTTTTGTTCTAATTCTCGTGATCAAGTCTATACTTGTATGTTGTGCGCATCACATGGTAAGGTTAGCTAATAAACCAGAACAAGAACACATGTGTTTTCAAAACAATATATCATGTTAGTAGAGGCCGATCCTTTGATCGGGCGAGCGTGGGTGCTCATTTCAGGACCTTCCCCTCTTGTACCCAAGTTCCTGAGCCGAGACAACTTTAGTGATGACGAACACGTGGCCTTAGGCACGAGTCAGGGTTTCCTAAATTTCCCAAAACAAAATATTTAGGTGGCGACTCTGAAATCTGGCAAAGCAGTCCATGTTTAGCGCTTTTGATTAAAATTAATTTTCCAAAACGATTTACCGGATTTGGACTCTTTGGTGATTTATCAGTCTTACGTTGCACTTTGTGAGATTAGATTCAGAACCGTGACAGGAGTCCGAACTGTAGTAGCTAAGAACCCAATTCGCGCCCTCTCCGAAAGGGAGGCGCATGGAGAGAGTTTCAGGCGGTCTACAGGCCTTTCAAGACACTAGAGGGTATTATGGGCATTTCAGTATTTATTTTTGATGACATCAGCAGCTTCGGTTAGTTGGGTGGACAACAGTCAAAAAATGAGAGAATCTTGATATTGTTAGTTAAAGAAGGGGAGATTTCTGTAATTATTAAAATTACAGGAGAGATTTCTGTATTTGTCAAAAACCTCAAGGGAGGTAAGTGTAATTTACCCAATAAAAAAAGAAGAATAAAATGCAAAGAGGAGAAAATGGGATAACTGTGAAGTTTCGTAAAGTGAAAATAAAATAAAATATAGGCTGCAGTGCCAATTTTCTTTAGATATCAGGTGGCCATTTTATTATTTTGTCTTGTAGTGGGAAGACAAGCGTCATAAAGGCAACTATTTTGTATTGTTTTGTTTTGAACATTGTTTTGGTGAAAAACTCAACAATAGTTTTGTAGGTCGAAGTGAGTTGTAAGGTTATGTATTTACTTGCACTCTGTTTCATAGTTGTTTATGAATAGTATTGCTTTAAAACAAAGAAAATTAAAGCCTCTGTTTCATTTTATGATTTAATATATAATTTTTTGAAAACACCAATTTGTACTGAAATCGTCAGTTTGAAGTGACTACTTAGTGTATTAAAAAAGCAAGCATCAGAATTTTTTTTACTGTGGCCATGTGAACTTGACGCTTTCATAGCGGCATAAATTTATTTCACACAGTCATTGCATTACTGATTAATTTGACAACTCACTGCTCAAATATGAAGGAATTGCATTTTGAAAAAGACAACCAGCAATTATTATTTATTTGACGACCACGTCTGTTCATTTTGTGCTTTCATTTCTAACTTTATGAAATTGTAATTTTGGTTTGCAAGTGCATGTCTGATGCGACTACTCACTATGACACCAAAACAAGCCATGTTACTTGAGCTTCTCATAGTGGGATGAGGGGTGTCAGAAAGGCAACTATAATGAATTCGATTCTTTATTAAGTCTGCCAAAGTTACTACATCACGGGTATATAAACTACACAAAGTCACAGACAACATATTACTCAGGGTTGCATGAAATGAATAAGATAAAATAATATCATGGGTATCACTTCTTCCACAGTGCTCCCACATCTCAATTATCGTAACTATGCCATCTCTTTTGCGTGTCTATAAATAGCCCTACCCCAACTATGATGTTTGTTCAATTCATAACAATAGTAATATATCTACAATTATTATTCTTTTATTTTATTTTATTTTATTTTATGAACAATGTCTTCAAGAGGTGCAGGAAGTTCACACCGTCAAAGAAATCTAAAATTGTGGCTACTACCTCCATTTACTTATGACTATAAGAGCGAAAAGTACTCGAGCCCGAAGGATTATTTTGCTGGTATTCGAGCAGAATGGGCGTTTAGGGTAACGAAGCAAGAATGATTGTTTAATGATCTATGTAACTTTGGGCACCAGTACCTCATCGCCGTTCATTGACCATGGCTAGATGAAATGTGGGTGACTATGAAAAACCAGTTAGCAGAATTAAGAAGGAGAACAATAGAATGTTGATGTGAAGATGTCGACATTTCATGCTTTAGCTAGCCACCAAAATGGCAGAAGCAAACAATAGAGAATTGATAGTGATTGAGCAACATAATGTCTTAAACAATGAAAAATAACTCTTTGACTACTATATGTCAAATGAGGAATAAGAAATCAAACACCTTTATCTTTCATATATGTTTGTATGTTGTGTCGTATCTTTGTTATTGGGGTGTAAGACAATGTTGTTGTTGATCTAGGTTACAGATGTATTTCAACTATTTGTTATATGAAGCTGAAGTTTATGAAATCACTACATTTATAAGTATACATGTCAAGATTCGTTACGAATTTCTCTTCCTATTGATAACTCATATATAAGCATTGCAAAGCCATTACAATGAATGAAAACATTTGGTCATTCATGCAACCAAGTTCATTCAGTATCATCATTATATTCCACTTTAATAATGCATAAAATCATGAAAGCGTAGTTCAATTAGCGTTCTTCAAAATAACAATAACGGAGAGAAAGCAAAGGTAATTGTTATTTGTAGAATTACAAGAACTATTAAAAAACTATTGAAATTTCTCCCTTCATTGATAAGTCATGGATAAGCATTAGAAAGCCATTACAAGAGAAATGGTTTGGTCATTCATCCAAACAATTTCATTCATTATCATCATCATCTGACATCTCAATGTCAGATTCATACATAGCATCCATGCTTCAGGTGAAGTACTGGTGCACATCATCCATTAACCCATCTTTAGTACGCTCATTTGCGGTCTTCATTAGTTCGGACCTTTGCAAACGTTGGGTGATGCGATTAACTTCGTCGCGGATACGATGCAATGCCCTTTGCAACAACTGTGGAGTGTCAATTGGCATACGCATGGCTAACCCTCGAGGAAATTTAATATTAACTTCACGACATAGCTCAACGAGAATGCTTGTTCGAGTTATGCGAAATTCCCACTTAGCTCTCATGGTATTGACAGCGGCATGTGAGTAACGCAAATTTGGATTTAATAGGTATTGAAATTCATCTCCATCTGCAACCCAATGGCGACCCATTACTGAATATAGATCAACCATTGTATATCTCATGATCATATCGCTCGATATATCTATACAACTTTTGTTGTGGTATGATGCGATATTTATACCACATATACACAGTTGTTGTAACATGCACAAATTCAAAATGGAGATGGACGCAAGTATTTATGTCTTATAAACTCTAAACTCACATGCCGACAATGAAGTACTGATACTACAAAAAGTTCACATGGTAGCTGTATGTTTCAAATTATTGTAAAAGAGTTGTCACGCCAACCTTTATGACCTGAACAACTATGCATCAACTTTATAGGAGTTGTCACTTCGACTTTTATTGACTACTCAGTGTATATCTGAAGGTTTTAAGCAAAGTTCAAATACACTTAGAAATATAATTTCACTTTTCTGCTTACAAATATAATTCAATTTATTTTTAATTTTCCAATTTCATAAATTTAATTTCAATTTAATTGCTCTATCTTTTATAAGTATTGTGAGCTTATTTAGATGTACATGATGGGGTTTGGATTCTTTGGTTTGGCAGATATCTTTAAACTTGTTGCACTTCCTTGATTTTTTCGAATTATTGCTGTGTTAACTACTCTTAAAATCTCTTTGAACTAATTTTTAATGATTTCTCTCAAATTTTTAGTTAACTATCGGTGTTGTTCTTGTCTGGATACTAGGCTAGCTTTTATCTGTAACACTTTCAAGTTCTATACATCCAAAAAACCCATCTATAAGTACTCTATTACAAATTAATCTTCAATACATTCCAACTCTATAATATTCTCTCTTCAAGATTTATCAATCTATTTGAAGCTGCATAGGGTGGCTTTTTAAACACAAATGGTCTAATTGTTTCGTTGTTTTATTTTGACATCCCCTCATCTCGTTATGAATTGCTGAAGTTCACATGGGCACAATAGTTATGGTATGACTTCTTGCTTTTTTCATACAATGAGTAGTCTCATCAAAGTCGTCGCAGTGATACGTCCAACATTTCTCAGTGATGCAGTGACTTTAACAAACGTAATAAATTAAATGACTCAATGAAATGGCCAAGTTCACTTGGCCACAGTAAACAGCGTACAGATGATTGGTCTTTTTTGAAAAAAGTGAATAGCCACTTTCGAGTGATGATTGAAGTACTGATTGTGTGGAGCGTGTTTATCATTGATTGTTTATTCCTTAAAATGACAACTCATAAAGATGTGTTGGTATATGTGGGCTTTTAATGGCATGTGACTTTGTGCAGCGCGACTTAGATGCTTTGTTTTTTTCCTCATATTTCAGAACTCATCGAAGTCACATTAATATGACCACACGGAAATAGTGTTGACAAACAACTAGATAGAGGACTGAATGAGTGATGGTAAACACACAACCTTTTCACTAAGTTCACCCTAGGAAACTATCGTTCATTTATTGAGAAAAAAAATCAAGTAGAGTATAGATTCATGGCAAGGGGTAGGAATCGCAGATGTGAGAGTTCATGACGAGAAAGAGGAACGTGAAGGGGACTCGCAAGGGATAGGAACTTCGAAAGTGGTGAGAGTTCATGTCGAGGAAGAGAAACAGGAAGGGAAAGTGGCGATGCTGAAGATGAAACACCATTTGCTTTGTTAGATACCTCTTGTGCTTATCATGATAGGTTTGGAAAGCGACATTTTGTCATGCCCAAGTACGATTGAGATCCATGTGATTTCATGGAGGATCCATTTGATAATCAAATAGGATATGGTTTAGTAGACACTATACTTCTGAAAGTGGCTCGCACTATTTATAGAGCGAGTGCAAATAGAAAGATTATGTCGGAAAAATCAACTGAAGATGCCGAAAGCACGTTCAGTTGAGATCCAAAAGAAAGATCCATATAATGTTGATTGACTATGTGAAAGACTTCGACATGAGATTTTTCAAATGCGCCGTAGGTTAGCCCACGATATGAAACTATCTATACTTAAGTCGAATGCCAAGAAGAAAGGAACAACACCAAATGCTGAGGCTATCAAGGCTATCAAGGAGGATCCTGCACTTCTTGTTCGGACTCTGAGATTGTTGATTTGTATCCGTCTACTAAATTATATGTTGTTATCCATAATTATGTACTGTGTGTGTTAAAATAACTTTTCCGGCAATGAGTTTGTGAAAGGTTTGTCTAAGAATGTCATCTATGTAATTGTTAAGTATTGTACTTGTAGCTTTATTTTATGTACTGTGTTATATTAAATGTTTCCACAAATTATTTTTGTGGAATACTTATGTTTGAACTAGCTACGTTGTTCTGAAGTGTTGTAAGTGTTATAGCCATACCTTTATTTTGTTTCCCTGTTCGTAGTAGTAATTAGCAAATTAGATACTTTGTATATGCTATGTGAAGTTTTATTTAAATATTTCTTGACAACAAATATTTAAGGGAACAAACAAGATCTCTGAACTCATTCATCTGTTCAATAGTGATAACCAAAAAAGTGATTACCCTCATCTGCTGTGCACTCTCTTCGTCTCTCTTCCTCTCTCTTTGGCTTCGTCTGTGTGTGTTGGACTGGGGAGCAGGGCAAAAACATGTATTCAACCAAAACCAACATTGACAAACCAAAAAAACAAACATTTTTTTAAAAACAGCTTTGCTAAAGCCGTATTGTAAAATAGTTTTCCTATAACTGTTTTATGTTTGAAATATATTTTTAATATAAATATTTATCTTCAAAATTAAGAATTTAAAAACAAAAAATATTTGGCACAAAACGGGTTTAGCAAAACCATTTTAAATTAATGAGAAATAATTACAAATTAAGTAAAAACGGCTTTTCAAAAGCCGATTTTATGCAAAGAAAAATTTAATCTTTTTTTATTCAACAAAAAGGGCACTGGAAAAGCCGTTTCACCCAATAATGGGAATAAAGATAAACACCACTCTAGAGTGGGAAAAAAGTTTTGAAAATGGCATAGTCATGGAAATTCGCTAGGCTAGTTCATATGAAAAGCGTGGGCCATAATAATCAAATCACTCTGTTCGATTTGATTATTATGTATTATTATAAATTATTGTTACATATATTTGATAATGGTCTATAAAAAATAACAATCACTCTATTTGGTTTGATTATCTTTACAATGAGATTAATAATTTTAAAAAAAGAACATATTTAAAAAAATATAACCAAGCCAAACAGAGTAATTATTATTTATTATTATATATATATATATATATATATATATTAATATTGATCTCATTTTAAAAATATGATTGATATCTTTTTATTGGTATTAATTTTATAAAAATAAAATTTATATATATTAAAAATTATATATGTTTTATTAAAATAAATATAATGAATAAAATTAATTATTTTTATTTTTATTTATTTATTATAAGTGTGTGTGGATGTGTGTAAAAGAGAGATAGTGGAGTGATGT
The DNA here is from genome assembly GCF_055761805.1 of Camellia sinensis. Taxonomy (NCBI): domain Eukaryota; kingdom Viridiplantae; phylum Streptophyta; class Magnoliopsida; order Ericales; family Theaceae; genus Camellia; species Camellia sinensis. The sequence continues at coordinate 87,295,677 of NC_138965.1, forward strand.
GGGTGTAAGTGTGTCAAAGAGAGAGAGAGAGAGAGAGAGAGAGAGAGAGAAAAGAGTATGTGTATGTGTGATGTCTGACGCCAAGCCTTACATTTTTTTTGGGCCACGGAGTCATTGCTATGACCCCTATTGTGTTTTTTATTGTGCTTGAAACGACACAGTTTTATCTTCTTTTTATTTTTTATTTTTTATGTTTTTAATATGTTTTTTTGGCATTATAAATTACACTTTGCCCTAAACCTTAAATCCTAAACCCTAAAATAAAAATAAATAAATTTTAAGAATTAAACCCTAAAATAAAAAAATAAAAAAAAATTATCCCTAAACCCTAAAATTAACAAAAAAGAATTAAATCCTAAATCCTAACTCTTAAAATAAAATAAAATAAAAAGATTTTTAGAATTAAAGTAAAAAAGTGATCATTTTATATAATTATTATTATTATTATTTTATTGAAAGCGTGTTTTCAAAACACAATGTTGCGCGTTTTTCAATTGCGTTTTATTAATTGATAGGATAATTAGTAAATATGCGATTTGTAACCGCGCGACCTTAATTAAAAATGTGTTTTGTAAACACGATTTCATGATTTTATTTATTTTGTCTGCCTGCACTACAAAAATATTAAAAGCGTGTTTTGTAAACACACTTCAGTTTAGTTTGGGAAATTTGGCCAAAGTAGAAAATAAATTAATATAGGAGCTTAGTTTGAGAAATAAATTAATATAGAGGCTTAGTTTGGGAGAAGCCTCCAAAATTAGATTCATATTTTGAGTACTTTTGTTTCTTATTTTATTAGTTTTAATCATTCTTATTCCCATAATTTTTTTAAGAGCTTGTAACATTTGAATCGTTCTTAACAATTTATATACATATTTTTTAATTGTATTGAGATGGGTGACGTGGTTTGAATTATATACATATTTTTTTTTTAATAAAATAAGAATAATGTACACCGTACCTTTGAATCCTTCTCAGCTAATTACACCTTTTTCTTCTTCACAAATTAATTAAGAAAATATAAATTGCGTTTGGTTTATTAGTTGCTGATTCATACATTGTCCAAAAAAGGAGTTGAAGACGTCAAACTTGCATGTCATCTAAAGTGTGATCTTCTCATGAAATTGTCTATTAATTATAAGGATTTGTCGAGCACTGAAATGAGAATCCGGACTAACATGTCAATTTTAATCTAAATTAATTATTGATTACATAAATAAAAGTGGGATTTTAAGTCTCAATTTATTATAGCCATCTCCTCAATAATGTATGTATAAAGGTGGGACTCCATACCCACCTTTTTAATTTGAACTGATCATAATTTGTCAAGATAAAATTTGACACAATGATATAGATGACACAAAATTATAATTTTAAGATGTATTATATTGGTGTTTATGTTGATAAGACCAAACTAATATAACCATTAGTTCTTAGGAAAATGTCTCGTAGCTCAAATTTTGTGGCTCAAAAGTGGCTCAAATAGCTAAAACGACGTCGTTTTGGTCATTTTTATATTGTTCTGTACTCAAAATGACGTCGTTTTGGCCATTTGAGCCACTTTTAAGCCACAAAATTTGAGCTACGTAGCATTGTCGTAGTTCTTAATGTGTACTCGCAACAGTGGTATTAACAATGTAAGAGTGTTTGATGACTAAGGTCTTTTGGGAACAATGGTAAAAAGTTTTAGTTTTTTGGTTTTTTTAACCAAAAAAGTCAATTTTTTTTAACCTAAAATAACCCAATTTTTTGCAAAAAAAGCTAGCAAAAAAGTCAAAAAATCAAAAAATTATCTTTTTATCAACTTCTCAAAACACCACTAAATTAAAGTGATGATTTCTAACCAATCATATGTAGCTTGAAATTTTAAGTAGTAGGTAATTAATGAGTGTAATTGCAGTCCACCATGATTAAAAAGCTATTATAGGAAAGTGCTTTGTAGATCACAATAATAATAAACCATATTCAACTTTGATATCAATCTTATTAGTAGCAAGACACATATATTCAAATCCAAGACAAAGTCAAACAGCTGTTAAAATTGGATTTTAAACAACAACTTGAAGGAGTGGTTGGTGTTGGTGACTTCCATGCAATGCAACCAATTATCAAGTGTAGAGACAATGACTTCATTGCCATGGTCAATGCCATTTTTCTTTGCTATTCCTTATCATCATATTAAAATATGGAAAAATTCTAAGGTGTGCAGCTAACTATGGTGTGCATTTTACCAAAAAATAAATAAATAAAATGAAAAGGTCATCCTGTTATAACTAAATTCGGCCACCGACGGCTACAGATTTTTATTTTTATTATTTTTTCAAATCATATTGTCCAATTGTTGATTTGCGTGAAAATATGGAGATATAGAAATTTTAACTAGTGGAATTCAAAAATACTTTGTGAGAATGAAAGTCTCATTGACGTCAAAATGAGATTGGGGTTTGAAGAATTGAATGAGAAGCAAAATAAGTATCTTTTACAATACAATATACATATTAAAATTAATAAAAACATCAAATGATTGGGTTCAATTTTTTTTGGATGTCATCACTGAACATATTGTTTCTTAACTAGGGGAGTTAAATATAAATATATCTATTAGTAATCAATAAACTAATTTGAACCAATTCAACATTTAGAGGGCGGTTTAGTTCCGGTACTGAAAAATTAAAAACTGTTAATTACGGTTCGATTAACAAATTAAGGCTCAAAAGAACCAAACAAAACTGAACTGAATCATTTGATGTTTTTAGTAATTTTAATATGTATATTGGTCATACAAGATGCTTATTTGTCTTCTCATTCAATTCTTCAAATCCCAATCTCATTTTGACATCAATGAGAATTTCATTCTCACAGAGTTTTTTTTTTTTTGGTATAAAAATGTTTGTAGTTTCTTTTTTTACTATTTATACGATTTATTGTATTTTTATAGCAATTACTATATAATATGCATAATTTCTTTAGTTGTTACATATTTAAAAAAAGTTAATTTGAAGAATATTTTAAAATTTTGCAGTATGACTATGAAAATTTTAAAATACTTGTATAGGTAAATTTTTTTTTTTTTTTAATTGAATTAGACAGCTTACCTATAGTGATAAATTTTTAGCCTAAAACTGTAAAATGAAATCAAAACCAATCATTTTGTGTTATAACTAGATGATATTTAACTACATTAATCATAGAGGCGCACACTAGATGCCAACCTTGTCAGATGTATGTGAATGCAGTCAACTATAAAACTAATTCAACTCCAAGCCCTATCACATCCCACTACTAGTTTGATCAACAAATTATAAAATGAATAATGTTTGGGACCCCTTTTGGGGATCACCCCTCACTCCCTTTGTCACGTGATGGGTGGTGATTGGAGGAGCAGGAAAAAAAAGAAAAAGAAAAAGAAAAGGTAACCAATAAGAGAGAGAGAGAGGGTCAAAGGGGGTGGGGAGAAAAGGGAGATGAATCATTGTTGTTATAAAATTTCCATGTAACCAGATCAGACCTGGTCAATCTCCGCCCTTCAAAATTCCAACATTTTGCATATTGAGTGACTTCTCAGCTAGAGTACAAAATGGTTTAGTGGGAACCCACCACAACCAGTCTTTGAATGAAAATGGGAGATTATTTTGTGTTTAAAAAATAAGAGATTTGTTAGAGGGAGGAAGTTTCCAACAACTATTAAAAAAATGCTCATACTGATTGAAGAGATCACTATATAAAGGGCATCCCTCCCCTTTCTGAAAACATCAAATAGTAGTAGTCTCTGGGTATTACAAACAAAACCTAAGAATTGCTTCTGGAAATGGCCTCTTCTTTTCCAATGGCACTGTGTGCCTTGGCAATCTGTTTGTTAGCTACACATGTAGCAGCTGACTACAAGCCTTACATTTATGCTTCTCCACCGCCGCCGCCTTATTTATACATGTCCCCGCCGCCACCATCACCTTACTATTATAAGTCACCGCCACCGCCGTCGCCCCCACCTCCACCTCCTCCTTACTACTACAAATCACCACCTCCTCCATCTCCATCACCACCACCTCCATACTACTACAAATCCCCTCCTCCCCCTACACCTTCTCCTCCACCTCCATACTATTATAAGTCCCCTCCACCTCCATCTCCCTCGCCGCCACCTCCTTATTACTATAAGTCACCACCCCCACCATCTCCATCACCTCGTCCTCCTTACTACTACAAATCACCTCCTCCGCCTTCTCCATCACCACCACCTCCGTACGTCTACAAATCCCCACCACCACCATCCCCATCACCTCCACCACCTTATGTATACAAGTCTCCACCACCTCCATCACCATCACCTCCCCCTCCATACATGTACAAATCACCACCACCACCTTCACCTTCACCACCTCCGCCGTACTACTACAAGTCCCCACCACCACCATCTCCATCACCCCCACCTCCTTACATCTACAAGTCTCCACCACCACCATCACCATCTCCTCCACCTCCCTACTATTACAAGTCCCCACCTCCACCATCACCTTCACCTCCACCACCGTATTACTACAAGTCTCCACCCCCACCATCTCCGTCACCTCCTCCACCATACTATTACAAGTCTCCTCCACCTCCGTCCCCATCACCACCACCTCCCTACTACTACAAGTCACCACCTCCTCCACCTCCTATTGTTTACTAAAGAAGTCACTACAAGTGATCGACTCATGTAAGTATAATGCGTCTATGTTTTGTAACTAATAAGTAGAAAAGTAATGATGCCTCTTATTCACTTATTCTCATCATCTTCTTATTTGTTCATTTATTTTTCAGGTCATAGGTTAATGGAAAATGTAATTGCTATAAGAAGGAAAAGGATACTATGCTGGGGTTCATTGAGCTTAACCATGACATGCGACAGGAAAATAAAGAGGGCTCAAACAATCCATATGTTTCAAATTTTTGCTTTTATGAAAATTTCATGTTGCAATCATGTATTCAGATACACTTTATGTGTTTTCTTATATGTTCAATCAATGTATGTCTAGATGTTGATACACTATAATCACCCTTCTAATGATTCAATGGTAAAATCTTAATTTAATAATCTTTGATATGATGTTCATTCATGCTTGTTTGTGATTTTCTTTTTATTTTTTTTTGTCACTTCATTACAGCTTAAATCAGAACTCTAATTTTAGAGCTTTTAATCACTACTCTTTAGACAATTCATGCTGTTTATTTTTAAAAAAAATTATGTATAAATTATTTATGTAAATATCAAATTGATCTGATAATCGCATAATAGTATATATAATTTTATCATTTAAAAAAAAATAATGGATGAGAAACATAATTTCAAAATTACATAATTTATTTTTAAATATTAAAATAATAAAATTTGGTAGCTAAGATTGTTTGTTAATACGATATTTTATATGAATAATTTATATATAAAGATCTAAAAGATGACTGAGTGAATTATAGAATATGAATTGAAGAGAAATCAATCAATCAAAATAATAATAATAATAATAATAATAATAATAATAAACGGTTGTTTAGTAATTTCAGTTTAAAAGCAAGCTTTCTTTTGAAATTAATTTTTTTTTAAAAGCGTGGTTTTCAACCAGATTTTTTTCTGAAAGTACGATTCTGAAACACGCTTTCACTAAACATGAAAGCGCTAATAGAAACAACGTTTTCTTAATTAAAAGCGTATTTTATAACCACGCTTTTATGATGAAGAAGATTCAAGAATAGATGTTTGTTTATTCAATAACAATCACAATCCATTCACATCTATCAAGATCGCATACAGTGTTTATAAATTGATACACTCTACCTAACTATAGTTACAATTGACTATGGTTCTAACAACTTTACAACTGCTATATTTAATACTAACTAGTCTAACTAACTTTGACTAATCTAACTAACTTCAGATGAGTTGGTTTGGTCATGCTGGTGCAATTGCTTCGGCAGCATCGGGGTCTTCTTATCATTCTGCAACTGAGGTTGCTTATCATTCCCCGTCAAGCTGATAGGTGGGCCAGAAACATGCTGAAAGCGTGCTTCAGCTTATTTTTGAAATTTCAGCCAAACTAAGCTTAGTTTGGAAAATAGGTTAGTAAGTTGGCTTATTTTGAAAAAAGGCCCGTAATTCTCTCAACAGAAATATATATATATATATTTCAATTTTTTTAGCGTTAAACAAAACGTCCTCGTTGCAATGGTGCAAAACTATGTCAAACTGAATGTAGAGGCAGTGTTGGTCAATTGTGATAGAGACCCATATATACATAACTCCTGCAATTTTCATTTTCATCCCAACTACATTATAAACTTACACATGTATGAATGGATCTCACACACACATCAAAAGTCAAGATCAAATTAAAAGTCATAAAACTCAAAAAAAGGTCCCAAACATTTCACTGCTGGTATTGATATCTGTCTATCGTGATCCTCAGGGCACCAGAGCCTGCCTAATACTTTGCTTGGTCCCCATTGTTGATAAAGAAAGGCCTGTTTGATAAGTTGATTATTTTAATTGATTTTTTAATTTTTTTTAATTATTTTAATCTAGTAAAAAAATTGTGTTCAGGAATATATTGTTTTTTAAGATAAAAAGTGAAATAATTATAAATTAAATAATATTTTATTTTATTGATTATTTTAGTCTATTTTATCTTTATTAAGGCATTGTTTGGGAAATTGGCAATGACCTTTTGACTATTTTAACTTAGCAAAAAAAATTGTATTTGAGAAGTTGGTTTTTTTGTAGTTGATTTGATGGTTATAAGAAAAAAAGTTAAATGATTATAGGTTAGATAGGACATTTTATTAGTTATTTTAACTTATTTTATTTATGGGAGACTTACGTGTATGTCTTAACAGGTAGATTTATTATCCAATATGTTCTGTGAGAATTAATAGCGTTTTTCATCAAACACTATTAAAAAATATCACTAATTGTTAATTTTCAGCAATAGTTTAAAAATTGTCATAAAAAAGTCACTAATTATAAATTTTAGTGAAAATTTAAAGAAGCGTAAAAAAAAAGTTACTAAGTCTTAACATTTAGCAGAAATTTAAAAAATTTGTTAAAAAAAAGTTACTAATTTTATGTTTTAGTGATAATTTATAAAAATCGTGATAAAAAAATTATTAATTATCAATTTTTAACGATATGCGTAAAAAATTGTCAAAAAAATTATTTTTGACAATAATTTTGTTTCGATTTATTTTTAATAAAATTTAATGAAAATTTAACTATTAAGATATAGTTTGTCTTTTTATTTTTTAAAATAAACTATTTTAGTCAAGCCCTCTCCCCAAACGAGGCCTAAGTGTTTCAGCCCAAATAACCCTTCCAAACAGAGCCAAAGGAAAGCGCTTTCTCTATCTTACTCTCTCTTTCAGCTTCTGAGTTTTACAGACACCATCAATTGACTCAAACATGGCCGCCATTTCGCTACCAACGACACCAAGAATGTCATCATCACTCTCCCAAAGACAACATCTTTGCGCTTCATCATCATCATCATCATCGTCACAGTCATCCTTGCTTCTTCATCGACCTCACACTCACACTTACACTTCTCTTCGCTGTTCCTCTTCCTCACTCTTCAATCGCTCTCTCCTCATCCCCACCAAATTCTCAAAACCCACCAAAATCCCCCCATTTTCGACCACCATTTCAATGTCCATGGAGGCTGGTATCGGTGTCATGGGTACTAAATTGGGTATGATGAGTTTCTTCGAACCCAATGGTACTGTTGTCCCCGTCACCGTTGTGGGTTTTAGAGAGGGCAACATTGTCACCCAGGTCAAGACTCAGGCCACCGACGGCTACGATTCCATTCAGGTCGGTTATCGGAGGGTTCGAGACCGAAAGCTCACCAAGCCCGAGATGGGTCACCTCCACAAGTCCGGGATCATCCCCTTGCGCCACTTGCAGGAGTTTCGGTTGCAATCGGTTGATGGGTTTGAGCCTAACCAACGGCTGGTTTTTGAGGAGCTCTTCAAAGAAGGGGATTTGGTTGATGTTTCTGGAACCACCATTGGCAAGGGTTTCCAAGGTCTGCCTCTCTTCCTTTCTAAGTTATTATTATCTCTGTTTGTGTATTGGTTCACTTGAATGAGTTGGAATGGAGTGGGATTATTCGTTATGCTCTCATATGGAATGATCATTCCTTGAAATGATGAGTGATGATTCTATTTGTAATGCATTTTGTTGTTATTTTTTTAGTCAACCACAACATGGGATTGAACATATTGATGGAGTGATCATTCCATTCGATTTGTGAACCAAATATTACCTTAGGCTAATTCTATTTCCACATATCAGATGCTCTGTGCACAGGCTAAGTGAATTTTTTTTTTAGTACAATTTTATCCTAAAATAAAATTATCAAAATAACCTTATCTTCTTCATCAAAAATCTTAAGTCCTAACGAAGAAGAATGTCATTAATATATTGAGTAGACTGAGTAATCAAATTCTAGAGTTGTCAATGAATGTTGAGGTTAAAAGTAATTCCGAGGATATCTCTGAAGGGCAATTTCTTACTGAATATGTTGGGATATGCAAGCTTATAAGGCACACCAAAGAGATAAGCATTTTTACTTCATGACATTGAATGGCAGCGAGCGAGGCAATAGATGCTTGTGCTAAAGAGAATTTGGGCTGTTTCATAAACCATGGTTGTGACCGTAATTGCAGTAGAGAGGACATAGATGGATTGGTAATGGTGGTTGGTGACAGTAGAAGGATAAGAGCTGCGGCAGTGGTACAAGTTTTCGGCGGAGGGGGGTGGAGCCTGGAGCCCGGCTGGCGATGAATGAAGAAGATAAGGATTAGGGGTTAGGGTTTGAATGATGAACAAGATGAGAGTATTTTTTGGTAGGGTAGGATGTGTATTAAGCAAAACAGAAGATTTTAAATTTATTACGTGTGTCATGAGAAAAGATATGCTTTAAGAGGATTTGATGTGTGGAAATAGAATTACCCATGTATTTAGGGTTAACTTCGCTTTTATCCCTAAGACTGTGTTTGGATATTTAGGCCTTGTTTGGGGAGTAACTATTTTAGTCAAAAAGTTAAAAACTTACTTTACTATAAGTTGTCACATCACTCCGTCTACTTTTCTGCACATCTTTTCGTAAAAAATCAAAAAGTTACTAAAATAGCTTGTTTCCAAACGAGGCCTTAGTCAAAAAATCAACTAAAATAGTCAATTTCCAAACGGGGCCTTGGTAGAGAAAAGAAAAAGAAATGATTTGTGAAGTTCGGGGACAAGTGAAAAGAAAAGAAATGATGTGATTTCTCTCCCTTGTTTGGTTAAGTTGAAAAAAAGAAAACAAAAAATGGTGATTTTTCTCTAATCTTATTTGGATAGATTGCATAAAAGCAAAGCTACCAAAATAACTTTTTACCTTTTTATTTCTTATGTAGGTAGATGGGCAATTTTAGTATTATACAAAATTAGTAATCTTTTCATTTCTCTTCTCTCCCAATCTCTCTAGTTTTGGAGAGATTTGATTCGAAAAGTGAGTTATGAGAGAAATATTTCTCTCAATTCATTTCTCTCCTGTTTAGTAATCCAAGCAAGTGATTAAGATTAAGAGAGATTGATTTCTTTCCTTCTCTCTCCAAATCACTCAATCCAGACAATAGGTGTAAACTCGTACATTTTTAAAAAAAAAATTCATCCTAAAGTTTCTCATTTCAGTTCATGTAGAGACCATGATGGGGAAAAAAGTTAATTTTATAATTTGGACTAGTTAAATCATACAGCCAAGCACTTAGGGCTTGTTTAGTTTGTATCTCAAGATACAATTTTTGAGAAAAATTTTCAAAATTTTGTTTGGCTCAAATTTTTTGAATTTTTTTTTTCCAAAATCACTCTCTTACACATTAATCAGTCATTTTTTCTCTCTCTTTTCTTCTTCTCAATCACTTTTTCTCTCACGCATATCTACTCAACTACAGTAAAATATCAAATCATCCCAAACTCCGAAACTCTAAAACTTCAAAACTATTTTCAAAATATATAACGAATTAAACCCAAAAAAAATTCTAAACTCTCTTCCCAATTTTTTTTCTTCAAAATTTATCTCAAATCACAAACCAAACACACCCTTAATTTTTTACTTTATTTAACAAACTATACCGACCCACAACTAATTTAATGAGTGTTTTGTTGAAGTAGTTAAGCTGTTCAACTGCTGAAATTACTTTTTTAATCAACTTAGGCTTCAATATAATCATCTGCAGTTGGATCAAATGAAATGAAATAAAATAAAAAAACTGTAGAGACTAAATAGATAAAATTAGTAGTTTAGGGATGAAATGGAAAAAAATGGTGATAATTTAGGGGATACAACACAAGTGAAATTAGCCCCATGTAATTATATTTTTGTAAATAATTATGTGTTTCTATGTGAAATCAGTCTCTTTACAGAATTAACGGTAAACTAACAACTGAACTTTGGCATTGCCTGATTATGATATCAAATTCATATTCTGTTGCTCTGCTTTGATTGTGTTCAAGCTTTACTTTTTCACTATTGAGCTTAGATGTAATGCTGGTGATATGACGCACATATTAATATTTGTATATGCTCGCACACTGATCTGCTCCTGTGTAGTTTTGAACTTGTTATTCTTAGGCTGTTTTTCAGTTTATAGATTTATGTATAATGTATACATGTATGAATGTATACCCTGCCCTTCCTTGCCTAGTTATTAGACGAATCTTGATTGACTGACACTGGAAACCGATTTGGAGAAAAAAGAAGCATGGCATGAGATAGGCAGTGGAAAAATTTCCGTTGGTAAATTACCTGACTTGATGGATGGAGGGAGAGCCCTCCAGCTCAAGCACGAAATCAATGTTGAGTGAACAAATATTGGGAATTGAGTGATATTTGTGCCAAGGTAACTATACCATTTAACAGTTTCACTGCTGGTCCTACATCTAATATGCACTTGGAGGTAGCTAACTTGGTGCCTAAGTCCTCTGATGAACCGTTGAAGGTAATGAATGTTGTTGAACATTAAAACTCTAAGCTATTAGAGTTATAAGTGGAGGAACAGAATGTTAAGGAGGCTGAAAAGCCTCTTATTAGCAGTTAAAGAGCACCCCAAGTAGATCTAATTATTACTCAAGAAGAGGATGTTGTCCAAATAGAAGACTTGGATTTCATACAAGCTGTAGCGACTAAAGAAAAAAACCAGCCTGCTGCTGGTCCAGAACTTATTATGCCTTTAGAGTTCATGATATTGCAATCCGAGGTCTGATGTAGTGCCCACAAAGTCACCTAGTGAATTTGCTTCAATCATAATCTATGAAGTGGCCAAAAGTGAATCAAAAGATAATCTTGTGTTGGGAAAAGAGGTTAAAGAGAAGGTGTTGAGATTGTTAATGGGAATATCAAAGAAACTTTATAAAAGCTTATTTAGATCAATTTGAGGATGTGTCCTATGCCAATTGACTTAAATATTCCATACAAATTTAGTGGCATGATTGAAAAGATTAATCCCTCCATATTTTTGTTCTTATCTCCAACGAAGAAAATGTGGTGACAACTTGAAAATTTTAATATGAAACCATGGATGCAATTTGAAAACTTGTGGATTCTTAATCTTCAACACTTAAAAACTCGAGGTCGAGTTTTTTTTTACCAAGGAAGAAAGATAGGGAGTATAAGAAGCTCAAGGAAGAGTAAATTCAAAGAAACAACAGTATTTGAAAATTATTTGAAAGAGAAACCGATAGGAACCATACATGATCATGTATCTAGTATTATTGAAATCTTATTTTATGATTGTTTTTATATTTTCTAGGATTTTTAGGTCAAGAGTATTTTAGTAATTTTTATATTTGTTGACATGGGCTATAAGGGTTGCCCATGGGTTGTCTTGTGGGTTAAATTATTTAATTAATTTTTGTTTATGTTTCTTATTTGGGTTTAAATTAGTTTTGGAAACCAAAAATATTTTTAGTAGTTTCCCTTTTTGGTTCTAGTTGGAATAGGAAGTTTCTAGAGTCTATGTAAAGCCATGTAGTACTTCTAATTCAATAGAGTTGATATTTTAGAAAATTTGAAGAGCTTTGAAGCTTTCTTATAGATTGTGTGATGCAATCAAACCATAGGTGTGATGCCTAAGGGATTCTAGGAGTGATTCCTAGATGTATCTTCTTTTCTTTTCTTTTCTTTCTTTCTTTCTTGAATTTCTGCAGCCTCATAATAGTCCCATAACAGCCCCAAAATTAATATGTTTGATTGGTAAAACACTATCCTTTTAGTGCACCTTTTGAAACCCTAAATTTCCGTGTTATCCTACATCAAGATGCCTTCCGGATGATGCATCAGCTACTTAATAGGTTAGTTTTTGCACTGTAGTTGGCATGGCCAATACAACTAATTTATTTAAATTACTTGTCAAGATTTCAGAGATTTGAAAGGAAAAATGCAATGAAAAAAGAATGACCAACTTGCATTGTTAATTGCTATTGAAATGTTATTTAATCCTCTTCTTTTTTTTCTTTTTCCTTTTTTTTTTAATTACTATTGGTTTTGGGGGGTGGAATGTTATTTAATCCTCTTCTTTTTTTATTTTTTTATTTTTTTTTTTCTTTCTTATTATTATTGGTTTTTTTTTTTTTTTTTTTTGGGGGGGGGGGGGGGGGGTGGTATGGTGTGGGGGTTACCAATCAATGCTTGAGATGACAAGATTCAAATCTTGCTCTGAGTATTTTCTTTTTCATGAGAGAGAAGGAATTGGCTTTGGATAGAGTCAAATGGAGAAGAAGGATTTATGTAGCTAACCTCATTTGATAGGACTTAAAGCTTGGTTTGGTTTGATTTGCTAGTTTTGAACTCTGGCAAGCATAAAATTATTTCAGACCACTTTTTAATTACTTAATTACTGGGATGAAGAGCAAACGGGAAGCATAACATATATACATCACAGAAGGGGAATTGGAATTGTATTTCAAACAATCTTTACAAACAGAAGATTGTATGTAAGACCTTTATGGTCTCATCAGTACCCCAACTCTGCATCTTTTGTAATCTTCTCTTTTCTGTCTACGTTACTACCCATCAATCATCGTAGAACTATATTTGTGAACTTTACAGATCTACCAATGTTTTGTATCCTCACGTACTGAATGTTTGATGTAAAGCTAGATAGATAGAAGAAATTGATAAAAACATGAAATTGATAGTTTAAGAATGAAATAGAAGAAATTGAGATAGTTTAGGGGATAAAAATGGAATTAACCCTTATATTTTTGTAGATATTTATGTGATTGTATGTGAAATTAGTCACCCTTTTTTTTTTCTTTTTTTTTTTTTCAGAATTAGCAGTAAACTAACAACTGAACTTTAGCACTGCCTGACATCAAATTCATATTCTGTGGCTTTGTTTTGATTGTGTTCAGGCATTACTTTTTCACCATTGAGTTTACAATGTAATGTTGGTGATATGATTCACATGTTAAATATTTGTATGTACTCACACACTGATCTGCTCGTGTAGTTTTGAACTTGTTATTCTTAGGGTCTGTTTCAGTTTATATATGTACTAGCGTATGCCCGTGTCTAAAGACACGTTGTAAATAATGTTGGAATTAGAATATAATTTTAATCCCAACACTATTTAATAAATTATCAATTATCCTAAAAAGAAAACGTACAGAAAACGAAGTCTACTTTCAAAGCAAGAGAGTGAAAGAGGTAAGTGTGCTTTTTTTTACTTTCCCACGGAAACACGTGTCAAGACCAGGTATTGCCGATTCACCAGCTGTCATCGACCCGACGGCTAACCTCGCTAAATCCCTTGTTTCATTTGGAAAGTTGAATTGGTTTTAAAGTTTTTTTTGATTTTTTTAATTATTTTAGTATAGATTAAAAAGTTTGTTGGAGTTGTTTTTTTTTAAAAATTTTATGAGAAAAAAATTATGATTTAAATATGATAATTTATTTTATTAATTTTTTAATTTATTTTATTTTTTATGGCTATTTTAATCTTTAAAAAAAAAAAAAAAAAAAAAAACCCAACTCAATTATCAAAAAATCAACCCACCAAAACCGCCACCTCCTCTCTCTTTTAGTATAGATTAAAAAGTTTGTTTGAGGTGTTTTCTTTAATTTTTATGAGGAAAAAAAAAAAGTTATGATTTAAATATGATATTTTATTTTATTAATTTATTTTATTTTTTATGACTAATTTAATAAAAAAAAATCAGCCCAACCCAATTATCAAAAAATTAACCCACCAATACGACCATCTCCTCTCTCTCTCCTCTCTCTCACTACCACCATGTATATACATAAATTATGTATGTATATAATTTATATAAATAGAGGAGGAGCACAGAGATGAAGGAAGGACCTTCCTAGAGATGTTCAACCAAAACTAAAATAAAATAACATATTTCAAAAAGCAAAAAACAAAACTGAAAACAATAATAATAATAACAAACAACTAATAATAATATCTCACAGTTGTGATTATATATTTATTTGTTGTGGCTCTGATGGCGATGATGAAGAAGCCGTTTGGAAAGTTGAACTGGTTTTAAAGTTTTTTTTTTTGATTTTTTTAATTATTTTAGTATAGATTAAAAAGTTTGTTTGAGTTGTTTTTTTTTTTAATTTTTATGAGAAAAAAATTATGATTTAAATATGATAATTTATTTTATTAATTTTTTAATTTATTTTATTTTTTTATGACTATTTTAATAAATAAAAAAATCAACTCAACCCAATTATAAAAAAATCAACCTACCAAAACCGCCACCTCCTCTCTCTTTTAGTATAGATTAAAAAGTTTGTTTGAGGTGTTTTCTTTAATTTTTATGAGAAAAAAAAAATTATGATTTAAATATGATATTTTATTTTATTAATTTTTTAATTTATTTTATTTTTTATGACTAATTTAATCCAAAATAAAAATAAAAATCAGCCCAACTCAATTATCAAAAAATCAACCCACCAATACAACCATCTCCTCTCTCTCTCTCGCTATCACTATCCTATGTATGTATATACATAAATTATGTATGTATATAATCTATATAATAGAGGAAGAGTAGAGAGATGAATGAAGAACCTTCCTAGAGATGTTCAACCAAAACTAAAATAAAATAATAGATTTCAAAAACTAAAAAACAAAAATGAAAACAATAATAATAATAACAAACAACTAATAATAATATCTCACAGTTGTGATTATATATTCATTTGCTGTGGCTCTGATGACGATGATGAAGAAGTTAATCTTGGAACCCAATTTTCTCCCAAATTGCTTTTCTAACCCTACTCAGATCCCTCTCATTCAGAGTCCTCCCTATCCCTTCATGCACTGAGAACGATGCTATTATTGTGCGGCGGAATCCGATCCCTCATCGTCACTCTCTCTCCACCGATTCTCTTTATAGTCCTCCTTCAGTATCTTTGACCAGTCCGGTATGTTCACAAGCATCGACGCCGCCGCTCCGGCCTCTCATCGCTTTGCCGCTGCCTTCTTCGAGACTTGAGAACTCGACACCTGTGTATGCAACTCCGACAAAGACGAACGGGCAGAGCCTCAAACGTTCAATTCGTCGAGCTCGAACATGGACTCGAAAACGATCGGAGCGGCTATGTCACTGGAGAGGAGAGGAGAGAACCCAACAACAAAAACATTTCAATAACAGATGAGAGAACATAAAAAAAAAAAAATACAACAGAGAGAGGGAGGAGAACCGAAATTACCTTGCGAAGGAAACAACCGAGGGTGGGGAGAGAGGGAGGAGGAAAGAAATATCGGTTGTCGCAATGGCGGTGGTCGAGAGAGAGGGAGAGAGAGAGTGAGGTAAAGAGGGAATGTGGAGGCAAATGGTTTTGGGGGTTTGTTCAAGAAGAGCAGAGAGAATGGAGAGGAGACGTGACTCGTGAGAACAGAGAGGGAGAGAGAAATAAAGAAGGAATGAGGAGGAGACGTGAGTTGGTGGGAAGTTTAGGGAAAGAAATGTTTGGGCGGGAAAAAAATTTATCTCAATTGTTAGATATTGATTAGGATTGATCTAGACCATTCAAACGAAATGTATCTCTGATACATGTTATATATTTTCAAAAACCGTTCTGCTTTATTATATAGATATATAATGTATGTATGTATGAAGATATCCCTTTCCCTTCCTTGCCTAGCTGTTAGACAAATTTTGATTGATTGACACTAGAAACTGATTTGGAGAAAAAAAGAAGCATGGCTTGATTGGTGGCGGTGAAAAATTTTCAATAGCAAATAACTGACTTGATGGATGGAGGAAGAGCCCTCCAACTCAAGCACAAAATAACTTTGTGATTATCTGGCTGGGGAAGGGGTGCATTTAGCTTTTGCTTTCTGATTATTAGCTTGCAACTTGAGAAAAGTACACCAGACAAGCTCATTGGCTTGTTGAATCATGTGAGAGGAGAGGCAGAGAGACTCAGAAATAACTTTGTTGTTAATGCTCTCCAGATTACTTGTAAGATTGATCCTAAGTGAAGAAGAACCTCTTTGTAGTGTAGAGAAGTAAAAGGGCCTCTGAAGAGGCAAGCTTTAGTTCAATCAAATCAATGATTAAAATTCTTGTCAAAAGAAAATTGAAGCAACTCACACTGGCATGATAAACTTACACATCAAGAAGAGATGCTTTATTGTTTCACAATGATGGCCACAGATTGGACTATCTGATATATTGGACTTAAATTAATTGAGTGAACCTGATTTACCATCTTCATTGGAAACTAACACTTACCTAGAAACTCAAGTTATCGGTCTCTGATCCCTTGGTTTATCAAATTTGATATGTTAGGCATCACTAATATTTACCTAGACAATTATCCTAGGTCACTAAACCAAGATAATATGAACTTGATCCCCTCTTCTACACACCGGCTCACATGAATATGGTATAGATGACCTGTAGTGATTGATATGGTTTCTTTCTCCACCAGAACTTCCCCTGTACACCAAAACTTTCTCCTTGGACCTTGTTGGGACACATGGAAATTAGGGTGCATTTAGGCTGTGCCTAAAAGTCAAGTAACCTTATCCTTTCCTTATTGTTTATTTATTCATTATCTCATATGAGGGCCCAAGTGAAAATGGCAAAGGGATGGCAATTTGACCTGGACCTGATGGAGACCCGCATTGCCCTGCTATTATTAGAATGGATTTCCCCAATTTTTCCCCCCACGGGTCGGATATAATATTAGTTGGTGAATCTCCGATTTTTTCAGGGCTAGGTTGGTGAGTAACCCATCCCCTTGTCTCCAAGTCAAGGTAAAAACAAACAAGTCCCCCGTGACTCAAACGCCATACCTGATGAAATTATGGTGAAGCTGCTAACCAACTATGCTATCACAAACTATTGATTCTTTATCCTAAAATAATTTATATATATTATTGTTATCTTTATACTTCACATGTATATATGGGATAAATTATTAATTAGTGCTTCTAACCAAGCCAAACCAAACCAAGTCTTAAGCAAGATTGTTAAGGTCGGGATCCTACATAGGATCGTTTTGGGGGTCTGTCTGATCGGATTGTAGGATTGGATCGAGAATCGTAAGATCCTACAAAAATGATAAAAAATGTAATAATTTTTATATGACCAAGTAATACTATCAAAATATATATAGAATAAGCCCCAAAAAAAGAAATATAGCAATTCAAGGTAGCATTCAAACATTTTTTTTTTCAAAAAAAGAAGTCGCAACACTTGCACACCATTGTCATTGTTTCTTAATGAAAACAAAACAAACTAATAAAGGAAGAACAAATAAAAGACTAAAATAAGTCATCATAGTTGCCGAAATTATCATCATTATTGCCACAATCAACATTAATCATTGCCACATCATCATCATCATCACCAACCACGGTGCCATCATCATCATCATCATCATCATCACCAACATTGAGAGTTTGAAGCTTCACCATTCTAGAAATCTGAGGAGGAACAGCACCAAATATAAAATTTGAACTCAAATCCAAATGTTCAAGTGATCAACACATCATTCATACGAAAATATATATAATATATAATTTACAGAAACAAAAAACAAAAAAAATAAGAGCAAAAAAACAAAAAAAAAAGAAGCAGCAAATTCAGTATATATATATATATATAATATACAAAATCAGAACAAAATGAGAGCAACGAAGAAAGAAAAAGAACAACAACTGAGTAGTGAAGAAACAGATCAGTGAAGAGAAAGGAAGAAGAGCTGAGCAGTGAAGAAAGAAAAAGAAGAAAAGATCAAAGAGAGAGGAAGATTCGAAGACGAAGAAGAACAACAAAGAGAGAGGAAGATGCGAAGAAGAAGAACAGCGAAGAGAGAGAGATTCGAAGAAGAAGAAGAACAGTGTACCTGGTTTGTGGCTGCAAAATTTGAAATTTGATGTTCAATTTCTCTTTCCCCAAGTTGTATTGCCGTAATCGCAGGTTTGCTTGCTTTGCTTCTCTGCCTCTCTTTTTTTTGCTCCTGATTTTGTTTTTAAGTTGAGAAAAAACCCTTCAAATCTAGATCGCATGGAGTTGCGATCCAGATACGATCCCACCAATTCCAACGATCCTTTCACGATCCCACCACGATCCTGATCTGGGGTCGATCCAAAGCACGAGTCGGATCGAATGATGTATATTGGATAGTAGGATCGTACGATCCTACGATCCGGATCGTGATCTTAACAACCTTGGTCTTAAGTCTTATTAAATGGGGTTGGCTACATGAATCCTTCTTCACTCGAGATTCTATCAACGGCCGTTTTGTTAGTCAAATTAAGTAAATTCATATCTTTATTTACTACTCTCCCACGTCAATTTAGATCTGCCCCTTTCCTTAATACTTCCATCTACCGTCATTGTAACACTTCAATTAGTGCTTCTAAATTTAATTATATTTTTAATGTGATTATTAAACTTTCAATTCTTCGAAATTTTAGTGTAAATCTCGTACTTTTAATTTTTTTTAATTTTATTTATGCCTTTCAACTTTTATAATTAAGTCAATGTAGTCCAATTTATAACTAAATATAGGAAAATAATAATAATTCTTTTATGTTATGCACTTCCTAATTTACTAAATTTTAGAATTAAAAATATAAAAATCAAAAATCACGAACAACTTCATGTGAAATTTTTACCCATTCAAGGTAAATTGTTGTTATTATTATTATTATTATTACTACTACTACTACTACTACTACTACTACTACTACGAACTATTTTTTATGATTTCTTTTTTTTTTTTTTTTTTTTGACGTAAAATATATATATATTTTTAAAAATATTCTATTCATTTTTTATTGTTTGATTGAACAAAATATAAGTAAAAATGTTTTTCATTATGGTTCCAAAAACAACTTGATATTAAAAATTATGTAATCAGATTCTTTCAGCGCATTTGACTTTTCAAATAGGGATCCTAACTCTTTCATGCAATATAAATTTTTTGTTTCACTGTAATCAGTTTGCATGAAACATATTTTATATCGAAACAAATGGAACCTAAATCAACGTTTTTTTGGTGTAAAAGTAGAAAAATCATCGGATAGGATCTACACAATTGTTAGTTAATTTTAATTAATATTTTCTCTGTGTGAGGTTCTTGCAATAATTTGGAAGTTATTTCTTTCTTTTAATTGATTTTTCTTTTCCCTCTTACTTTTCTTCTTCTTAATTTTGTTTGTTTGGTTTTGTTTTTGTTTTTATTAAACTGAAGCAGTTCTCAATCTAAAAATAAATAAAAAAAACTGAAGTAGAATAGTTTTTTTGGGAATTATTATTTTTAGGCTGTGTTTGGTTCATGAATCTGGGGAGAGATTTGAAAAGGAAAAAAAACGTGTATAAAATCTGTCCAAATCTGTTCTCAAATCCATAAACTAAACAAAATCTTAATAAATTTGTCCCTTTCACTCACTTTTTTCGATTCTTAATTTTTTGCTTTTGTTTTGTTTATATTATGGAGATATACCTAAAGCAAAGCAATGAAGCAAAGCAAATGGGGTGGAGAAAACCGATCCCCAATAGGGGCGGGGGTCGTCATGAAATTGGTCTCCGTTGGGGATGGGGATGGGGAAAAAATAAAAATTGGGGATTGGAGAGGGGGAGGGTAAAAACTGCTCTACCCGCCCCATTGCCATCCCTAATTGAAACACTGACTTCTGCCCCACCTGAAATGAAAATATTTCAATTTTGTATGTAAAGTTAATACTTTTTCACTTTGTTTTGATGGTCATTCATTTCGAAGCTTTTGCAATTGCGCTCATGAAATAATGCCGGTGATATGTGCATATGTACACACGTGATTTTATGTATAAAACGATATAAATTATATATATACGTAAAATCATGTTCTTTGGCTCTATAATGTATATAAATTGTTTCAAAATGGAAATTAAATGTTTTACTTGGTGTATAAACTTGATAGAGGTGTAATATGCTTTTGTGTGTAGAGGTACGTAGAGTGGCAAAACTTTTGGAGTATTGTTTTCTAGTTCATAATTTCAAAAGGCTAGTTATTGTCCCTTGACAAATGCATCTTCTTGCTGAAATGTATAATTGATTCTGGTTGTTATGCGTTCCAAAATTTAATTCTGTACTGTAATCTCCTTTTCCAAGAGTGGATTCTTAGTTTTCAGTTTATTTGATTTTCCTTATAGGTGGCATCAAAAGACACCACTTTAAGCGAGGCCCTATGACTCATGGATCTAAGAGTCATAGAGCTATTGGATCCATTGGTGCCGGGACAACTCCTGGTCGTGTGTACAAGGGGAAAAAGATGCCAGGGCGAATGGGAGGAACCAAAAGAAAGATCAGAAAGCTTAGGATTGTGAAAATAGATAATGATCTTCGAATTGTGATGATCAAAGGCGCTGTCCCTGGTAAGCCAGGAAATCTACTCCGCATTGCACCGGCAAAGATTGTTGGGAAGAACATTCCTAAAAGTTAATTTTGTGGTGTATATCTCCGTCTTTTGCACTACCAATGTTAAATGCATTTACTTTTTTGGTTAATTAGTATAGCTTTGTAGTTTCTAGATCTGCTTGTTGATTTTCTTCAGCTTGTTTTGTTTTGATCACCATAACTAACAACATTGTGCTGCAGTTGCTTTAGAAGATTTATCTGTAGTCAATGTCATGGTGTAATTATTCTAACATTAATGCATCAAAGTCAGTAGGTTGGTCCTATTTATTATTTCAGTTGCTGTCAATTATCCAGGTGTATTTGTAGGCATATCTGTTGGGCATGTGTATATTTGGGAGTTTCCGTAGCTTTTGCAGTGCTTCAATATTTGTCCATCTTCTTGGGCAGTTCTAATTAAATGATTCATGTTGATTATGTTATCTACTCTATTATGCACACAATCTTCGTGAGTTGTCCTGCTTCAATATTCAACCGGCCTACCTTTTGGTTAATTCCATAGGCAATCTTAGTTTGTTATGCTCTTTATATTTTACATCCATCTGAGAAAATATTCCTTATGCTCTACTATTCCCAATGCTTCTAGCAACAGCAGGTAAGTCTCTGCCATCATGCAGCCTGTTAAAAGGGAGGATTGTCCATGTATTATGGAAATGGCCCCTCTCAGTGAACTCTTGAATTATATGTAGTGGACCCAATTGACAACACTAATTTTGCAAGGAATCAATATGACACCCACTTTCAGTTATGCCCTGGACCATTATTAGCCTACTATTGTTTTTAACTGCTCATTATAATCATTCAGCATTGTACTGATCCTTAAAAAGTCAAATTTCATTTTGTTTTTATTGGAAATCATGTGTGATAGTCTCATTGATTGGCCTGGAGAAATGATTCTGAATCCTCAAGTTGTAATGCATTGGTTTTGTTCTTTTTTGCCCAGAAAAAAAAAGAACAACTCTCTTTTCTTTACATCGATGACCGCCCCATGCTCCGATCATTGCCAGAGGAGGGGCTTCCAACCTCCCTTCTACATTTGCATATTGAAGGTTGTCTACTGCTATTGGCGATGTTAAGAGGACCGAGGCCCTGATTGTTCAAAGATCATGCGTGTTCTGGAGGTAGAAATCTTTTCCATTGAAATATGGTCAACTGAAAATTCATTAAAGGAGATGGAGCATACAAGAAAACAAATGCATTTTTGCCATTTTACTTTTTGTGAAGGTAGTTCTCAATCACCTGTATTTGTCAATTTTTTCTTTCCTGGTGAAATTTGTTCCCAAAACATTTTAGGCCCCGTTTGTTTTCAGAGATAGAATGGAGGGATTCCCCGTTTGTTTTCAGAGATAGAATGGAGGGGATTCATAGTGAGGAGATTAATAGTGAGGGGATTGATAGTTAAGGGATTAATAGTGAGGAATTGTTAAATTATTTTTATATAAAATAATAAAACAAATAAAAAATATAAAAAATTAAACATTATATTTAAAAAAAAAAATTCCCAATACATAAAAAATAAAATAAATAAAAAAATTTCTAATTCCCTTATTATTATCTAATACCATCTCTATCTCCTCCTTACCAATCCTCCTTCCTCCTTACTAATACTAAGGGATTACTAATCCCCTCCCTATCTCTCAAAACAAACACTCCATTTTCAATCCCCTCCTCACTACCAAACCCAATCCCTTCCCTATAACACCAAACAAACGGGGCCTTAGAGTACAATTTTTTGACATTTCCGAATTTTCTTTTGCTCTGTTTCCTGAAATTACAGTCTTTTCCAAACAAACAATGTATTGGGAGAGCAATTACCACTTCCATACAATATTACACAACAGCTTAATTCATGTTGCTTAATGAGATCATTATGGTTTCATCGGCAGTAACTGACATGAGAATTTGAGCAACCACAACAGCTTAATTCATGTGGCTTAATGCAACAGGATAAAGGTAAAATTCAACTTTTCTTTAGGTATAGTACACATGTTTGTTGGTGAGTGGATGTTGCAATTTTCAGATGACACTTGTAGTTTTGTGTCACAAATACTCGAAAAATAAACATGGTGGTGGTGATGTTATTACAAGTGTAAGTAGTGTTAGCAATATCAATTGTAGTAGGTAATGCTACTTGTGCATCGAACACATTATTATTTTCTCCTGCTTTCTTTATATTTTCGCTGACATTAGCACTGGAAAAAGGATAAAAGACTAATCATCTTAGACCATCTCCAACGGTGAACCAAACCCAGCATCAAATTCAAATTTTGATGAAAAATCTACTTTTTCAAGCTCCAACCGTTGCACCAGATTGATATCAAAATGAGATTTCAGCAAAAAAAGTATCAAACTGAGAACGAGACACAGATTTTACCAAATCACTGTTACTAACCGTTGAAAGAGGTACACCGGTCAACCAGCCGGTTGCCCGGCCGGTTGACCAACCGGTCAACCAGTAAAAGATTCAAACAGTTCAGGAAAAAAAGTTCAAACCGTTAAAAAAAAAAAAAAAAAAAAATTTGCCTAACCGGTCAACCGGCCGGTCGACCACCCCGGTCGTCCCGAAAAAGTTCAGAAAGTTCAAAAAAAAGTTCAGACAATTCGCAAAAAAAAATAAAATAAATAAAATTTTTGCCTAACCGGTCAACCGGCCGGTCGACCACCCGGTTGTCCCGGGATAGATTTGGTGAAAGATAAACCGTTGGAGCGAGTGGTATCAATTTAGTGAAATGGGTCATTTTTGACTCAAATTTGGTGAAAAATTTGAGTCACCGTTGGAGATGTTCTTATGATGTGCACATATAGTGACAGAAACTGAAAATGCTAATGAGATTATATATTTTGTCAAACATTTCACTATGAAAAGGATAAAAGACTAATCATCTTTTGATATTTACAATTTTCTATTTGTATTTATAAATTTTTTTAAAACTATAAACAAAAACTCGTTTGTCTGTTTGGTAACGTTTACGTTTTCAGTTTATATTTTTAAAAATTTTATAAACTGATTTTTGTTTATTTTTTGTTTATTTTTAGAAAAACATAAACTATAAACACGTTTGGTAATTAACAAAATGTTTAAAAAATTTTAAAAATATAAAAAAGAGTGAAAAATGGCAAGTGGTGGCGGAAGACGGTGGTGGAAAGTGGTGACAGTGGGTGGTGGGGGGGGTGGGTGGGGGGGTGACGGTGGCGGGTGGTGGGTGGTAGCAAGTGGGTGGTGGTGGCAGGTGGGTGGTGGTGGCGGGTAGGTGGCGGCTGGTGGTGGTGGGTGGGTGGGTGACAGTGGCGGGTGGTAGCGAGTGGGTGGTGGTGGATGGTGGTGGCAGATGGGTGGCGAGTGGTGATGGTTGGTGGGTGGGTAACCGTGGCGGGTGATGGGTGGTAGCGAGTGGGTGGTGGTGGTGGCAGGTGGGTGGCGGATGGCAGGTGGTGGTGGTGGTGGTGGTGGTGGTGGGTGGGTGGGTGATGGTGACAGGTGGTGGGTGGTAACGAGTGGGTGGTGGTGGTAGTGGTTGTGGGTGGTGGTGGCAAGTGGGTAGCGGGTGAGTGGTGGTGGCGGGTGGGTGCCAGGTGGCTGGTGGTGGTGAGTGGCTGGTGGTGGCGGGTGGTGGATGGTGGTGGCAGGTGGGTGGTGACTAGTGGTGGTGGCGGGCGGTGGATGGTAGTGGCGGGTGGCGGGTGGTGGGTGGTGGATGGCAGGGGGTGGTGGTGGTGGTAGTGGTGGCGGTGGTGGTGGTGGTGGTGGTGGCGGTGGCGAGGGATGGGTGGTGGTGGCAAGTGGGTGGCAGGTGGGTGGTGGGTGGCAGGTGGTGGTGGGGGGTAGGTGGTGGGTGGTGGTGGCGGAAGACGGTGGTGGAAAATGGTGGCTGGTGGTGGCTAATGTTGGGTGGTAAAAAAAAAAAAAAATTAAAAACTCAACGGAAACACATTTTTTGAGTTTATATTTTTTGGCAAAATTTATAAACTGAGACCACTGATTTATAAATAAAAAATTTACCAAAAAAGTTTTTATTTGAGTTTTTAAAATTTTTGTAAATATAAAAAGAAAACTGAAAATGTAAGTATTACCAAACGGCACCTTTGTGTTTCTATTTTCATTTTCAAAAAAATTGTTTATTTTTTTTCTTCCCCCCCCCCCTCCCACCCTTTCCAACTACCATCCATTGCACCCCCGCAACAACCTCCTTCGCTAGCCATCTTTAGCCACCACCTCCCTCAATCCCTAACCACCTGCCATCGCCACCAACCATCTCTTACCAACAGTAACCACTTTGGGCCACCGCCTTTTCTTGAAAATCACCTTTAACTATCACTTTATGTGGCTGTTCAGTCACTATCTCCAACCGTTGACAATCACCTCCTGTAGCCCCTCCATTTTCACTTATTTTTAAAACCAAATTTTAAAATACTTGTGTACCAAATATGTTTTTTGTTTTCGTTTTTACCAAAATAAACATAAACATGTTTAATAGTTTTTGTAAACAAAAAAAATTGTAAATGTTGCCAAATAACACCTTAATTTTCAACTCGTTTCTCTTTTCCCTCCGCAAATCGAAAATCCAAAATACTACTTTAATGCTGCGTTTGGATCATGGATTTGAAAAGGAAAAGAAAAACGTGTGAGAAATGGGGGGGGGAAAAAAATTAACTTATATTTCATTCGCATTTCCCTAAACTTTTTCTTTTCATTTTTAAATTTTTATCCAAATCCATGATCCAAACACAATCTAAGTGAATTGGAAGTGAAAATAAAGGGTTGCATATTTGGTCAACAATCATGGCTACATGAAATTACATATTTATATGTTTTATACAGTTCTAATGAAGCCATTAGGAGGCAGTTCTTTGTACATATAGGATGCTTGTGATATATTCTGCTGGATGTTTTTGATAATTAATGATGGTAATTGTTGTAAAACAAGTAAAGCTTTTTTTTTGCTACCATTGTTGTAATTTCACATAATTTTATATAGCAAATGGGTTAAACTTTGTTGTGGTGGTCTATGTACTTTAATGTGGGAACCTGGTAGTTTATCTACGTAATGTCAGTATAAGAAGTATGATTTTGAACTATCTACTATTACATTTGTAATTTGAATGTATTTTGTACTCGTAATAGTTAATCCTGTTATTGGTTGTGCTCTCTCTCTCTCTCTCTCTCTCTGATTGAGAAGACTTCAAGGCTGACTTCGCAAAGAAAATCACTTATGCTGTGTTTGGTTGGGAGATTTGAGGAGGGATTTGGAAAGGGAAATGGAAATGGAAGGTGAAATGTGAATAAAACATACCTATATTTCACATAGTTTCACACACCTTTTCTCTTTCTCTTTCCAAATCCCTCTCCAAATCCTCCAACCAAACACAGCATTAGCCTGTAAGATGTGGTTCATAATTCGCCTGTAAGCATGTCAACCCTACAATTCCAAGAATTCCATGGTAACTAAATTCAATTGCAATATTTCTTTTTCTACCTTTTATTGGATTTAGTTTGTACAATATTTCTTTGGACAAGTCCACACTCAATGTAAACATGAAGTACCTTTGATGTCAACATACAACACCTCTTGTTTCTAAGAACATAAGAGGTTCACTGAGTCAGGTGGGACCTTTTTAAATGTCGATAGAACTTCTCCAGCCTGATGTAAATCTGTGAACATGGTGGGATGTGGGAAACTGGGATTGGGTTTTCACTTACCTTACTATTTGACAATCCTTTAAGCTGTGTTTGGTTCAAGGATTTGGAGAGAGATTTGGAAAGGAAAAGGAAAAATGTATGTGAAACTGGGTGAAATATAAGTATAATTCCGCACACCTTGTCTCTTTCCCTTTTCAAATCCCTCTCAAAATTCTTGAACCAAACACAGCCTTATTGAACTTCTTGTTTATTCATATATCAGAGAGATCCCACAATATACTTGGTGTATTTGGTGTTTTTGTTGAAATATTTTTGAGTTAAAATACTAGTAGGCGATGTGGCTTTACCATTAGAAAATAAAATGCAAAATCCAATTGAATTAGTTTAAATCAATTGGTTAGGATAGGATATGCACCGATTGTAACTCTCTACCTGCAACCAACAATGTGTCGAACAAATCACCATCTGAGTGGCTTTTAAGAAGTTAGATTGCAAGTTCAGCCCAGTAGATTTTGTGTTGATTTTTGGGAAGAATTATTCTGAACAATTATGCATCGGCTGTTTTTATGAATCAACATTAGAATATTGGGGCCACGCCCGTGAGTTTTGCCCGAGATTTGCCCGATCCATGTAGAAGGGGCGCTTTGCATAGATCCCGAGATTAGTCAAGGTGCGCGTAAATTGGTCCGGACACCCGGTCATAAAAAAAAAAAAAAAAAAAAGTCAAAACAGAATACTCGTGGCAATAACTGCAAGCAGCATACTGGGATTCCCATTGTCAGAAACAATTTAAAACAAACCTGGTTCCATTAAAATCTAGAAGAAAGTGGTTGCTTTTTTCCTCCTCTATTTTTGAAATTCTGAAATGTGAGAATATTGGTGAAAATGAAAGCAGGCAAACTTTTGAGTAAGAATGAAAAACCGAAGGTAACTGTAATTTAAGATGCCAACTTAGTTGATGAAGTGTCTTCTTGGTAATAAATGGTTGCCATAATATTGGGGCTGGCCTCCACCTCAATCTTCCTCTCGATTCACCCTGAAAAAAAATAGCTATTATATCAAACATGAATGTTTTTTTTCCTCTAAAATTTTTAATTTTTTTTTTTTAATACCAGAGATCAAACACTTCTCACCCTTATAGTTTGACCCAAAATAATCTACTATTTCAATTTGAACAATTTAGTCATTACATTTTAAGTTAGTTTCAATTTGGTTTTTTTATTCAATTTTTTGTTAATTTTTAATACGTATACATCTTAAAAAACTGTAAAACGTTCCAAACTCGTTAATTTGAACCTCTAATTTAAACGGAAAGATCAAATTGAAACTAGATTTAAGATGTAGGGACTTAATTATATAATTTGAAACAATAAGGATTGGAGTAAAATTTTGAGTCAAACTACAAACATTAAAAGTGTAATTTACCCTTTTTTTATTTTTTACTGCTCTTCTCCCCTGTTGTAAGAAGGCTGAAAACAAATCAAAATCTGAATATACAATTTCTAATCTAACAATTGAAAGAAAACTAGCAAGTGATGGTAAGAAAGAACAGTACTCACATGACAACATACAGAGCAAAGAAGAGCAGAGCTAGAAGAAAAGATCCCAATCCAAACCCTTCATCTTCATCGCTTTGTCGGTTTCCGGTATAAAAGATGTCAAGTGTGGGAAAGAAGAGAGAGAGTAAGTACATTACCATCAACAATAAGATCATAAAAAGCAGAATCATGAAGGTGACACCACCTTCATAGTCCATCACTTCTTGATACAGAGATGAGAAAGCTTCAACTACAGATTGCAAGAGAGGTCCAAAGATGAGCAGAGCAAAGACTCCCACCATTACTAATGGAACTAATGGTGATGGCCCTCTGCTGCTTCCCATTTTGTTTTTGTGTTATGTTATGCACAACAATGCACTTAGAACAGAGAGAATTAGAGATTTTGTTTTTGTGTTATGCAACACAACAATGTACTGAGAGACAAAATTAGAGGTGGTGGGCTGCTGATGTTGAACAAAGGGATATTGTTGGTTGGAGGTGGTAGTGACTAAAACACAACATGATGCTTTAATTTTAATATAAATATATGTGCCATTAGTTGATCCATAGCAAGAACTTGAAGGCCAACCAAAACTGACTTGGTTAAAATAATCATATAGACAAAGTTTAAAAAAATAAAGGGCAACTTACACTAATTTCCCTAAGATTTAAAGAATATACAGTAAGTTTTATAATTTTGATACAATTATACTAACTTCTCTTTTAGTAAAACTAAAATAAATGAAACTAATATAGATGATATGAAAATACAAGGATAAACAATCATTTTTCAATTCAAATGACTAACGAATAATTGAAAAAAATTGGGCAAGTGTTATTAAAATTTTAAGAGAAACTAATATAATTATGCTAAATTTATGAGATTTACTGTATTTTCTCCAAACCTAAAAGGAGATTAGTGTAATTTACTATAAAAAAAAAACATAGAAAAAGGTAATTCTTTTTGCACACCATAAAAAATCTTAGTAGTATACACCATGCCATTTGTATATAAACTTTCGAACAAAAATCAAATATTCTGACATAAATTTCTAAACAAAAAATAGTTATGCTGATATAAACATATGAATGGAATGTATATATGAACAATTCTTTCTGTTTAGAAGTTTATGTCTGAACAATTAATTTTTATTTGAAAATTTATATCTAAATGACACATATAGAGTGTGTACCATATGCACCTTATAACTAAATAAGAAAATTGTATAATATCATACTTTTTGAGTCATAACTAAAAAAAATATCATAACTAAATACAACATGAAACATAACTAAAGAACTCATAATCATAACTAAAACAATATCATAATTAAAGAGAAAAATTAGTTATTACTAAAGAAAAAAATGTTATAACTAAAAATACATATGATACATCATTTTTGAGGATGTGCATGTTAAAATTTCTCATACAATATGTGCTACGATTTTTTTTATGATCCCCGAATAGAATTTTTTTTCTTAAAAAACGCAAATTACATTTTGCACCATTGAATTTTGTCCTTGGAGTTTCAGTAGTGACAATTTTGATTGTTACACCAACAACCAACTCTTCATTAGTGATTTGGACAGAACAACAAACTTAAGCTCCAAGTGGGCTCCACATAAAAAGCTTATGTGGCAGTTGATGATGCTTTGGCCTGATTGAAGAATCCAACTAGAAAGTATATAAACCTCCATAGCAATTGAAATTAGAGGAAATTAAAATTTAGTGGTAACAGTAAAAATTTATTGAATTATTAAAATACATAATATTTTAATTATTAAAGTTTATAAATTTCATCATTGATTTGTAATTATTTTCTAAACTTACACTGTGCTATTATTTTTCTAAATTTGGTACAAAAATCAAAGTAAATGCATGGGTTATTTATGCAGGGACCCCCTAAATTATTAAGAAATATCTCTTTGACCTATTAAACTATAAAAACATACAAATAGACCTCCTAAACTATTGAGAATTATCACTTTGTCTCCTGAATTATAGAAGTGTACAAATGGACTCCCTAAACTATTGGTGATCCCTTCCATTGAGAAAAAAACCTTGTCTAAGACTTTGTTGATTTGCCACCCAAGCACAAGGCCATTGGGAACAAATAGGTTTTCTAAATCAAGCACGAGACAGATGGTTCCATAGAAAGATATAAGGCTCGCCTACTGGGGAAGGGTTACACTAAATTGGAAGCTGTAGACCAGGAGGAAACTTTTTCTGCAGTAGTAAGGTTTGCATATATTCACCTTATTCTGGCAATAGCAGCTCGGTTGAACCTAGAGTTATACCAAATGAATGTTAAAACTGCATTTATCAACGAAGAATTAGATGAAAAAATTTGTATGGACCAGCCAGAAGGCTTTATAGCAGCTGACCTAGAGTGCAAAGTTTGCAAGCTTCAAAGACCTATTTATGGTTTAAAGCAATAATCTAGATAATGGTATCTGAGACTTTATTGAGCAATTATCTTTAATGGGTTTGTTAATCATATTATTTAATTTTGATGATGTCTTAAATACATTAGATTTATCATGATTTTTAGCATATACATATTTTACAATCATTTGACACAAAATATGAAAATAGATTTCAATTGCATCATATATTGTTACTGTGCATCTTTTTAATATTATATATAATATAATGTATAATATAAATGGAAAAGAGAAACCTACCTACATGGAAAATCAAACTTTTGATTAAGTTTGCATATATGCATTGCATTCATTGTATCGTGTTACATGTATGCATGTTGGCATGTGTAAAGACACAATGACAAATCATTTCCTATGGCAAACACTTTATAAAATATCTTATAGTATATATAGTTTGAACTCTTGACAAATCTTCACGTGTTGGAGCATCTGTTTTCAAGGCATGCCCATCTGATCGAGCTGCAAAAGTTAGAAGAGAAGCGTCTCCCCTCCTCCAATGGGTAGATTTTTAGGTATAAATAGAAGCATTTTGCTTGCAGAAAAATCAAGGAACTTAAAGGGAAAAATCTATGTGCTAAAAAATTTTGATTGTATTTTTCACTCTACTCTTTCACTTTCAAATCTAAGTGTTGTCCTCGGTCTTACACTTTCATATTTACTCTTTGAAAGAGAATCATTGTAAAAGAGGGATGAAATACCTCTTTATTGATTATTTTGTGAGAGAATTTTGTAAAGGAGAGGCATTTATTGTTGAGTGAGGCTCAATGGATAAAAGTAAGACCTGTGTAAAATCCACAAGCTTGGCAAAACTTTGGTGGTGTATTGATTTGTTTGAAAGTGAAGAAATTCTTGAGGATGATCCTTGAGGAGTGGATATAGGCTTGGTGTGCCGAACCACTATAAATCGCTATATTTGATTTTCTCTCCCAATTTGTTTTACTTTTATATTTATTGTTATTATTGTTTTGTTCCCTGTTTATTTAAATTATGATATTTTGATTATTATATTTAATATTGTGAAATTATTTTTAATTAACCCAATTCATCCCTCCCCCTCTTGGGTTGCCTACCTGGGATAACAATTGATATCAGGGCGAGGACTCTAGTTTTTGTTTGACTTAACTGTCAGTAGATTATGGAAACTCCTAATTATTCAGTACCTGACAGACAAGAATCCAATAGACCATCATTGTTTAGCAACACAAACTTTAGTTATTGGAAAATCAGGATGACCATACACATACAATCTAACGATTATGAGGGCTGGAAATCATTTGTCCTCCAAAATCCCTTACCAGAACTGTAGATGTCCAAAAGATACCAAAACCTAAAAATGAGTGGATGAAAGCTGATATGAGAATTTCTTAAACCAATGTTAAAGCCACAAATATGTTGTATTGTGCTTTAGATGCCAACGAGTTCAATAGAATTTCTACATGTAAGACAATAAAAGAAATTTGGGATAAACTCATAGTGACTCATGAGGGAACAGACCAAGTTAAAGAGTCTAAAGTTAGCTTGCTAGTTCACAACTATGAGCTTTTTAAGATGAAATATGATGAAACTATTACTCAAATGTTTACTTGTTTTACTGATATTATAAATGATTTAACATCTCTTAGTAAAATATATACTAATGCTGAAATTGTAAGACAAGTGCTAGGGTCATTACCTAAGAGTTGGGAGAAAAAAATCATTGCCATCACTGAAGCCAAGAACTTATCAAAACTAAGTCTAGACGAGCTGATAGGATCTCTTCTCACATATGAGCTCATCATGAAAGAAAGGGATGAAGAAGAAGATGACAAGAAAAAGAAGGTATTAGCTTTCAAAACCACCACTACTCGTGAAGAGGAGGATGAAGATAATTCAAAATTTGATGATGAAGAAGTGGCTTTCTTTACAAGGATGTTCCAGAAATTTATGAAAAAAAAACAAAAAGGAAGAAGATTTTTTAAAAGAGATTTTAACAAAGGAGAATATAGTAGAAAAGATTTTGTAAATGGAGAAAACTGAAATCACTTGTTATGAATGTAACAAGCCTGGTCACATCAAGGTTGATTGTCCGAAAATCAAGAAACAATACAAGAAAGACAAAAGAAGAGCCATGATTGCTACTGTAGACACCCCATTTTAACTGGCCTTAACACTTGGGCGCTCTTTTCTGAACATCCGATGATAAAAGTTGGAATGTGCTATCTTACGAATTCCTCAGCAGGAGAGTCAGGTTCAACCTTTAATCTCAACCTTACACCCGTTTTGGTCAAACTATTTTAGACCTTTTTTTAAATATTTTTCAAAATGTTTTTTTTTTTTTTGGTGTGGATTCAAACATTTCTACAAAATTCGAGATTTGCATTTTCAAAATTAAAGTGTTATATTTTCTTAATAAATTGAGCAAAGACAGAGTAAAAATGAGTGGAAGGAATGAGAATTTTTTGGAAAAAAGCCATGTTTTCCCCTTTTAAAAAAAATGTTTGGCTAAACAATTTTTTGTCTAGTCGAACACTTTTTTGTCTGGCCGGATGATTTCTTCGGGAAATAGAGCAGTTTCAGAAAATTCGGCATTTTCTCCAAATTTTATACAAATATCTTAGATATTTCACTCTAAGTTTCCTCCACAAATATTTTCTTTGCCTAAAAAATCTATAAATATACCTCTCCTTCTTCATTTAAAAGTGTGACAAAATTTTGTTTACATACATACCTCATCTTCAACCTTCTTCTCCAATTCACATATTTAGTTTTGCATCTATCCAGGAGCTACAATGACTGTCACACATAGCATATTCACGTCTACGAGAAAGAACTAGTTTGAATTAATAGGTGGGCAAATTTTCAATGCTTGAACTTATCGGTGAAATCTTCAACTTGAGCCAAAGGAAATTGAAACCTAACCTTTTGCAAAATCTGTTCCTATAGGCGATTCTTGAATAATTGAGTAAGCATGAGGAATACTACGAGCACAATGCATGATTAACCACATTAAGTCTTTTCTCTTCTTCTTTAGCTTTTTGAGTCAGTTATGAGTCTTGTTGTTTTCTGTCAAGTATGTGTCTTAGTCTACGTTCATCGAGTCTCTTTCGTGTCTGTGAATGTGGGCATGATTCGAAGTTCAATAGAATGGCGTGGTCAAAATTTCATATACGAACCTTTGCTTCTTCGAATCCAAAACAAGTCCATGTATGGAGGTCATTAACAAGCTAAGAGTGCCCACGCAAGAGGCATCAAGTCCATAATCATTGCAAAGTGTATGTAAGAAATCCATCACTAGTTCGAGGACTGGAATAAGTTCTCAATACTCTGAGGCATGAGGAAAGCATGAGTTGGATTGGTTCGCAGATGTTCTATGATCTAATGATCCCTATCACAGGCACCTGCATAAAATGCAAACAGTAGTTGGACACCAGGGGGCAAGAGCACATGTGACTGGGCTATCAGCTAAACAAGGGGTATGAACCATACTTTTCTCCCAGCTATCTATCAAGCACTTTCCTTTGAGTAGGGATGGGTTCACCCACCATGATGATTCTGATATGATTCAACCTTTGACAATTATCCCCGAGCAATTCAAGACTCTCTTTGGTTGCCTTCTTTTCTCGGATTGATATGTGTTCTTTGGCTCATGCATGTGTGCTCGCACACTCTAGTGGATTTGAACTACATGATTGGCTACTCTAGCTCTCGACTTTGTTCTGTACTTGTAAATATCAATAACTAAGTTGTGTTGAGTTGCCTCGATTTATGTTTAGGTTTAACCTAGGGAGTTGGTTTTGCTTCAGTAAGTTGAAAATTGTCATGCTTCATCGCATAATGTGGGGTGACCTACATGCTGCGTTACATTCATTCCATAAGATATGTGGTGTATTACTCTCTATACTGCTCATCTCATAAGTTGCATCGTATATTGCTCCATACATCATTCATCATGCACTGCTTTCCATGCCATCCATGTTTTGAGATATGTATCATGCACCCTTTTCACTTTTAGTGTTTTTCAAATAAAGTGTATTCCATCGCGCGATCTCTTTTGCATTTAAAAAGGTCGCATTCCTCATATTTGCTTCTTTCGTTACGCTTCATCATCATTTGCACAAGGCTTGCCTTGTATATTACCATCTTCGCATTTCGTCATCATTCCATTGCATTGTGTTGCATAGATCATCAGTTCCCAAGGCAGTGCAAAAACACGTAAGTCTAACTCTCAACTGGTTTATACGCCTATTTTTGAAGCTGTAAGGTATACTGCTTTTTGCATCTACCGCATGTTGTATTGTAAGCATTGCATTCTTTATCTTATTGCATTTACCCTTTACACATAAGGGGTGTTTGGTTTGTTTTCTTTTGGTTAATACCTTTCTCTTCCCATATGAAAGTATGGTTAGAGTTGTCGGTTAACACCATATTTGTTTCTTCTTGGTTAGCACCCTCTATCTTCTCACGATTTCAGCGTGTTTAGAGTTTGTTCCTCTTCTCACGATTTCAATGCATTTAGAGTTTGTTCATCTTCTCACAATTTCAGCATGGTTAGAGTGTTGTGTCCCTCTTCTCGCTATTTTAGCGCAATTAGAGTGTGTTCATCTTCTCGCGATTTCAGCGAGTTTAGAATGTGTTCCTCTTCTTGTGATTTTAGTGCGATTAGAGTGTGTTGTCCTTCTCTTCTCGCGATATTAACCCGGTTAGAGTGTGTTGTCCTCATCTTCTCACAAATTCAATGTGATTAGAGTATGTTGTGTTCCTCTTCTCATGATTTCAACACGACTAGAGTGTGTTGCCTTTATCTTCTTACGATTTCAGTGCGATTAGTGTGTTGTTCTCCTCTTCTCGATAATTCAGTTAGAGTGTGTTTCTCTTCTCACGATTAGAGTGTGTTACTCAAGAACTTTGAGGGTGTTAGGAAAGAGTTTGAGAACCAAGAAGTTCACTCTCTTTCAAGAGGTGAAACTTTTGAACTATTTTCATCATCTCTCTCTTGTTCTTCATTTATAAGCTTTATACTTCATTATTGTTGTGTCTTTATCATGTGATTGTTGTAAGTTCTCATGGATGTGGAGGGAGTGAATTTAGCCACCCATCCATTGAGTTGATAGTTCTTTCTTCATTTTCTTGCTTTCCTTAACTTTAACTTCATTTTTGTTATGTATTTTGGACCCTTGCAGATGTGTTTGAGGGTAGCTATTAGTCATCTATTAACAAGTTTAATAAGTAGAATAGCTTTTCTTGTTGTTACACTTCTCTTCTTCACATATCCTATCTCTTAGGTGCATCAATCCATGTGTTTCAACCTATGCTCAAAGATAATGAGTAGAATGGTTGTTTCTTAGGGTTACTTGAGTGATTCTTGGAATTTGATGTTGAGAGGGTTGTGTTCTCTTTGTTTTATGTGTTTTGGAAGTAAAACAAGAGATTTTAGGTCAAAGGGTATTGAAATCTCCTCTCTCAATCATTTGTGAACATAGAAAATGGTGGAAGCATCCTTGTTCTATAACTAGATGAGGAGTTTTCAATAAATTTGATAAGTCCCCTGTTTTAATAAAAAAGGCTTCCACCAAGAAATGATTTTCATTAATCTACGCTCTCCACTTAATAGAATGGATTTGGGTATTAATTTGTCCTTATTCACAAAGAGAAGATGTAAGTTCCTATCCATTTCCTAGGCTTGAATTTTTTTTTTGATTTTGATTCATTTAACTGTTGATTTGTTACAAAATATCTATTATATATATGTATATATATATGTTTATATCATTGTCGAAAATTAAGGCCCGTTGGTCTTTTTCCTAAGTGATTCCTGTGAGTAAAAAAGGAAATGGGGGTGAATACCCCTCAAGAGGTGTCTTGTGGCTTCTATTCTGGAAATCTTGCACTAACCTAAATCTCATCCGAAAGATGAATTCGGTTGGCCCTTTTCCCTATTCAGTCGGCCACTGTTATGTATAGCCAGCTAACTTCTCCAAGAATAAAGAAGCTAACTTTTGGAGGGTGGTCTCCCGAGTGGTTCTAGAGCTGCTGATACATATTTTATATGATTTGTTAGATTCAGTAGTAACTTGGCTAAATTAATTCACTGTTGTAATAATTTCTTCAATCACCCTTCTTTTCTTTTTATTATTATTTATTCAAAGTGTTGTAATAATCTATCTCTCTCTCCCCCTTTCTCATTCTAATTGTTGTAATAATCTTCCAACCCCACGTCTTTCTAACCCTTTTATTTACATGCTTTTGGTATAGTATCATGTTTTATTTATCAAATCCATGCTTTGCATCCATCTTTCATGCACCTTTGTGCACTAATTCATGCCTTGAAATGATTCGCATATTATGTACTTAGCGGCCGAATCTTTAGTTGCATTTTGTGTATGTATTGCATTAGCTATTTGTATATAGGATCATGCATATGTGTATATCATGCTATTTTTTGGCTTGCCACAGATGAGTACTAAGTGAGCAGTTACAACTTTAGTATCCCGGTTGTGTAGGTTATTTTACCATGTTTAACACCCTACCATGCGGCTAAGTGCTTAAATGATATACCTCCTTGAATGCCAGTGGATGAAGGTTGTATTCATTGGGTTGGAATGATGTTGATTGATATTCATGTGGGCTCAATTTCATTTTGAGTTGTACATTTATTCAAAAACCTTTCAAAATACATAAGATCAAAGCATACCAAAATAAGTGACACGATCTATAATTGCTTGTCTCACATAGTAATTTTAGCATTATTAAAATAATCTGAATATGAGCATATAATGTTTATAAAACTTATATCATGGTTTAGTAGAGGTCGATCTTTTGATCGAGTGAGTAGGGTGCTCAATTCATGACCTTTCTCCCTCATACCTAAATTTTCGAATCGAGGCATCTTTGATTATGACGAACAGTGACCTTTGGCACGAGTCACTGGTTTTTTAATTTCCCCAAAAGATTAGGTGGCGACTCTGAGATCTGGTGATGTAGTCCATTTCTGGCATATTTTGCAATAAATAGATTTTCTATAAAAAGTTACCAGATTTGGACTCTCATTTTCTGTTTCACATTGCACTAATGAGACTAGGTCAGAAGATTAGAAGTCAGAATTGTTGGGCATGCTTGGTAACCCCAAAAGCATCCCATAATTGCATGGGGAGATAACAACAAAAGTGACTCAGAAAATGATGACAACAACAATGAAGTCGCCAACCTATGCCTAATGGCACTTGGAGATGATTGTAATGCCCCACTACTTGCTGGCCCAAGTAACCTGTGGGTCGACCAACATTACCCAAAAGCTTAAGTCCAAGTTACTTAGTAGCAAGGTAGTGGTGCTTTATATGTCCAAGATCACCCATGCAAACTTCCAATGTGGGATAGGGTGTTACAAATTCCCCCACTGCAAACTTCTGATATGGGACAGGGTGTTACAAACTCCCCCACTTATAAATCCTCGCGTCCTCGTGTCCTCGCAAGGGTTTATAATCAATTAGAATACCACGACAAGCTCGTGACCAGCCCAGAATAAGTGGCCCACATGGTTGTGTGCATAGGTTGACTCTAATACCATTTCTAACGCCCAACTACTTGCTGGCCCAAGTAACTTGTGGGTTGACCAACAATACGCAAAAGCTTAAGTCCAAGTTACTTAGCAGCAAGGTAGTGGTGCTTTATATGCCCAAGATCACCCATGCAAACTTCTGATGTGGGACAAGGTGGCATTATAATTTTTATAATTTAGATGGGTAATTTTACAATTTTGGAAAAAAAAGCTAGGTTAGATAAGCCATCATGTCGTGGCTTTAAGTCTTGGGAAAGAAAAAAAAACAAACAAACAGAGGCCTCATGAAATCGTTGCGGAGGGTTTGGAGGCTGCTGCTCAAAGGTTTGAAAAGGTAAAAGAAAAGGAAAAAAAGAAAAAAGAAAAAGAGGGAGGATTCATAGAGTGCTGGTTTTGCTTTATTCATCAATTAGGTAAGATTATTTTATTGTATTCATATTTAAGAATTTAGTGTTAATATATCTATAGATGATTTTATGGGCATATATGATTAAATAAATATATTGATGTAGTCTATGTAGGGGGTGTCGGTTTTGCCTGATTTTAGAGTGTATTTTTGCATTTCGTTTGGGTGGTTCATATTTTGAGATTGATATGTGATGGGTTAAGTTTAATGGTGATGTGTTTGTGGGATACAAGATTTACTGCAAGCAGTTACAAATTTATACGTGTATATAAATAACAATAGAATAATATAAGTTGAGAATTTCCGAAGCCATGATAGCTCTATTTTGATGCTGAATTGTGGGCGTTCTTAGTAGACTATTGGATTAATTTATTCTATTGTTGTTACAACAAAAGAATGATGGGTGCAATTAATAATTGTTTATGCAGTGTAATATTTTATTAGGTTTGTGAGATTGAGGTGGATCTTGGCAATTTGAGATTAGCTTGGGAAATATTAATTTAGTTGTTTGAGGTAAGTAACCCCCTATCACTGTTGGTTCATTTTTATTCCTACTGAATCATTTGAAATTATAAATATTTATTTATAGCCTTCATGTTCTCTTAAAATAAAATATGGGTCAAGTATAAAATAGCATTGGATATCATTATTAAAATTCTTTGTATATTCTGTGAAACTATTCTGAAAATTGTACCAACTGTTTATTCTGAAAATATCGAATATTTTATTTAAAAGTTGTGTTTTGTTTGAATTCTGAACATCACTCTAGTCTAACTATGATTTGGACCCTAGCCAATGGGGGTTGTTTATTGGCACAGAAACTAATTTCTTTTGGGGCTTTACCACCGGCCTATGTGTGGTTTTGGGCCTTGTCAGGAGCTAAGTGACCGTAGTCACCAAGACTTGAGTGTTGTGAATCGAATCATTGAACCATCTAAATATCAAACCATCAATTTGAACAACAAAATTTCATCGAATTACCTCATTGTCTTTTCTATTAAAATGTATTGTTGCACTGTTTATTTTTAGCTATGAAACCATCTTATAAAATAATTGTCATTTATTGAATTGTAGCAAAAATATATTTATTGGTTATCAACATTTTTTTTGTATACTTGATCCAACTAACAGTGATGGTTGGCTATTTGTTGGGCTATCTAGCTTACCCTTATTTTATTTATTTATTTTTTTTGTAACACCTTGTCCCACATCGGAAGTTTGTATGGGTGATCTTGGGTATATAAAGCACCATTACTTTGCTACTAAGTAACTTGGACTTAAGCTTTTGGGTATTGTTGGTCGATCCACGAGTTACGTGGGCCACCAAGTACTGGGGTGTTAGAAATGGTATCAGCGTCGACCTATGCACACAACCATGTGGGCCACTTATTCTAGGCTAGCCATGAGCTTGTCGTGGTATTCTGTTTAATTATAGACCCTCGCGAGGACGTGAGGATTTATAAGTGAGGGAGTTTGTAACACCCTGTCCCACATCGGAAGTTTGCATGGGTGATCTTGGGTATATAAAGCATCATTACCTTGCTACTAAGTAACTTGGACTTAAGCTTTTGGGTATTGGTCGACCCACAAGTTACTTGGGCCAGCAAGTAGTGGGGTGTTACAATGATGATGAGGTAAACAAGAAGTCTTTTTTTTTTTTTTGATGAATTACAATCAACATTTAAAGAATTGCATGATGAATTTCGAAAACTTGGCATTAAAAATATTGCTCTTGAAAAATTGTTTTCAAGTTAAACAAAAGAAAATGAATCTTTATCTAATAAAATTTAAGTATTACAAAAAGATTTTTTTTTTTAAAATAAAAGAAGAAATGACACTTTAAAATCACAAGAATCCCCTATTTTACAAAAGGAATAAAACGATAGAAAGTTGTTTTAAACGAAAATATGGAAGATTTATAAAATATACTTTCAAAATTCACTCAAGGAAGAGACACTTTTAAATAAACTTCTTAAAAGTCAAAATCGTACATTTGATAGAGTCAAAACTGGGTATAAACCTTTTTCAAAAGAAAATTTTTTAAAAATGATTTTATTTTCTAGACACTCACATCTCATGTGTCATTTTTGTAAGAAAACAAGGTCATATTTCACCTCCATGTCCTGTTTAAAAAAAATCATTTTGCTAAAATAAAAAAGATGTGGGTTCCTAAAGGCATTTCAAGTGTGTCAAATTCTAACTTCTATGGACCCAAGAAAATATGGGTACCAATAGAAAATTTAAATTTTTGTAGATATGTTTCAAGACAAAATCCAGTATCAATAGATGGTATCTCAACAATGCATGTTTGAGGCACATAACCTGAAATAAAACTATGTTCGCCACACTTAAATCAAAGGATGGTGCTATGTAACCTTTTGCGACAATAGTAAAGGAAAAATCATTAGTATAGGTAGTATTGGTAAAAATCCTTCTCTTATTATAGAAAATATTTTACTTGTTGAAGGTTTAAAACATAAATTGCTTAGTATTAGTCACTTATGTCATAAAGGTTGGGAATTTACTGAGTAATTCGCTAAGAATTTACATGGGAATTTGCTAAGAATTTACATGAGAATTTACTGATTAATTTACTGAGAATTTACTCGGAATTTTCTGAGTAATGTGCTAAGTAATTTACTGAGAATTTACTGGCAATTTACTGAGTACTATACTGAGTAATTTACTGAGAATTTACTGAGTAATTTACTGAGAATTGTCAGTGAATTTACTGCGTAAGTTACTGAGAATTTACTCAGTAATTTCCTGTGTAATTTACTGAGAATTTACTGAAAATTTATTGAGAATTGATTGTATAATAGAGTTATTTTTGTGAAAACTCACTGCACAATTGAGAACACCAAAGGTAATAAAACTTTGTTTGTAGGACATAGGCATGAAAATGTATATGTGTTTGATTTGCATAACTTGTTTTCTCATTTTAACGTTAAATGTTTATCTGCTATAAATGAAACTGATTGGTTATGGCATAGAAGATTGGGACATGCTCATTTAGATTTAATTTCAAAACTTTCAAAAAATTATTTAGTCATTGGTTTACCTAAAATTAGTTTTGAAAAAGACAAACTTTGTGATGCATGCTAACTTGGTAAACAAATTAGAATTTTTTTAAAATCTAAAAATGTTGTTTCAACTACTAGACCGCTTCAACTCTTGCATATTGATTTACTTGGACCATATAAAACATTAAGTTTAGGAGGTAAATCGTATGTTTTTGTTTGCGTTGATGATTATACTAGATATACATGAGTATTATTTTTAGCACACAAAAATGAGGCTTTTTCTGCTTTCTCAAAACTGTGTAAAAGAATTCAAAATGAAAAAAGTTTTAATATTTGTAGTGTTAGAAGTGATCATGGTAGAAAGTTTGATAATGATGATTTTATTATGTTTTGTGATAACCTAGAAATAGATCATAACTTCTCTTGCTCCTAGGACTCCTCAAAAAAACGGTGTGGTTGAAAGAAAAAATAGAACTCTTGAAGAAATGGCTTAAACTATGCTTTGTGAGAATGATTTACCTAAATATTTTTGGGCTAAAACAGTTAACACTGCATGCTATGTTGTAAACCTTGCCATGATTAGACATATTCTTAAGAAAACCCCTTATGAACTTTAGAAAGGTAGAAAACCTAATATTAGTCACTTGTGTGGTTTTGGTTGTAAATGCTTTGTATTGAATAACAATAAAGATAACATAAAAAAATTTGATGCTAAAACGAATGAGGCTGTATTTATTGGTTATTCGAATTCTAGTAAAGCTTATAGAGTATTCAATAAAAGAACTTGTTGAAGAATCTGTACACGTTGCCTTTGATGAATCTAACAACGTTGTTTTTGAAAATCCTGTAAGTGATGATACTGCAGATACACATCAAAGGACAGAGAGCATTTATATAACAAAAAATGAAGAAAACCCATCTCTTGAACATAAAAAATAAATCATAATGAAGAATCTTCAAGAGGAATATGCTCATCCAGAAAATGAATCAAATCTACCAAAGAAATAGAAGTATGCCCATGGCCACCCTGAAGACCTCCTTATCATAGGTGATGCAACGGAAGGTATAAAAACTCGTTCCTCTATTGGAAATGTTTGTGGCAACTTAGCATTTGTTTCGCAAATTAAACCAAAATCGTTTTTAGAAGCTGAAAATGATAAAAACTGGATTTTAGTAATGTAAGAAGAATTAAATCAGTTTGAAAGAAATAAAGTTTGGTTTTCTACCCATAGGCCTAATGATCATCCCGTTATTGGTACAAAATAGGCTTTTTAAAATAAAATGGATGAATCTGAAGTTGTTACTAGAAACAAACCTAGATTGGTAGCTTGAGGTTATAATCAAGAAAAATGTATTGATTTTGATGAAACTTTTGCACCAGTTGCTAGACTTGAAGCTATTAGAATGTTACTTGCTTTTGCTTATTTTAAAAATTTTAAATTATATCAAATGGATGTTAAAAATGCTTTCTTAAATAGATACATTTCGGAGGAAGTTTATGTTGAACAATCTTCTGGTTTTGAAAATCATAAATACTCGGATCATGCTTTCAAACTTCCAAAAGCTTTATATGGTTTAAAACAAGCTCCTAGAACATGGTACGACAGATTAAGTAATTTTCTGTTTGATAAAGGTTTTTCTCAAGAAAAAATAAATACAACTCTATTTACAAAAACCAAAAACGAGGATATGTTAATTGTTCAAATTTATGTCGATGATATTATTTTCGGTGCTACAAATGAAATTTTGTGCAAAGAATTTGATAAAGATATGCAAGGCGAATTTGAAATGAGTATGATGGGGGAGTTAAATTACTTCCTCGGACTACAAATTAAACAAACCAATGATGTGATCTATTTAAATCAAACGAAATATATTAAGGATCTACTCA
This sequence comes from Camellia sinensis, assembly GCF_055761805.1. NCBI lineage: Eukaryota > Viridiplantae > Streptophyta > Magnoliopsida > Ericales > Theaceae > Camellia > Camellia sinensis. The sequence goes on from NC_138965.1 coordinate 87,339,099, forward strand.
AAAGATTTGAAATGAAATCATCAAAGCTTACAATAACTCTAATGAGCACATCGATAAAAATCGACAAAGATGAACAAGGTAAATCGGTAGATGAAAAGAAATATTGAGGTATAATTAGTTCCTTACTTTATCTTACTGCTAGTAGATCTGACATAATGTTTAGTGTATGTATGTGTGCACATTTTCAATTTGCACCTAAAGAGTGACACATCACCGCAGCCAAACATATTTTTCAGATATCTTGTTAGCACTCCAAATTTGGGTTTATGGTATCCTAAGAGAACTACTTTTGAGCTTTTTGGTTGCTTGGATGCCGACTTTACGGGATGTAGACTTGATCAAAAAAGTACTGGTGGCATTTATCATTTTCTTAGACACTCACTCATTTCTTAGTTTTGCAAAAAATAAAATTCAGTGGCTCTATCAACTGCTAAAGCAGAATACATTGCTGCTGTAGCGATCCCGAGTTTGACCCGTCTATTGTGGTGTTTCGGGCTCGAGTTGGTATGGTTTTGAATGGTGTTACGTATCTTAGTTTCCCTTGTATTCCCCTTATTTTTGGTTATCGGATTATAGTGGTGTGTTTGGAACAGGTAATGTCTCTAAACCTTTAGATGCGAATCCAACCAGAATTGTGCCTTGCAGAGTTGTATCGGAAGTTAATTCTTTCATGTTTTGCCACTTCGCTGAGTATGTCGGGGGTCGAGTCACCCTATACAGCTTATTTATATTTATATTTATATGGATGTGTGTCACAATAAATGGATGTTTGGAAAATTTCTTATTTATATTTATATAAATGATGAATTTCAGGGAATATGAGAATTGTTGTTCATTTTGAAAATTATTGTTCAAAACGTTGAAATAGTCTTGAAATGACTAATTGTTAAGGATACTTGAGAAGAGGGAATTGTGTTCTTCCTTGGATGATGAATTGGAATAAAAATATTTATATTCATCTTGTGTTATTGGCATAACAATTCATTTGATTACATTAAACTTTGAAAATTGATTTGAAAGCTTACATTGAGAAAAGAATGTTGAGAAACAAGTTTTTATGAAATGGTTTTAGGGTAAATACGTTGGTAAGTCTTGATAGGTGGTGTAGATGATATTGAATAAGTTGGCTTAAGAGTTCGGGTGAAAGACCGAAAACCCGCACGGACCGGTGTCGTGTCTTCCAGTTAATACCGGTAAAAATGACAATTTGGTAGTACTTGTATAGTCTACTTGCAGACACCGACCTAGGGATTACCAGAGTTGTATTTACCGCCCTTGAAATAAATTGTTAAGTTTTGAACAATTGAAATTGCATGACATCATTGAGCAATATGGTTTTCAAAAGATGAAAATGTGATTTATCTTTAAAAAGGGCATAGCATGAAATGTGCATTTTATCTCTTGAGATTTGTATAAAATGTATATACTTTGTTAAGGATTTCCTACTAGGCTTTATGCTCATCTTACGGGATTTTTGTGCAGGAAAAGATGTGTGATGCCGCCTAAATAAAGGCAAGGAAATGTGTGTTGAGAGTACGAGACTTTCATTTTGCTGTAACTCTGTGTATAAGCCAAGGGATGTATGTGTGTGGGTTTGAATAACCATTTTGTGTAACCAGGCTCAAGCCTTGGAAATTTGTAAACCCTTGGGGATATTTATTTGTTTATTTACTTGTTGTTGGATTAATGTATTGTTGCATGAAGAACTATTGTATCATGTAATGTAAGTCTGGAGATTTATATTCAGTTTTCCTTGAAAGAGCCATGATTGTTGTATTATCATTTGGGCTAGAAATTTGGGGCGTTATAGCTGCCGATGGCTGTTGCGCACAATTGCTTTGGATGAAGCAACAACTTCAAGATTTTAGACTTTACTATGATCATGTTCCTATAAAATGTGACAATACAAGTGTCATTAACTTTTCGAAAAATCCTATTCAACACTCACGCACTAAATACATTGAAATAATGCATCATTTTCTAAGAGATCATGTACTCAAAGGTGACATTGAACTCAAATTTGTGTCTATCGTTAATTAGCTGACATATTTACTAAGCCTCTTAATAAAGAACAATTTTGTTATATAAGAACTGAACTTGGTATGATGAATACTCCTATGTGATCTTATACATTTTTTAAAGTTTACTTTATTTTGAAAAATTTGTTTACGTGCTTATTGTCAAATGCATGAGCTAATATGATTACATCTTTTAAAATGCATTTTTCATGATGACTTGCATTATAATTGGATATTAAAAAAAAAAAAAAAAGAGAGAGAAGTGGAGTTGTAGTAATCTTAATATATATATATATATATATATATATATATATATTCTCCAACATTTTTCCATAATCCTTTTCATAATAAATTCTCTCTCTTTCTCTCTCTTGCTCCCTCTCATTCTCTGACACCAGTTCCATCACCACCATCATCCACCCAAATTCATCCCCGATCCACATAAATCCATCCAAATCTACACCATTATCACATATCTACATCATAGATCTACATTGTCATCACAGATCTTCTGTCACGCCCCCAAAATTTAATACAGATAATCCATTCCATAAGGTCTATGAACATGATAAAATGATCTACTTCATTCATCAGAGTTTCTATTACAAAAGGGTATTACATGCATTATATATTCATAAACATTCATTCTGAATCTACAGCATGTAATACAAGTTAATGATAACAAAATAAATGCCCTATGGGCTTACATCTTTCCAAGATATTACTTAGTTACAACAAAATAAAGAGTCCTAAGCTTTATACATGTAAAGCCCTCGACATGAATAAACATTTAAACACAACTATAACAAAAAATAGAGCCTTCAGCCCTTAGTCCTCCCAAGCTATTTCCTTGGAGATGGCATGTCACCAGTACCTGAAAATGGTTTCCCAAGTAAGGTGAACCAAAGCCCAGTAGAGAATAACTAACACAGTATATGAGGTTTAATTAAGATATAAGTGTCAGATAAATATCCAATATTCATAACCAACTTATATTCTTTCCACAACTATTCAATATAGATAACCATATCTCAATTCATTCCATTCATTCATTTCAGGTCAATCCATTAACCAAATTCATTGTTATCTAATCAACCAAAATGTGACTACAACTCAATGGTTCACAATTCAACACAATCATTACTCCAACACTTCTATTTTGCTATTTTACGGAATTCTCATTCGAGGGAATCAGCACCCATATATACACAAGATTTTGGGACTTTCACCCTAGACACTCCGACCAACTTAATTTTAAATGGAGTCCATCCCCTATCTCCTCCCAAACAATGGAGTACATCCCATTTCTTCTCCCAAACAATTTTACATACACAATGTATTAAAAACATCGTCATATACAATGACTATCCACAACACATATTCAATGTTTCAATCATACCGTCATATTCAATGACATAATTTACATGATAGGTTTCAATTTACCTAGTCCTCATGCAATTTCTACAACAATCATAGCTATCCTCCACCGATAGCCTAAACAGATATTTTTAGACAGATAGAAAATCTTTATAACAGATAATTAATCAAATTTCCATAGGTGAGTGATTTAACAAATCCAACTACACCATTCATTCATACATCCTCTCAATTTCACATTTTCCATATTAATTTCATTATTTATACAAAATAATTATTTAACTCATTTTAGGGCAAATTTCCCCCTTTTTCAAATATCAACCCAAAGGCTAAATTTTCACCATTCTAACACTAGAGAATCTCATATACAAGCCCCGTAGTCATTTTGAAAAAAACATCATGGAAAACCTCTCTTTCAATTTTGAATTCAAACCCTAACTTTACCCAAACTCTCCCAAATCTCACCATTTATACAAAACAACAAATGCCTAGGTTAAAAACCATATTAAGGTGTAGAATATCCTTACCTCAAGAGTACAAGCCCAAAAGAGGAAGAAAAGAACTTCAAAAATGCACAAAACCAAGCTTTGTTCGGATAGAATGGAAGCCCACAAGATGCTCCACTTTTTTCTCAAAGGAAGTGGGGTAGAGATGCTTAGATCTTGGAGTATTTGTAGAGAGAAGTCATGTTTTAGAGAGAGAAGGAGCCGATTTAGGGTTTTGGGGTGAAAAGATATAAAATTTCTGTGTAAAAATGAGCTGCTACGAACTGATATACGCGAGGCTTGCTCGAGCGAAGGAGTTCTCGCTCGAGCGACCAGACACAACAAGTGACCTCGTTCGAGCGCAAGAAGCATCGCTCGAGTGCAAAATACATACCTTTAGAAGTTTTACATACGCACACCCTCACTTGAGCACAAGAAGCCTCGTTCGAGCGAAGACCTCAACCTTCCCAAAAATTCTGCGTCTGGGAAAAATACTAAGAGAACTCAAATCTCGCTTGAGCACAAGAAACCTCGCTTGAGCGAAGAAGCAAATTTTACACGGCTCGCTCGAGCGCAAGAAGCCTCGTTCAAACGAAGAAGTAGTTTTCTGGACAACAACAACTTGAACAACTAGTAACTAACCTGCTCCGAACACGCCCAACATATTCCAAAACTCAAATTCAAAGAGTTAAAGGAGGAAAACAAGACATGGATACAATATTAAACCACGAAACCCGAGTCCGGAATATAACAAAGGTCAGGTCAAAACCGGGATCGCTATATCTTCACCATCATCTCAGATCCTCGCCATCGTCACCGATCTTCATCATTGTCATCAATCCGTACATCAACGAGCATCATTTCTCTATCAAAATGCTAAATTTTTTTTTGCAATTTGTAATATTCCTATTATGGTTATATATGCTACAAACTCCTTTTTCTTTTATACTAACTGTTTCTACCTGGTATGAAACATTTGGTCTCATTTGTTTTTTCTTTTTCTATGCTAGTGCACTCACTGTAATTGTGTTTAGCCAGATATTGATGGCCCTTGATATTATAAATTTGTAATCTGTTTCTTTAAATTTTTTTTATGTGCAATTTTTAGTGCATTAATTTAGGGGGAGACTCTTATTATGTGATATTTTAAGATTGAAACAGACATCTTAAGGGGAGTTTGTCTATTCCATACTTAATTTTAGGGGGATTTTCTATATTCTAAGTATATGTATAAATAAATGCTTGCATTTTTATTATAGAAAGAGAAAATATTTCTAGATTACATGAGAATTCTCAGTAGACTTTATAGATTTTTTGCATTTAACCTCTCTCAATAGCTTTTCATGATCCTCTCTTTGAATCTCTCTATTCTCAACTTCTGTAAGTCTTGGCATTATAACGGTTGCATAATATTGCACCGCATTTCCAATTGAGAATTTTTACTATCTAGATTTCTCTTCGCTAGACGAGTTTCTGAAAGTTGTTGTTTTAAATATATCACCTCTTTTTTAATCGGTGATTCTCTTGAATTCTTGCTTGTAGTCGTCAAGCCATATTGAAACCGCAGTTATCGTCTGTGCACTATGAGTCATAGTGTTGTTAATAGCATTGGTATCATTACGATTACCAAATACACTAGAACTCTCAGTTACTAGAATAGTGTACAAATGCACTATAGGTAACCTTTCATTTTCCAGAATCTTAGGCACCTCATTCAAGTCAGCACCATTGATGGCCAAGGTAAGGAATGACATGATTACACAAATTGTAATTAAATCTTTTTGCTAAGAACAGTTGAAGAATTCGTATCTTTGCGCATCATCTATGTCACTTTTTATACACACCACAAATACAATAATTGATGCATATCCGCTCAAATATCTTGTTTGTCAACATTTTAGGTGTCACTGCACGATTTGTTTCCCTGGCAAATCTCGAGATTGATCACAGGGGAGAAATACAAATTTATTACGTTTATTTTGTCAAATCTGTTTATTTGCTCCTTTGTGTTTATATGATTTTTGTTTTGGGCATCAAAAATTTACATTCTCTATCAAAAGTCGTATATCAATCTTTTTATTTTAATGATGTCAAAGGAGGAAAAGAAATATGATTTATATATAAGAAATACGATTTATATATGAATTTTTTTACAAAGAATTTGTTAATAAAGGCGGGGAAATATAATGCAAATAAATGCCTATTTTATGATTGTTGAATATTTTTATGTTGTTATGCTACATTTATTCCTGAGAAATTTTATGTCAAATTCATCATCAAAAAGGGGGAGATTGTTAACCATATTATTTGATTTTAATGACGTCTTAAATACATTAGATTTATCATATTTTTAGCACATACATATTTTAGAATCATTTGACAAAATATGAAAATAGATTTCAGTTGCATCATATATTGTTACTGTGCATCTTTTTAATATTATATATAACACAATGTCTAATATACATGAAAAATAGAAACCTACCCATGTAGAATATCAAACTTCTGATTAAGTCTGCATATATGCATTGCATTGATTGTATCATGTTACATGTATGCATGTTGGCATATGTAAAGACATACATGACAAATCATTTCGCATGGCAAACACTTTATAGAATATATTATATATATAGTTTGAACTCTTGACAAATCTTCATGTGCTGGACCATCTGTTTTCAAGGCGTGCCCATTTGATCAAGCTACAAAAGTCAGAAGAGGGGCGTCTTCCCTCCTCTAATGGATAGATTTTTGGGTATAAATAGAAGCATTTTGCTTAGAGAAAAATCAAGGAGCTTAAAGGGAAAAAATCTTTGTTCAGAAATTTTGATTGTATTTTTCAATCTACTCTTTCACTTTCAGAATTTAAGTGTTGTTCTTGTTTTTACACTTTCATATTTACTCTTTCAGAGAGAATCATTGTAAAAGAAAGTTGAAATACCTCTTATTTTTATTGATTATTTTGTAAGAGAATTCTGTAAAGGAGAGGCATTTATTGTTGAGTGAGGCTCAACAGATAAAAGTAAAACCTGTGTAAAATCCACAAGCATGGTGAAGCTTTGGTAGTGTATTGATTCATTTGATAGTGAAGAAATTCTCGAGGAGGATCCTTGAGTGGACGTAGGCTTGGTGTGCCAAACCACTATAAATCGTTGTGTTTGATTTTCTCTCCCAATTTATTTTACTTTTATATTTATTATTGTTGTTTTGTTCCTGGTTTATTTAAATTCTAATATTTTGATTATTATATTTAATATTGTGAAATTATTTTTAATAACTCAATTCACCTCCCTTTTGGATTGCTTACCTGGGATAATAGGGTTTTCGATGATTGATGAAGACCATTGTATGTACGTTAAACAATTCAATGACAATTTTTTGATTTTGTCATTATATGTTGATGATATACTATTGGCCGAAAATGAAAAAGAGATGATTGGTGCTAGCAAAGGATGGTTATCCTCAACCTTTAAGATGAAGGACATGGGTGAAGCAAACTATGTACTTGGGGTTAAGATCCAAAGGGACCACTCTAAGAGACTTCTCAGTTTGTATCAAGACACTTACATTAAGAATATCTTATAATGATTCTGAATGCAAAGCTACAAACCTGTTGACAATCCTATGGTTAAAGGTGAGAGTCTAAACCTTAATATGAGACCAAAAACCTAGAAGAGAAAGAAAATATGACCCCAAGTACCCTACGCTAACGTAGTAGGGAGCCTAATAGATGTTATGATGTGTACTCAGTCAAATATGTGCTATGATTTGTAAAACTTTACCAGTTTGATCCAGAACCTGCTCATTAGAATGCAGTCAAAAGGATATTGTGTTACCTCAAAAGAATTACAGATTATATGCTTTGTTACCAGAGTACAGATTTAAGCCTAGTTGGCTATAGTGATGTTGATAGGGGTGGTGATATAGATGAGCGGAAGGCCACATCTGAATATGTTTTCCCGTTTGGTAGTGGAGCCATTAACAGTAAAAAGCAATCACGCATTTCCCTATCAACTATAGAGATAGAGTTTTTGTCTTGCTCAACTTCCATATAGAAGACTATTTGGTTAAAAAGGTTTTTATAGCATTTAGGAGTAGTCACAGAAGCCTTAGACCCTATGACTATTCATTGTGATAGAATAGCTGCAACTTGCCTATCCTAAAGATCCTAATTATCATGGAAGAACCAAACATATAGATAAAAAGTTTAACATCAACATAGATATAGTGGTGCTGATTGTTGCAAACCAATCTTCCCAAGCTCTATTTAAATAGTGTAGATTGCGAGTATGGGTATCGTAACCATAGGGACTAATGTGTGTTTTAAAAGTATTCTAAATATTAATGTCTAAATTAGTTTGTTTGATAATTGGTGGTTTGTGTTGAAAAGAAATTATGAAACCCTGATTGAATGAACAATAAAACGTTATTAAATTAATTGGAATTGGGAACTTAGGAGTCCGAATCCACCACTAATTTAATACCCAGAGTGGAAATCTCGAAGTACACAAATGTTTGAATGGAATATGCCAATTCCTTAACTACAAGTTGGGAATTGGAGAGAAAGATAGAGTTGTGTTTGAAACATGAGTACACTCTATCTTAACCTGCACATATTGTCCTCTCTAAACTAGGGTTTGTGGCACAATCCATCTAGTCATTGCATATCCTGTCTCGGGTCCTGAATGCAACAACAACGAAAATAGAGTAAAACATTCATTTATCAATCACAAAAATTGAATAAAGAGCATAGATAAAAGAAAAATAAATTGAGCTTAAAAGTTTTACAAATATTCCAATCAAAATATTACAAGTGAAATTATCAAAGATTACAACAACCGGTTGCTTACCTAGGGTTTCATTGAAACCCTAAAAGAGATGCTCAATCGCTCATGGAGGATTAAGAAGTCAAAGAAGATGAAGCTGCCATCGAAGCCAAACCTTGAAGTGCAAGTCCTCTCTCCAAAACTCTAGTAGCCTCCTTACTTCAAATCCCAAAAGTGTGAACCCTAGAAATGCCTTTTTCCCTTCCTTATATACTTCACTATAAGCAAAAATCAAAATTTTGCACACACATTTCGAGGTCTGGCCACTCATGCAGCCAAAATACTCCGCACGAGCGGAGCTTAAGCAGTGGAGGCTCCAGGGTTGGCCGCTCGAGCGGTGGTATGCTGCACATGCTGTGAAGTCCAGTCGCACGTATAGTGAATCAGCAGCCGGTCAAATGTTTGTGCTCAAGTGAAGGTCCTGCTAAGCGCTACTTTTAACCGTAAAACAGAGCATCGCTCACCAAACTTGCACACAAACACCAAATGCATCATATCCGCCAAATAACCGTGTTTCAAAGACTGTAAATATAACTTAAGTGGCCTCAATGTGGTACCTTTCAACCCACACTAGGTGTAGAAACAAGTTGTGTTAAACACATTTCTACTAGTCACATGGTTATAGACCCATTGACCAAACCCATTTCTTGAGATGCTCATTGTACTCATGTTAGGGTTTTGGGTTTGCGTAGATAGTAGTGGTCCTTGTGTGTTTTTCTTTAGACTCAATCGATTATTTATATACCTTGTAACATTTGGGATATTATTTATGCCATCAGTGTGTATGTTTGTTCTATTCATATTTTTTGTGCTTGGATATGGCTTGCGAGATTGCACATACAAGATTATGATTGATGTCAATAGGCAAATTTGATTCACTCACATAAGAAATCGCTTTTAGTGCTTGATGAAGTGAAAAAAAACGAGACATGTGGTTGTTAGATCATAATGAGAGCTGATTCTAGCTTAGATCACCCACAGTTAGAGTTACCTTGGTTGTAACTAAGATAAGCTCTCGTTACTTGACCGACTATGGATAGAAGTTTTTACTTTTCATGATATGCTTGTAGATAATAGCCAGAAACAAGATCTCATTTTAGAACTTGAGTTAGATGCTTAGTTAGTGACTGAACAAGATTTGTACGATGTTTGAAGAATGACGTCGCCACTCTTTGAAAGAGTAATTCCACCGTAGCATGTATTCATACTAGATGTTCTTGACGATTGGTTAGCGAAATGAGTAAAAGGATCCTTATTTTCCTCACCATGTGAGTCTTATAAGTCAAAATATGTTTTAAATTATTACATTTGTACTATACATTTAGTACCTTTTAAACTATGCCATACGATAAGAAGTCGATGATAGCTACTTTGGTATGTTGTTCGCAGCTATGAGTGATTCGACTTTGTGGGACATGTCCAAGAAAGCAGTTGACTTCAAACTAAGTGGCATGAGGGCGAAAAGAAGATCATTTAGAATTACACATCTGCTCTATATTCACTGTCGACAACTCATATCTCTCTATATAAGATGAGTAAAGCTTGCTTTATGAGGAATTGGAAATGCTTGGCTTAGTGTAACTAGATGGATCTAGAGCATATGAGATACTATTTTTGAGTTGGTGCTTTTATGCTGGCTCGTAGAGAGTTTCTAGTGTTTCCTACATGTAGGTGTCCTCAACAATCGCATGATCCATTGGCTAAGTATGATTGTGTTTAATGGCTAGATTGATATACAAAAGGCGTGATGTCATGCTAGCACATGTTCAAGTGGGAGATGTTGAAATTTGGGTTAGGTTTAAAACCTAGACCCAACTGGGTCGTCCATGGTGGCATAACTTGGTTAGGAGAGATCCAAATAATAACAGACTATATCTGTTATTTAAATTTTAGGATACTTATTGATACAAGATAAATATCGATATGTGATAAATATTAATATGGGATAAATATTATTTAGGACAATATATTTATCCTAATGTGTCTCTTAATTCTCCTATATAAACAGAACTTAGGTTCTGTATTACTTCCAACAAATTACAGGAGTTCTCTCTTCTTCTAAAAATGTTATATAGCCTTTGTATTGTGAGTTGTGTAAGTAAAACTCTAATAGTTTTACTCCATCATTTGTGAAGATTTTCAATTGTTCGTGATTCACCTTCAATCTAGATTCGTTGTACTATTTGTTTACCCATAAGGTATGCCCAAATCTATATATTTCTTGTTGTGTACATATATATATATATATATATATATATATATATATATATATATATATATATATTATATCTTACATATTTCTTTCACATTTCATATACATTTTTCTTTTCCATTTTCAAATCTCTACCCAAATTTATGAAATAAACACAACGTAAATGTGTGTTGTCTTTTATATAATTACAATCATATAAAACCAATTCCATTGTCTCGCTTATCAAATTCTAAGTTCAATTTTCCATTTTCTTTATTTATTTTTGCTAACTCATTTTTTATTTATCTCATAAATATAAAATCTAAACGTTAACTTCAAGTTTTGTAGCATTGTTCTATCCTATCAACTTTAAATAATTGAGTATTTGGGTGGCTATTTGCACCCCAAAAATTAGGTTAGACATCCCAATTTAATAAAACTTTTTTATTACTATGAAGTCCTTACTTGAAATGACCAAAAAATACTTGACATTAGAAAAAGTGTAAATCAAAGTGGTTTGGACTCCCTATTCATTATTAGCCCCAATATTTCTTTTCTCTCTCTTCTCTTCTTACTCTTTCATTTTGCATCTTCATACCTAACCCTATTTGCTTGAATCCATCATTTTTGTATTCTATTTCATATTAAAAAAGCAACAATGGATAATAAAGAAGATGTTTTCAAGCAGTTTTATCCATAGAAAACTGTTTTGTTTTCATTTGATATTTGTCATTTTTCGTTATTTGGTTTACGGAATTGATTTGGAAATTTAGTACCAAACAAATTAAGCTTATTTGTAAACTTGTTTCCAAAACAAAATTCATACATTCGACAATTGTGGGCGCCATACCTTTTTTAGTTATTAGGCTCGTTTCCAAACTGTGTTGTGTCAACTTGCTTTATCCCACATTAAAAAGTCACTATTTAATTTTATAGAGAATTAAGAAACCTTTAACAATGAAAACTAAGTAAAAGACCTGATTCGTTATAACAAGAGAATTTCGTATTCAGGAGCTGTTGTACTGTAACGCCCTCGAAATAATAACATTAAACCCATCAATATAGACATGCATTGATATATAAAAGCTCCACTTTCTTCTATTCATCAGAGTTTCATTACCAAAAAGTATTACATGTTAACGACAAAAGCAAATGCCCTAAAGGCTTACAGCTTTCCAAGTTAACACTTGGTTACAACAAAAGAGTGCTAACTCATTTACACATTAAGCCCTTGGCTTGAATATACATGTAATACATCAAAGAAACTAAACAACAAAAGTCTGCCCGCCTCTAGCCTCCCAAGCTACGTCCTTGGAGGTGGCATGCTACCTGTACCTGAAAATGATATTCCCATATAGAGTGAGCCACAGCCCAGTAGAAATACACTAAACCAAATATGAACAATGACTAAAAGATTAGCAGTTGATAGATGGCCAACACTGATACTTTCCTTTATCACACTTTACAGTTTCATGACATACAAGTCCATGTTACAATCCATTTTCTAATTCTTTTCAATTCTCAATTTATAACCATGGCTCGGAACCTGGCCAAACAACTCATATGAGACAGTAACTCATATCAAGCACTTTCCCATTTCATAATAGATAAGCATACTAGCTATATCACACACCAACAGATAAGCATACAAGCTATATCATCACTTCCATAGATATGCATAAGAGCATTATCACACTTCCAAAGACAAGCATATGAGCTATGTCAACACATTACTAGATAAGCATACGAGCTCTATCTATGGAGTCCATCCCCTATCTTCTCCCAACAACATCCGGTTTAGAGGTCCATCCCCTATCTTCCCCTAAATTGTGGAGTACATCCCCTATCTCCTCCAACACGACACAATGCATATAAACAATAATTATACACAGCATCACACAACACATAAATTTAATGTATTCTTTCAACCGTCATACTCAATGACACATTCCAGTGATTAGTTTCAGTTTACCTAATCATCATGCATTGTCTACAACAATCAAGACTATCCTCTACCGATAGCCCAAAGCAGTTATTTCTATACAGAAAATAAATGCGACAATGGATATATAATCAACATTTCAACCAGGTGAGTGATAAATAATCCAACTACACCCTTTATTTCCATACATTCCCAAATCAATTCCTCATTTCTCATAATTAATTATACGAATTAATTAAACAATGTAATTAGGGCATTTTCCATAATTAACATTACAACCCTTAGGTTCCATTTTCATTAATGTTTCAACATTAATTTCACTTTTCCATGCCAAACATGCATTTAGGTTTTACATAAATAAAAACCCCAACTTTTGTAAAATTACACAAAGGCCCAAAATCTCTGAAAATTACCCAACAACCCCCAACATATCGAAATGCAAAAATTTAAAGACAAAGCTCATAAAGAGGAGTAGGATATCCCTACCTCAAAAGATGACTCCCAACCAAGAAGGTGAAGAAAACGAAAATGCTCCAAACCACGAATTTCTCAGATCAAAAGATAGCCCTCGACGATCAACAACTCTTTTGTAAAGGCCAAAGGTGAGGAAATCACTCCTACTTGATCAATACCTAGAGAGAAGGTAGAGCTCTAGAGTGAGAAGCTCAACAATGGTGTTTTTGGAAAAGTAAGAGAGAGAAGAGAAGTGAAAAAGTGATTTAAAATTGACCCACAGCCAACTGATATACGACATTCCCACTCGAGCGGAAAACACAGCGCTTGAGCGTCAAGAACAAAAACTAGGTCCGCTCGAGCGCAAAAGGCCCCGCTCGAGTGCCAAGACACAAGAATAAAGCACATCCGTTCTAGCGCGAAAACCAGTTCGCTCGAGCGTAGATTTTCCCCTCCCAGAACTTATACCCAGAAAGTACTACCCGCTTGAGCGCCAACAAACCCGCTCGAGCGCTACCGCTCGAGCGTAAACAAACCCGCTCGAGCGTAAAAATCACATCTGTAGAAGTTTTGCAGGAACACGAAATACTGGAGGTATGCAATCCACGCTCGAGCGCAAGAAGACCCGCTCGAGCGGATCGCCTAAAAACTGAACAACAAGGAATTGAAACCAAGGCCTAACCAACCTGTAACAACCTTGCTCAAAACATCCTAAAACTCAATCAAGTGGAATTAAAGGACGGCAACAAGATAGATACCACTACCAACTTCACGGAACCGAGTCCGGAATACAACAGAACAGTAAAGGGACAACTGGGATTGCTATAACCTCCCCCCCTTAAAGAATTTCGTCCCCAAAATTAAACACAAGTTTTTCAAAAACAGGTTTTCTCCATTCTCAACAATATTACGACATAATATTAAGCATTTCGACCTATTACCGGTCAATTCCATCTCTTTTCAAGAGGCATTTCACAACATATATTACAAGTGCATTATCAACATGCAATTTTCTTCCATTTCCAACCATTTCCAACATACATGGTTCACAGTTCATATCATAATCAATATACATGATACAAATCCAATTCTACAATATAGCCAACATATGCACTATCATAATCAACTCCGATATCAAGGTAAGTTCTACAACATACTTTCATTAAACCAAAACATTACCAATGTTTTACAACTCAAGACATATATAAAGCTCTTAAGTCCAACAACATTACAAAATCTAAGTACAAGATTACTCATCAATAAACAAGTCCGGATATTTCTCGGACCTCCAACTCACGTTCCCAAGTGGCTTCCTCCACTCCGTGATGTTTCCACAAAACCTTTACCAAAGGGATGGTCTTGCCACGTAGGACTTGATCCCGCCTATCCAAGACCCGAACCAGTCTCTCCTCATACGAGGCATCCACATCTACCTCTAAGTCGGTCCAATCTAACACATGCGATGGATCCAGCTCATACTTCCGAAGCATACTCACATGAAACACGTCATGCACTCCGGACAACTGCGGCGGCAAGGCTAAACGATAGGCAACCTCGCCAATCCTCTCAAGGATCTCAAAAGGACCAATAAACCGAGGGGATAACTTCCCACTCTTGCCAAATCTCATCAAACCTCGTCTAGGTGATATTTTCAAGAAGACATGATCACCTACCTCGAACGCCAAAGGCCTCCTCCTACGGTCGGCATAACTCTTTTGGCGACTCTGGGCTGTAAAAAGCCTCCTACGGATAAGCTCAACTTTCTTCGTCGTCTCCCTAACTAACTCCGGACCCAACAAAGGTGCATCACCCACCTCGGCCCAACACACTGGAGACCTACACGGTCGGCCATACAAGGCCTCAAACGGTGCCATACCGATGCTAGACTGAAAACTGTTGCTGTAGGAAAACTCCACTAAGGGCAAGTGCCTCTCCCACGTCCCACTAAAGTCAAGGACACAACCTCGAAGCATATCCTCAAGGATATGAATAGTACGCTCGGACTGTCCATCAGTCTGAGGGTGATAAGCCGTACTAAAGGTCAACTTAGTACCCAAGGCACTCTGCAAACTCTGCCACAACCTAGCAGTAAAACGAGGATCTCTATCTGAGACGATCGTCACTGGGACCCCGTGTAATCTCACTATGTCCCGAATATACAAGTCGGCAAGATGGTCTATCGAATCTCTCACGCGCATAGGAATGAAGTTCGCCGACTTAGTCAACCGGTCTACAACCACCCAGATAGCATCACTACCCCGCTGAGTCCTCGGAAGACCTACAACGAAGTCCATAGTGACATGCTCCCACTTCCACTCGGCAATAGGCAAGGGTTGCAACAAACCCGCTGGCCTCTGATGCTCGGCCTTCACTTGCTGACAAGTAAGGCACTTAGACACGAACGCTGCCACATCTCTCTTCATACCTCGCCACCAAAACTAGCGACCCAAATCTCGATACATCTTAGTGCCTCCCGGATGCACCGCAAGACGTGAATGATGGAACTCTCGGAGTACTTCCTCTCAGCAAGACTCCGGTACACACAGACGGTCTCGGTATCTCACATTCAGGTCGGGATACACCGTCAAACCCTTCTCAGCCTTTCTATTTGAGATCTTCTCTCGGAGGGATTCTACCTCGAGGTCACCCCTCTATGCCTCTAACACTCGAGTCACAAGTGTAGGTTGTGCAACAACAGGAAACAAGGCCGCAGCCTCAACAGATTCACCCAGATGCAAATCAAACTCGCCAAGTACACCCAACATCCCCTATTCCCGGATGGCTATACAAGCTACATCACAAATGGATTTCCTACTAAGGGCATCGGCCACAACATTGGCCTTTCCCGGGTGATAGTGCAACTCAAAATCATAGTCCTCAATGAACTCCATCCATCTCCTCTGCCTCGAATTCAAGTCTCTCTGTGTAAACAGATACTTCAAACTCTTGTGGTCCGAGAACACCTTGAACCTCTCACCATAAAGGTAGTGCCTCCAAATCTTCAAGGCAAAGATCACTGTTGCTAACTCTAGGTCGTGTGTAGGGTAGTTCTTCTCGTGTATTTTCAACTGACGTGAGCCATAAGCTACCACTTTCCCCTCTTACATCAACACACAACCCAAACCCTCTCGTGAGCCATCACAATAAACCGCATAACCCAACCCTCTCTCCGGAATAATCAAAACCGGAGCGGTGATCAATCTAACCTTCAGCTCATGGAACGACTTTTCACAAGTCTCACTCCACACAAATTTGACTCCCTTCCGAGTCAGTCTAGTCAATGGCGAAGCTAACCTGGAGAAATCCTTCACAAACCGGCGGTAATACCCAGCTAATCCCAAAAAACTGCGGATCTCAAACACACTCTTAGGCTGTGCCCAATCCTGCACTGCCTCAGTCTTGGATGTATCAACAGACACCCCTTCCTTGGAAACTACATGGCCTAAGAACTTGACTTCTCCTAGCCAGAACTCACACTTCCCAAACTTGGCGTACAGCCTATGGGCTCTAAGCAACTCAAGCACCACTCTCAAGTGTTCCTCGTGCTCCTCCTCAGAAGGCGAATAGATAAGAATGTCGTCCACGAAAACGACTACAAATCGATCTAAGAATTCCCGGAAGATCCGGTTCATCAAGTCCACAAAGACTGCCGGTGCGTTGGTAAGCCCAAATGGCATCACCAGAAACTCATAATGGCCATACCGTGTACCGAATGCCGTCTTCGGAATATCCTCCTCCCTGACCCTCAACTGGTGGTAACCCGATCTCAAGTCTATCTTAGAGAAACAGTGGGAACCCTTCAACTGGTCAAACAAATCATCTATACGGGGCATAGGGTACTTATTCTTGATCGTAACCCGATTCAATTTTCGGTAGTCGATACACAATCTCAAGGCACCATCTTTCTTTTTAGCAAAGAGGGCTGGTGCTCCCCATGGTGAAACACTGGGGCAAACAAAGCCCTTATCTAGCAATTCCTGGAGCTGAACTTTCAACTCAACCAACTCTGCTGGAGCAAAATGGTAAGGTGCCATAGAAATCGGCGCCGTGCCGGGCACTAGATCAATAGAGAACTCTATCTCTCGGTGAGGTGGCAAACTAACAAGGTACTCGGGAAAGACATCTGAATACTCACAAACCACCCTCGGCAACACAAGCAGGGTCTCACCACACTCACCACTCTCAAAGCTAGCAAATAGACCACTAAGCTCACTCCGCCCTCGCGAATCATACCCCGGTGGCAAAACACTACTAACCTGGTCTTCCAAGAAATAGAACCACTCCCCGCTCAAGGTACATAACGTGACCCTCTAGCGGTAGCAATCGATAACAGCCCGGTATGACGATAGCCAGTCCATACCCAAAATAACATCAAAACCCTTCATGGGCATAACTACAAAAGGGAATGCAAGTCTATAATCGGCGACCTCTATATCGCAACCTCTACAACCCTGTTTCAAGATCAGTTCACCCCCAAGAGGTGACACTACACATATAGGAGATGCTAATTGTGCTAACTCCAACTCCAAAACAGATGCAAATGCAGCAGATACAAAAGAATAAGATGCACCCGTATCAATCAACACATTAGCAACCGAGTTGCAAAACAAAAAGGTACCTCTCACTACTGATGGAGCAGGTACAAGATCCTGCGCGGTAACAGCATACACGCGCCCCGTAGGCCCCTGATCTACTTGCTCACCCCTCGGAGTATACGACTGCTACACTGACTGGGACGACGAAGCCCCCGGATTGGCCCTCGAGGCCTGCACAGACTGAGCTGGCTGATAACTCTGCGTCTGCCTAGGACCAGACGCTCCTGAAGTAGCACTCAACTGTGGGCAATACCTCTTCAGGTGCCCAGGCTGCCCACACTGATAGCAAGATAAGGGTTGCCCCCTGCCCAAACTCTGACTTTGGGGTCTAGCTGAAGAAGAAGTAGCTTTCTGACCTTCGCCCTTCTGCGGGCAAACCGAAGACTTGTGACCCAGCTGGCCACAAGTGTAGCAAGTCAAACCTCCCTGATTATCTCTCCCCGAGCCTGCACTCGGCACCGGAAAGGTCGATCTAGCAACTCCACCCTGAGACTGCTGAGAGTTATAACCCCTCTATCTCTTGCCATCACCCTGACCCTCCTGGCCCCGCTTGGAGCCTCTATGTTTCTCCTCGTCTTCCTCCTGCATCATAAGCTCCATATGAGCTGCAGCATCCACTAAATGTCTATACTCTCAGATGTAAGACCCACCAACCCTCAACTTGAGGCCCCACCTCAATTTCCGCTCAAACTCATAGCAACGGCGTTCTTCGAACGCCACCAACTCAGGTGCAAACCTGGACAGACTAGTGAAAGTGGCCTCAAACTCTGCCACGAACATACCCTGCTGATTAAGCCGGCTAAACTGATCCCTCAGCTTCTCCCTAGCAACTGCAGATAAGAACCTCTCCTGGAAAGCTTTCACGAACGCCTCCTATGTACCACCAACACGAGCCTTTTCGTACTTCCACCATTGATCCGCATCTCCCTTCAGCTGGAAGGATGCCAAGGTCACTTTCAATGCTCCGTCCTCGATGCCAAGCATCTCGAATGTCTTACTCATTTGTTCTAACCACTCGTCAGCCTTCAGTGGTTCCTTCGGATCTCCAACAAACTCGTCCGGATTAGACCGGAAGAACTCCCTCTTCAAGAAAGAAGGCCCTGCCTCAGCTGCCTGATTCCCAGCTCTGAGAATACCCAAAGCTCCTGCTATCTTTCGTACCAAGGCACTCATAGCCTGCTGACCCGCTGGCTCGGCCAAATTGGCTTGACCAATTCCCTCCTGCACTGCCGGAACCTCCTCCGGTAACGGCATCTCCTGCCTACCACGCCTGCCACGCCTACCGCGTCCTCGTCCTGACATCCTAATAAAGGTAACTCAGAACGTTAGCACATTCATAAATGTGCTGAAACTAAACACTCATGTCCTAATGCATGGACAACTGTAATTCACTCCACGTAAGCACATAAACACATAAGCACTTACGAATTTCCTTTCCGGATAATGATAGTCCCGAGGCGTTACTAGAGTTTCGGTTAGAAATGGCAATGATCAAGTGCCTTTCCAACAAGACTTCCAGAAACCCAAGGATCCAATCAACATCCTAGAAATTAAATCCCATACCCATACAAACACATAAGCATGTTATCAATTTAAACACATAGCATATGACACTACACCTAAGTCTCTATCAAGCAAGACAAACCCATTGTGATACTAATCACTTCCCACGTACCCAAAGTATTCGAACCCGGTACGCTCTGATACCAAGTTGTAACGCCCTCGAAATAATAACATTAAACCCATCAATATAGACATGCATTGATATATAAAAGCTCCACTTTCTTCTATTCATCAGAGTTTCATTACCAAAAAGTATTACATATTAATGACAAAAGCAAATGCCCTAAAGGCTTACAGCTTTCCAAGTTAACACTTGGTTACAACAAAAGAGTGCTAACTCATTTACACATTAAGCCCTTGGCTTGAATATACATGTAATACATCAAAGAAACTAAACAACAAAAGTCTGCCCGCCTCTAGCCTCCCAAGCTACGTCCTTGGAGGTGGCATGCTACCTGTACCTGAAAATGATATTCCCATATAGGGTGAGCCACAGCCCAGTAGAAATACACTAAACCAAATATGAACAATGACTAAAAGATTAGCAGTTGATAGATGGCCAACACTAATACTTTCCTTTATCACACTTTATAGTTTCATGGCATACAAGTCCATGTTACAATCCATTTTCCAATTCTTTTCAATTCTCAATTTATAACCAGGGCTCGGAACCTGGCCAAACAACTCATATGAGACAATAACTCATATCAAGCACTTTCCCATTTCATAATAGATAAGCATACTAGCTATATCACACACCAACAGATAAGCATAAAAGCTATATCATCACTTCCATAGATATGCATAAGAGCATTATCACACTTCCAAAGACAAGCATATGAGCTCTGTCAACACATTACTAGATAAGCATATGAGCTCTATCTATGGAGTCCATCCCCTATCTTCTCCCAACAACATCCGGTTTAGAGGTCCATCCCCTATCTTCCCCTAAACCGTGGAGTACATCCCCTATCTCCTCCAACACGACATAATGCATATAAACAATAATTATACACATCATCACACAACACATAAATTTAATATATTCTTTCAACCGTCATACTCAATGACACATTCCAGTGATTAGTTTCAGTTTACCTAATCATCATGCATTGTCTACAACAATCAAGACTATCCTCCATCGATAGCCCAAAGCAGTTATTTCTATACAAAAAATAAATGCAACAATGGATATATAATCAACATTTCAACCAGGTGAGTGATAAATAATCCAACTACACCCTTTATTTCCATACATTCCCAAATTAATTCCTCATTTCTCATAATTAATTATACGAATTAATTAACCAATGTAATTAGGGCATTTTCCATAATTAACATTACAACCCTTAGGTTCCATTTTCATTAATGTTTCAACATTAATTTCACTTTTCCATGCCAAACATGCATTTAGGTTTTATATAAATAAAAACCGCAACTTTTGTAAAATTACACAAAGGCCCAAACTCTCTCAAAATTACCCAACAATCCCCAACATATCGAAATGCAAAAATTTAAAGACAAAGCTCATAAAGAGGAGTAGGATATCCCTACCTCAAAAGATGACTCCCAACCAAGAAGGTGAAGAAAACGAAAATACTCCAAACCACGAATTTCTCGGATCAAAAGATAGCCCTCGACGATCAACAACTCTTTTGTAAAGGCCAAAGGTGAGGAAATCACTCCTACTAGATCAATACCTAGAGAGAAAGTAGAGCTCTAGAGTGAGAAGCTCAACAATGGTGTTTTTGGAAAAGTAAGAGAGAGAAGAGAAGTGAAAAAGTGATTTAAAATTGACCCACAGCCAACTGATATACGACATTCCCGCTCGAGCAGAAAACACAACGCTCGAGCGTCAAGAACAAAAACTAGGTCCGCTCGAGCGCAAAAGGCCCCGCTCGAGTGCCAAGACACAAGAATAAAGCACATCCGCTTGAGCGCGAAAACCAGTCCGCTCGAGCGTAGATTTCCCTCTCCCAGAACTTATACCTAGAAAGTACTACCCGCTCGAGCGCCAACAAACCCGCTCGAGCGCTACCGCTCGAGCGTAAACAAACCCGCTCGAGCGTAAAAATCACATTTGCAAAAGTTTTGCAGGAACACGAAAGACTAGAGGTATGTAATCCACGCTCGAGCGCAAGAAGACCCGCTCGAGCGAATCGCCTAAAAACTGAACAACAAGGAATTGAAACCAAGGCCTAACCAACCTGTAACAACCCTGCTCAAAATATCCTAAAACTCAATCAAGTGGAATTAAAGGACGGCAACAAGATAGATACCACTACCAACTTCACGGAACCGAGTCCGGAATACAACAGAACAGTAAAGGGACAACCGGGATCGCTATATGTTCAAAAGGGGAAAGTCATTGAATGAAAGCACATTTTGCCCAATTCGATAATTGGCCTCTACTAACTTCTATTTTATGATTTTAGAAATTAATTATTTCAAACAAGTCATTTTAAGCCCTAAATGTTTTACTAACCCTAAAACTAGGTTTGAAGAAAATAAATATCATTTATTTTAGATTCAAAGAAAAAAAAAGAAGAAGCCATGCTTTCAAAGAAATAATGATTTTCCAACAAAAATAGGTTTTTAACATAACATGGTCATAAACTTAATCTAAAATACACGGTATTTATAAAAACATCCAAAACATTTAATTTTGCATAGAAAATCACATAGACTTGGATTATTGAAAAATAATGCAAATAATCAAGCATATGCTATGAAGATTTAAGGAATCTTTTCCGGATTCTACTACCAAGCGTCTTACATGCATAGCATAAAGTAAATATGAACCTAAATATGCAACTAATCATACAATAATGAACCTAAACCTGGTTTGAGACTACTAACATGATTTTTATGCATGAAGAGCAACTAACCAAAAAACAAAAACTAGATAATGATCAAACAGGGTTATATGCATGAATATTACATGATTAATCTATCCTAAACATGCTGTTTTGATAAACTAAACAAAACATGCGAAATAAATTGAAAGACTAATGAAATAGCTAACCTAGATGAACATGCATGCAATCTATCATCCTAGCCATGATTACATGATGAAAAATAAAGTAGAAGCTAATGAAAATTGAAAGGAAATAGAGCTTTTTGGGTGGATAAAGAAAAGAGAGCTTACTTGTTGGTTTGCAATAAAACAAAGAAAACGAGAAGGAAAGACGTAAAAATTTGATTGCTTTCCTCAAGCCTAGGTTTTAATCATATTTAAATTCTTCAAGCTTTAGATGATGATTTAGTTGTTAGAAGTGTTGTGGGATGTGATAATTTCAAATTTAGGGCTTAGGGAAGAAGGAATGTGGCTATTCCCTCTCAAAACTCACTCAATGTTGGCCAAAACTTTTAATTCTTGGAAAATGGGATGGGAGAGAGTGTATTTTTAGGTTTAGAGAAGCCTTGGGGGCTAAGAAAAGTCCCGCTAGGGTTCCCTTGTGGCGCCTCCCGCTTAATTAGCACAAATAGTCTATTTTCAAGTAAAAACTAGGTGTCGGGGGGCTATGTGGCCACACAAGGGAAGTGCGGCCGCACAACCAAAAAATGCTGAAAATTGGAGGTGCGGCCGCACATCTTTGTCAGACTTTCATATTTTAGGCATAATTTTCTCATCCAACATTGGATTGAAGCAAATCAAGCAACACTGGAAAGCTAATTCAAAGGGAAACAATTTTGTTTGAAATAGACATTTTCAAATTCTAACTTTTCTTGGGTGAGAACAGGCCCTCAAGACGATCCGACAAACTATAATTTTGGCAAAAATAGTTTTTGGCACGAAAATGACAATATAGGTAACAACTTCAAGCATCTCCAAGGTTGAAATTATGATGCCTTTTATCATCAGAAAGCATTTCAAATACCTAATCATCAGAAAGCATTTCAAATACCTAAGTCTTAATGGTCAATCAAAATGGGGTGTCTACAATGGTGTGTTTCCGAAATAATGGTCATTGTTCAACATTTACTATCTGAACAAATTGTCTGTGTTCGGCTCTGTGTTTTTCAAACATTTAATTTTCTAACTTCTTTACACTCCAATTTCCAACGAAAAAAATATCTAATATTATATCTCTCAAACAAATTGAATTTGTTCGATATTAAGTATCCAAAGAAAATTAAAATATTTTTCTTTGTGTTTTCGTACTTTTAAATTTTCTATCTCCTCATATTATGTTTTAGGGTGATATTTCTACACCTTGTAATAAGGTTTCAACAGAATGTGTAATGGATCTTATTAGTGAATTTGTCACTCATGAGATATGTTACGTACATAAAATTAGTAATTGTAGTGTATTATCAATATAAATATTAGTTGTTATTTTTTCTTATATGTAGATATTCAAGAGTCGATAAACATTAATTTGGTCGGTTCATGACATAGGAAGGAAGAATGGTTTTATAATTGTTACAAAGAGGGCTGATGTGAGTGGCAATGGTTTTGTAATTGATGTCGAGTCATCCTATTCCACCAATAGCAACAAATTGACAAATGTATCATCACCCATGTGCTACAAGATGGGATACTATTTACAATTCTCGTATAAAAACTTTCAAGAAGATTGTTGATGTTGATATTGAAACGAAAGAGATAATAAATTTGGAGTGATATCATTTTTACTGTTTTAAATACTTCTAATAAAGTGTTTTAAATGTGAGACAGATATTTTTAAGTGTTTTCAATGTGTTTATAATATTAAATACTATAAATAATACGAATGGTAAGCATTTACTATTTTAAGTACCAAAAGTTATTGTTTGGAACTAAGGCAATTTAATATTTTTAGAATTGACTATCTTGATGGAAAAGTTAGAACCAATTTTCTGTTGTTCGAACTGAGTATTCGCACATGTCTCATTTGTTTGGAACTGAGTATCCAGACATATTTCATATTTATTCAGCACTAAGTATCCAAATAAACTTCATAGGTTTGGAATAAAGAATCCGGATATATATATATATATATATATTTTGTTCGGCACTGAGTGTCTGAAGAAATTTCATAGGTTCATAATTAAGTATCCAGACATATATAATTTGTTCGGCACTGAATATTCAAATGAAAATGTTGCGACCAATTTTTTATTTTTTGAAATTGAGTATCCAAAGAAACCTTATAGGTTTAGAATTAAGTTTTCAAACATATATAATTTATTCGGCACAAAGTGTCCAGATTAAAAAACTATTAGACTTGGGAAGTAAAAAGTAAAATTTCTAAGATTTTTTATTGAGCGGTGCTATTAGCACCCCATCTGTTATTTTAGATCTCCTATTTTTTTTGGATCTCCACTTATAAATTTTGGAACCCTTAGAATTTTTTTTTCTCTCCCAAATAATACCAAAATTATCCTTGTGAAAATATTTCACTGATTCAATTGAATGCACACCCTCCCACACCCAAAAAAATCTCTCTTCCTAAAACCCTAACAAAACTCACGAAGAAGAAGAAGAAGAGCCAAGTGTGATTCTTGTCTATACTCTCTCTCTATCTCTCTCTCTTTCTCTCTCTGCTGCCTCATCCTTTTCTTCGGTGATTAATGTTCAATTATCAGTTCCCGAACAAATAATAAATGTTTGGTTACCGGTTCCTGAACAAATAAACAATGTTCGAACCTATATTTCTGAATTTCAGTCATATATTTGAGAGTTCAGTCCCGAAAAAATGACGAGCAGATTTTATTATTTTTGTCATTTTTTTAAAGAAACTTACCCTTATAGGGCCAATCTCTTCTAAGCTAAGAACACTATCAAAAGCTATGAACTTCCTCTGAACTTTTATTGTTGTATTCCTCTCGTTTCATAGAGTTACAGTTGCCGAAAAAACTTCCACTCATTATTATTGCAGAGAAGTGTAGGTAATTAAATGGTTGCTACCATTATTGTCGGAATATTGCCGCTAAAGGGTTTTCAAAGTTTTGAGGGTGGGTAAGTTTTGAAGGTGAAATTTAGGGAAGATGGATGGGTGGTGATAAAAGTGGGTGCTTTCATGATACAATGGTATCTCAAAAAGAGATAAATAACTTTTATAGAATGAAGGATCCAAGTCTCTATAGACGAGGAGAAAAGACACTCACAATAGAGGGAAACAATTCACACAGGAAAGATTATTACATCATCAAACTAAAAATTAAGAAAACTAAACAAACAAACAAACAAACTAGATCCAAGTTGTCACCGAACTCATCTTTTACTCCATTGCTTCGCAGCCATCAAATTGGAATCTGAAGACCTTATATTCGTTGGTCAAGATCAAACATTAAAGTTGAGGTGGTCAACTAGTATAAAACAAATACATTATCTAGCGTTGGCTTTCCGACTGTGAGAAGATCTAAAACCAGATCTTAAGCTTTTAGGCTCAAGAGTGGAGAAGATAAGGCAGTGATGACTGAACTGGTGATGTAAACATCAGATAAGTTAAGAGGGGGATCGAAGGGAGGAGAAAGGAGAGGAGAGAGAGATTACATAAGTAGGAGAGCCACTGTAGTCTCTATCTTTCCTTGTAGAAAAATCTAGAGTAAAAAACAAGAGGGATTTAAGATTTAGGGAAAGGCACCAAAAATTATAGTTTATAGTATTGGGGGAGGTGCAAAACATCATATGTGCATATAATTCATAATTCATATTCATTTTAAATGTAAGTTTTACTCAAGCTCTGTTTGGGATGTTATTTTTTTGGCTAAAATAATTAATAAAGACAAAATATCATATCTTACTCATCAATCAATCATTTTTTTTCTTTCACGACCATCTATTAACTACAACTAAAATAGTCAAACCATCCAAAACATAACTTTTTTCATATCATAAAAAATAGTCAAAAAGCAAAAAAATAAACTAAAATAGCTAAGTTTCCAACAAGCCAAATAAGTTGCTTATTGACTTATTTCTGTCACATCACTCTTACTTTTTTGCATGATTTTTTTTATAATAAATCCAAAAATAAGTCATACCTAAACTCGCCCTAAGAATATATTAAATTTTTTTTTTTTTTTTTTGAAAGGGACCCTAAGAATTAACAGTCAAATTTAAATTCATATTATTTTTCTAAACTATTTTTAAAACGAATTACACTAACGATCCCTATAATTTGGGGCTTGTGTCACTTTGGCCCTTGACTTTTTAATTATGACACATTTACCCTGAATTTTAAATCTTGTTCTAAATAAGGA
The DNA here is from genome assembly GCF_055761805.1 of Camellia sinensis. Classification (NCBI taxonomy): domain Eukaryota; kingdom Viridiplantae; phylum Streptophyta; class Magnoliopsida; order Ericales; family Theaceae; genus Camellia; species Camellia sinensis. The sequence goes on from NC_138965.1 coordinate 87,365,737, forward strand.
CAATTGAAGATATCATTATTGAATTTCAAAGGCAAAATTGTCAATTTGATAAAATATAAACTAATTTGACAAAAATACATGTCAAAAAAATATTTTTGAATTTTTGAAAATTATTTTTACCCACTAAAGATAAAATTATGTAAAATTGATAAATACTTTAGACATTTATTTATTTATTTATTTATTTTACCAAATTAATTTTTATTATGTGTTTGGATAATGATCATGTAATGAGTGGTTGTTTTTATTTTCATTAAATTAGTTTCTATTTTTCTAAAAATCAAATATGGCGACAATTTTAATATCATTATTAAACCAATCCATTAAATCAAAAAATTAAAAATTAAAAACATTGCATATATCAAATATATTGATTACACATTAAAATCCTAATAACCACTCATTACATGATCATCATCCAAACACATGACAAAATAAATAAATATCTAAAAGATTTATTAATTTTACATAATTTTATCTTTTGTGGATAGAAATAATTTTTAAAAATTCAAAAATATTTCTTTTGACATTTATTTTTGTCAAATTAGTTTATATTTTATTAAATTAACTATTTTGCCCTTGAAATTAAGCAATGGTATCTTTAATTGTCCTTATTTAGAATAAGATTTAAATTTCAGGGTCAAATATGTCACAATTAAAAAGTCATGAATCAAAGTGACACAAACCCCAAATTATAAGAACTGTTAGTGTAATGCGCCCTTACTTTTATGTACGACTTTTAGATCTGTAATTGTATTGTTTGTAGGATTGTTCTCGTCTTCCTTTAGTTGTCTTAGAGTACTCTTACCATTATCAAAATTAACGGATGGCACACACGATACGTGTGTAATTTAAATAGGTAAGAATAAAAAAAATCATAATGAAATTAATGTTATAATGTATACTTGGTTTAAGTGGTATAAGTCCTCACACCTTAAACCCATGGTCATGGTGGGTTCAAACCTTACCCACCTCTTTGAGTGACTTCTTTAAAAAATAAAATAAAAAATACTGTCATTTAAAAATAATATAGATAGATATTTGATCATTTGAAATTCCCAATCTCTCACAAATATTTAAAAAATTAATGATTTATGTATACTTTTTTTTCGGTGTTCTTATCTTATATTTTAGCTGTCTCATTTGCCAGCAGTATTTTATACCTTCTGTTTGGGTCAAAGTTTATTAATTATTAGTAATTTATATTTGAAATGTGGATTTAACAAGTATTTAAATCAGCACTAGACATATGAAACAAAGTTACAGATCATTTAAAATTGTTATTTTATTTAAAGGTTTAGATTTGTACATGTTAGCTCTGCAAAAAAAATAAAAAATTTAAAAAATAAAAAACGCAAAAATACAAAATTGACAGATGAAGCCAACTCAAGTCTCCTTATCAAGCAACGGCTTAAATCTTGCTGGCTATTTGTACCAAAATACAAAACAATAAAAATAAAAATAATTTAATAATCAAACTCTATATGAACTGGCCAAGTAAACCACGATTTAGTACACGAGTTTTTTTATTAAAGCAAGGTTAAGAGTGAACAAGATTTATGGGAAATTATTCAATATTCCTGAAGCACCACGTGTCCATACTCCAAACCAATCACCAATTAGTTAGCCCCATATTGTTTTCCCATTCCCAACATAAATCGTAGGCCCTTGTGTCTCTTCTCCAATTAAAAGCTTATGGAGCACCGCGTGTCCATACTTCGGGAGTACTGAATAATCACCCCAAGATTTATATAGTGTTATCCTTAGGCTAAGGATTCCTTTGACACTAGCTCATAAGTTTTTTTTTGGCTTCATTTCACCTTTTTTTTAAAAAAAAAAAATTTAAATAGTTTACTGAAGATGAAAATAAGTTAAGTTTTATATTAAAAAAAAAAAGTCCATTTTTAATTTTTAAATTTGTTTAAGTTCGTCTAGTTTAAATGAACTTAAAAAAATAATATATTGAAAAAAAGAAAAAATAGACTTAAAAAATAACGCAATTTATAAACTGCTGTAAAAAATAATAAATAAATAAAAACTCTAAATTTAGATGGAAGAAATTTTTTAGGAAATGAAAATGTGATGATGACATAAACCACTTGTATGAAAACATGTGAATTAAAATGTTAGATTTTTATTTTTATTTATTTATTTATTGTTTTTAACAATGAGAATAAATTAGAAGAGAGAAAAATGTCTTAATCATCAAGTGGAGTGCCACAACATGAACTCCAAAAAAAAGACAGACTCTATTTTAATTTGGAACACAAACTTAGTTGTATCTAGGGCGTAATATGTGGTAGAAGCATGACATGTGCCTATCACTATGTTAGCAATTAATACTTGATCATATAATTTAGTGATCCAGAAGCATGACTATATATTATATTTATTTATATAATATAAGTTATGTTTGGATCAAAATTTTCATTGAAATTTGTTGCCAAAAAAGAAAAAAGAAGAGAAAAATGAAAAATATATATATATATATATATATATATATTTAACTTCTATTTCATATATTCTTCTATCATTTTTTCTTCTTTCACAAATTCTTGTCTAGATCATTGATCTAAATACAGTATTCGAAAAATGCTAATATATACAACTCCCAAAAGGTGTATATATTATTTTATTATTAATGAAGTTTTTTATTTCTTCCCCACACAAAAAAAAAAAAAAAACAACAACAACAACAACAACAACAACAACAACTCCCAAAAGGTGTATATACATATAAATACAAAATCTCAGTCTCAATAGTTCATAAATTTCACCAATTTGAGTTATAACAAAATCAAATTGATTCATCACAAATATACCACGAAGGTCATTTTGACTCATAACATAACAACACAATCTCATAATCCAGTTCATAATCAAATATCACAAAGTCTCGTATCACAAGAGCAATGCCAAAGGTACTTGCACTAAAAATTTCATAAGAGAGAATGTGTATTGTAGAATTTTCCAAACTCTAAAACCTCTCTTCTCATGTAAAAGGTTTGGATCAACAATTAAGACAGAAAAAATAATATTGTGGTACCAAACAAAAAAATTTAAAAAACATATTGTCTAGATTTTACTCACCAAAAACACCTATTCTTAATATTTTTGTGTGTTTAAATTCTTGATTTATCCATAAAGAACCCTACAAGGGTTTCAAATTAGAAAGGCTTACAATCAAAACCAAAACCACTGCACTCAGCACTACCAAAAGCATCAGCCACCACAACACCGTTGGAAGCCAAGAAATTCGCTGGAAAACCGCTCGCTGCCACCGCCATCTCATCAGCCCTAGCCAATAAGTTACTCTTAAGAACTTCCAATGCAGCCACATACTGCTCAAGCTCATGCAACTCTAATCCCTCAACACTCTCATCCCACCAAAACCCACCTCCTCCTCCGCCGCTGTTCAACTCGGCCACCGCCTTTCCTCTCTCCTTCTCCGCCTCCAACTTCCCCACCGCCTTCACATACTTCTTACTCAATTGCTGCACTTGCCGAACCTCCTCCTCGTGACACATGTCCAAACACTGAGAATTAGGGTTAGGGTTAGGATTCTTACTCACTCGATGGCGCTCCGAGCACTGAGAGTTAGAATTAGGGTTAGGGTTAATACTTTGTTGATGCACTTGATGGAGCTCGTCATCATGACACGTGTCGAAACCATGGGAATTAGGGTTAGGATTAGGGTTTTCGGAGAGAAAGCGATCGATGACGGAGTCAACAGAGGGGTTGCCAAAGGCGAAGACCTTGCCGGCAGGGGAGGTGACGATGACGGCGACGTGGGCGCCGCACAAGACGCCGAGTTCGCCAGCTTTTTTGAATATTCCGGCACGGCGCTTGGAGAAGGTAACTTGGAGCTGGCTTTTCTTCTCTATCTTCTTGATTTCAATCTTTTGGCGGCCCATGCTGTGTTTTTTCTGCTTGTTTTCCATGAATTGATGGGTTAGAGTTTGGAGAATATGGATTCTAGGGATTGTTAAGAAAGAAGAAGAAGAAGAAAGCTTGATTTATAGTTATTGTTTGTGTCTAGATTTTGGAAGATTTGTTGCCATTGTTGTAAGAGAGAAGACAGAAGAATTAAGGAAGTTTATTTTTTCATATATGGAAGTCTATGAAGTTTCTTAATTCGAACACTATAGAGCTTGTGTATCACAATGAGGTGATATTTTAGAAAAAGCCTATGCACCCATAAAAACATAAACAAAAAATTGAACCAGAAAAGTAATGTGTGACATTTATTGTTTGTATAGTGGGGTTCATATGAAATTAATTTCAACTATTAAATGTGTATTTTGGATTTTTTTTTTTTTTAGTATTTTTTTTTGGGGGGGGGATGGAGAACTCCTCCCTGGATATGTATATTTGATTTGATTTTCATAATCTATTTTTAAAAATTAAAAATTAATTTGATGAAAAAAATAAAATTAGTTATAATTTTTATATAATTTGGCAAAAAAAAATTTCAAAATTTAAAAAATATCTTTTTGATGATATGATTATTTTTCTATTTTCTTTATACTTCAAGAATTTCATAGTCCTCTTCATCATCAAGGCAATATGATTTTCATCATGCCGCATAATTATTATTTGCCTTGAATTTAAATCTAAAATTTCAATCCTTTTGACATTACAATATTTCCTTCGAAATAAAAAATAAGCCAACAGTTTTGATCAATATTCAGCTTAATTGGCGATAAAAACCCAAAAATTGGGCCTAAACACTATATCAAATTGGACAATTTTCAGCTATTTTTTGGAGGCCTTATGTGTTTCGGCGAAGCCCATATGGCCCATATTACTAATACCTCCTTGAATTGCTGGCATGTGGCTAGTCCGAAACCATGTCAAATTGCGCCAGTTTCATCTATTTTCTGGAAGGCCTAGTAGTTTTGGCGAAGCCCAATGGGCCATATCATTTGGGCCCCTAATAGCAAAATAGTCCAGTCCAAAACTATACAATATTGGACAATTTTGAGCGGTTTTCTTGGAGGCCCGAATGGCCCATTGTAGATGCGATTTTATTCCACGTCATGTCAATCACTTAGAGTTGACATAATAACGACTTCAATAATGTTACATTTTTTAATTTATCACCTTTAAATGATTCTTAATGGTATAGTATTGAAATCAAACTTATATATTAAAATATTTAATAAATTAAAATTTGACACTTGTCATATATATCATTAAGAATTGTTTTTAGGGTTGATAAATTAAGGGTTGGTTTGGGATGTCCTAAAAAAGTGCACTTTTTGACTTATTGGTGGGTTTGGGTTGGGTTTGGATTGGGTTTGATGTGATGTGTTAGAGAGGTGATGTGATTTAAATAAGATGATGTGACTTAAATAAGATAGTGACTTTTTGACTTTTTGGCTTATTTAGTAAATGCCAAACTAGCCCTAAGTGTTTTAAGTATTTTTCTAATGACTTGTTCATTACAAAGTGAAGCTATTTGATGGTGCTGAAACATGGTCACATGATGTTCTAAAAATATTGTAATTGGTGAAAAAAATTTACTTTTGTGTTAAATGATGAAAAATAACAAAGGACATAGTATTTAGTGATTGGTAACAGTATTGCGAGGTGGTGCCTCCCGATTACGAAATAATTTTGGGTTAGCAAAGCACAAGAGGCGAGGGTTGGTTTGGGAACATATGTTTTTAGTAATTTTTTTATTATAAATATGAAGTGAGAAAACTAAATTATTTATAAAATGTATTTTTGAATTTTCAAAAAAAAAAAGTGTAAAAAATGTGAATAAAAATAAAAATAAATTAATTTTTATATGGCTTATTGATTTTATTTTTTTTTTACAATATTAGAGTTCGTTTGGGATGTGGATTGACTTTTTAGCTTTTTTAGCCTGGGGTTAAAAAGTCTCATTCATGAGATAGAATTTTTGACTTTTGTGAAAGAAAAAATAAAATAATTATGAATTAGATGTGATATTTTGTCTAATTTAGTTAAAATAATCAATTTTGTCTTATATGGCTATTTTAGTCCAAACTTGCTTCCCAAACGGAGCCTAAATTGTCAAACTCTTTCTCAATTTTTAGTACAAATACATTCATTTTTTTTTAATCTATATTAAATAGTTAAACCGTTTGTTTTGTTTAACTCATTTATCACCCCTAAAAGCATTTCCAATGCTTACTTTAATTTTGTATTACATTTGAATAAAAATTTGATAAAAAGTTTAATTTGATACTTTGCGTTTCAAAACTAATTGTTTAAGTTTGATTAAATAATCAATTGACTGGGAGACAACCAACAATGGGCAAAACAATGAGCAACTTTACAAATACCCAGTTGTCTGGGAGACGGACAATCGATTGGTTGTTCGGTGCACGGTGAAGCGCAATGACTCTCTTCAAAAATTTGATGAATGTTGAAATCTCATTTGATTCGATACAATTTTTGTTTTTCCCCTCATCTAGGCCTTGTTTAGGAATAGACTATTTTAGTAACTTTTTGATTTTTTGACTAAAGAAAAATAGTTGAGAGCATGAAAAGTGGTGCTCTAATAGCATCACTAATGATGTGGCAGTGGGCTATGCCTTTTTTTTTTTTGGCATTCCCAATGCATTAGTGCTATTAGTGTTTTTTTTAGTGGTATGAATCATTGTTGTTTGACTAAAATATGAAGTAAAAAAAAAAATAATATGTTTGGAATATTTTTTAGCTTTTTATTAAAAAATGTGCAAAATATATATATATATATATATTTGGCTTTTTAGTATAATTTATTGACTTTTTTATTTTTGTAATGACTTTTTGTTTTTTTAGGCTAAAATTAAATGTTGTCAAATGAGGTCTTAATATAGGTTTGATGCCATGATTAGAGGAAAGAAAGTAATTAATGTGTTTCATTAAATTTAAATTTGATTACAAATTTAAGGGCTATTTTGGGAAGTGAGTTAAAAGCTATTTCTCACATTTTAACCCACTTCCCTCTCTAATAAAAAAAGTCAAAAAAAAGTTAAAAGTAATTTTTAAGGAAAATGTTTGGTAGCTCAAAATTTTATGACTCAAATGGCTTAAATCACTCAAAACGACGTCGTTTTATACTTATTTTTTTTTTATGTTGTTGAATTTTTAACCATCTTTTCAAAACACCCCTAAGTAAGTATTAGAGACGGTCTAACAATAAGCCACTTGGATGGCCGGCAGCCACCAGGGGTTGTAGGCTTGAAGGTTTTGATCCAAAACAAGGCATAAAATGAACAGGGTGTGAAGGCTCAAAGACAGGGCATTCTGCTGAGGACTTCGGGCACTAAAACGAGCACACATAATCATAATCATCGAGTGCACAAGCGATGACGTCCAAGTTTTGAGGACGGTCAAAAATGGGGTTTCTATATGTAGGCTCTAAAAATCATGTTAAACACAAATATGAAGTGGATTTTGGTTTCTGGCGTCTCTAAGGCTTTTAATTTCAGTTCAAAGTTCTAATTGCAACAGATATTCCTACATTCAACAGATATAATTCCAAAATCACATAATTCACATACATAATACGAGTTGGGTTATCACATGCTCTGCCTTTATATATATATATATATATATATTAGGTGCGTATGGTTTCCCTTCAGTCCGTGATCGGACTGGAGGGTACTGTTGGGCCCGTAGGGGCTCACCACGAATTCTGTTTTGATAATCTGAATCGTCCAATGTGTAAAATTCATCGAATACTATATACCTGTAAAATATCATGTTGATTAGATATCGATAGCTACCTGATCAAATCAGTCTTGTATATTAAAAAAATGGACGCTGAAAAAATAAACGATTGACAGAAACCTGATCCAATGAGATAGCTATCGATATCCGATCAACGTGATTTTTTACAAGCATATAATACTTGACGAATTCTACACATTGAACGGCTCAGATTATCGAAACGGGACCCGTGGTGGGCCCCCATGGGCTCGACAGTACCCTCCGTCCAATCACAGACTGAAGGAAGGCCCAACTCATTTTAGATTGGGAAGAAAATCTTTATTGCAAAATTAATAAAAGATTAGATCAATCTTATACAATGGTATCTCAAAAAGAGATAAATAACTTTTATAGAATGAAGGATCCAAGTCTCTATAGATGAGGAGAAAAGACACTCACAACAGAGGGAAACAATTCACACAGGAAAGATTATCAGATCATCAAACTAAAAATTAAGAAAACTAAACAAACAAACAAACAAACTAGATCCAAGTTGTCACCGAACTCATCTTTTACTCCATTGTTTCGCAGCCATCAAATTGGAATCTGAAGACCTTATATTCGTTGGCCAAGATCAAACATTAAAGTTGAGGTGGTCACCTAGTATAAAACAAATGCATTATCTAGCGTTGGCTTTCAGACTGTGAGAAGACCTAAAACCAGATCTCAAGGTTTTAGGCTCAAGAGTGGAGAAGATAAGGCAATGATGACTGAATTGGTGATGTAAACATCAGATAAGTTAAGAGAGGGATCGAAGGGAGGAGAAGAGAGAGGAGAGAGAGATTACATAAGTAGGAGAGCCACCGTAGTCTCTATCGTCCCTTGTAGAAAAATCTAGAGTGAAAAACAAGAGGGATTTAAGATTTAGGGAAAGGCACAAAAATTTATAGTTTATAGTTTAGAGGGAGGTGCAAAACATCATATATGCATATAATTTATAATTCATATTCATTTTAAATGTAAGTTTTACTCAAGCTCTGTTTGGGATGTTATTTTTTTGGCTAAAATAATTAAGAAAGACGAAATGTCATATCTTACTCATCAATCAATCATTTTTTTTTTTCTTTCTCGACCATCTATTAACTACAACTAAAATAGTCAAACCATCCCAAACATAACTTTTTTCATATCATAAAAAATAGTCTAAAAGCAAAAAAATCAACTAAAATAGCTAAGTTTCCAACAAGCCAGATAAGTTGCTTATTGACTTATTTCTGTCACATCACTCTTACTTTTTTGCACGATTTTTTTTTATAATAAATCAAAAAATAAGTCATACCTAACCTCGCCCTAAGAATATATTAAATTTTTTTTTTTTTGAAAGGGACCTTAAGAATTAACAGTTGAATTTAAATTCATATTATTTTTCTAAACTATTTTTAAAGCGAATTACACTAATGATCCCTATAGTTTGGGGCTTGTGTCACTTTGGTCCCTAACTTTTCAATTATGACACATTTGACCGTAAATTTTAAATCTTGTTCTAAATAAGGATAATTGAAGATATCATTACTGAATTTCAAAGGCAAAATTGTCAATTTGATAAAATATAAACTAATTTGACAAAAATACATGTCAAAAAAATATTTTTGAATTTTTGAAAATTATTTTTACCCGCTAAAGATAAAATTATGTAAAATTGATAAATCTTTTAGACATTTATTTATTTTACCAAATTAATTTTTATTATGTGTTCGGATGATGATCATGTAATGAGTGGTTGTTTTTATTTCATTAAATTAGTTTCTATTTTTCTAAAAATCAAATATGGCGACAACTTTGATATCATTATTAAACCAACCCATTAAATCAAAAAATTAAAAATTAAAAACATTTCATATATCAATTATATTGATTACACATTAAAATCCTTACAACCACTCATTACATGATCATCATCCAAACACATGGCAAAATAAATAAATATCTAAAAGATTTATTAATTTTACATAATTTTATCTTTAGTGGATAGAAATAATTTTTAAAAATTTAAAAATATTTCTTTGGACATTTATTTTTGTCAAATTAGTTTATATTTTATCAAATTAACTATTTTGCCCTTGAAATTAAGCAATGGTATCTTTAATTGTCCTTATTTAGAATAAGATTCAAAATTTAGGGTCAAATATGTCACAATTAAAAAGTCATAAATCAAAGTGACACAAACCCTAAATTATAAGAACTGTTAGTGTAATGCGCCCTTAATTTTATGTACGAGTTTTAGATCTATAATTGTATTGTTTGTAGGATTGTTCTCGTCTTCCTTTAGTTGTCTTAGAGTACTCTTACCATTATCAAAATTAGTGGATGGCACACGCGATACGTGTGTAATTTAAATAGGTAATAATAAAAAAAATTATAATGAAATTAATGTTATAATGTATACTTGGTTTAAGTGGTATAAGTCCTCACACCTTAAATTCATGATCATGGATTCAAACCTTACCCACTTCTTTGTGTGACTTCTTTAAAAAATAAAATAAAAAATACTGTCATTTAAAAATAATATAGATAGATATTTGATCATTTGAAATTCCCAGTCTCTCACAAATATTAAAAAAATTAATGATTTATGTATACTTTTTTTTCGGTGTTCTTATCTTATATTTTAGCTGTCTTATTTGCCAGCAGTATTTTATACCTTCTGTTTGGGTCAAAGTTTATTAATTATTAGTAATTTATATTTGAAATGTGGGTTTAACAAGTATTTAAATCAGCACTAGACATATGAAACAAAGTTATAGATCATTTAAAATTGTTATTTTATTTAAAGGTTTAGATTTGTATATGTTAGCTCTGCAAAAAAAAATAAAAATTAAAATAAATTAAAAAATAAAAAACACAAAAATACAAAATTGACAGATGAAGCAAACCCAAGTCTCCTTATCAAGCAACGGCTTAGATCTTGCTGGCTATTTGTACCAAAATACAAAACAATAAAAATAAAAATGATTCAATAATCAAACTCTATATGAACTGGCCAAGTAAACCACGATTTAGGACACGAGTTTTTTTATTAAAGCAAGGTTAAGAGTGAACAAGATTTATGGGAAATTATTCAATATTCCTGGAGCACCACGTGTCCATACTTCAAACCAATCACCAATTAGTTAGCCCCATATTGTTTCCCCATTCCCAACATAAATCGTAGGCCCTTGTGTCTCTTCACCAATCAAAAGCTCATGGAGCACCACGTGTCCATACTTCGGGAGTACTGAGTAATCACCCCAAAATTCATATAGTGTTATCCTTAGGCTAAGGATTCCTTTGACACTAGCCCATAAGTTTTTTTTTTTGGCTTCCTTTCACCATTTTTTTTAAAAAAATTTAAATAGTTTACTGACGATGAAAATAAGTTGAGTTTTATATTAAAAAAAAAGTCCATTTTTAATTTTAAAATTGTTTAAGTTCTTCTAGTTTAAATGAACTTAAAAAAATAATATACTGAAAAAAAGAAAAAATAAACTTAAGGAATAACGCAATTTATAAACTGCAGTAAAAAATAATAAATAAATAAAAACTCTAAATTTAGATGAAAGAAATTTTTTAGGAAATGAAAATGTGATGATGACATAAACCACTTGTATGAAAACATGTGAATTAAAATGTTAGATTTTTATTTTTATTTATTTATTTATTGTCTTTAACAATGAGAATAAATTAGAAGAGAGAAAAATGTCTTAATCATCAAGTGGAGTGCCACAACATGAACTCCAAAAAAAAAGACAGACTCTATTTTAATTTGCAAACAAACTTAGTTGTATCAAGGGCGTAATATGTGGTAGAAGCATGACATGTGCCTATCACTATGTTAGCAATTAATACTTGATCATATAATTTAGTGATCCAGAAGCATGACTATATACATATAAATACAAAATCTCAGTCACAATAGTTCATAAATTTCACCAATTTGAGTTATAACAAAATCAAATTGATTCATCACAAATATACCACGAAGGTCATTTTGACTCATAACATAACAACACAATCTCATAATCCAGTTCATAACCAAATATCACAAAGTCTCGTATCACAAGAGCAATGCCAAAGGTACTTGCACTAAAAATCTGACTAAAAGAACATGTGTCTAAACATCATAAGCCAAGTATCACAGTTTTTTTTGTTTATCAATCAATCATATTTAAGTTTTTATACTTTTAGTAAGATTTTTTTTATTAAGAGTGTTTGTGGCTAAAGTTATTCGATCTGATCATAATTAAATATCCACATGATTTAGAACTAAGACTACAAATTTTAATAATTGGAGTTTTTTTTCTCACTTTAATAGTTTCTTTGTAAAGTTTGTATTTAATGTTCATTATTATGATTGTAATTCATTGGACTTTATTGTAGTATTCTATATGAATAAAAAAAAAAATAACCACAAACATTTATAAATAAACATCAATATGATTTACAATTAAAATTAAAACATTTCATAAGAGAGAATGTGTATTGTAGAATTTTCCAAACTCTAAAACCTCTCTTCTCATGTAAAAGGTTTGGATCAACAATTAAGACAGAAAAAATAATGTTGTGGTACCAAAAAAAAAAATTTAAAAAACATATTGTCTAGATTTAACTCACCAAAAACAACTATTCTTAATATTTTTGTGTGTTTAAATTCTTGATTTATCCATAAAGTACCCTCCTTGAATTGCTAGCATGTGGCTAGTCCAAAACCTTGCGCCAGTTTCATCTATTTTCTGGAAGGCCTAGTAGTTTTGGGAAGCCCAATGGGCCATATCATTTGGGCCCCTAATAGCAAAACTAGTCCAGTCCAAAACTATACAATATTGGACAATTTTGAGCGGTTTTCTTGGAGGCCCGAATGGCCCATTGGCTAGCTTGTGGATGCAATTTTATTCCACGTCATGTCAATTACTTAGCGTTGACATAATAACGACTTCAATAATGTTATATTTTTTAATTTATCATCTTTAAATGACTCTTAATGGTATAGTATTGAAATCAGACTTATATATTGAAATATTTGATAAATTAAAATTTGACACTTGTCATATATATCATTAAAAATTGTTTTTAGGATTGATAAATTAAGTATTTTAAGTATTTTTCTAATGACTTGTTGATTAGCAAAGTGAAGTTATTTGATGATGTTGAAACATGGTCACCTGATGTTCTAAAAATATTGTAATTGGTGAAAAAAATTTACTTTTGTGTTGAATGATGAAAAATAACAAAGGACATAGTATTTAGTGATTGGTAACAGTATTGAGAGGTGGTGCCTCCCGATTACGAAATAATTTTCGGTTAGGTGAGGGTTGGTTTGGGAACATATGTTTTTAGTAATTTTTTTATTATAAATATGAAGTGAGAAAACTAAATTATTTATAAAATGTATTTTTGGAATTTTCACAAAAAAAAAAGTGTAAAAAATGTGAATAAAAATAAAAAAATTTAATTTTTATATGGCTTATTGATTTTATTTATTTTTACAATACTAGAGTTCGTTTGGGATGTGGATTGACTTTTTGACTTTTTTAACCTGGGGTTAAAAAGTCTCATTCATGAGATAGATTTTTTGACTTTTGTGAAAGAAAAAATAAAATAATTATGAATTGGATGTGATATTTTGTCTTATTTAGCTAAAATAATCAATTTTGTCTTATATGGCTATTTTAATCCAAACTTGCTTCCCAAAACAGAGCCTAAATTGTCAAACTCTTTCTCAATTTTTAGTACAAATACATTCATTTTTTTTTAATCTATATTAAATAGTTAAACCGTTTGTTTTGTTTAACTCTTTTATCACCCCTAAAAGCATTTCCAATGCTTACTTTAATTTTTTATTACATTTGAGTAAAAATTTGATAAAAAGTTTAATTTGATACTTTGCGTTTCAACACTAATTGTTTAAGTTTGATTAAATAATCAATTGACTGGGAGACAACCAACAATGGGCAAAACAATGAGCAACTTTACAAATACCCAGTTGTCTGGGAGACGGACAATCGATTGGTTGTTCGGTGTACGGTGAAGCGCAATGGCTCTCTTCAAAACTTTGATGAATGTTGAAATCTCATTTGATTTGATACAAATTTTGTTTTTGCCCCTCATCTAGGCCTTGTTTAGGAATAGACTATATTAGTAACTTTTTGATTTTTTGACTAAAGAAAAATGGTTGAGAGCATGAAAAGTAGTGCTCTAATAGCATCACTAATGATGTGGCAGTGGGCTATGCCTTTTTTTTTTTTTTGACATTCCCAATGCATTAGTGCTATTAGTGTTTCTTTTAGTGGTATGAATCATTGTTGTTTGACTAAAATATGAAGTAAAAAAAAATTAATATGTTTGGAATATTTTTTAGTTTTTTATGAAAAAATTTGCAAAATATATATATATATATATATATATTTGGCTTTTTAGTATAATTTATTGACTTTTTGATTTTTGTAATGACTTTTTGTTTTTTTAGGCTAAAATTAAATGTTGTCAAATGAAGTCTTAGGCCAAGTTTGGGAAGACTAAATAAGTCCACTTTTTGACTTTTTATGAAATATGGGTTGGATTTGGGTTGGGTTTGAAATGATGTGTTAGAGAGGTGATGTGACTTAAATGAGATGATGTGACTTAAATAGGATAGTGACTTTTTAACTTTTTAGATTTTTTAGAAGATGCCAAACTTGGCCTTAATATAGGTTTGATGCCATGATTAGAGGAAAGAAAGTAATTAATGTGTTTCATTAAATTTAAATTTGATTACCAATTTAAGGGCTATTTTGGGAAGTGAGTTAAAAGTTATTTCCCACATTTTAACCCACTTCCCTCTCTAATAAAAAAAGTCAAAAAAAGTTAAAAGTAATTTTTAAGGAAAATGTTTGGTAGCTCAAAATTTTATGACTCAAGTGGCTTAAATCACTCAAAACGATGTCGTTTTATACCTATTTTTTTTTTTATATTGTTGAATTTTTAACCATCTTTTCAAAACACCCTAAGTAGGTGTTAGAGACGGTCTAACAATAAGCCATGTAATCTCATTTAAAAATTTTATTTATATAATAGCATAAATTTAAAACCTTCTTATTTCAAATTTCTTTTAATTTACGTATCGTTTGGGCAGTAATAGTTTTAACATAAAAATAAAAAAGTTAATTAAAAAACTTATAACCTATGTCAAAAAATTATTTTTTTTCTCTATTTTTTTTGTATATTTTTTCATAAAAAAACTAAAAATTATTTTAAATATACAATTTTTTATCTCATATTTTAATTAAAAATTAAAAAATTATTAAAATATTATATTCCTGGACTTAATTAATTTGATATGAAAGAGTGATTTGGGATGATCTAAATAAGTGTACTTTTTGATTTTTTATGAAATATGAACTGAGTATGGGTTAGGTTTAAAGTAATGTGTTAGAGAAGTAATATGACTTAAATAAAATGATATGACTTAAATAAAATAATGACTTTTTAATTTTTTAATTTTTAAAATTATGCCACAAAAAAGGCCTAAATTTCACACTCAAACCACTGTCCTAGTTTAGCATATTCACCACATACAAACCCCATTAATCGAAGTGGACCTTTTTTATTAGGTCAATCCTCATTTTCATTTTTTATTAATATTATTATTACTTTTTTTTCTCTTCCCAAAAGCTTGAAAGCCACCACCCGCGTGTGCGTGTGCGTGTGCGTGTGCGTGTGCGTGCGATGCGAAAGCGTCAGACAGACCACAAATCACTCTCTCTCTAAAACCAAACCACACCCCAAAATCACCCAAGCAGATCTACCCTTTTTTTCTCACTTTAATAGTTTCTTTGTAAAGTTTGTATTTAATGTTGATTATTTTGATTGTAATTCATTGGACTTTATTGTAGTATTCTATATGAATAAGAAAAAAAAAAAAACCAAAAACATTTATAAATAAACATCAATATGATTTACAATTAAAATTAAAAAAATTCATAAGAGAGAATGTGTATTGTAGAATTTTCCAAACTCTAAAACCTCTCTTCTCATGTAAAAGGTTTGGATCAACAATTAAGACAGAAAAAATAATATTGTGGTACCAAAAAAAAAAAATTTAAAAACATATTGTCTAGATTTTACTCACCAAAAACAACTATTCTTAATAACTTTGTGTGTTCAAATTCTTGATTTATCCATAAAGTACCCTACGAGGGTTTCAAATTAGAAAGGCTTACAATCAAAACCAAAACCACTGCACTCAGCACTACCAAAAGCATTAGCCACCACAACACCGTTGGAAGCCAAGAAATTCGCTGGAAAACCGCTCGCTGCCACCGCCATCTCATCAGCCCTAGCCAATAAGTTACTCTTAAGAACTTCCAATGCAGCCACATACTGCTCAAGCTCATGCAACTCTAATCCCTCAACACTCTCATCCCACCAAAACCCACCTCCTCCTCCGCCGCTGTTCAACTCGGCCACCGCCTTTCCTCTCTCCTTCTCCGCCTCCAACTTCCCCACCGCCTTCACATACTTCTTACTCAATTGCTGCACTTGCCGGACCTCCTCCTCGTGACACATGTCCAAACACTGAGAAT
This sequence comes from Camellia sinensis, assembly GCF_055761805.1. NCBI lineage: Eukaryota > Viridiplantae > Streptophyta > Magnoliopsida > Ericales > Theaceae > Camellia > Camellia sinensis. Next base: position 87,382,002 of record NC_138965.1, read on the forward strand.
TAGGGTTAGGGTTAGGATTCTTACTCACTCGATGGCGCTCCGAGCACTGAGAGTTAGAATTAGGGTTAGGGTTAATACTTTGCTGATGCACTTGATGGAGCTCGTCATCATGACACGTGTCGAAACCATGGGAATTAGGGTTAGGATTAGGGTTTTCGGAGAGAAAGCGATCGATGACGGAGTCAACAGAGGGGTTGCCAAAGGCGAAGACCTTGCCGGCAGGGGAGGTGACGATGACGGCGACGTGGGCGCCGCACAAGACGCCGAGTTCGCCAGCTTTTTTGAATATTCCGGCACGGCGCTTGGAGAAGGTAACTTGGAGCTGGCTTTTCTTCTCTATCTTCTTGATTTCAATCTTTTGGCGGCCCATGCTGTGTTTTTTCTGCTTGTTTTCCATGAATTGATGGGTTAGAGTTTGGAGAATATGGATTCTAGGGATTGTTAAGAAAGAAGAAGAAGAAGAAAGCTTGATTTATAGTTATTGTCTGTGTCTAGATTTTGGAAGATTTGTTGCCATTGTTGTAAGAGAGAAGACAGAAGAATTAAGGAAGTTTATTTTTTCATATATGGAAGCCTATGAAGTTTCTTAATTCGAACACTATAGAGCTTGTGTATCACAATGAGGTGATATTTTAGACAAAGCCTATGCACCCATAAAAACATAAACAAAAAATTGAACCAGAAAAGTAATGTGTGACATTTATTGTTTGTATAGTGGGGTTCATATGAAATTAATTTCAACTATTAAATGTGTATTTTGGATTTTTTTTTTTTTAGTATTTTTTTTTTGGGGGGAGGGGGGGATGGAGAACTCCTCCCTGGATATGTATATTTGATTTGATTTTCATAATCTATTTTTAAAAATTAAAAATTAATTTGATGAAAAAAATAAAATTAGTTATAATTTTTATATAATTTTTTTTAGATGGCAACAATAATTTTTAAAATTTTAAAAATATCTTTTTGATGACATGATTATTTTTCTATTTTCTTTATACTTCAAGAATTTCATAGTCCTCTTCATCATCAAGGCAATATGATTTTCATCATGCCGCATAATTATTATTTGCCTTGAATTTAAATCTGAAATTTCAATCCTTTTGACATTACAATATTTCCTTCGAAATAAAAAATAAGCCAACAGTTTTGATCAATATTGAGCTTAATTGGTAATAAAAACCCATAAATTGGGCCTTAAATCTGTTGGATTTAAGCCTAAATCTTGAGAAAACTAGGATTAAAAAACTATGTCAAATTGGACAATTTTCAGCTATTTTTTGGAGGCCTTATGTGTTTCGGTGAAGCCCATATGGCCCATATTACTAATACCTCCTTGAATTGCTAGCATGTGGCTAGTCCAAAACCTTGCGCCAGTTTCATCTATTTTCTGGAAGGCCTAGTAGTTTTGGGAAGCCCAATGGGCCATATCATTTGGGCCCCTAATAGCAAAACTAGTCCAGTCCAAAACTATACAATATTGGACAATTTTGAGCGGTTTTCTTGGAGGCCCGAATGGCCCATTGGCTAGCTTGTAGATGCGATTTTATTCCACGTCATGTCAATCACTTAGAGTTGACATAATAACGACTTCAATAATGTTACATTTTTGAATTTATCACCTTTAAATGATTCTTAATGGTATAGTATTGAAATCAAACTTATATATTAAAATATTTAATAAATTAAAATTTGACACTTGTCATATATATCATTAAGAATTGTTTTTAGGGTTGATAAATTAAGTGTTGGTTTGGGATGTCCTAAAAAAGTGTACTTTTTGACTTATTGGTGGGTTTGGGTTGGGTTTGGATTGGGTTTGATGTGATGTGTTAGAGAGGTGATGTGATTTAAATAAGATGATGTGACTTAAATAAGATAGTGACTTTTTGACTTTTTGGCTTATTTAGTAAATGCCAAACTAGCCCTAAGTGTTTTAAGTATTTTTCTAATGACTTGTTCATTACAAAGTGAAGCTATTTGATGGTGCTGAAACATGGTCACATGATGTTCTAAAAATATTGTAATTGGTGAAAAAAATTTACTTTTGTGTTAAATGATGAAAAATAACAAAGGACATAGTATTTAGTGATTGGTAACAGTATTGCGAGGTGGTGCCTCCCGATTACGAAATAATTTTGGGTTAGCAAAGCACAAGAGGCGAGGGTTGGTTTGGGAACATATGTTTTTAGTAATTTTTTTATTATAAATATGAAGTGAGAAAACTAAATTATTTATAAAATGTATTTTTGAATTTTCAAAAAAAAAAAGTGTAAAAAATGTGAATAAAAATAAAAATAAATTAATTTTTATATGGCTTATTGATTTTATTTTTTTTTACAATATTAGAGTTCGTTTGGGATGTGGATTGACTTTTTAGCTTTTTTAGCCTGGGGTTAAAAAGTCTCATTCATGAGATAGAATTTTTGACTTTTGTGAAAGAAAAAATAAAATAATTATGAATTAGATGTGATATTTTGTCTAATTTAGTTAAAATAATCAATTTTGTCTTATATGGCTATTTTAGTCCAAACTTGCTTCCCAAACGGAGCCTAAATTGTCAAACTCTTTCTCAATTTTTAGTACAAATACATTCATTTTTTTTTAATCTATATTAAATAGTTAAACCGTTTGTTTTGTTTAACTCATTTATCACCCCTAAAAGCATTTCCAATGCTTACTTTAATTTTGTATTACATTTGAATAAAAATTTGATAAAAAGTTTAATTTGATACTTTGCGTTTCAAAACTAATTGTTTAAGTTTGATTAAATAATCAATTGACTGGGAGACAACCAACAATGGGCAAAACAATGAGCAACTTTACAAATACCCAGTTGTCTGGGAGACGGACAATCGATTGGTTGTTCGGTGCACGGTGAAGCGCAATGACTCTCTTCAAAAATTTGATGAATGTTGAAATCTCATTTGATTCGATACAATTTTTGTTTTTCCCCTCATCTAGGCCTTGTTTAGGAATAGACTATTTTAGTAACTTTTTGATTTTTTGACTAAAGAAAAATAGTTGAGAGCATGAAAAGTGGTGCTCTAATAGCATCACTAATGATGTGGCAGTGGGCTATGCCTTTTTTTTTTTTGGCATTCCCAATGCATTAGTGCTATTAGTGTTTTTTTTAGTGGTATGAATCATTGTTGTTTGACTAAAATATGAAGTAAAAAAAAATTAATATGTTTGGAATATTTTTTAGCTTTTTATTAAAAAATGTGCAAAAAATATATATATATATATATTTGGCTTTTTAGTATAATTTATTGACTTTTTTATTTTTGTAATGACTTTTTGTTTTTTTAGGCTAAAATTAAATGTTGTCAAATGAGGTCTTAATATAGGTTTGATGCCATGATTAGAGGAAAGAAAGTAATTAATGTGTTTCATTAAATTTAAATTTGATTACAAATTTAAGGGCTATTTTGGGAAGTGAGTTAAAAGCTATTTCTCACATTTTAACCCACTTCCCTCTCTAATAAAAAAAGTCAAAAAAAAGTTAAAAGTAATTTTTAAGGAAAATGTTTGGTAGCTCAAAATTTTATGACTCAAATGGCTTAAATCACTCAAAACGACGTCGTTTTATACTTATTTTTTTTTTATGTTGTTGAATTTTTAACCATCTTTTCAAAACACCCCTAAGTAAGTATTAGAGACGGTCTAACAATAAGCCACTTGGATGGCCGGCAGCCACCAGGGGTTGTAGGCTTGAAGGTTTTGATCCAAAACAAGGCATAAAATGAACAGGGTGTGAAGGCTCAAAGACAGGGCATTCTGCTGAGGACTTCGGGCACTAAAACGAGCACACATAATCATAATCATCGAGTGCACAAGCGATGACGTCCAAGTTTTGAGGACGGTCAAAAATGGGGTTTCTATATGTAGGCTCTAAAAATCATGTTAAACACAAATATGAAGTGGATTTTGGTTTCTGGCGTCTCTAAGGCTTTTAATTTCAGTTCAAAGTTCTAATTGCAACAGATATTCCTACATTCAACAGATATAATTCCAAAATCACATAATTCACATACATAATACGAGTTGGGTTATCACATGCTCTGCCTTTATATATATATATATATATTAGGTGCATATGGTTTCCCTTCAGTCCGTGATCGGACTGGAGGGTACTGTTGGGCCCGTAGGGGCTCACCACGAATTCTGTTTTGATAATCTGAATCGTCCAATGTGTAAAATTCATCGAATACTATATACCTGTAAAATATCATGTTGATTAGATATCGATAGCTACCTGATCAAATCAGTCTTGTATATTAAAAAAATGGACGCTGAAAAAATAAACGATTGACAGAAACCTGATCCAATGAGATAGCTATCGATATCCGATCAACGTGATTTTTTACAAGCATATAATACTTGACGAATTCTACCTATTGAACGGCTCAGATTATCGAAACGGGACCCGTGGTGGGCCCCCATGGGCTCGACAGTACCCTCCGTCCAATCACAGACTGAAGGAAGGCCCAACTCATTTTAGATTGGGAAGAAAATCTTTATTGCAAAATTAATAAAAGATTAGATCAATCTTATACAATGGTATCTCAAAAAGAGATAAATAACTTTTATAGAATGAAGGATCCAAGTCTCTATAGATGAGGAGAAAAGACACTCACAACAGAGGGAAACAATTCACACAGGAAAGATTATCAGATCATCAAACTAAAAATTAAGAAAACTAAACAAACAAACAAACAAACTAGATCCAAGTTGTCACCGAACTCATCTTTTACTCCATTGTTTCGCAGCCATCAAATTGGAATCTGAAGACCTTATATTCGTTGGCCAAGATCAAACATTAAAGTTGAGGTGGTCACCTAGTATAAAACAAATGCATTATCTAGCGTTGGCTTTCAGACTGTGAGAAGACCTAAAACCAGATCTCAAGGTTTTAGGCTCAAGAGTGGAGAAGATAAGGCAATGATGACTGAATTGGTGATGTAAACATCAGATAAGTTAAGAGAGGGATCGAAGGGAGGAGAAGAGAGAGGAGAGAGAGATTACATAAGTAGGAGAGCCACCGTAGTCTCTATCGTCCCTTGTAGAAAAATCTAGAGTGAAAAACAAGAGGGATTTAAGATTTAGGGAAAGGCACAAAAATTTATAGTTTATAGTTTAGAGGGAGGTGCAAAACATCATATATGCATATAATTTATAATTCATATTCATTTTAAATGTAAGTTTTACTCAAGCTCTGTTTGGGATGTTATTTTTTTGGCTAAAATAATTAAGAAAGACGAAATGTCATATCTTACTCATCAATCAATCATTTTTTTTTTCTTTCTCGACCATCTATTAACTACAACTAAAATAGTCAAACCATCCCAAACATAACTTTTTTCATATCATAAAAAATAGTCCAAAAGCAAAAAAATCAACTAAAATAGCTAAGTTTCCAACAAGCCAGATAAGTTGCTTATTGACTTATTTCTGTCACATCACTCTTACTTTTTTGCACGATTTTTTTTATAATAAATCAAAAAATAAGTCATACCTAACCTCGCCCTAAGAATATTTTAAATTTTTTTTTTTTTGAAAGGGACCTTAAGAATTAACAGTTGAATTTAAATTCATATTATTTTTCTAAACTATTTTTAAAGCCAATTACACTAATGATCCCTATAGTTTGGGGCTTGTGTCACTTTGGTCCCTAACTTTTCAATTATGACACATTTGACCGTGAATTTTAAATCTTGTTCTAAATAAGGATAATTGAAGATATCATTACTGAATTTCAAAGGCAAAATTGTCAATTTGATAAAATATAAACTAATTTGACAAAAATACATGTCAAAAAAATATTTTTGAATTTTTGAAAATTATTTTTACCCGCTAAAGATAAAATTATGTAAAATTGATAAATCTTTTAGACATTTATTTATTTTACCAAATTAATTTTTATTATGTGTTCGGATGATGATCATGTAATGAGTGGTTGTTTTTATTTTCATTAAATTAGTTTCTATTTTTCTAAAAATCAAATATGGCGACAACTTTGATATCATTATTAAACCAACCCATTAAATCAAAAAATTAAAAATTAAAAACATTTCATATATCAATTATATTGATTACACATTAAAATCCTTACAACCACTCATTACATGATCATCATCCAAACACATGGCAAAATAAATAAATATCTAAAAGATTTATTAATTTTACATAATTTTATCTTTAGTGGATAGAAATAATTTTTAAAAATTTAAAAATATTTCTTTGGACATTTATTTTTGTCAAATTAGTTTATATTTTATCAAATTAACTATTTTGCCCTTGAAATTAAGCAATGGTATCTTTAATTGTCCTTATTTAGAATAAGATTCAAAATTTAGGGTCAAATATGTCACAATTAAAAAGTCATAAATCAAAGTGACACAAACCCTAAATTATAAGAACTGTTAGTGTAATGCGCCCTTAATTTTATGTACGAGTTTTAGATCTATAATTGTATTGTTTGTAGGATTGTTCTCGTCTTCCTTTAGTTGTCTTAGAGTACTCTTACCATTATCAAAATTAGTGGATGGCACACGCGATACGTGTGTAATTTAAATAGGTAATAATAAAAAAAATTATAATGAAATTAATGTTATAATGTATACTTGGTTTAAGTGGTATAAGTCCTCACACCTTAAATTCATGATCATGGATTCAAACCTTACCCACTTCTTTGTGTGACTTCTTTAAAAAATAAAATAAAAAATACTGTCATTTAAAAATAATATAGATAGATATTTGATCATTTGAAATTCCCAGTCTCTCACAAATATTAAAAAAATTAATGATTTATGTATACTTTTTTTTCGGTGTTCTTATCTTATATTTTAGCTGTCTTATTTGCCAGCAGTATTTTATACCTTCTGTTTGGGTCAAAGTTTATTAATTATTAGTAATTTATATTTGAAATGTGGGTTTAACAAGTATTTAAATCAGCACTAGACATATGAAACAAAGTTATAGATCATTTAAAATTGTTATTTTATTTAAAGGTTTAGATTTGTATATGTTAGCTCTGCAAAAAAAAATAAAAATTAAAATAAATTAAAAAATAAAAAACACAAAAATACAAAATTGACAGATGAAGCAAACCCAAGTCTCCTTATCAAGCAACGGCTTAGATCTTGCTGGCTATTTGTACCAAAATACAAAACAATAAAAATAAAAATGATTCAATAATCAAACTCTATATGAACTGGCCAAGTAAACCACGATTTAGGACACGAGTTTTTTTATTAAAGCAAGGTTAAGAGTGAACAAGATTTATGGGAAATTATTCAATATTCCTGGAGCACCACGTGTCCATACTTCAAACCAATCACCAATTAGTTAGCCCCATATTGTTTCCCCATTCCCAACATAAATCGTAGGCCCTTGTGTCTCTTCACCAATCAAAAGCTCATGGAGCACCACGTGTCCATACTTCGGGAGTACTGAGTAATCACCCCAAAATTTATATAGTGTTATCCTTAGGCTAAGGATTCCTTTGACACTAGCCCATAAGTTTTTTTTTTTGGCTTCCTTTCACCATTTTTTTAAAAAAAATTTAAATAGTTTACTGACGATGAAAATAAGTTGAGTTTTATATTAAAAAAGAAGTCCATTTTTAATTTTAAAATTGTTTAAGTTCATCTAGTTTAAATGAACTTAAAAAAATAATATACTGAAAAAAAGAAAAAATAAACTTAAGGAATAACGCAATTTATAAACTGCAGTAAAAAATAATAAATAAATAAAAACTCTAAATTTAGATGAAAGAAATTTTTTAGGAAATGAAAATGTGATGATGACATAAACCACTTGTATGAAAACATGTGAATTAAAATGTTAGATTTTTATTTTTATTTATTTATTTATTGTCTTTAACAATGAGAATAAATTAGAAGAGAGAAAAATGTCTTAATCATCAAGTGGAGTGCCACAACATGAACTCCAAAAAAAAGACAGACTCTATTTTAATTTGCAAACAAACTTAGTTGTATCAAGGGCGTAATATGTGGTAGAAGCATGACATGTGCCTATCACTATGTTAGCAATTAATACTTGATCATATAATTTAGTGATCCAGAAGCATGACTATATACATATAAATACAAAATCTCAGTCACAATAGTTCATAAATTTCACCAATTTGAGTTATAACAAAATCAAATTGATTCATCACAAATATACCACGAAGGTCATTTTGACTCATAACATAACAACACAATCTCATAATCCAGTTCATAACCAAATATCACAAAGTCTCGTATCACAAGAGCAATGCCAAAGGTACTTGCACTAAAAATCTGACTAAAAGAACATGTGTCTAAACATCATAAGACAAGTATCACAGTTTTTTTTGTTTATCAATCAATCATATTTAAGTTTTTATACTTTTAGTAAGATTTTTTTTATTAAGAGTGTTTGTGGCTAAAGTTATTCGATCTGATCATAATTAAATATCCACATGATTTAGAACTAAGACTACAAATCTTAATAATTGGAGTTTTTTTTCTCACTTTAATAGTTTCTTTGTAAAGTTTGTATTTAATGTTCATTATTATGATTGTAATTCATTGGACTTTATTGTAGTATTCTATATGAATAAAAAAAAAAAATAACCACAAACATTTATAAATAAACATCAATATGATTTACAATTAAAATTAAAACATTTCATAAGAGAGAATGTGTATTGTAGAATTTTCCAAACTCTAAAACCTCTCTTCTCATGTAAAAGGTTTGGATCAACAATTAAGACAGAAAAAATAATGTTGTGGTACCAAAAAAAAAAATTTAAAAAACATATTGTCTAGATTTAACTCACCAAAAACAACTATTCTTAATATTTTTGTGTGTTTAAATTCTTGATTTATCCATAAAGTACCCTCCTTGAATTGCTAGCATGTGGCTAGTCCAAAACCTTGCGCCAGTTTCATCTATTTTCTGGAAGGCCTAGTAGTTTTGGGAAGCCCAATGGGCCATATCATTTGGGCCCATAATAGCAAAACTAGTCCAGTCCAAAACTATACAATATTGGACAATTTTGAGCGGTTTTCTTGGAGGCCCGAATGGCCCATTGGCTAGCTTGTGGATGCGATTTTATTCCACGTCATGTCAATTACTTAGCGTTGACATAATAACGACTTCAATAATGTTATATTTTTTAATTTATCATCTTTAAATGACTCTTAATGGTATAGTATTGAAATCAGACTTATATATTGAAATATTTGATAAATTAAAATTTGACACTTGTCATATATATCATTAAAAATTGTTTTTAAGATTGATAAATTAAGTATTTTAAGTATTTTTCTAATGACTTGTTGATTAGCAAAGTGAAGTTATTTGATGATGTTGAAACATGGTCACCTGATGTTCTAAAAATATTGTAATTGGTGAAAAAAATTTACTTTTGTGTTGAATGATGAAAAATAACAAAGGACATAGTATTTAGTGATTGGTAACAGTATTGAGAGGTGGTGCCTCCCGATTACGAAATAATTTTCGGTTAGGTGAGGGTTGGTTTGGGAACATATGTTTTTAGTAATTTTTTTATTATAAATATGAAGTGAGAAAACTAAATTATTTATAAAATGTATTTTTGGAATTTTCACAAAAAAAAAAGTGTAAAAAATGTGAATAAAAATAAAAAAATTTAATTTTTATATGGCTTATTGATTTTATTTATTTTTACAATACTAGAGTTCGTTTGGGATGTGGATTGACTTTTTGACTTTTTTAACCTGGGGTTAAAAAGTCTCATTCATGAGATAGATTTTTTGACTTTTGTGAAAGAAAAAATAAAATAATTATGAATTGGATGTGATATTTTGTCTTATTTAGCTAAAATAATCAATTTTGTCTTATATGGCTATTTTAATCCAAACTTGCTTCCCAAAACAGAGCCTAAATTGTCAAACTCTTTCTCAATTTTTAGTACAAATACATTCATTTTTTTTTAATCTATATTAAATAGTTAAACCGTTTGTTTTGTTTAACTCTTTTATCACCCCTAAAAGCATTTCCAATGCTTACTTTAATTTTTTATTACATTTGAGTAAAAATTTGATAAAAAGTTTAATTTGATACTTTGCGTTTCAACACTAATTGTTTAAGTTTGATTAAATAATCAATTGACTGGGAGACAACCAACAATGGGCAAAACAATGAGCAACTTTACAAATACCCAGTTGTCTGGGAGACGGACAATCGATTGGTTGTTCGGTGTACGGTGAAGCGCAATGGCTCTCTTCAAAACTTTGATGAATGTTGAAATCTCATTTGATTTGATACAAATTTTGTTTTTGCCCCTCATCTAGGCCTTGTTTAGGAATAGACTATATTAGTAACTTTTTGATTTTTTGACTAAAGAAAAATGGTTGAGAGCATGAAAAGTAGTGCTCTAATAGCATCACTAATGATGTGGCAGTGGGCTATGCCTTTTTTTTTTTTTTTGACATTCCCAATGCATTAGTGCTATTAGTGTTTCTTTTAGTGGTATGAATCATTGTTGTTTGACTAAAATATGAAGTAAAAAAAAATTAATATGTTTGGAATATTTTTTAGTTTTTTATGAAAAAATTTGCAAAATATATATATATATATATATTTGGCTTTTTAGTATAATTTATTGACTTTTTGATTTTTGTAATGACTTTTTGTTTTTTTAGGCTAAAATTAAATGTTGTCAAATGAAGTCTTAGGCCAAGTTTGGGAAGACTAAATAAGTGCACTTTTTGACTTTTTATGAAATATAGGTTGGATTTGGGTTGGGTTTGAAATGATGTGTTAGAGAGGTGATGTGACTTAAATGAGATGATGTGACTTAAATAGGATAGTGACTTTTTAACTTTTTAGATTTTTTAGAAGATGCCAAACTTGGCCTTAATATAGGTTTGATGCCATGATTAGAGGAAAGAAAGTAATTAATGTGTTTCATTAAATTTAAATTTGATTACCAATTTAAGGGCTATTTTGGGAAGTGAGTTAAAAGTTATTTCCCACATTTTAACCCACTTCCCTCTCTAATAAAAAAAGTCAAAAAAAGTTAAAAGTAATTTTTAAGGAAAATGTTTGGTAGCTCAAAATTTTATGACTCAAGTGGCTTAAATCACTCAAAACGATGTCGTTTTATACTATTTTTTTTTTTTTTTATATTGTTGAATTTTTAACCATCTTTTCAAAACACCCCTAAGTAGGTGTTAGAGACGGTCTAACAATAAGCCATGTAATCTCATTTAAAAATTTTATTTATATAATAGCATAAATTTAAAACCTTCTTATTTCAAATTTCTTTTAATTTAATTTACGTATCGTTTGGGCAGTAATAGTTTTAACATAAAAATAAAAAAGTTAATTAAAAAACTTATAACCTATGTCAAAAAATTATTTTTTTTCTCTATTTTTTTTGTATATTTTTTCATAAAAAAACTAAAAATTATTTTAAATATACAATTTTTTATCTCATATTTTAATTAAAAATTAAAAAATTATTAAAATATTATATTCCTGGACTTAATTAATTTGATATGAAAGAGTGATTTGGGATGATCTAAATAAGTGTACTTTTTGACTTTTTATGAAATATGAGTTGAGTATGGGTTAGGTTTAAAGTAATGTGTTAGAGAAGTAATATGACTTAAATAAAATGATATGACTTAAATAAAATAATGATTTTTTAATTTTTTAATTTTTAAAATTATGCCACAAAAAAGGCCTAAATTTCACACTCAAACCACTGTCCTAGTTTAGCATATTCACCACATACAAACCCCATTAATCGAAGTGGACCTTTTTTATTAGGTCAATCCTCATTTTCATTTTTTATTAATATTATTATTACTTTTTTTTCTCTTCCCAAAAGCTTGAAAGCCACCACCCGCGTGTGCGTGTGCGTGTGCGTGTGCGTGCGATGCGAAAGCGTCAGACAGACCACAAATCACTCTCTCTCTAAAACCAAACCACACCCCAAAATCACCCAAGCAGATCTACCCTTTTTTTCTCACTTTAATAGTTTCTTTGTAAAGTTTGTATTTAATGTTGATTATTTTGATTGTAATTCATTGGACTTTATTGTAGTATTCTATATGAATAAGAAAAAAAAAAAACCAAAAACATTTATAAATAAACATCAATATGATTTACAATTAAAATTAAAAAAATTCATAAGAGAGAATGTGTATTGTAGAATTTTCCAAACTCTAAAACCTCTCTTCTCATGTAAAAGGTTTGGATCAACAATTAAGACAGAAAAAATAATATTGTGGTACCAAAAAAAAAAAATTTAAAAACATATTGTCTAGATTTTACTCACCAAAAACAACTATTCTTAATAACTTTGTGTGTTCAAATTCTTGATTTATCCATAAAGTACCCTACGAGGGTTTCAAATTAGAAAGGCTTACAATCAAAACCAAAACCACTGCACTCAGCACTACCAAAAGCATTAGCCACCACAACACCGTTGGAAGCCAAGAAATTCGCTGGAAAACCGCTCGCTGCCACCGCCATCTCATCAGCCCTAGCCAATAAGTTACTCTTAAGAACTTCCAATGCAGCCACATACTGCTCAAGCTCATGCAACTCTAATCCCTCAACACTCTCATCCCACCAAAACCCACCTCCTCCTCCGCCGCTGTTCAACTCGGCCACCGCCTTTCCTCTCTCCTTCTCCGCCTCCAACTTCCCCACCGCCTTCACATACTTCTTACTCAATTGCTGCACTTGCCGGACCTCCTCCTCGTGACACATGTCCAAACACTGAGAATTAGGGTTAGGGTTAGGATTCTTACTCACTCGATGGCGCTCCGAGCACTGAGAGTTAGAATTAGGGTTAGGGTTAATACTTTGCTGATGCACTTGATGGAGCTCGTCATCATGACACGTGTCGAAACCATGGGAATTAGGGTTAGGATTAGGGTTTTCGGAGAGAAAGCGATCGATGACGGAGTCAACAGAGGGGTTGCCAAAGGCGAAGACCTTGCCGGCAGGGGAGGTGACGATGACGGCGACGTGGGCGCCGCACAAGACGCCGAGTTCGCCAGCTTTTTTGAATATTCCGGCACGGCGCTTGGAGAAGGTAACTTGGAGCTGGCTTTTCTTCTCTATCTTCTTGATTTCAATCTTTTGGCGGCCCATGCTGTGTTTTTTCTGCTTGTTTTCCATGAATTGATGGGTTAGAGTTTGGAGAATATGGATTCTAGGGATTGTTAAGAAAGAAGAAGAAGAAGAAAGCTTGATTTATAGTTATTGTCTGTGTCTAGATTTTGGAAGATTTGTTGCCATTGTTGTAAGAGAGAAGACAGAAGAATTAAGGAAGTTTATTTTTTCATATATGGAAGCCTATGAAGTTTCTTAATTCGAACACTATAGAGCTTGTGTATCACAATGAGGTGATATTTTAGACAAAGCCTATGCACCCATAAAAACATAAACAAAAAATTGAACCAGAAAAGTAATGTGTGACATTTATTGTTTGTATAGTGGGGTTCATATGAAATTAATTTCAACTATTAAATGTGTATTTTGGATTTTTTTTTTTTTAGTATTTTTTTTTTTGGGGGAGGGGGGGATGGAGAACTCCTCCCTGGATATGTATATTTGATTTGATTTTCATAATCTATTTTTAAAAATTAAAAATTAATTTGATGAAAAAAATAAAATTAGTTATAATTTTTATATAATTTTTTTTAGATGGCAACAATAATTTTTAAAATTTTAAAAATATCTTTTTGATGACATGATTATTTTTCTATTTTCTTTATACTTCAAGAATTTCATAGTCCTCTTCATCATCAAGGCAATATGATTTTCATCATGCCGCATAATTATTATTTGCCTTGAATTTAAATCTGAAATTTCAATCCTTTTGACATTACAATATTTCCTTCGAAATAAAAAATAAGCCAACAGTTTTGATCAATATTGAGCTTAATTGGTAATAAAAACCCATAAATTGGGCCTTAAATCTGTTGGATTTAAGCCTAAATCTTGAGAAAACTAGGATTAAAAAACTATGTCAAATTGGACAATTTTCAGCTATTTTTTGGAGGCCTTATGTGTTTCGGTGAAGCCCATATGGCCCATATTACTAATACCTCCTTGAATTGCTAGCATGTGGCTAGTCCAAAACCTTGCGCCAGTTTCATCTATTTTCTGGAAGGCCTAGTAGTTTTGGGAAGCCCAATGGGCCATATCATTTGGGCCCCTAATAGCAAAACTAGTCCAGTCCAAAACTATACAATATTGGACAATTTTGAGCGGTTTTCTTGGAGGCCCGAATGGCCCATTGGCTAGCTTGTAGATGCGATTTTATTCCACGTCATGTCAATCACTTAGAGTTGACATAATAACGACTTCAATAATGTTACATTTTTGAATTTATCACTTTTAAATGATTCTTAATGGTATAGTATTGAAATCAAACTTATATATTAAAATATTTAATAAATTAAAATTTGACACTTGTCATATATATCATTAAGAATTGTTTTTAGGGTTGATAAATTAAGGGTTGGTTTGGGATGTCCTAAAAAAGTGCACTTTTTGACTTATTGGTGGGTTTGGGTTGGGTTTGGATTGGGTTTAATGTGATGTGTTAGAGAGGTGATGTGATTTAAATAAGATGATGTGACTTAAATAAGATAGTGACTTTTTGACTTTTTGGCTTATTTAGTACATGCCAAACTAGCCCTAAGTGTTTTAAGTATTTTTCTAATGACTTGTTCATTACAAAGTGAAGCTATTTGATGGTGCTGAAACATGGTCACATGATGTTCTAAAAATATTGTAATTGGTGAAAAAAATTTACTTTTGTGTTAAATGATGAAAAATAACAAAGGACATAGTATTTAGTGATTGGTAACAGTATTGCGAGGTGGTGCCTCCCGATTACGAAATAATTTTGGGTTAGCAAAGCACAAGAGGCGAGGGTTGGTTTGGGAACATATGTTTTTAGTAATTTTTTTATTATAAATATGAAGTGAGAAAACTAAATTATTTATAAAATGTATTTTTGAATTTTCAAAAAAAAAAAAGTGTAAAAAATGTGAATAAAAATAAAAATAAATTAATTTTTATATGGCTTATTGATTTTATTTTTTTTTACAATATTAGAGTTCGTTTGGGATGTGGATTGACTTTTTAGCTTTTTTAGCCTGGGGTTAAAAAGTCTCATTCATGAGATAGAATTTTTGACTTTTGTGAAAGAAAAAATAAAATAATTATGAATTAGATGTGATATTTTGTCTTATTTAGTTAAAATAATCAATTTTGTCTTATATGGCTATTTTAGTCCAAACTTGCTTCCCAAACGGAGCCTAAATTGTCAAACTCTTTCTCAATTTTTAGTACAAATACATTCATTTTTTTTTAATCTATATTAAATAGTTAAACCGTTTGTTTTGTTTAACTCATTTATCACCCCTAAAAGCATTTCCAATGCTTACTTTAATTTTGTATTACATTTGAATAAAAATTTGATAAAAAGTTTAATTTGATACTTTGCGTTTCAAAACTAATTGTTTAAGTTTGATTAAATAATCAATTGACTGGGAGACAACCAACAATGGGCAAAACAATGAGCAACTTTACAAATACCCAGTTGTCTGGGAGACGGACAATCGATTGGTTGTTCGGTGCACGGTGAAGCGCAATGACTCTCTTCAAAAATTTGATGAATGTTGAAATCTCATTTGATTCGATACAATTTTTGTTTTTCCCCTCATCTAGGCCTTGTTTAGGAATAGACTATTTTAGTAACTTTTTGATTTTTTGACTAAAGAAAAATAGTTGAGAGCATGAAAAGTGGTGCTCTAATAGCATCACTAATGATGTGGCAGTGGGCTATGCCTTTTTTTTTTTTGGCATTCCCAATGCATTAGTGCTATTAGTGTTTTTTTTAGTGGTATGAATCATTGTTGTTTGACTAAAATATGAAGTAAAAAAAAATTAATATGTTTGGAATATTTTTTAGCTTTTTATTAAAAAATGTGCAAAATATATATATATATATATATTTGGCTTTTTAGTATAATTTATTGACTTTTTTATTTTTGTAATGACTTTTTGTTTTTTTAGGCTAAAATTAAATGTTGTCAAATGAGGTCTTAATATAGGTTTGATGCCATGATTAGAGGAAAGAAAGTAATTAATGTGTTTCATTAAATTTAAATTTGATTACAAATTTAAGGGCTATTTTGGGAAGTGAGTTAAAAGCTATTTCTCACATTTTAACCCACTTCCCTCTCTAATAAAAAAAGTCAAAAAAAAGTTAAAAGTAATTTTTAAGGAAAATGTTTGGTAGCTCAAAATTTTATGACTCAAATGGCTTAAATCACTCAAAACGACGTCGTTTTATACTTATTTTTTTTTTATGTTGTTGAATTTTTAACCATCTTTTCAAAACACCCCTAAGTAAGTATTAGAGACGGTCTAACAATAAGCCACTTGGATGGCCGGCAGCCACCAGGGGTTGTAGGCTTGAAGGTTTTGATCCAAAACAAGGCATAAAATGAACAGGGTGTGAAGGCTCAAAGACAGGGCATTCTGCTGAGGACTTCGGGCACTAAAACGAGCACACATAATCATAATCATCGAGTGCACAAGCGATGACGTCCAAGTTTTGAGGACGGTCAAAAATGGGGTTTCTATATGTAGGCTCTAAAAATCATGTTAAACACAAATATGAAGTGGATTTTGGTTTCTGGCGTCTCTAAGGCTTTTAATTTCAGTTCAAAGTTCTAATTGCAACAGATATTCCTACATTCAACAGATATAATTCCAAAATCACATAATTCACATACATAATACGAGTTGGGTTATCACATGCTCTGCCTTTATATATATATATATATATATATTAGGTGCGTATGGTTTCCCTTCAGTCCGTGATCGGACTGGAGGGTACTGTTGGGCCCGTAGGGGCTCACCACGAATTCTGTTTTGATAATCTGAATCGTCCAATGTGTAAAATTCATCGAATACTATATACCTGTAAAATATCATGTTGATTAGATATCGATAGCTACCTGATCAAATCAGTCTTGTATATTAAAAAAATGGACGCTGAAAAAATAAACGATTGACAGAAACCTGATCCAATGAGATAGCTATCGATATCCGATCAACGTGATTTTTTACAAGCATATAATACTTGACGAATTCTACCTATTGAACGGCTCAGATTATCGAAACGGGACCCGTGGTGGGCCCCCATGGGCTCGACAGTACCCTCCGTCCAATCACAGACTGAAGGAAGGCCCAACTCATTTTAGATTGGGAAGAAAATCTTTATTGCAAAATTAATAAAAGATTAGATCAATCTTATACAATGGTATCTCAAAAAGAGATAAATAACTTTTATAGAATGAAGGATCCAAGTCTCTATAGATGAGGAGAAAAGACACTCACAACAGAGGGAAACAATTCACACAGGAAAGATTATCAGATCATCAAACTAAAAATTAAGAAAACTAAACAAACAAACAAACAAACTAGATCCAAGTTGTCACCGAACTCATCTTTTACTCCATTGTTTCGCAGCCATCAAATTGGAATCTGAAGACCTTATATTCGTTGGCCAAGATCAAACATTAAAGTTGAGGTGGTCACCTAGTATAAAACAAATGCATTATCTAGCGTTGGCTTTCAGACTGTGAGAAGACCTAAAACCAGATCTCAAGGTTTTAGGCTCAAGAGTGGAGAAGATAAGGCAATGATGACTGAATTGGTGATGTAAACATCAGATAAGTTAAGAGAGGGATCGAAAGGAGGAGAAGAGAGAGGAGAGAGAGATTACATAAGTAGGAGAGCCACCGTAGTCTCTATCGTCCCTTGTAGAAAAATCTAGAGTGAAAAACAAGAGGGATTTAAGATTTAGGGAAAGGCACAAAAATTTATAGTTTATAGTTTAGAGGGAGGTGCAAAACATCATATATGCATATAATTTATAATTCATATTCATTTTAAATGTAAGTTTTACTCAAGCTCTGTTTGGGATGTTATTTTTTTGGCTAAAATAATTAAGAAAGACGAAATGTCATATCTTACTCATCAATCAATCATTTTTTTTTTCTTTCTCGACCATCTATTAACTACAACTAAAATAGTCAAACCATCCCAAACATAACTTTTTTCATATCATAAAAAATAGTCCAAAAGCAAGAAAATCAACTAAAATAGCTAAGTTTCCAACAAGCCAGATAAGTTGCTTATTGACTTATTTCTGTCACATCACTCTTACTTTTTTGCACGATTTTTTTTATAATAAATCAAAAAATAAGTCATACCTAACCTCGCCCTAAGAATATTTTAAATTTTTTTTTTTTTGAAAGGGACCTTAAGAATTAACAGTTGAATTTAAATTCATATTATTTTTCTAAACTATTTTTAAAGCCAATTACACTAATGATCCCTATAGTTTGGGGCTTGTGTCACTTTGGTCCCTAACTTTTCAATTATGACACATTTGACCGTGAATTTTAAATCTTGTTCTAAATAAGGATAATTGAAGATATCATTACTGAATTTCAAAGGCAAAATTGTCAATTTGATAAAATATAAACTAATTTGACAAAAATACATGTCAAAAAAATATTTTTGAATTTTTGAAAATTATTTTTACCCGCTAAAGATAAAATTATGTAAAATTGATAAATCTTTTAGACATTTATTTATTTTACCAAATTAATTTTTATTATGTGTTCGGATGATGATCATGTAATGAGTGGTTGTTTTTATTTTCATTAAATTAGTTTCTATTTTTCTAAAAATCAAATATGGCGACAACTTTGATATCATTATTAAACCAACCCATTAAATCAAAAAATTAAAAATTAAAAACATTTCATATATCAATTATATTGATTACACATTAAAATCCTTACAACCACTCATTACATGATCATCATCCAAACACATGGCAAAATAAATAAATATCTAAAAGATTTATTAATTTTACATAATTTTATCTTTAGTGGATAGAAATACTTTTTAAAAATTTAAAAATATTTCTTTGGACATTTATTTTTGTCAAATTAGTTTATATTTTATCAAATTAACTATTTTGCCCTTGAAATTAAGCAATGGTATCTTTAATTGTCCTTATTTAGAATAAGATTCAAAATTTAGGGTCAAATATGTCACAATTAAAAAGTCATAAATCAAAGTGACACAAACCCTAAATTATAAGAACTGTTAGTGTAATGCGCCCTTAATTTTATGTACGAGTTTTAGATCTATAATTGTATTGTTTGTAGGATTGTTCTCGTCTTCCTTTAGTTGTCTTAGAGTACTCTTACCATTATCAAAATTAGTGGATGGCACACGCGATACGTGTGTAATTTAAATAGGTAATAATAAAAAAAATTATAATGAAATTAATGTTATAATGTATACTTGGTTTAAGTGGTATAAGTCCTCACACCTTAAATTCATGATCATGGATTCAAACCTTACCCACTTCTTTGTGTGACTTCTTTAAAAAATAAAATAAAAAATACTGTCATTTAAAAATAATATAGATAGATATTTGATCATTTGAAATTCCCAGTCTCTCACAAATATTAAAAAAATTAATGATTTATGTATACTTTTTTTTCGGTGTTCTTATCTTATATTTTAGCTGTCTTATTTGCCAGCAGTATTTTATACCTTCTGTTTGGGTCAAAGTTTATTAATTATTAGTAATTTATATTTGAAATGTGGGTTTAACAAGTATTTAAATCAGCACTAGACATATGAAACAAAGTTATAGATCATTTAAAATTGTTATTTTATTTAAAGGTTTAGATTTGTATATGTTAGCTCTGCAAAAAAAAATAAAAATTAAAATAAATTAAAAAATAAAAAACACAAAAATACAAAATTGACAGATGAAGCAAACCCAAGTCTCCTTATCAAGCAACGGCTTAGATCTTGCTGGCTATTTGTACCAAAATACAAAACAATAAAAATAAAAATGATTCAATAATCAAACTCTATATGAACTGGCCAAGTAAACCACGATTTAGGACACGAGTTTTTTTATTAAAGCAAGGTTAAGAGTGAACAAGATTTATGGGAAATTATTCAATATTCCTGGAACACCACGTGTCCATACTTCAAACCAATCACCAATTAGTTAGCTCCATATTGTTTCCCCATTCCCACCATAAATCGTAGGCCCTTGTGTCTCTTCACCAATCAAAAGCTCATAGAGCACCACGTGTCCATACTTCGGGAGTACTGAGTAATCACCCCAAAATTCATATAGTGTTATCCTTAGGCTAAGGATTCCTTTGACACTAGCCCATAAGTTTTTTTTTTTGGCTTCCTTTCACCATTTTTTTAAAAAAAATTTAAATAGTTTACTGGCGATGAAAATAAGTTGAGTTTTATATTAAAAAAGAAGTCCATTTTTAATTTTAAAATTGTTTAAGTTCATCTAGTTTAAATGAACTTAAAAAAATAATATACTGAAAAAAAGAAAAAATAAACTTAAGGAATAACGCAATTTATAAACTGCAGTAAAAAATAATAAATAAATAAAAACTCTAAATTTAGATGAAAGAAATTTTTTAGGAAATGAAAATGTGATGATGACATAAACCACTTGTATGAAAACATGTGAATTAAAATGTTAGATTTTTATTTTTATTTATTTATTTATTGTCTTTAACAATGAGAATAAATTAGAAGAGAGAAAAATGTCTTAATCATCAAGTGGAGTGCCACAACATGAACTCCAAAAAAAAGACAGACTCTATTTTAATTTGCAAACAAACTTAGTTGTATCAAGGGCGTAATATGTGGTAGAAGCATGACATGTGCCTATCACTATGTTAGCAATTAATACTTGATCATATAATTTAGTGATCCAGAAGCATGACTATATACATATAAATACAAAATCTCAGTCACAATAGTTCATAAATTTCACCAATTTGAGTTATAACAAAATCAAATTGATTCATCACAAATATACCACGAAGGTCATTTTGACTCATAACATAACAACACAATCTCATAATCCAGTTCATAACCAAATATCACAAAGTCTCGTATCACAAGAGCAATGCCAAAGGTACTTGCACTAAAAATCTGACTAAAAGAACATGTGTCTAAACATCATAAGACAAGTATCACAGTTTTTTTTGTTTATCAATCAATCATATTTAAGTTTTTATACTTTTAGTAAGATTTTTTTTATTAAGAGTGTTTGTGGCTAAAGTTATTCGATCTGATCATAATTAAATATCCACATGATTTAGAACTAAGACTACAAATCTTAATAATTGGAGTTTTTTTTCTCACTTTAATAGTTTCTTTGTAAAGTTTGTATTTAATGTTCATTATTATGATTGTAATTCATTGGACTTTATTGTAGTATTCTATATGAATAAAAAAAAAAAATAACCACAAACATTTATAAATAAACATCAATATGATTTACAATTAAAATTAAAACATTTCATAAGAGAGAATGTGTATTGTAGAATTTTCCCAACTCTAAAACCTCTCTTCTCATGTAAAAGGTTTGGATCAACAATTAAGACAGAAAAAATAATGTTGTGGTACCAAAAAAAAAAATTTAAAAAACATATTGTCTAGATTTAACTCACCAAAAACAACTATTCTTAATATTTTTGTGTGTTTAAATTCTTGATTTATCCATAAAGTACCCTCCTTGAATTGCTAGCATGTGGCTAGTCCAAAACCTTGCGCCAGTTTCATCTATTTTCTGGAAGGCCTAGTAGTTTTGGGAAGCCCAATGGGCCATATCATTTGGGCCCATAATAGCAAAACTAGTCCAGTCCAAAACTATACAATATTGGACAATTTTGAGCGGTTTTCTTGGAGGCCCGAATGGCCCATTGGCTAGCTTGTGGATGCGATTTTATTCCACGTCATGTCAATTACTTAGCGTTGACATAATAACGACTTCAATAATGTTATATTTTTTAATTTATCATCTTTAAATGACTCTTAATGGTATAGTATTGAAATCAGACTTATATATTGAAATATTTGATAAATTAAAATTTGACACTTGTCATATATATCATTAAAAATTGTTTTTAAGATTGATAAATTAAGTATTTTAAGTATTTTTCTAATGACTTGTTGATTAGCAAAGTGAAGTTATTTGATGATGTTGAAACATGGTCACCTGATGTTCTAAAAATATTGTAATTGGTGAAAAAAATTTACTTTTGTGTTGAATGATGAAAAATAACAAAGGACATAGTATTTAGTGATTGGTAACAGTATTGAGAGGTGGTGCCTCCCGATTACGAAATAATTTTCGGTTAGGTGAGGGTTGGTTTGGGAACATATGTTTTTAGTAATTTTTTTATTATAAATATGAAGTGAGAAAACTAAATTATTTATAAAATGTATTTTTGGAATTTTCACAAAAAAAAAAGTGTAAAAAATGTGAATAAAAATAAAAAAAATTAATTTTTATATGGCTTATTGATTTTATTTATTTTTACAATACTAGAGTTCGTTTGGGATGTGGATTGACTTTTTGACTTTTTTAACCTGGGGTTAAAAAGTCTCATTCATGAGATAGATTTTTTGACTTTTGTGAAAGAAAAAATAAAATAATTATGAATTGGATGTGATATTTTGTCTTATTTAGCTAAAATAATCAATTTTGTCTTATATGGCTATTTTAATCCAAACTTGCTTCCCAAAACAGAGCCTAAATTGTCAAACTCTTTCTCAATTTTTAGTACAAATACATTCATTTTTTTTTAATCTATATTAAATAGTTAAACCGTTTGTTTTGTTTAACTCTTTTATCACCCCTAAAAGCATTTCCAATGCTTACTTTAATTTTTTATTACATTTGAGTAAAAATTTGATAAAAAGTTTAATTTGATACTTTGCGTTTCAACACTAATTGTTTAAGTTTGATTAAATAATCAATTGACTGGGAGACAACCAACAATGGGCAAAACAATGAGCAACTTTACAAATACCCAGTTGTCTGGGAGACGGACAATCGATTGGTTGTTCGGTGTACGGTGAAGCGCAATGGCTCTCTTCAAAACTTTGATGAATGTTGAAATCTCATTTGATTTGATACAAATTTTGTTTTTGCCCCTCATCTAGGCCTTGTTTAGGAATAGACTATATTAGTAACTTTTTGATTTTTTGACTAAAGAAAAATGGTTGAGAGCATGAAAAGTAGTGCTCTAATAGCATCACTAATGATGTGGCAGTGGGCTATGCCTTTTTTTTTTTTTTTGACATTCCCAATGCATTAGTGCTATTAGTGTTTCTTTTAGTGGTATGAATCATTGTTGTTTGACTAAAATATGAAGTAAAAAAAAATTAATATGTTTGGAATATTTTTTAGTTTTTTATGAAAAAATTTGCAAAATATATATATATATATATATTTGGCTTTTTAGTATAATTTATTGACTTTTTGATTTTTGTAATGACTTTTTGTTTTTTTAGGCTAAAATTAAATGTTGTCAAATGAAGTCTTAGGCCAAGTTTGGGAAGACTAAATAAGTGCACTTTTTGACTTTTTATGAAATATAGGTTGGATTTGGGTTGGGTTTGAAATGATGTGTTAGAGAGGTGATGTGACTTAAATGAGATGATGTGACTTAAATAGGATAGTGACTTTTTAACTTTTTAGATTTTTTAGAAGATGCCAAACTTGGCCTTAATATAGGTTTGATGCCATGATTAGAGGAAAGAAAGTAATTAATGTGTTTCATTAAATTTAAATTTGATTACCAATTTAAGGGCTATTTTGGGAAGTGAGTTAAAAGTTATTTCCCACATTTTAACCCACTTCCCTCTCTAATAAAAAAAGTCAAAAAAAGTTAAAAGTAATTTTTAAGGAAAATGTTTGGTAGCTCAAAATTTTATGACTCAAGTGGCTTAAATCACTCAAAACGATGTCGTTTTATACTATTTTTTTTTTTTTTATATTGTTGAATTTTTAACCATCTTTTCAAAACACCCCTAAGTAGGTGTTAGAGACGGTCTAACAATAAGCCATGTAATCTCATTTAAAAATTTTATTTATATAATAGCATAAATTTAAAACCTTCTTATTTCAAATTTCTTTTAATTTAATTTACGTATCGTTTGGGCAGTAATAGTTTTAACATAAAAATAAAAAAGTTAATTAAAAAACTTATAACCTATGTCAAAAAATTATTTTTTTTCTCTATTTTTTTTGTATATTTTTTCATAAAAAAACTAAAAATTATTTTAAATATACAATTTTTTATCTCATATTTTAATTAAAAATTAAAAAATTATTAAAATATTATATTCCTGGACTTAATTAATTTGATATGAAAGAGTGATTTGGGATGATCTAAATAAGTGTACTTTTTGACTTTTTATGAAATATGAGTTGAGTATGGGTTAGGTTTAAAGTAATGTGTTAGAGAAGTAATATGACTTAAATAAAATGATATGACTTAAATAAAATAATGATTTTTTAATTTTTTAATTTTTAAAATTATGCCACAAAAAAGGCCTAAATTTCACACTCAAACCACTGTCCTAGTTTAGCATATTCACCACATACAAACCCCATTAATCGAAGTGGACCTTTTTTATTAGGTCAATCCTCATTTTCATTTTTTATTAATATTATTATTACTTTTTTTTCTCTTCCCAAAAGCTTGAAAGCCACCACCCGCGTGTGCGTGTGCGTGTGCGTGTGCGTGTGCGTGTGCGTGCGATGCGAAAGCGTCAGACAGACCACAAATCACTCTCTCTCTAAAACCAAACCACACCCCAAAATCACCCAAGCAGATCTACCCTTTTTTTCTCACTTTAATAGTTTCTTTGTAAAGTTTGTATTTAATGTTGATTATTTTGATTGTAATTCATTGGACTTTATTGTAGTATTCTATATGAATAAGAAAAAAAAAAAAACCAAAAACATTTATAAATAAACATCAATATGATTTACAATTAAAATTAAAAAAATTCATAAGAGAGAATGTGTATTGTAGAATTTTCCAAACTCTAAAACCTCTCTTCTCATGTAAAAGGTTTGGATCAACAATTAAGACAGAAAAAATAATATTGTGGTACCAAAAAAAAAAAATTTAAAAACATATTGTCTAGATTTTACTCACCAAAAACAACTATTCTTAATAACTTTGTGTGTTCAAATTCTTGATTTATCCATAAAGTACCCTACGAGGGTTTCAAATTAGAAAGGCTTACAATCAAAACCAAAACCACTGCACTCAGCACTACCAAAAGCATTAGCCACCACAACACCGTTGGAAGCCAAGAAATTCGCTGGAAAACCGCTCGCTGCCACCGCCATCTCATCAGCCCTAGCCAATAAGTTACTCTTAAGAACTTCCAATGCAGCCACATACTGCTCAAGCTCATGCAACTCTAATCCCTCAACACTCTCATCCCACCAAAACCCACCTCCTCCTCCGCCGCTGTTCAACTCGGCCACCGCCTTTCCTCTCTCCTTCTCCGCCTCCAACTTCCCCACCGCCTTCACATACTTCTTACTCAATTGCTGCACTTGCCGGACCTCCTCCTCGTGACACATGTCCAAACACTGAGAATTAGGGTTAGGGTTAGGATTCTTACTCACTCGATGGCGCTCCGAGCACTGAGAGTTAGAATTAGGGTTAGGGTTAATACTTTGCTGATGCACTTGATGGAGCTCGTCATCATGACACGTGTCGAAACCATGGGAATTAGGGTTAGGATTAGGGTTTTCGGAGAGAAAGCGATCGATGACGGAGTCAACAGAGGGGTTGCCAAAGGCGAAGACCTTGCCGGCAGGGGAGGTGACGATGACGGCGACGTGGGCGCCGCACAAGACGCCGAGTTCGCCAGCTTTTTTGAATATTCCGGCACGGCGCTTGGAGAAGGTAACTTGGAGCTGGCTTTTCTTCTCTATCTTCTTGATTTCAATCTTTTGGCGGCCCATGCTGTGTTTTTTCTGCTTGTTTTCCATGAATTGATGGGTTAGAGTTTGGAGAATATGGATTCTAGGGATTGTTAAGAAAGAAGAAGAAGAAGAAAGCTTGATTTATAGTTATTGTCTGTGTCTAGATTTTGGAAGATTTGTTGCCATTGTTGTAAGAGAGAAGACAGAAGAATTAAGGAAGTTTATTTTTTCATATATGGAAGCCTATGAAGTTTCTTATTTCGAACACTATAGAGCTTGTGTATCACAATGAGGTGATATTTTAGACAAAGCCTATGCACCCATAAAAACATAAACAAAAAATTGAACCAGAAAAGTAATGTGTGACATTTATTGTTTGTATAGTGGGGTTCATATGAAATTAATTTCAACTATTAAATGTGTATTTTGGATTTTTTTTTTTTTAGTATTTTTTTTTTTGGGGGGAGGGGGGGATGGAGAACTCCTCCCTGGATATGTATATTTGATTTGATTTTCATAATCTATTTTTAAAAATTAAAAATTAATTTGATGAAAAAAATAAAATTAGTTATAATTTTTATATAATTTTTTTTAGATGGCAACAATAATTTTTAAAATTTTAAAAATATCTTTTTGATGACATGATTATTTTTCTATTTTCTTTATACTTCAAGAATTTCATAGTCCTCTTCATCATCAAGGCAATATGATTTTCATCATGCCGCATAATTATTATTTGCCTTGAATTTAAATCTGAAATTTCAATCCTTTTGACATTACAATATTTCCTTCGAAATAAAAAATAAGCCAACAGTTTTGATCAATATTGAGCTTAATTGGTAATAAAAACCCATAAATTGGGCCTTAAATCTGTTGGATTTAAGCCTAAATCTTGAGAAAACTAGGATTAAAAAACTATGTCAAATTGGACAATTTTCAGCTATTTTTTGGAGGCCTTATGTGTTTCGGTGAAGCCCATATGGCCCATATTACTAATACCTCCTTGAATTGCTAGCATGTGGCTAGTCCAAAACCTTGCGCCAGTTTCATCTATTTTCTGGAAGGCCTAGTAGTTTTGGGAAGCCCAATGGGCCATATCATTTGGGCCCCTAATAGCAAAACTAGTCCAGTCCAAAACTATACAATATTGGACAATTTTGAGCGGTTTTCTTGGAGGCCCGAATGGCCCATTGGCTAGCTTGTAGATGCGATTTTATTCCACGTCATGTCAATCACTTAGAGTTGACATAATAACGACTTCAATAATGTTACATTTTTGAATTTATCACCTTTAAATGATTCTTAATGGTATAGTATTGAAATCAAACTTATATATTAAAATATTTAATAAATTAAAATTTGACACTTGTCATATATATCATTAAGAATTGTTTTTAGGGTTGATAAATTAAGTGTTGGTTTGGGATGTCCTAAAAAAGTGTACTTTTTGACTTATTGGTGGGTTTGGGTTGGGTTTGGATTGGGTTTGATGTGATGTGTTAGAGAGGTGATGTGATTTAAATAAGATGATGTGACTTAAATAAGATTGTGACTTTTTGACTTTTTGGCTTATTTAGTAAATGCCAAACTAGCCCTAAGTGTTTTAAGTATTTTTCTAATGACTTGTTCATTACAAAGTGAAGCTATTTGATGGTGCTGAAACATGGTCACATGATGTTCTAAAAATATTGTAATTGGTGAAAAAAATTTACTTTTGTGTTAAATGATGAAAAATAACAAAGGACATAGTATTTAGTGATTGGTAACAGTATTGCGAGGTGGTGCCTCCCGATTACGAAATAATTTTGGGTTAGCAAAGCACAAGAGGCGAGGGTTGGTTTGGGAACATATGTTTTTAGTAATTTTTTTATTATAAATATGAAGTGAGAAAACTAAATTATTTATAAAATGTATTTTTGAATTTTCAAAAAAAAAAAGTGTAAAAAATGTGAATAAAAATAAAAATAAATTAATTTTTATATGGCTTATTGATTTTATTTTTTTTTACAATATTAGAGTTCGTTTGGGATGTGGATTGACTTTTTAGCTTTTTTAGCCTGGGGTTAAAAAGTCTCATTCATGAGATAGAATTTTTGACTTTTGTGAAAGAAAAAATAAAATAATTATGAATTAGATGTGATATTTTGTCTTATTTAGTTAAAATAATCAATTTTGTCTTATATGGCTATTTTAGTCCAAACTTGCTTCCCAAACGGAGCCTAAATTGTCAAACTCTTTCTCAATTTTTAGTACAAATACATTCATTTTTTTTTTAATCTATATTAAATAGTTAAACCGTTTGTTTTGTTTAACTCATTTATTACCCCTAAAAGCATTTCCAATGCTTACTTTAATTTTGTATTACATTTGAATAAAAATTTGATAAAAAGTTTAATTTGATACTTTGCGTTTCAAAACTAATTGTTTAAGTTTGATTAAATAATCAATTGACTGGGAGACAACCAACAATGGGCAAAACAATGAGCAACTTTACAAATACCCAGTTGTCTGGGAGACGGACAATCGATTGGTTGTTCGGTGCACGGTGAAGCGCAATGACTCTCTTCAAAAATTTGATGAATGTTGAAATCTCATTTGATTCGATACAATTTTTGTTTTTCCCCTCATCTAGGCCTTGTTTAGGAATAGACTATTTTAGTAACTTTTTGATTTTTTGACTAAAGAAAAATGGTTGAGAGCATGAAAAGTGGTGCTCTAATAGCATCACTAATGATGTGGCAGTGGGCTATGCCTTTTTTTTTTTTGGCATTCCCAATGCATTAGTGCTATTAGTGTTTTTTTTAGTGGTATGAATCATTGTTGTTTGACTAAAATATGAAGTAAAAAAAAATTAATATGTTTGGAATATTTTTTAGCTTTTTATTAAAAAATGTGCAAAATATATATATATATATATATATATATTTGGCTTTTTAGTATAATTTATTGACTTTTTTATTTTTGTAATGACTTTTTGTTTTTTTAGGCTAAAATTAAATGTTGTCAAATGAGGTCTTAATATAGGTTTGATGCCATGATTAGAGGAAAGAAAGTAATTAATGTGTTTCATTAAATTTAAATTTGATTACAAATTTAAGGGCTATTTTGGGAAGTGAGTTAAAAGTTATTTCTCACATTTTAACCCACTTCCCTCTCTAATAAAAAAAGTCAAAAAAAAGTTAAAAGTAATTTTTAAGGAAAATGTTTGGTAGCTCAAAATTTTATGACTCAAATGGCTTAAATCACTCAAAACGACGTCGTTTTATACTTATTTTTTTTTTATGTTGTTGAATTTTTAACCATCTTTTCAAAACACCCCTAAGTAAGTATTAGAGACGGTCTAACAATAAGCCACTTGGATGGCCGGCAGCCACCAGGGGTTGTAGGCTTGAAGGTTTTGATCCAAAACAAGGCATAAAATGAACAGGGTGTGAAGGCTCAAAGACAGGGCATTCTGCTGAGGACTTCGGGCACTAAAACGAGCACACATAATCATAATCATCGAGTGCACAAGCGATGACGTCCAAGTTTTGAGGACGGTCAAAAATGGGGTTTCTATATGTAGGCTCTAAAAATCATGTTAAACACAAATATGAAGTGGATTTTGGTTTCTGGCGTCTCTAAGGCTTTTAATTTCAGTTCAAAGTTCTAATTGCAACAGATATTCCTACATTCAACAGATATAATTCCAAAATCACATAATTCACATACATAATACGAGTTGGGTTATCACATGCTCTGCCTTTATATATATATATATATATATATATATTAGGTGCATATGGTTTCCCTTCAGTCCGTGATCGGACTGGAGGGTACTGTTGGGCCCTTAGGGGCTCACCACGAATTCTGTTTTGATAATTTGAATCGTCCAATGTGTAAAATTCATCGAATACTATATACCTGTAAAATATCATGTTGATTAGATATCGATAGCTACCTGATCAAATCAGTCTTGTATATTAAAAAAATGGACGCTGAAAAAATAAACGATTGACAGAAACCTGATCCAATGAGATAGCTATCGATATCCGATCAACGTGATTTTTTACAAGCATATAATACTTGACGAATTCTACACATTGAACGGCTCAGATTATCGAAACGGGACCCGTGGTGGGCCCCCATGGGCTCGACAGTACCCTCCGTCCAATCACAGACTGAAGGAAGGCCCAACTCATTTTAGATTGGGAAGAAAATCTTTATTGCAAAATTAATAAAAGATTAGATCAATCTTATACAATGGTATCTCAAAAAGAGATAAATAACTTTTATAGAATGAAGGATCCAAGTCTCTATAGATGAGGAGAAAAGACACTCACAACAGAGGGAAACAATTCACACAGGAAAGATTATCAGATCATCAAACTAAAAATTAAGAAAACTAAACAAACAAACAAACAAACTAGATCCAAGTTGTCACCGAACTCATCTTTTACTCCATTGTTTCGCAGCCATCAAATTGGAATCTGAAGACCTTATATTCGTTGGCCAAGATCAAACATTAAAGTTGAGGTGGTCACCTAGTATAAAACAAATGCATTATCTAGCGTTGGCTTTCAGACTGTGAGAAGACCTAAAACCAGATCTCAAGGTTTTAGGCTCAAGAGTGGAGAAGATAAGGCAATGATGACTGAATTGGTGATGTAAACATCAGATAAGTTAAGAGAGGGATCGAAAGGAGGAGAAGAGAGAGGAGAGAGAGATTACATAAGTAGGAGAGCCACCGTAGTCTCTATCGTCCCTTGTAGAAAAATCTAGAGTGAAAAACAAGAGGGATTTAAGATTTAGGGAAAGGCACAAAAATTTATAGTTTATAGTTTAGAGGGAGGTGCAAAACATCATATATGCATATAATTTATAATTCATATTCATTTTAAATGTAAGTTTTACTCAAGCTCTGTTTGGGATGTTATTTTTTTGGCTAAAATAATTAAGAAAGACGAAATGTCATATCTTACTCATCAATCAATCATTTTTTTTTTCTTTCTCGACCATCTATTAACTACAACTAAAATAGTCAAACCATCCCAAACATAACTTTTTTCATATCATAAAAAATAGTCTAAAAGCAAAAAAATCAACTAAAATAGCTAAGTTTCCAACAAGCCAGATAAATTGCTTATTGACTTATTTCTGTCACATCACTCTTACTTTTTTGCACGATTTTTTTTATAATAAATCAAAAAATAAGTTATACCTAACCTCGCCCTAAGAATATATTAATTTTTTTTTTTTTGAAAGGGACCTTAAGAATTAACAGTTGAATTTAAATTCATAATATTTTTCTAAACTATTTTTAAAGCGAATTACACTAATGATCCCTATAGTTTGGGGCTTGTGTCACTTTGGTCCCTAACTTTTCAATTATGACACATTTGACCGTGAATTTTAAATCTTGTTCTAAATAAGGATAATTGAAGATATCATTACTGAATTTCAAAGGCAAAATTGTCAATTTGATAAAATATAAACTAATTTGACAAAAATACATGTCAAAAAAATATTTTTGAATTTTTGAAAATTATTTTTACCCACTAAAGATAAAATTATGTAAAATTGATAAATCTTTTAGACATTTATTTATTTATTTATTTTACCAAATTAATTTTTATTATGTGTTCGGATGATGATCATGTAATGAGTGGTTATTTTTATTTTCATTAAATTAGTTTCTATTTTTCTAAAAATCAAATATGGCGACAACTTTGATATCATTATTAAACCAACCCATTAAATCAAAAAATTAAAAATTAAAAACATTTCATATATCAATTATATTGATTACACATTAAAATCCTTACAACTACTCATTACATGATCATCATCCAAACACATGGCAAAATAAATAAATATCTAAAAGATTTATTAATTTTACATAATTTTATCTTTAGTGGATAGAAATAATTTTTAAAAATTTAAAAATATTTCTTTGGACATTTATTTTTGTCAAATTAGTTTATATTTTATCAAATTAACTATTTTGCCCTTGAAATTAAGCAATGGTATCTTTAATTGTCCTTATTTAGAATAAGATTCAAAATTTAGGGTCAAATATGTCACAATTAAAAAGTCATAAATCAAAGTGACACAAACCCCAAATTATAAGAATTGTTAGTGTAATGCGCCCTTAATTTTATGTACGAGTTTTAGTTCTATAATTGTATTGTTTGTAGGATTATTCTCGTCTTCCTGTAGTTGTCTTAGAGTACTCTTACCATTATCAAAATTAGTGGATGGCACACGCGATACGTGTGTAATTTAAATAGGTAATAATAAAAAAAATCATAATGAAATTAATGTTATAATGTATACTTGGTTTAAGTGGTATAAGTCCTCACACCTTAAATTCATGATCATGGATTCAAACCTTACCCACTTCTTTGTGTGACTTCTTTAAAAAATAAAATAAAAAATACTGTCATTTAAAAATAATATAGATAGATATTTGATCATTTGAAATTCCCAGTCTCTCACAAATATTAAAAAAATTAATGATTTATGTATACTTTTTTTTCGGTGTTCTTATCTTATATTTTAGCTGTCTTATTTGCCAGCAGTATTTTATACCTTCTGTTTGGGTCAAAGTTTATTAATTATTAGTAATTTATATTTGAAATGTGGGTTTAACAAGTATTTAAATCAGCACTAGACATATGAAACAAAGTTATAGATCATTTAAAATTGTTATTTTATTTAAAGGTTTAGATTTGTATATGTTAGCTCTGCAAAAAAAAATAAAAATTAAAATAAATTAAAAAATAAAAAACACAAAAATACAAAATTGACAGATGAAGCAAACCCAAGTCTCCTTATCAAGCAACGGCTTAGATCTTGCTGGCTATTTGTACCAAAATACAAAACAATAAAAATAAAAATGATTCAATAATCAAACTCTATATGAACTGGCCAAGTAAACCACGATTTAGGACACGAGTTTTTTTATTAAAGCAAGGTTAAGAGTGAACAAGATTTATGGGAAATTATTCAATATTCCTGGAGCACCACGTGTCCATACTCCAAACCAATCACTAATTAGTTAGCTCCATATTGTTTCCCCATTCCCAACATAAATCGTAGGCCCTTGTGTCTCTTCACCAATCAAAAGCTCATGGAGCACCACGTGTCCATACTTCGGGAGTACTGAGTAATCACCCCAAAATTCATATAGTGTTATCCTTAGGCTAAGGATTCCTTTGACACTAGCCCATAAGTTTTTTTTTTTGGCTTCATTTCACCATTTTTTTAAAAAAAATTTAAATAGTTTACTGACGATGAAAATAAGTTGAGTTTTATATTAAAAAAAAAGTCCATTTTTAATTTTAAATTTGTTTAAGTTCGTCTAGTTTAAATGAACTTAAAAAAATAATATACTGAAAAAAAGAAAAAATAAACTTAAGGAATAACGCAATTTATAAACTGCAGTAAAAAATAATAAATAAATAAAAACTCTAAATTTAGATGAAAGAAATTTTTTAGGAAATGAAAATGTGATGATGACATAAACCACTTGTATGAAAACATGTGAATTAAAATGTTAGATTTTTATTTTTATTTATTTATTTATTGTCTTTAACAATGAGAATAAATTAGAAGAGAGAAAAATGTCTTAATCATCAAGTGGAGTGCCACAACATGAACTCCAAAAAAAAGACAGACTCTATTTTAATTTGCAAACAAACTTAGTTGTATCAAGGGCGTAATATGTGGTAGAAGCATGACATGTGCCTATCACTATGTTAGCAATTAATACTTGATCATATAATTTAGTGATCCAGAAGCATGACTATATACATATAAATACAAAATCTCAGTCAAAATAGTTCATAAATTTCACCAATTTGAGTTATAACAAAATCAAATTGATTCATCACAAATATACTACGAAGGTCATTTTGACTCATAACATAACAACACAATCTCATAATCCAGTTCATAACCAAATATCACAAAGTCTCGTATCACAAGAGCAATGCCAAAGGTACTTGCACTAAAAATCTGACTAAAAGAACATGTGTCTAAACATCATAAGACAAGTATCACAGTTTTTTTTGTTTATCAATCAATCATATTTAAGTTTTTATACTTTTAGTAAGATTTTTTTTATTAAGAGTGTTTGTGGCTAAAGTTATTCGATCTGATCATAATTAAATATCCACATGATTTAGAACTAAGACTACAAATCTAAATAATTGGAGTTTTTTTTCTCACTTTAATAGTTTCTTTGTAAAGTTTGTATTTAATGTTCATTATTATGATTGTAATTCATTGGACTTTATTGTAGTATTCTATATGAATAAAAAAAAAAATAACCACAAACATTTATAAATAAACATCAATATGATTTACAATTAAAATTAAAAAATTTCATAAGAGAGAATGTGTATTGTAGAATTTTCCAAACTCTAAAACCTCTCTTCTCATGTAAAAGGTTTGGATCAACAATTAAGACAGAAAAAATAATATTCTGGTACCAAAAAAAAAAAAATTTAAAAACATATTGTCTAGATTTTACTCACCAAAAACAACTATTCCTAATATTTTTGTGTGTTTAAATTCTTGATTTATCCATAAAGTACCCTACAAGGGTTTCAAATTAGAAAGGCTTACAATCAAAACCAAAACCACTGCACTCAGCACTACCAAAAGCATCAGCCACCACAACACCGTTGGAAGCCAAGAAATTCGCTGGAAAACCACTCGCTGCCACCGCCATCTCATCAGCCCTAGCCAATAAGTTACTCTTAAGAACTTCCAATGCAGCCACATACTGCTCAAGCTCATGCATCTCTAATCCCTCAACACTCTCATCCCACCAAAACCCACCTCCTCCTCCGCCGCTGTTCAACTCGGCCACCGCCTTTCCTCTCTCCTTCTCCGCCTCCAACTTCCCCACCGCCTTCACATACTTCTTACTCAATTGCTGCACTTGCCGGACCTCCTCCTCGTGACACATGTCCAAACACTGAGAATTAGGGTTAGGGTTAGGATTCTTATTCCGGCACGGCGCTTGGAGAAGGTGACTTGGAGCTGGCTTTTCTTCTCTATCTTCTTGATTTCAATCTTTTGGCGGCCCATGCTGTGTTTTTTCTGCTTGTTTTCCATGAATTGATGGGTTAGAGTTTGGAGAATATGGATTCTAGGGATTGTTAAGAAAGAAGAAGAAGAAGAAAGCTTGATTTATAGTTATTGTTTGTGTCTAGATTTTGGAAGATTTGTTGCCATTGTTGTAAGAGAGAAGACAGAAGAATTAAGGAAGTTTATTTTTTCATATATGGAAGTCTATGAAGTTTCTTAATTCGAACACTATAGAGCTTGTGTATCACAATGAGGTGATATTTTAGACAAAGCCTATGCACCCATAAAAACATAAACAAAAAATTGAACCAAAAAAGTAATGTGTGACATTTATTGTTTGTATAGTGGGGTTCATATGAAATTAATTTCAACTATTAAATGTGTATTTTGGATTTTTTTTTTTTAGTATTTTTTTTTTTGGGGGGGGAGAGGGGGGGATGGAGAACTCCTCCCTGGATATGTATATTTGATTTGATTTTCGTAATCTATTTTTAAAAATTAAAAATTAATTTGATGAAAAAAATAAAATTAGTTATAATTTTTATATAATTTTTTTTAGATGGCAACAATAATTTTTAAAATTTTAAAAATATCTTTTTGATGACATGATTATTTTTCTATTTTCTTTATACTTCAAGAATTTCATAGTCCTCTTCATCATCAAGGCAATATGATTTTCATCATGCCGCATAATTATTATTTGCCTTGAATTTAAATCTGAAATTTCAATCCTTTTGACATTACAATATTTCCTTCGAAATAAAAAATAAGCCAACAGTTTTGATCAATATTGAGCTTAATTGGCAATAAAAACCCATAAATTGGGCCTAAAATCTGTTGGATTTAAGCCTAAATCTTGAGAAAACTAGGATTAAAAAACTATATCAAATTGGACAATTTTCAGCTATTTTTTGGAGGCCTTATGTGTTTCGGTGAAGCCCATATGGCCCATATTACTAATACCTCCTTGAATTGCTAGCATGTGGCTAGTCCAAAACCTTGCGCCAGTTTCATCTATTTTCTGGAAGGCCTAGTAGTTTTGGGAAGCCCAATAGGCCATATCATTTGGGCCCCTAATAGCAAAACTAGTCCAGTCCAAAACTATACAATATTGGACAATTTTGAGCGGTTTTCTTGGAGGCCCGAATGGCCCATTGGCTAGCTTGTGGATGCGATTTTATTCCACGTCATGTCAATTACTTAGAGTTGACATAATAACGACTTCAATAATGTTACATTTTTTTTAATTTATCATCTTTAAATGACTCTTAATAGGATAGTATTGAAATCAGACTTATATATTGAAATATTTGATAAATTAAAATTTGACACTTGTCATATATATCATTAAAAATTGTTTTTAGGATTGATAAATTAAGTGTTTTAAGTATTTTTCTAATGACTTGTTGATTAGCAAAGTGAAGTTATTTGATGGTGTTGAAACATGGTCACCTGATGTTCTAAAAATATTGTAATTGGTGAAAAAAATTTACTTTTGTGTTGAATGATGAAAAATAACAAAAGACATAATATTTAGTGATTGGGAACAGTATTGAGAGGTGGTGCCTCCCGATTACGAAATAATTTTGGGTTAGGTGAGGGTTGGTTTGGGAACATATGTTTTTAGTAATTTTTTTATTATAAATATGAAATGAGAAAACTAAATTATTTATAAAATGTATTTTTGGAATTTTCACAAAAAAAGAAGTGTAAAAAATGTGAATAAAAATAAAAAAATTTAATTTTTATATGGCTTATTGATTTTTTTTTTTTTTACAATATTAGAGTTCGTTTGGGATGTGGATTGGCTTTTTGGCTTTTTTAGCCTGGGGTTAAAAAGTCTCATTCATGAGATAGATTTTTTTACTTTTGTGAAAGAAAAAATAAAATAATTATGAATTAGATGTGATATTTTGTCTTATTTAGCTAAAATAATCAATTTTGTCTTATATGGCTGTTTTAATCCAAACTTGCTTCCCAAACAGAGCCTAAATTGTCAAACTCTTTCTCAATTTTTAGTACAAATACATTCATTTTTTTTTAATCTATATTAAATAGTTAAACAGTTTGTTTTGTTTAACTCTTTTATCACCCCTAAAAGCATTTCAAATGCTTACTTTAATTTTTTATTACATTTGAGTAAAAATTTGATACTTTGCGTTTCAACACTAATTGTTTAAGTTTGATTAAATAATCAATTGATTGGGAGATAACCAACAATGGGCAAAACAATGAGCAACTTTACAAATACCCAGTTGTCTGGGAGACGGACAATCGATTGGTTGTTCGGTGTACGGTGAAGCGCAATGGCTCTCTTCAAAAATTTGATGAATGTTGAAATCTCATTTGATTTGATACAATTTTTGTTTTTGCCCCTCATATGGGCCTTGTTTAGGAATAGACTATTTTAGTAACTTTTTGATTTTTTGACTAAAGAAAAATGGTTGAGAGCATGAAAAGTAGTGCTCTAATAGCATCACTAATGATGTGGCAGTGGGCTATGCCTTTTTTTTTTTTTTGACATTCCCAATGCATTAGTGCTATTAGTGTTTTTTTTAGTGGTATGAATCATTGTTGTTTGACTAAAATATGAAGTAAAAAAAAATTAATATGTTTGGAATATTTTTTAGTTTTTTATGAAAAAATGTGCAAAAAATATATATATATATATATTTGGCTTTTTAGTATAATTTATTGACTTTTTGATTTTTGTAATGACTTTTTGTTTTTTTAGGCTAAAATTAAATGTTGTCAAATGAAGTCTTAATATAGGTTTGATGCCATGATTAGAGGAAAGAAAGTAATTAATGTGTTTCATTAAATTTAAATTTGATTACCAATTTAAGGGCTATTTTGGGAAGTGAGTTAAAAGTTATTTCCCACATTTTAACCCACTTCCCTCTCTAATAAAAAAAGTCAAAAAAAGTTAAAAGTAATTTTTAAGGAAAATGTTTGGTAGCTCAAAATTTTATGACTCAAGTGGCTTAAATCACTCAAAACGATGTCGTTTTATACTATTTTTTTTTTTATATTGTTGAATTTTTAACCATCTTTTCAAAACACCCCTAAGTAGGTGTTAGAGACGGTCTAACAATAAGCCATGTAATCTCATTTAAAAATTTTATTTATATAATAGCATAAATTTAAAACCTTCTTATTTCAAATTTCTTTTAATTTACGTATCGTTTGGGCAGTAATAGTTTTAACATAAAAATAAAAAAGTTAATTAAAAAACTTATAACCTATGTCAAAAAATTATTTTTTTTCTCTATTTTTTTTGTATATTTTTTCATAAAAAAACTAAAAATTATTTTAAATATACAATTTTTTATCTCATATTTTAATTAAAAATTAAAAAATTATTAAAATATTATATTCCTGGACTTAATTAATTTGATATGAAAGAGTGATTTGGGATGATCTAAATAAGTGTACTTTTTGACTTTTTATGAAATATGAGTTGAGTATGGGTTAGGTTTAAAGTAATGTGTTAGAGAAGTAATATGACTTAAATAAAATGATATGACTTAAATAAAATAATGATTTTTTAATTTTTTAATTTTTAAAATTATGCCACAAAAAAGGCCTAAATTTCACACTCAAACCACTGTCCTAGTTTAGCATATTCACCACATACAAACCCCATTAATCGAAGTGGACCTTTTTTATTAGGTCAATCCTCATTTTCATTTTTTATTAATATTATTATTACTTTTTTTTCTCTTCCCAAAAGCTTGAAAGCCACCACCCGCGTGTGCGTGTGCGTGTGCGTGTGCGTGCGATGCGAAAGCGTCAGACAGACCACAAATCACTCTCTCTCTAAAACCAAACCACACCCCAAAATCACCCAAGCAGATCTGCCATGAAAGAAACTTCTTCAAAGGGTATCCACTTTGATACACCTCCTCTTCACTTCACTTTCTCTCTCATCTAGTATATACCTACCTATATCTATACATATACATATACATATACATTTTCATGTATATATGTGTATGTGTGTGTGAAGTCAGAGAAACTAGAGAGAGATTGTGAGGAGGAGGAGGGGGGCAGGGGGGAAAGGAGATGATGATGATGATGATGTTCGAATTGAGATGCGGAAGTTGTTATCCCAAGACCTTTGTTGGTGTTAATGCCGCTCTTGCTTGTATCGATGCGTCAATTGCTGTTCTCGCCTTCTATCAGGTCTACATTGCACTCGCAATATCTGTATATATATGTCAAAAACATTGATTTTGGTTTATAGGGTTTTTTTTTTTTGGGATCATTGCATGGAGTTCTATGATGTGGTATTGGTAGACTGATTATTTGGGAATGATGAGATTAGTGAAAGCCCTTGGTGTTTCTTGATTTTGATTGAATGTTTTATTTGATGGGTAATTTAATAATTAAGCCATTACATGGGTAATGGTTTTATGAAGATGTAGTAGTGAGTGTGAAAACCAATAGTGCAATGTAAAGCTTGGAATTTTTTGAGCTAGGGGGTACATTTGCTAGTATTTCTCACTTTATTGTATATTTGAAAAGGCTAGAGACTACGAAATTTTTTTCACTAAAAGTGTCTTGGATGTGCCCTGAGATGATCTTTGAGAAATGTTTTATGTGGTCTTTTTTTAGGGTACGTATAAAGTTCTATTGAAACTTAGTAAAATGGTCATTAAAAATAATTTTTTATAGCGATTTTTTACATATGTCATTAAAAATTGACAATCAGTGATTTTTTTTTTTATCACGGTTTTTATAAATTGTCTTTAAAATTTACAATTAGTGGTGTTTTTCTATGACGAATTTTTCAAAATGTCACAAAAAGTTGAAAATTAGTGATTTTTTTTTTTTGTGATGATTTTTTAAACTATCGCTAAAACTTATAATTAATGACTTTTTTGTAACAATTTTCAAACTATCACTGAAAATTAGCAATTAGTAACTTTTTAATAGTGTTATGGAAAAATGTCATTAATTTTCACATGACCTATTGGATAATAAGTTCATTTATTATGATCTACACGTAAGTCTCCAATTTATTTATTTATTTTTTTTGATACAGTTATTTTATTTCACACTCACTTTCTTGTGTTAGTCATGTTTAGATGTCGAACTCTCTCAAATTGCCAAGTTGTTGCAATTTAAAGAATAGGGACCAAAATTGCCACCATTTCTAAGCTATTTGTTCATCAAACTCTATATTTGGGATATGCGTGATGCACACGATCAAAGCCCACATTGTAAAAAGAAAGCAGGAAAACAAGAATGGAGAGAAGGCAAAGAGATGGAGAGAAAAAGGGGTAAAAAGATGTTAAGAAAGTTTCCAATAATGTCAATCACTTGTGGATATTCTTTTATTTGACACACAACAAAGGTTAGATATGAGAGACCAGAACTGCTTCCTTACCAAAACCACCTTCTTTGGTACTAGAGGAGTGCCACGCACTGTGCACGTGGGCTTTGTCTTATTGAATCCTTTTCCTTCTACATACAACCATCTTAAGAAATTTTAAATTCTTTTACGTAGTTTGTTATTCAATTTATGTAGAATCTTGCCAGTTGGCTTTGTAGTTTTTATTGTTTGAGAGACCATAACTGCTCTCATACCAAAACTACCAGTTATAGCAATGGTTATGTTGGCTTTACTAGATAGAATCATAGAATGAGTATAGGCCCCATTTGGAAGCATATATAAGGATGTTCACAAATTTTTGAAAACACTCTATGTTCATTCGTAGTAAGTCGTGACAATCTTTATCACTTTGTGTTACCTTATCCACAAATTCACGTCGTGCTAGAAAATAATTTCGTGGTGGTCTCTTATCGTACTCTAAGTAGTATGCACCATAGGCATATGCTAAGACACCAACAAATTGTGCATCTACAAATGTAAGTTATTTATCATATTCGACATTGGTATCTGTAGACACCCCATTTTTTGACCGTCCTCAAGACTTGGACGTCACCGCTTGAACACTCGGTGATCATCTATATTCGTGTTTGTTTTGAGTTCCCGGAGGTCTTGGCTACGCGCCTTGCCTCAGGATCTCTCGACTTGCTTGTTCTGTGCTTGGTTTTACAATAAGGACTTGTTTGTTTTTGCACCTGAGGGTAGAGAGTAGCTTGCTAGCTACCCCTGATACCCACCGGCCATGGCTTGAGGCCACCGTCCGTGTTTTGAGGCTACCGACCATTGGTGAAATAGTCCATTGGCCGGTCGGCATTTTGTGTGGCCGGCCGACCACCTGTTTGGCCGATGGCCTCCTTTTCTGGCCGGTACCACTTTTTTGCCTTTTTCAGGCGTGGTGCATGCCAGTTGTGCCAGCTGGAATGCACAAACCCTGCCCCCGTGCACATCTGTGGCTGTTTAGCCCCTTTTGTACCCTTTTGGTCTAGCTTCTTGAGGAAGCTTGGACCTTTGTCTTAGCTTCCTCAAGAAGCTTGGACCCTGCCTCAGTTTCCTCAAGAAGCCTTGGCCCCTTTGCCTTGGCTTCTTGAAGAAGCCTTGATCCTTTTAATTAGCTTCTATTGGAAGCTTAGCATCTTGGATGGTCTATATAAGGAGACAAACCCTCTCCTTTGTTTTGGTTCAGCAAAATTAGACCTAGAACATATATATTCTGATACATACATCTTCTCTCTCTATATCTCACACTCTCTCCTCATTTGTGTGTGTTTGAGGGCCTAAAAGGGTGATTTGTTCTTACTTTTGCACTAAGACACACACCATTACACCATACTTTGACTTTGGGAGGTGTTGAGGGTTTATTCTTGAGGTTTTGAGTTGGTTTTGATCATAAAAAGGTGGTTGGACTTGCTGTTCTTGAGGTGTTCTTCAAGGGTAACACTTTTGCTTTAGATTCTCCAATCTTGCACTAGCTTTTGACCTGCTTTGCATACTGATTTGAGCTTCGTGTATAACTGAAAAAAGTCTTGTATTTGCATGCTTGAGATACTTCATTAAGGTCATTTTGTTGTTTGGGGTCGATCCCCCCCTAGGCCTTGTTTGGCCCTTTTTGTACTCTCTTTGTTAAGTTTTGGAACCTCTTGTGTATTGGCCTTCTCACCACTGAAATCCAGTGGATTTTTAGTGGTGAAGAAAGGGGTTTTGAGGTCTTGCATAGGGGAGGGACACACCTTTCCCTTTGTCTCTCTCTTTTTTTTTTGGCTCTTAATGGTAGCATGCATGAGTAGTTGTCTTTAGCACCATTTCAGAGGTTTTTGGATGTTATTAGGTCACAATATGCCTCTATGTTTTGTCAGATTAATGACCCCTTTCATGCCTAATATACTTGCCTTGTATTCCCCTATTTTGCCTAGAAGTGCATCTTGCATCTAACCTACCATGCTCTCATATTTTGGCCTAACTTTGTGAAGTTCTTTGCCATGTCTTACCATGCTTGAGGTCTGTGGGGTGCTGTTTTGATCATATTTGCCATGTTTAGTATAGCCTCTTTGCATTTTGGCTTGTGAGCCTTGAGGGTGTGAGTTATGAGCATGTTTTAGTTGGGTTGTTTCAATGATTAGGGGTCATTTTACATGCCGTCTCAGTCCCTAATCCATGCTTGCATGATTGCATTCATCATCCCTTTCATGCCTCGAAGAGTTGTCTTGTTGAGCCTTAAAATGAGCATTGTGCATGCTTATGTGTTTGAGGCTTTGGGTTGCCATGACATTGGGTTTTAGGGGTCTCTTTTGCATGCTAAAACTCTATTTTGCATTGAAAAATCCATGCCTTATTTGCTTGGGGGTAGGTGTTGAGTAATGCCCTCATTTGAGACCTTGAATGCTTCTTTTTTTTTACATCCATTTCCTAGCATATTTCGGCATCATCCTTCGTATGTTTTTCAGAGTTTAACATGAGTGTTTGATGTCTTTGTTTGTCACCCTTAAGTGTCCTTGAGGGCTCCCCCTCCCATGCTTAGGTGATAGGCCTTGGTGTGTGCATGCTTGCATGCATAATTTGTGCCATTTTTAGCTCTTTTGGCCATTGTTTTGAGGTGTGGCTGAGGCCTCCCATTTCAGTCTAAGTCCATCCTTGTGTATAGTAGTATGTTTGATTTATTGCCTCTAGTTGCATGCTTGCAATATACCATGTTTGCATTACATGATAGGTTGCATTGCATTGCATCTCGCATGCTTAATACATTACATTTGCATGCATAAGTTACATTGCATTTGGCATGTTTTGTGCCTTAGTCATTTCGCACATTTGGGCCATGTTTGTATACATGCATTGCATTGCTTGGTTTGGGGTGTCAAACCAAGCATGAGGGGTGAGGTGTGTTCGTACTCAAAGTGACGAAATACGTCTCACTCCTCGGTTGCCAATACCCTTGATCTCAAGCATGATAGGGTGTAAGGCACTCATCTCTTTTGTTGTATGCATTTTACATTGAATGGCAAGCTTGGCCTCTTAGGCCATCATGCATCAAAATTCATAATTGATGGCCCGAGGGTCGAGAGCCATGCTCCCTTGAGTCCATTGCAAGATAGGGAGTGCGACCACGCACACATTTGCTTGAAAATCCCATACCATACACTATCTGTCCTCTGCTGCTGTCAAAACAGATTTCTGTAGGAACATTTGGCCGACCGACTACTTATTGTGCCGACCGACCAAGTACAATTAGCCGATAGTTAAAACAATGGTCGGTGACTATTCCCTTTGGCGGATGATGTTCCCACTTGGCCGGTGATGCTCCTCAGTGTTCAGAGAAGCATCCTTGGGACTCGTGAAAATTTTCAGAGGAGCAAGGCAGTGTAAACAGAGGCAACAGTGGCATGGTACGGGTTTCCGGGCGAGACGAGTCAAGCATGCACCATTCGCGCATTCCGAGGCAGGGCTGCGGCCATCTTCCTTCTATATTTAATTCGTTAATTAATTAGAAGTTCTGTAATAATTAATTTAGCAGTATTCATTTGGTTGTGTATTATTATTTGGACCCTCCGAGCGAGGGCAATTGTGTAATAAGTGTGTGTGAGTGTGTGTATGTCTTCCAACCCCACTTCTTTCT
Organism: Camellia sinensis; assembly: GCF_055761805.1. Classification (NCBI taxonomy): domain Eukaryota; kingdom Viridiplantae; phylum Streptophyta; class Magnoliopsida; order Ericales; family Theaceae; genus Camellia; species Camellia sinensis. The sequence continues at coordinate 87,425,976 of NC_138965.1, forward strand.
TCCCTTTTATTTACTAGCTTTCGATGGTTAGTATTAGGACATATTTAAATTAGCATACCTTATATTATGCATACGTGCATTCATACATTTATCTTGCATGCATCGGGCTCGGCGCATCATACTAACTGCATTTGTGTTTCAATTCTAAATTGAATACGTGTTAGTTGTAGCATTTCGCATGTCATTTTAGAATAGCCGAGCCTATTGTATTCCCATTCCTGCATGTATTGCATTAGGCATTTCTGTATAGTTAGGATCATGCATGGATTTCTAACATAGCTTTTGTTTTGGCTTGGCGTACTCGGTAAGCTTTTACGCTTTAGCATCCTTGCATGCGTGTGAGTGTTGCCATGACAGCATGATTAACATGAGGCTATTTGCTTATGTGATATAACTGCTTGAATGCCTGTGGATGGAGGTTGAATTACCTGAATTGGAATAATGCATTAAAACCGTGAGTTTTAAGCCCACTTGATAGTGGCAAAAACCATCTTTTCTAAAGCCCACTTGAGGGTGGCAAAACCTGCATTTTAGCCTACTTACGAGTAGCAAACTGCTTTAAAAAACAAACATGAAATGTTTTGTTCTAACTCAGGCGATTCAGTCTATACTTGTATGCTGTGCACATCACGTAGTAAATCTAGGCTAATAACCAGAATAAGAACGCATAATGTTTTCAAAACAAGATATCATGGTTAGTAGAGGCCGATCTTCGGATCGGGTGAGAGGGGATGCTCATAGCTGACCTTCCCCAATCGTACCCAAGTTTCCGAGCCGAGGCAACTCTGGTGATGATGGACACGTGGCCTTAGACAAACGAGTCAGGGCTTCCTAAATTCTCCCAAAATAAAATATTTAGGTGGCGACTCTGTATCTGGCAAAGCAGTCCATGTTTGGTACTTCGTTACAAAAATCTGTTTTTCAAAACGATTTGCCGGATTTGGACTCTTTGGTTCAGATTAAGAACCGTGACAATTTGAGTCCGAACTGTAGTGAGCCCCAATGAACAAAATGAGCAATTTCCCCTGTGGGACGTTCAGGAGACGTCTACAGTATCCATCTACAAACATGAAATCAATGTGATAAGTACGTAAGGGCATCTCACTAACAAAATGCACCCATAAAAAAAAATAATAATAATAAAAAAAGGAGTAAATAACTAGTTAGAATAGGAATTGACAAAAACAATTGGAAAATAGAAAACAACCCAAAAAAATTAAAAATATAAAAAATTATCAGGATGCATGATTAGCTAAACATATTTGGGAAGAACAACACAATTGAACAACCACCAGATTAAGCCATTGGGTTCTGCCAGTCACAGAGGTTAACTATGTTTCTATCACACTCCTATTATTTTTGTTGCTTGCTCATCGTGGATATAAATTGAAAAATATGGCTTTATCTTTGCTGAATAGATCCCTTTTGTTGCTCTAGGAGCTCTTCATGATGGTATAATTACTTGTCACCATACAAGTTTATACAACATATTATGATGGATAAAAGTCAGAACACTTTTATATGTAGTTTTAATCCAAATTCAACAATAGAGATCTCATATGGTTTCAACATATGATTTAAGCAATGGAATCTAATAATTTTTGCATCCATTTAATCAAGTATACTGACCAATAGAGATAAGGTCAATGACAGTTCGGTGTGGATGCTTGTTTTAATTATTTTGTTTCATGCACCAAGTTGGCTGTATGAGTTAACACTATGAACACATGTTAGAATTGAAATAATGAAAATACTCAATGCTCAAATGTACATTTCGCAGTCCTCTATTTATGGCATAAAATGAGAAGATACATGTGCCCCTTTTATTAGTACACACAAGGGCAAATATTCAGCACATAAATCATACAACCTAGATTGATCTTACAAGAACATATGATGTCATACTAATTCAGGAATTTTTTTCAAACATTTGGTACCTATATATATATATATATTTCCAAAGCAGAAAGCTAAAAATAATTTTATAGAACAAATCCAATTAAACAAATAAATAGAACAAATCCAAGCTCAAACCAACAGAAGAATTCAATCATTGCTAAACCCAAGAAAAATTATTCATTGAAATCCATCATCAATTTATAACAACGAACCCTATACATAGATAGTAGAAAAAGCCTAACATAAATATCCTAAACTTCACCCACTTATCAATTCAAATAAAAAATGAAAACAAATCCAAAATTTATGACAGCTATTTTACCACCCCAAAAAATTAAATAAATAAATAATAACAGAAACATATTTCCAAAAATATTCAAGATAAGACATTGATCTTGTTAAGAAGACTAAGAATACAACAATATAGAGTAAAGAAAGAAAATAACTCACAGTGAATTAAAAAGCTAAAATTGTTGATCTGTTGTAAAGAAAAATCAACAATGCTCTGAGTTCTTACAACTGGAGATGATGAAACATTGGGAGAGAGAAATAGGAGAGATACAATATTTTCAATGTACTCAGATGATTTTGTAGAGGGAAACATGAAAATATATATCAAATCAATCCGCATAAGAGGGAGTTATGAAGGGAAGATGACAAACAGGGAAACCAAAATAAATGAGCTAAGTTTTGTGGGAAAATTCAAATTTCCCTGTGAAATTTGCGTGAAATCAATAGAGTATCTAATATGCTAGTTTGAGTTGTACAGGAAACTTGAATTTCTATTACATTCTAGGACTCTCTTTCTAAACAAACACTTAATTTTTTTATTTTTTTTTCTTTTTCTTTCACTTTCTTATATTCTCTCTCTAACCAACTGAGCCTATGGCTTTCGATATGCAACTAGGCCAAATGGTCAAAAAGGGTACCTCAGCAAGATTACCTACTATACCTCTCACACCTAACACCGAGAAGTGAAAGGAGGATCAAACAGTACAACGGTAGTCCAGATCCAAGGGTTGTGTTCCCATCGTGGCAAAGCCCGCGACCGGTCAGCCTTTTGGCAAGCTTTTTAGGCAAGCCTCCGACAAATCATCCAGGAATAGCAGATGGTAAACACAGTGACTTAAGCGCACCAATGTAAATGCAATGCAAAGAAACATATAAGTGTAGATAAAATTTCATATTATGAATTTCAAATCAAGTTCTCTAATGTCCCAACAGAGTCGCCAGAAACTATAGCTCAGCTTTTTCGTACCCCCTTTCAGAAGCTCGAAAGAAAGCCCTACAGTTCGGACTCCCGTGGTTCTGAATCTAATCTCACAAGTACATTGTGAAATTGATAAATACCAAAGAGTTCAAATCCGGCAAATCGTTTGAAAAATTGATTTTTGAATAAAAAATGTCAAAATTGGATTGCTTTGTCAGATACATAGTCGCCACATAAATATTATATTTTGGGAAAGTTTAGGAAACCCATGACTCATGCCAAAAGCCACATGTCTGTCATCACCAAAGTGCCTCAACTCGGGAACTTAGGTATGAAAGGGAAAGGTCATGAATTGAGTAATCACGCTCGCCCGATCAAAGATCGGCTTCTACTAATCATGATGTAATTTTTATCAACATTATATGCTCTTGTTCCTGTTTATTAGGCTAGCATTTACTATGTGATGCACGCAAGCAAGTATAGAATAGTTTGTCCGAATTGGAACAATTCAATTTCATGTTTCGAAAAGAGTTTGATTTTACCACTTAACAAAGTGGGCTTAAAGTTCGTGAATTTGCCACTCAACAATGTGGGCTTAAATGTACATTCATTGAATCATTTCAATTCAAGCAATAAGCCTTCATCCACAAGCATTCAAACAGTTATGGCAATTAAGCACTTAGCCTCATGGCGAGTCATGGCGATCACTTACACTTATGCAAGTATACTAAAGCACTAAAAACTCACCTAGTACTCCAAGCCATGAAAAGAAACTAGTTAGAAAAATGCATGTTCCTAACTATGCGAGATAACTAATGCAACACATACAATATGAAACTAATAGGCTCGGCTACTAATATGGCATATGGATCAATTTAAATAGCATGCGGTCTAAGCACGTATTCAAAAAAGTATTGAACTAACAATGCAATTAGAATGATGAACCGAGTCTCGGTGCATGCAATACAAAATGAATGGATGCAAACATGAAGTATGCTAAACGAAACATGATGCTCCTAATCTAACCATCAAAAGCGGATAAATAAAAGGGAGAAAGACGTGGGATTGGAAGACATACACATTATTACATTACGCTCTCATGAAGGAGAATCCGAATGAATAAACTAGCTAAGCTAAACTACTTAACTAATTATTACAAAACTTAAGTAAATAAATTAACTAACCATTCTAAGCTAATTAATTAAGAATTTAACTAGGCTAAGCTAATTAAATATTACAACACAAACTAATTTAATTAATCAAAGCTCAAAAACAAACTAATAAGCTCAAAAACAAACTAAGTACAACACTTTACTAATTAGCTACAACTAATTAAGTACAACAAATAAATAACTAATTTAAACTAATTAACTAGTACAAGAAGCGAATGAGGCCCATGCATGCTTGGTTTCTACCCGAAGAACATTCATTGTTTTGCTGTTGTATGCCTCTATTACACAACACTTACACTTTTTCCTTCTCCAGATCAATTCTGCCATGCTTCACAAGCACACTGCTCAAAAATCACTGGTGGTCGGCAGGCCAGAAGTAGTGGCCAGTCGGCCACCATTAAGGGGTTGTCGTCCAACACTGATGGTCTGCCGGCCAGTAACAGTGGCCAGCCGGCCACTAGTGATGCACAATTTCATGCTGTAATAGAGAGCAAACAGGGCAAAGATAGGGCATTCTCACCGATTGTTTGTACTGCATATCCCTATTTATCGTCAAAACATCTCAAATGAGTGATATACTTGGTCCTCAAGCCATCAATCAAGCAACTTCATTGCATAATGGCCAAGGATCCAATGTGTACAAGTTCAATAAATGCACAAACAAGACCAAAACCATCACCCCATCATGCATGATCAAAGGCAATGGAGACCTAGGAAACTTGGCACATTTCATCACTTTGAGTATGAAATGTCCCAATTTTTCTTGTGTTCAATTAACGTCTAATTGAACACACCAAAAAAAAAATCAAATTCTTATCTTGCACAACTTTAGTTTCCAATTTTGTTTACTCATTTTAGTTTACCAACCATTCCTTTATCCAATTAAGTCTAATGGTGAGTTGAAGTCCTCTAATGGAAAGACGGCTCAAAAACACAAGTTGTTTTGGGTATGAAAGAAGGATCATACCATTGGTAATGAACCACGCAGGGGATTAAACCATTAAGTATGAAACCTCAATTTCATGCTTAGGCAAACAAGTGACTTGAAACCACTTTCAAAGCAAAATAAAAAGCTAAGAAATGAGAGAGATTGCAGAGATGATTAATGCTAAAATGAAGTATGAAAAGCCCAAAATAAGTGCTATCAACTCAAATAAATGATGTCTAAAGCCTAAAACATCAAGCTTATGAGGACTATTACACCAGAAGCGTGCAAAACAAGACTCAAATGCAATAACCAACTCAAAACAGAATTAAAACAGTCCAAAATAGAGCTTAAAACATGTTGGAATTAAGCTACAACAAACTAGAAAAATACAGTAACACATAAAGCTATCTAGGCTAGCAAACAAGACACAAGGAGGGGAGGCTAACCCCTCCAAATTTGGACTTCAAAACATGATTTTTACCACTGAAAATACTCTAAAATTCAGTGTTCAAAAGCCCAAAAAAAGATGGTTTGAAGGTAGGAAACAAATATGGAAAAGCCTTACAACCAAGGAATAAATAAGGGTGAACCACCCCCTAACCTTAAATGGCCTAAACCACCAATTTCAGCCCACAAAAATAGAATTTTTTATAGCTCAAAACAGCCCAAAAAACAATGGGAAAAGATATAAAAGCAAGTATGCAAAACAAGTTTAAAAGATAAGTATTATACCTCTTAGAGCAAAGATCAACTTTAGGCAACAATTCAAGCCAAAACCACCTTCAAGAGCTCCAAGAAGGCTTCAAGGAACCTCAACTCAAAGATGATCAACTTTGGTTAAAGAGGTGTAGGCAAAAGTGTGATGTATGTAGGCTAATGTGCACAAATTTGCAAGAAAGTGAGAGAAATGTAGAGAGAGAGAGAGAGAGATTTTTGTTAACCCTAAAAAATGGGGGAGGAGACCACCTATATATAGAAAAACATACATTTGGCTGAAATAAATCCCTCCATATACATGTGTAAGGAAATGAAACCAATTGTGCCAACAGCTGGAACAGCTGTCAATAGAATATCTAAAAAAAGACACTGGTGGCCAGCAAGCCACCTATATGGCCGACAGGCCACCAGTGATAACCAGTAGGCCACTTGGATGGCCGGCAGCCACCAGGGGTTGTAGGCTTGAAAGTCTTGGTCCAAAACAAGGCATAAAATGAACAGGGTGTGAAGGCTCAAAGACAGGGCATTCTGCTGAGGACTTCAGGCACTAAAACGAGCACACATAATCATAATCATCGAGTGCACAAGCGATGACGTCCAAGTCTTAAGGACGATAAAAAATGGGGTGTCTATATGTAGGCTTTAAAAATCATGTTAAACACAAATATGAAGTGGATTTTGGTTTTTGGCGCCTCTAACGCTTTTAATTTCAGTTCAAAGTTGTACTTGCAACAGATATTCCTACATTCAACAGATATAATTCCAAAATCACATAATTCACATATTTATATCAAACACATAATCACATACATAATACGAGTTGGGTTATCACATGCTTTGCCTTTATATATATATATATATATATATATTAGGTGCATATGGTTTCCCTTCAGCCCGTGATCGGACTGAAGGGTACTGTTGGGCCCGTGGGGGCTCACCACGAATTCCGTTTTGATAATCTGAATCGTCGAATATGTAAAACTCATCGAGTACTATATACCTGTAAAACATCATGTTGATTAGATATCGATAGCTACCTGATCAAATCAGTTTTGTATATAAAAAAAAAAAAAACAAATGGACGCTGAAAAAATAAACGATTGATAGAAATCTGATCCAATGAGATAGCTATCGATATCCGATCAACGTGATTTTTATAAGCATATAATACTTGACAAATTCTACACATTGAACGGTTCAAATTATCGAAACGGGACCCGTGGTGGGCCCCTATGGGCCCGACAGTACCCTCCGTCCAATCACGGACTGGAGGGAGGCCCAACCCATTTTAGATTGGGAAGAAAATCTTTATTGCAAAATTAATAAAAGATTAGATCAATCTTATACAATGGTATCTCAAAAAGAGATAAATAACTTTTATAGAATGAAGGATCCAAGTCTCTATAGACGAGGAGAAAAGACACTCACAACAGAGGGAAACAATTCACACAGGAAAGATTATTGCATCATCAAACTAAAAATTAAGAAAACTAAACAAACAAACAAACAAACTAGATCCAAGTTGTCACCGAACTCATCTTTTATTCCATTGCTTCGCAGCCATCAAATTGGAATCTGAAGACCTTATATTCGTTGGTCAAGATCAAACATTAAAGTTGAGGTGGTCAACTAGTATAAAACAAATACATTATCTAGCGTTGGCTTTCCGACCGTGAGAAGATCTAAAACCAGATCTTAAGCTTTTAGGCTCAAGAGTGGAGAAGATAAGGCAGTAATGACTGAACTAGTGATGTAAACATCAGATAAGTTAAGAGGGGGATCGAATGGAGGAGAAAGGAGAGGAGAGAGAGATTACATAAGTAGGAGAGCCACTGTAGTCTCTATCTTTCCTTGTAGAAAAATCTAGAGTAAAAAACAAGAGGGATTTAAGATTTAGGGAAAGGCACAAAAAATTATAGTTTATAGTATTGGGGGAGGTGCAAAACATCATATGTGCATATAATTTATAATTCATATTCATTTTAAATGTAAGTTTTACTCAAGCTCTGTTTGGGATGTTATTTTTTTGGCTAAAATAATTAATAAAGACAAAATATCATATCTTACTCATTAATCAACCATTTTTTTTCTTTCACGACCATCTATTAACTACAACTAAAATAGTCAAACCATCCAAAACATAACTTTTTTCATATCATAAAAAATAGTCAAAAAGCAAAAAAATAAACTAAAATAGCTAAGTTTCCAACAAGACAAATAAGTTGCTTATTGACTTATTTCTGTCACATCACTCTTACTTTTTTGCATGATTTTTTTTATAATAAATCCAAAAATAAGTCATACCTAAACTCGCCCTAAGAATATATTAATTTTTTTTTTTTTTTTTGAAAGGGACCCTAAGAATTAACAGTCAAATTTAAATTCATATTATTTTTCTAAACTATTTTTAAAGCGAATTACACTAACGATCCCTATAATTTGGGGCTTGTGTCACTTTGGCCCTTGACTTTTTAATTATGACACATTTACCCTGAATTTTAAATCTTGTTCTAAATAAGAACAATTGAAGATATCATTATTGAATTTCAAAGGCAAAATTGTCAATTTGATAAAATATAAACTAATTTGACAAAAATACATGTCAAAAAAATATTTTTGAATTTTTGAAAATTATTTTTACCCACTAAAGATAAAATTATGTAAAATTGATAAATACTTTAGACATTTATTTATTTATTTATTTATTTTACCAAATTAATTTTTATTATGTGTTTAGATAATGATCATGTAATGAGTGGTTGTTTTTATTTTCATTAAATTAGTTTCTATTTTTCTAAAAATCAAATATGGCGACAATTTTAATATCATTATTAAACCAATCCATTAAATCAAAAAATTAAAAATTAAAAACATTGCATATATCAAATATATTGATTACACATTAAAATCCTAATAACCACTCATTACATGATCATCATCCAAACACATGCCAAAATAAATAAATATCTAAAAGATTTATTAATTTTACATAATTTTATCTTTTGTGGATAGAAATAATTTTTAAAAATTCAAAAATATTTCTTTTGACATTTATTTTTGTCAAATTAGTTTATATTTTATCAAATTAACTATTTTGCCCTTGAAATTAAGCAATGGAATCTTTAATTGTCCTTATTTAGAATAAGATTTAAATTTCAGGGTCAAATATGTCACAATTAAAAAGTCATGAATCAAAGTGACACAAACCCCAAATTATAAGAACTGTTAGTGTAATGCGCCCTTACTTTTATGTACGACTTTTAGATCTGTAATTGTATTGTTTGTAGGATTGTTCTCGTCTTCCTTTAGTTGTCTTAGAGTACTCTTACCATTATCAAAATTAACGGATGGCACACACGATACGTGTGTAATTTAAATAGGTAAGAATAAAAAAAATCATAATGAAATTAATGTTATAATGTATACTTGGTTTAAGTGGTATAAGTCCTCACACCTTAAACCCATGGTCATGGTGGGTTCAAACCTTACCCACCTCTTTGAGTGACTTCTTTAAAAAATAAAATAAAAAATACTGTCATTTAAAAATAATATAGATAGATATTTGATCATTTGAAATTCCCAATCTCTCACAAATATTTAAAAAATTAATGATTTATGTATACTTTTTTTTCGGTGTTCTTATCTTATATTTTAGCTGTCTCATTTGCCAGCAGTATTTTATACCTTCTGTTTGGGTCAAAGTTTATTAATTATTAGTAATTTATATTTGAAATGTGGATTTAACAAGTATTTAAATCAGCACTAGACATATGAAACAAAGTTACAGATCATTTAAAATTGTTATTTTATTTAAAGGTTTAGATTTGTACATGTTAGCTCTGCAAAAAAAATAAAAAATTTAAAAAATAAAAAAAATAAAAAACGCAAAAATACAAAATTGACAGATGAAGCCAACTCAAGTCTCCTTATCAAGCAACGGCTTAAATCTTGCTGGCTATTTGTACCAAAATACAAAACAATAAAAATAAAAATAATTTAATAATCAAACTCTATATGAACTGGCCAAGTAAACCACGATTTAGTACACGAGTTTTTTTATTAAAGCAAGGTTAAGAGTGAACAAGATTTATGGGAAATTATTCAATATTCCTGAAGCACCACGTGTCCATACTCCAAACCAATCACCAATTAGTTAGCCCCATATTGTTTCCCCATTCCCAACATAAATCGTAGGCCCTTGTGTCTCTTCTCCAATTAAAAGCTTATGGAGCACCGCGTGTCCATACTTCGGGAGTACTGAATAATCACCCCAAGATTTATATAGTGTTATCCTTAGGCTAAGGATTCCTTTGACACTAGCTCATAAGTTTTTTTTTGGCTTCATTTCACCTTTTTTTTTTAAAAAAAAATTTAAATAGTTTACTGAAGATGAAAATAAGTTAAGTTTTATATTAAAAAAAAAAAGTCCATTTTTAATTTTTAAATTTGTTTAAGTTCGTCTAGTTTAAATGAACTTAAAAAAATAATATATTGAAAAAAAGAAAAAATAGACTTAAAAAATAACGCAATTTATAAACTGCTGTAAAAAATAATAAATAAATAAAAACTCTAAATTTAGATGGAAGAAATTTTTTAGGAAATGAAAATGTGATGATGACATAAACCACTTGTATGAAAACATGTGAATTAAAATGTTAGATTTTTATTTTTATTTATTTATTTATTGTTTTCAACAATGAGAATAAATTAGAAGAGAGAAAAATGTCTTAATCATCAAGTGGAGTGCCACAACATGAACTCCAAAAAAAAGACAGACTCTATTTTAATTTGGAACACAAACTTAGTTGTATCAAGGGCGTAATATGTGGTAGAAGCATGACATGTGCCTATCACTATGTTAGCAATTAATACTTGATCATATAATTTAGTGATCCAGAAGCATGACTATATATTATATTTATTTATATAATATAAGTTATGTTTGGATCAAAATTTTCATTGAAATTTGTTGCCAAAAAAGAAAAAAGAAGAGAAAAATGAAAAATATATATATATATATATTTAACTTCTATTTCATATATTCTTCTATCATTTTTTCTTCTTTCACAAATTCTTGTCTAGATCATTGATCTAAATACAGTATTCGAAAAATGCTAATATATACAACTCCCAAAAGTGTATATATTATTTTATTATTAATGAAGTTTTTTATTTCTTCCCCACACAAAAAAAAAAAAAACAACAACAACAACAACAACAACAACTCCCAAAAGGTGTATATACATATAAATACAAAATCTCAGTCTCAATAGTTCATAAATTTCACCAATTTGAGTTATAACAAAATCAAATTGATTCATCACAAATATACCACGAAGGTCATTTTGACTCATAACATAACAACACAATCTCATAATCCAGTTTATAATCAAATATCACAAAGTCTCGTATCACAAGAGCAATGCCAAAGGTACTTGCACTAAAAATTTCATAAGAGAGAATGTGTATTGTAGAATTTTCCAAACTCTAAAACCTCTCTTCTCATGTAAAAGGTTTGGATCAACAATTAAGACAGAAAAAATAATATTGTGGTACCAAACAAAAAAATTTAAAAAACATATTGTCTAGATTTTACTCACCAAAAACAACTATTCTTAATATTTTTGTGTGTTCAAATTCTTGATTTATCCATAAAGTACCCTACGAGGGTTTCAAATTAGAAAGGCTTACAATCAAAACCAAAACCACTGCACTCAGCACTACCAAAAGCATTAGCCACCACAACACCGTTGGAAGCCAAGAAATTCGCTGGAAAACCGCTCGCTGCCACCGCCATCTCATCAGCCCTAGCCAATAAGTTACTCTTAAGAACTTCCAATGCAGCCACATACTGCTCAAGCTCATGCAACTCTAATCCCTCAACACTCTCATCCCACCAAAACCCACCTCCTCCTCCGCCGCTGTTCAACTCGGCCACCGCCTTTCCTCTCTCCTTCTCCGCCTCCAACTTCCCCACCGCCTTCACATACTTCTTACTCAATTGCTGCACTTGCCGGACCTCCTCCTCGTGACACATGTCCAAACACTGAGAATTAGGGTTAGGGTTAGGATTCTTACTCACTCGATGGCGCTCCGAGCACTGAGAGTTAGAATTAGGGTTAGGGTTAATACTTTGCTGATGCACTTGATGGAGCTCGTCATCATGACACGTGTCGAAACCATGGGAATTAGGGTTAGGATTAGGGTTTTCGGAGAGAAAGCGATCGATGACAGAGTCAACAGAGGGGTTGCCAAAGGCGAAGACCTTGCCGGCAGGGGAGGTGACGATGACGGCGACGTGGGCGCCGCACAAGACGCCGAGTTCGCCAGCTTTTTTGAATATTCCGGCACGGCGCTTGGAGAAGGTAACTTGGAGCTGGCTTTTCTTCTCTATCTTCTTGATTTCAATCTTTTGGCGGCCCATGCTGTGTTTTTTCTGCTTGTTTTCCATGAATTGATGGGTTAGAGTTTGGAGAATATGGATTCTAGGGATTGTTAAGAAAGAAGAAGAAGAAGAAAGCTTGATTTATAGTTATTGTTTGTGTCTAGATTTTGGAAGATTTGTTGCCATTGTTGTAAGAGAGAAGACAGAAGAATTAAGGAAGTTTATTTTTTCATATATGGAAGTCTATGAAGTTTCTTAATTCGAACACTATAGAGCTTGTGTATCACAATGAGGTGATATTTTAGACAAAGCCTATGCACCCATAAAAACATAAACAAAAAATTGAACCAGAAAAGTAATGTGTGACATTTATTGTTTGTATAGTGGGGTTCATATGAAATTAATTTCAACTATTAAATGTGTATTTTGGATTTTTTTTTTTTAGTATTTTTTTTTTGGGGGGAGGGGGGGATGGAGAACTCCTCCCTGGATATGTATATTTGATTTGATTTTCATAATCTATTTTTAAAAATTAAAAATTAATTTGATGAAAAAAATAAAATTAGTTATAATTTTTATATAATTTTTTTTAGATGGCAACAATAATTTTTAAAATTTTAAAAATATCTTTTTGATGACATGATTATTTTTCTATTTTCTTTATACTTCAAGAATTTCATAGTCCTCTTCATCATCAAGGCAATATGATTTTCATCATGCCGCATAATTATTATTTGCCTTGAATTTAAATCTGAAATTTCAATCCTTTTGACATTACAATATTTCCTTCGAAATAAAAAATAAGCCAACAGTTTTGATCAATATTCAGCTTAATTGGTAATAAAAACCCATAAATTGGGCCTTAAATCTGTTGGATTTAAGCCTAAATCTTGAGAAAACTAGGATTAAAAAACTATGTCAAATTGGACAATTTTCAGCTATTTTTTGGAGGCCTTATGTGTTTCGGTGAAGCCCATATGGCCCATATTACTAATACCTCCTTGAATTGCTAGCATGTGGCTAGTCCAAAACCTTGCGCCAGTTTCATCTATTTTCTGGAAGGCCTAGTAGTTTTGGGAAGCCCAATGGGCCATATCATTTGGGCCCCTAATAGCAAAACTAGTCCAGTCCAAAACTATACAATATTGGACAATTTTGAGCGGTTTTCTTGGAGGCCCGAATGGCCCATTGGCTAGCTTGTAGATGCGATTTTATTCCACGTCATGTCAATCACTTAGAGTTGACATAATAACGACTTCAATAATGTTACATTTTTGAATTTATCACCTTTAAATGATTCTTAATGGTATAGTATTGAAATCAAACTTATATATTAAAATATTTAATAAATTAAAAGTTGACACTTGTCATATTTATCATTAAGAATTATTTTTAGGGTTGATAAATTATGTGTTTTAAATATTTTTCTAATGACTTGTTCATTACAAAGTGAAGCTATTTGATGGTGCTGAAACATGGTCACATGATGTTCTAAAAATATTGTAATTGGTGAAAAAAATTTACTTTTGTGTTAAATGATGTAAAATAACAAAGGACATAGTATTTAGTGATTGGTAACAGTATTGCGAGGTGGTGCCTCCCGATTACGAAATAATTTTGGGTTAGCAAAGCACAAGAGGCGAGGGTTGGTTTGGGAACATATGTTTTTAGTAATTTTTTTATTATGAATATGAAGTGAGAAAACTAAATTATTTATAAAATGTATTTTTGAATTTTCACAAAAAAAAAAAGTGTAAAAAATGTGAATAAAACTAAAAAAAAATTAATTTTTATATGGCTTATTGATTTTATTTTTTTTTACAATATTAGAGTTCGTTTGGGATGTGGATTGACTTTTTAGCTTTTTTAGCCTGGGGTTAAAAAGTCTCATTCATGAGATAGAATTTTTGACTTTTGTGAAAGAAAAAATAAAATAATTATGAATTGGATGTGATATTTTGTCTTATTTAGCTAAAATAATCAATTTTGTCTTATATGGCTATTTTAGTCCAAACTTGCTTCCCAAACGGAGCCTAAATTGTCAAACTCTTTCTCAATTTTTAGTACAAATACATTCATTTTTTTTAATCTATATTAAATAGTTAAACCGTTTGTTTTGTTTAACTCATTTATCACCCCTAAAAGCATTTCCAATGCTTACTTTAATTTTGTATTACATTTGAATAAAAATTTGATAAAAAGTTTAATTTGATACTTTGCGTTTCAACACTAATTGTTTAAGTTTGATTAAATAATCAATTGACTGGGAGACAACCAACAATGGGCAAAACAATGAGCAACTTTACAAATACCCAGTTGTCTGGGAGACGGACAATCGATTGGTTGTTCGGTGCACGGTGAAGCGCAATGACTCTCTTCAAAAATTTGATGAATGTTGAAATCTCATTTGATTCGATACAATTTTTGTTTTTCCCCTCATCTAGGACTTGTTTAGGAATAGACTATTTTAGTAACTTTTTGATTTTTTGACTAAAGAAAAATGGTTGAGAGCATGAAAAGTGGTGCTCTAATAGCATCACTAATGATGTGGCAGTGGGCTATGCCTTTTTTTTTTTTGGCATTCCCAATGCATTAGTGCTATTAGTGGTTTTTTTAGTGATATGAATCATTGTTGTTTGACTAAAATATGAAGTAAAAAAAAATTAATATGTTTGGAATATTTTTTAGCTTTTTATTAAAAAATGTGCAATATATATATATATATATATATATATATATATATATATTGGCTTTTTAGTATAATTTATTAACTTTTTTATTTTTGTAATGACTTTTTGTTTTTTTAGGCTAAAATTAAATGTTGTCAAATGAGGTCTTAATATAGGTTTGATGCCATGATTAGAGGAAAGAAAGTAATTAATGTGTTTCATTAAATTTAAATTTGATTCCAAATTTAAGGGCTATTTTGGGAAGTGAGTTAAAAGCTATTTCTCACATTTTAACCCACTTCCCTCTCTAATAAAAAAAGTCAAAAAAAGTTAAAAGTAATTTTTAAGGAAAATGTTTGGTAGCTCAAAATTTTATGACTCAAATGGCTTAAATCACTCAAAACGACGTCGTTTTATACTTATTTTTTTTTTATTTATATTGTTGAATTTTTAACCATCTTTTCAAAACACCCCTAAGTAAGTGTTAGAGACGGTCTAACAATAAGCCACTTGGATGGCCGGCAGCCACCAGGGGTTGTAGGCTTGAAGGTTTTGGTCCAAAACAAGGCATAAAATGAACAGGGTGTGAAGGCTCAAGGACAGGGCATTCTGTTGAGGACTTCGGGCACTAAGGCCAAGTTTGGGAAGACTAAATAAGTGTACTTTTTAACTTTTATTGTATTATGTGTAGAAAAAGTAGAGAGGAGATGTTGATTGATGTGACCCAAAAAAGATAAAAAGATGAAATAAGTGCACTTATTTTGTTTAGCCAAACTTGGCCTAAAACGAGCACACATAATCATAATCATCGAGTGCACAAGCGATGACGTCCAAGTTTTGAGGACGGTCAAAAATGGGGTTTCTATATGTAGGCTCTAAAAATCATGTTAAACACAAATTTGAAGTGGATTTTGGTTTCTGGCGTCTCTAAGGCTTTTAATTTCAGTTCAAAGTTCTAATTGCAACAGATATTTCTACATTCAACAGATATAATTCCAAAATCACATAATTCACATACATAATACGAGTTGGGTTATCACATGCTCTGCCTTTATATATATATATATATATATATATTAGGTGCATATGGTTTCCCTTCAGTCCGTGATCTGACTGGAGGGTACTGTTGGGCCCGTAGGGGCTCACCACGAATTCTGTTTTGATAATCTGAATCGTCCAATGTGTAAAATTCATCGAATACTATATACCTGTAAAATATCATGTTGATTAGATATCGATAGCTACCTGATCAAATCAGTCTTGTATATTAAAAAAATAGACGCTGAAAAAATAAACGATTGACAGAAATCTGATCCAATGAGATAGCTATCGATATCCGATCAACGTGATTTTTTATAAGCATATAATACTTGACGAATTCTACACATTGAACGGCTCAGATTATCGAAACGGGACCCGTGGTAGGCCCCAATGGGCTCGACAGTACCCTCCGTCCAATCACAGACTGAAGGAAGGCCCAACTCATTTTAGATTGGGAAGAAAATCTTTATTGCAAAATTAATAAAAGATTAGATCAATCTGATACAATGGTATCTCAAAAAGAGATAAATAACTTTTATAGAATGAAGGATCCAAGTCTCTATAGATGAGGAGAAAAGACACTCACAACAGAGGGAAACAATTCACACAGGAAAGATTATCAGATCATCAAACTAAAAATTAAGAAAACTAAACAAACAAACAAACAAACTAGATCCAAGTTGTCACCGAACTCATCTTTTACTCCATTGTTTCGCAGCCATCAAATTGGAATCTGAAGACCTTATATTCGTTGGCCAAGATCAAACATTAAAGTTGAGGTGGTCACCTAGTATAAAACAAATGCATTATCTAGCGTTGGCTTTCAGACTGTGAGAAGACCTAAAACCAGATCTCAAGGTTTTAGGCTCAAGAGTGGAGAAGATAAGGCAGTGATGACTGAATTGGTGATGTAAACATCAGATAAGTTAAGAGAGGGATCGAAGGGAGGAGAAGAGAGAGGAGAGAGAGATTACATAAGTAGGAGAGCCACCGTAGTCTCTATCGTCCCTTGTAGAAAAATCTAGAGTGAAAAACAAGAGGGATTTAAGATTTAGGGAAAGGCACAAAAATTTATAGTTTATAGTTTAGAGGGAGGTGCAAAACATCATATATGCATATAATTTATAATTCATATTCATTTTAAATGTAAGTTTTACTCAAGCTCTGTTTGGGATGTTATTTTTTTGACTAAAATAATTAAGAAAGACGAAATGTCATATCTTACTCATCAATCAATCATTTTTTTTTTTCTTTCTCGACCATCTATTAACTACAACTAAAATAGTCAAACCATCCCAAACATAACTTTTTTCATATCATAAAAAATAGTCAAAAAGCAAAAAAATCAACTAAAATAGCTAAGTTTCCAACAAGTCAGATAAACTGCTTATTGACTTATTTCTGTAATATCACTCTTACTTTTTTGCACGATTTTTTTTATAATAAATCAAAAAATAAGTCATACCTAACCTCGCCCTAAGAATATATTAAATTTTTTTTTTTTTGAAAGGGACCTTAAGAATTAACAGTTAAATTTAAATTCATATTATTTTTCTAAACTATTTTTAAAGCGAATTACACTAATGATCCCTATAGTTTGGGGCTTGTGTCACTTTGGTCCCTAACTTTTCAATTATGACACATTTGACCGTGAATTTTAAATCTTGTTCTAAATAAGGATAATTAAAGATATCATTACTGAATTTCAAAGGCAAAATTGTCAATTTGATAAAATATAAACTAATTTGACAAAAATACATGTCAAAAAAATATTTTTGAATTTTTGAAAATTATTTTTACCCACTAAAGATAAAATTATGTAAAATTGATAAATCTTTTAGACATTTATTTATTTTACCAAATTAATTTTTATTATGTGTTCGGATGATGATCATGTAATGAGTGGTTGTTTTTATTTTCATTAAATTAGTTTCTATTTTTCTAAAAATCAAATATGGCGACAACTTTGATATCATTATTAAACCAACCCATTAAATCAAAAAATTAAAAATTAAAAACATTTCATATATCAATTATATTGATTACACATTAAAATCCTTACAACCACTCATTACATGATCATCCAACAAACACATGGCAAAATAAATAAATATCTAAAAGATTTATTAATTTTACATAATTTTATCTTTAGTGGATAGAAATAATTTTTAAAAATTCAAAAATATTTCTTTGGACATTTATTTTTGTCAAATTAGTTTATATTTTATCAAATTAACTATTTTGCCCTTGAAATTAAGCAATGGTATCTTTAATTGTCCTTATTTAGAATAAGATTCAAAATTTAGGGTCAAATATGTCACAATTAAAAAGTCATAAATCAAAGTGACACAAACCCCAAATTATAAGAACTGTTAGTGTAATGCGCCCTTAATTTTATGTACGAGTTTTAGATCTATAATTGTATTGTTTGTGGGATTGTTCTCGTCTTCCTTTAGTTGTCTTAGAGTACTCTTACCATTATCAAAATTAGTGGATGGCACACGCGATACGTGTGTAATTTAAATAGGTAATAATAAAAAAAATCATAATGAAATTAATGTTATAATGTATACTTGGTTTAAGTGGTATAAGTCCTCACACCTCAAATCCATGATCATGGATTCAAACCTTACCCACTTCTTTGTGTGACTTCTTTAAAAAATAAAATAAAAAATACTGTCATTTAAAAATAATATAGATAGATATTTGATCATTTGAAATTCCCAATCTCTCACAAATATTAAAAAAATTAATGATTTATGTATACTTTTTTTTCGGTGTTCTTATCTTATATTTTAGCTGTCTTATTTGCCAGCTAAAATAAACCACGATTTAGGACACGAGTTTTTTTTATTAAAGCAAGGTTAAGAGTGAACAAGATTTATGGGAAATTATTCAATATTCCTGGAGTATCACGTGTCCATACTCCAAACCAATCACCAATTAGTTAGCCCCATATTGTTTCCCCATTCCCAACATAAATCGTAGGCCCTTGTGTCTCTTCACCAATCAAAAGCTCATGGAGCACCACGTGTCCATACTCCGGGAGTACTGAGTAATCACCCCAAAATTCATATAGTGTTATCCTTAGGCTAAGGATTCCTTTGACACTAGCTCATAAGTTTTTTTTTTGGCTTCATTTCACCATTTTTTTAAAAAAATTTAAATAGTTTACTGACGATGAAAATAAGTTGAGTTTTATATTAAAAAAAAAGTCCATTTTTAATTTTTAAATTTGTTTAAGTTCGCCTAGTTTAAATGAACTTAAAAAAATAATATACTGAAAAAAAGAAAAAATAAACTTAAGGAATAACGCAATTTATAAACTGCTGTAAAAAATAATAAATAAATAAAAACTTTAAATTTAGATGAAAGAAATTTTTTAGGAAATGAAAATGTGATGATGACATAAACCACTTGTATGAAAACATGTGAATTAAAATGTTAGATTTTTATTTTTATTTATTTATTTATTGTTTTTAACAATGAGAATAAATTAGAAGAGAGAAAAATGTCTTAATCATCAAGTGGAGTGCCACAACATGAACTCCAAAAAAAAGACAGACTCTATTTTAATTTGCAAACAAACTTAGTTGTATCAAGGGCGTAATATGTGGTAGAAGCATGACATGTGCCTATCACTATGTTAGCAATTAATACTTGATCATATAATTTAGTGATCCAGAAGCATGACTATATACATATAAATACAAAATCTCAGTCACAATAGTTCATAAATTTCACCAATTTGAGTTATAACAAAATCAAATTGATTCATCACAAATATACCACGAAGGTCATTTTGACTCATAATATAACAACACAATCTCATAATCCAGTTCATAACCAAATATCACAAAGTCTCGTATCACAAAAGCAATGCCAAAGGTACTTGCACTAAAAATCTGACTAAAAGAACATGTGTCTAAACATCATAAGACAAGTATCACAGTTTTTTTTGTTTATCAATCAATCATATTTAAGTTTTTATACTTTTAGTAAGATTTTTTTTATTAAGAGTGTTTGTGGCTAAAGTTATTCGATCTGATCATAATTAAATATCCACATGATTTAGAACTAAGACTATAAATCTTAATAATTGGAGTTTTTTTTCTCACTTTAATAGTTTCTTTGTAAAGTTTGTATTTAATGTTCATTATTATGATTGTAATTCATTGGACTTTATTGTAGTATTCTATATGAATAAAAAAAAAAAATAACCACAAACATTTATAAATAAACATCAATATGATTTACAATTAAAATTAAAAAATTTCATAAGAGAGAATGTGTATTGTAGAATTTTCCAAACTCTAAAACCTCTCTTCTCATGTAAAAGGTTTGGATCAACAATTAAGACAGAAAAAATAATATTGTGGTACCAAAAAAAAAAATTTAAAAAACATATTGTCTAGATTTAACTCACCAAAAACAACTATTCTTAATATTTTTGTGTGTTTAAATTCTTGATTTATCCATAAAGTACCCTACAAGGGTTTCAAATTAGAAAGGCTTACAATCAAAACCAAAACCACTGCACTCAGCACTACCAAAAGCATCAGCCACCACAACACCGTTGGAAGCCAAGAAATTCGCTGGAAAACCGCTCGCTGCCACCGCCATCTCATCAGCCCTAGACAATAAGTTACTCTTAAGAACTTCCAATGCAGCCACATACTGCTCAAGCTCATGCAACTCTAATCCCTCAACACTCTCATTCCACCAAAACCCACCTCCTCCTCCGCCGCTGTTCAACTCGGCCACCGCCTTTCCTCTCTCCTTCTCCGCCTCCAACTTCCCCACCGCCTTCACATACTTCTTACTCAATTGCTGCACTTGCCGGACCTCCTCCTCGTGACACATGTCCAAACACTGAGAATTAGGGTTAGGGTTAGGATTCTTACTCACTCGATGGCGCTCCGAGCACTGAGAGTTAGAATTAGGGTTAGGGTTAATACTTTGCTGATGCACTTGATGGAGCTCGTCATCATGACACGTGTCGAAACCATGGGAATTAGGGTTAGGATTAGAGTTTTCGGAGAGAAAGCGATCGATGACGGAGTCAACAGAGGGGTTGCCAAAGGCGAAGACCTTGCCGGCAGGGGAGGTGACGATGACGGCGACGTGGGCGCCGCACAAGACGCCGAGTTCGCCAGCTTTTTTGAATATTCCGGCACGGCGCTTGGAGAAGGTAACTTGGAGCTGGCTTTTCTTCTCTATCTTCTTGATTTCAATCTTTTGGTGGCCCATGCTGTGTTTTTTCTGCTTGTTTTCCATGAATTGATGGGTTAGAGTAAACCCTAATTCATGATGTAGTGGTGGGGGGGTTTAATTGTGAGATGGAGTGTCTCAAAATTAATGATGTCATTTTTAGTAATTTTATTTGAGGTTATTATTGTAATAAAGAAAAATCTAAAAATTGAGGAGTAAAATAATTCATGATGTGTATTTTAAGATTATAATAGATATTATTTGGAGAGTCTAAATAGATAATATATATATATATATATATATATATATATATATATATATATATTTACATTTTTAATTAGAATGTTCGCCCAATTTAATTTTTGAATGCATTTAGAGTTACCTGGGAATTGGTACTTCGCATGGTCGATTTTACCAACTCAAGCCAAAATCTGACGACCAGCATTGGACTTAAGACTTTGATTTACTTTTTCATTTTTCTGTTTTCTTACACCATTGCATCTCAAATGTCCAAAGTCCTGTTGTGACTTTTTTTATTATTATTATTGTTCATATCTAGAAATTGTGAAAAAAAAAATAAAATATGAAAAATAAAAGAAATTTTATTTGTTTATTTATTTATTTTATGGTTAGACTAGAAAATAAGAACCAATGAAAAGGTTTTTGTCAAAATAAACTTTTTAACCTTTTTCTTTTGGTTATCCCTAAAATATGAATATGTATTAAATAATTTCATTTAAAAGAAATTAACTGAAGTATCTCATTTGAGGGAAATGTCAAAATCAATATTGCTTCAAATGATGCAGTCATGAAATACAGTTGTGGAAATGACATAGTAATTTGGTATCTCCTAAAAGCACAATTTTATGGGGGATTAAGTTTATTTTGAAATAGACATATATATCCCATCAAACAAGAAACAGAAAAAGACATATATGTGTATGTGGAGCTACTGTTTTCTCTCATGTTGTGTTTGGTTGGGGGATTTGAGAAGGGATTTGGAAAGGGAAATGAAAACGGTAGGCGAAATGTGAATAAAATATACCTATATTTCACCTAATTTTACATACCTTTTCCCTTTCTCTTTCCAAATCTCTGTCCATATTCTTCAACCAAAAACAGCGTCAATGTTTTTTTATCTCCTGCTCACAGTAACACGCACCATGGTTGGATTTGAGATTTGTCAATGGAAGTGGAAATGAAAATTCATTATTAAGAGGTCTCTCTACTTTTCTCAAGTCCGATACTTATGAGTTGTTGTAGGAGTAAATTCAAACTGACCTTGTCTTCGAGAAAATATCTTCTCATAAAAATAGATAGAAAAAAAAAAAAAAAAAATGTCTTTCTCGTGTTACTAATCTAACAAAAGAAAGTACCCTCTTTCCCCACATTTTACCAACCTAACAAAAAAAAATGTTGCTTGCTTTACCTTTTTTTTTTTTTAATCTATTTTTTCTTTCAATTTATTTTTCCTCTACAAATTTAATATTCACACATAGAATAATTGATTTAACATTAAAAGATACAAGGGTTTGTCTGGTTTGATTTTTAGAATCTGTTTTTTTTTTATATAAAAAAAAAAACTAAAAACTAATTTAGTGAAAAAAATAATAAATAAAAAAATACTCACCATTTTCATATAATTTTATCCTTATTGGGGGAAATTTTTTTTAATTTAAATATATATTTTTTATGTTTATTTTTATCAAACTAATTCTATTTCTTCTAAAAAATTTCAAAAAATTAATTATGAAATTGAAACAGAGCCACAACTTTCACTAGAGGCAATTTGAGAATTGCCCTTCAGCTAGTACATTGTAATTACTAAAAAAATAATTATTTTTATAAAAACCTTTTGAATGCCTTTTTTTTTTTTTTTTTTTTTTTTTTGTTAATCATAGCTCGTTTACTTCATACAGAAAAATGTAATTCTACCCCAATAGTGTCAACAAATAAATATTTCATATAATAAAGCATTTCATCATGTAGAACTTCTCATGCTGTAGACCTTAAACAATTGTACGAAGAAGGTTTTTCAAAATTTGGCGATCAACTTCGATGTTTTCGAAAACTTCTTATAGAAAATGATTGTTTCAAGTCACTTTATTATGTTATAAACTCACCTTAAAAACTTTTGATTGAAAACTTAAAATCAAATTGTTCTATTATGTCAGAAATTTATTTTAAAAATTCTTGATTGAAAACTCAAAAGCAATAAAGCGCCGACTGCTAGGGGTGGACAAACTTCTAGCTAGACTTGCACTATATAGTAAGAGAATATGTGTCATCCCAAACCTAACCTCGGCCGACATCGAGCCTAAAACATCCTGAACCTGGCCCTAAAAAAAATTTAAATCTCAAGTCCGCTCACTTAACCCAATAAATATGAACTATAATTTTTTTTTTATTTAATGAATATTAAATTCTTTTATTCATTATTTGAATTTGGGATGTTAACACAAAATTGAATGGTAACGTAAATTTAATTTTTAATAAATGATTTATTCTAAGCCTTAGACAGAAATATATATGCATATATATACTTTTTTGTCTTTATATTTTATATTTTTTGTACTTTATTTTATAACTAAAATAACATAAAATTATAATTAATATTTTTATAATGGACAGCCCAACCCGAATATTAGACGTGCAAAAAATTTCAACTATGGCAATTTTTCTAAACCCTAAAAATATTGGGTTGGGTTGGCCAATAGCCACCCTACCCACTGCCCATGCCATGCACACGTGTGCAGATGGTGTGATGCACTATCCCTAGTGTGTGAGGACATGTACACTAACATTCATATTACAATTCTATATTGAGAAGAATATTTCATGTAACTATTTATTTATTAAGAGCTCCATTTTTTACTCTCTTTTTAATATGGTACAGTTTTCAAACTTGTTTCAAGTTTTCTAAAACATACAAGGTTTTGAAAAATACACAAACTTTATTTATTATTTTAAAAATTCCCCAACAAATCTTTGCTGTGATGATGGATTATTAATATAACAAAAATGTATGATTGAAAATATAAATGAATTAGATGACTAGACATTATTGACTACATTTGCCATTTAGGACTCATTTGAAAAGTGATTGATTTAGTAGTTTTTAGGAGTTTTTTTTTTTTTTTTTTTCCTAAAACGTGATGAAATAAATTAATGTCAGAATTTTTTTTTCTTTATTTTTTTGATGAAAAAAATACAAAAAGGAAAGTAAATAGAAAAGAATATTTGATTTTTTTATATTACTTGAAAACTTTTTAACCTTTTATTTTTTTTAATAATTTTTTAAATAAAATATTATGTTCTCAAACGAAGCCTTAGTATCACCGATCAATGAAAACAAGGACATGTCTCATCCTTCTATTTGGAATTTCCTACACCACTCTAGATAATGTGGTCATTACCTCTGATATTTGTTCACTTTTAGATTGTTGACTTCATTAATAGTTTTTCCTCAACTTCACTTAAATAAGGATGAATATATAGTAGAACGCGTTATTTTCTCTTGCAAGATCACAAATTGAATATCTAGTAACCAGAAAATATGAGCCTCCACTACATGGAAAAATAATAATTTGAAATTGCATTAATTCAAAATTTTTGTTTCTATACACAAACAATTCCTAATATTCTGAGAAATTGCTGGAAAAGGGACAGAAAGAAGAAATAAACAGAAGGAATGGAACATACAGCCTCTATGAGCCTCAAGTAACCTTACTAAGTTCTTCGGTCTTGAAAAAATCAGATTTCTTGAACTGGGTGGGGCTTTATGGAATCAAATACTGCTGCAAATGTTTGGTTCTCCTCTTGTTCTTCAACTTTCGGAATGCACATGACTCGATTTGCCTGATTCTCTCTCTGCTTACGCCCATTAGCTCCCCAATCTCTTGCAATGTCTTCATTCTTCCATCCACCAAGCCGAACCTCCATCTGACAACCTGCTTCTCCCTCGGGTTGAGCGTGTCGAGCACCTTCTCCAGGTCCTTCTTCATAAATTGCTTGGTCAACAATTCTTCGGCTGTTTCTGCTTCAGGATCTGCAGTTATTTCCTGAGATGGAAGATGTGGGATGAGATGAGTAAAGCGGATAAGGGCACTGTTTGGTGCAGCTTATAAAGCTTCTTATAGCATCTTTTTTTTTTTTTTTTTTTTAATTTATTTATTTATTTTTTTTATATTTTAGGAGTCTGTTTTGGTCTATTTGATATAACTTCTGCTTATAACTAAAGAAGCATAAATAGTTTAAATAGGCTGAAAAGCAGATTATAACTTCTACTTTCTGATTATCAATTTCCAGCTTGAGAAAAGCAGCACCAAACAAACCCAAGATGTGCACTACCATTATGAGTGGCAAAAATTGCGACAGAAATGCCACCCATAAAATTTAGAATAGAAACTATACATACCGAAGGTTTAAGATTCTGATTGATCCCGATTTTCTGGTCAAGAGACCTTGGAGCTTTAGGGGCTAGTAGTACGGCATGGAGCCTCTTCATTGAGAGCCCGGTTGCCTTGGCAACTTCTTCATTATTAGGTTGTCTTCCATTTTCACTATACAATTTCTTTCTGGCCTCCTTCACTCTATAAGTTGCCTCAACCATGTGGAACTGTTAACATGGCAAATTAAAGGTTAAAAATGTTATCCACCTTTTTCCCCATTAGATTAAAAATGTTATCCACCTTTTTTCCCATTAGATTAAGTCTCAAGTGCACAGATGAAATTCACAGAATG
Source organism: Camellia sinensis (assembly GCF_055761805.1). NCBI lineage: Eukaryota > Viridiplantae > Streptophyta > Magnoliopsida > Ericales > Theaceae > Camellia > Camellia sinensis. The sequence continues at coordinate 87,451,951 of NC_138965.1, forward strand.
GGACATTTGTGTGAATTTCACCCGTGTTTCTAACACGATTGTTTCCATTTTTATATTATGAAAAAGACAATCTATTAATGCCTAGTCAAAGAGGGGAAAACTGATGCGCACTTACTGGTAAGCGAATCGTCCTGGACTGATCAGAAAGAGATTTCCGAACAGCCTGTTTAATCCACCAGTGAGCATAGGTTGAGAACTTGAAGCCCTTTGAAGCATCAAACTTTTCTGCACCTCTTACAAGGCCTCGACATCCTTCCTGAGAGCAAGTTAGCACCTCTAAGTTAATACAAGAATCAAACCGGGTAAACATCACTAAACGGTCATTGCATTCCTAATGGGTTTTTCTATATTGAGAAAAAACTCCAACTGTGAGGGAAAATTGGATACCTGAACAAGATCTTGGAGATTCATTCCAGCTCCCTGATAATTTTTTGCAATTGAAATAACAAGCCTTATGTTGCTCTTAATCATTTTGTCTTTGCAAAGGGAACCATAATTTAAACGCTTCCTCAGGGTCCTCTGATCAACATCTGCTGCAGCAGCCCACTGTGCAAAGGTGGGCTGACCACCACAACGTTCAACGAGCTCGCCTTGAAGTCTTTCTAATTTCAGTAGGTCCTGTACCACATTAATGACAGTCAAGACAATGCAAAATCAGACGAGATAATTTAAAAAAAAAAGTAAAAAAAATTGAGTAATTTGCAGTTTATGCATAGATTATATTTAAAGCTACCCACTCAAAATATCAAAGCCTGAGATATTGGAAGACAAAATCTTTGAATCATATGCCCAATATATATACTTTTTAAATTCATTTCTTTCTTCTTATTCTTTTTTTTTTTGTGTGTGTATGTGTGTGTGAGTGCTCAAGTACAATAGCTGAAGGAAAACAACTCTGAATTAATTTTCATGCAGAATTGTTAGTTTCCTTCCATAGTCCATGAGAATCCAAAAGCTTTAGCTAGATCAAAATGTCACTACAACTTATATTTCAGCTAAAACATAGACTCGAAGAATACCAATCCCTTTGATCACCAATTTCAAAGGAAGAGGTAATTGATGTTGGCCTTATATAGGGTAGGCACCCGGCATTAAAAGTATCTAAACATCAAGATATTTTCAGGACATTCCCAAAATTCGTAGATTTGAAACTTCAGACACACAAGTAGGGCAGTCATATCAAAAGGATGACCTCATTATTATTTGCGCAAATTTTTCCATTTACAGTACTAGCAATTCAAAAAATAAATTTGACCTCCACAGAACTTTATGTAATATTTCTTATGCTCTATAAGAATTTCCATCTAGTGATCATAGCATGACATTTTGGGTAGATGCTGATAAGCATCATTCACAATGATAATAAATGACTTCTACATAACAAAACAAATGATCCCAAAGAACCATTAACCTTAAACATCAAAAGCACTGAAGTGTGAATTGCATGCACCTGTATTCCTTCTGACAACTCATGTTCTTCAGTAGTTGTGAGGAGCCTAGAAGTACTGGTAGTTCCTCTTAAGTAACGCAATGGATCAGAATAGTCTATGTCTTGTAAAGAGGCGCGTTTTTTTCGGCTTGTAGAACCAGACTTCACAGATACAACATTCGCTGCAGCCTTCTCTGCTGCTTTTGTTCTTCTGGCTTTTCGTTCTGTTTGACGGCTTGATCTCACTGCTATACTATTGGAGATTTGTTCCTCCAGAAGTTCAAGTTCTTCGTGCATTGGCTCCAAATCATCAGCTTCTTTAATGGGGAATTGCAATGAAAAGTTCTCCCCAAAGCCATTTTCAGCTTCTCTAGGCCCTACTGCTACACCAACTAGTCCGGTTTCTTGAAACTGTGCCCTATCAAACAGGAGGGTACCAGCTTCGGTTGGGATAATTTCAGGTTTGCCATCCAATTTTGTATAACTATTATAGCCAACCATGATTGCTGCTTCCTTTGCAACCTTGACTGCTGCTTTTGCTAGAGCAACTGCTTCAGCAGCAGCAGCAGCTATAATAGCGTCTTCACTTGTAAGAAGAGATTCTTTAGCCAAACTCACTCCAAAGTTTGCCTGCAAGGTGAATGTCCAATAAGGTTGCAAGCACAAGCTGCTACTTTAAATCAGATGTTGTTTAATGAACAAGATTATAAAAAATAGAATTAGAATTGAATATATTCATGAAATGGTAGGAGTAACATCTACTGAAGATAAATTTAGAGAGAATAGATTAAGATGGTTTGGTTATGTAAAACAAAGACCTATAAATGCAATAGTAAGGAAGAGAGATAGGATCACCATAAATAGAGATGCTGGGGGAAGTGGAAGACATAAGTTGACAAGGGATGTAATAGTGGAAAAAAAAGATACAATTGATTTAATTTAATTAATCATATAGTCCTTAATAGAGCTGAATGCTGGAAAAGGATTTATGTAGCCAACCCACTTGATTGGGACACAAGCATAGTTTGGTTTGGCTTATGTTTAAATGAACAGGCCATATAGTTTTGTAATTCCAGTCTAGGATTGAATGGTTGATGGCCCAACTTGTGGACATCCAGCTAAAATATTTCCGAGTGGACATGAGAACCTAACAGGCAAAAAGACCATGTATTAACTAATAGATCAGTTCAATTAGCTAAACACTAAGATGAGGTAGGAGCTTCCCATAACTCAAATCACTTGGGTGCATGTGAAGTCAATCAACCATTCACTTCAAAATCAAAGAAGAAAACAGCTATTCCCCTTAAAAAAGAAAAAAACCCCTCAAAACTCTGTTCAGAAAGAAGATTTAAGGAAAAAAGAGAGTTGAGAAGAAGAAAGAAATGAAGTTAGACAAAAAGTTAAATGCAATATCAAGAATGTTCCACCTCTGTCCAAAAATTTGAAGCTTTTATTAATCTATGACTTCAATATAAGAATTCTGACCTCCGTAGGGAGACCGATTGCCCCTATATACGTCCAAGGTCTATCTGCAGCAGCTGGATTTGAATGAGCTTCTGAAGACATCAATCGCAGTTTCTCCAAATCAAGCACTGTAGTTGTTGTGGTTGAAGATGGTGCTGACGTAGTTGATAAAATGCATTGTGTCCGTAGAGAGATAGGCTCTCTACTTTTTGCTGCATATTTCATCGAATAATGACAATAAATCCATGACTCTTTTACAACACAGAAAACAACAAAAACGAATACAACTGCCACCGATGTCCACTCATAGAACTATGATTTCATATTCTTAAAGTTGGTTTTTTTTTTTTTTAAATCAAAATAATGAGTTCAAATAATTTTTTGCTATTTGTTTATCAGTATTAATAAAATCAGTTAACTGCAATTTAGCAACCACAACTTAAGCACCTTAAAGGGAGATCATCAAACGAATATGCTTCCATGAGAATGACAGTCATATTCAAAATTAAAAACAATGAAAGAATTGGTCCACACTAATGCAACAAAATGAAACTAAAATAAGTTGGATATTAACTTATGAGGAAAACCCATTCGGTGATGTGATCAATGCAAAAAAAAAAAAAATAGTAACAATGGTAGTAATGTTCTTCGCATATCAAACTTTCTCAATGGCAATTTTAAGAGCTAAGAAATCGGTTGCCAAGATATGAATAATTAATTGGTTTTGTAAGCGACATTATGCTATTAAACACAAATCTTGTTCCACTTCCTTGCTTGTACCGGCAATAATATTGCTTCCATATATGTTGTTTCCAATTTAGAAGTAATGAAGTGTAATCTACAGTTTTGCAAACACTTAAAAGCTGATTATCACATATTTAATATTATTAAGCTTCTGGAAATTACCACTATGAGACTAACCAATAGTTAGGTAATAAGCATGATGCTCTGCTTGGAAACCTAGTACATAAATTGCAATAATGGACATGCCACTTTCTTTTCCATGGTTCAAATTGCAATAGATGAAATATTAGGTAACAAATTATTGTCACTTTTTGTAGATAAAGGGTTTCAAATGATTGTTTCAGGAGAATCATATGAACTAATGTGTGGCCCATGTCATAGTCGAATTGAAATGAACTTCTTGCAACATAATTTTCCCTTATATAAGCACAAAGATACCATTTGATTGTTTAGAAATTGTTTGTGAAGGATAGAATCAGTACTTTGAATTTTAGGTTTTAGGTGTCCTCAAAGAAAAAACCCTCTTTATTCAAGTAAGCATAATGCGCCGACTTTTTGCTTTGTCAACACAAATTACAAGTTTCAACATTTTATTTCTTTCCTCTTTCTTTTTCTTTTTTTTCCCCTCCCCAATCTTCCAGACAACCAAACAGTGAGTAAAGAAAGAAAAAAATTCACCCACAAAATGACCCCCATACTACATTTTACAATAGAGCCAACAATTGCCACAGGGTATTACACCATATATAATTCACATACCCAAATTGTCACAAAATCACAGTAAATGAGAACACAAAGCTTGTAATAAAGCTATGAAACAAAACAAATGTTCAGAGATTTTATCAATTAATAGATTTTCTCTCAAGACATGTAGTGTAGTCTTCCACATTAGCAAAGTAGAGTTGCAAAACCAACTTGGGTCTATAACCCAGTTGGCCTAACACCTCTGCAAACTCAATAGGAGGTCATGTACTTAAAAAAGCAGAGTTGCAAGACTCAAATCGGTTCCCAAACTCACAAAAATTCAAAAATTAAGACCAACCCAGTTCCAAATTGAATTTCAAATGACTCATATATATATATATATATAGAGAGAGAGAGAGAGACTTACAGAGAAGGGTAGTAGTGTGGGTTTTGGAATGGAAAGAGAAAGTGTCCGGCGGGCACTTGAACTGAGGCAGCAGACAAGACATTTTTGTGTTGTTATCTAATCATATATACACATATATCATATTATCTGAGTGTTTTACCAATCTGTAACAAGTGTGTGTGAGAGAGTGAGTGAATGAATCAATTGAGTTTAAGCAAAGAAGATAGGAGAAGAGAGAGAGAGAGAGAGAGAGAGAGAGGGAGAGATGTGTGATAAAATGGATGGAATGGATAAGGAAAGGAAAGCAATGCTTTGCTTTGCCTTGCCTGAGGATGGGATGAGATGAAAGAGGGAGAGAGACCAACCTCCAAAGCCCACTTTTTTTGGTACTTTTCAAGTCCTTGGGCCTAGGCTTGGCCCAGCCTCAAAACTGCTGGGTTGTGGTGATGATTTTGCTCAAAATTATTTTTTGTATTTTTTTTTATTGCATTATTCAAAAGGGCATTTACTAATAACAACAATGATAGAGGCCACTAATTTTGGAGCTTTAAAAAGATCACTAATGACATGGCACTCAATAAAAAAGAAAAAAAATACAATATCAAGGCCAAAACATCAAATCATTGGGGCTCACTGCCACATCATTAGTGGTAGCACTAATTAGTGCTCTCACTCATTTTCTATATTTTTATGAACCTATAAGTAATGTCTCACATTAAAATCTCCCAATGAATATACTCACATTTGGAAACATAATAAGACAATAGTATTATCACATTTTAAAAATGACATATTTGACAAATGTTTAATAAGACAATAATACACAAATATTTTATTGTCACATTTTAAGAAGAATGACACATTTGGCAAAAATGTAACAAGACAATATTATTCACATTAGAATGATGTTTCATTGTTACATTGTAAGAATGACACATTTGACAAAAGTTTAATAGGACAATAGTGCATAAATGTCACATTGTCATATTTTAAGAAAAATGACACATTATAATGATATATCATTATCAAATTTGACAAAAATTTAATAAGATAATAATGCACATCTAAGGCATACCCACATTTAAAATCTTGAAAAAAGTTCGTGGTGTACTTTTTCAAATTCAATGAGACGTCTATAAGAAAATTCATAAGGTTTTATGATACATATTTTTCTCAGATATGACTTCTGAATAAATTTCCCTTATTTATTTAAATTGCAATTTGAAAGTTATGATTTCATCTAAAATCACAATTTTGTGTTGTGTTTTGGTGCCAAGTTTAAGTTATAATTTCATCTAAAATCCCAGCTTCATGTTATAGTTTTGTGCTAAGTTAGCGAATTTAATTTCACAATTTTGTCAATATATAGTGAAATTAAATCACAAATTCAACATGGATTTTAAATTTATAAGTGCACCTAGAATGATTGAAATAAAAGGACATAAAGTCAAATTACATATTCAACATGCAATTTCATCTTGCATACTTCAATTGGAATCAACACACTTTCCATCGCACTCTTTATACATTGCTGGTGACACAACACAATTGACAATACAACAAAATTAAAATTATAGAGATAAACATTTATGATTGAAATATTTTAATTGTCAAAAATATTATTATCGTATTTTTAACAACGAAATTGAATATTTAGTAATAATATTTTTGACAACGAAATTGAATATTTAGTAATAAATTACTATTTTTTGTAACCAAAAATTTTCATCTTAAAACGAAACTTTATGGCATAAAATTTTTTTTGTTCTTAAAAGTATATTTATTAGTGACATGTTCAAAATTTTAATGACTCATATAACAATTGGAATTGGTGAACATCTGGTCGCATCATATGGTGAACATCTAGGCCCATCGTATTATTCATCCATTGTTTGGTTTTCATTGTATTAAAATCTTGGATAGTTTTAACACTAGTATGAAGGTTTAAATAGATGAAAATACAGATTAAATATTACCATAGATATTGTAGTATTAGAACATTTCTATCAAACTAGTTAAAAGTTTGTTATTTTTTAATTTAAAAATTACCTTTTTCTATTTTGGCTATAAATTTTTTTAAATACATTATCCAACGTACTTTCTATTCTTTTTCTATATGATTTAAATATCATCATATAACCTATGTTTTGCACGGGGAAAATTGACACATTAAGTTACACTACAAGAAAATGCATGTTTGGCGACTAAAATTGGCGACCAAACCAATTTTAGTCGCCAAAAATCCCAGATTGTGCAACTAAAAATCTTCTTTGGTCGGCATTGATTGAACCTTTTAGCTACTAAAGTATTTTAGTCGTCATATAGTATACTTGGCGACCAAATTTACCTTTAGTCGCTGTTTGTTACCAATTTAGGCTACTAAAAATTGATTTTGTCACCGTATAATTCCATTTTGCGACTAAATGTTTTTGTCGCCAAAAAATGGGCATATTTCTTCTTGATTTTTGACGACCAAAGCTCTGTTAGTCGTTGTATATTCAATATTGCCGACGAATATTTCAATTTAGTAGACAAAAAGCATCTTTAGGCGACCAATTGTTTGTCGCCGTTAACGTTTTTTGGCGACCAATAGTCGTTCAGTCGCTAAATCTTCAAAAATTTTTTTGAGGGAAAATACATAATTTTGGCGCCTAGAGTATATATTACGCACACAGTTTTTTGTTCTCTTTTGTCTCACACACCAACATCAACATACCAAACCCGTCGCTCACCACCGGCGATCATCACCATCGCAGGCCACGGGCGCTCGCCACCACTACCACTGCAAATCGGCGATCATCACCATCGGAGGTATGTTTCTGTCGTCTCTCACCCTCTCTGTCGATCTGGTTCAATCTGTTTGTCGATGTCTCTCCCATCCTCTTCTCTTACGATGCAAGTAGGGTTTGACATGTTTTTTTCCTTTCATTTTCCATTTATTTCGTAAACAAATTTTTAGGGCTTTTTCTGATTTCGTTAATGGGTGTGGTTGCGGATTGTCGATTTGGATTTTGGATTGTGGATTTCGATTGTCGATTTTGGATTCTTTTTATATCGTTTAAATGTGCCTCTGTTTCGGTGAACTTTTTTCGATTCTGAACTCTTCAATCCTCTGTATTACATAATTTCTAAATGCATTTTTTTTTGGCTCAGCCACTAAATTCATCGACAAAAAAATTGACTCTATAAAATGTTCCAACTATCTTCATTTCTTGACTGAGCCACTACCTGTTAACCCTCTTCTCCTGCAAGTGTGTTCTTATATAATGATAAGACTAATTTTAAACAATTATTCAAATAATTATTATCTGTAAAATGATTATATATTGTTTGATATTTGAGAATGTTGTGATTATATTGTGCATGATGAGTTGTTTATAGAAATCGTAGTTCCAAATTAAAATGAATCCCATTTTCATAGTTTCGTTTGATTTCAATATGTTCAAGATTCGGTTTGATTCCAAATTTCATAAAACCGTAGCTAATAATTCGATATTAGTTTACTTCAAAACCAAACCAAATTGAACCTTGCTCTCCCCTAACTCGAATCCTAACCACCAAATCAGTTGACAATAAGCCTGATGATCATAGTATGAGATCATCTATCCCAATTCCTATCCACCAAATCACTTGAGAATAAGCCCCTGACCACTTTATGACATCGTCTGTCCAAATTCTTGTGTCATTCTATATCTCAATCCCTATCTTGATTTTCTTTATTCAAGAGATGAAAGCCAAGTGATATGGTTAAGCTCTGCATCTAAATTAGGTTAGGTAGTTGTCGTTTGAAACACCTCAATTCAATATTTTTTTTTTATTATAAAGAATTGCAAGTGTAAAATTATAGACTATCTGGATTCTCTTTTTAAAACAATTAGACACATCCAAATTGGTTTGTTTTTGTAATCTATACTCTTCATGACCCATACGTTATTGTCTGACTTAAAACTCAGATAGTTCGTTACTTCTCTGTAGACATTTCAAGAAGAGTAAGACAAAGATAAAAGTAGCATTTAACCAGTAGGGTTATGCCAGTTACCCAGGCTTTATAGGTTTCAACATCAGAAGTAAATACTATCTTGTATATGTAAAATGAGAAACTACATATTGTAGACGTCCCCGAACGCCCCGGGAGGGATGAATCCCGTTCTGTTCGTTTTGCGGGTCTACTACAATTCGGACTCAAATTGTCACGGTTCTTAATCTGAACCAAAGAGTCCAAATCCAGCAAATCATTTTGATAAAATAGATTTTTAGAAAAGAAGTGCCAAACATGGACTGCTTTGCCAGATACAGAGTCGCCACCTAAATATTTTATTTTTAGAAAATTTAGGAAACACTGACTCGTTGCCTAAGGCCACGTGTCCGTCATCACCAAAGTTGCCTCGGCTCGGGAACTTGGGTACGATTGGGGAAGGTCACTTCGTGAGCACCCCCGCTCGTCCAATCAAAGATCGGCCTCTACTAACCATGATATCTATTTTTGAAAACATTATGTGCTCTTACTCCGGTTATTAGCCTAGATTTACTATGTGATGCGCATAGCATACAAGTATAGACTGGATCGCTTGAATTAGAACAAAACATTTCATGTTTGTTTGTTTTGAAAATGGTTTGATGGTGCTATCCGCAAGTAGGCTAAGACGTGGATTTGCCACCCTCAGGTAGGCTTAGAAAAACATGATTTTGCCACTATCTAGTGGGCTTAAAACACACATTTGATGAATTGTTCCAATCCAAATAACCTAACCTTCACCCACAGGCATTCAGGCAGATATATCACATAAGCAATTAGCCTCATGGTAAGCATGCTATCATGGTAGTCACTCACACGCATGCAAGGATGCTAAAGCATAAAACTTACCGAGTACTCCAAGCCAAAACAGAAGCTAATTAGAAATCCATGCATGATCCTAATTATACAGAAATGCCTAATGCAACACATGCAAAAGTGCAACTATAGCAGGCTCGGCTATTCTAGACATGGCATATGAAATGCTACAGCTAACATGTATTCAACTTGGAATTGAAAATACAATGCAGTTAGTATGATGCGCCGAGCCCGGTGCATGCAAGACAGATGAATGAATGCAAACATGCAGTTATACTGTATGCTAATTGAAACATGCCCTAATCTAACCATCATAAGCGGGTAAATAAAAGGGAGAAAGACGTGGGGTTGGAAGACATACATCACACACACGCACACTTATTACAACATTGCCCTCGCGCAGAGGGTCTGAATAAATAATATACAGTCCCGAATGAATAATTACAGTCCAAATATCTACAAAACCCTAATTAATTAACAAATTAAATTGGGAAAGCAATAAATTGGCATGCAAGCCAGGGACTGCCTCAAATCTGCTCCGGATGATGAATGATGCATGCTCGGGTTGCCTTGTGCAGAGAATCCCTCGCGATGCCCCGGTTTGCCTTTGTTTGCAATTGTTCTTGGAATGCGTGCCAAGCTCCGGAAGGCTGCCGATTTCTGATTTGCTACAACAGAGAGCAACAAAGGGGCATGGCAAAGTATTTTCACATATGTATGCATGACTACTCTTCGGGGAGTGTAGTCCTCGATCCTCATGCCACCAATCACGCATATCGATGCATGATGGCCGAGGAGTCGAATTGCACGACTCAATATGAAATGAATGCACATATAAACACAACAAGACATAAACTCCATCATGGATTATCCGGAGTGTCGGTGACTGGGAATTGAGACGCGTTCCGTCACTCGAAGTACGAAACGTCCCTCGTTTCCCGTGCTCGGGCTAACTCCTATCCCAAGCACAATGCAATATGCATGACATGAATGAATGCAACTAATATACAACCTAGCATGCACAATGCTATGAGATGACATACACAATGCACGATGTAACAAGGCATACACAATGCTCTAACATACAACCTAGCATACGCAATGCTATGAATCGAAATGGCATACACAATGCATAATGGACTTACACCAACATGAGTGGACCTCAGCCACACTCACATCAGTAGCCATTAGATGAAAAAATGAGACTCTCAAAATACGTGCACGCATGCACGCAAACCGAGGACCGAACCTAAGGCATAGTATGCAACTCTAACAAGGCATGGCAAGGCATGAAATGTGGCATATAAGCATGTAATTCCAGCACTGAAATATGATACAAAGCAGTCCCGAAACATGGAAACATGGCACCCGATGCATGGAATGAACCCCGAAACTCGAAACTAGGCACACGGAATGACTTATAGCTATACAAAGCATGCATTATTTGATCATGCAGCATGAAGACAGATGCAATAAAGTCCAAAAACATGCATATTTTCAGTTTATAACAAGTCTTAAAAATGAACACAAATAGGGCTAATCTATCATGCAAAAATGGCCCTAAAAGAGAGATTAAACACAAAGGGACAGAAGATGGCCCCAAATGGCAAATATCCCTTCAACAAAGTTGAATAGAAGCTCAAAACAAGGCACTTTACAGTTTACATCAAGCCACGAAAATAATCACAAATAAGGCCAAACTATCATGCAAGAAAAGGCCTAAAAGAAGGGTAAAGAGACAAGTGGTAGCTGCTATTCTCAAACAGAGGAGAGCCCTTCAACAATGTTGAAGAGAGGCTCAAAAAAATACATTTCACAGTTTATGGAAAAGTCCAAAATAGCTCACAAATAAGCCTAAAATACTATGCAAAAATTGGCCGAAAAGAGAGATAAAGAGGAAAGTGGTAGTAGGAGACCTCAAACAGTAGAAGGCCCTTGATCAAACATGAAAAGGGGCTCAAAAAAAGTTATTTTACATTTTATGACCAAGCCCAAAACAACTAAAAAATAAGCCTAAAATACTATGCAAAAATTGGCCTAAAAGAGAGATAAAAAGGCAAGTGGTAGTAGGAGGCCTCAAAAAGTAGGAGGTCCTTGATAAAACATGAAAAGGGGCTCAAAATATGACTATTTACAATTTGGGTCGGAGCCCAAAAATGCTTGCAAGTATGACTTGTAAATGAACCAAGAAAAGGCTAAAAAATGGAGGAAGAAGACTCACCCTTGTAGAGCAGCAACACAACAGCTTTTGGACCAAGAAATGGTGCTCCTATCCTCTGAAAAACAACCTCAAGTTACTGGAATGGAGTGTAGAGGTCTTGTGTTATGTGTTGTAGTGTAAATGGTGCAAGGCTTTTAGGGTTTAGAGGGTTGAAGTAGAGAGAGAGTGAGAGTTGTAGGCAAAGGCTCAAAACCAATTTGTGTAACCCTTAAAATGAAACTGGGAGTGCTGGTTTTATAGGGAAAGGAGTGGAGGAAAAAGGGGGGGAAATCAAATTCAAATTTCCCCCCAAAAGACCCCCCTCGGATACAGGATCTGAGGGGAAACAGGGGGTGCAGCTGTAAGGAACCAGGTGAGAGGGTCATGGCTGGCCAGGTTCAGAAGGTTCAGGGGGCCGACTGGCCACCCCCCATGGCCGGCCGACCAAGGGTCAAGCACAATTGCTGGTCGGCCACCTCAAAAAGGTGGCCTCCCATGTGTGCACAACACAACTATGTGGTCGAAACCCGGAGAATGTGAACCAGGAGAGAGAAAAACCCATTTTTAGAGGGGTTCAAAAGGGTTAGGCACAATTACTGGTCGGCCACCAAATATTGGTGGCCTCCCAGGTGTGTACAACACAAATATGGGGTTTAGGGTTCAAGAAAGTGGCCCCGGGGTGGTCAACATTGGCTTTCAAGTGAGGAAAACGGGCGTCGGAGAGCGATGAAGAAATAAAGCTGGCTTTTCAGAACAATTGCTGGCCTCCCACCCTCCTACAAGCTTCCTAACCATGAAAATAAGGTCTCCACCAAAAAAGAACCAAAACGGATGCAAAACGGAGGTTCGGGGACCGAAACGTGCGGCCTGGGGCCCCGAAAATGGGCTGTTAAGCACCGGAGGTGGCATTCGACCACGAAGTTGGTCTCTCAGGCTACAGTGTTCCTCAAAAGGGAGGAAATAAGGTGTGTGCCAAAAACTAGAGTAAACGGAGGTGGTTAGGCGGTCCCGAACCAAGGCACACGGCCGTCAGCTCTGAAAAATCGGAAACCGGGCTCCAAATGGAAAAAATGGCCTACGACCACGAAACGTAGCCTACGGCCACTGAGAGATGATCTACAAGACCTCTCTCTCCCTTCGGGAAGAGAAAATAGAGAAAACAGAGCCTGGTTCGCAAACTGAGGCGAGGCATGAAAGAGTCCGGAAGTCCGGAGGCAAGGCTTGCAGCCGGGACTCTGAAACTTCTAAACGAGCACAATATGCAATATCACCGAGCGCTCAATCAGTGAGGTCTGAGTCTTAAGGTCGGTCAAAAATGGGGTGTCAACACATATACTTCAAATGCTTAAACCCGGTGATTATCTAGTATATATGACACGAGAGATTTTCTTTTTTTTACAAGAATCGAAACCAAACACCCTTGTGAACACATACCCATGACAGCGCAAGTTTTATTGCATATGAATATATTTCAAAAAATAAAGTACTACCTTCGATGACCGTAATGGAGAAACATATACATTATGAACACATACCCTATCACGGCGTGTTGATGACCAATCAACAAACACACTACGAAAAACTTGAGGTTTACACTATCGTTGTTTTCTATAATTGAAAATAATTTCTTTAAAAGTTAGCCTCAGTTTAGAAATATGTGGCCACCACATAAGAAATTAGGACTACAAAGTGTGATTAATCAATAGCCTAAATACTCTGACATCTTTGTACTGCAAACCTTTCGAACTCCATTGAAACAATAGAGGATAATCTGGTCAATATGACGATTAAAGAACATGGACATCCTTTCACTCATAATTTGTTGAAAAAACACGAAAATTAATCTCTCTGATCTCCTAGGATAGCTGTACCCTTTCAACCATACCGTTGATTCTGAAAGCACCTAACTTTACAATCTAAGTTGCACAAGAAGTTGCACTATGTTACTGTAGAGTGGGGACAATAATAGAATGGCAATGGCCAATGTAAGGCACCAAACCATATTCGAACTACATTTTTTTTGTCTAGGCCCTCAATAGGCTTGAGCCATCTCTGCTGTAGACCAAAATGCCCTTATTGGAAGAACACGAAAGCCATCAGAAAGTAGAAAACTCATAAGGGGGTGCTAATCTATGTAAATATATCACATTCGAACATTCTACACCAAATGTACAATGTAATTAGTAGTAGTAGTTGGGTTTGAATTTTGGATTTTACTAATTGATTATTAGATTTTGTTGACTTTTTTAACTATTGGAAGTTAATAGTCTATTTACATGACATTTACATGAGTGGTCTCATTACTTTTGTTTTTTGGTTAATAGTCTATTTTAAGTTAATATTATACACCAATTACTCTATTTTTTAAATGTTTCAAGACTTTAAAATTTCATTACTTTTGTTTTACCCATCTGATTTTCATAAAATTTATGTTTACAAAATGTATTTGCTGTGATATATTCAACGAAAGTTTGTATTGAATATCAAACTTCATTTCTCTTTAAATTTGGTTAGAATTATTTCTCTCCCTTCTAAGATGACTTCACATAGAATTGTGAATGTTTGTCACATTTGCATGTGAATACATGCCAAGTTAGTAATGAAATTAGCCAACTACATGCAATTGACAAATAGGCAAAACATCCCGATCTTTTATTACTATGTTCTTCACTTCAAAAAGCAATGCTAATCGAACCCCTAAACTTACTTAAGCTCTCTTCCATTACAGAGTATTTTTCCAAGTTGCTGTCCATTCCCAGGTTCTTCTTCGCTTGATGTGTACTGTTCCAAGAATGGACAAGAGTTGGATGATGATAACAGATAGGCTAAAAAGTAAAGAGTATGTACAAGGTGTTCAGTCATTTATTGAGTTCACTACGAAGAATTTAGGGCCGCAGGGTGAAATCTGTTGTCCTTGTGTTGATTGCTTGAACGGCACGAAATTACCTCGACATGTTGTACGGTTGCACTTGCTTCGAAGAGGAATTGCATGTTCTTATCGCACTTGGGTCCACCACGGGGAACGTGTTCCCCTATTTCGTGCTCATCCTACAATGTGAAACGATGATACTCAAACCGACCGAGCTGGAATGATAACCAATCATGAAAATGTGGATGAACTTCCAACCATGTTACCAGAGATTTACATGAGTGGTCTCATGGATGATCATATCGACGAAGAACGTACTAGTTCGAAGAGGCACAATTTGTTGAAGTTCATGAAGTTGTTTGATGATGCTCAACGTCAAGTATATCCAGAGTGTGAAAAGTTTTCCATCTTGTCCTTCATAATTAAGATGCTTCACTTGAAGGTGTACAACAAATGGAGCAACAAATCTTTGGATATGGTTGTGTAATTGAGTGTTAATTTTCTGGTTTCATTGTTGAAGAAAAACTGGCAAAATGTGAGTTTAGTCTCTTTACACAACTAAAAGAAGTAAGTTGCCATGAATTCATGATTAATTTTACTCAACTGTTACTAGGGGCTGTGCAGCAAATCTGGCACTGCTGTTACTTTTCTATTATCCTTTCTTCATAGGCAATTACAAAAAAAAAAACCAAAACATGACATAGTAATACAATTTGGCTGTACAGGTTATCGAGGACTACTATGGGAGGGATTGGGTAATTTGTCTAATAGAATAGTTATTGGGGGCCTTTTGGGATGGTTCTGTCGAAAGGAATCATGAGGTGGTTGGTTGATTTTGCTTAGAGGATTTTCTTTAAGATGGGTGATGGGAGAAGAGTGAGGTTCTGGTTAGATCCAAAGTGTGGTTACAGACTTGTTTAGGAGGTGTTTCTTGGTTTGAATCAGTTAAGCACTGACCTTCATGTGACTGTAGGTGATTATGTAGAGGTGTCTTACAGTGGCATTGTGTAGAATCCACAGTTTCAAAGGGCTTTCAAGGGCTGGGCACTCCAATCTACAAAGACCTATAATTTAGAGATTTAGAGTGGTGGTCATGATTTGGCTTAGAGAGTTTCTAAACAAGTCTTTTCAGTTCAGTCTTTATACTGGGATATGTATGGTGACCGGGATTCTTCTTTTCCTTGGAAGGTATGTAGAGGAATAAGACTCCTACGATTGATTTCTTTGGTTGGAGAACTTCTTTTCAGGCTATTCTCATTCTCACCATGGATAACCTTTGGTAAAGATGCAAGTTGATTATTTATTGATGTTACATGTGTAAGCAGGTGGTGGAATTAGTGAATCACCTTGTTCATTGTCTGGTTGCAAGTGAGTGGACATAATTTTCAGATTTTTGGTATAGTTTGGGTTATGCCTTATTTTTATTGATTTATGGAGCTCTAGATGCGCTAAGGGATCAGAGAGGAAGGCTTGGCAGACCACAACTTTATGTGCTCTGTAGACAATATGGACTGAGTGAAATATTACCATGTACTAATTCGTCAATGGAATGGATGATTGATTCTTCTTGATTCTGAATATTACCATGTACTAATTCGTCAACGGAATTTTTCCAAACGTAACAGGCAAATGAGGATGGAGATATAGATTTCCCCGAATTTTATAAGAAAGCACACAAGTCCAAGAAGATGGGAGATTGGATTGACCCCAAATGTGGTGAGCTACATGTGAGTATTGAATGTTGAAACCAAGTGTGATGCATATCAATTAATAAAGTTTTTTTAAATTCCTTCTCCCATCTTGACTTTATTGTTTTGTTGGCATTACAGGATGATATGGTGAATCTACAAGTGACAGCCACCGAAGCGGGGTTGCCATTGACCCACGAAGAAATATCAAGGCAAGTGCTCGGGGAAAAAAAAATACTTGCGTGGATGTGGGATAAGCCCACAACCCTCTTCCACAGCTTCTAGTGCGGCACGAGCACGTGATAAACATATGGAGTCAATGAGAGCGGAACTGGAGGTTCTTCGTGAGCAGCGTCAAAGTGATCACGAGGAGTTGCTGAAGGAGAAAGAGGAGTGGCAAAGAGATCGGGAGGAGCTATTGAAGGAGAAAGAGGCGCGCCAAAGAGATCGGGAGGAAATTATGAGGGAAAGAGAGCAGCTGATCAAACAAGTTGATGAAGAAAAAAAAGCACGGGAGGCACAACAAGTACAACTCAATCATCTGAACGACGTGGTGTCACGGCTCACAACCCTCTTGCCAGGTTCAGATGGTCATCCTACTATTCAGTAAACATAATTTTCTTGACAAGCTACTGCAAGTTCTACAAAAAATATGGATCATACTGACATAGAATTATTTTCTAAAGTTGGTATGCAAATATTTTTTTATGATGTGCTTCGAATAGGTTTTGATGCATAATGTGAGTAGACATTGCAGCAGCCGACCTGGTGTTTTGATACATTACAGAAAGGACCATACTCTGATTTCTATAAGGTAACCAAGTCTAATTGAATGTGATTTGAGATTTAAGACTAATTGAAGAAACCAAGAGAAATTAGAATGAATTTTGATTTAGTACAATATAACTACTACAATATAACTACTACAAAGGAGCTTTAATTTCAAAACTCTAACTGTGAAGAATGAATATGTGATATTAAGTTTCTTAATAATAAATCTATACAAATACAACCAACACTAATTTGAACTGAATAATGTGTAAAAGAAAATTAAAATTTGTTTTGGATTTTTCAAAAGCAGTTTTTTGAGTTTTTAATTTGTATATTGAGACTTTTAGATTGTTCCTTGTTGCTTCTGTATTCGCTTGTATTTTTTTTGGAGAAACTCAATTGTCTTCAATGTGCTGTTTCCAAACTAACCAGCCTAAGAACTACACTCTGAGGGAATAAACTTTACCTATACCAATTTACTGGTTAAGTGTTGTGGGCCAGAACGTGCTTGGATGAACACTTGTGCTTGAGGCTGCCCACAACAGATTATGAA
Source organism: Camellia sinensis (assembly GCF_055761805.1). Lineage (NCBI taxonomy): Eukaryota > Viridiplantae > Streptophyta > Magnoliopsida > Ericales > Theaceae > Camellia > Camellia sinensis. The sequence goes on from NC_138965.1 coordinate 87,469,590, forward strand.
CCTGATTTGGCCTAGTTATAGGAGCTAATGCAAACAAAGTTTTGATCCTTAAAACCTCCACATTTTTCCAATCATAAGCTGCCTTCTAAACTGAAACTCCTAATCACCTGCACTTTATTTCATCACTGACATTGAGTTGAAGGACACTCCTTTAGCACGTGTACGTTGGGAGTTGGCGTGAAAAACGCCATAAACTTAGTCGAAAAAAAGGCCTTCGAGGGATGAAAATTGAGAGCAACCCCTGAAGCACTGCGGGGATGGAACGGGTAGCTTCCTCGTGTCAAATAGGACCTGTGGGGACATACGGGACGTAATTAGTACGTGTACGTTGGGAGTTGGCGTGAAAAACGTCATAAACTTAGCCGAAAAAAGGCCTTCGAGGGCCGAAAATTGAGAGCAACCCGTGAACCATTGCAGGGATGGCACGGGTAGCTTCCTCATGTCAAATAGGACTTGTGGGGACAGACGGGACGTAATTAGCACGTGTACGTTGGGAGTTGGCGTGAAAAACACCATAAACTTAGCCGAAAAAAGGCCTTCGAGGGCCGAAAATTGAGAGCAGCCCCCGAAGCACTGCGAGGATGGCACGGGTAGCTTCCTCGTGTGAAATAGGACTTGTGGGGATAGATGGGACGTAATTAGCACGTGTACGTTGGGAGTTGGCGTGAAAAACGCCATAAACTTAACCGAAAAAGGGCCTTCGAGGGCCAAAATTGAGAGCAGTCCCTGAAGCACTGCGGGGATGGCACGGGTAGCTTCCTTGTGTAAAATAGGACCTATGGGGACAGACAGAACGTAATTAGCACATGTATGTTGGGAGTTGGCGTGAAAAACGCCATAAACTAAGCCGAAAAAAAGCCTTCGTGGGCCGAAAATTGAGAGCAGCCCCCGATGCACTGCGGGGATGGCACGGGTAGCTTCCTCATGTCAAATAGGATCTGTGGGGACAGACGGGATGTAATTAGCACGTGTACGTTGGGAGTTAGCGTGAAAAATGCCATAAACTTAGCCGAAAAAAAGCCTTCGAGGGCCGAAAATTGAGAGGAGCCGTGAACCACTGCGGGGATGGCACAGGTAGCCTCCTCGTATGAAATAGGAATTGTGGGGACAGACGGGACGTAATTAGCACGTGTACGTTGGGAGTTGGCATGAAAAATGCCATAAACTTAGCTGAAAAAAGGCCTTCGAGGGCCGAAAATTGAGAGCAGCCCCCGAACCACAGTATTGATGGCACAGGTAGCTTCCTCGTGTCGAATACGACATGTGGGGACGGACGGGACGTAATTAGTACGCGTACGTTGGGAGTTGGCGTGAAAAATGCATAAAGCTTATACAAATATATTAAAGCTTATATATTAAAGCTTAGAAATGTATATATGTTCTATAACCATCTCTATATATGTACAGTTATGAATAAAATATATATATATATATTTACACATTAGACTAAACTTGAGTTGGGGTTGACTTGGAAATTTCTTTGCACTTTAAATACAAGTTAACGTGTACAGAAGTTAATATTGAAATTCCTAAATTCAAACTATACTTACATACAATTTCAATTACAATTGACATCCTTGCAATTTGTGTTTTGTAGATGGCTATAACTTTTTGTTTACAATGGAACTAATGGGTGTAATTTTTGTTGTGTAGATGGCTTTTGGCATTGACATGTGGATCTTCTAATTTTTTCCCGGAAGATAATTCACACTTATGCAAAGTTGGAAAGTTTTTTGTCGTCCTATACTTTTTCTGTGGATGCATCGAACATATAATTTTTGGCGGGGTACAAAGTATTTTTGGAGTTTGTATTAATTGCTCCGGTGGTATAGCATCAATGAACTGTGGAATTTGGATGCATCGTACATATAAATTATGGTAGGGTACATAGTATTTTTGGAGCTTGTATTAAAGGCTCTAGTATTAATTAATATAGATTACCTTTTGTCATGGTACATATTACCATAGTAATTTGTACCTTGTCAAATGGTCATTACAATGCATAGTATAGTAAAAATGTTGTGTACAGAGGACATAATTTTGGTAACGTATTTGGAATGTATGAAGTTATTATTTGTAATTGGAATATATATAGTTGGTTCGTACATAAGTTTACATTATTATTTGTAGTTGGAATATATATAGCAAGTGTTAATTTTTGTTTCATGGTTGTAAGTGAAACATGCATTACAGAATAGATGATTATATATATAGGTTGTATACGTATTACAGGTTGCGGTGGGTACATACAGGTTCGAACGAAATTTAGTAAAATGAAACAAACAAAACAATAATATAAAATGACGCTTTTGGTGACGAATCAATTAGTAGCTAAAAAGAAATAAATCTTTTGGCGACTAAATATTTAGTCGCCAAAACGAATCAAAAAAACACTTATGGCGACTAAATGTGTAGTAGCTAAAACTCAAACGACTTTTGGCGATTAATAATTTAGTAGTCAAAAACAACCGGAAAACAGTTATGGCGACTAAATGTGTAGTGGCTAAAACTCAAAAGACTTTTGGTGACTAAATATTTAGTAGCCAAAACAGCTCGAAAACAGTTATGGCGACTACCTGCTTTAGTAGCTAAAATGCAGCATATCATGGCCGACTAAACATTAGTAGCTGAAGTTGCACTATTAGCGACTAATAATTTCGTCGCCGTAGATATTGTAATTTTTGGCGACAAAAACTTTAGTAGCTAAATATTTGAGTTAAAGAAATTAATGAACGGTTTGGGCGACTAACATGTTAGTCGCTAATGTCACTTATCAGCGACTACGACTGTTTTCGTCGCCAATGCCTGTTCTTTTTGCCTACTAACACGTTAGTCGGTATTTTGTACTACTTATGGCGACTAAATGTATTTTAGTCGCTAATTCCTTTGGCGACTATGTATCCCCGACAAATCCAGCGACCAAATTATTTAGTTGGCAAAGTGTTTCGGCGACTAAAATCAATACTTTTGGCGACTAATTTTTTAGTCGCCAAAAGTGTATTTTCTTGAAGTGTTAATGTTAAGTTGAAAATAAATTGAAATCATTAAAACACTGAATTTATGAAAATGTAAATTATTAATCATTCATCTCATAAATTTATTTAAAAAACTATTAATTATTGAAGTATGATAAACTTCAGAACTAATCCAATATCTTGAAACCAATAATAAAAAAATAAAATATATGTTACAATTTCAATTCTTGTGTGTCTTCATTGTTTGCATTCCTGCATTGACAACATGAAATGGTAATAAACATTAGTATTACAACAGGTTTTCAAGAGTTTTATTATGTACTTTAAAGGATTTATTAAGGCCTCATTTGGAAACATGCTATTTTAGTAACATTTTGACTTTTTAAGAAAAGATGTGTAAAAAAGTAAAGAGAGTGATATGACAACTTATAGTGACTTTTGGCTTTCTGGCTAAAATAGTTACTCCTCAAACGAGGCCTGAGTAAAAAAATATATACTTACATATTACGTAATTTATATTTGCTACCTTTTAAAAGGTATAAACATTTTTCATACCAATCTATATTCATAACAAATGTCATCATGGAAGCATAATCTTCTTGACATATTATTGTTGGTATAGGTATTATAAATGTATAGGCAAGAATGATTCGAGATTATATCATGTCATATTGTTGGTGGTATAGGTATTATAAATGTATAGGCATGATCTGTAACAACCCATATTCATGTCTTAGTCATGTTCATGTGCATTTACATAACTTTGTCTTGTTAAGTTTGCATTCATGAATCTTGTCTTGTTTTGCTTAAGTGTTGCTTGCATGCTTTGTTCCTTCCCTGCTATGTTAAGCCTAGGTCATGCCAAGCCTAGGTCACACCTTTGAACCTCTTACCCCTAGGACCATCTTGGAACCACTTTGGTTGACCTCCACCATCACCTAGGCATATTGGCCGAGATGTCATCATCTAGGCCGAGGTGTGCATCACTTAGGCCGAGATGTGCATCATCTAGACCGAGATGTTATCATCTAAGCGTCCTAGATCCTTGATTCTTGCACCTAGTGATCTTGTTCCGGGACTGGAATGACCTAGACCAAGGTGTGGCACATCTAGGCCGAGGTGTGGCACAGCTTGGCCAAGCGTTATCCTTCTTAGCCGAGATCATTGAGACCTTACTTGCTGAAGCCTATGTCCTTAGCTGAGATCATTACCTGCCGGACTGCCCATGTCATCTAGTTTGTTGTATACACTTTGTCTTACACATGTCTTGTCTTTCTATCACCTTTTGAGGAGAACCAATCCGGTAGTGCCACGTGTCCCAGCAGAGAGTTAAATCAGCCGATAGAGAGAGAAAACCTATCATTTCTATATCTTTGTTCTAGGTAGAGAGAGAAGCTCTAGGAAGAGGAAGATGAGTTCTTGAGAGAGGAGTAGATTTCCAAGCTTGATCCCTAGAGATCGAACCGTTAGATTTGTGTTTTAAGGTTAGATTCGTGATCTACTCTTGTTATTCTTTATGTTGATTTAATTGCATTGCATGATTTAACATGTTTCATAAACCATGCATTGCTTTGAAGTTCGGTTTTAGAAAGAGAAAATGATATTCATGTGTTCTTGAAGAAAACCATGTTTTGATCCGAAAGTTTGTATCAAGATGCATGTTTTCGTGTTTGTTTTCATATGATCTTCAAGTATGGGTACCAGGGTCCATGTTTTCGAACTCATAGCATGAAACCTCAGATTTTGTAATAACAAGTTATGATTTTAACATTCATGTTCTTCATGTCCTTCAAGGAGGAAACCCAGATTTCCAGACCTCATTTCCCTAGGTGTGATCACTGAGACCACTCTTGCCTAGATCCCACACATAGGCCAAGCATCGTATCTCACCTTGGCCTACCTTGCATGATCACTTGTACCTTAGTCTATCTTGCATGCACACCTAGGCTAACCACTGCATCTCTTAGGCCGAGATGTTCATCATCTAGGCCGACCATGGTACACCCTTGCCGACATCTTGTAACACCTCGGCAGAGAGCTACACACCGAAGCCTAGGTAACCACACCTCGGCCAAGACGTGTGGGACCTCGGCCAAGACCTTCTGAGTTCACCCAGCTAGGTCATTTTAGCCTAGATCATCTCTGTGCATCCATTCCAAGACCTGGTTGGTACCCAGCATGTTTTCCCTAGAAGAATCCAGCATGTTTTCCCTAGATCACTTGCATTCATGTAAAGCTTGTTTTAAGAATGCATTTCATATCCATCTTTGAGCATCTCTTCTTATCTTCTTGAAGTGCATTCGTAGACTTTGCCATATATTTGTAGGTCTTGGATCCTTGCTTTAACCCCGACGTCCGAAGAGCTATGTGAGTGGTATTTTTAATAAAGCTATGTTATCATGTTTTGATAAGCTTTGCTTTGCCTTGTTTTGAAAAGTATTTTATCAAGCATGAATGATTATCCCTATTTTGTATATCAACTATTATCTTGTTTTGATGACATTCTTGGAAACGTCCTTAGTACCATTGTCTTGAAAGTCCTTAGTGCCAGGGGACTATAATGCAACTGCACCCTTGTTTTGCCACCGACGGTCTATGAACGGGTGGGTTTGTTTTGTCAGGAATGTCATCACCCCATGTATTATGTAGATGTTATTAAACATCCCAAGAAGATTTGAAAGACCAAGATTTGATTGATGAACTTGATTCATCCCATGTTTTGAACAAGCTATGATATATGTATTGTTTTGACAAGGACCTCGGGAATCATTCATTTAACCCCTTTATTACTTATACCATTCACTGAGTATCCAAGCTCACCCTCTCCTTATATATATGTAGGTAACAAGCATGAAGACGGTGATGCCGAGATGTGTTATTTGCAAGATGATATTTGATTCATGTTAAGTTGGCAATCTTGAAGATTATGCTTCTTAGTTGTATTTCATGTATTTTGTATATGTCGGCTTGAGAAGCCTTTTAGTCAAGATGTAAAGCTATGTAAAGATGTATGCCATTTCATTTGACTTATGCACAGCTCTTATGGACTAATTAGATTTGTATTTATTGCTTCCGCACATGTTAGCCCCATATGTAATACTCTGATTGTGTGTGAATTTTGAAAGTTGGCCTTTGGTAATCTTGGATTACTGGCCATCACGACACCATTCTACTAGGGACGGAATGGGGTCGTGACACGATCCTCATATGACGCAATATAATCTTAAATCATTCTAACTCCTTTATCCCATAAAAGTACTTTGAAATGAGGTTATATTAGAAAATGTAATTTATGATTTATAAGAAGTCTTATAATTCTTATACTTTCAATCTCATTTTTTGTAAATATGATGGTTGACATTGCATGATAAACTCTGCTCAATTATGTTGAACAGTAAGATTCATGGTACCAATATTGTCTTTAACTACAATCTTGACAATTGAACCTATATTTAAAACAATAAAATAGATCATTGTTTAGGTACAAAATTTTAGAATAAACAATTATTTTTAAAAGAAAAATACATTGTTATGATGTCTACATCATGATGTCTTCAATGATTACAAACAGTATAACTAGAATAATATTGAACTTGTTGGTAGCATGTGTTGCACAAATCAATTCAAACATTATCAATTTTAATTTTTTCAATGTATCCAATTATACGAAATGTTGGACTTGAAAAATGTTTAACAAAATTCAAATCCATATTTATTTAAATATATATGTATGTCACTCAAGTGTCATTGTGTAAGAGGTTGAGAATTCTTACATTTCTCATAGGAGCAAAGTCACATATTCAAATCCTTTTAGCATTTGGAATTATTAATGACTGAAAATTTGAAAATCCACTATTTCGGTTCCAAGACATTAACTTTTGTGATATATCATCCATGGTAAACCTAAATTATCATGTTATTGGATAATAATAGTCGTTGATATCTTACCATAACTTCTAACAGCAATAAATTCATAACTTACCATCGACAATATGTCCTGTATATGGAAATGAGTGATTAATATACAATTTGTTAGATTTGCATTTAGAGAGACATGGAACTAATAGTTTACAGAATTAAATATTAATAATTATTATTATATTAATATTAAAAAAATTCAATGCATAGTAATCCTACTGTTAAAATTTTTAACTATTAATCCGGTAACGAACAAATATTATCATTTTTCAATGTCTGATATAAGTGCATGCAATTGTTGCATATTCACCCCCATAGCATTAGTCTTACTAAGGTCAAATTGTTATTTAAACTATTCAGATAAAACTTACATTAGAAGAAATGAAGTTAATGGAGTTTGTTCGTTTTTATTACAACACATTGTAATATTAAAGTATCATTTTACTGGAACTACAACAAACCAGACTATAAAGTTGAAAACTATTGTTGAAAAGATTCAAAAAAATGCTTCAGCTAACAAAACGCGTACGACTAAAATCACGAAAGCAAAGAGAACAAATCTGAATTTAAAACCAAAAACTTTAAACAGATTCTTAAAAGGAGAATCATCAAAAGAGTGAAAAGGTAAGTTAATCTCCGAACTCGAAGATGTAGATATAACAAAACTCCCTACTGTAATCGAAAAATCATTTCATAATCCTGGACTAGCACCAGAAAGTAGAAAACTTTTCAAAAAATTTTGGTCTGCTCTACATAACAACAAATGAAAAGATGTACATAGAATTATCAGTGCTCTTACTGATTATGTTGTGTTTCTAGAAAAAGAGCTTAACATCATTCGCAATGATGAAAAAATGATGGGAAAAAAAAAAAGAAAACAAATTATGTTTTAAAAAAATAGAAACGTTCTTTCGAAAAGAGTTGCCTGAAAAAATTAAACAAATTGTCAAAAGACAAGATGAACGCAAAGAAATATTCGTATGTCATCCTTAGCAGAATCCTTAAACTGGGATTATGTTGGCCAAGTCTTAAGTTATCAATGTATAAAATTAATATACACTAAAGTGAACTTGGAATTGTTGATTTTCTGAAAATTGATAAAGAAGATTTTCAGCTCTTAAAGAATTTTCAACAATAGTTAAATATGCTATTACAATTATGGGAGCAAACTCGATGATTTTTATAGCACACATCGTGTCCACTCTAGCTGAAATAACTGAAACTCAGTTTTATCAATCATATCAGATCTGGCATCTATATTAGTAACTACTCAAAATCTTTTCTACTATGATAAAAACAAAAGATCATGGAAGGGGTATTGTTACGACCCCAACCCGCCCCAAAGGTTAGAGTGATGACCGCCTAGTAATCATAAATTACCTACGGTTTCTTAATCAATTTAGAAGATATTTATTTAATATTGGGGCTTGAAATGGAAGCAAAACAGAAATAGCATTGTCCATTGAGCAGTACATACATGATATGACAAATACATATTTATATTTTCTATATACATATTAAATAAGTTACATCAAAAGCAAGCATTCATAGTACAAAATTCTAAACTCATGACTAATCAAAAACTTTCCAAATGAGGCAACAAGGGCCTCAGCTCAGGTAGCATTTCTAGAGGCTTCACAAAAGTTGTTGAAAGCAAAACTCTAAGCTTGATCTCCCAAATGCTCACCTACATATATATAGGGAAATAAGGTGATTAGCTAAAATCCAATGAATAATATAACGATTCCGATTTAGACCCAACTCGTTTATTGTTTTGGATTCGGGATATCTTGCCTCGTATCATCGTTCATGTCCTTATTCATCTTGTACTTCATTAAGTTTGGCTATTGGAGTATCATTGTCATGTTTGGAACAAGTTGGTTGCTTGTTTTTCAAAAGAAATTATGTCCAGAATTTTGCTTGTTCTCTTAAGCGACACTTCTTGCGCTCGAGCAATCTTTATAGTCTGCAAACTACTAAGAGCTTGATATTTACGCTCGAACGACGCTTCTTGCGCTTAAGCGAACTTTTGCAGGTCTGAACTACTGGGAAGGTAGGAGGGTGCATTGTGCACTCGAGCGACCATTCTTGTGCTCAAGCGGTGTCTTCATTATGTCTAGTCACTCAAGCGACCATTCCTGCGCTCGAGCGATCTGCACATATGTCAGTCTGAAAGGGGTCACTTTTGAGTCATTTTTCTCATCCCTCACTCTCTCTAAAACACTCCAAAACCTAGATCTACATCTCTAGAAACCATCTCTAAACCTCAAATACATTTGGATTTGTTGATTTCTACACCATAGTCCCTTTGATAAAAAGATAGAGATCACCTACAGCTTCGTTTTGATCAAAGCAAAGTTCGTTTCGGCTTCGTCAAGTTTCAACTCTTGGTCTTCTTAGATCTTGTCTTTGATGTAGGGATTACCTTGACCCTTTTTATAATTTTTAACCTTATTATTTGCTTTTCTAAACAAGATAATGATTTGGCGGATTTTTGGATAAAACCTAGGGTTTGGTTTTGAAATCAAAAGAGAAGCTTTCAAAATGGGCTCTTGTACATGATTGTGACTTTGTAAAAATGGTTAGATTGTGATAAATTGTGGATTTTATCCTTAAGGATTGATTTTTAAAGAAAGTGGATTTTGCCCTAAATTGTGGACATTTGATTTTGTAAAGAGAAATGCAATTGATATTGGTTTTATGGAATTGGAATAATGATGATGGTGGTGGTGGGGTTGGATATGAATTATCACTTCTATTGGAAATGTTGGAAAGTATATCTGTTTTGGGCTATCGATAAAGAATAGCTATATTATTGTAGAAATTGCATAAGAATTATGTGATGATCGGTTTTACTTTACGTCCTTTCGTTTTCATTTTTATCAGGATTGTTGTGTCGAGATGCCCTTTTTTAATTCTCATACTCGTTTATTTTGAGTTGGCTTTTCTTTTGTTCCGGAGGGTTTTCTCAATTGAATTCTTGTTTTAGTTTTGTTCGGTGTTGAATTTCATCAGGTTTGGAGGATGCTCGATTGAGTCCAGAATGCCCGAGGCTTTGAACCAGAAAATTCTGAGCTGCTAGGCCAGGGCCATACGTGTGGGGCCCTAGGCCGCATGTATGGGGGGTGAGGCCGCATGTGCGGAGATGGGTGACTTTTGAGAGCTGCACACTACTTAAAAAGCAGATACAGATTGAAGTGCGGAGGGACCACCGCACGCACGGGGTTGAGGGCCGCACGTGCGAGAGAGAGGCCCCGCACGTGCGGCAATCTGGGCAGCCCGAAACTCTGTTTTTTTTTTTTCTCTTTTTGGCCGTGTGTGTATCACATTTTAGGCATTTCTCTCTCACTCTAAACCCTATTTTTCTCCTCATGCTCTCTAGAAAACCTCATCAAACACTTAAACTCTTTGATTTTTGCAATCCTTTGGGTCTAGATCATCATCATCATTATCTTTCCCTCTCAAGCTTTGGAGATCAAAAGCTAGGGCTCCTCTTGGTGTAGTAGAAATTGAGGAAATCTTCCATCAAAGCTAGGGTTTCATCTCCATTTCTCCATCAAACATTGAGGTAGGGATTTCTTGAGTTATATATACATGTTTTGTTATAATGATGTTGATTTAAAAAGTTTTCTTGAAATCTTATGTTGATGTTTATTTTGAGACCAAAAATGTAGAGAGTTTTAAGAATGGGTTTTAAATCTCAACCCTTTGTTAATCCTAGGGTTATTTTTCCCTTTTATTAAACTCAAGAAAAATGGTTTTGGTAGGGTTTCACCAAGGAAATGGAAATGTTTGTTTTATGATGAGAATCCCTAGAAATTTGGGGATTTTGGAAAGTATGGAATTGTCAAGAGGGTTTTATTCTTCTTGTGATAAAAGAATGGATATGTGTAGGCTTCGTGATGTGGTTTTACAAAATGGCAATCAAATTGATATATCGAAATGAAGGATTTGTTCTAGAAACTATTGTTAAATATATGATGATATATGGTTGTGAGATGGCACAATTGTTGTGCACTATGGATTTGTGAGAATTATAAACATTGTAAATTAATGTTTGAAAACACTATATGTAGTCTTGAAGAGACTAAATTGTTAAGACTTGTGAAATGAGAAATTGTAACTATGTGTTGATGTCATATGATTATCTTGTGGAAGAACATTGAAAAGAGGAAATGGGAAATGTGATTATGGACATTATTGTAGAGACATCTGAAAATGGAGATATCTTATGAGGTATGGAAAGGTCATTGCATTGCATACTCATTCAATTATTTATTATGCATTGTGAATTTTAGATTGAAGATATTTACATCATGAAAGAAAATGGTATGGTAATAAGAACTATGGAAATGTGTTATGAGGTAAATACGTTGGTAAGTTTGGATAGGGGGTGTAGATGAGATTGATGAGTTGGCCTGAGTGTCTGGGGTGAAAGACCGAAAACACGCGCGGAGGAGGTACCACTTCCTTTCCAGTTAGCAACCGGTGAAGTAGGGTTATTGGTAGTGCTTGTTGAGCCTACTTGCAGACACCAACCTAGGGACTACCTGTGTCGTATTTACCGCCCTTATTAATTAAAATTGGAAGTTTCAAAAATTGTTGAGATTGTAAACTTTTATTGAAAAATGGTGATCTTGAAGAAGAGCATAAAAAAATGAAATTTCTTTAAAATGATATGGCATGGCATGGCATTTTTTTTTTTATTGAGAGTTTGCATAACTGTATATACTTTGCAAGAATTTTCTACTGGGCTTTATGCTCACCCCTATGGGACTTTGGTGCAGGTAAAGATGTGGTGATCCCGTCGAGTTGAGGGCGTGGATTTGGTTTGTGAAGAGTAGATTGCTCTCTTGTCTTGTTGAAAAATTTTTGTAAGCCAATGGCTAAACGTGTATGGGTCCAAGAGACCATTTTGTGTAACCGGGCTATTGCCCTGGAAGATGTAAGCCGTTAAAGACATTTTAATTGTTTGAAACTAGATGTTTCACATGCTATAGATTCATGTGTTCTTCTCATCATTGAATGTATATCCGCATGTAGAACTTTTGTATAAAACCTTGGGGATTTATGATGTAAAGGTTGGAGAATGGTAATATTTAATTAATGAATATGGCTTGATGTATTATACAAGTTGGGTTATTTTGGGGCGTTACAAATTAGATGAATTGAAACTATTTTCTCATCTATTTGCATTGAGTATTGTAACACATTTAACACATTAAAAATGTTGTTGTTTTGGAAAAAAAATGGGTGAATACCTTGGTGAATCTGGGTAGAAGTGTAGTTCTGGTATTATGCTGGCCTGTGTGTCTTTAGTGAAAGTCTAGAAACCCACGCGGTTAGGTGTTGAGCCTTCCAGTTAATACTGATAAAAATGACAAATCGGTAGTGCTTGTAGCCTACTTGCAGACACGTCTTAGGGATTTCCAATGTTGTATCCACTGCCCTGTTTTCTATGGTAAAGCAAATGGATTCTTGAATTGTGATATAACCTGGCATTGCATAGTTTTGGAGAGAGATATAAAATGTTTTGACACGGGCATTACATATGCATTCACCTTATAACTCTGTTAAAATTTATACACTGTGTTAGGGTATCTTTACTGGGCTTTGGCTTACCCTATGTGGAAAACCATTTTCAGGCATTGATAATATGCCTCTGCCAAAGTAATAGCTTGGGAGGACTGAGAGCCAAGAGCTTCAGTTTTGGTTATTGTTGTAATTATTTTGTACAAGCCCAGAGCTTTATTTGTATTGAATTTAATTGGAAAGTTGTAGCCAATAGGGTATTACTATATTTGCTTAACATTTATTTCGTATCTTTTTCTATGGCACATGCTATAGATTCAGGGTTAGGACTTTTGAATGCATCATTACATGCGTTACAGTTTTTGTAAAGAGATGAAACCTTATAAATGGAAGAACATTATATTCAGACATCTATTATTAATTAATATTTGTTGTGTATTGATCTTGGTGTAATTAATTCGGGGCGTTACAAGTAATACCAAAATAAAAAGATTAATGAATGAAGTCCATCACAATATAAAACATATCTTACATTTCCAAATGATTAATATATCGAATTCATATCAAAACATTTTCCATAATAAAGTCCATTATCAAAGTATCATACATGGTAACATCCATTAGCATAACAAAAAGGCCAAAAGGTCTAAATCAAAGAGACCATGAAGGTCTATCGAAGGGATCATAAAAGTCTAACGAAGGGACCACTTAGGTCTAACGTTAGAGATCTCTATAAATCTAACAATCGAAGGACCATGGTATTATATCCCCAGGTAGGGCCTCACTAAAGGATGCCATGAATACATTTAACAAAAAGGATTTTTATTCATTTATATAAAATAACATTTCATAAAATTATACATATAACAATTTTCAAAACACATTTTGAACATATCTATATAGAGATATTACTCATAGTGGGCTTAAACGAATGCTAAGCCTCAAGTGTCCAACCTACACAAAGCACAAAACAGATACACATTGAAACACATAATTCGAACAAACACCTTTTATCTAATCCAATTCCTTATGTTGGGTTTTTATCATAATTAATTCTTAATTAAATTCTCGCTTTTTTTTTTCTTAACCAATTGACTTATATGGATTTTTAGCTTATTAATTCTTAATGAGGCCCAACTCATGCTTAAAGATGCTTGGAAAAAGATGGAGATGAAAACATAAACTTAAAACAATTTTCCAAAATATGCTGAAATAGAGTAGTTCGCTCGAGCGAACCTTTGGTTACTCAAGCGGTGACCACGAGTTCTTAGTACTTTATTCTGCAAAAATAAATTATGGATGGTCTCAAAGTTCACTCAAGCGGTAACTTAACCGCTCAAGCAGTCTACAAGTTTTTGAGTTTCAAAAATCATAAAAAATAGTTTCTAAATACAATTTCGAAACTTGGGTTCAAACATGGCTTCGCTAAAAGCATGTAATCTTTTTAATAATAACAAAACATGATCAATTTCAAATCATTTACAACCAAACTCTTTTAATTCCAAGTTTAAAACACAAAATATTAATAAACTCATAATTTTCTAAAACTTTGCTCCATAAATAATTTTATAGTGTTATGCGTATAACAACCTTCATAATCCAAAATCGTGAACTATCATGATTTTCATAAATAATAACATAATGTGGAAAATAAATAACATACCCGGATCAATTATGCGAAACTTTCAAGTGACCTAAAATTAATTGAACATAAACCTAATAATAATATTAGTGGAAAAAGGTTTCTCTCTCTTAACCCTCTTTAGAATACGTTATATTCAGAATAATTGATGGGTGATCTAAATATACTTTTATAAGTAGAGAGATGACCAGTTTCCTAATATAACTATAACGCCATTTGCCCATCAAAGTAGGAGATTTGGAAATTACTCCATCTATTGACCAATTAGATAATAACTTGTGGTTCAAGATATGGAACTATAATTTTATTAAATCTATAATTCATATTGCCATATCATGTAGGTTACCATAATGGCTAAATAATTAAATTTAATCTTACATTCTCCCACTTGACCTATATGATAAGATACATCAATATTTAATAAGGTAAACATTAGGCGCGCAATAAATCATATCCAACCTTACTTTAATTTGGTCATTATCATAATACGATAATTAAATAGTCACTAATGCGAGTCATGTCGATTCTACACCAATAGTGCAACATAGTCTCTTCCATATACCACAACACTAGCAACTAGTTTAATATAGTCCTTAAGTGAGGAGTGTATTTAAAAGGTCCAATAATGTCTTTTTATCAAAGACTATTCCTGCTATCATTCAGTCATTCTCATATATATATATGTACACCATTCATAACAGGAAACATATCAGAAACACAGTTAATGAGATCTCAATGTGTCAACTAACACAATTAATCATAAACAATTGTTATGGTTTACATTCAAGACCCATTCAACTGACAAGTTTTTTAATTGTCTTTAAGAGTGATCTCTTCATCAATATATTTGCACTTAAAAGTTATGTACTTATGTGTTTTATTGACACTTTCTGTTTCCGAACTTCTTCTTTCATGACAAAGTATTTCAATTCTATGTGTTTAGCATCATTAGAATACTTAAGAAAATAAAACAATTACGAAATTATCACAATAAATTCTCAATGACTTGGTGTAGACACCCCATTTTTAACCGTCCTTACGACTTGGGCGCCACCGATTGCGCACCCAATGATGAATGTATACGCTTGTCAAATGCTCGAAGTCCTCAGCAGAATGCCTCAACTTTGAGCCTCAAAACCCTGTGAACCTCTTGTCTTGTTTTTGGACCAAAACAACAGTTTTTTAAGCCTAAACATCTTGGGACCTGCAGACCCACTTGTGTGGACTGCCAACCAGTAATGTGGCCTACCGGCCACTATTAGTGGGCTGCCGGCCACTTGTGTGTTTTTTCAGATATTTTGGCAAGCTGTGCCAGCTGTTTCCACAGGTGCATGCATCTGCCCACACGAGTATGTATGGATATTTCTAAGGGAGTTTCATGTTTTTCTATAAATAGAAGACCTCCCCTTCCATTTTTGAGGATTGGAAATTTTGGAGCAAAAATATTTCTCTCTCTCTACAATTCCCTCTCTCTTTTGCATATTCTTAAGCCTTTGCCTATACACTCCAAACCAAACCGTGTGGTATTTGAGCTGTGGTATTTGAGCTGAGGTACTTTTGAACTTACTTTGAGCTCTTGAGGGTGTGTTAGTGTTAGTTTGTCACTTAGAAAGGGTTCTCCTCTTCAAGAGAACAGAGTAGAGGCTGAGGTGAAAAGATGTTCTAATTGTGCAACATAGGCATTCTGGCAACAGAACAATGGGCCTTTCGGGTGGAAATCCATGCATGCATAAGCATTTCCCTTACTTATCGAGTCTCGTTCGCTTGTGGAGCTAGTTCATTTGGTGTTGTAAATTAATTCACTTTATGTTGTAATTATTAATTAGTTAGAATAGCTAGTTAACTTGTGTTATAATTAATTAATTAGAGTAACTAGTTAATTTGTTGTGATTAATTAATTAGTTAGATTGATTAATTTTGCATTGTAATTCTTTAATTAGCTAGAATAATTGGTTAAATTTGTTGTTGTAATAGTTAGTTAATTCGTAGTAATTAGCTTAGCTAGTTAGTTTATTTAGACCTTCATGCGCGAGGGCACAGTTGTAATAATGTGTATGTATTCCAACTCCACGTCTTTCTCCCTTTTATTTACCTGCTTATTATGGTTATTTTAGGACATCATGTTTCGTTTAGCATCTCTCATGCCTTGCATCCATTGTCTTGCATGCATTAAGTTCGGCGCATCATTCTAACTTACATTGTTAGTTAATATTTCTTTGAATACGTACTTAGACCGCATGCAATCAAATTGATTCATACGCCATATTAGTAGCCGAGTCTAGTAAATTGCATATCGCATGCGTTGCATTAGTCACATTGCATAGTTAGGATCATGCATTTTTTTTTAAAAAACTCTGTCATCTTTTTTGGCTTGGAGTACTATGTGAGCTTTTATTTGTTTTAGCATATCGCATGAGTGTGGTTGTTACCATGTCAAAGCATGTTCACCATGAGGTTAAGTGCTTCAATGATAAACTGTTTGAATGCCTATGGAAGAAGGCTAGTTGCTTAAATTAGGATAGTTTGATTAATGTACGTTTGAGCCCACTTTTTCAAGTGGCACATTCACAAACTCTATTAAAAAACAAACATGAAATCAAATGTTCTAATTTTGGCAAAATAGTCTATACTTGTGTGCGCATCACATAGTAGGTTAGCCTAATAAATCAGAACAAGAGCATATAATGTAAATAAGAATCACATCATGATTAGTAGAGGCCGATCTTTGATCGGGCGAGTGGGGTGCTCAATTCATGACCTTCCCCTCTCATACCTAAGTTCCCGAGCCGAGACAATCTTAGTGATGACGGACACGTGGCCTTTGGCACGAGTCATGGGTTTTCTAAATTTTTCAAAAATATTTAGGTAGCGACTCTGTATCTGGCAAAGCAATCCATTTTTGGCATTTTGATTCAAAATTGATTTTCTAAAAGATTTGTCGGATTTGGACTTTTCGGTGTTTATCTATTTCACATTGCATTTGTGAGATTAGATTCAGAACTGCGGGAGTCCGAACTGTAGGGCTAGTCGTATCTGAATGGAGCATGAAAAGTCGAGCTACACTTGGCAACAAAAGTTAACAATCCCAAGTCTTGAGATAACGTTCTACAATAACAATTCAAGAATTGTGGTCTCAAAGCACACCACAAATTCGACTTTCATAGGAGATATTTATTATAGTTCATTTCACACTTTTCATGATATTTCTTCTTTACATAATAAGAACAAATAGTCAAAAGTGAACTTTCTACTATTAATGCATCTTTCAAAGTCTGAATCTAAGTAACCAATCAATTCAAGATTATCAGACTTCATAAATGTGAGCAAGTAATCTTTATTCCTTCTGATTACCTTTTCATTTCCTTATTTGAGCATTAAGCTTCTTACAATAAATGAATAAAGAATCGCTTCCATTCTAATTGATTTTATAAATTTTTTTGCATAAGACTGGATTTATTTCCTTTCGAAACATGGATAACTTTATGTGAATATTCTTTCATTTTGAATCTCTATAGAACTTTTAATATATATCTTCTGAGACAATCTCAACAATTCATATGATTCATTTAGAAATATTTCAATTTCTATCACATAAGTTGTCTTACTAATATATTTCATTTCAAAGTTCTTAAAGAAAAATTTCTTAACTCGTGCAATAAATCATATACATTATTGACAAGCAAAATATCATCAACATAAAAAATCATAAACATAAACTTGCTCTCACTAATCTTTGGATATGTATACTAATCAAAAATATTTTCTTTAAATTCAAAAGAAAAATAGTATCATAAAGCTTAAAATAAAATTTTTAGAAAGCTTGTTTAAGTCCATAAATTGATTCTTAAGTTTGCAAGTTACATTTTCAATTTCCTCAATAGAGAAACCTTTGAGTTGATCTACACAAAATTCTTCATCTAAACTCTCTTTCAGAAAATTAATTTTCACATACATTTAATGCAACTCAATATCATAATGATTTTAAATCAGCCCTTTAAGATACAAGTGAAAAAGGAATATCTCATTGTAATCAATGTCTATTTTCTGAGTAAAATCTTTAGCCATGTATCTAGCATTGTATCATTTTATATTGCCCTTAGAATAATAAATATTTTTGTATCCTTAAGCAATTCAATGAAATCCCAAATTTCGTTATGGTCCATTGATTTCAACTCATCATTCATGACATATGTTCATTTGGTAGAATCAATACTTTTTATGGCTTATGACAATAAAACCGAGTCTTTACTTATCCCAATATTATAATAAGATTGTTATAGATATACCACATAATCATTTGCAATAACAAATCTCTTTACCTTATGAGATCTTCTTTATATTATTTCTTGTGGTTCTTTTACAACTTTTCATTGGTAATAATTATATTATGGAGTAATTTTTTTATATTCAAGAAATGGATATGCAGATAGGCTACTCCAACATATCCGCCAAGGAGTATTGCCCCTTAGCATCTACAGAATATCTGCAGGGAACTCCACTGCACCCACGTCGGGGCCGAAGCTTAGGGCTTTCACATGCTCCAGGCGCTAAAGAGTATGTTTAATCCTAACAACAGGCTATGAAGACTCGAACCCAAGCCTTGAGTGAGGGATTCGAAGGTCTTATCCACTGAACCAACCCCTTTTTGGTACATTAATTATGGAGTAATTCATTATTCATTTGTTGTTCCAAGACAATAAGTTGTTTAACAACTATAGGAACGACAATTTCTTCAAATTATGGGTAATGATACTTGTACCCAAATTTATTGAATAATCACATTTCATGATTTATCACTCCCACTAATCTCACCATTCTTATTAAATTTGATATTATCGATTTTTGCAATTCTTGTACTATGGCCAAGATAATAAAACTAATACCCTTTGAATTTGAAGATAATCAACAAAATAACCACTGATTATTCTAAAATCCAGTTTCTTTTCATGCGGATCAATAATTCTAATTTTGTAAACAACCCCAAATATACAGGTGTCTTAAGTTCAGTTTCCTTCATGTTCACAGTTCAAAGTGAGTGTTTGGAACTACCTTACTAGGAACCCGATTCTATATGAAAATAATAGATCATAACAACATACATCCACAATGTTAAGGGTACTTAGAAATTACTTAATATACTCTTAGCCATATTCATTAAAGCACAATAGTACTTCTCAGCTGCATCATTCTACTGAAGCATTCACAAATATTATACCTTACATAGAGTTTAGCAAATAGACTTGTGCTTTGCCATTGGTCGGAGCTTCAATGGCACTACATAATTTTATGCGCCGCTACTCCAACGATGATGAAGCCTTCAATAGGGTTGACAATGAAGAGACTTTTATTTTCAATGACATACTAAATGTTGCGGGTGTTAGTGATGATAATGATGATGATGAACTGGAGGCCAATAATAATGTACATATGAACGAAGTTAGAAAATCCATTCAAAACGAGTTGGTGCGACATCAACACGACCTCAGGTTGTAATCCTGTTTGGACGCACCTATTGATGGGAAATGATATGAATGTGTTGCACAGTTGAACTAATTATAATACTGTTTGTTTGTCTTTGTAAGACAAAGGCCGCTAAATGCGTTTAATAGAAAATAAAATAACTGAAGCGCAATTTCTTCTGAAAAACACCAACTTTTGCATTGTTGGTAACATTGAATAATTTTAATATTACATTCCCAAAAAATTGTTCCAATAACCACATGGGTAAAAAAGTAAATTTCCCAAGTTGGGTGGGGGTATTTTGGTCATTTTAGTGTGATGTGACACCATAAACAAATATTAACCCAAAAAGCAAAAAGCAACTTTAAACCAACTTCCCAAATCACTTTCCAAAAATACCAAAAAGCTTGGTAAAAAGCCAAAAGCTAGCTTTTTACCATTTACCCAAAACACCCCTATGTGGCCATTTGGGAGCGAAGTAAAAAGCTGCGTTTTGTAGCTTCATAAAAATGCTAATAGCAGCCAAAAACGCAAACAACAACCGTTTGAGAAGTGATAAAAGCGCAGGTTGTGAAATTACTTAACTACCCTCCATGTTTACATTTTGAGGGTTAGGGCAAAACACTTAGCTCATTTCCTCCTTCTCACCGCTGCTCTCACTTCCTCCTCTCACCGGTCTTGTGGAACTCCCTTTAACAATCCATGACAAAACCGTCGACCGCCGATGCTACCTCCAGAGTCCTCGTCTACGTCCTCGTCATCGTTGGATCTATAGCATAAGGTAAGCAAGGAACCCTCCTCCCTCGTTATCTGGTTATAGTTATTTCAAAAACCAGTTTCATGGAAAATTGGATCAAAATTTTGCACATCTACTGTTGTATAACACTTGTATGCTGTAATACTTGACGATATTGGCTTCCACTTGTGAGATCCTGCCCTCTTTCATGTTATATTTTCAACTTTGGTCTTTGGTGTTCTGTGAACACAGAACAACAAATCCATCTCTTTTCTGCTATTTCCTTCTCCTGCTGTTGCTATTGGGGGTTATCTATCATTTACTACAGGAAAAAAAAATATGTCCGAAAACAAAGGATGGCTGCTTGTGTTATAAAAATGTACACTGGTTTAAAAAGCTTGATTGTTAGAGGTTATCCCTACACCCCATATAAGGTTCTTGTTTCTTTAATAAATTTTTTTCATGATTAATCTAGTTGTTATAGGGATTTTATGGACTGTTTCATAGCCATGGAAGTGCTTATATTTATGCATCTCAGCTCTTTATCTATTATTGAGCATAACAAATTTAGAGAAACTCAACAATTTTCAATGCTACCCAAAATGACATCCCATTTAATTTTTAACATTTGCTTCTCACAAGCAGCATAAATAGATCTTTATTTACTTTCCAGAGTGATAAATGATACCTTATGCGTGATGGGTGTTACTGTTATTATTATTTTTTTGTTTGGTTTTCCTTTATTTTTATGAAAGATTGAAAGTACATATATAAGAGTGTTTAAATATGTGCTTGTACATGTGATTTGTGTTTAGGGTTTTATTATGAGTTCCTTGACAAAGAAGAGAGTCCTATCTTTTGTGTTTAATTTTGGTTTGGCATGGTATTAATATTGGATTGTTACTTATTATTCTTTTTCTTTTCTTTTTGTTTTTATGTTAAACTTGCTTTTTAGTTTAATTTCATAATGCAATATTTATTGGTGATGCCCTTCCCCACTAACCAAAACCTTCCGTTTCTTATTCCATAAATTAAAATAAAAAGGAGAATATGTGAAGAAGGTTGAGATTAGATTAAATTGCTGTCATCTTCTTTCTATTGTTAAAATTAATCATAACTGAGATGAAAAGTTCTCCAAATTTTATTTCTCTCTTGTTTGAAGAAACTATTTCTGATCTTCGGTCAAGTCCGTAGCCTCCAAAAGCAAATTCGTAAAGTGTATACCACTTAATGGAAACAAAATTTCTTGGCAAATGTAAGCCAACTTTTTCATCCTTGCAAAGCATTTATTCTCTTGTAGTCTATGGACTTTTAGAGCCTGTTGCAATTCCAGACTAAGAAACAGAAGGCTCCAATAATCTGGCCATCCATACTAACCCTTTTAGTTGCTGTTAATAGACCTTGCACATATTGTCCATTTTGGTCGAAAAAGGCAAATGGAAATTTATCTGACCAATTTCAAATAGTGTTGTTAGTAACTTATGAATCACGATACGTATCTTGTGATTCAATATATGTATTGGTAAATTGGTACTGTTCTTAATACATATCTTCAGTAAAATGTATTTTGCAATACATATATGATAATAAATAAAGGAATTTATGTTAGTTCTCCAATTCTTCATGCTATCCTATCATAAAGAAATTTATGTTTTTCAGAGTTTAAAAAATAGGATATTGTATTTCCAAGGGGTATGAAAAGACCACAGTAATAGATTTCTAGGTTTAGCAAAATTAATAAACATTACAGTTAAAAGGACTATCTGTCAAATAATTACTTGTCAACGGTATGTTCTGATTCCTTAAAAACAAGATCATGAACCAAAGATTTTCCAATAGCTTACACAACCGATAATCCTGTCAACTCTGCAACCTTGGCATTCTAACCATTTATGTGGCCATCAATGTCCACAACAAATATGGGAGCTGTTGTAGTCTCTACCAACAAAGCTACTCTCCTCCATCCTTTGCAACTCTAAATCCCCAAGTGAAGGATGTACAACAGCCTTAGAATGTTAGACCCAAGTTTAAGAACAATACACAGCTTTTCTTAGATCCAAATAGGTCTAAAACTACTATCTACTTGAAGTTTTTCAGTAATGTTTACAGATAGATAAATTGAGACTACATTAGGAACCAAGAAACAGAACTACACATAGAACAGTTGTGTATCTGGTAGTCAAGGTGATGGAAAAAAAAAATATTACATCTAAAACTAAAAGAGCTGATCTGAAAACAATAGGAAATCCAAAAGAAAATGGCTTCTTTTTTTCTTTGTATTGTTATTTTTTTTAGTTTGGTGTTTTTTTTTTTTTTTTTTTTTTTTGTATCCAAGATAGCACAATCAAATTGTTGGTATAACTTATAAAACCCAAGAAACACAAGGAATATAACTAACGAATGTGAATGTCAGAAATAAAATAAAATAACCAAAGCAATGACAAACCACCCACAACCCTACCGTAGATTCTGTTTTGCTATTGATAACTCTTCAACAAAAAAAAAAAGATTATAGAGATGGCGTCATCCATGTCAACTGTCGCTTCGTTATGGCCACCAAGGATGTGTGCATGTGGCTTTGGACATTGCGTTGTCAAGATTTCCAGATTTGCCAAAAACCCATGCCGTGCGTACTACGTTTGCCCTAGGCCTACGGTTTCTTTGTGTTACCCCTCTCTTATGCAGTTAGTCATGTAATTTTTCTTTTGTTGTTATGTCACATATCATGCAGTCTAACTATCTATTTCACTTTTGTACGACAGTGATGTGTTCCGTGGATTGGTTGTTGTGATGAGTTTCGCAGCGATAGATTTGCTACTGACCACCTATCAAATGTTGTCGATATGGGGTTACGTGCAATGTTGTCGGTGTTTTGTGCGTTGTTGTTTTTGTGTTGTTGTTTCGTATGTAATGCATTGTCATTTCTGTTGTTACATGTACATTTGGTTTTGTATCATCTACCACCGTTATATATCGTTGTTGTCAGTAATGCATAGGGTATTGTATCACATAATATTTCTGCAAATTGCTAGATGAACTGTCTTTGTCTTTTTGTCGTTTTGTACTATTATCTACACCTTCATTAATTGTCTATGAACAATGTTTTCTGCCATGGACATGAAAAAACATTTACTCAAACTTTATTAAACTGCTACATCATTAACTTTACATATTTTTGGATTTCATTTCTCATCACTCTAGCTACACCAATGCTACTAATCATGGCAACAAACTGTTCGTCACCCAGTATCCCTTCTTGAAATCGAGGTAAGGCTGTTACATCAACCCAACAACAACTAGTCCACAAATGCCAGTTCGACAGTGACAACATAAAGCTATATCTATAACTCATCATCGCTGAAATGGACGCAGGTAATCAACAACCGTGTAGATTGTCAATGACTAGGTATAACAACGTTGCCAAGAAGTTTTTGGACAAAACTGGCCTGCTACATTTGGCTAAACAAATGAAAAACAAATATGACAACTTGAAAAAAGATTGGATTGCATAGAAGAAGCTGGAGGATGCCAGCCAAGGCTTGATAGGGCTTGGGTACAGTGGCGGAGGGAGCATGTGACCAGGGGGGTCACGTGCCCCCCCTGGATTTTTGGTTTTTTTTTTTTTGCAAACATAAAAAAAAAATTTAAATAAAAAATTTTAAAAATATTATTAGAGTGAAATGTCAATGACATTTTAAAAATTATGAAAACAATAACGGTTATTTTGATTGAAAATGAAGAGACTATTATAAATAAACCATATTAGCTATGAAAATTTTTGAATGTAACGACGATGTCATTATTAGTGATATGCGAGTATAAGTAATTTCACTATAAAGATATGAAATTTATTAGATTGTTAGTTACATTTGACATGTGAGGTTCACTCTTTATGCATTTATTTACCATTAGTGGGTGATGTTACATACCAATGATGACGTGGTATTACCATTATATAGAATTTTTAATCAAATTTTGTGTCAAAAAATAATTTATCATTATATAATTTATTTTAAGGCTTATATCCATTTTTTTTTTTTTGTATTATCCATGATACACTAGTTACAAATAATTTTTTTTTTTTTTTGATGTTTCCTGAAATCAATCGTAAAAAATTTACGTGAAATATTTTTGTAAAAATTATTATAATTAGTAAGTGCCCCCTCTAAATTAATTTTCTGACTCCGCCACTGCTTAGGTATGACCAAGAGACGGGTTTGTTTACAGCACTTGACCATTGGTGGGCCAAAATGCAAGCGGTATATAGTGCCATATTTTTTGTTTCCATATTCTCGTACTACTGTTTGTGATATGGAGTGCAATATTTTGTTTACGTAACTACTTTCTGAATTCAAAGGAATTCCTGAATATATTAAAATTATCCTACAAATAATTGTGCCAAGTCCAAAGAGCTCATAGCTTTTTACATCCATCCAATCCAACCTGAAAATGAATGAACAACTTTAGTATAGTAATGTTTTAATTATTAATTGCTATATTTTTAAAATTCTCTCTTGTGAACCGCACAACTTTCAATGTTTACAATTATTTGTATGGTTAGAATTATTGTTTGTGAATTATTACTGAAACTGATTATTGTTGGAATTCAATTGCCTTGCTGGTGCACTTTCATCCCTACAAAAAAATTACTACAATTATTTTACATTGTCAACGATGTAATTGATTATTGGTAATTACATAATCCCTTCAAATAATTTGGTAGAATTGATTGGTTCACATTCTCAGTTACGATTACAGTAACTTTACATTCTCACTTATGTAATTCAGTATAGTTGGATTTCACTGTCATTGCTGCTTCACTTTCGTCCCTACAAATAAATTGCTACAATTTTTTACATATGAGTCTTCTTGTGTCTCAAATGAACAACTGATGTGCCAAGTTCAAGATGAAGCCTTTGGAGCACTTGGAGCTAATAGAACGGATGTACTCCGGCACTGTTGCGACAGGAAAACATGTATGGACTCCAATTGAACTCCACGATGATAATGCTACCCCGGCCAATGCTGACGATGACAGTGGCATGGGACCTCTCAGTGCTAGCACACCACCGCATTTGGGCCATGATACTGTCAGGGAGAACGTAGTGGATAGTTCGTTGTTCGACGATACTCCCCCATATTCAGCCGCTGACAGATCAACCAATGCAAAATGTCGCAAACGACTAACCCTTGGTATTGTCATAAGTAGCATGGACAACCTTGTGGAGGCAATTAGTAAACAAAGTCGGGAACTGAAAATTACGCAACATGTTCCCACAGAGATGGGTGAGAACACTATGGGGGGACTGTCTTGCGAGACTAATGAACACGCCTGGATTGGAGCCTGGCGATCAGTTGTTCTCATTCACATGCAGCATAATGGATTCACCCAATAATCGCGACCTCATGATGGCCCTCCCCCTGGATTACATTGTTGCGTGGTTGAAAGAGAAACATGCTTGCACACCGCATAATGTTGGAAGAGAGCGTCAGCGGGACGTACGTCTATTCGGCAGTGATGGTGTGGTTAATATGAATTAATCTCCTGCCCTGTCATTGTCTTTTACTGCTGCTATGCTATTGTAGTTGAACTATTATGGACTTTATGCTCTAGACCCTTTTATTTTTTTTTTCATTTTGTTATTTTTGAAATTTGTTTTAAGAAGAAGGATATGTTTGACAATAGTGTAGTTGTTAAATTTGTTTGGAGTTTATTCTGTTTTAGTTTGCCTCTCTGTGCAACATAATAACATTTAATTTCACTTGTGTTGGGTGCACTTACTTAAGTTTGCGGCAGAATAAACTACATATATATTTTGTTTGTTATTGTTGTGAAATTTTCTATTAACTTTTTTTTTTTAATTTTTTTTCGTTGTGTAAATTGCTGCAGGGTAAAGAAATTTTCTTTGATGTTGGTAGATGGGAGGAGTAGGTTTTAACCCTTACTTATGACGTGGGTAATGTCCAACAAGTGTACATGCCACTATATGCAACTGTTGTGTCACATGTTGCTAATGCCATGGATGCATGGCAATGGAATCTTAGGTACTCTGCGAGTTACATGCACGATGTACTACCTTTTCCTTAAGTATGCTACAGTGTGTAAGAAATTTCTCCCTTTTTTTGTGGAAATTGCTGTTAAACTAATTTTTTTGTATTTATTTATTTATTTATTTTGGTTCTATAAATTGTTGTAGGGTAAAACAAATTTTTTTGGATGTTGGTAGATGGCAGGAGTAGGTTTTAAACCTCACTTATGACGTGGTAATGTCCAACAAGTGTACATGCAACAATGAAACTGTTGCTTATTTTGTTGCTAATGCCATGGAAGCATGACAATGAAATCTGTTAGCCACATCCACCATGTACTAGCTTTCACAGGGAAGTGTCACATCGTTGTTCTTCATACATCACATGCAAATAGTTGTATGTACTTGAATTTGTCACACAAGTACTATATATGGACACGGTATGTTCGTATGGAAACAACAAGTTGGTGACTGATTATTAATTCATTTATTGTTGTGCTTCTACTTTTACTTATATTGAACAAATTCTTGTAGCTTGCTTTTCGTGCTCTTCGGATATGATAGCCATACAGTTTGGACTCTCGTGGTTTTGAATCTGGTTTCACAAGCGCAATGTGAAACGGAGAAACACAAAAGAGTCCAAATGCGGCAAACTTTTTTAGAAAATTGATTTTTAATCAAAAATGCCAAAAATGGACTGCATTGCTAGATTTCAAAGTCGCTGCTTAAATATTTTTTGAGAATTTTAGGAAACCCATGACTTGTGCCAAAGGTCATGTGTCCGTCATCACCAAAGTGTCTCGGCTCGGGAACTTAGGTATGAGAGGGGAAGGTCATGAATTGAGCACTCCACTCACCCGATCAAAGATCGGCCTCTACTAATCATGATGTGATTTTTTTATCTGTATTATATGCTCTTGTTTTGGTTGTTATGCTATCTTTACTATGTGATGTACACAAGTATAGACTAATTCACAAAAGTTGGAACGCTTTGATTTCATGTTTGTTTTGACAAGTGTTTTGAATATGTACTATTTGAAAAAGTGATCTCATTGATCGAATCATCCCAACTTAAGCAAAAAAAAAAAAAACCCTTCATCCACAGGCATTCAAATAGGTATATCAAATAAGCACTTAGCCTCATAGAAAACATGATTGACATGGTACAATCACACGCATGCAATATGCTAAAGCAAAAACCGTTCACCTAGTACTCCGAGGTAAGCCAAGGAAAACAAAAATGAGTAGAAAAATACATGATCCTAAGCAATGCAACATGATTAATGCAACGCGTACAACATGCAATTAATAGGCTCGGCTACTAATATGGCATGTGAGTCCATTCAAGGCATGTATTATGAGCCAAACCTTATGCGTGCAAACATGAATATGTACACATGGTAATGTTTATGAAATTAAAACATGAATGCAACATACAACCATCATGAGTGAAGAACAAAAAAGTAAGAAAGAAATGGAGATTGGAAGACATACACACATTATTATATATTTGTCCTCACGCAGGAGGGTCCGAATGTCTAAGTGTCCGAGTTAACTACTTATTACAAATACAAATGAATGAATAAGCTAGATTAACTAAGTATTACAAGTTCAAATGAATCTAAGTGTTTAATTACAACACATTAATACTAAAGCATTAAATTAATGGACTACGGGACTCGAAGTGTTGCACATGCATAATGAGAATATCCGTCCGAAAACTCCTCTATTTTGCTACCAGGACTGTTCTGTTTCACAGTCAGAAATTTAATCTGTTTTAGCCCCAGCTTTTGCTCTGTTCTACCATGAAAATGGCACTGCCTATATAAAATGAAGTTGTAACGCCCTCAAAATAATAACATTAAACCATCAATTAAGACATTCATTGACATACAAAATATCCACATTCTTCTATTAATCAGAGTTGTTCCTTACAAAAGTATTACATGTTAACAACAAAAGCAAATGCCCTACGGGCTTACAGCTTTCCAAGTTAACACTTGGTTACAACAAAAGAGAACTAACTCATTTACAGTTTAAGCCCTTGGCTTGAGATTACATGTAATACATCAAAAATAAAACAACAAAAATGTGTCCGCCTCTAGCCTCCCAAGCTATGTCCTTAGAGGTGGCATGCTACCTGCACCTGAAAATGATATTCCCATATAGGGTGAGCCACAGCCCAGCAAAAATACACTAAACCAACCATGAACAATGACTAAAAGATTAGCAATTGATAGATGGTCAACACTGATACATCCACATAAATCACATTTTATGTCATACGACTTTCGAGTCCAAGTTACTTTTCATTTTCCCTTTTTCAACAGATAAGCATATTAGCTCTATCATCGTCTCAACAGATATGTATAAGAACTATATCCCACATTCACAGATAAGCATATAAGCTACATTCACATTTCACAAAGATAAGCATATTAGCCCTATCTTCACTTTTCTAGACAAGCATATGAGCTGTATCTACACTTCTCAAAGATAAGCATATGAGCTCTATCTTCACTTCTCTAGACAAGCATATGAGTCGTGTCTACGGAGTTCATCCCCTATCTTCTCCCAACACTATCCGGTTTAGAGGTACATCCCCCATCTTCCCCTAAACCGCGGAGTACATCCCCCGTCTCCTCCTCTACACATAACGTATACAAACACATGGGTTCTATATACCATCATTCAATACATACAGTTAATGTATTCTATTCAACCGTCAAATTCCATGACACATTCCATTGATTAGTTTTCGTTTGCCTAATCATCATGCATTGTCTACAACAATCACGACTATCCTCCACCGATAGCCCAAAGCAGTTATTTCTAAACAGAAAATAAATGCACAATTGGATATTCAATCAACATTTCAATTCGGTGAGTGATAAACAATTCAGCTACACCCTTTAAACACATGCATTTCCACTCTCAACAATTCCATTTCATTTCCTCATTTCTCACAATTAATTATCCCAATTAATCAAACAATGTAATTAGGTCATTTTCCATAATTAACATTACAACCCTTAGGGTCCCATTTTCATCAATGATTCAACATTTATTCCATTTCTCTATGCCAAACATGCATCTAGGTTTATTATAAATAAAACCCCAACTTTTGTAAAATTACACAAAAGCCCCAAACTCTCACAAAATTACCAAACCAACCCCAACATCTCAAAATACTAAAATTTAAAGACAAAACCCATAGAGAGGAGTAGGATATCCCTACCTCAAATTCGGAGCCCCAAAGGAGAAGAAGACAAAACCCAACGTGCTCCAAAACCCGAAATTTTCAGATTAAAATGCAGCCCTCGACGATCAACAACCTTTTTGTAAAGGCCAAAGATGAGCAAATCACTCATACTAGATCAAAACCTAGAGAGAAGGTAGTTTCTAGAGAGAGAGGCTCAACAATGGAGTTTTTGAAAAGTAGGAGAGAGAAGAGAAAGTGAAAAAGTGATTTGAAAAGTCAAAACTCGGAACTTAAACCCAGTTTCCCGCTCGAGCGTCAAGCACCCCGCTCGAGCGTCACTCACAGACTCCCGCTCGAGCGTCAACAATCCCGCTCGAGCGGCGGATACACACTCCCAGAACTTTTACAGAAGCAGGTCTCCGCTCGAGCTTCCAACTCCCCGCTCGAGCGGCACTCACACAACCCCGCTCGAGCGGCCAATCCCACGCTCGAGCGTCCAACACTGCACAGGAAATACTGGATGGGTGCAATTCCCGCTCGAGCGCCAAAGCCCCCGCTCGAGCGGACAGATCAAAATCTGGGCAACTAGTTTTGGTTTCAAAACTCAACCAACCTGTAACAAACCTGCCCAACACATCCCAAAACTCAAATATGAAATAAAAAGGATGTAAACAAGATATTAATCAACTACCAACATCCACGGACATATGTCCAGATCACTGTATAACAGGGGTAAATCCGGGATCGCTATAGAAGTGGCCGGCCAGCCAGAAAAAGGTGGTTGACCGGATGTTAGGTGGCCGACAGGCCACTATTTTAGGGGTCTGCGCTCTTGCAACAGAAAAGAAATAGAGCATAAATAGAGTAATTCCAAGGGATGTTTGTCCTTTCTGCCTCTCCCTATCATGAAATAGATTAATGGAGAGGTAGACTTGAATCGCAAACCATCAATTGACGCAAACTTGTTGCGTGATGATCTATGAATTGATGAGACAAAGTCTTAATAAATGGAAAGCAAAGACCAACAAAACCTTTTCCCATCATAGAGTTACCTCAAGGGAGGTCGTAGACATTGATTCTTGAGCCATTATCATCACTAGAGAGTATGAAATGACTCAAGACTCAATGGGTTCAATTAGCGTTCAATTGAACCCGATTTGATTTTATTCTCTTGTTACCATTTTGGTCCACTTTTATTAACCTCTTTTAATTACCTTTCCATTCTTTAATCATTTAGTGCAAAAATGAGAATTAAGTCCACTAAATGAAGGGAAGGGTCAAAAAAGAAGTTGTTCTTCACATCAGAAAGATGTAATGCCTTGGTAATGAACCTTCGAAGAGATTAAACCATTAAGCATGGAAGGGTCTCTTTCGCATGTCTTAAACAACACTCATTTGAAATGACTCTCAAATAAATAAACCAAGAAAGAAGGGAGAGTACAGAGATGATTATCACAAGTGTAAACACATGTATGAAAAGCCCAAAATAAAAGCTATCAACTAAAATAGATTGGTGTCTAAGGCCTAAACCACTAAACATATGAGGACTACAACACTACAAGCATACTATACAAGGCATGAATGAAGTAAACACATTAAAATAGTCCTAAAAGTCACAAAAATAGTGCTAAAATTAACATGAAAATGCTAGAACAAGTGAGCTAAAATAATAGAGAAATAAAGCTAGTAAGCAAGCCTAAGGAGGGGTGGCTAACCCCTCCATTTTTGAGACTTCAAAACCACATTTTTAGCCTCTAAAAAACTCTAAAAAAAAGTGGTAAAAAGTGGGAAACAATTTGAGAAAGAAGTGGGAAACACAAGGGCAAAAGCTTGGAAAATAAGGTTCAAAGAAAGGTGGTTAACCCCTCCACCTTTGATAGCTTTAGGCCACAAGTTTCATCCCATAAAAATAGTGTAAAAATAGTATGAAATCAGCAAGAAAAGAGTAGGAAGAAGTAGTGTAAAGAAGGCCAAGGTTATACCTCTTGAAGATGAGTAACTCTTTGATTCACAAACTCACAAGTAAGCACCCTCAAGAGCTTAAATTTAGACTCAAAAATCTCAGCAATAATAGCTACAATATTTGTTTAGGAAGTATGGGTAAGGTGTATATAGGTTGCAAAATAGATAAATATATATATATATATATATATATAGAGAGAGAGAGAGAGAGAGAGAGAGAGAATTTCAAGAATTTGAGTTTTTAGGAATTTTTCTAACCTAAAAACATAAGGTATGGTCATGTATATATAGAAAAAATGGTGCCTCAATCAAAAATATCTATATTGAGCCAACTAGTGCAGTGCATGCACATAGGGGAATAGTTGGCAGCAAAATATCTGCTAGCCGAGAAACCTGGCCGGCTGGCCATCTAGGGGATGGCTAACCATTAAATTTTGGCCACCTAGCCACCTATTAGCCTACAGGCCTCTGGGTGGTCAGGCTTTAATTAAGAAAAAAAAAAAAAAGGTTTTGGTCCAAAAGTGGTGCAAGATTCTAGGCTCTAAAACTTGAGAACCAAGGCTTCTTGCTGAGAAAATTGAGCGTAGGTACAGCGTAGTGTTTCATCATCGGATGATCAACTTGAGGCATCCAAGTCTTCATGGCGGTCAAAAATGGGGTATCTACAGTTCTGCATTTCATTTTTTATTTACTTCACACTAACATAACATTGCCAAAGGTGTGGTAAGTTGCTGACATTAACATATATTGGTATTTGTTATTAATCTATTTATTGGAACACTATTTATGGCAAGCAAGTGTTGTAAACTATACAAAGTGGTTATTGTGGACTAACATACCATATGGATCAAATGTTTTTGGTATTGTTGGTTACAAACATATTTTTTGGTTTGTCTGCAAATTTGTTTTTTTTTTCTTTCGTGGTGTGTAGCGTCCATGGATCCACAAGAAGGTACTAGCTCAGGAGTCATATGCAATAGGCAAATAAATATGTAGATATGAGAGACGATTAGAGAAATGGAATCGATAACATCAATGATATGGGTGGAAACTGCACGCGTTGCCAATGAGTACGCGTATGTTAACAAGACTACATTTCACACATCATCGTTGACTGGTTGCTTGTGGATAAAGGAGATGCTTCGAGGTCGGAACGAAGCATTTCAACAAAATTTTAGGATGCCAAAGAATGTATTCTTATTGTTATGCAAGACATTAGTTGAGGATTTTGGCCTTCCACTTTCACAACGTCTCCATGGTGTGGATGTAGTTTAGAGTGTCGGCATGTTCATATTCGTGTTACAAGGCTTCCTGAGTTGGGATATTGAAAACCATTTCCAACAGTCGGGGAAGACAGTATGGCATCATGTAATGCACGTTCTTAAAGCAATGAAGTTGTTTACAAGTGCACGTCGACCGATGAGGTCACAACACAACAGATATCCGTACTTGGAGTCCTGATGAAAATATTTGCCATTCAGAGTGAGTTTACGTAATTAGCCAATACTGATTAGTAACCATATTTACAAAACAAGGAATTACATTTTTGGGCTAATGTGTTCGTCCTTGTCGCTTACGCAACTGCTTTGTGTGCTTGCCCACTGTATTGGCGAGCTAGACGGCATACACGTGGAGGCACATCTCTCGTTGTGGGAAGCGACGCCATATTTTGGCTGTAAAGGACGGCACACACAAAACATACTTGTTGTGTGTGATTTTAATTTGTGTTCTAATTTTATCTCCTGCGGATAGGAGGGTAGTATGCACGATGACAGAGTTTTTAATGAAGTAACACAGGACCTGACAAAATAATTCCCCCACCTAGAGAAAGGTTAGATGAATTAGGGGTGTTCAATGTTGCTGTTAGTTATGTGCATTTGATTAAGACATGAGGTTACTAATGCAAATAATCTTATTACAAGTAGAAAAATATTACCTCGTTGATGTGGGGTACAAGAACCACAAAGGCTTTCTGGCTCCGTTTAAGGGATATCGATACCACCAAGAAGAGTTTCACACTAGTGGATGGGCAAAAAATGCAAACGAAGTTTTGAACACGATGCACTCCTCTTTACAGAGTGCAATTGAACGTACATTTGGAGTAAAAGCACGATACGGTTTCCTACATAACATGCCTTGGTATGATTTTGGAAAAGTGCAGGTGCCATTGGTCGGGGCTTCAGTGGCACTACATAATTTTATACGCCTCTACTCCAACGACGATGAAGCCTTCAACAGGGTTGCCAATGCAAAGACTTTTATTTTCAACGACATGCCAAATGCTGCGGGTGTTGGTGATAACAATGGTGGTGAACCGGAAGGCGATGATGACATACATATGAACAAAGTTAGAAAATCCATCCGAAACGAGTTGGTGCAACATCGATGTGAACTCGGGCTGTAATCCTGTTTGGACGCACCTATTGATAGGAAATGATATGAATGTGTACTGTTGAACTAATTATAATACTGTCTATTTGTCTTTGTAAAACAAAGGTCGTCAAATGCATTTAGCAAGAATAAATCGAAAAAAAAAAAAAATTTTGAAGCACAATTTCTTTGGAAAAACGCAAACTTTTACATTGTTGGTAACATTGAATAATTTTAATATTACATTCCCAAAAAATTGTTCAAACAACCACCAGGGTGAAAAAATAAATTTCCTACGTTGGATGGGGGGTATTTTGGTCATTTTATTGTGATGTGACACCATAAACAAATATTAACCCAAAAAGCAAAAAAAACAACTTTAAACCAACTTCCCAAATCACTTTCCAAAAAAGCCAAAAAGCTTTGTAAAAAATCAAAAGTCAACTTTTTATCATCTTTCCAAAACACCCCTATGTATAATTTTTATGTTAATTAGCTTAATTAATCTCAATTAAAATTTAGTTTAATCATTCCTAATTTTACTAATTTGAATCAAATTTTTAATTAAACTCTCATATGGTTCTGTACTTTAAACCGAATCAATTAAGCTCATCACTTATGGTTTCTTAAATCATCTAGGCTTTCAATTTCTTATTCAAAATAAAATCTCCTATTAAACGAATCACTACATGAATTCTAATTAATTAATCATGTCTAGCTCCATTCATTTAGAATTAATCCTTGATTTCCATTACTAAATTAATCTCAATTAAAATAATTTAATCTTATTTAATTTCATTAATCTTAATCAGTTTTTTGACAAAATGTCTAAAATATTCTTCACGTCAAATTCATGCTATTAGGCTTTTTAATTTCAAGTCCAAAATTATTCCTTAGCTTAATTTGATCCACCAAAATTATACAAAAGCTTTAAAATTGATCTAATTTTTCCTTACTCTTATAATTCTTGACACATGCATTTCCTTCACATTCCTAACCAATTGTATTCATTTCCAATTAATTTCTATTTATGTTTCTATTCCTTGATATTATGAGGTGCTGAAATTCAATAATTTTTTTTTTTTTATATATGTTAATGATTATTTTGACAAAGGAATTCATGTGCACACATCTTATTCACTACATTCTTTTTCAAGTAATAAATTATTTATTCTATATAATCAAATAGCTTAATTTTGGTTGAAAGGTGCCTAATATTAATTACCATTAATGGCATTATTCGGGGTGTTATAGGTATGATCCAACCATCGGCAAAATTGATAGGCTCATGTTTTTCCATAATTAATTGGAACTCTTCTCCAACTGTCACGACCCTAACCCGCCCCCGTGGGTTAAGGACATAACCGACCAGTAATCATGAGATTACCTACGGCCTCAAACCAAACCTTTCGTATTTTAACAGAGTTAACGAGGGCCAAACGGAAGCAATTAAAAACTTTGTCTATAGAGCTGTGCTTACATGGCACGTCATAACAAACTATCCATATGCATATTAATAACTCACAGCGAAAATGAACTACATAAGGTTCTGTATATACAGGATCATATAAGTCTAAGTCAACCCATCACGACTATATACAACATATGCAAAGTCTTCGCCAACATGACAAAATGTGAATACATAACAAAAGGGCGAAGACAGTCTCGTGTGTGAGACACAAGGGCTGACTCTCCCAAAACCTTTGTTGTTCTACATATACTTCACTAGGGCTGGGTTTGGACTTCTCTGGGCTCATCTACAAAATACATGAATGAGCGTGAGCGATAGCCCAGTGAATAATATCAAATACAGAAGTTATACAAACGGTGTGTAGAATAATATGCTTCAAACGGCCTTGGGCCCAATTCATATTTCTATTTGACATATATACACAATTTAAGTCAAGTGACTGTGGTTCCAAACAAATTGGCCTTTGGCCCATTCATTCATTTGTGTCAAAACGGCCTGTGACCCATTCAGATGACAAACTGGCCTTTGGCCCATTCATTCGTTCATGTCGAAACGGCCTCCGGCCCATTCATTCATGTCAAAATGGCCTCCGGCCCATTCATTCGTGTCAAAACAACCTCCGGTCCATTCATTCATGTCAAAACGGCCTCCGGCCCATTCATTCGTGTCAAAACGGTTTCCGGCCCATTCATTTGGTATAGCAAACATTGTCCACTAATCAAATCAATGAACTTATAAAACTTACATAGCAGTAAGCAATTGGACAATAACATATTCCAGAAATCTTTGTTAAGATATTACTCACAGTGATCGGTTGGTTGGTTTGCCCTGGAGCTCGACCCTACACATTCCATGAACACAAAAGGGTCACAAGCAATTCGATCCGTTCTAAATTCACATATTCCTCTTTAGGCTTCATTCTTATCTCTTTAATTCAATTACAATGCTCAATGCATGCCTAAGAGTACTTGGGAATGAAAGAGAACAGAAAATGAAACACAGAATGTCTTTTCAAAATTTCAAAAAATAGGGTCCCCACTCGAGCGTGGACTTCCTCGCTCAATGCATGCCTAATGCATGCCCAATGGACTTCCCCGCTCGAGCGTGGACTTCCCTGCTCGAGCGTGGACTTCCGTTCTAAATTCATATATTCCTCTTTAGGCTTCATTCTTATCTCTTTAATTCAATTACAATGCTCAATGCATGCCTAAGAGTACTTGGGAATGAAAGAGAACAGAAAATGAAACACAGAATGTCTTTTCAAAATTTCAAAAAACAGGGTCCCCGCTCGAGCGTGGACTTCCCCGCTCGAGCGGACCCTTGAGACTTGCAAAAGTACTGGATGTGTCAAAATTACACTCGAGCGTGAAGTCTGGCGCTCGAGCTGAAGGTCTGCCTACATAGCTCCCCGCTCGAGCGTGAACTTCCCCGCTTGAGCGGACATCCAAGTCTGCAAAAGTACTGGGAGCACGAATTTCCCGTTCGAGCGTCTCTTTCCCTACTCGAGCGGACATCAAAAATTTTGGGTTTTCCAGAACACATTCTTGAGCTTCAACTTGATGTTCAAAGGTTCCAAATGCATGATTTTGGCTCAAACTACACACACACACACACATATATATATATATATATATATATCCTAACATGATACCAACACCAAATTACAACACAATGAAGCTAAACTTCTTGAATTACTTACATGCATGCCTCAAATTAACCCAAGCTCATCACCAACACATCAAATTCAAACATGCAAAGCTCATACCTCCACGATCTACTCTTGCATGTGAGAAATATTCATTCATATCAACTTAATTGGTGAAGAGGTGATCAAATACATGGATTTCAAACAAGATTCAACATAGATTATACACATTGTGTTCAAATATGAAAATTCATAGTAATTTCCTACATGCATGCATCTATTGACTTTAGATTCAACACATATAACTCAATCTCCTCATAAACAATTTAATTCATGTTATTAATCATTTTTCAACCTTCAATTCACAAAATTACTAATTATAATTCATGCACTCACTTACCTAGAGGTTTAATTCTCCCAATCTATGGCAAAATCTTGAGTTTAATTCTCCAATCTTCACAAAATTGAGCCAAACACCCAACTCTCCTTCTTTCTCTCTCTCTAGCCGACCCCTCTCTCTTTCTCTTGAGTTAGAATCAGCCAAGTAAAATAACAAAGAGGATGTTTGAGTACATAGTGCCCCACTAAGTTACATTAATTTAATAATAGACAATTGAGCACTTTATGATTGATTAAATCAATTTAATCTGATCTGAATCAATTTTCAAATTAAATTTCATCATAGGCTCTAAAAATTATGCCAATCACAATGGCGTAGTCAATTTCGGGTTCTGTGGTTGATAAGTCCTTTGATTTAATTTCCAAAGAAAATAATCAAACAGATATTCCTATGGTGAACAGATAGAAACTCAAAATCACATATTTTCACATAATGGCACACAAAATCATATTAAACACATAATCATGCTCATATTAAGGACCCATTAACATATTACAGAACAAGGATATCACACCAACATTCAGAACTAACAATCTTCTGTGATGGGAAGAGAGTTGTGGTAAGAAGCCAAAAAGATGTCATTGAACCATCTAAGTTAGGAGAAGACAAAGCAAAGGAAATACTCAAGATGCTCCAAGAAAAGATAATTGAAACACCAGACATCTCTACAGCTATTTTGGAACTCTACAAAATCAAGAGAAGAACCCAAATTCACTATGAATCAATGTAAGGCGTGGACCTCTGCATTTCTGAAAAATAAGTAGAAGTTCACATGATAAATCAAGCCAAAAAAGGCAGAAATCCTTCAGACAAGTCACATGGAAGATAAAGCCAAGTAAGGCTCACATGACAGAAGAAGTCAAAAAGAAAACTCACATGACATATACATCTAAGGAGACACAAAAAATTGGATCACATGGTGAATGAAAATAAGGGAGTCACATGCTGAATAAAATCAAAGTGGTAGAGATACTACTACTAAAGTTGTTAGTTTCAATAAATCAGAATATAAAAGGTTTCTTGTCTTGTAACAAGAACCTTATATTTAATTTTATGCATTTCTATTCCGTTGAAGTCCACTCTTTGCCTATAAAAAAGGTGTAGGTGTGTTTTGTAGAAATAAAGTCAACAAGTAGAGTTTTATAAGTAAGAGCGTTCTTTATATCTTTTTTATAATCTCTGTAATTTTTCAAGTATTCAATAAAAGTTTTTTTTTTTATTTCCATATACCATTTGTCTACCGCCTTTTAATTTTTCTGAAGGTTTGAGAGTAGTGATACAAGCATTAATAGTATTCACCGAAAGTGAAAAATTACACTTTCTATTAGTTGAATTCTTTGAAAAGTATTCTTAGTAAATGAAATAAGGTGGACATGAAAAAGTAAAAACTTAAAGTAATTTTATAAATAATCAGTATTTAGGAGTTGTTTGAGATGACTTAAATAAGTATATTTTTTATCTTTTTACGAAAAGATGTGCAGAAAAGTAGAGAAGTAGTGTGATATAAAAAAGATAAAAAGATAGATTATTTTGTGTATGTCAAACTTGGCCTTAATTTCTTTAATTACAAATATTATCTTTGTAATTATGATAAAAAAAATCGTATTATATATAAAAAATATTATTTTATTTCGCATCGTCCCCACATTATCACGTCACGTGATTAAGGACACATCGGAAATTCAAGAATGGGGATGTATCAACACCCTTTTATTTTTAGTTACCATTTATTTATTATTTTCATGGTTCTTGATACAACCATGTCGGTTTGTCTGAAAAGTTAGCTGGTGTCATAATCAGGACATAATGTGGTTGTTGTACAATAATCATTGATGTGCGTATGTAATGGAATTCATTTTAAATTTTATTTTGATAATTCAAATTATTTATTTTTAAAATATATTAAATAAAATATTTTTATAAAATTTTAAATTAATGGAAAATCGGTTGCCTATGATCAGATCAAATTTTTATTTAATTTTATAATCAAAATTACACCTATTATTTATTTTTACAGATACAAATTTGATATGATCATAAGTTTATCGATATTGGATTAATTT
Source organism: Camellia sinensis (assembly GCF_055761805.1). NCBI lineage: Eukaryota > Viridiplantae > Streptophyta > Magnoliopsida > Ericales > Theaceae > Camellia > Camellia sinensis. The sequence continues at coordinate 87,508,995 of NC_138965.1, forward strand.
GAAATTTTAGAAATATTCTATTTAATATATCTTAAAAAATAAATGATTCGAATTATCTAGATGAGATTTGAAGTGGGCTTCATTAGAGCATCTCCAACCCATCCTCCATATCTTCAAATATGGAGGATCCTCTCCCAAAAATAACTCCAACCCTTCCTCTATATCCTCCTCCATTTGGGAGGAGGATGAATTGATACTCCAAATATAGAGGGATGATGAAAAAATAGAGGAGACTCTAAAATACTATTCACTCTATATTTCTTAATTATATTCGAAATAACTTTTAATGTGTAAATTTAATTTTTATAAAAATGACATCAATAAAAAGCATAAAATTATACCTTTAAAATGAGTATAATATTAAATATGTTTTACAAAAATTTTAAAATTAAATATTTATTAATGAACAAAAATTACTTTTTGATTGGAGTTTGAATGAAGGAAATGAAGGTTTGTGGTTGGAGTTTGATGAATAGTGATCTCCTCTATATTTACTTTTTGAATAAAAAATATTATTTCCATCTTATTGAGAAGAGGATGTGGTTGGAGATACTCTTACATATACAATAGTAATTACTACACACTAGCCACACTACGTCTTAGGTAGAAGGATTTGAATTATTTTAAGCTTAAATTTAAATTTGACAGAACTTGAGGGACACATAGAGTCACTACGGGTCTCAATTTGAATCGTTTACCTTGTTCTTCCTCCATTCCATATTGTTGGTTCATTGTGAAAAGTCAAAACATAAAATTTTATATTATTCTAAAATTATCCTTTAAAAATAATTATAAATATATTTAATTATGGAAATAAAGGGGCAATATGATAAATCAATGTCTTTTGATTTGACTTTAAAGCAATAATTATATGTTTCCTTACAATGTAAGAATTTTTTAAAATGGACCAACATTGTGGGATTGAGAGAGTATAATTTTTTTATTATCTATAAAAGATTAAATTAATTATAATAATTATAACATTTTTATTTTATTACTTCTGTCTTTACAAAAATAAATAAAAAATAAAGATAATTAGTCAATTTTCTTTTTTTTCAAAATAATTGTATTGTATTAAAAGGATAAGTAAATATTTTTTAATGCATAAAGCCCTTAAAAAAAAAATTACCATGAATTACGGACATAAAAAACATGTGATTTTTGTATTTTTATACCCACTATCTCTTTAACCCATATTTATAGGAAAATGCTATGGTGTCCACCCTTTAAGGTTACATTTCATATGTATTTTATCACAAAATATATAATTTTATCACAAAAATTCGTAATATTAATTATAAAATGTGTACCCTTATTATAAATTAGTATAACAAATGTTTAAAATTTTGTAGTTGATATTGCAAAAAGTTTGTTGTTTGATTATGACATTTTTTATTACGTCAACTTGTGACGAGATTATACATTTTGTGATTAATGTCACGATTTTTAAGGGCGAACATCATAGGAAAACCCAAAAAAGCCAGTTTTATTGGTTGTATTATAGCATATGATAAGAATTATTAATCCATTAGACTCAAAGTCTATTATTTAGTTACAATTTTTATTATCTGGATTAGATTTTAATAGACATTTTATTCAGCAAAATTGATAATTTTTTTAATACTATAACTAATAATTTAACACAAACTTATAATTGAGATTATATAATTCCATTTTTATAGCAAAACAAACTTAGATAAGAATAAATTAGTTATCTTACTAATCTTGCTAGACAACTAATTTTACACCAATCACATAAAATGATCAATCCACCCAATATTAATCTTGGAAAATGATGACACCAAAGTATTAAAGTTCTCAAAAAATTTATCAAATATCCAATATAAATGTGAAACACACACTATACACATGCGAGTCCCACCCTGACGTAAGACCTTTAATAAATTTTGGTAAATTTTTTTGGTATCGAACATTTATTTTTTATTTTTATTTTTTATATTGATCAAAAAAAAAAAAAAAAAACGTTATGGCTTCGTTTGGGAAGCCTTGGTTGAGGCTTTTTTAGTTATTTTAGGCATAAAAAATAAAATAAGTTATTTTAGCCCCAAAAAACAAAACATCACATCCAATCCATAATCATTACACTCTTCTTTTACAAAAAAAATCAAAAAAGTCAAAAAGTCAAAAAGTCCTCCCCAAACTAAGTTTTTTAACCCAGGTTAAAATAGCTAAAAAAGTCAAAAAGTCAAAAAGCCAACCTACTTCCCAAACCAACCCTATATTTTTTTCATGAATTGACCAGAGTTGCACGGTGGTCCATGTCACTTGCCGTCATTAGTCCTGTTTGACAAGACTTATTTCTAACTTATTTTAATTTTTATCTTAATTTAAGTTATTTTGATATGTTTAATTCAGCTTAATAATACAATTTATAACTTTTTATAAGTCAAAAATCAACTTATTCTTTGAGTAGGAAAAAAAAAATTTAATTTATAAATTAAAAATTAATTAATATTCACAATTATAAATTATAAATTATTAAAATATAAATTATAATTACTTTCCCACCCATCGACCACACGGCCCGATTGTAGCAAGAAAAAGGGGGAAAACTCGTGGTCCTTGGCCTTGGGGTCTTCTTCAGTCGAAGCAAAACAAGAGTCAGCTGACTGTCTCTGTGTCTATATACACACTTTGTCGCTCTACTAAACTCCACAAAGCACAGAGAGAAGATACTCGTGCAACTAAGGTCAAACAAGAGAGAGAGAGAGAGAGAGAGGGCCAATGTCATCATCATCAGGGGTTTTGAAGGGTTGCAGGGCTCTAATGGCCGCCGCCAAGGCTGCCACTCCCAAATCCTCTGCTGCAAAACCAAAACCAAAACCAAAAACAAAGCCAAAGGCAGTCTCCAAGTCGTCGTCGTCGTCAAAAATGGCACGACCCACCGGCATTTTCAAGCTAGCCCCAGTCTCACCGGCTCTCCACCAGTTCCTCGGCGTTCCCGAGGCTGCTCGGACTGACGCCGTCAAGAAGACCTGGGACTATATCAAACTCCACAACCTTCAGGTCCCTCCCTCAATTTCTACTTTCATTTTCTGATGATTGTTTGAAACCCTAGTTCATTTGATTTCTTCTTGTTTGTTTGGTTAAATTTGTTTTCTCATCTTATTAGGGTTCCTATTTACTTTTTTGTGTTTCTGTGCTAGTATTACAATTTACACGTCCTCTCTTGTTTATCTCTAGTAAAACCCAACCCCAGGGATATCAGTTTGCTTATGAATCTCCGTGATTAATGGTTCTAGGATGAATTTCATATTCCATCTCTCTACTTATGCATATCTATCTATCTATCTATACTTCTACATATAGTGTATTGGTTTGTTGGTATGAACACTTTTTTGGGTCTAAATACACCCAAAAATGTTGTTGGTGTTGGACTCCCATATTAATTCTGTTTGCACACCTTTCAATACTCTCAGGACACACCACTACTCTAAAATTCACTTCTCGGAGCAGTTTACCCCCTATGGTTCAAATAATAGGCAGAGAGATCTCTTATGGTTTTGGACTAAAATGCAACTGTTACACTTTCCGTCCAAATTGACAGAATCTCTAATACACGTGCTATTTTCGAGTGTGAGCATGGTTTTTCTTATAAATAAAGTGAAAATAAAATAATTGAAAGACAGACCTACCCTCCATCTTCCATCTTCATACTGTGAAAACCCTAACCCTACAAAATCTAATCCTAACTAGTCCCACACTCCCTCCTCCGAGCCACCTACAACCACCTCATCTGCCACTCCCTCTACTTACCCAAACCACCACCGCAATTGCTTCTTTCCTTTCTAGCCTCATTGCTGCCCTTATGTGAAGCTTTTCCGAATAACTTCACCAACCAGTAAAGAAACCAACCTATTATCACCGGCATCACCTTCCACCACCACCAAGATATAAATACCTAACCTCATCAACTCCATCAATTCGAATGCATATATACACAAATACATATACATATACATCTGTAGACATTTGCTTTCAGAAAATTTTGGGAGTGACACCACAGCCAGAGACAAGACTCAACAGTTGGGTATGTTTTCCATTACAAATCAGTTATAGCTCAACTTAAATTTGATCTATAAATTTTGATTTTGTTGATAAGGATCGTTGATTTTTGGTGGAAGGAGATGGGTCTATGCTATGAAGCACGGACACGTGACACGACACGACACGGACACGCAGACACACAAATTTTCATAAAATGGGGGACATGATACGCTGGAGACACATTTAATATATATAATTAAATTTATTTATTATATGTCATAAAAATTTTTAAAAAAAATTATTGAAAGGTGATAAAAAAATACAAGATAACCAAACCAAACCAAACGAAACCTTAAGTCCCATCAAATGGGGTCGGCTACATGAATCCTTCTTCTCCACGCGGCCCTATCAAAGGCCATTTCATTGGTCAAATTAAGTAGATTCATATCTCTATTTATAACGCTAGTCAACGTTAATCTAGGCCTACCTCGTCTCCTAACACTTCCATCTACCGTTACAACATCGCATCTCTTCACTACTGCCTCTGTTAAAAAAATACAAGATAACACTATTAAAATTATATAAAAGAAAACATTTCATTGATTTAACACCATATATGTCATTAACAAATAATATAAAAATTGCATTCCATCAATACATAACATGTGATTCCAATCTACCAACCATCATTTGTTACAAAATGCATGAAAACCAAATCACAAAATGTAAAATTATCCAATGTACCTACAACTATCATCTATTACAAAATCCATAAATATCACAAAATGTAAACTTAACTAGAGGAAACTAGTACAACATTTTCACCATCGCCTCCATCTTCTCCCTCATTTGTAAATAAGACCGCCTCCATAGCCAGTTTATCAAGTGAGAGGTTGGTTATCTTAAGCATTCCAATATCATCAAGTGAGTCAAAGTTATCTCCCGCAATGTCCCACGTTTTTGTCTCTCCTTGCAAGTATTAGGAGCTCCTCCTTGATAAAAGATGAAGATTGCTATGAATGAATACCAAGTCCTTTGCTCGTTGAGGGATCATATTGTTCCTTCTCACTGAGTGAATAAAGGAGTAAGTACTCCAATTTCTCTCACAACAAGATGAGGAGGCAGGTTGCACAATCTTAAGCTAGTTTTTGAAGTATTGGTGCATATGCACCATATACACACCACCAAGTTTAAGGATCCATGTGCCACCTATTATGAATGGAATCATATTCGGAGAATGCTTCAACATAATCCAAGAATTTTCCAGACTCTATTATCACCTTGATTCCCTCCGTGATATCTTCAAAATACCTCTTAAAACACTTGTTCCTCTCACGTGTCACCTCTTCATCCCTATGCCACTCATCACTATAGTACCTACAATACAAAATAGGAAAAATAATTATTCAAGAAAGACTAGATAAGTCCATTAAAATAAAATATTTAAAACAATTTAAATGTGGTACTTACTTTGGATTCAATGAATGTGCCATACAATGGAGAGGAATATTGTTCTTATTCCAACGATCCACAAGAATTTGATGCACCATATTGTAAAATGTAGAATCCTCATCTACTCTTTTCGCTTCATGCATATATATTGTCATCTTCACTTTCTATCATTGTGTCCCACATATCATATACTAAGTGAAAACAAGGCTTGTCCGTATCACAAGCCCTAAGCATGTCATATGTAGGACCCGTGAAGGAAATAATATAATCAATGTAGTCCCACCACACATCATCCAAAATCTTTTCTTTCACAAATTTTACCTTCCTAACATCATCCTCTCTATAGCAATTTCACTTGTCACTAATTACCATTGCTTGAAGACCATGTTTTATAAGCTTCAACCTCTTGAGCATAACAATTGTAGAGGCAAATCGTGTTTCGACAACCGAAAGCAACTTCAACGACGCAAATTCATTGTATATAGCCAATCGCATTGAGTGATTAGAGATAAAATTCTTAATCATCAAACCATCTCTGGCAGTATCACTACTCCAACTGCACTCTTTATATGTGACTTCATTCCTTTCAATATTCTTTGCAATACAAATATTTTTCAAAACTAGATTTAATGTGTGCACGACACAAGGAGTCCATAGAGTATGAGGGAATTGAGCTTCAATGAGTTGTTCGGCTGCCTTATAGTTAGGAGGCATTATCTCTGACGACTTAAATCACATTACTTGCCCCAACCTCATTAATCACTTCTTTCATCAAATTTGCAATGAAATATTTGTCTTTAGTTTCTCCAGAACAATCAACTGCCTTAATGAACATACGTCCACTTTCACTCACTGCCATAAAATTAATCGAAGGCCTCCTTTGAGAATTCCTCCAACCATCACTAACAATGCTCACCCCTTTTTCCTTCTATGTGCCCCTAATTGGTTGCAACAATCTATCAATATTTTCCCTCTCCTTTTGAAGTAATGTGGTTCTTAAATAATATAACCGGGAGGCTAATATCCAGAAATATTATGATTTGCAGCAAATGAGTAAGGATTCCTTGCAAGATATTTGCAAATTGCCAATAATTTGCACATGTTCTATTGTATTATGATCATACTTTTGTATTTTATATAGTTTGTGGAATAGAAGCATTTAATGATATAGTTTTGTGATATTTTTCACATTATTTTTGTTGATAGAAATTGATATTGCATTCACACGTTTGTTAAAATTTTTATTATATGTTCGTCCTCTCAAGGTTAAAATTTTGCACCTATCCCTGGTGGCATGGAAGAGGATGGGTAAGGGGAGAGGAAGATGACAACAATGATTTTAGGGTTAGGGTTCGGGAAGGAGGGGAAGGGAGAGGATGGTGGCAGCTTAAGGTTAGGGTTTTAGGGAGAGAGGGAAGAGGACAGCAGTGGGGAGTGGTTTTGCAATCGGGGAAGGGGTGGCTTGTGGAGGAGAGGGAGGTTGTGGTGGGGAGGGCTGGGGGCTAGTGGTAGAGGTAGAGGAGAAGGTGGTGACAGTGGCGCGAGAGAAGGGTGGGTGGTTAGAGTATATGAGGGTAGGATGAGGATTAATTGAGGTATTCAACAAAATTCAAATTTAGGTTTGGGTGTCCTAAAAAATGGGTGCCCAATGTGGGATGCATTTAGAGGCTCGCATACTTTTTCGTCACGCTTTTTTGGTTTTCTAAAAATGGTCACAGCAGTTGATGAGCTTGAAAACTGCTATGGGAAAAACTAACATGGATGGTTTTTATTCATCTTTTTTCTTTACAAACTACAGATCTTTGCGGCATTGTATGTGCACCAATCGCTAGTTTGTATATATACACATATATTGCTCATAGCAATTTTATTTTTCATTGTTTCTGTACTAGCAGTTCAACTTGTTCTGTTTCAGAACAATTGATCTCAGCCATGCCATTGCTTTTCGTGTCAATCTTTCAAGAGATGAGATTGTAGTGGGATTCAAGAGATCCCCTCAACCGGGTTACCGGGTTATACGCAAAGTGCATACTTAACTCATTCCTCACGAATTTTGCTTGTGTTTGTGTATATATTGGTAGTGGTGATTCTTGTATGATGTGTTTGGAATTGGGTAACAAAAGAACTGGTTTGGGCGGGTTAAGTTATGTGGAAGTAATAAATTAAGTTATGTATCCACTTATAGAATCTGATCAAGTGGAATAACAAAGCTTTCAGAAAACCGGGCTGTAGTTGTATATAAATGGCTGGAACCTGAGGGCTGCAGTTTTGGCACCCTCCATAAGCCAGATCTTCATCTTAGGGGGTGTTTGGGAATAGGCTATTTTAGTTGGCTTTTTGGCATTTTACGAAAAGACGTATAGAAAAGAAGAGAGAGTGATGTGAATGGGTGTGTTGAATTTTTGGCTATTTTAGCCAAAAAGTCTTTAGCCAAATGGGGCCTTAGTCTAATTGTTTGAATTCTATAATGACCATAACATGTTCAGAAAACTGTGTCCTAGCTATTTAGTTCACCACATACGTGTAATCTATGCATTCTTCATGCATAACTACATTCAAGCATCTATCTCTAATTTATTCAGTGTATTCACATTTTATCAATGCTTAATACTTGGGGATGAAGGGATGATACCCTATGGGAAGATGGTAGGCTCCATGCTGATTGGAGAATACCAGAGATGGGGGAGGTGAGAGTTGAGGCAATCTTAGGAGAGTGATATAGAGGCAGTGGAGGGTCTTGAGCTCGGCCAGTGAGGAGGTTAATGGTTAAACAATCCTTGTCATGCATGGAGAACTCCTTCGCATAGGAATGTTGGGGCTGCTAGCTCAACCGAGCTCAGTCATGTAGGCTTAGGGGTAGGTGGCTCAACTTCTCAGGAGTTATGTCATGGAATTTTACTGGCTACGTATTTTAAGCTTTTGTATAAAAAGAGTTGCAGTAGGTAGGCTATGGTACACTTCCAAATGTGTGGTGTCTAGGTCAAAGGTCTTGTTCTCTTGTGTTTGTCCCTCTCTCTAAGATTGGTCAAGGTGCAGGCACACTTGCGAGAGGAGGTTGTTTAGGGTGCCATGACTAGTCCTCAGCTTTAGCCTCCAAGATGCAGTGATCTTGACTCTAGGCTCTGCTTCCTGCCTACATTGTTACAATAATGCCAAGTATTGGAGTGCCACTTGACGGAGGTTGTGTGGGCAAGCCATAGCAAGCAAAGCGGGTGATCTTACGAAGAGGGGAAGGCATGCTCTCAGTTGAGGGGAGCATGTCTGTAACGCCCCGAAATAATTGTAATAACTCACTTCATGGTATTCCAAGAATAGAAAAAACTTATACAAAATTATATTTCTTTAATTCTCTCTTCTCATACAAAATATGACATATGCATGTATACATTCATAAATCTTAGATCCTGAATCTGTAGCATATGACATGATATAATGTGAAACGAAAGGAAGCACGTGTAAGTTTATGCCCTAATGGCTATATTTTTCCAAGTCAATGTTTGGGTACAACAAAAGTGAGTTAAACTTCAATGCATAGAGAGCTCAAGGCTTGTACGAAAAGTGGTTACACAAAAAAACAAATGAAGTTTTCAGCTCCAAATCCTCCCAAGCTATGTCCTTAGTAGAGACATATCATCCGCACTAAAAAATTGTTTTCTACATAGGGTGAACTAAAGCACAATAGAGACACTTTAACACAATATATGATACTTAACAAAGTCATAAGGTGAATGCTTATGCATGCCTTTACCAAAACGTTTCACTTCCTTCTCAAACAATGCCATGACATGATTATGATCAATTCATAAAATAATATCTTTAAAATAGAAAAAAGGACAGTAGATACACAATATTGGGAATATCTAGGTACATGTTTGCTAGTAAGCTATACAAGCACATTCAAAGCCATTTTACTAGTACTAACCGGAAGGAACACCTAATTGTGCGGGTTTTTGAACTTTCACTAAGGACAACACTGGCTAACATAATAAAACCACAATCACATCCCCTAACTAGATTCACCAAGGTATTCATCAATTTTTCTCAAAACAATACATTTTCAAAATATGTATATAAAACAATATTCAATGCAATCTGTATAAATAAATAGTTTTCAATTAACCTATTCTTCATGTAATTTTTACATCAATCAAAGTTATTCTCCATCGATAGCTCAAAACAAATATTTCTAAATAAAAGATAAATATTCCAATAAGAAGCAAAATCTCATAATTTCAATGTAGGAGTGATATTACATACTCAACTCCGTCATCATCATCATGTATATATTCTCATTCTCATTTCAAATTTCAACCACTTCCCCTAAGTTTCCAAAATTCAATAATTTTTCAACCAAAAATCTATTCTTTTCAACAATGTATTTTAAGAAGAGATTTTCAAAATTTCAACACAAATTAACATTATAATCATCTCCACAACATTCCCCATGAATCAATTTGAAAACCCTTCTTTTATGTTTCCAAAAAAAAATCCAAATCAAAACCCTAAATTCAAACCTATAACCCCAAATCACTAGACCTTTGTAAAAAACAAATAACTAAGCTAAGAATCATACAAAATGTTGAAGAAATTCCTATCTCAAGTTTGGAAGAAGAGGAGAGCAAGAGTTGAATAGTCAAAAACAAAATATTCTCTGATTAAAACGAACCCCTCTACAAGCTCTACCCTTTTTTTCAAGGAACTATAGTGGAGAAATCAATGGATTTGGATATATAGAGGTGTTTAGATAAGAACTAGAAAGAGAATGAAGAAATTAGGGTTTGGAGTGTTTTAGAGAGAGAGAGAGAAATTAATGAAAAAGTGACTTAAAAATGCCTTTCTCCGATTTGATATACGCACGGATTGCTCGAGCGACCAAACCACCGCTTGAGCACATAATGACCCACTTCCAGAAGTTTTGCAGACTACAAAAGACTGCTCGAGCGACAAAAGGACCGCTCGAGCGAAGATCATCCTAGTCTCAGAAGTTTTGCAGACCTGCAAAAATACTGGAAGATCTCAAAGACTGCTCGAGCAATCAAAGCACCGCTCGAGCAAACAAGAAAGGAAATGAACAACAACTCTTTTGAAAAATTAACTCTCAACCTGTTTCAAACATAACCAACAATTTCAAACAACCAAACTCAACTAACAACAAGATGAAAAAGGTATAAACAACAATTAAAGATATGGAATTCCGGGTCTAAGAACATGAAAAGGGTCGGGTCTAAACTGGAACCGTCATAATGTCTTGCCTGTGGGCTATATGACGTGGTTCCTTTGCCACCCGTTGGTTGTGGTTTTGTGTGCAGGTGCCACATCATTGGATCCCACATCTGAGGTGGCTGAAGAGGTGGTGACGTCGCATTGCAGCGTGGCGGGTCTGTTTACCTGTACCTACAATGCTGTTGAATTATTTCTTATGTTTCTAATTCGTCTTTTATTTATTTATTTATATATATATATATAGGAACCATGCTGTTGTCTATCTTGAAACTTGTTTATTATTGCAAAATGCGCATAATTGAGGTGGTCCAGAGTTGGATGGGTTGTGCTTAAAGTGTTGTACAGGGTGCATTATGTACTGTCATTTTGGAATGTAGCAGAGGATATGCTGATGTTTTGATTCAGTGTTGATTTGCTCAATTGCATTTTATTATGTTTGATTGTTTACTTTGATTAATGAAGACGCTTTCAACCTTTAAATATTCAAATGTAATATATATATATATATATATATATATATATATATATATATATATATATATATATGTATGTATAGTATATTTATCAAAAAAAAAATATTTATGTATAGTATGTATGCTGTTAGAGAAATTCTGTTTATCATGATATATATGACCGAGATATGTGGATGTTTTTGACTGCAGAACCCCACAAATAAGAGGGAGATTTGTTGTGACGAGAGGCTGAAGACGCTTTTTGAAGGGAAGGACAAAGTGGGGTTTCTAGAGATTGGGAAGTTGCTATCACGTCATTTTGTGAAGACCAACTGACTGCTAATGGTGAGATCAACTTCTTTCTGGGGTACTCCTAACATCTTGTAAAAAGTAGGTAGGAAGAAAGCATATATGACTGTTTTTAGGGGTGTTTTAATTGTAGTGTAACATCAATGTCATTTATGCAAGATGTTTGAAGTTGTGCCACAATGAATTTGGTTTCAAAATTGTTGATTTGTAGCAAACTAGTTGGAACTTTATGGTTTCTATTCTCATTATAATTCAGTGGATTTCCATTTTGATGTTCTATTATTCTTTTCAATTTTATATATATACCCAAGTATTGGACTGAAAGGTATGTTGATTTTTATGACACTCGCAGCTGATCAGCCTGCAAATTTATCAACGTATGATCAGGTTGCATGGATGGTAACACAAAATGAAGAATGAATGGGGTTTTGATATTCATAATTACTTGACAAATTGATTTCACAAGCAAACTCTCATGGGTAGTTAAATGGTACAGAGGTTTTGACCTTAAATTTAGATGACTTTTAAGTTAGAATTCTTGATATTGTGTCTTGTTTGGTGCGGGTTTACTTACAGGTTGGATCTAGTGTACCTCTTGTCTTAAAAAGTCCTCTTTCAGTGATAATGATATTAATTTCAGTTCCTTCTTAAATGCAAGTTTCTTATATTTAGTCTAAATTTGAAGAAAATGATGATTACATGGATGGGTCTTTAGATTGTAAGGGTTACTAGAGTCTTGTGAGGAGGCATCACTTAATCCATGCAATGCTGCCACATTGTTCAAATTTATATGCAGCACTTGTTGATTGTTGTAGAAACATCTTAACAAGAGAGAGTTGTCATTCAAAAGAACCCCCTTGTCACAATTAAAATGGTCCTTGGTCAGTTTTTTATTTCGTAAATCTTTGTCCAGTCCAATCAAGATATAGTATCGAAACTAAATCGTTTGGGAACCTCTCGTTTAGCCAAAAAGTTAAAAAGTTACTTAAAAAAGTCAAAAAGTCAACAATCCATACCAAAAAGTCAGAGATTCTCTTTTCTCTATACTTTTTGTACATTTTTTTCGTAAAAAAGTCAAAAAGTCATCCCAAATATATTAGTTTTTTTTAGGTCATATTTTAATCAAATAGCCAAAAAGTTACTAAATTAGCCTGTTCCCAAACGAGGCCTAACCCAATTTTTTGGGTTGGACTAGCTGGTCTATTTTATTGTATAAAATTTAATTATTACTATATTGTAAAATAAAAAAATTACCATTGTGTGTGAGTGTCTACCTAAGACATAATTATAACCAATAACATGGAGATATTTAAATTAAACTATAAAATCTGTAAATTTCTGTAACATATATATATATATATATATAGATAATTTTTAAGTGGGTTGAGTTACAAATTCACCAACACGATAATTGATTGGTTCTAAATTCTTAGACGAATTAGTTTATACAAAGCATTACAAATGTATATATGAATATGATGGACCATCAGAAGTATTATCATGTGAGAGTATTCTCATTGCTTCCATTACAGGTGGATTCTATGATATTATCATATCCATTCTTAATAATTGTGTAATTGGTTATCAAAATAATAATAATAATAATTTTATCTAATTTAATTTCATGCGCCAAGGCTTTAGTTATTTATTTATTTATTTTTTTGTAAATTATGATTACATCTCTTAAAATATAAATTATTCCTTGTAATTTTAAAAATTACAAATGTCTCTTGTAAAAAAAATTTATTAACAAAATTAACAAAAAAAATTTGAAAATTCTAACTACTCTATTATACAATAATATCAGAATTGTTAATTGAAATATATTTCTGACTTTATTAAAAATTGTTAACTGACTTAATGATTTATTAATAAAATGAGTCATTTGTTTTGAGATTAAAAATTTGAGGGGACATAATGTAATTTTCAAAGCTGCAGAGGTAATCTGTATTTTAAGTAAATCTTAAAAGGTATATTTAAAATTTATCCTTTTTTTTTTCACAAATCATAAAAAACTAAAAACTATAAGGTAATTCTATTTACACACCGCCTATTATGTAAGTACACATCATCTACTTACTTTTTTAATTACATTGTGTGCATCAAGAAATTTATTTTTTTAGATAAAATTCAGTACACCTTTTCCCATACCACCACCACCACCACCACCACCACCACCACCACCACCACCACCACCACCTCCACCTGCTTCCTGCCTTCGTCCGTTACGACATTACACGACGCACAAAACTCCGAAAACAAAACAAATAGTCCGAAAAAGTATAATCAAGTTGGGTCAACAACCCAGGACATCACAATAAACCTGGACTAAAATGAGATTTTTAAATCAAAGTTGGGCAAACAAATTTTATTTATTTTATGAGGAATGCTATATATACACTAAAACTCTTACGCCTAATTATTATTCGGCGTTCAAGTATTCTTACTTTTTTTTGTTTAGTTTTAGAATTTTTAAAATAATTTTTAAATTTTAATTCGTATTTTTTTTATTTTTAATAATTTTTTAAAAATATTTTAATAAATATTTTTTTAGTCACCTACTTAATCTAAATATAGTTTCACCATAAAAAAATAATCTAAATATACTTAAAAAGTATAAAATTTATGAAAAAATCTTTTAAAAATTTAATATATTTTTGTATTTTTATATATTTTATAAAAAAAAATTTAAAGATTTTTTTATAAACATTTTATTATAAAAAAATAAAAAATTAATTAAAATATTTACATAATTTACTTTTTAAAAAAAATGTTTTGAAAACTCAAAACCAAACCAATCAATTTGGACTTCTATATAAAAATATAGGGTAGATTACAGTCACCTCCCTTGAGGTTTTTGACAATTACACTAGCCTCTCCTCATTTTTAAAAAATTACACTGACCTCTTGATGTTTGCTTTTGATTTACATATTCCCCATTTCCATTAATTGACCATGGTTTTGTGTTTTCTTTTCTGGGCAAGAATCAATAATTAATTATTGGATTAGCACATAAGGGATTTCAGTTTTGTTTGCATAACATTTGAAGTGATTATCTGCAAATTAAGAATAAAAGAAATCAATTAATTATTTTGTAGGTAAATAAATTAGTATGAATTATTGAAATCAAATGAAAAATACAAAAACTTGTATGTATGTAATTAAATAAATTATATATATATATATATATATATATAGTAAAACCATATAAGTGCTTAGAAATATTATCTAATGCCTCTCAAATAAATACCCGGGTTATCCAAGTTGGCTTTTATTAACTTAGAGCACCTTCACCTAATACTTCAAATTTGATATGATCGTCCAATAGTCATATTTTGCATCAAGTATTAATTTCACCGGATGTGCCAAAAGCTAATATAGCATTTGGCATCACCTCTTCATGTTAATTTTGACATAAAATCCCCTTGATTTTTTAAAATTTTTCCCCCCCTTTTGTCTGAAATTAAAGCTTGATGTTATGTGGCTCTTTTTCCTTCCCTGTTTTCATTTAAAGCATCAATGGCAAATTTTGAAAGATTGGGTGGAGAGTGTTTATGTCAAATCGGTATATTTCAATTTGTCACCTAAACTTTCAAAAAACTTCGACATACCAAATTTTGAAGATTTGGATGGAGATGCTCTAAAATAATGAGACTCATTAATTTTATTTTATTTTTTTTGAAGATAACTAAATTGTATGATGTCAAATATTGATTAAAAACGATTAAATAACTTTTCTTATGTTTATGTAATTAATTTTAATTTGTTTTGTCATTACTTTTGTTCATAACAATATCTTATTCTACAATGGAAAATGATATACGAATACACTTTCTATCCAATGATGTGTAAGTGATATGATTGGTTGATAATTAGAGAAGATATGAGAGAGAGTGTTGCTTTTGGAAAGTGCTAAAAATATGTTTTTTGACTTTTATGAAAGATGTGCAGAAAAATAAAGAGGTGATGTGATCTAAAAAAGATAAAAAAAAATGTGCACTAGTTCCTAAGCAACCCTTAATATCCTAATTGATTGCCACATCACCGGGCTTAAAAATTGGGTCTAGTTTTTGGTCTTGAATAGCAATGCTCTTCTAGAATACACATCATTTTATGTGTATCATATACAATTATTACCACAAGTATCATAACTAATTTTTTTTCAATCATAACTAAAAATAATGATTTATAACCAAATGTCACATTAGGTATAGCTAAAATAATAATTGCACATTTAATGGTTATCAACAAAAATAAACTAACCCTCCCATTAACGTCGTTAGTTACAAGAAATGTAAGTGTAATTTCATAAAAAGGATGGAGAGACCAGCGTAATTGTTATAAATCACAAGGGAAATAATTGTAATTTACTTAAATATATATTATTATTTTGTAGTGTAGCCCGACCCACACCCGTATTCCATATGAGTCGGTGTACGTGTGCACCCCAACCTTTTTTTTTTTTTTTTCCGATTAATCTAAAATAACAACAACAAACAGAGTACAAGAGGGTTGCTAAGAGGGTTGCTAGCGCCTCTCACAGAAAAGGTTAACCATGTTTGCCACAAGAAGACTTACAAGTTGATTAGGAGGGTCTTCAAAAATAACCAAAGGGTCTTGGTTAATTACACCCAAGTTGGCAAGAGTGTCAGCGCATGCATTTCCTTTGCGCCGGACGTACTTAAGAGAGCAATCACAATGCTCCATAAGGAACTTAGTGTCTTCAAGCAAAGCTCACTGCTCCTTTAATTAAATTATTCAACTATTCTGAATCAGATTCGATGATGACTTTCTTCATGCCTTTCTCGAAGATGATGGTCAGACCTTTGTACACACTCTATAATCCTGCCTCCTCGCTAGTTGCTATTCCTAGTTTACCATGAAAACCAATCAGCCATTGTAGCTCGACTTTTCGTGCCTCTTTTTGGAAGACGAATAAGCCCTACAGTATCGGACTCTCGCGATTCTAAATCTGATTTCACAAGTACAATGTGAAATAGATAAACACCAAAGAGTCCAAATTCAACAAATCTTTTAAAAAATCGATTTTGAATCAAATTGCAAAAAATGGACTTCTTTGCTAGATACAGAGTTGCTGCCTAAATGTTTTTGAGAAATTTAGGAAACTCATGACTCGTGCCAAAGGCCACGTGTCCGTCATCACTAAGATTGTCTCGATTCGGAAAATTAGGTACGAGAGAGGAAGATCATGAATTGAGTATCCCTGCTCGCCCGATCAAAGATCGGCGGCCTCTACTAATCATGATGTGAATCTTATTTACATTATATGCTCTTTCCGATTATTAGGCTAGCTTTACTACATAATGCGCACACAAGTATAGACTAATTTGCAAGAATTGGAACACTTGATTCATGTTTGTTTTTGAAAAATTGTTTCGAATATGTACCACTTGAAAAACATATGAACATTAGTCCAAATATTCTAATTCAAGCAACTAGTCTTTATCTACAGGCATTCAAACAATTTATCAATTAAGCACTTAGCCTTATGGTGAAGATGCTTTGACATAGCAACAACTACACTCATGCAATTATGCTAAAGCAAATAAAAGCTCACCTAGTACTCTAAGTTAGAAAGATGAAAGAGTTAGAAAAAATACATGATCCTAACTTAATGCGATATGACTAATGTAACACACACAATATGCAGTTACTAGTCTCCATTACTTAACATGGCATGTTAATCAATTCGATAGCATGCAGTCTAAGCACGTATTCAAAGAATGTTAAACTAACAATGCAAGTTAGAATGATGTGCCGAGCTCAATGTATGCAAGACAATGGATGCAAGGCATGAGAGATGCTAAACAAAACATGATGCCCTAAACTAACCATCATAAGCAGTTTAATAAAAGGGAGAAAGACGTGGGGTTGGAAGACATACACATTATTACAATTGTGCGCCCTTACGCAGAAGGGTCCGAATAAACTAACTAGCTAAGCTAATTTAATTAGCTATTACAAAACGAATTAACTAACTATTTTAGCTAATTAATAATTACAACACAAAATTAATTAATCTAACTAATTATTAATTACAACAAACTAACTAGCTAAACTAATTAATTAATTACAACACAAATTAAATAACTAGCTACCTATTACAAGTCCACAAGCGAACGAGTCTCGATAAGTAAGTGAAATGCTTATGCATGCATGGATTTCCACCCGAAAAGCCCACCGTTCTGCTTCTGGAATGCTACTGTTGTACAGTAGAACATCTTTTCACCTCAGACACTACTCTGTTCCATTTTAAAAAGCCATTACTGGGTTTTCCAAAGGTGGTCGACAGGCCAAAAGTGGTGGCCTGCCATCCACAAAAGAGGGACTGCCGTCCAAAACTTGTGGCCTATCGGCTACAAAAACTTGGTTCCTCCTGTTGCAACAGAAAGCATACAGAGCAAGAATAGGGTATTCTCAAAGGTTGTTTGCACAACTTACCCCTCCTTATCATCAAACCGCTCAAAGGAGTGGTAAACTTGATTCACAAACCATCAATCGATGCAATTTCATTGCATTATGAACCAAAGTGTGCAAGTTCAATAAATGCAATAATAAAAGACTCTCAAACCTTCTCCCTATCATGGATTGATCAAGGGAAGTGGTCGACAATGACTCCTGAACCGTTTACATCACTAACAAGTATGAAACGATTCAAGATTCAAGGGTTCAATTAACGTCCGATTGAACCCAATCCAAGTTATTATCTTGCATCATTTTTAGCCCTCATTTTATTACTCTATTTTAATTACCAACCATTCCGTAGTAAATTAAGTTCAAAGGTAAGCTTTAAATCCTCTAATGGAAAGAAGTATCAAACCAAGAGTTATTTTAGGCATGAAAGAAGTGTCATGCCGTTGGTAATGAACCCCCAAAGGGATTAAACCATTAAGCACAAGACCTACAAGCAACTAGTTTGAACCAACTTTCAAAGCAAAACAAAACCCTAGAAATGAGAGAGATTACAGAAGTGATTAGGGGTGAAAACAAGTATGGATAGCCATACACAAATGTTATCAACTCAAATAGGTTGGTGGCTAAGGCCTAAACCACCAAGCCTATGAGGACAATTACATTACAAGCATGCAATACAAAGCTCAAATGCAATGAACCACTAAAAAAAGTCCTAAAACAGTGCTAAATCAATCCTAAAACATGCTGAAATTAAGACAAAAATAGCTAGAACAATAAGCAAAACATGGAGCATATTAAACTAATAAGCAAGACACAATGAGGGGAGGCTAACCCCCTCAATTTTGGACTTCAAAACATGTTTATAGCCACTGAAAAATCTTTGAAATTCAGTATTTAAAAGCTCAAAAAAAGATAATGTAAAGGTGGGAAACACAAGGATAAAGATTAGAGAAGCAAGGTGGAAAGAAAGGTGAACCACTCCTTCACCTTTTAAGGCCTTAAACCACAAGTTTCAGCCCGAAATTACAGAGTTTATACAATCCAAAAACAGTAGAAAAAATAGCAAATAAAGTAAGGAAACAAGCCAAGCCTTATACCTCTTGAAGAGGAGAATACTTCTAAGCAACAATTCAACACATACACATTCTCAAGAGCTCAAAGTAGGCTCAAAAGTACCTCAGCTCAAAGATGGCAAGGTTTGGTTTAGAGTGTATAGACAAAGGCTCAAGAAATTTGTCAGAGAAAGAGAGAAAATATTTTGCTCCAAAAATTTCCAACCTTGAAAGCAAGAATGGAGGTCTTCTATATATAGACAAACATCAAACTCCATCAGAAATATCCATACATACACGTGTAGGTGGATGCAAGCACTTGTGGAAACAACTGGCATAACTGGCAGAAAATATCTACAAAACACACTTGTGGCCGGTAGCTAAGAGTGGTGGCTGGCAGGTCCCAAGGTTGTTCAGGCTTGAAGAACTATGGTTGTGGTCCAAAACAAGGCAAGAGGTGTATAGGGTTTGAAGGCTTAAAGCTGTGGCATTCTGCTGAGGACTTCGAGCACTTGATAAGCATATACATATTCATTATTGGGTGTGCAAGTAGTGACGTCCAAGTCATAAGGGCGGTCAAAAATGGGGTGTTTATAGCCATGCACCTTTAACATCCTAAAGTAAGCCCCTAAAACTAGCAGGACCTGGGTTTCCTTTTGAGCAGCCATCTGTATTGAGCTTGATAGCTTCCGCAGGTAGACAACACCAATTTCGTTTGTTAATAGATAACTTAGTAATTGGGTCAGAGTGAAAAGCCTTATGAATTTCATTTGCTTGCTAGAAGATGAGAAGGGTTCCCCAACTTTTAAGAAAGCTGAGAAGGGTTTTTTTTGGGACAAATTATGACGATAATCCATGAATTTTATTTCTTGTATCATTTTGATTTTTATATTTTTAATTGACTCGATTTTGATTATGAATTTATAATTTTGTCTTAATTTAGTCCAATTGATTATAACTCTTAGGTCTCGTTTGGCGAGTGACTTTTTTAGCTAAAAAGTCAAAAAGTTACTAAAAAAGTCAAAAAACCAACAATTTATACAAAAAAGTTAAAGATTCTCTCTTATCTCTACTTTTTGCACATCTTTTCGTAAAAAGTCAAAAAGTCATTCCAAATATACTAGTTTTTTTTACATCATATTTTAGTCAAAAAGCCAAAAAGCTACTAAAAAAGCTTGTTCCCAAACGAGGCCTAATTATTTATTTATTTATTTTTATAAAAAATACATACATAAATATAAGATGCTATCTTTTTAAAGACAAAATTATAAATTTACTGAACTCAAATTAGTTAATTTGAATCAATTTAGTGATATTTTTTTTTTAAAAAAATACTAACAATATCATTAATTAAACTAAATTAAAATAAAATAAAAAATAAAAAATATAGGGATTAAAATGATGACATGGATACACTAAGATATTTAGGGCTGGTTTGGCAACTCAAAAAAAAGCTAAAAAGTTATCAAAAAAATTAAAAAGTTATTACTATTTACCAAAAAAAAAATATATAAAAAAATTAATAAACATAATACTAAATACCAATCAACTTCACGGCAGCCTATGTACAGTCCTGAAAGCATAGGAGTGAAAGGAAAAAATAAAAAATATTACATGCGTATATTCATTAAATTGGATGGTAAAGTTGGGCCCGTGGAGGCCACCACGGGTCCCTTTTTTTTTAATCAGAACCGTTCAATGTGTAGAACTCGTCGAGTACTATATGCTTATAAAAGATCATCTCTATCAGATATCACTAACTATATGATCAAATCAGTTTTGTATAAAAAATAGATGGTGTTATAGTTGACATGTGACAACAAAAACTAACAAGATCAGATAGCTATCGATATCCAATGAACGTGATGTTTTCTTAAGATATAATATTCGACGAGTTCTACACATTGAACGGTTCCGATTAGAAAAACGAGGACTTGTGGTGGCCCCCGCGGGCTGAACAACACTGTCCAATCACCTAACATAAAAGTAGGCAATCTTTTCCCATATCCTTTTCAGCTGACGCAATGCCCAATTGTACGGATTAATTAATTATCTTTTCCTAGACACTTATTTATACAATTTTTTAATACACATTTTTTCATAAAAAGTTAAAAAATTAACCCAAACATCCATATTTTCTTTCTCAATTTTTTAGTTTAAAAAGACAAAAAGTACACTTATTTAGAACACCCCAAAATCTATTGGAGTCCCCCTCAAAAAAAAAAAAAAAAAGAAAAAAGAAAAGAAAAGAAAAAGCTCGAAATGAATACATTTCGTGGACCTTTCTAGTAGTAAATGTAAACAATAAGTTTAACGGAAGTTACACGTTACCCACTTTATACTATTTGCTTATTTTAGTTTTTTTTCTCATCTTAACTTTTCTCGTTTTAAGTTTTTCAATTTACTTTAAAAACTAACTAATATATAAAATTAGACAAAAAATAACAGATTGATAATCACATATTATAAAAAAATTTCATTATATATAACTCACATTTCTGATACAAACCTAAATTTCATATAATAATACATTTTTTTTTGAAAAATAATACGCAAACTCAATTTTCGGACCATTTTTTTTTAATGTTTCTAAACCTAATGATGTGTGATTGATATGATTAGTTGATAATTAGAGAAGATATAAGAGAGAGTGTTCTGAAGCCACATTATTGGGCTTGAGAAGTGGGTTTAATTTTTAGACTTGTATAGCAATATCTATTTTTTTAAATTATGTGACAATTAAGTGCACTTTTTGTGGACTAAAAACTTGAGGAAAAAAATATGGATGTTTGGGTTAACATTTTGACTTTTTATGAGAAAATGTGTATTAAAAAATTATATAAATAAGTGTATAGGGGAAGTTATAGATGGAATAGCCTGTACGGTAGTACAAGCATGGGCTAGCGCGGTAGAGGGTATAGTGTAGGAGATTGATTCTGTCCTTTTCGGGCATAAATTGGAGGGTGCTGTTTGGCCCATGTGGGCCCACCACGGGTCCCGTTTTACTAATCGGAACCGTTTAATGCGTAGAACTTGTTGAGTATTATACGTCTGTAAAAAATCACGTTGATCAGATATCGATAGCTATATGATCGGATTAGTTTTGTTTCAATAGTTAACTATCACACCATCTATTTTGTTTATACAAAACTAATTTGATCATATAGTTAACGATATCCGATCAATGTGAGTTTTTACAGGCATATATTACTCGATGAGTTCTACATATTGAACGGTTCAGATTATCAAAAAGTAACCATTAGTGGATTCCCAAGGGCCCAATATTACTATCAAACTTTGTAACTATATGCCTGTAATTTTTTTTTTTCCCCAAACAAAGTGTATAATGCCTAGTCTCAATCACAAGGACGGCTGTCACGTTGCTTAGCCGATTAGTATTATAAAAACATATATAAAATATTTTTTTTAATATTTTTTATTTGTGAATAGTAGTGCCTTTTTTATTTTTTGTATAACTTTTTGACTTTTTGGATTATATTGAAGTTGCCAAACTAGCCCAACGTGACATGTTTCGTCTGAAGAGAAATTAGTTTTAGGAGTAAATTGGAGAAAACTTAAAATATGAAGGGCTAAAATGAAAAAAAAAAATTTAATTATTAAATTTTGAGGATCAAAGTCAAAAAATAGCCATACATAAAGGAGGCTAAGTGTAATTTATTCTAAGTTTAATTACCTTTTTACATTTATAATTTGATTCAAAATTTATTTTAATTTTAATTGTTTCAATTTGGTTTTCATTTTAAATTTCTGCTAATTTTATCTGTATATATATTTTAAAAGGCTGACAAACGTCTTAAAAATATTAATTTTCACATTCAATTTGGACAAAAGAAACCAAATGAAAACTACAATTAAAGTATAGGGACTAATTTATAAGAATGAAAAACACAACCTAAACAATATTCAACGTAGTTGGGAACAACGAAGTATTTTAATGACATTAAAGTGAGGTTTCATTAAAAGATGAAAATGTAATTTCTATTTGTATTATTGTGGTTGTAATTTTTTATTTTTATTTAACTAATGATTGTATGAGGTTTGATCAAAAGATACATGATGTATTTGTAGTCTTGAGTAAGTCTTTTTTTAATCTTGATTTTAGGAGGTTTCATCAAAAGGTAAAAGATAGTTTATATTTGTAGTTTTGTGTTAGTAATTTATTTTTGGAATAATTATTAAACAAAAAAAAGCAAGACATGAGCGTTTTAACAAAATAAATTTGGAGTTCTTAATTTTATTAATTTAAAATCTTATAATTTGATTTGTTTTTAATTTAAATTATTCACTTATTTTGGTTAATTAAAAACAACGGAAAAAAAAAATTTAATTATTAAACTCAATGTAGATATACATAAAATGCTTAAAATATCCCTTTTATTGAGTTTAATGAACAAATACACTTTTTTTTTTTTTATCGATTTTACTTAACGAAAATAAATAATGATTTAGATTGAAAATAAATAAAAAATTTAGATTTTAAATTGATAAAATTAAAAATTAAGAATTTATTTTGTTATAAGAGTCAAACCTTAGTTTTTTATTTTATTTTTTATTTATTTTTTATTATTATAAATTTTTGGGAGTTTTTTGATAAATCCACTTTCTAAGATCTTTATTCCATCCAACTCATATTCTTTTTGACTATTCCATTAGGTCCTATTTGAGATAAGAAAACCAAAATACTTTTTTCATCTACTTATGTTCCATTTAATTCACATTATTTTCTTATGTTTCAATAAGTCCTATGGGTGACATAATTACCAAAATACCCTTAATGTGAATGTTCACATTGTCAATGTGAATGTTCATTTCGTTAATGTGTAGGGGTCCGGCCCATGCCAATCCTCGTGGGTGCCCGGAAAAGTTCGAGTCGGGCTGGGTGGGCCCGGCCTGTTGATAATGTGAATATTCACATTGACATGTTAACATTCACATTAATAGGAGTGTAAAATTGGCCCGCGTCTCGTGGTGGCGCGAAACCCGTCCACGGCCCATGGGCGGCTCGGGGCGGGCCCGTTGACAATGTGAATATTCATATTGACATGTTAACATTCACATTGATCAGAGTATAAAATTGGCCCGCGGCCCATGGGCAGCCAAAAGCCCGCCCGGCCCGGCCCGTTGACAATGTGAATATTCACATTGACATGTTAACATTCATATTGATAGGAGTTTAAAATTAGCCCGCGCCTCGTGGCTGCCCGAAACCCGTCCACGGCCCGTGGGCGGCCCGGGGCGGGCCCGGCCCGGCCTGTTGACAATGTGAATATTCACATTGACATGTTAACATTCACATTGATAAGAGTATAAAATTGGCCCGGCTCATTGACAATATGAATATTTACATTGACATGTTAACATTCACATTAATAGGAGTGTAAAATTGGCCTACGTCCCGTGGCGGCGCGAAACCCGTCCACGGCCCATGGGCGGCCCGGGGCGGACTCGGGACGGCCCGTTGACAATGTGAATATTAATATTCACATTGATAAGAGTATAAAATTGGCTCGCGGCCCATGGGCAGTCAAAAGCCCGTCCGCGGCCCGGCCCGTTGACAATGTGAATAATCACATTGATATGTTAACATTCACATTGATAGGAGTTTAAAATTAGCCCGCGCCTCGTGGCTGCTCGAAACTCGCCCACGGCTTGTGGACGGGCCCGGCCCGGCCTGTTGACAATGTGAATATTCACATTGACATGTTAACATTCACATTGATAAGAGTGTAAAATTGGCCTGCACCCTGTGGGCGGCCCGAAGCCCGACCGCAGCCCGAGGCGGGCTTGGCCCGACCCGTGACAATGTGAATATTCACATTGACATGTTAACATTAACATTGATAGGAGTGTAAAATTTGCCAGCTGCCCGAAGCTTGCCCGCGGCCCGGGGTAGGCCCGGCCCGGCCCGTTGACAATGTGAATATTCACATTGACATGTTAACATGCATATTGATAGGAATATAGAATTGGCCCGTGGCCCGTGGGCTGCCCGAAGCCCGCCCAGGGCCCGGGGCAAGCTCGTTTGGGTCCGAGTCCGAGTATGTCCGAGACCCTAGGTTAGGGCCTAGGCCATCACTTTGAAGCCCAGCCCGGCCCATCAACCTGCTTAAGGCCCATTCAAGACTCGGTCCGAGGCCCAGCCCACCTGAGGCGCAATGTCTTTTTTTGTGGAAAATAATAAAATTTTGGTAGAAAAAATTAAAAAGAATTAAAAAAAAAATGGCCAGGCCCGTCCAAGCCCGACCTAAGCTCGAGGCTAGGCCCAGGCCCTCGGCTTGACCCGAGGCTCAATTTATCGGCCCGTCCAAAGCTCGAATACCCTTGTGCCAGGGCTAGGGCCTGGGCCTAATTTTTTGGCCCGTGGACCGGGTCGGGCCGGATTTTTTCGAACACCCACGAGGCTCGATATGGGCCGGCCCGGGCCTTTACGCATTGATGATATGAACATTCACATTGACGATGTGAACATTCACATTATGGGTATTTTGGTAATTATGTCTCCCATAGGACTTATTGAAACATAAGAAACTAATGTGGACTAAATAGAATATAAGTAGATGAAAATGGTATTTTGGTTTTCTTACTTCAAATAGGACTTAATGGAATAGTCAAAAAGAACGTAGGCTGCTCGAATCCCGCCTGCGGCCTGGGAGAGGCTCGTTTGGACCTAGGCTCGAGCCTAGTCCGAGACCCTAGACTAGGGGCTGGGCCATCACTTTGAAGCCCGGCCCGGCCCATCGGCCCCGTTAAGGCCCATTCAAGGCTTGGTCTGAGGCCTGGCCCGCGCCGAGGCCTAGTGTCTTTTTTTGTGGAAAATAATAAAATTTTGGTAAAAAAATTAAAAAGAATTAAAAAAAAATGGCCAGGCCCGCCCAAGCCCGACCCAAGCCTGAGGCTAGGCCCAGTTCCATCGGCCCGACCCGAGGCTTGACCCACCGGCTTGACCCAAACGAGCCTCCCCCGGGCCGTGGGCAGGCTTCGGGCAGCCCACGAGCCGCGGGCCAATTCTACATTCCTATCAATGTGCATGTTAACATGTCAATATGAATATTCACATTATCAACGGGCTAGGCCGGGCCTACCCCGGACCGTGGGCAAGCTTCGGGCAGCGGGCAAATTTTACACTCCTATATATGTTAATGTTAACATGTCAATGTGAATATTCACAATGTCACGGGTCGGGCCAAGCCCGCCTTGGGTTACGGTCGGGCTTTGCGCCGCCCACGGGCTGTGGGCCAATTTTACACTCTTATTAATGTGAATGTTAACATGTCAATGTGAATATTCACATTGTCAACGGGCCAAGTCAGGCTCGCCCTGGGCCGCTGGCCAATTTTATACTCTTATCAATGTGAATGTTAATATGTCAATGTGAATATTCACATTGTTAATAGGCCGGGCCGGGCCCGCCCTGGGCTGCCCATGAGGCGTGGGCCGGTTTTGGGCAACCACGAGGCGCGGGCTAATTTTACACTTCTATCAATGTGAATGTTAACATGTCAATGTGAACGGGTCGGGCCGAGCCGGGCCCGACCCGGGCCGCAGTCGAGCTTTTGGCCGCCCATGGGCCGCGGGCCAATTTTATACTCTTATCAATGTAAATGTTAACATGTCAATGTGAATATTCACATTGTCAACGGGCCGCGGGCGGGTTTCGCACCGCCACGGGACGCGGGGCAATTTTACACTCTTATTAATGTGAATGTTAACATGTCAATGTGAATATTCACATTGTCAACGGGCCGCGGGCGGGTTTCGCGTTGCCACGGGACGCGGGCCAATTTTACACTCTTATTAATGTGAATGTTAACATGTCAATGTGAATATTCACATTGTCAATGGGCCGGGACCACCCCGGTTCGCGGGCGGGTTTCGGGCCACCCACGGGCCAATTTTACATTCCTACCAATGTGAATTTTAAAATATGAATGTTCACATCATAAAATTGCTAACCGTTCAAAAAATATTTATAAGGGTATCAAAATTAAATATAAGGGCATAGTGTCCAAGAAAATAGTGTAAATCAAGAAAAAGGACTTTATGAAATAAAACTATACATATATGGAACTAAATGGGTTAAAAAATTCCTTCATGGACTTCTTAGATTAAAACACTTCTAAATGAAATTTATCAATAATTTTCCCTAAATGTTTTGTTGGTAATTTTATCTTTTACTATTTTATTATTTTATTTTTAATAAGAAAATCTCAGGCAGCAACAATATTCTTGCTTCTTTTGGTATTTCGATGTATGAGGCATGAGGTCACTTGGTTAAATATATAAATAATAAAGTTATTTCCGTTTGAAAAAAAGATTGAGAGCTCTGAATATAGAGTTTTAAAGGAGTTCTAATGAGATGTCTCCACCCATGATATGATGTTTGTTCTTTTTTTTTTTTCTTTTTGCCACATAACTAGATCTCAATTAGAGTTCCAGATTTAGACCTCTGTATCATTTCCCATTGTGTTTGATTGGTAGTTTAGATAAATTTGTGATAAAGTCATTAATTAATTGGAATTAAATTAAGGGGAGTTACGTGTAGGTCTTAATATGTGGACTTATTGTCTAATATGTGGACTTATTGTCTAATATGTGGACTTATTGTCTAATAGGTCCTATAATAATTAATGACTTAGTTCATCAAACAATATTAGAAAACGTCACAAATTATTAATTTTCTGTAATAGTTTGAAAATTGTCACAAAAAACAAAAATCATTAATTATAAATTTTAGCGACAGTTTTAAAAAATTGTCAAAAAAAAGTCACTATTTTCAAATTTTAATAGTTCAAAAAATTCGTTACAGAAAAATATCACTATTATAAGTTTTAGTAACAATTTATAAAAACCGTGATAGAAAAAAGTCACTAATTGTCAATTTTTAGCAGCATATGTAAAGAATCGTCACAAAAAATTATTTTTAGCGATAATTTTTTGAAGACTTATTGTCAATAGAATTTGATAGAAATTAAATCAAAACTATTGTAACTTATTGATTGTTTACCCTAAAAGGAATAAAATTACATAAAA
This sequence comes from Camellia sinensis, assembly GCF_055761805.1. Lineage (NCBI taxonomy): Eukaryota > Viridiplantae > Streptophyta > Magnoliopsida > Ericales > Theaceae > Camellia > Camellia sinensis. The sequence goes on from NC_138965.1 coordinate 87,536,977, forward strand.
GTTCTCATTATATAAAATATGCTCTTTTTTTTTTTTTTAATTTGTAAATTATAAGTAAAATGATATTTTCACTTCTAATCGTATGAGATTTAGTTGTTAATCCCAATGCCCTATGACAAAACTTATTCCATCCTTTTGAGGATTAGCCATTTTTTTACCAACTAATATGATTTACACGAGCATTAAGGGGTGTTTATGTGGTGGGATATAATCATAGGATTGATTCCCATGTTTAGTAGAACCTCTAGTTCAACGTTTGGTTGGCAAATAACCTTCGTACAAATTGTCCCATTTGAGCAATTGTGGAGAAGTGGTTTGAAAATACTCTTCTGATCCTGGGGGACGCTCGTGATCCGCTGACAGTCACCTGAAAAGGAATAAACACCCCGGTCGGGGGTGCCGGAATTAGTACTCCGACGGACAAGTCAGTCTCCACACTCAAGAATGCTTGTATTCTAAGTTAAGCACAACAATTCTCACATACCTTTCTTATTCTGTTGCTCCTTTATTTATACTTGTTTCCTGGGCCTCGGGGCCAGGCCCACTTTTCACTCATTATCCTCTTATTTACTCGGCTCCATAGTTCAATATCTATTCGGCCTATTTGTATTATTCGGCATTCTGATCGTGCAGGATAAAGCCGAGTAATATCTGTCTTCCAGAGTACGCTTCTAACTCTTCCAATTATCCGGCTCCCACAATTGCCCCCCAAACACCCCACTAGCATATGTTAGTCGGTGTGTTTGGCTTCTAGTCTGGGCAGTCAAAAATTCGGCGGTTAACCCTCTTCCCGATGCGCGTCAGAACGCATACATGCTTTTTGGTCACTACAACGCTTTCCCGCCTCATTCGTGCTTCTCTCGCATTTATTATGATTTGAAACTTTAGTCCCTTCGAATGCATGTTTTTTTCAAATATTTGAACCTCCTAGATTGCCAGTCGGTGTCTCTCCTCCAACGCGTTTTCTGCGACTTCTCTCCGTCTTCTCCTTTGCCTTTCATAAGTTTTCTTCTCTTCTCTTTGCAACCCTACTTTCTGTATTTATCTTTGATTTAGAATATCCTTGGGTCCCTACCAGAATGGCTAAGCATTTGAAAGACCTCCTTTCTGAGGGTCGAATTTCTGGGTTCCGAAGACAGTTCTCTATCCCCGATGATGTCCATCTATCTCTAGTAACAGACAATATCCTTGATATGGAGAGGGACAACCAAAATACAATCGTCTTTCCTCTTATATCCATTGTGGAGGGCGGAGTTCGCTTTCCCTTACACCTATTTTTTAGGGTCGTCCTTCGCTATTGGGGTTTGATTCCTTCGCAATCCAATGTGAATTTTTTTCAAATTATAATGGGAATCGTAGAATTGAACCGGCGTCTCGGGATCAACCTTGGCATTTCGGCGATTCGGCACTACTACGCTTTAGCCAAATCCTCCGGTCAGCTCAGGCGCTATTTTCTCAAGGCTAAGGACACCGACCATCACTTGGTAACGATGCTTGCCAGCTCTGGCAAACGAGTTGATGATGTAATGGTCAATGTCCGAGGCAACTGGGAATTCGACGAAGGCGAAGATCGCCTAGACCCTATTCCCAGACGGAGGGGTGAACCAGGTTATCGTATAACTCCTTGTTTGTTGATCTTTCTTTTATTCGGCTTTTTCTCAAAGTCTAACAATTTGTTTTTACAGGCAATAAGTTGAAGAGGATTCTGACATCGGCTGACGACGAAGTCCTTGCGGAAATTAAGACTGCACTAAAGTACTTTGGCCATCCAAACGTACATAAGCAAGGGAGAGCCGCCCATATTCTCCTGCGGTACGAGCCTACCTATACTATATTCTCGGCTGCGGACGACATTCCGATCCCAACTGGCGAACAGCGCCTTGCGGCTCTTGTCTTTCCCAGCTTCAAGACCCTCAGGCAAATTGGTCTCGAAGCTTCTGACTCGGAGCAAGACTTAGAGCCGGTGGTTGAAGTAGTTGCCGAATCAACAAAGGTGTTCACTGCGGAGACCAAAGAGGTCGACGAAGCTCTGAAATCAGTTTTTGCGGCAGCCGATCTTAACCAGCCTAACTCTCAGTCCACTTCGGGTCGGGCGGAGTTTTACTTCGGAGATATTTTTACAAACTTGGGAGATCTACCTGGCGTTTTTTCTAAAGGCATGGCTGGGAAAAATCTCACGCAGATGGCGAGAAAGAGAAATGCCGAGTGAATGGCCGCCCAAAAGAAAGCCGAGGCCGCTCGTTCTGAGCCTGCCTCGGTTGAATCTTTATAACCGGTTACTAGAGAAGAAACAACTCAAGTTGTTGTGGCCGAGATGAAGGGGGCTGAACAGCAGGTTACGGAAGAACGGCTGGTTTCAAAAGCGCGGGGCGAAAAACGTTCCGTCGAGGGAGAGGCCGGCTCAGAGGATAGCCCTGCTGACAAACGGCCTCGCTTAGAGGAGTCCGACGTGGTTGTCCCTTTCGTTGTTCAACCAAAGATCAAAGACACGCCAATCTCCTCTGACACATCTGCCATGAAGGATCCAGCCGTGGCGTTGAGCTTGGCTGCCTCAGTTTCGCTACCGGCTGACAAGGCCACCTTTCGAGAAGAGTCGGGTTTGGTAGCTATAGCGTTCGCTGCCCAGTCGGCCCTTCTGGTATGTATACGATACTTTCTTTTTTGCTCGTTTCGTTTGGTTTGCATACGATATTGCTTGGTGTGGTGATCCAAACTTGTTTTGCAGACGGTTGGAAGGATAGCCGAACTAGACCGACGGCAGCGTGATGCCATTGAAAGAATTGGGCGCTTAAAGTTTTGAAGCTGAATGTGAAAGAAGCAAGGCCGAGTTTGAGGCGATGAGAGCCGCAATGGAAAGTGCTCGAGCCGAAGCTGAAAAGGAGAGGGCTCGGACTGCTGACCAGCTCAGATTCGAAGCCGAGGATAGGGCGAACGCGAGCGAGGAGTCACTCAAGTTAGCCCAAGAGGCGCTTTCCAAGGCAGAGGCCGAGTTAGAAGAATTGAAGGTGGCCAAGGAAAAAGCCGAATCTGAAGCTTCTACGGCGCTAAAGGCTGGGAAGAGTGCCGCCTTGAAAGAATACGTAGATGAGGTCCCCAAATTCGAGAATCGGGGATTCAAACATGGGTGCCTCAAAGCCCTTGCTGCCATTGGAGTTACATTGGCCTTGCCAATTCCATACGAGCAAATGGACGTTGAGCCACTTGAGTCTGATCCCGAGGATTGATCTGGGAGACATTCTAGTTTTATTAGGTATTTTCAATTTCAATGTACGTTTTTGTTTAGTGGATTCTTGTTAGTTCAAGGTAATTTTCATGTATAAATTAGTTACCATCTGCGCTCAATTTATTAATGAAAATTTCGTTCCCGTTTCACTATTACTTGTACGCAGCTTTTGATATTAATGAAGAGTTTTGCCTTCCACTACTTTGGATAAAATGATTACTGTCTGTTGTGCCTTCTAACTATCGATTGGATAGCAGTGTAATTTTGGTAATTATATTAGTTAAACTTTAATTAATCCGAACAAATAAATCGACTCTTGGTGCCCAATAGGACTAGTAAATCGATTCATGAAGCGGCTGCAGCACTCAAGCTGAATAGATTGATGAATCTGCCCTTGCCCCAACTGGTTCATGAACATTAAACTCCGAATCACACAATTTTGATGAGTCGATTCATGAAGCGGCTGCGGCATTCTAGCCGAATAGATTGATGAATCTGCCCTTGCCCCGGCTGGTTTATGAACATTAAATGCCGAATCAAAAAATATTGATGAGTCGATTCGTGAAGCGGCTGCGGCATTCTAGCCGAATAGATTGATGAATCTGCCCTTGCCCTAGCTGGTTCATGAATATTAAATGCCAAATCAGACAATATTGATGAGTCGATTCGTGAAGCGACTGCAGCAATCAAGCCGAACAGATTGATGAATCTGGCGTTGCCCCAGCTGGTTCATGAACATTAAACGCCGAATTAGACAATATTGATAAGTCGATTCGTGAAGCGACTGCAGTGATCAAGCCGAATAGATTGATGAATCTGGCGTTGCCCCAGCTAGCTCATGAACATTAAACGCCGAATCAGACAATATTGATGAGTTGATTCGTGAAGCGGCTGCGACATTCTAGCCGAATAGATTGATGAATCTGGCCTTGCCCCAGCTGGTTCATGAATATTAAACGCTGAATCAGACAATATTGATGAGTCGATTCGTGATGGGGGCACGACTCGGTCAGCGCCGGGCTGTTTTGGTTTCGATATTAATGAGATTGCCTCGGTGGAGCTGCCCTCGTAGGAAATAAATGAATGGAGGCCCTATTTATGTGCTTAGTGAGCCACTCAGTCCAGGTCTTTGATGAAGAATAAACAAGCGCGAATGTCGAATAGACTCTTCTTTAACAGCAAAGGGAAAGCGAGGACACTAGCTGAGTTGGGAGGAGACATGAATCGAAGTGGCGAACCTTCGTGCGCGGGAGGTAGGATTTCGAGGGATTGGGAGAGACGTGAATCTCCTCGTTGTCGAAGTAGGTCCCCTAGGAAGGACAAGGAGCCACAGGGCAAATCCCCGCAACCCAGTTTTGGAAGAGAGCCCGATGCGAACCTATGCCCATTGAGTTTTGCAATCGTCGTGGGGAATAGATCCATGACAGATGCGGACTCGATCGTTCGAGATTCAAGTGTGGCAGTTGAATTTGCTCCACAGATTTTTCCTCCCGAGGTCCAGCAGTGGATGGTAGGTCGGCAGGACTTTGAAGTGTTTCGTGAAGGCATTCACGGTCCGGTGAAGGGGCTTTACACCGCCTACGAAATCGGCATGCGTCTCCGTGCTGCCCACCGAGAAATAGAGAAGAGGAATGAACACATCTGAAGCTTGGAGGCTCGAGCAGAAGCGGCTGAGCGTGAGCTAAGGAAGGTCAAGGCCGTTCAGGCACAACCCGTTGGACAGGCTAACCCAATCGTGGAAGAAAGGGCCATCTAGCGGCTTCTCAGTACCGCGCTCGCCGATTGCGATACGGTGAGCATGATCGCGATGGAATCCGTGAAAGGGAGGGCTTATGAAAAAGGCTTCCACGAAGGCAAAAAAGTAGGGATACAGAAGACCAAGGAAAAGCTCGCCGAGAAAGTTTGCTGATGCGAAAATTGTGGATTTAAGCATGGTTGGATCAAGACGCTTCAGGCCAAAAAAGCTCTCCGAGCAGCGGGCGTCTACTCGTCATTGCCACTGTACCAACGTAACCATTTTTCGTTTTCCGCCTTTGAAGTCGAGCAGAGTGAGGATGAGGGCGACGTCGTGTAAAAACACTCAATGTAATGTTCGAACGCAGATCGCGTTCATAACTATGTAATTATTGCCTGATTGAATAAAATGTTTCATTGTAATTTGCATTCGGCACACACGTGTTTGCATGTGTTTCATTTTATAAACATTGACCGACCCGAGTCAACTAGGCATTTTAATTCTGAACGGTTATATGCCGGCTTGTCATGAGCATTCTTCATTAAATATATATTTGGCATGTGTCATGCACGGTCAATTGCGCCGATGAGGCTTAACCGGCCCAAAGGTGTCATGCACCAGGGGCTCCGAACTCGGAGACAGTCAGCCCATCTATAATTGCCATTTATATAATTAGGCCATTTTAACTCCAAAAAAGCCAAAAATTAGTACATGGAGTTACTGTGGCCAATATCACTCAACGTTCGTCTTTTGGGGTTGTGTTAATGAAATCGCCTTGGGGTCACTGCAAGGATTTAGAAGTAAATTGCCTCGGACTTTTCACTCTAGTAACTTCGCTTACTGTGTTCAGACTCGAGTTAAAACGATTTTGTTGCATGGGGTTAGATAAGTGTGAATGTCAAATGGAGTTTTCTTCAGCAGCAGAGGAGAAACTTGGACTTTGGCTGAGCTTGACATTGCAATGAATCGCAGCAGAGAACCCACTCGCGTGGGAGGTAGGGCGTTCAAAAAATGGAAAAAACGCCAGCCTCTAAGTCGTCGAAGCAGATCAGCCCAAAGGGAGTAATAGCAATAGGGGAGTTCTTCGCAATCGCAACCGAGAAATGAGGCCGACGTAGCGCCGCGACCGTTGAGTATTACTGTTTTCGTGGGGAATTCCTTTCTTGTCCTAGATCTTGGCCTTGACGTTAACTTTGGTGTCGAAGCTCTCCACCTCAAGAGTGATTGTCTCGCCGGTGTGAACATCGTGGATTCAAGCGCGGTTAGATCAAGGCATTTCAAGTTGCGGATGCTCTCCGATCAGCGGGCGTTGAGTTGGCGCTGGTGCTGTACCAACGCGATGCCGTATGAGAATAGATATTGTAATGCTTTGAACGCGGATTGCGTTTTTGTAATTACTGTTTAATCGAATAAAATGTTTTATTTTAAAAGTTTATTTCATTCTGAATTTTTATATGCTTAATTAAGCATCTTATTTTGAATGCTGGCACATTTTATCTTGTTCATGCGGTTGTACTGGCTCAACCTACATATCCCTGCCTTGATGTGTAAATGTTTTCATTCTGGAGGGCGCTCCGAATTCGGAATATTACTCGGCCCTTGAGCGTCACCCGGTGGCACTATCTGGTTAGCCGAATTTGGAGGCTTTATTGGCCAAAGACGTCATGTGCCGATGGGGCTCCGAATCCGGGGGCTTTATCGGCCAAAGACGTCATGCGCCGATGGGGCTCCAAATCTGGAGCCTTTTGGGCCATTCGTGATATCCATGAAGAGCGCTTCGAATCCAGAGGCTTAATCGGCCCAAAAGCATTATGCGCCGATGGGGCTCCGAATCCGGAGACTTAGTTTGGCCAATCGTGATATCCACGAACGGCGCTCCGAATTCGGAGACTTATTTTGGCCAATTGTGATATCCACGAAGGGCGCTCCAAATCCGGTGGCTTTTTCGGCCCAAAGACGTCATGTGCCGATGGGGCTCCGAATCCGGAGACTTAGTTTGGCCAATCGTGATATCCACGAACGACGCTCCGAATTCGGAGACTTATTTTGGCCAATCGTGATATCCACGAAGGGCGCTCCGAATCCGGAGGCTTTTTCGGCCCAAAGACGTTATGCGCCGATGGGGCTCCGAATCCGGAGACTTAGATTGTCCAATGTGATATCCACGAATGGCGCTCCGAATTCGGAGGCTTTTTCAATCCAAAGACGTCATGCACCGATGGGGCTCCGAATTCGGAGTCTTTTGGCCAATTGTGATATCCATGAAGGGCGCTCCGAATCCGAAGGATTTTTCATCGGTGCACTATTTTAAATAAGAATCCAACTTCTGAACAAGAATCCTTCCATTACAAAGGTGGAATGTGTACATGGCGAATCATTTAGAACTAGGATCATTCCCCACAAGTCGGGTTTGATGACAAAATTTTTGTGAGTGCTTCAAGAGCAATTTCGCGTACCTAATTTTCCATCAACCGGTCTCCTATCATACATAAATACCTTCAGGAGCAACTTTCCTGGTTTGTAGCGGCGCGGCAGAACACGTTGATCATACGTCCTGGCAAGCTGCCGCTGGTATCGCCTAGAGCTTCCGTGGCTTTTTGCTAGGGAGCCGTCTGACATCGTCGAGGCTGTTTCAATTTGGCACTTCAGTGGAGTTGACCTGCGACTCCGTTGGTGTCTTTCCAGAAAGGAGATAACATGCTTGTGCGGATTGCCTGGAACCACGGATCTGCTCAATGCTGTGTTCGGTCGGGAAGCGTAGCAGCTGATGATAGGTGCTTGGCACGGCCTGAATATGATGCAACCAAGTTCGCCCCATGATGAGATTATATGGCGAATGGAGCTTAACGACCAAGAATTCCACATCCACTGTTTGGGAGCCCGCTCAAACGGGAAGTGTGATTTTCCCCAACGGGTACTCTGGATTTGCGTTGAAGCCGAATAATGGATGAGGAGCCAGAGATAGGTCTGATTTGTTGAAGCTGAGTTTAATGAAGGTCTCGTAATACATAACCTCCGAAGTGCTCCCCTGGTCTATAAGGACGCGTTCAATGGTAAATCAGTTTACGTGTAGTTCAATGACCAATGGATCAATATGGGGGAGTGTTATGCCAATAAGATCGGAATCGTCGAAGATAATACTCGGTGCTTCGTGGGGCTGTTTCGTTGGTGTGCGTTGCTTCTGGGGGGCTGACTGAATTACGTGTATGGTACGTGGCGTTGGAAGGCTGTATATCATATGAATAACGCCGAGCGGAGGTGAGTCCTGCCGAAAGGCAACTGTTTTGATTGCGCTCTTTCGGACATGTTGCTGGAGCCGACCATCTTGGACCAATTCCTCAATGTGGTCTTTCAAAGCATAGCAACTGTCCGTATCATGACCATGATCTTTGTGATATTCACACCGCCTGTCCCGCCTTCTCGTGTCACGGGGTCCAACCATTTTGGACGGCCATTTGAAGAACGAAAGATGTTGGATTTTGGACATAACCGAGCTGATTGGCTCTGATAGCTCTGTATATTTCTTGTCAGTGCGCTTTGTGCGCCTACTATCGACCTGAAGTTGCTCATTTGCTCGGTGTGAGCATTGATCGCTTGATCGACGAGAATCCCGTTTCTTGTCTCGTTTAGCTCGTTGTCGTGGTTCAGGACTCTGAGGTGGTACGGAACTTATTGGCTGAGCACTTTCAGGAGGGGTTGTTTTGTTGGCCATTTGTGCAGCTTTAACCCGCAAGGCGTCGTCTTCCACTTTGCAGTATTCCTCAACTTTCTTCATCAATGCCCAGACTTTTTTTGGGGGCCTTCTTGTCAGGGAACTACGGAGGGCACTGTCAAGGTGTAATCCCATTTTGAAGATGGTGATGGCCATTGAGTCGTTGCAGGCGTCATTAACAAGATTAAAGCACTCCTAATATCATGCCGAATACGCCCTTAGTGTTTCTTATGGCTGGATCTGCATTGCCCAGAGAGAGTCGGCTTGTTTCGGCTGGACCTCGTTAGTGATGAATCTAGACCTGAAGGATTTCTGTAATTGTTGGAAAGTTTTGATCGATGCCGGCTCTAGTTTATAATACCACCTGACAGCCAATGGTCCCAAACTGCTGGGGAATATTCGGCATATGAGGGCCTCGTCGTCTGCGTGCAATGTCATGGCTTGCTTGTAGTGGCGGATATGGTCAGTGGGGTTTGATTTGCTGTCGTACAAGGTGAATGACGGTGCTTTGAATTTCTTGGGTAGCACCGCCTTTGCAATCCGTCGTACGAAGGGATCGTGTTGATCTTCGTCCGAACCATTTCTTCTTCGCTTATGCCTTATACGGGAACTTTCTTCAGAAGAACTGGTAGTTTCAGGTTGCCCCTTCTTTCTAGGCTCCGGGGATAACGAGTCGGAGCTGCTATCAGTGTCGTCTTGTCGGGCTCAAGGTTGTCGACCACCTACCTTCGGAGATCGTTCCGGATTTAGGCGTACAGCTTGTTTGGACTTAGCCACTTCCAAGGCCAAATCTTCATGAAGACTTTCGTTCTCTGCGATCATGTTCTCCAACCTTTGTTCGTTTTGCTTTGCTTGTTCCATGATCGCTTGCATTGCTTCATGCTTTGGAGTCGAGGGTGAGGCAAAGTTCAGAGCACGTCTTACAGGGATGGTTTCCGGTCCAAGCATGTTTGATGGAGTGAAGTCGTCTCTTTGCGTCGTTTCATCAGTGGCTATCGGAGGGTCTTCCGTTGCGCCCGCCATGGATGTGTTTGAGTATTCCCACAGACAGCGCCAATTGTGGAGAAGTGGTTTGAAAATACTCTTCTGATCCTAGGGGACGCTCGTGATCTGCTGATAGTCACCTGAAAAGGAATAAACACTCCGGTCGGAGGTGCTAGAATTAGCACTCCGACGGACTAGTCAGTCTCCACACTCAAGAATGCTTGTATTTTAAGTTAAGCACAACAATTCTCGCATACCTTTCTTAATTTATTGCTCCTTTATTTATACTTGTTTCCTGGGCCTCGGGGCCAGGCCCACTTTTCACTCATTATCCTCTTATTTACTCGGTTCCATAGTTCAATATCTATTCGGCCTATCTTTATTATTCGGCATTCTGATCGTGCAGGATAGAGCCGAGTAATATCTGTCTTCTAGAGTATGCTTCTAACTCTTCCAATTATCCAACTCCCACAACAATGTATCCTCTATTACAGGGATAACTCAGTCCTACAAAAAGAGATGGGACACAAATCAATGGCATGAGGAGACCTTATTATTAGCTTTTTAAATTACCAAAATAACCCCCAAGTATACAAATTGTCCCATTTGAGCAATGTATCCTCTTTTTCTTTCTCTTTCTTTTATTCTTTTTCCCTTTTTTCACAAAACAATTTATTTTTCCCCAATTCACAAATTTTGACGAACATGTAAATCTCATATATATATATATATGGTACTCTTAATCTCAGAACATAAGAATCCCTTTCACACTGAATTTTTATTTTTTATTGGTCTAAATTTTTTTTATATTGTATTCCCATTGCATAGTAAACAAATCAAAAAGAAAAAACGGTCTAGCAATTATCCATCTATATAGTTTCACAACCAAATATGAGATTCAATAGAATAAGTCATTGTAAGACATTTAATCTCATAACAAAATAAATATAGGATTCACATCATTACCGACTAAATGATCAAGAGGGTATTTATTCAAAGAATAATAGCCTACTTATAGCGATTCCGGTTTTCCCTCCATTGTTTATTGTATTCCGGACTCGGTTCCGTAGATGATTGTTGTTGTCTGTATCGCATTTCCGTCTTTTAATTCTTTGTATTTGAGTTTTATGTGTTGGGCAGGCTTGAAACAGGTTGGTTGTGATTAGAAACAAATAGCTACTGTCCAGATTTTGGTCTCTCCGCTCGAGCGGGACCTTTTGCATTTGCTCCTCCGTTCGAGCGGCCAGTCTGACGCTCGAGCGGGATTCTTCAGACTTCAGTATTTTTTTTGCAGGTCTGCAGAAGCTGGAAGTGTGCTATCGACGCTCGAGCGTCCATTTTCATGCTCGAGCGGGAGTCTGTGTCTGACGCTCGAGCGGGGCGTCCTACGCTCGAGCGGACTGTATGTATTTTAGTCCGAGAAGAAGCCATTTTGAATCACTTTTTCGGCCCTCTCTTTCTCTAAAGCATTCCAAAACCCTAGCTTGAGAGCTTCTCACTCTAGAATACTCTCTCTCTCTCTCTCTCTCTCTCTCTTTATTTTGACCTTGATTTAGTGAGACCCAACCCTTATGCCTTCATTAAAGTGTTGGAGCTTCTCAAGACCTCCATTTTCATCCGAATAGAATTTGATTTTGCCATCTTTGGAGTTCACCACTTTCTTGGTTCATCTTCTCCTTTGAGCTCCGAAATTCGAGGTAGGGATATTCTACTCTCCTCTATGAGTTTTAAATTAAGTATTGGTCATTTTGTATAAATGGTGGTATTTGGGGTTTTTGGGTGAAGTTAGGGTTTGAAATTGAAATTATAAGAGAGGGGTTTTCTATTTTTGGTGTTCCAAGTGTATGTGTGGTCCCTAAAATGAGGTTATTGTGTATGATTGATGAAATTTGGCATTGGGAGCAATAATGGAGAAAATGGGGAAAATGCCCTAGTTGGGATTTATTGAACCAATTGTAAAAACGACGAAATCATTATGGAAATATGAAAATCAATTGAGAATCATGAAATTGGGGGAGATTGTGAATAAATGATGTAGTTTGGTTGATAAACAGCTCACCTATGGAAAATGTAATAATTTATCTGTTTGATAGATTTATTTATTTGTCTAGATATAACTATTTTGGGCTATCGGTGGAGGATAGTCATGATTGTTGTAGAACTGCTTGATGATTAGGTAAATTAAAACTAATCAATTGGGTTATGTCATTGAATATGACGGTTGGATTAACACATTGAATATGTGGTCTGATTGATCATTGTATATGATAACGCGTTTAAATACATTGCATATGTATCTTTGTTTGGGAGAAGAAAGGGGATGTATTCCATTGTGTGGGAGGAGATAGAGGATGTACTCCACTGTTTGGGAGGAGATAGGGGATGGACTTCATTGATAATTAAGTTGGCCGGAGTGTCCAGGGTGAAAGTCCCGAAACCTTTTATACATCTGAATGATGTTGATGATTGAAGTGTTGATAATATGAGTTGTGGTCTCATTTTGAATTGTTGATGAATTGAAGTTTTGTCTATATGAGTTGTAGTCTCATTTCGAATTGTTTATGATTGAAGTGTTGATAATATGAGTCGTAGTCTCATTTTGAAATATTCGAGTGAATAATGACCCATGCTTATGAATTAACTTGGGTGGATGAATAGAGATGGATTTGAAATATGGATGTACTTGTTGATAGTTTTAGTAAAGGGTGTAATTTGGCTTATAAGTGTTAACCATTTACCAAATGCTAATGTTTTAGGTAATTCTCATGTTATGTTTAGCGTATCTCTAATAGCCTTTGGCTCACCATATATGGGACATTATTTTCAGGTACAGGTGACATGCCGCCTCCAAGGATGTAGCTTGGGAGGTTTAGAAGCTGAAGGCTTATTTTTGTAGTTATCTTTTGTATTAAATGTAATTCAAGCCAAGGGCTTAATATGTTAAGAGTTAGAACTCTCTTTTGTTGAAACCAAGTGTTGGCTTGGAAAGTTGTAAGCCCGTAGGGTATTTACTTTTGTTGTCAACATGTAATACTTTTTGTAATGAATACTCTCATAAATGAATACATGTTTATTTCTCCTATGTCATGGATGTCATGCATGATTGGTTTATATGTATTATTTTGAGGGCGTTACAACTTGGTATCAGAGCGTACCGGGTTTGAATACTTTGGGTACGTGAGAAGTGGTTAGTACCACAATGGGTTTGTCTCGCTGGTTAGAGACTTATGTATGATATTATGTGCTTATGTGATAACATGTTTACGTGACTACTTGGGTATGAAATTTAGTCTCTAGGATGTTGATTGGATCCTTGGGTTTTGGGGAGTCCTGTTGGAAAGGCACTTGATCACTATCGTTTCTAACTGGAACTCTAGCAACGCCACGGGACGGTCATTATTAGGAAATGAAGTCTGTAAGTGCTTATGTGATTATGTGCTTACGTGAAGTGAATTACAATTGTCCATTGTATTAGGACGTGAGTGAAATAGCTTTGGCACATTTGTGAATGTGCTAATCCTTTTGTTACCTTTATTAGGATGTCAGGACAAGGACGTGGTGGTAGGCTTGGTAGGCCTAGGAGGTAGGAGATGCCTATACCAGATGAAATTCAGGCGCAGCAAGAGGGAGTTAGCCAGGTCAATGTGGCCGAGCTAGTAGGTCAGCAGGCTATGGGCGCCTTAGTCCGCGAGATGGCAGGAGCTTTGAGGGAATCCATGGACATTCTCCGAGCTGAGAATCAAGTCTAAGCCCATGTTGTTGAGGCAGGGCTTTCTTTTCTGAAGAGGGAGTTTTTTCGGTCGAATCTGGACGAGTTTTTGGGCGATCCAAAAGAGCTACTGAAGGCTGATGAGTGGCTAGAGCAGATGATAAAGACGTTTGAGATTCCTGGCATCGAAGACGGAGCCTTGAGGGTGACCTTGGAGTCCTTCCAGTTGAAGGGAGACGCGGGTCAGTGGTGGAAGTTCGTTCGAGGACGTATTGGAGGGACTTAGAAGGCTTTTGTTGATGCCTTTCAGGAGAAGTTTCTGCCTCCCACTGTTAGAGAGAAGTTGAGAGATCAGTTCTGCCAGCTCAAGCAGCTGAATACACCAGTGGCGGAATTCGAGGCCACTTTCACTAGCTTGTCTAGGTTTGCACCAGAGTTGGTGGTGACCGAGGAGTGTCGGTGTTTGGAGTTCGAGAAAAAGTTGAGGACCAGACTCATGTTTCGAGTGGCCGAGTCCATGACTAGGGAGTATGGGTGCCTTATGCAGGCTGCAGCCCATCTTGAGACTATTATGCAGGCGGAGGAGGAAAGGACGAGGGGCTCTAGGAGGGGTCAGGATGGCCAGGGGGATAGTAAGAGGCAGAAGGGTTCTAACCCTCAGCAGTCCTAGGGAGCACATTCTAGATCTACCTTTCCAGTACCGAGTTCAGGTTCTGGGAGAGGCGGACAGAGAGACATCACTTGTTACAAATGTGGTCAGCTGGGCCATAAGTCTCCAGTTTTCCTGCAGAGGGGAGGAGGGCAGCGAGCAGCATCGTCTTCGGCTTGTCCTCAGAGCCAGAGTCAGGGCAAAGGCCAGCCGCTCGCTTGTTATCAGTGTGGGCAGGTGGGGCACCTGAAGAGGTTTTGCCCACAGTTGAGTGGCACATCTGGTGCATTTGGTTCGAGGCAGACATAGAGTTTTCAGCCAGCTCAGTCAGTTCAGGCCTCGAGGGCCAATCAGGGAGCCTCTTCGGCTCAGTCTGTGCAGCAGTCTTATACTCCGAGGGGTGAGCAGGTAGATAAGAGACCTACAGGGTGCATGTATGCTGTTACAGCGCAGAATCTTGTATCGGCTCCATCAGTGGTGAGGTACCTTTTTGTTTTGCAACTCGGTTGCTAATGTGTTGATTGATACGGGTGCATCCCATTCTTTTATATTTTCTACTTTTGCTTCTGTTTTGGGATTGGAGTTGGCGCAGTTAGCTTCTCCTATTTGTGTTGTATCACCCATTGGGGGTGAGTTGATTTTAAAATAGGGGTGTCGGGGCTGTGATATAGAAGTCGCCGATCGACGGCTTCCATTTTCTTTTGTATTGATGGTCATGTCGGGTTTTGATGTGATTTTGGGTATGGACTGGTTATCGTCATACCGGGCTGTTATGTACTATTACCGCCAGAGGGTTATTGTATGTACCTTGAGCGGGGATTGTTTTCATTTCTTGGGAGATCGGGTTGGTAGAGTCGTGCCACCTGTGTATGATCCGTGAGGGCGGAGTGAGCTTTGTTGCCTTCTCGCTAGCTGTATGAGTAGTGAGTGTGATGAGACCCAGACTGAGTTGCCAAGAGTGGTTTGTGAGTACTCGGGCGTCTTTCCCGAGGATCTCGTTAGTTTACCACCCCATCGAGAGATTAAGTTCTCTGTTGAATTAGTGCCTGGCACGGCACCGATTTCCATGGCACCGTATCGTTTTGCCCCAGCTAAGTAGAGTGAGTTGAAGGTTCAGCTCCAAGAGTTGCTAGATAAGGGCTTTATTCGCCCTAGTACTTCGACGTGGGGAGCACCGGCCCTCTTTGCTCAAAAGAAAGATGGGGCTTTGAGACTTTGCATTGATTACCGGAAGTTGAATTGGGCTACGGTTAAGAACAAGTACCCTATGCCTCATATAGATGATCTGTTTGATCAGTTGAAAGGGTCCCGTTGTTTCTCTAAGATAGACTTGAGATCGGGTTACCACCAGTTGAGAGTCAGGGAGGAGGATATCCAGAAGACGGCATTCCGTTCGCGGTATGGCCATTACAAGTTTCTTGTGATGCCTTTTGGGCTCACCAATGCACCGACAGTGTTTATGGACTTGATGAACCGGATCTTTCAGAAATTCTTAGATCACTTTGTGGTCATCTTTGTGGATGACATTCTAATTTATTCACCTTCTGATGAGGAACGCGAGGAACACTTGAGAGTGGTGCTTGAGTTACTTAGAGCCCATAAGCTGTATGCTAAGTTTGGGAAGTGTGAGTTCTGTCTAAGAGAGGTTAAGTTCTTAGGCCACGTGGTATCTGGGGAATGAGTGACTGTAGATTCATCCAAGATAGAGGCAGTGCAAGGCTGGGCATAGCCTAAGAGTGTTTTTGAGATCCGCAGTTTTCTGGGATTGACCGGGTATTACCGTCGGTTTATGAAAGATTTCTCCAGGCTAGCTTCGCCGTTGATTAGGTTGACGCAGAAAAGGGTCAAATTTGTATAGAGTGAGATTTGTGAAAAGTCGTTACAGGAACTTAAAGTTAGACTTACCATCGCTCCAGTTTTGATTATTTCGGAGAGGGGTTTGGGTTATGCAGTTAATTGTGATGCCTCACGAGAGGGTTTGGATTGTGTGTTGATGCAAGAGGGGAAAGTAGTAGCCTATGGCTCACGTTAGTTCAAAACACACAAGAGGAACTACCCTACACATGACCTAGAGTTAGAAGCTGTGATATTTGCCTTGAAGATTTGGAGGCACTATCTTTATGGTGAGAGATTCGAGGTGTTCTCGGATCATAAGAGTCTGAAGTATCTGTTTACATAGAAAGACTTGAATCTGAGGCAAAAGAGGTGGATGGAATTCAATGAGGATTACGACTTTGAGTTGCACTATCATCTGGGAAAGACCAATGTTATGGCCGACGCCCTTAGTAGGAAGCCCATTGGGGATGTAGCTTGTATTGCCATCCGGGAATGGGAGATGTTGGGTGCTCTTGGTGAGTTCGACTTATTTCTGGGTGAGTCTGTAGAGTCTGCAGCCTTGTTCTCTATGGTTGCACAGCCTACACTTGTGAATCGAGTGTTAGAGGCACAGAGAGGTGACCTTGAGGTAGAATCCCTCCGAAAGAAGATCTCTATTGGGAAGGTAGAGAAGGGTCTGGCTGTGTATCCCGACCTGAGTGTGAGGTACCAAGATCGTTTGTTTGTGCCGGAGTCTTGCCGAGAGGAAGTACTTCGAGAGTTTCACTATTCACACCTTGCGGTGCATCTAGGAGGCACTAAGATGTATCGTGATTTGAGTCACCAGTTTTGGTGGAGGGGTATGAAGAAGGATGTGGCATGTTTGTGTCGAAGTGCCTTACTTGTTAGCAAGTGAAGGCCGAGCATCAGAGGCCAGCGAGTTTGTTGCAATCCTTGCCTATAGCCGAGTGGAAATGGGAGCATGTCACAATGGATTTTGTCATGGGTCTTCTAAGGACTCAACGGGGTAGCGACGCCATTTGGGTGGTGGTTGACCGGTTGACTAGGTCGGCACACTTTATTCCTATGTGCGTGAGAGATTCGGTAGATCACCTTGCCGACTTGTATATTCGAGACATAGTGAGGTTGCACGGAGTCCCAGTATCGATTGTCTCAAATAGAGATCCGCGCTTTACTGCTAGGTTGTGGCAGAGTTTGCAGAGTGCCTTGGGCACTAAGTTGACCTTTATCACGGCTTATTATCCTCAGACTGATGGACAGTCCGAGTGTACTATTCAGGTCATTGAGGATATGCTTCGAGGCAGTGTCCTTGACTTTAGTGGGTTGTGGGAGAGACACTTGCCCTTAGTGGAGTTTGCCTATAACAATAGTTTCGAATCGAGCATTGGCATGGCACCGTTTGAAGCCCTGTATGGCCAACTGTGTAGATCCCCAGTGTGTTGGGCCGAGGTGGGTGATGCACCTTTGTTGGGCTCGGAATTGGTGCGGGAAACAACGGAAAAAGTTGAACTTATCCGTAAGAGACTTGTTACTGTCTAGAGTCGCCAAAAGAGTTATGCCGACCATCGGAGGAGGCCTTTGGCATTTGAGGTAGGTGATCACGTCTTTCTGAAAATATCACCTAGGCAAAGTTTGATGAGGTTTGGGAAGAGTAGGAAGTTGTCCCCTCGATTTATTGGTCCTTTTGAGATCCTTGAGCAGATTGGAGAGGTTGCATACCGTTTGGCTTTACTGCCATAGCTGTCCGGAGTGCATGACGTGTTTCATATTAGTATGCTTTGGAAATATGAGCTGGATCCATCGCATGTATTGGATTGGACCGACTTAGAGGTAAACGAGGATGCCTTATATAAGGAGAGACCGGTGCGGGTCATGGATAGACGAGATCAAGTCTTGCGAAGCAAGACCATTCCCTTGGTCAAGGTATTTTGGAAACATCACGGGGTTGAGGAGGCCACTTGGGAACATGAGTTAGAGGTCTGAGAGAAATATCCGGACTTGTTTGCTAATGTTTAACCATGTATTGGAAACTCTGTTTTATAATGAACTTTAAGAACATTGTATATGTTTCTGATTATGGAAGTATTGAAAATGTTGCGTATGTTGCAAAGAAATGAGCTTAATTTAACATTGTATATGTTGAATGTGTTGTAGGAATGAAAATATGTTTTTAACATTGCACATGTTATAAAATTATAAAGTATGTATATTGGAATTGGTTAAAATTCAAAGGAATGCATGTTGATAATGCATAATGAGCTATATTTTGCAATGTTTTTCTCTTGAAAAGAGATGGAATGACCGGTAATGGGTCAAGATAGTGAATGTTGAATTATAATCTTATTAAGAATTGAGAAATCATAATTTTGAAACTTATATCTAATTTCGGGAACGAAATTCTTTAAGGGGGGGAGGTTATAGCGATCCCGGTTTTCCCTCCATTGTTTATTGTATTCCGGATTCGGTTCCGTGGATGATTGTTGTTGTTTGTATCGCATTTCCGTCCTTTAATTCTTTGTATTTGAGTTTTGGGATGTGTTGGGCAGGCTTGAAACAGGTTGGTTGTGATTAGAAACAAATAACTACTGCCCAGATTTTGGTCTCCCCGCTCGAGCGGGACCTTTTGCATTTGCTCCTCCGCTTGAGCGGGATTCTTCAGACTTTAGTATTTTTTTCGCAGGTCTGCAGAAATTGGAAGTGTGCTATCGACGCTCGAGCGTCCATTTTCATGCTCGAGCGGAAGTCTGTGTCTGACGCTCGAGCGGGGCGTCCTACGCTCGAGCGGACTGTATGTATTTTAGTCCGAGAAGAAGCCATTTGAATCACTTTTTCGGCCCTCTCTCTCTCTAAAGCATTCCAAAACCCTAGGTTGAGAGCTTCTCACTCTAGAATACTCTCTCTCTCTCTCTCTCTCTCTCTTTATTTTGACCTTGATTTAGTGAGACCCAACCCTTGTGCCTTCATTAAAGTGTTGAAGCTTCTCAAGACCTCCATTTTCATCCGAATAGAATTTGATTTTGCCATCTTTGGAGTTCACCACTTTCTTGGTTCATCTTCTCCTTTGAGCTCCGAAATTCGAGGTAGGGATATTCTACTCTCCTCTATGAGTTTTAAAATAAGTATTGGTCATTTTGTATAAATGGTGGTATTTGGGGTTTTTGGGTGAAGTTAGGGTTTGAAATTGAAATTATAAAAGAGGGGTTTTCTATTTTTGGTGTGCCAAGTGTATGTGTGGTCCCTAAAATGAGGTTATTGTGTATGATTGATGAAATTTGGCATTGGGAGCAATAATGGAGAAAATGGGGAAAATGCTTTAGTTGGGATTTATTAAACCAATTGTAAAAACGACGAAATCATTATGGAAATATGAAATTCAATTGAGAATCATGAAATTGGGGGAGATTGTGAATAAATGATGTAGTTTGGTTGATAAACAGCTCACCTATGGAAAATGTAATAATTTATCTGTTTGATAGATTTATTTATTTGTCTAGATATAACTATTTTGGGCTATCGGTGGAGGATAGTCATGATTGTTGTAGAACTGCTTGATGATTAGGTAAATTAAAACTAATCAATTGGGTTATGTCATTGAATATGACGGTTGGATTAACACATTGAATATGTGGTCTGATTGATCATTGTATATGATAACGCGTTTAAATACATTGCATATGCATCTTTATTTAGGAGAAGAAAGGGGATGTACTCCATTGTATGGGAGGAGATAGGGGATGTACTCTACTGTTTGGGAGGAGATAGGAGATGGACTCCATTGATAATTGAGTTGGCCGGAGTGTCTAGGGTGAAAGTCCCGAAACCTTTTATACATCTGAATGATGTTGATGATTGAAGTGTTGATAATATGAGTTGTAGTCTCATTTTGAATTGTTGATGAATTGAAGTTTTGTCTATATGAGTTGTAGTCTCATTTCGAATTGTTTGTGATTGAAGTGTTGATAATATGAGTCGTAGTCTCATTTTGAAATATTCGAGTGAATAATGACCCATGCTTATGAATTAACTTGGGTGGATGAATAGAGATGGATTTGAAATATGGATGTACTTGTTGATAGTTTTGGTAAAAGGTGTAATTTAGCTTATAAGTGTTAACCATTTACCAAATGCTAATGTTTTAGTTAATTCTCATGTTATGTTTAGCATATCTCTACTGGGCTTTAGCACACCCTATATGGGACATCTTTTTCAGGTACATGTGATATGCCGCCTCCAAGGATGTAGCTAGGGAGGTTTAGAAGCTGAAGGCTTATTTTTGTAGTTATCTTTTGTATTACATGTAATTCAAGCCAATGGCTTAATATATTAAGAGTTAGAACTTTCTTTTGTTGAAACCAAGTGTTGACTTGGAAAGTTGTAAACCCGTAGGGCATTTACTTTTGTTGTCAACATATAATACTTTTTGTAATGAATACTCTGATAAATGAATACATGTTTATTTCTCCTATGTCTATGGATGTCATGAATGATTGGTTTATATGTATTATTCTGAGGACGTTACACTACTACATTACAATCCCTTCTTATTCTGTCTAACGTACAAACATGGCCTTATTATATTACTAATCCAATCCACCGCTTGGAGCAAAACAAATATGGCCTAACAATTTAAGTTTTAATATGAAATGATGGTTAACAATTTAATATGGTATCATAAAACTTTGTTTAGTTTAGAATTTTCAAAAATAGTTTTTTGAGTTTTTAATCCATATTTTTTAGTGATTTTTTTAAACATTTTAATCAATTTCTTTTACCTTTTAGATCAACTTAATCTAGATATACTTAAAAAGTATAAAATTTGTATAAAAATCTTTAAAAATTCATTAAATACAACAAAATACCAAAATATACTAAAACTTTTTAATTTTTAGTTTTGTATTCAATAAATTTTTTAAGAGATCTTAACTGGCCTACCTAATAACTAAGGGTGTAATTTTGGTCCGATCCAGCTGGTTCGTCTCACCGGGGCCTGAGCTCGAGCCGTCCCACTGTGTGTCCATCTGAGTTCGCACCGATAGTAGGGTCGAGTTGGATCAGGTCAACTTGCGTGGCAAAAATGTAGGCCCAAGCCAAGGCCCAGTCAAAATAGGGCTGGGAGCTGGGCCACAGGCCTGGGCTAGAGCCACAAGTTGGGCCTATCAGGCCTTTTTTTTTTCAGTTAAAAATAATTGATAGATATTATATGAAATTATGACTTATGTTTTTTTAGTTATGACTAAAAAAATATGAAATTATGTAATTTTCTTCTTTAGTTATGCCATTATTTTAGTTATGATTTATAAGAGCTATTTGGTTGTATCTCGTGTGATATTTAGTTATGACTATTTTTTTTATTTTTTTATTTTTTTTTTATGACTAGGTATGAAGTTATGTCATTTTGTACTTCAGTTATGATTAATTTTCTTCTTTAAGTCATGACATTATTTTAGTTATGATTAGTGACATATTTAGTTATGTTATGTTATGTTATGTTTTGTAGTTATAACTCAAAAAGTATAAAATTATATCATTTTTTAATTTAGTTATAAGGTGCGTACATAGTCTTTCCCCGCCAAAAAAAATAAAAAAATTAAAATTAAATAAATAATTTTATATATATCAAAATGAAATGAAATATTACAATTATTAAATTAAATAGATAATATTTAATGAATAATTTTTATTTCAAAATGAAATAAAATATTATAAAAATTTATATCATTAAATAAAATAGGTAAATATTATTAAAAAATTATTTTTGGAGCCAATTAGGCCGAATCGTAGGCTGGGCTCACTGGTCGGGTTGGACTTCAAAACAGAGGGCATAGAGTCTCAAGTAGGGCATGGCCTCGGGCCTGGCCGAGCCTAGCCAAGTTGGGCAGCACCAGGCTGCGAGCCGTCTTCAGATGGGCCACGGGCCAATGGGCCAAATTTACACCCTTGCTAATAACTACTATAATAAGGGAGAAACCAATTTGGTATTGATGAAGCTCTGTGCCCTTTTATTTTTCAAAAGCAACAATTAACGATTTTGTTTTTAACCATTTAAAGGACCAAGATATATGGATAGATACAAAAATTCTTGTACTATTAATTAGGGTATTCAAATTATCCACTGAATCGAAGGACTGAATTAAATCAACTTCTTGAGTTGGGTTGAGCTTGGTTTTTGAATTCATTGGTTTGGTTTTAGATCTTCAAATTGTCAAACGAATAGGATTAAATTGGTTCTTGGTTTAGGATTTACTTAAATCAAACCAACACGATAACCAACCATATTTATATATAGGGCGAATTACACTAACAGGCCCTATAGTTTAGGCCTCGTGTCACTTTGGTCATTGACTTTTCAATTGGGGCACATTTGACCTTGAATTTTGAATTTTGTTCCAAACAAGGACAATTGAAGATATTATTGCTTAATTTTAAGGGCAAAATCATCAATTTGATAAAATATAAACTAATTTGATAAAAATAAATGTCAAAAAATTATTTTTGAATTTTTAAAAATTATTTCTACCCACAAAAGATAAAATTATGTAAAATTAATAATCTTTTAGACATTTATTTATTTATTTTACCAAATTAATTTTTATTATATGTTTGGATGATAATTATGTAATGGGTGGTTGTTAGAATTTTAACGTGTAATCAATATATTTAATATATGAAATATTTTTAGTTTTGGGTTTTTTGATTTAATAGATTGGTTTAATAATGATATCAAAGTCGTCGCCATATTTGACTTTTGGAAAAATATAAACTAATTTAATGAAAGTAAAAATAACCACCCATTACATAATCATCATCCAAATACACAATAAAATTAATTTGGTAAAATAAATAAATAAATCTCTAAAAGATATATCAGTTTTACATAATTTTATCTTTAGTGTGTAGAAATAATTTGTAAAACTTCAAAAATATTTTTTCGACATTTATTTTTTTCAAATTAGTTCATATTTTATCAAATTGACGATTTTGCCCTTGAAATTAAGAAATGATATCTTCAATTATTTTTATTTGGACCAAGATTCAAAATTCGGGGTCAAATGTGTCATAATTGAAAAGTTAGGGACCAAAGTAATACAAGTCTTAAATTACAGGGATTGTTAGTGCAATTTGCTCTTATACATATATATATATATATATATATATATATATATATATATATATATATAATATTGAAAGATTTAGGCACTTTTGCAGCATTATGCAACCAACATTCAAATTATTGTCATGGTTGACCATAGCAAGAGATTGCTTGGAATTGTACAACATTGAGGGGTGATTTGTGGTGTTTTAAATAAGTGGATTTTTTAATTTTTTATGAAATATGGATTGTGTATGAATTGAGTTTGAAGTAATGTGGTAAAGAAGTGATGTGACTTAAATAGGATAGTAACTTTTTGACTTTTTAACTTTTTTAAGTTATGACAAATAAGACCTGAGAAACAAAAGTTGAAAAATGTATTGACTAACAAATCAATCCAACGAACTTGCTTCACCACAGATTTGTTATATATGTGTCTCAAAGTACATTGTATTGGTAATGATTATTTTTTAAAAAATAATTTACTTACACAATTTTATTTTGATTTTCAAGTTTTAAATAATATTTTACTTTTTATTTATATTATGTTTAAATGCTTCCAGTGTGCAGTGTGTCAGCTTGGATTGGTTCGTTACCAACGTGGTGGCTAGAGATGGCAATTTGAAATCGGCCCGACGGGGACCCGATCCCCCGGCCCCGAATTGTGCGGGTTTTCCACGAAAAATACCCCTGACGGGACGGGGATGGTATTTAAAATTCAATCCCCGAACAGATTCGGGCCGGGGACGGGGATAAGTGTCCCAGCCCTGTACCCGGCCCGTCCCTGTCCCCGTTCCCTGGCCCGGTTTGTCCTCAAAATAAAATTACCAATTTACCCTTAGATATATATATACACACACTGTGACCTAACCAAACCAAACCCTTATCTCATCCTCTCCAGTTCTGTCTCTCTCTCTCTCTTTCTTCCCTCTACTCTCTCTCGAAGTCGATCATCGATCATCACGTCGATCATCACGTCGATCGTCGATCATCACTGTAACCAAACTAGATCTGATGGAGTTCGCGACGTCGATCATCACTGTCCACGACGCCGGAGGAGTCCTTCCGTCATCCATCGCCATTGTCACGACGTAGTCAGCCACAGCCACCCATCGCGACGCCGATGATGCTCTCAGATCGTCCATCGCCACAGATCGTCCTCCTCCATGAACTCCACCAGATCTAGTTTCTCTCTCTCTCTCTCTCTCTCTCTCTCTCTCTCTCAGATCTTTCTGTCAAATTTTTTTTATTTTTTAATTTTTTTTATTCTGTATGTTGTTGATCTGGTTGAAAATGTATGTGATGTTGTTGATTGTCCATCTCTCTCTCTCTCTCTCTCTCTCACTTTAGTCTCTTGATGTTGCTGATCTTTCTATATGTTGTTGAAAATGTATGTGATGTTGTTGATGTTGAAACAAATCTAGGCGGGAATTTTCGGGATCGGGGAAACTCGATCCCCGATCGGGGGCGGGGGTGGGGAGAGGGACAGGTACCCCGTCGGTGATCGGGGCCGGGGACGGGGCCATGTTCACCATCAGGGATCGGGGACGGGGAGTGTGATCCCCGGCCCCCCCTGTCCCGTTGCCACTCCTAGTGGTGGCATGCAATCTTATGATTAAGGCTCTCTCTCCAGTGCGAAATTTTTTGGAATTAGTTTGTCGTTTTGATGCTTTTTACATTTCTTCTTTTTATTGATTGTATTTTTGTTCTTCATTAAAATAATTAATAAAATTTTCTTTTACTAATAAAAAAAATATTTCAAAGTTAAAGATTTATTTATCTAATTATTTATTATTGATATATTCAATTATTTTTAATATAATAGAACTTGGTTTTAAATTGAACCAACCCAAGCTACATTGAGTGGGTTTGGATTAATTCTAATACATGATTGGTTTGGTTCTAGATTGGATTGGTTCCAAATTTAATACCAAACCGAGCCAAACTGACCTATAAACACTTGTACTATTAACTCCACTTTTAGAACAAACTTTTCAATCAATTCAATTATTATTATTTTTTTTTATATAAAAAGATCTTATCTCCTCAATTACAAATTTGGTTACAAATATTTTTTCTTAGCACAAAGTATGTGTGCCTCCCCTTTTAATAAATAATAAAATTTTCATTTCTCTAATCACTAAACTTTTAAATTAGATAGTAAAAATTTCACATGATGGAATAAATATGAAGCCAGCATTTGACATAGATAAAGTAGCATTGGGTCAAATATTATTGAAAATTTTGTGAAGTCCAAAAGATCACATGTCCAAAATATCATTGCAATTGTTACCTTCAGTGAAAATCAGTTGTATTTGTCGCTAAAAATATTTTTTTGGGTCTAATTACCTACAACTAAATTCCATTGCTAAAAACCGAAATTAACTTCGCAAAAAGTGGTGACAAGTAGTCCACCGGCAAAACTATCTGTGATGGCCAATTTTGCATCTTTTAGTTCGTCACTAAGAACATCTCTCCAACAACAATTTGAATTTAATTTTTTTAAAATTTTAGTTAAAAAATAAATTCTCCATTTTATAGGTCACTTTTTTCAACTAGTCCAATGACCCGGCATTCCTTCCGTACCTAGCCCTGACTTTGCCTTCCCCTCCCCCTTATGTGTAGCGAAATGCATGATGTTCTTAAATTCTTCATTATTGGTTTCTTTTCTTTAATACTTGGATGTCCTCAATGAAGTTCATTTACATGTGTTTCATACAACTGCTCTTATGGCATCTATTATCAATGCAAACTATATCTATAATTTTAAATTTAATTTTTTTTTATATGGAAACTGAAAAAAAAAGTTTTAGCCATATCCATACCTAAATTGAAATTTAAAAAATCTTTTTAAAAAAATCCAAATATAATTTTACTCAAAAGTAATTCCAATTATAATTTTAGTCTAAAATTTGAACATATTTACTTTATGATATTGATCAAAATTTCAATTCATCTTTTTTGTGCAAATTAAAATATACATGTGACATAAAATACAGGGAAAATTAGTCTAAGGTCCCTCTCCCATTTTTAATAATGGAAGAGATCCACAATTTTATTTTGTGATGTCTAAAGTCTCTCAACCACTGACACCCATATATCACAGGGAAATTTGATCTTCTCAAATCAAACTACCTTTCCCTCTCTTCCTCTCTCTTTGCTCTTCTTTCTTTTACGAACTCCACCTCTATCGCCGGAGTTCATCATTGTCGTCGACGTCTTGTCCAACTCTCTTTCCTCCATCAAGTGAAGCTCAAAGCATTCTTATCCATGGACGATTTCACCGATATCAGAATCAAAGCGTACTGCGACGAGAAGATAATTCAATGGTGAGAGTGAACAACAATATCATCACCATCAAGGTCGATGATGGAAGTGATACTGCCACTTTCATGTTTGAAAGCCCTAGTAAGCTTCTCTTAGTTCTTCCTCCTCCAGTTCTGTCCCCTACTAGTCCTGGAACAAGATCTCTCTTTCTCTCTCTCTCTCTCTCTCTCTCTCTCTCTCACAAACTCACAACTTATACACATACAAACATCTATATATATAGTATGAAGTTAAACTGTTTGACAAAATGCTTCTTAGAACTCCAAAACACATAACTGTGAGTTTTGATTTGACAAAACTCTTCTTGGAACTGTAAAACATATAGTTGTGAGTTTTGAAGCTAACCTGTTTCATAAAATGCTTCTTAGAAAAACAATCACAGAGAAAAACAATCACAATTTTCTCTATTTTGTTCAAAACACAGAGAAAATTGTGATTATTTTTGTTTTCTAAGTAGCCCAATTTTCTCTGGCTTGTTCAAAACACAGAGAAAATTGTGATTTATTTTTTATTTTTTATTTCTAAGTAGCCCAATCTCTGGTTTATTCAAAACACAGAGAAAATTGTGGTTGTTTTTTGGTTTATTAGTAGAATTTTTTTTTCCTGATTTGTTCAAAATATAGAGAAAATTGTAATTGTTTTTGGTTTCTATGTAAGCTAATTTTCTCTAATTTGTTCAAAACAATCACATGTGATTGTTTTTGGTTTCTAAGTAGTTCAATTTTCTCTAGTTTGTTCAAAACATGGAGAAAATTGTGATCGTTTTTGGTTTCTAAGTAGCCTAATTTTCTATGGTTTGTTCAAAATACATAAAATTTCTCTAGTTTGGAGAGAATTTCTCTAGAAAGTCTAGAGAAAGCTAAAGAGATTTGCAAACCATAGAAATTTGGAGAGAATTTCTCTGGGAAGTCCAGAGAAATTCTTTGGATTGAAATTTCTCTAGATCGTTGTTTAAGGAATCTTAGACATTATGAAACTATTAGATGTCTTTTATACTATAAAATCTTAATATCAGAGACCCTAAAAAAATCTCCTAAAATACATCTAGCCATATCTAACTTTTAAAAAAATAATAATCACAAATAAATAAACAATAGATAGATTTTTAAAACAAAACCATTCCTAATTTACATTTAATTTTAAAAGGAAATTCCAAGTGAATTTTAAAGTATATATAATTTGAAAATTTTCGTAAGAAAAGTATAAATGAAATGCCAACGGTTAAAAATTTCAAGTACTAATATCTTAATTGAGGAAATATCATTATCATTTTGACCTCTAAATTATTACACGAAAATCAATTTGGCACCCAGATTTTACATTATTTTAATTTGACTCCTAAACTTTTTAAAATTTGATCAATTTATCTTCCGCCATCTATTTCCGTCTACTATCAAATGGAATATGTTGATGTGTCACTAAAGTTCATTTAAAATTTCATTTTATCCCCCAAAATATACCTTAAAAACAAATTAGCCCCCCAAATATTACAAAATAAATTTAAATATTTAATTCTCATCTCAAAAATGAAAAAAATAAATTTTTAATAAAAACAATTGAGTATTGTTTAGACAACAATTGAATTTTAAATTTTTTTTACCACTCAATTGTGAAATTACTATTAGTCGATCAATTTTATTGAAATTAATTTGGGAAATAAACCAGCTACAATTGCTCACATGCGCACACATAGAGGCCAAGAAATTTTCGGCTCAATTAGTTTGTTCAGGATCAACTTGAGATAATTTGAGACTGCAAGAGATAATTCCAAATAAGAATTTTTATATTTATTTTATTTTATTTTATTTTGCAAATTATGTAATTTAAATTTAAAATTTTCATTATTGATATAAAAAATTATTTATTAAATATTTAAATATTTTTTTTAATATGTGGGGGTTTAATTGATTTTTAATGTATAGTTTGGGGGGTAAAATGAAATTCTAAATGAAATTTGGTACTACATCAGTAAATTCTGTTTGATTGTTGATGGAAATAGACAACAGGTGTAAGTTGATCAAATTGGAAAAGTTTAGGCATCAACACTACAAGAAAAAGCACTTTTGGCGACTAAATTTTTAGTCGCCGAAAGTCAAGTTTTTACTTTCAGTGACTAATTTTTTTAATCGCCCGTTTTGTCGCGTATATATGGTCGCAGGAGGTATTGGTGACTAAAATTTTTTTAGTCGGCAAAAAATAGCGACCAACGATTTAGTCGCCAATAGTGATTTACACTTTTTAAAATCACACATTTAGCGACTAATCGTTTAGTCGCCAATAGTCCATGAATCGCTGACTAAACCGTTTAGTCGCCCAAAATAAACACTTTTGGCGACTAAAATTTTAGTCGCCAAAGGTGCTTCCGTGAAAAAAAAAAACCAACTTTTTTGCTTTTTCTGAGATTCGAACTGCCAACCTTTCCCACATTCTGAACCTTTTGCAACACACTCTCTCCACTATGCCACTACAACACCACATGAATATATATGCAACATATATTATTTATATACTATATTGACCCATATTAATATCTAGCTATATATATAAAAATAATTATTTTTATTCAATATAATTTATGTATAAAATAAATATAGCGACCCCGGTCTTTTCCCATTTGATTATTGTATCCGGACTTAGGTTCCGTAGATTCTGTCATTGTATAATTGTTGTTGTTGTCCCTTATTTTCTCATTTGGAATTATAGGATGTGTTGGGCAGGTTTGTTTCAGGTTGGTTGGGTTTAGAAACTAAGTGTTGCTGTCCAGGTTTTTGGTTCTTCGCTCGAGCGAGGAGTTGTTCGCTCGAGCGAGAGGTTGCGTTTGATTTGGACCTGTAGCTGTGCATTATTGGCTCGAGCGAGCTTTTCTTCGCTCGAGCGAGTTAGTTTGTTCTTCGCTCGAGCAATAGTTCCTTCGCTCGAGCGTGTGTCTGGTTTCAGACCTGTGGGTTTGAGTTCTTCGCTCGATCGAGTTTTCTTTCGCTCGAGCGAGCTTTTGGGTTGTTGGCTCGAGCAAGGCTTCCTTGGCTCGAGCGTTGTTTTTCTGTGTCTGGTCGCTCGAGCGACCATGTCTTCGCTCGAGCGAGCCTGTCCAGTTTATATACACAGCAGCGGGTTTTGATCAGTCTTTTTCATTTTCTTTTGATTCCAAACCCTAGGTCCGACTTCTCTCTCTCCCTACTCACCTTCTTTCTTAGATTTGATCCACTTAGGGTGTGTTTCTACCCTAGATCCTCCATTAAAAAGATAGAGGGAGTCGAGGGCTTTCATTTAATCTGAGCATTTGGTGATTTGGAGCACTTTAGTATTTGGGCACTCATCTTTGTCTTCACCATTTGTGTTGTTTTCTTCGAGGTAGGGATTTCCTACTCCATTTTATAGGTTTTGTTCTAAGCTTTGATAATTTGATATGTTGGGGATACTTTGGTAAATTTTGGGAAAAACCCTAGTTGTATTATTGAATTAATTTGTATAAGTAATTCATGGAATTGGGAAAAGATGGTTAAATTCATGGAATTTGGGAATTCATTGGTTAAATAGCGTAATTGGGTAATAGAATCATTTGTCTATTGAATTGTTGACATAGTTATTTTCAGTTTAGAAATAACTGTTTTGGGCTATCGGTGGAGGATAGTCGTGATTGTTGTAGACATTGCATGTGGATTAGGAATAACTGAAACTAATCACATTGGTTAAGTCATTAATTTTGACTATGGCATTGATACAGAAAATATGTGTATTGGTTGAGCATTGCATTTGCATACATTGTTTTGTGTGTGGGAGGAGATAGGGGATGTACTCCACGGTTTAGGGGAAGATAGGGGATGGACCTCTAAACCGGATTTTGTTTGGGAGGAGATAGGGGATGGACTCCATTAGCATCACTTTTATGTGTGCTTATTTATATAGAAGTGTTTTATTGATACATCACTAAAATGTGTATCAATCTGGAAGTATGAAGTGTTTGATTTGAGCTTGAGTCTCATTTGTTTGTTGATATTGGAAGGATGTGAATATGATATATGTGATTCACTGTTATAAGTTTGGCCAGGTTCTGAGCCATGTTGATAAAATTGGAAAGTAAAACGTATCTTTGGCAATAGTGTCATGAGACTGTAAAATGAAGTAATTGATTATTTTGGTTAACCATCTGTTGAATGCTATTGCTTTATTCATTGCTTATATGTGGTTTAGTATATTTCTACTGGGCTGTGGCTCACCCTTCATGGGAACATCATTTTCAGGTTCAGGTGATAAACTACCTCCAAGGACTTAGCTTGGGAGGGTTTGGCTTCTGGATTGAAGAAGACTACCTTTAGTTAATAGTTTTTATTTATTAGTACATGTAAACATTCCAGCCTAGGGCTTTTCTTGTATTGAGATTAGAACTCATATTTTTGAATCCAAGTGTTGGCTTGGAAAGATGTAAGCCTGTAGGGCATTTATTTCGATGTTGCATGTAATGCTTTATTTAGTAATACTCTGATGAATGAATTAATAAATTGTCTTCTTTAAATAATGCATGTCAATGCTATATAATGGGTTAATTTTGAGGGCGTTACAACTTGGTATCAGAGCGTACCGGGTTTGAATACTTTGGGTACGTGGGACGTGATTAGCATCACATTGGGTTCGTCTCGTTTGATAGAGACTTAGTGTAATGTTATATGCTTATGTGATAACATGTTTATGTGATTATGTGGGTATGGAATGTAGTTTCTAGGATGTTGATTGGACCCTTGAGTTTCTAGTAGTCTTGTTGGAAAGGCACTTGATCACTGCTGCTTCCAACCGGAACTATAGTAACGCATTGGGACTATCATTATCCGGGAATGAAATTCGTAGGTGCTTATGTGATTATGTGCTTACGTGGAATGTATCATTGTTGTCCATTGCATTAGGACGCGAGTGTTTAGCTTCGGCACATTTATTAATGTGCTAATGTCTCTGTTTCCTTTATTAGGATGTCAGGACGAGGACGAGGACGCGGTAGGCGTGGTAGGCCGGGTAGGCAGGAGGTGCCTGTGCCATAGGAGATTCCGGCAGTTCAGGAGGGAATTGGCCAGGCCAATGTGGCCGAGCCAGTAGGCCAGCAGGCTATGGGCGCTCTAGCCCGAGAGATAGCAGGGGCATTCAGGGAGTCAGTAGGCATTCTCAGAGCTGAGAATCAAGCTCAGGCTGTTAATGCTGATGCAGGACCTTCCTTTTTGAAGAGGGAGTTCTTCCGGTCTAATCCGGATGAATTTGTGGGTGATCCAAAAGAGCCGCTTAAGGCAGATGAATGGCTCGAACAGACAACGAAGATGTTTGAGATGCTTGGCATCGAAGACGAGGGGTTGAAAGTGACCTTGGCATCTTTCCAGTTGAAGGGGGATGTGGGTCAGTGGTGGAAGTTTACTAAGGGGCGTATAGGAGGTACGTGGGAGGCTTTTGTGAATGCTTTCCAGGAGAAGTTCTTATCTCCAGCTGTCAGGAAGAAGCTGCGAGACCAGTTTTGTCAGCTTAAGCAGTCGAGTTCTTCAGTGGCCGAGTTTGAGGCTGCATTTACTAGTTTGTCCAGGTTTGCACCTGAGTTGGTGGCGTCTGAGGAACGCCGTTGTATTGAGTTTGAGAAGAAGTTGAGGCGTGGCCTCAAGCTGAGAGTTGGGGGAACTATGATTCGGGATTATGGGCGTATGGTTGATGCTGCAGCCCACATGGAAATTATGATGCAGGAGGAGGAGGAAGGACAGAAGGGCTCCAAGAGGAGTCAGGATGGTCAGAATGATGGTAGGAGACAGAAGGGTTTTAATCCCCAGCAGTCTCAGGGTAGCTTTTCTAGATCGACTTTTCCTGTACCAAGTGCTAGTTCGGGGAAAGGCAGTCAGGGAGACATTACCTGTTTCAAGTGTGGCCAGCTGGGCCACAAGTCTCCAGTTTGTCCTCAGAGGGGAGGAGTGCAGAGAGCAGCATCATCTTCAGCTCGATCTCAGAGCCAGAGTCAGGGTAGAGGCCAGCCACTCTCGTGTTATCAGTGTGGTCAGCCAGGGCATATGAAGAGGTATTGCCCGCAGTTGGGTGGCACACCTGGTGCATCGGGTTTGAGGCCGATTCAGGGTCAGCAGCCAGCTCAGTCAGGTCAGGCCTCGAGGGCCAATCAGGGGGCTTCATCGTCCCAGTCAGTGCAGCAATCTTATGCTCCTAGGGGTGAGCAGGTTGATCAGAGGTCGTCTGGGCGCGTGTATGCTGTTACCGCGCAGGATCTTGTGCCGGCACCATCAGTTGTGAGAGGTACCTTTTTGTTTTGCAACTCGGTTGCTAATGTTTTGATTGATACGGGTGCATCTCATTCCTTTGTGTCTGCTGCATTTGCATCTGTTTTGGAGTTGGAGTTAGCACAGTTAGCATCTCCTATTTGTGTAGTGTCACCTCTTGGGGGTGAATTGATCTTGAAACAAGGTGTTAGGGGTTGTGATATAGAGGTTGATTATCATAGAATCCCATTTTCCTTTGTAGTTATGCCTGTGAGGGGTTTCGATGTTATTTTGGGTATGGACTGGTTATCGTCATACCGGGCAGTTATTGATTGCTACCGCCAGAGGGTCACTTGTTGTACCGTGAGCGGAGAGTATTTTCATTTTTTGGGGGACCGGGTTGGTGATGTGTTGCCACCGGGGTATGTTCCGCGAGGACGGAGTGAGCTTAGTGGTCTACTTGCTAACCTTTCGATTAGTGAGGATGTTGAGACTCAGATTGTGTTGCCAAGGGTGGTTTGTGAGTACTCGGACGTTTTTCCCGAGGATCTTGTTGGTTTGCCACCGCATCGAGAGATTGAGTTCTCTATTGACTTGGTGCCCGGCACGGCGCCGATTTCTATGGCACCTTATCGTTTTGCCCCAGCCGAGTTAGTTGAGTTGAAGATTCAGCTCCAGGAGTTGCTAGACAAGGGTTTTATACGTCCTAGTGTTTCGCCGTGGGGAGCACCAGCCCTCTTTGTTAAAAAGAAAGGTGGTGCTTTGAGACTTTGTATAGATTACCGGAAATTGAACCGGGCTACGGTTAAGAATAAGTACCCTATGCCTCGTATAGATGATCTGTTTGACCAGTTGAAGGGTTCACGTTGTTTCTCTAAGATAGACTTGAGATCAGGTTACCACCAGTTGAGGGTCAGAGAGGAGGATATTCCAAAGACGGCATTCTGTACGCGGTATGGCCATTATGAGTTTCTGGTGATGCCATTTGGACTCACCAATGCACCGGCAGTATTTATGGACTTGATGAACCGGATCTTCCGGGAATTCTTGGATCGGTTTGTAGTCGTTTTTGTGGACGACATCCTTATCTATTCGCCTTCTGAGGAGGAGCATGAGTCACACTTGAGGGTGGTGCTTGAGTTACTTAGAGCTCATGGGCTGTATGCCAAGTTTGGGAAGTGTGAGTTCTGGTTGAGGGAAGTCAAATTCTTAGGCCACGTGGTATCCGGGGAAGGAGTGTCTGTTGATACATCTAAGGTGGAGGCAGTGCAGGATTGGGCACAGCATAAGAGTGTATTTGAGATCCGCAGTTTTCTGGGATTAGCTGGGTATTACCGTCGGTTTGTGAAAGATTTCTCCAGGTTAGCATCACCGTTGACTAGACTGACTCGGAAGGGAGTCAAATTTGTATGGAGTGAGACTTGTGAAAAGTCGTTTCAGGAGTTGAAAGTTAGACTGACCACCGCTCCAGTATTGATTATTCCAGAGAGAGGGTTGGGTTATACAGTCTATTGTGACGCCTCACGAGAGGGTCTGGGTTGTGTGTTAATGCAAGAGGGGAAAGTAGTTGCCTATGGCTCACGTCAGTTGAAAATTCACGAGCAGAATTACCCTACGCATGATCTAGAGTTAGCAGCTGTGATATTTGCCTTGAAGATTTGGAGGCATTATCTTTATGGTGAGAAATTTGAGGTATTCTCGGATCATAAGAGTCTGAAATATTTGTTTACACAGAAAGATTTGAACTTGAGGCAGAGGAGGTGGATGGAGTTCATAGAGGATTATGACTTTGAGTTGCATTACCATCCGGGAAAGGCCAATGTGGTGGCCGATGCCCTTAGCAGAAAACCTGTTGGTGTCATAGCTAGTATAGCCATCCGAGAATGGGAGATGTTGGGTGCACTTGGGGAGTTTGATTTACTTCTGGGCGAATCCGTTGAGGCTGCGGCCTTGTTTTTTGTTATTGCACAGCCTACACTTGTGACTCGAGTGTTAGAGGCTCAGAGAGGTGACTGTGAGGTAGAATCTCTCCGTTAGAAGATTTCCGGTGGGAAGGTTGAGAAGGGTTTGACGGTATATTCCGACCTGAGTGTGAGATACCGAGACCGTATGTTTGTGCCGAAGTCTTGCCGAGAGGAGGTACTCCGAGAGTTTCATCATTCACGTCTTGCGGTACATCCGGGAGGCACTAAGATGTATCGGGATTTGGGTCGCCAGTTTTGGTGGCAGGGTATGAAGAGAGATGTGGCAGCTTTCGTATCTAAGTGCCTTACTTGCCAGCAAGTGAAGGCCGAGCATCAGAGGCCAGCGGGTTTGTTGCAACCCTTACCTATTGCCGAGTGGAAGTGGGAGCATGTCACTATGGACTTCGTTGTAGGTCTTCCGAGGACGCAGCAGGGTAGTGATGCTATTTGGGTGGTCGTAGACCGGTTGACTAAGTCGGCGCACTTTATTCCTATGCGCGTGAGAGATACGGTAGATCATCTTGCCGACTTGTATATTCGGGACATAGTGAGATTGCACGGGGTCCCAGTGACGATTGTCTCAGATAGAGATCCTCGTTTTACTGCCAGGTTGTGGCAGAGTTTGCAAAGTGCCTTAGGCACTAAGTTGACCTTTAGCACGGCTTATCATCCTCAGACTGATGGACAGTCCGAGCGTACTATTCAGATACTTGAGGATATGCTTCGGGGTTGTGTTCTAGACTTTAGTGGGTCGTGGGAGAGGCACTTGCCATTGGTGGAGTTTGCCTACAACAACAGTTTCCAGTCTAGTATCGGTATGGCACCATTTGAGGCCTTGTATGGCCGACCGTGTAGATCTCCTGTGTGTTGGGCCGAGGTGGGTGATGCACCTCTGTTGGGTCCAGAGTTGGTGAGAGAAATGACGGAGAAAGTTGAGCTTATCCGTAAGAGGCTTGTTACAGCATAGAGTCGTCAGAAATCGTATGCCGACCGTAGGAGGAGACCTTTGGTGTTTGAGGCAGGTGATCATGTCTTTCTGAAGATATCACCTAGACGGGGTTTGATGAGGTTTGGGAAGAGTGGGAAGTTATCCCCTCGGTTCATTGGTCCGTTCGAGATCCTTGAGAGGATTGGCGAGGCTGCTTATCGTTTAGCTTTGCCGCCGCAGTTGTCCGGAGTACATGACGTGTTTCATGTGAGTATGCTTCGGAAGTATGAGCCGGATCCATCACATGTGTTGGATTGGACCGATTTAGTGGTTGATGAGGATGTCTCGTATGAGGAGAGACCGGTTCGGGTATTGGATAGGCGGGATCAAGTTTTGCGAGGCAAGACCATCCCTTTGATAAAAGTTTTGTGGAAACATCATGGAGTGGAGGAAGCCACTTGGGAGCGTGAATTGGAAGTCCGCGAAAAATACCCGGACATGTTTATTCATTTGTAATCATGTATTTAGATTTTGTAATATTGTTGAACTTAAGAGCTTTACATATGTCTTAAGTTGTAAAACGTTGAGTATGTTTTGGTAAATGGGTGTATCTTGAAACTTGCTTCATTATAGAAGTTTAGTATAGCATTGCATATGTTGATTACATTGCTGAGTGTGTCATATATATCATGCAATTGAATATGATATGGGGATTGTTAACATTGAAAGGAATAATGCATAATAATGATACAGGTTGAGATATATGTTGTGTTATATATTTAATATGAGATGCCTCTTGATAAAGATATGAAATGACCAGTTTTGGGTCAAGATGTTTACTAATGGATTGTTAAAAAAAAAAATCTGTTTTCAAAAACTTATGCTTAATTTCGAGGACGAAATTCTTTGAAGGGGGGGAGGTTATAGCGACCCCGGTCTTTTCCCATTTGATTATTGTATCCGGACTTAGGTTCCGTAGATTCTGTCATTGTATAATTGTTGTTGTTGTCCCTTATTTTCTCATTTGGAATTATAGGATGTGTTGGGCAGGTTTGTTTCAGGTTGGTTGGGTTTAGAAACCAAGTGTTGCTGTCCAGGTTTTTGGTTCTTCGCTCGAGCGAGGAGTTGTTCGCTCGAGCGAGAGGTTGCGTTTGATTTGGACCTGTAGCTGTGCATTCTTGGCTCGAGCGAGCTTTTCTTCGCTCGAGCGAGTTACTTTGTTCTTCGCTCGAGCAATAGTTCCTTCGCTCGAGCGTGTGTCTGGTTTCAGACCTGTGGGTTTGAGTTCTTCGCTCGATCGAGTTTTCTTTCGCTCGAGCGAGCTTTTGGGTTGTTGGCTCGAGCAAGGCTTCCTTGGCTTGAGTGTTGCTTTTCTGTGTCTGGTCGCTCGAGCGACCATGTCTTCGCTCGAGCGAGCCTGTCCAGTTTATATACACAGCAGCGGGTTTTGATCAGTCTTTTTCATTTTCTTTTGATTCCAAACCCTAGGTCCGACTTCTCTCTCTCCCTACTCACCTTCTTTCTTAGATTTGATCCACTTAGGGTGTGTTTCTACCCTAGATCCTTCATTAAAAAGATAGAGGGAGTCGAGGGCTTTCATTTAATCTGAGCATTTGGTGATTTGGAGCACTTTAGTATTTGGGCACTCATCTTTGTCTTCACCATTTGTGTTGTTTTCTTCGAGGTAGGGATTTCCTACTCCATTTTATAGGTTTTGTTCTAAGCTTTGGTAATTTGATATGTTGGGGATACTTTGGTAAATTTTGGGAAAAACCCTAGTTGTATTATTGAATTAATTTGTATAAGTAATTCATGGAATTGGGAAAAGATGGTTAAATTCATGGAATTTGGGAATTCATTGGTTAAATAGCGTAATTGGGTAATTGGAATCATTTGTCTATTGAATTGTTGACATAGTTATTTTCAGTTTAGAAATAACTGTTTTGGGCTATCGGTGGAGGATAGTCGTGATTGTTGTAGACATTGCATGTGGATTAGGAATAACTGAAACTAATCACATTGGTTAAGTCATTAATTTTGACTATGGCATTGATACAGAAAATATGTGTATTGGTTGAGCATTGCATTTGCATACATTGTTTTGTGTGTGGGAGGAGATAGGGGATGTACTCCACGGTTTAGGGGAAGATAGGGGATGGACCTCTAAACCGGATTTTGTTTGGGAGGAGATAGGGGATGGACTCCATTAGCATCACTTTTATGTGTGCTTATTTATATAGAAGTGTTTTATTGATACATCACTAAAATGTGTATCAATCTGGAAGTATGAAGTGTTTGATTTGAGCCTGAGTCTCATTTGTTTGTTGATATTGGAAGGATGTGAATATGATATATGTGATTCACTGTTATAAGTTTGGCCAGGTTCTGAGCCATGTTGATAAAATTGGAAAGTAAAACGTATCTTTGGCAATAGTGTCATGAGACTGTAAAATGAAGTAATTGATTATTTTGGTTAACCATCTGTTGAATGCTATTGCTTTATTCATTGCTTTTATGTGGTTTAGTATATTTCTACTGGGCTGTGGCTCACCCTTCATGGGAACATCATTTTCAGGTTCAGGTGATAAACTACCTCCAAGGACTTAGCTTGGGAGGGTTTGGCTTCTGGATTGAAGAAGACTACCTTTAGTTAATAGTTTTTATTTATTAGTACATGTAAACATTCCAGCCTAGGGCTTTTCTTGTATTGAGATTAGAACTCATATTTTTGAATCCAAGTGTTGGCTTGGAAAGATGTAAGCCTGTAGGGCATTTATTTCGATGTTGCATGTAATGCTTTATTTAGTAATACTCTGATGAATGAATTAATAAATTGTCTTCTTTAAATAATGCATGTCAATGCTATATAATGGGTTAATTTTGAGGGCGTTACAATAAATTATTTACTAAAAAAAAAATTAGATCACTTTTGGCGACTAAATCATTTTTTAGTCGCCAATTGTATAGTTTTGGCTACTAATTATATTTTAGTCGCTAAAAAAATTCATTCCCGCCGAAAAACCTCCACTTTTGGCGACTAAACTGAAATTTAGTTGCCAAAAGCTCTACTTTGGGCGACTAAACTCCATTTTAGTCGGCAATTCTTGACTTTTAGCCACTAAATTTTTTTTAGTAGCCAAAAAGCTTCACTTTTGGCTACGAAATTGATTTTTGTCGGTAAAACACGTATAATCCGCGACCAAACTATTTTTTAGTCGCCAAAACCTATACTTTTGGCTTCTAAATGTTTTTAGTCGCCAAAAACCTTCTCTTTTGGCTACTAAAATTTTTTTAGTCGCTAAAACCCCTATATTCGGCAACTAAACTGAGTTTTAGTCGCTAAAACCCCTACATTTGGCTACTAAACAGTTTCAGTCACCAAAAGTGCGACTAATTCCATTTTAGTCGCTAATTCTGCTACTTTCAGCGACGAAAAATTTATTTTTAGTCGCAAAATTTGCTTTTTCTTGTAGTGCAAGTTAAAAAAAATGCAAAGTCTGGGTGTCAAATGAAGTATCACATAATAATTTGAACTACAAAATGATATTTCCTCATCTTAATTTTATTGAGAAAAATATAAAATGGAAACTAGAAAATTGTAGATATAAAATTTAAATTAATAATTAACAAATATTTAAATTGAATATATAAATAAATAAACTAAGTAACTTATAGGTTGAACATGAAGCAACATAATTTTTCAATTACTGGCGTTGGAATAAGATACATTGGCATATAAATAAACCTAAACTCAGCTTTTGGCTTGTGGTTACGCTGTCTTTGATTGAGAAATTTGGAAAGAGATTTGAAAATGAAAAAGGGTAAATGTGTATGAAATTAGATGAAATATAGGTATATTTTGTTCACATTTCACTTACATTTTTCTTTCCATTTCTAAATCACTTCATAAATTTCCCAACTAAACATATCATTAGTGTCTAACCCAATTCTACCAACCTCAAGTTATTCCATGCATATTACAACTTGAAAAACTATAATATAATTTAAATATAAAATTTAAATTAATTATTTACTAAATATTTCAATTAAATAATCGATCAATTACTGATCAATTTTCTTAGTCAAATCTAAGCCTAGGGCTATGACATGACTCATGGAAATTGATCAATTTTCGGCTCAATTGGTTTCTTCAGAATCAATTTGAGATTGAAAGAGCACTACAAAAAAATTAACTTTTTGCGACGGTAAAATACCGTCGCTAATACTCCTAATGCCGTCGTTAATACTTTTTGCGACGGCAAAATGACTTTTTGCGACGGCAAGAGGGGGTCGCAAATGGAGGGGTTACAAAAGACTTTTTGCGACGGCACATGTTTTGCGACGGCATTTTTGCCTTTTTGCGACGGCACTGTGCAGTCGCTAATAACGTTTGAAATTTCTTGACTTTTTTGCGACGGCACGATTTTACCGTCGGTAAAAATGTTATTTGAGACGGCAAAAAATACCGTCGCTAATAGTCTTTTTTGCAACGGCAGAAACACTTTTTGCGACAGTGTGGTGCTGTCGCAAAAAGTATTAAAAATATGAAATTTTCCATTTTTGCGACAGTGTAATGCCGTCGCAAAAAGTATTAAAAAATAATAAAATTTCTATTTTAAATAATAAAATTTCTATTTTTTGCGACAGTATAATGCCGTTGCAAAATGTAAAACCTGTAACAAAATTAATAAAAATATTAAAATTTTCTATTTTTTGCGACGGTGTAATGCCGTCGCAAAAAAGAAAAAATCCTACGATAAAAATATTAAAAATATTAAAATTTTTCCATAATAATATAAAAATAACAATTTCTTCACAATAATTACAAGTATGTCCCTGATTGAATTCTATAGGATATTAGATTGAATTCTTACTTTCATTCCTGATTGCAAGTATGTCCCTAAAAATTACAGTTCACCCATGCCATGACTAGGTAACCATCTTTTTTGCTTCTCATGTTTCAGAGGAATTTTCCACGAAAAAAGTGCTCTCTAAACCGGAGATGAAAGTAGTTTTCCATCAGACCCACAACAATGGAAACAATAAATGACACATTAGCAACACACATTACCCTAAAAAATTGAAGCTGTTCGATGACATGAAAATCTGTCAAAAGGAAATGAGTTCATTGATTAAGCGGGCAACTAACTTAACCAGAACGTTGTCCTTGCAGAAACTACCATCATCATCCCACATGAGATGGCAATATATCTCATAGCAAAATATTCAGCAGTATAGAAGCACAGAAATGGGAGTCTAAAAGCAAGCAAAACAAATGCCTATATGCATAGAGAACAGAGTATTTTCACATATAGAGTCCTTCTGGCACCCCCTCTTTCTTCTTGAACATGACCTTATCTTTAGCCTTCTTGAAGCCTGAATGCGTAACTTGAGGCACACATAGAACAATTTCTAATAGACGAAGTCTAAACAACATGCAATTGTATAAAGCATCCAATAATTTCTATAGATTTTGAATTCACAAGGACAAAGTTAAGGACCTCAAGACTGACGTGGACATATATATTTAATGGACAGGCAAACTCAGAGAAATAACTAACACATTGGTTCATTTATTTACTCTTGTAATAATTAATTATCATTGAGGTTTTTGTTCTTGGTTAGTCTAATTATCATTAGTAGTATTTCACTTTGTTCTGCTCTTTCCCTAGTTGAAAAGGCAAAACTTAGACATCATGAGTTCACTAACATATACGAGGCCAATGTCACCTATGCATATTGTGTGCCTAAAAATTGAATACGAAGTCAAAAAAATCTGTACTTTGTGAAATTTACTAACCAAATAGATTCCAGTCTAATATTGTTGATTTCAGCTTTTGGTTCAAAGATTTGGGGATTAACATTTCACCTACATTTTCTCTTTCCTTTTCCAAATCCCTCCCCAAATCCATGAACCAAACACTGCCTTAAGGATTCCAAACGACCAGCAAAATAAATATTGGACTGGGGGATTTGCAACAGAATATGTCCACAAAACAGGCCATAATCTTTTTGATCAACAAAAACAAACATGCCATAATCTGCCTCTTCATTTTTGTTTCTTCCTTTGTTTTGCTTCTCGATATTTTCCCTTCACAAACTCCCATCTTTTTTCTTTCTACAAAGTTGAAAATTAGATCTATAGGAGGGGACCCAATATAGTATAACTAAGGGTCTGAAAACACTAATCCTTACTTAAAGTTCATCTGTGTCTAATACTCTCATATCTCCACTTTACAAGCCAAAATTCAGAGCAGCCAAAAAGCATCATGTTTTAAGAATTAGTTGTAACACGGAATTGCAACAAACACAAATGATACACATATAATTCAACAATGAAGTTGTCTCACCTTCATACGGCGCTCTCTTAGAGCAAGTAAACCAGCTTCAGTACATATTGCCTTTATATCGGCTCCAGAAAACTCATTCTTGGTCATAACAAATTCTTCTAAGTTGACATCATCAGCCAACGTCATCCTAGATTTGTGTATCTGCATTTCTGACATAAAAGGTTTGCTTGGCACATAAGTTATCATAAAGATAGGGTTAATGAAAATCTATATTAATAATTAATCTTATATTTGCATAATCATGTCATGCATTTACCTGGAAGATGCGCCTCCTAGTCTTAATATCAGGAAGTGGGAACCTAAGTTTTCCTTCTATGATGCGGTTTAGCCTCATTATCAGATAGAAGTCAGATGGCATGGAAGGTTCCAATAGTGGATTTAACCATATTATAGCATTTTGTAACTAGAACCAAGGCAAGTACTAAACTGTTGTTCATAATGTCGACAGAGACTTAGTGTACAGATATTTGTACTCCATTAAAAAAGTCGAAGTGGGGATAAAGACTAAACTAAAGGGTAATGCATATTTGTAATCCATTAAAAAAGACGAATTGGGATAAAGACTAAACTAAAGGGCAGTTAAAAAAAATTAAATAAAAATAAAATTACTACAAAAGTTATCCAAATTGCTTACAAAATAATGAGAAATGTTATGTGTCACAATTTTTTTGTTACTGTTTTGTATCACCGCCTACGTGAATAATCATGACTGGTCATTAAGAAAATAATGAAAACAAATACTATCTTGCCATGTGCATGGAGATATCAAAGGTGCAAAAAAATGGGTCACATATATCAGTTCTCAAAAACTATAATTTAGCTTATGCAAGAATGAAATAAGTATACATGAATCTAGAATAATTAAAGGGTTAATAGACACCATAAAAAAAAAATACTAGAAACCAAATATAAGGAATGAAAATCAAAATGGAATTTAAACAAGGCCTACATAATGAATTATGAACAAACATTTTGGAATGAAGTCCAACACTAATGAATTACGAACATACATTGTGGAATGACCTATATATTCCTACAAGGAAAAATGCTAATGCTCCATTAGGCTGCCTAATTACAGCCGGCCAATTATTTCGTCTTAGAGAATCATGTGGTATTGTCCACGTGGCACTCCAGCCAATGATGCAACAGAAAATTTTATGGATGGTATAATGCTTACCCATGTTTGTTGGGTAGTTGAAAGACAAATGATGACCCACCTAATATGTTTTGTGGTTCTTAATTTGTTGACAGCACACCACATAGGCTAATGGCACATGGTAGTCTGGACAACCTAATAATTTTCCTTCCATGACACAAGAAATAAATAAAACTTGGTATCTCGTAAAAAGTGGGCAGGCAAGTTTGTCTTCTTATCTTCTGTGATTTGTTGGCTTCAAATTAAAAAGAAAAAAAAAGGATAGAGGGGTGGGGGTAATCATGAAAAACTTCTGGTTACGGCTAAGATTATGAAATTTATCCAATATAGTGATCGTTTCCCAAAATATGACTGTATCGTGCTAAAGATCATTTTAAAGCTATACAGAAACAACCACTTCTCTGCATTTATTTCTCAAAGAAATCTAACAGTTGCCCACTTAGCTTACCGTCCATTTCTATCTTTCAGTCTCAACTTCATTGAAAATGCTTAAGATTCATATTTTGTTTGGGAAAGAAAAAAACAAAGTTCATTCTCGCGTTTGATCAAACACGTAATGCCACAAACAAAGTTCATTCATATTTACATAAATCTTTGATACATGGATGACCAATTTGAACCAAAATGAACACAGAATGGTCTGATAATAATCCGATCAAATAATCTAATATAAAAAATTACGAGAACTTACAGCCACACAAGGAGCAAAAGTAAACTGAGCGCCACGAGCCCTAACTTCAAGAGCAGTTGCAACTCCAATCCTCCTAACCAACTCTGCATCTCTGTCACACAAACTAACACTCTCTCAAGCAACAACAATAGTTACATATAATACTTAGTAGCTCCAAGGCCAATGTTGTGAGGAAATACAGTGGCACCGTAGACGTTGTTGTTGCCATGAACAGCGTCAGTACCGTAGAGAAGTGGAATCCCGAGGCGAGACTCGAGCGCAGCGTTCTGAAATCTGTCAATCATATTGATCCAATCGGACGACGTTGCTTTCTCGAACGGTCCACCACCGCCGGCGCTGAGAATACTCCCTGAGAAATCAATGAATCGAAGATCAAAGGAAAAAAATGCATAAAAACAGAGAGAGAGAGAGAGAGAGAGAGAGAGAGAGACCGATGGAGAGGTCTCGAATGGATTGAGAGGTTGGGTGTGAAGTTGCTTCACTGCACTGGTTGATCGATTTGAGTGATCTGGCCGATTTTCTCGGACAAGGTCATTCGAGAGAGTAAGTCTTTGATTCTGGATTCGATTGGGGAGTTAGGGTTTTTGTAAATGGGATTGTTGTTCATGTTCTTGGCTTTTCTACTATTACTGCTCATTTTGTTCAGCTTGAAGAACCAGGTGCGATGGATTGAGAGGTTGGGTGTGAAGTTGCTTCACTGCACTGGTTGAAGAGATTGGGAATTTTGGGTTTGGGGTGGGGGAAAACCCGGGCGGGAATGGGGGGGGGGGGAAAGAGATTAGGGATTTTTGAGA
Organism: Camellia sinensis; assembly: GCF_055761805.1. Lineage (NCBI taxonomy): Eukaryota > Viridiplantae > Streptophyta > Magnoliopsida > Ericales > Theaceae > Camellia > Camellia sinensis. The sequence continues at coordinate 87,581,355 of NC_138965.1, forward strand.
TTGGGGATTTTGGGTTTGGGGTGGAGGAACCGAGCGGGAATGGAAAAGGCAGGAGGGAGAATGAAAATTTTTTTGGATTTTTTTTTTATTTTCATTATAAATAAATATTTAAATAATAAAATGACTTTTTTTTTTTTTTTTGTAATAGAGGATGTCATTGCTAAAAAAATAATTTTTTATTAAAATAATTTTTTTTATAGTTAATGAATTTTTATTTTTATTTTTTCATTTAGTAAGGTTGAAAATTTATTTATTTCATATTTATTTTAATGAATAAAAAATTATTATTATTTTTTTATTTGGTAGAAGTAGGGATAATATTTTCCATTAAAATAAAGTTAATTTTTTATGGTCAATGTGGCATTTGCAGTGGTAGTAGTGGTAATAATGGAATGGCATTTGCAGTAGTGGTGAATGTGGTAGAGAAGATGGGTGGTGAGAAAGAGATGAGTGAGAGACAGATAGAGAAGAGAGATAGAGAGAGAGAATAGTGATAAGTGAGAGAGAGACAAAGAGACAAAGAGATATAGAGAGAGACAGGGAGACAGAGAGAGAAACAGATAGAGAGAGATATATAGAAAAATAGAGAGAAACAAGAGATGAGCGAGAGATAGACAAAGAAAGAGAGAAAGAGAGCGAAAAGAGATGATCGAGAGAAAGACATAGAAAAAGAGAGAGACGAAGAGAGAAGAAAGATGAGCGAGAGAGACGAAAAGAGAGATAGAGAGAAGATAAATGAGCAAGAGAGAAGAGAGATAAAGAGATGAGAGAGATAGAGAGAAGAGAGATGAGCGAGAGACAAAGAGAGAAAGAGAAAGAGAAAGAGAAAGAGACAAAGACAAAGACTGACAGACAGAGAAGAGTGATGAGTGAGAGAGAGAAGAGATGTAATATTTTGTGGTAGAGAAGAGGAACCGACAGTAGTGGTGAAGGTGGTGGATAAGAGATGGTGGTGGTGGTGGTGGTGGTGGTGGTGGTGGTGGTGATGGTGATGGCGAAGGAGATTAGTGGTGAAGTTGTGGTAGTAGTAGAGTAGATGGAGTAGTAGGGGTGAAAGAGAGGTAATTGTAGTAGTAGTAGTAGTGGCAATAATGGTAGTGGTGGTAGTAGAGTGGTGGCGATGGTAGTAGTAATAGTAGTCGTAGAGGTGAAATGGCGACCGTGGTAGTAGTGGTGGTAGTGAAATGGCGTTTGCAGTAGTAGTGAAGGTGGTAGAGGAGATGAGTGGTGAGAGAGAGAGAGAGAGAGAGAGATGAGTGAGAGACACAGAGAGAGAGAAAAAAAAAGAGATGAGAGAAGAGATAGATGAATGAGAGACACAGAGAGAGAGAGAGACAAATAGACAGATAGAGAGAGAAGAGTGATGAATGAGAGAGAGAGAAAGAAAAGAGAGAGAAAAAGATGAAAAAATGGGTGAAAAGATATAGACAAAGAGAGAGAGACAGAGAAAGAGAAAAAAAAAGAGCGAAAAGAGATAAACGAGAGAGAGAGAGAGAAAGAGATGAGCGAGAAAGCGAGAGAGAAAAAAAGAAGAGACAGAGAAGAAAGACAGAGAGAGAAGATAGATGAAAGAGATAGAAAGAACAGAGATAGACGAGAGACACAGAGAAAAAGAGAGAGAGAGATAGACAGACGGACAGAGAAGAGTGATGAATGAGAAAGAGAAAGAGAAGAGAGACAGAGACATAGAGAGACGGACATACAGAGAAGAGTGATGAGTGAGAGAGAGACAGAGACATATAGAGAAAGGGAGAGACAGACAGACAGAGAAGAGTGATGAGTAAGAGAGGGAAAGAGAAGATAGACAGAGACAAAGAGATAGGAAGCTGAAAAAATAGGTGAAAAGAGAAATGTTCAAAAGAGTAAGACGACGTCGTTTATAGTGGATCGATAAATCGAGAAGGAGCTCGATAAATAGAGAAGATGGGAGTAAGAGAGTGAGCAAGGCGAACATAGTGAGGGAGAAATAGACAAATAGACAAGTAGAGAGAGAGAGAGAAGGGTGGTGAGTGAGAGAGAGACAGGGAGAGAGAGAGACAGAAAAGAGAAAGAGAGCGAGATAGAGATAGAGAGAAAGATAGAAAAAGAGAGAGAAACAAGAGATGAGCGAGAGATAGACAAAAAGAGATGAGTGAGAGAGAGAGAGACACAGAAAAAGAGAGAGACAGAGAGAGAAGAGAAATGAGCGAGAGAGATAGAGAGAGATAGAAAGATAAGAGAGAGAGAGAAAAGAAATGAGAGAGATAGAGAGAAGAGAGATGAGCGAGAGAAAACAGATGAGAGAGATAGAGAGAAGAGAGATAGGCGAGAGACACAGAGAGAAAATGAGAGAGAGAAACAGACAGACAGAGAAAGAAGAGTGATGAGTGAAAGAGATAAAGAGAAGAGAGAGAGATAGAGACAGAGAGACATGAAGATGAAAAAATGAATGAAAAGAGAAATGTTATATTAAAAGAGTAAGAAGACATTTTTTTAAAAAAAAAATTTGCGATAGAATTTTGTGACTGTATATATATGAAGCTGTCTCAAAACCACAATCACTATGCTAGGTTAGAGTTTTCCAAAAACTCTTTTGAGAAAATTATACTTTCTTGTTTTCCGTGTTATATTGTTTTTACTGAATTTTTTTAATATTTTAAGTATTTTTTTTAAATTTTTAGACACACCTAACATAAATACATCTAAAAATTTAAAAAAATTGTAAAAAAAATCTTTTAAAAATTCACTAAATATCAAAAATACAATAATTCAATACATTTTTTTTGTATTTTTATGTATTTATTAATTTTTAAAAATATTTTTTCATAATTTATTTTTTTAGATACATCTAAGTAAGGTGTATCTAAAAAAAATATTTAAAATTTTAAAAGTATTCACTAAAAATTAAAAAAAAAAAAACGAAAGTCACTTTTTGCGATGGCAGAAAATACCGTCTAAAAAAGCAGAGTATTTGCGACGGCACCATTTGCCGTCTCAAAAAAGCAGAGTATTTGCGACGGCAGAAAATATCGTCGCAAATGCTCTCATTTTTTGAGACGGCAAATTGTGCCGTCGCAAATGCTCTACTTTTTTGAGACGGCATTTTCTGCCGTCGCAAAAAGTGACTTTTTGAGACGGCAAGTGTGCCGTCGCAAATAGTTCCGTCTCATATATCCACTTTTCTTGTAGTGGAGATGATTCCAAATGAGAATTTTTATATTTTTTTTTGCAAAGTATATAATTTAAAATTTAATTTTTCATTATTGATATAAAAAATTACTTATTAAATATTTAAATAATTTTTTTTTAATATTTGGGGGGCTATTTGATTTTTAAGATATATTTTGGGAGGTAAAATGAAGTTCCAATTGAAATTTGATATTACATCAGTAAATTCCATTTGATTGTAGATGGAGACCGACAATGGGGTTTAAATTGATCAAATTTGAAAAAGTTTAGGCATCAAATTAAAATAATACAAAGTCTAAGTGTCAAATTATGTATCAAATAATAATTTGAGCTGCAAAATGATATTTCTTCATCGTAATTTTATTGAGAAAAATATAAAATGGAAACTAGAAAATTGTAGATATAAAATTTAAATTAATAATTAACAAATATTTAAATTGAATATATAAATGAATAAACTAAGTGACTTATAGGTTGAACATGAAGCAACATAATTTTTCAATTACTAGCGTTGGAATAAGATATATTGGCATGTAAATCAACCTAATTATATATATATATATATAAAAAATCAGAACTCTTCAATTACAAAGTAGTTACAACTCTTTTTTGGCGCACACTATCTGTGCGTCCATTTTATAAGTAAATTTAAAAAAAAAAAAAAAAATTTCTATGCCTCTTGCCACTAAACTTTTCAATTAGATGGTTAACAATTTAACGTGATGGAAAGACTTATAAATATGAAGCCAGCATTTTAAATAGATAAAGTAGCATTGGGTCAAATATTATTTTAGATTTTAAGACATTTATAAGACAGTAGGCGGTCTTATTAATTAGATTTATTTATTAATATCCACCATTCTTACTCATATTTATTCACTCACTTATAAGAATCTACTGTCATCTTTCACATACACAAAAAATAAAAGAAACTAATACATTTATTATTGAAAAAAAATCTGAATATGAAATAAAGGAGGCAGTGGTGATATGGTGGCTGTTAGATTGGCAATGGTGGAATGTAAATTTGTTGGCACCATAAAATATTATTATTATTATTATTATTATTATTATTATTATTTTCAAGACACGTGGCATCCTCTTATTCATTTGGAAGTTAAAAGAAGTTATAGAGATGATGGAGAATATGAAGGACAAAGTGGATGAGTGGAAGGACACATGACAAGACAAGAATGAAGATGGAAGAAATGGGTAGTTACTAAGTAGTTATTACTGTTTTTTTTCCTCTATAAATAGCCATTAAGGGCTACATTGTAAAGGATCCAAAATTCAAATCAAAGACAATTGATTTCAATATTTCTTGTCATTTTCCTTATCTTAGGAGTAGTTTAACATAAATTTATATTTCGAAGTATTTATTTTCAACATTTCCATTTCGAAGCATTTTATGCACTTTCTTTTCGAAGCATAGGAGTAGAGGTAAGTAATTATTACTTTGATTGTTCACTTAATCGTCTTTCTCCGTCCCTCTTTCTTCTTTTACTTTTTCTTTTCTCTACACTTGACAATTTTGAAGTCCTCTTCGTTGAGGCAAAAGAACCATCAACACAATCGCTTGATAATTGGCTTGAATTTAATCTGTAAGGATTTTTCAATTCTTGCTGGCACGCTCACATTTATGATAATTTTCTTCATAGAAAAAATAAGCCAACAATTTTTGGCACGTCCAGTGGGACGTCAAGTGTAATAAATGAAAAATGAATTGGATTTGTCCATTTCAAATAGCCTAGATGAAATTTATTGGTGTAAACAAGAAATTTTGAATCTTCAAGAAGAGATCCATTTTCTTGATGAAATAAATTTTCATCCCTTACAATATTATTTGGTGGAAGAAAAAAGACACCATTTAATTGGAGAAATTCATCAACTTGATATGGAAATTCGCCAATGGAATGATGAGTTATCAACTCTTACTACCAAGTCTTTAACTGAGGCCTTAATGGCCGGAATTGGTGAATTTTTTCAGAATTTTTCCGTGGTTAAAAATAGCAAAAGCAAAGAGTTGATTTCATCAATGGTTCGGGGGGTTCAAGAGTCTATTTTTAAAGAGCCAAATTATGAAATTAACATAACGAAAGAGCATGTTCTTGAGCCAAATTTGGCTAAGAATGATGTTCCATGCATGGCTCGGGGGGTCTCAAAACCAATTTTTAGAGAGTCAAGTCATGAAAATAACAAATCTATGGGTGATTTTCATAAGCCATTAATGACTAACATGGAAAAACAACCCACTTTGCCAAATAATTATGAAAATCTATTCGGCAAAAGTCATGTTTTTAAAACAAACATGATCAAAAATAATGAACAAGCCACTGTTCATGAATTCAAATTTTTTGACATTTTTCAAAATGTCAAAAAGTATGAATTTTCATGGTCACACTATACCATGACTTTTGTTGTTCGAAATCCATTTTGGATTTATAGATCACACCAAAATATAATTCTGATGATGTGACTAATAAAATTAACAAATTGTTCTTATGAGTTCGAAACACTAAGAACAAGGGATGACCATTTAAAATGCATGAACTTGGCTAGGAAAAGCCTATGCATTTAAATAAGTGGTTGAGAATGGCTTACCTTTTCAAATTGATGGCCAGTTATTTATATGTACACAATCAAAGCATCGAAGATACATTCAAAGCATCAAGAGTTGTTTCGAAGGTTAATTACTTCGCCTTCGAAGCTGTATAAAGCTTTGAAGATACATTCGAAGCATTAAGAGTTGTTTCGAAAGTTGATTACTTTACCTTCGAAACTGTATAAAGCTTCGAAGATACATTTGAAGTGTCAAGCCTAACCTTGAAACTTCATTGTAAGTATCATCATCCTATATCAATGCTTCTAACCTTCGAAGGGTGATGTTGTTCCTTCAAAACTGTGCCGCAAGACCTTCGAACGATGAATTTGGTCTTTTATACCACCTTTGAAGCTTGTTATTGATCATCTAGTCATAATTTCATACTTATTCGAAGTACTTTATTAGTGCCATTATATCATTCGTAGTACTTTATTGGTGCTATTACATCATTCGAAGCACTTTATTGGTGCTATTATATCATTCGAAGCACTCTGTTGATATTATTCGAAGCATTTTATTGCTTAGATTAGTCATGTGCTTGGTTCGGCCCTTCAAAAATTCAAGTAAATATCATTTTTAAGGGCCGCGAGAGGTAATGTTGGCACCATAAAATGTTATTATTATTATTTTCAAGACACATGGCATCCTCTTATTCATTTGGAAGTTAAAAGAAGTTATAGAGATGATGGAAAATATGAAGGACAAAGTGGATGAGTGGAAGGACACATGGTAAGACAAGAATGAAGATGGAAGAAATGGGTAGTTACTAAGTAGTTATTACTGTATTTTTTCCTCTATAAATAGCCATTAATGGCTACATTGTAAAGGATCCAGAATTCAAATCAAAGACAATTGATTTCAATATTTCTTGTCATTTTCCTTATCTTAGGAGTAGTTTAACATTGATTTATATTTCGAAGCATTTATTTTCAGCATTTCCATTTCGAAGCATTTTATGCACTTTCTTTTCGAAGCATAGGAGTAGAGGTAAGTAATTATTACTTTGATTGTTCACTCAATCGTCTTTCTCCGTCCCTCTTTCTTCTTTTACTTTTTCTTTTCTTTACACTTGACAATTTTGAAGTCCTCTTCGTTGAGGTAAAAGAACCGTCAACACAATCGCTTGATAATTGGCTTGAATTTAATCTGTAAGGATTTTTCAATCTTTGCTGGCACGCTCACATTTATGATATTTTCCTTCGTAAGAAAAATAAGCCAACAAAATCTACGACAATAAAGTGTAGATTGGTGACGGTAGAGTGTATATCGGCGACAATGGTGGAGATAGTTGGTGAATAGTGGTGGCATCCAAATAACGACGGTGGTGGTAGTGGGTGGACAACGACGACAGTGGTGGCAGTGGGTAGACGGCGATGGCAGCGGTGGTGGTAGATAATGGTGGTGTAAAGCTTTTGGAAAAATAGTGGAGAGAGAGAGAGAGAGAGAAAGAGAGAGAGAGAGAGAGAGAGAGAGGAGAAAAGATGATAAAAGAACTTGATAAGTATAAGTATTGTAAGACTTATTGGTGCATTTAAAAAGTCAAGAGTTAATGGTATTTAAGTTTACTTAATGAGACTAATTAGTAACTATTCCTATTTGTTTTTTTTACCAAAAAAATAAATAAAAATATTATTATAAATTTCGAAAAATCCAAAAGATCACATGTCCGTTTGAAAACACCATGCCAATGTGTTAACACAATTTAATAAATTGTTGATTGATATGTTATTTGGTGGTCAAATGATGCATATTAAGAAATAGATTTTATTGTTGTAAAAATTACTTTTTTGCAACGTCATTAACTGACGGTATATTTTCAAACTCTTTTGGGAAACTTGAAATTTCATTGCAATTGTAACTTTTAGCCAAATGTAATTGTATTTGTCACTAAAAATAATATTTTTGTCATATTACCTACAAACAGTGGCGGACGGACATAGGGCTCAGGGAGGTCACGTGCCCCCTGACTTTTGAATTATTTATTTATTATTTATTTTTAATTGTGCTCTGCTTTTCATAGACAGATTGTATCCCGCCTCTGTGTATTTCAAACCCACTAACCCACTGACACACACACCACACGCACAACGCACCCACGTTTGTATATATATATATATATATATTTTGAATTCCAATTCCAATCAAATACTGACACACAACTTTTTTTTAGGTGCGTGCACATAACTCCAATTACAGCAAGGTTAAAACTTTAAAACCTTAAAAGTGTATGAAATTATTTATTTATTTATTTATTCACAGTATTTGTGAAGTATCTTCGTATTTTCTTTGTCTTCTTTGTTTCATTTTGTTGCTTTGCAATTTACCGACTCGCGATTCACCAAATTAGGATCACACAAGACAGATTTGGGACCACACTACAACCTTGGTATCTTCTCTTCATTGTTTACATGTAACTTTATTTATTTATTTTTACTTTTAAATAAAAATTATGAGTATTAATTTATAATTATTTGTTAAGTTTTGATTTGTAAAAATTTTTTTATTTGTTATTATTTATGTTAAAATAAGAGATTTTGATATGCTAAAATTATGAATCTTAATTGATGGTGATTTATATTAAAATTAGGGATTTTGGTTTGTTGTTGTTTGTGCTAAAATTAGGGATTTGATTTGTGCTAAAATTAAAAATATTAATTTGCAGTGATTAATATTTAAATTAGGGATTTTGATTTGTTATAATTTTTGCTAAAATTAAAAATTTTGATTTGTTGTGATTTGTGCTAATTTAAATTTTTTGATTTGTATTAAAATTGGAGATTTTGATTTGTGGGGGGTTTGAGATTTTGATTATGAATTTTTATTTTGATTTTTAATTTTTTCAAACAGTCATGGAGAAATATTTCAAAAGAAAATCAAAGTTGGAATTATCTCTTTCTCAAGAAAAAGATGATAATTATTCTTCTGCAAAACGAAGTCGTATAGAAATCAACTTAGTAGACCTTCCTGCAGATCCAATACTACGGCCTCGAATTATGGAATATAATGCTAATAATCAAGTCCGAATTCTTAGGGTATATCTACAAAAAGGTCCTTGTCAACCTCGTGATCATAATTTTCCACAAAAATCATTTGGACAAAAACTTCAGCGATTTAATCAGCATGGTTTAGTGAATTTCCTATTTGGTTGGAGTATAGCGTAGCAAAAGATGCAGCATTTTGTTTATGTTGTTGTCTTTTCAAACCCAATATTGGAGATCAAGCTAGTGGTGATTCTTTTGTTGGTGAGGGTTTCTCAAATTGGAAGAAAAAAGAAAAAATTCAGACTCATGTTGGAGGTCCCAATAGTGCTAATAATCAAGCTTCAAGTAAATGTCAAGACTTGTTAAACCAAAACTAACATATTGAGACGATTTTTTTCAAACAATCTAATCAAGCTCGAATTGAGTATCAAACCCGTTTGAATTCATCGGTTGATTGTGTTAAATTTCTTCTAAGACAAGGACTTGCGTTTCGTGGCATGATGAATCTGAAAATTCAAGTAACCAAGCAAATTTTCTTGAACTTCTCAAGTTTCTTGCTGACCATAGTGAAGATGTCAAAGTGGTTGCATTGAGCAATGCTTCACAAAATCTCAAGTTGACATCTCCTGATATTCAAAAAGACATTGTAAATGTGGCCACATTTGAAACTATCAATGTGATTATTAGAAATTTTGGTGATGCACTTTTCTATTTTGATTGATAAAGCCCGTGAGATATCAATCAAGGAGCAAATATCAGTTGTAATACGATATGTTGACAAAAAAGGCCAAGTGATTGAGTGCTTTTTGAGTATTGAGCATGTTGCTAATACGAATGCTCTCTCACTTAAACAAGCTATGAAAAATTTATTCTCCAAACTTGGATTGAGTATTTCCAGATTGCGGGGTTAATGATATGATGGGGTTAGTAATATGCAAGGTGAGTTCAATAATCTTAAAGCACTTATACTGAAAGAGAATCCTTGTGCATATTATGTTCATTGTTTTGCTCATTAATTGTAATTGGTACTTGTAGTCGTGGCAAAGAATCATAATCAAATTGCTTTACTTTTCACTTTGGTTTCCAATATTGTGAATGTTGTTAGAGCATCATGTAAACGCCGAGATATTGATAGGGAAAAGTAAGCTGCAAAAGTTGCTGAGGCACTTAATACTAGAGATCTATCTAGTGGGCATGGTTTAAATCAAGAAACTAATCTTAAACGTGCTGGTGATACACGTTGGGGTTCACACTATGGTACTTTAGTCAACTTGGCTAGTATGTTTTCAACAGTGATTGATGTGCTGGAAATGATTTCGGAGGATGGTTCAAATTCAGAACAATGAGCAGAAGCAAATGTATTGTTGGACTCAATTCAATCATTTGAGTTTGTATTCAACCTTCATTTGATATAAACGACATTGGCTATTACAAGTGAGTTATCGCAAGCACTACAAATGAAAGATCAAGATATTGTTAATGCCATGAATTTAGTTCAAATTTCTAAAATATGGCTTCAAAAGATGAGGGAGAGTGGGTGGACACCCTTACTTGATGATATTTGTCATTTTGTGAAAAGCATGAAATTGATGTTCCCCAAATGGAAGATATGTTTGTAGCTCGAGGGAGAAAAAGGTGCAATACTCAAGAAATTACAAACTTACATCACTATCGCGCTGAGTTATTCTACACTGTTTTGGATATGCAAATTCAAGAACTAAATGCTTGTTTTACTGAGTCGAACACTAAGTTGTTACTTTGTGTGGCATGTTTGAATCCATCTAACTCTTTCTCTAGTTTTGACAAGAAAAAGTTAATTCATCTTGCTAAATTTTATCTCAAAGAATTTTCTTCAGTGAAGCTCATGGTACTTAATGAACAACTTGATACATATATTATTGACATGCTATCCAGTAGTGAGTTCTCAATGTTGAATGGAATTGCCGATATTGCTAAGAAAATGGTAGACACTAGAAGAGACAAAGTATATCCATTCGTGTATTTGCTCTTGACTTTAGCATTAATCTTACCCGTTGCAACTGCTACTGTTGATAGGGTATTTTCAGCTATGAATATTGTGAAGAATCGGTTGCGGAACCGAATGGGTGATGAATGGATGAATGATAGCTTGGTTGTCTACATTGAGAGAGATATTTTTGATGACATTGACAATGATACTATTATGGAAATATTTCAAAAGATGAAAACTCATCGGGGTCAATTGTAAAAGTTTAAAATTTAAAACTTTTTATAATGAATATTAATTTTTAATGTTTAACATTAGCTCAAAAAATTATTATTATATTATTGTTGTTGATTGGGAAAGAAAAATTTTGAAATCGTAATTAATGGGTGCCCCTGTATATTAAATTCCTGACTCTGCCACTGCCTACAAACTAAGCTTTGTGGCTAAAAACCAAAATTACCATTGCAAAAAGTGGTGACACGAGCATCCCACCAATAAAACTATTTGTGACCCCCTATTTTGCATGGTTAAGTTTGTCATCACAAAGAACATCTCTCCAACAACAATTTTACTTTTATTTAAAATTTTAGTTAAAAAATAAGTTCTCCATTTTAAAGGATCACTTTCAACTAGCTCAATGACCAGGAATTCCTACCTCTGCTTACCAAGTCATGGGCTTGAGCCATGAGTTCACCTTCCCCTCCCTTTTATGTGTAGCAATATGTTTTTATTTTTATTTTTTTTATTATTAGTAATGAAGTAATATTTTATTAGATAAATAAAATATTACAAGAAGGAAAGGAAAGAAAGAAAAAATATCAATTTGGAAAGGCCAAAATGACTTCAATCCAATTCAATGCAATATTTGGTTGGCAAGAACTAACGAACATAAACATAACAACCAATATAAAGCTTAAACTCCTACACCCAACACTTGTGTAGTTTCTTCATTCAAAAATTGTTTAAGTTCTCCAGAATACCTTTGTGGAGACGTAATTTCTGAATGACAACATGTGGCCGAGGTGGCACCGAAGTGTCAGCCAAAGTGCCATGTGTCCTGGACATGATGCTGAGGTAATCTCAGCTACACCGAGGTTATCTGCGAGAATACCGGAATCCGGGATAAGCGGATAAGGGACAAGAGTCCTAGATTGGGAAAGGACTTCAGTTTGGATAAAGATAAGACTCTTAGAGAGTTTATTCCAATCCTACTGGGAGTCCAAGATTGACAATAAGACAGAATCCATTGAAGCTAGACTTCTATTGGGATTAGGTCTGTGCTGGCTATAAAAGAGAGGCACCCCCATGGGTCTAAGGTACGCTTTTTGTATTCTGAATAGTGAGTTAGGCACTTTTACTATCTTTGAGAGATAACTGACTTGATCGTCGGGGTGCCCCTGGGTGGACGAACCACCGACGGAGTCTCTTCTTTCTATTACAGGTCGTTCGGGCTTAATCTATTCTGCCAGTGTTCTCCAGCTGAGTACCCGTTTGGCAGTGTGGTCGGAAATTGACACCCACAATTTGGTGCCGTCTGTGGGAAAGAAATAAGAATAGATGGCCAATAACGGACAGAAAGAGAAGGTTGGGGACGACACTCCTACTGGGAGTGGGAAACATATTGACCTTGATGTTGAAGAAGACAACTGCAACAAAGAGACTCGTGATAGGAATCACGGAGAAAAGGACGTTGGTCAGGAGGGCGACATACTAAAGAAATCAGACCGAAGCGGATATTATAATGAGGATGACCTCCGGGTATGGAAAGAAAGATGCTTGCGGAGGGACGATGAGATGAAGGGAATGAAAAACAAATTGGCGGACCTACAAACGGTTGTCAACTTTATGATACAGAACAATGTCATGCATCCACCATTCTCGTTACAAGATACGCCGATTCCAGCGGTCAAGAAAGATGCCCCGAAAAGATGGGCAAAAAATAGTCCCTACAGTCCCCCAGCACACCAGGACCGAGAAACACTCTCACCACCCTTCAAAGGAGGTCGGGCGAAGAGAGTCAAGAAGGGGAGATTCTAGGAGGACGCATTACACCAAGGAAGCTGACCCCAAAGAACATCGGCATGCTCAAGGGTAGGAGTTGTGTTTCAATGCAACTGATGGAGAAAGGTCCAAGAGGACTCATAATCATACTGGGAGTAGCGCACCAAAAAGGTTGAAATCCGTCGATAGCCGAGCTTCTGGACGGACCAAGGAGGATCTAAGGGATTACCTCCAGAGGAAGCAACAAAATGCTGAGGTAACCTCCTCGATTAAGCCGAGAACACCGTTCTCGTAGAGTTGGACAAATTTGAGGCCCCGAAAAGGTTCAGTATACCGAGGTTCCAGATATACGACGGTAAGTCGGACCCCAACTTTCACGTCGGCTTGTACCTGAACTCGATGGAAATATACACCGGGAACGAGCCATTGCTTTGCAGATGTTCCCTTCGTCCTTCGAGGAAATAGCATCAGACTGGTTTCACAAGTTGCCGAAAGGAATTGTGAAAACCCGGGAAGGCCTAGCCGAGATGTTCGTGGCTAGGTTTGTGACAAACAAACTACAGCCATTAAGGGTAGACTCCATGATGGCTCTGAGAATCAGCGAGGATGAAAGCCTTAGGGCCTATGCCAAGAGGTACTATGAGGTATTCAATCGGATACCAGCATGCAACCGAAAGGTGGCGGTCGTGTCTTTTAAGAACGGCCTGAAAGACGATTGCTTGCTTTGAAAGTCACTGGCAAAGGCGTTGCCGAAAAGTATGGAGGAACTTATGGCCAGGATAGAAAAATATGCCAAGGCTGAGGAGGACACGCCGGGGACAAAGACGTCAAAACAAGAGAAGAAAAGCGGCTCGCCAAAGGAAAGCCAAGGTGATAGTGGATACAATAAGCAAGAGACAGGACTGAGGGCCACGCAGACAGTTACAGCCACATTCTGAATCCTAATTTACAATGTCTTGGAGAAAATCTGAAATCAACCCTATTACAGAGCACTAGTAAGGGCTCCGGGCGAATTTATGGGAAGAAGCCTTGGCAAGCGTTGTGCTTATCACAATGAAGATGGGCATTTGACTCAAGGGTGCAGAGCCCTGAAGGCACATCTGGAAGACCTGGTAAGACAAGGTCATTTAAAGGACCTTGTAGATAAGGCCAGGACAAGGGAAGAACAGGCAAGACTACCTCAGGCACCGGCTGCACCACCCCCTCCAGCACCACAACCGCAGGCAGGCAGACCTCGAGTGATCAATGTGATTCACTCGGACGTCAATGAGAACGAAATACAATGGGAGACTCAGAAGGTAAAACACTTGCAGCATGTGTACCAGGTCCATTAGAAAAGACCTAGGGCAGACGAGTGTCAGGGACCAATGATGTCCTTTACTAAAGACGACCTAGAGATGATGCAGCATCCACACAACGATGCCTTGGTAATATCCCTCCAGATTGGAGAATGCCAAGTGAAGCGCATCTTAATTGACCAAGGCAGCTCTTGTGACATCATGTATGTCAGGTGTTACAAGGAGCTTAGCCTTCACTAAGATGATCTGGAACAATCCAATGGTCCAATGGTCGGGTTCTATGGAACGCAGACATGGCCCCTGGGAGCAGCTAGTTTGGAGGTGCAGGCTGGCACCAAGAAGATAAAAACTGAGTTCACAGTAATTGACACTCCCTCCCCTTATAATGCTATCTTAGGAAGGCCATGGCTGCATGCAATGGGGGCTATTCCCTCAACATTGTACCAGCTATTGCGATTCCCAACAGAGCATGGAATTGAGGAGGTCATAGGGGATCAGGTGCAGACAAGAATTGCTCCATGGCAGCAATGAAATCCATTTGCAACATACGAGAAGCAGAAGTAGCAATTCAACTGGGGGCATACCAGCAGCGGCTGGCTAGAGCTTATAATAAGAAGGAGAACCCGCGAGAGTTCCAAGTTGGCGACCTCGTCCTGAGAAAGGTCGTCGGCAATAAGAAGGATCCCAAAGAGGGAAAGCTTGACCCAAATTGGGAGGGACCCTATAGAATCATCTCGGTATTAGGCAATGGGGCATTTCGGCTTGAAGACAGTGAAGGCAAGGAGTTGCCAAGACCCTGGAATACTTGCAATCCGAATTTTTTCTATCATTAGATTTTTCTTGTTTTTTTAAAGTTTTTTGTTTTTAGCCGAAGTAATAATAAAGTTTTAGCTTGATTTTTAAAACTTGTGTAATCTGACTAACCAGTCATTTGACGATGTTTCTGATTGAAACATGACAAATAACTTAGACTTATTATATGGCAGAGTTCTTACTTGCATATAATAGAGTTGAACTAAGTTGGCGATGTTTCTGATTGAAACATGATGAATAACTTAAACTTATTATATAGGAGAGTTCCTACTTACATATAATAGAGTTGAACTAAGTTGGCGATGTTTCTGATTGAAACATGACGAATAACTTAGATTTATTATATGGCAGAGTTCCTACTTGCATATAATAGAGTTGAACTAAGTTGGTGATGTTTCTAATTGAAACATGATGAATAACTTAGATTTATTATATGACAGAGTTCCTACTTGCATATAATAGAGTTGAACTAAGTTGGCGATGTTTCGGATTGAAACATGACGAATAACTTAGACTTATTATATGGCAGAGTTCCTACTTGCATATAATAGAGTTGAACTAAGTTGGCGATGTTTCTGATTGGAACATGACGAATAACTTAGACTTATTATATGGCAAAAGTTCCTACTTGCATATAATAGAGTTCAACTAAGTTGAATCAACTTGAACTTGCCATATCGACAGAGTCAAACATAGATTGGAACAAAGTACAGGTCAATCAGATTAACAAAGAGACCAAGGTTGGTAACCTCGGCCACTCTTTATTTGAATCTAACCTCGACAACAAGGTCAAGGCCACATGCTTAATGAGAACCCAAGTGGAACTTAGGTTCACATTAAGGGGCAGAGAGCTGGAGAATGATGCTTGGGAGTTGGAATTTACAAGCTAAGGTTAGTTTAACACTTGTTGAAATTTTTACAAGTTGAAGTTAAGCCGAGGTCACGCTAAAAGAAGATTGGTTTAACACTAGTTGAATTTTTTTTAAAAAGTTTACAAGTTAAGCCAAGGCTGTATTGAAAGAAGTACCTACGTACTTGCCAAGACTTGGAAGATATTGGAAGACGGAAGTGGCAAGTTGTAAATAACACTTGTAAAAATATTCTGAGAAATATTTTCAAGTGTTAGGTCAAAGTCGAGATAAACTATTAGTGGGTATAGCCGAAGTATTCCACACCGAGAAGATTACACAGTTAAGGTGTACGTTGAAGACATGTAAATTATTCTAAGTATGGAATCATACAAGACAGTAAAGAAAAGACAAGCATACAAAGACTTAGTCAAAAAAAAGAAGACTTGCATTCAGATAAGGAAAGAAGGCACTTCGGCCTGACATTGAAGAAAAATTGTTCAGATTACAAAAATGACACGTTAGCCAAATTAAAGCTTACATTAACAGAGGAAAAACATCAAGACTAGACTATTCGGCATTAGCATCGGTTTGGGCTCGGAAGACATCTGAGAACTCTTTTTGACAGCCTTCTCAGCCGCGAGCTTGGCATAAATCTCTTGGAGATTCTGGTCGATGCTTTTCTCGACGATAGGTGCGTCAGATGCTGTCTTCTCAGGGGTAGCTTCTTTTGAGACCTCGTCTTTCTCATCCTGAGTCAAGTCCAAGACTTGCTCATTCAGAGTAGGGGACTTGGTCCCAGAAGCCTCTTTGTTCTTCTCGGCCTCAGCTTCCTCCTCGGACTTAGCCTCGTCCTCGGATTGGCTTGGAGTAGAGGGGAATGGTAGGACGATGCGGTTGTTTTCTCAAAGAGAATCTCGAGGACGACCAACTCTTTCAGAGCAGCCATCCAACCAAGGGTATAGCCCTTGTTGCATGCCTGTCTGACTTGTTTCTTGTAATCTTCTCTGACGTTGGTCGGCCTCTCGGTGTACGCCTTCTCGTCCGTCGATTTGATCTCGGCCTCTTTTATGGCTAGGGCATCTTGAAGCTCTTTTTGGGCCTCGACCATCTTTGCCTCAGCCTCTTTCTTTTGGCTGCAAGGACCTTAGCAATGGCCTCTCCAGCATCAGCCTTTTCCTCGGCCTCGTCCTGAGCCTTCTTAGCTGCCTTGGCCTGATTTGTCAAGGTCTTTATCTTTGCCTCGACCTTGTTGATGGTATTCTGCAAGCTAGCAGCCTCCCTAGTCTTGTTGGCCAACTCCTTCTTGATGGCAAAGGCTTGCATCATAAAGGAGTGGCCATGTTGGATCGCCTAGAAGAAATGGAAAAAACGAGTTAGTAAAACTCTCTAAGTATGAAATAGCAGAAAATGAAAAAGTACCAAGTGTTAAGGGCTTACTTGGACGGAGTGCTGCAACATTAGAGTGAAGTTTTCATACTAGCTCATCTCGGTGTTGTGATTGAGATCTTTGGGGAGGAGTAAGGCTATTGAGAGAGCAACACTGACTTCAATGTCGTCGGCGTTGTTGCCAGCTCTAACCGGCTTGTCCTCAATTGTAATTGGGGGAGCCCAAGGGGCATCAGACTTCAGAGAACCCGAGGCTGTTGCTGATTCGGACCTCGGTCTCTTTGACCTAGTTGATTCGGAAGGTGCAGCCTCGGCAGGCCTCTTTTCGGCCGCGGAGGCACTTTTTTCTACCTCGGCAATTTTAGAGATCGGTAAGTTGTCCTCAGAGTCGATCTGAGTCACCGTTGCCTTGGGTTATGCTTTTTTCAGCCTTTTGGGCTTTGGTTTCGGCTAGGATTGGGATGGTGAAGGTTAAGCAGTGACAGTATTAGGGATGTCGGCCAGAAGGTCGTCTGCAACAGCTTTCTTGCGACCCATCTCGGCGGCGATGGCTGTTTTACATCGGCGTTTGCATTGAGATGGAGGGATTAGTTGTGGAGCCGAGGTAGATGGTTACTCTGCAGGATCAGATGTTGATCCTTGGTCAGGCCTTGATGATTCAGTTTGTGGAGTTGTAGCTGATAGAGAAGACTTGCTCTTGCTTTTTCTTGGGACGTCGGGAAGAACAGATCTGTAAGTCGGGATGAAATTCAGAAGAAGAGGAGCCCTGTGCTGGTTAACAGGCAAGTCCAGCAGCTTGTTGAAATCCTTGCTGGGGTAGAAGTTTTTTCGAAAGTCCTTCGAGGGTTGAGGAAGAATTGCAAAGATAAAAACGAAAGGAGGTTAGCACATACAAAAACATCAAAGTAAGAAAGACTTGAAAGCAAGAAAAAGAAAACACTTGGCTCTTCCCCTCTCCCTCTTTGAACAATATACGGCTAAGAGGGTAGAGGTGAAGGTCGTCATCTGGAAGGAACTCCCAGTTGCTCGAGACAATGAAGTAATCATCTCCGGCTCCCTTGTTGGAGTCTGGGAGGTCGGCAACAAGTTTGTATTCTGTGGACCTCGGTTTGAGTTAATAGATGTAGCCTTTTTCTTACTTGAGGCCACACATGGTATATCAGTACTGGATATCGGCAAGAGTAACCCTAGCGTTCTCTTTTTTGGCTAAGGCTATTATGCCATTAATAACTCGATGAGAGTTGATGGTGAGCTGCATTGGGTTCAATTTGTAGTAATGGAGGACTTCTCGGAAAAGGATGTCAAGAGGGATCCTAAGCCCACACTCTATGAAAGCTACAATTGGGAAGGGCATGGAATCGACTGTGGGCATGATAGAGTCATCCTCCCCAACCAACCTGAGATGGACGTCGGCAGGAATGGAAAACTTCTGCCTGAAATATTCTAACTTGGTTGGGGTGTCTACCCTATACCTCCACATACCTATGATGTCGGCTTAAGAGGAAAGTGTTGGGCTTTAAAAGGAAGTGTTTTGTAGGGGTTTGAAGGACCTCGGCCAAAACCTAAATGTGTGCTGGGGTAAGAATTTGTTAGGATCTAAGGGGAATTCGTTTCAATTTTCCCTAAGATTCGTGAGTTCTACGACAAATCCTAAACCTAAGTCTAGGCAAATAAAGATTGAAGGCAAGAATCTGGAAAAGACACAGAAAACAGAAACAAGAACAATGATTCAGAATCAAGAATAGTGATAAAGTTTGTGCAGGTGTGTAAGGCCAAGAACAGTGGCAAAAATCAACAGATATGTAAGCAGTGTGTGTATACTCAAGAATGGATTGGGCAAAAACAGAATCATGAAACAAACATGCTCAATACATGGTGGAATTCAAGGCACAAATTAACGATCAAAAGACATGAGCAAGTACGCAAAGGTAGCGAGTACAGCAGAGGAGTTCTTTTGGAGTAAAATAAGAAATAGAAACAAGGAGGAATAGTGACTCATCGAAGAAAATGAAGCCGGTGTTGAGTACACCGGAGTTAGATGACGGCAGCAATTGGAAAAGATCACCAAAAGCTTCGCCGGAGGGGAATGATGGAACTGGCTGCAGAAAGCTTCGCGAAAGCAGCAATGGAGGATTTGAGAGAGAGAGTTTAAACGAGAACGTAGTGAGCGAAGTGATTTTGATGAAAACCACAAAATGACATCAAAATTGCAATCAATGTGCCTAGGGCAACGTGCTTGTCAGACGGCGCATGCACGAGTGATATGGCTTAATGGCGCGTGTCAGGTACGGGTTAGTAGGGGAAAGACGCGTGGCAAAAACGGTTAAAATACTGTGCGTGACAGCTCACACGTGTGTTGAAACTCTTGAAGTTCTTGGTTTAAATAAAGCAAAGACCTCGGCTATGAGAATGATCTCGGCTAAATAATTTGAATCGACTGGATTGTTTGTCCTAAGGCATTGATGAAAACAGATTAACAGGTCTTGGTCGAATGGGGCTAATGAATGATGGCCTTGGTAATGAAGGATAAAACGAGCTTAGCCGACATGCTAAGTGGAGGAAATGATATAGGTTCCATCACCTTAGGATGCTAAGGTAATAGAACCTAGGGGGTAGTTGTGGAGACGTAATTTCTGAATGACAACACGTGGCCGAGGTGGCACCGAAGTGTCAGCCGAGGTGCCACGTGTAACACCCTCAAAATAATAACATTAAACCCATCAAATAAGACATTCATTGACATATGAAATAACCACATTCTTCTATTCATCAGAGTTGATTACAAAAAAAATATTACATGTTAACAACAAAAGCAAAATGCCCTACGGGCTTACAGTTTTCCAAGTTAACACTTGGTTACAATAAAAGAGTGCTAACTCATCTACACATTAAGCCCTCGGCTTGAATATACATGTAATACATCAAAAAGGAACTAAAACAACAACAATCTGCTCGCCTCTAGCCTCCCAAGCTATGACCTTGGAGGTGGCATGCTACCTGTACCTGAAAATGATATTCCCATAAAGGGTGAGCCACAGCCCAGTAGAAATACACTAAACCAACCATGAACAATGACTAAAAGATTAGCAATTGATAGATGGCCAACACTGATATATCTACATAAATTACATTTTTATGTCATCCGACTTATGAGTCCAAGTTACTTTTCATTTTCCCTTTTTCAACAGATAAGCATATTAGCTCTATCATCATTTCAACAGATATGTATAAAGACTATATCCCACATTCACAGATAAGCGTATAAGCTATATCCACATTCTCAACAGATATGTATAACAACAATATCCCACATTCGCAGATAAGCATAAAAGCTGTATCCACACTTCACAACAGATATGTATAACAACAATATCCCACATTCACAGATAAGCATAAAAGCTGTATCCACACTTCACAAAGATAAGCATATTAGCTCTATCTTCACTTCTCTAGACAAGCATATGAGCTGTATCTACGGAGTTCATCCCCTATCTTCTCCCAATACTATCCGGTTTAGAGGTATATCCCCCATCTTCCCCTAAATCGCGGAGTACATCCCCCATCTCCTCCTCGACACATAACGTATACAAACACATTGGTTCTATATACAATCACTTAATATATACAGTTAATGTATTCTATCAACCGTCAAATCCCATGACACACTCCATTGATTAGTTTCCGTTTGCCTAATCATCATGCATTGTCTACAACAATCACGACTATCCTCCACCGATAGTCCAAAGCAATTATTTCTAAACAGAAAATAAATGCACAAATGGATATTCAATCAACATTTCAATTCGGTGTGTGATAAACAATTCAACTACACCTTTTATCCCAATACATTTCCAATCTCAACAATTCCATTTCATTTCCTCATTTCTCCCAATTAATTATCCCAATTAATCAATCAATGTAATTAGGTCAACTCCCATAATTAACATTTCAACCCTTAGGTCCCATTTTCATCAATGATTCAACATTTATTCCATTTCTCTATACCAAACATGCATCTAGGTTTATTATAAATGAAACCCCAACTTTGGAAAAATAACACAAAAGCCACAAACTTTTACAAAATTACCAAACCAACCCCAACATCTCAAAATACCAAAATTTAAAGACAAAATCCATAGAGAGGAGTAGGAAATCCCTACATCAAATTCGGAGCTCCAAGGGAGAAGATGACAAAACCCAACGTGCTCCAAATCCTGAAATTTTCAGATTAAAATGTAGCCCTCGGCGATCAACAACTTTTTTGTAAAGGCCAAAGATGAGCAAATCACTTCTACTAGATCAAAACCTAGAGAGAAGGTAGAGTTCTAGAGTGAGAGGCTCAACAATGGTGTTTTTGGAAAAGTAGGAGAGAGAAGAGAAAGTGAAAAAGTGATTTGAAAAGTCAAAACTCGGAACTTAAACCCAGTTGCCCGCTCGAGCGTCAAACACCCCGCTCGAGCGTCACTCACAGACTCCCGCTCGAGCGTCAACAATCCCGCTCGAGCGGCGGATACACACTCCCAGAACTTTTACAGAACCAGGTCTCCGCTCGAGCTTCCAACTCCCCGCTCGAGCGGCACTCACACAACCTCGCTCGAGCGGCCAATCTCACGCTCGAGCGTCCAACACTGCACAGGAAATACTGGATGGGTGAAATTCCCGCTCGAGCGCCAAAAGCCCCGCTCGAGCGGACAGGTCAAAATCTGGGCAACTAGTTTTGGTTTCTAAACTCAACCAACCTGTAACAAACCTGCCTAACACATCCTATAACTCAAATATGAAGTAAAAAGGATATAAACAAGATAATAATCAACTACCAACATCCACGGACACATGTCCGGATCACTGTACAACAAGGGTAAATCCGGGATCGCTATAACCTTCCCCCCTTAAAGAATTTCATCCCCGAAATTAAGCACAAGTCTTCAAAAACAGGTTTTCCCCCATCTTAGACAATGTTACATTTTAACATTCCACAATTCGACCCCTTACCGGTCACCCCCTCCCTTTAACAAGAGGCATTTCACAATATGTAAACAACATATGTACTTTCAACATGCATCAACATTACGCATTTCCTTTCCAATTTCAACAATATATTCAACATATATAATGTTACGTTCAACTTCCATATGAGGCAAGTTCCAAAACATACTTCCAATAAACCAAACATTTTCAATGTTTCACAACTTAAGACATATATAAAAGCTCTTAAGTTCAACAATAGTTCAAAATCTAAATACAAGATTATATGTCAACAAACAAGTCAGGATATTTCTCACAGACTTCCAACTCACGTTCCCAAGTGGCTTCCTCCACTCCGTGATGTTTCCACAAGACTTTCACCAAAGGAATGGTCTTGCCACGCAGGACCTGATCCCGCCTATCCAAGACCCGAACCGGTCTCTCCTCATACGAGGCATCCTCATCTACCTCTAAATCAGTCCAATCCAACACATGTGATGGATCTGGCTCAAACTTCCTAAGCATACTCACACGAAACACGTCATGAACTCCGGACAACTGCGGCGGTAAGGCTAACCGATAAGCAACCTCGCCAATCCTCTCAAGGATCTCAAAAGGACCAATAAATCGAGGGGATAACTTCCCACTCTTCCCAAACCTCATCAAGCCTCGCCTAGGTAATATCTTCAGAAAGACATGATCACCTACCTCAAATGCCAAAGGCCTCCTCCTACGATCAGCATAAGATTTCTGACGACTCTGGGCTGTAACAAGCCGCCTACGGATAAGCTCAACTTTCTCCGTTGTCTCCCTAACCAACTCCGGACCCAATAAAGGTGCATCACCCACCTCGGCCCAACACACTGGAGACCTACACGGTCGGCCATACAAGGCCTCAAACGGTGCCATACCGATACTAGACTGAAAACTGTTGTTGTAGGCAAACTCTACCAAGGGTAAGTGCCTCTCCCACGTCCCACTGAAGTCCAGGACACAACCCCGAAGCATATCCTCAAGGATCTGAATAGTACGCTCGGACTGCCCATCAGTCTGAGGGTGATAAGCCGTACTAAAGGTCAACTTAGTGCCCAAGGCACTCTGCAAACTCTGCCACAACCTAGCAGTAAAATGAGGATCTCTATCTAAGACGATCGTCACTGGGACCCCGTGCAACCTCACTATGTCCCGAATATACAAGTCGGCAAGATGATCTACCGAATCTCTCACGCGCATAGGAATAAAGTGCGTCGACTTAGTCAACCGGTCTACAACCACCCAAATAGCATCACTACCCCGCTGAGTCCTCGGAAGACCCACGATGAAGTCCATAGTGACATGCTCCCACTTCCACTTGGCAATAGGCAAGGGTTGCAACAAACCCGTTGGCCTCTGATGCTCGGCCTTCACTTGCTGGCAAGTAAGACACTTCGATACGAAAACAACCACATCTCTCTTCATACCCCGCCACCAAAACTGGCGACCCAAATCCTGATACATCTTAGTGCCTCCCGGATGCACCGCAAGGCGCGAATGATGAAACTCTCGGAGTACCTCCTCTCGGCAAGACTCCGGCACAAATAAGCGGTCTCGGTACCTCACACTCAGGTCGGGATACACCGCCAAACCCTTCTCCACTTTCCCACTGGAGATCTTCTCTCGGATGGACTCTACCTCAAGGTCGCCTCTCTGCGCCTCTAACACTCGTGTCACAAGTGTAGGCTGTGCAACAACAGAAAACAAGGCCGCAGCCTCAACGGATTCACTCAGAAGTAAATCAAACTCCCCAAGTGCACCCAACATCTCCCATTCCCGGATGGCTATACACGCTACATCGCTAATGGATTTCCTACTAAGGGCATCGGCCACAACATTGGCCTTTCCCAGATGATAGTGCAACTCAAAATCATAATCCTCAATGAACTCCATCCATCTCCTCTGCCTCAAATTCAAGTCTCTCTGTGTAAACAGATACTTCAAACTCTTGTGGTCCGAGAACACCTCGAACTTCTCACCATAAAGGTAGTGCCTCCAGATTTTCAAGGCAAAGATCACAGCCGCTAACTCTAGATCGTGTGTAGGGTAATTCTTCTCGTGTGTTTTCAACTGACGTGAGCCATAAGCTACCACGCTCCCCTCTTGCATCAACACACAACCCAAACCCTCTCGTGAGGCATCACAATAAACCGCATAGCCCAACCCTCTCTCTGGAATAATCAACACTGGAGTGGTGGTCAATCTAACCTTCAGCTCTTGGAACGACTTTTCACAAGTCTCACTCCACACAAACTTGACTCCCTTCCGAGTCAGTCTAGTCAGCGGTGACGCTAGCCTGGAAAAATCTTTCACAAATCGACGGTAATACCCAGCTAATCCCAGAAAACTGCGGATCTCAAACACACTCTTAGGCTGTGCCCAATCCTGCACTGCCTCTACCTTGGATGTATCAACAGACACTCCTTCCCCGGATACCATGTGGCTTAAGAATTTGACTTCCCTTAGCCAGAACTCACACTTCCCAAACTTGGCATACAGCCTATGGGCTCTAAGCAACTCAAGCACCACTCTCAAGTGTTCCTCGTGCTCCTCCTCAGAAGGCGAATAGATAAGGATGTCGTCCATGAAAACAACTACAAATCGATCCAAGAATTCCCGGAAGATCCGATTCATCAAGTCCATAAAGACTGCCGGTGCGTTGGTAAGCCCAAATGGCATTACTAGAAACTCATAGTGGCCATACCGCGTACGGAATGCCGTCTTAGGAATATCCTCCTCCCTGACCCTCAACTGGTAGTAACCCGATCTCAAGTCTATCTTAGAGAAACAACGGGAACCCTTCAACTGGTCAAACAAATCATCTATACGGGGCATAGGGTACTTATTCTTAACCGTAGCCCGATTCAACTTCCGGTAGTCAATACACAATCTCAAGGCACCATCTTTCTTTTTAGCAAAGAGGGCCGGTGCTCCCCACGGTGAAACACTAGGGCGAACAAAACCCTTATCTAGCAATTCCTGGAGCTGAACTTTCAACTCAACCAACTCTGCTGGAGCAAAACGGTAAGGTGCCATAGAAATCGACGCCGTGCCGGGCACTAGATCAATAGAGAACTCTATCTCTCGGTGAGGCGGAAAACTAACAAGATCTTCGGGAAAGACATCCGAATACTCACAAACCACCCTCGGCAATACAAGCTGGGTCTCACCACTCTCACCTCTCTCAAAGCTAGCAAGTAGACCACTAAGCTCACTTCGCCCTCGCGAATCATACCCCGACGGTAAAACACAACCAACCCGGTCTCCCAAGAAATGGAACCACTCCCCGCTCAAGGTACATAACGTGACCCTCTGGCGGTAGCAATCGATAACAGCCCGGTATGACGATAGCCAGTCCATACCCAAAATAACATCAAAACCCTTCATGGACATGACAACAAACGGAAAAGGAAGCCTATGGTCGGCGACCTCTATATCACAACCTCTAACACCTTGTTTCAAGATCAACTCACCACCCAAAGGTGATACCACACAAATAGGAGATGCTAACTGTGCCAACTCCAATTCTAAAACAGATGCAAATGCAGCAGATACAAAAGAATGAGATGCACCCGTGTCAATCAACACACTAGCAACCGAGTTGCAAAACAGAAAAGTACCTCTCACAACTGATGGAGCCGGTACTAAATCCTGTGCGGTAACAGCATACACGCGCCGTGTAGGACCCTGATCTACCTGCTCACCTCTAGGAGCATACGACTGTTGCACTGACTGGGACGACGAAGCCCCCGGATTGGCCCTCGAGGCCTGCACAGACTGAGCTGGTTGAAATCCCTGCGTCTGTCTAGAACCAGATGCTCCTGAAGTGGCACTCAACTGTGGGCAAAAACTCTTCAGGTGCCCAGGCTGTCCACACTGATAACAAGACAAGGGCTGCCCCCTGCCCAAACTCTGACTCTACGGTCTAGCTGAAGAAGAAGCAGCTCTCTGACCTCCACCCTTCTGCGGGCAAACTGAAACCTTGTGACCCAGCTGGCCACACTTGTAACATGCAAACTCCCCCTGATTGCCTCTCCCCAAGCCTGCACTCGGCACTGGAAAGGTCGATCTAGAAACTGCACCCTGAGGCTGCTGAGGGTTATGACCCCTCTGTCTCCTGCCATCACCCTGACCATCCTGGCTCCTCTTGGAGCCCCTCTGCTCTTCCTCCTCTTCCTGCATCATAATTTCCATATGAGCAGCAGCATCTACCAGGTGTCTATACTCTCGGATGTAAGACCCACCAACTCTCAACTTGAGGCCCCACCTCAACTTCCGCTCAAACTCATGGCAACGGCGTTCCTCAGACGCCACCAGTTCAGGTGCAAACCTGGACAGACTGGTAAAAGTAGCCTCAAACTCGGCCACTGACAAGCCCTGCTGCTTAAGCCGGCTAAACTGATCCCTCAGCTTCTCCCTAGCTGCGGCAGACAAAAACCTCTCCTGAAAAGCATTCACAAACGCCTCCCAAGTACCACCAACACGAGCCTTCTCGTACTTCCACCATTGACCCGCATCTCCCTTCAGCTGGAAGGACGCCAAGGTCACTTTCAGTGCTCCGTCCTCGATGCCAAACATCTCGAACGTCTTACTCATTTGCTCTAGCCACTCATCAGCCTTCAGTGGCTCCTTCGGATCCCCGATAAACTCATCCGGATTAGACCGGAAAAACTCCCTCTTCAAGAAAGAAGGCCCTGCCTCAGCTGCCTGATTCCCAGCCCTAAGAATACCCAAAGCTCCTGCTATCTCTCTGGCCAAGGCACCCATGGCCTGCTGACCCGCTGGCTCGGCTACATTGGCCTGGCCAACTCCCTCTTGCACTGCCGGAATCTCCTCCGGTAACGGTACTTCCTGCCTCGTAGGCCTACCACGCCTAGCACCTCTTCCTCGTCCTGACATCCTAATAAAGGTAATACAGAACGTTAGCAAATTCACAAATGTGCTGAAACTAAACACTCACGTCCTAATGCATGGACAACAGTAATTCACTCCACGTAAGCACATAAACACATAAGCACTTACGAATTTCATCTCCGGATAATGATAGTCCCGAGGCGTTACTAGAGTTCCGGTTAGAAACAGCATTGATCAAGTGCCTTTCCAACAAGACTCCCAGAAACCCAAGGATCCAATCAATATCCTAGAAATTAAATCCCATACCCACATAGTCACATAAGCATGTTATCAATTAAGCACATAGCATATGACACTACATCTAAGTCTCTATCAAGCGAGACAAACCCATTGTGATAGCAATCACTTCCCACGTACCCAAAGTATTCGAACCCGGTACGCTCTGATACCAAGTTGCAACACCCTCAAAATAATAACATTAAACCCATCAAATAAGACATTCATTGACATATGAAATAACCACATTCTTCTATTCATCAGAGTTGATTACAAAAAAAATATTACATGTTAACAACAAAAGCAAAATGCCCTACAGGCTTACAGCTTTCCAAGTTAACACTTGGTTACAACAAAAGAGTGCTAACTCATCTACACATTAAGCCCTCGGCTTGAATATACATGTAATACATCAAAAAGGAACTAAAACAACAACAATCTGCTCGCCTCTAGCCTCCCAAGCTATGACCTTGGAGGTGGCATGCTACCTGTACCTGAAAATGATATTCCCATGAAGGGTGAGCCACAGCCCAGTAGAAATACACTAAACCAACCATGAACAATGACTAAAAGATTAGCAATTAATAGATGGCCAACACTGATATATCCACATAAATTACATTTTTATGTCATCCGACTTATGAGTCCAAGTTACTTTTCATTTTCCCTTTTTCAACAGATAAACATATTAGCTCTATCATCATTTCAACAGATATGTATAAAGACCATATCCCACATTCACAGATAAGCGTATAAGCTATATCCACATTCTCAACAGATATGTATAACAACAATATCCCACATTCACAGATAAGCATAAAAGCTGTATCCACACTTCACAACAGATATGTATAACAACAATATCTCACATTTACAGATAAGTATAAAAGTTGTATCCACACTTCACAACAGATATGTATAACAACAATATCCCACATTCACAGATAAGCATAAAAGCTGTATCCACACTTCACAAAGATAAGCATATTAGCTCTATCTTCACTTCTCTAGACAAGCATATGAGCTGTATCTACGGAGTTCATTCCCTATCTTCTCTCAATACTATCCGGTTTAGAGGTACATCCCCCATCTTCCCCTAAACCGCGGAGTACATCCCCCATCTCCTCCTCGACACATAACGTATACAAACACATTGGTTCTTTATACAATCACTTAATACATACAGTTAATGTATTCTATCAACCGTCAAATCCCATGACACACTCCATTGATTAGTTTCTGTTTGCCTAATCATCATGCATTGTCTACAATAATCACGACTATCCTCCACCGATAGTCTAAAGCAATTATTTCTAAACAGAAAATAAATGCACAAATGGATATTCAATCAACATTTCAATTCGGTGTGTGATAAACAATTCAACTACACCCTTTATCCCAATACATTTCCAATCTCAACAATTCCATTTCATTTCCTCATTTCTCCCAATTAATTATCCCAATTAATCAATCAATGTAATTAGGTCAACTCCCATAATTAACATTTCAACCCTTAGGTCCCATTTTCATCAATGATTCAACATTTATTCCATTTCTCTATACCAAACATGCATCTAGGTTTATTATAAATGAAACCTCAACTTTTGCAAAATAACACAAAAGTCCCAAACTTTTACAAAATTACCAAACCAACCCCAACATCTCAAAATAACAAAATTTAAAGACAAAATCCATAAAGAGGAGTAGGATATCCCTACCTCAAATTCGGAGCTCCAAGAGAGAAGATGACAAAACCCAACGTGCTCCAAATCCCGAAATTTTCAGATTAAAATGTAGCCCTCGACGATCAACAACTTTTTTGTAAAGGCCAAAGATGAGCAAATCACTCCTACTGGATCAAAACCTAGAGAGAAGGTAGAGTTCTAGAGTGAGAGGCTCAACAATGGTGTTTTTGGAAAAGTAAGAGAGAGAAGAGAAAGTGAAAAAGTGATTTGAAAAGTCAAAACTCGGAACTTAAACCCAGTTGCCCGCTCGAGAGTCAAACACCCCACTCGAGCGTCACTCACAGACTCCCGCTCGAGCGTCAACAATCCTGCTCGAGCGGCGGATACACACTCCCAGAACTTTTACAGAACCAGGTCTCCGCTCGAGCTTCCAACTCCCCGCTCGAGCGGCACTCACACAACCTCACTCGAGCGGCCAATCCCACGCTCGAGCGTCCAACACTGCACAGGAAATACTGGATGGGTGAAATTCCCGCTCGAGCGCCAAAACCCCCGCTCGAGCGGACAGGTCAAAATCTGGGCAACTAGTTTTGGTTTCTAAACTCAACCAACCTGTAACAAACCTGCCCAACACATCCTATAACTCAAATATGAAGTAAAAAGGATATAAACAAGATAATAATCAACTACCAACATCCACGGACACATGTCTGGATCACTGTACAACAATGGTAAATCCGGGATCGCTATAACGTGTCTTGGACATGATGTCGAGGTAATCTCGGCTAGGCCGAGGTTATCTGCGAGAATACTGGAATTCAGGATAAGCAGATAAGGGACAAGAGTCCTAGATTGGGAGAGAACTTCAGTTTGGATAAAGATAAGACTCTTAGAGAGTTTATCCTAATCCTACTGGGAGTCCAAGATTGACAATAAGACAGAATCCATTGAAGCTAGACTTCTATTGGGATTAGGTCTATGTTGGCTATAAAAGAGAGGCACCCCCATGGGTCTAAGGTACGCTTTTTATATTCTGAATAGTGAGTTAAGCACTTTTGCTATCTTTGAGAGATAACTGACTTGATCGTCGGAGTGTCCCCGGGTGGACGAACCACTGCCGGAGTCTCTTCTTTCTATTGCAGGTCGTTCGGGGTTTAATCTATTCTGCCAGTGTTCTCTAACTGAGTACCCGTTTGGCAGTGTGGTCGGTAATTGACACCCACAACCTTCATTTCAAGAGTATTGATCTTTCATTTTAAACTATTTCTTCAAACTTTCATTTTTTGTAGTTGTATTTTCCTCCCTAATTACTCCTCAGGACAACTTCATCTCTACAACTAACAGCCCAAGCTTCAAATTTTCACCATTTTGTAAAACACCATTTCAGACTTTTCTTTGCTCTTGACACCTTGACGAAAAGGAAGAACAAAAAAAAAAAAAAAAAAAATCAAAATATTAGACTTTGCAAACCCATTCAACTCTTCCTTCCTACATGTATTTTGCGGACTTGCCCAACTTTTCCTTCCTACATGTGTTACCCTCAAATCTTTTATTAATGATGAATTTTTGCAATCACCGCCAACCTCCTTTTCAACCTCACTATTAGAATCTCAGAAAATATGTTAAGCCTTTGATCTCTAAAGTTTAACTCTATTTTCATAAATTTTTTAAATTAAAAATTATATAAATATACATGGCGTATTATCATTGGTTGTTTAACTTTAAAGTGTTAATTGATTGATTGATTAAAATGAAAAACTTTTTATTAATTTAAAAACTATTTATGGCATCTATTATCAATGCCAACTATATCTATAATTTTAAATTTAGTTTTTTTTATATGGAAACTCAAAAAAAAAAAAAAAAAAAGAAGTTTTAGCCATACCCATACCTAAATTGAAATTTGAAAAATCTTTTTAAAAAAATCCAAATATGATTTTATTCAAAAGTAATTCCAATTATAATTTTTGTCTAAAATTTGAACATATTAACTTTATGATATTGATAAAAATTTCAATTTATTTTTTTTGTGAAAATTAAAATATACATGTGACATAAAATACATCTAGCCATATCTAACTTTTTAAAAAAAATAATAATAATCATAAATAAATAAACAATAGATAGAATTTTAAAACAACCATTCCTAAGTTACATTTACTTTAAAAGGAAAGTCCATGTGAATTTTGAAGTATATATAATTTGAAATTTTTCTTAAGAAAAATATAAATGAAATGCCAACGGTTATAAAATTCAAGTCTCATATCTTAATTGAGGAAATATTATTTTTTCTTCCAAACTATTACGCGAAAATCAATTTGGCACCCAGATTTCGTATTATTTTAATTTGACCCTTAAATTTTTTAAAATTTGATCAATTTATCTCCCACCATCTATTTTCGTTTACTATCAAACGAAACTTGCTGATGTGTCACCAAACTTCATTTGAAATTTTATTTTACCCCCCAAACTATACATTAAAAACAAACTAGCCCCCCCAAATATTAAAAAACATAAATTTAAATATTTAATTTTCATCTCAAAAATGAAAAAAATTAAATTTTAAATTAAAAAAAATTGAGTATTAGTCATGTTGAGTATTGTTTAGACAATAATTGAATTTAAATTTTTTTTTACCCACTCAATCTTGAAATTACTATTAGCCGATCAATTCTATTGAAATTAATTTGAAAAATAAACTAGTTACAATTGTGCATGCACGTACACATAGATGCCAAGAAATTTTTGGCTTAATTAGTTTATTCAGAATCAACTCGAAGTAATTTGAGACCGAAAGAGATGATTCCAAATGAGGATATATATATATATATATATGTTTGCAAAGTATATAATTTAAAATTTAATTTTTCATTATTGATAAAAAAAAATATTTATTAAATATTTAAATAATTTTTTTTTAAAAAAATATTTGGGGGCTAATTGATTTTTAAGGTATAGTTTGGGTGGCAAAATAAAATTCCAAATGAAATTGGGTACTACATCAGTGAATTCCATTTAATTGTAGACGGAAACAGACAACAGGGGGTAAAAAGTTTAGGTATCAAATTAAAATAATACAAGGTCTGGGTGTGAAATTAAGTATCGCAAAATTATTTGAATTCCAAAATGATATTTCCTCATCTTAATTTTATTGAGAAAAATATAAAATGGAAACTTGAAAATTGTAGATATAAAATTTAAATTAATAATTAACAAATATTTAAATTGAATATATAAATAAATAAACTAAGTAACTTATAGGTTGAACATGAATCGACATAATTTTTCAATTACTAGGGTTGGAATAAGATATATTTGCATATAAATCAACCTAAACTCAGCTTTTGGGTTGTGTTTACGTTGTATTTGGTTGAAAAATTTGGATAGAGATTTGGAAAGGAAAAAGAGAAGGGTAAATATGTGTGAAATTAGGTAAAATGTAAGTATATTTTATTCATATTTTACCTACATTTTCCCTTTTCATTTTTAAATCACTTCCCAAATCCCCTAACTAAACACATCATTTAGTGTCTAACCCAATTCTACCAACTTCAAGGTGCTCCATGCACATTACAACTTGAAAAACTATAATATAATTTAAATATAAAATTTAATTTAATTATTTACTAAATATTTCAACTAATTAATCCATCAATTACTAATCAATTTTCTTACTCAAATCCAAGCATAGGGCTATGACCCATGGTCTAACCCAATTCAATCTTAAATATTTTCGTCACACATAAATATATCTTAATATTAATGCAATAGTTTTGAGTATAAATATATAAAATTTTACCCAAGCTTAATTTTTTTTTTAATAAATATGTAGATTTTATTATAAAAAAAACAAATTACTTGTTGACTTTTTGACTTTCGAAAGTTAATAATGTAATTTTAAGCGTGCCAGCAAAGATCAATTAGTCTTTACAGAATATTAATTGCCAACCAATTATCAGACGATTGTGTTATAGTTCCCTCAGCCTCAATGAAGATGAGTTTTACTGGTGACTTGTTGAGGAGAATTTACTAAATAACAACAAGTGAAGAACAATTTCAAAATTTGAATTTCATTAAGTAAAATGAAAACTTACAATAATCTGACCCAGTGTCATAGAGGTTTATAGCAACAAGCTATTTGAAACTACTCCTAGGAAATGAAATGCAGTACAGGAATTGAAGTGTAGAAATGTAAAGAACTGGAAGGAAAAACGAAGTAAATAAACTAGTTTTTTGATCTGAGTCTGAGGGGTTCATTATGGGGCCTTCTCTGCTATTTATACTCTTCAATGATAACCGTCGAAGTGGGCTTCCAACTGTCGAAATGTTCTCCCAGGATTGCTGAATATGCTCTCTCACAGTTAGTTCCACTATGCCACTCTTACAGTTAGGGTTTCCCTTCTGATTTTGAATTTAAACTTTATGAGCAACCATTAAGCCACATCATCTTGTATCTCTCGATTGTTTCAGTGCTACGCAGATCCATTATTACCAAATGAACTACCACGTGTCTGACTTTGGTTGGCAACTTGTATTAATTTCCCAAATTGCCCTTTCCATACCACGTGTTAAATTATGATTGGCCTTTACAAATTATACAGCTAACATTACCCTCGCACTAATATACCCAATACTTAGTGATATTAGTGAACTAGTGCAATCCACCCATGTTCTAGGACATTCATGGACTCTGTGTATTCTGGTATTTTAACCGCTTTTGAATAATGAAGCAGTAAACTTCATTAAATCCTTGTATCTTGCACTTCCATTCTTTGAGTAGACGAAAAGACTTGTGCATCCCCAATGGCCAATCATACATTCTCTTACATTGATCGAGCATACGAGGAGTCTTTGGAAGATGACTGTAGGCCTCGAAAGGACCTTAATGCATTTATTGGTGACACCTATCCACCTTCATTTATACAAGTCATGGAAGCTTTTGCAAATTACCAATCTTTAGACCAAAAATCTATCAACTACAAACCCTTGGACCATGTATTTGCAAAAATGGATCTTGGAAGCTCCTTTTCTGCCCTACCACTCTCTGCATGGAACACAGTTGCTTCTTCTTCCTCCAAGTCTACTGGCTGGGGAAGTTGGCCAGAACCTGATGAACCCAAACTAAGAGAGTGAATTCACCATCGATTTGTTGAATTCGATGATCCTCTATCTATCCCTTCTTTTGCTCAGTGGTTTACCCTTATGTACCCATTGATCACCGACGTAGTTTGGAGGACAACTTACTTGTGGCATGGTACACGTCTTCCATGCCAACGAAGATAGTGCGAGCAACTCCTCATCCAAATGAAGCATAGGGATATAATCCATCATTCTTGGCCAAGAAGGAAAAACTATGCTCTTCAGACTGGCTCGAATGCTGAATAATCCCCAATTCCTCTCTTCCTTTGGGATGGACCCCTCTGCATCTCCTCTTCCTCAGAATCTTCATTAGATGGAGGAACTGAAACTTACTCTTTTCAAGAATCAGTTTCTTCTTTCCTACCAACCTCCAGCTCTTCCTACTACATTTGAGCGATACCAAGCTCAACTTCTGCTTGTCGCCTTTTCTCACTTGCCCTTCAATGTGCTTGGGGATGAGACTCCTCTTAAGAACTTTCGATGGGCCTGTGATATTATGACTCAGGGTCATGTCCTCAACCCCATTGCCCAGGCAGAGCTTCAAGCTTTCTTGGATCAACTCCCACTCATTCTTCATTGGTACCAAATTTCTTTGGCTACTAGTAATTCTTTGGACAAAATTTCGGCCAATCGAATTCAAACCTAGTACGAAGTAGAGAATCTCATTAAAGAATATAATAACTTCAAGAATAACGATGAAACGTACTAGGATGATTTAGATATGGACGAAATGAAACAAGGATTGAAGGAGATAGAGTTCGAGATGAAAGTTGAACATCTTTTTCATCAAATAAGAACATACTAGCTGCAGCAACCCAGCTTCAAAAGGACAAAAGACAAAATAAAGAAGGAACATAAATTCATTGACCACTGCTGGGTCAAATTTAATGAACTTGTTACTTTTTCCATTCCTTACTTTTATGAAATTGAATTTGTAGCCAAGAAGGCTTTCTAATGTAATTATTTACATATCAATAAAACTAGGTTTTTTCTTTCTTACTCAATTTGGCATGATCTGTTTTTATGTTCCAATTACATGTTTGTGACCATTTTATTCGCCCAATTCAAATAAAATTAGAGCTTCGAATTTACTAATTTTTTCCTTCGAAGCCTGATTCGAACATTTCCAATGGAATACTTGAAACTTGATTTGAATATTTCCAACATATGGAATACAATTGACAATCTTTGCCTTAGGTCTTCTCATTCTAATCGCATGGTCAATATAATTTTAACAACTTTGAATTGACCACCCTTTGTATCAAAGTTACTTTTAAGTACTTCAAAGTACTTTAAAAAAAAAAAGGTTTGCTTTGACAGGGAATTCTAGAAGGAATTTTTCATGTTCAGGAAAGTCTTTTTGGATTTTGATCTCTTACTTGACTTAGTACTAGCTCTGCGACTTTGAAATCTAAAACATCAAATTAGAATCAAATTCTAGCTACAAAATACTTCAAAGTTCACTTCGAAGGATTTCATCCTTCTCAAAAAATCTAAGAGCAAGTCTCCAATCCCTTTGAAGCAAATCAAACCTGCATCCTCAGGAATAAAATGCGCTTCGAAGTCAACTTCTTGCTCTTAAAGCCTCGGTTGGTTGTTTGGCATCTGGCTTTGGAGCCAAATCTTGACTTTAAAGCCAAATATTTGTTTTCAAAGCCAATCTAATTGTTTGAGATATGTTTCCCGCCCAAACAATCACCCTAGAGATAAACTTTTCATGTTGTACTTTCAGGACTCCTACAGACAAATTGGACATCTTTCGTATAGAAAGGTTTAAAAACCTTTTCCCTTCGCGCTTTTAACTTACTTGCTCGCCCAAAAACACAAACCCTTTATTTCTATTGTTCTTTCCTCATCTTTACTCTTTTCTCAGCTTCGTCCTCCGAAAACTCTTATTAATGGCTTCTTCCTCCTTGAAAGTACCAGTTGTGGAACGTGTGAGCCCATCCGCGGCTTTAAAGAGGCGTACCTTCGAAGGTATCTAAGCTCAGAGCTGGTGAACTGAGTACCATAGATAGTCGCCTCTTTATTCCTTGCCATAATAAACAACAGGAATATGTCTGAGGACCTATCTTCGGAGAAGCCCTAGCTTAATTTCATGCTTTATGTCCTCGTCTAGAGGATCACTGTCTCTTCTACGAAGGGGGTTTTGATTGGGGAAGCTGGAGGATAAATCGCCCCCACCGCTGCTGGCCCACATTGAGGGTTGAATGGGAGGAATGGTATGACAGGGTTGTGCCTGTTAGAGAATAGAATCTATAAGAGCTCTGTATCCTTGATGGCCTTCACTTTTCCAGGTTCATTATCCCTAAGGATCCTTTCTTGATTCCTGCAGCCCTTTATTTCGGGAATTCGACTGTCAATTTTTTCCAGTTTCGGTGTGGTATGATGGCCCCCACCGTTCTTGATATTTGCCATCTCTTAGGGCTCTCACTACTTGGTGCTCTTATTACGCCTGGTTATCCAGACCTTCCAGTCAACTTCACCATTCCACCCTTGAACTCTTCCTTCAATGATTTTGTAAAATTTGAGAACAAGAAAGTAGGTTCTGTAGTGACTGAGAGTTCTTTTCCTTCATTCTGTATTGGTTATACGAATTTCTCTTTTGTACTTCATCTCAGCGGATTATGCCTAAGTTTGCCCGACTTGCCAAGGCTCTTGCTTCAAAGAAGAGGATAGCCTTGGCTCCTTATGTTTTACGCCATGTTTATAGGGCATGTTCCTAATTTTGCGAGAAACCTCTGCATGTTAACCAAGGAGGCCCCCTCCGGGTATTACAACTTCGGCTCTTCGCATATTTCACTGGTCTACACTCCAAGTGGTTGAGATTTTTGGTGCAAGAACCCACTACTTACAAAGAGAAATTTGTCAGGATTTCCTTACAGCCCTCCAGCTTTGCCTATTATTTTACTTTCTTTCATCAACTCCTAATTTCTCCACTTCCTTCCTTCTTTTGTTCCTTCGAAACCAACATAGGACCATCTTAGCTCAGGGCATTTTTGGCTAATAGGGAATGCTCTAATTCGTTACACAAGAATATGTGGGCCTCTATCTTGTTGCCAAGGGAGCTCTTTATCGGTACTTTGAATCTTCGAGCCTACAAATGTATATCTGAAGTTTATTGTCCTTCCCAATTTGCCAATTTGGGCTTATTTAAGGAATTCCTATCGCTCTCTGTAGCCTCGCTAATACCAATCTCACAGTCAGAGACTTGAATGTACCCAAAACTGAATTAGAGGAAGCCATATTTAAATTGCTACAAGAGTTGAGTGAGTTTCAATTCATCCCCTTTATCCCACATGGCACAGCTTTAAAAAGATTTCAAAGTTGGTGGACAGCCAATATGGAGGTGCTCCTGGCAATTCCTCTCAAAGATCTGCTGGTGGGATTACATGTGCCCTCTCAAGCTAAACCTAAAAAGATTGGGACCACTATTACTGTCTCTACTACCCCTGCTATCCCAGCTCTTACTCCTGTTGCCACAAAGACTGCTCCCACTGCCTCTCCTCCTCCTCATCCTCCTCCTCCTTCTCCTAGAGTCACCAGCGCTACTTTAAAAAGAGGCATGCATTTCCATCTCTTTTTTCTCTTTCTCTATGATGCCTTGTTCATCTACTTATAGCTTACTTTTAATACAGGAGCTTCACAAGTAGACTCTCTTCAAAAGGCTTAAGCGCTAAGCATTTTTAAAGAAGAGAAAACTTGTGCTTGGCCCTGAAGAAGAGGAGGTGCCTAAAAAAACACCACTTAAAAGGAAGAAGAAAATAGTCTCCCTTTCTGATTTCAATGATGACCTTACTCATTAGGTAGTTGCCAAGGCAGTAGAGAGAGAGAAAGAGAAATATAAGGAATTAGTGGTTTTCTAGAGATATGAGAAAATGAGACAACATCAGATATTAAGGAATGAAGCTGCTGCTGCTGACACACTCCAGAGGGAAACTGTCACGACCCAAACCCGCCCCTATGGGTTTAGCACCGTAACCGGCCAGTAATCCGTGATTACCAAAGACCTGCTTAATAGTAAAGACAGTAATTCAGAGTATAGTGGTTGGCGGAAGCCAAAATAGTAATAAAAGATGTCCAATGAGT
Organism: Camellia sinensis; assembly: GCF_055761805.1. Classification (NCBI taxonomy): domain Eukaryota; kingdom Viridiplantae; phylum Streptophyta; class Magnoliopsida; order Ericales; family Theaceae; genus Camellia; species Camellia sinensis. The sequence continues at coordinate 87,619,462 of NC_138965.1, forward strand.
TGTGACAGTCTGTATGCAAAAAGACTTTTCCGAACATAATCACATTCGTAACCAAAACACATTTACATATCAGATATACATACATACAAGTTAGGGATTCAATCCCTGTGCCATAGCTGTACAGTAGGAGTCTATAACATCTATTACAAAACCGAAACAGAAAGGTGAATTCGAACACCCCAAAACAGTCGTAGCTTGAACGGACGTGGAACCTCGAGGCGAGGCACAAAGGCTGGCTTGACAAAACAAGAGCTAACCCGATGCTCCTAGCATCGACCCGGTGTCTGTACACCTACATATATATATAAACAGTGAGCTAAAGCCCAGTGAATAACAACTGTGTAAAGAGGTTAAGAATGAATGTCCTTTCAGTATTTAAAACAGTCATTTAGAAACAATAATAGTCATATGTGGTATATCCAATAGCAAAACAGTACAGTAGGTCTTAACAGAACGAACAGTCAGTTGATGGCCATCATAACAGTAAACAGTAATGGTTCCAAACATGGGAGCCAACAGAGATCTCTGTAACAGTAGCAATAACAGTACAGTAACAGTAGATTGCTATGGATGCCACGAATTCAGTTCATAAATAGAACAAACATTGATTCCGTAAGAAATACCATTTCAGAAAGCAATACAGTAGATCATTTAGAAAATATTCATGATTGAACATATCTTTACAACATTGTTACTCACAGAACACTGGGTTATAAGCAGCTAATGAGCGTCCTCGGATGCTAACCCTACACAGTTACAGAATGAACACACACTAAGTTACACACTTGGGTTTAATAATTTAACCCCTATCATGTCTTGGTGTGGTTTTACATCAATATTCTCCTTAAGATGCCTTAAACATGCCCTAGGAATGCCTAGGATGGAAAGAGGATGCAAAGATGCACTTTAAACACTTCTCAAAATTTGCTGAAACAAGGGTCCACGCTCGAGCGTGGCTTTCTACACTAGAGCGGACATGCAGACAAAGGAGCTCCGCTCGAGCATGACTTTCCCTACTCGAGCGGACTGCAAACTCAAGCAAAAATACTGGATACACAAAAATCACGCTCGATGGGCGCTCGATCCACGCTCGAGCGTAAGACTCAGGTCCTCGCTCGAGCATGAACTCTATCGCTCGAGCGGACTGCAAAACAAATGAACTTCTGGGTACACGCATTTCACGCTCGAGCGTGACTTTCCACACTCGAGCAGAAGTGCAAGACTCAGAGTGTACGCTCGAGCGTGGGTCCAAAATCTGGAATTTCCAGATTGAACCTCCAAGCACAAACTCAACTTTTCAAACATCAAATCTGATCCTTTTGGGCTAATTTTCTGAAAAACACTTTAAAACCCATAATATGACATGTTTCAAAGATCAATTTTGTAAAATCAAGCTCAAAGGTAAGACAATTAAACACAAACTACAACTCAAAATTCAAGAACATGAAGAACAATGCAAAACTCATACATGCATGAGTTCCCATGAACTCTTATGCTCTAAGACATGATAAAATGCAAGTTTGAGCTCAAGAATATGATTAATTCATGGATCAAAACCAAAATAGAAACATGCATGTGGGAATTTCATGAAAATGACTTCAAAATGCTATGGTATAGATATGCATGCATGAATTCACTCTCAAATTCAACTCTTTAAACCAATTCTTGAATCTAAACACTAATTTACCATGGACCATGCAAGATACAACTAGAATTCACAATCAAGAAGATGATTTCCTACCTTAGGTCTTGAATATCAAGGTATGGAAGCTCAATATGCAATTATCCTCCAAATTTTCTAAGTCTCCAAGCCAAATTCTTGATAAACTAAATTTCCTCTTACTCTCCCTCTCTTGCTCACGGTTTTGGCCTCAAGAAGATGAACAAATTGACATATAATCAAGTCTCAAGATGGTTTATGAAAGTGGCCCACTAATGGCATTTTGGTAATTTACTTGAACTAATGTGATTTACATTATTTAATTCAATTTAATCATCCCAAATCAAATTTAAATTAAACCTACCGTAAAATCACATAAATCCTAATTAGCACATAACACTAATCAATTTCTGATTCGGCCGCCGATAAGGCCTTCAATTTGCAGTTCGAAATTAAAACATGAACAAATTAATTAAGTAATCAAACAGATAGAAATGCGTTTAAACAACACACTCATGCAATCAATTCAGAATTTCAGTTTAATCAGTAACTTATCGTGCTTAACCATAGTTTAGCATTAATCAGAGGTGAGGGTTGTCACAGTCTCCCCTCCTTACAAAGAGTTTGGTCCTCCAAACTCGAATTAACTTCATTTTGGAAGAATACCGGGTCCAGATGGAATAGTTCAGGATATCTTTTCATCATATCGTCTTCCCTTTCCCAAGTGGCATAAACGGCATCATAGTTTTGCCAATCAAATTTCACTAGTGGGATCTCTTTGTTCCTCAACTTTTTGATCCGACCGTTTACAATTTGAATAGGTCGTTCTGCATAAGTGTAGTCATCACTCAATACCACACGTGTAGGCTCAATAACATGGAAGGGATCCTGAAGATAATCCCTCAGCGTAGAAATATGGAAGACACTGTGCATATGCTCCATTTCAGGAGGAAGTGCTACTTGATACGCCACCGGATTTATCTTCTCAATGATTTCATACAGCCCGACATATCTCTGTGCTAGCTTACCCTTGACCCCAAAACGGGTCTGGCCTTTTATTGGTGTCACTTTAACAAAAACATGATCACCTACTTCATATTCTCTGTCTCGCCATCGGACATCCATATAACTTTTCTGTTGGCTTTGAGTGGTTTTCAATCTTTGTTGAATCAGTTTCACCTTTTCGGTGGTTTCTTGTACAATCTCAGGCCCAAGCAAAGGCCCATCTCCAACTTCTACTCAGGAAATAAGAGATCGACATTTTCTGCCATATAAAGCCTCGAAAGACGCCATACCTATGCTCGAGTGAAAACTGTTATTATAAGTAAACTCAGCTAAAGGTAAGTGGCTTTCCCAATTTCCCTGGAAATCAAGAACACACATTCGCAGTAAATCTTCCAGAGTCTGAATGGTTCTTTCTGACTGGCCATCTGTCTGAGGATGATATGCACTACTTAGTCTTAGTTCAGTACCCAATATTGTCTGTAGGCTTTGCCAAAATCTCGATGTAAACTTTGAGTCCCTATCAGAAACAATGGACACAGGCACTCCATGCAATCTAACAATCTCATCAATATAAATTATGGCCAATTTGTCCGCATTATAAATTGTTTTGACAGGTAAGAAGTGAGCAGATTTAGTCAGTCTATCAACAATAACCCAAATTGAGTCCATACCTTTACTGGAGCGAGGTAAACCAACAATAAAATCTATAGTGATATGCTCCCATTTTCACTCCGGTATTGGTAAGGGCTGTAGTAAGCCTGCGGGTCGTTGATGTTCAGCTTTAACTTGTTGACAATGAAGACATTTCGATACAAAGTCAACAATCTCTTTCTTCATTCCCGGCCACTAGAAATTCAGTTTGAAGTCTTGGTACATTTTCGTATTTCCTGGATGGATAGACAGTTTTGAATTATGGCCTTCTTGCAGAATTCGTCTTTTTAGTTCAGAATCATTCAGTACACACAATCTTCCCTACAATTTCAATACATTATTTTCAAATTTGAACTCCCGCCTCGGTTTGGACTCTCGTTCATCAATGATCTTTTTCAAAAAGTCATCTTGTTGCTGTTTCTCTTTGATTTCTTCAATAAGTGCCAGTTGAGCAGAAATAGCCGCTAACGTTCCACCTTGTTCACGCAAAACAATCTCGACTTCAAGTTTTTCAAGGTCACACAGCAATTCTTTCTGCCCGATGAGTAAACAAGCTAAATTTCTAACTGATTTCCGGTTGAGTGCATCAGCAACGGTGTTAGCTTTCCCTGGATGGTACAGAATTTGCAGATCGTAGTCTTTTATCAGTTCTAACCATCTTCCCTGTCTCATGTTCAGTTCTTTATGTGTGAAGAAGTACTTCAAACTCTTGTGGTCTGTGTACACCTCACATGTTGCCCCATAAAGGTAGTGACACCAAATTTTCAATGCAAACACTACTGCAGCAAGTTCCAGATCATGAGTGGGGTAGTTCTTTTTATGTGGTCTTAGTTGTCGAGAAGCATACGCAATCACTTTACCATTCTGCATTAATACACATCCCAAACCCTTATGAGAAGCATCACTAAATATAGTAAAACCATTCGTACCTGAGGGTAGGGTAAGAATCGGTGCAGTCACAAGTCGAGTCTTTAACTCTTGAAAGGCTGATTCTCTCTGATCGGTCCAGTCAAATGATATCCCCTTTTGAGTCAACTGAGTCAATGGTAGGGCAATTTTGGAGAAGTCTTTCACAAACCTTCTGTAGTACCCAGCCAAGCCTAAGAAACTTCGAACTTCAGTAACGTTTGTCGGTCTAGGCCAACTTACCACTGCTTCAATTTTCTGCGGGTCCACTGAAATGCCATCTTTACTAATCACATGTCCCAAAAACATCACGTTATCAAGCCAAAATTCACATTTAGTCAGTTTTGCATAGATTTTCTGTTCTCTTAAGGTCTGTAAGGCAATGTTCAAATGACATGCATGTTCTTCCTTGCTTTTGGAATAAATCAAAATGCCATCTATGAATACAACTACAAATTCATCGAGGGATGGTTTGAAAATTCTATTCATAAGGCCCATAAATGCAGCAGGTGCATTAGTAACTCCGAAAGGCATAACAAGAAATTCGTAATGTTCGTACCTCGTTTGAAAGGCAGTCTTTTCAATGTCCCATGTCTTGACTCTCAACTGGTGGTATCCAGATCTAAGGTCAATTTTGGAGAAAACCTTGGCACCATGTAACTGGACAAATAAGTTATCAATACGAGGCAATGGATATTTATTTTTCACTGTTACCTTGTGTAGACACCCCATTTTTGACCGTCCTCAAGACTTGGACGTCACCGTTTGAACACTCGGTGATCATCTGTGTTTGTGTTCGTCTTGAGTTCTCGGAGGTTTCGGCTATGCGCCTTGCCTCAAGACCTCTCGACATACCTGTTTTGTGTTTGGTTTTGCACCAACACTTGTGGTCTTTGCACCTGAGGGCAGGGAATAGCTTGTTGGCCATCCCCACATCTCACCGGCCATGGCTTGAGGCCACTGGCCTTGTTTTGTTGCTACCGGCCATTGATTATGGCTGGCCGACACCCTTCATGGTCAGCCGACCATTGTTTTGGCCAAATTGTAATTTTTGGCTGCCCAACCACTGTGCATCTGCTTTTGGCAGATATTTTATGCCAGCTGTGATAGCTGGCATCCACTTTGCACCGCCTCCATACACGTGTATGAAGGGATTTCCCTCTTGCTTAGCTTGTTTTGTAAGCTTTGCAAGAGTGAACCTCTATAAAGGGAGGGACTCTCCTCCCTCCTCAAGGGTTAGAGGTTGAGCTCCAGAGGTCTAGATTAGGGTTAGAAATAGTGTATCTATCTATCTCTATATCTCCCTCCCTTTGAGGCTTGCCTTGTACGGCCATGGTGTAAGCCCCTTTGATAGCTTCGAGCCTTGAACCTTGCTTGCATGCTTTGATTATTTTGTTTAGTTGGTTTGGCACCATCCTTAACATGATTTTTAGAGTTTATCATGCTTACCATTTGTCCATATTTGTTTCCTTTTAAGTGTGCTTAAAAGTCCCTCTTTTATGTTTGAGTGTTGGACCATGTTTGTATGCATGTTTGTATGTAAATTTGACCTCATTTCCATAGCATTTGGCCACTGTTTTGGGCCTAGTAGAGAGCTGTCCATCTTGGTGTAAATCCATCATTCGCATGTTGTTGCATGCTTGCCTTGTATGTTGTTACACACTTGGCCTTTGGCATGTTGTTGCATGCTTGCCTTCTTTGTTATTACACACTTGGCCTTTGGCATGTTGTTGTATGCTATACATGTTTGTATGTTCAGATGCTTAGCCTATCAACATGTTGTTGCTTGTTTAAGTGGTGTTGTACTTGGCATGCATCTTGTGTTAAGATACTTTATATGTTCCTATGCTAAGTTCCCCTCACATGTTGTTGCATGTTGGTCATTAGCATTATTGTTACATGTCTAGTATGCTTGTTTGCTTAGGTTGTATGCCTAGTACACATTGCTTATTTGCATGCTCATATTGCATACTTAGCTCGCATTCTTAGGTTTCATTTTGCATGCATACCTTGCCTCTTGAATCACCATGATAGAGGTTAGGTCCATTATTTGTTTATGTGCATTTCATTTGACATTGAAATGGCACACTTGGCCTCTTTGGCCATCACGCATTGAAATGCGCGATTGGTGATCCGAGGGTCGAACACCATAGCCCTTTAAGTCATAAACATGATAAGGGGTGTGGTGGTGCAAACATTGCTTTGAAATGCATTGCCATGCCTTGTCTTGTCCTCTGCTGCTGTCAAAACAGGATTCTGCAGGCATAGATGACCGACCGACCACATTGAGTGCCGACCGACCAAAAATATCTGGCCGAGAGCCATACCAATGGTCGATGACCACTTTCCTATGTCCGGTGACCATTCCTCATGGCCAGTGGCACCCCACAGTGTTCAGAGAGTGCTCTTTGGGACTTGTGCAATTTTCAGAGGCATAAAACAGTGAAAACAGAGGCAACTTGTGCATGGTGGGGGATTTCCAAGCGGAGTTGAGCACGCATGCATTGGACCCTCTCCCCGAGGCTGTTTTATCATTTTATTAGCTTAGTTAATTTGCTTAACTAGTTAATTGGTTTGTAACTATTTAATTGGCTTGTTAGTTGATTAAATTATATTATTCTTTCGGTCCCTCCAAGCGAGGGCGAATTTGTAATAAGTGTGCGTGCGTGTGATGCATGTCTTCCAATCCCCACTTGTTTCTCCCTTTTACTTACCTGCTTTTGATGGTTAGTATTAGGGTATATTTAATTTAGCATCCTTATGCTATGCATACGTGCATCCATTCATTTGTATTGCATGCACCGAGCTCGGCGCATCATACTAATTGCATGGTATTTCAAATCTAACTTGAATACATGTTATCTGTGCATTTCATATGCCATCCATAGATTAGCCGAGCCTATTCTAGTGACATTCTGTATGTAATGCATTAGCCATTTTAACATGAACTAAGATCATGCATGATTGCCAACTAGTTTCTTGTTTTGGCTCGGAGTACACTGTAAGTGTTTTTATGCTTTGGCATCTTGCATGTATGTGACTGTTAACATGAAAGCATGCTCGCCATGAGGCTAATAGCTTAGTTGATTTACTGCCTGAATGCCTGTGGTTGAAGGTCGGATTGTTTGAATTGGAATAATTCATTGAAATCTGTATTTTAGCCTACTTGCGAGTAGCAAAACTCAAATCATTTCGAAACAACGGATATGCGATGCTTTGTTCCAAATTAGGCGATCTAGTCTATACTTTTGTGTTGTGCGCATCACATAGTAAGGTTAGCTAATTAACCGGAGTAAGAACACGTGATGTTTTCAAACCTAGATATCATGGTTAGTAGAGGCCGATCTTTGATCGGGCGAGCGGGGGTGCTCATAGCTGACCTTCCCCAATCATACCCAAGTTTCCAAGCCGAGGCAACTTTGGTGATGACAGACACGTGGCCTTAGGCAAACGAGTTAGGGTTTCCTAAATTTTCCCATAAAAAGTATTTAGGTGACGACTCTATATCTGGCAAAGCAGTCCATGTTTGGCACTTCTTTCTAAAAATCTATTTTTCAAAACGATTTGCCGGATTTGGACTCTTTGGTGATTTATCAATCTTGCATTGCACTTTGCAAGATCAGATTAAGAACCGTGACAGTTTGAGTCCTGAACTGTAGTGAGCCCAAATGAATAGAACAGGATTTCCCTCCCGGGGTGTTCCGGGACGTCTACAGTTTTTGGCGATTCTGCTGGGGATTTAGAGAACTTGACTCGAACTCATGATATCTTGTTTTGATTACACTTATGTGTTTCTTTGCATTGCATTTGCATTGGTGCACCTAGGACACCGTGTTTGCCATATGTTATTCCTGAACGGTTTGTCGGAGGCTCGCTTCGAGAAGCGTGCCATAAGGCTGGCCGGTTACGGGCTCTGTCACGATGGGAACACAAAGCTCGGTTGTTACCGGGGCACCCTTTTGACCATTCGACCTAGTGCATGTTCGGAATCCATAGTGACCATTCTAAAGCTTGGACAGCTTGCTACCCGATTATAGGTTGTTTGAAACCGTTGCGTGCGTAGTGAAACCCTAGCTCCTGAACAAATAGGATAGAGAAACCCTACCCCAATATAGGGGTGTTTTGGCTCTCATTTACTTGCTATGTGTGCTTTTAGAGTGTATCTCTACAGGGGATGCGCATATCAGTTTGCAAATCTGAGTACTAGGCCTAAGGGCATCAGCATCAGTATTTTTTGAGAATCATTTATATCTGCGGGTATCAGATTCGGTTTTTGGGGCAGTGATTTTGGGGAACAGTGATCAGTAGTAGAGTACAATTATTCAGCTATGCTTGTGTCTGTCCTGATTCGGGCTGAAATGCTGCATGTCTTCTCTTTCAATTCAGAGATTTAGTACAGAATAGCCAGTGTTCTCCCTCGCTGAGGCAAAGCAGACATCGGATCCGTCAGTCGCCGGTTGCATCATTACAATTCAGTTCAGCGGACTTATGATGACACAGAGTTCAGAGGAAATCGTGGTTATGACAGTTGCACTAGACCGAGGAACCATCTTGCGGGATTAGACTAATGTCGAAATACCACATCCACCCAGGTCACCTGCTGCGCGCCCGATCTGGGAACCCCAGATGTTTCAAGCTCGTGAACCCACCACGTTTGAGTTAATGGAAATGATCGGCGACCTCCAGAGATCTGTGGTCGATCTGGCCTATGGGATGTCGGCTCCACCACCAGCCACGTCATACGCCGGGAACTTCATGTCCCAGGAGCCCCCGCTACTGGGGCGAATTGTGAACGAGCTCAGCCAACCAGAGGTTGTCTTAAGCTATAGCAATGACGTGTCAACAGCAACCGGGTTTCGCTCTGATATAGTAACCCAAACCCTCGATCAAGCTGAGGCCAGAGGTAAGAATAAGGTGGGAACAGATGCAGATCCCTATGCGCAACTCCAACAAGCTGTTGAGGCTCTGAAAGCCGGGGGGTTGAATAAGCAACAAGTACTCATAGTTTTGGCTAAAACTGTGGATGACAGCTTCCCCACTCAGACCGAGAGTAGTTCAAGCCAGGCGAAAAACCGGGATAGGCCCCGTCATGCCAGAACAGTTCCTTCCACTCCCAACCCTGCACCTGGGAAAGATCAGAAAGCCAAGGCAGCACCTGCCGATCCTTTTTCGAGTACATCCAGCAAAGGTCCACAGACTTCGAAATATCTGCCCCGAGGGCACAGGGTCTTTCATGCCCTTTACATGCCTTTGTCCAAGGCTCTTCGAATCCTCACGGAAAAAGGTCATGTCAAACCTCTTGAGCCTCGGCCTCTCCCTGCTCATCTTCCACTGGGTCATGATGCTACCCAATACTGTGCGTACCATCAATAGGTTAGTCACACTACCGACAATTGCTTTCGTCATCGCCACGAAGTGCAAGACTTGATCGATAATGAGGTCATCCTCCCACCTAGCTTAGTAAAGTCTGTCAGCACTGAGTTTCTGGACTTCAAAGATAGTGCAAGTATGTGATCAGGGGTTGGCCCACCTGCGGGCAGTGCTCGATTTATTCCAGATATGGCGTTTGGCACGCATTGTTTTGAGCATTTGCGAATGCTAACTTTTGTAGTTTCTGGCTTGGGTGTCGAGTCAGTTCTTTGTTTTTGTTTTGAGTCTGTCTCTTTGTCTTGAGTCTGTCTTTCTGCTTAAGGGTCTGTCTTGTTGTATCAAGTCAGTCCCATTGTATAGAAATCAGGTGATTCCAGGGTTGTTGCCTCGGATATCATTATTTTGTTTTGTAATTATCCTTTTGCTTTCTTTTGAGTCTGTCTCTGCTGTGGAGCCAGTTGCAACCAGGAAATTTGAATGAAACAGCTGTGGCTATCATGTTTCCGTGCTTTTTGCTACTTTGAGCTAGCCGTGCTAGAGGATTTGAATGAAATGGTGGAACATCTCGCTTACTTTTCTGCACCTCGAACTCATTGCATTGACCTAAGTTTTTCAAAACTTTTTTTTAACACTGTGGTGATGAAAACAAAGAGGAAGGAATTTCTCGGGATTTGCAAAACTTTGATCAATTAAGAGAAAGAGAGGCATGCTAAGCCCTTAATGAATGAAATCATGCTTGTTAACGTGAGTACCGAGAAGGACCTTGGCTTGATCCAGATTAGTTCCGCACTGTCTTCAACGCGAGCGATTAGTCACTTTCTTAAAAATTTTCAAAAAAAATGTTTTGCGCAGTCTTGTGAAGACCGGTATGGAATCGCTCTTGAGATTGTGCAGCCTAGGATCGCTCTCAGCCTCATGATTCAGCCCCTTTTCTTTCAAACCTTGAACGTGTATTCAGAATGTTCAATAGCCAAACCGCAATGTGAGGCCCGTGTGGCCAAATTCAGAGCAGCCCTCGAACAAGAGGCACCAAAGTCAGATCAAGAAGATCAAATGTCGTCAAGACAAGCTTGTGAGGCTAAATCAGAAGCACCCCTCGAACTAGGGGCAATAATGTCCAATGCGCTCGAAGAGCCGAAGATGGATCTTTCCGCAAATCAATACAACGGCCGTTCTCCTAGATTCAGATGGCTTCAAAATCCTAAAACCATTTGGCATGGACAAAACTACACTTTTACCCTTGAGAGGCTCGCAGGGCCGAAAACCCGGAAGGGCGACCCAGGCAAAAGTTAGAGCAAGAAAAAGAACAAAAAGAACAAAAACAAAAAGAAAAGAATACAGAAAAGAAAGAAAGAAAAATGCAAAAAAAAAAAAAAATAAAGAAAATAAAAAGAATTGAAAAGAGAAGAAAAACAAAGCTCGCAAGGTTGAAAACCCAGAAGGACGGCTTTGGCAAAAGTTAGAGTGTAGAAGGTGAGGGTTAATACACGAGTGTACCTAAACCGGAACTACATAAGGCTTGATTCCCATGTTTGGGATACGTAGGCAACTTCATCTTGAAGTCCAGCCACCAACACTTTCAATGTGACTGTGTCTATATATTGGTTTTGACCATCTTCGTTTTCTCTTTATCCGAGAGTTCCGTTGCGATCATCACTAACGAGGACTGTTTACAGCGTGCTGCGGCGTTATCCAGACAGGAGGTAACTTTCTGTTGCCATGAGTCGCCATTCAAACAAGGGGCAACTTTCCGTTGCCATGCAGCTCTCTTCAGGCAAGGGGCAATTTCCCTTCGGATCCGAGGTTGTGCATCTCGAGAGTAATTTTCATGCTCGTTGAGCACTGGCTGTTTGCCAAAACGGTTTTTGAGAATTTTTACTGAGGTTGACTGATTCTCTCGAAAATTATTTTTCCAAAACTGGACCATTTTCTTGGACCCAAAAAAGGAAAATTTTCAGTGCTCATAGCCTGACTTACATGATTTTCAAATCAAAAATCGAACAAGTATGTTAATCTAACTCTCATTTTGGTCAAAATTGTTTTAGTAGAAAATCAAAAATAAAAAATGGTCAAAATGATGAACTAAGGGGCACAGTTGAGTCAGGCTTCCTGTCTTTCCCCCCATTGCCAGCATACTTGTTAGAAAGGGTGCAACTGGAGCTGTCTGTAAAGGGCTAAAAGCTCTCTCACCCTTCGAGCAACGAGGTATCAAGCCAAGTGCGAACCACGAGTCGGAATGAATTAAGATACCCCACTCCCCCATCCGGAGCATCGACTAGACGTCGTCGGAAGAAGTAGCTGCGAGCTAACAGTGTTATACATGAACCCACAACCTCTTGTTTATCCATCAACCACCCAGGGGAGGGATATATAACAAAAAAAAAAAAAACGAGAGATTGAAGAACAGAGAGATGTGGTTTAAGAGAAAAAGTGAGAAATGGGCTTTTTCAGAAAAACAGAGCCTGAGGGCCGAGTGATGTGAGAATCACAAATAAGAAAGGGTGGGAAATAATACCAGGAGAAACTGGCTCCTCGCGAACTGAGAGGTCTCTTATCTTTGTAACACGTCTGTGTGTTACGTCTTCGGTACTGCTTGTCTCGATTCTTGTTTTGAGTTGTCTCGAGTGTTTCTCGATGTGTCTAGGTTTTTACCTTTTGTTTTTCGTTGTTGAGTCTTTTTTCTGTTGTGTTCAGTTGTGGACTCAATACCCGGTTGAGAACCCTTTTCTCTTTTTTTTCAAAAAATCATTTTGTGCTTAGAGTGCTGTGCCATTCTCCACATTTGTGCAAAACAAGACTAGTTCTTTCAACGACCGCAGGGTTTGACCCAGGTCATGTCAGAATAGTAAAACATGTACCTATCTGAAGTTTTTTTTGGGTTCCGGGCTGTGAAGCAAAAGAAGAAAAGGAAAATTTGGAGCATCTGAGTGTGTTTCAATTTCTGTTGATTGCACCTTTGTATTCTGTCTTTTCAGATTAGACTGTTTGTTCAGGATTCGCCATGTGCATAATGAACCAAGCGCTGTGTTATGAGTTGTATGTAAAGGATGAGCAGTATTTTTGTATGAGTTGTTTTGTCGTTGGCCAGTTCATTACCTAGTTATTACGATGCAAGTGTTCCAATTTTCAAACAACAGATCAATCTCACTTACATTGTTATGTAATGTGATGCAATGCGATGCGATGTATGAAATGTACGAATGCAACACTTTTTCAGACAAAAAGCTTGTTTCATTTCATTATCTTTTCAAGAACATAGCTTTGAAGAAAATAAAACCTACATGCGGTAGTACAATGTGCTCAAGCTACCAGCAAAAAGAAAAAGTACAACACAAAAAAAAAAAAAAAGAAGAAGAAGAGCAGTAAAAGTCTAGATCAGTGCCAAGTGGTCTCAGGCATGAGGGTCTGTCCTCGTCCTCTTCCTCGACGAAGGTCCAGGAGCATCATCGCCAGCTCCACCATCTGAGCCTGAACCCGAGTCACCTTCGGTCTCCTCCTCGGACGACTCTGCATTCGCCTCCGACTTTGCCTCAGACTCATCATCGTCTGGGATCGATGCCCGAGAGCTACTCCCAACATGAGTGTGCCCCGCTTTGGTGCGGGGATATACTGTGCCTCCTTGCCCTCCTCATTGAGCAGGAACAGAAGGTCCAGCTGGAGCACCCCTGTGGCCGACATCTGGAATGGGAACTGAAAAGGACAAATGGCAAATGCATCAGTATGCTACGCAAAGCAGAGTATGAATACTGTGAGCATGTATCAGTGCAGAATGCAGTATGTGAGTACAGTGTATGAATACTGTAAGCAGTGTATGAATACAGAATGCAGTGACCGAGTGTAGTGTATGAATGATGTGAGTAATGCTGTGAACAGTCTGTAGGTTACAGTGTATCGAATGCCGTGAGGGTCGTATATCAAGTACTGTGTTGATGGTGCGATGCATCAGATTGTGCAAAGTTTGAGATGATGGTCGAAAGAACGTACCGGGATACTGTAAATGGCCAGCAAGTCGAAGCTCCGCTGTAGCATCCCCATCATGGAGGCGCTCAACTCCAGGGACTGGCGAGTATACTCGGAGGAAGCTTGCAAAAGTGTGCATCAGTATTCTACGGAATATCAAGAGAAATGAAATGAAATGACTGTACAAAATGCAGTAGTACATACCGGGGGCAAGTCGTAGAACCCAACTAACTCATGATCAACTGGAGGGGAAGCGATGGGGATCTGATAAGTCTCCCCACCCTGCCCTCTGCATGTCATTATCGTGGGCAATGCTGGCCATCTAGCTCCCTGCCCTCTCCGGGACCCACTCCTACCACGGGCCCGAGCCATCCTCGGTGCCTCTGCTCCTGCCCGAGCCACCCTCGGTGCTCCTGCTCCTGCTCTAGATGCCGGCGCTGCAGGCCTCTCCCTCTCAGCTCGGTGAGCACTACCTAGAGGCTACATGATATAGGTTTGGACGTACTCTGCATAGTCGCCCTCCCCTCTAAAGCCCCCCGAGTCCCAACCGATCGTATAAGTGGCCATCTCCCGTGGGGTGTATCTCTTTGTCTGCCTCATGGTCGTAGGGGGCAGCTCTGGAACTGTCTGCTCTGGCACGCCTAAGGTCTACCGCAAGAAGTGCTCGCCCAGGTACCAGGCTTGGCAGACCGGGCCCTCTAGCAAAATCCTGAACTGGGAGGTCTCCTGAGCGCCTTCATACCGCTCCCGTACTGCAATGGGCAATAAGGCCCACGGCTGCCAGGTGATCTGCAAACAAAATACAGTTTGTTATCTACTGTTATTGAAAATGCAATGCAAAGCAAAGCTTAACTGAATTGTAATGTTTGACATACCTCTGCCGCGGTAATGGTATCGAAATAGCGGCGGAAGAATAAGAAAGACTTCCGTGGTCTTCGCTCGCACCTCACGTCGAAGCGGTGGGAGAACGGGATCATGGGAGGCATCTCCTCCTCTGCAACTAGGGCAAGCCTCAGGAAGTAGGCATAGACCCACAACTACAGTATAACAGAGCAAATACCAATATGCTTATCAGATAAAAGCAGAACACGGAATAAAGCAAAAATTGCAGAACCATGTATTGTGCGCAGTGTACAGTCAGTTGGCAGCAAATTGTGCAGTATATGAGGTGTATTGTGCAATGTGTGCAGTGTAAAGCAGATTGCGTGTTCGTAGTATATGCAGTATACAGTCAATTGGCAGCAGATTGTGCAGTATATGAAGTGTGTTGTGCAATGTGTACAGTGTGTAAAGCAAGTTATATGTGTGCCGTGGGTGCAGTATATGACCAGTGCGACAAAGACCGCAGTGTGTACAGTATACAGAGTACAGAGAATGTAAGGCAGAAATATAAAACAGAAGAAGGAGACGTACCTCCCAAGCCCGCCAGCAGCCTCCGAGCAGCTGTCCGCTGAGGCGAGAGGATGAACTCATATAGCCGTAGAGTGTGGCCAAGCCTGAGCCACCCCAGTCGTAGTCCCGGATCTTGGTCACGTCAACCAGTGCACTCAACAGACAAAGGGGCACAGTGTTCGCCTGGTCGGCGTAAAGAGTAGTCCCCAGCAGGAACATGAGGAAGCCGCGTGCATACTGCTCCACCTCTTCCTGAGCCGTAGGCGCCTGGATCCTAAAGTGGTCCTCGAACCACGAGTATCGTACAAATCCTGGACGAGCAAGATGCGGTAGGTCGCCGAGCAGGTACATCTGAGCGGCCTCCTACTCGTCTATATCTGTATCGAAGGGGATCGGATCACCCCCTACTCCAATGCTGGTGAGTATGGAGAAGTCGAAGGGAGTCATCGTCATGTCTCCCGTGGCCGAAAGATGGAAAGAGTCGGTGGTGTCCCACCACCTCTCCACCAGAGCAGCAAGGAGAGGCCTACTCGCAGCCAGGCATGAAAGCCCCATGCAAAAAGTGCCAAAGCTGGCCTAGTCAACGATACGGCAAACTGCCTCAGGAAGCTCTATGTACCACCCCCGGGCCATGACATTCCCATACTCTCGGAAGGCATGGGAATCCCCCTGTGGTCAAAACAAACATTTGCGAAGCAATGTTACAAATACAACGTTGAAAGAACTCAGAATTGATGAAAATACAGTGTGTGTACGCGTGTTCAGATTCAAACAGATATCGGGTGCAGGTGTGCTCGCAGTGAACTACAGCATGTGATGTATCAATGTGTCTGAGTGGTTCAGTGAAAATACAGCGTGTGTGCGCGTGTTCAGATTCAAACAGATATCGGGTGCCGGTGTGCTCACAGCGAACTACAGCATGTGATGTATCAGTGTGTCTGAGTGGTTCAGTGGAAAATGCAGTGAACGTGTTCAGATTCAAACAAATACCGAATATAGGTGTGCTCGCAGTAGACTACAACATGTGGTATATCGGTGTATCCGGGCTAAGCAATTAAAGAACAAGATCGACTATTGTA
This sequence comes from Camellia sinensis, assembly GCF_055761805.1. Lineage (NCBI taxonomy): Eukaryota > Viridiplantae > Streptophyta > Magnoliopsida > Ericales > Theaceae > Camellia > Camellia sinensis. Next base: position 87,635,485 of record NC_138965.1, read on the forward strand.
GTTGTGTTCTACATTGCAAAAAATGAAACAGGGAAGTGTCTACCTCGGAAGCGCCGTAAGACAGATGTGACTCTGGCTCGCGCAGTAGAAGCTCTGGTGGTACGCCCCTGGCAAAACTCCTGAACTGGCGAAGTCCGTTAGGAGGCAACACGTGAATTGCCGACCTGTAGGTCGCTGGGTCGAACGGTCGAATGCTCAAAGGCAAGAGCTCGGCCTCGGGATCCATCTCCTGCTCCAGAGGAGTCCCACCCTGTGGAAGATCGTCTGCCATGTCGAGAATGATGTGAAAATGGTCGGAAGTGTGAAAACCGGGTGAGAATGTGAAAAGTCAACCTAAAAGTCAACCCCGAGAGGGTGAAAATGGACGGAAAGCTCGGAGTCCGGAAGGCGCACAAAGATCAAGGTAAACTTGAGGGAAACAAATCCCGAGTGGTGGAAATCAAGAAAAGTGTACCAAAATGGAGATTCGTTCGGTTCAAAATGTTCGAGACGCGAAGGATTTCGCAAATCAAACGTCAAAAGGGGCTCTAAAACCAAGGAAAAGCACGGATCGAAAGGGGGAAAATCACCTAGAGAGAAAGGGGGAGAGTTTTCGAGCTTGAGGCAAGTGAAGAAATAGGGCTAGAAGCCTTATATTTAAAGACCCGTAGCGAATTGACAAAACTGCCCCGATATAGGCATTTTTGGCTGGTCGGCCACATTATTGGCCGGTTGGCCAAATATTTGGTCGATGGCCTTATTTTTCGGCCGGTGGATGGCCGGTGAATCTCCTACACCCTTGTTTGGGTCAGATATGTGGTTTAGGGCCTCCATTGCTCAAGATAGTGCAAGGAACTGCATTTTGAAGCTTAACCGGTCTCTGTGCCACGTCTTCTGTGCGTAGCACTCGAATACGTGCAAGGTGTATCCTTTTCGTATCCTTTTGTATCTTGCAAAGGCTTAGAAACTACTTCATCATCCCTTGCATTGTCATGCATTTCGAAAGACGCGCGTCGTCGCGCATTTGTATTTCATTTGCATTGTCATGCATTTCAAAAAAACAAAATACAAAAAAAAACAAGCATGCATTGTCATGCATTTTTTTTACCATGCATTGTCATGCATCACTGTAAATATTGCATTTACATACATACATTACATGCATATTGTATATATTGCATTGTAGATTGCATACTTTTACTGCATTATCCATCTACGGCTTGCGCCTTTCCATGTTGGGCTTGGCCTGGTATGTGCCCGTACTTTTCACGTCGAAACACGGTTATGATATTACGTGTTCGCACCTAGTGTTGTGGGTGGTGGCACCATTTTTGTGTTAGACATGGTCTGTTTGTGTTCATGCCTTTCCTAGGCAAGATATGGTTTGGCTGCAGGCGTTATCAATTCCATCTATTGCATATTGTATATATTGCATTGTAGATTACATGCATTCACTGCATTATCCATCTACGGCTTGTGCCTTTCCATGTTGAGCTTGGTCTGGTATGTGCCCTTACTTTTCGCGTTGAAGCACGGTTATGATATTATGTGTACGCACCTAGTGTTGTGGGTGACGGCACCGTTTCCGTGTTAAACATGGCTTGTATGTGTCCATGCCTTTCCTAGGCAAGATATGTTTCGGCCGTGCGCCTTATCCATTGCATCCATTGTATTTTTTTTTTTTGCATTGAACATAGCTTGCATTGTCATGCATCTTTCCTTACATGCATTATAATGCATTCTTCCTTACTTTGCATTGTCATGCATTTCAGTACATGCATTGTCATGCATTTCTCTCATCGTGCATTGTTATATACACCGCATTTGCATTGTCATGCATCTTTCCTTACAGGCATTATAACGCATTCTTCCTTACTTTGCATTGTTATGCATTTCAGTACATGCATTGTCATGCATTCCTTTATCACGCCTTGTCATGCATTGTCATGCATCTCCTTACTTTGCATTGTTATGCATTTCAATTGCATGCATTGTCATGCATTTTAGTATATGCATTGTCATGCATTTTCCTACCTCGCATTATCATGCACGTTTCATTTTGCATTGTTCCTGCTATACACATTGCATGAGTTCCTACGCGTGCTTTACTTACATGTGTATATTTTGCTTGCTTTACACATTTCATGCCTTTCCGCGTGTGCTTTACTTATATGTGTTTATGCATCCCCCCCAGGTGGTTACACATTGTATGTGTTTTCGCGTGTACTTTACTTATGTGTGTTCATACCTTGCTTGCTTTACACATTGCATGCATTTCCATGTGTGCTTTACTTATATGTGTTCATGCATATTTTCAGGAGGTTACGCATTGCTTGCGTTAGCGCGCATGCTTTACTTACATGTGTTCATTCCTGCCATACACATTGCATGCGTTGTCGCGTATTGTTTTACTCACATGTGTTCAAGTTTCTTTTATACACATTGCATGCGTTGTCACGTATTGCTTTACTTATATGTGTTCAAGTTTCTTTTATACACATTGCATGCGTTGTCGCGTATTGCTTTACTTATATGTGTTCAAGTTTCTTTTATACACATTGCATCTATTGTCACGTATTGCTTTACTCACACGTGTTCAAGTTTCTTTTATACACATTGCATGTGTTGTGGCGTATTGCTTTACTTATATGTGTTCAAGTTCTTTTATTTTCACACATTGTACATGTCGCCGCATGTGCTTTACTTACATGTGTACATTTCATTCCTGCCATACACATTGCGTACGTTTCCACGTATGCTTCACTTACATGTGTACATTTCAAGTTCCTCATCATACACATAGCGTACGTTTCCACGTATGCTTTACTTACATATGTACATTTCAAGTTCCTCATTATACACATTGCATGCATTGTCGCGTATTGCTTTACTTATATGTGTTCAAGTTCCTTTATTTTCACATATTGTACATGTTGTCGCATATGCTTTACTTACATGTGTATACTCTTCCTCGCCTCCACACATTGTACACGTTGTCGCGTGTACTTTACTTATATGTGTTTGGGCCTTCATAGCATTGTTATGCCTATTTCCAAATTGCATTGTTGTACACACTTGGGTTGCGTTGTTATGCACCCCTCTCACCCGCATTGTCATGCACCCCTTCGCTGGCGTTGTCACGCACATTTCAATTGCATTGTTGTGCATGTATCTAACAATATTGTACCTGTTAAGTTCTCTTTCTTTTTCAGGTACGATATTGTATGTACGGTTCATTTGAGGCTGGCACGACTAGACGAACCAGAGAGGAACGATATTGTATGTACGGTTCATTTGAAGCTGGCATGACTAGACGAACCGCACAAGTATTATATTCTCTGCATGAAACGTAGCGAGAATAACATAATTCTCTTACATCCTTTCTGCATTGTAATGTAGTTTGGCTTTCGGCTTGCTTAAAACTGTCGTATGTTATGCTTCGTTACAGCTTTCTTTGCATGATCATAAGTTATGCTCGGCTTTGTGCATTGTCTTGCATTTTGCCCTTGCCTTCAGGCGCATATCTTTGTTTGCAGCTTGTATGCTTTGTCTAAGTCTTCGGCCTTGTCAAAAATGGGTCGTCTCTGGGCTTTAACACTCACTCCCGTCATTGTTATGACTTTCGAGTTCTGTCAAAGAGGGGCAACTGTAGACACCCCATTTTTGACTGTCCTCAAGACTTGGACATCACCGTTTGAACACTCGGTGATCATCCGTGTTTGTGTTCGTCTTAAGTTCTCGGAGGTTTCGGTTACGCGCCTTACCTCAAGACCTCTCGACTTGCCTGTTTTGTTTTTGGTTTTGCACCAAACACTTGTGGTCTTTGCACCTGAGGGCAGGGAATAGCTTGTTGGCCATCCCCACATCTCACCAGCCATGGCTTGAGGCCACCGGCCTTGTTTTGTTGCTACCGGCCATTGATTATGGCCGGCCGGCACCCTTTATGGTCGGTCGACCATTGTTTTGGTCAAATTGTCATTTTTGGCTGGCCGACCACTGTTCATCTGCTTTTGACAGATATTTTATGCCAGCTGTGATAGCTGGCATCCACTTTGCACTCCCTCCATACACGTGTATTGAGGGATTTCCCTCTTGCTTAGCTTGTTTTCTAAGCTTTGCAAGAGTGAACCTCTATAAAGGGAGGGCTTCTCTTCCCTCCTCAAGGGTTAGAAGTTGAGCTCCAGAAGTGGATTAGGGTTAGAAATAGTGTATCTATCTATCTCTATATCTCCCTCTCTTTTTGCCTTTGTGTGTGTTTAAGTGTGTTTTGTTCTTACTTTTGTGCATAAACACCTAGTATCACACCTTACCTTGGTTGCTGAAGTGCCAAAGGGTTGTTGTTAAGGTTCTTAAGTGGATTTAAGCTTGGAAAGGCTGCTAGAGCTCCATTCTTGAAGAGGTCTACAAGGGTAAGAATCTTACCCCTTTATTCCCTATTCTTGCACTAGCTTTTAACCTATCTTGTATCTATTTTTGAGCTTAGTGTATAACATATAAAAGTTCTGATTTTGTTAGTTTTAGAACTTTGTTTAAGCTCTCTTTGAGGCTTGGGGTTGTTTCCCCCCTCCAAGGCCTTGTTAGGCCTTGTTTAAGGCCATCTATTTTGGCCCTTTCTTTGAGCTTTGCATGACCTCTCTACCACTGAAATCCAGAGGATTTTTAGGGGTGGAGACGTGGTTTTGAGGTCCTAAATGGGAGAGGGTTATCCCCTCTCCATATGCCTTTAATGCTCACACAAATGGCTTGTGTTGTAGCTTGTATGCTTAGCTTTGTTTAGCTTCTTTTCAATGCATATTTGTGCTTATTTTTTCATGATATAGCACTGTTTTAAGTTGGTTTAGACACACCATGCATGCCTTGCATACTTGTCTTGTAATGCCATGAAATTGCCTTAACATGCTATGTGCTTTGAGCCTTGTTTTTAGCATGATTTTGGCTTAGCTTTGTGAAGATTTTATGCATGTTTTAGTGTGCATGAGGTCTGATTTTGGTCGTTTGGGTCATCTATGACTTGATTTGTATAACTACCATGCAATCTCCCTTGTAGGCTTTGAGTATTGGCCCCTCTAGCATGCTCTCCTTGCATCATTTCAGTGGTTTGGAACTACTTACCATGTCATTTCAGTCCGTATAGCATGCTTGTATACTTGCATTTATGGCTCCTTTGATGTTTCAAAAGGTTTGTGTTTTATGCTCCATGTTTGGGTCATTTTGCATGCCTTTAGACTTAGGCCATTTAGATGCCATCTAGGTGTGCCTTTGACCTTGTTTTGGTCTGCTTTAGGACTGTTTTGAGTCTTTTTGTCCCTTTGAGGCTTGCCTTGTACGGCCATGGTGTAAGCTCCTTTGATAGCTTCGAGCCTTGAACCTTGCTTGCATGCTTTGATTGTTTTGTTTAGTTGGTTTGGCACCATCCTTAACATGATTTTCAGAGTTTATCATGCTTACCATTTGTCCATATTTGTTTCCTTTTAAGTGTGCTTAAAAGTCCCTTTTTTATGTTTAAGTGTTGGACCATGTTTGTATGCATGTTTGTATGTAAATTTGACCTCATTTCCATAGCATTTGGCCACTGTTTTGGGCCTAGTAGAGAGCTGTCCATCTTGGTGTAAATCCATCATTCGCATGTTGTTGCATGCTTGCCTTGTATGTTGTTACACACTTGGCCTTTGGCATGTTGTTGTATGCTATACGTGTTTGTATGTTCAGATGCTTAGCCTATCAACATGTTGTTGCTTGTTTAAGTGGTGTTACATTTGGCATGCATCTTGTGTTAAGTTGCTTTACATGTTCCTATGCTAAGTCCCCCTCACATGTTGTTGCATGTTGGTCATTAGCATTATTGTTACATGTCTAGCATGCCTGTTTGCTTAGGTTGTATGCCTAGTACACATTGCTTATTTGCATGCTCATATTCCATACTTAGCTCGGATGCTTAGGTTGCATTTTGCATGCATACCTTGCCTCTTGAATCACCATGATGGAGGTTAGGTCCATTATTTGTTTATGTGCATTTCACTTGACATTGAAATGGCACACTTGGCCTTTTTGGCCATCACGCATTGAAATGCGCAATTGGTGGTCCGAGGGTCGAACACCATACCTCTTTGAGTCATAAACATGATAAGGGGTGTGGTGGTGCAAACATTGCTTTGAAATGCATTGACATGCCTTGTCTTGTTCTCTGCTGCTGTCAAAACGGGATTCTGCAGGCATAGATGGCCGACCGACCACATTGAGTGCCGACCGACCAAAAATATCTGGCCAAGAGCCATACCAATGGTCGATGACCACTTTCCCATGGCCGGTGACCATTCCTCATGGCCGGTGGCACCCCATAGTGTTCAGAGAGTGCTCCTTGGGACTTGTACAATTTTCAGAGGCATAAAACAGTGAAAACAGAGGCAGCTTGTGCATGGTGGTGGATTTCCGAGCGGAGTCGAGAACGCATACATTGGACCCACTCCCCAAGGCTGTTTTATCGCTTTATCAGCTTAGTTAATTTGCTTAACTAGTTAATTGGTTTGTAACTATTTAATTGGCTTGTTAGTTGATTAAATTGCATTATTCTTTCGGTCCCTCCGAGCGAGGGTGAATTTGTAATAAGTGTGCGTGCGTGTGATGCATGTCTTCCAATCCCCACTTCTTTCTCCCTTTTACTTACCTGCTTTTGATGGTTAGTATTAGGGCATATTTAATTTAGCATCCTTATGCTATGTATTCGTGCATGCATTCATTTGTATTGAATGCACTGGACTTGGCGCATCATACTAATTGCATGATATTTCAAATCTAACTTGAATACATGTTATCTGTGCATTTCACATGCCATCCATAGATTAGCCGAGCCTATTCTAGTGACATTCTGTATGTGATGCATTAGCCATTTTAACGTGAACTAAGATCATGCATGATTGCTAACTAGTTTCTTGTTTTGGCTCGGAGTACACTGTAAGTGTTTTTATGCTTTGGCATCTTGCATGTATGTGACTGTTAACATGAAAGCATGCTCGCCATGAGGCTAACTGCTTAGTTGATTTACTGCCTGAATGCTTGTGGGTGAAGGTCAGATTGTTTGAATTGGAATAATTCATTGAAATCCATATTTTAGCCTACTTGCGAGTAGCAAAACTCAAATCATTTCCAAACAACGGATATGCGATGCTTTGTTCCAAATTAGGCGATCTAGTCTATACTTTTGTGTTGTGCGCATCACATAGTAAGATTAGCTAATTAACAGGAGTAAGAACACGTGATGTTTTCAAAACTAGATATCATGGTTAGTAGAGGCTGATCTTTGATCGGGCGAGCAACGGTGCTCATAGCTGACCTTCCCCAATCGTACCCAAGTTCCCGAGCTGAGGCAACTTTGGTGATGATGGACACGTGGCCTTAGGCAAACGAGTCAGGGTTTCCTAAATTTCCCCATAAAAAATATTTAGGTGGCGACTCTGTATCTGAAAAAGTAGTCCATGTTTGGCACTTCTTTCTAAAAATCTGTTTTTCAAAACGATTTTCCAGATTTGGACTCTTCGGTGATTTATCAATCTTGCATTGCACTTTGTAAGATCAGATTAAGAACCGTGACAATTTGAGTCCTGAACTGTAGTGAGCGCAAATGAATAGAACGGGATTTCCCTCCCGGGGCGTTCGGGGACATCTACACCTTGTTCAATTCATGGTAGTCAATGCAGAGTCTCAGTGAGCCGTCTTTCTTTTTCACAAACAAGACTAGTGCGCCCCACAGTGAAATACTGGGCCTGATGAACTTCTTATCTAACAATTCTTGCAGCTAAACTTTCAGTTCTTTCAATTCAGTAGGTGCCACTCTGTAAGGAGCTTTGGAAGCTGGCTGTGTACCCGGTAACACTTCAATGGTGAACTCTATCTCCTTGTCAATCAAATCCCCTGGCAAATCCTTTGGAAAAACATTTGGGAATTCTCTGACTATAGGAATACTGTTCACACTAGGTTTAGCATCAGTAGGTACAGTCAATACAGAACATAGATACCCCTTACACCCCTTTCTAATCAGTTTAAAAGCTTTCACGGATGAAATCAGATATGGGGGAGGTACTACACCAACTCCGTTAAACACAAATTCAGGTAAACCAGATGGACGAAAAACAACTTGTTTCGTTACACAGTCTATGGTAGCATGACATTTTGTTAACCAGTCCATTCCCAATATTACATCAAAATGGTCGATGTTCAAAGGCAGTAAATCAATATGCAAATGCACATCTCCAACAATAATCTCACATGTAGGGTACATATAAGCACAAGTCATGGATTCCCCAACAGGTGAAGATACAGCTAACAAATTATTCATGGTTCCAATGGTCTATTCAATTTCCGTGAAAAAGCATGCGAGACATATGAATGTGTAGACCCCGAATCAATCAGAACATAAGCATTTTGGGCACAAATTGAGAGTATACCTGACACAACGGTCTCGGTGTTCTACACATCTCCCGATACGAGTGCAAATACCCGGCCTTGCCTTACAGGCTCCTTCCCAGTAGCTCTAGGATTGGGTTTCGGTGGAGCAGTTGATGCTACGGTGCTAGCTGTAGCTTTACTATTGCCTTGAGAAGTGGAAAGGGCAATCTTTGACCATGTGGCCCACCATGCCACACCTGTAACACGCATCCGAGATTTTATAGCATACCCATTTGTGTCTCTTGCCACACTCTGAGCAGGGCGGTATGGAATTGTTACCCTGGCTAGAACTGTTCGAAGACCCAGTGTTTTGCTTCTTATTCAATGAACTGTTCCAGCCTTTCTTAAACTTAAAGCCCCGTCTCTTACCGCGCCACTCAATTGCTGGTGTTTTAGTCTACTTCAATGCTTCGATATTTGACTCGGCCATTATTGATCGGTCAAGAACATCCACATACTTAAATAATTTCAGAACGTTGATTCGGTCCAATATCTCGACATTAAGCCTGCCCTTAAACTTTCTGGACTTTTTGTAATCGTTATCCACCATGTGTGGTGCATAACGGGCAAGTTCGGTGAACCTTGATTCATACTCAGCTACTGTAACGCCCTCAAAAAAATACATAAAACCCATCATTCTTGACATGCAATAATATAAGAGAAATAAACATCTTTCTATTTATCAGAGTAGTTTTTACAAAAGTATTACATGTTGACAACAAAAGTAAACGCCCTATGGGCTTACAACTTTCCAAGCCAACACTTGGTTACAAGAAATGAGTACTAACTCATGTACATATTAAGCCCTTGGCTTGAAATTTTCATGTAATACATCGAAGGAAAACAAAACAACCAAAAAGTTTGTCTGCCTCTAGCCTCTCAAGCTATGTCCTTAGAGGTGGCATGCTACCTGTACCTGAAAATGATGTCCCATATAGGGTGAGCCACAGTCCAGTAGAAATATACTAAACCAACTATAAACAATGACAAAATAACAGCATTCGATAGATGGTCCACACTTATATTCCCACTTATAACACATCACAGCTTTATGACATTCAAGTCCATGTTACATTTCATTTCCCACTTCTTTTCAACTTTGAGTTTGAAAACAAGGCTCAGAACCTAGCCAGATAACTTAATGAGATTATGACTCATCTTTAAAACACCTTTGAAATTCATGATGGATACACATTTTGATGCTGTATCAATAACACATAAACCACTTCCATATTTCATGAGGGATACACATTTTGGTGTTGTATCAATATAACATAGAAAAACTTCTATACTTCACAATTGATAACGATATACATTTTAGTGCTATATCAAATCAATTCAAACACTTCCATAATCCACACTTGATACACATTGTAGTGTTGTATCAATGTCAAACAAAATCCGGTTTAGAGGTCCATCCCCTATCTTCCCCTAAACCGTGGAGTACATCCCCTATCTCCTCTCACATACACAATGTATAAAAAAAACGTAGGTCATATACATAATCAATCAATACATAAAGTTAATGTATTATTCCAACCGCTATATTGGTTAGCATACTAACTCGAGTAGTTCTAGTTTGCCTAATCATCATGCATTGTCTACAACAATCAAGACTATCCTCCATCGATAGTCTCAAGCAGTTATTTCTAAACAGAAAATAAATGCACCAAATGGATAAAATATTGACATTTCAACTAGGTGAGTGATAAATGATCCAACTACACCCTTTAAGTCCATACATTCCCAATTTCAACATTTTCAATTCAATTTCTCATTTCTCAAAATTAATTTTACAAATTAATTTATCAATGTAATTAGAGCATTTCCCATAATTAACAAAACAACCCTAAGGTTCCATTTTTATCAATGACCCAACATTTACCTCAATTCCCCATGCTAAACATGCATATAGGTTTATATAAGTAAAACCCCTTCTTTTGTAAAATTACATAAAAGCCCAAACTTTCTCAAAATTACCCAATAATCCCCAACATATCGAAATGCTAAAATTTAAAGACAAAGCTCATAAAGAGGAGTAGGATATCCCTACCTTGAAGTTAGAGCTCAAATGGGAAAGTTGAAGAAAACCAAAATGCTCCAAATACCAAGATCCATGGATCAAAACGAAGCCCTCGACGATCAACACACTTTTCACAAAGGCCAAAGGATAGAGGGACACTCTAACTAGATCAAACCTTAGAGAGAAGGGAGATCCTAGAGAGAGAGGCTCTCAAAATCGATTTTGGGAAAGTAAGAGAGAGAAAGGAAATGTAAAAAGTGATTTAAAATTACCCAGCTGATGACTCATATACGTATGACCCGCTCGAGCGTAGAATAGAACGCTCGAGTGTCAAGCACAAAAATCTGGAATCGCTCGAGCGCAAGACGTCCCGCTCGAGCTCCAAGAAACAAAAGCAAAACACATCCGCTCGAGCGCGAAGAACCAGTCCGCTCGAGTGTAGATTTTCATCTCCCAGAACTTTTCAGAAAAAGAACTACTCGCTCGAGCGCCAACAAGCCCACTCGAGCGCGACCTGCTCGAGCGCAAGAAACCCGCTCGAGCATAGAAAACACACCTGCCGAAGTTTTGCAGGGACACGAAATGCTGGAAGGGTGTAAACCCCGCTCGAGCACAAAATTACTCGCTTGAGCGGACCATTCAAAAACTGGGCAACAACAATGGGAGCCAAAGCTATACTAACATGTAACAACCAAGTCCAACACATCCTAAAACTCAAACAAATGGATTTAAAGGACAACAACAAAATAGATACAACTACCAACTCCACGGAACCGAGTCCGGAATACAACTAAATAATAAAGGGACAACCGGGATCGCTATAACCTCCTCCCCTTAGAGAATTTTGTCCCCGAAATTAAATACAAGTTTTCAAAAACAAGTTTTCCTCAATTCCCAACAATATTATCACAACATTAAACAACCCGACCCATTATCGGTCAATCTCATCTCTTTTCAAGAGGCAAAACACATTATATATAACAACCTGTATTATCAACATGCATTCCCTTGAAATTTACCAATTTCAACACATTTTCCACAATTCTACCACATTTGCAACATTAATGTCATGTTTGCATTTCCACAATATATTTAACATACACGATATTAAAACAAACGTCCATTTCAAGGCAAGTTCTACAACATTTCCATAAACCAAAACATCACTATGTTTTACAACTTAAGACATATACTATGCTCTTAAAGTTCAATAATATTACAAAATCTCAATACATAATTATACATCAACAAACTAGTCCGGATAATTCTCACGGACATCCGCCTCACGTTCCCAAGTGGCTTCCTCCACTCCGTGATGTTTCCACAAAACTTTTACCGAGGGAATGGTCTTGCCTCGCAAGACTTGATCCCGCCTATCCAAGACCCGAACCGGTCTCTCCTCATACGAGGCATCCTCATCAACCTCTAAATCGGTCCAATCCAATACATGGGACGGATCCGGCTCGTACTTCCGAAGCATACTAACATGAAACACGCCATGTACCACGGACAACTGAGGTGGTAAAGCTAAACGGTATGCAACCTCCCCAATCCTCTCAAGGATCTCAAAGGGACCGATAAACCGAGGGGATAACTTCCCACTCTTCCCAAACCTCATCAAACCTCACCTAGGTGATATTTTCAGAAAAACATGATCACCTATCTCAAATGCCAAAGGCCTCCTCCTACGGTCGGCATAACTCTTTTGGTGACTTTGGGCTGTAACAAGCCTCTTACGGATAAGCTTGACTTTCTCCGTCGTCTCCCTAACCAACTCCGGACCCAACAACGGTGCATCACCCACCTCGGCCCAATAAACTGGTGATCTACACGGTCGGCCATACAAGGCCTCAAACAGTGCCATACCGATACTTGACTGAAAACTGTTATTGTAGGCAAACTCCACCAAGGGCAAGTGCCTCTCCCACGTCTCGCGAAAGTCAAGGACACAACCTCGAAGCATATCCTCAAGGATTTGAATAGTACGCTCGGACTGTCCGTCAGTCTGAGGATGATAAGCCGTACTAAAGGTCAACTTAATGCCCATGGCACTCTGCAAACTCTGCCACAATCTAGCAGTAAAACGAGGATCTCTATCTGAGACGATCGTCATTTGGACCTCGTGCAACCTCACTATGTCCTGAATATAAAAGTCGGCAAGATGATCTACCGAATCTCTCACGCGCATAGGAATGAAGTGCGCCAACTTAGTCAATCGGTCTACAACCACCCAAATAGCATCACTACCCCGCTGAGTCCTCGGAAGACCTACAACGAAGTCCATAGTGACATGCTCCCACTTCCACTCGGCAATAGGCAAGGGTTGTAACAAACCCGTTGGCCTCTGATGTTCAGCCTTCACTTGCTGACAAGTAAGGTACTTAGATACGAAAACTGCCACATCTCTCTTCATACGCCGCGACCAAAACTGGCGACCCAAATCCCGATACATCTTAGTGCCTCCTGGATGCACCGCGAGGCATGAATGATGAAACTCTCAGAGTACCTCCTCTCGGAGAGACTCCGGCACAAACAAACGGTCTCGGTATCTCACACTCTGGTCGGGATACACTATCAAACCTTTCTCAACCTTTCCACTGGAGATCATCTCTCGAAGGGATTCTACCTCAAGGTCACCTCTCTGTGCCTCTAACACTCGAGTCACAAGTGTAGGCTGAGCAACAACAGAAAATAAGGCCGCAGCCTCAATGGATTCGCCCAGAAGTAAATCAAACTCGCCAAGCGCACCTAACATCTCCCACTCCCGGATGGCTATACAAGCTACATTACTGATGGATTTCCTGCTAAGGGCATCGGCCACAACATTGGCCTTCCCCGGATGGTAGTGCAACTCGAAGTCGTGATCCTTAATAAACTCCATCCACCTCCTCTGCCTCAAGTTCAAGTCTTTCTGTGTAAACAGATATTTCAAACTCTTATGATCTGAGAACACCTCGAATCTCTCACCATAAAGGTAGTGCCTCCAGATTTTCAAGGCAAAGATCACTGCCGCTAGCTCTAGGTCATGCGTAGGGTAATTCTTCTCGTGTATTTTCAACTGACGTAAGCCACAGGCAACCACTTTCCCCTCTTGCATCAACACACAACCCAAACCCTCTCGTGAGGCATCACAATAGACTGCATAACCCAACCCTCTCTCCGGAATAATCAAGACCGGAGCGGTGGTCAATCTAACTTTCAACTCTTGGAACGATTTTTCACAAGTCTCACTCCATACAAATTTGACTCCCTTCTGAGTCAGTCTAGTCAACGGCGAAGCTAACCTAGAGAAATCCTTCACAAACTGGCGGTAATACCCAGCTAATCCCAGAAAACTGTGGATCTCAAACTCACTCTTAGGCTGTGCCCAATCTTGCACTGCCTCAATCTTGGATGTATCGACAGACAACCTTTCTCCGAAAACCACATGGCCTAAGAACTTGACTTCTCCTAGCCAGAACTCACACTTCCCAAACTTGGCATAAGCCCATGGGTTCTAAGTAACTCGAGCACCACTTTCAAGTGTTCCTCGTGCTTCTCCTTTGAAGGTGAATAGATAAGAATGTCATCCACGAAAACGACCACAAAGCGATCTAAGAATTCCCGGAAGATCCGGTCCATCAAGTCCATAAAGACTGCCGGTGCATTGGTAAGCCCAAATGGCATTACCAAAAACTCATAATGGCCATACCGGGTACGAAATGCCGTCTTCGGAATATCCTCCTCCCTGACCCTCAACTGGTGGTAACCCGATCTCAAGTCTATCTTAGAGAAACAACGGGAATCCTTCAACTGGTCAAACAGATCATCTATACGGGGCATAGGGTACTTATTCTTGACTGTAGCTCGATTCAACTTCCGGTAGTCGATACACAGTCTCAAGGCACCATCTTTTTTTTTAGCAAAGAGGGCCGGTGCTCCCCACGGCGAAACACTTGGGCGGATAAAGCCCTTATCCAGCAACTCTTGGAGTTGAATCTTCAATTCAACTAACTCGGCTGGGGCAAAACGATGAGGTGCCATAGAAATCGGCGCCGTGCCGGGCACTAGATCAATAGAGAACTCAATCTCTCGATGAGGTGGCAAACTAACGAGATCCTCGGGAAAAACGTCCGAGTACTCACAAACCACTCTCGGCAATACAGTCTGGGTCTCCTCACACTCACCACTCGTAAAGCTAGCAAGAAGACCACTAAGCTCACTCCACCCTCGTTGATCATACATCGGTGGCAACACACTACCAACCCGATCTCCCAAGAAATGGAAACACTCCCCGCTCAAGGTACAAACTGTGACCCTCTGGCGGTAGAAATCAATAACAGTCCAGTATGACGATAACCAGTCCATACCCAAAATAACATCAAATCCCGACATGGGCATCACTACAAAAGGAAACGGAAGCCGGCGATCGGCAACCTCTATATCACAACCCCTACATCCTTGTTTCAAAATCAACTCACCCCCAATAGGTGACACTACACAAATAGGAGATGCTAACTGTGCCAACTCCAATCCCAAAACAGATGCAAATGCAGCAGATACAAAAGAATGAGATGTACCCGTATCAATCAATACACTAGCAACTGAGTTGCAAAACAAGAAAGTACCTTTCACGGCTGATGGAGCAGGTACAAGATCCTGCGCGGTAACAGATACACGCGCCCTGTAGGTCCCTGATCCAGCTGCTCACCCCTCGGAGCAAACGACTGCTGCACCGATTGGGACGACGAAGCTCCTGGATTGGCCCTCGATGCCTGCACAAACTGAGCTGGCCGAAAACCCTGCGTCTGCCTAGAACCAGACGCGCCCGAAGTGGCACTCAACTGTGGGCAAAACCTCTTCAGGTGCCCAGGCTGACCACACTGATAACAAGACAAGGACTGGCCCCTGCCCTGACTCTGGCTCTGCGGTCTAGCTGAAGATGAAGCAGCTCTCTGACCTGCTCTTCTCTGTGGGCAAACCGAAGCCTTGTGGCCCAGCTGACCACACTTGTAACAGGTGAAATCTCCTTGATTGCCTCTCCCCGAACCTACACTCAGCATTGGAAAGGTCGATCTAGCAACACCCCCCTGAGATTGCTGAGTGTTAGCACCCCTCTATCTCCTGCCAACACCCTGACCATCCTGGCTCCTCTTGGAGCCTCTCTGTCCCTCCTCCTCCTGCATCATGATCTCCATATGGGCTGCAGCATCAACCAAGCGCCCATAGTCTCGGATCATAGAACCTCCAACTCTCATCTTGAGGCCACGCCTCAATCTCTTCTCGAACTCGATACAACGGCGTTCCTCGGACACCACAAGTTCAGGTGCGAACCTAGACAAGCTAGTAAAAGCTGCCTTATACTCGGCCACTAAAAAACTCAACTGCAAAAGCTGACAGAACTAGTCTCTCAGCTTCTCCCTGACTGTTAGAGATAAATACTTCTCCTGAAAAGCCTCCACAAAAGCCTCCCACGTGCCACCAATACGGCCCCTCATGTATTTCCACCACTGACCCGCACCCCCTTTAAGCTGGAAGGATGCCAAGGTCACTTTCAATGCTCTGTCCTCGATGCCAAGCATCTCGAACGTCTTACTCATTTGCTTTAACCGCTCGTCAGCCTTCAGTGGCTCTTTCAGATCCCCAATAAACTCATCCGGATTAGACCGGAAGAACTCCCTTTTCAAGAAGGAAGGCCCTGCCTCAACAACCTGGGCCTGCACTGGAGCGTGAACTGGATTCTCAGCTCTGAGAATACCCATAGACTCCCTCAAAGCATCGGCTATCCCTCGGGCTAAAGCACCAATAGCCTCCTGTCCTGCTGGCTCGGCCACATTGGCCTGGCCAACCCCCTTCTGCTGCGCCGGAATATCATCCGGTACAGGCATCTCCTGCCTACCACGTCTGCCACGTCTAGCACCTCTTCCACGTCCTGACATCCTAATAAAGATAACGAAGAACGTTAGCACATTCATAAATATGCCAAAACCAAACACTCGCGTCCTAATACATGGACAAATGTAATTCACTCCACGTAAGCACATAAACACATAAGCACTTACGAATTTCATTTCTGGATAATGATAGTCTCAAGGCGTTACTAGAGTTCCGGTTAGAAACAGCATTGATCAGGTGCTTTTCCAACAAGACTCACAGAAACCCAAAGATCCAATCAACATCCTAGAAACTAAATCCCATACCCAAGTAGTCACATAAACATGTTATCAAATAAACACATAATGTCACACATAAGTCTCTAACAAGCGAGACAAGCCCATTGAGATACTAATCACTTCCCACGTACCCAAAGTATTCGAACCCAGTACGCTCTGATACCAAGTTGTAACGCCCTCAAAAAAATACATAAAACCCATCATTCTTGACATGCAATAATATAAGAGAAATAAACATCTTTCTATTTATCAGAGTAGTTCTTACAAAAGTATTACATGTTGACAACAAAAGTAAACGCCCTATGGGCTTACAACTTTCCAAGCCAACACTTGGTTACAAGAAATGAGTACTAACTCATGTACATATTAAGCCCTTGGCTTGAAATTTACATGTAATACATCGAAGGAAAACAAAACAACCAAAAAGTCTGTCTGCCTCTAGCCTCCCAAGCTATGTCCTTAGAGGTGGCATGCTACCTGTACCTGAAAATGATGTCCCATATAGGGTGAGCCACGGCCCAGTAAAAATATACTAAACTAACTATAAACAATGACAAAAAAATAACAGCATTCGATAGATGGTCCACACTTATATTCCCACTTATAACACATCACAACTTTATGACATTCAAGTCCATGTAACATTTCATTTCCCACTTCTTTTCAACTTTGAGTTTGAAAACAAGGCTCAAAACCTAGCCAGATAACTTAATGAGATTATGACTCATCTTTAAAACACCTTTGAAATTCATGATGGATACACATTTTGGTGCTGTATCAATAACACATAAACCACTTCCATATTTCATGAGGGATACACATTTTGGTGCTGTATCAATATAACATAGAAAAACTTCTATACTTCACAATTGATAACGATATACATTTTAGTGCTATATCAAATCAATTCAAACACTTCCATAATCTGCACTTGATACACATTGTAGTGTTGTATCAATGTCAAACAAAATCCGATTTAGAGGTCCATCCCTTATCTTTCTCTAAACCGTGGAGTACATCCCCTATCTCCTCTCACACACACAATGTATAAAAAAAACGTAGGTCATATACATAATCAATCAATACATAAAGTTAATGTATTATTCCAACCGCTATATTGGTTAGCATACTAACTCGAGTAGTTCTAGCTTGCCTAATCATCATGCATTGTCTACAACAATCAAGACTATCTTCTACTGATAGCCTCAAGCAGTTATTTCTAAACAGAAAATAAATGCACCAAATGGATAAAATATTGACATTTCAACTAGGTGAGTGATAAATGATCCAACTACACCCTTTAATTCCATACATTCCCAATTTCAACATTTTCAATTCAATTTCTCATTTCTCAAAATTAATTTTACAAATTAATTTATCAATGTAATTAGAGCATTTCCCATAATTAACAAAACAACCCTAAGGTTCCATTTCTATCAATGACCCAACATTTACCTCAATTGCCCATGCTAAACATGCACATAGGTTTATATAAGTAAAACCCCTTCTTTTGTAAAATTACATAAAAGCCCAAACTTTCTCAAAATTACCCAACAACCCCCAACATATCGAATTGCTAAAATTTAAAGACAAAGCTCATAAAGAGGAGTAGGATATCCCTACCTCGAAGTTAGAGCTCAAATGGGGAAGTTGAAGAAAACCAAAATGCTCCAAATACCAAGATCCACGGATCAAAACGAAGCCTTCGACGATCAACACACTTTTCACAAAGGCTGAAGGATAAGGGGACACTCTAACTAGATCAAACCTTAGAGAGAAGGGAGATCCTAGAGAGAGAGGCTCTCAAAATCGATTTTGGGAAAGTAAGAGAGAGAAAGGAAATGTAAAAAGTGATTTAAAATTACCCAGCTGATGACTCATATACGTATGACCCGCTCGAGCGTAGAATAGAACGCTCGAGTGTCAAGCACAAAAATCTGGAATCGCTCGAGCGCAAGACGTCCCGCTCGAGCTCCAAGAAACAAAAGCAAAACACATCCGCTCGAGCGCGAAGAACCAGTCCGCTCGAGCGTAGATTTTCATCTCCCAGAACTTTTTCAAAAAAAGAACTACCCGCTCGAGCGCCAACAAGCCCTCCCGAGCGCACCCCGCTTGAGCACAAGAAACCCGCTCGAGCGTAGAAAACACACCTGCAGAAGTTTTGCAGGGACACAAAATGCTAGAAGGGTGTAAACCTCGCTCGAGCGGACCATTCAAAAACTGGGCAACAACAATGGGAGCCAAAGCTCTACCAACCTGTAACAACCAAGTCCAACACATCCTAAAACTCAAACAAATGGATTTAAAGGATGACAACAAGATAGATACAACTACCAACTCCACGGAACCAAGTCCGGAATACAACTGAACAGTAAAGGGACAACTGGGATCGCTATAGCTATGGACATGGTACCTTGTTTCAACTGTTCAAACTCCATCACTTTGCGATCCCTGACACACTGAGGGAAGTATTTTTCAAAGAAGGCTTCTTTAAATTGAGCCCAAGTCATATTGTTGTTGGTGTCACGGATAAGCATCCACCATCATCTAGCTTCCTCTTGCAAAGTAAAGGTAGCCAATAACACCTTATGTGCTTCAGAACATGGAAATACCTCAAACAATTTCTCTGTTTCTAGCACCCATGCTTCAGCCTTTAATGGTTCAAGGCCCCCCTGAAAGGATGGTGGTTTCATTTTGCTGAACTTCTGGGTTAAGGCAATTATATCCTCATTAACATTTTGTTTAGGTTTTACCGGAGGAGGTGGGGGCTGTTGGTTCTGTTGTTGCCTTAGGGCTTCAGTTAACAGTTCCACTATTCTTTCTAATCTTGCCATTCTAGCATCAGATGATTCCATTTCATCGGCATTCCTTGCATTGTCCATTTCGCTATATGCAATATAGTAATAATAAACATAGGAATTGCTTACTTAAACACATTAGCACATTAGCACATATATTCATGTCATGGTCACACACACTTTTTCAATGCTTATGCAATGCCCTATTCACTTTTCTAGGACATCCTATAGCTCATTTGGACACGTGTGTGCGGTATAACTTGTGCCTTAGTATCGCTCTGATACCACTCTGTCACGACCCAAACCCGCCCCTATGGGTTTAGCACCGTAACCGGCCAGTAATCCGTGATTGCCGAAGGCCTGCTTAACAGTAAAGACAGTAATTCAGAGTACAGGGGCTGGCGGAAACCAAAATAGTAATAAAAGATGTCCAATGAGCTGTGACAGTCTGTATGCAAAAAGACTTTTCCAAACATAATCACATTCGTAACCAAAACACATTTACATATCAGATATACATACATACAAGTTAGGGATTCAATCCCTGTGCCATAACTGTACAGTAGGAGTCTATAACATCTATTACAAAACAGAAACAGAAGGGTGAATCCGAACACCCCAAAACAGTCGTAGCTTGAACGGACGTGGAACCTCGAGGCGAGGCACAAAGGTTGGCTTAACAAAACAAGAGCTAACCCGACGCTCCTAGCATCGACCCAATGCCTGTACACCTACATATATATATATATATATAAACAGTGAGCTAAAGCCCAGTGAATAACAACTGTGTAAAGAGGTTAAGAATGAATGTCGTTTCAGTATTTAAAACAGTCATTTAGAAACGATAATAGTCATATGTGGTACGTCTAATAGCAAAACAGTACAGTAGGTCTTAACAGACTAAACAGTCAGTTGATGGTCATCATAATAGTAAACAGTAATGGTTCCAAATATGGAAACCGACAAAGATCTCTGTAACAGTAACAGTAACAGTACAGTAATAGTAGATTGCTATGGATGCCACGAATTCAGTTCATAAATAGGACAAACATTCATTCTGTAAGAAATATCATTTCAGAAAGCAGTACAGTAGATCATTCAGAAAATATTCACAATTGAACATATCTTTACAACATTTTTACTCACAGAGCACTGGGTTATAAGCAGCTAATGAGCATCCTTGGATGCCAACCCTACACAGTTACAGAATGAACACACACTAAGTTACACACTTGGGTTTAATAATTTAACCCCTACCTTGTCTTGGTGTGGTTCTACATCAATATCCTCCTTAAGATGCCTTAAACATGCCCTAGGAATGCCTAGGATGGAAAGAGGACGTAAAGATGCACTTTAAAACATTTCTCAAAATTTGCTGAAACAGGGGTCCACGCTCGAGCGTGGCTTTCTACGCTCGAGTAGACATGCAGACAAAGCAGCTCTGCTCGAGCATGACTTTCCCCGCTCGAGCGGACTGCAAACTCAAGCAAAAGTACTGGATGCACAAAAATCACGCTCGATGAGTGCTCGATCCACGCTCGAGCGTGAGACTCAGGTCCTCGCTCGAGCGTGAACTCTCTCGCTCGAGCGGACTGCAAAACAAATGAACTTCTAGGTACACGCATTTCACACTCAAGCGTGACTTTCCACGCTCGAGCTGAAGTGCAAGACTTAGAGTGTGCGCTCGAGCGTGAAGTCCAATGCTCCAGCATGGGTCCAAAATCTGGAATTTCCAGATTGAACCTCCAAGCACAAATTCAACTTTTCAAACATCAAATCCAATCCTTTTGGGCTAATTTTCTGGAAAACACTTTAAAACCCATAATATGACATGTTTCAAAGATCAATTTTGTAAAATCAAGCCCAAAGGTAAGTCAATTAAACACAAACTTCAACTCAAAATTCAAGAACATGAAAAACAATGCAAAACTCATACATGCATGAGTTCCCATGATCTCTTATGCTCTATGACATGATAAAATGCAAGTTTGAGCTCAAGAATATGATTAATTCATTGATCAAAACCAAAATAGAAACATGTATGTGGGAATTTCTTGAAAATAACTTCAAAATGCTATGGTATAGATATGCATGCATGAATTCACTCTCAAATTCAACTCTTTAAACCAATTCTTGAATCTAAACACTAACTTACCATGGACCATGCAAGATACAACTAGAATTCACAATTAAGAAGATGATTTCCTACCTTCGGTCTTGAATATCAAGGTATGGAAGCTCAATATGCAATTATCCTCCAAATCTTCTAAGTCTCCAAGCCAAATTCTTGATAAACTAAATTTCCTCTTACTCTCTCTCTCTTGCTCATGGTTTTGGCCTCAAGAAGATGAACAAATTAACATATAATCAAGTCTCAAGATGGTTTATGAAAGTGGCCCACTAATGGCATTTTGGTAATTTACTTGAACTAATGTAATTTACATTATTTAATCCAATTTAATCATCCCAAATCAAATTTAAATTAAACCTACCACAAAATCACATAAATCTTAATTTGCACATAACACTAATCGATTTATGATTCGGCCGCCGATAAGGCCTTCAATTTGCAGTTCGAAATTAAAACATGAACAAATTAATTAAGTAATCAAACAGATAGAAATGCGTTTAAACAACACACTCATGCAATCAGTTCAGAATTTCAGTTTAATCAGTAACTTGTCGTGCTTAACCACAGTTTAGCACTAATCAGAGGTGAGGGTTGTCACAGAAACTATAATGAGGCAACAAACTGCCGAACATAATTCCCTTCTCAGTTTACCAACCATTACTACTACTTTCGAAGCTGGTAATTCCCTTTAGCTTCTCTAGTAATTTCCTTTCCTAAGTTTTCAGCAATAAAACTTACCATTGCTTCTTATTTCTTGTCTTGCAGTAATAGTTACCCCACCTACTTGTTCGACAATTACTTCTTCAGTCTTATCTGAAGTTGAAAGACCATTAGAAACAACCTCGAAAAGGAGGAAGAAAATCAACACTAAAGTGTCCTTAAGTGTAGAGCCTATCCAGACAATACTTCTATTTCTTGGCTTTACACTTTCCATACCTTTTTTGAGGCAAGGCATTCCTATATCTTTATCCCAGGACTTAACTCCATATCTTCCTTATCTAACCTTTACCTCAACCCAATTTACTCTCCCTACAATCATGGCTGCTCTTTCATCACCTAAAAAGGCCCCAATTATCACCTCATCAGTGATAGCTGGTGCTTCTAAAGAAGATACTGGTAGCTTACCAATTTTTTTTCCGCTACCACCATCTAGCTCCAGTCTCTGTTTCCTTGATTTACTGGTGGCCAGGACTATGGACATTGACAAGGACACTTCAACCTCTCCTCTTATCCCTATGCAACCACTTCTTCCAGATCTCTCTGTACCTCCAATGTCAATGGAAGAGATAGACATTTTTGAGGCCCGGTTGGCTAACCTTTTTGACACACCTTCAACAACTCTAGCAGCCACCAGTGAAACTGAGCCATTGGCCCTTGCTGACTCCTTCTTAGAAATTTTTGAGAGCTCCCCAACCATCAGCAGAGTTTCCTTGCCTCCATTAGATTTAGGCACTTGTTTGGAATTGCTGACATCATTTTCAAGGATCCCATTTGAAGCCTTACAAAGACCCATGCTTAAAAATGGTTTCCTCCAATGCTGCAAAATCATTAAGCAATCCAACATGGCCATTTCAAGCCATTTATCCCCAGCAGCTACTACCAAATATTTCTATGTCAACATTTGTCACATTGCTAAACCTGTAGATAAGAGGCTATTGAAAGACAAGAAATTTGTTTCCCATATGCATGTTGAAGTATCTGAATTGAAGGGACAACATTCTTCTACTTCTCAATTTCGCATTCAGCTCTTGGAGAAAAAGGCCCAATTGGAAGAGAAGTTAGCAGCAGTTAACCTAGCTTTGTATCGAACTACTACAAAGCTACAGATTACCAATCAAGGGCTAGCTGACCGTAAGCAAGACTTGGCTACAACCATTTAGTTGTTCTCATCCCTTAGGAGTAGAGAATCAGTTATAAGGGACCAACTGAAGCATTGTACTAATTTTTGGGCCAATCTATGGCTGTGTGTACTTAACTCTTTATGAAATGAAATCCTTATTGTTTGAGTGTTTTCATGCTTATCTTGTTTAGCATTTTCTACACTCCTTGTGTTTCCCATACAGTTGGATAATAAGATTTCAAGTATCTGCCATTAATTTTCTTAGGATGCACGTATCCATTCAGATTTCTCAAATGGTATGCTCCTCCAAGAAAGACTCTATGAATTTGATATAGTCCTTCCCAATTAAGTGACCATTTGCCAAACTTATGGCTCTTAATTCCTACTGGAAGTATTGTCTTCCATACCAAATCACTTTCATCAAAGCTAATGTGCTTGACTTTCTAATTATAGTTTTTGGCTGCCTTCTTCTTTTGGAAAAGAATACTATTTAATACCAAAATCCTAGCTTCATCCACATTTTCTAATTCCAAGAACATGCTATAGTGGTACTGCTCAGAAGCTAACTGGTCTTAGCATTTCACCCTTATGCTAATCTCTACAGGCAACACTGCATCATGCTTATATACCAAAGCATAAGGAGTGACTCCAGTACTTGATCTTAGAGATGTCCTATAAGCCCGTAACATATCCAATAACAAGTTATGCCAATCCCTAGGATTGTCTTCCACAACTCTCTGTATTCCTTTTGTCAAGGACTTGTTGGATGATTTTGCCTGACCATTGGCTGCTGCATAATAAGGGGTGGAATTAATAAGACTAATTCCAAATTCTACTGTGAAAGATTTTACCATCTTTCCATCAAATACCGTTCCATTATCTATAGTTATGGTCTATGGGATGCCAAATCTGTGAATCAGATCTTTAATAAACCCAATAATTTCAGTTTGATCTACAACCTTATATGGTTTGGCTTCGACCCACTTAGTGAAGTAGTCTGTGGCCACTAGGATAAATGATGCTTCGAAGAGGATGGATGTATTTTTTCTATCCTAGCCATGGCCAACCTCTAAATGGCCAAGGCTTCACAACTGCATACAGATCAGCTATTGGTACATGTCTTATCATGCCATGCTTTTGGCATGCCTAGCAACCTCTAACATACTCTATACAATCTTTAAGGATGGTTGGCCAATAGTAGGAATGCTTTCAAAGCAAGCACCTCATCTTCACACCAAGCTGATGGGCACCACAAATGCCTTCATGGACTTCAGCCATGGGTGTCAATGCCTCATTCAGCCCTAGACATTCCAATAACAACCCATATGCTTCCCTTTTGTACAGAGCGTTAACATACACTATGTATTGCATAGACTGTAATTTAATCTTTCTGCTGGCCTTGGAAGATGGGCCAGTTAAGTACTGCATGATTGGATACCTCCAATCTTGATCCTGTAAGTCATTATGATTGACTTCTAACACCACATTCTTTTTAGCTAAAAGTGGTATTAATTTTTGATATGTTGCTTGACTTTTGTTCAATTAAGCGTCATCCCTCATTATGAAATTCAAAGCCTTCTGAGCTACATCATTGCCTTTGTTATTCATGGACCTTGGGATATAAGTCACATTTACTATCTAAAATTGAGAAAGTAAGTGTAATGCAACCACATAATATAGTAACATGCTTGCACTTTAATATTTGAAAATTCATTTCGCTTGGTTGACTACCAATTGAGAATCTCCAAATATATCAACTGCATGAGCTTGTAATCCAATAAGCATTTCCAGTCCCATTATTAAAGCTTCATATTTAGCTTGATTATTGGAACAAGTAGTTTCATCCACTTTGAAACCATGTGTTGTTTTTATCCCCTGTGGTGATTTGATTATTGCACCAATTCCAATCAAACCATTAGCTTTTGATCCATCAAACCACATCTACCATGGCTCAACATTGGTCATACCAAGATCCATCATCTCCTGGCTTTCCGTGTGACATGGATGATCTGCCAAGAAGTTAGCCAAAACTTGTCCTTTTACTGCCTTTTGAAGGACATATTTTAGATGAAACTCTGACAAAGCTAATATTCATTTTGCCAATTCTTCCTCTGAACATTGGTCTAGATAACATATATTTAACCAAGTCTGTGGTTGCAATTACCGAGACAATAGTAGGCAAAAGATAATATCTTAATTTCATTGCTGCAAAGTACAATGCAAGGAACAACTTTTTTACGGATAAGTATTTACATTCACAAGAATTTAAAAACCTACTAAGGTAGTAAATTTCTTGCTCCTTGCCTTCTTCATTGTCCTAGGCTAGGAAAACTCCCAATGAATCTTCTGCTGCAGCAATGTATAACTTCAAAGTCTTGTCGCTCTTTGGTGGCATCAACACTGGAGGCTTGGCCAAGTAGGCTATAATTCCTTCGAAAGTAGGTTGATTCTCTACTATTCATACAAACTCCTCTTCATCTTTAAACATTAATAAAGAAGAAAATACTTTAGTTTTCCCTACAGTGTTAGAAATAAATCTTCGAAGAAAATTAACTTAACCAATGAACTTTTGTACTTATTTCTTACTTGATCAAGGCTTGGCCTCAATGATAGCTTTGGCTTTATTCTGATCATTCTGTATTCCCTTCTTGTGTACTACATACCCCAAGAAGTTTTCTAGCTGATACACCAAAGGCACATTTGAGAGGATTAAGCTTTAATTTAAACTTTCTCATTCTTTCAAAAGCTGCTACCAAGTGAACCAAGTGCTGCTCCATGGACTAGGATTTTACAACAATATCATCAATGTAACACTCTAGGTATCCTCCAATAAGATCATGAAAGATATTATTTATTGCCCTTTGATATGTTACCCCAGCATTCTTTAGACCAAATGGTATTTTTACCCATTCGAAGGTGCCAATATTCCCAGAATACTTGAATACTGTCTTGTAGGCATCCTCCTCTGCAATGCAGATCTGGTTGTAACCAGAATGCCCACCTATCATAGACTGTGCTGTCTACTAATAGATCCACTATAGGCATGGGGTATTCATCTTTTGGAGTTTCCAAATTCAGATTTCTAAAATCGATGCATACCCTCATCTTGCCATTCTTTTTAACTATAGGCACAATGTTTGACAACCATTTAACATACCTGGATGTTCTAATGAAACCTGCTTTAAGGAGTCTAAGAATTTCATCCTTCACTTTCTGAACCACTTCAGGGCTTATCCGTTTTGGTTTTTGTTTGTGTGGTTTGAAGTTAGGCTTCATAGGGAGCCTATGTTCCACTAATGGCCTATTCAATCCTGACAGTTCATTATAAGACCACACAAAACAATTCTTATATTTCTTTAGGACTACCAATAACTGATTCGTGTCAAAAGAACTCAACCAAGCACTGATACAAGTGGGTTACTATGCAGAACCTTCCCCTAAATTGACTTATTCCAAGGGGTCTTGTACTCAAGCACTTACTAGTGCTTCTCTTTTGGCTTCTTCTGCCTTCGAAGCAATTTTTTTGCTTTGTTCTACTCTCAGTTTCTCTAGTTTAACATCTTTGCCTTCTTCTTCATAGGAAAAATCTATCCATAAGGCTTCTTCTTTCTGTATTTCCTGGACTTTTGTTTCGATGTCTAATTCACGGTACTTACCAAGGGTCAAAGGCCTGACTTGCTGTTGCTCCTGCTTACAACCAACTACCATGTCTTCCCTCTCTTGTTCCTAAACCTTTTGGACTATTGATTTTATGTCCAATATCGAAAACTTAACTAAAGCTAAGGGTCTAGCTTCTTGGGTCTCATCTTCTTTCCTACAATCAGGCATCATTGTCATCCTTGATGACGAATTCTTCATTAGCACTCTGCTGCACTAAGTGCTTCAGGTGTGCTACTTCCTCATCAGCCGTCACTTCGGCTGATCCATTAGGTTTTCTCAATATATTGAGTGGTGTCACTCCTTTAGTATACAACTTTGCCTTTGCAAAGTCAACATAAGCGATAAAGAATTGAGGGACGGCATTGATCTCCTTTGTCTCTCCATTGTATAGAGCCATCATTGTCTTCTGGTGTAGAGATGAAGGCACACATTTGGTTGGTGTGGATCCAATCCCTGCCAAGTAAAGCATTATACTTGGCATTACTATCTATAACAAAGAATGCTGTCATACAATCTCTGGTTCCCACACTCAAGTTGATAGGCAGGATACCCTGAGCCATCTGCTTATCCCCAGCGAAGCCAGCAATGGCCATGCTGGTTGGGATTAATCTGGGGTTTCTTTTTCCCAATTTCTTCAAAGAGGACTTCAAAAGCAGGTTCACTGCTGCCTCATTATCCACTAATACCCTGTTCATTTGTATCTTATTGAAATAAGCCTTGATATATAAGGGCTTAACATGCTACATCATAGATGTTGTAGGATACTCGAAAGAATATGAGAGATTAATACTCACCTCCTCATTTTCATCTTCAGTCTCCATTGGTGTAGCCACTTTAGACTCATCTTGAATCATGCTAACTTGTGAATCTTCACTAGAAATTGGAATAGGGTCTTCTTGACCTTCTGGGTCTCCATCTTCAGCCTGGAACTCTTGTGGCAATATATATTCCATATTTACTGACACTAGAGGAAATGAGCCAAACTGAATTGCTGGCTGCACTTGTTTCTTTTCCAAACTAACTTGTTCAGTTATTTCGGAAACATCCTCTATGCTGCACTCTGGTACCTCAGTACTGGTGACTTCCTTCGAATCAATTCGTTTGTGGTCTGATCCTGTTGGCTTCTCGACCAAAAAGGCCTGTTTAGCTATGAAGGCTTCAAACATCTCATCTTCAACCATTTCTTTCCTTTGGCGTAGTTCACATTCTCCTTCTGTTTCACTGTCGCTTTCCATCAAGGTCTTTTCAAGGACCTAAGCTGGATCTTTCCTTGGCTTGCAGTTCAGTATGAACCTTAGCCAACTACTCTCAGTTGACACTTCTTTTGTTCTGAGGAGCCAATTTTGGATTTTCTTTCTCCTCTATCTAGCCTTTTAATTGGGCTAATAAGGAACTCTCACCACTTTCCTTTAGATCCTTTTGGTATATGGTGTACCTTCATTGGATCTTTCTCCTTTGAGACCTAGAGATTACCGGAACCATATCCGGTTCCTTTGTTTTTGGGTGCTTGAGTAATACCCAATTATTTGGAGCCACCAAGGGAGGTTTAATCATTCTACCTTGGTCTCCAAAGACACTTCTCTGTGCAGGTATTTCCTTATGCTTGTTCTGCATGACAAACTAGTCTGGCACCCCAGGTACCCATGAACTCACTAATTCAGTTGCTGAACTTGCTTTTCTAGTCTTTGAAACCACCTTCTAAGCTAACTTTTGAGGGCATTCACTAGCTCTGGCACCCTATCTTGAGCCTAATTTAGGCCTTCTTTCAAGGTAATTGCCTTGTCTCTTGTTCAAATTTGACTTTGGAAGCCAATTATTTCTGGTTCCCTGACTTGAGCCCGATTCAGGCCTCCTCTCAGGATAATTTCCTTCCATCCTGTAGTAATTGGGTGGTCGGAACTCATGTAGAGGTCTCTTATCCTTGGAATGTATTCCAGTGGCTGGTGGTTTAGCCAAGAATGGTTGTTGTCTGGGACCAATTGGGTATGGCCTCTTGTTGTAGGTATTGGTTGACTTAGAGCGTCTCTGTACATTCTTGTAATACAATTTCTCATCAATTGGGAGCCCTTTCAACCATTTGTAACTAAGCCTGCATCTGGGACACATCCTTTGCATGACAACTGCCTTAAGAGAGTCATCATCCAACGCCTCCTCACTAGAATCATCATTTTGGTCTGCAAAGCTCTGTCCATTTGCTGGTGAACTTCTGGTATCCTTCTTTAAAGCAGTCTGGTTGACAACATGCACCTGCACATTAACCTCCTTCAATTCCTTCAAAGATAGGTTTTGAAAATCTGGCACACCAACATTGGCTGTAACTTCCCCAATCTCTAGGAATGGGTCAGTGTCAATCTCCATAGCTTTCTCTGCTTTGGTTGGGAACTTTAAACTCCCCTTTCGAATTTATTCTTAGATCCTGTCTCGAAAAATAATACGATTTTTAGTTGAATGAGATCAAGAATTCTGCCATTTACTGTACATTTTCTCTTTAAGTTCTTCTGGGGTCAGAATCTTAACTCCCTTTGGTAACTTTAGGAAATTTGTTGCAAGCAAATGATCAAAAATATCATTTGCTTTTGTTAAATTAAAGGAATACTTCCTATGAAGGTCTTTCTTTTTAAATTGCTGGTCTATTATAGTGTCCTTATGAATTAACGCTTCACAGGTCATAGGCTCTTTCCCTACGATCTCTGCTGCATCAATTTCATAATTAGGGTCCCTATAATAAGTCTTATATGATTCATTACTTCAATCATGTTCTTCCTCGAGTAAAGATTCATATCTAGACACTTTATAGGTTAACTCCACTAAGTCTCGAAACTTAGTTGAATCGAACTTCTTTCAAAGCCTAAATTCTAAACCACTTTAAGCCAATCTCACAAATTTAGGCTCTGGTAGAATGACCCTGCACTTGTTTCATGCTCTTTTGAATCTGGCAATAAATTGAGCAGCCTTCTCATCAGGTCTTTGGCTCAACCTTGCCAAATCTGCCATGAAAACTTTAGACTCTGTTTGGAAGAATTGGGCATGAAATGCCTCTTCCATTTGCTGTCAAGTTTGGATAGAACCAGGTATAAGATTAATATACCATACAAAGGCTGCCCCAGTTAAAGAGTTTGGAAAGAGTCTTAATTTCATACAATACTTGGATAGAACCAGCCTCTCTTAGCCTCTCTCCCTCTCCCTCTACACCTTCTTCCAGGCATTCATTTTCTCATTGTCTCCTACATCGAGCCATTTTAAGATCCCACCAGGCGTGCCAAAAATATATGTTGACTTTTTGGCTTTCGAAGGTTAATAATGTAATTTTAAGCGTGCCAA
The DNA here is from genome assembly GCF_055761805.1 of Camellia sinensis. Taxonomy (NCBI): domain Eukaryota; kingdom Viridiplantae; phylum Streptophyta; class Magnoliopsida; order Ericales; family Theaceae; genus Camellia; species Camellia sinensis. The sequence continues at coordinate 87,665,831 of NC_138965.1, forward strand.
CAAGGATCAATTAGTCCTTACAGAATATTAATTGCTAGCCAATTATCAGACAATTGTGTTATAGTTCCTTCAGTCTCAATGAAGAGGACTTTTACTAGTGGCTTGTTTAGGAAAATTTAGTAAATAACAACAAGTGAAGAACAATTTCATAATCTGAATTTCATTAAGTAAAATGAAAACTTACAATGATCTGACCCAGCCTCGTAGAGGTTTACAGCAACAAACTATTTGAAACTACTCATAGGAAATGAAGTGCAGTACAGGAATTCAAGTGTAGAAATGTAAAGAACTGGAAAAACTGGAAGGAAAAAAGAAGTAAATAAACTGGTTTTTTTTTATCTAAGTCTGGGGGTTCATTTTGGGACATTCTCTGCTATTTATACTCTTCAATGATAATCGTCGAAGTGATCTTCTAACCGTCGAAATGTTCTCCCATGATTGCTGAATATGCTTTCTCATAGTCAGTTCTACTATTCCACTATTGCAGTTAGGCTTCCCTCTTGATTTTGAATTTAAACTTTATAAGTAACCGTTAAGTCACATCATCATGTACCTCTCAATTGTTCAAGTGCTACGCAGATCCATTATTACCAATACGAACTGCCACGTGTCTGACTTTGGTTGGCAACTTGTATTAATTCTCCAAATTGCCCTTTCCATACCACGTATTAAATTGTGATTACCAATATGCAGATCCATTTTTATTTTTTCTTTTTTTGATCAACACAAAAACTTTATTAATGAGGAAAAACCTTACAAGGAAGAGAGATATCAATAAAGATGGGAGGAGGGAGGGTGGGGGGATGATGAAAAGGCCAACATAAGCCAGCACCAACCTAACAACTATTGGTGAGGGAAACAAAAAAATGCAGCAGAATCTTCTTGAATCAGTTAATGCACAGGTAGGAAATGCTAAAATAGGTATTGCACTGAACCACCTAAATCAGATATTGCACAAGCAGGCCCAAAACACATCTACCTCAACAGACCGCAAAACAGCAGCAGCCTAAACACACAAGATAGTAGCAGATCAAGATACCAAGCCTCAAAACAGAAACAGATACAAAGTGAGCACAGGTCGCAGGACAACCAAAATACTCTTCTTACAGCCAGAACTCAACCTCTAGGACAGTTTTGCCCAAACAATCCAAAATGCCACCCACAACATCAGCACAGAAACAGATTGCAGCTGAACAGATGGCAAAACTCAAATTTAAATCTGAACAGATTGCAGATCCATTTTTCTTAATACACTTTTTGAAATAAATATAAAAATTTAAATCTTTCATTTCATTTTTTTTTCTTGCCATCACCTTAAGATGTAAAAACTCAAATTTGTTGTCCACCATCAAAACTCAAATGCTATCACGACGTCATGTTCTTTATACAATTAAAATCTATCACAACCATCAAACTACATATAAGAAAATAGAGATAGAGGAGTGAAAGAGAGACAAAAAATAAAATTGTTATGTAATCGGACAAACTCTGATAGGATGAATTATAATTATGAATTTCATAGACAAAATGTAAAGTATATATATATATTTTTTAATTTTAGCAAATTTAGTTGTTTTAATTTTATCAATTTAATTATAATATATGTATTTATTATATAATACTTTGGACAAAACAATAATAGAAACAAAAATAATAAATAAAAAAAATTAGCCCATGTTTGTGATGTTTTCGTTTTAACTCCAAAAAGCTTTAGTTAAAAAGCTAAAATGTACTTGCCATGTACCTAAAAAAAATAAAAATAAAAAAATTGAAAATTTTGAACCGCGGCTAGAATTGACCAACAATCATCTTGAGTAGGCATATGATATAGTCAGTCAAGTTTTTCCATAAAATTAATAAACTCATTCATAAACACAGAATTTATTTTTTGTTATCTCTTAAAAAATTCAAAAAGTCATTTAAAAACTAATTTCATACCACCAGTAAGTTAAAAAATAACAATTGCTGATATTGAGGCTAAGAGAGGCTAAGAAATGATCAAAGTCATTTAAAAACTAATTTCATAACAATTTTTACTTAAAGTAACAATTACAATGATGTTTAGGACGTGCCATCTTTTGGACTTCGCAAAATTTACAATAATATTTGACCCAATGCTACTTTATCTATTTCAAATACTGGCTTCATATTTATTTCATCATGTGAAATTGTTACTATCTAATTTAAAAGTTTAGTGATTAGAGAAATGAAAATTTTATTATTTATTAAAAGCGGAGGCACACATATTGTGTGCTAAGAAAAAATACTTGTAACCACTTTGTAATTGAAGAGATATGATGTTTTTATATATATAATAATAATTGAATTCATTGAAAATCTTGTTCTAAAAGTGGAGTTAATAGTAATAATTTGGTTAGGTTGGGTTTGGTGCTAAGTTTGGCACTAATCCAATGTGATTGGTTTCAAGTTTTTGAATTTGGAACCAAACCAATCATGTACTACAACTAACTTAAACCAATCCAATGTGGCTTGGGTTGGTTCGGTTTAAAACTAAGGGGTAGTTTGGAATAATCTAAATAAGTGTAATTTTTTACTTTTTATGAAATATGAGTTGGGTATGGGTTGGGTTTAAAGTGATGTAATAGAGAGGTGATGTAACTTAAATAGAATAGTGACTTTTTGACTTTTTTTTAAACGATGCCAAACAAGGCCAAGTTTTGTTATTAAAAATAATTGAATACATCAATAATAAATAATTAAATAAATAAATCTTTAACATTGAAACAAATTTTTTTTAATCGATAAAAGAAAATTTTATTGCGTACTTCAATAACAAACAAAGATACAATTAATAAAGAAAAATAAAAAAAAATAAAAAAGATGCAAAACGCGTCAAAGCTGACAAACTATAATTCCAACAAAGTTCGCATTTGAGAGAGAGCCTCAATCATAAGATTGCATGCCACCAAGTCGGCAAGGAACCGACCCAAGCTGATACACTGCACACTGGAAGCATTAAAACATAATATAAATAAAAAGTAAAATATTATTTAAAACTTGAAAATCAAAATAAAATAGTAAATTATATTAAAAAAAATCATTAACAATAAAATGTACTTTGAGACATATATATAACCCATGTTTGAGAGAAGTCCACAAATATGTGGTGAAGCAAGCTCGTTAGAGCTGCTAGTCAATACATTGTTGAACTTTTGTTTCTCACTGCCGTATAACTCCAAGTAATCTCTTGCTAGTCAATACATTGTTGAACTTTTGTTTCTCACTGCCGTATAACTCCAAGTAATCTCTTGCTATGGTCATGACAATAATTTGAATTTTGGTTGCATAAGGATGCAAAAGTGCCTAACTCTTTCAATATAATTTTTTTAAATATATATATATATATATGTTTGGTTATCGGGTTAGTTTGATTTAAGTAAGTCCTAAACCAAGAACCAAGCTAATCCTATTGGTTTGACAATTTGAAAATCTAAAACCAAACCAATGAATTCAAAAACCAACCCAGTCCATCCCAAGAGGTCAATTTAATTCAGTCATTTGGTTCACTGGATAATTTGACATCCTAATTAATAATACAAGAATTTTTGTATTTATCCATATATCATGGTCTTTTAAAGGGTGATGCTAAGGACCCCCCAGTGACTGGGCACCCCTAGCACCCCCAGTGCCACATGGCACACTGCCAGTGACTGAAGTCCAAAAAATATATATATATATATATATATATTTTTTCAGCCAATCAGCAAGGACCCCAGCACCCCCACTGGAGGTCCAACGCATTTTCCGTCTTTTAAATGGTTAAAAACAAAATCGTAAATTGTTGCTTTTGAAAAATAAAAGTACACACAACTTCATCAATACCAAATTGGTTTCTCCCTTGCTATAGGAGTTATTAGTAGGGGTGTAAATTTGATCCACTAGCTCGTGGCCCATTTGAAGACGGCTCGAAGCTTGGTGTTGCCCAACCTAACTATGCTCGTCCAAGCCCGAGGCCATGCCCAATCATTTTGAAGCCTGACCCGGCCCGTGGGCTAGCTCATCGGCCCGCTTAAGGCCTATTCAAGGCTCGATCCGTCCGAGGCCTGGTGTATTTTTTAGTGAAAAATAATAACATTTTAGTAGAAAAAATTTAAAAAAACAAAAAAAAATGATCTGGCCCACTTAAGCCAGCCCAAGCCCAAGGCCAAGTCCAAGTCCACTGGCCCTGCCCGAGGCTCGGCCCACTGGCCCAAATATCGCTGGGCTTGGGTCTGGGCCTTGACATAATTTTTTGGCACGTGGCCCGACCCGAATTTTGGCGGGAGTCTCCGAGACCCGACATGGGCCAAGCTAGATTTACACTCTTACATGCCTGAGACCCTAGGCCCTCTGTTTTGAAGCCCAGCCCAGCCAGTGAGCCCGACTTGCGGTTTGGCCTAATTGGCTCAAAAAATAAATTTTTAATAATATTTATCTATTTTATTTAATGATATAAATTTTTGTAATATTGTATTTCATTTTGAAATAAAAATTATTCATTAAATATTATCTATTTAATTTAATGATTGTACTATTTTACTTCATTTTGATAAAGATAAAATTATTCACTTCATTTCAATTTTCATTTTATTTTTTGCGGGGAAAGACTATGTACGCATCTTATAACTAAATAAAAAAAAATGATATAATTTTATACTTTTTGAGTCATAAATATAAAACATAACATAACATAACTAAATATTTCACTAATCATAACTAAAACAATGTATAACTTAAGAAGAAAATTAATCATAACTAAAGTATAAAATGATATAACTTGATACCTAGTTGTAACAAGCCCGCGGGGGACCTCGCTACAGCTCGGACTCGACTTTCGTTAGTCACGGTTCTAAGTCTGAACCAAAGAGTCCAAATCCGGCAAATCGTTTTAAGAAAAACAGATTTTTGAAAGAAGTGCCAAACATGGACTGCTTTGCCAGATACAGAGTCGCCACCTAAATATTTTATTTTGGGAAATTTAGGAAACCCTGACTCGGTGCCAAAAGGCCACGTGTCCGTCATCACCAAAGTTGCCTCGGCTCGGGAACTTGGGTACGATTGGGGAAGGTCACTTCGTGAGCACCCCCGCTCGCCCGGTCATAGACCGGCCTCTACTAACCATGATATCAATTTTTGAAAACATTGTGAGTTCTTATTCTGGTTTATTAGCCTAGGTTACTATGTGATGCGCACAGCATACAAATATAGACCGGGTCGCCTGAATTGGAACGAAACATTTCATGCTTGTTTTTGAAAATGGTTTGCTACCCGCAGGTAGGCTTTAAAACATTTGATGATTTATTCCAATTTAAGTAACCCAACCTTCACCCACAGGCATTCAGGCAGTTATATCAGATAAGCACATAGCCTCATGGTAAGCATGCTATTCATGGCAGTCACTCACACGCATGCAAGGATGCTAAAGCATAAAGCTTACCGAGTACTCCAAGCCAAAATAGGAATTCATTAGAAATCATGCATGATCCTAACTATACAGAAATGCCTAATGCAACACATGCAAAATGCAATTATAGCAGGCTCGGCTATTCTAAGATGGCATATGAAATGTTACAATTATCATGTATTCAACTTTGAAATTGAAAGTACAATGCAGTTAGTATGATGCGCCGAGCCCGGTGCATGCAATACAGATGAATAAATGCAAACATGCTATCATACTGTATGCTAATTTAAATATGCCTTAATCTAACCATCATAAGCGGATAAATAAAAGGGAGAAAGACGTGGGGTTGGAAGACATACATCACACTCACGCACACTTATTACAGTTGTGCCCTCGCGCAGAGGGTCCGAATAAATATACAGTCCCGAATAAAAGAATATTACAGTCCAAAATATTACAAAATCCTAATTAATTAACAAATTAACTAAGAAAATAAATAAAACTGGCATGCAAGCCAGGGACTGCCTTGCTTCTGATGGATGGTGCATGTCCGGGTTGTCTTGCGCGGAAATCCACCGGAATGCCCCAATTAGCCTCTGTTTACACCTGTTATTCTTGAAAAGCGTGCCAAGTCCCGGAAAGTTGCTGATTCCTGATTTTGCTGCAACAGAGAGTAGGAAAGGGGCATAGCAATGTATTTTCACAAATGTAAGCATGTCTCGATCCTCGTGCCACCAATCACGCATACCGAGGCATGATGGCCGAGGAGTCGAAATGCACAACTCAATATAGGATGAATGCACATGAAACTACAGCTAAAACCTAACTCCATCATGGATAATCCGGAGTGTCGGTGACTGGGGAATTGAGACACGTTCCGTCACTCGAAGTACGAAACGCACCTCGTTTCCCGTGCCCGGGCTAACTCCTATCCCGAACACGATGCAATATGCATGATATGCATGAAATGCAACTAAGATATAATCCTAACATACACAATGCTACGGAATGACATGCCTCGAAATGCGTGCACGTAGGCACACAAACCGAGAAAATGGCAGAATGTGATCTAAGATACAACCTAGTATGCACTATGCTGTAAAAAAAGAGATGCCTCGAAATGCGTGCACACGAGCACGCAAACCGAGAAAATGACAGAATGCAATCTAAGATACAACCTAGTATGCACTATGCTGTAAAAAAAAGAGATGCCTCGAAATGCGTGCACACGAGCACGCAAATCGAGAAAATGACAGAATGTGATGTAAATGATATGGAAATGTGATATGGGCTTATACCAACATGAGTGGGCCTCAGCCACACTCACATAGGATGCCGATGGCTGAAAATGAAGTGCCTCGAAATGCGTGCACACGGGCACGCAAACCGAGGCAAAGGCATACACAATGCGAATGACATGAAAACATGATATGGGCTTATACCAACATGAGTGAGCCTCAGCCACACTCACATAGGATGCCGGCGGATGAAAATGAAGTGCCTCGAAATGCGTGCACACGGGCACGCAAACCGAGGCAATGGCAGAATGTGATGTAATGACATGAAAACATGATATGGACTTATACCAACATGAGTGAGCCTCAGCCACACTCATATAGGATGCCGGTGAATGAAAAAAGAGGTGCCTCGAAATGCGTGCACACGGGCACGCAAACCGAGGCGATGGCAGAATGCGATGTAAATGATATGGAAATGTGATATGGACTTATACCAACATGAGTGAGCCTCAGCCACACTCACATAGGATGCCGATGAATGAAAAAAGAGGTGCCTCGAAATGCGTGCACACGGGCACGCAAACCGAGGCAATGATGGAATGCGATGTAAATGACATGAAATGAATAGCAATCATTCTAATAGAATTTCAGCACTAAGACATGGGGGAAAACAGTCCCGAAATGAGGCGAAATGACACCAAATGCATGGAATTGTCCCGAAATGCGAATTTAGGCACCCGAAATGGCCTATAGCTATGCCAAACATGCACAATATGGACATGCAATGCAAAGACAGAAGCTAGACAGTCCCAAAAAAGGCACTTTCACAGTTATAAACATGGCCAAACAGCAAGCATAGGTATGGCAAAAATGGCATGCAAGAATAGGGGCCAAAAGAGGGGTAATGAAGTAAGTGATATAAGAAAAATCCAAACTGAAAAATTCCCTTCTACAACACTGAAGAGGGACCAAAAATATGAATATTTACAGTATATGGAAGCCCCAAAATCAGTATACAAACATGATAGAAATGTGATGCAAAATGAGGTTCAAAAGTGGCTATAACATGAGGTATGCAAAATATTCACCAAACAGCCAAAGACCCTTAATAAAACATGTAGAATGGGCCAAAATAGGACTATTTCCAGAACTATAAAATGGCCAAAAAGAAAAGCATGATAGGCTAACTAAACATGCAAGAATGGGGAATAAAAGAGAGATATAACATGAAGTGGCATATGGAGGTCCCAAACCATGAAAGGACCTAAATGAAATATGAAGAATGGACTAAAATAAGCACTTTTTCAGAACTGTAAAATGGCCAAAAACAAAAGCATGGTAGGCTGCCATTGCATGCAAAAATGGGGAATAAACGAGGAGTATAAAGGTAAGTACAACATGGAAGTCCCAAATGGTGTTGAGCTCTTCTTCAATGTTGAAGAGGGGCTCAAAATAAGCCTAATATCAGTTTACAACATGCTCAAAAACAGATTACTCATGGGCCAAAAATAGCATGCAAGATTATGACATATAAGAGGATCAATGAAGCAAGTGCATCATGGAGGGCTCAAACAGGGTTGAGCCCTTAATCAAAAGTGAAGATGAGCTCAAAAGAAGGCCCCTTTCAGTTAGGGCCGGAGCTTGAAACAAAAAGCATGTGGGGCTTACAAATGGATCAAGAAAAATGGTCAAAGAGGAGAAATGTTACTCACCCTTGAAGACTAAAGCTTTTGTTGCTTCTTGGGCCAATTTGCAGCTCCTTTAGCCTTTGAGAAGCCTTCCTTGTTGCTGGAAATGAGGTGGTGGTGGTAGAGCTTGGTGGTGTAGAAGAAATGGTGATTAGGGACTTGGAAGTTTTCAAGGAAATGAGAGGGATAAAGATGGCTTTGTGTATGGAAGCTTGAAGAACAATTTTTCTAACCCCAACAAATGATATAGCTTGCTTGTTATAAGGGCCAAAAAGGGGGTGTAAAGGTGGGGGAAAAGGAGACAAACTTTCCCCCACAAAATATCCTCCGGATAAAGATATTTTCTGGGGGATAAAGCTCCACAGCTGTAAAGTGCACAGTGCAAGGAGCTCGGCCGGCCTGTTACTTTTGCTGCAGGTGGCCGGCCGGCCACACCCCCTAGCCGGCCGGCTAGGGGTCAAAAGGGTCAATCAGATTTAGTGGCCGGCCACCAACTGATGGTGTCCTCCTATCTGTATACAACACAACCCTGTGGTTAAAAGTCCAAGAAAGTGGGTCCAAGGGGTTCAACATTGGCTCGGAAAGAGGGGTTCAAAAGGGTCAGGTGGAATTACTGGCCGGCCACCAACTTTTAAGGTCCTCTCATGTGTGTACATCACAAATATGTGGTTCAAAGTTCAAGAAAATGGGCCCAAGGTGTTCAACATTAGCCCGGAATGAGGGGGTCAAAAGGGTCAAGTAACATTAATGGCCGGCCACCAACTTTTAGGGTCCTCCCATGTGTGTACATCACAAATATGTGGTTCAAAGTTCAAGAAAATGGGCCCAAGGTGTTCAACATTAGCCCGGAAGTGCGAAAAACGGGCGCCGGAGGGCGTCGGAGGATGTATAACTGGTTGCTGCAACAATTGCTGGCCTCCCACCCTTCAGTGACCTCTCCGGTGATAAAACAGAGGTACCTGCCAAAAATGAACGAAAACCGTTGCAAAACGAAAGTTCGGGGGCCAAAACGCGCAGTTCGAGGTCCCGAAAATGGGCTGTTAAGCACCGAAAGTGGCATTCGGCCACGAAGTGGGTTTCTCAGACCCCAGTGTCCCTCAAAAGGGAGCAAATAAGGAGTATGCCAAAAATTAGAACAAACGGAGGTGGTTAGGCGGTCCCGAACCGAGGCACACGGCCAACGGTCCCAAAAAACCGGAAACCAGACTCCGAAATGGGCAAAATGGCCTACGGCCACGAAATGTAGCCTGCGGACATTGAGAGATGGTCTACTGGACCTCTCCCTCCCCTCAGGAAAAGAAACAGAGAAAACCGAGTCTGGTTCGCAAACCGAGACAAGGCACAGAAGAGGGTTCGGAAGTCCGGAGGCAGGGCTCACGGCCGCAACTCTGAAACTTCTGAACGAGCACATTATGCAACATCACCAAGAGCTCAATCAGTGACATCTGAGTCTTAAGGTCGGTCAAAAATGGGGTGTCTACAGTTGCCCCTCTTTGACAGAACTCGAAAGTCATAAGTGACGGGAGTGAATGTCAAAGCCCAGAGACGACCCATTTTTGACAAGGCCGAAGACTTAGACAAACAGGCAAGATAAACAAAGATGTGCCCTCAGGCATGCCCGCAGGCAGGGGGCAAAATGCAAATGATAATGCAAAGAGCCGAAGGTAACCCAATGATCATGCAAATGCAGCAAGCTGTAATGAAGCAAGTATTCGCAAATAGATGCAACAGTTTTAAGCAAGAATGCAAAGCAACAACAACATTTCATGCAGTTAAGAATGCAGAGGATTATTCAATCCCCGCCACATCTCACACGGAGAAAATACGATACCTGCGCGATTCGTCTGGTCGCACCAGTCTCAATTGAACTGTACATACAATATCGTGCCTGCAAAAGAGAGAAATTGCAACAAGTACAATATGCTACCAACATATATTTAATGTGATTCTGAAAGTTTGACACACGCAGAGCCGGTGAGTGTATGCATCGCAATGCAAGAGTGGAACATGCGTGACAACGTATGCTCAAACATAGAGGTATGCCAATATCAAGAAATGTGCATGTTAATGCAGGTATGCTCATGAGAATGCAAGTTATGTGCATGATAGTGCGAAACGAGCATGAATCAGGGTGTCCGTTTGTCATGAAACAACGAGTATGGAAACGCGTGTTTCGGCAAAGGTAACTCAATTATGGCCTCCGACCCACTTCCTGGAAAGGCTACAACTCGTTCAAAAAGGATACACTTTGATTTCGATGAATGATGATGAGACATATGTCAGATCTCGAAGTCGAAGTTCCGACGGAGCAATTTCGCGACCGGAAGTGTACTTTTCTTGAACTTTTTCAGGTCCCGGGAACTCCGATCTTCCTCAAAATTTGCAGAGAGCTAGGTGGGCATGTGGGGGACATGGCCGGCCGTTTATCTTCCCAAGGGGAGGTGGCCAACCGGTTTTCCATAAAGTAAATAGCTGGCCGGCCAGTTTTCCAAAAAGCAGATAGCTGGCCGGCTAGAAAAGAGGGCAGGCCGGCCATATGCCCAAATTCAGGGGCATTTTGGTATTTTCACCTCCTTTTTGATGCTCCTTCAATCCAAGACTTGGGGCCTATATATTGCAGCCGAGATCCCTTCCTTCCTTGCCTCCTACAACACTTTCTTCTCCAGATCTGAGTTTCATACGCGTTTTCCAACGCCCCGCGCAAATTGTTTTCGCAAAAATATTCAGTTTCAAGCACTTTGAAGCGATTAAGTTTCGGTTTCGGAGCTTCTTTTCGCATTTTCGCCACTTGAGGTAAGTTTGTCTCAATATTTGGAAGATTTTCTCGGGAGTTGACTTTTGTTGACTTTTTTATTTCCCGAGAGTTGACTTTTGTTGACTTTTTCCAATTTCGGCTCATTTTGCTCATTTTTGCTCCCTTTGCAGATCTTCTGAAAATGGCGGGTAATTCTCCCCACGGCGGAGGTTTTCCAAGTGCCGGAGATGATTTTGATCCCATGACTCTACCCCCGAGGACCCGACCTTTTATTCCCGGGAGGTACCGTCCGCCAGCACATGTCCTCCCTCGTGCTGTCTTCCGTCACTTTACTAGCTTTGACGAGCGAGCACCCGGGGATCTGCTTCTCCGAGAGCCGGAGCATCACCTCTCTCATGAGGCCCGAGAGGTATTTACTTCATTTTCTGTATTTTTCGTACATTTCGCACATTTGCCATGCTTGAACATGCAGTTTAGCTTATGACATAGTACTTTGCTTGCATCCTGAACATGTAGTTTCAACACTCGAATTTCTGAACACTCGGCTCATTAATTAATTGCGAACGCACAATACACATTAGTTAAGAGGCGAACACACAGCTCAAACACTGATTTGTCGAACACACAGCCCGAATTCGAAAGTGAACACACAGCCCACACTTTAAATTTTCTGAACACGCAGCCCAGATTAGATAGTGAACACGCAGCCCACACTAGTTGAAATTTGAACACGCAGCCCAAACTTTAAATTTTCTGAACACGCAGCCCAGATTAGAGTAGTGAACACGCAGCCCACGCTAGTTGAAATTTGAACACGCAGCCCAAACTTCAAATTTTCTGAACACGCAGCCCACACTGATAGAAAGTTGAACACGCAGCCCAAACTTTAAATTTTCTGAACACGCAGCCCAAATTAAATAGTGAACACGCAGCCCACACTGATAGAAAGTTGAACACGCAGCCCAAACTTCAAATTTTTTGAACACGCAGCCCAGTTGAATAGTGAACACGCAGCCCACACTGATAGAAAGTTGAACACGCAGCCCAAACTTTAAATTTTCTGAACACGCAGCCCAGATTAAAATAGTGAACACGCAGCCCACACTGATTGAAAGTTGAACACGCAGCCCAAACTTCAAATTTTTCTGAACACGCAGCCCAGATTAAAATAGTGAACACGCAGCCCACACTGATTGAAAGTTGAACACGCAGCCCAAACTTCAAATTTTTCTGAACACGCAGCCCAGATTAAAATAGTGAACACGCAGCCCACACTGATTGAAAGTTGAACACGCAGCCCAAACTTCAAATTTTCTGAACACGCAACCCAGTTTAAATAGTGAACACGCAGCCCACACTGATAGAAAGTTGAACACGCAGCCCAAACTTTAAATTTTCTGAACACGCAGCCCACGCTAGTTGAAATTTGAACACGTAGCCCAAACTTCAAATTTTTCTGAACACGCAGCCCAGATTAAAATAGTGAACACGCAGCCCACACTGATTGAAAGTTGAACACGCAGCCTAAACTTCAAATTTTCTGAACACGCAGCCCAGATTAAAATAGTGAACACGCAGCCCACACTGATTGAAAGTTGAACACGCAGCCCAAACTTCAAATTTTTCTGAACACGCAGCCCAGATTAAAATAGTGAACACGCAGCCCACACTGATTGAAAGTTGAACACGCAGCCCAAACTTCAAATTTTTTGAACACGCAGCCCAGTTTAAATTTGCATGTAGCTTATTTCACTTCATCGGCATACATCCCATTTCATCTCATTGGCACACAGCCCATTCATCTCATCGGCACACAGCCCATTTCATCTCATTGGCACACAGCCCATTCATTTCATTATTGACACATGTATTCATTCTGAATGCAGGTTGGTTCCCGCAGTGTGCGGGGGTATGGTTCCACCATCGCGCGGGACTGGTACGCTGATCTCCCGGAGGGTGTCCGAGACTTAGTAGATTTGGCAGGATTCGGGCCCTTCTGCGCCGGGTTGTCACGTTGTCCTGCCAGGAGGACACTGATGGCAGCCTTGGTAGAGAGATGGTGGGACACCACCAACTCCTTTCATTTCTCTGCTACCGGGGACATGACCATAACGCCTCTAGACTTCGCTGTGTTGACTGGCTTAGACATAGGAGGTTGGTCCATCCCTTATGATGAGGATATGGGCGAGTGGGAGGCCGCTTGGATGTATCTATTGGGGGACTCGCCCGCCTGTTAACAGGGTTTCTGGGAGAGTCCGATACACTTGGTTCTCTTCCCACTTCCGGCGGGCGGAGATGGTGCCTGAGACTTCCGAGGAGACAGAGCAGTATGCCCGTGGTTTCCTTATGTTCCTCTTCGGGACTACCCTGTTCGCCGATAGAGGGAACACAGTCGGGCTATACCTGCTGAGCTCTCTGGTTGACCTATCACAGGTCCATCGATATGACTGGGGTGGCGCCGGCCTGGCTACCCTTTACTTTTATATGAGCGCGACCTCCCGCGGGCGGGGCGATTTACTTGGCGGCTACTAGAGAGCCTGGGAGGTATTTTTCTGTCCTCTTGATTTACATTTCTGCTTTTCATTATTTGTACATTGCACTCACAGCGCACTTTTACAGTCTGTATTTTGCTCTCAGCATTTCGTACTTACATTCTGCACTGTTTTTCTCAACTATGGGTCTATGTATACTTTCCATCATTAGCCCCAGAGTTGGAGGTGGCAGGGGTTCCCATGACCCCATACTCACTGGTGTTCGAGGGCCCGCACCGGTCGAGACCTCGAGAGACCCTCCTTTACCTGCGACAGTACTTTGACACTGTGCGACATTCAGAGGTACCTCAGAACTTTCAGTTCCTTTCATTTTCATCTTTGATTTGCTCTGCATATTCTCGATTTCTGATTGGTTTATGCATTTATCATCAGCAGATCATATGGCAGCCCTGGGTGTCCCTGGGTGATGGTCTCCGACTTCAGTATACCGGAGGGTCGGACATCTCCCAGTATAGGGTCCTGCTCGAAGGGCCGGTTGGCAGGGCATGGTTTCTGGGGGAACGCTTTCTGCGCCAGGTATGGGGGTATCTTTCTCAGGATCCTCCCGCAGTACCCCCAGTCAGTATGCGGACTGCTGACAGGCTCTCTTACTCGGAGGTAGTCGGCGCCATGCTGGGTAGTGATGCTTTATTATATATTGAGGAGGGGGACTACGCCACTTACCGTCACATATATTTGATGCCTCCATTGACGGAAGCTCGTATCCCGATGATGAGGCCTGCCGGTATGTCATCCTCGGGCCAGGCTCAGGCTCGGGCTGCAGACGCCCCTTCTACTAGCAGGGCTGGTACATCCAGAGGTGGGAGTAGACCGGTTCCTCCGGTTCCGTCGACTTATCCTCATCCTGGATGGCCAGATATGCCGACTGAGTTGATGGCGTGGCAGTATGGGGCTATCTCTCCGACCCCGATCCCGCTAGAGCCTCCGATGCCCAGTGATCGATACGCCATTGATCCTGACTCACCGTTGGTATGCTCCACTGTTTTTCATTCATCATTCAGATGTTTAGACATTTTTTGTTCACTGATGATTATGAACTCATTTTTGCAGCCACCGCGAGGGTACATGGAGGAGGTGGTTGGACTGGTGGCCACACTCGAGGGCATGGTCCTGCGTAGGGAGACACAGTTGTCTGTCGCGGGCATTCAGGTACCCTTCAGTTTTCTGGCATTTATCATACTTCTGATGACATGCTGATTTCTACTGCATCGATAGACTACTTGTGTAGAGCACATCTGACACACACCCCACTTGGACACTGCATTTACATGCACCCACTTCACGTAGCCTTTGCTTGTATCTGCATCTGATGTATATATTTGGACTGATGTATTTGAATTGAACTCTTTGTTTTCAGATGCCTTCATGGTCCGGTCAGCCGCAGGCCAGGCCACCTGGGCCTCCTTGGGGAGCTGGGCCATCTGGGCCTTTTCAGGGAGTTGGGTCACCCGGGCCTTTTCAAGGGGCGGGGTCATCTCGGCCTTCCCGAGGAGCCGGGCCATCTAGGCCTTTTCGAGGAGCTCGAGGAGGGCCTGTCCGCAGACGCAGGGCTCACGTTGTAGAGGTGGATCCTGATGAGGAGGAGGAGGACGCTGAGGAGGAGGAGGAGGCTACCGATCGTCAGTCAGAGACATCTGCTGAGGAGGGGGGCTCCGGTTTTGGTTCGGGGAACAGAGGTGAGGCTGAGGGGGATCCTGAGGATGACAGCTCTGACTCAGATGATGATGATGGTGCAGAGGTTGTCCCGCAGAAGAGGATGAGGAGTGCTTCTCGTTCCCGTTCCCGAGGACTTTGATGCTGTTGTTTCCTGCTTTATTTTTCTTTTTGCTAGTAGTTTGTAGCACTTTGCACATTGTTAGGCAGTTTTATTTTTTGTAAAACTTGTACCTTTGTTTGTTGTAAAGCATGATGGAATGAAATAGCTTTTGAAAAGGTGTTTGTATTTTAAACTTTTAGCATCGTATCGCATCATTTATTTTGCATAAGAATGAAATTGAATGGGAATGCGCATTGTGTAATCACCAAGTCAGGTAGTGAACCGACGCAACAAACTAAGCAACTCAACTTACTAAGATATAGCAGGACCTTAGGAAGTTTACAACTCGATAAGCAAAATGCAACAACGTTGACAACGCAAATAAACAAGACTTTAACAAAGATTGTTTAAACAGAGAACAATGGCTCAAAAACACGAAACACGTCCGCTCGACAAACAACTCGATAAGCAAAACAACAACTCGATAATCAAAACAACAACTCAATAAACAAAACTCAGCAACAACAAAGTGTACTTCTGATGATCTGGGCACCGGAACGCATCCGAAACGGAGGGAGATGAAGGCCTTTGACTCTCCCGTTGCATGGAAATACTTGGAACTCTCCCTCGAAGGGTAAAACAGGGCCAAGAGGATACACTGCAGCATTGCCAGCCATCTTTGGGAGCCGGCCGGCCATTTTTGTGGAGAGAGATAGCTGGCCAGCCATTTCTGAAAAAGTAAATGGCTGGCCAGCCAGAAAAGGTGGCCGGCCGGCCACTCAGTCCTGCAGCCACCTGGTTTTTGACATGTGTCCCCGTGAATAGTGTTTTTCCTTCTATAAAAGCCTCAACTTCGGGAACATTCATTTCATCTTAGTTTTAGACAAAGATGGAGGCGTTTCTCGCAGAAAATGTCACATCTTGGATCTCTTCTCTAGATGGCTCGGAAAAGCTTAATTTCCGGGGTTTCGGCTTGAATGCACTATTCACGCTGAGCCGTACTCCGCTACAGCTCCCTTTTCTCCATGCCGCGGCAAGGTTCTGGAATCCAGTGACGCACGTTTTTAGCTTTGGCGGCCAAGAGATGTGTCCCACTTTCGAAGATTTTCAGGTTTTGATGGAGTCTGAATGCTCTGAAGTGATCTTGCCCCAGCTCCGTTTTGGCCATGCTCAGGCTTTAGGGCGGATGTGTGGGCTTACGGCGCATGACGCTCGATCTCTGATCTGCAGTGGGAAACTGGACATCCTCGGTTTGATCCATCATTTTTCCGACGCCGGTGACCGCAGCAACCATTATTGGCAGGGTTTCCGGCAACACGCCCTCTGCTTATGTTTGTTGTCTCACTTTCTGCTTTCCTCGGGCTTCGGCGGGGCTAGCATTCGCCTGATTGAAGTCGCCCAAGGTTTGAGAGAAGGAAAGAACTGTATTGCCATGACCTTGGCCGAGACACTGATGGGCTTAGATTCTGTCTATCGCCGGGAGGCGACTAGGTTTGCCGGGAGTCCACTGCTGTTACAGGTAATGTTTCCCACCCGACCTCACATATATATTTGCTCACATCACTCGACCCTCAGGCTCGGTTTTTCTCACAAAACCCTTTTCCTCACTTTTTCTCTCATCGTACATCTCTCTGTTCTTTATTCTCTCATTTTCCATCCCTCCCCTAGGTATGGTTAATGGACAAGTTGCAGGTTGTGGATTCTTGCCCGGCCTATTCAGCTCGAGGCTACTTCTTTCGGCAGCGTCTAGTCAATGCTCTTGACGAAAGGTGGTGGTTCGATTGGATGTGCAATTTGTCCGTAGACGGCATTGCTTGGCGTTGTCCTTGGCTCAACCTCCCGGCAATGAGCTATAGTATGTCTTGGCTGATTGGGATCCAATTGATTGGTCTAACCCACTGCGTATTCTATTTTCCGTTCCGGTTCCTGCGTCAGTTTGGTCATGATCAGACCTGCCCACCGGAGGGGATTGAGTACCCAGCTGCTTTCCCGGTCCGGGGTGCACAGCTTGCCCGATATGCCACGGCATGGAGGACTAGAGAGCTCCTGGCCCCTGCTTCAACTTTCAGTTGCACTTTGTCTGATGAGTGCTTGGATTGGCTCAATGAGGAGGCACAGGTTGGGCCTAGCTTGGCATCAGATGCTTCGTCCAGCTCTGGGAGGGGACGCAGAGATACTTGATTCAACTATGCCCCAAATTTATTGCTTATTTAGCATTTTCAAGTTTTCGTTATGAATGTACTAAAAAAGCAACCTCGATTGTAATGCAAGAGCAGGAGAACTCAGTTTTGAAATCAATGAAATTGAAAGTTGTGGTACTGAAAATTTTCCGCTTTTGGTCCAAAAATGGTCTTAGTCGTAAAAAGATTGATTTGAACAAAGTCAACTTTTATTAAAACTTTTCAAAACTATTTTCGATGTGAATCAGAACTGGACACGCCGAAGATCTGTCACTGAGATGCACAACCCCAGATCCCTGCAACTGGAAAGTTGCCCCTAGTCTGAAGAACAATGCGGCACTGCAAAGCAACGGAAAGTTGCCCCTAGTCTGAGTAACTTTGCACCGTCGCGGCAACAGAAAGTTGCCCCTAGTTTGAACAACACTGTACCGGAGATCGCGATAAAAGCTGATGGATAAAGATGACTGAGATGATCGAAATGGACAGAGTTGATCGGGAAAAGTTTATGGCTGAACTTCGATGTGAAGCTGCCTACGTATCCCAAAGATGGGAATCAAGCCTTACGTAGTTTAGGCTCAGGTTCACTCGAGTATTTTCACTCTCCTTTTGCGCTCTAACTTTTGCCAAGGCTGCCCTTTGCGGGTTTTCAACCTTGCGAGCTCAGTTTTTATATTTTCTAATTTTTTTGTGCTCAGACTTTTGCCTAGGTCGCCCTTTCGGGTTTTCGGCCTAGTGAGCCTCTCAAGGATAGTATTTCTTCAACTTGTCCATATTGATCGGTTGTGAGAACTCCAAGCCATCTAGATCCATCAGAACCACAGCTCCACCTGACCAGATAGCTTTGATAATGTAAGGACCAGTCCAATTGGGTTTGAACTTGCCCCTTGGGTCGTGGATGGGAGCTCGGTTGTCTTTGAGCACCAAATCTCCTTCTTTCAGATTCCTGGACTTAACCTTCCTGTTGAAAGCCCGAGCAATTCTGCGTTGATAGCCTTGGATGTGGTACAGTGCTTTCAGTCTTCTTTCATCAAAGAGCATGAGTTCTTCGAATCTGCTTTGCTGCCAATCTGCTTCGGCTATCTGGCATTCAGCCAATACTCGTAACGACGGAACCTCAATCTCGATGGGTAGAACAGCCTCCATTCCATAGACCAATGAATATGGAGTTGCTCCAGTAGAAGTTCTGATTGAAGTCCTGTAGCCCCACAGAGCAAATGGCAGCTTGTCTGGCCAATCCCGATAGGTTCCCACCATCTTCTGCAGTATATGCTTGATATTCTTGTTGGCGGCCTCAACCGCTCCGTTGGTTTGCGGCCGGTATGTAGATGACTTATGGAAAGCCACATTGTATTTCTCCAACAAGTCTACCACTTCTTTCTTGAAGTGGGAACCATTATCTGAAATTATCTCGTTTGGCACCCAGTAGCGACAGATGATGTTGTTTCTGATGAACTTTGCGACATGCGACGCCTTCAACACCGCGTATGATTGGGCCTCAACCCACTTTGTGAAATAATCTATCGCTACTAGGATAAACTCATGCCCGTTTGACCCCTTCGGGGTAACAGCTCCGATCACATCAATTCCCCAGACTGAAAAAGGCCACGGCGAAGTCATGTTGTACAGTTTTGACGGTGGGATGTTCATGCGATTTGCATGGATTTGAACTTGTGGCATCGCCGAACAAAACTAATACAATCCTCCTCCATGGTTGACCAGTAGTAGCCCTGTCTGAGGATCTTTCTGGCCAGCATTACTCCATTCATGTGTGCACCGCACTCCCCCCCATGGATGGCTTCCATCAGGCGTTTCGACTCTTCAGCTTCTACACAGAGCTTATGCATTCCCAGATGACCCCTTTTGTACAGCTTTCCCCCGCAAATAATGAACTGAGCAGCCATTCTTCTGATGGCCCTCTTATCTTTGGCATTTGCCCCTAGTGGATATGTCTCCTTTTCCAAGAAGTTCCAGATGTCGTAATACCAGGGGTTGCCGTCTTGAACCTCATCTATGGCGGAAATCGACTCGTATGCTGGCGCAAACTTTTGATCAATAATGACTGGACGCATCCGGACTCCGGACGGGATGTCTATCATAGAAGATAGAGTTGCTAATGAATCTGCAAACCTGTTGTTCTCTCTTACGAGGTGGGTGAAATTTAGCTTCTCAAACCGAGGAATTAGCAGATCCAAGGTTTGGTGGTAAATTATCATCCTTTCCTCCTTGACTTTCCAATCTCCTTTTGCTTGAGACACAACAAGGTTCGAGTCCCCAATGACGTCCAACCGTCTTGCCCCTAGTTCCAGGGCTGCTTCCAGGCCAGCAATACATGCCTCATACTCTGCTTCATTGTTGGAAACTTTGAACCGGAGCTTGAATGCTAAAGGGATACGGGAATCATCAGGCGCTATCAGCAACACCCCTATCCCATACCCATAGTGGTTTGACGCTCCGTCAAAGTACATCGTCCAAGTTTCATCTTCGACGTGCAGAATGGCTTCATCTGGGAATAGATACTCAACCGCTTCATCCCCCTCAACCGGGTGGTCAGCAAGGAACTCCTCTACCGCTCTCCCTTTTACTGACTTGCGCGTTACATACTTCAAATCAAATTCGGAGAGCAACAGCAGCCAGCGAGCCAGCCTACCCGTAAGTGCTGGTTTCTCGAAAAGATATTTGATGGGATCCAAACGCAAAACCAACATTACAGAGTGGGCTAACAGGTAGTGCCGCAGCTTCCTGGTTGCCCATACCAAGGCCAAACAAGCCATCTCCAGCGGTGTATAGCGGGTCTCGTAATCCAGCATCTTTTTGCTCAGATAGTATATGGCCCTTTCCACTTTGTCTTCTGACTCCTGCGCGAGCATGCAGCCCATGGTAGTCTCAGTTACCGAAAGGTACAATATCAACGGTCTCCCCGGCTCTGGTGGTGACAACACGGGTGGGTTCTGTAGATACTCTTTGATCTGCTCAAAAGCTGCTTGACATCGGCCGTCCCATTGGAATTTCTTTCCTTTCTTCAGGAGACCAAAAAGTGGTTCACAAGTCAAGGTTAATTTAGAAATAAACCGTCTTATGAATTGCACTTTACCCAGAAAGCCTCGCACCTCCTTTTCAGTCCTTGGTGGTGGCATTTCTAAGATGGCCTTGATTTTGGAAGGGTCGACCTCGATGTCCCTTTGTGTAATCAGAAACCCTAGCATCTTCCCTGCTGTAACACCAAACGTGCATTTCTGGGGATTCAGTCGCAGCCGAAACTCTTTGATCCTTTGAAAGAATTTTTGTAAGGCGGTGTAGTGGCCCTCTCTATCTTTGGACTTGACAATCATGTCGTCCACATACACTTCGACCTCTTTATGGATCATATCATGCAATATTGTAGTTGCTGCCCGTTGATACGTAGCTCCAGCATTTTTCAACCCGAATGGCATCACTCTATAACAATATGTCCCCCACGGGGTAGTGAACGCAGTCTTCTCCCGGTCTTCGGGTGCCATTACTATCTGATTATAGCCTGAGAAACCATCCATAAACGAAAGCAAGGCGTGTCCCACCGTGAAATCCACCAATTCATCAATGTGTGGCAAGGGGAAGTCGTCCTTCGGACTGGCCCTGTTCAAATCCCTGAAGTCTACATAGACCCGAATTCTGTCGTCCTCCTTTGGCACCGGAACAATGTTGGCCAATCAAGTTGGGTATTCAGATACCAGCAGGAACCCTGCGTCAATTTGCTTGGTGACCTCTTCCTTAATTTTGAGAACCCAGTCCGGGCGAATCCTTCTGAGTTTCTGTTTGACAGGGCGGGCCTCAGGATCAAGAGGGATCCGGTGCTGTACAATCTCAGGATCGATTCCAGGCATGTCTTCGTAGGACCATGCGAAAACATCTTTGAAATCTTTTAATAAAGCGACTAAGTGCTCGCGCTCCTCTGAAGACAACGTGGACCCGATCTGGACCAGCCGCGGGTCCTTCTCAGTACCAACATTCACAGTAGTGATTTCATCCATTAAAGGTTTAACAAATCTTTCCTGCTCTTGATCAATTAACCGTTACAAAACTGGGGGAATTTCTCCCTCATTGTTTTCATCAAAATTTTGAAAATCCTGATTTAAGCAATAAATCAAAGGCACAGAAAAATACTCGGAAACCACATCCACATCATTCTCTTTAAATATTTCCAAGCCGTCAGATTCCTCTGTTACAACAGACTCAAAAGAAAATGAAAATGACGACCTAGACAGGACTGTGGCATCCGGGTTATCACCCCCAGGTATACCGGACTCAGACTCAATCGAGCTGGAATCTGATTCCGATGCACAAGATTCGGTAGAATCAGATTCCGGCTCATTACCTGACCCGGAGCTGCTAGATAAAAAGCCTTCTTCATATTGCCAGATGAGAGAAGGTGCGATAGATGCATCCAAGATCGGCGCTGGAAAGCCCGCAGCTATTTCATCTCCAATCACAGAAACTGAAGAGTTATCCCCCAAGCACTCTTGGCCGATCGGAGGATCTGATAGTAGACTCGCCAGTGCTACCCCCATTTCAAGCTCTGTGCCCTCAGGATCCACTGCTTCACATTGCTCAACCTCAGTTGGTGGGTCTGTCTGCGCTTCGGCAACGTCATCCCCAGATAATTGTATGTCGAAGAAGATTTCAAAACCAGGCACGCGCGTCCCCTCCGCGTTTAGCCATGGCTCCGGGAAGCCGCAGAATGGAAAATCTTCCCCCTCCCAGACGAAGCGTCCGTTTAGGGTACCCCAGATGGGCCTATGCATTAACTCAAATGGCTTCCCGGCCTTCTTTGCCCTGGCCCTTCCGGCCATTTCTTTTCCTTTTCTCACCCAGTCCTCTTTGGTGGGCAGATAACCCAGTCCAAAGGCGTGAGGGTTGTGTGGCACTTCGGCCAACACTGAGACGCCCTTCCGGCCGCTTCTCCCTAATCCCATCCCGGGGGTATGTTTTAGCTTGTTCATGAGGTAGATAGATTGTGCACTAACATACATGCCCTCATTCACAGCCATGACATTCTGCACCATTTGAGCCTCGGCCAAAGTGAACCCCGATAAAAACACATCCTCCGTGTCGTGCTCAATCTCCAAGACAGGTGTAGACACTTCCGGCGGCGGATGGATTGATGAATTCCCGAAAACGATCGCTACCCCTTTCCCGTGGGGGTACTTTAGCATCTGATGTAGAGTGGAAGAGACTGCTTTGACCTGGTGCAACCACGGTCGCCCCAAAAGTAGGTTAAAGGTTGCGGGAACGTCCAAGATATGAAATTCGATACTGTGTTGTCCTGGACCAACCTTGGTTTGAATTTTAACAGTCCCCATCACTTCTCTGCTGGTATTGTCGTATGCTCTGATCACTTGGGTGGTTGGGACGAAGTCCACGGGTTTCAACCCGATTGCATATGCCGTTCTGGTTGGGCAGACATTAATTGCAGACTCGGTATCAACAAGTACCACTAGTATCCACTTATCTCTACATTCCACAGAAATATAGAGAGGTTTGTTATGACTTGTGCCCTCAGGCGGTAGCTCCTTGTCCGAAAAGGTTAATGCCGGGGAACCTCCTCCCGGAAAAACCAGCCCAACCAGCTGTTCAGGCGTGGTGTCTATGGAGAGTTTGGACTTGTCCATAGCAGATAGGACAGCTTCTCTGTGTACTCGTGATGCCATTAGCAGTCCCCAGATGGAGATGTCTGCTTGTATTTTTTTTAACTGTTTCAGCACAGCTTCATCTTCAATCTGCTTCTCCTTCTGTTTCTCCACTTCTCTATCCTTCCCGGATGCCTCGGGTTGGTCCAGGTGTGGGGGTTTGAAGTACCGCCCACTTCTTGTCATATGGTCAACCTCATCGAGGTACCAAGTGTCATCCGGTTGATTATTTCCCCAGTCTTCATCCGTGTGGGCAAGACATAAGTCTTCGTCTTCCCACCACATTCCATCGGCAGCCAACAGACACCTGTCTGGCTCCGGTTTAGTTGCACTTGCAGTGCTCCCTGTCAACATGCTTGCAGCATTCTCTATCTTCGTGCACGCAGCACTTTCAGTCCCCTCAGGGCCTTTAGCTTTCCTAATTCTCTCAGCCTCCTCGAACTTTTCTCGTTCCAGCTGCATCAGTACAGCTGTTTGTTCAACATTTCTCGTATCCATAATGCCCATGTCTCGAGCGAAATTCTTAGCACCGGCGCTCTCCACTGATACAACTTGACTTTCGGCCATTCCGGCCACAACTGATACTTCCGCCCCTGCCGGGCTCTGTTCTGGTTGGGCTTCCCCCACTGCATCTGGTTGATCCTCGAGCCATCCAGTGGCCTCCGCTGATCCCTCATAATCGTACAAATTGATTGACGCATCCCCCAGTTCCTGGTCATCGAGAAATTGCAGGTTGGCAAAGTCCTCCTCTACGGCTGTCAGATCATCTGCCCATAGCCCAGATCCATCCCCCCGGATCATGCATAGCTCTCCTGTCTCTGGCAATTCTATACCTAGCCCAATTCGGCTCGTTGATAGGATGTACTTGCTTGGATCATAGGCTCCCCCAGCAAAATTCTGTCCAGTCCCAGATTCAACAATCTCATTCTCTCCCAAAATCTGCCCTGCCCTATCTTCGACGGTCACCACCATCGGTTCTGGTTGGGTTTTAGAGATGTCCACCATGCACAAGAAGTCAGTGCAATCGGGAAGGAGCACCTCCGGCGTGGGTAGGTGGGTGGGCGTAATATAGATGCTAGGATCGTAAGATGCGACCCCAGTCTGGATAAAATTAATTCTTTTGGGAGGGGGAGGTTGGTTATGTGGCGGGAGAGGGTTGGTTGTGACATTGGGTTTATCAGGAGGCGCGGTCACCTGTTTGTCAATAAGATCTTGGATCTCATGACGCAATCTGTAACAACGGTCGGTGTCGTGACCGTGTTGTTGGTGATATGCGCAGCACTTTGCTGGGTCATAAGAGGGGGGGAGTGGATTCGGTAATGGCTTTGGCTCCAGGGGTTTTAAATGATTTTTTCTGATCAATATTCCCAGAACTTTGGTCAGGGGCATATATAGTGGGGTAAAGGTTCTTTGGCCTCGCGGTTGGAATCTGTTGGTTTGTGTGTTGCTTCCGGACGCGCCGGAGAAGGGTGTGGCAGTCATGGGCCTTGGAGGGGGAGGGGGAGTGGTGGTGACCATACTAACTTCCGAGGCTCTCGTATTTGCAGTGCCACTCGGGCCCGCATTGTTGTTACGGTTGAAGGTCCTCCTCGGTTGTTCCCTGTCGTGGTCAAACAGACCTTGTTTCATTGCGTCTTCGATTTGCACCCCCATCTCATGTAAATCTGCGAAAGTAGGGAAGGGGACTACAATCATTCTCTGCATCAACTTTGGGTGGAGATTGCGCACAATCATCCGGATTTGATCTTTGTCAGTGGGCCTTAAAGTCATCATTGACGCTTTTGCCCTCCATCGGATCACAAAGTCCGAGAAAGTTTCCTTGGGTTCTTGCCTTGTCGTTTCGAGATCACGGGTTGTGATCTCGATCTGAGTGTTGTATGAATATTGCGCGACAAAGGCCTCAGCCATTTCATCCCAATTCTTCTTCACTTCATCTTGTAACTTTGCGTACCAATGGGAGGCCACACCCGACAGGGTTCGGCCGAATAATGAAAGCTTCTGTGGTCGTGTTAGGCCCATTGGCCGCAAGATGTCTGCAAACAGTCGGATATGGACCATGGGGTCGCCGGTCTCGTCAAAGCGGTCGATTTGTGGCATTTTGAACCTATCGGGGAGTGTTACGGCCTCCTCGGTATATCCATCTTCGATATCCGGCATAGCCTTGACCCCTTGGGATTTCTTGAATAGCTTCTCCAGTTTGCTCAATTTCAGAGCTGTATGATCAACCTCGACCTCGAAGGGAGAGTCCAGGTGATTGGGTGTATGGACCTTGGACAGTTGTGGTGGAAGCGGGGGCAGAGCTGGCCCCGTTGGAAGATTTGTGTCCTCTTGCAGATTTTGGATAGTCGGCACAGTATTCTGGGTGTTTGGAGGAGCGTTCTGAACAACAGGTGTCTGCTCAGGTAATGGAGCCCTTGCCGGAGGAGGAATTTGTTGTGAAGCAGATGCTGTATTCTGTTGTTACAGTCTGGTAATCAGCTCAGCCTGCTGGGTCATAATTTCGGCCTGCTGCTTAGCGAGTTCATCTCGGCGAACGGCATCCTGCTGCATGGCCCGCATGGTTTCCTGCATTTGGCGCATCATTTCCTCAACTCCTGTTGGTGCCGTCATACTGTTTTGATTTGTCTGAACTACTGGCAGATCTGTCTCAATGGGGATCTCAATCCAACTGTCCACTGATGGGGGAAACCACTGTTCTGGTGCTCTCTGTTCAGATACACTGCGCTTTTTCTGCTTCCTTCTGGTAACAGGGGGTAGAGAATGGAACACTGGCTGTCCGTCGATTAGATCCTCAGATCGATGGAGTCGACGACCTCGTGTCCAAAGTGCTTGGGGAATGCCTGTCGGGTTGGAAGCAATTGTGCTAGAACTGACCTAGCAAAAGATAAATAAAGCGAAAAGGAAATAAATAAACAGATAAACGGACAGCATAACAGCTTAAAATAAAATGCATGACACACAGCCGGGCATAATCAACACACAGTCAATAAGCTGAATAACACACTGTCCTCAAACACTGATTATTATCCCTGTATCACTGTCCCCTAAAACAGAATCTGATATCCGCAGATAACTAATTCTCAAATACTGGCTGATGCCCGCAGGCCTGATACCCATAATACTGAACTGATGCCCGCAGGCCTGATGCTGACAATACTGAACTGATGCCCGCAGGCTTGATACTCAAACTCATATACTAATCTGATGCCCGCAGGCCTGATACTGTCAATACTGAACTGATGCCCGCAGGCTTGATGCTTCAATACTGAACTGATGCCTGCAGGCTTGATACCCAAACTCATATACTGATACATGCATTCCTGTAGAGACGCACTCTAAAGCACATAACAGATAAGTGAGGGCCAAAACACCCCTATGTTGGGGTAGGGTTTCCCTGTCCTATTTTGTCAGGAGCTAGGGCTTCACTACGCACACGGCGGTTTCAAACAACCTATAAACGGGTAAGCAACCTGTCCTAATTTGGAATGGTCACTATGGATCCGAATATGCACTAGGTCGAATAGTCAAAGAGGGTGCCCCGGTAAAACCGGGGTTTGTGTTCCCATACTGGTAGAGCCCACAACCGGTCAACCTTATGGTCATGCCTTGACAAGACAAGCCTCCGGCAAACCATTCAGGAATAGCAGATGGCAAACACGGTGTCCTAGGCGCACCAATGCAAATGCAATGCAAAGAAACACACAAGTGTAGTCAAAAACAGATATCACGAGTTCGAGTCAAGTTCTCTAAATCCCCAGCAGA
Source organism: Camellia sinensis (assembly GCF_055761805.1). Lineage (NCBI taxonomy): Eukaryota > Viridiplantae > Streptophyta > Magnoliopsida > Ericales > Theaceae > Camellia > Camellia sinensis. The sequence continues at coordinate 87,692,829 of NC_138965.1, forward strand.
GTCGCTAGAAACTGTAACAAGCCCGCGGGGGACCTCACTACAGCTCGGACTCGACTTTCGTTAGTCACGGTTCTAAGTCTGAACCAAAGAGTCCAAATCCGGCAAATCGTTTTAAGAAAAACAGATTTTTGAAAGAAGTGCCAAACATGGACTGCTTTGCCAGATACAGAGTCGCCACCTAAATATTTTATTTTGGGAAATTTAGGAAACCCTGACTCGGTGCCAAAAGGCCACGTGTCCGTCATCACCAAAGTTGCCTCGGCTCGGGAACTTGGGTACGATTGGGGAAGGTCACTTCGTGAGCACCCCCGCTCGCCCGGTCATAGACCGGCCTCTACTAACCATGATATCAATTTTTGAAAACATTGTGAGTTCTTATTCCGGTTTATTAGCCTAGGTTACTATGTGATGCGCACAGCATACAAATATAGACCGGGTCGCCTGAATTGGAACGAAACATTTCATGCTTGTTTTTGAAAATGGTTTGCTACCCGCAGGTAAGCTTTAAAACATTTGATGATTTATTCCAATTTAAGTAACCCAACCTTCACCCACAGGCATTCAGGCAGTTATATCAGATAAGCACATAGCCTCATGGTAAGCATGCTATTCATGGCAGTCACTCACACGCATGCAAGGATGCTAAAGCATAAAGCTTACCGAGTACTCCAAGCCAAAATAGGAATTCATTAGAAATCATGCATGATCCTAACTATACAGAAATGCCTAATGCAACACATGCAAAATGCAATTATAGCAGGCTCGGCTATTCTAAGATGGCATATGAAATGTTACAACTATCATGTATTCAACTTTGAAATTGAAAGTACAATGCAGTTAGTATGATGCGCCGAGCCCGGTGCATGCAATACAGATGAATGAATGCAAACATGCTGTCATACTGTATGCTAATTTAAATATGCCCTAATCTAACCATCATAAGCGGATAAATAAAAGGGAGAAAGACGTGGGGTTGGAAGACATACATCACACTCACGCACACTTATTACAGTTGTGCCCTCGCGCAGAGGGTCCGAATAAATATACAGTCCCGAATAAAAGAATATTACAGTCCAAAATATTACAAAATCCTAATTAATTAACAAATTAACTAAGAAAATAAATAAAACTGGCATGCAAGCCAGGGACTGCCTTGCTTCTGATGGATGGTGCATGTCCGGGTTGTCTTGCGTGGAAATCCACCGGAATGCCCCAATTAGCCTCTGTTTACACTTGTTATTCTTGAAAAGCGTGCCAAGTACCGGAAAGTTACTGATTCCTGATTTTGCTGCAACAGAGAGCAGGAAAGGGGCATAGCAATGTATTTTCACAAATGTAAGCATGTCTCGATCCTCGTGCCACCAATCACGCATACCGAGGCATGATGGCCGAGGAGTCGAAATGCACAACTCAATATAGGATGAATGCACATGAAACTACAGCTAAAACCTAACTCCATCATGGATAATCCGGAGTGTCGGTGACTGGGGAATTGAGACACGTTCCGTCACTCGAAGTACGAAACGCACCTCGTTTCCCGTGCCCGGGCTAACTCCTATCCCGAACACGATGCAATATGCATGATATGCATGAAATGCAACTAAGATATAATCCTGACATACACAATGCTACGGAATGACATGCCTCGAAATGCGTGCACGCAGGCACGCAAACCGAGAAAATGGCAGAATGTGATCTAAGATACAACCTAGTATGCACTATGCTGTAAAAAAAGAGATGCCTCGAAATGCGTGCACACGAGCACGCAAACCGAGAAAATGACAGAATGCAATCTAAGATACAACCTAGTATGCACTATGCTGTAAAAAAAAGAGATGCCTCGAAATGCGTGCACACGAGCACGCAAATCGAGAAAATGACAGAATGTGATGTAAATGATATGGAAATGTGATATGGGCTTATACCAACATGAGTGGGCCTCAGCCACACTCACATAGGATGCCGATGGCTGAAAATGAAGTGCCTCGAAATGCGTGCACACGGGCACGCAAACCGAGGCAAAGGCATACACAATGCGAATGACATGAAAACATGATATGGGCTTATACCAACATGAGTGAGCCTCAGCCACACTCACATAGGATGCCGGCGGATGAAAATGAAGTGCCTCGAAATGCGTGCACACGGGCACGCAAACCGAGGCAATGGCAGAATGTGATGTAATGACATGAAAACATGATATGGACTTATACCAACATGAGTGAGCCTCAGCCACACTCATATAGGATGCCGGTGAATGAAAAAAGAGGTGCCTCGAAATGCGTGCACACGGGCACGCAAACCTAGGCGATGGCAGAATGCGATGTAAATGATATGGAAATGTGATATGGACTTATACCAACATGAGTGAGCCTCAGCCACACTCACATAGGATGCCGATGAATGAAAAAAGAGGTGCCTCGAAATGCGTGCACACGGGCACGCAAACCGAGGCAATGATGGAATGCGATGTAAATGACATGAAATGAATAGCAATCATTCTAATAGAATTTCAGCACTAAGACATGGGGGAAAACAGTCCCGAAATGAGGCGAAATGACACCAAATGCATGGAATTGTCCCGAAATGCGAATTTAGGCACCCGAAATGGCCTATAGCTATGCCAAACATGCACAATATGGACATGCAATGCAAAGACAGAAGCTAGACAGTCCCAAAAAAGGCACTTTCACAGTTATAAACATGGCCAAACAGCAAGCATAGGTATGGCAAAAATGGCATGCAAGAATAGGGGCCAAAAGAGGGGTAATGAAGCAAGTGATATAAGAAAAATCCAAACTGAAAAATTCCCTTCTACAACACTGAAGAGGGACCAAAAATATGAATATTTACAGTATATGGCAGCCCCAAAATCAGTATACAAACATGATAGAAATGTGATGCAAAATGAGGTTCAAAAGTGGCTATAACATGAGGTATGCACAATATTCACCAAACAGCCAAAGACCCTTAATAAAACATGTAGAATGGGCCAAAATAGGACTATTTCCAGAACTGTAAAATGGCCAAAAACAAAAGCATGATAGGCTAACTAAACATGCAAGAATGGGGAATAAAAGAGAGATATAACATGAAGTGGCATATGGAGGTCCCAAACCATGAAAGGACCTAAATGAAATATGAAGAATGGACTAAAATAAGCACTTTTTCAGAACTGTAAAATGGCCAAAAACAAAAGCATGGTAGGCTGCCATTGCATGCAAAAATGGGGAATAAAAGAGGAGTATAAAGGTAAGTACAACATGGAAGTCCCAAATGGTGTTGAGCCCTTCTTAAATGTTGAAGAGGGGCTCAAAATAAGCCTAATATCAGTTTACAACATGCTCAAAAAAAGATTACTCATGGGCCAAAAATAGCATGCAAGATTATGACATATAAGAGGATCAATGAAGCAAGTGCATCATGGAGGGCTAAAAGAGGGTTGAGCCCTTAATGAAAAGTGAAGATGAGCTCAAAAGAAGGCCCATTTCAGTTAGGGCCGGAGCTTGAAACAAAAAGCATGTGGGGCTTACAAATGGATCAAGAAAAAGGGTCAAAGAGGAGAAATGTTACTCACCCTTGAAGACTAAAGCTTTTGTTGCTTCTTGGACCAATTTGCAGCTCCTTTAGCCTTTGAGAAGCCTTCCTTGTTGCTGGAAATGAGGTGGTGGTGGTAGAGCTTGGTGGTGTAGAAGAAATGGTGATTAGGGACTTGGAAGTTTTCAAGGAAATGAGAGGGATAAAGATGGCTTTGTGTATGGAAGCTTGAAGAACAATTTTTCTAACCCCAACAAATGATATAGCTTGCTTGTTATAAGGGCCAAAAAGGGGGTGTAAAGGTGGGGGAAAAGGAGACAAACTTTCCCCCACAAAATATCCCCCGGATAAAGATATTTTCTGGGGGATAAAGCTCCACAGCTGTAAAGTGCACAGTGCAAGGAGCTCGGCCGGCCTGTTACTTTTGCTGCAGGTGGCCGGCCGGCCACACCCCCTAGCCGGCCGGCTAGGGGTCAAAAGGGTCAATCAGATTTAGTGGCCGGCCACCAACTGATGGTGTCCTCCTATCTGTGTACAACACAACCCTGTGGTTAAAAGTCCAAGAAAGTGGGTCCAAGGGGTTCAACATTAGCTCGGAAAGATGGGTTCAAAAGGGTCAGGTGGAATTACTGGCCGGCCACCAACTTTTAGGGTCCTCTCATGTGTGTACATCACAAATATGTGGTTCAAAGTTCAAGAAAATGGGCCCAAGGTGTTCAACATTAGCCCGGAAGGAGGGGGTCAAAAGGGTCAAGTAACATTAATGGCCGGCCACCAACTTTTAGGGTCCTCCCATGTGTGTACATCACAAATATGTGGTTCAAAGTTCAAGAAAATGGGCCCAAGGTGTTCAACATTAGCCCGGAAGTGCGAAAAACGGGCGCCGGAGGATGTATAACTGGTTGCTGCAACAATTGCTGGCCTCCCACCCTTCAGTGACCTCTCCGGTGATAAAACAGAGGTACCTGCCAAAAATGAACGAAAACCGTTGCAAAACGAAAGTTCGGGGGCCAAAACGCGCAGTTCGAGGTCCCGAAAATGGGCTGTTAAGCACCGAAAGTGGCATTCGGCCACGAAGTGGGTTTCTCAGACCCCAGTGTCCCTCAAAAGGGAGCAAATAAGGAGTATGCCAAAAATTAGAACAAACGGAGGTGGTTAGGCGGTCCCGAACCGAGGCACACGGCCAACGGTCCCAAAAAACCGGAAACCGGACTCCGAAATGGGCAAAATGGCCTACGGTCACGAAATGTAGCCTGCGGACATTGAGAGATGGTCTACTGGACCTCTCCCTCCCCTCAGGAAAAGAAACAGAGAAAACCGAGTCTGGTTCGCAAACCGAGACAAGGCACAGAAGAGGGTTCGGAAGTCCGGAGGCAGGGCTCACGGCCGCAACTCTGAAACTTCTGAACGAGCACATTATACAACATCACCAAGCGCTCAATCAGTGACATCTGAGTCTTAAGGTCGGTCAAAAATGGGGTGTCTACACTAGTCATAACTATAATAATAATAATAATAATAATAAATTATAATTAAATATCACACGAGACACAACCAAATAGCTCTCATGAATCATAACTAATTGAGGTTTTTTACCAGTAGGATTTGTTCCTCTTTAGTTGGAAATTAAATCTTTTTGGAAAAGAATTTGTTGCTCTTACCATCTAAACTGCAAAATAGAAAAGATAGGATAGATTACACTTTGCGCCCCTGTACTTTACACAAAATCTCACTTTAGTCCCTACAAATCAAATTGTGACACTTAACTCCCTGCACTTTTGGTCAAGTGTCACATTGGCTGTTCTGCTAACAATGAGGCTAACAGAAGTTATTCTTTAGGGAGCTAAGTGTCACAATTTTGATGTATATGGATTAAAGTGAGATTTTGTATAAAGCGCAGGGGTACAGAGTGTAATTTATCCTCCAATGTTTTTCATGCAACTAACCTCTGTTAACAATGAGGCTAACAGAACGGTCAAAGTGGCACTTAACCAAAAGTGCAGGGGGTTAAGTGTCACAATTTGATGTGTAGGGGCCAAAGTGAGATTTGATGTAAAGTGCAGGGGTGCAAAGTGTAATTTACCCGAAAAGATAATAGAACTTAAATAAGGTTTAGATAGTTGGATTTTTGTTTTTGAAGACAATGGATAGTGGAATATCTAAATTTCCATTGTGAATAAGCAAAGATAATCGCCTTTATTTGTCAATCATTCATGTGAACGTTCAAAATTAAATTTGATACATGATAGATGACTAACTACCCTGCTGTGATCCCACTGAGCTAAAATAATTTCAGGGGCCGCGCTTGGTGTACTGTGACCCCATTGAGCTAAAATAATTTTTATTTTATGAATAATTTCATCTATTTGAGGTTGGATTGATATAATTCTAACTTGGGGGGAAGGGGGATTGAATGACCCCTTCAGACAAAATTCCTAAGAGTATCGAGAGTAGTCGGTGGCTGTGGAAAGCCAGAATTGCTATTTACTCATCATAAAAACAATATTCTGCATAATTCAACTAACTAACTAATTAGAATAATGATCCTTTTACCAACTCTTAATGTTGGTATATATTTACATGTATTAGAGATTCTGATTTGAGTGAGAAATTCAAATTTTCTTTCATCATAAATTCATGATGTGGAATTTTCAGTGATTATCTTGTCTTTTTTCCTCTAATTTTAATTGTTTATAACTTTCTATAGTTTCATTTTGGATTTTATTTTTTTACTTAATGATTCTTTACAAATTCTTGTTGTTGGTTTATTTGTGTGTTGCGAGGCTACTAGTTAAAAGTGCATACCATGGTGTTTCCATGGTGCTTCAAAATTCAAATGGCTCAAGGTCAGGTGAATTGAGGTGGTACCGACGGAACAAGATCTTCTACAGATCTTGTTTTTCTAATCCAACCATCCATCTTTAAAGTTAAAGCAAAATGACAGTTTTGAAATGTGTAGTTTAAATTAAAAATGCATCATTTTAATATTATTTTGGTTTTATTTTTAAACCTTCGGTATGGTTTTGACCACAAAAAGATTATTTGAGAGAAAGAATGGCAGAGTGTTCAAATCCAGTAGCGACGATGCTTAACCTTTTCTTAATATTATTTCTCATATTCCGACCTCCGAGCTTATAATTGTGTGATTAACTTGTAGGCGTGTGTTCTAAGAAATTCTAGATTTGGGTTATCTAATTTGAACTACTTTGTTTTGCAAGCATAATTAAGTTCACCCATTAACTTTATTTATTAAGAGGATGGTTTGACTGAATTTGACCCAAACAGGGAAAATATGTTTGATTGTCTCAGATTCTCTATTTTGGCTATTTAAATTATGATTTCTCCTCTATCTTTTATTTTTTATATTTGAGGCATTTTGTAAATGCCAACTAGCATGATTGGGAAAAGTTGCTTGATACAGCCCAATTCTCCCACAATTTGCAACGGAGTGAAGCAACTAACCGAAGTCCATTTAAGCTAGCCACGGGGCAACAACCACTCACTCCACACTCTTTAATGACCATCTCAACAAGGAGTCCATCGGCCTACAAGGTTGCTAAGACATGGAACAAACAAGTAGATGTGGCACGGTCTTACCTCAACGCAACCAAGAAGATGAAAAAGTGGGCAGACAAAAACTGGCCCCATCGAGAGTTTAACGTTGGAGACTTGGTGATAGTGAAAATCTCGTCTAGCCAAAACAAGTTCACCCGAGGCCTACACAAAGGGCTTATATGCCGATATGATGGGCCATTTCCAATAATAAAAAAGGTGGGTAAGGTTACCTATAAGCTTGAATTACCTCCACATCTTAAACTTCACACAGTTTTCCACGTAAGCTACTTAAAGTCCTATTATGGAGATAAAGATGACCCAGATAGAGGCAAGTTAAAGAGGGCATTGTTGGGCATCACGACAACTTATGACAAAGAGGTAGAGTCCGTCTTAGCAGACCGAGTGGTCTGACGACAAAGCTTTGCCCCACATCATGAATACTTGGTGAAATGGAAGGGATTGCCTTACTGTGAGCCTAGTTGGGAACTGGTAGAAGCTTTGTGGCAATTCAAGGAAAAGTTAAAACGTTTTCATGAAGAAGACGCAACGAGGGCATCGCCGCATTAGATGGGGGAGAATGTCACAAACTGACAAATCTTGATGTTATCGCTCGCTAGAAAGCCCTGGGAATACTGGAAGCTTCTAGAACTCCCAAGAGTTTTGTAGAGACTTATACATAGTTGTAGATATTTGTAGATCCTTCTAGATATGTACATTCTAGAATGATTCTAGAATAGTCTATGAGATAGAATTGGAGGAAGTGTCTAGAACACTCTCAATACGCTCAATCATAGTAGTTCTAGAATATTCTTTGTAGCCTACTATAGACACCCCATTTTTGACCGCCCTTGCGACTTGGACACCATCGTTTGCGTGCCCAATGATGAAGTTGTATATACTTGTCAAGTGCTCGAAGTCCTTAGCAGAATGCCACAGCTTTGAGTTTTCAAACCCTACACACATCTTGCCTTGTTTTGGACCAAAGCCCTAGTTTTTCAAGCCTAACAATCCTGGGACCTACAGGCCCCTTTCTTTGGGCTGTCAGCCACTAATCTTGGCTGCCGGCCATGTGTGTGGCCTGTCGGCCACAAGTGTGTTTTGGCAGATATTTATGCCAACTGTGCCAACTGCTTTTACTGATGCTTGCATCTGCCTACATGTGTATGTATGGATGTTTCTAAGGGAGTTACATGTTTTTCTAAGCTTTTGAGGATTGAATATTTTGGAGCAAAATTCTCTCTCTCTCTCTCTCTCTCTCTCTCTTGTAAATTTCTAAGCTTTTGCCTATACACTCTAAACCAAACCTTGTGGTATTGGAGCTAAGGCACTTTTGAGCTTAGTTTAAGCTCTTGAGGGTGTGCAAGTGTTGATTTGTAGCTTGGAAAGTGTTCTCCTCTTCAAGAGGTATAAGTCTTGGCTTGTTGCTTTGCTTTATTTGCTATTTTGCCTACTATTTTTGGGCTATCTAAACTCTAAAATTTTGGGTTAAAACTTGTGGTTTAAGGGCAATAAAGATGGAGGGGTGGCTCACCATTTCTTCTACCTAGCTTCCAAGGCCTTTACCCTTGTGTTTCCCACCTGGTTGTCAACCTTTTTTGAGTTTTTTACCACTGATTCTCAAGGCTTTTTCCGTGGCTAAAATGTTGTTTTGAGGTCTCAAAAATAGACGGGGTGGCCTCCCCTCCATGTGCCTGCTTACTAGCTTAACATGCTCCATGTTTTAGCTATTTTTGTCTTAATTCCAGCTTGTTTTAGGATTGATTTAGCACTATTTTAGGACTGTTTTTAGTGGTTCATTGCATTTGAGTTTTGTATTACATGCTTGTAATGTAATTGTCTTCATAGGCTTGGTGGTTTAGGCCTTAACCACCAACCTATTTGAGTTGATAGTGTTTATTTCTTGTTTTCCATGCTTGTGATCTCCCTTAATCACCTCTAAAACCTCCCTCATTTCCTGACTTTTTCTTTGCTTTGAAAGTTGTTTCAAGCTACTTGTTTATTTAAGTTTGAGATTGAGGTCTTGTGCTTAATGGTTTAATCCATTTGGGGGTTCATTACCAACGGCATGACACTTCTCTCATACCTAAAACAACTCTTGGTTTGGTACTCCTTTCCATTAGAGGACTTAAAGCTCACTCTTGGACTTAATTGACTAAGGAATGGTTGGTAATTAAAATGAAGTAATAAAAAGAGGACTAAAAATGATGCAAGATAATAACTTGGTTGGGGTTCAATCAGACGTTAATTGAAACCTTGAGTCTTGAATCGTTTCATAATTGTTAGTGATGTAAATGGTTCAAGAGTCAATGTCAACCGCTTTTCTTGATCAATCCATGATACGGAGGAGGTTTCAGAGTCTTTATTTGTTGCATTTATTGAACTTATACACTTTGGTTCATAGGCCATCATGTAATGAAATTACATCAATTGATGGTTTGTGAATCAAATTTACTACTTCATTGAGCTGTTTGATGATAATGAGGGGTAAGTCGTGCAAAAAATCCTTGAGAATACCTTGTTTGTGCTCTGTATGCTTTCTGTTACAACAGGAGTAACCAAGCATCAGTGGCCGGTAAGCCACTGTTTCTGGACGGCAGGCTACCATTTGTGGCCAGCAGGCCACCACTTCTGGCCGGCCGGCCACTTTTGTCAATTGAGCAGAAGCTTTTTTGGAACAGAACAGAGTAGTAGCTGAGGTGAAAGGTGTTCTGCTATGCAACAGAAGCATTCTGGTAGTAGAAAAATGTGCTTTTCGGGTGGAAATTCGCGCATACATGAGCATCCCTCGCTTCTCGGGGCTAATTAGTTAATTTAGTTACTTTATTTCATGTTATATTCATGTTGTAATTAATTAGCTAGAATAGTTAATTAGTTGTGATGTTGTAATAACTAGCTAGCATAGTTAGTTAATTCGATTTGTAATAGCTAGTTAATTAGTTTAGCTAGTTAGTTTATTTGGACCCTCCTGTGCAAGGGCAAGCAGTTATAATAATGTGTATGTCCTCTAATCTCATGTCTTTCTTCCTTTTATTTACCTGCTTATGATGGTTAGATTAGGGCATCATTTTTTCGTTTAGCATATATCATGTCTTGCATCCATTGTCTTGCATGCATTGGGCTCGGCACATCATTCTAACTTGCATGGCTAGTTAATACTTCTTTGAATACGTGCTTAGACCGCATACTATCAAATTGATTCACATGTTACGTTAAGTAGTTTAGCCTATTTAGATTGCATATCACATGTGTTGCATTAGTCATATTGCATCAGTTAGGATCATGCATTATTCTAACTTTGTCATCCTTTTTTGGCTTGGAGTACTAAGTGAACGTTCATTGCTTTAGCATATTGCATGTGTGTGTTAATATTTCCATGCAAAGCGAGTTCACCATGAGACTAAGTACTTATCTAATAAACTGTTTGAATGCTTGCAGATGAAGGCTAATTGCTTGAATCGAGATAACTTGATTAATGTACATTTAAGCCCACTTTTTCGAGTGGCACATTCACAAACTCTTTTTCAAAACAAACATGAAATCAAGTGTTCTAATTTTTGCAAATTAGTCTATACTTGTATGTGTGTGCATCACATAGTAAGTTAGCCTAATAAATCGGAACAAAAGCATATAATGTAAATAAGATTCACATCATGATTAGTAAAGGTCGATCTTTGATCGGGTGAGCAGGGGTGCTCAATTCATGACCTTCCTCTCTCGTACCCAAGTTCCCGAGCTGAGACAATCTTGGTGATGACGGACGCGTGGCCTTTGGCACGAGTCATGGGTTTATTAAATTTTTCAAAAATATTTAGGTGGCGACTCTGTATCTCGCAAAGCAGTCTATTTTAGGCAATTTGATTCAAAATTAATTTTCCAAAAGATTTTTTGGATTTGGACTCTTTGGTGTTTATCTATTTCACATTGTACTTGTAAGATTAGATTCAGAACCGTGAGAGTTCGATACTGTAGGGCTTATTCGTCTTCCAAAAGGAGCACGGAAAGTCAAGGTATGGTTTTTGGCGACTCTGCTGGGGATTTAGAGAACTTGACTTGAACTTCATGATGTAGAATTTTATCTATGTTGAGTATATTGTTGAAATTGGAAAGGAAATGCGTAATGTTAATGCATGTTAAAAGTACATATGTTGCTTACATATTGTGAAATGCCTCTTGTTAAAGGGATGGGATGACCGGTAATGGGTCGAATTGTTGAATGTTAAAGTGTAACATTGTTTAAAATGGAGGAAAACTTGTTTTTGAAAACTTGTGCTTAATTTCGGGGACGAAATTCTTTAAGGGGGGAGGTTATAGCGATCCCGGGTTTACCCTTGTCGTACAGTGATCCGGACATGTGTCCGTGGATGTTGGTAGTTGATTAGTATCTTGTTTACATCCTTTTTACTTCGTATTTGAGTTATGAGATGTGTTGGGCAGGTTTGTTACAGGTTGGTTGAGTTTAGAAACCAAAACTAGTTGCCCAGATTTTGACCTGTCCACTCGAGCGGGGGTTTTGGCACTCGAGCGGGAATTGCAACCATCCAGTATTTCCTGTGCAGTGTTGGACGCTCGAGCGTGGGATCGGCCGCTCGAGCGGGGTTGTGTGAGTGCCGCTCGAGCGAGGAGTTGGAAGCTCGAGCGGAGACCTGGTTTTGTAAAAGTTCTGGGAGTGTGCATCCAACGCTCGAGCGGGATGGTTGACGCTCGAGCGGGAGTCTGTGAGTGACGCTTGAGCGGGCAACTGGGTTTAAGTTCCGAGTTTTGACTTTTCAAATCACTTTTTCACTTTCTCTTCTCTCTCCTACTTTTCCAAAAACACCATTGTTGAGCCTCTCACTCTAGAACTCTACCTTCTCTCTAGGTTTTGATCTAGTAGGAGTGATTTGCTCATCTTCGGCCTTTACAAAAGAGTTGTTGATCGTCGAGGGCTTCGTTTTAATCTGAAAATTTCGGGATTTGGAGCACGTTGGGTTTTGTCATCTTCTCCCTTGGGGCTCCGATTTTGAGGTAGGGATATCCTACTCCTCTCTATGGATTTTGTCTTTAAATTTTAGTATTTTGAGATGTTGGGGTTGGTTTGGTAAGTTTGTGAAAGTTTAGGGCTTTTGTGTTATTTTCCAAAAGTTGGGGTTTTATTCGTAATAAACCTAGATGCATGTTTGGCATGGAAAAGTGAAATTAATGTTAAAACATTAATGAAAATGGGACCTAAGGGTTGTAATGTTAATTATGGAAAATGCCCTAATCACATTGGTTAAAGTGTGTAGTTGGATTTTATGTCACTCACCTAGTTGGAAATGTTGATTTTATATCCATTTGTTGCATTTATTTTCTGTATAGAAATAACTGCTTTGGGCTATCGGTGGAGGATAGTCGTGATTGTTGTAGACAATGCATGATGATTAGGCAAACGGAAACTAATCACTGGAATGAGTCATTGAGTATGATGATTGAAAGAACACGTTAAATTTATGTGTTGCTTGATGATGTGTATAATTATTGTTTATATGCATTGTGTTGTGTTGGAGGAGATAGGGGATGTACTCCACGGTTTAGGGGAAGATAGGGGATGGACCTCTAAACCGGATGTGTCGGGAGGAGATAGGAGATGGACTCCATAGATAGAGCTCATATGCTTATCTATTAATGTGTTGACAGAGCTCATATGCTTGTCTAGAGAAGTGAAGATAGAGCTCATATGCTTATCTTTGTGAAGTGTAGATATAGCTTATATGCTTATCTGTGAATGTGGGATATTGTTGTTATACATATCTGTCGAGAATGTGGATATAGCTTATATGCTTATCTGTGAATGTGGGATATAGTTTTTATACATATCTGTTGAGATGATGATAGAGTTAATATGCTTATCTGTTAAAAATGGGAAAATGAAAGGTAACTTGGACTCATAAGTCATATGACATAAAATGTGGTTTTATGTGGATGTATCTGTGTTGGTCATCTATCAATTGCTAATCTTTTAGTCATTGTTCATGGTTGGTTTAGTGTATTTCTACTGGGCTGTGGCTCACCCTATATGGGAATATCATTTTCAGGTACAGGTAGCATGCCACCTCCAAGGACATAGCTTGGGAGGCTAGAGGCGGACACACTTGTCGTTTTGTATTTTGATGTATTACATGTAAATTCAAGCCAAGGGCTTAATGTGTAAATGAGTTAGCACTCTTTTGTTGTAACCAAGTGTTAACTTGGAAAGCTGTAAGCCCGTAGGGCATTTGCTTTTGTTGTTAACATGCAATACATTTGTAAGAAACTACTCTGATGAATAGAAGAATGTTTATCTTTATTACCAATTCATGTCTTTATTGATGGGTTTAATGTTATTATTTTGAGGGCGTTACAACTTGGTATCAGAGCGTACCGGGTTCGAATACTTTGGGTACGTGGGAAGTGATTAGGATCACAATGGGTTTGTCTCGCTTGATAGAGACTTAGATGTAGTGTCATATGCTATGTGTTTAATTGATAACATGCTTATGTGTTTATTTGGGTATGGGATTTAATTTCTAGGATGTTGATTGGATCCTTGGGTTTCTGGGAGTCTTGTTGGAAAAGCACTTGATCAATGCTGTTTCTAACCGGAACTCTAGTAACGCCTCGGGACTATCATTATCCGGAAGTGAAATTCGTAAATGCTTATGTGTTTATGTGCTTATGTGGAGTGAATTACAGTTGTCCATGCATTAGGACGTGAGTGTTTAGTTTCGGCACATTTGTGAATGTGCTAACGTTCTGCATTACTTTTATTAGGATGTCAGGACGAGGAAGAGGTGTTAGGCGTGGTAGGCCTGCGAGGCAGGATATACCATTACCGGAGGAGGTTCCGGCAGTACAGGAGGGAGTTGGTCAAGCCAACGTGGCCGAGCCAGCGGGTCAATAGGCTATGAGTGCCTTGGCACGAGAGATAGTAGGAGCTTTGGGTATTCTTAGAGCTAGGAATCAGGCAGCTGAGGCAGGACCTTCTTTCTTGAAGAGAGAGTTTTTCCGGTCTAACCCGAATGAGTTTATCGGGGATCCGAAGGAGCCACTGAAGGCTGATGAGTGGCTAGAGAAAATGAGTAAGACGTTCGAGATGCTTGGCATCGAGGACGGAGCACTGAAAGTGACCTTGGCATCCTTCCAGCTGAAGGGAGATGCGGGTCAATGGTGGAAGAACGAGAAGGCTTGTGTTGGGGGTACATGGGAGGCGTTTGTGAATGCTTTCCAGGAGAGGTTCTTATCAGCAGTGGCTAGGGAGAAGCTGAGGGATCAGTTTAGCCGGCTTAATCAGCAGGGCATGTCTGTGGCAGAGTTTGAGGCCACTTTCACTAGTTTGTCCAGGTTTGCACCTGAGTTGGTGGCGTCCGAAGAACGCCGTTGCTATGAGTTTGAGCGGAAGTTGAGGCGGGGCCTCAAGCTGAGAGTTGGTGGGTCTTACATCCGAGAGTATAGACACTTAGTAGATGCTGCAGCTCATATGGAGCTCATGATGCAAGAGGAGGATGAGGGGCAGAGAGGCTCCAAGAGGAGCCAAGATGGTCAGGGTGATGGCAGTTGACAGAGGGGTTCTAACCCTCAGCAGTCTCAGGGAGGAGTTGCTAGATCGACATTTCCGGTGCCGAGTGCAGGCTCGGGGAGGGGCAATCAGGGGGAGTTTGCTTGTTACAAGTGTGGCCAGCTGGGTCACAAGGTTTCTGTTTGCCCGCAGAAGGGTGGGGGTCAGAGAGCTGCTTCTTCTTCAGCTAGACCGCAGAGTCAGAGTTTGGGCAGGGGGCAGCCCTTGTCTTGTTATCAGTGTGGACAGCCTGGGCACCTGAAGAGGTTTTGCCCACAGTTGAGTGCCACTTCAGGAGCGTCTGGTTCTAGGCAGACGCAGGGATTTCAGCCAACTCAGTCTGTGCAGGCCTCGAGGGCCAATCCGGGGGCTTCGTCGTCCCAGTCTGTACAACAGTCTTTTGCTCCTAGAGGTGAGCAGGTAGACCAGGGGCCTACAGGGCGCGTGTATGCTGTTACCGCGCAGGATTTAGTACCGGCTCCATCGGTAGTGAGAGGTACTTTTCTGTTTTGCAACTCGGTTGCTAGTGTGTTGATTGACACGGGTGCATCTCATTCTTTTGTATCTGCTGCATTTGCATCTGTTTTGGAATTGGAGTTGGCACAGTTAGCATCTCCTATTTGTGTAGTGTCGCCACTTGGGGGTGAGTTGGTTCTGAAACAGGTGTTAGAGGTTGTGATATAGAGGTCGCCGACTATAGGCTTCCTTTTCCTTTTGTGGTCATGCCCATGAAGGGCTTTGATGTTATTTTGGGTATGGACTGGCTATCGTCATACCGGGCTGTTATCGATTGCTACCGCCAGAGGGTCACGTTATGTACCTTAAGCGGGGAGTGGTTCCATTTCTTGGGAGACCGGGTTGGTAGTGTTTTGCCACCGGGGTATGATTCGCGAGGGTGAAGTGAGCTTAGTGGTCTACTTGCTAGCTTTGAGAGTAGTGAGTGTGATGAGACCCAGGTTGTATTGCCGAGGGTGGTTTGTGAGTATTCGGATGTCTTTCCCGAAGACCTTGTTAGTTTGCCACCTCATCGAGAGATAGAGTTCTCTATTGATTTAGTGCCCGGCACGGCGCCGATTTCTATGGCACCCTACCGTTTTGCTCCAGCAGAGTTGGTTGAGTTGAAAGTTCAGCTCCAGGAATTGTTAGATAAGGGTTTTGTTCGCCCTAGTGTTTCACCGTGGGGAGCACCGGCCCTCTTTGCTAAAAAGAAAGATGGTGCCTTGAGATTGTGTATAGACTACCGGAAGTTGAATCGGGCTACGGTTAAGAATAAGTACCCTATGCCCCGTATAGATGATCTGTTTGACCAGTTGAAGGGTTCCCGTTGTTTCTCTAAGATAGACTTGAGATCGGGTTACCACTAGTTGAGGGTCAGGGAGGAGGATATTCCGAAGACGGCATTCCGTATGCGGTATGGCCATTATGAGTTTTTGGTGATGCCGTTTGGGCTTACCAATGCACCGGCAGTCTTTATGGACTTGATGAACCGAATCTTCCGGGAATTCTTGGATCGATTCGTAGTCGTTTTCGTGGACGACATTCTTGTTTATTCGCCTTCAGAGGAGGAGCACGAGGCACACTTGAGAGTGGTGCTTGAGTTACTTAGAGCCCATAGGCTGTATGCCAAGTTTGGGAAGTGTGAGTTCTGGCTAGGAGAAGTCAAATTCCTAGGCCATGTAGTATCCGGGAAGGGGGTATCTATAGACGTCCCCGAACGCCCCGGGAGGGTTAAGTCCCGTTCTGTTCATTTTGGGGTCACTACAGCTCGGACTCTTAAATGTCACGGTTCCTAATCTTGAACCAAAGAGTCCAAATCCGGCAAATCGTTTTGAGAAACTGATTTTTGAAAAAGTAGTGCCAAACATGGACTGCTTTGCCAGATACAGAGTCGCCACCTAAATATTTTATTTTGGGAAATTTAGGAAACCCTGACTCGGTGCCAAAAGGCCACGTGTCCGTCATCACCAAAGTTGCCTCGGCTCGGGAACTTGGGTACGATTGGGGAAGGTCACTTCGTGAGCACCCCCGCTCGCCCGGTCATAGACCGGCCTCTACTAACCATGATATCTATTTTTGAAAACTTTGTGAGTTCTTATTCCGGTTTATTAGCCTAGGTTACTATATGATGCGCACAGCATGCAAATATAGATCGGGTCGCCTAAATTGGAACAAAACATTTCATGCTTGTTTTTTAAAGTGGTTTGCTACCCGTAGGTAGGCTTTAAAACATTTGATGATTTATTCCAATTCAGATAACCCAACCTTCACCCGCAGGCATTCAAGCAGTTATATCAGATAAGCACATAGCCTCATGGTAAGCATGCTATTCATGGCATTCACTCACACGCATGCAAGGATGCTAAAGCATAAAGCTTACCGAGTACTCCAAGCCAAAATAGACACTCATTAGAAATCATGCATGAATCCTAAGTATGCAGAAATGCCTAATGCAACACATGCAAGATGCAACTATAGCAGGCTCGGCTATTCTAAGATGGCATATGAAATGCTACAACTACCATGTATTCAACTTAGAATTGAAAGTGCAATGCAGTTAGTATGATGTGCCGAGCCCGGTGCATGTAATACAGATGAATGACGCAAGCATGCTGTCATACTGTATGCTAATTTAAATATGCCCTAATCTAACCATCATAAGCGGATAAATAAAAGGGAGAAAGACGTGGGGTTGGAAGACATACAACACACTCACGCACACTTATTACAGTTGTGCCCTCTCGCAGAGGGTCTGAATAAATATACAGTCCAAATATTACAGTCCCGAATAAAAGAATATTACAGTCCGAAATATTACAGAATCCTAATTAATT
The DNA here is from genome assembly GCF_055761805.1 of Camellia sinensis. Lineage (NCBI taxonomy): Eukaryota > Viridiplantae > Streptophyta > Magnoliopsida > Ericales > Theaceae > Camellia > Camellia sinensis. The sequence continues at coordinate 87,710,304 of NC_138965.1, forward strand.
AATGAATTAACTAAGAAAGCAAATAAAACTGGCGTGCAAGCCAGGGACTGCCTTGCTTCTGACGGATGATGCATGTCCGGATTGTCTTGCGCGGAAATCCACCGGAATGCCCCGATTAGTTTCTGTTTACATCTGTTCTTGAAATGCGTGCCAAGCCCCAAAAAGTTACTGATTCCTGATTTTGCTGCAACAGAGAGCAGGAAAGGGGCATAGCAATGTATTTGCACAGATATATGCATGTCTCGATCCTCGTGCCACCAATCACGCATACCGAGGCATGATGGCCGAGGAGTCGAAATGCACAACTCAATATAGGATGAATGCACATGAAACTACAGCTAAAACCTAACTCCATCATGGATAATCCGGAGTGTCGGTGACTGGGGAATTGAGACACATTCCGTCACTCGGAGTACGAAATGTACCTCGTTTCCCGTGCCTGGGCTAACTCCTATTCCGGACACGATGCAATATGCATGACATGCATGAAATGCAACTAAGATACAATCCTAACATATACAATGCTATGGAAATAAAATGTTTCGAAATGCGTGCACACGGGCACGCAAACCGAGAAAATGACAGAATGCTATGAAAGATACAACCTAGTATGTCTTATGCCATGAAAATGATATGTCTCGAAATACGTGCATACGGGCACACAAACCGAGAAAATGCATGAATGCAATGAAAAATGAGGCGCCTTCGAATGCGTGCACGCGGGCACGCAAACTGGGGCGATGGCAAAACGCTACAAAAATGAGACGCCTTGAAATGCGTGCACACGGGCACGCAAACCGAGGCAATGGTAAAATGCTATAAAAATGAGGTGCCTCGAAATGAGTGCACATGGGCACGCAAACCGAGGCGATGACAGAAACAATGCGAATGACATGAAAATGAGATGTCTCGAAATGCGTGCGCGCGGGCACGCAAACTGAGGTGATGATATGTGTCTCGAAATACGTGCACGCGGTCACGTAAACAGAGGCGATGATATGTGTCTCGAAATACGTGCACGCGGGCACGCAAACCGAGGCGATGATATGCGTCTCGAAATACGTACACGCGGGTACGCAAACCGAGGCAATGCCAAATGCGATGAAATGACATGGAAATGATAAATGGGCTTATACCAACATGAGTGAGCCTCGGCCACACTCACATAAGATGCCGATGGCAGAAAATGAAGTGCCTCGAAATGCGTGCACACGGGCACGCAAACCGAGGCGATGCAAAAGCGATGCGAATGACATGGAAAATGCAACATGGACTTACACTAACATGAGAGAGCCTCAGCCACACTCACATAAGATGCCGATGGCAGAAAATGAAGTGCCTCGAAATGCGTGCACACGGGCACGCAAACCGAGGCGATGCAAAAGCGATGCGAATGACATGGAAAATGCAACATGGACTTATACTAACATGAGAGAGCCTCAGCCACACTCACATAAGATGCCGATGGCAGAAAATGAAGTGCCTCGAAATGCGTGCGCACGGGCACGCAAACCGAGGCGATGCTAAAAGCGATGCGAATGACATGGAAAATGCAACATGGACTTATACTAACATGAGAGAGCCTCAGCCACACTCACATAAGTTGCCGATGGCAGAAAATGAAGTGCCTCGAAATGCATGCACACTGGCACGCAAACCGAGGCGATGCTAAAAGCGATGCGAATGACATGGAAAATGCAACATGGACTTATACTAACATGAGAGAGCCTCAGCCACACTCACATAAGATGCCGATGGCAGAAAATGAAGTGCCTCGAAATGCGTGCACACGGGCACGCAAATCGAGGCAATGCTAAAAGCGATGAAATATGGCAAAAATGATATGCAAGCATACTAATGGAATTTCAGCACTAAAATATGGGGGAAAACAGTCCCGAAATGAAGCGAAATGACATGAAATGCAAGGAAATGTCCCGAAATGCAACATTAGGCACCCGAAATGGCCTATTGCTATGCCAAACATGCACAATATGGACATGCAATGCAAATACAGAAGCTAGACAGTCCCAAAAGATGCACTTTCACAGTTATAAACATGGCCAAACAGCAAGTATAGGTAGAGGAAAAATAGCATGCAAGAATAGGGGCCAAAAGAGGGGTAATGAAGCAAGTGGTATAAGAAAAACCCAAACTGAAAAATTTCCTTCTACAACACTGAAGATGGACCAAAAATATGAACATTTACAGTATATGGCAGACCTCAAATCAGTATACAAATATGCCAAAAATGTGATGCAAGACAAGGCTCAAAAGGTGCTATAACATGAAGTATATAAAATAATCACCAAACAGAAAAAAAAAGTGTGAATGAAACATGAAGTATAGGCCAAAATAAGGCCACTTTTAGTTCGGACCAAGGGCCAAAAACAGAAGCAAAGGGGGCTGCCAATTTATGCAAAAATGGGGCCAAATAGGGGATATAACTACAAGCGGCACATGGAAGCACCAAACAATGTTGAGACCTTCTCCAATGTTGAAGAGGGGCTCAAAATAAGCCTTATATCAGTTTATAACATGCTCAAAAACAGATTTCTCATGGGCCAAAAATAGCATGCAAAATCATGACATACAAGATGATCAATGAAGCAAGTATATTATGGAGGGCTCAAACAGGGTTGAGCCCTTAATGAGAAGTGAAGATGAGCTCAAAATATGGCCCTTTTCAGTTAGGGCCGGAGCTTGAAACCAAAAAGAAGTGGGGCTTAGAAATAGATCAAGAAAAAGGTTCAAAAGGGTAAAAGTATTACTTACCCTTGAAGAATCAAACTTTTGTTGCTTCTTGGATGGATTTGCAGCTTCTTTAGCCTTCAAGAATCCTTCCTTGTTGCTGGAAATGAGATGGTGGTGGTAGAGCTTGGTGGTGTAGAAGGAATGATGGTTAGGGACTTAGGGTTTTTTGAAGAATTGAGAAGGATGGAGATGGAGTTGGCTATGGAAGCTTGAAGGAGAGTTTTTCTAACCCTTACAAAGGAGGCCACCAGCTGGTTATAAGGGTTCAAAAAGGGGTGTAAAGGTGGGGGAAAAGGAGAGGAAAACTCCCCCACAAAATATCCCCCGGATACAGACAATATCTGGGGGATATTGCCCCACAGCTGTAAAGTGCACAGTGCGAGGAACACGGCCGGCCTCTCACTTTTGCTGGAGGTGGCCGGCCGGCCACACCCCCTAGCCGGCCGGCTAGGGGTCAAAAGGGTCAATGTGATTTTCTGGCCGACCAGCTACTGGGGAGGTACTCCTATGTGTGTACAACACAACCATGTGGTTAAAATTCCAAGAAAGTGGGTCTAAGGGGTTCAACATTGGCTCGGAAAGAGGGGGTCAAAAGGGTCAAGTTGAATTACTGGCCGGTCATGAACTTTTAGGGGCCTCTCATGTGTGTAGATCACAGATATGTGGTTCAAAGTTCAAGAAAAAGGGTCCAAGGGGTTCAACATTAGCCCGGAAGAAAGGGGTCAAAAGGGTCAGGTGACCTTAATGGCCGGCCACCAACTTTTAGTGGCCTCCCAAGTGTGTAGATCACAGATATGTGGTTGAAAGTTGACAACGCTAACTCCAAGGTATTCAACATTAGCCCGGAAGTTGGAAAAACGGGTGCCGGGAGGCTCCGGAGGAGAGATAATTGGTTGCTGCAACAATTGCTGGCCTCCCACCCTTCAGTGACCTTCCTAGTGATAAAACAGAGGTACCTGCCAAAAATGAACGAAAACCGTTGCAAAACGAATGCTCGGGGACCAAAACACGCAGTTCGGGATCCCGAAAATGGGCTGTTAAGCACCGAAAGTGGCATTCGGCCACGAAGTGGGTTTCTGGGACCTCAGTGTCCCTCAAAGGGGAGAAAATAATATGTATGCCAAAAATCAGGGCAATAGGAGATGGTTAAGCGGTCCCGAACCGAGGCACACGGCCAACGGTCCCGAAAACCGGGAACCGGACTCCGAAATGGGCAGAATGGTCTACGGCCACCAAATGTAGCCTACGGACATTGGGAGACGGTCTACGGGACCTCTCCCTTCCCTTAGGAAAAGAAACAGAGAAAACCGAGTCTGGTTCGCAAACCGAGACAAGGCACAGAAGAGGGTTCGGAAGTCTGGAGGCAGGGCTCACGGCCGCGACTCTGAGACTTCTGAACGAGCACGATATGCAACATCACCAAGCGCTCAATCGGTGACGTCTGAGTCTTAAGGTCGGTCAAAAATGGGGTGTCTACAGTTGCCCTTCTTTGACAGAACTCGGAAGTCACAAGTGACGGGAGTGAATGTCAAAGCCCAGAGACGACCCATTTTTGACAAGGCCGAAGACTTAGACAAACATACAGGATAAACAGAGATGTGCCCGCAGGCATGCCCGCAGGCAGGGGGCAAAATGCAAATGAAAATGCAAGAAGCCGAAGGTAACCCAATGATCGTGCAAATGCAGCAAGCTGTAATGAAGCAAGTATTCGCAAATAGATGCAACAGTTTTAAGCAAGAATGCAAAGCAACAACTACATTTCATGCAGTTAAGAATGCGGAGGATCATTCAATCCCCGCCACGTCTCACACGGAGAAGATACGATACCTGCGCGATTCGTCTGGTCGCACCAGCCTCAATTGAACCGTACATACAATATCGTGCCTGCAAAAGAGAGAAATTACAACAAGCACAATATGCTAACAACATGTATTTAATGTGATTTCGAAAGTTCGACACACGCAGTGCCGGTGAGTGAATGCATCGCAATGCAAAGTAGAACATGCGTGACAACGCATGCTTAAACACAGAAGTATGATTAACATCAAGAAACGTGCATGTTAATGCAGGTATGTTCATGAAAATGTAAGATAATGTAACACGAGCAAGAATCAGGGCGCCCGTTTTTCGTGAAACAACGAGTACGAAAATGCGCGTTTCGGCGAAGGCGACTCGACCACGGCCTCCGATCTGCTTCCTTGAAAGGCTACAACTCATTCAAAAAGGATATACTTTGATTTCGATGAATGATGATGAGCCACATGTCAAAACTTGAAGCCGAAGTCCCGACGGAGCTATTTCGCGACCGGAAGTGTACTTTTCTTGAACTTTTTCAGGTCCCGGGAACTCCGATCTTCCTCAAAATTTGCAGAGAGCTAGGTGAGCATGTGGGGAGCATGGCCGGCCGTTTATCTTCCCAAGGGGGGGTGTACAACCGTTTTCCATTAAAGCTAATGGCTGGCCGGCCATTTCTGCAAAAAGCAGATGGCTGGCCAGCTAGAAAAAGGGGCCGGCCGGCCATGGTCTTTTTCCAGGGGCATTTCAGTCTTTTTCCCTCCTTTTGCATGCCTCTTCAACCAAGGCTTGAGGCTTATAAAAGGCAGCCGAGTCCCCCTCCTTTTCTTGCCTCTTTCAACACTTTCCTCTCCAGATCTGAGTTTCACGCGTATTTTCCGACGCCCCGCGCAAATTGTTTTCGCAAAAACACTCAGTTTTAAGCACTTTGAAGTGATTAACTTCCGGCTTCGGAGCTTCTTTTGCATTTTCACCACTCGAGGTAAATTTGTCTCAATATTTGGAATATTTTCTCGGGAGTTGACTTTTGTTGACTTTTCCCCGAGAGTTGACTTTTGTTGACTTTTTCCAATTTTGGCTCATTTTGCTCATTTTTGCTCCCCTTTGCAGATTCTTTGAAAATGGCGGGCAATTCTCCCCACGGCGGAGGTTTTTCGGGTGCCGGCGATGATTTCGATCCCATGACTCTACCTCCGAGGACCCGGCCTTTCATTCCCGGGAGGTACCGTCCGCCAGCACACGTTCTTCCGCGCGCTGTCTTCCGTCATTTTACCAGTTTTGACGAGGGAGCACCCGGGGATCTGCTTCTCAGAGAGCCGGAGCAGCATCTCTCTCACGAGGCCCGAGAGGTATTTACCCTATCTTCTGTATTTTACATATATTTTGCACTTTTGCCATGCTTGAACACGCAGTTTAGCTTATGACATAGTACTTTGCTTGCATCTTGAACATGTAGTTTCAACACTTGAATTTCTGAACACTCGGCTCATTAATTAATTGCGAACACACAGCCCACATTAGAACACACGGCTCAAACACTGATTTGTCGAACACACAGCCCGAACTCGAAAGTGAACACACAGCCCACATTTTAAATTTTCTGAATACGTAGCCCAGATAGATAGTGAACACGCAGCCCACAAGTTAACTGAAAGTTGAACAAACAGCCCAAACTTTGAATTTTCTGAACACGCAGCCCAGATAGATAGTGAACACGCAGCCCACAATTTTAACTGAAAGTTGAACATGCAGCCCAAATTTCGAATTTTCTGAACACGCAGCCCAGGTAGATAGTGAACACGCAGCCCACAAGTTAACTGAAAGTTGAACACACAGCCCAAACTTCAAATTTTCTGAACACGCAGCCCAGGTAGATAGTGAACACGCAGCCCACAATTTTAACTGAAAGTTGAACACGCAGCCCAAATTTTGAATTTTCTGAACACGCAGCCCAGATAGATAGTGAACACGCAGCCCACAAGTTAACTGAAAGTTGAACACACAGCCCAAACTTCAAATTTTCTGAACACGCAGCCCAGGTAGATAGTGAACACGCAGCCCACAAGTTAACTGAAAGTTGAACACGCAGCCCAAACTTCAAATTTTCTGAACACGCAGCCCAGATAGATAGTGAACACGCAGCCCACAAGTTAACTGAAAGTTGAACACGCAGCCCAAATTTCAAATTTTCTGAACACGCAGCCCAGGTAGATAGTGAACACACAGCCCACAAGTTAACTGAAAGTTGAACACGCAGCCCAAATTTCAAATTTTCTGAACACGCAGCCCAGGTAGATAGTGAACACGCAGCCCACAAGTTAACTGAAAGTTGAACACGCAGCCCAAATTTCAAATTTTCTGAACACGCAGCCCAGGTAGATAGTGAACACGCAGCCCACAAGTTAACTGAAAGTTGAACACGCAGCCCAAATTTCAAATTTTCTGAACACGCAGCCCAGGTAGATAGTGAACACGCAGCCCACAAGTTAACTGAAAGTTGAACACGCAGCCCAAATTTCAAATTTTCTGAACACGCAGCCCACAAGTTAACTGAAAGTTGAACACGCAGCCCAAATTTCAAATTTTCTGAACACGCAGCCCAGGTAGATAGTGAACACGCAGCCCACAAGTTAACTGAAAGTTGAACACACAACCCAAATTTCAAATTTTCTGAACACGCAGCCCAGGTAGATAGTGAACACGCAGCCCACAAGTTATCTGAAAGTTGAACACGCAGCCCAAATTTCAAATTTTCTGAACACGCAGCCCAGGTAGATAGTGAACACGCAGCCCACAAGTTAACTGAAAGTTGAACACGCAGCCCAAATTTCAAATTTTCTGAACACGCAGCCTAGGTAGATTTGCATGTAGCTTATTTCACTTCATCGGCACACAGCACATTTCATCTCATTGGCACACAGCCCATTTCATTTCATTATTGACACATGTATTCATTCTGAATGCAGGTTTGCTCCCGCAGCGTGTGGGGGTATGGTTCCACCAGTGCGCGGGATTGGTATGCCGAGCTCCCGGAGGGTATTCGAGACTTAGTCGACTTGGCAGGGTTCGGGCCCTTCTGCGTCGGGTTGTCACGTTGTCCTGCCAGGAGGACATTGATGGCAGCTTTGGTAGAGAGATGGTGGGACACCACCAATTCCTTTCATTTCTCTGCTACCGGAGATATGACCATGACCCCTTTTGACTTCGCTGTATTGACTGGTTTAGACGTCGGAGGTTGGTCCATCCCTTACGATGAGGATATGGGCGAGTGGGAGGCCGCCTGGACATATCTATTGGGGGCTCACCCACCTGTTGACAGGGTCTCTGGGAGAGTCCGATACACTTGGTTCTCTTCCCATTTCCGGCGGGCGGAGATGGTGCCCGAGACTCCTGAGGAGACGGAGCAGTATGCCCGTGGTTTCTTGATGTTCCTCTTCGGGACTACCCTGTTCGCCGACAGAGGGAACACCATTGGGCTATACCTGCTGAGCGCTCTGGTTGACCTATCACAGGTCAGTAGATATGATTGGGGTGGCGCCGGCCTGGCTACCCTTTACTTTTATATGAGCGCGACCTCCCGCGGGCGGGGTGATTTGCTTGGCGGCTACTGGAGAGCCTGGGAGGTACTTCCTGTCCCCTTAATTTACATTTCTGCTTCTCATTACTTGTACATTGCACACACAGCGCGCTTTTACAGTCTGTATTTTGCTCTCAGCATTTCGTACTTACATTCTGTATTGCTTTTCTGAGCTATGGGTCTATGTATACTTCCCATCATTAGCCCCAGAGCTGGAGGTGGTAGGGATTCCCGTGACCCCATATTCATTGATATTCGAGGGCCCGCACCGGCCGAGGCCTCGAGAGACCCTCCTTCGCCTGCGACAGTATTTCGACACTGTGCGACATTCAGAGGTACCTCAGAACTTTCAGTTCTTTTCATTTTCATCTTTGATTTGTTCTGTATATTCTCGATTTCTGATTGGTTTATGCATTCATCATCCGCAGATCACATGGCAGCCCTGGGCGTCTCTGGGTGATGGTCTCCGACTTCAGTATACCGGAGCATCGGACATCTCCCAGTATAGGGTCCTGCTCGAAGGGCCGGTTGGCAGGGTATGGTTCCTGGGGGAGCGCTTTCTGCGCCAGGTATGGGGGTATCTTTCTCAGGATATTCCCGCAGTACCTCCAGCCAGTATGCGGACCGCTGACAGACTCTCTTACTCAGAGGTAGTCGGCGCCATGCTGGGTACTGATGCTTTACTATACATTGAGGAGGGGGACTACGCCACTTACCGTCACATATATTTGATGCCTCCATTGACTGAAGCTCGTATCCCGATGATGAGGCCTGCCGGTATGTCATCCTCGGACCAGGCTCGGGCTCGGGCTGCAGACGCCCCTTCTACTAGTAGGGCCGGTACATCTAGAGGTGGGAGCAGACCGGTTCCTCCGGGTCCATCGGTTCATCCTCATCTTGGGTGGCCAGATATGCCTACTGAGTTGATGGCGTGGCAGTATGGGGCTAGCTTTCCGACTCCGATTCCACTAGAGCCTCCGATGCCCAGTGATCGATACGCCATTGATCCGGACTCACCGCCGGTATGCTCCACTCCTTTTCATTCATCATTCAGATGTTTAGACACTCTTCTGTTCACTGATGATTATGAGCTCATTTTTGCAGCCATCGCGAGGATACATGGAGGAGGTGGTTGGACTGGTGGCCACACTCGAGGGCATGGTCCTACGCAGGGAGGCACAGTTGTCTGTCGCGGGCATCCAGGTACCCTTCAGTTTTCTGGCATTTATCATACTTCTGATGACATGCTGATTTCTACTGCATCGACAGACTACTTGTGTAGAGCACATCTGACACACACCCCACTTGTACACTGTATTAACATGCACCCACTTTACATATCCTTTGCTTGTATCTGCATCTGATGTATATATTTGGACTGATGTATTTGAATTGAACTCTTTGTTTTCAGATGCCTTCATGGTCTGGTCAGCCACAGACTAGGCCACCTGGGCCTCATTGGGGAGCTGGGCCATCTGGGCCTTTTCAGGGGGCAGGGCCATCTCGGCCTTCCAGAGGATCCGGGCCATCTAGGCCTTTCCGAGGAGCTCGAGGAGGGCCCGTCCGCAAACGCAGGGCTCACGTTGTGGAGGTGGAGCCTGACGAGGAGGAGGAGGATGCTGAGGAGGAGGAGGCTACCGATCGTCAGTCAGAGACATCTGCTGAGGAGGGAGGCTCCGACTCAGATGATGATGACGGTGCGGAGATTGTTCCGCAGAAGAGGATGAGGAGTGCTTCTCGTTCCTGCTCCCGAGGACTCTGATGCCGCTATTTCCTGCTTTATTTTTCTTTTTGCTAGTAGTTTATAGCACTTTGCACATTGTTAGGTAGTTTTATTTTTTGTAAAACTTGTACCTTTGTTTGTTGTAAAGCATGATGAAATGAAATAGCTTTTGAAGAGATGTTTGTATTTTAAACTTTTAGCATCGTATCGCATCAATTTATTTCGCACAAAAATGAAATTGAATGGTAATGCGCATTGTGTAATCACCAAGTCAGGTAGTGAACCGACGCAACAAACTAAGCAACTCAACTTACTAAGATATAACAGAATCTTTAGCAAGTTTACAACTCGATAAGCAAAATGCAACAACGCAAATAAACAAGACTTTAACAAAAATTGCTTAAACAGAGAGCAATGACTCAAAAACACGAAACACGTCCGCTCGACAAACAACTCGATAAGCAAAACAACAACTCGATAATCAAAACACAACAACAACGAAGTGTACTTCTGACGATCTGGGCACCGGAACGCATCCGAAACGGAGGCCTTTGACTCTCCCGTTGCATGGAAATGCTTGGAACTCTCCCTCGAAGGGTAAAACAAGGCCAAGGAGATACACTGCAGCTTTGCCAACCATCCCTGGGAGCTGGCCGGCCATTTTTGGTGGAGAGAGACAGCTGGCCGGCTATTTCTGAAAAAGTAAATGGCTGGCCAGCTAGTCCTGTAGCCACCAGATTTTTGACACGTGTCCCCGTGAATAGTGTTTTTCCTTCTATAAAAGCCTCAACTTCGGGAACATTCATTTCATCTTAGTTTTAGGCAAAGATGGAGGCGTTTCTTGCAGAAAATATCACATCTTGGATCTCTTCCCTAGATGGCTCGGAAAAGTTGAATTTCCGGGGTTTCGGCTTGAATGCACTATTCACGCTGAGCCGTACTTCGCTACATCTTTCTTTCCTCCATGCCGCGGCAAGGTTCTGGAATCCAGTGACGCACGTTTTTAGCTTTGGCGGCCAAGAGATGTGCCCCACTTTCGAAGATTTTCAGGTTTTGATGGAGTCTGAATGCTCTGAAGTAATCTTGCCGCAGCTCTGTTTTGGCCATGCTCAGGCTTTAGGGCGGATGTGTGGGCTCACAGCGCATGACGCTCGGTCTTTGATCTGCAGTGGGGAATTGGACATCCTCGGCTTGATCCATCGTTTTTCCGACGCCGGTGACCGCAGCAACCATTATTGGCAGGGTTTTCGGCAACACGCCCTCTGCTTATGTTTGTTGTCTCACTTTCTGCTTTCCTCGGGCTTCGGCGGGGCTAGCATTCGCCTGATTGAAGTCGCCCAAGGTTTGAGAGAAGGAAAGAGCTGTATTGCCATGACCTTGGCCGAGACATTGATGGGCTTAGATTCTGTCTATCGCCGGGAGGCAACTAGGTTCGCTGGGAGTCCACTGCTGCTGCAGGTAATGTTTCCCACCCAACCTTACATATATATTCGCTCACATCACTCGACCCTCAGGCTCAGTTTTTCTCACAAAACCCTTGTCTCACTTTTCCCTCATCGTACGTCTCTCTGTTCTTTATTCTCTCATTTTCCATCCCTCCCCTAGGTATGGTTAATGGACAAGTTGCAGGTTGTGGACTCTTGCCCGGCCTATTCAGCTCGAGGCTACTTCTTTCGGCAGCGCCTAGTCAATGCTCTTGACGAAAGGTGGTGGTTCGATTGGATGTGCAATTTGTCTGCAGACGGCATTGCTTGGCGTTGTCCTTGGCTCAACCTCCCGGCAATGAGCTATAGTATGTCTCGCATGATTGGGATCCAATTGGTTGGTCTGACCCACTGCGTATTCTATTTTCCGTTCCGGTTCCTGCGTCAGTTTGGCCATGATCAGACCTGTCCACCAGAGGGGATTGAGTACCCAGTTGCTTTCCCGATCCGGGGGGCACAGATTGCCCGATATGCCACGGCATGGAGGACTAGAGAGCTCCTGGCCCCTGCTTCGACTTTTAGTTGCACTTTGTCCGATGAGTGCGTGGATTGGCTCAATGAGGAGGCACAAGTTGGGCCCAGCTTGGCATCAGATGTTCCGTCCAGCTCTGGGAGGGGGCGCAGAGATACTTGATTCAACTATGCCCCAAATTTATTGCTTATTTAGCATTTTCAAGTTTTCATTATGAATGTACTAAAAAGCAACCTCGATTGTAATGCAAGAGCAGGAGAACTCAGTTTTGAAATCAATGAAATTGAAAGTTGTGGTACTGAAAATTTTCCGTTTTTGGTCCAAAAATGGTCTTAGTTGTAAAAAGATTAATTTGAACAAAGTCAACTTTTATTAAAACTTTTCAAAACTATTTTCGATGTGAATCAGAACTGGACACACCGGAGATCTGTCACTGAGATGCACAACCCCAGATCCCTGCAACTGGAAAGTTGCCCCTAGTCTGAAGAACAATGCGGCACTCCAAAGCAACGGAAAGTTGCCCCTAGTCCGAGTAACTTTGCACCGTCGCGGCAACGGAAAGTTGCCCCTAGTCTGAACAGCACTGTACCGGAGATCACGATAAATGCTGACGGATAAAGATGACTGAGATGATCAAAATGGACAGAGTTGATCGGGGAAAAGTTTATGGCTGAACTTCGAGGTGAAGTTGCCTACGTATCCCAAAGATGGGAATCAAGCCTTACGTAGTTCAGGCTAAGGTTCACTTGAGTATTTTCACTCTCCTTTTGCGCTCTAACTTTTGCCAAGGCCGCCCTTTGCGGGTTTTCAACCTTGCGAGCTCAGTTTTTATATTTTCTAATTTTTTGTGCTCTGACTTTTGCCTAGGTCGCCCTTTCGGGTTTTCGGCCTAGCGAGCCTCTCAAGGATAGTATTTCTTCAACTTGTCCATATTGATTGGTTGTGAGAATTCCAAGCCATCTAGATCCATCAGAACCACAGCCCCACCTGACCAGATAGCTTTGATGATGTAAGGACCAGTCCAATTGGGTTTGAACTTGCCCCTCGGGTCGTGGATGGGAGCTCGGTTGTCTTTGAGCACCAAATCTCCTTCTTTCAGATTCCTGGACTTAACTTTCTTGTTGAAAGCCCGGGCAATTCTGCGTTGATAGCCTTGGATGTGGTACAGTGCTTTCAGTCTTCTTTCATCAAAGAGCATGAGTTCTTCGAATCTGCTTTGCTGCCAATCTGCTTCGGCTATCTGGCATTCAGCCAACACTCGTAACGACGGAACCTCAATCTCAATGGGTAGAACAGCCTCCATTCCATAGACCAATGAATATGGAGTTGCTCCAGTAGAAGTTCTGATTGAAGTCCTGTAGCCCCACAGAGCAAATGGCAGCTTATCTGGCCAATCTCGATAGGTTTCCACCATCTTCTGCAGTATATGCTTGATATTCTTGTTGGCGCCTCAACCGCTCCATTGGTCTGCGGCCGATATGTAGATGACTTATGGAAAGCCACATTGTATTTCTCCAACAAGTCTATCACTTCTTTCTTGAAGTGGGAACCATTATCTGAAATTATCTCGTTTGGCACCCCGTAGCGACAGATGATGTTGTTCCTGATGAACTTTGCGACGTGTGACGCCTTCAACACTGCGTATGATTGAGCCTCAACCCACTTTGTAAAATAATCTATCGCTACTAGGATGAACTCATGCCCGTTTGACCCCTTCGGGGTAACAGCTCCGATCACATCAATTCCCCAGACTGAAAAAGGCCATGGAGAAGTCATGTTGTACAGTTTTGACGGCGGGATGTTCATGCGATTTGCATGAATTTGACACTTGTGGCATCGCCGAACAAAGCTAATACAATCCTCCTCCATGGTTGACCAGTAGTAGCCCTGTCTGAGAATCTTTCTGGCCAGCATCACTCCATTCATGTGTGCACCGCACTCCCCCCCATGGATGGCTTCCATCAGGCGTTTTGACTCTTCAGCTTCTACACAGAGCTTATGCATTCCCAGATGACCCCTTTTGTACAGCTTTCCCCCGTAGATGATAAACTGAGCAGCCATTCTCCTGACAGCCCTCTTATCTTTGGCATTTGCCCCTAGTGGATATGTCTCCTTTTCCAAGAAGTTCCAGATGTCGTAATACCAGGGGTTGCCATCTTGAACCTCATCTATGGCGGAAATTGACTCGTATGCTGGCACGAACTTCTGATCAATAATGACTGGACGCATCCGGACTCCGGACGGGATGTCTATCATAGAAGATAGAGTTGCTAATGAATCTGCAAACCTGTTGTTCTCTCTTACGAGGTGGGTGAAATTTAGCTTCTCAAACCGAGGAATTAGCAGATCCAAGGTTTGGTGGTAGATTATCATCCTTTCCTCCTTGACTTTCCAATCTCCTTTTGCTTGAGACACAACGAGGTTCGAGTCCCCAATGACGTCCACTCGTCTTGCCCCTAGTTCCAGGGCTGCTTCCAGGCCAGCAATACATGCCTCATACTCTGCTTCATTGTTGGAAACTTTGAAACGGAGCTTGAATGCTAAAGGGATACGAGAATCGTCGGGCGCTATCAGCAACACCCCTATCCCATACCCATACTGGTTTGACGCTCCGTCAAAGTACATTGTCCAGGTTTCATCTTCGACGTGTAGAATAGCTTCATCTGGGAATAGATACTCAATCGCTTCATCCCCCTCAACCGGGTGGTCGGCAAGGAACTCCGCTACCGCTCTGCCTTTTACTGACTTGCGCGTTACATACTTCAAATCAAATTCGGAGAGCAAAAGCAACCAACGAGCTAGCCTACCCGTAAGTGCTGGTTTCTCGAAAAGATATTTGATGGGATCTAAACGTGAAACCAACATTACAGAGTGGGCTAACAGGTAGTGCCGCAGCTTCCTGGTTGCCCATACCAAGGCCAAACAAGCCTTCTCCAGCGGTGTATAGCGGGTCTCGTAATCCAGCATCTTTTTGCTCAGATAGTATATGGCCCTTTCCACTTTGTCTTCTGACTCCTGCGCGAGCATGCAGCCCATGGTAGTCTCAGTTACCGAAAGGTACAATATCAACGGTCTCCCCGGCTCTGGCGGTGACAACACGGGTGGGTTCTGTAGATACTCTTTGATCTGCTCAAAAGCTGTTTGACATCGGCCGTCCCATTGGAATTTCTTTCCTTTCTTCAGGAGGCCAAAAAGTGGTTCACAAGTCAAGGTTAATTTAGAAATGAACCGTCTTATGAATTGCACTTTACCCAGAAAGCCTCGCACCTCCTTTTCAGTCCTCGGTGGTGGCACTTCTAAGATGGCCTTGATTTTGGAAGGGTCGACTTCGATGCCCCTTTGTGTAATTAGAAACCCTAGCATCTTCCCTACTGTAACACCAAATGTGCATTTCTGAGGATTCAGTTGCAGCCGAAACTCTTTGATCCTTTGAAAGAATTTTTGTAAGGCGGTGTAGTGGCCCTCTCTATCTTTGGACTTGACAATCATGTCGTCCACGTACACCTCGACCTCTTTATGGATCATATCATGCAATATCGTAGTCGCTGCCCGTTGATACGTAGCTCCAGCATTTTTCAACCCGAATGGCATCACTCGATAACAATATGTACCCCACGGGGTAGTGAACGCAGTCTTCTCCCGGTCTTCGGGTGCCATCACTATCTGATTATAGCCTGAGAAACCATCCATAAATGAAAGCAAGGCGTGTCCTGCCGTGAAATCCACCAATTCATCAATGTGCGGCAAGGGGAAGTCGTCCTTCGGACTGGCCCTGTTCAAATCTCTGAAGTCTACACAGACCCGAATTCTGCCGTCCTTCTTCGGCACCGGACCTATGTTGGCCAACCAAGTTGGATATTCAGATACCAGCAGGAACCCTGCGTCAATTTGCTTGGTGACTTCTTCCTTAATTTTGAGGGCCCAGTCCGGGCGAATCCTTCTGAGTTTCTATTTGACAGGGCGGGCCTCAGGGTCAAGAGGGATCCGGTGCTATACAATCTCAGGATCGATTCCAGGCATGTCTTCATAGGACCACGCGAAAACATCTTTGAAATCTTTTAATAAAGCGACTAAGCGCTCGCGCTCCTCTGAAGACAACGTGGACCCGATTTGGACCAGCCGCGGGTCCTTCTCAGTACCAACATTCACAGTAGTGATTTCATCCATTAAAGGTTTAACAAGTCTTTCCTGCTCTTGATCAATTAATCGTTGCAAAACTGGGGGAATTTCTTCCTCGCTGTTTTCATCAAAATTTTGAAAATCCTGATTTAAGCAATAAATCAAAGGCACAGAAAAATACTCGGAAACCACATCCACATCATTCTCATTAAATACTTCCAAGCCGTCAGATTCCTCTGTTACAACAGACTCAAAAGAAAACGAAAAAGACGACTTAGACAGGACTGTGGCATCCGGGTTATCACCCCTAGGAATACCCGACTCAGACTCAGTCGAGCTGGAATCTGATTCCGACGTACAAGATTCGGTAGAATCAGATTCCGGCTCACTACCTGACCCGGAGCTGCTAGATAAAAAGCCTTCTTCATATTGCCAGATGAGAGAAGGTGCGATAGATGCATCCAAGATCGGCGCTGGAAAGCCCGCAGCTATTTCATCTCCAATCACAGAAACCGAAGAGTTATCCCCCAAGCACTCTTGGGCGATCGGAGGATCTGATAGTAGACTTGCCAGTGCTACCCCCATTTCAAGCTCTGTGCCCTCAGGATCCACTGCTTCACATCGCTCAACCTCAGTTGGTGGGTCTGTCTGCGCTTCGGCAACGTCATCCCCAGATAATTGTATGTCGAAAAAGATTTCAAAACCAGGCACGCGCTTCCCCTCCGCGTTTTGCCATGGCTCCGGGAAGCCGCAGAATGGAAAATCTTCCCCCTCCCGGACGAAGCGTCCGTTTAGGGTACCCCAGATGGGCCTGTGCATTAAATCAAATGGCTTCCCGGCCTTCTTTGCCCTGGCCCTGCCGGCCATTTCTTTTCCTTTCCTTACCCAATCCTCCTTGGTGGGCAGATAACCCAGTCCAAAAGCGTGAGGATTGTGTGGCACTTCGGCCGACACTGAGACGCCTTTCTGGCCGCTTCTCCCTAATCCCATCCCAGGGGTATGCTTTAGCTTGTTCATGAGGTATATGGATTGTGCACTAACATACATGCCCTCATTCACAGCCATGACATTCTGCACTACTTGAGCCTCGGCCAAAGTGAATCCCGACAAAAACACATCCTCCGTGCCGTGCTCAATCTCCAAGACAGGTGTAGACACCTCCGGCGGCGGATGGATTGATGAATTCCCGAAAACTATCGCTACCCCTTTCCCGTGAGGGTACTTTAGCATTTGATGTAGAGTGGAAGAGACTGCTTTGACCTGGTGCAACCACGGTCGCCCCAAAAGTAGGTTAAAGGTTGCGGGAACGTCCAAGATATGAAATTCAATGCTGTGTTGTCCTAGACCAACCTTGGTTTGAATTTTAACAGTCCCCATCACCTCTCTGCTGTTATTATCGTATGCTCTGATCACTTGGGTGGTTGGGACGAAATCCACGGGCTTCAACCCGATCGCATAAGTCGTTCTGGTTGGGCAGACATTAATTGCAGACCCGGTATCAACAAGTACCACCGGTATCCACTTATCTCTACATTCCACAGAAATATAGAGAGGTTTGTTATGGTTTGTGCCCTCAGGCGGTAGCTCCTTGTCCGAAAAGGTTAATGCCGGGGAACCTCCTCCCGGAAAAACCAGCCCAACCAGCTGTTCAGGCGTGGTGTCTATGGAGAGTTTGGACTTGTCCATAGCAGATAGAACAGCTTCTCTGTGTACTCGTGATGCCATTAGCAGTCCCCAGATGGAGATGTCTGCTTGTATTTTCTTTAACTGTTTCAGCACAGCTTCATCTTCAATCTGCTTCTCCTTCTGTCTCTCCACTTCTCTATCCTTCCCGGATGCCTCGGGTTGGTCCAGGTGTGGGGGCTTGAAGTACCGCCCACTTCTTGTCATATGATCCACTTCATCAAGGTACCAAGTATCATCCAGCTGGTTATTCCCCCAGTCTTCATCCGTGTGGGCAAGACACAAGTCGTCATCTTCCCACCACATTCCACTGGCAGCCAACAGACACCTGTCTGGCTCCGGTCCACTCGCACTCTCAGTGCTCTCTGTCCATATACTCGCAGCATTGTCTGTCCTCGTGCACACGGCACTTACAGTTCCCTCAGGGCCTTTCGCCTTCCTGGCCCTCTCAGTAGCCTCAAACTTTTCTTGTTCCAGCTGCGTCAGTACAACTGTTTGTTCAACAGTTTCCACATCCATAATGCCCATATCCCGAGCGGAATTCTTAACACCGGCGCTCTCCGGCGGTACAACTTGATTTTCGGCCGTTCCGGCCACAACTGATATTTCTGCCCCTGCCGGGCTCTGTTCTGATTGGGCTTCCCCCACTGCATCCGGTTGATCTTCGAGCCATCCAGTGGCCTCCTCTGATCCTTCGTAATCATACCAATTAATCGACGCATCCCCCAGTTCCTGGTCCTCGAGAAATTGCAAGTTAGCAAAGTCCTCCTCTACGGCTGTCAGCTCATCTGCCCATAGCCCAGATCCATCCCCCCGGATCATGCATAGTTCTCCTGTCTCTGGAAATTCTACACTTAGCCCAATTCGGCTCGTTAATAGGATGTACTTGCTTGGATCCTAGGCTCCCCCAACAAAATTCTGCCCAGTTTCAGATTCAACAATCTCATTTCCTCCCAAAATCTGCCCTGCTCCGTCTTCGACAGTCACCACCACCGGTTCTGGTCGGGTTTTGGAGATGTCCACCATGCACAAGAAATCAGTGCAATCGGGGAGGAACACCTCCGGCTTGGGTAGGTGGGTGGGGGTAATATAGATGCTAGGATCGTAAGATGCGACCCCAGTCTGGATAAAGTTAATTCTTTTCGGGGGAGGAGCTTGGTTATGTGATGGGAGAGGGTTGGTGGTGACATTGGGTTGATCGGGAGGTGCGATCACCTGTTTGTCAATAAGATCTTGGATCTCATGACGCAATCTGTAACAACGGTCGGTGTCATGACCGTGTTGTTGGTGGTACGCACAGTATTTTGACGGGTCGTAAGAGGGGGGAAGTGGATTCGGTAATGGCTTTGGCTCCAGGGGTTTTAAATGATTCTTTCTGATCAATGTTCCCAGAACTTTGGTCAGAGGCATATATAGTGGGGTAAAGGTTCTTTGGCCTCGTGGTTGGAATCTGTTGGCTTGTGTGTTGCTTCCGGACGCACCGGAGAAGGGTGTGGCAGTCATGGGCCTTGGAGGGGGAGGGGGAGTGGTGGTGACCACACTAACTTCCGAGGTTCTCGTATTTGCGGCGCCACTCGGGCCCGCATTGTTGTTACGGTTAAAGGTCCTCCTCGGTTGTTCTCTGTCATGGTCAAACAGACCTTGTTTCATTGCGTCTTCGATTTGCACCCCCATATCATGTAAATCTGCGAAAGTAGGGAAAGGGACTACAATCATTCTCAGCATCAGTTTTGGGTGGAGATTGCGTACAATCATCCGGATTTGATCTTTGTCTGTGGGCCTTAAAGTCATTGTTGACGCCTTTGCCCTCCATCGGATCACAAAGTCCGAGAAAGATTCCTTAGGCTCTTGCCTTGTCGTTTCAAGATCGCGGGTTGTGATCTCGATCTGAGTGTTGTATGAATATTGTGTGACAAAGGCCTCAGCCATTTCATCCCAATTCTTCTTCACTTCATCTTGTAATCTTGCGTACCAGTGGGAGGCCACACCCGACAGGGTTCGGCCGAATAGTGAGAGCTTCTGTGGTCGTGTAAGGCCCATTGGCCGCAAGACATCCGCAAACAGTCGGATATGGACCATGGGGTCGCCGGTCCCGTCAAAACGGTCGATTTGTGGCATTTTGAACCTATCGGGGAGTGTTACGGCCTCCTCGGTATATCCATCTCCGATATCCGGCATAGCCTTGACCCCTTGGGACTTCTTAAAGAGCTTCTCCAGTTTGCTCAATTTCAGAGCTGTATGATTAACCTCGACCTCGAATGGAGAGTCCGGGTGATTGGATGTATGGACCTTGGACAGTTGTGGTGGAAGCGGGGGCGGAGCTGGCCCCGTTGGAAGATTCGTGTCCTCTTGTACATTTTGGACAGTCGGTAGAGTATTCTGGGTGTTTGGTGGGGCGTTCTGAACAGTAGGCGCCTGTTCAGGTAACGGAGCCCCTGCCGGAGGAGGGATTTGTTGTGAAGCAGATGCTGTATTCTGCTGTTGCAGCCTGGTGATTAGTTCGGTCTGTTGGGCCATGATCGTGGCCTGCTGTTTGGAAAACTCCGATTGACGGGTGGCATCATCATGCATCTGTCTCATGCTCTCCTGCATCTGGCGCATTAGAGCCTCCATCCCTGATGTATTCGGTTGATCCATCTGTCTAACTGGTATGTCTATTTCTACAGTAGTAATTGAGACCTCAGTCCTGTAGTCCTCTGATAAAGTAACCCACTG
Source organism: Camellia sinensis (assembly GCF_055761805.1). Lineage (NCBI taxonomy): Eukaryota > Viridiplantae > Streptophyta > Magnoliopsida > Ericales > Theaceae > Camellia > Camellia sinensis. Next base: position 87,730,622 of record NC_138965.1, read on the forward strand.
TTCTGACAACCTCTGTTCTGACGTACTGCGCCTTTTCGGCTTCCTTCTGGTAACAGGGGGTAGAGAACGGAACACTGGCCGTCCGTCGATTAGATCCTCAGATCGGTGGAGTCGACGACCTCGTGTCCAAGGTGCTTGGGGAATGCCTGTTGGGTTGGAAGCAATCGTGCTAAACTGACCTAGCAAAAGATAAATAAAGCGAAAAGGAAATAAATAAACAGATAAACGGACAGCATAACAGCTTAAAATAAAATGCAAGACACACAGTCGGGCATAATCAACACACAGTCAATAAGCTGAAATACACACTGGCCTCGAACGCTGATTACTATCCCTGTATCACTGTTCCCTGAAACAGAATCTGATATCCGCAGATAACTCGTTCGCAAATACTGGCTAATGCCCGCAGGCCTGATACCCATAATACTGAACTGATGCCCGCAGGCCTGATACTGACGGTACTAAACTGATGCCCGCAGGCTTGATGCTCAAACTCATATACTGATCTGATGCCCGCAGGCTTGATACTGACAATACTGAACTGAAGCCCGCAGGCTTGATACCCAAACTCATATACTGATACATGCATTCCTGTAGAGACGCACTCTAAAGCACATAACAGATAAGTGAGAGCCAAAACACCCCTATGTTGGGGTAGGGTTTCCCTGTCCTATTGTGTCAGGAGCTAGGGTTTCATTACGCAAACAGCGGTTTCAAACAACCTATAAACGGGTAAGTAACCTGTCCTAATTTGGAATGGTCACAATGGATCCGAATATGCACTAGGTCGAATGGTCGAAGAGGGTGCCCCGGTAAAACCGGGGTTTGTGTTCCCATACTGGCAGAGCCCACAACCGGTCAGCCTTATGGTCATGCCTTGACAAGACAAGCCTCCGGCAAACCGTTCAGGAATAGCAGATGGCAAACACGGTGTCCTAGGCGCACCAATGCAAATGCAATGCAAAGAAACACACAAGTGCAGTCAAAAACAGATATCACGAGTTCGAGTCAAGTTCTCTAAATCCCCAGCAGAGTCGCCAGAAACTGTAGACGTCCCCGAACGCCCCGGGAGGGTTAAGTCCCGTTCTGTTCATTTTGGGGTCACTACAGCTCGGACTCTTAAATGTCACGGTTCCTAATCTTGAACCAAAGAGTCCAAATCCGGCAAATCGTTTTGAGAAACTGATTTTTGAAAAAGTAGTGCCAAACATGGACTGCTTTGCCAGATACAGAGTCGCCACCTAAATATTTTATTTTGGGAAATTTAGGAAACCCTGACTCGGTGCCAAAAGGCCACGTGTCCGTCATCACCAAAGTTGCCTCGGCTCGGGAACTTGGGTACGATTGGGGAAGGTCACTTCGTGAGCACCCCCGCTCGCCCGGTCATAGACCGGCCTCTACTAACCATGATATCTATTTTTGAAAACTTTGTGAGTTCTTATTCCGGTTTATTAGCCTAGGTTACTATATGATGCGCACAGCATGCAAATATAGATCGGGTCGCCTAAATTGGAACAAAACATTTCATGCTTGTTTTTTAAAGTGGTTTGCTACCCGTAGGTAGGCTTTAAAACATTTGATGATTTATTCCAATTCAGATAACCCAACCTTCACCCGCAGGCATTCAAGCAGTTATATCAGATAAGCACATAGCCTCATGGTAAGCATGCTATTCATGGCATTCACTCACACGCATGCAAGGATGCTAAAGCATAAAGCTTACCGAGTACTCCAAGCCAAAATAGACACTCATTAGAAATCATGCATGAATCCTAAGTATGCAGAAATGCCTAATGCAACACATGCAAGATGCAACTATAGCAGGCTCGGCTATTCTAAGATGGCATATGAAATGCTACAACTACCATGTATTCAACTTAGAATTGAAAGTGCAATGCAGTTAGTATGATGTGCCGAGCCCGGTGCATGTAATACAGATGAATGACGCAAGCATGCTATCATACTGTATGCTAATTTAAATATGCCCTAATCTAACCATCATAAGCGGATAAATAAAAGGGAGAAAGACGTGGGGTTGGAAGACATACAACACACTCACGCACACTTATTACAGTTGTGCCCTCTCGCAGAGGGTCTGAATAAATATACAGTCCAAATATTACAGTCCCGAATAAAAGAATATTACAGTCCGAAATATTACAGAATCCTAATTAATTAATGAATTAACTAAGAAAGCAAATAAAACTGGCGTGCAAGCCAGGGACTGCCTTGCTTCTGACGGATGATGCATGTCCGGATTGTCTTGCGCGGAAATCCACCGGAATGCCCCGATTAGCCTCTGTTTACATCTGTTCTTGAAATGCGTGCCAAGCCCCAAAAAGTTGCTGATTCCTGATTTTGCTGCAACAGAGAGCAGGAAAGGGGCATAGCAATGTATTTGCACAGATATATGTAGGGGTGTGCATAATACCGCCGAAACCGCCAAAATCGCACCGAACCGCACCGCCAAGGCAAATTTGTTATTATTTGCCAATCGAACCGCCGGTTTTTGGTAAGAAAAATGGCAAATTCTAGTGACACTTTTATCAATCCACCGGTTCCTATTTTTCTTCCAAACCGCACCGACCCGCACCGCTATTAAATCATGTTTTATAAGATTCTAAAAATTCTTTTTTACTTAAGTTTGCTTGTTGTTCTATACCTTAGAATATAGTGTTACATTACAGCTCGAGGGGAATTCAAGATGTCAATAATCCAAAATAAAGTTGGATTCCAATTCACTTTTCAAGATGCTTAACACAACGGTATCTCTCGTCTTTTTTTTACTCTTTGATTTAAGTTTTATAATTTGAATTATATTTTTTATAAACCGCTAATCCGCCCGAACCGCCAAGGCAAATCCGTCATTATTTGCCAACCGAACCGCCGGTTTTAGATAAGGAAAATGGCAAATTCTAGTGACACTTTTATCAATCCGCCACCCGCCATACGGTTTCTATTTTTCTCTCAAACCGCACCGACCCGCACCACGCACACCCCTAGATATATGCATGTCTCGATCCTCGTGCCACCAATCACGCATACCGAGGCGTGATGGCCGAGGAGTCGAAATGCACAACTCAATATAGGATGAATGCACATGAAACTACAGCTAAAACCTAACTCCATCATGGATAATCCGGAGTGTCGGTGACTGGGGAATTGAGACACATTCCGTCACTCGGAGTACGAAATGTACCTCGTTTCCCGTGCCCGGGCTAACTCCTATTCCGGACACGATGCAATATGCATGACATGCATGAAATGCAACTAAGATACAATCCTAACATATACAATGCTATGGAAATGAAATGTCTCGAAATGCGTGCACACGGGCACGCAAACCGAGAAAATGACAGAATGCTATGAAAGATACAACCTAGTATGTCTTATGCCATGAAAATGATATGTCTCGAAATACGTGCATACGGGCACACAAACTGAGAAAATGCATGAATGCCATGAAAAATGAGGCGCCTTGAAATGCGTGCACGCGGGCACGCAAACTGGGGCGATGGTAAAACACTACGAAAATGAGACGCCTTGAAATGCGTGCACACGGGCACGCAAACCGAGGCAACGGTAAAATGCTATGAAAATGAGGTGCCTCGAAATGCGTGCACACGGGCACGCAAACCGAGGCGATGACAGAAACAATGCGAATGACATGAAAATGAGATGTCTCGAAATGCGTGCGCGCGGGCACGCAAACCGAGGTGATGATATGTGTCTCGAAATATGTGCACGCGGTCACGTAAACCGAGGCGATGATATGTGTCTCGAAATACGTGCACGAGGGCACGCAAACTGAGGCGATGATATGCGTCTCGAAATACGTGCACGCGGGCACGCAAACCGAGGCAATGCCAAATGCGATGAAATGACATGGAAATGATAAATGGGCTTATACCAACATGAGTGAGCCTCGGCCACACTCACATAAGATGCCGATGGCAGAAAATGAAGTGCCTCGAAATGCGTGCACACGGGCACGCAAACCGAGACGATGCAAAAGCGATGCGAATGACATGGAAAATGCAACATGGACTTACACTAAGATGAGAGAGCCTCAGCCACACTCACATAAGATGCCGATGGCAGAAAATGAAGTGCCTCGAAATGCGTGCACACGGGCACGCAAACCGAGGCGATGCAAAAGCGATGCGAATGACATGGAAAATGCAACATGGACTTATACTAACATGAGAGAGCCTCAGCCACACTCACATAAGATGCCGATGGCAGAAAATGAAGTGCCTCGAAATGCGTGTGCACGGGCACGCAAACCGAGGCGATGCTAAAAGCGATGCGAATGACATGGAAAATGCAACATGGACTTATACTAACATGAGAGAGCCTCAGCCACACTCACATAAGATGCCGATGGCAGAAAATGAAGTGCCTTGAAATGCGTGCACACGGGCACGCAAACCGAGGCGATGCTAAAAGCGATGCGAATGACATGGAAAATGCAACATGGACTTATACTAACATGAGAGAGCCTCAGCCACACTCACATAAGATGCCGATGGCAGAAAATGAAGTGCCTCGAAATGCGTGCACACTGGCACGCAAACCGAGGCGATGCTAAAAGCGATGCGAATGACATGGAAAATGCAACATGGACTTATACTAACATGAGAGAGCCTCAGCCACACTCACATAAGATGCCGATGGCAGAAAATGAAGTGCCTCGAAATGCGTGCACACGGGCACGCAAACCGAGGCGATGCTAAAAGCGATGAAATATGGCAAAAATGATATGCAAGCATACTAATGGAATTTCAGCACTAAAATATGGGGGAAAACAGTCCCGAAATGAAGCGAAATGACATGAAATGCAAGGAAATGTCCCGAAATGCAACATTAGGCACCCGAAATGGCCTATAGCTATGCCAAACATGCACAATATGGACATGCAATGCAAAGACAGAAGCTAGACAGTCCCAAAATATTCACTTTCACAGTTATAAACATGGCCAAACAGCAAGTATAGGTAGAGGAAAAATAGCATGCAAGAATAGGGGCCAAAAGAGGGGTAATGAAGCAAGTGGTATAAACAAAACCCAAACTGAAAAATTTCCTTCTACAACACTGAAGATGGACCAAAAATATGAACATTTATAGTATATGGCAGACCTCAAATCAGTATAAAAATATGCCAAAAATGTGATGCAAGACAAGGCTCAAAAGGTGCTATAACATGAAGTATATAAAATAATCACCAAACAGAAAAAAAGTGTGAATGAAACATGAAGTATAGGCCAAAATAAGGCCACTTTTAGTTCGGACCAAGGGCCAAAAAAAGAAGCAAAGGGGGCTGCCAATTTATGCAAAAATGGGGCCAAATAGGGGATATAACTACAAGCGACACATGGAAGCACCAAACAATGTTGATCCCTTCTCCAATGTTGAAGAGGGGCTCAAAATAAGCCTTATATCAGTTTATAACATGCTCAAAAACAGATTTCTCATGGGCCAAAAATAGCATGCAAAATCATGACATACAAGATGATCAATGAAGCAAGTATATTATGGAGGGCTCAAACAGGGTTGAGCCCTTAATGAGAAGTGAAGATGAGCTCAAAAGATGGCCCTTTTCAGTTAGGGCCGGAGCTTGAAACCAAAAAGAAGTGGGGCTTAGAAATAGATCAAGAAAAAGGTTCAAAAGGGTAAAAGTATTACTTACCCTTGAAGAATCAAACTTTTGTTGCTTCTTGGATGGATTTGCAGCTTCTTTAGCCTTCAAGAATCCTTCCTTGTTGCTGGAAATGAGATGGTGGTGGTAGAGCTTGGTGGTGTAGAAGGAATGATGGTTAGGGACTTAGGGTTTTTTGAAGAATTGAGAAGGATGGAGATGGAGTTGGCTATGGAAGCTTGAAGGAGAGTTTTTCTAACCCTTACAAAGGAGGCCACCAGCTGGTTATAAGGGTTCAAAAAGGGGTGTAAAGGTGGGAGAAAAGGAGAGGAAAACTCCCCCACAAAATATCCCCCGGATACAGATAATATCTAGGGGATATTGCCCCACAGCTGTAAAGTGCACAGTGCGAGGAACACGGCCGGCCTCTCACTTTTGCTGGAGGTGGCCGGCCGGCCACACCCCCTAGCCGGCCGGCTAGGGGTCAAAAGGGTCAATGTGATTTTCTGGCCGGCCAGCTACTGGGGAGGTACTCCTATGTGTGTACAACACAACCATGTGGTTAAAATTCCAAGAAAGTGGGTCTAAGGGGTTCAACATTGGCTCGGAAAGAGGGGTCAAAAGGGTCAAGTTGAATTACTGGCCGGTCATGAACTTTTAGGGGCCTCTCATGTGTGTAGATCACAGATATGTGGTTCAAAGTTCAAGAAAAAGGGTCCAAGGGGTTCAACATTAGCCCGGAAGAAAGGGGTCAAAAGGGTCAGGTGACCTTAATGGCCGGCCACCAACTTTTAGTGGCCTCCCAAGTGTGTAGATCACAGATATGTGGTTGAAAGTTGACAACGCTAACTCCAAGGTATTCAACATTAGCCCGGAAGTTGGAAAAACGGGTGCCGGGAGGCTCCGGAGGAGAGATAATTGGTTGCTGCAACAATTGCTAGCCTCCCACCCTTCAGTGACCTTCCTAGTGATAAAACAGAGGTACCTGCCAAAAATGAACGAAAATCGTTGCAAAACGAATGCTCGGGGACCAAAACACGCAGTTCGGGATCTCGAAAATGGGCTGTTAAGCACCGAAAGTGGCGTTCGGCCACGAAGTGGGTTTCTGGGACCTCAGTGTCCCTCAAAGGGGAGAAAATAAGATGTATGCCAAAAATCAGAGCAATAGGAGATGGTTAAGCGGTCCCGAACCGAGGCACACGGCCAACGGTCCCGAAAACCGGGAACCGGACTCCGAAATGGGCAGAATGGCCTACGGCCACCAAATGTAGCCTACGGACATTGGGAGACGGTCTACGGGACCTCTCCCTTCCCTTAGGAAAAGAAACAGAGAAAACCGAGTCTGGTTCGCAAACCGAGACAAGGCACAGAAGAGGGTTCGGAAGTTTGGAGGCAGGGCTCACGGCCGCGACTCTGAGACTTCTGAACGAGCACGATATGCAACATCACCAAGCGCTCAATTGGTGACGTCTGAGTCTTAAGGTCGGTCAAAAATGGGGTGTCTATAGTATCTGTCGATACATCCAAGATTGAGGCAGTGCAAGATTGGGCACAGCCTAAGAGTGTGTTTGAGATCCGCAGTTTTCTGGGATTAGCTGGGTATTACCGCCGGTTTGTGAAAAATTTCTCCAGGTTAGCGTCACCGTTGACTAGGCTGACTCGGAAGGGAGTCAAGTTTGTGTGGAGTGAGACTTGTGAAAAGTCGTTCCAAGAGCTGAAAGTTAGACTGACCACCGCTCCGGTGTTGATTATCCCAAAGAGAGGGTTGGGCTATACGGTTTATTGTGATGCCTCACGAGAGGGTTTGGGTTGTGTGTTGATGCAAGAGGGGAAAGTGGTAGCTTATGGCTCACATCAGTTGAAAATGCACGAGAAGAATTACCCTACACACGATCTAGAGTTAGCGGCTGTGATCTTTGCCTTGAAAATCTGGAGGCATTACCTTTATGGTGAGAGGTTCGAGGTATTCTCTGACCACAAGAGTTTGAAGTATCTGTTTACACAGAGAGACTTGAATTTGAGGCAGAGGAGGTGGATGGAGTTTATCGAAGACTATGATTTTGAGTTGCACTATCAACCGGAAAAGGCCAATGTTGTGGCTGATGCCCTTAGTAGGAAATTCATTAGCGATGTAGCTAGTATAGCCATCCGAGAATGGGAGATGTTGGGAGCACTTGGCGAGTTTGATTTGCTACTGGGCGAATCCGTTGAGGCTGCGGCCTTGTTTTCTGTTGTTGCACAGCCTACGCTTGTAACTAGAGTGTTAGAGGCACAGAGAGGTGACCTTGAGGTAGAGTCTTTCCGAGAGAAAATCTCCAGTGGGAAAGTTGAGAAGGGTTTGACGGTGTATCCCGACCTGAGTGTGAGATACCGAGACCGTTTGTTTGTACCGGAGTCTTGCCGAGAGGAGGTACTCCGAGAGTTTCATCATTCGCGCCTTGTGGTGCATCCGGGAGGTACTAAGATGTACCGGGATTTGGGTCGCCAGTTTTGGTGGCGGGGTATGAAGAGAGATGTGGCTGTTTTCGTATCGAAGTGCCTTACTTGCCAGCAAGTGAAGGCCGAGCATCAGAGGCCAGCGGGTTTGTTGCAACCCTTGCCTATTGCCGAGTGGAAGTGGGAGCATATTACTATAGACTTCGTTGTAGGTCTTCCGAGGACTCAGCGGGGTAGTGATGCCATTTGGGTGGTTGTAGACAGGTTGACTAAGTCGGTGCACTTCATTCCTATGCGCATGAGAGATTCGGTAGATCACCTTGCCGACTTGTATGTTCGGGACATAGTCAGATAGAGATCCTCGTTTTACTGCTAGGTTGTGGCAGAGTTTGCAGAGTGCCTTGGGCACTAAGTTGACCTTTAGTACGGCTTATCACCCTCAGACTGATGGGCAGTCCGAGCGTACTATTCAGATCCTCGAGGATATGCTTCGGGGTTGTGTCCTGGACTTTAGTGGGACGTGGGAGAGGCACTTACCATTGGTGGAGTTTGCCTACAACAACAGTTTTCAGTCTAGTATCGGTATGGCACCGTTTGAGGCCTTGTATGGCCGACCGTGTAGGTCTCCAGTTTGTTGGGTCGAGGTGGGTGATACACCTCTGTTGGGTCCGGAGTTGGTTAGGGAGACGACAGAGAAGGTTGAGCTTATCCGTAGGAGGCTTGTTACAGCCCAAAGTCGCCAAAAGAGTTATGCCGACCGTAGGAGGAGGCCTTTGGCGTTTGAGGTAGGTGATCATGTCTTTCTGAAGATATCACCTAGACGAGGTTTGATGAGGTTTGGGAAGAGTGGGAAGTTATCTCCCCGGTTTATTGGTCCTTTTGAGATCCTTGAGAGGGTTGGCGAGGTTGCTTATCGGTTAGCCTTACCGCCGCAGTTGTCTGGAGTGCATGACGTGTTTCATGTGAGTATGCTTCGGAAGTATGAGCCAGATCCATCACATGTGTTGGATTGGACCGATTTAGAAGTAGATGAGGATGCCTCGTATGAGGAGAGACCGGTTCGGGTCTTGGATAGGCGGGATCAGGTCCTGCGTGGCAAAACCATTCCTTTGGTGAAAGTCTTGTGGAAACATCACGGAGTGGAGGAAGCCACTTGGGAACGTGAGTTGGAAGTCCGTGAGAAATATCCGGACTTGTTTGTTGATATGTAATCTTGTATTTAAATTTTGAATTATTGTTGAACTTAAGAGCTTTTACATATGCCTTGAGTTGTGAAACATTGAGAATGTTTTGGTTTATTGGAAGTATGTTTTGGAACTTGCCTCATATGGAAGTTGAATGTAACATTATATATGTTGAGTATATTGTTGAAATTGGAAAGGAAATGCGTAATGTTAATGCATGTTAAAAGTACATATGTTGCTTACATATTGTGAAATGCCTCTTGTTAAAGGGATGGGATGACCGGTAATGGGTTGAATTGTTGAATGTTAAAATGTAACATTGTTTAAAATGGAGGAAAACTTGTTTTTGAAAACTTGTGCTTAATTTCGGGGACGAAATTCCTTAAGGAGGGGAGGTTATAGCGATCCCGGGTTTACCATTGTCGTACAGTGATCCGGACATGTGTCCGTGGATGTTGGTAGTTGATTAGTATCTTGTTTACATCCTTTTTACTTCGTATTTGAGTTATGAGATGTGTTGGGCAGGTTTGTTACAGGTTGGTTGAGTTTAGAAACCAAAACTAGTTGTCCAGATTTTGACCTGTCCGCTCGAGCGGGGGTTTTGGCGCTCGAGCGGGAATTGCTACCATCCAGTATTTCCTGTGCAGTGTTAGACGCTCGAGCGTGGGATCGGCCGCTCGAGCGGGGAGTTGGAAGCTCGAGCGGAGACCTGGTTCTGTAAAAGTTCTGGGAGTGTGCATCCGACGCTCGAGCGGGATGGTTGACGCTCGAGCGGGAGTCTGTGAGTGACGCTCGAGCGGGAGTCTGTGAGTGACGCTCGAGCGGGCAACTGGGTTTAAGTTCCGAGTTTTGACTTTTCAAATCACTTTTTCACTTTCTCTTCTCTCTCCTACTTTTCCAAAAAACACCATTGTTGAACCTCTCACTCTAGAACTCTACATTCTCTCTAGGTTTTGATCTAGTAGGAGTGATTTGCTCATCTTCGGCCTTTACAAAAGAGTTGTTGATCGTCGAGGACTTCGTTTTAATCTGAAAATTTCGGGATTTGGAGCACGTTGGGTTTTGTCATCTTCTCCCTTGGGGCTCTGGTTTTGAGGTAGGGATATCCTACTCTTCTCTATGGATTTTATCTTTAAATTTTAGTATTTTAGGATGTTGGGGTTGGTTTGGTAAGTTTGTGAAAGTTTGGGGCTTTTGTGTTATTTTCTAAAAGTTGGGGTTTTATTCGTAATAAACCTAGATGCATGTTTGGTATGGAAAAGTGAAATTAATGTTAAAACATTAATGAAAATGGGACCTAAGGGTTGTAATGTTAATTATGGAAAATGCCCTAATTACATTGGTTAATTAATTTGTAAGATTAATTGTAAGAAAGGAGGAATTGAATTGGAAATGTTGAGATTGGAAATATATGGGATTAAAGTGTGTAGTTGGATTTTATGTCGCTCACCTAGTTGGAAATGTTGATTTTATATCCATTTGTTGCATTTATTTTCTGTATAGAAATAACTGCTTTGGGCTATCGGTGGAGGATAGTCGTGATTGTTGTAGACAATGCATGATGATTAGGCAAACGAAAACTAATCACTGGAATGAGTCATTGAGTATGATGATTGAAAGAACACGTTAAATTTATGTGTTGCTTGATGATGTGTATAATTATTGTTTATATGCATTGTGTTGTGTTGGAGGAGATAGGGGATGTACTCCACGGTTTAAGGGAAGATAGGGGATGGACCTCTAAACCGGATGTGTCGGGAGGAGATAGGGGATGGACTCCATAGATAGAGCTCATATGCTTATCTATTAATGTGTTGACAGAGCTCATATGCTTGTCTAGAGAAGTGAAGATAGAGCTCATATGCTTATCTTTGTGAAGTGTAGATATAGCTTATATGCTTATCTGTGAATGTGGGATATTGTTGTTATACATATCTGTCGAGAATGTGGATATAGCTTATATGCTTATCTGTGAATGTGGGATATAGTTTTTATACATATCTGTTGAGATGATGATAGAGTTAATATGCTTATCTGTTAAAAAGGGGAAAATGAAAGGTAACTTGGACTCATAAGTCGTATGACATAAAATGTGGTTTTATGTGGATGTATCTGTGTTGGCCATCTATCAATTGCTAATCTTTTAGTCATTGTTCATGGTTGGTTTAGTGTATTTCTACTGGGCTGTGGCTCACCCTATATGGGAATATCATTTTCAGGTACAGGTAGCATGCCACCTCCAAGGACATAGCTTGGGAGGCTAGAGGCGGACACACTTGTCGTTTTGTATTTTGATGTATTACATGTAAATTCAAGCCAAGGGCTTAATGTGTAAATGAGTTAGCACTTTTTTGTTGTAACCAAGTGTTAACTTGGAAAGTTGTAAGCCCGTAGGGCATTTGCTTTTGTTGTTAACATGTAATACATTTGTAAGAAACTACTCTGATGAATAGGAGAATGTTTATCTTTATTACCAATTCATGTCTTTATTGATGGGTTTAATGTTATTATTTTGAGGGCGTTACAGTAGGGCTTATTCGTCTTCCAAAAGGAGCACGGAAAGTCGAGGTATGGTTTTTGGCGACTCTGCTGGGGATTTAGAGAACTTGACTTGAACTTCATGATGTAAAATTTTATCTACACTTATATACTTCTTTGCATTGTATTCGCATTGGTGCGCTTAAGTCACTGTGTTTGCTATCTGTTATTCTTGGACGGTTTGCCAGACGCTGGCCTAAAAGTTAGCCAAAAGGCTGACCGATCGTGGGCTCTACCTTGATGGAAACACAACCCTTGGATCTGGACTATCGTTGTTCCGTTTGATCCTCCTTTCACTTCTCGGTGTTAGGTGTGAGAGGTATATTAGGTAATCTTGCCAAGGAACCTTTCTATCATTTGGCCTAGTTGCATATTGAAAAGCCATGGAGATTGTTCCAAACCAGGACATGAAGCTCACCCGAAATGCAGAATTACATGAAAATTGCTTTGTTTGATTAGTAAAACCCTAGTTCTTGATGAAACTAGGATAGGGTGACCCTACCCCCTCATAGGGGTGTTTTGGCTCTCGTTTAACTGGTATGTGCTGTAACGCCCTAAAAATTAACCCATTATATATATCATTGACATTCATTATTTAAAGAAGATAATCTATTAATTCATTCATCAGAGTATTACAAAATAAAGCATAACATGTATCATCGAATAAAATGCCCTACAGGCTTACATCTTTCCAAGCCAACACTTGGATACCAAAAATATGAGTTCTAACTCAATACAATAAAAGCCCTAGGCTTGAATGTTTACATGTACTTATAATTTAAGACAGTCAACTAAAAGTAGTCTTCGGAATCCAAGTCCTTCCAAGCTAAGTCCTTGGAGGTAGCTTATCCCCTGAACCTGAAAATGATGTTCCCATAAAGGGTGAGCCACAGCCCAGTAGAAATATACTAAACCACATATAAGCAATGAATAAAGCAATGGCATTCAACAGATGGTTAACCAAGATAGTCCATTACTTCATTTTACAGTCTTATAACACTATTGTCTAAAACTCATTTTACCTTCCAATTTTATCAACATGGCTCAGAACCTGGCCAAACTTACAACAGTGAATTACATATATCATATTCACATTCTTCCATTATCAACAAACAAATGAGACTCAAGCTCAAATCAAAACACTTCATACTTCCAGATTGATACACATTTTAGTGCTGTATCAATAAAACACTTCTATAAATAAGCACACATAAAAGTGATGCTAATGGAGTCCATCCCCTATCTCCTCCCAAACAAAAATCCGATTTAGAGGTCCATCCCCTATCTTCCCCTAAACCGTGGAGTACATCCCCTATCTCCTCCCACACACAAACAATGTATGCAAATGCAATGCTCAATCAATACACGTATTTTCTGTATCAATGCCACAGTCAAAATTAATGACTTAACCAATATGATTAGTTTCAGTTATTCCTAATTCACATGCAATATCTACAACAATCACGACTATCCTCCACCGATAGCCCAAAACAGTTATTTCTAAATTGAAAATAACCATGTCAACAATTCAATAGACAAATGATACAAATTATCCAATTATGCCAATTAATCAATGAGTTTCCCAATTCCATGAATTTAACCATCTTTTCCCAATTCCATGAATTACTTATACAAATCAATTCAATAATTCAACTAGGGTTTTTTCCCAAAATTTATCAAAGTATTCCCAACACATTAAAATACCAAAACTTAGAACGTAACCTATAAAATGGAGTAGGAAATCCCTACCTCGAAGAGAGTAACCCGAATGGAGAAGATGGAGATGAATGCCCAAATACAAAAGTGCTCCAAATTGCCAAAAGTTCAGATTAAATGGAAGCCCTCGACTCCCTCTATCTTTTTAATAAAGCAACTAGGGTTGAAACACTCTCTAAACAGATCAAACCTAAGAGAGAAGGTGAGTAGGGAGAGAGAGAGGTCGAACCTGGGGTTTTGAATCAAATGAATATGAAAAAGACTGATCAAATCCCGCTGTTGTGTATTTAAACTGGACAGGCTCGCTCGAGCGAAGACTTGGTCGCTCGAGCGACCAGACACAGAGAAACTACGCTCGAGCCAAGGAAGCCTTGCTCGAGCCAACAACTCAAAAGCTCGGTCGAGCGAAAGAAAGCTCGGTCGAGCGAAGAACTCAAACCCTCAGGTCTGAACCTAGACACACGCTCGAGCGAAAGAACTATAGCTCGAGCGAAGGATGAACTAACTCGCTTGAGCGAAGAAAAGCTCGCTCGAGCCAAGAATGCACAGCTACAGGTCCAAATCAAACACTACCTCTCGCTCGAGCGAACAACTCCTCGCTCGAGCGAAGAACCAAAAACCTGGACAGCAACTCTTGGTTTCTAAACCCAACCAACCTGAAACAAACCTGCCCAACACATCCTATAATTCCAAATGAGAAAATAAGGAATAACAACAACAACCATTATACAAAGACAGAATCTACGGAACAGTCCGGATACAATAATGAAATGGGAAAAGACCGGGGTCGCTATAACCTCCCCCCCTTCAAAGAATTTCGTCCCCGAAATTAAGCATAAGTTTTTTTTATAACCGATTTTTTTTTTTAAACAATTCATTAGTAAACATCTTGACCCAAAACTGGTCATTTCATCTCTTTATCAAGAGGCATCTCATACCAAAATATATAACACAAAATATATTTCAATCTGTATCATTATTATGTATTATTCCTTTCAATGCTAACAATCCCATATCATATTTAACTGCATGATATATATACCACATCCAACAATGTAATCAACATATACAATGTTACACTAAACTTTCTATAATGAAACAAGTTTCAAGATACACCCATTTACCAAAACATACTCAATGTTTTACAACTTAAGACATATGTAAAGCTCTTAAGTTCAACAATATAACAGAATCTAATTATAAGATTACAAATCAACAAACATGTCCGGATATTTCTCGCGGACTTCCAATTCATGTTCCCAAGTGGCTTCCTCCATTCCGTGGTGTTTCCACAAAACTTTGACCAAAGGGATGGTTTTGCCTCGCAAAACTTGATCCCGCCTATCCAAGACTCGAATCGGTCTCTCCTCATATGAAACATCCTCATCAACTACCAAATCGGTCCAATCCAACACATGTGATGGATCCGGCTCATACTTCCGAAGCATACTCACATGAAACACGTCATGTACTCCGGACAACTGCGGCGGCAAGGCTAAACGATAAGCAGCCTCGCCAATCCTCTCAAGGATCTCAAACGGACCAATGAATCGAGGGGACAACTTCCCACTCTTTCCAAACCTCATCAAACCCCGTTTAGGTGATATCTTCAGAAAGACATGATCACCCACCCCAAACACCAAAGGCCTCCTCCTACGGTCGGCATACGATTTCTGACGACTCTGTGCTGTAACAAGCCTCTTACGGATAAGCTCAACTTTCTCCGTAGTTTCCCTCACCAACTCTGGACCCAACAGAGGTGCATCACCCACCTCGGCCCAACACACAGGAGATCTACACGGTCGGCCATACAAGGCCTCAAATGGTGCCATACCGATACTAGACTGAAAACTGTTGTTGTAGGCAAACTCCACCAACGGCAAGTGCCTCTCCCACGACCCACTAAAGTCTAGAACACAACCCCGAAGCATATCCTCAAGTATCTGAATAGTACGCTCGGACTGTCCGTCAGTCTGAGGATGATAAGCCGTGCTAAAGGTCAACTTAGTGCCTAAAGCACTCTGCAAACTCTGCCACAACCTGGCAGTAAAACGAGGATCTCTATCTGAGACGATCGTCACTGGGACCCCGTGCAATCTCACTATATCCCGAATATACAAGTCGGCAAGATGATCTACCAAATCTCTCACGCGCATAGAAATAAAGTGCGCCGACTTAGTCAACCGGTCTACAACCACCCAAATAGCATCACTACCCCGCTGAGTCCTTGGAAGACCTACAACGAAGTCCATAGTGACATGCTCCCACTTCCACTCGGCAATAGGCAAGGGTTGCAACAAACCCGCTGGCCTCTGATGTTCGGCTTTCACTTGCTGACAAGTAAGACACTTAGATACGAAAGCTGCCACATCTCTCTTCATACCCCGCCACCAGAACTGACGACCCAAATCCCGATACATCTTAGTGCCTCCCGGATGCACCGCAAGGCGTGAATGATGAAACTCTCGGAGTACCTCCTCTCGGCAAGACTCCGGCACAAACGGACGGTCTCGGTATCTCACACTCAGGTCGGAATACACCGTCAAACCTTTCTCAACCTTTCCACTGGAAATCTTCTCACGGAGAGATTCTACCTCAAGGTCACCTCTCTGAGCCTCTAACACTCGAGTCACAAGTGTAGGCTGTGCAACAACAGAAAACAAGGCCGCAGCCTCAACGGATTCGCCCATAAGTAAATCAAACTCTCCAAGTGCACCCAACATCTCCCACTCTCGGATGGCTATGCTAGCTATGTCACCAACAGGTTTCCTGCTAAGGGCATCGGCCACCACATTGGCCTTTCCCGGATGATAATGCAACTCAAAGTCATAATCCTCTATGAACTCCATCCACCTCCTCTGCCTCAAGTTTAAGTCTTTCTGTGTAAATAAATACTTCAAACTCTTATGATCCAAGAATACCTCGAATTTCTCACCATAAAGATAATGCCTCCAAATCTTCAAGGCAAATATCACAGCTGCTAACTCTAGATCATGGGTAGGGTAATTCTGCTCGTGAATTTTCAACTGACGAGAGCCATAGGCAACTACTTTCCCTTCTTGCATTAACACACAACCCAGACCCTCTCGTGAGGCGTCACAATAGACTGCATAACCCAACCCTCTCTCTGGAATAATCAATACTGGAGCGGTAGTCAGTCTAACTTTCAACTCCTGAAACGACTTTTCACAAGTCTCACTCCATACAAATTTGACTCCCTTCCGAGTCAGTTTAGTCAACGGTGATGCTAACCTGGAGAAATCTTTCACAAACCGACGGTAATACCCAGCTAACCCCAGAAAACTGCGGATCTCAAATACACTCTTAGGCTGTGCCCAATCCTGCACTGCCTCTACCTTGGATGTATCAACAGACACTCCTTCACCGGATACCACATGGCCTAAGAATTTGACTTCTTTCAGCCAGAACTCACACTTCCCAAACTTGGCATACAGCCTATGGGCTCTAAGTAACTCAAGCACCACCCTTAAATGTGCCTCGTGCTCCTCCTCAGAAGGCGAATAGATAAGGATGTCGTCCACAAAAACGACTACAAACCGATCCAAGAATTCCCGGAAGATCCGGTTCATCAAATCCATAAAAACTGCCGGTGCATTGGTGAGCCCGAATGGCATCACCAAAAACTCATAATGGCCATACCGCGTACGGAATACCGTCTTCGGAATATCCTCTTCCCTGACCCTCAACTGGTGGTAACCCGATCTCAAGTCTATCTTAGAGAAACAACGGGAACCCTTCAACTGGTCAAACAAATCATCGATACGAGGCATAGGGTACTTATTCTTAACTGTAGCCCGATTCAATTTCCGATAATCTATACAAAGTCTCAAAGCACCACCTTTCTTTTTAACAAAGAGGGCCGGTGCTCCCCACGGTGAAACACTAGGACGTATAAAGCCCTTATCTAGCAACTCCTGGAGTTGGATCTTCAACTCAACTAACTCGGCTGGGGCAAAACGATATGGTGCCATGGAAATCGGCGCCGTGCCGGGCACTAGGTCAATAGAGAACTCAATCTCCCGATGCGGTGGCAAACCAACAAGATCCTCGGGAAAGACATCCGAGTACTCACAAACCACCCTTGGCAACACAATCTGAGTCTCATTATCCTCACTAATCAAAAGGTTAGCTAGTAGCCCACTAAGCTCACTCCTTCCTCGCCGAACATACCCCGGTGGCAACACATCACCAACCCGGTCCCCCAGAAAATGAAAATACTCTCCGCTCACGGTACAACAAGTGACCCTCTGACGGTAGCAATCAATAACTGCCCGGTATGACGATAACCAGTCCATACCCAAAATAACATCGAAACCCCTCATAGGCATAACTACAAAGGAAAATGGAATTCTATGATAATCAACCTCTATATCACAACCCCTAACGCCTTGTTTCAAAATCAATTCACCCCCAAGAGGTGACACTACACAAATAGGAGATGCTAGCTGTGCTAACTCCAACTCCAAAACAGATGCAAATGCAGCAGACACAAAGGAATGAGATGCACCTGTATCAATCAAAACATTAGCAACCGAGTTGCAAAACAAGAAGGTACCTCTCACAACTGATGGTGCTGGCACAAGATCCTGCGCGGTAACAGCATACACGCGCCCAGACGACCTCTGATCAACCTGCTCAACCCTAGGAGCATAAGATTGCTGTACCGACTGAGACGATGAAGCCCCCTGATTGGCCTTTGAGGCCTGACCCGACTGAGCTGGCTGCTGACCCTGAATCGGCCTCAAACCAGATGCACCAGGTGTGCCACCCAACTGCGGACAATACCTCTTCATATGCCCTGGCTGACCACACTGATAACACGAGAGTGGCTGAACTCTACCCTGACTCTGGCTCTGAGATCGAGCCGAAGAAGATGCTGCTCTCTGAACTCCTCCCCTCTGAGGACAAACTGGAGACTTGTGGCCCAGCTGGCCACACTTGAAACAGGTAATGTCTCCCTGGCTGCCTTTCCCCGAACTAACACTCGGTACAGGAAAAGTCGATCGAGAAAAGCTACCCTGAGACTGCTGGGGATTAAAACCCTTCTGTCTCCTACCATCATTCTGACCATCCTGACTCCTCTTGGAGCCCTTCTGCCCTTCCTCCTCCTCCTGCATCATGATCTCCATATGGGCTGCAGCATCAACCATACGCCCATAATCCCAAATCATAGTTCCCCCAACTCTCAGCTTGAGGCCACGCCTCAACTTCTTCTCAAACTCAATACAACGGCGTTCCTCAGACGCCACCAACTCAGGTGCAAACCTGGACAAACTAGTAAATGCAGCCTCAAATTCGGCCACTGAAGAACTCGCCTGCTTAAGCTGACAAAACTGGTCTCGCAGCTTCTCCCTGACTGCCGGAGATAAAAACTTCTCCTGGAATGCATTCACAAAAGCCTCCCATGTACCTCCTATACGCCCCTTAGTAAATTTCCACCACTGACCCGCATCCCCCTTCAACTGGAAAGATGCCAAGGTCACTTTCAACCCCTCGTCTTCGATGCCAAGCATCTCAAACGTCTTCGTTGTCTGTTCGAGCCATTCATCTGCCTTAAGTGGCTCTTTAGGATCACCCACAAATTCATCCGGATTGGACCGGAAGAACTCCCTCTTCAGAAAGGAAGGTCCTGCATCCGCAATACCAGCCTGAGCTTGATTCTCAGCTCTAAGAATGCCTACAGACTTCCTGAATGCCCCTGCTATCTCTCGGGCGAGAGCGCCCATAGCCTGCTGGCCTACTGGCTCGGCCACATTGGCCTGGCCAATTCCCTCTTAAACTGCCGGAATCTCTTCTGGCACAGGCACCTCCTGCCTACCCGGCCTACCACGCCTACCGCGTCCTCGTCCTCGTCCTGACATCCTAATAAAGGAAACAAAGACATTAGCACATTAATAAATGTGCCGAAGCTAAACACTCGCGTCCTAATTCAATGGACAACAATAATTCATTCCACGTAAGCACATAATCACATAAGCACCTACGAATTTCATTCCCGGATAATGATAGTCCCAATGCATTACTATAGTTCCGGTTGGAAGCAGCAGTGATCAAGTGCCTTTCCAACAAGACTACTAGAAACTCAAGGGTCCAATCAACATCCTAGAAACTACATTCCATACCCACATAATCACATAAACATGTTATCACATAAGCATATAACATTACACTAAGTCTCTATCAAACGAGACGAACCCAATGTGATACTAATCACTTCCCACGTACCCAAAGTATTCAAACCCGGTACGCTCTGATACCAAGTTGTAACGCCCTAAAAATTAACCCATTATATATATCATTGACATTCATTATTTAAAGAAGATAATCTATTAATTCATTCATCAGAGTATTACAAAATAAAGCATAACATGTATCATCGAATAAAATGCCCTACAGGCTTACATCTTTCCAAGCCAACACTTGGATACCAAAAATATGAGTTCTAACTCAATACAATAAAAGCCCTAGGCTTGAATGTTTACATGTACTTATAATTTAAGACAGTCAACTAAAAGTAGTCTTCGGAATCCAAGTCCTTCCAAGCTAAGTCCTTGGAGGTAGCTTATCCCCTGAACCTGAAAATGATGTTCCCATAAAGGGTGAGCCACAGCCCAGTAGAAATATACTAAACCACATATAAGCAATGAATAAAGCAATGGCATTCAACAGATGGTTAACCAAGATAGTCCATTACTTCATTTTACAGTCTTATAACACTATTGTCTAAAACTCATTTTACCTTCCAATTTTATCAACATGGCTCAGAACCTGGCCAAACTTACAACAGTGAATTACATATATCATATTCACATTCTTCCATTATCAACAAACAAATGAGACTCAAGCTCAAATCAAAACACTTCATACTTCCAGATTGATACACATTTTAGTGCTGTATCAATAAAACACTTCTATAAATAAGCACACATAAAAGTGATGCTAATGGAGTCCATCCCCTATCTCCTCCCAAACAAAAATACGGTTTAGAGGTCCATCCCCTATCTTCCCCTAAACCGTGGAGTACATCCCCTATCTCCTCCCACACACAAACAATGTATGCAAATGCAATGCTCAATCAATACACGTATTTTCTGTATCAATGCCACAGTCAAAATTAATGACTTAACCAATGTGATTAGTTTCAGTTATTCCTAATTCACATGCAATATCTACAACAATCACGACTATCCTCCACCGATAGCCCAAAACAGTTATTTCTAAACTGAAAATAACCATGTCAACAATTCAATAGACAAATGATACAAATTATCCAATTATGCCAATTAATCAATGAGTTTCCCAATTCCATGAATTTAACCATCTTTTCCCAATTCCATGAATTACTTATACAAATCAATTCAATAATTCAACTAGGGTTTTTTCCCAAAATTTATCAAAGTATTCCCAACACATTAAAATACCAAAACTTAGAACGTAACCTATAAAATGGAGTAGGAAATCCCTACCTCGAAGAGAGTAACCCGAATGGAGAAGATGGAGATGAATGCCCAAATACAAAAGTGCTCCAAATTGCCAAAAGTTCAGATTAAATGGAAGCCCTCGACTCCCTCTATCTTTTTAATAAAGCAACTAGGGTTGAAACACTCTCTAAACAGATCAAACCTAAGAGAGAAGGTGAGTAGGGAGAGAGAGAGGTCGAACCTGGGGTTTTGAATCAAATGAATATGAAAAAGACTGATCAAATCCCGCTGTTGTGTATTTAAACTGGACAGGCTCGCTCGAGCGAAGACTTGGTCGCTCGAGCGACCAGACACAGAGAAACTACGCTCGAGCCAAGGAAGCCTTGCTCGAGCCAACAACTCAAAAGCTCGGTCGAGCGAAAGAAAGCTCGGTCGAGCGAAGAACTCAAACCCTCAGGTCTGAACCCAGACACACGCTCGAGCGAAAGAACTATAGCTCGAGCGAAGGATGAACTAACTCGCTCGAGCGAAGAAAAGCTCGCTCGAGCGAAGAAAAGCTCGCTCGAGCCAAGAATGCACAGCTACAGGTCCAAATCAAACACTACCTCTCGCTCGAGCGAACAACTCCTCGCTCGAGCGAAGAACCAAAAACCTGGACAGCAACTCTTGGTTTCTAAACCCAACCAACCTGAAACAAACCTGCCCAACACATCCTATAATTCCAAATGAGAAAATAAGGAATAACAACAACAACCATTATACAAAGACAGAATCTACGGAACAGTCCGGATACAATAATGAAATGGGAAAAGACCGGGGTCGCTATATGTGCTTTACAATGAAACTGTACATGAATGTACATAGCAGTTGCAAATTTGGTATCTGTTTTGGGGGCAAAATTTAGTGTGGAGTACAGTCCTATAGTTGTGATCATGTCTATGTTGATAACATCATTAGCTGAGGTGTTGTGCGGTTTCTGATTACTGCTATTTTTACTTTATTTCTTTTGCTAGGTAGTTAAACACCATAGCTTCAGAAAGTTCGGATATCCCCTAAGTACTCTAGACTCAAGTTAGAAGACTTTGCAGAGCCGAGGGTCTTGTTTGGGGCAGTCCGTGTTTACCTCACTTCCACCGGTTACAAGACGGAGAAAAATCAGGCAGAATTCACCGGTTCAGTTTTTACAATAGTCACCCCTTAATTCACCTGTATCTAATCAAGTTCGGGAACAGTCATCCACTTCTAGCCCAACATGAGATTGATCTCCTATTCCGATGACACAATATCCTCCAGTCATTATGGAAGAATTGATACATCATCTGCAGCAGACAGTTGAAACCTTACAATAAGATACAGCCCGTCAGGCCGAACTTATAAATAGGCTACAACAACAGCAACCATAGCTAGCTGTAACCTCTGCATCCCATTCACCTCTCACCAGTATCCTAGGACTCCAAGCCACCGCTCATGCTGCCAATGTCCAAGAAAACCCGAGCAATCCAGCTGAGCCAATCCCAACACAAACCTCCAAAACCCTTGTTTATCAGACTGAGGCTCTGTTTGAGTTTGAGATTGACCCAACTATGCTCAAGGTCCATAAATTAGAAAAGTTGTTCAAGAGAGCACAAGGGGTTAACTTCATCCCAGACATGGAGGACGGGTATACCGATTCTGCAGTAACATTGCCAGACCGGTTTAAAATGATGCACATTAATCGTTTTAACGGTTCCAGAGATCTGATGGTTCACCTTCGGCTGTTTTCAGACATCTTGTGGCTAATGGGCTTAGCTAGACTATAGAAGTTGTCTCTCTTTGGCCGTACCATGTCAGGTATAGCGGCCATATGATATGTTAAGTTGGAAGACTCTATCAAGCAAGATTGAGAGGAGATGGTCGATGCCTTCATCGTGCAGTATTCGTACAATACTCAAATTATGGTCACAACTCATGATCTCGGGGCAACACGCCAAGAGCCTAAATCTACATGGTGGAGAGTTACACGGATACAACCTTTACATTTAAAAGTGAGGCATATGACAAGTTAATTGAGTTTAAATCATATGCTTAAACACAATTTCGCACTCATCTTCAAATACTTAGAACTGATAGTGTAACGCACCAAATTTCTAGCCCAAATGATAATACAACAATCATGGCTCTTTCAAGGAAAACCGAATATAAATCTCCAAACTTACATTACATGATACAATAGTTCTTCATGTAATAATGCATTAATCCAACAACAAGTAAATGAACAAATAAATACCCCCAAAGGTTTACAAGTTTCCAAGGCTTGAGCCTGGTTACACAAAATGGTTATCCAAACCCACACAAACACAGCCCTTGGCTTATACACAGTCACAGCAAAATGAGAGCATTGTACTCCCAATACACATACTTCCATGCCCTAGTTGGGGGTGATCACCACATTTTTTCCTGTACAAATATCCCGTAGGGTGAGCATAAAGACCAATAGGAAATTCTTAACAAAGTATATACATTTTATACACGTCTCAAGAGATGAAATGCACATGCCATGCTATGCCCTTTTTGAAGATAAATCACATTTTCATTTTTTGAAAATCATCATGCTCAATGATATCATGCAATTTCAATTGTTCAAAACTTAACAATTTATTTCAAGGGCGGTAAATACGACTTTGGTAATTCCTAGGTCATTGTTTGTAAGTAGAATATACAAGTACTACCAAATTGTCATTTTTACTAGTATTAACCGAAAGGCTTGATACCTATCCGCGCAGGTTTTCAATCTTTCACCCCAAACTCTCAGGCCAACATATTCAATATCATCTACACCACCTATCAAGATTTACCAACGTATTTAACCCAAAACCATTCCATGAAAACTTGTTTCTCAACATTCTTTTCTCAATGCAAGTTTTCAAATCAACTTTCAAAGTTTAATGTAATCAAATGAATTGATATGCAACTTTAAAAAAAATTCCCAAATTCTAGGTTTTCTTAGCAAAACTATACAACTCAAATCTTTTGAAAGAAAACTTTCCAAAATCAACTTTTCTTCAATCAACGAAGATCAAAACCCATAAGATCATTTTAAAAGAACAAGAGACAAACCCACTTTCAAAATCGCTCAACTTCTTGAATCAACAATCAATTTTCAAAGCTATCGAAAGATGATTTTGAAAATTATATAGATCTTGCAAAATTATATGTATAACTCTAAGAAAATCCCTACCTCAAGTTTTGAAGAAGAAATGAGATGAAACCTCCAAAATCAACGGTGTCAAAACTCGATCTTCACCGCACAGAATGAAGCCCTAGAGAAGTTAACCAACTTTGATGAAGAACCTATGGCAGAACTCTAATGAATCTTGAGAAATCAAGATTTTGATCAAATTTGGCGCAGGGAAATGTAGAGAGAAAGAGAGGAAAGGGTTTTTAGAGAGAGATATACAAACGTGATCTGAAATATCAGATTCACGAATTGATATAACATGGTCCGCTTGAGCGTGGAAAGCCCCCGCTCAAGCGTTAAATACACTTTCTCAGTACTTTTGCAGACAGGTTAAACTTCTGAAACTAAACATTCTCCGCTCGAGCGCATAAATGGCCGCTCGAGCGGACAAGCAACTTCTAATGCATTTTGCATTTTTGCTTCGGGAGCGCTGCCCCTCAACCCTGCCAGGGCGCTGCCTTAGGACCCGCTAAGGGGCACTGTTCCCTGGACCCCCGCGAGCTGACCGGGCAGCTCGATCCCCGAGATACTCAGCGAAATGGCAAAACTGGGATCGTTACAAATAGAGGGACTGAATTTGTGAACATCATGATTGCTTCTCTTTTATCTACTCATGGCATTGTGCATCAAACTAGTTGTCTTTACACTCATGCTCAAAATGGTGTGGTTAAGCGAAAACATCGTCATCTTATCAAAACAGCCATCACTCTTCTTTATCAATCTTCTCTTCCCTTACACTATTGGTTTGATGCAGTTGCCACTACTGTGTATCTTATCGATCGAATGCCTAGTAGTGTTCTTTCTCATAAGTCTCTATTTGAAGTCTTGTTTCATTCTCTTCCAGATTTTTCTCTTCTCAAAGTTTTTGGTTATCAATGTTTCTCATGGCTTAAGCCTTACACAGCACACAAACTTCAACCTAGGTCCATGGCTTGTGTGTTTCTAGGACATCACCCTACCACTAAAAGCTATCTTCAACAAGAGGGTATTGATTTTCAAGAAACGTTTAGTCTAGTGGCTAAACTCCCAACCATCCAGATTATGCTATGTATGGCTCTTCATCATCAATGGTCCATCAAGCAATTAGACATCTCTAATGATTTTCTTCATGGGAAATTAGAAGAGGAGGTTTACATGTTACAACCACCTGGTTTTATTCAATCTCCTAATCAAGTGTGTAAGTTGAACAAGGCTCTATATGGTTTTAAACAAACTCCTTGGGCTTGGTATTCCATCTTTGCCTATTTTCTTCTTTCTCAGGGGTTTACTAATAGCCAGTCAGATACTTCACTCTTTGTTCATCATTCCTCTGCTGGCCTCATGCTTCTTGTGGTATATGTTGATGATATCTTGGTTATAGGAAGTGATTCACTTCTGGTTTCTAACTTGATTACTCAAATGCATCAGGTCTTTTCCATGAAGGAATTGGGTTCTGTCTCATATTTTTTGAGGATCTCCATGCAGTGTCAAGGTGCTATTCTTTCCTTTCTCAAGCTAAGTATGCCACTGAGTTGTTACACAAAGCTGGCTTAGCTAATTGTAAGCCTTGTTCCACTCCATTGGCTCTGAAGCCACCCTCTACATCCCATGATTCTCTTCCTTTTTCTAACCCTCTTTATATCGTAATATCGTTGGTGGCTTACAATAGCTTTTGAAAAATAAAAGTACACACACTTCATCAATACCAAATTTGTTTCTCCCTTGGTAGTTATTAGCATGGATGTAAATTTGGCCCACTAGCCCATGACCCATCTAAAGGTGGCTCGCAGCCCGGTGCTGCCTAACCTGGCTAGGCTTGGCCAGGCTCGAGGCCATGCCCTACCTGAGACGCTGGGCCCTCTATTTTGAAGTCCAGCCCAGGCAATGAGCTCGCTCTGCAGTCCGACCTAATTGGCCTGAAAAATAATTTTGTAATAATATTTATCTATTTTATTTAATGATATAAATTTTTGTAATATTTTATTTTATTTTGAAACAAAAATTATTCATTAAATATTATCTATTTAATTTAATGATTGTAATATTTCTCTTCATTTTGATATATATATATAATTATTCATTTCATTTCATTTTTTTTTTCGAGGGAAAAAAGACTATGTATGCACCTTATAACTAAATTAGAAAATGATATAATTTTATACTTTTTGAGTTATAACTACAAAACATAACATAATATAACTAAATATTTCACTAATTATAACTAAAATAATGTCATAACTTAAGAAGAAAATTAATCGTAACTAAAGTACAAAATAACATAACTTGATAACCTGCTCATAACTATAAAAAAAAAAATAGTCATAACTAAATACCACACGAGACACAACCAAATAGCTCTCATGAATCATAACTAAAACAATGTCATAACAAAAGAAAAAAATTACGTAATTTCATACTTTTTGAGTCAAAACTAAAAAAACATAAGTCATAGCAATTAAATATCACATGAAATATAACTAAATATCTCATCAACTATAATTAAAATATTTTAGCACAAATTTTCTTTTTTTTTTTATCCCTCATAAATAATCTATATATAATATCTATCAATTATTTTTTGCTAAAGAAAAAAGGCCCGCTTGGCTCGACTTGCAGCTCGAGTCCAGGCCTGTGGCCCAACTCCAGACCCATTTTGAGTGGGCTTGGGCTTGGGCCTAGGCCTAGATTTTTTTCTACGCAAGCTGGCCCGACCCGTCCCTAATATCAGTGGGAACTCGCATGGCCCTACAGTGGGCTGACCTGAGCTCAAGCCCTGGTGAGACGAGCCAACTGGATCGGGCTAAATTTATACCCTTGGTTATTAGGTAGACCGGTCAAGATCTCTTAAAAAATTTATTGAATACAAAACTAAAAATTAAAAAAAATTAAAAAGCTTTAGTATATTATGATATTTTGTTGTATTTAATGAATGTTTAAAGATTTTTATACAAATTTTATACTTTTTAAGTATATCTAGACTAAGTTGATCTAAAAGGTAAAAGAAATTGATTAAGATGTTAAAAAAATCACTAAAAAAAATAGATTGAAAACTCAAAAAACTAATTTTGAAAATTCTAAACTAAACAAAGTTTTATGATACCATATTAAGTCGCCATATTTGTTTTGCTCCAAGTGGTGGATTGGATTAGTAATATAATAAGGCCATGTTGTCCGTTAAACAAAATAAGAAGGGCTTGTAATGCAGTAGACTATTATTATTCAAATAAATACCCTCTTGATTATTTAGTCGGTAATGATGTGAATCCCATATTTATTTTGTCATAAGATTGAATATCTTGTAATGACTTATTCTATTAAATCTAATGTTTGATTGTGAAACTATATAGATGGATAATATCTAGACCATTTTGCCTTTTTGATTTGTTTACTAGGCAATGGGAATACAAAATTAAAAAATAAAAATAAAATAAAATTAGACCAATAAAAAATAAAAATTCAGTGTGAAAGAGAATCATACGATCTGAGATTAAGGTTTCATTTAGCATGCAATAGTTTTAGTTAAAAATCAAAAAGTTACTAAAAAAATTAAAAATCATATAACCTATACCAAAATATCAAAAATTTTATTTTTTTCCTACTTTTTACACATCTTTTCGTAAAAAATCAAAAAATCATTTCAAACATATTAATTTTTTTTTACCTCATATTTTAGTCAAAAAACTAAAAAGTTACTAAAATAATATGTTCTCAACGAGATCTAAGTGTACAATATATATATATATATATATATATATATATGAGATTTACATGTTCATCGAATTTTGTGAATGAATCGTTTTGTGAAAAAAGGAGAAAAAGAACCAGAGAAAGTGGATACATTGCTCAAATGGGACAATTTGTATACTTGGGGGTTATTTTGGTAATTTAGAAAGCTAATAATAAAGTCCCTCGTGCCATTGATTTGTGTCCCATCTCTTTTTCTAAGATTGAGTTATCCCTGAAATAGAGGATACATTGTCAAATGGGAAATTTTGTACGAAGGTTATTTGCCAACCAAATGTTGAACTAAAGGCTCTACTAAGGTCTCGTTTGACAAGTGACTCTTTTAGTTAAAAAGTCAAAAAGTCATTAAAAAAATTAAAAAGTCAACAATTCATATCAAAAAGTCAAAAATTCTATTTTATTTTTATTTTTTGCATATCTTTTCGTAAAAAGTCAAAAAATCATCACAAACATACTAATTTTTTTATATCACATTTGAGCTAAAAAATAAAAAAATTACTAAAAAAGTATATTCCCAAACGAGACCTAAATATGGGAATCAATCCTACGCTTATATCCCACTACATAAACACCTATTAATGCTCATGTAAATCATATTAGTTGATAAAAAAAAAATCGCTAATCTTCAAAAGGGTGGAATAAGTTGTCATAGGGGATTGGGATTAACAATTCAATCTCGTCCGATTAGAAGTTTTACTTATAATTTACAAAATTTAAAAAATATATATATATATATATATAATGAGAACTTTCATATAATTTTATTCTTATAAGGTAATCAATTAATAAGTTTTAATTGTTTGACTTAATTTTTATCAAATTTTATTGAGAATAAGTCCTAAAAAAATTATTATTAAAAATAATTTTTGTGACGACTTTTTTGCATATGGTGCTAAAAATTGACAATTAGTGACTTTTTTTATCATGATTTTTATAAATTGTCACTAAAACTTATAGTAGTGATATTTTTTTGTGACGAATTTTTTAAACTGTTGCTGAAAGTTGAAAAATAGTGACTTTTTGTGACAATTTTTTAAAACTGTTGCTAAAACTTATAATTAATGATTTTTTTATAACAATTTTCAAACTGTCTTTGAAAATTAATAATTTGTGATGTTTTCTAATATTGTTTGATGAAAAACACCATTAATTATTATAAGATTTATTAGATAATAAGTCTATCTATTAAGACCTATACATAAGTCTTTCTTAATTTAATTCCAATTAATTAATGACTTTATCACAATTTTATCTAAACTACCAATCAAACAAAATGGAAAATGATATCGAGCTCTAAATCTAGAGCTCTAATTGAGCTCTAGTAATGTGACAAACCAAAACTAAAATAAAAAATTAAGGCACAAATATCACATCATGGGTGGAGATAGGTCATTAGAGCTCCTTTAGGCCCCGTTTGTTTGAGGTTATAGGGAGGGAATTGAGATTGATAGTGAGGTGGGACTACTATATGGGGTGTTTGTTTTGAGAGATGAGGAGGGGACTCCTAATCCCTTGGTATTAATAAAGGCCTTGAAAGGGGGATTGAGAAAGAGGAGGTAGAGATGGTATTAGAAAAATAGTGAGGGGGATTAGAAATTTTTTATTTTTTATATATTGAGAATTTTTTTAAAAATATTAATGTTTAAGTTTTTATATTTTTTTATTTGTTTTATTATTTTATATAAAAATAATTTAACAATTCCTACACTAACAACTATCATTAAAACAAACACAATTTTACTTAATCCCCTCACTATGAATCCCCTCACTATGAATCACCTCCATTCTACTTCTAAAAACAAACGGGGCCCTACAGCTCTATATTTAGAACTTCCAAGCTTTTTTCCAACAAAATAACTTTATTATTCATATTTTTAACCGGGTGACCTCATACCTCACACATCGGAATGCCAAGTAGCAAGAATATTGTAGCTGCATGAGTTTTTCTTATTAAAAATAAAATAATAAAGATAAAATTACCAAAAAAAAAATTAAGGTTTGACTCTTATAATAAAATAAATCCTTAATTTTTAATTTTGTTAATTTAAAATCTAAATTTTTGATTTATTTTCAATTTAAACAACTATTTATTTTCATTAAGTAAAATCGATTAAAAAAAAGAGTATTTTGTTCATTAAACTCAATAAAAAAGAATATTTTAGGCATTTTATGTATATCTACATTGAGTTTAATATCTAAAATATTTTTTTTCTGTTGGTTTTAATTAACCAAAATAAGCGAATGATTTAAATTGAAAATAAATTAAAATATAAGATTTTAAATTGATAAAATTAAGAACTCTAGATTTATTTTGTTAAAACGCTTCTATCCTGCTATTTTTGTTTAATAATTATTCCAAAAATAAATTACTAACACAAAACTACAAATATAAACTACATCTTTTACCTTTTGATGAAACCCCCTAAAATCTTGATTTGAAAAAAGACTTACTCAAGACTACAAACACATCATGTATCTTTTGATCACACCTCATACAATCATTAGTAAAATAAAAAAAAAAAAAAATTACAACCACAATACTACAAATAGAAATTACATTTTCATCTTTTAATGAAACCTCACTTCAATGTCATTAAAATACTTCATTTCAGTCCCAAACTACGTCGAATATTTTTTAGGTTATGTTTTTCATTCTTATAGTTTAGGCCCTATACTTCAATTGTAGTTTTTATTTGGTTTCTTTTGTCTAAATTGAATGTTAAAATTAATATTTTTAAGACATCTGTCAACTTTCTAAAATATATATGCAGATAAAATTAGTCGAAATTTAAAATGAAAACCAAATTGAAACAATTAAAATAAAAATAAATTTTGAATCAAATTACAAACGTAAAAAGTGTAATTAAACTTAGAATAAATTACACTTAGCCTCCTTTATGTTTGGCTATTTTCTCACTTTGATCCTTAAAATTTAATAATTAATTTTTTTTTTTTCTATTTTAGCCCTTCATATTTAAGTTTTCTCCAATTTACTTCTAAAATTAATATCTCTTCAAAATTAGACGAAAAATGTTACGTTAACTGTCCCATAATATAAAAAATTGATGTTATACAAGTCTAAAAATTAAACACACTTCTCAAGCCCAATAACGTGGCTTTAGATATCTAAAACATCACTCTCTCTCATATCTTCTCTAATCATTAACTAATCATATCACTTACATATCATTAGATCTAGAAACATTTTAAAAAAAAAGTCTAGAAAACGAATTTGTATATCATTTTAACAAAAAATATATCTATATATTATATGAAATTTGGTTTTGTATCAGAAATATGAATTATATAGTGAAATATTTTTATATCACGCGGCTGTCAATGTGTTATTTTTTATCTAATTTTATGTGTAAGTTAGTTTTTAAAATAAATTGAAAAATTAAACATGAAAAGGTAAGATGAGAAAAAAAAAATTAAATTAAAATAAGAAAATAACCAAATATAAAGGGTAACGTGTAACTTCCGATAAACTCATTTCGTACTATGTATTCATGTATTCATTTCGTACTATGATTTTTTTTTGGGGGGGAGTCCAAAAGATTTTTGAACTTGCAAGGCATGCCTTCGTACTTTCCATATGTTGGATTTTTTCTTCTTTGTGAAAAGTTCAACGCTTAGACTTTTCTGTCCGTTGAGAAAATTTTTGAAAAAATACTATTCACGGATGGTTTCACAATAAATTAAATTGGGAAAATTACGTTTTGTATTTTAGTTTTTGTGTTATTTTAATGCTTGTAATTTTAATTAGTTTAATTTTAAGGTTAAAATTATAGTTTTATCTTAATTTAATCTAATTAATTAGTTTTTTTTTATGAAAAATAAGGACATAAGGGATATCTATCTTTTTTTAAAGGCAAAATAATAAACTTATTCAACTTAGTGAGTTAATCACAATTAATTCAGAGATAATTCTTTATCGAAACTACTAACGATATTATATTATCAATTGGATCAAATTAATACAAAATCTAAAATTACGGATCAAATTTGAATAAATTAAAAGTGTAAAAATCAAATGATATAATAGGCAAAATATAGAGAATATTGATGTAATTTATCCAATTAAATTAGTTATAAAAGTTATTAGAAAAACTAGAAGGTAAAAAGTCAAATGAAAGGTCCAAAAAAGAAATGTATTCACTTTCCTTTTTACACGTTTTTCGAAATTATTTATAAACACATCAGTTTTTGCATACTTATATTTTAATTAAAATGTCAAAAATTTCTTAAAAATGTCATTTTTCGAAAGAAACCCTCAGTAGTACTATCATAAAGTAATTATATATATATATATATATATATATATATATATATATATATATATATTTAAAAAAATTTATAATTTTAATTATTAGTTTCTATAAAATTTATCATTTATAAATATTTTTTAATTGAGTCCAAAAAAGAAATTCTTTAGGTACTGTTTGTCTAAAGGTGGAGAAAAGATATTTCTCTCAAAAATAATTTTTTTTCCTTTATAAATTTAAGCACGTTTTGGCAACACGTTAAAATACCTAAAAAGTTTTATAAAAAAATTTTCTATGAAAAATTCAATTATTTATTTTATTTTTTTGCACATCTTTTTATTAAAAAAAATTAAAATAATCAATTCCCAAAATAATCCTTAGTTAGGTGGCGAGATATTTTTTTCCTCTCACCTATTTCGTTTAAATTATTTTTAAATAAAGAATTAATCACGAACATTCACGTAATTGAGCCATGTTGTACTTAAATCCCTACAGTACGAACAAACCTTTCGAAATAAGATTTATGCACTCCAATCCGTGACCCTAGTAATTTTTGCTGATGAGAGTAATCAAACTTAAAATCTTAGAGACAACAAACCTCCAGATCCTAAATCTTATCCACCAGGCCAAACCCTTCAAGTTAACATTCACATAAATGGTTGGAAATTGAATACAAAAATGCATAAAAAAACGTGCTCACTGATAATAATTTTAGAGCATGGGCAATGCTAATTATACATAATTTGTATATATAAATAAAAGAAATACCAAAATATTTAATGCATCGTCAAAATTCACTTAAAACATGGGTTTCTGTCATAGAAACATTGAATCTCAGCAACAAATTATATTTCTAAGCATATTAAGCATATATCTTTAAAGTAATTATATTTATAAACAGATCTTGATCAGATTTTCCAATCATTAAACATAAGGTAGTGATTTCAATATTAATATACGTGTGAACCATGCCTCTATTTCTAGTGATTAACAAAAATATAAAATATTTCTACATGTATAACATTTTCATATTATTATGTCAAGAGATAGAATGAATATGCATACATCAAATGTGGGTTTGTTCCACAAAAATTTCAACAAGCAAATTCACGCGTGTAATTCAGAGACATCAAAGAACTCATTTTGAATCAGCCAAAAAAGTTATTTTCTCATTTTTGACCAAAATTTTTAAGTCCTATTTTTGCATGGGTGAATTATACAAGCAGCCTTATTGGATACTATGGTCATTTTGATTAGAATATTTACCAAACAGTCATGCATTAAGATTAGACTTACCAAACAGTCAATGCAACCAAACACAGCATAGCATGGTCTCTCTCAAGCTCACTATATAAAGCACGCAGCACAAGCTCATTCAGTATAACTTTCATACAAACAAACTGATACACATATTGTTTAGAGAGAAAAAAAAATAAAAAAATATGGACACCAATAGCAACATTGCTAAAGGATGGAGTTCGTAGTGTCAATTGCTAATTTTTCACCCACGTTTTTGTAGCCTATGAATGGAACCTTTGGAACAATATCTAGGGCATTACGAACACGTAGAACACGGAGATTTTTTAGCCCAGACAAGACCTTTTTGAAGTCTGAATCACCAACTCTTGGGCTAGCAAACACAAAGGCAGTCACAGGACACGCCTTGTCTGGTTGGTTTCAAGGAATGTTCAATCCATTGGCAGCTATGGGGGTGTTTGGTATGTTGGATTTATTTTTCTAGTGTGGCCCAATAGCCTACATATTTTCTACATGTTTTAATTTATTTGGACTCCACAAATAAATAAAGCCAATATTTGAGATCAAGTTCAGTAAATAGAATTTTAATATAATCACTCTTCTAAGATAAGAAGGAAACCTTGATGGATTAGGAATTCTTCTGATAGAGTTTATCTGGCCCTCTTCTCTCCTCTATATAAGGATGGGTGACTCCCCTTTCATATCATGAGTATTTTTCCATCACTTTAAGCTTTATAGTCATCCTAATTAAGAGAGACAGAGAGAAGAAGGTGAGCCAAAAAAAATTAAAGGTTCAACTTTAAGGGGTATTTTCTCAGCTTCTCTAATTCAATGGTTGACAATGGTATATTCGTTTTATTCTTGAGTTGTATTGAATTCAAGATCCTGTAAAGTTTAATTCCACATTATTATTATGGTTACATGTATTATTAAATCTTACATATGGTATCAGAGCTTTAGTTTGTGAATCAATACACCTTGGAATAATAATATATTTATGAATATTGTTATTATATTATAATTATAATTATTCATAACAACATATTTTTTGTTCATAAGGTTTGAACTCTCGGCATGTGTTGGTTATCTTGAATATATGCTGTATGTTCAACCTTGTAAGCTGCATACCATATTTATTAGGCAGTGTCTGAATGGTACATCTAATCTCTTTCATATTCATTATGCATCAAAGAAACTCTTTTTGTGTTGTTAAAAGTCAAAGGTTGTGTGAAAGAAGATTTCATTCCTAATTTCTAAATCGTAACTAAATATGCACATCATGGACTCCCTCACTCACTTTGTTTTGTGATATGTTGGGTGCAAACTTTTATGTAATTCTATATGCTGTTCATATGCATGTTTTGATTTATTATCAATTTTATTGATAATAATTTTTATAATCATCATAATATGTTATTGAATTGAGTGTATTGCTTGCCGTTATGATAAAGTGCATAGATTAAAAGCAATTTTAAAATTTTGCTGAATCGTTCGGACTATTAAATAAATATATTTATTTGATTGCATCACATTAGAGGATTATGCTTTTGCTTTGTTTAAATTATGCATACTTATTGTCTATTATTGTTAAATATTTATATATTTTCATGATTTAAAATTGATATCATGATATAATTTTATGACATTGAATATTAAATATTAAAGTGGTTAATTCATATTAGGTGTAATTCTTATTAACCATTATTTTAGATATTCATGATTGTTATAATACATATATAAATATTCATGTTCATCCAGAGTTATTATTATTATATTGGTAATAGCAATCACATAAAAGAAATTTTAGAAATCATAAAAATAGTGATCTCATTAAAATTGTGATTGAATTAATGATAATTAAATAACTCAAAATTAATGAATAGAGAATATTGTTGGTTAGTTCCGTATTCATAGGGTTTACTAATTTAGTAGCTGCCAAAGTGGCCTAGATTTGTAAAACTTATGAATATAGAACTACATAAAAGAATTGTTAAAAAGGGTATTTAAGGTCGATAATATTCTCAATTGCAGTTATAATTAGGAGATTGAGACTAGCCCAAATGAGAGTCACTTTCAAATAATTATGAACTGGGTAGGATAATGTAACTTATGTAATTTAAAAGATTAGAATTGAATACCCAAAGGTAACATAACTAGTTGGAAAATTGCATAAATTACTTTAGACCTACATAAGTGATTCTTGACGAATGGACAATAGATATACCTAAGTTTTGCCCAAAGGAAAAACTTATGTGATATCAATAGTTCATCATAATTCTCAAAGCTTTAATATGTATATTGTTCTATCTTATTTCAGTAAAAGTTCCCACCTCATTGCACTCTCTTGCATCGGGCGTCCCTCTACTTACTGGCTCGAATTTTTCGGAATGGTATGAACATGTTCAGTTTACACTGGGTGTGTTGGACCTCGATATGGCATTGCTTGAAGATAAACCTGCAGACATTAATGAATATAGTACTGCAGAACAAGTTGCCCTTTCTGAATCCTGAAAAAAGTCCAATAGACTCAGTTTGATGTTCATGAAGATGACCATTGCAAATAACATCAAGACCTCCTTACCTCAAACTGTTAATGCATTGGAATACTTAAAGGCTGTTGAAGATCGATTTAGATCTGCTGACAAGTCACTTGCTGGCACTATTATGGCTGAATTGACAACAATGAAATATGATGGCAACCGAGGAGTTCAGGATCACATCCTCAATATGGCTGACAAAGCTGGAAAGCTTAAAACTTTAGGAATGCAAGTTGATGAAACTTTCCTCGTGCAGTTTATTCTCAACTCACTTCCATCACAATACAGCGCATTCAAAATTCACTATAACACCAATAAAGATAAGTGGAATTTGAATGAGCTGACTAATATGTGTGTTCAGGAGGAAGTGAGGTTGAGGGAAGAAGGACGTCAAACTGCATTGGCTGTAACTCATGGAGCTATAAAGAAAAAGAAGGGTAAGTTTGTAAAATCAAAGAAAAATCCACCAAAGAAAAAGAATGAACCTGGGGAAGAAAATCAGGCTAAGAATGGTTTCACTGTCAAGTGCTACTTTTTTGGCAAGAAGGGACATGTGAAGAAAGACTGCAGCAAGCGAAAGGCTTGGTTCGAAAAGAAAGGTAAGAAATTTTCTTTTGTTTGTTATGAATCAAATCTTGCTGAAATACCTTCTAATACGTGGTGGATTGACTCTGGGGCCACGACCCACATTACAAATGACATGCAGGGATACCTCTCAACCAGGAAACCGAAGGAAAGTGAAAGATTTGTCTATATGGGGAACCGTCTCAAAGCTGAAGTCGTAGCTATAGGAACCTATCGACTGATCTTAGAGACGGGTCATCGGATGGATCTAGAAGACACTTTTTATGTTCTTTCAATTTCTAGGAATTTAGTTTCGTTATCCAAATTGGATCGTGTTGGATATTCAGTTTTATTTAATTGTGGAAAACTCAATTTAATGTTTAATTCAAAAGTGATTGGTTCTGGTAATTTATGTGATGGTTTATATAAAATTACCTTAAATCATGAGTTTGCACAATCATTAGTAACTCTGCATTCAAATATTGGTTTAAAACGTGGTCTAATTAATGAAAAATCATCGATCTTGTGGCATAGACAGTTGGGGCATATCTCCAGAAATAGAATTGAAAAATTGGTGAAGAATGGGATTTTGGAAAACCTAGACTTCACTGATTTTCAGATATGTGTGGATTGCATTAAAGGAAAGCAAACCAAACACACCAAGAAAGATGCCACAAGAAGTAATGAGCTTCTTGAGATAATTCATACAGATATTTGCGGGCCACTCAACATCCCATGTCTTAGTGGTGAAAAATATTTTATCACATTTATAGATGACTTCTCACGTTATGGATATGTGTATCTAATTCATGAAAGTCTCAGGTTGTTGACATCCTTGAGGTGAACATAACTGAAGTCGAGAGACAATTAGATAGAAAGGTTAAAATAGTGAGATCAGACAGGGGTGGTGAATATTATGGTAAATATGATGAGTCAGGCCAAAATCCTGGCCCATTTGCCAAATTCTTAGAAAAGAAAGGCATTTGTGCTCAATATACAATGCCTGGTACACCACAGCAGAATGGAGTTGCTGAAAGACGTAATCGTACACTTAAAGATATGGTTAGGAGTATGTTAAGTTACTCAATTGTACCTATTTCAATGTGGGGTGAAGCTTTAAAGACTACAATGTATATCTTAAATAGGGTTCCTAGTAAGGCGGTCCCAACAACTCCTTTTGAGTTGTGGACTGGTAGGAAACCTAGTTTGAGACACTTACATATTTGGGATTGTCCAGCAGAGGCAAGAATCTTCAACCCATAAGAGAAAAAGTTGGACTCAAGAACAATATCTGGATATTTCATTGGTTATCCAGACAAGTCTAAAGGGTACAAATTTTATTGTCCTAATCACAGTACGAGGATAGTGGAGACTGGTAATGCTAGATTCCTAGAGAATGGTGAAATCAGTGGGAGTGAGAAAACACGAGTGGTGAATTTCGAGGAAATTAGGGTAGATGTGCCAACATTTGACCCTTATCAAAAAGTTGTTGTTCCTCAGACTATTCCACAGGCTGAGGAAAACGAACAACATGATGAAAATCCTTCACCACCTCATGTTTCACCACTTCATGAAGATACCACCATTGAAAATATTGTAGAACCACAACAACCGACAATTCTGAGAAGATCTTAGAGGGAAAGAAAGCCTGCCATTCCAGATGATTACATGGTGTATCTACAGGAATCTGATTTTGATATTGGGATTAACAAAGATCCAGTCTCATTTTCACAAGCCATGAGTAGTGATGATTCTTCTAAATGGGTCAATGCTATAAATGAAGAGTTAAAATCCATGGAACAGAATAGTGTTTGGGATCTCGTCGAATTGCCTAATAACTGCAAAAAGGTCGGGTGTAAATGGGTCTTCAAGACCAAGCGTGACGCAAAAAGCAATATCGAACGATTTAAAGCCAGACTTGTTGCCAAAGGTTTTACTCAAAAAGAAGGCATAGACTATACAGAGACCTTCTCTCCAGTATCTAAGAAGGACTCGCTTAGAATCATCCTAGCATTGGTAGCTCATTATGACTTAGAGTTGCATCAAATGGATGTGAAAACTGCTTTTTTAAATGGGAATTTGGATGAAGAAATTTATATGGAGCAGCCCGAAGGATTTGCAAAGAAAGGTAAAGAACATTTAGCTTGCAAATTAAAAAAATCCATATATGGCCTTAAACAAGCTTCTAGGCAATGGTATTTAAGATTTAATGATACCATTACCTCTTTCGGATTTAAGGAAAATGCAGTTGATCAGTGCATATATCTGAAGGTTAGTGGGAGCAAGTTCATTATGTTGGTGCTATATGTGGATGACATTTTGTTAGCTAGTAATGACCTTGGCTTATTGCATGAAACCAAGGAATATCTCTCCAAGAACTTTAAAATGGTCGATATGGGTGAGGCAAACTATGTTATTGGCATAGAGATCTTTAGGGATCGATCTCGAGGATTGCTAGGACTATCTCAAAAACGGATATATTGATCGTGTTTTGGAGAGATTCAATATGCAGTTTTGTTCAGCCGGTGATGCACCCATCATGAAGGGTGATAAATTAAGTGAAAAACAGTGTCCAAGGAATGACTTGGAAAGAAAACAAATGAAGGACATTCCATATGCATCAGCTGTAGGGAGCTTGATGTATGCCCATACATGTACCAAGCCAGATATTAGTTTTGCAGTTGGAATGTTGGGAAGATTCCAAAGTAATCCTGGAATGGAACATTGGAAAGCAGTAAAGAAAGTTATGAGATATCTTCAGGGAACAAAGGATTATATGCTCACCTATAGGAGATCAGAACAGTTGGAAGTTATCGGATACTCAGACTCAGATTTTGCTGGTTGCCTTGATAGTAGAAAATCTACATCGGGTTTTGTTTTTCTACTAGCTAGTGGAGCAATTTCATGGAAGAGTGTGAAGCAGTCCACTATTGCTTCATTTACTATGGAGGCTGAGTTTGTGGCATGCTTTGAGGCTACAAATCATGCTTTATGGTTGCGAAATTTCATCTCAGGACTTGGTGTTCTTGACTCAATTGCCAGGCCGCTGAAGATATATTGTGACAATACCGCAGCAGTTTTCTTCTCTAAGAATGGAAAGTACTCCAGTGGTTCCAAACACATGGAAGTAAAGTACTTGGTTGTTAGAGAGAGAGTCCAGAAACAACAAGTGTAAATTGAAAACTTAAGCACCTCTCTTATGATTGCTGATCCATTCACAAAGGGATTGCCACCAAAGACATACAAAGAGCATGTTATCAGGATGGGTCTTTTAAGCAACCCTTGATGTGTATGGTCAATCATGAGTGCTTATTTTTTAACACTATTTGCGCAATAATAATTTTGTTTCTGTTTTTCCTGTTTCTAAAAGTGTGTGTACACATTATTTTGAATATTGATAAATAGGAAATGTCTTAACAAGACAAATTACAGGGGCCTTCCAGGCAAATAATTATATATCCCAATAAAGGACTGGGTTGGTGAAGGTTATCAATGGTGTGGTGCATAGAATGAAATATGACATAAATGTTATATAACCGCTATGACTCACATTGGTGATCTGAAGTAATCACAGTATTATAGTTTCTAATATATCTAAACTTATTAGCTATTTTTTAAAATTCTTGATCACATGTCAAAGTTTTTAGTGTGGAATCCAGTGAGTCAAAAAATTTTTAAGTTGCATATTTTTTGAAAAAACTTATAATTGCATCATAATCGGCTTAATGGGCCAAGTGGGAGAATGTTGGATTTATTTTTCTAGTGTGGCCCAATAGCCTACATATTTTCTACATGTTTTAATTTATTTGGACTCCACAAATAGATAAAGCCAATATTTGAGATCAAGTTCAGTAAATAGAATTTTAATATAATCACTCTTCTAAGATAAGAAGGAAACCTTGATGGATTAGGAATTCTTCCGATAGAGTTTATCTGGCCCTCTTCTCTCCTCTATATAAGGATGGGTGACTCCCCTTTCATATCATGAGTATTTTTCCATCACTTTAAGCTTTATAGTCATCCTAATTAAGAGAGACAGAGAGAAGAAGGTGAGCCAAAAAAATTAAAGGTTCAACTCTAAGGGGTATTTTCTCAACTTCTCTAATTCAATGGCTGACAAAGGTATATTCGTTTTATTCTTGAGTTGTATTGAATTCAAGATCCTGTAAAGTTTAATTCCACATTATTATTATGGTTACATGTATTATTAAATCTTACATGGTAGGGCTTTTTTTAGCCAATTTATAGCTTCTGGCTTTTAAAAAGTTATTTTTGACTGTTTGGTTAAATTTATTTCAAACAGCTTCTGATTCTAACAACTTATTTTAAGTCAAAAAAGTTGATTCTGAGAAGCTGCTCACCCATTGCTTCTGATTATCAGCTTCTACTGTGGACATGTTAATTCACGGTTATAATCTTAGATTTTTTTATTTTTTATTTTTTTAAAAATAGAAAAAGACCCAAATGGACTTTAGAATATTATTTTTATTATTTATGAGAAATGTAGACAAATAGTGAATAATAAAAAATAAAAGTTAATTGAAAAAGCTACTTCACAACTTATTTAACAAACATTACGCAACAACTTAAATCTATAATCCAACAGTTACACCAAACAGATTAACAGCTTCTGATTAAAGTCATAATCTATAATCTGTTTCGTTATAATCTATAATCTGTTTCAACAGCTACACCAAACATGACCGATGTCAAATGCATTTAAGGTTGCAATTGCTGCACCCAAACTGTGACTAACTACAATTATGCTGATTTCTTCATTTTGGTATTCTTCAACAAGCCTTCTGACCTCTTCAAGAACCTAAAATATATTATAAATGATGAAACAACAATATTAGTTTTGGCATTGTTCTGCAAATTAAGAAATTATTATGTACTATCTTTTCTTAAACTATAATGTTAGGAAGCCCGAAAAAGTTATCTGAAAAATGAAGCATTGTGCACTAGATGTCTTCTCAGTGTGCTTACATCACACAAAGTATTAGACTTTATATGATTCATTTTTTGATCAACTTTTTTAGGTTGGGTATGTTTTTCCTTACTTAAGAAGTATAAGCTTATATGTAAATAGTTTATCAAAATTACCTGGTCTCTAGCACTAGTCTTGGTGAATGGTGATCTTGGATCATTTGAAGTGTAGATAGAGTGAAATCCCTGATGCACCTTAGTATCATCATCTTGCTCTCCAAGTATCTTTGAAGGTGAAACGAGAAGAATTTGCAAATCTTTAACCCATTCCAAGGCTTGGTGTGTTCCTCTCCAGGCAACCACAATGTCTCTCCTCCCCAGCTTAGCCATCCCTTCGTCTGTGGCCACAACGACATATCCCATCCAATTTGATTCTTTGCTCCATGCGTCCCTTGATAGAGACTTCAAGATGAATGCATCGGGGACTTGGGTTGACGATGTTGCGTACAAATAGGGGCCAATCCTAGGAAACAGAGTACTTGGAACCCAGTTGTGTAGAAGGTGAAGAAAAAGTTGTCCTCTTGGAAGAGGAAGTTACTATCTTATGCTGGGAGGTTGACTTTGATCAAGGCAATCCTTGCTAATTTGCTAATCTATTTTCTCTCTCTCTTTAGAATGCCTAAGGGTGTTGTTAAAGTATTAGTCAAGTTGCAGTCATCTTTTCTGTGGGAAGGGGATGTTAATAAAAGGAAAGTGCACTTGGTCAAATGGAAGGAGATCACAAAGAGTAAAAGTCAAGGAAGTTTGGGTGTGAGAGCCTTAGGAGAGGTAAATGAATGTTTGTTATTAAAGTGGTGGTGGAGGTATGGTAATGAAGATATAGCTTTGTGGAAAATTGTGCTTTGTTCAAGGTATGGTAAGAATGGAGAAGGTTGGCTTCCAACTCTGAGTCTCTCAGGTGGGATGTCCACAGTTTGGTTGGACATTGTGAAACTTCTCTCGGTAAATCAGCAATTGGGTGAGTTCTATGGTGATCATTTCAGAATTAAGGTTGGAAATGGAGGGGGAATTATGTTTTGACAGGATAAATGGCTTAACAATAGAGATCTGCAGGTTCAATTCCCCAAACTCTATAGTCTATCTATTGAGAGAGAGAAGAGACCCTTCAACAAATCAGTGCTAAGAAGAGAAATCTAGGGCGGTGGCAGCTGAAATTTAGAAGACAGTTATTTGTATGGGAAGTTAAGGAACTGAAGAGATTGATGGATCTGTTGGAAACCTCTACATTGGTGAGGTCTAATTGTGTTGATTCTTGTTCTTGGTTAGCAAATAGCTCAGGTCTATTTTCAGTCTCTTCTGTGAGAAGATGGTGGGATGCTACAATAGGGACTGGTCAGGTTGTGCCTAAAGGGGTATGGGTTGGTTTAGCCCCACCAAAAGTGCAGTTCTTTTGCTGGTTG
Organism: Camellia sinensis; assembly: GCF_055761805.1. NCBI lineage: Eukaryota > Viridiplantae > Streptophyta > Magnoliopsida > Ericales > Theaceae > Camellia > Camellia sinensis. Next base: position 87,773,525 of record NC_138965.1, read on the forward strand.
GCTTGGAGAGACAAAGTTAAGACTGCAATCTTCATTCAGAGGATTGGGGTGCTACATGTATCAACAGATAATATGTGTGTATTTTGCCAATCTAAGTGGAATCCTTGAATCATGTGCTCCTGTTTTGTCCATTAGTGTGGAAATGTTGGTCTCAAATGGTAAGATGGAGTGATCAGGTTTGGGCAATTCCTGGATCTGTTCAGGGCCTTTTACAGTACTGGTCTGTTGGTAAGAGTAAACATTGGGTTTCTAGATTATGGGAGATGGTTCCATCTGTTATGTTATGGTTTGTATGGAGATTGCGAAATGAATATAGGTTCAAAGGGGCATAACTCATTTTTGATGATTTTTGTGATAAAGTAAAGGTACAAATTGCTCTATGGGTAAAATGGAGTTTGGAGGTTGATTATTCAGTTGATGATATTGTTTGTAATTTCAATTAGATTAGGTTGTCTAGTCAGGCCCTCTGTAATTCTGTTTCAGGTTATCTGCTTCAGGGTGTCTGATTCAGCTGCTTCAATGTGTGTTACTGGATGCTCCAATGAAGGCTTAAATGGTTTGGACTATTATGTTAGTGGGTTTGTTTATCAATGCATTGAAATAGAGCTCTGTTTGTGTTGTAGGTGCGTTCTCAGAGTTATTCTGTTAATTGAGTGTTATGCTGAGTGCATATCAGATTTTGGTTTCTGTGGGATATTTCATGGTAGAATGCAACTGATGGGTATTTTTGGTGGAATGCAACTGTCTAGCGAGGACTGCAACTGGTTTTTGATAGTATGCTGCTAGGTAGCTATTTTGCTAGTCTGCAACTGAGTTGGTCTGTTGCTGGGAAGCTTCTTCTGGTGCTGCGCTGCTATGCTGGATTGGTTGCTGTTATGCTGGTTGTTGTGTGCTGTTCTGCTTATTTGCTGGCTATATGGGTTGAATGTCAATGTTTTAGGTGGTTGATTGTTCTATGTGTTCTCAGAGTTGTTCTCCTGATTGATTGTTATGCTGAGTGCATATCAGATTTTGGTTTCTGTGGGATGTTTCATGGTGGAATGCAACTGATGGGTATTTTTGGTGGAATGCAACTGTCTGGTGAGGACTGCAACTGGGGTTTGGTGGTATGCTGCTAGGTAGCTCTTTTGTTGGTCTGCAACTGAGTTGGTCTGCTGCTAGGCAGCTCCTTCTAGTGCTGCTCTGCTATGCTGGATTGGTTGTTGTTGTACTGGTTGTTATATGTTGTTCTGCTGGTTTTCTGTGTGCTATTATGCTGTTTGGAGTTGCCTCAGCTACTTCAATCTGGTTTTTTTGTTTTCTTTTTCTCTGCTGGTTGTTGTGGCAGCATTGTTTACTTTCCTTTTGTTGGTTCCTCACCAACTAGCGCTTGGAGCTTCGTCTTAGCTCCAAGCTCCTCTTTATTGATGTATCTTATCATACCGTGTATGTTTTTCATCAATAAAGATTTATTTGCCGATCAAAAAAAAAAAACAGATCTGGACCCAGTTTAGCAAAGAGGTCCGTCTTTGCATATCGGCTACTTCCTGCATATTTTGACAACTTATCAGAGATGAAGTTGTCGTAAGTTACTTGAGTCATTTCTCCATAGTGAATGATGTACTGCCGGAGATCAATGTCTAGAGGGTCCAATAGGCCCTTCCAGTTTTCTTCACCACTTAGAACTCTCCATCTTTTAGCAATGTTGCTATTGGTGTCCATCTTGTTTCTATTTTTCTCTCTAAACCAATTTGTATATCAGTTTGTTTATATGAAAGTTATACTCAATGTGCTTGTGTTGCATGCTTTATATAGTGTGCTTGAGAGGTACCATGGTACACTGTGTTTGGTTGCATTGACTGTTTGGTAAGTCTAGTCTCAATGCATGACTGTTTGGTTAATGGATTCTTGTCAAAATGACCGTTTTCGTGTATTCAATAAGGAGGCTGCTTGTATGATTCAACCCATTCAACAATTGGATAAATAGTTTGAGTCAAAAATAGAACAATAATTTGTTTGGCTCAGTAGCAATGAGTTTGATTTCTCTGAATTACGCGCAGGAATGTGTTTGGTAATTAACTTGAGGTAGACCTGGACTATGTCATACTTGTTCAAATTTATTTGGGAATATGCGCACCCGTGTGGTTATCCATTTTATCTCTTATGACAAAATAAAAATATAGAAAATCAAAGGGCTCTAACCTAGTTAGCTAGCCCTTTGGCACCATGTCTCTCTTAAGAGAGAGACCCTAGGTTCCACTAGAATGGAAAGGTAAGATTTTCTTACAAGATGCATGGGTGTGAGTGTCAACTCTACCGAGGTACTAACTTAACTACTAATCACTTACTTTTGCCTATCAATAAATAAATAAAAATATAGAAAAGGTTATACATCAATAGATTTCTTTCTATTTTTTCTTTTGGGATTTAGATTTTTTGCAATAGATCTCCCTAAAATGGTCTTACACTTATTATCCAACTGTTTATGTTTAAAGTTGAAGTAAAATTGCATTATTGTAAGGTGCTTAATATTAGTGTTATTTTAATCTTAAATTTGAGTCATTAGATTAACATCACTCACTGTAAGAAACAATGGCAGAGAATCGTTATCTATTTTTTTTATCATTAAATATAATGGCAATGTTCTACATTTGTTTATTAATGTAGATTTTGCTACATTTATCTTTAGAGGTAAAAAAAAATTAGTGACAAATTAGTATGTATATAACATTACAACATGTCATCATTTTTTTATGTCTTTCTGTATTACAACGTACCTATATGAATACACGTGACTGATTCCTACTAATTTATCAGAAATGAATCATCGAGAATAATATCTTGTCATCTAACTGAAGCTATAAAAATGTAATAAATTAAATTAAATTAAAAAGGGGAAATATTTGAGAAGACCAAATGTCCATGCGTTGAAGTTTCAAAGTAGAAAGATGCTTCAAGTTTAATCTTTTGGACTCACCAAACAATACACACTGTACACAGTACAAAATGAATATATTTCGTGGAGCTTGCAAGCAAATAGTATTCAAATACAGTTTTCACTTTGAAACAGCTATCTAAATAAAATAATAATAATATAAAAAAACTTTATTTTTATTATTTTTTTGTGACATTATAGGAGGTTTCATCAAAAGCTTCTATATTTAGGGTAAATTACAAAAAATTCCCTTAAATTATGACTCATTTTCACTTTATCTACTAAACTTCAAAACTCGACAATTAAACCACTCAAAATATTATCTTATTACAATTAATCTTTTTTGTTAGAATTTTATCAAAAATCAGATCATGTGTAAAGCACATGACACATTTATTGAATTTTTAGGTCAACAATACCCATTATTAATTATTTTAGGATAATAAAACTTGTATCTAGTGATTTTATGTGTACTTTTTCTTTCTTATTTTAGTAGCAAAGTGCAAACATGATCACCAAATAAGGGCATTATTGCCTTAAAAATTTAATAAATGTGTCATGTATGTTATACATAGTCTGATTTTCCATAATTTTAAACAGAATAATAACAAAAAGGATTAACTATAATAAGATAATATTTTGAGGGGGTAACTATTGAGTTTTGAAATTTAAGGGGGCAAAATATAAATGAGTCATAATTTGAGAGAATTTACTGCAATTTACCCTTATATTTAAAGTCTTGTGGTGGTAAAGTTTTGTTTTTGTTTTTTGTTTTCTTTTTGTGTTTTTTCTTAAATTAGAATGTACTCTTTTAAGATTTTAATCTATATAAATATTCTGTCTCATTTTTATCAATCATTCGTTAGTATTGTTAAAAAATATTTTTGTCATACTTTTTACACTAAAAAATATGATCAATTTGGCCTTAGTAAAACAAAAGATTAATATAATTATATTAAATTGTATTTTTTTAATTTCATTCGTGATCAACGTAATTTATTTATTTGTTTATTTTTAAATCAAGATTGTAGGTTTCAAAGATGAATTGGGAAAGGAATTTCATATATGGACTCGCCATTTTAAATAGATTGGGTATCGTTTTGCATGATTATTGTAAGTTATGCATAGAAAAAAAAATAGTAAATTATATTCGTTTTCCTTGAGTTTAAGAAAATATAGTTAATTTTAGAAGTTTGGCATAATTACATTAACTTTTTTTTTTTACTAAGATTAAAACGAGTAAAATTAAAATAAATAATGAGTAGAAATTGGAATAAATAAAGGTAAATATATATTATAATAAAAAATAGATAACAATATTTTTTTTTCATTTATACGTCTCACGAAATCACTACAAGAATTTTCACTTTTGGCGACTAAATTTTTAGTCACCAAAAGTTAATTTTTAGTCACCGAAGGATTTCACCGACTAAATTATTTGGTCGCGGAAGTAGTCATCGAAGAATTGTCGATAAAGCTAATTAGCGACTAAAATTATTTTAGTCGCTAAATGTATTCAATTTCCGACTAAATTTTTAGTCGTCAAAAGGTTGGACATAAAATTAAATTAGTACATTTTCGGCGACCAAACTTTTGGTCACCTAAAGTCCCACATTTTTAGCTACTAAAAGCTTAGTCGGCAAAGAATTCTTGTTTTGGCTACTAAATATTTGGTCGCCTGAAGTCCCACATTTTTTGTTACTAAGTTACTAGATAAATTTTCTTACCAGATGAATATTCCTCACAATGTCACCAACAACATAAGAACAACCACAATCAAATGTTTTCAACCACAGTGCTAATTGAACTTTAATTAGCTCACATAACTCCTCCAGGATTGGTTGCTTGTCAGAAAAAATACACTCATTTCTGCATTTCCACACAAACCATACCACAGCTGAGGAGATAGCTCTCCAAAACTGCCTTTCTTTCTTTCTAAAATTCCAGCTCATCCACCATTGAAATAAACAGTCAACAGATCTTGGAGTTGCCCAAGAGAGCCCCCACCAGTCAATTATGCATGCCCAAATTTGCCATACAAATGGACACAGCAGCACCAAATGGTTTACTGCTTCCATTTCTGATTTACAAAAAACACATGACAAGTCCACAGTACTCCTTAATACACCAATTCTATTTAGATAATCTGTTGGCTTAAGTCTACCTTTCCATGCCAACCAAGTGAAGAATTTGGCTTTGGGTAGAGAAAAATTATTCCAAATCAAACCAGCTGCTGTCAAAGTAGGCCCAGATTGTATATCACCCCATTTGTATGCATTGCTTACCTTGAAACCCCTTACTTGATCAGTCTTCCATCTCACATGGTCCTCAATATCTAGACTTAACCTTGGCCTTATACCTAACCTGTTAGTAAGCCGAACCATTTCTTCTTCCTCCCAAGCATGAAGATTTCTACTAAAATTAAAACACCACCTATTTGAACCACCCTTTCTAAAGATCAACACACTCAATGTAGGGTCGGCCCTGAGGGCAGGTAAGAGAGGCCTGCGCCTTGGGCCCCCAAACTTGGACTGAAAATAAGAGCCCCCAAATATAATTTTGTCTTTTAAATATAAAAAAAAATGGCACAAATACTATAGGCCCAATGGAACATGGGGCTCAAAAAAAAGCAACAAGAATAGGTTTTTATTTTTTTTAAGTATTTGTAATGATTGCTTCCTATCTTAATATATGAAAGTAAATTTTTGTTTATAATTTTAATGATTATATGTGTAAGTAATTTTTTTTGTGGCTACAAACAAATAAAAAAGTTGTAACTTATCGTTTTATCCATGAACTTTTTTTTTTCAATGTAAGAAGGCCCCATTTCCGAAGTTCGCCTTGGGCCCCCTAAATCTCAGGGCCGGCCCTGACTCAATGACACATTTTTCTTTGTACTCAACTGATACAATCAAGGAAATTAAGCACACAAACTAGAATCTCCTAACCAATTATCAACCCAGAACTGTACTCTTCTACCATTCCCTACTCTTAGTTCTATATTTTCCATGAAGAATTGAAGAAGTCTTGGATTAGACTGTGCCACATCCCAGTGTTTAATACTATGTCCTTAAGACAGATTCGTTCTCTCCACGGTACTTTCAGATTGCAGACGTCTATCTCGCAAGATAAAATGATCAACTACAAATAATAACAACACTACAAATTATTCGCACAATGAACACAATTTGTGTTTATACTCTTTCTCACAAGAAAATAATACATCAAAATGCAGAGAGAGCAATGGTAGAATTTGGACGAAGATTTTAGTGAAGAAACCAAATGAGGGACTTTGTCTATTTATAGGTGCAATGGTGGCTTTTAGATTTGAACTGTTTAGTTTAAATTAAGCAGATACAAATTTGTTTGAATTTAAATTAAACAGGTAAGGGTTTTGAATTGAATCTGTTCGGACATATTTGAAATCTATACAGAAAGGTGCAAATTTTCCAACCAAATTTGAATTTAAATGGTCAAATTTATTTTCCAAAAATTAAAAAATAAATTCAAATGTTTTTGGCCCAAAAAGATAAGTATGAATTTATTTTCTGAAAATTAAAAAATAAATTCAAATTTTTTTTGCCCAAAAAGATAAGTATTGGACCGGGCAAACCAACCCAACCTCATAACACGCACTCGCGTCCAAAAACACAAAGAAAATTATGAGCAAATGAAAATAGTGATTGTTCAATTTTCTCTGATTTTTTGTTGTCTGAATATCTTACAATCCAGAGAAAATTGGTCAAAATGAAAATGATATTTGTTTAATTTTCTCTGGTTTGTTGTTGTCAGAATGTCTTACAATTTAGAGAAAATTGGCCAAAATGAAAATGGTGGTTGTTAAATTTTCTCTGGCTTGATAGAAAAAACACAAAGAAAATTATGAGCAAACTAGAGAAAATTGGTCAAAACACAGAGAAATTCTTTGGGAAGTCTAGAGAAATTTCCGGAATTTCTCTGTAGAGAATATCTCTGAAAAGTCCAGAGAAATTCTCTGAATCAAATTTTCTCTAGATCAATATTAAGCGACTTTAGATATTATGAAAATATTAGGTGTCCTTGATGCCATAAAATCTTAATATTAGGGACCTTAAAAAAAATCCTCTTAAATCATTCACTTATTTTGGTTAATTAAAATCAACGGGAAAAAAATATTTTAATTATTAAACTCAATGTAGATTTACATAAAATGCCTAAAATATCCCTTTTATTGAGTTTAATGAACAAAATACTCTCTCTTTTTTTTATCGATTTTACTTAACGAAAATAAATAATGGTTTAAATTGAACATAAATCAAAAGTTTAGATTTTAAATCGACAAAATTAAAAATTAAGGATTTATTTTGTTAAAAGAGTCAAACCTTAGTTTTTTTTTTTTTTTTGGTAATTTTATCTTTATTATTTTATTGTTTTATTTTTAACAAGAAAGACTCATGCAGCTACAATATTCTTGCTACTTTTGGCATTCCGATTTATGAAGTATGAGGTCACCCCGGTTACAAACATAAATAATAAAGTTATTTTGTTTGGAAAAAAAAAAAGGAGCTCCAAATATAGAGCTCTAAAGGAGTTCTAAAGAGTTGTTCCCACGCATGATGTGATGTTTGTGCCTTGTTTATATATATATATATATATATATATATATATATATATATATATATATATATATATATATTTGGCTTTGCCACATCACTAGAGTTCAATTGGAGCTCCATATTTAGAACTCTGTATCATTTTCCATTTTGTTTGATTGGCAATTTAGATAAAATTGTGATAAAGTCATTAATTAACTGGAATTAAATTAAGGGGGACTTATGTATAGATCTTAATAGGTAGATTTATTATTTAGTAGATCTTATAATAATTAATGACTTTTTTCATCAAACAATATTAGAAAATGTTACAAATTATTAATTTTCAGTGACAGTTTAAAAATTATCACAAAAAATCAATAATTATAAGTTTTAGCGACAGTTTTAAAAAATTGTTACAAAAAAGTCACTATTTTTCAACTTTTAACAATAGTTTAAAAAATTCATCACAGCAAAACATCACTATTATAAGTTTTAGCGATAATTTATAAAAACCATGATAGAAAAAGCACTAATTGTCAATTGTTAGCAACATTTGCAAAAAGTCGTTACGAAAAATTATTTTTAGCGATAATTTTTTTAGAACTTATTTTCAATGGACCTTGATAGAAATTAAATCAAACTACTACAACATATTGATTGTTTACCCTTAAAGGAATAAAATTACATAAAAATTCTTATTATATAAACTATGTTTTTTTTTTAATTTTGTAAATTATAAGTAAAATGATATTTTCACTTCTAATAGTATGAGATTGAATTGTTAATCCCAATCCCGTGACAAAACTCATTCTACCCTTTTGAAGATTAGCGATTTTTTTTACCAACTAATATGATTTACACGAACATTAAGGGGTGTTTATGGATGGGACATAAGCATAGGATTGACTCTATACATTCTTTTAATTTTAAAATTCTAATTGAGTTCTGATGATATGTCAAAAAATAAAAAAAATAAAATCAAGGTCAAAATATCATATCACAATAGAATTCACTCCCATTAAAACTTATTAGAATTACATTATTAGAGGTCCCAATTATTTTTCTTAGTAGAACCTCTACTTCAACATTTGGTTGGCAAATAACCTCCGTACAAATTGTCTCATTTGAGCAATGTATCCCCTGTTTCAGGGATAACTCAATCCTAGGAAAAGAGATGGGACACAAATCAATGGCATGAGGAGACCTTATTATTTGCTTTCTAAATTACCAAAATACCCCCTCCCCCCGCAATATGCAAATTGTCCCATTTGAGCAATGCATCCTCTTTCTCTTTCTCTTTCTCTTTCTTTGGTTCTTTTTCCCCTTTTTTCATAGAACGATTTATTTTTTTCCATGCACAAAATTCGACGAACATGTAAATCTCATATATATATATATATATATATATATATATATATATATATACATTTTTGATACTCTAAATCTCAGATCGTAGGAATTCCTTTCACACTGAATTTTTATCTTTATTGGTCTAAATTTTTTTTATTTTGTATTCCCGTTGCATGGTAAACAAATCAAAAAGACAAAACGGTCTAACAATTATCCATCTATATAGTTTCACAATTAAACATTAGATTCAAAAGAATAAGTCATTATAAGACATTAAATCTCATGACAAAAAAAATATGGGATTAACACCATTACCGACTAAATAATCAAGAGGGTATTTATTTGAAGAATAATATTCTACTGCATTACAATCCCTTCTTATTCTATCTAATGTACAAAAATGGCCATATTATATTACTAATCCAATCCACCACTTAAAGCAAAACAAATATGGCCTAATTTAAGTTTTAATATGAAATGATGGTTAACAATTTTATTTGGTATCATAAAACTTTGTTTAGTTTAGAATTTTCAAAAATAATTTTTTGAGTTTTTAATCCTTTTTTTTAGTTTTTTTTTTTTTTGAACATTTTAATCAATTTCTTTTACCTTTTAGATCAACTTAACCTAAATATACTTAAAAAGTATAAGATTTGTATAAAAATCTTTAAAAATTCATTAAATACAACAAAATATCAAAATATACTAAAATTTTTTAATTTTTTTAATTTTTAGTTTTGTATTCAATAAATTTTTTAGGAGATCTTGACCGGCCTACCTAATAACTAAGGGTTTAAATTTGGTCCGGTCCAGGCTCATCTCACTGGGGCTCTAACTCGGGCTGGCCCATTGTAGGGCCATGCGGGTTTCCACCGATATTAGGGTCGAGTCGGACCAGCACGCATGGCAAAAATCTAGGCCCAGGCCCAGGCCCAAGCCCACTCAAAGTAGGGCTGGGGGCTACGCCAAGGCTAAGGCTCGAGCCACAAGCTGAGCTTAGCGGAACTTTTTTTTTGGCTAAAAATAATTGATAGATATTATATATATATATATAAATTATTTATGAGGGATAAAAAAATAAAAGAAAATTTTTACTAAAGTATTTTAATCATGATTAATGAGATATTTTACTATGACTTATGTTTTTTTAATTATGACTAAAAAAAGTATGAAATTATGTAATTTTCTTCTTTTGTTATGGTATTATTTTAGTTATAATTCATGAGAGCTATTCAGTTGTGTCTTGTGTGATGTTTAGTTATAATTTTTTATTTTTTTATTTTTTTATTTAAGTTATGATTAGGTATCGAGTTATGTCATTTTGTAATTTAGTTATGATTTTTTTTTTTAAATTATGACATTATTTTAGTTATGATTAATAAAAAAATATTATTTAAAACTTGAAAATCAAAATAAAATAGTGTAAGTAAATTATATATATATATATAAAATAATCATTAACAATAAAATGTACTTTGAGACATATATATAACCCATGTTTTGCAGTGAAGACTACAAATCTGGGGTGAAGCAAGCTCGTTGGATTGAGCTGCTAGTCAACACATTTTTCAACTTTTGTTTCTCACTGCAATTCCAAGAAATCTCTTGCCATGGTCAACCATGACAATAATTTGAATTTTAGTTGCATAGCGCTGCAAAAGTTCCTAAATATTTTAATATAATTTTTTAAAATATATATATATATTTATAAATATGTTTGGTTATCGGGTTGGTTTGGTTTAAGTAAATCCTAAACCAAGAACCAACCTAATCCTATTAGTTTGACCATTTGAAGATTTAAAACCAATCCGATGAATTCAAAAACAACCCAACCTAACCCAAGAAGTCGATTTAATTTAGTCATTCGATTCAGTAGATAATTTGAATACCCCTAATTAATAGTACAAGAGTTTTCGTAGCTATCCATATATCATGGTATTTTAAATGGTTAAAAACAAAATTGTAAATTGTTGCTTTTGAAAAATAAAAGTACGCACAACTTCATCAATACCAAATTGGTTTCTCCCTTGTTACAGTAGTTATTAGTAGGGGTGTCAATTTGGCCCACTGGCCCGTGGCCCATTTGAAGACGATTCCCAGTTTGGTGCTGCCCAACCTAGCTAGGTTCGGTCAAGCCCGAGGCCATGCCCTATCTGAGACCCTGGGCCCTCAGTTTTGAAGCCCAGCCTGGTTAGTGAGCCCAGCCTGCAGTTTCGCCTAATTGGCTCGAAAAATAAATTTTTAATAATATTTATCTATTTTATTTACTAATATAAATTTTTGTAATATTTTATTTCATTTTGAAATAAAAATTATTTATGAAATATTATCTATTTAATTTAATGATTGTAATATTTCGTTTCATTTTGATATATATAAAATTATTCATTATATTTCAATTATTTTTTTATTTTTTGCGGGGAAACACTATGTACGCGCCTTATATCTAAATAAAAAAAAATGATATAATTTTATACTTTTTGAGTCATAACTACAAAACATAACATAATATATCATAACTAAATATTTCACCAATTATAATTAAAATAATGTCATAACTTAAAAAGAAAATTAATCATAACTGAAGTACAAAATGACATAACTTGATACCTGGTCATAAGTATTAAAAAAAAAAAATAGTCATAACTAAACATCACACGAGACAACCAAATAGCTCTCATGAATCATAACTAAAACAATGCCATAACAAAATAAGAAAATTACATAATTTCATACTTTTTTTAGTCATAACTAAAAAAAACATAAGTCATAATAACTAAATATCTTATTAATCATAACTAAAATACTTTAGTACAAAATTTCTTTTATTTATTTATCCCTCATAAATAATTTATATATATAATATCTATCAATTATTTTTAGCCAAAAAAAAGGCCCACTAAGCTCGACTTGCAGCCCAAGCCCAGGCTTGTGGCCCAGCCCCCAGCCCTATTTTGAATGGGCTTAGGCTTGGGCCTGGGCCTAGATTTTTGCCATGCAAGCTGGCCTGACCCGAACCTAATATTAGTGGGAACCCGCATGGCCCCGGTGAGACGAGACAGCTAAACCAGGCCAAATTTACACCCTTAGTTATTAGGTAGGCCGATCGAGATCTCTTAAAAAAATTATTGAATACAAAACTAAAAATTAAAAAAATTGAGAAGTTTTAGTATATTTTGATATTTTGTTGTATTTAATGAATTTTTAAAGATTTTTATACAAATTTTATACTTTTTTATGTATATTCAGATTAAGTTGATCTAAAAGGTAAAAGAAATTGATTAAAATGTTTAAGAAAATCACTAAAAAAAAAAGGATTAAAAACTCAAAATTATTTTTGAAAATTCTAAACTAATCAAAGTTTTATGATACCATATTAAATTGTTAACATCATTTGATATTAAAACTTAAATTGTTAGGCCATATTTGTTTTGCTCCAAGTGGTGGATTGGATTAGTAATATAATAAAAAATGAGTGAGACCTCCACTGGGGGTGACCCCCACCACCCCAGTGAATGTTGATTAGTCCAATTTTTTTTTTTTTTTCCCTCTCTTTGACTCCAACGTGTATGTGGGGGTAGTGGGGGTCTGTATCAATTTTGGTAATATAGTATGGCTATGTTTGTATGTTAGACAGAATAAGAAGGAATTGTATTGCAGTAGGATATTATTCTTCAAATAAATACCCTCTTGATAATTTAGTTGGTAATGATGTTAATTCCATATTTATTTTTTCATTAGATTAAATGTCTTATAATGACTTATTCTATAGAATCTTATGTTTGATTGTGAAACTATATAGATGGATAATTGCTAGACCGTTTTGTCTTTTTTGATTTGTTTACTATACAATGGGAATAAAAAATATAAAAAATTTAGATCAACAGAGATAAAAATTTAGTGTGAAAGGAATTCCTACGATTTGAGATTAAGAGTACCAAAAATGTATATATATACATATATATATGAAAAATCTAGAAATCCCCTAGATGTTGATATAGCAATCCCGGGTTTACCCTTGTTGTACAGTGATCCGGACATGTGTCCGTGGATGTTGGTAGTTGGTTATTATCGTGTTTACATTCCTTTTTCTTCATATTTGAGTTATAGGATGTGTTAGGCAGGTTTGTTACAGGTTGGTTGTGTTCGGGAGCCTAGTGTTGCTGCCCAGAATTTTGGACCTTCGCTCGAGCGAGGAGTTGGTCGCTCGAGCGAGAGTGGGGTTCGTGTTTGGTGGGTCGAGCCAGAGTGGCTCGCTCGAGCGAGCGGTTGCACCTGGTTCTGGACCTGAGAGCTGCCTTTCTTGGCTCGAGCGAGCTTCCTTCGCTCGAGCGGTCTGAGTTTTTATTCGCTCGATCGAGAACTTCTTGGCTCGAGCGAGAGTTTTCTGTGTCTAGTCGCTCGAGCGACCAATTCTTCGCTCGAGCGAGCGTGTTTTATATCAGCGGACAGTAGCGATTTTAAACATCACTTTTTCACTTTCTTTTTGATCCAAAGCCTAAATCCGAGACTCTCTCTCTCTACACTTATATTCTCTCTAAGATTTGATCTCCCTAGAGTGTGAATCTAGCCTAGGGCCTTTGTTAAAAAGATAGAGGGTGTTGAGAGCTTCGATTTAATCTGAAAAAGTTTGGATTTGGAGCACGTTGATCTTCGAGTCTTCATCTCCTTTTTGGCTAAAACTTCAAGGTAGGGATATCCTACTCCTCTCTATGGATTTTGTCTTTAAATTTTGGCATTTTGAGAAGTTGGGGTTGGTTTGGTAATTTTGTGAAAGTTGGGGGCTTTTGTGTAATTTTACAAAAGTTGGGGTTTTATTCATAATAAACCTAGATGCATGTTTGGCATAGAGAAATGGAATGATTGTTGAATCATTGATGAAAATGGGACCTAAGGGTCGAAATGTTAATTATGGGAATTGACCTAATTACATTGTTTAATTAATTGGGATAATTAATTGAGAAGAATGAAAGAAAATGAAATGTTGATTGAATATCCATTGTGCATTTATTTTCTGTTTAGAAATAACTGCTTTGGGCTATCGGTGGAGGATAGTCGTGATTGTTGTAGACAATGCACGATGATTAGGCAAACGGAAACTAATCAATGGAATGTGTCATGGAATTTGACGGTTGATAGAATACATTAATTGTATGTATTGTGTAAATGTATATAGAACCAATGTGTTTGTATACGTTATGTGTAGAGGAGGAGATAGGGGATGTACTCCGCGGTTTAGGAGAAGATAGGGGATGTACCTCTAAACCGGATAGTGTTGGGAGAAGATAGGGGATGAACTCCGTAGATACAGCTCATATGCTTGTCTAGAAGTGAAGATAGAGCTTATATGCTTATCTTTGTGATGTGTGGATATAGCTCATATGCTTATCTGTGGATATTGTGGTTAAACATATCTGTTGTAGAATGTGGATATAGCTTATTTGCTTATCTGAGAATGTGGATATTGTTGTTATACATATCTGTTGAGCATGTGGGTAGTGCTTATATGCCTATCTGTTGAAAAAGGGGAAATGAAAAGTAATTGGGACTTGTAAGTCGTTTGACATAAATATATGATTTATGTGATTGTATCAGTGTTGGCCATCTATCAATTGCTAATATTTTAGTCATTGTTCATGGTTGGTTTAGTGTATTTCTACTGGGCTGTGGCTCACCCTATTTGGGAATATCATTTTCAGGTGCAGGTTGCATGCCACCTCCAAGGACATAGCTTGGGAGGCTAGAGGCGGACATGTTTTGTCGTTTTACTTTTGATGTATTACATGTAACTTCAAGCCAAGGGCTTAATGTGTAAACGAGTTAGTACTCTTTTGTTGTAACCAAGTGTTAACTTGGAAAGCTGTAAGCCCGTAGGGCATTTTGTTTTGATGTTAACATGTAATACCTATGTAATGGAACTCTAATGAATAAAAGAATGTTGTTAGTTTATATGTAAATGCATGTCTTATCTGATGGGTTTAATGTTGTTTTTTTTTAGGGCGTTACAGTTGATTTGTGATTATGTATCAATTTTAAGCAGAATATAACGATCCCAATCAAACAATCAAACAATCAAGACAAAGAGACACAACGATTTTAACGTGGAAAAAACCACAATTGGACACCTCCAACTGTGATCAAAAAACCACGGGCAACAGCCACAAGACAATCCACTAAGAAGAATTAAAGGAATTACACAGGTATACTCTCAATTACCTAGCGAATCCACAACGCCTAATTGAACCAACCTTTATGTGCCTCTTCCAACCCCATCTTCACCACGGAATTGTCTTTCTGATGAGCCACTCCGGATTCCACCAAAGCTTCAGGCTCGAATTCTTCAGAATCCACAACTGAAGAATAACTCTCTCTTTTGTGTATAACAAACAAACCTTTGATGTACTCTCTTTAGATCATGAGTTGAATACTCAATCAAAACATCAAAGAAAACTCCCAAAGTATCCCTAGATATAAACCCTAGAACCCAAAAAATAGATCTGGAGTAGTTATCCTAAAATCTGACCCAACACGCGAATTTATAGAATCTGTCCCGCGATCTCCGCTCGAGCTCAACACAGCCCGCTCGAGCGGACTGACCAAAAACTGCGTGCGAACAAACTGAGATGCGCTCGAGCGTAGGAGAATTCGCTCGAGCGTAAAATCACACCTTCCAGTATTTTTACAGGCGACTGCAGAGATGCTGAGAGCTTCCAATCCCCGCTCGAGCGGGAAGGCCAAAACTGGAAAAACTGGAAAAATATAACATGCTCGGACAGGCAACTTTGAATGCATTTTTGCATTTTGCTTCGGGGGCGCTGCCCCTCGACCCCGCCGTGGCGCTGCCCCGGACCCCCCCAAGCTAACCGGGCAGCTCGATCCCCGTCATAATCAGCGAAGTGGCAATCTTGAAAGCATTAACATCACAAACTTCTCTGAATGGCACAATTCGGGTTGGATTCGCATCTAAACACTCATAGCCTCACTGAAATAAAAGTGCGAAAAGAAATACAACTGAAAGGAGTTTTGTCAAACGGGATTGCCAAGAAATAAAACCTAACAATATATATATATATATATATATATGAGATTTACATGTTTATTGAATTTTGTGAATGGCGAAAAAATAAACCTTTATGTGAAAAAAAGGGAAAAAGAACCAAAGAATGAGAAAGAGAAAGAGGATACATTGCAGAAATGAACAATTTGTACACTTGGGGGTTATTTTGGTAATTTAGAAAGCTAATAATAAGGTCTCCTCATGGGGAGATTCTATTTACACACCACTGATTGCTTCATTACACACCATTTGCTTAGTTCACACATCACACAACGTGAATATTTTGATTTTGTCTCAACACACCCCACTAATTTTCAAATAATATCAAATTATCCTTATCTTCTCTAGCAAATCCTAACCCTAACTACCTCCACTGCAACTGACGTCCACCACTTTACCCAACTCTTTCCTCCTTTGATCGTCCACCACCGGCGGCTACCATCCCTCCCATCATCGTCCTCCTCCCCAGTTTCCTCATCCTCTTCCTCATTCTTCTTCTTCGGAGACCCTCACTCCCCCTCCCTTGCCTATCAATTAATACAAAACCCTCATCTTCGCCAACTACAAACCTTAGCCCCCATCGTTGTCACCATTACCGCAACCATTATCCTCGTCAGTTATTACCTTTGCTTTTCGCTTACAATCGTGATCACAATCTGCGATCTTTGTCTCTCTCAATCACGACCTCATCAGTGGCAGCGCTGCAAATAGGTAAGGATGGGTTGTTGTCGTCAAGCTGCAGTACCGCTGCCCTGTGATTTCTCTCTCTCTCTCTCTCTCACCCTACAACAGTTGGGGGTTGCGAAGGGGAATGAGAAGGGTTGGTGGAAGAGGTGATGAAGAGGAGTTGTGAATTGGTCGATGTTGTTGACTATTGTATTCAAGTCCTCTTTGGTAATTTTGTTAAGGGACAAAATGGCAATTAAAAAAAATTGAAAAATGGTGGATAGTGAGAAAATGCGTGGTGCGCAAATAGAATGACCCCTTCTCATGCCATTGATCTGTGTCCCATCTCTTTTCCTAGGATTGAGTTATCCCTGAAATAGAGGATGCATTTCTCAAATTGGACAATTTGTACGGAGGTTATTTGCCAACCAAATGTTGAACTAGAGGTTCTACTAAATATAGGAATCAATCCTATGCTTACATCCCACCCATAAACACCCCTTAATGCTCGTGTAAATCATATTAGTTGGTTAAAAAAATCGCTAATCTTCAAAAGGGTGGAATAAGTTTTGTCATGGGGGATTGGGATTAACAATTCAATCTCATGCTATTAGAAGCGAAAATATCATTTTACTTATAATTTACAAAATTAACAAAAAAAAAAAAAAAAAACGTATTTTATATAATAAGATTTTTTTATGTAATTTTATTCTTTTAAGGGTAAACAATCAATAAGTTCTAATAGTTTGACTTTGGCCTCATTTGAGAATATGTTTTTTAGTAATTTTTTAACTTTTTAACTACAATATGATGTAAAAAAAAAAAAACTTCTATATTTGGAAAAAAAATTTTAATTTTTTACGAAAAAATGTGTAATAAAATAATATACATAAAATAAAAAAACAGGTAATACTGTATTTTTGCCCTTCAAATTGGTGTTCGATCCATCACCATGTGACTTCACCTGACAAGTGGTGCAGCAGAAATTATTGCAGCATGTCATTTATATAGGCTTAGGTGATATGGGAAAATGAACACATATTGCTACATTGACCCATTTTTTTATGTAAAAATATTTTTTTTAAAAAAAAAAAAAATCTACAAATTGAACTTCACCAATTTTGTAATTCGGAAAAATGAGTCATACAATGTGTTTAATTTCATGTTTTTGAAAATTGTATTTTTTGTTTTTAGTATTTTTTTTATTTTTAGTGAATATTTTTTAAATTTTAAGTAATTTTTTTACTTTTTTAGATGCACCTTACTTAGATATATCTAAATAGTAAAATATTTATAAAAAAATATTTTAAAAAATTAATAAATATACAAAAATATGAAAAATGTACTAAATTTATATATATATTTGGTATTTTTTTGGTATTTAATGTATTTTTTAAAGATTTTTTTACAAATATTTAGAAGTATTACGTACTTTGGTTTTGCACTGAATTATTTTAATATTGTAAGCAATTTATTTAAGTATTATATACACTTAGCATAAAAACACTAGAAAAAAAAAAAGAATATGTGTGAAAAGAATCATGAGAAAATACAATACTCTCTCTGTTCCAAAATAATAGTTCCTTTTGAGAAATTTAACTTTTTTTTGATACTACAATTATTACATTTTTAAAAAATTAATTTTTCAAAGTTACCGTTTGATAGTAAATTTTTTTAGAAATATCAATTGTTATAATTATACTTTTTGTGTTGTTAATAAATTTTAAAAAAAAAGATAAAATAAAAAATTCATATTTTTTTAATTCTTGATATTTGAAAACTTGTACAAAAACAAGTCTTTTCAGAAAAGTACATAAAACTTGTTTTTGAGGACAAACACAACATAAGGGATGTGATTGAGACCCCCTCTAATTACCATCTCATGTATACGTGGCAGGTGGTAATTGGAGGAGAATGGAAAAAATAAAAATAAAATTGACCAATCAAAAAGAAAGGGGGTCAAAGAGGGTGGGGAAAAGGGGTCCGCATCATTTTTTTAGTGCATAAATTGTAGGGCATTGATAGAGACCCCCTCCAATCACCACCCCACCACCCCACACACACGTGGCAGGTGGTAATTGGAGAAGAAGCAAAAAAAAAATAAAAAAGAAAAACTAGCTAATGGGAGGGAAAGAGGGTCAAAGGGGGTGGGAGGGAAAAGGAGTCTCAAACATTTTTGTAAATTGTAAGTGTATTCACTCAAAACCACACCCCAAAAAAAAAAAAAAAAAAAAAAAAAAAAAAAAAAAAAAAACACGGAAACCAAAAACAAACAGTATAATTGTAGGCTTTTTGTACTTAAACACAGTAACTACTTTTGTACTTGAACACAGATTTTAACATAAAGGTTGGGGTTTGGACAGAAATTAAATAAAAAAACAAAACAAAACAAAAACAAAAACATAAAGGAGGGGTAAAAAGGTCATTGGACCTCTACCAAGGCCACAGATCACACGATTGCAACATAGGGTAGGCGTCTAGGATAAAATTGTAGAATTTGATTTTTTTGATAAATTTTTTACTTTTAAGTTAAAATAAGCACTTGTCAAACGAGACCTTAATTTTTATAAAGTCTTATTAAAAATAAGTTCTAAAAAAATTATCGCTAAAAATAATTTTTTGTGACGATTTTTTGCATATGTTGCTAAAAATTGACAATTAGTGTTATTTTTTCTATTATGGTTTTAATAAATTGTCGCTAAAACTTATAATAGTGATATTTTTTTGTGACAAAATTTTCAAACTATTGTTAAAAGTTGAAAAATAGTGACTTTTTTGTGACAATTTTCAAACTGTCGTTGACAATTAATAATTTGTGACGTTCTTTAATATTATTTGATAAAAAATGCTATTAATTATTATAGGGCCTATTAGATAATAAATTCACCTATTATAACCTACACGTAAATCTCCTTTAATTTAATTCCAATTAATTAATGACTTTATCACAATTTTGTCTAAACTACCAATCAAACAAAATTGGAAATGATACAGAGCTCTAAATCTGAAGCTCTAATTGAACTTTAGTAATGTGGCAAAATAAAAATAAAAAATTAAGAAAATAGAAAAATAAGGCACAAACATCACATCATAGGTGAGGGTAAAACATTCGAGCTCTTTTAGAGCTCTATATTTAGAACTCTAGATCCTTTTTTCAAACAAAACAACTTTATTATTTATATTTTTAGCCGGGGTGACCTCATACTTCATACATCGGAATACCAAAAGTAGCAAGAACATTGTAGCTGCATGATTTTTCTTATTAAAAATAAAACAATAAAATAATAAAGATAAAATTAACACCAAAAAAAAAAAAAAAAAAACTAAAGCTTGACTCTTTTAACAAAATAAATCCTTAATTTTTTCAATTTAAAATCTAAACTTTTTATTTATGTTCAATCTAAACCATTATTTCTTTTCGTGAAGTAAAATCGATAAAAAAAAATTGAGTATTTTGTTCATTAAACTCAATAAAAAGGGATATTTTAAGCATTTTATGTATATCTACATTGAGTTTAATAATTAAAATAATTTTTTTCCACTGGTTTTAATTAACCAAAATAAGTGAATGATATAAGGGGATTTTTTTTAAGGTCACTGGTATTAAGATTTTATCATATAAAGGACACCAAATAACTTCATAATATCTAAGGTCTCTCAACATCAATTCAGAGAAAATTCTCTCTAGACTTCCTGAAGAATTTCTTTGTTTTTTGACCAATTTTCTCTAGTTTGCTCATGTCACGCCCCCGAAATAATTACACAATACAACTCCGAACAACTACTGTAAGTGATATAGATGGAATAATAAGCTATCATTAATTGGAATTGATATACAAAAGGTGACACATGCAGCGTACATTCATAAGCAGTTCATCCTGAATTTACAGTACGTGTTACAAGTGGTAATAAAAAACGAAAGCTAAACAGGTATTGATATGCCCTAAAGGCTTACATCTTTCAAAGACTTTGTTTGGTTACAACAAAATGAGTCAGAAGCTTAACACATATAAAGCCCTAAGCTTGAAAAAAAAGTAAATACAAAATGAACAAAAGTGAGCTTCAGCTCCACAGTCCTCCCACGCTAAGTCATTGGCGGAAGCATATCATCAGCACCTGAAATGGTTTTTCCCAAGTAAGGTGAGCCAAAGCCCAATAAAGACAATCTAACACAATATATGAATCTTAGCAAAGATATAAATATGAAGTGTATATACAATGCCTGTGACAAAATCACTTACAACTCTTTCACAAAACCATGCAATGCCAAGTTTTATAACACTATCCATGTCATCTTAACCCCTTTCTAACTCAATTCATTTCATCTCAATCCATGAGCTACCTCAATTTATTACAGACAACCAAACTGAGGATACAATTTAAAGGTTCTCAAATCAATATAGTCATCACACAAATATTTCCATTTGCCATTTTACGAAAATTTCGTCCGCGAGAATCGACACCCATGTACACACAATGTTTTTGAGACTTTCACCTTGGACGCACATGCCAACTTAATTCAATGGAGTCCATCTTTTTTCTCCTCCCAAACATGAAGCACATCCCCTTTCTCCTCCCAAACATCATGCACATACAATGCATTAAACACAATCATATTCAATGACAATTAATAAGAGATTAGTTTCAATTCCCATAATCCTCAGGCAATTTCTATAACAATCATGGCTATCCTCTACCTATAGCCCAAAACAGATATTTCTAAACAGATATAAAATTTTTAAAACAAATAAATTATCCAAATTTTCATAAATGAGAGGTAATACATACCTAACTCCACCATTCATATAAACACCCATCCAATTTCGTGTTTCCATTACCAATTTCATTATTTATACAAAATAATCCTTTAAAAAGTTTCAGGGCAAAACCCATTTTCGTCCAAAACTCAACCCATGTGCCAAAATCAACAATCTTAATACCACACAACCTCATATCTACACTCATAATCATTCTCAACACCTACACTTGAAAACCTTTCTTTTGATTTTAAACCAAAACCCTATGTTTATTTAAAATCACCTCAAATTCCAATGTTTCTTACACATCAATGAATAACCAAGTCAAAAACCATATGAGAGTATAGAAAAATCCCTACCTCAAGTCTAGAAGATGGGAGAGAGAATGGAGACACTTTAAACATGCCAAAATCCAACTTTATTCAAATGGGAATATAGCCCTTGAGATGCTCTATCTTTTTATCAAAGAAAGTAGGGTGTAGAAACCACTATATCTAGGTGCAAAAGTAGAGAGAGTAAGTTTTAGAGAGAGGAACTCTAGATCTAGGGTTTTGAGAGAAAAAGATATGAAAAAGTGATGTAAAAGAAGGCAACTGCGAACTGATATATGCACAGTTCGCTCGAGTGCAAGAGTTGGCACTCGAGTGTTAGACACAATAAGTTGTTCCGCTTGAGTGCAAGAAATGACCACTTGAGCGCAGAATACACAAATCCAGTAGTTTTGCAGACAGAAGAACATAATGACCACTCGAGTGCACACCTGCTCGAGCGTAGGAAACACCACTCAAGTGTAGAATACACTCTCCTAGTAGTTAGCAAACCTACAAAAGTACTGAGAGTTTGCAAAGCTCACTCGAGTGCAGAAAGTGCCGTTTGAGCGGAAAAACAAAATTCTGGGCAACAAGAGTTGGGAAACCGAACAACCAACCTGTCCCAAACACAACCACAACAATCCAATAGCCAAGTTTAAGGGAAAAGAAGATAAGTAAGACATATTCAACAGTACGAAACCAAGAAACCCATATCCAGATTACAAAAAAAGTTAGGTCAAAATCGGAATCGCTATACCTCATAATTTTCTCTATGTTTTTAATCAAACCAGAGAAAATTGAACAACCACCATTTTCATTTTAACCCATTTTCTCTTGACTGTAAGACATTTAGATAACAACAAACTAGAGAAAATTGAACAAACACCATTTTCATTTTGACCAATTTTCTCTAGACTGTAAGATATTCAGACAACAACAAACCAAAAAAAATTGAACAACCATCATTTTCATTTGCTCACAATTTTCTCTGTGTTTTTTATCAAACCAAAGAAAATTGAAAAACTCGCATTTTCATTTTGACTAATTTTCTTTGGACTGTAATAGCAACCCAGAGAAAATTAAACAACCACCATTTTTATTTAGACCACTTTTCTTTGTGCTGTAAGATATTCAGACAATAACAAACCAGAGAAAATTGAACACACACCATTTTCATTCTGACTAATTTTCTCTAAACTGTAAGACATTCAGACAACAACAAACCAGAGAAAATTGAACAACCACCATTTTCATTTGCTCATAATTTTCTTTGTGTTTTTTATCAAACTAAAGAAAATTGAACAACCACTATTTTTATTTTGACCAATTTTCTCAAGACTGTAAGACATTCATTTTCATTTTAATCAATTTTCTCTGGACTGTAAGACATTTAAACAACAACAACCTAGAGAAAATTGAACAACCACCATTTTCATTTTGACCAATTTTCTCTAGACTGTAAGACATACAGACAACAGCAAACTAGAGAAAATCGAACAAACATCATTTTCATTTTGACCAATTTTCTCTGAACTGTAAGACATTCAGATAAAAACAAACCAGAGAAAATTGAATAACCACCATTTTCATTTAATCATAATTTTCTCCGTGTTTTTGATCAAACTAGAGACAATTGAACAACCACCATTTTAATTTTGACCAATTTTCTATGGACTGTAAGACATTCATTTTTATTTTGATCAATTGTCTCTGAACTGTAAGGCATTCAGACAACAGTAACCCAAAAACAATTTGACAACCACTATTTTCATTTTGACCAATTTTCTTTGGACTGGAAGACATTCAGACAACAACAAACCAGAGAAAATTAAACAATCACCATTTTCATTTGACCAATTTTTCTCTAGACGGTAAAATATTCAGACAACAACAAACCAGAGAAAATTGAACAAACACCATTTTCCATTTTCAAAGGAACCTCTATACCATCAAAAGTCTATAGTTCTGCTCCCAAATGATCCATATAATGCATAAAATGATCAAAAGCCACAACTCATTTCTTCTCTTCAACACTCTAGCTTCCTGAATCAATACAGTTTCTCTATTTCAGTAAGTCCCTCTTTGCTAGCCTCTCCATGGATTATTCCCATAAGTTTTTCCATGTCCCAATCTCTCTCTCCTTTAGGTCAAAAAATGTCTCAAAAAACTTGATTGCCCTTTCTATGCAAATAATCAACCATTGAAGCATCCATTGCCACCGAAAAAGCAGAAGGGAAAACAACATCTAACGTTTCCTCTTTGCACGAAACCAGAACTTCAAAGTTATCCCATCCCTGCCAAATCCCTATTTCAACTGTTGCCTGAACTTGTTGATGAAATCATTAACCTTTTGTATCAACCTGTTCATCTTGTAAAGCCTCAGTCGAGACTTTACCCTCTTTCACCTTCGCCAAACCTCCACGATTTCGTCCTCCTTGAAGTGCGCAAAAATGGACTTGGCGCTCGCCGGCTTTCGAATCTTTGTCAGAAGCTTCTCCGACAACTCGCGCAGAGGCGGGGTTGGTGTCGAACTTGATCTTATTCACATGATGATGGTAGACCTTGTCTAGACTCCTCGAATCATCTTTTGAGAAATGGGTTTGTTCAGAATTTTGATGGGTCTCTAATTTTGGGGATTCTGAATCTGGATTTGGGTTTGGATTGAAGTCTTGAGATTAGGAAGTGCCTTGAAGGGAGTGAAGTGAGGTTTGGATTTAGAGTGAGAGAGATGAAATATGGAAGATAGAGAGAGAGAAAGAGAGAGAGAGAGAGAGAGAGAGAGAGAGAGAGATAGGGTTTAATTTGAGAGAGTCAGATCTCTCTATGATATATGGGTGTGGTGTGGGGTTGAGGGACTTTAGGCATCATAAAATAATATTACGGATCTCTTCCATTACTAAAAATGGGAGAGGAACTTTAGACTAATTTTCCCATGATTTAAATTAAAAGCAAATCAAAATATAAGATTTTAAATTGATAAAATTAAAAACTCCAATTTTATTTTGGTAAAACGCTCCTATCCTGCTATTTTTGTTTAATAATTATTCCAAAAAGAAATTACTAACACAAAACTACAAATATTAACTACATCTTTTACCTTTTGATGAAACCTCCTAAAATCATGATTAAAAAAAGACTTACTCAAGACTACAAATACATCATGTATCTTTTGATCAAACCTCATACAATCATTAGTTAAATAAAAAAAATAAAAAAAAAAAAAAAAAACATTACAACAAAACTAACTATTTACAGCATCATATGTACGACATACATTAAATGCATGTCGTAGCTAGTACATTCTACGACATTTTTTTTTTTTGGCAAGCCGTTAATGTTTTGTCAATAACAACATACATACCATGTAAGTTGTTAATTTATATATTTATGACACACAAAAGTATAGTGATTTTGGTTTAGACCCGGCCTATTTTATAGTATGGACTCGAGTTTCATGATTTCGTATTGTTGTTCATGTCATATTTCCTTTATACTTCATTTCGTTTGGCTATTGGGTTATATTGGTTGCGTTTGGAACATGTTGGTAGCTTAGTTTCAAACTTTTGTTGCCCAGAACTTTACTCTTTTGTTCGAGCAACACTTCTTGCGCTTAAGCAGGCTTTGTGAACTCTCAGTATTTTGCAGTCTACAAACCTACTGGGAGAGTGTATTCTACGCTCGAGCGCCGCTTTTTACGCTCGAGCGACCCTTCTTGGGCTTGAGGGTTGGTTTACTGTTTGCAAAACTATTGGAAGTGTGTATTCTGCGCTCGAGCAACACTTATTACGTCGAGCGGATCAACTTATTGTGTCTGATGCTCAAGCATTATTTCTTGCGCTCGAGCGGATTGTGCGTATATTTGTTCATAAAAAGATCATTTTACATCACTTTTTCATATCTCTCTCTCTCTCTCTAAACATTTCAAAAATCCTAAATCTAGAGTTCCTCTTTCCAAAACTCACATTCTCTCTTCTAAAACACTTAGATCCGTTGGTTTCTCTACCCTAGTGTCTTTAGGAAAAAGGTAGAACTTCCCCAGAGCTCCATTTTGATCCAAATAAAGCTTGGTTTCTACGTCTTTGAAGTTCCTCCATTGCTTCTTTGATCTTCTAAGCTTGAGGTAGGGATTTTCTACACTTTTCTATGGGTTTTAACTTAGCTATTTGTGTTGTATAAACAATATTGTGATGTTTAGAAAGTTTTAAACAAACCTAGGGTTTTTGGTTAAAATCAAAAGAGAAGTTTACAAAGGGATGTATTGGAAATGGTTACGGGAGTAAGTATGAGATTGTGTTGTAGTAAAATCGTCGATTTGATTTTGACATTTGGGTTGAATTTTGGAAGAAAATGTAGTTTTCCTTAAAATGCCTCTAATGTTTATTTTGTATAAATAAAATGAAATTGGTGTTAAAAATGCAAAATTGGATTGATGGTTATATAAATGATAGAGTAGGATATGTCTTATTACTCACCTATGGAATTTGGATGATTTATTTGTCTTGGAGATTGTATATCTGTTTATAAATATTTGTTTTGGGCTATTAATGGAAGATAGCTATAATTGTTGTAGAAATTGTATGAGAATTAGGTGAATTGAAACTAATTTTCTCATCCATTTATATTAAGCCTTGTCACATCTTAAATACATTGCACATGTATGATGTTTGGGAGAAGAAATATGATGTACTCCGTGTTTGGGAGGAGAAAGGAGATGTACTCTGTTGAATTAAGTTAGTCGGAGTGTCTAGGGTGAAAGTGTAATGCCCTCAAAATAATAACATTAAACCCATCAATATAGACATGAATTGGTAATAAAGATAAACATTCTTCTATTCATCAGAGTAGTTTCTTACAAAAGTATTACATATTAACAACAAAAGCAAATGCCCTACGGGCTTACAGCTTTCCAAGTTAACACTTGGTTACAACAAAAAAGTGCTAACTCATTTACACATTAAGCCCTTGGCTTGAATATACATGTAATACATCAAAGAAATAAAAACGACAAAAGTCCGCCTGCCTCTAGCCTCCCAAGCTACGTCCTTGGAGGTGGCATGCTACCTGTACCTGAAAATGATATTCCCATATAGGGTGAGCCACAGCCCAGCAGAGATATACTAAACCAACTATGAACGATGACTAAAAGATTAGCAATTGATAGATGGCCAATATCGATACATCCACATATATCTCATCACAATTTCATAACATACAAGTCTATGTTACTTTTCATTCTCCACCTTTATTCAGTAGATAAGCATATTAGCTATATCAACATATCAATAGATAAACATATCACGCATCAACAGATAAGCACATAAGCTATATCCATACTTCACTAGACAAGCATATGAGCTGTATCTACACTTCTCAAAGATAAGCCTATGAGCTGTATCTTCACTTCTCTAGACAAGCATATGAGCTGTATCTACGGAGTTCATCCCCCATCACCTTCCAACACTATCCGGTTTAGAGGTACATCCCCCATCTTCCCCTAAACCGCGGAGTACATCCCTCATCTCCTCCTCTATACACAATGCATATAAACACAAAGGTTCTATACACAATCAATCAATACATAAAATTAATGTATTCAATCCACCGTCATACTCTATGACACATTCAATCGATTAGTTTTAGTTTGCCTAATCATCATGCATTGTCTACAACAATCACGACTATCCTCCACCGATAGCCCAAAGCAGTTATTTCTAAACAGAAAATAAATGCACAAATGGATATTAAATCAACTTTTCAACTAGATGAGTGATAAATAATCCAACTACCCCCTTTAACCCCTTCCCTTTCCAATTTTCACATTCTCAATTCAATTCCTCATTCCCAACAATTAATTATACAAATTAATCAATCAATGTAATTAGGGCATTTTCCATAATTAACATTACAACCCTTAGGTTCCATTTTCATTAATGTTTTAACATTAATTTCACTTTTTCCATGTCGAACATGCATCTAGGCTTTATATAACTAAAACCCCAACTTTTGTAAATTTACACAAAAGCCCCAAACTTTCACGAAATTACCAAACCAACCCCAACATCTCAAAATACTAAAATTTAAAGGCAAAACTCATAGAGAGGAGTAGGATATCCCTACCTCAAAGTTTGAGCTCCAATGGAGATGAAGACCAAAATCAAAATGCTTCAAATTACGAAATTTTCAGATTAAAATGTAGCCCTCAACGATCAACACAACTTTCGTAAAGACCAAAAGTGAGCAAACAACTCCTACTAGATCAAATCTAAGAGAGAATGGCCGGTTTTAGAGTGAGAAGCTCTGAAAATGGCTTTTTGGAAAAGTAAGAGAGAGAAAAGATCTTGAAAAAGTGATCCAAAAGTCGGATCTCGGATTTATATAAAAGTCGTCCCGCTCGAGCGTCAAACTCCCCGCTCGAGCGGCACTCACAGACTCCCGCTCGAGCATCAACAATCCCGCTCGAGCGGCGGATACACACTCGCAGAACTTTTGCAGACAGGTCTCCCGCTCGAGCTTCCAACTCCCCGCTCGAGCGGCACTCACACAATCCCGCTCGAGCGGCCAATCCCACGCTCGAGCGTCGAACACTGCACAGGAAATACTAGATGGGTGAAACTCCCGCTCGAGTGCCAAAACCCCCGCTCGAGCGGACAGGTCAAAATCTGGGCAACTAGTTTTGGTTTCTAATCTCAACCAACTTGTAACAAACCTGCCCAACACATCCTATAACTCAAATACAAAGTAAGAAAGGATGTACACCAGGTAATAATCAACTACTATCATCCATGGACACATGTCCGGATCACTGTACAACAAGGGTAAACCCGAGATCGCTATAGCCTCCCCCCTTAAAGAATTTCGTCCCCGAAATTAAACACAAGTTCAAAAAAGTTTTCCCCATGTCTAACAATATTACGACATGATATTTAAACATTTCGACCCATTACCGATCAATTCCTTCTCTTTTCAAGAGGCACTTCACAACACATAACACAAGTGCATTATCAACATGCAATTTTTTGTCCATTTTCAACCATTCCCAACATGCATGGTTCACAGTTCATATCATTATCAATATACATGATACAACTCCAATTCTACAATATAGCCAACATATGCAATATCATAATCAACTTCCCATATCGAGGTAAGTTCTACAACATACTTCCATTAAACCAAAACACTACCAATGTTTTACAACTTAAGACATATATAAAGCTCTTAAGTCCATCAATATTACAAAGTCTAAATACAAGATTACACATCAATAAACATGTCCGGATATTTCTCGTGGACCTCCAACTCACGTTCCCAAGTGGCCTCCTCCACTCCGTGATGTTTCCACAAAACCTTCACTAAAGGGATGGTCTTGCCACGCAGGACTTGATCCCGTTTATCCAAGACCCGAACTGGTCTCTCCTCATACGAGGCATCCTCATCTACCTCTAAGTCGGTCCAATCTAATACATGCGATGGATCCGGCTCGTACTTCCGAAGCATACTCACATGAAACACGTCATGCACTCCGGACAACTACGGCGGTAAGGCTAAACGATAAGCAACCTCGCCAATCCTCTCAAGGATCTCAAAAGGCCCAATAAACCGAGGGGATAACTTCCCACTCTTCCCAAACCTCATCAAACCTCGCTTAGGTGATATTTTCAAGAAAACATGATCACCTACCTCAAACGCCAAAGGCCTCCTCCTACGGTCGACATAAGATTTCTGACGACTCTGGGCTGTAACAAGCCTCCTACGGATAAGTTCAACTTTCTCCGTCGTCTCCCTAACCAACTCCGGACCCAACAAAGGTGCATCACCCACCTCGGCCCAACAAACTGGAGACCTATACGGTCGGCCGTACAAGGCCTCAAATGGTGCCATACCGATACTAGACTGAAAGCTGTTGTTGTAGGCAAACTCTACCAAGGGCAAGTGCCTCTCCCACGTCCCACTGAAGTCAAGGACACAACCTCGAAGCATATCCTCAAGGATCTGAATAGTACGCTCGGACTGCCCGTCAGTCTGAGGGTGATAAGCCGTACCAAAGGTCAACTTAGTGCCCAAGGCACTCTGCAAACTCTGCCACAACCTAGCAGTAAAACGAGGGTCTCTATCTGAGACGATCGTCACTGGGACCCCGTGCAGTCTCACTATGTCCCGAATATACAAGTCGGCAAGATGATCTACCGAATCTCTCACGCGCATAGGAATGAAGTGCGCCGACTTAGTCAACCGGTCTACAACCACCCAAATGGCATCACTACCCCGCTGAGTCCTCGGAAGACCTACAACGAAGTCCATAGTGATATGCTCCCACTTCCACTCGGCAATAGGCAGGGGTTGCAACAAACCCGCTGGCCTCTGATGCTCGGCCTTCACTTGCTGGCAAGTAAGGCACTTCGATACGAAAACAACCATATCTCTCTTCATACCTCGCCACCAAAACTGGCGACCCAAATCCCGATACATCTTAGTGCCTCCCAGATGCACTGCAAGACCTGAATGGTGAAACTCTCGGAGTACTTCCTCTCGGCAAGACTCCGACACAAACAAACGGTCTCGGTATCTCACACTCAGGTCGGGATACACCGTCAAACCCTTCTCAACCTTCCCACCTGAGATCTTCTCTCGGAGGGATTCTACCTCAAGGTCACCTCTTTGTGCCTCTAACACTCTAGTCACAAGTGTAGGCTGCGCGACAACAAAAAACAAGGCCGCAGCCTCAACAGATTCGCCCAGTAGCAAATCAAACTCGCCAAGTGCTCCCAACATCTCCCATTCTCGGATGGCAATACAAGCTACATCACTAATGGATTTCCTACTAAGGGCGTCGGCCACAACATTGGCCTTTCCCGGGTGATAATGCAACTCAAAGTCGTAGTCCTCAATGAACTCCATCCATCTCCTCTGCCTCAAATTCAAGTCTCTCTGTGTAAACAGATACTTCAAACTCTTGTGGTCCGAGAACACCTTGAACTTCTCACCATAAAGGTAGTGCCTCCAAATCTTCAAGGCAAGGATCACTGCTGCTAACTCTAGGTCATGTGTGGGGTAATTCTTCTCGTGAATTTTTAACTGACGTGAGCCATAAGCTACCACTTTCTCTTCTTGCATCAACACACAACCCAAACCCTCTCGCGAGGCATCACAATAAACCGCATAACCCAACCCTCTCTCCTGAATAATCAAAACTGGAGCGGTGGTCAATCTAACCTTCAACTCTTGGAACGACTTTTCACAAGTCTCACTCCATACAAACTTGACCCCTTTCCGCGTCAATCTAGTCAACGGCGAAGCTAGCCTGGAGAAATCCTTCACAAACCGATGGTAATACCCAGCTAATCCCAGAAAACTACGGATCTCAAATACACTCTTAGGCTGTGCCCAATCTTGCACTGCCTCTACCTTGGATGTATCGACAGACACTCCTTCCCCGGATACCACGTGGCCTAAGAATTTGACTTCCCTCAGCCAGAACTCACACTTTCCAAACTTGGCATACAGCCTATGGGCTCTAAGCAACTCAAGCACCACTCTCAAGTGCTCCTCGTGCTCCTCCTCTGAAGGCGAATAAATCAGGATGTCATCCACGAAAACGACTACAAAACGGTCTAAAAATTCCCGGAAGATCCGGTTCATCAAGTCCATAAAGACTGCCGGTGCATTGGTAAGCCCAAATGGCATTACCAGAAACTCATAATGGCCATACCGCGTACGGAATGCCGTCTTAGGAATATCCTCCTCCCTGACCCTCAACTGGTGGTAACCCGATCTCAAGTCTATCTTAGAGAAACAACGGGAACCCTTCAACTGGTCAAACAAATCATCTATGCGGGGCATAGGGTACTTATTCTTGACCGTAGCCCGATTCAACTTCCGGTAGTCTATACACAATCTCAAGGCACCATCTTTCTTTTTAGCAAAGAGGGCCGGTGCTCCCCACGGTGAAACACTAGGGCGAACAAAACCCTTATCTAGCAATTCCTGGAGCTGAACTTTCAACTCAACCAACTCTGCTGGAGCAAAACGGTAAGGTGCCATAGAAATCGGCGCCGTGCCGGGCACTAGATCTATAGAGAACTCTATCTCTTGGTGAGGTGGCAAACTAACAAGGTCTTCGGGAAAGACATCCGAATACTCACAAACCACCCTCGGCAATACAAGTTGGGTCTCACCACTCTCACCACTCTCAAAGCTAGCAAGTAGACCACTAAGCTCACTTCGCCCTCGCGAATCATACCCCGGTGGCAAAACACTACCAACCCGGTCTCCCAAGAAATGGAACCACTCCCCGCTCAAGGTACATAACGTGACCCTCTAGTGGTAGCAATCGATAACAGCCCAGTATGACGATAGCCAGTCCATACCCAAAATAACATCAAAGCCCTTCATGGGCATGACAACAAACGGAAAAGGAAGCCTATGGTCGGCGACCTCTATATCACAACCTCTAACACCTTGTTTCAAGATCAACTCACCACCCAAAGGCGATACCACACAAATAGGAGATGCTAACTGTGCCAACTCCAATTCTAAAACAGATGCAAATGCAGCAGATACAAAAGAATGAGATGCACCCGTTTCAATCAACACACTAGCAACCGAGTTGCAAAACAGAAAAGTACCTCTCACTACCGATGGAGCCGGTACTAAATCCTGCGCGGTAACAGCATACACGCACCCTGTGGGCCCCTGATCCCCCTGCTCACCTCTAAGAGCATACGACTGCTGTACTGACTGGGACGACGAAGCCCCCGGATTGGCCCTCGAGGCCTGCACAGACTGGACTGGCTGAAAACTCTGCGTCTGCCTGGAACCAGACGCTCCCGAAGTGGCACTCAACTGTGGGCAAAACCTCTTCAGGTGCCTGAGTTGACCACACTGATAGCAAGACAAGGACTGGCCTTTGCCCTGACTCTGGCCCTGAGATCTAGCTGATGAAGAAGCAGCTCGCTGACCCCCTCCCTTCTGCGGGCAAACCGAAACTTTGTGACCCAGCTGGCCACACTTGTAACAGGTGAAATCCCCCTGACCACCTCTCCCGGAGCCTGCACTCGGCACTGGAAAGGTCGACCTAGCAACTCCACCCTGAGACTGCTGAGGGTTAGAACCCTTCTGTCTCCTGCCATCACCCTGACCATCTTGGCTCCTCTTGGAGCCTCTCTGCCCCTCATCCTCCTCTTGCATCAAGAGTTCTATATGAGCTGCAGCATCCACTAAATGTCTATACTCACGGATGAAAGACCCACCAACCCTCAACTTGAGGCCCCGTCTCAACTTCCGCTCAAACTCATAGCAACGGCGTTCTTCAGACGCCACCAACTCAGGTGCAAACCTGGACAAACTAGTGAAAGTGGCCTCAAACTCTGCCACAGACATGCCCTGCTGATTAAGCCGGCTAAACTGATCCCTCAACTTCTCCCTAGCCACTGCAGATAAAAACCTCTCCTGGAAAGCATTTACAAACGCCTCCCATGTACCACCAACCCGAGCCTTCTCGTACTTCCACCATTGACCCGCATCTCCCTTCAGCTAGAAGGATGCCAAGGTCACTTTCAGTGCCCCGTCCTCGATGCCAAGCATCTCGAACGTCTTACTCATCTGTTCTAACCACTCGTCAGCCTTCAGTGGCTCCTTTGGATCTCCAACAAATTCGTCCGGATTAGACCGGAAGAATTCCCTCTTCAAGAAAGAAGGCCCTGCCTCAGCTGTCTGATTCCCAGCCCTGAGAATACCCAAAGCCCCTGCTATCTCTCGTGCCAAGGCACTCATAGCCTGTTGACCCGCTGGCTCGGCCATATTAGCCTGGCCAACTCCCTCCTGCACTGCCGGAATATCACCCGGTAAGGGTACTTCCTGCCTCGCAGGCCTACCACGCCTAGCACCTCTTCCTCGTCCTGACATCCTAATAAAGGTAATACAGAACATTAGCACATTCACAATGTGCCAAAACTAAACACTCACGTCCTAATGCATGGACAACAGTAATTCACTCCACGTAAGCACATAAACACATAAGCACTTACGAATTTCATTTCCGGATAATGATAGTCCCGAGGCGTTACTAGAGTTCCGGTTAGAAACAGCATTGATCAAGTGCTTTTCCAACAAGACTCCTAGAAACCCAAGGATCCAATCAACATCCTAGAAACTACATTCCATACCCACATAGTCACATAAGCATGTTATCAATTAAGCACATAGCATATGACACTACATCTAAGTCTCTATCAAGCGAGACAAACCCATTGTGATCCTAATCACTTCCCACGTACCCAAAGTATTCGAACCCGGTACGCTCTGATACCAAGTTGTAACGCCCTCAAAATAATAACATTAAACCCATCAATATAGACATGAATTGGTAATAAAGATAAACATTCTTCTATTCATCAGAGTAGTTTCTTACAAAAGTATTACATGTTAACAACAAAAGCAAATGCCCTACGGGCTTACAGCTTTCCAAGTTAACACTTGGTTACAACAAAAAAGTGCTAACTCATTTACACATTAAGCCCTTGGCTTGAATATACATGTAATACATCAAAGAAATAAAAACGACAAAAGTCCGCCTGCCTCTAGCCTCCCAAGCTACGTCCTTGGAGGTGGCATGCTACCTGTACCTGAAAATGATATTCCCATATAGGGTGAGCCACAGCCCAGCAGAGATATACTAAACCAACTATAAACGATGACTAAAAGATTAGCAATTGATAGATGGCCAATATCGATACATCCACATATATCTCATCACAATTTCATAACATACAAGTCTATGTTACTTTTCATTCTCCACCTTTATTCAGTAGATAAGCATATTAGCTATATCAACATATCAATAGATAAACATATCACGCATCAACAGATAAGCACATAAGCTATATCCACACTTCACTAGACAAGCATATGAGCTGTATCTACACTTCTCAAAGATAAGCCTATGAGTTGTATCTTCACTTCTCTAGACAAGCATATGAGCTGTATCTACGGAGTTCATCCCCCATCTCCTCTCAACACTATCCGATTTAGAGGTACATCCCCCATCTTCCCCTAAACCGCGGAGTACATCCCTCATCTCCTCCTCTATACACAATGCATATAAACACAAAGGTTCTATACACAATCAATCAATACATAAAATTAATGTATTCAATCCACCGTCATACTCTATGACACATTCAATCGATTAGTTTTAGTTTGCCTAATCATCATGCATTGTCTACAACAATCACGACTATCCTCCACCGATAGCCCAAAGCAGTTATTTCTAAACAGAAAATAA
The DNA here is from genome assembly GCF_055761805.1 of Camellia sinensis. Classification (NCBI taxonomy): domain Eukaryota; kingdom Viridiplantae; phylum Streptophyta; class Magnoliopsida; order Ericales; family Theaceae; genus Camellia; species Camellia sinensis. The sequence continues at coordinate 87,808,436 of NC_138965.1, forward strand.
ATGCACAAATGGATATTAAATCAACTTTTCAACTAGATGAGTGATAAATAATCCAACTACCCCCTTTAACCCCTTCCCTTTCCAATTTCCACATTCTCAATTCAATTCCTCATTCCCAACAATTAATTATACAAATTAATCAATCAATGTAATTAGGGCATTTTCCATAATTAACATTACAACCCTTAGGTTCCATTTTCATTAATGTTTTAACATTAATTTCACTTTTTCCATGCCGAACATGCATCTAGGCTTTATATAGCTGAAACCCTAACTTTTGTAAATTTACACAAAAGCCCCAAACTTTCACGAAATTACCAAACCAACCCCAACATCTCAAAATACTAAAATTTAAAGACAAAACTCATAGAGAGGAGTAGGATATCCCTACCTCAAAGTTTGAGCTCCAATGGAGATGAAGACCAAAATCAAAATGCTTCAAATTCTGAAATTTTCAGATTAAAATGTAGCCCTCGACGATCAACACAACTTTCGTAAAGACCAAAAGTGAGCAAACAACTCCTACTAGATCAAATCTAAGAGAGAAGGGCCGGTTTTAGAGTGAGAAGCTCTAAAAATGGCTTTTTGGAAAAGTAAGAGAGAGAAAAGATCTTGAAAAAGTGATCCAAAAGTCGGATCTCGGATTTATATAAAAGTCGCCCCGCTCGAGCGTCAAACTCCCCGCTCGAGCGGCACTCACAGACTCCCGCTCAAGCGTCAACAATCCTGCTCGAGCGGCGGATACACACTCCCAGAACTTTTGCAGACAGGTCTCCCGCTCGAGCTTCCAACTCCCCGCTCAAGTGGCACTCACACAATCCCACTCGAGCGGCCAATCCCACGCTCGAGCGTCGAACACTGCACAGGAAATACTGGATGGGTGAAACTCCCGCTCGAGTGCCAAAACCCCCGCTCGAGCGGACAGGTCAAAATCTGGGCAACTAGTTTTGGTTTCTAATCTCAACCAACCTGTAACAAACCTGCCCAACACATCCTACAACTCAAATACAAAGTAAGAAAGGATGTACACCAGGTAATAATCAACTACTATCATCCACGGACACATGTCCGGATCACTGTACAACAAGGGTAAACCCGGGATCGCTATAGAACGTCTCGAAAACTAGGAATATACATGGGTGCTGATTCCTACGGATGAAATATCCGTAAAATGGTAAATAGAAGTTTTTTGTATGATGGCTGTATTGATTAGAGACCCACTAAGTTGTATCCTCAGCTTGGTTGTTTGAATAGAATGGAAAAGACTCATGAATTGAGATAACATGGATTGAATATGAGTTTGATATAGCTCGATTTTGTAAAAGGGTTATAAATGATTTTATCACGGGCATTGTATGTGCTTACTACACTTATATATTTGTTAAGATTTATGTATTATGTTAGATTATCTTTACTGGGCTTTGGCTCACCCTATGTGGGAAAAACATTTTAGATGTTGATGATATACCTCCGCCAAGGCACTAGCTTGGGAGGATTTGGAGCAAGAGCTTCTTTATTGTGTTTGTTTTGTATAGCCAAGGGCTTTAAATGTATTGGACTTAAACTTCACTTTTGTTGTAACCAAGTCTCGTCCTGGAAAAATATAAGCTCTCAGGGCATTTTTATTTGTTTATCTCCTTTTTTCTCTTTTAACTTGCAACATATGCTATAGATTCAGGGCTAGGCTTTATGAATGTATAAAGCATACATTTCTCTTTTGTATATCATATCGGATTTAATGGAAGATACCCTTATTATTGTTGTTGTCATATTAGATATTGTGGATGGATTATTATAATAATTTTGGGGTGTTACAAAAAGTATGCCATAAAAAAATGTATATTTTTACAACAATGCATGTCGTAAAAACTCTTTCACAGCATGCACACAAATGTCATTATATGACAAGCTGTGAAAAGTTGAGCGTCATTTGCAGCATGCAGGTAAAGTTGTAAAAAGTAATAAATTAAACATTAATGACATACTTTGTATGTAGTCTATAATTTTTTACGAGATTTTTGTCATGCCATAAATTATCATACTTTCCATGGCATAGTTTTGTATGCGGTAGAAGGTTATTTTTAATATATTTATGGCATACTTTGTATGTTGTAAATAATATTTTACGACATTTTTTTGTATGTCATAAATTATCACACTTTTCACAACATAATTTTGCATGCCACAGAAGGTCATTTTTAATATATTTATGACATACTTTATATGCTGTATATAATCTTTTACGGCATTTTCTTGCATGTCAGAAATCATTACACTTTTCATGACATGATTTTATATGCCGCAGAATGTTATTTTTAATATATAATATATATATATATATATACAAAAATATAACCTTACCTAACAGTAAGTAGACAGTAGCTTATAAAATGCAACCTGTGAACAAATCACGCAGAAGCAACAACTATGAAGTAAGCAAAAACAACTAATATCCATACACCAAACAACTTGCATGCTAACTTTTATCCTCAACTTCTATCATATCAAGTTAACAACAACTTCAAACATACAAACCAAGAAAAGTATCCAAATCATAAGATTCACTAATCTCTAAAATACAACTTTAAACATCCAAAAAGCATAACTATAAATCATAAATCACCAAGTTTGTCCCCTCCCAATGCAACAATTTACATTTGACATTACTTTGATCCTACAAAAATTAGAAGTATATAAGCATGCTACTAAGTTAATGGGTGAACTTCGAAGTTTAGTAAGCAAACTAACAAAAAATAAAAGATAAAGGAGACATCATAATTTAAATAGCCAAAATAGAAAATTTGAGACAATCAAACATATTTTCTCTGTTTAGCTTTAATTCAATCAAACCATCCTCTTAATAAATACTTAACCATGCTTGCAAAACAAAGTAGCTCAAATTAGATAACCCAAATCTAGAATTATAAGCTCAGAGGTCGGAATATGAGAAATAACATTAAGAAAGGGTTCAGCATCGTCGTTTCTGGATTTGAACACTCTGCCATTCTTTCTCTCCAATAATCTTTTTGTGGTCAAAACCATAGCGAAGGTTTAAAAATAAAAATAAAATAATATTAACATGATGCATTTTTATTTTAAACTACACATTTCAAAACTGTGTCATTTTGCTTCAACTTTAAACATGGATGGTTGGATTAGAAAAACAAGATCTGTAGAAAATCTTGTTCCGTCAGTACCACCTCAATACACCTGACCTTGAGCCATTTGAATTTTGAAGCACCATGGAAACACCATGGTATGCACTTTTAACTAGCAGCCTCGCAACACACAAATAAACCAACAACAAGAATTTGTAAAGAATCATTAAGTAAAAAAATAAAATCCAAAATGAAACTATAGAAAGTTATAAACAATTAAAATTAGAGGAAAAAAGACAAGATAATCACTGGAAATTCCACATCATAAATTTATGATGAAAGCAAATTTGAGTTTCTCACTCAAATCACAATCTCTAATACATGTAAATATATACCAACAACATTAAGAGTTGGTAAAAAGATCATTATTCCAAATTTGTTAGTTACTTGAATTATGTAGAAGATAGTTTTTATGATGAGTAAATAGCAATTCTGGCTTTCCATAGCCACCGACTACCCTCAATACTCTTAGGAATTTTGTCTGAGGACCCCAAGTTAGAATTATATCAAACCCACCTCAAATAGATGAAATTATTCATAAAATAAAAATTATTTCAGTTCAATGGGGTCACCGTACACCAAGCACGACCTCTGAAATTATTTCAGCTCAATTGGATCATAGTAGGGTAGGTAGTCATCTATCATGCATCAAATTTAATGTTAAACGTTCACATGAATGATTGACGAATAAAGGCGATTATTTTTGCTTATTCATAGTGAAAATGTAGATATTCTACTATCCATTGTCATCAAAAACAAAAATCCAACTATCTAAACCTTATTTAAGTTCTATTATCTTTTCTATTCTGCAATTTAGATGGTAAGAGCAACAAATTCTTTTCCAAAAAGATTTAATTTCCAACTAAAGAGGAACAAATCCTACTGGTAAAAACCTCAATTAAATCCTTTCATACAACTTCGAACTTTAAGGTTCCACATTCCCATGGGAATTGCTAAGAAAGCAGAGGAATATGAAACCAAATAAATTTTACACAAAAGAATATTGATTAATCTTCAACGAGTGAAAAAACTAATTTCTCCCAAGTAATACCAAAGTTTTCAATCACTTTTTTCATCAACCAACATATCCAAGGAGGCCACATTTAAATACCCAAATAGTACCCAAAAAAAAAAAAAAATCAAGTCTTAGAGAATTTAATTTTGACCAGATAGGAACAAACCAATCATCAACCAAGTAATGCGTCCATAGTTCTACATATCACATAAAATCAAAACATAGAAGGGAAAAAAAATTGAACAAATAAAGATTAACCACGCAGGTAGGGGTGGAATAAGTCTAGGTTGCAAGTTATGTACATAAAAATAAATAAATAAATAAAATAAAAAATAAATAAAATAAAAATAAAAATTGAGTTAGTTTGGTACATGAAGAGAAGTATGTCATGAAGAGAAAAATAAATAAATCTAACAAGAATCTTTTTTTAAAAGTTATGAACTATTAATTAGATCCCAGATTAGACCAGTTTTAAGGATTTTATTGATTGATATAAACAAGTAAATAAAAAGAAAAAAATAAAAGGTAGGGAACAACACGCAGAATTCTTATACTGAATGCCAAAACTCATCAGCGGAAATTGTAGGCAACACAAGAAAAAAAAAATGCATAGATATGATGTGATAAAATACACAAACTTTAAAATAGGCAATGCATAAGTAGTTGGATTGAGCACAAATGGCAATAACATAAGATTAAAATTTGTATAAAAATCTTTAAAAATTAATAAATACAACAAAATATCAAAATATATTACAAGTTTTTAATTTTGTTAATTTTTAGTTTTGTATTCGATAATTTTTTTAAGAGATCTTGACCGGCCTACCTAATAACTAAGGGTGTAAATTTGGCTCGGTCCAACTGGCTCGTCTCACCGGGGCTCAAGCTCAGGCCGACCCATTGTAGGGCCATGTAGGTTCCAACCGATATTAGGGTTGGGTCAGGCCAGCTTGCGTGGCAAAAATCTAGGCCCAAGCCCAAGCCCACTCAAAATAGGGTTGGGGGCTAGGCCACGGCCCTAGGCTCGAGCCGCAAGCCGAGTTTAGCGGGCCCTTTTTTTGGCTAAAAATAATTGATAGATATTATATATATAGATTATTTATGAGGGATAAAAAAATAAAAGAAAATTTGTACTAAAGTATTTTAGTTATGATTAATGAGATATTTAGTTATTATGACTTATGTTTTTTTAGTTATGACTAAAAAAAATATGAAATTATGTAATTTTCTTCTTTTGTTATGATATTGTTTTAGTTATGATTTATGAGAGCTATTTGGTTGTGTCTCGTGTAATATTTAGTTATGACTTATTATTATTATTATTATTATTATTATTATTATTATTATATAGTTATGACTAGGTATCAAGTTATGTCATTTTATACTTTAGTTATAATTAATTTTCTTCTTAAATTATGACATTATTTTAGTTATGATTAGTGAAATATTTAGTTATGTTATGTTATGTTTTGTAGTTATGACTTATAAAGTATAAAATTATATCATTTTTTTTATTTAGTTATACGGTGCGTACATAGTCTTTCCCTGCAAAAAATAAAAAAAATAAAAAAAATTGAAATGAAATTAATAATTTTATATATATCAAAATGAAACGAAATATTACAATCATTAAATTAAATAGATAATATTTAATGAATAATTTTTATTTCAAAATGAAATAAAATATTACAAAAATTTATATCATTAAATAAAATAGATAAACATTATTAAAATTTTATTTTTCGAGCCAATTAGGCCAAATCGTAGGCCGGGCTAGGCTTCAAAACAAAGGGCCTAGGGTCCTAAGCAGATAGGGGTGTAAATTTGGCTCGGCCCATGTCAGGCTTTGTAGGCTCCTGCCAAAATTCAGGTCGGGCCACGGGCCAACAAATTTGGCCCAAGCCCAGGGATATTCGGGCTAGTGGGTCGGAACTCGGGTAGGCCTAGTGGGCCTGGGCCTGGACTCGAGCTTGGGCCAGCTTAGGTGGGCTTGACAATTTTTTTTTGTTTTTTTTTAATTTTTCTACTAAAATTTTATTATTTTTCACTAAAAAATACATTAGGCCTTAAGCAGGCTGATGGGCTGGCCCACAAGCCGGGCCAGGCTTCAAAATGATTGGCCATGGCCTCGGGCTTAGATGAGCCTAGTCAGGTTGGGTAGCACCAAGCTGTGAGCCGTTTTCAAATAGGCCACGAGCCAGTGGGCCAAATTTGCACCCCTACTAATAACTACTGTAACAAGGGAGAAACCAATTTGATATTGATGAAGTTGTGTGTACTTTTATTTTTCAAAAGCAACAATTTACGATTATGTTTTTAACCATTTAAAAGACCATGATATATGGATAGATAAGAAAATTCTTGTATTATTAATTAGGGTATTCAAATTATCCAGTGAACCAAATGATTGAATTAAATCGACCTCTTGGGTTGGGTTGGGTTGGTTTTTGAATTCATTGGTTTGGTTCTAGATCTTCAAATTGTCAAACCAATAGGATTAGGTTGGTTCTTGGTTTAGGACTTACTTAAATCAAACCAACCTGCTAACCCAATATATATATATATATATATATATATGTGTGGGTGTTGATTTTCGACCACACAACCAAAAGGGAGAACTTAGCTGGAGAGCACCGGCAGAATAGATTAAGCCCGAATAACCTGTCACAGAAAGATAAGAATCCCGCGGTAGTTCATCCACCCGGGGACACTCCGACGATCAAGTCAGTAAAATATCTCTCAAAGATAACCAATAATGCTTAACTCGCTAGACAGAGCATAAAAGACATACCTTAGACCCATGGGGGTGCCTCCCTTTTATAGCCAACACAATCCTAGTCCCAATAGAAACCTAGCTCTAATGGACTTAGGATTACTATTAATCTTGGACTCCTAGTAAGATTAGGACAAACTCTCTAAGAGTCTTATCTTTACCCAAACTGAAGTCTTCTCCCCATTCTGGACTCTTGTCCCTTATCCGCTTATCCCGGATTCCGGTATTCTCGCAGATAACCTCGACCTAGCCGAGATCATCTCAACATCATGACCAGGACACGTGGCACCCCGGTTGGCACTTCGGTGACACCGCGGCTACGTGTCGTCATTCAAAATTTATGTCCCCACAACTGTCCCGTAGGTTCTATTACCTTGGCATCTTGAGATGACAGAACCTATATCATTCATTCCTTTAATTATGACCCTGGTTTAACTTCAGCTCGTAAATTTTTCTTAAAATTTCAATAGGTGTTAAACATAACCTCGGTTTAACTTCAACTTGTAAATTTTTAAAATTTCACCAAGTGTTAAACATGTCATCGGTTTAACTTCACCTTGTAATTTTCAAAATTTCAACAAGTGTTAAACATGTCATCGGTTTAACTTCAACTTGCAAATTTTTCTCAAATTTCAACAAGTGTTAAACATGACCTCGGTTTAACTTCAACTTGTAAATTTTTAAAATTTCAACAAGTATTAAACATGACCTCGATTTAACTTCAACTTGTAAATTTTTAAAATTTCAACAAGTGTTAAACATGTCATCGGTTTAACTTCAACTTGTAAATTTTTGTCAAATTTCAACAAGTGTTAAACATGACCTCGGTTTAACTTCAACTTGTAAATTTTTCTTAAAAATTTCAACAAGTGTTAAACTGATCTTGGCTTGAAAATTCGAACTCCCATGCATCATTCTCCAGTCCTCTACATGGTTTCCACCTACTCCTTTGTGGACCTTATATAAAAAGTCTTTAACTGAGACTGAGCTTTTCTCTTCTCGAACTTAATCATCTAGGCCGAGATATTGTCTTTTGGAATTCTCCATGCCTGACCTCTCGCGAAGGCCGGTGAGAATGTTCCTTGGTCCCGCCATGCTAGGGGACTGTAGGACCGTTTTCTGCCCCCTTTTTTAGGCACCTTTCTTGGCCGTTGGAATCGGCGTATCTTGTAACGGGAATGGTGGTTACATGACGTTGTTCTGCATCATGAAATTGACGACTCTTTGCAGGTCTGCCAATTTGTCCGCCATTCCCTTCATCTCGTCATCCCTCCGCAGGCATCTATCTTTCTGTACTTGGAGGTCGTCCTCATTATAGTACTCGCTCCGGTCCGATTTCTTCGGTACGCCGCCCTCCTGGCCAACGTCCTTTCCTCCGTGATTCTTATCACGAGTCTCTTCATTGCAATTTTCTTCTTCGACGTCAAGGTCAATATGTTTCCCACTCTCAGTAGGGGTGTCGTCCCCAACCTTCTCATTCTGTCCGTCGTTGGCAATCTATTCTCCTTTATTTCCCACAGACGACGCCAAATTGTAGGTGTTGATTTTCGACCACACAATCAAAAGGGGGAACCCAGCTGGAGAGCACTGGTAGAATAGATTAAGCCCGAATAACCTGTCACGGAAAGATAAGAATCCCGCGGTGGTTCATCCACCCGAGGGCACTCCGACGATCAAGTCAGTAAAATATCTCTCAAAGATAACCAATAATGCTTAACTCACTAGACAGAGCATAAAAGACATACCTTAGACCCATGGGGGTGCCTTCTTTTTATAGCCAACACAATCCTAGTCCTAATAGAAACCTAACTCTAATGGACTTAGGATTACTGCTAATCTTGGACTCCCAGTAAGATTAGGATAAAATCTCTAAGAGTCTTATCTTTACCCAAACTGAAGTCTTCTCCCATTCTAGGACTCTTGTCTCTTATCTGCTTATCCCGGATTCCGATATTCTCGCAGATAACATCGGCCTAACCGAGATCATCTCAGCATCATGACCAGGACACGTGGCACCCCGGCTGGCACTTCAGTAACACATCGGCCATGTGTCGTCATTCAAAATTTATGTCCCCACAATATATATTTAAAAATATATATATTGAAAGAGTTAGGCACTTTTACAGCGTTATGCAACCAAAATTCAAATTATTGTCATGACCATAGCAAGAGATTACTTGGAATTACACGGCAGTAAGAAACAAAAGTTCAAAAATGTATTGACTAGCAGCTCAATCCAACGAGTTTGCTTCACCACATGTTTGTGGACTTCTCTCAAACATGGGTTATATATATGTCTCAAAGTACATTTTATTGTTAATGATTATTTTTTTTATATAATTTACTTAAACTATTTTATTTTGATTTTCAAGTTTTAAATAATATTTTACTTTTTATTTATATTATGTTTAAATGCTTCCAGTGTGTAGTGTGTCAGCTTGGGTTGGTTCCTTACCAACTTGGTGGCATGCAAATTGATGCTCTCTCTCAAATGCGAACTTTGTTGGAATTAGTTTGTCCGCTTTGATGCTCTTTGCATCATTTTTTTTTTAATTGTATCTTTGATTGCTATTGACGTAATTAATAAAGTTTTTTTTTACCAATAAAAAAAAATTATTTCAATGTTAAAGATTTATTTATTTAATTATTTATTAATGATATATTCAATTGTTTTTAATATAACTAGCGGCCGGGCACACGCGATGCGTGTGCAAACTCGTTTAAAATTATAATATGATTTTGATATTATTTTTTCTAATAATATACATATAAACCATATGAATAATTATGTACAATGTAACATTTGATATTAACGTATTTGATAAATAAAACATATGCACATTACAATATGTGCACGTGTTTTAAAAATTGAAATATTTACTAATCTTAACTAAAAAAACTGTACAATAAAAATTCATATAAAATCTAAATTTGATAACATGAGACCGGAGATCCTGCAAATCTTGCAAAAAAAAAAAAGAAAAAAGAAAAATACATAAGATATATTTATCATAAGATTGCTAATAGTATACATTGATTAAAATTATATTTTACGTTATGAGGCATAATTATACATAAGTTTGGTTTTATAATTGGCTTATTATGTATAAAGACACAAAAGGTAATTATTGTGTTAATTTTTTGTAAACAAAATCTAAAAATTAAAAACTTACATATCGACATAGATTGATATCGTTCATATCAAATGTCACGTTCAATGATCTCTTCAAATTGTTTTGATGCAATTTTTGCCATAGATCTATGACAACAGTAAACGACAAAAAATAAGATGGAATTGACCGAAAATGAAGTACGTAACTTTAGTTATACATACAAACCTATAAGTAGATTACCTTGTAACAATGTTGCACATATATTTGTAAGCTTTCAATTTTTGAATCATTCGTTGCCTATAAAACTGAGGAAAAATATCTCACAGACATGTAAGTTGATTGTTTGACAAATTTATAAAATCTAAAATTAAATTGTAAATTCACAAATATGAATATATGGAGCGTAGTAGTAAAGTTCATAAGACTTGATCTTTTATCACATATATGTCCATATTGTCTTTGCTGCATATACTTGCTCTATCAGATATGATATGATTTCTATAAAAAGATTACAATAACTATTAGCAAATGTAACATATTGAAATTATTCATATAAAATGCCACAAACACATTATCATACTGATGTTGTCGTTGCCTCAAAAGCTCTCGCACAATTAATTTTCCCAATTGTTTTTTATCAACTTTAATAGAGACCTCCCATCCAAGACTGTATATGGAGAACTGTTTGACCTACATTAATTTAAAAGGTATAGTCAAACTCAAATATATGCAAATATTGTCAGATTAAATAGCAAAAATTTTGCAAACATTATTTTTTGAACATAAGTGAAGCCAATACCTGATTTTTAACTTTCTTATCTGCAACCATATTTGCTTCCTCTTGATAATTCTCCCAAAGCTGAAGTAGCTTTATTTTTTCAAGTATTTCTACAATCAATAATTATATGAAGATATATTATAAGTATATTAATTGTAGATTTTAAGAAATGACATAATATAAGCTGAATAAGAACATATTTAGTACATACCTCATGCATCAATAATTTGGTAATAAAACGTCTTTGTAGACTGCATTGCGGGTATACACTCCTTCTTCATTATTAACTGAACCCTTTTTAACCAAGACTTTCGTTGTTTGATCTGACACCCCTCGAGATAAAGCAACATATAGTTGCCCATGACTAAATACATGATCCGGAAGGTAAATTCCCACATGTGGAATTGTTTGACCTTGTGATTTATTTATCGTCAAAGCAAAACTAAGGCGAACTGGAAATTGTGTGCGAGTCATTTCAAATGGAAGTTTTAAGTTTTCCGAGCCTTTAATGGAATGCGATGTAGGAAAACTCTCGTGCCTTTGAAATGTCCTGTTAAAATCTCTGAATCTATGAAATTATCGTTCAAAGCTCGACACAGTAGCCTTGTGCCATTGCACAAACCAGAAGAAGGGTCAAGATTCCTCAAAAGCATAATTGGGGCTCCAACTTTCAAATGCAATGCATGTGGGGGCATTCCTCCTGGTGAAATGGAATTTAAAAACTCTTGTTGATACAAATTTTGGGTATCATTTTCAACTTTATCAAATGAGTGGTACACTCTTGATTCTCCTGGAAATCTCTGAATGATTTTCTCATTGAGCTTGTCGACATCTTCATTGTGAGGAGTTATTATGCCCCTACTAACCATATACTCGGCGTCAAAAGAATGGTTTATGTTATCAGGATAAATTTCTTCTAATAGTTGAACTATTGATTCTTCACCATTCCATGGTATTGCCATCGATGTTGGTACTTTGATCATTTCATCTATAATGGTAGGTTGTACACCATTTCCAACAGATAAAAAAAATTCACCAAACTGTTGGTCATTTATAGAGCGCATGTTTTGCTTTAAACGAAGTATTTAAATGTGACTCCAAAGAGGTGATTTGACTATCGATGCAGCAATAGTTTCAGCTTTTGTACCTTTAGGAACAACTGGAAGTACTTGTCGAAAATCACCACCAAACACCATAAGTTTGCCACCAAATGGATAATCAACACCAGTGATGTCTATGAGTGTTCGGTTAAAGGCTTCAAAAGCATAACGATTTGTCATTGTAGCTTCATCCCAAATGATGACTGTTGCACGTCTAATCAATTCTGCCAAATCTGATTGTTTAGGAATGGAACACGCGGACGAAGCCTCTGGATTTAAGGGGATCTTGAATCTTGAATGGGCAGTCCTTCCACCAGGTAAAAGTGTAGCTGCAATTCCAGAAGTTGTTGTTGCAATGGCAATTCTCCCTTGACTTCTCACTGAGGCCAATAGTGCATGATATAAATATGTCTTTCCAGTTCCTCCTGGGCTATCCACAAAGAAGATTGCACCAGTATTGCATTCCACAGCCTCCATGATTGAATTGAATGCTAAGTGTTGATCACTATTTAATGTGGCAATAGAATTTAAGTCTTCTCGAGGAGTTACAATGGAAAACTCATCTTGTATTACCTTTGGAACTGTTGAATTATCATCCAAATTCATTGTCATCTCAGGCAAATCGTATTCTGATATGTTCTTATTATGCTGTAGCAGGAGACGGTTTATATCTTGCAGGGTTTTGTTAAGGATATACATATTATTCATACTGTTTGAAGATATGTAATCTTCAATCAAGTAAGGATAAATTTCATCCCACAAACTTCGCACCCTTGTTGGCACACAGTAAACCAAAATTGTAACGAACAATCTCCTTAAAGCTGATGGCATGTGCATGGTTGCAGCTTCTAACAAACATTGTCGTATGCTATCATCATGCTCTAACAAACCATGATGTTCAGCTGCTTGTTTAAAAGTTGGGTACGCAATTCCATTAACCATCAACAAATGATCGAATGATTTTGGTCCTCAAATATGATTGAGTAAAATTCTCAAGTAAAATCTCTCCCTTTCTGATGGCGAAATTGTGTAAATTCTACCAATTACTCTTTGATGGTTCAATCTCAACTGCCAAATCTTTGCGCTATTGCACCATCTATAGTGTTGCGGTATCTCTCGATATAAGTATCGATTTGCAGTTTCATCATCAACATTTAATTGAAAGAATTGGGTAAGCATTGTTCTGGAATAATACTCATCGCCTAAAACATTTGTGATGTCTTGGAATGTATAAAACCTCACTTGCTGCTTATTTGGTAAGTGTATTTGGAGGCGTTCTACGCTAGGAGTCATTTTGGTCATTGAGAATTTGAATATTTTCCACAATGCTTCTGGAGCACAAACCCATCTTCCATCTATGAACTGTTGTACTTCGTCATAATTAGGACCTTGACGAACTTCTAATGCAACACGATCAGGCCCTTTATAAACATATTTGTATAAATACTTCATACTTGTAACACTACCATAAATTTCAAGATTGATATGACAATCATATTTCAAGAGCAACCATGGGTTGCATGGAATGACCCAACTATTATCCACCAAGACGCTTGGATTACTCTCTACAGGAACTTACTCCCCTTCTCTTCTTCGATAAATAGGATATGAATCGTTTCCAAGTGTAGTATTTGAAGAAAATGGCTTTGGGAAACGTCTTTTTCACCGACCATTTGTCATACACGGGGACCGTTCATTGTACATTCCACATGGGCCATGTATCATGTGTTTCAGAACTACACTGTATAATCTAGGCTCTAATCTCTTGTCTGGAATTTCAGCTCTGACAATGTTATCATAATCATCAGGAGTGCGTAACTTATCATTTTCATCCAAAATAATGACCATGTGGGCATGTGGTAAGCCTCTTTTCTAGTACTCAATAACATATGCATTAGGGCTGCTCGCGGGTCGGTTTTGGCCGGGTGCGGGTCAAAACCGACCCGACCCGCACTTATGCGGTTGGGGAAAAATGGACCCGCAACCACCCGCGATGCGGTTCGCGGTTTGTGCGGGCGGGTGCGGTTCGGTTTGCGGTTTAGTTTTTTTTTTTTTTTTTTTTAAACTTAAGCAAATTTGACATTTTTTGTTACTTTCTAAACACTTTTTTTTTTATTTTTTATAAGAGTTGAAAATTAAATTACAAGATATACAATTCATGATCATAATAAATAGTCCACATGTTAGATAAGATGATATGGAACCATGCTTGAGGATAGTAATTAATCTTCCTCCTTAGCTTGCAAAAACAAACCCTTAAAAGTCAAACTAGTAACACTAATTTAAATATGCAAAAACAAACCCTTAAAAGTCAAACTAGTAACACTAATTTTAATAGTGGATTAATCTTCACTGTTTAGTTTTTAATATGCAATAATGTGATAATAGAATGACAATTCAAAATACCATATTTAACTGTGTCTACTAGACTAATGGAATATAATGATTTTTTTTTTATATGTATAAATAAAAGTCAAACTAGTAACACTAATTTAAATATCATTATATCATGATAATGTATATAAGTGCCCATATAATAAATTTTACTTTCATCCAAAATGTAAAAATAAAAATAATAACTAGTTATCTCCATCCATTCAAAATGCAAAAAATAATAATAATAACTAGTTATTTTTTCTTAAAAAAAAATATATATATATATATATATATATATATATGCGGGTTGCGGGCGGGTCGGGTTTGACCCGAACCCGATCTTTTGCGAATTTCTTGACCCGCACCCACCCGCCTACCTACATCGAAACCGCCCAAAGCACTGCGGGTAGGGTAGGGTCGGGCGGTTTGTGCGGGCGGGTGGGTTTGTTGCCCAGCCCTATATGCATATGCCAGAACCTTCCCGAGTACATGTTTTGTAAGAATGTCAGTCTTCATCTCATCAAATTTTGAATGAAATATTCTTGTTAGCAAATTAGGATGATCATGTGGTGACTGTCCAGGTAGCAACTCAGCTTTAATTTCAGGCCAATTTGGATTGCAGGTCATCGTAAGAAAAAGATCAGGTTTTCCATACTTTTGGACCAGAGCCATTGCATCTTGATATCGCTGATACATGTCTCGTGGGCTACCAACAAATGACGATGGAAATATTGTTCTACGACCAACATTACCTAAACAAATACTTCACAAAAGGAAAAAAGAAATTGTATGTATGAATATAAACAAACATGCGTACATGTAATTGTAATATCGTACGTGATAATTTGTACCTCCATAATTTTCACCAGCATGTATTGCATCTAGAAGACCTTGATAAAAATCTGCTCGAATGTGATTCTGATGAGTACGTATCCATCTTAATTTGTTGGACTCAATCTTCACGTAATTATCTACAACATACTGCTGTAAGAGACGACCTCCTCGAAGAAAAAGAGATTGATCACCAGGGCGAATCTGAATTGATAGTATTTCAATGCTTTTAAATAATTAAAAGTAAAGATTTTATACGAAATAATTATAGATTGAATAACTTCGACAAAGTAATTTTTTAATATTATGTATACGTCATTACCTGTAGCATATAAGAATAGAAATCACAACATGTTACTTTTCTACCATCATTACTTCTGATATTTACATCCCATCCATATGAACCGTAGGGTAACAACAGAGGATACTGTAATGGATCATAGTATCCGACAATATCATAAATATTTAGGAGGTGACCATTGGCTGATTGGACAATGATATCTCTTGGTTTTAAATTTCCAGCTTCTTCGCCACCTACTAAAACTGCAGCAACTTCAGGAGCAGTAGGAAGGTTGTATTGGGGCCTATTACGTGGTTGCTCTTTGATTTGAAGTCTACATTCATGTATGTCTGGACGCTAAGCCAATTGGAAAAACGTGTGTACAAATGGATTATGAGTATTTAAAATATTCTTTATCTTGTCAAGCAAATCCAAGTGCAATTCTTCATTTTCAGACATTCGATTCTCATTCTCGTGGTCAGTGTCATAAACATACAGTTGCAAATATCTCGGTCTGTTGCTAGAATTTGGTAAGAGACTCCCAATCTTATGATAAATGGCTCCTTGTGCACGAAACGTGTACACACCTCGAGTTCTTGTTGCTAAGTTTTCATCAACATGAACACCCATTGAAGTGAATAAGAAAACATGATTGTAGGCTCGAATATTTTGTCTGAAATGACGACCTTCCACTGTTTGGTCAGAGAAAACATCAATCATCTCATTTGGAGCTATTACTGGTGGCAAAATAATTGTTCCATTATTACAACACATGGTAGATGTTTCACGGTGGAACAATCTTGCGTTGCAATGTCTACATGTAGTTGGAGCAGGGAACTGCATTCTTTGAAACCTTTCACTTTCATGAAAATTTCTTGCACAATTATGATATCTCCTATGGATAAATGATCGATTATCTGGAATATCTTCATCACTCAAAGCATCCTGATTGTGGTCGACGTGAGGGATATTTCCTATAACAATACATGTATGATGTATGGATTTATTATTAGCACAATAGTATTTATTTGAAAGTGTTTGAGTTTCATGTTGAATATTAAATTTAATTGTACTGCATATCATATTTGCATGATCATATTTTTTACATTTATTGTAAAGGTTGTTTATTTTGTAAAAGTACTTAAACTAAATAAATTATTTGTACCTTCCATCTGAACTTCGCGAAGATCTTGTCTGTTGCCACTCGTGCTTCCATGCTCATACGTCGAATGAGTAGGTGCATATCGGGGTAAGTCAATACGTGCGAGTGCAGTCATTCTACTTTCCCGTCTAAAAACATTAGTCGCAACCAAATTGCCTTCTTCGTGAATGGTTGGAAAAACTGTTGCTCGCGGCCTACGGCATCCTGTTCTATTTCTTCTTGGGATTGCATCGAAAAAGTTTAACATGCATCCTAGCAGTTAAAATTATAAATAATAAATTAAATGAATATTAATGTCAAAAGTGTTAAAGCTTACAAAAAAAAAATGTTTATAACATTTGAATACTTACTACTTGTTTGTGCATTCGTCATATTATGTACTTGATTTGGATGAGAAGTTTGTTCGATATTTTCAGATATTTGCCTTCTTTGTCGATAATTTGTTCGTCGCCTTGCAAGTTGTTGTTCGCGTTGTTCAATAGTCAAAGCAACCCTCATTTGTTTAGCATAATTACGCCAACTTTCCCTTTGAATTTCTCTTTGTTGCAAATTAGAGGTCGCACTTTCTTCGCGAATAAGCAATCTTCACCTGTGCTGAGCAAGACGACGTTGCTCCAATCTTGCTGAGCGTTGTTCAGTGCTTAAGTTTTGAATGCGTAACTGTTCAAATTCTCTTTGTGGTTGTTCAGTTTGAACATTTGGTTCCGAAGCTGAGCGTTGCCTCCTCTGTTGTAGGTATAAACGACGTCGTTCACGATTTTGTTGTTGTACATGTCTCATATTTGATGTGTTAGGGTAATCGTGATTCATTTTTCGTAAGATTGTAAGCAAACTAACACTTACGTAGATGAAATCCGGCTATCTTTAAAATGTGCCTACATTATATAAAATTATGTAAGAGGCAGTTATAGTATATTCACAATGCGACTCGTATACTCACAATATAATAAGCTTTATATTTTTATGTAAGTGTTTTCATATGTTTGTTTTTATATTTTTATAATGCATATTATTTTAAGCACTAATCTCATTTTGTGGAGAATTAAATAAAATTGCAAGTGAAAGAGATTACCTAGTAATGATGAGCCAAAACGTGTGCAACTTGAGATATGATTTAAAAACAAACTGAATATAAATTTTTCAAACATTCGATTAAATATAAAAATAAATAAAAAATAGAATTAAAAATACTTACAGTCAAAAGAGAAGTAGAAGATAAGTATTAATAAAACACGATTGTAGAAGTTATTTGTTCTGACAATCACAAACTCATTACGTAATAAATATAAAAAAAAATCATATGAAATTTTGGGACCAGTGAATTCTTTCTTATCAAAAAAATACACTTCAAAACAAACATATGAATAAACAAAGAGTTTTTTAGAAAAGTTACAATAAAAAAAATTAGACATCTACAACTTTCTTTGAATTTTGGCCACCCATGGTTTTTTCCAAATTTCATGAGATTTGGCCAAACTTTCATGAATTTTAACTAAAAAATTATACAACAAAAATTCATATAAATAAATATTAAAAAAATTACATATAAATAAAAATAAAAATAAAGATTGAATAAAAAAATTACATATTTGATTTTTTCAAGCATAGAAAAAGAAGTTATATATTTGAAGCCATTACAAACTGAAGCAATAGAACACTTACCGTGAAAGCAATTAGGTGTCGATAGAGAATAATTCGAAAAGTTTATTCTGAACAACACAAAGTTATAAAGCAACCTTCTGAATCAATAAACGAAGGAAAATAATAGTCAGTTTTTCTCTCCAACAAATCGATTAACATACTTTTTTTCTTTTACTTTTTAATGAAGAAAATAAAAAGTATAAGTAATAATGGTACACACAAAATAACAAAACAGGAACCCATATTCTTGGAACACTTGCAGTAAAAAATAAATAATAAACCCCCAAAAAAAAGACTTATTTGTTTTTAATTTTTTTGAAATAAAACAATTTTTATGAACATTGAATTGTTTTTAAGAAAAACACAAACACAAAATTAAGCAATCAAACAACCTAATTTTTTGAAAACATAAATTGTAAACACACAAATACAAATGTTGATATCAAAATTCAGACCCCTCTCTGAAACCATATTTGACCCCTCTTGGTAACATGAGACCGGAGAATATGCTCCATATTGTCATAAATCTAAATTGATAACGACTTGCATAAAATCTCCGGTATCATGTTACCAAAATTCTTTCATCTTCCCCTCTCTCTCTATTTACTATAAAATCTTCCCTTTTATTTGTTCAATGATTTATTTCTTTTTTGTTGGGAGAAATACTATTCAAGAACATTGCAATCTTATGATTCTCTTTATTCGAAATATATATCTACTGCTTATCCTACAATGTAAGCGTAGTATTGTTAATTATATTTTTATTTTCTTCAATAAAAAGTTTCATTATGTAATTAGGTTTTGTGGAGAAAAAAATATATTGATTCAGAACACTATTATGTATTTTGTTTCTTCATTAAAAACTTTCATTGTGTGTGTTTTTGGAGAAAAAAAAAAAAAAAATCAGTGCTCATAATTTTGTGTGTGTCTGTTTTTGAAAAAAAATCGGTATTTTTTGTATTTTCATTAAATTAATTTATAGGTTCTTAAATTTTAGGTTTTTAATTAAACAGTTTGACACCTATGTGCAATTTTTTAGAGACTTAAATAGTTTTGGCTTTTTTCCTCTTTCACTTTTTAAGCTATTGTTTCTTTTTGTGTATAAATTCAGCTTTTTGTTAATTTGATTTGTTTGTTTGTTTACTTTTGTGAGAACACTATTATGTATTTTATTTATTCATTAAAAAGTTTCATTGTGTGTGTTTTGAAAAAAAAATAAATAAATAAATAAATTCAATGTTCTTAATTTTGTGTGTGTGTATTTTTTGGGGGAAAAAAGCAACGTTTTTTGTATTTTCATTAAATTAATTTTTAGGTTCTTAATTCATATTTATGCAAGCTTCTTTGAATAATTTGGCACCATGACGTAGTGTAAAAGAGACCCAGTAATCAAAGAAACACAAACATAAAGTCAACCCAGACAACATAAATTCACATACATTATTTAGGATATAAAGTTGATAGTTACTCACAGATCAACAAATCATAGATAAAACCACAAAAAACATAATTAATTTAAATTAGAAAATTTAAAAAAGGTGGTGGTGCTTCTTTCCTCGTACAGTTGAAAACAACCATATGCAAAAACAAAGGTTTTTTTTTTAAGAATTGTTACAAATAAAGAAAATGGCACAAAAGATGATATCTATACAAATCCAAACAATTTGACTAAACCCAAAGAACTTGCAAACATTAAGTCCAGCTAAAATGAACCTATGTTATTTCAAGATTGAAAATTTAAATTTGCCAAACAATAATAACCTTTTCCTTCAACATAGAATTGAAATCAGAACAAAATCATTTAAAACAAATAAATTGACCAAAACCCAAAATTCTTAACTTATTACACGCCACTGAATGATTTTTATTTTTTATTTTTATACTGATCATTCATATAAACTTATTGATCATTCTTAACTTATTAATAACTTTTGGTGTCCTCCTTGTCTATCTATTGTATGTTCTATTATTTTTATTTGGATTTCTTATTTCGGTTTTTCTTTATTCTTAAATTTGTGTGTGTGTGTGTTTTTGTGGAAATATATATAGATATATATGTATATATATAAAAATTGAGAGAAAGAAATGGACAAAACAATGAAGAATTGATTCATCACAATTGATATATCATAATTATAAAAAATAAAATAAAAAGAAAATTTGAGAGAGAAACTTTGGGCGAAAATAAAGCATACTCAACTCTATATGGGGGGGGGGAACTCTACAATAATCCATCAATAAGTCTAGAATACTTACAGTAAAAGTAGATAAGTGTACATAAAGAATGACCTGAGAAGTTGTTTATTCTGAAAAACACAAACTCATAAAGCAACCTGCAACAAAATTTACATTATTAAACGAAAAGATACAACGCAAAATAATGTTTGATTTAGTTGGAATATTTAATATTATAGAAATTATAATTAACAATATTACAAAAAAAAATACAAAAATGCATATCTGTAGGACCTTGAATTATGGGAAAAAGCCCCTAAAAGCCCAAAAGTTTTTAAAAACTGAATTATGGGAGGTTGCTACTAAAAAAAACACATAAGAGAAACCAAAAATAACACAACATGGGCAAGGAGGTTGGTTTACTTAATTAACATATCCTCTTCGATCATGATAGATCTCCACACCTGTGCCAAACCAAAAAATTGAATAGGAGAAACAAAAATAAAATAAAAATTAAGTGAAAAAAATACAAAATCAAAACATACCAAACAGGACAAACCCCAAAACTATTTACGCATAAGTATACACAGAAGTACACAAAATAGAGAGGTACAAACCCAAGAGACTTAGAATACTCATAATGAAAAATAAATAGTAACATTGAAACATATTTGATGTACATAAAGAAAACTAAAAATTACAGAATTAAATAGCCAAAGAATTATGAAACAGATTTATTCATCTTACTCTTTGAAGACTCATTATGATTTGTCTAATACTTAACTTCACCATATAAATTGACTCCAACACCTATTTATAAAAAAAATAAAATAAATAACTATCAATTTCTGGTCGAAATAAAAAATAATAAATAATTGAAGTTAAATTATATAAATAGTCTCTGTACTGCACACGATATGTCAATTTAATCCCTATTATAACAATCACATTTTATACTACTCAAATAATACCTTTAAAAAAAATAAAAAAAAATCACAACTTCTACCAAACATAGGCAGGAGGTTGGTTCACTTAATTAACATGGCACTATGAGGCCCACCTAGTGCTTGAAACAACCATTCATTTGTAGGGTTTATCCACAAAATAGTTGGTATAAAACTTTTAATTAATTTGATCAAATTTTTCTTAGAAAATTGAACGGATAATAAAATTTTTAATATAGGTAATTTATGTATTTATTTATTTTATAAGATAAATGTAACCCAATGATATGAATTTCATTATTCAATAAACTTAGTTTTTTGTATATGGATACTCGTTTCAATAGATTTTACAGAATAAACTATCAGTATCATTCAATCTAGATTGTAAAATCAAAAGCCTAACCCAAACCTAATAATCTTACAATACTTATAGTAGCCACACACACACACACACACACACACACACACACACACACACACAAAAAAAAAAAGAGGAATATTTACAATAAAAAAAGATTGGATTTACATAAAGGAAAGTAACAGTTACAGTGAAATAGATTTGATATAAACTCAGAAAAGTAATAGTCTATTTTTTCTCAAAGGAAACTAATAACATAATGAAACTTTTTATTTTCGTTTTTAATTAAGAAAATAAAATGTATACTTAACAGCGTACACACAAAATATAAAAATACAAAGCCATACTCTTCGAACACTTACAATAAAAAAAGATTTGATATATACAAATAAAAATAATAATAAACTATTAATATAGAAAATAAAATAATAAAAATTCTCTAAAAAAAAGGAAAACTATTTTTTAAAAATAAATTTTAATACTGTTATCTTTAAAAAACAACAGATACCCAAACCTAATACTCTTACAATACTTATAGTAGCCAAAAAAAAAAAAGAATATTTACAATAAAAAAAGATTTGATTTACATAAAAAAAATAACAATTACAGTGAAATAGATCAATAAACTAAGAAAAGTAATGGTTTATTTTTTTTCCCAAGGAAACTAATAACATAATAAAACTTTTTGTTTTCTTTTTTAATGAAGAAAATAAAATGTATACTTCACAGTATACACCCAAAATATCAAAATACAAACCCATACTCTTTGAACACTTACAATAAAAAAAGATTTGATATATACAAATAAAAATATTAATAAACTATTAATATAAAAAATAAAATAATAAAAATGCAAAAAAAAAATACTTTTTTTAAAAAAATAAATTTTAATGCTGTTATTTTAAAAAAACAACAGATTTTAAGAATGCTGAATTGTTTTTTTAAACAAACACATAAAATTAAGAAAACAAACCCCCCCCCCCCCAAAAAAAAAAACCACACTGTTTGCTACTAAAAAAAAAAACCAAAAAATTATAATTTCTGAACTAACAGAAAAGTCAATGGTATATACAGAATATTTTTATATAATAAACGTGATGTTTTATTAGTTTATGATTGAAATTAATATTATTTATAATTTTAAGTTTGACCAAATCATATCAAAATTCTATTTATCATAACCATCTATTTACTATCCTACCACACCAAATCAAATCTCTTTTCTTTTCTTCCTTAGAACTTCATTGCAACTGGTGATGAGAAGATGAACCCACAAAGTCTAAGAATGACTTCACAATAATAATGACTTTACAATCGACCAATTTCAAAACACACACACACACAAATTGCAAGGTATAGAGGATAAGAGAGAGATCTTGAGTGAAGATCTGGATCAGTAATATATATTGACTCAACCTATCAAAAAAATAAATGGTAAATTCTATCCTCTGAAATGCCAGGGTGGGCCTAAGTAGCATAATCATTAGATTTATTAGTCATGCTCCCATACTATTGTCAGCAAGCAGTCTGTTTTGCCAAACCAAACACTCACCTCTTTAGTGTATGCAACAATTGCACCTTCCTCTGAGAAAATCCATTTTTAATCTGTCAATAGAACCCATAATCATTCACCACCATCTCAAAACATGTCTCTCTCTCTATCTGTCCATTTGCAGAGAAGCCATTTGCAGATTTTTTTTTTTGCAAAATACAGTGCAGTTATTAAGAATATTTCAGTGAATTCAACTCTATATCGGGGGGGGGGGAACTCTACAATAATCCATCAATAAGTCTAGAATACTTACAGTAAAAGTAGATAAGTGTACATAAAGAATGACCTGAGAAGTTGTTTATACTGAAAAACACAAACTCATAAAGCAACCTGCAACAAAATTTATATTATTACACGAAAAGATACAACGCAAAATAATGCTTGATTTAGTTGGAATATTTAATATTACAGAAAGTATAATTAACAATATTACAAAAAAAAAATACAAAAATGCATATCTGCAGGACCCTGAATTATGGGAAAAAGCACCTAAAAGCCCAAAAGTTTTTAAAAACTGAATTATGGGAGGTTGCTACTAAAAAAAACACATAAGAGAAACCAAAAATAACACAACATGGGCAAGGAGGTTGGTTTACTTAATTAACATATCCTCTTCGATCATGATAGATCTCCACACCTGTGCCAAACCAAAAAATTGAATAGGAGAAACAAAAATAAAATAAAAATTAAGTGAAAAAAATACAAAATCAAAACATACCAAACAGGACAAACCCCAAAACTATTTACGCATAAGTATACACAGAAGTACACAAAATAGAAAGGTACAAACCCAAGAGACTTAGAATACTCATAATGAAAAATAAATAGTAACATTGAAACATATTTGATGTACATAAAGAAAACTAAAAATTACAGAATTAAATAGCCAAAGAATTATGAAACAGATTTATTCATCTTACTCTTTGAAGACTCATTATGATTTGTCTAATACTTAACTTCACCATATAAATTGACTCCAACACCTATTTATAAAAAATAAATAAATAAATAACTATCAATTTCTGGTCGAAATAAAAAATAATAAATAATTGAAGTTAAATTATATAAATAGTCTCTGTACTGCACACGATATGTCAATTTAATCCCTATTATAACAATCACATTTTATACTACTCAAATAATACCTTTAAAAAAAATAAAAAAAAATCACAACTTCTACCAAACATAGGCAGGAGGTTGGTTCACTTAATTAACATGGCACTATGAGGCCCACCTAGTGCTTGAAACAACCATTCATTATTAGGGTTTATCCACAAAATAGTTGGTATAAAACTTTTACTTAATTTGATCAAATTGTTCTTAGAAAATTGAACGGATAATAAAATTTTTAATATAGGTAATTTATGTATTTATTTATTTTATAAGATAAATGTAACCCAATGATATGAATTTCATTGTTCAATAAACTTAGTTTTTGTATATGGATACTCGTTTCAATAGATTTTACAGAATAAACTATCAGTATCATTCAATCTAGATTGTAAAATCAAAAGCCTAACCCAAACCTAATACTCTTACAATACTTATAGTAGCCACACACACACACACACACAAAAAAAGAAAGAATATTTACAATAAAACAAGATTGGATTTACATAAAGGAAAGTAACAGTTACAGTGAAATAGATTTGATATAAACTAAGAAAAGTAATAGTCTATTTTTTCTCAAAGGAAACTAATAACATAATGAAACTTTTTATTTTCGTTTTTAATTAAGAAAATAAAATGTATACTTAACAGCGTACACACAAAATATAAAAATACAAAGCCATACTCTTCGAACACTTACAATAAAAAAAGATTTGATATATACAAATAAAAATAATAATAAACTATTAATATAGAAAATAAAATAATAAAAGTTCCCTAAAAAAAAGGAAAACTATTTTTTAAAAATAAATTTTAATACTGTTATCTTTAAAAAACAACAGATACCCAAACCTAATACTCTTACAATACTTATAGTAGCCAAAAAAAAGAATATTTACAATAAAAAAAGATTTGATTTACATAAAAAAAAAATAACAATTACAGTGAAATAGATCAAATAAACTAAGAAAAGTAATAGTTCATTTTTTTTCCCAAGGAAACTAATAACATAATAAAACTTTTTGTTTTCTTTTTTAATGAAGAAAATAAAATGTATACTTCACAGTGTACACCCAAAATATCAAAATACAAACCCATACTCTTGGAACACTTACAATAAAAAAAGATTTGATATATACAAATAAAAATATTAATAAACTATTAATATAAAAAATAAAATAATAAAAATGCAAAAAAAAATACTTTTTAAAAAAAAATAAATTTTAATGCTGTTATTTTAAAAAAACAACAGATTTTAAGAATGCTGAATTGTTTTTTTAAACAAACACATAAAATTAAGAAAACAAACCCCCCCCCCCCCCCAAAAAAAAAAAAAACCACACTGTTTGCTACTAAAAAAAAAAAAACCAAAAAATTATAATTTCTGAACTAACAGAAAAGTCAATGGTATATACAGAATATTTGTATATAATAAACGTGATGTTTTATTAGTTTATGATTGAAATTAATATTATTTATAATTTTAAGTTTGACCAAATCATATCAAAATTCTATTTATCATAACCATCTATTTACTATCCTACCACACCAAATCAAATCTCTTTTCTTTTCTTCCTCAGAACTTCATTGCAACTGGTGATGAGAAGATGAACCCACAAAGTCTAAGAATGACTTCACAATAATAATGACTTTACAATCGACCAATTTCAAAACACACACACACAAATTGCAAGGCATAGAGGATAAGAGAGAGATCTTGAGTGAAGATCTAGATCAGTAATATATATTGACTCAACCTATCAAAAAAATAAATGGTAAATTCTATCCTCTGAAATGCCAGGGTGGGCCTAAGTAGCATAATCATTAGATTTATTAGTCATGCTCCCATACTATTGTCAGCAAGCAGTCAGTTTTGCCAAACCAAACACTCACCTCTTTAGTGTATGCAACAATTGCACCTTCCTCTGAGAAAATCCATTTTTAATCTGTCAATAGAACCCATAATCATTCACCACCATCTCAAAACGTGTCTCTCTCTCTCTCTATCTGTCCATTTGCAGAGAAGCCATTTGCAGATTTTTTTTTTTTCAAAATACAGTGCAGTTATTAAGAATATTTCAGTGAATTCAACTCTATATCGGGGGGGGGGGGGAACTCTACAATAATCCATCAATAAGTCTAGAATACTTACAGTAAAAGTAGATAAGTGTACATAAAGAATGACCTGAGAAGTTGTTTATTCTGAAAAACACAAACTCATAAAGCAACCTGCAACAAAATTTACATTATTACACGAAAAGATACAACGCAAAATAATGCTTGATTTAGTTGGAATATTTAATATTACAGAAAGTATAATTAACAATATTACAAAAAAAAAATACAAAAATGCATATCTGCAGGACCCTGAATTATGGGAAAAAGCACCTAAAAGCCCAAAAGTTTTTAAAAACTGAATTATGGGAGGTTGCTACTAAAAAAAACACATAAGAGAAACCAAAAATAACACAACATGGGCAAGGAGGTTGGTTTACTTAATTAACATATCCTCTTCGATCATGATAGATCTCCACACCTGTGCCAAACCAAAAAATTGAATAGGAGAAACAAAAATAAAATAAAAATTAAGTAAAAAAAATACAAAATCAAAACATACCAAACAGGACAAACCCCAAAACTATTTACGCATAAGTATACACAGAAGTACACAAAATAGAGAGGTACAAACCCAAGAGACTTAGAATACTCATAATGAAAAATAAATAGTAACATTGAAACATATTTGATGTACATAAAGAAAACTAACAATTACAGAATTTAATAGCCAAAGAATTATGAAACAGATTTATTCATCTTACTCTTTGAAGACTCATTATGATTTGTCTAATACTTAACTTCACCATATAAATTGACTCCAACACCTATTTATAAAAAAAATAAAATAAATAACTATCAATTTCTGGTCGAAATAAAAAATAATAAATAATTGAAGTTAAATTATATAAATAGTCTCTGTACTGCACACGATATGTCAATTTAATCCCTATTATAACAATCACATTTTATACTACTCAAATAATACCTTTAAAAAAAATTAAAAAAAATCACAACTTCTACCAAACATAGGCAGGAGGTTGGTTCACTTAATTAACATGGCACTATGAGGCCCACCTAGTGCTTGAAACAACCATTCATTTGTAGGGTTTATCCACAAAATAGTTGGTATAAAACTTTTAATTAATTTGATCAAATTGTTCTTAGAAAATTGAACGGATAATAAAATTTTTAATATAGGTAATTTATGTATTTATTTATTTTATAAGATAAATGTAACCCAATGATATGAATTTCATTGTTCAATAAACTTAGTTTTTGTATATGGATACTCGTTTCAATAGATTTTACAGAATAAACTATCAGTATCATTCAATCTAGATTGTAAAATCAAAAGCCTAACCCAAACCTAATACTCTTACAACACTTATAGTAGCCACACACACACACACACACACACACACACACACACAAAAAAAAGAATATTTACAATAAAAAAAGATTGGATTTACATAAAGGAAAGTAACAGTTACAGTGAAATAGATTTGATATAAACTCAGAAAAGTAATAGTCTATTTTTTCTCAAAGGAAACTAATAACGTAAAGAAACTTTTTTTTTTCATTTTTAATTAAGAAAATAAAATGTATACTTAACAGCGTACACACAAAATATAAAAATACAAAGCCATACTCTTCGAACACTTACAATAAAAAAAGATTTGGTATATACAAATAAAAATAATAAAAAACTATTAATATTGAAAATAAAATAATAAAAATTTCCTAAAAAAAAGGAAAACTATTTTTTAAAAATAAATTTTAATACTGTTATCTTTAAAAAACAACAGATACCCAAACCTAATACTCTTACAATACTTATAGCAGCCAAAAAAAAAAGAATATTTACAATAAAAAAAAAATTGATTTACATAAAAAAAAAAATAACAATTACAGTGAAATAGATCAAATAAACTAAGAAAAGTAATAGTTTATTTTTTTTCCCAAGGAAACTAATAACATAATAAAACTTTTTGTTTTCTTTTTTAATGAAGAAAATAAAATGTATACTTCACAGTGTACACCCAAAATATCAAAATACAAACCCATACTCTTTGAACACTTACAATAAAAAAAGATTTGATATATACAAATAAAAATATTAATAAACTATTAATATAAAAAATAAAATAATAAAAATGCAAAAAAAAATATACTTTTTTTAAAAAAATAAATTTTAATGCTGTTATTTTAAAAAAACAACAGATTTTAAGAATGCTGAATTGTTTTTTTAAACAAACACATAAAATTAAGAAAACAAACCCCCCCCCAAAAAAAAAAGAAAAAAATCCACACTGTTTGCTACTTAAAAAAAAAACCAAAAAATTATAATTTCTGAACTAACAGAAAAGTCAATGGTATATACAGAATATTTTTATATAATAAACGTGATGTTTTATTAGTTTATGATTGAAATTAATATTATTTATAATTTTAAGTTTGACCAAATCATATCAAAATTCTATTTATCATAACCATCTATTTACTATCCTACCACACCAAATCAAATCTCTGTTCTTTTCTTCCTCAGAACTTCATTGCAACTGGTGATGAGAAGATGAACCCACAAAGTCTAAGAATGACTTCACAATAATAATGACTTTACAATCAACCAATTTCAAAACACACACACACACAAATTGCAAGGTATAGAGGATAAGAGAGAGATCTTGAGTGAAGATCTGGATCAGTAATATATATTGACTCAACCTATCAAAAAAATAAATGGTAAATTCTATCCTCTGAAATGCCAGGGTGGGCCTAAGTAGCATAATCATTAGATTTATTAGTCATGCTCCCATACTATTGTCAGCAAGCAGTCTGTTTTGCCAAACCAAACACTCACCTCTTTAGTGTATGCAACAATTGCACCTTCCTCTGAGAAAATCCATTTTTAATCTGTCAATAGAACCCATAATCATTCACCACCATCTCAAAACGTGTCTCTCTCTCTCTATCTGTCCATTTGCAGAGAAGCCATTTGCAGATTTTTTTTTTTTTTTGCAAAATACAGTGCAGTTATTAAGAATATTTGAGTGAATTCAGAACAAAATGGAAAATGCAATGATGTAATTTATTAGTCATGGTGTATTGCATTGTGGTAATATTGGCATTATCAACATTACCTAACATTTATAGATTGAAAATGGATTAAACCTTCATACAGGGGAAGAGAGCTACAGCGAAGATACAATTGAGATACCAAATACAGTGAAGATACACATTCATACATAACAGAACTTACCAAATAGAAAGAAACAACCAATCATATATCCACAGACGACTTTCAAGTCTTATGAAGTTGCAGAATTTTTTATGAAGTTGCAGATTTTTTTTTGCAAAATACAGTGCAATTATTAAGAATATTTCAGTGAATTCAGAACAAAATGGAAAATGCAATGATGCTATAACTGCCTGAGGACTGGAGACGTGGGAAGTGGGAAAGTGAATTGGTTGTTTCAATTTACGATTTTACCCCAAATTAAAACTGATGTAAGTGTAAGAAATTAAGGTCATTTTAGGGAAAATTAGAAAAACAATTTGAGAAGTAGCTTCATGACACCAAAATCACTGTTCCCTTTTAATAATAGAATAGATAGATAGATAGATAGATGGAACTTGGTTTTAAACCGAACCAACCGAAGTTACATTAGGTTGGTTTGGGTTAGTTCTAGTACATGATTGGTTTGGTTCTGAATTTAAAAATTTGAGACCAATCAAATTGCATAGTGCCAAATTTAACACCAAACTGACCTATAAATACCTCGACTATTAACTCCACTTTTAGAACAAGATTTTCAATGAATTCAATTATTATTTTTTTTATATAAAAAGATCACATCTCTTCAATTACAAAGTGGTTACAAGTATTTTCTCTTTGCACACAATATGTGTGCCTCCCCTTTTAATAAACTAGCAACCGCGCACACGCGATGCGTGTGCAAATTCGTTTAGAATTATAATATGAATTTGATATTATTTTTTCTAATAATATACATATAAATCATATGAATAATTATGTACAATGTAACACTTGGTATTAAATTTGAAGACATAAAATTAAGCAAACAAACAAACGAATTTTATTGAAAACATAATATTTTTATTTTTATTTTTTTTAAAGACACACACACAAAATTAACCATCCAAACAAACCAATTTTTTCAAAACATAAATTATAAACACACAAATACAAAATTAAGAACATTGATTTTTAAAAATAAAAAATACATACACACACAAAATATTATTCTTGTTTGTTTGAAAATAGACTATTCTGATCCAGAGGCGATTTCTTCGGAATCATCCTCGACGATGACGAAGTCGAAGACGTCGACGAAGAGACCGACGTCGAAGCCTTGTGGTTGAAAACAGAGCGAGTCTGATCCGATTCCGTTACCGGAGGCAATGTAGCAAGGATGAATGCAAGGTGGAGGAACGGTTGTGGTCGGCGAAGTCGCCGGTCCAAAAAATTTTGTCTTCGTTAAGGAGGAGGAAGTGGTTCTCTGGATGCGGAATCTGGCGGCGGCGCCACCGCTCGGGTTCATGAAAAAGATTTTGCTCGTCTTCGTTGAGGAGGAGGAATGCAGAATCTAGCGGCGACGCCACCGCTCGGGTCCATGAAAAAGATTTTGCTCTCACCAAAAGATAAGAGAACCCATGAAAGAGAGGGATGGAGAGACAGCAACACGTGCTTAAATTGAAAGAGAGAGATTGGAAATCCATTGAAAAGTTTGTGCAAAGGGATAAAGCAAAGAGATTGGAAATCTGGTAGACAAATTGATTGAATTGAATTCACCGATGCGGAATCGTTGATAGTGAGATTGAAAATCTGTTGAAAAGTTTGTGCAAAGAGATGAAGCAAAGAGATTGGAAATTCGTTGAAAAGTTTGTGCAAAGGGATGAAGCGAAAAGTGAGAGAACAAACGTGAGGGATGAAGTAAAAAATATATAATTGGCAGTTAAAGTGAGGGCAGTTGAGACGTGCAAGTGTAGGAACAAAACGTGTAGGGCAATTGAGACGTGTAAGTGTATTTATTTTTTTTCAATATATATAAGCAAAAGCTTCGTGACGCCAAAATCACTGTTCCCTTTTAATAATAGAATAGATAATAAAATTTTCATTTCTCTAATCACTAAACTTTTAAATTAGATAGTAACAATTTCACATAATAGAATAAATATGAAGCCAGCATTTGAAATAGATAAAGTAGCATTGGGTCAAATATTATTGTAAATTTTGCAAAGTCCAAAAGATCGCACGTCCTAAACATCATTGCAATTGTTACTTTAAGTGAAAATAAGTTGTATTTGTCTCTAAAAATACTTTTTTGGGTCTAATTACTTACAACTAAACTTCGTCTCTAAAAACTGAAATTAACTTCGCAAAAAGTTGCGACAACAAGTAGTCCACTGGCAAAACTATCTATGACGGCCAATTTCGCATCGTTTAGTTCGTGACTAAGAACATCTCTCCAACAACAATTTGAATTTAAATTTTCTTAAAATTTTAGTTTAAAAAAAATAAATTCTCCATTTTAGAGGTCACTTTTTCAACTAGCCTAATGACCGGGCATTCCTCCCCTGCCTAGGCATGACTTTGCATTCCCCTCCCCTTACGTGTAGCGAAATGCATGATGTTCTTAAATTAAATTTTAACATCCCATGAATTTTACTACATTGTTCTGCATCAATAAACTTTTATTTGCACCAAAAACACACACACACACACACACATATATATATATATATATATATATATATATGGGATGCAATACTTGGATGTCCTTAATGAAGTTCAGTTACATGTATTTCATACAATTGCCCTGCATGCCTAAATTGCTAATTAAAATGGAGGTAGCACTTTTGCTCGAGGATAAGTATGATACAGGAAATTTCACAAAAAAAAGTTTGCCAAATAAGTTTTTTGTGTTTTCAAAAAAAAAAAAAAAAAAAAGAAAAAGCAAAACACAACACCAAACAGATATGATTCGTTAAATACGATCATGTCCATTGGATGAATGTAACATACCCACCACCAACTTTTTTCTTTGGGGTAAGTGAGATTTATTACCACAAAAAAGAAAAAAAGAAAAAAGAACAAAGTATGCAAGATAGCTCAAGACAAAGACATAAAGAGCGACAAGCAAACCTCAGGAAATCTTGACAACAATATCAAAACCAAGACTTAAACCACTAAACAGGATTCCAACATACACTCATAACTAGGTTAATAAAACTTAATTTAAGGAAACATTTACTTAAGAGCATAGAAACAACTTCAATTACATAGTAGAGTTTAAGCTTTCATAATTTTCTCAGCCTTAGTAAAGATTGAGAGATCATCTTCTTAAGCTTTCATAATTTTCTCAGCCTTAGTAAAGATTGAGAGATCATCTTCTTGATGATCTGGCTTATGGTCCATCAATTTCCAAGAGTTCAAGAAATCATCTTTGAGATGATCTGGTTCATGGTCCATCAACTTCCAAGTGCCGTCCGCCTGTTGAACCATGCCCTTGTTCTTTTCAACCCGCCACGAAGCTGGAATTAAATATTCATCCTTTAAAGCATCCACCAATTTGTTAACAAGCGCAATATCACGATCAACTTCCAACTTGAACCCTCCTTTTGATCCTTGTGTACCAGCAACACCATGTAGGTAAGCTTCCAAGTTATGCCAACTTTTCAGAGTTCCAGGTTTCTTCAAGTACTCTGACTTCGTAGTGTCAATTGCTAATTTTTCACCCACGTTTTTGTAGCCTATGAATGGAACCTTTGGAACAATATCTAGGGCATTACGAACACGTAGAACACGGAGATTTTTTAGCCCAGACAAGACCTTTTTGAAGTCTGAATCACCAACTCTTGGGCTAGCAAACACAAAGGCAGTCACAGGACACGCCCTGTCTGGTTGGTTACTAGGAATGTTCAATCCGTTGGCAGCTATGTCAAATGCATTTAGGGTTGCAATTGCTGCACCCAAACTGTGACCAACTACAGTTATGCTGATTTCCTCATTTTGGTATTCCTCAACAAGCCTTCTGACCTCTTCAAGAACCTAAAATATATTATAAATGATGAAACAACAATATTAGTTTTGGCATTGTTCTGCAAATTAAGAAATTATTATGTACTATCTTTTCTTAAACTACAATGTTAGGAAGCCCGAAAAAGTTATCTGAAAAATGAGGTGCTGTGCACTAGATGTCTTCGCAGTGTGCTCACATCACACAAAGTTTGAGACTTTATATGATTCATTTTTTGATCAACTTTTTTAGGTTGGGTATGTTTTTCCTTACTGCAGAAGTATAAGCTTATATAGTAAATAGTTTATCAAAATTACCTGGTCTCTAGCACTAGTCTTGGTGAATGGTGATCTTGGATCATTTGAAGTGTAGATAGAGTAAAATCCCCGATGCACCTTAGTATCATCATCTTGCTCTCCAAGTATCTTTGAAGGTGAAACGAGAAGAATTTGCAAATCATTAACCCATTCCAAGGCCTGGTGTGTTCCTCTCCAGGCAACCACAATGTCTCTCCTCCCCAGCTTAGCCATCCCTTCGTCTGTGGCCACAGCGACATATCCCATCCAATTCGATTCTTTGCTCCATGCCTCCCTTGATAGAGACTTCAAGATGAATGCATCGGGGACTTGCGTTGACGATGTTGCATACAAATATTTAGTCACGCGATACATCAACGGATCTAGACCCAGTTTAGCAAAGAGGTCCGTCTTTGCATACCGGCTGCTTCCTGCATATTTTGACAACTTATCAGAGATGAAGTTGTCGTAAGTTACTTGAGTCATTTCTCCATAGTGAATGATGTACCGCCGGAGATCAATGTCTAGAGGGTCCAATAGGCCGTTCCAGTTTTCTTCACCACTTAGAACCCTCCATCTTTTAGCTATGTTGCTATTGGTGTCCATCTTGTTTCTATTTTTCTCTCTAAACCAATTTGTATATCAGTTTGTTTATATGAAAGTAATACTCATTGTGCTTGCGCTGCATGCTTTATATTGTGTGCTTGAGAGGTACCATGGTACACTGTTTGGTTGCATTGACTGTTTGGTAAGTCTAGTCTCAATGCATGACTGTTTGGTTAATAGATTCTTGTCAAAATGACCGTCTCATGTATTCAATAAGGAGGCTGCTTGGATGATTCAACCCATTCAACAATTGGATAAGTAGTTTGAGTCAAAAATAGAACAATAATTTGTTTGGCTCAGTCGCAATGAGTTTGATTTTTCTGAATTACGTGTAGGAATGTGTTTGGTAATTAACTTGAGGTAGACCTGGACTGTGTCATACTCGTTCAAATTTATTTGGGAATATGCACACGTGTGGTTATTCATTTTATCTCTATTGACAAAATAAAAATATAGAAAATCAAAGGGCTCTAACTTAGTTAGCTAGCCCTTTGGCACCAAGTCTCTCTTAAAAGAGAGACCTTGGGTTCCACCAGAATGGAAAGGTAAGATTTTCTTACAAGGTGCATGGGTGTGAGTGTCAACTTTTCCGAGGTACTAACTTAACTACTTATCACTTACTTTTGCTTATCAATAAATAAATAAAAATATAGAAAAGGTTATACATCAATAGATTTCTTTCTATTTTTTCTTTTGGGATTTAGATTCTTTGCAATAGATCTCCCTAGAATGGTCTTACACTTATTATCCAACTGTTTATGTTTAAAGTTGAAGTAAAATTGCATTATTGTAAGGTGCTTAATATTAGTGTTATTTTAATCTTAAATTTGAGTAATTAGATTAACATCACTCACTGTAAGAAACAATGGCAGAGAATCGTTATCTATTTTTTTATCATTAAATATAATGGCAACGTTCTACATTTTTTTATTAATGTAGATTTTGCTACATTTATCTCTAGGAGTAAAAAAAAAAATACTGACAAATTAGTATGTATATAACATTACAACATGTTATCATTTTTTTATGTATTTCTGTATTACAACGTACCTATATGAATACACGTGACTGATTCCTAATAATTTATGAGAAATGGGTCACCGAGAATAATATCTTGTCATCTAACTGAAGGTATAAAAATGTAATAAATTAAATTAAATTAAAAAGGGGAAATATTTGAGAAGACCAAATGTCCATGCGTTGAAGTTTCAAAGTAGAAAGATGCTTCAAGTTTGTTTTGCAGACACGAGGATATGAGAATTGGCAAGGAGGAGAAGCCAATTTGTTGATAACCCGAGGATTGGTTGGTCGCTTATCTAATACTCCCAACGTAGGCAATGGTAGATTTCTGGAGTGACTTTTACTTGAGCGCGATACCCTTCCTTCCCGAGCCAATAGCTTTGATCTGACTCCCGGAACATGTAGATTGTTTCAATAAGGCTTCCACCAATTTGCTCTGTATCATCGATACCTTCAGATACTGAATAAATTGCATCAGAATCCTCATCTCCTGGTTGAACAGAGATGACATCGTAATCATCAGGTATACCAAGATTTTCAAAGACTGCAACTCTCTTGACATTTTTCTTGTCCTTAGTACAGTCACGAGCATAATGGCCTTCTTCTCCGCAAAGATAACATTTGTAACGCCCTCAAAATAATAACAATAAACCCAACAGATAAGACATGAATTTACATTTAAACTAACCGCATTCCTTTCATTCATTAGAATTCTAAGACATAAGTATTACATGTTTAACCTCATAACAAAATGCCCTACGGGCTTACAGCTTTCCAAGTTAACACTTGGTTACAACAAAGAGTTCTAACTCGTTTACACATTAAGCCCTTGGCTTGAAATTACATGTAATACATCAAAGTAAAACGACAAAACTATGCCCGCCACAAGCCTCCCAGCTATGTCCTTGGAGGTGGCATGCTTCTTGTACCTGAAAATGATATTCCCATATAGGGTGAGCCACAGCCCAGTAGAAATACACTAAACCAACCATGGACAATGACTAAAACATTAGCAATTGATAGTTGGTCAACACTGATACAATCACATAAATTACATATTTATGTCAACGACTTACAAGTCCCAATTACTTTTCATTTTCCCTTTTTCAACAGATAAGCATGCTAGCTCTATCATCATTTCCACAGATATGTATAAAAACTATATCTCACATTCAGATAAGCATAAAAGCTATATCCACATTCTCAACAGATATGTATATCAACAATATCCACAGATAAGCGTACAAGCTGTATCCACACTCTACAACAGATATGTATATCAACAATATCCACAGATAAGCATACAAGCTGTATCCACACTTCACTTCACAAAGATAAGCATATGAGCTCTATCTTCACTTCTCTAGACAAGCATATGAGCTCTGTCTACGGAGTACATCCCCTATCTCCTCCAAATACCTATCCGGTTTAGAGGTACATCCCCTATCTTCCCCTAAACCGCGGAGTACATCCCCTATCTCCTCCTCTACACATAACGTATATAAACACATTGGTTCCATATACAATCACACAATACATACAATTAATGTATTCTAGCAACTGTCAAGTTCCATAACACATTCCATTGATTAGTTTCAGTTTGCCTAATCAACATACATTGTCTACAACAATCACGACTATCCTCCACCGATAGCCCAAAGCAGTTATTTCTAAAACAGAAAATAAATGCACAAATGGATATTCAATCAACATTTCATTTCCTCATTTCTCATCAATTAATTATCCCAATTAATTAAACAATGTAATTAGGCCATTTTCCATAATTACCATTTCAACCCTTAGGTCCCATTTTCATCAATGATTCAACAATCATTCCATTTTTCTATGCCAAACATGCATCTAGGTTTATTATGAATAAAACCCCAACTTTCACAAATTTACCAAACCAAGCCCAACATCTCAAAATACCAAAATTTAAAGACAAAACCCATAGAGAGGAGTAGGTTATCCCTACCTCAATTTCGGAGTCCCAAAGGAGAAGACGACAAAACCCAACGTGTTCCAAAACCCGAGATTTTCAGATTAAAATGAAGCCCTCGACGATCAACAACTTTTTTGTAAAGGCCAAAGGTGAGTAAATCACTCCTACTAGATCAAAACCTAGAGAGAAGGTAGAGTCTAGAGTGAGAGGCTCAACAATGGTGATTTAGGAAAAGTAAGAGAGAGAAGAGAAAGTGAAAAAGTGATTTGAAAAGTCACAAATTCGGGACTTTAACCCAGGTCTCCGCTCGAGCGTAAAACACCCCGCTCGAGCGGCCACTCACAGACTTCCGCTCGAGCGGCCAACCTCCCGCTCGAGCGCAGAATGCACTCGCTCAGCACTTTTGCAGAACCAGACCTCCGCTCGAGCTCCCAACCCTACGCTCGAGCTCACAACACTGCACAACAAGATACTGGATGGATGTAATCTACGCTCGAGCGCCAACACCTCCGCTCGAGCGTACAGGCCAAAAATCTGGGCAACTAGTTTTGGTTTCTAAACTCAACCAACCTGTAACAAACCCGCTCAACACATCTTATAACTCAAATACAAAGTAAGAAAGGATGTAAACAAAATAAT
Organism: Camellia sinensis; assembly: GCF_055761805.1. Lineage (NCBI taxonomy): Eukaryota > Viridiplantae > Streptophyta > Magnoliopsida > Ericales > Theaceae > Camellia > Camellia sinensis. Next base: position 87,846,403 of record NC_138965.1, read on the forward strand.
AAACAGCTACCAACATCCACGGACACATGTCCGGATCACTATACAACAAGGGTAAACCCGGGATCGCTATAACCTCCCCCCCTTAAAGAATTTCGCCCCCGAAATTAAGCACAAGTTTTCAAACAAGTTTTCCTTCATTTTAGACAATGTTACATTTTAACATTCAACAATTCGACCCATTACCGGTCATCCCATCCCTTTTAACAAGAGACATTCCACAATATGTAAACAACATATGTACTTTCAACATGCATTAACATTATGCACTATCTTCCCAATTTTAACAATATATTCAACACATATAGTGTCACATTCAACTTCCAAATGAGGCAAGTTCCAAACATACTTCCAATAATCAAAACATTTTCAATGTTTCACAACTTAAGACATATATAAAAGCTCTTAAGTTCAACAAAATGTAAAATTTAAATACAAGATTACATATCAACAAACAAGTCCGGATATTTCTCTCGGACTTCCAACTCACGTTCCCAAGTGGCTTCTTCCACTCCGTGATGTTTCCACAAGACTTTCACCAAAGGAATGGTCTTACCACGCAGGACCTGATCCCGCCTATCCAAGACCCGAACCGGTCTCTCCTCATACGAGGCATCTTCATCTACCTCTAAATCGCTCCAATCCAGCACATGTGATGGATCTGGCTCATACTTCCGAAGCATACTCACATGAAACACGTCATGCACTCCGGACAACTGCGGCGGTAAGGCTAACCGATAAGCAACCTCGCCTATCTTCTCAAGGATCTCAAAAGGACCAATAAACCGAGGGGATAATTTCCCACTCTTCCCAAACCTCATCAGGCCTCGCCTAGGTGATATCTTCAGAAAGACATGATCACCTACCTCAAACGCCAAAGGCCTCCTCCTACGGTCGGCATAACTCTTTTGTCGACTCTGGGCTGTAACAAGCCTCCTACGGATAAGCTCAACTTTCTCCGTCGTCTCCCTAACCAACTCCGGACCCAATAAAGGTGCATCACCCACCTCGGCCCAACAAACTGGAGACCTACACGGTCGGCCATACAAGGCCTCAAACGGTGCCATACCGATGCTAGACTGAAAACTGTTGTTGTAGGCAAACTCTACCAATGGCAAGTGCCTCTCCCACGTCCCACTGAAGTCCAGGACACAACCCCGAAGCATATCCTCGAGGATCTGAATAGTACGCTCGGACTGCCCGTCAGTCTGAGGATGATAAGCCGTACTAAAGGTCAACTTAGTGCCCAATGCACTCTGCAAACTCTGCCACAACCTAGCAGTAAAACGAGGATCTCTATCTGAGACAATCGTCACTGGGACCCCGTGCAATCTCACTACGTCCCGAATATACAAGTCGGCAAGATGATCTACCGAATCTCTCACGCGCATAGGAATAAAGTGCGCCGACTTAGTCAACCGGTCTACAACCACCCAAATAGCATCACTACCCCGCTGAGTCTTCGGAAGACCTACAACGAAGTCCATAGTGACATGCTCCCACTTCCACTCGGCAATAGGCAAGGGTTGCAACAAACCCGCTGGCCTCTGATGCTCGGCCTTCACTTGCTGGCAAGTAAGGCATTTCGATACGAAAACAGCCACATCTCTCTTCATACCCCGCCACCAAAACTGGCGACCCAAATCCTGATACATCTTAGTACCTCCTGGATGCACCGCAAGGCGCGAATGGTGAAACTCTCGAAGTACTTCCTCTCGGCAAGACTCCGGTACAAACAAACGGTTTCGGTATCTCACACTCAGGTCGGGATACACCGTCAAACCCTTCTCAACTTTCCCACTGGAGATCTTCTCTCGGAGGGATTCTACCTTAAGGTCACCTCTCTGTGCCTCTAACACTCTAGTCACAAGTGTAGGCTGCACCACGACAGAAAACAAGGCCGCAGCCTCAACAGATTCGCCCAGTAGCAAATCAAACTCGCCAAGTGCTCCCAACATCACCCATTCCCGGATGGCTATACAAGCTACATCACTAATGGTTTTCCTACTAAGGGCATCGGCCACAACATTGGCCTTTCCCGGATGATAATGCAACTCAAAATCATAATCCTCGATGAACTCCATCCATCTCCTCTGCCTCAGATTCAAGTCTCTCTGTGTAAACAGATACTTCAAACTCTTGTGATCCGAGAATACCTCGAACCTCTCACCATAAAGGTAGTGCCTCCAGATTTTCAAGGCAAAGATCACAGCTGCTAACTCTAGGTCGTGTGTGGGGTAATTCGTCTCGTGTATTTTCAACTGACGTGAGCCATAAGCTACCACTTTCCCCTCTTGCATCAACACACAACCCAAACCCTCTCGTGAGGCATCACAATAAACCGCATAACCTAACCCTCTCTCCGGAATAATCAACACCGGAGCGGTGGTCAATCTAACTTTCAGCTCTTGGAACGACTTTTTACAAGTCTCACTCCACACAAACTTGACTCCCTTCCGAGTCAGCCTAGTCAACGGTGACGCTAACCTGGAGAAATCTTTCACAAACCGACGGTAATACCCAGCTAATCCCAGAAAACTGCGGATCTCAAACACACTCTTAGGCTGTGCCCAATCTTGCACTGCCTCAACCTTGGATGTATCAACAGACACCCCTTCCCCGGATACCACGTGGCCTAAGAATTTGACTTCCCTCAGCCAGAACTCACACTTCCCAAACTTGGCATACAGCCTATGAACTCTAAGTAACTCAAGCACCACTCTCAAGTGTGCCTCGTGCTCCTCCTCAGAAGATGAATAGATAAGGATGTCGTCCACGAAGACAACCACAAATCGGTCTAAGAACTCCCGAAAAATCCGGTTCATCAAGTCCATAAAGACTGCCGGTGCATTGGTAAGCCCGAATGGCATCACCAGAAACTCATAATGGCCATACCGCGTACGGAATGCCGTTTTCGGAATATCCTCATCCCTGACCCTCAACTGGTGGTAACCCGATCTCAAGTCTATTTTAGAGAAACAACGGGAACCCTTCAACTGGTCAAACAAATCATCTATACGGGGCATAGGATACTTATTCTTAACCGTAGCCCGATTCAACTTCCGGTAGTCTATACACAATCTCAAGGCACCATCTTTCTTTTTAACAAAGAGGGCCGGTGCTCCCCACGGTGAAACACTAGGGCGAACAAAGCCCTTATCTAGCAATTCCTGGAGCTGAACTTTCAACTCAACCAACTCTGCTGGAGCAAAACGGTAAGGTGCCATAGAAATCGGCGCCGTACCAGGCACTAAATCAATAGAGAACTCTATCTCTCGGTGAGGTGGCAAACTAACAAGATCTTCGGGAAAAACATCCGAATACTCACAAACCACCCTCGGCAATACATGCTGGGTCTCACCACTCTCACCACTCTCAAAGCTAGCAAGTAGACTACTAAGCTCACTTCGCCCTCGCGAATCATACCCCGGTGGCAAAACACTACCAACCCGGTCTCCCAAGAAATGGAACCACTCCCCGCTCAAGGTACATAACGTGACCCTCTGGCGGTAGCAATCTATAACAGCCCGGTATGACGATAACCAGTCCATACCCAAAATAACATCAAAGCCCTTCATGGGCATGACAACAAACGGAAAAGGAAGCCTATAGTCGGCGACCTCTATATCACATCCTCTAACACCCTGTTTCAGGATCAACTCACCACCCAAAGGCGATACCACACAAATAGGAGATGCTAACTGTGCTAACTCCAATTCCAAAACAGATGCAAATGCAGCAGATACAAAGGAATGAGATGCACCCGTGTCTATCAACACATTAGCAACCGAGTTGCAAAACAGAAAAGTACCTCTCACTACTGATGGAGCCGGTACTAAATCCTGCGCGGTAACAGCATACACGCGCCCCGTAGGCCCCTGGTCTACCTGCTCACCTCTCGGAGCAAAAGACTGCTGCACAGACTGGGATGACGAAACTCCCGGATTGGCCCTCGAGGCCTGCACAGACTGAGCTGGCTGAAAACCCTGCGTCTGCCTAGAACCAGACGCTCCCGAAGTGGCACTCAACTGTGGGCAAAACCTCTTCATGTGCCCAGGTTGTCCACACTGATAACAAGTCAAGAGCTGCCCCCTGCCCAAACTCTGACTCTGCGGTCTAGCTGAAGAAGAAGCAGCTTTCTGACCCCCACCCTTCTGCGGGCAAACAGATACCTTGTGACCCAGCTGGCCACACTTGTAACAAGTGAATTCTCCCTGACTGCCTCTCCCCGAGCCTACACTAGGCACTGGAAAGGTCGATCTAGAGACTGCACCCTGAGACTGCTGAGGGTTATTACCCTTCTGTCTCCTGCCATCACTCTGACTATCCTGGCTCCTCTTGGAGCCTCTCTGACCCTCATCCTCCTCCTGCATCATAAGCTCCATATGAGCTGCAGCGTCCACTAGGTGTCTATACTCTCGAATATAAGACCCACCAATTCTCAACTTGAGGCCCCGCCTCAACTTCCGCTCAAACTCATAGCAACGGCGTTCCTCAGACGCCACCAGTTCAGGTGCAAACCTAGACAGACTGGTAAAAGTAGCCTCAAACTCGGCCACTGACAAGCCCTGCTGATTAAGCCGGCTAAACTGATCCCTCAGCTTCTCCCTAGCTGCTGCTGATAAAAACCTCTCCTGAAAAGCATTCACGAACGCCTCCCAAGTACCACCAACACGAGCTTTCTCGTACTTCCACCATTGACCCGCATCTCCCTTCAGTTGAAAGGATGCCAAGGTCACTTTCAGTGCTCTGTCCTCGATGCCAAGCATCTCAAACGTCTTCGTTGTCTGTTCGAGCCATTCATCTGCCTTAAGCGGCTCTTTAGGATCCCCGATAAACTCGTCCGGATTACACCGAAAGAACTCCCTCTTCAAGAAGGAAGGCCCTGTCTCAGCTGCCTGATTCCCAGCTCTAAGAATACCTAAAGCTCCTGCTATCTCTCTGGCCAAGGCACCCATAGCCTGCTGACCTACTGGCTCGGCCACATTGGCCTGCCCAACTCCCTCCTGCACTGCCGGAATCTCACCCGGTAACGGCGCTTCCTGCCTCGCAGGTCTACCACGCCTAGCACCTCTTCCTCGTCCTGACATCCTAATAAAGGCAACACAGAACGTTAGCACATTCATAAATGTGCCGAAACTAAACATTCACGTCCTAATGCATGGACAAGTGTAATTCACTCCACATAAGCACATAAACACATAAGCACTTACGAATTTCATTTCCGGATAATGATAGTCCCGAGACGTTACTAGAGTTCCGGTTAGAAATAGCATTGATCAAGTGCCTTTCCAACAAGACTCCCAGAAACTCAAGGGTCCAATCAACATCCTAGAAATTAAATCCCATACCCACATAGTCGCATAAACATGTTATCAATTATGCACATAGCATATGATACTACATCTAAGTCTCTATCAAGCGAGACAAACCCATTGTGATACTAATCACTTCCCACGTACCCAAAGTATTCGAACCCGGTACGCTCTGATACCAAGTTGTAACGCCCTCAAAATAATAACAATAAACCCAACAGATAAGACATGAATTTACATTTAAACTAACCGCATTCCTTTCATTCATTAGAATTCTAAGACATAAGTATTACATGTTTAACCTCATAACAAAATGCTCTACGGGCTTACAGCTTTCCAAGTTAACACTTGGTTACAACAAAGAGTTCTAACTCGTTTACACATTAAGCCCTTGGCTTGAAATTACATGTAATACATCAAAGTAAAACGACAAAACTATGCCCGCCACAAGCCTCCCAGCTATGTCCTTGGAGGTGGCATGCTTCCTGTACCTGAAAATGATATTCCCATATAGGGTGAGCCACAGCCCAGTAGAAATACACTAAACCAACCATGGACAATGACTAAAACATTAGCAATTGATAGTTGGTCAACACTGATACAATCACATAAATTACATATTTATGTCAACGACTTACAAGTCCCAATTACTTTTCATTTTCCCTTTTTCAACAGATAAGCATGCTAGCTCTATCATCATTTCCACAGATATGTATAAAAACTATATCTCACATTCAGATAAGCATAAAAGCTATATCCACATTCTCAACAGATATGTATATCAACAATATCCACAGATAAGCGTACAAGCTGTATCCACACTCTACAACAGATATGTATATCAACAATATCCACAGATAAGCATACAAGCTGTATCCACACTTCACTTCACAAAGATAAGCATATGAGCTCTATCTTCACTTCTCTAGACAAGCATATGAGCTCTGTCTACGGAGTACATCCCCTATCTCCTCCAAATACCTATCCGGTTTAGAGGTACATCCCCTATCTTCCCCTAAACCGCGGAGTACATCCCCTATCTCCTCCTCTACACATAACGTATATAAACACATTGGTTCCATATACAATCACACAATACATACAATTAATGTATTCTAGCAACTGTCAAGTTCCATAACACATTCCATTGATTAGTTTCAGTTTGCCTAATCAACATACATTGTCTACAACAATCACGACTATCCTCCACCGATAGCCCAAAGCAGTTATTTCTAAAACAGAAAATAAATGCACAAATGGATATTCAATCAACATTTCATTTCCTCATTTCTCATCAATTAATTATCCCAATTAATTAAACAATGTAATTAGGCCATTTTCCATAATTACCATTTCAACCCTTAGGTCCCATTTTCATCAATGATTCAACAATCATTCCATTTTTCTATGCCAAACATGCATCTAGGTTTATTATGAATAAAACCCCAACTTTCACAAATTTACCAAACCAAGCCCAACATCTCAAAATACCAAAATTTAAAGACAAAACCCATAGAGAGGAGTAGGTTATCCCTACCTCAATTTCGGAGTCCCAAAGGAGAAGACGACAAAACCCAACGTGTTCCAAAACCCGAGATTTTCAGATTAAAATGAAGCCCTCGACGATCAACAACTTTTTTGTAAAGGCCAAAGGTGAGTAAATCACTCCTACTAGATCAAAACCTAGAGAGAAGGTAGAGTCTAGAGTGAGAGGCTCAACAATGGTGATTTAGGAAAAGTAAGAGAGAGAAGAGAAAGTGAAAAAGTGATTTGAAAAGTCACAAATTCGGGACTTTAACCCAGGTCTCCGCTCGAGCGTAAAACACCCCGCTCGAGCGGCCACTCACAGACTTCCGCTCGAGCGGCCAACCTCCCGCTCGAGCGCAGAATGCACTCGCTCAGCACTTTTGCAGAACCAGACCTCCGCTCGAGCTCCCAACCCTACGCTCGAGCTCACAACACTGCACAACAAGATACTGGATGGATGTAATCTACGCTCGAGCGCCAACACCTCCGCTCGAGCGTACAGGCCAAAAATCTGGGCAACTAGTTTTGGTTTCTAAACTCAACCAACCTGTAACAAACCCGCTCAACACATCTTATAACTCAAATACAAAGTAAGAAAGGATGTAAACAAAATAATAAACAGCTACCAACATCCACGGACACATGTCCGGATCACTAAACAACAAGGGTAAACCCGGGATCGCTATAACATTTGCAGTGCTTTGATTTCTGCAAATATTTCCGTTTATCAATTCTGACATGGGAGGAATGTGGCTTGCCTTTATACGTTGTTGCCTTCCGAATGCCATACTTTCTTTCTGGCTCTTTGTAATAACCTGGAATTGGAATCTCCTTGCAGAACTCCAGATTTCTGAGTGACTTCTGAAAAGCAGCATTCTTGCACTCTGTTTCAAGATACTTATATGAGAACAGTATTCTAGGTGCAACGCCAATGGAGTTTCCTGCATGTCGTTCATGATATGCCTTCTTGAAATCTTTTGGACTCACCAAACAATACACACTGTACAAAGTACAAAATGAATATATTTCGTGGAGCTTGCAAGCAAATAGTATTCAAATACAGTTTTCACTTTGAAACAGCTATCTAAATAAAATAATAATAATAAAAAAAAAACTTTATTTTTATTATTTTTTGTGACATTATAGGAGGTTTCATCAAAAGCTTTTATATTTAGGAAAATTCCCTTAAATTATGACTCATTTTTACTTTATCTACTAAACTTCAAAACTCAGCAATTAAACCACTCAAAATAATATCTTATTACAATTAATCCTTTTTGTTATAATTTTATCAAAAAAAATCAGATCTGGGGATGCTGTTGTGCAGCCCGCGTAGCAACGTCTACTGTGTGGTGATTTGGGCCTATTTCGGGGCCTATTTTGATAATTCGAACAGTTCACATTTTAAAATACATCAAGTAGAACATTCCTGCAAAAAATTAAGTTAATCGGATATCGTTTACCCATTCATCCACTCACATTTGTATTTTTACTTAATTAAAATGAATACAAATGTGAGTGGGTGAATAGGTAAACGATATCCGATTAACTTGATTTTTTGCAAGCATGTTCGAGTTGGCATATTCTAAAATGTGAACGGTTCGGATTATCAAAATGGATCCTGAAATAGGCCCAAATTGCCGCACAGCAGACGCTGCTGCGCCGACTGCGCAGCAGCGTCCCCACTACATGACACATTTATTGCATTTTTAGGTCAACAATACCCATTATTAATTATTTTAGGATAATAATACTTGTATCTGGTGATTTTATGTGTACTTTTTCTCTCTTACTTTAGTAGCAAAGTGCAAACATGATCACCAAATAAGGGTATTATTGCCTTCAAAATTTAATAAATGTGTTATGTATGTTATACATAATCTGATTTTCCATAATTCTAAACAGAATACTAACAAAAAGAATGAATTGTAATAAGATAATATTTTGAGGGGTTAGCTGTTGAGTTTTGAAATTTAAGGGGCAAAATATAAATGAGTCATAATTTGAGAGAATTTACTGTAATTTACCCTTATATTTAAAGTCTTGTGGCGGTAAAGTTATGTTTTTTTTTTTTTTTTTTTCTTTTTGTGTTTTTTCTTCTTAAATTAGAATGTACTCTTTTAAGATTTTAATCTATATAAACATGTTGTCTCATTTTTATCAATCATTCGTTAGTATTGTTAAAAAATATTTTTGTCATACTTTTTACACTAAAAAATATGATCAATATGGCCTTAGTAAAACAAAAGATTAATATAATTATATTAAATTATATTTTTTTAATTTCATTCGTGATCAACGTAATTTATTTATTTATTTATTTTTAAATCAAGATTGTAGGTTTCAAAGATGAATTGGCATAGGAATTTCATATATGGACTCGCCATTTTAAATAGATTGGGTATCATTTTGCATGATTATTGTAAGTTATGCATAGAAAAAAAAAATAGTAAATTATACTCGTTTTCCTTGAGTTTAAGAAAATATAGTTAATTTTAAAAGTTTGACATAATTACATTATTTTTTTTTTTGCTAAAATTAAAACGAGTAAAATTAAAATAAATAATGAGTAGAAATTGGAATAAACAAAGGTTTGGGGCTATTTTAGTTACAAAAGACAAAATATGTTATTTTAGCCACAACAAACAAAACATCACATCCAACCCATAATCATTACACTCTTCTCTCACAAAAAAAGTGAAAAAGTCCTTTCCAAACTAAACTTTTTAGCCCAGGCTAAAAAAGTCAAAAAAACCAAAAAAATCAACCCACTTCCCAAATGGAGGCATAGTAAATTATACTTGTTTTCCTTGAGTTTAAGAAAATATAGTTAATTTTAGAAGTTTGACGTAATTACATTAATTTTTTTTTTTTACTAAGATTAAAACAAGTAAAATTAAAATAAATAATTAGTAGAAATTGGAATAAACAAAGGTAAATATATATTTTAATAAAAAATAGATAACAAAATCACTATAAGACACTACAAAAAAACTAACTATTTACGGCATCGTGTTTACGACATGCATTAAATGCATGTCGTAGTTAGTACATTCTACGGCTTTTTTTTTTTTTTACAAACCATTAATGTTTTGTCAATAACAGCACACATACCATGTAAGTCGTTGATTCATATATTTATAATATGCAAAAGTATGCCGTAAAAAATGTATGTTTTTACGATTTACAAAAATATGTCGTAAAATATTTGCACTTATGACGACATACATTTCATGTTGTAAAATATTATAACTTTATACGGCATGCATTAACATGTCGTGAAGACTTCTGAAAAAAAAAATAAATAAATAAATTCAATCCGAATTTTTTTATGGCATGCAAAAGCATGCCGTAAAAAATGTATGTTTTCACGGCATACAAAAATATGTTATAAAATATTTGTACTTAAGACAACATACATTTCATGTTGTAAAATATTATAACTTTATATGGCATGTATTAGCATGTCGTCAAAACTTTTATTAAAAAAAAAAATTCAATCTGATTTTTTTTTTTATTTAAAAAAACTAACAATTTCCAACCAAGCTTCTTACTTTAAATTTTCCTAATTGAGAACAATGTAAAAAATAATTTATACATTATTTTATAATTTAGTGTCTCTTTTAAGGAATAATTGCACCCAGTTGGATTTTGGGGAAAAAAATTACATATTGATTGAAAAGTTTATAATTTTAATGATTAATATTTATATGACTTTTCACTAATTTGTAATTATTTTTTTTTAAATTACCTTGATTTGATATTTTCCCTTCTCTTAATAATTTATTTATTTATTACTTTTTAAATGTGCCTAACATGAGTACAACTAAAAAATAAAATATTTGTAAAAAAAATTAATAAAATATAATATATATGAAATGTATTAAATTTTATATTTTTTGAATTTACTGATTTTTTTTAAAAATTAAAAAATATTTTTCTTTTTAATATATGTAAATTATTTGAATTTAAAAAGTAAAAAAAATTATTTAAAATATTTAAAAACTTACAATTGGTGGTGTTTGAGAAGTTTGTGTGTTGGTTTTTTTTTTTTTTTTTTTCACTAAAAGGTAAACTTTTTGTAAAATTAAAAAAAACAAATCTAAACAAAATATCACATCTAACTTCATAATCATTTCACTTTTTCTCTTACAAATATTAAATTCAACCACAAAAAAACCTAACTATCTTCCTAAACACAAAAAAAATTTCTCCAATAATATCCGACAACTAAAAAAATTTATATAAAAACTCACTTCCCAAACACCCACAATATCTGAAACAAGAAACTGAAAAACATTATTTTAGGGAGCAAGGATCCTCTAGAGTGATTTTTTCCTAAAATTTCCTAAAGTGTTACAGTGTATGGTTGAGATTTACTAGCAAGTCACATCAATTTTTCTGATGTGACTTGCCAGTAAATCTCAACCACAAAATATAGCACTCTAGGAAACTTTAGAGAAATTTCACTCTGGAGGATCTTGGTGTATTTTAGGACCCTGTTACTCTCTCACTCGCTCTCTGGGTCTCGACCTCTATATCTCAACCCTCTCTAAACCCTAATCTCTCTCAACCGATCGAATCAACCTTCTTCAGCCCCGTTTGATCTAATCTCAGAGCGATTGGCAATTTCGATTTTGAGATTTTGAAGCTCCACCGCCTCCACCATCTGCACTGGCGAGGGGAGCGAGCACCATCATCTACTAAGGTGAACACCACCGTTTCTCTCTCTCTCTCTCTCTCTCTCTCTCTCTCTCTCGCTCTTCCTTCCCGTCGAGTTTGGTCAGATAACGAAACCAGTGCATTTTATTTAAGAATTTCGTTGTTTGAGCAATTTGTTGTATAATAATTTGTTGATGGAATCTCGATTAAATTTCACTCCAGCTTTCCTATTTCATGTTCATGCTTCTTGTGCACACTGCACGTGCCTTTTCCTTAACAAAATTTCCTCTAGTTGTAGTGATTGACAAATTCTCTGTTTCTCTGAAAAACTTTATGGACCTTTGTTTCCTTTGCTTGTTTTATGAATGGGTTTGAAGACTTTGAAGACTTAAAATTTTATTATCTTTGTTGTCTGTTGGATTTTAGTTGTATTTTGTGTGTAGAGGATTACTATTTGTGACTAGATATTAGGAAAATGATATTCATCAATAATCTTCATTTATTGTAACAATTTGCTGAAAAATCTGGTTCATTTATGGATGGAGTGGAGGCAGAGCCATGTGCGGCAATTCTGTTTGGCGTTCACTTCAATGTAATTGTAATTTAAAACAAATGTGATCATATAATTGTGGTGATGATCTGACAGAGGTGCCAGTGGATTATGCTCTTCTATGGTCTCTGGATTCAGCTGCATTCAAGGTTAGGAGTGTATTCTCACACTTCCACTGAATTTTGAATTGTTCATTTCTGCCATTTCTGATTGATGCATCTATTTTATTTGTGTATTTATTTTCGTGTTTTTAAGTCTGTTTGAATAAGTTTTTAAATTTTTTGGTCTTTCATTTCACTCAATTATTGGTGTATGTTATGAGATTTATGTGTTTTGAGATTTTTATATAATTCAATAGTTGACACTTCAGAGAGATTTTTTTAACCCATATGGATCTCCAGGGAACTGGGGGAGTGAACGTTGATAACCTGAATACATGCGTAGATTATAGTTCCAGTGCTGGAAGGAAATCCTGTGAGATTAGATATGCAATTATTGAAGTTATTGATTATAAAATTAAACTAATGTTAACTTAATATTCAAAGTTGAGCAGTCGACTTTGCCTTGTGTTGACTTATTCTGAATGAACAGAAACTAGATATGTCCATTTATCATCCTCATCTATGAATATTGTTTCATTAGCCTTTGTAATTTATGGTTTTTCTGATAGGATTTGTGAATAATGGAAATATGTCCAGGATAACCTCTTTCACAGGAAGGAAAATTAATGTTTAACAAACCTCCGCTAGTGATAGATCGAGATTGTCCTTGATGGCCGATTAAGTAGGTGATGAATAACCTGCCTGAAAACCAACAAATTATGACACCTCAGAATTGCCACCAAAAAATTCTACTTTTCTAAGAAACTTGTTCTGAATTTGTGCTTTGGTTTGTAATGTCTCCAACTGTTTCTTTCAGCTTTAGTGAAACATGAAATGAAGTTTGATTAAATGATTGGCACTTACACAGGTTCCAAATGCATAAGAACCATGCACTGTGACAAAGGTACTAAGGTAAACCATCCATTCATGCGCCGTAGAACTACTTTTGTGGCTCTGATCTTTGGGACCATAGCCATCTTCTTCATCAGCTTGAGTCTTGTCTTCTAGTATAAGTGGCTCCCCTATCTCTTCTTGCAAGTTGTTCTCACCTTGCTCCAAAAATTAGAGTATTCAGATTTATGGTCAAGAATTTAATGGAGAATGCTAACAAAAGGTAGGCCTTTCAACTCAATTTTTTCATTCTATACTCATGCTTCCCTACTGTGACAGAAAGCAGATGGGGCAAATTTCTAGATCTGTAGGGTGGCTGGGGCAAACTTGTAGGTTCATTTATCTTTGCCCAGTTTTGTGCTTACCACACCAGCCTGAACCTTGTGAAATTGTGAAACACTTCTAATTATAATTTGGATAAATTCTAATTTTCTTCAGCACAGTTTTTAATAATGTATTAACTTCTAAGTGGATAATATACTATTAGTTTAATAATTTTCGTTTCCTTTGCATCCTCTCTTTATTTGGTTGTTGTCTTTACCCTTTTTGATGAGGCGTATTTATTGCATCAGACTGTTTGAACACCCACAACTGGCTTAATTGATATTGTGCAGCGGCTTTTAGGAAGTGCCTGCGTGGATTGAGTGCTCTTAATATTGATGCACTTGGCTTCCATGAATATATCTAGTTGACTTTTTAAATGAATCAGTATAGAGCTGATTTACTGACACTAGGCAAGTGAACTAGGATGGGCTTTGATTTTGTTGAAATCATTGCTTGGGAAACTATGCACAAGAATTAAACAGGGATTAGAAACTTTGTTCATAAAAGCATGGATAACCATTACGTTTGTGTCACCTCGATGACTATTAATGAGCCCTAGGTTGATGATGTTAGTACCTCAGACATCTTGTTCGTCTATTTCTTGAATTTATGCCAGTACTTTTAATATACTTTGACGTTTATTATTGGACAGGATTTTGTTCTGTGATGAAAGCCAGGATGCACCACACTATGAAGTCTTTGCCAAGTGTGTTTTTCAATTCTTGTTGTAATGAAAGTTCTAAATTTATCACAGCATTTTTAGTTTTGCAATGTTGGGAGGTGTTAAGATGTCTTGATATCCATTACGATGGTTTCCTAATCATGGACGCAACCTGAATATTCCCATGGAAAGAACTATTGAGAAGCTTATAATTTATTGTTTGCACCTTATAGGAATATTTAGATGCTATGTAACATTTGAAAAATGCAGTGCAATCTCTTAACGGCTTTTAACTGTTAAGACCTACATTTTTTACTCACTGTTAATTTTATTTCTTTCTCAGTTTTTTCTTTCCTTTTTTTGGGTGGGATGAGAGGTTTTAAGAGTTCTTTCATATTCATTATTTTGGTTTTCTAATCATAGAGGCAACCTGAATACTCCCATCCCATGGAAAAGAACTATTGAGAAGCTTATAATTTCTTGCTTGCATCTTATAGGAATATTGTAGATGCTATGCTGGTGGACTGTTTGTTGTGTACTTTGCTCTGCTGCAACAGGTGGCAGCATAAGAGATATTCAGTTGATTGCATGACCTTTCATCCTCTATATTTGATCCTCGCTGTCAACTTTTGCTTATGCATATCTCAGTGACTATTTTTTTTGAAGTGATTCACTTATTCTTTTGAACAGGTTCCTCTTACTAATGAATTCATTACTAATGGTGCTCCTCTTGCCAGGTTACATATCCAACATCTCGTCAACATGCCACTTGGTCCTTGGATGACTTGCCAAGAACAGTAGCTTGTACCATGCATCAAGGATCTGTTGTTAACAGCATGGATTTTCATCCTTCTCATCACACATTGCTTCTTGGTATGATGGTCTTTGATCAATGATTTGAACATGCCACCTATGATTTCAACGGTTGAGCTCCTGCTAAATAAATATACAAGTTCTTCCTTTTCTTTCCCTTATTTGACATAGATTCTCTTTTAAACAGTTGGTTTTGCTACTGGTGAAATAATGCTCTGGGAAGTGGGGATGCGATATAAATTGGTTTCAAAGCCATTCAAGATATGGGACATGGCAAATTGTTATATACCGCTTCAGGTTCCTTTTCTTCCTTTTCCTTCCTTGTTGCTTGTTATCTTAGCATTCTATGATGTGATATATACCTATGATATGAGATATCTATAGAGGTTGTAAACAGCATGTACAAATTAATTGTGACCAGATTATTTCTTGCTTGATTTGGGGACATTTATAATACTAATCTTCAACTAGCTATTGTCAAATATTAATTTTTTTTTTTTTTTTTAAATTCCCATTTGGAATGTTGAGATCAAAGTGATAATTTGGAAAAGAAGTCTCCAATTGATGTTAACATGTAGGAACCCTGATCTTTGTGTGTTGGACATTTATAATACTAATCTTCTGTAAGTTGTTGAGTTTGTCCTGGCTTTGCAGGAAGCTGGGTGCTTTTTTGTTGTTCTAAAATGTGTGCCTGCACCTATTGTTGTTGCTACTGCTACTGCTGCTGCAGCAACTGCAACATCTGCTCTTCGAATCCTTACCATTGGTATTGGGACAGGGACTTTCTGTAGTGGCCAAGTTAATTGATTCTTTAGCTTTTTCTAGTACTTCTAATAATGAATTAGACTTGACTGCTTGTGTTCTATATAATCTTTTTGCTTTCATTTATACAGATAATTTGCTATTTGATCTTGTAATTTGCTTTTAAAGTACTAAAATGGACATTTTAATGATATTGTGTGTTCATATATTGAGTTTATACATAAAATAAACTTTGAATTTGCTCTCTCTCTCTCTCTCTCTCTCTCTCTCTCTATATATATATATATATATATTAAAAATAATCTTCTACGGCATATAAAATTATGTCATGAAAAGTGTAATGATTTATGACATGTAAGAAAATGCCGTAAAAGATTATATTCGGCATACAAAGTATGTCATAAATATATTAAAAATGACCTTCTACGGCATACAAAATTATGTCGTGAAAAGTGATGATTTATGACATGCAAGAAAATGATGTAAAATATTATATACGGCATACAAAATATGCTATAAATATATTAAAAATAACATTCTACGAGATGCAAAATTATGCCATGGAAAGTATGATAATTTATGGCATGACAAAAATGTCGTAAAAAATTATATACGACATACAAAATATGTCATTGATGTTTTATTTATTACTTTTTACAATTTTATCTCCATGCCGTGAGTGATGCTTAACTTTTCACAGCATATCATATAACGGCATTTGTGTGCATGTCGTGAAAGAGTTTTTACGACATACATTGCAAGTCATAAAAATTCAATTTTGTTGTAGTGAGAATTTTCACTTTTGGCAACTAAATTTTTGGTCGTCAAAAGTTAATTTTTAATCGCCGAAGGGTTTCAGCGACTAAATTATTTGGTTGCAGAAGTAGTCATTGAAGAATTGTCGGTAAAACTAATTAGCGATTAAAATTATTTTAGTCGCCAAATGTATTCAATTTCCGACTAAATTTTTAGTCACCAAAAGGTTGAACATAAAATTAAATTAGTACGTTTTCGGCGACCAAACTTTTAGTGGCCTAAAGTCCTACATTTTTAGCTACTAAAAGTTTAGTTGGCAAAGAGTTTTTGTTTTGACTACTAAATATTTGGTCGCTTAAAGTCTCACATTTTTTGCTACTAAAATTTTAATCGGCAAAAAGTTCATGTTTTGACTACTAAATAATTGGACCACCACCACCATTAGGTCTTATGATCTTGGGTTCAAAAATTTTTAGGTGCAAACAATTTATTGGGCTTAGTCTATATAGGGTTTTGTCTTGATTTTAATTAGGTACTCTACTAGTGGACGATAGAATTATTTCTATAGATTAATCGTTCTATTAAACCAGATGTTGAATTATCCAAAAAAAAAAAAAAAAGCTGCTCTCATGGTTTGTTCTCTATGCACAACACACTGACATACATACACAAATATATACTATTATATAAAATCCATAACTGAATTTGTGTAGATATGTCACTTTAAAAAATAAAAATAAAAATAAATAAATAAATACTCATAAACAGTAATACCATAGATTTAAAATAAAACTAAAAATAAAAAGAACTCTCAATTGCTTTGATTATAAATTTTATAATCCACATGATTTTTTAATTGCGCACGGTAGTTTTTATATAATCTAACACAAAAAACCACCACATGATGGGCACAAAGTGATTTAACTGGAAACTTCTGCATTTGCATAAATTAGTGATTTAATGTATACAAATGCGTAATGCTCACTAGTTTCCAAGCAACAAAAAAGAGAGAAAATGGTGGGAAGCATATTCCATGAAGTCGATAAAAAAAACTATTTCATTCAGTCAATGTTTCATAATGCAAATAGAAAATTAATCTAGCATACATGTGGCACATCAATGGCCTACTTTTTTCTTTTTGCTTTTTTTTTTTATTTTTTTTTTTATAATTAGGTGTCCAGACCAGTTTATGTACATTTCGATTATACAGGAATCTTATTTAAAATCAGAACAAACACCCTGTACAGACTAGTCCCAAAAAACTTATTACAGCTAGTGAGTATTGAACCTAGGATTTAAAAGGAACACATCCCCATATCTCAAATTGTACTCATTAGGCCAATCCCTTGAACTTGTGCTTTTAAAAAATTATAGCCACCTTGCGAGGCAAACCTTTTTGAAGAATAATTGAATCTCAATCATTATTATTTTATGATCAGATACAATGTATATTTATACAGATGCCATGTAACAAACTATAACAAACTCTAACTACTAACTAACTTGAGTTAACAAACTCTAATCACTAACTAACTTGGGTTTAACAAACTAACTACTTAACTAACTATCTTGAGCTTGATGCAGAGTGAGCTGGTGTAGGACTTGATGAGTTAGCTGCTAATGCTGAGGGAGTCTTATCATCCCCCTGCAAGCTGATGGGAGGAGAAGTGACCAGCAGCTTGGACTGAAGATACTGAAACCGAGCAGCAAACAATGGTTTGGTGAAGACATCTACAATTTCCTTAGCAGAGGGTATGTAGTGAAGAAAAAGCTTCTTGGAAGCAATTTTGTCTCGAGTGAAGTGACAATCAACTTCGATATGTTTGGACCTTGTGTGAAACACAGGATTTGAAGCTAAGGCAATGGCAAATAAGTTATCACACCAAAGAATAGGAGTGGTTACAAGAGGTAGAGAAAGATCATGAAGGAGCATTTGTAACCAATTAAGTTCAGCCGTAGCATGAACAAGAGAACGATACTCAGCTTCTGTGCTTGATCTAGAGACTGTAGGTTGCTTTTTAGCAGACCAAGAGATGTTAGAACCAAGGAAAGCACAATATCCAGAGGTAGATTTGCGATCAACAGTGTCACCGGCCCAATTCGAATCAGAAAAGGCTTGGAGCTCAAACGAACTAGGACAAAAAGTCAAGCCATGAGAAAGTGAACTCTGAAAAAACTGAAGAATGCATTTGAGCAGAGCAAAGTGAGCATTAGTGGGCTCATGCATGTATTGACAAGCTTGATTGACAGCGAAGGACAAATCTAGACGAGTAAGAGTTAGATACTGTAAAGCACCTACTAAACTTTTGTATAACTAAGGCTGATGAAAGGGAAGATTAGCAGTAGGAGTATCAACAGGTTTCATGGACATAGGAGTAGGACATGGTTTACAAGAGGTCATCCCAGCTTTAATAAGAATGTTAGAAGCATATTTAGATTGAGACAAAAAATAAGAGTCACCCACTGCTTGAATAGAAATACCCAAGAAATAAGAAAGATCACTCAATTCCTTCATTGCAAAAGCAGAGTGCATCTGTTGAATGAGAGTGTGAAGATGAGAGAGACTATTGCCAGTAAGTAAAATATCGTCTACGTACACCAGAAATACTGTTATGGTATTGGAAGTCTTGTGAATAAAGAGAGAGTTATCACAATGACTATTTACAAACCCTTGAGATAACAAGAACTTGGAGAAAGTAGAGTACCAAGCTCGAGGAGCCTGTTTGAGGCCATAAAGAGCTTTCTGAAGCTTGCACACATGATGGGGAGAGGAAGAGCTAATAAAACCTGGTGGTTGAGTCATATATACTTCCTTATCCAAAGTGCCATGGAGAAAAGCATTGCTGATGTCAGGTTGCTTTAATGGCCAATGATAATGTAAAGCCATACAAAGCAAAACCCTGATGGTGGGATGTTTAGCCACAAGGCTAAATGTTTCAGTATAATCAATGCCCTCTTGTTGTAAAAATCCCTTAGCAACCAACCGAGCTTTATATCGGGCAATAGAGCCATCACTGTTGCGTTTGATTCGAAAAAACCCACTTACAACCAATAGCATTCTTAGTAAAAGGAAGTGGGACAAGAGACCAAGTACCCTGAGCAAGTAAAGCATTATATTCTTCAAGCATAGTTGAATGCCAAAGAGGTGAAGCAAGAGCTTGTTGATGAGAAGAAGGTTCAATATCTGTAAAGGAAGGACTAGTACAAGCTACAAGACCCTTAGTTTTAGATCTGGTAAGCATGTGATCAAAATTAGTAGAAGAAAAAGAAGGTAGAATAGGTGAAGTTGAAGAAGGTAGAGAAAGCAAATGAATAAAAAGAGAATCAATAGGAATAGGGTGAGAAGATGGCTGATCAATGGGTGAAATAAGTGGAGAAGATACAATAGGCTGGGAGGAAGGCCTAGATAAAGGTTGAGCAGAAAGTTTGATAGATGAACAGTTCTGATGAACTGTAGAAGGAACAGCAGCAGATCTGGTAGGAGAACAAACCTGAGGAGCTATAGAGGAAGAAAGCATAGGTGCTGGTGATGAACATGGCCGAGGATCTTTGGAAAGGATAGCAGAAGGTCTGTTATAAGAACAGAGCTGAGGAGCTCTAGAGGAAGAAAGCAGAGGGGCTGCTGGTGAACAAAGCTGAGTAGCAGCAACAGCAGACTGTGATGAAGGTTGAGCAGTAGTAGATGTAGGCCAAAAGAAAGAGTGAAGATGAGATAAAGATTGAGTAGGTGTAGATGAATGAGTAGAAAAAGGAAAAACATTTTCATGAAATTCTACATGTCTAGAAATATAGACTTGACCTATGGTCATGTCCATACACCTATAGCCTTTATAAGAGGAGTGATAGCCAAGAAAAACACATAAAGAGGATCGAAGCTGCAATTTAGAATGAGTATAAGGTCTTAACCAAGGAAAGCATTGGCAGCCAAAGACCTTTAAAAAAGAATAGTCAGGTAAGACATGATAGAGAAGCTCAAAAGGAGATTTGTTAGACAATTTGACACTTGGCATTCTATTAATGAGATGAATAACAGTAGCAACTGCATCAAACCAGAATTTAGTGGGAACAGAAGAGTGGTGAAGCAAAGCAATAGTAGTCTCAACAATGTGTCTATGTTTCCATTTAGAGACACCATTTTGTGGGGGAGTATAAGGACAAGATAGTTGATGTACTATTCCTTGAGCCTTTAAGAATTTAGTCATGGAAGAGTTCACAAATTTAGTGCCATCATCAGTCCTTAATACTTGAAGTTTAGTAGAAAATTGAGTCTCAACATAGGCTTTAAACTCTAAAAATTTGGAGAAAACTTCACTTTTGTTACACAGAGGATAAAGCCAAGTAAAGCAACTATAATCATCAATGAAAAGCACATAATACTTGTATTCAGATGAAGTAGAATGAAAAGGCCCCCATACATCACTATGATTGAGAGAAAATAGATTATTCACAATAGAATTTTACAGTTTAAAGGGAAGTCTATGACTTTTAGCCATACTACAATGTGTACAAGACCTAAGATCAGACTTTGTTTTATTGAAAGTAAAAGGCAAATGCTTCTTTAAAGCAGTAAACTTCAACTAAGATGGATGGCCCAATCGTTTGTGCCAAGTGTGTTCAGAAGCACATGTAGAGGTCTTTGTCAAGAAAGTAGTAGATGAGGCTAAAGAAGCATGCATAGCAATAGGATGATGAGAAGAAGACAACAGAGATGGAAAGTGATACAGGCCATTAGCATTATAGCCTTTGTGCGAAATGGCCTTGGTGTTCTTGTCCTAAACCACAAGGGAAGAAGCATCAAAAGTAATAATGCAGTTATTATCTTTGGTGAGTTGATGAACAGAGAGAAGATTGGAAGAGATAGGAGCATGAAGAAGTGTATTGAGTTTAAAGGAAAAATGAGGAGTGAGAAGGAGACCTTTACCTGTGTGATGAATAGGAACAGAAGTGCCATTTCTAACTATGATCTGATCAGGACCAGTATAGGATTGTGACATGTTGAGATTGGAGAGATCACGAGTAATATGATCAGAGGCAGCCGAATCAAGGTACTAGGGAGCAGTCTCAGATAGAGAAGGAGGAAGAACAGAAGCAACAGAAGCAACATAAGCTCTTGGTGAAGGATAAACAGAAGAGAGTTCAGAAACAGACTGTGATGAAAAAGGTTGAGCTGAAGCATGTGGAGGCACAGTCTGATGAAAATTCATATCCAGTCTATGCTAACAATCAAGAGCCGTATGGTTGCCTTTGCCATAGATTTGAAAAATTTTACCAGATGAATAGAATCGGCCTCTACCTCGAGGATTCTGTCGTCCAGTACCACGAAAAGAGCCTCGAAATCCTCCTCTCTGGCTTTGAAAAGAGGATTGTCCTCCTCTTGAAGAAAAAAATCCATTGGTTGACACATAGGCAACTGTGTTTTCATGTGATCACAGTTTTCTCTGTTTGAAGTCTATATGAAGAGACTCAAAACACAAAACAAAAGTTAAGTCTACCATGGAAATAGGCTCAATCCGAGCATGGACAACAGTTTTAAGAGCATCAAACTCATCAAACTCATTCTGTCGTCCAGTACCACAAAAAATCTCTCTAAAGAAAGAGAGTAAGGGTCGGTTAGAGAGAGAGGGTGGAAGAATTGGAGCTTTGATCTTGAAGCTTGGAAATCTTGAGGACTAACTCAAGAATTTGCTATAGATTGGAAGAATTGAACCTCTAGGAGAGCAATTGAGCATGGATTCATGAGTATAAGTTTGTAAATTTGTGTATTCAAGCTAGTTGGGTAATCAAGAACATGAATTGAAATGAAATTGAAGAATTTAAAGCTTATATGTGCATGCATGTAAGAATTTGCCATGAAGTTGTATAATTGAGCATGAAAAATATGATCCATGTAGAATTGTGGTTAAGATTCATACTTTTGATCATCATTTGTATCATCTAAGTTGAAAATGGAAGTTATAGTTCACATGCAAGTGCAATTCATAAAAGCATGAGTGTTGAATGCATGAAATTTAAGTATTGATGATGGGTTTGATATGAATCGTGTGTGTGTGTTTAAGTAATTCATGGAAATTAAGCTTCATAATGTTGTAATCTAGCATTTGTAACATGTTAGAAGGTTTGCATGTGAAGTATAAGTCGTGGTATGCAAGTTGTTTGAGTTTGAATGCAAGTTTGAGCCTCAAGAACAGTTTTGGAAAACCCAAAATTCGTGATGTCCGCTCGAGCGAGGAAACCGCCGCTCGAGCGTGAAATGTGAGCTCCCAGAACTTTTTGCAGACATGGATGTCCGCTCGAGCGGGGATATTCATGCTCGAGCGGGGAGCCATGTAGTGTGACCCTCAGCTTGAGCGTCCGAATTCACGCTCGAGCATAAAAATGAGGTAACCTGTACTTTTGCAGACCATGAGGTTCTGCTCTAGCGGCAGAACCCACGCTCGAGTGGGGACTCATATTTCAGAAATTTTGTAAGAGTGTTCTGTGTTCCATTTTTCGTTCTCTTTCACTTCTAACCACTCTTAGGCATGCATTGAACATTATGAATGAATTAAAAGAATAAGAAAGAAGCCTAAGAGGGATGTATGAATTAAGAACGGATTGAATTGATTATGACCCATATGTGTTATGTAATGTGTAGGGTCGAGCTCCAGGGCAAATCTACCGGCAGAACATAGTGAGTAATATCTTAATAAAGATATTTTGAAGTATTTTATTTGTCCAATTACTTATTTCCCTATAAGTCTTATAAGTTTGTTAATTTGAATTGTGGACAAATGTTTGCTATGCCATATGGTTGGGCCTAAGGCTGTCTGCCATGAATGAAAGAATGAATAGGCTGAAGGCCGTCTGACATGAATGATAGTCTGACATATGAATGATTGGGCCAAAGGCCGTCTGACACGAATGATAGTCTGACATGAATGATAGTCTAACATATGAATGATTGGGCCAAAGGCCGTCTGACATGAATGATAGTCGGATATGAACGAGTAGGCCAAAGGTCGTTAGATATGAACGATTGGGCCGAAGGCCGTCGATATGAACGATTGGGCCGAAAGCCGTTGGATCTGAACGATTGGGCTAAAAAGGTCGTTAGACATGAATGGATGGGCCAAAGGCCATCGGGTATGAGTTAATTGGGCCCGAGGCCGTTTGATACGTCTAGAACTTTAGTCGATTGATACATTAAATAGAAACATGAATTGGGCCCAAGGTCGTCTGATGTAACTGTTTCAAAGATTGTTCATGTATCTTCCTTAATTGATATTATTCACTGGGCTTTCACTCACGTTCATTCATTTCTATGTAGGTGAGCCAAGGAACGTCCAAACCCAGCCTCGGTGAAATATGTGAGAAACAGTCAAGGTTCTGAAGAGTCAGCCCATACGTCTCATGTACGAGACTTGTTTTCGCCCTTTTGCTATTTTGTTACATTTTGTTATGTTGGCGAGAATGTTGGATTACCTTTGCATATAAGCTTTGGTTGGGCTGACTAAGACTTGAATGATCCTGAGTATGTACAGAATATTGTGTTGTTATCCCTTTGATGTGAGTTATTAACAAATATGTATATGTGGACTGTTGTGATGTGCCACGTAAGCATAGCTTTATGGACAAAAGTTTTAAATTTGCTTCCGTTTGGCACCTTTACTCTAATGAGCTATGTCTTGTTTGGTTTGAGGCCGTAGGTAATCTCTTGACGGTTATGTCCTTAACCCATAGGGGCGGGTTCGGGTCATGACAGAGTGGTATCAGAGCATGAGTTAATAACTCACACACTTGTCCAAATGAGCAATAAGCATCTAGAAAAGATCTAGGATCCATTCATGTGATGAGTATGAATTTGAAAGTATCGAGAATATGCTTAAATGTTTTAATGTAAACGATTATGTGTTATAAGTTTGTGATTTGCTTGCATTGCAAATTATTTGAATATGTATGCTCTTTAGTATATGCATACCTGTGAATCTTTTGTATAAAGTATAATGCAAGTCTAATCAGATGGTGAGAACAATAGGTAATGAAATAGAGGAGTCCTCTACTGCCAGAATGGATAGAATGGAAAGATCGATTCAGGAAATGACTGCTCTGCTGGATCAAAGGTTGACCCTTGATCTGGCCGAGATGACGAGGTTGCTAGAAGAGTAGTGGTAGACGGAAGACATTGACTCTTCTTCTTCTTTGGAACGTCGGGAAGAACCGACTTGTAAGTAGGAATGGAATTGAGTAGTAGAGGGGCTCTCCGCTTGTGGACGGGCAAATTCAGTAGCTTCTTCAAGTCCTTGTTGGGGAATAAAGACTTGCGAAAGCCCTTTGGTGGCTGGGGAAGAACTGCAAAAAAAAGAGCACAGACGTTAGAACAAAGTATTGAAAACTCTAAAAAAGAGAGAAAGAAAATGTGACACTTGGCTCTTATCATCTCCTTCTTTGAAAATTGTTCGGCTTAGAGGATAAAAGTGGAGGTCATCGTTTGGTTGAAACTTCCAGTTGCCCGAGACGATGAAGTAATCATCTCCAGCACCATTGTTTGAGTCTGGGAGGTCGGCAATGAGCTTGTACTCAGTGGACCTCGGCATGAGGTAATAGATGTGGCCTTTTTCCAATTTCAGGCGACGCATAGTGTAGCAGTACTGGATATCGGCAAGAGTAACCCTAGCATTCTCTTGTTTGGCTAAGGCTATTATACCGTTGATAACTCGGTAAGAGTTGATGGCAAGTTGCATTGGGTTCAATTTATAGTAATGAAGGACTTCTCAGAAAAAAGTATCAAGTGGAAACCTAAGTCTACACTCGATAAAGGCCACTACTGGGAAAGGCATGAGGTTCACATCGGGCATAATAGAATCCTCCTCCCCTGCTAACCTGAGGTGGACGTCGGCAGGGATGGAAAACTCCCGCCTAAAGTATTCTAACTTGGTCGGGGTGTCTATCCTATGCTTCCACATACCCATGATGTCGGCCTGAGGGAAAGGTGTAGGATTTCGGAAGAAAGTGTTTTGTGACAGTTTTTAAGGACCTCGGCTAAAACCTAAATGTGAGCTGGGGTAAGAATTTGTGGGGATCTTAAGGGGAATGTGTTTTAGTTTTTCCTAAAAATTTGTGGGTTCTACAAGAAAATCCCAAACCTAGATCTATGGAAACGAAGATTGAAGGCACGAATCTGGAAAAGACACAGAAAACAAGAACGTGTTTCAGAATCAAGAACAGTGACGAACTATCAAGAACACTGTGACAAAGTGTGCACAAGGGTGCGAGGCCAAGAACAGTGGCAAAAGTGAACAAATTTGTGAGTAGTGTGTGAATATTTAAGAAGGGATTGGGCAAAAAACATAATCATGAAGCAAACATACTCAAACATGTGGTGCAAATCAAGGTACAAATTAAAAATGATTGAAGACATAAGCAAGTTTGTAAAAATACAACAGAGTTCGCAGTAAAATCAAGAACTGAAAACCAGAAGGAATAGTGGCTTACTAAAGAAAGTGAGGCCGGTATGAGGATCGCCGAAGTCAGACAATGGTTACAAAAGCGACGGAGCAGTAAAAATCACGCCAGAGGAGGTGAACAGAGCAAGTTGCAGAGCTAGAAAAGCTTGAACAATGACAGATTAGAGAGAAAGAAGAAGTTGGATGCTTCAGAAACGGTGATGCAAAAAGTGAAGAGACGGAGAGAGAGAATTGATTTTGATGAAAACGCGGAGAATGATGGCAAAATACCATCAATGCGTCTAGCGACGTGCTTGTCAAACGGCGCACCCTGACACAAGATGACTTACAGGCGCGTATTGAGTACGATCCAGTGAGGGGAAGACGCGTAGCAAAAACGGTTGATTTATTTCGCGTGACAGCTCATACGCGTGATAAAACTCTTGGAGTTCTTGGTTTAATGAAGCAATGACTTCGGCTGGTAGGAGGATCTCGGTTATTAAACTCGAATAAAACTAGGTTATTGGTTCTAAAAGCCTTGATGAGACAGACTACAGGACCTGGTCGTGTGAAGCCGACGTATTATGACCTCGGTAAATGGATGATACAGCAAAATAGCCGACATGCTATACGATATGACGATATAGGTTCCATTTCCTCAGGATGCCGAGGTAATAGAACCTAGGGGGCAGTTGTGGAGATATATTTTTTGAGTACCAACACGTGGCCAAGGTGACGCCGACATGTCAGCCGGGGTACCACGTGTCCTGGTCGTAACGCCGAGGTGATCTCGGTTAGGCCGAGGTTATCTCTAAAGATATCGGAATCCGAGATAAGCGGATAAGGGACAAGAGTCCTAGAATGATGAAGGACCTTAGCCTGGATAAGGATAAAGCTCTCAAGGAGTTTATCTTTATCTATTGGAGAGTCTAGGATAAGCACTTAGCTGAAGTCCATTAAAGCTAGGCTTCTATTGGGACTAGGATTGAGTTGGCTATAAAAGAGAGGCACCCCCAATGGGCCTAAGGTACGCAATTTATACTCTGAATAGTGAATTAAGCATTTTTGGTATCTTTGAGAGATAACTGACTTGATCGTCGGAGTGCCCCCGGGTAGACGAACCACCGCCAGAATCTCTTCTTTTTGTTGCAGGTCGTTCGGGCTTAATCTATTCTGCCAGTGCTCTCCAGCTAAGTACTAATTTGGTAGTGTGGTCAGAAATTCACTCACACAGAAACATGCAAAAATAATAATAATAATAATGTGACTCAAAAAAGTCAAAATTAAAAAACTAGCTTTTAACCATATTGCCAAAATAGATCATAATATAGGGACTACTAATATAATTTTCCCAAATTAAAATGTAATGTAAAAGGAAATATTTGACCTGGCGGGTCGTATAGTGAGTGCTTTATTGTGTGGAAGACTAGATTTGGTAGTCTTAAATTTTTTTCTTTCTTTCTTTCTTTTTTTTTTTACAAAAAATAGTCAATTTTCAAAGTTGTTTTGTGCGGAGAGCTGCAAATGAACAAAACCATTCATGAACAGCTCAAACTTAGCTTGGTAAGAGCTCGTTTGAACTCAGTTCGTTAAATTTTTTTTGCATTAGAACTCGAGCTCGAGCTCAAGCACTTTAAATTTTTAATAAACAAGTCCAAATATTCTAAAATTTAGTTCATAAGCTCGGCTCGTTTAATATTTATTATTTATATATTAAATAACGTAAACATATGTATAAAAAATAAGATAAATATGTTATTTATATATTTAAAAAATATTAATGTAAATAATGGTTAACTATAGATAATGCATTTATATAATAGCGGTGGTAGATATTACTATTTTGATAAAATATTAATTTTTTTTAGAATGTTTATATATATATAATTGTAACTTTAGTCTCATACGCAAGTATGAATTTATAAATTTTTTGGCACGTTAAGGCTCGTGAACAGGGTCGAGCTCAAGTCAAACCTAAGCCAACTTGATTCGAGCTCAATTCGTTAAATTTTTATTGAGTTCAAGTTTAAGTTCGTTAAAATTTTAATAAACAAACCCAAACATATTAAAACTCGTCTTGTCTCGACTCGACTCAGCTCGTTTGCAGCTCCACTTGTACATCTAGGTTAAATGTATTAAATAGAAACTTGAGCAAAATATGAAATAATGAAAATAAAAATATACAAAATAAAATGACTGAAAAAAGTCAAAATCTCTCTTCTTCTTCATTTTTTTCCTCTTTTTTTTCGGTACACAAAACCATCTTATACTAAAGTTACATACTTAAAAAATATCCATGGTTTAAAATGTGAACCATATTCATTTTAACTGTGATCCACAATAAATTAAATTTGATTCCATAAAATACAATTACTTTTCCAATAATTCTCATAATAAACTTTTTGAATTCGTAATTTTTTTTTTCTATACATAAAGAATGCTTCTTAAAGAGGTAAAAAAATAAAATAAATTAAGAATGGAGAAACTGGTAGCACGTGTGTGGGTTCAAGTACTGAAATTGATACGATATGAGTATGTTTTATTATTATTATTATTATTATTTTTTTATCGACAAAGGAAATTTTTATTGATGAAAACATATAAGGTATGATAAATTACGTTATGAGTATGTTAATATGATAATTTTTTTTAAAAAATAAGTACACGAATGACTAGGTATGGTTATAAAAAAGTATTAATTTTTAATTTATAGTGATACAAAAGTTATTTAAATGATTTACTTTGTACGATCCAACCTACAGTTCATATTAATGTCAAAAGTAACAGTATAAATTAAAATTAAATGTCATCATACTAAATAACTTACAAACTATTATTTAATTTTAAAATCATGTTAATAATAATAATAATAATAATAATAATAATAATAATAATAATAAAAGTTCAATAAAATTAATTTACCCCTATATCAAAAGAAAACACTATTTCGAATGAGGTACAGCTTGCTTGAGTATATATTAGGTACATTCGAGGTACAACAAAAATTAGGAAATTTTTTTTTGAATATATGTTTTGCATATATAAAAGCAAGCATACAAAATATCAATTCTTGATAATACTCGGTACGAATATAATGGCTACTACTGTCAAAATGCCTTCATAAGCTACTACTGTTTGTCTCGGGCTTGACATTCCTATAATGAAGTAATTCAAATAACAATAGTATTAATAGTGATGTAATTAGTTATATGGAAGAAATAAATAATTTTTGTCAAAAGTGCGCATATTTCATAGGTTACTATTGATTTTTTTTTTCTTTTATTTTTAATGATAATCTTCACTTTGAATCTATAAATTTCATTTATTGAATAACTTATGGCACTTTTCATTTCATAAGTGTTGTAAAGGCTTTAAATAACTTACCAAAATTTTAGTTACAAGAATCAAAGAGAAAATTGAATCTTACATAATAAATTACTATACACAAAAACTGATAAATATTATTTAAATTTATATTTAAATATAAAAAGTCTCCCATTAAATTTTCGTCATAGGCCTCATGGAAGGTTAGGCAGGAGCTCATATTGAAGAATATAATAATAACAAGCACATAGTTCATGCATCCATGTCCATTCTATCTGCCATGCTTCTATGCAAAGCTCGCGTAAACAAAAGACATAATTTAACTGTTTTAAGTTTGAAATCAATGCAAAATAATATTTAAATATTTTTATTTTTATTTTAAACTACACACTCTAAAAAGACGTGGTTTGATTGTTCTTAAATTTGAATCGTTGAATTATTACATTAATATTATTTTGTAGGAAAAAAAATATATATGAGAAAGCATCCTGATCCAATCTATTTATTTTGTGCTGAATAATTAAAAATATTAACTATTCCCAGACTTTTGATGCCATATTCTACCGCCTAATGGTGTGAATGCTCATGATTATTTCTATTTTAGAAATAATTTATAAGGAATGGGAGATAAAAAATAAATAAATAAATAATATAGGGAAATGTTATAGTACGCATTCAAAAAAAGGTGCAAATTGTAAGAATAGTAATGATTTTTGCGGTGAAAGTTACGAATTTTTGTGCTGAAAGTTAAAATTTTTATAGTGAAAGTTATAAATGGAGAAATTATATTATGCACTCCTAAGATTATGAATAACAAAATTATGCTTTTTGTTAATAAAGTTGTACTTTTTGTGATTTGCAAAAAGTTATTTTTTTTGTGATAAACAAAATTTTGTACTTTTTACGTAGGATATCACTTTAATCTTTTTAAGTTTTAATTTTATTAATTTTGTCCTTAAATTTTTTAATTTGAATAAATTTAGTTCAACTTAAAATGAACTGTTTAAATAATTAACGAAATGATAATAAAGTACAATATTGGGAAAATTATAGTTCAATGCAAATTTTTAAAAAAAAATTACACATCAATGATAAATTTTACAAACATTAATAATTAAAATTTTAAACTTTTTCATGTACCTATAAATATATTTTCAAAATACTGGTAGATTGTAATTCCCCTTACAATATTCTACCTAAAAATTACAAAGTACAACATGAATATTTGGTGGAACTTTCAAGTAAACAATATTCAACAGACGAGTATTTTTATTTTTTTTTATGACATTAATTAATTGGAGGTTTTTGTCAAAAGACAAAAATTGTGTAGTTTGTATTTGTAATCTTGTGGTGATAAAGTAAAAAATTAAAAAAAAATTAAAAAAAAAATAGTTGGTAGGAACTAACACCCCGTTTGTTTTGGGCTATAGGGAGGGTATTGGGACTAGTAATACCAAGGTATTACTAAAGCCCCTGTTTGTTTGCAGAGAAAGCCTTGGGACTATTAGTCCCTTGGTATTGCTAATACCCTTGGAAGGGGGATTGGTAAGGAGGAGGTAAAGATGGTATTAGAAAATAGTGAGGGGATTAGAAATTTTTTTATTTTTTATATATTGGGAATTTTTTTTTAAATATAATGTTTAATTTTTTATATTTTTTATTTTTTTTATTATTTTATATAAAAATAATTTAACAATTCCTCACTATCAATCCCCTCACTATTAATCCCCTCACTAACAATCCCCTCACTATTAATCTCCTCACTATCAATCTCCTACATTTTATCTCCCAAAACAAACGGGGCCTAAAATATACATATTAGTTTTGGTATTTTCAAAACACGACGTGGCGGAGGGAATAAAAATGTGATCACTCCAAAAAGTTGGGACACTGAAGTTGTTAGCCGGGGGTGTTTGGCAACTTCGGCTTCGGCTTCGGCTTAAGTTTAGGTTTAGGTTATTTTTTAGGCTAAAATTTATAAAAAGGTAAAATAAATTAAAATAATTAATAAGATAAAATATCACATTAAATTTATAATTATTTTATTTTTTTTTACAAATATCACATCTAATTGTAAAAAAATCCAATCATCATTCTAAATACAAAAAATTTAATCTACTAAAATAGTCATAAACTAAAATAGCAACTTTCCAAACACTTTTGAATGAATTTTGTGCACAATATGTCATTATTTATCAAATTACAGCACCCTATTCCTCAAAGCAAAATGAAATTGCTAAAATAAAGAATATAACTCTTAAAGAAACGATGAATGTCATGTTATTAAGTTCAGGCTTACCATAAAACTTGTGGAGGGAAGCAATTTTGTCTGCTAATTATGTTCTTAATAGAATACATCAAAAGAAAACTAATAGCAATCCTTATGAATTATGGAATAGGCGACCACCTTCCTACAAATACTTAAAAATGTGAGGATGTTTGGCAAAGGTAGAAGTTCTTGTTCCTAAAAAGACTAAGATAGGACAAAAAATAGTGGATTGTGTGTTTATTAGTTATGCGCATAATAGTAGAGTATATTGGTTTCGAACTTATAAATCAGAAATACCTGATACACATGTGAACACTATTATAGAGTTAAAGAATGCTGTGTTTTTTTAACATGTTTTTCTTACAAGAAATGACAGGAATTAAGTTCACAGGAAAGAACTTAAAATTTTACACAAAGTCAAGAGACTAATGACAATCAAACGCAAGAAACTAGTAATGATTTCGACTAACAGAATTTAACTGATGATGAACCAAGACAAAATAAGAGGGCGAGAATATCAAAATTCTTTAGCCCAGATTTTCTGACATACCTGTTAAAAAATAAATCTCAAAGCTTTAAAGAAGTAATGTCAGGTCCTGAAGCACTTTTGTGAAAAAGACGTTGTTAATAGTGAAATTGAATCCATTATGCAAAATCATATTTGAGAATTGGTGGATCTTCCACCCGATTCTAAACCTCTTGGGTAAAAACGGATATTCAAGATAAAAATGAAAACAGATAGTTCAATAGACAAGTATAAAACAAGACATATGGCAAAAGGTTACAGGCAAAAGGAATGTCTAGACTATTTTGACACATATTCTCCTGTGACAAAAATAACATCCATGTGTATGCTTATTGTTATAGCAACGTTGTATAATTTTGAGATACATCAAATAGATGTTAAGACAGCTTTCTTAAGCGGTGATCTAAATGAAGAGATCTATATGGAGCAACCCGAAGGGGTTGTATTGTCAGGGCAAGAAAAGAAAATTTGTCGGCTTGTAAAATCTCTTTATGAGTTAAAACAAGCTCCTAAGCAATGGCAGGAAAAATTTGATCACGCTATGCTTACTAATGGGTTTAAGAAAAATGAATATGACAAATGCTTCCATATTAAAAACACTAACAAATGTTATGTCATCGTTTGTCTTTATGTGGATGACATGCTTATCATTGGAAGCAGTCAAAATATGATCAAATCAACCAAGCAAATGCTGAACAAAAGATTTGTTATGAAAGATATGAGAGTCGTAGATGTCATATTAGGAATGAAAATTACTAAAACATCTGATAGATATGTATTATGACAATCTCATTATATTGAGAAAATTCTTGGTAAATATATCAAGGATGATGTGAATGTAGCAAGAACACCCGTAGACATCAGTTTTTATATATCGAAAAATAAATGAGATGCGGTGTCTCAGTTAAAATACTCCCAAATCATTAGAACCCTAATATACCTAATGAATTACACTCATCCTAATATAGCTTATGCTGTCAGTAAATTGAGTAGGTACACTAGTTACCTCGAAAAAGATCATTAGAAAGCAACAATTCGGGTTCTTAAATATTTAAGATTTACCCATGATCATGGTTTGAACTTTACTCGATATCCTGCAGTATTGGAAGGTTATTGTGATGCGAATTGGATATTCGATATTAAAGATTCAAAATCACTAGTGGATATGTCTTTACTCTCAGGGCCAAGTGCCCAAGCCATATAACGGGAAAATGAAGTTTGCTGGAGATTGTTCTAAACAAGGCAACAACAGTGGCAATAAAAAGTTCAAAGAAAAATCCTATAATTGTGGCAAGACTGGACATCGTGTCTTTGATTGTCAACACCCTAAGAAAGATCACAGAAGTACAAGTAAGAAGATTACCAATTAAGCCAATGTGACAGAATTAGATTACATCTCTAACGGGGTAAATGACATTAATCTCTCTGTTGTGGTATCTGAGACTAATTTGGTTGGAAATCCCAAGGAATTGTAGGTTGACACTGGAGCAACTCGACACATTTGCGAGGATAAAAAGATGTTCACTACTTATAATGAGGCTGCAAATGGTGAACAACTATTAATGGGAAATTTGCCTACTTCTGCTGTAGTTGGATAAGGAAAGTTGTCTTGAAGATGACATCAGGAAAAGAACTTACCCTCAACAATGTGCTACATGTATCAGACATCCGGAAGAATTTAGTTTCTAGTTCTTCATTAAGTAAAATTGGTTTTAGGCTTGTATTTGAGTCTGATAAGTTTGTATTAACAAAGAGTGGAATGTGTGGGTAAGGGATACATGAGCGATGGTCTTTTCAAGTTAAATGTAATGACTGTTGTACTAAAATCTATTATTAATAAGAATAACACATCTTTTGCTTATATTCTTGAGTCAAATTTATGGCATGGTAGATTAGGACATGTGAATTTTGATAGTTTGCGTAGACTAATTAGTTTGGACTATATACCAAAATTTGAAATTGATCCTAATCACAAATGTGAGGTATAAACTAACTAAGGTTCTATTTAAATCGGTTGAAAGAAAAATTGAACCTCTAGAATTAATTTATACTGATGTGTGTGATTTTAAATTTGTTCAAATTAGAGGAGGCAAAAAGTATTTCATAACTTTTATCGATGATTGCACAAGATATTGTTATGTATATTTACTTAGAAGTAAAGATGAAGTCTTGGAAATGTTTAAACTCTATAAAATTGAAGTTGAAAATGAACTTAGTAAAACCATTAAAATGGTTAGAAGTGATAGGGATGGCGAATATGATGCACCTTTAAATAAATTTTGTGCATAACATGGCATTATTCACCAAACTATAGCACCCTATTCCCTACAACAAAATGGAGTTGCTAAAATAAAGAATAGAATCCTTAAAGAAATGATAAATGCCATGTTACTAAGTTCAGGCTTACCATAGAACTTGTGGAGGGAAGCAATTTTGTCTACTAATTATGTCCTCAATAGGATACCTCACAAGAAAACTAACAGCACTCCTTATAAATTATGGAACGGTCGACCACCTTCCTACAAATACTTAAAAGTGTGGGGGTGTTTGGCAAAGGTAGAAGTTCATGTTCCCAAGAAGACTAAGATAGGACCAAAAATAGTGGATTGTATGTTTATTGGTTATGTGCATAATAGTAGTGCATTTCGGTTTCTGACTTATAAATCAGAAATACCTGATATACATGTGAACACTATTATAGAGTTAAGGAATACTGTATTTTTTGAATATGTTTTTCCTTACAAGAAAGGACAAAAATTAAGTTCACAGGAAAGAACTTATGATTATACACAAAGTCAAGAGACTAATGACAATCAAACGCAAGAGACTAGTAATGGTCTCAACCAACATGATTTAACTGATGATAAATCAAGATGAAATAAGAGGGCAAGAATATCAAAATCCTTTAGCCCAGATTTTCTGACATACCTGTTAGAAAATGAACCTCAGAGCTTTAAGGAAACAATGTCAGGTCTTGAAGCACTTTGGTGAAAAAAGGCTGTTAATAGTGAAATTAAATCCATTATACAAAATCATACTTGGGAATTGGTGGATCATCCACCCGGTTCACCCTATCCCACATCGGAAGTTTGCATGGGTGATCTTGGGCATATATAGCACCACTACCTTGCTACTAAATAACTTGGACTTAAGCTTTTGGGTATTGTTGGTCGACCCACAAGTTATTTGGGCCAGCAAGTAGTGGGGCGTTACAAATGGTATCAGAGCCGACCCATGCACACAACCATGTGGGCCACTTATTCTGGGCTGGCCACGAGCTTGTCGTGGTATTCTGATTGATTATAGACCCTCGCGAGGACGCGAGGATTTATAAGTGGGGGAGTTTGTAACACCCTATCCCACATCGAAAGTTTGCATGGGTGATCTTGGGCATATATAGCACCACTACCTTGCTACTAAATAACTTGGACTTAAGCTTTTGGGTATTGTTGGTCGACCCACAAGTTATTTGGGCCAGCAAGTAGTGGAGTGTTACACCTCTTTGGTAGAAATTGATATTCAAGAGAAAAACGAAAGTAAATGGTTCAATAGACAAGTATAAAACAAGACTTGTGGTAAAATGTTATAGACAAAAGGAAGGTCTAAACTATTTTGACACATATTCCCCTGTGACAAGAATAATATCCATTCGCATGCTTATTGCTATAGCAACGTCATATAATTTGGAGATACATCAAATGGATATTAAGACAGCTTTTGTGACAACCAAGTCCTTCCTTCTCTTTTCTTTGCCTTTTTTCCCTCGTCGTCCCGTGCTTCTTTTACTTTGTTGGATTCAAAATGATGGGAAATAGTTCTCTAAGTAGAGCCCTTGACCTTGTTTTATTTGGTTGTCGATTTTCACCAGTTTCGGAGAGCGTGGGGTCAGGTCCAAAGTGCCCAGGAGCGATACGAAATTTTCTGGGCTGCTAGGCCAGGGCTGTACGTGCGGGATTGGGCCGCACGTACCCGCACGTGCGGGAAGAGGGGAGTTTGAGGGTGTTCCATTCTGCCTAAAAGGCACGTGCGGAAGGAGGTGCGAGGAAAGCCCCACACGTGCGGGGATGAAGGCCGCACGTGCGAGAAAGGGGGCTCCGCACGTGCGAGAAAGGGGGCTCTGCACGTACATGAATGGGTGTTGCACGTGCGGTACTCTGGCAGTCCGAAAACTTTGTTTTTTTATCATTTTGAGGCCGAAAATACCTCATTTTCTAACCCTTCTGTCTCACTCTAAAAACCCTTTTTCTCCTCCTTCTCTCTAAAAACCCTAACCAAAACACCAAAAACTTTTGATTCTTGCATCATTGGGGTAGATCGTCATCATCTCTTACAACATTGAAGATCTAGAGCAAGAGTTCCACTTGTGGTGGTGGAGATTAAAGCTCCCTCTCATTCTTGAATCTTAGGGTTTCTACTCCATTTCTCCATCAACACTTTGAGGTAGGGGTTCTTAAGTTATATATACTAGTTTTTCCATTTTGATGATGATTTAAAAGCTTTCTTCTAGTTTTGATGATTTCAACTTTATGATTTCTAAAATGTAGAGATTTTCTTCAAAAAGAGGGTTTTTCTTTAAACTTTCAAAATTTTGGTCAATCTTTGAGGATTCCATCTTGTTGATCTAAGAAATATGCTTTGATGAGGTTTTTCACGAAGAAATGGGAAGTGTTTGTCTTGGGGAAAAACCCTAGAAATTGGGGATTTTGAGAAAACATGTGGTTACTTGTGAAATCCTTGTTTTGTGTCATGAAGATTAATGAAATGTTATTGTAGCATAATTGTAAAAATATTTGAACATGTGTTATTGGAAATTGATGAATGACTATGTATCAATAATATGGAAATTGTAAGATCTTGGAATTTTGTTGAAAACATTATATTGCCTTGAGAGGCTAGCTTGTTGAGATTTGGGCATGATAAGATGTTTATTATTGCTATGGATTGATAGTTTGGTTCTTCCTGAAATAATGTTGAGAAGAAGAAATGATAAAAGTGGTAAATTAAGATTGTTGTAGGGATGTTTGAAAAGGAGAAATGTTATGAAATATTATACTTTGCATCATGTTCTCATTTGAATTATTGTCATTCTTGCACATCATGAAATGAATTAGAAAACGTTTATCTTGAGAAGGATTATATTGTAATGAGAACTATGGTGATGTGAATGGAGTAAATATGTGGTAAGTCCAGATAGGAGGTGTAGTTGAACTTGATAAGTTGGCCTGAGTGTCCATGGTGAAAGACCAAAAAATCGCGTGTATAGGTGTCGAGCATTCCGGTTAATACCGGTAAAAATGACAGTTTGGTAGTACTCGTAGAGTCTACTTGCAGACACCAGCCTAGGGATTACCAATGTCGTATTTACCGCCCCTATTGAATTAATATTGAAATTTTGAAATTGATGAGATTACAAGATAATGTTGAGAGCATGGTGACTTTGAAGTAGTGAATGGAAATGAATATTTTCTTCATTTATTAACCTTGACATGGCATTGTATTTACATTTATTTTTATGTTGAGGAAAAAGCATAACTATATATACTTTGTAAGAATTCTCTACTGGGCTTTGTGCTCACCCCTATGGGATTTGGTGCAGGCAAAGATGTGTGATCCCGCTGAGTTGATGGCACAGACGTGATTGTGAAGAGTGTTTGCTCTTATATTTTTGCGTAAATTCTTGTAAAGCCAAAGGCTAATGTGTATGGGTCCGAGAGACCATTTTGTGTAGCCAGGCAATTGCCTTGGGACTTGTATGCCCTGAGGGCTTTATTCGTTTTGATTTGATGATTTTACATGCTATAGATTCATGTACTAGTTTATCAATGAATGTATAACCGCATGTGAGATTATTTTGTAAAACATTTGATCTTATGTAGTGGGATTTGGCTAATATCTTATGTTGTTCATGTCGAATTATTTTGGGGCGTTACAACTTGGTATCAGAGCTACCGGGTTTGAATACTTGGGGCTCGCGGGAAGTGATTGTTATACCATAATGGGTTCATTTCGCGTGATTAGGAATGTCTTGTTTATTTGTGACCATGTGATAGTATGCTTATGTGACTATGTGGGTATCAGATTAGACTTTTGGGATGTTATTTGCGCCTATTAGTTTCCTTGAAACCTTTTTAGAAGGGTACTTGATCAATACTCATTCTACTAAGAGTTCTTGGTTTCTGATGGGACGAATCTCATCACTAAAGGATAATTCGTATGTGTTTATGTGACTACTTGCTTATGTGGAGTGAATTAAATTATTGTGTGATAGAGTATGTGTAAAATTGTTATAGTTTAACGTGTGAGGCAAGTTGTGAGCACATTTAGAATTCTGTGCTAAATTATTTATTTTGTTCCTTAATTAGGATGTCAGGAAGAGTTCGAACTCGAGGAGGTAGGGGTGGAAGGCGAGGTCGAGGTCACCGGGGTGTATATAAGGTACCGGTCCAAGAGGTCTCGGTACAAGAAGAGGGTTTAGGCCAAGCTGACATGGCTGAACAAGTAGGGCAAGCGGAGGTGCCAGGGCAAGCTGGCCAAGCCGCAATGGGGGCTCTAGCCCGGGAGATGGCTGGGGCATTGAGGGAGTCTATGAACATTTTGAGGGCGGAGACCCAAGCAAGGGAGAATGTTGTAGAAACTAGAGCTAGCTTCCTCACGAGGGAGTTTTTAAGGGCCAAGCCGGATAAATTCCATGGCGGCCCTGATCCAAAGAAGGCAAACGAATGTTTAGAACAAACCGTGAGGACTTTCGAAATGCTTCATATAGAAGACATCGAGTTGAGGGTAACCCTGGCAAGTTATTATCTCAAGGGTGACGCAGGCCAATGGTGGAAGTATGCCAAAGGCCGAGTAGCACCAACATGGGAGGCGTTTGTGGTGGCCTTCCAAGACAAGTATCTATCTCCCACGGCTAGGGAGAGGTTGAGGCAGGAATTCAAAGACCTTAAGGAACTTACTATGTCCATGGCCGAGTTCGAAGCGGCCTTCTCCAGTTTGTCCCGGTTTGCACCGGAACTAGTAACGACGGAGGAATGCCGTTGTATTAAGTTTGAGCAGAGGTTAAGGACAAAGATTTTATTCAAGGTTGTCGGGAACATGATTCGGAATTATGATCGCCTTGTGAAGGCGGCCGCACATGTGGAGATTACGATGGAGGCTGAAGAGGAGAGACTTTGAAATTCAAGGTCTAGGGGCCATGGATCGTAAGGAGATTATAGGCGCAATAAGAAGAGTAAGAGCACCTTTTCATCCCAATCCCAGCCCCAGTAGCAACAGTCTAGATCCATTTTTTCCTTGCCTAGTGTGGGCTCGGGGAGAGGTGCACCGAGTGGGCTTTCTTGCTTCAAGTGTGGCCAACCGGGTCACAAAGCCTTTGCGTGTCCACAGAAGGGAGGAAGACAGCAGATGTTGCCGCTACCACCACCTAATCGATCCTAAAGCCAGTCTCAGTCTCAGAGTAGAAGGCAGGGGCCTACTTGCTTTCAGTGCGGTCAGTCAGGGCATATGAGGAGAGCTTGCCCTCAGTTGGGAGGTGCGTCTGGCGCTTCAGGGTCTAGGTTGACACAGAGCCACTAGTAGGCTCACTCGGTTCAGGCTTCGAGAGTTCATCAGGGAGCCTCCTCAGCTCATTCAGTACAGCAAGCCTATGCTCCGAGGGATGAGCAGGTTGATCAAAGGCCACAGGGGCGCGTGTATGCTGTTACAGCGCCAGAGCAGTTGTCGGGACCTTCGGTTGTGAGAGGTATTTTTATTGTGTGTAATTCTTTGGCCAGCGTGTTGATAAATACGGGTGCATCTCATTCATTCATGTCTGCTGCATTCACATCTGCATTGGGATTAGAGGTGGCACAGTTACCGTCTCCACTCAAAGTAGAGTCTCCAGTTGGGGGTACAGTTGACTTAGATCGGGAATGTCGTGGTTGTGAGATAGAGGTTGCCGGGCATAGACTCCCGTTTGTTTTTGTGTTGTTAGACATGTCAAGTTTTGATGTTATTCTGGGCATGGATTGGTTGTCTTCGTATCGGGCAGTGATTGATTGTTTTCGGCGAAGGGTCACAGTGTGCACCCCGAATAGTGATTGTTTTTATTTTCTGGGGGACCGAGTTGATCGGGTCTTGTCGCCAGTATTTGATCCGCCTAATAGGGATGAACTTAGTGGTCTTCTTGCTACACTTCTAGATAATGAGAGTGACGGGACTCGAGTTGAGTTGCCGAGGGTAGTATATGAATACCCAGACGTATTTCCCGAGGACCTTACTAGTTTGCCACCCCACCGAGAGATTAAGTTCACCATTGACTTAGTGCCTAGAACGGCACCAGTATAGATTTGCACCCGCGGAGTTGCATGAGTTGAAGATTCAACTCCAAGAGCTTGTAGACAAGGGCTTCATTCTCCCTAATACGTCACATTGGGGAGCGTCGGCCCTCTTTGCAAAGAAGAAGGATGGGTTGTTGAGATTGTGTATCAACTACCATAAATTGAACCGAGTTACCGTTAAGAACAAATACCCTTTACCCAGAATAGATGACTTGTTTGATCAACTTAGAGGGTCTTGTTGCTTTTTGAAGATAGATTTAAGGTCAGGATATCATCAGTTGAGAGTCCGGGAGGAGGACATCTAGAAAACGGCCTTCCGTACGCGTTATAGCCACTACGAGTTCCTTGTAATGCCATTTGGGTTGACTAACGCACTGGCTTCTTTCATAGATTTAATGAACCGCATTTTTAGGGAGTATTTGGACCGTTTTGTGGTCGTCTTCGTGGACGACATCCTAATCTATCCGACCTCCAAGGAGGAACACGAGGCTCATTTGAGGATAGTGCTTAACTTGCTTAGGGAGCATCAGTTGTATGCCAAATTTGAGAAGTGCGAGTTTTGACTCACCGAGGTGAAGTTTTTGGGTCATGTGGTAACAAGTGAAGGGGTAACCGTAGATTCTTCAAAGATAGATTTTGTACAAGATTGGGAGCAACCTAAGAATGTCTTTGAGATTCGGAGTTTCTTGGGATTGGCGGGGTACGATCGACGCTTTGTAAAAGATTTCTCTAGACTAGCCGCACCTTTGACTAGGCTGACTAGAAAAGGGGTTAAATTTGTGTGGAGCGAGGCATGTGAGAGATCTTTTTGAGAGCTAAAAACTAGATTGACTACGGCACCGGTGTTGATCATTCCGGAGAGAGGTTTGGGCTATACTCTCTATTGTGATGCGTCTCGGGATGGGCTTGGTTGTGTTTTGATGCAAGGGGGAAAAGTTGTAGCATATGGTTCCCGTCAGTTGAAAACTCATGAGAAGAATTACCCTACCCATGACCTAGAACTAGCAACAGTAGTGTTTGCCTTGAAAATTTGGAGGCATTACTTGTATGGTGAGAAGTTTGAAGTTTTCTCCGACCATAAGAGCCTGAAATATTTGTTCTCCCAGAAAGATTTGAATCTAAGACAACGAAGATGGATGGAGTTTTTAGAAGACTATGATTTTTAGTTACACTATCATCCGGGGAAGGCTAATGTGGTGGCCGATGCCTTAAGCCAAAAAACTGTGAGTAGCTTGGAAAGTGTGGCCATTCGAGAGTGGGTTATGTTGGGCGAAGTCAGCAGATTTGAATTACAATTGGGTGAATCCGAAGGGGGTGCAACACTGTTTACATCGAGTGCACAACCCACCTTGATTAGCAAAGTTGTAGAGACACAACAGGGAGACCATGAAATAGAGGTAATTGGAGATAAAATCTCCAATGGGAAGGAAGAGAAGGGTTTGAACATTCACTCAGACCAGAGTGTGCGCAACCTAGATCGTCTGGTTATGCCCGAATCTTGTAGGGAGGAAGTGCTTCGGGAGTTCCATCATTTACACCTTGCAGTACATCCGGGACGCACCAAAATGTATCGAGACCTTAGCTGTTAGTTTTGGTGGAGGGGGTATGAAGCGGGATGTCGCGTCCTTTGTGTCCAAGTGCCTTACTTATCAGCAAGTGAAGGCCGAACACCAAAGACCACGGGTTTGTTACAACCCTTGCCTATAGCCAAGTGGAAATGAGAGCACGTTACCATGGACTTCATAGTTGGGCTTCCTAGAACGCAACGGGGCAATGACGCCATTTGGGTAATTGTCGATCGGTTGACTAAGTCCACACATTTCATTCCCATGCGTACTAGCGACTCAGTTGAGCACCTGGCAGAGTCGTACATTAGGGAGATTGTTCGGCTTCATGGGGTTCCGGTAACCATTGTGTCTGATGGGATCTTCGTTTTACCGCTCGGTTGTGGCAGAGCCTTCAAGAGGCATTGGGGACTAAGTTAACTTTTAGCACTACTTATCACCCTCAAACCGATAGGCAGTCAGAGCGTACCATCTAGATCTTGGAGGATATGTTTAGAGCTTGTGTCCTAGATTTCAAGGGGTCTTAGGAGAGGCACCTATCGTTGATCGAGTTTACCTACAACAATAGTTATCAAGCTAGTATCGGGATGGCACCGTTTGAGGCCTTGTATGGTCGCCCTTGTAGGTCACCAGTTTGTTGGGCTGAAGTAGGGGACGTACCATTGTTGGGTCCGGAGATTGTTAGGGAGACAATCGAGAAAGTTGCTCTCATTTGGAGGAGGTTAGCCACAGCTCAAAGCCGACAGAAAAGTTATGCCGATAAGAGGAGATGACCCTTATCCTTTGAAGTAGGAGATCACGTGTTCCTTAAGATCTCACCTAAATGAGGTTTGATGAGGTTCGATAAGAGTGGTAAATTGTCTCCGAGGTTCATTGGGCCTTTCGATATATTGGAAGAAGATTGGGGAGGTGGCATACCGGTTAGCTTTACTGCCACAACTTTGGGGGTTCACAATGTGTTTCACGTGTCTACGCTTAGGAAATACGAGCCCGACCCTTCTCATGTGCTAGACTGGGTTGATTTGGAGGTAGACGATGATGCTTTTTATGAGGAGCGACCGGTTCAAATTTTAGATACCCGGGAGCAAGTATTGCGGGGTAAGACCATACCACTAGTGAAGGTTTTGTGGAGACACCATAAGGTTGAA
Source organism: Camellia sinensis (assembly GCF_055761805.1). Classification (NCBI taxonomy): domain Eukaryota; kingdom Viridiplantae; phylum Streptophyta; class Magnoliopsida; order Ericales; family Theaceae; genus Camellia; species Camellia sinensis. The sequence goes on from NC_138965.1 coordinate 87,889,331, forward strand.
GAAGCGACTTGGGAATGGGAAGCGGAGGTCCGCTCCAAGTATCCGAACCTTTTTGAGCATGCCTAATTGTTTTATTTTAATTGTGATGTCCCCTAGTGATGAAGGGGATAGTGCTAAATTGTTGATTACATGTTGTTGTATGTATTATTAAATTGAGCATGAGGTTGTGAAGGAATGACATTTTGCTATAAGTGTTTTATTCATATGCCTTGTGTAACAAATGTTGTTTTGATGAAATGATGATGAAAGGAAAAGGGTAAATGTTGGTTGAACATAGATGTTGTGATTCGAGAATGTTGTTAAAATGATTATTGTTGCTAGGATACTTTCGCTTGATGGTTTGTTTAAATTTCGGGGACGAAATTTCCTAAGGTGGGGAGATTGTGACGACCAAGTCCTTCCTTCTCTTTTCTTTGCCTTTCTTTCCCTCGTCGTCCCATTCTCCTTTTACTTTGTTGGATTCAAAATGATGGGAAATAGTTCTCTAAGTAGAGTCCTTGATCTTGTTTTATTTGGTTGTTGATTTTCACCAGTTTCAGAGAGCGTAGGGTCAGGTCTGAAGTGCCCGGGAGCGATGCGAAAATTTTCTGGAATGCTGGGCCAGGGCCGCACGTGCGGAAGGCCAAGCCGCACGTGCGAGAAGAGGGAAGTTTGAGGGTGTTCCATTCTGTCTAAAAGGCACGTGCAGAAGGAGGTGCAGGGAGAGCCCCGCACGTGCGGGGATGAAGGCCGCATGTGTGGGAAAGGGGGCTCCGCACGTGCAGGAAGATGAATGAAATGTTATTGTAGCATAATTGTAAAAATATTTGAACATGTGTTATTGGAAATTGATGAATGACTATGTATCAATAATATGGAAATTGTAAGATCTTGGAATTTTGTTGAAAACATTATATTGCCTTGAGAGGCTAGCTTGTTGAGATTTGGGCATGATAAGATGTTTATTATTGCTATGGATTGATAGTTTGGTTCTTCCTGAAATAATGTTGAGAAGAAGAAATGATAAAAGTGGTAAATTAAGATTGTTGTAGGGATGTTTGAAAAGGAGAAATGTTATGAAATATTATACTTTGCATCATGTTCTCATTTGAATTATTGTCATTCTTGCACATCATGAAATGAATTAGAAAACGTTTATCTTGAGAAGGATTATATTGTAATGAGAACTATGGTGATGTGAATGGAGTAAATATGTGGTAAGTCCAGATAGGAGGTGTAGTTGAACTTGATAAGTTGGCCTGAGTGTCCATGGTGAAAGACCAAAAAATCGCGTGTATAGGTGTCGAGCCTTCCGGCTAATACCGGTAAAAATGACAGTTTGGTAGTACTCGTAGAGTCTACTTGCAGACACCATCCTAAGGATTACCAGTGTCGTATTTACTGCCCCTATTGAATTAATATTGAAATTTTGAAATTGATGCGATTACAAGATAATGTTGAGAGCATGGTGACTTTGAAGTAGTGAATGGAAATGAATATTTTCCTCATTTATTAACCTTGACATGGCATTGCATTTACATTTATTTTTATGTTGAGGAAAAATCATAACTGTATATACTTTGTGAGAATTCTCTACTGGGCTTTATGCTCACCCCTATGGGATTTGGTGCAGGTAAAGATGTGTGATCCCGCCGAGTTGATGGCACGGATGTGATTTGTGAAGAGTGTTTGCTCTTATATTTTTGTGTAAATTCTTGTAAAGTCAAGGGCTAATGTGTATGGGTCCGAGAGACCATTTTGTGTAGTCGGGCTATTGCCTTGGGACTTGTAAGCCCTGAGGGCCTTATTCGTTTTGATTTGATGATTTTATATGCTATAGATTCATGTACTAGTTTATCAATGAATGTATAACCACATGTGATATTATTTTGTAAAACATTTGATCTTATGTAGTGGGATTTGGCTAATATCTTATGTTGTTCATGTCGAATTATTTCGAGGCGTTACAGCTTCTTAAATGGTAATCTAAATGAAGAGATCTATATGGAGCAACCTGAAGGGATTGTAGTGCCAAGGCAAGAAAAAAAGTTTGTCGGCTTGTAAAATCTCTTTATGGGTTAAAACAATCTCTTAAGCAATGGCAAGAAAAATTTGATCACGCTATGCTTACTAATGGGTTTAAGATAAACGAATGTGACAAATGCGTCTATATTAAAAACACTAACAAAGGTTATGTCATCATTTGTCTTTATGTGGATGACATGCTTATCATTGGAAGGAGTCAAAATATGATCAAATCAACCAAGCAAATGCTGAACAAAAGATTTGATATGAAAGATATGAGAGTTGCAGATGTCATATTAGGAATGAAAATTACTAAAACATCTAATGGATATGCATTCTGACAATCTCATTATATTGAGAAAATTCTTGGTAAATATATCAAGGATGATGTGAATGTAGCAAGAACACCTGTAGATATCAGTTTTTATATATCGAAAAAAAACGAGATGCTGTGTCTCAGTTAAAATACTCCCAAATCATTGGAAGCCTAATATACCTAATGAATTGTACTCATCCTGATATAGTTTATACTGTTAATAAATTGAGTAGGTACACTAGTTACCTCAGAGAAGATCATTAGAAAGCAATAATTATGGTTCTTAGATATTTAAGATTTACCCGTGATCATGGTTTGAACTTTACTCGATATTGTAGACGTCCCCGAACGCCCCGAGAGGATGAATCCCGTTCTGTTCGTTTTGGGCTCACCACAGTTCGGACTCAAATTGTCACGGTTCTTAATCTGATCTCACAATGTGCGATGTGAGATTGATAAATCACTAAAGAGTCCAAATCTGGCAAATCGTTTTGAAAAACAGATTTTTAGAAAGAAGTGCCAAACATGGACTGCTTGGCCAGATACAGAGTCGCCACCTAAATATTTTATTTTTTAGAAATTTAGGAAACCCTGACTCGTTGCCTAAGGCCACATGCCCGTCATCACCAAAGTTGCCTCGGCTTGGGAACTTGGGTACGATTGGGGAAGGTCAGCTATGAGCACCCCCGCTCGCCTGATCCGAAAATCGGCCTGTACTAAGCATGATATTTTGTTTTGAAAACATATGTGTTCTTATTCCAGTTAATTAGCTAGAATTTACTATGTGATGTGCACGATACATAAGTATAGACTAGATCGCCTAATTTGGAACAAAGCATCGCATATCCGTTTTGTTTGGAAAATAGTTTGAGGTTTGCTACTCGCAAGTAGGCTAAAACACGGGTTTCGACGAATTATTCCAATTCAAGCAACCCAACCTTCACCCACAAGCATTCAGGCAGTAAGTCAACTAAGCAATTAGCCTTATGGCAAGCATGCTTTCATGTTAACATTCACACTCATGCGAGATGCTAAAGCATAAACACTCATTTAGTACTCCAAGCCAAAACAAGGAACATGTTAGTAATCAAATGTATGATCCAAGTTCATGTTAAAGTGGCTAATGCATCGCATGCAAAATGCAGCTAGAATAGGCTCGGCTAATCTATGGATGGCATGTGAAATGCAACAACTCGATACACGTATTCAAGTTGGAATTGAAGTACTATGCAGTTAGTATGATGCGCTGAGCCCGGTGCATGCAATACGAATGAATGGATGCACGCATGCATAGCATAAGGATGCTAATTGAAATATGCCCTAATAATAACTATCGTAAGCGGTTAAATAAAAGGGAGAAAGAAGTGGGGGTTGGAAGACATGCATCACACGCACGCATGCTTATTACACAATTCGCCCTCTTTCGGAGGGACCAAAAGAATAATACAAATTTAACTAACTAACTAACAAGCTAATTAAATAGTTACAGACCACTTAACTAGCTAAGCAAATTAACTAAGCTAATAAAACGGTAAAACAGCCTCGGGAAGAGGGTCCAATGCATGTGTGCTCGGCTTCACTCGGAAATCCACCACCATGCACAAGCTGCCTCTGTTTTCACTGTTTTATGCCTCTGAAAATTGCACAAGTCCCAAGGATGCTTCAACATCACTCCTTGATCACTGTGGAATATCACCGGCCAATGGGAATGGTCACCGGCCATGGAAAAGTGGTCATCGACCAGTTGTAAGGCTCTCGGCCATCCATTATTGGTTGATCGGCACAGAAAATGGTCGGTCGACCATATCTTCCTGCAGAACCCTGTTTTGACAGCAACAGAGGACATACAAGGCATGGCAATGCATCTTAAAGCAAATGTTTGCAGAACCAACCTCCTCATCATGTTATGAACTCAAGGGAGTTTGGTCCTCGTCCCTCGGACCACCAATCACGTATTTCAATGCATGATGGTCCAAGAGGCCAAAGTATACAATTTCAATGTCGAATGGACAACACACAAAACACATAAAGGACCCAACCTCTATCATGCTTGATCAAGAGGCAAGGCATGCATGATATGCACAATGCTATGCATCCTAAGCATGCAAGCTAAGTATGCGACATGAACATGCAAACAAACAATTTGTATTAGGCACACAACCTAAGCAAACAAGCATGCGAGACATGTAACAACCATGCTAATGACAAACATGCAACAACATGTAAAGGGGACTTAGCAGCGAAGCATGTAAAGCAACTTAATAAAGAAAATGCATGCCAAATGCAAAGTGATTCAAGCATGCAACAACATGCGATAGGCCGAGTATGCAACAACACGCAAGGTGAGCATGCAACAACATGCAAAGGATAGACTTACACCAAGATGGACAGCTCTCTACTAGGTCCAAAACAGTGGCCAATATGCCAAGGAAATGGAGGCAAATGTACATACAAACATGCATGCATACATGGTCCAATACTTAAGCATAAAGAGGCAACTTTTAAGCACACTTAAAAGGAACAAACATGGACAAATGGCATACATTGTAAGCTCTGAAATCATGTTAGAAAATGTGCCAAACCAACTAAACAAATCAAGCAAAGCATGCAACAAGGTCCAAGGCTCAAGGCTAGCCAAGGGGCTCAAGCCATGACCATGCCAACCAAGCCTCAAAGGGCCAAAGGGACTCAAAACAGTCTCAAGGCAGACCAAAACAAGGCCAAAGACACACTTAGATGGCATCCCAAGTGCCTACACATGATGGCATACACAATGGCATAAACATGGAGCATGAAACACAAACTCTTTAAGACATTAAAGAAGCATCAATTGTGAGTAAACAAGCATGCCATACGAACTGAAATGACATGGTAAGTGATCCCAAGTCACTGAAATAATGCAAGTAAAGCCTGCTAGAGGATCCAATACTCAAAGCCTACAAGTTAGGTTGCATGGTAGCTATACAAAGCAAGTCATGGATGACCCAAACAACCAAAATCAGACCTTAAGCATACCAAAACATGCATAAAAGCTTCACAAAGCTAAGCCAAAATCATGCTAGAAAGTCATGGTACATCATGATGCATGTTAAGGCAATTTCATGGCATTACAAGACAAGTATGCAAAGCATGCATGGTATGTCTGAACCAACTTAAAACAGTGCTATATCATGACAAAATAAGCACAAATACTGGCTGAAATGAAGCTAAAGTAAGCTAGGCATACAAGCTACAACACAAGCCATTTGTGCAAGCATCAAAGGTAACCTGGAGAGGGGATGACCCTCTCTCATTTAGGACCTCAAAACCACATCTCCACCACTAAAAATCCTTTGGATTTCAGTGGTAGAGAGGTTATGCAAAGCTCAAAGCGAGGGCCAAAAGGTATGGCCTTAAACAAAGCCTAACAAGGCCTTGGAGGGGGGAAACAACCCCAAACCTCAAAGCAACCTTAAACAAAGTTCTAAAACACACAAAATCAGAACTTTTATTAGTTATGCACTAAGCTCAAAAACAGATGCAAGATAGGTCAAAAGCTTGTGCAAAAATAGGGAATAAAGGGGTAAGGTTCTTACCCTTGAAGACCTTCTTCAAGAAGACCACTCCAGCAGCCTCCTTAGGTCAAAACCAGCTCAAAAACTCCAAGAACAACCCTTTGGCACCTCAACAACCAAGGTATGGTGTAACACTAGGTGTCTTAGTGCAAAACGAAGAACAAAGCAACATTTAACACACACAAATATACAAGGAGAGAGAGAGATATAGAGATAGATAGATACAAATATCCTAACCCTAATTTTCAGATCTTTGGAACTTTTTTTGGAACCCTTGAGGAGGGAGGAGAAGCCATCCCTTTATAGGAATTCTAATCTTGCAAAGCTTACAAAACAAGCTAAGCAAAAGGGAAATCCCCCCATACACGTGTATGGAGGGGGGGCATTGCGAATGCCAGCTATCACAGTTGGGATAAAATATCTGCCAAAAGCAGATGAACAGTGGTCGGCCAGCCAAAAATGACAAATTGACCAAAACAATGGTCGGCCGACCATAAAGAGTGCCGACCGGCCATCACCAATGGCCGGTAACAACAAAACAGGGCCGGTGGCCTCAAGCCATGGCCGGTGAGGTGTGGGGATGGCCAACAAGCCATTCCCTGCCCTCAGAAGCAAAACAACAAGTGTTTGGTGGAAAACCAAACACAAAACAAGCAAGTCAAGAGATCCTAAGGAAAGGCCCATAGCCGAGACCTCCGAGAACTCAAAACGAACACGAACATGGATGATCACCGAGTGTTCAAACGGTGATGTCCAAGTCTTGAGGACGGTCAAAAATGGGGTGTCTACAGATATCCTGCAGTACTGGAAGGTTATTGTGATTCCAATTGGATATCCGATACTAAAGATTCAAAATCCACTAGTGGATATGGCTTTACTCTAGGGGACGCTGTTATTTCTTGGAAATCCACGAAACAAACATACATCGCACGATCTATAATGGAATCTGAGTTCATTGCTTTAGACAAAGCAGGAGAAGAAGCAGAATGGTTTCACCACTTCTTAGAAGACATTCCAATGTGGCCAAAACCTGTGCCAGCTATTTGCATTCATTATGATAGTTAATCTACAATGGGCAGAGCACAGAATCATATGTATAATGGTAAGTCACGACAAATTCGTCATCAACATAATACTATAAGGGAATTTCTCTCAAGTGGAATAATCTCAATATATTATACAAAATCTAAAAAGAATATTGCAGATCTATTAACGAAAAGTTTGGAAAAAGAGCAAGTGTATAGTTCATCGAAAGGAATGGGATTAAAGCCTATCTCATATGAGTCATCATAATGGTTACCCTACTAAGATGACTGGAGATCCCAAGAACTAAGTTCAAAGGGACAACTAAGTTATGTGTGACTCGCTAGGAATCACTAAGGAATTAAATTCCCTATCCATTTCTATATTGAGAGTGATATTTACAACATGTGTTATATGTAAGGGATTAAGGGTAAGCTTTGCTTTTAATGATTACTTATATCTTCACTTAGGAATAAAAAGTCAAGATTAGTATAATGGATACTCTCAACAAGAATCACCTATATGAGTGTCGAATTGGGGCCAGTTCTATGAGAATGAAGAGACTAAATTCTCTAAAAGCATTTACAAACAACCAAGAGCATTCAAGGCCAAAATGAACATAACCGTAAGAACCACGATGTGTCAGAATATATTTTGTGCGAAATCTATTGTCCTGGCTTACACTAATGGCTGAACAATTCAAGGCATCGCGTTCATTGGTTAGCTAGTAAGTCTAATAGGTTATCACTAAGGAAGATTCAAGGCCAAAAACTACCTATCCTGATGCAAGATATTTTCGATTTATACTCTTTTGACAACTTCTGCATGTTGTTGCATTTCTATTGTCATGAAATTTCATTCATGTGGGGGTTTGGAAAAATGGTTTGCCAAAAATAGATTTTTCTTAAACTTTGGTCTAATTTTTAGGTAGAACACATGCGCCGAGGTTAGCGGGTATTGGTGATAACGCGTTCTATGTCGCGTTGTGATTCACATAGCATATTTTGTTGTTCAAAACCATTATTAAGTGAATGGGAAATTGATGCCAAAGTAAGCTTCATGAAAATGGTATTTTGGCGGGTTTCCCAAATTGAAGAAAAGAAAGCTTGTCCCATATTGCTTGGCTAGGCCAACATTGTATGGGTTTATAAGCCTTGGGTTTACAACTTGAGGAGGGCCCCAAGGGGTACCCAAGTTTTGTGGAAGGGTGAGGTTATGGGCAAAGTGGGCTAGACCTATTGGACACAAAATAAACACACATACGCGCGAGGTTGGGTTGGGCTTGTCCGGCCCAATGCTTATTTTTTTGGGCTAAAAACATTTGAATTTTATTTTTTCTAAAATTAAATTCTTACCCGTTTGGAATTTGAATTTTAGTTTGAAATTCAAACTTAATTCCAAAATAACCCCAACGTTGGCAGTTTGGTCCCTTGCACCTCTTCAGTACTTCCCTCCAACCGAATAGATTCATTATCTGTTCAAATTTAAACCCGAACACGTAATGTACCTGTTCAAATCTAATATGAAAAGCCACCAGTTCACCTATAAATAGACTAGTCCTCTATTTGATTTTACATCCAATTTTCGTTCTGTTTTTTTTTCTTTTATTTCTTATATTTTGCTACATAAACCTCTTGTGAGAAAAAATATAAACACAAAGTGCATTTATTGGACAATTAGTTGGTAGTGCTACTACTAGTTGCCGTTGATCATTTCATCCTAGGAGATAGACGTCCAATATTTGTGAGCACCCTAGAGAGGACGAATCTATCTTAAAGACACAGTGTTCAATACTGGACTTGATCAAATTTTGTTCAAGAAAATAATACGGTAAGTGATTGGTTTACTTTTCTGTTTTTATTAAAATTTTGTTTTCCAAATTCTGGTTTTGTTTTTGTAACAAAATAAGAATCTGTTTTTCTTTTTTTTTTTTAAATATATATATATATATATATATATATATATATATAATGTTTTGATTTTTGTAATCAAACAGATTCTCTCATTTTCTTTATATTCTTTCTTTGAATACATTGAAGATTGCATAACACAACGAACCCTAAATTGTAGATGTTGGCACCCCAACTAGAGGTGGCTCAACCATTAAGTCATTTAAATTGTCGCCTAAGGCCTACTTAAAAATTTCACAAAATTATTATCATTGAAGACCTCAACTTTTCAAAAACTTAATAAGATAAAATCTCATTTTAATGTTTAACTTGAGGCCTCCAAAAACTTTGAGCCATTATTGTCTCCCAAATTAACTATAATGAATTTTACAATTGAGTTTTTATCAAATATTAGTATTCCTATTTTTGTTTATATTTTTGGAGTATACCATTTTTGTACGGCACAAAATTTTACATTTAGCGGCGTTTTTAAAACACCACTATAGGGGTCCAAAACGCCGCTAAAAGATTTACAGACACTCATAACCAAACTCCAAAGAAGCAGCCATCGTCGTAGCTTTACGGCGCTTTAAAAACGCTATTAAAAGATTATAAGCGGCATTTTAAAAAACATAGCTAAATAGGGTACATAACAGTAAAGTGATGTCACGCCAATATTAGCGACGTTTTAAAAACGTCGTCATAGCTTGCTTTCTTTTTTAAAAATTGTATCATTGACTATGTAGTGGTGTTTTTAAAAACGCGATCACATTCCTTTTTCTATTTATTTTATTTTATTTTATTTTTTGAAATTATGCTATTTCTATCTAAAAAATAAAATAAAATAAAATTAAAAAACCCTTGTAATAAACCAAAAAAATAGCCAAAATATCGATAAAATAATAATAATATGGGTTTACTAATATTTCAATGTATTCAAATAACAAAGGTAATATTAATTCCCTTTCCCATTCAAATGAACATTTACCAAAAAATAAGCATATTATATGAAAACCTATCAACTAGCAAGGCAACATTAATTCACTTGATCAAAATCATTGATCCAACTCGATCTACTCTTAGATGAGAGACAAGATATGATTTGACTTGAAATGAGACCAACGCAAATTGATCAACTAAACTAAGATGAGGACAAAGCAAAACGATCAACCTGACCAAGATTAATCGGACTAAGATGAGAGGAGAGATTTGCATCGATTTGTTTGAGGATTTGAATCGATCGAGTTTAAAGAAAGAGTGAGAGAGTGGGATGGGTCATACGGGTTTTATTTTAAAAAATACATTTGAAGGAGTTTTTTAAACGAATTCTAACAATAATACGGTGCCGTTTTAGTTAGCAAAAATGAAGACATTTTTCAAACACTTTTAAATGTTATTTAGGTGGCGTATTCATAAACGTTGTCTAAATAAATGTCATTAAGTCCCTTTTTCCTTATAGTGTGGTTTAATATGTAGGTTATTGCCTGTATACAGGGGTGAAGGGAGGAGGGGGTCAAGGGAGTCCTGGCCTGCTAACTTGCTTCGATTGCTAAAATATGGATGCAATTTATGTACTTCATATGTTACTTTAATTGTATTTGCCCCCCCTCCCCCCTCCACTTCTTGTTTTTTTTTTTACTTATAAATTATATTTTGTTGAATGGTTATGAGTTTTTGTAGTGTTAATACAAATCATTATAAGTATGTTTCGAATGGATGCGCCACAAAACAAAACAAAAAATTAGTTACAAATTATTATGGTTAGAGCATCTTCAACGCTTACTCTCTTTTTTTTCTCATCAAATTTGGGTAAATATTTAGATTAAAAACTTCATTTGATACTAAGCATTTCAACGCTAAATTTTCAATTTTCATCAAACAACCCGTCGGCCAGGAGAGCGACCAAGAGGATGTCCAAGCAGTCGATTGGCAATGGGCAAAGCAATGGGCAACTTTGCAAGTAGCTAAGGTCGGCTGATGTATGATGAAGCGCAACGGCCCTCTTCAAAAATTTGATGAACAATGAAGCCTCTCTCAATTTGATGAAACTTTTGTTTTTTCCCCCCTCATTTGATATAGGCTTGATGTCAGGGTTGGAGGAGAAAAAGTAAACGTGTTTTATCAAATTTAAATTTGATTTCAAATTTAAGTAAGTGTTGGAGACACTCTTATATATTATGATTATGTTATGAATATTAAAATATTACATACTATTATGGTGAAAAATGTTATTAACTATTGCGATTTTGTTACAAATCATTGTAGTGTAGTTTTGAAACAGTATAAAATATGCATTTTAAAAGTATATACCATAATTTTACTAGTTTTAAGTCCTTTAAAAAAAAAAAAAAACCAAGTAATTTTATCTGTCATTCATTAGTGAAAAATCTCAAAATCCCAGAGATATTGATTTGTGATTATGTATCAATTTTAAGCAATAAATAATAATCCCAATCAAACAATTAAGACAAATCGACACAACAATTTTAACGTGGAAAAACCACAATTGGAGCGCTTCAATTGTGATAAAAAATCACGGGCCAAAGCCACAAAACACTCCACTAAGAAAACACAAAGAAATTACACAAGTGTACTCTTAATTACCTAACGAATCCATACCCGAATCGAACTGACCCCTACGTGCCTCTTCCAGCCCGTCTTCACTTCGAAATTGTCTTGCCCAATATTGAATCTACAACGCTGATGTTGAATCCACGACGATGAGCCATTCCAGAATCTACCAAAGTTTCAGGCCCAAATTCTACGAAATCCATCGAAGAACAACTCTCTCTTTTTTGAATAAAACAAACTAAATAATTTTTTTGATATAATCAACTCAATTCATGATTAAACTCTCACAGATATCAAAAGAAACAAGTAAAGAAGTTCCAGATGAAAACCCTAATACCTAAGAAGAATATTTGGAAACCGTACCCTAGAAACTGAATTAATCACAGATTTATAGAAAACAGAATTGCGATTTCCGTTCGAGCACAAGAATGGCCGCTCGAGTAGACTGACTAAAATACGTGTTTCAAAACACGGATCTACACTCAAGCGCATGAAGTGTCGCTTAAGCGCAAAAACACAACTCCCAGCTCGATCCCTGACATAGTCAGCGAAGTGACAAACATGATATGATTAAGATCACAAACTCCTGTGCATAGGCACAATTCGTGTTAGATTCGCATTTAAACACTCATAGCCTCACTTAACTAAAAGACTGAACAAAATTACAACTGAAATGAGTTTTGTCAAACGGGATTGCCAATAACAAAAACCTAACAATTAGTACGTAATAATTTTACAATTTTATGTATGCAATGCGATATGTAATTAATTACCGTTCATATACTGGATGAACAATGTGATATTACTTCTCATTTGCATTTTCTAGTGGTAAATCATTTAAATTTAAGTTCGCAAAATAACATTTTTGTAATTATTTTTTATCTTAATTTTAATAGCTATTTGTTGCTTTCAGTCGTCTAAATTAGAATTAATCCAACCGTCTAGACTTATTATAAACTTATTAATATCTTACTTTTAGCTACCCAATACTGTGATGTGATTCTGACTCTGCCCTGCCTATATGTAATAGTTATATATATGGCCTAGTTTGGGAACACTAAATAAGTACATTTTTTGATTTTTTTTGTATTATGTGTAGAAAAAGTAGAAAAGATGTTGATTGATGTGACCCAAAAAAAATAAAAAGATAAAATAAGTGCACTTTTTTGGCAGTAGCCAAACTTGGCCATGAATGCACATCATTCTGACTCTGCCCTGCCTATATGTACACTCTTTTAGATGGTAAGCTGAGACGGGTTTTAAAGAAGTATCCGACCGAGGAACGATTGTGTCTGTGTGTATCTACATACATATACATACATACATACATACATACATACAGGGAAGCGTCTCTGCATAAATAACGCATTTTGCTTAAAAATGGCGTCGCTTATCTGTGCCGTGCCCAGGACCCGTGAGGCCTTGTTGTATTCAATACTATTATCGTCTCGCTTCATCAACAATCCCACTCCAAAACTCAAATCATTTTCCATTCAACTCTCAATGGTTCCTCAACCCCATCGCCATTGCCATTGCCATTGCCCTTGCAGTAGTAGTAGTAGTAACGGAGGAGGAGTAGTAGGTGTTTCTGTTGGTAAAGAAGAGGGACAACTGCTCAGAAGCCCCCAGCTCGTCGCCTTAGAATATTCCGGCCTCAATCTCTCTCACAATTTTTCCCAGGTATATATAAATTATATCAATATAAATTTCCTCTTTTTTTTTTTTTTTTCCTGGGTTTTTAATTCATAGTTGTAATTTCAATTTTATGAGGGGAACGACCAACCTAGCAAGCGAACGAGGGCTTTGGCCTAGTTGTTCACTCGTTCTCTTTGCGGTGTTTGCTTTTTTTATTTCTTTATCCATTATGGATTGTATGTAGTTGTTTATTTCTTTCCAAGTTTGGGATTGGTTACTATTGGCATTCTAGCTATTGCTTTGGATTTTAATTGTCCATTTTTTGATTTAATTTTTTCATATGTGTAATTAATCTTTTACCAATTGAAAAAAAAAAATAATAATAAAAAATATATATGCAAGTTAGGCCATCTCCAACCCTCACTCATATTTTTACTCAAATTTGGGTACAACCTTTATTTGATATAGGGGACTCCAATGGCCAAATCACCCCTAATTGTCTTTACAAATTTGAGTGAAAAAAAGGGTCTCCATTGATTGAGCAATCCTACATCTACTTAAATTCTTACTAACAATCTTACTAAAAACATACATGTTCAAATATTATTGGATGTTTAAATATCATGGTTTTTTTGACAACCAATCACATTTAGCCTCTTGTATTTTCAGTAAGATTTCTACTAGAATTATTGCCATTGATTTGGGTAAAAAATTTGAGTAAAACTTATTTTGTTATGAGTTTGGGTAAAGGATTGGACATGCCCTCATAGAAAACAAAGTTTCCGAGGTAAAGTTGCACACACATGTTGTCTTTCTTGATGGGTGTGATTTCAATGGCAAGTAAATGGAATTGTGTAGTGAGGATTGCAAATGAATAATCCTCTCTGCAATTTGTCTAGATTTTGATCCTCTCCATTTTATTTATCGAGTGGAGATCTCCATTTCATTTTATAAGTTGCAACACATTATCATAATTCAAAATTAATGGTCTATAATGTCATTATAAGTTTTAAAACTTCCTTTAATCGGTTTTGAATCTAAAATAAAGATTTTATTTTATTTTATTTTTTATTTTTTTTATGTATGCTTTTCACTACCATTGACCATGAAAGGTAAATTTCCATTCCATAGTCATCCTTATCTTGATAAATATCTTCATTCTTTATGGAAATTTTGTGTTGGTTTGGTTGATTGTTCGCTTAAATGGTGAGCATGTGCTTGTTGCAGGACTTGGGTCATGTTCGAATTAGGCAACATGTGAACCCTCTTTGTGCGTCACTCTCGGTAATATCTCTCTTTGGGGCATTTCTGTTTATGAGAAATCTACTGTGTTCGTTATGAGCTTTTCTCACTCAAAATGTTTGTTTTCTTTATTTTGGCCAGGTGCCGGCACCAGTTCCAGACTGGAGTGAAGTATATAGGGACTCGACATTGCCACTTATGGTGGATATAGGGAGTGGTAAGAAACAAACGACTCCTGATGCTTTCAACATTATTTTTCTCTTTCTCTATTGATGTTATTGTCAGTTGACTTGATATACGTTGTTCCTAATAGCTTAAACTTTCAGTTTCGGGACAATTGGTGATCTAACATGGTATTAGAGCTTTGGTTTTCAGGAGGTCTTGGGTTCAAGTCTTTTCCTTTGCATTTGTTTCCAATTTTCATTTTGCTTCTTTGCATGTATGAATGTTTCACATTTTCACGTGCAAGATGAGGTTACACATGAGGGATGATGTTGGGTAGCTTGATATACATTGTTGAGAGAGAGTGTTGGATAACTTGATATAATTGTTGGACTTATTTTCTATGGACTTAAAACTTTTGAGATAATTGGTGATCTAATAGTTTTAAATTTGGGCTCTCAAGCTTATAATATGTTGTATATACATGATGAAAAGGTCTAGAGAACTAGCAATATTCGATAACGTTGTTTCATATTTTAGTTGTTTCACAACACTGACAGCAGTGTTTGTGTCCTATTGATGGAAGAGTCACCTGAATAGATCAAATGTCATTTGTCATGTTATTGCATATCATGAGCGTATTGAACCAAAAAGGTCATAATTTTAGGGCTATTTCCTTGTTAATTGTTTTTATGTCCTCGTGGACTCAGTTGTAGATAGATGACATCGAGTATACAATTTCTTGACCCTGACATCTTTTTCAGTAGACCATTATGATAGCTATGTCTATAACAATAGGGCTTTAATTAAACAGTTGAAGTTGACCTCTCTAATATAAATGAATCTGGAATCGATTGTTGAGCCGAGGAAGGGATCCCAAAGCATGCTGAATGATATACTAAGCTGTATTTTCCCTGAAGCAGGTTCTTGGTTTATGAAGAATGTCAAAGGTTTCGTCTGGGAAAAAAAACCTGGATTGATTGGGGTAGCCTTTGGTAGGGAATGCTTTCAAAGGCAGCAATGCCCTCCCCTTAAAAAAAGTGGTTGACCTTGAGAGATTTTTGCAATAAAATGCATTAAATAATTCAAAATGAACAGGCAGGAGAAGTTATATCTATATTCCAAATAGGGCCTGAGCATATTAAACCATAACCAAGTCTTAAAATATCACCCTGGGAGTGCAACTATTGTGAATGAAGGGTTCAAACATTTGTTCAAGGCTACATGCGCTTGATGCGTGGTGATCACCCATTGCTCCCTTTCTCGTTTATCTTGGTTGTGGATGTCTTGGATAGGAAATTTTGGGGCTGAGTTGGGTGATTGTGTGTTGTCCCAAAAGTGATGGTGGTAGATTAAACATTGTAGTCCCTGGGAATACATTCTTATAAAATTGACTCCGGAGATTTTGTTAAAGAACGAAGCTGTGTTTTTGGTCTTCGGAAAAGTTAGAATCTAATATTGATTGATGTTTGACGCTGCACCTTGGAATATTGCTCTAAAATTTACTTTTCAGTTGTTGACTCTCAAAATTCTCTCTCTCTCTCTCTCTCTCTCTCTAAATTTTTTGTATTTACTTTTTATTTATTTTTTAATGTATTTGGAGACTGCATTTAGCCTTTCTCATGATATTCATGGTTTCTCTTGGGATGTCAACTTTTCTAGAGATCTCAGTGAGTGTGAAGTCAAAGAGCTTACCTCCACCTCTCTTCTTGATGGTATTTAGATGAAAGGTGTTGGGGTTTATAAAATAGTGGTACCAAGACTTTCAAATCTTGTTCTAGTTTTGCTAGTCATGAAAAAGGAAAAAAAAAAAGGTGGTTGTTGGTGAAAGAAAGTAAAGTATGCCAGGGGTAGTTGCATTAGTGGGTTATTTTTTAATGATAGCTGCATTCTTTAAATAAAATATTGCAATTTACAGTGAAATTACTAGAAGTTGTGCACTCATTACAATCAATAAACTTTTATTTATAATGTCAAGATTGCAAGTTCACCTAAATGAGCTCTTTCCTCTTTTTTTTTTTTTTAAATAAATTTCCATGTTGAATCTAAACACGCTATTTCCTAGTTGACTTCTTTAATAGAGGTTCTATGAATACCATCATAGTAGTGTAATGTGATTAGGAATGCAATGAAAATGTCGAAAATGTGTTGAACATTGCGATAGATAGAATGATATAACACATAAGAATGAGACTTTGTTGAGTTGTAGATTACTTGTACCTGGAGTGAAGTAATACTCATAAACTAAATGACCCACAACCTCCTGAAGTTGGCCTGCCTTTCTACCAAAAAGAGTATAAATTTGTATGTCTTGAATATTATATCTTTGACCTTCCTGTCTACCAACAGTTATCAAATTACTTTCTCTGAATTTTTAAATCCTTCATATATTCAGTGAGAGCTTCTGAGCCAAGCTTGCTTTTATGGTTTCATCCTTTTGAATCAATTGTTATATGAATTGTTGGTTTGATTTGGATGAATGGCGTGCTCCTAGGGTCTACAGAATGGGGAAGTAACGGCAAAAGAAGAGTACAAACAATAGTAGATATTTAAAGGGAGGATGATATCTTGTGGTGTACCTAACAATGATCTGGCCAATGCATGTTGTAACTAACCTAACCTTTACTATTGCTTTTCATGTTAAACCATATAATACAATGACATCTTTGAGGAGAGGAAATTAAGAACAACCTTCTCATCAGTTCAGGAGTTGGCTTAAATTCCCTCGATAATGTTAAACCATATAATTAATGTATACAGATACAGATGATTATTTATTGTGTTGCAGCTGAGAAAACATATTTTTGATGTCTATATTATTACATGTGATGACCTGCATCTAATTGATGCTGAAATTGTTGTTAATCCTCATTTTCTGAGGTTAGATTTAATTTATGAACTGAGAAGTATGCAAACTTGTTTCTTGAATTGCTCTAACGACATAAAAAATTCCAGGTAGTGGCAGATTTCTTATGTGGCTTGCAAAAAGAAATCTGGATTCGAAGAATTATTTGGGACTTGAAATACGGAAGAAAGTATGGGGATAGATTCCTTGGTTATCAAATCCTGTTGAGAATTCCTGTGATTGAGTTAATGTATAATTGCTTGGTTATTTCCCCTTGAAATTTAAATAATGTGAAGAATTTGTTCTTATATAGTGACATTTTCTTTTGTGTCTGCAGTTGGTCAAACGTGCTGAGCACTGGGTAAATGAGTTGGCATTAAGAAATATGTAAGGTTCCAAGTTATGACTCCTGGTTTTATTTTTAAATTGATAAAAAGAGAAAATGAACGAGGTTTTATTGGCTATGTTGTGATGTATATCTGAATGCAGACATTTCATGTTTGCAAATGCAACGGTTTCTTTCAAACAACTCATATCGACATACCCCGGACCCTTGATGTTAGTTTCCATCCTGGTGAGTCCCCTTTGGCTATGTTTATTTGGGTTGACTGGATTAGGTTGGATTAGCATTTCCATAACAAATAGTCCTAGGACTACGAATCCTTTGGATTGTGTATCATATCCTATGTTTGGATTGAGTTAAGATTATAATGAGGGATTAATAAAATATTATCCAATCCGATGTTTGTTTAAGGGGATTGAAATGGATAGGACATGGGGCATCCAATATACTGACCATAATACCTCTATTATAGTTATTTGATAAGTTAGTCTAGACTTTGACTTAGTCTCCCAATTTATATCCCACCCCCTATATGGGATTGAATAGTTCATCATATGTAGGATACCATATTCGGATAGATTGTTAGTTCGTACTTCAATTTTTTAACCAAACATCAGATTTATAATTTTATTGGACTATTAGTCCAATCCCAAGCACATGTCCGCCCAAACAAACATGGCCTTCTTGTACTGGAACATTTATGAGAAATGCTTTTCACATTTTTATGTAGGAAGGATTTTCTTTAATGGTTAGATTGTATGGCTGTTGTTTAAATTAAAACTTACAATTGTTGGTGTGTTATTTTGCAGTGTCCAGACCCTCATTTCAAGAAAAAGTATCATAAAAGAAGGGTTTTGCAGAAGCCTTTAGTGGAGTCTATTGTAGATAGTTTAATGCCTTAAGGACAGGTATTGCTCAACATATCAATGATTTTGCAAGACCGGTCATATTTGCTAGAGCTAGTGAATGCATTTGCATTATAAATGCTTCTTTCAACAGGCTGGACAAACTGTCTATTTTATTATCAGTTATCTGATTATGACTATAAATGAATTGTTTTAAGAATTGTTCTGTTTGACTATAAAAAAAAGAAGTTACGTTCTGTGTAAACATGAATTTACGTCTTGGGACCGTGGAGACCTTAACTGGATGGAATTTTATCAGGCCATATTTTTTACTTGGTTACTCTGATAGTCACTAAACTCAAGTGTTCAGGAAATGAGAGAACAAAAAAAAAAAAAAAAAAAAAACTTAATTCTCCAAAGACATTTTAGCTTTTCCATTCAAGCCTGTAGTTAACTCTTAAAAGTCATGGGGGATACCGAGGCATTTAACTTATACTTACACATCACAAGAAATGAGAGAACAAAGAAGACTGAAGAACCAGAATTGGCCTTAAACAGAAATAATAACAAATTTATGAAGATAGCCACTTCACCCTATTAGCGCAACATCTCAGCTTCATTTTTATGTAGACATCCTATCCAAAGCAGACTTTTCCAAAATGTTGCATGTTTCTTCACGTGTGGCTTATGTTGATTAGTTCCTTGTGTTGATTCACTCTTTGTGATTGTTTGAACCACTGGATATAGAACCAGCCACTTTTATTTATCTCTTATGTACAGGGGTTGGGTAATTTGTGTATAGACAACTGAACTATGCTTATATTTTTAGTTGAATATGATAATTGATATAGACCCTCGTTAAACTTTAGGCCTCCTGTGTGTTATGTATGATTCCTAGTCTTGTCCTGTCAAAAAGGAAATGCTAAACATACAAATTTTTTATGCAGAAAAGTCATGCAGAGTTGCAATTATGATTCGTAGTGACGGGCTTTTTAATTTCGAATAAATGAATACATGTAAATTATGTTTGTGTAACGTTACCCTGTCAAAAGGCTTTCCCTGTTGCCAACATTACATCAGAAGATATTTTGCTTGGTTAAATGGCTTCGTTTTTTATAGAAGCCATTCTAGAGTTGACACTATTGAATCAGCACTAGGATTTCACAAAATGGCTTCAGAATGCATTTCACACCTCGGAATGCACCGTTCTTATAGAGATAAACTAAAGATAAATGCGCTTTCACATCTTCTTAACCCGAAATGGCTGGGGAGAGGAATGTCTTTCACATCCAACTAGAATAATGAGTAACCTCTTGATTTTTAAATGGCAGTTCCAAAAAAACGTTCTATATCAAAAAAGCGTATTTGTAAAAAAACTTGGAAAAAGAAAGGATATCAGGCAATCTTTTTTTGTCTGTCCTTTTTGTTTTCAAGTTTTTGTCTTTGATGGATGGGTTTTCTTTACCCATCATGTTCATATTTGCAGTGCAGAGAGAAATTCTATTTTCATTGACATTTGAATTCACCTTAGATGATGGTTGATCAATTCTTACATTTCAGTGCTAAGCCTATGTAAATAATCTTGAAATGTTTGATGTAAACAATCTTGAAATGTTTGTTGTTTCTTGCTAAGATTCATTTTTTTTTTTACTGTGCACATTTTTTTACTGTATTTATCTTCTTTTATTTTCTTTCCTTTTTCTTCTTACTTCTCATAAAAGAGAAGTGCATCATATCTGTATGCAAACCAGGTTTTTTTGGACAGTTATTCAAATATGTAAATAGGGAAATCAACTAGGAACTTGCAAAATCATTTTGTTTCTGAACATTGCTTTCTCCCAAATCCAGTCAACATTTGAATTTTATTTCAGTAATTTGCTAGATTGCTGCAAAATCACAAAGCTAGACACTGTTTTGACTATCTTGGGTGAAATCCTCTCTCTGTTTCTCTCACATGGTAAATGATTGTATTTAAAAATGCAAAAAGGGGTGTAACCTTTGTACACTGGGGGGGTATACAAAAAGATAACAAAAATATCATATACAGCATCTACAGAAGATAACTCCCCTATAAAATCAATAATGCAAAGATAAAGGATCACAAAATTTTCATTCCATCCAAAAATTTAAGGAATGTAAAAGTGCCTCATTGATTCTATGATTTCCCTCTTCCACTAGTCCTATTACCCACTCCTCCCCCTTCCACAAACATGACATCAAACAAAGTGGGATGACACCTATGCCAACTCTCATAAAGATGAACCACCGAATCTGCCATCACCCGGCTAACACCAAAAAAATAGAGAAGAGATGCTCCAAAGCTTGTTAGCTACCTCATAGAGTAAAAGGAGGTGGTCCACCAGTTCTTCAGCCTTCTTACACATACAGCAGTAGTTGAGAAGCATATTTCCCCTTTTCCCCAAATTATCAATGGTTAACATAGCCTCCAAAGCCGCGGTCCACACGAAGGACACCTTCGCTGTGATCACTGGAATCTGAATGCTTTTTCATAGAAAGAAAGCTCTAACACTGTGTTATCTAAAATTTTGATTGTTCTTGTACATAAAATGGGAATAGAAATGTGGTACGCCATATGCTCTAAAAAGTGATATGATTGGGGTAGATTTGTATAAATTATACTATAAGATTTAAAGATACTTCTAGAGTAATCTTTAATATATATATATATATTATTAGGCATATAATAAAATTTAGTTTTTTCCCTCCAAATTAATCATGTAGCAAAACATTTCTACAAGCATTATGACCCAATTTTGACATTGTCTTGTCAAAACTTCACTCACCTTATATTATATTTGATTTTTTTCCTTCTTAAGACACTTTTATGCTGTGTTTGGTTGAGGGATTTGAGGAGGAATTTGGAAAGAGAAATGGAGAAGGTAGGTGAAATGTGAAAAAAACATGCCTACATTTCACATAGTTTCACACACCTTTTCTCTTTCCCTTTCCAAATCCCTCTCCCAATCCCCCAACCAAACACAACGTTAAGGAAACATAGCGGAACATTTTTTTTAGATTGTTTTGAATCACTATATTTATTTTGGAACGGAAGTGTACTTTATTTCGGAATGTGCGTTCCAAAACATAATTCATTAGGGTATTAGCGTTTTCTGGTAACATTGCTCTAACATCGCCAAGAAAGTGATGGAATGATTAACGTTGCTAAGAAGAAACCTTTCCCTCTTGTTCTTTTTCCCCTCGAGTATATCTCAACTAGGCAGGAGAGTATAGATCAGGTGGTTAGATATTTTTTCTATTTCACATTTTCGTGAATTCATGAGCATCTCTCTGCCTACTTGAAAGTAATAGACTGTTTTATGAAAAGAGAGGGAAAAAAAGAAGGAAAGTTCTATAGCACACAACTTTATTACTTCTACATCATGATATTTGCAATGTAAATTGTATTGTCGGCACGGCTGTCGTGCATATAACACTTGCTGAGATGTATGATTGTTGTGGAACAGGTATTTATACAATCTGATGTGCTTGAAGTGGCACTTGACATGAGGGAAAAGTTTGATGCTGTTTCGGATGAGCTTATGCACATTGACAAAATTGACACCAGCATGCTTTGTGATGATGAGGGGTGGTTAGTGAGTAATCCAATGGGAATAAGGACAGAGAGAGAGATCCATGCAGAATTTGAAGGTGCAAAAATATACAGGAGGATGTATCAGAAGCGGATATAAATATAATTTATTTTTGTCTAGCCATTATTTGCTTAGGAAGGATAGCTTGTTATGCACTTTTGCTCCAATCCTGTTGTGTAGAACCATGTAATAACCCCAGGTGCCCAGTTCCTTTGTGCTTCAAGAATCAATTAGTTCAGCCCCTGAGTTTTGAGATGTGCAGAAGTGGCTTTTTTTTGTTTCTTATCTGTTGCTCACCGTCTTGGTGGTCATTCATTCTCATTTGAGATGTAATCCTCCATCAAACTAAAAATATGAAAAACCAAAATGATAGCCATCATGAAGCTGCCCAATTGCAGACTTTCTGGGAGTAGGTGGACAAATACTTCAAGATAATTTCCTAAAACAAAATCAAGGGTTAGGAAAACCAGCTCAGCCTATCAAGTTTTACAGGGAAGAGCTTATGCACAAGCATTGTCATCAGGCCGGACTAAACCGTGAAAATCTTAAGCCCAATCCTTGCCCAGCTGGTTTGACCTACATGAGTTTGCGGACTGGGTTGATAGTTCGGTCAACAGGCCGTCTCCCACATACCAATGAGTTGGGATGGCCTGTGGGTTAAGTTCAATGGATTGAGATTTAGGACTTTTTTTTTTTTTTTTTTTTGTTTTTTTTTAAAGTTCATTTTCACTTTTTCTGCTATTTTTTTTTCATAATTTTTGATGAGATTGCAGCGTGAACAGACGGGCGGCCCAACCCAAGCCTAAAGCTTGACCTCCATTAAAAACATGATAGGATTCTCACTTTTATATTTGATTCCTACGATTTAGCTTGGATCTAAATCTGACTTAAAAGACATGTTAAAATTCGATCCTATAATTGAAAATAAATAATATTTCTTATGTCATTACTAAAAAATTTAGATTTTTCTCGATAATAATTAAAAATAAAAATTCAGTTACGACAGATAAATCTAATTTATACTTGTATTGGATTAAACAATTCCCTATTTTATTCGATTTGATCCAATACAATTTAATCCTTCTATTGATACACGTGTTTTGTTTTTTTTTTTTTTTTTAATCGGTAACTAATTGTCCTTTTGCTTAGATCCTCACCCAAACACTAGTAGGAAGCAGGCAACCGAGTTGTTGAAGAGAAGTTTCATACAATGATCATGAATAACAATAATGGTCTTTTCAATCAGTTTCAGAAAAAAAGAAAAAAAGAAAAAAACGTAGTATCATCCTTCTATCATATTTTTTATAATATAATTATTCTCCTATCTATTGATTTTTGTAGAGTAATTAAGGTGGTCATATCACAAATATATCTATACTATTTATTTGTGTACTGAATAATATTTGTATCAATGATTCAGACAATCAAGCCATAAATTCAATTTGAAATCTGAGATCATAACTACAATACCAATTTGAAAAATTATATTATTTTAATCTATTTGTTTATCTTATCTATCTGTTTAGTGTCACTTGTTTGTCCAACTAATTTATCTATTTGTTTATATCACTACTACTACCAACCAATGCCAAATGCTACCACTAGCCACTTCTGAAAATTTTTCTGGATGACTGACAACTAACGGTTTGATAACAGTGGGTAAAATTGAAAAATATTATTGTTCAAAACAAATTTGTCTTTCTCATTGAATAATTTTATTAATCATCTCTTTATAACTAAGGGGTTGTTTAGAATGATTTAAATAAATATACTTCTTAACTTTTTATGAAAAAAATATACAGAAAAATAAAGAGGTGATATGACTCAAAAAAAATAAAAAATGTACAAATATCAAAGATGCCAAACAACCCCTACAACAAGACAATCCTTGGACCTAATGCCATACACCTCCCCACAATTTAATGGATTTCTCAACATATTTTCCCAATAATTCTAGTCACTATAAAAATTGAATCAAAATTTTACCATGAAAGTGAAATGTAAAGTGTAAATTTAAAATTGGTACGTTGTGAGTTGTATTCAGAATAAATTTATTTACATATTTTAATTATGGGCAAAATTTTGAGGAATTGGGGTGCTACTTTAAGTATCACACAATAGTAATTGTTGTGAGGTTCGTGAGAGTTTATTTCAAGCTTATTTCAATAGTAGTTCAGACCGCTTATATTGTTAAGTTGATTGAGTAGATCATTAATGAAAAAACAAAAATAGGCTAATTAAATAAAGTGATATTATATTTCTCTAATTTTACATATTTAATTTTGCTTCAAATGATATGATTTTAAAGAGAATTGGTTGATTATTATTATTTGCTATGTGGGTATGACATAAGTTTAAAGAGAGTTGATTTTAAAGAGAATTGGTTGATTATTATTATTTGCTATGTCGGTGTGATATAATTTTAATGGGAGGTGATTTTAAAGAGACTTGATTGATTATTATTATCTGTTATGTCGGTATGGTATAATTTTAAAGAAAATTGATTGAGGTCGGTAGAGGTGCAATTAATTAGGAGATGAAATGAAAGACAGTCGAACCACACATTCAAAGAGATATCCCTGTTGAAGCACTTATCAAAGAGAGACCCCAATTCGAAACATATTCTTTGATTTTTTGAACAACTTTCAACTCCAGCCCAAACCAAACCAGCTCATTAGGATTTGAATCCCCAATTCAATTCGGTAATCTCTCTCTCTCTCTCTCTCTCTCTCTCTCTCTACACATATTCGATTTTTAAATTTTGACTATGTTTTTTTTGTATAAACATATAAGCTGGTAGTGGTAATGAAAAAATGAGTCAGTAATCTTCTTTGTTGTTGTTTTTGAATAATGTTGGATTTTGAATGATTTCTTAGTCGTTGCTTGTTCGTTTTGTTAATAGCAGTTTATTTCATCATACCATTGTGTCCGTTTAAAATTGATCAATCTTTTATCTATTTTCATGCGTGTGTGTGTTGATTTATTTGTTTATTTATTCCAAATATAGATATATATATATATATATATATATATATATATATATATATATTCTTTTGGGGTTGGGGGTTGTATGGCTGTTGAACTTTGAATCATGGTTTAGATGTTGGATTTGTGTGTTTCCGGTTGCTTTTACTGTGTTTATTGATCTCAATTTTTGCTTGGTTAGAGTTTTTTAAAAATACTTTTCAGAAAATCATACTTTTTTATTTTTTGTGTTTTTTTTTTTTATTTTTACTGAATTTTTTTGATATTTTAAGCAATTTTTTTTTAATATTTAGACATACCTAACATAAATATAGCTAAAAAGTAAAAAATTGTGAAAAAAAATCTTTTAAAAATTTCCCAAATATAAAAAATACAAAAAATACGAGAATTCAGTACATTTTTTTTTGTATTTTTATGTATTTATTAATTTTTTAAAATATTTTTCCATAAATTTTTTATTTTTTAGATACATCTAAGCAAGGTGCATCCAAAAAAGTAAAAAAAATATTTAAAATTTTAAAAATATTCACTAAAAATAAAAAAAATACAAAAACCAAAAAATTTAATTTTCAAAAAACTTAATTCAAAAAACTCAAACCAAACACACTGATTAGCCTTTTGAAGACTTTTTAATAAGTTCCCTTTGTAATGGACTGTTTTCAGGGATTTTTTTTTTTTTTTTTTTGCGAACAAATTTAGAGGAAATTGTCTTTAGCTTTGTTTGGTTGGATGATTTGATGAAAGAAATGAAAAGGGAATAGGAAATGCAATCTCACTGTTTATTTGGTCCTAATGAAAAACACAAGGGAAAATAAAGTGAGGGAAAATATAATCTCACTCTTTGTCTTTTGGGTTCACTTTAGGCTTTTTTTTTTTTTTTCTTTTTTCATTTCCCAACTCAACGGAACATAGTTTGGAATTGGAACCATATCAATTGTTGGTCATTTTGGTTGATATGATAGAATATATTCAAACATCAATGTGATGAACTTTCTTAGAATACATGCTAGGCAACCTTCTTTGCTGGGTATTTTGTAACCAAAAATTTGTTAGGAGTTGATAATTTTATTCACCGAGAAGAAAATCGTTCTCCATTTATTTATGTAGATTGTTTTGCAATCCCGTCTGACTCTGCCACAAACAAAAGTAGAACCAGGAAACAATTCATATACTTTGCATACTCAACACATATAATGTGTCTTCTTTGCTAAATATCTGCCCATTTTTCTTTTCCTTCTATTTGATAATGTCAATTTTTCTGGATGAACAATAAGTTGCTGACATGTGATTTTTTATATTGGAAAAATGCATTCATGGAGAACAAAAGCATCAAGTCATTATGGGTTGAGATGAGGAAGTTGTAGTGATGTAGGACACTGTCGGGAAAGAGGATAGAGAAGAAGGGAGAGAGGAAGTACACAAGGGCCGCAACTCTAATCACAACCTCACTCAATATTCTTATTTCAAAGCTGAATGTTATGATGCAAAGCCCTAATCAACTTAGGCAACTAAATCTTAACACTATTTGAAACTTAGTTCTTAATAAATACAACTATAATTAAAAATAAAAAATATAAATATTAAAGACAATGAAATATATAAAATTTCCATGCCAAACTCTTGCATTAAGTACATATGATATTCTAAGGAACAATTGGCACACCTTTTTTTTTTACCCCATTGAAAAAAATCTTATATGTTCTACTGTTCTCTATTTACATTTTCAGTTCATAAATTTCAAGCTGGAGAAAAATGGGAGGTGGAAATCACAATGATGATGGATCTAGTGACAGAGGACTTTTCACTCGTCTTGCTGGCTATGCTGTTGGACAATGCCTTCCGTCTTTTGGGGCATGTCCTCCTCAAGGATATCCGCCTCAAGGATATCCCCCTCAGGTCTACCCGCCAACTGAATATGGATACCCACCACCAGCTGGATATCCTTTCCAAGGTGGGTACCCACCGGCAGGTTATCCTGGTCCGTCAGCATATCCTCCCCCAGGTGGATATCCACCAGCAAATTATCCTGGTCCATCAGCTCCGCCTTATCCAGGTATCTTCGATTCATTTGTTTCCAAAATTCTTTTAAGGATTTGGAGTCAACTGAGATGTAAAGGTGAATTGCCATTACCACCTTCAAGACATTATTGAATAATATTTTAATTGCCCCTAGAACTTTCAATTGTTTGCACGTGTTTATGCATTGTTTTTGAACTCAAAGCATGAAATAATGGTTTTGATTAAAACCAGAAATAATTGTTTGTATGAAATACTGGTTTTGATAATTTTAGGGTTTGGAAGACTGTTAAATCTTCATGTCTCATTATTGAACTGTATTTCTCGTGTCATTTCTCGGCCTTTTCGTACATCTACTTTTTCAATATAATCTGCTTGTTAAAATTACATCTCTGTTAGGTCCTGGTGATCATTGACCCTAAAGTATACAGATTTAGAGTGCTGTTTGTTTTGCTTGCTACAATGTTGTATTTCTTTTTTCCATTGTTGATAGCTTGTAATTTCTTTGTACAGATTATGGGCCTAGTTTGGGACCATTGATAGTTGGTGGCGCTGCTGCTGCGGCTGCAGCTTATGGGGCCCACCAGCTATCACACGGTGCCCATAATCTTACCCATGGAGGTTACTATGGTCGTCAAGGAAAGTTTAAGCGTGGGAAGCATGGAAGTCGTCAAGGAAAGTTTAAGCGTGGGAAGCCTGTAAGGTCCAAAAAGCGTGGGGGAAAGTTCAAAAAATGGAAGTGATACCACTCACTATTTTATTATCATAGATTGCTAGCATTGGCCTCTTAGTAGTGCTGTTTAGGCTTGCAGTGACTGACAATTGTCTTTTTTATTTTTATTTTTATTTTTAAATTTTATGATTCTGGATACAATTTGGGAGTTATGACACTGGCATATGTATGTGATTACAAATTTCTTGTATGTTATATTTCTACATATATGAATGAATTAGTCTCTTGTAGAAGATGCTGATATAATTCTTAAATAAGTATTTGCTCTGTAATTGTTGCTTGAAATTGCATTATAGATGGATCTGTATTTGCTCTGTAATTGTTACTTGAAATAGCATTATAGATGGATCTGTCATTTATTGTTGAAATCCATTTTTGCCAAAGCCGTAAGTCACTGAATAATTCTTGTATCAATGATTGGGGCAATCAAGTCATAAATACAATTTTGAATCTTTTGAGATCACAAGGACAATAACAAATTAAAACACTGTATTAAGCTAATTTATTTATTTATCTTTATACTACTCCACCTAAGTGTTTAGTGTCACTTGCTTATCCACATAATCTATGTGTTTGTTTATATCACCACCATCAGCCAATGCCAGATGCCACTTATAGCGATTCCGATTTTGACCCGACACTTGTTGTACTCCGGGCTCAAGCTTGTGGTTTCTGAAGGTTGTTCATTGTTGTTTTCCCCCTTTTTTTTATTTGATTTTGGCTATTTGGTTGTATTGAGCGTGTTTGGAATAAGTTGGTTGCTTGATTTTCAAACCTTGTGTTGCCCAGATTTTTGGTCCTCCACTCGAGCAGGACTTCTTGCGTTCGAGCGGGCTTTGCGAATTCTCAGTATTTTACAGGCTTGCAAAACTACTGGGAGAGTGTTTTCTAAGCTCAAGCGGCGTTTTCTTACACTCGAGTGGGTGGGCGCTCGAGCGGCCCTTCTTGAGCTCGAGCGTTGGTTTGTTGCCTGTAAAACTACTGGATATGTGTTTTCTACGCTCGAGCGTTACCTCTTGTGCTCGAGTGGTGAGCGTCTTTTTCATTGTGTCTTGGTGCTCGAGCGACACTTCTTGCGCTTGAGCGCACTGTGCATATATCAGATCACGTCACTTTTTTATCTCTCTCTCGAAAACTCTTCAAAACCCTAGATCTTGAGTTTCTCTCTCTAAAACTCATATTCCCTCTATTATTTCACCTAGATTCATTGGGTTATTCACCCTAGTGCCTTTGAGAAAAAGGTAGAGTACGTTGTGAGTTCTCTTTTCATTCGAACAAAAGTGGGTTTCGGTGTCTTTGGAGTTTTAACCTTGCTTGGCTCGTCTTCTATCTTTGAGGTAGGGATTTTCTATACTTTCATATAGTTTTTAGCTTAGTTATTTGTTGTTGTGTAACAATGGTGAGATTTGGGAGTCTTATAGGCAAACCTAGGGTTTGGGTTTAAAAATCAAAAGAGGGGTTTCTAAGTGAATGTGATATAGATGATTGTGGGATTTGAATATGAGGTTTCTTGTGGCAAAATAGTTGATTTTGGCATTTAGGTTGATATTTGGAAAAAAAAGGGAGTTTGCCTTAAAATGGTTTAAATATTTATTTTGTATAAATAAATGAAATTGGTGTTGCAGATATGAAATTGGATGAATATTGGTATAAATGGTGGAATTGGATATGTATTATCCCACATCTATTGAAATTTGAGTAAATTATCTGTTTTGAGATTGAATATCTGTTTAGAAATATCTGTATTAGGCTATCGGCGGAGGATAATTATGATTGTTGTAGAAATTGCATGAGGATTAGGTAAATTGAAACTAATCTCTTATTGGTTGTCATTGAATATGACTATGTTTTAAATACATTGTATATGTATGATGTTTGAGAGAAGAAAGGGGATGTACTCCATGTTTTGGGAGGAGATAGGAGATGGACTCCATTAAAATTAAGTTGGCCGAAGTGTCCAGAGTGAAAGTCCCGAAACCGCGCGTATACATGGGTGCTGATTCCCGCGGACGAAATTTTCGTAAAATGACAACTTGAAGTAATTGTATGGTAGTTGTGTTGATTTGAGAACCACTGACTTGTAGTCTTGGTTGGGTTATCTGGAAGAAAATGAAATTGGCTCATGAATTGAGATAAAATGAATTAACTTGAAATGAATTGGAGGGAAATAGATTGAGATATAAAATTTGGTACTTTACGATCTTGTAGAGTATGAATGATTTGGCACAGGCATTGTATATGCACATTGTACTTATATCTTTGTAAAAATTCATATGTTGTGTTAGATTGTTTCTACTGGGTTTTGGCTCACCCTATCTGAGAAAAATAATTTTTAAGTGTTGGTGATATGCCTCCGCTAAGGCAATAGCTTGGAGGAACTTTGGCGCAAGAGTTTCCTTTTGTCGTATTTTCTTTTGCATAGCCAAGGACTTTATTTGTGTTGAGCTAGTCTCACTTTTGTTGTAATCAAGCCATGACTTGGAAAGTTGTAAGCGTTTAGGGCATATAAATATCTGTTTAATTTTCATTTCTCTTTACTACTTGTAACACGTGCTGTACATTCATGATGAACTGTTTATGAATGTATGTGTTACTTTTGTATATCAATTTCGATTAATGAAAGCATATTGTTTCTATTACTCTCCCACTTATAGATTGGATTTATTGTATTTTTTGGAAGCGTTACGCCACTAGCCACTTTTGGCAACTTTTTTAGTGAGTGACGATCGATAGTCTAGCGATAGTGGCTAAAAGTGAAAAATATTATTATTCAAAATAAATTTGTTTTTCTCATTGAATAATTTTATTAATCATATCCTTATAACCAAAAATAAAATAATTCTTAGACCTAATGTCATACACCTCACTAGAAATTAATGGATTTCTCAATGAATTTTCTCAATAATTCTAGTTACTACGAAAATTAAATCAAAATCTTAGCATGAAAGTGAAATGTAAAATGTAGATTTAATATTGGTGCGTTGTGAGTTGTATTCGAAATAAATTTATTACATATTTCAATTATGGATACAATTTTGAGGATTCGAGGTGGTGCTGTGAGTATGACACAATAGTAACTGCTCTGAAACCAAGGGGCACAGTAATTGCTCTGAGATTTGTCGGCCTTGTCCGAAACTTATTTTGATAATTCAAACCGTTTATATTGTAAAATTCGTCAAATAAATCATTAATAAAAAAAAAATGAAGTTAATCGAATATCTGTAACACCAAGACCACATTGAAAAAAAAATAAAAAATAAAAAAAAAATTAAACAATTAGCATGATTTTGATAATATTTTTAAAAATAATTAAAATCCGATTATAGGGTTACGTATATCCAATTAACCTGAATTTTAAACATGAATAATATATTCAACAAATCTTATAATATAAATAATTCAAATTATTAAAATAAGTCCAAAACTATCTGCCATGAAAGCTCACAATAGGACCATTGTTCATAAGACATAGCAGCCATCCCATATCCAGGTATTGAGAATGTAGCACGACATGTTTTTTTTTGCTTCTTTTTTATACGAAGGCACTGGTTTTGTCGTGACGAAAGTAGGAGTGAAAACAAAATAATAATAAATAAAAATTATGGTCCATTACACCTCAGTGGAATTTAATATATATATATATATATATATATATATATATATATATATATATTCATACAAAAATTAAAAATTTTAATTATTAATATTTAAAAATTTTATTTTTGATTTGTAATTATATTTTTAAAATACCACTGATTTGATATTTTTTTCAAAAATTAAACCCACTTCAAACATGAAAAATTATGTATACGCATTATATAATTAAAAATAGGGATAATTATAAATTTTTTTTTTCAGAATTTGAGCCTTATAACAAAATAAGCTCTGATTTTTTAATTTTGTCAATTTGAACCCATATATTTTGATTTATTTTCATTTTAAACTATTCGCCTATTTTCGTTAAGTAAAACTGACTAAAAAAAAAGAGTATTTAGTCATTAAATTCAATGTAAATATACATAAAATATCTAAAATATAATTTTTCACGAGTTTAATGATTAAAATATTCTTTTTCATCGATTTTATTTAACAAAAATTGCAAATCAAAACAAATCTAAAATATAAAATTTAAATTGACAAAATTAAAAAATCATAATTTATTTTATTACACGACTCAAACTTTGAAGGGTTTTTTATTTTTTATTTTATAATTTACCCTTAAAAATATTCACTTTTTTAGGTTACCAAATAAAATGGTTGTACACTCTGAGATTTCAACACACTTTTTATTATGCTATTACTTCATGTTTAATAAAGAAAAAATATATAAAAAGGATTGAACTTCTATCAATTTTACATCTCAATTTGAGATCATATTTCGGTAATTTAAACTGTTTATTTTATAATGTCTTTCATATAATTTATAGCGATCCCGGATTTTCCTCTTTCTGTACAGTATTCCGGACTTAGGTTCCATGGTGTTCGTTGTTGTATATATCTTGTTGTCATCCTCTATTTCTCTATATTCGAGTTTTGGGATGTGTTGGGCAGGTTTGCTACAGGTTGGTAGTGAGTTTAAATAAATGGTTGCTGCTCAAATTTTGATGTCTTCGCTCAAGCGAGACTTTTGTCGCTTGAGCGAGTTTTGTGTTTTAGATCCTTCGCTTGAGCCAGGGTTCCTTCGCTCGAGCGAGAGTTGGGTGTTGTGTCTGGTGGCTCGAGCGAGAAGTCTTGCGCTCGAGCTTGTGTCTGCATCTGGTTCTGGACTTGAAGGTTGTAATTCTTGGCTTGAGCGGGCTTTCCTTCGCTCGAGCGAGCGAGGTCTATGTTTTGGGTTTTTTCGCTCGAGCGAGCTTTTCTTCGCTCGAGCATGCTTCTGGGTTGCTGACCTGAAGCTTCGAATTGCTGGCTCGAGCGAGGCTTTCTACGCTTGAGCGAGGTTTCTTTGTGTCTGGTCGCTCGAGCGACCACTCCTTCGCTCGAGCGAGCCTCGAATATATCAGTTCACAGCAGCAGCTTCTTCTTCACCTCTTTTCTTCTCAAACCCTAGATCGGCTGTCTCTCTCTCTACATTTACCTTCTCTCTAAAAATACACCTAGTTCTAGTGTGTTTCTAGCCTAGTCCCTTTGTAAGATAGGTTGTGCTTGGTTGGGCTTCTCTTTGATCTGAAAATCTTAAGGTTTGGAGCACTTTCGAATTTCTTCACATTCTCTATTTGGTCTCTTCATTTGAGGTAGGGATAACTACTCATCTTTATGGTCTTTGACTTAAACTTGTAGTCACTTTGGTTAAATGTTGAAGTTGGGAAAGTTTGGGAGTTAGGGTTTTAAACCTTGAAATTATAAAAGAGGGCTTTTGTTCCTTTGAATTATATATGTATATTCGGGTCTTAAAATGAGCCTATTGATGATTATTGTTAATAATTGGACCTTTGGGTCAATAGTGAAAAAGGGGGAAAATACCATAGCTGGGTATATTTGGGTCATTTGTGCAAATAATGACATTTATTATGAGATAATGAAATTGGTTTGGGAATAATGAAATTGAGAAGTTATGAGAATAAATGGTGGAGTTAAATTGATTAATCACTCACCTTGAAATTGTTGATAATTTATCTATTGATGCATTTATTATCCGTTTAGAAATAATTGTTTTGGGCTATCGGTGGAGGATAGTCTTGATTGTTGTAGACATTGCATGATGATTAGGTGAACTAAAACTAATCAATTGATTATGTCATTGAATATGACGGATGAAATAACATATTGAATATGTGCTTTGCTTGATTATTGTATATGATAATTGTTTATATACATGGTATTGTTTGGGAGGAGATAGGGGATGTACTCCACGGTTTGGGAGGAGATAGGGGATGGACTCCTAAACCGGATATTATTTGGGAGGAGATAGGGGATGGACTCCTAAACCGGATATTATTTGGGAGGAGATAGGGGATGGACTCCATTGATACAGCAAATATGTGTATCTATTGAAGTATGGAAGTGTTTTAATATGAGTTGTTATCTCATTTGAAATGGAAGTATTGTTGATATGAGTTGTAATCTTATTAAATTATTTGGCTAGGTTCTAAGCCATGTTTATGAATTGAAAAGTGGTTAAGCAAAGGAAAGTAAAATAAACATGGACATATTTGTCATGGAATTGGATTGTGTTGTAAATTGGTTGACCAGTGTTAACATTTGTCGAATGCTCATGTTTTAGTTATTGCTCATATTATGTTTAGCATATCTCTACTGAGTGTTGGCTCACCCTATATGGGACATCATTTTCAGGTGTAGGTGATATGTCGCCTCCAAGGTCTTAGCTTGGGAGGTTGTAGAAGTTGAAGGCTTATCTTTTTGTGATTATCTTCCGCATTACATGTATATTAAGCCAATGACTTATTTTGTGTAAAGAGTTAGTACTCTACTTTTGTTGACCCAAGTGTTGACTTGGAAAGTTGTAAGCCTATAGGGCATTTACTTTTGTTGTCAACATGTAATATCTCTTGTAAGAATACTCTGATGAATGGAAATATATTTTATTCTCTTATGCCCATGCATGTCAAGATTGTTGGGTTTTTATGTATATTTTTGAGGGCGTTACAACTTGGTGTCAGAGTGTACTGGGTTCGAATACTTTGGGTACGTGGGAAGTGATTAGTATCACAATGGGTTTGTCTTGCTTGTTAGAGACTTATGCATGATGTTGTATGTTTATTTGATAACATATTTATGTGACTAAATGGGTATGGGATTTAGTTTCTAGGATGTTGATTGGATCCTTGGGTTTCTGGGAGTCCTGTTGGAAAAGCACTTGATCAATGCTATTTCTAACCAGAACTTTAGCAACGCCTTGGGACTGTCATTATCTGGAAATAAAATTCATAAGTACTTTTGTGATTATGTGCTTACGTGGAATGAATTACTGTTGTCCAATGTATTAGGACGCGAGTGTTATAGCTTCGGTACATTTATGAATGTGCTAATGATCTTCGTTACCTTTATTAGGATGTCAGGACGGGGGCGTGGTGGTAGGCGAGGTAAGCCTAGGAGGCAGGAGGTGCCTATACCGGATGAGATTTCAGCGCAACAGGAGGGGGTTGGTCAGGCCAATGTGGCCGAGCCAGTAGGTCAGCAAGCCATGGACGCCTTAGCCCGCGAGATGACAGGAGCATTGAGTGAATCCATGGACATTCTCAGAGCTGAGAATCAAGTCCAGGCCCATGTCACTGAGGCAGGGCCTTCTTTTCTGAAGAGGGAGTTTTTCCGATCTAATCCGGATGAGTTTCTGTGGGATCCGAAAGAGCCACTTAAGGCGGATGAGTGGCTTGAGCAGATGACAAAGACGTTTGAGATGCTTGGCATCGAAGATGGGGCTTTGAAGGTGACCTTGGCGTCCTTCCAGCTGAAGGGAGACGCGGGTCAGTGGTGGAAGTTCGTCCGGGGCTATATTGGAGGGACTTGGGAGGCTTTCATTGGGGCCTTTCAGGAGAAGTTTTTGTCTCCCGTTGTCAGGGAGTAGTTGAGGGATTAGTTCTGTCAGCTCAAGCAGTTGAGTTCATCGGTGGTCGAATTTGAGGCCGCATTTACTAGTTTGTCTAGGTTTGCACCTGAGCTAGTGGCGTCTGAGGAACGCCGTTGTCTGGAGTTCGAAAGGAAGTTGAGACACGGACTCAAGGTTAGGGTTGCTGGGTCCATGACTCGGGATTATGGACGTCTTGAAGATGCTGCGGCCCATATGGAGATTATTATGCACGAGGAGGAGGAGAGGTTAAGGGGCTCCAAGAGGAGTCAGGATGGCCAGGGGGATGGCAGGAGGCAGAGGGGTTCTAACCCTCAGCAGTCACAGAGTGCTTTTGTGAGGTCTACCTTTCCAGTGCCGAGTTCAGGTTCTGGGAGAGACAGTTAGGGAGACGTTACTTATTACAAATGTGGTCAGCTGGGTCACAAGTCTCCAGCTTGCCCGTAGAGGGGAGGAGGGCAGAGAGCAGCTTCATCTTCGGCTCGTCCTCAGAGCCAGAGTTAGGGCAGAGGTCAGCCGATTTCTTGTTACCAGTGTGGTCAGGCGAGGCACCTGAAGAGGTTTTGCCCGCAGTTGAGTGGCACATCTGGTGCATCTGGTTCGAGGCAGACTCAGAGTCATCAGCCAGCTCAGTCAGTTCAGGCCTCGAGGGCCAATCAGGGAGCCTCATCGTCTCAGTCTGTACAGCAGACTTATGCTCCGAGAGGTGAGCAGGTAGATTAGAGACCTTCAGGGCGTGTGTATGCTGTTACCACGTAGGATCTTGTACCGGCTCCATCTATTGTGAGAGGTACCTTTTTGTTTTGCAACTCGGTTACTAATGTGTTGATTGATATGAGTGCATCCCATTCTTTTATATCTGCTGCATTTGCATCTATTTTGGGGTTTGAGTTGGCGTAGTTAGCTTCTCCTATTTGTGTTGTATCACCTGTTGGGGGTGAGTTGATTTTGAAGCAGGGGTGTAGGGGTTGTGATATTCAGGTCGTCGACCGCTGGCATTCATTTCCTTTTGTAGTTATGGCTATGTCGGGTTTTGATGTGATTTTGGATATGAACTGGCTATCGTCATACCGGGCTGTTATTGATTGCTACTGCCAGTGGGTTACTGTGTGTACCTTGAGCGGGGATTGTTTCCATTTCTTGGGGGACCGAGTTTGGTAGTGTTTTGCCACCAGTGTATGATCTGCGAGGGCAGAGTGAGCTTAGTTGTCTTATCGCTAGCTGTATGAATAGTGAGTGTGATGAGACCCAGACTGTATTGCCGAGAGTGGTTTGTGAGTACCCGGACGTCTTTCCCGAGGATCTTGTTAGTTTGTCATTCCATCGAGAGGTGGAGTTTTCTATTGATTTAGTGCCCGGCACAGCGCCGATTTCCATGGCACCTTACCGTTTTGTCCCAGCCGAGTTGAGTGAGTTGAAGATTCAACTCCAGGAGCTGCTAGATAAGGGCTTTATCCGCCTTAGTACTTCACCGTGGGGAGCACCGGCCCTCTTTGCTAAGAAGAAAGATGGGGCCTTGAGACTTTGTATTGATTACCGGAAATTGAATCGGGCTACCGTTAAGAACAAGTACCTTATGCCTCGTATTGATGATCTGTTTGACCAGTTGAAAGGGTCCCGTTGTTTCTCTAAAATAGACTTGAGATCGGGTTACCATCAGTTGAGGGTCAGGGAGGAGGATATCCCGAAGACGACATTCCGTACGTGGTATAGCCATTATGAGTTTCTGGTGATGCCTTTTGGGCTCACCAAAGCACCGGCAATGTTTATGGACTTGATGAACCAGATATTCCGAAAATTCCTAGATCGTTTTGTAGTCGTTTTTGTGGACGACATTCTGATTTATTCACCTTCTGAGGAGGAGCACGAGGAACACTTGAGAGTGGTGCTTGAGTTGCTTAGAGCCCATAAGCTGTATGCCAAGTTCGAGAAGTGTGAGTTCTGGCTAAGAGAGGTTAAGTTCTTAGGCCATGTAGTCTCCGGGGTAGGGGTGTCTATTGATACATCCAAGATTGAGGTAGTGCAGGATTGGGTACAGCCTAAGAGTGTTTTTGAGATCTGTAGTTTTCTGGGATTAGCTGGGTATTACTGTCGGTTTGTGAAAGATTTCTCCAAGCTAGCTTCACCATTGACTAGATTGACGCGGAAAGGGGTCAAGTTTGTATGGAGTGAGACTTGTGAAAAGTCATTCCAAGAGCTGAAAGTTAGACTTACCACCGCTCCGATTTTGATTATTCCGGAGAGAGGGTCTGGGTTGTGTGTTGATGTAAGAGGGGAAAGTGATAGCCTATGGCTCGCGGCAGTTGAAAATACACGAGAGGAATTACCCTACACATGACCTAGAGTTAGCAGTTGTGATTTTTGCCTTGAAAATTTGGAGGCATTACCTTTATGGTGAGAGGTTCGAGGTGTTCTCGGATCATAAGAGTCTAAAGTATCTGTTTACACAAAAAGACTTGAACTTGAGACAGAGGAGGTGGATGGAATTTATTGAGGATTACAACTTCGAGTTGCATTATCATCCAGGGAAGGCCAATGTTGTGGCCGATGCCCTTAGCAGGAAATCCGTTAGTGGTGTAGCTTGTATAGCCATCCGGGAGTGGGAGATGTTGGGTGCACTTGGCAAGTTTGATTTGCTTCTGGGTGAATCTGTTGAGTTTGCGGCTTTGTTTTCAGTAGTTGCGCAGCCTACACTTGTGAATCGAGTGTTAGAGGCACAGAGAGGTGATCTTGAGGTAGAATCCCTCCGGGAGAAGATCTCTAGTGGGAAGGTTGAGAAGGGTTTGACTGTGTATCTTGACCCGAGTGTGAGATACCGAGACCGTTGGTTTGTGTCGGAGTTTTATCGAGAGGAGGTACTCCGAGAGTTTCACCATTCACACTTTGCAGTGCATCCGGGAGGCACTAAGATGTATCGTGATTTGGGTCGCCAGTTTTGATGGCGGGGTATGAAGAAAGATGTGGCAGTTTTTGTATCTAACTGCCTTACTTGTCAGCAAGTGAAGGTCGAGCATCAGAGGCCAGCGGGTTTGTTACAACCCTTGCCTATAGCTGAGTGGAAGTGGGAGCATGTCACTATGGACTTCATTGTAGGTCTTCCGAGGACTCACCGGGGTAGTGATGCCATTTGGGTGGTTGTAGACCAGTTGACTAAGCCGGCGCACTTTATCCCTATGCGCGTGAGAGATTCGATATACCATCTTGCCGACTTGTATATTCGGGACATAGTGAGGTTGCACGGGGTCCCAGTGTCGATCATCTCAGATAGAGATCCATGTTTTACTGCTAGGTTGTGGCAGAGTTTGCAGAGTGCCTTGGGCACTAAGTTGACTTTTAGCACGGCTTATCATCCTTAGACTGACGGGCAGTCCGAGCGTACTATTCAGATCCTTGAGGATATGCTTCGAGGTTGTGTCCTTGGCTTTAGTGGGTCGTGGGAGAGGCACTTGCCCTTGGTGGAGTTTGCCTACAACAACAGTTTCCAATCGAGTATTGGTATGGCACCATTTGAGGCCTTGTATGGCCAACCGTGTAGGTCTCCAGTTTGCTGGGCTGAGGTGGGTGATGCACCTTTGTTGGGCCTGGAGTTGGTTCGGGAAACGACAGAGAAAGTTGGCCTTATCCGTAGGAGGCTTGTTACAGCCCAGAGTCGCCAGAAGTGTTATGCCGACTGTAGGAGGAGGCCTTTGGCATTTGAGGCCAGTGATCATGTTTTCTTGAAAATATCACCTAGGCGGGGATTGATGAGGTTTGGTAAGGGTGGGAAGTTATCCCCTCGATTTATTGGCCCTTTCGAGATCCTTGAAAGGATTGGCGAGGTTGCCTACCGTTTGGCTTTGCCACCGCAGTTGTCCGGAGTGCATGACGTGTTTCGTGTTAGTATGCTTCGGGAGTACGAGCTGGATCCATTGCATGTATTGGATTGGACCGACTTAGAGGTAGATGAGGATGACTCATATGAGGAGAGACCCGTGCGGGTCTTGGATAGGCGGGATCAAGTCTTGCGAGGCAAGACCATTCCCTTGGTAAAAGTTTTGTGGAAACATCACGGGGTGGAGGAAGCCACTTGGGAACGTGAATTGGAGGTTTGAGAGAAATATCTGGACCTATTTGTGGATGTTTGAGCATATGTTGTATATTTTGCTGTATTGATAAACTTTAAGAGCATTGAATATGTCTTAAGGTGTAAAACATTGTATATGTTTCAGTTTATGGAAGTATTTTGGAACTTGCCTTGAAATGGAAGTTTAATTGAACATTGTATGTGTTGAATGTGTTGTAGAAATGCAAAATATCATTAACATTGAATATGTTATGGAATGTTGGAATATAGTGTTGGAAATTGTTGGATTTCAAAAAATGCATGTTGATAATGCATGTTGTAACTTATGTCATAATTTGCCTCTTGAAAAGAGATGGGATGACCGGTAATGGGTCAAGATGTTGAAAATGGAATTGTAATGTTGTTGAGAATTGAAAAATCTTGTTTTTGAAACTTGTATCTAATTTCGGGGACGAAATTCTTTAAGGGGGGGAGGTTATAGCAATCCCGGGTTTTTCCTTTTATGTACAGTATTTCGGACTTAGGTTTCGTGGTGTTGGTTGTTGTATATATCTTGTTGTCATCCTTTAATTCTTTATATTTGAGTTTTGGGATGTGTTAGACAGGTTTGTTACAGGTTGGCAGCGAGTTTAAACAAATGGCTGCTGCCCAGATTTTGATGTCTTCGCTCGAGCGAGACTTTTGTCGCTCGAGCGAGCTTTGTGTTTTAGATCCTTCGCTCGAGCGAGAGTTGGGTGTTGTGTCTGGTGGCTCGAGTGAGAACTCTTGCGCTCGAGCTTGCGTCTGCGTTTGGTTCTGGACTTGAAGGTTGTAATTCTTCGCTCGAGCGGCTTTCCGTCGCTCGAGCAAGCGAGGTCTATGTTTTGGGTTTCTTCGCTCGAGTGAGCTTTTCTTTGCTCGAGCATGCTTCTGGGTTGCAGACCTGAAGCTTCGAATTGCTGGCTCGAGTGAGGCTTTCTTTGCTCAAGCGAGGTTTCATTGTGTCTGGTCGCTCGAGCGACCACTCCTTCGCTCGAGCGAGCCTCGAATATATCAGTTTGCAGCAGTAGTTTCTTCTTCACTTTCTCTTCACCTCTTTTCTTCTCAAACCCTAGATCGGCTATCTCTCTCTCTCTACATTTACATTCTCTCTAAAAATACACCTAGTTCTAGTGTGTTTCTAGCCTAGTCCCTTTGTAAGAAAGGTTGTGCTTGGTGTGGGCTTCTCTTTGATTCGAAAATCTTGAGGTTTGGAGCACTTTCGAATTTCTTCACCTTCTCCATTTGGTCTCTCCATTTGAGGTAGGGATAACTACTCATCTTTATGGTCTTTGACTTAAACTTGTAGTCACTTTGGTTAAATGTTGAAGTTGGAAAAGTTTGGGAGTTAGGGTTTCAAACCTTGAAATTATAAAAGAGGGTTTTTGTTCCTTTGAATTATATATGTATATTTGGGTCTT
The DNA here is from genome assembly GCF_055761805.1 of Camellia sinensis. NCBI lineage: Eukaryota > Viridiplantae > Streptophyta > Magnoliopsida > Ericales > Theaceae > Camellia > Camellia sinensis. The sequence goes on from NC_138965.1 coordinate 87,930,132, forward strand.
AAAATGAGCCTATTGATGATTATTGTAAATAATTGGACCTTTGGGTCAATAGTGAAAAAGGGGGAAAATACCATAGCTGGGTATAGTTGGGTCATTTGTGTAAATAATGACATTTATTATGAGATAATGAAATTGGTTTGGGAATAATGAAATTGAGAAGTTATGAGAATAAATGGTGGAGTTAGATTGATTAATCACTCACCTTGAAATTGTTGATAATTTATCTGTTGATGCATTTATTATCCGTTTAGAAATAATTGTTTTGGGCTATCGGTGGAGGATAGTCTTGATTGTTGTAGACACTGCATGATGATTAGGTGAACTAAAACTGATCAATTGATTATGTCATTGAATATGACGGATGAAATAACATATTGAATATGTGCTTTGCTTGATTATTGTATATGATAATTGTTTATATGCATGGTATTGTTTGGGAGGAGATAGGGGATGTACTCCACAGTTTGGGAGGAGATTGGGGATGGACTCCTAAACCGGATATTATTTGGGAGGAGATAGGGGATGGACTCCATTGATACAGCAAATATGTGTATCTATTGAACTGTGGAAGTGTTTTAATATGAGTTGTTATCTCATTTGAAATGGAAGTATTGTTGATATGAGTTGTAATCTCATTAAATTGTTTGGCCAGGTTCTGAGCCATGTTTATGAATTGAAAAGTGGTTAAGCAAAGGAAAGTAAAATAAACATGGACATATTTGTCATGGAATTGGATTGTGTTGTAAATTGGTTGACCAGTGTTAACATTTGTCGAATGCTCATGTTTTAGTTATTGCTCATATTATGTTTAGCATATCTCTACTGGGTGTTGGCTCACCCTATATGGGATATCATTGTCAGGTGCAGGTGATATGCCGCCTCCAAGGTCTTAGCTTGGGAGGTTGTAGAAGTTGAAGGCTTGTCTTTTTGTGATTATCTTCCGCATTACATGTATATCAAGCCAATGGCTTATTTTGTGTAAAGAGTTAGTACTCTACTTTTATTGACCCAAGTGTTGACTTGGAAAGTTGTAAGCTTATAGGGCAATTACTTTTGTTGTCAACATGTAATATCTCTTGTAAGAATACTCTGATGAATGGAAATATATTTTATTCTCTTATGTCTATGCATGTCAAGATTGTTGGGGCTTTATGTATATTTTTGAAGGCGTTACATAATTCATAAAAAAATAATTTGAATTAATCTGATAATCGTAACTAAGGATGGACCCAGAGGGGGGCAGAGGGGGTGATCGCCCTCCTTATGATTTCAAAAGCACAATTTATTATAGTAGTATTAGCTATAATTATTTACACATCATAGAGACTCGCCCCCTCTACATATTTTTTTTTCTTTTAGAAAAATTTAAGTAGCTATCACTCTATATATATGAAACAAAGGATCAAAATATAATATTAAAAAAATAGACAAAAAAAAAAAATGTCTTTGTTATAACTATTGTTAATCACATTCATTGAGAAAACCATTGCACAAGATTTTAATATCGATTCTATTATAGACATGTTTAATGACATGAACTAATGTTGAGCACAACAATTCAAGATGCCTCACTTTAATATAGGAATTATTTTATGGTTTCTATTTTTTGTAACTAAATATGGATACAAAAACATGCTATTTATATATTTTTTTCATCTTATTTTCATTTTTTAAACTAGTAGAAATTGATACTATAATTCATACTTTCTTTTTAAAAAATTTGTTTGTATATATATGTTCGCCCCCATATGAAAATCTTGAATCCGTCCTTGATCGTAAACTTTTTATTTTATCATGTTTATCTCTAATGAAAAAGAGAATGGTTTATGTTATAAAATATACTTGTTATCTATTTTTTTAAAGACAAACAGGATAAAAGGAAAATGTTACGATTATTGAATTGATTTAATTTTTTTTATGAATAATATAAATTTAAAGTTCTACAAAATAAACGTTTTAGTCGTCGAAATGAGACTCAAGGTTTGCCCTACGTGTCCTCCAAATTCAAATATGTGAACTTAAGAGAAGCTAAACTCTATTATAAAAGCTTATGTAACATGGCTAAATTATATTTTGCTCGAGGAAAATTCACGTGGTACTCTAATTTCAATTTGATTAGTTAAAATAGTGAACTCCACTTTTGTATATGTGGGGATTGTAGACACCCCATTTTTTACCATCCTCAAGACTTGGATGTTCTTGCAGGGTACATCCAGCAACAAGTTTGATCGCTCGTCGAGTACTCGACTTTCGCGACGGAATGCTCTAGGTTTGATCCTTCCAGACCCTATTTCCATTTTGTCTCATATTTTGACCATGTGTTGGTCTTTGTATAGTGGTGTCCTTGATGCACTGCCGGCCATGGTATGGCACTGTCGGCCATCAATGAGGCACTGCCGGCCACCACTGATGGCCGGCCGGCCACCACTGTATTCAGAAGATATTTTTGCAGATATTTTGACAGTTGTTTGCACAGATTAGCCCATCTGCTTGCACGTGGATGGCTGGATTTGTTTGGAGGCTTCTTGTATCTCCTATATATAGAGCTCATCTATATGCATGCAAAGGTTACAAGTTTTGAGCTAAGTGAGAATTCTCTTTCTCTCTCTTTCTAGAATACTCTCTCTCTATATTTTGTGCTTGAAAGTGTGTTTTCTCTTCACCTTTGTGCTAGCACCCTTAGCCAAACACCTCTACCTTAGGATTGAGGATTTTGGAGGTCTTATTTGAGCTCCTTGGAGTGGTTTTGGCTCAGAAGTTACTGAATTGTTGCTATGCTTCAAGGGTAAGAACTTGTCCCCTTTTAAGCTTTGTTTTGAATAAGTGCTTGGCCATCTTTGTATGCTACTTTGAAGCTGGTTTTAGACTAAAAAAATTTCTGTTTTTAAGGTCTTTAAATGGTGGTTTAGGCCTTGTGTGGTTAGGGGGTGGTTCCCCTCATTGGCTCTTTGGTGTGTAAAGCCTTTTGAGCCACCTTTCTAGGCTTTTGTAATAACCTTTGCTTGGCCTTCTAACCACTGAAACTCAGAGGAATTTCAGCGGTGGAAAGTTGGTTTTGAGGCTCAAAATAGGAGGGGGTGATCCCCTCTCCTTGTATCTTGTTTGCTTGTGTTGATGGCCCTGTACTTGAGCATGCTTTTCTACTCTTTTGTGACTTAGTTCAAGCATGCCTTTGGATTTGTTTTGACATGCTTTAACTCTGATTTTGGCTGGTTGGATCACTTCTTGCTTGCTTTTAGTACTTGTAGTGCAATCATGCTTGTTGGCCTAATATGCTTCATGTTTTAGCCTATTATTCTAGCATGTGTTGGCTCCATCTCAGCATGTTTTTGCTCATATTTTAGCATGCTTAAGCTCTGTTTGTGTGGTCTTGGTCATATGTGCTTTGCCTTGTATAGCTGAAGTGTAAATGCCCTTGACTAGTTTTGAGTTTTAAGGTCCTTAGCATGCTTTGTTTGAGTTGTTTGCATGATATGGCATCATTTAGTATGTAATCTCAGAGCATATACCTCTATCATACTCTCACATACTTCACATCTTTATTGCTTTTGAGAGTTGTGCCTTATGCCTTGTTTATGAGCCAATGAGTGCGCATGCTTTTTCTTGCCTTTTGTGCCTAAGTTTCTGCATGATTAGGCCACTGTTTTGGCATGATGTAGCTCTGTTTTGAACTGATTTGGTCATTTGAGCATTGTATTGCATGCCTCTAGTGTTGTGTCCTTCACTAGTTTCATGCTTTGGAACTTAAACATGTTGTGCATGTGTTGCTTGCATGTTTTAGCATTGTGTTTCATGTCATTTCAGCACTGAATTCCTGCCATCTCCCTCATTTCTTCACTGTTGATTTGTTTTGAGGATTGGTTAGTCTTGAGGTTGTGTTTAATGCTTGGGATTGAGGTTTATGCTTAAATGGCTTTAACCCTCTTTTGAGGGTTCCTCCTAGTCAAAGGCATGGTCTCTCCCATGCTTTAAACCTTTCTTTTGATTGACCTTCCCCTCATTAGAGGATTTTCACATTGGACTTAACCGGTTAATGAATGGCTCGGTAATGTAAAATGTGTAAACAAGAATTGAGCCAAGTAAAACATGCCAAGATAAGCATGTTATGCGTGTATTGCATTGTGTTCAATCGGACGTTATATTGAACACAAGGTGGATTAGTCCATTTCATACTTGAAGTGATGAAATGAGCCACTCTTCCTTTGTCTCCATTGCCTTTGATCTTCCATGATAAGGTAGTGGTCCTTGAGTCTTGTTTGTTGTGCATTCATTGAATTTGTGCAAGTTGGATCCTTGGCCATCATGCATTGAAATGCTTGATTGGTGGCTTTAGACCCAATGGTGCCACTCCCTTGATGTTTTGAGATGATAAGTGTCACGCCCCACTTTTTATTGCTCGAAGTCATTACCAAACTCATTAACTTAATTCAATTCCAAGGATAACATGCGGAAATAAACTCATACATTCCATCTGTAGAAGCGATTTACAATACTCTCATTCGTATGCAAAGTAAATATTACATGAACATGCTTAATGAATTGCCCTTGGGCTTACATCACGTAAGGTACAAGAAGAAGGGTGTAACCCTTTTACAATAATGGCATTCCGCCCACATAAGAGAGGCCCCGTGGCCAACAAATCAGAAGACCCAATTCTTGCAGCACATTCTGCTCAATACCTGAAAAAGATTCAACAACGTGGGATGAACATATAGTCCAGTAGGGAACTCAACATGGCCCTCAACAATAACAACATACAGATAGCTATGATCATGAATACCCATTCTCATACTAGAATAGTAATGTGACAATTTATACAAAATATATATGTATGGACTTTTCTTGAAAATAACCATTTCAATCAATGCCATAGGCGATTCATCTTTCTTTTTCTTTTCATTAATCCCCGTTCCCAATCTTTCATAACATTAACAATACCTTAGGAAATAATTTCACTAAGCCCACTACACTCTTCCATTTTCCAAATATACACAGATATGCTTTTCAAAGTATATGTTTCTTTAAAAAGTCCGTTCTCCTTCACACTCTCCAAAAGACAAATATGACATTTTGGCTTTTTCCCGATAAAATCAACTCTATACACGTACTGTTATAAAAAGAAATAACAACTCACTGACATGCATAAGATAAACCAATGAGGCAACTCGGCCCTCCAAAACCATAATCAACACAATCCATGATATTCCCAAACACACTGAAATATCAACAACAAAACTTTGCTCTACTAGCCATGTGCATAGTAAGCCAAAGATACACCTCTCTCAACAACATGCCAGTTTACCAGGCGCTAGCTGGAAGGGTGTGGTACCTTAGATTCTCAGCGCATTCAGTTCTCCAGGCGCTAGCTGGAAGGTCACTGTCACGCCCCCAAACCGCCCCTAGTAGTTTGGTGCCGTGATGGCCAGTAATCCGAGATTACCGAAGGCCGACTTACAAGAATCATACACAATCAGAGTATAAAATATGGGGCTTACAAGTGCGGAAGCTACATATATACATATACAGAATCTAAATAGTCCATGAGAGCCGTGCTTAAGTCCAATGAAATGACATACATTTTTACAAGTCTTACAACTTAGATACAATAAGGAAATGAGATACAAAATACATCTTGACCAAAAGGCTTCTCAAGCCGACATATACAAGTGCACATGAAATATAAGCTAAGAAGCATAATCTTCAAGATGGTACAAAATGCTAATCCAAAACACGTCGGCAATGCACCCAAAAACACATCGGCTACACGTCTAGGCCTCATTGCCTTCTTGCTCATCACCTACATATATATATAGAGAGGGTGAGCTTGGATACTCAGTGAATGATATTAGAAATAAAGGTTTTGCATGATTGATATCCAAGATTCTTTCAAAACAATACATAGCATACTTTACAATCAAGGGGGTAAATCAAGTTCATTGCCGGCCTTTCAAGTTCCTTGGATGTTATTACATCTACATATTACAAGTGCGATGACATATCAAGACAAGAGTGCAGTTGCATTATAGTCCCCTGCAACTAAGGACTTTCAAGACAAGAGTGCAGTTGCATTATAGTCCCCTGCAGCTAAGGACTTTCAAGACAAGAGTGCAGTTGCATTATAGTCCCCTGCAGCTAAGGACTTTCAAGACAAGAGTGCAGTTGCATTATAGTCCCCTGCAACTAAGGACTTTCAAGACAAGAGTGCAGTTGCATTATAGTCCCCTGCAGCTAAGGACTTTCAAGACAAGAGTGCAGTTGCATTATAGTCCCCTGCAGCTAAGGACTTTCAAGAAATGTCATCAAAACAAGATAGCGTTTAATATACAAGTAGGGATAGTCATTCATGCTAGATCAAGTACTTTTCAAAACAAGGCAAGACGAGATTTATGAAAACAAGTGTAACATAGCTTTATTAAAAATACCACTCACATAGTTCTTCACATGTCGGAGTCGAGACAAGCCCAAGTCCTACAAACACATGGCAAAGCCTATTGAATGCACCTTCAACAAGTTTCGTATGTACACAAATGATTTCGAAAAACATGCTGGGCACCAACCAGGTCTAGGCCGAGGTTCCACACCTCCTCGCCGAGGTGTGTTCCCGAGGGCCTCATGCAAGGAAAAGAGGTCGGGAAACTCCGGGTTTCCCTCTGCTGATGAACATGAAGAACATGGGTGGGAAAACATGAAAAATATGAATGTTCAATCATAATCTGTCATCACAAATCTGGGATTTTCATGCCATGAGTTTGAAAACATGGACCTGGGTACCCGTACTTGGAATTCTTGCGGAAATAAACACAAAAACATGATTCTTTATGCAAGTTTTCGGATCAAAACAAGACTTTCTTGAAGAACACATGAATGTCATTTTCTCTTTCTAAAATCGAACTTCAAAACAATGCATGGCTTACAAATCGTATCCGATCATGCAATGCAATAACATGAACATAGAGAACATCATGAGCAGATCAAGAATCTAACCTTAGAACACGGATCTAACGGTTCGATCTCTAGGAATCAAGCTTGAAGATCTACTTCCTCACTCTAAAACTCCTTCTTCCTCCTAGAGTTTCTCTCTCTACAAGGCAAGGTTATGATACCAAATGATAGTTTTCTTTACCCGGTTCTGGGGTTAACCCTCTGCTGAGACACGTGGCGGCGACTGGTTGGGTTTTCCCCTGAAAAGGTGGCTGACAGACCAGACAAAGCATGGTGGAAGGGTGTTCAACAAGTAAAGCGGTATGGGCTCTCTGACGAGGCGATGACATCGGCTAATAACAAGGCGTATTTAACAAGCTACACGGAATGGCACTCCGGCAAGGGGTGACATCGGCTAACAAAAGGACTTCGGCAACTAAGGTGACAATGACCTCGGCTAGGAAGGACGACACTTGACTAAGCTGTGCCACATCTTGGCCTAGATGTGCCACACCTCGGCCTAGGTCATACCACTCCAGGACGAGACCACTTGGGTGCAGGGTAACATCTCGGCTAAAGTGTCAAGGCAAGGACGGAGGTCAACAAGGGGTTCCAAGATACTTCTAGACTGAGGATGACCTCGGCTTGGAATGATCTAGGCGTAACGTAACCTAGGCTTGGAATAACATCGGCTAGTATAACTCAGGCAAGGCGTGACCTAAGTTTCACATCAAGGAAGGAACAAGACAAGCACACTACACTTAGACAAATCACAAGGCTTCAAAACAAGGCATGGATCACATCCGCTCAAGCGAAACAAGTCACAAACATACACACGCAAGCTTAACAAGTCATAATCATACCGATGCTCATGAACATGATGAGGACATAAAATGTGGGTTCCTACAGTCACGGTACCTCTGATTCTCAGCGCAAGGTATAACACCACCAATCGAAATGCAACAGGGCATAACCAACATGTACAACATATATACATAAACCATCCAGATACAAACAATTGTGTTAAAGTATATGAACACATAGGTGTGTGGAGTCCATACCCTATCTTCTCACACACACTGGAGTACAACCCCTCTCTCCTCCCTAACAAGTATACATATATAATGTATCTCAAAATTTCATCACATAAGATGTTCAATCAACAATGGTGTAATGCATACACGACAATTCAACACAACCACGTCATCCTCCACCGATGACCAAGGACAAAACCTCTAGATGCAAATATTTAGTACATCTATTAAAGACTCAATTACTATGAGACCACAAACCCGACAACAAAATTAACATGGTAGTTCAAGATACAATCCCACACATGTGTGTGTTCAACACTCATGAAACAACAATTCAATTTTCATACGAATTTCAAAATACCTTTTCCATTTCACGAAACAAGTTCCATATCCCTTTTGCTTTCACAAAATCAACTCCGTCCCTTTTGTTGTTACAAAACCAAATTCATTCCTTTGTTTTACAAAACCACTTCCATTGGTAATAAAGTCATAACTCACATTAGTCCACTACATTCATTTCCAACCCATTCCAAAGCCAAAGTTAATCCCTTTAGGCATTAACACCTTCACCCAACTCACATCAACAATAGAGATTTAAAATATAGGTTCACTATTCTCCATTTTAATTTATCAATCAAAATATGATTTAGGCCTTTTTCTTCTATCAACTACAACATGCTAATTTACACTCCAATTAGCCCAAAACAACCATTAATGACAACATAACCATTTTTCAACACCCAACCCTAGGTTCCTTCTCACGATTTCAAACAAATCCAACACGGATATGATTTTTATGCAATACAAAATTACCACATGTCTATCTATAGACGAAGTATTGAAAAAGAACAAGAAGAATCCCTACCTCAAATGTAGAACCCAAATAGAGAAGATGAACTGAAATCAAAGTGCTCCAAATCCCAAATTTCTTGGATCACAACGAAGCCCTCGACGATCAACACACTTCTTACAAAGGCCCAAGGTGAGGAAAACACTCTAGCTAGATCAATCCTAAGAGAGAAGTTCGGTTTTAGAGTGAGGTGCTCTTCAATGGAGGTTTTGAAAAAGTAAGAGAGAGAAAGGAAATCAAAAAGTGATAAAAAGGTGATTTCACGGACTGATATAAAAACGGGTCCGCTCGAGCGCACAACACCCCGCTCGAGCGTTAGACACAGGTTCACACTCGAGTGTCCGAAGATCCGCTCGAGCGCCGGATGCACTCTCCCAGAATTTTCTGCAGACGTCCAAAATGCTGAGAGAAGAAAATTCACACTCGAGCGTCCCAACTGCCGCTCGAGCGGAAAGGCAACAACAAAAACCCGCTCGAGCGTCAAACCACCGCTCGAGCGGAGAGACCAAAGCACACAACCAACTTATTCCCAACTTGCCCAACACAACCCAAAACTCTAAAACAAAGAGTAAGGGATAGAAATGAGGATAAGACAACAACGAATCTACGGAACCGAGTCCGGATTACAGTCAAACAACAACAGGGAATACCAGGATCGCTATAATAAGGAGTGGCATAGTACAAATATGTCCCTGGAAAACCTCTCATTTTTCTCTGTTTTGTGCTCTGTTGCAGTTTGGTGTCACAGCACACCAGTGGCTGGCAGTTCTTCATTCTTGGCCGGCACCCTTTCATTGTTGACCAGTAGATGGCCGGCAGCCACCATTCATGGCCGGCAGGCCACTGGTGCACTCCCCAGCATTGTTTTGGTAAGGTTCAGTAGAGAGTTCTTGGAGACACCCTGCAAGCAAAGCCTCTCAAGAGCAAACCAAAGAGTTTTTCGGGATGGCAACCGAGAGCATGCATCCTTTATTACTCAAGGCAGAGCTGAGGTAGCCTAGTTTACATGTTTTGCATACTTTGGTTTTGTAATTTAATTAATTTGTTAATTAGTTAAAGTGTTGTAATAATTAGTAAATAGTTTGCTAGTTATTCAATTCGGTTTTGTAATAATTAGTCTAATTAGCTAAATTAGATTAGTTAGGTTAGCTTAGCTTAGAGTAGCTTAGCTCATTCATTCAGGCCCTCCTTCGAGAGGGCGCAATGTTGTAATAAGTGTGGGTGTGTGTGTGCATGTTTTCTAACCCCCATTTCTTTCTCCCTTTTACTTAACCGCTTTTGATGGTTAATTTAGGGAACAATTTTCAATTAGCATACCTTATGCTTTGCATGTTCACATCATTCATTTGTCTTGAATGCACCGGGCTCGGCGCATCATACAAACTGCATTGTATTTCAATACCTATTTGAATACGCGTATCAATTGTTGTAATCATATGCCATCTTAGATAGCCGAGCCTATTTAGTTGCATTATTGCATGCGTTGCATTAGGCATCTTAACATAGTTAGGATCATGCATTGTTTTCTAACAAGCTTTTGTTTTGGCTTGGAGTACACTGTAAGTGTTTACGCTTTAGCATACTTGCATGAGTGTGAGTGTTGACATGACAACATGCTTGCCATGAGGCTATTTGCTTAAGTGCTTAACTACTTGAATGCCTGTGGGTGGAGGATTTATTGCCTGGTTTGGAACAATTCGATGATTGTGAGTTTTAAGCCCACTTTGCGGAGTGGCAAAATCATGTTTTAAAGCCCACTTAAGGGTGGCAAATCCGCGCTTTAGCCTACTTGTGAGTAGCACTTTCAAACCATTTTCGAAAACAAACATGAATTGTTTTGTTTCAATTCTCGCAATTTTAGTCTATACTTGTATTCTGTGCGCATCACATAGTAAGTTAGACTAATAGCCGGAATAAGAACACATTAGGTTTATAAAATAACATACCATGCTTAGTAGAGGGCGATCTTTTGATCGGGCGAGTGGGGGTGCTCATTTTAGGACCTTTCCCTCTCGTACCCAAGTTCCCGAGCTGAGGCAACTTTGGTGATGACGGACACTTGTCCTTTGGCACGAGTCAGGGTTTCCTAAATTTTCCAAAACAAAATATTAATCTGGCAAAACAGTCCATGTTTGGCGCTTTTTCATTCAAGATTGATTTTTCAAAACCAATTGCTAGATTTGGACTCTTTGGTGTTTATCAGTCTCACATTGCACTTTGTGAGATTAGATTCAGAACCATGACAGGAGTCTGAATTGTAGTAAGACAAAATTCGCGCCCTCTTCGAAAGGGGGGCGCGTGAAGAAAGTCGGGTCTACAGGGATGTATTTTAAGGGTCCTACTACGTGGCCGAAATATAGCCAACGTGTTGGCCGAGGTGCCATGAGGACGAGCTAGTTTTCCGAGATGATAACGGTGTTGCCGAAATATGGTACGATAATATCAGAATCCGAGATATTTGGATAGAAGACAAGAGTCCTAGATGAATGATACGCTTAGTTCTGATAAGGATGAGGCTACCGAGTAGTTCATCCCTATCAGACCAAGAGTCCGAGATAAGCATTGTACTTGAGTCCTATGAAGTAAGACTTCTAGGGGATGAGGACACTACTAGTTATAAAAGTGAGACACCCCCGTGGGTCTAAGTTATACTTTTACTTGTGCATTGAGTACTTTTTCGATATCTTGAGAGATAAGATTGATTGACTTGATCGTTGGAATGCCCTTGGGTGGACGAGCTACCGTGGTATTCTTGTTTTCTTGTTGGCAGGTACTTGGTTTAATCTATTTTGCCGCGTACTCCCCAGCTAAGTTTCCTGTTTGGTTGTGAGGTTGGAAATGAACGCCCACAATTTGGCGCCATCTGTTGGAACTTAGTAGGAATAGATGGCCAACATTGAGCAAGGAGGCCGAGAAGGATCATTTTGATTCTTGAATCCTGGTTCTTGGTTTTTGACGAGGGGACATTTGAGTCCCTGTTTCTTAATGCTGAGGAGTATCTCTAGTATGTTGTTTAGCCGACATATTGGAAGATCAGACAATATAGGGTCCATCACCTCAGGTTGCCAAGGTAATAGAACCTAGGGAACAGTTGTGGGGACGTATTTTCGAGGTCATGCCATGTGGACGAGGTGTGTCTGAGATGTTGGCTAAGGTGCCACATGGACGAGCCAGATTGCCGATATGATTGTGGTATTACTGAGCTATGGTGCGATAATACGGAATACAAGATATTTGGATAAGGGACAAGAGTCCTAGATAAGTGATGTGCTTAGTTTGGATAAGGATGGGACTTTTGAGGAGTTCATCCATATCTAACTAAGAGTCTGAGATAAGTATTGTGCTTGAGTCCCATGAAATGAAACTTCTAAGGGATGAGGGCACTATTGGCTATAAAAGTGAGGTAGTGGGTCTAAGGTATGATTTTACTTGTGTATTGAGTACTTGTTCGATATCTTGAGAGATAAGATTGACTGACTTGATCATCGGAGTGCTCCTGGTGGACGAGCCACCGTGGTATTCTTGTTGGCATGTGCTTGGTTTAATCTATTCTGCCGCGTGCTCTCCAGCTAAGTTCCTTGTTTAGTTATGAGGTCGGAAATCAATGCCCACAATTTGGCGTTGTCTGTAGGAACTTAGTAAGAATAGATGACTAATGTTGGATAAGAGGTAAGAGTCAGGGACGACATGTACAATGAGGAAGAGGAGTATGTAGATCCCAACGCTAGAGTGGGAAACAATGATGAAGAAGTGTAGGAAGTGAACCTTGAGGCCAAATACGTTGTAAGAGGGCGTAATGTCCTGAGAAGAGGGAACCAGGAAGAATACTACAAAAAAAGCGAATGCTAGGTATGGAAAGAAAGATGCCTGAGAAAAGACGATGAGCTAAAGGACTTAGTGAACAAGTTGATGGATCTGCAGACTGTGGTAAATGTCATGATATAGAGCAATGTGATGCAGTCGGCATTGCCTTTACCAGAGACGCCGACTCTGGCAGGAAACACCAACGCTCGGAAGGAAGGGTTGGGTACAATACTAACAGTCCCCCAGCATGAGAAGAGACCAACAAATTCACATCGGTGATCCCAGAACGCCGGATGAACAGAATCCTAGCGAGAGGAGTCCCAAAGAACCCCAAGGACCAAGAGAACCTATATCAGGGGATCTCGGTAGGTCAACGGGCAGGGCCTTTGTTTTGATGACGTGGTAGATGTAGAGAAGTCTAAGAGGACCCACCCTATCACGGGAAGCAGTGTGCCAAAAAGGCTAAAGTTGACTGAGAGCCGAGCTCCTAGATGGACGAAGGATGACTTACGAGATTACCTAAACAGGAAGAGGCAGGACACCAAGATCACATCCAATGCCCAGCCAAAGACACCATTCTCGGTGGTGTTGGACACGTTCGAGGCACTAAAGAGATTCAGCACACCGAGGTTCCAGATCTATGATGGTAAGTCAGACCTAAACTTCAATATTGGTTTATATTTAAATGCAATGGCTTTGTGGAGTGGGATGAACAATTACTATGTAAGATGTTCCCATCGACATTTGGGAAAATAATGTTGTCTACAAATTACCAAAAGGGTGTGTAAAGAGCTGGGAAGGCCTGACTAAGATTTTTTTTGGCCAGATTCGTTATAAACAAGATACAACCATTGAGGGTAGATTCACTATTGGCAAAACAACCAACCTAGCAAGCTAACGAGGGCTTTGGCCTAGTTGTTCTCTCGGTCCCTTTGTGGTGTTTGATTTTTATTTCTTTATCCATTATGGATTGTATGTAGTTGTTTATTACTTTCTAAGTTTGGGATTCGTTACTATTGGCATTCTAGCTAATGTTTTGGATTTTAATTGTCCATTTTTTTGATTTAATTTTTTCATATTTGTAATTAATATTTTACCAATTGATGAAAAAAAAAAAAACATAGCAAGTTAGGCCATCTCCAACCCTCACTCATATTTTTACTCAAATTTGAGAACAAATTTGACAACCAATCACATTTAGCCTCTTGTATTTTTAGTAAGATTTCTAGTAAGATTGTTAATACGTGTAGAATTATTGCCATTGATTTGGGTAAAAAATTTGAGTAAAACTTATTTTGGTATGAGTTTGGGTAAAGGATTGGACATGCCCTCATAGAAAACAAATCAAGGTAAAGTTGCACACACATGTTTTGTCTTTTTTGATGGGTGTGATTTCAATGGCAAGTAAATGGAATTGTGAAGTGAGGATTGCAAATGAATAATCCTCTGTGCAATTTATCTAGATTTTGATCCTCTCCATTTTATTTATCAAGTGGAGATCTCCATTTCTTTTTACAAGTTGCAACACAGTATCATAATTCAAAATTAATGGTCTATAATGTCATTATAAGTTTTAAAACTTCCTTTAATCGGTTTTGAATATGAAATATATATATATATATATATATTTTTAATGTATGTTTTTCACTACCATTGACCTTGAAAGGTAAATTTCCATTCCATACCCATCCTTATCTTGATAAATATCTTTATTCTTTGTGGAAATTTTAAGTTGGTTTGGTTGATTGTCTGTTTAAATGGTGAGCATCTGCTTGTTGCAGGACTTGGTAATATGTCAACATGTGCTTATTGCAGGTCATGTTCAAATTAGGCAACATGTCAACCCTCTTTGTGCGTCACTCTTGGTAATATCTCTCTTTGGGGCATTTCTGTTTATGAGAAATCTAATGCATCCATTATGAGCTTTTCTCACTCAAAATGTTTGTTTTCTTTATTTTGGCCAGGTGCCGACAACAGTTCCAGACTGGAGTGAAGTATATAGGGACCTGACATTGCCACTTATGGTAGATATAGGGAGCAGTAAGAAACAAACGACTCTTGATGCTTTCAACATTATTTTTCTCTTTCTTTATTGATGTTATTGTTAGTTAACTTGATATGCATTGTTGGATCTATTGTCCAAATTGGGAAGTTAAATAAATAGATTCATGAATAAATCAAATTATATACCAAGAATACATGCTGAGAATTACTATTAAATTACAACAGAAATACATAATACAATAGAATGGTAAAAAAAGCAAACCGAAGCCTGCACGGTAGTAGTATCCTTAAAACAGATTTTTGCCGCCTCACGAGTCGAGTGCTTGAGGAATTTCGATGTTTGTCTCCAAGGATACGACGGTCAAAAACTAGCTACGACAGAAGCACTATCTGTCTAGCTTAATTAGTGAACAAAAGCCGTGACAACACTCTCTCACTATAGGAACTTTCTGTTAAATGATGATTTGTAAAATGGAAGCAAAAATTTCTGTATTGAAACTTGACAGGAGGGTCTCAATTTATACATGTATAGGGGAGAGAGGAAGAGCCTCCAGCCTTTATGGCTGGTCACTAATGTACTATTAACCTCTGCAATATTGCAGGAGTTACAAACATATTATACACATGTGTATAATAATCCTACAACAGCCACACCCAAACCATAGGTCTGGAAAAATATATATAGAGTTTGGTGGACCACCAACCCAAGCCTGAGCCCTATAGCCGGTAGCCTCAAGCCGAATGACCAAGGACTCGGTCTGGGTGGCCGCGCATGCGCGCGTGTGGCACTTTTTGCAGAACCAACTTGAACCATAGTTTTGGCCCAAACCCATCCTATGAAGCATCCATAACTCCCTTCCTTCGAAAAGTTGAAAGATTTGGATGCCCAAAGGACTCACACCCTTTAGCCAAAAAAGGGATTTAAATACTCTTCAATGGATTCTTCTACAATCAATGTGGGATAAATGTTACACACTAATCCCAATATCTCTTTTCATGAAGCTAATTTCATGAGGCAATTTCTCAATCAATTATTAATGGTTTTTGGCCATTCATATACATATACATATATATATATATGTTGTGGTGTAAAGATCTCATTGTAAAGTATTTAGACCCACTTGGACCCAACACAATAGATGGTTAGGATCGACTTTAATATTTAATTAAAGTCACCAAAAACCCATTTTTTTCAACAATTCCCCACATGAATAAAAATTAACCGAATGACTCAACAAACGGACACCATTTAACAATAATGACTCAGAGAGAGAGAGAGAGTACAATGGACTAACCCCGACATTAGAGAAGGTAGCTTTTGGCTTTGAACCTCTCCCAGTGAAAACCGATCGAGTTTACTGGCTGATCAGTGAATTTGACATCTTGAACTGCTCTGCCATTTATGTAAACTGAGACAATAGATCTCACACGGAGATTATTCCTACCACCATTCTATTCTCACTGGTGTGCCCCATATGGCTCTAAGCACTAGCCTAGTTCAGTGAGTGGTTTTAAAGAATTTTTGCCTTCCTAATTCTTCTAAGCAGCCCCACTTCACATTCACATAGGTGACTCTTCAAAGTATCCTGCTATATCCTGTTTGAATCCTCAACACATAAGAGCTATTAAAAGCTTTGCTTAACCTTCACCCCCATAGGTATCACTGTTTAAAGGAATGGCTGGAGGGTTTTACTCCCACAGTGACATATCATTGTTACATGCAATTAGGTTGTCCCATTGAACCTAGATCTTGGGATCTCTAGTCAACTAAGTTGGATTTTCATTCCGGTAACTCCCAAAGGCCTCAGCCTCATTCCTTTTGATGACATCTCGACTAACACTCGATTTAACTCTTTGGTTAGCGGATCTGCAATGTTGTCCTTAGACTTTACATAGTCTATAGAGACAACTCCATTCGTGATTAGTTGTCGTATGGAATCATGTCTATGACGGATATATCTAGACTTTCCATTATACATATTACTTCTTGCCCTACCAATTGCAGATTGGCTATCACAATGAATACAAATAGCTGGCACAGGTTTAGACCAACGTGGGATATCTTTAATGAAATAGAGAAGCCATTTAGCTTCTTCCATTGCTTTATCTAAAGTAATAAACTTTGATTCCATCGTTAATCTAGATATACACGTTTGCTTGGAAGATTTTCAAGAAACGGCTGTCCCACCAAGAGTGAACACATATCCACTAGTGGACTTTGAGTCCTTTATATCTGATATCCAATTCGCGTCACTATAGCCTTCTAGCACTGTTGGATATCGAGTGTAATACAGTCCATAATCCTGAGTCTAGCATAAATACCTTAACACTTACACAATGCCCTTCCAATGAGTAGCATTGGGATTACTCGTGTATCTACTAAGTCTGCTAACTGAGTAGGCTATTGTAACAACCTCGACCTATGATTAAAGTTAATCCATGCTTAATTATGCTTAACAAGTAATTAAGAAGAAATCCTGAGTTAATTATACATGCATTGCATTATTTTGTGTTTATATGTGTTTAACATGGAAAAATCTGTTCATGCTTTTATTTCGGTCTGCAAATTGAAGGCCTTATCGGCATCCAATCACGAAATTGACTTGATTTATGTGTTGATTGGAATTTTTAGAGTTTTATGGTAGTTTCAATTGAAATTCGATTCGGAACGATTTAAATAGATTAATTTGATGCCCATGTGATTAGCCTTAATTAGCTATCAATGGGTAAGCCTATATAAGGCACCTATTGCCTCCACTCATCTTTCTTTCCTTCATTCAACACACTCTTGAGCCTATACACACACACAACTGTGAGAGAGTGAGGGGGAGAGATTGGAGTCAATTTGAAACCAAGCTAGCAAGAATTAGAGAAATTGAAGAGAATTTAAGAAGTTACAACTTCAACACTTGTGAACTCAAGCCTCTAGGTAAGAATTTTATCCTTAAACCTTGAAATCTAGACTATAATGCATGAACTCAAGAGAATTATGTTGATTTATACAAGAATTGAGTTAGAACTTGGGAATTGTAAGTCATTCCATGCATGCATGTCCATATCATGAAGTTTTGAAGTTCTTTTCATGAGAAATATCGCATGCATGTTCATATTTTCGTTGTAATCTAAGAATTCACCATGTTTTTGAGTTGAATATTTCATTTGATCATGTTTTGGAAACTATGAACTCAAATTATGCATTCATGCCATATTTATAGCATATTTCTACACTTCAAGTTGAATTTTACACAATTAGCAAGCTACTAGGCCATGATTTCTTGAAATGATCTTTAATTCATGTTGTTTTAAGAGTTTCCATGTATTGTCTCAAGTTTTGGCCTAGAAAAATTAAGTTTTGGTGCTTAAAGATTAAGTTTTGAACTTGGAGATCAAATCTGGAAATTTCAGAATTTGCATCTACGCTCGAGCGTAGGAATTCATGCTCGAGCGACCACTCTGAGTGCTTGCACTTTCGCTCGAGTGACCTGAAGTACGCTCGAGCGTGAAATGAAAGCCCTCAGAACTTCTTGCATTTTGTAGTACGCTCGAGCGACAAAAGTCACGCTCGAGCGAGGGTCTGAGTCTCATGCTTGAGCGGGTATCGAGTGTCCATCGAGCATGAAAAACAAGCAACCAGGACTTTTTCAAAATTTACAAACTGCTCGAGCGAAAGAAGTTACGCTCAAGAGGACCCTCACATTTTGCATATCCGTTCGAGCAAGGAAAGCCACGCTCGAGCATGGACCCTGTTTTCAGCAAGTTTTGGAAAATATTTTCTAAAGCAATTGTGCATCCTCATTTCATCCTAGGCATTCCTAGGACATGATTGAGACACCAATATGAGGATAAGGGGTAGAAACACACTAAGAACAAATGAAATAAGTTATGTATAATCTGAACGTGTGTTTCAATGTATGTATCTGTTATGCTGTCTAGGTCACACCCTACAAGGAAGCTGAATTGCCTACTCAGTTTGTTTACTTGAAGCATCTATTATCTGTGAGTAATAACTTAGTAAAGCTATGTTCAAGTTAAATTATTTTTGGCATATGATATAAGATCTATTGAATTGAATGTCATGTTTTATACTATAAATGATTGTCCAACAATAATAAGCATTTATGACATTATGCTATGATTCAAGTATGTTACAAGTTCCCGGTATCAGAGGTTTCTTATGGAACTGATAAGCTATCTGTATCTGACTGCAGGTTCCTAAGTGGAATTGACAAGTTTACAAGTTCCCAGTCCAGAGGTTTCTTTATGAAATTGACAAGTCATCCTTACCCGGGCGGAGGTTCTTCTATAGAACTGACAAGTATGATTTATGATGCTCTGTATATGATCCATCAGTGCTAACGGATACATCACGTAAGATTAAGCATGAACTCTGATTTTTCTGTATACATGTTCAGAATGAGAATATGAATGTGAACTTTGGTTTCAGACATGGTTATGGGACATCATTCATTTACCCCTTTACTTTGTTATTATTCACTGGGCCTTCGCTTACTAGTTATTTGTTATGTATATAGGTGAGCGGGCTCGTGTTCAGGCTTAACATGATACCTGAAGCATTCACCTTTTACGCCTCACGAGGAGGTTCCAGATCAAGTCATGTTTTGTGGCTGTGTTAATATGGATGTATAAGACTGTTCCTATTGCTTTATGAACAAGTTTTCCTTTTATGTGTACATGAAGTGATGTGTAAATACTGTACCTATGACATCACTTGTATGTTTATAAAAGTTTAAGCTTATCAGTCCCATGTATGTCTGCACAACTCAATGGACTATGTATTTCTGTTATGTATTTACTTCTGCAACCCCTAATTACAAGTCTAATTGTTAAGAGGCCTTCTTTAATCCAAGGATTACTGGCCGGTTACGACGCTACACCTATAGGGGCGGATTTGGGTCGTGACAGAGTGGTATCAGAGCACATGTTATATCGCACACACGAGTCCATATGAGCTTAGGATGTCCTAGTAAGAAGTAGGGGCATTCCATCTGTATGTGTAAGTGTGTGTTTGAAAGTGAAAGCATAAATCCGATTATAATCATATGATATGGAAACAAACAATTTGAATAATGTAAAAAGGACTATTTGCCTATGTTTATATTGTCCTATTTACCCATCGCAAATGGACAATACAAGAAGTGATAGAACAACTGAATTATCTGAGGCTTGAATGAGTAGGATGAAGCAAATGCTCGCAGCTTTAACTAAAGTAATGGCACAACAACAGAGGCAACAACCCTTACCTCATTCGCCTCCATCGGTACAAGTTGAACCGGACAACAATGACATAATCAATTTAACTCAAAAATTTATGAAGATGAAGCCGCTAACTTTCTTGGGTGGCATTAAACCATTAAAGACAAAAACCTGGCTAATAGAGATGGAAAAATTATTTGAAGTATTCCCATGCTCCGCAACCCAGAAAGTACTTTTGGCTACCTACACCTTAAAGGATGAAGCCCAGAGATGGTGGCTGTTGGTTCGAAATAACAACGGGAACATGACATGGGCATAGTTCAATGAGATATTTTACAACAAGTATTTCCCCAAATGTTTCAGGGATCAGAAAGTGTCAGAGTTTCAAGAACTTAAGCAGGGTAGGATGTCCGTAGCTGAATATGAAGCCAAATTCACTGAACTAGCTTGGTTTGCTCCACATATGGTGGATACCGATTACAAAAAGGCACGAAAATTTGAAGGTGGCTTGGATTTGAAAGGGTTTGACCGCGTAGGCATTTTGAAATTGCCTACCTATGTGGAAGTTTTAGACAGAGCAATAATGGCAAAAGCCACTTTGGTAGCAATGAAACAAGCCAAAATGCCAACAACAGAATGGAAAAGTAAGAGGCCTGGATATAATTTTCAGAAGGGTCGTTCCTTTTTCATGAACAAAAAGCAAAATACTAGATCTTCGAGTAGCTCAAGCCAGAGTAGCGGGTCTATACCAGTCTGTTCAGAATGTGGAAGGAGGCATAAAGGCATATGTCAATGTGCATCGGGTGCATGTTTCCGGTGTGGCAAAACTGGTCATATGATTAGAGATTGTCCAATGAGGTTTGACAATGTTAGCCACCTAACGGCAAGTTTAGCCAGATCTGTTCCTGCAGCAAGGGCCAATACTAGAACAAATGCCAGAGGTAATGCTAGAAATAAGACACTAAGGCAAGGAAGGGTGTTTGCACTCATGCCTGGAGATGTACAAAGTACCAAAACAGTGGTGTCAGGTATAATTTCTATTTGTGCTCAAAATACCTATGTACTGATTGATTCTGGTTCTACGCATTCATTTGTCTCACATGCTTTTTCTCGAAAATTAACTAGACCGTCGGAACCTGTGAATTGTTTGTTATCCGTGTCTACACCATTTGGGGGTTCTATGATATGTGCTTATGTATACCTGGCATGTGATTTTATGATTGGTGATATGACGTTGTATGTTGATTTACTGCCCTTGAGCATTGATCATTTTGACTGTATTTTGGGTATGGATTGGCTGACTAAATATTGTGCTACTATTGATTGTGTGAACAAAATCGTCATGTTCAAACCACCTGGCATGCCTAAGTTTACTTTCACTGGGAATGGGGTAGTTCCTCCGCTATACTTGATTTCGTTCATGAAAGCTAAGAAATTGTTAAGGAAAGGCTGTCGGGGCTATTTGTGTTGTGCATTGACTGAATCTTTAGATAGTACCAGTGTAGAAACTATTCCTGTGGTTTGTGACTTTCCTGATGTATTTCTTAATGATCTACCCGAGGACTTAATTGATAGAGAAATTGAATTCACTATTGATGTAATACCTATAACACAACCTATCTCCAAGACCCCTTATAGGATGTCGACTTTTGAATTGAAAGAGTTAAAAGTCCAACTTTAAGAACTCTTAGACAAGAAATTCATCCGCCCGAGTACCTCACCTTGGGGCGCTCCAGTTTTATTTGATAAAAAGAAAGATGGATCCTTGAGGCTATGTATTGACTACTGTGAGTTAAACAAAGTAACCGTCAAGAACAAGTACCCACTACCCCGAATTGATGACTTGTTTGGTCAACTTCAGGGAGCCTAAGTGTTTTCTAAGATTGACCTTAGATCCGTGTACCACCAGTTGAAGGTCA
Organism: Camellia sinensis; assembly: GCF_055761805.1. Taxonomy (NCBI): domain Eukaryota; kingdom Viridiplantae; phylum Streptophyta; class Magnoliopsida; order Ericales; family Theaceae; genus Camellia; species Camellia sinensis. Next base: position 87,951,878 of record NC_138965.1, read on the forward strand.
AGGCAGAAGACATAGAGAAGACCGCATTCAAAACTAGATATGGGCATTATGAATTCCTAGTCATGCCATTTGGGTAACCAATGCACCTGCTGCCTTTATGGACCTTATGACTAGAGTGTTCAAACAATTTATGGATGAACTTATTGTTGTCTTTATTGATGATATATTGATTTACTCCAAAAGTAGGGAAGAACATGAGAATCATTTGAGAACTACCTTACAGATTCTGAGAGAAAAGAAGTTACATGCAAAACTTTCCAAATGTGAATTCTGGTTGGACAACGTAGCCTTTTTGGGCCATGTAATCAACAGGGATGGTATATCAGTAGACCCATAGAAAATTGAAGCCATTGTTGATTAGCCAAGACCAACCAATGTGTTTGAAGTTAGAAGTTTTCTAGGACTTGTTGGCTACTACAAAAGATTTGTAAAAGATTTTTCAAAACTTGCCATGCCATTGACATAGTTGACACAAAAAAATGTACCATTTGATTGGAATGACCAACGAGAGTCGGCCTTCCAAGAATTGAAAACAAGACTTGTAACGGCACCAATCTTGACCTTGCCCAACGGAACTGATGGATTTCAGATTTACAGTGATGCATCTTACAAGGGTTTAGGTTGTGTGCTAATGCAAAATGGGAAGGCGATTGCTTATGCATCTCGGCAACTCTGTCCTCATGAAAAGAATTACCCGACTCATGATCTTAAACTGGTAGCTGTGGTGTTTGCTTTGAAAATCTGACATCACTATTTGTATGGAGTAGCTTGTGAAGTGTATGTTGACCATAAAAGCTTGAAATATTTCTTCACTAAAAAAGAGTTGAACATGAGACAGAGGAGATGGTTAGAGCTAATCAAAGACTATGATTTGTAGATTTTGTATCACCGAGGGAAAGTTAATATTGTAGCAGATGCCTTGAGCCAAAAATCAATGGGAAATTTGTCATGTTTGCTTACCGGCCAGAGAGAATTGTTATATGACCTGGAAAATAATGAGATTGAGATTGTATTGCGAGAATAGGGTAGAATCTTAGCTGCTATTTCCGCTCAGCCTGCAATCATTGAAGAAATCAAAGAGAAACAACTGCAAGATGAATTCCTAAAAAAGATCATGGATGAAATTAACTCAAAACCAAGGCCCGGGTTTATACTTGACAACAATGTGTTGAAATTTCAGGGTTGCCTTGTGTGCCAGATTATAATGATTTGAAGAAACACATTCTGACAGAGGCCCACAATTCCAAGTTTGCTATGCATCCAGGAAATACGAAAATGTATCATGATTTGAATAGAATTTTTGGTGGCCTGGAATGAAAAAGGGTATTACAGATTTTGTGGCTAGATGTTTACACTGCCAACAAGTTAAAACTGAACATCAATGACCCGCTAGTTTGTTACAGCCACTTCCAATACCGGAGTGGAAATGGGAGCACATTACCATGGACTTTATCGTGGGATTGCCTCACTCTTCTTGAGCTATGGATTTTATCTGGGTTATAGTTAATCGTTTGACTAAATCTGTCCATTTTCTGCCTGTTAAAACTATTTATAATGCGAACAAGTTAGCAAACATGTATGTGAATGAAATTATGAGATTACATGGTGTACCAGTATCTATCGTATCTGACAGAGATTCGAAGTTTACATCAAGATTCTGGTAGAGTTTGCAACAGACTTTGGGAACCGAATTACGATTGAGTAGTGCCTATCATCCACAGACAGACGGTCAAACTGAAAGAACTAATCAGACTTTGGAAGATATGCTGCGAATGTGTGTCTTAGACTTCCAAGGTAATTGGGAGACTTACCTTCCTTTAGCCGAGTTTGTATACAATAATAGTTACCATTCAAGTATTGGGATGGCTCCTTATGAAACTTTGTATGGAAGAAAATGTCGTTCTCCTATCTGTTGGGTAGAAGTAGGTGATAGGCCGCTGTTGGGCCCAGAACTTGTGCAAGAAACAACTGAGAAAGCGAATCTGATTCAGCAACGTCTGAAAACTGCAGAAAGGCGCCAAAAGAGTTATGTTGATGTTCGAAGACGAGACAGGGAATATGAAGTCGGGGATCACATGTTCATTAAAGTGACTCTAATGAAAGGCCAGACACGGTTTGGTGTAAAAGGGAAATTGACACCAAGATACATCGGGACATATGAAATTCTTGAGAAGATCAATTCGGTAACATATCTAGTAGCCTTACCACCAGTTATGGAACACATGCATAATGTCTTTCATGTCTCAATGTTGTGGGATTATTTGAGAGATCCGCTCCATGTAATAGAACCAACACATGTGCTTTTGAGAGTTGACTACACGTATAAGGAGAGACCAATATAGATTGTTAATCGAAGAATCAAAAGACTAAGGAACAAAGAAATCCCACTAGTAAAGGTTGATTAGCAGAATCATGGAGGAACTTATGCAACTTGGGAAATAGAAGAAGACAAGATGAAAAGATACCTGAACTGTTTCCTTTGGACCCGGTGTTTTTCCAAAATGAAGGTAAGGGGGAAAGACTGTAACAACCCCTATCCATGATCAACGTTAATCCATGCTTAATGCTTAACAAGTAATTAAGAAGAAATCCTGAGTTAATTATACATGCATTGCATTGTTTTGTGTTTATATCTGTTTAACATAGAAAGATCTGTTCATGCTTTTATTTCGGTCTATGAATTGAAGGCCTTATCGGCATCCAATCACGAAATTGACTTGATTTATGTGTTAATTGAAATTTTCAGAATTTTATGGTAGGTTCAATTGAAATTCGATTCGGAATGATTTAAATAGATTAATTTGATGCCCATGTGATTAGCCTTAATTAGCTATCAATGGACAAGCCTATATAAGGCACCTATTGCCTCTATTCATCTTTTTTTCCTTCATTCAACACACTCTTGAGCCTATACACATACACAACCGTGAGAGAGTGAGAGGGGGGAGAGATTGGAGTCAATTTGAAACCAAGCTAGCAAGAATTAGAGAAATTGAAGTGAATTTAAGAAGTTACAACGTCAACACTTGTGAACTTAAGCCTCTAGGTAAGAATTTTATCCTTAAACCTTGAAATCTAGACTATAATGCATGAACTCAAGAGAATTATGTTGATTTATACAAGAATTGAGTTAGAACTTGGGAATGGTAAGTCATTCCATGCATGCATATCCATATCATGAAATTTTGAAGTTCTTTTCATGAGAAATCTCACATGCATGTTCATATTTTCGTTGTAATCTAAGAATTCACCATGTTTTTGAGTTGAATATTTCATTTGATCATGTTTTGGAAACAATGAACTCAAATTATGCATGCATATCATATTTATAGCATATTTCTACACTTCAAGTTGAATTTTGCACAATTAGCAAGCTATTGGGCCATGATTTCTTGAAATGATCTTTAATTCATGTTGTTTTAAGAGTTTCCATGCATTGTCTCGAGTTTTGGCCCAGAAAAATCAAGTTTTGGTGCTTAAAGATTAAGTTTTAAACTTGGAGATCAAATTTGGAAATTTCAGAATTTGCATCTACGCTCGAGCGTATGAATTCACGCTCGAGCGACCACTTTGAGTTCGTGCACTTCTGCTCGAGCGACCTGAAGTATGCTTGAGCGTGAAATGCAAGCCCTCAGAAGTTCTTGCATTTTGCAGCATGCTTGAGCGACAAAAGTCACGCTGGAGCGAGGGTCTGAGTCTCACGCCCGAGCGGGGATCGAGTGTCCGTCGAGTGTGAAAAACAAGCAACCAGGACTTTTTAAAATTTACAGACCGCTCGAGCGAAGGAAGTTACGCTCGAGCAAGCCCTCACATTTTGCATGTCCGCTCGAGCGTAATTTCCTTCATGTCAAACTTAGAGTTTAACAACTTCTTGGTAGTTTTGATAATATTATCATTACAACCTATAATGAGCATATCATCAACATATAGACACAAAATGACATACCCTCTGTCGGTGTCTTTGACATAAACAGACTTGTCACATTCATTGATTTTAAACCCACTTGACAACATTATGTTCTCAAACTTCTCATGCCATTGTTTAGGTGCTTGCTTCATGCCATATAATGATTTGACAAGTTTACAGACTTTCTTGCTTTGCCGTGGAGTTGAAAACCCTTCAGGTTGCTCCATGTAGATTTCTTCGTTCAAATCCCCATTTAAGAAAGCTGTCTATACATCCATTTGGTGTATCTCCAGATTGCGTAAAGCTGCTATCGCAATCACCATGCAAATGGATGCTATCCTAGTTACAAGTGAGTACGTATCAAAGTAATCCAGGCCTTCTCGTTGCCTGTACCCTTCGATAACGAGCCTAGTCTTATACTTATCAATTGAGCCATCGGCCTTCATCTTTCTTTTAAAAATCCACTTGTAGCCTAAAGGCTTACTACCTGGAGTTAAATCCACCGACTCCTAAGTGTGGTTCTGTAACATGGAGTCAATCTCACTTTTGATCGCTTATTTCCACAAAGGACTTTCAGGAGAAGTCACAGCTTCGTGGAAAGTTTAAGGTTCGTTCTCAACCATATAAGTCAAGAAGTCTGAACCAAAAGACTTGGACATCCTAGCCCTTTTACTCCTTCTAGGTTCATCTAAAACCTCAATTTGATCATCACCTTGATCATCAACTTGATCATTAATATGATCATCATCACTAGCAAGCTCATCAAATTGCTCCAAAGACCTTGAAACCCCTTCTTGGGTTTGGTAAGGAAAAATGTCTTGAAAGAAACATGCATTCCTTGACTCTATGATGGTATTCCTATGTATATCTGAAATTTTAGACTTATGTACAAGAAACCGATATGCATTACTATTATGTGTATAACTAATGAATATGCAATCCAGAAATTTTGGGCCTATCCTAACCCGTTTGGGTATATGTATTTCCAACTTTGCAAGACACCCCCACATTCGTAAGAATTTATAAGAAGGCTTGACGCCTTTCCATAACTCATACGGGATCTTGTCTACCTTCTTCCGGGGTACTTTATTTAGAATGTAATTCGCAAAGAGAATTGCTTCCCCCACATGTTCTATGGCAATCCTGAACTTATTAACATTCCATTCATCATCTCTTTTAGCGTCCTATTCTTCCGCTCAGCAACCCCATTTGACTGAGGAGAATAAGGCGCCGTGGTTTGGTGGATAATCCCGGATTGAGCATACTCATCACCACGATCACTTCTTAAAGCCTTAATCTTGCGGCCTAATTGATTCTCAACTTCATTCTTATATAGAACAAACTAGTCAGTAGCCTCATCTTTGCTTTTGAGCAAATACACATAACCATACTTAGTGCAATCATCAACAAAAGTGATGAAGTACTTATTTCCACCACGTGATTGTATAAACTTTAAGTCACATACATCACTATGTATTAAGTCCAGTAACTCTGAATTTCTTTCAATAGACTGAAACGAAGATATTGTCAACTTCGCTTCAACACAAGTTTCACACTTGTGTTTCGGATTAATGTTAAAAGATAATATATGATCTAATTTGATCAATCTACATAATGATTCAAAGTTCACATGTCGTAGTCTACCATGCCACAAATTGGAAGACTCAAGCATGTAAGCAGAAGAAGATGCATATTTATTCATCTTTGGGATAATAGTCATTACATTGAGTTTGAACATACCCCATAACATATATCCCTTACTCACATACACTCCACTCTTGGTCAGAACGACCTTGTCGGACTCGAAGACCATGCGAAAACCATGTTTGCTGAGAAGAGACCCCGAGACAAGATTCTTATGAATGTCCGGAACATACAGGACTTCGTTCAAGGTTAGCTCCTTTCCTGAGGTCAACTTCAGGACCACATTTCCTTTCCCCTCAACAATTGAGGTAGCAGAATTCCCCATAAACAACTTCTTGCCATTGGTAACCGGCTTGAAAGTTGTAAACAACTTCTTCTCGGAGCAGATGTGGCGTGTAGCCCCAGTATCAATCCATCATTCTCTTGGATTTGAACCCACTATATTCACTTCAGAGACAACGACAGACAAGTGCATGCCATCCTTGTCACGGAAGTGCTTTTGCATATTTTCTATGTGAGCCCGAGGTTTGGTTTTGTACGGCTTCTTCTGCTTGTGGCAGTCACTAGCCCAATGCCCCTTGCTACCACAGTTGTAGCACTTCCCTAAGAACCGATAAATAGGTTCCTTGTATGCTGGATTCTTTGCAAAACCACTCCTCAGATAGTCCATCATATGTGGGATACCATATTTGGATGGATTGTTAGTCCGTACTTCAATTTTTTAGCCAAACATTGTATTAATAATTTTATTAAACTATTAGTCCAATCCCAAGCACATGTCCGCCCAAACAAACATGGCTTTCTTGTAATGGAACATTTTATGAGAAATGATTTTCATAGTTTTATGTAGGAAGGATTTTCTTTAATGGTTACATTGTATGGCTGTTGTTTAAATTAAAACTTATAATTGTTGGTGTGTTATTTTGCAGTGTCCAGACCCTCATTTCAAGAAAAAGTATCATAAAAGAAGGGTTTTGCAAAAGCCTTTAGTGGAGTCTATTGTAGATGGTTTAATGCCTAGAGGACATGTATTGCTCAATATATCAATGATTTTGCAAGACCGGTCATATTTACTAGAGCTAGTAAATGCATTTGCATTATAAATGCTTCTTTCTACAGGCTGGACAAACTATTTATTTGATTATCAGTTATCTGATTATGACTATAAATGAATTGTTTTAAGCATACTATAAAAAGAAGAAGTTATGTTCTGTGTAAGCATGAATTTACTTCTTGGGGGCCGTGGAGACCTTAATTGGATGGAATTTTATGAGGCCATATTTTTTTACTTGGTTACTCCGATAGTCACTAAACTCAAGTGATTAACCTTCAGGAAATGAGAGAACAAAAAAAAAAAAAAACACTTAATTCTCCAAAGACATTTTAGCTTTTCCATTCAAGCCTGTAGTTAACTTTAAAAAGTCATGGGGGATACCAAGGCATTTAACAAACACTTACACATCACAAGAAATGAGAGAACAAAGAAGACTGAAGAACCAGAATTGGCCTTAAACAGAAATAATAACAAATTTCTGAAGATAGCCACCTCACCCTATTAGCGCAACATCTCGGCTTCATTTTTATGTAGACATCTTATCCAAAGCATAGACTTTTCCAAAATGTTGCACGTTTCTTCACGTGTGGCTTGTGTTGATCAGTTCCTTGTGTTGATTCACTCTTTGCGATTGTTCGAACCACTGGATATAGAACCAGCCACTTTTATTTATCTCTTATGTACAGGGGTTGGGTAATTTGTGTATAGCCAACTGAACTATGCTTATATTTTTAGTTGAATATGATAATTGATATAGACCCTCCTTAAACTTTAGGCCTCCTGTGTGTTATGTATGATTCCTACACTACAGGAAATATAGAATTTAACGGCATTTATTTAGCGACGTTTTTATAAACACTGCTGTTTCTAACCTTTAACGACGTTTTATAAACGTCGCATTTTGTTTTGATTAAAACGGTACCGTTTTTTAAACGCCTTCACGTGTGTTACAATAATATTCCTCCCCTTCTCTCCGTAGCTCTGTGAGAATCAGAACCCTTTTCTCTCTCTCTCTCTCTCTCTCTCTCTGCGACCTCATTTTGAATCTGGGAAACATTCGGAGTCAGAGAAACCAATCCCTCAAATCTCACTCACTCACTCGATCGCTCGCTCTCTCTCTAAACCCTTCAGTCTCAGAGATTACGATTCAACCTTCTGCGGCTCGGTTTCATCTCAGATCCAATCTCAGAGTGATTTCAACTTCGAAGTTCTCTCTCTCTCTCTCTCTCTCTCTCTCTCTCTCTCTCTCTCGATTTTAAAGCTCCACCGCCACCACCATCTGCATCGTTGACTAAGGTGAGCACTACCGTCTACAATATCAATTTCGTTTTCTCTCTGTCTCTCTCAAGCTCTTCGTTCCGTCGATTCTTCTCCTAGGGTTTACATATGTTTAAGATTTTAGATCTGAGTTTTCTCATTCAAAAATATATGTTTGAGATCTAAGATTTCTCATTCAAAAATATGTTTGAGATTTGAAATTTCTTATTCAAAAACATATGTTTCAGATCTGAGATTTTTCATTCAAAAAATTTGTTTATGATTTGAAATTTTTTTCCCCATCTGTTTGTATTTTCACTACTTTTTTGATGTCATTGGAGTCAATTTGTTTTTTGTTTTTTTTTTCTTTCCCGGTTAAATGTGTTGTATTTTGTATTGCACGCTTTTCTTGCCTTGGATTTGTGGTGTTTTGGTTGACTTTGTATTGAGAATGTATTCGAGCGATGTGTGATAATCTATTTAAAATTAATTCTAGTTTTTTCTTCGAATGCAGAGACTAAAAATAAAAAATAAAATAAAATAAGAATCTCGTTGTTAAAGTAAAGTTTAGAACTTGAAATTTTTATGTTGAATGTACTTCTTTTTTAATTTGTATCAGAACTGAGTGCAGAGTTGTTTGTAACGATTAAATTGTTTGTTAGGAGCAATAATCTGCGGAGATTTAGTTTAGAATCTTAATTGACATGGTTTTAATATGAATCAGTTCAGAAAAATACTCTTTTAAGTGGGCTACCTTGTTAGAGACTCTGTATTTACATGCACAGTAGTTGTGCAAATAATGGGAGCAATATCATGGCTGGTCTTCGCAACATATTGTTTGCCATGATATGACCAAGTAGCTGTTTACTGCAATGCATACTATTACTAGAGAAAGCGACTTTGCAGTGACTATATAAAGGCTACCTTTGTCTTGGGGATCACTAATTGGTTATTGTCATGAGTTCTTGTGACTGCATTGTAGTGTAGTAGGTTCTCCATTGTCTTAGGGATCATACTAGTGTAGGAACTCCCTTGTCCCAGCTTTGAATTACTACCTACGAGCAGTTCAAATGGCATGACAGTTGTTTCATTACCTTTTTAAAAAAATAAAAAATAAAAAATGATTGACGTTAGTTTTTTCTCAAAGATGAGCATTTTAGAATTATATTTGAAATCTAATTTGAAACAGTGATTGGTTATCTAATTAGAAATAGGGAAATCTGACAAGATCGATGCCTGTTAACAATTTCACTGTATTTGCAGCCAATAAAATAAAGTTAATAGCCTCATATTTGCTAATAATGGGCATTTGGTACAACTTTCATCCATATTTGGTCTCCATTTTAGGAATGTAACATTAGTTCTTTCATTCTTTTGTCTTGAAACTGAATTTCATTTATATTTCTTAATACTATACCATATCTCAAGGTCTTGTTACAACTTTTAAATGGACTTGTTATTGTGTCTACATCGTTTTGGGCCAAGTAAATACCAATGCTATTTTGAAACTGTGTCAGTGAAAAGATCCAATGGGCTCAATGTGAAGACTGTTTTAAGTCGCACAAAGTTCCTGCCGATGCTTTTCTTTCCTCAAGATGGACCTGTTCTGAAAACTGGTGGGATCTAGAAAGGTAAAATTGGTATCCATTTCTGCTTCTGAATCCTGGACTTTTTGTTCCTATAAACAAATTTTTGTTTTTGTTTTTGTTTTGAGCTATGTTGTTGATTGCATTCAAAACGAGCAATGAAGCCAATATATGTTCCTCATCTCATTGAGGGATGTAAATGTGGATACAGGGTAGGTGCTCTTGCTCCCAAGTGGTTTTATAGCATCATGTAATGATTGTGCTTTATGTTTCAAGGCTTTGTGATGTGATTCCAAGGGTTGCCATACTGATCTGAATGGTTCATATGACAGGCTGTAATGCTTGTATCACTTTATGAACTTGTACTTTCTTGAGTGCTCGACTTTCAATATGATAAAGAATTTCTCTTTATGTAGTAAAGTGGAGATACATTTCTCAATATGAACTTGTACTTTCAATATGAAATTTATGTAGATAGATGCAATTATATGTTGCTACATTTATTACTCTCTGTTTGAATTGTTTGGATTGGGGAATGAGAAAATAAAAGAAATGATTGAACTTTTTGTTTTATGTGCTTTGGTGCTTTTGTTTTGATGAATACGAAAGGAGTATGTGATATATTTATTTTTTTCTTTATATTTTAGTGGGTAATCTTTTGTATTAATACGTAATCAATCAGTTTATTTTTCACCCAATTTCGCTGTTTTCGGTGATAAATGAAATCCATAATTGATCATTTTCTCTCTATTTTTCATGAGAGAAGAGTTTTTGTTTTTGTTTGTTTGTTTCTTATCAATTTCTCAACAAATCAATCAATTCAAACAAAGACTGTTAATGGGAATATCTATTTCTCTCTCCTCTCTGTCTTACTCTCTCCTCTGATTTGTAAAAGTAAGTCAAGTTCTAAATACTGTATGGTGTTTGATGTGGGTGTGTAGGGACAGGGCAAACCCACAAAATACACAAAGGACAATGGCTATTGTGGTGGGAGGAGTGGCTGGTTTTGGGCTTGGAATTGCCTGTTTGTTGTTTCTAAAATCAGCTTTTAAGAAGCGAGAAAACAAGTATGGAGGATGATGATGAGGTTAGTTTCCAACCTTCTACTACTCTATTTTCTGCTTTTTTTCTCTGTTTTTTTAATTTTCAAAATGAAAATATTCCTCTTGCTATGAAGAATTTATTAATTTTTTTTTTTTTTTTTTTTTTTTTTTTTTTTTTTACAGTTTGGTATTTTGTGTGTGTGTGTGTGTGTGTGTGTGTGTGTTGTGTGTGTGCAGGGTGAGACTACTACTATTTTGTGCTTAGCTGCTAAGTTGGAGGGGTGTAATGTAAAGGAGAGAAGTTTTGCTTTTTTGACTCTGTTTTGCATTCAGATATTTCTTCTCCACCTAGTTCCTTTTTCATTAGTTTTCTTTCTTTTAAACCAAACAGCCCTATCTGTCTAAAAAAATACACATTTTAGTCATAGTTGGCCTTTTTCTTTTGAATGTACATGCACAGATTGAAATATATATATATATATATATATATATATATATCTATATGTGAATAGTAGCTTTTAGTTGGCATTAAAGGTTTGTTCTCCACTTTACTACATAAAGAGCAATTATTAGGTAATTAAACACACATGTTCAAGTGAAATTGTGTTGCCAAGTGATAGTCAATAAAAAACCTTCGTTTTTACCAGTTACTCTAGTGACTAATCTCCAAAAAATTAGGTTTACTCTGGCAAAGAAGCAGGAGCATATTAGGTAATTAAAAATCTATTGTACCTTTTACCTTTTACATTGGTTTGGTCATATCATGTATTTAGTTCTCAATCTCATCAAGCAATTAAAATTTGAACTCTGGTAGATGGATTTATCGGATCCATTCTGTTTTTGATGATCTTGGGTCCAGAGCTCTTCCAACTTTCCTCAATTCCACCATGAATGCTATTGAGGTACTACTACTTTCCTCTTCTATTTCTCACACTCATTTTTGTTTGTTTGTTTTTTTTTTTTCCCCATATGAATTCAGTCAGATTCATACTATGTTCAACTTCAAGATGCAATTCAAATTACTCTTTGATGTCTTGTGAATTTTGAAATGGCTGTTTGGGTAAAAAAAAAAAGCAGAGAGTTTTGTTCTTAGTTTACAATTTCACAGAAATTATCACTAAAAGCACATGTAAAATTGAAATATCTGCTGTGTGGATTGAAAACTATGCAGAAAATTTGCTTATTTTCTCTTAAAAACCTTTCTGTGAGTGTAGTGTATCATCTTAAATTTAATAATGTGATATCTGAAGATTGTTCTCTTTATGTTGAATTGTAATGTGAGTAGGGAATCATTGGAATGGTTGGGCTTTCTTGATCTAAGAAAAGGGTTATCAAGATACTTCACGATGTCAATGGAATCATAAAACCATCCAGGTTGGTTCATGAATTCCTCAATTTTAGAGTAATGCTACTTGATTGATTGATCTACTGGAAACTAGAAAGTTTTGGTCTCCAAAAATATAATCCAAATGCCTTCATTTTATTTTTTTCTTTGTGATTTTAGAAATGAATACAATATAAAGTTCAAAACACCTAGTTTTTATTTTGTGCTAAAACAGTTTTTGAATTTTTTCTAGAAAGGGGGTTGTTTCTAAAAAAAATTTATGAAAAGATTTTGAAACATGGAGAGAATGATTGCTATCAACCTCTTCCTAATGGGCACAAGCTTTTCTTCCATGATATAAGATGGGTAGCTGTACGTGCAGCTGTTGCTATGGGTGAGGAAGGCGATATGGTTGTAAGTCTTCGAGACCCCATTCTGCTTTTCTTACCAGTTAATTTATCAATTCGTATTTAGTGCCATAAAATTTGGGGGTAAAAGTCACTCAAAACTAATGGGGATAGAAACACATTGATTTGTGAAAGAGAAAATTAGAATCTGTCAGCTTCAACAGTTCCATTACTTAAATGATAGAAATGAGTTTATTCCTGAACTTTTCAATAGAGATACATAAAGAGTTTTGTTGTTCTTGACAACAGGTGGCTGCTCAAAACAATGATCCTCAAATGATTGAGTTTATTGAGCGTGAATTTCTAGCTGAGCAGGTGATCTGGGAACCTCATTTTTACATGTACCAGTTAATACACATGAATGTTTCTTTTTTTTCATCCCTAAACAAACAAAACTTTGGAAGAAAACACTGTGAGTAAAGAAGAAATAATCTTCTATGAGTTTTCTAATATTGTCGACTTCTTTCTTATTTTTTTCCCTTCGTTAGGTGGAAGCAATTAAGAAAATTGCAGACTGTCACTCAGTTGAGACTGGTTGGAAAAGGACATGGTATGAATCAAGTTTCAATGTCACTCATCGCTATCCGTTTCTGATTTTTCTTTTCTTTTTTGAAATTTAGCTGTGTCACTGCAATTTCAATTTCTTCTTATATGATATTAATTTTAGAACCTGTGGTGTTATTGCTTTCAGGATGAATCTGTACTAATATGGTTCTCGGGGAAAGAGGAGAAACACCTCAAACTAAGTCACATGTCTAAAATCATTTCATGGCAGCGCACTGTAAGTTTCTTGCTGTGATGGAAATATCATTGTATAACTACTCTGTCTACACTTTAAAGCTTATGAAGGAATAGTAAATATTCATTGATGTCGAAGTCTACACTTTCAATTTTTTTTATTTGACTGCAACTTTTTCAAACAGATTGGAAAGGTGGTAGATGAACAACTTATCGAACAAGGTATAAAGTTATTCTCTATCACTGAGCATATTTTGGATGATCCTTAGCACACCATAATATTGTTATTGAGCCAAATATACTCAATGACTATCATTTCATGATCCTTTTGGCTATTATGGAGTTTCAGTGTTTCATTTCTCTTTGGAATTTCAGGATGATGCATCAAAGAACCTAGTGACTAAGTTACACTCTGCTAAAGCTAAGCTTGATTTGGTGACTCAAACAAAATCCAAATTTGTTTTGGAGAATAGCAAGGTTCATGTATTAAATTCTGATTTCTATAGCTTGAGTGGATGTACATAGATACTAAGGGTAGAGGTTTTTTTTTTTACTGTTTATTTTTTTACTGACCTTCAAGTGTTTTGAATTGCTTGAAGAGTTAGTGTTGTTGTTCAGAGAGAACTTCAAACTCGAGTCTGATCGCTCTTGCATACATCTGGAGTTCGATATATTGTTTACTTTTATTTTTGGTTGTGTTTGTTGTTTGATTTTGGTTTAGAAATAATCATATAATGTTTTTAGTCAATATATTGAAATAGCAGTAAAGTTTTATCCATATTATTACTAATTTTTAGCTTTATTACAATTATGTTTTTTAGTTAAATCCAACAGAATTAGCATAATCTCAACAAAAAAAAAAAAGAGAAGAAGCTATGAACGGCGTTTTTCCAAAATGCCACTGCAGTGTTAACGGTCACATTTTTAAATTTGGAAAAAATCTATCACGGCGTACGTCGCTAAATACTAGATGATGTCATTTAACCGTTATGTACCACACTTAGTGGCGTTTTTAAAAACGCTGCCTATACTAATCTAATGACATTTTTAAAGCGTCATAATGTTATAGTGATGGCCGCATCTTCGACATTTGATACTAAACGTCGCAAAAAGAATTAGAGGCGTTTTTTACACTTATAGCGGCATTTAAATGTAAAATTTCCAGCAGTGCTAGTCTTGTCCTGTCAAAAATAAAATGCTAAACATACAAATTTTTTATGCAGAAAAGTCATGCAGAGTTGCAATTTTGATTCGTATTGACGGGCTTTTTAATTTCGAATAAATGATTACATGTAAATTATGTTTGTGCATCGTTACCTTGTCAAAAGGCTTTCCCTGTTGCCAACATTACATTAGAAGATATTTTGCTTGGTTAAATGGCTTCATCTTTTATAGAAGCCATTCTAGAGTTGACACTATTGAATTAGCACTAGGATTTCACAAAATGGCTTCAGGATGCATTTCACACCTCGGAACGCATCGTTCTTATAGAGATAAACTAAAGATAAATGCGCTTTCACATCTTTTTAACCCGAAATGGCTGGGGAGAGGAATGTCTTTCACGTCCAACTAGAATAATGAGTAACCTCTTGATTTTTAAAGGGCAGCTCCAAAAAAACATACTTCTATATCAAAAAAGCGTATTGCTAAAAAAATTTGGAAAAAGAAAGGACATCGGGCAATCTTTTTTTGTCTGTCAATTTTGTTTTCAAGTTTTTGTCTTTGATGGATGGGTTTTCTTTTCCCATCATGTTCATAGTTGTAGTGCAGAGAGAAATTCTATTTTCATTGACATTTGAATTCACCTTAGATGATGGTTGATCAATTCTTACATTTCAGTGCTAAGCCTATGTAAATAAACTTGAAATGTTTGTTGTTTTCTTGCTAAGATTCATTTTTTTTTTCACTGTGCACATTTTTTTACTGTATTTATCTTCTTTTATTTTCTTTCCTTTTTCTTCCTACTTCTCATAAAAGAGAAGTGCGTCGTATCTGTATGTAAACTAGGTTTTTTTGGACAGTTATTCAAATATGTAAATAGGGAAATTAACTAGGAACTTGCAAAATCATTTTTTTTGTGAACATTGCTTTCTTCCAAATCCCATCAACATTTGAATTGTACTTCAGTAATTTGCTAGATTGCTGCAAAATCACAAAGCTAGACACTGTTTTGACTATCTTGGGTAAAATGGGCGTATACTTTGTACACTGGGGGAGTACACAAAAAGATAACAAAAATATCATATACAACATCTACAGAAGATAATACCCTTATAAAATCAATAATGCAAAGACAAAGGAACACAAAATTTTCATTCCATCCAAAAATTAAAGGAATGTAGAAGTGCCTCATTGATTCTATGATTTCCCTTTTCCACTTTCTCAAAAGTCCTATTACCCACTCCTCCCCCTTCCACAAACATGACATCAAACAAAGTGGGATAACACCTATGCCATCTCTCATAAAGATAAACCACCGAATCTGCCATCGCTAACACCAAAAAAATAGAGAAGAGATGCTCCAAACCTCATTAGCCACCTCAAAGAGTAAAAGGAGGTGGTCCACCAATTCTTCAGCCTTCTTACACATACAGCAGTAATTGAGAAGCACATTTTCCTTTTTCCCCAAATTATCAATGGTTAACATAGCCTCCAAAGCCGCATTCCACGCAAAGGACACCTTTGCTGTGATCACTGGAATTTGAATGCTTTTCCATAGAAAGAAAGCTCTAAAGCTATATTATCTAAAATGTTGATTGTTCTTGTACGCAAAATGGGAATGGAAATGTGGTACGCCATATGCTCGAAAAAGTGATATGATTGGGGTAGATTTGTATAAATTATACTATAAGATTTAAAGATACTTCTAGAGTAAACTTTAATATATATATATATATATATTATCAGGCATCGAATAAAATTTAGTTTTTTCCCTCCAAATTAATCGTGTAGCAAAGCATTTCTACGAGCATTATGACCCAATTTTGACATTGTCTTGTCAAAATTTCACTCACCTTATATTATATTTGATTCTTTTTCTTCTTAAGACACTTTTAAGGAAACATAGCGGAACATTTTTTTTGGATCGTTTTGAATCACTATATTTATTTTGGAACGGAAGTGTACTTTATTTCGGAATGTGAGTTCCAAAACGTAATTCGTTATGGTATTAGCTTTTTTTGGTAACATTGCTCTAACATCGCCAAGAAGGTGATGGAATGATTAACATTGCTAAGAAGAAACCTATCCCTCCTGTTCTTTTTCCCCTCGAGTATATCTCAACTAGGTAGGAGAGTGTAGATTAGGTGGTTAGATATTTTTTCTTTTTCATATTTTCGTGAATTCATGAGCATCTCTCTGCCTACATGAAAGTAATAAACTGTTTTATGAAAAGAGAGAAAAAAAAAGAGAGGGAAAAAAAGAGAGAAGGAATGTTCTATAGCGTACAACTTTATTATTTTTACATGATGATATTTGCAATGTAAATTGTATTGTGGGCACGACTGTCATGCATATAACACTTGCTGAGATGTATGATTGTTGTGGAACAGGTATTTATACAATCTGATGTGCTTGAAGTGGCACTTGACATGAGGGAAAAGTTTGATGCTGTTTCGGATGAGCTTATGCACATTGACAAAATTGACACCAGCATGCTTTGTGACGATGAGGGGTGGTTAGTGAGTAATCCAATGGGAATATGGATAGAGAGAGAGATCCATGCAAAATTTGAAGGTGCAAAAATATACAGGAGGATGTATCAAAAGCGGATATAAATATAATTTATTTTTGTCTAGCAATTATTTGCTTAGGAAGGATATCTTGTTATGCACTTTTGCTCCAATCATGTTGGGTAGAACCATGTAAGAACCCCAGGTGCCCAGTTCCTTTGTGCTTCAAGAGTCAGTTAGTTCAGCCTCTGAGTTTTGAGACGTGCAGAAGTGGATTTTTTGTCTTTTTTTTTTGTTTCTTATCTGTTGCTCACCCTCTTGGTGGTCATTCATTCTCATTTGAGATTTAATCCTTCATTAAACTAAAAATATGAAACACAAAAAAGATAGCCATCATAAAGCAACCCAATTGCAGTTTTTTTGGGAGTAGGTGGACAAGTACTTGAGATGATTTCCTAAAACAAAATTAAGGGTTAGGAAAACCAGTTCAGCCTATCAAGTTTTACAGGGAAGAGCTTATGCATAAGCTTTGGTATCAGGTCGGACTGAACCATGAAAATGGAGCCCAAGATTGCCTAGGGGTTCTAGCTGAGCCGGCCTGTGGACGAAAATCTTTAGCCCAATCCTTGCCCAACAGGTTTGTCCTAATTGAGTTTACGGGCTGGGTTGAAAGTTCGGTCAACAGGCCATCTCCCACATACCAATGAGTTGGACTCGTGAGCTGTCCTGTGAGTTAAGTTCAATAGATTGAGATTTAAGACTTTTATCTTTTATTTTTTAAGCTCATTTTCACTTTTTCTGCTATTCTTTTTTCATAATTCTTGATGAGATTGCAGCATGAACAGATGGGTGGCCCAACCCAAGCCTAAAGCTTGACCTGCATTAAAAACATGATAGGATTCTCATTTCTTCTATATTTGATTCCTACGATCTAGCCTAGATCCAAATCTGACTTAAAGACATGTTAAAATTCGATCCTATAATTGAAAATAAATAATATTTCTTTTGTCACTACTAAAAAATTTATATTTTTCTCAATAATAATTAAAAACAAAAATCCAGTTACGACAGATAAATCTAATTTATGCTTGTATCAGATTAAACAATTCCCTATTCTATTCGATTTGATCCAATACAATTTAATCCTTCTATTGATACACGGTTATTTATTTATTTTTTATTTATTTTTTTGATAACTTATTGTCCTTTTGCTAGATTCTCACCCAAACACTAGTAAGAAGTAGGCAACCGAGTGGTTGAAGAGAAGTTCCACACAATGATCATGAATAACAATATGGGGAGTTCCTGGCCGGTTCTTTGGATCAGACTTAATTCCTATAAGGTCCTGACTCAAAAAGATTTAGTACATCTTTCCATTTTATTCTTGACATTCAGTCTAAACAAAGAAATCACTCAACTGTTCTACTTTCTCTCTCTGTCACAACTGTTCGAATCTCTCTCTGTTAATCGGCCACCAAAGACTACTTCTGACTACCGGTGACCATCATCGACCTCCGATGATTCATTTGGCCTTTATCTTTGATTGCCGACAGCCATTACTGACCTCTAGCAACTACCTTCGAATTTTGACAATATTTTTTTGTGTGACCATTTTTCATCTCCACCATGTCAATACCGCCAGTACCTCCCCAAACAAGGTGGTAACAAGAGAAAAAGAGAAGAATAAAGATTAAGAAAATGAAGGAGAGAGATGAGGAATTCTTACCAGAAAAAAATTCTTCACATTCATTGATTAACACAAAGAATCAAAGACAAATCTAGTAAAAAAATTATGATCGACACATTCAGTGATAAATTTAACCACTGTCTGCTCGTAACGCCCCAAAATAATTCAACATGAACTACCTACATTAATTAACATTCACTAAGACATGGCAATAAACCTCCCTTCATTACATAGTCAATAAGAGAGTTTATACAAAAGTTTCACATGCGGATACACATTCAATGATAAAAATATACATGAATCTATAGCTTGTGAAACATCTAGTCCCAAAACAATAAAATGCCCTTAAGGGCATACATCTTGCAAGGCAATAGCCCGGTTACACAGAATGGTCTCTCAGACCCATACACGTTTAGCCCTTGGCTTTACAAAATTTACAACAAAAACAAGTGAGCTATTTACTCTTCACAAAATATCCACGCCCTCAATTCGGCGGGATCACCACATCTTTACCTGCACCAAAGTCCCATAGGGGTAGCATAAAGCCCAGTAGAGAATTGTCACAAAGTATATACAGTTATGCAATTCTCAATGAAATATAAATGTTCATGTTATGCCATCCTCTCTTAAAGAAAATTCCATTTCATGCTCTTTTTAAAATTTCTATTTCAATAAAAGTTAGCAATCTCGACACATTTCAAACAAGCTTTCAATTTTAATCAATAGGGGCGGTAAATACGACACTGGTAATCCCTAGGCTGGTGTCTGCAAGTAGACTCTACGAGTACTACCAAACTGTCATTTTTGCCGGTATTAACCGGAAGGCTCGACACCTATCCGCGCGGTTTTCTGGTCTTTCACCATGGACACTCAGGCTAACTTATCAAGTTCAACTACACCTCCTATCCGGACTTACCACGTATTTACCCCATAACAAATTTCCATAGTTCTCATTACAATGTAATCTTTCTCAATGTAAACGCTTTTCCAACTCATGCCAAGATGTACAATGATGATAATGAACCAATTGAAAACATGATGCAATAATTACTAATTCATAGTATTTCTCTATTTTCAAAATACCTCTACAACAATAACAATCAACCCCATCTCATTTCTTCTTTTCAAGACTAATACACAAAATGCCCATGTGCCACCCATCTATAGTAACAACAACTCCCGCCATGCACAAACCACAGCAAGTTAGCCTCTTCAAGGCAATACAAGATGTTTTCAACATAAAACCCAAGGTTTTACAACTTTAACATTTCATGGTACATAATCATTCATCACTTCCCAACAACACAAGTTCAAGTAATTTAGAAAATGTGTTGTAATAACATTTCATTTCGTAAACCTTTAATAGATTTCCATTTTTGCCAAACTTGTTATGAGATTCACTCTCAATCATTTTCATGACACAAAATAATAAAGGATTTCATAAGTATTTTCTTATTTTCCAAAATCCCCAAAGTCTATGGTTCTTCATCACATACAAAATACTTTTTCCCATTTCTTGGTGAAAACCCTAATCAAAACATCTTTCTTAGATTAATAAGATGAAACCCTTAAAGATTGACCAAAAATTTGAAAGTTTAAAAACCCCTTTTTGAAAAATCTCTACATTTTTAACATCATAAGGTTGAAATCATCAAAACTAGAAGGAAACTCTTAAATCATCAACAAAATAGCAAAACTTGTATATGTAACTCAAGAATGTCCCTACCTCAAGGTCCTTGAGAAGATGGAGAAGAGAAACCCTAGTTTAGATGGATGCTCCTTCAACCCTCACTACACCAAGAGGAACCCTAGTTCTTGACCTTCAAGATTTAGAGGAAGATGATGATGATCTTGGCCCAAAGATTGCAAGAATCAAAGAGTTTTAATGCTTGAGGAAGTTTTCTAGAGAGAAGGGGGAGAAAAATAGGGTTTAGAGTGAGAGAAATAAGCAAAATGTGGTATACATTCAGACTAAAAAGAGAAGAAAAACAGAGATTCGGACTGCCCCGTCTGCCGCACGTGCGGCTCCCCTCCCCGCACGTGCGAAGTGCCCTTCCTGCACGTGCGGCCTTCATCCCCGCATGTGCAGAGCTCCTCTCCCGCACCTCTCTCCGTTCATGCATATTAGACAGAATGCATCCCAAACCTCCCC
Source organism: Camellia sinensis (assembly GCF_055761805.1). NCBI lineage: Eukaryota > Viridiplantae > Streptophyta > Magnoliopsida > Ericales > Theaceae > Camellia > Camellia sinensis. Next base: position 87,972,348 of record NC_138965.1, read on the forward strand.
TATATTCCGCACATGCGGCCTCATTCCCCACAGGTGTGGCCCCCACCCGCACGTGCTGCCCAAGGCCACCACACGTGCGGCCTTGGCCCAACAGCCAAGAAAAATCTGTTTCAGTCCCCGAGCACTCCGGACTCGACTGCGCACCTACCGAAGTGAAAATAAAGTCGATTCAAAATAAGCAAGGATGAGAGTATGAGAATGAAGGAACGTGTAGCAAAATCGACCTTCACACTGCTTGTTAAAAATTACAAAATCTCATCATCATTGTCACAAATCAATACAAGATTCAAAGACATATTCAATAATAAATTTATCATTGACTGTTTGTTAAAAAATTACCAAAAGAAATTCTCATCATCATTGTCACAATCAACACAAGATTCAAAGACATATTCAGTGATAAATTTATCACTGATAAACACATTCATATAAATTTCTCACTGACTGTTTGTTAAAAAATTATAAAAAGAAAATCTCGTCATCATCGTCACAAATCAACACAAGATTCGAATATATATTCAGTGATAACTTTATCATTGATAGATACATTCATTGATAAATTTCTCATTGACTGTTTGTTAAAAAATTACGAAAAGAAAATCTCATCATCATCGTAACAAATCAACTCAAGATTCAAAGATATATATCAATGATAAATTTATCATTGATATATTAAACCTTTGTTTGCAAGATTTGGTTTGAGAGAAATAAAGAGAGAGTGAAATATGGAAATTTATCATAGGTGAGTGATTAATCAATCCAACCACACCGATTCTCATAATTTCCCAATTTCGTGATTTTCACCTCAATTTCATATTTCCATATTTCCCTAAATTAATTATACAAATTAATCATTCACATTTAATTAGGACATTTTCCCCATTTTCTCAACTTTAGCCCTAGGGCTCAATTTCCTCAATTTTACACCAATAATCCCATTTTCCAAGGTCTCACATATATATGGAGCTCAACAATTGAAAACCCCCTTTCTATAATTTCAAATTCAAACCCTAACTTTCCAAAATTTCCATCTTTCACCATTTATACAAAATGACTAAAATTTAGGTTAAAACTCATAAAGACGAGTTGTTTATCCCTACCTCAAATGAAGAGACTCAAAGGAGATGATGAAGAAAACTCAAGATGCTCCAAAGTCCAACTTTTTCAGATCAAAGTGTAGCCCAAGCAAAGCTCTACCCTTTTTACAAAGGAAGTAGGGTAGAAACCCTCTAGATCAAGTGTATTGGTAGAGAGAAGAAGTGTGTAGAGAGAGAGAGAGAGAGAGAGAGAGAGAGAGAGAGTGACGGATCTAGGGTTTGAGATGAAAAGAAGATCAAAAGGTGAAGGGGAAGGTCGCTGCTGCGAACTGATATATACAGGGCTCGCTCGAGCGAAGAAGTGGTCGCTCGAGCGACTAGACATAAAAGAACCTCGCTCGAGCACAAGAAGCGTCGCTCGAGCGAACAATGTGAAGCTTCAGGTTTGCAACCCAGAGGCACGCTCGAGCGCAAGACTCCTCGCTCGAGCGAAGAAACACAAAACATAGAGCTCGCTCGCTCGGGCAAAATTACCAACCTTCAGGTCCAATCTGGAGGCAGACGCACACTCGAGTGCAAAAGTGCTCGCTCGAGCCAAGAGACACATCAAAGAAATCTCGCTCGAGCACAAGAACCTTCGCTCGAGCGAAGAAGAAAAAACCCAAGGCTCGCTCGAGCAACAAAAGCCTTGCTCGAGTGAAGGAACAAAATCTGGACAGCAACCATTTGTTCTAACACTCAACCAACCTGTTACAAACCTGCCCAACACATCCCAAAACTCAAATACAAGGAATTAAAGGATAGAAACAAGATATAGACAACAACCAATCAACTACGGAACCTAAGTCCGGAACACAATAAATAATGGAGGAAAACCAGGATTGCTATAACCTCCCCCTCCCCTTAAAGAATTTCGTCCCTGAAATTAGATGTAAGATTCAAAATTGCAAGTTTTCTTTTTAATTCTCAACATGATTACAATACAACCTTTATCAACATGATCCACTACCGATCATTCCTTCTCTTTTCAAGAGAACAATATATAATATAACTCAACATGCATTATCAACATGCATTCTTTTGAATTTCAACTAATTTCGAACACACATTCTCCACAATTCCATAACATATGCAATGTTAAAAAAAAAAAAATTCCATTTCTACAACACATTTAACATATACAATGTTAAATTTAACTCATTTCTTTGGAACGCATGCAACAATTTCAATACTTCCATAATCCAAAACATATACAATGTTCTTAGATTACAAAACAGAATTTTCAACATATGCTCAAACGTTAACAAACAGGTTCGGATATTTCTCTCAGACCTCCAACTTATGTTCCCAAGTGGCTTCCTCAACCCCATGATGTTTCCATAATACCTTGACCAAGGGAATGGTCATGCCTCACAATACTTGGTCCCGTTTATCCAAGACCGTACCGGTCTCTCCTTATACGAGGCATCCTCATTAACCTCTAGGTTGGTCCAATCCAACACGTGCGACGGATCCGGCTCGTACTTCCGAAGCATGCTAACATGAAACACGTCATGCACTCTGGACAACTGCGGTGGTAATGCTAAACGGTATGTAACCTCTCAAATCCACTCAAGGATCTCAAAAGGACCAATAAACTGAGGGGACAACTTCCCAAACCTCATCAAACCCCTCCTAGGTGATATTTTCAGAAAGACATGATCACCCATCTCAAATAACAAAGGCCTCCTCCTACGGTCGGCATAGCGCTTTTGGCGACTCTGGGCTGTAATTAGCCTCTTATGGATAAGTGTCACTTTCTCCGTCGTTTCTCGCACCAACTCCAGGCCCAACAAAAGTGCATCACCCACCTCAGTCCAACATACTGGGGATCTACACGGTCAGCCATACAAGGCCTCAAACGGTGCCATGCCAATACTCGATTGGAAACTGTTATTGTAGGCAAACTCCACTAAGGGTAAGTGCCTCTTCCACGACCCCTTAAAGTCAAGGGCACACCCTCGAAGCATATCCTCAAGGATCTGAATGGTACGCTGAGACTGCCCGTTAGTCTGAGGATGGTAAGCCGTGCTAAAAGTCAATCTAGTGCCCAAGGCACTCTGCAAATTCTGCCACAACCTAGCAGTAAAACACGAATCTCTATCTGAGACAATCAACACTAGGACCCCGTGCAACCTCACTATGTCTCGAATATATAAGTCGGCAAAATGACCTATTGAATCTCTTACGCGCATAGAAATAAAGTGCGCCGACTTGGTCAACCGGTCCACTACTACCCAAAATGGCATCACTACCCCGTTGAGTTCTCGGAAGACCTACAACGAAGTCCATTGTGACATGTTCCCATTTCCACTCGGCTATAGGCAAGGGTTGCAATAAACCCGTTGGCCTTTGATGCTCGGCCTTCACTTGCTGACAAGTAAGGCACTTAGATACAAAAACTGCCACATCCTTCTTCATACCCCTCCACCAAAACTGGCGACTCAGATCATGATACATCTTTGTGCCTCCCGGATGCACCGCAAGGCGTGAATGGTGAAACTCTCGGAGTACTTCCTCTCGGTAAGACTCCGACACAAACAAGCGGTCTCGGTACATCACACTCAGGTCGGGATATATGGTCAGACCCTTGTTAACCTTCCCACTGGAGACCTTTTCCCGAAGGGATTCCACCTCAAGGTCATCCTTCTGTACTTCTAACACTCGATTCACAAGTGTAGGTTGTATAACTACAGAAAACAGAGCCGCAGACTCAACAGAATTGCCTAGATGCAAGTCAAACTCCCCAAGAGTACCCAACATCTCCCATTCCCTGATGGCTATACAGGCTACATCACTAATGGATTTCCTACTTAGGGCATCGGCCACAATATTGGCCTTTCCGGGATGGTAATGCAACTCAAAGTCGTAATCCTCTATAAACTTTATCCACCGCCTCTGCCTCAAATTCAAGTCTTTCTGTGTAAATAGATATTTTAGACTCTTATGATCTACGAACACCTCGAATCTCTCACCATAAAGGTAGTGCCTCCAAATCTTCAAGGCAAATATTACAGCTGCTAACTCTAGGTCATATGTAGGGTAGTTTCCCTCGTGTGTCTTCAACTGCCGTGAGCCATAGGTTACTACTTTCCCCTCTTGCATCAATACACAACCTAAACCATCTCATGAGGCATCACAATACACTTGTCATGACCTGAACCCGCCCCTATAGATTAAGGTCATAACCGGCTAGTAATCATGAGATTACCTATGGCCTTAAACCAAAACAAGCGTATAGTAACAGAGTGAAGGGGCCAAAAAGGAAGCAAACTTAAAAATTTTGTCCAATGAGCTATGCTTACATAGCATGTCAAAACATTTCACATATACTTAGTAATAACTCACACCACATACCAGAAGTTAACATCTTGTATACCTAGGATCATTTAAATGCATAGTCAGCCATGGGAAAAACTTATATACATAAATGGTCTATCATGACCAATAGAAATAGCAAAAGAAATACAAAAGATCATAAACAAAGCCTCTTGCGTAAGGCACCTGGGCTGACTTCACAAAACTCGGGTTCCTTTCTTAAATTCCACTAAAGCTGGGGTTGAACGTCCCTTTGCTCACCTACATACATATAGATAAGAGTGAGCTAACACCCAGTGAATAATATCAAAATAAAGAGGTTAATGAATGAGGTTCGTTCATAAATGAGTCATACTTCTAATGTACACATTTGAACCACTATTCTCATTCACACCAGATTTACAAATCTCAACAGAGCAAAACGACCTTGGGTCCAACACATCATATCCATATGCAAAACGACCTCAGGCCCAATTCTTATATAAAACAATACGACCTTGGGCCCATCTATACGAAACGACCTTTGGTCCGGCCAACTCTTTATTCAAAATGACCTTTGGTCCAATTCAAACATATCAAACGACCTCGAGCCCAATTCGAATATATCAGGCGTATCAAACGGCCTTGGGCCCATTCTCTTTATATTCATATCTATGCGTATTTCATATTCATGATCATGACCCCTTTTCATTCAAATGGCCCATAGCCCATCACGGTATTCAAACATACCAAATGACATATTCAAACAGCTTTTGGCCCATCTTTGCATTCAGGTTTAACGACCTTTGGCCCAATCGTTCATAACCGATGGCCTTTGGCCCAATCATTCATGTAAAACGGCCTTTGGCCCAACCGTTCATGTCAAACGGCCTTTGGCCCAATCATTAATACCCAACGGCCTTAGGCCCAATACAGATATATCAAACATATCAACGGCAAACAGCAAACAACCTTATACAAAATTAGATATATAGAATACTCATTCATATTTCAAATTAACAAATCCATGAAGCTTATACAGAAGTAGCATTCGGAAAGTAACATACTTGAAAATATCTTTATTAAGATATTACTTACAGTGATTTGCTGGGGGATTTGCTCTCGTGCTTGACCCTACACATTTCATGAACATAATGGGTCACAAACGATTCAATCTGTTCTTAATTCATACATCCCTCTTAGGCTTCTTTCTTATTCTTCTAACTCATTTACAATGCTTAATATATGCCTAAGAGTACTTATAAATGAAAGAGAATGGAAAATGAAACACAAAACATCCTTACAAATTTTCTAAAACAGGGCTCCCCACTTGAACGTGGATTTCGCCGCTCGAGCGGACCCCCGTGGTCTGCCAAAGGACTGCTTGCCTTATTTTCAAGCTCGAGCGTGAATTCGGGCGCTCGAGCTGAAAATCACACTGCATGGCTCCCTGCTCGAGCATGAATCTTCCCGCTCGAGCAGCCATCCATGTCTGCAAAAGTTCTGGGAACTAGCATTTCACGCTCGAGCGGACATGCCAATTTCTGGGTTTTCCAAAATCGTTCTTCAAGTGCTACCTTGATATTCAAAGGTCCAGCATTTATGTTTTTGCTCCAAAAACATGGAAACACAATATATAGCATAAGGATGCAAGCAATATGAGGCCAATTATTCAGAATCCATAATCATACTCTCAAATTAATCAACATTTCTCTTGTATGGTTGAAACCCATGCATTCAAACTTCATATAATCTTCATATCTCCATTAATCAAACATGTATGTCAATTTTGACTCCAATTCTAGTACAAATGACACTTATAATCATGAAACTCATGTAGATTATGCATGCATGGGAGATTTGGTGCCCAATTCTCATTGTTTAACATGATTCATGCTCAAATATGCAAATTCATAGCAATTCTTTGCATGCATGTACATAAAAGCTTCCAATTCTTCAATTTCATCTCAATTTATGTTCTTGATCACCATCAAACCTTGAATTTACAATATTACAAACTTAATTCATAAATCTTTGCTCAAATACTCACCCATGAGCTTTAATTCTTCCAAATTATAGTAAATTCTTGAGCCTAGACTCTCAAAGCTTGAGCTCCTTAGCAAGATCTTCAAGATTGGCCCTTCTCTCTCTCTAAACTCAGTTCTCTCTCTCTCTCTCTAAGGTGTGATTTCAGCCAAATGAGTTCAAAGAGAGGAACTAAGTGTATATAAGCCTATTTTTAGGCTCTCTTAATCACACTTCATTAACACTAATTAATTGAGCACTATTTCATCAGTTTAATCTAATTAATCTGATCCAAATCAATTTTCAATTAAATTTCACCGTAGGCTCTAAAAATTACGCTAATCACAATGGCGTAATCAATTTCGGATTCTGTGGCCGATAGGGCCTTCAATTTAAATTCTAAATTAGATAATCAAACAGATTTTCCTACGGTGAACAGATAGAAATTCAAAACCAGACATATTCATATAAATGGCACTCAAAATCATATCAAACACATAATCACAATCATAATCAAGATTAATTAGCATAACACGGACCAGGGTTATCACAGTCTTCCCCCCTTTAGGAAGTTTGGTCCTCCAAACTTATTTTACCTTTAGTCGAAAACAATTCGAAATACTTTTTATTCAACGGTTCCAATCATTTTGATAGTTATTTGCTTAGTCTCAAAATCAAGCAACACTCTGTTCTTAATCAGTCAGAGACTTACCTTTTCCTCCATACAAGGCTTATATGATGTCACACCGAAACTAGAGTGTATGTTATTGTCGTAAGCAAAGTCTGCCAATGAAGGATAGATTTTTTCAACTTCCCTGAAAATCTAATGCATACATTTGGAGCATTTCTCCCAGAATCTAAAAAGTTCTTTCTGATTATACATTGATTTGCGGATGAAAAGCGACATTGAATTACAATTCAGTTCCCATTGCCTCTTGAAGGCTTGTCAAAATTCAGACACATTTTAGGATTCCTGTCTAAAACAATAGACCCTGGGACCCCATGCAAACGAGCAATCTTATCGATGTAAATAGTGGCTAGTCTATAAGCATCATACGAAAATTTTACGGGGAGGAAATGAGCAGACTTAGTAATTCTATGTACAATAACCCAAACGAGACTTATACCTTGGGTGCTCAAGGTAGCCCCGCAATGAAATTCGTAGTCACATATTCCTATTTCCATTCCGAAATAGAGAGAGGTTGAAGTAGTTCCATCTATATCTGATATTCGACTTTGACTCGTTGGCACTGAAAATATTTAGACACAAATTCAACAATTTCCTTCTTCACAATAGGTCACCAACATATTTATTTCAAATGCTAGCTAACTTTACCATAGAAGTTTGGTCTATTTCCTTGTCACAGAAGTTCAATTCATTCTTCAATAATTCCGTAATTCACAATCCAATTCAGTATTTAGTTTAGTGACTCATCGCAGTTATCCAAGGTCAATCAAAAGTCTTCAGGAACACAAAGTGGATCCAGACGTTGATTCCCGAGTCAACAAAGATAACAACGAAGCAATCAACCACACGACGTACATAACTCATATGTCCCCATAGTATCGATTGTAAAGTACAATAACATCAAAGCAGTCAATTTCTAACATCATACATGTGTTCTCAATTTGTTCCACAGTTTACAATTCAGTTTAATATTCAATTCTCTGTTCCATCAAGTCTTTCCACATTATTTGATAGCCGTCAAAAGCATAAGGCAATTCATATATTAATCCCCATGACGTCAAAGATAATATCAAAGGAGTTAATCAAATGTTAAGTACAATTTACACATCCTCAGAGCCCCAATTACAGAATATAATGGCACTGAGCAGTTATTTACAAGGCGTACTGAATTCACACACTTTCGGATAATCAAGGTTTTCTAATTCCAATAGTGTTCACAATCAAAGTGGTTCACGGTCAGTAGTAACCATAACCTGATTTCGCAAAATCTGATAACACTGAAGCAACTATTCTCCCATACAAAACATATTCTGATCAGTCAAAGATAAATGTTCAGTACTGTTTATAGTCGAATCAATCTGCCATCATCGGTTCCCATAGCGTGAAATAAACAAGAATATGACAATACACAAGCATTATTCCTTAAAATACCCAATCACTGGATTTGCTCAATTCCGTTCATCTACAACACGTATGTCTCCAACAATTAAAGGTTGGTTCTTAATGGTGTTCATGGTTAGATCGGTCTGTTGATAGCCCACATAAGGTCTTCTAAATAAGTCAAGTATTCTAAACGGATTCAAGTTTCAGGTCTATCTATTTTCTCATCAAGAATAATCTGGTTCTTTATTCATGAACGATTCGTAATCCCCCTTAACCGAATCAAATCAGATAGAGGGTCTTATCAAATCAATCCAGGCAAAGGTCTTGTCAAATTAAATCAGACAAAGGTCCCATCAATTTATATCAAATGAGGGTTCTGTCAGGCCAAATCAAACATAAGTTCTATCAGATCGAATTAGATAAAAGTTTTCTCAAATAAGGTACATTTGGTTCCGTGAGGCATATTTCGTTGCTTAGGTACATAGTTGATAGTTTCACAACTGTCCTAAGTTCATTAGTTCTCAAAGTCATATTAAAGTCATTCATCACAACCGTTCATATCAAAGTATTTCAAGTCATGTACAATATGGCATTGTCCACATAAGTTTAGGTGTAGTTGTATATGCATGCAGTTGTTCATATCAGGAGGTATGTATCATAATCAATACAGTAGTTCCCAAATAAGTCTTATATGCAAATATATGGTGCACAGTAACACATTAAACAAAGTTCCTTGGTTGCACATAATATAGGATTTGTTATGCAAAAGTTCCAAATCAGTCACAAAAGCATAGGTTTACGAGTCAAGCCTAGTGTAGCCACATAGTCCAGTCAATTGTCTACCAGTCAGAATACATGATCTCACAAGTTATAGAGTTCATCATTGGGTGCTCAACTCAGTCACACAATCACAGAGTCATAATTCCAGTGGTTTAGTCATTGAAGACAGTGATATATCAAATCACCCTGAGCATAGGTTTAGATGTATATGTGCATGTACATAGTCAATCAATATCTCGATACGTATTTCACAAATTTCCCAAATGGGGCAGATACATACAGTAAATAAGGTATTGATCCTGTGGGTCCAACCAATCTAGATACATATAACAGATATGAAAGAATATGCCGAATCGAATCAAATAATATCCCAAGCAAAGATGTACACATGTACTAGTTCAGAATCAGTCAACATATAAGCATTCGTTTATAAACAGTATAGATACCTGGAATAACGGTTGCAGTATTCTGAGTGCTTTTTGGGACAAGTGCAATTACTCTATCTTGATTAGCAGTTCCCGCCATTGGTACGAATCCAACTGAGACAATGGGTCTATTCACGTTTTGCTCAGTCCGGGGACAGTTCCTTACCATATGGTCCATTTTACCACACCCATAACAAGCCCCAGAAATTCGATAACAAACTCCTCGGTGTTTCTTACCACATTCATTACATCTCGGTGCTGTATTCCTTGTAGAGTTTGAAGTGCGTGATGATCTCATATTTTGCTTTTTAAATGACCTCTTCTTTGAGAAAAAGCCTTGTCTCTTGCTTTTCCATTTAGAAGACCGGTTCATGTTAGCTTCAATCATCAGTGTTCGGTCTAGCACCTCAACATATTGTAGACACCCCATTTTTGACCGTCCTCAAGACTTGGACGTCATCGTTTGAACACTCGATGATCATCCATGCTTGTGTTCGTTTTGGGTTCCCGGAGGCCACGGCCGTGCGCCTTGCCTCAGGATCTCTCAACTTGCCTTTTTTTGTGCTTGGTTGTGGACCAAACACTTGTGTTTTTGCTTCTGAGGGAAGAGGGTGGCTTGTTTGCCATCCCCTCAACCCACCGGCCAAGGCTTGAGGCCATTGGCCCTGTTTTTCTTCCATCGGCCAAAAGTTTTGGCCGATCGGCATTGTATTTGGTCGGCCGGCAATTGTGTTGGTCGATCGGCCATTTTTGCTGGCCGAACCCTATTCATCTGCTTTATTCAGATATTTTGTGCCAGCTGGCACAACTGGCACCCACTATTGACCCTCTTTATACACGTGTATGGAGGGATTTGCCCCTTTGATTAACTTTCTGAAGAAGCTTTTCTTTTGGTTCTCTATAAAAGAGAACCATCTCCTCCCTCCTTAAGGGTTTAGAAAAATTAGGTTAGAGAGTTTAGATATAGTTTTGTATCTATACTCCCTTGTTTGATCCTATTTTGTGCCTTAAAGTGTAGTATTGTCTTATTATTGCACACAAACACACACTAGAACACCATCCTCTTGGAACTGATGTCCGTTGAGGTTGATTTCAGAGTTCTTGGACTGGTTTAAGCTTGAAAAAGTTACTGGAGCTGTGTTCTTGAAGGTGGTCTTCAAGGGTGAGCTTTTTACTTTTAATACCCCATTCTTGCTTAAGCTTTTAGCCTATCTTGCATATTGTTTTAAGCTTCGACTATAACCGATAAAAGTTTTTTATTTTGTGTGCTTTAGATCTTTGTTTAAGGTCATTTTGAGGTTTGGGGTTGTTTCCCCCATTTTAGGCCTTGTTTTAGGCCATCCCTTTTGGCCCTTATTCTTTGCTTTGCCTGACCTTTCTACCATTGAAATCCAGAGGATTTTCAGTGGTGGAAAGGTGGTTTTGGTGTCCTAAATAGGAGAGGGTCATCCCCTCTCATTGTTGTCTTGAAACCTTGCATACGTAGCTTATGTTGGTAGCTTGTATGCTTAGCTTGTTTTAGCTTCATTTCAGTATATATTAGGCTTTGTTTTACCATGATATAGCACTATTTAAAGTTGGTTTAGACATACCATGCATGCTTCATGTACTTGTCTTGTAATCCCATGATTTGCCTTAACATGCATCATGCTTTAAGCCATGTTTCTAGCATGATTTTGGCTCGACTCCATGAAGCTTTTAGTCTTGTTGTAACATGCTTAAGCTCTGATTTGAGTTGTTTTGACCATATATGCCATGCTTTGTATAGCCACCATGCGTTTTAGCTTGTTAACTTTGAGTGTCCAAGTCACTAGCATGCTTTACTTGGCTTATTTCAGTGATTTGGAATCACTTGTTATGTTATTTCAGTCCATATAGTATGCTTATATACTTGCATTCGTCACTCCTTTAATGGTTTAAAGGGTTTGTATTTCATGCCTCATGAATGGTCCATTGTGTATGCCACCATGCTTAGGTCTTTGGGATGCCATCTAAGTGAGTTTTTGGGCTCATTTTAACATGCCACAACTTTGATTATGGTTTCTTAAATCATACCATGTTTGGTTTCGATAGGTGTAGTGTAACGTCCCTTTTATAGCCTTGCATGCTTCATGTTTAGTACTCACCTTTCTAGCATGTTTTGGTCTCATTCAATATATGTTTTAGGCTCACTTTGGAATGATTTAGGACTGTTCAAGGTTATACTTGCCATATGCTCTTTGTTTTGTGTAGCTTTGGTTCAAGTCCCTTTACTAGTTTTATGCTTTAAGCCTTATGTATGCTATGATTATGATTATATGTGTGATTTGGCATCATTTCTAATATCATTTCAGAGCGTGTAATGTTGTCACACTTGCATGCTTTTCACTCTTTTAAGTGTGCTTAAGAGTTGTGTCTTCATGCCTAGGTGATAGGCCAATTAGCATACATGTTTGTATATGCTTTTGTCCCTCATTGCTTAGCATTTTGGCCACTGATTTGGGCCTATTTGAGAGCTGCCCATTTTGGTTTAAGACCATCTCCGCATGTTGTTGCATACTTGCCTTGCATGTTGTTGCATACTTGGCCTATTGCATGTTGTTGCATGCTTGAGTTATATTGCATTTGGCATGCTTTTTGTTAAGTTGCTTTGCATGATTGCATGCTAGTCCCATTGCATATTGTTGCATGCTTATCATTAGTATTGTTGTTGCATGCCTATTACATTGTAATGCTTACATGATTATGCTACTTTGTCAAGTTCATCATGCATGTATCACATTGGTCCAAATATACTTGCCCCATATGTTGTTACATGCTTGCCTAACCTTGAATGTTGTCACATGCCTTGCATGTTCGCATGCTTGTCTAGGTTGCATTGCATTTGGCATGCTTATTACCATTAGCCTTGTACGGCTTTATACTTAACATGCTCATGTTGCATTAGTTTTGCTTGTATGTTTGCATCCAATGCCTCTTGATCAATCATGATAGAGGTTAGGGCCCCTTATGTGTTTTTGTGCATGTCATTTGATATTAAAAATGCACACTTGGCTCCTTTGGCCATCATGCATTGAAATGCGTGATTGGTGGTCCGAGGGTCAAAAACTACACTCCCTTGAGTTCATAACATGATAGGGAGGGTGGTCGTGCAAATATTGTCTTGTAAATGCATTGCCATGCTCTGTTTGTCCTCTGCTACAGCAAAACAGCATTCTACAGGAAGATATGGCAGATCGGCCATCTTCAGTGCCGGCTGGCTACCAATGTTTGGCCGAGAGCCTCATTTGTGGTCGATTACCAATTTCCCTTGACCGATGGTCCTATATTTTGGCCGGTGACCTTCCACAACACTCAGGGAGTGGTTCAGAAGCATCCTTGAGACTTGTGCAGTTTTCAAAGGTGCAGAGCAGTGCAAACAGAGGCAACATATGGCATGGCGATGGATTTTCGAGCAAAGCCGACCGAGCATGCATGCATCCTTCTTCCCGAGGCTGCTTCGCTGCTTTACTAGCTTAATTAATTTGTTTATTTAGTTAAGTGTTGTGTAATAATTAATTAGCTTGTTAGTTAGTTAATTTATATTGTTCTTTCGGTGCCTCCATCGAGAGGGCACAATTGTGTAATAAGCGTGCGTGAGTGTGTGAATATCTTCCAACCTCACGTCTTTCTCCCTTTTACTCACCTACTTATGATGGTTAGTTTTAGGGCATATTTCATTTTAGCATCCTTATGCTATGCATGTTTGTATCCATTCATCTGTATTGCATGCACCGGGCTTGGCGCATCATACTAATTGCATCGTATTTCAATTCCAAGTTGAATACGTGTATCGAATTGTCGTATCTCACATGCCATCTTAGAATAGCCGAGCCTATTTCTAGTTGCATTTTGCATGTGTTGCATTAGCCATCTCAACATGAACTAGGATCATGCATGATTACTAACTAGTTCCTTGTTTTTTCTTGGAGTACACTATAAGTGTTTATGCTTTAGCATCTCACATGTACGTGAATGTTAACATGACAACATGCTTGCCATGAGGCTAATTGCTTATATGATATAACTACCTGAATGCCTGTGGGTGAAGGTTGGATTGCTTGAATTGGAACGATTCATTGAAATCCTTGTTTTTTTAGCCTACTTGCGAGTAGCAAAACTTCAAACCATTTCCAAACAAACGGATATGTGATGCTTTGTTCCAAATTAGGCAATCTAGTCTATACTTGTTTTGTTGTGCACATCACGTAGTAAAGATTAGCTAATTAATCGGAGTAAGAATGCATGTGTTTTCAAAAACTCGATATCATACTTAGTACAGGCCGATCTTAAGATCGGGCGAGCGGGGGTGCTCATAGATGACCTTCCCCAATCGTACCCAAGTTCTCGAGCCGAGGTAACTTTGGTGATGACGGACACGTGGCCTTTGGCATGAGTCAGGGTTTCCTAAATTCTCCCAAAAATAAAATATTTAGATGGCGACTCTGTATCTGGAAAGCAGTCCATGTTTGGCACTTCTTTTTTAAAAATCAGTTTTCCAAAACGATTTGCCGGATTTGGACTCTTTGGTGATTTATTAGTCTTGCATTGCACTTTGTAAGATCAGATTAAGAACCGTGACATAATGAGTCTGAACTGTGGTAAGCAATAAGCCTCCCCGAGGCACGTCCACAGTTTCTAGCGACTCTGCTGGGGATTTAGAGAGCTTGACTCGAACTCATGATATCGTGTTTTGTCTACACTTATGTGGTTCTTTGTATTGCATTTGCATTGGTGCGCCTAGGACACCATGTTTGCCGTATGTTATTCCTGAACGGTTTGTCGGAGGCTTGCTTTGAGAAGCATGCCATAAGGCTGACCGGTTGCGGGCTCTGCCACGACGGGAACACAAACCCCGGTTTTTTTCCAGGGCACCCTTTTTGACCATTCGACCTAGTGCATATTCGGAATCCGTAGTGACCATTCAAAGCTAGGACAGGTTGCTTACCCAATTGTAGGTTGTTTGAAATCGCTGTGTGTGTAGTGAAACCCTAGCTCCTGACAAAATAAGACAGGGAAACCCTACCCCAACATAGGGGTGTTTTTGGCTCTCATTTGCTTGCTATGTGCTTTTAGAGTGTATCTCTACAGGGAACGCATATATCAGTTTGCAAGTCTGAGTGTCAGGCCTGCGGGCATCAGTATCAGTGTTTTGAGAATTAGTTATATCTGCGGGTATCAGATTCAGATTTGAGGTAGTGATTTTGGGGAACAGTGATCAGTGGTTGAGAATAGTTCATTCAGCTTGTGTTTGCCAACTGTGTGTTGTCTTTATTTAAGCTGTTATGCTATCCATTTTTTTTTTAATTTCCTTATTATGTTTTATTTATCTTTTTGCAAGGTAGTTTAGCATCATTGCATCCAACCAGTTAGATATCCCCCGAGCACTCTGGATCAGAGGTCGTAGACTTAATCGATCTAGGGATCTGATAAACGGACAAATGGTGTTCCTTTCTCTACCCCCGGTTACCAGACAGAGGTCAAGAAGGCGCAGTGTATCGTTACAGTGGTTGTCAGATCAGTGGTCTACCCCATCAGTGGATAGTCAGGCTGAGGTCTCAGTTTTTACTACAGGAACAGATATACCGGTTATTCAGCCAGATCAGCATAACATGGCAGGCCTAGAGGAGATGATGCGTAAACTGCAGGAAAGTATGAGAACCATGCAGTAGGACGCTGCCCATCAAGCAGAATTCGCCAAACAATAGGTCGAGGTCATGGCCCAGCAGGCAGAGTTAATTGCCAGGCTACAGTAGCAAACTAGAGCATCTGCTTCACACCAAGCTCCTCCCCCACCAAGAGTTCCAATACTTAGGGAGACATCACCCGTCCAGGAAGATACGGACATTCCAACAGGGCCGGCTCTACCCCCAATCCTACCCCAGTTATCCAAAGCACCTACCCACCTACTGGATTCTCCCTTTGAGTTCGAGGTGGACCCCACAGCATTAAAAGTGAGCAAACTTGAAAAGCTGTTTAAGAAGTCTCTGGGTGTGAAGTCCATTCCAGATATTGAGGATGGGTACACTGACTCGGCTGTGATGCTGCCAGACCGTTTTAAGATGCCACATATTGACCGCTTTGACGGATCTGGGGATCCCATGGTGCATTTGCGGCTGCTTTCGGACATACTAAGGCCGATGGGTCTCACCAGTTTACAAAAGCTTTCTTTGTTCGGTCGGACCTTGTCGGGTATAGCGGCCATTTGGTATGCGAAATTAGAAGATTCCGTCAAGAGGAGTTGGGAGGAGATGGCCGAGGCCTTCACAGCTCAATACTCCTATAATACACAGATCGAGATTACGACCCGTGATCTTGAGACAACAAGGTAAGAGCCGAAGGAGAGTTTCTCTGATTTTGTGACCCGATGGAGGGCCAAGGCTTCGATGATGACCATCAGGCTTGTGGACAAGGATCAGATTAGGATGGTTGTGCACAACCTCTAACCCAAACTTATGCAGAAGATGATCATTCTCCCTCTCCCCACCTTTTCAGATTTACATGAGATAGGGGTACAGATCGAGGATGCGATGAAACAGGGTCTGATTGACCAAGATAGAGAGCAGCCCAAGAGGGCATTCAACCGTAGCACCAATGCAGGCACAAGCAGTGCTGCAGCTACCAGATCTTTAGACGTGGGAATGGTCACCACCACCACCACCCCGAGAACCCTTGCAGCTACGCCATTCACCGGTGCGTCCGGAAGTAGCTCACAATCAACCAAGTATTCCCCCCAAGGCCAAAGAACCTTTATCTCACTATACATGCCTTTGTCCAAGGCTCTGGGGGTTTTGATCAGGAAAGGGCACTTGAAGCCCCTGGAGCCGCGGCCATTACTAGATAAACTTCCTGCTTCCCATAACCCAGCCAGGTACTGTGCGTTTCACCAACAACATGGTCATGAAACCGACTATTACTTTCGACTGCGTCATGAGATTCAGGATCTCATTGATAACAGGGTGATCGTGCCTCCGGAGAAACCAAATGCCACAACCAACCCTCTCCCACCACATAACCAAGCTCCACCTCCCAAATGCATCAATCTAATCCAAACTGGGGTTGTGTCATATGACCCTAGTGTATATATCACCCCTTCTCACCCACCCAAGCCGAAGGTGTTCATCCCTGACAGCACTGACTTGTGCATGGTGGACATCTCCCAAACCTAACCTAAGACGATGGTAGTGGTTATCGAAGATGGAAGTGGGTCGACTGTGGATGTAAATCAGATTGATGATAGAGAGCCTGAGGGGTCTGTAAGCTTTGTGAACAACCTGAGCAGTTATTTTATATCAGCAGGCCAGGCTAGGCCGAATGTGGAATTGCCAGTAGGGGTAGAGATTTGTGTAGTCCGGGAAGATGGACTTGATCAGGGGCTGGATGACCTAGCAGAACTAGAGGAGGACATTGCGAATCTTCAGTTTTTCAACGAACAGGACTCAGGGGACGTGACTGTCAACTAGTTTGGTTTGGATGGTTCAGCAGAGTCTACCGGGTGGCCTGACGATCAGCTGGATGTTCTTGAACAACCTCAGTCAGAACAGGGTTCGTCAGGGACGGGGACATCAGTTATGGCTGGCAGGGCCGAGGAACAGAGTACATCACCGGAGAGCACCGGTGTTAAGAATTTTGCTCAGAATACGGGCAGTTTGGGGACTGAAGAAACTGAACAACAGGCTGTGCTGAAGCAACTTGAGCGGGAAAGGATCAAAGATTCTAAGAGGATTTCAAAAGCCAAAGCCCCTGTGGGGACAGAATATGCTGCGGGCATGGGAGCGGAAGGTGCTGTGGGCATAAGAGTAGCTATAACGGAGCCGGACTGGTGTCTGTTGGTTGCCGATGGCATGTGGTGGGAAGATGATGATCTATGTCTTGCTCACACAGATGAGGACTGGGGGAATAACCAGTCAGATGATACCTGGTACACTGGTGAAGTAGATCATATGACTAGGAGCGGGTGTTATTTCAAGCCCCCGTACTTAGATCAACCAGAGGCGTCTGGAAAGGACAAGGAAGCGGAGAAGCATAAAGATAAATTGCTCGAAGAGGAAGCTGTGTTGAAACATCTGAAGAAGATACAGGCAGACATCTCCATCTGGGGACTGCTTATGGCTTCAAGAGTACATAGACAGGCAATCCTTTCAGCAATGGACAAGGCCAAACTTTCAATAGACACTACGCCCGAGCAGCTGGTAGGATTGGTCTTTCCGGGAGGAGCTTCCCCGACATTGACATTTTCTGACAAGGAACTGCCGCCTGAGGGCGCAAATCACAACAAACCACTCTACATCTCTGTGGAATGTAGAGACAAGTAGGTACCGGTGGTTCTTGTCGATACCGGATCCGCTATTAACGTGTGCCCATCGAGGACAGCATAGGCAATTGGGTTGAAGACCTCAGACTTTGAGCCGACTGCCCAGGTGATAAGGGCCTATGACAATACAAGCAGAGAAGTGATGGAGACCGTGAAGATTCACACCCAGGTTGGTCCAAGACAACACGAGACTGACTTTCATGTCTTGGACGTTCCCGTAACCTTTAATCTACTCCTGGGGTGGCCGTGGCTGCACCAGGTGAAGGCGGTCTCTTCTACCTTGCATCAGATGTTGAAATACCTCCACGGGAAGGGAGTGGCTATAGTTTTTGGGAATTCGTCAATTCATCCGCCACTAGAGGTGTCTACACCGGTTTTGGAAATCGAGCACGACACGGAGGATGTGTTCCTATCAGGATTTACCCTAGCCGAGGCCTAGGTCATTCAGAACACTTTGGCTGTTGATGAAGGGTTGTATGTCAGCGCGCAGTCAGTGTATCTTATGAACAAGCTTCAACACATCCCCAGGATGGGACTAGGAAGGAGTGGCCGGAAAGGTGTGGCAGTATCGGCCGAAGTGCCGCACAACCCGTATACCTTTGGTTTGGGTTATCTACCCACTAAAGAGGATTGGGTGAGAAAAGGCAAAGAGATGGTCGGGAGAGCCAGAGCCAAGCAGGCCGGGAGGCATTTTGATTTGATGCATCGACTTATTCAGGGCACTCTAAACGGACGCTTCGTCTGGGAGGGGGATGACTTTCCATTTTGCGGCTTCCCAGAGCCATGGTTAAATGCCGAGAAGAGGCACTTGCCAGGTTTCGAGATCTTCTTCGACTTGCAGTTATCTGGGGATGATGTTGCTATGGAATAGACAGACCCATCAGCCGAGGTTGAGCAGTGTAAAGAAGTGGATTCCGAGAGTATCGAGATCGAAATGGGGGTAGCACTGGCTTGTCTACTATCAGATCCTCCGATCGTACATGAGTGCTTAGGGGATGATCTCTTACTGTCTATGATTGGGAATGAAACGGCCGTGAGCCCACCTTCAAACATTTTGGATGCATCCGTCGCGGCCTCCCTCGTCTGGTAGTACGAGGAGGGAGTCTTATCAAGCAGCATCGGGTCAGGTAGTGAGCCAGAATCTGATTCCACCGAGCTTGTAGAATCGGAATCATGTTCCAGCTTGTCTGAGTCTGAGTCCAGTATTCGTGGGGGTGATAACCCGGATGCCATAATCTTGTCCAGGTCGTCTTTTTCTCTCTCTTTTGAGTCTTTTTTAACAGAAGAATCAGATGGACTGGATGAAGTACTTAATGAGAATGATGCGGCTGTGGCCTTTGATTACTTTTCTGTACCCTTGATTTATTGCATTAATTTAGATTTTCAAAACTTTGATGAAAACGACGAGGAAGAAATTCCTCCGATTTTGAAACATTTGCTAGAACAAGAGTAAGAAAGATTTGTAAAACTGCTGGTTGACGAAATCACCCAAATTAACATTGGTACTAAGAAGGACCCGCGGCTGGTCCAGATTAGGTCCACGTTGTCTTCGGAGGAGCACAAGCGCTTAGTCGCTTTATTAAAAGATTTCAAAGATGTTTTCACGTGGTCCTACGAAGACATGCCTGGAATTGATCCTGAGATTGTACAGCATCGGATCCCTCTTGATCCAGAGGCCCGACCTGTCAAGTAGAAGCTCAGAAGAATTTGCCCAGACTGGGCTATCAAGATCAAAGAAGAGGTCACCAAGCAAATTGACGTAGGTTTCCTACTGGTATTTGAATACCCAACTTGGTTGGCCAACATTGTTCCAGTGCCGAAGAAGGATGGCAGAATCCGGGTATGTGTGGACTTCAGGGATTTAAACAAAGCCAGTCCGAAGGACGACTTCCCCCTGCCGCATATCGATGAGTTAGTGGATTTCACTGCAGGGCATGCGCTACTTTCATTTATGGATGGCTTTTCAGGCTACAACCAGATTGTGATGGCACCCAAGGACCGGGAGAAGACTGCTTTTACCGCCCGTGGGGGACCTATTGTTATAGGGTAATGTCGTTTGGGCTGAAGAATGCTGGAGCTACATATCAACAGGCCGCGACCACAATATTGCACGTCATGATCCACAAAGAGGTTGAGGTGTACGTGGACGACATGATTGTCAAGTCCAAAGAAAGAGAGGGCCACTACACTATCTTACAAAAGTTCTTCCAAAGGATCAGAAAATTCAGGCTGCGGTTGAATCCTCAAAAATGTACGTTTGGTGTTACAGCAGGGAAAATGTTGGGGTTCTTGATTACACAGAGAGGTATCGAAGTCGACCCTTCCAAAATCAAGGCCATCTTAGAAATGCCACCACTAATGACTGAAAAGGAGGTGCGAGGCTTTCTGGGTAAAGTGCAATTCTTAAGGCGGTTTATTTCTAAATTAACCTTGACTTGTGAACCACTCTTTGGTCTCCTGAAGAAAGGAACAAAGTTCCATTGGGTGGCTGATGCCAAGTTGCTTTTGAATAGATTAAGCAATACTTACAGAACCCACTCGTGTTGTCACCGCCTGAGCCGGGGAAACTGTTGATATTATATCTTTCAGTGACTGAAACTATGATGGGCTGCATGCTTGCACAAGAGTCTGAGGACAGGGTGGAGAGGGCTATCTACTACCTGAGCAAGAAGATGCTGGTTACGAGACCCGCTATACTCCATTGGAAAAGGCTTGTTTGGCCTTGGTATGGGCTACCAGGAAGCTGCGGCACTACCTATTAGCTCACTTCGTAATGTTGGTTTCGAGATTAGATCCCATCAAATATCTTTTTGAGAAACCAGTGCTTACGGGTAGGCTAGCCCGTTGGTTACTTCTGCTTTCTGAATTCGATCTGAAGTATGTGACGCGCAAGTCGGTGAAAGGGAGAGCGGTAGCAGAATTCCTAGCTGATCACCCAGTGGATGGGATGAAGCAGTTGAGTACCTATTCCCAGACGAGGCCATTTTCCATGTCGACGACGAAACTTGGACGATGTACTTTGATGAAGCGTCAAACCAATACGGGTATGGGATAGGTGTGTTGCTGATAGCACCCGATAATTCCCCTCTCTACCATTCAAACTCTGGTTCAAAGTCTCGAACAACGAAGCAGAGTATGAAGCATGCATTGCCGGTTTAGAAGCTGCCCTAGAGCTAGGGGCAAGACGGTTGGACGTCATCAGGGATTCGAACCTTGTTGTATCTCAAGCTAAAGGAGATTGGAAAGTCAAAGAAGAAAAGATGAGAATTTACCACCAGGCCTTGGACTTACTGATTCCTCGGTTTGAGAAACTGAACTTCGTTCATCTGTTAAGAGAGAACAACAGGTTCGTAGATTCACTAGCAACTTTATCTTCTATGATAGACATCCTTTTTGGAGTTCGGATGCGTCCGATCATCATTGACCAAAAATTTGTGCCGGCCTACGAGTTGATTGCTTTCATAGATGAGGTTCAAGATGAGAATCCCTAGTATTACGATGTCTGGAACTTCTTAGAAAAAGAAGCGTATCCACCAGGGGAAAATGCCAAGGATAAGAGGGCAATTAGAAGAATGGCTGTTCAGTTCATCATCTGCGGAGGTAAACTATACAAGAGAGGTCATCTGGGAATGCATAAGCTGTGTGTTGATGTTGAAGAATCGAAGCACTTGATGGAGGCCATCCATGGAGGAGAGTGCGAAGTGTACATAAACAAGGTAATGCTAGCGTGGAAGATCCTTAGACAGGGTTACTACTAGTCCACCATGGAGGAGGATTGTATTGGCTTTGTCCGGCGATGCCACAAATGTCAGATCCATGCAAACCGCATGAATATTCCGCCGTCGAAGCTGTACAACATGACTTCGCCATTGCCATTTTCAGTCTAGGAGATTGATGTGATTGGGGCTTACTCTGAAAGGGTCCAATGGGCATGAGTACATTTTGGTAGCAATAGATTATTTCACAAAGTGGGTTATGGCCCAATCTTATGCGGTGTTGAAGGCTTCGCATGTTGCAAAGTTTATCAGAAACAACATCATCTGTCGCTATGGGGTCTCGAATGAGATCATTTAAGGTAATGGTTCCCACTTCAAGAAGGAGGTGATTGACTTGTTGGACAAATACAACGTGACGTTTCATAAGTCGTCTACGTATCGGCCACAGACCAATGGAGCAGTTGAGGCCGCCAACAAGAACATCAAACACATTTTGCAGAAGATGGTGGAAATCTATCGGGACTGGCCAGACAAGTTGCCATTTGCTCTGTGGGGCTACCGGACGTCAATTCAAACTTACACTAGGGCGATTCCGTATTCATTGGTGTATGGGATGGAGGCTGTTTTGCCTATTGAGATTGAGGTTCCGTCATTATGGGTACTGGCTGAGTGTCAGATAGTTGAGGTAGATTGGCAGCAGAGCAGGTTCGAAGAACTCATGCTGTTTGATGAAAGAAGACTCAAAGCACTGTACCATGTTCAGGGTTATCAACGCAAAATTGCCAGGGCTTTCAACAAGAAAGTTAAGTCCAGGAATTTGAAAAAAGGAGATTTGGTGCTCAAAGACAACCGAGCTCCCATCCATGACCCTAGGGGCAAGTTTAGACCCAATTGGACTGGTTCTTACATCATTAAGTCTATTTGGTCGGGTGGAGCTATCGTTCTGATGGACCTAGATGGCCTAGAGTTCTCCCAACTGATCAACATGGACAAGTTGAAGAAATATTTTCCCTGAGTGGCTCGCTAGGCCGAAAACCCAAAAGGGCGACCTAGGCAAAAGTTAGAGCACAGAAAATTTGAAATTATAAAAACTGAGCTCGCAAGGTTAAAAACCCGTAACGGGCGGCCTTGGCAAAAGTTAGAGCGTAAAAGGTGAGGGTTAATACACGAGTGAACCTGAGCCGAACTACGTAAGGCTTGATTCCCATCTTTAGGATACGTAGGCAACTTCATCTTGAAGTCCAACAATAAACACTTCCCTGATTAACTTTGTCCATTTGATCACCTCGGTCATCTTTGTCTATTCCGCATTCAAGAGCTCGGTTGTGATCTCCGGTATAGTGCTACTCAGACTAGGGGCAACTTTCCAGTTGCTGGAATCCGGGGTTGTGCATCTCAGTGACAGATCTCAGGCATGTCCAGTTCTGATCCATATCGAAAATGGTTTTGACAAGTTTTAATAAAAGTTGATTTTGCTCAAATTAATCTTTTTACAATTTAGACCATTTTTGGACCAAAACTGAAAATTTTCAGTACCCACAACCTTCAATTTCATTGATTTCAATATAGAGTTCTCCTGCTCTTGAATACAAAATTGAAGTTGCTTTTCATTACATTCATAAAGAAAACTTGAAAGTTCTGATTGAAGCAAATAAATCTGGGGCATAGTCAGGTGTTCCTGTGTCCCCTCCCAGAGCTGGTTGAAGCCTTTGATGCTAAGCTGGGCCCGATCTGTGCCTATTCATTGAGGCAATCTATGCATTCATCAGAGAGGGTGCAGTTGAAAATGGGAGCGGGGGCCAGAAGCTCTCTCATCCTCCATGCCATGGCATACTGAGCTAGCTGTGCGCCTTGGACCGGAAATGTAGCAGGGTACTCAATCCCCTCTTCTGGGCAAGTCTGATCATGTCCGAACTAGCACCGGAATCGGAACGAAAAGTAGAACATGCAGTGTGTCAAGCCTATCAATTGGATCCTGGGCTAATGGGTCATACTGTAACTCATTGTCGGCAAATTGAGCCAAGGGCAGCGCCAAGCAATGCGGTCTGTGGACAAATTGCACATCCAGTCGTACCACCATCCCTCATCCGGAGCATCGACTAGACGTTGTTGGAATGAATAGCTGCGAGCTGAATATGCCGGACATGAGTCCACCACTCTCAGTTTGTCCATCAACCATACCTAGGGAGGGATGAAAAATGAGAGAATAAAGAATAGAGAGGTGTAAGTTGAGAGAAAAAGTGAGCAAAGGGTTTCGAGGGAAAAACCGAGCCTGAGGGTTGAGTGATGTGAGCAATATACACATGAGATGGGGTGGGAAACATTACCTGCAATAGTAGTGGACTCCCCGCAAACCTATCCGTCTCCCGGTGATGAAAAACGTCCAAGCCCATCAATGTTTCGGCTAGTGTCATGGCAATACAGCTTTTTCCCTCTTCCAAACCCTCTGCAACTTCGATCAAACGAGTGCTGAACCCACCGGAGCTTAGGGCTAGTAAGAAATGAGATAACATGCACAAACAGAGTGCATGTCGTCGATAACCTTGCCAATGATGGTCGCCGCGGTCACCAGCATTAGAAAACCAATAAACCAAGCTCGAAATGTCCATCTTTCCATCACGAATCAATGACCGAGCGTCGTGCAAAGTAAGGCCACACATCCGTCTTAAGGCTTGGACGTGGCTGAAGCAGAGTTAAGGCAAGATTTCTTCATCGCGCTCGGATTCCATTAAAGCTTGGAAATCCTTGAAAGTGGGACACATCTCTTGCCTGCCAAAGCTAAAGACGTGTGTTACAGGATTCCAAAATCTTACCGCAGCATAGAGGAATGGAAAACGCAGTGGGGTGCGACCCAAAGTGAATAGTGCATTTATGCCGAAACCCCGGAAATTTGGCCTTTTCGAGCCATCCAAGTTGGCAATCCAATTTGTGAGATTTTGGACAAGAAACTCTTCCATATGGTGTAAATCAGTGTTGAAATGAGGAAAACTATGAAGCTGAGGCTTTTTGTAGAAGATAAGGTGTTGAGTAGAAGACAGGACATTCTGGAGGTGCTTACCATTTTTGGCCGACCGGCCAAATATAGTGCCGACCGACTATCCTTTTGGGCCGATCGACTAAGACTGTTGGCCGATGGAAATTTATAGTGGCCGGTGGCCTCTCCCTTTGGCCGATGGCCTTCCCTCTTGTTCTATGAGCAGTCTATGAGTTAAATATGCTGAGAATTTGTGATTGGCACCACTTCCAATGCCTTCTGGTGATGATTTTGTGAAGTCACGCCTATTTGCTTATCGAGTTGTTGTACATTTGTTTATCGAGTTGTATTTCACATTCTTTAGGTCTTTGTTTCGATTATCGAGTTGTATTTACACTTGGTTAGCTTATCGAGTCCTTTGTTTTGCTTATCGAGTTGTTTTGTCGTTAGCTGGTTCACTACCTGACTGATTGCAATTCGAGTGTTTGGTTTTCAAAACAAAGTTCAATCTCATTTACATTGTTATGTAATGCGATGCGATGCGATGTACAAATGTAACACTTTTTGAACAAAACAGCTGTTTCATTTCATCATATGTCTTTTGCAAAAGTACATAGTTTTGAGAAAATAAAACCTGCCTGAGGCAGTACAATGTGCTCAAACTACCAGTAAAAAGGAAAATAAAACAAAAAAGGAAAAACAACAATGTCTGAACAAAGCAAAAAGAAGGAAAGCAGCAAGTGTCTGGATCAGTATTAGTCATCTCGAGCACGGGAATCCGTCCTGGTCCCCTTCCTGGACGAAGGTCCAGGATCACCACCGCCGGCTTCGTAGTCAGAATCTGAGTCATCTCCAGCCTTGCCATGGGACGCCGCCGCCTTTGCATCGGAATCATCGGGAGAGGGCTCTTGCGAACTGCTCTTAGTATGGGCATGCCCGTGTCTACCCCAACTGTGGAACGTCATCCCCCGCCTGGCTCCCCGTCCTCCTCGAGCAGGTGCAGAAGGTCCAGCTGCAGCGCCTCCCGCAGCTGGAATCTGGAACGGGGCCTGAAAAGGACAAATGACAAATCCATCAGTTATGCCACATAGTACAGAGTATTAATACTGAATACAGTGTGTGAGTACAGTGCATGAATGCTGTGAACAATGTATCAGTACAGAATACAGTATCCGAGTACAATGTAGGAATGCTGTGAGCGATGCTGTGAACAATGCATGATTGTAGTGTATCAGTGCCGTGAGTGTTGTGTATCAAGTGCTGTATTGATAATGCAATGCATTAGATCATGTATGGAACAGATTATGCTGAGTCTGAGACAGTAGTTGAAGGAACTTACCGGGATCCCATAGATGGTGAGTAAATCGATGCTCCGCTGCAGCATCCTCATCACGGAGGCAGTCAGCTCCAGAGACTGGCAAGTGTACTCGACGGAAACCTGCAAAAGTGTTAAAGGCATTAGTATTCTGCGGAATATCAAACGAAATGAAATCAAACGACTGTATATAATGAAAAGTATAGTAGTACATACCAGGGTCGAGCCGTAGACGCCGACAGGCTCATGATCAGCCGGAGGAGGAGCGATGGGGATCTGGTAAGTCTCCCCACCCTGTCCTCAGCATGTCATCATCGTGGGTAGCTCGGGCCAACCGGCTTCCCTCCCTCTTCAAGATCCACTCCTGCTACGGGCCTGAGCAGCCCGTGATGATCCTACTCCCGCTGCCGGCGCTGCAGGTCTCTCTCGCTCAGCTCGGCGAGCATTGGTCAGAGGCTGCATCAGGTAGGCCTGTGTGAACTCGGTGTAGTCGCCCTCATCTCTGAAAGGCTCAGAGTCCCATCCAATCATGAAATCCCTTATCTCCGCCAGGGTGTAACTCTCTGTATGCCTCATATGTGTAGGAGGTGGCGCTGGGACCACCTGCTCCGGTAAACCCAAGGTCTGGCGTAGGAAGCACTCGCCCAGGTACCAAGCCCGGCAAATTGGGCTCTCTAGTAGGACCCTGAACTGGGCAATCTCTCAAGCACCGGCATACCGCTCCTAAACTGCGTCAGGCAATGGAGCCCAGGGCTGTCAGGTGATCTGCAAATGATATACAGTTTGTTATCTACTGTTGAAAGTACAATGTAAAGTGAAGCAATAAACTGTAACGTTTCACATACCTCGGCTATGGTGATGGTATCGAAGTATCGACGGAAGAACATGAAAGACTCCCGTGGCCTTCGCTCGCACCTCACATCGAAGTAGTGAGAGAACGGAACCCCGAGGGGGATCTCCACATCTGGCATTGGGGCAAGCCTAGGAAAGTAGGCATACGCCCATAACTACAGAATGTAACAAAACAAACATGAGTATGCTTATCAGATAAAGCAGTATACAGATAAAAGCAGAAATTAGAGAGCAGTGTGCAGTGTATGGCACAGTGTGTGTAGCGTGTTGTGCAGTGTGTGCAGTGAATAGCCAGTGTAAAGCAGATTGCGTGTGCGCAGTGTATGTGGTATACAGATATTGAAAATCAAAATTGAAAAGACAGAAAGGGAATGTGTACCTCCCAGGCTCGCCAATAGCCTCCAAGTAACTGCCCGTAAAGGGTGGCCAGGCCTGCGCCACCCCAATCATAGCGGCGGATCTGCGTCACGTCCACAAGCGCGCTCAGCAGGTAGAGAGTGACGGTGTTCACCCGGTTGGTGAAAAGCGTGGTCCCCAGCAGGAAAATAATGAAGCTATGAGCATACCGCTCCTCCTCCTCCCTGGTAGTAGACGCCTAGACCCGGAAGTGGTCCTCGAAACATGAGTACCTCACGAACCTTGGCTGGGCGAGAGGTGGCTGAGTCCCGAGCAAGTATAACTGAGCAGCGTCCCACTCGTCCATATCAGTATCAAAGGGGATCGGATCACCCCCTACCTCGATGTCGGTGAGCATCGAGAAGTCAAAGGGAGTCATCGTCATCTCTCCTGTAGCAGAAAGGTGGAAGGAGTCGGTGGTGTCCCACCACCTCTCCACCAAAGCAGCGAAAAGGGGCCTACTCGTAGTGAGGCGCGAGAGTTCCATGCAGAAGATACCAAATCCGGCCTGGTCGACAATCCGGCGGACTGCGTCAGGCAGCTTCATATACCATCCTCGGGCGACGATATTTCCATACCCCTGGAAGGCATGGGAATCTCCTTGTGTTCAAGACAAACAGTTGCGAAGCAATGTCAGGGATACAGTGTTGAATGCACTCAAAATTGATAAAAATGCAATGTGTGCATGTGTTGAGATTACACAGATGCCGGGTGCAGGTGTGCTCGCGGTGAACTAAGCATACGATGTATCAGTGTGTTTGGGTTATTCAATTGGGAATGCAGTGTGTGTGCATGAGTTGAGATTACACAGATATCGGGTGTGGGTGTGCTCGCAGGGAACTAAGCATACGATGTATTAGTGTGTTTGGGTTATTCAGTTGGGAATGCAGTGTGTGTGCATATGTTCAAGACTACACAGACTTCGGGTGTGGGTGTGCTCACAATGAACTACAGCATGTGATGTATCAGTGTGTTTGGGCTAAGCAGTTAAAGAACAGAATCGACTATTGCAGTTGTACATTCTACATTGCGAAAAGTGAAACAGAGGAAGAGTGTACCTCAGCAGCGCCGTAGGACAAATGTGACTCCGGCTCGCGAAACAAAAGCTCTGATGGCGCGCCTTGCGCATAGCTCCTAAAGTGGCGGATGCCATCAGGAGGAAGCACATGTATCGCCGGCCTGTAGGTCGCCGGGTTGAATGGTCAGACGCGAAGAGGTACCTCGGGCTCCACGTCCATCTCCAGGGAGCCCCACCACTTGGGACGTCGTTTTCCATCTCAAGAAAGGTGCGAAAATGGCCGAAAGTGCGGAAAATGGGTGAGAATGTGAAAAGTCAACCCAAAAGTCAACCCCGAGAGGGTGAAAAATGGGAGGAAAGGTCAGAGTGTGGGAAAGGCATGAAGATCGAGGTATGACTCAGGGGAAACAAACCCTAAATGGTGGAAACCAAGAAAAGGGCACTGAAACCAAAATTTGTTCGGTTCAAAGTGTGAGAAACGGGAAGGGTTTCGTGAATCGAACAATGGAAAAGGCTTGAAAACAAGAGAAGGAAGAAAAATCACCTAGGGAGAGAGAGGAGGGATTTTTGATCTAGGGTGAAGTGAAAATATAAGGTTTGGAACCTTATATTTAAAGACCCGTGGCCAAATGACAAAACTGCCCTGAAACTGCCATTTTTGGCCGGTCGGCAAAATTGTTAGCCGATCGGCCAAATATTTGGCCGATGAGCTTATTTTGTGGCCGATGGATGGCCAGCAGCCTCCCGCTGTGGTCGATGCATCTCCCACACCCTTGTTTGGTTCAGATATGGTGTTTGGGACCTTCATTCCTCAAGAAAGTGCAAGAAAATACACTGTTGAAGCTCAAACCGACCTCCGTGTTGACCTCGAATCGTACCTTCCATGTGCGATGCTCGGTATGCACACGGTGTATCCTTTTTCTTATCCTTTTGTATCTATCTTGCGAGATTCGGAAACATCTTTAAATGCGTTGCATTACAATGTTTTTTTCTTGCTTATGATAATCGCACATTTTTTTTTTTTTTTGCATTGTTATACACATATTATATGCGTTGTAGTGCACACCCCGTTGCATTGTTATGCACGTCTCTTAAGCGTCGTAGCGCGCACCCCTTTGCATTGTTAAGCACGTCTCTTAAGCGTCGTAGCGCGCACCCCTTTGCATTGTTATGAACGTCTCTTATGCGTTGTAGCGCACACCATGCTTGCATTGTCATGCACATCCATCAGGTTGAATTGTCTTATGCTCCTCCATCCGCGTTGTTTCGCGTGTCTTATTGGCATCATCATATACCTCGTCTTACACGCATTGTCATGCATACCCCACAAGCATTGTTATGCATCGAATTACATGCATTGTCATGCATTTCAGTATATGCATTGTCATGCATATCTCACAAGCATTGTCATGCATTTCGGTATATGCATTGTTATGCATTTCAGCACATTACATGCATTATCATGCATTCCAGCACAGTGCATGCATTGTCACACATTTCAGCACATTACATGCATTGTCATGCATTCCAGCATAGTACATGCATTGTCATGCATTTCAGCTCACAGGCATTGTCATGCATTGTCATGCCTTTCAGCTCACATGTATTGTCATGCATTTCAGTTCATGCATTGTCATGCCTTTCAGTTCATGCATTGCCATGCATTTCAGTTCATGCATTGTCATGCACGTCTCCCATGCATTGTTATGCACGTCTCATTTGCATTGTCATGCATTTCAGTTCATGCATTGTCATGCATTTCAGTCCATGCATTGTCAAGCACGCCTCTTTCGCATTGTCTTGCATTTTCTTATAACTGGCATTGTCTTGCTCGTTATTTGCATTGTTTTGCACCCCTTTATAACTGGCATTGTCTTGCTCGTTATGTGCATTGTTTTGCACCCCCCTTATAACTGGCATTGTCTTGCTCGTTATGTGCATTGTTTTGCACCCCCCTTATAATTGGCATTGTCTTGCTCGTTATGTGCATTGTTTTGCACCCCCCTTATAACTTGCATTGGCCCTGTTTGGTAGAGCTGTGGGAAAGTGCTTATAGCTTATGCCTAAACAGCTTATAGCTTATAACTTTCAACTTAAGCTGATTTCCAGCTTATTCTTAAAGCATCTCCTGCCCCCACTTAAAGAATAAGCTGTTTTCTGACTTCCACAAAGCTATAAGCTATAAGCTATAAGCTAAACCAAACACATCAAAATAGCTTAAATTAAGCTGAAAGCTGAAATAAGCTGAAATTAAGCTGTACCAAACAGGGCCATTGTCTTGCTCGTTATGTGCATTGTTTTGCACCCCCTTATAACTAGCATTGTCTTGCTCATTATGTGTATTGTTTTGCACCCCCCTTATAACTTGCATTGTCTTGCTCGTTATGTGTATTGTCTTGCACCCCTACTAACTTGTGCATTGTCTTGCACTCCTACTAACTTGTGCATTGTCTTGCACACCCTACTAACTTGTGCAATGCACCCCTACTAACTTGTGCATTGTCTTGCACACCCTACTAACTTGTGCATTGTCTTGCACTCCCACTAACTTGCATTGTTTTGCAACTATCTAACTTGCATTGTTTTACAACCTACTAATTTGCATTGTTTTGCAACCTATCTAACTTGCATTGTTTTGCAACTATCTAACTTGCATTGTTTTGCAACCCATTAATCTGCATTGTTTTGCTATCCTTCTAACTTGCATTGTTTCGCACCTTTTCTAACTTGCGTTGTTTCGCATACCTTTAACTTGCGTTGTTACATTTGTTACTTACAATGTTATGTACCCCTTTAACTTACGTTGTTACGTTTGTTACTTACATTGTTATGTACGTCTTTAACCTGCATTGTTTCGCATGTTTTATTTGCATTATTATGCACACTTCACTCGCGTTGTCATGCATTTATAATTTGCATTGTTATGCATGTTGCTAACAATATTGTACCTGTTGAGTTTCTTCCTCTTTTAGGCACGATATTGTATGTACGGTTCATTTGAGGCTGGCGCGACCAGACGAACCGCATAGGTATTGTATATTCTCAGTGTGAGACGTAGTGAGAATTGAATAATTCTGTTACATCCTTTCTGCTTGTATTGTGGTTAGATTCATATTCACTTGCTTAAAATTGTCACATGTTACGCTTCGTTACAGCTTTCTTCGCATGATCATACGTTATGTTCAGCTTTGTGCATTGTCTTTGCATCTTGCCCCTGCCTACGGGCACATATCTTTATCTGTATCATGTATGTTTGTCTAAGTCTTCGGCCTCGTTAAAAACGGGTCGTCTTTGGGCTTTGACATTCACTCACGTCATTGTTATGATTTTCGAGTTCTGTCAAAGAGGGGCAACCGTAGACACCCCATTTTTGACCGTCCTCAAGACTTGGACGTCATCGTTTGAACACTCGATGATCATCCATGCTCGTGTTCGTTTTGAGTTCCCGGAGGCCGCGGTCGTGCGCCTTGCCTCAGGATCTCTCAACTTGCCTTTTCTTGTGCTTGGTTGTGGAACAAACACTTGTGTTTTTGCTTCTGAGAGAAGAGGGTGGCTTGTTTGCCATCCCCTCAACCCACCAGCCAAGGCTTGAGGCCATCGACCCTGTTTCCCTTCCATCGGCCAAAAGTTTTGGCTGACCATTGTGTTGGTTGATCGGCCATTTTTGCTGGCCGAACCCTGTTCATCTGCTTTATGCAGATAGTTACTATTGACCCCCTTCATACACGTGTATGAAGGGATTTGCCCCTTTGATTAGCTTCCTCAAGAAGCTTTGCTTTTGGTTCTCTATAAAAGAGAACCATCTCCTCATTCCTTAAGGGTTCAGAAAAATTAGATTAGAGAGTTTAGATATAGTTTTGTATCTATACTCCCTTGTTTGATCCTATTTTGTGCCTTAAAGTGTAGTATTGTCTTATTATTGCACACAAACACACACTAGAACACCATCTTCTTGGAGCCGAGGTCCCTTGAGGTTGATTTCAGAGTTCTTGGACTGGTTTAAGCTTGAAAAAGTTGCTGGAGTTATGTTCTTGAAGGTGGTCTTCAAGGGTGAGCTTTTTGCTTAATACCCCATTCTTGCTTAAGCTTTTAGCCTATTTTTCATATTGTTTTAAGCTTCGACTATAACTGATAAAAGTTCCGATTTTGTGTGCTTTAGATCATTGTTTAAGGTCATTTTGAGGTTTGGGGTTGTTTCCCCCCTCTTTGGCCTTGTTAGGCGTTGTCTTAGGCCATCCCTTTTGGCCCTCATTCTTTGCTTTGCATGACCTTTCTACCATTAAAATCCAGAGGATTTTCAGTGGTGGAAAGGTGGTTTTGGTGTCCTAAATAGGAGAGGGTCATCCCCTCTCCTTGTTGTCTTGAAACTTGCATAAGTAGCTTATGTTGGTAGCTTGTATGCTTAGCTTGTTTTAGCTTCATTTCAGTATATATTAGGCTTTGTTTTTCCATGATATAGCATTGTTTTAAGTTGGTTTAGAGATGCCATGCATGTTTCATGTACTTGTCATGTAATCCCATGATTTGCTTTAACATGCATCATGCTTTAAGCCATGTTTCTAGCATGATTTTGGCTCGACTCCATAAAGCTTTTAGTCTTGTTGTAACATGCTTAAGCACTGATTTGAGTTGTTTTGACCATACATGCCATGCTTTGTATAGCCACCATGCATTTTAGCTTGTTAGCTTTAAGTGTCCAAGTCACTAGCATGCTTTACTTGGCTCATTTCAGTGATTTGGAATCACTTGTTATGTTATTTCAGTCCATATAGTATGCTCATATACTTGCATTTGTCACTTCTTTAATGTTTTAAAGCGTTTTTGTTTCATGCCTCATGAATGGTCTATTGTGTATGCCACCATGCTTAGGTCTTTGGGATGCCATCTAAGTGAGTTTTTGGGCTCATTTTAACATGCCACAACTTTGATTGTGGTTTCTTAAATCATACCATGTTTGGTTTCGATAGGTGTAGTGTAACGCCCTTTTTGTAGCCTTGCATGCTTCATGTTTAGTACTCACCTTTCTAGCATGTTTTGGTCTCATTCAATACATGTTTTAGGCTGACTTTGGCAAGATTTAGGACTGTTTCGGGTTATACTTGCCATATGCTCTTTGTTTTGTGTAGCTTTGGTTCAAGTCCCTTTACTAGTTTTATGCTTTAAGCCTTATGCATGCTATGATTATGATTATATGTGTGATTTGGCATCATTTCTAACATCATTTCAGAGCGTGTAATGTTGTCACACTTGCATGCTTTCACTCTTTTAAGTGTGCTTAAGAGTTATGTCTTCATGCCTAGGTGATAGGCCAATTAGCATGCATGCTTGTATATGCTTTTGTCCCTTATTGCTTAGCATTTTGGCCACTGATTTGAGCCTATTTGAGAGCTGCCCATTTTGGTTTAAGACCATCTCCGCATGTTGTTGCATACTTACCTTGCATGTTATCGCATACTTGGCCTATTGCATGTTGTTGCATGCTTGAGTTATATTGCATTTGGCATGCTTTTTGTTAAGTTGCTTTGCATGAGTACATGCTAGTCCCATTGCATATTGTTACATGCTTATCATTAGTATTGTTGTTGCATGCCTATTACATTGTAATGATTGCATGATTATGCTACTTTGTCAAGTTCATCATGCATGTATCATATTGGTCCAAATACACTTGCCCCATATGTTTTTACATGCTTGCCTACCCTTGAATGTTGTCACATGCCTTGCATATTCGCATGCTTGTCTAGGTTGCATTGCATTTGGCATGCTTATTACCATTAGCCTTGTACAGCTTTGTACTTAACATGCTCATGTTGCATTAGTTTCGCTTGTATGTTTGCATCCCTTGCCTCTTGATCAATCATGATAGAGGTTGGGGCCCCTTATGTGTTTTTGTGCATGTCATTTGCTATTAAAAATGCACACTTGGCTCCTTTGGCCATCATGCATTGAAATGCGTGATTGGTGGTCCGAGGGTCGAAAACCACACTCCCTTGAGTTCATAACATGATAGGGAGGGTGGTCGTGCAAATATTGTCTTGTAAATGCATTGCCATGCTCTGTTTGCCCTCTGCTGCAGCAAAACAGCATTCTGCAGGAAGATATGGCCGATCGGCCATCTTCAGTGCCGGCCGGCTACCAATGTTTGGCCGAGAGCCTCATTTGTGGTCGATTACCAATTTCCCTTGGCCGATGGTCCTATATTTTGGCCGGTGACCTCCTACAACACTCAAGGAGTGGTTCAGAAGCATCCTTGAGACTTGTGCAGTTTTCAAAGGTGCAGAGCACTGCAAACAGAGGCAACATATGGCATGGCGATAGATTTTCGAGCGAAGCCGACCGAGCATGCATGCATCCTTCTTCCCGAGGCTGCTTCGTTGCTTTACTAGCTTAATTAATTTGTTTATTTAGTTAAGTGTTGTGTAATAATTAATTAGCTTGTTAGTTAGTTAATTTGTATTATTCTTTTGGTCCCTCCATCGAGAGGGCACAATTGTGTAATAAGCGTTCCAGCCTCACCTCTTTCTCCCTTTTACTCACCTGCTTATGATGGTTAGTTTTAGGGCATATTTCATTTTAGCATCCTTATGCTATGCATGTTTGCATCCATTCATCTGTATTGCATGCACCGGGCTCGGCGCATCATACTAATTGCATCGTATTTCAATTCCAAGTTGAATATGTGTATCGAATTGTCACATCTCACATGCCATCTTAGAATAGCCGAGCCTATTTCTAGTTGCATTTTGCATGTGTTGCATTAGCCATCTCAACATGAACTAGGATTATGCATGATTACTAACTAGTTCCTTGTTTTGGCTTGGAGTATACTGTAAGTGTTTATGTTTTAGCATCTCGCATGTATGTGAATGTTAACATGACAGCATGCTTGCCATGAGGCTAATTGCTTATATGATATAACTGCCTGAATGCCTGTGGGTGAAGGTTGGATTGCTTGAATTGGAACGATTCATTGAAATCCGTGTTTTTTTAGCATACTTGCGAGTAGCAAAACTTCAAACCATTTCCAAACAAACGGATACGCGATGCTTTGTTCCAAATTAGGCAATCTAGTCTATACTTGTTTTGTTGTGCACATCACGTAGTAAAGATTAGCTAATTAACCGGAGTAAGAAGGCATGTGTTTTCAAAAACTCGATTTCATGCTTAGTACAGGCCTATCTTCGGATCGGGCGAGCGGGGGTGCTCATAGTTGACCTTCCCCAATCGTACCCAAGTTCCCGAGCCGAGGCAACTTTGGTGATGACAGACATGTGGCCTTAGGCGCGAGTTAGGGTTTCCTAAATTCCCCCAAAAATAAAATATTTAGGTGGCGACTCTGTATCTGGCAAAGCAGTCTATGTTTGGCACTTCTTTCTTAAAAATCAGTTTTCCAAAACAATTTGCCGGATTTGGACTCTTTGGTGGTTTATCAGTTTTACATTGCACTTTGCAAGATCAGATTAAGAACCGTGACATAATGAGTCCGAACTGTGGTAAGCATTAAGCCTTCCCGGGGCGCGTCCACACGTATTTTGTGACTTCCAACTCATTCACTTGGTGCTCTTGCACTGGTGGTGGCAAAGGTTCTTGTCATAGCGGCAACTGATGTTGTTGTCTTAAGATCTCTGCCATTTCTTGTACTATTCTTTCCAGTCTATCAAGTCGGGCTATGGAAGAGCCTGCTAACTCGTATGCCCTTACTTTATCCATGATCTATACAAACTCGTATAAAGCTGTGCCAAATATAGGAATGCCCAATACAGAAATAAACACAGATACACATAGGTACATTCGCACATAGGCACATCGTTATATTCTCATTTTATGTATCGTCAAGACACAATTAATCACATGCAAAACAGATGATTGCATACTTATTAGATATCGCGTGTAGAACACTTACTAGATAATTACACACTTAAACCATATTCGTATTCCACATAGACACCCATTTGTAGAATCAGATGCATATAAGCAACAATTCACGATTCACATGTTCATGTACATGCATTATAACAAAACAAAACTTGTCGTACACATTTACGCAACAATTCATATCTCAAGTAACCGTACGTTCTCAACGTATACGAGCATGTACTTATCCAATGGATGCATCTTAAGTCCTTTCTAGACACCTTATGGCTCATTTGGACAAGTGTGTGAGTCATTGACTTGTGCTCTGATACCACTCTGTCATGACTCGAACCCGCCCCTATAGATTAAGGTCATAACCGGCCAGTAATCATGAGATTACCGACGGCCTCAAACCAAAATAAGCGTATAGCAACAGAGTGAAAGGGCCAAAAAGGAAGCAAACTTAAAATTTTTGTCAAATGAGTTATGCTTACATGGCATGTCAAAACATTTCACATATACTTAGTAATAACTCACACCACATACCCGTAGTTAACATCTTGTATACCCAGGATCATTCAAACGCATAGTCAACCATGCCAAAAACTTATACACATAAATGGTCTATCATGACCAATAGAAATAGCAAAAGAAATACTAAAGATCATAAACAAAGCCTCTTGCGTGAGGCACCTAGGCTAACTTCACAAAACTCGGGTTCCTTTCTTAAATTCCACTAAGGCTGGGGTTGAACGTCCCTTTGCTCACCTACATACATATAGATAAGAGTGAGCTAACGCCTAGTGAATAATATCAAAATAAAGAGGTTAATGAATGAGGTTTGTTGATAAATGAGTCATACTTATAATGTACACATTTGAACCACTATTCTCATTCACACCAGATTTACAAATCTCAACAAAGCAAAACGACCTTGGGTCCAACACATCATCTCCATATGCAAAACGACCTCAGGCCCAATTCTTATATAAAACAATACGACCTCGGGTCTATCTATACGAAACGACCGCTGGTCCAACCAACTCTTTATTCAAAACGACCTTTGGTCCAATTCAAACATATCAAACGGCCTCGAGCCCAATTCGAATATATCAGGCGTATCAAATGGCCTCGGGCCCATTCTCTTTATATTCATATCCATGCGTATTTCATATTCATGATCATGATCCCTTTTCATTCAAACGGCCCATGGCCCATCACGGTATTCAAACATATCAAATGACATATTCAAACGGCCTTTGGCCCAATCATTCATGCCAAACGGCCTTTGGCCCAATTATTCATGTCAAACGGCCTTTGGCCCATTATTCATGTCAAACAGCCTTTGGCCCAATCGTTCATGTCAAACGGCCTTTGGCCCAATCATTCATACCCAACGGCCTTAGGCGCAATTCAGATATATCAAACATACAATGGTAAACGGCAAACGACCTTATACAAAATTAGACATATAGAATACTCATTCATATTTCAAATCAACAAATCCATGAAGCTTATATATAAGTATCATTCAGAAAGTAACATACTTGAAAATATCTTTACTAAGATATTACTTACAGTGATCTGCTGGTGGATTTGCTCTTGTGTTTAACCCTACACATTTCATGAACATAATGGGTCACAAACGATTCAATCCGTTCTTAATTCATACATCCCTCTTAGGCTTCTTTTTTATTCTTTTAACTCATTTACAATGCTTAATATATACCTAAGAGTACTTAGAAATGAAAGAGAACGGAAAATGAAAACATCCTTACAAATTTTCTAAAACAGGGCTCCCCGCTCGAACGTGGATGTCGCCGCTCGAGCAAACCCCCATGGTCTGCAAAAGTACTGGTTGCCTTATTTTCACGCTTGAGCGTGAATTCCGGTGCTCGAGCTGAAAATCACACTACATGGCTCCTCGCTCGAGTGCGAATCTGCCCGCTCGAGCGGACATCCATGTTTGCAAAAGTTCTGGGAACTAGCATTTCATGCTCGAGCGGTGCTTTCCCCGCTCGAGCGGATATGCCAATTTCTGGGTTTTCCAGAATCATTCTCCAAGTGCTACCTTGATATTCAAAGGTCTAGCATTTATGTTTTTGCTCCAAAAACGTGGAAACACAATATATAGCATAAGGATACAAGCAATATGAGGCCAATTATTTAGAATCCATAATCATACTCTCAAATTAATCAACATTTCTCTTGTATGGTTGAAACCTATGCATTCAACCTTCATATAATCTTCATATCTCCATTAATCAAACATGTATGTCAATTTTGACTCCAATTCTAGTACAAATGACACTTATAATCATGAAACTCATGTAGATTATGCATGCATGAGAGATTTGGTGCTCGATTCTCATTGTTTAACATGATTCATGCTCAAATATGCAAATTCATAGCAATTCCTTGCATGCATGTACATAAAAGCTTCCAATTCTTCAATTTCATCTGAATTTATGTTCTTGACCACCATCAAACCTTGAATTTACAATATTACAAACTTAATTCATAAACCTTTGCTCAAATACTCACCTATGAGCTTCAATTCTTCCAAATTATAACTAATTCTTTGAGCTCCTTAGCAAGATCTTCAAGATTGGCCCTTCTCTCTCTCTAAACTCGGTTCTCTCTCTCTCTCTCTAAGGTGTGATTTCAGCCAAATGAGTTCAAAGAGAGGAACTAAGTGTATATAAGCCAATTTATAGGCTCTCTTAATCACACTTCATTAACATTAATTAATTGAGCACCATTTCATCAGTTTAATCTAATTAATCTAATCCAAATCAATTTTCAATTAAATTTCACCATAGGCTCTAAAAATTACGCTAATCACAATGGCGTAATCAATTTCGGGTTCTGTGGCCGATAGGGCCTTTAATTTAAATTCTAAAGCAGATAATCAAACAGATTTTCCTACGGTGAACATATAGAAATTCAAAACCACATATATTCATATAAATGGCACTCAAAATCATATCAAACACATAATCACAATCATAATCAAGATTAATTAGCATAACACGGACCAAGGTTATCACAACACTGTATAACACAAATCTCTCTCCGGAATAATCAAGACTGGAGCGGTGGTAAGTCTAACCTTAAGTTCTTGGAACGACTTTTCACAAGTCTCACTCCACACAAATTTGACCCCTTTCTACGTCAATCTAGTCAAAGGCGAAGCTAGCTTGAAGAAATCCTTTACGAACCGACGATAATAGCCGGCCAATCCCAGAAAACTGCGGATCTCAAAGACACTCTTAGGCTGTACCCAATCCTGCATTGCCTCTATTTTAGATGTATCAATAGTTACCCCTTCCCCGAATACCACATGGCCTAAGAATTTAACCTCTCTAAGCTAGAACTCACACTTCCCAAATTTAGCATACAACTTATGGGCTCTAAGTAATTCAAGCACCACTCTCAAGTGCTCCTCGTGCTCTTCCTCAAAAGGTGAATAAATCAGAATGTCGTCCACAAAGACGACTACAAAGCGATCTAAAAACTCCCGGGAGATCCGATTCATCAAGTCCATAAATACAGCCGGTGCATTGGTGAGCCCAAAAGGCACCACCAGAAACTCATAGTGGCCATACCGCGT
This sequence comes from Camellia sinensis, assembly GCF_055761805.1. Classification (NCBI taxonomy): domain Eukaryota; kingdom Viridiplantae; phylum Streptophyta; class Magnoliopsida; order Ericales; family Theaceae; genus Camellia; species Camellia sinensis. Next base: position 88,012,092 of record NC_138965.1, read on the forward strand.
ACGGAATGCTGTCTTCGGGATATCCTCCTCCTTGACCCTCAACTGATGGTAACCCGATCTCAAGTCTATTTTAGAGAAACAACAGGATCCTTTCAACTGATCAAACAGGTCATCTATACGAGGCATAGGGTACTTGTTTTAACCGTAGCCCAGTTCAGTTTTCGGTAATCAATACATAGTCTCAAAACCCCATCTTTCTTTTTAGCAAAGAGGGTTAGTGCTCCCCAAGGCGAAGTGCTAGGGCGAATAAAATCCTTATCTAGCAACTCTTGGAGTTGAATCTTCAACTCACTCAACTCGGCTGGGGCAAAACGATATGGTGCCATAGAAATCGGTGCCATGCCAGGCACTAAGTCAATAGAGAACTCAATCTCTCGATGGGGTGGTAAACTAACAAGATTCTCGAGAAAGACATTCGAGTACTCACAAACCACCCTTGGCAACTCAGTCAGGGTCTCATCACTCTCACTACTCATACAGCTAGCGAGACGACAACTAAGCTCATTCCGCCCTCGCGGATCTTACACCGGTGGTAAGACTTTACCAACCCGATCCCCCAAGAAATGAAAACAATCCCCGCTTAAGGTACATAGAGTAACCCTCTGGCGGTAACAGTCTATAACTTCCCAGTATGACGATAGCCAGTTTATACCCAAAATCACATCAAAACCCGACATGTCCATCAATACAAAAGAAAAGGGAAGTCGACGATCAGCGACCTCTATATCACAGCCCTGACACCCCTATTTCAAAGCCAACTCACCCCCAATAGGTGACACAACACAAATAGGAGATGCTAATTGCGCCAACTCCAATCCCAAAATAGATACAAAAGTAGAAGATATAAATGAATGGGATGCACCCGCATCAATCAACACATTAGTAACCGAGTTGCAAAACAAAATGGTACCTCTCACCACAGATGGAGCCGGTACAAGATCTGGCGCAGTAACAGCATACACGAGCCCTGTAGGTCTCTGATCTACTTGCTCATGTGAAGCCCTTGAAAAATGTTTTCTCTTTAAAAACCCCAATGTTTAAATTATTTTCTTCAAGCCCTTAGTTACTTGAATTATTTCAAATCTTGTCGGTTAGCATTTTTTTTTTTTTATCAAAAACGGAATATCCTAGCTGGATTAGGTTCCTTAGCCTAATTTAATTAAATTCTACATAAGTAAGGTTCCAATACATGAATTTAACTTCAAGCCCTCACTTCCTTATTTAAATTCAAAATTTACCCAAAACTAGTACGTGTACCTTATACTATAAGTACCATCAATTAATTGAGATCTATATAAATACATATACATTGAGGAATGTGCTCCTAGTACCTAGATTGAAAAAAAAAAAAAAAAATGGCCCCATCACCCTTCCCAATGGCCGGCCACCCTAGAGAGAAGTGAGAAGCCTATTTTCAAGATTTATAATCATGGTCTTCTAGAAACCCAAACAAAAACTATTCAACTAGGAATTAACTAGGTCTTGCCCAATCCCAAGGTTAAGCTCACTAATCACTCCTAATTCATTGAACTCCAAGTAAATCCTAGCTTGTCCATTAAATTCCAACTAGTGGGCTTCTATGTCATTTTACACCAAATTTGCCTATAAATATCACCACTCCCTAACATGGCAAACACAAGCATCACACTCACACACACACTTTCGGCTAGAGGAAGAGGAAGGGAGAAGAGAGCCATCTTGTTAAAACTTAGCAAGTAAGCCACAGCACAACCTTCTCTTTCAATTTCCTTTTTCAATACATGTTCTCAAGGGTTCTAAATATTGTTTTCAGATGTGTCATTGATATATGTTAGTTAGCATGTTTTCATCATAAAAGAGACGAAAATTTTACCTTAGTGGATCCCTTTTCCCATAAATCTTCTTGTTTTGGGTATTGTACCTTAGAATCTGTTTTTGTAGCCCACTTTCAAAAATTCTAGAAACATGTATAAAATTATTCTGGACCTCTATTTTATGTCAAAATCTTCCTTAAGGAGGCGTCTTTCAACTAAAATTACTTTCATGGAAAAACAGTGAGCGGTTTGCAAGAAAATCAAATTTTCGTAACGATCGACGGATCTGGACAGCGCTGGAGTGTTTTCTAAATAATTTAAAATCTAGAAAAGCTATCCCATTTCCGAAATATGTTCTGGAAACTAGATTAGATTCTCTACGAACCATAGGAAGGCTGAGTCCGGTAAAAATTCTAAAATAGCCCTTTTATTCTAGTCCTTATGTGATATCGAATCTGGAAATCTTGTATGCATAGGTGTTTTATGCTCTTGTGTTCATGAAAATGTTTATTAGTGTATAATCATATCTTGGCATGATGTCGTACATATTATGGTTATGTTTTTATTCTCTTTCATCTTAATGATGCATGCTTATGTGGATATTATTATCTTGTTAAGATTGGTTTAACCTTGTTTTAAAACATTTAACTCGATGGGAAACTTAATTGGGATGGTATTGGGTTTTTGATCACTTGAGTAATGATGATAATGTGTGATGTGTGGATTGTTGGGATGCGTGCCCTACTTGGAAGTTAAAGTCTTGCACAAATGGTTTTCGGAACCCTTGAACGGAGCGGTTGTATTCGGACCCTAGGTGGTTTGGTGTGAGGAGGGATTTGGGCAAGACCCATTATTACCGTCTCTTTTGAGGCCCTGCGGTTGGCGCTACGCGGTATATAATCGATGGTAGGCATCTAAGGTTAGTTCTATAACAAAGCAGCAAAAGAGGGGGCATACCGAATAATCCGAATCCGATTCTTGTGGTTGGGAGGATGAAATCTCTTTGGGGGATTTCTAGTTTACTAACATCTAACTTGTAACCCTTTGTATATCTATTTTGGGTATCATGCTTTACTACTTGTTATATTTAAGATTGTGTATTGGACTGGAAAAAATACGGGGTGTGTGTGTGTTTACTAGGCATTCAAAGCTCATGGCGTATCATGCCAGGTGACGAAGAGGAACTTATAGCTGGAGACGAAGAGCCTGAAACCTTCGAAGACTTTTGGCTATCTTAGTAAAGTTAGAAATTTCCTTTTAATGTTTTGTAAGACTCATGTGAAGATTTAAATTTTCTTGGGATGTAATGTAGCGGAACAAGCTTTGAAATTAAGGATATTCGTGGTTGTTATGTAATTATATTCTATGTATGTGTATAAACCTTATCGTTGCTTATGAGACCCTGTGTTAACGCCTTTTAAGATCTGTCAAAGGGGTAGTGCGCTGCCTAAGCAAGCCGGACTTAGAAGGGAGGCTAATTTGACTCTTCCGGCGAATTGGGATCTTACTTGGTTATTGACCACAGGACTCATTCGTGATTCTTCCTTGACTACAACCAACAGTGTAGAATAGGGGCATCACAACTTGGTATCAGAGCCTTGGTTCAACCCTTAACCCGCGGAACCCAGTATGCGACTCTAGAATCCCTTATCTCTTTTTCCACCTTAGGATGTTAGCAGGAGATTATCCAAGACGCGACGTCAATCTCGACTCGTGGGGTACTTTCCGTATGCAAGAAAGGAGGGCCATGTCTGTTAGCCCCTGCTTTAGCTGTCGACGCTGTACAAGTGCCGCCGAGGAAATGATCAGAACCGAGATACGTAACGTGGAAACGGAGCGCTCCCGCTAAACGAGGGAGCAGAAGAGGTCTTTGGTGCGGCGCCGCCTACAATTTTTGAGCCGGGCAGCGAAGAAGGCGGTGCGAATGGAGCAAGATGATCAGAGGATGGACTCCTTGATACACCGAGCTTTGACCACAATAGCATACCACCGACCACCAACTCAGGCTGAAAGCTACGCATCCTGTTATCAAGGGCTAGGCAACAATCAACCAATGAATATGGAGCAGCCACCAGAATAGCAAGGAGCAACCCCAACCTACCCTATAGAGGTGTCATCTAAACATAATTCCCCCTCACCAACGTACACCCCCCGCTCTCCGGACCAAGCCACTGACTCGGCTGATGAAGACCCAGAAGAAGACTTTGATTGGTCGGGAAACGAGAACTAGTTCAAGGAATAGTAAAACTAGACTTTTGTAAGATCCGCTGATAGGGATCCTTTGAATAAGATAGCCTGAACTTTGTAATGCGTAGATGCCCTTTGAATGTAACTCCGATTTAGGAGCCCTTTTGTAATGATGCCTATTATAAGATATGAATGATTTGTTGATCTATGTTGTTGACTATTACTTGTTTTAGTACACCCTAAGGAAACTGAACCTTCATTTCAAATCTAAGTAGTAAGATTATCTAAAACTGGAAACCAACTCACCACGTGCCATGAACAGAATGGTGGACATGCGAGCTAATGGCTATACCAAAACCAGCAACAACGCACGAAACTGCCCCAGAAACCAACACAGATCTGTCCCCACAAGAGCTGACATTTCCAATAATCTAGGACATCAAATTTTGGAGGAATTAGGGCAAGTAAGGAACAATCGGTAGAATGAGAGGACTCGACTCTTTTCTGAGTTTCGAAAGCAGAGGCCCCCCAAGTTCACAAGTGTACCAGACCCAAAGGTAGTTGAAAATTGGCTTCGGCACATAGAGAAAAGGCTAGACACCATGGGCATAACCGAGGCCGCTGATAGAACAGCTTTGGCAATATTCGAGCTTGACGAGAAGGCTGACCACTGGTGGGAGTTAATCAAGATTACTCGTGACGTGGCAAGCCTATCATGGAACCAGTTCAGGGAACTGTTCCTAAATAAATATTTCCCAAGTACGGTCCGCCGAGAACTAGTCAAGGAATTCCAAAACCTGGAACAAGGAAATATGACCGTGACCCAGTATGCTACAAAATTTGAAGAGTTAGTCCATTACGCAACTAGATATGTAGCAAATGATGAGGAGAAAGCAAGGATGTTCGAGTGGGGGTTGGAACTTACAATCAGGGGAAGAGTTCTTCTACAATGACTCCCCTTATATGTTGAGGTGTTGGAAACGGCGTTAGAGTCTGAAAGGGAAGTAACTGACGGTAGAAAGGCTTGGAACAAGAGGAGGGGAAGTCAGACGTTTATTGGACCTTAGAGGAACCAAAAAGGAAACATGACCCCAAAGCCCTACTCCAGACCACAACCACGACAGCAACCGCAACAACAGATCCAGAAAGGAGGCTATCAACAAAGGCCGACGGGACAAATCCAGTGCTTTCATTGCCAACAATTAGGGCACAAAAAGAGCGAATGCCCCTAACTCCCTCTATCTGGGTACGAAAGACGAGGTTCCGGAGCAAATGCCCAGGCATTAGGTGGGCAGAAGCCTTGGACGAACAAGACAGGATTGACCGGGCAGCAGCACCAGAAGAGTGGGGCAACCCAGAACGCCAAGACCAGTGGCAACCAGAAGGCAACTGGCAGAATCTTTGCCTTGCAAGAGGAAGAAGCAGATCCGTCTGTAATTGAGGGTAATTTAGTGCTATACAATTCTTGGGTGCATGTTTTATTTGATACTGGTGCATTACATTCTTTTATATCCTCTGCTTGTGCTAAGTCATTAGAACTTACATGTGAACCTTTAGAAACTGCCTTAAATGTAATGTCACCTATAGGAGGATGCGTTCGGATAGGATTGATCTGTAAGGACTGTAAGATAGGAATGTCGAAGCTACACTTAACGTGCGACCTTCGTGTCATGGAAATGTCGGACTTCAATGTCATTTTGGGCATGGACTGGTTGTCTGCCCACTAAGCAGTGATCAACTGTCATCAGAGGAAAGTGGTAGCTCACACGCAAGATGGAACTCGTTTCCAATTTAAGGGGGATAGACAAGACCCCATGGCTTCAACAAAACATAGGACGCAGCGGTGCAATCAAATTGCGGGTAGGATAGCAAGTCTGATTTTAAACGAGGAGGGCCTAGGAGAATTAGAACTTCTGCCCATAGTATGTGAATATACAGATGTATTTCCTACGGAGTTGCCGGGTTTGCCACCAACCCGGGAAGTAGACTTGAGCATCGAGTTATAACCTAGAACTACCCTAATATCCATGGCCCCGTATTGTATGGTACCAGCAGAACTACAAGAATTGAAGACACAACTACAGGAATTGCTTGAGAGAGGATTCATTAGGCCAAGTACCTTCGCCATGGGGAGCACCCGTGTTGTTTGCTAAAAAGAAGGATGGGTCGTTGAGGCTATGCATTGATTATCGTCACGATTAAAAATCGATACCCACTCCCAAGGATTGATGACCTTTTTGATAAACTTAGAGGCTCAAGGTGCTATTCAAAGATCGATCTCAGGTCAGGTCACCATCAACTACGAATCAAGGAGGAGGATATACCAAAAACTACATTTCGTACTAGATATGGCCACTATGAGTTTGTAGTAATGTCCTTCGGACTAACCAATGCACCGGCAGTATTCATAAGCCTAATGAATAAGATCTTTAGACCATACCTCAACCAGTTTGTAGTAGTGTTCATTGATGACATCTTGATATATTCAGGGTCTGAAGAAGAGCATGAGCAACATTTAAGGACTGTCTTTCAAGTTCTTAGGGATAACCGGTTATATGCCAAGGCAAGAAAATGTGAGTTCTAGTTGAATGAAGTAAAATTCTTAGGGCATGTAGTATTGAAGAATGGGATTGCGGTGGATCCAACCAAGGTGGAGGCAGTATTAGATTGGAGACAACCAAAGACCGTGTCAGAAATCCGCAGTTTCTTAGGATTGGCCGGTTATTACCGGAGGTTCATCCAAGATTGCTCCAAACTAGCTAAACCAATGACTCGTTTGACGCAAAAAGGAGTAAAATATGAGTGGGACGAAGCTTGCTAAAAATCCTTCCAAGAGCTAAAGAAGAGGTTAACTAGTGCGCCAATTTTGACCATCCCAGAACGAGAAATGGGGTATACTGTGTATTGCGATGCGTCTAAAGAAGGGTTAGGGTGCATGCTCATGCAAAATGGACAGGTAGTTGCGTATGGATCCAGGCAGGTGAAACCTCATGAGCGTAACTACCCAACACATGACTTGGAGTTAGCGGCCGTAGTTTTTGCCCTAAAGCAATGACAACATTACCTGTATGGGGAACAATTTGAGATTTTCACAGATCACAAGAGTTTGAAGTATCTGTTTACACAGAAGGACCTCAACTTGAGACAGAGATGATGGATAGAGTATCTTGAGGATTTCCAGTTCACTCTCTCATATCATCCCGGTAAAGCCAATGTAGTAGCAGATGCTCTCAGTCGCAAGAGCACGGGGATGATGGCTAGAATTTCCGTCCAAGAATGGGATATGGTTAAGACACTCAATGAATTCAGGATCTAAATAGAATCTCAAGATACAAAAGCATATCTTAGTGCATAGAAGGTGATGCCTAAGTTGATGAATGAGATCATGGAGGCCCAGAAGCACGATCAAGAGGTAGCCTATATCAAGGGATGTCTGGAATCAGGAGAACCTATGCTCAATTGGGTAATTCACCCCGATGGGAGTTTAAGATACCAAGGTAGATTGTTTGTACCAAGTGACGAGCTGCTTAGAGAAAAGGTACTTAAGGAATGTCATCTTTCTGCATCTGCGATACGTCCAGGAGGGACTAAAATGTACCAAGATTTGAAGAGACAGTATTGGTGGAATGGAATGAAGAAGGAAGTGGCTAAATTTGTAGCGAAATGTCTGACATGCCAACAAGTGAAGGCGGAACATCAGAAACCAGGGGGAATGTTGCAACCTCTATCAATAGCCGAATGGAAGTGGGAGTTTGTGACGATGGATTTTGTGACAGGGTTGCCTAAGTCACTTAAAGGACGCGATGCTATATGGGTAATAGTGGATCGCCTCACCAAGTTAGCACATTTCTTACCCTATAAGATGACCAACATTTTAGAGTCTATGTGTAGGCTTTACATCGGGGAGATCATTTGGTTACATGGAATTCCGGTGTTTATTGTGTCAGATCGTGATCCACGGTTCACTTCTCGATTTGGGGAAGCTTGCAGGAAGCTCTTGGTACGGAGTTGTGTTTTAGCACCGCCTGTCACCTGCAAACAGATGGACAATCTAAACGCACCATCCAGACACTCGAAGATATGTTGAGAGCTTGCGCAATGGATTTTCATGGAAGTTGGGAACGACACCTACCCCTAATTGAATTCGCCTATAACAATAGCTTTTAAGCTAGCATCGGTATGGCGCCCTTTGAAGCATTATATGGATGACCTTGTAGATCGCCGATTTGTTGGACAGAAGTGGGTGATGCAAATTTGATAGGACTCGAACTTGTTCTAGAAACTACGGAGAAGGTCAAATTGATCCGACAACGGTTAAAGACTGCTCAAGACCATCAAAAGAATTATGCAGCTAGGAGAAGAAGGCCATTGATGTTTGAAGTAGGCAGCCACGTGTTCCTAAAGGTGCAATCTAGGCGTGGAGTCGTACGTTTCGGGAAAAAGGGAAAGTGTCAACACGATATATTGGGCCTTTTGAGGTATTGGAAAGAGTGGGCGAAGTAGTATATAGACTAGCTCTACCTCCGCAGTTAGCAGGGATACACGACGTCTTCCACGTATCTATGTTGAGAAAATACATCGCCGATTCATCACACGTCCTCAAATGGGAAGAAATCAATCTTGACAAAGATGTTACATTTAAAGAAGGACTGGTAGCAATACAGGATAGCCGAGAGAAGAACCTTAGAGGCAAAATGGTTCACTTGGTAAAAGTGCTATGGCATCATCGGGGAATTGAGGAATCTACTTGGGAACGCCAGGATTAGGTGAAGGCAAACTACCCCGAACTTTTCAAAGGCAGTATGTAGTTGAATTTCAGGGATGAAATTGTTTTAAGGGGGATAGGTTGTGAAGCCCCTGAAAAATGTTTTCTCCTTAAAAATCCTAATGTTTGAATTATTTTCTTAAAGCCCTTAGTTACTTGAATTATTTCGAATCTTGTCGGTTAGCATTTTTTTTTATTTATCAAAACCAGAATATCCTAGCTGGATTAGGTTCCTTAGCCTAATTTAATTAAATTCTACATAAGTAAGGTTCCAATACATGAATTTAACTTCAAGCCCTCACTTCCTTATTTAAATTCAAAATTTCCCAAAAACTAGTACATGTACCTTATACTATAAGTACCATCAATTAATTGAGATCTATATAAATATATATACATTGAGGAATGTGCTCCTAGTACCTAGATTGAAAAAAAAAAGAAAAAAAAATGGCCCCATTACCCTTCCCAATGGCCAGCCACCCTAGAGAGAAGTGAGAAGCCTATTTTCAAGATTTATAATCATGGTATTCTAGAAACCCAAAAAAAAAACTATTCAACTAGGAATTAACTAGGTGCTGCCTAATCCCAAGGTTAAGCTCCCTAATCACTCCTAATTCATTGAACTCCAAGTAAATCCTAGCTTGTCCATTCAATTCCAACTAGTGGGTTTCTATGTCATTTTACACCAAATTTGCCTATAAATATCACCACTCCCTAACATGGCAAATACAAGCATCACACTCACACACACACTTTCGGCTAGAGGAAGAGGAAGGGAGAAAAGAGCCATCTTGTTCAAAACTTAGCAAGTAAGCCACAACACAACCTTCTCTTTCATTTTCCTTTTTCAATACATGTTCTTAAGGGTTCTAAATATTGTTTTCAGATGTGTCATTGATATATGTTAGTTAGCATGTTTTCATCAGAAAAGAGATGAAAATTTTACCTTAGTGGATCCCTTTTACCATAATCTTCTTGTTTTGGGTATTGTACCTTAGAATCTGTTTTTGCAGCCCACTTTCAAAAATTCTAGAAAAATGTATAAAATTATTCTGGACCTCTATTTTATGTCAAAATCTTCCTTAAGGAGTTAGCTTTCAACTAAAATTAGTTTCATGGAAAAACAGTGAGCGGTTTGCAAGAAAATCAAATTTTTGTAACTATCAACGAATCTGGACAGCGCTGGAGTGTTTTTTAAATAATTTAAAATCTAGAAAAGCTATCCCATTTCCGAAATATGTTCTGGAAACTAGATTAGATTCTCTACGAACCATAGGAAGGCCGAGTCCGGTAAAAATTCTAAAATAGCCCTTCTATTCTAGTCCTTATGTGATATTGAATCTGGAAATCTTGTATGCATAGCTGTTTTATGCTCGTGTTCATGAATGTTTATTAGCGTATGATCATATCTTGGCATGATGTTGTACATATTATGGTTATGTTTTTATTCTCTTTCATCTTAATGATGCATGCTTATGTGGATATTATTATCTTGTTAAGATTGGTTTAACCGTGTTTTAAAACATTTAACTCAATGGGAAACTTAATTGGGATGGTATTGGGTTTTCGATCACTTGAGTAATGATGATAATGTGTGATGTGTGGATTGTTGGGATGCGTTCCCTACTTGGAAGTTAAAGTCTTGTGCAAGTGGTTTTCGGAACCCTTGAACGGAGTGATTGTATTCGGACCATAGGTGGTTTGGTGTGAGGAGGGATTTGGGCAAGGCCCATTATTACCGTCTCTTTTGAGGTCTTGCGGTTGGTGCTACGAGGTATATAACCGATGGTAGGCATCCGAGGCTAGTTCTGCAACAAAGCAGCAAAAGAGGAGGCATACCGAATAATCCGAATCCGATTCTTGTGGTTGGAAGGATGAAATCTCTTTGGGAGATTTCTAGTTTACTAACATCTAACTTGTAACCCTTTGTATATCTATTTTGGGTATCATGCTTTACTACTTGTTGTTATATTTACGATTGTGTATTGGACTGGAAAAAAGACGGGATGTGTGTGTGTTTACTGGGCATTCAAAGCTCACGGCGTATCATGCCAGGTGACGAAGAGCAACTTATAGCTGGAGACGGAGAGCCTGAAACCTTCGAAGACTTTTGGCTATCTTAATAAAGTTAGAAATTTCCTTTTGATGTTTTGTAAGACTCATGTGAAGATTTAAATTTTCTTGGGATGTAATGTAGTGGAACAAGCTTTGAAATTAAGGATATTCGTGGTTGTTATGTAATTATATTCTACGTATGTGTATGAACCTTATCGTTGCTTATGAAACCTTGTGTCAACGCCTTTTAAGATCTGTCAAAGGGGTAGTGCATTGCCTAAGAAAGCCGGACTTAGAAGGGAGGCTAATTTGACTCTTCCGGCGAACTGGGATCTTACTTGGTTATTGACCACAGGACTCATTCATGATTCTTCCTTGACTACAACCAATAGTGTAGAATCGGGGCGTCACAACTCATCTCTCGGAGCATAAGGCTGCTACACAGACTGAGCCGAAGAGGCTCCCTAATTAGCCCTCGAGGCCTGAACTGACTATGCTGGCTAATAACTCTGCGTTTTCCTTGAACAAGATGCACCAGATATGCCACTCAACTGCGGGTAAAACCTCTTCAGGTGCCCGCCTTGCCCACACTGATAACTAGTAAGCGGCTGGCCTTTACTCTGACTCTGGCTCTAAGGACGAGCCAAAGAAGAAGCTGCTCTCTGCCCTCCTCCCTTCTGCGGGCAAGCTGGAGACTTGTGGCCCAACTGACCATATTTGTAACAAGTGATGTCTCCCTGACCGCCTCTCCCAGAACTTGAACTCGGTACTGGAAAGGTAGATCTAGAATGTGCTCCCTGGGACTGCTGAGGGTTATTACCCCTTTGCCTCTTACCGTCGCCCTGGCCTTCCTGACTCCTCCTAGAGCCCCTCATCCTTTCATCTTTTGCCTGCATAATGGTCTCAAGACGGGCTGCAGCCTACACAAGGCGCTCATTCTCCATAGTCATGGACCTAGCCACTCGAAACATGAGTCCGGTTCTCAATTTCTTCTCAAACTCCAAACATCTACGCTTTTCGGTCGTCACCAACTCTGGTGCAAACCTCGATAAGCTAGTAAAAGTGGCCTCAAACTCTGCCACTGGTGTATTCAGCTGCTTAAGCCGACAGAACTGGTCTCTCAACTTCTCCCTAACAGTAGGAGGCAAGAACTTCTCCTGAAAGGCATCAACGAAAGCCTCCCAAGTCCCTCCAATACGCCCCCGAACAAACTTCCACCACTGACCGCATCTCCCTTCAACTGGAAGGATGCCATGGTCACCCTCAAGCCTCCTTCTTCAATGCCTAGCACCTCAAATGTCTTTGTCATTTGCTCTAGCCACTTATCAGCCTTCAGTGGCTTTTTAGGATCCCCCAAAAACTCATTCGGATTCAACCGGAAGAACTCCCTCTTTAGAAAGGATGGCTCTGCCTTAGCTACACGGGCCTGGACTTGATTCTCAGCCCTGAGAATGTCTATGGATTCCCTCAATGCTCCTGCCATCTCGTGGGCTAAGGCGCCCATGGCCTGCTGTCCTACTGGCTCGGCCACAGTGGCCTGACTAATCCCTTCCTCCTGTGCCGAAATTTCTTCCGATATAGGCATCTCCTGCCTCCTAGGCCTACCACACCTACCACCACGTCATTGTCCTGACATCCTAATAAAGGTAACAAAAGAATTAGCACATTCCCAAATGTGCTGAAGCTATTTCACTTGCATTCTAAAATGTTGGACAACTGTAATTCACTCCACATAATCACATAATCACATAAGCAATTACGAATTTCATTTCCGGATAATGACCGTCCCGTGGCGTTGCTAGAGTTCCAATTAGAAACGACAGTGATCAAGTGCCTTTTCAACAGGACTCCTATAAATCCATAGACCCGATCAACATTCTAGAAACTAAATCCCATGCCCGTATAGTCACATAAGCATGTTATCAAATAAACACATACCATCATACATAAGTCTCTAACATGCGAGACAAACCCATTGTGCCACTAACCACTTCCCAAGTACCCAAAGTATTCAAACCCGGTACACTCTGATACCAAGTTATAATGCCCTCAAAAAAAATAAATAAATCAATCATTTATAAGATGCCAAAATCATTGAAGAGAAATTATATTTCCATTCATCAGAGTATATTCTACAAAGGTATTACATGTTGACAACAAAAGTAAATGTTCTACGAGCTTATAACTTTCCAAGTCAGCACTTGGTTATAACAAAAGAGGGTTAGAAGCCCTTTTACAATTCAAGCCCTCGACTTGGGAATAAAAACATGTAATACAGAAAAGTAACAACAAAAGGAGGCCTGCAGCCTCTAAACTATCCAAGCTAGGTCCTTGGAGGTGGAATATCACCTGAACCTGAAAATGATGTCCCATATAGGGTGAGCCAAAGCCTAGTAGAGATACGCTAAACATAATATGAGAAACAACTAAAACATTAACATTCGATAAATGTTTAATAGTTCGAAACTATCTCAACCCCTTTCCATAATCAATCAACATAGATTTCCATACATCCACTTACATTTACAACCGTGTTTTCAATTCATTCCCATTTCTTTAGCTTGATCAAAATCAACAACATTGTACGTTATTTATCCAAACAAATTGTTGATGATAGAAGTGTTGATAATATGAGTTGTAGCCTCATGTTGAATTGTTTGGATAAATAGCGTACAATGTTGTTGATTTTGATTGAGATAAAGAAATGGGAATGAATTGAAAACATGGTTGTAAATGTAAGTGGATGTATGGAAATCTATGTTGATTGATTATGAAAAGAGGTTGAGATAGTTTCGAGCTGTTCAACATTTATCGAATGCTAATGTTTTAGCTATTTCTCATATTATGTTTAGCGTATCTCTACTGGGCTTTGGCTCACCCTATATGGGACATCATTTTCAGGTTCAAGTGATATGCCGCCTCCAAGGACCTAGCTTGGATAGTTTAGAGGCTGCAGGCCTCCTTTTATTGTTACTTTTCTGAATTACATGTTTTTATTCCCAAGCCGAAAGCTTAAATGGTAAAAGGGCTTCTGACCCTCTTTTGTTGTAACCAAATGTTCACTTGGAAAGTTGTAAGCCTGTAGGGCATTTACTTTTGTTGTTAACATGTAATACCTTTGTAGAAAATACTCTAATGAATGGAAATATAATATCTCTTCTATGATTTTGGTATCTTATAAATGATTGATTTATGTATTTTTTTGAGGGCGTTACAGAGGGAGAGAGAGGCAAGATTTGTAGAATCAATGTTGCTTGTAGTCGTTTGAAGTTGATTTCACAATAGAAACAACTACATCAATGTAGATCTAGGACGAAGTATAGATCAGTAATGGCATAGTGTAAATTGGCAATGGTGAAGGTGGTTGGTAAATAGTGGCAGTGAATCGGAGCTAGTGAAGTATAGATCGGCGACGGTAGAGATGGTTGGTGAACGAGGGTGGTGGTGGTGGGTAGATGGCCATGGCCATGGCAATGATGGTGGTTTTCTAGAAAAAGAGAGAAAGAGATATGGAGAGAGAGAGAGAGAGAGAGAGAAGAATGGTTCTGGGAAAATGATCAAGAAAAGTTAATAAAAATTGAGAAAATTAATGAGTAATAAATTCAATGAGGGTATTATAGGCAACTAAGGACTTAATAGTACATAAAAATATAAGTTAGGACCTAATAGGTAATAAGCTAGAAAGGGAGACTGGCTGGAAAATTAGCCTAACAATAATGGTCTTCCCAATCAGTTTCTAGAAAAAAGCAAAAAAAAAAAAAAAAAAAAAAAAAAAACATAGTATCATCCTTCTATCATATTTTTTAAAATGTAATTATTCTCCTATCTATTGATGTTTGTGGAATAATTAAAGTGGTCATGTCACAGATATATTTATACTATTTATTTGTGTACTGAATAATATTTGTATCAATGATTCAGGCAATCAAGCCATAAATTCAATTTGAAATATTTAAGATCATAATGACAATAACAATTTGAACAGTTATATTACTTTAATCTATTTGTTTATTTGTCTATTATTTCACATATATGTCTAGTGTCACTTGTTTGTCCAACTAATCTATCTATTTGTTCATATCACCACCACCACCAGCCGATGCCAGATGCCACCACTAGCCACTTTTGGAAACTTTTTCGGTGATTGACAACTAACGATTTGGTAACAGTGGGTAAAATTAAAAAATATTATTCTTCAAAACAAATTTGTCTTTCCCACTGAATAATTTTATTGATCATCACTTTATAACTAAGGGGTTGTTTAGAATGATAAGTATATTTTTTAACTTTTTACGAAAAAAATGTATAAAAAAATAAAGAGGTGATGTGACTAAAAAAGATAAAAATTAACTAATATCAAAGATGCCAAACAACCCCTAAAAAAAACAGTTCTCGGACCTAATGCCATACACGTCGCTACAATTTAATGGATTTCTCAAAAAATTTTCCCAATAATTCTAGTTACTATAAAAATTTAATCAAAATTTTACCAAGAAAGTGAAATGTGAAGTGTAGATTTAAAATTGGTACTTTATGAGTTATATTCAAAATAAATTCATTTACACATTTTAATTATGGGCAAAATTTTGAGGAATCGAGGGTGCTACTGTAAGTATCACACAATGGTAATTGTTGTGAGACTCGTGGGGGTTTGTTTCAAGGTTATTTCAATAGTTCAAACTGCTTATATTGTTAAGTTGATTGGATAGATCATTAATAGGCTGGTCGAGTAGATCATTAATGAAAAGAAAAAAAAGAAAAGAAAATAGACTAGTTAAATAAAGTGATATTACATCCCTCTAATTTTACATGTTTAATTTCATTTCTAATGGCATAATTTTAAAAACAATTGATTGATTCTTATTATTGGAAAATACTATGGATCCCAAATGATTACCAATTTTTTTTTATCAAATCTCTCATATGTACAAATTCACATGTGTGTGTGTGAATCCCATAGAGATTTGAGATCTCTATTATTTGCTGTCTCCGTAGAGGTGCAATTAGGAGATAAAATGAAAGACAGTCGAACCACACATTCACTTTTTATCACAATTTGTTGTGAAACAGAGATCCTTGTTGAAGCACTTATCAAAGAGAGACCCCAATTCGAAACCAACTCTTTGATTTTTTGAACAACTTTCAACTCCAACCCAAACCAGCACATTAGGATTTGAATCCCCAATTGCACAGGATAAAATAATATATTATTTAATAAAAATATGATAATTATATTTAATTTTTTTATATTATGTAAAATAAAAATTAAATAGAAGCTAGCCATAGAGAAATTTCTTTTTTCATAGAGAAATTTCAGTTCTTCACAAATAAATATTTTTCCGTGACAAGTTAAAATTTATCTAATAATAATATTGAGGGACCTTAATTAACAAGAAAAAACATATTGGACCTCTCATACTATCCAAAGTTGAAAATGAATGTTTATCTAATTTTTTTAATATAATAATATTAAAACTGTTAAATATTGAATTTCACTCATTTCTTTCTCATCTTACATCTCTTAATTTTTATTAATCATAAATTATTATTCATAATATGTACTCTATTACTTATAAATTTTATTAATATTTTTATTTTTTAAATTATAATATTAACTGGTCTTCGCTCGCTCCCTATCTATCGCGGGGCCATCCTTACTTGTAGACATAGGTTGTGAAGAATCAAAATGTACGATAGGAATCCAATGAAGATAGAATTCCAAATTTGCATACCATCCCTTACATCTCTTAATTTTTATTAATCATAAATTATTATTCGTAATATGTACTCTATTATTTATAAATTTTATTAATATTTTTACTTTTTTAAATTATAATATTAACTGGCCCTCCGCTTCCAATCCATTGCGTGGCCATCCCTACTTGTAGACATAGGTTGTGAAGAATCAAAATGTACGACAGGAATCCAATGAAGATAGAATTCCAAATCTGCATACCATCCCTTTTTTTGCCCTTAAGAAAATGTGTTTGGGATTGCTGTTGCCTATGGTGCGCAACAACAACTGTTACATATTTTATTGGGCCTATTTCAAGGTGTAATTTGATAATTTAAATTGTTCACATTTTAGAAGTTATCGAGTAGAATATATCAGTAAAAAATTGCGTCAATCGGATATCGTTGGCCTTTTTATCAAATCACAGTTGCATTTTAAAAAAAATGATAAATGTAATTTGAAATATAAAACTTAATACAAATGTGATTGATGAAAGAGATAACGAATCCGATCGACGTGATTTTTTATAGGTATATTCTACTCAATAATTTTTAAAATGTGAACGGTTTAAATTATCGAATTAAGCCATAAAATAAGCTAATAAAATGTGCTGTAGTGCACCATGCGCAGTAGTAACTCCAAACTCTAAAATGTCTACATCCATCTTTCTTGCGAAAGTTAATTTTTCTACTTACCATCCCTTCTTTTTCCCTTAAGAAAACGTGTTTGGGATTGCTGTTGCCTATGGTGCACAATAGCAACTGTCACATATTTTATTGGGCCTATTTCAAGGTGTAATTTGATAATTTAAACCATTCACATTTTAGAAGTTATCGAGTAGAATATATCAGTAAAAAATTACGTCAATTGGATATCGTTAGCCTTTTTATCAAATCACAATTGTATTTTAAAAAAAATGATAAATGTAATTTGCAATATAAAACACAATACAAATATGATTGATGAAAGAGATAACAATACCTGATCAACGTGATTTTTTACAAATATATTCTACTCAATAATTTTTAAAATGTGAACGGTTTAAATTATCGAATTAAGCTCTAAAATAAGCTAATAAAATGTGCTGTAGCGCACCATGCGCAGCAGTAACCCCAAACTCTAAAAAATCTACGTCCATCTTTCTTGCGAAAGTCAATTTTTCTGCTGTTATTTATTTATTAATTTTTTAATGATTAAGCAACAGCTTACGTAGATCTACTCAGAAGGCTTCCATTCCATATGGTAGTAGTAGAGTTTATGGTTTGTGGAAGGAAGATGAGCTGCAAGGTGAAGAACTGAATATCCTTAACAGAGTTAACTCTACATGGCCACAATTCCAATTTTTGACAGTACCAACTACGAGTTTTGGAGTGTGAAGATGAAAACTCTGTTTTTATCTATGGATTTGTGGGATATAGTACAGAATGGGTATGATGAGACCATCAAGGAGAAGCAACAGAAGGATGCTGCAGCTCTTTCTCACATCCAGCAAGGCGTCTCAGATCGGATCTTTCCAAGAATCAAGGATGTTACAAAAGCCAAACAAGCTTGGGACATTCTCTCCCAATTGAGTACTGAGGTCAGAACCAACGGGTTAAACTTCATTTACAATCATTTTTATTTTTAATTTTTGGGTTAAATTCATTTTACCTCATCAGAATTTCAGGCTAAACTTCTTTACCCCTTATGGCTAAAAAATAATTAGAGAGGCCATGTGATTTTGGACCACATAAAATGATTATAATACCATCAAATCTTATATATTTTTTTTCTTATTTTCTCTCTATCTCCTCTCATACACATAATTTATGAAGTTTAACATTAATTTAATTAGATCACAATTAATTATAATTTCTTAATTATTTATTTTAATTCTTAACTTTTTATTCTAATTTTAATTTTATTATATTTTATATCACAATTTGTAACGCCCCGAAATAATTCAACATGAACTACCCACATTAATAAACATCTACTAAACAAATACAATAATCCTTTCATCTTGCCATATCTGATTAAAATAGTTTAATACAAAAGTTCCACATGCGGTATACATTCAACGAAATAAGGAACACCTGAATCTATAGCATGCGAAGCATCTAGTCTCAAAACAATAAAATGCCCCTAAGGGCTTACATCTTCCAAGGCCAAAGCCCGGTTACACAAAATGGTCTCTTGGACCCATGCACATTTAGCCCTTGGCTTTACAAAGTTTACATAAAAAATAAAAGAGCTATTCACTCTTCACAAAAATATCCACGCCCTCAGTTCGGCAGGATCACCACATTCTTACCTGCATCAAAATCCCATAGAGGTGAGCATAAAGCCCAGTAGAGAATTCTCACAAAGTATATACAGTTATGCAAAATTTCTCAACATCAAAGGCAAATGCTATGTCATGCCAATGTTAATAATTAAGGAAAGATATTCATTTAAATGCACCATTTCAATTCACCATGTTCCCAATATTATCTTGTAATCTCATCAATTTCAAACTTCCAACATTTATTCAATAGGGGCGGTAAATACGACTCTGGTAATCCCTAGGCTGGTGTCTGCAAGTAGACTCAACGAGTACTACCAAACTGTCATTTTTACTGGTATTAACCGAAAGGCTCGACACCTATCCGCGCGGTTTTCTGGTCTTTCACCATGGACACTTAGGCCAACTTATCAAGATCAACTACACCCCCTATCCGGACTTACCACGTATTTACCCCATACCACATTTGTATAGTTCTCATTAAAATATAAATCTTTCTCAAGGTAAACCTTTTCCAACTCATTTCATGATGTGCAATGAAATGGTTTATGAATTGATTTATATGAGTTAAACATTTATCAAATGCTAATGTTTTAGTTATTGCTCATATTATGTTTAGCATATCTCTACTGGGCGTTGGCTCACCCTATATGGGACATCATTTTCAGGTTCAGGTATTATGCCGCCTCTGAGATCTTAGCTTGGATGGTTGTGGGAGTTGAAGACTCTATTGTTTTTTTTTTGTATTACATGTATATCAAGCCACGGGCTTATTTTGTGTAGAGTTAGTACTCTCTCTTTGTATCCAAGTGTTGACTTGGAAAGTTGTAAGCCTATAAGGCATTTACTTTTGTTGTTAACATGTAATACATTTTGTAATGAATACTCTGATGAAATGTAATTATACTTTACTCTCTTATGTCTAAGCATGTCAAGAATGTGTGATTTATGGGTTATTTTTGAGGGCATTACAACTTGGTATTAGAGCGTACCGGGTTTGAATACTTTGGGTATGTGGAAAGTGATTAGTATCACAATGGGTTTGTCTCGCTTGTTAGAGACTTAGATGTAATGTTATGTGCTTATGTGATAACATGTTTATGTGATTACTTTGGTATGGGATTTACTTTCTAGGATGTTGATTGGATCCTTGGGTTTCTGTGAGTCTTGTTGGAAAAGCACCTGATCAATGTTGTTTCTGACCGGAACTCTAATAACGCCTCGGGACTATCATTATCTGGAAATGAAATTCGTAGGTGCTTATGTGATTATGTGCTTACGTGGAGTGAATTATCGTTGTCCATGTATTAGGACGCGAGTGTTGTAGCTTCGGCACATTTATCAATGTGCTAATGGTCTTCGTTACCTCTATTAGGATGTCAGGATAAGAACGTGGTGGTAGGCGAGGTAGGCCTAGGAGGCAGGAGATGCCAATACCGGAGGAGATTCCAGAGCAGCATGAGGGAGTTGGTCAGGCCAATGTGGCCGAGCCAGTAGGACAGTAGGCCATAGGTGCCTTAGCCCGCGAGATGGCAGGAGCTTTGAGGGAGTCCTTAGGCATTCTCAGAGCAGAGAATCAGGTTCAGGCCCATGTTGCTGAGGCAGGGCCTTTCTTTCTGAAGAGGGAGTTCTTCCGGTCTAATCTGGATGAGTTTGTTGGGGATCCGAAAGAGCCACTTAAGGCTGATGAGTGGCTGGAGCAGATAACGAAGGCGTTTGAGATGCTTGGCATCGAAGACGGGGCATTGAAGGTGACCTTGGCATCTTTCCAGCTTAAGGGGGATGCGGGTCAGTGGTGGAAGTTCATGAGGGGCCGTGTTGGTGGTACATGGGAGGCTTTCGTGGATGCTTTCCAGGAGAAGTTTCTGTCTCCTGCTGGGATGGTTAGGGGGACGGTAGGAGGCAGAGGGGTGCTAACCCTCAGCAGTCCCAGGGTGCTTTTGTGAGGTCTACCTTTCGAGTGCTGAGTTCAGGTTCTAGGAGAGGCAGTCAGGGAGACGTCACCTGTTACAAGTGTTGTCAGCTTGGCCACAAGTCTCTAACTTGTCCGCAGAAGGGCGGAGGTCAGAAAGCAGCTTCATCTTCAGCTCGACCTCAGAGCCAGAGTCAGGGCAGAGGTCAGCCACTGTCTTGTTATCAGTGTGGTCGGACGGGGCACCTGAAGAGGTTTTGCCCACAGTTGAGTGGCACATCTGGTGCATCTGGGTCGAGGCAGAGTTTCCAGCCAGCTCAGTCAGTTTAGGCCTCGAGGGCCAATCAGGGGGCTTCATCGTCCCAGTCTGTGCAGCAGTCTTTTGCTCTGAGAGGTGAGTAGGTAGATCAGGGGCCTATAGGGCGTGTGTATGCTGTTACCGCGCCGGACCTAGTACCGGCTCCATCTGTAGTGAGAGGTACCTTTTTGTTTTGTAACTCGGTTGCCAATGTGCTGATTGATACGGGTGCATCCCATTTTTTTATATCTGCTGCATTTGCATCTGTTTTGGGTTTGGAGTTGGCACAGTTAGCATCTCCTATTTGTGTAGTATCACCTGTTTGGGGTGAATTGATTTTGAAACAAGGGTGTCGGGGTTGTGATATAGAGGTCGCCGACCGTCGACTTCCATTTCCTTTTGTAGTTATGGCTATGTTGGGTTTTGATATTATTTTGGGTATGGACTGACTATCGTCATACCGGGCTGCTATTGATTGTTATCGCCAGAGGGTCATAGTATGCATCCTGAGCGGGGATTGTTTCCATTTCTTGGGAGATCGGGTTGGTAGTGTGTTGCCACTAGTGTATGATCCGTGAGGGCGGAGTGAGCTTGGTGGTCTTCTCACTAGCCTTATGAGTAGTGAGTGTGATGAGATCGGGGTTGAGTTGCCAAGAGTGGTTTGTGAGTACTCGGACGTTTTTCCCGAGGATCTTGTTAGTTTTCCACCTCATCGAGAGATCGAGTTCTCTATTGATTTAGTGCCCGGCATGGCGCCGATTTCTATGGCACCTTATCGTTTTGCCCTAGCCGAGTTGAGTGAGTTGAAGATTCAACTCCAGGAGTTGCTAGATAAGGGGTTTATTCGCCCTAGTGTTTTGCGTGGGGAGCACCGGCCCTCTTTGCTAAAAAGAAAGATGGTGCCTTGAGACTTTTCATTGATTACCGGAAGTTGAATCAGGCTACGGTCAAGAATAAGCACCCTATGCCCCGTATAGATGATTTGTTTGACCAGTTGAAGGGTTCCCGTTGTTTCTCTAAGATAGACTTGAGATTGGGTTACCATCAGTTGAGGGCCAGGGAGGAGGATATTCCGAAGACGGCATTCCGTACGTGGTATGGCCATTATGAGTTTCTGGTGATGCCATTTGGGCTCACCAATGCACCGGCAGTGTTTATGGACTTGATGATCCGGATATTCCAGGAATTCTTAGATCGTTTTGTGGACGTTTTCGTGGACGACATCCTGATTTATTCGCCTTCGGAGGAGGAGCACGGGAACACTTGAGAGTGGTGCTTGAGTTGCTTAGAGCCCATAGGCTATATGCCAAGTTTGGGAAGTGTGAGTTCTGGCTAAGAGAGGGCAAATTCTTAGGTCATGTGGTTTCCGGAGAAGGGGTGTTGGTTGATACATCCAGGATTGAGGCAGTGCAGGATTGGGCACAGCCTAAGAATGTTTTTGAGATCCATAGTTTTCTGGAATTTGCTGGGTATTATCACCGGTTTGTGAAGGAGTTTTCCAGGCTAGCTTCGCCGTTAACTAGATTGACGCGGAAATGGGTCAAATTTGTATGGAGTGAGACTTGTGAAAAGTCGTTCCGAGAGTTGAAGATTAGATTGATCACCGCTCCGATTTTGTTTATTCTGGAGAGAGGTTTGGGTTATGCTGTTTACTGTGATGCCTCAAGAGAGGGTTTGGGTTGTGTGTTGATACAAGAGGGGAAAGTGGTAGTTTATGGCTCACGTCAGTTGAAAATACACGAGTGGAATTACCCTACACATAACCTAGAGTTAGCAGCAGTGATATTTGCCTTGAAGATTTGGAGGCACTACTGTGGACGCGCTCGTGGGCCTTGCTTCTATAGTTCGGACTCATTGTGTCACGGTTCTGAATCTAATCCCGCAAAGTGCAATGCGAGACCGATAAATCACCAAAAAGTCCAAATCCGACAAATCGTTTTGGAAAATTGATTTTTAAGAAAGAAGTGCCAAACATGGACTGCTTTGCCAGATACAGAGTCGGCACCTAAATATTTTATTTTGGGGGAATTTAGGAAACCCTGACTTGTGCCGAAGGCCACGTGTTTGTCATCACCAAAGTTGCCTCGGCTTGGGAACTTGGGTACGATTGGGGAAGGTCATCTATGAGCACCCCCACTCGCCCGATCAAAGATCGGCCACTACTAAACATGATATCGAGTTTTTGAAAACACACGAGTTCTTATTCCGGTTAATTAGCTAATCTTTACTACGTGATACGCATGGCAAAACAAGCATAGACTAGATTGCCCAATTTGGAACAAAGCATTGCATATCCGTTTGTTTGAAAAATGGTTTGAGATTTCCTACTCGTGAATAGGCTAAAACACGGATTTCAATGAATTGTTCCAATTCAAGTAATCCAACCTTCACCCACAGGCACTCAAGCAGTTATATCACATAAGTACATAGCCTCATGGTAAGCATCCTGTCACGGCAATATTTACACGCATGCAGTATGCTAAAGCATAAATGCTTACCTAGTACTCCGAGCCAAAACAATAGCCAGTTAGTAATCACATGCATGATCCTAGCTCATGTTAAGATGGCTAATACAACGCATACAAAATGTAGCTAGAATAGGCTCGGCTATTCTAAGATGGCATATGAGATGCGACGATTCCATACACGTATTCAAGTAGGAATTGAAATACAATGCAGTTAGTATGATGCGCCGAGCCCAGTGCATGCAAGACAGATAGATGAATGCAAACATACGAAGGATAAGTATGCTAATTGAAACATGCCCTAATCTAAACACTGAAAGCGGGTAAATAAAAGGGAGAAAGACGTGAGGTTGGAAGACATGCATCACACACGCAGACTTATTACAAAATTCACCCTCTCGACGGAGGGTCCGAAAGAATAAAATAAATCACCTAATTAACTAACTCGCAAGCTAATTAATTACAAAACCACTTAACTAATTAAATGAATCAATTAAGCTACTGAAAGTAGTAAAGCAGCCACGGGAAGAGGGACTAATGCATGCATGCTCGGCTTCACTCGGAAATCCATCGCCATGTCATATTGCCTCTGTTTACACTGCTCTGCACCTCTGAGGACTGCACCAGTCTCAAGGATGCTTCTGAATCACCTCCTGAGCACTGTGGGATGTCACCGGCCAGAAGTAAAGGCCACCGACCAAGGGTAACTGGTCATCGACCACTTGTGGGGATCTCGGCCAAAAGTGCATAGCCGACCGGCACTGAAGATGGCCGATCGGCCATATCTTCCTGCAGAATCCTGTTTTGCTGCAGCAGAGGACAAACAGAGTATGGCATACAATTTACAAGCCGAATGTATGCACGACCACCTTCCCTATCATGCTATGAACTCAAGGGAGCACGGCTCTCGACCCTCGGGCCACCAATCACGTATTTCGATGCATGACGGCCAAAGATGTCAAAGGTGCATATCAATATGGATTGAATGCAACAAACAAATGAATGCTACACACTCTATCATGTTGGGTCAAGAGTGTCGGCGATCGAGGATTGAAGGACATTTCGTCACTTCAAGTACGAAACGTCCCTTGGTCCTCATGTTTGATTTGACACCCCAAACCAAACAAAAATGCAATGTATGTATGCCAAATGCAATGCGAAACATGCAATTAATGCAATGCAACATGAACAGTGCAACTTAATATGCAAGCAACATGGTAATGCAATAGGTATGTGATACTACAATGCAACCTAGGTATGTAAGTATATCAAGTGATAGGCATGCAATAATGACACTAACCATAAGGATGCGACAACATGCGATGTGGTAAGCCTACAACAATACACGGGTGCATGATCCATGGACTTACACTATGGATGGATAGGCCTCAGCCGTACCAAAACAGTGGCCAAAGTGCCAAGAAATGATGGACAAAACACACTCAAACATGCACATATAAAGGTCCAACAATTAGGCATAAAAAGAGTCGACTCTTAGACACGTTAAGAAGGGACAAATATGGACATATGACAAGCATGATAAGCTCTGAAAATGTGCAAGGGATGATGCCAAATCAACGAAGCCAAGCAAGTACGGCATGCAATAAAGCCCAAAACTTGAGACTAACAAAGGGGTTCAAACCATGAACATATCAACCATGCCCCTAAGTGCCAAGATGGCTTAAAACAGTCTTAGGGCAGACCAAAATAAGGCTAGAGCATGCATGGAACAAGGCCAAAACATTCTAAGAAATGGGCGCAAAATAGGTGGGCATTGAAGGCCACAAAGAGAGCACTCCACTACAACTACCTCAACCAAACATGGCATGGGTTATGCCATGAAAAACAGAGTTATAGTATGTCAAAATAAGCCCCAAAACCCAATGAGAAGGCCTCCCAAAGACCTAATCATGGAGGCATATACAATGGTCCAAACATGGAACACAAAACAATAACTCTCCAAAGCATTGAAAAGATCGCAAAAGCAAGCATACAAGCATGGAACATGGATTGAAATAGCATGATAAATGATTCCAAACCACTGAAATAGCCCAAGTAAAGCATGCTTATGACTCACACTCCCAAAGCTAACAAGCAAGAATGCACGGTGGCTATACAAAACATGGCAAACATGACCAAAACAATGAAAAATAGAGCTTAAGCATGCTACAACAAGGCTAAAAGCTTCATGGAGTTGAGCCAAAATCATGCTAAAAACACATGTTACAACATGATGCATGTAAAGGCCAAATCATGGGATTACAAGACAAGTGTATGAAGCATACATGGAATGTCTAAACTAACTCAAAATAGAGGTGTATCATGGCAAAATAAAGCCTAATATATACTGAAATGAAGCTAAAACAAATTAAACACACATGCTACCACATAAGCCATTTATGCAAGCACTAAAGACAATAAGGAGAGGGGATGACCCTCTCCTATTTAGGACCTGAAAACCACCTCTCCACCACTGAACCTCTAGATTTCAGTGGTAGAGAGGTCATGCAAAGACCAAAACAATGGCCAAAAGGTATGGCCTAAAATAAGGCCTAACAAGGCCTTGGAGGGGGGAGACACCCCCAAACCTCAAAGTGACCTTAAACAAAGTTCTAAAGCACACAAAATTTGAATTTTTATCAGTTATAGTCGAAGCTTAAAACAATAAGAAAGAATGGCTAAAAGCCTAAGCAAGAAAGGGGTAACTAAAGTAAGGATGCTCACCCTTGTAGACCTTCTTTAGGAACAAAGCTCCAGCACCTTTCTTTGGTCAAAACCAATCCAAGAACCCTAACAACAACCTTCTAAGGCCTCAACAACCCAAGGATGGTGTAATGCTAGGTGTTCTAGTGCAAAAGTAAGACAAAACTCACTTTAGGTCACAAAACAAGACCAAACCAAGTAAAATAGATACAACACTATCTCTATCCTCTCAAGAACAAATTTTCTGAATCCTGGAGGAGGGAGGAGGGGCTCCCTCTTTATAGAGGCTCAAATTCTAAGGCTTTCCAGAGAAGCCAAGCAAGGAGCAAATCCCTCCATACACTGTGTGTGGAGGGGGTGAATAATGGGTGCCAAGTGGCACAAAATATCTGCATAAAGCCGATGAACAGGGTTCGGCTAGCAAAAATGGCCGATCGACCAACACATTGGTCGGTCGACCAAATACAGTGCCGACCGACCAACACTCTTGGCCGGTGGCCAAAAAAAGGAGTCGATGGCCTCATGCCATGGCCGGTTGGTTGAGTGGAAGGCAAACAAGCCACCCTCTTCCCTTAGAAGCAAAAACACCAGTGTTTGGTCCATGACCAAGCACAAAACAGACAAGTTGAGAAATCTTGAGGCAAGGCGCGTGACCAAGACCTCCGAGAACTCAAAACAAAGACGAGCATGGATGATCATCGAGTGTTCAAACGATGACGTCCAAGTCTTGAGGACGGTCAAAAATGGGGTGTCTATAGTTGCCCCTCTTTGACAGAACTCGAAAGTCATAACAATGACAGGAGTGAATGTCAAAGCTCAGAGACGACCCATTTTTCACAAGGTCGAAGACTTAGACAAGCATGCAAGATAGCAAGATATATGCCCAAAGGCAGGGGCAAGATGTAAGAACAATGCACAAAGCCAATCATAACTTATGATCATGCAAAGAAAGCTGTAACGAAGCATAACATGCAACAGTTTTAAGCAAGCTAAAAACCAAACTACATTACAATGTAGAAATGATATAAGAGAATTACATAATTCTCGCTACGTCTCACACGGCTAATACAATACCTGTCCGGTTCGTCTGGTCGCGCCAACTTCAAATGGACCGTATATACAATATCGTGCCTGCAAAAGAAAGAAACTTAACAGGTACAACATTGTTAGAAACATGCATAGCAATGCAAGTGAAAAGTGCGTGACAACGCAAGTGAGGGGGGTGCAAGACAATGCAACCTAAGTGTGACGCATAACAATGCGATTCGAAACAAGTATAACAATGCAAGGAGGGCACGCGTGACAACGCGAGCTGAGTGGTGCATAATAATGCAAACCGAGTAGTGAATAAACACAAGTAAGTAAAGCATACACGAAAACGCATGCAATGTGTGTAATAATGCAAAAAGGGTGCATAACCACATGTAAGTAAAGCAAACGCGAAACGTATGCAATATGTGTAACAATGCAAAGAAAAGGTGCATAAACATATGTAAGTAAAGCATACGCGAAAACGTATGCAATGTGTGTAACAATGCAAAGAAGGTGCATAAACACATGTAAGTAAAGTATACGCGAAAACGCATGCAATGTGTGTAACAATGCAAAGAAGGTGCATAAACACATGTAAGTAAAGCATACGCGAAAACGTATGCAATGTTTGTAACAATGCAAAGAAAAGGTGCATAAACACATGTAAGTAAAGTATACGCGAAAACGTATGCAATGTGTGTAACAATGCAAAAAAGATGCATAAACACATGTAAGTAAAGCATACGCGAAAACACATGCAATGTGTGTAACAATGCAAAGAAAAGGTGCATAAACACATGTAAGTAAAGCATACGCGAAAACGTATGCAATGTGTCTAACAATGCAAAGAAGGTGCATAAACACATGTAAGTAAAGCATACGCGAAAACGTATGCAATGTGTGTAACAATGCAAAGAAGGGGAGAAAGGGGGGTTAGTAAGGGTTAGTAAGGGTTAGTTACGTCCACATGCGGCACGCGAGTGGAGAAAAGTTAGATACGTCCACACACGGCATGCGAGTGGAGAAAAGTTAGGTACGTCCACAGGCGGCACGCGAGTGGAGAAAAGTTAGAGACGTCCACACGCGGCACGCGAGTGGAGAAACGTTAGAGTGGTGCAAGACAATGCACATGAAATATGCAACAATGCGAGAGATTGACATGTATGATAATGCAAATGGAAGATGCATGACAATGCGAGTTGTTCGAAATGCATGACAATGCAAACAAGAGATGCATGACAATGCATGTTGTTGAAATGCATGATAATGCGAATTATTGAAATGCATAACAATGCAAATGAGACACGCGTGATAATGCATGGACTGAAATGCATGACAATGCAAACTATTGGAATGTATGACAATGCAAATGGGGCACGCATGAACTAAAATGCATGATAATGCATGGACTGAAATGCAGACGAAAGATGCATGACAATGCGTGTAATTGAAATGCATGACAATGCATGATTTATTGAAATGCATGACAATGCAAACTATCGGATGCACTACAATGCAAATGAGACACGCATGATAATGCATGAACTGAAATGCATGACAATGCAAACTATTGGAATGCATGACAATGCATGATTTATTGAAATGCATGGTAATGCAAATGAACTCAAATGTGTGAGAACGTACGTTTGTTTTTTGAAATGCATGACAATGCAAATGAACTCAAATGCGTGACAACACACGTTTGTTTTTTGAAATGCATGACAATGCAAATGAACTCAAGTGTGTGACAACGCACGTTTGTTTTTTGAAATGCATGACAATGCAAATGAACTCAAATGCGTGATAACGCACGTTTGTTTTTTGAAATGCATGACAATGCAAATGAACTCAAATGCGTGACAACGCACGTTTGTTTTTTGAAATGCATGACAATGCAAATGAGACAATGCATAACAATGCAAGTTGTGCGTGTTACAACGCGTGTAGACGTGCATAACGATGCAACCTATGTATGTTTATCGTAAACAAGGAAAAACATTGTAATGCAACGCATTTAAAGCAGTTATTGAATTTCGCAAGATACCAAGAGATACAAAAAGGATACACCTTGGGTGTACCGAGCACCACGTACAGATGACCTGGTTCGAGGTCAACATGGAAGCCGGTTAAACTTCAAAAGTCCACTTCCTTGCACTGTTTTGAGTAATGGAGCTTCCAAACCACATAACTGACCCAACCAAGGGTGTGTGAGGTTCACCGACCACAAGGGGAGGCCACCGGCCATTCATCGGCCACAAAATGAGTTCATCCGCCAACTATTTAGCCGATCGGCTAACAATTTGGCCGACTGGCCAAAAATGGCAGAGTTGGGGCAGTTTCGACATTTAGCCACGGGTCTTTAAATATAGGGCCCCAAACCCTATATTTTCACTTCCTCCAAGCTCGAAAAACCCTCCCTCTCTCTCTAGGTGATTTTCCAACCTTCGATCCTCATTTTTCTCGTGTTTTCGACACTTTTTCGTCGTTCGATTCGCGAAATCTTCACCGTTTCGCACATTTTTAACCGAACAAATCTTGGTTTCGGTGTATTTTTCTTGGTTTCCACCATTTGGGGTTTGTTTTCCCCGAGTCATACCTTGATCTTCGTGCCTCTTCCACACCCCGACCTTTCCTCCCATTTTTCACCCTCTCGGGGTTGACTTTTGGCATTCTCGCCTATTTTCCACATTCTTGGCCATTTTTGCACTCTTTCTGAGATGACAGACGACATACCACAGGGTGGGGCTCCTCTAGCGATGGACGTGGACCCCGAGGTCAAACTTCTACCTCTTCGCATCCGGCCGTTCGATCTGGTGACTTACAGGCCGACGATACATGTGTTGCCTCCCGACGGCATCCGCCAGTTCAGGAGTTACGCGCGGGGCGTGCCAGCGGAGCTTTTGTTGCGTGAGCCAGAGTCTCATTTGTCCTACGGCGCTTCGGAGGTATACTCTTCCCCTGTTTCATTTTCTGCAATGTAGAACACATAACTACAATAGTCGATTCTGTTCTTTAACTGCTTAACTCAGACACACTAATACATCGCATGCTGTAATTCACTGTGAGCACACCCGCACCCGATATCTGTTTGAATCTGAACACATGTACACACGCTGTATCTTAACTGAACCACTCAAACACATTGATACATCATATGCTGTAGTTCACTGCGAGCACACCCGCACCCGATATCTGTTTGAATCTGAACATGTGCACACATGCTGTATCTTCAACTGAACCACTCAAACACACTAATGCATCATATGCTGTAGTTCACTGCGAGCACACCCGCACCCGATATCTGTTTAAATCTGAACACGTTTATACACGTTGTATCTTCAACTGAACCACTCAAACACACTAATGCATTATATGTTGTAGTTCACTACGAGCACACCCGCACCCGATATCTGTTTGAATCTGAATACGTGTACACACGTTGGATCTTCAACTGAACCACTCAAACACACTGATACATCATATGCTATAGTTCACTGCGAGCACACCCGCACCCGATATCTGTTTGAATCTGAACACGTGTACACACACTGTATCTTCAACTGAACCACTCAAACACACTAATGCATTATATGTTGTAGTTCACTGCGAGCACACCTGCACCTGATATCTGCTTGAATCTGAATACGTGTACACACGTTGGATCTTGAACTGAACCACTCAAACAAACTGATACATCATATGCTATAGTTCACTGCGAGCACACCTGCACCCGATAGCTGTTTGAATCTGAACACGTGTACACACGCTGTATCTTCAACTGAACCACTCAAACACACTAATACATCATATGATGTAGTTCACTGCGAGCACACCCACACCCAATATCTGTTTGAATCTGAACACGCGTACACACGCTGTATCTTCAACTGAACCACTCAAACACACTAATGCATCATATGTTATAGTTCACTGCGAGCACTCCCGCACCCGATATTTGTTTGATCTGAACACGTGTACACACGCTGTATCTTCATCGATTCTCAATGCACTCATCATTGTATTTCTAACACTGCTTTGTAACTGTTTGTTTTGACCACAGGGAGATTCCTATGCCTTTCGGGGGTATGGAAACATTGTCGCCCGAGGTTGGTATATGGAGCTGCCCGATGCGGTTCATCGTATTGTTGACCGGGCCGATTTTGGGACCTTTTGCACGGGGCTTTCGTGCCTCACTACGAGCAGGCCTTTCCTTGTTGCTCTGGTGGAGAGGTGGTGGGACACCACCAACTCCTTCCACCTTTCCGCCATCGGGGAGATGACGATTACTCCCTTTGACTTCTCCATGGTCACAGGCATCGGAGTGGGGAGTGATCCGATCCCCTTTGATACAGACATAGACGAGTGGGACGTCGCTCAGCTATACTTGCTCGGAACTCAGCCACCTCTTGCTCGGGCAGGGTTTGTGTGGTGCTCATGGTTCGAGGATCACTTCCAGATCCAAGCGCCTACCACCCGGGAGGAGGAGGAGCAGTACGCTCATGGCTTCATTATGTTCTTGCTGGGGACCACGCTCTTCGCCGACCGGGCGAACACCGTCGCCCTCTACGTACTGAGCGCGCTTGTGGATGTGACACAGATCCGCCGCTATGACTGGAGTGGTGCAGGCTTGGCTACTCTTTACAGGTACATGAGCTCGTCTTCCCGCCTCAGCGGGCAGTTGCTTGGATGCTACTGGCTAGCCTAGGAGGTACATGTTCCCTTTTTCTATCTTTTCAATTTTGTTTTTTTCATTATCTATACATTACACACACTGTGCGTGCGCAATCTGCTTTACACTGGTTGTACACTGCACACACTGCACATGTGGCTTTCCGCTTTATCTGCATGCTACTTTATCTGTATACTGCTTTATCTGACAAGCATGCTCATATCTGTTCTGTCACACTATACAGTTGTGGGTGTATGCCTACTTCCCTAGGATTGCCCCTGTGCCAGATGAGGAGATTCCTCTCGGTGTTCCATTCTCTCACCGCTTCGACGTGAGATGCGAGCGGAGGCCACGGGAGTCCTTCATGTTCTTCCGCCGCTATTTTGACACCATCACCGCGGCCGAGGTATGTCAAACATTTTAGTTCATTTAAGCTTCGCTTTATATTGTACTCTCAATATCAGTATAGAAGAAACTGTGTTTTACTTACAGATCACCTGGCAGCCTTGGGCCCCGTTGCCTGACGCAGTTCTGGAGCGGTATGCCAGTGCTCAGGAGACCACCCATTTTAGAGTTCTGCTAGAGGTTCCAGTCTGCCGCGTTTGGTACTTGGTTGAGCGCTTCTTGCGGCAGACCCTCGGCTTACCGGAGCAGGTAGTTCCAGCACCTCCTCCTATGACCATGAGGCAGACAGAGATGTACACCCCATAGGAGATGGCCGATTTTACGATAGGTTGGGATGCGGAGCACTTTAGAGATGAGGGCGACTACACTGAGTTTATCCAGGCCTATCTGATGCCCCTCTGAGTAGTGCTCGTCGAGCCGAGAGGGGGTGGCCTGCGGTGCTAGCGGCTGGAGCAGGAGCACAGAGGGCACCAAGGGTACCTCCGGCTCGAGGCAAGAGTGGGTCCCGGAGGGGACAGGGAGCCGAGTGGCCAGCACTGCCTACGATGATCACAGGCTGAGGGCAAGGTGGGGAGACCTATCAGATTCCCTTCGCCCCTCCTCCGGCTAATTCTGAGCTCGTTGGAGTCTATGGCTCGACCCCGATATGCACTACTAAACTTTGTATTTTATACGGTCATTTCAATTCCTTTGATATCCCGCAGAATACTAATGACTTCAATACTTTTGCAGGCTTCCGTCGAGTACACTCGCCAGTCCCTGGAGTTGACTGCCTCAGCGGTAGGGATGCTGCAGCGGTGCTTCGACTTGTTGGCCATCTACAATATCCCGGTAAGTTCTTTCAACTGCAGTTTCAAACTCCGCCTAATCTGTTTCCTACATAATTTGATGCATCACACTATTGACATGGCACTTGAAACACAGCACTCACGGCACTGATGCACTGCAACCCATATACTGTTCATAGCGTTGCTCACGGCATTCATACACTATATTCAAACACTGCATTCTATTTTATCTGTAACTGATGCATTTGCCATTTGTCCTTTGAAGGCCCCGTTCCAGATTCTAGCCACAGGAGGCGCGCCAGCTGGACCATCTGTTCCTGCTCGAGGAGGAGGGGGAGTCAGGCGAAGGATGGCTATCCATAGCCGAGGCAGACGTAGGTGAACTCATGCTGGGAGCAGTTCTCGAGGGCTCACTCTAGATGACGATGAGTCAGATGAGTAGGCGGCGTCGTCGCAGGGCGAGGTCGGAGATAGCTCAAACTCTGATTTTGGAGATAGCGGTGGTGATCCTGGACCGTCGTCCAGGAAGAGGACCAGGACCGACCCCCGTACTTGAGATGACTGATTTTGATCCAGACTTTTTGCTGCCTTTTTCTTTTTTGCTCTGTTTAGACATTTTCTTTTCTTTTCTTTTTTTCTTTACTCTCTTTTTGCTGGTAGATTGAGCACATTGTACTGCCTGAGGCAGATTTTACTTTCTCAAAACTATGTATTTGAAAAGATGATGGAATGAAACAAGATTTTTGCTGAAAAAGTGTTGCATTTGTACATCGCATCGCATCGCATCATATTACATAACCATGTAATCGAATGGAAATTGATCATGCATGTATTACCAGGTCAGGTAGACCAACGTAACAAATAAAACAAATTAACTCAATAAGCAACAATAAGACCTTAACAAGTTTACAACTCGATAAGCACAGAGCAACAACTCGATAAACAAAATTACGACAACTTGGTAATCAGATGAGTAACAACTCGATAAGCAAATGAGCAACAACTCGATAAGCAAATTAAAGTAACACAGGTGTGACTTTGCAAAATCAACACCGGAAGGCACTGGAAGTGGAACTAATCACAAGTTCCCAACATGTTCAACACATAGACTGCTCATTTTGAACACACAGCTCGCAACACAGTACTCTGTTCATACGGCTTATGCAGGACACTGCTGATTCTGAACACACAGCCCATTTTGAACATTGCTCATTCTGAACTCACAGCCCATAACACAGCATTCTATTCATTTTGAACACACAGGATGCAAAGACGTCATTTGCAGAAGTCGAAACAACTTCAGATGCTCCGAATCCTTCCTCTTTTCTTTTGCATCGCAGTTTGGAACCCATGGCTTCAAATAGGTCCTGGTTCTACTGTTCTCACATGATCTGGGTTAAACCCTGCGGTTTATGAAGGAAAGGATCTTGTTTTGCACAAACGTGGAGAATGGCACAGCACTCTGAGCACAAAACAACTTATTTTGAAATAAGAAATGAGTTTTTGACTGGGTATTGAGCCTACGACTAAACACAGCAAAAACGACTCGACCAACGATCAAA
Source organism: Camellia sinensis (assembly GCF_055761805.1). NCBI lineage: Eukaryota > Viridiplantae > Streptophyta > Magnoliopsida > Ericales > Theaceae > Camellia > Camellia sinensis. The sequence continues at coordinate 88,046,723 of NC_138965.1, forward strand.
GGGTAACAACCTAAACACATCGAGTAACACTCGAAACGACTCAAAACAAGAATCGAGACAGAACAAAAGACATGACACTCAGACGTGCACAGGGAGCCTGCTTCTCCGGATATTGTTTCCCACCCTTTCTCATTGGTGATTCTCACATCACTCGACCCTCAGGCTCTGTTTTTTTTCTAAAAAAGTCATTTTCTCATTTTTTCTCTCGTCGCACATCTTTCTATTCTTCAATCTCTCATTTTTCATCCCTCCTCTGGGTGGTTGATGGATAAACAAGAAGTTATGGGTTCATGCCCCAACACTATCAGCTCGCAGCTATTTCTTCTGGTGACGTTTAGTCGATGCCCTGGATGAGGGAGTGAAATGTCTCGATCCATCCCAATTCGTGCTTCGCACTTGGCTTGATACCTCACTGCTTTGAGGGTATAAGAGCTTTCAACCCTTTGTTGGTTAGCTTCAGTTGTGCCCTTTGTGGCGAGTAGGGTGCCCTTCTTGGTAAGCATGTTGGCAACGGGAAAAAGACAGAACGCCTAACTCAACTGTGTCTCTAGTTCATCATTTTGACCATTTTTGTTTTGGCTTTTCTACTAAAACAATTTTGATCAATGTAAAAGTTTGATTAACATGCTTCTTTAACTTTTCTGATTCAAAATCATGCAAGTTAGATCGTGAGTACTGAAAATTTTGCTTTTTGGGTCTAAGAAAATGGTCCAGTTTTGGAAAAATGGAATAATTTTTGAGAGAATTAGTCAGCCTCGGTAAAAATTCTCAAAAACTATTTTTGCAAATGGCCACCGCTTGACCAACGTGGAATTGACTCTTGAGATACACGACCTCAGATCCAAAAATAATGGAAAATTGCCCCTTGTCTGAAGGACACTGCACGACAACGGCAAGTTGCCCCTTGTTTGAATAGTACCGCTGCGCACTGTATGGCAACGAAAAGTTGCCCCTTGTTTGAATAGTGCCGTAGCACACTGTAACCAGTTCTCATAGTGATGATCACAACCGAACTCCCGGATACTGAAATGACAAAGATGATCAAAACCATTGCATGGACACAGTTGATCTGGAAGTGTTTATGGCTGGACTTCGGGATGAAGTTGCCTACGTATCCTAAACATGGGAATCATGCCTTACGTAGTTCGGGTTAAGGTACACTTGGGTATTAACCTCTCCTTTTACGCTCTAACTTTTGCCAAGGCCGCCCTTCTGGGTTTTCAACCTTGCGAGCTACGTTTTTCTTTTCTTTTCATTTCTTTTCAATTCTTCTCTTTTTTGTTGTTTTTTTTTTTCATTTCTTCTTTTTTTTTCTCTTCGTTTCATCTTTTCTTGCTGTAACTTTTGCCTGGGTCGCCTTTCTGGGTTTTCGGCCTAGCGAGCCTCTCAAGGGTAAAAGTGTAGCTTTGTCCATGTCAAATGGTTTTGAGATCTCGAAGCCATCTGAATCCAGGAGAGTGGTTGTTGATTGCTGATAATGTCGGAGTCCATCCAATGGGGACTGAATTTGCCGCTAGTGTTGTGGATAGGAACTCGGTTGTTCTCCAGCAGTACTTTCTTCTTTCCTCCCTTTTGGGATTTGGCATTCTTGCCGATCTTCGTCTTGGACTCTTCGAGTGCATTATCTGACGTGTTTTGCCCCGTGTTCGAGAGGTGCTTCTGATTTGGCCATACAAGCCTCACATTATGGTTGACCGTTGAACATTCTGAATGCAAATTCAAATGTTTGAAAGCAAAAGGGTCAAGTCTCGAGGCTGAGAGCGATCCTAAGCTGCACAATCTCAAGAGCGATTCCACATAGGTCTTCGCAGGACTGCGCAAAATTTTTTTTGAAATCTTTTAAAAAAGCGACTAATCACTCGCACTGAAGACAGTGTAAAACCAATCTGGATCAAGCTAGGATCCTTCTCAGTACTCACGTTAACAAACATGATTAGATTCATTAAGGGCTTAGCATGCCTCTCTTCCTCTCAATTGATCAAATTTTTAAAAATCCAGAGGAATTCCTCCCTCTTTGTTTTTGTCACAATGTTCAAAAGGTTTTTGAAAAACTTAGGTCAATGCAATGACTTAAAGGGCATAGAAGAAGTAGGTGAAAATGCACTATCGTTTCATTCACATCTTCTGGGACAACCGGCTTAAGGCAAGCAAAAAAGCATGAAAAACCACTGTTGTTTCATTTAGATCTTCTGGTGTAATTGGCTCCATGACAGAAACAGACTCAAAAGAGCGTAAAAAGACAAACACAAAACAAGATAGTGATGTCCGAGGTAACACTCCCGGAATCATCTGACTCTAACAAAACAGGACTGACTCGACACAACAAGACAGACCCAACTGACTCAGTATGAAAAGACTGACTCAATACATCATAACAGAACTAACTCAATATGCAAGTCTCAATACCCAACTTAGAAAGCACAAAAACTAGCATTTGCACAATGCTCAAAACAGTGCGGGCCATCCGCCACATCTGGAATAAACTGAGCGCCGCCCACAGGTGGTTCAACCCCTGATCACATACTTGTATTATCTTCGTAGTCCACAAACTCAGTGGTGACAGACTTTGCTGAGCTAGGTGGGAGGCCGACCTCATTATCGATCAAGTTTTGCACTTTGTGGATAAGACGAAAGCAATTGTCGGTGGTGTGACCAGCCTGTTGATGGTACGCACAGTACTGGGTAGCATCATGTGAGAGAGGGAGATTACTTGGGAGAGGTCAAGGCTCAAGAGATTTGAGATGACCTTTTTCAGTGAGGATTCGAAGAGCCTTGGACAAAGGCATGTAGAGGGCATGAAAGACCCTGCGCCCTCGGGGTAGATACTTCGAAGTCTGTGGACCTTTGCTAGACACACTAGCAAAAGGATCAGCAGGTGCTGCCTTGGCTCTCTGATCTTTCCTAGGTGCAGGGTTAGGATGGGAAGGAACTGTTCGGATATGACAGTCCCCATCCCGAATTTCCCTTTGGCTTGAACTGCTCACGGTCTGAATGGGGGAAATGTCATCCACGATCTTAGCCAGAAACTATAGACGTGCTCGTGGGCCTTGCTTCTGCAGTTCGGACTCATTGTGTCACAGTTCTGAATCTAATCCCGCAAAGTGCAATGCGAGACCGATAAATCACCAAAGAGTCCAAATCTGGCAAATCGTTTTAGAAAACTGATTTTTAAGAAAGAAGTGCCAAACATGGACTACTTTGCCAGATACAGAGTCGCCACCTAAATATTTTATTTTGGGGGAATTTAGGAAACCCTGACTCATGCCTAAGGCCACGTGTTTGTCATTACCAAAGTTGCCTCTGCTCGGGAACTTGGGTACGATTGGGGAAGGTCATCTATGAGCACCCCCGTTTGCCCGATCGGCCACTACTAAACATGATATCGAGTTTTTGAAAACACATGCGTTCTTATTTCGGTTAATTAGCTAATCTTTACTACGTGATGCGCACGGCAAAACAAGTATAGACTAGATCGCCCAATTTGGAACAAAGCATTGCATATCCGCTTGTTTAAAAAATGATTTGAGATTTGCTACTCGTGAGTAGGCTAAAACACGGATTTCAATGAATTGTTCCAATTCGAGTAATCCAACCTTCACCCACAGGCACTCAAGCAGTTATATCACATAAGTACATAGCCTCATGGTAAGCATGCTGTCATGGCAACATTTACACGCATGCAGTATGCTAAAGCATAAATGCTTACCTAGTACTCCGAGCCAAAATAATAGCCAGCTAGTAATCATATGCATGATCCTAGCTCATGTTAAGATCGCTAATGCAACGTATACAAAATGCAGCTAGAATAGGCTCGGTTAATCTAAGATGGCATATGAGATGCGACGATTGGATACACGTATTCAAGTAGGAACTGAAATACAATGCAGTTAGTATGATACGTCGAGCCCGGTGCATGCAAGACAGATAGATGAATGCAAACATACGAAGCATAAGGATGCTAATTGAAACATGCCCTAATCTAACCACTGAAAGCGGGTAAATAAAAGGGAGAAAGACGTGAGGTTGGAAGACATGCATCACACATACGCACACTTATTACAAAATTCACCCTCTCGATGGAGGGTCCGAAAGAATAATACAAATCACCTAATTAACTAACTCGCAAGCTAATTAATTACAAAACCACTTAACTAATTAAATGAATCAATTAAGCTACTGAAAGTAGTAAAGTAGCCTCGGGAAGAGGGACAAATGCATGCATGCTCGGCTTCACTCAGAAATCTATCGCCATGTCATGTTGCCTCTGTTTACACTGCTCTACACCTCTGAGGACTGCACAAGTCTCAAGGGTGCTTCTGAATCACCTCCTGAGCACTGTGGGATGTCACCGGCCAGAAGTAAAGGCCACCGGCCAAGGGGAACTGGTCATCGACCACTTGTGGGGATCTCGGCCAAAAATGCATAGCCGACCGGCATTGAAGATGGCCGATCGGCCATATCTTCCTGCAGAATCCTGTTTTGCTGCAGCAGAGGACAAATAGAGCATGGCATGGAATTTACAAGCTGAATGTATGCACGACCACCCTCCCTATCATGCTATGAACTCAAGGGAGCATGACTCTCGACCCTCGAGCCACCAATCACACATTTCGATGTATGATGGCCAAAGATGTCAAAGGTGCATATCAATATGGAATGAATACAACAAACAAATGAATGTTATACACTCTATCATGTTGGGTCAAGAGTGTCGGCGACCGAGGATTGAAGGACGTTTCGTCACTTGAAGTACGAAATGTCACTTGGTCCTCATGTTTGATTTGACACCCCAAACCAAACAAAAATGCAATGTATGTATGCCAAATGCAATGCAAAACAAGCAATTAATGCAATGCAACATGAACAATGCAACTTAAAATGCAAGCAACACGGTAATGCAATAGGTATGTGATATTACAATGCAACCTAGGTATGTAAGTATATCAAGTGATAGGCATGCAACAATGACACTAACCACAAGGATGTGACAACATACGATGCGGTAAGGATGGATAGGCCTCAGCCATACCAAAACAGTGGCCAAAGTGCCAAGAAATGATGGACAAAACACACTCAAACATGCACATGTAAAGGTCCAACAATTAGGCATAAAAAGAGTCGACTCTTAGACACATTAACAAGGGACAAATATGGACATATGACAAGCATGATAAGCTCTGAAAATGTGCGAGGGATGATGCCAAATCAACCAAGCCATGCAAGTAGGGCATGCAATAAAGCCCAAAACTTGAGACTAACAAAGGGGTTCAAACCATGGCCATATCAACCAAGCCCCTAAGAGCCAAGATGACTTAAAACAGTCTTAGGGCAAACCAAAATAAGGCTAGAGCATGCATGGAACAAGGCCAAAACATGCTAAGAAATAGGCGCAAAATAGGGGGGCATTCATGACCACAAAGAGAGCACTCCACTACAACTACCTCAACCAAACATGGCATGGGTTATGGCACGAATAACAAAGTTATAGTACGTCAAAATAAGCCCCAAAACCCAATGAGAAGGCCTCCCAAAGACCTAATCATGGAGGCACATACAATGGTCCAAACATGGAACACAAAACAATAACTTTCCAAAGCACTGAAAAGATGGCAAATGCAAGCATACAAGCATGGAACATGGATTGAAATAGCATGATAAATGATTTCAAACCACTGAAATAGCCCAAGTAAAGCATGCTCATGACTCACACTCCCAAAGCTAACAAACTAGAATGCATGGTGGCTATACAAAACATGGCAAACATGACCAAAACAATGAAAAACAGAGCTTAAGCATGCTACAACAAGGCTAAAAGCTTCATGGAGTTGAGCCAAAATCATGCTAAAAACACATGTTACAACATGATGAATGTTAAGGCCAAATCATGGGATTACAAGACAAGTGTATGAAGCATACATGGAATGTCTAAACCAACTCAAAATAGAGGTGTATCATGGCAAAATAAAGCCTGATACATACTGAAATGAAGCTAAAACAAATTAAACACACATGCTACCACATAAGCCATTTATGCAAGGACTAAAGACAACAAGGAGAGGGGATGACCCTCTCCTATTTAGGACCTCAAAACCACCTCTCTACCACTGAACCTCTAGATTTCAGTGGTAGAGAGGTCATGCAAAGACCAAAACAATGGCCAAAAGTTATGGCCTAAAACAAGGCCGAACAAGGCCTTGGAGGGGGGAGACAACCCCAAACCGCAAAGTGACCTTAAACAAAGTTCTAAAGCACACAAAATTAGAATTTTTATCAGTTATATTCGAAGCTTAAAACAATAAGCAAGAAAGGGGTAACTAAAGTAAGGATGCTCACTCTTGTAGACCTTCTTTAGGAACAAAGCTCCAGCACCTTTTTTTTGTCATAACCAGTCCAAGAACCATAACAACAACCTTCTAAGGCCTCAACAATCCAAGGATGGTGTAATGCTAGGTGTTGTAGTGCAAAAGTAAGACAAAACTCACTTTAGGTCACAAAACAAGTCCAAACCAAGTAAAATAGATACCACACTATCTCTATCCTCTCAAGAACAAATTTTCTGAACCCTGGAGGAGGGAGGAGGGGCTCCCTCTTTATAGAGGCCCAAATTCTAAGGCTTCCCAGAGATGCTAAGCAAGGGGCAAATCCCTCCATACACGTGTGTGGAGGGGGTGAATAATGGGTGCCAGCTGTGCCAGCTGGCATAAAATAACTGCATAAGGCAGATGAACAGGGTTCGGCCAGCAAAAATGGCCGATCGACCAACACAATGGCCGGTCGACCAAATACAGTGCCGACTGGCTAACACTCTTGGCCGGTGGTAAAAAAAAGGGCTAATGGCCTCATGCCATGGCCGGTTGGTTGAGGGGATGGCAAACAAGACACCCTCTTCCCTTTGAAGCAAAAACACAAGTGTTTGGTCCATGACCAAGCACAAAACAGACAAGTTGAGAGATCTTGAGGCAAGGCGAGCGACCAAGACCTCCGAGAACTAAAAATGAACACGAGCATGAATGATCATCAAGTGTTCAAACGATGATGTCCAAGTCTTGAGGACAGTCAAAAATGGGGTGTCTACAACTACCTTTATGGTGAGAGATTCGAGGTATTCCCGGATCATAAGAGTCTGAAGTATCTGTTTACACAGAAGGACTTGAATTTGAGGCAGAGGAGGTGGATCGAGTTCATTGGGGATTATGATTTTGAGTTGCACTATCATCCGGGAAAGGCCAATGTTGTGGCCGATGCCCTTAGTAGGAAATCCATTAATGATGTAGCTTGTATAGCCATCCGGGAGTGGGAGATGTTGGGGGCACTTGGCGAGTTTGATTTGCTTCTGGGTGAATCCGTCGAGGCTGCGGCCTTGTTTTTTGTTGTTGCGCAGCCTACACTTGTGAGTCGAGTGTTAGAGGCACAGAGAGATGACCTTGAGGGAGAATCCCTCTGAGAGAAGATCTCCAATGGAAAGGCTGAGAAGGGTTTGTCTGTGTATCCCGACCAGAGTGTGAGATACTGAGACCGTTTGTTTGTGCCGGTGTCTTGCCGAGAGGTGGTACTCCGAGAGTTTCACCATTCACGCCTTGCGGTGCATCTGGGGGGTACCAAGATCTATCATGATTTGGGTCGCCAGCTTTGGTGGCGGGGTATGAAGAGAGATGTGGCCGTTTTCGTATTGAAGTGCCTTACTTGTCAACAAGTGAAGGCCGAGCATCATAGGCCAGCGGGTTTGTTACAACCCTTGCCTATTGCCGAGTGGAAGTGGGAGCATGTCACTATGGACTTTGTTGTGGGTCTTCTGAGGACTCAGCGGGGTAGTGATGCTGTTTGGGTGGCTATAGACCGGTTGACTAAGTCGGCGCACTTTATTCCTATGCGCGTGAGAGATTCGGTAGATCATCTTGCCGACTTGTATATTCGGGACATAGTGAGGTTGCACGGAGTCTCAGTGTCGATCGTCTCAAATAGAGATCCTCGTTTTACTGCTAGGTTGTGACAGAGTTTGCAGAGTGCCTTGGGCACTAGATTGACCTTTAGCACGACTTACCATCCTCAGACTGACGGCCAGTTCGAGGGTACTATTCAGATCCTTGAGGATATGCTTCGAGGTTGTGTTTTTGACTTTAGTGGGTCGTGGGAGAGGCACTTGCCCTTAGTGGAGTTTGCCTACAACAACAATTTTCAGTCGAGTATCGGTATGTCACCGTTTGAGGCCTTGTATGGCTGACCGTGTAGGTCTCCAGTTTGCTGGGCCGAGGTGGGTGACGTACCTTTGTTGGGCCTGGAGTTGGTGAGGGAAACGACGGAGAAAGTTGAACTTATCCGTAGGAGGTCTTTACAGCCCAGAGTCGCCAAAAGAGTTATGCCGACCGTAGGAGGAGGCCTTTGGTATTTGAGACGGGTGATCATGTTTTTCTAAAAAAATCACCTAGGCGGGGTTTGATGAGGTTTGGGAAGAGTGAGAAGTTGTCCCCTCGATTTATTGGCCCTTTTGAGATCCTTGAGAGGATTGGGAAAGTTGCGTACCGTTTATCTTTACCGCCGCAGTTGTCCGAAGTGCATGACGTGCTTCATGTTAGTATGCTTCGGAAGTATGAGCCGGATCCGTCCCATGTGCTGGATTGGACCGATTTGGAGGTTGACGAGGATGTCTCATATGAGGAGAGACCGGTTCGGGTCTTGGATATGCAGGATCAAGTCTTGCGAGGCAAGACCATTCCCTTGGTAAAAGTTTTGTGGAAACATCACAGAGTGGATGAGGCCACTTGGGAACGTTAGGTGGATGTCCGTGAGAAATATCCGGACTTATTTGTAAATGTTTAACCATATATTGGGATTTTGTAATACTAATGAACTTTAAGAGTATTAAATATGTCTTAAGCTGTAAAACATTGTATATGTTTTGATTTATGGAAGTATTTGGAAACTTGCCTTAAAATGGAAGTTTAATGTAACATTGCATATGTTGAATGTATTGTAGAAATGGAAATATATTATGAACTTTGAATATGATATAGAATTGTGGAATATGTGTTGAGATTGGTAAATTTCAAGGGAAGGCATGCTAATGATGCATATTGAGTATATATTGTGAAATGCCTCTTGAATAGAGATGAAATGACCGGTAATGGGTCAGGTCGTTGTATATTGAGTTGTAATGTTGTGGAGAATTGAGAAAATCTTGTTTTTGAAAAACTTGTAATTAATTTCGGGGACGAAATTCCTTAAGGGGGGGAGGTTATAGCGATCCTGGTTCTTCTTCCTTTGATTGTTGTATCCGGACTTAGGTTCCGTAGAGTTGGTTGTTGTATATGTCTCGTTATCATCCTTCAATTTCATATATTTGAGTTTTAGGATGTATTGGACGTGTTTCGAACAGGTTGGTTGAGCTTTAGTCTCATTCTTTGTTGCCCAGATTTTTGGTGGTCTGCTCGAGCGGGTCCATTTGCGCTCGAGCGGAGTTTACACACTTTCAGCATTTTGTGCCTCTGCAAAACTTCTGCAGGTGCATTTTTCATGCTCGAGCAGATTTCCTTACGCTCGAGCGGGCCGTGCTCGAGCGGGCCTATTGGCGCTCGACCGGATGTTCAAGGTCTGTAAAAGTACTAGAGGGGTGTAATCTACACTCGAGCGGCTTTCCTTTTGCGCTCGAGTGGGTGTGTTTTGCAGTTATGTCTTGGTGCTCGAGCGGGCATTTTTGCGCTCGAGCGGGTTCAGTTTTTTGTGCTTGACGCTCGAGCGTCCTATTCTCCGCTCGAGCGGACCAGTCGTATATCAGTTGGCAGCTGGGTGATTTTAGATCACTCTTACACTTTCCTTCTCTCTCTTACTTTTCAAAAAGCCATCTTTGAGAGCTTCTCTCACTACATTTCACCCTCTCTCTAGGGTTTGATCTATTTAGAGTGATCTCCTACCCTTGAGCCTTTACAAAAAGTGTAGGGCTTGGTGTGGGCTTCCTATCAATCCGAGAATTTCTTGTTTTGGAGCATATCAGGATTTCTTCATCTTCTCCTTTGGGTTTCATCTCTTGAGGTAGGGATTCCTACTAATCTTTATGAGCTTTAACCTAAATGTTGGGTTTTTATATAAATGGTTTGATTTGGGAAGTTAGGGTTTGTAATGTGTTATATTGGAAAGAGGGGTTTTTGCTCTTTGGATTCAAACAAATGGGTTTTGGGTCTAAAAAAAGAGGTTATTGATGTTGTTGATAATATTTGGACCTTTGGGTCAATATTGAGAAAAAGGGGGAAAATGCCATGTTTGGGTATATTTGGGTCATTAGTATAATTAATGACAATTGTTATGGAATCATGAAATTGAGTTGGAAATAATGAAATTAGTTCATTATGTGATAAAATGGTGGAGTTGGAATTATGAATCACTCACCTTCGAAAATTGTTAATACTTATCTGTTGAATGCATTTATTATCTATTTAGAAATAATTACTTTGGGCTATCAGTAGAGGATAGTCTTGATTGTTGTAGACAATGCATGATGATTAGGCAAATTGAAACTAATCAATTGAGTATGTCATTGGATACGACGGTTAGAATAATATATCAAACTTATGTATTGATTGAATATGTATATGACATGTGTTTATATACATTGTATTGTGTGGGAGGAGATAGGGGATGTACTCCACGATTTAGGGGAAGATAGGGGATGGACTCCTAAATCGGATATTATTTGGGAGGAGATAGGGGATGGACTCCATTGATACAGCAAATATGTGTATCTATTGAAGTGTTGATACAACAAATCTGTATATCATTTGTGAAGTATGGAAGTGTTTTTATGTATTTTTGATACATCAAATATGTGTATCTATTAAGGCTTATGGAATTATTTTGATATGAGTTGTTATCTCATTGAATTGTTGAAATGGATGAATTATTGATATGAGATGTAATCTCATTTAAAGTATATGGCCAAGTTCTAGGCTAGGATTATGAATTGAGAAATTGGATAAGGAATGGAAAATGAAATGAGACATGGACACTTTTGTCATGTAATTGAAATGGTTTATGAATTGATTTATATGAGTTAAACATTTATCAAATGCTAATGTTTTAGTTATTGCTCATATTATATTTAGCATATCTCTACTGGGCGCTGGGTCATCCTATATGGGACATCATTTTCAGGTTCAGGTATTATGCTGCCTCCGAGATCTTAGCTTGGATGGTTGTGGAAGTTGAAGACTCTGTTGTTTTTTTTTTGTATTACATGTATATCAAGCCATGAGCTTATTTTGTGTAGAGTTAGTACTCTCTCTTTGTATCCAAGTGTTGACTTGGAAAGTTGTAAGCCTATAGGGCATTTACTTTTGTTGTCAACATGTAATACATTTTGTAATGAATACTCTGATGAAATGTAATTATGCTTTACTCTCTTATGTCTAAGCATGTCAAGAATGTGTGATTTATGGGTTGTTTCTGAGGGCGTTACATGCAATAATGATAATAAATCAAATGAGAACATGATGCAATGCATAATATTTCATAGCGTTTCTCCGTTTCAAATATCTCTACAACAATGTCAATTTACCACTTTTATCATTTCCTCCCCTCAACATTATTTCACAATAACCAAACCACCAATTCATAGCAACAATAACTTTCTCATCATGCTCAAATCTCAACAAGCTAGCCTCTTCAAGGCAATATGTGATGTTCTCAAAATAATTTCTTTAAAATTTTATTACATTCACATTCCATGGTGCATAATCATTCACCACTTTCCAACAACACAAGTTCAAGCATTTATCAACATGTTAAAATAACATTTTTTTTTTGGTCTCATATATTCAATAGGTTTCCATTTTTACCAAACAAGCTATGAGATTTATTCTCATTTAATCTCTTTGTAGCAATCCAGAATTTTTTTCCCTTCGCTCGAATGGGGGAGTTGACGCTCGAGCGGACTTGTGAGGCTTCTAGTATTTTTGCAGTCTGTCTAAAATTCTGAGAGTTGTGAATTCCCGCTCGAGCGTAGCAGTGGTCGCTCGAGTAGACGACCTTGTTGGTTTGCACGCTAGAGCGCAAGATTGGACGCTCGAGCGGTCTGCCTGGTTGAGTTTGAATTTCTGAGACTAGTGGGATTGCTCTTGACATTTTTAATATCTTATTTGGAGCCCTCTTGTTTTATTTTGGGTCATTGATCGAAGTGGTAACATGATGGTGAAGTAAGATTGGAGCAAAAATTTTAATTCGGATAATTTTCCTACGAACAGCCGTCACTCTTTTGCCCTTTTATTTTTCTACACTTTAAATTTGGATGTGAGGCTAGAACCATTGGAAATCTTATTTTTGGAGCTTTGATTTGGACACAAGAACGACCTAAAACGGAGTTCGGATGGAAAAGTTATACCTGTTCGAATTTTCAGAATCTGTGCTGGAAGCAGGTACGCTCGAGCGAAAAAATGGACGCTCGAGCGGACTGCGCGAGTTCAGTAGCTTAAAAACGTGATTTTTAGATCATTTCTTACATTTTCTTTTCCCCTCTTCTTTCCTCTCATTCTAGGTCCGAAAAGCTAGCCCTAAAAACCTTGATTTCCTCCACTTTTATCAACAAATCCACCATAGATCTTGCATCAAGGATGGAGAACAAGAGAAGATCAACATTTTCAACCGATTGAAGCTCGGATTTGTGATGGATTCTCATCAAAGCTTCGCTCCTTTGCTTGATTCTTGAGGTAGGGGTTCTTGTTCTTCCTCAATACTTCCATAAATAGATAGATTTGTGGTATTTTGATTATATACATACAAAACCTACATTTTTGGGCATCTAGAGTATATTATGAGAATTGGGGGTTTAGGATTTGAGATGTTGGGAGTTCAATTGATGGGTTAAAATGGTGGATTATGAACCCTAGGTGTATAATTAATGGGAAAGTTGGAATAAAAAGTAATGGGTTAAGAAGTTTGAATTTTTTCTTGAAATTTCTAGATTTTCTAGAAACCCTAGGTTGATTCATGATGATAATCAATGATTTGGCCCAAATTGAAAGTAGAATCATGAAATTGGTAGGTTGAATTATATATGTACAAGTTTAATTGAATTTGGTTATATTTGAAAATTATGTTTAAAATTTGTGAATGAACTTTGTTACGAGCATTGTAAATCATGTTATAATGAGAATGGAAATTGAGGGAAATGATTTATTAATGATATAGATGACATGAACTCGGTTATGGAATGTTGAAATGGGATTTAAGAATTCCTCTTGAATTATGTTGAATTATATTTAATGGTATTGAGTTGAATCATGTTGATTTTGGTTTTTGTGATCTAAAATGTAGAGTTTCCGAAATGGGTTTAATCTCAAATCATTTTATTAAATTCCTAGTGGGCTTGTTTAGTCATTCAACTCAAGAGGATGATTCAATGGGGTTTCTTTATGGAGATGGGAAATGTTTGGTTTTTGGTGAAAACCCTAGAAATTTAGAGATTTTGGGGAACACGAAAATGTTCATGAAACTCCTTTCTTTCTTTGAATAGAGGATGAATGGGTGTAAATTCCATAATGTGTTTTGCAAGAATGGTAATCTTTTAAATATATTGAGTTAGAGAAATGGTTTTGAAAACTTCATGTGTAGTCCTTGATGAGACCATGTTGCTATGACTTGTGAAATGAGGAAGTTGATGGTATATGGTTGACTTGAGAAGGAATGTTATGAACCATGGAAATTTTTGCATTTGCATATCATTTCATTTATTATTGTGCATTGTGGTTCTAAATCGAAGAGATTTGCATTAATGACAGAAAATGATTTGTATAAGAAATATGGAAATGTGTATGGGGTAAATACGTTGGTAAGTCCGGATAGGGAGTGTCGATGAATTTGATAAGTTGGCCTGAGTATCCAGGGTGAAAGACCCGAAAGCCGCGCGGATAGGGGTCGAGCCTTTTGGTTAGCACCGGTAAAAATGACAGTTTGGTAGTGCTTGTTGTGCCTACTTGCAGACACCAGCCTAGGGATTACCAGTATTGTATTTACCACCCCTTTGTCTAAAATTGAAAGTTTTGAAATGTGTTGAGATTGCAAGCTTTTATTGAGAAATGGAAATCTTTGAGAAGAACATGGAAATTAATTATAAAAATGTTTTTTTTGAAAGAAAATGGCTTTTATGAAAATGGTTTTTGGGAGTTCACTTCCCGTCGTAGAGTAGCCGGCGAAATGTGGAAAGTGTTATGAATTGGGTGCCCGCTATCCCACCGTAGTAAGTCGGCAAAAGGTGGATTGTGTTGAGCTATATGTTGAGAAGTGTGTTGAGTTGATGATGTTATTTATTGCATGTGATGAATTTGTGAAAGTACATATTGATATGTAATTTGGTTTAAAGAGGAAATGTGCATGGGCATTATTTGTAAATAGTGGAAATCAAAAATAGATACGAGGATTATAGACTATGATGGTAAACTTAATGAAGTAGTTGTGTTAATAAAAGTAAATTGTGAGCGTTGTTCTATAATTAAATAAAGGATTAGATTGAAAGGGGTTATTAATATTGTGTTATCTTGAAATGAAACTTTGTGGGTGTAATTAATGGTGTGAATTGAGTGTAGAAGAATTGTTGGCGAGTCAAAAAGGAACCTAAACTTGAAGTTATGGGGTTTTAAATTAAAAATGAAGAGTAGAAAAGAAAAATGAAAGAAAAAGAGGTACAATAAAAATGGAAATTAAATGAGGAATATTTTGGGAATTGGTTAATAACCTTTAAATGATGTTGTTTCTTAAATGTGGTTGTTTCACAAGGTTCTATGGTTTTTCTAAAGTTAAGGGATGATTTTTAAGGCTGAAGGTTTTCTTAAAAATGTTTAAATAGTTTTTGAGAAAAAGGTACCTTACTTATGATATTTTGAAATTATAAAATGTCACCTTACTATATGGTATCACCCTGCATGCATGATCATTTCTATCTGTGTGTTAGTTATTGATTTAGAACTATGAGATTCCTACTGAGCATGCTCACCCTGTTCTTGTTTTATGTTTTTACAGGAAGAAAGTTTGGATTATTTGATTGAAGATGTATGGAGTTCTTGAGTCCATTTGTATAACTTCATGGTAGATGTAAAGGAAGTGGATTTTATATTTGTATTTATTTATTTGTAGCACATTAGGAGATTGGCATGTACGATTGTCATTGTAATGTTCAATGAGAGAGAGAAAACAGGTATCATTGTGTTTCTATTACTCGAGTGTAATAGATATTTATATAAAAAAACATGGACCTAATTTTAAGGCTTTGGTAATGTTTCCGAGTAATTAAAATTGGGGCGTGACACTCTTGACACAAAATAACAAAGAGTTTCATAGGTACATCTCTTACTTGCCAAAATCTCCAAATTTCTAGGGTTTTCATCAAAAACCCAATATTTGCCCATTTCTTGGTGAAAACCCTAATCAAAACATCTTTCTTAATTAACAAGATAGAACCCTCCAAGATTGAACAACATTTTGAGAGTTTTTTTTTTTTAAAAAAATCCTCTTTTGAAGTAAAATCTCTACATTTTGAAATCACAATGTTGAAGTCATCAAAACTAGGAGAAAACTCTTAAATCATCACCAAAATTGCAAAACTAGTATATATAACTCAAGAATCCCTACCTCAAGCTTGTTGGTAAAGGATGAGATGAAACCCTAGAGCCAATATGGTTGATCCTTCACTTTGCACTACACCACAAGGAACCCTAACTCTTGATCTTCAAGATTTAGAGGAAGATAATAAAGATCTTAGCCCCAAAGTTTGCAAAATCAAAGAGTCTTAGATGTTTGAGGGGTTTTCTAGAGAGAAGGGGGAGGAAAATAGGGTTTAGAGTGAGAGAGAAATGAGCAAAATGTGTGATACATTCGGACCAAAATGTTATAAAAAAATAGGACTCGGACTGCCCAGTTGGCCCCACGTACGGCAGCCTCCACCGCTCGTGTGGCTGCCCTCTCCGCTTGAGCGGCCTACCTCCATTGCTCGAGCGGCCCAATTTCTTCCACTTGTGCATTGATTTTAGTAGGCTCACCCAGGTGGTTCAATCCCCACCGCTCGTGCAGCCTAGCCCACCGCTCGAGCGGCCCCTCTCCGCATGTGCGGCCTAGGACCTCGCACGTGCGGCCCTGGCCCTGCAGCCCAGAGTTTTCCCTCTCACTTCCAGGCACTCCGGACCCTGCCACGCACCCTCCGGAACAAAAGAAGAGCAACCCGAAAAGAACAAGGATGAGAATTAAAAGACAACATCCGAGACCAACTCGCTAAACAAGCGATGCCTAACAAAACCAGTCATCACACAATTAATCCTAAATATTTAATTATTTATTGTAATTACCAAATTTTTAATCTAATTTTAATTTAATATTTTAGGTCACAATTAATCTTAAATGCTTAATTATCTATTATAATTCCTAACATGTTAATCTAATTTTAATTTAATTATATTTTAGTTCAATTTTTAATTATTATTTATTTTATATTCTTATTTAATTATAATTTAAATCATTTCTTAGTTGTATTTTATATTTTATATCAATTTTTAATGATATTTTAATTTGATTCATTTTATTTTAATTAACATATTCATCTAATTTTAGGTTTAGAGAAAATTGGGATAAAATTATTTTTTTGTTATATTAATTTCGCTTTAATTTTTCAGGAAATCAAATCCACTCTCAAAAGTAGTGTGTGAAATACACATTCTATTAGTTTGGATGGAAAAATCAATGGTAGCACTTTAATATAAAATCATATGAGGTTTTTCTAGCTATATTTGAACCACAGACTGGTAAAATGCTCTAACCCCCAACCACAAGGGGATAAAATAAATTTAACCCTTTATCTTTTTTATTTTCCTAAAAAAATATAAGATGTTAATGGGTTAGTAAGTTAGATCACAACGAAAGGATAACAGTCGCTCTATCGACTCAAATCCCAAACGTCTGACTTTCTCGTTATTTTAAATTTTCAAGGGACAACTACATGATCCACGATATAAATAAATTTTATAGTATTATGTATATAACAACCTTCATAATCCAAGATCTATAACTATCATGATTTTCATATAAATAATTGTACTTACCTGAATCTATTTCTGTGGTACTTACCTAAATCCATTGCTACGGAAAACTTTAGATATTCAGTAGATAAACACTAAGTTTTAGGTTTATGAATAAATGATTTCTCTCTCTTAACCCTCTTTAAAATACGTGAATTCAGAATTTTTTGATAGTACTTTGAATGTTATTTTATAGGCAAAGCAATGACCAATTTCCTTGTTCAAACATAACTCTACTTGCCCATCAAAATAAGAAACTTGGAAACCACTCTTCTTATTGACCTATCAGATAAAACTTGTGACTAAAAATATGGAACATAAATCCTATTAAATCTATAATTAATATTGCCATATCATGTGAGTTACTATGATGACTAAATAATTAAATTTAATCTTACACACCAGGTCACTCCTAGCATTTACCATTTATTTGTGTTTATAATTGGACAAAATTTACTTTATTACATTGTGATTTGACCTATGTTGGGATTCCTCGTTTCTCTTTAGGAAATAACCATGTAGCCATATTTGCGAACCAAAGTATGCTATTAGCCCCGCTAACGATTTAATGAAAAAGATTAAAATGCCTCTATATATAAGCAATCTTGGTGTGCGAACTATGGATATTTTGATTATATATTTGGGAGACAAAATGCATCTTAACTCCTATACTTTAGTTTATGTGTAATTTATTCCTTTAAAATTTGAAATGAGCATATAATCTCCCTTATGCCTATACGTGTTTTACACTTGCTATTAAATTACACAATATTTAACATTACAAGGGGTTTATGTGATTATTTTCAAATGAGAATGGGATAATTCACACATGGGAAAAGTAACATGGTAAAATGAAATTTGCCTTGTATAATTCATTATTTGTTTTATTTTATTTTGCTTTTTATTTGCAGGAACCAACTCGGCCTTATTATAGGAATGCAATAACATCCATAGACCTGAGGCAAGCAGGGGCAAACCATTTGATAGTGGCTATACTTATAGCAACTGTGGCCTTTACTGCTAGTTTCACGATGCCCGGTGGATACAATGGCAATGATGGCCCAAACCAAGGCATGGCGATTCTAACAAGAGAAGCCGCTTTCAAAGTTTTTATGGCAACAGATACCATAGCCATGTCATTATCCATTTCAGCAGTGCTCATCCACTTCCATTTAGCTATTACTAACAATCGGGATAAGCTAGAGAAATTTTTTTTTATAACTGCTAATCTTATTATTTTTGCTGCGGTTGCATTGGTGTTGGCCTTCATTGCGGGGACATATGCTGTCTTAGCACATTCATCTGGCCTTGCTATTTCAGTTTGTGTTATCGGCTGCCTTCCCCTATTCTTTTTCTTCATTGAGCACATCAGTGCCTATATTATTAGATCCTTTATTTGATCTGAACCTAGAGGGGGTACGTTTTCAAAAACACCATTTATTATAATAATAGTAGTTATAATTATTTAAAAATTATAGATACTTGCTCCTTCTAAATTTTCTTCTTTTAAAAATTTTAAGAATCATCTTCTCTAGATTTTAAAAGAAAGTTTAATTGACTATCACTCTATATATGTGAAACATGTAATCAAAATATAAAATTAATATAAAAAAAGACAAAATATAATAAAAGAAACTTATATTGTTATAATTAGTGATAATTATAAGCTATAATCTGTAAAGAATAAAATTAGATATAAATTAGTTACTGGATCACATTAGTAGAAATTGATATTATATTTTGTATTTTATTTCTAAATTTTTTAATTAGATATATATATGTATATATATTCGTTCCTTATATGAAAATTTTGCCCCATCCTATTGTTTATTGATGCTATGCTTTCTTTCAATGTATTTAGAGAAAATATCATTTCGTCTCTCAAACTTTCACATGTTTTTCAATTTGACCCCGAGACTTTGATTAATATCAATTTTACACCAAAATCTTCAAAATTTTGATCAATTTGGCCCCTGCCGTCACATTCCGTCTACAATTGGATGAAATGTGCTGACGTAGGGGGTAAATTGATTTTTAAGGTGCAGTTTGGGGGGGTCAATTGATTTTTAAGATATAGTTTGGGGGGTAAAATGAAATTTCTAACGAATATTGGTGCCACGTTGGCACATTCCATCCAATTGTAGACGAAATGTCACGGCAAGAGCTAAATTGATTGAAATTTCAAAATTTCAAAATTTTGGATGTAAAATTGATATTAATCGAAATCTAAAGATCAAATTAAAAAAGAGTGAAAGTTTAAGTGACAAAATGATATTTCCTCATGTGTTTATTTACAAGTATGAATTGTGTGGGAAGTGCAAATTTTAGTTCGGGAGGGCAGGGCACCCAAATCTGTATCAGCAGTAATGTGGGGTAGGTGCCATGTGGTACCTTTCTCTTCTCTCATTAGTTGAGAGAATGGGGGCTACATTTTATGTGTTGGGTGATGGGGAGACAATATGGGAGGCCATGGTGTTTATGATTGGTTGAAGGCACCATGTGGCATGCCACATGATATTCTATCTGCACCCAAGAATTTTTCCTATGGTCATGGTTCTATTGGCTTCTACGTAAATAAAGATTACCAAAAGTCTCTGATTGTTGACACATATATACATATATATATATATATATATATATATAATAGTTGGGGTGTCCGTGAGTTCCACGTCGTATATGAATTGATTTATAAACAAAACATAGGTCCTTATTTAGATTGTTTTCTCAGATAATCTTGTATTAATATATTAATGTGAGTTTTTGTTTTATATAGTAATTTTGTGCTTAGTTTACAATGTTATAATTGTAGTTTATTTTGTTGGCATAATCACTCTAAGGTAGAAATAAGTTAAAATATGGGTTTGTTTGGGGATGGGTTATCCATTCAAAGCTAAAATAGTTAATAAAACAAAACATCCCATCACATTACTTTCTTTCTTTTTTTTTTTTTTTGGCATATCTTTTCCTAAAAAATCAAATAGTCAACCAAAATAGGCTATTCCCAAACGAATTTAGTAATTATTTATGGATTTCTAATTCTTTAGGAGTGAAGTTAATCTTTATTTATTATTATTATTTTTTTGATAATGTTAAGTGCAAAAAAATAGAATATAAAATATATAAAGAAAATGTCTTGGGTAGTTAATTCATTTTGAGTGAGATGTAAGTTAGACTTAAAATAAATTTCATCCAACACTTTTATGTGTTTAATTTTTGTGAGTCTAACACTATTATTCCTACTATCTAAAAAAAAAAAAAACACTATTATTCCTTTCCTTTTACATAATCTAGTGAAAAATTTATTGCATACAAAATAATAAAAAAATTTAATACATATTATTATTTTGTTATATTCAATGATTTTAAATTTTTTTGTACAAATTGTATGTTTTTTAAGGGTATATATATTAAGTCAATCTAAAATTAAAAACTCTAAAAATTAATTTTGAAAATTTTAAATCATAGAGAGTGAAAAATTTGTTGACATAACCTTTTAAATTACTAAAAAAAAAAAAAATCAATTTATAACTTGTGCACAAAAGGAGATAAAATAGGGAATAACTTTTCTCTATCCCGATCGGATTGAGCGTGTTGTTGGGCTATGTGGGCCCACCATAAAACCCACATTAATAATCTGAATTGTTCAATATGTAGTACTTGTCGAGTACTTTATGCTTACAATAAATAAAGTTGATCGGATATTGATAGCCACTTGATTAGATCAAATTTGTCTCAATGTTACTATGATTTTAAAAATAAATTATTAATATAAATGTGATTTCATCAAGTGGCTATCAATATTGATCAACGTAGTTTCTTATAGGCATAAAGTACTTGATCAGGCCTACGTATTGAACGGTTCAGATTATTGAAGTGAGCTCCATACTAAGCCCATAGAGACCCAATAACACGCTCCAATTGGAAAACCCAACTGGAAAGAAGCCTTAATTTATAAAAATATACTCAAGAGTCGTCTGTTTTTCTTTACGCATATATGAACAAAGAACAAAAAAAAAAAAAAAACAAAACAAAACAAAAAACAAAAAACAAAACAAAACAAAACAAAACAAAACAAAAAACAAAAAAGGCTACTACTTGTATAAAGCCTAACCTGATAAGTAGGTGTAGCTTGACTTTTCGTGCGCCTTTCGGAAGACGAGAAGCCCTATAGTTCGGACTTCCGTGGTTCTAAATCTAATTCCACAAGTGCAATATGAAATAGATAAATACAAAAGAGTTCAAATCGAACAAATCTTTTGGAAAATCAATTTTTGAATCAAAATGTCAAATATGGACTACTTTTCCAGATATAAAGTCGCCACCTAAATTTTTTTTGGGAAACTTAGTAAACCCGGGACTTGTGCCAAAGGCCACATGTCCGTTATCACCAAAGTTGTCTCAGTTCGGGAACTTAGGTACGAGAGAGGAAAGTCATGAATTGAGCACCCACGTTCGCTCAATCAAAGATCGGCCTCTACTATTCATGATGTGACTCTTATTTACATTATATGCTCTTATTCCAATTATTAGCTATGTTACTATGTGCCACACACAAATATAAACTAATTTGCAAAAATTGGAACATTTGATTTCATGTTTATTTTGAAAAGTGTTTGAATATGTACCACTTGAAAAAGTGATCGCATCTGAACATTACTCAAATTATTTTAATTCAAGCAATTAGCCTTCATCCACAGACATTCAAATAGTTTATCAATTAAGTAATTAGCCTTATAATTATGCTAAAGCAAATAAAAGCTCACCTAGTACTCCAAGCCAGAAAAGATGAAAGAGTTAAAAAAATGCATGATCCTAACTAATGCAATATAGTTAATGCAACACATGCGATATGCAATCTAAATAGGCTCGGCTATTTAACATACCATATGAATCAATTTGATAGCATGCAGTGTAAGCACATATTCAAAGAAGTATTTACACTAACAATGCAAGTTATAATGATGAACTGAGCTTTGTTGCATGCAATACAATGGATGTAAACATAGAGTGTGCTAAATGAAACATGAAGCTTTAATTTAACAATCATAAGCAGGTAAACAAAAGGGAGAAAGATGTGGGGTTAGAAGATATACATATTATTACAAGATTTGTGCCCTCACGAAGGAGGGTCCGAATGAACTAACTAGCTAAGCTAAGCTAATTAACTAACTATTACAAACCCAAATGAATAAATTAGCTATGCTACTTAACTAATTATTACAACAACAAATTAACTAGTCTATGTAACTAACTAATTAATTACGCTAATTAACTAACTAATTACAACATGAATACAACATAAAATAAATGACTAATCTAAGTACTACTAATTAGCCCCGGGAAGCGAGGTGTGCTAATGCATGTACGGATTTCCACCCGAGAAAACTATTGTTCTGCTGCCAGATGGCTCTGTTGCACAGTCAAAACCCTTGCACTATTTTGCTCCTCAAAATCAGCTCTACTTTGCTAAAAAGGGACACTGCTTGTTTTGCAAAAGTGGCCGGCAGGCCAGAAGTAGTGGCCGGCTGGCCACAAGATGTAACTTGCCATCCAAAAAAGTTGGCCTACTGGCTAGAAAAAGTGGCTGGCCGGCCACTAGAACCTGGTTCTTCCTACTGCAACAGAGAGCAAGCACAAGGAGGGTATTCTCAAGGTATGTTTGTACACCTTACCCTCCTTATTATCAAACAACTCATATGAGTGGTAATTTTGATTCACAAATCATCAATCAATGCAATTTCATTGCACGATGGCCTAAGAATCAAAAGGTACACTTTCAATAAATGCACAAGAAAAGACTCTTAAAACCACCTCCCTATTATAGATTGATCATGGGAAGTGGTTGACAATGAATTTTAAACCGTTTACATCACTAACAAGTATAAAATGACTCAAGGCTCAAGGGTTCAATTAACGTCCAATTGAACCCTAAACAAGTTATTATCTTGCACCATTTTTAGCCTCAATTTGGTATCTCATTTTAATTACCAACCTTTTTTTAATTCATTAAGTCCAAAAGTGATCATTAAGTCCTCTAATAGAAAGAAGCATCAAATCAAAAGTTGTTTTGGGCATGAGAGAGACATCATGCCGTTGGTAATGAACCCCCTAAGGGATTAAACCATTAAGTACAGCACCTCAATCTCATGCTTAAACAAACATTCGGCTTGAAACCACTTTCAAAGCAAAGAAAAAGCTAAGAAAGGAAGGAGGTTGTAGAAGTGATTAGAGGTGATCAGAAGTAAGGAAAGCAAGAAATAAGCACTATCAACTCAAATAAGATGGTGTCGAATGCTTAAAACACCAAACCTATAAGGACAACTACACTACAAGCATGCAAACCAAAGCATAACTGAAGTAAACAATTAAAAATAGTCCTAAAACAACCCTAATACAATCAAGATAAGAGTTGGAATTAAGACCAAAAAAAAAAAAAAGCAAAAAAGGCTAAAAAAGTAAGCTACAACATGGAGTTATGTAAGCTAGTAAACAAAGCATAAGGAGGGGAGGCTACCGCCTCCATTTTTGGACTTCAAAACATGGTTTTAGCTACTGAAAAAACTTTGAGAATCAGTATTTAAAAGCTCAAAAAAAGATAGTGTAAAGGTGGAAAACACAAGGGTAAAGGCTACAGAAGCAAGGTAAAAAGAAAGGTGAACCACCTCTCTACCCTTATTGGTCTTAATCCACAAGTTTCAGCCCAAAATTACAGAGTTCATACAGCCCAAAAATAGTAGAAAAATAGTAGAAAACAAAACAAATAAAGCAAGGAGATAAGCCAAGCCTTATACCTCTTGAAGAGGAGAACACTTCTAAGCAACAAATCAACACATACACACCCTCAAGAGCTCAAAGTAGGCTCAACAGTACCTCGGCTCAAAGACCACAAGGTTTGGTTAAAAGTGTATTGGCAAAGGTTCAAGAACTAGCAAGAGAGAGAGAATTGTAGACAGAGAGAAAATAATTTGCTCCAATTTTTATAACCCTCAAAAATGGAAGGGGAGGTTCTCTATATATAGAAAAACATCACACTCCCTCAGAAACATCCATCCCTACATGTGGGAGCAGATGCAAGCATCTGTGGAAACAGTTGGCATGGTTGGCAGAAAATATCTGAAAAATACACAAGTAGCCGGCAAGCCACAAATTCTGGCCGGCAGGCCACACACTTGGCCAGTAGGGCACAAAGGTGGCCGGTAGGCAAAAGAAGTGGCCGATAGCCCACAAAAATGGGCCTACAGGTCCCAGGATTTTTAGGCTTAAAACACTGTTGTTTTGGTCCACAAACAAGGCACAAGGTTTGCAGGGTTTTGAGGGCTTAAAACTGTGGCATCCTACTGAGGACATCGAGCACTTAACAAGCATATACATTCATCATTAGGCGTGCAAGCGATGGTGCCCAAGTCGTAAGGGCAGTCCAAAATGGGGTGTCTACAGTTGCCCCCTCTTTGACAGAACTCGAAGTCATGAAATGACGTGAGTGAATGTCAAAGCCCAAAGGTGACCCATTTTGACCAGGCCGTAAGACTTGGGAAAACAATCAAGACACAAATTAACAAATGGTTACGTTCGCATGCTGCCTACGTATCCCTTTGCCATGAATCAAACCAGTGTAGTTCTAGGGCAAAATGCAAATGATATGCACAAAAAACTTTGAAAGATGGACTCACACACTTCGCGACGTCGGCTAGTTTTGAAAATTCATGATCATGCAAGATAATGCAATAAGCAATGATCGATGCGATAAGAAACAACAAGATAACAACATAATCAATATATGAATGAGCTTCTTTAAGCTTAGACCCGAAACAAGTTCCATAACAAGTTTCATGTGAACCACACCAAAACATGAGACAAGGAAAGAAAACACCGCTCAGAGCAACGTTTCACGCGTCCTGAGAAACTGAGAAACGAAAATCGCTCGGGGCCGCGTTTCACGCGTCCTGGGAAAAAACTCGCTCAGGGTCACGTTTCATACGTCTTGAGATACTCAAATCATGCTGAAATCGTGAAAAGAGGAAAAAAACTACTCGGGGTCACGTTTCACGCGTCCCGAGATAAAACCTCCCTAGGTTCGCGTTTCACGCATACTGAGATACTCTAATTACGCTGAAATCGTAAGAAGAAGAGAAAAATCGCTCGGGGTCACGTTTCTTGTGTCTCGAGATAAAAGCCGCCTAGGGTCACGCTTCACGCATCCTAGGATACTCTAATCATGTTAAAATCATAAGAAGAGGAGAAAAACTGATCAGGGTCGCATTTCACACGTCTCGAGATAAAATCTGCCCAGGGTCGCGCTTCATGCGTCCTGAGATAAAAATAATAGATATAAAAAGAATGAGCGTGTGCAATAGATGCACAAAGTGAGCGTGTACGATAGATGCACAAAGTGAACGTGTGCGATAGATGCACAAAGTGAAGAAGTGCAATAGATGCACAAAGTGAACAAGTGCGATAGATGCACAAAGTGAATAAGTGCGATAGATGCAAAAAGTGAACAAGATTACAAATCACTATAGTGATAGACAACCAATAGATGCGGCTATTGAAAGCATGTGCTA
This sequence comes from Camellia sinensis, assembly GCF_055761805.1. NCBI lineage: Eukaryota > Viridiplantae > Streptophyta > Magnoliopsida > Ericales > Theaceae > Camellia > Camellia sinensis. The sequence goes on from NC_138965.1 coordinate 88,072,329, forward strand.
TGCAAGACAAGAAAGCATATATCAGTGCACGTTCACAGTTTCGAGCCCTTTCGAGCATCAACCTTGACCCAAGACAAAACCACTCACACACTGCAGGGCAAAAAAGGCACAAAACAACACCAAACCATAGATGAAGACCACTGGCCACTAGCTAACCACCTGCTGGCCAGAAGTTGGGCTTGCCGGCCAAAAATGTGGCCTGCTGTCCACCCAAGCTTTTTTTGGGACAAATCGGCCATTTTGCCTTGGGTCTTTAAATATCCAACTCCATACTTCATTTCCTAACTTCCACATATCCGAAAAAAACCCCTCTCCCTCTCTAGGTGCTTCCTCTCTCTAGATTTGTGCTCTAAACGCATTTTCCAATGCCTCACACAAACTTTTTTCACGAAACCCTCTTGATTCTCTACATTTTGAACCGATTAGATTTTGATTTCGTCACTTTTTCTTGAGTTTTCACCACTCTAGGCTTGTTCTACTCGAGTTTCTCTTGGGCTTTGTGAACTTTCTCGGGTTTTAACTTTTTCTCCCATTTTCTCTCTCCTAGGGTTGACTTTTTCCAAGTTTTTCCTCTTTTCTCTGTTTTTCTTCATTTTCACCCATTTTTAGATGACAGATGATATTCCATATGACGAGGTTCCTTTCGAGGTTCCATCTCTACTCTTACCTAAGGAGCCGGTGGCCGCTGAGGCCAGCAAAGCGGTGGAGGGCATTGTAGCCGATCTTAAGGCAAAGTTCGCTCCAGGACTCGAGCTTGAGCCACTACCATTAAGGATTTGGCCCTTTGATCCAATGACATATCATTCCTGTACGCATATACTACCACCTGGAGGCATCCTGTGCTTCAGTGATTTCGCCCGTGGCGTGCCAGAGGACCTTTTGCTGAGGGAGCTGGACTCCCATCTATCCAGCAATGTGGTAGAGGTAGGAACTCTATTTTCATGCTTTTTTCCCTTTCTTTAACTGCATTTCTTGCACTGCCTTTCATCTGAATGCTCTTTTATTACTGTTTTTCATCTGATTCACTCTTCTCTGCCACAGGGGAAATCCCGTGCCTACAAAGGGTATGGAGCGACGACGGCCAAGGACTGGTACTATGAGCTCCCCGCGGGGGTCCGTGATATTGTTGACGAGGCTGGCTTCGGCCTTTTCTGCTCCGGACTTTAACACCTTATAGCGAGCTGGCCCCTTCTCAGAGCGTTGGTGGAGAGGTGGTGGGACATTATCAATTCTTTCCATCTCTCTTCTGCTAGGGAGATGACGATGACTCCCTATGACTTCTCTATGCTGACAGGTTTAGGTGTAGGCGTGATTCGATCCCCTTTGACATGGACATGGGTGAGTGGGAGGCAGTTTGGACCTTTTTACTTGAAGCGCGCCCACTAGTATCCAAACTAGCGATAGTGCGCTACAGCTGGTTTTCTGAGCATTTCCACAGGAGCGAGCCCGAGACACTAGAGGAGACAGAACAGTATGTCCGGGGCTTCCTGATGTTCTTCTTTGGTACCACCTTGTTTGTGAACAGGTGGAACACTATAGGATTGTATTTACAGAGCGCCTTAGTGACCTTGCCCCGGGTCTGGTTCTATGACTTAGGCGAAGCTGGCCTCACGGCTATATGAGTTCCATTTCCTGCATGAGAGGAGAGTGGATTGGAGGCTACTGGCGAGCTTGGGAGGTATGCACTCCACTTTTAATTCTGTATACTTCATGTTTTATAGTTCCTGCTTTATATCTGTTTACACACTGTGCTTTTTACTTTGCACTTTCTACATCTGTTCATGTATCTGTGCTTTCTTCTTTGCATTTTCTATATCTGTTCATGCATATGTGCTTTCTGCTTTGCAGTTTCTACATCTGTTCATGCATCTGTGCTTTTTGCTTTGCACTTTCTATATCTGTTTACATTGTTGATAACACTGCTGCACTTTTTTTGTGGTTATGGGTTTACGCATATTTTTCGGCCCTTGCTCCAGAGCCATTAGACGAGGTTCCCCCTGTTGTGCCTTACTCGCGTCGATACGACGGCCGATGCCGGCACCAGAGTTGTGATGGCACGACCTTCACCTTCCTTCGCAGATACTTTGATACGGTGGCTGCTAGCGAGGTAACCTGAAACTCACAGTCATTCTTGCTCCACTATTGTTCTGACTCATATTTTGACATTTAACAGTAACTAACAATCTGTACATTCCTCGTTTACGGATCATGTGGCAGCCCTGGGCGATGATGCCAGGCGAGGTGAGGGATCAGTATGTCGGGGCTTGGGCCACATCTTGATTTCAGATTCTGCTAGAGGGTCTAATCTGTCGAGCCTAGTTTATGAGTGAGCGGCTTGTACGCCAAACCGTAGGCTCACCTGATCCGGTCATTCCTATACTACCCACAGCGTCTATGAGGACAGCAGATAGCCTTCTGGTTGAGGCAATTATCCAATTCATGATAGGCCTAGATGTTAATTTCTTCAGAGCGGAGGCCCACTACACGACATTCATCCAAACTCATCTTATGCCCCTCTGATGGGCCTTCGTGCGAGCGAGGCAACAATAGCTCCTGTGGCGAGTGAGGTGACTCAAACGACCAGTGTCGATACTAGAGGGGCCCCTCTTGTTAGGCAAATTACCGGTTAGCTGGAGATTCACACCATGCTTACATATTGGTGGCCGACCGAGACCGTTTACCAGATTTTGATCGAGCCGGTAGAAGCAGGACACAGATATGTCAGAGCTTGAGGTGCACCTCAGTTATGGACAACACTGTACAATTTGTACCCTACACTTTCCATTTCAGAAATGTTTATTCCAAATATTGATCACCCAAATGTACTTGCAGGCACCCACGGAGTATACAGAGAGCCTACTTGAGCTGGTTGCTTCTCTGATTGGCATGGTGCAGAGGCAAGAGACGCTGCTTGGTCTCCACAGTATTCGGGTAGTTTCCTCTATTTTCGACATGCATTGCACTACAAACTCTATTGTGCACCATACTATCGACACTTCCACTGATACATTGGCACTTCTATTACCGCACTAGCACACTGTATTGGCACACTATACTCATACTGTATCTGATTTTTGCATGACGCTCATTCTGTATATTACATTACATCCTACAATAATACTCACAACTGTATCTGATATGTTGACACTTGTTGTTTCAGATTCCATTTGTACCGAGGGCACCAGTGGTAACAACGGCACCGGTACTACCAGCACCACCTCCAGCAGCAGGGAGGAGAGAGAGACGGGTCCCAGTCCATGGCAGAGATATGTGCCACGGTCGAGGTAGGGACAAGGGTGCCCGGGGTCGGAGCAGTCCCTCGGAGCCCGTTTTAGAGGATGAGGAGGCTAAGACCAGTGACTCTGAGGAGGTACCGAGTCGACATTTTGAGTCCTCTGAGAGCGGGGGCGATGATGCTGGCTCGAGATCAGGGAGCGGAGATGACGCCACGGTTGGCTCTGAGGCGGGGAGCGGAGATAATGTGACCAGCTTTGGCTCAGAGTCTGATTCTGAAAATGGTGCTGATGGAGACAGTGCTCTTGAGTCCCTTCTGAGAAAAAGGACGAAGAGGGCCTCTCGAGCTTGAGATGACTGGCGCCGATTTTTTGTACTTTTTTTATTAGTTTCTTTTAGTTTGGTAGCTTAGCACATGTATGGCTTCAGATAGATTTTACTTTTGTTTTTGAAACTTGTACTCCCTTTTGTAAAAAACATGATCGGAATAAAACCTCGTAGTTTTTATGAAAAGAGTTCTTGTTTTTGCATCACAAGCACTATATTTGCATAAAATGAAAATGGAATTTGAATTTGCGACGAAAATTCTTGATGGAAACAATGTTCTTAATTGAGTCATGAGCTGACTCACATCCAAAATTCAACTTGATTAACAAAGAAACAAAGCAAAAACAAACAAAACACGACTATACATACTTGCTAAAACCAAAAGACTCAAAAGAAGACTACACAACACAAAGATCAAGACAAAACCAGGCTGCCAAATCTGCGGAACAGACAAGTGGACGGCTAGCCAAAACTTGTGGATAGCAGGCCAAAAGAGGTGGACGGCCGGCCACAAATAGTGGCCTGCCACCCACTAATGCAAGGATCACCAGATCACTGAAAGCTATCCTCCACTCACAACCTTATCTTCTATAAAAGGTCCTCCTTCCTGATTTCTTCTCCAAAACCTTATTTTGCTGCTGTTTCTTCCACAAATGGAGGCATTTCTTACTGAAAAGCTCACGGATTGGATAGCCACTTTGGACAGCACTGAAAAGGTAAATTTCTGGAGTTTCGACATAAACACACTTTTTTCGTTGAGCTGTACTCCACTTTGTTTTCTATTCCTCCATGCCGTGGTTCAATGCTGGGACCTGATTACGCACGTCTTTCGCTTCGAAACACAAGAAATATGCCCGACCCTTGAAGAATTCCAAGCACTATTGGAATCCCGGTGTGATGAGAAAATTGTGCCTCAGCCCTGTTTTGGCCACGCCTAAGCCTTGTGATGGATGTATGGGCTCACTTTGCACGAAGCTCGATCTTTGGCTCATGATGGGGAGCTGGACATACCCAGCTTGATTCACCAATTTTCTGACATTGGAGATAGAGAGACCTCCTCTGGCGAAGCTTTCGACAACATGCCCTCTGTTTATATATGCTTGCACATTACCCTTTTGCCCCTAGTTACAATGAAGCCAACATCAAGTTGATTGAGATGGCGCAACACTTGAAAAAAGGTAAGAGTTGCATCGGTTTGGTCCTAGCCGAGACCTTGATAGGTTTAGACGCTTTTCACTAATGAGAGACTACCAGATTTACGGGGAGTCCACTACTACTCCAGGTATTGTTTCCCACTCTGTCTTATATGTGTTTCTCACATCCCTCAACACTCACACTCTATTTTTCTCTCAAAGCCCTTGCCTTACTTTTCTCTCCACACACATCTCTCTATTCTTTAATGTCTCTTATTTTTCATCCTTTTCCAGATATGGCACATGGATAAGGTGAAGGTGGTGGACCCTTGCCCGAGTATTCAGCCCAAGCTTATTTCTTCCGCCAACGATTAGTGGATTTTCCCAATGAGAGATGGTGGTACAACTAGATGTGTAGTAGGTCTGCAACTGACATAGCTTGGCGTTGCCCCTGGCTTAGTTTAGATGAGATGAGCTACAACATGTCTCGACAGCCACGTATTGAGTTGATTAGCCTTACACACAGCGTGTTCTACTTTCCCTTCCGGTTCAGACGCTAGTTTGGACATGATCAGACTTGTCCAAAAGAGTGGGTGGAATACCCTGCTCCAGTTCTGCTCTGTGCTTCATACTTGGCTCGATATCTTGCTACCTGGAGGATGAAAGAGCTTCTGGCCCCTACCCCTAGCTTCAGTTCTACCCTTTCTGGCAAGTGCTTGTCTTGGCTTGAGGATGAGGCACAAGTCAGGCCAACTTTGGCTACAGAAGCTTCCACAAGTATGAGCAGAGAGCGTAGGAACACCTGACTCATATGCCCTAGTTTATTGCTTTGGCCTTTCTTTTCAAGTTTTATGATGTAAAAGCAACTTTGATTTTTATTAGAGAGTTGGAGAATGCACTTTATGTTGAAATCAATGGAATTAAAGTTACGAGTACAAATTTTTTTCCTTTTGGTCCCAAAATGATCTAAGTTGTAAAAGGTAAAATTTGAGGAAAATCAACTTTTATTAAAACTTTTCAAAGCCATTTTTGAAATGGATCACCACTTGACAAGCGCAGAATCGATCGTCGAGATGTACAACCCTAGATCCGAAAATCATAACTACCCCTGACTGCATATGTCGGCTCTTCTCAAAATGAAAATCACAACCAAGTTCACAGATAATAAACAAAGATGACTTGATTAGATAAATGACCAGGACAGTTGAGTTGGAGATGATTACGGTCGAACTTCAGGATAAAGTTGCCTACGTATCCCAAAGATGGGAATTAGGTCTTACGTAGTTCAGTTCAGGTTCACTTGAGTATTAACTCTCTACTTTTGCACTCTAACTTTTGCCAAAGTCGTCCTTTAGGATGTTTTTCTTTATTTTTACTTTTTTATGCTCTAACTTTAGCCTAGGTGGCCCTTTCAGGTTTTGGGCCTAGCGAGCCTCTCAGGGATAATATTTCTTCAACTTGTTCATGTTGATTGGCTGTGAAAACTCCATGCCATCTAGATCCACGAGAATAATCGCCCCTCCTGACCAGATAGACCTGATGATGTAAGGACCTGCCCAATTGGGTCTGAACTTGCCCCTAGGGTCATGAATAGAAGCTCGGTTGTCTTTCAGCACCATATCCCGTTCCTTGAGATTTCTGGACTTAACCTTCTTGTTAAAAGCCCTAGCAATTCTGCGCTGGTAGCCCTGAACATGATACAACGCCCGCAGTCTTCTTTCATCCAACAACATCAATTTCTTGAATTTACAATGTTGCCAATCCGCCTTCACTATTTGATACTCAACTATAATCCGCAGTGAGGGCACTTCGATTTCAATTGGCAGAACAACCTCCATCCCATACACTAACGAATAGGGGGTCGCCCCAGTAAATGTTCGAATTGATGTTCTGTAGCTTCAAAGTGCAAACGACAATTTATCTGGCCAATCCTTGGATGTTTCCACCATATTTCGTAAGATGTTCTTGATATTCTTGTTAGCAGCTTCAACAGCTCTATTAGTCTGTGGTCTATATGTGGATGAGTTGTGGGAAGCCACACTGTATTTCTTGAGTAGGTCCACCCACTTCTTTCTTAAAGTATGAGCCGTTATTTGAGATGATCTCATTCGAAACTTCGTACCAACAAATGATGTTGTTTCGGATAAACTTTTCCACATGCGATGCCTTCAACACTGCATAGTACTGAGCTTCTACCCACTTCGTGAAATAGTCAATTACCACCAGGATATACTCATGCCCATTCGACCTTTTCGGCGAGACTTCACCAATAACATTAATGCCCCAGACTGAGAAAGGCCATGGCGAAGTCATGTTGTACAGCTTTGACGGCAGGATATTCATGCGATTGGCATGGATTTGACATTTGTGGCATTGCTGTACAAAACCAATACAATCCTCCTCCGTAGTAGACCAATAATAGCCTTGTCTAAGGATCTTCCGGGCTAGCATCACACCATTCATATGCGCCCCACACTCTCCTTTGTGGATAGCCTCCATAAGGCACTTTGATTCCTCTTCTTCGATACACAACTTGTGCATTCCTAGAAGACCTCTTTTGTACAGTTTACCTCCGCAGATGATGAACTGGACGGCCAAACACCGTATACCCCTTTTGTCTTTGGCATTTGCCCCTGGTGGGTATGTTTCCTTTTCCAAGAAGTTCCAAATATCGTAATACCAAGGTTTTTTTATCTTGCACTTCATCTATTGTGGCAATGGTCTCATAGGCCGGTATGTACTTCTGTTCAATGATAATCAGACGCATCCGGACTCTAACTGGGATGTCTACATAGAAGATAGAGTTGCTAAAGTATCAATGAACCGGTTGTTCTCTCTTAGCAGGTGTGTAAATGTTAGCTTTTCAAACCTTGGAATCAGCATATCCAAGGTCTGATGGTAAACTTTCATCTTTTTTTTCTTTGACTTGCCAATCTCCGTTTGCTTGAGAAATAACCAAGTTCGAGTCCCCAATGACGTCCAACCTTATTACCCCTAGTTCTAAGGTAGCTTCTAAACCAGCAATACACGTTTCATATTCTACTTCGTTGTTGGACACTTTGAACCGGAGTTTGAAGGCTAGGGATATATGGGAATCATCGAGTGCTATCAACAACACACCTATCCCATAATCGTATTGATTAGACGCTCCGTCAAAGTACATCGTCGAAGTTTTCTCTTCGACTTACAGAATGTCTTCATTTGGGAACAAGTATTCCACTGCCTTATCTCCTTCTACTGGGTGGTCTGCTAGGAATTCCGCCACAACTCTTCCCTTGACCGACTTGCGGGTGACATATTTAAGATCAAATACGGAGAGAAGAAGCAGCCAACGAGCTAGCCTACCTGTAAGCGCTGGTTTCTCAAAGAGATATTTGATGGGATCTAATCTTGAAACCAACATTACAGAGCGAGCTAACAAGTAGTGCCTTAACTTCCTGGTAGCCCATACTAAGGCTAGGAAAACTTTCTCCAACGGAGTTTAACGGGTCTCATAATCCAATATTTTCTTGCTCAAGTAATAGATGGCTTTCTCCACCCTATCTTAGATTCCTGAGCGAGCATGCACCCCATAGTTGTATCTGTTACTGATAAATACAGAATCAAAGGCTTTCCCGGCTCCGGCGGTGACAACACAGGCGAATTCTAGAGGTACTGCTTCACTTGTTTGAAGGCAAACTGGCATCGGTCATCCCATCCGAATTTCTTTCCATTCTTTAAGAGACCAAATAATGGTTCACAAGTCAAGGTTAATTTAGAAATAAACCGGCTTACGAATTGCACTTTACCCACGCATCTCATTTTCAGTCCTTGATGGTGGCATTTCTAAAATGGCCTTGATCTTGGAAGGATCTACCTCGATGCCCCTTTGTGTGATCAGAAAGCCTAGCATTTTCCCTGCTGTTACCTCGAAGGTGCACTTCTATGGATTTAACCTCAATCTATATTCCCTGATCCGTTGGAAGAATTTCTCCAGTGCTGTGTAATGGGCCTCTCATTCTTTGGACTTGACAATCATGTCGTCCACGTGCACCTCAACCTCTTTGTGGATCATGTCATGCAGAATGGTAGTTGCAACCCTCTGATAGGTAACCCCAGCGTTTTCAGTCCAAATGGTATAACCCGATAATAATAGGTACCCCACGGAGTGGTGAATACGGTCTTGTCTCTATCCTCGGGTGCCATCAGAATCTGGTTATACTCAGAAAATCCATCCATAAATGATAGCAATGCATGGCCTGCGGTGAAGTCCATCAACTCATTTATGTGCGGCAAAGGAAAGTCATCCTTCGAACTAGCTCTGTTCAAATCCCTGAAATCGGCACACACCCGGATTCTGTCATCCTTCTTCGGCATTAGGACGATAATGGCCAACGAAGTCGGGTACTCAAATACTAACAAGCAACCTGCATCATCTGCTTGGTGACCTCTTTTTTGATTTTCAGTGCCCAATCCGAGTGAATTCTGTGCAACTTCTACTTGACTGGTCGGGCCTCGGGGTCAAGAGAGATCCAATGTTGTACAATCTCAAGATCGATTCTAGGCATGTCTTCATAGGACCACATGAAAACATCTTTAAAATCTTTTAATAAAGCGATTAAACGCTTACGTTCCTCTGAAGACAACGTGGACCCAATCTGAACCAAGCGTGGATCCTTCTTAGTACCAACATTAATGGCAATGATTTCATCAGCACAGGGTATATAATACCTCTCCTCCTCTCGATTAATCAAGTTTTTCAAAGCCAGAGGAATTTCTTCCTCTTCATTTTCATTAAAATTTTGAAAATCTTGGTCAATGTAATAAATAAGCGACACAGAGAAGTACTCAATCGGCAGTGTTCTCATTCAAAAGTTCCGGCTCCTCGGTTACAACTGACTCAAAAGTAAAAGAAAAAGAGAACTTGGACAGGACCTTGGCATTCGGGTTACCACCCCCGGAACTACCAGACTTCAACCCCCTAGACTGACTCAAATCTGATTTTGACCACACAGACTCAGTGGAATCAGATTTTGGCTCATTATTTGATTCAGAACTGGAAAGAAAACCCTTCTCCAACTGCCAAGTATGATGTGGTGCCTCTGATGCATCCAAAATACCACTGGTTGGGTCGACCCCCGATTCTTCCCTGATCATGGAGATAGTAGAGTTATTTCTTAAGTTCTCTTGGTCAGTCGTGGGATTTGTCAGGAGACTAACCAGCGCTGCTCCTACTCTAGGCTTACTGCTATCTAGGTCATCCCTGATGCTTTAGTCAGCTACACTATCTAGTCCATCATTTTCCTCATCACTATCCTCTAATTGCAGATCAAAGAAAATCTCAAACCCAGGGACACATTGTGGAGAGGAATTTACCCAAGGCTCGGGAAAGCCACAAAAAGGGAAATCCTCTCATTCTCGCACAAAACGGCCGTTGAGCGTGCCCCAGATTGGCCTGTGAATAAGCTCATAATTCTTCACAGCTCTCTTGGCTTCAACTATGTCTTTCATATCTTTTCCTTTTCTAACCCAGTCCTCTTTGGTGGGCACATAGCCCAATTTAAAGGCATGCGGATTGTGTGGCACATCAGTTGACATTGTAACGCCTTTCTAACCACTATTTCCTAATCCCATTCATGGGATATGCCATAACTTGTGCAAGAAGTAGATGGACTGGGCAATAACATACATGCCTTCGTCCGCGGCCAGTAGAGTTTGCACCACTCGGGCCTCAGCCAGAGTAAATCCCGAAAGGAACACATCTTTATCCCTGTGGTTGATCTCGAGTACCGGCGTAGTCATTTCTGGAGGTGGGTGGATGGATGCATTCCCAAAAATGGTGGCCACTTCACCCTCGTGAGGATATTTCAACACCTGATGGAGAGTGGTGGAGATATCCTTTACATGATGTAACCACGGCCTTCCCAGCAGCAGGTCAAAGGTAGCCAGTACATCCAGGATGTGAAACTTGACCTCCTGTTCTGAAGGACCCACTTAAACTCGCACCTTCACTGTGTCCATAACCTCTCTACTTGTATTGTTGTACGCCCGTATCACCTAGGCTGCAGGAACAAAGTCTGCAGGTTTTAGGCCAACCGCGTAAGTAGTACGGGAAGGACAAACATTAATGGCCGAACCAATGTCTATTAACACCACTAGCACCCATTTTTTCCTACATTCCACGGAGATGTACAACGGTTTGTTGTGGGCCGACCCTTCTAGTGGCAACCCTTTATCAGAAAAAGTAAGCATTGGTTTGGTATCGCCCAAAAAGACCAATCCCACAAGTTCCTCGGGCGTAGTGTCGATGGACAACTTAGCCTTGTCCATCGCCGACAACACTGCCTGCCTGTGTACTCGGGAAGCCATGAGAAGACCCCATATGGAGATATCGGCTTGAATATTCTTGAGTTGCTTTAACTCCAACTCCTCTTCCAATTTTTTCTCCTTCTATTTCTCGACCTCCCGATCCTTTGCGGATGTCTTTGCTTGATCTAAGTGCGACGGCTTAAAATACCATCCACTTCTTGTGAAATGGTCTATCTCTTCGAAATACTAAGTGTTATCCAACACGTAATCACCCCAGTCTTCATCGGTATAGGCCAGATGTAAGTCATCATCATCCCACCATTCACCCTCAACTACTGACAGACAATCTGGCTTTACCTGAAGCATCTTTACGACACAGATATCCCCCTCAGGGCGACATGCAGTGTGGTTATCAAAACATCGACTCTTTCTCTTTCGAACTACATCAGCGTAGCTTCCTGTTCAGTATTCACAATGTTCAGAATACCCACTTTCTGGGTTGTACTCTCTGGCAATTTTCCCTTTTCATCCTCCTTTCCAGCTATTTCAACTACCTCTAGTTCCTTTTGTTTTGGCCTGATCTCAGTTTCTTCTTTATCCGGCTCATCACTCAGCCATCCGGTATTATCTGTCGACCCATCCAGGCTGAACTACCCAATATGCATGTCTCCCTAGTCATGTTCATCGAAGAACTACAAGCTCTCTAAGTCCTTTTCGAGATCTGCTAAATCGTCCAACCCTTGCACATTAACCTCTGCCAACGTTGGCAGCACCACTTCGGGCTTGATATGATTGGTTGGTACAATGTAACAGCTTGGATCATACACCTCTTCAGATAAATCCCCAGTGCACTCTGGGAATGGACTAACACCCTCATCCGAGATCGACTTCCCTTCTACTGCAAGTACCACAACCATAGGCTTAGGTTAAAGTATGGATGTGTCTATCATGCATAGATCTGTGCTTTTGGAAATGAACAACACCAGTCTAGGTAGGTGGTAAAGGGTAATATATATGCTGGGGTCATAGGGGGTGGCTAGTGTATGGATCAGGTTTACATTTCGAGGTGGAGGGACTTGATAGTGGGCCAGGAGTGGGCTTGTGGTTACATTTGGTTTCTAAGCTGGTGCAAGGGGTGGTGCAATCACCTTATTGTCAATGAGATCTTGAGTCTCATGACACAGTCGAAAGCATTGGTCGATATCATGACCATACTGTTGGTGAAAAGCGCAGTACTTCACAGGGTTATGTTTGGCTAGGAGAGGATCTGGTAGTGGGCGAGGTTCTAATGGCTTGAGGTGCCCTTTTTTTATTAGCACCTTCATGGCTTGAGAGAGGGTCATGTATAGTTGATTGAAAGTCCTCTGAGATCGAGTAGGGTTGGTTGAGGTTTATGGAGTTGTATTGGCAAAGGGATTGGCAGTCTTCATTGTGGTGGTGACAACGCTTACATCTGATGGCCTTGCAATTGTGCTACCACTAGTAGCGTTGGAAATGTGAACAAACGGCCTTTTTGCCGGCTCCTTCTCATCTATAATTAGCCCCTGTTTCATGGTATCCTCAATTTGCACTCCCATTTCATGGTGCTCGGTAAATGTAATCAGAGGTAGGACAATCATCTTCTGCAACAACTTCTTGTGCAGATTACGGATTACCATTCTTATCTGATCTTTCTTGGAAGGCCTTGTGGCTATCATCGAAGCTTTAGCCTTCCATCGTGTTACAAATTCAGAGAACTGCACCTTCGGCTCTTGACGTGTCGCCTCGAGATCATGGGTCGTGACCTCGATTGCCTGTTTATACGAGTATTGACCAATAAAGGCCTCAGCCATTTCCTCATAATTCTGCATGACGGAATCCTCTTATAGCGATCCCGGATTTACCCTTGTTGTATAGTGATCCGGACATGTGTCCGTGGATGTTGGTAGTTGTTTATTATCTTGTTTACATCCTTTCTTACGTTGTATTTGAGTTATAGGATGTGTTGAGCGGGTTTGTTACAGGTTGGTTGAGTTTAGAAACCAAAACTAGTTGCCCAGATTTTTGGCCTGTACGCTCGAGCGGAGGTGTTGGCGCTCGAGCGTAGATTACGTCCATCCAGTATCTTGTTGTGCAGTGTTGTGAGCTCGAGCGTAGGGTTGGGAGCTCGAGCGGAGTCCTGGTTCTGCAAAAGTGCTGGGCGAGTGCATTCTGCGCTCGAGCGGGAGGTTGGCCGCTCGAGCGGAAGTCTGTGAGTGGCCGCTCGAGCGGGGTGTTTTACGCTCGAGCGGAAGACTGGGTTTAAATCCCGATATTGTGACTTTTCAAATCACTTTTTCACTTTCTCTTCTCTCTCTTACTTTTCCAAAATCACCATTGTTGAGCCTCTCACTCTAGACTCTACCTTCTCTCTAGGTTTTGATCTAGTAGGAGTGATTTACTCACCTTTGGCCTTTACAAAAAGGTTGTTGATCGTCGAGGGCTTCATTTTAATCTGAAAATCTCGGGTTTTGGAGCACGTTGGGTTTTGTCGTCTTCTCCTTTGGGACTCTGAGTTTGAGGTAGGGATATCCTACTCCTCTCTATGGGTTTTGTCTTTAAATTTTGGTATTTTGAGATGTTGGGCTTGGTTTGGTAATTTTGTGAAAGGTTGGGACTTTTGTGTAATTTTACAAAAGTTAGGGTTTTATTCATAATATTCCTAGATGCATGTTTGGCATAGAAAAATGGAATGATTGTTGAATCATTGATGAAAATGGGACCTAAGGGTTGAAATGGTAATTATGGAAAATTGCCTAATTACATTGTTTAATTAATTGGGATAATTAATTGGTGAGAAATGAGGAAATGAAATGTTGATTGAATATCCATTTGTGCATTTATTTTCTGTTTTAGAAATAACTGCTTTGGGCTATCGGTGGAGGATAGTCGAGATTGTTGTAGACAATACATGATGATTAGGTAAACGGAAACTAATCAATGGAATGTGTCATGGAACTTGACGGTTGATAGAATACATTAATTGTGTGTATTGTGTGATTGTATATAGAACCAATGTGTTTATATACGTTATGTGTAGAGGAGGAGATAGGGGATGTACTCCGCGGTTTAGGGGAAGATAGGGGATGTACCTCTAAACCGGATAGGTATTGGGAGGAGATAGGGGATGAACTCCGTAGACAGAGCTCATATGCTTGTCTAGAGAAGTGAAGATAGAGCTCATATGCTTATCTTTGTGAAGTGTGGATACAGCTTGTATGCTTATCTGTGGATATTGTTGATATACATATCTGTTGAGAATGTGGATATAGCTTTTATGCTTATCTGAATGTGAGATATAGTTTTTATACATATCTGTGGAAATGATGGTAGAGCTAGCAAGCTTATCTGTTGAAAAAGGGAAAATGAAAAGTAATTGGGACTTGTAAGTCGTTGACATAAATATGTAATTTATGTGATTGTATCAGTGTTGACCAACTATCAATTGCTAATGTTTTAGTCATTATCCATGGTTGGTTTAGTGTATTTCTACTGGGCTGTGGCTTACCCTATATGGGAATATCATTTTCAGGTACAGGAAGCATGCCACCTCCAAGGACATAGCTAGGAGGCTTGTGGCGGGCATAGTTTTGTCGTTTTACTTTGATGTATTACATGTAATTTCAAGCCAAGGGCTTAATGTGTAAACGAGTTAGAACTCTTTGTTGTAACCAAGTGTTAACTTGGAAAGCTGTAAGCCCGTAGGGCATTTTGTTATGGGGTTAAACATGTAATACTTATGTCTTAGAATTCTAATGAATGAAAGGAATGCGGTTAGTTTAAATGTAAATTCATGTCTTATCTGATGGGTTTATTGTTATTATTTTGAGGGCGTTACACCTCTAGCTTGGCATACCAAATGGCAGCTATTCCTGACATGGTACGACCAAAGATAGACAACTTTTGTAGTCTACTTAGGCCCATCGGCTGCAGGATATCTAAAAACAGGCATAGGTGAACCACTGGATCTCTAAAGCCATCGAAACGGTTTATATGCAGCATTTTAAATCGGTTTGGCAATGTAAACACCGAATCAGTGTAACCATCTTCTATATCTGGGAAGGAGTAAATGCCTTGAGCTCTTTTGAATAGTTTCTCTAACTTATTAACCTTAAGCACAGTCTGGTTAACCTCAAACTCGAATGGAACCTCAGTCTGATAAACCGGGGCTTTAGATTTTTGTACTAGGATTGGCTCTGCCTGATGGCCCTAGTTTTCCTGAATATTGGCAGTCTGAGCAGTCGGCTATGGTTCCTGCTGTTATATTCGGGTTATGACCTCGGCTTGATGGGCCGTGACCTCGACCTGACGAGCTGCATCCTTCTGTAGGGCCTTAACTATCTATTGCAGATGATGTATTAATTCTTCCATACTGACTGAGGGATATTGTGTCATTTGAACAGGTAACGGATCTCGAACTGAACTAGCAACAGATGATTGTTCCCGAACTGGACTGGACAAAGATGAGCTGAGTGGTGATTGTTGTAAAAATCGAACTAGTGAAATCTGCCCAACCTTCCTTCGTCTTGTAACTAGCGAGAGCGAAGCAAACAAGGGCTGTCCTTGAACAAGATGCCCGACTTTGCAAAGTCTTCCAACTCGGGTCTAGAGTGCTTAGGGGATATCTGAACTTTCTGAAGCTATGGTTTAAAACTACCTTGCAAAAGAAATAAAGTAAAAGAACAACAATTAGAAAACGCACAACACCTTTAGCTAAGATGTTACCAACACAGATATAATCAAAGCTATAGGATTGCACTCAACACTAAATTCTTGCCCCCAAATCAGATACCACTGTACAACTTATATGCACATTCCTGAATAGTTTCACTGTAAAGCACATACTAGTTAAAAAGAGCTAAAACACCCCTATGATGGAGTAGGGTTACCCTGTCCTAGTTTCGTCAAGATCTAGGGTTCACTATTCAAACATGCGGTTTCACACAATCCTGTATTCGGGTGAGCATATTATCCTAGTTTGGAATAGTCTCTATGGCTTCTTTGTATACAACTAAGTCAAATGGTCAAAGGGTGTACCTCTGCAAGACTACTTGATATACCTCTCACACCTAACACTAAGAAGTGAAAGGATGATTAAATGTTACAGCGGTAGTCTAGATCCAAGGGTTGTGTTCCCATTATGGCAGAGCCCACGACAGGTCAGCCTTTTGGAAAGCTTTTGGGCAAGCCTCTGGAAAACTATCATAGAATAGTAGACGACAAACACAGTGACTTAAGCGCACCAATGCAAATGTAAATGCAAAGAACATATACTTGTAGATAAAAATTCACATCATGATGTCCAAGTCAAGTTCTCTAAAATCACTAGCAGAGTCGCTAGAAATTGTAGTTCAACTTTCCGTGCTCCTTTCAGAAGATGAGAAGCCCAATAGTTCGGACTCCCGTGGTTCTGAATCTGATTCCACAACTGCAATGTAAAATAGATAAACACAAAAGAGTCCAAATCTAGCAAATCTTTTGAAAAATCGATTTTTGAATCAAAATGCCAAATATAGACTGCTTTTCCAAACACAGAGTTGCCATCTAAATTTTTTTTCAAAAATTTAGGAAACTCAAGACTCGTGCCAAAGGCCACATGTCCGTCATCACCAAAGTTGTCTCAGCTCAGGAACTTACGTACGAGAGGGGAAGGTCATGAATTGAGCACCCTCACTCGCCCCATCAAAGATCGGCCTCTACGATTCATAATGTGATTCTTATTTACATTATATGCTCTTATTCCGATTATTAGCTATGTTATTATGTGCTACACACGAGTATAGACTAATTTGCAAAAATTAGAACATTTAAGTTCATGTTTATTTTGAAAAGTGTTTGAATATGTACCACATGACAAAGTGATCGCATCTGAACATTACTCAAATTATTCCAATTCAAGCAATTAGCCTTCATCCACGGGCATTCAAACAATTTATCAATTAAGGAATTAGCCTGATGGTGAACATGCTTTACATGGCAACATGAACACTCATGCAATTATGCAAAAGCAAATAAAAGCTCACCTAGTACTCCAAGCCAGAAAAGATAAAAGAGTTAGAAAAATGCATGATCCTAACTAATGCAATATGGCTAATGCAACACATGCGATATGCAATCTAAATAGGCTTGACTACTTAACATACCATATGAATCAATTTGATAACATGCAGTGTAAACACATATTCAAAGAAGTATTTACACTAACAATGCAAGTTATAATGATGAACCTAGCCTCGATGCATGCAATACAATGGATGCAAATATAGAGTATGCTAAATGAAACATGATGCTTTAATTTAACCATTATAAGCAGGTAAATAAAAGGGAGAAAGACGTGGGGTTGGAAGACATACACATTATTACAAGATTTGCGCCCTCACGAAGGAGGGTCCAAATGAACTAACTAGCTAAACTAAGCTAATTAACTAACTATTACAAACCCAAATGAATAAATTAGCTATGCTACTTAACTAATTATTACAACAACAAATTAACTAGTCTATGTAACTAACTAATTAATTACGCTAATCAACTAATTAATTACAACATGAATACAACATAAAATAAATTACTAATCTAAGTACTTCTAATCAGCCCCGGGAAGCGAGGTGTGCTAATGCATGCACGGATTTCCACCCGAGAAAGGCTATTGTTCTGCTGCCAGATGCCTCTGTTGCACAATCAGAACACTTGCACTGTTTTTCACCTCAAAAATTAGCTCTGCTTTGCGAAAAAGGGACACTGCTTGTTTTGCAAAAGTGGTCAGCAGACCAGAAGTAGTGGCTGGCCAGCCACAAGATGTAGCCTGCCGCCCAAAAAAGTTGGCATGCCGGCCAGAAAAAGTGGCCGACCGGCCACTGGAACCTTGTTCTTCCTACTGCAGCAGAGAACAAATAGAGCACAAGCAGGGTATTCTCAAGGTATGTTTGTACACCTTATCCCTCCTTATCATCAAATAACTCATAGGAGTGGTAATTTTGATTCACAAACCATCAATCGATGCAATTTCATTGCATGATGGCCTATGAATAAAAAGGTACACTTTCAATAAATGCAGAAGAAAAGACTCTCAAAACCACCTCGCTATCATAGATTGATCATGGGAACTGGTTGACAATGAATCTTAAACCGTTTACATCACTAACAAGTATGAAACGACTCAAGACTCAAGGGTTCAATGAACGTCCGATTGAACCCTAAACAAGTTATTATCTTGCACCATTTTTAGCCTCAATTTATTATCCCATTTTAATTATCAACCATTCTTTAATTCATTAAGTTCAAAAGTGATCATTAAGTCCTCTAATAGAAAGAAGCATCAAACCAAAAGTTGTTTTAGGCATAAGAGAGACATCATGCCATTGGTATAAGGGATTAAACCACTAAGCACAACACCTTAATCTCATTCTTAAACAAACATTCGGCTTGAAACCACTTTTAAAGCAAAGAAAAAGCCAAGAAATGAGGGAGGTTGCAGAAGTGATAAGAGGTGATCACAAGTGATATAGTGATCCTGATTTTCCCCGTCATTTATTTTGTTCCGGACTTGGGTTCCATCACGGTTGTTGTTGTCTATGTCTTGTTTCCATCCTTTAAATCCTTTGCGTTGGAGTTTTGGGACGTGCTAGGTGAGTTTGGTACGGGTTGGTTGTGTGTTGGAACAAATGGTTGCTGTCCAGAATTTGGCATCTTAGCTCGAGCGAGCTTTGGGTTTTTGCTTCTTCGCTTGAGCGACGGTTCTTGCACTCGAGCGAGCTTTGTTTGATGTGTCTCTTGGCTAGAGCGAGCACTCCTGCGCTCAAGCGTGCACTCCTGCGCTCGAGCGTGCATTTGCATTTAGATTGGACCTGAAGGTTAGTAATCTTTGCTCGAGCGAGGCTTTTATCGCTCGAGCAAGCAAGTTCTATGTTTGTGTTTCTTCACTCAAGCAAGCACTCTTGCGGCTTGAGCATGCGTCTGGGTTGTAGACCTAAAGCTTCTCATTTTTCGCTCGAGCGATGCTTCTTGCGCTCGAGCGAGCCCTATATATATCAGTTGGTAGCAGCCTAAGTCAGATCACCTTTTCATCATCTTTTTCATCCAAACCCTAGATCCGCTACTCTCTCTCTCTACACACATCCTTTCTCTACAAATACTCCATGTTCTAGGAGTCGTCTACCCTAATCCCTTTGTAAGAAAGTTAGAGCTTGGCTTGGGCTTCCCATTGATCTGAAAATTTGTGAATTTGGAGCATCTTGGGGTTTCTCCCTTCTTCTCCTTTGGGCTTCTACACTTGAGGTAAGGATCTTCTACGCTTGTCTATGATTTTTAACCTAGGTATTTGTGTTATGGATTTATGGTGAGACATTTGGGATATTTGGAGAAAACCTAGGGTTTGGTTCATATTTATAAAAGTGGATTTTTTATGTATTGTTGTATATTTGACCATGAGGTAGAGTTATGAAGTGGTTTTGCGTTAAAATTGATGAATTTGACCATAGGGTTAATGTTTGGGGAAAGGGAGAAATTTGCCCTAATATGAGTTAAATAATTATTTAGTATAAATAATGGAATTGGTGTGTGAAATATGAAATTGGGAAATCGTGTGAATGAATGGTGTAGTTAGATTTGTTAAATCACTGACCAATGGAAATTTGGTAAATTATCTGTTTTGGGCAATCGGTAGAAGATAGCCATGATTGTTGTAGAAACTGCATGTGGATTAGGTGAATCGAAACCTGTCATTTAAATTTACCTCATTGAATATGATGGTATGATTGAGATGTTGAATTTGTATTATTGATAGTCATTGTATATGACACTGCTATTAATACAATGCATATGTATCATTTGTTTGGGAGGAGATAGATGACTGACTCCATTTATAATTAAGTTGGCCAGAGTGTCTAAGGTGAAAGTTCCGAAATCATGTGCGTACATGGCTGTTGGTTCCTGCGGATGAAATTTCCATAAAATGCCAATTCTTGAATTCATGTGCATACATGGGTGTTGGTTCCTGCGGATGAAATTTTCGTAAAATGGCAATTCTTGAAATCATGTGCATACATGGGTGCCAGTTCACGCGGACGAAATTTCTATAAAATGGCAACATTGAAGTGTTTGAATGACAATTGTATTCAATTGTGAATCGTAGAGTTGTAGCCTCATTTTGGATTGCTTAGATAACAGTGACTTGTCTCATGAATTGACTCAGAATGTACTGGATTAATATAAATTGAATAGATATAAATGGAATTGAGATATGGGTATTAGTGATGAATGGATATGAACGAAATGTGAGTTGGTTATGAATGTAGAATATTTACTCGGCTCTTATATCTTAGTTAAACTTCATATATTGTGTTAGGATGTTTCTACTGGGCTTTGGCTCACCCTACTTGGGAAACCATTTTCAGGTACATTTGATATGCTCCCTCCAAGAACGTAGAATGGGAGGATTTAAGAGTTGGAGACTATTTTGTTAATTTTGTGTTTAAATATTTGTCCAAGTCAAGGGCTTTACATGTATAGAGTTTGTGACACTCTCTTTTGTTGTAACCAAGTATGTCTTGGAAAGATGTAAGCCCGTAGGGCATTCGCTTATGTTCAACCCTATTGTATTATTACTTCATGTAATGAAAGGATTATTTACACTCTAATTTATGTAACTATTATTTATGATGTTGTGGATCATATCTATCATGTTATATTTTAGGGGCATTACAAGTGAGGAAAGCAAGAAATAAATACTATCAACTCAAATAAGATGGTGTCTAATGCCTAAAACACCAAACCTATGAGAACAACTACACTACAAGCATGCAAAACAAAGCATAAATGAAGTAAACAATTAAAAAAAAAATTCCTAAAACAGCCCTAATACAGTCAAGATAAGTGTTGGAATTAAGACAAAAAAAGATTAAAAAAAAAGTAAGCTACAACATGGAGCTATGTAAGCTAGTAAACAAAGCATAAGGAGGGGAGGCTACCCTCTCCATTTTTGGACTTCAAAACATGGTTTTAGCCACTGAAAAAACTCTAAAAATTAGTATTTAAAAGCTCAAAAAAAGATAGTGTGAAAGCGGGAAACAAAAAGGGTACAGGCTAGAGAAGCAAGGTCGAAAGAAAGGTGAACCACTCCTCCACCTTTATTGGCCTTAAACCACAAATTTCAGCCCAAAATTACAGAGTTTATACAGCCCAAAAAATAGTAGGAAACAGAGTAAATAAAGCAAGGAGATAAGCCAAGCCTTATACCTCTTGAAGAGGAGAGCACTTCTAAGTAACAATGAACACATACACACAAGTAGGCCCAAAAGTACCTCAGCTCAAAGACCACAAGGTTTGGTTAAGAGTGTATATGCAAAGGTTCAAGAACTAGCAAGAGAGATAGAATTGTAGAGAGAGAGAAAATAATTTGCTCTAATTTTTCTAACCCTCAAAAATGGAAGGGGAGGTCCTTTATATATAGAGAAACATCACACTCTCTCAGAAATATCCATCCCTACACGTGGGAGCAGATGCAAGCATCTGTGGAAACAACTGGCAGAAAATATCTGTAAAACACACAAGTGGCCAGTAGGCCAAACACTTGGCTGGCAGGGCACAAGGTGGCCGATAGCCCACAAAAATGGGCTTATAGGTCCTAGGGTTTTTAGGCTTGAAACACTATTATTTTGGTCCAGAAGCAAGGCACAAGGTTTGCAGGATTTTGAGGGCTTAAACCTGTGGCATCCTGCTGAGGACTTCAAGCACTTAACAAGCATATACATTCATCATTGGACGTGCAAGCGATGGTGCCCAAGTCGTCAGGGCAGTAAAAAATGGAGTGTCTACAGTAGGCGGTTTGTCTACGAATTAGAGTAGGTTGTTATGTTTTTATTTGTTTGTACAACCACGAAGTTGTCAAACAGAGTCGAATGAGAGACAATACGATTGACTGTTTGGTTTTGAAATCTGAAACAGAGTGGGTAACAAAAAATTAAGATGTTACGATAATTTAGAATAATGAATTAAAAAAAAATCACCTCAAAAAAAAATATAGAAATAAAAAAGAAAAAGAAAAAATGAATTGAGAGTACTCAACCCACTATTAGTGGTTTTAACATAATCACCCACTCAAATTGATTGTGGGTTTGTACTGTTTAGGTAATACCTTTGAGTGCTATAAGACCCTCTTCAATCAATGAATGATATTGATGATATTATTATAAATGATGATGCATATTATAGTACAAATAATATAATTGGACATGAATTATGAATATGAAACAAAGAATTTGACAACTTCACAAAGTACCAATAGTACCAATAATGTAAAGATACTCAGAAAAATTGAACCTTTTGCAAAAAAAGCGCTTCGAATCATCCAGGGTATTTAAGGTATTTGATAATAGATTATGATATTTTAAGGTGTTTGGTTATTTTAAAGTGTTTAAATTTTGAAAGAAGTCAATGGTTGTTTGTGGTTTTGCTAATATTTAATAAGTTTTGTAAGATATTTTCAAAATATGTTAAAAGTAAAAATCTTGATAATTTTTCACACTTTTACAATAGTAATAGATATGTTACATTTTACTAATAATAGATTTTATCCAATATTGCTTTGGGTTTATACTGTAAACTCATTTGTATTAATGATGCGAAATATCAACTTATTTCATGCAAGCTACTTATCAATGTATCCTGAATTGAAATATGCATATATTTTTACTAAAAGCCAAAATCTATTTTGTGTGAGGAAATATTATTTTGGCTTCCAAATTTTTACGCACTTTTTAATTTGACCTTAGCTTTTGATTAATATCAATTTTACTCTCAAACTTTTAAAATTTTGATTAATTTGGCTCATGTTATCACATTCCGTCTACAATTGGACAAATTATACTGACATGACATCAAAATTCATTTGGAATTTTATTTTATCCCCCAAACTATACCTTAAAAATCAATTTGCCCCCCAAATATAAAAAAATAAATTTAAATATTTAATAACTAATTTTTTATCTCAATAATGAAAATTTTAATTTTAAATAATATATACTTTGTAAAAAAATAATAAAAAATATAAAAAATCTTATTTCGAATTATCTTGAGACTATGAAACATGGGTAATTCGACAAACATATCATACCCGTACCGGATACATATCGACGTATAGTATTTCTGCATACGTACCGGGTACACAAAACACGTACTCAAATTTTTTCTTTTTGATTTTTGACGTACCTAGTGTATACCCAAATCGTGCTATAACTCAACCGAAACAATATTTTCTTCTACTATACAAATAAAATTCCTTTTACTAAACTTTTTTTCATTTTTAGTTTTATACTAATCTTAAAATTAAGTTATAGTTTGTAAGTTATTTAATATAATGACATTTAATTTTGGTTTATCTTATACTTGTACTTGTAGCATTCAATGTAAATTGCATGTTGTATCTTAATAAATTAAACCATTTAACTAAATTAAAAATAAATATTTTTTACAAAAGTATTAAGTCATATATGTACCTTTTTTTTATTTTTATAGATTTTACTGTTTTGATGTACCCATACCGTACCAGTATCAATACTCATACCCGTACCTGCGCTTCATAAGTCTCAGATTATCTCGAGTTGATCTTGAAGAAACTTATTGAGCCAAAAATTTATTGACTACTCTATGTGTGTGCGCACGTACAATTGTAACTAGTTTATTACCTAAATTAATTTAAAGAGAATTGATCGACCAATAGTAATTTTAAAATTAAGTGAGAAAAAAATTTCAAAATTCGATAAATGTTCAGCACGTGAACAACATGTTTATTGACATACCTATACTTCATAGTCTGCAGATAATTCTAAATGAGGATTTTTATATTTTTTTATTATTTTTTTTACAAAGTATATATTATTCAAAATTTAAAATTTTCATTATTGAGATAAAAAAAATTATTTATTAAATATTTAATTTTTTTTTATATTTGATGGGCAAATTGATTTTTAAGGTATAGTTTGTAGGGTAAAATGAAATTTCAAAGGAATTTTGATGCCACGTCAGCACAATCCATCCAATGATAGATGGAATGTGATGGTAGGGGCCAAATTAATTAAAATTTTAAAAGTTTGAGTGTAAAACTAATATTAATCAAAGTTTGGGGATCAAATTAAAAAATGCATGAAAGTTTGGAGGACAAAATGATATTTCTTCTTTTTTTTCTCTTGGTTTGAGGCTATAGCACTTTACCTAGTTGTAATGCCCTCAAAATAAACCCATAAATCATACATTCATAACATACATAAACTTAAAAGAATAAAGCATATGCCATTCATCAGAGAATTCTTACAAAAGATGTTACATGTTGACAACAAAAGTAAATGCCCTATAGCCTTACAACTTTCCAAGTCAACACTTGGGTTCAACAAAAGTAGAGTTCTAAATCTTCACACAAAATAAGTCCATGGCTTGATATACATGTAATATACAAAAGAGAACAACAAAAAGAGCTATCAGCCTCAAGCCTCCCAAGCTACGCCCTTGGAGGTGGCATATCACCTGAGCTGAAAATGATGTCCCATATAGGGTGAGCCAACGCCCAGTAGAGATATTCTAAACATAATATAAGCAATAACTAAAACATTAGCATTTGATGAATGTTTAACTCACATAAACCAACTTACAACACATTTTAGCACCATGACAAATATGTCCATGTTTCATTCCACGTTTCTTTAATTATCCAATTTTCAATTTATGAACATGGCTCAAAACCTGGCCAACAATTTAATGAGACTATAACTCATATTAAAACACTTCCTTTTTAAATGAGATAACAACTCATATCAATACACTTCCAAAATTCACAATAGATACACATATTTGTTGTATCAATATCACATTAAAACACTTCCATACTTCACAAATGATACACAGATTCGCTGTATCAATGGAGTCCATCTCCTATCTCCTCCCAAATAATATTTGGTTTAGGAGTACATCCCCTACCTCCTCTCAAACCGTGGAGTACATCCCCTATCTCCTCCCACACAATACAATGTATATAAACACATATCATATATAAGATCAATCAATACACAAATTTGATGTATTATTCCAACTGCCATATTCAATGACATATTCAATTGATTAGTTTTAATTCGCCTAATCATCATGCAGTATCTACAACAATCAAGACTATCCTCCACCGATAGTCCCAAGCAATTATTTTTAAACAGATCATAAATGTATCAACATATAAATTATCAATATTTTCAAAGGTGAGCGATTTATAAATTCAACTCCACCATTCAATCTCATCTTAAGCCAATTTCATCTTTTCCATTCCAATTTCATATTTCACAATGGAAGTCATTAATTACACCAATGACCCAATAAAAACCCAAATATGGCATATTCCCCATTTTTCCCAATATTGACCCAATAGTCCAAATATCAACAATTTACATCACTAATCTCATTTTAAGACCCAAAATACACATGTATGGGTTAAAACAACAAAACCCCACTTTTCAATATTCCAAATCTCAAACCCTAACTTTTCAAGGCAAACCATTTATTCAAATACCCAACATCTATGTTAAAGATCATAAAAATGAGTAGTTATCCCTACCTCAAGAGATAAAACCAAGTGGAGAAGATGAAGAAATTCGAAATGCTCCAAACCCAAAGATTTTCGGATTGATAGGTAGCTCACACCAAGCTCTACACTTTTCACAAAGGCCCAAAGGTAGGAGATCACTAGAGCTAGATGATTTCTTAGAGAGAAGATAAACTTTTAGAGTGAGGAGCTCTCCAATGGAGGTTTTGAAAAAGTAAGAGAGAGAAAGAAAGTCAAAAAGTGATCCAAAAAAGTGATTTCACGGACTCGAGCGTTGAACTCCCCGCTTGAGCATCAGACACAAACTCACGCTCGAGCGTCAAAAGCGTCGCTCGAGCGCCGGATGCACACTTCCAGAAGTTTTGCAGTCAATGGTCCCCGCTCGAGCGTGAAAATGGACGCTCGAGCATCCAATGACCTGCAGAACGAAATACTGAGAGATGAATAATCACGCTCGATCATCAAAAATGCCCGCTCGAGCGGAGAAGCAACAACAAAGGGCCCGCTCAAGCATCAAAATCGCCGCTCGAGCGTAAGAGCCAAAATCTGGGCAACAACTTGTGGTTTCTAAACACAACCAACCTGTTCCGAACCTGCCTAACACAACCTAAGACTCAAATACAAAGAGTAAAGGATGAAAAAGAAAATAAGACAACAACACAACCATGGAACCAAGTCCGGAATACAATAATCAAAGAAAGGGAAGACCGGGATCGCTATACTAGTTATCATTTTAAAATAGTTAAAAAATCTTCTTATGATTTTGGACTAAATTAAAAAAAATAATGCACAATTAGTACACATTAATTTGTGTTTGAAAGGAGAAAGATTAGGTTCACACATAACCTTTGACATAATATACAAAGTAGTAGACCCATGACTTAAATCCATAATCTCAAAGTTACTAGACCAATATTTTAGTATGGATGATAAAACCTTCGCCAAGATTTTGGCGGCGGCTTTGATTCTCTGCCCCTCTAGCATTACTAAGTCATAATTCTCGACATTTGCAAATGGATCAAAAACTTTGGTGGAATTCCTGATAATAAAATATCAAAAATTAATTTTATTCATGGAATGAATGGATTATAAAAATAAAAAATAAATAAAAAAAGAAGTGATAATTATTGGGTTTTTTTTTTTCCATTGGTGGTTCAGTAATTCTTATAAAGATCTTGAAAATGCTCTTTGGGAGGTCATTTTATGTAGTTATGTGCGTTTGGATTGTTTGAAAATCAAGAAATGATTTAGTGTTCAGAAAAAACTAGTCCAATTTTGGATGAAGTTTCTTTATCTGATTAAAATTTAGGGTGACTTTATGGGTTAAGATATACAAGGATATTGAATATTATTCATTGATTGATATTACTGGATGCTTAGAAGGTGTTAAAGAAAAAAATCTAACTTTTAGTGTCTCATTCAATGATAATTAAAGTGATTTAGGGACTTCACTATCTATATTCCTCAATGTAGTGTCCCGAGTCTTACACCGAACTTGAACCCACTTGTATAGATGCCCCAATATACTTTTGGAGCCTTAGTATGACAAGTTATGTTTTGATGATTTGATTAAGTCGGTATTAATTCCTATTTAGCATGTAATATTTTCAATCAAAAGTCCAAGTACAAAGACCATTTTTCTCATATCAAAGATTTCAACCCTCCTCTCAAGTGATTGAAGTTATAACTTGTTGACATATGCTTCCCATATCAGATATATATCCCAGATATACATCCATGATTCCATCCTTATCATTATTTGTATCTATCCTTATCTCATACCATGTATAAATAGAATAGAATAGTCATGGAAACAATGTAATACAAAAACTATTTTCATTTAAACTCAATCAAAATATTTACAGCAGGTTGTTCAAGTTGGTATCAGAGCCAATGGCCTCTGAAATTTCATCCTCCAATAGTGCCACTCCCTTAGCCAAAGCCCCTTCACCCATCTCCCTTCCTCATGCTCATCACTTCATCTCTCTTAAACTCACATCCAAAAAATTTCTCTATTGGAAAACTCAACTTATTCCTTACCTTTGTGGCCAACAACTCTACCCATACATTGACAGTTCCTCCTCTTGTCCACCATCAACCATTGTCATGGATGGTGTCTCCACACCCAATCCCGCACATGTGACTTGGTAGTGTCTAGATCAACTCGTCATGAACCTTCTCATTGCCTCTCTCTCGGATGAAATATTCCCTCTTGCTGTCGGATGCAACTCTTCTCGTGATCTTTGGATCACGCTTGAGCAATCCCTCACCTTGCCTTCTCATACTCGACTTTTCCAACTCTGTTTGAGTCTTCAACAATTGAAATAGAATGATCGCTTAGCCACTGCTTTTCTCCATGACGCCAAAACTAGTGCCGATGAACTTACTTCTACCGGCACTCCTCTTTCCCCTTCCGAGTTCAACTTGTATGTCTATCAAGGCCTTCATCCTGACTTCAAGGATCTTGTCACGACCCTCACGACTCGCCCAGACCCTGTTTCATTCTCGGAACTCCACAGTCTCCTTTTAAGTCATGAGTTCCTTCATCGCAACATGACCACCCCCGCTCCGACACTTGTTCCGCTGACCCACTTTGCTCAACCCACATCTCATGGTCGTTCTCGGGGTGGTTTTTCACGTGGCAGTGGTCGTGGTGGTGGGTGTGATGGGCAAAGACCAAACTACTCCCCACTTTGGCTCCTTTTTAGGTTCTAACTCATTCTCTGTTGGTTCAGGTCTCCTTTCCACTCCACCTGCTGATCAACGTCTTCGCTGTCAAGTTTGTAATCGGCCCAATCACACTACTCCTTAATGCTATCACCGGTTTGATCGCATGGTTGCTCCAAGTGCTCATTTCACCAGTTACGGTTCCGAACCCACTTCTAGTACATATGGTGGCTTGAGTTCTCCTCCTTCCTCCCACCTTGATTGGTTTTTGGATATCAGTGCCACACACCATGTCACTCCTGATCTCGGTTCTCTATCTCACGTTGATGGCTACCATGGTACCTCCCATCTTTGCATTGGCAATGGTACGGACATTCCAATCTCCCATATTGTTTCCTCCACTCTTTATTTCCCCTCTCATTCATTTCGTCTTAATTTTATTCTTCATGTTCCTATTTTTCAAAAATCTTTACTTTTTGTCCATCAATTTACTAAAGATAATAATGTGTTTTTTGAATTTTATCCCACCTATTTTTCGATTAAGGACCAACTCACCAAGAAAACTCTTCTTCACAACAAGAATGAAGGTGGTCTCTATCGGCTTTCTCCAAACTCTACTACACCTCCCGCAGCTCTCTCCTCTGAAGTTGTGTCTTCTCTCTGTTGGCACCGTCGCCTTGGTCATCCGTATGAGTGTGTTCTTCATTCCATCCTTTAATCTCACACTCTTCTCGTTCAGCATCCACAGACTCGAGCACCACTATGTCATGTCTGTCCTCATGGAAAGTCCTCCAGACTTTCCCTACCGTCCTCTTCTAGTCGTAGTTTGGCTCATTTGTATTTAATTTTTAGTGATGTTTAGGGCCCATCCCCATTTCTTTCACATAAAGGTCATAAATATTTTGTAATCTTTGTTGATGACTTTTCTAAGTTCATTTGGTATTTTTCCATATTTAATAAATCTGATGTGTTTCATATTTTTCACACTTTCAAAACTATAGTGGAACGGCAGTTTTCTCGCAAAATTAAAATTATGCAAACTGATTGGGGTGGTGAATATCGTAAATTGAATTCATATTTTCAAACCTTAGGTATTATTCACCGCCTTCCATGCCCACATACGCATGAGCAAAATGGTTCGGTTAAACATCGTCATCGTCACATTGTTGAAACCGGTCTTACCCTTCTTACTCATGCTTTTGTGCTGCATCAATATTGCCATTTTGCGTTTGACACTGCTGTCTACCTCATTAACTGAATGCCCTCTAAAGTCATTAACAATCTCTCACCTATTCAATGCTTGTTTTCAAAATCGCTGGACTATAAATTCTTAAAAAAATTTGGCTGCCTTTGTTTTCCTTTTCTTCGTCCCTATAACACCCACAAAATTTCTTTTCAATCCTCTCCTTGCATGTTTCTCGGGTATAGTCCCTCTCATCGTGGCTATCGTTGTCTTGAGACCTCCATCGGTCATCTTTATATTGACCGACATGTTTGGTTTGATGAATCCACCTTTCCATTTTCCATATCATCTGCCTCTTCCACCCAACCCAACATACCACCTTTACACCTTTTTGTTATTGCCCCCACTCACGTGTCCCCATCCCATTCCCCACCTTAACTTGCTGGTGCACCACCGACCCCACCCACACCGACTGTCTAGTCCATCCGCCCGCTTGCACCTCCTCCCGCTGCTACTTCTCCTCCATCCATACAACTTACAGCAGCTCCACTCACAACTGCCTCTACTGCATCCCCCATCCCGTCCTCTACCTCCCTCATTCTGTGTCCCGTCACCCCTACCTTGTCCCCTCTTCAACACACCCGTGGCCTCAATCTCATAGTTGACCTCAACTCATCACCCCAACCCCCTTCCATTCCCCGTCGAACTCATCCCATGGTTCTTCGGAACATATCAACCAACCCCAATGCCTTCCTTGTCACATCTGTTTCTGTTGACTCATTTGAACCCACATGTTTCACTTTTGCCAACAAATCTCCCATTTGGCGTACTACTATGACTTAGGAACTCAATGCATTAATCCGTAACAGCACTTGGAGCTTATATCCGGTCACTCCTGGTATGAACATTGTTGGCTGTAAATGGGTCTTTCGGGTCAAACGTTGGGCTGATGGTTCAGTTGAGCGCTATAAAGTGCGCTTGGTTGCTGTGATGACCGGGAATAATTATTCTCTCCGTTCTCTTTTGTTTCCCATTGGGTTGTAGTGTCCAGAAGTTTTGGTTCTCAATAAAAAACCTTGTTCTTATCTTTCGGTGATTGACTTTCACTTGTTCTGGAGAGTGCGGGGTCAAGTCCGAAGTGCCCGAGGATTGAACCAGAAATTTCTAGGCTACTGGGCCAGGGCAGCACGTGCGGGGCCCTAGGTCGCACGTGTGGGGTTGGGCCGCACGTGCGGGAGGTGAGGCCGCACGTGCGAGGAGAGGTGAGGTTCTGAGGGTTGCACACTGCCTAAAAGGCAGGTGCGGGCTGAGGTGCGGCAGGACCACCGCACATACGGGGGTCAGGGCTGCACGTATGGGGATGGCGCTCCGCACGTGCGGGGATGGGCGTGGGTAGTCCGAATCTTTTTTTTTTTTTTCTCTTTTTGGCCGAGTGTGTATCACATTTTGGTCATTTGCCTCTCACTCTAAGCATCTTTTTCTCCTCATTCTCTCTAAAAACCCTCCTCAAACACTAAAACTCTTTGATTTTCCTTGCACTCCCTTGGGCATAGAGTCATCATCTCTCTCAAATCTTGAACGTCAAAGCTAGAGCTTCACTTTGTGTGGTGGAAATCAAAGATCTCTCCTCTTTTGATTCTGGGGTTTCTTCTCTCAATCTTCTCCAAAACCTTGGGGTAGGGACTTTCTTGAGTTATATATACATGTTTTGCAAGATTAAATGTTGATTTTATGTTTCTCTTGAATTTATTTTGAGAGTTGGGCTTGTGGCTCCAGAGTGTAGAGATTTTTTCAAAAGAGGGTTTAAACTTTCAAATGTTTCTAAGTAAATCCTTGAGGGCTTCATCTTATTAATCTAAAAAAGATGTTTTTGGGTGGGGATTCACCAAGAAATAGGGAGAAGTTTTGTTTTTGATAAAGAACCCTAGAAATTTCGGGATTTTTGGACATATGGACATAACCTATGGATTTTCTTTCATTTTTGTGTTTAATGAATGAAGAAGTGTAGATTTTATCATATGTTTTTATGGGAGCCAGAAAAATATCAACTTATTGGGCTAACCCAAAGAAGGCCTGCCAAGGGCCCAACTATTGGCCTTATTCGGCCCACCCCCGCCTATAAAAGGAAGGCACCTTGTGGCATATGGTATGATCTCTTTCTGCTCCACACAACACACAAACACACTTTACTATTCTTGATTCTTCATTCATGGATTCTAACTTCATCATTGGAGTGTTCCCGACCGGTAACCCCGGTTGGATGGCATCAACCAGATTTATCTATTGCAGGTTCATGGAGCTGTCTTCGTTGAATCTCACCAACAATCCATGTGAGAGGATATTTCATGGTCTCACAATTGGCGCCGTTTGTGGGAAACGTCTGAAAGAGTTCAATGAAGGAAATAACAAACTTGTGACTGTAAGTAAAAATCCAACACCACTTTGATGGTGATCTCTATTCTCTCTGAGTAAATTTATTTTAAACTTATCTGCAAAATTGGTTCTTTGTTCATGGTACATGTTGATGAAAAAGTGTTAAATCATAATAGAATTCATGGGTCTACTTTTACATCTCTGTTTTCTCTCTCTCAAAATGGGTTTCACACTTTTCTTGGTGCACACATCTTTTCGGCAATTCAATAAAGTTGTTCGGCTAAATCTATTCATGGGTTGTCCATTTATTTATTTATTCTTCTTTATTTCTCAAAATGGCTGGGTCTTTAGGTTTTTTCCCTCTAGAATTATTCCTAACAAGACACATTGCCATAGATTGGACCATGAGTTATGATAAAAAAATTATTATTATCTAAATAATTGTGGCACTCGGCAAACCATATCTACATGCATATTTCACCAATTTCTTGTTCATATACAACCATGATCTTTACTAAAGCCTTTGCCTGTTCAGCCAAAACAAAGACCAAGGGCGATGGTCAAGCATTCTTGGCCAAAGAGTTGTTGAAGAAATATTTCAGCAAGCCAGCGTTGCCAACTTGCCGACCACTATTGACCAAGCGGTCTCGGCGAGCCATCAAACGATTGCTCGGTAATACCATTCTCTCGGAGGTGCTGGCACATTGTCAATCATTTTGGCACAGCCGAGTTGCCAAACTCGGCAAAACCAAAGGCCAAAGTGTTGCTGACCAAGTTCTCGCAAAGTTAAAATTATAAATGAGACGCCAACTGTGTTTTAACACTAATGACCAACTTAGTGCTTTGACACACCGCAAGTGACTCACCAACCCAATGTTCTATGATGTCCCAATGAACATACACCACAATTTCGATTGCCGGCCAAGTATGCCGCAAGTCAAGAACAAAAAGGAAGTGCTGCACAGGTGTGCTCGACTAGACAAACCAAAATTCGGCGTTCGAGCCCATGCATTCGCATTTTGGCAGTGCCACAACTCATAATCAATTGATCGGCAAAGTTCCAAAGCTACTTTGCACTTATTCAGCTTAGACAACTTATTCGGCTTATTATTTGGCATGACAACTCTGCAAACTCACAACTTATTCAGCATTTCATTTGGCATATCAACATTATCAATGCCACAAGATTATTCGGTAGCTCTACAACTCGGCTTAGACAACTTATTCGGCTTATTATTTGGCATAACAACTCTACAAACTCACAATTTATTCGGCATTTCAATTTGGCATATCAACATATTAATATCAACGTCGTATTGTCTAGCAACGACAACTTATTTGGCTTTAACATCTCGACTTCGGCAACAATATTTGGCGGCAATAATCTTGGCATCGGCTTAGAACTAGCATCCCTACTTGCCGAAATCCACATCTAATAATACCACAAGATTCGTATCGGCTCAAAGAGTCCAAACCCACCAACCCGAGAAGCCAAGAAGTAACCAAAGTTCGTCGAAAGTTGTGATACGGATCACATTTTCTGAAAAACTAAAATTTCTAAAGCTGTCAAATTCACATTTTGCCCATACCAACGTGAAGTACTCATCGCGACGAGTCTAACGTAACAAATCACGTCAAAATCGGAGCTCAAACGAAGCCGTACGAACTGCTCAAAGTTTACCCAAAAAATGCCCAGCTTTGCTTGAGAAGACGACATCCAGCTATGCAATAATTATCTAGTGCTTCGCAGTTACATTATACCCTGTTGATCTGAGCCTTCCGATCCATTTTCGGTACAACAATGCTATCCGAAGTCCGATTACAACGATCCAATAGTCGTTTCCAACTATTTGTCACCTCCTGAACACATCCGTATGGTCAGAATTTGCAAATTAAAAAAAACAAATTGTCGATTTTATTCAAAGAATTGAGCGCAATAGCTCACTTTACATATCACCAAGCACCCTACTTTGTCTCTGCTTCATTCCGATATCGCCACGGCACCGAACAAGGGCATGTAATCCATTTCAAATTTTTATCGGCCTCCTCGGCAATTTTGGCCCAAGTCAATTTTATTCCTTCTGAATAACCAATCTTATTCAAAAGCACTGGGGCAAATATACGTTGGACAAGACAAACAAGTTCAATAAATCGGCAGCCATTGCCATTCGAGTGTAGCAAATGTAACTCCAAAGGGACGCCGACACACTACGAAGTCAAGAAAAATTGCCGATCAAAAGATAGGCACGATCACCAACCCGTGTTGTTAATCAACTTCTCGGCAAAACCACATTATATTTCAAAACGGACGCTGATGTTTTGACACTAGTTATTCGGCAGTGCATCAACTTTCTTCGGCTAAACAACATTATTTGTCCCGTATACACGATCCTGCTCAGCACTAATATCTCGGCCAACTCAGTTCAAATATTACACTCCCGCTCCATTTCACACCGCTTCAAACAAGCGCTAGTTTTTGGGGCAATACATTACACACTTGGCAGTCGGCCGTTCACATGTAGCAATTGGCAGTTCGTATTTTTTTTGCACGCCGTCATTTTACCAAAGCTGAATCTACCGCGCCACATAGGGTAATGGGGCAAGTCCAATCTGCATTCCTTGTAACTAATGCCTGTCATTCGAAAGCAATGGGGCAAGTCTACATTGGACTAGACGCAAATCGAGCAATGCTAATTGGCCCAAAATTTACTCGGCAAATAAATAGTTGGCCTAATATCTATTAGGCCATTCCTCACAAGTGGAGCAATATTCTTTGTGATTAACACGTCTACCTCATTCGGTACTAGCCATCACTGACACAGGATGCATTATTCAAAGTCCTTGCCATATTGGCACTTGGTCGCCACTTAAAATCAGTAAAGTCTCTGAGTACAACGTAATCTTTGCACTTGGTACGGAGCGCCATCAACAAAGGCCTATACCTACGCCCGGAGGTTAGAATACCACGGCCTACACCTACACCCAGAGGTTAGAATATCGCGGCCTATACCCATGCCCAGGGTTAGAATACCGCGGCCTACACCCATGCCCGAGGTTGGAATACCGTCGCCTATACCCATGCCTAGGGGTTAGAATACAGCGGCCTACACCTACGCCCGGAGGTTAGAATACCGCGGCCTACACCCTTACTCGAGGGTTATAATACCGCAGGTCTACATCCTCACCCGGGGGTAATAATACCGTGGTCCATCTTTTGGCTGGTATATCTACCTTATTTAATCTGTTTTATTTGGTTCAGGCAATCATTTTTGTGCTCGGCATATAGAAATATTTCTAGCTCGGCACGAAAGGCCATATTTGGAAGCAATCTTTGCACTCGGCAATATACTACACCCTTGCCCTGGTTATAATACCGCAGCCTACACCCTTACTCGGGGGTTATAATACCGTGGCCCATTGTAATAGAGATAGTATTACTCACGGGGCTTTAGCTCACCTCTCTCCTCTATATGCATATATTTGTACATACATTCATACATACATGCATTCATCCAGCCATTCATTCATTTATGTTATTCGTTTATCAAATGTATTCTTTGTTAAAGGACCTTACATCTATTTGAATAGCATAACTCGGCAATAAAAACTCTCATTCCTTCTATCGAAGACAATGAAAGTTTTGGAGCAATTGTCGGAGCCAGAAAAAAATATATATCAACTTATTGGGCTAACCCAAAGAAGGCCTGCCAAGGGCCCAACTATTGGGCTTATTCGGCCCACCCCTGTCTATAAAAGGAAGGCACCTTATGGCATATGGTATGATCTCTTTCTGCTCCACACAGCACACAAACACACTTTACTATTCTTGATTCTTCATTCATGGATTCTAACTTCATCATTGGAGTGTCCCCGGCCAGTAACCCCGATTGGGAGGCATCAACCAGATTTATCTCTTGCAGGTTCATGGAGCTGTCTTCGTTGAATCTTACCAACGATCCATGTGAGATCATATTTCATGGTCTCACAGTTTTGTTAAATAGCAATCTTTTTAGTATATGAGCAATAAGAAATTATTTTAACATTATTACTAAACACATGAACATGTATAGTTGAGAAGTGGCAAATTGGCGGGTACCATGGATTGTGGAAATTGTAAATTCTTTGAAAACATCACATGTAGTCTGGTTAGGGGGTGTAGATGAATTGATAAGTTGGCCTGAGTGTCCGCGGTGAAAGATCGAAAACACGCGCGGAGGAGGTACCACTTCCGTTCCGGTTAGGAACCGGTAAAGTGGGGTTATTGGTAGTGCTTGTTGAGCCTACTTACAGACACCAACCTAGGGATTACCTGAGTCATATTTACCGCCCCTATTGATTGAAAATTGGAAGTTTGAAATTTATGAGATTGCAAATATTATTGAAAAACATAGTGATTTTCAAGTAGTACATGAAATGAAATTTTCCTCTGCTAATGATTGGGGAAATTTGCATGGCATCACATTTGCATTTAATGATTTGGGAAATTTGCATAACTGTATATACTTTGTAAGGATTCTCTACTGGGCTTTATGCTCACCCCTATGGGATTTTGGTGCAGGTAAAGATGTGGTGATCCCGCCGAGTTAAGGGCGTGGGTATATTTTGTGAAGAGTTGATTGCTCTTTTATTTTTGTTGTAAATTTTGTAAAGCCAAGGGCTAAACATGTAGGGGTCCGATGGACCATTTTGGTGTAACTAGGCTCATGCCTTGGAAATTGTAAGCCCTTGAGGGCCTTTATTTGTTTTGGTTAAATGATTTCACATGATATAGATTCATGTACTAGTTTTCAATGAATGTATAATCGCATGTAAGAATTACTTTTGTATACACATTTGAAGTTATGTAATGGAACATGGTGAACACAACCTTCTGGCATCATTTGTGTGACGGGATTATGATCTAGTGTATGTAGGTTGATACATTTTATTTATGCTGAATTATTTCGGGGTGTTATAGTTGCCAAAGGCTTTCATCAACAAGAGGGGCTTGATTACTTTGAAACATTCAATCCTGTGGTTAAACCATTCGCCTTATTTTGTCTCTTGTCGTTTCCAACAATTGGCCCATTCGGCAACTCAATGTGCACAATATTTTTCTTCATGGGTATCTTCAGGAAGATGTCTACATGCATCAACCACCTGGGTTTGTCAATGTGGCTCGTCCGCCCTTTGTCTGTAAGCTTCACAAGTCTTTATATGGATTGAAACAGGCTCCATGTGCGTGGTTCTCTCGTCTCATGGGTTTCTTGCTTCAGCTTCAATTCACAGCATCCAAATCTGATAGCTCATTGTTTGTGCATAGACATGATGGTAGTGTGGTTTACATTCCTATTTATGTTGATGATATCCTAATTACTGGCAATTCCACCTTTTCTCTTCAGCAGCTCATTCATAAACTAAGCTGTGAGTTCACTCTCAAAGATCTTGGTGCTTTGCATTACTTCTTGGGCATTGAAGCTTGCAAACACTCTCACGGTCTATTGCTCTCTCAACGCAAATACATCCTGGATCTCCTCCATAAATCAGGATTGCTGCTTGCCAAGCCCATTCAAACACCTTTTGCTACTACCACCAAGCTCACTTCGGCAACTGGCATTTCTATGAAGGACCCTTCCCATTATCGTATGGTGGTCAGGTCCTTACAATATCTTACTCTTACTCGCCCAGACATTTCTTTCTCCGTCAACTGAGTGTGCCAATTTATGCACTCTCCCACCGAAGACCATTGGCGGGTTGTCAAACGAATCCTTCAGTACCTCAAAGATACCTCTCATTATGGTCTCTTACTTCAGCCCACTTCTTCTACCCGTCTTCACGCATTTTCTGATGTCGATTGGGCTGGTTCTATTGATGATCGCAAGTCCACCGGTGGTTATGCAATCTATCTTGGTGACAATCTAATTTCATGGTCTTCTCGCGAGCAACGAACAGTGTCGCGATCCTCTACTGAGTCTGAATATAAAGCCTTAGCTGATACTTCTGCCGAAATTTCTTGGCTACAATCTTTACTCAATGAACTTGGCATTCGGTTATCCTCTCCCCCAATTCTCTGGTGTGATAATCTTGGCGCCACCTACTTGTCTGCCAATCCGGTCTTCCATGCACGGACCAAACATGTTGAAATTGATTTTCATTTTGTTTGGGACAAGGTTGCTCATAAGGATCTCGAAATTCAATTTATCTCTACCAAAGATCAGATCGCTGATATTTTTACTAAAGGATTACCTTCCCAATCCTTTCTTTTTTTTTTTTTTTCGGGACAAGCTGCAAATTCACGTATTGGAATGTTTTACTTGAGGGAGGCTGTTGAGATATGCTTCCCATATCAGATATACATCCATGATTCCATCCTTATCATTATTTGTATTTATCCTTATCTAATACCATGTATAAATAGAATAGAATAGTCATGGAATCAATGTAATACAAAAACTATTTTCATTTAAACTCAATCAAAATATTTACAGTAGGTTGTTCAAGTTAACTCATTCAATTCAGGTAGCATGGTCTCACTAAGTGGTAT
Organism: Camellia sinensis; assembly: GCF_055761805.1. Classification (NCBI taxonomy): domain Eukaryota; kingdom Viridiplantae; phylum Streptophyta; class Magnoliopsida; order Ericales; family Theaceae; genus Camellia; species Camellia sinensis. The sequence goes on from NC_138965.1 coordinate 88,110,656, forward strand.
TTGTAACTCATCCTCAGGAGTCTTCTATGTGTAAGAACATAAGAAGTATATGTAGAAGGCTCTTGAGAATAGTTGGGACATCACTCTTGTCTCTCCAACTCAAGCTAGAATCACCTTTCCAATTTTAATTGTCATAGTGGTTCAATTTTAAGAAATTTTTGCTAGTTGTTTGATAGCTTACTTTGGTGTAGAGAAAACACTTTTAATATTTGTAAACCTCGCAATAGTATGAATATGTAGGATAATGACTAAATACAGGGGTCAATCAACATTAAATGTTAAATTACTATGTGTAGACACCTCCTTTTTTATTGGCCATAAGACTTGAGCGTTTTATGAAAAACTTTCGATGATGAAAGGAAGAGAAAGGAAGATCAACTCAGGTATAAGTCTCTGATGAAGTAGACCAACCACTCCTTCACCCGTTTTAGCCAAAGAGTAAAACCTTCAAAACTTGTTTTCAAAATGATTTTCTAAAGACAAGAGAAACCTTCTCAAATATTTCAGTCATTTCTAGTTTTGTGTTTTCCAAAAATTGTTGATCTATTTCAAAAGAAGCAAGCATAGAAAGCTAGAATGAATGAGAAGGTGGGAAAATCCTCTGGAAGTCAATGTTGCCAGACCTTATAGCGCTCGACTGAATATTTTCATGAATGGTCGAGCAGAAATGTTGGGCTGGACTGTTTCAAGAAGTGATCGACAAACATAATTAGGTCTGGCCGTGAGTTGTCAAGCATACCTAGAGTATTTTGTCTTGCTGGATCACTTTGAGAAAATGATCAATGGACATTTTTGATTTGGCCGTACAAAGTCCTATCTGGCTGAGCACTTCTAGCAGCCAGTAGTGTCATAACCCAAACCCGCCTCTAGAGCTTTAGATCATAACCGACCAATAACGATTAGATTACCTATGGCCTCAGACAAAAAATCAAAATATTTAAGTAATATTGGGGCCTAAAGCATAAGCAAAGAAGAATAATATTGGGGCCTAAAGCATAAGCAAAGAAGAATATTATTGTCCGTTGAACTGTGCTTATATGAAATGAACACAATTAACAAACACTTCATCTTACATACTTATAATATTACAAACTTTAATTTTAATACATAACCCAAGATCATTCATATGACTTGACAAAACTGGACAAACCAAAACTTTACAAAGCTTGGCCAGAATATAAACTGAATCCTCATCGCAGAGGCACATCTTGGGTGGCTTCACAAAAGGGGGTTGACTCCAATGCAATCTTCTAATGTGGTTCCTCTTGATGCTCATTTACATATATATAAGGAAAGGGGGTGAGCTGGAAGCCCAATGAGTAATCCCAATGTAAAGAGGTTAAATGAATGAGTTTCATAACTTAATTTAAAACAATAATCAAAACGTGTTCAAAACATTTACTGGATACATATCTATAACATACAAAGCTCATCAAACCTTTCATAAATAAATCCATGGCGTGGTACATTTCCATAAGCATTATTAACACTTGATAGAGCGATCTCAATAGTTCAGAACAATACAAAACGTTCACGGAACGCCCACATCGAACAACTCATGCAGAACGTATATAGAAACATTGTTCAAAAATATATCTTATACAAAGTTTACTAACCTTTCAAAGCTATACATAACGATATTCAAAGGCATATTGTTCAGAAATTTATCAGAGCTTTCAAGTAGTATTTCCCATTAACATTTAGTAGAGCAGACATAACAGAACAAAGCTCAACAAAACGACCTCTGGTTCAATATATGACAAAATGACCACTGGTCCAATATATAACAACACAACTTCTAGACCAATTCATGTATTATCATATAGAACTCGATATTGGTTATCACAACAATTGAGAAACATATTCATAACGATTTTTTCTAAAATCGAAGGTGTGTATTTTTATTTGTAGATATCGTTAGTTGAACAAAAGGAAACTCATTCATTCTTTGAAACATATCAATTACGAAAAAACTTGCCTTATCATAAACAATTTGAAATCTTATAACTTTTATTGTTTATTCAAGAAGCAATTAAAAAAAAAAAAACTAATCATATCATAGTTGCATTGGAAATTCTTAAAATATTTAATTTAAACTTATTTAGTCCGTAAAATGATTATAAAAATAAAATATATGCCTATAACTACTATAAATTAGTAAAAGATCCTACCTAATTAAGATTTTATTATTGAAAATTTTCAACTTTCCATTTTGCTTTTAAAAAGTATTTTGTTTTATTGTGTTTAAATTAGCATCAGAGCTTGATTTACTGAAGAACCAATAAAATTTTGTGAATATTAGATATGCTAAAGAACTAGGATGAAATAACTTAAACAATAATATTCACACACAAAACAAAAACTAAAATAATAACGTTTCGCTACAAATAATAATAGAGTAAAATAATACATTAATTAAGTTATAGAAAGAACTTAACAAAAAAACTTTAAAACAATCAATTATAAATTATAAATGAAATCTAGCATATAATACTAGATAAAGACAAGCAAATAACCATTGTAGAAGATATATATATATATATATATATATATATATATATATATATATATATATATATATATATATATATATATATAATTACTATTATCCTTACAAAGAAAATTTACCAAAAGAATTGATGCTCACTTTTCAAAGACAGAATAAAAATTTAAAACTTTTTTTAAATAAAATTTTAACTAGATAGGGGCTTTTACTAATTTATAGTAGTTGTGGGCTTATATTTTATTTTTATAATCCTTTCAGGGACTAAATATGTTTGAATTAAATACTTTAGAGACTTAATAGATTTAATTGATAGTTTAGGAATAAAATAAATTTTGATTTATATACTTTATAGGGACGTAGTAAACTAAATCGATAGTTTATGGACTAATAGATTATTTGGCGATAATTTAGGGGTAGAAAGTGCAACGAACTTTTTTTTTTTTTTGGTTAAATTGATTCCTTTAATGAGAAATTTACTCAGAAGTCTCATCCTAGAAAAGAATGTACCAAAAAGTCCCATGAATTTTTCGTAGACTATTAAGTCTTATTGAATTTGAAGAGGTACACCATGAGTACCTTTCACTAAATTTCCTGGAGATTTCAAATGTGGGTATGCATTATAATATATGTGCACTATTGTCTGATTAAATGTTTGTCAATTGTAAATGTGACAATGAGATATTTATACACTATTGTCATATTAAACTTTTATCAAATATGTTATTCTTAAAATGTGACAATATGACATGTAACGCCCCAAAATAATACTATCATATCTATAACATCACCCATTTCCAAAATAGAATGATAACCATACTCCTTTCCATAATTCCAAATGCTTTACAAAAATAATCTCACATGCGATTATACATTCATTGACAAGCTATACATGAATCTATAGCATGTAAAATCATAAAATCAAAACAAATAAGGCCCTCAAGGGCTTAAAAGTTCCAAGGCAATAGCCCAGTTACACAAAATGGTCTCTCGGACCCATACACATTAGCCCTTGGCTTTACAAAAATTCACAACAAAATAAAGAGCAATCTACTCTTCACAGGAATGTATCCACACCCTCAATTCGGCGGTCTCACAACATCTTTACCAGCACCAAAACCCATAGGGGTGAGCATAAAACCCAGAAGAGATTTCTCACAAATTATATACAGTTATGCCAATTCCCTCAACATTAAAAATGAAATAAAAACCATGCAAGTGCCCATAATGCAGGGAAATTTTTATTTCAATGCACTGTTTAGAAATCATCATGTTCATCAAAATATTTTCCAATCTCATCAATTTCACACTTTCCAATATTTCAACCAATAGGGGCAGTAAACACGACACTGGTAATCCCTAGGCTATTATCTGCAAGTAGACTCTACGAGTACTACCAAAACGTCATTTTTACCGATATTAACAGGAAGGCTCGACATCTATCCACGCGATTTTCTGGTCTTTCACCACGGACTCTCAGGCCAACTTATCACTGTCAACTACACCCCCTAATTGGACTTACCAACGTATTTACCCCTTTAACAATTCCATAGTTCTTTTTACAATGTAACTTTCTCAATGTAAACATTTTCCAACTCATGCCAAGATGTTCAATAATGATACTGAATTTAAACGCAATTAGAATGTAATGATTTATATCTCATAACCTTTCTTCATCTTTCCTTCTTCCAATGACATTTCACAAAATGACCACATGCTTAACCGATGCTATCAACACATGACAAAAACTTCTCATCATGCACATTTGGTTAACATTCTAGCCATTACAAGATTATATGGAATTTTCAAACATCATCCTCCAAGATTTCAATCTTCACAACCCACGGTGCTCAACAATTATCATCTTACCACATTACAAGTTCAAGTGTTAGCAACAATATTAAAATACCATCTCATATCTCATATGTCAAGTATATTGCTATTATGTTAAACATTTGGGCGGAACTTACTCTCATACATCCTATTAATACAAGAAAGTAAATAATTCCAAAGACATCTTCCTTATTTTGCAAAATCCCCAATTTCTAGCGTTTTTATTAAAACAAATCTCCATTATTTTTCTAAGATAAACTCCATCAAAATCATCTCTCATGAGTCAAATTGAGGAAAAACTCTCAAGAAGGAGAAAATAGATTGGGATTCAAACCCATATTCAAAAGTCTCTACATGTTGAACCAAAAATTAAAAATTAACACAAAACTTCAAGAACACTTTTAAATCAAAATCCATATAGCAAAAATTGTATATATAACTCAAGAAATCTCTACCTCAAAGTGTTGATGATGAAAGAGAGATGAAACTCTAACTTGGAGATGAGAGGGAACTTGATTCCTACCACCCAAGTGAAGCCCCAACTTTAGATCTTCAAGATCTTGAGAGGAAAGATGGTGATCTCGGCCCAAGATTAGCAAAATGAAAGAGTTTTAGATGTTTGAGGTGTTTCCTAGAGAGAATGACGAGGAAAATATAGTTTAGAGTGAGAGAGGGATGTCAAAAATGGGATACACTTTTAGACCAAAAGAGAAGAAAAACAGGGATTTTCGGACTGCCAGAGTGCTGCACGTGCGGCACCCATCCCCGCACGTGCGGAGCACCCTTCCCGCACGTGCGGCCTTCATCCCCGCACATGCAGGGCTCATCCCGCACCTCCTCCCACACGTGCCTTTTAGGCAGTGTACAAACCACCCAAAGTCCCCTCTTCCCGCACGTGCGGCTTGGCCTCCCGCAAGTGCGGCCCTGGCCCAAAGCCTAGAAAAATTTCGCTTCACTCCCCGGCACTTCAGACTTGACCCCATGCTCTTCGGAACTGATGAAAATCGACACCAAACAAAACACGAACAGGGACCCTATCTACAGAACCATTTCCGATCATTTCAATTCCAACGAAGATCAAAGGAGAAGGAAGCAAAAAAAGAGGAAGGGAAAAGAAAAAAAAGAACCCGGTCATTACATGACATAATCTATATATATAAGGAAAAGGGACTTTTTAATGAGAAGTCTTCTAGGAACTCCAAATTCTTATTCTAATTTTCGTAATTTTAAATAATTACTTTTATTTGATAATCCCACTACAGGGAAAGAAGGAACAAAATGAGTTGTTTTACTCATATAAAGAGAATCTTATACTCTCATCTCATTTAGTGAAGAGCCTTGTGAGAGTTTCAACATCTCATACTAATTTTCTTGATTTTCTTAATTTTAAACAATTAAGAAAATCTCCATTGGCTAACTTTAATTTGATAATACCACATCGGGAAAAGAAGGAAAAAGTGTATTGTTTAGGTTAGGATAGTTTAAGTTCGAAGCTTTTATCATAGTTTAGGTTGATGGTTTACCAAACTGTACAGTGAAAATATGCCTCTTTAATAGGAGGCCAACTTATATAATTTAAAGGCTTTTTTTTTAATAATTAATGTTATTATTATTATAATAAAAGGGTTTCAAAATTTGGAGACCGTCACCCATCTCTCCCAAGTGGGTCCATCTTGCTTGCATGACTACAATTAATTATATTTTTAAAATAATATTTTGCTCCAAATGCAATGATGCAAGTAAATTTCACAATTATGACCACATAGATGACAATGTAGCAAGGCACATGTCAGAGAGGAGAAGAGGTCAGTTGATTGACTTCGATTTATTTTTAGTTTTTATTGGCAACATTCTGAACAAATTAAAGTTCAATTCACTTTGAGTGAGACTATCATTTATAATCACGTAATTTTATTGTATTTAATTTTTAAAAATAAATAATATATATAATTTTATAAATAGATCACATATTTTTATTAAAGATAAATACATTGAAATCACATGAACATGACTTTAGAATGAATTTGATTTTACCAACCAAAATGATGCCTCTCTAATTCTTGTTGGCTAGCTTCCATTTACCTTTTATTTTACAATCACACATCGGAAAAAGAAAGAAAAAGTGAATTGTTTCACTTACATAAAATGAATTTTATGCTCCCATTTATATAAGAAAAATGAGATTTTTAGTGAGAAACTGTAACGCCCTCAAAATATGACATAAACAAACCATTCATAGAATTCATAAAACATAATAGAAGTGTTATATTTTCATTCATCAGAGTCTTCTTTACAAAAGATATTACATGCATTACATTTTCATAAATGTTTATCTTGAAACTATAGCATGTAACTCTAACTGATAACAAGTAAAATAAATGCCCTACAGGCTTACATCATTCCAAGTTATCACTTGGTTACAACAAAAGAAGAGTCCTAGCTCTATACAAATAAAGCCCTCGGCTTGAATTCACATTTAACACAAAACAAAAATAACAAAACGGAGCCTTCAACCCCTAAACCTCCCAAACTAATTCCTTGGAGGCGGCATATCACCAGTACCTGAAAATGGTATCCCAAGTAGGGTGAGCTAAAGCCCAGTAGAGATGCGCTAAGCAATATATGAGAACTAACTAAGATATAAGCATCAGATAAATGTGTAACATTCTTAACCAGCACATATTCTTTTCAAGCTCGTTCAATATAGATAACCAATGTCTCAATTCATTTCCACTCTTCCATTTTGAGTAAATCAATTAACCAAATTCATTATTATCAAAGCAACCAAATGAGACTACAACTCAATGGTTCACAATTTAATACATTCATCAATCTAACACTTATATTTCTTGTCATTTTACGGAACTACGTCCGAGGGAACTGGCATCCATAAATAAATAAGATTTCGGGACTTTCACCCTGGACACTCCGGCCAACTTAATTCTCAATGGAGTCCATCCCCTATCTCCTCCCACATAATTGAATGCATCTCCTATCTCCTCCCATACAATGATACATATACAATGTATTTAAACACGTTGTCATATACAATGACTAATCAAATCACATAATCAATGGTTTAATCAAACCGTCATATTCAATGACATAATTCAATTGATTAGTTTCGATCTTCCTAATCCTCATCCAGTTTCTACAATAATCATGGCTATCCTCTACCGATAGCCTAAAACAGGTATTTCCAAACAGATAAATAAATCTATCAACAGATAATTTATCAAATTTTCCCATAGGTGAGTGACTTATCAATCCAACTATACCATTTAATCACAATTTCCTCCAATTTCATAATTCTCAAACCAATTTCATTATTTATACAAAAATAATTTATTTAATTCAAATTAGGGCAATCTTCTCCATTTCCCAAATATTATAACCAAAACCAAATTTCACCAATTAAACCCAAGTCATACCATGTTCAAGACCTCTCATACACTTATGGTATCAAATGTGGAAGCCCTTTTTTAAAAATCAAAACCCAAACCCTAACTTCACCTAAATCTTTCCAAATCCCACCATTTATACAAAATGACAAATATCAAGGTTAAAACTCATATTAAAGAGTAGATTATCCCTGTCTCAAGTATAGAAGCTTAAAAGGGAAGAAGAGGAAACTTGAAGATGCCCCAAACTTGAACTTTTTCAAATTAAAAGGAAGCCCACGGGATACTCTATTTTTTTAACAAAGGAAATAGGAAAGAAGAGCTCTAGATGATGGAGTATTTGTAGAGAGAGAGTTTTTTAGAGAGAGAGACAGCCGACCTAGGGTTTGAATGAAAATGGGACCAAGAAAATGATACAAAATCTTGCTGCTACAAACTGATATATGCGAGGCTCGCTCGAGCGAAGGAGTTGTCATTCGAGCGACCAGACACAACAAATGGCCTCGCTCAAGCGCAAGAATCGTTGCTCGAGCGCAAAATCCAAAGCTTCAGGTCTGCCACAAATGCAGATGCACGCTCGAGCGCAAGAAGCCTCACTCGAGCGAAGGAACAGACAACACAAGTCTCGCTTGAGTGCAAGAGTGCTCGCTCGAGCGAAAGCTGCGTCTAACAAGAAACCTGAGGACTCTCAAACCTCACTCGAGCGTAAGAACCCTCGCTCGAGCGAAGAAGTCGAAATCTGGGCAACAACATTCTAGACCAACTAACAACCAACTTGTTTCAAACTCACCCAACAAGTCCCAAACTCATATTCAAAGAATTAAAGGAAGGAAACAAGGCATAGACAACAACATAAAATCACGGAATCCGAGTTCGGAACACAACAAAGGTCGGGGTAAAATTGGGATCGCTATAGAAACCCTACGATCAATATCTCATACTCATTTTTTTTAAACAATTAAGAAAATCCTCATTGGCTAGCTTCCATTTAACTTTTATTTTACAATCTCACATAGTTTTGATTTTAAAAAATAATTTTGTATGAGATTTTGAAACTGTCAAAATATTTAACTTTAAAATAATTGCAATCCCACATTGAGAAAAGAAAGAAAAAGTGAGTTGTTTCACTTATATAAAATGAATCTTATTAAAGGAGTTTTAAAGGAGAAGCCTTGTAGAAGCTCCAAACCCTCATTCCAAAATTATTGAATTTTCTTTATTTTAAACAATTAAGAAAATTTTCATTGGTTAACTTCCATTTACCTTTTATTTTACAATCCCAAATCAGGAAAAAAAAAAAGAAAAAAAAAAGAGTGAATTGTTTCATTTACATAAAGTGAATCTTATGCTCTAATTTATATAAATTATTAAAATTTCTTAATTTTAAACAATCAAGCAAATCCCAATTGCTTAGCTCCATTTAACTTTTGTTTTACAATCCTACATCGGGAAAAGAAGGAAAAAGTGAATTGTTTCACTTATATAAAGTGAATTTTATACTCCTATTTATGTCAGTAAAAGAAAATTTTTAGTGAGAAACCCTATAATCGATACCATTTTTTTTTATTTTCTTAATTTTAAGCAATTAAGAAAATCTCCATTGGTTAGCTTCCATTTAACTTTTATTGTAACGCCCTCAAAATAAATGCATAAATCAATCATTCATGATATCCACAGACATAGGAAACTAAAATATATACATCCATCAGAGTATTCTTTACAAAAAGTATTACATGTTGACAACAAAAGTAAATGCCCTACGGGCTTACAAACTTTCCAAATCAACACTTGGTTTCAACAAAAAAGAGTTCTAACTCTTAACATATTAAGCCCTTGGCTTGAATTACATGTAATACAAAAGATAACCACAAAAATAAGCCTTCAGCTTCTAAACGTCCCAAGCTACATCCTTGGAGGCGACATATCACCTATACCTGAAAATGATGTCCCATATAAGATGAGCCAAAGCCCAGTAGAGATACGCTAAACATAATATGAGAAATAACTAAAACATCAGCATTCGACTTTCACCATTTCTATAACCCATCCACATTTATAACAATATTTCAATTCATTCCCATTTCTTGATATCAATCAAATCGACAACATGGTATAGTATTTATCCAAACAATTCAAAATGAGACTAGAGCTCGTATTATCAACATTTCTATCATCAATAATTTCAAATGAGACTACAGCTCGTATTATCAATATTTCTATCATCAATAATTTCAAATGAGACTACAACTCATAAAGACAACACTTCAATTCATCAACATCATTCAGATGTATATAAGGTTTCAGGACTTTAACCCTGAATGATCCGGCCAACTTAATTACCAGTGGAGTCCATCCCCTATCTCCTCCCAAACAATGGAGTACATCCCCTATCTCCTCCTAAACCATGGAGTACATCCACTATCTCCTCCCAAACAAAGATACATATGCAATGTATTTAAACACTCCGTCATATACAATGATCATTTAATGCACATATTCAATGTTATTCCAACCGTCATATTCAATGACATATTCCAATTGATTAGTTTCAGCTTCCCTAATCAACATGCAGTGTCTACAACAATCAAGACTATCCTCCACCGATAGCCCAAAATAATTATTTCTGAACAAATAATAAATTTATCAAGCAGATAAATTATCAACATTTTCATTGGTGAGTGATTAATCAATCCAATTACACCATTCAATCTCATAATTTCCCAATTTCATGAATTTAAACTCAATTTCATATTTCCATATTTCTTGTAACGCCCCGAAAATAATCCCAATATGAATAATGCATCAACCACATACAGTCCTTAATTGCAACTAACATCCATTTGCTATATCAAGTTCTCCATAGTTTATACAAAGGTTCCACATGCAGTACACATTCACTAAACAAAAGGATATATGAATCTATAGCATGTAAGACACCTATCACCAAATAATAAAGTGCCCTTAAGGGCTTACATCTCCCGAGGCATTAGCCCTGCTACACAAAAATGGTCACACGGACCTATACACGTTAGCTCTTGGCTTTACAAAAATCACAACAAAAATAAAGAGCACACTATTCTTCGCAAAATATTTCCACGCCCTCAATTTAGCGGGAGCACCACATCTTTACCTGCACCAAAACCCATAGGGGTGAGCATAAAGCCCAGTAGAGAAATACCAAACAAACTATATACATTTATGTTTATGGCCAAAATTGAAAGCAAGTGCGATGCGATCCCCTATTCTTTTCAAAATATTAATCATGTCTTTCTTGAGAAACATCATGCATTTCATTTACAATTGCAATCTCAACAGTTTCCAAATTAATCTTTTTAATCACAAGGGGCAGTAAATACAACACTGGTAATCCCTAGGTTGGCGTCTGCAAGTAGACTCTACGAGTACTACCAAACTGTCATTTTTACCAATATTAACCGGAAGGCTCGACACCTATCCTCGCGGTTTTCTGGTCTTTCACGATGGACACTCAAGCCAACTTACCAAAGTTATCTACGCCCCCTAACCGGACTTACCACCGTATTTACCCCATACACAATTTCATAGTTCTTGTCAGAATGTATTCTTCTTTCATGAATTAAACATCTCCAATTGTAATTTATAATGCAAAATAACATTTATTGAATGGATATAAAATGCAAGGATTGTCCATACCAAATGGCCTTACTCTAATTTCAACTACCTCAACAACAATGCCAATTAGCCACATTTCTTTTCTTCATTTCCACATTTCCTCATAATATAACCATGCCATCAATCCATGGCGCCAACAATTTTTCATCATGCTCAATTCACCACAACACACTTTCAAATACTTAACAATTGTGTTAAAATCACCTTTCATTTCTCATACATCATGCAAATTACCATTTCATCAAACATGTGAGGGAAATTGATCTTCTTAATACAAAACAACAAGATATTTTCAAGACATGCTCATCTCTTTCAAAATCCCAAAAATTTCTAGGGTTTTTATATTCACAAGCAAAATAAACATTTCTTTCTTTTGGAAAGTATTTTCTTTCATGACATCACTTCTCCTCTTAAGTGAGTAAATGTTCTCAAGAAATATTTTTAAAAGGAGAGAGAGAAATCAAACCCACCTTAAAATCCCTAGCATTTATGAGACAACACCAAACTTCCAATATTGTTAATGAAACTCTTAAAATCAACCCAATCAAACATAAATATATATATAACTCAAGGAAATTTCCCTACGTCAAGATCTTGATCGAGAGATGGAGATGATGAGAGGGGAAACCCTAGAAATCCAAGTTGTCAAAGCTCAATCCCCACCACACAATATTGTTCTTGCTTACTCACCAAAAATAAAGAGAGATAATGTTGAATCTAGACTCCAAGATTTGCAAGAATGAAAGAGTTTTAGGGTTTGATGATGTTTTCTAGAGAGAAGGAGGGGAGAAATGAAGTTTAGAGTGAGAGAAAAAGGCCCAAAATGACATATAGGTTCGGCCAAAAGACTAAAAAAAAAACAGAGTTTCGGATGCCCAGACCGCCGCACATGCAGAGCCCTTCCCCGCACGTGCGGCCCTCATCCCCGCACGTGTGGGGCTCCTCCCGCACCACTTCCCGCACGTGCTTTTTAGGTAGTGTGCAAACCACAAAAGCCCCCTCTTCCCGCACGTGCGGCTTGGCCTCCCGCACATACGGCCCTAGGTCCCTGCACGTGCCTCGCACGTGCGGCCCTATCCAGTAGCCTAGAAATTCTTCTGCTTCACCCCCGGGCACTCCGGACCTGACCCTCGCACCTCCTGGAACAAGAAACTTCAATAGCGACACACACACAAGAACACGAGTTTTAACATGGAAATAATTTCCGAGAGTACTAACCCAACGAGAACGAAAGAGAACAAACCAAAAGAAAGAAAAGAATTAGAGGAAAAAGGAACCCGGTTATCACATTTCTCCAAAATAATTATACAAATTAATTATTTAAGCTCAATTAGGGCATTTTCTCCCTTTTCTCGAACATCAACCCTAAGGTTCAATTTTATCAATCCTACAACAATAACCCCATTTTCCAAGGTCTCACATACACATGGTACTCAACAATTGAAAACCCTCTTTATATATTTCAAATCAGACCCTAACTTTCCAAAATTTCCATAACTTCACCATTTAATCAAAATGACTAAAATTTATGTCAAAACTCATTAAGACGAGTAGTTTATCCCTACCTCAAATGAAGAGACCCAATGGAGATGAAGAGAAAAACCCAATATGCTCCAAAGTCCAACATTTTCGGATCAAAGTGTAGCCCAAGCAAAGCTCTACCCTTTTTACAAAGGGATTAAGTTAGAGACACTCTTAATCAAGAGTATTTGTAGAGAGAAGTAGTATATAGAGAGAGAAATAGCCAGATCTAGGGTTTGGGGTGAAAAGGATGATGAAAAAGTGAAGTATAACCCACGGCTGCCAGCTGATATACCCGAGGCTAGCTCGAGCGAAGAAGTGGTTGGTCAAGCGACCAGACACAAAAGAACCTCGCTCGAGCGCAAGAAGCGTTGCTCGAGCGAACAATGCAAAGCTTTAGGTCTGTAACCCAGAAGCACGCTCATCCGCAGGACTCCTCGCTCGAGCGAAGGTATCCAAAACAGAGAGCTCACTCGCTCGAGCGAAGGAAAGCTCGCTTGAGTGAAGAAACACAACCTTCAGGTCAAAAAGAGACGCAGACGCACGCTCGAGCGCAAGAGTTCTTGCTTGAGCCAAGAGACACACCACTCAAAGCTCGCTCGAGCGAAGGAACCCTGGCTCGAGCGAAGGAACTAAAACACAAATCTCGCTTGAGCGACAAAAGCCTCGCTCAAGTGAAGAAACAAAAATCTAGACAGCAACCATTTGTTCCAACACCCAACCAATCTGTTTCAAACCTGCTCAACACATCCCAAAACTCAGATACAAAGAATCAAAGGATGGAAACGAGAATAAGACAACAACATACAATCACTAGACCCGAGTCAAGAACACAATACATGACAGGGAAAACCAGGATCGCTATATTTATTGTACAATTCCACATAGATCTTTTGATTTTAAAAATAATTTTGTATGAGATTTTGAAACTCTCGTAATATTTAACTTTAAAATAATTACAATCTCACATCAAGAAAAGAAATAAAAAGTGAGTTATTTCGCTTATATAAAGTGAATCTTAAACTCTCATTTAATTTATAGTATTGTGAATGTTTCAGTATAAGATGGTTTAAATTTTAAAATAAAATTTAAAGGTTTTAATTAATTAATTTTGTTGTAAATTAGTTTGTCTGCTAACTTAACCGATTAAGCCAAATCGTTTTCAATTTGACTAATTCACTAGTTTAACTATGGTTTTAGCTGTTTTATCAAAACATATTGTTTAGATTTGTTTGATTTGAAATAAACTGAAATTGACCTTATTAGAAATTGAACGATTAAGATTGCTTGGTTAGAAATGAACTTCCTGTCCAAACAACTGTTAACTTTTATTTTACAATCCCACATCAGTAAAAGGAGAAAAAAAATGAGTTGTTTCACTATATAAACCTTATGCTCTCATTTAATATTGTACTGTTGTGTATGTTTCAATTCAAGAGAATTTAAATTTTAAAATTAAAATAAAATTTAAATGTTTTAATTAATTAATTTTTGTATAAGTTAGTTGGTATAGTGATCCCGGTTTTCTCTCCATTGGTTAGTGTAATCCAGACTTGGTTCCGTCGATGTTAGTTGTTGTTTATATCTCGTGTCCGTCCTTCGATGCTTTGTATTTGAGTTATAGGATGTTTTGGGCAGGATTGTTACAGGTTGGCTGTGATTGGGAGTAAATAGTTGCTGCCCAAAATTTTGGTCCTTCGCTCAAGCCAGGGTTTCTTCGCTCGAGCGAGAGTTGAGTTTTGTGTTTGGTGGCTCGAGCCAGGGTGTCTTCGCTCGAGCTTACGTCTGCATCTGGTTCTAGACCTGAGAGTTGCATTCCTTGGCTCGAGCGAGCTTTCCTTCGCTCGAGTGAGCGAGGTGTATGTTTTGAGTTTCTTCGCTCGAGCGAGCATTCTGTTGCTCGAGCGTGCTTCTGGGTTGCAGACCTGAAGCTTCACATTGTTGGCTCGAGCGAGGCTTTCTACGCTCGAGCGAGGTTTCTTTGTGTCTGGTCGCTCGAGCGACCACTCCTTCGCTCGAGCGAGCCTGTGTTATATCAGTAGACAGCAGCGGGTTAACACTTCACTTTTTCGTCTCTTTTGATTTCAAAACCCTAGATCCAAGCTCTCTCTCTCTCTCTGCACACCTTCCCTCTATGGTTTCATCTATTTTTAGTGTGTTTCTATCCTAAGTTCTTTGTAAGAAAGGTAGAGGATCGCGGGGGCTTTGTTTTAATATGAACAAACGTGGATTTGGAGCACGTTGGTTTTTCCTCATCTACTCCTTTGGGCTTCTAATTTCGAGGTAGGGATACCCTACTCCATCTTATGAGTTTTGTCATTAATTTTAGTCATTTTGATTAGTTGGTGATGTTGGGTAATTTTGGGAGAAGTTAGGGTTGATGTGTAATTTATAAAAGAAGGGTTCTCAAATGTTAGAACCCATGTGTATGTGAGACATGGGAAAATGGAATAAAAGGTGTTAAGTTGGTGAAATCAAACCTTAGGGTTGATATGGAGAAAAATGGGGAAAATTCCCTAATCATTGAAATAAATTAATTAGTATAATTAATTTGGGGAAATATGAAATTTAGTTGAAATCCATGAAATTGGGAAATCACGGAATTGAATGGTGTAGTTGGATTAATTTATCACTCACCTATGTGAATGTCGATATTATATCTGTTTAATACATTTATTTTCTATTTATAAATAACTGCTTTGGGCTATCGGTGGAGGATAGTCTTGATTGTTGTAGACACTGTATGTTGATTAGGAAAAACTGAAACTAATCAAACGTGTTATGTCATTGAATATGACGGTTAGGATAATACATCAAATATGTGTATTGATTGATTATTGTATATGACAAATATTTATATACATTGTATTATGTGGGAGGAGATAGGGGATGTACTTCACGCTTTGGGAGGAGATAGGGGATGGACTCCATTAATACAGCAAATACGTGTATTAAATCGAAGTATTGATACAGCAAATATGTGTATCATTTATGAAGTATGGAAGTGTCTTAATATGTTAATGATGCATCAAACATGTGTATCTATCATGAAATATGGAAGTGTAGGTATATGAGTTATAGTCTCATTGAATTGTTTGGCTAGGTTCTGAGCCATGTATATGAAATGATTTGGATAAGTAAAGGAAAGCGGAACGTAACATGGACATAATTGTCATGGAACTATATTGTGATATAACTGAGTTATAAGTGTTAACCATCCATCAAATGCTATTGTTTTAGTCATTGCTTATATTTGGTTTAGTATATCTTTACTGGGCTGTGGCTCACCTTATATGGGACATCATTTTCAGGTTCAGGTGATATGCTACCTCCAAGGTCATAGCTTGGAAGGTTTTGGAGTTGAAGACTCTTTTTTGTTATTCTGGTTATTTGGATATTACATGTAAATTCAAGCTAAGGGCTTAAAGTGTAATTGAGTTAGTACTCTCTTCTGTGACCAAGTGTTGGCTTGGAAAGTTGTAAGCCCATAGGGCATTTACTTTTGTTGTCAACATGTAATATTTTTGTACTTAACTACTCTGATGAATGGAAGGATGTTTTGTTCTCTTATATCAATGCATGTCGAAAATGTTGGGCTTTATGTATTTATTTGGTGGTAGGCGTGGTAGTCCTAGGAGGCAGGAGATGCCTTTACCGGATGATATTCTGGCCCAGCAGGAGGGGGTTGGTCAGGCCAATGTGGCCGAGCCAGCAGGTCAGAAGGCCATAGGCGCCTTAGCCCGCGAGATGGCAAGAGCATTGAGGGAATCCATGGACATTCTCAGAGCTGAGAATCAAGTCCAGGCCCATGTGACTGAGGCAGGGCTTTCTTTTCTGAAGAGGGAGTTTTTCCAGTCTCACCCGGACGAGTTCTGGGGGATCCTAAGGAGCCACTTAAGGCTGATGAGTGGTTGGAACAGATGGCGAAGACGTTTGAGATGCTTGGCATCGAAGACGGGGCTTTGAAGGTGACCTTGGCCTCTTTCCAGTTGAAGGGAGATGCGGGTCAGTGGTGGAAGTTTATGAGGGATCGTATTGGTGGCACTTGGGAGGCCTTTGTGGATACTTTCCAGGAGAAGTTTATGTCTCCCGCTATCAAGGAGAAGTTGAGAGATCAGTTCTGCCAGCTTAATCAGCTGAGTTTGCCTGTGGCCGAGTTTGAGGCCGCATTTACTAGCTTATCGAGGTTTGCTCCTAAGTTAGTGGCGTCTGAGGAACGGTGTTGTTTGGAATTTGAGAAGAAGTTGAGGCACGGACTCAAGACTAGAGTTACGGGGTCCATGATTTGGGAGTATGGGTGTCTTGTGGATGCTGCAGCTCATATGGAGATTATCATGCATGAGGAGGAGGAGAGGATGAGGGGCTCCAAGAGGAGTCGGGATGGCCAGGAGGATGGTAGGAGGCAGAGGGGTTCTAACCCTCAGCATCCTCAGGGAGCCTTTGCTAGATCTACCTTTCTAGTGCCGAGTTTAGGTTCTGGGAGAGGCAGTCAGGGAGACATTAGTTGTTACAAATATGGCCAGCTGGGTCACATGTCTCCAGCTTGCCCGCAGAGGGGAGGAGGGCAGAGAGCTGCTTCATCTTCAGCTCGACCTCAGAGCTAGAGTCAGGGCAGAAGCCAGCCGCTCTCTTGTTACCAGTGTGGTCAGACGGGGCACCTGAAGAGGTTTTGCCCGCAGTTGAGTGCCATATCGGGTGCGTAAGGTTCGAGGCAGATGTAGAGTTTTCAGCCAGCACAATCAGTTCAGGCCTCGAGGGCCAATCAGGGAGCTTCGTCCTCCCAGTCTGTGCAGCAGTCTTTTGCTCCTAGGGGTGAGCAGGTAGAGCAGAGACCTTCAGGGCGCGTGTATGCTGTTATCGCGCAGGATCTTGTACCTGCTCCATCTATTGTGAGAGGTACCTTCTTCTTTTGCAACTCGGTTGCTAATGTGTTGATTGATACGGGTGCATCCCATTCCTTTATATCTGCTGCATTTGCATCCGTTTTGGGGTTGGAGTTGGCGCAGTTAGCATCTCCTATATGTGTTGTATCACCTGTTGGGGGTGAATTGATTTTGAAACAAGGGTGTTGGGACTATGATATAGAGGTCGCCGACCGCCGGCTTCCATTTCCTTTTGTAGTTATGGCTATGTCGGGTTTTGATGTTATTTTGGGTATAGACTGGCTATCGTCATACCGGACTGTTATCGATTGTTACCACCAAAGGGTCACAGTATGTACCCCGAGCGGGGATTGTTTCCATTTCTTAGGGGATCGGGTTGGTAGTATAGCGATCCCGGTTGTCCCTTTACTGTTCTATTGTATTCCAGACACGGTCCCGTGATGTTGGTGGTGGTATACCTTGTTGTCATCCTTTAATTCCGTTTGATTGAGTTTTAGGATGTATTGGGCAGAGTTGTTGCAGGTTGGTTGGGCTTTGGTTTCAATTCTTCGTTGCCCAGTTTTTAGAAGGTCTGCTCGAGCGGGTCTTCTTGTGCTCGAGCGGAGATTGCACGCTCCCAGTTTTTCGTGTCCCTGCAAAAACTTTTGCAGGTGTGATTTTTACGCTCGAGCGGGTTTCTTTACGCTCGAGCGGGTGCTGTGGCGCTCGAGCGGGTAGTACTTTTTGGTGTAAGTTCTAGGAGGGGGAAATCTACGCTCGAGCGGACTGGTTTTCGCGCTCGAGCGGATGTACTTTATTCTTGTGTCTTGGCGCTCGAGTGGGCCTTATTGAGATCGAGCGGACTTAGTTTTTTTGTTCTTGACGCTCGAGCGTTGTGTTTTCCGCTCGAGCGGAAATGTCGTATATCAGTTAGCAGCTGGGCATTTTAAAATCACTTTTTACATTCTCTCTCTCTCTCTCTCTCTCTCTCTTACTTTCTAAAAAGACATTTTGAGAGTTCCTCTCTCTAAAAACTCCCTTCTCTCTAGGGTTTGATCTAGTTAGAGTGTTTCCTTTTCCTTCGGCCTTTGTAAAAGTTGGGTTGATCGTCGAGGGCTACAAATTGATCCGAGAATATTGAGTTTTGGAGCACGTTGAGTTTCTTCACCTTCTTTCCTTGAGCTCCGAATTTGCGGTAGGGATTCCTACTCACTCTTATGGTCTTTGACATAGATTTTTGGTTATTTTGATAAAGTGTTGAAGTTGGGTAATTTTGGGACTTAGGGTTCAAAATGTTATAAGAGGGTTTTGTTATTTTGGCTTCAAGAATGTGTATTATGAGTTTCAAAATAATGATATTGTCGTTGGTTATTGAAATATAGACCATTGGGTCAATATTGGGAAATGGGGTAGAAAACCCTAATTGGTTGTACAAATTAATTGGTATGATTAATTTGAGAAAATTGTGGTTATATGGAATTGAGTTGGAAATAATGAAATTGACTCATT
The DNA here is from genome assembly GCF_055761805.1 of Camellia sinensis. Classification (NCBI taxonomy): domain Eukaryota; kingdom Viridiplantae; phylum Streptophyta; class Magnoliopsida; order Ericales; family Theaceae; genus Camellia; species Camellia sinensis. The sequence goes on from NC_138965.1 coordinate 88,129,936, forward strand.
ATATGGTTGAATAGTGGAGTTAGATTTATTAATCGCTCACTTTTGAAAACATTGATATTTTATCTATTGGAACTTTTATTATCTGTTTAGAAATAATTGCTTGGGCTACAGGTGGAGGGTAGTTTTGATTGTTGTAGACAATGCATGATGATTAGGCAAACTAAAACTAATCAATTGGATATGTCATAGAGTATGACGGTTGATAGAATACATTAACGTTATGTATTGGTTGATTGTGTATATGACCTTTGTGTATATACGTTGTGTGTGGGGGAGGAGATAGGGGATGTACTCCACGGTTTAGGAGAAGATAAGGGATGGACCTCTAAGCCGGATGTTGTTTGGGAGGAGATAGGGGATGGACTCCACTGATACAGCCCATATGCTTGTCAGATAATGTGTTGATATAGCTCATATGCTTATCTTTGGAAGTGTTGATACAGCTCATATGCTTATCTTTGGAAGTGTTGATATAGTTAATATGCATATCTATTGAAATGTGGATACAGCTTGTATGCTTATCTGTTGAGATGTTGATACAACTAGTATGTTTATCTATTGTAAAAATGAGAAATGTTTAATATGAGTCACTGTCTCATATCAGTGGTTGGCCAGGTTCTGAGCCGTTGATGTAAATTGTCAAATTGATAAGAAATGGAAATTGAAATGAAATATGAACATAGTGGTCATGAAATGGAAATGAGTTATGAATTGGTTTATGAAAATTGAACATTTATCGATTACTAATGTCTTAGTCATTGCTTATACTGTGTTTAGCATATCTCTACTGGGCGTTGGCTCACCCTTTATGGGACATTATTTTCAGGTACAGGTAGTATGCCACCTCCAAGGACATAGCTTGGATGATGATGAGAGTTGAAGACTCTTTTTTTTTTGTTTATTTTGTTTGTATTACATGTATATCGAGCCAAGGGCTATTTTGGATAGAGTTAGTACTCTTCTTTTGTGTAACCAGGTGTTGACTTGGAAAGCTATAAGCCCTTAGGGCATTTGCTTTTGTTGTTAACATGTAATACAGTTGTAAGAACTACTCTGATGAATAGAAATGGTTGGTTTCTTTTATATCAATGCATGTCTAAAGTGATGGGTTTTATGTATTATTTTAAGGGCGTTACAACTTGGTATCAGAGCGTGTCGGGTTCGAATACTTTGGGTACGTGGAACATGATTAGGATCACAATGGGTTTGTCTCGCTTGATAGAGACTTAGATGTAGTGTCATATGCTATGTGCTTAATTGATAACATGCTTATGTGACAATGTGGGTATGGGATTTAGTTTCTAGGATGTTGATTGAATCCTTGGGTTTCTGTGAGTCTTGTTGGAAAAGCACTTGATCAATGCTATTTCTAACTGGAACTCTAGTAACGCCTCGGGACTATCATTATCCGGAAATGAAATTCGTAAGTGCTTATGTGTTTATGTGCTTACGTGGAGTGAATTACAGTTGTCCATGTTTTAGGACAGGAGTGTTTAGTTTTGGCACATTTATGAATGTGCTAACGTTCTTCGTTACCTTTATTAGGATGTCAGGACGAGGACGTGGTAGACGAGGCAGACGTGGTAGGCAGGAGATGCCTTTACCGGATCATATTCCGGCACAGTAGGAGGGGGTTGGCCAGGCCAATGTGGCCGAACCAGCAGGTCAGGAGGCTATGGGCGCTTTAGCCCGAGGGATAGCCGATGCTTTGAGGGAGTTTGTGGGTATTTACCGAGCAGAGAATCCAGTTCAGGCCCAGGTTGTTGAGGCAGGGCCTTCCTTCTTAAAGAGGGAATTCTTCCAATCCAATCCGAACGAGTTTGTTTGGGATCCGAAGGAGCCACTTAAGGCTGACGAGCAGTTGGAACAGAAGGAGAAGACGTTCGAGATGCTTGGCATCGAGGACGGGGCTCTAAAGGTGACCTTGGCATCCTTCCAACTGAAGGGAGATGCGGGTCAATGGTGGAAGTGCGAGAAGGGCAGTGTTGCTGGTACATGGGAGGCGTTTGTGAATGCTTTCAAGGAGAAGTTTTTATCTTCAGCTGCTAGGGAGAAGCTGAGAGAGCAGTTTTGCCAGCTTAGACAGCAAGCCTTGTCAGTGGCCGAGTTTGAGGCTACTTTTACTAGTCTGTCCAGGTTTGCACCTGAACTGGTAGCGTCTGAGGAACGCCGTTGTTTTGAGTTTGAGCGGAAGTTGAGGCGTGGACTCAAGTTGAGGGTTGGAGGGCCCTTTATCTGAGAGTACAGACGTTTGGCTGATGCTGCTGCTCATATGGAGAGTATGATGCAGGAGGAAGACAAGGGGCAGAGAGGCTCCTAGAGGAACCAAGATGGTCAGGGTGACGGCAGGAGACAGAGGGGTTCTAACCCTCAGCAGTCTCAGGGTGGTTTGGCTAGATCGACCTTTCCAGTGCAGAGTGCGGGCTCTGGGAGAGGTAGTCAGGGAGGCTTGACTTGTTTTGCGTGTGGCCAGTTGGATCACAAGTCTTCGGTTTGCCGCAGAAAGGAGGGGGTCAGCGAGCTGTTTCTTCTTCAGCTAGACCTCAGCGCCAGAGTCAGGGTAGGGGCCAGCCTTTGTCTTGCTATTAATGTGGTCAGCCTGGGCACCTGAAGCGGTATTGCCCACAGTTGAGTGCTACTTCAGGAGCGTCTGGTTCTAGGCAGACGCAAGGTTATCAACCAGCTTAGTCTGTGCAGGCCTTGAGGGCCAATCCGGGGGCTTCGTCATCCCAGTCAGTGCAACAGTCTTTTGCTCCTAGAGGTGAGCAGGTAGATCAGGGGCCTACAGGGCGCGTGTATGCTGTTACCGTGCAGGACCTAATACCGGCTCCATCAGTTGTGAGAGGTACCTTTCTGTTTTGCAACTCGGTTGCTAGTGTATTGATTGATACGGGTGCATCTCATTCTTTTGTATCTGCTGCATTTGCATCTGTTTTGGAATTGGAGTTGGCACAGTTAGCATCTCCTATATGTGTGGTATCGCCTATTGGTGGTGAGTTGATCTTGAAACAAGGTGTTAGAGGTTGTGATATAGAGGTCGCCGACCATAGGCTTCCTTTTCCATTTGTGGTCATGCCCATGAAGGGTTTTGATGTTATTTTGGGTATGGACTGGCTATCGTCATACCGGGCTGTTATTGATTGCTACCGCCAGAGGGTCACGGTTTGCACCTTGAGCGGGGAGTGTTTCCATTTCTTGGGGGATCGGGTTGGTAGTGTGTTGCCACCGATGTATGATCCGCGAGGGCGGAATAAGCTTAGTGGTCTACTTGCTAGCTTTATGAGTGGTGAGTGTGACGAGACCCAGATTGTATTGCCGAGGGTGGTTTGTGAGTATTCGGATGTTTTTCCCGAGGATCTCGTTAGTTTACCACCTCACCGAGAGATAGAGTTCTCTATTGATTTAGTGCCCGGCACAGCGCCGATTTCTATGGCACTTTATCGTTTTGCCCCAGCCGAGTTGAGTGAGTTGAAGATTCAGCTCCAGGAATTGCTAGATAAGGGTTTTGTTCGCCCTAGTGCTTCGCCGTGGGGAGCACCGGCCCTCTTTGCTAAAAAGAAAGATGGTGCCTTGAGATTGTGTATCGACTACCGAAAGTTGAATCGGGCTACGGTTAAGAATAAGTATCCTATGCCCCGTATAGATGACTTGTTTGACCAGTTGAAGGGTTCCCGTTGTTTCTCTAAGATAGACTTGAGATCGAGTTACCACCAGTTGAGGGTTAGGGATGAGGATATTCCTAAGACGGCATTCCATACGTGGTATAGCCATTATGAGTTTCTGGTGATGCCATTCGGGCTTACCAATGCCCCGGCAGTCTTTATGGACTTGATGAACCGGATCTTCTGGGAATTCTTGGATCGATTTGTAGTCGTTTTCGTGGACGACATTCTTATCTATTCGCCTTCTGAGGAGGAGCACGAGGAACACTTGAGAGTGGTGCTTGAGTTGCTTAGAGCCCATAGGCTGTATGCCAAGTTTGGGAAGTGTGAGTTCTGGCTAGGAGTGGTCAAATTCTTAGGCTATGTGGTATCCGGTGAAGGGGTGTCTGTTGATACATCCAAGGTAGAAGCAGTGCAAGATTGGGCACAGCCTAAGAGTGTGTTTGAGATCCGCAGTTTTCTGGGATTAACTGGGTATTACCGTCGATTTGTGAAAGATTTCTCCAGGCTAGCTTCGCCGTTGACTAGATTGACGCGAAAAGGGGTCAAGTTTGTGTGGAGTGAGACTTGCGAAAAGTCGTTCCAAGAGTTGAAGGTTAGATTGACCACCGCTCCGGTTTTGATTATTCCGGAGAGAGGGTTGGGTTATGCGGTTTATTGTGATGCCTCACGAGAGGGTTTGGGTTATGTGTTGATGCAAGAGGGGAAAGTGGTAGCTTATGACTCACGTCAGTTGAAAATACACGAGAAGAATTACCCTACACACGACCTAGAGTTAGCAGTAGTGATCTTTGCTTGAAGATTTGGAGGCACTACCTTTATGGTGAGAGGTTCGAGGTGTTCTCGGACCACAAAAGTTTGAAGTATCTGTTTACACAGAGAGACTTGAATTTGAGGCAGCGGAGATGGATGGAGTTCATTGAGGACTATGATTTTAAGTTGCACTATCACCCGGGAAAGGCTAATGTTGTGGCCGATGCCCTTAGTAGGAAATCCATTAGTGATGTAGCTTGTATAGCCATCCGGGAATGGGATATGTTGGGTGCACTTGGCGAGTTTGACTTGCTTTTGAGTGAATCAGCTGAGACTGCGGCCTTGTTTTCTGTTGTTGCGCAGCCTACACTTGTGACCCGAGTGTTAGAGGCACAGAGAGGTGACCTTGAGGTAGAATCCCTCCAAGAGAATATCTCAAATGGGAAGGTTGAGAAGGGTTTGACGGTGTATCCCGACCTGAGTGTGAGATACCAAGACCGTTTGTTTGTGCCGGAGTCGTGCCGAGATGAAGTACTCCGAGAGTTCCATCATTCACGTCATGCGGTGCATCCGGGAGGCACTAAGATGTATCGGGATTTGGGCCACCAGTTTTGGTGGCGGCGTATGAAGAGAGATGTGGCTGTTTTCGTGCCTAAGTGCCTTACTTGTCAACAAGTGAAGGCAGAGCATCAGAGGCCAGCGGGTTTGTTGCAACCCTTGCCTATTGCCGAGTGGAAGTGGGAGCATGTCATTATGGACTTCGTTGTAGGTCTTCCGAAGACTCAGCGGGGTAGTGATGCCATTTGGGTGGTTGTAGACTGGTTGACTAAGTCGGCGCACTTCATTCCTATGCGCGTGAGAGATTCGATAGATCATCTCACCGACTTGTATATTCGGGACATAGTGAGATTGCACGGGGTCCCAGTGACGATTGCCTCAGATAGAGATCCTCGTTTTACTACTAGGTTGTGGCAGAGTTTGCAGAGTGCCTTGGGCACTGGGTTGACCTTTAGTACGGCTTATCATCCTCAGACTGACGGGCAGTCCGAGCGTACTATTCAGATCCTTGAGGATATGCTTCGAGGTTGTGTCCTTGACTTTAGTGGGATGTGGGAGAGGCACTTGCCCTTAGTGGAGTTTGCCTACACCAACAGTTTTCAATCTAGCATCGATATGGCACCGTTTGAGGCCTTGTGCGGCTGACCGTGTAGGTCTCTAGTGTGTTGGGCCGAGGTGGGTGATGCACCTTTGTTGGGTCCGGAGTTGGTTAGGGAGACGACGGAGAAAGTTGAGCTTATCCGTAGGAGGCTTGTCACAACCCAGAGTCGCCAAAAGAGTTATGCCGACCGTAGGAGGAGGCCTTTGGCATTTGAGGTAGGTGATCATGTCTTCTTGAAAATATCACCTAGGCGAGGTTTGATGAGGTTCGAGAAGAGTGGGAAGTTATCCCCTCGGTTTATTGGTCCCTTTGAGATCCTTGAGAGGATTGGCGAGGTTGCTTATCGTTTAGCTTTACCGCCGCAATTGTCCGGAGTGCATGACGTGTTTCATGTGAGTATGCTTCGGAAGTATGAGCCGGATCCGTCCCATGTGTTAGATTGGACCGACTTGGAGGTAGGTAAGGATGCCTCGTATAAGGAGAGACTGGTTTGGGTCTTGGATAGGCGGGATCAAGTCCTGCGTGGCAAGACCATTCCTTTGGTGAAGGTTTTGTGGAAACATCACGGAGTGGAGGAAGCCACTTGGGAATGTGAGTTAGACGTCCGTGAGAAATATCCGGACTTGTTTGTTGATGTGTAACCATGTATTGGTAATTTTGTAATATCGTTGAACTTTAAGAACATTATATGTGTCTTAAGTTGTAAAACATTGTGAATGTTTTGGTTAATGGAAATTTGTTATAACATTGCCTATGTTCAATGTATTGTGGAAATGCAGGCATGATGTTAATGTTGCATGTATTATGGAATTGTGGAAAATGAGTCGAAATTGGTGAATTTCAAAGGAATGCATGTTGATAATGCAGGTTGTATGTGTAATGTGAAATGCCTCTTGAAAAGAGATGGGATTGACCGGTAATGGGTCGGATTGTTTAATATTATGTTGTAACATTGTTGAAAATGGAGAAAACCTGTTTTTGAAAAACTTGTGTTTAATTTCGGGGACGAAATTCTTTAAGGGGGGGAGGTTATAGCGATCCCGGTTGTCCCTTTACTATTATGTTGTATTCCGGACTCGGTCCCGTGATGTTGGTGGTGGTATACCTTGTTGTTATAGCGATCCCGGTATTTCCTGTTGTTGTTTAACTGTAATCCGGACTCGGTTCCGTAGATTCGTTGTTGTCTTATCCTCATTTCTATCCCCTACTCTTTTAATTAGAGTTTTGGGTTGTGTTGGGCAAGTTGGGAATAAGTTGGTCGTGTTTTAAAACTTAGAATTTTTGCCCAGGTTTTGGTCTCTCCGCTCCAGCGGAGATTTGACGCTCGAGCAGGATTTTGTTGCTGCCTTTCCGCTCGAGCGGCAGTTTGGACGCTCGAGCGTGAATTTCCTTCTCTCAGCATTTTGGACATCTGCAGAAAATTCTGGGAGAGTGCATTCGGCGCTCGAGCGGATCTTGGGACGCTCGAGCGTGAACCTGTGTCTGACGCTCGAGCGGGGTGTTGTACGCTCGAGCGGACCTGTTTTTATATCAGTCCGTGAAATCACTTTTTTGATCACTTTTTGATTTCCTTTCTCTCTCTTACTTTTTCAAAACCTCCATTGAAGAGCACCTCACTCTAAAACCCTAACTTCTCTCTTAGGTTTGATCTAGTAGGAGTTGTTTTCTCACCTTGGGCCTTTACAAAAGTTGTGTTGATCGTAGAGGGCTATCTTTTAATCTGAAAATTTCGGGATTTGGGGCATTTCCATTTCTTCATCTCCTTCATTGAGCCCCATCATTCGAGGTAGGGATATCCTACTCCTCTTTATGAGCTTTGTCTTTGAATTTTAGCATTTTGATATGTCGGGGGTTGTTGGGTAATTTTGAGAAAGTTTGGGCCTTTGTGTAATTTTACAAAAGTTGGGGTTTTATTTATAATAAACCTGGAAGCATGTTTGGTATAGAGAAATGGAATAAATGTTGAATCATTGATGAAAATGGGACCTGAGGGTTGGGATGGTAATTATGGAAAATGACCTAATTACATTGTTTGATTAATTGAGATAATTAATTGTGAGAAATGAGGAAATGAAATGGAATTGTTGAGATTGGGAATGTATGGGAAAAAGGGTGTAGTTAAATTATTTATCACTCACCGAATTGAAATGTTGATTGAATATCCATTTGTGCATTTATTTCATGCTTAGAAATAATTGCTTTGGGCTACCGGTGGAGGGCAGTGTTGATTGTTGTAGACAATGCATGATGATTAGGCAAACTAAAACTAATCAATCGGATGTGTCATAGAGTATGACGGTTGATAGAATACATTAACTTTATGTATTGGGTGATTGTGTATATGACCAATGTGTTTATATGCATTATGTGTAGACGGTTGGTAGAATGCATTAACTTTATGTATTGATTGATTGCGTATGTGATTCTGTGTTTGCATGCGTTATATTGTGTATAGAACCTTTGTGTTTATATGCATTGTGTAGAGGAGGAGATGGGGGATGTACTCCGCGGTTTAGGAGAAGATGGGGGATGTACCTCTAAACCGGATAGGATTGGGAGGAGATGGGGGATGAACTCCGTATATGCTTGTCTAGTGAAGTGTAGATACAGCTTATATGCTTGTCTAGTGAAGTGTAGATATAGCTCATATGCTTGTCTAGTGAAGTGTAGATACAGCTCATATGCTTGTCTAGTGAAGTGTGGATACAGCTAATATGCTTGTCTGTTGATGTGTGATATGCTTATCTATTGGAATGTTGATATAGCTCACATGCTTATCTGTTGTAGTAGTGATATAGCTCATATGCTTATCTATTGAAAAGTCTGTTTGATTTGATATAGCATTAAAATGTATATCATCATCGTTTGTGAAGTATGGAAGTAGTTTATGTGTTATTGATACAACACCAAAATGTGTATCCACCGTGAATTTTGAAAATGTTCTAGTGATGAACTATAATCTCATCAAAATGTTTTGGCCAGAGTACTGAACCCCGTTTTCAAACTCAAAGTTGAATAAGAAATGAAAGGTGAATTGTAACATAGGTTTGGTTGTCATGGAATTGAAATAAGATGTAAATGGAAGTGTAAGTATCGACCACCTATCAGTTGCTAATCTTTTAATCATTGTTCATAGTTGATTTAGTATATCTCTGCTGGGCTGTGGCTCACCCTATATGGGAACATCATTTTCAGGTACAGGTAGCATGCCGCCTCTACGAACATAGCTTGGGAGGCTAGGGACAAGACATACTTTTGTTGCCTTATTTTCCTTTTGATGTATTACATGTAATTTCAAGCCAAGAGCTTAATGTGTAACCGAGTTAATACTCTCTTTTGTAACCAAGTGATAACTTGGAAAGCTGTAAGCCCGCAGGGCATTTACTTTTGTTGTTAACGTGTAATACTTTTGTAATGAAGTACTCTGATTATTTGAGGGAATGTGGATCTTTTGTATATAAATGTATGTTTATATTGATGGGTTTAATATTATTTTTTTTGAGGGCGTGACAGTTGTCATCCTCTAATTCCTTTTGATTGAGTTTTAGGATGTATTGGGCAGAGTTGTTACAGGTTGGTTGGGCTTTGGTTTCAATTCTTTGTTGCCCAGTTTTTAGAATGTCCGCTCGAGCGGGTCTTCTTGCGCTCGAGCGGAGATTGCACGCTCCCAATTTTTTGTGTCCCTGCAAAACTTCTACAGGTGTGATTTTTACGCTCGAGCGGGTTTCTTTACGCTCGAGCGGGCAGTACTTTTTGGTGTAAGTTCTGGGAGGGGGAAATCCACGCTCGAGCGGACTGGTTTTCGCGCTCGAGCGGATGTACTTTATTCTTGTGTCTTGGCACTCGAGCGGGCCTTATTGCGCTTGAGCGGACCTAGTTTTTTTGTTCTTGACGCTCGAGCATTGTGTTTTCCGCTCGAGCGGGAATGTTGTATATCAGTTGGCAGCTGGGCATTTTAAAATCACTTTTTACATTCTCTCTCCCTCTCTTACTTTCTAAAAAGACATTTTGAGAGTTCCTCTCTCTAGAAACTCCCTTCTCTCTAGGGTTTGATCTAGTTAGAGTGTTTCCTTTTCCTTCAGCCTTTGTAAAAGTTGGGTTGATCATCGAGGGCTACACATTGATTCGAGAATATTGAGTTTTGGAGCACGTTGAGTTTCTTCACCTTCTTTCCTTGAGCTCCGAATTTGATGTACGGATTCCTACTCACTCTTATGGTCTTTGATATAGATGTTTGGTTGTTTTGATAAAGTGTTGAAGTTGGGTAATTTTGGGACTTAGGGTTTCAAAATGTTATAAGAGGGTTTTGTTATTTTGGCTTCAAGAATGTGTATTATGAGTTTCCAAATAATGATATTGTCGTTGGTTGTTGAAATATAGAACATTGGGTCAATATTGGGAAATGGGGTAGAAAACCCTAATTGGTTGTACAAATTAATTGGTATGATTAATTTGAGAAAATGGTGGTTATATGGAATTGAGTTGGAAATAATGAAATTGACTCATTATATGGTTGAATAGTGGAGTTAGATTTATTAATCGCTCACTTTTGAAAACATTGATATTTTATTTGTTGGAGCTTTTATTATCTGTTTAGAAATAATTTCTTAGACAATGCATGATGATTAGGCAAACTAAAACTAATCAATTGGATATGTCATAGAGTATGACGGTTGATAGAATACATTAACGTTATGTATTGGTTGATTGTGTATATGACCTTTGTGTATATACGTTGTGTGTGTGGGAGGAGATAGGGGATGTACTCCACGGTTTAGGGGAAGATAGAGGATGGACCTCTAAACCGGATGTTGTTTGTGAGGAGATAGGGGATGGACTCCACTGATACAGCTCATATGCTTGTCAGATAATGTGTTGATATAGCTCATATGCTTATCTTTGGAAGTGTTGATACAGCTCATATGCTTATCCTTGGAAGTGTTGATATAGCTAATATGCATATCTGTTGAAATGTGGATACAGCTTGTATGCTTATCTGTTGAGATGTTGATACAACTAGTATGTTTATCTATTGTAAAAATGAGAAATGTTTAATATGAGTCACTGTCTCATATCAGTGGTTGGCCAGGTTCTGAGCCGTTGATATAAATTATCAAATTGATAAGAAATGGAAATTGAAATCAAATATGAACATAGTGGTCATGAAATGGAAATGGGTTGTGAATTGGTTTATGAAAATTGAACATTTATCGATTACTAATGTCTTAGTCATTGCTTATACTGTATTTAGCATATCTCTACTGGGCGTTGGCTCACCTTTTATGGGACATTATTTTCAGGTACAGGTAGTATGCCACCTCCAAGGACATAGCTTGGATGATGATGAGAGTTGAAGACTCTTTTTTTTTTTTTTTTATTTTGTTTGTATTACATGTATATCAAGCCAATGGCTATTTTGTATAGAGTTAGTACTCTTCTTTTGTGTAACCAGGTGTTGACTTGGAAAGTTGTAAGCCCTTAGGGCATTTGCTTTTGTTGTTAACATGTAATACAGTTGTAAGAATTACTCTGATGAATAGAAATGGTTGGTTTCTTTTATATCAATGCATGTCTAAAGTGATGGGTTTTATGTATTATTTTGAGGGCGTTACAGGTAGTGTTTTGCCACCAGTGTATGACCCGCGAGGGCCGAGTGAGCTTAGTGGTTTTCTTGCTAGCTTTATGAGTAGTGAGTGTGATGAGACCCAGACTGTATTGCCGAGAGTGGTTTGTGAGTATTCGGATGTTTTTCCCGAGGACCTTGTTAGCTTACCACCTCATCGAGAGATTGAGTTCTCTATTGATTTAGTGCCCGGCATGGCGCCGATTTCTATGGCACCATATCGTTTTGCCCTAGCCGAGTTGGTTGAGTTGAAGACTCAGCCCCAGGAACTGCTAGATAAGGGCTTTATTCGCCCTAGTACTTCACCGTGGGGAGCACTGGCCCTCTTTGCTAAAAAGAAAGATGGTGCCTTGAGACTTTGCATTGATTACCGGAAATTGAATCGCGCTACGGTTAAGAACAAGTACCCTATGCCTCGTATTGATGATTTGTTTTACCAGTTGAAAGGGTCCCGTTGTTTCTCTAAGATAGACTTGAGATCGGGTTACCATCAGTTGAGGGTCAGGGAGGAAGATATTCCGAAGACGGCATTCCGTACGCAATATGGCCACTATGAGTTTTTGGTGATGCCTTTTGGGCTCACCAATGCACCGGCAGTCTTTATGGACTTGATGAACTGGGTATTCCGAAAATTCTTAGATCGTTTTGTTGTCGTTTTTGTGGACGACATTCTGATTTATTCACCTATTGAGGAGGAGCACGAGGAACACTAGAGAGTGGTACTTGAGTTGCTTAGAGCCCATAGGCTGTATGCCAAGTTTGGGAAGTGTGAGTTCTGGCTAAGAGAGGTCAAGTTTTTAGGCTATGTAGTCTCCGAGGAAGGGGTGTCTGTTGATATATCCAAGATTGAGGCAATGCAAGATTGGGCACAGCCTAAGAGTATTTTTGAGATCCGCAGTTTTCTGGGATTAGCTGGGTATTACCGCCGGTTCGTGAGAGATTTCTCCAAACTAGCTTCGCCGTTGACTAGATTGATACGGAAAGGGGTCAAATTTGTATGGAGTGAGACTTGTGAAAAGTCGTTCCAAGAGTTGAAAGTTAGACTTACCATCGCTCCAGTTTTGATTATTCCAGAGAGAGGTTTGGGTTATGTGGTTTATTGTGATGCCTCACGAGAGGGTTTGGGTTGTGTGTTAATGCAAGAGGGGAAAGTGGTAGCCTATGGCTCACGGCAGTTGAAAATACATGAGAGAAATTACCCTACGCATGACCTAGAGTTAGCAGCTGTGATTTTTGCCTTGAAGATTTGGAGGCACTACCTTTATGGTGAGAGATTCGAGTTATTCTCGGATCATAAGAGTCTAAAGTATCTGTTTACACAGAAAGACTTGAACTTAAGGCAGAGGAGGTGGATGGAGTTTATTGAGGATTACGACTTCGAGTTGCATTATCATCCGGGGAAGGCCAATGTTGTGGCCGATGCCCTTAGCAAGAAATCCATTAGTGATGTAGCTTGTATAGCCATCCAGGAGTGGAAGATGTTGGGTGCACTTGGCGAGTTTGATTTGCTTCTAGGCGGATCTGTTGAGGCTGCGGCCTTGTTTTCTGTAGTTACACAGCCTACACTTGTGACTCGAGTGTTAGAGGCACAGAGAGGTGACCTTGAGGTAGAATCCCTCCGGGAAAAGATCTCCAGTGGGAAGGTTGAGAAGGGTTTGACGGTGTATCCCAACCTGAGTTTGAGATACCGAGACCGTTTGTTTGTGCCGAAGTCTTGCCGAGAGGAGGTACTCCGAGAGTTTTACCATTCACGCCTTGCGGTGCATCCGGGAGTGTAGACACCCCATTTTTGACCGTCCTCAAGACTTGGACGTCACTGTTTGAACACACGGTGATTATCCATGATCGTGTTCGTTCAGAGTTCCCGGAGGTCTCGGCTCGCGCGCCTGCCTCAGGATCTCCGAACTTGACCGTTTAGTGTCTGGTTTTGCACCGAACACTTGTGTTTTGCCTTGAAAGGGCAGGGAATGCCTTATGAGGCATCCCCACACACCACCGGCAGTGGCTGGAAGCCACCGGATGGTCTTTCTCTTCCATCGGCACTTTTGTTTGCCGGTCGGCACACTTTATTGCCGGTCGGCATAATATGTTGCCGGTCGGCACTGTTTTTTGCCGAAATAGCATTTTTGGGCAGCCGACCACTATTCATCCACTTTATGGAGATATTTTGTGCCAGCTGTGATAGCTGGCACCAACTCTTCCCCCCTCCATACACGTGTATGGAGGGATTTCCCTCTAGCCAAGCTTGTTGTATAAGCTTTGCAAAAGGGAGTCCTATAAGAGAGGGGCTTTCCTCTTGGTTCTAGGTTAGAAAGTTAGAAGCAAAAACCAGCCTTTAGAGATATAGATACATATTATCTCTATACCTCTCTCTCTCTCCCTTCTTGTGTGTGTTTCTTAGCTCAAAAGGTGGTTTTTACCTTACTTTTGCACCATTACACACACCATTACACCTTATTCCGAGATTGAGGGACTTGGGAGGTTGTTTCTTGATTTTTTGGACTGGTTTTGATCAAAAGAAGAGGGCTAGACCATTTGTTCTTCAAGGGTTCTTCAAGGGTGAGCATCTTGCTTTTTATTCCCCAAACTTGCAATAGTTTTCTACCTATCTTGCTTGCTGTTTTAGCTCTTATGTATAACATGAAAAAGGCTCATATTTTCCTGCTCTAGCACTTTCATTAAGGTCACTTTGTGGTTTGAGTGCAAACTCACCCTTATAGGCTTTGTTTGATCCATTTTGTTGCTCCTTTCATAAGGTTTTGTTCACTTCAGTGTTTTGGTCTTTTGACCACTGAAAATCAGTGTATTTTAGTGTCAAAAAAGGATGGTTTGAAGTCTTGCATAGGGGAGGGACACCCCTCTCCCTTCATGGTTTGTTTCCTTGCTTATTGAGCTCAAAAGGGTAGCATGTGTGCTTGATGATCCTTGGCCTCATTTCAGAATTTTTTTAGGCATTTTAGGTCATGTACAACCTCTGTTTTTAGCCGGATTTATGCCTCCTTGCATGCTTGTAATACTTGCTTTGTATTGCTCTACTTTGCTTAGAAGTACATATCATGACTAGGACATGATTCTTGTGTATGTTGGCTTGGTCCCATGAAGCTTTAGTATTGTTCTCCCATGCTTAAAGTTTGGTGGTTGTCCATTTGATCATGTTTGACATGCTTGTTAGGGTTGCCTTGTATTTTGGCTTGAAAGCTTTGAGCATTTTGACTTCTAGCATGTTTGTTTGTGATCACCCTCATGATTTAACATCATCTAAGGACCACATTTTAGTCCAAGAATTATGCTTGTATGTGTGCATGCATGGCCTCTTTCATGCCTTGAGGGTGTGTCCTCTTATGCCTAGGAATGAGCCTTAGTGCGTATGCTTCATAGGAGATACTTTAGCTGCCATATTAGGAGTTTTTGGGGTCCTATTTTGCATGCAAAAATTCCTTTTTTTACTTTCTTTGATCATGCCATGAGAGGTCATGTTGGTGGGGGAAAGTTGTCCCCTTTTGTGCCTTAACTCTGGGACCATAAGTTTGCTTGTTCACATGAGTTGATTGTCTATCATTTTGAGCATTTTTGGTGCTGTTTAGAGGGGAATAAAGGTCTGCACCTTTATCACTTTTAGGCCCTCTTGCATGCTTGCTTCATGTTTGTTGCATGGTTATTCCATTAAGCCTTGTAGCATATCAATCTCATGGTCAAATTGGTCCGTGTTTGCATCATGTTTGTACCTTGTATGCTTGGCATCATGCATTTTGTCACGTTGGTTGCATAATGTTTGTTGTGCTTTACATCTTGGTGGCATAGTGCATTTGAGCCTTATGAGCATAACATGCATTGCATTTACTCGGTTTGGGGTGTCAAACCAAGTGTGGGAATCAAGGACCATTCATACTTCAAGTGATGTAATGTGCCTCGATTCCCGGTCATCGGGACCCTTGACTCTAACTTGATAAGGCCTCGGTTTTCATTTTGTTTGTTGCATGCATCTTCATAGCAAATGGAAAATTCGATCCTTTGACCCGCTATGTACCATTGATGGTTCAAGGATCGAAAGTCATGCTTCCTTGAGTTCAAAACATGATAAGAAGTATGACCATGCTTACATGTGTCCAAGAACTCCATGCCATGCACTGTCTGTTCTCTGTTTGCTGTCAAATTGTCTTCTGCAGGAATTTTCTGCCGACCGGCAGAATTTGGTGCCGACCGGCACTATCCGGAGTGCCGATGAGTCCAATAAAATGCCGATGGGAATTGTGAAGTGCCGGTGGTAATTCTGTCCGGCCGGCGGTGCTCTGCAGGATGCAAGGAACTTGCTCCAGTACTTTGGTAATTTTCAGAAAGACAAGGCAGTACAAACAGAGGCGACAGGGGTACAGTACGGGTTTTTCGGGCAAGACGGATTCGAGCATGCATCATTCGCGTATCCCGAGGCAGAGGCTGCGGCTACCCTTTTCTTTCCTTCGCCACCTTTCCTTTAAATTAAATTAGAAATTTTTGTAATAATTTTATTTTTTTATTATTTGGGACTGTAATATTCATTCGGACCCTCTAAGTGAGGGTAAACATGTAATAAGTGTGGGTGAGTGTGTGTATGTCTTCCAATCCCCATTTCTTTCTTCCCTTTTATTTACCTGCTTATGATGGTAGACTAGGGCATTTTTGAAATTAGCATACCAGATGATATGCATACGTGCATTCATGCATTTGTTGACATGCATCAGGCTCGGCACATCATGCTAACTGCATTTGTACTTTAATTTCAAAATTGAATACGTGCATCAATTGATTACATCTCACATGCCATGCTTAGGTTAGCCGAGCCTACTTCAATTGCATCCCGTATGTGTTGCATTAGTCAATCTAATATGAACTAGGACATGCATGTTTGCTAACTAGTTTATTATTTTGGCACGGAGTACAATGTAAGTGTTTATGCTTTAGCATCCCGCATGCGTGTGAGTGTTGCCATGACAATATGCTTAACATGTGGCTAGATGCTTATGTGTTATAAATTGTTTGAATGCCTGTGGGTGAAGGTTGGATTGTTTGAGTTGGAAAAACTCGTTGAAATCCGTATTTTAGTCTACTTGCGAGTAGCAAATTCCAAAACATTTTTCCAAAGCAAACGGATATATAATGCTTATTTCCAAATTAGGCAATCTAGTCTATACTTGTTTGCTGCGCGCATAACATAGCAATTCTAGGATAATAACCGGAATAAGAACGCATAAAGTTTTCAAAAACGAATATCACGGTTAGTAGAGGCCGGTCTTCAGACCGGGCGAAAGGGGGTGCTCATAGCTAACCTTCCCCAATCGTACCCTAGCTCCCGAGCCGAGACAACTCCAGTGATGACGGACATGTGGCCTTTGGCACCGAGTCAGGGTTTCCTAAATTCTCCCATAAAAAATATTTAGGTGGCGACTCTGTATCTGGCAAAGCAGTCCATGTTTGGCATTACTTTTTCAAAAATCTGTTTCTCAAAACGATTTGCCAGATTTGGACTCTTTGGTTCAGATTAAGAACCGTGACACAAATCGAGTCCGAACTGTAGCATGAGGCCCGCGGGCGCGTCTACAGTTTCTGGCGACTCTGCTGGGGAGTTTAGAGAGCTTGACTTGAACTCGTGATATCCTGTTTTGATCTCATTTATGTGTTTCTTTGCATTGCATGTGCATTGGTGCACCTAGGAACACAGTGTTTGCCATCTGCCATTCCTGAACGGTTTGCCGGAGGCGTGTCTTGTCAAGGCATGTCCGTAAGGCTGACCGGCTATGGGCTCTGATAGCATGGGAACACAAACCCCGGTTTACCGGGGCACCCTTTTGACCATTCGACCTAGTGCATATTCGGAATCCATAGTGACCATTCCAAGCTAGGACAGGTTGCTTACCCGATGCTAAGTTGTTTGGAACCGCTGTGTGCGTAGTGAAACCCTAATTCCTGACAAAATAGGATAGGGAAACCCTACCCCAATGTAGGGGTGTTTTGGCTCTCTTTACTTGCTATGTGCTTTTAGAATGTATTTCTGCAGGGAAATGAACACACCAGTTTGTAAGTCTGGGCATCAGGCCTGAGGGCATCAGTGTCAGATTTAAGAGAATCAGTTATCTGCGGGTATCAGGGTTCAGTGTTGGGAATAGAGATTTTGAGAAACAGTAATCAGTATCGAGGAACAGTGTGTTCGGCTTATCGATTATGTGTTTTGAACATCCAACTATATATTATTTGTTTATTTTATGCCGTTGTGCTGTCCAGTTGTTGGTTTATTTATTGCTTTATTTATCTTTTTGCTAGGTAGTTTAGCATCATTGCGTCCAACCCAGTAGACATTCCCCAAGCACTCTGGATCAGAGGTCGCCGGCTCCATCGATCTGAGGATCTGATAGAAGGACAAACAGTGTACCATTCTCTACCCCCGGTTACTAAACGGAAAGCAACTAGGCAGAGGACACCGGTTCAGCAGTTAGTACAGAGGGCTTCGTCTACCCCACCTATGTACAATAGGGATCAGGATCCCGTTTCACCCACAGAGAGGGAACGCATACCAACAATTCAACCAGAGCAGAACAGTATGGCTAGCTTAGAGGAGATGGTGCGCCACCTTCAGGAAAGCATGAAAATGATGCAGCAAGATGCTGTCCGACAGGCAGAATTCGCCAGACAACAAGCTACAGTCATGAGTGAGCAAGCGGATTTAATTGGGAGATTGCAACAGCAAACTGGGGCATCACCTTCACAGCAAATCCCTCCTCCATTAAGGGTTCCAATACCCGAAGAGACACCAAACGCCCGGAATGTCCAAGAAGATACAGACATCCCAACGGGGCCGGCTCCACCCCCGATTTCGCCTCAACAATCCAAGGCGCCCACCCCCATCAATCTATCGGATTCTCCCTTCGAGTCCGAGGTGGACCCTGTGACATTGAAAATGCACAAGCTTGAAAAGCTGTTCAAGAAATCCCAAGGTACGAAGTCTATTCCCGACATTGGAGATGGATACATCGACACAGCTGTGACGCTGCCAGATCGGTTTAAGATGCCACAAATTGATCGTTTTGACGGATCTGAGGATCCCATGGTACACCTGCGATTATTTTCAGATGTCTTGCGGCCAATGGGCCTCACCAGATTACAAAAGCTGTCTTTGTTTGGTCGAACCCTGTCAGGTGTGGCGGCCGCATGGTATGCCAAGTTAGAGGACGACATCAAGAGAAATTGGGACGAGATGGCTGAGGCCTTCATCCTGCAGTACTCGTACAATACGCAAATCGAGATCACGACCCGGGATCTCGAGACAACGAGGCAAGAACCCAAGGAAAGCTTCTCAGAGTTTGTAACTAGATGGCGGGCTAAGGCTTCAATGATGACCTTGAGACCCACAGACAAAGACCAGATTCGGATGATTGTGCGCAATCTTCAACCGAAGCTAATGCAAAAGATGATTGTAGTCCCCTTTCCCACCTTTGCTGATCTGCATGAAATGGGGGTGCAGATCGAGGACGCCTTGAGACAAGGTTGGATTGATAATGACCGGGAGCAACCCCGCAGAAATTTCAATCGTAGTGCTAATGCAGGCCCGAGCGGCGCTACGACTGCCAGGACCTCCGAAGTGAGTATGGTCACCACTAACCCTTCCCCAAGAAACACGGCAGCCACACCATTCTCCGGTGCGTCCGGAAGCAACTCACAAACAGCCAAATACCCTCCCAGAAACACCAGAACCTTCGCTCCACTTTATATGCCCCTGTCCAAAGCTTTGGGGGTTTGATCAGAAAAGGGCATTTGAAGCCCCTAGAGCCGCGGCCCTTACCTGAAAGACTACCCGCCACCCACAATCCAGCCAAGTATTGTGCGTTCCACCAGCAGCACGGTCATGACACCGACCTATGCTTTCGTTTACGTCATGAAATTCAAGATCTCATTGATAATGGGGTGATTTTACCTCCTGAGAAACCCAATGTTACCACAAATCCTCTCCCCACACATAACCAAGTTCCACCACCCAAAAGAATCAACTTCATCTACACTGGGGTCGCATCCTACGATCCTAGTATCTACATCACACCCTCCTACCTGCCTAAACCTAAAGTTTTCCTCCCTGATTGCACCGATTTGTGCATGATGGACGTCTCCATAGCCCAACCCAAGCCAGTGGTGGTGACCATCGAGAACAGGAAAGAGGTTGTCAAACCAGAGTCTGCGGAGTCTGAGAATGATGTTGGGAATGCTTACAGTCCGAATGACTACATTTCACCAGTGGGCCAGAATAGACCAGATGTCGAATTTCCAGTCGGGGGAGAGCTGTGTGTAATCCGAGGGGACAATTCAGGACAGGGAACGGATGATTTGACAGCCGTGGAAAAGGACGTTGTCAAGTTCCAATTTCACGATGACCAAGACTCAGCCATCAACTGGTTCGATTATGAAGAGTCAGCAGAAGCCACGGGGTGGTTAGACGATCAGCCGGATGTGATAGAGGAGTTCCAATCAGAACAAGGCCCGGCAGGGGCAGGAATGTCAACAACGGCCGGGAGTGTCGAAGAGCAGAATACATCGCCGGAGAGCGCCGGTGTCGAGAGTTTCGCTCAGGAATGGAGCATTTTGAGTACAGGGATCAGTGAGCTATCTACCGCATTGACACAGTCAGAACAAGGAAGATTTGAGGATTCTGAGAGGATCAGGAAAGCGAAAGGCCACGTGGGGGTCGAAACCGCCACAAGTACGGAAATGAAGGATGCTGCGAGCATAGGGATAAAAGGTACTGCAAGTATCGGGATAGTTGTGCCAGAACCAGACAGATGCTTGTCAGCTGCAGATGGTATGTGGTGGGAAGACGACGATCTATGTCTTGCCCACACAGACGAGGATTGGAAAGGTAACCAACCAGATGATACCTGGTATATCGGCGAGGTCGATCACATGACTAGGAGTGGACGGTATTTCAAGCCTCCACACCTAGATCAACTAGAGGCGTCTGGAAAAGATAATGAAGCAAAGAAACAAATGGAGAAGCAACTCGAAGACGAGGCCGTATTGAGACAATTGAAAAAGATACAAGCAGACATCTCCATCTGGGGACTGCTTATGGCTTCTCGAGTACATAGGCAGGCTGTCCTGTCAGCCATGGATAAGGCCAAACTTTCCATAGATACCACGCTCGAACAGCTGGTGGGCTTAGTCTTTTCGGGAGGAAGTTCTCCAGCATTGAGTTTTTCTGACAAAGAGCTGCCACCCGAGGGTGCGAACCATAACAAGCCGCTCTACATCTCTGTCGAGTGCAGAGATAAATGGATACCTGTGGTACTTGTCGACACGGGGTCCGCCATCAACGTCTTCCCGGCAAGGACAGCTTATGCGATTGGTTTGAAAGTCGCGGATTTTGTGCCAACGGCCCAGGTGATTCGGGCGTATGACAACACAAGCCGGGAAGTGATGGGGATAGTTAAGATTCAAACAAAGGTTGGGCCAGGACAGCACGAGATAGATTTCCATGTCTTGGAGGTTCCTGCAACGTTCAACTTGCTTTTGGGTCGGCCGTGGCTGCATCAGGTAAAGGCGGTCTCCTCTACCCTACATCAAGTGGTGAAATACCCCTATGGGAAGGGAGTAGCCATTGTTTTTGGGAACTCATCAATTCATCCACCACCAGAGGTATCTACGCCTGTTCTAGAAATTGAGCACGGTATAGAAGATGTGTTCATATCAGGTTTTACCTTGGCCGAGGCTCGGGTCGTACAGAACATCATGGCAGCTAACGAAGGGGTGTATGTCAGTGCCCAAGCAGTCTATCTCATGAACAAACTCCAGCACATCCCCGGGATGGGATTAGGCAAGAGCGGCAGGAAAGGTGCCACAGCATCGGCCGAAGTACCACATAACCCCCATACCTTTGGTTTGGGTTACCTACCCACCAAAGAGGATTGGATAAGGAAAGGAAAGGAAATGGCCGGAAGGGCCAGGGCAAAACAGATGGGGAAGCCCTTTGACTTAATGCACCAGCCCATTCGGGGAACCCTAAACGGACGTTTCGTCCGGGAGGGGGAGGACTTTCCGTTCTGTGGCTTCCCAGAGCCATGGCTCAACGCGGAGAAGAAGCGCGTACCGAGATTTGAGATTTTCTTTGATTTACAGTTACCTGAGGATGACACCGCCAAAGGGCAGGCAAATTTATCGGCTGAGGCTGAGCAAAGTAAGGAAGTGCAGTCTGAGGACGCCGAAAATGAAATAGGGGCAGCGCTGGCGTGTCTGCTTTCAGATTCTCCGATCGAACAGAGTTGCTTGGGGGATAGCTCCTCGGTATGTGTGATTGGGAATGAAGCGGCTGCAGGCCTACCATCAGCTATTTTGGATGCATCCATCGCACCTTCTCTCATCTGGCAATATGAAGAAGGCTTTTTATCAAGCAGCACCGGGTCAGGTAGTGAGCCGGAATCTGATTCTACCGAATCTTGTACGTCGGAATCAGATTCCAGCTCAACTGAGTCTGAGTCCGGTATTCCCGAGGGTGATAACCCGGATGCCACAGTCCTGTCTAGGTCATCTTTTTCATTTTCTTTTGAGTCTGTTGTAACAGAGGAATCCGACGGCTTGGAAGTATTTAATGAGAATGACGTGGATGTGGTTTCGGAGTATTTTTCTGTGCCTTTGATTTATTGCTTAAATCAGGATTTTCAAAATTTTGATGAAAACGACGAGGAAGAAATTCCTCCGGTTTTGCAACGGTTAATTGATCAAGAGCAGGAAAGATTTGTTAAACCTTTAATGGATGAAATCACTACTGTGAATGTTGGTACTGAGAAGGACCCGCGGCTGGCCCAGATCGGGTCCACGTTGTCTTCTGAGGAATGCGAGCGCTTAGTCGCTTTGTTAAAAGATTTCAAAGATGTTTTCGCGTGGTCCTACGAAGACATGCCTGGAATCGATCCTGAGATTGTACAGCACTGGATCCCTCTCGATCCCGAGGCCCGACCTGTCAAACAGAAGCTCAGGAGGATCCGCCCTGATTGGGCCATTAAGATCAAGGAAGAGGTCACCAAGCAGATTGATGCAGGCTTCCTGTTGGTGTCTGAGTATCCGACTTGGCTGGCCAACATTGTTCCGATGCCGAAGAAAGACGGCAGAATTCGGGTCTGTGTAGACTTCAGAGATTTGAACAGGGCCAGTCCGAAGGACGACTTCCCCTTGCCGCACATTGATGAACTGATAGATTTCACGGCAGGACACGCCTTGCTTTCTTTTATGGATGGTTTCTCAGGCTATAATCAGATAGTAATGGCGCCCGAAGACCGGGAGAAGACTGCATTCACTACCCTGTGGGGTACATATTGTTATCGAGTGATGCCATTTGGGCTGAAAAACGCGGGAGCTACCTATCAACGGGCAGCAACCACAATATTGCACGATATGATCCATAAAGAGGTCGAGGTGTATGTGGACGACATGATTGTCAAGTCCAAAGAAAGAGAGGGCCACTACACCGCCTTACAAAAGTTTTTTCAAAGGATCAGAGAATTTCGGCTGCGGCTGAATCCCCAGAAGTGTACTTTTGGTGTTACAGCAGGGAAGATGCTAGGGTTTCTGATTATGCAAAGGGGCATCGAGGTCGACCCTTCCAAAATCAAGGCCATCTTAGAAATGCCACCACCGAGGACTGAAAAGGAGGTGCGAGGCTTTCTAGGTAAAGTGCAATTCATAAGACGGTTTATCTCTAAATTAACCTTGACTTGTGAACCACTTTTTGGTCTCCTAAAGAAAGGAAAGAAATTCCAATGGGACGGCCGATGTCAAGCAGCTTTTGAGCAGATCAAAGAGTATTTACAGAACCCGCCTGTATTGTCACCGCCAGAACCGGGGAGACCGTTGATATTGTATCTTTCGGTAACTGAGACCACCATGGGCTGCATGCTCGCACAGGAGTCAGAAGACAAAGTGGAAAGGGCTATCTACTATCTGAGCAAGAAGATGCTGGATTACGAGACCCGCTATACACCACTGGAGAAGGCTTGTTTGGCCTTGGTATGGGCTACTAGGAAGCTGCGGCACTACCTGTTAGCTCACTCTGTAATGTTGGTTTCACGTTTGGATCCCATCAAATATCTTTTCGAGAAACCAGCACTTACGGGTAGGCTAGCTCGTTGGTTGCTATTGCTTTCCGAATTTAACTTGAAGTATGTAACACGCAAGTCGGTGAAAGGGAGAGCAGTAGCGGAGTTCCTTGCCAACCACCCGGTTGAGGGGGATGAAGTGGTTGAGTACCTATTCCCAGATGAAGCCATTCTGCATATCGAGGATGAAACTTGGACGATGTATTTTGACGGAGCGTCAAACCAGTATGGGTATGGGATAGGGGTGTTGCTGATAGCGCCTGACGATTCCCGTATCCCTTTAGCATTCAAGCTCCAGTTCAGAGTCTCGAACAGTGAGGCAGAGTATGAGGCATGTATTGCTGGTCTGGAAGCAGCCCTAGGGCTAGGGGTAAGACGGTTGGACGTCATTGGGGACTCGAATCTTGTTGTGTCTCAAGCAAAAGGAGACTGGAAGGTCAAGGAGGAAAGGATGATAATTTACCACCAAACCTTGGATTTGTTAATTCCTCGGTTCGAGAAATTAAATTTCACCCACCTCGTAAGAGAGAACAACAGGTTCACAGATTCACTAGCAACTCTATCTTCCATGATAGACATCCCGTCGGGAGTCCGGATGCGTCCAGTCATCATTGATCAGAAGTTTGCGCCAGCATACGAGTCAATTTCCGCCATAGATGAGGCCCAAGACGACAACCCCTGGTATTACGATATTTGGAACTTCTTGGAAAAGGAGACGTATCCCCTAGGGGCAAGCGCCAAGGATAAGAGGGCCATTAGAAGAATGGCTATTCAGTTCACCATCTGCGGAGGTAAGCTGTACAAAAGGGGTCATCTGGGAATGCATAAGCTCTGTGTAGAAGCTGAAGAGTCGAAGCGCCTAATGGAGGCCATCCACGGAGGGGAATGCGGCGCGCACATGAATGGAGTAATGCTGGCCAGAAAGATCCTCAGACAGGGCTACTACTGGTCAACCATGGAGGAGGATTGTATCGGCTTTGTTCGGCGATGCCACAAATGTCAGATCCATGCAAACCGTATGAATATCCCACCATCCAAGTTGTACAACATGACTTCCCCGTGGCCGTTTTCCGTGTAGGGGATCGATGTGATCGGAGCTGTTACCCCGAAGGGGTCGAACGGACATGAGTATATCCTCGTAGCGATAGATTATTTCACAAAGTGGGTCGAGGCCCAATCATACGCGGTGTTGAAAGCGTCGCACGTCGCAAAGTTCATCAGAAACAACATCATTTGTCGCTACGGGGTGCCAAATGAGATCATCTCGGATAATGGATCCCACTTTAAGAAAGAAGTGGTCGACTTGTTGGAAAAGTATAACGCAGCTTTTCATAAGTCATCTACGTATCGGCCGCAAACCAATGGAGCAGTTGAGGCCGCCAACAAGAACATCAAACATATACTGCGGAAAATAGTGGAGACCTATCGAGATTGGCCAGATAAGTTGTCGTTTGCTCTGTGGGGCTACAGGACTTCAATTAGAACTTCTACCGGAGCAACTCCGTATTCGTTAGTTTATGGAATGGAGGCTGTTCTACCTATTGAAATTGAAGTTCCGTCTTTACGGGTATTGGCCGAGTGTCAGATAGCTGAGGCAGATTGGCAGCAGAGCATGTTCGAGGAACTAATGCTCTTTGACGAAAGAAGGCTGAAAGCACTGTACCACGTTCAGAGTTATCAGCGCAGGATTGCTCGAGCTTTTAACAAGAGGGTTAAGTCCAGAAATCTAAAGGAAGGGGATTTGGTACTCAAAGACAACCGAGCTCCCATCCACGACCCAAGGGGCAAGTTCAGACCCAATTGGACTGGTCCCTACATCATCAAAGCTATCTGGTCAGGCGGAGCTGTGGTTCTGATGGACTTAGATGGCTTAGAATTCTCTCAACCGAACAATATGGACAAGTTGAAGAAATACTATCCTTGAGAGGCTCGCTAGGCCGAAAACCCGAAAGGGCGACCTAGGCAAAAGTTAGAGCACAAAAAATTAGAAGATATAAAAACTGAGCTCGCAAGGCTGAAAACCCACAAAGGGCGGCCTTGGCAAAAGTTAGAGCGCAAAAGGTGAGTGAAAATACTCGAGCGAACCCAAGCCGGAACTACGTAAGGCTTGATTCCCATGTTTGGGATACGTAGGTAGCTTCATCCTGAAGTTCAGCCATAACACTTCCCCGATCAACTTTGTCCATTTGATCATCTCAGCCATCTTTGTTCATCAGCATTCGTTGGAATCTCCGGTGCGATGCCACTCAGACTAGGGGCAACTTTCCGTTGCTATGCAGTGCTGCGGCGCTCTTCAGACTAGGGGCAACTTTCCAGTTGTAGAAATCTGGGGTTGTGCATCTCGAGTGACAGATCTCAGGCGTGTCCAGTTTTGATCCACATCAAAAATACCTTTGAAAAGTTTTAATATAAGCTGACTTTGTTCAAATAATCTTTTTACAACTTTGACCATTTTTGGACCAAGGTGGAAAATTTTCAGTGCCACAACTTTCAATTTCTTTGATTTCAAAACAGAGTTCTCCTGCTCTTACATACAATTGAAGTTGCTTTTTATTACATTCATGAAAGAAAACTTGAAAGTACTAATAAAGCAATAAATCTAGGGCATGGTCAAGTCAGGTGTTCCTGCGCCCCCTCCCAGAGCTGGTCGAAGCCTCTGATGCCAAGTTGGGCCCGATCTGTGCTTCTTCATTGAGCCAATCTATGCACTCGTCAGACAAAGTGCAACTGAAAGTAGGAGCGGGGACCAGGAGTTCTCTCATCCTCCACGCAGTGGCCTGCCAAGCAAGCTGCGTGCCTCGGGCTGGAAATGCAGCAGGATACTCTATCCCCTCTGGCGGGCAAGTCTGATCATGGCCAAATTGACGTCGAATCCGAAATGGGAAATAGAATACACAATGAGTGAGACCAACCAATTGAATCCCAGTCTGCCGAGGCATATTGTAACTCATTGCCGGAAGGTTCAACCAAGGACACCGCCAAGCAATACGGTCTGCGGACAAGTGGCACATCCAAGCGAACCACCATTCCTCATCCAAGGCATTGATTAGACGATGCCGGAAGAAGTAGCCGCGAGCTAAATATGCTGGGCAGGAGTCCACAACCTGCAGCTTATCCATCAGCCACACCTGGGGAGGGATTGAAAAATGAGAGATTAAAGAATAGAGAGATGTACGAGGAGAGAAGAGTGAGAATGGGGTTTTGTGAGAAAAAACTGAGCTCGAGGGCCGAGTGATGTGAGCAATACAGAAATGCGAGATTGGGTGGGAAACATTACCTGTAGTAGTAGTGGACTCCCCGCCAATCTGCACGTCTCATGACGATAAAAGGCGTCTAAACCCATTAGCGTCTCGGCCAGAGCCATGGCAATACAGCTCTTGCCCTCTCTCAAGCCTTGGGCAACCTCAATCAGCCGGACACTAGCCCCTCCAGACCCCGAGACAAATAGAAAATGGGATAGCATGCATAAACAGAGGGCATGCCGTCGGAAGCCTTGCCAGTGATGGTTGCTGCGATCACCAGCATCAGAAAATTGATTGGCCAAACTCGGAATGTCTAACATCCCGTCGCCCATCAGAGACCGAGCATCGCGCATGCTGAGTCCGCACATGCGCCCTAAGGATTGGGCATGACCAAAATTAAGTTGGGGCAGGAGCTCCTCGTCGCGCTCGGACTCCATTAGAGCTCGGAAATCTTCGAAGGTAGGACACATCTCTTGCCCGGCGAAGCTAAAGACATGTGTCACCGGATTCCAAAACCTTGCCGCGGCATGAAGAAATGGGAAGTGCAAGGGGGTACGACCCAAAGTGAATAGTGCATTTATGCCAAAACCCCGGAAATTCACTTTTTCCGAGCCATCCAAGCTAGCAATCCAAGCTGTGAGATTTTGAGCAAGAAACTCTTCCATTGGAGCAAATCAGTGTGAAAATGAGAAAAACTACGAAGCTGGGATCTTTTGTAGGAGATAAGGTTGAGAGGGGGACAGGTGTCAACATTCTGGTGGTCCCCCTCGTTTAGTGCCGGCCGGCCAAAAAAATATGCCGACCGGCCATTTTAGTTTGCCGACAAAACAGGCATATGGCCGGTAGCCACTCCTTGCAGCCGATGGTCCCTACACTGTGCCGGTGGGCTTCCTTCTAGTTTCCTGAGCTATTTATGCTAAGAACTGGGGAACTTCACCACCTCCAACCCCCTCCCCGGCGATAGACTCTTGCGGAGCCACGCCTGTCTGCCTATCGAGTTTTTGAACATTTGCTTATCGAGTTGTATTTCGCTCTCTTTGAGCTCTTGATTTGTTTATCGAGTTGTATTCACACTTGTTTGGTTGTGTCATGTCCTTGTTTTGCTTATCGAGTTGTAAGTCGGTTCACTACCTGATTATTACGATGGCAAATTTCCAAAATGAGTTCAATTTCGTTCACATTGTGGTGTGATACCCTGCGATGCGATGCACAGAAGATCCACAAATGCAACATCTTTTGAATAAAATGATTCGTTTCATTTCCATCACAGGTTTTACAAAGTGCGTAAATTTTGAGAAAGAAAATAAACCTGCCTGAGGCAGTGCAATGTGCTTAAACTACTAGTAAAAAGGATAATAAAACGTAGAATGGCAGGGTAGCCAAGTATCAGAATTGATACCGGTGGAACTCCCCTTGCGGTTAACGCACTTTCCGCATCTTTGTTCGGGTCAGCCGCGTCGTTGGACGCCCTCACAATACGGGAAATCACACCTTTGAAACGTGAACCTTTGAGTTGACCTCAGGCCACAACTTCTGCGAGCAACGCTCAATGCGTGCGAAGAATGTCCCGCCCCGTATCCTTTTCATGTTTTGACCACGTAGACCGCATGTTTAATTCCATTACTTGCGTAGACCGCATGTTTTGATTGCGTAGACCGCATGCTTAATTCCATTACTTGCGTAGACCGCATGTTTTGATTGCGTAGACCGCATGCTTAATTCCATTACTTGCGTAGATCGCATGTTTTGATTGCGTAGACCGCATGCTTAATTCCATTACTTGCGTAGACCGCATGTTTTGATTGCGTAGACCGCATGCTTAATTCCATTACCTGCGTAGACCACATGTTTTGATTGCGTAGACCGCATGCTTAATTCCATTACTTGCGTAGACCGCATGTTTTGATTGCGTAGACCGCATGTGTAATTTCAATACCTGCGTAGACCGCATGTTTTGATTGCGTAGACCGCATGTTTAATTTCAATACCTGCGTAGACCGCATGTTTTGATTGCGTAGACCGCATGTTTAGTTTCATCACCTGCGTAAACCGCATGTTTTAATTGCGTAGACCGCTTGTTTTTTTCGTTACTTGCGTAGACCGCGTGCTTATGATCAATTTCGTCGCCTGCATAGACCGCTCGCTCCACGTACCTAGTTGTATCTCCATATGCATTGTCATGCTCCCCACTTGCTTCGCGCTGTCACGCATTTCGAGTACACTACTTTGCATGTTGATAACGATGTTGTACCTGTTAAGTTTGTTTTCTCTTCAGGCACGATATTGTACGTACGGTTCATTTGAGGCTGGTGCAACCAGGCGAGCCGCACAGGTATTGTATCCTCCGAGTGAGACGTATTGAGAATTCCATAATTCTCTTACATCCTTTCTGCATTGTAGTGTAGTTTGGTATGCTAGCTTAAAATTGTCGCATGTCTGCTTCATTACAGCTTTCTTTGAATGATCAAAAGTTATGCTCGGCTTCGTGCATTGTCTTGCATTTTGCCCCTGCCTCCGGGCGCATACCTTGTTCGTCTTGCATGTTTGTCTAAGTCTTCGGCCTTGTCAAAAATGGGTCGTCTCTGGGCTTTGACATTCACTCCCGTCATTGTTATGACTTTCGAGCTCTGTCAAAGAGGGGCAACTGTAGACACCCCATTTTTGACCGTCCTCAAGACTTGGACGTCACTGTTTGAACACACGGTGATTATCCATGATCGTGTTCGTTCAGAGTTCCCGGAGGTCTCGGCTCGCGCGCCCTGCCTCAGGATCTCCGAACTTGACCGTTTAGTGTCTAGTTTTGCACCGAACACTTGTGTTTTGCCTTGAAAGGGCAGGGAATGCCTTATGAGGCATCCCCACACACCACCGGCAGTGGCTGGAAGCCACCGGATGGTCTTTCTCTTCCATCGGCACTTTTGTTTGCCGGTCGGCACACTTTATTGCCGGTCGGCATAATATGTTGCCGGTCGGCACTGTTTTTTGCCGAAATAGCATTTTTGGGCAGCCGACCACTGTTCATCCACTTTATGGAGATATTTTGTGCCAACTGTGATAGCTGGCACCAACTCTTCCCCCCTCCAAACACGTGTATGGAGGGATTTCCCTCTAGCCAAGCTTGTTGTATAAGCTTTGCAAGAGGGAGTCCTATAAGAGAGGGGCTTTCCTCTTGGTTCTAGGTTAGAAAGTTAGAAGCAAAAACCAGCCTTTAGAGATATAGATACATATTATCTCTATACCTCTCTCTCTCTCCCTTCTTGTGTGTGTTTCTTAGCTCAAAAGGTGGTTTTTACCTTACTTTTGCACCATTACACACACCATTACACCTTATTCCGAGATTGAGGGACTTGGGAGGTTGTTTCTTGAGTTTTTGGACTGGTTTTGATCAAAAGAAGAGGGCTAGACCATTTTTTCTTCAAGGGTTCTTCAAGGGTGAGCATCTTGCTTTTTATTCCCCAAACTTGCAATAGTTTTCTACCTATCTTGCTTGTTGTTTTAGCTCTTATGTATAACATGAAAAAGGCTCATATTTTCCTTCTCTAGCACTTTCATTAAGGTCACTTTGTGGTTTGAGTGCAAACTCACCCTTATAGGCTTTGTTTGATCCATTTTGTTGCTCCTTTCATAAGGTTTTGTTCACATCAGTGTTTTGGTCTTTTGACCACTGAAAATCAGTGTATTTTAGTGTCAAAAAAGGATGGTTTGAAGTCTTGCATAGGGGAGGGACACCCCTCTCCCTTCATGGTTTGTTTCCTTGCTTATTGAGCTCAAAAGGGTAGCATGTGTTCTTGATGATCCTTGGCCTCATTTCAGAATTTTTTTAGGCATTTTAGGTCATGTACAACCTCTGTTTTTAGCCAGATTTATGCCTCCTTGCATGCTTGTAATACTTGCTTTGTATTGCTCTACTTTGCTTAGAAGTACATATCATGACTAGGACATGATTCTTGTGTATGTTGGCTTGGTCCCATGAAGCTTTAGTATTGTTCTCCCATGCTTAAAGTTTGGTGGTTGTCCATTTGATCATGTTTGACATGCTTGTTAGGGTTGCCTTGTATTTTGGCTTGAAAGCTTTGAGCATTTTGACTTCTAACATGTATGTTTGTGATCACCCTCATGATTTAACATCATCTAAGGACCACATTTTAGTCCAAGAATCATGCTTGTATGTGTGCGTGCATGGCCTCTTTCATGCCTTGAGGGTGTGTCCTCTTATGCCTAGGAATGAGCCTTAGTGCGTATGCTTCATAGGAGATACTTTAGCTGCCATATTAGGAGTTTTTGGGGTCCTATTTTGCATGCAAAAATTCCTTTTTTTACTTTCTTTGATCATGCCATGAGAGGTCATGTTGGTGGGGGAAAGTTGTCCCCTTTTGTGACTTAACTTTGGGACCATAAGTTTGCTTGTTCACATGAGTTGATTGTCTATCATTTTGAGCATTTTTGGTGCTGTTTAGAGGGGAATAAAGGTCTGCACCTTTATCACTTTTAGGCCCTCTTGCATGCTTGCTTCATGTTTGTTGCATGGTTATTCCATTAAGCCTTGTAGCATATCAATCTCATGGTCAAATTGGTCCGTGTTTGCATCATGTTTGTACCTTGTATGCTTGGCATCATGCATTTTGTCACGTTGGTTGCATAATGTTTGTTGTGCTTTACATCTTGGTGGCATAGTGCATTTGAGCCTTATGAGCATAACATGCATTGCATTTACTCGGTTTGGGGTGTCAAACCAAGTGTGGGAATCAAGGACCATTCATACTTCAAGTGATGTAATGTGCCTCGATTCCCGGTCATCGGGACCCTTGACTCTAACTTGATAAGGCCTCGGTTTTCATTTTGTTTGTTGCATGCATCTTCATATCAAATGGAAAATTCGATCCTTTGACCCGCTATGTACCATTGATGGTTCAAGGATCGAAAGTCATGCTTCCTTGAGTTCAAAACATGATAAGAAGTATGACCATGCTTACATGTGTCCAAGAACTCCATGCCATGCACTGTCTGTTCTCTGTTTGCTGTCAAATTGTCTTCTGTAGGAATTTTCTGCCGACCGGCAGAATTTGGTGCCGATCGGCACTATCCGGAGTGCCGATGAGTCCAATAAAATGCCGATGGGAATTGTGAAGTGCCGGTGGTAATTCTGTCCGGCCGGCGGTGCTCTGCAGGATGCAAGGAACTTGCTCCAGTACTTTGGTAATTTTCAAAAAGACAAGGCAGTACAAATAGAGGCGACAGGGGTACAGTACGGGTTTTTCGGGCAAGACGGATTCGAGCATGCATCATTCGCGTATCCCGAGGCAGAGGCTGCGGCTACCCTTTTCTTTCCTTCGCCACCTTACCTTTAAATTAAATTAGAAATTTTTGTAATAATTTTATTTGTTTATTATTTGGGACTGTAATATTCATTCGGACCCTCTAAGTGAGGGTAAACATGTAATAAGTGTGGGTGAGTGTGTGTATGTCTTCCAATCCCCATTTCTTTCTTCCCTTTTATTTACCTGCTTATGATGGTAGACTAGGGCATTTTTGAAATTAGCATACCAGATGATATGCATACGTGCATTCATGCATTTGTTGACATGCATCAGGCTCGGCACATCATGCTAACTGCATTTGTACTTTAATTTCAAAATTGAATACGTGCATCAATTGATTACATCTCACATGACATGCTTAGGTTAGCCGAGCCTACTTCAATTGCATCCCGTATGTGTTGCATTAGTCAATCTAATATGAACTAGGACATGCATGTTTGCTAACTAGTTTATTATTTTGGCACGGAGTACAATGTAAGTGTTTATGCTTTAGCATCCCGCATGCGTGTGAGTGTTGCCATGACAGTATGCTTAACATGTGGCTAGATGCTTATGTGTTATAAATTGTTTGAATGCCTGTGGGTGAAGGTTGGATTGTTTGAGTTGGAAAAACTCGTTGAAATCCGTATTTTAGTCTACTTGCGAGTAGCAAATTCCAAAATATTTTTCCAAAACAAACGGATATATAATGCTTATTTCCAAATTAGGCAATCTAGTCTATACTTGTTTGCTGCGCGCATAACATAGCAATTCTAGGCTAATAACCGGAATAAGAACGCATAAAGTTTTCAAAAACGAATATCACGGTTAGTAGAGGCCAGTCTTCGGACCGGGCGAAAGGGGGTGCTCATAGCTGACCTTCCCCAATCGTACCCTAGCTCCCGAGCCGAGACAACTCCGGTGATGACGGACATGTGGCCTTTGGTACCGAGTCAGGGTTTCCTAAATTCTCCCATAAAAAATATTTAGGTGACGACTCTATATCTGGCAAAGCAGTCCATGTTTGGCACTACTTTTTCAAAAATCTGTTTCTCAAAACGATTTGCCAGATTTGGACTCTTTGGTTCAGATTAAGAACCGTGACACAAATCGAGTCCGAACTGTAGCATGAGGCCCGCGGGCGCGTCTACAGGGAGACACAAAGATGTATCGTGATTTGGGGCGCCATTTTTGGTGGCGGGGTATGAAGAAAGATGTGGCAGTGTTTGTATCTAAGTGCCTTACTTCTCAGCAAGTGAAGGCCGAGCACCAGAGGCCAGTGGGTTTGTTACAGCCCTTGCCTATTGCCGAGTTGAAGTGCGAGCATGTCACTATGGACTTCGTTATAGGTCTTCCGAGGACTCAGCGGGGTAGTGATGCTATTTGGGTAGTGGTAGACCGGTTGACTAAGTCAGCACACTTTATCCCTATACGCGTGAGAGATTCGGTAGATAATCTTGCCGACTTGTATATTCAGGACATAGTGAGGTTGCACTGGGTCCCAGTGTCGATCGTCTCAGATAGAGATTTACGTTTTACTGCTAGGTTGTGGCAGAGTTTACAGAGTGCCTTGGGCACTAAATTGACCTTTAGCACGGCTTATCATCCTCAGACTAATGGGCAGTCCGAGTGTACTATTCAGATCCTTGAGGATATGCTTCGAGGTTGTGTTCTTGACTTTAGTGGGTCGTGGGAGAGGCATTTGTCCTTGGTGGAGTTTTCCTACAACAACAGTTTTCAGTCGAGTATCGGTATGGCACCGTTTGAGGCCTTGTATGGCCGACCTTGTAGGTCTCCAGTTTGTTGGGCCGAGGTGAGTGATGCACCATTGTTGGGCCCGGAATTGGTGAGGGAAACGACGGAGAAGGTTGAGCTTATCCGTAGGAGGCTTGTTACAGTCTAGAGTCGTCAAAAATGCTATGCCGACCGTAGGAGGAGGCCTTTGGTATTTGTGGTGGGTGATTATGTTTTTCTAAAAATATCACCTAGGAGGGGATTGATGAGATTTGGTCAGAGAGGAAAGTTTTCCCCTCGATTTATTGGCCCTTTCAAGATCCTTGAGAGGATTGGCGAGGTTGCCTACCGTTTAGCCTTGCCGCCGCAGTTGTCTGGAGTTCATGACGTGTTTCATGTTAGTATGCTTCGGAAGTATGAGCCGGATCCATCACATGTATTGGATTGGACCGACTTAGAGGTAGATGACGATGCCTCGTATGAGGAGAGACCGGTTCAGGTCTCTGATAGGCGGGATCAAGTCTTGCGAGGCAAGACCATTCCCTTGGTTAAAGTTTTGTGGAAACATCACGGAGTGGAGGAAGCCACTTGGGAACGTGAGTTGGAGGTCCGAGAGAAATATCCGGATCTATTAGTGGATGTTTGAGCATATGTTGTATATTTTGCTGTATTGATAAACTTTAAAAGCATTGAATATGTCTTAAGTTGTAAAACATTGTATATGTTTCGATTTATGGAAGTATTTTGGAACTTGCCTTGAAATGGAAGTTTATTTTAACATTGTGTATGTTAAGTATGTTGTGGAAATGCAAGTATGTTATTAACATTGAATCTGTTATAGAATTGTGGAATTTGATATTGGAACATGTTGAATATCAAGGAAATGCATGTTGATATGCATATTGAATTATGTTGTAATTGCCTCTTGAATAGAGATGAGATGACCGGTAATGGGTCAAATTGTTGAATATCGAACTGTATTGTTGTTGAGAGTTGGAAAATCATGTTTTTGAAAACTTGTATCTAATTTCGGGGTTGGTTGTTGTTTATATCTCGTGTCCATCCTTCGATGCTTTGTATTTGAGTTATATGATGTTTTGGGCAGGATTGTTACAGGTTGGCTGTGATTGGGAGCAAATAGTTACTGCCCAGAATTTTGGTCCTTCGCTCGAGCCAGGGTTTCTTCGCTCGAGCGAGAGTTGAGTTTTGTGTTTGGTGGCTCGAGCTAGGGTGTCTTCGCTCGAGCTTGCATCTGCGTCTGGTTCTGGACCTGGGAGTTGCATTTCTTGGCTCAAGCAAGCTTTCCTTCGCTCGAGCGAGCAAGGTGTATGTTTTGAGTTTCTTCGCTCGAGCGAGCATTCTGTCGCTCGAGCGTGCTTCTGGGTTGCAGACCTGAAGCTTCACATTGTTGGCTCGAGCGAGGCTTTCTACGCTCGAGCGAGGTTTCTTTGTGTCTGGTCGCTCGAGTGACCACTCCTTTGCTTGAGCGAGCCTGTGTTATATCAGTAGACAGCAGCGGGTTAACACTTCACTTTTTCATCTCTTTTGATTTCAAAACCCTAGATCCGATCTCTCTCTTTCTCTCTCTACACACCTTCTCTCTAGGGTTTCATCTATTTTTAGTGTGTTTCTACCCTAAGTTCTTTGTAAGAAATGTAGAGGGTTGTGGGGGCTTTGTTTTAATCTGAACAAAAGTGGATTTGGAGCACATTGGTTTTTCCTCACCTACTCCTTTGGGCTTCTAATTTCGAGGTAGGGATACCCTATTCCATCTTATGAGTTTTGTCTTTGATTTTAGTCATTTTGATTAGTTGGTGATATTGGGTAATTTTGGGAGAAGTTAGGGTTGATGTGTAATTTATAAAAGAAGGGTTCTGAAATGTTAGAACCCATGTGTATGTGAGACATGTGAAAATGGAATAAAAGGTGTTAAGTTGGTGAAATCAAACCTTAGGGTTGATATGGAGAAAAAGGGGGAAAATGCCCTAATTATTGAAATAAATTAATTAGTATAATTAATTTGGGAAAATATGAAATTTAGTTGAAATCCATGAAATTGGGAAATCACGGGATTGAATGGTGTAGTTGGATTAATTTATCACTCACCTATGTGAATGTCGATATTATATCTGTTTAATGCATTTATTTTCTGTTTAGGAATAACTGCTTTGAGCTATCAGTGGAGGATAGTCTTGATTGTTGTAGATACTGTATGTTGATTAGGGAAAACTGAAACTAATCAAACGTGTTATGTCATGGAATATGACGGTTAGGATAATACATCAAATATGTGTATTGATTGATTATTGTATATAATAAATGTTATAATACATTATATTATGTGGGAGGAGATAGGGGATGTACTCCACGGTTTGAGAGGAGATAGGGGATGGACTCCTAAATCGAATATTGTGTGGGAGGAGATAGGGGATGGGCTCCATTAATACAGCAAATACGTGTATTAAATCGAAGTATTGATACAGCAAATATGTGTATCATTTATGAAATATGGAAATGTCTTAATATGTTAATGATGCATCAAATATGTGTATCTATCGTGAAATATAGAAGTGTAGGTATATGAGTTATAGTCTCATTGAATTGTTTGGCCAGGTTCTGAGCCATGTATATGAAATGATTTGGATAAGTAAAGGAAAGCGGAACATAACATGGACATAATTGTCATGAAACTGTATTGTGATATAACTGAGTTATAAGTGTTAACCATCCATCAAATGCTATTGTTTTAGTCATTGCTTATATTTGGTTTAGTATATATCTACTGGGCTATGGCTCACCCTATATGGGACATCATTTTCAGGTTCAGGTGATATGCTACCTCCAAGGTCATAGCTTGGAAGGTTTTGGAGTTGAAGACTCTTTTTGGTTATTCTAATTATTTGGATATTACATGTAAATTCAAGCCAATGGCTTAAAGTGTAATTGAGTTAGTACTCTCTTCTGTGACCAAGTGTTGGCTTGGAAAATTGTAAGCCCATAGGGCATTTACTTTTGTTATCAACATGTAATATTTTTGTACTTAACTACTCTGATGAATGGAATGATGTTTTGTTCTCTTATATCAATGCATGTTGAAAATGTTGGGCTTTATGTATTTATTTGAGGGCGTTACAGTTGGTCCTTTGACCTAGTCGATAGGGTGAACCGTTTTTGGTTTGACTGATTTACTAGTTTAACTGCGATTTTATCAAAATATATTGGTTAAATTTGTTTGATTTTAAATAAGTTAAAGATGGACATAATTAAAGATTAAACGACTAAGATTGTTGATTCGAAATAAACTTCTCATCCAAACAATTATTAATTTTTAAACAATTAAGAAAATTCTCATTGTCTAGCTTTTATTTAACTTTTATTTTATAATCCCACATCAAGAAAACAAGAAAAAAGTGAATTGTTTCACTTATATAAAGTGAATTTTATACTCTCATTTATATAAGCAAAATGAGATTTTTAGTGAGAAGACTTTTGATCAATATCTCATACTAATTTTTTGATTTTCTTAAGTTTAAACAATTAAGAAAATCCCGATTGGCTAGCTTCTATTTAACTTTTATTTTACATAATATAAAAAAATTAAATATAATTAACATATTTTTATTAAATAATATATCTATCTATCTATATATTATATAAGGAAAATGGACTTTTTAGTGAAACCCTTCTAAGAGCTCCAAATTCTCATTCTAATTTTCTTGATTTTTTTAATTTTAAACAATTAAGAAAATCTCCATTGTTTAACTTTTATTTGATAATCCCTCATCGGGAAAAGAAAGAAAAAATTGAATTGCTTTACTCATATAAAGTAAATCTTATGCTCTCATTCCATTTAGTGGGGAGCCTTATAAAAGTTTCAATATCTAATATTAATTTTCTTGATTTTCCATTGGCTAGCTTTTATTTGATAATCTCAGATCGGGAAAATAAAAGAAAAAAAAAGAGTTGTTTTACTCATAAATCTTCTACTCTCATCCCATTTAATATTGTAGTATTGTGCATGTTTCAATTCAATATAGTTTAAATGTTAAAAGTTTTAATTAATTAATTATGACTTAATCGATTAGGCTAAATCATTTTTGATTTGACTGATTTGTTGGTTTAACTGCAATATTAGCGATTTTATACTTTTATTTGATAATCCCACATCGGGAAAAGAAGGAAAAAATGAGTTGTTTTACTCATATAAAGTAAATCTTATACTCTCATCT
Source organism: Camellia sinensis (assembly GCF_055761805.1). Classification (NCBI taxonomy): domain Eukaryota; kingdom Viridiplantae; phylum Streptophyta; class Magnoliopsida; order Ericales; family Theaceae; genus Camellia; species Camellia sinensis. The sequence continues at coordinate 88,167,739 of NC_138965.1, forward strand.
TATTTGTAAGAAGCCTTGTAAGAGTTTCAATATCTCATATTAATTTTCTTGATTTTCTTAATTTTAAACAATCAAGAAAATCTCCATTGGCTAGCTTTTATTTGATAATCTCACATCAGGAAAATAAGAAAAAAAATGAGTTGTTTTACTCATATAAAGTGAATCTTATACTCCCATCTCATTTAATATTGTAGTATTGTGTATGTTTCAATTCAATATAGTTTAAATTTTAAAAGTTTTAATTAATTAATTAATTATGATTATCTCATAATTAATTAATTAATTAATAAAAATGATAATTTTAAAATAATTAATTACTAAAGTTTTAATTAATTTTTTCACCTCCTAATGTAATTAAAAAGTCAAACAATTATTAAAAAATTACTTCGCAGACAACTTCTTAGAAGTCTAAACAAATTTATCAAATATTTTAACTGATACTATATGAGACTCACATGCCATATGAATATTTTGTAGAAATTTTGAATTATTATTATTATTTATTTTATTTTATTTTATTTTATTATTATTTTTTTGAGTATTTAACATCTATCTATCTATTTATCTATATATTATATAAGGAAAATGAACTTTTTAGTGAGAATCCTTTTAGGAGCTCCAAATCCTCATTCTAATTTTCTTGATTTTCTTAATTTTAAACAATTAGGAAAATCTCCATTGGTTAACTTTTATTTGATAATCCCACATCGGGGAAAAGAAGGGAAAAAAAAAAAAAGAGTTGTTTTACTCATATAAAATAAATCTTATATTCTCATCCTATTTAGTGATGAGTCTTGTGAGATTTTCAATATCTCATATTAATTTTCTTGATTTTCTTAATTTAAACAATTAAAAAGATCTCCATTGGCTAGCTTTTATTTGATAATCTCACATCGGGAAAATAAGAAAAAAAATGAGTTGTTTTACTCATATAAAGTAAATCTTATACTCCAATATCTATCTATATATTTTATAAGGAAAATGATGTTTTTAGGGAGAAGCCTTCTAGGAGCTCCAACCCTTATTCTAAAATTATTGAATTTTCTTAATTTTAAACAATTAAGAAAATTCTCATTAGCTAGCTTCCATTTACCTTTTATTTTACAATCTCACATCCGAAAAAGAAAAAAAAAATTGAATTATTTCACTTACATAAAGTAAATCTTATGCTCCCATTTATATAAGCAAAATGAGATTTTAAGTGAGAAGCCCTATGATCAATATCTCATACTCATTTTTTTGATTTCTTAATTTTAAACAATTAAATCCCCATAGTGTCACGCCCCCAAACCGCCCCTAGTAGTTTGGTGCCGTGATGGCCAGTAATCTGAGATTACCGAAGGCCGACTTACAAGAGTCACACACAATCAGAGTATAAAATATGGGGCTTACAAGTGCGAAAGCAATATATATATATATATATATATATATATATATATATATATATATATATATATATATATATATACAGAATCTAAATAGCCCATGAGAGCCGTGCTTAAGTCCAATGAAATGACATACATTTTTACAAAGTCTTACAACTTAGATACAATAAGGAAATGAGATACAAAATACATCTTGACCAAAAGGCTTCTCAAGCCGACATATACAAGTGCACATGAAATATAAGCTAAGAAGCATAATCTTCAAGATGGTACAAAATGCTAATCCAAAACACGTCGGCAATGCACCCAAAAACACATCGGCTACACGTCTAGGCCTCATTGCCTTCTTGCTCATCACCTACATATATATAGAGAGGGTGAGCTTGGATACTCAGTGAATGATATTAGAAATAAAGGTTTTGCATGATTGATATCCAAGATCTCTTTCAAAACAATACATAGCATACTTTTCAATCAAGGGGGAAAAATCGTGTTCATTGCCGGCCTTTCAAGTTCCTTGGATGTTAATAACATCTACACATTACCAGGGGTGATGGCATATCAAAGCAAGAGTGCAGTTGCATTATAGTCCCCTGCAACTAAGGACTTTCAAGACAAGAGTGCAGTTGCATTATAGTCCCCTGCAACTAAGGACTTTCAAGACATGCCATCAAAACAAGATAGTGTTTGATATACAAATAGGGATAGTCATTCATGCTAAAATCAAATACTTTCTGTCAAAACCAAGAAAAACGAGATTTATCAAAACAAGTATAACATAGTTTTATTAAAAATACCACTCACATAGTTCTTCACACGTCGGGGTCGAGACAAGCCCAAGTCCTACAACCACAGGGCAAAGCCTATTGAATGCACTTTCAAACAAGTCTCTTATGTATGCAAATGATCTCGGAAAAGCATGCTGGGCACTAACCAGGTCTAGGCCGAGGTTCCACACCTCCTTGCCGAGGTGTGTCCCCGAGGGCCACATGCAAGGAAAAGAGGTCGGGAACTCTGGGTTTCCCTCTGCTGATGAACATGAAGAACATGAGTGTGAAAACATAAAAAATATGAATGTTCGATCACAATCTGTTATCACAAATCTGGGATTTTCATGCTACGAGTTTGAAAACACGGACCTGGGTACCCGTACTTGAAGTTCTTGCGGAGATAAACACAAAAACATGATTCTTTATGCAAGCTTTCGGATCAAAACAAGACTTTTTCTTGAAGAACACATGAATGTCATTTTCTCTTTCTAAAACCGAACTCCAAAACAATGTATGGCTTACAAATCATATCCGATCATGCAATGCAATAACATGAACATAAAGAACATCATGAGCAGATCAAGAATCTAACCTTAGAACACGGATCTAACGGTTCGATCTCTAGGAATCAAGCTTGAAGATTTACTTTCTCACTCTAAAACTCCTTCTTCCTCCTAGAGTTTCTCTCTCTACAAGGCAAGGTTATGATTCCAAATGATAGTTTTCTTTACCCGGTTCTGGGGTTTACCCTCTGCTGAGACACGTGGCGGCGACTGGTTGGGTTTTCCCTGAAAAGGTGGCCGACAGACCAGACAAAGCATGGTGGAAGGGTGTTCAACAAGTAAAGCGGTATGGGCTCTCTGACGAGGCAATGACATCGGCTAATAACAAGGCGTATCTAACAAGCTACATGGAATGGCACTCCGGCAAGGGGTGACATCGGCTAACAAAAGGACTTCGGCAACTAAGGTGACAATGACCTCGGCTAGGTAGGACAACACTTGACTAAGCTGTGCCACATCTTGGCCTAGATGCGCCACACCTCAGTCTAGGTCATACCACTCCAGGACGAGATCACTTGGGTGCAAGGTAACATCTCGGCTAATGTGTCAAGGCAAGGACGAAGGTTAACAAGGGGTTCCAAGATACTTCTAGACTGAGGATGACCTCAGCTTGGAATGATCTAGGCATAACGTAACCTAGGCTTGGAATAACACCAGCTAACATAACTCAGGCAAGGCGTGACCTAAGTTTCACATCAGGGAAGGAACAAGACAAGCACACAACACTTAGACAAATCACAAGGCTTCAAAACAAGGCATGGATCTCGCTCGCTTAAGCGAAACAAGTCACAAACATACACATGCAAGCTTAACAAGCCATAATCATATAGATGCTCATGAACATGACGAAGACATAAAATGTGGGTTCCTACACATAGCTTCTATTTAACTTTTATTTTACAATCCCACATAGTTTTGATTTTAAAAATAATTTTGTATGAGATTTTGAAACTCTCATAATATTTAACTTTAAAATAATTACAATCCCACATTGACAAAAGAAAAAGAAAGTGAGTTGTTTCACTTATATAAAGTGTTACAATCCCACATCGAAAAAAAAGAAGAAGAAAAAGTGAGTTGTTTTACTTATATAAAATGAATGTTGTAAAATGAGTTTTAAGGGAGAAACCTTTTAGAAGCTCCAAACATTCATTCTAAAATTATTGAATTTTCTTAATTTTAAACAATTAAGAAAATTTTCATTGGTAAGCTTCCATTTGCCTTTTATTTTACAATCCCAAATCGAGAAAAAAAAGAAAAAAGTGAATTGTTTCATTTACACAAAGTGAATCTTATGCTCCAATTTATATAAATTATTGAAATTTATTAATTTTAAACAATTAAGAAAATATTAGTCAGCTTCCATTTAATTTTTATTTTACAATCCCACATCGGGCAAAAAAAAGAAAAAAATGAACTGTTTCACTTGCATAAAGTGAATCTTATACTCCCATTTATATAAGCAAAAGAAGATTTTTAATGAGAAACCCTATAATCAATACCAATTTTTTTATATTTATTTTATATAAAATGAATCTTATACTCTCATTTAATATTATAATATTGTGCATGTTTCAGTTCAAGATGGTTTAAATTTCAAAATAAATTTTACAGGTTTTAATTAATTACTTTTGTTATAAATTGGTTAGTCTTTTGACTTAGCTGATTAAGCTGAATCGTTTTCGGTTTGACTGATTTACTAGTTTAATCATAGTTTTAGCTCTTTTATCAAAATATATTGCTTAGATTTGTTTGATTTGAAATAAACTAAGATTGACTTTATTAAAAATTAAACGACTGAGATTGCTTGATTAGAAATGAACTTCCCATCTAAACAACTGTTAACTTTTATTTTACAATCCCACATCAGGAAAATGAGGAAAAAATGAGTTGTTTTGCTATAAAAACCTTATGCTCCCATTTAATATTGTAGTATTGTGTATGTTTCAATTCAAGACAGTTTAAATTTTAAAATTAAAATAAAATTTTTAATTTTTAATTAATGAATTTTTGTACAAGTTGGTTGGTCCTTTGACCTAGCCGATAGGGTGAACCATTTTCAGTTTAACTAATTCGCTGGTTTAACTGCGATTTTAGCGGTTTCATCAAAATATATTGGTTAAATTTGTTTGAATCGAAATAAATTAAAAATTGACCTAATTAAAGATTAAATGGCTAAGGTTGCTTGATTCGAAATAAACTTCACGCCCAAATAATTAACTTTTAAACAATTAAAAAAATTCTCTTTTACTAGTTTTTATTTAACTTTTATTTTATAATCCCACATCGAGAAAAGAAGAAAAAAATGAGTTGTTTCACTTACATAAAGTGATCTTATACTCCCATTTATATAAGCAAAATAAGATTTTTAGTGAGAAACCTTATGATCAATATCTCATACTAATTTTTTTGATTTTCTTATAGGGTAAAACTTTGCTCTCTTTTCAAAATACTCGAAGGCAGGCGCAACACGTCACTTGAGGGGAACGACCTAATATTTAATCGATTCAGAGTATTAGGCTTCATGTCATAAAAGATCCGAGTCGCTTTTTTACATGTTGGTTGTCGACTACCTAACACACAACTCTCCTCATTTACCAAGGCTTGGGACTGATGGAGTTGCTGAACAAAAAAAAAAGTTATTTTTTTTTATTTTAATTTGTTTAATTGAAAATTGAGATTAAAAAAATAAATAGAATCCATTATGTTTGGCAATTGTGAAAAAAGTCATTAATTTGCTTAATGTTTGTCTTTTGTTAAAAAAATATTTATATTAAAAAAATTTATTATTTAAGTATTTTTAGTTTAGAAGGATATAATATATATACATATAATTTAAAACAAAAAATGACAAAATAAAAATATAAACTTTTAATTAGCGATTAATAATTTGAATATGTGTATTTAATAAGATATTATGTTTAGACCAATAATATTATGACACATCATTGATATATGTGAATATTAATCTCATTCTAATTGTAGTAACGTAATTTTAAAAAAAAATTAAATTTATAATTTAACAAAAGATGCATAAGTTATGGAATGAATATTGATCTTATTATGTAACATAATTTAAGGAAGAATCTAAATTTAAAATTTTATTTTAAGAATATAAAATTAATTTATAGACCAATCATCTTGTGACACATATTAACAAAATCAACAAAATAAAAAATAAAAAAAGAATTGCGACTTTTAGCTTTAATAAGATGACAACGTTTTAAAATTATAATAGTATATAGATTTTGTATAACATTTGGAAACTCTCATACTATCTTTTTTAAAAGCATCCTTTTGTAAAATATATAAATAATCTCAATGTCACTCTTATTGCTCCTTAATACAAAAATTATGAGCTAATTATGATAATTTTAAATTTATATTTAAAACTTATAAATCATGAAATAGATTATTATAATTCTAAATTTATATTGTACTAATTTTTAATTTAAATTAATAAATTGCTTTCCATATTTAGTGATTCTCAATTTTGAATTTTGAAATGGATTAAGGTACTTTTAATTTCTTTTAGATTTGATATATACTTCCCATTTGAAAATCATAAATCAAAGGATATTAATTTTTATTTTTATTTTTGTTGCTTGAATAAGAGCTAGCCAATAGAAGATTTTTTTAATTCTTAAAAATCAAAAAAATATGAAATTTAGATTGGGAACTTAGAACTCTTTGAGGCCATGTGGGTTAGAAACCGCCTTTTGTTTATATAATATACTAGCATATCACTCGTGCTATACACGGAATAAAATAATAAATTATTTAATAAAAATATGATCATCATATTTAATTTTTTATATTATATAAAATAAAAGTTAAATGGAAGCTATTCAATCAGAATTTTATTAATTGTTTAAAATTAAGAAATTCAAAAAAATTAGTGTGAGATATTGGTCATAAGGCTTCTCACTAAAAATCTCATTTTGCTTATATAAATGAGAATATAACACTTTATGTAAGTGAAACAATTTACTTTTTCCTTCTTTTCTCGATGTGGGATTATAAAATAAAAGTTAAATAAAGTTAGCCAATGGGGATTTTCTTAATTGTTTAAAAGTTAACAATTATTTGGGTGGAAAGTTTATTTCGAATCAAGCAATCTTAGTCGCTTAATATTTAATTAGGTCAATCTTTAATTTATTTCGAATCAAACAAATTTAACCAATATATTTTGATAAAACTACTAAAATCGCAGTTAAACCAGCGAATCAGTTAAACTAAAAACAATTTATCCTATCGGCTAGGTCAAATGACCAACCAACCTACACAAAAATTAATTAATTAAAACTTTTAAATTTTATTTTAATTTTAAAATTTAAACTGTCTTGAACTGAAACATACACAACACAACAATATTAAATGAGAGCATCAAGTTTATATAGTGAAACAACTCATTTTTTTCTCCTTTTCCTGATGTGGGATTGTAAAATAAAATTTAATAGTTGTAAGTTAACAGTTGTTTGGACGAGAAATTCATTTATAATCAAGCTATGACGATCGAGTCTTTCTTTTCTTCTCTTTCCTTTCTTTCTCCTCTTCGTCCTTCTTTTATTTTCAATTGGGCTTGAAACGTTCGGAAATTGCTCTCAACGTTTAACGTTCTTGTTCTTGTTTTCGTTCGATGTCGAATATCACTTGTTTCGGAGAGCGAGAGGTCAGGTCCGGAGTGCCGGGGGTCGAGCCAACACTTTTCTGGGCTGTTAGGCTAGCCGCACGTGCGAGGGCCTAGGGCCACACGTGTGGGGTGTGAGGCCACACGTGCGGATTTCAGGGGAGAGATGGGGCAACACACTGCAATATATGCAGGTGCGGAGCAAGGTGCGTGCAGGGAGGGTCGTACATGCGGGGTTGAGAGCTGCACGTACGAGAGTGAGGCTTCGCAAGTGCGGGGCACGTGCCGCACGTGCGGTAGTCTGGACAGATCCGTGGCTCTGTTTTCTTTCTTCTTTTGGGCTGTTTGTGTGTCATTTTAACCTCATCTCTCTCTCTCTCTAAAAATATATTCATGTCCCGTTTCTCTACATCTCAACCTCAAGGCAAGGTTAAAACCCTTGATCTTCTTCCATCCATTAAGATCCAACCATAACTCCTTCATCAAAGATTTAGAAAATCTCAAGAGCTCTCTTGTGTGTGGTGGAGATTTGGTTCTTGGTACCATCAATCCTAGGGTTTCAACTCCTCTTCTTAATCAAAACCTTGAGGTAGGGAGATTTCCTTGAGTTATATATATATATATATATATATATGTTAGATTTGGTTGATTTAAAGGTTTCATTAATGATATTGAAAGTTTGGTCTTGTCTCATAAATGCCAGGGTTTTAAAAGTGGGTTTGATCACTCTCTCTTCCTAAACTATCTTCCTGAGGACTTTAACTCACATAATAGGAGGGGTGATGTCTTGAGAGAAAACCCTTTCAAAAGATGGGGAAATGTTTGTTTTAGAAGAAGAACCCTAGAAATGTGGGGTTGGGGAGAACATGTTGGGGATTTTATAAATAAATTTTATTTACTTCCAAAGTTAGTAATGTTGTTCTTGTGTGATAAATGTAATGAAGAAAAAGTTATTGTTGCTTATAAATGTTAGAATGTAACGCCCTCAAAATAAATCCATATAACTCAATCATTCATGCTATCCATAGACATAGGAAAATAAAATATATTCATCCATCAGAATATTCTTTACAAGAAGTATTGCATGTTGACAACAAAAGTAAATGCCCTATGGGCTTACAAACTTTTCAAGTCAACACTTGGTTTCAACAAAAGAGAGTTCTAACTCTTAACAGATTAAGCCCTTGGCTTGAATTACATGTAATACAAAAAATAACTACAATAATAAGCCTTCAGCTTCTAAACCTCCCAAGCTACATCCTTGGAGGTAGCATATCACCTGTACCTGAAAAATGATGTCCCATATAGGGTGAGCCAAAGCCCAGTAGAGATACACTAAACATAATATGAGAATTAACTAAAACATTAGCATTTGATAAATGTTTAACTCATATAAATCAACGTGCATCTCTTCCATAACCAATCCATAGTCACAACCATGTTTCAATCCCTTTCCGTTTCATTATCCAATCTAATTCATAGATATGGTTCATTGTTCATCCGAACAGTTCAAAATGAGATTACAACTCATGCTATCAACAATTCAATCATAATAAATTTATAATGAGACTACAACTCATATTATTACCACTTCAATACTTCAATTCAAAATGAGACTACAACTCGTATTAATAACACTTCAATACTTCAATTCATCTACGTTATACAAACGTAATTAAGATTTCGAGACTTTCACCCTGGACACTCCAGCCAACTTTAGTTATCTATGGAGTCCGTTCCCTATCTCCTCCCAAACCATGGAGTACATACTCTATCTCCTCCCAAATAAGATACATATGCAATGTATTTAAACGTTTTATCATATACAATGGTCAATCCAGGCACATATTCAATGTGTTAATTCAACCGTCATATTCAATGACATAACCCAATTGATTAGTTTCAGTTTTTCCTAATCAACATATAGTGTCTACAACGATCAAGACTATCCTCCACCGATAGCCCAAAATAATTATTTCTAAACAGATAATAAATTTAGCAAACAGATAAATTATCAACAATTTCATAGGTAAGTAATTAATCAATCCAACTGCACCATTCAATCTCATAATTTTCCAATTTCATGATTTTCAACTCAATTTCATATTTCCGTATTTCCCCAAATTAATTATACAAATTAATTATTTAAACATTATTAGGGCACTTTGCTCCTTTCCTCGAACATCAACCCTAAGGTTCAATTTCATAAATCCTACAACAATAACCCCATTTTCCAAGGTCTCACATACGCATGGGGCTCAACAATTGAAAACCACTCTTTATATATATCAAATCAAACCCTAACTTTCCAAGATTTCCACAACTTCACCATTTATTCAAAATGACTAAAATTTATGTTAAAACTCATGACAAGGAGTAGTTATCCCCACCTCAAAGTGGAAGCTCAAGAAGATGAAGAGTAAAATTAAAAGATGCTCTAAACCCACAACTTTTTGGATCAAAATGGAGCCCATGCGAAGCTCTACCTTTCTTACAAAGAGGCTAGGGTAGAAGACCACTAGAACTAGGTGTATTTGTAGAGAGAGAGTGTGTGTCGGATCTAGGGTTTTGAGGGAAAAAAGGGGATGAAAAGTTGAAGAAGAAACACGTTGTTGCAACTGATATATTCAAACCTCGCTCGAGCGAAGGAGTGGTCGCTCGAGCGACCAGACACAAAAGGACCTCGCTCGAGCACAAGAAGCGTCGCTTAAGCGAACAACGTGAAGCTTCAGGTCTGCAACCCAGAAGCACGCTCGAGCGCAGGAGTCCTCGCTTGAACGAAGAAACCCAAAACAAAGAGCGAACGAGCTCGAGCGAAGGAGAGCTCGCTCGAGCAAAGGAAAGCTCGCTCAAGCGAAGAAACACAACCTTCAGGTCAAAAAGAGACGCAGACACACGCTCGAGCGCAAGAGTTCTCGCTCGAGCCAAGAGACACACCACTCAAATCTCGCTCGAGCAAAGGAACCCTGGCTCGAGCGAAGGAACTAAAACACAAGGCTCGCTCGAGCAACAAAAGCCTCGCTCGAGCGAAGAGACCAAAACCTGGACAGCAACCATTTGTTCCAACACTCAACCAACCTGTTTCAAACCAGCCCAACACATCCCAAAACTCAAATACAAAGAATCAAAAGATGGAAACGAAAATAAGACAACAAGATACAACCACAAGACTCGAGTCAGGAACACAATACATGACAGGGAAAACCGGGATCACTATATAGAATGTGGTTATTCTTGATGAGTCTAAATGGACATATAGTCATCTTGTGAATCTTGCATTTGGAAAAGGCATGAGAGTTGGTAAAATGCACATTTCAATTGATGGTTGTTATAGCGATCCCGGTTCTTCCTCCTTTGGTTGTTGTATCTGGACTTAGATTCTGTGGAGTTGGTTGTTGTATATATCTTGTTGTCATCCTTTAATTCCACATATTTGAGTTTTAGGATGTGTTGGGCAAGTTTGTTACAAGTTGGTTGTGAGTTTAAACAAATAGTTGTTGTCCAGAATTTTGCTCATTCGCTTGAGTGAGGCTTTTGTCGCTCGAGCGAGATCTGTGCTTTAGATCCTTCGCTCGAGCCAGGGTTCCTTCGCTCGAGCGAGAGTTGGGTGATGTGTCTGGTGGCTCGAGGGAGAAGGCTTGCACTCGAGTCTGCGACTGCGTCTGGTTCTGGACCTGAGAGTTGCATTTCTTGGCTCGAGCGAGCTTTCCTTCACTCAAGCGAGCGAGCTGTATGTTTTGGGTTTCTTCGCTCGAGCATGCTTCTGGTTGCAAACCTGAAGCTTCGAATTGTTGGCTCGAGCAAGGCTTTCTACGCTCGAGCGAGTTATCTTTGTGTCTGGTCGCTCGAGCGACCACTCATTCGCTCGAGCAAGCTTCTATTATATCAGTACGCATCACTTTTTGATTTTCTTTTCTCCCTTAAACCCTAGATCCGACCTCTCTCTCTCTCTCTCTATACATCTTCTCTCTAGGGTTTCATCTATTTCTAGAGTGTTTCTACCCTAGTCTCTTTGTAAGAAAGATAGAGGGTGGCACGGGCTTCACTTTAATCTGAAAAATAATGGATTTGGAGCACTTTGCGTTTTCATCATCTTCTCCTTTGGTCTCTTCATTTCGAGGTAGGGATATCCTACTCCATCTTATGGGTTTTGACATAAATATTATTCATTTAGATTGGTTGGTGTTGTTGGGAAATTTTGGGAAAGTTAGGGTTTGTTTGGTGGTTATAAAAAGGGGGGCCTTCAAATGTTAATGTAACGCCCTCAAAATAACCCCATAAATCATACATTCAAGACATCCATAAACTTAAGAGGATAAAGCATAATTCCATTTATCAGAGTATTCATTACAAAAGTATTACATGTTGATATCAAAAGTAAATGCCCTACGGGCTTAGAACTCTCCAAGCCAACACTTGGTTACAAAAAGAGAGTACTAACTCAAAACACAAAATAAGCCCTTGGCTTGATTTAATGTAACACACAAGATAATCACAAAAAGATAAGCCTTCAACTTCTACAACCTCCCAAGCTACATCCTTGGAGGCGGCATATCCCCTGTACCTGAAAATTGATGTCCTATATAGGGTGAGCCAACGCCCAGTAGAGATATGCTAAACATAATATGAGCAATAACTAAAACATTCGCATTTGATGAATGTTACCACTTATAAATCAACTTACAACATTACCTAGTTGCATGACAAATATGACCATGTTTCATTTCACTTTCCGTTACTTAACCAATTTTCAATTTATGAACGTGGCTCAGAACCTGGCCAAACAATTTAATAAGACTACATCTTATATCAAAACACTTCATTTTCAAATGAGTTACCAATTCATATCAACATTACTTCAATTTCAAATGAGATAACAACTCATAATAAAACACTTCCATACTTCACAAATGATACACAGATTTGTTGTATCAATGGAGTCCATCCCCTATCTCCTCTCAAATAACATCCAGTTTAGGAGTCCATCCCCTATCTCCTCCCAAACCGTGGAGTACATCCCTATCTCCTCCCACACAATACAATGTATATAAACACTTATCATATACAAGATCAATCAATACACATATTCGATGTATTATTCCAACCGTCACATTCAATGACATATTCAACATGATTAGTTTCAGTTCACCTAATCATCATTCGGTGTCTACAACAACCAAGACTATCCTCTACCGATAGCCCAAAGCAATTATTTCTAAACAGATAATAAATGCATCAACAGATAAATTAACAACATTCTCAAAAGTGAGTGATTAATCAATCCAACTCCACCATTCTTTCTCATAATTTCTCAATTTCACTATATCCAAGCCAATTTCATTATTTCACAATGAAAGTCATTAATTACACTAATGACCCAATTAAACCCAAATATGGCATTTTCCCCATTTTCCTAATATTGACCCAAAGGTTCAAATATCATTAATAAACGTTCATAACCTCATTTTAAGACCTACATACACATATATAGTTCAAAAGGAACAAAACCCCTCTTTTCAATACTTCAAACCTCAAACCCTAACTCCCAAAATTACCTAACTTCAACATTACATCAAAATGACTACAAGTTTATGTCAAAGACCATAAATATGAGTAGTTATCCCTACCTCAAATGGAGAGACCAAATGGAGAAGCTGAAGGATTTCGAAGGTGCTCCAAACCCAATATTTTTCGGATCAAAATGAAGAGCAAGCCAAACCCCACACTTTATATAAAGGGACCAAGGTAGAAGATCACTTGATCTAGATGATTTTGTAGAGAGAAGTTGAAGTCTAGAGTGAGAGGCTCTCAAGTTTGGGTTTTGAAAAGTAAAAGAGAGAGAGAAAGTCGAAAAAGTGATCCAAAAAGTGATTTCACTGATAGATATACAAACAGGTACGCTCGAGCGTGGAACTCCCCGCTCGAGCGTCAAAAGCGCCGCTCGAGCGCTGGATGCACACTTCCAGAAGTTTTGCAGTCGATGGTCCCCGCTCGACCGTGAAAGTGGATGCTCGAGTGTTTGATGACCTGCAGAACAAACTACTGGGAGATGAATAATCACGCTCGAGCGTCAAAATGCCCGCTCAAACAGAGAAGCAAAAACGAAGGGCTCGCTTGAGCGTCAAAAGCCCCGCTCGAGCGTGAAGGCCGAAATCTGCGCATCAATTTTTGGTTTCTAAACACAACCAACCTGTTCCCAACCTGCCCAACACAACCCAAGACTCAAACACAAAAAGTAAAGGGTAGAAATGAGAATAAGACAACGACCAACATCTATGGAACCGAGTCTGGAATACAATTAAACAATGAAGGGAAAATCGGGATCGCTATAACCTCCCCCCCTTAAAGAATTTCGTCCCCGAAATTAGATAAATAAGTTTTAAAAAAAAAATCTCAATTCTCAACAATATTACCATTCAATATTTCACAACCTGACCCACTACCAGTCATCCTGTCTCTTTTCAAGAGGCAAATTACAACATATGTTTACAACATGCATTATCAACATGCATTCCTTTGAAATTTATCAATTTCAACACATATTCCACAATTCAATTACATATTCAATGCCAATCAATATATCTGCATTTCTAAAACAGAATTAACACATGCAATGTTAAAATAAACTTCCATTTCCGAACCATATTTGATGGCTATAACATTTCCACAATCTAAAACATGTACAATGTTTTCAAAATTCAACAACATAACAAAGTTTTCGATACATGGTTAAACATTATCAAACAAGTCCGGATATTTCTCACGGACCTCCAACTCACGTTCCCAAGTGGCTTCCTCCACCCCGTGATGTTTCCACAGAACTTTTACCAAGGAAATGGTCTTGTCTCGCAAGACTTGATCCCGCCTATCCAAGACCCTCATCGGTCTCTCCTCATACGAGGCATCCTCATCAACCTCCAAGTCGGTCCAATCCAATACATGCGACGAATCCGGGTCGTACTTCCGAAGCATACTAACATGAAACACGTCATGCACCCTAGACAACTGTGGCGGTAAAGCTAAACGGTAAGCAGCCTCCCTAATCCTCTCAAGGATTTCAAAGAGGCCAATAAACGGAGTGGACAACTTCCCACTCTTCCCAAACCTCATCAAACCCCGCCTAGGTGATATTTTCAAGAAGACATGATCACCTGCCTCAAATACTAAAGGCCTCCTCCTACGATCGGCATAACACTTTTGGCGACTCTGGGCTGTAACAAGCCTCCTACGAATAAGCTCAGCTTTCTCCGTCGTTTCCCTCACCAACTCCGGGCCCAACAAAGGTGCATCACCCACCTCGGCCCAACACACCAGAGATCTACAAGGTTGGCCATACAAGGCCTCAAACGGTGCCATACCGATACTCGACTGGAAACTGTTGTTGTAGGCAAACTCCACCAAGGGCAAGTGCCTCTCCCACGGCCCACTAAAGTCAAGGACACAATCTCGAAGCATATCCTCAAGGATCTGTATAGTATGCTCGGACTGCCCGTCAGTTTGAGGATGATAAGTCGTGCTAAAGGTCAATCTAGTGCCCAAGGCACTCTGCAAACTCTGCCACAACCTAGCAGTAAAACGTGGATCTCTATCTGAGACGATCGACATTGGGACCCCGTGCAACCTCACTATGTCCCGAATATACAAGTTGGCATGATGATCTACCGAATCTCTCACGCGCATAGGGATAAAGTGCGCCGACTTAGTCAACGGTCTTTAGCCAGCCAAATAGCATCACTACCCTGCTGAGTCCTCGAAAGACCTACAACGAAGTCCATAGTGACATGCTTCCACTTCCACTCGGCTACAGGCAAGGGTTGTAACAAACCCGCTGGCCTCTGATACTCGACCTTCACTTGCTGACAAGTAACGCACTTAGATACAAAAACTGCCACATCTTTCTTCATACCCCGCCACCAAAACTGGCAACCCAAATCACGATACATCTTAGTGCCTCCCGGTTGCACCGCAAGGCGCGAATGGTGAAACTCTCAGACTACCTCCTCTCGGCAAGACTCCGACACAAACAAACAGTCTCGGTATCTCACACTCAGGTCAAGATGCACAGTCAAACCCTTCTCAACCTTCTCACTGGAGATCTTTTTCCGAAGGGATTCTACCTCAAGGTCACCTCTCTACGCCTCCAGCACTCGACTCACAAGTGTAGGCTGCGCAACAACAGAAAACAAGGCCGCAGACTCAACAGATTCACCCAGAAGCAAATCAAACTCGCCAAGTGCACCCAACATCTCCCACTCCCGGATGGCTATACAAGCTACATCACTAATGGATTTTCTGCTAAGGGCATCGGCCACAGCATTGGCCTTTCCCGGGTGATAGTGCAACTCAAAGTCATAATCCTCAATGAACTCCATCCATCTCCTCTGCCTCAAATTCAAGTCTCTCTGTGTAAACAAATACTTCAAACTCTTATGATCCGAGAACACCTCGAATCTTTCACCATAAAGGTAGTGCCTCCAAATCCTCAAGGCAAAAATCACAGCTGCTAACTCTAGGTTGTGTGTAAGGTAATTCCTCTCATGTGTTTTCAACTGTCGCGAGCCATATGCTATTACTTTCCCCTCTTACATCATCATACAACCCAAACCCTCTCATGAAGCATCACAATAAACCGCATAACCCAAGCCTCTCTCCAAAATAATCAAAACCGGAGCAGTGGTAAATTTAACCTTCAACTCTTGGAACGACTTTTCACAAGTCTCACTCCATACAAATTTGACCCATTTTCGCGTTAATCTAGTTAACGGCGAAGCTAGCCTGGAGAAATCCTTCATAAACCGATGGTAATACCCAGCTAATCCCAGAAAGCTGCGGATCTCAAAAACACTCTTAGGCTGTGCCCAATCTTGCATTGCCTCAATCTTGGATATATCAACAGACACCCCTTCCCCGTTGACTACATGGCCTAAGAATTTAACCTCTCTTAGCCAAAACTCACACTTCCCAAACTTAGCATATAGCTTATGGGCTCTAAGCAACTCAAGCACCACTCTCAAGTGTTGCTCGTGCTCCTCCTCAGAAGGTGAATAAACCAGAATGTTGTCCATGATAACGACCACAAAACGATCTAAGAATTCCCGAAATATCCGGTTCATCAGGTCCATAAACACTGCCGGTGCATTGGTGACCCCAAAAGGCATCACCAGAAACTCATAATGGCCATACCGCGTACAAAATGTTGTTTTCGGGATATCCTCCTCTCTGACCCTCAACTGGTGGTAACCCGATCTCAAGTCTATCTTAGAAAAACAACGGGATCCCTTCAACTGGTCAAACAGATCATCTATACGGGGCATAGGGTATTTGTTCTTAACCGTAGCCTGATTCAATTTCCGGTAATCAATGCAAAGTCTCAAAGCACCATCTTTCTTTTTAGCAAAGAGGACCGGTGCTCCCCATGGCGAAGTACTAGGGCGGATAAAGCCCTTGTCTAGCAACTCTTGGAGTTGAATCTTCAGCTCACTCAACTCGGCTGGGGCAAAACGATAAGGTGCCATAGAAATCAGCGTCGTGCTGGGCACTAAAACAATAGAAAACTCCACCTCTCAATGTAGTGGCAAACTAACAAGATCCTCGGGAAAGACGTCCGAGTACTAACAAACCACTCTCGGCAATACAGTCTGGGTTTCATCACACTCACTACTCATAAAGCTAGCGAGAAGACAGCTAAGCTCACTCCGCTCTCGCGGATCATACACTGGTGGCAATACTCTACCAACCCGATCCTCCAAGAAATGAAAACAATCCCCGCTCAAGGTGCATACAGTAACCCTCTGGCTGTAGCAATCAATAACAGCCCGGTATGACGATAGCCAGTCCATATCCAAAATCACATCAAAACCCGACATAGCCATAACTACAAAAGAAAATGGAAGCCTGCGGTCGGCGACCTCTATATCACACCCTCTACACCCCTGCTTCAAAATCAATTCACCCCCGACAGGTGATACAACACAAATAAGAGATGCTAACCGTGCCAACTCCAACCCCAAAACGGATACAAATGCAGCATATATAAAGGAATGGGATGCGCCCGTATCAATCAATACATTGGCAACCGAGTTGCAAAATAAAGAGGTACCTCTCACAACCGATGGAGCCGGTACAAGATCCTGCGCGATAGCAGCATACAAGTGCCCTGAAGGCCTCTGATCCATCAGCTCACCTCTCGGAGCATAAGACTGTTGCACAGACTGAGACGATGAAGCCCCCTGATTGGCCCTCGAGGCCTAAACTGACTGTGGTGGCTGAAAACTCTGTGTTTGGCTCGAACCAGACGTATAGCGATCCCGGGTTTGTCCCCTTTATGTACAGTGTTCCGGTCGTAGGTTCCGTGGAGTTGATAGTTATATATCTTGTTGACATCCTTTAATTCTGTATGTTTGAGTTTTAGGATGTGTTGAGCGTGTTTCGAACTGGTAGGATGAGTTTCGGTCTCCAGTGTTGTTGCCCAAGTTTTTGGTGTTACGCTCGAGCGGATGATTCTGCGCTCGAGCGGAGTTCGTTTCTTTAGTAGTACGCTCGAGCGGGTATTCTTGCACTCGAGCAGAGTTTTCACACTTCCAGTATCTGGGCCTCTGCAAAACTTCTGCAAATGTGTTTTTCACGCACGAGCGGGTTTCTTTACCCTTGAGCGGGTATGTTGGCGCTCGAGCGGGATGTTCAGTGTCAGCAAAGGTTCTAAGAGGGGGTAATCTACGCTAGAGCAAACTGGTTTTCGCGCTCGAGCGGATGTATTTTTGTTCTTGTGTCTTGGAGCTCAAGCGGTCCTTACTGCGCTCGAGCAGTTCCAGTTTTTGTGCTTGACGCTCGAGCGTTCTATTATCCGCTCGAGCGGATCATGCGTATATCAGTTGGCAGCTGTGCACTTTTGAATCAGATTTTAACATCCTTTCTCTCTCTTACTTTTTCAAAAAAGCCATTTGAGAGCTTCTCTCACTAAAACTCAACTTCTCTCTAAGTATTGATCTAGTAGGGGTGACTTCCTCACCTTTGGCCTTTACAAAAGTTGTGTTGATCGTCGAGGGCTACGTTTTGATTCGAGCGTATTGAGTTTTGGAGCACTTTGGGTTTCGTCATCTTCTCCCTTTGAGCTCCGAATTTGAGGTAGGGATATCCTACTCCTCTTTATGAGTTTTGTCTTTGAATTTTAGCATTTTGATATGTTGGGGGTTGTTGGGTATTTTTTGAGAAAGTTTAGGTCTTTGTGTAATTTTACAAAAAATGGGGGTTTGTTATATGTAAACCTATATGCATGTTTGATAAAGAGAAATGAGGCTAATGTTGAACTATTGAAGAAAAGGGAACCTTAGTGTTGTTATGTAGATTATGGGTAAAGCCCTAATTACATTGATAAATTAATTTGTACAAGAAATTTAGAGAATTGAGAAATTGAATAGGAAATATTCAAATTAGAAAGATATGGGGTTAAAAGGTGTAGTTGGACTCACTTATCGCTCACCTAGTTAAACCGTTGTTAATATATCAAATTGGTGCATTTATTTCATACTTAGAAATAATTGTATAGGACTATCGGTGGAGGATAGTCGTGATTGTTATAGGCAATGTATGATGATTAGGCAAACTAAAGCTAATCTATTGAGTATGCTAATGAACATAGTGATTGGTTTAATACATCAAAATTTTGTATTGATAGATTGAATTTGTATATGATAATTGTTTATATACATTGTATTATGTGGGAGGAGAAAGGGGATGTACTCCACGGTTTATTGGAAGAATGGGGCTGAACCTCTAAACCGGATCTTGTGACAGTGATACAACACTACAATGTGTATCAGGCTGCGAATTAGAAGTGTTTTCTTATGACAGTGATACAGCACTACAATGTGTATCAGGCTGCGAATTAGAAGTGTTTGTTTGATTTGATATAGCACTAAAATGTTTATCATTATCATTCGTGAAGTATGTAATTGTTTGTTTGATTTGATATAGCACTAAAATGTATATCATTATCATTCGTGAAGTATGTAATTGTTTGTTGATTCGATATAGCACTACAACGTATATCATTTGAGAAATATAGGAATGCTTTTGTTAACTGTGATACAGCATCAAAATGTGTATCCACCATAAATTTCAGAAATGTTTTAGTGATGAACTATAATTGCATCAAATGTTTTGGCCACGGTACTGAGCCTTGTTTTCAGACTCAAAGTTGAATAAGAAATGGAAAGTGAATTTGTAATATGGACATGATTATCATGGAACAGAAATGTGATATAAGTAGATGTATATGAGTTGACCACCTATCAACTGCTAATCTTTTAGTCATTGCTTATAGTTAGTTTAGTGTATTTCTACTGGGCTATGGCTCACCCTATATGGGACACCATTTTCAGGTACAGGACACATGCCACCTCCAAGGACATAGCTTGAGAGGCTAGAGGCAGGCAGACATTTGTGGTTGTATTATCTTTGTTGTATTGCATGTAATTTCAAGCCAAGGGCTTAATGTGTATTTGAGTTAGTACTCTCCTCTTTGTAACCAAGTGTTAACTTGGAAAATCGTAAGCCCGTAGGGCATTTGCTTTTGTTGTTAACATGTAATGCCTTCGTAAAGAATTACTCTGATGAATAGAATGATGTTTAATTCTTATATCAATGCATGTCTAAATGGATGGGATAAATGCTATTTTTTTGAGGGCGTTACAAGACGCACCCGATGTGCCACTCAACTGCGGGCAAAACCTCTTCAGGCGCCCCGCCTGACCACACTGGTAACAAGAGAACGGCTGGGCTCTGCCCTGACTCTAGCTCTGAGGTCGAGCCGAAGATGAAGCTGCTCTCAGTCCTCCTCCCCTTTGCGGGCAAGCTGGAGACTTGTGGCCCAGCTGGCCACACTTGTAACAAATAATGTCTCCCTGACTGCCTCTCCCAAAGCCTGCACTCGGCACTGGAAAGGTAGACCTCACAAAAGCACCCTGGGACTACTGTAATACCCCTGTTCCGTAATATGTTAATTGGTCCTTAACATGATGTGATTATGTATTTTGATATGATTTTGTGTTCCACTATGTGAAAATATGTGGTTTGAAATTCTATCTGTTCACCGTAGGAATATCTGTTTGAATAATCTGCTTTGGAATTAAATTGAGGGCCTTATCGGCCACAGAACCCGAAATTGATTACGCCATTGTGATTGGCATAATTTTTAGAGCCTACGGTGAAATTTAATTGAAAATTGATTCTGGTCAATTTAAACTGATTAAATTGATAAATTAAGTACCCCATTATTTTATATATAAATATTTGTTAGTGGGGCTTATTGTATGATAGCATTACACTCCCCTTTAACTCTTATGAACTCAAGAATATGAGGGATTCAATTGTGAGAGAGTGAGGGCCGGCCTTAGTGAGAGAAAGGGAGAGAAATTGTGCAATTTGGCTTAAAGCTTGGAAATTTGGGGGATTTAGCTCAAGAATTGACTAGAGCTTAGAAGATCAAAGCTTCTAGGTGAGTAATTCTTGGATTATAGTTCGTAATTTTGTGTGTTCAAGCTAATTTGGTGATCAAGAATAAGATTGAAATGAAATTGTGTTGGAATTGTTGAATTGAAGCTTAATATGTGCATGCATGTAAGAAATTACTTTGAAATTGCATGTTTGAGCACAAATGTGTGTAGTCCATGTGAAATGTTAAAGGAAACTCATGTTTTGATCACCATTTGTGTTATCTAAGTTGAGAATGATGAGCATCTCCCACATGCATGTACAAATCATGGGAGTATAAGTCTTGAATGTTTGAATTTGAGCATGTTGATGATGGGTTTGAGATATTATGGGACATGCATGTAGATAAATCATGAAATTGAGCTTCCTGATGTTGTAATTCTATATTAGTAGCATGTTAGCATGTGTAAATGTGTAATTTGAGCCATTGCATGCAAGTAATGTAGCTGGAAAACCGATTTGGAGCTCAAGAACACGATCTGGGAAACCCAGAATTTTGATATCCGCTCGAGCGGGGTAATGGCCGCTCGAACGGGAAAATCGTGCTCCCAGCACTTTTGCAGAGTTGGATGTCCGCTCGAACGGGAAACCTCACGCTCGAGCGTGGAGTTTTGTAGACAGGCCTTCAGCTCGAGCGCTCTATTCCACGCTCGAGCGCATTTTTCATGCAACCAGTACTTTTGCAGGCCTTAAGGGTCCGCTCGAGCGGGTAAGTACACGCTCGAGCGGGTACCCTGTTTTCTGAAATTTTGTTCATGCGTTCTGTGTTTCGTTTCCCGTTCTCTTTCACTTATAAGCACTCTTAGGCATATGTTAAGCATTGTAAATGAGTTGATAAGATAAGAATAAAGCCTAAAGAGGAGTATGTGAATTAAGGAACGGATTGAATGGTTAATGACCCTTTTGTGTTCATGGAATGTGTAGGGTCAAGCTCCAGGGCGAATCCACAAGCCGATCACTGTGAGTAATATCAATATTTGAAAGCTTATCAATGTCCAATTGTTTATTCCCTTATAAACTTTATGAGTTGTTAATTGGGATTGTGGGCAAAGGTCTGACAGGAATAAATGAATGGACCAAAGGTCGTTTCGATAAGAACGAATGGACCGAAGGTCGTTTTGATGTAAATGAATGGACCAAAGGTCGTTTTGATAAGAACGAATGGACCGAAGGTCGTTTGACATGAACGAGTAGGCCAAAGGAGCCGAAGGTCGTTTGACATGAACGAGTAGGCCAAAGGAGCCGAAGGTCGTTTGACATGAACGAGTAGGCCAAAGGAGCCGAAGGTCGTTTGATATGAATGAGTAGGCCGAAGGTCGTTTGACATGAACGAGTAGGCCAAAGGAGCCGAAGGTCGTTTGACATGAACGAGTAGGCCAAAGGAGCCGAAGGTCGTTTGATATGAATGAGTAGGCCGAAGGTCGTTTGACATGAACGAGTAGGCCAAAGGCCGTGTAGACACCCCATTTTTGACCGCCCTTAAGACTTGGGCACCACTGATGTTTTGCTTGGCGGAGAAAGGTGTGCAGGGCAAATGTTCAGTTTCTTCGACAAGGAGAGAGGAAAATCCTTCAAAACACTTTGTTTAGGGGGTTTGAAGTTGAAGAAAAGAGGAGAAGAGGGGAGAAGCCAAGTTGGAGAAGAAGATAGGCAAGAATTGCTAAGAGAGGGACGAGCAGCCCTCGCTGAATCGGGCTTATCTATCTGTACACTTGGAGTTTAGTTATGAGGTCACCACCATTGGAAAGAAGACTTCCGGGGCTTCATTTTTCACTCAAGAATCTCCTAAATCTGAGTCCGGAGGGCGGAGATATGATTGGTTGAAGTTGGGCATCATCCCGGTTGAGCCGAAACTGAGCATCCTTCACCAAAACAAGCACAACTTTTTGCACAGTTGGAATTTTGATGCAAGGCTGGTGCCATTGGAAAGCTTACTTCCGGGGCTTCAAGTTGGACACAAGATTGAGGAAGCTTTGACCCCTTGTCTTGGCTTCCTCAAGAAGCTTGCACCTTTGCATTAGCTTCTCTTAGAAGCTTGGTCCCTTTGACCCTTTTGTATAGCTTCTTTGAGAAGCTTTATGTCATTTTCCTTGCTCTATAAAAGGAAGCCATCCTCCTCCTTTGTTTTGGTTCAGCAAAAACCAGACCTAATACATACATATAACATATATATCACCCTCTCTCTCTATATCTCCCTCTCTCTCTACATTTGGGTGTGTTAGAGTGATCAAACACCCTTGTTCTTGGACCATTTCTTCACCAATCCATAGAACCACACCCCTACACTTCATTCCAGCACATTGGAGGTCATTTGCAGAGGCTAGGAGCACCCAAACTTCAACCAAGAGGTGCTGGCTCATTGGTCTACAAAGGTGAGTCCTTTTCTTCCCTTTTCTAGCCTATTCTTGCATCATATCTAAGCCATAGTTGCTTGTATATTTGAGCTCCGGACAAAACTGAAAGTAGCTTTTTTTTTTAGCTGTATTTCATCTTTCATTAAGGGTCCTACCCTGTTTGAGACCTCCATTTGGCACTTGCCTCTTTACACCTTTGTATGCCATCATTTTTGCATAGTATTTTTGGCCCATGTGTGATCTGTTTTAGAGCCTGATGTAAACTTAAAATAGGCTTATTTTGAGCCCTTCTTCAACATTGAAGAAGGGCTCAACCCTGTTTGGGACCTCCATGCTACACTTGCCTTTATATTCTCTTTTGGGTCCCATTTTTGCATGCCTTGGCAGCCCCTGATGTTGCTGTTTTTGGACTTTGGTCCGAACTAAAAACAGCCATATTTTGACCCCCTTGTCATGTTTCATTAAGGGTCTTTGGCTGTTTGATGAATATTTTGTGTACTTCATGTTATAGCCCTCTTGTGGCCTTAATCTTGCATAAATTGTTTGCCATGCTTGTATCTATTTTCGAGCCTTGTCATCTACTGAAAAAAATCATATTTTTGGTCCCTCTTCAGTGTTGTAGAAGGGTATTTTTATGTTTGGGTTTTTCATCTACCACTTGCTTCATTACCTCCCTTGCGGAGCCGTTTTTGTATGCCATTTTAACCCTATCTTTGCTTGCTGTTTGGCCATGTCATAAACTGTAAAAATGCTTGTCTCAGGGATGCCTTGCTTCTGTCTTCATGCTCCATGTCCATATTGTGCATGCTTTGTATAGTTGTAGGCCATTGCGTATGCCTAATTTTGCATTTCGGGTCGCATGTCATGCATCGGGTGCCATTTTGCCATGATTCGGAGTTGTTTCGGGTCATGTTTAGCTTCTGAAATTTGCATGCTAGCATATCATCTTGCCATGTCTTGTTAGAGTGGCATTCCGTGCCGTAGGTTCGGTTCTCGGTTTGCGTGCATGCGTGCACGTACTTCGAGAGTCTCATTTCATCTAATGGCCACTGGTGTGGGTGCGGCTGAGGTCCATTCACATTGGTGTAAGTCCATCTTGCATTGTGTATGCCATGTTTCAATGCGTTGTGCATGTTATGTTGTTAGCGTTGTGTGTGCCATGTAGTTATATTGCATGTTTGTATGTTTGCTTGCATGCTTAGGTTGCATGTGCATTGTTGTGCATTGCCTCGCCTCTTGACCAACCATGATTGAGGTTGGGTCTCTTGTATGTTGTGTGTGCATTGCATTTTTACATTGAATTGCAAAACTTGGTCTCTTAGGCCATCATGTGTAATTGATGGCCCGAGGGTCGAGGGGCATACTCCCTTGAGTCCATTACATGATTGGGAGAGTGGCCATGCATACACTTGCTTGAAATTCCATGCCATACACTGTCTGTTCTTGTTGCCGTCAAAAACTGTCTTCTGCAGGGAGTTTCTGCCGACCGGCATCATTTAGTGCCGACCGGCAATTTGTGGCTGGCCGATAATTACATAATCTGTCGATGGAAATTATGCACTGCCGGTGGGCATTTCCCCTAGCCGGTGGCACTCTGTAGTATGCAACAAGCATGTCCCAGTACTTTGGCACTGTTCAGAGAAGCAAGGCAGTGTAAACCAAGGCGGCAGTGGTATGGTACGGACTTTCTGGGCAAGACGGGTTCAAGCTTGCATCGTTCGCGCATCCCGAGGCAGGGGCTGTGGCCACCTTTCTTCTTTTTGCATTCATTTTGTTCAGTAATTAGAAATTCTGTAATAATTAATGTGGTTAGTTATTTATTCGGACTGTAGTATTTATTTGGTCCCTCCGAGCGAGGGCATATTTGTAATAAGTGTGCGTGCGTGTGATGTATGTCTTCCAACCCCACTTCTTTCTTCCCTTTTATTTACCTGCTTATGATGGTAGATTAGGGCACATTTATTTTAGCATACCTTATGCTATGCATGCGTGCATTCATGCATTTGTTGACATGCATCAGGCTCGGCACATCATGCTAACTGCATTTGTACTTTAATTTCAAAATTGAATACGTGCATCAATTGATTGCATCTCACATGCCATGCTTAGGTTAGCCGAGCCTACTCTAAATTGCATCCTTGCCTGTGTTGCATTAGCCACTTAACATGAACTAGGGACATGCATGTTTGCTAACTAGTTTATTGTTTTGGCACGGAGTACAATGTAAGTATTTATGCTTTAGCATCTCGCATGCGTGTGAATGTTAACATGACAATATGCTTACCATGCGGCTAAGTGCTTATATGAGATAAACTGTTTGAATGCCTGTGGGTGGAGGTCGAATTGCTTAAATTGGAATAACACATTAAAACTGTGAATTTTAAAGCCCACTAGATAGTGGCAAAACCATCTTTTCTAAAAGCCCACTTGAGGGTGGCAAAACCTGCATTTTAGCCTACTTGCGAGTAGCAAACCATTTTCAAAACAAACATGAAATGTTTTGTTCTAATTTAGGCGATTTGGTCTATACTTGTTTGCTGCGCGCATAACATAGTAATTCTAGGCTAATAATTGGAATAAGAACACATAACGTTTTCAAAATTGGATATCACGGTTAGTAGAGGCCGGTCTTCAGACCGGGCGAGAGGGGGTGCTCATAGCTGACCTTCCCCGATCGTACCCAAGTTCCCGAGCCGAGGCAACTTTGGTGATGACGGACACGTGGCCTTCGGCACCGAGTCAGGGTTTCCTAAATTTCCCCATTAAAAAAATATTTAGGTGGCGACTCTGTATCTGGCAAAGCAGTCCATGTTTGGCACTTCTTTCCAAAAAAATCTGTTTCTCAAAACGATTTGCCAGATTTGGACTCTTTGGTTCAGATTAAGAACCGTGACCCAAATCGAGTCCGAACTGTAGCGGTCCCTCGCGGACTTGTTACAGTTTCTGGCGACTCCGCTGGGGATTTAGAGAGCTTGACTCGAACTCGTGATATCCTGTTTTGATCTCATATATGTGTTTCTTTGCATTGCATGTGCATTGGTGCGCCTAGGAACACAGTGTTTGCCATCTGCCATTCCTGAACGGTTTGCCGGAGGCTTGTCTTGTCAAGGCATGTCCGTAAGGCTGACCGGCTATGGGCTCTGATAGTATGGGAACACAAACCCCGGTTTTACCGGGGCACCCTTTTTGACCACTCGACCTAGTACATTTTCGAATCCATACTGACCATTCCAAATTAGGACAGGCTGCTTACCCGATGTTAGGTTGTTTGAGAACTGCTGTGTGCATAGTGAAACCCTAGCTCCTGACAAAATAGGACAGGGAAACCCTACCCCAACATAGGGGTGTTTTGGCTCTCTCTTACTTGCTATGTGCTTTTAGAGTGTATCTCTATAGGAATGCATATATCAGTTTGCAAGTTTGGGCATCAGGCCTGTGGGCATCAGTATTTGGGGAATCAGTTTTACCTGAGGGTATCAATTTTGGGACAGATATTTGGGGAACAGTGATCAGTATTGAGCATAGTCATTCCACTATGATTATATCCGAGCTGAGATGCTGTCTGTTTTCTCTTTTGCAAGGTAGTCCCGGAACCATAGCTTCAGAAGGCTCCGATATCCCCCAGGCACATTGGACTAGTGCTGATAGACTTTGTTAGGTCAGAAATTCAATTCAAGGGCAACCAGTGTTCTTTTGCCGAGGCAAGGTAAAGAAGGGCCAAACAGGGCTCATTGGTTCATCTGATCCGACAGTCACCAGCCACATCACCTTTGTTCGGACTCAGCAGACCATGATGGCACAGGGTTCAGAAGAATTTGTGGCCGTGATAGCAGCGTTAAATCAGGGAACTGCCATGCAGGCTGAGACCAGTATTGAAACGCAGCGCCCACCTGGGGTATCTGCCTCACATCCAGCTTTGGAACCCCAGCCAAACTTTGACCCACTTCCGCCGGTTGAAGATTTGCCGTGTCTGAATTCTCGGGAAAGGTTGACTCAAGCTCAGGTGCTCAGACCCCTGGTGCAGCCTACTGAGAGGCTTCGACCCTTTCATGTTAATGAGCTCAACCCGACTACAGTGAAGATTGTGAACCTTGAGAAGCAATTCAAAAAGGCCCAGGGCCTTAACTCCATTCCCGACATTGAGGATGGGCACACCGAGGCTGCCGTTCGGCTCCCAGACAGATTCAAAATGCCATGTATTGACCGTTTCGACAGGTCTGGAGATCCAATGGTACATATCCGACTTTTCTTGGATGTCCTAAAGCCGATGGGACTGACTAAGCCACAGAAACTCTCTCTATATGGAAGAACCCTGTCGGGTGTAGCAGCTACTTGGTACACTAAGTTGGAGGACAAAGTGAAGCAAGACTGGGAAGAATTGGCTGAGGCCTTTGTTGATCAATATTCCTACAATACCCAAGTTGAAATGACCATGCAAGAGCTTGAAGCAACCCGCCAGAACCCAACAGAGCCTTTTGTGGAATTTGTTGCGAGGTGGAGAGCAAAGGCAGCACAAATGACAGATCGTCGCCCTTCTGAGAGGGATCAAGTGCAAATGATGGTGCGAAACCTCGAGCATGATATGTTGCAAAAGTTGATAGTTGCTCCATTATTCACTTTCAAAAGTTTGCATGAACTGGGGGTTCAGGTCGAGAATGCGTTCAACAGCGGGATCATTCCCAGAACAAGTGAACCGACAAGGAGGGCGATTGCAAGGAGTACCAATGTTGGTAGTAGCGTCATTCCCAAATCCACCGAGATCAATGCATCGCCACAGCCAGCCCTTTTGCCAAACCAAGCCTACAAACAGCCGGCCCAGCCCGAGCTCAGGGCAGAACTTTCACTCCCCTCTATATGAGCCTGACTAGCGCACTAAAAGCCTTGATGGAAAGAGGGCATCTCAAACCCCTCGATCCTCAACCTCTACCTGACCCACTTCCAGCCAGACATAATCCCTTCAAGTACTGTATGTACCATCAGCAGCGCGGTCATGGCACCGACCGTTGCTACCGCCTTCGTCATGAGGTCCAAAATCTGATTGACAACCGGACGATAGCTCCACCTTCAGACCCCAATGACCAAGTACCTCATCCACATCTCAATCTGATCCACACACTGGCCGTCCCTTACGACCCCAGCGTATACATCACCCCGGCCCATCTACCCAAGCCTGAGGTGTTTATCCCGGAAAGCATGAACTTATGCATGATGGGTGCATCTGAACCCCAATTATCTCAAACCCATGAACCCACTACTTCTGAGCTGATGAAGATGATCGAAGATCTTCAGAGAACTGTGGCAGATCTAGCCTTTGGGGTTTTGGCCCCATCATCAACCACATCACGTACCAGGGAGTTCATGTCTAAAGGCTCCCCAACTTTGGGACGGGTTGCATTGGAAGAAGGCCAACCTCTTGGTAAAGTGGAAGCGACGGGTAAGAGCAAGGTAGGAGCAGGAAATGGTCACCATGAACACCTTCGCTGGGATATTGAGGCTTTGAAAGCTGAGGGACTGAACAAAGAGCAAGTCCTCGCAGTTGTCGCAAAAACTGTGGATGACACTTTCGCCACTCAGAATGAGAGCAGTCTGAATCAAGGGGCAAGCCGGGAGAAGGGCCTTTGTACTAGGAATGTTCCCTTCAACCCTAATCCCATGCTCGGAAACGATCAGAAAACCCAGTCAACGCCTGCCAATCCCTTTGCTGGTGCATCCAGCAAAACTCCACAAACCTCAAAATATCCACCTCGAGGCCAGAGGGTGTTCGCACCACTGTACATGTCTCTATCAGCGGCCTTTAGGATCCTGATTAGAGAAGGGAATTTGAAACCCTTGGAGCCGCGACCACTGCCAGATAGACTTCCTTCCTCCCATGATCCGACCAAGTACTGTGCCTTTCATCAGCAAGTCGGCCATGTCACTGATGGTTGTTTCCGTCTTCGCCACGAAATACAAGATCTGATTGACAATAAGGTCATCGCCACACCAACTCAGTAAAGTCTATCATCATTGGATCAGTGAACTTGGGGGATAATGTGATGTGATCGGGGGATGAACCACCTGCGGATGGCGCTCGATTTACTCCAGATGTGGTGTATGGCACGCACTATTTTGAGCATTTGTGAATGCTAGTTTTGTACATTCTGACTTGGGTATTGGGTCAGTCTTTTTTGTTTCAGGTCTGTCTTGTTGTATCGAGTCAGTCCTGTTTTGTTAAGAGTCGGGTGATTTCGGGGGTATTACTTCGGATATCACTATTTTGCTTTGTGTTTGTCCTTTTGAGTCTGTTTCTGCCAGGGAGCCAGTTGTGCCAACAGATTTGAATGAACAGCAGTGATTTTCACACTCTTGTGTTTGCTTCTGCCGTGTGCCAGTTGTGCCAGAAATTCTAAACGAGATGGCAATATTTGACTAGAAGCTGTGCCTTTTCTGTGCCTTGAAGTCATTGTAATGACCTAAGCTTTTCAAAACCTTTTTGAACACTGCGGTGATAAAAATGAAGAGGAAGGAATTCCTCAGATTTTGCAAAATTTGATCAAACTGAGGGAAAGAGAGGCGTGCTAAGCCCTTAATGAATGAGATCATGTTTGTTAATGTGAGTACTGAGAAGGATCCTGGCTTGATCCAGATTGGTCCCACACTGTCTTCAGCGCGAGCGATTTGTCGCCACTACTACAAAAATAGTTAAAGATCACACTTTGACAAAAAAAAAGATCTCATTTTTATTGGAAGTGTGATAAAAAAAATTAGATTGATATTTTAATCACACTTAATTTGATTGAGTGTGATAATATTTATTTTTTATGTCACTTTTCAATTAAGTGTGATTATATATATATATTTTTAATCACACCTTCTAATTAAAGTGTGATTATATATACACTACTACTTTTTAATCACACTTTTTAAACAAGTGTGATTATATATATATATATATTTTAATCACACATTCTAATTAAAGTGTGATTATTTATATATTTTTTAATCACACCTTCTAATTAAAGTGTGATTATATATACACTACTACTTTTTAATCACACTTTTTAAATAGGTGTGATTATATATATATTTTTTAACCACACATGCTAATTAAAGTGTGATTATTTATATATTTTTTAATCACACTTTCTAATTAAAGTGTGATTATATATACACTACTACTTTTTAATCACACTTTTTAAATAAGTGTGATTATATATATATTTTTTTAATCACACATTTTAATTAAAGTGTGATTATATATACATTACTACTTTTTAATCACACTTTTTAAATAAGTGTAATTATATATGTATATTTAATCACACTCCCTAAATAGGTGTGATTGTATAAAATATTTCAATTTGATTTTTATATAAAATATACAATTCCCAAATTGGCACCTCTATTCTACCCTTGAATGATAGAGACGACTCACTACTAGAAAAGAAGGCTTTAGACACGGAACTTTTTCACCCATTTTTTCATCTTCCTATCTCTCTGGCTCTATCTCTCTTCTCTCTCTCTCTCTCTGTCTCTCTCTCTCACTCATCACTCTTCTCTGTCTGTCTGTCTCTCTCTCTCTTTCTCTCTGTCTCTGTCTCTCTTATTTTTCTCTCTCTCACTCATCACTTTTCTCTGTCTGTCTGTCTGTCTCTCTTTCTCTTTGTGTCTCTCGTCCATTTCTCTTTTGTCTATCTCTCTCATCTCTCTTCTCTCTCTGTCTCTCTTCTATATCTCTCTTCTCTTTATCTCTCTCGCTCATCTCTCTCTGTCTCTCTCTCATTTATCTCTTTTCACTATTTCTCTCTCTCTCTCTCTGTCTATATCTTTTCACTCATTTTTTCATCTTTCTCTCTCTCTCTTCTCTTTCTCTCTCTCACTCATCACTCTTTTCTTTCTGTCTATCTGTCTTTCTCTCTCTGTGTCTCTCACTCATCTATCTCTTCTCTCATCTCTTTTCTCTCCCTGTCTCTTTCGCTCATCTCTCTTCTCTCTATCTCTCTCATCTTTTATCTCTCTCTGTCTCTCTCGCTCATCTCTTATCTCTCTCTGTCTCTCTCGCTCATCTCTCTTCTCTCTATCTCTCTCGTTCATCTCTCTTCTCTCTATGTCTCTCTCGCTCATTTCTCTTCTCTCTCTCTCTCTGTCTCTCTCGTTCATCTCTCTTCTCTCTCTGTCTCTTTTTCTGTCTCTCACTCTCTATCTCTTTATCTTTTTGTCTCTCTCTCTCTTCTCTTTCTCTCTCTCTCTCTCCCCCACTGTGTTCGTGTTGCTCACTCTCTCCTT
This sequence comes from Camellia sinensis, assembly GCF_055761805.1. NCBI lineage: Eukaryota > Viridiplantae > Streptophyta > Magnoliopsida > Ericales > Theaceae > Camellia > Camellia sinensis. The sequence continues at coordinate 88,199,197 of NC_138965.1, forward strand.
TCCGTCTTCTCTATTTACTGAGCTCCCTCTCGATTTATCTATCCACTACAAGAAAATGCACTTTTAGCGACCACTTTGTCTCTCTCTCGCTTATCATCACTCTGTCTTTGTGTGTGTGTGTCTCTCTCTCTCTTTCTCTCCTCTATCTGTCTCTCACTCATCTCTCTCTTTCACCACCCATCTCCTTTACCACCTTCACCACTATTGTAAACGCCATTCCGCTACCACCATTACTACCACTGTCGCCACTTCACCTCTACGACTACCATTACTACTACCATTGTCACCACTACCACTACTGCCACTCCTACTACCATTACCTCTCATTCACCCTTGCCACTTCATCTACTTTACACTACAAGAAAAGTGGGCTTATGAGACGGAACTTCTTGCAATGGCACATTTGTCGTCGCAAAAAATATGACTTTTTGAGACAGCACAACTTGTCGTCGCAAAAAATGTGCCTTTTTTAGACGGCACAGCTTGCTGTCGCAAAAAAAATGTGACTTTTTGAGACGGTACAACTTGCCGTCGCAAAAAAAATGTGACTTTTTGATAAAAAAAATAACAATAATTTTTTTTCATTAAAATAAAAATAAAACAAATAAATTTTCAATCTATAACTAAAAAAAAAAGAATTTTTTTAAAAAAAAAATTCATTAACTACAAAAAAAAAAAATTTATTTAACAAAAAATAATTTTTTTTGGCGACGGCAATCCCCATCGAAAAAAAAAAAAAAAAGGTTAAACCACATTTTGTTGTTTAAATTTCATTTGTGACCGAATTTATTTTTTTTTTCATTCCCGCTATGTTTCCCCCCATTTTTTTTTCCATTCCCATTCTGTAAACCCCCCAACCCAAACAAAAAATCCTCAATCTCAAACCACCCGCCCAAAACCAAAAATCCATAATCTCTTCTTACCCCCCTCTCTATCTCTTTTCACCAATTTTTCATCTTCCTCTCTCTCTTCTCTTTCTCTCTTTTACTCATCACTCTTCTTTGTCTGTCTGTCTGTCTGTCTGTCTACCTGTCTCTCTTTCTCTCTGTGTGTCTCTCACTCATATCTATCTCTTCTCTCATCTCTTTTCTCTCTCTGTCTCTTTCGTTCATCTCTCTTCTCTCTATCTCTCTTGTTCATCTTTCTTCTCTCTCTGTCTCTTTTTCTGTCTCTCACTCTCTATCTTTTTCTCTCTTCGTCTCTCTCTCTCTCTCTTCTCTTTCTCTCTCAAACTCATCACTATTCTCTGTCTGTCTGTCTCTGTCTCTGTCTCTTTCTCTCTTTGTCTCTCGCTCATCTCTCTTCTCTCTATCTCTCTCATCTGTCTTCTCTCTCTGCCTCTCTCATTCATCTCTCTATCTCTCTCATCTCTTTTCTCTCTATGTCTCTCTTGCTCATTTCTATATATCTCTCTCTTGCTCATTTTTCTTCTCTCTCTATGTCTTTTTCTTGTTCATCTGTTTTTGTTCTCTTTCTTTCTCTTTTTGTCTGTCTCTCGCTCATCTCTTGTTTCTCTTTATTTTTCTGTCTCTCTCTCTTTCTCTCTCTGTCTCTCTATCTCTCACTCTCTTTCACTCATCACTCTTCTCTCTGTATTTTTCTCTCTATCTGCCTGTCTATTTGTCTCCCCCTCATTGTGTTCGCCTTGCTTACTCCCCTCTCCCTTCTTTTCTATTTACCAAGCTATCTTTCGATTTATCGAGACACTACAAGAAAATGCACTTTTGGTGACCACTTTGTCTTTCTATCGCTCATCACTCTGTTTCTGTCTCTATTTCTCTTCTCTATCTGTCTCTCACTCATTTCTCTCCCACCACCCATCTTCTCTACCACCTTCACCATTACAGCAAATGACATTCCACTACCACAACTACTACTGCTGTTGCCACTCCGCCTCTACGACTATCATTACTACCACCATCACTACCACTCCACTACCACCATTACTACTACTATTACCTCTCATCCACCACCGCTACTCTATCTCCTCTGCCACTATCACAACTTCACCACTAATCTCATTCGCTATCACCACCACCACCACTATCATCTCTTATCCACCACCTTCACCACTAATTTCATTCTTTCATGTCTCTTATTTCTCTGTTACTTTTTCTGTGTCCCACTCTCTATCTCTCTTTCTGTCTCTCTTTCACTCATTACTCTTCTCTGTCTGTCTGTCTGTCTTTGTCTCTGTCTCTCTCTTTTTCTCTCTTTGTCTTTTGCTCATCTCTTTTCTCTCTATCTCTCTTCTTTCTCTATCTCTTTCGCTCATCTCTCTTTTCTCTATCTCTGTCTCTCTCGCTCATCTCTCTTCTCTCTCTGTCTCTCTCTTTTTCTATGTCTTTCTCTCGATCATCTCTTTTCGCTCCCTTTATCTCTCTTTTTGTCTATCTCTCGCTCATCTCTTATTTCTCTCTCTTTTTCTGTCTGTCTATCTGTCTGTCTCTATCTCTCTTTCTCTATATCTCTTTCTTTCTCTATCTATTACCTCTTCTCCACCACCATCACTCAATCTTCTCTACCACTACCACAACTTCACCACTAATCTCCTTTGCCATCACCACCACCATCACCTCTTCTCAACCACCTTCACTACTATTGCTGCTCCCTCTTCTCTACCACGAAAAATTAGCTCTTGGTTTTTAATAACAAAAAAAAAAATAGGTCACAAAATTTTTTTTTCATTGACCATAAAAAATTAACTTTGTTTTCACAAAAAATATTTTTCATTAAAATATTACATCTACTTCTACCAAATAAAAAAAAATTATTAAAATAAAAATAAAAACAAATTTTTCTCTTTTTTCACTGACTCACCCGATGGCTCGCCAAACTTAATTTCCCCCCTTTTTTTCCCTCCGCCTTCCCCCTCCCTTTTTTCATTTCCTATTAGGTTTGTAGAGCCCTTAATTTCACAACACTGTTTCAAAACAGTGAGCAAACCTTAATCTGAGAGAGAGAAGATAGAGGGTTTGAAGAGAGACTGGGGTTGAAGGGGAAGGGTTTCAATCGACGGGAAGACTGGTTCAGCAGCGGCGAGACTAGTTCGGCGGCGAGACGGTACGCTTCTTTTGACTCTTCTTTCGACTCTCTCATTCCAGTCGGTTCCTCTATCGACTGGGTGGAAATGGTTCCTCTATATCTCTATGTTGCCCCCACCGCCATAGCCATAGCAGCTTATTAGTGGTGGTGGTTGTTTTCTGCGAGCGTCGGTAATGTCGCAGAAGCGGCAGCAGGAGGACTCCAAGGGTCGTTCGGAGGGCAATGGGTCCAGTGAAAAGCATCGCAAACATCCTTCTTTTAGAAGGTCTCTCTCTCTCTCTCTCTGTGAAACAAATTGGAACATCATTATGTTTTGGATCATGAGACTCTGGGGTTGGGAAATCCAATATTCTCTCGAGATTTACCCGAAATCTGCTTGGAGTCCAGATCCACGATCGGTGTTGAGTTCGCTACCAGAACTCTTCAGGTGAACTTTCCCCCTACTCTCTGATGCCTTCACTTTTTTTTTTTTTTTTTGGTCAATCGGGCTTGAATTTGATCTGTCTAATTTGAATGTTTGTTTACAACATCTGACATTTCTGGGTTTTTTAATTTAATTGTTTGGTATTAGTTTTTTTTTTTTTTCTTTTTTTTTTTTTGTTTGTGTGGATCCTCTGCACTTTGTCCTGCTGCAACTATCCCACAAGAGATTTTTCAAAAATATGTTTATGAATATTGCACACATATGTTTATAACTTTGTGCTTATGTTTATCTCACATTAAATTCTTTTTAACTATTAGTTGTTGCAAACTTGCAGTATGGCTATTTTCATTCATGTAGATTTACATCTTACATACTCCAAGTTTGAAATTTAATGCTGACACCATGTTGGTTGTAAGTTATAGCACAGTAGGTTTTGGTTTATTTGTTTTTACTAATCGGGTTTCAGGGTAAACCCCAACTAATCCCGAGACCCACGCAAAGTGCGCCCCCTCCATGTTGGTCGGCAAATCTCGGGCAGAAAAATAGAGTGGGTTTAGGGGTCAGTGAGGAAAAATTGCAAGTGTGAAATTCTAGTACTGAATGTCAAGAACTAAAGTAGAAATAGAGGCAATACAATGGTAAACCAGGAATGTCCTTGTTTAGCAAATATCTTAATCCTTTACATGCTTGTACTGCTGCTTCAAGCCTACAAATGCAAATACAAGAAAATATATATACCAATTCCTGTACATGCTTGTACTGCTGCTTCAAGCCTACAATGGAGGCAATATTGGAGTAAGCCTAATGCTCTAAAGCTTATTATCCTGAGACAAATCCTTTCTGCAGCTCAAAATAGCAAGTATATGTGATGTACAAACAGCTCAAGCCTTTGTATAAGTTTGATCAATGGTTTTTTTCTTCATAGTAGTCAAGGAAAGGTCCTTATTTCATAGTCCGTTACTGTGGTAACCATTATTTTGGTAAATTTTTTGACTTAATTTGATGGGATATTATCTTTAAAATCGCATAAACTTAGCATTGTTTCACCTGAGATTAATAAATGACTTCTGGTTCACAATGATACTAAATTTTGGATTCTATACTTGTTCCTTTGTGTGATATATAAACCTCAAAGACATTCAATTAATCTTTATACATATCTATAGGTTTTAGTTTACATTTCCCACCATTTTTATGTATTTCCAAATTCTTTTTGTTGTTTCCATTATGTTTATTAAATGTGTATGATACAAGTAAGAACCGTTTCCATTTCTCTATCCAAAACAATAGAAGGCCAGCAGAAACTAGTTGGAGGAAATGATACTGTTATGAGGTGAAGAAGATTAGTTGATAATGCAAAGACAAACAAATAAACTCATTTTTCAAGTATTTTTTGCAATGCCTGAATGCTTACCACAATGCCCAATAATCAAGTAAATGGTGTTAATAGCTATCTTACCTCAAGTATTCCATGTCCAAAACTGCTCTCCCTATATGCGCTCCACTCAGGTTGTTTGTCCCAGCAAAAGTTCCCTTTTGCAGGGCCAGACGAGAAATTCAAATGGCATACCCCTCCAAATTCTGGCACGTTATCTCCAGCTGAAGGACATTTCCCAGGATCATCTGCATGATCAACATCAACTTTCTCTATGTTTCCACCATCACCAACTGTTATGTAAACAGGACCGCATGGATCAAGCATATAATTGTAGACTCTATTCATCCGCTCATAAGCATGCACCTGGAATGAAGACAATATGTCACTTTGTTTAATAAAGAAAGAAAAGAGCTTGGGAAATGGATCTGTGAGAATAAGAATAATATTAGTATAGTATATATTATGTGAATATTGTTTTCACAGGATCATGAAGGGTTATTCCATGTTCAATCTCCATCTGCTTTATGGCATTTTGGATGTGAGTGTATACATCTTGGAACACTTCGGTGAAATATTAAAAAGCAGGAATTCTACAATCAGCATCCTAGTCAAGATCCTCATGTTTATTATGTATATATGTACACTCACTCAGTTATTTGTGTTCTGAAACAAAAAATAAATTGTGGACAAACTGCTTCTCAGGTGAGATTTTCATGTACTTGTCCACTCTAATACCATGTTAAGTCACCAGTTTTACCAAAATCATAAGCTCTTAGGGAATGGGCCTAACAATGTATATCAAGCTATCCAACAATAGACACATGGCAATTCATCACCATGTCACAGGTAAATAATTTGCATGTGTCATCTGTCTGTCAATACTCAGGAGCATATGCATTTGTTTAATGTTTATTTCCATTACTGCTACTTTTGTCAAAAAGCTCATATAGACCCGTGTCATTGTAATGTTACTTTGTGACATAAATTTGTATAGAAAGAAGTGTAGTAGGAGTTTCTGCATTAAGAAACACGAGGGAAAACCCAAAAAACTAGAAAACATTTGATAGACATGAGTTAGTCGATTGTTATGCCCAATAATCACAGATAAACAAAAACTTGATTTAGTAAACGACACAAAATAAAACATTTTGTTATCTGCATGAAAAAACTGTTGTGTACTAAATATGTGTACCAGGCAATACTGAATGTCAAGAACTAAACTAGAAATGGAGGCAATACAATGGTAAACCAGGAATGTCCTTGTTTAGCAAATATCTTAATCCTTTCCATATGTTTTCATCTAATTCCTTAATATTCATAGCACTCTCTGTACCTCATATTAGTAACTTTGCATCCTTGTTCTCATCTTCATCATAGTCATTGTCATTTGTAAATTAATGCACTGTAGGGAATTTTTGTCATCCTGGTACTTTGATTGTTTCCTATCCTGTTTCCTTTTTTAGTAATATATATATATATATATATATATATTTTGTGTGGCTCTTTTGGCTATTTTTTAACTTCCCAAACTTACCCTGAATATGATTGGCATTTGTGCTCCCCTGTTGCATGAGGTGGATATTTAAATCTTAATAAATAAATTTCTGTTTTGAAGTTGACCTAATTTCACCAATTAGGCCACATGCCACTAGTTCTATGACTCATGCTTTGTTAGTTTCTATGTGAGCACTAAAGAATGCATGTAGTTTTAGATATTCTGCTGTAGCATGTACATGATTTGTTTTGTCTATGGGCTTTGAGAAAAATATTTGGTTTCGTCATTGATCTTCTACTCCCCTAATTGCTAATTATATCCGGATTGCGAATCATATATCATTCATGTTCAATTTTACAATTAAGCAAATTTGCAAAATCCTTTCAGATTCTGTGTTGGGGTGAATTTACTTGAAAATATAATCTGTGTGATTGATCCATACGAGTCACAGGCTTAATGATGCGTCTCATTTTATTGTTCATGTTATTTCTTTTTTTAGGTTGATTTGCTCAGAGGTTAGAAATCAGAGGAGTTGGAAGTAATGAACAATGTCTTGGCCAGGTATTTTGAGATAATAATGTATTTTCTTTATGATTTTTCATACGCTTGTGCCAGCTGTTAGTGTTTGCACTTATTTTCGATGTGCCATGAACTTGTTCAAAAGCTTTGATTCCCTGTGGTGATGTGTTGTATTAGATCATTTATTTTTGGGGGGACAAACTTCACTTCAACACCCCATGGTTAATTCTACTTGTGGTTTACCCCTCTTGATATTTAGAAATAAGCATATAACGTTCCTATGATTTGGTGCACCATCAAAATTAATAGCTTATATGAAAACATGTGCTTGGAATGCGAATGGTTCTGTTAAAACACATTTCATACCCAAAAAGATGGCAAAAATGCCCTTAGTTTGCTCAATGTTAAGGCTATTTCAGAGGTATTTTGATCCTTTCACTGAAGTGTATAGACGGTGAACTTTAATCTTCGAACCATAGAGGGTTATATGCTTATTTTAAACATCTGAGCGTAAACAACACATGGAGTAAACCATATGGGGTAAAGTAAATTTTGCCCTTTTTTCATTAACTTTTTTTAGTACTCTTTTAGGACTAAATGACGGGCTTGGGTGTTTGTTTGAGCAGGGAGGAAATGACTTTGAGATATATGACTTAGAGAGAATAGTGGGTCACACATGTTAGCTTTATATTTCAGCTTCTTATTGCATTATTAAATACCATGGATTTTTCTATTTCCATGGCATCTAGAGAACCAAATGTATCATTAGTATAGTGTCATTGCAAAGAAAGCTCCAATCAGACTGGGATGATTGCAAAACAGAATGGATCCATTTTTGAAAATAAATATAATTGGTGATATTCTCATACAATGCTGTAAATGATTTTTTACATAAAACAGAGTACTTGTTTTAAATGCTATGGAAAACAAAATGGAAAAAATGTTGCAACTTCAAAAGAAACAATTTCATTTGGATAATGCTGTAAAACAACATATATATACACATAATTCTCGTTTTAAATGATGCAATTGGGAGTTTTTAAACCCACCACACACCCGCCATGTTCATCTCTACACTTATATCTTCAAATTTTTCTTCGTAACATACAAGATATACAATGCATATAGTGAGTGTAGAGAGAAAATAAGCGAGTGTATTTAGAAGCTCTGATGAATTCTTTTCATAAATGCAGCCTCTGCTTCTCCAAAACTTGTTGCTGCTAGTGATAGTAACTGCAATGTATGTACTCCCCCTCCAAAAAAAAAAAATGGAGTAAATTCTTGAGTTTTTATTTATTTATTTATTTATGAGTACCTTAATAATATACATTCACAAAAAGATCGTACACAAGCTGTATTGAGATTTATCATTTTTAAATACTGCACTCATTAGTGACCTCCTAATTATAATGTCATTGACACTGAGCTGCTATGGCATCTAATTGTTAACAGGGAAGTTACTTCCAAAAGGATTAAGATCAAGCAGAAATGATTAATGTTCTTATTTTGGTTTGCTGAATTAACTTTTTAGTTTATTCATATGCATCAGCGGTTTCTGGATTAATTTGTGTTTTTATTTTTCAGGTCAGCAATTTTTTGGAGAGATGCAAAATATGGTTCAAGAATTAAAGAACTTAGTTTTTTAAGTTTTTTTATTTTTTATAATATGTAAGCACAGTTAATTTTTTTTATTTAATTCCTTTGTATATGTTTTTGAATATTTAATTTTTATTTATGAAATATATGACGTTATTTCATTCAATATGTGGCTATGATTGAAAACATAGTATATAGTGTGTATTACATTTTTTAAATGTGCATACAAAAATAATATTGATTATTTTTCAAATATGTCAAACCCTTTTTTTATTACAGATTTTATTAGTTATTAATCACACTTAAAAGGTGTGATCTAAATATTATTAATCACACTTAAAAAGTGTGATTACAAAATGATCCTTTTTAATCACACTTTCAAAGATCACACTTCAAAGGTGTGATCTAAATGTTATTAATCACACTTAAAAAGTGTGATTAAAAATGAACCTTTTTAATCACACTTTCAAAGATCACACTTAAAAGGTGTGATTTAAATATTTTTAATCACACTTAAAAACTGTGATCTAAATATTTTTAATCACACTTAAAAAGTGTGATCTAAATGTTATTAAGCACACTTAAAAAGTGTGATTAAAAATGATCCCTTTTAATCACACTCCCAAATATCACACTTTAATAAAACTTAAAAGGTGTGATTAAATAACATACATCACACAAAAAAAGTGTGATCTTTATCTGTTTTTGTAGTAGTGCGCTTTCTTAAAAACTTTTGAAAAATGTTTTGCGCAGCCCTGTGACGACTTGTGTGGAATTGCTCTTGAGATTGTGCAGCCTAGGATCGCTCTCAGCCTCAAGATTCTGTCCATTTGTTTTCAAACCTCGGACTTAAATTCAGAATGTTCAATGGTCAACCGCCATATGAGGCCTGTGTGGCCAGATTCGAAGCAGCCCTCGGACAAGAGGCAAGAAAGTCAGATCAAGAAGATTAGACCTCATCAGAAGAAGCTTGCAAAGCTAGAACAGAAGTACCCTTCAAACTAGGGGCAAAGATGTCAGACGTGCTCGAAGAGCCGAAGATGAGTCCTCTTGCAAATCAACAGCCACTCTCCTGGATACGGATGGCTTCAAACTCTTACAACCATTTGGCATGGACCAAACTACGCTTTTACCCTTTGAGAGGCTCGCTGGACCGAAAACCCAGAAGGGCGACCCAGGCAAAAGTTAGAGCAAAAGAAAAATACAAAAAAGAAAAAAAATGCAAAGAAAAGAAAATAAAAAAAAAATAGAAGGGGAAATGAAGTGAAAAGAAATGAAAAGAAAAGAAATGAAAAGAATTGAAAAGAAAAGAAAAACAAAGCTCGCAAGGTCGAAAACCCACATCGGGCGCCTTGGCAAAAGTTAGAGCCTAAAAAGGAGAGGTTAAATACCCGAGTGTACCTTAACCCCGAACTACGTAAGGCTTGATTCCCATCTTTGGGATACATAGGCAACTTCATTCTGAAGTCCAGCCCTAAAACACTTCAAATTCAACTGTGTCCATGTGATGGTTCTAGTCATCTTTGTCTTTTCTGTATCCGGGAGTTCGGTTGCAATCATCGCTCTGAGGACTGATTACAATACACTACGGGGCCATTCAGACAAGGGGCAACTTTCCGTTGCCATTCAATGCGCTGCGGTGCCGTGCAAACAAGGGGCAACTTTCCGTTGCCATGTAGCTCTCTTCGAGCAAGAGGGCAATTTTTGTCCAAATCCGAGGTTGTGCGTCTCAAGAGTGGGTTCCGTGCTTGTTAAGCATTGGCCGTTTGCAAAAATAGTTTTTGAGAATTTTTACTGAGGTTGACTAATTTTCTCGAAAATTGTTCCATCTTTTCCAAAAACTGGACCATTTCTTGGACCCAAAAAAGGAAAATTTTCAGTGCTCATAGCCTAACTTGCATGATTTCAAATCAAAAATCGAACAAGCGTGTTAATCTAACTCTCATGTTGGTCAAAATTGTTTTAGTAGAAAACCAAAACAAAAAATGGTCAAAATAATGAACTAGGGGCACAGTTAAGTCAGGCTTCCTGTCTTTCTCCCGTTGTCAATGCATCTGCCAGAAAGGGCACTCTACCTGCCAGAAAGGGCACTCTACCTGCCAGAAAAGGGCACCACTAAAGCTGACCGCGAAAGGGCAGAAGGCTCTCACATCCTCCACGCAACGAGGTATCAAGCCAAGTGCGAAGCACGAACTGGAACGGATCAAGATATTTCACTCCTTTGTTTGGACAATCTAATCATGTCCAAACTCCCCAGTAAGAGCATCGTCAACCAATGTTGATTGCAGATCTGCTGCACATACAGCCGCATCGCAACCCCTCTGTGGGAGAAAGTTCACCGTTGTGAGCAGAAGAAGAGAATCTAGCAGAATGCTTGGGGCAAGAACCCGCAACTTCCTGTTTATTCATCAACCACCCTGGGGAGGGATGAAAAATGAGAGATTAAAGAATAGAAAGATGTGCGCTGAGAGAAAAAGTGAGAAAAGGGTTTTTTCAGAAAAACAGAGCCTGAGGGCCGAGCGATGTGAGAATCACAAGTGAGAAAGGGTGGGAAACAATACCCAGGGAAATAGGCTCCATGTGCACATTTGAGTCTTGTGTTTTATTTTGTCTGCCTCGATTCTTGTTTTGAGTCACTTCGAGTGTTACTCAATGTGTTTAGGTTGTTTACCTTTGTTTTTCTCTTGTCGAGTCGTGTTGGCTGTGGCCAGTCGTCGGCTCAATACCCGGTTCAGAACTCATTTCTCAATTTCCAAAAAAAAATCATCTTGTGCTCAGAGTGCTGTGTCATTCTCCACATTTGTGCAAAACAGTATTTGTTCTTTCATAAAACTGCAGGGTCCACCCCCGATAAGTGTGAACAGTAGAACAAGGACCTATCTAAAGCTATGTAGGTTCCAGACTGCAAAGCAAAAGAAAAAAAGGAAAATTTGGAGCATCTCAGGGTGTTCCAGCTTTGGCAAGATCCGAGACTGTATTTCAGGTGCACCTCCCCAGACCTCGCCATTTCTCTGGAGTATGAGTGTTTCTCGACCCCAAGTGTAAGCCTGCTTCAAGACAGAATGGCAATTAAAGCAGCAGCAGATGTTATCTCTCGTCAATATAAACAGGGTGTCCCCTTTTAAGCTGAGCATATTGCCGAGTCCTCCGAAAGGTAAATCGGAGGCACCAGAGTACGTGTTTGATACCCTTTCATTGCATAGAATGTGCACTTTCATATACACTTCTGTGACATGCGTGCCGCACATCGTTATGATTCATGCATAGAATATGCTCGCTTTCAATATTGCATAGAATATGCCCCTGTTTCTTGCATAGAAAATGCTCGTATCTTTTGCATAGAAAATGCACTTTTCCATACTTGCATAGAAAATGGACCTCATTTGCATAAAACATGCATTCACTCACACTATCTTGTGCACTTACACTTTGTATCTCACTAGCACTGTCTTGTGCATCTTGTGGTTGTATCTCACTCGCACTATTTTGTGCATTGCATTTCAATCGCGCTGTTTAGCGTATCGCACTGTTTAGTGCATTTCAATCGCGCTGTTTAGCGTATCGCACTGTCCTGTGCATTTCAAAATCAATCGCGTTGTTTAGCGTATCGCACTGTCTTGTGCATTTCAAAATCAATCACGCTGTTTAGCGTATCACACTGTTTTGTGCATTTCAAAATTGTTCGCGCTGTTTTGCGCATCGCACTGTTTTGTGCATTTCAATCGATCGCACTGTTTTGTGCATTTCAAAATTGTTCACGCTGTTTTGTGCATCGCACTGTTTTGTGCATTGTATTGTTCGCGCTGTTTTACGCATCGCACTGTTTTGTGCATTGAATTGTTCGCGCTGTTCTGCGCATCGCACTGTTTTGTGCATTTCAAAATCGTTCGCGCTGTTTTGCGCATCGCACTGTTTTGTGCATTTCAATCGATCGCACTGTTTTGTGCATTTCAAAATTGTTCGCGCTGTTTTGCGCATCGCACTGTTTTGTGCATTGTATTGTTCGCGCTGTTTTGCGCATCTCACTGTTTTGTGCATTGTATCGTTCGCGCTGTTCTGCGCATCGCACTGTTTTGTGCATTTCAAAGTTGTTCGTGCTGTTCTGCGCATCGCACTGTTTTGTGCACCTCACTTGCATCTTGCATGTATCCTCTCGCGTTATTTTACGCACCTCACTTGTACTTGTTAGTACATTGCATTGTTTTGAATACAAACCGGCTTCGCGTAGCGTATAAGTCCAATTATCAAAGTCTTCCTGCATATCATTTGCATCCTGCCCCTGAACTACGCTGGTTTGATTCCTTGCAAAGGGATACGTAGGCAGCCTGTGGGCACAACCATTTGTTTATCGGTATTTTGTTTGTTTGTCCAAGTCTTCGGCCTTGTCAAAAATGGGTCGTCTCTGGGCTTTGACATTCACTCCCGTCATTGTTATGACTTTCGAGTTCTGTCAAAGAGGGGCAACTATAGACACCCCATTTTTGACCGCCCTTAAGACTTGGGCACCACTGATGTTTTGCTTGGCGGAGAAAGGTGTGCAGGGCAAATGTTCAGTTTCTTCGGCAAGGAGAGAGGCAAATCCTTCAAAACACTTTGTTTAGGGGGTTTGAAGTTGAACAAAAGAGGAGAAGAGGGGAGAAGCCAAGTGGGAGAAGAAGATAGGCAAGAATTGCTAAGAGAGGGACGAGCAGCCCTCGCTGAATCGGGCTTATCTATCTGTACACTTGGATTTTAGTTATGAGGTCACCACCATTGGAAAGAAGACTTCCGGGGCTTCATTTTGCACTCAAGAATCTCCTAAATCCGAGTCCGGAGGGAGAAGATATGATTGGTTGAAGTTGGGCATCATCCCGGTTGAGCCGAAACTGAGCATCCTTCACCAAAACACGAATAACTTTTTGTACAGTTGGAATTTTGATTCAAGGCTGGTGCCATTGGAAAGATTACTTCCGGGGCTTCAATTTGGACACAAGATTGACCCGAAAAGGAATTCATATGAAGAAGTTATGCCCGTTTGAAGTTGGACCTGCAGAGCAGATTTTTCCTGCCGGCCGGCCAAACATTATGCCGACCGGCCAGAACAGATGGCCGACCGGCCAAATAGATTGCCGACCGGCAAATTAAAGTAGCCGACCGACCTTTTTTGCTAGCCGATGACCTTCCGGAGTATTCTACAGATTGAATGGATGCCAGCTGTGGCAGCTGGAATGCACAGACCCTGCTCCCCATGCAAGTGTGTGGCTGTTTTGCACCATTTGCACACCTTTCGACCCTTTTTTTTGCACCCTTTGCTCAAAGCTTCTTGAGGAAGCTTTGACCCCTTGTCTTGGCTTCCTCAAGAAGCTTGCACCTTTGCATTAGCTTCTCTTAGAAGCTTGGTCCCTTTGACCCTTTTGTATAGCTTCTTTGAGAAGCTTTATGTCATTTTCCTTGCTATAGCGATCCCGGGTTTACCCTTGTTGTACAGTGATCCGGACATGTGTCCGTGGATGTTGGTTGTTGTTTATTATCATGTTTGCATCCTTTGTACCTTGTATATTGAGTTATGGGATGTGTTGGGCAGGTTTGTTACAGGTTGGTTGTGTTTGGGAGCCTAGTGTTGCTGCCCAGATTTTTGGTCCTTCGCTCGAGCGAGGAGTTTGTCGCTCGAGCGAGAGTAGTGTTGCACCGGTTCTGGACCTGAGGGCTGTCTTTCTTGGCTCGAGCGAGCTTTTCGTGGCTCGAGCGGTCTGGATTTTTCTTCGCTCGATCGAGAACTTCTTCGCTCGAGCGAGAGTTTTCTGTGTCTGGTCGCTCGAGCGACCAAGACTTCGCTCGAGCGAGCGTGTTTTATATCAGCGGACAGCAGCGTCTAAAACATCATTTTTCACTCTCTTTTTGATCCAAAACTCTTAATCCGACACTCTCTCTCTCTAAACTTGCACTCTCTCTAAGGTTTGATCTCCCTAGGGTGTGAATCTAGCCTAGGGCCTTTGTTAAAAAGATAGAGGGCGTTGAGAGCTTCGATTTAATCTGAAAAAGTTTGGATTTGGAGCTCGTTGATCTTCGAGTCATCATCTCCTTTGTGGCTTAAACTTCGAGGTAGGGATATCCTACTCCTCTCAATGGGTTTTGTCTTTAAATTTTGGTATTTTGAGATGTTGGGTTTGTTTTGGTAATTTTGTGAAAGTTTGGGGCTTTTGTGTAATTTTACAAAAGTTGGGGTTTTATTCATAATAAACCTAGATGCATGTTTGGCATGGAGAAATGGAATTGATGTTGAATCATTGATGAAAATGGGACCTAAGGGTTGAAATGGTAATTATGGAAAATGGCCTAATTACATTGTTTAATTAATTGGGATAATTAATTGGTGAGAAATGAGGAAGTGAAATGTTGATTGAATATCCATCTGTGCATTTATTTTCTGTTTTAGAAATAACTGCTTTGGGCTATCGGTGGAGGATAGTCGAGATTGTTGTAGACAATGCATGATGATTAGGTAAACGGAAACTAATCAATGGAATGTGTCATGGAACTTGACGGTTGATAGAATACATTAATTGTATGTATTGTGTGATTGTATATAGAACCAATGTGTTTATATACGTTATGTGTAGAGGAGGAGATAGGGGATGTACTCCGCGGTTTAGGGGAAGATAGGGGATGTACCTCTAAACCGGATAGGTATTGGGAGGAGATAGGGGATGAACTCCGTAGACACAGCTCATATGCTTGTCTAGAGAAGTGAAGATAGAGCTCATATGCTTATCTTTGTGAAGTGTGGATACAGCTTGTATGCTATACACATATCTGTTGTAGAATGTGGATACAGCTTATATGCTTATCTGAGGATATTGTTGTTATACATATCTGTTGAGAATGTGGATATAGTTTTTATGCTTATCTGAATGTGAGATATAGTTTTTATACATATCTGTGGAAATGATGATAGAGCTAGTATGCTTATCTGTTGTTAAAGGGAAAATGAAAAGTAATTGGAACTTGTAAGTCGTTGACATAAATATGTTATTTATGTGATTGTATCAGTGTTGACCAACTATCAATTGCTAATGTTTTAGTCATTGTCCATGGTTGGTTTAGTGCATTTCTACTGGGCTGTGGCTCACCCTGTATGGGAATATTATTTTCAGGTACAGGAAGCATGCCACCTCCAAGGACATAGCTTGGGAGGCTAGAGGCGGACATAGTGTAGTTGTTTTACTTTTGATGTATTACATGTAACTTCAAGCCAAGGGCTTAATGTGTAAACGAGTTAGTACTCTTTTGTTGAAACCAAGTGTTAACTTGGAAAGCTGTAAGCCCGTAGGGCATTTTGTTTCGATGTTAACATGTAATACTTATGTAATGAAACTCAATGAAATAAAGGAATGTGGTTAGTTTATATGTAAATGCATGTCTTATCTGATGGGTTTAATGTTATTATTTTGAGGGTGTTACAACTTGGTATCAGAGCGTACCGGGTTCGAATACTTTGGGTACGTGGGAAGTGATTAGTATCACAATGGGTTTGTCTCGCTTGATAGAGACTTAAATGTGGTATCATATGCTATGTGCTTAAGTGATAACATGCTTATGTGACTATGTGGGTATGGGATTTAATTTCTGCGATGTTGATTGGATCCTTGAGTTTCTGGGAGTCTTGTTGGAAAAGCACTTGATCAATGTTGTTTCTAACCGGAACTCTAGTAACGCCTCGGGACTATTATTATCCGGAAATGAAATTCGTAAGTGCTTATGTGTTTATGTGTTTATGTGCTTATGTGGAGTGAATTACAGTTGTCCATGCATTAGGACGTGAGTGTTTAGTTTCGGCACATTTATGAATGTGCTAACGTTCTGTGTTGCCTTTATTAGGATGTCAGGACGAGGAAGAGGTGCTAGGCGTGGTAGACCTGCGAGGCAGGAAGTACCGTTACAGGGTGAGATTCCGGCAGTGCAGGAGGGAGTTGGGCAGGCCAATGTGGCCGAGCCAGTAGGTCAGCAGGCTATGGGTGCCTTGGCCAGAGAGATAGCAGGAGCTTTGGGTATTCTTAGAGCTGGGAATCAGGCAGCTGAGACAGGGCCTTCCTTCTTGAAGAGGGAGTTCTTCCGGTGTAATCCGGACGAGTTTATCGGGGATCCTAAAGAGCCGCTTAAGGCAGATGAATGGCTCGAACAGACAACCAAGACGTTTGAGATGCTTGGCATCGAGGACGGAGCACTGAAAGTGACCTTGGCATCCTTCCAACTGAAGGGAGATGCGGGTCAATGGTGGAAGTACGAGAAAGCTCGTGTTGGTGGTACTTGGGAGGCGTTTGTGAATGCTTTTCAGGAGAGGTTGTTATCAGCAGCAGCTAGGGAGAAGCTGAGGGATCAGTTTAGCCGGCTTAATCAGCAGGGCTTGTCAATAGCCGAGTTTGAGGCTACTTTTACCAGTCTGTCTAGGTTTGCACCTGAACTGGTGGCGTCTGAGGAACGTCGTTGCTATGAGTTTGAGCGGAAGTTGAGGCGGGGCCTCAAGTTGAGAATTGGTGGGTCTTATATTCGAGAGTATAGACACCTAGTGGACGCTGCAGCTCATATGGAGCTTATGATGCAGGAGGAGGATGAGGGTCAGAGAGGCTCCAAGAGGAGCCAGGATAGTCAGGGTGATGGCAGGAGACAGAAGGGTTATAACCCTCAGCAGTCGCAGGGTGGTGTTGCTAGATCGACCTTCCTAGTGCCGAGTGCAGGCTCTGGGAGAGGTGGTCAGGGGGATTTCACCTGTTACAAGTGTGGCCAGCTGGGTCACAAGGTATCTGTTTGCCCGCAGAAGGGTGGGGGTCAGAAAGCTGCTTCTTCTTCAGCTAGACCACAGAGTCAGAGTTTGGGCAGGGGGCAGCTCTTGACTTGTTATCAGTGTGGACAACCTGGGCACATGAAGAGGTTTTGCCCACAGTTGAGTGCCACTTCGGGAGCGTCTGGTTCTAGGCAGACGCAGGGTTTTCAGCCAGCTCAGTCTGTGCAGGCCTCGAGGGCCAATCCGGGAGCTTCGTCATCCCAGTCTGTGCAGCAGTCTTTTGCTCCGAGAGGTGAGCAGGTAGACCAGGGGCCTACGGGGCGCGTGTATGCTGTTACCGCGCAGGATTTAGTACCGGCTCCATCAGTAGTGAGAGGTACTTTTCTGTTTTGCAACTCAGTTGCTAATGTGTTGATAGACACGGGTGCATCTCATTCTTTTGTATCTGCTGCATTTGCATCTGTTTTGGAATTGGAGTTAGCACAGTTAGCATCTCCTATTTGTGTGGTATCGCCTTTGGGTGGTGAGTTGATTCTGAAACAGGGTGTTAGAGGATGTCATATAGAGGTCGCCGACTATAGGCTTCCTTTTCCGTTTGTTGTCATGCCCATGAAGGGTTTTGATGTTATTTTGGGTATGGACTGGTTATCGTCATACCGGGCTGTTATTGATTGCTACCGCCAGAGGGTTACATTATGTACCTTGAGCGGGGAGTGGTTCCATTTCTTGGGAGACCGGGTTGGTAGTGTTTTGCCACCGGGGTATGATTCGCGAGGGCGAAGTGAGCTTAGTAGTCTACTTGCCAGCTTTGAGAGTGGTGAGAGTGGTGAGACCCAGGTTGTATTGCCGAGGGTGGTTTGTGAGTATTCGGATGTCTTTCCCGAAGATCTTGTTAGTTTGCCACCTCACCGAGAAATAGAGTTCTCTATTGATTTAGTGCCTGGTACGGCGCCAATTTCTATGGCACCTTACCGTTTTGCTCCAGCAGAGTTGGTTGAGTTGAAAGTTCAGCTCCAGGAATTGCTCAATAAGGGCTTTGTTCGCCCTAGTGTTTCACCGTGGGGAGCACCGGCCCTCTTTGTTAAAAAGAAAGATGGTGCCTTGAGATTGTGTATAGACTACCGGAAGTTGAATTGGGCTACGGTTAAGAATAAGTACCCTATGCCCCGTATAGATGATTTGTTTGACCAGTTGAAGGGTTCCCGTTGTTTCTCTAAGATAGACTTGAGATCGGGTTACCATCAGTTGAGGGTCAGGGAGGAAGATATTCCTAAGACGGCATTCCGTACGCGGTATGGCCATTATGAGTTTTTGGTGATGCCATTTGGACTTACCAATGCACCGGCAGTCTTTATGGACTTGATGAACCGGATTTTCCGGGAGTTCTTAGACCGATTTGTGGTTGTTTTCGTGGACGATATCCTTATCTATTCGTCTTCTGAGGAGGAGCACGAGGCACACTTGAGAGTGGTGCTTGAGTTACTTAGAGCCCATAGGCTGTATGCCAAGTTTGGGAAGTGTGAGTTCTGGCTGAGGGAAGTCAAATTCTTAGGCCACGTGGTATCCGGGGAAGGGGTGTCTGTTGATACATCCAAGGTTGAGGCAGTGCAAGATTGGGCACAGCCTAAGAGTGTGTTTGAGATCCGCAGTTTTCTGGGATTGGCTGGGTATTACCGTCGGTTTGTGAAAGATTTCTCCAGGTTAGCGTCACCGTTGACTAGACTGACTCGGAAGGGAGTCAAGTTTGTGTGGAGTGAGACTTGTGAAAAGTCGTTCCAAGAGCTGAAAGTTAGATTGACCACCACTCCGGTATTGATTATTCCGGAGAGAGGGTTGGGTTATGCGGTTTATTGTGATGCCTCACGAGAGGGTTTGGGTTGTGTGTTGATGCAAGAGGGGAAAGTGGTAGCTTATGGCTCACGTCAGTTGAAAATACACGAGAAGAATTACCCTACTCACGACCTAGAGTTAGCAGCAGTGATCTTTGCCTTGAAAGTCTGGAGGCACTACCTTTATGGTGAGAAGTTCGAGGTATTCTCGGATCATAAGAGTTTGAAGTATCTGTTTACACAGAGAGACTTGAATTTGAGGCAGAGGAGATGGATGGAGTTCATCGAGGATTATGATTTTGAGTTGCATTATCATCCGGGAAAGGCCAATGTTGTGGCCGATGCCCTTAGTAGGAAGACCATTAGTGATGTTGCTAGTATAGCCATCCGGGAATGGGAGATGTTGGGAGCACTTGGCGAGTTTGATTTGCTACTGGGCGAATCTGTTGAGGCTGCGGCCTTGTTTTCTGTTGTTGCGCAGCCTACACTTGTGATTAGAGTGTTAGAGGCACAGAGAGGTGACCTTGAGGTAGAATCCCTCCGAGAGAAGATCTCCAGTGGGAAAGTTGAGAAGGGTTTGACGGTGTATCCCGACCTGAGTGTGAGATACCGAGACCGTTTGTTTGTACGGGAGGCTTGCCGAGAAGAAGTACTCCGAGAGTTTCATCATTCGCGCCTTGCGGTGCATCCGGGAGGTACTAAGATGTATCGGGATTTGGGTCGCCAGTTTTGGTGGCGGGGTATGAAAAGAGATGTGGTTGTTTTCGTATCGAAGTGCCTTACTTGCCAGCAAGTGAAGGCCGAGCATCAGAGGCCAGCGGGTTTGTTGCAACCCTTGCCTATTGCCGAGTGGAAGTGGGAGCATGTCACTATGGACTTCGTTGTAGGTCTTCCGAGGACTCAGCGGGGTAGTGATGCTATTTAGGTGGTTGTAGACCGGTTGACTAAGTCGGCGCATTTTATTCCTATGCGCGTGAGAGATTCGGTAGATCATCTTGCCGATTTGTATATTCGGGATGTAGTGAGATTGCACGGGGTCCCAGTGACGATCGTCTCAGATAGAGATCCTCGTTTTACTGCTAGGTTGTGGCAGAGTTTGCAGAGTGCACTGGGCACTAAGTTGACCTTTAGTACGGCTTATCATCCTCAGACTGACGGACAGTCCGAGCGTACTATTCAAATCCTCGAGGATATGCTTCGGGGTTGTGTCCTGGACTTCAGTGGGACTTGGGAGAGGCACTTGCCATTGGTAGAGTTTGCCTACAACAACAGTTTTCAGTCTAGCATCGGTATGGCACCGTTTGTGGCCTTGTATGGCCGACCGTGTAGGTCTCCAGTTTGTTGGGCCGAGGTGGGTGATGCACCTTTGTTGGGTTCGGAGTTGGTTAGGGAGACGACGGAGAAAGTTGAGCTTATCCGTAGGAGGCTTGTTACAGCCCAGAGTCGACAAAAGAGTTATGCCGACCGTAGGAGGAGACCTTTGGCGTTTGAGGTAGGTGATCATGTCTTTCTGAAGATATCACCTAGGCGAGGTTTGATGAGGTTTGGGAAGAGTGGGAAGTTATCCCCTCGGTTTATTGGTCCTTTTGAGATCCTTGAGAGGATTGGTGAGGTTGCTTATCGGTTAGCCTTACCGCCGTAGTTGTCCGGAGTTCATGACGTGTATCATGTGAGTATGCTTCGGAAGTATGAGCCAGATCCATCACATGTGTTGGATTGGACTGATTTAGAGGTAGATGAGGATGCCTCGTATGAGGAGAGACCGGTTCGGGTCTTGGATAGGCGGGATCAGGTCCTGCGTGGCAAGACCATTCCTTTGGTGAAAGTCTTGTGGAAACATCACGGAGTGGAGGAAGCCACTTGGGAACGTGAGTTGGAAGTCCGAGAGAAATATCCGGACTTGTTTGTTGATATGTAATCTTGTATTTAAAATTTTACATTTTGTTGAACTTAAGAGCTTTTATATATGTCTTAAGTTGTGAAACATTGAAAATGTTTTGGTTATTGGAAGTATGTTTTGGAACTTGCCTCATATGGAAGTTGAATGTAACATTATATGTGTTAAGTATATTGTTGACATTGGAAAGTTAGTGCATAATGTTAGTGCATGTTAATAATACATATGTTGTTTACATATTGTGATATGTCTCTTGTTAAAGGGATGGGATGACCGGTAATGGGTCGAATTGTTGAATGTTCAGGTGTAACATTGTTGTTTAAAATGAAGGAAAACTTGTTTTTGAAAACTTGTGCTTAATTTCGGGGGCGAAATTCTTTAAGGGGGGGGGGGGTTATAGCGATCCCGGGTTTACCCTTGTTGTACAGTGATCCGGACATGTGTCCGTGGATGTTGGTTGTTGTTTATTATCATGTTTGCATCCTTTGTACCTTGTATATTGAGTTATGGGATGTGTTGGGCAGGTTTGTTACAGGTTGGTTGTGTTTGGGAGCCTAGTGTTGCTGCCCAGATTTTTGGTCCTTCGCTCGAGCGAGGAGTTTGTCGCTCGAGCGAGAGTAGTGTTGCACCGGTTCTGGACCTGAGGGCTGTCTTTCTTGGCTCGAGCGAGCTTTTCGTGGCTCGAGCGGTCTGGATTTTTCTTCGCTCGATCGAGAACTTCTTCGCTCGAGCGAGAGTTTTCTGTGTCTGGTCGCTCGAGCGACCAAGACTTCGCTCGAGCGAGCGTGTTTTATATCAGCGGACAGCAGCGTCTAAAACATCACTTTTTCACTCTCTTTTTGATCCAAAACTCTTAATCCGACACTCTCTCTCTCTAAACTTGCACTCTCTCTAAGGTTTGATCTCCCTAGGGTGTGAATCTAGCCTAGGGCCTTTGTTAAAAAGATAGAGGACGTTGAGAGCTTCGATTTAATCTGAAAAAGTTTGGATTTGGAGCTCGTTGATCTTCGAGTCATCATCTCCTTTGTGGCTTAAACTTCGAGGTAGGGATATCCTACTCCTCTCTATGGGTTTTGTCTTTAAATTTTGGTATTTTGAGATGTTGGGCTTGTTTTGGTAATTTTGTGAAAGTTTGGGGCTTTTGTGTAATTTTACAAAAGTTGGGGTTTTATTCATAATAAACCTAGATGCATGTTTGGCATGGAGAAATGGAATTGATGTTGAATCATTGATGAAAATGGGACCTAAGGGTTGAAATGGTAATTATGGAAAATGGCCTAATTACATTGTTTAATTAATTGGGATAATTAATTGGTGAGAAATGAGGAAGTGAAATGTTGATTGAATATCCATCTGTGCATTTATTTTCTGTTTTAGAAATAACTGCTTTGGGCTATCGGTGGAGGATAGTCGAGATTGTTGTAGACAATGCATGATGATTAGGTAAACGGAAACTAATCAATGGAATGTGTCATGGAACTTGACGGTTGATAGAATACATTAATTGTATGTATTGTGTGATTGTATATAGAACCAATGTGTTTATATACGTTATGTGTAGAGGAGGAGATAGGGGATGTACTCCGCGGTTTAGGGGAAGATAGGGGATGTACCTCTAAACCGGATAGGTATTGGGAGGAGATAGGGGATGAACTCCGTAGACACAGCTCATATGCTTGTCTAGAGAAGTGAAGATAGAGCTCATATGCTTATCTTTGTGAAGTGTGGATACAGCTTGTATGCTTATCTGTGGATATTGTTGATATACATATCTGTTGTAGAATGTGGATACAGCTTATATGCTTATCTGAGGATATTGTTGTTATACATATCTGTTGAGAATGTGGATATAGTTTTTATGCTTATCTGAATGTGAGATATAGTTTTTATACATATCTGTGGAAATGATGATAGAGCTAGTATGCTTATCTATTGTTAAAGGGAAAATGAAAAGTAATTGGAACTTGTAAGTCGTTGACATAAATATGTTATTTATGTGATTGTATCAGTGTTGACCAACTATCAATTGCTAATGTTTTAGTCATTGTCCATGGTTGGTTTAGTGCATTTCTACTGGGCCGTGGCTCACCCTATATGGGAATATTATTTTCAGGTACAGGAAGCATGCCACCTCGAAGGACATAGCTTGGGAGGCTAGAGGCGGACATAGTGTAGTTGTTTTACTTTTGATGTA
This sequence comes from Camellia sinensis, assembly GCF_055761805.1. Lineage (NCBI taxonomy): Eukaryota > Viridiplantae > Streptophyta > Magnoliopsida > Ericales > Theaceae > Camellia > Camellia sinensis. The sequence continues at coordinate 88,222,335 of NC_138965.1, forward strand.
TTACATGTAACTTCAAGCCAAGGGCTTAATGTGTAAACGAGTTAGTACTCTTTTGTTGAAACCAAGTGTTAACTTGGAAAGCTGTAAGCCCGTAGGGCATTTTGTTTCGATGTTAACATGTAATACTTATGTAATGAAACTCAATGAAATAAAGGAATGTGGTTAGTTTATATGTAAATGCATGTCTTATCTGATGGGTTTAATGTTATTATTTTGAGGGTGTTACACTTGCTCTATAAAAGGAAGCCATCCTCCTCCTTTGTTTTGGTTCAGCAAAAACCAGACCTAATACATACATATAACATATATATCACCCTCTCTCTCTATATCTCCCTCTCTCTCTCTACATTTGGGTGTGTTAGAGTGATCAAACACCCTTGTTCTTGGACCATTTCTTCACCAATCCATAGCACCACACCCCTACACTTCATTCCAGCACATTGGAGGTCATTTGCAGAGGCTAGGAGCACCCAAACTTCAACCAAGAGGTGCTGGCTCATTGGTCTACAAAGGTGAGTCCTTTTCTTCCCTTTTCTAGCCTATTCTTGCATCATATCTAAGCCATAGTTGCTTGTATATTTGAGCTCCGGCCAAAACTGAAAGTAGCTTTTTTTGAGCTGTATTTCATCTTTCATTAAGGGTCCTACCCTGTTTGAGACCTCCATTTGGCACTTGCCTCTTTACACCTTTGTATGCCATCATTTTTGCATAGTATTTTTGGCCCATGTGTGATCTGTTTTAGAGCCTGATGTAAACTGAAAATAGACTTATTTTGAGCCCTTCTTCAACATTGAAGAAGGGCTCAACCCTGTTTGGGACCTCCATGCTACACTTGCCTTAATATTCTCTTTTGGGTCCCATTTTTGCATGCCTTGGCAGCCCCTGATGTTACTGTTTTTGGACTTTGGTCCGAACTAAAAACAGCCATATTTTGACCCCCTTGTGATGTTTCATTAAGGGTCTTTGGCTGTTTGATGAATATTTTGTGTACTTCATGTTATAGCCCTCTTGTGGCCTTAATCTTGCATAAATTGTTTGCCATGCTTGTATCTGTTTTCGAGCCTTGTCATCTACTGAAAAACATCATATTTTTGGTCCCTCTTCAGTGTTGTAGAAGGGTATTTTTATGTTTGGGTTTTTCATCTACCACTTGCTTCATTACCTCCCTTGCGGAGCCGTTTTTGTATGCCATTTTAACCCTATCTTTGCTTGCTGTTTGGCCATGTCATAAACTGTAAAAATGCTTGTCTCAGGGCTGCCTTGCTTCTGTCTTCATGCTCCATGTCCATATTGTGCATGCTTTGTATAGCTGTAGGCCATTGCGTATGCCTAATTTTGCATTTCGGGTCGCATGTCATGCATCGGGTGCCATTTTGCCATGATTCGGAGCTGTTTCGGGTCATGTTTAGCTTCTGAAATTTTCATGCTAGCATATCATCTTGCCATGTCTTGTTAGAGTGGCATTCCGTGCCGTAGGTTCGGTTCTCGGTTTGCGTGCATGCGTGCACGTACTTCGAGAGTCTCATTTCATCTAATGGCCACTGGTGTGGGTGCGGCTGAGGTCCATTCACATTGGTGTAAGTCCATCTTGCATTGTGTATGCCATGTTTCAATGCGTTGTGCATGTTATGTTGTTAGCGTTGTGTGTGCCATGTAGTTATATTGCATGTTTGTATGTTTGCTTGCATGCTTAGGTTGCATGTGCATTGTTGTGCATTGCCTCGCCTCTTGACCAACCATGATTGAGGTTGGGTCTCTTGTATGCTGTGTGTGTATTGCATTTTTACATTGAATTGCAAAACTTGGTCTCTTAGGCCATCATGTGTAATTGATGGCCCGAGGGTCGAGGGGCATACTCCCTTGAGTCCATTACATGATTGGGAGAGTGGCCATGCATACACTTGCTTGAAATTCCATGCCATACACTGTCTGTTCTTGTTGCCGTCAAAAACTGTCTTCTGCAGGGAGTTTCTGCCGACCGGCATCATTTAGTGCCGACCGGCAATTTGTGGCTGGCCGATAATTACATAATCTGCCGATGGAAATTATGCACTGCCGGTGGGCATTTCCCCTAGCCGGTGGCACTCTGTAGTATGCAACAAGCCTGTCCCAGTACTTTGGCACTGTTCAGAGAAGCAAGGCAGTGTAAACCGAGGCGGCAGTGGTATGGTACGGACTTTCTGGGCAAGACGGGTTCAAGCTTGCATCGTTCGCGCATCCCGAGGCGGGGGCTGTGGCCACCTTTCTTCTTTTTGCATTCATTTTGTTCAGTAATTAGAAATTCTGTAATAATTAATGTGGTTAGTTATTTATTCGGATTGTAGTATTTATTTGGACCCTCCGAGTGAGGGCAATTGTGTAATAAGTGTGGGTGCGTGGTGTGCATGTCTTCCAACCTCCACTTCTTTCTTCCCTTTTATTTACCTGCTTATGATGGTAGATTAGGGCACATTTATTTTAGCATACCTTATGCTATGCATGCGTGCATTCATGCATTTGTTGACATGCACCGGGCTCGGTACATCATACAAACTACATTGTACTTTTCAATTCCAAATTGAATACATGTTACTTGTAGCATTTCATATGCCATTTTAGGGTTAGCCGAGCCTACTCTAAATTGCATCCTTGCCTATGTTGCATTAGCCACTTAACATGAACTAGGGACATGCATGTTTGCTAACTAGTTTATTGTTTTGGCACGGAGTACAATGTAAGTATTTATGGTTTAGCATCTCGCATGCGTGTGAATGTTAACATGACAGTATGCTTACCATGCGGCTAAGTGCTTATATGAGATAAACTGTTTGAATGCATGTGGGTGGAGGTCGAATTGCTTAAATTGGAATAACACATTAAAACTGTGAATTTTAAAGCCCACTAGATAGTGGCAAAACCATCTTTTCTAAAAGCCCACTTGAGGGTGGCAAAACCTGCATTTTAGCCTACTTGCGAGTAGCAAACCATTTTCAAAACAAACATGAAATGTTTTGTTCTAATTTAGGCGATTTGGTCTATACTTGTTTGCTGCGTGCATAACATAGTAATTCTAGGCTAATAATTGGAATAAGAACACATAACGTTTTCAAAATTGGATATCACGGTTAGTAGAGGCCGGTCTTCAGACCGGACGAGAGGGGGTGCTCATAGCTGACCTTCCCCGATCGTACCCAAGTTCCCGAGCCGAGGCAACTTTGGTGATGACGGACACGTGGCCTTCGGCACCGAGTCAGGGTTTCCTAAATTTCCCCATTAAAAAAATATTTAGGTGGCGACTCTGTATCTGGCAAAGCAGTCCATGTTTGGCACTTCTATCCAAAAAAATCTGTTTCTCAAAACGATTTGCCAGATTTGGACTCTTTGGTTCAGATTAAGAACCGTGACCCAAATCGAGTCCGAACTGTAGCGGTCCCTCGCGGACTTGTTACAGGCCGTTTTGACATGAATGAGTAGGCCGAAGGTCGTCTGACATGAACGAGTAGGCCAAAGGCCGTTTTGACATGAATGAATGGGCCGAAGGCCATTTTGACAGAAATGAATGGGCCGAAGGCCGTTTCGACATAAGCGAATGGCCGAAGGCCAGAATGTTTAGAACTACAGTTACTTGATTTGAATTTGTATAGTTATATATTCGTTAAATAGAAGTGTGAATTGGGCCCAAGGCCGTTTGGAGCATGTTGTTCTACATATTGTTATGTAACTATCATATTTGATATTATTCACTAGGCTATCGCTCACGCTCATTCATGTGTTTGTAGGTGAGCCAAGAGAAGTCCAGACCCAGTCTCAGTGAAGTCTGTATGGAACAACTAAGGTTTTGAGAGAGTCAGCCCTTGTGTCTCATGCACGAGACCCGTCTTCGCCCTTTTGTCATGTATTTACATTTTGTCAGGTTGGCGAAGTTTTGTATATGTCTGCTTATAGTTTTTATGGGTTGACTTAGTTTTGGATGATCCTGTCTGTACAGAACCTATGTCGCTATGTTTCTGTTGTGAGTTATTAACGTGCATATGTATGGTTTGTTTTGATGTGCCATGTAAGTACAGCTCTATGGACAAAGTTTTAAATTTTGCTTCCTTTTTGGCCCCTTTACTCTGATATGTTAAGTCTGTTTTGGTTTGAGGCCGTAGGTAATCTTAGGATTACTGGCCGGTTACGTCCTTAACCCATGGGGGCGGGTTCGGGTCGTGACAACTACTGAGGGTTAGAACCCCTTTGACTCCTACCATCCCCCTAGCCATCCTGACTCCTCTTGGAGCCCCTCATCCTCTCCTCCTCCTCCTGCATAATAATCTCAAGATGCGCCGCAGCATCCACAAGGCGTCCATAGTCCCGAGTCATGGACCCCGCAACTCTCATCTTGAGCCCGTGCCTCAACTTCTTCTCAAACTCAAGGCAACGGCGTTCCTCAGACGCCACTAGCTCAGGTGCAAACCTAGATAAACTAGTGAATACAGCCTCAAACTCGGCCACAGGCATACTCAGCTGCTTGAGCTGACAGAACTGGTCCCTCAGCTTTTTCCTGACAGCTGGAGACAAAAACTTCTCCTGGAAAGCATCTACAAAGGCCTCCCATGTACCGCCAATATAGCCCCGAACAAACTTCCACCACTGACCCGCGTCTCCCTTCAACTGGAAAGACGCCAAGGTCACCTTCAAAGCCCCGTCTTCGATGCCAAGCATCTCAAACGTCTTCGTCATCTGCTCAAGCCACTCATCAGCCTTAAGTGGCTCTTTTGGATCACCCACAAACTCATCCAGGTTAGACCGGAAGAACTCCCTCTTCAGAAAAGAAGGCCCTGCCTCAGCAACATGGGCCTGGACCTGATTCTTAGCTCTGAGAATGTCCATAGATTCCCTCAATGTTCCTGCCATCTTGCGGGCTAAGGCGCTCATGGCCTACTGACCTATTGGCTCGGCCATATTGGCCTGACCAACACCCTTTTGTTGTGCCGGAATCTCATCCGGTATAGGCATCTCCTGACTCCTAGGCCTACCACGCCTACCACCTCGTCCTCGTCCTGACATCCTAATAAAGGTAACAAAGACATTAGCACATTCACAAATGTACCGAAGCTATTTCACTCGCGTCCTAATACATTGGACAACAGTAATTCATTCAACGTAAGCACATAATCACATAAGCACTTACGAATTTCATTTTCAGATAATGATAGTCCCATGGCGTTGCTAGAGTTCTAGTTAGAAACAGCATTGATCAAGTACTTTTCCAACAAGACTCCCAGAAACCCAAGGATCTAATCAACATCCTAGAACTAAATCCCATACCCATATAGTTACAAAAGCATGTTATCACATAAGCACATAACGTTACATCTAAGTCTCTGACAAACGAGACGAGCCCATTGTGGTACTAACCACTTCCCATGTACCCAAGGTATTCAAACCCGATACGCTCTGATACCAAGTTGTAACGCCCTCAAAATAACCCTATAAATCATGCATTCAAGACATCCATAAACTTAAGAGGATAAAGCATAATTCCATTTATCAGAGTATTCATTACAAAAGTATTACATGTTGACATCAAAAGTAAATACCCTACGCGCTTACAACTTTCCAAGCCAACACTTCGTTACAAAAAGAGAGTACTAACTCAAAACACAAAATAAGTCATTGGCTTGATTTACATGTAACACACAAGATAATCACAAAAAGATAAGCCTTCAACTTCTACAACCTCCCAAGCTACATCCTTGGAGGCGGCATATCACTTGTACCTGAAAATTGATGTCCCATATAGGGTGAGCACATGCCCAGTAGAGATATGCTAAACATAATATGAGAAACAACTAAAACATTAGCATTTGATAAATGTTACCACTTATAAATCAACTTACAACATTACCTAGTTCCATGACAAATATGACCATGTTTCATTTCATTTTCCATTACTTAACCAATTTTCAATTTATGAGCATGGCTCAGAACCTGGCCAAACAATTTAATGAGACTACATCTCATATCAAAAAACTTCCTTTTCAAATGAGTTACAAATTCATATCAACATTACTTCAATTTCAAATGAGATAACAACTCATAATAAAACAGTTCCATACTTCACAAATGATACACAGATTTGTTGTATCAATGGAGTCCATCCCCTATCCCCTCCCAAATAACATCCGGCTTAGGAGTCCATCCCCTATCTCCTCCCAAATCGTGGAGTACATCCTCTATCTCCTCCCACACAATACAATGTCTATAAACACTTATCATATACAAGATCAATCAATACACATATTCGATGTATTATTCCAACCATCACATTCAATGACATATTCAACATGATTAGTTTCAGTTCACCTAATCATCATGCGGTGTCTACAACAACCAAGACTATCCTCCACCGATAGCCTAAAGCAATTATTTCTACACAGATAATAAATGTATCAACAGATAAATTAACAACATTCTCAAAAGTTAGTGATTAATCAATCCAACTCCACCATTCTTTCTCATAATTTCTCAATTTCACTATATCCAAGCCAATTTCATTATTTCACAACGAAAGTCATTAATTACACTAACGACCCAATAAAACCCAAATATGGCATTTTCTCTATTTTTCCAATATTGACCCAAAGGTCCAAATATCATTAATAAACGTTCATAACCTCATTTTAAGACCCATATACACATATATAGTTCAAAAGGAACAAAACCCCTCTTTTTAATATTCAGACCTCAAACCCTAACTCCCAAAATTACCCAGCTTCAACATTACATCAAAATGACTACAAGTTTATGTCAAAGACCATAAATATAAGTAGTTATCCCTACCTCAAATGGAGAGACCAAATGGAGAAGCTGAAGGATTTCAAAGGTGCTCCAAACCCAATAATTTTCGGATCAAAATGATGAGCAACCCAAACCCGACACTTTATATAAAGGGGCCAAGGTAGAAGATCACTTGATCTAGATGATTTTGTAGAGAGAAGTTGAAGTCTAGAGTGAGAGGCTCTCAAGTTTGGGTTTTGAAAAGTAAGAGAGAGAGAAAGTTGAAAAAGTGATCCAAAAAGTGATTTCACGGACTGATATACAAACAGGTACGCTCGAGCGTGGAACTCCCCGCTCGAGCGTCAGACACAAACTTACGCTCGAGCATCAAAAGCGCCGCTCGAGCGCCGGATGCACACTTCCAGAAGTTTTGCAGTCGATGGTCCCCGCTCGAACGTGAAAGTGGACGCTCGAGCATCCGACGACCTGCAGAACAAACTACTGGGAGATGAACAGTCATGCTCGAGCGTGAAAGTGGACGCTCGAGCATCCGACGACCTACAGAACAAACTACTGGGAGATGAATAGTCATGCTCGAGCGTCAAAATGCCTACTCGAGCGGAGAAGCAAAAACAAAGGGCCCGCTCGAGCATCAAAAGCCCCGCTCGAGCATGAAGGCCGAAATCTGGGTATCAACTTTTGCTTTTTAAACACAACCAACCTGTTCCCAACCTACCTAACACAACCCAAGACTCAAACACAAAAATTAAAGGGTAGAAATGAGAATAATACAATGACCAACATTTACAGAACCGAGTCCGGAATACAATTAAACAATGAAGGAAAAACCGGGATCGCTATAGTTAAACTCCATGTGTATGAGAGACCTTGGAAAATGGAATTATTGTTATTAAATTGATGAAATTCAACCTTAGGGTTGATATTGAAAAAGAGGGAAAAATGCCCTAATTATGTTGAATAATTAATTTGGGGAAATGTGAAATTGAGTTGAGGATAATGAAATTGGGAAATTGTGGGAGTAAATGGTGTAGTTGGATAATTTACTCACTCACCTATGAAAATCTCAATATTTTTATCTGTTTATAGATTTATTTTCTATTTAGAGATAACTCCTTTGAGCTATCGGTGGAGGATAGTCTTGATTGTTGTAGACCTTGTATGTTGATTAGGGAAAACTAAAACTAATCATACATGTTGTGTCATTGAATATGGAGGTTGAAATAATACAACAAATATGTGTATTGATTGATCATTGTATGTGATGAAGTGCTTAAATACATTATATATGTATATTTGCTAGGGATGAGATAGGGGATGTACTCCAGTGTGTGGGAGGAGATAGGGGATGTACTCCACAGACATATGTGTTCATATACTTTAACACATTATTTTTGTATCTTTGTTTGAGAGGAGATGGGGGATGTACTCCATATGTGCTTATATGTATCTTTGTTTGGGAGGAGATGGGGGATTTACTCTATATGTGTTTATATACTTTAACACATTATTTATGTATCTTTGTTTGGGAGGAGATAGGGGATGTACTCCATAGGTGATTATATGTTTGAATACATCGTATATGTATATTTATTTGGGAGGAGATAGGGGATGTACTCCATAGATAAGTAAGCTGGCCGGAGTGTCCGGGGTAAAAGTCCCGAAACCTTATAATTGAAATGCAGGAATGAAGTTGTCAATTGAAGTAGTAATTACGTGAGATGTAGTCTCATTTTGAATTGTGGGAAACGGAGGTGTTAATAAGTCGAGTTGTAGTCTCACTTAAATTACTTGGCTAGATAATGAACCATATTTAGGAATTGAATTGGATAATTAGGGAAGTGGATGGTATCATGGATGTAATTGTTGTTGGGCTATGAGAAGGATGTGAACTGGTCTGCACGTGTTAATGATTTGTCAAAAGATAATGTCTTAGTTATTTCTCATATTGGGTTTAGTATATCTCTACTGGGCTTTGGCTCACCCTACTTGGGACACCATTTTCAAGTACCGGAGACGTGCCAAGTTCATGATCTTTGCTTAGGAGGTTTTCGAAATTGAAGACTCAGTTTTGTTATTTGTTTTATTGATTTTATGTAAATGCAAGACGAGGACTTTACCTGTAAAAGAGTTAGAACTCTTCTTTTCCGTAACCAAGTAATAACTTGGAAAGATATAAGCCCGCAGGGCATTCTATTATTTTTGTAAACATTTGTAACTTATATGAAATACACTGATGTATGTATGGAAATGTGATCTATCATGTACATAGAACTGTTGGGTGTTGGGATTATGTATTATTTTGAGGGCGTTACTGTTGTTACATTTTGTTGAACACGTATAATCGTGAGATGATAATTTGTTGAGCACCATGGATTATGGGAATTGAAAGCTTGGAAATTAATGTTTAAGAACTTCATATAGTCTTGAAATTACTAGAATGATAAGAATTGTGCCATGATGAGAAATTATTACCATGTGTTGATAGCATCAGTTAAGCATGAGGTGTTACTTATTGCATCATATTCTTAGTAATTATTTATCACCATTGTGCATCTTGTTTGAGTTGGAAACATTCACTTTGAGAAAAGATTATTGTAATGAAAGCTATGGAAAATGTTCAATGGGTAAATACGTTGGTAAGTCCGGTTAGAAGGTGTAGATGAAATTGATAAGTTGGCTTGAGTATCCGGGGTGAAAGACCGAAAACACGCGTGAAGGAGGTACCACTTCCCTTCCGGTTAGCAACCGGTAAAGTGGGGTTATTGGTAGTGCTTGTTGAGCCTATTTGTAGACACCAATCTAAGGATTACCTGAGTCGTATTTACTGCCCTTTATCATTTAAAATTTGAAGTTTTGGAAATTGATGAGATTGCAAATGTTAATGAAAAACATGGTGATTTTAAGAAAGGCATGACATGAGATTATTTTAAAAAGGCATTTGGACTTACATTTAATATTGGATACCTTACATAAATGTATATACTTTGTTAGGAATTTCTCTACTGGGCTTTATGCTCACCCCTATGGGATTTTGGTGCAGGTAAAGATGTGGTGATCCCGCCAAACTGAGGGCGTGAATATGTTTTTTTGGTGAAGAGTAGATTTCTCTTTTATTTGTGTTAACTTTTGTAAAGCCAAGGGCTAATTTGTATGGGTCCGAGAGACCATTTTGTGTAACGGGGCTATTGCCTTGGAACTTGTAAGCCCTTGAGGGCCTTATTCGTTTTGATTAAACGATTTTACATGCTATAAATTCATGTACTAGTTTGTCAATGAATATATAATCTCATGTGAGATTACTTTTGTATAACATTTGGAACTAAGTAAAGGAACATAGTGAATATATCTTTCCGGCATCCCTTGAGACATGGTTATTTTCTTAGTTTCAAGTGGGTTGACGTATTTTCTATGTTGGATTATTTTCGGGGCGTTACACAAGCAATCTCAGTCGTTCAATTTTTAATAAGATCAATCTTAATTTATTTCAAATCAAGCAAATCTAAACAATATATTTTGATAAAACAGCTAAAACCGTAGTTAAACTAGTGAATCAGTCAAACTGAAAACGATTAAGCTTAATCGGCTAAGTCAAAAGACTAATCAATTTACAACAAAATTAATTAATTAAAACTTTTAAATTTTATTTTAAAATTTAAACCATTTTGAACTGAAACATGCACAATACTATAATATTAAATGAGAGTATATGATTTATTTTATATAAGTGAAACAACTCACTTTTTATTTATTTTCTTGACGAGGGATTGTAATTATTTTAAAATTAAATATTAAGAGAGTTTCAAAATCTCATACAAAATTATTTTTAAAAACAAAACGTCTATGCAGGATGGTAAAATAAAAGTTAAATGAAAGCTAACCAATGGAGATTTTCTTAATTGTTTAAAATTAAGAAAATCAAAAAAAAATTGGTATTGATTTTAGGGTTTCTCACTAAAAATCTTCTTTTGTTTATATAAATGGGAGCATAAGATTCACTTTATATAAGTGAAACAATTCACTTTTTCCTTCTTTTCCTGATGTGGGATTGTAAAACAAAAGTTAAATGGAAGCTAACCAATGGAGGTTTTCATAAATGTTTAAAATTAAGAAATTTCAATAATTTATATAAATTAGAGCATAAGATTCACTCTATATAAATGAAACAATTCACTTTTTCCTTTTTTTTTTTTTTTTTTTGATTTGGGATTGTAAAATAAAAGATAAATGGAAGCATGCCAATGAGAATTTTCTTAATTGTTTAAAATTAAGAAAAATCAATAATTTTTGAATGAGGGTTTGGAGCTTCTAGAAGGCTCCTCCCTTAAAATTCGTTTTAGAAGATTCATTTTATATAAGTGAAACAACTCACCTTTTTTTTTTTTTGACGATGTGGGATTGTAATTATTTTAAAGTTAAATATTATGAGAGTTTTAAAAAAAATAATAATAAAAAACTAAAATTGCTAATTTTTGTAATTTTATAAATATTGAAAAATATACTATTGGCTAACAAAGTACCAATTGATTTAAAAAAAAAAATTAATTGAATTGCAAGTTCCTAAAATCTCTCTCCTAATATTGATCTCTTTCCTAAATCTCATAATCTATCTATCTATGTATGCTACAAGTTCCTAAAATTTCTCCCCCCATTATTTCTCTCTTTCTTAAATGTCCTCTCATAACAAAGTAACTATATATTAAAAAAAATTATACATTAAAAAAAATGCAAATCTCATCTCATAACAAAGTAATTATATATTTAAAAAAAACATTATAAATTAAAAAGAACGTAAAACCACAATTGCTAATTTTTATAATTTTAAAAATATTTAAAAATAGTATTGTTGGCTAACAAAATAACTATAGATTAAAAAAATAAAAATAAAATTGCTAATTTTTGTAATTTTAAGAGTATTTTTGTAATACTATGGGCTAACAAAGTAACTATAGATTTAAAAAATAATAATTGAGTTATAAGTTTCTAAAATCTCTCTCCTAACATTTATTTCTTTCCTAAGAATAATGTTATATGTACCAATTAATGTACACACTAGTGTACCAACAGATGATGTGGCATCATTTGTATGGTTTGGGTATTTGTAACTTGTATAATAAATGTGGTCAATAATAATATCATAACATTAGTTAGTACACTAATGTGTACACTAATTGGTGCATGTATCACCACCGAGTGACTTTTCATCTGAGAGGCCCTAAGTGTTTTAAAACCTTAAATCTAATTTTTTGAATTTTTTATTTTCATAAAAAAAATAAAATTAAAGCATCTATTGGCTATCCAAGGACATAAATATTAACCTTCAAAATTATTTAATGCAAATATATTGCTGGTAAAAAGAAAGAAATAAATAAATAAAAAAGCACACAATTCTCAATCCCCCTCTCCCTCTCAAAATAAATCAAGCATTCATTTAGAAAGAATATAAGTCTCCTACAATCTTCTATCTCCTAAAATAAATCTAATAAAAAGGAAACTCTCTCACCTCCTATAAAATGTATACTATTAATATCTTTTACAAGTGATCTGATCTATATAAACCTAAAATTTAACCTAACATAAAATAAGAATTAAACCTTATATCTAGATTCTCTCTCTCTCTCTATTCCATAATTAAGCACAATTTTATTCCCAAATAAATTTAAGCATATATATACTATATATAATTTTTTTTAAAAAAAAATCTTATAATTAATTATTTTTTATTATGATTCCATGATTTATAATTTAGAAAAATAAAGAAGAAAAATTATTCTTGTACACTCTTTTTCTAACCAATTCTTTTTCTTTTTTTCTTATCCAAAAATCGTAACCATCATACATTATACTTTTTCCAAGCCATTCTTGTCTTCCACACCCTATAAATATTACATTCATGGAATAATAAAACTCATTGTTTTTTAACTTTCTTTTTATGAGACAATTTGGAGGTTAGTTTATACTTAATCTATTGTATTGTTTAAACATACTCTTTTATCCTTTAGGTACACTATTTTTTCTTCTTCTTTTTTTTATCTATGATCATTTTTTTTTTTTTTTTGTATTTCATATATTGTGCATTTATGACTCCCCTATGTCAACCATTATCTGTTTTTTGTTTATAACTATTTTTAATTAGTTAATATTGTTTTACTAGAATTTTTATACTAAAATGGCGTGATAGGGTCATTTGTATAATAAAAAACATGGCATTCGATCAAAATTTAAACAAAATCATTATCAATAAGTTTTTGTATTGATTTTATGTTTGTATATCATTACATTTTTTTTAAAAAAAATTACTTTTAATACTTTTTTTGATATCATGATATGTGTTAATTGACAGTTGGTGCAGAGTATTACTTCAAAGGCATAAAATAATTTTTCAAAGTCATAAAAAGAAAATATTAGTTTTAATTAATTTTTTCAAAATTATTAAAAGTATTAGTCAATTATTTAATATGAAAAACAAAAAAGACAGCCATCATAAAGCATCCCAATTGCAGACTTTCTGGGAGGAGGTGGACAGGTACTTGAGATTTCCTAAAACAAAATCAAGGGGTTGGAAAACCAGCACAGCTTATCAAGTTTTGCAGTGAAGAGCTTATGCATAAGTTTGGCATCAGGCCGGACTGAACCGTGAAAATGAAGCCCAAGATTGCCTAGGGGCTCTGGCTGACCCGGCTGGTGGATGAAAATCTTAAGCCCAATCCTTGTCCAACGGGTTTTGACCTACATGGGTTTTCGGGCTGGGTTGATAGGTCGGTCAACAAGTCGTCACCCACATACCAATGAGTTGGACTCGCGGGCTGGCCGGTGGGTTAAGTTCAATGGGTTGAGATTTAAGACTATTTTTTTTTTTGGGAAACTTACCAATAAATTTAATATACAAAATTTAAAACCCATCAAATCTTAAAACAAAACATTTGCACCAAGCAGTCTTATATATTTTTAATTGTTACAAAAAAAATCTTATTTTATTTTTTTTTAAATTTACAGACTATGCCGGCCGGGTTCCTTCCCTTTCTCTTTCTTTCCTTCTTCGCTTCGTCCTCTATTTGCCTTCATTGGATTCGAAATGTCCGGGATTGTAAAGACCCAAATAAAATAAAATAAAATAAAAATGTGGTGGAAAATTATTTAAAAGGGACTTGCTCACTTTCGGCAGGAAAGTGTTTAAAAAAAAAAAGAAGAGAGAAGTGAGTGCTGGGGGTAGGGCCATTAAAAATAATACTTCTCTATCTTTGGGGGGTGGAGCAGTTTGGAATCAAAAAATAAAAAAATAAATAAATAAAGAAATGCAGACTGCAGGGTTGAATGGGTGGTATGTCATTGCCATATTATAATATAGTAGAATGAGAGAATAATAATAATGGGGCGTGCTGGAGTTGTGTTCAAGTGGTGCATATTATTTTAAGAGAGAGAATGAGTGGCAGTTAGAGGTTTGATTGAATATGTCCAAATTTGATTCTGATTCATCGTCTCATGGGCAAAGTGACTATTAAAATACTTTCTTACTCATGCAAGATGGCTGATGTCACAGAGGAAAGGAATTTCATTGGTGGAAGTCATATATAAATTGCATTATAAATGCTTCTTTCTACAGGCTGGACAAACTATTTATTTAATTATCATTTATCTGATTATGACTATAAATGAATTGTTTAAAGTATTCTTCTGTTTGACCATAAAAAAAAAAAAAGTTGCGTTCTGTGTAAACATGAATTTACTTCTTGGGACCTTGGAGACCTTAACTGGATGGAATTTTATCAGGCCATATTTTTTTACTTGGTTACTCTGATAGTCACTAAACTCAAGTGATTAACCTTCAGGAAATGAGAGAACGAAAAAAAAATATTTTGCTTGGTTAAATGGCTTCGTCTTTTATAGAAGCCATGCTAGAGTTGACACTATTGAATCAGCACTAGGATTTCACAAAATGGCTTCAGAATGCATTTCACACCTCAGAAGGCACTGGTCTTATAGAGATAAACTAGAGATAAATGCCATTTCACATCTTCTGAACTCGAAATGGCTGGGGAGAGGAATGTCTTTCACATCCAACTAGAATAATGAGTAACCTCTTGATTTTTAAATGGCAGTTCCAAAAAAACATACTTCTATATCAGAAAACTAGAATAATGAGTAACCTCTTGATTTTTAAATGGCAGTTCCAAAAAAACATACTTCTATATCAGAAAAGTGTGTTCGTAAAAAATTTTGGAAAAAGAAAGGATATTGGACAATCTTTTTTTGTCAGTCCTTTTTGTATGGGTTTTCTTTTCCCATCATGTTCATATTTGCAGTGCAGAGAGAAATTCTATTTTCATTGACATTTGAATTCACCTTACATGATGGTTGATCAATTCTTACATTTCAGTGCTAAGCCTATGTAAATGATCTTGAAATGTTTGTTGTTTCTCGCTAAGATTCATTTTTTTTTTCACTGTGCACATTTTTTTTACTCTATTTATCTTCTTTTGTTTTCTTTCCTTTTTCTTCTTACTTCTCATAAAAAAGAAGTGCGTCGTATCTGTATGTAAACTAGGTTTTTTTGGACAGTTATTCAAATAGGTAAATAGGGAAATCAACAAGAACTTGTGTAGGAGAGGGTTCAAGAAAGGAGTTGGAAAATTCGAAGATCTTCGAAGATCCTTGAAGAACAATTTCGAATTCTCTAGAATATGATGAGAGGCTTAGATTCTTCAATAATCTCAACTTAGGAACACGACAACAAAGGAGATGATGGAGATAAGAGATTGGGTGAAGAAGAAGGCAAGATGGCTAGAGAATAGAATAATGGCAAGGCTCTCCCATGGATCTCCCACTTTCACTCTCAAGGTTGATAATGGAGAAGGGAAATTAGTTCTTTCCCAAGAGTTAAAAATCTCCAAAATCCATCCCTTGTAAAGCTATGGGTGGGTGCTATTTATAGGCACCTCATGATGTAAGATGGAGCCCATGTGCAAGGCACATGGGGGATATTCTCTCTAACCACCTTGTCCGAGAAGGTGACCTCTCCGAGGATGAGAAAACCCCGAAGAGGAGATCAATCCCTCGGCGAACCCCTTCTTCTTAGCCACACCTAACCAATGATCCCCAATCATCCCAAAGGGTCAGGGGTAGTCCCAGAGGACGTCCTGCCGCAAAATATTGCCGAGTCTCATGGACCCCCCGGGGTCGTGCCACCTCGACCCGGGTATAGGCTAGTTTAACCGAAGAGTGAATTTATCTCCACTCACCGTCCTCGGGATTGGGTCCTTTGTTCGAACTCCATTACGCCCATGGTTCTGGTGCGTAGATCCCGGAAAGCTCCGAGCCCGCAAGTGTTCTGGGACTCATTAACGGAGCGACTTCTAGATTGCGTCTGAATCCGTTCGAAGCCAAGTACTTCGGATCTCTAGATTCGTGGGTCCGAATCCTTTCGAGTCCGAGTGCCTCGGATCTCTAGGCTTGCTTAATACCCTTTCGAGTCCGGGCCCGAGTAAGTCTCTAGGTTCGTGGACCCGAACCCTTTCGAGGCTTACAGCGATTCAATCCGTTTGATGGCGATAAATCTGGGCCCACCGATTCTTGGACTTGCGATAAATTCGGGCCCACTAATCTTGGGCTATTGGGCCTAAATAATTTAGTGGGCTCAAATTAGCCCCTCTTACATTTGCCCCTTGCATGTATGAGAAATTTTAAATTTCTCAGACATGCATACTGTCATTTCTTCGACCCTGTTTCGCATCACGTTCCCAAAAAAAAAAAAAACATTTTGTCACGACAGAGCCTATGGATAAAGTTGATGACGCACTTCAATTTACAGAAAAAATTGACAAGCAAAAATTTAATTTTTTTGTACTTTTTTTTTTTTTTTTTTTTTTTTTTTTTTTTTTTTTAGGCTCACACGTGCCTTTGTTGTTTGGCACACACGGATAATGCTCTTTTTTTTATTTAAGGAAAGTGCCAAAACCCTAATCCTTACAAACTTTGCACAGCCGCCACACCCATTTCAGCCTTCTCCTTCTCTACAGAGACCAACCCAGCAGCTTTCCTTCTTCTTCTTCAAGCACAGCGTTTTTCTTCTCCTTCTAGCAGCTTTCGTTCTTCTTCTTCAAGCAGCCCTGCTTCGGGTTTGCTCATTGCCGACTGCTGCAACTCCAGACACGCCGATACTATCCCAGCTCTGACTGCCGCAGGTGTCGCGGCCCAGCCACCACCTTGTTCCAGCTCGCTCCGACGACCAGCACCGACGACCAGCACCGACGCCAACCTCTCTGCACAGACACAACTCTGCGACGTCTCCAGCAACATCACTGCAACTTTCGGCCTCAACTGCCCAGCACCGGCCACCGTTAGCTCCTCTCTGCCCCGACTTTGTCTTCTGCCCCGGCTGTTCAGTGCTACCCACCATTCTTGAACCTCTTCCTCTTGTATATATATACATTTGTTTTGTAGCAGCTTATTGTGAAAAAAAAATTTTATTTCAAAATCTATGACTCCAATGACACACATTTTTTCTTTTAACAGATTAGAGGTTGAAGCCGTGTGCACATTGGTTGTTATTGCAGAGCCAATCAACGCAATTTCCTTAGAAACCCAGACTTTCCGGAGCTCTGTTTCACCAGATAACACCAACGTCGGCATCTCTGTAACACCGCTGCTGCTTCTGGCTTTCTAGAGCCACTAACGGCGTCGTCTCCGTGACATCACCTGTGACGCGTACCTCGACTGCTCAACGTCGTTCACTATTGCCTTCACTCTGCTGGAACTCCGCCGTCGGCTTCAACTATTCCAACGCAGGCCACACACGTTGCCCACTCAACGTGACGTGTGTGGTTGCCGACTCCTCTGTGGTGCCACTGTTACTTCCGTCTTCGGACTATCCAGCGCCGACCACACACGTGCGCCCACTCAACGCGACGTGTGTGGTCTTGCTTAGCGCCTGCTCAACTCGGCGTCGGCCTTAGGTGTATCTGTCTCGCGTTTGTGGTCTCGCCACTACTTCCAGCCGTGCTCTTCCTCCATTGGCTTGAATCTGTGAGCAAGTTCTTTTAATTGTTTTGTTTATTTATTTATTTTATTTATATATATATATTCTTTGTGTGGTGGCAGCATTGTTTATATATATATATATATATTTTTTCAACACTTTCATATATATATATTATATATATATATATATATATATATATATATATAAATAAATAAACCAATAAACGAATGAATCCATGCATTGATACATTAAAAAAAAAAAATCAGTGATTTGAAATCCCAATGTGAATCTTGAATTTGTTTGGGCTTTGTAATTTTTGAAATAAGTTGTGGGATTTATTTAAACGATTTTTCTGACTTAAAATTTGCTAAAGAAATTCTGGACTATTGCATAACTTGACCCATTGCTGCTGAATTTTGCCCTTGTAATAGAATATTTGCCACTTGAACTGAACAAATAATATTGACTTGGGAGGAACACTCTTGTAATTCACATGACAATCCATTGAATCTTGCTACTGATGAGAAATGTAAAATACTTCGGATCTTGGGCCTGAAATTTGCTAATGAACTTTACTCTGTCCAAATTTTGAGCCTCGTATAAATTGGACCTCTAACATGGAACATAGTGACTTTGAGAAATTGACCCAATTGAACTTCATCACAAAACGACCTATGATATTGCATCTCTTATCGATGATGAAAATTGAAAATCTGTATGTTGTTGATACACATATCGGTACTGTAATTTGTTGAGCTTGAAGAACACCCGAGAAAAAGAATTGTTGATGACTTCCGGAGTTGAACCTGGACTCTTGGTGTAAAAAAATTCCTCGTAGAATTTGTTGAATTCATGGACTCTCAGAGAAACGAATAGTTGATGCCGAAATTTCATTCGAATGTGTTGCTTTAATTCCAATATTCTGAATTTTAATATGGTCAACTCCTTACTATTTATACCTGTTATTTCAGCCATATGTCTTCTCAAAAGAAACCCGTAGCTCCGGGGTCATCAGAACCGGCTCTCATGAAAGAGAGGGATGTACCTCCGGCATCTGAGTGGAGGAAATCTCCTTATTTTGGTCGGAAAGACCCCTTCTGGCGGGCGGCTACCTCCACCACTTCTCTTCTATCTCCGAAGGGGGCTCCATTATGTCTCACTGAGGACACTGACTCTGGACATGAGGCCCTCATTTCTCCTTCCTCGGTGCTACGCTTTCGGATTGAGCGGGGGGACTTTCCATACTGTTATCCTCAGTTCAAGGCCTTCTCAAACCCTCCTTTTGGTTGGCAGGAGTGGGTCGATGATGTTCTCTCGGACAAGAGCTTCTGTCAGCGGCTTTAAGAGGCCCGCCTATTGATCCCAGTGAAAATATCTCGATCCCTATCCATCCGTCGTAACAATGCTAGCTTGGAAGCCATGGCTCTTCGGTGGAGCACCGAGACACACACCTTTATACTTGGCCAGCACGAGATGGGGCCCACCCTTGAGGATGTGTTCATGTTGCTGCGTCTGGAAGTAACCGGCCCTGATGCCTTCGACCCTGAGCAGACACCCCCCGAAGATGATTCTTTGATCCAATCTCTGAAGCTAAATCTTCAAACTTGTGGTCGGTGGAGTTCCGTTTTTGATGGTTCAGCGAGGAGGACTAGTCGAGTAAGGACGGACCGTGCCTCCTATACTGCATGGATCCGCCACTTCTTCAAAGATCTTCAGCCCTTGGCCAGAGATGCTGACCCTAACTCTCGGGAGTATGAGGTCGGTCCGATGTATGACTCCAGGCTCTATTTCTTGGGATTTCTGGCTTGCTTCCTTTCATTCTTCATTCTTCCGAGCACGCCTCCGGATTCCCTCAATCCTTTCGTCTTCCCCTTGGCAGTCAGGCTCTTTAGAGGAGATCGGATCCCTTTGGCTCCACTATTTCTTGGGAATCTCTACTATCGGCTGGATCTACTACATCGAGATATGGTTCGCTCTGTGGGTCGATATGAGCCTGTCTCCTTTATTCACAGCCAGTTCCTGCTATGTTTCTTCTTCGAGAGGTTCCCAAAATTTGCCCCTGCTCCGACTGTATTTGAGGCGGAAGTTCTTCGGGAGATAGTGGATAAAGATGGCATCCCCGTGCTCGATACTGATGGGTCTCGGACATTTGAGAAAGCGAAGTCTTGCCAGCCGTTGATTACACGGTGGTCACGTACCATTTCCACCTTATCCTTGAATACTCTGGTGGATGATCCCCAACGCTTTGTGGCACAGCCGTATGTATGCCCACCTGTGGGTGTGGCCACACCGCTTATCTATCATGGTTCCTCCCGCTCGGTGTCCTTTCCTTTGCCGAAGAACATCCCTGCACCTTTTGTTGATATGCTGATTATGATTCGTCCGAGTTCATTACCGGTGTGGCATGAGGAAGGCGTTGATAGTGCCGTTTATAGGCCTGACCGCGTAGCATGT
Source organism: Camellia sinensis (assembly GCF_055761805.1). Lineage (NCBI taxonomy): Eukaryota > Viridiplantae > Streptophyta > Magnoliopsida > Ericales > Theaceae > Camellia > Camellia sinensis. Next base: position 88,242,526 of record NC_138965.1, read on the forward strand.
CAATTCGGGTTTGATCAATGTACCCCGGGGCCAGCACCTCCTTTATTATCATTTTCAGTGAGCTACGGGCGCTTCAGTCGCGGGCTTGTACACACCGTGCTTCCCATATCCGGCTCTTTGACGATGCCAGGCTTGAGCCGAGTAGGGGGTTTCACCCCCTCTTTCAGGCGGTATTGGCAGAAGAATATCGATGCGTTTATTGCATTTGTCCAGAGCAGACCGACCGTATGTTTGCCTCCGCCGATTTATAAGAAGGATTCTTCTCTTCGGCTACCCGAGAGCCGAAAATCTGACCACATGTACGAGAGTTTCTTCACCTCATCTGCTCTAACTGACCCTTCTGCTCGGGCATCTGCTTCTAGCTTGGCAATTACTTCTCCGGAGCTAGTCCCTTTGAATAAGGCCTCTGGTCCTCGGACGACCCGCCTTAAAAAGATGGCTCACAAGAGGACTTCTGATGCCAGTCCTTCCGCTCCTCGCCTTTCCAAAAGGCTTCATGAGGTACCCGAAATTTTTGATTTGAAGCTACTTTCCTTTTTGCGACTATACCTTCTAAAAATGAAAACTTTTATTTGCCCATGTTGTGTAGGATCCTGCGGTTGTTGACGTTCTTGGTACCGTGGCTCCTGGCCATGCTGCCTCCCCCAGGCCGGACTCAGACTTGGACGACACCCTCCCTTTGTCTGCAAGACTTGTGAAGATGCGCACCTCTCGTATAGCAGTTATAGATGATGACGATGATGAGGCTGAGTCCTCCGACCATTTTTGTGACCTTATTCCACGTATGCGTCGTCACCGCCCTACCGTAGCTGAGGAGGAGCGCTATCTTGGTGACGAGGTTATTGGGGCTCACCGTTCTGATGTTGAGATTACTGGAGGGACTGATGCCTCAGAAATTGACGCCGTAGGCCATGCTTCTAGAAGCAATGTAGAGATGAGGTGCGCCTCTGGGAATGGTGTGGAGGTGGATGTGCTAGAAATCTTTGAGACTCGCTCTGGCACTTATGGTGATTCTCATCCTCCGGCCCTCCTTCCTTCTTCAGGGATGACTGCTACTGTTCAGGCTTCATCAGACATTGAGATCGATCAAGTGGTCTCTACACGACCAAGTGACTTTGTTGATGCTAGGAGTCCTTCAGTTGCCCCTGCTTTGCATATTGATTCTCCCACTGGTAATCTTTCTTTCTGAAGTTTGTCATTTACTTATATCTGTGAGAAATCTTTACTTAAATGACTTTCCTGTCCCCTACCTCTAATAAGGCCTTCTTATCTTTTCTTCAGTGTTAGCTGCTAACGGGGTCTTGCCTTCACCTACCTCAGACTCTGCTCCAGTGTTAGCTGCTACCGGGGTCCTGCCTTCACCTGTCTCGGACTCTGCTCCAGTGTTAGCTGCTACCGGGGTCCTGCCTTCACCTGTCTCGCACTCTGCTCCAGTGTTAGCTGCTACCGGGGTCCTGCCTTCACCTGCCTCGGACTCTGCTCCAGTGTTAGCTGCTACCGGGGTCCTGCCTTCACCTGCCTCGGGCTCTACTCCGACTCTCTTTGTAACTCCTCACGGTTCTCCTTCTCAAGGGGGGACACCTGCCTTTGAGATGACTGCCAGAGGTTCTTCATCGCCAGTGCCTTCGAATATTTTGGATCTGAATCTTAGTGATTTCCACATTGATAGTGATGCTTTTGGTCTTTCCCCTTATCGTTCGGCATTCTCAGGCTCGGGACCTCTGCCGGGAGTTACCCCTCCGGGTGGTTCATCTAACCCGATAGACATTGGGGAGATTCCTGAGACTAGCAGCTTTCCGGCCCCAATTCCTCCTTCAGCTTCTGGCAAAGTATCATTTCTCCATTATTGGGTAGCTCCTGAGTTTGCTTCAGTTCTACAGCTTGTGCATTCAAGTTACCCGGAGACCTTTGCTTCATTTGCTTGCCAGTGTCCACTCATTCAGACTGCTCTTCTCGAGTCTTTTGCCACTATCTTATATAGCTTGGACAGGCAACGGTTGTGTGACCTTAATGGGAAAGTAGTCGAGACGGCGTATCAGGGGATCTCTGACATGGAGCGTCACCAAGTGGACTTATCATGGCTTCGGAAGCGCCTGGATATAGCTTCGAACGCCAGTCATCAGCTGGAACTTATGTCTGTGCTTGCCTCTTATCGCACCTCTATAGATGAGATAAAGGCAACTCTTCGTGAACTTGAGTCGGGTTATGCTCGGGCCTTGGAGACTTTAGAGGCACACTCTACTGTTTGTCCTCCAGATGTAGATATGACGGGTAGCTTCTTCGAGGGTGTCTTTAGGAAAGATTGAGTTTTTTTTTTTTTTATCATTACTTTCTTGCCCCTTTCGATAAAAATGTTTTATCTAGGACAATGCAATGAAATGACAAAATTTTTGTTGTTTGGATATTTTCGCATTGTTTTCTCATTCTACTTGATAAAATATTTTTTTCGAATGATACAATGGAAAGAACAATCATATGCACATATAAAAGCTGAAATATTCTCATTAGTTCTTCAACTTTCTTGACGAAAGTATAATAGATTCACTGTAAGTGATGGGATAAAATATGCACCATAGAGAAAACCAGCTTCTTCATAACGTAAGGGAAATACAACTTTTAGACAAAGTAAGAAAGTGAATGAATTTCAACATAGATGAGTCCAACTATGGGTAGTAATGCTTGATAAACTTTGCATTGAGCGGGCCAGTTCGGAAGCCGTCTTCAACCCTTACAAGTTTGTAGTACCCGCTTGAGCTTGCCTGAACCACCTTGTAGGGCCCTTCCCATTTTGGAGAAAACTTGGGCAAAGGCTGTCCTCGCATGATTGGGTCTACAATCTTCCATACTAGATCACCTTTTTCAAACTTCCTTGGTATCACAGTCTGGTTATAGGCTCGGGCGATGGACTCATGATACCTTTCCATGACTTTTGCAGCTCTGTCATGCTTTTCCTCTAATGCTTCCAATCTGGTGGTTCGAGGCTCCAATACCATCCCCGAGGCGAGAGCCATTCGAGCAGATGGCGTTTCCAACTCTATAGGTAACACTGCCTCGGACCCATACACAAGGGAGTAAGGAGCTGCTTGAGTTGGCTTTCTCTTCGAAGTGCGATACGCCCATAGGGCTACTATCAACTGTTCGGACCAAGTCCCCCCAAACTCATCCATCATCTTGCTAAGAATCCTTATCAGTGTCTTGTTTGTGGCTTCCGCTTGCCCGTTCCCTTTTGGATAGTAGGGTGTGGATTTGTGATGCTTCACTTGGTAAGTCTCTAGGAGGCTCTTCACATATTTGTTTATGAAGGGAGTGCCGTTATCCGAGAGGATGGTGTTTGGTACTCCAAATCGGCAAATGATATTCTCCTTGATGAAGTTCGCAACTACAGGCCCCGTAGCGTTCTTCAGAGGAATTGCTTCGACCCACTTTGTACTCAATTCTGTGGCTGCGAGAATCCACTTGTACCCCTTAGAAGATGTGGAGATGGGCCCTATCAGATCAAAAGCCCAGGTATGGAACGGCCATGGCGTTCGGATACTATGCAGGTCTACAGCTGGAGCATGGATCAAATTTCCGTGTTTCTGACAAGTCTGGCACCTCTTCACGTGATGGGATGCATCTGACTCCATGGTCGGCCAGTAATACCCAAGGTGTATAAGTTGCTCGAACAGCCGAGCCCCTCCTTGATGTTCAATCTCGTGGGCTCTTCCGAGGACTAGATCTGACTCCTCCTTGGAGAGACATCTCAGGGGAGTGCCCTCAATACTTCTTCTATACAGCTTGTCCTGGTCAAGAAAGTACCGCCTCGCTCTCCTCTTGAGGTGTGCAATGTCCCTCGGGCTCTCAGGTAGTGTTCCCTCTTTGAGATAGTCAATGTAGACTTGCCTCCAGTCAGGGGTATCAATTTCAAAGCAACTCTCATCCTCCCGGATGTATGACTGACACTTGGGGCATTCCCTCTGTAATTGATTTGAGTCCTTTTCCATCTCGGGCCAATAATAACCTTGTCTTTGGATTCTTCTATACAGACTGATATCCCCATCCCCGCAAGACTTTTCATGGATCTGTTGTAGCCGGAAGCTTGCTTCTTGTTGGCCAATACACCGGGCTAGGAATCCGGTACCTCCTCGGAAGTAAAGTTCACCTTGAATAATTGTGAATTGGGCGAGCTTGGCCATAGTCAGTTTTCCAACTTTGCTTCTGAGTTGCTCGAGGACTTCTCCTCTCCAGTCCTCCGGAAGGCCTTTGTCTTCGGGTATTATTGAAGGTTCTGTTCTCTTCTTGATAACAATTGTTGCCTCTTCCTCTGGAATGTCAACTCTTGCCCCTAATGTTGCGAGGGCATCTGAAAACTTGTTGTCGGAGCGAGGCACATGCTCTATTTCGACCTTCTGAAATTTGTCAAGAAGCCTTTGGACTGTTGTTCGATATGTGGCCAAGGCAGGCTCCTTTAAGACGAACTGTCCTGAAACTTGCTTCACTATCAGCTTTGAGTCCCCCCGGATCCGAATCTTCTTGATACTGTGCTTCTCAGCTGCTATCAAGCCTAAAATAAGAGCCTCATACTCGGCTTCGTTATTCGAACAATGGAAATCCAGTTTATAAGACAAATATAACTTTTCCCCACTTTTGCTTGTAAGGACTATCCCGGTTCCTCCCTTCCCTCCGGCTGCTGCTCCGTCAAAGCTCAATGTCCAGAAGCTTTCCTCGGAAGCCATAGCTGCGTGCACCTCTCCTCTTAATTCTTCATTCACTGGTTCATAGTCACCACTTGGAAATTGGGCAAGGAGATCAGCTAAGGCTTGGCTTTTGATCGCCTTGGGGGCTACACATGTGATCTCGAATTCACCCAATGCTAACAACCATCTTGCCACCTTCCCGGTTAGAGCAGGCTTGCTGAGGAGGTATCGGATTGGATCACTTCTAGTAACAATCTGAATCTGATGTGCTAGGAAGTAATGTCTGAGCTTTTGGGCAGTGAATACCAAAGCTAAACAATGTCTCTCTACTGGAGTATATCGGACTTCTGCTCCTCGAATCTTCCGACTGATGTAATACACCGGGCGTTCTACTCCATCTACATCTTGGACCAATAATGCCCCTATGGACTTGGGGGTTGAAGTTAGGTACAACATTAGAGGCACCCCGGGCTGCGGGGCTATCATGGTCTGAGGCGAGGTCAAGGCCGCCTTGATTCTCTCAAAGGCCTTTTGGTGCTCTTGGTTCCACTCGAACTTGGCATCTCCTTTTAACAAAGAGCCGAAAGGCGCAGAGATCTCTGCCAGTGCTGGGATAAACCTCCGAATATAAGACACCTTCCCGAGGAACTTCTTTAACTCCTTCTGAGAATGCGGGGGAGGCATTGCTCTGATAGATTTGACCTTGTCTTCATCTGCCTCGATACCATGCCTATGTACAAGAAACCCGAGGAACTTCCCGGCCGTCACCCCGAAAGCACATTTGAGAGGATTCATTCTCATTTTGAATTTCTGGCACCTCTTGAATACCTTCTCAAGGTCTCGGAGATGGTCTTCTTGTTTCTTGGATTTCACCACTAGATCATCAACATAATCTTCCACCTCATGATGGATCATGTCATGAAAGATTGCAGTCATAGCCCTTTGGTAAGTTGCACCGGCATTTTTGAGTCCGAAAGGCATGACTGTATAGAAGAAGTTTCCGAGAGGTGTTCTAAAAGCGGTCTTTTCTGCGTCCTCTTCAGCCATCTTAATCTGATTGTATCCACTGAATCCATCCATGAATGAGAACATCTGGTGTCCCGAGGTAGTATCCACGAGGGTGTCGATGTGAGGAAGAGGGAATTCATCCTTCGGGCAAGATTTGTTCAAATCTCGAAAGTCTACACATACTCTGATTTGGCCATTCTTCTTCTTTACTGGCACGATGTTTGCTAACCACGTGGGGTACTGTATTGGCCGGATGAAACCAGCCTGTTGAAGTTTTTCAATCTCCTCCTTAATCTTCTCTTCGAGATCTGGATGATATTTTCGAGCAGCTTGCTTAATTGGCTTGGAGTTTGGGAACACATCAAGATAGTGGGAGACTAGGTCAGGATCTAGTCCGGGCATTTCCTTATATGACCAAGCAAACACATCTGAGTATCGGCTTATCAACTTTAACAACTGTTCCCGCTTCTCTGGGCTAAGGCTCGAACTTACGAATACCGGCCTCGGTGCATCTTGTCCATCACTCAAATCTACTTCGATAAGTTGTTCAGGCTGAGGCTTCGGCCCATCTTGCATGCATTCTGGAGCCACTTCAGGTTTTATTACTATATCATTGTCAGGAGGCTCTTCTTTTGACTCGGAGTCGGTGACTGAAGAAACCGACTCCCCGCACCTTCATAAATAGTACACCATCTTGCCTCCTTCTCGAACTTTCATCACCTTCCGAGGAATAGGCGGACTTTCTGGTCTAGACATTGTCCGCTTACTTGACTCTGCCATCGGCTCCTTGTCATCTTTGATATCCTCCCAACGAGGAATTTTGACCCCTTGAGGCTTAGAGGTGGTGGGAACTTCTTCGATAGCCAGTTCGGTGAAGTAGATGGCATCAGAATAATGAGCTTCATGGATCTCGAACGGCCTTTCTGTAGCCTGAATTGTCACCGTCTTCTTTCCCCATTTAGCCTTAACACACTGATGATAACTTGATGGTACAGCCCCATATCTATGCATCCAGGTCCTCCCTAGAATGATGTGATAATTTGCTTCAGAATCGATAATATGGAACTTGGTGGCCGAGCGAATTTCTCCAACGGCTAAATCAACTGTTACGCATCCGATAGTAACTCTCCTTTCTCCACCGAAACCAGTGATGACTATCGGCTGCTTCACAATGCGTTCTTCAGAGATTCTGGCTTTTTCTAGAGTAGCGCGAGTCATAATGTTGATAGAGGCTCCACTATCTAGAAAGGCCCTTTTGAACTCAACCCTGTTAATAAAAACAGTCACATAAAGCGGGCGATTGTGAGAAAAAGGATACTTTCGATCAGCCTCAGAGAAAGTAATGGCACTAGATTGCTCTTTTGCCTTCCTCGGGATAGACCCCTCAGTCGACATGCATTCCTCATGGTGTGCCTCGGCTATATTAATGATAGACTTGGTGATTTCCGTTCTTGCCTCCTTGGAAAGTCCAAGCTGGTCAAAGAACTGCTTGAACTTTACACAGTCTTGCAAGGTTTTGGCATAGTGATCCGGATCTTTTTCCACTCTTGGAGGCTCGTAGTTAACCAACTCCTCGGTCTCCTCAAAATAAGATGCCACATAAACATGGTGTCCTCCTCTTCCATAGTACTCTTCTCCTCCTTCTGGATCAAAGGGATCTTCGCCATGAGTCATAAATGTTCTGCCCTCTGGATCGAGAGCACTTCCATAGTAAACTTGTTCACCCTCTGGCTCAAGGATGTCGTCCAGATAACAGTCATCGTCATCGAGATTAGCGATAGCCTCGATCATTGGGCCTTCATAAGCTATCATAGCAACATTTTTGCCCTTGTCTCGGTGTTGAGGATATGGTTGTTCTCGGATGTCTTGAGTCCCTCGCTTTTTGAACCTCAATTCGTCTGCCTCGACTTTATCTCTGAAGATTTTCCTGAGAGTCCAACACTTCTCTGTCGGATGTTTCAATGTACGATGGTAGACACAAAATTCAGGGCTCTCACGGTCCTTTTTTGATGGCATTTCTTCAACATAAGGCAATTTTAGCTCTCCGTCAGCCACCCATTCCTTAACTAGAGCTTTTACTTCCTCGATTCCACATGGATAAGAAACATTCCCCTTTTCACCATTATATTGCTTCCTCTTCTGGCCTCTATGACCTCCTCCTTGTGAATTTCGGGTATCCGGGGTAGAGGCAGCAGCAACGATAGGTCCACGAGATGACTTGAAACTAGTCTTGTAACTGGCTTTAAATCCGGACTCTTGAGCCTGAGGAATGCTAATGTTCCGAGCTGCTTCTATTAATGCCGAGAAGGTGGGTAGCTTGTGGTTAAATAGAAACATTTTGTACCTGCTCAATGCCCCTTCTAGACAAATTTGAACCAGATAACTTTCCTCAACTGCTTCATGACAATCCACGGCCTTGTCCTGAAACCTTTTGACGTAGTCAAGGATGTCTTCACTTTCTTGTTGCTTTTCTTTACACAATGTAAGTGTGGTCACCTTCTCCGCCACTTGAAAGAACTTGGAGTGGAATTTGTTAACCATTTCCTCCCAACTTCGGACAGAGTTTGGGGCCAAATTAACATACCAACTATATGCTCGGTCGGTGAGGGACTTAGAGAATTCTCTCAGTCGGAGGACGTGGTTTGAACCATGAATACCTAGAGTCTCAATGAATCGCACAACATGTTCTCGGGCATTTCCTTGTTTGCCGTCGAACTTGATGAACTTCGGCACTGTATACCCCTCAGGGTATGGATAGCTCAACATCTCAATGGGGTAAGGCGGCTTGACGTCCGGATCAGGCAAAGAGGGTAAGGTCCTCTTGCCCCGTTCGAGATCGAACATGGCCTGCACATCGGCGAGAGTGAGAAACTGTTGAGGGAGAGAGTTTGATGGTGGTATTCCCGGAACTTGGCTTATGTACCCGAAGACTGAGCTAGGGGCGTCTTCGCCATTCTGGTGCTGCGAATTCATCATTGGTGAGGACATTTGACGATACTGGCCATCAGCGCCTATAGACAAGCCAGTTGGTGATGGGATATTGAATTGAGGCCCGTAAAGTCCACCGTACGGCGCCGCTATACCGGGTTGTGCTTGCAGATTTGTTGTCGGCACCAAAGGAGGCCCGCTTGGTGCTTGGGTAACATTTACTGGTGGCGTGACAAGATTAGGTACGGGCAGAGCTCCCTTTTGCGCCATCACGCTCCTTATGTTTTCCTGGACACCAACAGTCGCCGGAGCACCATTCATTACACTAGAAACTCCCCTAGTCACCATTGGATCTTGGCTTGGCACGCCATGGAGCCCGGGCATGGGCAAACTGCCGCCGCCTACTGTGGTTTGAGCATGTGTTACTGTGGCCGTGTTGCCATGAGCCATAGGCTGATTGGGGCTTACTTCTCCTTGGATTTGATTTTGCGCTCCGGCGGGAATAACTCCACCACCAGTTTGATTTCCGTTTGGCGCCGGTGCAAAGTTAGAACTCATCACCAACATGGTGTGAGTGAGATTCTGAAGAGTGGTAAGAATCTCCTGCTGAGTATTTTGAAGTCCTTGAATGGCTTCAAGCAGAAGTGGTTGATCTGGAGCCGTGGTTCTGTCATCACCACCATTAGAGGATCCTTGTTGGTGAACTTCATCTTCTCCTGCCATCCTTGTTGGAGTTGTGTGGATTCCAGATCTCATTGAGACCATTAACCAATCCGCCTCCCCAGTGGAGTCGCCAAAAATGTAGGAGAGGGTTCAAGAAAAGAGTTAGAAAATTCGAAGATCTTCGAAGATCCTTGAAGAACAACTTCGAATTCTCTAGAATATGATGAGAGGCTTAGATTCTTCAATGGTCTCAACTCAAGAACACAAGAGTAAAGGAGATGATGGAGATAAGAGATTGGGTGAAGAAGAAGGCAAAATGGCTAGAGAGAGAATAGTGGCAAGGCTCTCCCAGGGATCTCCCACTTTCACTCTCAAGGTTGATAATGGAGAAGGGAAATTAGTTCTTTCCCAAGAGTTAAAAATCTCCAAAATCCATCCCTTGTAAAGCTATGGGTGGGTGCTATTTATAGGCACCTCATGATGTAAGATGGAGCCCATGTGCAAGGCACATGGGGGATATTCTCTCTAACCACCTTGTCCGAGAAGGTGACCTCTCCGAGGATGAGAAAACCCCGAAGAGGAGATCAATCCCTCGGCGAACCCCTTCTTCTTAGCCACACCTAACCAATGATCCCCAATCATCCCAAAGGGTCAGGGGTAGTCCCAGAGGACGTCCTGCCGCAAAATATTGCCGAGTCTCATGGACCCCCCGGGGTCGTGCCACCTCGACCCGGGTATAGGCTAGTTTAACCGAAGACTGAATTTATCTCCACTCACCGTCCTCGGGATCGGGTCCTTTGTTCGAACTCCATTACGCCCATGGTTCTGGTGCGTAGATCCCGGAAAGCTCCGAGCCCGCAAGTGTTCTGGGACTCATTAACGGAGCGACTTCTAGATTGCGTCTGAATCCATTCTGGTGCTGCGAATTCATCATTGGTGAGGACATTTGACGATACTGGCCATCAGCGCCTATAGACAAGCCAGTTGGTGATGGGATATTGAATTGAGGCCCGTAAAGTCCACCGTACGGCGCCGCTATACCGGGTTGTGCTTGCAGATTTGTTGTCGGCACCAAAGGAGGCCCGCTTGGTGCTTGGGTAACATTTACTGGTGGCGTGACAAGATTAGGTACGGGCAGAGCTCCCTTTTGCGCCATCACGCTCCTTATGTTTTCCTGGACACCAACAGTCGCCGGAGCACCATTCATTACACTAGAAACTCCCCTAGTCACCATTGGATCTTGGCTTGGCACGCCATGGAGCCCGGGCATGGGCAAACTGCCGCCGCCTACTGTGGTTTGAGCATGTGTTACTGTGGCCGTGTTGCCATGAGCCATAGGCTGATTGGGGCTTACTTCTCCTTGGATTTGATTTTGCGCTCCGGCGGGAATAACTCCACCACCAGTTTGATTTCCGTTTGGCGCCGGTGCAAAGTTAGAACTCATCACCAACATGGTGTGAGTGAGATTCTGAAGAGTGGTAAGAATCTCCTGCTGAGTATTTTGAAGTCCTTGAATGGCTTCAAGCAAAAGTGGTTGATCTGGAGCCGTGGTTCTGTCATCACCACCATTAGAGGATCCTTGTTGGTGAACTTCATCTTCTCCTGCCATCCTTGTTGGAGTTGTGTGGATTCCAGATCTCGTTGAGACCATTAACCAATCCGCCTCCCCAGCGGAGTCGCCAAAAATGTAGGAGAGGGTTCAAGAAAGGAGTTGGAAAATTCGAAGATCTTCGAAGATCCTTGAAGAACAATTTCGAATTCTCTAGAATATGATGAGAGGCTTAGATTCTTCAATAATCTCAACTTAGGAACACGACAACAAAGGAGATGATGGAGATAAGAGATTGGGTGAAGAAGAAGGCAAGATGGCTAGAGAATAGAATAATGGCAAGGCTCTCCCATGGATCTCCCACTTTCACTCTCAAGGTTGATAATGGAGAAGGGAAATTAGTTCTTTCCCAAGAGTTAAAAATCTCCAAAATCCATCCCTTGTAAAGCTATGGGTGGGTGCTATTTATAGGCACCTCATGATGTAAGATGGAGCCCATGTGCAAGGCACATGGGGGATATTCTCTCTAACCACCTTGTCCGAGAAGGTGACCTCTCCGAGGATGAGAAAACCCCGAAGAGGAGATCAATCCCTCGGCGAACCCCTTCTTCTTAGCCACACCTAACCAATGATCCCCAATCATCCCAAAGGGTCAGGGGTAGTCCCAGAGGACGTCCTGCCGCAAAATATTGCCGAGTCTCATGGACCCCCCGGGGTCGTGCCACCTCGACCCGGGTATAGGCTAGTTTAACCGAAGAGTGAATTTATCTCCACTCACCGTCCTCGGGATCGGGTCCTTTGTTCGAACTCCATTACGCCCATGGTTCTGGTGCGTAGATCCCGGAAAGCTCCGAGCCCGCAAGTGTTCTGGGACTCATTAACGGAGCGACTTCTAGATTGCGTCTGAATCCGTTCGAAGCCAAGTACTTCGGATCTCTAGATTCGTGGGTCCGAATCCTTTCGAGTCCGAGTGCCTCGGATCTCTAGGCTTGCTTAATACCCTTTTGAGTCCGGGCCCGAGTAAGTCTCTAGGTTCGTGGACCCGAACCCTTTCGAGGCTTACAGCGATTCAATCCGTTTGATGGCGATAAATCTGGGCCCACCGATTCTTGGACTTGCGATAAATTTGGGCCCACTAATCTTGGGCTATTGGGCCTAAATAATTTAGTGGGCTCAAATTAGCCCCTCTTACAACTTGCAAAATCATTTTGTTTCTGAACATTGCTTTCTCCCAAATCCCATCAACATTTGAACTGTACTTCAGTAATTTGCTAGATTGCTGCAAAATCACAAAGCTAGACACTGTTTTGACTATCTTGGGTGAAATTCTCTCTCTGTTTCTCTCACATGGTAAATGATACAGCATCTACAGAAGATAACTCCCCTATAAAATCAATAATGAAGGATCACAAAATTTTCATTCCATCCAAAGATTAAAGGAATGTAGAAGTGCCTCATTGATTCTATGATTTCCCTCTTCGACTTTCTCAAAAGTCCTATTACCCGCTCCTCCCCCTTCACAAACATGACATCAAACAAAAATTAAAGGAATGTAAAAGTGCCTCATTGTTCTTGTACGTAAAATGGGAATGGAAATGTGGTACGCCATATGCTCCAAAAAGTGATACGATTGCGGTAGATTTGTATAATTTATAATATAAGATTTAAAGATACTTCTAGTGTAATCTTTAAAATATATATATATATTATTAGCCATCTAATAAAATTTAGTAAAATATTATTAGCCATCTAATAAAATTTAGTTTTTTCCCTCCAAATTTATCATGTAGAAAAACATTTCTACGAGCATTATGACCCAATTTTGACATTGCCTTGTCAAAACTGCACTCACCTTATATTATATTTGATTCTTTTTCTTCTTAAGACACTTTTAAGGAAACATAGCGGAACATTTTTTTGGGATCGTTTTGAATCACTATATTTATTTTGGAACGGAAGTGTACTTTGTTTCGGAATGTGAGTTCCAAAACGTAATTCGTTATGGTATTAGCTTTTTTTGGTAACATTGCTCTAACATCGCCAAGAAGGTGATGGAATGATTAACGTTGCTAAGAAGAAACCTATCCCTCCTGTTCTTTTTCCCCTCGAGTATATCTCAACTAGGCAGGACAGTATAGATCAGGTGGTTAGATATTTTTTCTTTTTCATATTTTCGTGAATTCATGAGCATCTCTCTACCTACATGAAAGTAATAGACTGTTTTACGAAAAGAGAGGGAAAAAAAAAAAGAGAAGGAAAGTTCTATAGCATACAACTTTATTACTTCTACATGATGATATTTGCAATGTAAATTGTATTGTGGGCACGGCTGTCGTGCATATAACACTTGCTGAGATGCATGATTGTTGTGGAACAGGTATTTATACAATCTGATGTGCTTCAAGTGGCACTTGACATGAGTGAAAAGTTTGATGCTGTTTCGGATGAGCTTATGCACATTGACAAAATTGACACCAGCATGCTTTGTGACGATAAAGGGCGGTTAGTGAGTAATCCAATGGAAATATGGACAGAGAGAGAGATCCATGCAGAATTTGGAGGTGCAAAAATATAAAGGAGGATGTATCAGAAGCAGATATAAATATAATTTATTTTTGTTTAGCCATTATTTGCTTAGGAAGGATATCTTGTTATGCACTTTTGCTCCAATCCTGTTGTGTGGAACCATGTAAGAACCCCAGGTGCCCAGTTCCTTTGTGCTTCAAGAGTCAATTAGTTCAGCCTCTGAGTTTTGAGACGTGCAGAAGTGGATTTTTTGTTTTTTTTTTTTTTGTTTCTTATCTGTTGCTCACCCTTTTGGTGGTCATTCATTCTCATTTGAGATTTAATCCTCCATCAAACTAAAAATATGAAAAACAAAAAAGACAGCAATCATAAAGTAGCCCAATTGCAGTCTTTTTGGGAGTAAGTGGACAAGTACTTGAGATGATTTCCTAAAACAAAATCAAGGGTTAGGAAAACCAGTTCAGCCTATCAAGTTTTACAGGGAAGAGCTTATGCATAAGCTTTGGCATCAGGCCAGACTGAACCGTGAAAATGGAGCCCAAGATTGCCTAGGGGTTCTGGCTGAGCCGGCCTATGGACGAAAATCTTAAGCCCAATCCTTTCCCAACAGGTTTGACCTACTTGAGTTTGCGGGGTGGGTTGATAGGTTAGTCAACAGGCCGTCTCCCACATACCAATGAGTTGGACTTGCGAGCTGGCCAGTGGGTTAAGTTCAACGGACTGAGATTTAAGACTTTTATCTTTTATTTTTTAACCTCATTTTCACTTTTTCTGCTATTCTTTTTTCATAATTCTTGAAGAGATTGCAGCGTGAACAAACGGGTGGCCCAACCCAAGCCTAAAGCTTGACCTACATTAAAAACATGATAGGATCCTCATTTCTTCTATATTTGATTCCTACGATCTAGCCTAGATCCAAATCTAACTTAAAGACATGTTAAAATTCGATCCTATAATTGAAAATAAATAATATTTCTTTTGTCACTACTAAAAAATTTAGATTTTTCTATATAATAATTAAAAACAAAAATCTAGTTACGACAGATAAATCTAATTTATGCTTGTATCGGATTAAACAATTCCCTATTTTATTCGATTTGATCCAATACAGTTTAATCCTTCTATTGATACACGTTTTATATATATATATATATATATATATTTTGGGTAACTAATTGTCCTTTTGCTAGATCCTTACCCAAACACTAGTAAGAAGCAGGCACCCGAGTGGTTGAAGAGAAGTTCCACACAATGATCATGAATAACAATAAGGGGACTTCCTGGCCGGTTCTTTGGATCGGACTTAATTCCTATAAGGTCCTGACTCAAAAAGATTTAGTAAATCTTTCCATTTTATTCTTGACATTCAGTCTAGACAAAGAAATCACTCAACTGTTCTACTCTCTCTCTCTCTGTCACAATTGTTCGAATCTCTCTCTCTTAATCGGCCACCAAAGACTACTTCTGACTACCGGTGACCATCATCGACCTCCGATGATTCGTTTGGCCTTCATCTTTGATTGCCGACAGCAATTACTGACCTCTAGCAACTACCTTCGAATTTTGACAATATTTTTTTGTGTGACCATTTTTCATCTCCACCATGTCAATACCGCCAGTACCTCCTCAAACAAGGTGGTAACAAGAGAAAAAGAGAAGAATAATGATGAAGAAAATGAAGGAGAGAGACGAGGAATTCTTACCAAAAAAAAATTCTTCACATTCATAGATTAACACAAAAAATCAAAGACAAATCTAGTAAAAGAAAATTATGATTGACACATTCAGTGATAAATTTAACCATTGTTTGCTTGTTAAAAATTACGAAATCTCATCATCATTGTCACAAATCAACACAAAATTCAAAGACATATTCAATGATAAATTTATCATTGATTGTTTGTTAAAAAATTACAAAAAGAAATTCTCGTCATCATTGTCACAATCAACACAAGATTCAAAGACATATTCAATGTTAAATTTATCACTCATAGACACATTCACTGATAAATGTCTCACTGACTGTCTGTTAAAAAATTATAAAAAGAAAATATCGCCATCATCGTCACAAATCAATACAAAGATTCAAAGACATATTCAGTGATAAATTTATCACTGATAAACACATTAATATAAATTTCTCACTGACTGTTTGTTAAAAAATTATAAAAAGAAAATCTCGTTATCATCATCACAAATCAACACAAAGATTCGAATATATATTCAGTGATAACTTTATCACTGATAGACACATTCATTGATAAATTTCTCATTGACTGTTTGTTAAAAAATTACAAAAAGAAAATCTTATCATCATGGTAACAAATCAACTCAAGATTCAAAAATATATATCAATGATAAATTTTTCACTGATATATTAAACCCTTGTTTGCAAGATTTGGTTTGAGAAAAATAAAGAGAGAGTGAGGGTGGGAGAGAGAGGCAAGATTTGGAGAATCAATGTTGCTTGTAGTCGTTTGAAGTTGATTTCACAGTAGAAACAACTACATCAATGTAGATCTAAGACGAAGTATAGATCGGTAATGGCATAGTGTAAATCGACAATGGTAAAGGTGGTTGGTAAACAGTGGCAGTGAATCGGAGCTGGCGAAGTATAGATCGGCGACAGTAGAGATGGTTGGTGAACGATGGTGGTGGTAGTGGCCGGCGAAGGTAGTGATGGTCAATGACAGACGACGGTAGTGGTGGTGTTGGTAGGTAGATGGCCACGACCATGGCAATGATGGTGGTATTTTCTAGAAAAAGAGAGAAAGAGATATTGAGAGAGAGAGAGAGAGAGAGAGAGAGAGAGAAGAATGGTTCTGGGAAAATAATCAAGAGAAGTTAATAAAAATTGAGAAAATTAATGAGTAATAAATTCAATGAGGGTATTATAGGCAACTAAGGACTTAATAGTACATAAAAATATAAGTCAGGACCTAATAGGTAATAAGCTAGAAAGGGAGACTGGCTGGTAAATTAGCCTAACAATAATGGTCTTCCCAATCAGTTTCTTGAAAAAAGCAAAAAAAAAAAAAAAACATAGTATCATCCTTCTATCATATTTTTTAAAATGTAATTATTCTCCTATCTATTGATCTTTGTGGAATAATTAAAGTGGTCATGTCACAAATATATTTATACTATTTATTTGTGTACTGAATAATATTTGTATCAATGATTCAGGCAATCAAGCCATAAATTCAATTTGAAATATTTGAGATCATAACGACAATAACAATTTAAACAGTTATATTACTTTAATCTATTTTTTTATTTGTCTATTATTCCACATATATGTCTAGTGTCACTTTTTTTTCCAACTGATCTATCTATTTATTCATATCACCACCACCACCACCAGCTGATGCCAGATGCCACCATTTGGAAACTTTTTTGGTGATTGACAACTGACGATTTGGTAAGAATGGGTAAAATTGAAAAATATTATTCTTCAAAACAAATTTGTCTTTCCCACTAAATAATTTTATTGATCATCTCTTTATAACTAAGGGGTTGTTTAGAATGATTTAAATAAGTATACTTTTTAATTTTTTACGAAAAAAATGTATAAAAAAATAAAGAGGTGACGTAACTAAAAAAGATAAAAAAATATACTAATATCAAAGATGCCAAACAACCCCTAAAACAAAACAATTCTCAGACCTAATGCCATCACCTCGCTACAATTTAATGGATCTCTCAGCAAATTTTCCCAATAATTCTAGTTACTATAAAAATTTAATCAAAAATTTACCAATAAAGTGAAATGTAAAATGTAGATTTAAAATTGGTACTTTATGAGTTGAATTCAAAATAAATTTATTTACATATTTTAATTATGGGCAAAATTTTGAGGAATCGGGGGTGCTACTATAAGTATCACATAATGGTAATTGTTGTGAGACTCGTGGGGGGTTTGTTTCAAGATTATTTGAATAGTTCAAACTGCTTATATTGTTAAGTTGATTGAGTAGATCATTAATAGGCTGGCCGAGTAGATCATTAATGAAAAGAAAAAAGAAAAGAAAATAGACTAGTTAAATGAAGTGATATTACATTCCTCTAATTTTGCATGTTTAATTTCATTTCTAATGACATAATTTTAAAAACAATTGATTGATTATTATTATTGGAAAATACTATGGATCCCAAATGATTACCGAATTTTTTTATCAAATCTCTCATATGGGTGTGAGATCCATACAAATTCACATGTATGTGTATGAATCCCATAGAGATTTGAGATCTCTATTATTTGCTATCTCCGTAGAGGTGCAATTAGGAGATGAAATGAAAGAAAGTCGAACCACACATTCACTTTTTATCACAATTTGTTGCGAAACAGAGATCCTTGTTGAAGCACTTATCAAAGAGAGACCCCAATTCGAAACATACTCTTCAATTTTTTGAACAACTTTCAACTCCAACCCAAACCAGCTCATTAGGATTTGAATCCCAAATTGCATAAGATAAAATAATATATTATTTAATAAAAATATGATAATTATATTTATTTTTTTTATATTATATAAAATAAAAATTAAATAGAAGCTAGCCATAGAGAAATTTTAGTTCTTCACAAATAAATATTTTTCCATGACAAGTTAAAATTTATCTAATAATATTATTGAGGGATCTTAATTAACAAGAAAAACCATATTGGACCTCTTATACTATCCAAAGTTGAAAATGAATGTTTATCTAATTTTTTTAATATAATAATATTAAAACTCAAATATTATATTAAATATTGAATTTCACTCCTTCTTTCTCATCTTACATCTCTTAATTTTTATTAATCATAAATTATTATTCATAATATGTACTCTATTCTTTATAGATTTTATTAATATTTTTATTTTTTAAATTATAATATTAACTGGCCCTTGCCCGCTCCCAATCCATCAAGTGGCCATCTCTACTTGTAGACATAGGGTGTGAAAAGTCAAAATGTACGACAGGAATCCAATGAAGATAGAATTCCAAATCTGCATACCATCCCTTCTTTTGCTGTTGAAAAAACGTGTTTGGGATTACTGTTGCGTATGGTGCAAAATAGCAATTGCTATATATTTTATTGGGCCTATTTCAAGGTTTAATTTAATAATTTAAACCGTTCACATCTTAGAAGTTATCGAGTAGAATATATCAGTAAAAAATTACGTCAATCAGATATCGTTAGCCTTTTTATCAAATCACATTTGTATTTTATAAATAAAAAAAAAGTGTAATTTGATGTATAAAACTCAATACAAATGTAATTTGATGAAAGAGATAACGATATCCGATCGACGCAATTTTTTACAGATATATTCTACTTAATAGCTTTTAAAATATAAACGGTTTAAATTAGGGAGATTTACCAATAAATCCTAAAATTTGATCTTATGATCCAATTAGTCCCATTTTTTTTCTAATGAACCATTTAGTCCTGGGGTTTTTTGAAGGACGTTATGCCCTCATTTATATGTTAGTAGATTAGTTACAGCTGGGTTAGTGGGCTTTGGGTTAGGTGCATATGTCACGCACGAGTAAATAAGAAAGGGATGTGTGGTGTGTGTGGCACATGATACATAGAGGGGGTGTCACAAAAGGTCAAAGCGCATAAGGAGGTTTTGGGCTTAATTGGTGTGTTTGGTAGTTGACACAAGGCACACAACTCAATTGACTACATGTGACCCCAACCATCCATGTCACACTAACACAACCAATTGGAGCACTTATTCACATATACATAACCAACCAGCCCACAACACACACCACCAAATCATTGTTTACCACTATATGTGGCCCCCACCATCAATGTCCCACTATCACAACTTATTTGCCAGCTAATTCCCATACACATCACACACTACCTTACAAACCAACAACACAAAAAGACAATAAAAAAAAAAACAAACAAATTCAATTACCCCACCGTCACAATATCAAACCATGGCCCATGAACTCAACAAAACTACCACACCAAACACACATAAACCAAAAACATATCCCTTTAATGCCCCTACAGTGTAAACAATATATAAAGCCCAACCCACACATACCCATACATACCTAATCCTACTAAGAAATCATTGTTTACCACTATACGTGGTCCCAACCATCACTGTCCAACTGACACAATTTCTTTTGCTGCTTATCCCCATATACACAACCAATCAGTGTGTCACACAGCTGACACCAAAAACACCATATTCAAATTTACAAAACCCTAATTGTCAATGACTGAAATGTATTTGAATGTATCATTCAAATTAGCCAAACCAAAACTGTAATGTTTCCAAACAAGAAATGGTCCTGCAAAACACTTCCCAATTATCACAAGGGTACAAACGTCCACATAGTGAAACCAAAAATGGAAAATAAAATAAAAAAGAACCAAATCTCCCCACCAGTAGGACTAAACGAAACAAAAGAATAAAAGTGGAACTAATTGGTATAATAATTTGTAAAGTGGGATTTATTGGTAAATAATCCTTTAAATTATAGAATTAAACCCTAAAATAAACCTAATAAAATGTGATTCAGCGCACCATGTGCAGCTGTAACCCAAACTCTTAAAAATCTACATCCGTCCTTGCGAAAGTCAATTTTGCTGGCTGTTATTTCTTTATTTATTTTTTAATGATGAAACAACAGCTTATATAGGCCTACTCAAAAGGCTTCCATTCCATACGGTAGTGGTAGAGTTTATGGTTTGTGGAAGGAAGATCAGCTGCAAGGTGAAGAAGTGAATATCCTTAACAGAGTTAACTCTACATGGCCGCAATTCCAATTTTTGACGGTACCGACTACGATTGTTGGGCTGTGAAGATGCAAACTCTGCTTTTATCTCAGGGTTTGTGGAATACGGTACAGAAAGGGTACGATGAGACCAACGAGCAGGAGCAACAGAAGGATGCTAAAGCTCTTTGTCTCCTCCAGCAAGGCGTCTCAGAACGGATCTTTCCAAGAATCAAGGTTGCTAAAAATGCCAATCAAGCTTGGCGCAACATCCTGGTTACTACTGAGGTCAGAACCAACGGGTTAAACTTCATTTACAATCATTTTTATTTTTTATTTTTGGGTTAAATTCATTTTACCTCATCAGAATTTCAGGCTAAACTTCCTTATGGCTCAAAAATAATCACAGAGGCATGTGATTTTGGACCACATATAAAATGATTACAATACCATCAAATCTTTTTTTTTTTTTTTTATTTTCTCTCTATCTCCTCTCATACACATAATTTATCAGGTTTAGCATTAATTTAATTAGATCACAATTAATTATAAATTTTTAATTATTTATTTTAATTCTTAACTTTTTATTCTAATTTTAATTTTATTATATTTTATATCACAATTAATCCTAAATATTTAATTATTTATTCTAATTACAAAATTTCTAATCTTATTTTAATTTAATATTTTAGATCACAATTAATCTTAAATGCTTAATTATCTATTAAAATTCCTAACATGTTAATCTAATCTTAATTTATTTATATTTTAGTTCAATTTTTAATTAATATTTATTTTATATTTTTATTTAAATTATATGTTAAATCATTTCTTAATTGTATTTTATATTTTAGATCAATTTTTAATTATATTTTAATTTGATTTATTTTATTTTAATTAACATATTCATCTAATTTTAGGTTTACAGAAAATTGGGATAAAATTGTTTTTTTGTTATATTAATTTCACTTTAATTTTTCAGGAAATCAATCCACTCTCAAAAGTAGTGTGCGAAATACACATTCTTGGATGGAAAAATCAATGGTAACACTTTAATCTAAAATTATATGAGGATTTTCTAGCTATATTTGAACCCTAGGGAGGTAAAATGCTCTAACCCCCAACCAAGGGGATAAAATAAATTTAACCCTTTATTTTTTTTTATTTCCGTTAAAAAATATAAGATGTTAAGATAATAGTCGCGTCATTGACTCAAATCCCAAATGTCTGACTTTCTCGTTATTTTAAATTTTCAAGGGACAACTACATGGTCCACGATATAAATAAATTTTATGGTATTATGCATATAACAACCTTCATAATCCAAGATCTATAACTATCATGATTTTCATGTAAATAATTGTACTTACCTGAATCCATTGCTGTGGTACTTACCTAAATCCATTGCTACAGAAAACTTTAGAGATTCAATAGATGATTGAAAACAAACGCTAAGTTTTAGGTTTACGAATAAATCATTTCTCTCTCTCAACCTTTTTTAAAATATGCGAATTCAGAATTTTTTGATGCGTACTCTGAATGTCATTTTATGGGCAAAGCAATGACCAATTTCATTGTTCAAACATAACTCTACTTGCCCATCAAAATAAGAAACTTGAAAACCACTCTTCTTATTGACCTATGAGATAAAACTTGTGACTAAAGATATGGAACATAAATCCTATTAAATCTATAATTAATATTGTTATATCATGTGAGTCACTATAATGACTAAATAATTAAATTTAATCTTACGCACTAGGTCACTCATAGCATTTACCATTTATTTGTGTTTATAACTAGGCAAATTTTACTTTATCACATTGTGATTTGACCTCTGTTGGGATTTCCTCGTTTCTCTTTAGGAAATAACCAAGTAGCCATATTTGCGAACCAAAGTATACTATTAGCCCCACTAACGATTTAATGAAAAAGATTAAATTGTCCTTATATATAAGTAATCCATGTGTGCGAACTATGGATATTTTATTTGGGAGACAAAATGCAACTTAACTCCTATACTTTATTTTATGTGTAATTTATTCCTTTAAAATTTGAAATGAGCATATAATCTCCCTTATGCCTATACGTGTTTTACACTTGCTATTAAGGGTTGGTTTGGCGTGTCCTAAAAAAGTGCACTTTTTGTCTCTTTACGAAAAGATGTGCAGAAAAGTAGAGATGTGATGTGATGGAAAAACGATAAAAAGATAAAAAGATGGATTATATAGTCTATGCCAAACCAGTCCTAAATTACACAATATTTAACGTTACAAGGGGTTTATGTGATTATTTTCAAATGAGAATGGGATAATTGACACATGGGCAAAAGTAACCTGGTAAAATGAAATTTGCCTTCTATAATTTTTTATTTGTTTTATTTTATTTTGCTTTTTATTTGTAGAATTTAATGACACGCACAGACCTGAGGCAAGCAGGGGCAACCCAATTGATAGTGGCTACACTTGTAGCAACTGTGGCCTTTACTGCTGGTTTCACGATGCCTGGTGGATACAATGGCAACGATGGCCCAAACCACGGCATGGCGATTCTAACAAGAGAAGCAGCTTTCAAAGCTTTTATGGTAACAGATACCATAGCCATGTCATTATCCACTTCAGCAGTGCTTATCCACTTGAATGGGGCTATGACTAACAATCTGGATAAGCTAGAGAGGAAAGTTTATAGCGCTGCTTATCTTATTAGTTATGCTGCGGTTGCAATGGTGTTGGCATTCGTTACGGGGACATATGCTGTCTTAGCACATTCATCTGGCCTTGCTATTTCAGTTTGTGTTATCGGCTGCTTTCCCCTACCATTTTTCTTGATTACCGACATCATGGACAGTGCTGCTTTTCGATTCGTAAAGGGCATATTTACTACACGTCAAAATGGGTACGTTTTCAAAAACACCATTTATTATAATAATATTATTTATAATTATTTACATATTATTGACACTTGCTCCTAAATTTTTCTTCTTTTACAAATTTTAAGAATCATCTTCTCTAGATTTTAAAAGAAAGTTTAATTGACTATCACTGTACATCTATGAAACATGTAATCAAAATATAAAATTAATTAAAAAAAGACAAAATATCATAAACGAAATTTGTTTTTTTTTTTGTTTTTTTATATTTTATGATTAGTGTTAATTATAAGCTATAATCTGTAAAGAATAAAATCAGATATCAGTTAGTTACTTGATCACGTTAGTAGAAATTGATATTATAATTTGTATTTTATTTCTAAATTTTTTGATTAGATATATATATATATATATATTCGTCCCCTATATGATAATTCTGCCCATACTATTGTTTATTGATGTTATGCTTTCTTCAATGTATTTAGAGAAAATATCATTTCGCTCTCCAAACTTTCACGTGTTTTTCAATTTGACCCCTAGACTTCGATTAATATCAATTTTGCACCTAAACTTTCAAAATTTTGATCAATTTGGCCTCTGTTTTCACATTCTATCTACAATTGGACGGAATGTGCTGACATGAGAGGTAAATTGATTTTTAAGGTACAGTTTAGGAGGCAAATTGATTTTTAAGATATAGTTTAGGGGGTAAAATGAAATTTCTAATGAATTTTGGTGCCACGTTAGCACATTCCGTCCAATTGTAGACGGAATGTGACGGCAAGGGCTAAATTGATTAAAATTTCAAAAGTTTGAATGTAAAATTAATATTAATCGAAATCTAAAGATCAAATTAAAAAATAAGTGAAAGTTTAAAGGACAAAATGATATTTCCTCATGTATTTATTTACAAGTTTGAATTGTGTGGGAAGTGCAGGACTTAGTTCGAGAGGGCAGGGCACCCAAATCTGTATCAGTAGTGATGTAAGTTCTATGCTTATGGTTCTATTGGCTTCTACGAAAATAGAGATTACCAAAAGTCTCTGATTGTTGACACTTATATCCATACATACATACATACATACATACATACATACATACATACGTACATACATATATATACCATGTAATCATACTTTAAATTAATCACGAGCCTTCATATTTCTTTATATTATCGGAAAAAGAAAGGATATTGGACAACCTTTTTTGTCAGTCCTTTTTCTTTTCAAGTTTTTGTTTTTGATGAATGGGTTTTCTTTTCCCATCATGTTCATATTTGCAGGGCAGAGAGAAATTCTATTTTCATTGACATTTGAATTCACCTTAGATGATGGTTGATCAATTCTTACATTTCAGTGCTAAGCCTATGTAAATAATCTTGAAATGTTTGTTGTTTCTCGCTAAGATTCATTTTTTTTTTTTTTCACTGTGCACATTTTTTTTACTCTATTTATCTTCTTTTATTTTCTTTCCTTTTACTTCTTACTTCTCATAAAAGAGAAGTGCGTCGTATCTGTATGTAAACTAGGTTTTTTTGGACAGTTATTCAAACAGGTAAATAGGGAAAACAACTAGGAACTTTCAAAATCATTTTGTTTCTGAACATTGCTTTCTCCCAAATCCCATCAACATTTGAATTGTACTTTAGTAATTTGCTAGATTGCTGCAAAATCACAAAGCTAGACACTGTTTTGACTATCTTAGGCGAAATCCTCTCTCTGTTTCTCTCACATGGTAAATGATTGTATTTAAAAACGCAAAAAGGGGCGTAACCTTTGTACACTGGGGGGTATACAAAAAGATAACAAAAATATCATATTCAGCATCTACAGAAGATAACTCCCCTATAAAATCAATAATGCAAAGATAAAGGATCACAAAATTTTCATTCCATTCAAAAATTAAAGGAATGTAAAAGTGCCTCATTGTTCTTGTACGTAAAATGGGAATGGAAATGTGGTACACCATATGCTCTAAAAAGTAATATGATTGCGGTAGATTTGTATAATTTATAATATAAGATTTAAAGATACTTCTAGAGTAATCTTTAAAATATATGTATATATATATATATATATATTATTAGCCATCTAATAAAATTTAGTTTTTTCCCTCCAAATTAATCATGTAGAAAAACATTTCTACGAGCATTATGACCCAATTTTGACATTGTCTTGTCAAAACTTCACTCACCTTATATTATATTTGATTCTTTTTCTTCTTAAGACACTTTTAAGGAAACATAGCGGAACATTTTTTTGGGATCGTTTTGAATCACTATATTTATTTTGGAATGGAAGTGTACTTTATTTCGGAATGTGTGTTCCAAAACATAATTTGCTAGGGTATTAGCATTTTCTGGTGACATTGCTCTAACGACGCCAAGAAGGTGATGGAATGATTACCGTTGCTAAGAAGAAACCTATTCCCTCCTGTTCTTTTTCCCCTCGAGTATATCTCAACCAGGCAGGAGAGTATAGATCAGGTGGTTAGATATTTTTTTTTTTTCTTCATATTTTCGTGAATTCATGAGCATCTCTCTGCTTACTTGAAAGTAATAGACTATTTTATGAAAAGAGAGGGAAAAAGAGAAGGAAAGTTCTATAGCACACGACTTTATTGCTTCTACATGATGATATTTGCAATGTAAATTGTATTGTAAGCACGACTGTCGTGCATATAACACTTGCTGAGATGTATGATTGTTGTGGGTATAGCGATCCCGGTTTCCCTCTCTATATTTACTATATTTCGGACTTACGTCCCGTGGAGTTGGTGGTTGTATGTCTTGTTGTCATCCTTTAATTCCTCATGTTTGAGTTTTAGGATGTGTTGGGCGTGTTTCGAATAGGTTGGTTGAGTCTTAGTCCCTTTCCTTGTTGCCCAGATTTTTAGTTGTCCGCTCGAGCGGAACATTTCACGCTCGAGCGGAGTTTTCACACTTCTAGTATCTGTGCCTCTGCAAAACTTCTGCAGATCTATTTTTCACGCTCGAGCGGGTTTCCTTACGCTCGAGCAGGTCTGTTGGCGCTCGAGCGGGGTGTTCACTGTCTGTGAAAATACTGGGAGAGGAGAATCTACGCTCGAGCGAACTGGTTTTCGCGCTCGAGCAAATGTATTTTATTCTTATGTCTTGGAGCTCGAGCGGGCCTTCTTGCGCTCGAGCTAGTCTAGTTTTTTGTACTTAACGCTCGAGCGTTCTATTATAGGCTCGAGCGGGTCATGCGTATATCAGTTGGCAGCTGGGCATTTTTGAATCACTTTTCACTTTTCCTTTCTCTCTCTTACTTTCCCAAAATATCTTTTGAGAGCTCCTCTCTCTAGAATCTCTCTTCTCTCTTAGGATTGATCTAGTTAGAGTGTTCTCCTACCCTTTGGCCTTTACAAAAAGTGTGTTGATCGTCGAGGGCTACATTTTGATCCCATAAGTTTGGAGTTTGGAGCACTTTGAGTTTGGTCTTCTTCTCCGTTTGAGCTCTAACTTCGAGGTAGGGATATCCTACTCCATCTTATGAGCTTTGTCTTTAAATTTTGGCATTTTGATATGTTGGGGGTTGTTGGGTAATTTTGAGAAGGTTTTGGGGTCTTTGTGTAATTTTCAAAAGATGGGGTGTCAAACATATAAACCTTTATATATATAATACATTGGAAAATGGACTTGGTGTTGGATCATTGATGGAAAACGGAACCTTAGGGTTGGTGTTGTGAATATGGGAAAAAGCCTTAACTGTTGTGATAAATTAATTTGTATAATTAATTTAGGGAAATGAGGAATTGAATAGGAAATATTCAAATTGGAAAAGGTACGGGGTCTAAGGGTGTTTCTAGATTAATTTATCGCTCACCTAGATAAAATGTTGATACTTTATCCATTTGGTGCATTTATTTTCTATTTAGAAATAACTGCTTTGGGCTATCGGTGGAGGATAGTCTTGATTGTTGTAGACAATGTATGATGATTAGGCAAACTAAAACTAATCCATTGGGTATGATATCGAGTATAGCGGTTGGTATAATACATTAAATTTTGTATTGGTTGATTAAATTTGTATATGATAATTGTTTATATACATTGTTTTGTGTGGGAGGAGATACGGGATGTACTCCACGGTTTATTGGAAGATGGGGGATGGACCTCTAAACCGGATTTTGTTTGAGATTGATACAACACTACAATGTGTATCATTTGTGAATTATAGAAGTGTTTTGTTTGACATTGATATAGCACTAAAATGTGTATCACTTGTCTTGATTGATTAAATTTGTATATGATAATTGCTTATATACATTGTTTTGTGTGGGAGGAGATGGGAGATGTACTCCACGGTTTATTGGGAGATGGGGGATGGACCTCTAAACCGGATTTTGTTTGAGATTGATACAACACTAAAATGTATATCATTTGTGAAGTATGGAAGTGTTTGTTTGATTTGATATAGCACTAAAATGTATATCTTTATCATTTGTGAAGTATGAAAGTGGTTTTATGTGTTATTGATACAGCACCAAAATGTGTATCCATAATGAATTTCGAGAGTATTTTAGTGATGGGTTATAATCTCATTAAATTATTTGGCCAGACTTTGAGCCTTGTTTTCAAACTTAATGTCGAATAAGGAATGGGAGATAAAATATAACATGGACATGATTGTCATGAAACTGTAATATGATATAAGTTGGAATATAAGTGTGGACCATCTATTGAATGCTATTATTTTAGTCATTGTTTATAATTGGTTTAGTATATTTCTACTGGGCTGTGGCTCACCCTATATGAGACTTCATTTTCAGGTACTGATGGTATGCCACTTCCAAGGACATAGCTTGGGAGACTAGAGGCAGATAGACAATTTTGTTGTTGTGTTCCCTTTGGATGTATTTCATGTAAATTCAAGCCAAGGGCTTAATATGTATTTGAGTTAGTACTCTCTTTTTGTAACCAAGTGTTGACTTGGAAAGTTGTAAGCCTATAGGGCAGTTACTTTTGTTGTCAATGTGTAATACATTTTGTAAGGATACTCTGATGATTGTAATATAATATGTTTTTCCTGTAATATTATGGGTTTTTTTATGAGGGCATTACAGTGGAATAGGTATTTATACAATCTGATGTGCTTGAAGTGGCACTTGACATGAGGGAAAAGTTTGATGCTGTTTTCGGATGAGCTTATGCACATTGACAAAATTGACACCAGCATGCTTTGTGACGATGAGGAGTGGTTAGTGAGTAATCCAATGGGAATAAGGACAGAGAGGGAGATCCATGCAGAATTTGAAGGTGTAAAAATATGCAGGAGAATGTATCAGAAGCGGATATAAATATAATTTATTTTTGTCTAGCCATTATTTGCTTAGTGAGGATAGCTTGTTATCCACTTTTTCTCCAATCCTGTTGTGTAGAACCATGAAAGAACCCCAGGTGCCCAGTTCCTTTGTGCTTCAAGAGTCAATTAGTTCTGCCTCTTATTTTGAGATGTGCAAAAGTGGATTTTTTTTTTTTGTTTTTTTTGTTTCTTGTCTGTTGCTCACCCTCTTGGTGGTCATTCATTCTCATTTGAGATGTAATCCTCCATCAAACTAAAAATATGACAAACAAAAAAGATAGCCATCATAAAGCAGCCCAATTGCAGACTTTCTGGGAGTAGGTGGATAAGTACTTAAGATGATTTCCTAAAATAAAATCAAGGGTTAGGAAAACCAGCTCAACCTATCAAGTTTTACAAGGAAGAACTTATGCATAAGCTTTGGCATCAGGCTGGACTGAACTGTGAAAATGGAGCTCAAGACTGCCTAAGGGCTCTGGCTGACCTGGCCTGTGGATGAAAATCCTTGTTTGGTCTGACTTAAAGACATGTTAAAATTTGATCCTATAATTGAAAATAAATAATGTTTCTTTTGTCACTACTAAAAAATTTAGATATTTCTCAATAATAATTAAAAACAAAAATTCAGTTACGACAAATAAATCTAATTTATACTTGTATCGAATTAAACAATTCCCTATTCTATTCGATTTGATCCAATACAATTTAATCCTTCTATTGATACACGTGTTTTTTTTTTTTCGTTTATCGGTAACTAATTGTCCTTTTGCTAGAACCTCACCCTAACACTAGTAGGAAGCAGGCAACCGAGTTGTTGAAGTGAAGTTTCACACAATGATCATGAATAACAATAAGGGGGAGTTACGGGCCGGTCCTTTGGACCAAACTTAATTCCTATAAGGTCCGAACTCAAAAAGATTTAGCACATCTTTCCATTTTATTCTTCAGTCCAAACAAAGAAATTACTCAGCCGTTCTACTCTCTCTCTCTGTCACAACTATTTGAATCTCTCTCTCTCTTAATCGGCCACTTCTGACAATCGATGACCATGATCGACCTCCAATGATTCCTTTGGCCTTCATATTTGATTGCCGACAGCCATTACTGACCTCTAGCAACTACCTCCGAATTTTGACCATATTTTTTTGTGTGACCACTTTTCATCTCCACTATGTTAATACCGCCAGTACCTTCTCAAACAAGGTGGCAACAAGAGAAAAAGAGAAGATTAAGGATGAAGAAAATGAAGGAGAGAGATGAGGAATTCTTACCAGAAAATAATTCTTCACATTTATACATTAACACAAAGAATCAAAGACAAATCTAGTAAAAAAAATTTATGATTGACACATCCAGTGATAAATTTAACCACTGTCTGCTTGTTAAAAATTACAAAATCGCATCATTATCGTCACAAATCAACACAAGATTCAAAGACATAATCAATGATAAATTTATCATTAACTGTTTGTTAAAAAATTACAAAAAGAAAATATCGTCATCATTGTCACAATCAACACAAGATTCAAAGACATATTTAATGTTAAATTTATCACTAATAAGCACATTCACTGATAAATTTCTCATTGACTGTTTCTAAAAAAATTACAAAAAGAAAATCTCGTCATCATTGTCACAAATCAACACAAAGATTCAAAGACATATTCAGTGATAAATTTATCACTGATAGACACATTCACATAAATTTCTCACTGACTGTTTGTTAAAAAATTATAAAAAGAAAATCTCGTCATCATCGTCACAAATCAACACAAAGATTCGAAGACATATTCAATGATAAATTTATCACTGATAGACACATTCATTGATAAATTTCTCACTGACTGTTTGCTAAAAATTATAAAAAGAAAATCTCATCATCATCGCAACAAATCAACACAAGATTCAAAGATATGTATCAGTGATAAATTTAACACTGATATATTAAACCCTTGTTTGCAAGATTTGGTTTGAGAAAAATAAAGAGACAGGGAGGGAGAGATGAAGAGAGAGGCAAGATTTGAAGAATCAATATGGCTTGTAGTCGTATGAAGTTGATTTCATAGTAGAAACAACTACATTAATGTAGATCTAGGACGGAGTATAGATCAGTAATGGCATAGTGTAAATCGGCGATGGTAAAGGTTGTTAGTAAACAGTGGCGATGAATCGGAGCTTGTAATAACCCGACCCTCGTACATGATTTCTTAAATGCTTACTGTGTAGTTCCGTGAAAAAAAAAATTATGATTAAGGAAGTGAAATCCATGTCTATGAATGTCTATCTGTCTCACAAGGAAACTATCTGTCACCATCAACGCGTTTGAATTAGAAATTGGAAGCCTTAACAGCTTAATTAGCTGAAATTGATTATATATCCGTAATCAGCATAATTTTTAGGTAATATTAAGCATGTTCGTGAAATTTTAATTTTGGAATGATTAAACGATCCATTTTTGTCTTATATGCCTTACTTATGCCTTACTTATATATATATATATATATATATATATATATCTAAGCCTTTAGGAGCCTTGATAAAAAAATAAACAAACGTGAATACCATTTTTGGGGAAAAGAGGAGAAATCGGGGGAGAAGGGATTCCACAAGGAAGCTTGGCAAAATTGTTAGAGGTGTAGGATTGAATTCAAGGTAAGCTCAAATCCTTCTTGCTATGGCCACTTAGAGTTTGTATTGATGTGTATGTTTGATTCATGTCTAATTCATGCATGAATGATGAGGGTTTCTCTTACTTGGTTGCTTAGGCACCTAGATTTGGGTGTGGTATGAAAGTATACTTCAATCTATGGTTTTCTATCATCACTTCATGGAATTATGTATATATCATGTGTTATGTTTCAAAGATATGAAAGAACTTGAATTCAAGAGTGGAATTAGAGAGGGAGATGACTTTTTAAAGCTCCTAATCTTGCTTAATTTATGATACTCAAGGTAGAATTCATGTTATAGTGAAGTTAGGTGAGTATATTGCATTAACCTAACCTTGGGTTGCATGTAAAAATGGAATGAATACCTGGTTGGGACTCGAATGAAGGTCCAGAATTTCAGAAAATTCGCTTGGTCCGCTCGAGCGTAGGAAAGCCCGCTCGAGCAGGAAAAACCACCTCTCAGCAGTTTTGTGCAATTTACAGTCCGCTCGAGCGGCCAAAGTTACGCTCGAGCGGAGGACTCATTTTTAGGAAAAAATTAAATGTTTGTTCAGCTTTGAGTGCTTGTTTCTCTGGTATTTTTAGAATGTTTTACAGATGATTTTAAAGTGGTTGTAAGCATGCAAGGTGTAAGACTCAGGAAATGCTTTATAAAAAAAAAAAGAGAGACTAATGTATTACTTGTGTGCAGGGCACATTCCAGAAGGAAGCAACACGCCATCTCAACACTGTGAGTAGTAGTACTTATGTTATGTTATGCAATCATGTTAATGTCTCAAGCATGTAATGCTCTTATGCATGTTTAAGATATGTTAATGTTATATGTAAAGAAAAGCATTTACAAGGGCTATATGCCATTTTCAAGGGCCGTGTGCCACAAGTTTCAAGTACATTTTCAAGGGCCATGTGCCACAAGTTTCAAGTATATGTTCAAGGGCCTCGTGCCATATGTACAAGGGCCTCGTGCCATATGTACAAGGGCCTCGTGCCATATGTTCAAGGGCCTCGTGCCATATGTTCAAGGGCCTCGTGCCATATGTTCAAGGGCTTCGTGCCATCATGTTTCAAGGGCTTCTAGCCACAAGCTTATGTCACGGGAATAGGCCTAGGGCCATTATGAGTTAAATGCAGAATCAGACAAATCATGTGCATGCTACATCATTTTATGTATTGATGTATTTAAGCTTCAAGTCAGACGTCTTTCATTATGTATTACTACTCATTGAGCTCGGCTCACTCTTTATTATGTCTGTTTCTGTAGGTTATCAGTCAGGGGGTCAGTCCTAACTTTGACGCTGTCCCTTTTGTTAACCTTTACATGTTCAGGCACCATACCAGGCCATTTATTGTTGTGAAGCTGCTAAGATATGGGTCTGCTTTTGAGAGCCACCTATGGATGTTGTACTTAACTTTTATATTCCTTTTGTTATGCCCAATTATCGGGCTAGGACTGTAAATGTATATGTTATACACTATATCCAAGGATATAGTTTTAAACTTTATCCGCTTTTGATGATGTATGTAATGCATGAGATCGTGGCATATAGAAATAGCTCAATGGAATATGCTTGTATTTTTTTGTTATATTAATATTTTATGCTTCCGACAAGGCCCCGTACGGTATGTACACCAGTTTTCATGACAGGTCTTGCTTAGGTCATGCCCAAACCTTTAGGGGCAGGTGTAGGGCGTGACAGAGGTGGTGAAGTATAGATCGGCGATGGTGGAGATGATTGGTGAACGATGGTGGTGGTAGTGGCCCGCGAAGGTAGTGATGGTTAGTGACAAACGACGGTGGTGGTGGTGGTGGGTAGATGGCCATGGCAATGGCAACGGTAGTGGTATTTTCTAGAAAGAGAGAACAAAAGAAATATGGAGAGAGAGAGAGAAGAGAGAGAGAGAGAGAGAGAGAGAGAGAGAGAGAGAGAGAGAGAGAGAAAGAGAGAGAGAAAAGAATGGTTCTAGGAAAATGATCAAGAGAAGTTAATAAAAATTGAGAAAATTAATGAGTAATAAATTCAATGAGGGTATTATAGGCAACTAAGGACTTAATAGTACATAAAAATATAAGTCAGGACCTAATAGGTAATAAGGCTAGAAAGGGAGACTGGCTGGTAAATTAGCTTAACAATAATGGTCTTCCCAATCAGTTTCTAGGAAAAAGCAACAAAAAAAAAAAAAAAAATCATAGTATCATCCTTCTATCATATTTTTTAAAATGTAATTATTCTCCTATCTATTGATCTTTGTGGAATAATTAAAGTGGTCATGTCACAAATATATTTATACTATTTATTTGTGTACTGAATAATATTTGTATCAATGATTCAGGTAATCAAGCCATAAATTCAATTTGAAATATTTGAGATCATAATGACAATAACAATTTAAACAATTATATTACTTTAATCTATTTGTTTATTTGTCTATTATTTCACCTATCTGTCTAGTGTTACTTGTTTGTCCAACTAATCTATCTATTTGTTTATATCACCATCACCACCAGCCAATGCTAGATGCCCCCACTAGCCACTTCTGAAAACTTTTCCAGTGATTGACGACTGACGGTCTGATAACAGTGGGTAAAATTGAAAAATATTATTCTTCAAAACAAATTTGTCTTTCCCACTGAATAATTTTATTAATCATCTCTTTATAACTAAGGGGTTGTTTAGAATGATTTAAATAAGTATACTTTTTAACTTTTTACGAAAAAAATTTACAGAAAAATAAAGAGGTGATGTGACTCAAAAAAGATAAAAAAAGATATACTAATATCAAAGATGCCAAACAACCCCTAAAACAAAACAATTCTCAGACCTAATGCCATACACTTCGCTACAATTTAATGGATTTCTCAACAAATTTTCCCAATAATTCTAGTTACTATAAAAATTTAATCAAAATTTTACCAAGAAAGTGAAATGTAAAGTGTAGATTTAAAATTGGTATGTTATGAGTTGTATTTAGAATAAATTTATTTACATATTTTAATTATGGGCAAAATTTTGAGGAATCGGGGGTGCTACTGTAAGTATCACACAATAGTAACTGTTGTGAGACTCGTAGGGGTTTGTTTCAAACTTATTTCAATAGTTCAGATCGCTTATATTGTTAAGTTGATTGAGTAGATCATTAATAGGCTGATTGAGTAGATCATTAATGAAGAAAGAAGAAGAAAATAGACTAGTTAAATAAAGTGATATTACATTCCTCCAATTTTACATGTTTAATTTCATTTCTAATGACATAATTTTAAAAATAGTTGATTGATTATTATTATTATTGGAAAATACTATGGATCCAAAATGATTTACCAAATTTTTTTATCAAATCTCTCATATGGATGTGGGACCCATACAAACTTACATGTATATATGTGATGTTGGAACAATCTTTTGTGTAAAATAAATAACTTGAAATAAATCAAACAAATAAAAATAAATTATTTATAGAATTTATTTACCGAACCGAATAAATAATTAAAAGATCAAGTTGAGTGTGTGACACTCTGTCCTTAAGACAGATTCGCCCCGCTACGGTGCTTATGGACAAATGGCGTCTATCTCCCAAGACACAATGATCTTCACATATTGTAGTAGCACTCCAAACAATTTGTTCGGCGAACAAAACCTGTGTTCTAAACTCTTTAAATTTTTCCCTAAAATAATATGAAGAATAATTGCTGCAAGAGTCTATTTTCGGATGCCAAAGACTGTTGAAAATGGCCTCTATTTATAGGCAAACAATCTGTTCGAACAGGTGTGAAACTAACCTAAACAGATGTAATTTTGAATGAACAAATACAGTTTGAATTCAAATAGATCTGGTGGCAGATTCAAATAGATAACTGCACGAAAGTTTCAATCTATCTGGGCAGTTATAAAACTGTTGGAAATGGACTGGAAAAAGGGACTGTTTGGACTACAAAAAATTAATTTAATTTTGTTTAGAAATTCAAATGATTTTCCTGCAAGAATATGAAAAAATCAAATAAATTTTGTCCAAAAAATTGATATAAGAACCGACCCGACCCACAACCCACACCTGCGCTCGGCTGGTCGGACGGACAGTGGCAGAACGTGCCGCTCTTGTGGTGGTTTGAGTCAAGGTTCCATTTGTCCATAACTCCTCCCTTCTACAAACTTGGGGTGCCCCTTGCGGCCCATTCCAAGTATTGCTACCTAAAACTTATATACACACATAAGTTCTCTTAAGTTTCCAATGTCTGACAAGCCTTACAAGGAAACCCATATTTAAATCTTGAATTATCCATTCCACGAACCCGAAAACGACATCAAGTTCCCATTCACTCATAAATGGTTTTGACGAACCGTTTTTAGCTTGTGACTTGCCATACGGCAAGGAACACGTCACCTCTTTGGATCCACCTCAAAAGACGTTTGAACCCCACTCAAATTTGGGCTCAAAGTTGGCTCAAAATAAACCTATAAAAATCAAATTTCCAACATATGAATCCCATAGAGATTTGATAAAATTTTTGATAACTTATTTGGGATCTCTATTATTTGCTATCCCCATAGAGGTGCAAGTAGGAGATGAAATGAAAGGCAATTGAACCACACATTCACTTTTTATCACAATTTGTTGTGAAACAAAGATCCTTGTTGAAACACTTACAATTCGAAACATACTCTTTGATTTTTTGAACAACTTTCAACTCCAACCCAAACCAGCTCATTAAGATTTGAATTCCCAATTACACGGGATGAAATAATATATTATTTAACAAAAATATGATAATTATATTTAATTTTTTTATGTTATATAAAATAAAAGTTAAATGAAAATTAGCCACATAGAAATTTCAGTTTTTCACAAATAATATTTTTCCATGACAAGTTAAAATTTATCTAATAATATTATTGAGGGACCTTAATTAACAAGAAAAAACATATTGGACCTCTTATAC
This sequence comes from Camellia sinensis, assembly GCF_055761805.1. Classification (NCBI taxonomy): domain Eukaryota; kingdom Viridiplantae; phylum Streptophyta; class Magnoliopsida; order Ericales; family Theaceae; genus Camellia; species Camellia sinensis. The sequence continues at coordinate 88,278,400 of NC_138965.1, forward strand.
TATCCAAAGTTGAAAATGGATGTTTAACTAATTTTTTTTAATATGATAAAATTAAAACTCAAATTACATTAAATATTGAATTTCACTCATTTCTTTCTCATCTTACATCTCTTAATTTTTATTAATTATAAATTATTATTCATAATATGTACTCTATTTTTTATAAATTTTATTCATATTTTTATTTTTTTAATTATAATATTAACCGGCCCTCACCCGCTCCCAATCCATCACGTCGCCATCCCTACTTGTAAGACATAGGTTGTGAAGAATCAAAATGTATGGCAGGAATTCAATGAAGATATAATTCCAAATCTGCATAAATATCCCCATCTTTTGCCGTTTAAAATTCGTGTTTGGGGTTGTTGCTGCGCATGATGCGCAGTAACAACTGTTGCATATTTTATTGGATTCATTTCAGGAACTAATTTGATAATTTAAACCGTTCACATTTTAAAGGTTATCGAGTAGAATATATCAGTAAAAAATTACGATAATCGGATATCAATGGCCCTTTTATCAAATCACATTTGTATTTTTTTAAAAAAAGATAAATGTAATTTGAAATATAAAACTCAATGCAAATGCGATTTGATGAAAGAGATAACGATATCCGATCAACGTGATTTTTTAAAGATATATTTTACTCAGTAACTTTAAAAATATGAACAGTTTAGATTATCGAATTAGGCCCTAAAATAGGCCTAATAAAATGTGCAACAGTTGCTGCTGCGCAAGGTGCACAGCAGCAACCCATACTCTAAAAAATCTACATCCATCAATATCTCATACTAATTTTTTGATTTTATTAATTTTAAAAAATTAAGAAAATCCCGATTTACTAACTTCCATTTAACTTTTATTTTACATAATATAAAATAATTAAATATAGTTAACATATTTTTATTAAATAATATATCTATATATATATTATATAAGGAAAAGAGACTTTTTAGTGAGAACCCTTATAGGAGCATCAAATCCTCATTCTAATTTTCTTTATTTTTTTAATTTTCAACAATTAAGAAAATCTCCATTGTCCAACTTTTATTTGATAATTCCACATCGAGAAAAGAAAGAAAAAAAAAATGAATTGTTTTACTCATATAAAGTAAATCTTATACTCTTATCCCATTTAGTGAGGAGTCTTGTAACAGTTTCAATATCTAATATTAATTTCCTTGATTTTCTTAATTTTAAACAATTAAGAAAATTGGCTAACTTTTATTTGATAATCTCACATCGAGAAAATTAGAAAAAAGAAGAAGAAGTTGCTTTACTCATATAACGTGAATCTTATACTCCTATCTCATTTAATACTGTAGTGTTATGCATGTTTCAATTCAATAGAGTTTACAATTTAAAGGTTTTAATTAATTAATTATGACCTAGCCGATTAGGCTAAATCATTTTTGATTTGATTGATTCGTTGGTTTAACTGAGATTTTAGTGATTTTATATTTTTATTTGATAATCCCACATCGGGAAAAAAAGGAAAAAATTAGTTGTTTTACTCATATAATGTAAATCTTATACTCTCATCCTAATTAGTGAGGAGCCTTGTAAGAGTTTCAATATCTCATATTAATTTTCTTGATTTTCTTAATTTTAAACAATTAAGAAAATTTTCATTGGCTAGCTTTTATTTGATAATCTCACATCGGAAAAATAAGGAAAAAAAATGAGTTGTTTTACTTATATAAAGTGAATCTTATACTCCTATCCCATTTAATAGTGTAGTGTTGTTAATGTTTCAATTCAATATAGTTTAAATTTTAATAAAAGTTTTAATTAATTAATTATGAGATAATTATAATTAATTAATTAATAAAAATGATAATTTTAAAATAATTAATTACTAAAGTTTTAATTAATTTTTTCACCTCATATTGTAATTAAAAAGTCACAAAATTATTAAAAAATTACTTCTCAGACATCTTCTTAGAAGTCTAAACAAATTTATCAAATATTTTAACTGATACCATATGAGACTAACGCGCCATATAACTATTGTGTAGAAATTTTGAATTTTTTTTTTTTTTTTTTTTTTTTTGAGCATTCAACATCTATCTATCTATCTATTATATAAGAAAAATGGACTTTTTAGTGAGAAGACTTCTAGGAGCTCCAAATCTTCAATCTAATTTTCTTGATTTTCTTAATTTTAAACAATTAAGAAATCTTAATCGGCTAACTGTTATTTGATAATCCCACATCGAGAAAAGAAGAAAAAAAAAATTGTTTCATTTATATAAAGTAAATCTTATACTCCCATCGTTTTTAGTGAGAAACCTTGTGAGAGTTTCAATATCTCATATTAATTTTTTTAATTTTCTTAATTTTAAAAAATTAAGAAAATTTCCATTGGCTAGCTTTTGTTTAATAATCCCACATCGGGAAAATAAGGAAAAAATTGAGTTGTTTTACTCATATAAAGTGAATCTTATGCTCCCATCTCATTTAATATTGTAGTGTTGTGCATGTTTCAATTTAATATAGTTTAAATTTTAAAAGTTTTAATTAATTAATTATGAGATAATTATAATTAATTAATTAATAAAAATGATAATTTTAAAATAATTAATTGCTAAAGTTTTAATTAATTAATTATTAGATAATTATGATAATTGTAATATTGTGCATGTTTCAATTCAATATGTTTCAATGTCACTCTTACTGCTCAATAATACAAAAAATTATGAGATAATTATGATAATTTTAAATTTATATTTAAAACTAATATATTATGAGACAGATTATTATAATTTTAAATTTCTATTATGTCAATTTTAAATTTAAATTAATAGATTGTTTCCATATTTAGTGACAGTTTAAATTTTAATAAAATAAAATTTACAAGTTTGAATTAATTAATTTTTGTGTAGGTTGGTTGGTCTTTTAACCTAACTGATTAAGCCAAACCATTTTTAGTTTGAATAATTTGCTGGTTTAACTATAATTTTAGTGGCTTTACATGTTACGATGATTCTTTCTTACTCATTAAGTTTTTAAAATTTCTTTAATTATTTCCCTTTCAAAAACCAATATGATAATTTTTTAAAATTCATATATTTTTATTCTAAAATAGTGAAGTATTAGAACTATGTCATTTTTTTTTTATAACAAAGCATAATTTTAATTATTAATTGTCAATACAACAATTTTAATCTATCTATACTATATATTATAGTAAAAGAATATTTAAAAGAAAATTCTTAAATTTATATGTAAAAAATTATTTACGAGGGATAAAATATTAAAAAATTAAATATAATTATTATATTTTTAATAAATAATATATTATTTTATTTCGTATTATGCACAGATGATGTTCTAGTTCGGAGATGAAATGAAAGACAGTCGAACTACGCATTCACTTTTTATCACAATTTGTTGTGAAATAGAGATCCTTGTTGAAGCACTTATCAAAGAGAGACCCTAATTCGAAACATACTCTTTGATTTTTTGAACAACTTTCAACTCCAGCCCAAAGTAGCTCATTAGGATTTGAATTCCCAATTACACGGGATAAAATAATATATTATTTAACAAAAATATAATAATTATATTTAATTTTTTTATATTATGTAAAATAAAAGTTAAATGGAAGCTAGTCATAGAGCAATTTCTTTTTTCATAGAGAAATTTCAATTCTTCACAAATAAATATTTTTCAGTGACAAGTTAAAAATTATCTAATAATATTATTGAGGGACCTTAATTAACAAGAAAAGGCATATTGGACCTCTTATATTATCCAAAGTTGAAAATGGATGCTTAACTAATTTTTTTTTTTAATATAATAAATTAAAACTCAAATATTACATTAAATATTGAATTTCACTCATTTCTTTCTCGTCTTACATCTCTTAATTTTTATTAATTATCAATTATTACTCATAACATGTACTCAATTATTTATAAATTTTATTAATATTTTTATTTTTTTAATTATAATATTAACCGGCCCTCGCCCGCTCCCAATCCATCACGTCGCCATCCCTTGTAAGACATAGGTTGTGAAGAATCAAAATGTATGACAGGAATTCAATGAAGATATAATTCCAAATCTGCACAAATATCCCATCTTTTGCCATTAAAAAATCGTGTTTGGGGTTGCTGTTGCGCATGATGCACAGTAACAACTGTTGCATATTTTTTTGGATTCATTTTAGGAACTAATTTGATAATTTAAACCGTTCACGTTTTAAAAGTTATCGAGTAGAATATGTACGGGGGCGAAATATCCTCTGCTTTCCGTACTCCTTGTACTCTGAGCTTCTCTTGACGGCGTCTACCTGGCAACACAGAAACGGTGAGCTGCCCGGCGGTGGTGTGCCGGATAGACCCTCCGACGATCAAGTCAGTTCACTTGAGGAAGAGGAAGAAGACGGAGAGAGAGAGTATTCTCTTTTGGGAAGAAGTTTCATACCTCTAACGTTCGTCTTCCTTCCTCTTGTAAGGCTGGCCATGCAGCCTCAAGATGGCAGTGCTTGCCTCTCACCACCTTGCGCGTGTAAAGGCTTAGTCCTCCCACCAGTACACGTAGAACTGCCTAACGGTATTGAGGCATATGTGGAGCAGATGTCCCTTCCCTCGTGCCATTGGCCCAGGTGGCACACCTGACTGTAGTACCACAATCGGCCTATCTCCCACGAAGAATTATCACTACAGGCGCTCAACCGCACCATGCCCCACCGGACTGCCCCTTGGCAAAGGGGCGGCGGAGTGATGCTCATGGGCCGGGCAGGTATTGACCGGTGTATCGTGGCATACCGGTCGCGAGGCGTGCCGGTCTCCGTCCGTGCTACCTTCATCCGAGGTTATCTTGAATCTTCCCATCTCGGCTCACCGGTCAGAGGCGCGCCATCCCTCCCTTGTCCACAGTTTAGCCCGAGCTATCCGTAGCCCGGTCTCTCCGCTTAGTTGTTTGCACCGCCGAATGTTTGGCAGTCGCTGCTCGGCCAGGCTTGGTTCCCGCCCGGTCAGCCGATCCTCGAGACCGAGCAAAACAGACCTGTCAATCTCTGCTCGGCCGTACTAACGGCGCAAATCTCCCCTCTCAATTGCCCCTTAACCCCATCCAACCTGGTCGTGACTGGGGTTACCATCGTGACCGAGCTAACGGATTGAGTCGCTCCATCACCAAGCCGGGCATGATTGGGGGCAAATCTGTCGCCGTGCTGTCCTGTTTGGTCGGCCATTTCCTCCCCAGTCTCATCAAGGGTCGTACAACCGTATTGACAGCCGCGTTTTCAGTGCCACGTGGCTTCACGTCACTGGGTCGTACAGCCAGCTGTTCTGCACGCGCAAAATTCAAACGGCACAGCCGTTTGGGGTTCCTTCCCCCCTCCTTTGTATTCCAACGAAGGGCCTAAACCCTTCACTTTTCTCCTTCTCTTCCACACAAGCCCTAAACCTCCCAAGCTTTCAGACCACTGCCATTGTCGTTTCTATGCTAGATCCTTCATTTCAAATTCTTTCGAAGGCCACAATCGAGCTCTCGAGGTCGCGTTCACCCTCACACCTGTCCTTCTGGTAAGTCACACTACCCCCCCCTTGCATCTCTTGCTTCTACTTTTCAGAGTTTTTCCATACATGTTCTTCATTCTCGTGTCACTATGCTTCGTATTTTTGTTTATTTACGGGGCCATTAGAGTTTCATTTCCTTGCTTAGATCTCGCACACCCTAGGGCAAACAAGAACAGTAGGGAAGGATGGGGCTTTCATGCCCCTTGCTTCTCTTAGGTTCGAACGAGTTCGTCCTATTTCTGGGATGAACAGTTTGAATCTGGGTAGAACCGAGAAAAATGCTCGTTTAGATCCATAAATGACACACCGGCCGAGCAAAAACTGGTTTATGACTTCTCATAGAGGTTGTAGCCGAGCCAAACTACCGATTAAAACTTGGTAATAGTACTGAACCGGGCGAAAACTTGAGCTCGTTACTTAGGCCTTGACTGAGTTAACTCGTCAAGTAGAAACGACCGAGCTATAACTTTAACCGAGCCGGCTTCGGAGAGTTAGAACCGAACTAGAAAATCGACCATGTAGCATACCCGAGGTAGGGGTCGAACCGGCCAAACACCAATAATCCCTTCACTGAGCCAATTCCCATAGGGGCTGTGCAATTTATGCCGTGCTAACCCTTGGAATTATTTTTTAACAGTGCAGAACAAATAGGACCGACCAAGCCAGTCCAGCACTAACTGGTGGAGCTCAGAGTCCGAGCAGACCCACAAAATTTTTGACCGAGATATACACCATATCAAATAAGACCGAGATAGATGGGGAAGTACCGCTATATGGTTAGCTCGCCCGGTGCGATGGCCGAATTTCACAGGGATTACAACATCCCAGATGACGTCATCTTAGAGCTCGCCAAAAAGGGAGACAGCCCATGGGGAGATCTAGACCGGTGCCCCTTTACGGTCGTGTCAATAGTAGAGGGAGGGCTCCGCTTCCCGGTCCAGCCTTTGACCTGTGAGTTTTTGAGACAGACAAGGCTTTGCCCGACCCAAGTTTCAAATAACACTTACAAAATAATAAACGGGGTCGCCGAACTGAACCAGATGCTCGGACTCAATCTCGGTCTGGCTAAAATTTTTCATCAGTATAGTCTTAGTAGGAATAAGAGCGGGTTCTGCTGGTACCTCAAAGTGAAGAAGGGTCGAGCAAAATTAATAGAGGGTAACCCGGACAAGGAAACAAACGACGACGACTTCCTGTGGGTGTCCGGTCGCTATGAGGACACCGAGGCACCCATACCGGGATGGTACATAAGAAAGGATTTTGGTAGTGCCGGTGAGTCGCTCGGCTGACCGTGCTATTTTTTTTATGCACCAATTATTTTCCATGCCGTTCTAACACATGTCTTCTTTTTGTAGATAAGCACCTAGCAGCAGACTACTATTGGGCCAACCAAGAGGCCATCAGAGTCCTGCTACGCCATCCCACCGAGGAGAGGGAGGCTTCCAAATTGCTCGGCTTCGATCAGACCTACCATTACACCGCGCCGCGCGGGAGCCGGGTTACCGATTTTCTTCGTGCGCCAACCCCAGAACTAGTTCCAAACTTACCACCGATCAGGCTTTTCCACTCACCGCCGAGCAAGAAATGGCGAAAATCAGGGCCATCAAGTCCCTGATCACCGGGGAAGAAGACGAATCCCAAAGACAAGAGGCAACCAGGGGGACATCCTCCACACCCGCCGTGCAGCAAGAAGGGGCAGTGCTGGCGCTTTCCAGTGAACAACCGGCTGGTCGGTCCAAGAAGCGGCCGAGGAAAGAGCAAGCCGGGCCGCGTCTGGCCGATGAGGACTCTACCGATGGCGTCTCCACCGAGCTCGGGGACCAGGCCGAGCAACCACAGACCGGCAAGTCCAAGGGCCCAGTCACCCCCCCCAGTCTGGGCGCCCGAGTTCAAATACCAGGGCCGGGCAGTTTTTTCTGAGGATTTCGTCTATGCGGACAAAGATTACTCGCTTGGTTTCAATTTGAGCAAGGGGTTAATCTTGCCTGCCGATATGAAAAAACATGACGAGCTTTCCGACCTCAAGGTCCTCCGTTCGGCTGCGAAATCCATAGTGCTGGTAAGTTCTCCATTTTTTTACGTCAAACTGTTTGCTCGGTTTTTGCGCGGTTTTTCGAATACTGACGATCTCTCTTTTGTTTTCAGGCCGTGGAAAAGAACTACTTGGCCCACGATCGGATGATCAAGGTGCGGCAGAGCCTGCGGGATGCCATTGCCGAGAATAAGGCTCAGAAGGATGAGATAGCGAAGCTCAAAGCGGCGCAGGAAGCAGTTGAGGCCGAGCGAGATATCCTGAGCCAGAAGGTTAACTGAGCTAACGAGGACAAACTTCGGGCCGTGAAGTCAACGAAGGCTCGGTATCTCGCCGAGCTGAGGAAACTGGGTGATGCGCACAAAGCCGAGAGGGACAAGGCCGTAGATGATGCAGAAGACCGGGGATACGCGTAGGGCGAGAAGACCTACGAACGGCAGGTCCAAACGACCAAGGACATCTTTTTCCAATGTGGCTGGAAGGCTGCCATGGAGAAAGTTGGTCTTGGTCAGGATTCTGACATGTTCATCAATCCACCTGCTGCCTATATACCGGTCTACATGCAGCGTACTCCAAGGCCACCCAAAACCGGCTCATTACGGATGCAAGGAAAGAGGCCGAGGAAGAAGCCGCCGCCACGAAACTAGCCGAACAAAATCCTCCCGAAGCATCTCCAAGTGCGGAGGAAGAGACTGATCGGGAAGTCGCTGTGGTGGAAGGAACTGACGATGACGCCGAATAAATCCTGTCCGAGCAAAATATGGAGGAGGCCGAGCAAACATTGTAAGTCGCCGAACCAACGGTTGACGTAGATTTGGATTGACCCTTTTTCGTTGTTTGTTTGTTTGTTTGTTTGTTTTTTTTATTTTTTTATTTTATTTTATTTTTTTTTATGTAACCGGGCTATGTTCCCCCCGTCTTGTACTTAAATTTCAATTATCAATGAAGACTTTCTTTTTGCTCGCTCATCTTCTATTTCTGTTCGGTTTGCGTCTGCATGGATTCCTTAACTCAATTGATGAAAATTCACAACTGCCAGGTCGGCTGTGCCGCACAATTTGATGAGCTAAAATCGCCTCAGACTTTTGCTAAGTAGTAGTTCGGTTCCATGAACTTTCAAATGAACTGACGTCTCTTTCGGGCAAAATATGCTCGGCCTTAATTAGTTTGTGAATTTCATGCAATTTCGACATGACCGAGCAAAATCAGTTCGCCTTTTAAGTAGGGCAAGCCGCCAACGTTACTTTGAGGCCGAGCAAATTCGGCTCGGCTTCTTATCGTTTGGACAAAATTCCAACATTCCGAATTCTACCAAGCAAGCTCCGCTCGTTTTCCATATTGGGCAAGACACCAATATGTCCACTGGGCCGAGCAAAAATCAGCTCGGCCCTTACACTGGGCAAAACACCAATGTTTCAGCGGAGTTGGTCATGACGCCAACATGTCAACCGGGCGAGCAAAACCATCTCGGCCCTAAGGCGAACGGGGCCTTATGTCCATTACATCTTTTGACAATGCAACTGTTTATGCGGTTTGCATTTATTCCAGCGAGAGTAAATCAGTCCGGGCCCATTCAGGTCGGTCTCTTGCCCCTAGTACTCATAATTGCCTTGCGTCCTTGTGAATCCATTGTACAAAGGTGTGATTCCAAACAACAAGAGGGCTGTTTTTTATTACAAAAGCATTGCTATCCTTTACATTAAGTGCCAAAGGGCTAAAGGTCTAAAAAAGCTAAATAACACAAGCAAATTACATCTTAGAAGTAAAAGACCTTAAGGTTGGCCGTATTCCATGGTCTGGGGACAGCCTTGCCATCTATATCTTCCAGATGGTATGCCCCTTTACCGGCAAGACCAATCACTTTGTATGGTCCTTCCCAATTTGCACCGAGCTTTCCCTCACCAGGGACCACTGTGTTGCCAAGCACCTTTCTTAATACCCAGTCCCCAATATTGAACATCCTGGGATGCACCGCATTGTTATACTTTTTGGAGAGTTCTTGTTGATAAGCTGTTATGTGGATCAATGCTCGCTCCCTCCTTTCTTCAGCAAGGTCTAACTCCAATGCCAACGCTTCACGATTTAGATCTGGCTGGAAACCTTCAGAGCGGATGGTTGGCATGCCAATTTTGAACGGGATGACGGCCTCCATGCCGTAGGCCGCCTTGGGGTAGTGCGGTATGCCCAGAGCACATTAGGGAGTTCTTCAGCCCACTTGCCCTTAGCTTTCTCCAGCCGTTTCTTCAGCCCGTCCAGGATGGTCTTGTTTGAGGCCTCTGCTTGACTATTTGACTGAGGATAGGCCGGCGTCGAATTGTAGAACTCGATCTTCAACTCTTCGCAAAATCCGCGAAAGAGCTTACCATCAAATTGAGCGCCGTTATCCGAGATGAGGGCCTTGGGAATGCCGAAACGGGTGATCACGTTTTGCCATACAAACTTCTTCACGTCCTTTTCCCTTATGGTCGCTAGTGGCTTGGCCTCAACCCACTTGGTGAAATAGTCGGTGGCGGCGATGAAGAATTTACGGTTTCCCGGTGCAGCTGGGAGTGGCCCGACAATGTCCAACCCCCAAAGCGCGAACGGCCAAGGACTTGTGAGGGGGAGCAAATCTTTAGCCGGCTGGTGGATCTGGTGGGCGAACTTCTGACACTTCTCGCACCTGCGAACATATTTTTGCGCATCTGCCTGCATATGCGGCCACCAATAACCGTGAGAAATTGCTCGGTAAGCCAAGGACCTGCCCCCAGTATGGCTGCCACAGATGCCCTCATGTATCTCATAGAGGAAAGCCTCCACCTTGGTGGGGTGGACGCATTTTAAATACGGGCCAGTGAAAGATTTCTTATACAAGGCCCCGGACGGGGAGAGCCAAAACCGCTCTGATTTTGCCCGAATCTTGTGTGTCGCCTTCTTTTCTTCTGGCAGAATTTTATCTTTCAGGAAGGCGATGATAGGATCCATCCAAGAAGGGCCCAAGTCGGTGCAGAGTACCTCGGTTGATTCTGGTTCCTCAATGCTTGGCCTTGGTAAAAATTCTATCATCAAGGGGTTAGGAAAAGCTGTCTGGGCAGAAGCAAGTCCGGCCAATTCATCAGCCGCGCTATTGTCCTCGCGGTCGATTTGTTCCAACCTTATTGCGGCGAACTTCTTGATCTCTGCGTGTACCAGCGCCTGATACTTTGCCATTCTTTCGTCCTTTGCTTCATACTCCCCTGAGACCTGATTGACCACCAACTTGGAATCACTAAATACCATAAGGGCTGTGGCTTTCATTCTAAGCGCGCTTCTTAGTCCGGCAAGGAGAGCTTCATACTCAGCCTCGTTGTTAGATGCTGGGAAGCCGAGTGTAATTGCCTGCTCGATGATCAGCCCGTCCGGCGAGTTCAACACGATGCCCAGCCCGGCCCCATGTCTGTTGGATGCCCCATCAACGAAGAGCTTCCACATCTCGCCAATAAACAGCTTCCAGCAATCAGAGGGGTTCTGGGAGCTCCTCATTTCCAAGTCTTTGATCGGTTCATTCTGGTCCCGTTCCTTGTCTTGGTTAGGTTCATCATCGTCGGACTTTGTTAGCCCGGTCACGCTCGTCCCTTTTCCTACTTGCGGACCAACATTCGTTTCTGTGGCCAGAACCATGGGTTGTGCTAAATCCGCACCAACCAAATCAACTGGGAAAATTGGATGCATCCCAGGGGCAAATTCCGCCACGAAGTCGGCAAGTGCTTGAGCCTTGATTGCGGTGCGCGGTCGGAACTTGATGTCATATTTCCCTAACTCCACGGCCCATTTCAAAATTCTCCCAGTGATGTTTGCCTTTTCAAAAAGCACTTTAAGTGGGAACTCGGTTAACACAACTATTGTATGGGCATGGAAATAGTGTGCCAGCTTTCTTGACGCCATCATAAGGGCCAGCGCCAATTTTTCTAAGGGAAGATATCTTGTTTCGGCTGAGAGAAGAGTCTTGCTTACATAGAAGATTGGTAGGTGCTGGATGCCTTCAGCACGCACCAATACCGTGCTGACGGCGTGTTGGGAGACAGCCAAGTAGAGGTACAACTCTTCACCTGGCTGAGGCGTGACCAAAATAGGGGCTGAGGAGATACGCTTTCAGGTCTGCTAGTGCGTGGTCGCACTCATCATCCCAGAAGAACTTGGACTTCAGACTTTTAAAGAAGGGCCTGCAACGATCAGAAGACCGGCTGATAAATCTGTTCAGCGCGGCTACCATCCCGGCAAGATGTTGCACGTCCTTCGTGGAGTTGGGACGCTCCAGGTCTTGTATGGCCTTGATCTGTGATGGGTCAGCTTCAATCCCTCGATTTGTGACGAGAAAACCCAGAAACTTTCCGGTGCCAACTCCGAAGGCGCACTTTGTGGCGTTCAAACGAAGCTTGTGGAACTTAAGTATAACGAACATTTCTGCAAGGTCGGCGAGGTGTTGAGACTTTTCCTTACTCTTTACCACCATGTCGTCGATATAGGCCTCTATTGTTCAGCCCAGAAGAGGAGCGAACATCTTCGTTACCATCCTCTGAAAGGTCGCCCCGGCGTTCTTTAGTCCGAACGGCATGACTTTATAGCAATATAAGCCTCTGGGGGTTGTGAATGACGTGATCTCTCTGTCTGGTTTATACATTGCAATCTGGTGGTAGCCGCGGTATGCGTCCAGGAAGCTAAACCTCTGATGGCCAGCGGTTAAGTCCACCAGCTGGTCAATTCATGGAAGGGGAAAGCTATCCTTGGGGCAAGCTCGGTTGTCAGTCTTGTAGTCAACGCAGACTCGCCACTTGCCGTTCTTCTTTGGTACAACCACCGTGTTGGATACCCACCGAGGGTACTGCACCTCCTCTACGGCCCCAGCTTCCAGCAAATTCTTCACTTCCTCTGCGACCACTTCTGCATAGTGCAAGGCTGAGCGGCGCGTCCTTTGAATGACTGGCCAAGCATCAGGGAAGACATTCAACTGATGACAAATGAAGCTCGGGTCGATGCCAGGCATGTCATAAGGCATCCAGGCAAAGGCCTCCAGATTGGAAACCAAGAAGTTGACATAATCCATCCGCTCGGCGCTAGACAAGGATGATCCCAAGAGGAAGAATTTAGTTGGATCGTTCTCGTCAATACGCACTTCCACCAAATCTTCGACCGACTTTTCCTCGGCCTTTCTTCCTACGTCTTCAAGGACCTCTTTACCCTCGGGCCCTTCAATCATTTGGACGAACCCTTTGGCCGCTCGGCTGCCATTTACCGCAACGAAGCATTGTTTCACCATCACCTGGTCCCCCCAAATTTCCTCTGTTTGTCCGCTCGGTGCCGGAAAGCGCATGACTTGGTGGAAGGTCGAAGCAACGGCTTGCATGGCATGCAGCCAACCCCTGACTAAGATGAAGTTGTAAGTGGATGGAACTTTAAGCACCCAGAACTCTACTTGCTTTATGACCGACCCGCTTTGACCGGCAATATAATCTTTCCGATTGGCCATTCCGGATGTGAGTTGAAGCCGACCAAAGGGGACGTTGCGGGGGCCAAGTCCTTGTCTTCCAACTTCATTTGTTTAAACGCGTCATAGTACATAATTTCTACCGAACTCCCCTGGTCGATCAAGATTCTCTTGGGTCAAAGTCTTTGACGCGAAGAGTGACCACTAAAGCATCATTGTGCAGCATCTGAACTCTCTCCAAGTCCTTGGTTGAGAATGAAAGGATGTCCCTTTCTTCTGTCTTTCCTTTCTTCATAGCGGGCTGAACAGAGAGCACTTCCCTCATATGTTCGGCCTTCTTGATCATCCCTCGCAGCTCGCAAACCCTGGCCGGTTCAATGATTCCGTGGATGACGTTGATTACACCTTGCGGGGGCGCTTCTAGGGCGGCCAGGCCGTTAGGCTTGGCTTGGTCTGCTGGCGTGGCCTTGATGCCCCCATCTATGTATTGGTCAAGATGCCCCGCCGCCACCAGCTCCTCTAAGTGTTGTTTGAGCGGCTGTAGACGCGCCCGCGTGGGGCCTCATGCTACAGTTCGGACTCGATTTTGTGTCACGGTTCTTAATCTGAACCAAAGAGTCCAACTTCGGCAAATCGTTTTGAGAAACAGATTTTTTGAAAAGAAGTGCCAAACATGGACTGCTTTGCCAGATACAGAGTCGCCACCTAAATATTTTAAAATGGGGGAATTTAGGAAACCGACTCGGTGCCGAAGGCCACGTGTCCATCGTTGCCAAAGTTGCCTCGGCTCGGGAGCTTGGGTACGATCGGGGAAGGTCAGCTATGAGCACCCCCTTTCGCCCGGTCCAAAAACCGGCCTCTACTAATCATGATATCTGATTTTGAAAACGTTATGTATTCTTATTCCAATTATTAGCCTAGATTTACTATGTTATGCGCACAACAAACAAGTATAGACTAGATTGCCTAATTTGGAAACAAGCATTGCATATCCGTTCGTTTCGAAAAGCGCTTTGGAATTTGCTACTCGCAAGTAGGCTAAAACACGGATTTCAACGAGTTTTTCCAACTCAAACAATCCAACCTTCACCCACAGACATTCAAGCAGTTCATCTCACATAAGCATCTAGCCACATGGTATGCATGCTATCATGGCAGCATTCGCACGCATGCAATATGCTAAAGCGAAAATACTTACATCGTACTCCGTGCCGAAACAATAAACTAGTTAGCAAACATGCATGTCCTAGCTCATGTTAAATTGCCTAATGCAACACATACAGGATGCAATCGAAGTGGGCTCGGCTAACCTAAGCATGGCATATGAAATGCGATCAATTGATGCACGTATTCAATTTCGAATCGAAATACAAATGCAGTTAGCGTGATGTACCGAGCCTGGTGCATGCAATACGAATGCATAAATGCACGCATGCATAGCATAATGTATGCTAATTTTAAACGTGCCCTAATACTAACCATCAAAGCAGGTAAATAAAAGGGAAGAAAGAAGTGGGGGTTGGAAGACATACACACCACTCACGCACACTTATTACAGATTTGCCCTCACTCGGAGGGACCAAATAAATAATACAAATTAATTAACTACGCAAGCTAATTAAATATTACAAATTGCCTAATCAGTTAACAAACTAATTTAAACTAGGAAAAGCAGTAAACCGCCTCGGGAGGAGAGCTAGATGCAGCGCATGTTCGGGTCCTGCTCAGAAGTGCACCGCCATGCATAGTCTGCCTCTGTTTTCCTTGATACACTCCTCTGGAGACTTCCAAAGTCTCAGGACTGCTTCTCTGGACATTGAGGAGTGCCACCGGCTGAGTAGGATTGCCACCGGCAGTGTGGTGTAGCCACCGGCATAAAATGAATCCATCGGCTGGTGATTTACTGCCGGTCGGCAATGTATACTGCCGGTCGGCAAAGAATGCCTGCAGAACCTGCAACTCACAGCAGCAGAGGACAGAACTTGCATGGCAATACAATTCAAGCAATTTATGCACCAATCATGTCCCTTATCATGGTAATGACTCAAAGGAACATGCTCCTTGGTTCTCGGACCACCAATCACGCATTTCCATGCATGATGGCCCAAAGAATCAAGTGTGCAACTTTCATGTCAAATGAAATGCAAACCAAACAAATGAACCAAGGCCCAATTCCTATCACCAAGTCAAGGGACAAGGCATGCATGCAAGATGCAATGCAACCTAGGCATGCAAACTAAGGATGCAACATGACATGGCAAGACACTTATGCAAGCATACAAGCAAACATGAGGCAATGCGAATTGATGAAAAGGTGGACTTATACATGATTTAAGCAACTTTAAGTAGGCCCAAAACAGCGGCCAAAGTGACCAAAATAAAGGACCAAATACACATACACGCATGCACATGTTAAAGGGCCAACACTTAGGCACAAATGAGGCAACTCTCAAGCACATTTAAATGAGGCAATCATGGACATATGTGTAGACGCGCCCGCGGGCCTCATGCTACAGTTCGGACTCGATTTTGTGTCACGGTTCTTAATCTGAACCAAAGAGTCCAAATCTGGCAAATCTTTTTGAGAAACAGATTTTTGAAAAAGTAGTGCCAAACATGGACTGCTTTGCCAGATACGGAGTCGCCACCTAAATATTTTTTTATGGGAGAATTTAGGAAACCCTGACTCGGTGCCGAAGGCCACATGTCCGTCATCACCGGAGTTGTCTCGGCTCGGGAGCTTGGGTACGATCGGGGAAGGTCAGCTATGAGCACCCCCTTTCGCCCGGTCCGAAGACCGGCCTCTACTAACCGTGATATCCGTTTTTGAAAACTTTATGTGTTCTTAAACCAATTATTAGCCTAGAATTACTATGTTATGCGCGCAGCAAACAAGTATAGACTAGATTGCCTAATTCAGAAAGAAACATTGCATATCCGTTTGTTTTGAAAATGCTTTGGAATTTACTACTCGCAAGTAGGCTAAAACACGGATTTCAACGAGTTTTTCCAACTCAAACAATCCAACCTTCACCCACAGGCATTCAAAACAGTTTATCTCATATAAGCACTTAGCCGCATGGCAGGCATACTGTCATGGCAACACTCACACACATGTGGGATGCTAAAGCATAAATACTTACATCGTACTCCGTGCCAAAACAGTAAACTAGTCAGCAAACATGCATGTCCTAGCTCATGTTAAATTGCCTAGTGCAACACATACAGGATGCAATTAGATAGGCTCGGCTAACCTAAGCATGGCATGTGAAATGCGGTCAACTACCACATATTCAATTTGTGAATTGAAATACAGATGCAGTTAGCGTGATGTACCGAACCTAATGCATGCAGTACAAATGCATGAATGCACACATGCATAGCATAAGGTATGCTAATTTTAAAGATGCCCTAATCTACCATCATAAGCAGGTAAATAAAAGGGAAGAAAGAAGTGGGGATTGGAAGACATGCATCACACACACGCACACTTATTACAGATTTGCCCTCGCTCGGAGGGACCAAAATAATAATACAAATTAATTAACTACGCAAGCTAATTAAATATTACAAATTGTTTAATTAATTAACAAATTAACTAAACTAAAGAAAAACGGTAAATCGCCTCGTGGCGAGGGCCAGATGCAACACATGCTCGGGACTGGTTCGGAATCGCACTGCCATGCATAGTTTGCCTCTGTTTTCCCTGCTTTTGCTCCTCTGAAAACTGCCAAAGCCTCAGGGATGCCTCTCAGGGCACTGGGGGATATCATCGGCTGAGCAGAATTTCCACCGGTAGTAGCATTTAGTCACCGGCACAAAATAGATCCACCGGCCATCGATTGACTGCCGGTCGGCACTAAATACTGCCGGCCGGCAATAAATTCCTGCAGAACCTGCAACTCACAGCAGCAGAGGGCAAAATCTTCCATGGCAATGCAATTCAAGCAATTTATGCACCTATCACATTCCTTATCATGTTAATGACTCAAAGGAGGATGTGCCCCGATTCTCAGACCACCAATCACGCATTTCCATCACCGGCACAAAATAGATCCACCGACCATCGATTGACTGCCGGTCGGCACTAAATACTACCGGCCGGCAATAAATTCCTGCAGAACCTACAACTCACAGCAGCAGAGGGCAAAATCTTGCATGGCAATGCAATTCAAACAATTTATGCACCAATCACATTCCTTATCATGTTAATGACTCAAAGGAGGATGTGCCCCGATTCTCGGACCACCAATCACGCATTTCCATGCATGATGGCCCAAAGAATCAAGTGTGCAACTTCAATTTCAAAATGCATGCAAGCCAAATAAACACACAAGGGGGCCTAACCTCTATCATACTCATCTCAAGAGTCAAGGTAATGCATGCAAGATGCAATGCAACTTAGGCATACGAGCTAAGGATGCAACATGCCGATACAAGCAAACATGCAAGGTGAGCATGCAAATAAGCAAAGGATGGTCTTAAACATGAATTAGGCAGCTCTAGTTAGGCCCAAAACAGTGGCCAAAATGCTAAGTGCATGGAGGCAAATGACATGCAAACATGCATAGATACATGGTCCAAGACTTAAGCATAATGAAGCGACTTTTCGACGCATTTGAAAGGCACAAACATGGACAATTCGCATGCAAATTTCAGAGGTGATAGGTGATGCAAAACGGCCCCGAAACACAACGAAACAACACTCACCGCATGGAATGAATCCCGAAGTGCAAAGTTAGGCACATGAAATGGCTTACAGCTATACAAAGCATGCATAATATGGACATGGAGCATGAAGACAGAAGCAAGGCAGCCTTGAGATAAGCATTTTTACAGTTTATGGCATGGCCAAACAGAAAGCAAAGATAGGGCTAAAGTGGCATACAAAAATGGGGCTAACACATGGATTTCAAAGCAAGTAGCACATAGAGTATCCAAACAGTGCTGAACCCTTCTTCAATGTTGAAGAAGGACTCAAAATAAGCAACTTCACAGTTTATAACATGCCTCAAAACAGATCACACGCACGCCAAAAATATTATGCAAAATTATGGCCTAAAGAGGGCTAATGAAGGAAGTGCTAGCTACTGTCCTCAAACAGCAAGAGGTCCTCAATCAAACATGAAGAGGACCTCAAAATATGAGGATTTGAAGTTTGGGTCGGAGCCCAAAGATGTAACCACAAGGAGCTAAGATATAGGCCAAAAAAATGCACAAAAGAGGGAAAGTGGGACTCACTCTTGTAGAACCAATCCTTAGCAACCTTTGGACCGAGTTTGGGGGCTTTTAACCTCTGGAGGACAGCCTCAAGCTGCTGGAATTGGCGTTGGATGCCTTGTGCTATGAGTTGATGAAGAAATGGCCCAAGAACAAGGGTGTTTGATGGTTGAATGAGAGAGATATAGTGAGAGATGAAGGGATATGTATGTATATTAGATATACATGGTATATCTCTGGTTTTTTTGCTTTAGACCATCCAACCTAGACAAAGGGAGAGGAGAGGTGCTTATATAAGGCAAGGAAAGCACTTAACTTACAAGCTAAGTAAATGGAAAGGGTCAAAGGGGTTCAAGGGGGGTGCAAGGCTTCTAGAGGAAGCTAAAACAGCTGGAGAAGCTTGGCCAAAGGGTTCAAGCTTCTAGAAGGTTAAGGGGTTCAAAGACTCACAAGGTGCAAAACAAACACACATGTGCGTGGGGGATCGATTCTGTGCATTCCAGCTGGCACAGCTGGAATCCACTCAATCTGCAGAATGCTCCGGAAGGTCGTTGGCTAGCAAAAATTGCCGGTCAGCACAATAAAGTGCCGGTCGGCACAATAAATTGCCGACCGGATAAATATAGTGCCGGTGGATGGCCAGTAAGGTCAAAAAACAGCCGGTTGGTGTCCAAATTGAAGCCCCGGAAGTTATCTTTCCAATGGTGCAAACCTTGCATTAAAAGTCCTTCTGTGGAAAAAGTTATGCCCATTTTGGTGAAGCCGCGCAGATTCGATCCAACCGGGATGATTCCCAACTTCAACCAATCATATCTCCCCCACTTGGACTTGGCTTTAAGAGATTCTTGAGTGCAAAATGAAGCCCCGGAAGTAAGCTTTCCGACGGTGGTGGCCCCATAGCTAAAATCCAAGTGTACAGATAGATAAGCCCGATTCAGCGAGGGCTGCTCAACTCGCTTCTACCTGGATTCATGCCGAACTTTTCCCAAACTAGTTTTCTCCTCTCCTTTCCTCTCTTCTTTAACTCCAAACCCCTAAACAAAGTGTTTTGAAGGATTTGCTTCTCTTCTAGCCGAAGAAACTGAACATTTGCGCTGCACACCTTTCTCCGCCAAGCAAAACATCAGTGGTGCCCAAGTCTTAAGGGCGGTCAAAAATGGGGTGTCTACAGTTGCCCCTCTTTGACAGAACTCGAAAGTCATAACAATGATGGGAGTGAATGTCAAAGCCCAGAGACGACCCATTTTTGACAAGGCCGAAGACTTGGACAAACAAACAAAATACCGATAAATAAATGGTTGTGCCCATAGGCTGCCTACGTATCCCTTTGCAAGGAATCAAACCAGCGTAGTTCAGGGGCAAGATGCAAATGATATGCAGGAAGACTTTGATAATTGGACTTATACGCCACGCGAAGCCAGTTTGCACTCAAAACAATGCAATGTACTAACAAGTACAAGTGAGGTGCGCAAAATAGCGCGAATGTAAACTGCACAAAACAGTGCGATGCGCAAAATAGCGCGAATGTAGCTGTGATGAAGCAATTATGCAAAATAAATGCAACATTTTAAGCGAATGCTATGCCAGCAAGTAGACATGAACCAAACTACATCTCATGCAGAAAGGATGTAAGAGAATTATGCAATTCTCACGAACATGTGCGTTAGATACACAAAAGTGAACGAAGTGTGATAGATACACTAAGTGGACAAACATGCGCGTTAGATACACAAAAGTGAACGAAGTGTGATAGATACACTAAGTGGACAAACATGCGTGATAGATACACATAGTGAAGAGAGTGTGATGGACATGCTTACACGAATAAAGTGTGATTGATACACTAAGCAAAGCAAAGTGTGATAGCTACACAAAGCGAAACAAGTGTGATGGATACACTGAGCAAATATGTGATAGGTACACTAAGCAACCGTGTGTGGTGGATGCACAAAGGGAGCGTGTGATGGATACACAAAGTGAACTTGTGATAGATACACAAAGTGAGCATAGTGTGATAGATACATAAAAGGTGAAGCTAGTGTGATGGATACACTATATGAAGCAACATGTGATACATACAGTAGTTGAGCGTGTGATAGATACACTAAGCGAGTATGGTGAGCATAGTGTGATAGATACACAAAGGGTGAACACAAAGTGTGAAAGATGCACTAAGTGAACAAGGTATGATAGATATACTAAAGGTGAACACAAAGTGTGATAGATGCACTAAGTGAACAAAGTATGATAGATATACTGAAAGCGAACACGAAGTGTGATAGATGCACTTAGTGAACAAGTATGATAGATATACTGAAAGCGAACACGAAGTGTGATAGATGCACTTAGTGAGCAAGTATGATAGATATACTAAAAGGGAACACAAAGTGTGATAGATGCACTATGTGAATAGAGTGTGATTGATACACTAAAAGCGAACACAAAGTGTGATAGATGCACAGTGTGAACAAAGTATGATTGATATACTGAAAATGAACACAAAGTGTGATAGATGCACTATGTGAACAGAGTGTGATTGATACACTAAAAGCGAACACAAAGTGTGATAGATGCACAGTGTGAACGAAGTATGATTGATATACTGAAAATGAACACAAAGTGTGATAGACGCACTATGTGAACAGAGTGTGATTGATACACTAAAAGCGAATACAAAGTGTGATAGATGCACAGTGAACAGAGTGTGATTGATACACTAAATCAAAGAAGTGTGATATAGAAAACGAGAATGTGTGTGATAGATACACAAAATGAAAGAAGTGTGATTGATACACTGAGTGAGAGTGCAATAGACACACAAAAGCGAATATGTGCGTGATAGATACACAAAATGAGAATGTGTGTGATAGATGCACAAAATAAAAGAAATGTGATTGATACACTAAGTGAAGAGAGTGTGATTGATACACTAAATGAGAATGTGGGTGATAGATACTCAAAGCGAGTGAAGTGTGATTGATACACTAAGGCAAATGAAGTGTGATTGATACACTATATGAATGAGAGCGTAACTGAAGCGTGATTGATACACTAAGTAGATTAGAGTGTAATTGAAATTAGAGTGTGATTGATACACTAAGCGAATGAAGTGTGATTGATACACTAAAGTGAGTGTGTGTGATTGATACACAAAAGTGAATGACCTTAAAACGGAACTTCTTTGAATGAACCGTGCATACAATATCGTGCATGACTGAGGAAGAAACTTGATAGGTATAATGCATTACAATGCAAGTGAAGTGGATGCATAACAATGTAAGTGGAAGAGTGTATAACCTTGAAGCAGGATTGATCTTGCGCTTGAGGTAGAGGTACACTCATATTTCGGAGCATTGGCAAGGCCCTGAAGGAGTACGTCCGGAGTACAATCACGGAATTTTCTGAAGTTGACACAAACTCAGATACTTCGATTTTCGCTCTTTTGTCTTTGCTTTGCAGTCTGAAACCATCATAGCTTCAGATAGGTCCTGGTTTCACCGTTCACACTTATCGGGGGTGGACCCTGCAGTTTTATGGAAAAAAGAATCTTGTTTTGCACAAACGTGAAGGATGACACAGCACTCTGAGCACAAAACGATTTATTTTTGAAATTGAGAGATGAGTTCTCGACCAGGTATTGAGCCTACGACTGAACACAGCGAGAAAGACTCAACAACGGAAAACAAAAGGTAAACAACCTAAACACGTCGAGACACGCTCAGGACGACTCAAAGCAAGAATCAAGACAAACAAAACAAAAGACACGACACACAGACGTGCACAGGGAGCCTGTTTCACCGGGTATTATTCCCACCCTTTCTTATTTGTGATTCTCACATCACTCGGCTCTCAAGCTCGGTTTTTTTTTTTTTTTCAAAACCCTTTTCTCGCTTTTTCTCTCAGCGCACATCTCTCTATTCTTTAATCTCTCGTTTTTCATCCCTCCACTGGGTGGTTGATGGATAAGCTGGAAATTGTGGGCTCTTGCCCCTGGTATTTTACCAGACTCTTGTTCACAACAGTAAGTTTCTCCCATATAGGGGTTGTGCTACAACTGGGTGTGTAGCAAATCTGCAGCTAACATCGGTTGATGATGCCCTGCTGGGGAGTGTGGACGTGGTTAGATCTGTCCAAACAAAGGAGTGAATATCTTGATCCGTTCCCGTCCGTGCTTTGCACTTGGCTTGATACCTCGTTGCGTGGAGGATGTGAGAGCCTTCTGCCCTTTTGCGGTCAGCTTCAGAGGTGCCCTTTTCTGGCAGGTGCCCTTTCTGGTAGATGCGTTGACAACGGGGGAAAGACAGGAAGCCTGACTCAACTGTGCCCCTAGTTCATCATTTTGACCATTTTTTGTTTTGGTTTTCTACTAAAACAATTTTGACTAATATGAGAGTTAGATTAACAGACTCGTTCGATTTTTGATTTGAAATCATGCAAGTCAGGCTATGAGCACTGAAAATTTTCCTTTTTTGGGTCCAAGAAATGGTCCAGTTTTTGGAAAAGATGGAACAATTTTCGAGAAAAGTAGTCAGTTTCAGTAAAAATTCTCAAAAACTATTTTTGCAAACGGCCAATGCTTAACAAGCACGGAACCCACTCTTGAGACGCACAACCTCGGATTTGGAGGAAAATTGCCCCTTGCTCGAAGAGAGCTGTATGGCAACGAAAAGTTGCCCCTTGTTTGCACGGCACCGCAGCGCATTGAATGGAAACGGAAAGTTGCCCCTTGTTTGAATGGCACCGTAGTGTATTGTAATCAGTCCTCAGAGCGATGATCGCAACCGAACTCCCGGATACAGAAAAGACAAAGATGACTAGAACCATTACATGGACACAGTTGCATTTGAAGTGTTTGTGGCTGGACTTCAAGATGAAGTTGCCTACGTATCCCAAAGATGGGAATCAAGCCTTATGTAGTTCAGGGTTAAGGTACACTCGGGTATTTAACCTCTCCTTTTTAGGCTCTAACTTTTGCCAAGGCGCCCGATGCGGGTTTTCGACCTTGCGAGCTTTGTTTTTCTTTTCTTTTCAATTCTTTTCATTTCTTTTCCTTTTTTTTTTGATTTTCTTTTTTGTTCTTTTCTTTGCATTTTTTTTTTCTTTTTTGTATTTTTCTCTTGCTCTAACTTTTGCCTGGGTCGCCCTTCCGGGTTTTCGGCCCAGCGAGCCTCTCAAAGGGTAAAAGCGTAGTTTGGTCCATGCCAAATGGTTGTAGGATTTTGAAGCCATCCGTATCCAGGAAAGTGGCTGTTGATTTGCAAGAGGACTCATCTTCGGCTCTTCGAGCACGTCTGACGTCTTTGCCCCTAGTTTGAAGGGTACTTCTGTTCTAGCTTTGCAAGCTTCTTTTGATGAGGTCTAATCTTCTTGATCTGACTTTCTTGCCTCTTGTCCGAGGGCTGCTTCAAATCTGGCCACACAGGCCTCATATGGCGGTTGACCATTGAACATTCTGAATTCAAGTTCAAGGTTTGGAAGCGAAGGGGTTGAGTCTCGAGGCTGAGAGCGATCCTAGGCTGCACAATCTCAAGAGCGATTCCACACAGGTCTTCGTAGGACCGCGCAGAACATTTTGTTTTTGAAAGTTTTTAAGAAAGCGACAAATCGCTCGCGCTAAAGATAGTGTGAAACCAGTCTGGATCAAGCCAGGGTCCTTCTCAGTACTCACGCTAACAAGCATGATTTCATTCATTAAGGGCTTAGCATGCCTCTCTTTCTCTCAAATGATCAAAATTTTGCAAATCCCGAGGAATTCCTTCCTCTTCGTTTTCACCGCAGTGTTCAAAAAAAAAAAAAAAAAAAAAAGTTTTGAAAAAACTTAGGTCGATACAATGATTTCAAGGCACAGAAAAGGCAGGCGAAGAGCACTGTCATTCCATTCAATACTTCTGGCACAACTGGCACACGGCAGAAGCAAACACAAGAGTGTGAAAATCACTGCTGTTCATTCAAATCTGTTGGCACAACTGGCTCCCTGGCAGAAACAGACTCAAAAGGACAAACACAAAGCAAAATAGTGATATCCGAAGTAACACCCCCGGAATCACCCGACTTCTGTACAATAGGACTGACTCGATACAACGAGTCAGACCCTTAATCAAAAAAGACTGACTCAAAACAAAGAGACAGACTTAAAACAAAACCACAAAACTGACTCAACACCCAAGTCAGAAGCTACAAAAACCAGCATTTGCAAATGCTCAAAACAGTGCATGCCACACGCCACATCTGGAGTAAACTGAGTGCCGCCCACAGGTGGTTCATCCCCTGATCACATATTCGTACTATCCCCCGAGTTCACTGATCCAGTGGTGATAGACTTTACTGAGCTGGTGCGGCAATGACCTTGTTGTCAAACAAATCCTGTACATCATGGCGCAGACGAAAGCAGCTATCGGTCTCATGACCGGTTTGTTGGTGGTACGCACAGTACTTAGTCTGGTCATGCTTTGCAGGGATAGGATCGGGTAGGGGCCGTTGTTCCAACGGTTTCAGATGTCCTTTCCGAAGTAAGACCTCCAGAGCCTTTGACAAAGGCATATGGAGTGGAGTGAAGACCCTCTTGACTCGAGGTGGATATTTGGTTTTTTGTGAGCTACTTCCGGATGCACCGGTGAATGGGGTAGCTGTTTTTGATGCAGTGGTGGTAACCATGCCCACTTCAGAAGATCTTGCAGTTGCATCACCACTGGTGGTCGCATTAGAACTGTGGGAAAACGCCCTCTTAGGCTGCTCCTTCTCCTAGTCAATGAGGCCCTGCTTCATAGCATCCTCAATTTGTACCCCCATTTAATGTAGATCTGAAAAGGCAGGAAAGGGGAGTACAATCAACTTCTGCATTAGCTTCGGCTGAAGATTGCGCACAATCATCCGAATCTGGTCCTTGTCCGTGGGCCTTAAGGTCATCATCGAGGCCTTAGCCCGCCATCTGGCTACAAATTCTGAAAAGTTCTCCTTGGGTTCTTGCCTCGTTGTCTCGAGATCCCGGGTCGTGATCTCGATTTGCGTATTGTATGAGTACTGCAGGATGAAGGCCTCAGCCATCTCGTCCCAACTTCTCTTGACGTCATCCTCCAATTTGGCATACCATGTGGCCGCTACACCCGACAGGGTCTGGCCAAATAAAGACAGCTTCTGCAGTCTAGTGAGGCCCATTGGCCTTAGGATGTCTGAAAACAGTCGTAGGTGCACCATAGGATCCCCAGATCCGTCAAAACGATCAATTTGTGGCATCTTAAACTGGTCTGGCAGCGTCACGGCTGCGTCAGTGTATCCGTCTCCAATGTCCGGGATGGACTTCACGCCTTGAGATTTCTTAAACAGCTTTTCAAGCTTGCTCATTTTTAATGCCATGGGGTCCACCTCGGACTCGAACAGAGAATCCGATAGATTGATAGGAGTGGGTGCCTTGGATTGTTGAGGCAGAATCGGGGGTGGAGCCGGCCCCATTGGAAGGTCTGTATCCTCTTGGACATTTTGGACATTTGGCGTCTCCTCGGGTATCGGAACCCTTGGTGGGGGAGGAGCTTGATGCGAAGCAGATGCCCCGGTTTGCTGCTGCAATCTGGCAATTGTCTCTGCCTGTTGGGTTATGACCACAGCTTGTTGCTTGGCGAATTCTGCTTGACGGACAGTGTCTTGCTGCATGGCTTTCATACTGTCCTGGAGTTGGCGCACCATCTCTTCCAGACTTGACATACTGTTCTAATCTAACTGAGCAACCGGTATATCTGTGTCGGCAATAGGTTCGGAAATCTCAGCCTGACTGCTCAAAGATCACTGATCTGGTAGCTGTTGTACTGGTGGTCTGTGCCTGACTAGCCTTCTCTAGCCCTGATTACCCTTGAACTGAATCTCTGACCTGACAAAGTCTATCAGCACAAGTCCGATGAACCTCGGGGGATATCGGAGCCTTCTGAAGCTATGGTTCCAGGACTACCTAGCAAAAGGGAAAACAGAGAGCATCTCAGCCTAATTTCACTGGAATAGATTTGAGCATACTAGGATGAATGTACCCAATACTGATCACTGTTTCCCAAATATCTGCCTGTAAACTGATACCCTCAGGTAAAACTGATTCCCCAAATACTGATGCTGATGCCCACAGTCCTGATGCCCAGACTTGTAAACTGGTATATGCATTCCTGTAGAGATACACTCTAAAAGCAAATAGCAAGTAACAGAGAGCCAAAACACCCCTATGTTGGGGTAGGGTTTCCTTGTCCTATTTTGTCAGGAACTAGGGTTTCACTACGCACGCAGCGGTTTCAAACAACCTATAATCGGGTAAGCAACCTGTCCTAGCTGGGAATGGTCACTATGGATTCCGAATATGCACTAGGTCGAATGGTCAAAAGGGTGCCCCGGAAAAATCGGGGTTTGTGTTCCCATACTGTCAGAGCCCATAACCGGTCAGCCTTATGGTCATGCCTTGACAAGACAAGCCTCCGGCAAACCGTTCAGGAATGGCAGATGGCAAACACGGTGTCCTAGGCGCACCAATGCACATGCAATGCAAAGAAACACATAAGTGAAATCAAAACAGGATATCACGAGTTCGAGTCAAGCTCTCTAACTATCCCCAGTAGAGTCGCCAGAAACTTTAGACGCGCCCGCGGGCCTCATGCTACAGTTCGGACTCGATTTTGTGTCACGGTTCTTAATCTGAACCAAAGAGTCCAAATCTGGCAAATCGTTTTGAGAAACAGATTTTTGAAAAAGTAGTGACAAACATGGACTGCTTTTCCAGATACAGAGTCGCCACCTAAATATTTTTTTATGGGAGAATTTAGGAAACCCTGACTCGGTGCCGAAGGCCACATGTCCGTCATCACCGGAGTTGTCTCGGCTCGGGAGCTTGGGTACGATCGGGGAAGGTCAGCTATGAGCACCCCCTTTCGCCCGGTCCGAAGACCGGCCTCTACTAACCGTGATATCCGTTTTTGAAAACTTTATGTGTTCTTAAACCAATTATTAGCCTAGAATTACTATGTTATGCGCGCAGCAAACAAGTATAGACTAGATTGCCTAATTCGGAAAGAAACATTGCATATCCGTTTGTTTTGAAAATGCTTTGGAATTTGCTACTCGCAAGTAGGCTAAAACACGGATTTCAACGAGTTTTTCCAACTCAAACAATCCAACCTTCACCCACAGGCATTCAAAATAGTTTATCTCATATAAGCACTTAGCCGCATGGCAGGCATACTGTCATGGCAACACTCACACACATGTGGGATGCTAAAGCATAAATACTTACATCGTACTCCGTGCCAAAATAGTAAACTTGTCAGCAAACATGCATGTCCTAGCTCATGTTAAATTGCCTAGTGCAACACATACAGGATGCAATTAGATAGGCTCGGCTAACCTAAGCATGGCATGTGAAATGCGGTCAACTACCACATATTCAATTTGTGAATTGAAATACAGATGCAATTAGCGTGATGTACCGAACCTAATGCATGCAGTACAAATGCATGAATGCACACATGCATAGCATAAGGTATGCTAATTTTAAAGATGCCCTAATCTACCATCATAAGCAGGTAAATAAAAGGGAAGAAAGAAGTGGGGATTGAAAGACATGCATCACACACACGCACACTTATTACAGATTTGCCCTCGCTCGGAGGGACCAAAATAATAATACAAATTAATTAACTACGCAAGCTAATTAAATATTACAAATTGCTTAATTAATTAATAAATTAACTAAACTAAAGAAAAACGGTAAATCGCCTCGTGGCGAGGGCCAGATGCAACACATGCTCGGGACTGGCTCGGAATCGCACTGCCATGCATAGTTTGCCTCTATTTTCCCTGCTTTTGCTCCTCTGAAAACTGCCAAAGCCTCAGGGATGCCTCTCAGGGCACTGGGGGATATCATCGGCTGAGCAGAATTTCCACCGGCAGTAGCATTTAGTCACCGGCACAAAATAGATCCACCGGCCATCGATTGACTGCCGGTCGGCACTAAATACTGCCGGCCGGCAATAAATTCCTGCAGAACCTGCAACTCACAGCAGCAGAGGGCAAAATCTTGCATGGCAATGCAATTCAAGCAATTTATGCACCTATCACATTCCTTATCATGTTAATGACTCAAAGGAGGATGTGCCCCGATTCTCGGACCACCAATTACGCATTTCCATCACCGGTACAAAATAGATCCACCGGCCATCGATTGACTGCCGGTCGGCACTAAATACTGCCGGCCGGCAATAAATTCCTGCAGAACCTACAACTCACAGCAGCAGAGGGCAAAATCTTGCATGGCAATGCAATTCAAACAATTTATGCACCAATCACATTCCTTATCATGTTAATGACTCAAAGAAGGATGTGCCCCGATTCTCGGACCACCAATCACGCATTTCCATGCATGATGGCCCAAAGAATCAAGTGTGCAACTTCAATTTCAAAATGCATGCAAGCCAAATAAACACACAAGGGGGCCTAACCTCTATCATACTCATCTCAAGAGGCAAGGTAATGCATGCAAGATGCAATGCAACTTAGGCATACGAGCTAAGGATGCAACATGCCGATACAAGCAAACATGCAAGGTGAGCATGCAAATAAGCAAAGGATGGTCTTAAACATGAATTAGGCAGCTCTAGTTAGGCCCAAAACAGTGGCCAAAATGCTAAGTGCATGGAGGCAAATGACATGCAAACATGCATAGATACATGGTCCAAGACTTAAGCATAATGAAGCGACTTTTCGACGCATTTGAAAGGCACAAACATGGACAATTCGCATGCAAATTTCAGAGGCGATAGGTGATGCAAAACAGCCCCGAAACACAACGAAACAACACTCACCGCATGGAATGAATCCCGAAATGCAAAGTTAGGCACATGAAATGGCTTACAGCTATACAAAGCATGCATAATATGGACATGGAGCATGAAGACAGAAGCAAGGAAGCCTTGAGATAAGCATTTTTACAGTTTATGGCATGGCCAAACAGCAAGCAAAGATAGGGCTAAAGTGGCATACAAAAACGGGGCTAACATATGCATTTCAAAGCAAGTAGCACATAAAGTATCCAAACAGTGTTGAGCCCTTCTTCAATGTTCAAGAAGGGCTCAAAATAAGCAACTTCACAGTATATAACATGCCTCAAAACAGATCACACACAAGCCAAAAATATTATGCAAAATTATGGCCTAAAGAGGGCTAATGAAGGAAGTGCTAGCTACTGTCCTCAAACAGCAAGAGGTCCTTAATCAAACATGAAGAGGACCTCAAAATATGAGGATTTGAAGTTTGGGTCGGAGCCCAAAGATGTAACCACAAGGAGCTAAGATATAGGCCAAAAAAATGCACAAAAGAGGGAAAGTGGGACTCACTCTTGTAGAACCAATCCTTAGCAACCTTTGGACCGAGTTTGGGAGCTTTTAACCTCTGGAGGACAGCCTCAAGCTGCTGGAATGGGTGTTGGATGCCTTGTGCTATGAGTTGATGAAGAAATGGCCCAAGAACAAGGGTGTTTGATGGTTGAATGAGAGAGATATAGTGAGAGATGAAGGGATATGTATGTATATCAGATATACATGGTATATCTCTGGTTTTTTTGCTTTAGACCATCCAACCTAGACAAAGGGAGAGGAGAGGTGCTTATATAAGGCAAGGAAAGCACTTAACTTACAAGCTAAGTAAAGGGAAAGGGTCAAAGGGGTTCAAGGGGGGTGCAAGGCTTCTAGAGGAAGCTAAAACAGCTGGCCAAGCTTCTTGGAGAAGCTTGGCCAAAGGGTTCAAGCTTCTAGAAGGTTAAGGGGTTCAAAGACTCACAAGGTGCAAAACAAACACACATGTGCGTGGGGGATCAATTCTGTG
Organism: Camellia sinensis; assembly: GCF_055761805.1. Taxonomy (NCBI): domain Eukaryota; kingdom Viridiplantae; phylum Streptophyta; class Magnoliopsida; order Ericales; family Theaceae; genus Camellia; species Camellia sinensis. The sequence continues at coordinate 88,308,470 of NC_138965.1, forward strand.
CATTCCAGCTGGCACAGCTGGAATCCACTCAATCTGCAGAATGCTCCGGAAGGTCGTCGGCTAGCAAAAATTGCCGGTCTGCACAATAAAGTGCCGGTCGGCACAATAAATTGCCGGCCGGATAAATATAGTGCCGGTGGATGGCCGGTAAGGTCAAAAAACAGCCGGTTGGTGTCCAAATTGAAGCCCCGGAAGTTACCTTTCCAATGGCGCAAACCTTGCATTAAAATTCCTCCTGTGGAAAAAGTTATGCCCATTTTGGTGAAGCCGCGCAGATTCGATCCAACCGGGATGATACCCAACTTCAACCAATCATATCTCCCCCACCTGGACTTGGCTTTAAGAGATTCTTGAGTGCAAAATGAAGCCCCGGAAGTAAGCTTTCCGACGGTGGTGGCCCCATAGCTAAACTCCAAGTGTACAGATAGATAAGCCCGATTCAGCGAGGGCTGCTCAACTCGCTTCTACATGGATTCATGCCGAACTTTTCCCAAACTAGTTTTCTCCTCTCCTTTCCTCTCTTCTTTAACTCCAAACCCCCAAACAAAGTGTTTTGAAGGATTTGCTTCTCTTCTAGCCGAAGAAACTGAACATTTGCGCTGCACACCTTTCTCCGCCAAGCAAAACATCAGTGGTGCCCAAGTCTTAAGGGCGGTCAAAAATGGGGTGTCTACAATATGGCATGCAAGGTAAGCATTGAAAATCATGTTAGGATGGTGTCAAACCAAGCAAACAAAATAGGCCAAACATGCAATGAATGGCCCAAGTGCTTGAAGCAAGTCAAAGGGACTTGAACCATGGCTAAGCCAACCAAGCCTCACAAGGCTAAGAGGACTTAAAATAGGTTCAAGACAGACCTAGACCATGCAAAGGGGGCCCCCCTAGATGGCATCTAAGTGGCTCAAATTCAAAGGCATGTACAATGGCCAAAACATGGAACATGCTACAGAAGCTTTCAAAGCATTAAGGAGACATCCAAGGCAAACATATGGGCATGCCAAAGGGACTAAAATAACATGTAGGGTGGTTCCAAACCACCAAATCAATGCAAAAATGTCATGTCATACATTCACATACTTAAGGCCAACAAGCCGGGATGCAAAGGGGCTATACTAAGCATGCCAAATCCGACCCAAACAACCTAGGACAGACCTAAAACATGGCAAAATGAGCACAAAACCTTCACAAGACTAAGCCCAAAACATGCTAGAGCAAAGGCTAACAACCTAAGGCATATTGAGGCAATAACAAGGCATTACATGGTAGGTATGCTAAGCATGCATGGTGTACCAAGACCAACACACAACAAGGTTATACCATGGCATAATAAGCATGGAAAACAGCCAAGACATGATCAATACACACTCTAACATGATGCTCCCTCAAGAGGCCAAAAACGGTCCATTTCAAGGACAACGAGAGGGGGTGGCCCTCCCCTTTGGGAGACTTCAAGGCACCATCTTCACCACTGAAATCCCTCAAGATTTCAGTGGTGAAGAGGCCCAAACACCAAAGTCTCGAAACTTGCACAAAATAGCACAAAATGAGGCCTTACAAGGCTTAAGAGGGGTCAAACAAACCCAAACCACAAAACACTCTTAATAAACAATCAAGAGGGATAAAAAAACAGAACTTTTTTGTATTACACACTAAGCACAAAAACAGTTCAAAGATGGGTAAAAATACAATGCAAAAATGGGGAATAAAAGGATTAGTTTCTTACCCTTGAAGCCCCCTTCAACAATGGTGCTCCAACAGCCCTCCTTGGCTTGAATCCAACTCCAAAACACCAAAACCAACCCCTTAGAACCTCAGTAGCCAAAGGAAGGTGAAACACTAGGTGTTTGTGTGCAATAGTATGGACTAAAACACCTAGAACACTCAAGAGAGGGAAATAGAGATAGGATATGTATCAAACCCTAACCCTAAAACCAGAGCTTTCCTCTGTGTTTTCTATCTCTAAAATGTCTAACCAACCAACCCTAAGCAAGGGAGAGAAGGGCTCCTCTTATAGAGCTTCTTGTCTTGTAAAGCTTATAAGACAAGCTTCTAAAGAGGGGGATCCCTCCATACATGTGTATGGAGGGGAGCCAAATGCAAGACAGCTATGATAAAATATCTGCAAAAGCAGATGCACAGTAGTCGGTCGGCCAAAGATGCCATTTTGACAAAATGGAGTGCCGACCGGCACTAAATAGTGTCGACCGGCAATATACATTGCCGGTGGAAGCAAAAACCAGTCGGTGGCCTCTGGCCATGGCCAGTGGTGTGTGGGGATGCCTCACAAGGCATTCCCTACCCCTCCAAGGCAAAACGCAAGTGTTTGGTGCAAAACTAGACACTAAACGGTCGAGTTCGGAGATCCTGAGGCAAGGCACGTAGCCGAGACCTCCGGGAACTCCAAACGAACACAAACATGGATGATCACCGAGTGTTCAAACGGTGACGTCCAAGTCTTGAGGACGGTCAAAAATGGGGTGTCTACAGCGGCAGGCAGTCCTCTGTTCGGTGCCCCCGTTCTTCATGAAAGGTGCAGCGATATTTTGAATTAAAGCCCCTCTGCGCACTCCCCAACTTGTCCGGCCAATGGACGAAGGGTTCGCCTCGAATCTCGCTCAAAATGCGGTAGATGGGGATTTTAAACACCGTGGTGATCCTAGTCCGCGCCTTCAATTTTCTTTTGGCATCCTCCACTGCATCACGGGGAGGGTCAGCCCAGTCGTTCCGGCGGCCCTTGTTTCCGTCATCACGGTTTGGACCATGGCGCTGGTCTTTCGACCGGTTGTTTGGGCGGTTATCCTCCTGCCCAATCGAGTGAACTTTCCCCGCAACCCTCATGTCCGCCGCGACCGGATTAACCTTCTCAGTCGCGGAGGCGGCATCATCCTCCACACGAATGTGCTCATTGATTCGCTGCATCAATGACTCCATGGTTGTAGGTTGATGCATCGTGAGTGAATCTCGCAGCCCATGTCCGACTGGGAGACCCTGTTTGTACTGAGTGATCGCCAGATTGGTGGGGCAGTCGAGGATCTCATTGTAAGTTTCCTAGTATTTCGCATTGTATGCCTTCAACGAACACCCAGACTCCATCTTGACGCCCAGGAGATGGTCGACCTCCTTCGGCGTTCGTGTGTTGGTTTTGAATCTGGTGACGAAGGCTTCCACTAGTTGCTGCCACCCTCAATACTCCCCTCCGGGAGCCTCTCGAACCACTTCAAACCCAGCTCTCCCAAGCTTGCTGGGAATATGAGGCACATCAGGGCGTCATTCCGCCGGTGTCCAGCCATTACTTGCCGGTAATGGCTCACATGCATGTATGCATCTGTCCTTCCATCGTACAAAGTGAACTTTGGCTGGTGGAATCCGGCGGGGAGTGGCGTACTCTCAATCTCTGGAGACAACGGCGTGGCTGTAAGTCGCGCTAGCTCTTTGTCCTCCAGCGCAGGGGCCATCACTTTAGGGGCTGGCATCGTCACTTCCTCACTGTAACGCACTGGAGCGCTTAACCTCTGCAATGCCGGCACTCTCCGAGCCTCCCGACAGCGCGCCCTCTCTTCCAATACGTCCCTCAAGTCCCTGGAACGCGTGGAGAAAGAGGATCTCGTCATCAGCGTCGGGCGTGAGGGGTGGTATGTGTTATCGCGAGAGAGGGACCTGCCCTCCCCTTGGTTAGAGCCTCCAACCCCATAGTTCCTGGTGATGGAGAGAGAGTGGGTCCTCCCCTGGCGGTGACTGCTACAACGAGGGGACGGGGTGCGCTCACTGAGGTTGCCCTCTCCAGCAACACCCTTCCCTTTAATCTGGCATTTCAGCAGCTCCATCTCCGCCGCCATCTTACGAATGATGGCGTCTTGGTCCTTGAGTTTGTGCTCTAGGCGCTGTGCATGGGACTCCCCCCGGCGTCTGCGGCCCCCAGGACTCTGCGAGCGATCAGCACTCCTTCCGCGTTTGTCTCGCGCACTTCGCGAAGGTGTCTCTAGGCCCGCCATGGCTGAAATATTCAGAGGACCTTCTCTCAAGCGGACGTACTCAGGTGTGACGCCATCGACGACGGACAGTGGGGCTTCGCCGTTGTTGGCCATGGATATGATCGAAGAAGCTCTGCGAACAAGGGTTGAGTATCAAAAAACTTCCCACAGACAGCGCCAATTGTACGGGGGCAAAATATCCTTTGCTTTCCGTACTCCTTGTACTCTGAGCTTCTCTTGACGGCGTCTACCTGGCAACACAGAAACGGTGAGCTGCCCAGCGGTGGTGTGCCGGATAGACCCTCCGACGATCAAGTCAGTTCACTTGAGGAAGAGGAAGAAGACGGAGAGAGAGAGAGAGTATTCTCTTTTGGGAAGAAGTTTCATACCTCTAACGTTCTTCTTCCCACCAGTACACGCAGAACTGCCTAACGGTATTGAGGCATATGTGGAGCAGATGTCCCTTCCCTTGTGCCATTGGCCCAGGTGGCACACCTGACTGTAGTACCACGACCGGCCTATCTCCCACGAAGAATTATCACTACAGGCGCTCAACAGCACCATGCCCCACTGGACTGGCGGCGGGGTGATGCTCATGGGCCGGGCAGGTATTGACCGGTGTATCGTGGCATACCGGTCGCGAGGCGTGCCGGCCTCCGTCCGCGCTACCTTCATCCGAGGTTATCTTGAATCTTTCCATCTCGGCTCACCGGTCAGAGACGCGCCATCCCTCCCTTGTCCACAGTTTAGCCCGAGCTATTCGTAGCCTGGTCTCTCCGCTTAGCTGTTTGCACCGCCGAATGTTTGGCAGTTGCTGCTCGGCCAGGCTTGGTTCCCGCCCGGTCAGCCAATCCTCGAGACCGAGCAAAACAGACCCGTCAATCTCTGCTCGGCCGTACTAACGGCGCAAATCTCCCCTCTCAGAATATATTAGTAAAAAATTACGTCAATTGAATATCGTTGGCCCTTTTATCAAATCACATTTGTATTTTTTTTTTTTAAAAAAAAGATAAATGTAATTTGAAATATAAAACTCAATACAAATGTGATTTGATGAAAGAGATAATGATATCTGATCAGTATGATTTTTTACAAATATATTTTACTCAATAACTTTTAAAATGTGAATGATTTAAATTATTGAATTAGTTCCTAAAATAAGTCTAATAAAATGTACAACACCATGCGCAGCAGCAACCCCAAACTCTAAAAAATCTACCTCCATCCTTCTTGCGAAAGTCAATTTTTCTGACTGTTATTTCCATTCCATATGGTAGTAGTAGAGTTTATGGTTTGTGGAAGGAAGATCAGCTGCAAGGTGAAGAACTGAATATCCATAACAGAGTTAAGTCTACATGGCCACAATTCCAATTTTTGACGGTACAAACTACAAGATTTGGAGTGTGAAGATGAAAACTCTGCTTTTATCTATGGATTTGTGGGATACGGTACAGAATGGGTACGATGATGAGAGCAACAAGGAGAAGCAACAAAAGGATGCAGCAGCTCTTTATCACATCCAGCAAGGCGTCTCAGACCAGATCTTTCCAAGAATCAAGGATGCTACAAAAGCCAAACATGCTTGGGGCATTCTCTCTAAGGTCCGAACGAACGGGTTAAACTTCATTTACAATGATTTTTATTTTTTATTTCTGGGTTAAATTCATTTTAGCTCATCAGAATTTCAGGCTAAACTTCTTTACCCCTTATGGCTAAAAAATAATCAGAGAGGCCCATGTGATTTTGGACAACATATAAAATGATTATAATACCATCAAACCTTATATTTTTTTTGTTATTTTCTCTCTATCTTCTCTCTCATACACATAATTTATCGGGTTTAACATTAAATTGATTAGATCACAATTAATTATAAATTCTTAATTATTTATTTTAATTCTTAACTTTTTATTCTAATTTTAATTTAATTATATTTTATATCACAATCAATCCTAAATATTTAATTATTTATTCTAATTACTAAATTTTTAATCTAATTTTACTTTAATATTTTAGATCACAATTAATCTTAGATGCTTAATTATCTATTATAATTCCTAACATGTCAATCTAATTTTAATTTAATTATATTTTAGTTCAATTTATAATTATTATTTATTTTATATTTTTATTTAATTATATTTTCAATCATTTCTTGGTTGTGTTTTATATTTTAGATCAATTTTTAATTATATTTTAATTTGATTTATTTTATTTTAATTAACATATTCATCTAATTTTAGGTTTAGAGAAAATTGGGATAAAATTGTTTTTTTGTTATATTAATTTCACTTTAATTATTCAGGAACTCAAATCCACTCTCAAAAGTAGTGGGTGAGATACACATTTTGTTAGTTTGGATGAAAAAAGTCAACGGTAGCACTTTAATCTAAAATCATATGAGGATTTTCTAACTATATTTGAACTATAGGGGGTAAAGTGCTTCAACCCCCAACCACAGGGAGATAAAATAAATTTAACCCTTTATTTTTTTTATTTCCTTAAAAAAAATATAAGATGTTAATGGTTTAGTAAGTTACATCACAACGAAAGAATAGCAGTCGCTCCATCGACTCAAATCCCAAAAGTCAGACTTTCTTGTTATTTTAAATTTTCAAGGGACAACTACATGGTCCACGATATAAATAAATTTTATAGTATTATGCATATAACAATCTTCATAATCCAAGATCTATAATTATCATGATTTTTATGTAAATAATTGTACTTACCTGAATCCATTGCTGCGGTACTTACCTGAATCCATTGCTACATAAAACTTTAGAGATTTAGTAGATAAACGCTAAGTTTTAGGTTTATGAATATATGATTTCTCTCTCTTAACCCTCTTTAAACTACGTGACTTCAGAGTTTTTTGATGGTACTCTGAATGCTATTTTATAGGCAAAGCAATGACCAATTTCCTTGTTCAAACATAACTCTACTTGCCCATCAAAATAAGAAACTCGGAAACCACTATTCTTATTAACCTATCAGATAAAACTTGTGACTAAAGATATGGAACATAAATCCTATTAAATCTATAATTAATATTGCCATATCATGTGAGTCACTATAATGAGTAAATAATTAAATTTAATCTTACACACCAGGTCACTCCTAGCATTTACCATTTATTTGTGTTTATAATTGGGCAAATTTTACTTTATTACATTGTGATTTGATCTATGATGGGATTCCTCGTTTCCCTTTGGGAAATAACCATGCAGCCATATTTGCGAACCAAAGTATACTATTAGCCTCGCTAACAATTTAATGAAAAAGATTAAAATGCCTCTATATATAAGTAATCTAGATGTGCGAACTACGGATATTTTCATTATTTATTTGGGAGATAAAATGCATCTTAACTCCTATACTTTATTTTACGTGTATTTTATTCCTTTAAATTTTGAAATGAGCATATAATCTCCCTTATGCCTATACGTGATTTACACTTCCTATTAAATTACACAATATTTAACATTTCAAGGGATTTATGTGATTATTTTCAAATGAGAATGGTATAATTCACACATGGGCAAAAGTAACATGGTAAAATGAAATTTTCCTTCTATAATTTATTATTTGTTTTATTTTATTTTGCTTTTTATTTGCAGGAACCAACTAGGCCTCATTATGGGAATGTAATACGCGTAACACCTATAGACTTGAGGCAAACATGGGAAAACCATTTGATAGTGGCTACACTTGTAGCAACTGTGGCCTTTACTGCTGGTTTCATGATGCCCGGTGGATACAATGGCAACGATGGCCCAAACCAAGGCACGACGATTCTAACAAGAGAAGCAGCTTTCAAAGTTTTTATGGTAATAGATACCATAGCCATGTCATTATCCATTTCAGCAATGCTCACCCACTTCTATGCGGCTGGTAGTAACAATGGGGATGAAGTAGAGAAGCTAGTTCATAGAGCTGCTTATCTTACTATTTATGCTGCGATGGCAATGGTGTTGGCATTCATTACGGGGACATATGCTGTCTTAGCACATTCATCTGGCCTTGCTATTTCAGTTTGTGTTATCGGCTGCCTTCCCGTATTATATTTCTTGAATACCCGCATCATGGTACTGAGAGGGAGGTACATTTTCAAGAACACCATTTATTATAATAATATTAGTTATAATTATTTAAAAATTATAGATACTTGCTCCTAAATTTTTCTTCTTTTACAAATTTTAAGAATCATCTTCTGTAGATTTTAAAAGAAAGTTTAATTGACTATTACTTTATATCTATGAAACATGTAATCAAAATATAAAATTAATAAAAAAAAGACAAAATATAATAAAAGAAATTTATTTTTTTATAATTAGTGTTAATTATAAGCTATAATCTGTAAAGAATAAAATTAGATATCAGTTAGTTACTTGATCACGTTAGTAGAAATTGATATTATAATTTGTATTTTATTTCTAAAATTTTTGATTAGATATATACATATATATATTCATCCCCTATATGATAATTTTGCGCCGTCCTATTCTTTATTGATGCTATGCTTTCTTCAATGTATTTAGAGAAAATATCATTTTGCCCTCCAAACTTTCATGTGTTTTTCAATTTGACGCCCAGACTTCGATTAATATCAATTTTACACCTAAACTTTCAAAATTTTAATCAATTTGGCCCCTGCCATCACATTCCGTCTACAATTGGATGGAATGCACTGACATGGGAGGTAAATTGATTTTTATGGTATAGTTTGGGGGGCAAATTGATTTTTAAGGTAAAGTTTATGGGGTAAAATTATAGCGATTCCGGTTTTGACCCGACACTTGTTGTATTCCGGACTCTAGTTCCATGGTTTAGTGTTGTTGTTCATCCATTTTTCCCCTTGTTTTCCCTTAAATTTGAGTTTTGAATTGTTGTGATTGTGTTTGAGGCAGGTTGGTTGCTTGTTTTCCAAACTGTTGTTGCCCAGAATTTTGCTCCTCTGCTCGAACGGCACTTTTTGTGCTCGAGCGGGCTTTGCGAACTCTTAGTACTTTTGCAAGTCTGCAAAACTACTCGGAGAGCGTATTCTATGCTCGAGCGCCTCCTTCTACACTCAAGCGTGAGTGGGCTCAGCTCGAGCGACCTTTTTTGGCGCTCGAGCGTTAGTCTATTGTCTGCAAAACTACTGGATCTGTGTTTTCTACACTCGAGCGTCACTTCTTGCGCTCGAACGGTGGGCGTCTCTTTCATTGTGTCTTGGCACTCGAGCAGAACAACTTATTGTGTCTGACGCTCCAGTGTCACTTCTTGTGCTCGAGCGGACTTGCGTATTTTAGTCTGTAAAAGTGACATTTTACATCACTTTTTTCATATCTTTTTCTCTATCTACTTTTCAAAAACCCTAGATCTAGAGCCGCTCACTCTAAAATACTCTCTCTGTCACTCTACATTTTCACCTAGTTCTAGTGATCTCTCTACCCATTTGTCTTTGTTAAAAAGATATAACATCTCAATGGCTACATTTTGATCTGAATAGAGCTTGGTTTCGGCATCTTTGAAGTTTTTCTCTTGCTTCTTTGATCTTCTAAACTTGAGGTAGGGATTTTCTACACTTTCATATGGTTTTTAGCTTAGAGTATTGTGGATAAACCTAGGGTTTGGGTTTAAAATCAAAAGAGGGATTTCTAAGTGAATGTGACATAAATGGTTATGGGATTTGAATATGAGGTTATCTTGTGACAAAATGGTTGATTTAGCCTTTGGGTTAATATTTGGAAAAAATAGAGTTTGCTCTAAAATGGGTCCAATATTTGTTTTGTATAAATAAATGGAATTGGTGTCGTAAATATGAAATTGAATGAATGTTGGAATAAACGGTGGAATTGGATATATATTACCTCACACCTATGGAAATTTGAATAAATTATATGTCTTGAGATTGAATATCTATTTAGAAATATCTGTATTGGGCTAACAGTGAAGGATAACTATAATTGTTGTAGAAATTGCATAAGGATTAGGTGAATTGAAACTAATCTCTTGTTGATTGTCATTGAATATGACTATGTTTTAAATACATCGTATATGTGTGATGTTTGGGAGAAGAAAGGAGATGTATTCCATGTTTGGGAGGAGATAGGGGACGGACTCCATTAAGTTAGCTGGAGTGTCCAGGCTGAAAGTCCCGAAACCGCGCGTATACATGGGGGCCGATCCCGCGGATGAAATTTTCGTAAAATGGCAAATTGAAGTGTTTGTGTGATAGTTGTGTTGATTTGAGAACCACTGAGTTGTAATCTCAGTTGGGTTGTCTGGAAGATAATGAAATTGGCTCATGAATTGAGATGAAATGGATTAACTTGAAATGAATTAAAGAGAACTGGATTGAGATATGAAATTTGGTACTTTATGATCATGTTGAGTATGAATGCTTTGTCATAAACATTGTATATGCACACTGTATTTATATCTTTGTTAAGATTCATATATTGTGTTAGATTGTTTCTATTGGACGTTGGCTCACTCTATTTGGGAAAACCATTTTTAGGTATTGGTGATATGCCTCTGTTAAGGCAATAGCTTGGAGGGACTTTTGGAGCGAGAGCTTCTTTCCTTTTGTTGTATTCCTTTTTACGTAGCTAAGGGCTTAAATTGTATTGAACTAGGCTCACTTTTGTTGTAACTAAGCCATGGCTTGGAAAGATGTAAGCCTTTAGGGCATATAATTATTTGTTTAGTTTTCAGTTCTTTTATCATTGTAACACATGCAGTAAATTCAGGATGAACTATTTATGAATGTATATCGCATGTGTCAACTTTTGTACATCAACTCTGATCAATGAAAGCTTATTATTTAATTCATATCATATTGTATAAACCGTTGGAAGTCAGATTATTGTATTTATTTCGGGGCGTTACAGTACATTCCGTCCAATTGTAGACGGAATGTGACGGCGGGGGCTAAATTGATTAAGATTTTAAAAGTTTGGGTATAAAATTGATATTATTCGAAGTCTAAGGGTCAAATTAAAAATAAGTGAAAGTTTAAGGGATAAAATGATATTTCCTCACGTATTTATTTACAAGTTTGAATTGTGTGAGAAGTTCAGGTTTTAGTTCGAGAGGGCAGGGCACCCAAATCTATATTAGTAGTGATGTAAAGTCTATGCTTATGGTTCTATTGGCTTCTACATAAATAAAGATTACCAAAAGTCTTTGATTGTTGACACTTATATACAACATACATATATATATATATATAGATAATAGTTGGGGTGTCCGCGAGTTGCATGTGACATATGAATTGATTTATAAACGAAACATGGGTCCTTATTTAGATTGTTTTATCAGATAATGTTGTATTAATGTATTAATGTGAGTTTCTATGTATAGTGATTTTGTACTTAGTTTACAATGTTGTAATTGTAGTTTATTTTGCTGGCATAATTACTCTAAGGTAGAAATAAGTTAAAATATGGGTTTGTTTGGGGATGGATTGTCCATTCAAAGCTAAAATAGTTAATAAAACAAAACATTCCATCACATTACTTTCTCTATTTTTTTTTCTGTGCATATCTTTTCGTAAAAAATCAAATAGTCAACTAAAATAGCCTATTCTCAAACAAATTGGTGATTATTTATGGATCTCTAATTCTTTAGAAGTGAAGTTAATCTTTATTTATTATTATTATTATTTTTGATAATGTTAAGTGCAAAAAAAAATAGAATATAAAACATATAAAGAAAATATCTTGGGTAGTTCAAATTGATTTTGAGTGTGATGTAAGTTAGACTTAAAATAAATTTCATCCAACACTTTTATGTGTTTAATTTTTGTGAGTCTAACATTATTATTCCTACTATCTAAAAAAAAACACTATTATTCCTTTCCTTTTACATAATCTAGTGAAAAATTTATTGCATACAAAAAATTAATACATTTTAGTATTTTGTTATATTCAATGATTTTTAATTTTTTTTGTACAAATTATATATTTTTTAAGTGTATATATATTAGGTCGATATAAAATTAAAAAGTCCAAAAATTAATTTTGAAAATTTTAAATCATAGAGAGTGAAAAATTTGTTGACATAACCTTTTAAATTACTAAAAAAAAAAAAAAAAATCAATCTATAACTTGTGCACAAAAGGAGTATAAAATAGTGAATAACTTTTCTCTAGCCCAATCGGATTGAGCATGTTGTTGGGCTATGTGGGCCCGCTATAAAACCCACATTGATAATCTGAACTGTTCAATGTATAGTACTTGTCGAGTACTTTATTCTTTCAATAAATAACGTTGATCGGATATCGATAGCCATTTGATCAGATCAAATTTGTGTCAATGTTACTATGATTTTAAAAATAAATTGTAGATATAAATGTGATCTGATTAAGTGGCTATCGATATTTGATCAACGTGATTTTCTATAGGGATAAAGTACTCGATTCAGTCCTACGCATTGAATGGTGATAGAGTACTTTAGGATCTAATTTGATAATTTAAAACGTTCACATTTTAAAAGTTATCAAGTAAAATATACTAGTAAAATATTACGTCAATCGGATATCGTTGGCCCTTTTATCAAATCACATTTGTATTTAAAAAAAAATGTAATTTAAAATATAAAACTCAATGCAAATGTGATTTGATGAAAGAAATAACGATATCTGATCGACATGATTTTTTATAGATATATTCTACTCGATAACTTCCAAAAAGTCTACATCCACGCTTCTTGAGAAAGTCAATTTTTCTTGCTATTATTTATTTATTTATTTTTTAATGATGAAACAACGGCTTACATAGGCCTACTCAAAATGCTTCCATTCCATATGGTAGTAGTTATAGTGATCCCTGTTGTCCCTTTACTGTTCTGTTGTATTCCGGACTCGGTTCTGTGGAGTTGATAGTTGTATCTATCTTGTTGTCGTCCTTTAATTCCATTTGTTTGAGTTTTAGGATGTGTTGGGCATGTTTCGAATAGGTGGGTTGAACCTTGGTCTAAAATCTTGTTGCTAGGTTTTTGGTCGTTCCGCTCGAGCGGGCCTTGTTCCGCTTGAGCGGATATTGCACACTTCCAGTATTTCGTGTCCCTGCAAAACTTCTGCAGGTGTGAATTTTACGCTCGAGCGGGTTTCTTTACGCTCGAGCGGTCGTGCTCGAGCGGGTAGTACTTTTTGGTATAAGTTCTGGGAGGGGGAAATCTACGCTCGAGCGGACTGGTTTTCGCGCTCGAGCGGATGTACTTTATTCTTGTGTCTTAGCACTCGAGTGGGCCTTCTTGCGCTTGAGCTTACCTAGTTTTTTGTTCTTGACGTTCGAGCGTTGTGTTCTTCGCTCGAGCGGGAATGTCGTATATCAGTTGGCAGCTGGGCATTTTAAAACCACTTTTTACATTCTCTCTCTCTCTCTCTCTCTCTCTCTCTCTTACTTTCTAAAAAGATATTTTGAGAGCTCCTCTTTCTAGAAACTCCCTTCTCTCTAGGGTTTGATCTAGTTAGAGTGTCTCCCTATCCTCCGGCCATTGTAAAAAGTGTGTTGATCGTCGAGGGCTCCATTTTGATCCGTGGATCTTTGAGTTTGGAGCATTTTGGTTTTCTTCAACTTCCCCGTTTGAGCTCTAACTTCGAGGTAGGGATATCTTACTTCTCTTTATGAGCTTTGTCTTTGAATTTTAGCATTTTGATATGTTGGGGGTCGTTGGGTAATTTTGAGAAAGTTTGGGCCTTTGTGTAATTTTACAAAAGATGGGGTTTTATTTGTATTTAAACCTATATGCATGCTTGGTATAGAGAAATGATATAGATGATGAACTATGGATGAAAGTGGAACCTTGGGGTTGTTATGTTAATTATGGGAAAATGCCCTAATTAGTTGGATAAATTAATTTGTATAATTAATTTTGAGAAATGAGGAATTGAATTGAGAGTATTCAAATTGAAAGAGATTATGGGATTAACGGGTGTGGTTGGATTCATTTAATCGCTCACCAAAGTTGAATGTTGATAATATATCCATTTGGTGCATTTAATCGCTCACAAAAATCTTGGACCAAAGCATTCATTTAACTGCATTTATTTCTTGAAGGGGAAGAAAAACACTGGGTTGGTCTCTGTAGAGAGAGAGTAGGCTGAGAAATAGTGTGGCGGCTGTGCAAAGTTTGTAAGGTTTAGGGTTTAGAGCCTTTCCTTAAATAGAAAAAATGAGAGGTGTGATGCTGTATGATGCTAGAATATTCCCTCAAGATTTTTGTTAATTATGTATATCCATATAACAAACATATAACGGCCTGGTGACTCACCAACTTGCCAAACAAGAAAAGTGTGTGGTATTATCATGTTAAAAAAAATAATAATAAAATTACAAAAAAAATAAAATTTTTGCTTGTCAATTTTTTCTGTAAATTGAAGTGCGTCATCAACTTTATCCATAGGCTCTGTCGTGACAACATGTTTTTTTTTTTTTTTTTTTTGGGAAACGTGATGCGAAGTAGGGCCGAAAAATGACAACTATGCATGTCCGAGAAAATTATAATTTCTCATACACGCAAGGGGCAAATGTAAGAGGGGCTAATTTGAGCCCACTAAATTATTTAGGCCCAATAACCCAAGATTAGTGGGCCCGAATTTATCGCAAGTCCAAGATTGGTGGGCCCGGATTTATCGCCATCAAACGGGCTGAAGCACTCTAAGCCTCAAAAGGGTTCGGATTCACGAACTTAGAGACTTACTCAAGTTCGGACTCGAAAGGGTTCGGATCCACGAACCTAGAGATCCGAAGCACCTGGCTTCGAACAAATTCAAACGCAATCTAGAAGTCGCTCCGTTAATGAGTCCCAGAACACTTGTAGGCTCGGAGCTTTCCGGGATCTACGCACCAGAACCATGGGCGTAATGGAGTTCGAACAAAGGACCCGATCCCGAGGACGGTGAGTGGAGATAAATTCACTTTTCGGTTAAACTAGCCTATACCCGGGTCGAGGTGGCACGACCCCGGGGGGTCCATGAGACTCGACAACATTTTGCGGCAGGACGTCCTCTGGGACTACCCCTGACCCTTTGGGATGATTGGGGATCATTGGTTAGGTGTGGCTAAGAAGAAGGGTTCGCCGAGAGGTTGATCTCCTCTTCGGGGTTTTCCTCATCCTCGGAGAGGTCACCTCCTCGGACAAGGTGGTTAGAGAGAATATTCTCCATGTGCCTTGCACATGGGCTCCATCCTACATCATGAGGTGCCTATAAATAGCACCCACCCATAGCTTTACAATGGATGGATTTTGGAGATTTTTAACTCTTGGGGAAGAATTAATTTCCCTTCTCCATTATCAACCTTGAGAGTGAAAGTGGGAGATCTATGGGAGAGCCTTGCCATTATTCTCTCTCTAGCCATTTTGCCTTCTTCTTCACCCAATCTCTTATCTCCATCATCTCATTTGTTTTTGTGTTCCTAAGTTGAGATTATTGAAGAATCTAAGCCTCTCATCATATTCTAGAGAATTCGAAGTTGTTCTTCAAGGATCTTCGAAGATCTTCGAATTTTCCAACTCCATTCTTGAACCCTCTCATACATTTTTGGCGACTCTGCTGGGGAGGTGGATTGGTTAATGGTCTCAACGAGATCTGGAATCCACACAACTCCAACAAGGATGGCGGGAGAAGATGAAGTTCACCAACAAGGATCCTCTAATGGTGGTGATGACAGAACCATGGCTCCAGATCAACCACTTTTGCTTGAAGCCATTCAAGGACTTCAAAATACTCAGCAAGAGATTCTTACCACTCTTCAGAATCTCACTCACACCATGTTGGTGATGAGTTCTGACTTTGCACCGGCGCCAAACGGAAATCAAACTGGTGGTGGAGTTATTCCCGTCGGAGCGCAAAATCAAATCTAAGGAGAAGTAGGCCCCAATCAGCCTATGGCTCGTGGCAATACGGCCACAGTAATACATGCTCAAACCACAGTAGGCGGCAGCAGTTTGCCTATGCCCGGGCTCCATGGTGTGCCAATCCAAGATCCAATGGTGACTAGGGAAGTTTCTGGTGTAATGAATGGCGCTCCGGCGACTGTTGGTGTCCAGGAAAACATAAGGAGCATGATGGCGCAAAAGGGAGCTCTGCCCGTACCTAATCTTGTTACGCCACCAGTAAATGTTACCCAAGCACCAAGTGGGCCTCCTTTGGTGCCGACAACAAATCTGCAAGCACAACCCGGTATAGCGGCGTCGTGCGGTGGACTCTACGGGCCTCAATTCAATATCCCATCACCAACTGGCTTGTCTATAGGCGCTGATGGCCAGTATCGTCAAATGTCCTCACCAATGATGAATTCGCAGCACCAGAATGGCCAAGTCGCCCCTAGCTCAGTCTTCGGGTCCATAAGCCAAGTCTCAGAAATACCACCATCAAACTCTCTCCCTCAACAGTTTCTCACTCTCGCCGATGTGCAGGCCATGTTCGATCTCGAACGGGGCAAGAGGACCTTACCCTCTTTGCCTAATCCAGACGTCAAGCCGCTTACTCCATTGAGATACTGAGCTATCCATACCCTAAGGGGTATACAGTGCCGAAGTTCATCAAGTTCGACGGCAAACAAGGAAATGCCCAAGAACATGTTGTGCGATTCATCGAGACTCTGGGTATTCATGGTTCAAACCACGTCCTCCGACTGAGAGAATTCTCTAAGTCCCTCACCGACCGAGCATATAGTTGGTATGTTAATTTGGCCCCAAACTCTGTCCGAAGTTGGGAGGAAATGGTTAACAAATTCCACTCCAAGTTCTTTCAAGTGGCGGAGAACGTGACCACACTTACATTGTGTAAAGAGAAGCAACAAGAAAGTGAAGACATCCTTGACTACGTCAAAAGGTTTCAGGACAAGGCCATGGATTGTCATAAAGCAGTCGATGAGAGTTATCTGGTTCAAATCTGTCTAGAAGGGGCATTGAGCAGGTACAAAATGTTTCTAGTTAATCACAAGCTACCCACCTTCTCGGCATTAATAGAAGTAGCTCGGAACATTAGCATTCCTCAGGCTCAGGAGTCCGTATTTAAGGCCAGTTACAAGACTAGTTTCAAATCGTCTCGTGGACCTATCGTTGCTGTTGCCTCTGCCCCAGATAC
The DNA here is from genome assembly GCF_055761805.1 of Camellia sinensis. Classification (NCBI taxonomy): domain Eukaryota; kingdom Viridiplantae; phylum Streptophyta; class Magnoliopsida; order Ericales; family Theaceae; genus Camellia; species Camellia sinensis. The sequence continues at coordinate 88,325,525 of NC_138965.1, forward strand.
CCGAAATTCAAAAGGAGGAGGTCATAGAGACCAGAAGAGAAAGCAATATAATGGTGAAAAGGGGAATGTTTCTTATCCATGTGGAATCGAGAAAGTGAAAGCTCTAGTTAAGGAATGGGTGGCCGACGGAGAGCTAAAATTGCCTTATGTCGAAGAAATGCCATCAAAAAGGACCGCGAGAGCCCTGAATTTTGTGTCTACCATTGACATTGAAACATCCGACAGAGAAGTGTTGGACTCTCAGGAAAATCTTCAGAGATAAAGTCGAGGCAGACGTATTGAGGTTCAAAAAGCAAGAGACTCAAGACATTCGAGAACAACCATATCCTCAACACCGGGACAAGGGCAAGAATGTTGCTATGATAGCTTATGAAGGCCCGATGATCGAGGCCATCGCCAATCTCGATGACGATGATTGTTACCTGGACGACATCCTCGAGCCAGAGGGTGAGCAAATTTACTATGGAAGTGCTCTCGATCCAGAGGGCAGAACATTTACGACTCATAGTGAAGATCCCTTTGATCCAGAAGGAGGAGAAGAGTACTATGGAAGAGGAGGACACTATGTTTATGTGGCATCTTATTTTGAAGAGATCGAGGAGATGGTTAACTACGAGACTCCAAGAGTGGAAAAAGATCCGGATCACTATGCCAAAACCTTGCAAGACTGTGTAAAGTTCAAGCAGTTCTTTGACCAGCTTGGACTTTCCAGGGAGGCAAGAACAGAAATCACCAAGTCTATCATTAATATAGCTGAGGCACACCATGAGGAATGCATGTCGACTGAGGGGTCTATCCCGAGGAAGGCAAAAGAGCAATCTAGTGCCATTACTTTCTCAGAGGCTGATCGGAAGTATCCTTTTTCTCACAATCGCCCGCTTTATGTGACTGCTTTTATTAACGGAGTTGAGTTCAAAAGGGCCTTTCTAGATAGTGGAGCCTCTATCAACATTATGACTCGCGCTACTCTAGAAAAGGCCAGAATCTCTAAAGAACGCATTGTGAAGTAGCCGATAGTCATCACTGGCTTCGGTGGAGAAATGAGAGTTACTATCGGATGCATAACAGTTGATTTAGCCGTCGAAGAGATTCACTCGGCCACCAAGTTCCATGTTATTGATTTCGAGGCAAACTACCACATCATCCTAGGGAGGACTTGGATGCATAGATATGGGGCTGTACCATCAAGTTATCATCAGTGTGTTAAAGCTAAATGGGGAAAGAAGACGGTGACAATTCAGGCAACAGAAAGGCCTTTCGGGGTCCATGAAGCTCATTATTCTGATGCCATCTACTTCACCGAACTGGCTGTCAAAGAAGTTCCCACCACCTCTAAGCCTCGGGGGGTCAAAATTCCTCGTTGGGAGGATATCAAAGATGACAAGGAGCCAAGGGCAGAATCAAGTAAACGAGCGATCTCTAGAGCAAAAAGTCCGCCTATTCCTCGGAAGGTGATGAAAGTCCGAGAAGGGGACAAGATGGTGTACTATTTATGAAGGTGCGGGGAGTCGGTTTCTTCAGTCACCGACTCTGAGTCAAAAGAAGAGCCTCCTGACAATGATATAGTAATAAAGCCTGAAGTGGCTCCAGAATGTATGCAAGATGGGCCGAAGCCTCAGCTCGAACAACTTATTGAAATAGATCTGAGTGATGGACAAGTTGCACCGAGGCCGGTATTCGTAAGTTTGAGCCTTAGCCCAGAGAAGCGGGAATAGTTGTTAAAGTTGATAAGCCGATACTCAGATGTGTTTTCTTTGTCATATAAGGAAATGCCCGGACTAGATCCTGACCTCGTCTCCCACTATCTTGATGTGTTCCCAAACTCCAAGCCAATTAAGCAAGCTGCTCGAAAATGTCATCCAGATCTCGAAGAGAAGATTAAGGAGGAGATTGAGAAACTTCAATAAGCTGGTTTCATCCGGCCAATACAGTACCCCACGTGGTTAGCAAACATTGTGCCAGTAAAGGAGAAGAATGGTCAAATCAGAGTATGTGTAGACTTTCGAGATTTGAACAAATCTTGCCCAAAGGATGAACTCCCTCTTCCTCACATCGACACCCTCGTGGATGCTACCTCGGGACACCAGATGTTCTCATTCATGGATGGATTCAGTGGATACAATCAGATTAAGATGGCTGAAGAGGACGCAGAAAAGACTGCTTTTAGAACACCTCTCAGAAACTTCTTCTATACAGTCATGCCTTTCGGACTCAAGAATGCCGGTGCAACTTACCAAAGGGCTATGACTGCAATCTTTCATGACATGATCCATCATGAGGTGGAAGATTATGTTGATGATGTAGTGGTGAAATCCAAGAAAGAAGAAGACCATCTCCGAGACCTTGAGAAAGTATTCAAGAGATGCCAAAAATTCAAAATGAAGATGAATCCTCTCAAATGTGCTTTCGGGGTGGCGGCTGGGAAGTTCCTCGGGTTTCTTGTACAGAGACATGGTATCGAGACAGATGAAGACAAGGTCAAATCTATCAAAGCAATGCCTCCCCCGCATTCTCAGAAGAAGTTAAAGAAGTGCCTCGGGAAGGTGTCTTATATTCGGAGGTTTATCCCAGCACTTGCAGAGATCTCTGCCCCTTTCGGTTCATTGTTAAAAGGAGATGCCAAGTTCGAGTGGAACCAGGAGCACCAAAAGACCTTCAAAAGAATCAAGGCGGCCTTGACCTCGCCTCAGACCATGATAGCTCCGCAGCCCGAGGTGCGTCTAATGTTGTACTTAACTTCAACCCCCAAGTCCATAGGGGCATTATTGGTCCAAGATGTAGATGGAGTAGAACGCCCGGTATATTATATCAGCCAGAAGATTCGAGGAGCAGAAGTCCGATATACTTCGGTAGAGAGACATTGTTTAGCTTTGGTATTCACTACCCAAAAGCTCAGACATTACTTCTAAGCACATCAGATTCAGATTGTTTCTAGAAGTGATCCAATCCGATACCTCCTCAGCAAGCCTGCTCTAACTGGGATGGTGGCAAGATGGTTGTTAGCAATTGGTGAATTCGAGATCACATGTGTAGCTCCCAAGGCAATCAAAAGCCAAGCCTTAGCTGATCTCCTTTCTCAATTTCCAAGTGGTGACTATGAACCAGTGAATGTAGAATTAAGAGGAGAGGTGCATGCAGCTATGGCTTCCGAGGAAAGCTTTTGGACATTGAGCTTTGACGGAGCAGCAGCCGGAGGAAAAGGAGGAACCGGGATAGTCCTTACAAGCAAAAGTGGAGAAAAGTTATATTTGTCTTATAAACTGGATTTCCATTGTTCGAATAATGAAGCCGAGTATGAGGCTCTTATTTTAGGCTTGATAGCAGCTGAGAAGCACAGTATCAAGAAGATTCGAATCCGGGGGGACTCAAAGCTGATAGTGAAGCAAGTTTCAGGACAGTTCGTCTTAAAGGAGCCTGCCTTGGCCACATATCGAACAACAGTCCAAAGGCTTCTTGACAAACTTCAGAAGGTCGAAATAGAGCATGTGCCTCGCTCCGACAACAAGTTTTCAAATGCCCTCGCAACATTAGGGGCAAGAGTTGATATCCCAGAGGAGGAGGCGACAATTGTTATCAAGAAGAGAACAGAGCCTTCAATAATACCCGAAGACGAAGACCTTCTGGAGGACTGGAGAGCAGAAGTCCTTGAACAACTCAGAAGTAAAATTGGAAAACTGACTATGGCCAAGCTTGCCCAATTCATAATTATTCAAGGTGAACTTTACTTCCGAGGAGGTACCGGATTCCTAGCCCGGTGTGTTGGCCAACAAGAAGCAAGCTTCCGACTACAACAGATCCATGAAAAGTCTTGCGGGGATGGGGATATCAGTCTGTACAGAAGAATCCAAAGACAAGGCTATTATTGGCCCGAGATGGAGAAGGACTCGAATCAATTACAGAAGGAATGCCCCAAGTGTCAGTCATACATCCGGGAGGATGAGAGTTGCTTTGAAATTGATACCCTTGACTGGAGGCAAGTCTACATTGACTATCTCAAAGAGGGAACACTACCAGAGAGCCCGAGGGACATTGCACACCTCAAGAGGAGAGCGAGGTGGTACTTTCTTGATCAGGACAAGCTTTACAAAAGAAGTATTGAGGGCACTCCCCTGAGGTGTCTCTCCAAGGAGGAGTCAGATCTAGTCCTCGGAAGAGCTCACGAGATTGAACATCAAGGAGGGGCTCGGCTGTTCGAGCAGCTTATACACCTTGGGTATTACTGGCCGACCATGGAGTCAGATGCATCCCATCACGTGAAGAGGTGCCAGACTTGTCAGAAACACGGAAATTTGATCCATGCTCCAGCTGTAGACCTGCATAGCATCCGAACGCCATGGCCATTCCATACCTGGGCTTTTGATCTGATAGGGCCCATCTCCACAAGCAAGACACTGATAAGGATTCTAAGCAAGATGATGGATGAATTTGGGGGGACTTGGTCCGAACAGTTGATAGTAGCCCTATGGGCGTATCGCACTTCAAAGAGAAAGCCGACTCAAGCAACTCCTTACTCCCTTGTGTATGGGTCCGAGGCAGTGCTACCTATAGAGTTGGAAACACCATCTGCTCGGATGGCTCTCGCCTCGGGAATGGTATTGGAGCCTCGAACCACCAGATTGGAAGCATTAGAGGAAAAGCATGACAGAGCTGCAAAAGTCATGGAAAGGTATCACGAGTCCATCGCCCGAGCCTAAAACCAGACTGTGGTACCAAGGAAGTTTGAAGAAGGTGATCTAGTACGGAAGATTGTAGACCCAATCATGCGAGGACAACCTTTGCCCAAGTTTTCTCCAAAATGGGAAAGACCCTACAGGGTGGTTCAGGAGAGCTCAAGCGGGTACAACAAGCTTGTAAGGGTTGAAGATGGCTTCCGAACTGGCCCACTCAATGCAAAGTTTATCAAGCATTACTACCCATAGTTAGACTCATCTATGTTGAAATTCATTTTCATTTTCTTACTTTGTCTAAAAGTTGTATTTCCCTTACGTTATGATGAAGCTGGTTTTCTCTATGGTGTATGTTTTATCCCATCAATTGCAGTGAATCTATTATACTTTTGTCAAGAAAGTCGAAGAACTAATGAGAATATTTCAGCTTTTATAAACATGTGCGTATGATTGTTCTTTCCATTGTATCATTCGAAATAAATATTTTATCAAGTAGAATGAGAAAACAATGCGAAAATAGCCAAACAACAAAAATTTTATCATTTCATTGCATTGTCCTAGATAAAATATTTTTATCGAAAGGGGCAAGAAAGTAATAAAAAAACAAAATCAATTTCTCCTAAAGACACCCTCGAAGAAGCTGCTCGCCACATCTACATCTGGAGGACAAACAGTAGAGTGTGCCTCTAAAGTCTCCAAGGCCCGAGCATAACCCGACTCAAGTTCACGAAGAGTTGCCTTTGTCTCATCTATAGAGGTCCGATAAGAGGCAAGCACAAACATAAGTTCCACCCGATGACTGGCGTTCGAAGCTATATCCAGGCGCTTCCGAAGCCATGATAAGTCCACTTGGTGACGCTCCATGTCAGAGATCCCCTGATACGCCGTCTCGACTACTTTCCCATTAAGGTGACACGACCGTTGCCTGTCCAAGCTATATAAGATAGTGGCAAAAGACTCGAGAAGAGCAGTCTGAATGAGTGGACACTGGCAAGCAAATGAAGCAAAGGTCCCCGGGTAACTCGAATGCACATGCTGTAGAACTGAAGCAAACTCAGGAGCTACCCAATAATGGAGAAATGATACTTTGCAAGAAGCCGAAGGAGGAATTGGGGCCGGAAAGCTGCTAGTCTCAGGAATCTCCCCAATGTCTATCGGGTTAGATGAACCACCCGGAGCGATAACTCCCGGCAGAGGTCTTGAGCCTGAGAATGCCGAACGATAAGGGGAAAGACCAAAAGCATCACTATCAATGTGGAAATCACTGAGATTCAAATCAAAAATATTCGAAGGCACTGGCGATGAAGAACCCCTGGCAGTCGTCTCAAAGGCAGGTGTCCCCCCTTGAGAAGGAGAACCGTGAGGAGTTACAAAGAGAGTCGGAGTAGAGTTCGAGGCAGGTGAAGGCAGGACCCCGGTAGCAGCTAACACTGGAGTAGAGTCTGAGGCAGGTGAAGGCAAGACCCCGATAGCAGCTAACACTGAAGAAAAGATAAGGAAGCCTTATTAGAGGTAGGGAACAGGAAAGTCATTTAAGTAAAGATTTCTCACAAGTAGAAGTAAATGACAAACTTCAGAAAGAAAGATTACCAGAGGGAGAATCAATATGCAAAGCCGGGGCAACTGAAGGACTCCTAGCATCAACAAAGTCACTTGGCCGTATAAAGACCACCTGATCGATCTCAATGTCTGATGAAGCCTGAACAGTAACAGTCATCCCTGAAGAAGGAAGGAGGGCCAGAGGATGAGAATCACCATAAGTGCCAGAGCGAGTCTCAGAGATTTTTAGCACATCCACCTCCACACCATTCCCAGAGGCGCACCTCATCTCTACATTGCTTCTAGAAGCATGGCCTGCGGCATCAATTTCCATGGCATCAGTCCCTCCAACAATCTCCACATCAGAACGTTGAGCCCCAATAACCTCGTCACCAAGATAGTGCTCTTCCTCAGCTGCGGTAGGCGGTGACGACGCATGCGTGGAATAAGATCACAAAAATGATCGGAGGACTCAGCCTCATCATCATCGTCACCTATAACTGCTATACGAGGGGTGCGCATCTTCACAAGTCTTGCAGACAAGGGGAGGGTGTCGCCCAAATCAGAGTCCGGCCTGGGGGAGGCAGTGTGGCCAGGAGCCACAGTACTGAGAACGTCAACAACCACAGGGTCCTACACAACATGGGCAAATAAAAATTTTCATTTTAGAAGGTATAAGGTATAGTCGCAAGAAGGAAAGTAGCTTCAAATCAAAAATTCGGGTACCTCATGAAGCCTTTTGGAAAGGCAAGGAGCGGAAGGACTGGCATCAGAAGCCCTCTTGTGAGCCATCTTCTTAAGGCGGGTCGTCCGAGGACCAGAGGCCTTATTCAAAGGGACTGCCTCTGGAGAATTAATTGCCAAGCTAGAAGCAAACGCCCGAGCAGAAGAGTCAGTTGGAGCAGATGAAGTGAAGAAACCCTCGTACATGTGATCAGATTTCCGGCTCTCAGGCAGCTGAAGAGAAGAGTCCTTCTTATAGATCGGTGGAGGCAAACATATGGTCGGTCTACTCTGGATAAATGTAATAAACGCATTGATATTCTTCTGCCAATAACGCCTGAAAGAGGGGGTGAAACCCCCTACTCGGCTCAAGCCTGGCATCGTCAAAGAGCTGGATATAGGAAGCACGGTGTGTACAAGTCCACAGCTGAAGCACCCGTAGCTCTCTGAAAATGATAACAAAGGAGGTGCTGACCCCGGGGCACATTGGTTAAACCCGAATTGACATGCTACGCGGTCAGGTCTATAAACGGCACTATCAACGCCTTCGTCATGCCATACCGGTAATGAACTCGGACGGATCATGATCAGCATATCAACAAAGGGTGCAGGGATGTTCTTCGGCAAAGGAAAGGACATCGAGCGGGAGGAACCACGATAGATAAGCGGTGTGGCCACACCCACCGGTGGGCATACATACGGCCGTGCCACAAAGCGCCGGGGATCATCCACCAGAGTATTCAAGGATAAGGTAGAAATGGTACGTGACCAACGTGTAATCAACGGCTGGCAGGACTTCGCTTTCTCAAATGTCCGAGATCCATTAGTACTGAGCACGGGGATGCTATCTTTATCCACTATCTCCCGAAGAACCTCTGCCTCGAATACAGTCGGAGCAGGGGCAAATTTTGGGAACCTCTCGAAGAAGAAACAAAGCAGGAACTACTTGTGAATGAAGAAGATGGGCTCATATCGACCCACGGAACGAACCATATCTTGATGTAGTAGATCCAGCTGATAGTATAGATTCCCAAGAAATAGTGGAGCCAAAGGGATTCGATCTCCTCAGAAGAGCCTAACTGCCAAGGGGAAGACGAAAGGATTGATTGAATTCGGAGGTGTGCTCGGAAGAATGAAGAATGAAAGGAAGCAAGACAGAAATCCCAAGAAATAGAGCCTAGAGCCATACATCAGACCGGCCTCATACTCCCGAGAGTCAGGGTCAGCATCTCTAGCCAAGGGCTGAAGATTCATAAAGAAGTGGCGAATCCATGCAGTATAGGAGGCACGGTCCGTCCTTAGTTGACTAGTCCTCCTCGCTGAACCATCAAAAACGGAATTCCACCGACCACAAGTTTGAAGATTTAGCTTCAGAGATTGGATCGAAGAATCATCTTCGGGGGGTGTCTGTTCAGGGTCGAAGGCATCAGGGCCGGTCACTTCCAGACGCAGCAACATGAACACATCGTCAATGGTGGGCCCCATCTCGTGCTGGCAAAGTATAAAGGTGTGTGTCTCGATGCTCCACCGAAGAGCCATGGCTTCCAGGCTAGCATTGTTGCGCCGGATGGATAGGGATCGAGATATTTTCACCGGGATCAATAGCCGGGCCTCCTGAAGCCGCTAACAGAGGCTCCTGTCCGAGAGGACATCATCGACCCACTCTTGCCAACCAAAAGGAGGGTTTGAGAAGGCCTTGAACTGAGGATAACAGTATGGAAAGTCCCCCCGTTCAATCCGAAAGCGTAGCACCGAGGAAGGAGTGTCCTCAGTAAGACATAATGGAGCTCCCTTCGGAGACAGAAGAGAAGTGGTGGAGGTAGCCTCCCGCCAGAAGGGGTCCTTCCGACCAAAATAAGGAGATTTCATCCACTCAGATGCCGGAGGTACATCCCTCTCTTTCATGACAGCCGGTTCTGATGACCCCGAGACAATGGGTTTCTTTCGAGAAGACATATAACTGAAATAACAGGTATAAATTGCAAGGAGGTGACCGTATTAAAATTCAGAATATTGGAATTAAAGCAACACATTCGAATGAAATTTCGGCATCAACTATTCGTTTCTCAGAGAATACATGAATTCAACAAATTCTACGAAGAATTTTTACACCAAGAATTCAGGCACGATGACTACTATGCTAAGGGTCGCAACAATCAGTCAATTTTATAATAAGACTTACATGATGAGTTTATCAAAAAATTCAACCCCAGACGTCATCAACAATTCATTTTCTCGGGTATTCTTCAAGTTTAGTAAATTTTAATACCAATGGGTGCGTCATCAACATACAGATTTCCGGTTTCTATCATCAATAAGAGGTGCAATGTCATAGGCCGTTTTGTGGTGAAGTTCAAGCAGGTCAGTTTCTCAAAGTCACTATGTTCCATATTAAAGGTCCAATTTATACGGGATTCAAAATTTGGATAGGGTGAAGTTCAATAGCAAATTTCAGGCCCAAGATCCGAAGTATTTCACATTTCTTATTTCTCATCAGTAGCAAGATTCAATGGATTGTGATGCGAATTACAAGAAGATTCCTCTCAAGTCAATAATAATTGCTCAATTCAAGTGGCAAGTATTCTATTACGAGTGCAAAATTCAGCAGCAATGGTTCAATTTATGCAATAGCACAGAATTTCTTTGGCAAATTTCAAGTCAGAAGATCCAGTTAAATAAATCCCACAGCCTATTTCAAAAATTGCAAAGCCCAAACGAATTCAACCTTCACATTGAAATTTACAAATTTCAAAATGTATCGATGCATGGATTCATTCGTTTATTTGTTTATTTATTTATTTATTTATATAAACAGTGCTACCACCACACAAAGAATATATATATATATATATATATACAAATAAAATAAATAAATAAAAAAACAATTAAAAGAACTTGCTCACAGATTCACGCCAATGGAGGAAGAGCACGGCTGGAAGTAGTGGCGAGACCACAAACGTGAGACAGCTACACCTAAGGCTGACGCCGAGTTGAGCGGCGCTAGGCAAGACCACACACGTCGCGTTGAGTGGGTGTACGTGTGTGGTCGGCGCTGGATAATTCGAAGACGAAAGTAACAGTGGCACCACAGAGGAGTCGGCAACCACACACGTCACGTTGAGTGGGCAAAGTGTGTGGCCTGTGTTGGAATAGTTGAAGCCGACAGCGGGGTTTCAGCAGAGTGAAGGCAATAGTGAGCGACGTTGGGCAGTCGAGGTACGCGTCACAGGTGATGTCACGGAGACGACACCGTTAGTGGCTCTAGAAAGCTAGAAGTAGCAGTGGTGTTACAGAGTTGCCGGTGTTGGTGTTATTCGGTGAAACAGAGCTTCGGAAAGTCTGGATTTCTGAGGAAATTGCACTGATTGGCTTTGCAATAACAACCAATGTGCACACGGCTTCAACCTCTAATCTGTTAAAAGAAGAATGTGTGTCATTGAAGTCATGGATTTTGAAATAAAATTTTCCACAAAAAGCTGCTACAAAACAAATACAGATATATACAAGAGGAAGAGGTTCAAGAATGGTGGAAATATAAGCTAAATCAGAAAAGTTTTACAGACTGTGGACAACAAGATTGGTGGCACGAGCCATGGTTGAGACAGAAGATAAGCAAACCGATGTCGCGTTGAGTCGGCGACACGTTTCGCAATGATCAATCACGGCTGGAGCCAATGGGTGTGCAAGAAAAACCTAAATCTGTGTGGTCCAAGCTCTGAAAATGTAGCCGAAATTGCGCAAGGCAAAACCACACACGATGCGTTGAGTGGGCGACGTGTGTGGGTGGCGCTGAACAACCGGTGCAAAAGGCAAAGTCGGGGCAGAGAGGAGCTAATGGTGGTCGGTGCTGGGCAGCCGAGGCCGAAAGTCGCAGTGATGTTGCGGGAGATGTCGCAGACTTGTGACTGTGCAGAGAGGTTGGCGTCGGTGCTGGCCGTCGGAGCTGGGACAAGGCGGTGGCTGGGCCACGACGCCTGCGGCAGTCAGAACTGGGATGGTGTCGGCGTGTCTGGAGATGCAGCAGTCGGCAGTGAGCAAATCCGAAGCAGAGCTGCTTGAAGAAGAAGAAGGAAAGCTGCTTGAAGGAGAAGAAAAACGCTGGGTTAGTTTCTGTAGAGAGAGAGTAGGCTGAGAAATAGTGTGGCGGCTGTGCAAAGTTTGTAAGGTTTAGGGTTTAGAGCCTTTCCTTAAATAGAAAAAATGAGAGGTGTGATGTTGTATGATGCTAGAATATTCCCTCAAGATTTTTGTTAATTATGTATATCCATATAACAAACATATAACGGCCTGGTGACTCACCAACTTGCCAAACAAGAAAAGTGTGTGGTATTATCATGTTAAAAAAAATAATAATAAAATTACAAAAAAAATAAAATTTTTGCTTGTCAATTTTTTCTGTAAATTGAAGTGCGTCATCAACTTTATCCATAGGCTCTGTCGTGACAACATGTTTTTTTTTTTTTGGGGAACGTGATGCGAAGCAGGGCCAAAAAATGACAACTATGCATGTCCGAGAAAATTATAATTTCTCATACACGCAAGGGGCAAATGTAAGAGGGGCTAATTTGAGCCCACTAAATTATTTAGGCCCAATAACCCAAGATTAGTGGGCCCGAATTTATCGCAAGTCCAAGATTGGTGGGCCCAGATTTATCGCCATCAAACAGGCTGAATCACTCTAAGCCTCGAAAGGGTTCGGATTCACGAACTTAGAGACTTACTCAAGTTCGGACTCGAAAGGGTTCGGATCCACGAGCCTAGAGATCCGAAGCACCTGGCTTCGAACGGATTCAAACGCAATCTAGAAGTCGCTCCGTTAATGAGTCCCAGAACACTTGTAGGCTCGGAGCTTTCCGGGATCTACGCACCAGAACCATGGGCGTAATGGAGTTCGAACAAAGGACCCGATCCCGAGGACGGTGAGTGGAGATAAATTCACTCTCCGGTTAAACTAGCCTATACTCGGGTCGAGGTGGCACGACCCCGGGGTGTCCATGGGACTACCCCGGGGGGTCCAATATTTTGCGGCAGGACGTCCTCTGGGACTACTCCTGACCCTTTGGGATGATTGCGGATCATTGGTTAGGTGTGGCTAAGAAGAAGGGTTCGCCGAGAGGTTGATCTCCTCTTCGGGGTTTTCCTCATCCTCGGAGAGGTCACCTCCTTGGACAAGGTGGTTAGAGAGAATATTCCCCATGTGCCTTGCACATGGGCTCCATCCTACATCATGAGGTGCCTATAAATAGCACCCACCCATAGCTTTACAATGGATGGATTTTGGAGATTTTTAACTCTTGGGAAAGAATTAATTTCCCTTCTCCATTATCAACCTTGAGAGTGAAAGTGGGAGATCCATGGGAGAGCCTTGCCATTATTCTCTCTCTAGCCATTTTGCCTTCTTCTTCACCCAATCTCTTATCTCCATTATCTCATTTGTTTTTGTGTTCCTAAGTTGAGATTATTGAAGAATCTAAGCCTCTCATCATATTCTAGAGAATTCGAAGTTGTTCTTCAAGGATCTTCGAATTTTCCAACTACTTTCTTGAACCCTCTCATACAAAACCTAAATAAAAAGGAAGCGAACATGAATAACTCGAGTTTTTCAGTCAAATTGATTGAAAACTTGAGAACATTCACAACAATCATGTCAAATTAAATATTGAAATCATGAGAATATGATCAAGTCTGGGTTTTCACTCAAATTGACTAAGAATCTAAGAACATTAACAGCAATCGTAAGAAAATGAACATTGAAACCCAAATTTGTCACAACCCCAAACCGCCGCTAGTAGTTTGGTGCCGTGATGGCCAGTAATCCGAGATTACCGAAGGCCAGCTTCCAAAATTCGCACCCAATCAGAGTATAGATATAGGGGGCTCACGAGTGTGGAAGCAATAATCTAAAACACAAGTGGTCCATAAGAGCAGTGCATAAGTCAAATGAAATGGCATACATCTTTACATGGCTTTACAACTTGAATACAAATAGAAATGAAGTACAAAATACACATTATATCTTGGAAAAAGGCTTCTCAAGCCGACATGTTCAAAATACATAAGCTTCAAGATTGCCGACATAAACAAAACACTTGAGCCACAAATCATGAAACGTAATCTTCAGGATTGCCGACATCCTTACAGCCGGCATAACATGCATACAAAACACACATCTCGGCGTAGCCGACTTCTTGCTTGTTACCTACATATATACATAGGGAGGGTGAGCTTGGATACTCAGTGAATGGTATAAGTAATAAAGGGGTTAAATGAATGATTCCCGTGGTCTTTCAAAACATTACATAATATATATCTTTGACAAAACCATACTTATCATAGCTTGTACAAAACATGAGATAAATCTTGTTAATCAAACTTGATCTTGCAAAACTTACATACTTCACATGCGTCAAATCTTATAACTTAACCTCGGCATAACCTTGGTCCTTCAAAACTTACTTACTTACAAGACCCACGCGGTAAACCGCCAGTGGCAAAACAAGACCAAGCAAGAGCCCGTAGCCCTTTAACACTTGGGTGCTGCGCAAGTTTAGAGTCCTCCAGCACAAGGGACCTATGTTACAAGAGCCCGTAGCCCTTTAACACTTGGGTGCTGCTCAAGTTTAGAGTCCTACAGCACAAGGGACCGATGTTACAAGAGCCCGTAGCCCTTTAACACTTGGGTGCTGCTCAAGTTTAGAGTCCTCCAGCACAAGGGACCTATGTTACAAGAGCCCGTAGCCCTTTAACACTTGGGTGCTGCTCAAGTTTAGAGTCCTCCAGCACAAGGGACCTATGTTACAAGAGCCCGTAGCCCTTTAACACTTGGGTGCTGCTCAAGTTTAGAGTCCTCCAGCACAAGGGACTTTTCGAGAATGTCGTCAAAACAAAGCTTACTTGATACATTGCCATTCAAAACGAAGCTTATACTTGATACATAAAATAGGGATATCATTCATGCTTAACAAATACTTTTATCAAAACGAGGCAAAGCTTTATCAAAACCTTAAGAACATAACTTTATTAAAAATACCACTCACTTAGTTCTTGGGACGTCGGGGTCAAAGCAAAGGTCCAAGTCCTACAAACACATGGCAAAATCTACTGAACATACATCTGAAAACAAGTCTTACATGCATGCAAATGATCTCGAAAAACATGCTGGTAGTCAAAACACTGTTTTACATGTCAGGAAGACATGCCGGGTACCAACCAGGTCTTTGCCGAGGTCCCACACCTAACTGGCTGAGGTGTGGCTACCTAGGCTTCGGCGTGCGGTTGCATGCCGAGGTGCGCACAAGACAAACTAAGGTGTAAGTGATCATGCAAGGTAGGCCAAGGTGAGATACGATGCTTGGCCTAAGTGTGAGGTCTAGGTAAGAGTGATCTCGGCGGCTACACCTCGGAAGGTGAGGTCTGGAGATCTGGGTTTCCACCCGTGAAGAACAGGAAGAACATGAACATGAAGATCATGAAGAACATGAATGTTAAAATCATAACTTCTTTATTTACAAAATCTGGGGTTTCATGCTATGAGTTCGAAAACATGGACCTGGGTACCCATACTTGAAAATCATGTGAAAACCAACACAAAAACATGAATCTTGGCATAAGCTTTCGGATCAAAACATGACTTTTCTTGAAGAACACATGAATGCTATTTTCTCTTTCTAAAATCGAACTTCAAAGCAATGCATGGCTTACAAATCATATTCAATCATGCAATGCAATAACATAAACATATAGAACAACGTGAGCAGATCAAGAATCTAACCTTAGAACACGGATCTAACGGTTCGATCTCAAGGAATCAAGCTTGGAAATCTACCTCCTCTCAAGAACTCCTCTCCCTCTTCTAGAGCTTCTCTCTCTACTCTTCAAAACAAATATAGGAAAAAGAGATGGGTTTCTCTCTCTGCCGGCTGACTTAACTCTCAGCTCGGACACGTGGCAACGACCGATTGGTTCTCTTCGAAAAGGTGATAGATTGACAAGACAAGGCAATGATAAAGTGTATCTAACAAGCTACTCGGTAAGGCACTCCGGCAAGTGGTGACATCGGCTAACAACAAGACTTCGGCAACTAAGGTGACAATGACCTCGGCTAGGAAGGACAACACTTGACTAAGCTGTGCTACACCTTGGCCTAGATGTGCCACACCTCGGTCTAGGTCATACCACTCCAGGACAAGGTCACTCAGGTGCAAAGGTAACATCTCAGCCTAGATAATACACATCTCGGCCTTGGTGATTCACACCTCGGCCTAGAAAATGACATCTCGGCCAATATGTCAAGGCGAAAATGGAGGTCAAACAAAGGGGTTCCAAAATACTTCCAGACTGAAGATGACCTCGGCTTGGGATGATCTAGGCGTAACATAACCTAGGCTTGGCATCAAGGAAGGGACAAAGCATGAACACCACACACAGGCAAATCTCATAAACACAAAACAAGGCATGGACCTTACTTAGGCAAAACAAGTCAAGATTCATGAATGCAAACTTAACAAGACAAGGCTATACGAATGGACATGAACATGACCACAACATGAATATGGGTTGTTACAGCAATCTTAACATGGAAAAACATATAAATGTATGCAAACATGACGAGGACAAAAATGTGGGTTGTTACAAAATTGAAACCAAGAGAATATGATTCATTAAGGTTTTTTACTCAAATTGTCTAAGAATATGAAAACATTCATAGGAATCGTACCAAAATCAACATTGAAAGCTAAATTGAAACCAAGAGAATATCATTAACTAATGTTTTTCACTCAAATTGTTTGAAAATATGATAACATCAACAGCAATGGTACCACACTCAACATTGAAACCTAAATTAAAAGCAATAAAATATGATTAACTTGGGGTTTTCACTCAAATTGACTAACAATGTGAGAACATTAACAGCAATGGTACCAAAATCAACATTGAAACCTAAATTGAAAGCAAGAGAATATGATTAACTAGGGTTTTTCACCCAAATTCATTAAGAATCTAAGAACATTAACAACAATGGTACCCAAATCAACATTGAAGCCTAAATTGAAAGCAAGAGAAGATGATTAACTAGGGTTTTTCACTCAAATTCAATATGAATCTAAAAACATTAACAGCAATGGTACCAAAATCAACATTGAAACTTAAATTGAAAGCAAGAGAACATGATTAACTAGGGTTTTTCACTCAAATTGATTCAGAATTTGAGAACATTCATAGCAATCGCACCAAAATCAACATTAAAACTTAAATTAAAAGCAAGATTACATGATTAACTAGGGTTTTTCACTTAGATTGATTCAAAATATGAGAACATTCATAGCAATCGCAGCAAAATCAACATTGAAACTTAAATTGAAAGCATGAGAACATGATTAACTAGGATTTTTCACTCAAATTGATTCAAAATATGAGAACATTCACAGCAATTGCAACAAAATCGACATTGAAACTTACATTGAAAGCAAGAGAACATGATTAACTAGGGCTTTTCGCTCAAATTGATTCAGAATATGAGAACATTCACAGTAATCGCAGCAAAATCAACATTGAAACTTGAATTGAAAGTAAGAGAACATGATTAACTAGGGATTTTCACTCAAATTGATTCAGAATATGAGAACATTCACATCAATCGCACCAAAATCAACATTGAAACTTAAATTGAAAGCAAGAGAACATGATTAACTAGGGTTTTTCACTCAAATTGATTCAGAATATGAGAACATTCACAGCAATCGCCCCAAAATCAACATTGAAACTTAAATTGAAAGCAAGAGAACATGATTAACTAGGGGTTTTCACTCAAATTGATTTAGAATATGAGAACATTCACAACCTGTGTTACATGGACTCGGCACTTTGGGGCAAAGTACCTATGTCGACACGACACGACACGACACGACATGGGTGCGGATGTGGGATCTGTGTTGTATTCGCCTCTTCTCACTAGGACACAGCTCTTTACAGACAACAAAAGAAATGAAAGAGGAGAGAGCAAGAGAAAACCCGGTCACCTTTCGAAACGATGAAGACATCAGTCACCGACTTCGATCCTTCTGGTTGTTGCTTCGACAGCTTCGACTTTTGCTCGATGCTCAATGCTCGATCTCCTTCTCCTTCTCTGTTTTCTCTCTGATCTCTCAATCTCTTTCTCTGTCTTCTCTCTCATTTCTCGATCTATCAATCTCTCTTCCTCTCCTCTCGTCTCTTGATCTTGATCTCCCTCTCTCTCTCTCTCTTTTTCGGTCTGTCTGACTTCTCTCTCCTTCTCTGACTTCTCTCTGCTCTTTATATTATATAATATATAATAAATATATTATATACATGTATATTAGCATATAATGTTTAATTACATTTATATTAGTATATAATATAAATTACATTAATATAATAATATATAATATTATTCATCCATTATTCATATTACATTTACATTAACATATAGTATAAATTACATTAATATAATAATATATGATATTATTCATATTATATAATATTATTCGTCCAAAAAAAATTATCTAATATAATATGTCATAAATAATATAATTTATTTTATATCTAAAATAATTTTTAGTTGTTATTTATATAATATAACTCATCTTCATATAATAAATATAATTTTTTTTCATATGATAAATAAATATATATATTTTTTAAAAAAACTATTTAACGTATCCCTGTACTTGTATCCAAATTTGGATACATATCCACATATCCTCAATTTTTAATTTTGAAGTGTCCGACCCCTAAATATGCACCCGCACCCGATACCCGTACCCGAGTCCGTGTAACATAGTTCCCAACAATCACATCAAAATCAACATTGAAACCTAAATTGAAAGCAAGAGAACATGATTAACTAGGGTTTTTCACTCAAATTGATTCAAAATATGAGAACATTCACAGCAATCGCACCAAAATCAACATTGAAACTTAAATTGAAAGCAAGAGAATATGATTAACTAGGGTTTTTCACTCAGATTGATTTAGAATATAAGAACATTCACTGCAATTGTACCAAAATCTACATTGAAACCTAAATCGAAAGTAGGAGAATATGATTAATGAGGATTTTTTTATTGAAATTGACTCAAAAAATGAGAACATTCACAGCAATCGCACGAAACTCAGCATTGAAACCTAAATGGAAAGCAAGAGAATATGATCAACTAGTGTTTTTTACTCAAATTCACTAAGAATCTGATAATATTAACAGCATTCGCACCAAAATCAATAGTGAAACCTAAATTGAAAGCAAGAGAATATGATTAACTAGGGGTTTTCACTCAAATTGATTCAGAATCTGAGAACATTCACAGCAATCGTACCAAAATCAACAATGAAACCGAAACTGAAAGAATAAGAACATGATTTTGGTGCCATTATAGTGAATGTTCTCAGATTCACAAACAAAAACAAAAACAAAAACAGAACTTTCGAAAACAACATTCAAGCTAAAATGGAAATCAAAAATAAAAGTTTCGAAAATAAAAGATTTCTCAAAAACTAGGGTTTAAGATACTTGAATCTTACTTGTTTTCGCCATTTTTGGTTGTTGGATCTTAGAATGTTTGATGATCTAGTTTGTTGTTGTGGAATCTGAGACGAGATTGATGAAGGAATATGAAATGTGAGGCGAAATTGATGATGGTGAGAATGAAATCTGCGAGGGTGTGAAATGGCGGGATAAACTGTGAGAATGAAATCGTGAAACTGCGATTTATGTTTTATGTTTTGATTTGGTATGGGTAGTTTCATCATTTCAACTTATTATGGGACTTACTGGTAAAAAGTTTTTGAAGAAATTTCTTAATTTTCGTTGTTTACAGGTAAAAAGTTAAATGGAAATTAGCTGTAAGTCCCATAATAAGTTGAAAGTTTTGAACTTTAACTTTAACTTTAACTTTAACTTTTACTTTACCTGTAAAAAGAAACTTATATTGGACTGCAGTTTCGTCATGGGTGATTTTAAAACTTTTATGTAAAATATAAAACTTTTACATAAATCACCGTAAAGTTAAAATTTACCTGTAAAAAGTTTTGAACTGTAGTTTCGTCATTTCAAATTTACCTATAAATCACCCTTAATTTTTTTATATTATGTAAAATAAAAGTTAAATGAAAATTAGCTATAGAGAAATTTCTTTTTTCATAGAGAAATTTCAGTTCTTCACAAATAGATATTTTTCCGTGACAAGTTAAAATTTATCTAGTAATATTATTGAGGGACCTTAATTGACAAGGAGAAATATATTGGACCTCTTATACTATCCAAAGTTGAAAATGGATGTTTAACTAATTTTTTTTAATATAATAAAATTAAAACTCAAATATCACATTAAATGTTGAATTTCACTTATTTCTTTCTCATCTTACATCTCTTAATTTTTATTAATTATAAATTATTATTCATAATATGTACTCTATTATTTATAAATTTTATTAATATTTTTATTTTTTTAATTATAATATTAACCGGACCTCGCCCGCTCCCAATCCATCACGCCACCATCCTTACTTGTAAGACATAGGTGTCAATTACTTTGAACTCTGTGCTTACCTTCTTAGTGCCTGCCTGCACCTCCAAATTTATTGCTCCTAGGGGCCATGGCGGCGTTCCATTGAATCCGACCTTTGGGCTGTTGGACTGCTCCAAATCATCTCAGTGACGGCTGAGCTCCTTGTAACATCTAACATACGTGATGTCACAAGAGTTGCCTTGGTCAATCAAAATGCGCCTTACCTGGCATTCTCCAATTTTGAGGGTTACCACCAGAGCATCGTTGTGTGGATGCTACACCATGTCTAGGTCTGCTTCAGTAAAGGACACCATTGGTCCCTGACACTCGTCTGTTCTAGGCCTTTTTTGTTGGACCTGATACACATGATGTAAGTGCTTTACCCTCTGAGTCTCCCCGCGTACCTCGTTCTCATTGACCCTCGAGTGAATCACATTGATCACCCGAGGTCCATTTGCTTGCTGTGGTTGTGGTGGAGGTGGTGTTGCCGATGTTTGGGGCAGTCTCACCTGCTCTTCCTTTATTCTGGCCTCATCTACTAGGTCCCTTAACTGACCTTGTCTGACTACATCTTCCAAATGCAGCTTTAAGGCTCTGCAACCCTGAGTCAAGTGTCCATCTTCATTGTGGTAAGCACAGTGCTTCCCTAGACTTCTCACCATGAATTCGCCAAGGATCCTCTCTATCGCTTTGTAATACAGCTGGTTTTCTAATCCTTTGTAGAACTTTATAAATCGGGATCCGAAACTTAGTGGTGACTGCTTGTGTAGCTCTCAGCCCTGTTTCTTGTCTATTAAATCAAGTATTACCTCGGCTTCGCTTCGGCGAGCCGTTTCTCCTTTCCTGCATCAGCGCTTTCACTCCCGGTACATCCTTTTTTGCCCTGGCATATTTCTCGATCCTTACCATGAGCTCCTCCATGTTTTTTGGCAGAGTCTTTGCCAGCGACTTTCGAAGCATACAGTCATCCTTCAGGCCGTTCTTAAAAGACACAGCCGCCAACTCCTGGTTGCATCCTGGTATTCGGTTGAACACCTCATAATACTTTTTGGCATAAGCCCTAAGGCTCTCACCTTCATCAATTTTCAAAGCCATCAGGGAGTCTACCCTTAACAGTTGCAACTTTTTTGTGACAAACCTGACCACGAACATCTCGGCCAGGCCTTCCCAACTCTTCACAGTTCTTTTCAGCAACTTATGAAACCAATCTGATACAATTTCCCCAAAGAATGAGGGGAAGACCTTGCACAGCAACGGTTCGTTCCTAGTATATAAGGCCATTGAATTCAAGTATAAGCTGACGTGAAAGTTTGGATCTGACTTACTGTCATATATCTGGAACCTCGGCATATGGAACCTTTTTGAGGCCTCAAACCTATCCAACTCTGCTGAGAACGGAGTTCTCGGCATGATCGGTAATGTGACCTCGGCATTCTACCACTTCTTCTGGAGGTAGTCCCTCAAATCCTCCTTAGTCCAACTTGGAGCTCGACTGTCAACAGACTTCAGCCTCTTTGGTGCGTTGCTCCATGTATCATTATGCGTTCTCTTGGATTTCTCGTCATTCACCATGTCAAAACAAAGTTCCTTTCCCTGAACGTGCCGATGTTCTTTGACATAAGTTCCCTTGGTACGAGGCATCTTTTGAGATTCTCCTCTTGTTGATTCTTTTCTCCCGACATCCTGTGAAGGCCGATGTGAACGCTCTTTCACCTTGTCATGCTGAGAGACTGTTGGGATTGCTTTCTACCCCCCTTTCTGGGCGTCGTTCTTGGCCGATGGAATCGGAGAGTCCCTTAATGGAAACGGTGGCCGCATGACGTTGTTTTGCATCATAAAGTTGACAACCGATTGCAGGTCTGCCAACTTGTTTACCATTTCCTTTATCTTGCCGTCCCTCATCAGACATCTATCATTCCATACCTAGAGGTCGCTTTCATTATAATACTTGTCTCGGCCTGCTTTCTTTGGTGTGTCTCCCTTTTGGCCAATGTCTTTCTCCCCGGGATTCTGTTCCGTATCCCTTTCATTATGGTTTTCTTTCTCCATGTTTGGATCGGCATGCTTACCATTCCCACTAGAGATGTCGTCCCCGATTTTTTCTTTCTGCCCGTCGTTGGCCATTTATTCTCTTTATGTTCCCCCAGATGACGCCAAATTGTGGGTGTTGATTTTCGACCACACAACGAAACGGGGAACTCAGCTATAGCAATTCTGGTTTTCCCTTTCTCTAATTGTTGTATTCCGGACTTTGGTTCCGTCGAGTTGGTGGTTGTGTACCTTGTTGTCATCCTTTAATTCCGTATGTTTGAGTTTTGGGATGTGGTGGGCGTGTTTCGAATAGGTAGGTTGAGTTTTGGTCACAAATGTAGTTGCCCAGGTTTTTGGTGTTACGCTCGAGCGGGTCATTCTGTGCTCGAGCGGAGTTTTGGTTTTTGGTTGTCCACTTGAGCGGGCCTTCTTGCGCTCAAGCAGGATTTACACACTCCTAGTATCTCGTGTCCCTGCAAAACTTCTGCAGGTGTGTTTTTCACGCTCGAGCGGGTAGTGCTTTGTCTGTGAAAGTTCTGGGAAGGGGAAATCTACGCTCGAGCAGACTGTTTTTCACGGTCAAGCGGATGTATTTTATTCTTGTGTCTTGGAGCTCGAGCAGGCATTCTTGCGCTCGAGCGTGTCCAGATTTTTGTGCTTGACGCTCGAGCGTTCTATTCTCTGCTCTAGCGGGTCATGCGTATAACAGAGGGCAGCTAGGCATTTTTGAATCACTTTTTGCACTTCCTCTCTCTCTCTTACTTTCCCAAAATCAATTTTGAGAGCTCCTCTCTCTAGAATATCCCTTCTCTCTAGGGTTTGATCTAGCTAGAGTGTCCCACTACCTTGTTGTCTTTGCAAAAGGTGTGTTGATTGTCGAGGGCTACATTTTGATATGAAAAGTTTGGATTTTGGAGCACTTTGAATTTCTTCGTCTTCTCCGTTTGAGCTCTAACTTTGAGGTAGGGATATCCTACTCCATCTTATGAGCTTTGTCCTAAAATTTTGGCATTTTGATATGTTGGGGGTCGTTAGGTAATTTTGTGAAGGTTTGGAGTCATTGTGTAATTTTCAAAAGATGGGGTTTCAAACATATAAACCTTTATGTATGTAATATATTGGAAAATGGACTCGGTGTTGGTTTATTGATGGACAATGGAACCTTAGGGTTGGTATTGAGATTTAGGGAAAAGCCCTAATTGTTTCGATAAATTAATTTATATAATTAATTTTGGAAAAATGAGGAATTGAATATGAAATATTCAAATTGGAAGTATATGGGATTAAAGGGTGTAGTTGGATTAATTTATCGCTCACCTAGACGAAATGTTGATATGTTATCCATTTGGTACATTTATTTTCTGTTTAGAAATAACTGCTTTAGGCTATTGGTGGAGGATAGTCTTGATTGTTGTAGACAATGCATGATGATTAGGCAAACTAAAACTACTCAATGGAATGTGTCATCGAATATGACGGTTGGAATAATACATTAACCTTATGTGTTGATTGATTGTGTGTATGATCTGTGTTTATATACATTGTGTTGTGTGAGAGGAGATAGGGGATGCACTCCATGGTTTAGGGGAAGATAGGGGATGGACCTCTAAACCGAAAGTTGTTATATTGATACAACACTACAATGTGTATCATATGTGAAGTATGGAAGTGTTTTTGTTATATTGATACAGCACTAAAATGTGTATCATTGTGAAGTATGGAAGTGGTTTTATGTATTATTGATACAACACCAAAATGTGTATCCATCATGATTTTTGAAAGTATTCTAGTGATGAGATACTATCTCATTAAATTGTTTGGCCAGGTTCTGAGCCTTGTTTTCAAACTTAAAGTTGAATAAGAAATGAAAACTGAAGTGTAACATGGATATGATTGTCATGAAACTGTAATATAACATGAATTGGAATATAAGTGTGGACCATCTATCGAATGCTATTATTTTAGTCATTGTTTATAGTTGGTTTAGTATATTTCTACTGGGCTGTGGCTCATCCTATATGGGACATCATTTTCAGGTACAGGTAGCATGCCACCTCCAAGGACATAGCTCGGGAGGCTTGAGACTGTTGGGCTGTTTTGTGTTTTTGATTGTATTACATGTATATCAAGCCAAGGGCTTTCTTTGTATAGAGTTAGTACTCTCTTTTTGTAACCAAGTGTTGACTTGGAAAGTTATAAGCCCATAGGGCATTTACTTTTGATGTCAACATGTAATACATTTTGTAAAGACTACTCTGATGGAATATATTTATGCTTTATTCACTTATGTTTAAGCATGCTATTGTTGGATGATTTATGGGTTTATTTTGAGGGCGTTACATCAGCTAGAGAGCACCCGCAGAATAGATTAAGCCCAACAACCTGCCAACAAGAAGATGAGAATACCGTGGTGGTTTGTCCACCCGGGGGCACTCTGACGATCAAGTCAGTAAATCTTATATCTCACAGATATCAATACAAGTACTTAAACTTCAACAGTGAAAGCATAAAAACTTTTCAAATAAAGCATACCTTAGACCCATGGGGGTGCCTTACTTTTATAATGATCAGTGTCTAAGTTCCCCTAGAAGTCTTACTTCATAGGACTCTATCATTGACAAGGATAACATCTATCACAACTCACACTATTTAGATTCAGATGAACTTCCTCAAGAGTCTCATTTCTATCCAAATAGGTAGCTTGAGGTCATCTAAGACTCTAGTCCTCTATCCAAATATCTCAGATTCCGGTATCCCCGCAAAATACCTTGATAGTGCCCTAAATATCTCGAAAAACATGTTCTGCTCACGTTGCATCTCGGCTGACACCTTAACGACGTGGCATCATCTCAAAAATACTTCCCTACATCAACTTATTATGGGACTTACTGGTAAAAAGTTTTGAACAAATTTCTTAATTTTCGTCATTTACAGGTAAAAAGTTAAATGAAAATTAGTTGTAAGTGCCATAATAAGTTGAAAGTTTTGAACTTTAACTTTAACTTTTACTTTACCTGTAAAAAGAAACTTATATTGGACTGTAGTTTCGTCATGGGTGATTTTAAAACTTTTATGTAAAATATAAAACTTTTACATAAATCACTGTAAAGTTAAAATTTACCGGTAAAAAGTTTCGAACTGTAGTTTCGTCATTTCAAATTTACCTATAAATCACCCTTAATTTTTTTATATTAGGTAAAATAAAAGTTAAATGAAAATTAGCTACAGAGAAATTTCTTTTTTCATTGAGAAATTTCAGTTCTTCACAAATAAATATTTTTCCGTGACAAGTTAAAATTTATCTAGTAATATTATTGAGGGACCTTAATTAACAAGGAAAAATATATTGGACCTCTTATACTATCCAAAGTTGAAAATGGATGTTTAACTAATTTTTTTTAATATAATAAAATTAAAACTCAAATATTACATTAAATGTTGAATTTCACTCATTTCTTTCTCATCTTACATCTGTCACGCCCCACTTTTTATTACTCGGATTACTATTACCAAGCCTTTATTATACATTTCCATTTCAGAGTTAGCATACAGAAGCTCATAATATTCTCAAGGAATATATATATATATATATATATATATATATAGAATTCTCTCAGTCAGATAAAATGAATGCAACAAGAATCTACAATTAAAGGAATTGCCCGTAGGCTTACATCATTTAAAAATCAAGAAGAAGGGTGCAACCATTTTACATCAATGGCATTCCGTCTACACATAAAGAGGCCCCGTGACCAACAAATAAAGAAGATCTGAAATCTTGTAGCACATCCTGATTATCACCTGAAAAGATTCAACAACGTGGGATGAACATATAATCCAGTAGGGATCTCAACATGATCCTCAACAATAACAACTTACAAATAGCTATGATCATGAATGCTAATCTCATACCACATAAATAATGTGACATTTATAACCAAAGTATATATATATATATATATGTATTATTCTCAAAATCATTCAGTTATTTAACAACATCAATTTCCACTTTTACTACCCTTTTCCCCAATGAACAGCTCTTACCCATTTCCATGTTTCCATTTGTGACAAATACCCATAATACTCACTTTATATTTTTGAAACACGTTCACCAAAACCAATGCCTTCATATATTTATCAATTCAAAATAAAAACCTAAGGGTGACTCCACACATTCATTGCTTCTCAACCTTACGTTCAAGTAAAAGAGATATTATCAATAATTCATTTCTGGTAGGCAACTCCCTCAACCACTCTCAACACGTCCAAACATGCTCAAACACATCTACACTACATATAAGACAATTCCTTCTCACTGAATCATGATCATCACAACACATAATACACATAACCAAGTAAGACAACAATAACAACAGTTCTCCGCACTACTTGCCTCAAGCACAGTAAGCCAATGGTTTCACCTCTCAACAACAACATGCCAATTTACCAGACACCAACTGGAAGGGAATGGTACCTCTGCTCCATTTTACCAGGCGCTAGCTGGAAGGGTGTGGTACCTCTGATTCTCAGCGCAGCCAATTCGCTAGGCGCTAGCTGGAAGGTAATGGTACCTCTAATTCTCAGTGCATTACACCCCTTTCGATCATCACAACATGACAAGGTATAACCAACAAATGCAATGCGTACACGCAACCACAACAGAGTGCAACCAACTCAAGCGTAAAACATACATGTAACCATTCAACACAATAATGTCATCCACCACCGACGACCAAGAACAAAACCCTTAAGTGTTTGTATTTTCAACGCATGAGTTTTAACAATTTTCAATTCTCAAGAGGTTCTAAATCCAACAGTCACAACAAGGAAGTAAAAGCATTAGTGATCTAAACTCAAATAAATCTTCGGGACTCATATTATGTTAACGTCACATTCCTTCCATTACAAACCAATTACCTTTTTCTTCTACAATAACATTCTCCACCTTATGCCTTAAATCCAATTTTACTTCATTTCACAAAATATGACCAATTCACTTTCCATCATTTTAAATAGGAGATTTCTATCATGGCGGCAAGTTATAATTCACATGATTTCTATTTAATGGTAATGTAAGTCATTACTAATCTAATTTCATGGTTATATCCCTTTTTACAATTAACAAATTTATTAATTTATTATATTAAAACGTAGTCAATCCAACACCAAAATAATGCCCAAATCATAAGATCCAATTAAACCTTAAATCAAATTCCAACTCATTAACCTCATTTCATAAGTTCATAACATAATTATTTCACAAATTCCATCCCCTTTTATCCATTAGACATGACTATGAAAATTTAGGGCTTTGACTCTTTACTCATGAACACAATAAATCACACCCCAAATTTAACCCAACATTCCCTACCTCATGAAATTTCAATCTCTACACCCATTTCTTATACCCTCTAACGTGATTTTCGAAAATAGATCCATACCACATGGTTTTTATGCAATAAAAACATACCGCATATCTATCTATAGTAGAGGCATTGAAAAGAGTCAAAGAAATCCCTACCTCTTGAAGCTAAGAGATGACAACCCAAAAGTCAATGGCGATGAAACGACGAACCAATCGGACCAAGAGGAAGCCCTCGTCGAGATCTACACTTTTCTCAAAGGACCATGGTAAAACAATCACTCTAGGTGAGTAGATCTAGAGATCTTAGTGCCAAAAACTTGATTTCAGAGAGAGAGAGATGTAAGCTAACGGTTTGAGAGAGAGGGAATAGGAGAAAAGTGAAATGAAATTATGTTTGGGACCTATTTATAGTTGTAGAGAAGTAGCCCCAAGGTCAATAAAATAATATGCCCAACCCCCCCCCCCCTCCCAAAGGTAAGGCCCAAACTAGCCCAAAAATCTGAAGAAAAAAAAACACGTAGGTGTCGACACCACCAAGGCTGGTGTCGACCCTATTTTCCAGCCACCAACATACACAGATTCTGCAACACAAGAGGGTCGACCCTATCCCAGACTGGTGTCTACCCTTGTGGACAGCAACAAGAGGCAGGTGTCGACACCACCAAGGCTGGTGTCGACCCTATATTCCAGCGACACTTCCAGAAACATTACAACATGCAAGGGTCGACCCTTAGGAAGGCTAATGTCAACCCCAAAGAAAAATTTCTAAGTTTCCAAGGAACTTTAAACCAGAACAAACACGAACAACCAAACTCAACAATATTAAATCAGATTATACTCCTCCAAAACCAACATTCAATAATACCAAAGATTTCCAAAACAAAATAAAGGATTCAAATACACTTCTCAAAAGTTTTAAAGGACACAAATGCTACAACCTCCCCACCTTAGGAAATTTCATCCCCAAAATTTAACAACGCTGAGATAAAACCAACACTTCAAGAAGGGAACATGGTACCAAAGAAGACCTCACAACGAACCAAGAAAAACACCACACCAATTCTCGGATACAACCGAATTTGGAAGACTACCCCGACTCTAGGGACACCAAGGATACCGAATTATTCAAGAACACAAGGAAAGGGTCACCGACTTCCCCTCGATTCACACCACTCACTGGATCTACGAGACAAGAACAACAACAACCACGTACACACTCAGGGTATCTACCACCACAAGCCCAAACACTCCCCAACACTGAACCTGATTTGAAACCTAGACCTCATTGGGTCTCCCAATGGACGAGTCTGAAACCCCCGACGATGACAAGGACTGAGTCTGGGAGTGAGCATGCACTTACCTCCACCTCATACTGAGCCTAGGGTGCTTATGAACCGTGAGAGTTACCGAAGTGGCCTCCTCTCTAACTCGACCAAGTTTGCTAACCATGGCCTCCACATGGGCCGCCACCTCAACTAGATCAAAATAATTCTTCCACGTAGATCCAACCACCTTCTCCTGGATATCATCACATAACCGCCTCTCAAACTCATAACAACGGCGCTCCTCTGTTGCCACTAACTCTGGAGCAAACCTTGACAAACTAGTGAACCTCATCTCAAACTGGGCCAATGGAGTAGCTTTCTGACGTAACTTGATAAACTGTTCCCTCAGCCTTTCCCGAGCAGAAGGAGGGAAATACTTGGTCAAGAAGGCCTCGGTAAACGCAACCCACGTGGCACCTACAGTACCTTTCGTATACTTCCACCAATAATTTGCATCTCCCTTCAATTGGAATGTCACCAAAGAAACCCTCAACCCCTCGTCCTCGACTCTGAGCATATGAAGAGTCTTGGTAATCTGTTCCAACCAACTCTCTGTCTCCAGCAGTTTTGCCTCCCCCCAAAACTCCAGTGGGTTAGAGCGAAGAAACTCCTTAGTGAGCTTGAGGGTACACTTGTTGTCCTCCTCATTACGAGTTAGAGCGTCTTGCACCGCTGTGCAACTTCCTCACCGACAACCGATGTTGTAACGACAGGTGCTAGGAGAACCGCCATGCCCCTACCGACACCCCTACTACTTATCTGTCCTCTATTTCCTTGTGTATACATCCTATAAAATTTAAAAACAAAATCAACTAAGTACACGACGCAACGGCCTTCTCAAGGCACACACACTCACCACCACTAAGTCACAAAACACACTTATCCCCCAAAACAAACAATTCCAAATGCATATAAACAATTTAAACATATAAACACATAATCGAACCAAGTCCACAAGGATAGCCACTTGTTCTGAAACTCTCAAAGAATTCCCATTAAAACCCACGTTGATCAGGCGTGTTTCCAATAGGACCTTAAATCATGTTCACCGGCCACAAGTACTATCCAAGAAACTTAATCCCATGCTCACATAAATGCAACACATAAGTCCTAACATTTATCCTAACTATATGCAACATCCTCACCAAGCGTAGTAAACCCCCTTGTGGTAAAAACCACTTCCCACGAGCCCAAGGTATTCAAACCCGGCTCGCTCTGATACCAAGTTGTCACCCCCCACTTTTTATTACTCGGATTACTATTACCAAGCCTTTATTATACATTTCCATTTTAGAGTTAGCATACAAAAGCTCATAATATTCTCAAGGAATATATATATACAGAATTCTTTCAGTCGGATAAAATGAATGCGACAAGAATCTACAATTAAAGGAATTGCCCGTAGGCATACATCATTTAAAAATCAAGAAGAAGGGTGTAACCCTTTTACATCAATGGTGTAACGCCCTCAAAATAATAGCATTAATCCCATCAATTTAGACATGCATTGATATAAGAAATAAACATCATTCTATTCATCAGAATAATTCTTTACAAAAGCATTACATGTTAATAACAAAAGCAAATGCCCTACAGGCTTACAGTTTTCCAAGTTAACACTTGGTTACAAAGAGGCGAGTACTAAGTCAAATACACATTAAGCCCTTGGCTTGAAATTACATGTAATATAACAAAGATAATACAACCACGAACGTCTGCCTGCCTCTAGCCTCTCAAGCTATGTCCTTGGAGGTGGCATACTTCCTGTACCTGAAAATGGTGTCCCATATAGGGTGAGCCATAGCCCAGTAGAAATACACTAAACCAACTATAAGCAATGACTAAAAGATTAGCAATTGATAGATGGTCAACTCATATACATCCACTTATATTACATTTCTGCTCCATGATAATCATGTCCATATTACAAATTCACTTTCCATTTCTTATTCAACTTTGAGTCTGAAAACAAGGCTCAGTACCCTGGCCAAAACATTTGATGCAATTATAGTTCATCACTAAAACATTTCCAAAATTTATGGTGGATACACATTTTGATGCTGTATCACAGTCAACTAAAACATTCCTATATTTCTCAAATGATATACATTGTAGTGCTTTATCAAATCAACAAACAATTACATACTTCACGAATGATAATGATATACATTTTAATGCTATATCAAATCAAACAAACAATTACAAACTTCACGAATGATAACGATAAATATTTTAGTGCTATATCAAATCAAACAAACAATTACATACTTCACGAATGATAATGATAAACATTTTAGTGCTATATCAAATCAAACAAACACTTCTAATTCGCAGCCTGATACACATTGTAGTGCTGTATCACTGTCACAAGATTCGGTTTAGAGGTTCAGCCCCATTTTTCCAATAAACCGTGGAGTACAGCCCCTTTCTCCTCCCACACAATACAATGTATATAAACAATTATCATATACAAATTCAATCTATCAATACAACATTTTGAAGTATTAAACCAATTGCTATGTTCATTAGCATACTCAATAGATTAGCTTTAGTTTGCCTAATCATCGTACATTGCCTACAAATGTCAAGACTATCCTCCACCGATAGTCCAATACAGTTATTTCTAAATAGGAAATAAATGCACCAATTTGATATATTATCAACAGTTTAACTAGGTGAGCGATAAGTGAGTCCAACTACACCCTTTAACCCCATATCTTTCTAATTTGAATATTTCCTATTCAATTTCTCAATTCCCTAAATTTCTTGTACAAATTAATTTATCAATGTAATTAGGGCTTTACCCATAATCTACATAACAACACTAAGGTTCCATTTTCTTCAATAGTTCAACATCAGCCTCATTTCTCTTTATCAAACATGCATATAGGTATACATATAACAAACCCCCATCTTTTGTAAAATTACACAAAGACCCAAACTTTCTCAAAAATACCTAACAACCCCCAACATATCAAAATGCAAAAATTCAAAGACAAAACTCATAAGGAGGAGTAGGATATCCCTACCTCAAATTCGGAGCTCAAAGGGAGAAGATGACGAAACCCAAAGTGCTCCAAAACTCAATATGCTCGGATCAAAACGTAGCCCTCGACGATCAACACAACTTTTGTAAAGGCCAAAGGTGAGGAAATCACTCATACTAGATCAATACTTAGAGAGAAGTTGAGTTTTAGTGAGAGAAGCTCTCAAATGGTTTTTCGGAAAAGTAAGAGAGAGAAAGGATGTTGAAATGTGATTAAAAAATGCACAGCTGCCAACTGATATACGCATGATCCGCTCGAGCGGAGAATAGAACGGTCGAGCGTGAAGCACAAAAAATGGAACCGCTCGAGCACAAGAAGGCCCGCTCGAGCGCCAAGACACAAGAACAAAATACATCCACTCGAGCGTGAAAACCAGTTCACTCGAGCGTAGATTACCCCCTATCAGAACTTTCGCAGACAATGAACACTCCGCTCGAGCGCCAACAGACCCGCTCGAGCGTGACCCGCTCGAGCGTGAAAAACACATCTGCAGAAGTTTTGTAGAGGCACAGATACTGGAAGTGTGAAAACTCCGCTCGAGCGTGATATGGTCCGCTCGAGCGTACAACTAAAAATCCAACTCTGCTCGAGCCCAAGGGTACCCGCTCGAGCGTACCACCAAAACTCTGGGCAACAAGGAAAGGGACTAAGGCTCAACTAGCCTGTTAGAAACACGCCCAACACATCCTAAAACTCAGACATACGGAATCTAAAGGATGACAACATGACATACAACCACCAACTCCACGGAACCTACGACCGGGACACTGTACATAAAGGGGACAAACCCGGGATCGCTATAACCTCCCCCCCTTAAAGAATTCCGTCCCCGAAATTAAGAAAATAACACAATTACAAAGTCAACCGACCACAAGCACTCAACCCCCGTGCATTTAGGGAAGAAACTATTCTCTCAACAAATTTGTAGTTAACTCTCACAAAAGAAAGGACCAACTAAGAGAACACGTTCCAACGACAACACTCAGGCACAAAAGACCTCAACAAAACCAAACTCTTCCCGAGATAGATCACCAAAACACCCGACTAGCGCTCCCAGCTAAGTCACTTCTCAACAATTATAGTTCCAAATAAAACAACTAACGCAAATCTTTTGTATAAGCATAAGGGAAATCATTCTCTTGCTCATGAGGCATATCTCAAAGGAAAAAAAAAAATCAAATTTTCAACGTTGGCATTCCAAAACAAACTTTGTATTTTCCATGTGAAACTTAAAAGTTTTGTAAACATTTTTCATAAACACGACGCCATTCATAA
This sequence comes from Camellia sinensis, assembly GCF_055761805.1. NCBI lineage: Eukaryota > Viridiplantae > Streptophyta > Magnoliopsida > Ericales > Theaceae > Camellia > Camellia sinensis. The sequence goes on from NC_138965.1 coordinate 88,358,021, forward strand.
CACAAGACCATGCACATTTCACTTGCCAAATACCTCTCATTGAAATGTTTCATAACGTTTAAGTTAAATCAATTTCTCAACAATATCACAATTTAATATTTAACAACTTGACCCATTACTGGTCACTTCACCCCTATTTGAGGGGCCATTTACAATATATGCTACAACATGCATTCCTTTAAATCTAACAATTTTCAATATACATGGTTCAAAATTTCATACATATCATAGCCAGTGTTCATGATATATTTCTAGTTCTGCAATACATTCAACGTATGCAATGTTACACAACTTAAGACATGTTCAATGCTCTTAAATTTTAACAACACAACAAAGATACAACAAGTGCTCAACAATCAGAGATAGATCCGAATTTTTCTCGCGGACCTGAAATTCACTTACCCAAGTGGTTTCCTCAACTCCCATTACGTTTTCATAATACCTTACGAATGGAAAAGTCCGACCTAGCCAGACTCGATAACAATGATAATAGTAAGACACATTTAATCACTATAGTGTTCTGAGATATCCACTGCGTCTCGACTACTCACAACACTCAAACCAGTATTTGGTACTAAATATCCCAACAAAGGAAACACGGAAACGTTTGTACACAAGGCTTCCAGTCAACTCTCACAAAACACGTATGTAAGACGAAGCACGGGTAGGGAACAACATTACGGCACATTACTACCCCACTACTTCAAGGTCTCGCCAAAATCACACAGCATATAACCAGCAACTCAGGCCAGGTCGAGTCTAACTTCCCGTAAAATATTCAGGTTCGTAAGGCTACCACTAAACACGTCATTTACATCTGGCCACAGCCGAACTCAAAGATTTCTCTCAAATTATTTTCCCGAAAATAAGGGTAGCAAAACTCACGTTCGATTCAAAAATCATTTTAGTTTGCGAAGAGTACACAATGACCCCTGAGTGAATCTCAACACAGCCAACCACAAAACCCGCCATACTCACAGTGATGACGCAATACCCAAAAATAGAACTTTCAAGAAGGGATTCCTAAACATTTGAAGTTCCCAACAACGCAACGACCTAAAGGATAACATTGCACACCCTCGTGCCTTACAACGCATGAACAAGGCCCTAACGAATAAAAATGATTCTAGCAGAGTGCCTCACTCACTCTTCACAAACTTACCACCTCGCTTGTGTTACCACTATCCAAACTGGATGATGGACACTTATGTCGAAGTGACCTGACTTAACCAAAAATCCAACCTCTCGACTTCAATAAGAAACCACACCATTGCCTTATCAAGGTATTCACCTGGGATTTTCTAGGACTGATCCCCTTCTACACATCATCTAATAACAACCTACGAACCACACACTAACACGTACCGCACTAGGCAAAACCTCCTTATTTTGCAAGCTATCTTACTCCCATACTGAGTCCCTTCATGACCCATAGGGTCCACTCTTTACCCCGCATCTTAGTTGTCACTCATCCTGAGAGTACCATCAAGAGGCCCAGCCTCCGTCCCAAACCACCAGCCAATGTTACCGCTAGACAACCACCATGAATCAAACCCTGACATCGTTGCCTGTCGCCGACAAGGCTTTCACAGATTCACCATTCTAAATTTCTGGAGGAGTAAAAGTCCTCAACCTTCTCATTATCATCCCAAACCTTTCTTCGCAAAGACCAAACCACAGTGACTCTACTCACGGTTCACACCCAAACCATCGGTTATACACCCAACCAGTCCCATCGTCAGCATCACTTGACTTACCCGGTATTAAGGTACAAACCTATTGTATTCTACCATCAGAAAGGAGTCTGGGAACTTAAGAAACACCCATTACACCACCGCTCGAGATACAACACCAGCTGTTCACCACACACCACTCCTGATGCCAATAACCACTATCTTATATAGGGTCTCACACTCTCTCTAATCAAACTACCTGTCGGTACAGATGCAAATTTGGCGACATTACCTACCATGAAGGGATAAGTCTAGTCCTAACAAAATTATGCACTATGACTCTGCAAAGCATCATGTTAAATATATACTACACTTAGTATTATTCACACATATCACATCCTCTCGAGGAGTTCTCCCGACAAGAGACTGAAATTTCTTACCAAACACATGAGATTAAATGAGTAGCACCAAGAAGTTCCGTACACCCGGTAAGTATAACTACTCTAGCCCCATAATAGTCCTGATTAGGATACGCATCCCTCAAAATTCTTCCAAATTTGAACGCATGGCGTCTCAGCCCTCTTTTTTTTTTTTTCCAAACCAAGTCACACGCATAAAGCTACATTATTACCAAGAATTTTATGGTCACACAACAACTTATCACATTAATAAGACTCTAGTGCTACAACAAGCTCCAATCTACCCAATCCATGGAAGTTAACAAACAAAGCATATATATATATATATATATATATATAAATAAACATATAGTTCAGATGTTTCAACATTCCCAAAACACATTGGTTACACAACAGAACCCAATGATTACAAAACAATAAACCACCGATTACAAAACGGATTAGTCGAAACAAAACCAACCCATCGGTACTACCACTACTGACGTCCCTCGCTGGACCGTCAAAGTTGATCATCCCCAAACATAAGATAACCTACGAGCTTACAAGCCACGGACAAGAACTACTGATGTGCCCCAACTGGCCACACCTAGAACAACTGCAGACTTCCCCAAGTGGGACTTGGGAGCTCAACTCCCCAGAGGCCCTCGAAGTCTGGCCTGTTTGTCCCCCAAAACGGTATTGCCCCTGTCCAGTTAAATAAATTTGGACCCGACTAGGTTGTAAAACCCTCAAAAAATCCCCTCGCTGAGTACAGAAACGACTGAAATGACCTGGCTGATTACACACCCAACAAGTAAACGGTTCCTTAGCACAAGACTGGTTCAAAGTCTAAGCTGATGAAGATCCCAATGACTGCTTTCCTACCGAACATTCGATCGGCCCAAAACCCGGCTGATTAGATGATTCTGACAGTACAACTACTGGTCGGACTGCCAATCCTGCTCTCTTTTTCTGTGGGCAAGCTAGGGACTTGTGGCCAAGCTGACCACATTTGAAACAAGTGACAACCTTACGTTCACCCTTTCCCAAACCTAGACTCGACACTGGAAAAGTAGAGCCGGACTAAGCTCTCTGAAATTGTTGTGGATTAAAACCCTTCTGCTTCTTAAAAGGCCTACCAACACTCTAAATCACAGGAGTCGTCGAAGTAGCCTCCTCCCTAACCCGACCAACACTCAAAACCCGTGGCCTCTCTCCTATTTTTCCCCATAGCTAGCACCGCTGCCTCCACATGAGTTGTAGCCCGGACAAGCACACTATAATTCCTATGCCAAGACCCTGCAATCCTTTCACGGATGTCGTCACACAGCCTATTCTCAAATTCTGAACAACGCAATTCCTCATTCTCCACCAATTCTGGAGCAAACCTCGACAGGTTAGCAAACCTTGTTTCAAACTGCACCAAGGGTGTAGTACCTTGGCGTAACTCCACAAACAGTCTCCTCAACTCTTCCCGTGCGGAAGGTGGAAAATCACAACTCCCTCATCTAGTCATCCTAGTAGAAGCAACAAGGTATTAGCACAATAACCAGGGTGCCGAAACTATTTCACTAGCGTCTTAACACGATGGACAACTGTAATTCATTCCACGTAAGCACATAAACACCTAAGCACTTACGAATTTAATTTTCGGATAATGATAGTCCTGAGGCGTTACTAGAGTTCCGGCTAGAAACAGCATTGATCAGGTGCCTTTCCAACAGTACTCCCAAGAACCCAAGGATCCAATCAACATCCAAGAAACTACATTCCATACCCACATAGTCACATAAACATGTTATCACATAAGCACATAACATTACATCTAAGTCTCTAACAAGCGAGACAAACCCGTTGTGATACAAATCACTTTCCACGTACCCAAAGTATTCGAACCCGGTACGCTCTGATACCAAGTTGTAACGCCCTCAAAATAATAGCATTAATCCCATCAATTTAGACATGCATTGATATATGAAATAAACATCATTCTATTCATCAAAGTAATTCTTTACAAAAGCATTACATGTTAACAACAAAAGCAAATGCCCTACGGGCTTACAGTTTTCCAAGTTAACACTTGGTCACAAAGAGGAGAGTACTAACTCAAATACACATTAAGCCCTTGGCTTGAAATTACATGTAATATAACAAAGATAATACAACCACGAACGTCTGCCTGCCTCTAGCCTCTCAAGCTATGTCCTTGGAGGTGGCATACTTCCTGTACCTGAAAATGGTGTCCCATATAGGGTGAGCCATAGCCCAGTAGAAATACACTAAACCAACTATAAGCAATGACTAAAAGATTAGCAGTTGATAGATGGTCAACTCATATACATCCACTTATATTACATTTCTGCTCCATGATAATCATGTCCATATTACAAATTCACTTTCCATTTCTTATTCAACTTTGAGTCTGAAAACAAGGCTCAGTACCTTGGCCAAAACATTTGATGTAATTATAGTTCATCACTAAAACATTTCCGAAATTTATGGTGGATACACATTTTGATGCTGTATCACAGTCAACTAAAACATTCCTATATTTCTCAAATGATATACATTGTAGTGCTTTATCAAATCAACAAACAATTACATACTTCACGAATGGTAATGATATACATTTTAATGCTATATCAAATCAAACAAACAATTACAAACTTCACGAATGATAATGATAAACATTTTAGTGCTATATCAAATCAAACAAACAATTACATACTTCACGAATGATAATGATAAACATTTTAGTGCTATATCAAATCAAACAAACACTTCTAATTCGCAGCCTAATACACATTATAGTGTTGTATCACTGTCACAAGATTCGGTTTAGAGGTTCAGCCCCATTCTTCCAATAAACCGTGGAGTACAGCCCCTTTCTCCTCCCACACAATACAATGTATATAAACAATTATCATATACAAATTCAATCTATCAATACAACATTTTGATGTATTAAACCAATTGCTATGTTCATTAGCATACTCAATAGATTAGCTTTAGTTTGCCTAATCATCATACATTGCCTACAACAATCAAGAATATCCTCCACCGATAGTCCAATACAGTTATTTTTAAATAGGAAATAAATGCACCAATTTGATATATTATCAACAGTTTAACTAGGTGAGCGATAAGTAAGTCCAACTACACCCTTTAACCCCATATCTTTCTAATTTGAATATTTCCTATTCAATTTCTCAATTCCCTAAATTTCTTGTACAAATTAATTTATCAATGTAATTAGGGTTTTACCCATAATCTACATAACAACACTAAGGTTCCATTTTCTTCAATAGTTCAACATCAGCCTCATTTCTCTTTATCAAACATGCATATAGGTTTACATATAACAAACCACCATCTTTTGTAAAATTACACAAAGACCCAAACTATCTCAAAAATACTTAACAACCCCCAACATATCAAAATGCAAAAATTCAAAGACAAAACTCATAAGGAGGCGTAGGATATCCCTACCTCAAATTCGGAGCTCAAAGGGAGAAGATGACGAAACCCAAAGTGCTCCAAAACTCAATATGCTCGGATCAAAACGTAGCCCTCGACGATCAACACAACTTTTGTAAAGGCCAAAGGTGAGAAAATCACTCCTACTAGATCTATACTTAGAGAGAAGTTGAGTTTTAGTGAGAGAAGCTCTCAAATGGCTTTTTCGGAAAAGTAAGAGAGAGAAAGGATGTTGAAATGTGATTAAAAAGTGCACAGCTGCCAACTGATATACGCATGATCCACTCGAGTGTCAAGCACAAAAACTGGAACCGCTCGAGCAGAAGAATGCCCGCTCAAGCGCCAAGACACAAGAACAAAATACATCCGCTCGAGCGCCAACAGACCCGCTCGAGCGTGACCCGCTCGAGTGTGAAAAACACATCTGCAGAAGTTTTACAGAGGCACAGATACTGGAAGTGTGAAAACTCTGCTCGAGCGTGATATGGTCCGCTCGAGCGTACAACTAAAAATCCAACTCCGCTCGAGCGCAAGGGTACCCGCTCGAGCGTACCACCAAAACTCTGGGCAACAAGGAAAGGGACTAAGGCTCAACCAGCCTGTTCGAAACACGCCCAACACATCCTGAAACTCAGACATACGAAATCTAAAGGATGACAACATGACATACAACCACTAACTCCACGGAACCTACGACCGGGACACTGTACATAAAGGGGACAAACCCGGGATCGTTATAAATGGCATTCCACCTACACAAAAAGAGGCCTCGTGACCAACAAATAAAGAAGATCTGAAATCTTGTAGCACATCCTGATTATCACTTGAAAAGATTCAACAACGTGGAATGAACATATAGTCCAGTTGGGATCTCAACATGATCCTCAACAATAACAACTTACAGATAACTATGATCATGAATGCTAATCTCATACCATATAAATAATGTGACATTTTATAACCAAAGTATATATATATATATATATATGTACTGTTCTCAAAATCATTCAGTTAATTAACAACATCAATTTCCATTTTTACTACCCTTTTCCCCAATGAACAACTCTTACCTATTTCCATGTTTCCATTTGTGACAAATACCCATAATACTCACTTTATATTTTTGAAACACGTTCACCAAAACCAATGCCTTCATATATTTACCAATTCAAAATAAAAACCTAAGGGTGACTCCACACGTTCATTGCTTCTCAACCTTACGTTCAAGTAAAAGAGATATTATCAATAATTCATTTCTGGTAGGCAACTCCCTCAACCACTCTCAACACCTCCAAACATGCTCAAACACATCCACACTACATATAAGACAATTCCTTCTCACTGAATCATGATCATCACAACACATAATACACATAACCAAGTAAGACAACAATAACAACAGTTCTCCGCACTACTTGCCTCAAGCACAGTAAGCCAATGGTTTCACCTCTCAACAACAACATGCCAATTTACCAGACACCAGCTGGAAGGGAATGGTACCTCTGCTCCATTTTACCAGGCGCTAGCTGGAAGGGTGTGGTACCTCTAATTCTCAGCGCAACCAATTCTCCAGGCGCTAGTTGGAAGGTAATGGTACCTCTGATTCTCAGCGCATTACACCCCTTTTGATCATCACAGAATGACAAGGTACAACCAACAAATGCAATGCATACACGCAACCACAACAGAGTGCAACCAACTCAAGCGTACAACGTACATGCAACCATTCAACACAATAATGTCATCTACCACCGACGACCAAGAACAAAACCCTTAAGTGTTTGTATTTTCAACGCATGAGTTTTAACAATTTTCAATTCTCAGGAGGTTCTAAATCCAACAATCACTAGAAGGAAGTAAAAGCATTAGTGATCTAAACTCAAATAAATCTCCGGGACTCATATTATGTTAACGTCACATTCCTTCCATTACAAAACCAATTACCTTTTTCTTCTACAATAACATTCTCCACCTTATGCCTTAAATCCAATTTTACTTCATTTCACAAAATATGACCAATTCACTTTCCATTATTTTAAATAGGAGATTTCTATCATGGTGGCAAGTTATAATTCACATCATTTCTATTTAATGGTAATGTAATTCATTACCAATCTAATTTTACAGTTATATCCCTTTTTACAATTAACAAATTTATTATTTTATTATATTAAAACCTAGTCAATCCAACACCAAAATATTGCCCAAATCATAAGATCCAATTAAGACTTAAATCAAATTCCAACACATTAACCTCATTTCATAAGTTCATAACATAATTATTTCACAAATTCCATCCCTTTTTATCCATTAGACATGACTATAAAAATTTAGGGCTTTGATTCTTTACTCATGAACCTAATAAATCACACCCCAAATTTAACCCAACATTCCCCACCTCATGAAATTTCAATCTCTACACCCATATCTTATACCCACTAACATGATTTTCGAAAATGGATCCATACCACATGGGTTTTATGCAATAAAAACATACTGCATATCCATCTATAATAGAGGCATTGAAAAGAGTCAAAGAAATCCCTACCTCTTGAAGCTAAGAGATGACGACCCAAAAGTCAATGGCGATGAAACCACGAACCAATCGGACTAAGAGGAAGCCCTCGTCGAGATCTACACTTTTCTCAAAGGACCATGGTGAAACAATCACTCTAGGTGAGTAGATCTAGAGATCTTAGTGCCAAAAACTTGATTTTAGAGAGAGAGAGGTGAGCTCACGGTTTAAGAGAGAGGGAAGAGGAGACAAGTGAAATGAAATTATGTTTGGGACCTATTTATAGTTGTAGAGAAGTAGCCCCAAGGTCAATAAAATAATATGCCGAAACCCCCCCCCCCCAAAAGGTAAGGCCCAAACCAGCCCAAAAATCTGAAAAAAAAAACACGCAGGTGTCGACGCCACCAAGGCTGGTGTCGACCCTATTTTCCTGCCACCAACATACACAGATTCTGCAACACAAGTGGGTCGAACCTATCCTAGACTGGTGTCTACCCTTGTGGACAGCAACAAGAGGCAGGTGTCAACACCACCAAGGCTGGTGTCGACCCTATATTCCAGCGACACTTTCAGAAACATTACAACATGCAAGGGTCGACTCTTAGGAAGGCTAGTGTCGATCCCAAGGCAAAATTTCTAAGTTTCCATGGAACTTTAAACAAGAACAAACATGAACAACCAAACCCAACAAGATTAAATCGGATTATACTCCTCCAAAACCAACAAAATGAAGGATTCAAATACACTTCTCAAAAGTTTTAAAGGACACTAATGCTACAACCTTCCCACCTTAGGAATTTCGTCCCCAAAATTTAACAACGCCGAGATAAAACCAACACTTCAAGAAGGGAACATGGTGTAGACGTCCCCGAACGTCCCGGGAGGGAAATCCCCCCCCCCTCCGGCGTTTTGTTCATATTGAGGCTCACTACAGTTCAGGACTCAATGTCACGGTCCTGTATCTAATCTCGCAGAGTGCAATGCAAGACCGATGAATCATCAAAGAGTCCAAATCTGGAAAATCGTTTTTGAAAACAGATTTTTTTGAAAGAAGTGCCAAACATGGACTGCTTTGCCAGATACAGAGCTGCCACCTAAATATTTTATTTTGAAAAATTTAGGAAACCCTGACTCGCTGCCTAAGGCCACGTGTCCGTCATCACCAAAGTTGCCTCGGCTCGGGAACTTGGGTACAATTGGGAAAGGTCACTACGTGAGCACCCCAGCTCGCCCGATCAAAGATCGGCCTCTACTAACCATGATATCTAGCTTTGAAAACATTATGCGTTCTTATTCCGGTTATTAGCCTAGATTTACTATGTGATGCGCACAGCATACAAGTATAGACTGCATCGCCTGAATTTGAACAAAACATCTCATGTTTGTTTTGAAAACGGTTTGCTACTCGCCAGTAGGCTAAAGTGTGGATTTGCCACCATCAGGTGGGCTTAGAAAACAAGATGATTTGCCACTATCTAGTGGGCTTAAAACTCAAAATTGATGAATTATTCCAATCCAAATAACCCAACCTTCACCCACAGGCATTCAGGCAGTTATATCATATAAGCATACAGCCTCATGGTAAGCATGCTATCATGGCAACATTCACATTCATGTGAGATGCTAAAGCACAAATACTTACAGCGTACTCTGAGCCAAAACAAAGAACTTGTTAGTAATCAAATGTATGATCCAAGTCCATGTTAGAATGGCTAATGTATCGCATACAAAATGCAGTCTAGAATAGGCTCGGCTAATCCTAGGACGGCATGTGAAATGCAACAGATAACACGTATTCAAGTTAGATTTGAAATACTATGCAGTTAGTATGATGCGCCGAGCCCGGTGCATACAATACAGATGAATGAATGCACGCATGCATAGCATAAGGTATGCTAATTGAAATATGCCCTAAATCTAACCATTATAAGCGGTTAACTAAAAGGGAGAAAGAAATGGGGTTGGAAGACATGCACACACACATCCACACTTATTACAAATTTTCCCTCACTCGGGGGGACCGAATAAATAATACAAGCCACCTAATTAACTAACTCACAAGCTAATTTATTATTACAGAACCAAATTGAATAACTAGCAATAACTAATTATTACACAACTTAATTAATTAACGAATCAATTAACTAATTAATGAATGATAACAAGCAAGTAGGGAAAGCAGTAAACGGTGCTATTCCAGCTCTGTTTGAAGAAGGGAGGCATGCATGCTCGCTTCGGTTCCTTGCTTTGGAAGGCCTTCCGGTTGCTCTTTAGAGGCTCTGTTTGCAGGGTGTCTTCCAGCGCTTGTTGCTGGACCGTACCAAAACACTGCAGGGGAAGTCACCAGTGGCCTGCCGGCCAAGAAAGGATCACTATCGGCCAAAGATGGTCCATTGCCGGCCAAGGGTGGCTCACTGCCGGCCATCAGTGGCAGGCTGCCAGCCACTGGTGTGCTGTGACACCAAACTGCAACGAAGCACAAAATGGAGAAAATAAAGGGTTTCCCAAGGACATGTACGCACCATGGCACTCCAAATCACCTCAAAACATCAAGGGAGAGGCCTAGTCGGACCCACGACCATCAATCACGCATCTCGATGCATGATGGCCAAAGATCTAACTTGTGCCAATCAATATGAAAATGAATGCACAAATAAAGCAAGTAAAGCCTCGAACTCTATCATGAATCATCAAGAGCTTCGGCGACCGAGAATTGAGATACGTTCCATCACTTGAAGTATGAAATGCCCCTCGTTCCTCGTGCTCGGATTAACACTTAATCCAAGCAATGCAACACATAAGCATGGCAAGCATGCAACATGACCTAAATGTGCAAACATGCAACTAAACCAAGCATGCAACAAGCATATAAGCATGATGTGAGGTGATGACCTTGGACAACATGACAAAATGCAACCTGAACAAGTGAGCATGCAAGATATCCAAAGCTAAACAAGTATGCGACAACATGTTAAGATGGGCTTACACCAAAGATGGACAGCTCTCAACTAGGTCCAAATCAGTAGCCAAAGCGATGAATTAAGCCACACAACACACTCAAGCATGCAAAATGCGAAAGGTTCATCGAAGGGGCCTAAAAGGGCAACTCTCGAAAGTGCCAAAGAAGTGACAAATGTGCAAGTGTAACAACACTAGAGGCACTGAAATGAGATGATAAACAATGCCAAATCATCTAAATAGCTCAAGGATAGCATGCATGAATCACCGAAACATGTAGCTTGCAAGGCCAATTACACTACAGCTATACAAAGCATGAAGGATATGGTAAGGGCAACCCAAAATAGTCCTAGTACATGTTGATATGAGAATAAAACATGCAAGGAAGTAAGCCAAAGCAAGCTAGCATACAATGCTAAAACATAGGACATGCAAGGCTACAAGAGAGGCAATGCACTACACCTATGAGAACCAATCATGGCATGACTTGGACAACCAAAAAGAGAGTTACATCATGGTATATTAGGACCCAAAATGTACTGAAATGATGAGCCAAAGACTTAGGCTAAGTGGCATGCGCAAAAGTCCATTCTTGAGGCATAAAGCACAAGCTATACAAAGCATTCAAGGCATGCCAAATGCAAGTGTATGACAACATTTCATGGACTGAAATAGCATGTGGAATGAGAAAGGCATGCAAACATCACATGCGTGGCATGGTAGGGGCCTCAAAACCTAAGACTAGCCTAAGCATTTACACTATAGCTATACAAAGCATGAGTGGTATGGACATGGCAGCCTAAAAACGTCCTAGAACACTTCAAAATAAGCATAAAATCAAGTTTGAGGAAAGCCAAAATATGCTAGGATGATAAGTCTAGACATCATGTACAAATGGCTAGTAAACAAGATTTGTTCTACACCTATATGGAGCATGCAAAGGATGATTAAACCAACTATGGATAGGGTCATAACATGCCAAATGATGACCAAATACATGCTGGAACGTAAACCAAACAAGCTAAAATGACATGGCATGGCATGGAGCATATGAAGCTAGTTTAGGGGATTTACACTACAAGTGTATCATGCAAGCATGGGGTAACAAAACCAACCCAAAACAGGTTCATGGCATGGTAAAACATCACCAAAAATGGACTGAAATGGACTCAACAAAAGCCAAGCACGCATGCTACTTTGATGAGCTATGGATGGAGTCACACTACACATACTATATGCATGCAAAATATGACCAAACCAGCCATGGAAAGGGCCAAGGAATGTCCTAAAAGTCACAAAAATAGGCCTGAACAGAGCCTAAAAAATACATAGAGGGATGGTCCTTTGGAAGGCCAAAAATGCAAGCAAAGAGGAACACAAAGAGAGGGGACTGCCCCCCTCTGATTTAGGACCTCAAAACCACACCTCTACTACCAAAATCCCACTGGATTTGAGTGGTAGGAAGGCCAAACCAAGGCTAGCTCAGAGTTCTCAAGATATGGCTTAAAACAAAGCCAAACGAAACATGCAAGGGGGCTGCACACCCTAAACAGAAAAATGACCTTAACCAAACTTAAAAAGGACATAAAAAAAAGACTTTTTCCAGTTATATGCAAAGCCTAAATCAATATGTAAAGAGGGCTAAAGCAAGGTGCAAGAAAGTGCAAAAATTGGGGAAATGCTCACCCTTGAAGACCCTCTTTGAAACCAGCAATTTCAGGGGGTGGAAGCTTGCTTTCAGACCTCAAGAAGACCTCCGAAGAAGCTTGGTTCAATGGTGGTGGTGTATATCTAGGTGTTGTAGTGTAAAAGTGCAAGGAAATCTAATTTCTAAGCACAAAATACAAACAATATAGAGGAAAGGGAGTTTTTTGCTCTCAAAAACTCAGAACCCCTGTCAAAGAGGATGGCATCCTCTTTATATAGAAGGATGAAAAAGAAAAGCTTCTTCAAGAAGCTTTGCAAGGGCTTCATCCCTCCATACACGTGTATGGAGGGGAGCAAATGAAAATCCAGCTGGCTCAAAAGATCTGGAGGAAAACCAGCTGAAATAGGGGGGGTGCCGGCCATCAGCAATGGCCGGCAGTGGCTCACTAATGGCCGGCAAGGCATCACCAGTGGCTGGCAGGAGCAAAGCAATGGCCGACAGTTCCATGCCATGGCCGACAGTGCACTAAAAGGGTCACTCTAAAAGGACCTAGCCAAGGTCCAAAAATGGGACAGAAAGGATACAAGGTCCGGGAAGCTCGAACCGGTGATGTTCCGCCGCGACAGTCGAGTACTCAGCGAGCAGTCGAACTAGTTATTGGGTGTACCTGCAAGCACAACCAAGTCCCGATGACGGTAAAAAATGGGGTGTCTATAGTTGCCCCTTTTTGACAGAACTCGGAAGTCACAAAGTGACGGGAGTGAGTGTCAAAGCCCAGAGACGACCCATGTTTGACAAGGCCGAAGACTCAAACAATCAATCAATATAGGCATGCGAAAATGCGCCCGGAGGCTAGGGCATAATGCAAATGATAGGCAAGTTACAAGAGCATGACTAGTAATCATGCCAAGAATGCTGTAATGAAGCAAATCATGCAATAGTTTTAAGGGGGTGAACAATAGTCCTACATATTACAACAAGAAGGATGTAAGAAAAATTATGCAATTCTTACCACGTTTCGCGCAGAGTGCATACAATACCTGTGCAGCTCGTCTGGTCGTGCCAGCTTCAAATGAACCGTATATACAATATTGTGCCTGAAAGAGAAACAAAACTTAACAGGTACACTTTTGTTAGAAGTGTGCATAACAATGCAATGGAAAGTGCGTGACAACGCAAGTGAGGGGATGCATGACGATGCGGGTGGAAGGGGGTTCATAACAATGCGACGCAGGCGCGTGCATAATAATGCGATTCGAAACAAGCATAACAATGCGGGAGGTTGCCTAAACACATGTAAGTAAAGCATATGTGGAAATGCATGCAATGTGTAAGCAAGCAAGGTATGAACACATGTAAGTAAAGCATGCGGGATTAACGCAGGCAATGTGTATGGCGGGAATGAACACATGTAAGTAAAGTATGCAGTAACACATACAATGTGTAAACTCCTGTGAGATGCATAAACACATGTAAGTAAAGCATACATGGAAACGCAAGCAATGTGTTAGCAAGCAAGCAAGGTATGAACACATGTCAGTAGAGCGCACGCCGAAACGTGCACAATGTGTAACCACCTAAGAATACATATACAAATGTAAGTAAAGCATGCAGTAACGCAAACAATGTGTATGTCAGGAATGAACACATGTAAGTAAAGTATGCAATAACGCATACAATGTGTAACCTCCTGTGAGATGCATAAACACATGTACGTAAAGCATACGTGGAAACGCATGCAATGTGTAAAGCAAGCAAATGTATGAACACATGTCAGTAGAGCGCACGCTGAAACGTGCACAATGTGTAACCACCTAAGAATACATATACATATGTAAGTAAAGCATGCAGTAATGCAAGCAATGTGTATGGCAGAAATGAACACATATAAGTAAAGTATGCAGTAACGCATACAATGTGTAACCTCCTGTAAAATGCATAAACACATGTAAGTAAAGCATACGTGGAAATGCATGCAATGTGTAAAGCAAGCAAAGGTAACAACACATGATAAGGAAGTGCATAATGATGTGTGACAAGGACATGCATGACAATGCATGATAAAGAAAATGCATGACAATGCATAATAGAGATAAGAAAATGCATGACAATGCATGTAAGGTGCGCAAGACGATGCGCGATACGGAAAATGCATGACAATGCATAGTAGAGATAAGAAAATGCATGACAATGCATATAAGGTGCGCATGACAATGCGCGATAAGAAAAATGCATAACAATGCATTATAGAGATAAGAAAATGCATGACAATGCATGTAAGAGATATGCAAAACAATGCATGTGAACTAGATGGATGTTTATCGTAACAGATGAATACTAGTTGACATTAACAAAAGAAAAAGATGTTTAATAAAGACATCTTAAAATGAGACCTCTGGTTTACCCCTCGGAGGGTTTGGGATGCGTAAAAAGGATACACCTAGCGTGCATTGATGGATGTCTACCATCGTATGTTGAGGGCATGATTCCCACGTTCCCCCGGAGGCATTTTGAATTAAGTTTTGAGCATTCCGCGGGATTGTTGGGACCCGTGAACATATTCCAAGACCAAATAGATCAGGAAAGCTGGAAAAGGTTTAGTGGTCACCAGGGACAACCGCCGGCCACTGCGGGCCATCTTCATCCACTGCCGGCCATCGACAACAGTCAGTCGGCCATCGATGGGCACCTGCCGGCCATCGGTGGCAGATTCGGCCAAAGAGGGCTTTCAAGCCGTGGGTCTTTAAATAGGCTCAAAACCAACCCATTTCCTCACAAACCCTCCCATAAAAATCAACTTCCTTCCTTCCTAGGTGTGCCTTCTCTTTAGATTCGCGCATTTTACGCGTTTCCCAACACCCTATACAACCTTGCATCACTAAGGATTCTTGGTTTTCTTCGATTTGAACCGATTAGAAATTGACCCCAGGCTTCTTTCATCATTTCCCGCATTCAAGGATCATTTGGCCCCGATCTTCTCTTGAGGTTAGTTCACTTTCCCGAGTTTTTCAACTTTTCTTGAATTTTCTCTCTTAGGGTTTGAGTTTATTCTAAATTTCAACATTTTTCTCATTTTGCTCATTTTCGCATCATTCTTGTGCATCCATCTTAGATGGCTGACGATGTGCCTCATGGTGAGGGCTTCCCCGCACTTCCCCCAGTAGAGTTAGCGACAGAGTTTGCGGCTGAGCCTGAGGTTGAGCCCCAGCCGTTACCATTGGACGTACGTCCCTTCGACCCCGCAGTGTATCATCCAGAGACTCACATCATTCCGGTGGCGGGAGGCATCCATACTTTCACTGATTTCGATGAGGATGTGCCAGACGACCTCTTATTGAGAGAGCCGATGTCTCATTTGTCGGCCATTGCGGTGGAGGTACCACCTTTGTTTTTCTGTAGTGTTACTTTCGACCACCTGCATTTCTTGCGCTGTTTCGATCTGATTGCATCGCATGCTTTGATCTAACTGTATTTCATACATTGCTGATCTGCACCTGATTGTACTTTACACATCACTACCCTGTATGTACTGTACACACCTGCATCTCATGCGTCACTACTCTGAATTCAAATGCATCTTTGACATATCACTGCTCTGGATATAACCATATTTTCAATACATCATTGATCTGATCTGAACTGTATTTTCAATACACTGCCGACCTGATTTGACCTGCATTTTCAATACACTGCTGATTCGATTTGAACTGCATTTTCAATACCCTGCTGATTTGATTTGACCTGCATTTTCAATACACTGCTGATTCGATTTGACCTACATTTTCAATAGGAGGGATCTCGCTCCTTTCGAGGCTATGGCGCTACGATCGCTCGAGACTGGTACGATGTGCTCCCCACGGGGGTCCGCCAGATTGTCAACGAGACCGGCTTCGATATATTTTGCTGCAGCCTGACGCGGATCACAGCGAGTCGCCCTCTCCTAGGGGCTCTTGTGGAGAGGTGTTGGGACACCACCAATTCCTTCCATTTTTCCACGGCGGGGGAGATGACCATGACTCCTTTTGATTTTGCTATGATCACTGGTCTGGACGTGGGAGGTGATCCTATTCCCCTAGATCCCGACATGGGAGAGTGGGTGGCTGCATGGGATGTATTGCTTGGAGCACGTCCACCCTTTGCACGAGCAGGTATGGTTAGATACTCTCGGTTCGAGGAGCACTACCGTGGGGAGGATCATGAGACTGATGAGGGAGTGGAGCAGTATGCCAGGGGCATCCTCCTATTCCTTTTTGGTACCACCTTGTTTTCGAATAGGTGGAATACCGTGGGCTTGTACTTCTTGAGCGCCCTGGTGGTGCTTCCGCGGGTCCGCTCCTACAACTGGGGTGCAGCCGGCCTCACCACTCTTTATGGATACATGAGCTCCACTTCTCGGATGCGTGGGAGATTGACTGGAGGCTACTGGCGAGCTTGGGAGGTGCACAACCTAATTTCCCCTTTTCATTACTTTGCTTAGCATTTGTACATTTTGCTTTGTTCATCATTTGTACCTTCCGTACTCACTATCACACTGTATGCTCTCTGCTTTGCATTTTTTGTACACCATACATTGCACACTGCACACTGGATCTAATGTCCGCTTTTCTAGGCCTGCCCCTGTTATGTACTGTACTGCATTCTGCATTCTACTTTCTACATTCTTGTTCATACACTGCACTGATCATATCTGTTCAACAGCTTTGGGTATATGCATACTTCCCAGCGCTTGCTCCAGATCCGGTGGAGGAGACTACAGTGACGGTCCCGTTCTCTGATGTATATGACGGTCCGCTCCGTCGTAGGACTCGGGAGGGCTTCATGTTCTTTCGGCAGTACTTTGACACGGTTGCGGCGGGCGAGGTAAGTCTGTAATAGGATTATTTCAATTAAACTAATGCACCTGCCTTAGTTATTTGACGACTGATCATCTTGTTGATTCTCTTTCTCAGATTACATGGTGACCATGGGAGGTGATTCCATCAGGACTCCGGGATCGGTATCGCGTTGCCCAGATTATGTCTCAGTACCGTATCCTCTTCGAGGGGCCGATCTGTCGAGCCTGGTTTCTGAGTGAGCGCTTTGTGCATCAGACTCTAGGGTTGCCTGCCTCGTTTGTACCGATGGCGCCTCCACCATCAATGAGGGAGACACATATGTTATCTGTTGACCGGGTGATCCAGTTCATGGTAGGATTGGAGACAGATTACTTCAATGCCGAGGGCGACTACGCGACCTTCATTCAGACACTTCTGATGCTGCCTTTGACTGGTGTCCGAGGAGGAGAGGGAGCGAGGGCTCCAGCTATGAGAGGTAGGGGCGGAGCGACCAGATCTCGTAGGAGGGGAGGTCCTGAGGAGAGGCAGGGGTCCAGATGGCCAGTGCTGCCTGCTACTATGACACTTCGGGGGCGAGCTGGAGAGATATATCAGGTTCCCTTTGCTCCTCCTCCAGCTGGTCACGAGCTTATCGGAGGTTACGGCCCGACTCCGGTATGTACTACACTGTCATCCCTTGTACAGTCATTTGATTTCACTTAATATTCTACAGAGTACTAATGATTTCAACCATTTTTTTGCAGGCTCCTATTGAGTACACTCGTCAGTCCCTGACGATGACGGCTTCAGTGATAGGGATGCTACAGACGAGCATGGACCTACTCAGTATCTACAGCATCCCGGTAAGTTCGTTCAAACTGCACTTCGTGCCATGAAGTCTTTTCTTAACACACCATTATTTTTATAGCTTGCACACTACATTGGTCTGATACATTGTTCCTACGCACCACTCACGGCATACATTCACTGCAAATCATTCACTATTCACAGTACATCCTTTTTCTGCACCTGATACATTCTGATTACTAATGCATTTTGGTGGATTGTTCCTCCTTCAGATTCCTTTCTTGCCGCCAGGCCCATCGGGTGTTCCAGCAGGAGCAGGGGTGGGCCCTTCAGCACCTCCTCGAGCAGCAGAGGGAACAGGACGAGGGACTAGTTCACGAAGGCCTGCCCCAGACGATGATGAGTCTGATGAGGAGGCGATGAGTCCGCAGTCAAAGTCAGAGTCAGATGCTGATGGTGGAGATCTTGGACCTTCATCCAGGAAGAGGACCAAGACGGATTCTCGCGCTTGAGGCCACCGGCAGTGATCCAAACACTTTGCTACTTCAGATGTTGATCTTCTTTTGTTTTATTTTCCTTTTTACTAGTAGTTTTGCACATTGTACTGCGTTAGGCAGATTTGGTTTAAAACCAATCTCTTTTGTGCAAAGAAACTATGATGTAATGAAAACAACCTTTTTTTTGAAAAATTGTTTTGTTTGTACATGCATCGCATCGCATCGCATTACTTTACTTTACACAACAATGTAAATGAAATTGAAACTTTTGTTTTGAAAACCAAACGCTCAAATTGCACTAATCAGGTAGTGAATTGACTAATAACAAAACAACTCGATAAACAAAACAAAAGCCTAGCAAGTTTACAACTCGATAAGCAAATTGCAACAACTCGATAAATGAAAGGAAGATAATTACAACCTAACACAGAAAAATAAAATAATACGCCTTAAACAAGACACGACAAAGTCCAACAGGACAAAACAAGATCTTGAAAGACACAAGGGATAGGACTCCACTGCAACGGACAACTGGGTCATCAGCGAGGGAGCCAACGAGCAAGAGGAAAGTACTGCCGGCCATCAATGGATCCCTGCCGGCCATCAGTGTGCCATTGCCGGCCACTGATGAGCCACTGCCGACATCGATGACAGACTCTCCAAAATGACGACAGCTGTCCTCCACTCACTTCCTTATTTTCTATATGAGTCCCAGCTTTGGGATTCTCTTCATTTCAGCTCAAATTTGCACCAAATGGAAGCACTCCTTGCCCAAAACCTCACAAATTGGATCGCTTCTCTAGATGGCTCAGAAAAGTTGAACTTCTGGGGCTTCGACTTGAATGCACTATTCACGCTGGGCCGTACTCCGCTGCACCTTCCTTTCCTCCATGCTGCGACAAGGTTTTGGAATCTGGTAACACATGTCTTTAGCTTTAGCGGGCAAGAGATGTGTCCTACCTTCGAGGATTTCCAAGCTTTGATGGAATCCGAGCGCAACGAGGAAATCTTGCCTCAACTCCGATTTGGCCACGTCCAAGCCCTAGGACAAATGTGCGGCCTCACTTTGCATGATGCTCGATCATTGACTCACGATGGGGGGCTGGACATCCCAAGCTTGGTTTGTCGGTTTTCTGATGCTGGCGACCGCGGCGACCATTATCGACAGGGCCATCGACGACACGCGTTTTGCTTATGCTTGTTATCTCATTTCTTGTTTGCCCTAGGCTCCGGAGGATTCAGTGTCCGGTTGATCGAGATTGCCCACGGCTTGAAGGAGGGCAAAAGCTGCATTGCCATGACTCTGGCTGAGACATTGATGGGCTTAGATGCTTTTCATCGCCGGGAGACGGCTAGGCTTGCGGGGAGTCCACTACTACTACAGGTAATGTTTTCCACCCCATCTCACATATGTATTGCTCACATCACTCGGCCCTCAGGCTCGGTTTTTCTCACAGAACCCTTTTCTTTCTTTTCGATCATCGTACATCTCTCTATTCTTTATTCTCTCATTTTTCAAACCCTCCCCAGGTGTGGTTGATGGACAAGTTACAAACTGTGGAGTCTTGCCCCGCATACTCAGCTCGCGGCTACTTTTTCAACAACGCCTGGTCGATGCCCTTGATGAGGGATGGTGGTATAGTTGGATGTGCAATTTGTCCGCAAACCGCATCACTTGGTATTGCCCTTGGCTCAATTTGCCGGCGATGAGTTACAACATGACCCGTCAACCTGGGATTCAATTGCTTGGCATGACACACTATGTCTTCTACTTTCCTTTTCGGTTCCAACGCCAGTTCGGACATGATCAAACTTGCCTGCTAGGAGGGATAGAGTATCCTGCTGCATTTCCGATTCGAGGCGCACAGCTTGCCCGGTATGCCACAGCATGGAGGACTAGAGAGCTCCTGGCCCCGCTCCCACTTTCAGTTGCACTTTTTCTAATGAGTGCTTGGATTGGCTCAACGAAGAGGCACAGGTAGGGTCCACTTTGGCATCAGAGGCTTCGACCAGCTCTGGGAGGGGGCGCAGGAACACCTGACTTAGCTATGCCCCAGATTTATTACTTTATTCGTACTTTCAAGTTTTCTTTATGATTGTAATAAAAAAGCAACTTCAATTTGTATGCAAGAGCAGGAGAACTCTGTATTGAAATCAATGAAATTGAAGGTTGTGGGTACTGAAAATTTTCCGCTTTGGTCCAAAAATGGTCTAAGTTGTAAAAAGATTAATTTTGAACAAAGTCAACTTTTATTAAAACTTTTCAAAACCATTTTCGTTATGGATCAGAACTGGACACGCCTGAAATCTGTCACTGAGATGCACAACCTCGAATCCTAGCAACTGGAAAGTTGCCCCTAGTCTGAATAGTACCGCAGCACTGCGCAACAACGGAAAGTTGCCCCTAGTCTGAAGAGCACTGCACCGGAGATCATAACCAAACTCTTGAATGCTGAATAAGCGAAGATGGCCGAGATGATCAAATGGACTAAGTTGATCAGGGAAAAGTTTATGGCTGAACTTCAGGATGAAGTTGCCTACGTATCCCAAAGATGGGAATCAAGCCTTACGTAGTTCAGGCTTGGGTTCACTCGAGTATTTTCACTCTCCTTTTACGCTCTAACTTTTGCCAAGGCCGCCCTTTGCGGGTTTTCAACCTTTCAAGCTCAGTTTTTATATTTTCCAATTTTCTATGCTCTAACTTTTGCCTAGGTCGCCCTTTCGGGTTTTCAGCCTAGCGGGCCTCTCAGGGGTAATATTTCTTCAACTTGTCCATATTGATCCATTGTGAAAACTCTAGGCCATCTAGGTCCATCAGAACCACAGCTCCACCTGACCAAATGGACTTGATGATGTAGGGGCCAGTCCAATTGGGTCTGAACTTGCCCCTAGGGTCGTGGATGGGAGCTCGGTTGTCCTTAAGCTCCAAATCTCCTTATTTTAGATTCCTGGACTTAACTTTCTTGTTAAAAGCCCAGGCAATTCTATGTTGATAGCCTTGAACATGGTACAGTGCTTTCAGTCTGCGCTCGTCAAAAAGCATGAGTTCTTCAAATCTGCTCTGTTGCCAATCTGCTTCGGCTATCTGACACTCAGCCAACACTCGCAAAGACGAAACCTCAATTTCAATAGGTAGAACGACCTCCATCCCAGAAACTAATGAATACGGAGTCGCCCCAGTAGAAGTTCTAATTGAAGTCCGGTACCCCCACAGAGCAAACGACAGCTTGTCTGGCTAATCCCGGTAGGTTTCCACCATCTTCAGCAATATGTGCTTGATGTTCTTGTTGGCGGCCTCAACCGCTCCATTGGTTTACGGCCAGTATGTGGATGACTTATGAAAAGTCACAATGTATTTTTCCAACAAATCAGTAACTTCCTTTTTTAAGTGGAACCATTATCTGAAATGACCTCGTTTCGGACCCCATAACGACAGATGATGTTGTTTCTGATGAATTTTGCAACATGTGACGCTTTCAACATCACATAGGATTGGGCCTCAACCCACTTTGTGAAATAATCTATCGCGACCAGGATGAACTCGTGCCCATTAGACCCCTTCAGGGTGACAACCCCGATCACATCGATTCCCCAAACTGAAAATGGCCATGGCGAAGTCATATTGTACAGCTTCGACGGCGGAATATTCATGCGGTTCGCATGGACCTAACACTTGTGGCATCGCCGAACAAAGCTGATACAATCCTCCTCCATGGTGGACCAGTAGTAACCCTGTCTGAGGATCTTCCGTGCCAGCATTACCCCGTTCATATGCGCTCACCGCATTCCCCTCCATAGATGGCCTCCATCAGGCGTTTTGATTCTTCATCTTCAACGCACAGCTTATGCAATTCCAGATGACCTCTCTTGTACAATTTTCCTCCACAGATGATGAACTAAACGGCCATTCTTCTTATTGCCCTTTTGTCCTTGGCATTTGCGCTTGGTGGATACGACTCTTTCTCCAAGAAATTTCAAATATCGTAATACCAGGGGTTCTCATCTTGAACCTCATCTATAGTAGTGATTGATTCATATGCTGGCGCAAACTTCTGATCAATGATGACTGGACGCATCCGGACTCCAAATGGGATGTCTATCATGGAAGATAGAGTTGCTAGTGAATCTGCAAACCTGTTGTTCTCTCTTAACAGATGAGCAAAGTTTAGCTTCTCAAACCGAGGAATTAACAAATCCAAGGTCTGGTGATACATTATCATCTTTTCTTCTTTGACTTTCCAGGCTCCTTTTGCTTGAGACACAACGAGATTCGAGTCCCCGATAACGTCCAACCGTTTTGCCCCTAGTTCCAGAGCTGCTTCTAAACCGACAATGCATGCCTCATATTCTGCTTCATTGTTTGAGACTTCGAACCGGAGTTTGAAGGCCAGAGGGATACGGGAATTTTCGGGTGCTATCAGCAACACTCCTATCCCATACCCGTACTGGTTGGACGCTCCGTCAAAGTACATTGTCCGAAACTCGTCGTCGATATGCAAAATGGCCTCATCTGGAAATAAGTACTCAACTGCTTCGCCCTCTTCCACTGGATGACCGGCTAAGAATTCTGCTACTGCTCTTCCCTTGACCGACTTGTGCGTCACATATTTTAGATCGAATTCGGAAAACAACAGCAACCATCGAGCTAGCCTACCCGTAAGTGCCGATTTCTCGAAAAGGTATTTGATGGGATCTAACCGCGAAACCAACATTACGGAGTGAGCTAACAGGTAGTGCCGCAGCTTCCTGGTAGCCTATCCCAAGGCCAAGCAAGCCTTCTCCAATGGTGTGTAGCGAGTCTCATACTCTACCATTTTCTTGCTCAGATAGTAGATGGCCCTTTCCACTTTGTCTTCTAATTCCTACGCGAGCATGCAGAGCATTGTGGTCTCAGTTACTTAAAGGTACAATATCAACGGTCTCCCCGGCTCTGGCGGTGACAACACGGGTGGGTTCTGTAAATATTCCTTGATCTTTTCAAAAGCAGTTTGGCACCGGCCGTCCCACTGGAATTTCTTTCCTTTCTTCAGGAGACCAAAAAGTGGTTCACAAGTCAAGGTTAATTTTGAGATAAACCGTCTTATGAATTGCACTTTACCCAGAAAGCCTCGCACCTCCTTTTCAGTCCTTGGTGGTGGCATTTCTAAGATAGCCTTGATTTTGGAAGGGTCGACTTCGATACCTCTCTGTGTAATGAGAAATCCCAGCATTTTCTCTGCAGTAACACCAAACGTACATTTCTGAGGATTCAACCGCAACCGGAATTCTCTGATCCTTTGAAAGAACTTTTGTAAGGCGGTGTAGTGGCCCTCCCTTTCCTTGGACTTGACAATCATGTCGTCCACGTACACCTCAACCTCTTTGTGGATCATGTCATGCAATATTGTGGTCGCGGCTTGTTGATATGTAGCTCCAGCGTTCTTTACCCCAAATGGCATCACTCTGTAGCAGTAGGTCCCCCACGGGGTGGTGAATGCAGTCTTTTCCCGATCTTCAGGTGCAATCACTATCTGGTTCTAGCCTGAGAAGCCATCCATAAACGAAAGAAAATCATGCCTCGCTGTGAAGTCCATTAACTCATCGATATGCGGCAAGGGGAAGTCGTCCTTCGGACTAGCTTTATTCAAGTCCCTGAAATCCACGCATACTCGGATCCTACCATCCTTCTTCGGCACTGGAACAACGTTGGCCAACCAAGTCGGGTATTCGGATACTAGCAGGAAGCCTGTATCAATTTGCTTGGTGACCTCTTCCTTGATCTTGAGAGCCTAATCTGGGCGAATTCTTCTGAGTTTTTGTTTTATGGGTCGGGCCTCGGGGTCAAGAGGGATCTGGTGCTGTACGATCTCAGGATCGATTCCAGGCATGTCTTCGTAGGACCACGCGAAAGCGTCTTTGAAATCTTTTAATAAAGCGACTAAGCGCTCGCGTTCCTCCGAAGTCAACGTGGACCCGATCTGGACCAGCCGTGGGTCCTCTTCAGTACCGACATTCACAGTAGTGATTTCATCCATTAAGGGTTTAACAAATCTTTTCTTCTCTTGTTTAATTAAGCATTGCAAAATCGGAGCAATTTCTTCGTCGTTGTTTTCATCAAAATTTTGAAAGTCCGAATTAATGCAATAAATCAAGGGCACAGAAAAGTACTCAGAAACCACAGCCAAATCATTCTCATTAAGCACATCGAAATCGTCCGATTCTTCGGATACAACAGACTCAAAAGAGAAAGAAAAAGATGACTTGGACAAGACTGTGGTACCCGGGTTATCACCCCCAGGAATACCGGACTCAGACTCAGTCGAGCTGGAACCTGATTCTGACTCACAAGACTCGATGGAATCAGATTTCGGCTCACTACCTGACCCGGTGCTGCTTGACAAAAATCCCTCTTCATATTGCCAGATGAGAGAGGGTGCGATAGATGCATCCAAAATGTTTGCTGGTAGGCCTGTAGCCGTTCCATTCCCGATCACGCATACCGAGAAATTATCTCCCAAGCACTTCTGTTCGATCGGAGGATCTAAAAGTAGACACGCCAGTGCTACCCCCATTTCACTTTCGGCGTCCTCAGACTCCACTTTCTTGCTCTGCTTAACCTCAGCTAATGGGTCTGTCTGCCCTTCGGCAACGTCATCCCCGGGTAACTGTAGGTCAAAGAAGATCTCAAACCCCGGTACGCGCTTCCTCTCCGCCTTTAGCCACGGCTCTGGGAAGCCACAAAACGGAAAGTCCTCCCCTTCCCGGACGAAGCGTCCGTTTAGGGTACCTTGAATGGGCCGGTGCATTAAGTTAAAAGGCTTCCCCGCCTTCTTCGCTCTGGCTCTCCCAGCCATCTCCTTACTTTTGCTTATCCAATCCTCTTTGGTGGGCAGATAACCCAAGCCAAAGGTATGTGGGTTATATGGCACCTCGGCCAATGTTGCGACGCCCTTCCGGCCGCTCTTTTCCAATCCCATCCCGGGAATGTGTTGAAGCTTGTTCATGAGGTACACTGATTGAGCACTGACATATACCCCCTCATTAACAGCTAAGATGTCCTGCACGACTCGGACCTCAGCTAGGGTAAAACTGGATAAGAACACATCCTCCATACCGTGCTCAATTTCCAAAACTGGCGTAGATACTTCCGGCGGTGGATGGATCGATGAATTCCCAAAAACAATGGCTACTCCCTTCCCATGGGGGTATTTCACCATTTGGTGCAAGGTAGAAGAAACTGCCTTCACTTGATGCAGCCACGGCCGCCCCAAGAGTAGATTGAAAGTGGCGGGAACCTCTAAGATGTGAAAGTCAATTTCATGCTGCCCCGGCCCAACCTTGGTTTGAATTTTCGCTATCCCCATGACTTCTCTGCTTGTGTTGTCGTATGCCCGAATCACCTGGGCTGTTGGCACAAAGTCCGCGGTCTTCAAACCGATTGCATAGGCAGTCCTCGTCGGACACACGTTGATGGCGGTCCCTGTATCGACAAGCACCACGGGTATCCATTTGTTTTTGCACTCCACGGAGATGTAGAGTGGCTTGTTATGGTTCGCACCCTCAGGTGGCAGTTCTTTGTCAGAAAAGGTCAACATCGGGGTAGCTCCTCCCAGAAAAACTAAGCCCACCAGCTATTCGGGCGTGGTGTCTATTGAGAGCTTGGCCTTGTCCATGGCCGATAAGACAGCTTCTCGATGCACTCGCGATGCCATAAGCAATCCCCAGATGGAGATGTCTGCTTGTATCTTCTTTAACTGCTTCAGTACAGCCTCTTCTTTGATTTGCTTCTCTTTTTGTCTCTCAGCTTCCTTATCCTTCCCAGATGCCTCTAGCTGGTCTAGGTACGGGGGCTTGAAATACCGCCTGCTTCTCGTCATATGATCGACCTCACTGATATACCAGGTATCATCTGGCTGATTACTCCCCCAATCCTCATCCGTGTGGGCAAGACATAAATCATCGTCCTCCCACCACATTCCGTCGGCAGCCAACAGACACCTGTCTGACTTCGATTCAATTGCACCCGCAGTACTCTCCGTCCACATGCTCGCAGCATTCTCTATCTTCGTGCACACAGCACTCTCAGTCCCCTCAGGGACCTTAGCTTTCCTAATTCTCTCTGCATCCTCAAACCTTTCTTGTTTCAACTATGTCAGTACAGTTGACTGTTCAACAATTCCCCCATTCATAATGCCCAAGTCTCGAGCGAAATTCTTAGCACCAGCGCTCTCTGGCGATTCATTCTAATTTGCGGCCCTTCTGGCCACCACTGATATTCTTACCCCTGCCGGGCCCTATTCCAACTGAGCTTCGTCAACAACGTCTGGCAGGTCATCAAGCCACCCGATGACCTCTGCTGGCTCCTCAAAATCTGACCAGTTCACCACTATGCCCTCTAGCTCTTGTTCATTGAAAAATTGGAGGTTGGCAAAGTCCTCTTCCACAGCCGTCAAACCGTCTGTCCCCTGCTCAAATCCATCCCCTCGGATCACACACAGCTCTGCCCTCTCTGGCAATTCAATATTAAGCTCAAACTGACCTGCTGGCCGAATGTAATCACTCGGATCGTAGGCTTCCCCAGCAACACTCCCAGACTGCTCAAACCCTGATTGAACAATTCCATCCTCCTCTGAAATCTCCTCTGTTCTGTCTTTGCCAGTCACCACCATTGGCTCGGGTTAGGTTCTGGAGATGTCCAGCATGCGTAAAGAGTCAGTGCAGTCAGGAAGGAGCACCTCTAGCTTAGGTAGGTGGGAAGGAGTGATATATATGCTGGGATCATAA
Source organism: Camellia sinensis (assembly GCF_055761805.1). Lineage (NCBI taxonomy): Eukaryota > Viridiplantae > Streptophyta > Magnoliopsida > Ericales > Theaceae > Camellia > Camellia sinensis. Next base: position 88,385,571 of record NC_138965.1, read on the forward strand.
GACACGACCCCAGTCTGGATGAAGTTGATTCTTTTGGGAGGTGGAGCTTGGTTGTGCGGTAGGAGAGGGTTTGTTGTGACGTTGGGTTTTTTTGGAGGCACAATCACCTGCTTGTCAACGAGATCCTGAATCTCGTGACGCAATCTATAATATTGGTCGGTGTCATAACTGTGTTGTTGGTGATATGCGCAATATTTGGTTGGTTTGTGGGAAGGGGGAAGTTTTTCTGGCAATGGCCTCGGCTCCAGGGGCTTCAAGTGCCCTTTCCTGATTAATACCCCTAGAGCCTTGGACAGGGACATATACAGTGGGTGAAGGTTCTTTGGCCTCTGGGTTGGAATCGGGTGGTTTGTGTGTTGCTTCCGGATGCGCCGGAGAAAGGTGTAGCTACCATGGGTTTGGAAGAGGGGATGGTGGTGACCACACTTACTTCTGAAGCTCTAGCATTTGCGGCATTTCTGGTGCCTGCGTTGTTGTTGCGGTTGAAGGTTCTTCGGGGTTGCTCCCTATCTTGGTCAATCAGACCTTGTTTCATAGCATCCTCTATTTGTACCCCCATCTCGTGTAAATCTGAAAAGGTAGGGAATGGGAGCACAATCATTTTCTGCATCAGTTTTGGCTGGAGATTGCACATAATCATCCGGATTTGATCTTTATCTGTGGGCCTTGGGGTCATCATTGAGGCCTTCGCCCTCCACCGGGCCACAAAATTTGAAATGCTCTCCTTAGGCTCCTGCCTTGTTGTCTCGAGATCACGTGTTGTAATCTCGATTTGAGTGTTATAGGAGTATTGTGCAATGAAAGCCCCGACCATCTCGTCCCAGTTCCGCTTAATGTCATCTTCTAACTTTGCATACTAGATAGCGGCCACCCCTGACAAGGTCCGGCCGAATAGTGAAAGTTTCTGTGGTCTGGTGAGGCCCATCGGTCGCAGTATATCTCAGAACAACCGAAGATGGACCATGGGATCCCCGGATCTGTCAAAGCGGTCGATTTGTGGCATTTTGAACCTATCCGGCAGCGTCACAGCCACATTGGTATATCCGTCCTCAATGCCTAGTATGGACTTCACCCCCTGGGATTTCTTGAACAACTTCTCGAGCTTGCTCAATTTCAATGCTGTGTGGTCTACCTCGAATGCAAAGGGAGAGTCCGGTTGATTGACAGGCGTAGGTGCCTTGGATAACTGAGGTAGAATCGGGGGTGGAGCCAGCCCCGTCGGGATGTCCGTATCTGCCTGGACATTCGGTGCCTCCCCAGGTGCCAGAATTCCTGGTGGGGGAGGAACTTGGTGGGAAGCAGATGCCCTGGTTTCTTGTTGCAACCTGGTAATCAACTCTGCCTGCTTGGCCATGATCTCGGCCTGTTGTTTGGCAAACTCATCTTGGCGAGCAGCGTCCCGCTGCATGGTTCTCATGGTCTCCTGCATCTGACGCATCATTTCTTCAACTCCTGTCGGTACCGCCATACTGCCCTGATCTCTCTGAAATATCGGAAGGTCTAACTCTAGAGTAACCTCAGAAAGCTCAACCTGACTGTTCAAAGTCCACTGATCTAGAAATCTCTGCTCGGATACACTGCGTCTTCTTGGCCTCCGTCTAATAACCGGGGGTAGAGAGTGGAACACTGGTTGTCCGTCGACCAGATCGTTAGATCGATTGAGTCGGCGACCTCTTGTCCAGAGTGATTCGGGAATATCTGCTTGGTCTGAAGCAATTGTGCTAAACTACCTAGCAAAAAGATAAATAAAGCAATAATAAGGGAATAAACGAGCAGACAAACGGACAGTATAACGGCGTAAATAAATACAACGCACAGTCGGGTATAATTAACACACAATTGATACACTGTTCTCAAAGACTGATCATTACTCCCAAATCACTGTCCCCGAAGCTGAATCTGATACCCGCAGATAACTGATTATGAAAATACTGAAATGGTGCCCGCTGGCCTGATACCCAAAATACTGAACTGGTGCCCGCAGGCCTAATGCCCAAACTTGTAAACTGATACATGCATTCGTATAGAAACGCACTCTAAAAGCACATAACAAACAAGTGAGAGCCAAAACACCCCTATGTTGGGGTAAGGTTTTCCTATCCTATTTTGTTAGGAGCTAGGGTTTCACTACGTATGCAGCGGTTTCAAACAACTTATATCGGGTAAGCAACCTGTCCTAGTTTGGAATGGTCACTATGGATTCTGAATATGCACTAGGTCGAATGGTCAAAAAGGGTGCCCCGGTAAAACCGGGGTTTGTGTTCCCGTCATGGCAGAGCCCGCAACCGGTCAACCTTATGGCACACTTCTCGAAGTGAGCGTCTGGCAAACCGTTCAGGAATAGCATACGGTAAACATGGTACCCTAGGCGCACCAATGCAAATGCAATGCAAAGAAACACATAAGTGTAGTCAAAACCAGATATCATGAGTTTGAGTCAAGTTTTCTAAACTCCCCGGCAGAGTCGCCAGAAACTGTAGACGTCCCCGAACGTCCCAGGAGGGAAATGTCCCCCCCTCCCGTTTTGTTCATATTGAGGCTCACTACAGTTCAGGACTCAATGTCACGGTCCTGTATCTAATCTCATAGAGTGCAATGCAAGACCGATGAATCATCAAAGAGTCCAAATCCGGCAAATCGTTTTTGAAAATAGATTTTTTTAAAAGAAGTGCCAAACATGAACTGCTTTGCCAGATACAGAGTCGCCACCTAAATATTTTATTTTAGAAAATTTAGGAAACCCTGACTCGTTGCCTAAGGCCACGTGTCCGTCATCACCAAAGTTGCCTCGGCTCGGGAACTTGGGTACGATTGGGGAAGGTCACTTCGTGAGCACCCCCGCTCGCCTGATCAAACATCGGCCTCTACTAACCATGATATCTAGTTTTGAAAACATTATGCGTTCTTATTCCGGTTATTAGCCTAAATTTACTATGTGATGCGCACAGCATACAAGTATAGACTGGATCACCTGAATTGGAACAAAACATCTCATATTTGTGTTGAAAACGGTTTGCTACTGTAGACACCCCGTTTTTGACCGTCCTTAAGACTTGGACATCACCGCTTGAACACCCGGTGATCATCCTTGTTTGTGTTTGTCTTGAGTTCCCGGAGGTCTCGGCTCCGCGCCTTGCCTCAGGATCTCTCGACTCGACTGTTTTGTGTCTGATTTTGCACCAAACACTTGGGTTTTGCCTTGGAGGGGTAGGGAATGGCTTGTCGGCCATCTCCACACATCAACGGCCATGGCTTGAGGCCACCGGCTGTGTTTTGTTGCCACCGGCCAAATGTTTGGCCGGCCGGCACTATAGATGGTCGACCGGCCATCTTTTTTGGCCAAATTGCATTTTTGGCTGGCCGACCACTGTTCATCTACTTTTGCAGATATTTTCGTGCCAGCTGTGATAGCTGGCATACACTGTCCTCCCCTTCATACACGTGTATGGAGGGATTTCCCTCTTATCTTGCTTGTCTTGTAAGCTTGCAAGATTGAACCTTCTAAAAGAGGAGACCACTCCTCCCTCCTCTAGGTTAGGCAAAAAATCCCCAGAGAGACCTCTGATATTAGGGTTAGGTTTTATATCCATTCTATCTCTATATCTCTCTTATTTTTTGCCTTGTGTGTGTTTTAGTCTTACTATTGCACACAAACACCGAGTCTCACACCTTTTCCTGGTTGCTGAGGGGCCAGAGGTCTGTTCTTGGTGTTCTTGGGTGGTTTTGAGCTGAAAGAAGCAGTCGGTCCACCATTTGTGAAGAGGGTCTTCAAGGGTAACATTCTTGGCCTTTTTTTACCCCATTTTTGCATAGCTTTTTTGACTACCTTGCAACTATTTTTAGACTTGGTGTATAACATATAAAAGTATTTTATTTTGCCTACTCTAAATAGTTGGTTAAGGGTGTTTTGAGCCTTGAGATTGTTCGACCCCTCTTAGGGCTTATTTGACCCTTTTTTTTGTGCCATTTTGGTGAGCTCCGGGACCATTGTGTTTGGGCCTCCACACCACTGAAATCCTGAGGGATTTCAGTGGTGAGGATGGTGCCTTGAGGTCCTAAGAAGGAGAGGGCCACCCCCTCTCCATGTTGTCCTTGAAAAGGGCCATTTTTGCCTCTTGAGGGAGCACCTAGTTAGGTTCATGTTGATCATGCCTTAATTGATTTTTGTGCTTATATTGCCATGATATAGCATTGTGTTAAGTTGGTTGAGACATACCTTGCATGCTTTGCATACATGTCTTGTAATGCCATGTTTTCGCCTTAACATGCTTTAGGTTTTGATCCTTGTTCTAGCATGATTTTGGCTAAGCTTTGTGAAGCTTTTGTGTTTGTTTTAGCATGCTTAAATTCGGTTCTTGGTTGTTTTGGTCGACCATAGCATGCTTAGTATAGCCACCTTGCATTTTGGCTTGTTAGCCTTAGGTGTGTGAGTGTGTAACATGCATTACTTGCACTATTTCAGTGGTTTGGAACCACTTACCATGTTATTTCAGTCCTTTTAACATGCTTGCATACTTGCATTTGATACTCCTTTGTCGCTTTAGAAGGTTGTTGCCTCATGCTCCATGAATGTGCTTCTTTGTATGCTTGCATGTTTAAGCCACTTAGATGCCATATAGGTGTTCTCTTAGCATTGTCTACGTTTGCCTTGAACCTGTTTTAAGTCCTCTTGGCCTTGTGAGGCTTGGTTGACTTAGCCGTGGTTTAAGTCTCCTTGACTTGCCTCAAATACTTGGACCAATTGCATGCCATGTTTGTCTTGTTTAAATTGGTTTGGCACCATTATTAACATGATTTCCAGAGTTTACATTGCATGCTAATTGTCCATGTTTAGGCTCTTTTAAGTGTGCTTAAAGATTGCTTGTTTGATGCTTAAGTGTTGGCCCATCAACATGTACATGTGTGTGTGTGTAGGCCCTCATTTCCATAACATTGGCCACTGTTTTAGGCTTGTTTGGTGGCTGCCTAAATTAGTTTAAGTCCACCCCTTTGCATGTTGTTGCATGCTCACCTTGTGTGTTGTTGCATACTAGTGTGTTGTTGCATGATTGAATGAAGTCACATGCTTGCTTGCATGCTTGAACATCCATATTGTGTCTTGCATACTTGTAGGTTGCATTGCTTCATGCCTTACATGCTTCTTTACTTAGGTTGTGTGCCTGACCTACATTATACATTGCATTGCCATGTTGCATACTAGCCTCCATACCTAGGATGTATTGCATTGGCATGATGCTTCACCTCTTGAGTTGAGTATGATAGAGGTTGAGCCCCCTTTGCTTGATTATGTGCATTGTAGTCCCTATCAAAATGCATACTTGGTTCCTTGGGCCACCATGCACGGAAATGCGCGATTGGTGGTTCGAGAATCGAGAATCATATCCCTTTGCGTCATGAATATGATAAGAGGTGTGATTGGTGCATACATTGCTTGAAATGCATTGCCATGCCATGTTTTGCCCTCTACTGCTGTCAAAAATAGATTCTACAGGAAGATTTGGCCGACCAGCCATCTGTAGTGCCGATCGACCATCCATAAGTGGCCGATGGATTAATTTCTAGCCGGTGACCATTCTCCATGGCCGGTGACAAATTCCCTCAGCCGGTGGTGTTCCACAACATTCAGGGAAGCAACCCTAAGATTTGTGCAGTCTTCAGAGAAGGATAGCAGTCAAAGCAGAGGCAACTTGTGCATGGCAGTGGCTTTCCGAGCAGAGCCGAGCGCGCATTGCATTGGGCCCTGTTCCCGAGGCTGTTTACTACTTTCATTAGATTAGTTAATTTGTTAATTAATTAATTGGTCTGTAATATTTAATTAGCTTGTAGGTTAATTAATTTGTATTATTCTTTCGGTCCCTCCGAGCGAGGGCAAATTTGTAATAAGTGTGGGTGCGTGCGTGCATGTATTCCAACCCCCACTTCTTTCTCCCTTTTCCTTACCTGCTTTTGATGGTTAGTATTAGGACATGTTTACTTTAGCATACCATATGCTATGCATGCGTGCATCATTCATTAGTCTTGCATGCACCAGGCTCGGCGCATCATGCTAACTGCATAAAGTATTTCAAATCTAACTTGAATACATGCTATCTATGCATTCTCACATGTCATCCTTAGATTAGCCAAGCCTATTCTAGATTGCATTCTATATGCATTGCATTAGCCACTTAACATGGACTTGGATCATGCATTGATTGCTAACATGTTCTTGTCTTGGCTCGGAGTACATTGTAAGTATTTTTATGCTTTAGCATCTCGAATGAGTGTGAGTGTCAACATGACAGCATGCTTACCATGTGGCTAGATGCTTATGTGATATAAACTGCTTGAATGCCTATGGGTGAAGGTTGGATTGTTTGAGTTGGAACAACTCGTTGAAATCCGTGCTTTAGCCTACTTGCGAGTAGCAAATTTCAAACTGTTTTTCAAACAAACGGATATGCAATGCTGCATTCCAAATTAGGCAATCTAGTCTATACTTGTTTTGCTGTGCGCATCACATAGTAATTCTAGGCTAATAACCAGAATAGGAACACATAATGCTTTCAAAACAGGATATCACGGTTAGTAGAGGCCGATCTTCGGATCGGGTGAGAGGGGGTGCTCATAGCTGACGTTCCCCAATCGTACCCAAGTTCCTGAGCCGAGGCAACTTTGGTGATGACGGACACGTGGCCTTTGGCACCGAGTCAGGGTTTCCTAAATTTTCCGAAATAAAATATTTAGGTGGCGACTCTGTATCTGACAAAGCAGTCCATGTTTGGCACTTCTTTTCGAAAAATCTATTTTTCTCAAAACGATTTGCCAGATTTGGACTATTTGGTTCAGATTAAGAACCGTGACAATTCGAGAGTCCGAACTGTAGTGAGCCCAATATGAACAGAACGAGACTCATCCCCCCCCCCGGGGCGTTCGGGGACGTCTACAGTTTCTGGTGACTTTGCTGGGGATTTAGAGAACTTAACTCGAACTCATGATATCTTGTTTTGACTACACTTATGTGTTTCTTTGCATTGCATTTGCATTGGTGCGCCAACGACACCGTGTTTGCCATCTGCTATTCCTGAACAGTTTGCTGGAGGCTTGCTTTGTCAAAGCATGCCATATGGCTGACCGGTTGTGGGCTCTGCCAGTATGGGAACACAAACCCCGATTTTTACCGGGGCACCCTTTTGACCATTCGACCTAGTGCATATTCGGAATCCATAGTGACCATTCCAAGCTAGGACAGGTTGCTTACCCAATATAGGTTGTTTGAAACCGCTGCGTGCGTAGTGAAACCCTAGCTCCTGACAAAATAGGACAGGGAAACCCTACCCCAACATAGGGGTGTTTTGGCTCTCACTTTATCTGCTATGTGCTTTAGAGTGTGTCTCTACAGGAATGCGTGTATCAGTTTGCAAGTTTGGGCACCAGGCCTGAGGGCATCAGTATCAGTGTTTTGGGGAACCAGTTATATCTGCGGGTATCAGATTCAATTTTTTGGGACAGTGATTTTGGGGAACAGTGATCAGTAGTAGAGTACAGTTATTCAGCTATACTTGCGTCTGTTTTGATTGGGCCGAAATGCTACGTGTTTTATCTTTCAGTTCGGAGATTTAGTACAGAATAGCCAGTATTCTCTATTACTGAGGCAAGACAGATACCTAATCCATTAGTCACCATTCAATTCAGCGGACTTATGATGATGCAGAATTTAGAGGAAATTGTGGTTATGGGAGCCACGTTAGACCAAGGGATCATTTTGCAGGATGAGACCAATGTTGATGTACCGCATCCGCCCAGGTCGCCTGCTGCGCGCCCGATCTGGGAACCCCAGATGTTTCAAGTTCGTGAACCTACCACATTTGAGTTAATGGGAATGATCGGGGATCTCTAGAGTTCCGTGGCCGATTTGGCCTATGGAATGTCGGCTTCGCCACCAGCTGCACCATATGCCGGGAATTTCATACCACAGGTGCCCCCGCTGCTGGGGCGGATTGTGATCGAGCTCAGCCAACCAGAGGTTGCCTCCAGCTACAGCAACGACGTGTCAACAACAACCGGGCTTCGCTCTGATATAGTAACCCAAACCCCCAATCAGGCTGAGGCTAGAGGTAAGAACAAAGTGGGAACAAATACTGATCCCGTCGAACAACTGTTGTGGGCAGCCGAGGCGTTGAAAGCCGGGGGGATGAATAAGCAACAAGTATTCACAGTCATGACTAAAGCTGTGGATGATGCTTTTCCCACTCCAACCAAAGGCAGTTCAAGCCGGGTGAAAAATCAGGATGGGCCCCGTCATGCCAAGACAGTTCCTGTCATTCCTAACCCTGTACCAGGAAAAGATCAGAAAGCCAAGGCAGTGCCTGCCGACCCTTTCGCTAGTGCGTCTAGCAAGAACCCTCAGACTTCGAAGTATCTGCCTCGAGGGGGCAGAGTCTTTCATACCCTCTACATGCCTTTGTCTAGGGCATTTCAAATTTTGGCCAAAAAGGGGCATCTTAAACCCCTCGAACCCCGACCCCTCCCGAAGAATCTCCCTCTCTCACATGATGCTACCTTGTACTGCGCGTACCACCAACAGTCCGGTCACAGCACCGATGGTTGTTTCCGCCTTCGTCATGAAGTGCAAGATTTGATCGACAATGAGGTCATCCTCCCGCCTACCTCAGCAAAGTCTGTTACCACTGAGCTGTTGGACTTCGAGAATACTGCGAGTTTGTGATCAAGGGTTGGACCACTTGCGGGCGGCGCTCGGTGCATTTCGGATGTGGCGTCTGGCACGTACTTTTTAGCATCTGCGAATGCCAATTTTTTTGGTTTCTGACTTAGGTGTTGAGTTAGTTTGGTGGTCTTGTTTCGAGTCTGTCTCTTTGTTTTGAGTTAGTCTTTTTGCTTCAGGGTGTGCCTTGTCGCGTCGAGTCAGTCCCATTGTATAGAATGTCGGGTGATTTCGGGGTTGTTGCCTTGAACACCCTTTTGTTTTGTGCTTACCCTTTTGCTTTCTTTTGAGTCTGTCTCTGCCGTGGAGCCAGTTGCAACCAGGGAATCTGAATGAAACAGCTGTGACTATCATGTTTCCGTGCTTACTGCTATTTTGAGCTAGTTGTACCAGAGGATTTGAATGGAATAGCAGTACATTCCACCTGCTCTCTTGTGCCCTGAAAATCATTGCATTGACCTAAGTTTTTCAAAACCTTTTTGAACACTACAGTGAAAACAAAGGGGAAGGAATTTCTCGGGATTTGCAAAACATTGATGAAATTGAGAGAAAGAGAGGCGTGCTAAGTCGTTAATGATTGAAATCATGCTTGTCAGCGTGAGTACTGAGAAGGACCCTGGCTTGATCCAGGCTGGTTCCACACTATCTTCAGCGCGAGCAATTTGTCGCTTCTTTAAAAACTTTCAAAAACAAAATGTTTTGCGCGGTCCTGCGAAGACCTGTGTGGAATCGCTCTTGAGATTGTGCAGCTTAGGATCGCTCTCAGCCTCAAGACTTGAGCCCTTACTTTAAAACCTTGAACCACAATTCGGTGTGTTCAACGATCGACCATCAAGAGAGGCCTGTGTGGCCAGATTGGAAGCAGCCCTCGAACAAGAGGCACCAAAGTCAGATCAAGAAGATCAGATCTCATCAAAAGAAGCCTGTGAAGCTAGAACAGAAGCACCCCTCGAACTAGGGGCAAAAATGTCCGATGTGCTCGAAGAGCCGAAGATGGGTCCTTCAGCAAATCAATACAACAGCCACTCCCCTGGATACGGATGGCTTCGAAACTCTAAAAGCGTTTGGCATGGACTTGTTACACTTTTACCCTTTGAGAGGCTCACTGGGCCAAAAACCTGGAAGGGCGACCCAGGCAAAAGTTAGAGCAAGAGAAAAATACAGAAAGAGAAAAAAAAAACAGTAAAAAAAATGAAAAAAGAAAAAAGAAAAGAAAAAAGGAAAATAAAAAGAAAAGAAGAAAAAAAAAGAAAAAGAAAAAGAAAAGAATTGAAAAAGGAAAGAAGAACAAAGCTCGCAAGGTCGAAAACCCACAACGGGCGCCATGGCAAAAGTTAGAGCCTAAAAAGTGAAGGTTAATACCCGAGTGTACCTTAACCGGAACTACGTAAGGCTTGATTCCCATGTTTGGGATACGTAGGCAACTTCATCCTGAAGTCCAGCCCCCAACGCTTTCATAGCGACTAAGTCCATGCAATGGTTTTTAATCATCCTTGATTCCCATGTTTGGAATACGTGGGCAGCTTCGTCCGGAAGTCCAGCCCCACGCACTTTCAAAGTGACTGTGTCCATATATTGGTTTTGACCATCTTCGTCTTCTCCGTGTCTGAGAGTTTGGTCGTGATCATCATTAATGAGGACTGTTTACAAAATGTTGTGGCACTATCCAGACAAGGGGCAACTTCCCGTTGCCATGAGTCGCCGTTCAAACCAGGGGCAACTTTTCGTTGTCGTACAACGTCTTTCAAACAAGGGTCAATTTTCCATTGCCTCCGATCCGAGGTTGCGCATCTCGAGAGCAAGTTCTGTGCTCGTTGAGCATAGACCGCTTGCAAAAATGGTTTTTGAAAATTTTTACTGAAAATTTTTACTGAGGTTGACTATTTTCTCGAAAACTATTTCATTTTTCCAAAACTTAGACCATTTTGGACCCAAAAGGAAAAACGTTCAGTGCTCACAACCCAACTCACGTGATTTTAAACCAGAAAATTGAACAAGTATGTTAATCTAACTCTCATATTGGTCAAATTTGTTTTAGTAGAAAACCAAAAACAAAAAATGGTCAAAATGACGAACTATGGGCACGGTAGAGTCAGGCTTTCTGACTTTCCCCCATTGCCAACATACTTGCCAAGAAGGGCACAACTGAAGCTGTCGTTTAAGGGCTGAAAGCTCTCTCAACCTTCGAGCAACGAGGTATCGAACCAAGTGCGAAGCACAAATCTGAAGGGATCAAGGTACTCCGTTCCCTTTACCTGGGGCATCGACCAAACGCCACCAGAAGAAACAGCCGTGAGCTAACCATGTCGGGCGTGAACCCACAACTTCCTATTCATCCATTAAACACCTCGGGGAGGGATAAAAATGAGAGAATAAAGAATAGAGAGGTGTAAGTTGAGAGAAAAAGAGAGCCAAACGGTCTTGAGAGAAAAACCGAGCCTGAGGGCCGAGTGATGTAAGAATCACAAATTAGAAAGGGTGGGAAACAATACCCAGAGAAACTGGCTCCTCGTGATCTGAGGTCCCCCGTCTTCGTTAACGCGTCTGTATGCCGTGTCTTTTGTTTTGTTTACTTCAACCTTTGTTTTGAGTCTTTTCCGAGTGTGTCTCGTTGTGTTTAGGTTATTTACCTTTTTGTCTCCACTGTTGAGTCGTTCTCGCTATGTCCAGTTGTAGGCTCAGTACCTCGGTTTAAAAAATCCTTCTTCAATTTCAAAAATTAATCATTTTGTGCTCAGAATGCTGTGCCATTCTCCACATTTGTGCAAAAACATGTTTTGTTTCTTTCATACAACTGCAGGGTCCACCCCCGATAAGTGTGAACAGAAAAAACCTGGGCCTCTCTGAAGCTTTTGGGTTTCGAATCGCATCTGAGTGTGCTTCAACTTCAGCAGATTCAACCTTCATGGTCCGTCTTGTCAGATTTGGGCTGTTTGTTCAGGATCCGTTGTGTGCAAAATGAACCAAGCACTGTGTTATGGGCTGTGTGTTCAGAATGAGCAATGGTTTGTTTGAGTTGTTTTGCTGATTGGCCGGTTCATTATCTGGTTATTACAATACGAGTGTTCAATTTTTCAGACAAAAGATCAATCTCATTTACATTGAGGTGTAATATGATGCGATGCAATGTATGAAATGTATCAATGAAATACTTTTTCAGATAAAAAAGGTTTGCTTCATTTCATCATCTTTTCAAGTACAAAGTTTTGGAGAAAACAAAAACCTGCCTACGGCAGTACAAGGTACTCAAGCTACCAGTAAAAATACAAAAGAAAAAGAAAAAGTAGAAAAGCAGCAAAAATCTGGATCAAGTGGTCTCAGGCCTACGGATCTGTCCTCGTCCTGTTCCTGGATAAAGGTCCAGGAGCATCGTCATCGGCACCATCATCTGAGTCTGTGCCATCTACGGTCTCCTCCTCGGACGACTCTAACTCCGCCTCTGCCTCCACCTCGGACTCATCATCATCGGGAACTAGTGGCCGTGAGCTACTCCTGACATGAGTATGCCCCACTTTGGTGCGGGGGTATACTTTTCCATCTCCTCCGGCAGGAACAGAAGGTCCAGTTGGAGCAGTTTATCAGTCCAGAATGCAGTGTATGAATACAGTGTGTGAATACTGTGAGCAGTATATCAGTCCATAATGCAATGTATGAGTACAGTGTGTGAATACTATAGGCAGTATATCAGTGCAGAATGCAGTGTCCAAATATAGTGTGTGAATACTGTGAGCAGTGTATCAGTATGCTACAGAATGCAGTGTATGAATACAGTGTGTTAATGCCGTGAGCAGTGTGTCAGTTTAGGATGTAGTATACGAGTACAGTGTATACATACCGTAGATAGTGCTGTGAACAGTCTGTGGGCTACAGTATGTCAGATGCCGTGAGGGCAATGTATCCAGCGTCGTGTTGTGCATCAGATATGTGAAACAGTTTATGTATGGTTTGAGACCGCGGTCAGAGAAACATACCAGAATGCTGTAAATCGCCAGAAGGTCGAGGCTCTGCTGGAGCATCCCCATCACGGAGGCAGTCAGCTCTAGGGACTGGTGAGTGTACTCCGAAGAGGCCTGCAAAAGCATTAGAAGCATCGGTATTCTGCGGAATATCAAACAAAATGAAATGAAATGACTGTGCAGAATGCAAAATGCAGTAGTACATACTGGAGGCAAGCCATAAAACCCGACTAGCTCATGGTCCACCGGAGGGGGAGCAATGGGAATCTGGTTCGTCGCCCCACCCCACCCTCGGCATGTCATCGTCACGGGCAGTGCTGGCCAACTAGCCCCCTGTCCCCTCCGAGCTCCACTCCTGCCACGGCCTCGAGCCACCCTCGGCGCTCCTGCTCCCGCACCTGCTCCTGCTCCAACTACCAGTGCCACAGGCCTCTCCCTCTCAGCTCGACGGCCACCGCTCAAAGGCCGCATAATGTACGTCCGAACGTATTCTGAGTAGTCGCCCTCGCACCTAAAGCCCTCCGCGTCCCAGCCGATTGTGTAATCGGCCATCTCTTTGTCAGTGCACCTCTCGGTGTCCCTCATGCGGGTAGGAGGGAGACCCAGAACTATCTGCTTTGGCAAAACCAGGGTCTAGCATAGGAAACGCTCACCTAGGTACCAAGCCCGACAGACCGGGCCCTCCAGTAAAATCCTGAAACGTGCAGTCTCCTCTGCACCAGCAAATCGATCTCGAATCATCGCAGGCAATGGAGCCCAAGGCTGCCAAGTGATCTGTAAATGACATGCAGTTTGTTATCTACTGATATTGAAAATGCAATGTAAAGCCAGGCCAAATAAAACTCTAAAAGTTGAACATACCTCTGCGGGGTGATGGTGTCAAAGTAGCGGCGGAAAAAGATGAACGTCTCCCGGGGCCTCCGCACGCACCTCACGTCAAAGTGGCGTAAGAACGGAACAATGAGAGGGGTCTCCATGTTTGGCACTGGGGCGAGTCTTAGAAAGTAGGCGTAGACCCATAACTGCAGAGCAAATACCAGTAGGATTATCAGATAAAGCATAATATAGAATAAAGTAGAAATTACAGAACTGTGCATTGTGCAGTGTATTGTGTAGAGTGTACAATGTGTGCAGTGTACAGTCAGTGTAAAATAGAGTATATGTGTGCCGTGTGTGCAGTATATAGTCAGTGTGAAACAGACCGCAGTGTGTGCAGTGTACAGAGTACAGAAAATGAAAGGCAGAAATATAAAACAGAGAAAGAGGTGTACCTCCCAAGCTCGCCAGTAACCCCTGAGTAACTGCCCGCTGTAACGGGAGGCTGAGCTCATGTATCCATATAGAGTGGCTAGAGTAGTGCCACCCAAGTCATAGCGCAGGATCTTGGTCATGTCCACCACAGCGCTCAGCAAGCAGAGGGGCACGGTGTTCGCCCGATCGGCAAAAATGGTCGTCCCCAGCAGAAACATGAGGAAGCCGTGTGCGTACTGCTCCTCCCCTACCCGAGTGGTCAGCGCCTGATCCCGGAAATGGCTCTCGAACCACGAATATCGCACATATCCTGCCCGAGCGAGTGGCGGCTGAGTGCCAAGCAAGTGTATCTGGGTAGCGTACCACTCATCCATGTCTGTGTCGAAGGGGATCGGATCACCCCTACCCCGATGCCGGTGAGCATCGAGAAGTCATAGGGAGTCATCGTCATGTCTCCCGCGACAGAGAGGTGGAATGAATCGGTGGTGTCCCACTACTCTTCCGCTAGAGTAGCAAGGAGATGTCTGCTCGCAGTAAGCAGAGAAAGTCCTCTGCAGAAGGCGCCGAAGCCCACCTGATCGATAATGTGACGGACTGCGTCCGGTAACTCCATGTACCAATCACTGGCGCCAACATTCCCATACCCGCGGACAGTATGGGAATCTCTCTGTTCAAAAGCAAATAGTTGCGAAGCAATATAAAGTGTACAGTTTTGAAGAGTATTCAGGATTGGTGGCAATATAGCGTGTGTGCACATTTTCAGGTTCAAACAAACATCGGGTGCCGGTGTGCTCGCAGTGAACTACAACATGTGATTTGCCAGTGTGTTTGGGTGGTTCAGGGCAAATGCAGTGTGTGCTCGTGTTTAGATTCAAACAGACATCAAGTGCAAGTGTGTTCACAGTCAACTACAACATACAATGTATCGATGTATTCGGGTTAAGCAGTTAAAGAACAAAATCAACTGTGGCAGTTAAGTGTTCTACATTGCGGAAAATGAAACGGGAAAGAATATACCTCGGAAGCGTCGTATGATAGGTGTGACTCCGGCTCGCGCAGGAGAAGCTCTGGTGGTGCACCTCTCGCAAAACTCCGGAACTGACGAAGTCCGTTGGGAGGAAGCACGTGAACCGCCGGCCAGTAGGTTGCTGGATCGAACGGACGGACGCTCAAGGGGAGAAGCTCAGCCCCGGGTTCCATCTCATGATCCGGGGGGTCCCGCCCCGTGGAATATCATCCGCCATACCGAGAGTGGTGTGAAAATGATCGAAAAAGTAAAAACCGGGCTAGAATGCGAAAAGTCAATGGAAAGTCAACCCCGGGAGGGCAAAAAATGGCCGGAAATGCTGGAATGAGGAAAAGGTACGGGGATCGAGGAAAACCCGAGGAAAACAAGCCCCGAGTGGCGGAAATTGAAAACGAGACACCGAAACGAAGATTTGTTCGGTTCGAAACACGAAGGTATTCACGAATCGGACGACGAAACGGGCTCTAAACTCAAGGAAAATGAGGAAATAAAGGAGGAAAAATAGTCTAGAGGGAGAGGGGAGAAGATTTCGAACAAGAGAATGTGAGAAAAATAGGGCTAGAGGCCCTATTTTATAAGACTCGTGGCTGAAAGACCAAACTGCCCCAATTCAGGCATGTTTGGCCAGTCGGCCACACTGTTGGCTGGTCGGCCAAATATTTGGCTGATGAAGATTTTTGATGGTCGGTGGCCGGTGAGCCTCCTACAACCTTGTTTGGGTCAGATGTATAGTTTGGGGTATTTATTGCTCAAGATAGTGTAAGAAATGGCATTTCTGAAGCTCAACCGGCCTCCGTTTTGACCTCGGACCGTGTCTTCTATGCGTGGCACTCGAATATGAGCAAGGTGTATCCTTTTTGTATCCTTTTGTCTCTTTTAAGATTCAAAAGTTGCCCCGCATGCATTGCTTTACAACGCTTTGGTATGAACGCGTGTTGAGTTATACGTCATTATGCTTGCATTGTTATGCATTTTAGATGGTCTGGCAAGACCTTAAAAATGCTCGGTCTAGGAGACCTTAAATCCTCTGAAGGTGCAAGTCCTTCGGTGTTTGTCATGCCCGAACGACTTTTGGCAAGTTCACATGCATTATCATGCATTTCAAGTGATGCGCGTCGTCGCGCATTCGAGTTCATAAGCATTTCGAGCGACATGCGTAGTCGCACATTCATGATCATATGCATTGTCATGCATATCACAAGATGTGTGTTGTCACGCATTTACATCAGCATGCATCAACATGCATCATTTGCATTTCAAAAAAAAAAAAAAAACAAACACAATCATGCATTATCATGCATTTTCAAAAGAAAAAAAAAAAAAAAAGAGAGAGCGACATGCATTGCCATGCATTTTCCCTTTCATGCATTTCAAAAAACAAAACAAAAATAAATAGTGCATATGTCATGCATTACATTGTCTATAGTGCATATGTCATGCATTACATTGTATATAGTGCATACGTCATGCATTACATTGTCAATAGTGCATATGTCATGCATTACATTGTAAATAGTGCATATGTCATGCATTTCCTTGTATATAGTGCATATGTCATGCATTTTGTTGTATATATTCCATTCCAGTGCATATTTCATTCTAGCTTGCATGCATCCACTGCATCACCTCCATTTATGGCTTGCACCTTTCCTTGTTGAGCTTGGTCTGGTATGTGCCCATACTTTTCACGTTAAAGCACAGTTCTGCATGTGTACGCGCTTATTCCACGTTGGTATGTTGGTTTGAGGGTTGTGGCACCTTTTCTGTGTTAGACGCGGTTTGTATGTGTCCATGCCTTTCCTAGGCAAGATTTGGTTTGGCCCGCGTGCCATATCCGTTGCATATGTTACATTGTAGTGTAATTTTTGCATCCTGCATTAGGATCATGTTCTTTCGTTAGTGGATCATTCCCCATTTATGTCATTCCACCCAATTACTTGTTCTTGCGTCCGTCTACATCACTCATAGTTCTGCATGTGTACGCGCTTTGAGGGTTGCAGCACCTTTTCTATGGTAGACGGACTTGTCACCTCCATCAATCTATTTGACATTTGTGTGGTTTTGAACCGCTCATGATTGGATCATGATTCAATTGCATTGCATTTTCTTTTGCATTATTATATATAGTTTTCTATATATTACATATCATTTTGCATTCATTTTGCATGTTATGCATGTTGCTAACGATATCATACCTGTTAAGTTGCTTTCTTTTGCAGGCACGATATTGTATGTACGGTTCATTTGAGGCTGGTGCAACCAGACGAGCCGGACAGGTATTGTACTCTCCGCGTGAGACGTATCGAGAATTGCATAATTCTTTTACATCCTTTCTGCATTGTAGTGTAGTTGGATTTGCGTTTGCTTGCTTAAAACTGTTGCATGTTATGCTTTGTTACAACTTTTTTTGCATGATCGTGAGTTATGCTCGGCTTCATGCATTGTCGGTTGCATTTTGCCCCTGCCTTCGGGCGCATATCTTGTCTATCTTGTATGTCTGTCTAAGTCTTCGGCCTTATCAAAAATGGGTCGTCTCTGGGCTTTGACAGTCACTCCTGTCATTGTTATGACTTTCGAGTTTTGTCAAAGAGGGGCAACTGTAGACACCCCATTTTTGACGATCCTCAAGACTTGGACGTCACCGCTTGAACACCCGGTGATCATCCTTGTTTGTGTTTGTCTTGAGTTCCTGGAGGTCTCGGCTACGCGCCTTGCCTCTGGATCTCACGACTCGATTGTTTTGTGTCTGGTTTTGCACCCAACACTTGTGTTTTGCCTTGGAGGGGCAGGGAATGGCTTGTAGGCCATCCCCACAGATCACCGGCCATGGATTGAGGCCACCGGCTGTGTTTTGTTGCCACTGGCCAAATGTTTGGCCGGCCGGCACTATAGATGGTCGACCGGCCATCTTTTTTGGCCAAATTGCATTTTTGGCTGGCCGACCACTGTTCATCTGCTTTTGCAAATATTTTCATGCTAGCTATAATAGCTGGCATACACTCTGCCCCCCTCCATCCCTCTTATCTAGCTTGTCTTGTAAGCTTGCAAGATTGAACCTTCTATAAGAGGAGACCTCTCCTCCCTCCTCTAGGTTAGACAAAAAATCTCCAGAGAGACCTCTGATATTAGGGTAAGGTTTTGTATCCATTCTATCTCTATATCTCTCTCTTTCTTTGCCTTGTGTGTGTTTTAGTCTTACTATTGCACACAAACACCGAGTCTCACACCTTTTCTTGGTTGCTGAGGGGCCAGAGGTCTGTTCTTGGTGTTCTTGGGTGGTTTTGAGCTCAAAGAAGCAGCTGGTCCACCATTTGTAAAGAGGGTCTTCAAGGGTAACATTCTTGCATTTTTTTACCCCATTTTTGCATAGCTTTTTCGACTACCTTGCTACTGTTTTTAGACCTGGTGTATCACATATAAAATTTTTGTTTTTGCCTACTCTAAATAGTGGTTAAGGGTGTTTTGAGCCTTGAGGTTGTTTGACCCCTCTTAGGGCTTATTTGACCCCTTTTTTTTTTGTGCCATTTTGGTGAGCTCCGGGACCATTGTGTTTGGGCCTCCTCACCACTGAAATCTTGAGGGATTTCAGTGATGAGGAAGAAGGAGAGGGCCACCCCCTCTCCTTGTTGTCTTTGAAAAGGGCCATTTTTGCCTCTTGACGGATCACCTAGTTTAGGTTCATGTTGATCATGCCTTAACCGATTTTTGTGCTTATATTGCCATGATATAGCATTGTGTTAAGTTGGTTTAGACATACCTTGCATGCTTTGCATACATGTCTTGTAATGCCATGTTTTCGCCTTAACATGCTTTAGGTTTTGATCCTTGTTCTAGCATGATTTTGGCCAAGCTTTGTGAAGCTTTTGTGTCTGTTTTAGCATGCTTAAGTTCTGTTCTTGGCTGTTTTGGTCGACCATAGCATGCTTAGTATAGCCACCTTACATTTTGGCTTGTTAGCCTTAGGTGTGTGAGTGTGTAACATGCATTACTTGCATTATTTCCGTGGTTTGAAACCACTTACCATGTTATTTCAGTCCTTATAACATGCTTGCATACTTGCATTTGATACTCCTTTGTCGCTTTAGAAGGTTGTTGCCTCATGCACCATGAATGTGCTTCTTTGTATGCTTGCATGTTTAAGCCACTTAGATGCCATCTAGGTGTTCTCTTAGCATTGTCTAGGTCTGCCTTGAACCTGCTTTAAGTCCTCTTGGCCTTGTGAGGCTTGGTTGACTTAGCCTTGGTTTAAGTCTCCTTGACTTGCCTCAAATTCTTGGACCAATTGCATGCCATGTTTGTCTTGTTTAAATTGGTTTGGCACCATTATTAACATGATTTCCAGAGTTTACATTGCATGCTAATTGTCCATGTTTAGGCTCTTTTAAGTGTGCTCAAAGATTGCTTGTTTGATACTTAAGTGTTGGCCCATCAACATGTACATGTGTGTGTGTGTGTAGGCCCTCATTTCCATAACATTGGCCACTGTTTTAGGCTTGTTTGGTGGCTGCCTAAATTACTTTAAGTCCACCCCTTTGCATGTTGTTGCATGCTCACCTTGTGTGTTGTTGCACAGTAGTGTGTTGTTGCATGATTGAATGAAGTCACATTCTTGCTTGCATGCTTGAACATCCATATTGTGTCTTGCATACTTGTAGGTTGCATTGCTTCATGCCTTACATGCTTCTTTACTTTGGTTGTGTGCCTAACCTACATTATACATTGCATTGCCATGTTGCATACTAGCCTCCATACCTAGGATGCATTGCATTGGCATGCATGCTTCACCTCTTGAGTTGAGTATGATAGAGGTTGAGCCCCCTTTGCTTGATTATGTGCATTGCATTCCATATCAAAATGCATACTTTGTTCCTTGGGCCATCATGCATGGAAATGCGCGATTGGTGGTCCGAGAATCGAGAATCATATCCCTTTGAGTCATGAATATGATAAGGGGTGTAATTGGTGCATACATTGCTTGAAATGCATTGCCATGCTATGTTTTGCCCTCTGTTGCTGTCAAAAATAGATTCTATAGGAAGATTTGGCCGGCTGACCATCTGTAGTGCCGACCGGCCATCCATAAGTGGCCGATGGATTAATTTGTGGCCGGTGACCATTCTCCATGGCCGATGACCAATTCCCTCAGCCGGTGGTGTTGCACAACATTCAGGGAAGCAACCCTGAGATTTGTGCAGTCTTCAGAGAAGGATAACAGTCAAAGCAGAGGCAACTTGTGCATGGCAGTGGCTTTCCGAGCAGAGCTGAGTGCGCATTGCATTGGGCCCTCTTCCCGAGGCTGTTTACTGCTTTCATTAAATTAGTTAATTTGTTAATTAATTAATTGGTCTGTAATATTTAATTAGTTTGTAGGTTAATTAATTTGTATTATTCTTTCTGTCCTTCCGAGCGAGGGCAAATTTGTAATAAGTGTGGGTGCGTGCGTGCATGTCTTCCATCCCCCACTGCTTTCTCCCTTTTACTTACATGCTTTTGATGGTTAGTATTAGGACATGTTTACTTTAGCATACCTTATGATATGCATGTGTGCATCATTCATTAGTCTTGCATGCACCAGGCTCGGCGCATCATGTTAACTGCATAAAGTATTTCAAATCTAACTTGAATACATGCTATCTGTGCATTCTCACATGTCATCCTTAGATTAGCCGAGCCTATTCTAGATTGCATTCTGTATGCGTTGCATTAGCCACTTAACATGGACTTGGATCATGCATTGATTGCTAACATGTTCTTGTCTTGGCTCAGAGTACATTGTAAGTATTTTTATGCTTTAGCATCTCGCATGAGTGTGTGTCAACATGACAGCATGCTTACCATGTGGCTAGATGCTTATGTGATATAAACTGCTTGAATGCCTGTAGGTGAAAGTTGGATTGTTTGAGTTGGAACAACTCGTTGAAATCCGTGCTTTAGCCTACTTGCGAGTAGTAAATTTCAAACTGTTTTTCAAACAAACGGATATGCAATGCTTCGTTCCAAATTAGGCAATCTAGTCTATACTTGTTTTGTTGTGCGCATCACATAGTAATTCTAGGCTAATAACCGGAATAGGAACACATAATGCTTTCAAAACAAGATATCACGGTTAGTAGAGGCCGATCTTCGGATCGGGCGAGAGGGGGTGCTCAGAGCTGACCTTCCCTAATCGTACCTAAGTTCCCGAACCGAGGTAACTTTGGTGATGACGGACACGTGGCCTTTGGCACCGAGTCAGGGTTTCCTAAATTTCCCAAAATAAAATATTTAGGTGGCGACTTTGTATCTGGCAAAGCAGTCCATGTTTGGCACTTCTTTTCTAAAAATCTATTTTTCTCAAAACGATTTGCCGGATTTGGACTCTTTGGTTCAGATTAAGAACTGTGACAATTCGAGAGTACAATTTGTAGTGAGCCCAATATGAACAGAACAGGACTCATTCCCCCTGGGGCGTTCGGGGACGTCTACAGCTACTCGCAAGTAGGCTAAAGTGTGGATTTGCCACCCTCAGGTGGGCTTAGAAAACAAGATGATTTGCCACTATCTAGTGGGCTTAAAACTCACAATTGATGACTTGTTCCAATCCAAATAACCCAACCTTCACCTACAGGCATTCAGGCAGTTATATCATATAAGCATATAGCCTCATGGTAAGCATGCTATCATGGCAACATTCACATTCATGCGAGATGCTAAACCACAAATACTTACAGTGTACTCCGAGCCAAAACAAAGAACTTGTTAGTAATCAAATGTATGATCCAAGTCCATGTTAGAATGGCTAATGTATCGCATACAAAATGCAGTCTAAAATAGGCTCGGCTAATCCTAGGACGGCATGTGAAATGCAACAGATAACACGTATTCAAGTTAGATTTGAAATACTATACAGTTAGTATGATGCGCCGAGCCCGGTGCATGTAATACAGATGAATGAATGCACGCATGCATAGCATAAGGTATGCTAATTGAAATATGCCCTAAATCTAACCATTGTAAGCAGTTAAATAAAATGGAGAAAGAAATGGGGTTGGAAGACATGTGCACACGCACCCACACTTATTACAAATTTGCCCTCACTCGGAGGGACCGAATAAATAATACAAGCCACCTAATTAACTAACTCACAAGCTAATTAATTATTACAGAACCAAATTGAATAACTAGCTACAACTAATTATTACACAACTTAATTAATTAATGAATCAATTAACTAATTAATGAATAACAACAAGCAAGTAGGGAAAGCAGTAAGCGGTGCTATTCCAGCTCTGTTTGAAGAAGGGAGGCATGCATGCTCGCTTCGGTTCCTTGCTTTGGAAGGCCTTCCGGTTGCTCTTTAGAGGCTCTATTTGCAGGGTGTCTTCCAGCGCTTGTTGCTGGACCTTACCAAAACACTGCAGGGGAAGTCACCAGTGGCCTGCCGGCCAGGAAAGGATCACTGCCGGCCAAAGATGGTCCATTGCCGGCCAAGGGTGGCACACTGCCGGCCATCAGTGGCAGGCTGCCGGCCACTGGTGTGCTGTGACACCAAACTGCAACGAAGCACAAAATAGAGAAAATGGAGGGTTTTCCAAGGACATGTACACACCATGGCACTCCAAATCACCTCAAAACATCAAGGGAGAGGCCTAGTCGGACCCACGACCATCAATCACGCATCCCGATGCATGATGGCCAAAGATCTAACTTGTACCAATCAATATGAAAATGAATGCACAAATAAAGCAAGTAAAGCCTAGAACTCTATCATGAATCATCAAGAGCTTCGGCGATCGAGAATTGAGATACGTTCCATCACTTGAAGTACGAAACGCCCCTCGTTCCTCGTGCTCGGATTAGCACTTAATCCAAGAAATGCAACACATAAGCATGGCAAGCGTGCAACATGACCTAAATGTGCAAACATGCAACTAAACCAAGCATGCAAAAAACATATAAGCATGATGTGAGGTGACGACCTTGGACAACATGACAAAATGCAACTTGAACAAGTGAGCATGCAAGATATGCAAAGCTAAACAAGTATGTAACAACATGTTAAGATGGGCTTACACCAAAGATGGACAGCTCTCAACTAGGTCCAAATCAGTAGCCAAAGCGATGAATTAAGCCACACAACACACTCAAGCATGCAAAATGCGAAAGGTTCATCAAAGGGGCCTAAAAGGGCAACTCTCGAAAGTGCCTAAGAAGTGACAAATGTGCAAGTGTAACAACACTAGAGGCACTGAAATGAGATGATAAACAATGCCAAATCATCTAAATAGCTCAAGGATAGCATGCATGAATCACCGAAACATGTAGCTTGCAAGGCCAATTACACTACAGCTATACAAAGCATGAAGGATATGGCAAGGGCAACCCAAAATAGTCCTAGTACATGTTGATATGAGACTAAAACATGCAAGGAAGTAAGCCAAAGCAAGCTAGCATACAATGCTAAAACATAGGACATGCAAGGCTACAAGAGAGGCAATGCACTACACCTATGAGAACCAATCATGGCATGACTTGGACAACCAAAAAGAGAGTTACATCATGGTATATTAGGACCCAAAATGTACTGAAATGATGAGCCAAAGACTTAGGCTAAGTGGCATGCGCAAAAGTCCATTCTTGAGGCATAAAGCACAAGCTATACCAAGCATTCAAGGCATGCCAAATGCAAGTGTATGACAACATTTCATGGACTGAAATAGCATGTGGAATGAGGGCAAGGCATGCAAACATCACATGCGTTGCATGGTAGGGGCCTCAAAACCCAAGACTAGCCTAAGCATTTACACTACAGCTATACAAAGCATGAGTGGTATGGACATGGCAGCCTAAAAAAGTCCTAGAACACTTCAAAATAAGCATAAAATCAAGTTTGAGCAAAGCCAAAATATGCTAGGATGATGAGTCAAGACATCATGCAGAAATGGCTAGTAAACAAGATTTGTTCTACACCTATATGGAGCATGCAAAGGATGATTAAACCAACTATGGATAGGGTCATAACATGCCAAATGATGACCAAATACATGCTGGAACGTAAACCAAACAAGCTAAAATGACATGGCATGGCATGGAGCATATGAAGCTAGTTTAGGGGATTTACACTACAAGTGCATCATGCAAGCATGGGGTAACAAAACCAACCCAAAATAGGTTCATGGCATGGTAAAACATCACCAAAAATGGACTGAAATGGACTCAACAAAAGCCAAGCACACATGCTACTTTGATGAGATATGGATGGAGTTACACTACACATATTATATGCATGCAAAATATGACCAAACCAGCCATGGACAGGGCCAAGGCAGGTCCTAAAAGTCACAAAAATAGGCCTGAACCAAGCCTAAAAAATACATAGAGGGATGGTCCTTTGGAAGGCCAAAAATGCAAGCAAAGAGGAACACAAAGAGAGGGGACTACCCCCTCTGATTTAGGACCTCAAAACCACACCTCTACCAGCAAAATCCCACTGGATTTCAGTGGTAGGAAGGCCAAACCAAGGCTAGCTCGGAGGTCTCAAGATATGGCTTAAAACAAAGCCAAACAAAGTATGCAAGGTGGCTACACACCCCAAACAGCAAAATGACCTCAACCAAACTTAAAAAGGACTTAAAAGCAAGACTTTTTCCAGTTATAAGCAAAGCCTAAATAAATATGTAAAGAGGGCTAAAGCAAGGTGCAAGAAAGTGAAAAAATGGAGGAAATGCTCACCCTTGAAGACCCTCTTTGAAACCAGCAATTTCAGGGGGTGGAAGCTTGCTTTCAGACCTCAAGAAGACCTCCCAAGAGCTTGGTTCAATGGTGGTGGTGTATATCTAGGTGTTGTAGTATAAAAGTGCAAGGAAATCCAATTTCTAAGCACAAAATACAAACAATATAGAGAGAAAGGGAGTTTTTTGCTCTCAAGAACTCAGAACCCTTGTGAAAGAGGATGGCATCCTCTTTATATAGAATGATGAAAAGGCAAAGTTTCTTCAAGAAGCTTTTCAAGGGCTTCATCCCTCCATACACGTGTATGGAGGGGAGCAAATGAAAATCCAGCTGGCTCAAAAGATCTAGAGGAAAACCAGCTGAAATTGGGGGGGGTGCCGACCATCAGCAATGGCCGGCAGGGCTTCACCAGTGGCTGGCAGGAGCAAAGCAATGGCTGGTAGTTCCATGCCATGGCAGGCAGTGCACCAAAAGGGTCACTCTGAAAGGACCTAGCCAAGGTCCAAAAATGGGGCAAAAAGGATACAAGGTTCGGGAAGCTCGAACCGGTGACGTCCCGCCACGACAGTCGAGTACTCGGCGAGCAGTCGGACTAGTTGTTGGGTGTACCTGCAAGCACAACCAAGTCCCGAGGATGGTCAAAAATGGGGTGTCTACACATGGTACCAAAGAAGACCTCCTAACGAACCAAGAAAAACACCACACCAATTCTCGGATACAACCGAATTTGGAAGACTACCCCGACTCTAGGAACACCAAGGATACTGAATTATTCAAGAACACAAGGAAAGGGTCACCGACTTCCCCTCGATTCACACCACTCACTGGGTCTACGAGACAAGAACAACAATAACCACGCACACACTCAGGGTATCCACCACCACAAGCCCAAACACTCCCCAACATTGAACCTGATTTGAAACCTGGACCTCACTGGGTCTCCCAACGGACGAGTCTGAAACCCCCGAGGATGACAAGGACTGAGTCTGGGAGTGAGCATGCGCTCGCCTCCACCTCTTACGGAGCCTAGGGTTCTTATGAACCGTGGGAGTTACCGAAGTGGCCTCCTCTCTAACTCGACCAACTTTGCTAACCATGGCCTCCACATGGGCCACCGCCTCAACTATATCAAAATAATTCT
Organism: Camellia sinensis; assembly: GCF_055761805.1. NCBI lineage: Eukaryota > Viridiplantae > Streptophyta > Magnoliopsida > Ericales > Theaceae > Camellia > Camellia sinensis. The sequence continues at coordinate 88,411,361 of NC_138965.1, forward strand.
TCCACATAGATCCAACAACCTTCTCTTGGATATCATCACATAACCGCCTCTCAAACTCATAACAACGGCGCTCCTCTGTTGACACTAACTCTGGAGCAAACCTTGATAAACTAGTGAACCTCATCTCAAACTGGGCCAAGGGAGTAGCATCCTGACGTAACTTGACAAACTGTTCCCTCAGCCTTTCCCGAGCAGAAGGAGGGAAATACTTGGCCAAGAAGGCCTCGGTAAATGCAACCCACGTGGAACCTACAGGACCTTTCGTATACTTCCACCAATAATTTGCATCTCCCTTCAATTGGAAGGTCGCCAAAGAAACCTTCAACCCCTCGTCCTCGACTCTGAGCATATCAAGAGTCTTTGTAATCTGTTCCAACCAACTCTCTACCTCCAGCAGTTTTGCCTCCCCCGAAAACTCCGGTGGGTTAGGGCGAAGAAACTCCTTAGTGAGCTTGAGGGTACGCCCGTTGTCCCCCTCATTGTGAGTTAGAGCGTCTTTCACCGCTCTCACAACCATGCGTGCAACTTCCTTGCCGACAACCGATGTTGTAACGACAGGTGCTAGGGGAACCGCCATGCCCCTACCGACACCCCTACTACTCATCTGTTCTCTATTTCCTCATGTAGACATCCTATAAAATTCAAAAACAAAATCAACTAAGTACACGACGCAACGGCCTTCTCGAGGCACACACACTCACCACCACTAAGTCATAAAACACACTTATCCCCCAAAACAAACAATTCCAAACGCATATAAACAATTTAAACATCTAAACACATAATCGAACCAAGTCCACAAGGATAGCCACTTGTTCCGAAACTCTCAAAGAATTCCCATCAGAATCCACGTTGATCAGGCGTGTTTCTAATAGGACCTCAAATCAAGTTCACCGGCCACAAGTACTATCCAAGAAACTTAATCCCATGCTCATATAAATGCAACACATTAGTCCTAACATTTATCCTAACTATATGCAACATCCTCACCAAGCATAGTAAACCCCCTTGTGGTAAAAACCACTTCCCACGAGCCCAAGGTATTCAAACCCGGCTCGCTCTGATACCAAGTTGTCACGCCCCACTTTTTATTACTCGGATTACTATTACCAAGCCTTTATTATACATTTCCATTTTAGAGTTAGCATACAAAAGCTCATAATATTCAAGGAATATATATATGCAGAATTCCCTCAGTCGGGTAAAATGAATGCAACAAGAATCTACAATTAAAGGAATTGCCTATAGGCTTACATCATTTAAAAATCAAGAAGAAGGGTGTAACCCTTTTGCATCAATGGCATTCTGCCTACACATAAAGAGGCCCTGTGACCAACAAATAAAGAAGATCTGAAATCTTGTAGCACATCCTGATTATCACCTGAAAAGATTCAACAACGTGGGATGAACATTTAGTCCAGTAGGGATCTCAACATGATCCTCAACAATAACAACTTACAGATAGCTATGATCATGAATGCTAATCTCATACCATATAAATAATGTGACATTTTATAACCAAAGTATATATACATATATATATATATATATATATCCTGTTTCTAACTGTTTAGCTACTTCTGATCAATCGTCTTTGTTGATTGTCTAATTAATCCTGTTTTCAGTTCATCTTAATCACCCACAAGATCAGTCTGTTTTATCCACCTAGTTTAAGTCACCCACTTCTTCCCAGTCTTTTGTAAGTCCTTCGGTTTAGGCAGAGTCAGACTTTGGGGTTTAAAGATAGGGTATGTATGTATACTAGGTCTGTGGTAAAATTGACAAGAATAGGGTATGTATTAAGATATCTGTAAAACTGGTTAATTAAAACAAAACAATGAATCGATTATTTAGAAGTAACTCATCAGTCAGTTCTAGGTCAACGACCTTGCCTTCCATACCTAATCCAGGAATCATAATTAATGAAGAAGATGTTGAAATACAAAATGATTCAATTAATTCTGGATGGAATATTCCAAAACTGCCTATTAAAGAGATTTATCAAACTTCTTTTTTACAGAATGTTTTTAAAGTTACTCTCCATGTTAAAACTATTGAACAAGTTTATGCTCTCGAAAAACCAAGAGAAACCTGTCAGTTATTTGATAAAAAATTAATCAAACGACATTTAGATCGTGGTTACAATTTTATGCATATTGGTTTAATTCAAATTGGTGTCAATCCATTAACTATGATAGGCCAAAATACTTCTGTTTTACTCTGTTTAAGAGATGCTCGTTTTCTTAATTATAATGCTAGTTTAATGGGAATGATGGAAACTGGTCTTAATAAAGGTCCCGTACATTTTAACTGTTTTCCTGATTTTACATTAAGTTTACGAGATCCACATATTCTCAAGGCATTAACATTAAACATTCAATTACATGGTGAATATACTGAAATGTTAGATTCTTCTCATAATATTGCTTTGATTTATCGTGTTCATTATAAGTGTATGCAAACTAATTTAAATGTTCATGCTTTACATAAAAGTCCCAAAGATAAAACTTTACTAATCCAAAGTAGTAGTACTAATGAATCAAACATTAATATTCCTCACATGATTGAATGGAAAGATATCAATTTACCTGATCAATGGGTTACTGTCAATGAAAATTACAAACATAATCAACAACAATCTTCAATCCAAGATATTAAACATATCCAGCAAAATACTGATGGATCCGTTAATATTAAATTTAATCGTAGTCAGTCTTCTAGACATAGTACATCTAGTGTCCCTTCTGAAATATCAACTGAAGATGAAATATTTAACACTCCTTTATTTCGAAAAAATAGTCAAATCCATCTTGGTCCTACTAATCCAATTTCCAAAAATAAATTAAAAGGAATTGATAATTCTACAACTTCTCAAATCAGTAAACCTGTTTATACTACTACCTCACATTTTCCTGAAGAAGACATAGCTTCAAATAATTCCCCAACTCAAACTGACTTCGAAGAATTTATACCACCTGTCAATCCTCAACTAATGACAATCAAAAAAGATTTTACTCCTGATTTAGATAAACTACTTATTGACTTTAGATCCAAAGATAATAGGACTATAAGACATGCTTATCGTGCTAAATATAATTCTGCTCAGCAATCCAAAATAACTAGAGAATGGTATGATTTTATGGTTCAATATGGTTTCGAATTATCTTTCTTTGATTATATGGATCAATATTACAAAAAGATTAATACAATTACCAAACATAAGTGGAAAACTTCTCCTAATACTTCTGTGAGCTCTAATCATCATCCGTTAGAAAATATAATTATTGATCACCAAGGTTCTGAAGTTCCAGCCTCTCCTTTCAAATTACCTGGCACTGACCCTGAAATCAAGAAGGTTATTAAACAAAATAATTATACTAATCAATGTTTAAAAACAATCGGTAAACAATTAGATAAATTAGAAACTAATTTAGAAGATCAATCTGCCAAATCAACTAAATCTCTAGATCAACCGTTACTTAATCTACCTAGTCATCGCTCTAAACGAACTAGCCTAGTTACTAATGATCAATCTACTGTCAAAGCTATTGAACAATTATTTACTAAATTAACTCCTAATGATACTTCTACATCTAAAGATAAAGGTCTTTCTGTTTTAAATCAACAACCTATTACTAGTCCTGTATCTGATCAATCTGAAACTGATACTACTAATAATGAAATCAATCACTTAGCCCAACAGTTTCAACCTTCTACTCTTAACAAAATTCACTATCCTAAAGTTAATCCTCAAACTACCAAAAACTGGTATTCTCGGCCTACTCCTCCTGATCTCCAATTGGAAGAAACTAATATTAGTAATCAATTTTCTATTTCTGCTAAAAGATTATATGAATGGAATATTGATGGTCTCAGTGAAGATCAAATCCTTCAAAAATTAAACCATTTATCTATGGTCGCCAATAGTTGTCTCAGTAATTATCCCCAATACTCTCAACCTGAAATTGTTTCTTTACTTACCTCTGGTTTTACTGGTATGCTCAAATCTTGGTGGGAAAAATATCTCACTGAAACAGACCGTGACTCTGTTATTTATGCCAATCAAACTGATGAAAATGGTCTCCCTCTTTTTGATGAATCTATAGGATGTTGTCACCCTGATGGAATTAATCAATTAATATATACAATAGTTCGACATTTTATTGGTACCCCTACCAATATTTATTCTCGCATCCATGATCAGTTAAGTAATCTCAACTGTCCAACCTTAAGTGATTTTAGATGGTATAAGGATGTATTTACCTCTCGCGTCATGTTAAGAGAAGACTGTACTAAATCATTTTGGAAAGAAAAATTTATTAATGGATTACCTAGCTTATTTGCCCATAAAATTAGAGATGTTCTTAGTCAACCTACTGGTGTTATTGAATATGATAATCTCACGTATGGTGATATAATTAGCATTATTCAAAAAGAAGGTTTAAAAATGTGTATTGATCTCAAACTTACTCAAAAAGCTAATAAAGATAAACATAAAGCTAAGTACGAATTAGGAAATTTCTGTTAACAATATGGTTTACCTCCTGTTGCACCCTCTCGTAGGAAATCACACAAATACTCCAAACATAAATCATCCTATAAACATTCCAATAAATATAAATCTAAGAAGAACTATACACCTTCCAAATCCAATGATAAATTCTATACTAAACCCAAAAAGAAATATTATAAATCCAAAGTCCATCCAAAATCTAAATCAACTAAAGATGTTACGTGTTATAATTGTGGACAAAAAGGACATTATTCAAATAAGTGTAAAGAAAAACAAAAACTAAAAGACAAGGTTAATCAACTTCAAATTGATGATACCTCCAAGAATCAATTATATGAAATCTTTCAATTAAATCAATCTCTTAGTAGTTCCTCTTCGGATCATCCTAGTACTTCCTCTGACTACCATTCACCTAGTAGTGATTCTGATAACCATATTAATCTAGGTTGTAATGATGTTTGTTGTAAACCAATTAAACAAATTACCGTTCTCACCAAGACTACTCAAGAAGAATCTGCTCTAATCGACCTAATTAGTAAATTAGACGATCCCAAGTTAAAACAAAAATATACTAATAAATTAAAATCCTTATTAATCCAATCAGATGCCACACCTAAGTTTGACAAACCAATAATTAGTTTAACCAAAACTTTAGAAAGATTTAAAAATAAACAAAAAGAAGTTACATTACAAGATTTACAACAAGAAATCAATCAGATTAAACAAACAATTAAGGAATTACAACAAAAAGATATCAAATTAGAGGATGAAATCATTTCGTTAAAACTTAACAAAAGCTTAGATAATTTCCAAAATAATGATCAAGAATCTCCACATGAATCTGAACATGAATCTGATCCTACTAACCCTGATAATTTAATATTTGATAACCGATCACACCAATCTCAATCCAATAATCCTGAAGAAAAACGATTAAGTTTAATCAACAAACTTTACATTCAAAAATGGTATTCTAAAATCAAAATAATTATTAATAATTTTGAATTAGAATTAATTGCTTTAATTGATACCAGTGCTGATTTAAATTGCATACAAGAAGGATTACTTCCTACTACATATTATGAAAAATGTCAAGAAAAATTAACCTCTGCTAATGGCACTCAAATGCATATCAAATATAAATTACCAAAAGTACATGTTTGCCAAGATAATGTATGTTTTAAAACCTCTTTTGTTTTAGTTACCAATATGACTGATAAAATTATTTTAGGATCTCCATTTATCTATTTATTATATCCTTTTACTACATCTAGTACAGGAATAACTACGCATGTTTTAGGACAACCTGTTACGTTCAAATTTTTATCTCCTCCTGAACTATTACACTTAAACCAATTAAAAGAATGTTCTATTTCTCATCAAATTAGCCGCCTGACTCGACATTTAAAATTTCTTAAAGAAGAAATAAATCACAAACGCATTGACCAACAATTAACTAATCCAGTTCTTGTTTCCCAAATTAATGATTTTAAATTAAAACTTGAATCAACTGTTTGTTCTACTTTACCTACTGCTTTCTGGCATAGGAAAAAGCATGTTGTTACCCTACCCTATATTAAGAATTTTAATGAATCACAAATTCCTACTAAATCTCGACCTATTCAAATGAACCATGAATTACTTGAAATGTGTAAAAAAGAAATTAATGAATTATTAAGAAACCGCATAATTAGCCCAAGTAAATCACCTTGGTCCTGTCCTGCTTTCTACGTTAATAAAAATGCTGAATTAGAACGAGGTGTCCCTCGACTTGTTATTAATTACAAACCATTAAATTCTGTTTTAGAATGGATTAGGTATCCTATTCCTAATAAAAAAGATTTAATTAAACGACTCAGTCAAGCTGTTATCTTTAGTAAATTTGACTTGAAAAGTGGTTTTTGGCAAATTCAAATTCATCCTAAAGATCGATATAAAACTGCATTTAATACACCCTTTGGTCAATATGAATGGAATGTCATGCCATTTGGTTTAAAAAATGCTCCTAGTGAATTTCAACATATCATGAATGACATATTTAACCCATTTAGTCATTTTTCAATTGTTTACATTGATGACATCTTAATTTTTTCAAAATCAATTAGTGAACATTGGAAACATTTAACTGCATTCTTTTACACAATTAAAAGCCATGGTCTTGTTATTTCTGCTCTGAAAATTAAATTACTTCAAACTAAAGTTCGCTTTTTAGGATATGATTTTCATCATAATACTATCCTACCTATTAGTCGATCCATTGAATTTGCATCTAAATTTCCTGATGAAATTCTTGATAAAACTCAATTACAAAGATTCTTAGGTTCCCTCAATTACATTGCTGAATTTTATAAGGACCTTAGGAAAACTTGTCAACCTTTATTTGATAGGTTAAAAGATAATCCTCCTCCTTGGTCTTCTGTTCATACTTCTATTGTCCAACAAGTCAAACAATATGTCAAGTCCCTTCCTTGTCTTGGTATTCCCACTGAAAATTCCTTCAAAATTATTCAAACTGATGCTTCCGATCTTGGTTATGGTGGCATTCTACTTCAGCAACTTACTCCTTAATCATCTGAACAAATTGTTCGCTATCATTCTGGTGTCTGGAATAAAGCACAATTAAATTATAGTACTATTAAAAAAGAAATTTTATCTACTGTTTTGTGTATTCAAAAATTTCAAGATGACATTTTAAATCAAAAATTCTTACTTCGTGTTGATTGCAAATCTGCTAAATATGTTCTTGAAAAAGATGTTCAAAATCTTGCTAGTAAACAGATTTTTGCCCGTTGGCAAGCTATTTTAAGTATTTTTGATTTTGATATTACCTATATACCTGGTTGCCAAAATTCCCTACCTGATTTTCTTACCCGGGAATTTTTACAGGGGGGTAAGGGATGACTACACCATTTACTGCTTACCATAAATCCCGAATTACCTATTTCCAAATCTTAATTAAACAGCTTACCCATCGTATTCACCGCCTCAAATTAGCCAGACCCACTACCAAAAGAGCCCAATACATCAATTACCAACAAATTCAAGCCCGTCGCAATTTACTTGCCCACAACTACAACTGTTTACATCATCATCAAGATTGTTTAGACCTTCTTTCTGGCTGCTAATCACTGTTTATTATTTCACAGATGTCTCGTCCAAGGCCTCCTTCCAAGGCTTTGGCCTCCTCTTCCAATAAACCAAATCAGCTTATTGTCCCTCCTCCTTTGGAGTCAGTTACCCCCTCTTATTCACTCGATCTCATTAACCGTTACCAAACCCTTGGTACTATTCATCGTCCTGATTATTCATCTGCATTGGCCTCTGATCCTTTTGTATCTAGCCAATCAGTTCCAGTTACTCCATTCCCAGTTAACCCTGTTAAATCATCTAGGTCTGAATATACCAATTCCCATGTAACTAACCTGTTCTATAAAGAACCCAGTCACCCACGAAATCAAACCATTAATGACATTGCTAAATTCCATTTTGGCTCTGGATGCCATTTCACCCTTTCCCATCCAGAAAAAACCCTAGCCTACTACAAGGATATTCTAATCAAACACCATTCCATTTTGATCAAACCAATTCAAGACCGCACCTATGCCTATAAGGTCTTATACCATTCACTCTATATTCACAACATTGTTTCCATGGCTGAATGGGGCAATCCTAATCAGCTTCGTGATTTACCTGGCCATTCTATTCAATATAATTACCATGATTACGTTGATGCCTGGTTCAAGATTTTTTTGTACCAAAATGAAACTTTTAGTCATTCTTGGTTCATCTCCTTTGATCAGAAATTCAAATCTGAATTACCCACCTGGTTTTTGAGATGGTGGACTCACTATGGCGCCATTTCAGATATCCTCCCCGATGATCTCAGTCACATAATTCATTATTTTGCCTCTGTTTACCCATTTTCTACTCACCAACGGCAATTTCCCTTATTACTCATATTTATTGCTAAATACAAACTTCCATGGATATTCAAATGGCATTATGGGATTGATGATAATATCATCATCCGCCAACACACAGTTAAATGGTGGGTTAAGTTCAATGTTCCCAGAATTCTTGAAATTGTTCAAGAAGAATTCCCACCTGATCAATGTGCTCCAACTCCTGCTCTTGCTCAAGCCCAGCAGAACCCAACTGCTGCAATTACTCAAGGAAGTCAGCTTAGTCTTCCTCCAGTCAATCTTGGAAGCCCCTCATCTAGTGGCTCCAAGCCCAAATCATCCAAATCAAAGTCCAAAGCTATTGTTGCAGCCCAATCAAAGCCCAAATCAAAGTCCAAGGTCAAGACGAAGCCCATTCCACCTCCTGTTCAGCCCAAAAGCAAGTCCAAAGGTAAAGCCCAATCCTCCAAAGAAGACATGATCCAGTTAGCCCATCAACTTTTGAATCAAGCTAAAGCCCAATCCACCAGTTCAGAAGACGGTTCAGATCAGATCCATTCCTCTGAAGAATCAACCAATCAGTACTCAGGACCCGAGTTTCAGGATGCTCAGGATCCATTTATTTAATCAACATTGGATTCTATATCGATACAAATTAGCTTCAATCAATACTCTTTTGAGAAAAGCTGCCAATTTGTATTTATATTGATTCCATTATTCACATGTTCCACCGAAAGTAATGAATAGTAAAAGTTACTGTTCACTTTTACTGTTCACTGTCACTATTCATCCAGTCAACTTTTGTTTAAAGCTGCTCAACTATTCAATCAATTAGCCGAAAGCACCCGACAGCATCTACTTTTCACATGCTCAGCCAGCTGCTTTCAGAAGTCACATGTTTACTGTGTTGCTTTTAGTTCTTTATATTGTAATCAATTGTAAAGCATTCAGGCATTCTTCAATTTTCTTCCCCATCTTTGTTGCAAGAAAAACAGAGTGTTTTGAGAGCCTTACAAGCTTCCCCGTTGTACCCATTTAAAGATCCTTACAGTTGCTACTACAATTGTAAGTTATTAAAAATATTTTGATTTATTGTTTTGATGTTATTTATTAAAAATGAGTTGTTCCTGTGTTCTTATCTGATGTTCTTATTTTGATTTCGTAATCCATCTCCTTCATTCTGTATGCGTTGTTTCCACTTGATTATATATATATATATATATATGTATTGTTCTCAAAATCATTCAGTTAATTAACAACATCAATTTCCACTTTTACTACCCTTTTCCCCAATGAACAGCTCTTACCCATTTCCATGTTTCCATTTGTGACAAATACCCATAATACTCACTTTATATTTTTGAAACACGTTCACCAAAACCAATGCCTTCATATATTTATGAATTCAAAATAAAAACCCAAGGGTGACTCCACACATTCATTGCTTCTCAACCTTACGTTCAAGTAAAAGAGATATTATCAATAATTCATTTCTGGTAGGCAACTCCCTCAACCACTCTCAACACATCCAAACATGCTCAAACACATCTACACTACATATAAGACAATTCCTTCTCACTGAATCATGATCATCACAACACATAATACACATAACCAAGTAAGACAACAATAACAACAGTTCTTCGCACTACTTGCCTCAAGCACAGTAAGCCAATGGTTTCACCTCTCAACAACAACATGCCAATTTACCAGACACCAGCTAGAAGGGAATGGTACCTCTGCTCCATTTTACCAGGCGCTAGCTGGAAGGGTGTGGTACCTCTGATTCTCAACGCAGCTAATTCTCCAGGTGCTAGTTGGAAGGTAATGTACCTCTGATTCTCAGCGCATTACACCCCTTTCGATCATCACAGAATGACAAGGTACAACCAACAAATGCAATGCTTACACGCAAGCACAACAGAGTGCAACCAACTCAAGCGTACAACATACATGCAACCATTCAACACAATAATGTCATCTACCACCGACGACCAATAACAAAACCCTTAAGTGTTTGTATTTTCAATGCATGAGTTTTAACAATTTTCAATTCTCAAGAGGTTCTAAATCCAACAATCACAACAAGGAAGTAAAAGCATTAGTGATCTAAACTCAAATAAATCTCCGGGACTCATATTATGTTAACATCACATTCCTTCCATTACAAAACCAATTACCTTTTTCTTCTACAATAACATTCTCCACCTTATGCCTTAAATCCAATTTTACTTCATTTCACAAAATACGACCAATTCACTTTCTATCATTTTAAATAGGAGATTTCTATCATGGTGGCAAGTTATAATTCACATCATTTCCATTCAATGGTAATGTAATTCATTACTAATCTAATTTCACGGTTATATCCCTTTTTACAATTAACAAATTTATTAATTTATTATATTAAAACGTAGTCAATCCAACACCAAAATAATGCCCAAATCATATGATCCAATTAAACCTTAAATCAAATTCCAACACATTAACCTCATTTCATAAGTTCATAACATAATTATTTCACAAATTCCATCCCTTTTTATCCATTAGACATGACTATAAAAATTTTGGGCTTTGACTCGTTACTCATGAACATAATAAATCACACCCCAAATTTAACCCAACATTTCCCACCTCATGAAATTTCAATCTCTACACCCATATCTTATACCCTCTAACATGATTTTCGAAAATGGATCCATACCACATGGTTTTTATGCAATAAAAACATACCGCATATCTATCTATAGTTGAGGCATTGAAAAGAGTTAAAGAAATCCCTACCTCTTGAAGCTAAGAGATGACGACCCAATAGTCAATGGCGATGAAACGACGAACCAATCGGACGAAGAGGAAGCCCTCGTCGAGATCTACACTTTTCTCAAAGGACCATGGTGAAACAATCACTCTAGGTGAGTAGATCTAGAGATCTTAGTACCAAAAACTTGATTTTAGAGAGAGAGAGAGGTGAGCTCACAGTTTGAGAGAGAGGGAAGAGGAGAAAAGTGAAATGAAATTATGTTTGGGACCTATTTATAGTTGTAGAGAAGTAGCCCCAAGGTCAATTATAGCGATCCCGGTATTTCCTGTTGTTGTTTAACTGTAATCCGGACTCGGTTCCGTAGATTCGTTGTTGTCTTATCCTCATTTCTATCCCCTACTCTTTTAATTAGAGTTTTGGGTTGTGTTGGGCAAGTTGGGAATAAGTTGGTCGTGTTTTAAAACTTAGAAATTTTGCCCAGGTTTTGGTCTCTCCGCTCGAGCGGTGATTTGACGCTCGAGCGGGATTTTGTTGCTGCCTTTCCGCTCGAGCGGCAGTTTGGACGCTCGAGCGTGAATTTCCTTCTCTCAGCATTTTGGACATCTGCAGAAAATTCTGGGAGAGTGCATCCGGCGCTCGAGCGGATCTTGGGACGCTCGAGCGTGAACCTGTGTCTGACGCTCGAGCGGGGTGTTGTACGCTCGAGCGGACCTGTTTTTATATCAGTCCGTGAAATCACTTTTTTGATCACTTTTTGATTTCCTTTCTCTCTCTTACTTTTTCAAAACCTCCATTTAAGAGCACCTCACTCTAAAACCCTAACTTCTCTCTTAAGATTGATCTAGTAGGAGTAGTTTTCTCACCTTGGGCCTTTACAAAAGTTGTGTTGATCGTAGAGGGCTATCTTTTAATCTGAAAATTTCGAAATTTGGAGCATTTTCGTTTCTTCATCTCCTTCGTTGAGCACCATCATTCGAGGTAGGGATATCCTACTCCTCTTTATGAGCTTTGTCTTTGAATTTTAGCATTTTGATATGTCGGGGGTTGTTGGGTAATTTTGAGAAAGTTTGGACCTTTGTGTAATTTTACAAAAGTTGGGGTTTTATTTATAATAAACCTGGAAGCATGTTTGGTATAGAGAAATGGAATAAATGTTGAATCATTGATGAAAATGGGACCTAAGGGTTGTGATGGTAATTATGGAAAATGACCTAATTACATTGTTTGATTAATTGAGATAATTAATTGTGAGAAATGAGGAAATGAAATGGAATTGTTGAGATTGGGAATGTATGGGGAAAAAGAGTGTAGTTGAATTATTTATCACTCACCGAATTGAAATGTTGATTGAATATCCATTTGTGCATTTATTTCCTGTTTAGAAATAATTGCTTTGGGCTACCGGTGGAGGGTAGTGTTGATTGTTGTAGACAATGCATGATGATTAGGCAAACTAAAACTAATCAATCAGATGTGTCATAGAGTATGACGGTTGATAGAATACATTAACTTTATGTATTGAGTGATTGTGTATATGACCAATGTGTTTATATGCATTATGTGTAGACGGTTGGTAGAATGCATTCACTTTATGTATTGATTGATTGTGTATAGAACCCTTGTGTTTATATGCATTGTGTATAGAGGAGGAGATGGGGGATGTACTCCGCGGTTTAGGGGAAGATGGGGGATGCACCTCTAAACCGGATAGGATTGGGAGGAGATGGGGGATGAACTCCGTAGATACAGCTCATATGCTTGTCTAGTGAAGTGTAGATACAGCTCATATGCTTGTCTAGTGAAGTGTAGATACAGCTCATATGCTTGTCTAGTGAAGTGTGGATACAGCTAATATGCTTGTCTGTTGATGTGTGATATGCTTATCTATCGGAATGTTGATGTAGCTCACATGCTTATCTGTTGTAGTAGTGATATAGCTCATGTGCTTATCTATTGAAAAGTCTGTTTGATTTGATATAGCATTAAAATGTATATCATCATCGTTTGTGAAGTATGGAAGTAGTTTATGTGTTATTGTTACAACACCAAAATGTGTATCCACCGTGAATTTTGAAAATGTTCTAGTGATGAACTATAATCTCATCAAAATGTTTTGGCCAGAGTATTGAACCCCGTTTTCAGACTCAAAGTTGAATAAGAAATGAAAGGTGAATTGTAACATAGGTTTGGTTGTCATGGAATTGAAATAAGATGTAAATGGAAGTGTAAGTATCGACCACCTATCAGTTGCTAATCTTTTAATCATTGTTCATAGTTGGTTTAGTATATCTCTGCTGGGCTGTGGCTCACCCTATATGGGAACATCATTTTCAGGTACAGGTAGCATGCCGCCTCTACGAACATAGCTTGGGAGGCTAGGGACAAGACATACTTTTGTTGCTTTATTTTCCTTTTGATGTATTACATGTAATTTCAAGCCAAGGGCTTAATGTGTAACCGAGTTAATACTCTCTTTTGTAACCAAGTGATAACTTGGAAAGCTGTAAGCCCGCAGGGCATTTACTTTTGTTGTTAACGTGTAATACTTTTTTAATGAAGTACTCTGATTATTTGAGGGATTGTGGATCTTTTGTATATAAATGTATGTTTATATTGATGGGTTTAATATTATTATTTTGAGGGCGTGACAACTTGGTATCAGAGCGTACCGGGTTCGAATACTTTGGGTACGTGGGAAGTGATTAGGATCACAATGGGTTTGTCTCGCTTGATAGAGACTTAGATGTAATGTCATATGCTATGTGCTTAATTAATAACATGCTTATGTGACTATGTGGGTATGGGATTTAGTTTCTAGGATGTTGATTGGATCCTTGGGTTTCTGCGAGTCTTGTTGGAAAGGCACTTGATCAATGCTATTTCTGACCGGAACTCTAGTAACGCCTCGGGACTATCATTATCCGGAAATGAAATTCGTAAGTGCTTATGTGTTTATGTGCTTACGTGGAGTGAATTACAGTTGTCCATGTATTAGGACGTAAGTGTTTAGCTTCGGCACATGTATGAGTGTGCTAACGTGTCTCTGTACTTTTACTAGGATGCCTAGGCGAGGAAGTTGTGATTTCCCTCCTTCCGCTCGGGAAGAGTTGTGGAAACAGTTTGTGGAGTTACGCCAAGGTACTACACCTTTGGTGCGGTTCGAAAGGTGGTTTGCTAATCTGTCGAGGTTTGCTCCAGAATTGGTGGAGACGGAGGACTTGCGTTGTTTCGAGTTTGAGAGTAAGCTGCGTGACGACATCCGTGTGAGGATAGCGGGGTCTTGGCATAAAAGATATAGTGTGCTTGTTGAGGCAGCTGCCCATGTAGAGGTTGCGGTGCTAGCAATGGGGCAGAGTGGGGAGGGAGCCATCTCGGCAACTCCCGTGACTCAGGGTGTTGGTAGACCTTTTAAGAGGCAAAGGGGTTTAAACCCGCAACAGGAAGGTCGGGCTAGAACCACCCTTCCAGTGTCGGATTTGGGTTCGGGAGAACGTAAACAGAGGGATGTCGTTTGTTTCAAATGTGGTCTTCTAGGCCACAAGGTTTCGGGTTGCCCACAGAGGAAGAGGGCAGGGTTAGCAGTTCAACCAGTAGTCGTACCACCAGGATCATCTAACCAGCTGGGTTTTGGGTCGATCAAATGCTCAGTGGGGAGACAGTTGTTGGGGTCTTCATCAGCCCAGATTCTGAACCAGTCTCGTGCTCAGGCACCGCCTACTTGTTGGATGTGTAATCAGCCGGGTCATATTCGGCGTTTCTGTACTCAGCCGGGGGCTTCTTTAGGGGTTTTGCAACCTAGCCAGGCTCAGTTTCATTCGACTGAGCAGGAACAGTATCGTTTTGGGGGACTAGCAGGCCAGATTGCGAGGGCCTCAGTAGAGTCGGGTTTCCAAGCCCCAGTTGGGGAAGTTCGTAGTTGTTCCAGGTGTGGACAGAGGGGGCACGTCGGTAGTTCTTGTCCGTGGTTAGTAAACTCGTAGGTTGTCTAGTGTTTGGAGATGACCAATTTTGGCGGTCCAGCGAGGGACGGCAGTGGTGGTAATACCGAGGGGTTGGTTTCGTTTTGGCTAATCCGTTTTGTAATCGGTGAATTATCGTTTGTGATCATTGGGTTCCGTTGTGTAACCAATGTGTTGTGGGAATGTTGAAACATCTAAACTGTTTGTTTGTCTATATATATACATATATGCTTGGTTTGTCAATTTCCTCGGATTGGGTGGATTGGAACATTGTGTAGCTTTAAAGTTTTATTGATGTGATAAGTTGCTATAAGACCATAAAATTTTTGGTAAATGCATTCTTGTGCATGTGTTTTGGTTTGGGAAAAGTGAGGGCAGTTGAGCTGTGTTTTCAAATTTAGAAAGATCACAGGGGGATGCGTATCTTAACCAGGAGTGCAAGGGGGCGAGGGCAGTTATACTTACCGGTGTTCGAAGTTTCACCAGTGTTATCTAATCAATTTTACATGTGTAAAAGTGATGTTAGTCTACTGTCGCGGGAACTCCTCGAGAAGACGTGCAGTGTGAGATTAATACTAGATAGTATGAAATTAACATGGTGTTTTGCAAGAGCACGGCGCATAATCTTGTTAGGAGTAGACTTGTATTTTCGTGGTGAGTAACGTTGCCAAATTGGCATGTGTTGTGATTGGTCATTCGATAGAGGAGTGTTAGTCCCTATATAAGGGTGTGACTGTTAACATCAGGAGTGGTGCGTTTTGAGCAGCTGACGCTATATCTCGAGTAGTAGCTTATGGACGCTTCCTAAGTTTCTGGACTTCCTTACTTTGATCGAAAGTGGTAGGTTTGTACCTTAACACTGGTTAGGTCGGGAGGTGCTGTCGTGAGGATTGATTGGGTGTATAACCCGTAGTTTGGGTGTGGACCGTGAGTCGAGTCACCGTAGTAAAGTCTTGGCGGAAAAAGGTTTGGGGATATTAATGAGAGGGCTTGCAAAATAAGGAGATTTTGCCTAATACAGTTGAATGTATTAGATGTGATGGTTTCACGAGTTGCGTGGTGTTGGCAAGATTATGTGAGAATGTTCGAGGGGATGTGAGATTTGTATCTCGAGTTAGTGGGAAGGGTACCTGTATGTTGGTTCGTGTTTTGGGTCTTGCTAGTCAGTGAGCCCGTGGTGACCCCATCGGTTGTACAGGGGAAGTGTTCGTATTGTGATTGGTTATCAATGGTTGGGTGTGAGGTTGTGAGTGGATGCCGGTAGCATTCTTTGAAGGAAGAGCAGTTTATGTTCTAAAGTAATGAGTATAGCGTTGGTCAAGGTGGTCCTTCGTGTTCGGGTTGTTGTGATTGAGGTTGACCATGTCGGTCTTTGGTCAAGGAAGTGAGCAGGCTTGCTAGATAGCCATGGCGGGGAATGGTGATTCCCTTAGACGTAGTGTTGATGCGGTTCAGTTTTAGGAGATCCGGAGAGGTTCCAAAATTTGTGGTTTGTCTAGAGAACTCCGTGGTTGGGGTCAGTGGCTTGAGTGGCACATCAGTGTGTGGATTACTGAGTGTAGAGTTTATTGAGTTGATTAGTCAGCTTGTCGGTAACGGGTTTCGGGTTGGCATTGGTCACCTTGAGTTTAGTCTCGTTGGTTGTAAATTTTGTATGTTGATTAGGGAAAACTGAAACTAATCAAACATGTTTTGGCACAGAATCTGAAGGTTGGAATAATACATCTAATATATGTATTGATTGATCATTGTGAATGATTGTCTTTTATACATTATGTATGTATGATGTTTGGTTTGATATTGATACAGCACTAAGATGTGTATCATTTGTGTGTTAAGGGGGGGGGGGTATTGTGGGGATGAGATGTGATCTCATTTGGTTGTTGGCCAGGTTCTGAGCCGTATTTATACCTTATGTGTTGATAGTACTGTTGTTATTTCTATTAACTATCATTATAGAAATGTTGTGTCCCATGTTAGTTGTGGCATCACCATGTGAGTGATGGTTGTTGATAGTGTCACTTTGGAAAGAAATGGAAAACAAACTTTTCCTATTGTTTGGGACCGTCTAGATGCATTGTTGAAAAGTTGATTTAATTCAAGGATTTTAAAGAATTCCCGATTAATCTTTTGGGCAAATAAACTGTGGATGACTCTGCGTTTTGGGTAACACCGTATTTGTGAAAAATGTTTGCAAAGCTTTTGAGTTTTCGTATGGAACATGCAAGATTTATTCCGGAACGTTAACGTTAAAAATTTAAACATCTTTGGGAAATGCCTCTTGAACAAGAAAATGTTTTCTTATTATCTACTCTAAAGATTTGCTTTGGTCGTGTTGTTGAGTAGTGACTTAGCTTGGAGTGCTAGTCGGTTGTTGGTGAAATTGTTTCGGGGGAGGTTTGGTTTGTTGAGACTTGCGTACCTAAGGTGTGGTCATTTAGAATGTGTTTCCTTGGTTAGTATCTTCCTTGCTAAGAGTAAGTCGGAGGTTTGTTGTGAAAGTAATTTCTTTCCTTGGGACTCGATTGTTGAATGCTCTGTAATCTGTTGGCCTTGTGTTTTGGCGTACCCTTGATTTCGAGGACGAAATTCTTTAAGGGGGGGAGGTTATAGCGATCCCGGTATTTCCTGTTGTTGTTTAACTGTAGTCCGGACTCGGTTCCGTAGATTCGTTGTTGTCTTATCGTCATTTCTATCCCCTACTCTTTTAATTAGAGTTTTGGGTTGTGTTGGGCAAGTTGGGAATAAGTTGGTCATGTTTTAAAACTTAGAAATTTTGCCCAGGTTTTGGTCTCTCCGCTCGAGCGGCGATTTGACGCTCGAGCGGGATTTTGTTGCTGCTTTTCCGCTCGATCGGCAGTTTGGACGCTCGAGCGTGAATTTCCTTCTCTCAGCATTTTGGACATCTGCAGAAAATTCTGGGAGAGTGCATCCGGCGCTCGAGCGGATCTTGGGACGCTCGAGCGTGAACCTGTGTCTGACGCTCGAGCGGGGTGTTGTACGCTCGAGCGGACCTGTTTTTATATCAGTCCGTGAAATCACTTTTTTGATCAGTTTTTGATTTCCTTTCTCTCTCTTACTTTTTCAAAACCTCCATTGAAGAGCAACTCACTCTAAAACCCTAACTTCTCTCTTAGGATTGATCTAGTAGGAGTTGTTTTCTCACCTTGGGCCTTTACAAAAGTTGTGTTGATCGTAAAGGGCTATCTTTTAATCTGAAAATTTCGAAATTTGGAGCATTTCCGTTTCTTCATCTCCTTCGTTGAGCCCCATCATTCGAGGTAGGGATATCCTACTCCTCTTTATGAGCTTTGTCTTTGAATTTTAGCATTTTGATATGTCGGGGGTTGTTGGGTAATTTTGAGAAAGTTTGGACCTTTGTGTAATTTTACAAAAGTTGGGGTTTTATTTATAATAAACCTGGAAGCATGTTTGGTATAGAGAAATGGAATAAATGTTGAATCATTGATGAAAATGGGACCTAAGGGTTGTGATGGTAATTATGGAAAATGACCTAATTACATTGTTTGATTAATTGAGATAATTAATTGTGAGAAATGAGGAAATGAAATGGAATTATTGAGATTGGGAATGTATGGGGAAAAAGAGTGTAGTTGAATTATTTATCACTCACCGAATTGAAATGTTGATTGAATATCCATTTGTGCATTTATTTCCTGTTTAGAAATAATTGCTTTGGGCTACCGGTGGAGGGTAGTGTTGATTGTTGTAGACAATTCATGATGATTAGGCAAACTAAAACTAATCAATCGGATGTGTCATAGAGTATGACGGTTGATAGAATACATTAACTTTATGTATTGAGTGATTGTGTATATGACCAATGTGTTTATATGCATTATGTGTAGACGGTTGGTAGAATGCATTAACTTTATGTATTGATTGATTGTGTATAGAACCCTTGTGTTTATATGCATTGTGTATAGAGGAGGAGATGGGGGATGTACTCCGCGGTTTAGGGGAAGATGGGGGATGTACCTCTAAACCGGATAGGATTGGGAGGAGATGGGGGATGAACTCTGTAGATACAGCTCATATGCTTGTCTAGTGAAGTGTAGATACAGCTCATATGCTTGTCTAGTGAAGTGTAGATACAGCTCATATGCTTGTCTAGTGAAGTGTAGATACAGCTCATATGCTTGTCTAGTGAAGTGTGGATACAACTAATATGCTTGTCTGTTGATGTGTGATATGCTTATCTATCGGAATGTTGATGTAGCTCACATGCTTATCTGTTGTAGTAGTGATATAGCTCATGTGCTTATCTATTGAAAAGTCTATTTGATTTGATATAGCATTAAAATGTATATCATCATCGTTTGTGAAGTATGGAAGTAGTTTATGTGTTATTGATACAACACCAAAATGTGTATCCACCGTGAATTTTGAAAATGTTCTAGTGATGAACTATAATCTCATCAAAATGTTTTGGCCAGAGTACTGAACCCCGTTTTCAAACTCAAAGTTGAATAAGAAATGAAAGGTGAATTGTAACATAGGTTTGGTTGTCATGGAATTGAAATAAGATGTAAATGGAAGTGTAAGTATCGACCACCTATCAGTTGCTAATCTTTTAATCATTGTTCATAGTTGGTTTAGTATATCTCTGCTGGGCTGTGGCTCACCCTATATGGGAACATCATTTTCAGGTACAGGTAGCATGCCGCCTCTACGAGCATAGCTTGGGAGGCTAGGGACAAGACATACTTTTGTTGTTTTATTTTCCTTTTGATGTATTACATGTAATTTCAAGCCAAGGGCTTAATGTGTAACCGAGTTAATACTCTCTTTTGTAACCAAGTGATAACTTGGAAAGCTGTAAGCCCGCAGGGCATTTACTTTTGTTGTTAACGTGTAATACTTTTGTAATGAAGTACTCTGATTATTTGAGGGATTGTGGATCTTTTGTATATAAATGTATGTTTATATTGATGGGTTTAATATTATTATTTTGAGGGCGTGACATCAATATAATAATATGCCCAAACCCCCTCCCCCCAAAGGTAAGGCCCAAACCAGCCCAAAAATATGAAAAAAAATACACAGGTGTTGACACCACCAACGCTGGTGTCGACCCTATTTTCCAGCCGCCAACATGCATAGATTCTGTAACACAAGAGGGTCGACCCTATCCCAGATTGGTGTCTACCCTTGTGGACAGCAACAAGAGGCAGGTGTCGACACCACCAAGGCTGGTGTCGACCCTATATTCCAGCGACACTTCTAGAAACATTACAACATGCAAGGGTCGACCCTTAGGAAGGCTAGTGTCGACGCCAAGGAAAAATTTCTAAGTTTCCAAGGAACTTTAAACCAGAACAAACACGAACAACCAAACCCAACAAGATTAAATTGGATTATACTCCTCCAAAACCAACATTCAATAACACCAAAGATTTCCAAAACAAAATAAAGGATTCAAATACACTTCTTAAAAGTTTTAAAGGACACAAATGCTACAATATCTCTTAATTTTTATTAATTATAAATTATTATTCATAATATGTACTCTATTGTTTATAAATTTTATTAATATTTTTATTTTTTTAATTATAATATTAACCATTCCTCGCCCACTCCCAATCCATCACGTCGCCATCCCTACTTGTAAGACATAGGCCTAATAAAGTGTGCAACAGTTCAAACTCTAAAAAATCTACATCCATCCTTTTTGCGAAAGTTAATTTTTCTGGCTGTTATTTATTTATTTATTTTTTAATGATGAAACAACAGCCTACATAGGCCTACTCAAAAGGCTTCCATTACATATGGTAGTAGTAGAGTTTATGGTTTGTGGAAGGAAGATCAGCTGCAAGGTGAAGAACTGAATATCCTTAACAAAGTTAAGTCTACATGGCCACAATTCCAATTTTTGACGGTATCAACTACAAGTTTTGGAGTGTGAAGATGAGAACTCTGTTTTTATCTATGGATTTGTGGGATACGGTACTGGATGGGTATGACGATGAGACCAACAAGGAGAAGCAACAGAAAGATGCTGCAGCTCTTTCTTACATCCAGCAAGGTGTCTCAGACCAGATCTTTCCAAGAATCAAGAATGGTACAAAAGCCAAACAAGCTTGGGACATTCTCTTTGTCCGATTTAATACTAAGGTCAGAACCAACGGGTTAAACTTCATTTACAATCATTTGTATTTTTTTATTTTTGGGTTAAATTCATCTTAGCTCATCAAAATTTCAGGCTAAACTTCTTTACCTCTTATGGCTCAAAAATAATCAAAGAGGCCCATGTGATTTTGGACCACATATAAAATTATTATAATACCATCAAATCTTTTTTTTTTTTTTTGTTATTTTCTCTTTATCTCCTCTCTCATAAACACAATTTACCAGGTTTAACATTAATTTAATTAGATCACAATTAATTATAATTTCTTAATTATTTATTTTAATTCTTCTTTTTATTCTAATTTTAATTTAATTATATTTTATATCATAATTAATTCTAAATATTTAATTATTTATTCTAATTACTAAATTTTTAATCTAATTTTAATTTTATATTTTAGATCACAATTAATCTTAAATGCTTAATTATCTATTATAATTAATCTAATTTTAATTTAATTATATTTTAGTTCAATTTTTAATTATTATTTATTTTATATTTTTATTTAATTATATTTTAAATCTTTTCTTAATTGTATTTTATACTTTAGATCAATTTTTAATTATATTTTAATTTGATTTATTTTATTTTAATTAACATGTTCATCTAATTTTAGGTTTAGAGAAAAATGGGATAAAATTGTTTTTTTTTTTTTTGTTATATTAATTTCACTTTAATTTTTCAGGAAATCAAATCCACTCTCAAAAGTAGTGTGTGAAATACACATTCTTGTTTGGATGGAAAAATCAATGGTAACACTTTAATCTAAAATCATATGAGGATTTTCTAGCTATATTTGAACCCTAGGGAGGTAAAATGCTCAAACCCCCAACCACAAGGGGATAAAATAAATTTAACCCTTTATTTCTTTTTTGTTATTTCTGTAAAAAAATATAAGATGTTAATGGGTTAGTAAGTTACATCACAATGAAAGGATAATAGTCGCTCCATTGACTCAAATCCCGAATGTCTGACTTTCTCGTTATTTTAAATTTTCAAGAGATAACTACATGGTCCACGATATAAATAAATTTTATGGTATTATGCATATAACAACCTTCATAATCCAAGATCTATAACTATCATGATTTTCATGTAAATAATTGTACTTACCTGAATCCATTGCTGTGGTACTTACCTAAATCCATTGCTACGGAAAACTTTAGAGATTTAATAGATGATTGAAAACAAACGCTAAGTTTTAGGTTTATGAATAAATCATTTCTCTCTCTTAACCTTCTTTAAAATATGTGAATTCAGAATTTTTTGATGGGTACTCTGAATGTTATTTTATGGGCAAAGCGATGACCAATTTCGTTGTTCAAACATAACTCTACTTGCCCATCAAAATAACAAACTTGGAAACCACTCTTCTTATTGACCTATCAGATAAAACTTGTGACTAAAGATATGGAACATAAATCCTATTAAATCTATATTTAATATTGTCATATCATGTGAGTCACTATAATAACTAAATAATTAAATTTAATCTTACACACCTGGTCACTCCTAGCATTTTCCATTTATTTGTGTTTATAACTGGGCAAATTTTACTTTATCACATTATGATTTGACCTATGTTGGGATTTCCTCGTTTCTCTTTAGGAAATAACCAAGTAGCCATATTTGCGAACCAAAGTATACTATTAGCCCCGCTAACGATTTAATGAAAAAGATTAAAATGTCTCTATATATAAGTAATCTAGGTGTGCAAACTATGGATATTTTCATTATTTATTTGGGAGACAAATTGCAACTTAACTCCTATACTTTATTTTATGTGTATATAATCTCCCTTATGCCTATATGTGTTTTACATTATGCCTATATGTGTTTTACATTTGCTATTATTTAAAATTTGAAATGAGCATATAATCTCCCTTATGCCTATATGTGTTTTGCATTTGCTATTAAATTACACAATATTTAACGTTACAAGGGGTTTATGTGATTATTTTCAAATGAGAATGGGATAATTCACACATGGGCAAAAGTAATATGGTAAAATGAAATTTGCCTTCTATAATTTATTTTTTGTTTTATTTTATTTTGCTTTTTATTTGTAGAATTTAATAACACCCATAGACCTGAGGCAAGCAGGGGCAACCTAATTGATAGTGTCTACACTTGTAGCAACTGTGGCCTTTACTGCTGGTTTCACGATGCCCGATGGATACAATGGCAACGATGGCCCAAACCAAGGCATGGCGATTCTAACAAGAGAATTAGCTTTCAAAGCTTTTATGGTAACCAATACCATAGCCATGTCATTATCCACTTCAGCAGTGCTCATCCACTTGAATGTGGCTATGACTAACAATCAGGATAAGCTAGAGAGGAAAGTGTATAGAGCTTCTTATCTTATTACTTATGCTGGGGTTGCAATGGTGTTGGCATTCGTTACGGGGACATACACTACAAGAAAATACATTTTTGCCGGCTATTTTTGGCTACCAAAAACAATTTAATCGCCAAAAGTTGCGGAATTCGCTACCAAAAATAATATTAGTCGGCAAAAGTCAACTTTTTAGCTACTAATTTTTTTTAGTAGGGGAATGTTGATCATTGGTGACTAAAAAAAATTTAGTAGCTAAAAATATTACAATTGGCGACTACAAAATTTTTTAGTAGCTAAACATATCACAATTGGCGACTAAAAGAAATTTTAGTAGCCGTAGAGCTACTTTTAGCTACTAAATTGTTTAGTAGCCGAATGAAAATAAAAAATTAGAATTTTATCTTTGGCGACCAAAATTTTGGTCGCCAAAAATATATTTTCGGCGACAAAATTCCTTTTTAGTCGCTGTAGAGCTACTTTTGGCTACTAAATTGTTTGGTAGCCGAATGAAAATATTTCATTTATTTTTTATCTTTGGCGACCAAAATTTTGGTCGCCAAAAATATATTTTCAGCGACAAAATTCCTTTTTAGTCGCTGTAGAGTTACTTTTGGCTACTAAATTGTTTGGTAGCCGAATGAAAATAAAAATTTATTTTTTATAATTTTGGTCACCAAAAATATATTTTCAGCGACAAAATTCCATCTTAGTCGTTGTAGAGCTACTTTTGGCTACTAGATAGATTTAGAGATTAAAAAACTAAAACAAGAACTCATGATGGGTCCATGTTTGGATGTCTTTCATTAGTTAATAGCTATTACTCTCCTTGTCTTTTAAAGTTTGAAATTATTACAATATATATATGTCGTCCAGAAGTGCCTCTATACACACCAAACTAATGATTAAAATTTGTTTTTTTAAAGATGTTTTTGGACATACAAATGTGGATATGTTTTTTTTTAACTAGTACAGGAGGGCATTGTTTTTATATCTCTATCCATATGTATAGTGGTTTGTACAAATTAATTTTTTGGTGTGGTAAATATCAGCTAAGTTGGCATGGTAGAAATTAACATAGCATGTGGTACAAAATAGTTTTGGGGCAGTACAAAATATAATTTTTGTTGTGGTACAGAAGTTCTAGGTGTACAATTAATTTGGTTATTCCTGTTTTATGTATGGAATTAAATTATTGACGTTGGATTAGACTTGGTTCTTATGGAATTTGTTATATACATATATAATTGGACATTCAATATTAATCATTTGGATGGTTGAAACTGAAATGTGTACACGTTGTTGAATGCTTGATAACATATTTAGTGTTGATAGATTATATTGTTTATACAGGGTACAGGTTGTATTCATAATGGATACAGGTTGTTTAGAAATTTCTTTTTTTTTTAAAAAAAAAAAAACACGTTAAAATATTTGGCCACCAAATATTTTGGTAGCCAAATACGAAATCAAATGTTTTGGTGACTAATAATTTAGTAGCAAAAACATAACCCAAAAATTTTTTGCGATCAAATAATTAGTAGCTAAACAATTGAGAATGAGAGAAAGAAACTATTGCCACTAAATTTTTTAGTCACGGGAAAAAAATGGTATCATTTAGTGACTAAAACATTTGGTGGCAAAAAGTGAAGAAGTGAATGTTAAGAGGCATTTGGCTACGAAACTTTTAGTGGGCAAAAGAAACAACAACCAAAATTAGTTAGTCGCTAAAAATATGTATTCTATTGGTGCCCAAAATGTTTGGTCTATAATAGTCATTCTCATTTTATGGTAGCACTTTTAGTGACTAACACTTTAGTCGCCAAAATCATCTTTTGCCGACTAAATAATGTTTCGTAGCCAAATGAGTACTTTCGGCGACCAATTATTTAGTAGCTAAAAGTGACACTTTCCCCGACCAAACCAACTTAGTAGCCAAAAGTACTCATTTGGCGACAAAAGGTTTTAGTGGCGGAAACATAACATTTGCCGACTAAACTAAATTTAGTAGCTAAATGTAGTCACTTTCGGCGACCAAACAAAGTTTAGTCGCCAATACTATCGCCGACAGGGTAAAGGCGTCGAGATTGGCGACAAAATATTTTAGTCGCTAAATCGTTTCAGCGACCAATTATTGGACTTTTGGCGACCAATATTTTGGTAGCCAAAAGTGACATTTCTTGTAGTGATATGCTGTCTTAGCACATTCATCTGGCCTTGCTATTTTAGTTTGTGTTATCGGCTGCTTTCCCCTACCATTTTTCTTGATTACCAACATCATGGACAATGTTACTTTTCAATTTGTGAAGGCCATATTTAATGGATCTAAAGGGGGGTACGTTTTAAAAAACACCATTTATTATAATAATATTATTTATAATTATTTACAAATTATTGACACTTGCTCCTAAATTTTTCTTCTTTTAGAAATTTTAAGAATCATCTTCTCTAGATTTTAAAAGAAGGTTTGATTGACTATCACTCTATATCTATGAAACATGTAATCAAAATATAAAATTAATTAAAAAAAAGACAAAATATAATAAAAGAAATTTGTTTTTTTTCTTATAATTAGTGTTGATTATAAGCTATAATCTGTAAAGAATAAAATCAGATATCAGTTAATTACTTGATCACATTAGTAGAAATTGATATTATAGTTTGTATTTTATTTCTAAATTTTTTGATTAGATATATATATATATATATATTCGTCCGCTATATGATAATTCTGCCCCGTACTATTGTTTATTGATGCTATGCTGTGTTTAATGTATTCGGAGAAAATATCATTTCGCCCTCCAAACTTTCACATGTTTTTCAATTTGACCCCTAAAGTTCGATTAATATC
Organism: Camellia sinensis; assembly: GCF_055761805.1. Taxonomy (NCBI): domain Eukaryota; kingdom Viridiplantae; phylum Streptophyta; class Magnoliopsida; order Ericales; family Theaceae; genus Camellia; species Camellia sinensis. The sequence continues at coordinate 88,437,836 of NC_138965.1, forward strand.
AATTTTACACCTAAACTTTCAAAATTTTGATCAATTTGGCTCCTGCCTTCACATTCTATTTACAATTGAACGGAATGTGCTGACATGGGAGGTAAATTGATTTTTAAGGTATAATTTGGGGGACAAATTGATTTTTAAAGTATAGTTTAGGGGGTAAAATGAAATTTCTAATGAATTTTGGTGCCATGTCATCACATTCCATCTAATTGTAGACGGAATGTGACAGCAAGGGCTAAATTGATTAAAATTTCAAAAGTTTGGATGTAAAATTGATATTAATCGAAATTCAAAGATCAAATTAAAAAATGAATGAAAGTGCAGGTTTTAGCTCGAGAGCGCAGGGCACCCAAATCTGTATCAGTAGTGATGTAAAGTCTATGCTTATGGTTCTATTGGCTTCTACGTAAATAAAGATTACCAAAAGTCTCTGATTGTTGACATTTACATACATACATACATACATATATATATATATATATATATATATATATATATATATATATATATATATATATATATATATATATATATATTGTATTAGTTATGGTGGCTGAATGCTATCATCTAAGTTTGGTGTCCATCATCAGAAGCTATATTTAGTTGTTTTCTTTAGCACCACCAGTTGGCTATCTGTGTGGAAGATTTTGCGGGTTGGAGTTAAGGGCAGTAGGGTGAGGCTGCTGTAGAGGTTTGTGCTAGATGGAGCTCTTGGGGGATGTTGCTGCTGCAGTGGTGTATTGCTGCTACTGCTAATTGGTTTATAATCATCATTATGTGCTATGGCAGTTGAGTGGATCAGATCAGATTGGAACATTCTGGTTGAGAATGGTTTTGTTATCTGCTAACGGTTGTTGCTTTGGATGCTGCTAATGGTTACTGCTGCAGTGCTAGTCTTGGTATTGGACTGTTGCTTGGTGCTGTGCTGTTGTGATGGCTTTGGTGCTGTTTTGATATAATTCGTTTTTGTTTGTCTTGGTCTTTGAAATCAGAGGTTAGCTGCTGCTGCGTGCTGTTTTTGTTCCTGCTTGTTGTTTTTCCTTGTCTTTGGTTGGCTTCTTGCCAACTTTGGATGGTGTGCTAGTAAGGGATTGGTGGGCATACTAGTGCCAACCTAGTTGGGATTGGTATGTCTTGCTATGATACTTTTTGCACCCATCCCTTTTCTTTTCTTGATGTAATGTGTTCTTGTTTCATCAATAAAGTTTTTTTTTTTTTTGCCGATCAAAAAAAAAAAAATATATATATATATATTAGTTGGGGTGTCCGCGAGTTACACGTGGCATATGAATTGATTTATAAACAAAACATGGGTTCTTATTTAGATTGTTTTCTCAGATAATTTTGTATTAATGTATTAATGTGAGTTTCTGTTTTATATAGTGATTTTGTGCTTAGTTTACAATGTTGGAATTGTAGTTTATTTTGCTGGCACAATCACTCTAAGGTAGAAATAAGTTAAAATATGGGTTTGTTTGGGGATGGGTTGTCTATGCAAAGCTAAAATAGTTAATAAAACAAAACATCCCATTACATTACTTTCTCTACTTTTTATTTTTTATTTTTTTTACATATCTTTTCGTAAAAAATCAAATGGTCAACTAAAATATTCCCAAACGAACTTGGTGATTATTTATGGATGTCTAATTCTTTAGAAATAAAGTTAATCTTTATTTATTATTATTTTTTGATAATGTTAACTGCAAAATAAAAATAAAAATAAATAAATAGAATATAAAACATATAAAGAAAATATCCTGGGTAGTTAAAATTCATTTTGAGTGTGATGTAAGTTAGACTTAAAATAAATTTTATCCAACACTTTTATGTGTTTAATTTTTGTGAGTCTAACACTATTATGCCTACTATCTAAAAAAAAACACTATTATTCCTTTCCTTTTCCATAATCCAGTGAAAAATTTATTGCACAAAAAATAATACAAAAAATTAATACATTTTAGTATTTTGTTATATTCAATGATTTTTAAATTTTTTTTGTACAAATTATATATTTTTTAAGTGTATATATATTAAGTCGAACTCAAATTAAAAACTCAAAAATTAATTTTGAAAATTTTAAATCATAGAGAGTGAAAATTTTGTTGACATAACCTTTTAAATTACTAAAAAAAAAAAATTAATCAATTTATAACTTGTGCACAAAAAGAGTATAAAATAGGGAATAACTTTTCTTTAGCCCGATCAGATTTAGCGCGTTGTTGGGCTGTGTGGGCCCACTATAAAACCCACATTGATAATTCGAACTATTCAATATGTAATACTTGTTGAGTACTTTATTCTTGCAATAAATAACGTTGATTGGATATCAATAGCCTTTTTTTTTTTTTTTTTGATCAGTAAAAAAGCTTTATTGATAAAAAGAACACAATACATGCATAATTTACATCAACAAAGCGGGGAAGTGCACTAAGCATCAAAGCTAACCTTAACAATCCCAACTAGGTTGGCACTGCAAAGAAAGCACAATCATATGTTAGCACTAGCACCAAGATTGGTGAGAAACCAATCAGAAGCAACCAAAGCAAGTAAAAGAGAAAAACAGAACAACTATGCAACCAATTAGAGCAACAACAACCAATGCATCAGCAACAATCAAATACAATCAAGCAACCAATGCAGCAGCAGAACAACAGTCTACTAGACCAACAACAATCAACCCCAATCAAGACACCCGCAACAATAGCATTACACCCCTCCTCCTTATATTTGCAATGACCAGAGCAACCTCCTACAGCAGCATACTAACTACGAAGACCCCAGCAGCAATAGCATTACAACTCCCCTCCTAATATCTACACAGACCAGACCAGCGTCCTACAGCAGTATGCCAACCAACAACATACATCAGCAGGCCTCAGAGCAGCACACTAGCAACAGGGGCAGCCCAAAATCCAATCCTCAACCCAAAACAGAACACCATCAGCAACCCATATACACCAACAGAACACAGCAGCAGTAGCAACCCACCTGTTTGGACTCTCAACAGATAGAAGGTAAAAGTAATGAGCATCTTCAAATTTTGGTATGACTTTACCCCAATTTGCTCAACAATGAAAAACAATATAAACCGCCATTAAGCTATGAACTCCATCCAGCAAAACACCAGAGCAGCAACCATAGCCTTATCCCAAAACAGAACACCAACAGCAGCCCCTCTATACCAGCAGAACACAGCAGCAGAAGCAACCCAGAACACCTGATTGCAACTCTATGCAGATATTAGATAATAGTAATGGGCATCTACAATTTCTTTATATGACTTAAGCCCAATTTGCTCACCAATGCAGACAATATAAACCCTTTATTAACTGTGAACTTCTCCCAGCAACAACCATAACAGCAGCAGCCTCAATTTGCTCACTAATGAAGACAATAAAACCCCCATTTGGCTATGAACTCCACCCAACAGTAACCATAGCAGCAATAACACACCAAGAGCATCACTATACATCAGCAACCCTAACAGTAACAGCCAAATTAGGCTCAATGTAATGCATGTCTTACTTGATCCAAATTGGCCACCACATCATGCACTGAATATTGGAACTCACTAGAGGATGTTATAACCCATAATGCAACTCTAGTTTTAATCAGCTCACAAACCTCGTCCAATATAGGTTGTTTTTCATTAAAAATACACTCATTACGTAGCTTCCACACAGACCACAGGACTGCCAATGGAATTGCCTCCCAGATTTTCTGTTCAATCTTTCTCAATTTGTACCCTCTCCACCAATCCAATACCCCTTTCGCCTTTTTAGGTATTACCTAAATCAAACCCCACCAATTCAACAAATTTGACCATATCCTCCAAACAAAAGTGCACTGCACCAGAACATGACACCCTGATTCCACCTCATAGCTACAAAAAACACAATTTGATCGAGCCTCATTACTAGGACACCCCATTCTTTGGAGGAAAGCTCTTGATTTGATTCTACCCTTCCAAGTGAGCCAGCCAAAAAACTGAACTTTTAGCGGAGAAATATTATTCCAAAGTAGCCTTGATGTCCCCAAGCTCTGCCCCACACAACTCCTATTATAAATTGAATTAACTGTGAACAAACCTGAAGATGAAGCCTTCCAAGCCAATGAATCAGCTTTTTCTGATAAAGATGGGTCATGTGAACGCAAAAAGGACTGTAATCTTACCAACTCATCCTCCTCCCAAACTCTCAGATTCCTTCTGAAACTCAGCTTCCATTCAAATAAGTCACTTCTTTTATCAATCATCTGCTTAAGAGTTGCCTCTTTTTCTACTGATAGCTCAAATAATCTAGGAAAATCCTACTTCAAGCATTTGTTGAAAGCCCAACTATCCTCCCAAAAGCTAACTCTCATTCCATTCCCTACTTGAATGACAGAGTTATCCATAAAGAAACAAAATAGGTTAGAATTGTTGTGTTCCAATCTGAGAATATCGCTCCAGACTCTTGAACACTGAGCACTGCTACCATAAATTGGTCTCCACCTTCCTCCAGAGCTGCTATATTTGTTAATCAAGATGTCTTTCCACAACACACGGTCCTCCCCACCAAATCTCCACCACCATTTGGCTAGTAAACAATCATTGACTTCTTTCAATTTCTTAATCCCCAAACCTCCCAAGTGCTTTGATTTGGTAATCTCCTCCCATTTTACCAGATGGAGCTTCTTTTTGAGTTCTGAACCTCCCCGCAAAAACCTAGCCTGAATTTTGTCTAGCAACTTTGATACACTTGCAGGCAATACACTGGTAAAGAAGATAGCACAGCTTTGATTAGTGTTAACCTACCTCCAAATGATAGTAATTTCCTTTTCCAAGACGCTAACCTAGACTTGAACTTATTGATTACTAGCAACCATGTGCTTTTCCTCTTCGGGCTGGCACCCAGAGGTAAACGAAGATACATGAAAGGTAACTTCTGGATCATACAATTCAATTTTCCTACGAACACATTTACATCTGCCTCTTGTACACCTACTCCACAAACTGAACTTTTATAAAAATTGCTCTTCAATCGAAAAAGCACTACAAAACACCTTAAGATTCTCTCTACATTCAAAATATCATTCTCTTCCGCGTCACAAAACACAATTGTATCATCTGCAAATTGCAAATGAGTGACATTAACCTCCCTTAGGCCAATCGCAGCACCTTTGATTAACTCTAGCTTTAGCTCTTTGAAATAATATATTCAAACCCTCAACCACTATATTAAAAAGAAGGGGAGACAGCGGATCCCCTTGTCTGAGTCCTTTTTCTGGGCAGAATTCATTAGTCGGGGAACCATTAACAAGAATTGAAACTCAAGCTGATTGAATACACGCATTCATCCACCTAATCCACTTATCTTGGAAGCTAAAGCTTGACATCATATCAAAGAGATACTCCCAATTTACGGTATCATATGCTTTTTCAAAATCCAAGTTCAAAATTATCCCCTTCTTTTTTTTCTTCTTCCACCAATCCACTACTTCATTGGATACTAAAATCCCATCTAAAATGTTCCTCCCCCCAATAAAAGCGGCCTGAGATTCTCAAATTATTTTAGGCAATACCTTCTTAAGTCTAGAAGCTAGAACCTTAGATAGAATTTTGTACAGAGATCCAATAAGGCTAATTGGTCTATAATCTGAAACCCCACCTAGATTCTCATTCTTAGGTATCAGTGTGATGAAAGAACTATTGATACCTTTTGCTAAGCATCCATTATCATAGAATTCCTTGAAGAATTGCAAGATATCCTTCTTAAACACTTTCCAACACTTTTGAAAGCAAGACAGGTTGAAACCATCAGGTCTTGGTGCCTTATTTCCATCACTATAGCGATCCCGGTTTTACCCTTGTTGTACAGTGATCCGGACATGTGTCCGTGGATGATAGTAATTGATTATTGTCTTGTTTACATCTATTACTACTTTGTATATTGAGTTATAGGATGTGTTGGGCAGGTTTGTTACAGGTTGGTTGTGTTTGGGAGCCTAGTGCTGCTACCCAGATTTTTGGACCTTCGCTCGAGGGAGGAGTTGGTCGCTCGAGCGAGAGTTGAGTTTGTGTCTAGTGGATCGATCCAGAGTGGCTTCGCTCGAGCGAGCGATTGCGTCTGGTTCTGGACCTGAGAGCTGCATTTCTTGGCTCGAGCGAGTTTTCTTCGCTCGAGCGGTCTGGTTTGTTCTTCGCTCGAGCGAGAAGTCTGTCGCTCGAGCGTGGTTCTAGTTGCAGACCTGAGGGTTTGAGTTGTTAGCTCGAGCGAGCATTCTTTCGCTCGAGCGCACTTCTGAGTTTTCGGCTCGAGCGAGAACTTCTTGGCTCGATCGAGAGTTTTCTGTGTCTGTTCGCTCGAGCGACAAAGGCTTCACTCGAGAGAGCGTGTTTTATATCAACGGACAGTAGCATTTTTTAACATCAGTTTTTCACTTCCTTTTCTTTCAAACCCTAGATCCGAGACTCTCTCTCTAAACCTACACTCTCTCTAAGATTTGATCTCCCTAGAGTGTGAATCTAGCCTAGGGCCTTTGTTAAAAAGATAGAGGGCGTTGAGAGCTTCGACTCAATCTGAAAAAGTTTGGATTTGGAGCACGTTGATCTTCGAGTCTTCATCTCCTTTTTGGCTCAAACTTCGAGGTAGGGATATCCTACTCCTCTCTATGGATTTTGTCTTTAAATTTTAGTATTTTGAGATGTTGGGGTTGGTTTGGTAATTTGGTGAAAGTTTGGGGCTTTTGTGTTATTTTACAAAAGTTGGGGTTTTATTCATAATAAACCTAGATGCATGTTTGGCATAGAGAAATGGAATAAATGTTGAATCATTGATGAAAATGGGACCTAAGGGTTGAAATGTTGATTATGGAAAACGACCTAATTACATTGTTTGATTAATTGGGATAATTAATTGTGAGAAATGAGGAAATGAAATGAGATTGTTGAGATTGGGAATGCAAAGGGTTAAAGGGTGTAGTTGAATTATTTATCACTCACCCGAATGAAATGTTGATTGAATATCCATTTGTGCATTTATTTTCTGTTTAGAAATAATTGCTTTGGGCTATCGGTGGAGGATAGTCGTGATTGTTGTAGACAATGCATGAGGATTAGGCAAACGAAAACTAATCAATGGAATGTGTCATGGAATTTGACGGTTGATAGAATACATTAACTGTATGTATTGAGTGATTGTATATAGAACCAATGTGTTTGTATACGTTATGTGTAGAGGAGGAGATGGGGGATGTACTCTGCGGTTTAGGGGAAGATGGGGGATGTACCTCTAAACCGGATAGTATTGGGAGAAGATAGGGGATGAACTCCGTAGATACAGCTCATATGCTTGTCAAGAGAAGTGAAGATAGAGCTTATATGCTTATCTTTGTGAAGTGTGGATACAGCTTATATGCTTATCTGTGAATGTGAGATATAGTTTTTATACATATATGTTGAGGTGATGATAGAGCTAATATGCTTATCTGTTGAAAAAGGGAAATTGAAAAGTAACTTGGACTCATAAGTCGTGTGACATAAAATGTGGTTTATGTGGATGTATCAGTGTTGGCCATCTATCAATTGCTAATCTTTTAGTCGTTGTTCATGGTTGGTTTAGTGTATTTCTACTGGGCTGTGGCTCACCCTATATGGGAATATCATTTTCAGGTACAGGTAGCATGCCACCTCCAAGGACATAGCTTGGGAGGCTAGAGGCGGACATACTTTTGTCGTTTTATTTTTGATGTATTACATGTAAATTCAAGCCAAGGGCTTAATGTGTAAATGAGTTAGCTCTCTTTTGTTGTAACCAAGTGTTAACTTGGAAAGCTGTAAGCCAATAGGGCATTTGCTTTTGTTGTTAACATGTAATACTTTTTGTAATGAAACTCTGATAAATGGAAGAATGTGGAACTTTTACATATCAATGCACATCTTTATAGTTGGGTTTAATGTTGTTATTTTGAGGGCGTTACAACTTGGTATCAAAGCGTACCGGGTTCGAATACTTTGGGTACGTGGGAAGTGATTAGTATCACAATGGGTTTGTCTCTCTTGATAGAGACTTAGATGTAGTGTTATATGCTACGTGCTTAATTGATAACATGCTTATGTGACTATGTGGGTATGGGATTTAGTTTCTAGGATGTTGATTGGATCCTTGGGTTTCTGGGAGTCTTGTTAGAAAAGCACTTGATCAATGCTATTTCTAACCGGAACTCTAGTAACGCCTCGGGACTATCATTATTCGGAAATGAAATTCGTAAGTGCTTATGTGTTTGTGTGCTTACGTGGAGTGAATTACAGTTGTCCATGCATTAGGACGTGAGTGTTTAGTTTTGGCACATTTGTTAATGTGCTAACGTTTTGTATTACCTTTATTAGGATGTCAGGACGAGGAAGAGGTGCTAGGCGTGGTAGACCTGCGAGACAGGAAGTACCGTTACCGGGTGAGATTCCGGCAGTTCAGGAGGGGGTTGGCCAGGCCAATGTGGCCGAGCCAGCAGGTCAGCAGGCTATGGGTGCCTTGGCTTGAGAGATAGCAGGAGCTTTGGGTATTCTTAGAGCTGGGAATCAGGCAGCTGAGGCAGGGCCTTCTTTCTTGAAGAGGGAGTTTTTCCGGTCTAATCCGGATGAGTTTATCGGGGATCCGAAGGAGCCACTGAAGGCTGATGAGTGGCTAGAGCAAATGAGTAAGACGTTCGAGATGCTTGGCATCGAGGACGGAGCACTGAAAGTGACCTTGGCATCCTTCCAACTGAAGGGAGATGCGGGTCAATGGTGGAAGTACGAGAAGGCTCGTGTTGGTGGTGCTTGGGAGGCATTTGTGAATGCTTTTCATGAGAGGTTTTTGTCTGTAGCAGCTAGGGAGAAGCTGAGGGACCAGTTTAGCCGGCTTAAACATGAGGGCTTGTCAGTGGCCGAGTTTGAGGCTACTTTTACCAGTCTGTCCAGGTTTGCACCGGAACTAGTGGCGTCTGAGGAACGCCGTTGCTATGAGTTTGAGCGGAAGTTGAGGCGGGGCCTCAAGTTGAGAGTTGGTGGGTCTTATATCCGAGAGTATAGACACCTGGTAGGTGCTGCTGCTCATATGGAAATTATGATGCAGGAAGAGGAGGAAGAACAGAGGGGCTCCAAGAGGAGCCAGGATGGTCAGAGTGACGGCAGGAGGCAGAGGGGTTATAACCCTCAGTAGCCTCAGGGTGTAGTTTCTAGATCGACCTTTCCAGTGCCGACTGCAGGCTTGGGGAGTGGCAATCAGGGGGAGTTTGCTTGTTACAAGTGTGGCCAGCTGGGTCACAAGGTTTCAGTTTGCCCGCAGAAGGGTGGGGGTCAGAGAGCTGCATCTTCTTCAGCTAGACCACAGAGTCAGAGTTTGGGCAGGGGGCAGCCCTTGTCTTGTTATCAGTGTGGATAGCCTGGGCACCTGAAGAGGTTTTGCCCGCAGTTGAGTGCCACTTCGGGAGCGTCTGGTTCTAGGCAGACGCAGGGTTTTCAGCCAGCTCAGTCTGTGCAGGCCTCGAGGGCCAATCCGGGAGCTTCGTCATCCCAGTCTGTGCAGCAGTCTTTTGCTCCGAGAGGTGAGCAGGTAGACCAGGGGCCTACGGGGCGGGTATATGCTGTTACCGCGCAGGATTTAGTACCGGCTCCATCGGTAGTGAGAGGTACTTTTCTGTTGTGCAACTTGGTTGCTAGTGTGTTGATTGACACGGGTGCATCTCATTCTTTTGTATCTGCTGCATTTGCATCTATTTTAGAATTGGAGTTGGCACAGTTAGCATCTTCTATTTGTGTGGTATCGCCTTTGGGTGGTGAGTTGATCTTGAAACCAGGTGTCAGGGGTTGTGATATAGAGGTCGCCGACTATAGGCTTCCTTTTCCGTTTGTTGTCATGCCCATGAAGGGCTTTGATGTTATTTTGGGTATGGACTGGCTATCGTCATACCGGGCTGTTATCGATTGCTACCGCCAGAGGGTCACGTTATGTACCTTGAGCGGGGAGTGGTTCCATTTCTTGGGAGACCAGGTTGGTTGTGTGTTGCCACCGGGGTATGATTCGCGAGGGCGAAGTGAGCTTAGTAGTCTACTTGCCAGCTTTGAGAGTGGTGAGACCCAGCTTGTGTTGCCGAGGGTGGTTTGTGAGTATTCGGATGTCTTTCCCGAAGACCTTGTTAATTTGCCACCTCACCGAGAGATAGAGTTCTCTGTTGATTTAGTGCCTGGCACAGCGCTGATTTCTATGGCACCTTACCGTTTTGCTCCAGCAGAGTTGGTTGAGTTGAAAGTTCAGCTCCAGGAATTGCTAGATAAGGGCTTTGTTCGTCCTAGTGTTTCGCCGTGGGGAGCACTGGCCCTCTTTGCTAAAAAGAAAGATGGTGCCTTGAGATTGTGTATTGACTGCAGGAAGTTGAATCGGGCTACGATTAAGAATAAGTATCCTATGCCCCGTATAGATGACCTGTTTGACCAGTTGAAGGGTTCCCGTTGTTTCTCTAAGATAGACTTGAGATCGGGTTACCACCAGTTGAGGGTCAGGGAGGAGGATGTTCCTAAGACGACATTCTGTACGCGGTATGGCCATTACGAGTTTCTGGTGATGCCATTCGGGCTTACCAATGCACCGGCAGTCTTTATGGACTTTATGAACCGGATCTTCCGGGAATTCTTGGATCGGTTTGTAGTCGTTTTTGTGGACGACATCCTTATCCATTCGCCTTCTGAGGAGGAGCACGAGGCACACTTGAGAGTGGTGCTTGAGTTACTTAGAGCCCATAGGCTGTATGCCAAGTTTGGGAAGTGTGAGTTCTGGCTGAGGGAAGTCAAATTCTTAGGCCACGTGGTATCCGGGGAAGGGGTGTCTGTTGATACATCCAAGGTTGAGGCAGTGCAAGATTGGGCACAGCCTAAGAGTGTGTTTGAGATCTGCAGTTTTCTGGGATTAGCTGGGTATTACCGTCGGTTTGTGAAAGATTTCTCCAGGTTAGCGTCGCCGTTGACTAGACTGACTCGGAAGGGAGTCAAGTTTGTGTGGAGTGAGACTTGTGAAAAGTCGTTCCTAGAGCTGAAAGTTAGATTGACCACCGCTCCGGTGTTGATTATTCCGGAGAGAGGGTTAGGTTATGCAGTTTATTGTGATGCCTCACAAGAGGGTTTGGGTTGTGTGTTGATGCAAGAGGGGAAAGTGGTAGCTTATGGCTCACGTCAGTTGAAAATACACGAGAAGAATTACCCCACACAAGACCTAGAGTTAGCAGCAGTGATCTTCGCCTTGAAGATTTGGAGGCACTACCTTTATGGTGAGAGGTTCGAGGTATTCTCGGACCACAAGAGTTTGAAGTATCTGTTTACATAGAGAGACTTGAATTTGAGGTAGAGGAGATGGATGGAGTTCATTGAGGACTATGATTTTGAGTTACACTATCACCTGGGAAAGGCCAATGTTGTGGCCGATGCCCTTAGTAGGAAGTCCATTAGTGATGTAGCTTGTATAGCCATCCAAGAATGGGAGATGCTGGGAGCACTTGGCGAGTTTGATTTGCTACTGGGCGAATCTGTTGAGGCTGCGGCCTTGTTTTCTGTTGTTGCGCAGCCTACACTTGTGACTAGAGTGTTAGAGGCATAGAGAGGTGACCTTGAGGTAGAATCCCTCCGAGAGAAGATCTCCAGTGGGAAAGTTGAGAAGGCTTTGACGGTGTATCCCGACCTGAGTGTGAGATATCGAGACCGTTTGTTTGTACCAGAGTCTTGCCGAGAGGAAGTGCTCCGAGAGTTTCACCATTCACGTCTTGCGGTGCATCCGGGAGGCACTAAGATGTATCGGGATTTGGGTTGCCAGTTTTGGTGGCGGGGTATGAAGAGAGATGTGGCTATTTTCGTATCGAAGTGCCTTACTTGCCAGCAAGTGAAGGCCGAGCATCAGAGGCCAGCGGGTTTGTTACAACCTTTGCCTATTGCCGAGTTGAAGTGGGAGCATGTCACTATGGACTTCGTTGTAGGTCTTTCGAGGACTCAGCGGGGTAGTGATGCTATTTGGGTGGTTGTAGACCGGTTGACTAAGTCGGCGCACTTTATTCCTATGCGCGTGAGAGATTCGGTGGATCATCTTGCCGACTTGTATATTCGGGACATAGTGAGATTGCACGGGGTCCCAGTGACGATCGTCTCGGATAGAGATCCTCGTTTTACTGCTAGGTTGTGGCAGAGTCTGCAGAGTGCCTTGGGCACTAAGTTGACCTTTAGTACGGCTTATCATCCACTGACTGACGGGCAGTCCGAGCGTACTATTCAGATCCTTGAGGATATGCTTCGGGGTTGTGTCCTTGACTTTAGCAGGACGTGGGAGAGGCACTTGCCATTGGTAGAGTTTGCCTATAACAACAGTTTTCAGTCTAGCATTGGTATGGCACCGTTTGAGGCCTTGTATGGCCGACCGTGTAGGTCTCCAGTTTGTTGGGCCGAGGTGGGTGATGCACCTTTGTTGGGTCCGGAGTTGGTTAGGGAGACGACGCAGAAGGTTGAACTTATCCGTAGGAGGCTTGTTACAGCCCAGAGTCGTCAGAAATCTTATGCAGACCGTAGAAGGAGGCCTTTGGCGTTTGAGGTAGGTGATCATGTCTTTCTGAAGATATCACCTAGGCGAGGCTTGATGAGGTTTGGGAAGAGTGGGAAGTTATCCCCTCGGTTTATTGGTCCTTTTGAGATCCTTGAGAGGATTGGCGAGGTTGCTTATCGGTTAGCCTTACCGCCGCAGTTGTCCGGAGTGCATGACGTGTTTCATGTGAGTATGCTTCGGAAGTATGAGCCAGATCCATCACATTTGTTGGATTGGACCGATTTAGAGGTAGGTGAGGATGCCTCGTATGAGGAGAGACCGGTTCGGGTCTTGGATAGGCGGGATCAGGTCCTGCATGGCAAGACCATTCCTTTGGTGAAAGTCTTGTGGAAACATCACGGAGTGGAGGAAGCCACTTGGGAACGTGAGTTGGAAGTCCGTGAGAAATATCCGGACTTGTTTGTTGATATGTAATCTTGTATTTAAATTTTGAACTATTGTTGAACTTAAGAGCTTTTATATATGTCTTAAGTTGTGAAAAATTGAAAATGTTTTGGTTTATTGGAAGTATGTTTTGGAACTTGCCTCATATGGAAGTTGAATGTAACACTATATATGTTGAATATATTGTTGAAATTGGAAAGATAATGCATAATGTTGATGCATGTTGAAAGTAAATATGTTGTTTACATATTGTGAAATGCCTCTTGTTAAAGGGATGGGATGACCGGTAATGGGTCGAATTGTTGAATGTTAAAATGTAACATTATCTAAAATGGAGGAAAACCTGTTTTTGAAAACTTGTGCTTAATTTCGGGGTCGAAATTCTTTAAGGAGGGGAGGTTATAGCGATCCTGGTTTTACCCTTGTTGTACAGTGATCCGGACATGTGTCCGTGGATGATAGTAATTGATTATTGTCTTGTTTACATCTATTACTACTTTGTATATTGAGTTATAGGATGTGTTGGGCAGGTTTGTTACAGGTTGGTTGTGTTTGGGAGCCTAGTGCTGCTGCCCAGATTTTTGGACCTTCGCTCGAGCGAGGAGTTGGTCGCTCGAGTGAGAGTTGAGTTTGTGTCTGGTGGATCGATCCAGAGTGGCTTCGCTCGAGCGAGTGATTGCGTCTGGTTCTGGACCTGAGAGCTGCATTTCTTGGCTCGAGCGAGTTTTCTTCGCTCGAGCGGTCTGGTTTGTTCTTCGCTCGAGCGAGAAGTCTGTCGCTCGAGCGTGCTTCTAGTTGCAGACCTGAGGGTTTGAGTTGTTAGCTCGAGTGAGCATTCTTTCGCTCGAGCGCACTTCTGAGTTTTCGGCTCGAGCAAGAACTTCTTGGCTCGATCGAGAGTTTTCTGTGTCTGGTCGCTCGAGCGACAAAGGCTTCGCTCGAGCGAGCGTGTTTTATGTAAGTGGACAGTAGCGTTTTTGAACATCAGTTTTTCACTTCCTTTTCTTTCAAACCCTAGATCCGAGACTCTCTCTCTCTAAACCTACACACTCTCTAAGATTTGATCTCCCAAGAGTGTGAATCTAGCCTAGGGCCTTTGTTAAAAAGATAGAGGGCGTTGAGAGCTTCGACTCAATCTGAAAAAGTTTGGATTTGGAGCACGTTGATCTTCGAGTCTTCATCTCCATTTTGGCTCAAACTTCGAGGTAGGGATATCCTACTCCTCTCTATGGATTTTGTCTTTAAATTTTAGTATTTTGAGATGTTGGGGTTGGTTTGGTAATTTGGTGCAAGTTTGGGGCTTTTGTGTTATTTTACAAAAGTTGGGGTTTTATTCATAATAAACCTAGATGCATGTTTGGCATAGAGAAATGGAATAAATGTTAAATCATTGATGAAAATGGGACCTAAGGGTTGAAATGTTAATTATGGAAAATGACCTAATTACATTGTTTGATTAATTGGGATAATTAATTGTGAGAAATGAGGAAATGAAATGAGATTGTTGAGATTGGGAATGCAAAGGGTTAAAGGGTGTAGTTGAATTATTTATCACTCACCCGAATGAAATGTTGATTGAATATCCATTTGTGCATTTATTTTCTGTTTAGAAATAATTGCTTTGGGCTATCGGTGGAGGATAGTCGTGATTGTTGTAGACAATGCATGAGGATTAGGCAAACGGAAACTAATCAATGGAATGTGTCATGGAATTTGACGGTTGATAGAATACATTAACTGTATGTATTGAGTGATTGCATATAGAACCAATGTGTTTGTATACGTTATGTGTAGAGGAGGAGATGGGGGATGTACTCTGCGGTTTAGGGGAAGATGGGGGATGTACCTCTAAACCGGATAGTATTGGGAGAAGATAGGGGATGAACTCCGTAGATACAGCTCATATGCTTGTCTAGAGAAGTGAAGATAGAGCTTATATGCTTATCTTTGTGAAGTGTGGATACAGCTTATATGCTTATCTGTGAATGTGAGATATAGTTTTTATACATATCTGTTGAGGTGATGATAGAGCTAATATGCTTATCTGTTGAAAAAGGGAAATTGAAAAGTAACTTGGACTCATAAGTCGTGTGACATAAAATGTGATTTATGTGGATGTATCAGTGTTGGCCATCTATCAATTGCTAATCTTTTAGTCATTGTTCATGGTTGGTTTAGTGTATTTCTACTGGGCTGTGGCTCACCCTATATGGGAATATCATTTTCAGGTACAGGTAGCATGCCACCTCCAAGGACATAGCTTGGGAGGCTAGAGGCGGACATACTTTTGTCGTTTTATTTTTGATGTATTACATGTAAATTCAAGCCAAGGGCTTAATGCGTAAATGAGTTAGTTCTCTTTTGTTGTAACCAAGTGTTAACTTGGAAAGCTGTAAGCCCATAGGGCATTTGCTTTTGTTGTTAACATGTAATACTTTTTGTAATGAAACTTTGATAAATGGAAGAATGTGGAACTTTTACATATCAATGCATATCTGTATAGTTGGGTTTAATGTTGTTATTTTGAGGGCGTTACAATCACTCTCTCTAACAGCTCTCCAAATCTCCTTCTCTGAAAAAGGTGTGACCAGCCCGTTAGAATCATTATCTTGACCAATGGACTTGGAGACACCTTGGAGCTTAGGTCGAAATTTCCACTCTTTAGAGAACCTGTTTCTAAAGTGTTGAGCAACATCAAGCTTGACCTTTGGTGAATCCTCATGAATCTCCCCATCTACTTCAATTGAATTCAGCAGGTTTCTATTTTGCCTGCTTGTAGCTATGACATGAAAGAATCTTGTATTCTTATCTCCTTTTAAACTCCAATTAACTCTAGACTTCTACCTCCACAACCATTCTTCTCTCCTACTTAATGACCATTCTTCCTTTCGAACTTCTCTTCTTCTTTTAACTTCATTCTCCACAAGACTTCTAGATTCAGCCACTAGATCAATGGCATGGAGCTCCTTCTCTGTTGCTTTCAATGAATGAGTAACATTGCCAAACACCTCCACACTCCATTTTTTTAAAACTGAACGTAGAACCTTCAGCTTATTCATAATAACAAAACCTGCCCAGCTAGTAATTGCAGAATTATCCCAGGACTTCTTCACAACTTCTCCAAATTTCGGATGTAGAGTCCAAGCATTTATGAAGCGAAATGGCCTTGGACCCGAATCCCTGCCATCCTTAACTAGTAACAAGGGGCAATGATCTGAGACACTTTTCTCTAAACCCCATAACTTTAACTTCAACCTTTCTACCCACTCCATTGACATGAGTACTTTGTCAATTCTACTCCATCTTTCTCCTTCATTAGAATTGCACCATGTGAACTGTCTTCCCAACATGGGTAAATCAAAAAGCTCCATATGTTCTATAAATAAATTAAAGTCTTTCATCTCTCTATCTCTTCTAGAACATCCCCTTCTTTTCCTAAGATTTTGTATCTCATTGAAATCACCAGATAGACACCAGGGATTACAAAAGCTAGATCTCAACCTATACAACACATTCCAGAATCTACTTCTCTCATTAACTTCATTTGGAGCATGAACATTGACAAGGACACAGTTAAAATCTAGAAGGAGAGTACCTGAGAGTACAATGCAATGCCTTGTGCTACAACACTAGGATAGCTTGAAAACAGTTGGTTTCCAAATGCACAGAAGCCCACCTGCCCTCCCTTCAAAGTCAATTACCATGAATTCTATTTCATCCACAGGCCAAAGTGATTTTACAAAATCTGGTGTAACCTCAGTTTTCTTTGTCTCTTGGAAAAAAGCAAAATCAATTTTCCTATCTTTAAGCAGTAATTTGACCCTCCTTCTCTTTTCAGCTTTACCCAGACCCCTTACATTCCATGATAAAAGCTTCATAGAGACACATTATATAACACCTATAACCACCTGATACATTCAATCAATTTTGCACTTCAACTCCCAACTGTGCATCTACAGCCCTTGAATCTGCCAGAATTTTATCCTCGATCTTCATAGCTTTTAATTTTTCCTTCACCTTTCCTTCCTTCCCACCAAAGCATATGCCTAAGGCTTTGCCCATACATATTGTTGCTTCTGTCTACTCCTATGGTGTAAACTCTCTACGAAAATTTCTCCCAATCAACTCCAATTTTGATCTTGCCCCGGAATTTTCTTTACTTGTGACTTTCCCATGTGCATCTGATATTACTTTTAACCCAGCTTTAACTCTTAAGACAACACCTCTGCTCCAGGTTCCCATAGCCACTATACCTCATTTCCTTTCATTTCTTCCTCCCCTTGCTCTCCCCTGCTTGTCCGCCAAGATTCTGTTAGCATTCCTCCTTACTAACTTTTTCCTCTGTTTTGACTCCCTCTTTTTCCCATCTGTGTCGACACAAACAGATGAAGCCTCAACATAAAGTGATGATGACCCAATATTGTAGGCCTTTGACACCTCATTATCTGAGTTATAATTGCTGCACATGAGCCCAAATCTTGGCCCATCACACTGGGTTTTAACCAAATCCACTTCCAATGCTATCTCTAGGTTATCAATCCCATTCTCACTAATGCTTCTCATGAACCCATTACCCTTACCTTCCACCACCTGTAATGCCCTAAAAAATACATAAAACCCATCATTCAAGACATGCATTTATATAAGTGAAATAACAGCTTTCTGTTCATTGGAGTAGTTCTTTACAAAAGTATCACATGTTGACATCAAAAGTAAATGCCCTATAGGCTTACAACTTTCCAAGCCAACACTTGGATACAAGAAGTGAGTGCTAACTCAAATACATATTAAGCCATCGGCTTGAATTTACATGTAATAGATCAAAAATAAAGCAAAACAACCAAAAAGTCTGTCTGCCTCTAGCCTCTCAAGCTATGTCCTTGGATGTGGCATACCATCTGTACCTGAAAATGATGTCCCATATAGGGTGAGCCACAGCCCAGTAGAAATATACTAAACAAGCTATAAACAATGACTAAAAGATTAGCAGTTGATAGATGGTCAACACTTATACATCCATTCATATCGCATTTCAGTTCCATGACAATTATGTCCATGTTACATTTCATTTTCCTTTACTTAACAATTCATTTCATATACGTGGCTCAAAACCTGGCCAGATAACTCGACCGAGATTACATCTCTTATTCACAATACTTTCAATTGAAGTGAGATATCAACTCACAATAATCTTTTCATACTTCATAATAGATACACATTTTGGTGCTGTATCAACCTCAAACAAAAAAATTTCTATACTTCACAAATGATACACAATTTAGTGCTGTATCAAAACATGTAAAAACACTTTCACAGTTCACAAATGATACACATTTTAGTACTGTATCAATGTCAACAAATCCGATTTAGAGGTCCATCCCCAATCTTCCCCTAAACTGTGGAGTACATCCCCTATCTCCTCCCACACAACACAATGTATATAAACACAAATCATATACATAATCAATCAACACATAAGGTTAATGTATTATTCCAACCGTCATATTCGATGACACATTCAATTGATTAGTTTTAGTTCACCTAATCCTCATGCATTGTCTACAACAATCAAGACTATCCTCCATCGATAGCCCAAAGCAGTTATTTCTAAACAGAAAATAAATGCGTCAAAACGATATACTATCCACATTTCAACTAGGTGAGCGATAAATTGATTCCAACTACACTATTTAATTTCATACCTTTCCAATTTGAATATTCTCAATTCAATTTCTCATTTCTCAAAATTAATGATACAAATTAATTTATCAAACTAATTAGGGCATTTTTCCATAACTCACATATCAACCCAAAGGTTCCATTTTCCTCAATAGTCCAACATTAACCTCATTTCTCTATGTCATACATGAATATGGGTTATTATATACAAAACCCCAATCTTTTGTAAATTACACAAAGACCCAAACTTTTCCCAAAATTACGCAACAACTCCCAACATATCAAAATGCCAAAACTTAAAGACAAAGCTCATAAGAAGGAGTAGGGTATCCCTACCTCGAAGTTAGAGCCCAAACGGAGATGAAGGTCAAAAACTGAAGTGCTCCAAATCCACAAATTTTTAGATTAGAACGAAGCCCTCAACACCCTCTATCTTTTATACAAAGAACTTAGGGTAGAAACTCACTATAGGTAGATCAATCCCTAGAGAGAAGACAAGTATAGAGAGAGAGAGAGAGAGTCAGATCTAGAGTTTACAAAATAGAGAAGATGAAAAAGTGATGTTCAACCCCATTGCTGCCTACTGATATAACACAGGCTCGCTCGAGCGAAGGATTGGTCGCCCGAGCGACCAGACACAAAGAACTCTTGCTCGAGCGTAGAAAGCCTCGCTCGAGACAAAAATTCAAAGCTTCAGGCCTGCAACCCAGAAGCACACTTGAGCGCAAGAATGCTCGCTCGAGCGAAGGAACCCAAAACATACACCTCGCTCGCACAAGTGAAGGAAAGCTCGCTCGAGCCAAGAAACACAACTCTCAAGTCAAAATGAGACGCAGACGCATGCTCGAGCGCAAGACTTCTTGCTCGAGCCAACAGACACAAAACTCAACTCTCGCTCGAGCGAAGGAACCCTGGCTCGAGCGAAGGATCTACAACACAGAGCTCGCTCGAGCGAAGGACCAAAATTCTGGGCAGCAACCATTTGCTCCCAAACACAACCAACTTGTAACAAGCTTGCCTATCACATCCTATAACTCAAATAACAAGTATTGAAGGACGGAAACAAGGCATAAACAACTGCTAACATCCCCGGAATCAAGTCAGAATCACTATACAACAAGGGGTGAAACCCGGGATCGCTATAACCTCCCCCCTTAAAGAATTTCGTCCCCAAAATTAAGCACAAGTTTTCAAAAACAGGTTTTTCACCATTTCCAACAATATGACATTTCAATAATCAACCACTTGACCCAATACCGGTCACTCCATCTCTTATCAAGAGGCATTTCACAATATGTAAAATAACATATATTTCAACTTGCATTATCATTATGCATTTTCTCTCCAATTCAACAATTTCCACTATATATGATTCACAATTCCATATCATATTCAATGCTCATGATACATTTCCATTTCTACAATATATTCAACATATGCAATGTTCCATTCAACTTTCATTTCGAGGCAAGTTTCAAAATTCTTCCATTAAACCAAAACATCTTCAATGTTTTACAACTTAAGACATATATAATGCTCTTAAAGTTTGATAATATTACAAAATCTCAATACCAGATTATACATCAACAAACATGTCTGGATATTTCTCGCGGACTTTCAACTGACGTTCCCAAGTGGCTTCCTCCACTCCGTGATGCTTCCACAAAACGTTTACCAAGGGAATGGTCTTGCCTCGCAAGACTTGATCCCGCCTATCCAAGACCCGAACCGGCCTCTCCTCATACGAGGCATCCTCATCTACCTCTAAGTCGGCCCAATCCAACACATGCGATGGATCTGGCTCATACTTCCGAAGCATACTCACATGAAACACGTCATGAACTCCGGACAACTGCGACGGTAAAGCTAAACGATAGGCAACCTCTCCAATCCTCTCAAGGATCTCAAAAGGGCCAATAAACCGAGGGGATAACTTCCCTTTCTTACCAAATCTCATTAGTCCCCGCCTAGGTGATATCTTTAGAAAGACGTGATCACCCACCTCAAATACCAAAGGTCTCCTTCTACGGTCAGCATAACATTTCTGACGACTCTGGGCTGTAACAAGCCTCCTACGGATAAGCTCAACTTTCTCCGTCGTTTTCCTTACTAACTCCGGGCCAACAAAGGTGCATCACCCACCTCGGCCCAAGAAACTGGAGACCTACACGGTCGGCCATACAAGGCCTCAAACGGTGCCATACCGATATTAGACTGGAAACTGTTGTTGTAGGCAAACTCCACCAAGGGCAAGTGCCTCTCCCACGACCCACTAAAGTCAAGAACACAACCCTGAAGCATATCCTCAAGGATCTGAATAGTACGCTCGGACTGCCCATCAATCTGAGGATGATAAGTCGTGCTAAAGGTCAACTTAGTGCTCAAGGCACTCTGCAAACTCTGCCACAACCTAGCAGTAAAACGAGGATCTCTATGTGAGACGATCGTCACTGGGACCCCGTGCAACCTCACTATGTCCCGAATATACAAATGGGCAAGATGATCTACCGAATCCCTCACACGCATAGGGATAAAGTGCGCCGACTTAGTCAACCGGTCTACAACCACCCAAATAGCATCACTACCCCACAGAGTCCTCGAAAGACCTACAACAAAGTCCATAGGGACATGTTCCCACTTCCACTCGGCAATAGGCAAGGGTTGTAACAAACCCGCTGGCCTCTGATGCTCGGCCTTCACTTGCTGGCAAGTAAGGCACTTAGACACGAAAACTGCCACATCTCTCTTCATACCCCTCCACCAAAACTGGCGACCCAAATCACGATACATCTTGGTGCTTTCGGGATGCACCACAAGGCGTGAATGGTGAAACTCTCGAAGTACCTCCTCTCGGCAAGGCTCCGGCACAAACAAACGGTCTCAGTATCTCACACTCAGGTCGGGATACACCGTCAAACCCTTCTCAACCTTCCCACTAGAGATCTTCTCTCGGAGGGATTCTACCTGAAGGTCACCACTCTGTGCCTCTAACACTCGAGTCACAAGTGTAGGCTGCGCAATAACAGAAAACAAGGCCACAGCCTCAACGGATTCGCCTAGAAGCAAATCAAACTCGCCAGGTGCCCCAAACATCTCCCACTCCCGGATGGCTATACAAGCTACATCACTAATGGATTTCTTGCTAAGGGTATCGGCCACAACATTGGCCTTCCCGGATGATAATGCAACTCGAAGTCGTAATCCTTAATAAACTCCATCCACCTCCTTTGCCTCAAGTTCAAGTCTTCTGTGTAAACAGATATTTCAGACTCTTATGATCCGAGAACACCTTGAATCTCTCCCCATAAAGGTAGTGCCTCCAGATTTTCAAGGCAAAGATCACAGCTGCTAGCTCTAGGTCATGTGTAGGGTAATTCTTCTCGTGTATTTTCAATTGACGTGAGCCATAGGCTACCACTATCCCCTCTTACATCAACACACAACCCAAACCCTCTCGTGAGGCATCACAATATACAGCATAACCCAACCCTCTCTCCGGAATAATCAAAACCGGAGCGGTGGTCAATCTAACTTTCAACTCTTGAAACGACTTTTCACAAGTCTCACTCCATACAAATTTGACTCCCTTTCGAGTCAATCTAGCCAACGGTAAAGCTAGCCTAGAGAAGTCTTTCACAAACCGGCGGTAATACCCAACTAATCCCAGAAAACTGCGGATCTCAAACACACTCTTAGGCCGTGCCCAATATTGCACTGCCTCAATCTTGGATGTATCAACAGACACCCCCTTCCCGGAAACCACATGGCCTAAGAACTTGACTTCTTCTAGCCAGAACTCACATTTCCCAAACTTGGTACACAGCCTATGGGCTCTAAGTAACTCAGGCACCACTCTCAAGTGTTCCTTGTGCTCCTCCTCAGAAGGTGAATAAATCCGAATGTTGTCCACGAAGACGACTACAAAGCGATCTAAGAATTCTCAGAATATCTGGTTCCTCAAATCCATAAACACTGCCGGTGCATTGGTGAGCCCAAAAAGCATCACCACAAACTCATAGTGGCCATACTGCGTACGGAATGCCGTCTTGGAATATCCTCATCCCGGACCCTCAACTGGTGGTAACCCGATCTCAAGTCTATCTTAGAGAAACAACGGGAACCCTTCAACTGGTCAAATAAATCATCAGTACGGGGCATAGGGTACTTACTCTTGACCGTAGCCCGATTTAACTTCCGATAGTCGATACAAAGTCTCAAGGCACCGTATTTCCTTTTAGCAAAGAGGGCCGGTGCTCCCCACGGCGAAATACTAGGGGGAATAGAGCCCTTATCTAGGAACTCCTGGAGCTGAATCTTCAATTCAACCAACTCGGCTGGGGCAAAACGATATGGGTCTTGTTAGCTTACCACCTCACCGAGAGATTGAGTTCTCTATTGATCTTAGTGCCCGATATTTCTATGGGTCTCATCACACTCACTACTCAAAAGGCTAGCAAGAAGACCACTAAGCTCACTCCGCCCTCGCGGATCATACACCGGTGGCAACACACTACCAACCCGATCCCCCAAGAAATGGAAGCATTCCCCGCTCGGGGTACATACTGTGACCCTCTGGCGGTAACAATCAATAACTGCCCGGTATGACGATAACCAGTCCATACCCAAAATAACATCAAAACCCAACATGGGCATAACTACAAAAGGAAACGCAAGACGGCGGTCAGCGACCTCTATATCGCAGCGTCTACATCCTTGTTTCAAAATCAATTCACCCCCAACAGGTGATACAACACATATAGGAGATGCTAACTGTGCCAACTCCAATCCCAAAACAGATGCAAATACAGCAGATATAAAAGAGTGAGATGCACCCGTATCAATCAACACATTAGCAACCGAGTTAAAAAACGAGAAGGTACCTCTCACAACTGATGGAGCAGGTACAAGGTCCTGCGCGGTAACAGCATACACGCGCCCTGAAGGTCTTTGCTCTACCTGCTCACCCCTCGGAGCAAACGACTGCTACACAGACTGGGATGACGAAGCTCCCGGATTGGCCTTCGAGGCTTGAACTGACTGTGCTGGCTGAAAACTTTGCATTTGTCTAGAACCAGACACACCCGATGTGGCACTCAACTGTGGGCAAAACCTCTTCAGGTGCCCCGGCTGACCGCACTGATAACAAGACAAAGGCTGGCCTCTGCCCTGACTTTGACCCTGAGGTCGAGCCGAAGAAGAAGTAGCTCGCTGACCTCTTCCCCTCTGCGGGAAAACTGAAGACTTATGGCCCAGCTGACCACACTTGTAACAGGTGATATTTCCCTGATTACCTCTCCCCGAGCCTGCACTCGGCACTAGAAAGGTCGATCTAGCAAAACCACCCTGAGACTGCTGAGGGTTAGAACCCCTCTGTCTCCTGCCATCACCCTAACCATCCTGACTCCTCTTGGAGCCTCTCTGCCCCTCCTCCTCCTGCATCATAATCTCCATATGGGCTGCAGCATTAACCAAGCGCCCATAGTCTTCGGTCATAGAACCCCCAACTCTCGTATTGAGGCCACGCCTCAACTTCTTCTCAAACTCGATACAACGGCGTTCCTCAGGCGCCACGAGCTCAGGTGCAAACCTGGACAGACTAGTAAATGTATCTCAAACTCGGCCACTGAAGAACTCAGCTACAAAAGCTGGCAGAACTGGTCTCTCAGCTTCTCCCTGGTAGTTGGAGATAAAAACTTCTCCTGGAAAGCCTCCACAAAAGCCTCCCAACTACCACAAATACGACCCCTGATGAACTTCCCCCACTGACCCGCATCCCCCTTAAGCTGGATATATGCCAAGGTCACTTTCAACGCTCCGTCCTCGATGCCGAGCATCTCAAACGTCTTACTCATCTGTTACAACCACTCGTCAGCCTTAAGTGGCTCATTTGGATCACCGACAAACTCGACCGGATTTGACCGGAAGAACTCCCTCTTCAAGAAAGAAGGCCCTGCATCAACAACCTGGGCCTGAACTGGATTCTCAGCTCTGAGAATGCCCATAGACTCCCTCAAAACATCAGCTATCCCACGGGCTAAGGCGCCCATAGCTTGCTGACCTGCTGGTTCGGCCACATTGGCCTGACCAACCCCCTCCTACTGTGCCGGAATATCATCCGGTAAAGGCATCTCCAGCCTACCACGCCTACCTCCACGTCCTCTTCCTCGTCCTGACATCCTAATAAAGGTAACAAGGAACATTAACACATTCACAAATGTGCCGCAACTAATCACTCGTGTCCTAAAGCATTGGACAACTGTAATTCATTCCACGTAAGCACATAATCACATAAGCACTTACGTATTTCATTTCTGGATAATGACAGTCCCGAGGAGTGGCTAGAGTTCCGGTTAAAAACAACATTGATCAAGTGCTTTTCCAACAAGACTCCCAGAAACCCAAGGATCCAGTCAACATCCTAGAAACTAAATTTCATACCCACATAGTCACATAAGCATGTTATCACATAAGTACATAACACTACATCTAAGTCTCTAACAAGCGAGACAAACCCATTGTGGTACTAACCACTTCCCACGTACCCAAAGTATTCGAACCCGGTACGCTCTGATACCAAGTTGTAACGCCCTCAAAAATACATAAAACCCATCATTCAAGACATGCATTTATATAAGTGAAATAACATCTTTCTATTCATCAGAGTAGTTCTTTACAAAAGTATCACATGATTATATCAAAAGTAAATGCCCTATGGGCTTACAACTTTCCAAGCCAATGCATGGATACAAGAAGTGAGTGCTAACTCAAATACATATTTTGCCCTTGGCATGAATTTACATGTAATATATAAAAAATAAAGCAAAACAACCAAAAAGCCTGTCTGCCTCTAGCCTCTCAAACTATGTCCTTGGAGGTGCCATACCATCTGTACTTGAAAATGATGTCCCGTATAGGGTGAGCCACAGCCCAGTAAAAATATACTAAACCAGCTATAAACAATGACTAAAAGATTAGCAGTTGATTGATGGCCAACACTTATACATCCATTCATATCACATTTCAGTTCCATGACAATCATGTCCATGTTACATTTCATTTTCCTTTACTTAACAATTCATTTCATATACGTGGCTCAGAACTTGGCCAGATAACTCAACCGAGATTACATCTCTTAGTCACAATACTTTCAATTCAAGTGAGATATCAACTCACAATAATCTTTTCATACTTCATAATAGATACACATTTTGGTGCTGTATCAACCTCAAACAAAAAAACTTCCATACTTTACAAATGATACACATTTTACTGCTGTATCAAAACATGTAAAAACACTTCCACATTTCACAAATGATACACATTTTAGTGCTGTATCAATGTCAACAAATCCGATTTAAAGGTCCATCCCCCATCTTCCCCTAAACCGCGGAGTACATCCCCTATCTCCTTCCACATAACACAATGTATATAAACACAGATCATATACATATTCAATCAATACATAAGGTTAATGTATTATTCCAACCGTCATATTCGATGACACATTCAATTGATTAGTTTTAGTTCACCTAATCCTCATGCATTGTCTACAACAATCAAGACTATCCTCCACCGATAGCCCAAAGCAGTTATTTCTAAACAGAAAATAAATGCGTCAAAACGATATACTATCCACATTTCGACTAGGTGAGCGATAAATTGATTCCAACTACACCATTTAATTTCATACCTTTCCAATTTGAATATTCTTAATTCAATTTCTCATTTCTCAAAATTAATTATACAAATTAATTTATCAAACTAATTAGGGCATTTTCCCATAACTCACATATCAACCCAAAGGTTCCATTTTCCTCAATAGTCCAACATTAACCTCATTTCTCTATGTCATACATGAATATGGGTTATTATATAAAAAGCCCCCATCTTTTGTGAATTACACAAAGACCCAAACTTTTCCCGAAATTACACAACAACTCCCAACATATCAAAATGCCAAAACTTAAAGACAAAGCTCATGAGAAGGAGTAGGGTATCCCTACCTTGAAGTTAGAGCCCAAACGGAGATGAAGGCCAAAAACCAAAGTGCTCCAAATCCACAAATTTTCAGATTAGAACGAAGCCCTCAACACCCTCTATCTTTTATACAAAGAACTTAGGGTAGAAACTCACTATAGGTAGATCAATCCCTAGAGAGAAGACAAGTATATAGAGAGAGAGTCGGATCTAGGGTTTGCAAAATAGAGAAGTTGAAAAAGTGATGTTCAATCCCGCTGCTGCCTACTGATATAACACAGGCTCGCTCGAGCGAAGGATTGGTCGCTCGAGCGACCAGACACAAAGAACTCTCGCTCGAGCGTAGAAAGCCTCGCTCGAGCCAACAATTCAAAGCTTCAAGTCTGCAACCCAGAAGCATGCTTGAGCTCAAGAATGCTCGCTCGAGCAAAGGAACCCGAAACATACACCTCGCTCACACAAGCGAAGGAAAGCTCTCTCGAGCCAAGAAACACAGCACTCAGGTCAAAATGAGACGCAGACGCATGCTCGAGCACAA
The DNA here is from genome assembly GCF_055761805.1 of Camellia sinensis. Classification (NCBI taxonomy): domain Eukaryota; kingdom Viridiplantae; phylum Streptophyta; class Magnoliopsida; order Ericales; family Theaceae; genus Camellia; species Camellia sinensis. The sequence goes on from NC_138965.1 coordinate 88,465,007, forward strand.
GACTTCTCGCTCGAGCCAACAGACAGAAAAATCAACTCTCGCTCGAGCGAAGGAACCCTGGCTCGAGCGAAGGATCAACAACATAGAGCTCGCTCGAGCGACGAACTGCTCGCTCGAGCGAACGACCAAAATTCTGGTTAGCAACCATTTGCTCCCAAGCACAACCAACCTGTAACAAGCTTGCCTATCACATCCTATAACTCAAATAACAAGTATTGAAGGACGGAAACAAGGCATAAACAACTGCTAACATCCGCGGAATCAAGTTCGAATCACTATACAACAAGGGGTGAAACCCGGGATCGCTATAACCTCCCCCCCTTAAAGAATTTCGTCCCCAAAATTAAGCACAGGTTTTCAAAAACAGGTTTTTATTAATTTCCAACGATATGACATTTCAGTAATCAACCACTTGACCCAATACCAGTCATTCCATCTCTTATCAAGAGGCATTTCACAATATATAAAACAACATATATTTCAACCTGCATTATCATTATGCATTTTCTTTCCAATTCAATAATTTTCACTATATATGATTCACAATTCCATATCATATTCAATGTTCATGATACATTTTCATTTCTACAATATATTCAACATATGCAATGTTCTATTAAACTTTCATTTCGAGGCAAGTTTCAAAATTCTTCCATTAAACCAAAACATTTTCAATGTTTTACAACTTAAGACATATATAATGCTCTTAAAGTTTGATAATATTACAAAATCTCAATACATGATTATACATCAACAAACATGTCCGGATATTTCTCGCGGACTTTCAACTCAAGTTCCCAAGTGGCTTCCTCCACTCCGTGATGCTTCCACAAAACTTTTACCAAGGGAATGGTCTTGCCTCACATGACTTGATCCCGCCTATCCAAGACCCGAACCGGCCTCTCCTCATACGAGGCATCCTCATCTACCTCTAAGTCGGTCTAATCTAACACATGCGATGGATCTGGCTCATACTTCCAAAGCATACTCACATGAAACACGCCATGAACTCCGGACAACTGCGGTGGCAAAGCTAAACGATAGGCAACCTCGCCAATCCTCTCAACGATCTCAAAACGGCCAATAAACCGAGGGGATAACTTCCCTTTCTTACCAAATCTCATTAGTCCCCGCCTAGGTGATATCTTTAGAAAGACGTGATCACCCACCTCAAATACGAAAGGTCTCCTCCTACGGTCAGCATAACATTTCTGACGACTCTGGGCTGTAACAAGCCTCCTACGGATAAGCTCAACTTTCTCCGTCGTTTCCCTCACCAACTCCGCGCCCAACAAAGGTGCATCACCCACCTCAGCCCAACAAACTGGAGACCTATACGGTTGGTTATACAAGGCCTCAAACGGTGCCATACTGATATTAGACTAGAAACTGTTGTTGTAGGCAAACTCCACCAAGGGCAAGTGCCTCTCCCACGACCCCCTAAAGTCAAGAACACAACCCCGAAGCATATCCTCAAGGATCTGAATAGTACGCTCAGACTGCCCATTAGTCTAAGGATGATAAGCCGTGCTAAAGGTCAACTTAGTGCCCAAGGCACTCTATAAACTCTACAACAATCTAAGCAGTAAAACGAGGATCTCTATGTGAGACGATCGTCACTGGGACCCCGTGTAACCTCCCTATGTCCCGAATATACAAATGGGCAAGATGATCTACCGAATCCCTCACGCGCATAAGGATAAACTACGCCGACTTAGTCAACTGGTCTACAACCACCTAAATAGCATCACTACCCCGCTGAGTCCTCGGAAGACCTACAACAAAGTCCATAGGGATATGTTCCCACTTCCACTAGGCAATAGGCAAAGGTTGTGCCAAACCCGCTGGCCTCTGATGCTCGGCCTTCACTTGCTGGCAAGTAAGGCACTTAGACACGAAAACTGCCACATCTCTCTTCATACCCCTCCACCAAAACTAGCGACCTAAATCACGATACATCTTGGTACTTTCGGGATGCACCACAAGGCGTGAATGGTGAAACTCTCGGAGTACCTCCTCCCGGCAAGACTCTGGCACAAATAAACGGTCTCAGTATCTTCACACTTAGGTCGGGATACACCGTCAAACCCTTCTCAACCTTCTCACTAGAGATCTTCTCTCGGAGGGATTCTACCTGAAGGTCACCACTCTGTGCCTCTAACACTCGAGTCACAAGGGTAGGCTGCGTAATAACAGAAAACAAGGCCGCAGCCTCAACGTATTCGCCTAGAAGCAAATCAAACTCACCAAGTGCCCCCAACATCTCCCACTCCCGGATGGCTATACAAGCTATATCACTAATGGATTTTTTGCCAAGGGCATCGGCCACAACATTGGCCTTCCCGGATGATAATGCAACTCGAAGTCCTAATCCTCAATAAACTCCATCCACCTCCTCTGCCTCAAGTTCAAGTCTTTCTGTGTAAACAGATATTTCAGACTCTTATGATCCGAGAACACCTTGAATCTCGCCCCATAAAGGTAGTGCCTCCAGATTTTCAAGGCAAAGATCACAGCTGCTAGCTCTAGGTCATGTGTAGGGTAATTCTTCTCGTGTATTTTCAATTGACGTGAGCCATAGGCTACCACTTTCCCCTCTTGCATCAACACACAACCCAAACCCTCTCGTGAGGTATCACAATATACATCATAACCCAACCCTCTCTCCGGAATAATCAAAACCGGAGCGGTGGTTAATCTAACTTTCAGCTCTTGAAACGACTTTTCACAAGTCTCACTCCATACAAATTTGACTCCCTTTCGAGTCAATCTAGTCAACGGTGAAGCTAGCCTAGAGAAGTCTTTCACAAACCGGCGGTAATACCCAACTAATCCTAGAAAATTGCGGATCTCAAACACACTCTTAGGCCGTGCCCAATATTGCACTGCCTCAATCTTGGATGTATCAACAGACACCCCCTTCCCGGAAACCACATGGCCTAAGAACTTGACTTCTTCTAGCCAGAACTCACACTTCCCAAACTTGGTACACAGCCTATGGGCTCTAAGTAACTCAAGCACCACTCTCAAGTATTCCTCGTGCTCCTCCTCAGAAGGTGAATAAATCAGAATGTTGTCCACGAAGACGACTACAAAGCGACCTAAGAATTCCCAGAATATCCAGTTCCTCAAATCCATAAACACTGCCGGTGCATTGGTGAGCCCAAAAAGCATCACCACAAACTCATAGTGGCCATACTGCGTACGGAATGCTGTCTTGGGAATATCCTTATCCCGGACCCTCAACTGGTGGTAACCCGATCTCAAGTCTATCTTAGAGAAACAACGGGAACCCTTCATCTGGTCAAACAAATCATCAATACGAGGCATAGGGTATTTATTCTTGACCGTTGCCCGATTTAACTTCCGGTAGTCGATACAAAGTCTCAAGGCACCGTATTTCTTTTTAGCAAAGAGGGCCGGTGCTCCCCACGGCGAAACACTAGGGGGAATAAAGCCCTTATCCAGGAACTCCTGGAGCTGAATCTTCAACTCAACCAACTCGGCAGGGGCAAAACGATAAGGTGCCATAAAAATCGGCGCCGTACCAGGCACTAGATCAATAGATAACTCAATCTCCCGGTGAGGTGGTAAGCTAACAAGATCCTCGGGAAAGACATATGAATACTCACACACCACCCTCGGGAATATAATATGGGTCTCATCACACTCACTACTCAAAAGGCTAGCAAGAAGACCACTAAGCTCACTCTGCCCTCGTGGATCATACACCGGTGGCAACATACTACCAACCCGATCCCCCAAGAAATGGAAACATTCCCTGCTCGGGGTACATACTACGACGCTCTGGCGGTGACAATCAATAACTACCCGGTATGACGATAACCAGTCCATACCAAAAATAACATCAAAACCCGACATGGGCATAACTACAAAAGGAAACGCAAGCCGGCGGTCAGCGACCTCTATATCGTAGCGTCTAAATCCTTGTTTCAAAATCAATTCAAACCCAACAGGTGATACAACACATATAGGAGATGCTAACTGTGCCAACTCCAATCCCAAAACAGATGCAAATACAGCAGATATAAAAGAGTGAGATGCACCCGTATCAATCAACCCATTAGCAACCGAGTTACAAAATGAGAAGGTACCTCTCACAACTGATGGAGCAGGTACAAGGTCCTACGCGGTAACAGCATACACGCGCCCTGAAGGTCTCTGCTCTACCTGCTCACCCCATGGAGCAAGCGACTGCTGCACAGACTGGCATGATGAAGCTCCCAGATTGGCCCACGAGGCCTGAACTGACTGTGCTGGCTGAAAACTCTGCGTTTGTCTAGAACCAGACGCACCCGATGTGGCACTCAACTGTGGGCAAAACCTCTTCAGGTGCCCCGGATAACCGCACTGATAACCTGACAAAGGCTGGCCTGTGCCCTGACTCTGGCCCTGAGGTCGAGCCGAAGAAGAAGTAGCTCGCTGACCTCCTCCCCTCTGCGGGCAAAATGAAGACTTATGGCCCAGCTGACCACACTTGTAATAGGTGATATTTCCCTGATTGCCTCTCCCCGAGCCCGCACTCGGCACTAGAAAGGTCGATCTAGCAAAACCACCCTGAGACTGCTGAGGGTTAGAACCCCTTTGTCTCCTGCCATCACCATGACCATCCTGACTCCTCTTTGAGCCTCTCTGCCCCTCCTCCTACATCATGATCTCCATATGGGCTGCAGCATCAACCAAGTGCCCGAAGTCTTGGTTCACAGAACCCCCAACTCTCATATTGAGGCCGCGCCTCAACTTCTTCTCAAACTCGATACAACGGCGTTCCTCAGGCACCACGAGCTCAGGTGCAAACCTGGACAGACTAGTAAATGTATCTCAAACTCGGCCACTGAAGAACTCAGCTACAAAAGCTGGCAGAACTAGTCTCTCAGCTTCTCCCTGGCAGTTAGAGATAAAAACTTCTCCTGGAAAGCATCCACAAAAGCCTCCCAAGTACCACAAATACGACCCCTGATGAACTTCCCCCACTGACCCGCATCCCCCTTAAGCTGGAAAGATGCCAAGGTCACTTTCAACGCTCCGTCCTCGATGCCAAGTATCTCAAACGTCTTACTCATCTGTTACAACCACTCGTCAGTCTTAAGTGGCTCCTATGAATCACCGACAAACTCGTCCGGATTTGACCAGAAGAACTCCCTCTTCAAGAAAGAAGACCCTGCATCAACAACCTGGGCCTGAACTGGATTCTCAGCTCTGAGAATGCCCATAGACTCCCTCAAAACATCGGCTATCCCACGGGCTAAGGTGGCCATAGCCTGCTGACCTGCTAGTTCGGCCACATTGGCCTGACCGACCCCCTCCTGCTGTGCCGGGATATCATCAGCTAAAGGCATCTCCTGCCTACCACGCCTACCTCCACGTCCTCTTCCTCGTCCTGACATCCTAATAAAGGCAACAAGGAACATTAGCACATTCACAAATGTGTCGAAGCTAATCACTCGCGTCCTAAAGCATTGGACAACTGTAATTCATTCCACGTAAGCACATAATCACATAAGCACTTACGAATTTCATTTCTGGATAATGACAGTCCCGAGGCGTTGCTAGAGTTCCGATTAAAAACAGCATTGATCAAGTGCTTTTCCAACATGACTCCCAGAAACCCAAGGATCCAGTCAACATCCTAGAAACTAAATTCCATACCCACATAGTCACATAAGCATGTTATCACATAAGTACATAACACTACATCTAAGTCTCTAACAAGCGAGACAAACCCATTGTGGTACTAACCACTTCCCACGTACCCAAAGTATTCGAACCCGGTACGCTCTGATACCAAGTTGTAACGCCCTCAAAAATACATAAAACCCATCATTCAAGACATGCATTTATATAAGTGAAATAACATCTTTCTATTCATCAGAATAGTTCTTTACAAAAGTATCACATGTTGACATCAAAAGTAAATGCCCTATGGGCTTACAACTTTCCAAACCAACGCTTGGATACAAGAAGTGAGTGCCAACTCAAATACATGTTAAGCACTTGGCATGAATTTACATGTAATATATAAAAAATAAAGCAAAACAACCAAAAAGCCTGTCTGCCTCTAGCCTCTCAAGCTATGTCCTTGGAGGTGACATACCATCTGTACCTGAAAATGATGTCCCATATAGGGTGAGCCACAGCCCAGTAAAAATATACTAAACCAGCTATAAACAGTGACTAAAAGATTAGCAGTTGATAGATGGTCAACACTTATACATCCATTCATATCACATTTCAGTTCCATGACAATCATGTCCATGTTACATTTCATTTTCCTTTACTTAACAATTCATTTCATATACGTGGCTCAGAACCTGGCCAGATAACTCGACCGAGATTACATCTCTTATTCACAATACTTTCAATTCAAGTGAGATATCAACTCACAATAATCTTTTCATACTTCATAATAGATACACATTTTGGTGCTGTATCAACCTCAAACAAAAAAACTTCCATACTTCACAAATGATACACATTTTAGTGTTGTATCAAAACATGTAAAAACACTTCCACATTTCACAAATGATACACATTTTAGTGCTGCATCAATGTCAACAAATCCGATTTAGAGGTCCATCCCCAATCTTCCCCTAAACTGTGGAGTACATCCCCTATCTCCTCCCACACAACACAATGTATATAAACACAAATCATATACATAATCAATCAGTACATAAGGTTAATGTATTATTCCAACCGTCATATTCGATGACACATTCAATTGATTAGTTTTAGTTCACCTAATCCCCATGCATTGTCTACAACAATCAAGACTATCCTCCACCGATAGCCCAAAGCAGTTATTTCTAAACAGAAAATAAATGCGTCAAAACGATATACTATCCACATTTCGACTAGGTGAGCGATAAATTGATTCCAACTACACCATTTAATTTCATACCTTTCCAATTTGAATATTCTCAATTCAATTTCTCATTTCTCAAAATTAATTATACAAATTAATTTATCAAACTAATTAGGGCATTTTCCCATAACTCACATATCAACCCAAAGGTTCCATTTTCCTCAATAGTCCAACATTAACCTCATTTCTCTATGTCATACATGAATATGGGTTATTATATACAAAACCCCAATCTTTTGTAAATTACACAAAGACGCAAACTTTTCCCAAAATTACGCAACAACTCCCAACATATCAAAATGCCAAAACTTAAAGACAAAGCTCATAAGAAGGAGTAAGGTATCCCTACCTCGAAGTTAGAGCCCAAACGGAGATGAAGGTCAAAAACTGAAGTGCTCCAAATCCACAAATTTTTAGATTAGAACGAAGCCCTCAACACCCTCTATCTTTTATACAAAGAACTTAGGGTAGAAACTCACTATAGGTAGATCAATCCCTAGAGAGAAGACAAGTATAGAGAGAGGGAGAGAGTCGGATCTAGAGTTTACAAAATAGAGAAGATGAAAAAGTGATGTTCAATCCCATTGCTGCCTACTGATATAACACAGGCTCGCTCGAGCGAAGGATTGGTCGCCCGAGCGACCAGACACAAAGAACTCTTGCTCGAGCGTAGAAAGCCTCGCTCGAGACAAAAATTCAAAGCTTCAGGCCTGCAACCCAGAAGCACACTTGAGCGCAAGAATGCTCGCTCGAGCGAAGGAACCCAAAACATACACCTTGCTCGCTCGAGCCAAGAAACATAGCTCTCAGGTCAAAATGAGACGCAGACGCACGCTCGAGCGCAAGACTTCTCGCTCAAGCCACCAGACAAAAAACCCAACTCTCGCTCGAGCGAAGAACCCTGGCTCGAGTGAAGGATCTAAAACACAGAGCTCGCTCGAGCGACGAACTGCTCGCTCGAGCGAAGGACCAAAATTCTGGACAGCAACCATTTGCTCCCAAACATAACCAACCTGTTACAAACCTGCCTATCACATCCTATAACTCAAATAATAAGTATTGAAGGACGGAAATAAGGCATAAACAACTGTTACCATCCACGGAACCAAGTCCGAATCACTATACAACAAAGGGTGAAACCCGGGATCGCTATACCAACCCACTCACTTCATTAGATAGTTGGATGGCATTCAAATTGTCTGATTTAGTTCTCTCCACACTTGCTTTAATTACCCTTTGGCTTCCCAAACCCACCTTCATTGTCTCTTCCACTCTCGAGGTAGAGCTGCCGTTAGACATCTTCCCCTCTGCCACTGATACAGTGTGTGCCAAATCAACTCTCTGTGAACATGCCATCTTAGCAGATATGTCCACCATATTTCCAATTGGGAGTGAATGTGCCATCTCAGCACACATGCCCACCATATTTCCAATTGGGCCTTCCATCTTAGCCTCGTTCACCTCAGCAATCTTTCCAGTCTCCTGCTCCTCTCTTCCGATTACACTGCATAGATCATCTCTTTTCTGACTTGACTTACACTTACCTGATTTATCAATAAATTTATTAACCATAACTTGTTCTTCGCACACTCTAACTGGATATAGCATACCTTCGCGTCTAATCTATATTACGGTATTAAATAAGAACATTGTTCTTGTTACAACCTTGACCCTCCCACAGCTGAAGGATAACTTGATCAGATCAAATTTGTGTCAATGTTACTATGATTTTAAAAATAAATTGTTAATATAAATGTGATATGATCAAGTTGATATCAATATTTGATCAATGTGATTTTTTATAAGGATAAAGTACTCGATCAGTCCTACGTATTGAACGGTTCAGATTATCAATGTAAGCTCCATACTAAGGCATAGAGACCCAATAACACACTCTAATTGGAAAACCCAACTGAAAGAAGCCTTAATCCATAAAAAAATACTCAAGAGTCGTCTGCTTTTCTTTACGCATATATGAACAAAGAAAGAAAAAAAAAAAAAACAAAACAAAACAAAAAACAAAAACAAAAACAAAAAGGTTACTATTTGTATAAAGCCTAACCTGATAAGTAGGCAGTTTGTCTACGAATTAGAGTAGGCTGTTATGTTTTTATTTGTTTGTACAACCACTAAGTAATCAAACAGAGTTGATTGAGAGACAATGCGATCAACTGTTTGGTTTTGAAATCTGAAACAGAGTGGGTAACAAAGAATTAAAATGTTATGATAATTTAGAATAATGAATTAAAAAAAATCACCTAAAAAAAAAAGAAAAAAAAGAAAGAAAGAAAGAATTGAGGGTACTCAACCCACTATTAGTGGTTTTAACAGAATCACCCACTTAAATTGACTGTGGGTTTGTACTATTTAGGTAATACCTTTGAGTGCTATAAGACCCTCTTCAATCAATGAATGATATTGACGATATTATCATAAATGATGATGCATATTATAATACAAATAATATATGGACATGAGTTATGAATATGAAACAAAGAATTTGATAACTTCACAAAATACCAATAGTACCAATAATGTAAAGATATTCAGAAAAATTGAACCTTTTGGAAAAAAAGCTATCCGAATCATCCAAGGTGTTTGATAGTAGATTGTGATATTTTAAGGTGTTTGGTTGTCTTAAAGTGTTTAAATTTTGAAGGAAATCTGTGGTTGTTTATGGTTTTGGTAATGTTTAATAAGTTTCGTAAGATATTTTCAAAATATGTTAAAAGTAAAAATCGTGACAATTTTTCATACTTTTATAATAATAATAGATATTTTACATTTTACTAATAATAATTTTTGTCCAATACTGCTTTGGGTTTATACCATAAACCCATTTGCATTAGTGATGTGAAATATCAATTTATTTCACGCGAACAACTTATCTATGTATCCTGAATTGAAATATCTATATATTTTAACTAGAAAGCCAAAATGTATTTTGTTTGAGGAAATATTATTTTGGCATCCAAAATTTTATGCTTTTTTTATTTTGACCTTAGATTTTGATTAATATCAATTTTACTCTCAAACTTTCAAAATTTTGATTAATTTGGCCCCTGCCATCATAATTCGTCTACAATTAGACGAATTGTACTGATATGATATCAAAGTTCATTGGGAATTTTATTTTATCCCCCAAACTATACCTTAAAAATCAATTTGCCCTCCAAATATAAAAAAAAAATTAAATATTTAATAAATAATTTTTTATCTCAATAATGAAATTTTTTAATTTTAAATAATATATACTTTGTAAAAAAAATTAAAAAAATATAAAAATCCTCATTTAGAATTATCTTAAGACTATGAAACATGGGTAATTCGACAAACATATCATACCCGTACCAGATACATATCGATGTATGGCATTTCTACATACGTACTAGGTACACAAAACACATACTCAAATTTTTTCTTCTTAATTTTTGACATACCGAGACATACTTAGTATATACCCAAATTGTGCCATAACTCAGTCGAAACAATATTTTCTTCTAGTACAGAGATAAAATTCCTTTTACTAGACATTTTTTTTTTCATTTTTAGTTTTATACTAATTTTAAAATTAAGTTATGGTTTGTAAGTTATTTAATATAATGATATTTGTACTTTTAGCATTTAATGTAAATTGTATGTTGTATCTTAATAAATTAAACCATTTAACTAAATTAAAAATAAATATTTTTTACAAACGTATTAAGTTGTATCTGTAGCTTTTTATTTTAATTTTTATTTAGATTTTATTGTTTTGATGTACCCATATCGTGCCAATATCAATATGCAAACCCGTACCTAGGCTTCATAAGTCTCAAGTTGTCTCGAGTCGATCCTAGAGAAATTTATTGAGCCAAAAACTTCTTGACTACTCTATGTGTGTGCGTGTGTGCGTGTGCGCGCAATTGTAACTAGTTTATTACCTAAATTTATTTAAAGAGAGTTGATCGACTAATAGTAATTTTAAAATTGAGTGAGAAATTTTTTTTTTTTCAAAATTTGGTAAGTGACCAACACGGGTACAACATGTTTGTTGAAGTACCTACAATTCATAGTTTCAAGATAATTTTAAATGAGGATTTTTATATTTTTTTTTACAAAGTATATATTATTCAAAATTTAATTTTTTCATTATTGAGATAAAAAAATTATTTATAAAATATTTAATTTTTTTTTTATATTTGATGGGCAAATTGATTTTTGAGGTATAATTTGCAGGGTAAAATGAAATTTCAAATGAATTTTGATGTCACGCCTGCACAATCCATCCAATGATAGATGGAATGTGACGGCATGGGCCAAATTAATTAAAATTTTAAAAATTTGCGTGTAAAATTAATATTAATCGAAGTCGGGGATTAAATTGAAAAATGCATGAAAGTTTGTAGGACAAAATGATATTCCTTCTTCGTTTTCTCGTGGTTTGATTTTGGACTAAATTAAAAAATAATGCACAATTAGTATACATTAATGTATGTTTGGAAGGAGGAAGATTAGGTTCACACTTAACTTTTGACATAATATACAAAGTAATTGACCCATGACTTGAATCCATAATCACAAGTTTACTAGACCAATATTTTAGTATGGATGATAAAACCTTCGCCAAGATTTTGGACTAAATTACAGTGTTAAAATTAAAAAATATATATATATATATATATAGTCTCGAGCCACTTTTCATTACTTTAACATTTTCTGTGCGGGAGGAGGGGAGGCGTCGGTTCTGATTCTCTGCCTCTCCAGCATTACTAAGTCATAATTCTTGACATTTGCAAATGGATCAAAAACTTTGGTGGAATTCCTGATAATAAAATATCAAAATTTAATTTTATTCTTGGAATGAACGGATTATAAAAAAAAAAAAAAAAAAAAAAAAAAAAAAGAAGTGATAATTATTGGGTTTTTTTTTTTGTTTTCCATTGGTGGTTCAATAATTCTTATAAAGATCTTGAAAATGCTTTTTGGGAGGACATTTTATGTAGTTATGTAACGCCCTCAAAATAATACATAAACCATACATTCATAACATCCATAAACTTCAGAGAATAAAGTACATTCCCATTCATCAGAGTATTCTTACAAGAGATATCACATGTTGATAACAAAAGTAAATGCCCTATAGGCTTACAACTTTCCAAGTCAACACTTTGGTTCAACAAAAGTAGAGTACTAACTCTTTACACAAAATAAGCTCTTGGTTTGATATACATGTAATGCGAAAAATAAACACAAAAAGATAAGCCTTCAGCTTCTACAACCTCCCAAGCTAAGACCTTTGTGGCAGCATATTACCTGCACTTGAAAATGATGCCCTATATAGGGTGAGTCAACGCCCAGTAGAGATATGCTAAACATAATATGAGCAATAACTAAAACATGAGCATTCGATAAATGTTAACACTGGTCAACCAATTTACAACACAATCCAATTCCATGACAAATATGTCCATGTTCATTTTACTTTCCCTTGCTTAACCAATTTTCAATTCATAAACATGGCTCAGAACCTGGCGAAACAATTTAATGAGATTATAACTCATATCAACAATACTTCCATTTCAAATGAGATAACAACTCATATCAACAATACTTCCAATTCAAATGAGATAACAACTCATATGAAAACACCTCCATACTTCAATAGATACACATATTTGTTGTATCAATAGAGTCCATCCCTTATCTCCTCCCTAATAATATCTGGTTTAGAAGTCCATCCCCTATCTCCTCCCAAACCGTGGAGTACATCCCCTATCTCCTCCCATACAATACAATGCATATAAACACTTATCATATACAAGATCAATCAATACACATATTCGATGTATTATTCCAACCGTCATATTCAATGATATACTCAACGTGATTAGTTTTAGTTTTCCCTGATCAACATACAGTGCCTACAACAATCAAGACTATCCTCCACCGATAGCCCAAAGCAATTATTTTAAAACAGATAATAAATGCATCAACAGATAAATTTCAACATTTTCAAAAGTGAGTGATTAATCAATCCTACTCCACCGTCTTTTCTCATAACTTCTCAATTTCACGATTTCCAAGCCAATTTCATTATTTCACAATGAAAGTCATTAATTACACTAATGACCTAATAAAACCCAAATATGGCACTTTCCCCATTTTCCCTATATTGACCCAAAGGTCCAAATATCACTAATAAATGTTCATAATCTCATTTTAAGACCCATTCACACATATATAGTTCTAAAGGAGCAAAACCCCTCTTTTCAATATTTCAAATCTCAAACCCTAACTCACCAAATCAAACCATTTACAATAAATACCCAACATCTATGTTAAAGATCATAAAAATGAGTAGTTATCCCAGTAACGCCCTCAAAATAATACATAAAACCTATCATTCATGACATGCCTTTATATAAGAGAAATAACATCTTTCTATTCATCACAGTAGTTCTTTACAACAGTATTACATGTTGACATCAAAAGTAAATGCCCTATGGGCCTACAACTTTCCAAGTCAACACTTGGATACAAGAAGTGAGTGCTAACTCAAATACATATTAAGCCCTTGGCTTGAATTTACATATAATACATCAAAAATAAAGCAAAACAACCAAAAAGTCTGTCTGCCTCTAGCCTCCCAAGCTATGCCCTTAGAGGTGGCATACCATCTGTACCTGAAAATACTGTCCCATATAGGATGAGCCACAGCCCATTAAAAATATACTAAACCAGCTATAAACAATGACTAAAAGATTAGCAATTTATAGATGGTCAACACTTATACATCCATTCATATCACATTTCAGTTCCATGACAATCATGTCCTTGTTACATTTCATTTTCCTTTACTTAACAATTCATTTCATATACGTGGCTCAGAACCAGGCCAGATAACTCGACCGAGATTGCATCTCTTATTCACAACACTTTCAATTCAAGTGAGATATCAACTCAAAATAATCTTTTCATACTTCATAATGGATACAGATTTTGGTGTTGTATCAACCTCAAACAAAAACACTTCCATACTTCACAAATGATACACATTTTAGTGCTGTATCAAAACATGTAAAAACACTTCCATACTTCACAAATGATACACATTTTAGTGCTGTATCAAAACATGTAAAAACACTTCCATACTTCACAAATGATACACATTTTAGTGTTGTATCAATGTCAACAAATCCGGTTAAGAGGTCCATTCCCCATCTTCCCCTAAACCGTGGAGTACATCCCCTATCTCCTCCCACACAACACAATGTATATAAACACAAATCATATACATGATCAATCAATACTTAAGGTTAATGTATTATTCCAACCGTCATATTTGATGACACATTCAATTGATTAGTTTTAGTTCACCTAATCCTCATGCATTGTCTACAACAATCAAGACTATCCTCTACCGATAGCCCAAAGCTGTTATTTCTAAACTGAAAATAAACGCGTCAAAAGGATGTACTATCTACATTTCAACTAGGTGAGCGATAAATTCATTCCAAATGCACCATTTAATTTCATACCTTTCCAATTTGAATATTCTCAATTCAATTTCTCATTTCTTAAAATTAATTATACAAGTTAATTTATCAAACTAATTAGGGCATTTTCCCATAACTCACATATCAACCCAAAGGTTCCATTTTCCTCAATAATCCAACATTAACCTCATTTCTCTATATCATACATGAATATGGATTATTATATACAAAACCCCCATCTTTTGTAAATTACACAAAGACCCAAACCTTTTCCGAAATTACACAACAACTCCCAACATATCTAATGCCAAAACTTAAAGACAAAGCTCAGAAGAAGGAGTAGGGTATCCCTACCTCGAAGTTAGAGCCCAAACGGAGATGAAGGCCAAAAACCAAAGTGCTCCAAATCCACAAATTTTCAGCTTAGAACGAAGCCCTCAACACCCTCTATCTTTTATACAAAGAACTTAGGGTAGAAACTCACTATAGGTAGATCAATCCCTAGAGAGAAGACAAGTATAGAGAGAGAGAGAGAGAGAGAGAGAGAGTCGGACCTAGGGTTTGCAAAAGAAAGGAGATGAAAAAGTGATGTTCAATCCCGCTGCTGCCTACTGATATAACACAGGGTCGCTAGAGCGAAGGATTGGTCACTCGAGCGACTAGACACAAAGAACTCTTGCTCGAGCGTAGAAAGCCTCGCTCGAGCCAACAATTCGAAGCTTCAGGTCTGCAACCCAAAAGCATGCTCGAGCGCAAGAATGCTCGTTCGAGCGAAGGAACCCAAAGCATACACCTCGCACGCTCGAGCGAAGGAAAGCTCACTCGAGCCAAGAAACATAGCTCTCAAGTCAAAATGAGACGCAGACGCATGGTTGAGCGCAAGACTTCTCGCTCGAGCCACCAGACACAAAACTCAACTCTCGCTCGAGCGAAGGAACCCTGGCTCGAGCGAAGGATCTAAAACATAGAGCTCGCTCAAGCGACAAAAGTCTCGCTCGAGCGAAGAACCAAAATTCTAGGCAGCAACCATTTGCTCCCAATGACTCCCAACCTGAAACAAACTGCCCATCACATCCTATAACTCAAATAACAAGTATTGAAGGACGGAAACAAGACATAAACAACTACTAACATCTACGGAACGAAGTCCGGATCACTGTACAACAAGTGGTAAAACCCGGGATCGCTATAACCTCCTCCCCTTAAAGAATTTCGTCCCCGAAATTAAGCACAAGTTTTCAAAAACAAGTTTTTTCCCAATTTCCAACAATATGACATTTCAATAATCAACAACTTGTCCCATTACCGGCATTCCATCTCTTATCAAGAGGCATTTCACAATATGTAAAACAACATATATTTCAACCTGCATTATCATTATGCATTTTCTTTCCAATTCAACAATTTTCAATATATATGATTCACAATTTCATATCATATTCAATGTTCATGATACATTTTCGTTTCTAAAATATATTCAACATATGCAATGTTTCATTGAACTTCCATTTCGAGGCAAGTTTCAAAATTCTTCCATTAAACCAAAGCATTTTCAATGTTTTACAACTTAAGACATATATAATGCTCTTAAAGTTCGATAATATTTCAAAATCTCAATACATGATTACACATCAACAAACATGTTCGGATATTTCTGGCGGACTTCCAACTCACGTTCCCAAGTGGCTTCCTCCACTCCGTGATGTTTCCACAAAACTTTTACCAAGGGAATGGTCTTGCCTCGCAAGACTTGATCCCGCCTATCCAAGACCCGAACCGGCCTCTCCTCATACGAGGCATCCTCATCTACCTCTAAGTCGGTCCAATCCAACACATGCGATGGATCCGACTCATACTGCCGAAGCATACTCACATAAAACACGTTATGAACTCCGGAAAACTGCGGCGACAAACCTAAACGATAGGCAACCTCGCCAATCCTCTTGAGGATCTCAAAAGGGCCAATAAACTGAGAGGATAACTTTCCTCTCTTACCATATCTCATCAATCCCCGTCTAGGTGATATCTTTAGAAAGACATGATCACCCACCTCAAATACGAAAGGTCTCTTCCTACGGTCAGCATAACATTTCTGACGACTTTGGGCTGTAACAAGCCTCCTATGGATAAGCTCAACTTTCTCCGCCGTTTCCCTCACCAACTTCGGGCCCAACAAAGGTGCATCACCCACCTCGGCCCAAAAAACTAGAGATCTACACGGTCGGCCATACAAGGCCTCAAACGGTGCCATACCGATACTAGACTGGAAACTGTTGTTATAGGCAAACTCCACCAAGGGCAAGTGCCTCTCCCATGACCCACTAAAGTCAAGAACACAACCCCAAAGCATATCCTCAAGGATCTAAATAGTACGCTCGGACTGCTCATCAGTCTGAGGATGATAAGCCGTGCTAAAGGTCAATCTAGTGCCCAAGGCACTCTGCAAACTCTGCCACAATCTAGCAGTAAGCATGGATCTCTATCTGAGACAATCAACACTGGGACCCCGTGCAACCTCACTATGTCCCAAATATACAAGTCAGCAAGATGATCTACCGAATCTCTCACGCGCATAGGGATAAAGTGCGCCGACTTAGTCAACCGGTCTACAACCACCCAAATAGCATCACTACCCCGCTGAGTCCTCGGAAGACCTACAACGAAGTCCATAGTGACATGCTCCCACTTCAACTCGGCAATAGGCAAGGGTTGCAACAAACACGCTGGCCTCTGATGGTCGGCCTTCACTTACTGGCAAGTAAGGCACTTAGACACGAAAACTGCCACATCTCTCTTCATACCCCTTCACCAAAACTGGCAACCCAAATCTCGATACATCTTAGTGCCTCCCGGGTGCAACGCAAGGTGTGAATGGTGAAACTCTCAGAGTACCTCCTCTCGGCAAGACTCCGGCATAAATAAACGGTCTCGGTATCTCATACTCAGGTCGGGATACACCGTCAAACCCTTCTCTACCTTCTCACTAGAGATCTCTTGGAGGGATTCCACCTCAAGGTCATCTCTCTGTGCCTCTAACACTCGAGTCACAAGTGTAGGCTGCGTAATAACAGAAAACAAGGCCGCAGCCTCAACGGATTCGCCTTGAAGCAAATCAAACTCGCCAAGTGCCCCCAACATCTCCCACTCCCAAATGGCTATACAAGCTACACCACTAATGGATTTCCTGCTAAGGGCATCGGCCACAACATTGGCCTTCCCCAGATGATAATGCAACTCGAAGTCGTAATCCTCAATAAACTCCATCCACCTCCTCTGCCTCAAGTTCAAGCCTTTCTGTGTAAACAGATATTTCAGACTTTTATGATCCGAGAACACCTCGAATCTCTTCCCATAAAGGTAGTGCCCCCAGATTTTCAAGGCAAAGATCACAGCTGCTAGTTCTAAGTCATGTGTAGGGTAATTCTTCTCATGTATTTTCAGCTGACGTGAGCCATAGGCCACCACTTTCCCTTCTTGCATCAAAACACAACCCAAACCCTCTCGTGAGGCATCACAATAAACTGCATAACCCAACCCTCTCTCCGGAATAATCAAAACCGGAGCGGTGGTCAATCTAACATTCAGCTCTTGGAATGACTTTTCACAAGTCTCACTCCATACAAATTTGACTCCCTTTCGAGTCAATCTAATCAACGGCGAAGCTAGCTTGGAGAAATCTTTCACAAATCGACGGTAATACCCAGCTAATCCCAGAAAACTGCGGATCTCAAAAACACTCTTAGGATGTGCCCAATCTTGCACTGCCTCAATCTTGGATGTATCAACAGACACCCCATTCCTGGAAACCACATGACCTAAGAACTTGACTTCTCCTAGCCAGAACTCACACTTCCCAAACTTGGCATACAGCCTATGGGCTCTAAGTAACTCAAGCACCACTCTCAAGTGTTCCTCATGCTCCTCCTCAGAAGGTGAATAAATCAGAATGTCGTCCATGAAGACGACTACAAAGCGATCTAAGAATTCCCGGAATATCCGGTTCATCAAATCCATAAACACTGCTAGTGCATAGGTGAGCCCAAAAGGCATCACCAGAAACTCATAATGGCCATACTGCGTACGAAATGCCATCTTGGGAATATCCTCCTCCCTGACCCTCAGCTGGTGGTAACTCGATCTCAAGTCTATCTTAGAGAAACAACGGGAACCCTTCAACTGGTCAAACAAATCATCAATACGGGGCATAAGGTACTTATTCTTGACCGTAGCCCGATTCAACATCCGGTAGTCGATACAACGTCTCAAGGAACCATCTTTCTTTTTAGCAAAGAGGGCCGGTGCTCCCTACGGCGAAACACTAGGGCGAATAAAGCCCTTATCCGGCAACTCTTGGAGCTGAATCTTCAACTCAACCAACTTGACTGGGGCAAAACGATAAGCTGCCACAGAAATTGGTGCCGTGCCGGGCACTAGATCAATAGAGAACTCAATCTCTCGGTGAGGTGGTAAGCTAACAAGATCCTCGGGAAAGACATCCGAATACTCACACACCACCCTCGGCAATACAATTTGGGTTTCATCACACTCACTACTCAAAAGGCTAGTAAGAAGATCACTAAGCTCACTCCGCCCTCGCGGATCATACACCGGTGGCAACACACTACCAACCCGATCCCCCAAGAAAGGGAAACATTCCCTGCTCGGGGTACATACTGTGACCCTCTAGCGGTAACAATCAATAACTGCCCGGTATGACGATAGCCAGTCCATACCCAAAATAACATCAAAACCCGACATGGGCATAACTACAAAAGCAAAACGGAAGCCGGCAGTCAACGACCTCTATATCGCAGCCTCTACATCCTTGTTTCAAAATCAATTCACCCCCAACAGGTGATACAACACATATAGGAGATGCTAACTGTGCCAACTCCAATCCCAAAATAGATGCAAATATAGCAGATATAAAAGAATGAGATGCACCTGTATCAATCAACACATTAGCAACCGAGTTACAAAACAAAAAGGTACCTCTAACAACTGATGGAGTAGGTACAAGGTTCTGCGCGGTAACAGCATACACGCGTCCTGAAGGTCTCTGCTTTACTGGCTCACCCCTCGGAACAAACGACTGCTACATAGACTGGGACGACGATGCTCCCGGATTGGCCCTCGAGGCCTGAACTGATTGTGCTGGCTGAAAACTCTGCGTCTGTCTAGAACCAGACACTCCCAATGTGGCACTCAACTGCGGGCAAAACCTCTTCAGGTGCCCCAGCTGACCACACTGATAACGAGACAAAGGCTGGCCTCTTCCCTGACTCTGGCCCTGAGGTCGAGCTGAAGAAGAAGTAGCTCGCTGACATCCTCCCCTCTGCGGGAAAACTGAAGACTTGTGGCCCAGCTGACCACACTTGTAACAGGTGATATCTCCCTGATTGCCTCTCCCTGAGCCCGCACTTGGCACTAGAAAGATCGATCTAGCCAAACCACCCTGAGACTGCTGAGGGTTAGAACCCCTCTGTCTCCTGCCATCACCCTGACCATCCTGACTCCTCTTGGAGCCTCTCTGCCCCTCCTCCTCCTGCATCATGATCTCCATATGGGCTGCAGCATCAACCAAGCGCCCATAGTCTCGGGTCATAGAACCCCCAACTCTAATCTTGGGGTCGCGCCTCAACTTCTTCTCAAACTCGATGCAACGACGTTCCTTAGACGCCACGAGCTCAGGTGCAAACCTGGACAAACTAGTAAATGCAGCCTCAAACTCAGCCACTGAAGAACTCAGTTGCAAAAGCTGGCAGAACTGGTCTCTCAGCTTCTCCCTGACAGCTGGAGATAAAAACTTTTCCTGGAAAGCATCCACAAAAGCCTCCCAAGTGCCACCAATACGACCCCTGATGAACTTTCACCACTGACCCGCATCCCCCTTAAGCTGGAAAGATGCCAAGGTCACTTTCAATGCTCCGTCCTCGATGCCAAGCATCTCAAACGTCTTACTCATCTGTTCCAACCACTCGTCAGCCTTAAGTGGCTCTTTCGGATCCCCAATAAACTCGTCCAGATTAGACCGGAAGAACTCACTCTTCAGAAAGGAAGGCCCTGCATCAACAACTTGGGCCTGGACTTGGGCCTAACCTAGATTCTCAGCTCTGAGAATGCCCATAGACTCCCTCAAAACATCGGCTATTCCACGGGCTAAAGCGCCCATAGCCTGCTGACCTGCTGGCTCGGCCACATTGGCCTGACCAACCCCCTCCTACTGTGCCGGAATCTCCTCCGATACAGGCACTTCCTGCCTCCTAGGCCTACCACGCCTACCACCTCATCCTCGTCCTGACGTGCTAATAAAGGTAACGAAGACATTAGCACATTCACAAATGTGCCGAAGCTATAACACTCGCGTCCTAATGCATGGACAATTGTAATTCATTCCACGCAAGCACATAAACACATAAGCACTTACGAATTTCATTTCTGGATAATGACAGTCCCGAGGCGTTGCTAGAGTTCCGGTTAGAAACAGCATTGATCAAGTGCTTTTCCAACAAGACTCCCAAAAACCCAAGGATCAAGTCAACATCCTAGAAACTACATTCCATGCCCACATAGTCACATAAGCATGTTATCACATAAGTATATAACACTACATCTAAGTCTCTAACAAGCGAGACAAACCCATTGTGGTACTAACCACTTCCCACGTACCCAAAGTATTCGAACCCGGTACGTTCTGATACCAAGTTGTAATGCCCTCAAAATAATACATAAAACCTATCATTTATGACATGCATTTATATAAGAGAAATAACATCTTTCTATTCATCAGAGTAGTTCTTTACAAAACTATTACATGTTGACATCAAAAGTAAATGCCATATGGGCTTACAACTTTCCAAGTCAACACTTGGATACAAGAAGTAAGTGCTAACTCAAATACATATTAAGCCCTTGGCTTGAATTTACATGTAATACATTAAAAATAAAGCAAAACAACCAAAAAGTCTGCCTGCCTCTAGCCTCCCAAGCTATGTCCTTGGAGGTGGCATACCATCTATACCTGAAAATGATGTCCCATATAGGGTGAGCCACTGTCCAGTAGAAATATACTAAACCAGCTATAAACAATGACTAAAAGATTAGCAATTTTTAGATGGTCAACACTTATACATCCATTCATATCACATTTCAGTTCCATGACAATCATGTCCATGTTACATTTAATTTTCCTTTACTTAACAATTCATTTCATATACGTGGCTCAGAACCTGGCCAGATAACTCGACCGAGATTACATCTCTTATTCACAATACTTTTAATTCAAGTGAGATATCAACTCATAATAATCTTTTCATACTTCATAATGGATACAGATTTTGGTGCTGTATCAACCTCAAGAAAAAACACTTCCATACTTCGCAAATGATACACATTTTAGTGCTGTATCAAAACATGTAAAAACACTTCCATACTTCACAAATGATACACATTTTAGTGTTGTATCAATGTCAACAAATCCGGTTTAGAGGTCCATCCCCCATCTTTCCCTAAACCGTGGAGTACATCCCCTATCTCCACCCACACAACACAATGTATATAAACATAGATCATATACATAATCAATCAATACATAAGGTTAATGTATTATTCCAACCGTCATATTTGTTGACACATTCAATTGATTAGTTTTAGTTCACCTAATCTTCATGCATTGTCTACAACAATCAAGACTATCCTCCACCGATAGTCCAAAGCAGTTATTTCTAAACAGAAAATAAACGCGTCCAAAGGATATACTATCCACATTTCAACTAGGTGAGCGATAAATTGATTCCAACTGCAGCATTTAATTTCATACCTTTCCAATTTGAATATTCTCAATTCAATTTCTCATTTCTTAAAATTAATTATACAAATTAGTTTATCAAACTAATTAGGGCATTTTTCCATAACTCACATATCAACCCAAAGGTTCCATTTTCCTCAATAATCCAACATTAACCTCATTTGTCTATTTCATACATGAATATGGATTATTATATACAAACCCCCCATCTTTTGTAGATTACGCAAAGACCCAAACTTTTCCCGAAATTACACAACAACTCCCAACATATCAAAATGCCAAAACTTAAAGGCAAAGCTCATAAGAAGGAGTAGGGTATCCCTACCTCGAAGTTAGAGCCCAAACAGAGATGAAGGCCAAAAACCAAAGTGCTCCAAGTCCACAAATTTTCAGATTAGAACGAAACCCTCAACACCCTCTATCTTTTATACAAAGAACTTAGGGTAGAAACTCACTATAGGTAGATCAATCCCTAGAGAGAAGACGAGTATAGAGAGAGAGAGAGAGTCAGATCTAGGGTTTGCAAAAGAAAGGAGATGAAAAAGTGATGTTCAATCCTGCTGCTGCCTACAGATATAACACAGGCTCGCTAGAGCGAAGGATTGGTCGCTCGAGCGACCACACACAAAGAACTCTCGCTCGAGCGTAGAAAGCCTCGCTTGAGCCAACAATTCAAAGCTACAGGTCTATAACCCAAAAGCACGCTCGAGCGTAAGAATGCTTGCTCGAGCGAAGGAACCCAAAACATACACCTCGCTCGCTCGAGCTAAGAAACACAGCTCTCAGGCCAAAATGAGACGCAGATGCACGCTCAAGCACCAGACTTCTCGCTCGAGCCACCAGACACAAAACTCAACTCTCGCTCGAGCGAAGGAACCCTGGCTCGAGCGAAGGATCTAAAACACAGAGCTCGCTCGAGTGACAAAAGTCTCGCTCGAGCAAAGAACCAAAATTCTGGGCAGCAACCATTTGCTCCCAATCACTCCCAACCTGAAACAAACCTGCCCATCACATCCTATTACTCAATAACAAATATTGAAGGATGGAAACAAGACATAAACAACTACTAACATCTACGGAACCAAGTCCGGATCACTGTACAACAAGGGTGAAACCCGAGATCGCTATAACCTACCTCAAATGGAGAGACCCAAAGGTGACGACGAAGAAATTTGAAATGCTCCACAACCAAAGATTTTCAGATTGAAATGTAGCCCAAGCCAAGCTCTACACTTTTTGCAAAGGAACTAAGGGAGAAGATCACTCAAGCTAGATGATTTCTTAGAGAGAAGTTGTATTCTAGAGAGAGGAGCTCTCAAATTTGGGTTTTGAAAAGTAAGAGAGAGAAAGTGAGAAAGTCGAAAAAGTGATCCAAAAAGTGATTTCACGGACTGATATACAAACAGGTATGCTCGAGCGTGGAACGCCCCGCTCGAGCGTCAGACACAGACTTACGCTCGAGCGTCAAAAGCACCGCTCGAGCGCCGGATGCACACTTCCAGAAGTTTTGCAGTCGATGGTCCCCTCTCGAGCTTGAAAGTGGACGCTCGAGCATCCAATGACCCGCGGAACAAAATACTAGGAGATGAATAATCACGCTCGAGCGTCAAAATGCCCGCTCGAGCGGAGAAGCAAAAACAAAGGGCCCGCTCGAGCGTGGAGGCCAAAACCTGGGCATCAACTTTTGGTTTCTAAACACAACCAACCTGTTCCCAACCTGCCCAACACAACCCAAGACTCAAACACAAAGAGTAAAGGATAGAAATGAGAATAAGACAACGACCAACATCCACGGAACTGAGTCCGGAATACAATTAAACAATGAAGGGAAAACCGGGATCGCTATAAGTTATGTGGGTGTGGATTGTTTGAGAATCAAGAAATGATTTAGTGTTCAAGAAAAGCTAGTCCAATTTTGGATGAAGTTTCTTCATCTAATTAAAATTTAGAGTGACTTTATGGGTTAAGATATACAAGGATATTGAATATTATTCATTGATCGATATTACTGGATGCTTAGAAGGTGTTAAAGAAAAAACAAAACAAAAAATTGAACTTTTAGTGTCTCATTCAATGATAATCGAAGTGATTTAGGGACTTCACTATCTATATTCCTCAACGTAATGTCCCGAGTTTTACACCCAACTTGAACCCACTTATATAGATGCCCCGATATACTTTTGGAGCCTTAGTGTGACAAGTTATGTTTTGATGATTTGATTAAGTCGGTATTAGTTCTTATTTAGCATGTAATATTTTCAATCAAAAGTCCAAGTACGGAGACCTTTTTTCTCGTATCAAAGATTTCAACCTTCCTCTCAAGTGATTGAAGGTCTAACTTATTCAATTCAGGTAGCATGGCCTCACTAAGTGGTATTTGTAACTCATCCTCAGGAGTCTTCTATGTGTAAGGACAAAAGAAGTATATGTAGAAGGCTCTTGAGAATAGTTGGTGGCATCACTCTTTGTCTCTCCAACTCAAGTTCGAATCACCTTTCCAATTTTAATTGTCATAGTGGTTCAATTTTAAGAAATTTTTGCTAGTTGTTTGATGGCTTACTTTGGTGTAGAGAAAACGCTTTTAATATTTGTAAACCTCGCAATAGTATGAATTTGTAGGATAATGACTAAAGGTGTCAATCAACATTGACTGTTAAATTACTATGTGTAGACACCTCATTTTTTATTAGCCATAAGACTTGAGCGCTTTATGAAAAACTTTCAATGATGAAAAGAAGATCAACTTGGGTATAAGTCTCGAATGAAGTAGACCAACCACTCCTTTACCCATTTTAGCCAAATAGTAAAACCTTCAAAACTTGTTTTCAAAATGATTTTCTAAAGACAAGAGAAACCTTCTGAAATATTTCGGTCATTTCTAGTTTTGTGTTTTCCAAAAATGGTGGATCTATTTCAAAAGAAGCAAGTATAGAAGGCTGGAATGAATGAGAATGTGGGAAAATCCTCTAGAAGGCAATGTTGCTAGACCTTATAGTCCTTGGCTGAATATTTTCACGAATGGTCAAACATAAATGTTTGGCTGGACTATTTCAAGAAGTGATTCGACGAACATAATTGGGTCTGGCTGTGAGTTGTCAAGCACACCTAGAGTATTTTGTCTTGCTAGATCACTTTGAGAAAATGGTCGATGGACATGTTTGATTTGGCCGTACAAAGTCCTATCCGGCCGAGCACTTCTAGCGGCCAGTAGTGTCATGACCCATACCCACCTTCTAGAGCTTTAGATCATAACCAGCCAATAATGATTAGATTACCAATGGCCACAGACAGAAAATCAAAATATTTAAGTAATATCGGGGCCTGAAGCAGAAGCAAAGAAGAATATTATTGTCCATTGAGTTGTGCTTATATGAAATAAACACAATTAAACAAACACTTCATCTCACACACTTATAATATTGCAAACTTTATTGTAATACATAACCCAAGATCATTCATATGACTTAACAAAATTGGATAAACCAAAACTTTACAAAGCTTGGCCAGAATATAAGCTGAATCCTCATCACAAAAGCACATCTCGGGTGACTTCACAAAAGGGGGTTGACTCCAATGCAATCTTCTAATGTTGTTCTTCCTGATGCTCACCTACATATATATGAGGGAAGTGGGTGAGCTAGAAGCCCAATGAGTAATCTCAATGTGAAGAGGTTAAATGAATGAGTTCCATAACTTAATTTAAAACAATATTCAAAACGTGTTCGAAACATTTACCGGATACATATCTATAACATAAAAAGCTCATCAAACCTTCATCAAACCTTTCATAAATAAATCCATGGCGTGGTACATTTCCATAAGCATTATTAACACTTGACAGAACAATCTCAATGATTCAGAACCATACAAAATGTTCATGACAGGATGGAGGCATACGGAACGCCCACATCGAACGACTCATACAGAACGTATATAGAAACATTTTCAGAAATATATCTTATACAAAGTGTACTAAACCTTTCAAAGCTATACATAATGATATTCAAAGGCATATTGTTCAGAAATTTATCAGAGCTTTCAGGTGTTGGAGTATTTCCTATTAACATTTAGTAGAGTCGACATAGCAGAACAAAGCTTAACAAAACGACCTCTGGTTCAATATATGACAAAACGACCACGGGTCCAAAATATAACAAAATGACCTCTAGTCCAATTGATATGGCAAAACGACCTCTGGTCCATCGACCTTTGGTCCAATTCATGTATCATCATATAGAACTCGTTATTGGTTATCACAACAATTGAGAAACATATTCATAACGAAGATTTCTAAAATCCAAGGCATATTTTTATTTGTAGATATCACATTAGTTGAACAAAAGAAAACTCATTCATTCTATGAAACATATCATTTACGAAAAACATGCCTTATCACAAACAATTCGAAATCTTATAACTTTCATTGTTTCTTCAAGAAGCACTTATAAAAAAAAAAAAAAAAACTAATCATATCATAGTCATATCGGAAATTCTTAAAATATTTAATTTAAACTTATTTAGTTCCTAAAATGATTATAAAAATAAAATATATGCCTATAACTAGTATAAATTAGTAAAAGATCCTACCTAATTAAGATTTTATTCTTGAAAAATGTCAGCTTTCCATTTTGTTTTTAAAAAGTATTTTGTTTTATTGTGTTTAAATTAGCATCAGTGCTTGATTTACTGAAGAACCAATAAAATTATGTGAATATTAGATATACTAAAGAACTAGGATCAAATAACTTGAATAATAATATTCACCCAAAAAAATTAAATAATAACGTTTCGCTACAAATAATAATAGAATAAAATAATACATTAATTAAGTTATAAAAAGAACTTAACAAAAAAACTTAAAAACAATCAATTAAAAATTATAAACGAAATCTAGCATATAATACTAGATAAAGGCAAGCAAACAACCATCGTAGAAGATAAATAAAAAATATATATATTATAGATAATTACTCTTATCCTTACATAGAAAATTTACCAAAAGAACTGATGTGCACTTTTCAAAGACATAATAAAAATTTACCACTTTTTTTAAATAAAATTTTAACTAGATAGGGTCTTTTACTAATTTATAGTAGTTATGGTCTTATATTGAGACTAAATATGTTTGAATTAAATACTTTAGGGACTTAATGGATTCAATTGATAGTTTATGGATTAAATAAACTTTAATTTATATACTTTAGGGATGTAGTCTTTTTTTTATTTTATTTTAATGAAAGGTACGTATTAAATTAAATTGATAGTTTATGGACTAAATAGATTATTCAGCGATAGTTTAGGGGTAAAAAGTGTAACAAATGTTTTTGTAAAAAAAATTGATTCGTTTGATGAGAAATTTACACAGAAGTCTCATCCTAGAAAAGAATGTACCCAAAAGTCCCATGATTTCTTTTGTAAACTATTAAGTCCCATTGAATTTGAAAGATACACCATGGGAAAATTTACCAAAAGAACTGATGCTCACTTTTCAAAGACAGAATAAAAATTTAAAACTTTTTTTAAATAAAATTTTAACTTGATGGGGTCTTTTACTAATTTATAGTAGTTATGCGCTTATGTTTTGTTTTTGTAATCCTTTCAGAGACCAAATATGTTTGAATTAAATACTTTAGAGACTTAATGGATTTAATCAATAGTTTAGGAATTAAATAAACTTTGATTCAGATACTTTATAGGGACGTAGTAAACTAAATCGATAGTTTATGGACTAATAGATTATTTGGCGATAATTTAGGGGTAGAAAGTGTAATGAACTTTTTTCTATATTTTTAAATTGATTCCTTTAATGAGAAATTTACTCAGAAATCTTATCCTAGAAAAGAATGTACCAAAAAGCCCTATAAATTTTTCGTAGACTATTAAGTCCCATTGAATTTGAAGAGGTACACCATGAGGTCCTTTCACTAAATTTCTAGGAGATTTCAAATGTGGGTATGCATTATAATATATGTGCACTATTGTCTTATTAAATGTTTGTCAAATGTGTTATTTTTCTTAAAATGAGACAATGAGATATTTATACACTATTGCCATATCAAACTTTTATCAAATATGTCATTCTTAAAATGTGACAATATGACATAATCTATATATATAAGGAAAATAGACTTTTAGTGAGAAGCCTTCTAGGAGCTCGAAATTCTAATTTTAATTTTCTTGATTTTTAAAATTTTAAATAATTACTTTTATTTGATAATCCTATATCGGGAAAAGAAGGAAAAAAAAATGAGTTGTTTTACTCATATAAAGAGAATCTCATACTCCCATCCATTTAGTGACGAGCCTTGTGAGAGTTTCAATATCTCATACTAATTTTCTTAATTAATTTTAAACAATTAAAAAAATCTCCATTGGCTAACTTTTTTTTGATAATCCCATATCGGGAAAAGAAGGAAAAAATGAATTGTTTAGGTTAGGATAATTTAAGTTAGAAGTTTTTATCATAGTTTAGGTTGATGATTCACCAAACTGCACGGTGAAAATATGCCTCTCTAATAGGAGGCCAACTTATATAATTTAAAAGCTTTTTTTAATAATTAATGTTATTATTATTATAATAAAACGGTTTCAAAATTTGGAGACCATCACCTATCTCTCCTAATTGGGTCCATCTTGCTTGCATAACTATAATTAATTATATTTTTAAAACAATATTTTGCTCCAAATGCAATGATGCAAGTTAATTTGACGATTATGACCACATGGATGACTTTAATTTATTTTTAGTTTTTATTAGCAAGATTCTAAACAAATTAAAATTCGATTTACTTTGAGCGAGACTATCATTTATAATCATGTAATTTTATATATTTAATTTCTAAAAATAAATAATATATAATTTTATAAATAAATCATATATTTTTATTAAAGATAATACATTGAAATCACATGAACACGACTTTAGAATGAATTTGATTTTTTTTTTTATATGCATAGGAGTTTACAAAATGATCGAGCATGATAAATTCACCAACTTAAACTATGACTTTCTAATTCCCATTGGCTAGCTTCCATTTACCTTTTAGTTTACAATCCCACATCGAAAAAAGAAAGAAAAAGTGAATTGTTTCACTTACATAAAGTGAATCTTATGTTCCCATTTATATAAGCAAAACGAGATTTGTAGTGAGAAACCCTATGATCAATATCTCATACTCATTTTTTTTGATTTTTTTAATTTTCAACAATTAAGAAAATTCTCATTAGATAGCTTCCATTTAATTTTTATTTTACAATCCTACATAGTTTTGATTTTTAAAATAATTTTGTATGAGATTTGTGTAGACACCCCATTTTTTACTACCCTTAAGACTTAGGCGTTACTGATGGCTTCTTTGGTGATGAAAGTTGTGCAGTGCAAAGGTTCGATTTCTTCGGCAAGAGGAGAGTCAAATCTCAACCTTACACCCCATTTTGAATGGTTTTTAGACCTTAAAATCCTCTCTTTGAAAATATTTTTGAAATAAAGTTCCTACGATGTTCCGAGGCTAGCATTTTGTCAAATGTTGTGCTTTTCGGTAAACCAAGCGAAGGCAAAGTGGAAATGAATGAAGAGAGATGAAATCTTTGAAAAATATTTCAAAACACCTTGTTTAGGGGTTTGGATTTGATGAAAATAAGAGGAGAGGGAAGATACCAAGTTGGGGGAGAAGTTGGGTACGAATCGCTAAGAGAGAGTTGAGCGGTCCTCGCTAAATCAGGCCTATCCTTTTGTATACCTGGATTTAAGCTATGAGGCTACCACCATTGGAAAGAAGAGTTCCAAGGCTTCATTTTTCATTCAAGAATCTCCTCAAACCGAGTCCGTATGAGAGCAATATGGTTGGTTGAAGTTGGGCATCATTCCGTTTGGACCGAAACTGAGCAGCCTTCACTAAAAGAGGGATATCTCTTAGCACACTTGGAATTTTGATGCAAGACTTCCACCATTGGAAAGCTTACTTCTAGGGTTTCAATTTGGACACAAGAATGATCTAAAGAGGAGTTCATATGAAGGATTTATGCCCATTTAAATTTGGGCCAGAAAAGCAGATTTTGTTGGCCGATCGGCCAAAAAAGTTGCAAATAAGTGGAAGATCGGCCAAGAGTGACCCAAACTCAAATTTTTTGAAGATATTTCATCTCCAGCTGTTTCCAGCAATCTCCAACTGTCCCTAGCTTAGATATTTCGACCAAACTCTTGCCTTTTGCTATATATAGAGCCAAATATCTCATTTCTAAAAAAAGAACTTCTTAAGAAAGTTTTGAGAGCTTCTCTCACTAAAAACTCCCTCTCTCTCTACAATTTTCAGACCTAAATCTCTGCCTCTCTCTCTAGTTTCCTCTCTCTCTTGCTCTTTGGTGCATAGAAGTGCATAGAAGTAGAGTTTGGTGCATATAAGTGCATAGAAGTAGAGAAATACTTCTATTTTGCCTAGGCATCCTTCATCAAGGTTGCATATCTATGGGCTGAGGTCCCTTGGAGCTTATTTTTGAGCTGATAGAATGTAACGCCCCCAAAATAAATCCATAAATCATACATTCGAGACATCCATAAACATAAGAGAAAATAAACATTTTTCCATTCATCAGAGTATTTAATCCAAAAGTATTACATGTTGACAGCAAAAGAAATGCCCTGTGGGCTTACAACTTTCCAAGTCAACACTTGGGTTCAACAAAAATAGAGTTCTAACTCTTTACACAAATAAGCCCTTGGCTTGATTTACATATAATACAAAAGAATAACAAAAGGGTCTAACAGCCTCACGCCTCCCAAGCTACGCTCTTGGAGGTGGCATGTCACCTGCACCTAAAAATGATGTCCCATATAGGGTGAGCCAACGCCCAGTAGAGATATACTAAACATAATATGAGCAATAACTAAAACATTAACATTTGATAAATGTTTAACTCATATAAACCAACGTACAACACAATCCAATTCCATGAGAAATATGTTCATGTTTCATTCCATTTTTCAATTTATGAACATGGCTCAGAACCTGGCCAACAATATAATGAAACTACAACTCATATTAAAACACTTCCTTTTTAAATGAGATAACAACTCATATCAACACATTTCCAAAATTCACAATAGATACACATATTTGCTGTATCAATATCACATTAAAACACTTCCATACTTTGCAAATGATACACATATTTGTTGTATCAATATCACATTAAAACACTTCCATACTTCACAAATGATACACAGATTCGCTGTATCAATGTCACATTAAAACACTTCCATACTTCACAAATGATACACAGATTCGCTGTATAAATAGAGTCCATCTCCTATCTCCTCCCAAATAATATCTGGTTTAGGAGTCCATCCCCTATCTCCTCCCAAACCGTGAAGTGCATCCCCTATCTCCTCCCACGCAACACAATGTGTATAAACATATATCATATACAAGATCAATCAATACACAATTTCAATGTATTATTCCAACCGTCATATTCAATGACATATTCAATTGATTAGTTTTAATTCGCCTTATCATTATGCAGTGTCTACAACAATCAAGACTATCCTCCACCAATAGCCCAAAGCAATTATTTCTAAACAGATAATAAATGTACCAACAGATAAATTATCAATATTTTCAAAGGAGAGTGATTTATAAATCCAACCCCACCATTTATTCTCATAACTTCTCAATTTCATTATTCCCAACTCAATTTCACATTTCCATAACTTTCCCAAATTAATTATACAAATTAATTCATATTAACAAATTAAGACTTTCCTCCCCCTTTCCTCAACATTGACCCAAAGGCTCAAATATCGACAATAAACAACAATAACCCCTTTTGAGACCCAAAATACACATGTATTGGCCCAAAGAACAAAACCCCTCTTTATACATTTTGAAACCCTAACACCCAAAATTTTCCAACTTCAATATTAAATCAAAATGACTAATAGTTTATGTCAAAGATCATAAAAATGAGTACTTATCCCTACCTCAGGAGATGAGACCCAATAGAGAAGATGAGAAACTTGAATATGCTCCAAACTCAATGATTTTCGGATCCAAATGAAGATCAAGCAAAGCTCTACGCTTTTTACAAAGACACTAGGGTGGAAGATCACTTAAACTAGATCAAACCTTAGCGAGAAGGTGAAATGTAGTGAGGGAAGCTCTCAAAATAGGTTTTTGAAAAGTAAAAGAGAGAAAGAGAGTATGAAAAGTGATCTGAAATAACGCAGTCCAGATCTGATATACGTATGACCCGCTCGAGCGTCGAATAGGACGCTCGAGCGTCAAACAAAAAAACTAGGACCGCTCGAGCTCAAGGATATCCGCTTGAGCGCCGAGATACAACTACAAACTCCACCCGCTCGAGCGCAAAGGAAAACCCGCTTGAGCGTAGATTACACTCCTCCAGTATTTTTACAACTTCGAACACCCGCTTGAGCGCAAGGGTACCCGCTCTAGTGCGACCTGCTCGAGCATAAAGAACTCCACTCGAGCGTGAAAAACACACCTGCAGTATTTTTACAGACGCACAAAATGCTGAAAGGATGCAAACTCCGCTCGAGCGCAAGAAGACCCGCTCGAGCAGATCACCAAAAACCTGGGCAACAAGAATGGGGACCAAAGCTCAACCAACCTATTTCAAACTTGCCCAACACAACCTAAAACTCAAATACCAAGAGTAAAAGATGGAAATAAGAATATGACAACAACACAATCACGGAACCGAGTCCGGAATACAATAAACAAAGAAAGAGAAAACCAGGATCGCTATATGGAAGGTCATTTGAGCCAAGAAATAGGCCATTTTGCTGCTGTGCTCCAAAGGTAATCACTCACCCCTTTTAGCTTGTTTTGCATACTAGCTTTGCCATAGTTTTCAACTATTTTGGGGCTGTTTTTGGGGTGGTGTTGAACTATAAAAACCTCTATTTTTCCTCTATTTTTCAGTCCTAAAAGTCTCAGTTTGTGCCTTGGTTAGCTAGGGGGTTGTCTTCCCTTTTGCTCCTTGGCTTGTAAGGCCTTGTGATCTAACTTTCAAACATTTCAAAAAACTTCTTTTTGGCCTTAGAACCACTGAAATCCAGAGGATTTCCAGTGGTAAAAATCCTATTTTGAGGGCCCAAATAGAAGAGGGTGGTCCCCTCTCCTCTTGTCTTGCTTGCTAGTGTTGATGGCCAACCAAATGAGCATGTATTTTTACTTCTTTATGGCTTTGTTTAGGCTCATTTTTGTGACTTATCAGACCTTCCATAACTCTTTTTTGGCTGTCTTGGTCACCTCTTGCATGCTTATTGCACTTGTAGTGTAAATCCTCTTTGCTAGCCTTGTTAGCCTTACAAAGTAGCATGCTTTGTGGTTTGAATTAGCTTAGTTCAAGCATGTTTTTGGTGTTATTTTGACATGTTATAACTTTGATTTTGATTGGTGGGCTCACTCCTTGCATGGTTCATACACTAGTAGTGTATTTCTCACAAACTAGTCTTGTATGCTTCATGAAGTAGCATGCCTTTCTAGCATGATTTGATTCTATTTCAGCATATTTTTGGTGATGTTTTGCCATGTCATACCTCTGTTAAGGTTTGGTTTGGTTGGCCCTTGCATGCTCCATGCACTTGTAGTGCAATTTCATGAATTAGCCTAATGTGTATCATGCTTTAGCATGCCTTTCTAGCATGATTTTGGCTTAACTCTAAAAAAATTTTGGTCATGTTTTAGCATGATTAAGCTCTAATTTTTGTTGTTTTGGCCATGCATGCCATGATTTGTATAGCTATGGCTCATCCTAGCTTGTTAGCTTTGTGCATCAAGTCCACTAGCATGCATTGCTTGACCTATTTGAATGATTTGACATCATTTTTTATGTGATTTCAGAGCATGTTTCCTTACTATGCAGTCACATCTTTCACTCTTTCATTGTGTTTAAGAGTTGTGCCTTTATGCCTTGTTTGTGAGCTAATTCGGGAGCCTATCTTTCTTGTCATCTTTGTTGCGAGTCTAGCATGTTTTTGCTACCATTTTGACCTGTCTTAGGTCTGTTTTGAGTGCTTTAGGTCATTTGAGCATTGCTTGGTATGGTTGTAGTGCAAATGCCTTGACTAGTCTTGAGTTTTGGGGTCCCCACCATGCTATACTTATGATGTTTGCATGCCTTGGCATCATTTGGAATGATATTTCAGAGCATATAGTCTTGTCACACTTTCATATTTTTCACTCTTTAAGTGGTCTTGAGAGTTGTGCCATTATGCCTTGTTTGTCAGCCATTGCATGAGCCTCATTTTCTTGCCTTTCCAGCCATCATGTCAGTCCATTTTGGCTAATGTTTTGGCCTGCATAAGGTCTGTTTGGGGCTGGTTTGGTCATTTGAGCATTGTCTTGCATGCCTCTAGTGTAATACACTTCACTAGCTTTGATGCTTAAGCCTTGCAATATGCATCACATGAGTTGTTTGCATGATTTTAAGTCATTTAGCATGACATTTCAGTGTTGGAATCTATGCCATTGTACTCCATGTTTCATCCTCTCAATGCCTTTGAAGAGTTGTGTCTTGTGCCTTAATCTTGCATTAACATATATGCATGCTTGGCTAGTCCTTAGAGTCTCCATTTCAGCATGTTTTGCCACTGTTTTGGGTATGATGTAACTCTGTTTTGAGTTGGTTTGGATGTTTGAGCATTGTGATGCATGCTTATAGTGTTATCCTCTTCACTAGCCTTGGTGTTCTTGGCCCCAAACATGTTTTGCATGAGTGTTTGCATGTTAGAATCTTGTTTATCATACCACTTTAGCACTGAAAAATCTACCATCCTCCTCATATCTTCACTTTTGATTTGTTTTGAGGATTGGTTAGTCTTGAGTTTGAGTTTAATGTAAGGGATTGAGATTTGTGCCTAAATGGCTTTAACTCTTTCTTTTTAGGGTTCCTCCTAGTCAAAGGCATGGTTTCTCCTATGCCTTAAACCATTCTTTTGATAGACTTCTCTCTCATTAGAGGACTCTCATATTTGAACAAGTTGATTAATGAATGGATTGGTAATGTTAAGATGTGTAAACAAAATCAATCAAGTAAAATGTGCCAAGATAAGCATGTTGTATGTGTATGCATTGCATTGTGTTCAACCGGACGTTATGTTGTACACAAGGTGAATTGGTCCATTTCATACTCAAAGTGATGAAAATGAGCCAATTCCCTTTGTCTCCATTACCTTTGATCTTCCATGATAAGGTAATGGTCCTAGAGTCTTGTTTGCGTTACACTTATTGAAATGTGTGCAACTTGGATCTTTGGCCATCATGCATTGCATGTTTGATTGATGGTTTTGGATCCAATGGTGCCTCTCCCTTGATGTTTTAAGGTGATATGGAGGGGTATAGTACACATATTCCCTTGCAAATACACTGCCATGCCTCTGTTTGTGCTTTGTTGCAGCAAAAAAGGGAAGTTTGCGGGAAGAGATGGCCGATCGGCTATCTCGTGTGCCGATCGGCTAGAAATGTTTGGCTGATAGCCTCATATTTGGTTGATGACCATTATCCACTGGCCGATGGCCATCCCTCTTGGCCAATGACCTCTCAGAATGTCCATGAGGTAGGTCAAATGCATCACAGAAGTAGGAATAATTTTCAGAGGTGCAGAACAGTGCAAACAGAGGCAACATGAGGCATGGTAATGGATTTCCGGGAGGACGTGACTGAGCATGCATCCTTCATTGTTCAAGGCGGAACTGTGGCAGCCTATTTAGTTTCATACTTAGTTGGTTTTGTAACTTAATTAATTTGTTTAATTAGTTAAGAGTTTTGTAATAATTAATTAGCTAGGATAGTTAGTTAATTAGTTGGTTTGTATTATTTATTCGGACCCTCCGTCAAGAGGGCGAATTTTGTAATAAGTGTACGTGAGTGTGTGAATGTCTTCCAACCCCACGTCTTTCTCCCTTTTACTTAACCGCTTATGATGGTTAGTTCTAGGTCATATTTTTTATTAGCATTCTTATACTCGCATGTTTGAATCCACTCATCTGCCTTGCATGCACCGGGCTCGACGCATCATACTAACTGCATTGTATTTCAATTCCTACTTGAATACATGATTACCAAGTTGCATTTCACATGCCATCTTAGAGTAGCCGAGCCTATTTCTAGTTACATTTTGCATGTGTTGCATTAGCCATCTTAACATAGCTAGGATCATGCATTGATTACTAACTAGCTATTGTTTTGGCTCGAAGTACTAGGTAAGCTTTTATGTTTTAGCATCTTGCATGAGTGTGAGTGTTTCCATGATAGCATACTTGCCATAAGACTATTTGCTTAACTGATATAACTGCCTGAATGCCTGTGGGTGAAGGTTGGATTACTTGAATTGGAACAATTCATCGAAATGGGAGTTTTAAGCCCACTTGAGGGTGGCAAAATCATGTTTTCTTAAGCCCACTCGAGGGTGGCAACTCCATGTCTTAGCCTACTTGCGAGTAGCATCTTCAAACCATTTTCAAACAAACAAACATGAGATGTTTTGTTCTAACTTAGGTGATCTAGTCTATACGTGTATGCTGTGCGCATCACATAGTAAAGCTAGCTAATAAACCAGAATAAGAGCACATGTGTTTTCAAAAACAACATATCATGTTAGTAAAGGCCGATCTTTGATCGGGTGAGCGAGGGTGCACATTGCATGACCTTCCCCTCTCGTACCCAAGTTCCCGAGCTGAGACAACTTTGGTGATGACGGACACGTAGCCTTAGGCACGAGTCAGGGTTTCCTAAATTTCCCAAAACCAAAAACATTTAGGTGGCGACTCTGTATCTGATAAAGTAGTCCATGTTTGGCACTTCTTTATTAAAAATTGACTTTTCAAAACGATTTGTCGGATTTGGATTCTTTGGTGATTTATCGGTCTTGCATTGCACTTTGCGAGATTAGATTCAGAACCGTGACATTGAGTCCAAACTGTAGTAACTAATGAACAAAACGGATTTCGCGCCTTCGCGCACAGAGCCGTGATGTTCGGGCACGTCTACAATTTGAAACTCTCAAAATATTTAACTTTAAAATAATTACAATCCCACATCGAGAAAAGAAAGAAAAAAGTGAGTAGTTTCACTTATATACAGTGTTCCAATCCCGCATTGGGAAAAGAAAGAAAAAGTGAGTTGTTTCACTTATATAAAATAAATCTTATAAAAGGAGTTTTAAGGGAGAAGCCTTGTAGAAGCTCCAAACTCTCATTCTAAAATTATTGAATTTTGTTAATTTTAAACAATTAAGAAAATTCTCATTGGCTAACTTCTATTTACCTTTTATTTTACAATCCCGAATCGGGGGGAAAAAAAAAGAGGAAAAAGTGAATTGTTTCATTTACATAAAGTGAATCTTGTGCTCTAATTTATTTAAATTATTAAAATTTCTTAATTTTAAACAATTAAGAAATCCACATTAGTTAGCTTCCATTTAACTTTTATTTTACAATCCTATACAGGGAAAAGAAGGAAAAAGTGAATTGTTTCACTTATATAAAGTGAATCTTATGTTTCCATTTATATAAGTAAAAGAAGTTTTTTGGTGAGAAGCCCTATAATCAATACCAATTTTTTTTTTGATTTTCTTCATTTTCAACAATTAAGAAAATCTCTATTGGTTAGCTTCCATTTAACTTTTATTGTACAATTCCACATAGACGTTTTGTTTTTAAAAATAATTTTGTACGAGATTTTGAAACTCTCATAATATTTAACCTTAAAATAATTACAATCCCGCATCAAGAAAAGAAATAAAAAGTGAGTTTTTTTGCTTATATAAAGTGAATCTTATACTCTCATTTAATATTATAGTATTGTGCATGTTTCAGTTCAAGATGGTTTAAATTTTAAAATAAAATTTAAAGGTTTTAATTAATTACTTTTGTTGTAAATTGGTTAGCCTTTTGAATTAATTGATTAGGATGAATCATTTTTGATTTGACTGATTCACTGGTTTAACCACAGTTTTAACTGTTTTATTAAAATATATTGCTTAGATTTGTTTCATTTGAAATAAACTAAGATTGACCTTATTAAAAATTGAACGATTGAGATTGCTTGATTAGAAATGAATTTCCCATCCAAACAACTGTTAAATTTTATTTTACAATCCCACATCAGGAAAAGGAGAAAAAAATGAATTGTTTCACTATATAAACCTTATGCTCCTATTTAATATTATAGTGTTATGTATGTTTAAGTTCAAGATAATTTAAATTTTAAAATTAAAATAAAATTTAAATGTTTTAATTAATTAATTTTTATATATGTTGGTTGGTCCTTTGACCTAGCAGATAGGGTAAACCGTTTTCGATTTGACTGATTCGTTGGTTTAACTGTGATTTTAGTGATTTTATCAAAATATATTAGTTAAATTTGTTTGATTCGAAATAAATTAAAGATTGACCTAATTAAAGATTAAATGACTAAGATTGATTGATTTGAAATAAACTTTCCGCTGAAATAATTGTTAACTTTTTGTCACGACCCAACCCCAGGGGCTTAGGGCTAGAATCACAACTTACTAATTAATTCTAATATTAACAAATTAAATGGCACAGGCAGAGGCAGAATGGTGGAAAGAAAATAATGAGACAAAAAAATTAACTTCATTCTACTATTTTGATAAAAGAAAATACATCTATAGGGTTTTTATTATTTTATTATTTAGTAACCGGCCATCGGTATAAACAACAAAAGGGAGAAAATAAAAGAAAAACAAAATAACAGATCAGCATCAAATTCTTTTGCTGATTCCATTACACGAGATTACGGGTCTTCTTTACATCTCTTCACCTGAAAGGATAACAACTATAAGCATACAACAGATTGAGAAATATTATGCCAAGAGTGTGGGTATAGCGATCCCGGTTGTCCATTTTCTGTTCTGTTGTATTCCGGACTCGGTTCCGTGAAGTTGGTAGTGGTATCTATCGTGTTGTCGTCCTTTAATTCCACTTGATTGAGTTTTAGGATGTTTTGGGTAGGGTTGTTACAGGTTGGTTAGGCCTTGGTTTCAATAACTTGTTGCCCAGTTTTTAGGCGATCCGCTCGAGCGGGTCTTCTTGCTCTCGAGCGGGGATTGCACACCTCCAGTATTTCGTGTCTCTGCAAAACTTCTGCAGACGTGATTTCTACGCTCGAGCGAGTTTCTTTACGCTCGAGCGGTGGAGCTCGAGCGGGTTTGTTGGCGCTCGAGCGGATAGTACTTTCTAGGTATAAGTTCTGGGAGGTGGAAATCTACGCTCGAGCGGACTGGTTTTCACGCTCGAGCGGAAGTGCTTTATTCTTGTGTCTTGGCGCTCGAGCGGATCTTATTGCGCTCGAGCGTGTCCAGATTTTTGTTCTTGGCGCTCGAGCGTTGTGTTCTACGCTCGAGCGGGTCATACGCATAT
The DNA here is from genome assembly GCF_055761805.1 of Camellia sinensis. Taxonomy (NCBI): domain Eukaryota; kingdom Viridiplantae; phylum Streptophyta; class Magnoliopsida; order Ericales; family Theaceae; genus Camellia; species Camellia sinensis. Next base: position 88,504,585 of record NC_138965.1, read on the forward strand.
GAGTTATCCGCTGGGTGATTTTAAATCACTTTTTGCTTTTCTTTTTCTCTCCTACTTTTTCTAAAAACCAATTTTGAGAGTCTCTCTCTCTAGAAACTCCCTTCTCTCTAGGGTTTGATCTAGTTAGAGTGTCCTCCTTCTCTTCGGCCTTTGTAAAAGTTGTGTTAATCGTCGAGGGCGTCGTTTTGATCCGAGAATCTTGGTCTTTGGAGCACTTTGGTTTTGGTCTCTTCTCCATCCGAGCTCTAACTTCGAGGTAGGGATATCCTACTTCTCTTTATGACCTTTGTCTTTAAATTTTAGTATTTTGTGATGTTGGGGTTGGTTTGGTAATTTTGTGAAAGTTTGGGGCTTTTGTGTAAATTTACAAAAGTTGGGGTTTTAGCTAAATAAAACCTAGATGCATGTTTGGCATAGAAAAGTGACGTTAATGTTAATACATTAATGAAAATGGAACCTAAGGGTTGTAATGCTAATTATGGAATATGCCCTAATTACATTGGTTAATTAATTTGCATAATTAATTATGAGAAATGAGGAATTGATTTGGGAAGACATGGGATTAAAGGGTGTAGTTGGATTACTTATCACTCACCTAGTTGGAATGTTGATTATATATCTATTGTTGCATTTATTTTCTATATAGAAATAACTGCTTTGGGCTATCGGTAGAGGATAGTCTTGATTGTTGTAGACAATGCATGATGATTAGGCAAACTGAAACTAATCACTGGAATGTGTCATTGAGTATGACGATTGAAAGAATACATTAAATTTATGTGTTGTGTGGTGATGTGTATAATTATTGTTTATATGCATCGTGTTGTGTTGGAGGAGATATGGGATGTACTCCATGGTTTAGGGGAAGATAGGAGATGGACCTCTAAACTAGACGTTGTGTTGGAGGAGATAGGGGATGGACTCCATAGATAGAGCTCATATGCTTATCTAGTGATGTGTTGACAGTGCTCATATGCTTGTCATTGGAAGTGTGATAGTGCTCTTATGCATATCTGTGGAAGTGATGATATAGCTTGTATGCTTATTTGTTGGTATGTGATATAGTTTGTATGCTTATCTGTTGGTATGTGATATAGCTAGTATGCTTATCTACTATGAAATGGGAAGTGCTTGATATGAGTTACTGTCTCGTATGAGTTGTTTGGCCAGGTTCTGAGCCATGGTTATAAAATTGAGAATTGAAAGGAATTGGAAAATGGGCTGTAATATGGACTTGTATGTCATGAAACCGTAAAGTGTGATAAGGAAAAGTATCAGTGTTGGCCATCTATCAACTGCTAATCTTTTAGTCATTGTTCATATTTGGTTTAGTATATTTCTACTGGGCTGTGGCTCACCCTATATGGGAATATCATTTTTCAGGTACAGGTAGCATGCCACCTCCAAGGACGTAGCTTGGGAGGCTAGAGGCAGGCGGACTTTTGTCGTTTTATTTCTTTGATGTATTACATGTATATTCAAGCCAAGGGCTTAATGTGTAAATGAGTTAGTACTCTTTTGTTGTAACCAAGTGTTAACTTGGAAAGCTATAAGCCCGTAGGGCATTTGCTTTTGTTGTTAACATGTAATACTTTTGTAAGGAACTACTCTGGTGAATAGAAGAATGTTTATCTTTATTACCAATGCATGTTTATATTGATGGGTTTAATGTTGTTATTTTGAGGGCGTTACAGTGGGGGACACAAAATAACCACGGATAGTTATTTAAGCTAAAACATTAACATAACTTAATTTAAATAAACAAATTATTTAAAGTGAGAGAAACCGAAATATAGAAATTATGTTAATAAATAACCATCACCCCGGTACAGAACAGAACAGAATAGAGGTCACTGGAGTGACAGTCAGAACAGAGGTCAATAGTTCCATGACAAACAGAGGGCTACAAAATGGCCAAATAGAGGCCAATGGTTATTTAAGTCCCCTAAGGCATGGGACTCCTGTGGTGGTACTTATAAAACATAATTGTTTAAAAAATCTTTGTCAAATATTTTCAAACATATCTATGGGTGTTATTTTAAACAAATAGAGTTCAAAAAATAATTAACGTAATTGAAATATTAATATAATTTATAAGACACAAATGGCGCAAAATAAATTATGGTAACTCAAAATATACATGAAATTTATTATGGTGACTCCAAGTATAATATAACTCAACTTTATATTAATTCCTTACTGTTACTTCTCTGTTCACCAAAATTCCACTTTTTATGGGCTGGTTACACCTCCCATACCTCTTACTTCTACCCGAAGCAACCTTTATATAGGTGCTTCCCAGGCGTGCTTCCCAGGCACCTCTCTCTAATTCATTTACCTTCTCTCCCAAGGAACCACATGGTATCACCATGTGGCTCTCCCTTTGCTGGCATGCTTATTCATATGAGTGTAAAAATGACTCGTGGCTCATGGGCGACCCGAGGCCCACCCGCGCCCTGGGGTGGGCCTGGGCCTGAGCCCAGCCTGAGGCCTTAGGTCTGGGCCTGGGCCATCGTTCTGAAGCTCGGCTCAGCCTATGGGCCTGGCCCATCGGCCTGCTCAAGGCCCACTCAAAGCCCAGCCTAAGGTCTGGTGCACCCAAGGCCCAGTGTTATTTTTAGTGAAAAATAATAAAATTTTGGTGGAAAAATAAAAAATAAAAATAAAAAATTTGTTTAGACCTGCCCAAGCCCTCCCAAAGCCAGATCCTAGGCCCAACCCACTGGTCCACCCAAAGCTCGAATACCCCTGGGTCTGGGCCTAATTTTTTGGCCCGTGGACCAACCCGGCGCGGCCCGATTTTTGGCGGGTGCCCGCAAGGGCCAAATTTACACCCCTACTTATCCGTAAGGATAAGCATGCTGATTCATTTTTTTTTTTAATTTCTGTTGAGCATATCTACAACTTGATTAATTCTATATTTATCCTAATTAGTATAATAATTGTGCAATAACCACTAATTTTAAATTAAAATACATGCTATCATATACATTTATAAAATTAAATATTTTATTTTACTTTTGTTCGTATTATATTAATTCGACATTTGGGGTGTCACACTTTTAAACAATTAAGAAAATTTCCATTAGGTAGCTTTCATTTAACTTTTATTTTTTAATCCCATATCGAGAAAAGGATGAAAAAATGAATTGTTTCACTTATATAAAGTGAATCTTATACTCCCATTTATATAAGCAAAATGAGATTTTTAGTGAGAAGCCTTATAATCAATATCTCATACTAATTTTTTGATTTTCTTAATTTTCAACAATTAACAAAATCTTGATTGGCTAGCTTCCATTAACTTTTATTTTACATAATATAAAAAAATTAAATATAATTACTATATTTTTATTAGATAATATATCTATATATTTATCTATACTATATATTAAGCAAAAGAGGATTTTTAACCCCAAAGCTTGTGGGAGTTCCAATATCTTAATCTAAATTTTCTAAATTTTTTATTTAAAGAAAAAAAACTTAGCATTTATTGATTCGGTCATAATCTTCTGACCAGCATTTATTAAAATTTTTTAATTAACATGTCTTTCCACATGCTTGCATTTATTGATTTGGCCAAAATCCCCTGATCAGCATTTAAAATCCCCTTATACAAATAATTATAGATACAACCCGTGTATAATTACTGCAGTACCCTTTTCAACTTCTTCCATATACTATGGTTAGTGATAAGATTGTTAAATTATTTTTATAAAAAATCTTAAAAAAAACATAATTTATATATTAAAAAAATCTAAAACAAATATAAGTATCTATAATTATCACGTGTATAGCACGGTTGATAGGCTAGTATTATATAAGGAAAATGGGCTTTTTGTAAGAAACCTTCTAGGAGCTCCAAATCCTCATTCTAATTTTCTTGATTTTTTTTTTTAATTTTAAGCAGTTAAGAAAATATCCATTGTCTAACCTTTTTTTGATGATCCCACATCGGGGAAAAAGAAAAAAATTAATTGTTTAACTCGTATAAAGTAAATCTTATACTCTCATCCTATTTAGTAAGGAGCCTTGGGAGCGTTTCAATATCTAATATTAATTTTCTTTATTTTCTTAATTTTAAACAATTAAGAAAATTTCCATTGGCTAACTTTTATTTGATAATCCCACATCGGGAAAATAAGAAAAAAAATGAGTTATTTTACTCATATTATAACGACCCCGGTTCTTCCTCATTTGATTTTTGTATTCCGAACTTAGGTTTCGTGGAGTTGGTGTTAATTATATCTTGTTTCTGTCCTTCAATACTTTGCATTTAAATTATAGGATGTGCTGGGTAGGTTTGTTTCAAGTTGGGATTGATTGGGAGCAAATGGTTGTTGCCCAGGATTTTGGTTCTTCGCTCGAGCGAGACTTTTGTCGCTCGAGCAAGCTCTGTGTTTTAGATCCTTCGCTCGAGCCAGGGTTCCTTTGCTCGAACGAGAGTTGAGTTCTTATGTCTGGTGGCTTGAGCGAGAAGTCTCGCGCTCGAGCGTACGTCTGCGTCTCGTTTTGACCCGAGAGCTGTGTTTCTTGGCTCGAGCGAGCTTTCCTTCGCTCGAGCGATCGAGGTGTATGTTTTGGGTTCCTTCGCTCGAGCGAGAATTCTTGCGCTCGAGCGTGCTTCTCAGTTGCAGACCTGAAGCTTCGAATTGTTGGCTCGAGCGAGGCTTTCTACGCACAAGCGAGAGTTCTTTGTGTCTGGTCACTCGAGCAACCAATCCTTCGCTCGAGCGAGCCTGTGTTATATCAGTAGGCAGCAGCGGGGAACACTTTACTTTTTCTCCTCTTTTGATTTCAAAACCCTAAAATTCGGCTCTCTCTCTCTCTCTACACTTGTCTTCTCTCTAGGGATTGATATACCTATAGTGAGTTTCTATCCCAAGTCCTTTGTATAAAAGATAGAGTGTGTTGAGGGCTTCGTTTTAATCTGAAAATTATTGGATTTGGAGCACGTTGGTTTTTGGTCTTCTTCTCCGTTTGAGCTCTAACTTCGAGGTAGGGATATCCTACTCCATCTTATGAGCTTTGCCTTTAAATTTTAGCATTTTGATATGTTGGAGGTTGTTGGGTAATTTTGGAAAAGTTTGGGGTCTTTGTGTAATTTTCAAAAGATGGGGTTTCAAACATATAAACCTTTATGTATGTAATACATTGGAAGATGGACTTGGTGTTGGATTATTGACGGAGAATGGAACCTTAGGGTTGGTATTGTAAATATGGGAAAAAGCCCTAATTGTTATGATAAATTAATTGGTATAATTAATTTAGGGAAATGAGAAATTGAATAGGAAATATTCAAATTGGAAAGGTACGGGATCAAAGGGTGTAGTTGGATTAATTTATTGTTCACCTAGACAAAATGTTGATATTTTATCCATTTGGTGCATTTATTTTTTGTTTAGAAATAACTGCTTTGGGCTATCGGTGGAGGATAGTCTTGATTGTTGTAGACAATGCATGATGATTAGGCAAACTAAAACTAATCAATTGGGTATGCTATCGAATACAACGGTTGGTATAATACATCAAATTTTGTATTGATTGATTGAACTTGTATATAATAATTGTTTATATACATTGTATTGTGTGGGAGGAGATAGGGGATGTACTCTACGGTTTATTGGAAGAAGGGGGATGGACCTCTAAACCGGATATTGTTTGACATTGATACAACACTACCATGTGTATCATTTGTAATTATAGAAGTGTTTTGTTTGACATTGATATAGCACTAAAATGTGTATCATTTGTCTTGATTGATTAAATTTGTGTATGATAATTGCTTATATACATTGTATTGTGTGGGTGGAGATGAGGGATGTACTTCATGGTTTATTGGAAGATAGGGGATGGACCTTTAAACCGGAAAGTGTTTGACATTGATACAGCACTACAATGTGTATCATTTGTGAAGTATAGAAGTGTTTCTATGTTTTATTGATACAGCACCAAAATGTGCATTATTTGTGAAGTATGGAAGTGATTTTATGTGTTATTGATACAGCACCAAAACGTGTATCCATCATGAATTTTGAAAGTATTTTAGTGATGAGTTATAATCTCATTAAATTGTTTGGCCAAGTTCTGAGTCTTGTTTTCAAACTTAGAGTCGAATAGGAAAGGGAAAATGAATTGTAACATGGACATGACTATCATGACATTGTAATACGATATAAGTTGGAATATAAGTATGGACCATCTATCGAATGCTGTTATTTTAGTCATTGTTTATAGTTGGTTTAGTGTATTTCTACTGGGCAGTGGCTCACCCTATATGGGACTTCATTTTCAGGTATCGATGGTATGCCACCTCCAAGAACATAGCTTAGGAGGCTAGAGGCAGACAGACTGTTTTGTTGTTTTGTTTTCTTTGGATATATTTCATGTAAATTCAAGCCAAGGGCTTAATATGTATTTGAGTTAGCACTCACTTTTTGTAACCAAGTGTTGACTCGGAAAGTTGTAAGCCTATAGGGCAGTTACTTTTGTTGTCAACGTGTAATACATTTTGTAAGGATACTCTGATGACTGTAATATAATATATCTTTCATGTATCTTGATTGTATGATATTATGGGTTTATTTTGAGGGCGTTACACATATTGTCATGCCCTCAAAATAATACATATAAACCCAACATTCTTAATATGCATAAACATAAGAGAATAAAGCATATTTCCATTTATCAGAGTATCATTACAAAACTATTACATGTTGACAACAAAAGTAAATGCCCTACGGGCTTACAACTTTCCAAGTCAACACTTGGGTACAACAAAAGAAGAGTTCTAACTCTTTATACAAAATAAGCCCTTGGCTTGAATTTACATGTAATACCAAAAAGAGAATAACAAAAAGATCTTTCAGCATTTAAGCCTCCCAAGCTACGTCCTTGGAGGTGGCATATCACCTGAACTTGAAAATGATGTCCCATATAGGGTGAGCCAATGCCCAATAGAGATATACTAAATCAATTATGAGCAATAACTAAAACATTAGCATTCGATAAAAGGTTAACACTTGTAAACCAACTTACTACACTTCCCAGTTCCATACCAAATACATTTGTGTTTCATTCCACTTTCCTTTACTTATCCAATATAAAATCATAAACATGGCTCATTGTTTAGCCAACCAATTACATGAGACTACAACAGACATTAAAACACTTCCGTTATCCATAATTCAAATGAGACTACAACTCATATATAAACATTTCAATACTTCAATTATCCACATCATGCAAACGTAATTAAGATTTCGGGACTTTCACCCTGGACACTCCGGCCAACTTAGTTATCAATAGAGTCCATCCCCTATTTCCTCCCAAAGAGTACATCTCCTATCTCCTCCCAAAGAGTACATCCCCTATCTCCTCTCAAACCATGGAGTACATCCCCTATCTTCTCTTAAGCAATATACATACACAATGTATTTAAACACTTATCATATACAATGATCAATCAATACACATATTCGATGTGTTATTCCAACTGTCATATTCAATGACATATTCCAAGTGATTAGTTTCTGTTTTCCCTAATCAATATACAAGGTCTACAACAATCAAGACTATCCTCCACCGATAGCTCAAAGCAGTTATCTCTAAACAGATAATAAATTTATTGAACAGGTAAAATATCAACATTTTCATAGGTGAGTGATTAACTAATCCAACTACACCATTCAATCCCATAATTTCCCAATTTCATGATTTTCAACTCAATTTCACTCTTTCTCAAATTAATTATTCAATGTAATTAGGGCATTTTTTCCAATTTTTCAAATATTGATCCTAAGACCAAATTCCACCAATTTGACTCACAAACCCCCATTCCCAAGGCCTTATATGCACATGGAGCTTTAAAACACAAAATCCCTCTTTTATAATTTCAACACAAACCCCATTTTTTTCCAAAATTATCATAATTCACCAATTAATCAAAATGACTAAAATTTATGTTAAAACCCATAAAAAGGAGTAGGGTATCCCTGCCTCAAAAGAAGAGACCCAATGCAGAAGATGAAGAAAACTCGAGATGCTCCAAACCCAATGATTTTCAGATCAAAACGAAGGTCACGCCAAGCTCCACACTTTTTACAAAGGAACTAGGGTAGGAGACCTAGAACTAGATGGATTTTTAGAGAGAAGGTATGTAGAGAGAGAGTTAGCTGCCGTTCTAGGGTTTGAATAAAAGAGATAAAGAAAAGTGAAGAAGAAACTGCTGCTACGAACTGATATATTTGAGCCTCGCTCGAGTGAAGAAGTGGTCACACGAGTGACCGGACACAAAGAAACCTCGCTTGAGCGCAGAAAGCCTCGCTCGAGCCAATAACACGAAGCTTCAGGTCTGCAACCCAAAAGTACGCTTGAGCGAAGAAAGGCTCGCTCGAGCGAAGAAACTCAAAATGTAGTCCTCGCTCGCTCGAGCCAAGAAACACAACCTTCAGGTCCAAACTAGACGCAGACGCACGCTCGAGCGAAGGACCTTTAGCTCGAGCGAAGAGACACACCAGACCAAGCTCGCTCGAGCGAAGAAAATCTCGCTCGAGCCAAATCTGCGTCTGAAAAGAAAACCTGAAGACTCACAACACTCGCTCGATCATACAAATCCTCGCTCGAGCGAAGAAGCAAAACACAAGGCTCGCTCGAGCGACAAAGTCCTGGCTCGAGCGGAGAGGCCAAAAACTGGACAGCAACCTTTTATTTCTAATCACAACCAACCTGTTACAAACCTGCCCAACACATCCTAAAACTCAAATACAAAGAATTAAAGGACGGAAATGAAACATATGCAACAACCGACATCCACGGAACCGAGTCCGGAATACAACAACCAATGTAGGGAAAACCAAGATCGCTATACATATAAAGTGAATCTTATACTCCTATCCCATTTAATAATGTAGTGTTTTGCATGTTTCAATTCAATATAGTTTAAATTTTAAAAGTTTTAATTAATTAATTATGACCTAGCCGATTAGGCTAAATCATTTTTGATTTTATTGATTTGTTGGTTTAACTCGTGATTTTAGCAATTTTATACTTTTATTTGATAATTCCACATCGGGAAAAAAAGGGAAAACATGACTTGTTTTACTCATATAAAGTAAATCTTACGCTTTCATCCTATTTAGTGAGGAGTCATGTGAGAGTTTCAATATCTCATATTAATTTTTTTGATTTTATTAATTTTAAACAATTAAGAAAATCTTCATTAGCTAGCTTTTATTTGATAATCCATCATTGGGAAAATAAGGAAAAAAACGAGTTGTTTTACTCATATAAAGTGAATCTTATATTCCCATCCCATTTAATATTGTAGTGTGGTGCATGTTTCAATTCAATATAGTTTAAATTTTAAAATTTTTAAGGGTAAATTACACTGACACCCCTTGAGATTTATGTTTATTACAGTTCACCCTCTCACATTTGGGAAATTACACTGTCCCCCCTTGTTAATTTAATTTTATGTATGATGATCATTACGGTGAGGAGGGGAACTGTTATGAAACTTTAAACCTCAGGGGGTAATCTGTAATGAAACTTTAAACTTCAGGGAGGGGATGTAATTTTCAAAAGGTGAGGAGGGAACTGTAATAAACATAAATCTTAGGGGGTGTCAATGTAATTTACCCAAGTTTTAATTAGTTAATTATGAGATAATTATAATTATTTAATTAATAAAAATGATAATTTTAAAATAATTAAGTACTAAAGTTTTAATTAATTTTTTTCACCTCATATTGTAATTAAAAAGTCAAAAAAATTATTAAAAAATTACTTCCCAGACAACTTCTTAGAAGTCTAAACAAATTTATCAAATATTTTATACAATAATCATATAAATAGAACTGATACTATATGAGACTCACATGCCATATGACTATGGTATAGAAATTTTAATTTTAATTTTTTTTGAGTATTTAACATCTATCTATATCTATATATTATATAAGGAAAATGATCTTTTTAGTGAGAAGCTTTGTGAGAGCTGCAATATCTCATACTAATTTTCTCGATTTTCTTAATTTTAAATAATTAAGAAAATCTCCATGGCTAGTTTGTATTTGATAATTCCATATCAAAAAAGAAGGAAAAAAAAGAGAGTTGTTTTATTCATATAAAGAGAATCTTATACTCATATCCCATTTAGTGAGGAGCCTTGTGAGAGTTTCAATATCTTATACTAATTTTCTTGATTTTCTTAGTTTTAAAAAATTAAGAAAATCTCCATTGGCTAACTTTTATTTGATAATCTCAAATTGAGAAAAGTAGGAAAAAAAATGAGTTATTTTACTCATATAAAGTGAATCTTATACTCTCATCCTATTTAATATTATAGTATTGTGCATGTTTCAATTCAATTTAGTATAAATTTTAAAAATTTTATTTAATTAGTTATGACCTAGTCGAGTAGGATAAATTATTTTTGATTTGATTGATTTGTTGGTTTAACCGCAATTTTAGTGATTTTATATTTTTATTTGATAATCTCGCATCGAGGAAAGAAGGGAAAAAAATGAGTTGTTTCATTTATATAAAGTAAATCTTATACTCTCATCCCATTTAGTGAGGAGCTTTGTGAGAGTTTCAATATCTCATATTAATTTTCTTTATTTTCTTAATTTTAAACAATTAAGAAAATCTCCGTTGGCTAGCTTTTATTTCATAATCCTACATCGGGAAAATAAGGAAAAAAAATGAGTTATTTTACTCATATAAATTGAATCTTATACTTTTATCTCATTTAATATTATAGTGTTGTGCATATTTCAATTTAATATAGTTTAAATTTTAAAATTTTTAACTAATTAATTATAATTAATTAATTAGTAAAAATGATAATTTTAAAATAATTAATTGCTAAAGTTTTAATTAATTAATTATGAGATAATTATGATAATTGTAGTGTTGTGCATGTTTCAATTCAATATGTTTCAATGTCATTCTTATTACCCATTAATACAAAAATTATGAGATAATTATGATAATTTTAAATTTCTATTTAAAACTTATAAATTATGAGACAGATTACTATAATTTTAAATTTCTATTGTGTCGATTTAAATTTAAATTAATAGATTGTTTTCCATATTTAGTGACAGTTTAAATTTTAATAAAATAAAATTTAAAAGTTTTATTTAATTAATTTTTGTGTAAGCTGGTTGGTCTTTTGACCTAACTGATTAAGCTAAACCATTTTCGGTTTGAATGATTTGCTGGTTTAACTGTAATTTTAGTGGTTTTACATGTTACGATAATTTTTGTTGTTAGGAGGTTTTAGGAAAAGTGGTTCAGTTATTCATGAACACGAAGGTTGTTTGAGTTTGTTAGAGATTGATGCACACAGAGGTGGTGATGGTGTGAGTGATGTTGATTCTGAATCGTCAATTTCGGAGGTTAGTGTTAGAAAAGAGGAAGTTGATCAGAGATGATCAGTTGTTATGGATCTCGCAAAATTGTCTGATGTTTTACAAAATGTAATAGTGAGTGTAAAAAATAGTGATGAGACTCAAGATGTAATAGTTGATGGTAAGAGAAATGTAGTTAGTAAATAAAACTTTGAGTGGTTTCATAAATAAAATTAATAAAATTTTTCATTAATCATGACAGTGGTTACATTTACATCAAACCATTCTCTCATTTTTGGGGACATTACATCTAACCAACTACTGTCCCCATTAGTTAATATAATACAAGGAATTCCTCCTCTAATGGTGAGATATGGTTGGAATTTACCAAATACATGGAAGTTTCTTTGGCATCTTACAAGATTCTTTATTAGTTCGGTCGGGACTGTCGAATATTTGATCTCATCTATGACGTTGTAGACGGCGCATTAATCGTAGCCATTGAAACTTATTCTACCGGAGAAGTAGTTGTGTTGTCCGAGACTTCCGGCCCAGGCGGTTTTTCTTGTTCTTGAGGGTCCTTCGAGGTAGAGGGAGATTGGGTGGATAGGCCGCTGTTCCGGTTCCTGTTATCAGAGGAGGAGGAGAGTTCTTCGTCAGTATATAAATTGTTAATATAAATTTTGTGTATCCCTAATCTAATCCAGTCATCTTCCCTTGTAACGCCCTCAAAATAATACATATAAACTAACCATTTATGACATCCATAGACATAGGAAAATAAAATATATTCATCAATCAGAGTATTCTTTTACAAAAAGTATTACATGTTGACAACAAAAGTAAATGCCCTACCGGCTTACAACTTTCCAAGTCAACACTTGGTTACAACAAAAGAGGGTCAGAAGCCCTTTTACAAATAAAGCCCTCGGCTTGGAAATAGAAACATGTAATTCAAAAAAAAAAAATAAATAAATAAATAACAACAAAAGGAAGCCTGCAGCCTCTAAACTATCCAAGCTAGGTCTTTGGAGGCGGCATATCACTTGAACCTGAAAATGATGTCCCATATAGGGTGAGCCAAAACCCAGTAGAGATACACTAAACATAATATGAGAGATAACTAAAACATTAGCATTTGATAAATGTTCAACACATGTACATCGATATACACCATTTTTATAATTCACCAACAATGATATTCATCTTTGTGACGCCCTCAAAATAATAACATTAAACCCATCAATATAAGCATACATTTATATATAAAAGGGTCCACATTTCCTCAATTCATCAGAGTACTTCATTACAAAAGTATTACACGTCAACAACATAAGCAAATGCCCTGCGGGCTTATAGCTTTCCAAGTTAACACTTGGTTATAAAAGAGAGTATTGGCTCGGTTACACAATAAGCCCTTGGCTTGAATTTACATGGAATACATCAAAAGGAAAATAAGGCAACAAAAGTATGCCTGCCCCTAGCCTCCCAAGCTACGTCCTCAGAAGTGGCATGCTACCTGTACTTGAAAATGATGTTCCCATATAGGGTAAGCCACAGCCCAGCAGAGATATACTAAACCAACTATAAACAATGCCTAAAAGATTAGCAACTGATAGATGGTCGATACTTACACATCCATTTACAACTCATTACAATTCCATGACGGTCAAGTCTATGTTACAATTCACTTTCCGATTCTTATTCAACTTTGAGTTTGAAAACAAGGCTCAGTACTCTGGCCAAAATATTTGATGAGATTATAGTTCATCTCTAGAACATTTTCGAAATTCAAGGTGAATACACATTTTGGTGTTGTATCAATCACATAAGCTACTTCCATACTTCACAAACGATGATGATATACATGTTAGTGCTATATCAAATCAAACAAACTTTTCAATTGATAAGCATATGAGCTATATCACTACTACAACAGATAAGCATATAAGCTACATCGATACTACAACAGATAAGCATATGAGCTATATCAATACCACAACAGATGAATATGTTACACATCAACAGATAAGCATATTAGCTGTATCCACACTTCACTAGACAAGCATATGAGCTGTATCTAAACATCACTAGACAAGCATATGAGCTATATCTACACTTCACTAGACAAGCATATGAGCTATATCTACACTTCACTAGACAAGCATATGAGCTATATCTACACTTCACAAAGATAAGCATATGAGCTGTATCTTCACTTCTCTAGATAAGCGTATGAGCTGTATCTACGGAGTTCATCCCCCATCTTCTCCCAATCCTATCCGGTTTAGAGGTACATCCCCCATCTTCCCCTAAACCGTAGAGTACATCCCCCATCTCCTCCTCTACATAATGCATATAAACACAAAGGTTCTATACACAATATAACACATGTAAACACAAAATCACATACGCAATAAATCAATACATAAAGTTAATGTATTCTACCAACCGTCTACACATGATGCATATAAACACATTGGTCATATACACAATCACTCAATACATAAAGTTAATGTATTCTATCAACCGTCATACTCTATGACACATCCGATTGATTAGTTTTAGTTTGCCTAATCATCATGCATTGTCTACAACAATCAACACTACCCTCCACCGGTAGCCCAAAGCAATTATTTCTAAGCAGGGAAATAAATGCACAAATGGATAATATATCAACATTTCAACTAGATGAGCAATAAAAGATTCGTCTACACTCTTTAATCCCATACATTCCCAATTTCAACATTCTCAATTCAATTCCTCGTCTTCTTCAATTAATTATATGCATTAATTAATTAAACCAATTAGGGAAAATTACCATAATTCACAAAACAACCCTAAGGTTTCATTTCCATCAATGTACCAACATTAATCTCATTTCTCTACGCCTAACACGCATATAGGTTTATATATTTAAAACCCCAACTTTTGTAAAATTACACAAAGGCTCAAACTTTCTCAAAACTACCCAACAACCCCCAACATATCAAAATGCTAAAATTCAAAGACAAAGCTTATAAGATGGAGTAGGTTATCCCTACCTCGAATAATGGGGCTCAACGAAGGAGATGAAGAAACGGAAATGCTCCAAATCCCGAAATTTTCAGATTAAAAGATAGCCCTCGACGATCAACACAACTTTTGTAAGGGCCCAAGGTGAGAAAACAACTCCTACTAGATCAATCCTAAGAGAGAAGTTAGGGTTTTAGTGAGAGGAACTCTCAAAATAGCTTTTTGGAAAAGTAGGAAAGAGAAAGGATGTTGAAAAGTGAACAAAAAGGTCGGATCTCGGCTTTATATAAAAGTCGCCCCGCTCGAGCGTCGAACACCCCGCTCGAGCGTCACTCACAGATCCCCGCTCGACCGTCCAATCCCCCGTTCGAGCGGCAGACGCACGCTTCCAGAACTTTTACAAACATGGTTCCCGCTCGAGCATCAGACACAAACTCCCGCTCGAGCGGCCAATCCCCCACTCGAGCGTCTACCACTGCAGACGAAATACTGGATGGGTGATTTCCCCGCTCGAGCGCCAACACCCCCGCTCGAGCGGACAAGCAACAACAGAGTCCCACTCGAGCGCCAAAATCGCCGCTCGAGCGGAAAGACCAAAAACTGGGCAAAGACTTTACGTTTTAAAACGCAACCAACTTATTCCCAACTTGCCCAACACAACCCCAAGCTCGAACACAAAGAGAAAGGGATAGAAAGAGGATAAGACAACAGCACCCTTACGAAATCGAATCCGGATTACAGTTAAGCACGAAAAGGAAAACCGGGATCGCTATAACCTCCCCCCCTTAAAGAATTTCGTCCTCGAAATTAAGGGTACGCCAAAACACAAGGCCAATTGATCACAGAGCATTCAACAACCGAGCCCCAAGGAAAGAAATTACTTTCACAACAAACCTCCGACTCACTCTTACCAAGGCAGATACTAACCAAGGGAACACATTCTAAACGACCACACCTTAGGTACGCAAGCCTCAACAAACCAAACCTCCCCCGAAACAATTCACCAACAACCGACTAGCACCCCAAGCTAAGTCACTACTCAACAACACGACCAAAGCAAATCTTTAGAGTAGATAATAAGAAAACATTTTCTTGTTCAAGACGCATTTCTCAAAGATTTTTAAATTTTCAACGTTAACGTTCCGGAATAAATCTTGCATTTTCCATACGAAAACTCAAAAGCTTTGTAAACATTTTTCACAAATACGGTGTTATCCAAAACGCAGAGTTATCCACAGTTTATTTGCCAAAAAGATTAATCTAGAATTCTTTAAAATCCTTGAATTTAAATCAACTTTTCAACAACGCCCTCAGATGGCCCAAATACTGGGAAAATTTTGTTTTCCATTTCTTTCCAAAATAACGCTATCAACAAGCATCACTCACATGGTGATGCCACAACCAACACGGAACACAACTTTTCTATAATGATAGTTAATAGAAATAACAACAGTACTATCAACACATAAGATATAAGAAATTCATGGTTTTGCAATTCTATCCCGCCTCCCTTTACAAAAAGAAAGTCATAAATACGGCTCAGGACCTGGCCAACAACCAAATGAGATCACATCTCATCCCCACAATACCCCCCTTTAACACACAAATGATACACATTGTAGTGCTGTATCACTATCAAACCAAACATCATACATACATAATGTATAAAAGCCAATCATTCACAATGATCAATCAATACATATAATAGATGTATTATTCCAACTGTCAGATTCAACGACAAAACATGTTCGATTAGTTTCAGTTTTCCCTAATCAACATACAAAGTTTACAACAAACGAGACTAAACTCAAGGTGACCAATGCCAACCCAAAACCCGTTACCGACGAGCTGACTAATCAACTCAGTAAACTCTACACTCAGTAATCCACACACTGATGTGCCATTCTAGCCACTAACCCCAACTACAGAGTTCTCTACACAAACCACAAATTTTGGAATCTCACCGGATCTCCTAAAATTGAACCGCATCAACACTGCGTCTAAGGAAATCACCGTCCCCTGCCATGGCTATCTAGCAAGCCTGCTTACTTCCTTAACCAAAGACCGACATGGTCAACCTCAATCACAACAACCCAAACCCAAAGGACCACTTTGACCAACGCTATACTCATTACTTTAGAACACGAACTGCTCTTCCTTCAAAGAATGCTGCCAGCATCCACTCACAACCCAAACCCAACGATTGATAACCAATCACAACACGAACGCTACCCCTATACAACCAATGGGGTCACCACGGACTCACTGACTAGTAAGACCCAAAACACGAACCAACATACAGGTGCCATTCTCACTAACTCGAGATACAAATCTCACATTCCCTCGAACATTCTCACATAATCTTGCCAACACCACGCAACTCTTGAAACCATCACATCTAACACATTCAACTGTACTAGGCAAAACCTCCTTATTTTGCAAGCCCTCTCACTCCCACACCGAGTCCCCCAATAACTCATAGGGTCCACTTGTTACTCTACATCTTACTTGTCACTCATCTCGTGAGTACTATCAAGAGGCCCGGCCTCCGTGCTAAACCACTAGTCAAAACTACCGCTAGGCAATCATCATGAACCAAACCCCGACACCGTTACAAGTCGCCGACAAGACTCTCAAAGATTCACTCTTCTAACTTTCCAGAGGAGTAAAAGTCCTCGCCTCCCTCGTCATTAACCCACATCTTCATCCGCAAACACCATACCACTGTGACTCCATCCACGGTTCACTCTCCAACCACGGGCTATATACCCAATTAACCCTTTTGATAACATCCTCTCGAGTTCACCCGACAGCAGACCGAAATCTATACTACGCAAAAAATTTTAAATGGGTAATATCCATGAAATTCCACACACTCGGCAAGTAAAACAGTTCTCGCTCCAATATTGCCTTGGCTAGGACACGCATCCCTCGGTTGGTCTTTCCAATTTTGAAAACATGGCTCCTCAGCCCTCATCTTTCCCAAATCAAGTCACACGCCTAATACCCAAAAAAATTTTTTTATGGTTTTACAGCAACTTTATACATTAATAAGACTTTAGAGCTACAACATGCTCCAATTCACCCATTCCAGGGAAATTAACAACAAAGCATATATGCATATATATGGATAAACAAACAATTTAGATGTTCCAACATTCCCAAAACACATTGGTTATACAACAGAACCCAATGATCACAAAACAACAATCCCCTGATTACAAAATGGATTAGTCAGAACAAAACCATCCCATCGGTATTACCACCACTACCGTCCCCTGCTGGACCGCCGAAGTTGGCCATCCCCGAACATAAGATAACCTACGAGCTTACAAGCCACGGACAAGAACTACTGACGTGCCCCCTCTGTCCACACCTGGAACAACTACAAACATTCCCAACTGGGGCTTGGGAACTCGACCCTACCGAGGCCCTCGCAATCTGGCCTGCTAGTCCCCCAAAACGATACTGTTCCTGCGCAGTCGAATGAAACTGAGCCTGGCTAGGTTGTAAAACCCCTAAAGAAGCCCCCGGCTGAGTACAGAAATGCCGAATATGACCCGGCTGATTACACATCCAACAAGTAGGCGGTGCCTGAGCACGAGACTGGTTCAGAATTTGGGCTGATGAAGACCCTAACAACTGCCTCCCCAATGAGCATTTGATCGGTCCAAAACCCGGCTGGTTAGATGACCCTGGTGGTACAACTACTGGTTAGCCCTGCCCCCTTCCTTTGTGGGAAACCCGAAACCTTGTGGCCCAGTAGACCACATTTGAAGCAAACGACACCCCTCTGTTTACATTCTCCTGAACCCAAATCCGACACTGGAAGGGTAGTCCTAGTCCGACCTCCCTGTTACGGGTTTAAACCCCTCTGCCTCTTAAAAGGCCTACCAGCACCCTGAGTCACAGGGGTTGCCGAGATGGCTCCCTCCCCACTCTGCCCCATTGCTAGCATCGCAACCTCTACATGGGCAGCTGCCTCAACAAGCACGCTATATCTTTTATGCCAAGACCCCGCTATCCTCACACGGATGTCGTCACGGAGCTTACTCTCAAACTCAAAACAGCGCAAGTCCTCCGTCTCCACCAATTCTGGGGCAAACCTCGACAGGTTAGCAAACCATCGTTTGAACTGCACCAAAGGTGTAGTACCTTGGCGTAACTCCACAAATTGTTTCCGCAACTCTTCCCGAGCGGAAGGAGGGAAATCACAACTTCCTCGCCTAGGCATCCTAGTAAAAGTAACAGAGACACGTTAGCACACTCATACATGCGCCAAAGCTAAACACTCACGTCCTAATACATGGACAACTGCAATTCACTCCACGTAAGCACATAAACACATAAGCACTTACGAATTTCATTTCCGGATAATGATGGTCCCGAGGCGTTACTAGAGTTCCGGTCAGAAACAACATTGATCAAGTGCCTTTCCAACAGGACTCCCAGAAACCCAAGGATCTAATCAACATCCTAGAAACTAAATCCCATACCCACATAGTCACATAAGCATGTTATCAATTAAGCACATAGCATATGACACTACATCTAAGTCTCTATCAAGCGAGACAAACCCATTGTGATCCTAATCACTTTCCACGTACCCAAAGTATTCGAACCCGGTACGCTCTGATACCAAGTTGTGACGCCCTCAAAATAATAACATTAAACCCATCAATATAAGCATACATTTATATATAAAAGGGTCCACATTTCCTCAATTCATCAGAGTACTTCATTACAAAAGTATTACACGTCAACAACATAAGCAAATGCCCTACGGGCTCACAGCTTTCCAAGTTAACACTTGGTTACGAAAGAGAGTATTGACTCGGTTACACATTAAGCCCTTGGCTTGAATTTACATGGAATACATCAAAAGGAAAATAAGGCAACAAAAGTATGTCTGCCCCTAGCCTCCCAAGCTACGTCCTCAGAAGTGGCATGCTACCTGTACCTGAAAATGATGTTCCCATATAGGGTGAGCCACAGCCCAACAGAGATATACTAAACCAACTATAAACAATGCCTAAAAGATTAGCAACTGATAGATGGTCGATACTTACACATCCATTTACAACTCATTACAATTCCATGACGGTCAAGTCTACGTTACAATTCACTTTCCGATTCTTATTCAACTTTGAGTTTGAAAACAAGGCTCAGTACTCTGGCCAAAACATTTGATGAGATTATAGTTCATCTCTAGAACATTTTCAAAATTCAAGGTGGATACACATTTTGGTGTTGTATCAATCACATAAGCTACTTCCATACTTCACAAACGATGATGATATACATGTTAGTGCTATATCAAATCAAACAAACTTTTCAATAGATAAGCATATGAGCTATATCACTACTACAACAGATAAGCATATAAGCTATATCGATACTACAACAGATAAGCATATGAGCTATATCAATACCACAACAGATGAGTATGTTACACATCAACAGATAAGCATATTAGCTGTATCCACACTTCACTAGACAAGCATATGAGCTGTATCTACACTTCACTAGACAAGCATATGAGCTATATCTACACTTCACTAGACAAGCATATGAGCTATATCTACACTTCACAAAGATAAGCATATGAGCTGTATCTTCACTTCTCTAGATAAGCGTATGAGCTGTATCTACGGAGTTCATCTCCCATCTTCTCCCAATCCTATCCGGTTTAGAGGTACATCCCTCATCTTCCCCTAAACCGCGGAGTACATCCCCCATCTCCTCCTCTACATAATGCATATAAACACAAAGGTTCTATACACATTATAACGCATGTAAACACAAAATCACATATGCAATAAATCAATACATAAAGTTAATGTATTCTACCAACCGTCTACACATGATGCATATAAACACATTGGTCATATACACAATCACTCAATACATAAAGTTAACGTATTCTATCAACCGTCATACTCTATGACACATCCGATTGATTAGTTTTAGTTTGCCTAATCATCATGCATTGTCTACAACAATCAACACTACCCTCCACCGGTAGCCCAAAGCAATTATTTCTAAGCAGGGAAATAAATGCACAAATGGATAATATATCAACATTTCAACTAGATGAGCAATAAAAGATTCGTCTACACTTTTTAATCCCATACATTCCCAATTTCAACATTCTCAATTCAATTCCTCGTCTTCTTCAATTAATTATATGCATTAATGAATTAAACCAATTAGGGAAAATTACCATAATTCACAAAACAACCCTAAGGTTTCATTTCCATCAATGTACCAACATTAATCTCATTTCTCTACGCCTAACACGCATATAGGTTTATATATTTAATACCCCAACTTTTGTAAAATTACACAAAGGCTCAAACTTTCTCAAAACTACCCAACAACCCCCAACATATCAAAATGCTAAAATTCAAAGACAAAGCTCATAAGATGGAGTAGGTTATCCCTACCTCGAATGATGGGGCTCAACGAAGGAGATGAAGAAACGGAAATGCTCCAAATCCTGAAATTTTCAGATTAAAAGATAGCCCTTGACGATCAACACAACTTTTGTAAAGGCCCAAGGTAAGAAAACAACTCCTACTAGATCAATCCTAAGAGAGAAGTTAGGGTTTTAGTGAGAGGAACTCTCAAAATAGCTTTTTGGAAAAGTAGGAAAGAGAAAGGATGTTGAAAAGTGAACAAAAAGGTCGGATCTCGGCTTTATATAAAAGTCGCCCCGCTCGAGCGTCGAACACCCCGCTCGAGTGTCACTCACAGATCCCCGCTCGAGCGTCCAATCCCCCGCTCGAGCGGTAGACGCACGCTCCCAGACTTTTACAGACATGGTTCCCGCTCGAGCGTCAGACACAAACTCCCGCTCGAGCGGCCAATCCCCCGCTCGTGCGTCTACCACTGCAGACGAAATACTGGATGGGTGATTTCCCCGCTCGAGCGCTAACACCCCCGCTCGAGCGGACAAGCAACAACAGAGTCCCACTCGAGCGTCAAAATCGCCGCTCGAGCGGAAAGACCAAAAACTGGGCAAAGACTTTACGTTTTAAAACGCAACCAACTTATTCCCAACTTGCCCAACACAACCCCAAGCTCGAACACAAAGAGAAAGGGATAGAAAGAGGATAAGACAACAGCACCCTTACGAAATCGAATCCGGATTACAATTAAGCACGAAAAGGAAAATCGGGATCGCTATAATCTTTCAACCTTGTTTCATTTGTATTTCCAATTCATTTCCTTGACATGGCTCGTCTATTCAAGTAATTCAAATGAGACTACAACTCATAAGAAAACAACATTTCAATTCATCAACAATTTCGAATGAGACTACAACTCATATTAACAACACTTCAATCATCAATGTTATTCAAACGTGTAACACCCTCAAAATAATGCATAAAACCCATCAGTCTTGACATGCATAGACATAAGAGAAATAATCATCTATCCATTTATCAGAGTGTTCATTACAAAAGTATGACATTGTCATGACCCCATTCCGCCCCTAGTAGAATGGTGCCATGATGGCCAGTAATCCGAGATTACCAAAGGCCAACTTACAAGGATTCACACACAATCAGAGTATACATATGGGGCTAACATGTGTGGAAGCAATAAATTTAAATTTAATTAGTCCATAAGAGCTGTGCATAAATCGAATGGAATGTCATACATCTTATTAAGGCCTTACAACTTAGATACAATAAAATGAAATACAAAAATACATCTTGACCAAAAGGCTTCTCATGCCATCATATACAAAGCACAATGAATTACAAGCTAAGAAGCATGATCTTCAAGATGCTACAAAATGCGAGTCCAAAACAAGTTGCAAAGCACATCTAGGCGTCACCGCCGTCCTGCTCATCACCTACATATATATAGAGAGGGTGGGCTTGGATACTCAGTGAATGGTACAAGTAATAAAGGGTTTGCATGAATAATATCTGAGATCTTTACCAAAGCGACACACATTATATCTTGCACAAAATCAAAGACAAAACAAGTTCATCTAACAAGTCTTTCAAGCTTCATCAACCAAAGTCTTTCAAGGCTCTCAAGTTTCAAGGGGTGACATTAACAAAGGTGTTACAAAAGCTTAGAGTCCTCTAGCACGTAAGGACTTTCAAAGGTTGTGCTACAAATGCTTATAGTCCCCTAGCACGTACGGACTAGTGCCACAAATGCTTATAGTCCCCTGGCACGTACGAACTTCCAAAGGTTGTGCTACAAATGCTTATAGTCCCCTAGCACGTACGGACTAGTGCCACAAATGCTTATAGTCCCCTGGCACGTACGGACTTCCAAAGGTTGTCATTCAAAACAAAACTTATACTTGGCACACAAAACAGGGATAATCATTCATGCTTGATTAAATACTTTTCAAAACAAAGCAAAGCAAGGCTTATCAAAACATTATAATATAGCTTTATTGAAGATACCACTCACATAGTTCTTCAAGCGTTGGGGTCAAAGCAAGAGTCCAAGTCCTACAAACACATGGCAAAGTCTATTGAATGCCCTCTCAAACATGCTTCACATGAATGCAAATGATCTTGGCATTCCTTCAGAACTAAGTCGGACCAAAACAAAACACCGTTTCTCATCTCGGGAAAACATAATGGGCACCAACTAGGTCTTAGCCGAGGTCCCACACCTCCTTGCTGAGGTGTGGTCCCGATGGCCACATTCGAGGAAATGAAGTCGGGAAAATCTGGGTTTCCCTCTGCTGAAGAACATGAAGAACATGAATGCAAAGATCATAACTTATCATTACAAAATCTGAGATTTCATGCTATGAATTCAAAAACATGGACCTGGGTACCCATGCTCGAAGATTTTATGAAAACAAACACAAAAACATGAATCTTGATGCAAGCTTTCGGATCGAACAAGGCTTTTATTCAAGAATACATGAATATCACTTTCTCTTTCTAAAACCAAACTTTAAATCAATGCATGACTTACAAATCGCGCTCAATCATCAAATGCAGCTAGATGAATAATAAGAATAACAAGAGTAGATCAAGATTCTAACCTCAAGACACGAATCTAACGGCTCAAGGTGTGAAGATCAAGTTTGGAAATCTATTTTCTCTCTAAGAACTCCTCCTTCTCCTTCTCCTTCCTAGAGCCTCTCTCTCTGAAAGACAAGGATATGATACAAAATGATGTGTTTCTCAATAGCTCACTGACTTAATCCTCTGTTAGGACACGTGGCATCGGCTGGTTGGCTCTTCTCAAAAAGGTGACTGAATGAAAAGACAAAACTATGACAAAGTGTGTTCAACAAGCAAGATGGCATAGGCTCTCTGGCAAGTAATGATCTCGGCTAAGGACAAAGCTTCGGCAGGTAAGGTCTCAATGATCTCGGCTAGGAAGGACAACACTTGATTTAGCTATGCCACACCTCGGCCTAGATGTGCCACACCTCGGTCTAGGTCATACCAATCCAGGAACAAGATCACTTGGTGCAAGGGTATCATCTCGGCCTAGATGATACACACCTCGGCCAATATGCCAAGGTGTGAGTGGAGGTTAACCAAAAGATCCCAAGATAGTCCTAGGTAGGAGAGATTCAAAGGTGCGACCCAGGCTTAGGATGACCTCGGGTAAACTCACACCAAGCAAGGAACAAAGCATGCAGTAACACTTAAGCAAGACGAAAACAAGATTTGAAATGCAAGCTTAACAAGACAAAATCATTTAAATGCATGAGAGCATGACTACGATGAAGTGAAGGTTGTTACATACATGTTGACAACAAAAGTAAATGCCCTATGGGCTTACAACTTTCTAAGCCATCACTTGGTTACAAGAAGGGAGTACTAACTCAAATACGTATTAAGCCCTTGGCTTGAATTTACATGTAATACATCAAAAGATGACAAAACAACAAAAGAGTCTTCAACTCCCATAACCTCCCAAGCTATGTCCTTGGAGGTGACATATCACCTGGACCTGAAAATGATGTCCCATATAGGGTGAGTCACAGCCCAGTAGAGATATACTAAACCAAATATAAGTAATGACTAAAACAATAGTATTTGATAGGAGGTTAACACTTATAAACCAATTTATCTCACAACACAGTTCCATGACAAACTTGTCCATGTTACATTTCATTTCTTATTACATGGCGCTGAACCTGGCCAAACAATTCAATGAGACTAAGATTCATACTGAAACAATTCCATACTTTCACAATTCATAAATGAGATTTCATCTCATATTCAAACATTTCCATACTCCAAATAATACACATATTCGCTGTATTACCACTTCCATTTAATACACATATTTGTTGTATTAACACTTCAATCTTATACACATATTTGCTGTATCAATAGAGTTCATCCCCTATCTCCTCCCAAACCGGTTTGAGAGTCCATCCCCTATCTTCCCTAAAACCATGGAGTACATCCCCTATCTCCTCTCACACAATACACGTATTCCAAGTATATAAACAATTATCATATACAAGGATCAATCAATACACATATTTGACGTATTATTCCAACTGTCATATTCATTGACAAATTCAATGTGATTAGTTTCGGTTTTCCCTAATCCACATGCAGTGTCTACAACAATCAAGACTATCCTCTACCAATAGCGCAAAGCAGATATTTCTAAACAGAACATAAATGCATCAACAAATATAATATCAACATTTTCCATAGGTGAGTGATAAATTAATCCAACTACACCATATAATCCCATAATTTCCCAATCTCATGATTCTCAACTCAATTTCTCATTTCTCCAAAATTAATTTGCCATAATAACTAGGGCATTTTTCCATATTTCACATATCAACCTTAAGGTTTGATTTCACCATTCTAACAGCAATAATTCCATTTCCCAACAACTCACATACGTATAGGTTTTAATATTTGAAAACCCCTCTTTCATAAATTACATGACAAACCCTAACTTTCTCAATATTGCCCAACATCACCAACTATTCAAAATGACCAAAATTAAAGACAAAACTCATAAGATGGAGTAGCGTATCCCTACCTCGAAATGAAGAGACCAAAGGAGAAGATGGTGAAAAACCAAAGTGCTCTAAATCCAAGATTCTTCAGATTAAAAGGAAGCCCTCAACACCCTCTATCTTTCTTACAAAGAACTTAGGGTAGAAACACTCAAGAACTAGATCAATCCCTAGAGAGAAGGTGTTTAGAGAGAGAGAGTGGACGGATCTAGGGCTTGAAAGAAAAAGAGGATGAAAAAGTGAAGTGTTTACCCGCTGCTGTCTACTGATATAACACATGCTCGCTCGAGCGAAGGATTGGTCGCTCGAGTGACCAGACACAAAGAAACCTCGCTCGAGCGTAAAAAGCCTCGCTCGAGCCAACAATTCGAAGCTTCAGGTCTACAACCCAGAAGCACGCACGAGTGAGAGAATGCTCGCTCGAGCGAAGAAACTCAAAACATACACCTCACTCGCTCGAGCGAAGGAAAGCTTGCTCGAGCCAAGAAATGCAACTCTCAGGTCCAAAACCAGATGCAAACGCAAGCTCGAGCGAAGGACTTCTCGCTCGAGCCACCAGATACAAAACTCAACTCTCGCTCGATCGAAGAAACCCTGGCTCGAGCGAAGGATCTAAAACAAAGAGCTCGCTCAAGCGACAAAGTGCTCGCTCAAGCAAAGACACCAAAATCTGGGCAGTAACCATTTGCTTCCAATCACACCCAACCTGAAACAAGCCTGCCCAATACATCCTATAACTCAACAATAAGAAATTAAAGGATGACAACAAGATATAACCATAACCAATATTACGGAACCTAAGTCCGGAACATTGTACATAAAGGGGTAAAACCCGGGATCGCTATAAAACGTATATAAGATTTCAGGACTTTCACCCTGGACACTCCGGGCAACATAATTATCACTGGAGTCCATCCCCTATCTTCTCCCAAATAGTGGAGTACATCCCCTATCTCCTCCCACACACTGGAGTACATCCACTATCTCCTCCCAAACAGTATACATATGCAATGTATTTAAATACTTTATCATATACAATGATCAATTTAAAGCACATATTCAATGTGTTATTCCAACCGTCATATTCAATGACATATTCCAGTTGATTAGTTTCAATTTTCCTAATCAACATGCAGTGTCTACAATAATCAAGACTATCCTCCACCGATAGCCCAAAACAATTATTTCTAAATAGAAAATAAATTTATCAAACAGATAAATTATCAATATTTTCATAGGTGAGTGATCAATCGATCCAACTACACCATTCAACCTCATAATTTCCCAATTTCATGATTTTCAATTCAATTTCATATTTCCATATTTTCCAAATTAATTATACAAATTAATTATTTGAACTTATTTAAGGCATTTCCCCCCCCCCCCCTTTTCTCGAACATCAACCCTAAGGTTCAATTTCATCAATCCTACAACAATAACCCCATTTTCCAAGGTCTTACATACACATGGGGCTCAACAAATTGAAAACCCTTCTTTATATATTTCAAATCACACCCTAGCTTTCCAAATTTCCATAACTTCACCATTTAATTAAAATGACTAAAATTTATGTCAAAACTCATAAAGACGAGTAGTTTATCCCTACCTCAAATTTTGGAGCTCAAAGGAAAAGAAGGAAGAAACTCAAAGTGTTCCAAAGTCCAACTTTTTCGGATCAAAGTGAAGCCCACACCAAGCTCTACCTTTCTTACAAAGAGACTAGGGTAGAAGACCACTAGAACTAAGTGTATTTGTAGAGGGAGAGTGTGTATAGAGAGAGAGTGTGCCAGATCTAGGGTTTTGACGGAAAAGGGAATGAAAAGTTGAAAAAGAAACACGCTGCTGCAACTGATATACTCGAGGCTCGCTCGAGCGAAGAAGTGGTCGCTCGAGTGACCAGACACAAAAGAACCTCGTTCGAGCGAAGAAGTGGTCGCTTGAGCGACCAGACACAAAAGAACCTCATTCAAGCGCAAGAAGCGTCGCTCGAGCGAACAATGCAAAGCTTCAGGTCTGCAACCCAGAAGCATGCTCGAGCGCAGGAGTTCTCGCTTGAGCAAAGAAACACAAAACATAGAGCTCGCTCGCTTGAGTGAAGGAAAATTTTCTCGAGCGAAGAAACACAACCTTCAGTTCAAAAAGAGACGCAGACGCACGCTCGAGCGGAAGAGTTGTCGCTCGAGCGAAGAGACACACCAGACTAGGCTCGCTCGAGCGTAATAAAGCTCGCTAGAGTAGAAGCTGTGTCTGAAAAGAAACCTGAAGAGTCTTAATTCTCGCTCGAGCGCAAGAAATCTCGCTCGAGCGAAGAAGCAAATACCCAGGCCTCGCTCGAGAGCAAAAAGCCTCGCTCGAGCGAAGGAGCAAAATTCTGGGCAGCCACTCTTTGTTTCAATTTGCAACCAACCTATTACAAAACCTGCCCTACACATCCTCAAACTCAAATACAAAGAATTAAATGACGAAAATGCGATATAGACAACAACAATCATCCACAGAACCGAGTCCGGAATACAATAAGCAATGAAGAGAAAACCCAGATCGCTATAACCTCCCCCCATAAAGAATTTCGTCTCCGAAATTAGATATAAGTTTCAAAATTGTATTTTTTTCAATTCTCAACAACATCAACATCCACCACCATGACCTATTCACCGGTCGTTCCATCTCTTTTCAAGAGAACATCATTACAAAGTATAGCTCATTATGCATTATCAACATGCATTCTTTTGAAATTCATCAACTTCAACACATATAACCCATAATTCTATAACATATTCAATGTTAATAACATATTTGCATTTCTAAAACACATTCAACATATACAATGTTAAACTAAACTTGCATCATTCTCATAACTCTCACGTTCTCAAAACATATACAATGTTTTTAAATTACAAAACAAAATTTGTCAACATATTCTCAAACATTAACAAACAGGTCCGGATATTTCTCACGGACATCCAACTCACGTTCCTATATGGCTTCCTCAACCCCGTGATGTTTCCACAACACTTTTGCCAAGGGTATCGTCTTGCCTCGCAAGAGTTGGTCCTGTCTATCCAAGACCCTCACCGGTCTCTCCTCATACGAGGCATCCTCATCTACCTCTAAGTTGGTCCAATCCAATACATGCAATGGGTTCTGCTCGTATTTTCAAAGCACACTAACATGAAACACGTCATGCACTCCGGACAACTGCGATGACAAAGCTAAACGGTATGCAACCATCCCAATCCGCTCAAGGATCTCAAAAGGGCCAATAAACCGAGGGGACAACTTCCCACTCTTCCCAAACCTCATCAAACCCCGTCTAGGTGATATTTTCAGAAAGACGTGATCACCCACGTCAAATGACAAAGGCCTCCTCCTACAGTCGGCATAACTCTTTCGGCGACTCTGGGCTGTAACTAGCCTCTTACGGATAAGTGCCACTTTCTCCGTCATTTCTCGCACCAACTCCGAGCCCAACAAAGGTGTATCACCCACCTCGGTCCAACACACTGGAGATCTACACGGTCGGCCATACAAGGCCTCGAACGGTGCCATGCCAATACTCGATTGAAAACTATTATTGTAAGCAAACTCCACTAAGGGCAAATGCCTCTGCTACAACCCCCTAAAGTCAAGGACACAGCCTCGAAGCATATCCTCAAGGATCTGACTAGTACGCTCGGACTGCCTGTCAGTCTGAGGATGGTAAGCCATGTTAAAGGTCAATTTAGTGCCCAAGGCACTCTGCAAACTCTGCCACAACCTAGCAGTAAAATGCGGATCTCTATTTGAGACAATCGACACTAGGACCGCGTGCAACCTCACTATGTCTCAAATATACAAGTCGGCAAGATGAACTACCGAATCTCTTACGCACATAGGAATAAAGTGCGCTGACTTAGTCAACCGATCTACTATCACCCAAATGGCATCACTGCTCCGTTGAGTCTTCGGAAGACCTATGACAAAATCTATCGTGGCATGCTCCCACTTCCACTCAGCAATAGGCAAGGGTTGTAACAAACCCGCTAGCCTCTGATGCTCGGCCTTTACTTGCTGACAAGTAAGGCACTTAGATAAACAAACTACCATATCTTTCTTCATACCCCTCTACCAAAACTGGCGACTCAGATCATGATACATCTTCGTGCCTCCCCGATGCACCGCAAGGCGTGAATGGTGAAACTCTCGGAGTACTTCCTCTTGGCAGGACTCTGGCACAAACAAATGGTTTCAGTACCTCACACTTAAGTCATGATACATAGTCAGGCCCTTCTCTACCTTCCCACTTGAAATCTTCTCCCGGAGGGATTCTATCTCAAGGTCACCTCTATGTGCCTCTAACACTCGATTCACAAGTGTAGGCTGCGCAACTACAGAAAACAAGGTTGTAGACTCCACAGACTCGCCTAGATACAAGTCAAACTCACCAAGTGCACCTAACATCTCCCATTCCTGGATGGCAATACAAGCTACATCACTGATAGATTTCCTACTAAAGGTATCAGCCACAACATTGGTCTTTTCCGGATGATAATACAACTCGAATTCATAATCCTCTATGAAATCCATCCACCTTCTCTACCTCAAATTTAAGTCTTTTTGTGTAAACAGATACTTCAGACTCTTATGATCCGAGAAAACCTTGAATCTCTCACCATAAAGGTAGTGCCTCCAAATTTTCAAGGCAAATATTACAGCTGCTAACTCCAGGTCAAGTGTAGGGTAGTTCCTCTCGTGTGTTTTCAACTGCCGTGAACCATAAGCCACTACTTTCCCCTCTTGCATCAACATACAACCCAAACCCTCTCGTGAGGCATCACAGTACACCGCATAACCCAAATCCCTCCCCAGAATAATCAAAACTAGAGCGGTGGTAAGTCTAACTTTAAGCCCTTGGAACGACTTCTCACAAGTCTCACTCCACATAAACTTGATCCCTTTCCGCGTCAATCTAGTCTATAGAGAAGCTAGCCTAGAGAAATCCTTTATAAACCGACGGTAATACTCGATCAATCCCAGAAAACTGCGGATCTCAATGACGCTCTTAGGCTGTGCCCAATCTTGAACTGCCTCTATCTTGGATGAATCTACAATCACCCGTTCCCCAGATACCACATGGCCTAAGAATTTAACCTCTCTTAGTCAGAACTCATGCTTCCTAAACTTAGCATACAGCTTATGGCCTCTAAGCAACTCAAGCACTACTCGTAAGTGTTCCTCATGCTCCTCCTCGGAAGGTGAATAAGTCAGAATGTTGTCCACAAAAATGACTACAACGCGATCTAAGAACTCCCGGAAGATTCGGTTCATCAAGTCCATAAACACAGCTGGTGCATTGGTGAGCCCAAAAGGCATCACCAGAAACTCATAATGGCCATACCGCGTACGGAATACCGCCTTCGGGATATCCTCCTCTCTGACCCTCAACTGATGGTAACCAGATCTCAAGTCTATCTTAGAGAAATAACGGGATCCTTTTAACTGGTCAAACAGATCATCTATACAAGGCATAGGGTACTTGTTCTTAACCGTAGCCCGATTCAACTTTCAATTGTCAATGCAAAGTCTCAATGCCCCATCTTTCTTTTTAGCAAAGATGGTCGGTGCTCCCCACGGGGAAGTACTAGGGTGAATAAAACCCTTATCTAGTAACTCCTGGAGTTGAATCTTCAACTCACTCAACTTGGCTGGGGCAAAACGATACGGTGCCATGGAAATCGGTATCGTGCCAGGCACTAGATCAATAGAGGACTCGATCTTTCGATGGGGTGGTAAACTAACAAGATCCTCTGGAAAGATGTCCAAGTACTCACAAAGCACCCTGGGCAACTCAGTCTGGATCTCATCACACTCACTACTCATACAGCTAGCGAGAAGACAACTAAGCTCACTTTGCCCTCGCGGATCATACACCGGTGGTAACACCCTACCAACTCGATCTCCCATGAAATGAAAACGGTCCCTGCTCAAGGTACATACAGTAACCCTCTGGCGGTAGCAATCAATAACAGCTCGGTATGATGATAGCCATTCTATACCCAAAATCACATCAAAGCCCGACATATCCATCAACACAAAAGAAAAGGGAAGTCGACGATCAGCGACCTCTATATCACAGCCCCGACACCCCTGTTTCAAAATCAATTCACCCCCAATGGGTGACACAACACAAATAGGAGATGCTAATTGCGCCAACTCCAACCCCAAAACAGATGCAAATGTAGCAGATATAAATGAACGGGATGCACCTGTATCAATCAACACATTAACAATTGAGTTACAAAACAAAAAGGTACCTCTCACAACTGATGGAGCCGGCACGAGCTCTGGCACCGTAACAGCATACATGCACCCTGTAGGTGTCTGATTTACCTGCTCACCCCTCGGAGCATAAGACAGCTGTACAGACTGAGCCAAAGAGGC
The DNA here is from genome assembly GCF_055761805.1 of Camellia sinensis. Classification (NCBI taxonomy): domain Eukaryota; kingdom Viridiplantae; phylum Streptophyta; class Magnoliopsida; order Ericales; family Theaceae; genus Camellia; species Camellia sinensis. Next base: position 88,536,370 of record NC_138965.1, read on the forward strand.
TCCGTGATTGGCCCTTGAGGCCTGAACTGACTGAGCTGGTTGATAACTCTGCATCTACCTCGAACCAGATGCACCAGATATGTCACTCAACTGCGGGCAAAACTTCTTCAGGTGCCCGCCCTGCCCACACTGATGACAAGTGAGCGGCTGGTCTCTCCTTGACTTTGGCTCTGAAGACAAGCCGAAGAAGAAGCTGCTCTCTGCCCTCCTCCCCTCTGCAGCCAAGCTGGAGACTTGTGGCCCAGCCGACCACATTTGTAACAAGTGATGCCCTGACTGCCCCTCCCAGAACCTGAACTCGGTACTGGAAAGGTAGACCTCGAATGTGCTCCCTGGGACTGCTGAGGGTTAGAACCCCTCTGCTTCTTACTGTCCCCCTGGCCATCTTGACTCCTCCTGGAGCCCCTCATCATCTCCTCCTCTGCATGCATAATAGTCTCAAGATGGGCTACAGCCTGCACAAGACGCCCATACTCCCTACTTATGGACCCCACAACTCAAAACATGAGTTCGGTCCTCAATTTCTTCTCAAACTCCAAGAACCTACGCTCTTCGGTCGCCACCAACTCTGGTGTAAACCTCGATAAGCTAGTAAAAGTGGCCTCAAACTCTGCCACTAGTGTATTCAGCTGCTTGAGCTGACAGAACTGGTCCCTCAACTTCTCCCTAGCAATGGGAGCCAAAAACTTCTCCTGAAAGGCATCAGCAAAAGCCTCCCAAGTCCCTCCAATGTGCCCTCTCACAAACTTCCACCACCGACCCACGTCTCTTCAACTGGAAGGACGTCAAGGTCACCCGCAGACCTCCATCTTCGATGCCAAGCATCTCAAACGTCTTCGGCATTTGTTCAAGCCACTCATTAGCCTTCAGTGGCTCTTTTGGATCACCCAAAAACTCTTCCGGATTCGACCGGAAAAGCTCCCTCTTCAGAAAAGACGGCCCTGCCTCAACTACATGGGCTTGGACTTGATATTCAGCCCTGAAAATGTCCATGGATTCCCTCAATGCTCTGCTATCTCGCGGGCTAAGGCACCCATGGCCTGCTGACCTATTGGCTCGGCCACATTGGCTTGACCAACACCCTTCTTCTACGTCGGAATTTCATCCGGTATAGGCATCTCTTACCTCCTAGGCCTACCACGTCGATCACCACGTCCTCGTCCTGACATCCTAATAAAGGTAACAAAAGAATTAGCACATTCACAAATGTGCCGAAGCTATTTCACTCTTGTCCTAATACAATGGACAACTATAATTCACTCCACATAAGCACATAAGCACATAAGCACTTAAGAATTTCATTTCCGGATAATAACCGTCCCGTGGCGTTGCTAGAGTTCCAGTTAGAAACGACAGTGATCAAGTGCCTTTCCAACAGAACTCCCAGAAACCCAAGATCCAATCAACATCCTAGAAACTAAATTCCATACACATGTAGTCACATAAACATGTTATCACAAAAGCACATAACATTACATTTAAGTCTCTAACAAGCGAGACAAACCCATTGTGGTACTAACCACTTCTCACGTACCCAAAGTATTCAAACCCGGTACGTTCTGATACCAAGTTGTAAAGCTCTCAAAATAATACATATAAACTAACCATTTATGACATCCATAGACATAGGAAAATAAAATATATTCATCCATCAGAGTATTCTTTACAAAAAGTATTACATGTTGACAACAAAAGTAAATGCCCTATCGGCTTACAACTTTCCAAGTTAACACTTGGTTACAACAAAAGAGGGTCAGAAGCCCATTTACAAATAAAGCCTTTGGCTTGGAAATAGAAACATGTAATACAAAAAAAAAATAAAATAAATAACAACAAAAAGAAGCCTGTAGCCTCTAAACTATCCAAGCTAGGTCCTTGGAGGCGGCATATCACCTGAACTTGAAAATGATGTCCCATATAGGGTGAGCCAAAACCCAGTAGAGATACACTAAACATAATATGAGAGATAACTAAAACATTAGCATTTGATAAATGTTCAACACATGTACATCGATATGCACCATTTTTATAATCCACAAACAATGATATTCATCTTTCAACCTAGTTTCATTTGTATTTCCAATTCATTTCCTTGACATGGCTCGTCTATTCAAGTAATTCAAATGAGACTACAACTCATAAGAAAACAACATTTCAATTCATCAACAATTTCAAATGAGACTACAACTCATATTATCAACACTTCAATCATCAACGTTATTCAAACGTATATAAGATTTCGGGACTTTCACCCTGGACACTCCGACCAACTTAATTATCACTGGAGTCTATCCCCTATCTTCTCCCAAATAGTGGAGTACATCCCCTATCTCCTCCCAAACAGTATACATATGCAATGTATTTAAATACTTTATCATATACAATGATCAATTTAAAGCACATATTCAATGTGTTATTCCAACCGTCATATTCAATGACATATTCCAGTTGATTAGTTTCAGTTTTGCTAATCAACGTGCAGCGTCTACAACAATCAAGACTATCCTCCACCGATAGTCCAAAACAATTATCTCTAAACATATAATAAATTTATCTAATATATAAATTATCAGCATTTTCATAGGTGAGTGATCAATCGATCCAACTACACTATTCAACCTCATAATTTCCCAATTTCATGATTTTCAATTCAATTTCATATTTCCATATTTCCCAAATTAATTATACAAATTAATTATTTAAACTTAATTAAGGCATTTTTCCCCTTTTTCTCGAACATCAACCCTAAGGTTCAATTTCATCAATCCCACAACAATAACCCCATTTTCCAAGGTCTCACATACACGTGGGACTCAACAAATTGAAAACCCCTCTTTATATATTTCAAATCAAACCCTAGCTATCCAAATTTCCATAACTTCACCATTTAATCAAAATCACTAAAATTTATGTCGAAACTCATAAAGACGAGTAGTTTATCCCTACCTCAAATTTTGGAGCTCAAAGGAGAAGAAGGAAGAAACTCAAAGTGCTCCAAAGTCTAACTTTTTCGGATCAAAGTGAAGCCCACACCAAGCTCTACCTTTCTTACAAAGAGACTAGGGTAGAAGACCACTAGAACTAGGTGTATTTGTAGAGAGAGAGTGTGTATAGAGAGAGAGTGTGCCGGATCTAGGGTTTTGATGGAAAAGGGAATGAAAAGTTGAAGAAGAAACACGCTATTGAACTGATATACTCGAGGCTCGCTCAAGCGAAGAAGTGGTCGCCCGAGCGACCAGACACAAAAGAACCTCGCTCGAGCACAAGAAGCGTCGCTGGAGCAAACAATGCGAAGCTTCAGGTCTACAACCCAGAAGCACGCTTGAGCACAGGAGTTCTCGCTCGAGCAGAGAAACACAAAACATAGAGCTCGCTCGCTTGAGTAAAGAAACACAACCTTTAGGTTAAAAAGAGACGCAGACACATGCTCGAGCGCAAGAGTTCTCGCTCGAGCGAAGAAACACACCAGACCAAGCTAGCTTGAGCGCAATAAAGCTCGTTCGAGCAGAAGCTGCGTCTGAAAAGAAACCAGAAGACTCTAAATTCTCACTTGACTGAAGAAGCAAATACCCAGGCCTCGCTCGAGCGCAAAAAGCCTCGCTCGAGCGAAGGAGCCAAATTCTGGGCAGCAACTATGTGTTTCAATTCACAACCAACCTGTTACAAAACCTGCCCAACACATCCTCAAACTCAAATACAAAGAATTAAAGGGCGAAAATGCGATATAGACAACAACAACCATCCACGGAACCGAGTCCGGAATGCAATAAACAATGAAGAGAAAACCTAGATCGCTATAACCTTCCCCCCTTAAAGAATTTCATCCCTGAAATTAGATATAAGTTTCAAAATTGTGTTTTTTTCAATTGTCAACAACATTATAATTCAACATCCACCACCATGACCCATTCACCGGTCGTTCCATCTCTTTTTTAGGGAACATCATTACAATGCCAATGGATTGGTCAAAGTAAATGTGTATGATCGGAGATTAGATGGTAATGACAGTTTGCAGGCGTATTTTATTTTCCCTGTGGATTGTCAATGCGAGTTAGTGTATTATGGGAATGGTTATTGGTCCATTAACGACAAACAAGTGCCATGGATGGTGAAGTATCGACTTGAAAATCCGAATATCAAAAGGGGTATTACGTATTGTAAAATGAAGAGATATTTGAAGTATTCTATGAGTGACATGCCGGACGATTCTCAAATAAGGGCCCCATCTATTATTGTGTTATTTAAAAAATATACTAATGATAATGTTGATGCTCGGCATTGTGCTTCAACCAAGGCTATTCCGATTCTAACATGGACTATGTCTGTGGGTTTACCAGAGAGGCGAAGAGACTTGTTGTTAGGAGGTTTTGGGGAAAGTGATTCAGTTATTCATGCACGTAGAGGTCATCTGAGTTTGTCTAAGATTGATGCACGCAGAGGTGGTGATGGTGTGAGTGATGTTGATCATGGACCGTCGATTTCGAAGGTTGGTGTTAGAAAAGAGGAAGCTGATTGGAAATGATCAGTTGTTATGGACCCCGCGGAATTTTCTGATGTTTTACAAAATATAACAATGAGTGTAAAAAATAGTGATGAGACTCAAGATGTAATAGTTGATGATAAGGGAAATGTAATTAGTAAATAAAAGTTTGAGTGGTTTCATACATAAAATTAATAAAATTTTTCATTAATCATGACAGTGGTTACATTTACATCAAGCCATTCTCTCATTTTTGGTGACATTGCATCTAACCAACTACTGTTCCCATTAGTTAATATAATATAAGGAATTCCTCCTCTAATAGTGAGATGTGGTTGAAATTTAACAAATACATGGAAGGTTCAGAAAGCGGGGGGGGGGGGGGGGGGGGGAAGTTCAAAAAATGGAAGTGATTATCACTCACTATTTTATTATCATAGATTGCTAGCATTGGCTTCTTAGTAGTGTTGTTTAGGCTTGCAGTGACTGAAAATTGGCTTCTTGCAGTGACTGAAAATTTTATGATTCTGGATACAATTTGGGTGTTATGACACTAGCATATGTATATAATTACAAATTTCTTTTATGTTATACTTGTACATAAATGAATGAATTAGTCTCTTGTAGAAGACGCTGATATATAATTCTTAAATAAGTATTTGCTCTGTAATTGTTGCTTGAAATGGCATTATAGATGGATCTGTCATTAATTATGGAAATCCATTTTTGCCTGAGCCGTTAGTCACTGAATAATTTTCGTATCAATGATTGGGGCAATCAAGTCATAAATTCAATTTTGAATCTTTTGAGATCGCAATGACAATAACAAGTTGAAACACTGTATTACGCCAATTTATTTGTCTATCTTTATATTACTCCACCTGAGTGTTTAGTGTTACCTGTTTATCCACATAATCTGCGTTTTTGTTTATATCACTACCATCAGTTGATGTCACTAGCCACTTGTGGCAACTTTTTCAGTGAGTGACAATCGACAGTTTGGCAATAGGGGTTCAAAATGAAAAATATTATTATTCAAAATAAATTTGTCTTTGTCACCAAATAATTTCATTAATCATATTTTTTTAACCAAAAATAAAATAATTCTTGGACCTAATGTCATACACCTTGCTAGAAATTAATGGATTTCTCAATGAATTTTCTCAATAATTCTAGTTACTACGAAAATGTAATCGAAATTTTATCATGAAAGTGAAAATGTAAAGTGTAGATTTAAAATTGGTGTGTTGTGAATCGTATTTGAAATAAATTTACTTACATATTTCAAGTATGGGTAAAATTTTGAGGATTCAGGGTGGTGTTGTAAGTATGGCACAATAGTAACTGCTCTGAGACCAAGGGGCCGAGTAATTGCTCTAAGGTCTGTGGGTAGTGGCGGAGCCACATGAAGACCGGGGGCTCACATGCCCCCTTAGGTTTTGGATTTACATTTTTTTTTACGTATGTATATAAATAAAATTTGAAACAAAAATAATATTTAGAATAAAAGGTCAATGGTATTTTTAAATTTCTTAAAACAATAGTGATTGTTTTATTGAAAATAAAGGGACTACAACAAATTATATTTTTATGAATGAAAATTTTGTGAAAAAAAATTTCAATATAAAGAAAATATCCATCATTATTGATATGCAAATATAATTAATCTCACTATATATATATACATACATGTAAAAGTTATTAGAGTGTTAGTTATATTTGCATGTGAAATTCACCTTTCATATGTTACTTTACTATTGGTTGGTAATATCATATGTTAATGATGATGTGATATTACTATTATATGAAATTTTTACTCAAATTTTGTAAAAATTTAATTTATCTTACCATTATGTAATTTATTTTAAGATTTAAATATATAACTTTTTTACATTATCCATAATACACTAATTACACGCAATATTTTCTTTTCGATTTTACTTGAAATTAATTGTAAAATTTTATGTGAAATACTTTTGTAATAATTTATTTAAGTTTTTATACTTAATACTAATTTAAAAATTATTATTATCTTTTTATTGTTGGTTATGGGGAAAAAAAAATTAAAATTGTAACTTATAAGTGTCCCTTCTAATTTAGTTTCCTGGCTCTGCCAAAAAATTAAGTTAATCAGATATCTGTAACACCATAACAAGACCACATTTATAAAAAATAAACAACTAGCATGATTTTGATAATATTTTTAAAAATAATTAGAATCCGATCATAGGATTATAGATATCCAATTAACTGATATATTCGACAAATTTTATAATACAAATAATTCAAATTATCAAAATAAGTGCAAAACAACCTGCCATGAAAGCTCACAATAGGACTATTGTTCATAAGACATAGTAGCGGTAATCCCACATCCAAATAATGAGAATGTAGCACGACATTTTTTTTTTTTTGCTTCCTTTTGATACGAAGACACTGATTCTGTTGTGACGAAAGTAGGAACGAAAACAAAATAATAATAAATAAAAGTTATGGTCCATTACACCTTAGTGGAATTTAATATATATATATATATATATATTCCTACAAAAATTAAAAATTTTAATTATTAACATTTAAAAATTTTATTTCTTTTTTAAATTTTTTTTTAAAATAACTGATTTGATATTTTTTTCAAAAATTAAACCTTCTTCAAGCATGAAAAATTGTGTATATGTATTACATAATTAAAAATAGGGATAATTATAAACAAAAAAATAATAATCGGAGTTTGAGCCTTATAACAAAATAAGCTCTAATTTTTCAATTTTATCAATTTAAATCCTAATATTTTGATTTATTTTCAATTTAAACCATTAGTCTATTTTCGTTAAGTAAAATCGACTAAAAAAAAGAGTATTTTAGTAATTAAACCGCAATGTAAATATACATAAAATGTCTAAAATATATTTTTTTCACGAGTTTAATGATTAAAATATCCTTTTTCATTGATTTTGTTTAACAAAAATAGCAAATGAAATAAATTTCCAAAGTATAAGTTTAAATTGACAAAATTAAAAACTCATAATTTATTTTATTACATGTCTCAAACTTTGAAGGTTTTTTAAATTTTTTTTTTAATTTTATAATTTGCCCTTAAAAACTTTTTTAGGTCACCAAATAAAATGGTTGTACACTGAAATTTCAACACATTTTTTATTATGCTTGTTGGCTACATATTTTGTACAAGCCAATTACAATTCGACGCGTGGCGAAATAAGGGTAATATAGGAAGACTATTTAGGTCCTCGATCCTGATCGTATACGTGGCAGCTAGTATTGGTTATTAAGAGATCTGAGTAGCAGCGGATCAACAAAGAGATACAAAGTGACGTGGCTTCAACGGTTACTTGCATTTCAGATTCAAATTTAGGAGGGAAGCTTAACTGCAAGTAATGGCGTAATTGAGCTAATATTGGGGCAAAATGATCGATGATCATGGAGGAGCAGTTCGACGGTTGGAAATGCAATTCGATGGTCATCCTGGAGCAATATAAATAGTAGAGAAGACCCCAGAAAAAGCCTCTAGACTCAGATCCAAAAAATCAGTCCTTTATACTTATTTTTCTTTCCAGCTTTACGTTTACAGTTTTGTACATTTACAGTTCTTTACATTACTATACTTTAAAATTCCTGCATTGCACTTCGTTTCATAGGAATAGTTCCAAGTAGAGTTGTTCTAAACCTCTACGAGGCTGAGTTTGGATCATTGTAAGTCTTTTCATCTTAATGAAATACTTCGACTGTTCTTCAATTCATTATTATCTGTTTAATTCTCCAAAGCCAAGCCACCAGTAAAAGTCATCTTCATTGAGGCTGAAAGAATTAAAATACAATCATCTGATAATTGGTTGGTAATTAATTTTCTGTAAAGAATAATTGATCCTTACTGGCACGCTCGCAATTACAACAATAACCTTCGAAAGCCAAAAAGCCAACATATATTTTTGGCACGCCTAGTGGGACCAAATTGAAATGGCTAGATGTAGGAGACAAAGAGAAAATGAACGCTTGGAAGAAGGCGTGGAAGGAGAGGTAGAGATACCTAATCCAGAGGATAATGTGATAACACATCCTGTGAAAACTTCCATTTTATCAGAACCTATGGTCGAACAGACCAGTACTTCAGAACAAATACCGCATGTTCATAATATTGGATGAGACCAAGGAATTGGATCATCCACTGTCCCATCTACTCAGCCAATGAATCCATGGGAAGGCTTAATAGATGCAATGGGACAGCAATTAATGAACACAATAGAGAGGTGGGCAACATCCTTTTTGGATCGAATGAATAATCACCAACTAACAAACGTAAGACACATAGAGGAGATTTCGAATGTCCCTCAACAAAGATTGGCTAGAGATAAACAGCCTATGCAAGTTAATGGACATTCTAATGGTCAAACTAGTAATCAGAACCATGAAAGACCATCACCTCAGTCTTGGTACGAACCTGTTCCAAGGCCTGTAGTAGGTTAAAATGTCTCAGTACTTAACAGTGAAGCCATGCAATTTGGTGGAACTGGTCCAGTACAAGAAAATGGCATAAGAATGGTTCCAAATCCCATGTTCGAAGCCATACCTGGCACAAGGGGGTTCACTAATCCCTTATTCGAATTTATACCCTGGGGGTTGGAAGGTTTTCCTACAAATGGAAGAGACACAACACCAGTTCTAGCACCTTTCGCTGGTCCTTTCGTAGGACAAATTCAAATGGGTTACCCACATCCCCAACAGCAACCTGCACCACAGGGACAACCAGTCCCAAACATGCCACCTTATGGACCAAGAGGACCACAAGCACAAGTTTGTCCACCAAATCCTGTGTTTGTTCCTCCAACGGTGGTTAAGCAGGCACAAAATATGGTCCCTAGGGACCAAATTACTAACATCGTTAGGGAGATGTGTGGACCAATGGCTCGAGGGGTCCAGACTCTTGTATACAGAAAACCGTACCCAGAATGGGTAGATAGGGTACATGAATACCCAAGAGGTTTCAGGATACCAGATTTCGCCCTTTTTTATTGGAATGGAAACCAGTCAACAGTAGAGCATATCGCTAGATTCGTTGCTTAATGCTGTGAATTCACTAATAATGACTATATGAAGCTGAGACTGTTCCCAAACTCTCTAACTGGGGGGGCATTTGTATGGTACATTAACCTTACACCTGGCTCAATTCAAACTTGGCAACAAATGGAAGAGGCATTTCATGCCCAATTCTTCCAATCGGAGCTAGAGGTTTCCATGGCAAACCTGGCAAGGTTGAGTCAAAGGCCTGAAGAGAAGGCTACTCAGTTTATTGCTAGATTTAAAAGGGCTCGAAATAAATGTAGAGTCATTTTGCCAGAGCTAGAATTCGTAAGATTGGCTCAAAATGGTTTAGAGTTTAGGCTTCGAAAGAAGTTTGACTCAACAGAGTTCAGGGACTTAGTGGAACTGACTTACAAAGTATCTAGATATGAAGCATTACTAGAAGAGGAGCAAGATCGAAATAATGCATCATACAAGACATACTACAAAGATCCTAACTATGAGATTGATGTTGCAGAGATTGTGGGGAAAGAACCTGTGATCTGTGAAGCATTAATTCATAAAGATACAACAATTGACCAGCAGTTTAAAAAAAAAGACCTTCACAGGAAATACTCTTTCGATTTAACTAAGGCAGATGACATCTTTGATCATTTGCTTGTGGCCAACTTCTTTAAGTTATCAAAAGGGGTTAAAATTCCATCTCTTGATGAACTTAAAGGGAAAGTATATTGTAAATGGCATAATTCTTGGTCTCACTCGACTAAAAACTGTGTTGTTTTTCGAGACAGGATCCAAGAACAAATTCGGAAAGGGAGTTTGAAATTCCCAGCCAAAGCTGAAAAGGCCATGGGGATTGACAGTAATCCATTTCCAAAAATTAGAGAGGTGGCAGCCAATGTCATTATGCCAAATTTTCAGAACTTGTATTTGAAAGAATTGGAAGAAGTCAATGTGCAGATGCATGTGGCCAACCAGATAGCTATCAAGAAAGACACTGGAAATCTGCCAGCCATTGGACAAGGTTTCTCGCACCAGAGGGAAGACTCTGAGGAAGAAGCACTAGATGACGATTCCTTAGAAGCAACTGTAAAACAGAGGATGTGTCCTAGGTGTAGACTAAGTTACAAGTGGTTGAAGGGGCTTACAGTTGATGGGAAGCAGTACTACAAGGATGTACAAAGACATCCTAAACCAACCAATGCTTACAATAAAAGGGCATATCCATCTGGTGTTAGGCAACAGCCATTGATGGTTGAACCAACGGCCGATAGAATTCATTTTAAAGGCAAGAGGCCTTTGTATGAATCCAGATCACCTAATTATTATAGGATAGGGAGCAGTCATTCTGAAAGGAGACCAGAGAAGGGTTCAATTTATGGGATCAAAGCCAGGGATTGGCCCCATAGATCAATTTCACGCAGGACAGAAAGTGAACACCTTCATCGAAGGCCTGAGTTAGGCCCAAAGCATGAAGTCAGGGCCAAGCAGTGGCCTTCATAGACAGCTTCGAAGGTAGCTTTGAAGGAGGAAGGAAGTAGTTCAACAGTTGGGTTAGTAAGTTCGTGGGTACCTGGGGTCCTAGACTAGTTTGTAATGTAGAACAAACCTAGGGAGGTGTTTACCCAGAGAGAGGTTGCTGGAAACCAAGGTAGGATGGTCAAACCTCCTGTGGTAGCTCCAAACAATTGGGTCTTTCTTAAGCACCCGAAAACAAAGGAACCAGATATGGTTCCCGTGATTTCCAGATCACAAAGGAGAAAAATTCAGCGTAGGTACACTCAGTACCAGCGAGACCTAAAAGACAATGGTGAGAGTTCTTCATTGGTACTGACAGAAGGAAAGAAGAATCCAAAGTCAGACCATACTCCAAAACCAACTCTACAAGGAAAAATGGGTCGCAGCAGAGACCAGTTGGCCAAAGTTCACTCTGAACTAAAAGTCGGAGAGAAGTCCAGTTTAGCGGGATTGGAGAAGGCATTGATGGAAAGTGACAGTGAGGCAGAGACAGAAGTCGGCTTAGGCCAAAAGAAAGAAATGGTTGAGGAAGAAATGTTCGAAGCCTTCATGGCTGAACAAACATTTTTGGTTAAAAAACCAGTCGTGACAGACCATTCAAAGAATGAAGTACCAGAGAACAGCATGGAGGATGCTTCTGGAGTGACTGAACAAGGTGGCCAAAAGGAGAAGCAGACACAGCCAGTTATCCAATTTGGCTCAGTGTCAGTGAACATGGTACACATACTACCGCATGAATTCCAAGCTGGAGATGAGAATCAAAAGGGGCAAGAAATTGACCCAATTCTAATCTCTAGTGAAGACTCACAAGTGAGTATGGTACAACATAATTTCGGAATGGTCACCCCAATGGAAACTAAATATGAGAGTGAGGAAGTGATAAGTATTAACCTCTCGTATCCTTTTGAGTATCCCTCGAATTCTATGACGCAACATGTTAAGCCTTTGTATATTAAGGCCTTCTTCGATGGGATACAGTTGAACCAAGTCTTAGTGGATAATGGGGTAACGTTGAACTTACTACCAAAATCTTCCTTGAAGAAATTAGGGAAAAGGAATCCTAGGTTAATCCTAACCAGTACAACCATTGCTGGTTTTGCTGGGGACAAACAGATGGCCTAGGGAATTCTTCCCATCAACCTGACTGTGGGAACCAGGGACTGCATGACGGTGTTCTTCGTCATCGACAGTAATGCTAAGTACAATGCTTTACTTGGTAGAGATTGGATCCACACTAACAAATGTGTGCCTTCCTCTTTGCATCAGAAAATAATAATGGCCCTAGGCAATGGAGAGACAGAGGAAATTGATGCAGATCCTCAACCTTTCATAGCCTGCGTAGACTTCGCAGAAGCCAAGTTGTATATTGAGGGAGTCGCACCACTCAGTATACTAAGGAAATCTGATGGCTTAGCCGAAGTAACGGCTGATGAGGAAGTGACACACCTGAAGCACTTAGTCCAAGAGAGTGCTGATGAAGAGGTGGTTATTAAAGATGACAATGATGCCTGGTTGTAGGCAGCAAGATGAAGCACCAGAAGCCAAGTCTTTGGCTTTAATTAAGTTTTCAATATTGGATGTAAAGTCAATAGTCCAGAAAGTGTAGGAGCAAGAGAAAGAAGCCATGATAATTGGCTACAAGTAGGAGCAGCAACAAGCCAGAGTTTTGGCCTTTGATAAATACTGTGCATTGGACATAGATACAAAAGTCCAAGAAATACAGGAAGAAGAAGCCTTGTGGACAGACTTCGTCTATGAGGAGGAGGGTAAAGAGGTTGAATCAAAAAATTGGGGAACAGAACACAGCAAGGAAATTGCTTCGAAGCCAGAAAGAATCAAAAAAGGAGCTCCAGTAAGTTTTCAGATACAAGACCCCTTAGAAGAAATAAATTTAGGAGAAGATTCTGTACAACAACCCATTTATATAAGTGCTTGGTTGAATACTCTTGACAGGAATCAGTTGTTGGCTATTCTGAGGAGATATAAAGATTGTTTCGCATGGTCTTATAATGAACTACCAGGATTGGATAGATCATTAGTGGAACATAGGCTCCCTATGAAGCCTAATTTCAAGCCATACAAACAAAAACCAAGAAGAATGGGTCCAGAAGTGATTCAAAAAGTTAAGGAAGAAATTCTTAGACTACTCAAGGCAGGCTTTATTAGGACAGCCAGGTATGTTGAATGGCTATCTAATATTGTGCCTGTAGTTAAGAAGAATGGCAAAATGAGGGTATGCATTGATTTTAGAAACCTAAATCTAGCAACTCCAAAAGATGAATATCCTATGCCTATAGTAGATTTGCTAGTGGACAGTTCAGCAGGGCAACAAATTTTATCAATGATGGACAGGCACTCTGGTTATAACCAAATCTGCATTGCAGAGGAGGATGTTCACAAGACAGCATTCAGATGTCCTGGGAATATTGGGACCTTTGAATGGGTTAAAATGCCATTTGGCCTAAAGAATGCTGGGGCCACATATCAGAGGGCTATGAACACTATCTTTCATGACCTTATTGGAGGATATTTAGAGTATTATATTGATGACATTGTAGTTAAATCCAAATCCATGGAGGAACATCTGTTTCACTTAGAAGCAGCCTTTGAAAGAATGAGAAAGTTCAAATTGAAGCTCAATCCTTTTAAGTGTGGTTTTGGCGTATCATCTGGAAACTTCTTAGGCTATGTAGTACACAAGAAAGGAATACAGATTAACCAGAATAAAGCCAAAGCCATCATTGAAGCCAGACCTCCATCAAGTAAGAAAGAATTACAAAAGTTCCTTGGACAGGTTAATTTTCTTCGAAGATTCATTTCTTACACTGCAGGGAACACTAAAGTATTTTCTTCACTATTAAGGCTGAAAGATGAAGAGAAATTTGTGTGGACAACAGAACATCAAACTACTTTCGAAGGTATCAAAGCCTACTTGGCCAACCCTCCAATGCTGATGCCACCAAAGGGTGACAAGCCCTTGAAGTTGTACATAGCTGCAACAGAAGATTCGTTGGGAGCTTTCTTAGCCCAAGACAATGAAAAAGGCAAGGAGCAAGCTGTTTATTACCTTAGTAGGTTTTTAAATTCTTCTGAATGTAAATATTCAGTTATAGAAAAGTTGCGCCTCGCATTGTATTTTGCTGTAATGAAATTAAGATATTATCTTTTGCCTACAATTGTCTTGGTAATTGCAACCACAGATTTGGTTAAATATATGTTATCTAGACCTATGTTGAGGGGAAGAATTGGCAAGTGGGTATTAGCCTTATCAGAATTTCATTTAGAATATGTTTCCCAAAAGGCAGTGAAAGGACAAGTTTTAGCCAATTTTTTGGCAGACCATCCATCTCAAATAGAGAGCGAAGAGATAATGGAACTTGGTATGGCTAGTGTTGAGCAATGGCAAATGTGGTTCGATAGATCGAAAGCCAATGGCCTAACTGGAATTGGTATAGTGATTAAGTCACCACAAGGAATAGAAACGATCCATGATTTCAGAGTGGATGAAACTACTTGTTCTAATAATCAAGCTGAATATGAAGCCTTGATAGTGGGATTGGAAATTCTTATTGGATTACAAGTACACGCAGTTGACATATTTGGAGATTCTCAATTGGTGGTTAACCAAGTGAAAAGGATTTTCAAATGTCAAAGTATAAGCATGTTACCGTACTATGTTGTTGCATTACATCTGCTTTCTCAATTTCAAATAGCAAATGTAACTTATGTCCCAAGATTCTTGAATAATAGAGCAAATAATATGGCTCAGAAAGCTTCAAATTTCAAGAGGAGGGATAATACTCGAAGGGACATAAACCAAACAACATACCAGAAATCTATACCACCCTTAAATAAAAGGAATGTGGTCTTGGAAGTCAATCATAATGACTTACAGGAGCAAGATTGGAGGCATCCAATAATGCAGTACTTGGCCGGTCCATCCTCGAAGGCCAACGAGAAAATTAAATTGCAATCCATGCAATACATCATATACGACAATGCTCTCTACAAAAGGGGGCGAGATGGTTCATTGCTGGAATGTTTGGGCCCAAAAGAAGCATTAACAGCTATGGCTGAGGTTCACGAAGGCATCTGTGGTGCTCATCAGCCTGGTGTGAAGATGAGGTGGTTGCTTCGAAGGCAGTCCTACTATTGGCCAACTATCCTTAAAGATTGCATAGAGTATGCAAAAGGTTGCCAGGCATGTCAAAAGCATGGCACAATAAGGCATGTGCCCATAACTGACCTGCATGTAGTGGTGAAGCCTTGGCCATTCAGAGGATGGGCCATGGATATGATGGGGAAAATACACCCACACTCTTCGAAGCATTATTGTTTTATTTTAGTAGCCACTGATTATTTCACTAAGTGGGTCGAAGCTAAGCCATACAAGGCTGTAGACCAGACTGAGGGCATTGGATTCATCAAGGATTTAATCCATAGATTTGGCATCCCACAAACTATAACTGTTGATAATGGGACTGTGTTCGATGGAAAAATGGTGAAGTCCTTTGTAGCAGAGTTTGGAATTAGCCTTGTTAACTCTACCCCCTATTATGAACAAGCCAATGGTCAAGCTGAGTCATCCAATAAGTCCTTGAAGAAAGGAATACAAAAGGTTGTGGAAGACAATCCTAGAGATTGACATAACTTATTGTTGGATGTATTGTGGGCTTATAGAACTTCCCCAAGGTCAAGCACAGGAGTTACTCCTTATGCCTTGGTGTATGGGCATGATGCAGTGTTACCTGTGGAAATTAACGTTAAATCTTTGAGGGTAAGATGCCAAGACCAACTAAATCCTGAGCAATACCATCAGAGTATGTGTTTGGAATTAGAAGGCATAGATGAAGTCAGAATTCTGGTATTAAACAGTATTCTCTTGCAAAAGAAGAAAACAGCCAAAAATTACAATAAAAAGTCAAATACATTAGCTTTGATGAAGGTGATTTGGTATGGAAGACAATACTCCCAATAGGAATTAAAAGCCATGAGTTTGGTAAATGGTCACCTAACTGGGAAGGACCATATCAAATTCATAGAGTCCTGCCTTTTGGGGCATACCATTTGAGAAATTTGAATGGATATATACATCCCAAAAAGATCAATGACAGATATTTGAAGCCTTATTTTCCAACTATTTAGGAAACACAAGGAGTAGATTAAATGTCAAGCAAAAGAACACAAGAGTACTCAAATGATAAATCAGAATTTGTTTTTCTTCATAAAGAGTTAAATACGTTCTGCCACAAATTGGCCCATAAATCATTACAATGCCTTAATTGTTCTTTTACAACAGACTTCCTATTCTTAAATGAGGGAACCAACTGAATGGCTGTGGTCATTTCTTGCTTTTGATCGGCCAATCCTTGGTTGGTGATCTGCAGTTTGGTGTCAGTTCGAATTAAGGCTTGATTCACTGCAGACAGCTCCTCCTCAAGTTGAGCTTTCTTCTCCAGTAGTTGAGTTCGAAAATGGGAGACAGAGGAATGTTGTTCCTTCAGCACTGAGACTTCAGAATGTACTATGGAAACAAAGCTCTGATCTCTCGCTAATTTCTCCTCTGCAGCCTTGGCAGTATGACATATGTTGATATAGAAGTCAGTAGTAGCTGCTGCCTGAGATAGATGACTTGAGACAGTCATGCTGGATTGCTCAACAACTTTGCAGCACTGCAGGAAGCCATTTCTTATTATAGGCCTTTGTAAAGCCTCGAAAGGAATCCTTGAAAAAGATATCAGTAATTCCAGACAGCTGTCTAAATCCATCAGAGGTGCAGAAGGCTTCCTATTGGAGGATGAGGAGCTCTCAAGAATTTCTAACAAGGAGTCAGCGAGAACCAACGGCTCAGCCTCATCATTAGTTATTGGAGAGGTAGGGGATATGTCAAAGAGACTAGCTAGTCTTGCTTCGAAGACATCTACTTTGTCCATGGACATGAGGGGTGCAGAAAGAGTAGTGGTCGAAGACACAGAGGACTGCATAGGGATATGAGAAATGGATGGAACATCTTCGGCAGTCTCTATGGTCCTAGCCACCAATATGTCAAGGGAAGAAGGGCTGGAAGTAGATAAAGGTAATAAACCATGGGTTGGAGAGCCACCAGCACCCTCTTTTGGGGAATCAACTATCATCTGAGATAGACTAACTATTGGAATTTCCTTAGGGGGAAGGGAAAGGGCAAGGCTCGGAAAAGAATCGAATAGAGGTAGATCCAAAGATAAGAAAGGGAGATATGGATTCAATCCAAAGGGAAAAGATGCAGGAATGTTTGGCCTCAAAGGGGGTACATGAAATGTAGGCCTAGGAAGTGGAAGTATTATCTGAATGGTCTTCACATTTTGCATCTGATCAACCTCAATTGAAACTGAAGGAGTTCTCATTGGGAGAATAAGCTCAGGAATTGTTGCTGCAAAAGAAGAGAAGGACAAAGTGATGTCAAGGCTCAATACCCAAAAGATTAACAAGGAAAAACAGTAGAGGCTTTAAAGAAGTTACTTGTTTCAGAAGTGACAGTAGCAGTAGGAGAGCTTCGAAGAGAGTAGTGTTCAGCAATGTGTTGTCTTCTTGCAGCATCCCTCTGAAGTGCATCAACAGCAGCAGCTTCATCTCTTAAGAATTGCTCCTGCCGTCTCTTCTCAGCTCTCTCAAAGACGATTATGGCCTTAGAGTGCTCTTGTTCCACTGCCTTAGCAGCTGCCTCATGTATAGGGTCTTCAACAAAATCAGAAGGAGAGACAGTCATATTTCTTCTCTTTTTTCTTTGTACAGGCATTGAATGTTCTTCCTCAGTTTCTTTCTCTCCAATTTGGGATTCAGATTCTTCAGAAGTGAGTTCTTCCACTCTAACAATTGTCTCATGTGTGGGATCTTGAACCAAGTCAGAAGAAGGGACGGCTACTCTTTTTCTTTTTTTAGGGGAGACTCTTGCTCTTGAGTAAACTCTTCTTCTTCTTCTTCTTCTTCTTCTTCTTCTTCTTCTTCTTCTTCTTCTTCTTCTTCTTGCACCTCAAAAACTTCCTTTTCAGGCTCAAGTAAAAGTCTCCTTTTCTTTTGTTGCCGTTTGCTTTTGAGGAGATTTAGAGCTTGAATCTTCTGAGGAGGGTCTCCCTGTGAGGCACCTACACCACCTTCACAAAAAGAAGAACTAAAGATAAAACTGAAAGCATTATAAAGAAGGTAACAAGAGAAGAGATGAGGGTATATACCTTTCTTCGAGGTGGCCCGAGTAACTCTAGGAGGAGTTGAAGCAGCAGGAGTACATTGTGTGGAAGCAGGCACAGGAACTGGGGTGGTCAGAACAGTGGAAGAAGTAGCAACTCCAGCTCCTTTGGGCTTGGGCACATCCAACACCGTTAGTAGGTCTTGAGGGGAAATGGCCAGGTGCACTTCCATATTGGTCACCCACTAATTTTGGTATCTCTTCAAAAAGTTACCTTGGGGAAAGAAGGAGATATACTCAAAATCGACCAAGTCCTGTATAAATTTGGAAGTTGCCTCTTCCAGTCTGGACCTTCGAACTTTCACATCCCTTGTAGTAGGACTTAGATTGGTATTACTACAGAGAGGTATTGGGACCCCCTGAGTGAAGCCAAATTGTCTAGCAAATTGTGCAGGACAATAGGGCTCAGCAATGCATTTGTAAGCTCTGGGGTTCATAGTCCCAATGAATAATTCTCTGGGGATTAAAATGGAGGCCCATATATCTTTGTGAGCAGGTGAAGCACAGAGCCTATCACTTAGGAAATTTTTCAACCAAAGTGGGCCAATAGTAGTGGGTTCAAAGGGACGAAAGCAGTAGGAAAGACGAGAAGCTGAAAGTTGGTGGAAGAAAGAGAAGTAAAAAGCAAAAGTAGAAGGATAAAGAGAAGC
This sequence comes from Camellia sinensis, assembly GCF_055761805.1. Classification (NCBI taxonomy): domain Eukaryota; kingdom Viridiplantae; phylum Streptophyta; class Magnoliopsida; order Ericales; family Theaceae; genus Camellia; species Camellia sinensis. Next base: position 88,555,277 of record NC_138965.1, read on the forward strand.
ATTGGCTAGCCTCATGCCATGAGTAGGAGGGTCTGGTTCAAAAAATTTAAGGCATTTGGATTGTAACTAAGGGAAATAAGCAAAAAGCCAAAGCTAAAGAATCCAAATCGGCCCCCCTCGATTAACATCTAAGGGTTTCTCACAGAAAAGAGAGCAGACTCTATATACATGACCTAGAACGTATGGAGCTAAAGCCACTCTCTTTTGTAAAACAAGGGCTTTGGCAAGAGGGGCAAATTCAGGCATAATTCTTTGAGAGGAGGTGCAGAAAAGGAACTTGCAAAGCCAATATAATAAGAAAGAGAAGAATTCCCTATCGGTTACAAGACCTTCCCTTCTATTCTCTGCCTTGACAAAATCACTATAGGATGAGTTAAGAGAGGAGAGGGAAAAAGGGACTGCTAGGTCAGGATAATCTGGTCCAATGGGAGTTCCAATGGGAGATAATCCTAAAAGATGGAAAATATCAAGAATAGTAGGGGCCATCATCCCACATCTGAATTGGAAGAAATTAAAAACAGAATTCCAAAAGCACAGAGCAGCAGGAACTAAAAAGGGGTCCTTTGAAATGGTTAACCTGGATAATCGGAGGGCGTCGAGGAGGCAGAGTTCTTAAAGGTCCAGGGTCCTACTAGGGACAACTTGATCATACCATTCTTGCCACTCCGGTCTCACCGTGGGCCAGCATCTGTGGGGGCGGTTCGTTTTCCAGTTCCTCCAGTCAAGGCCACCTTCGTAAAGGAGACAATGGTCTTCCAGACGAGGGTATAGAGCTGGAAGCTCAATAGGAATCTCCTTGAATATGAGGCCAAGCACATAGTCTTGTTGCACATGACGACGAGGAATGAAGATGCGTCCGTCAATGGCACTTTTCTTTCCAACTTTGTACTTTTCACATTCTGCATCAATGAGCCTTTTCATGGCTACAGATGGGCTCACACGCTCTTCAATTGGCACTTTCAATGAGGAAGAAGCCATTGATAGAACGCTTTCTCAAAGGACGAAGCTGGGAAAGGGAGTAGAAAGAAGTGGGAGACGAATAGAGGTAAAGGGTTTGTATGTTGAATGAGCAAGTCATTTCAGAATGCAGAATAAAAGGGTTTCAAAGGCCTTTGTATCTGAAAGGCACATCGCGTAAGTTCGTTAAGTACTAAAAGTATGAATACGAAGAATTTCCTTCAATATTGATACTCTTAGAGGGGAAAACACATCCCAGATGTTGATACCAGCTTCGAAGTAGAATGTTTGGCTTCGAAGCCAGATTTTGGCGCCAAAAGTCAAATAACAATGGCTTCGAAACTAAGAAGCCAGCTTCGAAGCACGTTCCATGCTTAAGAATGTAAGAATACTCAAGTATTCATTTACTTCGAAGGGGATTAAAGACCTGTTTTATGTTTCTCAATGAAAGTGATGTTCTTCGAAGTAAAACTAGGATTCCCTTAGGAATAGAAATTGGCATTCGAAACATCGAAACCAATAGTTGGTCTATATATAGTCAAAAAGTTGTCTTTTTGAACAAAAAAATAGTGCAGCCCTCAAAGGGAGCTTCCATAGTTTTGAAAGTATGGACTGTTGTTCAAGACAAAAAGATCAATTTAAAACTGATTGATCATACTAAATCATTGACCATATGTTGGTTGTTATTGAAACAAGTTTTGAAGAGTAAGATTGTTAAATTCGAAGCATGGATCCCAAATGGAAAAAAAAAAAAACTATCTACTACATTCCATAAATTGGAAAAGTTCATGGTCATTTTGTTAATATTCATTTAAAATGATTGAATCTAGGTTTGAAGGAAAAGATTGTTCAGTTCGAAGCTCTGAAATTGCTTTTAAAGACAAATGGAGACAAGATCAAACCATATCAAACAAAGAGAAGTCTTAGTAGTATTAAAGCAAAAGCAGTTACATCGAATGGCCCTACTTGGGTACAAACTCAAGCTCATAAAAATAGGGAATGGAATAAATAACAAGATCATGAAATTTAGTCCAACTATGATCAATGAATTTCTGTTCTTTCTTTACTCTGTCCTCTATTTCTTCTAACATTGGCTGCATGAGTTGATGTGCTCTCACTTCATAAAAGAGCTCTTTAGCCTTTATTTTGAAAGTTGTTTCTCTCAATCCTTGTTCCAATTCGGCCATATCCAAGTCATCCTAGTATGCAGAATCTTTATTCTTGAAATCATTGAATTCTTCAATAAAGTTTTTTGCTTCGTACTGGGCATGAATTCGAAGGGACAAAAGTTGGTCTAAAGATTGTGTGGTGGTCATAGAGGTCTGATGCCAGTGGAGAAGCAATGGAAGTTGGTCCAAAAACATGTGAAGCTATGCTTGGGCAAGGGGGTTGAGGACGTGACCCCGAGTCAGAATATCACAAGCCCATCGAAGGTTCTTAAGAGGGACTTCGTCCTCAAGAACATTGAAGGAAAAATGGGAGAAAGCCGCGAGCAAAAGTTGAGCTTGCTTCCGCTCAGCCGGAATAGGGGAAGGTGGAGGTTTGTAGGGTGGAAAGACCTTATCCGAGGAGAGGCCAAGCCTCAGTTTCTCTGTCCAGCAAGGACTTAGCGGAAGAGAAGGTGTGGATGCTTCTATCTCAAGAGGTGAAGCAAGGGCAGAAGGAACAAAGGCATTGATATAATCGAGCCAGCCAGAAGAACAAATCTTCGCCTTCTGGGCTAAGAATGATGGATTGTATGCTTGTGCCTCTTCTAGGCATCGGGTGACATATACTGTCTTTTGTAGGCATGGAAGATGTATACCATGCCACAAGCAAATTCTCCTCCAAACTGCGTCGGTGGTCAATGGGCACGTAAGGATAGACCACCGAGCTTCGCGCATAGGAAGGGAATTCTAAAGGGTCAGTAAACTCAACGAAGTAATGGTTGATTCGCTCCCTTAAATCACAGGCCTCGGGTTTTGACCAGTTTGTCCAGTCAGAAGTCCCAGAAGAGGAAGAAGTTGCAGCCTTATCCCATGCAGAGCGTTGTGAAGGAAAACTTCCCATGTCCATATTTACAACTTTCTGAATCAAAGGATTGAGAGCAGTTTGTTCGTAGTCTGAGGATGAGTCAGAAAAGGGCCTTCCCATGTCCATATTTGTAAGTTTCTGAATTGAAGGATTAAGGGAAATATGTTCGAAGTCCAAGGGTTGGTAATTTGCAAAGGCATCCATGACTTGAATATAGAAGGGTGGGTAAAGGTGGCCAATTAATGCATGAAGGTGCTTTCGAGGAGGAACAGCATCATCATATGACTCTTCATGTGCTCGATCAATGAAGGAGGTAATTGATTCGGCCATAAAAAGTGTACCAGTCTTTTCGAATACTAAAGTGGTGGAGGTGTTCAAAAGATTGAAGGGGAGTTTAATGCAGATGATAAATGACAGTTGCATTTCTGGAAACCATGCACGTTCTAAGACGTGGGAAAAGACTTTGATCCACTAATATCACCAAGTATTAGGTATATTAGTGCGGGGGGTAGTGTTGGCTACATATTTTGTACAAGCCAATTACAATTCGACGCGTGGCGAAATAAGGGTAATATAGGAAGACTATTTAGGTCCTCGATCATGATCGTACACGTGGCGGTTAGTATTGGTTATTAAGAGATCTGAGTAGCAGCGGATCAACAAAGAGATACAAAGTGACGTGGCTTCAACGGTTACTCGCATTTCAGATTCAAATTTAGGAGGGAAGCTTAACTGCAAGTAATGGCGTAATGGAGCTAATATTGGGGCAAAATGATCGATGATCATGGAGGAGCAGTTCGACGGTTGGAAATACAATTCGATGGTCATCCTGGAGTAATATAAATAGTAGAGAAGACCCCAGAAAAAGCCCCCAGACTTAGATCCAAAAAATCAGTCCTTTATACTTATTTTTCTTTCCAGCTTTACATTTACAGGTTTTTACATTTACAGTTCTTTACATTACTGTACTTTAAAATTCGTGCATTGCACTTCGTTTCATAGGAGTAGTTCCAAGTAGAGTTGCTGTAAACCTCTACGAGGCTGAGTCTGGATCATTGTAAGTCTTTTCATCTTAATGAAATACTTTGACTGTTCTTCAATTCATTGTTATCTGTTTAATTCTCCAAAGTCAAGCCACTAATAAAAGTCCACTTCATTGAGGCTGAAAGAACTAAAGCATAATCGTCTGATAATTGGTTGGCAATTAATTTTCTGTAAGGACTAATTGATCCTTGCTGGCACGCTCACAATTACAACAACAACCTTCGAAAGCCAAAAAGCCAACAATGCTACTACTTCATGTTTAATAAAGAAAAAAGATATATAAAGCATTGGTCTTCTATCAATTTTACATCTCAATTTGAGATCATATTTCGATGGTTTAAACTGTTTATTTTATAATGTCTTCTACATAATTCATAAAAAATAATTTGAATTAATCTGATAATCGTAACCAAGGATGGACCCAGAGGGGGTGATTGCCCCCTTTACGATTTCAAAAACACAATTTATTATAGTAGTATTAGTTATAATTATTTACATATCATAGAGACTCTGTAACGCCCCAAAAATAAACCAACATGAACCACCCACATTAATGAACATTTTGTAAAAAAATAGCAACCATCCTTCCATCTTCACATGTTTAATAAATGAGTTTAATACAAAAGTCCCGCATGCGATATACATTCAACGAAGTAAAAGAACACATGAATCTATAACATGTGAAACCTCTAGTCTCAAAATAGTAAAATGCCCTTAAGGGCTTACATCTTCCAAGGCAATAGCCCGGTTATACAAAATGGTCTCTCGGACCCAAACATATTAGCCCTTGGCTTACAAAAATACCACAACAAAAATAAGAGCAAGACTACTCTTCACCAAAACATATCCACATCCTTATCTTGGCGGGATCACCACGTCCTTACCTGCACCAAATCCCATAGGGGTGAGCATAAAGCCCAGTAGAGAAATTTCTAACAAAGTATATACATTTATGTTGGATGTCCACTATTAAATGCAAGTGCAAAATGCCATGCAATGTCTCTATCAAAATGAACTCATATCATGCTTTTCTTAGAAGAATCCCCATGCTTTGCATTAACATATTTCAATCTCATCAATTTCAAGCCTTCAATTTCATTAATCCAAGGGGTGGTAAATACGACACTGGTAATCCCTAGGCTGGTGTCTGCAAGTAGACTATACAAGTACTACGAAATTGTCATTTTTACCGGTATTAACCGAAAGGCTCGACACCTATCTGAACGGTTTTCTGGTCCTTCACCAAGAACACTCAAGCCAACTTATGAAGTTCCACTACACCCCCTATCCGGACTTACCATATATTTACCCCATACATATTTTCATGGTTCTCATTACAACATACTCTTTTTCAATGTAACGTTTTCCAATTCATTTCAAAATGTGCAATGAGGGTAGTAAATCAAATGAGAACATGATGCAATACATGATATCTCATACATTCCTCTATTTCAAACATCTTTACAACAATATCAATTTACTACGTTACCCATTTCTTCTCCTCAATATTAATTCACAATGACCATGCCACCAATTCATAACAATAACAACATCTTTTCATGCTCAATTCACTACAAATTGGTCCTCTTCAAGACTACATGTGATACATTTAAATCATCAATTCCAATGTTTACAATTTTCCCTAACCAAGGTGCACAACCATTTGTTATTTTACAAGAATATGCTTTCAAATGTTCAACAATAATGTCAAGATAATTAGCTCTTTTCTCATACACTAAGTAAATTACCATTTATGCTAAACAATGTTGTGAAGTCTCACTCTCTAACTTTAAAACAACAAGATACCTTTAAACATGTCTACATCTTTCAAAAATCCCCAAAATTTCTAGGGTTTTATGTCTAAATCAAAACAAACACCTCTCCTCTCATTTAAAAGGGTTTTCTATCAAGATAACACACCACCTATTATGTGACTTAAAATCCTTTTTAAAAAAAAAGTTTAGGAGGAGAGGGAAATCAAACCCACTTTTGAAAACCCTAGCATTTATGAGCCAAGACCAAACATTTCAAATCATTAATGGGAGCTTTAAATCTACCAAATCTAACATAAATATATATATAACTAAAGGAGATTTCCCTACCTCAAGGTTTTGAAGAAGAAGATTATGAAACCCTAGCTTCAATGGAGGATTCTTCAATGTTCCATAACCCCAAGAGGAACCCCAACTTGGAGCTTCAAGATTGGTAAGAGATGTTGGTGATTTAGACCCAAAATTTACAAGAATCAATGTGTTTTAGGGCTTTGGTGAGAGTTTCTAGAGAGAAGGGAGAGTAAATGTGTTTTTAGAGAGAGAGAAGTGTAAAAAAAATGAGATAGAACCAGTCCTAAAAGAGAAAGCAAAACAGAGCCCCGAATCTGCCCAGATTGCCGCACGTGCGGCGCCCATCCCCGCCCGTGAGGAGCACCCTTCCTGCACGTGCGACCCTCACCCTCGCACGTGCGGTGGCTCTACTGTACCTCAGCCTGCACCTGCCTTTTAGGCAGTGTGCAACTCACCCAAGTCATCCACTCCAGCACGTGCGGCCTCATACCCCACACGTGCGACTCCCATCTCGCACGTGCGGCCCTGGGCCCCGCATGTGTTGCCCTGGCCCTACAGCCCAGAAGATTTTCGCCTTGCTCCCGAGCATTTCGGACCTGACCCCGCACTTCCCAGAACTAGTGAGATCCAACGACGAACATCACAAGAACAAGGATTCTAATTCAAGAAATTTGTTTTGAATGTTTCAAGCCAAATAAATAATAAAAAAAAAACGGAGCGAAGAAAGAAAGAAAAGAGAAGGGAAGGAAGAAAAGAAAAACCTGATCATCACAGACTCATCCCTCTGCGTTATTTTATTTTATTTTATTTATTTTATTTTTTTTTAGAAAAATTTAAAGTTGTTGTCACTCTATATACATGAAACATAGGATCAAAATATAATATTAAAAAATAGACAAAAATAATAATAAAAAAAATTCTTTGTTATAATTATTGTTAATTACAAGTCCAAGTTTCTAAAGAATCGAACAAGGTATTAGCTAATTACGTAATCATATTTGTTGAGAAAAATGTTGTACAAGATTTTAATATTGATTCTATCATAGACATGTTTAATGACATGAACTAATGTTGAGTACGACAATTCATTATGCCTCACTTTAACATGTAGATTATTTTATACTTGCTATTTTTTGTAACTAAATGTGGATATAAAAAACATGCTATTTATATATATTTTTTCATCTTATTTTCATTTTTTAAACTAGTAGAAATTGATACTATAATTCATAATTTCTTTTTAAAAATTTTGTTAGTATATATATGTTCGCCCCCCATATGAAAATCTTGAATCCGTCCTTGATTGTAAACTTTTTATTTTATCATGTTTATCTCTGATAAAAAAGAGAATGATTTATATTAAAAAATATACTTGTTATCTATTTTTTTAAAGAATATACTTGCTATGATTATTGAATCGATTTAATTTTTTTTTTATGAATAATATAAATTTAAAGTTCTAGAAAAAAAACGTTTCAGTCATCGAAATGAGACTCATGGTTAGCCCTATGGGTCCTTCAAATTGAAATACGTCAACTTAAGAGAAGCTAAACTCTATTATAAAAGCTTATGTAATATGGCTAAATTATATTTTGCACGAGGAAATTTCATCTGGTGCTCCAATTTCAATTTGATTACTTAAAATAGTGAGCTCCACTTTTGTATTTGTGGGGATGTATTTTAAGGGTCCTACCACGTGGCCAAGATATAGCCAACGTGTTGGCCGAGGTGCCACGAGGACGAGCCAGTTTTTCGAGATGATAACGGTGTTGTCGAAATATGGTATGATAAGATCGGAATCCGAGATATTTGGATAGAGAACAAGAGTCCTAGATAAGGATGAGACTGCTGAATAGTTCATCCCTATCAGACCAAGAGTCCGAGATAAGCATTGTGGTTAAGTTTTATGAAGTGACACTTCTATGGGACGATGGCACTACTAGCTATAAAAGTGAGGCACCCCTGTGGGTCTAAGGTATGCTTTTAATTGTGCATTGAGTACTTGTAGCACTTGTACCCTTTTTAAAACTTTTGGAAAGTGTATTTGAATCTTTATTTTGTTTTGGGAATCTTTGGTGTTATTGAATGTTGGTTTTGGAGGAGTATAATCTGATTTAATCTTGTTGGGTTTGGTTGTTCGTGTTTGTTCTGGTCTAAAGTTCCTTGGAAACTTAGAAATTTTGCCTTGGGGTCGACACTAGCCTTCCTAAGGGTTGACCCTTGCATGTTGTTATGTCTCTGGAAGTGTTGCTGGAATATAGGGTCAACACCAGCCTCGGTGGTGTCCACTAGGGTAGACACCAGACTGGGAGAGGGTCGACCCTCTTCTGTCTGTGTGTTGGTCGCTGGAACATATGGTACACACCAGTTTGGGAGAGGGTCGACCCTCTTCTGTCTATGTGTTGGTTGTTGGAACATAGGGTAGACACCAGTCTGGGGTAGGGTCGACACCAGCAGTGCAATCAAGCTTAGTTTTCCCAGATTTTCCTCTTTGGTGTCGACACCACTGTTGCAGGGGTCGACCCCTGCAAAGTTTTTTTTTTTTTTTTTTTCAGATTTTAGTCCGACTTTTGGCCCTACTTTTTGAGGGTTTTGACTTGATATTTTGGGTTGACTTTGGGGCTTATTTCTAATTTTACCTAGTCCTATAAATAGGCCCTCACTTGACCATTTTCTTTATTTTTCTTTCTCTCTTTTCTCCCTCTAAACCGTGGGTCTCTCAAACCACTTTTTGCTCAAAAGTCCTTAGATCTACTCTCTTGGAAGCATTTTCTTCCCTTACTCCTTTGAGAAAGATTGCAGATCTCGTCAAGAGCTTCGTTTTGATCCAAGTAGAAGTTGGTTTCGACAACTTTGGGGTTTCAACCTTTTTGCTCATCTTCTCTTCCAAGCTTGAGGTAGGGATATTCTTGAGTTATATATACATGTTTGCAAGTTAAATGTTGATTTTGTGTTTCTATTGAATTTGTTTTGAGAGTTTTAGTTTTGGTTTTGGTTCAAAGATGATGAGATTTCTCAAATGAGGGTTTAAATGTTGAAATGTTTCTAAGTTGATCCCTGTGACTTCTTAATTATTGTTTAAAAGGGACGATTTTGATGATGCTTCTATCATGAAGTGAAGATGTGTTGAGTTTTTGACAAAAACCCTAGAAATTGGGGATTTTACAAAAGTAATGAAAATGTCTTTGAAAGTATTTATTTTCTTGTGTTAAAAGGATGTATTAGAGTAAGTTCCACGAAATGTTATTATAATAACAACATACTTGACAAATGGGATATGAGATGGTATTTTAACATTGGTACTAACACTTGAACTTGTAATGAGGTAAGATGATAATTGTTGAGCACCATGGTAGTGAAATTGAAATCTTGAAGGATGACATTTGAAAATTTCATATAATCTTGTGATGTTGTAAGATGGTGAGTTGTTGAGTGCCATTGATGATGTGAAATGCTTAATTATAATGTAATGGGGAAATGAAATGAAAGATGACATGTTGGCCATGTTGAAAGGTTTGGTCATGATGGATTGGTGTTGAGGACTTGTGATGATGTGTTGAAGACACATGATTTTTTTGTGCAATGAGAAACGTATTTGTAAAAATGGAAAGGTATTTGTTTATTATTGTTGTTAAGACATTTTGGAAATAGAGAAATGTTATGAGATATTAATTATTGCATCTCATTTCCATTTGAGTCTATATCATCAATGTGCATGAAGTGGATTATTACCAATGTTGCATCCTTATCATGTTTACTTGAGAAAGATTATATTACCATGAGAACTAATGGAAATGTGTATGGGGTAAATACGTTGGTAAGTCCGGATAGGGGGTGTAGGTGAGTTTGATAAGTTGGCCTGAGTGTCCAGGGTGAAAGACCCAAAAGCCGTGCGGATAGGTGTCGAGCCTTCCGGTTAGCACCGGTAAAAATGATAGTTTGGTAGTACTCACAGAGTCTACTTGTAGACTCCAGCCTAGAGATTACCAGTGTCGTATTTACCGCCACCATTGAATTAATATTGGAAGTTTGAAATTGATGAGACTACAAGCTAATATTGAGGAAATGATGATTTTGAGAAAGTGCATTGAAAATGAATATTTTCCTCATTTATCAACTTTGGCATGGCATTGCATTCACGTTGATTTTATGTTGAGGATAATGCATAACTGTATATACTTTGTGAGAATTCTCTACTGGGCTTTATGCTCACCTCTATGGGATTTGGTGTAGGTAAGAAAGGTGGTGATTCCGCCGAGTTGATGGCGTGGACGTGATTGTGAAGAGTATTTTGCTCTTATATTTTGTGTAAATTTTTGTAAAGCCAAGGGCTAATGTGTATGGGTCCGAGAGACCATTTTTTTGTAACTGGGCAGTTACCTTGGGACTTGTAAGCCCTTGAGGGCCTTATTCATTTTGATTTGATGATTTACGTGTTATAGGCTCATGTACTAGTTTATCAATGAATGTATAGCTGCATGTGAGATTATTCTTTTTGTAAGACAATTGATCTTATGTAAAGGGTTATAATTAATATCCTATTTTGGAAGTGAGTTGATGTAACAGTTATGTGGGTAATTCATGTCGAATACTTTCGGGGCGTTACAACTTGGTGTAGACGTCCCCAAACGCCCCGGGAGGACGAGTCCCCCCCCCCCTCCGTTCTGTTCGTTTTGTGGGTCACTACAGTTCAGGACTCTCAAATTGTCACGGTTCTTAATCTGAACCAAAGAGTCCAAATCCGGCAAATCGTTTTGAGAAAAAACAGATTTTTAGAAAAGGAGTGCCAAACATGGACTGCTTTGCCAGATATAGAGTCGCCACCTAAATATTTTTTATGGGGGAATTTAGGAAACCCTGACTCGGTGCCAAAGGCCACGTGTCCGTCATCACCAAAGTTGCCTCGGCTCGGGAGCTTGGGTACGATTGGGGAAGGTCAGCTATGAGCACCCCCTCTCGCCCGATCCGAAGATCGGCCTCTACTAACCATGATATCTAGTTTTGAAAACGTTATGTGTTCTTATTCCATTTACTAGCCTAGAATTACTATGTTATGCACGCAGCAAACAAGTATAGACCAAATCGCCTAAATTGGAACAAAACAATGCATATTCGTTTGTTTGGAAAACGCTTTGGAATTTGCTACTCACAAGTAGGCTAAAATACGGATTTCAACGAGTTATCCCAACTCAAACAATCCAACCTTCACCTACGGGCATTCAAGCAGTTTATATCACATAAGCATCTAGCCTCATGCTAGTCATGCTCTCATGTTAACGTTCACACTCATGTGAGATGCTAAAGCATAAAGAACTCACCTAGTACTCTGTGCCAAAACAAAAACATGTTAGCAATCATGCATGATCCAAGTCCATGTTTAAATGCCTAATGCAACGCATACGGAATGTCACTAGAGTAGGCTCGGCTAGTCTATAAATGACATGTGAAAATGCACAAGTAGCACGTGTTCAAGTTAGATTTGAAATACTTATGCAGTTAGTATGATGCGCCGAGCCTGGTACATGCAAGACTAATGAATGATGTACGCATGCATAGCATAAGGTATGCTAAAGTAAACATGTCCTAATACTAACCATCAAAGTAGGTAAGTAAAAGGGAGAAAGAAGTGGGGGTTGGAAGACAAGCACATACGCACCCACACTTATTACAAATTCACCCTCGCTCGGAGGGACCAAAAGAATAATACAAATTAATTAACCTACAAGCTAATTAATTATTACAGACCACCTAATTAATTAAGCAAATTAACTAAGCTAAGAAAGCAGTAAATGCCTCGGGAAGAGGATCCAATGCACGCGTGCTCGGGTTTGCTCGGAAATCCAACGCCATGCACAACTTTGCCTCTGCTTTGACTGTTCTGCTTCTCTGAAAATTGCACAACTCCCAAGGTTGCTTCTCTGAGTGTTGTGGAACACCACCGGCTGAGTGGGATCATCACTGGCCATTTTAAAGTGGTCATCGACCATCCATTGAGCTCTCGGCCAAACATTCTTTGCCGGTCGGCACTCCACACTGCCGGCCGGCCAAATCTTCCTGCTGAGTCTGTTTTGACTACAGCAGAGGACAGAACTTGGCATGGCAATGTATTTCAAGCAATGTATGCACCAATCACCCCCCTTATCATATTCATAACTCAAAGGGATATGATTCTCGATTCTCGGATCACCAATTGCGCATTTTCATGTGTGATGGCCCAAAGAATCAAGTGTGCATTTTGATTTCAAATGAAATGCAATGCACATAAACAAACCAAGGGGCTTTCAACCTTTATCATGGCTTGATCAAGAGGTGAAAGATGCATGCAAATGCAATGCAACCTAAGTATGTTAACTAGGTATGCAACATGAGCATATGGGAAGCATGCAAGGCATATAACAAGCATGCAAGTTAAATGAGCATACAAGGCACAATGTCAACACACAAACACGCAAAACATATGGCATGTTAAGCAACCAAAACAAGGAGGAGAATACGTGCCAAATGCAACATCATTTCAACATGCAACAACATGTCATAAGCTAAGCATGCAACAACATGCCAAAGGGTGAACTTGAACTAAATTAGGCAGCCCTTAAACAAGCCTAAAATAGTGGCCAATACTATGGAAATGATAACCAATACACACACGCACATGCATGCAAATGGGCTAACACTTGAACATCAAACAAGCAACCTTTAAGCACACTTAAAGGAAAACAAACATGGGCATATGGCATGTATCATAGGCTCTGAAATTGCATGAAAGAGAGGTGCCAAACCAAGTAATCAAAGCAAGCAAAGCATGCAACAATGGTCCAAGTGCTTAAGGCAAGCTAAGAAGGTATTGAACTACCCTTAGCAAAACCAAACATGGCATGAATTAAATGATCAAAACAAAGTTTTAACATATTAAAACAAAGCCTAAAGACCACTGAGATGGCATCTAAATGACTTAAATTCAAGGGCATGCACAACGACCAAACATGGAGCATAAGGCACAACCTCATAAGGCATCAAAGAGGCATCAAAGGCAGGCATACAAGCATGTTATAAGGACTGAAATAACATGGAAAGTGGTTCCAAACCATTGAAACGCTGCAAGTAATGCATGCTACACACTCACACAACCAAGGCTAACAAGCCAAAATGCAAGGTGGCTATACTAAGCATGTGATGGTCGACCAAAACAACCAAAAACAGAGCTTAAGCATGCTAAAACAAACACAAAAGCTTCACAAAGCTTGGCCAAAATCATGCTAGAACAAGGACCAAAACCTAAAGCATGTTAAGACCTAAACATGGCATTACAAGGCATGTATGCTAAGCAAGCATGGTGTACCAAAACCAACTAAAAACAGAGCTATATCATGACATAATAAGCATAAATATCAGTCAAGGCATGGCCAACATGATGCTCACTAAAGAGGCAAAAATGGCCATTTTCAAGGACAACAAGGAGAGGGGGTGGCCCTCTCCTTCCTAGGACCTCAAGGCACCATCCTCACCTCTGAAATACCTCAAGATTTCAGTGGTGAGGAGGCCCAAACACCATGGTCCCGGAGCTCAACCAAAATGGCACAAAACAAAGGCCAAACAAGCCTTAAGAGGGGTCAAACAACCCCAAAGCTCGAAACACCCTTAACAAACTATTTAGAGCACTCAAAAACAAGACTTTTATATGTTATATTCTAAAATAAAAAAACAAATGCGAGATAGGCTAAAAAGCATTGCAAAAATGGGGTAAAAAGGGATAAAAGTCTTACCCTTGAAGCACAGCAGCAAATCAACAACTTTTGGACCAAAAAGGGGTTCAAATCACCCCAAGAATCACCTCCAAGGACCTCAGCTCAATAAAGGGAGTAGAGAACTAGGTGTTTGTATGCAAAAGTGCAAAGAAAATGCACTTTTAAGCACAAACAAGCCCTAAACCTTAGAGAGAGAGGCAGAAAATGTAGAGAGAGAGGTTTTTTTGTTCCAAGTTCTCTATCTCTTCCTCCTTGTTCCTTATGTGATAGAGCTTAATTGATATAGATATGTATGAATCTGCAGCTCCTCGGAACACCCACGTCCAGGCATGGGCTGGGGTATGGCCTAGAATGACAGCTACCAGCTGTCTACAGAAATATCTGTTGAAAACCACACTTGGCCGGCCGGCCATAAAAGTGGCCGACCGGCAGTCAAACTGGCCGGCCGGCCATCACACTTGGCCGATGGCAACAGAACATAGCCGGTGGCCTCAAGCCATGGCCGGTGGAGTGTGGGGATGTCCCAAAAGCCATTCTCTGCCCTCCAAAGCAAAAATACAAGTGTTTGGGGCAAAACTAGACACAAAATGGTCGAGTCGAGAGATCCTGAGGCAAGGTGCGTAGCCGAGGCCTCCGGGAACTCAAGACGAACACAAACATGGATGATCACCGAGTGTTCAAGCGGTGACATCCAAGTTTTGAGGACGGTCAAAAATGGGGTGTCTACAGTTGCCCCTCTTTGACAGAACTCGAAAGTCATAACAATGACAGGAGTGAATGTCACAGCCCAGAGACAACCCATTTTTGACAAGGCCGAAGACTTAGACAAACATGCAAGGCAAACAAGATATGCGCCCGAAGGCAGGGGAAAAATGCAAGACAATGCACAAAGCCGAACATAACTTATGATCATGCAAAGAAAACTGTAACGAAGTATAACATGCGACAGTTTTAAGCTAGCATACACCAAACTACACGACACTGCAGAAAGGATGTAAGAGAATTATGTAATTCTCGATACATCTCACTCGGAGAATACAATACCTGCGTGGTTTGTCTGGTTGCACCAGCTTCAAATGAACCGTACATACAATATCGTGCCTGAAAGAGAAAGAAAACTTAACAGGTACAGATATCGTTAGCAATATGCAAAATGATATGCGATATATACAAAACTATGTATAATAATGCAGATGAAAATGCAATGCAATTGAATCATAATCAAATCGTGAGTGGTTCAAAACCACACAAATGTCAAATAGATTGATGGAAGCAACAAGTCCGTCTACCATAGAAAAGGTGCCGCAACCCTCAAACCAACATACCAACGTGGAATAGGCGCGTACACATGCAGAACTATGAGTGATGTAGACAGACACAAGAACGAGTAATTGGATGGAATGACATAAGTGGGGAAATGGCCCGCTAACGAAAGACCAATGATCCTAATGCTGGATGCGAAAATTACACTATAATGTAATATATATACAGTGGATATGGCAAGCAGCCAAACCAAATCTTGCCTAGGAAAGGCATGGACGCACACAAACCACGTCTAACATAGAACGGTCATTCCGAACTATGAGTGTATAGACATGAAAGGTATGGGCACAAACCAGACCAAGCTCAACATGGAAAGGCGCAAGCCATAGATGGGGGGGATGCAGTCGATGCATGCAAGCTACAATGAACTGTTTACAAGTATGCAATGGAATGGATACAGTGGATTAAGGCCTACGGCCAAGCCGTATCTTGCCTAGGAAAGGCATGGACACGAACAAGTCACGTCTAACATAGAACGGTCATACAGAACTATGAGTGTATAGACGTGAAAAGTATGAGCGCATACCAGACCAAGCTCAACAAGGAAAGGTGCAAACCCTAGATGGAAGTGATGTAGTGAATGCATGCAAGCTACAATGCAATATCTACAATATGCAATGGATGGGCGTAAATGTTATATTTGCAGTAAGATGCATGACATATGCATTATTTACAGTGGTATGCATGACATATGCACTATTTACAATGAATGCATGACATATGCATTATTTACAATGATGCATGACATATGCACTATTTAACAATGATGCATGACATATGCACTTTTTACAATGATGCATGACATATGCACTATTTAACAATGATGCATGACATATGCACTTTTTACAATGATGCATGACATATGCACTATTTACAATGATGCATGACATATGCACTATTTAACAATGATGCATGACATATGCACTATTTACAATGATGCATGACATATGCACTTTTTTGTTTGGTTTTGTTTTTGAAATGCAAATGCGTGATGATGCATGATTTTGAAATGCGCGACAACGTGCGGCTTTTGAGATGCATGACAATGCAGATGATGTAAGTGCGTGACAACGCACGTCTTTTGATATGCATGACAATGCATGTGAACCCGAATGCGCAACCACACGCGTCGTTTGAAATGCATGACAATGCAACCAAGCGGGTTTAAGTTCTCGCCAGACCGGGCAAATACATGAATTTTGTTATTTTGAATGCATGATTATGCATGATTATGACATGCATGACAACGCGTGACTTTTGAGATGCATGACAATGCATGTTGATGTAAGTGCGTGACAACGCACGTCTTTTGATATGCATGACAATGCAACCAAGCCGGTTTAAGGTCTTGCCAGACCGAGCAAATACATGAATTTTGTTATTTTGAATGCATGATTATGCATGATTATGACATGCGTGACAACGCGCGGCTTTTGAGATGCATGACAATGCATGTTGATGTAAGTGCGTGACAACGCACGTCTTTTGATATGCATGACAATGCAACCGAGCGGGTTTAAGGTCTCGCCAGACCGGGAAAATACATGAATTTTGTTATTTTGAATGCATGATTATGCATGATTATGACATGCGTGACAACGCACGGCTTTTGAGATGCATGACAATGCATGTTGATGTAAGTGCATGACAATGCACGTCTTTTGATATGCATGATAATCCAACCGAGCGGGTTTAAGGTCTCGCCAGACCGGGAAAATACATGAATTTTGTTATTTTGAATGCATGATTATGCATGATTATGACATGCGCATGACAATGAGAGATGTGCGTGCAATGACGTGACAGAAATGACGCCAAATCAGCGCGCGTTCACGATAGAGCGTTGTAATGTAACCCACGTGGGGCAACTTTCAAACCTTGTAAGAGATAAAAAAGGATACCAAAAGGATACACCTTGCACAAATTCGGGTGCCACGTACAGAAGACACGGTCTGAAGTTGAAATAGAGGCTGGTTGAGCTTTGGAAATGCACTGTTCTTGCACTAACTTGAGCAATGAAGGTCCCAAACCACTCATTTGACCCAAACAAGGCTGTAGGAGGCTCACCGGCCAAAAGGGGAAGTCACCGGCTGTCCACCGGCTATCGAAACATCTCACCGGCCAAATATTTGGCCGACCAGCCAAAAATGTAGCCGACCGGCCAAAAATGCCTGAATCGGGGCAGTTTTGTCTTTTTGGCTCGGGTCTTTTAAAATAGGGTTCCAAACCCTATTTTTCTTACTTCCTCTTAGCCAAAATTCTCTCCTCCCTCTCTCTAGAGTATTTTCTTCTCTTCATTTCCTCATTTTCCTTGATTCTCGCGCCCTTTTCGACGTTTGATTCGCGAAGTTCATTGCGTTTCGAACACTTTCATCCGATCGAAACTTCGTTTCGGTGTAGTTTTTTCGATTTTCACCTCTTGGGGTTTGTTTCCCCCAAGTTTTTCTTGATTGTCGTATATTTTCCACATTCCAGCTTTTTCGGCCATTTTCCGCCCTCCCGGGGTTGACTTTTCGGTTGACCTTTCACATTCTAGGCCGATTTTCTCTCTTCCGGCCATTTTCAAACCACTTTTGACATGGCGGATGATGTTCCACGGGGCGAGACTTCCCTGGATCACGAGATGGACCCAGAGGCCGAACTCCTCCCCTTGAGTGTCCGCCCGTTCCACCCGGCGACCTACCGGCCGGCGATTCACGTGCTTCCTCCCGACGGACTTCGTCAGTTCCGGGATTTTTAAAGAGGTGTGCCACCAGAGCTGCTTCTGCGTGAGCCGGAGTCACATTTATCACATGGCGCTTCCGAGGTATATTCTCCCCCGTTTCATTTTTCGCAATGTAGAACACTTAACTGCCATAGTTGATTATATTCTTTAACTGCTTATCTCAGATACACTGTAGTTAACTGTGAACACACTTGCAACTGATATCTGTTCGAAACTGACACGTGCACACACACTGCACTGGCCCTGAATCACTCAGACACACTGACACAGTACACACTGTATTCCACTGCGAGCACACCGGCACCCGATATCTGTTTGAATCTGGAAAATATGCACACATGTTGTATTTGTACTGAACCACTCAAACATGCTGACACAGCACACGTTGTAGTTCCCTGCTAGCACATCGGCACCCGATGTTTGTTTGAACCTGAAAACGTGCACATACGCTGTATTGCCACCAATTCTGAATACTCTTCAAAACTGTACATTTTATATTCTTCGCAACTATTTGCTTTTGAACAGGGAGATTCCCATACTGTCCGTGGGTATGGGAATGTTGCCACCAGGGACTGGTATATGGAGTTACCGGACGCAGTCCGCCACATTGTTGACCAGGCCGGAATTGGCGCATTCTGTAGGGGACTCTCGCGCCTTACGGCGTGCAGGCCTCTCCTTGCTGCTTTAGTGGAGAGGTGGTGGGACACCACCGATTTTTTCCACTTCTCCGTCGCAGGAGACATGACGATGACTCCCTATGATTTCTCGATGCTCACCGGCATCGGAGTAGGGGGTGATCCGATTCCCTTCGACACCGACATGGACGAGTGGGAGGCTGCTCAGATCTACCTGCTCGGTGAGGTGTCGCCTCTCGCACGTCTCGACTTCGTTTGATATTCATGGTTCGAGGTCCAGTTTAGAGTCCAGCCAGCCTTAGTCGAGGAGGCTCCGATGACTCAGGAGGCGGTGGAGCGATATGCGCGCGGCTTTCTCATGTTCCTGTTGGGGACGACTATTTTAGCCGACCGGGCAAACACTGTGCCCCTCAGCCTGCTTAGCGCTCTCGTGGACGTCATCCGGATCTTGCGCTATGACTGGGGTGGCGCTGCCTTGGCCACTCTGTACGGGTAGATGAGCTCAGCCTCCCGTTGCAGAGGACAGCTGCTCGGGGGTTACTGGCGAGCTTGGGAGGTACGTTTTCTCCTCTACTTTTCATTTTTGCTTTACATTTTCTGTACTCTGTACACTGCACACACTGTGGTCTGCTTCATACTGATCATATACTACACACACGGCACACACATACTTGCTTTACACTGACTGTACACTGCACACACTGTACACTCTGCTCAATACACTGCACAATACACGGTCCTGCAATTTCTGCTTTATTTTGTGTTCTGTTTTATCTGATAACCCTTCTGGTATTTGCTCTGCAGTTGTGGGTCTACGCATACTTCTTGAGATTCGCCCTAGTGCCAGACGTAGAGACCCCTCTCGTCGTCCCATTTTCGTGTCGCTTTGACGTGAGGTGCGTGCAGAGGCCCCGGGAGACATTCATCTTTTTCCGCCGCTACTTTGACACTATGACCCCCGCAGAGGTATGTTTTACTTGCAATTCATTTAAGCTTCACTTTACACTGTATTGTCAATAATAGTAGATAACAATCTGTATTTCATTTTCAGATCACCTAGCAGCCTTGGGCTCCACTGCCAGCAGTGACTCGGGATCGGTTTGTCAGTGCAGAGAAGACTGTATGTTTCCGGATTTTGCTGGAGGGCCCGGTCTGTCGGGCTTGGTACTTGGGTGAGCGTTTCCTACGCCAGACCTTGGGCTTGCCAGAGCAGATAGTTCCGGGTCTGCCTCCTACCCACATGAGGGACACCGAGAGGTTCACCGTCGAGGAGATGGCCGATTACACGATCGGCTGGGACGCAGAAGGCTTTAGGGGCGAGGGCGACTACTCAGAGTATGTTCAGACGTACATTATGTGGCCTCTGAGTAGTGGCTGCCGAGGTGAGAGAGGGGGACCTGCGGCGCTAGTAGCTGGAGCGGGAGCGGGGGCAGGGACGTCGAGGACAGCTCGTGTCCATGGCAGGAGCGGAGCTCGGAGTGGTCGGGGGGTTAGCTGCCCAGCGCTACCCACGATGATGGCACGCCGAGGGCAGGGTGGGGCGACCTACCAGATCCCCTTTGCTCCTCCTCCGGCTGACCATGAGTTGGTCGGTTTCCATGACTTGCCTCCGGTATGTATTACTACATTTTATGCATCTTGTATTGGCATTTCATTTCAGTTTATTTGATATTCCACATAATACTGATGCATTTGATACTTTTGCAGGCTTCTTCCGAGTATACCCGGCAGTCCTTGGAGTTGAATGCCTCCATGATAGGGATGTTGCGGTGGACTTTCGACCTCCTGGCCCTCTATAGCATTCCGGTATGTTCTTCTGATCACGGTCTCAAACGATACTCATAAGCTGCTTCACATAATCTGGTGCACAACACAACACTTGATAAGCTGCTCACGTCATTCATACACTGTGCTCATACACTGCATTCTGCACTGATAAACTACTCACGGCATTCTCACACTGTACTCATACACTGCATTCTGCACTGACAAACTGCTCACGGCATTCGCACACTGTACTCATACACTGTATTCTGCACTGATAAACTGCTCACGGCATTTGCACACTGTACTTATACACTGCATTTTGCACTGATAAACTGCTCACAGTATACTAATGCGTTTGCCTCTTATACTTTCAGCCTCCTTTCCAGATTCCCACTGTGGGAGGTGTTCCAGCCTGGCCTTCTGTTCCTGCCGGAGGAGATGGAGAGGGCAGAGTATTCCCCCGCACCAAGGCGGGACGCACTCACGTCGGGAGTAGCTCGCAAGCTCCAGTCCCTGATGACGATGATGAGTAGTCGGAGGCAGAGGTGGAGGCAGAGTCGTCGTCGGAGGAGACCGGAGACGGCTCGGACTCGAACTCAGATGACAGCGCTGATGATACTCCTGGACCTTCGTCCAGGAAGAGGACGAGGACGGACCCCTAGACCCACGACCTTTTGTCATTGATCCAGACTTTTGCTGTTTTTTTTTTCTTTTTCTTTTTCTTTTGTACCTTTTGCTGGTAGCTAGAGTACCTTGTACTGCCGCAGGCAGATTTTTATTTCCAAAACCATGTACTTGAAAAGAGGATGAAATGAAACAAACCTTTTGTCTGAAAAAGTGTTGCATTTATACATTTCATATATTGCATCACATTGCATCATGTTGTACCTCAATGTAAATGAAATTGATCTGTTGTCTGAAAATTGAACACTTGCATTGTAATAATAAGATAACGAACCAGCCAACAGCAAAACAACCCATACCAGCCACTGCTGATTCCGAACACTCGGCTCATACTCTACTAGGGATTAATCTGCATACAGCTCATAACACAGCGCTTGGTTCATTTTGCACACAGCGGATCCTGAACAAACAGCCCAATTCTGACAAGACGGACCATGAAGGTTGAATCTACTGAAGTTGAAGCATACTCAGATGCGATCTGAAACCCAGAAGCTTCAAAGAGGCCCAGGTTTTCCTGTTCACACTTATCGGGGGTGGATCCTGCAGTTGTATGAAAGTACCAAATCATGTTTTTGCACAAATGTGGAGAATGGCACAGCATTTTGAGCACAAAACGATCAATTTTTGAAATTGAAAAAGGTTTTTTTTTTTTTAAACCGGGGTAGTGAGCCTACAACTAGACATAGCGAGAATGACTCAACAGCGGAGACAAAGAGGTAAACGACCTAAACACAACGAGACACACTCGGAAAAGACTCAAAACAAAGGTTGCGGTAAACAAAACAAAAGACACGACATACAGACGCGTTAACAAAGATGGGGGACCTCAGATCACGAGGAGCCAGTTTCTCTGGGTATTGTTTCCCACCCTTTTCTCATTTGTAATTCTCACATCCCTCTGGCACTCAAGCTCGGTTTTTCTCTCAAGACCCTTCGGCTCGCTTTTTCTCTCAACTTACACCTCTCTATTCTTTATTCTCTCATTCATTTTTTTTTTATCCCTCCCCGGGGTGTTTAATGGATGAATAGGAAGTTGTGGGTTCATGCCCAACATGGTTAGCTCACGGCTGTTTCTTCCGGTGGCGCTTGGTCGATGCCCCAGGTAAGGGAATGGAGTACCTTGATCCCTTCAGATTTGTGCTTCGCACTTGGTTCGATACCTCGTTGCTCGGAGGTTGAGAGAGCTTTCAGCCCTTTAATGACAGCTTAAGTTGTGCCCTTCTTGGCAAGTATGTTGGCGATGGGAAAATACAGAACCCTTGACTCAATTGTGCCCCTAGTTCATCATTATGACCATTTTTGTTTTGTTTTGGTTTTCTACTAAAACAATTTTGACCAATATGAGAGTTAGATTAACACACTTGTTCGATTTTTGTTTTGAAAATTATGCAAGTCAGGCCATGAGCACTGAAAATTTTCCCTTTTTGGGTCCAAAACGGTCTAAGTTTTGGAGAAATGAAATAGTTTTCAAGAAAATAGTCAACCTGAGTAAAAATTTTCAAAAACTATTTTCGCAAACGGCCGGTGCTAAACAAGCACGGAACTTACCCTCAAGATGCGCAATCTCGGTTCGGAGGCAATGGAAAATTGCCCCTTGTTTGAAGGACGTTGCACGGCAACGGAAAGTTGCCCCTGGTTTGAATGGCGACTCATGGCAACGAAAAGTTGCCCCTTGCCTGGATGATGCCGCTGCCTATTGTAAACAGTCCTTACTAGTGATGATCGTGACCGGACTCTCTCGGATACAGAGAAGACGAAGATGGTCAAAACCAATATATGGACACAGTCACTTTGAAGGTGTTGGGGGCTGGACTTCGAGATGAAGTTGCCTACGTATCCGGTTGTTACAACCGAACTATCGGATTCGGGGAGGGCAACAATAATCAAAACCATTACATGGACTGAGGCGCTATGAAAGTGGTGGGGGCTGGACTTCAGGATGAAGTTGCCTACGTATCCCAAACATGGGAATCAAGCCTTACGTAGTTCCGGTTAAGGTACACTCGGGTATTTTAACCTTCACCTTTTAGGCTCTAACTTTTGCCAAGGCGCCCGATGCGGGTTTTCGACCTTGCGAGCTTTTCTTTCCTTTTTCTTTTTTCCCTTTTTTTTTCTCTCTTTTGTATATTTTATTTCTTCTTTTTTTTCTCTTTTGTATTTTTTTTTTGCTCTAACTTTTGCCTGGGTCACCCTTCTGGGTTTTCGGCCCAGCGAGCCGCTCAAAGGGTAAAAGTGTAACAAGTCCATGCCAAATGGTTTTAGGGTTTTGAAGCCATCCGTATCCAGGAGAGTGGCTGTTGTATTGACTTACTGAAGGACCCATCTTCGGCTCTTCCAGCAAATCGGACATTTTTGCCCCTAGTTTGGAGGGGTGCTTCTGTTCTAGCTTTACAGGCTTCTTCTGATGAGATCTGATCTTCTTGATCTGGCTTTAGCGCCTCTTGTTCGAGGGCTGCTTCCAATCTGGCCACACAGGCCTCTCTTGATGGTCGATCGTTGAACACTCCGAATTATGGTTCAAGGCTTTAAAACAAGGGCTCGAGTCTTGAGGCTGAGAGCGATCCTAAGCTGCACAATCTCAAGAGCGATTCCACACAAGTCTTCGCAGGACTGCGCAAAACATTTTGTTTTTGAGAGTTTTTAATGAAGCGACGAATCGCTCGCGCTGAAGATAGTGTGGAACCAGTCTAGATCAAGCCAGGGTCCTTCTCAGTACTCACGTTGACAAGCATGATTTCAACCATTAAGGGCTTAGCACGCCTCTCTTTCTCTTAATTTGATCAAAGTTTGCAAAACCCAAGGAATTCCTTCCTCTTTGTTTTCATCGCAGTGTTCAAAAAGTTTTGAAAAACTTAGGTCAATGCAATGATTTTCAGGGCACAAGAGAACAGGTGGAATGTGCTGCTGTTCCATTCAAGTCCCCTGGCATAACTAATTCAGAATAGTAGGAAGCATGGAAACATGATAGCCGCAGCTGTTTCATTCAGATCCCCTGGTTGCAACTGGCTCCACGATAGAGACAGACTCAAAAGAAAAAAAAAAGATAATTACAAAACAAAACAGTGTTCGAGGCAGCAGCTCCGGAATCACCCGACATTCTATACAAAGGGGACTGACTCGCTACAACAAGACAGACCCATAAGCAAAAGGACTGACTCAAGACAATGAGACAGACTCAAAACAAAACAAAAGACTGACTCAACACGCAAGCCAGGATTTACAAAACTAGCATTCGCAGATGCTCCGAAAATGCGTGCCAAACGCCACATCCAAAATACACCGAGCGCCGCCTGCAGGTGGTCCAACCCCGGATCACATACTCACAGTATCAGTATCCTCAAAATCCAATAACTGGGTAGTAACGGACTTGGCTGAGGTGGGCGGGAGGATAACTTCGTTGTCGATCAAGTTTTGCACCTTATGACGGAGGTGAAAACAATTGTCGGTAGCATGACCGGTTTGCTGGTGATACGCACAGTACAAGGCAGCATCATGTGTAGTAGGGAGATTGTTTGAGAGAGGCCGAGGCTCCAAGGGTTTAAGATGTCCCCTTTCGGCAAGGATCTGAAATGCCTTTGACAACGGCATATAGAGAGCGTGAAAGACCCTGCGCCCTCGGGGCAGGTACTTTGAAGGTTGAGTATTCTTGCTAGACGCACTAGCGAAAGGGTCGGCAGGCGCCGCCTTGGCTTTCTGATCTTACCCAGGTACGGGGTTGGGAGTGGAAGGAACTGTTCTGGCATGACGGGGCCTATCCCGATTTTCTAACTGGCTTGTACTGCCTTTGGTTGGAGTGGGGAAAACATCATCCACAGCCTTAGCTACGACTGCGAATACCTGTTGTTTACTCATCCCCTCGGCTTTCAAAACCTCAACTGCCCACAGCAGTTGTTCAATGGGATCGGCATTTGCCTTCATTTTGTTCTTGCCTCTAGCCTCAGCCTGATCGGGGGTTTGGGTTACTACATCAGAGCGAAGCCCAGTTGTTGCTGACACGTCGTTGCTATAGTTGGAGGCAACCTCTGGTGGGCTGAGCTTGATCACAATCCGCCCCAGTAGCGGGGGCTCCTGTGGTATGAAATTCCCTGCATACGGTGCAGCTGGTGGCGAAGCCGACATTCCATAGGCCAGATCGGCTACGGATCTCTGGAGGTCACCTACATTCCCATCAATTCGAATGTGGTGGGCTCACGAGCCTGATACAACTGGGGGGTCCAGACCGGGTGCGCGACAGGCGACCTGGGTGGATGCGGTACATCGACATTGGTCTCGCTTGGCAGACTGATTCCTTGATCTGATGCGGCCGTCATAACCACAATCTCCTCTGAATTCTACGTCATGATAAGTTCGCTGTACTGAACGGTGACTGACAGATCAGATATCTGTCTTGTCTCAGCAATGAGGAACACTAGCTATTCTGTATCAACTCTCTGAACTGAAAGAGAAAACACGCAGCATTTCAGACCAATCAGAACAGACGCTAGTATAGCTGAATAACTGTACTCTACTACTGATCACTTTTGCCCGAAATCACTGCCCCCAAAATAATGAATCGGATACCCACAGATATAACTGATTCGCATAAACCGACACTGGTGCCCTTAGGTCTGATACTCAAACTCGCAAACTGATATGTACGTTCCCTGTAGAGATGCATTCTAAAAGCACATAGCAAGTAAAAGAGAGCCAAAACACCCCTAAGTTGGGGCAGGGTTTCCCTGTCCTATTTTTGTCAAGGGCTAGGGTTTCACTATGCATGCAGCAGTTTTCAAACAACCTAACATCGGGTAAGCAACCTGTCCTAGTTTGGAATAGTCACTATGGATTTCGATATGCACTAGGTCGAATGGTCGAAAATGGTGCCCTGGTAAAACCGGGGTTCGTGTTCCCATACTGTCAGAGCCCACAACCGGTCAGCCTTATGGCATGCTTTGACAAAGTCAAGCCTCCGGCAAACCGTTCAGGAATGGCAGATGGTAAACACGGTGTCCTAGGCGCACCAATGCACATGCAATGCAAAGAGACACATAAATGAAATCAAAACAGGATATCACGAGTTCGAGTCAAGCTCTCTAAATTCCCAGCAGAGTCGCCAGAAACTGTAGACGTCCCCGAACGCCTCGGGAGGACGAGTCCCCCCCCCCCGGTTCTATTTGTTTTGTGGGTCACTACAGTTCAGGACTCTCAAATTGTCACGGTTCTTAATCTGAACCAAAGAGTCCAAATCCGGCAAATCGTTTTGAGAAAAAATAGATTTTTAGAAAAGGAGTGCCAAACATGGACTACTTTGCCAGATACAGAGTCGCCACCTAAATATTTTTTATTGGAGAATTTAGGGAACCTTGACTCGGTGCCAAAGGCCACGTGTCCGTCATCACCAAAGTTGCCTCGGCTCGGGAGCTTGGGTACGATTGGGGAAGGTCAGCAATGAGCACCCCCTATCGCCCAATCCGAAGATCGGTCTCTACTAACCATGATATCCAGTTTTGAAAACGTTATGTGTTCTTATTCCATTTATTAGCCTAGAATTACCATGTTATGCGCACAGCAAACAAGTATAGACCAAATCGCCTAAATTGGAACAAAACATTGCATATCCGTTTGTTTGGAAAACGCTTTGGAATTTGCTACTCACAAGTAGGCTAAAATATGGATTTCAACGAGTTATCCCAACTCAAACAATCCAACCTTCACCCACGGGCATTCAAGCAGTTTATATCACATAAGCATCTAGCCTCATGCTAGTCATGCTATCATGTTAACGTTCACACTCATGTGAGATACTAAAGCATAAAGAACTCACCTAGTACTCCGTGCCGAAACAAGAACATGTTAGCAATCATGCATGATCCAAGTCCATGTTTAAATGCCTAATGCAACGCATACGGAATGTCACTAGAGTAGGCTCGACTAATCTATAAATGACATGTGAAAATACACAAGTAGCACGTATTCAAGTTAGATTTGAAATACTTATGCAGTTAGTATGATGCGCCGAGTCTGGTGCATGCAAAACTAATGAATGATGCACGCATGCATAGCATAAGGTATGCTAAAGTAAACATGTCCTAATACTAACCATCAAAGCAGGTAAGTAAAAGGGAGAAAGAAGTGGGGGTTGGAAGACAAGCACACACGCACCCACACTTATTACAAATTCACCCTCGCTCGGAGGGACCAAAAGAATAATACAAATTAATTAACCTACAAGCTAATTAATTATTACAGACCACCTAATTAATTAAGCAAATTAACTAAGCTAAGAAAGCAGTAAAGGCCTCGGGAAGAGGATCCGATGCGCGCGTGCTTGGGTTTGCTCGGAAATCCAACGCCATGCACAAGTTTGCCTCTACTTTGACTGTTCTGCTTCTCTGAAAATTGCACAACTCCCAAGGTTGCTTCTCTGAGTGTTGTGGAGCACCACCGGCTGAGTGGGATCATCACTGGCCATTTTGAAGTGGTCATCGGCCATCCATTGAGCTCTCGGCCGAACATTCTTTGCCGGTCAGCACTCCACACTGCCGGCCGGCCAAATCTTCCTGCTGAGTCTGTTTTGACAGCAGTAGAGGACAGAACTTGGCATGGCACTGTATTTCAAGCAATGTATGCACCAATCACACCCCTTATCATATTCATGACTCAAAGGGATATGATTCTCGATTCTCGGATCACCAATTGCGCATTTCCATGCGTGATGGCCCAAAGAATCAAGTGTGCATTTTGATTTCAAATGAAATGCAATGCACATAAACAAACCAAAGGGCTTTCAACCTTTATCATGGCTTGATCAAGAGGTGAAAGATGCATGCAAATGCAATGCAACCTAAGTATGTTAACTAGGCATGCAACATGAGCATATGGGAAGCATGCAAGGCATATAACAAGCATGCAAGTTAAATGAGCATACATGGCACAATGTCAACATACAAGCATGCAAAACATATGGCATGTTAAGCAACCAAAACAAGGAGGAGAATACGTGCCAAATGCAACATCATTTCAACATGCAACATGTCATAAGCTAAGCATGCAACAACATGCCAAAGGGTGAACTTGAACTAAATTAGGCACCCTTAAACAAGCCTAAAACAGTGGCCAATACTATGGAAATGATAACCAATACACACATGCACATGCATGCAAATGGGCTAACACTTGAACATCAAACAAGCAACTTTTAAGCACACTTAAAGGAAGACAAACATGGGCATTTGGCATGTATCATAAGCTCTGAAATTGCATGAAAGAGAGGTGCCAAACCAAGTAATCAAAGCAAGCAACGCATGCAATAATGGTCCAAGTGCTTAAGGCAAGCTAAGGAGGTATTGAACTACCCTTAGCAAAACCAAACATGGCATGAATTAAATGATCAAAACAAAGTTTTAACATATTAAAACAAAGCCTAAAGACCACTTAGATGGCATCTAAATGACTTAAATTCAAGGGCATGCACAACGACCAAACATGGAGCATAAGGCACAACCTCATAAGGCATCAAAGAGGCATCAAAGGCAGGCATACAAGCATGTTATAAGGATTGAAATAACATGGAAAGTGGTTCCAAACCACTGAAACGCTGCAAGTAATGCATGCTACACACTCACAACCAAGGCTAACAAGCCAAAATGCAAGGTGGCTATACTAAGCATGTGATGGTCGACCAAAACAACCAAAAACAGAGCTTAAGCATGCTAAAACAAACACAAAAGCTTCACAAAGCTTGGCCAAAATCATGCTAGAACAAGGACCAAAACCTAAAGCATGTTAAGACCTAAACATGGCATTACAAGGCATGTATGCTAAGGAAGCATGGTGTACCAAAACCAACTAAAAACAGAGCTATATCATGACATAATAAGCATAAATATCAGTCAAGGCATGGCCAACATGAACCTAAGCATGATGCTCACTAAAGAGGCAAAAATGGCCATTTTCAAGGACAACAAGGAGAGGGGGTGGCCCTCTCCTTCCTAGGACCTCAAGGCACCATCCTCACCTCTGAAATCACTCAAGATTTTAGTGGTGAGGAGGCCCAAACACCATGGTCCCAGAGCTCAACCAAAATGGCACAAAACAAAGGCCAAACAAGCCTTAAGAGGGGTCAAACAACCCCAAAGCTCAAAACACCCTTAACAAACTATTTACAGAACTAAAAAACAAGACTTTTATATGTTATATGCTAAGCTCAAAAATAAATACGAGATAGGATAAAAAGCTTTGCAAAAATGGGGTAAAAAGGGACAAAAGTCTTACCCTTGAAGCACAGCAGCAAATCCGCAACTTTTGGACCAAAAAGGGGTTCAAATCACCCCAAGAATCACCTCCAAGGACCTCAGCACAATAAAGGGACTAGAGAACTAGGTGTTTGTGTGCAAAAGTGCAAAGAAAATGCACTTTTAAGCACAAACAAGCCCTAAACCTTAGAGAGAGAGGCAGAAAATGTAGAGAGAGAGAGAGAGAGAGTTTTTTGCTCCAAGTTCTCTATCTCTTCCTCCTTCTTGTTCCTTACGTGAGAGAGCTTGATTGACATAGATATGTATCAATCTGCAGCTCCTCAGAACACCCACGTCCAGGCATGGGCTGGGGTATGGCCTAGAATGACAGCTGCCAGTTGTCTACAGAAATATCTGTTGAAAACCACACTTGGCTGGCCGGCCATAAAAGTGGTCAACCGGCAGTCAAACTGGCCGGCTGGCCATCACACTTGGCCGATGGCAATAGAACACAGCCGGTGGCCTCAAGCCATGGCCGGTGGAGTGTGGGGATGTCCCAAAAGCCATTCCCTGCCCTCCAAAGCAAAAACACAAGTGTTTGGTGCAAAACCAGACACAAAACGGTTGAGTCGAGAGTCCTACGGCAAGGCGCGTAGCCGAGGCCTCCGGGAACTCAAGACGAACACAAACATGGATGATCACCGAGTGTTCAAGCGATGACGTCCAAGTCTTGAGGACGGTCAAAAATGGGGTGTCTACACTTGGTATCAAAGCTACCGGATTTGAATACTTGGGCCTCGCGGGTAGTGGTTGTTATACCACAATGGGTTCATTTCGTATGATTAGAAAATACTTTGTCTGTGTGATTATGGGATAGCATGGTTATGTGACTATGTGGGTATGTGATTAGACTTTTGGGATGTTATTTGCGCCTATTAGATTCCTTGAGGCCTTATTGGAAGGGTACCTGATCAATACTCATTCTACTAAGAATTCTTAGTTTATCGTGGGACGAGTCTCATCACTAAAGGATAATTCGTATGTGCTTATGTGACTAGGTGCTTATGTGGAATGAATTGGATTTCTTATGTGCTAGAATATATATATATATATATATATATAATTGTATTTGTTTTATGTGTGAGGCGAGTTGCGAGTACATTTGGAAATTATATACCAATTTATCTATCTTGTTTCTTAGTTAGGATGTCGGGAAGAGTTCAAAGTCGTGGTGGTGAGAGTGTGTGCCTCGGGGAGGCTGTTGCGTCGTGCACTTAGTTTGTAGGATGTCTACATGACGAAATAGAGGATGGATGGGTAATAGGAGTGTCGGTAGGGGCATGGTGGTTCCCCTAGCACTTGTCGTTACAGCATCGGCTGTCGGCAAGGAAGTTGCACGCGAGGTTCTGAGAGCGGTGCAGGATGCTCTAGCTCACAATGAGGGGGACAACGGGCGTACCCTCAAGCTTACTAAGGAGTTTCTTTGCTCTAATCCACCAGAGTTTTTGGGAGAGGCAAGACCGCTGGAGGCGGAGAGTTGGTTGGAATAGATTACCAAGATTCTTGACATGCTCAAAGTCATGGACGAGGGGTTGAGGGTTTCTTTGACAACCTTTCTATTGTAGGGGAAATGCGAGTTATTGGTGGAAGTATGTGGAGTGTACCGTAGGTGCCACGGGGGTTACGTTTACTGAGGCCTTCTTGGCCAAGTATTTCCTTTCTTCTGCTCGGGAAAGGTTAGGCAAACAGTTTGTTGAGTTGCGTCAGGATGTTACTCCTTTTGGCTCTGTTTGAGATGAGGTTCACTAGTTTGTCGAGATTTGCTCCAGAATTGGTGGTAACAGAGGAGCGTCGTTGTTATGAGGTTGAGAGGCGGTTGCGTGATGATATTTAAGGGAAGGTGGTTAGATCTAAGTGGAAGAATTATTTTGATCTAGTTGAGGCAGCGGCCCATGCAGAGGCAGTGGTTAGCAGTGTTGGTCGAGTTAGGGAGGAGGCCACTTTGGTAACTCCTACAGTTCATAAGTACACTGGACTTAGTAAGAGGTGGAGGCGAGTACATGCTCACTCCTAGATTCGGTTTCATCAAGGGTTTCGAGTTTGTCCGTTGGGGGATCCAGTGAGGTTCAGGCTCCAAATCGAGTTCAGAGTTGGGAGGCCGTTGTTTGTTTTAATTGTGGTCGGAGGGGCCATGCTGGACGTTTTTTCCCTTTACGTGTAGATCTTTTCAGTGTTTTAGAATCTAGTCAGACTTTGTCCCATCAGTCCAGTCGGGGACGCTATCGGTATCAGGCCCAGAGAGGCCAAACTTCGAGGGCTTCGCGAGGGTCGGCTTTTCAACCAACACAGTAGTACCACCCTTTAGGGGGGGACTTTTGTTTTAAAGATCGATGTTGTTAGCTGTGAAGCTTTGCTATTGGTCGGTGTGCTGTAGGGTGCTAGGGCACCATGGTTATGTGTTGTATATGTATCTGCATTATTGTTTGTAGCCCTTATGTGTTGGGCATGCAATGAGCCTTGAATACTCTTTTTTGTATGTGTACTAAAAGGTTGTTAAGGATATTGATGATCCCACTGTCGTTGTATAATGAATGTTAAACTTTGCGCTGGTCGTGCGATGACCTTTAAATTCTTAATTAGTTTGGAACTTGTTTGTGGAAAATGAGAGATTCGCGAAAAATCTTTGTGACTAGCGTAGTGTTCGAATGAGGGCCAAAAGTTTAAGCGTTTTATTTTGGTAAGTTTGAGGAAACGTGAGACCTTAGAATCTAGCGAAGATTGGGGGAAGTGATGTGGGAATGCCTAAGGAAGTGTGAGATCCATATCTTGGTATAGTGAGAAGAGTACTAGTGTGTGTCGCTTAGTGCGTCGAGTTGTTGATTAGTGAGTTGGTTGTGGTCTTGTCAATCGTAAGTGGGGTCGCTATTATGCCTTAGTCAATTATGAGTATGGGACGTTATTAGATTGCGAGTAGAGAGTTGAGTGAGAAAAGAATTTCGTGAGTAAATGCTTGAAGTATTATTAGTGTGGCGAACGGTTTGTGTTCTCAAGTGGTGAGTGTACCATTGGGGAGATTTGTCTTGGGTGCCCGGATCGTGTGATCGCCTTTGACCTATTCAGTCTCGTGTTGAATGTAAGAGTGTGTTTGCCATCCTGGTCTATGAGTAGAATTTCTATGGGAACAATAGTGGAGTAGTCTGTTTTAGGGAGGCCGAAAAGACCCTAAAAGTATGTGGAACGGTGTTGGAAAACCTGCCTCTAGGTGAATGGAGTGGGAGTGGAAAAGTCTCGGGTGATTAGCTAAGTTGATTGGCATCAAGGTGAGTGACACATTGTCACTTTAGAATGGTTTAGACATGGAGTGTAAGGTTGAACCTTCGGAAAATTTAGCACAGAATGAGCTAGAAGGCGGTGTTGTACCGTGGGTTGTGTTTGAGCCTTGCTTGTGCGGGTAGTAGTCAGTGTGCACTTCCCGATGCGAGTTTTGAAACCCGAGAGTCGGGGTAAAGTGTTAGCCCTTGGTTGGGAACGTTTGTACGTCCTCTTGTGTCGATGGTCTTCTTGGTTAGTGTTGTGTTGGTATTAAACCTTCGAAGCTTGGAAAGTTATGCGTGTTGCATAGTTCTTTTGGCATCGTGCTTATTACTAACCTTTGTTGTCATGGAAATGTAATTTTTGCATTGTAGAAATCGTTGTGAGTGTGATGAACGTGATTAGGTGATGGTCGGGATTCACTGGTTACATATTGAGAAGATAAAATGAGGGGTGGTTTCCAACTTTTGAAAACTTTCATGACAATTCTATTTTAACTAAAACCCTTGGGGTGAGATTTTAAGACTTGTTTTGGAAAAATGTTTACAAAATAATGAGTTTTACTCTATATTTATGACATGAAATTTGGTTGGAAAACGGTATGAATTTAAATGAATTTTGATAAAAACGTATAAATGAGGAAAAGAGTTTTCATTCAAGATGATGTAAGCAATTTTGTTGAAACTAGTTTATGTGTCCTTTCGCTATCTTGTGTGGATGATAAATTGCATAGTAAACACAATGATATTGGCTGAACGAAATGGTGTGATTGTGGTAATCTGTGTTGATAATAGTGTGGAAATGTTAATGAATATTGCAAAAATGATACGCTATGTTGGTTGTGGCATCGCCGTGTGGGTGATGGGCGTTATTGGGTGATGGTAGAGGTTCACCGGTTGTTATGTAAGAATGGTACTGGAAAATAAATGAAATTTGGGTTTTTCTTGTAAGGTAGAAAATGTATTTTGGCTAATGATCGGTGTGAGTTTTGGAACACCCTTGAGAAGATGTTTTATATGTAAAAGAAACGATTTTTACCAAGAATTGAGAAAAAGATGAAATTTTCTTTTGAGAATGAATTGTTAATTATCATACCCTTATGATTGGGATGCTATAACTACTTTAATTGTATTGCTAAATCTTGAATTTTGTATATTCGGTTATGTGAATGGTTGGGCGTTGAATGGTTGGGTGTTGTAAGAACTTGTTAGGCTGGAGTCATGTCTTGAGCCGAGTTTTGTTGTAACCTTTTTTCTTTAACGAGGTAACCAAGGATCTTGTGGTGAAAATCTAGTCCCCATCTTGTTGGAGTGCGAAGCGTGGAGAGTGTTTGGGTTAGTGGTAGTGGATAGCCTGAGTGTGTGCGTAGTTGCCATGGTTGTTGTTGTTCTTGTCTTATAGACCTAGTGAGTGGTGTGAATCGAGGGGAAGTCGGTGACCCCTTTCCTTGTGTTCTTGAATAATTCGGTATCCTTGGTGTTCCTAGAGTCGGGGTAGTCTTTCAAATTCGATTGTAGCCGGGAATTGGTGTGGTGTTTTTCTGGGTTCGTTGGGAGGTCTTCTTTGGTACCATGTTTCCTTCTTGAAGTGTTGGTTTTATCTCGGCATTGTTAAATTTCGAGGACGAAATTTCCTAAGGTGGGGAGGTTGTAGCACTTGTACCCTTTTTAAAACTTTTGGGAAGTGTATTTGAATCCTTTATTTTGTTTTAGGAATCTTTGGTGTTATTGAATGTTGGTTTTGGAGGAGTATAATCTGATTTAATCTTATTGGGTTTGGTTGTTCGTGTTTGTTCTAGTCTAAAGTTCCTTGGAAACTTAGAAATTTTGCCTTGGGGTCGACACTAGCCTTCCTAAGGATATGTCTCTGGAAGTGTTGCTGGAATATAGGGTCGACACCAGCCTTGGTGGTGTCGACACCTGCCTCTTGTTGCTGTCCACTAGGGTAGACACCAGACTGGGAGAGGGTCGACCCTCTTCTGTCTGTGTGTTGGTTGCTGGAACATAGGGTACACACTAGTTTGGGAGAGGGTCGACCCTCTTCTGTCTATGTGTTGGTTGTTAGAACATAGGGTAGACACCAGTCTGGGATAGGGTCGACACCAGCAGTGCAGTCAAGTTTAGTTTTCCCAGATTTTCCTCTTTGGTGTCGACACCACTGTTACAGGGGTCGACCCCTGCAAAGTTTTTTTTTCAGATTTTAGTCCGACTTTTGGCCCTACTTTTTGGGGGTTTTGACTTGATATTTTGGGTTGACTTTGGGGCTTATTTCTAATTTTACCTAGTCCTATAAATAGGCCCTCACTTGACCCTTTTCTTTATTTTTCTTTCTCCCTTTTCTCCCTCTAAACCGTGGGTCTCTCCCTCTCTCTCCAAAACCACTTTTTGCTCAAAAGTCCTTAGATCTACTCTCTTGGAAGCATCTTCTTGCCTTACTCATTTGTGAAAGATTATAGATCTCGTTAAGAGCTTCGTTTTGATCCAAGTAGAAGTTGGTTTCGACAACTTTGGGGTTTCAACCTTTTTGCTCATCTTCTCTTCCAAGCTTGAGGTAGGGATATTCTTGAGTTATATATACATGTTTTGCAAGTTAAATGTTGATTTTGTGTTTCTATTGAATTTGTTTTGAGAGTTTTAGTTTTGGTTTTGGTTCAAAGATGATGAGATTTCTCAGATGAGGGTTTAAATGTTGAAATGTTTCTAAGTTGATCCTTGTGACTTCTTAATTATTGTTTAAAAGGGACGATTTTGATGATGCTTCTATCATGAAGTGAAGATGTGTTGAGTTTTTGACAAAAACCCTAGAAATTGGGGATTTTACAAAAGTAATGAAAATGTCTTTGAAAGTATTTATTTTCTTGTGTTAAGAGGATGTATTAGAGTAAGTTCCACCAAATGTTATCATAATAACAACATACTTGACACATGGAATATGAGATGGTATTTTAACATTGGTACTAACACTTGAACTTGTAATGAGGTAAGATGATAATTATTGAGCACCATGGTAGTGAAATTGAAATCTTGAAGGATGACGTTTGAAAATTTCATATAATCTTGTGATGTTGTGAGATGGTGAGTTGTTGAGTGCCATTGATGATGTGAAATGCTTAATTATAATGTAATGGGGAAATGAAATGAAAGATGACATGTTGGCCATGTTGAAAGGTTTGGTCATGATGGGTTGGTGTTGAGGACTTGTGATGATGTGTTGAAGACACGTGATTTTTTTGTGCAATGAGAAACGTATTTGTAAAAGTGGAGAGGTATTTGTTTATTATTGTTGTTAAGACAGTTTGGAAATAGAGAAATGTTATGAGATATTAATTATTGCATCTCATTTCCATTTGAGTCTATATCATCAATGTGCATGAAGTGGATTATTACCAATGTTGCATCCTTATCATGTTTACTTGAGAAAGATTATATTACCATGAGAACTAATGGAAATGTGTATGGGGTAAATACGTTGGTAAGTCCGGATAGGGGGTGTAGATGAGTTGGATAAGTTGGCCTGAGTGTCCAGGGTGAAAGACCCGAAAGCCGTGCGGATAGGTGTCGAGCCTTCCGGTTAGCACCGGTAAAAATGACAGTTTGGTAGTACTCGCAGAGTCTACTTGTAGACACCAGCCTAGAGATTACCAGTGTCGTATTTACCACCCCCATTGAATTAATATTGGAAGTTTGAAATTGACAAGACTACAAGCTAATATTGAGGACATGGTGATTTTGAGAAAGTGCATTAAAAATGAATATTTTCCTCATTTATCAACTTTGGCATGGCATTGCACTCACGTTGATTTTATGTTGAGGATAATGCATAACTGTATATACTTTGTGAGAATTCTCTACTGGGCTTTATGCACACCCCTATGGGATTTGGTGTAGGTAAGAAAGGTGGTGATTCCGCCGAGTTGATGGCGTGGACGTGATTGTGAAGAGTATTTTGCTCTTATATTTTGTGTAAATTTTTGTAAAGCCAAGGGCTAATGTGTATGGGTCCGAGAGACCATTTTTTTGTAACCGGGCAATTGCCTTGGGACTTGTAAGCCCCTGAAGGCCTTATTTGTTTTGATTTGATGATTTACATGTTATAGGCTCATGTACTAGTTTATCAATGAATGTATAGCTGCACGTGAGATTATTCTTTTTGTAAAACAATTGATCTTATGTAAAGGGTTATGGTTAATATCCTATTTTGGAAGTGAGTTGATGTAACAGTTATGTGGGTAGTTCATGTCGAATAATTTCGGGGTGTTACAATACTTGTTCGATATCATAAGATATAAGATTGACTAATTTGATCATTGGAGTGCCCCCGAGTGGACTAGCCACTGTGGTATTCTTGTCTTCTTGTTGGCAGGTACTTGGTTTAATCTATTCTATTACCTGCTCTCCAGCTATGTTCCCCTATTTGGTTATGAGGTTGGAAATCAACGCCCACAATTTGGTGCCGTATGTGGAAACTTAGTAGGAATAGATGGCCAACATCGAGCAAGGAGGCTGAAAAGGATCGTTTTGATTCTTGAATCTTGGTTCTTAGTTTTTGACGAGTGGACATTTGAGTCCCTATTTCTTAACACTGACGAGTCATGATCTCAGTTGGAAGAGTATCTCTAGCATGTTGTTTAGCCGACATGTTAGAAGATTAGACGATATAGGGTCCATCACCTCAGGTTGCCGACGTAATAGAACCTAAGGAGCAGTTGTGGGGACGTATTTGAGAGGTCATGCCACATGGGCGAGGTGTGGCCGAGGTGTTGGCTGAGATGCCATGTGGACGAGCCAGATTGCCGATATGATTGTGGTATTGCAGAGATATGGTGCGATAATACGGAATCCGAGAGATTTGGATAGGGGATAAGAGTCTTAAATAAGTAATGCGCTTAGTTCTGATAATGATGAGACTTTTGAAGAGTTCATTCATATCTAACCAAGAGTCTGAAATAAGCATTGTGCTTGAGTCCTATGAAATGAAACTTCTAAGGGACAAGGGCACTGTTGGCTATAAAAGTAAGGCAATGGGTCTAAGGTATGCTTTCACTTGTGCATTGAGTACTTGTTCGATATCTTAAGAGATAAGATTGACTGACTTGATCGTCGGAGTGCTCCCGGATGGACGAGCCACTATGGTATTCTTGTATTCTTGTTGGCGATGCTTGGTTTAATCTATTCTGTCGCGTGCTCTCTAGCTAAGTTCCCTGTTTAATTGTGAGGTCGGAAATCAATGCCCACAATTTGGCGCTGTCTGTGGGAACTTAGCTAGAATAGATGACTAAAGCTTGACAAGAGATGAGAGTCAGGGACGACATGCACAATGAGGAAGAGGAGTATGTAGATCCCAATGCTAAAGTGGGAAACAATGATGAAGAAGTGCAGGAAGTGAATCCTGAGGCCAACAACGTTGCAAGAGGGCATAATGGCTTGAGAAGAGGGAACTAGGAAAAATACTACAACAAAAGCGAATGCCGGGTATGGAAAGAAATATGCCTGAGGAGAGACGATGAGCTAAAGGACTTAGCAAACAAATTGACGAATCTGCAGACCATGGTAAATTTCCTGATGCAGAGCAAGGTGATGCAGCCGACATTGCCTTTATCAAAGACGTCAACTCTGGCAGGAAACACCAACGCTTGAAATGAAGGGCTGGCTACAATACCAACATTCCCCCAGCATGAGAAGAGACCAAGGAATTCGCATCGGCGATCCCAGAACGCCGGACGAATAGAATCCTAGCGAGAGGAGGCCCAAAGAACCCCAAGGACCTAGGGAACCCATATTAGGGGATCTCGGTAGCTCAACAGGCAGGGACTTTGTTTTGATGACGTGGTAGATGTAGAGAAGTCCAAGAGAACCCATCCCAACGCGAGATGCAGTGTGCCGAAAAGGTTAAAGTCGACCGATAGCCGAGCTCCTAGACGAAAGAAGGAAGACTTACGAGATTACTTGCAAAGAAAGAGGCAGGACGACAAGATCACGCCCAACTCCCAGCCAAAGACACCATTCTTAGTGGAGTTGGATGCGTTCGAGGCACTGAAAAGATTCAGCACACCGAGGTTCCAGATCTATGATAGTAAGTCAGACCCAAACTTCAATGTTGGTTTATATTTAAATGCAATGACTTTGTGGAGTGGGAATGAATAGTTACTATTGAAGATGTTCCCATCGACATTTGGGAAAGTAGCGTTGAACTGGTTCCACAAATTACAAAGAAGTGTGTAAAGAGCTGGGCAGGCCTGGCCGAGATGCTTGTGGCCAGGTTGGTTATAAACAAACTACAACCATTGAGGGTAGATTCCCTATTGGCAAAATGACCAACCTAGCAAGCTAACGAGGGCTTTGGCCTAGTTGTTCACTCGGTCTCTTTGTGGTGTTTGTTTTTATTTCTTTATCCATTATGGATTGTATGTAGTTGTTTATTTCTTTCCAAGTTTGGGATTGGTTACTATTGGCATTCTAGCTATTGTTTTGGATTTTAATTGTCCATTTTTTTTATTTAATTTCTTTATATCTTTAATTAATTTTTTACCAATTGACGAGAAAGAAAGAAAGAAAAATATATATATATACACTACAAAAAAAGGTGTTTTTTGCGACGGCAAAACGCCGTCGCAAATGCCCCATACGTCGTTGCTAATACTTTTTGCGACGGTAATTTGGTTTTTTGCGACGGCTAGTGGGGGTCGCGACAAAGGGGGTTGTAAAAGGGCTTTAGCGACGGTAAGTGCCATCGCCAATGTTTTTTGCGACGGGAGAGTGCCTTTTTTTGCGACAGCAATTTTCTGTCGCCAATAAGTGAAGATAATCTGAGTTTTTGCAACGGTACAGTATTTCCGTCGCTAAAATGGGTTTTTTGAGACAGCAAGAATACCGTCCCTAAAAGAGTCGTAGCTGATAACTATTGGTGACGGGATTCTGAGCCGTCGCTAAAGGTTTATTTTTCAATGACATTCCATAGCTTTTGCGACAGTATGGGTGCCGTCGCAAAAGCCTCGTACATTTTTTTTGTGACGGGTGGTATGCCGTCTCAAAAAAAAAGAAAAAAAAAACCTGTTGGGAAATTATTAAAAAAATTAAAATAACCTGTATTAAATGAAAAATAACTATAAAAAAATTCAAAAATTACATAATAATATAAATACATACATAAACAAAAGTTGACAAATAATGAAAATTCATAATGTTGTTCCATTCATAACAATACATAAATAAAAATTCATAACAATAAAAATTATGCCACTACATAATGTTGCATAATACATACATAATGTTGTTCAGAAATTTAAATAACATAAATCAAAATCAAAATCAAAACCAAAAGTTTTCGTCTTGATTCTTTCGTGGGTTACAAAAACAAAAGTTGGTCATAATCTTTATACGCCCGCATTCCACAAGAAGCAAATTGCTACTCAGGAAATATCTGAAAAAAACAAGATAAAAATAATTAATAACCATATAATGGTGTTAATATTTTAATTACAGAAAAATATAAAAAAAAATTGACTACTATATAATTAGAAAGATAGTTTAGTAAATAATTTTGACTAGACCGAAATCCGACTCTAACTCCCAAACCGGGAACCCGATTCGAGCCGCATCTTCTCTCACAAGTCTATCGTGCGTAGGCGGTCGTGTGTGCCAAGTTTCGGGCTAAACTGATGTCGTTTGGTGATTTTGGGGCATTAACGCCTCGGATTCAAGTTTCTTAAGGAAGTAGTTTGTCTAAAGTGAAATCTGGCTCTAACTCCCAAACCGGAAACCCGATTCGAGCCCCGTCTTCTCCCACAAGTCTCTCATGCCTAAGCAGTCGTGTGTGCCAAGTTTTGTACTAAACCGACGCCGTTTTGTGATTTTGGGGCGTTAACACCTCGAATTCAAGTTTCTTAAGGAACTAGTTTGCCAAAAGTGAAATCCGGCTCTAACTCCCAAACCGGGAACCCGATTCGAGCCCCGTCTTCTCCCACAAGTCTCTCGTGCCTAGGCGGTCGTGTGTGCCAAGTTCCGTACTAAACCGACGCCGTTTGGTGATTTTGGGGCGTTAACACCTCGAATTCAAGTTTCTTAAGGAACTAATTTGCCTAAAGTGAAATCCGACTCCAACTCCCAAACCGGGAACCGATTCGAGCCCTGTCTTCTCCCACAAGTCTCTCGTGCGTAGAAGGTCGTGTGTGCCAAGTTTCGTGCTAAACCGACGCGGTTTGGTGATTTTGGGGCCTTAACTCCTCGAATTCAAGTTTCTTAAGGAACTAATTTGCCTAAAGGGAAATCCGACTCTAACTCTCAAGCCGGGAACCCGATTCGAGCCCCGTCTTCTCTCACAAGTCTCTCGTGCCTAGGCGGTCGTGTGTGCCAAGTTCCGTGCTAAACCGATGCCGTTTGATGATTTTGGGGCGTTAACACCTCGAATTCAAGTTTCTTAAGGAACTAGTTTGCTGAAAGTGAAATCCAGCTCTAACTCCCAAACCGGGAACCCGATTTGAGCCCCGTCTTCTCCCACAAGTCTCTCGTGCCTAGGCGGTCGTGTATGCCAAGTTTCGTGCTAAACCGATGCCGTTTGGTGATTTTGGGGCGTTAACACCTCGAATTCAAGTTTCTTAAGGAACTAATTTGCCTAAAGTGAAATCTGACTCTAACTCCCAAACCGGGAACCCGATTCGAGCCCCGTCTTCTCCTACAAGTCTCTCGTGCCTAGGCGGTCATGTGTGCCAAGTTTCGTTCTAAACCGACGCCGTTTGGTGATTTTGGGACATTAACTCCTTGAACTCAAGTTTCTTAAGGAATTAGTTTGCCCAAAGTGAAATCCGATTCAAACACCCAAACCGGGAACCCGATTCGAGCCCCGTCTTCTCCCACAAGTCTCTCTTGCCTAGGCGGTCGTGCGTGCTATGTTTCATGCTAAACCAACGCCGTTTGGTGATTTTGGGGCCTTAACTCCTCAAATTTAAGTTTCTTAAGGAACTAGTTTGCCCAAAGTGAAATCCGACTCTAACTCCCAAACTGGGAACTCGATTCGAGCCCCGTCTTCTCCCACAAGTCTCTCGTGCCTTGGTGGTAATGTGTGCGAAGTTTCGTGCTAAATCCGGCTCTAACTAGTCTCGTCTTCTCCCACAAGTCTTTTAACTTAGAATGTAAAGAATGCAAAGATACATTTTAGCTTAGAATGCAAAGATACATTTTATACCTGATCTTTTGGTGGTGGTGTATATGGATTCTCGTCTTCTGCAGATTCCCTAAATGCCCGGTGGCCACTCGATGCATCAGGAACCTATGTTAGTCAATGCATAATGTGTTAATCATATTCGAACTTTATACATAATCTTGAGTGAAAATTGAACTATCAAACAATTTAATTTATATGGAACCTGTCTGTTGGGATCCACACTCGCCCCCTGTGACACAAGGGTCATTATCTCAGCTCTCATCTGCTGTAAATGTGTAGAGAACTCTGCTCGCAGCTCCTCCCTCAACTCATCCCTTAGCTCTGCACGAACCTGCTGCATGATCTGATCAATAGTCGATGGCTGGGGTGTTGACTGTGATGGCCCAACACCATCTTTATACACCGCTCTCCGAGGCACAATTCTTCCGTATGTGCGACAATATCCATGTCCGTCATGACCTATCAACTCATGGAAAATGGCATTCCTAGCCTCCAAAGTCCGACCATCCTCAGGTAGCATAGAGAGTTGACGATTAAACTCATCCTGTATTGAATAAGACATACAAGTATATGCCAAATTAAGATGGTTGACACATAAAAAATAAAATTTAAATACAATCAAAGGTGTTTGGAAACTACCAAGGTCTGGATAACATATGGGTCTTCTACTCTACGTGTCATAAGCCAAACATTCATCTTATCAGTAGACTCCCCCTTACTGGTCATCTATATTTTTTTAGAAATATGAAAATTAGAATCCAAATAATTTGCCAATATACAATGTTTATTTATATACAAAAATAAAACAATAAAATGTAAACCTCATGCCGGATCTAAGAGAAAGTAGTACGCCCTGTGGTATGAGCTATGCCGTGAGCTCGCCGATTTTTAGCGTTCCTACTTGCAATTTTCTATAACGGGTTCAACAAATGTA
Organism: Camellia sinensis; assembly: GCF_055761805.1. Lineage (NCBI taxonomy): Eukaryota > Viridiplantae > Streptophyta > Magnoliopsida > Ericales > Theaceae > Camellia > Camellia sinensis. The sequence continues at coordinate 88,597,851 of NC_138965.1, forward strand.
AGTATGTAAATATGATTTGTATGTTTACATATCATAAATATAACTTATTTGTATACCTCAGCATCGGAAGTACGCCAATACTCCACAAGTTGTTCCCACTGGCTTGGCACAATGTGCATAGGAACATCATCCTTCAGATTAGGATCAGAACTTCTAGGCTTGAAATACTTAGCCTTAATCTTGTTCTTGTGATCCTTCCATATGCTGTTGCAGTTTTTCATGCATATTGGCTTGTACTCCTCTGGACATATATTCAAATTGTCCTATAAAACACAATTTCAAAGTTTAAGGCTAAGTATAACACAAATTTGGAATTCGAATTTGTGGACAAAAATATACTCTTACCTTCACATCCTTCCAGATAGCATCAACAATATCATCAGGCACATTGTTCCAGTCAAGAAAAGTAAGAGGAACAATGTTACCATTCCGTACAATAATGCCAAGTTGAGTAGTTAACTTGGCCACGTTATCTCCTATTGGGCAATAATTTGCATCAAATTGTATGTGCAGCTTTTTACCAGTACCCCACTCTTTAATGCCCTTGGCACATCCTCTACCACGCCTAATCGAGGTTGATGAAGAACTAACATGACCTGCGAGATACAATAACAATAAACAATATGCAATGGCAATAAACAAATACAAATTTAAATAATGTGAATACAAATCATATCAAATAAACCTGAGGTGGGCAGTGAAGAAGTCGAAGGGTCTGCAAAATACAATGAGAATAAACAAGTTATATATAATGAGCATAAATAAATGTATGTGTAAATAATTTTCATACAAATCAAAGCAAATTTATATACCTGCAGATGGCTCATAAGCTGATGATGATAGCTGCTGTGGTGCCACTGATGGTGGACGCACCGATGGTAGGCGTGGAGGCTAAGTACATGGTAGCTGCTGTGGTGCCACTGACGGTGGTCGATACGGTGGTACTAATGGCCCCTCCGATGGTGGCCGATGTGATGCCTCCTCTGATGGTGGTGCTACTGATGTCCTGTTATGTAGCACATTAGACATCATGCGCCGGGGATGATCAGGCTTCCTCTTCCTTCCCATAATAATCTGCAAGCAATATAACATTAATTGACATTAGAAACATAGACAATGGTTTGTCATCAACTATAATATGACATTAATTGAACTAATACAATTACAAAGACAAAGTAATTTAAGAAATTGATGATTAACTACAACTTTGGCCTTAATTGAATTACTAATGTTGATTAAATATCAGCCTATTTGAACATCAACTGTTTCCCCTTCTGCGGCTTCCCTCACCCAACCAACTTCTTCATCACGAAGCATTATATTTTCTTCCAATTGTTGGCTCATGTATGGCTCTATTTGTGGATCAGTCGAATTCATATCAAATAAACCTCTTTGAGACATCTTCACCATGACTTGCCAGTCTGGTTGTAACGAGTCTGCAACATACCAAACTTACTCTGCTTGGGACGCCAAGATTAAAGGTTCATTGGTAATTCGATCATCTCAGTACAACAAATGATTGAAGTTCACCAACGTGAAATTGAAGACATCTTCTTTCTTTCCGTGAATGTTGTCAATCCAATCACACTTAAACAACACATGTTTCTTCTTATTAGAATATCGAATCTCAACAATATCTGTCAGTTGTCCATAATAGTACACAGACCCCACACGAGGATTCTTGTCTTTTCGACTAGCATAACTTATGGTATCTGCCTTCAAAGCTACACCACAATTTTGTGTGGCTCGACGATCATCCATGGCCTTTACTCGATACCGAAACCCATTCAGTATATACCCGTTGAACCTCCTTGCCAGGTTATGAGGACCATTTGCCAATAGAATAATCTCTTCAAAAAATATGACATCAGTAGTCCTTCGCAAAGTTTGGACCTATTTAACACGAAAATGTAAAATTTAAAATGTGGATCGACTTAAGTAACTAGAATCTATAGACTTGAATACATACATGTTCCTTAAACCAAATGTGAAAAGTTTCAAAATGTTCATGCCGAAGTTGATGATCGTCGACACGAGGCATTTTGAGCTTAAGTACTTCAAGGTGTTTGCTGTGTAGATTGAAATTTTAGCAATACAAAAAATTTAGTTGAAAATTCAATAAAAAATAATAAAATATTGAGTGAGTGACTTAACCTACTTTATGAATGGTTGAACCGCGCTTGTATTGAATAAGATGTACCGATGAGCTTGTACCCAAGAAGTATTATCAAGATAAAAGCTTGTGTTTTCACCAATAGCATGACCCAAATTATCAGCACCACTATAGTTCCTCACGGGTCGACTAGATTTGGTTTCCACATCATTGAGATATTGTGCACAAAAATTCATGCATTCTTCCATAAGATATCCTTTAGCAATTGATCCTTCAAGATGAGCTCTATTACGCACGTATTGCTTCAAAGTAAGAAGATACCTCTCAATTGGATACATCCATTGAAACTGAATCACTCCACCCAATAAGGCTTCATCAGCTAGATGTATAGGCAAGTGCTCCATTATATCAAAAAAACTTGGAGGAAATATTTTCTCTAGATGACAAAGTGTTATAGCGATACGATCTTGAATATATTGCAAATCCGTCGCACGATTCACTTTCGAACATAATTGTCTAAAGAAATTGCTCAATTCAATCAAGGGTTCAATTACATTCTTCGGCAAAGATCTTTGAATAGCCAATGGAATAAGTTGTTGCATCAGAATATGACTATCATGGCTCTTAAGACCCCCAATGCTTCTATCATGTAAGCGCACATGACGTGATATATTGGATGAATACCCGTCGGGAACTCTTACTTCCTTCAACACTTTCAAGAACAAATCTTTCTCATCCTTGGTCATCGTGAATTATGCTGGTGGTAAATAGGCTTTATTCGACCCTCTTAACTGCAAATGTAGGGGTTTTCTAATATTCATATCTTGTAAATCACGCCGAGCATTAACACCATCCTTCGATTTTCCTGCAACCCCTAATATTGTCCACAACACATTGTCACAAACATTCTTCTCTATATGCATCACATCGAGGTTGTGTCTTATTAGATTGTGCTCTCAATATGGCAATTCATAAAAGATACTCTTTTTCTTCCAACTATGGGTGTGATGTCCAGCTTTCTCCTTCTCTACATGTCTCCTATGCCTCTCCTTAAGGTCATCCCTCTTGTATTGGGTTAAAATACCCTCAGATTCTAATTGTAGCAACATCTCAGTTACAGACAACAATTTTGGTTTGAGTCTGACTTCCCAACTACCATCAAATGATACTTTATCCTTCCGAAATTTATGGCCAGTAGGTAAAAATCTGCGATGACCCAAGTATGATTGTTTCCTACTATGCTTCAACCAACACGATGTAGTTTCCTTATTGCAACAAGGACATGCATATTCGCCTTTAGTGCTCCATCCTGACAAGTTTGCGTATGCAGGAAAATCACTAATTGTCCACAGTAAAGCTGCATACATTTGAAACATTTGATTTGTTGATGCATCAAATGTTGACACACCCTCATTCCATAGTTCTTTCAACTCCTCAATCAACGGTTGCATATACACATCAATCTTGTCACCAGGTCCTTTCGGGCCGTCAATAAGCACGGATAAAATTAGAAATGGTTACTTCATGCACATCCATAGCGGCAAGTTGTATGGAATGAGCACAACAGGCCAAGTGCTATGAACTATGTTCATCGTCCTGAATGGGTTAAAACCATCAGATGCTAAGCCAAGCCTTACATTTCGGCAATCATTACTAAAGTCAATATTCCGATGGTCAAAATCTTTCCATGCAAGGGAGTTAGCAGGATGCCTGAAGACACCATCATCAGTTTGTTCCTCTGCATGCCATCTCATGAACTTGGCTGTCTTGGATGACATAAACAACCTCTGCAACCTTGGCTTTAAAGGAAAATACCTCATCTGTTTTGCAGCTATTTGTTTGCCACCTTTGTTAGGACCATTTGAACCACCATCACCATTTGATTTCCATCTAGAACTGTTGCATATGACATATTTATCAAGATTGGCGTCCTCGTTTCGAAACAACATGCAACTGTTGGGACATGCATCCCACGTCTCATACGTGAAGCCCAAATCTGTTGTGACCTTTTGAGCTTTATAATATGAGTCCGGGAGTTTCACACCCAACGGGAACGCCTCATTCAATAACTCAAGCAACATGTCAACAGACTTGTCTGTCCACTGATTAAGCACCTTCAAATGTAGAAGTCGAACAATGAATGACAAAGATGTGAACTTCTGACAACCCGGATACAATTCACTTTGTGCATCTTGAAGAAGTTTGAAATACTTTGCAGTCTTTGCATTTGGACCGAGCTGGGGTTCAAATGCATGGGGATCAGGCCCCTGTGGTTCATCACCCTCAACACTTGTACCGGCATGTGAATTTCCCATAGCCCCTTGTATCATTCCAATCATATCATCCCCAATGTCTAAATTAGCTAATGTTTCATTCTCTCGATTACCATGCAGAGATACGTAAGATTCCCCATGATTAATCCAATGTTTGTATTTTTTAAAAAAACCATTCAAAATCAGATGCTCCCGTACACCCTCTCGTACAAAATAGTATCGATTCTCACACTTCCTACACGGACAACTGATCATCGAACCTTCAACCCTATTGGTGTAGGCAAACACAAGGAATTCATCAATCCCATTAATGTATTCGCTCGACATCCTATTTGGCAAATCGATCCAACTCTTATCCATCATCTGTACACATCCACAAAAATATCTCATCAAAGTAACTCTAAATATAATACCTACGTATTTATGTACCATGATACCTATCCATCCAATTTCTCTCAAATAGGTAGGTAGTCTTATCCTAGTTAGTTATTTATTGATTTAATAGGAGAACATAAAAAATGAAATATTTATACAACAATACGTGAGATCAATTAATTGAAGAAAAAAATGATATAATTTCATACTTTCTGAGTCATAACTTAAAAAATAAATAAATCATAACCAAACACCACATGAGGCACAACCAAAGATCTTATAAGTCTTAACTAAAATAATATCATAATTAACGAAGATAATTCATCATAACTAAAGAAAAAAAAATGACATAACTAATGATGCATATGATAAATGGATGTGTATGGTAGAATTCTCCAAATTATTAGTATTCCATAATACTATGCGGCATTATTTATAAACTTGATAGATGAGTTATACAAAAACACACTAATCAAGTATATTGTCTCAAAAATTATTTAATAAAGATGGATCATTATTCTGTATATTATAATTTTGAACATCACATACATAATCTTATGTAACAAAGTAGAATAAGAAAGCCTAGTCCAAGTTTCTTTTCTATCTATATATATATGAAGGCCCAATTACTTTCCATATTACAAATTACTTCCACAAACACACCAGCAAAGATCAATCAGGTAACGTAAATACTTAAATGCCTCGCACGCTACATGTTGGGAACATTGTAAGATATGCTCTCCTTGAAAGAAAATACAAAAACTACATATAATGAAATGATAGCAGAACTACATTAGCTATGGTTATGAAGTTCACAGACTAGATAGATGTACAGTACAACCAAATTAAGCACAGAACCATTACCTGTCGATAGAGTGGTGATGGGAACTTAAAATCCACCAAAAAATAAAGGCTTGAAGTTCCTGGATCAAGTCCCGGCCTAAATTCCCAAAAGTTTATCAAATGATCAAAAAGACTACTTTTCGATACAGTTGTCTGGAAGAAAAACAGAACAAATGATAGGTACATCAATAACAGTATCAGCAAAATTAAACTCGTGATTTATTTTATTATAAGACTTAAACTTTGAGTTTTTTTTTTTTTTTTTTGTAATTTTTCATATTATTTTTTATTGGACACTTCTTATATTATTGAGAATTGCATTACTTTAGTGATTAACTAGTGTATATAATATGAGAAATTTGTTGGATTATATTATGAAATTTGAAGTATACCAATGAAGTTTTTTGAAACTCTTCAATCGTGGAACTAAACTGGATTTGAACAAATTTTGCAGTTTGGTTTTGGTTTGATTTCTAAAATTTCACGATTTATGATTCCAAAATTTCTCTAAGGATAGGTTTAGTACTTGGATCATCTCATAAACAAATTAAACTAGTATGTAAACACCCCTACTAAAACAATTGATTAATCAGGCTAAAAATGATTATACATCATTCACTTTTATAAGTCATGTATATTTTCATTTCCAACATTTTTAGCAAGTGGCCACAAATAAGAGACCCGTTAACAATTTTTTTTTTTTAATATCTAAAAATAGGTTGTGAATTTTTAAAAGTTTATTATTTTTCAAAAAAATAAAATGATTGGAAATAATGAGTGTTTCCATAAATATTATTATTATTTATTTAAATATACAAATTAAGTGTTATTATTTATTTTCAAAAAAATAAAATGATTGGAAAACAATGAAAACAGATTTTAGTTTTAAGTTGGGAATAATATCAATGTAATTAGAATTATAATGTATATATATATTTATATATAATTTACATATTTTTATATATGTATATCAATATATATATATATATAGATGATACAGATATATCATATACATTCGCAGATGATCTACAGATCTGTATATATATATACAGAGAGAGAGAGAGAGAGGGAGAGAGAGGGAGAGCATACGCAGAGAGAAGACTTGTCATCCTCGCCGCCGGTACCTGTCGTCCTCGCCGCAGCACCACCGCACCACCGTTCGCCGTTCGCAGTTCGCCGTTCGTAGGGATTTGGTTGAAATGATCAATACAGCCGTTCGGCTTCGTAGGGATTTGGGGGAAAAAAATTTGTTTCAAACATTTAGGGATTTGGATTATGTTTTGATCGAGCGGCAAGATCAATAAGGAAGAGCGGGGGCAAAAAAAAATTTCACTTTTTGCGACGGTAGGTTTTACACCGTCGCAAATGGCAAGTATTTTGTTCATAAAACGACGCCGTTTAAATTAGACGTTTTTGCGACAGACATTTGCCATCGCAATATGTAAACTATTTGCGACAGCAAACGTATGCCGTCTCAAAACATTTTTTTTGGCGACGGTAAAAACATCCGTCGCTAATACTGATGCATTTACTCCCCTATCCGCGCATTTTTTTTTATCGACGGGGACAACGCCGTCGCTAAAGCCTTCATTTGCGACGGTTTAAGCTACCGTCGCAAAAAACCATTTTTTGCGACGGGATAAGCGCCATCACTAATGCTTCCGTGTTTTTTACCCCCTTTTCTTGTAGTGATACATATATAGCAAGTTAGGCCATCTCCAACCCTCACTCATATTTTTAACCTTAATTTGATATAGAGGACTCCAATGGCCAAATCACCCCAAATTGTCTTTACAAATTTGAGTGAAAAAAAAATGGGTCTCCATTGATTGAGCAATGCTACATCCACTTAAATTTTTACTAACAATGTTATTAAAAACATACATGTTCAAATATTATTGGATGTTTAAATATAATTAGTTTTTTGACAACCAATCATATTTAGCCTCTTTTATTTTTAGTAAGATTTCTAGTAAGATTATTAATACGTGTAGAATTACCGCCATTGGTTTGGGTAAAAAATTTGAGTAAAACTTATTTTGGTATGAGTTTGGGTAAAGAATTGGAGATGCCCCCGTAGAAAACAAAGTTTCGGAGGTAAAGTTGCACACACATGTTTGTCTTTCTTGATGGGTGTGATTTCAATGGCAAGTAAATAGAATTGTATAGTGAGGATGTGGTTGCAAATGAATAATACTCTCCATTTCATTTTATAAGTTGCAACACATTATCATAATTCAAAATTGAAGGTCTATAATGTTATTATAAGTTATAAAGATTTTTTGATGTCTGTTTTTCACTACCATTGACCATGAAAGGTAAATTTCCATTCCATAGCCATTCTTGTCAGGATAAATGTCTTCATTCTTTATGGAAATTTTGAGTTGGTTTGGTTGATTGTTCGTTTAAATGGTGAGCGTGTGCTTGTTGAGGGATTTGGGTCATGTTCGAATCAGGCAACCTATCAACCCTCTTTGTGCGTCACTCTCTCTCTTTGAGGCATTTTTGTTATGAGAAATCTCATGCGTATGTTATGAAGAATGATATACTAAGCTGTATTTTCCCTGAAGCAGGTTCTTGGTTTATGAAGAATGTCGAAGGTTTCATCTGGAAAAAAACCCTGATTGATTGGGGTAGCCATTGGTAGGGAATGCTGTCAAAGGCAGCAATGCCCTCCCCTTAAAAAAAGAGGCTGACCTAGAGAGATTTTTGCAATAAAATGCATTAAATAATTCAAATGAACAGGCAAGAGAAGTTATATCTATATTCCAAATAGGGCCCGAGCATATTAAACCATAACCAAGGTTTAAAATATCACCTGGGCAGTGGCGGAGCCAGAAAATTAAATTAGAGGGGACACTTATTAATTACAATAATTTTTACAAAAATATTTCATGCAAGTTTTTATGATTGATTTTGAGGAACATCAACAAAAAAAAAAAAATCAGTGTGTTTGGTTTCAATTTTCTGAAAACTGAGTTTTTTTTTATTTTTCGTATTTTTTTGTTTTTAGTAAATATTTTTTAAATTTTAAGTAATTTTTTTACTTTTTTAGATGCACCTTAGTTAGATGTATCTAAATAGTAAAATATTTGTGAAAAATATTTTTAAAAATTAATAAATACGCATAAATATAAAAAAAAATACTGAATTTATAGTGAGATTACTTATACTTGCACATCACTAATAATGACATCGCCGTTACATTCAAAAAATTTCATGAATAATATGATTTATTTATAGGAGTCTCTTCATTTTCAATCACAATAACCATTATTGTTCTCATAATTTTTAAAATGTCATTGAAATTTCACACTAATAATATTTTTTTAATTTTTTATTTAAAATATTTTTTTTATGTTTGTAATAAAATAAAATAAAAATCCCAAAATCCAGGGGGGGCACGTGACCCCCCTGGTCCCATGCTCCCTCTGTCACTGATCGTGGGAGTGCAACTATTGTGAATGAAGGCCATGTTTGATTCACAAGACTAATAGTGAGGTATTAATAATCCTATCAAATTAGTGTGGTATTCACTATCTAATTGGATTAACAGAATAAATTATCTATTGGATTAATAATCCCACCCCTACCCCATTATTAATAATCTTACAAATTTGTTGGATTAATTATCCATTGGATTAATAATACTAAACCAAAATGTTAAAACAAACATAGGATAATTGAGCCTACGGATTAATAATCCCAATCCCATGCTCTAATCCATTCAATCAAACATGCCCAAAGGGTTCAAACATTTGTCCAAGGCTACATGGGCTTGATGGCCATGTTTGGTAGAGCTGTGGGAAAGTGCTTATAGCTTATGCTTAAACAGCTTATAACTTATAACTATGAACATAAGCTGATTTCTGACTTACAATTTAAGCATCTCCTGCCCCACTCAAAGAATAAGCTGATTTCTAACTTCCAAAAAGCTATAAGCTATAAGCTATAAGTTAAACCAAACACATCAAAATTGCTTAAATTAAGCTGAAAGCTGAAATAAGCAGCTTTTAAGCTGCACCAAACAGGGCCGATGTGTGGTGATCACCCATTGCTCCCTTTCTCGTTTATCTTGGTTGTGGATGTCTTGGATAGGAAATTTTGGGGCTGAGGGGTGTAGTAATTAGGTGATTGTGTGTTGTCCCAAAAGTGATGGTGGTAGATTAAACATTGTAGTCCCTGGGAATACATTCTTATAAAATTGACTCCGGAGATTTTGTTGAAGAACTAAGCTGTGTTTTTGGTCTTCGAAAAAGTTAGAATCTAATATTGGTTAATGTTTGAGGCTGCGCCTTGGAATATTGCTCTAAAATTTACTTCAGTTTTTTACTCTCAAAATTCTCTCTCTTTAATTTTTTTTTATTTAGTTTTTACTTTTTTTTAAAAATTTATTTATTTATTTATTTAATTTTTTTTTTTATATTGTATTTGGAGACTTCATTGAGCCTTTCTCATGAAATTCATGGTTTCCCTAGGGATGTCAACTTTTCAAGAGATCTGAGTGAGTGTGAAGTCAAATAGCTTACCTCCTCCTCACTTTTTGACGGTATGTAGATGAAAGGCGTTGGGGTTTATAAAATAGTGGAACCAAGACTTTCAAATCTTGTTCTAGTTTTGCTAGTCATGAAAAAGGAAAAAAAAAAGGTGGTTGTTGGTGAATGAAAGTAAAGTATGCCAGGGGTAGCTGCATTAGTGGGTTATTTTTTTAATGATAGCTGCATTCTTTAAATAAGATATTGCAATCTACACTTATTACATTCAATAAACTTTTATATATAATGTCAAGATTGCAAGTTCACCTAAATGAGCTCTTTCCTCTTTTTTATTTTTTTATATTTTTTTTGTAAATAAATTTCCATGTTGAATCTAAACACGCTCTTTCCTAGTTGACTTCTTTGATAGAGGTTCTATGAATATCATCATAGTAGTGTAATGTGATTGGGAATCCAATGAAAATGTCGAAAATGTGTTGTACATTGCGATAGATAGAATGATATGACACATAAGAATGAGACTTTGTTGAGTTGTAGATTACTTGTACCTGGAGTGAAGTAATACTCATAAACTAAATGACCCACAACCTCCTAAAGTTGGCCTGCTTCTGCCAAAAAGAGTATAAATTTTTGTCTTGAATATTAAATCTTTGACCTTCCTGTCTACCAACAATTATCAAATTACTTTCTCTGAATTTTTAAATCCTTCATATATTCAGTGAGAGCTGTTGGAAAAACAGTGTTATATAGGCTTATTTTGGGCCATCTTTGAGTCCAAAATAGAGTGGGCCCCAAACGTCTTTTGGGGCGGGTCCGTAGAGGTGAAGTGTTCCTTGCTGCGTGGCAAGTCACATGGTGAAGACAGTTCTTCAAAATCATTTATGAGTGAATGGGAACAAGACGTCATTTTCGGATTCGTGGAATTTAACATTTAAGTTTTAAATGTGGGTTTCTTTGTGAGGCTTGTCCTACATTGAAACTTTAAGAGAATTTTGTTGAGTATATAAGCTCTACCCGACAACACTTGGGTTGGGCCCTGTAGACACCCCATTTTTGACCGCCCTTAAGACTTGGACGCGACTGATGGTTTACTTGATGGAGAAAGGTGTGCAGGGCAAAGGTTCAGTTTCTTCGGCAAGGAGAGAGTCAAATCTCAACTTCATACCCTTTTTGGACCAAAACAATCTTGATCAAAAGATTTTATACCTTAAAACCCTCTCTTTCAAAACATTTTTAAAATAAAGTTTTTACGATGTTCCGAGGCTCGCATTTTGTCAAATGTTGCGCTTTTCGGTAAACCGAGCAAAGACAAAGTGGAAATGAACGAAAGAGAGATGAAATATTTGAAAAATATTTCAAAACACCTTGTCTAGGGGTTTGGAGTTGAAGAAAAGAGGAGAAGATAAAGCAAAACTAGTTTGGGAGAAGTTCGGCATGAATCCGGATAGGACCAAATCTGCGCGGCTTCACCGAAACAGGCATAACTCTTTGCACAGGAGGAATTTAATGCGAGGTTGGTGCCATTGGAAAGCTAACTTCTGGGGCTTCAATGTGGCCACATGAAAAACCAGAAAATCAGATGGGCGACCAGCGTTTTTGGTCAAAAGTGGTTCAGCATGAATCCGGGAAGGAGAGAAAACATCTGCGCGGCTTCACCGAAACGGGCATAACTCTTGGCACAGGCGGAATTAAGATATGAGGCCACCACCGTTGGAAAGCTTACTTCCGGGGATTCATTTTTCACTCAAGAATATCCTAAGGACAAGTCCGGGTTGGGGAGATATGGTTGGTTGAAGTCCGTTTGGACCAAATCTGCGCGGCTTCACCAAAACTAGCATAACTTTTTGCACAGGGGGAATTTTAATGCAAGGTTTGCGGCATTGGAAAACTAACTTCATGGGCTTCATGGACGACCATCATTGGGGCTTGAACCTTTTGAACCCTGGTCGGCCGACCAGGGGGAGTGGCCGGACGGCCACTTGAACTGGCCGGCCTGCTGCTTGCTTTTTGCCCTCTTTGAATACTTTACAGCTGTGCCAGCTGGGGGGCATTTGGTGCATCCTCCATACACGTGTATGGAGGATATTTGAAGCTTCCAAGAGAAGCTTTGACCTCTCTTCTCTATAAGAGAGACCCTCCTCTTCATATCTAAGGGTTAGACACTTTTGCTTAAGGCTCATCACCTCCCACCTCCATTGCTACTATTCCAAGCTCCAAAGCCCTAACTTCCTTGATCCATTTACACTACAACCCATAGCACCACACCACCATCATCCATTCCAACCCCTTGGAAGTCATTTGCAGAGGTTGAAAGCTCATTTCCTTGGACCAAAGGCTGTTGGAAAGTTGGGCTACAAGGGTAAGCTCCTATTTTCCCCATTTTTGCACTATTTTGTTATATATCTTAGCCCATTTTTATTACATTTTTGGAATTCGTCCTGAACTAAAAAAAGTCTTATTTTGAGCTCATCTTCATGTTTGATTAAGGACTTTTCTCTGTTTGAAGTCTTCTACTCCCCCTTTGTGCTTTATCCCTCTTTTGGGGCTTATTTTGCATGATATATTAGCCCTGTTTTTGAGCATTTTTGGGCTTCCAGCCAAACTGTGAAGTACCTTATTTTCAGCCTCTCTTAAACTTTGTTGAAGGGCTCTTTACTATTTGAGGCCATCTACTGCCCCTTTCCCTTTATCTCTCTTTTAGGGCTATTTTTGCATCATATTTTAGCCTTACTTGTGAGCATATTCGAGATTTTCCATAAACTGTAAAGTATCCTTTTTTGAGTCCCTCTTCAACTTTGTTGAAGGTCTCTTTGCTGTTTGAGGCCTTTTGCTACCCTCTTTGTTCAATCTCTCTTTTAGGGCTGTTTTTGCATGATACATTAGCCTTATTTGTGAGCCATTTTAGACCTTGACCTAAACTAAAAAAAAAAAATCTTGTTTTGATATCATCTTTATGTTTGATTAAAGTCTATTCCCTGTTTGGGGTCATCCTCCCCTATGCATGCTTCATTCCTTCATGATTAGGGCCATGCATTAGAGCACTTGCATTAGCCATGGTTTGGCCTCTTAGCCACTGAAATCCAGTGGATTTTTAGTGGCTTTGATGCATTTTTGAGGGCCAAAATTAGAGGGGGGCGACCCCCTCTCTCCTTGTTTTATTTGGAGATCTTTTGGGCCTTCCAAAGGGACCCTATTTTCCATGGATTGAAGTCACTTTTTGGGTCCAATTTTGTGAGTTTTGGGGTCTGCCTTAGGTCTGTCTAGGGCCTTTTTGATCATATTTTATGTCTACAATGCATGTGTAGAACAATTTCATTCAAGGCCTTTTGAAGAGGCCTTTCATTGCATGTTTCATAGACTGATTTCAGGGCCAATTTTGTGAGTTTTAGGGCTTTCATAACTCATTTCCAGAGTTGGTTTGGTCATGCTAAGTGTCTATCTTATATGTGCTTAACAACCCCTTGAATGGCCTTCCAAAGAAGCCCCTCATTTTTACATGCGTTGGCTGCATTTCAGTGGTTATTTGGGCATATTTTGTCATATTTTATTCACTGATTTTTGCTGGTTTGGTGAGATTTCATATTCTTCATATACATGCTATGTAAACCATGCTTGCTAGCCAATGTTGCATGCTATTTTAGTCCATCATGTTAACATCTTTTGGCCATGCTTTAAACTGAAAATGTGCATGTTTTGGGACTGCCTTGGCTCTATCTTTAAACTTCATGCTCAAATAATGCTTGCTTTGTATACCTGTGGTTCAATGCATGTGCCTAGTTTTGAGTTTCGGGGTTTATTCCATGCATCGAGTGCCATATTTTCATGTTTCGGGACCATTTAGCATTATGTTTCAGTGCTGAAAATTGCATGTTTGAATGCCATGTTTCATCCTTGCCATGTTTTGGTAGAGTGGCATTTAATGCCTTAGGTTTGGTCCTCGATTTGCGTGCATGTGTGCACACATTTCGGTCATCTCATTTTCATCTTATGGCCACTGATGTGAGTGTGGCTGAGGTCCACTCATGTTGGTGTAAGTCCCTTATGCATTGTGTATGCTTTTCAATTCATAGCATTGCGTATGCTAGGTTGCGTGTTAGTGCATTGTGTATGCCATGTTACATCGAGCATTGTCTATGCCATCTTATTTGCATTGTGTTTGGGATAGGAGTTAGCCCGAGCACGGGAAATGAGCTACGTTTCGTACTCCAAGTGACGGAACGTGTCTTAATTTCCTGTCACCAACACTCCGGATTACTCATGATGGAGTTTAGGTCTTATTATGTTTTCATGTGCATTCATCTCATATTGAGTCGTGCAATTCGGCTCCTCGGCCACCATGCATCGATATGCGTGATTGGTGACACGAGGATCGAGGACTACACTCCCTAAAGAGTAGTCATGCATACATATGTGAAATACTTTGCCATGCCCCTTTGTTGCTCTCTGTTGCAGCAAATCAGAAATCAGCAGCTTTCCAAAGCCTTACACAGCATTTCGAAAACAATTGCAAATAGAGGCGAATCAGGGCATCGCAATGGATTTCCATGCCAGGCAACTCAAGCATGCATCTCCCATCATTCGGAACAGAGCTGAGGCAGTCCATAGGCTTGCATGCTGATTTATCGCTTTCCTAGTTAATTTGTTAATTAGTTAGGATTTTGTAATATTTAATTATTTATTCGGACTGTATTATTTTTTCGGACCCTCCGAGCGAGGGCACAATTGTAATAAGTGTGCATGTGTGTGATGTATGTCTTCCAACCCCACGTCTTTCTCCCTTTTATTTACCAGCTTATGATGGTTAGATTAGGGCATGTTTCAATTAGCATACAGTATGATAGCATGTTTGCATTCATTCATCTGTCTTGCATGCACCGGGCTCGGCGCATCATACTAACTGCATTTGTATTTCAATTCCAAATTGAATACGTGTTAGCTGTAGTATCATCACATGCCATCTTTAGAATAGTCGAGCCTGTCTTAGTTGCATTTTGCATGTGTTGCATTAGGCATTTTTGTATAGTTAGGATCATGCATTTGATTTCTAACATAGCTTCTGTTTTGGCTTGGAGTACTCGGTAAGTACTTATGCTTTAGCATCCTTGCATGTGTGTGAGTGACTGCCATGATAGCATGTTTACCATGAGGCTGTTTGCTTATATGATATAACTGCCTGAATGCCTGTGGGTGAAGGTTGAGTTATTTGAATTGGAACAATTCATTAATTGTGAGTTTTAAGCCCACTAGATAGTGGCAAAATCATGATTTCTAAGCCTACCCGAGGGTGGAAAATCCACATCTTAGCCCACTTACGAGTAGCACCATCAAACCATTTTCAAATAAACAAACATGAGATGTTTTGTTCCGATTCAGGCGATCCAGTCTATACTTGTATGCTGTGCGCATCACATAGTAAATCTAGGCTAATAACTGGAATAAGAACGCATAATGTTTTCAAAACTAGATATCATGGTTAGTAGAGGTCGATCTTTGATCGGGCGAGCGGGGGTGCTCACGAAGTGACCTTCCCCAATCGTACCCAAGTTCCAGAGCCGAGGCAACTTTGGTGATGACGGACACGTGGCCTTAGGCAACGAGTCAGGGTTTCCTAAATTTCCCAAAATAAAATATTTAGGTGGCGACTATGTATCTGGCAAAGCAGTCCATGTTTGGCACTTCTTTCAAAGAATCTGTTTTCAAAAATGATTTGCCAGATTTGGACTCTTTGATGATTTCATCGGTCTTGCATTGCACTCTGCGAGATTAGATACATGACCGTGACATTGAGTCCTAAACTGTAGTGAGCCCAATATGAACAGAACGGGACTCATCCTCTCGGGGCGTTCGGGGACGTCTACAGGCCCCAAGGGGCACCCCAAGTTTGTAAAAGGGAGGAGTTATGGATAAAGTGAACCTTAGCCCAAACCACCACACGTGTGCGCACTGCCGCCGCCAACCGAACCATGCCGGTTGTGGGTTAATTCAAATTTGAATTCCAATTTTTGTCCAAAATTAAAGTCTCCTCTGTCCAAAATTCCTCTCAGATTCAAACTGAAAAACTGCCCAGCAGGTTCGGTTTTAACTGCCCAGCAGTTATAGATCTGTTACTTTCGAAGAGATTCAAAACCTGGCAGCAAATCTGTTTGAATTCAAAATAGCATCTGTTCAAAATCTGTTTCACACCTGTTCACTTCTTTTGCACCTGTTCGGACAGGACCTTTTTTGCCTATAAATACCTATTGTTCCAACAGTCTTTGGGATCCGAAATCCAGTCTGCAATTTTCATATTGCTGTCCAGAATTTTCTCCTTTGCATTTTAATCTTCATTCTAGTTTTAGAGATAAAATAAAGAGAGTATAAGAAAACAAGGTTCTAGTTCGCCGTACAAATTTGTGTGGAGTGCTGCTACAAGTTTGTGAAGATCATTGTATCTTGGGACATAGATGCCAGTCAACCGTAAGCACCGTAGTGGGGTGAATCTGTCTTAAGGACAGAGTGTCACACACTCAACTTGGTCTTTTAATTTTTATTTGGTTCGACAAAATAAATTCTGTAAGTTTTTTTTTTATTTTGTTTGATTTAGTTTCCATTTATTTTATTTACATAGAAGATTGTTCCAATAATCTTAAGACAGATTCGAATTATTCTCTTTACAGAATTTTTCGTTTGTTTCCTTTTCTCTTTATTCTTTTAAGAAAATTATTTAATATGGATTTACAAAATAAAATTCTGGTTGAAAAAACAAATAGTGATTATATGTTATTTGACATATAGTAGTAATATACTGTCTTCTTTGACAACTAGTAGTAATATACTTGTGTCATTAACAATTCAGAATATATTTTTGTGGAATTTTTTTAGAAATTAATTTTGGTTTTTAGAAATTATTTTCTGAGTTTTCATTAATTAAAATTTTGTTTCACTATTTTAATTATTGAAGTGAAACAGAAATTTAATTTTCTGTGTGGAATTAATTTGATTAAATAAAATTTTATTTTATTTCCAAATTAATTGAAAAATAAAAGTTACATTCTTGTTTCTTTTATTTTTACAGAATTTAATTCTATGAATTTGGATTAATTTTCTGTGTAGTATAAATTCCAATTATAGTTTTGTTTTATAAATTAGAATTAATGGTTGCTGAAACAAATGCTCAAACAAGTACTACTGTGGTGGCTGCAGTGACGCCAACCCCCCTCCTATGGTGACAGTACCGGTAAATCACAGTGAGAAGCCAGAAAAGTTCTCAGGAACTAATTTTAGAAGATGGCAACAGAAAATATTATTCTATCGTACAACTCTAAACCTGGCTCGTTTCCTCAGTGAGGATGCTCCTATTTTGAAAGAGGATGAAACCGACCGGCAAGTGGTTACTGCAGTCGATGCCTGGAAACATGCTGATTTCCTTTGCCGGAACTACATCTTGAATGGACTTGACAACACATTATACAACGTCTACTGTCCTATCAAGACATCAAAGGAACTTTGGGAGTCTTTGGAGAAAAAAATACAAAACGGAAGATGCCGGCTCAAAGAAATTTGTGGTTGGCAAATTCCTGGATTTTGTAATGGTTGATTCAAAAACTGTGATCAGCCAAGTTCAAGATCTCCAACTCATTCTGCTTGACATTCACGCAGAAGGCATGTCTCTCAGTGAATCCTTCCAAGTTTCAGCCTTAATTGAAAAATTACCACAAGGCTGGAAGGAATTCAAGAACTACCTCAAACACAAGCGCAAAGAAATGTCTATGGAAGAATTAATTATGCGTTTGAGGATTGAAGGGGACAACCGCAATTCTGAAAAGCAGGTTGGTAAGCATCCTATGGAGTCTAAGGCAAATGTAGTGGAACCGGCTTCAAAAACCAAGAAACGAAAGTCTTCTGGAGAAAGTTCGTCACAAGGCTCTAAAGAGGGGAAGGGGGGAAATAAAAAGTACAAGTTTAATGGCAAATGTTACATCTGTGACAAAGAGGGACATCGGGCCAAAGATTGCCGTAGCAAAAGCAAAAACAAAAGAAGAACAAGTAAGAAGCCTGCTCAAGCCCATATGACCAAAGTGGACAATATTTCCAAAGGTGTAGATGACATCAATATTTCTGTAGTTGTTTCCAAGGCAAATCTTGTCGGAAATCCTAAAGAATGGTGGGTGGACACTGGTGCTACCCACCACATTTGTGCCGACAAAAAGATGTTCACATCTTATTCTACAGTGGACAATGTTGAACAACTTTTTATGGGCAACTCCTCAACTTCCAAAGTTGAAGGACAAGGAAAGATTGTACTTAAGACGACATCAGGAAAGGAACTCACTCTCAACAATGTGCTGCATGTACTGGACATTCGCAAGAATCTTGTTTCCGGATCTCTGTTGAGTAAAAATGGGTTTAGGCTAGTATTTGAGAATGATAAATTTGTACTTGCTAAGACTAGGATGTATGTAGCAAAATGTTATATGTCTAATGGCCTTTTCAAGATGAATGTAATGACCGTTGTACCCTCAGTTATTGATAAAAATACATCTTCTTCTTACTTGCTTGAGTCTTCAAATTTATGGCATGGTAGACTAGGACATGTTAATTATGGATCTTTGCGTAGATTAATTAATATGGAATGTTTACCTAAATTTGTCACTGATTCAAATCATAAATGTGAAATTTGCGTTGAGACAAAATTATTCAAAACTTCTTTTCATTCAATTGAAAGAAGTACGGAACCACTTGAATTAATTCATAGTGACATATGTGATTTTAAATCAATTCAAACAAGAGGTGGGAAAAAATATTTTATCACTTTTATAGATGACTAAACTAGATATAGTTATGTTTATTTAATTCGAACCAAGGATGAAGCTTTGGAAACTTTCATTCAATATAAGAATGAAGTTAAAAATCAACTTGGTAACAAAATCAAGAAACTTAGAAGTGATAAAGGTGGTGAATATGAATCACCTTTTCGTGAATTTTGTAAAGAACGTGGAATAATTCATCAAACCACTGCTCCTTACTCACCTTAGCAAAATGGAATTGCTGAAAGGAAAAATAGGACTTTAAAAGAAATGATGAATGCCATATTAATCAGTTCTAGATTACGTCAAAACTTGTGGAGGGTAGCAATACTTTCTGCTAATTATATACTTAAAAAATACCCTGAAAAAAAAGCGAATCAAACACCTTATGAATTGTGGCATAGAAGAGTATCATCCTACAAATACTTAAAAGTGTGAGGGTGTTTGGCTAAAGTGGCTATACCTAGTCCTAAAAAGACTAAGATAGGTCCTAAAACCATTGATTGCATTTTCATTGGTTATGCCAAGAATAGTAGTGCATATCGGTTTTTTATTCATAAATCAGAACATTCCGAAATGCATGTAAATACTATTATTGAATCTCGGAATGCATCTTTCTTTGAACATATATTTCCAAATAAGAGTAGACAAGAGACTAGTAACAATAAAAGATCTCATGATGCTATTACTAGTCAGGATCAAGAACATGATCAAGAACAAGAGTTAGATCAAAATGAGGAAGAGGAACTTAGGCGTAGTAAACGTTCTAGAACCTCAAAATCTTTTGGTCCAAATTTTCTAACATATTTGTTAGAAAATGAACCTTTAACTTTTAAAGAGGCTATGTCCAATCCTGAGGCTCCTTTATGGAAAGAAGCTGTCAATAGTGAAGTTGAATCCATCTTACAAAATCACACTTGGGAATTGGTGGATTTGCCACCAAGTTGTAAACCTCTTGGGTACAAGTGGATTTTTAAAAGAAAATTGAAAGCGGATGGATCGATTGACAAATACAAAGCAAGGCTTGTAGCCAAAGGTTTTAGACAAAAAGAAGGTCTTGATTACTTTGACATATACTCACTGGTTACTAGAATAACATCCAGTAGAATGCTAATTGCCATTGCATCTCTATACAATCTATAAATTCATCAAATGGATGTGAAAACCGTTTTCTTGAATGGTGAGTTAGATGAAGAAATTTACATGGAACAACCAGAAGGTTTTTCTGTTCTAGGAAAAGAAAAGAAAGTGTGTACATTGGTTAAATCATTATATGGTTTAAAACAAGCGCCAAAGCAATGGCATGAGAAATTTGATAAGGCAATGATGTCAAATGGATTTAAAATTAATGAATGTGACAAATGTGTTTATATTAAAAATACAGACAAAGGTTATGTCATTGTATGTCTTTATGTAGATGATAAGCTCATCATAGGTAGTAATAATGATATGATTAAAACTACTAAGAAAATGTTGAATAAACATTTTGACATGAAGGACATTGGCATTGCTGATGTAATTCTTGGTATGAAAATTACCAAAACATCATAAGGATATGCTTTGTCACAATCTCATTACATTGAGAAAATACTTGACAAATTTAGCAAAGATGATGATCATCTTGCTAGAATACCTGTAGATGTTAATTTGTATCTTTCTAAGAATGTACAGGAAAATATTTCTCAATTAGAGTATACCCAAATTATTGGAAGCTTAATGTACTTTATGAACTGCACTCGCCCGGATATAGCTTATGTAGTAAGTACATTAAGTAGATATACGAGTAACCCGGGAGTAGAACACTGGAAAGCGATTACAAGGGTTCTAAGATATCTCCGATTTACTCGTAACATTAGGCTTAATTATACTAGATATCCACCAGTACTTGAAGGATACTGTGATGCGAATTGGATATCGGATATTAGAGACTCAAAGTCCACCAGTGGGTATGTCTTTACTCTTGGTGGAGCGGCTGTATCTTGGAAATCTTCCAAACCGACTTGCATTGCTAGGTCTACTATGGAATCAGAATTCATAGCATTAGACAAAGTTGGGGAAGAAGTAGAATGGCTTCGCCACTTCCTTGAAGATATTCCAATGTAGCCTAAACCGGTGCCTACTATATGCATACATTGTGATAGTCAATCAGCAATTGGTGGAGCACAGAGTCATATGTATAACGGTAAGTCACGACACATTCGTCGTCGACATAACACCGTGTGACAACTACTCTCCAATGGAATTATTTCCATTGAATATGTGAAGTCTAAAGACAATATAGAGGATCCACTAACCAAAGGATTAGCAAGAGAGTTAGTTGAGAATTCATCGAGGGGAATGGGACTAAAGCCTATTAAATAAGAGTTACCACAATGGCAACCCAACTTAGTTGACTGGAGATCCCAAGATCTAGGTTCAAAGGGACAACCGAGTTGTGTATGACTCAGAAGGATCACTGGGGAGTCTAACTCCTACCCATTTCTATGATGAAATAATGATGTCTGCAGCGTTTTAGGTTAAGTAATACTTTTAATGATTCTTATATCTAGGTATACCTGGTGGAGTATGGCATGATACCCTTCATAAGAATCACCTATATGAGTGTGAACTGAACCGGTTCTATGAGATTTGTGAAGGGCTACAATTCTCTAGAGCACTCATGAAAGACCAGGTTGTTTAGGGCCAAAATGAACACAATAATGAGAACTAAACTGTGTCTGGGGATATACTGTGGGAGTTCTATTGTCTTGGTTTACACAAATGGCTGAACAGTTCAAGACATCATGTTCACTGGTTAGCTAGTAAATCCGATAGTGTCTCACAAGGTTCAAAGCCAAAAGCTACCTATCCTATGCAGAATATTTCCAATTTTTGTACTCTCTGTATTTAGATCATATTGTTGCATTTTCTCTTCTTCAAATTCCATTCATGTGGGAGATTGTTGGAAAAATGGTGTTATATAGGCTTATTTTGGGCCATCTTTGAGCCCAAAATAGAGTGGGCCCCAAACGTCTTTTGGGGCGGGTCCGTAGAGGTGAAGTGTTTTTTGCCGTGTGGCAAGTCACACTGTGAAGACGGTTCGTCAAAACAAGTTATGAGTGAATGGGAACATGACGTCATTTTCGGGTTCGTGGAATTGAACATTGAAGTTTTAAATGTGGGTTTCCTTGTGAGGCTTGTCCCAAATTGAAACTTTAAGAGAGTTTTGTTGAGAATATAAGCTCTAGCCTACAACACTTGGGTTGGGCCCCAAGGGGCACTCCAAGTTTGTAGAAGGGAGGAGTTATGGACAAAGTGAACCTTAGCCCAAACCACCACACGCCGCCGCTGCCGGCTGAGCCGTGCCGGTTGTGGGTCGATTCTTGTATTAATTTTTTGGACAAAATTCATTTAAATTTTTTCAAAAAATATTACGGGAACTTAATTCAAATTTGAATTCCAATTTTTGTCCAACATTTAACTCTCCTTTGTCCGAAATTCCTCTCAGATTCAAACTGAAAAACTGTCCAGCAGGTTCGGTTTTAACTGCCGAGCAGTTATAGATCTGTTACTTCCAAACAGATTCAAAACCTGGCAGCAAATCTGTTTGAATTCAAAACAGCATCTGTTCAAAATCTGTTTCACACCTGTTCACTTCTTTTGCACCTGTTCGGACAGGACCTTTTTTGCCTATAAATACCTACTGTTCCTATAGCGACCCCGGTCTTTTCCCATTTGATTTTTGTATCCGGACTTAGGTTGTGTAGATTCCGTCATTGTATAATTGTTGTTGTCATTCATTATTTTCTTATTTTGAGTCTTGGGTTGTGTTGGGAAGATTTGGAGCAGGTTGGTTGAGCTTAGAAACCAAGTCTAGTTGCCCAGATTTTGGCTTGTCCGCTCGAGCGGGGGTTTGGACGCTCGAGCGGGGAATACACCCATCCAGTATGTCCTGTGTAGTGTTGGCCGCTCGAGCGGGGGATTGGACGCTCGAGCGTGAAGTCGTGAGTGACGCTCGAGCGGGGAGTTGGGCGCTCGAGCGGGGACCTGTCTGCAAAAACTTCTGGGAGAGTGCATTCGCCGCTCGAGCGGGAGTTTGGCCACTCGAGCGGGAGTCTGTGAGTGGCGCTCGAGCGGGGGTTTCCACGCTCGAGCGGGGCGACTGGTATAAAAATCCGAGATCCGACTTTCAGGATCATTTTTCATCTCCTTTTTGATTTTAAAACCCTAGAACCGTCTTCTCCCTCTCCCTACTTACCTTCTTTCTTAGATTTGATCTACTTAGGGTGTGTTTCTACCCTAGATCCTTCATTAAAAAGATAGAGGGAGTCGAGGGCTTTCATTTAATCTGAACATTTGGCGATTTGGAGCACTTTGGTATTTGGGCACTCATCTTTGTCTTCACCATTTGTGTTGTTTTCTTTGAGGTAGGGATTTCCTACTCCATTTTATAGGTTTTGTTCTAAGCTTTGGTAATTTGATATGTTGGGGATACTTTGGTAAATTTTGGGAAAAACCCCAGTTGTATTATTGAATTAATTTGTATAAGTAATTCATGGAATTGGGAAAAGATGGTTAAATTCATGGAATTGGGGAATTCATCGGTTAAATAGCATAATTGGGTAATTGGAATCATTTGTCTATTGAATTGTTGACATAGTTATTTTCAGTTTAGAAATAACTGTTTTGGGCTATCGGTGGAGGATAGTCGTGATTGTTGTAGACATTGCATGTGAATTAGGAATAACTGAAACTAATCACATTGGTTAAGTCATTAATTTTGACTATGGCATTGATACAGAAAATACGTGTATTGATTGAGCATTGCATTTGCATACATTGTTTTGTGTGTGGGAGGAGATAGGGGATGTACTCCACGGTTTAGGGGAAGATAGGGGATGGACCTCTAAAGCGGATTTTTGTTTGGGAGGAGATAGGGGATGGACTCCATTAGCATCACTTTTATGTGTGCTTATTTATATAGAAGTGTTTTATTGATACAGCACTAAAATGTGTATCAATCTGGAAGTATGAAGTGTTTGATTTGAGCTTGAGTCTCATTTGTTTATTGATATTGGAAGGATGTGAATATGATATATGTGATTCACTGTTATAAGTTTGGCCAGGTTCTGAGCCATGTTGATAAAATTGGAAAGTAAAACGTATCTTTGGCAATAGTGTCATGAGACTGTAAAATGAAGTAATTGATTATTTTGGTTAACCATCTGTTGAATGCTATTGCTTTATTCATTGCTTATATGTGGTTTAGTATATTTCTACTGGGCTGTGGCTCACCCTTTATGGGAACATCATTTTCAGGTTCAGGCGATAAACTACCTCCAAGGACTTAGCTTGGGAGGGTTTGGCTTCTGGTGTGAAGAAGACTTCCTTTAGTTAATTGTCTTTATTTATTAGTACATGTAAACATTCAAGCCTAGGGCTTTTCTTGTTTTGAGTTAGAACTCATATTTTTGTATCCAAGTGTTGGCTTGGAAAGATATAAGCCTGTAAGGCATTTTATTCAATGTTGCATGTAATGCTTTAGTTAGTAATACTCTGATGAATGAATTAATAAATTGTCTTCTTTAAATAATGCATGTCAATGATATATAATGGGTTAATTTTGAGGGCGTTACAACTTGGTATCAGAGCGTACCGGGTTTGAATACTTTGGGTACGTGGGAAGTGATTAGTATCACATTGGGTTCGTCTCGTTTGATAGAGACTTAGTGTAATGTTATATGCTTACGTGATAACATGTTTATGTGATTATGTGGGTATGGAATGTAATTTCTAGGATGTTGATTGGACCCTTGAGTTTCTAGTAGTCTTGTTGGAATGGCACTTGATCACTGCTGCTTCCAACCGGAACTATAGTAACGCATTGGGACTATCATTATCCGGGAATGAAATTCGTAGGTGCTTATGTGATTATGTGCTTACGTGGAATGAATTATTGTTGTCCGTTGCATTAGGACGCGAGTGTTTAGCTTCGGCACATTTATTAATGTGCTAATGTCTTTGTTTCCTTTATTAGGATGTCAGGACGAGGACGAGGACGCGGTAGGCGTGGTAGGCCGGGTAGGCAGGAGGTGCCTGTGCCAGAAGAGATTCCGGCAGTTCAAGAGGGAATTGGCCAGGCCAATGTGGCCGAGCCAGTAGGCCAGCAGGCTATGGGCGCTTTAGCTCGAGAGATAGCAGGAGCATTCAGGGAGTCAGTAGGCATTCTCAGAGCTGAGAATCAAGCTCAGGTTGTTGCTGCTGATGCAGGACCTTCCTTTCTGAAGATGGAGTTCTTTCGGTCTAATCCGGATGAATTTGTGGGTGATCCTAAAGAGCCGCTTAAGGCAGATGAATGGCTCGAACAGACAACGAAGACGTTTGAGATGCTTGGCATCGAAGACGAGGGGTTGAGAGTGACCTTGGCATCTTTCCAGTTGAAGGGGGATGCAGGTGAGTGGTGGAAGTTTACTAAGGGGCGTATAGGAGGTACGTGGGAGGCTTTTGTGAATGCTTTCCAGGAGAAGTTCTTATCTCCAGCTGTCAGGGAGAAGCTGCGAGACCAGTTTTGTCAGCTTAAGCAGGCGAGTTCTTCAGTGGCTGAATTTGAGGCTGCATTCACTAGTTTGTCCAGGTTTGCGCCTGAGTTGGTGGCGTCTGAGGAACGCCGTTGTATTGAGTTTGAGAAGAAGTTGAGGCGTGGCCTCAAGCTGAGAGTTGGGGGAACTATGATTCAGGATTATGGGCGTATGGTTGATGCTGCAGCCCACATGGAAATCATGATGCAGGAGGAGGAGGAAGGACAGAAGGGCTCCAAGAGGAGTCAGGATGGTCAGAGTGATGGTAGGAGACAGAAGGGTTTTAATCCTCAGCAGTCTCAGGGTAGTTTTTCTAGATCGACTTTTCCTGTACCGAGTGCTAGTTCGGGGAAAGGCAGTCAGGGAGACATTACTTGTTTCAAGTGTGGCCAGCTGGCCCACAAGTCTCCAGTTTGTCCTCAGAGGGGAGGAGTTCAGAGAGCAGCATCTTCTTCGGCTCGATCTCAGAGCCAGAGTCAGGGTAGAGGTCAGCCACTCTCGTGTTATCAGTGTGGTCAGCCAGGGCATATGAAGAGGTATTGCCCGCAGTTGGGTGGCACATCTGGTGCATCTGGTTTGAGGCCGATTCAGGGTCAGCAGCCAGCTCAGTCGGGTCAGGCCTCGAGGGCCAATCAGGGGGGGCTTCATCGTCTCAGTCGGTGCAGCAATCTTATGCTCCTAGGGTTGAGCAAGTTGATCAGAGGTCGTCTGGGCGCGTGTATACTGTTACCGCGCAGGATCTTGTGCCAGCACCATCAGTTGTGAGAGGTACCTTCTTGTTTTGCAACTCGGTTGCTAATGTTTTGATTGATACGGGTGCATCTCATTCCTTTGTGTCTGGTGCATTTGCATCTGTTTTGGAGTTGGAGTTAGCACAGCTAGCATCTCCTATTTGTGTAGTGTCACCTCTTGGGGGTGAATTGATTTTGAAACAAGGCATTAGGGGTTGTGATATAGAGGTTGATTATCATAGAATCCCATTTTCCTTTGTAGTTATGCCTATGAGGGGTTTCGATGTTATTTTGGGTATGGACTGGTTATCGTCATACCGGGCAGTTATTGATTGCTACCGCCAGAGGGTCACTTCTTGTACCGTGAGCGGAGAGTATTTTCATTTTCTGGGGGACCGGGTTGGTGATGTGTTGCCACCGGGGTATGTTCCGCGAGGACGGAGTGATCTTAGTGGTATACTTGCTAACCTTTCGATTAGTGAGGATGTTGAGACTCAGATTGTGTTGCCAAGGGTGGTTTGTGAGTACTCGGACGTCTTTCCCGAGGATCTTGTTGGTTTGCCACCGCATAGGGAGATTGAGTTCTCCATTGACCTAGTGCCCGGCACGTCGCCGATTTCGATGGCACCTTATCGTTTTGCCCCAGCTGAGTTAGTTGAGTTGAAGATCCAACTCCAGGAGTTGCTAGATAAGGGCTTTATACGTCCTAGTGTTTCGCCGTGGGGAGCACCAGCCCTCTTTGTTAAAAAGAAAGGAGGCGCTTTGAGACTTTGTATAGATTACCGGAAATTGAATCGGGCTACGGTTAAGAATAAGTACCCTATGCCTCGTATAGATGATCTGTTTGACCAGTTGAAGGGTTCCCGTTGTTTCTCTAAGATAGACTTGAGATCGGGTTACCACCAGTTGAGGGTCAGGGAAGAGGATATTTTGAAGACGGCATTCCGTACGCGGTATGGCCACTATGAGTTTCTGGTGATGCCATTTGGACTCACCAATGCACCGGCAGTCTTTATGGACTTGATGAACCGGATCTTCCGGGAATTCTTGGATCGGTTTGTAGTCGTTTTTGTGGACGACATCCTTATCTATTCGCCTTCTGAGGAGGAGCACGAGGAACACTTGAGGGTGGTGCTTGAGTTACTTAGAGCCCATAGGCTGTATGCCAAGTTTGGGAAGTGTGAGTTCTGGCTGAGGGAAGTCAAATTCTTAGGCCACGTGGTATCCGGGGAAGGTGTGTCTGTTGATACATCTAAGGTGATCCGCAGTTTTCTGGGATTAGCTGGGTATTATCGTCGGTTTGTGAAAGATTTCTCCAGATTAGCTTCGCCTTTGACTAGATTGACTCGGAAGGGAGTCAAATTTGTATGGAGTGAGACTTGTGAAAAGTCGTTTCAGGAGTTGAAAGTTAGACTGACCACCGCTCCAGTATTGATTATTCTAGAGAGAGGGTTGGGTTATACAGTCTATTGTGACGCCTCACGAGAGGGTCTGGGTTGTGTGTTAATGCAAGAGGGGAAAGTAGTTGCCTATGGCTCACGTCAGTTGAAAATTCACGAGCAGAATTACCCTACGCATGATCTAGAGTTAGCAGCTGTGATATTTGCCTTGAAGATTTGGAGGCATTATCTTTATGGTGAGAAATTTGAGGTATTCTCGGATCATAAGAGTCTGAAATATTTGTTTACACAGAAAGATTTGAACTTGAGGCAGAGGAGGTGGATGGAGTTCATAGAGGATTATGACTTTGAGTTGCATTATCATCCGGGAAAGGCCAATGTGGTGGCCGATGCCCTTAGCAGAAAACCTGTTGGTGTCATAGCTAGTATAGCCATCCGAGAATGGGAGATGTTGGGTGCACTTAGGGAGTTTGATTTACTTCTTGGCGAATCCGTTGAGGCTGAGGCCTTGTTTTCTGTTATTGCACAGCCTTCACTTGTGACTCGAGTGTTAGAGGCTCAGAGAGGTGACCTTGAGGTAGAATCCCTCCGAGAGAAGATCTCTAGTGGGAAGGTTGAGAAGGGTTTGACGGTGTATGCCGACCTGAGTGTGAGATACCGAGACCGTCTGTTTGTGCCGGAGTCTTGCCGAGAGGAGGTACTCCAAGAGTTTCATCATTCACGCCTTGCGGTGCATCCGGGAGGCACTAAGATGTATCGGGATTTGGGTCGCCAGTTTTGGTGGCAGGGTATGAAGAGAGATGTGGCAGCTTTCGTATCTAAGTGCCTTACTTACCAGCAAGTGAAGGCCGAGCATCAGAGGCCAGCGGGTCTGTTGCAACCCTTGCCTATTGCTGAGTGGAAATGGGAGCATGTCACTATGGACTTCGTTGTAGGTCTTCCGAGGACTCAGCAGGGTAGTAATGCTATTTGGGTGGTTGTAGACCGGTTGACTAAGTCAGCGCACTTTATTCCTATGCGCGTGAGAGATACGGTAGATCATCTTGCCGACTTGTATATTCGGGACATAGTGAGATTGCACGGGGTCCCAGTGACGATCGTCTCAGATAGAGATCCTCGTTTTACTGCCAGGTTGTGGCAGAGTTTGCAGAGTGCCTTAGGCACTAAGTTGACCTTTAGCACGGCTTATCATCCTCAGACTGACGGACAGTCCGAGCGTACTATTCAGATACTTGAGGATATGCTTCGGGGTTGTGTTCTAGACTTTAGTGGGTCGTGGGAGAGGCACTTGCCATTGGTAGAGTTTTCCTACAACAACAGTTTCCAGTCTAGTATCGGTATGGCACCATTTGAGGCCTTGTATGGCCGACCGTGTAGATCTCCTGTTTGTTGGGCTGAAGTGGGTGATGCACCTCTGTTGGGTCCGGAGTTGATGAGGGAAACGACGGAGAAAGTTGAGCTTATCCGTAAGAGGCTTGTTACAGCACAGAGTCGTCAGAAATCTTATGCCGACCGTAGGAGGAGACCCTTGGTGTTTGCGGTGGGTGATCATGTCTTTCTGAAGATATCACCTAGACGGGGTTTGATGAGGTTTGGGAAGAGTGGGAAGTTGTCCCCTCGGTTCATTGGTCCGTTTGAGATCCTTGAGAGGATTGGCGAGGCTGCTTATCGTTTAGCTTTGCCACCGCAGTTGTCCGGAGTACATGACGTGTTTCATGTGAGTATGCTTCGGAAGTATGAGCCGGATCCATCACATGTGCTGGATTGGACCGATTTAGTGGTTGATGAGGATGTTTCGTATGAGGAGAGACCGGTTCGGGTCTTGGATAGGCGGGATCAAGTTTTGCGAGGCAAGACCATCCCTTTGGTAAAAGTTTTGTGGAAACATCATGGAGTGGAGGAAGCCACTTGGGAGCGTGAATTGGAAGTCCGCGAAAAATATCCGGACATGTTTATAGATTTGTAATCTTGTATTTAGATTTTGTAATATTGTTGAACTTAAGAGCTTTATAAATGTCTTAAGTTGTAAAATACTGGGTATGTTTTGGTCAATGGTTATATTTTGGAATTGAATTCGATATGGGAATTGTTAACATTGGAAGGAATAATGCACAATAGTAATGCAGGTTGAAATATATGTTGTTTTATATATATTGTGAGATACCCATTGATAAAGAGATGAAGTGACCAGTATTGGGTCAAGATGTTTATTGTTGTTATACAATATCTTTGAGAATTGAGAAAAACTTGTTTTTATTTACAAACTTATGCTTAATTTCGGGGACGAAATTCTTTTAAGGGGGGGAGGTTATAGCGACCCCGGTCTTTTCCCATTTGATTTTTCTATCCAGACTTAGGTTCCGTAGATTCCGTCATTGTATAATTGTTGTTGTCATTCATTATTTTCTTATTTTGAGTCTTGGGTTGTGTTGGGAAGATTTGGAGCAGGTTGGTTGAGCTTAGGAACCAAGTCTAGTTGCCCAGATTTTGGCTTGTCCACTCGAGCGGGGGTTTGGACGCTCGAGCGGGGAATACACCCATCCAGTATGTCCTGTGTAGTGTTGGCCGCTCGAGCGGGGGATTGGACGCTCGAGCGTGAAGTCGTGAGTGACGCTCGAGCGGGGAGTTGGGCGCTCGAGCGGGGACCTGTCTGCAAAAACTTCTGGGAGAGTGCATTCGCCGCTCGAGCGGGAGTTTGGCCGCTCGAGCGGGAGTCTGTGAGTGGCGCTCGAGCGGGGGTTTCCACGCTCGAGCGGGGCGACTGGTATAAAAATCCGAGATCTGACTTTCAGGATCATTTTTCATCTCCTTTTTGATTTTAAAACCCTAGAACCGTCTTCTCCCTCTCCCTACTTACCTTCTTTCTTAGATTTGATCTACTTAGGGTGTGTTTCTACCCTAGATCCTTCATTAAAAAGATAGAGGGAGTCGAGGGCTTTCATTTAATCTGAACATTTGGCGATTTGGAGCACTTTGGTATTTGGGCACTCATCTTTGTCTTCACCATTTGTGTTGTTTTCTTTGAGGTAGGGATTTCCTACTCCATTTTATAGGTTTTGTTCGAGCGGGGGATTGGACGCTCGAGCGTGAAGTCGTGAGTGACGCTCGAGCGGGGAGTTGGGCGCTCGAGCGGGGACCTGTCTGCAAAAACTTCTGGGAGAGTGCATTCGCCGCTCGAGCGGGAGTTTGGCCGCTCGAGCGGGAGTCTGTGAGTGGCGCTCGAGCGGGGGTTTCCACGCTCGAGCGGGGCGACTGGTGTAAAAATCCGAGATCCGACTTTCAGGATCATTTTTCATCTCCTTTTTGATTTTAAAACCCTAGAACCGTCTTCTCCCTCTCCCTACTTACCTTCTTTCTTAGATTTGATCTACTTAGGGTGTGTTTCTACCCTAGATCCTTCATTAAAAAGATAGAGGGAGTCGAGGGCTTTCATTTAATCTGAACATTTGGCGATTTGGAGCACTTTGGTATTTGAGCACTCATCTTTGTCTTCACCATTTGTGTTGTTTTCTTTGAGGTAGGGATTTCCTACTCCATTTTATAGGTTTTGTTCTAAGCTTTGGTAATTTGATATGTTGGGGATACTTTGGTAAATTTTGGGAAAAACCCCAGTTGTATTATTGAATTAATTTGTATAAGTAATTCATGGAATTGGGAAAAGATGGTTAAATTCATGGAATTGGGGAATTCATCGGTTAAATAGCATAATTGGGTAATTGGAATCATTTGTCTATTGAATTGTTGACATAGTTATTTTCAGTTTAGAAATAACTGTTTTGGGCTATCGGTGGAGGATAGTCGTGATTGTTGTAGACATTGCATGTGAATTAGGAATAACTGAAACTAATCACATTGGTTAAGTCATTAATTTTGACTATGGCATTGATACAGAAAATACGTGTATTGATTGAGCATTGCATTTGCATACATTGTTTTGTGTGTGGGAGGAGATAGGGGATGTACTCCACGGTTTAGGGGAAGATAGGGGATGGACCTCTAAAGAGGATTTTTGTTTGGGAGGAGATAGGGGATGGACTCCATTAGCGTCACTTTTATGTGTGCTTATTTATATAGAAGTGTTTTATTGATACAGCACTAAAATGTGTATCAATCTGGAAGTATGAAGTGTTTGATTTGAGCTTGAGTCTCATTTGTTTGTTGATATTTGAAGGATGTGAATATGATATATGTGATTCACTGTTATAAGTTTGGCCAGGTTCTGAGCCATGTTGATAAAATTGGAAAGTAAAACGTATCTTTGGCAATAGTGTCATGAGACTGTAAAATGAAGTAATTGATTATTTTGGTTAACCATCTGTTGAATGCTATTGCTTTATTCATTGCTTATATGTGGTTTAGTATATTTCTACTGGGCTGTGGCTCACCCTTTATGGGAACATCATTTTCAGGTTCAGGCGATAAACTACCTCCAAGGACTTAGCTTGGGAGGGTTTGGCTTCTGGTGTGAAGAAAACTTCCTTTAGTTAATTGTCTTTATTTATTAGTACATGTAAACATTCAAGCCTAGGGCTTTTCTTGTTTTGAGTTAGAACTCATATTTTTGTATCCAAGTGTTGGCTTGGAAAGATGTAAGCCTGTAAGGCATTTTATTCAATGTTGCATGTAATGCTTTAGTTAGTAATACTCTGATGAATGAATTAATAAATTGTCTTCTTTAAATAATGCATGTCAATGATATATAATGGGTTAATTTTGAGGGCGTTACAGTTCCAACAGTCTTTGGGATCCGAAAATCAGTCTGCAATTTTCATATTGCTGTCCAGAATTTTCTCCTTTGCATTTTAATCTTCATTCTAGTAGTAGAGATAAAATAAAGAGAGTATAAGAACACAAAGTTCTAGTTCGCCGTACAAATTTGTGTGGAGTGCTACTACAAGTTTGTGAAGATCATTGTACCCTGGGAGATAGACACCACTCAACCGTAAGCACTGTAGCGGGGCAAATCTGTCTTAAGGACAGAGTGTCACACACTCGACTTGGTCTTTTAATTTTTATTTGGTTTGACAAAATAAATTCTGTAAGTTTTTATTTTATTTTGTTTGATTTAGTTTCCATTTATTTTATTTACGCAGAAGATTGTTCCAACAAGGGCTTCTGAGCCAAGCTTGCTTTTATGATTTCATCTTTTTGAATCAATTGTTATATGAAGAGTTGGTTTGATTTGGATGAATGGTATGCTAATAGGGTCTGCAGAATGGGGAAGTAACGGCAAAAGAAGAGTGCAAACAATAGCAGATATTTAAAGGAAGGATGATATCTTGTGGTGTACCTAACAATGATCTTGCAAATGCATGTTGTAACTAACCTAACATTTACTATTGCTTGTCATGTTAAACCATATAATGCAATGACATCTTTGAGGAGAGGAAATTAAGAACAACCTTCTCGTCAGTTCAGGAGTTGGCTTAAATTCCCTCGATAATGTTAAACCATATAATTAATGTATACAAATACAGATGATTATTTCTTGTGTTGCAGCCGAGAAAATATATTTTTGATGTCTATATTATTACATGTGATGACCTGCATCTAATTTATGCTCAAATTATTGTTAATCCTCATTTTCTGAGGTTAGATTTAATTTATGGACTAAGAAGTATGCAAACTTGCTTCTTGAATTGCTCTAACAACATAAAAAATTCGAGGTAGTGGCAAATTTCGTATGTGGCTTGCAAAAAGAAATCTGGATTCGAAGAATAATTTGGGACTTGAAATACGGAAGAAAGTATGGGGACAGATTCCATGGTTATCAAATCCTGTTGAGAATCCCTCTGATTGAGTTAATGTATCATTGCTTGGTTATTTCCCCCTGAAATTTAAATAATGTGAAGAATTTGTTCTTATGTAGTGACATTTTCTTTTCTATCTGCAGTTGATCAAGCGTGCTGAGTATCGTTAGCCTATCAAAAGACTTTTCCTGTTGCCAACATTACATCAGAAGATATTTTGCTTGGTTAAATGGCTTCGTCTTTTATAGAAGCCATGCTAGAGTTGACACTATTGAATCAGCACTGGGATTTCACAAAAAGGCTTCAGAATGCATTTCACACCTCACAACGCACCGTTCTTATAGAGATAAACTAGAGATAAATGCCATTTCACATCTTCTGCACCCGAAATGGCTGGGGAGAGGAATGTCTTCCACATCCAACTAGAATAATGAGTAACCTCTTGATTTTTAAAAGGCAGTTCCTATAGCGATCCCGGGTTTACCCTTGTTGTACAGTGATCCGGACATGTGTCCGTGGATGATACTAGTTGATTATTACCTGGTGTACATCCTTTTCTTACTTTGTATTTGAGTTATAGGATGTGTTAGGCAGGTTTGTTACAGGTTGGTTGAGATTAGAAACCAAAACTAGTTGCCCAGATTTTGACCTGTCCGCTCGAGCGGGGGTTTTGGCGCTCGAGCGAGAGTTTCACCCATCCAGTATTTCCTGTGATGTGTTCGACGCTCGAGCGTGGGATTGGCCGCTCGAGCGGGATTGTGTGAGTGCCGCTCGAGCGGGGAGTTGGAAGCTCGAACGGGAGACCTGTCTGCAAAAGTGCTGGGAGTGTGCATCCGGAGCTCTAGCGGGGAATTGGCCGCTCGAGCGGGATTCTGTGAGTGCCGCTCGAGCGGTGAGTTTGACGCTCGAGCGGGGTGACTTTTATATAAATCCGAGATCCGACTTTTGGATGACTTTTTCAAGATCTTTTCTCTCTCTTACTTTTCCAAAATGCCATTTTCAGAGCTTCTCACTCTAAAACCGGCCCTTCTCTCTTAGATTTGATCTAGTAAGAGTTGTTTGCTCACTTTAGGTCTTTACGAAAGTTGTGTTGATCGTCGAGGGCTACATTTTAATCTGAAAATTTCGGAATTTGAAGCATTTTGGTTTTGGTCTTCATCTCCTTTGGAGCTCAAACTTTGAGGTAGGGATATCCTACTCCTCTTTATGAGCTTTGTCTTTAAATTTTAGTATTTTGAGAGGTTAGGGTTAGTTTAGTAATTTGTGAAAGTTTGGGGGCTTTTATGTAAATCTACAAGAGTTGGGGTTTTAACTATATCGAACCTAGATGCATGTTTGGCATGGAAAATGTGAAATTAATGTTAAGACATTAATGAGAATGGAACCTAAGGGTTGTAATGTAAATTATGGAAAATGCCCTAATTACATTGGTTAATTAATTTGCATAATTAATTATGAGGAATGAGGAATTGATTTGGGAAGTCATGGGATAAAAGGGTGTAGTTGGATTATTTATCACTCACCTAGTTGGAATGTTGATTTAATATCCATTTGTGCATTTATTTTCTGTTTAGAAATAACTGCTTTGGGCTATCGGTGGAGGATAGTCGTGATTGTTGTAGACAATGCATGACGATTAGGCAAACTAAAACTAATCGATTGAATGTGCAATAGAGTATGACGGTGGATTGAATACATTAATTTTATGTATTGATTGATTGTGTATAGAACCTTTGTATTTATATGCATTGTGTATAGAGGAGGAGATGGGGGATGTACTCCGCAGTTTAGGGGAAGATGGGGGATGTACCTCTAAACCGGATAGTGTTGGGAGGAGATGGGGGATGAACTCCGTAGATACAGCTCATATGCTTGTCTAGAGAAGTGAAGATACAGCTCATAGGCTTATCTTTGAGAAGTGTAGATATAGCTCATATGCTTGTCTAGTGAAGTGTGGATATAGCTTATATGCTTATCTGTTGATGCGTGATATGTTTATCTATTGATATGTTGATATAGCTAATATGCTTATCTACTAAATAAAGGTGGAAAATGAAAAGTAACATAGACTTGTATGTTATGAAACTGTGATGAGATATATGTGGATGTATCGGTATTGGCCATCTATCAATTGCTAATCTTTTAGTCATCGTTCATAGTTGGTTTAGTATATCTCTGCTGGGCTGTGGCTCACCCTATATGGGAATATCATTTTCAGGTACAGGTAGCATGCCACCTCCAAGGACGTAGCTTAGGAGGCTAGAGGCAGGCGGACTTTTGTCGTTTTTATTCCTTTGATGTATTACATGTATATTCAAGCCAAGGGCTTAATGTGTAAATGAGTTAGCACTCTTTTGTTGTAACCAAGTGTTAACTTGGAAAGCTGTAAGCCCGTAGGGCATTTGCTTTTGTTGTTAACATGTAATACTTTTGTAAGAAACTACTCTGATGAATAGAAGAATGTTTATCTTTATTACCAATTCATGTCTATATTGATGGGTTTAATGTTATTATTTTGAGGGCATTACAGTTCCAAAAAAACATACTTCTATATCAGAAAAGTGTGTTCGTAAAAAATTTCAGAAAAAGAAAGGATATTGGACAATCTTTTTTTGTCAGTCCTTTTTGTTTTCAAGTATTTGTTTTTGATGGATGGGTTTTCTTTTCCCATCATGTTCATATTTGCAGTGCAGAGAGAAATTCTATTTTCATTGACATTTGAATTCACCTAAGATGATGGTTGATCAATTCTTACATTTCAGTGCTAAGCCTATGTAAATAATCTTGAAATGTTTGTTGTTTCTCGCTAAGATTCATTTTTTATTTTCTCCCAAATCCCATCAACATTTGAATTGTACTTCAGTAATTTGCTAGATTGCTACAAAATCACAAAGCTAGACACTGTTTTGACTATCTTCGGTGAAATCCTCTCTCTGTTTCTCTCACATGGTAAATGATTGTATTTAAAAATGTAAAAAGGCGTGTAACCTTTGTACGCTGGGGTGGTATATAAAAAGATAACAAAAATATCATATACAGCATCTACAAAAGATAACTACCTTATAAAATCAATAATGCAAAGATAAAGGAACACAAAATTTTCATTCCATCCAAAAATTAAAGGAATGTAAAAGTGCCTCATTGATTCTATGATTTCCCTCTTCCACTAGTCCTATTACCCACTCCTCCCCCTTCCACAAACATGACATCAAACAAAGTGGGATGGCACCTATTCCAACTCTCATAAAGATGAACCATCGAATCTGCCATCACCTGGCTAACACCAAAAAAATAGAGAAGAGATGCTCCAAAGCTCGCTAGCCACCTCATAGAGTAAAAGGAGGTGGTCCACCAGTTCTTCAGCCTTCTTACACATACAGCAGTAATTGAGAAGCATATTTCCCCTTTTTCCCAAATTATCAATGGTTAACATAGCCTCCAAAGCTGCATTCCACACAAAGGACACATTCGCTGTGATCACTGGAATCTGAATGCTTTTCCATAGAAAGAAAGCTGTAAAGCGATATTATCTAAAATGTTGATTGTTCTTGTACGTAAAATGGGAATGGAAATGTGGTATGCCATATGCTCTAAAAAGTGATATGATTGGGGTAGATTTGTATAAATTATACTATAAGATTTAAAGATACTTCTAGAGTAAACATTAATATATATATATATATATATATATATATATTATTAGGCATCCGATAAAATTTAGTTTTTGCCCTCCAAATTAATCATGTAGCAAAACATTTCTACGAGCATTATGACCTAATTTTGACAATGTCTTGTCAAAACTTCACTCACCTTATATTATATTTGATTTTTTTCTTCTTAAGACACTTTTAAGGAAACATAGCGGAACATTTTTTTTGGGATTGTTTTGAATCACTATATTTATTTTGGAACGGAAGTGTACTTTGTTTCGAAATCTGAGTTCCAAAACATAATTCGTTATGGTATTAGCTTTTTTTGGTAACATTGCTCTAACATCGCCAAGAAGGTGATGGAATGATTAACGTTGCTAAGAGGAAACCTATCCCTCCCGTTCTTTTTCCCCTCGAGTATATCTCAACTAAGTAGGAGAGTATAGATCAGGTGGTTAGATATTTTTTCTTTTTCATATTTTCGTGAATTCATGAGCATCTCTCTGCCTACATGAAAGTAATAGACTGTTTTATGAAAAGAGAGGGAAAAAAAAGAAGGAAAGTTCTATAGCATACAACTTTATTACTTCTACATGATGATATTTGCAATGTAAATTGTATTGTGGGCACGGATGTCGTGCATATAACACTTGCTGAGATGTATGATTGTTGTGGAACAAGTATTTATACAATTCGATGTGCTTGAAGTGGCACTTGACATGAGGGAAAAGTTTGATGCTGTTTCGGATGAGCTTATGCACATTGACAAAATTGACACCAGCATGCTTTGTGACGATGAAGGGTGGTTAGTGAGTAATCCAATGGAAATATGGACAGAGAGAGAGAGATCCATGCAGAATTTGAAGGTGCAAAAATATAAAGGATGATGTATCAGAAGCAGATATAAATATAATTTATTTTTGTCTAGCCATTATTTGCTTAGGAAGGATATCTTGTTATGCACTTTTGCTCCAATCCTATTGTGTGGAACCATGTAAGAACCCCAGGTGCCCAGTTCCTTTGTGCTTCAAGAGTCAATTAGTTCAGCCTCTGAGTTTTGAGATGTGCAGAAGTGGATTTTTTATTTTTTATTTTTTTTGTTTCTTATCTATTTCTCACCCTCTTGGTGGTCATTCATTCTCATTTGAGATTTAATTCTCCATCAAACTAAAAATATGAAAAACAAAAAAGATATCATCATAAAGTAGCCCA
Source organism: Camellia sinensis (assembly GCF_055761805.1). Taxonomy (NCBI): domain Eukaryota; kingdom Viridiplantae; phylum Streptophyta; class Magnoliopsida; order Ericales; family Theaceae; genus Camellia; species Camellia sinensis. The sequence continues at coordinate 88,636,037 of NC_138965.1, forward strand.
ATTGCAGTCTTTTTGGGAGTAGGTGGACAAGTACTTGAGATGATTTGCTAAAACAATATCAAGGGTTAGGAAAACCAGTTCAGCCTATCAAGTTTTACAGGGAATAGCTTATGCATAAGCTTTGGCATCATGCCAGACTGAACTGTGAAAATGGAGCCCAAGATTGCCTAGGGGTTCTGGCTGAGCCAGCCTGTGGATGAAAATCTTAAGCCCAATCCTTGCCCAAAAGGTTTGACCTACTTGAGTTTGCGGGCTGGGTTGATAGGTCGGTCAACAGGCCGTCTCCCACATACCAATGAGTTGGACTCGCGAGCTGGCCTATGTAAACGGATATAGATTTAAGACTTTTATCTTTTATTTTTTTAAGCTCATTTTCACTTTTTCTGCTATTCTTTTTTCATAATTCTTGATGAGATTGCAGCGTGAATAGACGGGTGGCCCAACCCAAGCCTAAAGCTTGACCTGCATTAAAAACATGATAGGATTCTCATTTCTTCTATATTTGATTCCTACGATCTAGCCTGGATCCAAATCTGACTTAAAGACATGTTAAAATTCGATCCTATAATTGAAAATAAATAATATTTCTTTTTTCACTACTAAAAAATTTAGATTTTTCTCAATAATAATTAAAAACAAAAATCCAGTTACGACAGATAAATCTAATTTATGCTTGTATCGGATTAAACAATTCCCTATTCTATTCGATTTGATCCAATACAATTTAATCCTTCTATTGATACACGTTTTTTTATTTATTTTTTATTTTTATTTATTTACTTATTTATTCGGTAACTAATTGTCCTTTTGCTAGATCCTCATACAAACACTAGTAAGAAGCAAGCAACCGAGTGGTTGAAGAGAAGTTCCACACAATGATCATGAATAACAATAAGGGGAGTTCCTGGCTGGTTCTTTGGATCGGACTTAATTCCTATAAGGTCCTGACTCAAAAAGATTTAGTACATCTTTCCATTTTATTCTTGTCATTCAATCTAAACAAAAAAATCACTCAACCGTTCTACTCTCTCTCTCTCTCTCTCTCTCTCTCTCTCTCTCTCTGTGTCACAACTGTTCAAATCTCTCTCTCTTAATCAACCACCAAAGACTACTTCTGACTACCGATGACCATCATTGACCTCCGATGATTCATTTGGTCTTTATCTTTGATTGCCAACAGCCATTACTAACCTCCAGTAACTACCTTCAAATTTTGACAATATTTTTTTGTGTGACCATTTTTCATCTCCACCATGTCAATACCGCTAGCACCTCCTCAAACAAGGTGGTAACAAGAGAAAAAGAGAAGAATAAGGATGAAGAAACTGAAGGAGAGAGATGAGGAATTCTTATCAGAAAAAAATTCTTCACATTCATAGATTAACACAAAGAATAAAAGACAAATCTAGTAAAAAAAATTATGATTGACACATTCAGTGATAAATTTAACCACTATCTGCTTGTTAAAAATTACAAAATCTCATTATCATTGTCACAAATCAACACAAGATTGAAAGACATATTCAATAACAAATTTATCATTAACTGTTTGTTAAAAAATTACAAAAAGAAATTCTCATCATCATTGTCACAATCAACACAAGATTCAAAGACATATTCAATGTTAAATTTATCACTGATAGACACATTCATTGATAAATGTCTCACTGACTGTTTGTTAAAAAATTATAAAAAGAAAATAGCGTCGCCATCGTCACAAATCAACACAAAGATTGAAAGACATATTCAGTGATAAATTTATCACTGATAAACACATTCATATAAATTTCTCACTGATTGTTTGTTAAAAAATTATAAAAGGAAAATCTCTCATCATCGTCACAAATCAACACAAAGATTCGAATATATATTCAGTGATAACTTTATCACTAATAGACACATTCATTGATAAATTTCTCATTGACTGTTTGCTAAAAAATTACAAAAAGAAAATCTCATCATCATCGTAACAAATCAACTCAAGATTCAAAGATATATATATCAATGATAAATTTATCACTAATATATTAAACCCTTGTTTGCAAGATTTGATTTGAGAGAAATAAAGAGAGAGTGAGAGAGGGAGAGAGAGGCAAGATTTGGAGAATCAATGTTGCTTGTAGTCGTTTGAAGTTGATTTCACAGTAGAAACAACTACATCAATGTAGATCTAGAACGAAGTATAGATCGGTAATGGCATAGTGTAAGTCGGCAATGGTGAAGGTGGTTGGTAAACAGTGGCAGTGAATTGGAGCTGGTGAAGTATAGATCGGCGACGGTAAAGATGGTTGGTGAACGATGGTGGTGGTGGTGGTAGTGGCCAGCGAAAGTAGTGATGGTCAATGACAGACGACAGTGGTGGTGGTGGTGGTGGTGGGTAGATGGCCACGGCCATGGCAATGATGGTGGTATTTTCTAGAAAAAGAGAGAAAGAGATATGGAGAGAGAGAGAGAGAGAGAGAGAGAGAGAGAAAGAGAGAAGAATGGTTATGGGAAAATGATCAAGAGAAGTTAATAAAAATTGAGAAAATTAATGAGTAATAAATTCAATGAGGGTATTATAGGCAACTAAGGACTTAATAGTACATAAAAATATAAGTTAGGACCTAATAGGTAATAAGCTAGAAAGGGAGACTGGCTGGTAAATTAACCTAACAATAATGGTGTTCCCAATCAGTTTCTAGAAAAATGCAACAAAAAAAAAAAACATAGTATCATTCTTCTATCATATTTTTTAAAATGTAATTATTCTCCTATCTATTGATCTTTGTGGAATAATTAAAGTGGTCATGTCACAAATATATTTATACTATTTATTTGTGTACCGAATAATATTTGTATCAATGATTCAGGCAATGAAGCCATAAATTCAATTTGAACTATTTGAGATCATAATGACAATAACAATTTGAACAATTATATTACTTTAATCTATTTCTTTATTTGTCTATTATTTCACATATATGTCTAGTGTCACTTGTTTGTCCAACTAATCTATCTATTTGTTTATATCACCACCACCACCAGTCGATGCCAGATGCCACCACTAGCCACTTTTGGAAACTTTTTCGGTGATTGACAACTGACGATTTGGTAACAGTGGGTAAAATTGAAAAATATTATTCTTCAAAACAAATTTGTCTTTCCCACTGAATAATTTTATTGATCATCTCTTTATAACTAAGGGGTTGTTTAGAATGATTTAAATAAGTATACTTTTAAACTTTTTACAAAAAAAAATGTATAAAAAAATAAAGAGGTGACGTGACTAAAAAAGATAAAAAAAAAATATACTAATATCAAACATGCCAAACAACCCCTAAAACAAAACAATTCTTGGACCTAATGCCATATACCTCACTACAATTTAATGGATTTCTTAGCAAATTTTCCCAATAATTCTAGTTACTATAAAAATTTAATCAAAATTTTACCAAGAAAGTGAAATGTAAAGTGTAGATTTAAAATTGGTACTTTATGAGTTGTATTCAAAATAAATTTATTTACATATTTTAATTATGGGAAAATTTTGAGGAATCGGGGGTGCTACTGTAAGTATCACACAATGGTAATTATAGCGATCCCGGTTGTCCCTTTACTGTTCTGTTGTATTCCGGACTCAGTTCCGTGGAGTTGGTAGTTGTATCTATCTTGTTGTCATCCTTTAATTCCATTTGTTCGGGTTTTAGGATGTATTGGGCAGAGTTGTTACAGGTTGGTTAGGCTTTGGTTTCAAGTCTTTGTTGCCCAGTTTTAAGGAGGTCCGCTTGAGCGGGTCTTTTTGCGCTCGAGCAGAGATTGCACGCTCCCAGTATTTTGGTGCTCTGCAGAACTTCTGCAGGCATGTTTTTCACGCTCGAGTGAGTTTCTTTGCGCTCGAGTGGTGGCGCTCGAGCGGGTACTCTGGCGCTCGAGCGGGTAGTACTTTTTGGTGTAAGTTCTGGGAGGGGGAAATCTACGCTCGAGCGGACTGGTTTTCGCGCTCGAGCGGATGTACTTTATTCTTATGTCTTGGCGCTCGAGCAGGCCTTGTTGCGCTCGAGCGGACCTAGTTTTTTGTTCTTGACGCTCGAGTGTTGTGTTCTCCGCTCGAGCGGGAATGTCGTATATCAGTTGGCAGCTGGGCATTTTAAAATCACATTTTACATTCTCTCTCTCTCTCCTACTTTCTAAAAAGACATTTTGAGAGTTTCTCTCTCTAGAAACTCCCTTCTCTCTAGGGTTTGATCTAGTTAGAGTGTTTCCTTTTCCTTCGGCCTTTGTAAAAGTTGGGTTGATCGTCGAGGGCTATACATTGATCCGAGAATATTGAGTTTTGGAGCACGTTGAGTTTCTTCACCTTCTTTCCTTGAGCTCCGAATTTGAGGTAGGGATTCTGTAGACGTCCCCGAAAGCCCCGGGAGGGAATCCCCCCCCCCCCCCCCCGGTTTTGTTCATTGGGCTCACTACATTTCAGGACTCAATGTCACGGTCCAGTATCTAATCTCGCAGAGTGCAATGCAAGACCGATGAAATCAGCAAAGAGTCCAAATCCGGCAAATCGTTTTTGAAAATAGATTTTTTTGAAAGAAGTGCCAAACATTGACTGCTTGTTTTAAAAATATTTTATTTTGGGAAATTTAGGAAACCCTGACTCGTTGCCTAAGGCCACGTGTCCGTCATCACCAAAGTTGCCTCGGCTCGGGAACTTGGGTACGATTGGGGAAGGTCACTTCGTGAGCACCCCTGCTCACCCGATCAAAGATCGGCCTCTACTAACCATGATATCTAGTTTTGAAAACATTATGCATTCTTAATCCGGTTCTTAGCCTAGATTTACTATGTGATGCGCACAGCATACAAGTATAGACCAAATCGCCTAAATTGGAACAAAACATTTCATGCTTGTTTTGAAAATGGTTTGCTACTCGCAAGTAGGCTAAAAAATGTAGATTTCGCCACCCTCAAGTGGGCTTTAGAAAAGATGGTTTTGCCACTATCTAGTGGGCTTAAAACTCACAGTTTTAATGCATTATTCCAATTTAGGTAATTCGACCTCCACCCATAGGCACTCAAGCAGTTATATCACATAAGCAACTAGCCTCATAGTAATCAAGCTATTATGGCAACACTCACACGCATGCAGTATGCTAAAGCATAAATGCTTACCTAGTACTCCGAGCCAAAACAAAAGCTAGTTAGTAATTAATGCATGATCCCAGCTCATGTCAAGATGGCTAATGCAACACATACAAGATGCAACTACAATAGGCTCGGCTATTCTAAGATGGCATGCGATGATGCTACAACTAAATGTATTCAACTTTGGAATTGAAATACAAATGCAGTTAGTATGATGTGCCGAGCCCGATGCATGTAAGACAAATGTATGGATGCACACATGCTATCATACTATATGCTAATTGAAACATGCCCTAGGCTAACCATCGAAAACTAGTAAATAAAAGGGAAGAATGACGTGGGGTTGGGAGACATACACACACTCACGCACGCTTATTATACAATTGCCCTCGCTCGGACGGTCCGAATAAATATTACAAACCACCTAATTAATTAACTCTCAAGCTAAATAATTAATTACAAAAATTTCTAATTAATTAACAAATTAAATGCAGAAGAAAGGTGGCCGCAGCCCCGCCTCGAGGTGCGCGGATGATGCATGCTTGACTCATCTCGCCCGGAAATTCATTGCCATAGCATTGTTGACTCTGGTTGCACTGCCCTGCTCCTCTGAAAATTCTCACAAGCCCCAAGGATGCTTATATGGACACTGGGGAGCATCACCGACCGAGTGGGGACATCATCGGCCAAAGGGGATAGTCGTCGGCCATTGATCAAGCTTATCGGCCACAAATTATTGGTCGGTCGGCACTCCTGGTAGCCGACCGGCCAAAATTTTCTGCAGAACCTGCTGTTGACAGCAGCAGAGGGCAAGCAGTGTATGGCATGGAATTTTTTTGAGCAAATGTGAGCATGGACACACTCCTTATCATGCAAGGGACTCAAGGGAGCATGACCCTCGGGCCATCAATTGCGCATTTCGACGCATGATGGCCTAAGAGGCCAAGTTTGCAATTCAATGTGAATGAATGCAACAAAAGAGATGAGTGCCAACACCCTATCATATTGAAGTCAATGGCATTGGCTACCGAGGGTTGAGATGTGTTTCGTCACTTGGAGTACGGACGCTCCTCACCCCTCAAGTTTGGTTTGACACCCCAAACCAAACAATGCAATGTATGTATACAAACTTGGCTCAAAGATGCAACATGAGGCTAAGATGCAAAACATGCCAAATGTGATGCAAGCTAAACATGCAAATGTACAATGCTAGGCATGTAAGATGCAATGCAATGCAATCAAACATGTAAGCTAAGACATGAAATGCAACTAGCCAATAATATGCAAGCATGCAAGTATGATACAATGCAAACATGAAACCAATGCAACATGATCATGCAATGGTGGACCTAAGACACAAAGGACAGACCTCAACCCACTCCCAAAACAGTAACAAAAAATGCCAAAAAGGATGGATAAATGTTCACGCAAACATGCATACTAATAGGCCCAAGACAAGGAGCATTCTACTACAACTACCCCCAAACACTCATGACATGCATCATGCAACCAAAAACGGAGTTTTAATGTACCAAAATAAGTCCCAAAACCCACTGTTATGGCAACTCAAAGCCTAAAACACATAGGCATGTACAATGCTCATTTCAAGGCACAACAAAACAACTCCCCTAAAGCATGAAAGAGATGATGAGTGTATGCATACAAGCATGATTTATGGACTGAAACATGGTCCCTAATGATTCCAAATCATGAGAATAAGCTAGGCTAAGCATGCTAGAGACCCACATGCTTAAAGCTCACAAGCCAAAATGCAAAGAGGCTACCCTAAACATGGCAAATATGACTAAAACAGCCCCCAACAGTCCTTGAGCATGGAAAAATAATGCTAAGACCTTCATGGAGTTAAGCTAGAGCATGCAAGAATCATGGCCTAAATGCATGGCTTACTTCTAGGCAAAATGGAGGAATGCAAGGCAAGTATACTATGCATGTAAGAGACCACAAATCTGACCAAAAACAAAGGCAATAAGTGACCAAATAACATCCAAAAACTTCTGAAATGGGGCCAAATACAACCAATTAAACATGCTACCCTTATGAGCCAAAAATGAGGGCAAAAGAGAGATAAAGGTAGAGGGGTGTCCCTCCCCTATGAAAGACCTCAAAACCTCTTCTTTACCACTGAAAATCCACTGGATTTCAGTGGTGAGAAGGCTAATACTCAAGGGTAACCAAAGCTTAGCAAAGAGAGCACCAAAAGGGCCAAACAAGGCCTAAGAGAGATCGACCCCCAACACCAAAACAACCTTAATGAAGTATCTTAAGCATGCAAATACAAGACTTTTTTCAGTTATACACAAAGTCTAAAACAATGAGCAAGATAGGCAAAAGTCTAGTGCAAGATTAGGGAATCTAAAGTAAAAGAGTTACCCTTGAAGAACCCTTGATGAACAAAAAGTGCAGCCTTCTTCTTTTGATCAAAACCAGTCCAAAACCTCAAGAACAAACCCTCAAAGCCTCTCAAATTCGAAGTATGGTGTAGTAGTGTGTGTTTGTGTGCAAAACTAAGGATAAAATACACCTTAAGGCCCTCAAACACACACAAATGATGAGAGAGAGGAAGATATAGAGAGAGAAGGTATATCTCTGATGTATATATGTATATCCCTCTGGTTTTTTTGCTCAACCCCCAACAATGGAGGAGGGGGGCTCTATATATAGACAAAACAAAGGTTTGAAGCTTCTCAAAGAAGCTAAACAAAAAAGGGGTCAAAGGGGCAAAGGGGGGAAGGCTTCCTGAGGAAGCTAAGATAGCTGGCAAGCTTCTTGAGGAAGCTTTGACAAAGGGTCAAGCTTCCTCAAGAAGCTTTGACCAAAAGGGTGCAAAAAGGGCAAAACAGCCACATGTATGCCCCGGGGTAGGTTTGGTGCATTCCAGCTGGCACAGCTGGTATGCACCATGCCTGAATAAGGTAAAAAGGTGCTACCGGCCAGAAAAGGAGGTAACCGGCCAAACAGATGGCCGGCCGGCCATACTGAGTGCCGACCGGCCAATGGTATAATTCACCAATGGCTGGTAGCCTCAAAACATGGCCGATGGGTGTCAGGGGTAGCTAACAAGCTACTTTCTACCCTCAGAAGCAAAAACACAAGTGTTTGGTGCAAAACCAAACACAGAACAGTCGAGTTGAGAGATCCTGAGGCAAGGAGCGTAGCCGAGGCCTCCGGGAACTCAAAACGAAACACAAACATGAGTAATCACCAAGTGTTCGAGCGGTGATGTCCAAGTTTTGAGGACGGTCAAAAATGGAGTGTCTACAGATTCCTACTCACTCTTATGGTCTTTGACATAGATTTTTGGTTGTTTTGATAAAGTGTTGAAGTTGGGTAAATTTTGGGACTTAGGGTTTCAAAATGTTAAAAGAGGATTTGTTATTTTGAGTCTAAAATGTGTATTGTGGGTTCAAAATAATGATATCATTATTGGTTGTTGATATTTAGACCATTGGGTCAATATTTGGGAATCGGGTGGAAAACCCTAATTTTGGGGAAAATGTGACTTTATGGAATTGAGTTGGAAATAATGAAATTCGTTCATTATATGGTTGAATAGTGTAGTTAGATTTATTAATCGCTTACTTTTGAAAACATTGATATTTTATCTGTTGGAGTTTTTATTATCTGTTTAGAAATAATTGCTTGGGCTATCGGTGGAGGGTAGTTTTGATTGTTGTTGACAATACATGATGATTAGGCGAACTAAAACTAATCAATTGGATATGTCATAGAGTATGACAGTTGATAGAATAAATTAACGTTATGTATTGATTGATTGTATATATGACCTTTGTGTATATGCGTTGTGTGTGTGGGAGGAGATAGGGGATGTACTCCACGGTTTAGAGGAAGATAGGGGATGGACCTCTAAACCGGATGTTGTTTGAGAGGAGATAGGGGATGGACTCCACTGATACAGCTCATATGCTTGTCAGATAATGTGTTGATATAGCTCATATGCTTATCTTTGGAAGTGTTGATACAACTCATATGCTTATCTTTGGAAGTGTTGATATAGCTAATATGCATATCTGTTGAAATGTGGATACAGCTTGTATGCTTATCTGTTGAGATGTTGATACAACTAGTATGTTTATCTATTGTAAAATGGGAAATGTCTAATATGAGTCACTGTCTCATATAAGTGGTTGGCCAGGTTCTGAGCCGTTGATGTAAATTGTGAAATTGATAAGAAATGAAAATTGAAATGAAACATGAACATAGTGGTCATGAAATGGAAATGGGTTGTGAATTGGTTTATGGAAATTGAACATTTACCAATTGCTAATGTCTTAGTCATTGCTCATACTGTGTTTAGCATATCTCTATTGGGCGTTGGCTCACCCTTTATGGGACATTATTTTCAGGTACAGGTAGTATGCCACCTCCAAGGACATAGCTTGGATGATGATGAGAGCTGAAGACTCTTTTTTTTTTGTTTATTTTGTTTGTATTACATGTATACCATGCCAAGGGCTTATTTTGTATGGAGTTGGTACTCTTCTTTTGTGTAACCAGGTGTTGACTTGGAAAGCTGTAACCCATAGGGCATTTGCTTTTGTTGTTAACATGTAATACAGTTGTAAAAATTACTCTGATGAATAGAAATGGTTGGTTTCTTTTATATCAATGCATGTCTAAAGTGATGGGTTTTATGTATTATTTTGAGGGCGTTACAACTTGGTATCAGAGCGTACCGGGTTCGAATACTTTGGGTACGTGGGAAGTGATTAGGATCACAATGGGTTTGTCTCGCTTGATAGAGACTTAGATGTAGTGTCATATGTTATGTGCTTAATTGATAATATGCTTATGTGACTATGTGGGTATGGAATGTAGTTTCTAGGATGTTGATTGGATCCTTGGGTTTCTGGGAGTCTTGTTGGAAAAGCACTTGATCAATGCTGTTTCTAATCGGAACTCTAGTAACGCCTCGGGACTATCATTATCCGGAAATGAAATTCGTAAGTGCTTATGTGTTTATGTGCTTACGTGGAGTGAATTACAGTTGTCCATGTATTAGGACGCGAGTGTTTAGTTTTGGCACATCTATGAATGTGCAAACGTTCTTCGTTACCTTTATTAGGATGTCAAGACGAGGACGTGGTAGACGTGGTAGGTAGGACATGCCTTTACCGGATGATATTCCGGCACAGCAGGAGGGGGTTGGCCAGGCCAGTGTGGCCGAGCCAGCAGGTCAGGAGGCTATGGGCGCTTCAGCCCGAGGGATAGCCGATGCTTTGAGGGAGTCTGTAGGTATTTTCCGAGCTGAGAATCCAGTTCAGGCTCCAGTTCAGGCCCAGGTTGTTGAGGCAGGGCCTTCCTTCTTGAAGAGGGAATTCTTCCAGTCCAATCCGGACGAGTTTGTTGGGGATTTGAAGGAGCCACTTAAGGCTGACGAGTGGTTGGAACAGATGGAGAAAACGTTCGAGATGCATGGCATCAAGAACGAGGCTTTAAAGGTGACCTTGGCATCCTTCCAGCTGAAGGGAGATGCGGATCAATGGTGGAAGTACGAGAAGGGCAGTGTTGGTGGTGCATGGGAGGCGTTTGTGAATGCTTTCCAGGAGAAGTTTTTATCTTCAGCTGCTAGGGAGAAGCTGAGAGAGCAGTTTTGGCAACTTAGACAATAGGGCTTGTCAGTGGCCGAGTTTGAGGCTACTTTTACTAGTCTGTCCAGGTTTGCACCTGAACTGGTGGCGTCCGAGGAATGTCGTTGTTTTGAGTTTGAGCGGAAGTTGAAGCGTGGACTCAAGTTGAGTGTTGGAGGGTCCTTTATCCGAGAGTATAGATGTTTGGTTGATGCTGCTACTCATATGGAGATTATGATGCAGGAAGAAGACGAGGGGCAGAGAGGTTCCAAGAGGAGCCAAGATGGTCAGAGGGACGGCAGGAGACAGAGGGGTTCTAACCCTCAGCAGTCTTAGGGTGGTTTGGCTAGATCGACCTTTCCAGTGCCGAGTGCGGGCTCTGGGAGAGGTAGTCAGGGAGGCTTGACTTGTTTTGCGTGTGGCCAGCTGGGTCACAAGTCTTCGGTTTGCCCGTAGAAGAGAGGGGGTCAGCGAGCTGCTTCTTCTTCAGCTAGACCTCAGGGCCAGAGTCAGGGCAGGGGCCAGCCTTTGTCTTGCTATCAGTGTGGTCAGCCTGGGCACCTGAAGAGGTTTTGCCCACAGTTGAGTGCCACTTCAGGAGTGTCTGGTTCTAGACAGACGCAGAGTTATCAGCCAGCTCAGTCTGTGCAGGCCTCGAGGGCCAATCCAGGAGCTTCGTCATCCCAGTCAGTGCAGCAGTCTTTTGCTCCTAGAGGTGAGCAGGTAGATCAGGGGCCTACAGGGCGCGTGTATGCTGTTACCGCGCAGGATCTTGTATCGGCTCCATCAGTTGTGAGAGGTACCTTCTTGTTTTGCAACTCGGTTGCTAGTGTATTGATTGATACGGGTGCATCTCATTCTTTTGTATCTGCTGCATTTGCATCTGTTTTGGAATTGGAGTTGGCACAGTTAGCATCTCCTATATGTGTGGTATCGCCTATTGGTGGTGAGTTGATCTTGAAACAAGGTGTTAGAGGTTGTGATATAGAGGTCGCCGACCATAGGCTTCCTTTTCCATTTGTGGTCATGCCCATGAAGGGTTTTGATGTTATTTTGGGTATGGACTGGCTATCGTCATACCGGGCTGTTATTGATTGCTACCGCCAGAGGGTCACGATTTGTACCTTGAGCGGGGAGTGTTTCCATTTCTTGGGGGATCGGGTTAGTAGTGTGTTGCCACCGATGTATGATCCGCGAGGGTGGAATAAGCTTAGTGGTCTACTTGCTAGCCTTATGAGTGGTGAGTGTAATGAGACCGAGATTGTATTGCCAAGGGTGGTTTGTGAGTATTCGGATGTTTTTCCCGAGGATCTCGTTAGTTTACCACCTCACCGAGAGATAGAGTTCTCTATTGATTTAGTGCCCGGCACAGCACCGATTTCTATGGCACCTTATCGTTTTGCCCCAGCCGAGTTGCATGAGTTGAAGATTTAGCTCCAGGAATTGCTAGATAAGGGTTTTGTTCACCCTAGTGTTTCGCCGTGGGGAGCACTGGCCCTCTTTGCTAAAAAGAAAGATGCTGCCTTGAGATTTTATATAGACTACCGGAAGTTGAATTGGGCTACGGTCAAGAATAAGTACCCTATGCCCCATATAGATGATCTGTTTGACCAGTTGAAGGGTTCCCGTTGTTTCTCTAAGATAGACTTGAGATCGGGTTATCACCAGTTGAGGGTCAGGGAGGAGGATATTCCTAAGACGGCATTCCGTACGCGGTATGGCCATTATAAGTTTCTGGTGATGCCATTCGGGCTTACCAATGCACCGGTAGTCTTTATGGACTTGATGAACTGGATCTTCTGGGAATTCTTGGATCGATTTGTAGTCGTTTTCGTGGACGACATTCTTATCTATTCGCCTTCTGAGGAGGAGCACGAGGAACACTTGAGAGTGGTGCTTGAGTTGCTTAGAGCCCATATGCTATATGCCAAGTTTGGGAAGTGTGAGGTTCTGGCTAGGAGAGGTCAAATTCTTAGGCCATGTGGTATCCGGGGAAGGGGCATCTGTTGATGCATCCAAGGTAGAGGCAGTGCAAGATTGGGCACAGCCTAAGAGTGTGTTTGAGATCCGCAGTTTTCTGAGATTAGCTGGGTATTACCGTCATTTTATGAAAGATTTCTCCAGGCTAGCTTCGCCGTTGACTAGATTGACACGAAAAAGGGGTCAAGTTTGTGTGGAGTGAGACTTGCGAAAAGTCGTTCCAAGAGTTGAAGGTTAGATTGACCACCGCTACGGTTTTGATTATTCCGGAGAGAAGGTTGGGTTATGCGGTTTATTGTGATGCCTCACGAGAGGGTTTGGGTTTTGTGTTGATGCAAGAGGGGAAAGTGGTAGCTTATGGCTCACGTCAGTTGAAAATACACGAGAAGAATTACCATACACATGACCTAGACTTAGCAACAGTGATCTTTGCCTTGAAGATTTGGAGGCACTACCTTTATGGTGAGAGGTTCGAGGTGTTCTCGGACCATAAGAGTTTGAAGTACCTGTTTACACAGAGAGACTTGAATTTGAGGCAGAGGAGATGGATGGAGTTCATTGAGGACTATGATTTTGAGTTGCACTATCACCCGGGAAAGGCCAATGTTGTGGCCAATGCCCTTAGTAGGAAATCCATTAGTGATGTAGCTTGTATAGCCATCCGAAAATGGGAGATGTTGGGTGCACTTGGCGAGTTTGACTTGCTTCTGAGTGAATCAGCTGAGGCTGCGGCCTTGTTTTCTATTGTTGCGCAGCCTACACTTGTGACCCGAGTGTTAGAGGCACAGAAAGGTGACCTTAAGGTAGAATCCCTCCGAGAGAAGATCTCAAATGGGAAGGTTGAGAAGGGTTTGACGGTGTATCCCGACCTGAGTGTGAGATACCGAGACCGTTTGTTTGTGCCGGAGTCTTGCCGAGAGGAAGTACTCCGAGAGTTCCATCATTCACGACTTGCGGTGCATCTGAGAGGCACTAAGATGTATCGGGATTTGGGTCGCCAGTTTTGGTGGCGGGGTATGAAGAGAGATGTGGCTGTTTTCATGTCTAAGTGCCTTACTTGTCAACAAGTGAAGGCCGAGCATCAGAGGCCAGCGGGTTTGTTGCAACCCTTGCCTATTGCTGAGTGGAAGTGGGAGCATGTCACTATGGACTTCGTTGTAGGTCTTCCGAGGACTCAGCGGGGTAGTGATGCCATTTGGGTGGTTGTAGACCGGTCGACTAAGTCGGCGCACTTCATTCCTATGCGTGTGAGAGATTCAGTAGATCATCTTGCCAACTTGTATATTCGGGACATAGTGAGATTGCGCGGGGTCCCAGTGACGATCGTCTCAGATAGAGATCCTCGTTTTACTACTAGGTTGTGGCAGAGTTTGCAGAGTGCCTTGGGCACTAGGTTGACCTTTAGTACGGCTTATCATCCTCAGACTGACGGGCAGTCCGAGTGTACTATTCAGATCCTTGAGGATATGCTTCGAGGTTGTGTCCTTGCCTTTAGTGGGACGTGGGAGAGGCACTTGCCCTTGGTGGAGTTTGCCTACAACAACAGTTTTTAGTCTAGCATCAGTATGGCACCGTTTGAGGCCTTGTATGGCCGACCATGTAGGTCTCCAGTGTGTTGGACCGAGGTGACTTATGCACCTTTGTTGGGTCCGGAGTTGGTTAGGGAGACGACGGAGAAAGTTGAGCTTATCCGTAGGAGGCTTGTTACAGCCCAGAGTCGCCAAAAGAGTTATGCCGACCGTAGGAAGAGGCCTTTGGCGTTTGAGGTAGGTGATCATGTCTTCTTGAAAATATCACCTAGGCGAGGTTTGATGAGGTTCGGAAAGAGTGGGAAGTTTTCCCCTCGGTTTATGGGTCCTTTTGAGACCCTTGAGAGGGTTGGCGAGGTTGTTTATCGTTTAGCTTTACCGCCGCAGTTGTCCGAAGTGCATGACGTGTTTCATGTGAGTATGCTCCGGAAGTATGAGCCGGATCTGTCCCATGTGTTAGATTAGACCGACTTGGAGGTAGATGAGGATGCCTCGTATGAGGAGAGATCGGTTCGGGTCTTGGATAAGCGGGATCAAGTCCTGCGTGGCAAGACCATTCCTTTGGTGAAGGTTTTGTGGAAACATCACGGAGCGGAGGAAGCCACTTGGGAACGTGAGTTGGAAGTCCGCGAGAAATATCCGTACTTGTTCGTTGATGTGTAACCATGTATTGGTAATTTTTGTAATATCGTTGAACTTTAGGAACATTATATGTGTCTTAAGTTGTAAAACATTGTGAATGTTTTGGTAAATGGAAATTTGTTATAACATTGCATATGCTCAATGGATTGTGGAAATGCAGGCATGAAGTTAATGTTTCATGTATTATGGAATTGTGGAAAATGAGTTGAAATTGGTAAATTTCAAAGGAATGCATGTTGATAATGCAGGTTGTTATGTGTAATGCGAAATGCCTCTTGAAAGAGAGGGGATTAACCGGTAATGGGTCAAATTGTTTAATATTATGTTGTTGCATTGTTGAGAATGGAGAAAACCTGCTTTTGAAAAACTTGTGTTTAATTTCGGGGACAAAATTCTTGAAGGGGGGGAGGTTATAGCGATCTCACCGGACTCAATTCCGTGGAGTTGGTAGTTGTATCTATCATGTTGTCATCCTTTAATTCCATTTGTTCGGGTTTTAGGATGTATTGGGCAGAGTTGTTACAGGTTGGTTAGGCTTTGGCTTCAATTCTTTGTTGACCAGTTTTTAGGAGGTCCGCTCGAGCGGGTCTTCTTGCGCTCGAGCGAAGATTGCACGCTCCCAGTATTTTGGTGTTCTGCAGAACTTCTGCAGGCATGTTTTTTCCGCTCGAGCGAGTTTCTTTGCGCTCGAGCGGTGGCGCTCGAGCGGGTACTCTGGTGCTCGAGCGAGTAGTACTTTTTGGTGTAAGTTCTGGGAGGGGGAAATCTACGCTCGAGCGGATTGGTTTTCGCGCTCGAGCGGATGTACTTTATTCTTATGTCTTGGCGCTCGAGCGGGCCTTATTGCGCTCGAGCGAACCTAGTTTTTTGTTCTTGACGATCGAGCGTTGTGTTCTCCGCTCGAGCGAGAATGTCGTATATCAGTTGGCAGCTGGGCATTTTAAAATCACTTTTTACATTCTCTCTCTCTCTCTCTTACTTTCTAAAAAGACATTTTGAGAGTTCCTCTCTCTAGAAACTCCCTTCTCTCTAGGGTTTGATCTAGTTAGAGTGTTTCCTTTTCCTTCGGCCTTTGTAAAAGTTGGGTTGATCGTCGAGGGCTACATATTGATCCGAGAATATTGAGTTTTGGAGCACGTTGAGTTTCTTCACCTTCTTTCCTTCAGCTCCGAATTTGAGGTAGGGATTCCTACTCATTCTTATGGTCTTTGACATAGATTTTTGGTTGTTTTGATAAAGTGTTGAAGTTGGGTAAATTTTGGGACTTAGGGTTTCAAAATGTTAAAAGGGGATTTGTTATTTTGAGTCTAAAATGTGTATTGTGGGTTCAAAATAATGATATCGTTATTGGTTGTTGATATTTAGACCATTGGGTCAATATTTGGGAATCAGTTGGAAAACCCTAATTTTGGGAAAAATGTGACTTTATGGAATTGAGTTGGAAATA
The DNA here is from genome assembly GCF_055761805.1 of Camellia sinensis. Lineage (NCBI taxonomy): Eukaryota > Viridiplantae > Streptophyta > Magnoliopsida > Ericales > Theaceae > Camellia > Camellia sinensis. Next base: position 88,652,365 of record NC_138965.1, read on the forward strand.
ATGAAATTGGTTCATTATATGGTTGAATAGTGGAGTTAGATTTATTAATCGCTCACTTTTGAAAACATTGATAGTTTATCTGTTGGAGCTTTTATTATCTGTTTAGAAATAATTGCTTGGGCTACCGGTCGAGGGTAGTTTTGATTGTTGTAGACAATGCATGATGATTAGGCGAACTAAAACTAATCAATTGGATATGTCATAGAGTATGACGGTTGATAGAATACATTAACGTTATGTATTGATTGATTGTATATATGACCTTTGTGTATATACGTTGTGCGTGTGGGAGGAGATAGGGGATGTACTCCACGATTTAGGGGAAGATAGGGGATGGACCTCTAAACCGGATGTTGTTTGGGAGGAGATAGGGGATGGACTCCACTGATACAGCTCATATGCTTGTCAAATAATGTGTTGATATAGCTCATATGCTTATCTTTGGAAGTGTTGATACAACTCATATGCTTATATTTGGAAGTGTTGATATAGCTAATACGCATATCTGTTGAAATGTGGATACAGCTTGTATGCTTATCTGTTGAGATGTTGATACAACTAGTATGTTTATCTATTGTAAAATGGGAAATGTCTAATATGAGTCACTGTCTCATATAAGTGGTTGGCAGGTTCTGAGCCGTTGATGTAAATTGTGAAATTGATAAGAAATGGAAATTGAAATGAAACATGAACATAGTGGTCATGAAATGGAAATGGGCTGTGAATTGGTTTATGGAAATTGAACATTTATCAATTGCTAATGTCTTAGTCATTGCTCATACTGTGTTTAGCATATCTCTACTGGGCGTTGGCTCACCCTTTATGGGACATTATTTTCAAGTACAGGCAGTATGCCACCTCCAAGGACATAGCTTGGATGATGATGAGAGTTGAAGACTCTTTTTTTTTTTGTTTATTTTGTTTGTATTACATGTATACCAAGCCAAGGGCTTATTTTGTATAGAGTTAGTACTCTTCTTTTGTGTAACCAGGTGTTGACTTGGAAAGCTGTAAGCCCATAGGGCATTTGCTTTTGTTGTTAACATGTAATACCGTTGTAAGAATTACTCTAATGAATAGAAATGGTTGGTTTCTTTTATATCAATGCATGTCTAAAGTGATAGGTTTTATGTATTATTTTGAGGGCATTACAGTAATTGTTGTGAGACTCGTGGGGGTTTGTTTCAAGGTTATTTCAATAGTTCAAACTGCTTATATTGTTAAGTTGATTGAGTAGATCATTAATAGGCTGGTAGAGTAGATCATTAATGAAAAGGAAAAAAAAAAAGAAAATAGACTAGTTAAATAAAGTGATATTACATTCCTCTAATTTTACATGTTTAATTTCATTTCTAATGACATAATTTTCAAAACAATTGATTGATTATTATTATTGGAAAATACTAGGGATCCCAAATGATTACCAAATTTTTTATCAAATCTCTCATATGGGTGTGAGATCCATACAAATTCACATGTATGTGTGTGAATCCCATAGACATTTGAGATCTCTATTATTTGCTATCTCCGTAGAGGTGCAATTAGGAGATGTAATGAAAGACAGTCGAACCACACATTCACTTTTTATCACAATTTGTTGTGAAATAGAGATCCTTGTTGAAGCATTTATCAAAGAGAGATCCCAATTCGAAACATACTCTTTGATTTTTTGACCGACTTTCAACTCCAACCCAAACCAGCTCATTAGGATTTGAATCCCCAATTGCACAGGATAAAATAATATATTATTTAATAAAAATATGATAATTATATTTAATTTTTTTATATTATGTAAAATAAAAATTAAATAGAAGCTAGCCATAGAGAAATTCTTTTTTCATAGAGAAATTTCAGCTCTTAACAAATAAATATTTTTCCATGACAAGTTAAAATTTATCTAATAATATTATTGAGGGATCTTAATTAACAAGAAAAAACATATTGGACCTCTTATACTATCCAAAGTTGAAAACGAATGTTTGTCTAATTTTTTTAATATAATAATATTAAAACTCAAATATTATTAAATATTGAATTTCACTCGTTTCTTTCTCATCTTACATCTCTTAATTTTTATTAATCATAAATTATTATTCATAATATGTACTCTATTATTTATAAATTTTATTAATATTTTTATTTTTTAAATTATAATATTAACCGGCCCTCGCCCGCTCTCAATCCATCGCGTGGCCATCCCTACTTGTAGGCATAGGTTGTGAAAATGTACGACAGGAATCCAATGAAGATAGAATTCCAAATCTGCATACCATCCCTTACATCTCTTAATTTTTATTAATCATAAATTATTATTCATAATATGTACTCTATTATTTATAAATTTTATTAATATTTTTATTTTTTAAAATTATAATATTAACCGGCCCTCCACTCCCAATCCCTCGCATGGCCATCCCTACTTGTAGACATAGGTTGTGAAGAATCAAAATGTACGACAGGAATCCAATGAAGATAGAATTCCAAATCTGCATACCATCCCTTCTTACATCTCTTAATTTTTATTAATCATAAATTATTATTCATAATATGTACTCTATTATTTATAAATTTTATTAATATTTTTATTTTTTAAATTATAATATTAACTGGTCCTCCGCTCCCAATCCATCATGTGGCCATCGCTACTTATAGACATATGTTGTGAAGAATCAAAATGTACGACAAGAATCCAATGAAGATAGAATTCCAAATCTGCTTACCATCTCTTCTTTTGCCCTTAAGAAAACGCGTTTGGGATTTCTGTTGCCTATGGTGCGCAACAACAACTGTTACATATTTTATTGGGCTTATTTCAAGGTGTAATTTGATAATTTAAACTATTCACATTTTAGAAGTTATCGAGTAGAATATATCAGCAAAAAATTACGTCAATCGGACATTGTTGGCCGTTTTATCAAATCACAGTTGTATTTTTAAAAAAAAATGATAAATGCAAGTTGAAATATAAAACTCAATACATATGTGATTAATGAAAAAGATAGCGATATCCGATCGACGTGATTTTTTACGGATATATTCTACTCAATAATTTTTAAAATGTGAACAGTTTAAATTATCGAATTAAGCCCTAAAATAAGCTAATAAAATGTGCTGCAGCTCACCATGCGTAGCAGTAACCCCAAACTCTAAAAAATCTACATCCACCTTTCTTGCGAAAGTCAGTTTTTCTGCTTACCATCCCTTCTTTTGCCCTTAAGAAAACGTGTTTGGGATTGCTGTTGCCTATGGTGCGCAACAACAGCTGTTACATATTTTATTGGGCCTATTTCAAGGTGTAATTTGATAATTTAAACCGTTCACATTTTAGAAGTTATCGAGTTAAAAATATATTAGTAAAAAATTACATCAATCGGATATCGTTGGCCTTTTTATCATATCACAGTTGTATTGTTTTTAAAAATGATAAATGTAATTTGAAATATAAAACTCAATACAAATGTGATTGATAAAAAAAATAACGATATCCGATCTCGACGTGATTTTTTACAGATATATTCTACTTAATAATTTTTAAAATGTGAACGGTTTAAATTATCAAATTAAGCCCTAAAATAAGCTAATAAAATGTGCTACAGCGCATCATGCGTAGCAGTAACCCCAAATTCTAAAAAATCTACATTCATCTTTCTTGCGAAAGTCAATTTTTTTGCTTACCATCCCTTCTTTTGCCCTAAAGAAAACGTGTTTGGGATTGGTGTTGCCTATGGTGCGCAACAACAAATGTTGCATATTTTGTTGGGCCTATTTTAAGGTGTAATTTGATAATTTAAACCGTTCACATTTTAGAAGTTATCGAGTAGAATAAATCAGTAAACAATTACGTCAATCGGATATCATTGGCCTTTTTATCAAATCACAGTTGTATTTTGAAAAAAAATGATAAATGTAATTTGAAATATAAAACTCAATACAAATGTTATAGCGATCCCGGGTTTTACTCCTTTTTGTGTAGTGACCTGGACTTGTTTCTGTGGATGTTGATTGTCGTTTATATCTTGTTTCCATCCTTCAATACTTGTTATTTGAGTTATAGGATGTGATGGGTAGGTTTGTTTCAGGTTGGGAGTGATTGGGAGCAAATGGTTGCTGCCCAGAATTTTGGTTCTTCGCTCGAGTGAGACTTTTGTCGCTCGAGCGAGCTCTGTGTTTTAGATCCTTTGCTCGAGCCAGGGTTCCTTCGCTCGAGCGAGAGTTGAGTTTTGTGTCTGGTGGCTCGAGCGAAAAGTCTTGCGCTCGAGCGTGCGTCTGGGTCTCATTTTGACCTGAGAGCTGTGTTTCTTGGCTCGAGTGAGCTTTCCTTCGCTCGAGTGAGCGAGGTGCATGTTTTGGGTTCCTTCGCTCGAGCGAGCATTCTTGCGCTTGAGCGTGCTTCTGGGTTGCCGACCTAAAGCTTTGAATTGTTGGCTCGAGCGAGGCTTTCTACACTCGAGCGAGAGTTCTTTATGTCTGGTCGCTCGAGCGACCAATCCTTCGCTCGAGCGAGCCTATATTATATCAGTACGCAGCAGCGGGATTGAACATCACTTTTTCATCTTCTTTCTTTGGCAAACCCTAGATCCGACTCTCTCTCTCTCTACACTTGTCTTCTCTCTAGGGATTGATCTACCTATAGTGAGTTTCTATCCTAAGCCCTTTGTATAAAAGATAGAGTGGGTTGAGGGCTTCGTTTTAATCTGAAAATTATTGGATTTGGAGCACGTTGGCTTTTGGTCTTCTTCTCCGTTTGAGCTGTAACTTCGAGGTAGGGATATCCTACTCCATCTTATGAGCTTTGTCTTTAAATTTTGGCATTTTGATATGTTGGGGGTTGTTGGGTAATTTTGAAAAAGTTTGGGGTCTTTGTGTAATTTACAAAAGAGAGGGTTTTCGTATATATAAACCCATATGTATGTAATACATTGAGAAAAGGAACTAATGTTGGAATATTGATGAAAATGGAACCTTAGGGTTGTTATGTGAATTATGGGATAATAGCCTAATTAGTTTGGTAAAATTAATTTGTATAATTAATTTTGAGATATGAGAAATTGAATTGAGAATATTGGAATTGGGGAATTATGGGATTAAAGGGTGTAGCTGGATTAATTTATCGCTCACCTAGACAAAATGTTGATATTTTATCCATTTGGTGCATTTATTTTCTGTTTAGAAATAACTACTTTGGGCTATCGGTGGAGGATAGTCTTGATTGTTGTAGACAATGCATGATGATTAGGCAAACTAAAACTAATCAATTGAGTATGCTATCGATTATAGCGGTTGGTATAATACATCAAATTTTATATTGATTGATTGAACTTGTATATGATAATTGCTTATATGCATTGTTTGTGTGGGAGGAGATGGGGGATGTACTCTATGGTTTATTGGAAGATGGGTGATGGACCTCTAAACCGGATTTTTGTTTGATATTGATACAGCACTACAATGTGTATCATTTGTGAAGTATAGAAGTGTTTCTATGATATAGTGATACAGCACCAAAATGTGTATCATTTGTTAAGTGTTCTTGTTTTATTGGTATAGCACTACAATGTGTATCATTTATGAAGTATGGAATTGATTTTATGTGTTATTGATACAGCACCAAAATGTGTATCCATCATGAATTTCGAAAGTATTTTAGTGATGAGTTATAATCTCACGAAATTGTTTGGCCAAGTTCTGAATCTTGTTTTCAAACGTAGAGTCGAATAAGAAATGGAAAATGAATTGTAACATGGACATGACTGTCATGAAATTGTAATACGATATAAGTTGGAATATAAGTGTGGACCACCTATCGAATGCTATTATTTTAGTCATTGTTTATAGTTGGTTTAGTATATTTCTACTGGGCTGTGGCTCACCCTATATGGGACATCATTTTCAGATTTAGGTTCTATGCTGCCCCCGAGGTCTTAGCATGGATTGTTGTGGGAGCTAAAGACTCTTTTTGTTAATTTTTGTTATATTACATGTATATCAAGCCAAGGGCTTCTTTGTGTAGAGTTAGTACTCTCTTCTTTTGTAACCAAGTGTTGACTTGGAAAGTTGTAAGCCTATAGGGCATTTACTTTTGTCGTCAACATGTAATACTTTTTGTAAGAATACTCTGATGATTATATATGAGATCCCTTTTCTTTATCGTGTTGGTATGATATTATGGGTTTATTTTGAGGGCGTTACAACTTGGTATCAGAGCGTACTGGGTTTGAATAGTTTGGGTACGTGGGAAGTGATTAGTATCACAATGGGTTTGTCTCGCTTGTTAGAGGCTTAGATGTAATGTTATGTGCTTATGTGATAACATGTTTATGTGACTACTTGGATATGGGATTTAGTTCCTAGGATGTTGATTGGATCCTTGGATTTCTGTGAGTCTTCTTAGAAAAGCACTTGATCAATGTTGTTTCTAACCGGAACTCTAGTAACGCCTCGGGACTATCATTATCCGGAAATGAAATTCATAAGTGCTTATGTGTTTATGTGCTTACATGGAATGAATTACAATTGTCCATGCATTAGGATGCGAGTGTTATAGCTTCAGCACATTTGTGAATGTACTAACATCTTCATTACCTTTATTAGGATGTCAGGACGAGGACGAGGTGGTAGGTGTGGTCGTAGACGCGCCCGCGTGGGGCCTCATGCTACAGTTTGGACTCAATTTGTGTCACGGTTCTTTAATCTGAACCAAAGAGTCCAAATCCGGCAAATCGTTTTGAGAAACAGATTTTTTGAAAAGAAGTGCCAAACATGGACTGCTTTGCCAGATACAGAGTCGCCACCTAAATATTTTTTAATGGGGAAATTTAGGAAACCCTGACTCGATGCCAAAGGCCACGTGTCCGTCATCGCCAAAGTTGCCTCAACTCGGGAGCTAGGGTACGATTGGGGAAGGTCAGCTATGAGCACCCCCTCTCGCCCGATCCGAAGATCGGCCTCTACTAACCGTGATATCCAGTTTTGAAAACGTTATGTGTTCTTATTCCGATTATTAGCCTATAATTACTATGTTATGCGCACGGCAAACAAGTATAGACTAGATTGCCTAATTTGGAAATAAGCATTGCATATCCGTTTATTTTAGAAAATGTTTTGGAATTTTGCTACTCGCAAGTAGGCTAAAATATGGATTTCAGCGAGTTTTTTCAACTCAGACAATCCAACCTTCACCCACAGGCAATCAATCAGTTAGTATCACGTAAGCATTTAACCGCATGGTAAGCATACTATCATGGCAACACTCACACGCATGCGGTATGCTAAAGCATAAATACTTACAATGTACTCCGTGCCAAAACAATAACTAGTTAGCAAACATGCGTGATCCTAGTTTATGTCAAATTGACTAATGCAACACATGCAAGATGCAATTAGAGTAGGCTCGGCTAACCTAAACATGGCATGTGAAATGCAACCAATTGATGCACGTATTCAATTTGGATTTGAAAGTACAAATGTAGTTAGCATGATGTACCGAACCCGGTGCATGTGATACAAATGCATGAATGCACGCATGCATAGCATAAGGTATGCTAATTTTAAATATGCCCTATTCTACCATCATAAGCAGGTAAATAAAAGGGCAGAAAGACGTGAGGTTGGAAGACATACACACACTCCCGCACACTTATTACACAATTGCCCCCACTCGGAGGGGTCCGAATAAATATTACAGTCCGAATAATAAACACATTAATTATTACAGAATGTCTAATTAACTAACAGAACGAATGCAAAAAAAAGAAAGGTGGCCACAGCCCCCGCCTTGGGATACGCGAATGATGCATGCTCGAACCCGTCTCACCTGGAAAGCCCGTACCATACCATAGCTGCCTCTGTTTTCACTGCCTTGCTTTTCTGAAAAATTCCAGAATTCTGGGACAGGTTCCTTGCACACTGCAGAATACCATCGGCTGGAGGAAATGTCCACCGGCAATATATAATTTCCATCGGTTGCTGATGGAGTTATCGGCCATTCACCTATGGCCGGTCGACACTGAATTCTGCCGGTCGGCAGAAACTTCTTACAGAAGACAGTTTTGACAGCAACAGAGGACAGACAGTATATGGCATGGGATTTCAGGCACATGTAAGCATGGCCATGTTCCCCATCATGTATTGAACTCAGGGAAGCATGGCCCTCGATCCTCGAGCTATCAATAGTGCATTTGATGCATGATAGCCTATGGAGCCAAGGTTGCCATTTGATGTACAAATGCATGCAACACACAAATAAGGACCAAGAGCCTATCATGCCAAAGTCAAGGGCCACGATGACCGAGGGTTGAGGTGTGTTTTGTCACTCGAAGTACAAACACCCCTCATTCCTCACACTTGGTTTGACACCCCAAACCAAGCAATGCAATGCATGTTATGCAAACATGGCTCAAAATGCAACATGATACTAAGATGCAAAACATGCCAAATGCCATGCAATCACCATGGCAAGTATGCAATGCTAGGCATGCAAGATGCAAATGCAATGCAAGCATGGACGATTTAGCAATAGGATCATCATGTTACAACACCTAATGAAGCAATCATGTGACAAACATGAGACAAGCATGCAATGGCAGACTTAAACCATAAAGGGGGTAGATCTTAATCTATCCCAAAACAGTGGCCAAAAAGTGTCCAAAATGATGGACAAACACTCATGCCAACACGCAAGCCCATGGACCTAAGGCTAAGGCACAAAAGGGGGCACCTCACTTCCACTAACATGACCATTCAAGGCCTGAATTAGACAAGCAAAAACAGAATCTTAGCATGCAAAAATGGACTCCAAAACCTACTAATATGGCAGCTTAAGTGGCTCCAATGAGATGCATGCACCAAAACTCATTTCTAGGCATAAAAGGGCACATTCTCAAAGCATGAAAGAGGTCACATATGCAAACATACAAACATGATTTATGGGCTGAAATATGGTCCTAAATGATGCCAAATCATGAGGATGGTCTAAGCTACGCATGCTAGAGGCCAATATGCTCAAGGCTTACAAGCCAAAATACAAAGAGAGGACACCAAACATGGCAAGCACGACTGAAACAGGTGGCCAACAGGCCTTAAACATGGTAAAATAATGCCAACACCTTCATGGAATTAAGCTAACACATGCAAGAATCATGGCCTAAACACAAGATGCATTTCTAGGCCAAATAGAGGAATGTAAAGCAAGTATGTTAAGCATGCAAAAGGGCACAAATCCGACCAAAAACAGAGATAACATGTGACCTAGAAACACCAAAAAAAACTCTGAAATAGGGCCAAAATCAATCAAGCATGCATGTCGCCCTTTAAGCCAAAAGGCAAGGAAATGAGGCAATGAAGGGAGAGGGGTGTCCCTCCCCTATACAAGACTTCAAACCACCTTCCTCACCACTGAAAATCCACTGGTTTTCAGTGGTGAGAAGACCAAAACACTCAAGCAAACAAGGCCTCACAAAGGAAGCACCAAAAAGGCCAAATAAGGCCTAAGAGGGTGAGTTTGAACTCAAACCACAAAAGACCCTTAATGAAAGTTCTTAAGCATGAAAATATAAGCCTTTTTTATGTTATGCACAAAACCTAAATCAGCAAGCAAGATAGGTAAAAACTAGTGCAAGTTTGGGGAAACTAAACTAAAGTGATTACCCTTGAAGATCCTTTGAAGAACAGCCAATGCAGCCCTCTTCTTTTGATCAAAAACAGTCCAAAAACTCAAGGATCAACCCTCAAAGCTCCTCAATCTCAGAGCAAGGTGTAATGGTGTGTGTATTAGTGCAAAAGTAAGGTAAAAGTAAACTTTTAGGCCACAAAACACACACAAGGGAGGAGAGAGAGGGAAATATAGAGAGAGGATGTATCTATATGTATAAGCTCTGGTTTTTTCCTTCAAACTTCCAACCTAGAACAAGGAGAAGACCACTCCTCTTATAGAAGTCCCTCTTGCAAAGCTTACTCAACAAGCTTGCTTAGAGGGAAATCCCTCCATACACGTGTATGGAGGGGAACAGAGTGGGTGCCAGCTATCACAGCTGGCACAAAATATCTACATAAAGTAGATGAACAGTAGTCGGCTGCTCAAAATTGTCATTTTGACAAAAAGGAGTGCCGACCGGCAACAAATAATGCCAACCGGCAGTAAACACTGCCGATGGCAACAAAACAGCAGCCGGTGGCCTCTAGCCATGGCCGGTGGTGTGTGAGGATGCCTCACAAGGCATTCCCTGCCTTTCCAAGGCAAAACACAAGTGTTTGGTGCAAAACCAGACACTAAACAGTCGAGTTCGGGGATCTTGAGGCAAGGCGCGTAGCCGAGACCTCCGGGAGCTCCAAACGAACACGAACATGGATGATCACCGGGTGTTCAAACGGTGACGTCCAAGTCTTGAGGACGGTCAAAAATGGGGTGTCTACAGTTGCCTTTCTTTGACAGAACTCGAAAGTCATAACAATGACGAGAGTGAATGTTAAAGCCCAGAGACAACCCATTTTCGACAAGGCCGAAGACTCAGACAAACATGCAAGACAAACAAGGTATGCGCCCGAAGGCAAGGGAAAAATGCAAGACAATGCACAGAGCCGGACATAACTTATGATCATGCAAAGAAAGCTGTAATGAAGCATACATGCGACAATTTTAAGCTAGCGTACACCAAACTACACTACAACGCAGAAAGGATGTAAGAGAATTATGCAATTCTCAATACGTTCTCACTCGGAGGATACAATACCTGTGCGGCTCGTCTGGTTACACCAGCCTCAAATGAACCGTACATACAATATCGTGCCTGCAAAGAAAACAAACTTAACAGGTGCAACATCGTTAGCAACATGCCTAATAATGTATTCGAAACGCGTGACAACGCAAAGCAAGTGGGAGGCATAACAATGCTGGGAAGGCATAGTCATGTAAGTGGAGCACGCGGTCTACGCAGGCAACGAAATTGATCAAAACACGCGGTCTACGCGAGTAATGAAATTGATTACAAACATGCGGTCTACGCAAGTAACATAATTAATTATAAGCATGCGGTCTACGCAGGGAAAACATGCGGTCTACGCAAGTAATGAAATTGATCAAACATGCGGTCTACGCAGGTTATGAAATTGAACAAGCATGCAGTCTACGCAATCGAAACATGCGGTCTATGCAGGTAAAACATGCGGTCTACGTAGGTAAAACGTGCGGTCTACGCAAGTAATGAAATTGATTACGAACATGCGGTCTACGCAAGTAATGTAATTAATTAGCATGTGGTCTACGCAAGGAAAACATGCGGTCTACGCAGGTAAAACATGCGGTCTACGCAAGTAATGAAATTGATCAAACATACGGTCTACGCAGGTTATGAAATTGAACAAGCATGCGGTCTATGGAAGTAAAATATGCGGTCTACGCAGGTAAAACATGCGGTCTACGCAAGTAATGAAATTGATTACAAACATGCGGTCTACGCAAGTAACGTAATTTATAAGCATGCGGTCTACGCAAGGAAAACATGCGGTCTACGCAGGTAAAACATGCGGTCTACGCAAGTAATGAAATTGATCAAACATGCGGTCTACGCAGGTAATGAAATTGAACAAACATGCAGTCTACGCAAGTAATGAAATTGATCAAACATGCGGTCTATACTAGTAATGAAATTGAATGCAAGCATGTGGTCTACGCAAGCAGAACATGCGGTCTACGCGAGTAATGAATTTGAACAAATATGCGATCTACGCAGGCAAAACATGCGGTCTACGCAAGTAAAACATGCGGTCTACGCAAGCAAAACATGCGGTCTACGCAAGTAATGAAATGAGAAGAGTTGAATGTACACATGTAAGTAAAAACATGCTATTCACGACGCTGGAATGTAAAGTACTGTAACACAGCAAAATTGAAATGACTTGCGGAATCCACACGATATGAAAAGGATACGGGACAGGACGTTCTTCGCACGTCTCGAGCATCGCTCGCAGAAGTTGTGGCCTGAGGTTAACTCGAAGGTTCACGTTTCAAAAGTGCGCTTTCCCGTATTGTCTCGAGTGATGAAGGTGCCAAACCATGTAGTTAACCCGAACAAAGGTGTGGAAGGTGCGTCGACCGCAAGGGGAGTTTCACTGGTATCAATTCTGACACTTTGCTACCCTGCCATTCTATGCTTTACTTTCCTTTTTACTGGTAGTTTAAGCGCATTGCCCTGCCTCAGGCAGGTTTTATTTTTTCTCAAAATTACGCATTTTGCAAAACACGTGACGGGAATGAAACGACCATTTTGTTCAAAAGATGTTGCATTTGTAAACTTTCTATGCATCGCATCGCAAGGTATCACACCACAATGTGAACGAAACTGAACCTATTTTGAACACTGAATATCTGCATCGTAATAATCAAGTAGTGAACCGACTTACAACTCGATAAGCAAAACAAAGACATGATATAACTGAATAAGTGTGAGTACAACTCGATAAACAGATCAAAAACTCAAAGAGAGTGAAATACAACTCGATAAGCAAAATGTTCAACGACTTGATAAGCAAACAGGTATGACTCCGCAAGAATCGATCTGCTGGGGAGGGGGTTGGTGATGGTGGAGTTCCCCAATCCCTAGCATAGACAGCTCAGGGAACCAGGAGGAAGCCCATCGGCCAGGGGTAGAGCCCATCGGCCACAAGGAATGGCCATAGGCCAGAAATTTGTTCGGTCGGCAAAGGATAATGGTCGGTCGGCATAATATTCGGCCGGCCGACTATGAATGAGGGAATCACCAGAATGTTGACACCTGTCCTCCACCCAACCTTATCTCCTACAAAAGACCCCAGCTTCGTAGTTTTTCTCAATTCCATACTGATTTGCTCTAATGGAAGAGTTTCTTGCTCAAAATCTCACAGCTTGGATTGCTAGCTTGGATGGCTCAGAAAAGTTGAATTTCTGGGGTTTCGGCATAAATGCACTATTCACTCTGGGTCATACCCCATTGCACCTCCCGTTTCTCCATGCCGCGACAAGGTTTTGGAATCCGGTGACGCATGTCTTTAGCTTCGCTGGGCAAGAGATATGCCCTACCTTTGAAGATTTTCGAGCCTTAATGGAGTCCGAGCGCGACAAGGAGCTCCTGCCCCAACTTAATTTTGGCCATGCCCAATCCTTAGGGCGAATGTGTGGACTCAGTATGCGTAACGCTCGGTCTCTGATTTGTGACGGGATGCTGCACATTCCAAGTTTGACCAATCGGTTTTCTAATGCTGGTGATCGTAACAACCATCACTGGCAAGGCTTCCGGCGACACGTCCTCTGTTTGTGCATGTTATCTCATTTTCTATTTGTCTCGGGCTCCGGAGGGTCTAATGTCCGGCTAACCGAGGTTGCCCAAGGCTTGAAGGAGGGCAAGAGCTGTATTGCCATGACTCTGGCTGAGACGTTGATGGGTTTAGACGCATTTTATCGTCATGAGATGACCAGATTAGCAGGGAGTCCACTATTACTACAGGTAATGTTTCCCATCCAATCTCACATTTGCATTGCTTACATCACTCGGCCCTCAAGCCCGATCTTTTCTCGAAAAAAACCTATTCTCACTTTTCTCTCATCGTACATCTCTCTATTCTTTATTCTCTCATTTTTCATCCCTTCCCAGGTATGGTTGATGGACAAACTGCAGGTTGTGGACTCTTGCCCAGCATATTCAGCTCGCGGCTACTTCTTCCGGCACCGTCTAGTCAATGCCCTTGATGAGGGATGGTGGTTCGCTTGGATGTGCCGCTTGTCCGCAGACCATATTGCTTGGCGGTGCCCTTGGTTGAGCCTTCCGGCAATGAGTTACAATATGCCCCGGCAGACTGGGATTCAATTGATTGGTCTCACTCACTGTGTATTCTACTTCCCATTCCGGATTCAATGCCAATTCGGCCATGATCAGACTTGCCCGTCAGAGGGGATAGAGTATCCTGCTGCATTCCCCGCCCGAGGCGCATAGCTTGCTTGGCAGGCCACCGCGTGGAGGACGAGAGAACTCCTGGCCCCCGCTCCTACTTTCAGTTGCACTTTGTCCGACGAGTGCTTGGATTGGCTTAATGAGGAGGCACAGGTCGGGCCCACCTTGGCATCAGAGGCTTCGACCAGCTCCGGGAAGGGGCGCAGGAACACCTGACTTGACTATGCCCCGGACTTATTGCTTTATTAGTACTTTCAAGTTTTCTTTATGAATGTAATAAAAAGCAACTTCGATTGTATGCAAGAGCAGAAGAACTCTGTTTTGAAATCAATCAAAATTGAAGGTTGTGGTATTGAAAATTTTCCACTTTGGTCCAAAAATGGTCTTAGTCGTAAAAAGATTAATTTGAACAAAGTCAGCTTTTATTAAAACTTTTCAAAAACATTTTCGATGTGGATCAGAACTGGACACGCCTGAGATCTGTCACCGAGATGCACAACCCCAGATCCCTGCAACTGGAAAATAGCCTCTAGTCTGAAGAGTACCGCGGCACTGCATGGCAACGGAAAGTTGCCCCTAGTCTGAAGAGCACTGCACCGGAGATCACAACCGAACCCTTGAATGTTGAATAGACAAAGATGACCGAGATAAATGGACAAAGTTGATCGGGGAAAAAGGTTATGGCTGAACTCCAGGATGAAGTTGCCTACGTATCCCAATGATGGGAATCAAGCCTTACGTAGTTCAGGCTTAGGCTCACTCGAGTATTTTCACTCTCCTTTTACGCTCTAACTTTTGCCAAGGTCGCCCTTTGCGGGTTTTCAACCTTGCGAGCTCAGTTTTTATATTTTCTAATTTTTTGTGCTCTAACTTTTGCCTAGGTCGCCCTTTCGGGTTTTCGGCCTAGCGAGCCTCTCAAGGGTAATATTTCTTCAACTTGTCCATGTTGATCGGTTGGGAAAATTCCAAGCCATCTAGGTCCATCAGAACCACAGCTCCACCTGACCAGATAACTTTGATGATGTAGGGACCAGTCCAATTAGGTCTGAACTTGCCCCTTGGGTCGTGGATGGGAGCTCGGTTGTCCTTGAGCACCAAATCTCCTTCCTTTAGATTCCTGGACTTAACTTTCTTGTCGAATGCCCAGGCAATTCTGCGCTGATAACCTTGAACATGGTACAGTGCTTTCAGTCTTCTCTCATCAAAGAGCATGAGTTCCTCAAACCTGCTCTGTTGCCAATCTGCTTCGGCTATTTGACACTCAGCCAATACTCGTAATGACGGAACCTCAATTTCGATAGGTAGAACGTCTTCCATCCCATAAACTAATGAATATGGAGTCGCTCCGGTAGAAGTTCTAATTGAAGTCCAGTAGCCCCACAGAGCGAACGGAAGCTTATCTGGCCAATCACGGTAGGTTTCCACCATCTTCCGCAGTATATGCTTGATGTTCTTGTTGGCGGCCTCAACTGCTCCGTTGGTTTGCGGCCGGTATGTGGATGACTTATGAAAAGCCACGTTATATTTCTCCAACAAGTCAATCACTTCCTTCTTGAAATGGGAACCATTATCTGAAATAATCTCGTTTGGAACCCCGTAGCGACAGATGATGTTGTTTCTGATAAACTTTGCAACGTGCGACGCCTTCAACACGGCATATGATTGGGCCTCGACCCACTTCGTGAAATAATCTATCGCGACCAAAATAAACTCATGCCCATTCGACCCTCTTGGAGTAACAGCCCCGATCACATCGATTCCCCAAACTGAAATGGCCATGGTGAAGTCATGTTGTACAGTTTTGACGGCGGGATGTTCATGCGGTTTGCATGGATCTAACATTTGTGGCATCGCCGAACAAAACTGATGCAATCCTCCTCCATGGTGGACCAGTAGTAACCCTGTCTGAGGATCTTCCGTGCTAGCATTACTCCGTTCATGTGCGCACCGCACTCTCCTCCATGGATGGCCTCCATCAGGCGCTTCGATTCTTCGGCTCCGACGCACAGCTTGTGCATTCCCAGATGACCTCTCTTATACAACTTACCCCCACAGATGATGAACTGAATGGCCATTCTTCTGATTGCCCTTTTATCTTTGGCATTTGCCCCTGGTGGATACGTCTCTTTCTCCAAGAAGTTCCAAATGTCGTAATACCAGGGGTTGTCGTCCTGAGCCTCATCTATGGCGGAAATTGACTCATATGCTGGCGCAAACTTCTGGTCAATAATGACTGGACGCATCCGGACTCCGGATGGGATGTCTATCATAGAAGATAGAGTTGCTAGTGAATCTGTGAACCTGTTGTTCTCCCTTACTAGGTGGGTGAAATTTAGCTTCTCAAACCGAGGAATTAACAAATCCAAGGTCTGGTGGTAAATTATCATCTTCTCCTCTTTGACTTTCCAGTCTCCTTTTGCTTGAGACACAACAAGGTTCGAGTCCCCAATGACGTCCAACCGCCTTGTCCCTAGTTCTAGGGCTGCTTCTAGGCCGACAATACATGCCTCATATTTTGCTTCATTGTTCGAGACTTTGAACTGGAGCTGGAATGCTAAAGGGATACGGGAATCGTCAGGCGCTATCAGCAACACTCCTATCCCATACCCGTACTGGTTTGACGCTCCGTCAAAGTACATCGTCCAAGTTTCATCTTCGATGTGCAGAATGGCTTCATCTGGGAATAGGTACTCAACCGCCTCATCCCCTTCAACCGAGTGGTCGGCAAGGAACTCCGCTACCGCTCTTCCTTTTACTAACTTGCGCGTCACATACTTAAGATCAAATTCAGAAAGCAGCAGCAGCCAACGAGCTAGCCTACCCGTAAGTGCCGGTTTCTTGAAAAGATATTTGATAGGATCCAAGCGTGAAACCAACATTACAGAGTGAGCTAACAGGTAGTGCCGCAGCTTCCTGGTAGCCCATACCAAGGCTAAACAAGCCTTCTCCAATGGTGTGTAACGGGTCTCGTAATCTAGCATCTTCTTGCTTAGATTATAGATAGCCCTTTCCACTTTGTCCTCTGACTCTTGTGCGAGCATGCAGCCCATGGTGGTCTTAGTTACTAACAGATACAATATCAACGATTTCCCCGGCTCTGGTGGTGACAACACGGGCGGGTTCTGTAAATATTCTTTGATCTGTTCAAAAGCTGCTTGACATCGGCCGTCCCATTGGAATTTCTTTCCTTTCTTCAGGAGACCAAAGAGTGGTTCACAAGTCAAGGTTAGTTTTGAAATAAACTGTCTTATGAATTGCACTTTACCCAGAAAGCCTCGCACCTCCTTTTCAGTCCTTGGTGGTGGCATTTCTAGGATGGCCTTGATTTTGGAAGGGTCGACTTCGATGCCTCTTTGTGTAATCAGAAACCCCAGCATTTTTCCCGCTGTAACACCGAACGTACACTTCTGAGGATTTAGCCGTAATCGAAATTCTCTGATCCTTTGGAAAAACTTTTGCAAGGCGGTGTAGTGGCATTCTCTTTCTTTGGACTTGACAATCATGTCATCCACGTACACCTCAACCTCTTTGTGGATCATATCATGCAATATTGTGGTCGCAGCCCGTTGATATGTGGCTCCAACATTCTTCAACCCAAACGACATCACTCTGTAACAGTATGTCCCCCACGGGGTGGTGAAAGAAGTCTTCTCCCGGTCTTCGGGTGCCATCACTATCTGATTGTAGCATGAGAAACCATCCATAAACGAGAGCAAAGCATGCCCCGCCGTGAAATCCACCAACTCATCAATATGTGGCAAGGGAAAGTCGTCCTTCGGACAGGCTTTGTTCAAATCCCTGAAATCCACGCATACTCAGATCTTTCCATCCTTCTTTGGCACTGGAACAATGTTGGCCAACCAAGTCGGGTATTCGGATACCAACAGGAAGCCTGCATCGATTTGCTTGGTGACCTCTTCCTTAATTTTGATGGCCCAGTCCGGACGAATCCTTCTGAGCTTCTGTATGATCGGTCGGGCCTCGGGGTTGAGAGGGATCTGGTGCTGTACAATCTCAGGATCGATTCTAGGCATGTCTTCGTAGGACAACGTGAAAACGTCTTTGAAATCTTTTAATAAAGCGACCAAGCGATCGCGTTCCTCCGAAGACAACGTGGATCCGATCTGGACCAGCTGCGGGTCCTTCTTAGTACCGGCATTCACAGTAGTGATTTCATCCATTAAGGGTTTAACAAATCTTTCCTGCTCTTGATCAATTAATCGTTGCAAAATCGGAGGAATTTCTTCCTCGTCGTTTTCATCAAAATTTTGAAAATCCTGATTTAAGCAATAAATCAAAGGCACAGAAAAATACTCAGAAACCACATCCACATCATTCTCATTAAATACTTCCAAGCCGTCCGATTCTTCTGTTACAACGGACTTAAAAGAGAAAGAAAATGACGACCTAGACAGGACTGTGGCATCCGGGTTATCACCCCCAGGAATACCGGACTCAGACTCAGTCGAGCTGGAACCTGATTCTGACTCACAAGACTCGGTGGAATCAGATTCCGGCTCACTACCTGACCCGGTACTGCTTGATAAAAAACCTTCTTCATATTGCCAGATAAGAGAGGGTGTGATGGATGCATCCCAAATAGTTGATGGTAGGCCCGCAGCCGTTTCATTCCCGATCATGCATACCGAGGAGTTATCCCCCAAGCACTTCTGTTCGATCGGAGGATCTGAAAGTAGACATGCCAGTGCTACCCCCATTTCGTTTTCAGCGTCCTCAGACTGCACTTCCTTACTCTGTTCAGCCTCAACTAATGGGTCTGTCTGCTTTTTGGCGACGTCATTCTCAGGTAGCTGTAGGTCAAAGAAAATCTCAAACCCCGGTACGCGCTTCATCTTCGCGTTCAGCCACGGCTCTGGGATGCCACAGAACGGAAAGTCCTCCCCCTCCCGGACGAAGCGTCCGTTTAGGGTACCCTGAATGGGCCGGTGCATTAAGTCAAAAGGCTTCCCCATCTGTTTCGCTCTGGCTCTTCCGGCCATTTCCTTTCCTTTCCTTACCCAGTCCTCTTTGGTGGGTAGATAACCCAATCCAAAGGTATGAGGGTTGTGTGGCACTTCGGCCAATGCTGCGACGCCTTTCCGGTCGCTCTTTCCCAATCCCATCCCGGGGATGTGTTGGAGCTTGTTCATAAGGTAGACTGCTTGGGCACTGACATATACCCCTTCATTAGCTGCCATGATGTCCTGTACAACTCGAGCCTCAGCCAAGGCAAAACCTAATATGAACACATCTTCCATACCGTGCTCGATTTCTAGAACAGGCGTAGATACCTCCGGCGGCGGATGAATTGATGAATTTCCGAAAACAATGGCTACTCCCTTCCCATAGGGGTATTTCACTACTTGATGTAGGGTGGAGGAGACCGCCTTTACCTGATGCAGCCACGGCCGCCCCAAAAGGAGGTTGAATGTTGCAGGAACCTCCAAGACATGGAAATCTATCTCATGCTGCCCCGGCCCAACCTTTGTTTGAATCTTAACTGTTCCCATTACTTCCCGGCTTGTGTTGTCATACGCCCGAATCACCTGGGCCGTTGGCACAAAGTCTGTGATTTTCAAACCGATCGCGTAGGCTGTCCTTGCCGGACAAACGTTAATGGCGGACCCTGTGTCGACAAGCACCACGGGTATCCATTTATCTCTGCACTCCACGGAGATGTAGAGTGGCTTGTTATGGTTCGCACCCTCGGGTGGAAGTTCTTTGTCAGAAAAGGTCAACATCGGGGTAGCTCGTCCCGAAAAAACTAGGCCTACCAGCTGTTCAGGCGTGGTGTCTATGGAAAGCTTGGCTTTGTCCATGGCTGAAAGGACAGCCTGTCAATGTACTCGGGAAGCCATAAGCAGCCCCCAAATGGAGATGTCTGCTTGTATCTTTTTCAATTGTCTCAACATGGCCTCATCCTCGAGTTGCTTTTCTTTTTGCTTCTCTGCCTCCCTATCTTTTCCAGACGCCTCTGGTTGATCTAGGTGTGGAGGCTTGAAATACCGTCCACTCCTAGTCATGTGATCGACTTCGCCGATATACCAGGTATCATCTGGTTGGTTACTTCCCCAATCTTCATCTGTGTGGGCAAGACATAGATCATCGTCTTCCCACCACATTCCATCTGCAGCCGACAGGCACCTGTCCGGTTCTGGCATGACTGTTCTCATACTCGCAGTACCTTCTATTCCTATGCTTGCGGTATTCTCCCTTTCTGTACTCGCAGCAGTCTCGATCCCCACATGGGCTTTTGCCTTCCTGATTCTCTCGGAATCTTCGAATCTTTCTTGTTCTGACTGTGTCAATGCAGCCGACTGTTCAATAATCCCCGTACTCGAAATGCTCTAATCCCGAGCGAAATTCTTAACACCGGCGCTCTCCGGCGATGCACTCTGTTCTTCAACCCTTCCGGCTGTTACTGATATTCTTGCCCCTGCCGGGCCTTGTTGTGGCTGAGATTCTTCCACCACATCTGGTTGGTCGGCCAACCATCCCACAGCCTCTGTTGATTCCTCATAATCGAACCAGTTGACGGCTAAGTCCCTTGGATCTTGGTTACTGTAAAACTGGAACTTGGCAAGGTCCTCTTCCACAGCCGTTACATCATCCGTTCCCGATCCCAGACTGTCCCCTTGGATCACACACAGCTCCCCCTCTGTTGGTAGTTCGATATCTGGCCTGTCCTGGCCTATTGACAAAATGTAGTCACTCGGACTATGAGCATTTCCAACGCCACTCCCAGATTCCGCAGTCTCTAGCTCAATAACCCTTTTCTCCTTTGGAGTCTTCTCTCCCCTGTTCTCGATAGTCTCCACCGTTGGCTTAGGTTGGGTTATGGAGATGTCCATCATGCACAAATCGGTGCAATCGGGAAGGAGCACCTCCGGCTTAGGCAGGTGGGAAGGAGTGACATAGATGCTAGGATCGTAAGGCACGACCCCAGCTTGGATGAAGTTGACTCTTTTGGGTGGTGGAGTTTGGTTATGTGTAGGGAGAGGGTTTGTAGTAACGTTGGGTTTCTCGGGAGGCAAAATCACCCCGTTATCGATGAGATCTTGAATCTCATGACGCAATCGGAAGCACAGGTCGATGTCGTGACCGTGCTGTTGGTGAAATGCGCAATATTTGGCTAGGTTGTGGGTAGCGGGGAGTCTTTCTGGTAAGGGTCGCGGCTCTAGAGGTTTCAGATGCCCTTTTCTAATTAAGACCCCCAAAGCTTTGGACAGGGGCATATAAAGTGGAGCGAAGGTTCTGGTGTTTTTGGGTGGGTATTTGACTGTTTGTGGGTTGCTTCCAGACGCACCAGAGAATGGTGCGGCTGCCATAGTTCTTGGGGGAGGGTTGGTGGTGACCATACTCACTTCGGAGGTCCTGGTAGTTGTAGTGCCACTCGGGCCTGCATTGGTGTTACGATTGAAAGTTCTGTGGGGTTGCTCCCGGTCATTATCAATTAAGCCTTGCTTTAAGGCATCCTCAATCTGCACCCCCATTTCATGTAGATCAGAAAAGGTAGGGAAGGGGAGTACAATCATTTTCTGCATCAACTTCGGCTGAAGATTGCGCACAATCATCCGAATCTGGTCTTTGTCTGTGGGCCTTAAGGTCATCATCGAAGCCTTAGCTCGCCATCTGGTTACGAATTCTGAGAAGCTCTCTTTAGGTTCTTGCCTCGTTGTCTCGAGATCCCGGGTCGTAATCTCGATTTGTGTATTGTACGAGTACTGCAAGATGAAGGCCTCAGCCATCTCGTCCCAACTTCTCTTGACGTCATCCTCCAATTTGGCATACCATATGGCCACTACACCCGATAGGGTCCGGCCAAATAGAGATAGCTTCTGCAGTCTAGTAAGACCCATTGGCCTTAGGATGTCTGAAAACAATCTTAGGTGCACCATAGGGTCTCCGGACCCATCAAATCGATCGATGTGCGGCATCTTGAATCTGTCAGGCAGCGTCACGGCTGCGTCGGTATACCCATCTTCGATGTCAGGGATGGTCTTGACTCCCTGGGACCTTTTGAATAGCTTTTCGAGCTTGCTCAGCTTTAATGCCGTGGGATCTGTCTCGAACTCAAAAGGAGAGTCCGGTAGGTTGGTGGGTGTTTTGGATAACTGGGGTTGGATTTGGGGTAGGATCGAGGGTGGAGGTGGTCCAATGGGAATGTCCGTGTCATTCTGAACATTAGCTGTCTCCCCAAGGGTAGGAATTCCTGGCGAGGGAGGAACTTGTTGCGAAGCAGATGCTCTGTTTTGCTGTTGTAACCTCACGATTAACTCCGCTTGTTCATTCATAACCGTGGCCTGCTGCTTCGCGAACTCTGCCTGCCGGACAGCATCCCGCTGCATCATTTTCATGCTCTCTTAGAGTTGGCGCACCATCTCCTCTAAACTAGCCATATTGTTTTGCTCTGACTGAATTATCGGTATATGTTCCCTCTCTGTGGGTGAAACAGAACCCTGATCCCTACTGTACACAGGTGGGGTAGATAAAACCCTCTGTACTGACTGTCGAACTGATGCCCTCTGCCTAGCTGTCCTCCGTCTAGTAACCGGGGGTAGAGAGTGGTGCACTGGTTGTCCGTCTACCAGATCCTCAGATCGATGGAGCCGACGACCTCTAATCCAAAGTGCTTGGGGAATATCTACCGGGTTGGAAGGAATGGTGCTAAACTACCTAGCAAAAAGATAAATAAAGCAGTAAATAAACAAACAATCGGACAGCACAACGACGTAAAATAAACACATACAACGCACAGTTGGGCATTCATAATACACAATTGGTAAGCCGAACACACTGTTCCCCGATACTGATCACTGTTCCCAAAACTAAACCTGGTATCCGCGGATAACTGATTCTCATAAACTGATACTAATCCCCTCAGATCTAATTGCTCAATCTTGCAAACTACCATGTACGTTCCCTGTAGAGATACATTAAAAGCACATATCAAATAAAGAGAGCCAAAACACCCCTATGTTAGGGTAGGGTTTCCCAGTCCTATTTTGTCAGGAACTAGGGTTTCACTACGCACGCAGCAGTTTCAAACAACCTATAATCGGGTAAGCAGCCTGTCCTAACTCGGAATGGTCGCTATGGATCCGAATATGCACTAGGTCAAATGGTCGAAAAGGGTGCCCCGGTAAAACCGGGGTTTGTGTTCCCATACTGTCAGAGCCCATAACCGGTTAGCCTTATGGTCATGCCTTGACAAGACAAGCCTCTGGCAAACCATTCAGGAATGGCAGATGGCAAACACGGTGTCCTAGGCGCACCAATGCACATGCAATGCAAAGAGACACATAAATGAGATCAAAACAGGATATCATGAGTTCGAGTCAAGCTCTCTAAATACTCCCCAGCAGAGTCGCCAGAAACCGTAGACGCGCCCGCGTGGGGCCTCATGCTACAGTTCGGACTCAATTTGTGTCACGGTTCTTTAATCTTAAACCAAAGAGTCCAAATCCGGCAAATCATTTTGAGAAACAGATTTTTTGAAAAGAAGTGTCAAACATGGACTGCTTTGCCAGATACAGAGTCGCCACCAAAATATTTTTTAATGGGGAAATTTAGGAAACCCTGACTCGGTGCCAAAGGCCACGTGTCCGTCATTGCCAAAGTTGCCTCGGCTCGAGAGCTAGGGTACGATTGGGGAAGGTCAGCTATGAGCACCCTCTCTCGCCCGATCCGAAGATCGGCCTCTACTAACCGTGATATCCAGTTTTGAAAACGTTATGTGTTCTTATTCCGATTATTAGCCTATAATTACTATGTTACGCGCACGGCAAACAAGTATAGACTAGATTGCCTAATTTGGAAATAAGCATTGCATATCCGTTTATTTTAGAAAATGTTTTCGAATTTTGCTACTCGCAAGTAGGCTAAAATACGGATTTCAGCGAGTTTTTCCAACTCAAACAATCCAACCTTCACCCACAGGCAATCAATCAGTTAATATCACGTAAGCATTTAGCCGCATGGTAAGCATACTGTCATGGCAACACTCACACGCATGAGGTATGCTAAAGCATAAATACTTACAATGTACTCCGTGCCAAAACAATAACTAGTTAGCAAACATGCGTGATCCTAGTTTATGTCAAATTGACTAATGCAACACATGCAAGATGCAATTAGAGTAGGCTCGGCTAACCTAAACATGGCATGTGAAATGCGATCAATTGATGCACGTATTCAATTTGGATTTGAAAGTACAAATGCAGTTAGCATGATGTACCGAGCCCGGTGCATGTGATACAAATGCATGAATGCACGCATGCATAGCATATGGTATGCTAATTTTAAATATGCCCTATTCTACCATCATAAGAAGGTAAATAAAAGGGAAGAAAGACGTGAGGTTGGAAGACATACACACACTCACGCACACTTGTTACACAATTGCCCCCACTCGGAGGGTCCGAATAAATATTACAGTCCGAATAATAAACACATTAATTATTACAGAATGTCTAATTAACTAACAGAACGAATGCAAAAAAAGAAAGGTGGCCACAGCCCCCGCCTCAGGATACGCAAATGATGCATGCTCGAACCCGTCTCACCCGGAAAGCCCGTACCATACCATAGCTGCCTCTGTTTTCACTGCCTTGCTTTTCTAAAAAATTCCAGAATTCTGGGATAGGTTCCTTGCACACTGCAGAATACCATCGGCTGGAGGAAATGTCCACCGGCAATATATAATTTCCATCGGTTGCTGATGGAGTTATCGGCCATTCACCTATGGCCGGTCGGCACTGAATTCTGCCGATCGGCAGAAACTTCCTGCAGAAGACAGTTTTGACAGCAACAGAGGACAGACAGTATATGGCATGGGATTTCAGGCACATGTAAACATGGCCATGTTCCCCATCATGTATTAAACTCAGGGAAGCATGGCCCTCGATCCTCGAGCTATCAATAGTGCATTTGATACATGATAGCCTAAGGAGCCAAGGTTGCCATTTGATGTACAAATGCATGCAACACACAAATGAGGACCAAGAGCCTATCATGCCAAAGTCAAGGGCCTCGATGACCGAGGGTTGAGGTGTGTTTTGTCACTCGAAGTACAAACACCCCTCATTCCTCACACTTGGTTTGACACCCCAAACCAAGCAATGCAATGCATGTTATGCAAACATGGCTCAAAATGCAACATAATACTAAGATGCAAAACATGCCAAATGCCATGCAATCACCATGGCAAGTATGCAATGCTAGGCATGCAAGATGTAAATGCAATGCAAACATGGATGATTTAGCAATAGGATCATCATGTTACAACACCTAATGAAGCAATCATGCGACAAACATGAGACAGGCATGCAATGGGGGACTTAAACCATAAAGGGGCAGACCTTAATCCACCCCAAAACAGTGGCCAAAAAGTGTCCAAAATGATGGACAAACACTCATGCCAACACGCAAGCCGATGGACCTAAGGCTAAGGCACAAAAGGGGGCACCTCACTTCCACTAACATGACCATTCAAGGCATGAATTAGACAAGCAAAAACAGAATCTTAGCATGCAAAAATGGACTCCAAAACCTACTAATATGGCAGCTTAAGTGGCCCTAATGAGATGCATGCACCAAAACTCATTTCTAGGCATAAAAGGGCACATCCTCAAAGCATGAAAGAGGTCACATATGCAAACATACAAACATGATTTATGGGCTGAAATATGGTCCTAAATGATGCCAAATCATGAGGATGGTCTAAGCTACGCATGCTAGAGGCCAATATGCTCAAGGCTTACAAGCCAAAATACAAAGAGTGGACACCAAACATGGCAAGCACGATTGAAACAGGTGGCCAATAGGCCTTAAACATGGTAAAATAATGCCAACACCTTCATGGAACTAAGCTAACACATGCAAGAATTATGGCCTAAACACAAGATGCATTTCTAGGCCAAATAGAGGAATGTAAAGCAAGTATGTTAAGCATGCAAAAGGGCATGAATCTGACCAAAAAAAGAGATAACATGTGACCTAGAAACACCAAAAAAACTCTGAAATAGGGCCAAAATCAATCAAGCATGCATGTCGTCCTTTAAGCCAAAAGGCAAGGAAATGAGGCAATGAAGGGAGAGGGGTGTCCCTCCCCTATACAAGACTTCAAACCACCTTCCTCACCACTGAAAATCCACTGGTTTTCAGTGGTGAGAAGACCAAAACACTCAAGCAAACAAGGCCTCACAAAGGAAGCACCAAAAAGGCCAAATAAGGCCTAAGAGGGTGAGTTTGAACTCAAACCACAAAAGACCCTTAATGAAAGTTCTTAAGCATGAAAATATAAGCCTTTTTTATGTTATGCAAAAAACCTAAATCAGCAAGCAAGATAGGTAAAAACTAGTGCAAGTTTGGGGAAACTAAACTAAAGTGATTACCCTTGAAGATCCTTTGAAGAACAGCCAATGCAGCCCTCTTCTTTTGATCAAAAATAGTCCAAAAACTCAAGGATCAACCCTCAAAGCTCCTCAATCTCGGAGCAAGGTGTAATGGTGTGTGTATTAGTGCAAAAGTAAGGTAAAAGTAAACTTTTAGGCCACAAAAACACACACAAGAGAGGAGAGAGAGGGAAATATAGAGAGAGGATGTATCTATATGTATAAGCTCTGGTTTTTTCCTTCAAACTTCCAACCTAGAACAAGGAGAAGGCCATTCCTCTTATAGAAGTCCCTCTTGCAAAGCTTACTCAACAAGCTTGCTTAGAGGGAAATCCCTCCATACACGTGTATGGAGGGGAACAGAGTGGGTGCCAGCTATCACAGCTGGCACAAAATATCTACATAAAGTAGATGAACAGTAGTCGGCTGCTCAAAATTGTCATTTTGACAAAAAGGAGTGCCGACCGGCAACAAATAATGCCGACCGGCAGTAAACACTACCGATAGCAACAAAACAGCAGCCGGTGGTCTCTAGCCATGGCCGGTGGTGTGTGGGGATGCTTCACAAGGCATTCCCTGCCTTTCCAAGGCAAAACACAAGTGTTTGGTGCAAAACCAGACACTAAACAGTCGAGTTCGGGGATCCTGAGGCAAGGCGCGTAGCCGAGACCTCCGGGAGCTCCAAACGAACACGAACATGGATGATCACCGGGTGTTCAAACGGTGACGTCCAAGTCTTGAGGACGGTCAAAAATGGGGTGTCTATAGTGGTAGGCCTAGGAGGCAGGAAGTGCCTGTACCGGAGGAGATTCCCGTGATGCAGGAGGGAGTCGACCAGGCCAATATGGCCGAGCTAGTAGGACAGCAGGCTATGGGCACTTTAGCCCGTGGGATACCCGATGCTTTGAAGGAATCTATGGGCATTCTCAGAGCTGAGAATCCAGTTCAGGCCCAGGTTGTGGATGCAGGGCCTTCCTTTCTGAAGAGGGAGTTCTTCTGGTCTAATCTGGACGAGTTTGTCGGTGATCCGAAGGAGCCACTTAAGGCTGACGAGTGTTTGGAACAAATGAGTAAGACATTTGAGATGCTTGGCATTGAGGACGGAGCATTGAAAGTGACCTTGGCATCTTTCTATCTTAAGGGGGATGCGGGTCAGTGGTGGAAATTCACGAAGGGTCGTATTGGTGGCACTTGGGAGGCTTTTGCAGCTGAGAGACCAGTTCTGCCAGTTTTTGCACCTGAGTTCTTTAGTGGCCGAGTTTGAGGCTGTATTTCCTAGTCTGTCCAGGTTTGCACCTGAGCTCGTGGCGTCTGAGGAACGCCGTTACATTGAGTTTGAGAAGAAGTTGAGGCACGACCTCAAGATGAGAGTTGGGGGTTCTATGACCCGAGACTATGGGCGCTTGGTTGATGCTGTAACCCATATATAGATCATGATGCAAGAGGAGGAGGGGCAGAGAGGCTCCAAGAGGAGTCAAGATGGTCAAGGTGATGGCAGGAGACAGAGGGGTTCTAACCCTCAGCAGTCTCATGGTGGTTTTGCTAGATCGACCTTTCCAGTGCTGAGTGCGGGCTCGGGGAGAGGCAATTAGGAAGATATCACCTGTTACAAGTGTGGTCAGCTGGGCCACAAGTCTTCAGTTTGCCCACAGAGGCGAGGAGGTCAGCGAGCTACTTCTTCTTCGGCTCGACCTCAGGGCCAGAGTCAGGGCAGAGGCCAGCCTTTGTCTTGTTATCAGTGTGGTCAGTCGGGGCACCTGAAGAGGTTTTGCCCGCAGTTGAGTGCCACATCGGGAGCGTCTGGTTCTAGACAGACGTAGAGTTTTCAGCCAGCACAGTCAGTTCAGGCCTCGAGGGCCAATCCGGAAGCTGCGTCGTCCCAGTCTGTGCAGCAGTCGTTTGCTCCGAGGGGTGAGCAGGTAAAGCAGAGACCTTCAGGGTGCGTGTATGCTGTTACCGTGCAGGACCTTGTACCTGCTCCATCAGTTGTGAGAGGTACCTTCTTGTTTTGTAACTCGGTTACTAATGTGTTGATTAATACGGGTGCATCTCATTCTTTTATATTTGCTGTATTTGCATCTGTTTTGGGATTGGAGTTGGCGCAGTTAGCATCTCCTATATGTGTTGTATCACCTGTTGGGGGTGAATTGACTTTGAAACAAGGATGTAGAGGTTGCGATATAGAGGTCACTGACCGTTGGCTTGTGTTACCTTTTGCAGTTATGCCTATGTCGGGTTTTGATGTTATTTTGGGTATGGACTGGCTATCGTCATACCGGGCAGTTATTGATTGTTACCGCCAGAGGGTCACAGTATGTACCCCGAGCGGGGAATGTTTCCATTTCTTGGGGGATCAGGTTGGTAGTGTGTTGCCACCGGTGTATGATCCGCGAGGGCGGAGTGAGCTTAGTGATCTTCTTGCTAGCCTTTTGAGTAGTGAGTGTGATGAGACCCAAATTATATTGCCGAGGGTGGTGTGTGAGTATTCAGATGTCTTTCCCGAGGATCTTGTTAGCTTACCACCTCACCGAGAGATTGAGTTCTCTATTGATCTAGTGCCCGGCACGGCGCCGATTTCTATGGCACCTTATTGTTTTGCCCCAGCCGAGTTGGTTGAGTTGAAGATTCAGCTCCAAGAGTTACTAGATAAGGGCTTTATTCGCCCTAGTGTTTCACCGTGGGGAGCACCAACCCTCTTTGCTAAAAAAAAAGATGGTGCCTTGAGACTTTGTATCGATTACCGGAAGTTGAATCGAGCTACGGTCAAGAATAAGTACCATATGCCTCGTATAGATGATCTGTTTGATTAGTTGAAGGGTTCCCGTTGTTTCTCTAAGATAGACTTGAGATCGGGTTACCACCAGTTGAGGGTCAGGGAGGAAGATATTCCGAAGACGGCATTCCGTACGCGGTATGGCCACTATGAGTTTCCAGTAATGCCTTTTGGGCTCACCCATGCACCGACAGTGTTTATAGATTTGATGAACCGGATATTCTGGGAATTCTTAGATCGTTTTGTGGTCGTTTTTGTGGACGACATTTTGATTTATTCACCTTCTGAGGAGGAGCATGAAGAACACTTGAGAGTGGTGCTTGAATTGCTTAGAGCCTATAGGCTGTATGCCAAGTTTGGGAAGTATGAGTTCTGGCTAGGAGAAGTCAAGTTCTTAGGCCATGTGGTTTTCGGGAAAGGGGTGTCTGTTGATACATCCAAGATTGAGGCAGTGCAAGATTGGGCACAGCCTAAGAGTGTGTTTGAGATCCGCAGTTTTCTGGGATTAGCTGGGTATTACCGTTGATTTGTGAAAGATTTCTCCAGGCTAGCTTCACCATTGACTAGATTGACGCGGAAAGGGGTAAAGTTTGTATGGAGTGAGACTCGTGAAAAGTCATTTCAAGAGCTGAAACTTAGATTGACCACCGCTCCGATTTTGATTATTTCGGAGAGAGGGTTGGGTTATGTTGTTTATTGTGATGCCTCACGAGAGGGTTTGGGTTATGTGTTGATGCAAGAGGGGAAAGTTGTAGCCTATGGCTCTCGTCAGTTGAAAATACACGAGAAGAATTACCCTACACATGACCTAAAACTAGCAGCTGTGATCTTTGCCTTGAAAATCTAG
This sequence comes from Camellia sinensis, assembly GCF_055761805.1. Classification (NCBI taxonomy): domain Eukaryota; kingdom Viridiplantae; phylum Streptophyta; class Magnoliopsida; order Ericales; family Theaceae; genus Camellia; species Camellia sinensis. The sequence goes on from NC_138965.1 coordinate 88,682,299, forward strand.
AGGCACTACCTTTATGGTGAGAGATTCGAGGTGTTCTCGGATCATAAGAGCCTAAAATATCTGTTTACACAGAAGGACTTGAACTTGAGGCAGAGGAGGTGGATGGAGTTTATTGAGGATTGTGACTTTGAGTTGCAATATCACCCGGGAAAGGCCAATGTTGTGGCCGATGCCCTTAGTAAGAAATCCATTAGTGATATAGCTTGTGTAGCCATCCGGGAGTGGGAGATGTTGGGTGTCCTGGGCGAGTTTGATTTGCTTCTAGGCGAATCTGTTGAGGCTGCGGCCTTGTTTTCTGTTGTTGCGTAGCCTACACTTGTGACTAGAGTGTTAGAGGCACAGAGAGATGACCTTGAAGTAGAATCCCTCCGAGAGAAGATCTCCAATGGGAAGGTTGAGAAGGGTTTGACGGTGTATCCCGACCTGAGTGTGAGATACCAAGACCGTTTGTTTGTGCCGGAGTCTTGCCGAGAGGAGGTACTCCGAGGGTTTCACCATTCACGCTTTGCGGTGCATCCGGGAGGCACTAAGATGTATTGTGATTTTGTAACAAGCCCGCGGGGGGACCTCGCTACAGCTCGGACTCGACTTTTCGTAGTCACGGTTCTAAGTCTGAACCAAAGAGTCCAAATCCGACAAATCGTACAAATCGTTTTGAGAAAACAGATTTTTGAAAGAAGTGCCAAACATGGACTGCTTTGCCAGATTAGAGTCGCCACCTAAATATTTTATTTTGGGAAATTTAGGAAACCCTGACTCGGTGCCAAAAGGCCACGTGTCCGTCATCACCAAAGTTGCCTCGGCTCGGGAACTTGGGTACGATTGGGGAAGGTCACTTCGTGAGCACCCCCGCTCGCCCGGTCATAGACCGGCCTCTACTAACCATGATATCAATTTTTGAAAACATTGTGAGTTCTTATTCCGGTTATTAGCCTAGGTTACTATGTGATGCACACAGCATATAAGTATAGACTGGATCGCCCGAATTGGAACAAAACATTTCATGCTTGTTTATTTGAAAGATGATTTGCTACTCGCAAGTAGGCTTAAAATGCAGATTTTACCACCCGCAGGTGGGTTTAGAAAAGATGGTTTTGCCACTATCTAGTGGGCTTAAAACAAACAGTCGATGATTTATTCCAATCTAAACAACTCAACCTTCACCCACAGGCATTCAGGCAGATATATCACATAAGCATATAGCCTCATGGTAAGCATGCTATTCATGGCAGTCTCTCACACGCATGCGAGGATGCTAAAGCATAGAACTTACCGAGTACTCCAAGCCAAAATAGGAACTACATTAGAAATCATGCATGATCCTAAGTATACAAAAATGCTTAATGCAACACATGCAAAATGCAACTATAGTAGGCTCGGCTATTCTAAGATGGCATATGAAATGCTACAACTAACATGTATTCAACTTTGAAATTGAAAGTATGATGCAGTTAGTATGATGCGCCGAGCCCGGTGCATGCAAAACAGATGAATGATGCAAACATGCTGTCATACTGTATGCTAATTTTAAACATGCCCTAATCTAATCTTCATAAGCGGATAAATAAAAGGGAGAAAGACGTCGGGTTGGAAGACATACATCACACTCACGCACACTTATTACAGTTGTGCCCTCACTCGGAGGGTCCGAATAAATAATACAGTCCAAATATTACAGTCCCCAAAATAAAAGAATATTACAGTCCAAAATATTACAGAATTCTAATTAATTAATGAATTAACTAGAAAGCAAATAAACTGGCGTGCAAGCCAGGGACTGCCTTGCTTCTGGTGGATGATGCATGTCCGGACTGTCTTGCGCGGAAATCCACCGGAATGCCCCAATTAGCCTCTGTTTACACCTGTTATTTTTTGAAAAGCGTGCCAAGTCCCGGAAAGTTGTTGATTCCTGATTTTCCTACAACAGAGAGCAAGAAAGGGGCATAGCAATGTATTTGCACAAATATATGCATGTCTCGATCCTCGTGCCACCAATCACGCATACCGAGGCATGATGGCAGAGGAGTCGAAATGCACAACTCAATATAGGATGAATGCACATGAAACTACAGCTAAAACCTAACTCCATCATGGATAATCCGGAGTGTCGGTGACTGGGGAATTGAGACACATTCCGTCACTCGGAGTACGAAACATACCTCGTTTCCCGTGCCCGGGCTAACTCATATTCCGGACACGATGCAATATGCATGATATGCGTGAAATGCAACTAAGATGCAATCCTAACATATACAATGCTATGAAAATGAGATGTCTCGAAATGCGTGCACACGGGCACGCAAACCGAGAAAATGACAGAATGCACTGAAAATGAGGTGCCTCGAAATATGTGCACGCGGGCACGCAAATCGAGGCGATGATAGGTGTCTCGAAATACGTGCACGCGGGCACGCAAACCGAGGCGATGATATGTGTCTCGAAATACGTGCACGCGGGCACGTAAACCGAGGCGATGATATGAAAAAAGACAAATGGGCTTATTCCAACATGAGTGAGCCTCAGCCACACTCACATAGGATGCCGACGGATAAAAAAGGAGTGCCTCGAAATGCGTGCACACGGGCACGCAAACCGAGGCGATGACAAAATATTATGAAATGACAAATGGGCTTATACTAATATGAGAGAGCCTCAGCCACATTCACATAAGATGCCGATGGCAGAAAATGAGGTGCCTCGAAATGCGTGCACACGGGCACGCAAACCGAGGCGGTGCATACGCAATGCAAATGACATGGAAAATGACAAATGGACTTATACTAACATGAGAGAGCCTCAGCCACACTCACATAAGATGCCGATGGCAGAAAATGAAGTGCCTCGAAATGCGTGCACACGGGCACGCAAACCGAGGCGGTGCATACGCAATGCAAATGACATGGAAAATGACAAATGGACTTATACTAACATGAGAGAGCCTCAGCCACACTCACATAAGATGCCGATGGCAGAAAATGAAGTGCCTCGAAATGCGTGCACACGGGCACGCAAACCGAGGCGGTGCATACGCAATGCAAATGACATGGAAAATGCAAAATGGACTTATACTAACATGAGAGAGCCTCAGCTACACTCACATAAGATGCCGATGGCAAAAATGAGGTGCCTCGAAATGCGTGCACACGGGCACGCAAACCGAGGTGGTGCATACGCAATGCAAATGACATGGAAAATGACAAATGGACTTATACTAACATGAGAGAGCCTCAGCCACACTCACATAAGATGCCGATGAATGAAAAACGAAGTGCCTCGAGATGCGTGCACACGGGCACGCAAACCGAGGCAATGGCAGAATGCGATGAAATGATATGGAAACATGATATGGGCTTATACCAACATGAGTGAGCCTCAGCCACACTCACATAGGATGCCGTCGGATAAAAATGAGGTGCCTCGAAATGCGTGCACACGGGCATGCAAATCGAGGCAATGATAAAATGTGATGCAACATGGAAAAAATGATATGCAAGCATGCTAATGGAATTCCAGCAACAAAACAAGGGGAAAACAGCCCCGGGATGAGGCGAAATGACATGAAATGCAAGGAAATGTCCCGAAATGCAACATTAGGCACCCGAAATGACCTATAGCTATGCTAAACATGCACAATATGGACATGCAATGCAAAGACAAAAGCTAGACAGTCCCAAAAGATGCACTTTCACAGTTATAAACATGGCCAAACAGCAAGCATAGGTAAGGGAAAAATAGTATGCAAGAAAAGGGGGCAAAAGAGGGGTAATGAAGCAAGTGGTATAAGCAAAACCCAAACTGAAAAATTTCCTTCTACAACACTGAAGAGGGACCAAAAATATGAACCTTTACAGTATATGGCAGCCTCAAAATCAGTATACAAATATGCTAAAAATGTGATGCAAAACAAAGCTCAAAAAATGCTATAACATGAAGTATACAAAATAATCACCAAACAGAAAAAAAGTGTTAATGAAACATGAAGTATAGATCAAAATAAGACTATCTCTAGGCCTGTAAAATGGCCGAAAACAAAAGCATGGTAGGCTAACTAAACACGCAAGAAAACGAACCAAAAGGTAGCCAAAGAGGCAAGTGATATATGCAATACTCAAACTGAAAAATTCCCTTCTACAACATTGAAGAGGGACCAAAAATAAGCATATTTCCAGAACTGTAAAATAGCCAAAACAGAATACAAACATGCTAGAAATGCAATGCAAAATTAGGCTCAAAAGTGGCTATAACATGAGGTATGCAAAATATTCCACAAATGGGCAAAGACCCTTAATGAAACATGTTAAGAAGGTCAAAATAAGACTATCTCTAGGCCTGCAAATCGTCCAAAAATGGAAGCATAATGGGCTGCCAAAGCATGCAAGAAAACGGTATTTAAGGAGGACATTGAAGCAAGTGCAACATGGAGGGCTCAAACAGGGTTGAGCCCTTAATGAGACATGAAAATGAGCTCAAAATAATGATCTTTCCAGTTTTGGTCGGAGCTCAAATGTACAAGAAAGAAAGGCTAAGAAATGTTGCCAAAAATGAGCTCAAAAGAGAGAAAGTGGACTTACCCTTGAAGATCAATTCTTTTGTTGCTTCTTGGGCCAACTTTGTTGCCTCTTAGCTTCTGGAATTCCTCTCCTTGCTCTTGGAATGGAGTGGTGGTGGTAGAGCTTGGTGTTGTAGTGTAAATGGTGGTGTAGTACTTGAAGCTTTTTAGGAAAATGAGAGAGATGGAGGAGGATTTGTCTCTTGAGGCTTGAAGAACCAATTTTCTAACCTCCTAAAGGGGAGGAGAGGTTCTCTTTATATAGAGAAACCAAAGGGGCAAAGCTTCTCTTGGAAGCTTTGACCAAAAGGGCCAAGCTTCTCTTAGAAGCTTGGAGCAAAAGGGCCAAGCTTCTTGGAGAAGCTAGGCAAAAAGGGTCAAGAGGTTCAAGCTTCTTGGAGAAGCTATCCAAAAGGGTCAAAAGGTTCAAGCTTCGTGGAGAAGCTAAACAAAAAGGTTCAAAAGGGTCAAGCTTCTTGGAGAAGTTTTAAAAAAAGGGTCAAAAGGTTCAAGCTTCTTGGAGAAGCTAAACAAAAAGGTCAAGCTTCTTGGAGAAGCTAAAAAAAGGGGTCAAGCTTCTTGGAGAAGCTAAAAGAGGTCAAGCTTCTTGGAGAAGCTAAAAAAAAGGTCCAAAAGGGTCAAGCTCCCTCAAGAAAAGGTCTCGGTTAGGAGAAGTGGCCGATTGATCAAAAATAGTGGCCGGCCATGAACTTTTAGGGTCCTCCCAAGTGTGTAGATCACAGATATGTGGTCGAAAGTTGGCAACACTAACTCCAAGGTGTTCAACATTAGCCCGGAAGTTGGGAAAACGGGCGCCGGGAGGCTCCGGAGGAGAGATAACTGGTTGCTGCAACAATTGCTGGCCTCCCACCCTTCAGTGACCTTCCCTGTGATAAAACAGAGGTACCTGCCCAAAATGAACGAAAACCATTGCAAAACGAATGTTCCGGGGCCAAAACACGCAGTTCGAGGTCCCGAAAATGGGCTGTTAAGCACCGAAAGTGGCATTCGACCTCGAAGTGGGTTTCTCAGCCCCCAGTGTCCCTCAAAAGGGAGCAAATAGGAAGTATGCCAAAAATCAGAGCAATAGGAGATGGTTAAGCGGTCCCGAACCGAGGCACACGGCCTGACGGCTCTGAAAACCGGGAACCGGACTCCGAAATGGGAAAAATGGCCTACGGCCACCAAATGTAGCCTACGGACATTGAGAGATGGTCTGCGGGACCTCTCCCTCCCCTCAGGAAAAGAAACAGAGAAAAACGAGTCTGGTTCGCAAACCGAGACAAGGCACAGGAGAGAGTTCGGAAGTCCGGAGGCAGGGCTCACGGCCGCGACTCTGAAACTTCTGAACGAGCACAACATGCAATATCACCGAGTGCTCAACTGGTGACGTCTGAGTCTCGAGGTCGGTCAAAAATGGGGTGTCTACAGTTGCCCCTCTTTGACAGAACTCGGAAGTCACAAGTGACGGGAGTGAATGTCAAAGCCTAGAGACGACCCATTTTTGACAAGGCCGAAGACTCAGACAAACATACAAGATAAACAGAGATGTGCCCGCAGGCAGGGGCAAAATGCAAATGATAAGGCAAGAAGCCGAACATAACTTATGATTATGCAAATGAAAGCTGTAATGAAGCATACCATGCAACAGTTTTAAGCAAGTGAATACCAATCTAATTACATTTCATGTAGAAAGGATGTAAGAAAATTATGCAATTCTCACTGCGTCTCACGCGGAGAAGGCTAAAAGCGACTACCGAGACTACCCGGAGCCTTACACACAACATCTCTCTGCGTATCACACATAGGAGAGGAAGAAGGTAAACCTTTCAGCGTATCACACGCAAGAGAGGAAAGGTAAACTTCTCAGCATATCACACGCAAGAGAAGAAAGGAAAATTCCTCAGCGTATCACACGCAAGAGAAAACCTCTCAGCATGTCACATGCAAGAGAGAAAAGGGAGATTTCTCAGCGTATCACACACAAGAGAAAACCTCTCAGCATATCACATGCAAGAGAGAAAAGATAAATTTCTCAGCGTATCACACGCAAGAGAAAACATCTCAGCATATCACATGCAAGAGAAAACCTCTCAGCATATCACATGCGAGAGAGAAAAGATAAATTTCTCAGCGTATCACACGCAAGAGAAAACCTCTCAGCATATCACATGCAAGAGAAAACCTCTCAGCATATCACATGCGAGAGAGAAAAGATAAGTTTCTCAGCGTATCACACGCAAGAGAAAACCTCTCAGCATATCACATGCGAGAGAGAAAAGATAAGTTTCTCAGCGTATCACACGCAAGAGAAAACCTCTCAGCATATCACATGCAAGAGAGAAAAGGTAAGTTTCTCAGCGTATCACACGCAAGAGAAAACCTCTCAGCATATCACATGCAAGAGAGAAAAGATAAATTTCTCAGCGTATCACACGCAAGAGAAAACCTCTCAGCATATCACATGCAAGAGAGAAAAGGTAAGTTTCTCAGCGTATCACACGCAAGAGAAAACCTCTCAGCATATCACATGCAAGAGAGGAAAGATAAATTTCTCAGCGTATCACACGCAAGAGAAAACCTCTCAGCATATCACATGCAAGAGAGGAAAGATAAGAATTGTAAGTGAAAAGGTGCATAACGATGCAGGTGAAGTGTACATAACAATGCAAGTAATGAGCATAACAATGCTAGAAGATGTGCATAACAATGCAAGCAATGAGCATAACAATGCTAGATAGATGTGCATAACAATGCAACGAATGATCATAACAATGCTAGATAGATGCGCATAACAATACAAGGAATGAGCATAACAATGCTAGATAGATGTGCATAACAATGCAATGAATGAGCATAACAATGCTAGATAGATGTGCATAACAATGCAACGAATGAGCACAACAATGCCAGTGGAACGCGCGTAACAACACCCGTTTGAAACAAAAATACCGAATAAGGGAATACAAGCCTTAAGTAGACCAAATTCCAAACGCAACCTCCGATTTACCTCTCGGAGGGGTCACGATATATTCCAAAAAGGATACACCTCGTGCATGCCGACTGACGATGAGCCACACATCGAAGATATGAGTTGAAAATTCCGCAGAAACATTTTGAACTGAAAAGAGTGGGTTCTCCTTGCACTTTCTTGATTGTACTTCCAAACCGCAGTTACTACCTTTCCTTCCTAGCCATGTTCACAACTTTCCCTATTCTCCAACGGGGTGACAGGCTAGGTTGATTCAGTATCCAGAATCGAGGCGCATTCACATGCTATCTCAATCTATGGGGCTGCCATACAGATTTCAAGCCGAGGGCATGCCTCTGGGTATTTAAACCAGACTTTGGTCTCGGAAATCCCGAACCTTTACGTTCTAGGCATCGGCCATTCGAACTCTAGTTTCCACCGTCGCAGTTGGTCTCCTAGGAACTCATTGCGAACACGGCCAAGATGCCTCTGGCAGGGAATGGTACTCAGGGAGAGCACTTCTGATTACCATTTTGGCTTGAAGCAGACTTGATCTTGAGCTTGAGGTAGAGGCACACTCATACTTCGGAGCCTTGGCAAGACTTGAAGAGGCACACACGGGATGTAGTCTCGGAACTTACTGAAGTTGAAACAAACTCAGATACCCGACATTTCCTCTTTTGCTTTTGCTTTGTAGTCTGGAACCCATATAGCTTCAAATAGGTCCTAGTTCTATTGTTCCGACATGACCCGGGTTGAACCCTGTGATTTTATGAAAGAACAAATTTTGTTTTGTACAAATGTGGAGAATGGCATGGCACTCGGAGCACAAAACGATTTTGTTTTTGAAATTCAGAGATGAGCTTTCGACCAAGTATTGAGCCTATGACTGAACGCAGCAAAACGACGCAACAAGGAAATAAAAGGCACACAACCTAGACACATCGAGTAACACTCGAAACGACTCAAAACAAGAATCGAGATAAAACAAAAAGACACGACACTCAGACGTGCACAGGGAGCCTGTTTCACCGGGTAGTGTTCCCCACCCTCTCTCATTTGTAATCCTCACATCACTCGGCCCTCAAGCTCTGTTTTTCTGAAAAAGCCCTTTTCTCACTTTTTCTCTCATCACACATCTCTCTATTCTTCAATCTCTCATTTTTCATCCCTCCCCTGGGTGGTTGATGGATGAACAGGAAATTGCGGGCTCATGCCCAACATAATCAGCTCGCGGCTATTTCCTTCGGTGACATCTGTCGATGCGCCGGATGAGGGAATGGAGCATCTCGATCCATTCCAATTCGTGCTTCGCACTCGGCTTGATACCTCGCTGCTTGGAGGATGAGAGAACTTTCAGCCATTTGTTGTTAACTTCGGTTATCCCCTTTTTTGGCGGGTAGAGTGCCCTTCTGGCAAGTATGTTGGCAGTGGGGAAAAGGCAGGAAGCCTAACTCAACTGTGCCAGTAGTTCATCATTTTGACCATTTTAGTTTTAGTTTTCTCCTAAAAAAAAAATTTTGACCAAAATGAGAGTTAGATTAACATATTTGTTCAATTTTCTGATTTAAAATCATGCAAGTTAGGTAGTGAGCACTGAGAGTTTTCCTTTTTTGGGTCCAAGAAATGGTCCAGTTTTGAAAATGGAATACTTTTCGAGAAGATTAGTCAACCTTAGTAAAAATTCTCAAAAACTATTTTTGCAAATGACCACTGCTCAACGAGTACGGAACCTACTCTTGAGATGCGCAACCTCGGATCCATGGCAATGGAAAATTGCCTCTTGTCTGAAGGACACTGCATGGCAACGGAATGTTGCCCCTTGTTTGAAATGACACTGCGGCATTCTGAATGGCAACGGAAAGTCGCCCCTTGTTTGGATAGCACCGCAGCGCATTGAATGGCAACGGAAAGTTGCCCCTTGTTTGAATTACACCGCGGTGCATTGAATGGCAACGGAAAGTTGCCCCTTGTCTGAATGGCACCGTAGTGTATTGTAGTCAGTCCTTAGAGCGACGAACGCAACCAGACTCTCAGATATAAAGAAGGCAAAGATTATCAGAACCATTACATAGACATGATTGAGTTTGAAGTGTTTTACGGTTGGACTTCAGAATGAAGTTGCCTACGTATCCCAAAGATGGGAATCAAGCCTTACGTAGTTCGGGGTTAAGGTACACTCGGGTATTAACCTCTCCTTTTTAGGCTCTAACTTTTGCCAAGGCGCCCGTTGCGGGTTTTTGACCTTGCGAGCTTTGTTCTTCTTTTCTTTTCAATTCTTTTCATTTCTTTTTCCTTTTTTGATTTTTTCGTTCTTTTCTTTGCATCTTTCTTTTTTGTTCTCTTTTTTTCTTTTTGCATTTTTTGCTTCTTCTTTTTTTGTATTTTTTTCCTCTTGCTCTAACTTTTGCCTGGGTCGCCCTTCCGGGTTTTCGGCCCAGCGAGCCTCTCAAGGGTAAAAGTATAACAAGTCCATGCCAAATGGTTTTGAGATCCTAGAGTCATCTGAATCCAGGAGAATGGCTGCTGCTTTGCAAGAGGACTCATCTTCAGCTCTTCGAGCATGTCTGATATCTTTGCCCCTAGTTCGAGGGGTACTTCTGTTCTAGCTTTGCAAACTTCTTCTGATCTTCTGATCTTTTGATCTGACTTTCCTGGCCTCTTGTTCGAGGGCTGCTTCAAATCTAGCCACACAGGCCTCACATCGTAGTTGACCGTCGAACCTTCTGATTTCAAGTTCAAGGTTTGGAAGCGAAGGGGTTGAGTCTCGAGGCTGAGAGCGATCCTAGGCTGCACAATCTCAAGAGCGATTCCACACAGGTCTTCGCAAGACCGCGCAAAACATTTTGTTTTTGAAAGTTTTTAAGAAAGCGACAAATCGCTCGCGCTGAAGGTAGTGTGAAACCAGTCTGGATCAAGCCAGGGTCCTTCTCAGTACTCACGCTAACAAGCATGATTTCATTCATTAAGGGCTTAGCATGCCTCTCTTTCTCTCAAATGATCAAAGTTTTGCAAATCCCAAGGAATTCCTTCCTCTTCGTTTTTACTACAATGTTCAAAAAGAGTTTTGAAAAACTTAGGTCGATGCAATGATTCTGGGGCACAAGAGAGCAGGTGGAATGCACTGCCATTTCATTCAGATTCCATCACACCTAGCACACGGCAGCAGCGAACACAGAAGTGCAAAAATTACTGCTGTTTCATTTAAATCTTTCTGGCACAATTGGCACAAAGCAGGAGCAAGCACAAAGCATGAAAAAACACTGCTGTTTCAATCAAATCTGCTGGTGTTACTGGCTCCCTGGCAGAAACAGACTCAAAACAAAACGAAAAGACAAGCATAAAACAAAATGGTGACGCCCGAGGTAACATCCCCCGGAATCACCCGACTTCTATACAACAGGACTGACTCGATACAACAAGACAGACCCAAAACAAAACGACAAGACTGACTCAATACCCAAGTCAGAAAGCACAAAAACTAGTATTTGCAAAATGTTCAAAACAGTGCGTGCCATACGCCACATCCGGAGTAATCTGAGTGCCGCCTGCAGGTGGTTCATCCCTCGATCGTATCACATTATCCCCCACAAGTTCACTGATCAAGTGCCGATAGACTTTGCAGGACTTGGCGCGGGGATGATCCCGTTGTCGATCAGATCTTGTATTTCGTGGCGGAGACGAAAGCACATGTCAGTGTCATGGCCGGCTCGCTGATGGAAGGCACAGTAGTCGGCTGGATTGTGCGAGAGAGGGAGGTTCTTTGGTAATGGTTGCGGCTCCAGGGGCTTCAGATGCCCTTTCTTGATCAAAACCCCAAGAGCCTTTGACAAAGGCATATAAAGTGGGGTGAAAACCTTCTTAGCTTGGGGTGGATATTTGGCCGCTTGTGAGCTACTTCCGGACGCACCGGTGAATGGGGTAGCTGTTTTTGATACGGTGGTAGCAACCATGCCCACATCAGAAGATCTTGCAGCTGCATCACCACTGGTGGTTGCATTCGAACTGCGGGAAAACGCCCTCCTGGGCTGCTCCTTATCCTGGTCAAACAGACCCTGCCTCATTGCATCTTCGATTTGTACCCCCATATCGTGTAAATCTGAGAAAGTGGGAAAGGGGATTACAATCATTCTCTGCATTAGCTTAGGCTGGAGATTGCGCACAATCATCCGAATTTGATCCTTATCAGTAGGCCTTAGAGTCATCATCGAGGCCTTCGCCCTCCACCGGATCACAAAGTCCGAGAAAGATTCCTTGGGCTCTTGCCTTGTCGTTTCGAGATCACGAGTTGTGATCTCGATTTGAGTGTTGTATGAATATTGTGTGACAAAGGCCTCAGCCATCTCATCCCAATTCTTCTTCACTTCATCTTGTAGTCTTGCGTACCAATGGGAGGCCACACCCGACAGGGTTCGGCCGAATAGTGAGAGCTTCTGTGGTCGTGTTAGGCCCATCGGCCGCAAGACGTCTGCAAACAGTCGAATATGGACCATGGGGTCGCCGGTCCCGTCAAAGCGGTCGATTTGTGGCATTTTGAACCTATCAGGGAGTGTTACGGCCTCCTCGGTATATCCGTCTCCGATATCCGGCATAGCCTTGGCCCCTTGGGATTTTTTGAAGAGCTTCTCCAGTTTGCTCAATTTCAGAGCTGTATTATCAACCTCGACCTCGAATGGAGAGTCCGGGTGATTGGGTGTATGGACCTTGGACAGTTGTGGTGGAAGCGGAGGCGGAGCTGGCCCCGTTGGAAGACTTGTGTCCTCTTGCTGGTTCTGGATAGTCGGCACAGTATTCTGGATGTTTGGAGGAGCGTTCCGAACAGCAGGTATCTGCTCAGGTAATGGAGCCCCTGCCGGTGGAGGAATTTGTTGTGAAGCAGATGCCTCATTCTGCTGTTGCAGTCTAGTAATCAGTTCGGCCTGTTGGGTCATGATTGCGGCCTGCTGTTTGGAAAACTCCTCCTGACGGGCAGCGTCCTGCTGCATGAGTTTCATACTTTCTTGCATCTGGCGCATCATGGCCTCTATCCCTGATGTGTTCTGCCGTTCCATCTGACTGATTGGTATCTATCCCTTGCCTCTGGTGGAGGAACACTGATTGCCCTTGAACTGAATCTCTAACCTAGCAAAGTCTATCAGCACAAGTTCGATGAACCTCGGGGGATATCGGAGCCTTCAGAAGCTATGGTTCCCAGACTACCTAGCAAAAGAGAAAACAGACAGCATCTCAGCCTGATTCCATCTGAACGGATACAAGCATAGTTGAATGAGTGTGCCCTCTACTGAATTCTGCCCCAAAATCCTGCCCTAAACTGAGTCTGATACCCACGGGTAAAGCTGACTCCCAAATACTGATAGTAATGCCCGCAGGCCTGATGCCCAAACTCGCAAACTGGTGCCCGCAGGCCTGACGCCCAAACTCATACACTGATACATGCATTCCTGTAGAGACGCACTCTAAAGCACATAACAGATAAGTGAGAGCCAAAACACCCCTATGAAGGGGTAAGGTTTCCCTGTCCTATTTTGTCAGGAGCTAGGGTTTCACTACGCATGCAGCGGTTTCAAACAACCTATAAACGGGTAAGCAACCTGTCCTAGTATGGAATGGTCACTATGGATTCCGAATATGCACTAGGTCGAATGGTCAAAGAGGGTGCCCCGGTAAAACCGGGGTTTGTGTTCCCATACTGGCAGAGCCCACAACCGGTCAGCCTTATGGTCATGCCTTGACAAGACAAGCCTCCGGCAAACCGTTCAGGAATAGCAGATGGCAAACACGGTGTCCTAGGCGCACCAATGCAAATGCAATGCAAAGAAACACTCAAGTGTAGTAAAAAACAGATATCACGAGTTCGAGTCAAGTTCTCTAAATCCCCAGCGGAGTCGCCAGAAACTGTAACAAGCCCGCGGGGGGACCTCGCTACAGCTCGGACTCGACTTTTCGTAGTCACGGTTCTAAGTCTGAACCAAAGAGTCCAAATCCGACAAATCGTACAAATCGTTTTGAGAAAACAGATTTTTGAAAGAAGTGCCAAACATGGACTGCTTTGCCAGATCAGAGTCGCCACCTAAATATTTTATTTTGGGAAATTTAGGAAACCCTGACTCGGTGCCAAAAGGCCACGTGTCCGTCATCACCAAAGTTGCCTCGGCTCGGGAACTTGGGTACGATTGGGGAAGGTCACTTCGTGAGCACCCCCGCTCGCCCGGTCATAAACCGGCCTCTACTAACCATGATATCAATTTTTGAAAACATTGTGAGTTCTTATTCCGGTTATTAGCCTAGGTTACTATGTGATGCACACAGCATATAAGTATAGACTGGATCGCCCGAATTGGAACAAAACATTTCATGCTTGTTTATTTGAAAGATGATTTGCTACTCGCAAGTAGGCTTAAAATGCAGATTTTACCACCCGCAAGTGGGTTTAGAAAAGATGGTTTTGCCACTATCTAGTGGGCTTAAAACAAACAGTCGATGATTTATTCCAATCTAAACAACTCAACCTTCACCCACAGGCATTCAGGCAGATATATCACATAAGCATATAGCCTCATGGTAAGCATGCTATTCATGGCAGTCTCTCACACGCATGCGAGGATGCTAAAGCATAGAACTTACCGAGTACTCCAAGCCAAAATAGGAACTACATTAGAAATCATGCATGATCCTAAGTATACAAAAATGCTTAATGCAACACATGCAAAATGCAACTATAGTAGGCTCGGCTATTCTAAGATGGCATATGAAATGCTACAACTAACATGTATTCAACTTTGAAATTGAAAGTATGATGCAGTTAGTATGATGCGCCGAGCCCGGTGCATGCAAAACAGATGAATGATGCAAACATGCTGTCATACTGTATGCTAATTTTAAACATGCCCTAATCTAATCTTCATAAGCGGATAAATAAAAGGGAGAAAGACGTCGGGTTGGAAGACATACATCACACTCACGCACACTTATTACAGTTGTGCCCTCACTCGGAGGGTCCGAATAAATAATACAGTCCAAATATTACAGTCCCCAAAATAAAAGAATATTACAGTCCAAAATATTACAGAATTCTAATTAATTAATGAATTAACTAGAAAGCAAATAAACTGGCGTGCAAGCCAGGGACTGCCTTGCTTCTGGTGGATGATGCATGTCCGGACTGTCTTGCGCGGAAATCCACCGGAATGCCCCAATTAGCCTCTGTTTACACCTGTTATTTTTTGAAAAGCGTGCCAAGTCCCGGAAAGTTGCTGATTCCTGATTTTCCTGCAACAGAGAGCAAGAAAGGGACATAGCAATGTATTTGCACAAATATATGCATGTCTCGATCCTCGTGCCACCAATCACGCATACCGAGGCATGATGGCAGAGGAGTCGAAATGCACAACTCAATATAGGATGAATGCACATGAAACTACAGCTAAAACCTAACTCCATCATGGATAATCCGGAGTGTCGGTGACTGGGGAATTGAGACACATTCCGTCACTCGGAGTACGAAACATACCTCGTTTCCCGTGCCCGGGCTAACTCATATTCCGGACACGATGCAATATGCATGATATGCGTGAAATGCAACTAAGATGCAATCCTAACATATACAATGCTATGAAAATGAGATGTCTCGAAATGCGTGCACACGGGCACGCAAACCGAGAAAATGACAGAATGCACTGAAAATGAGGTGCCTCGAAATATGTGCACGCGGGCACGCAAATCTAGGCGATGATAGGTGTCTCGAAATACGTGCACGCGGGCACGCAAACCGAGGCGATGATATGTGTCTCGAAATACGTGCACGCGGGCACGTAAACCGAGGCGATGATATGAAAAAAGACAAATGGGCTTATTCCAACATGAGTGAGCCTCAGCCACACTCACATAGGATGCCGACGGATAAAAAAGGAGTGCCTCGAAATGCGTGCACACGGGCACGCAAACCGAGGCGATGACAAAATATTATGAAATGACAAATGGGCTTATACTAATATGAGAGAGCCTCAGCCACATTCACATAAGATGCCGATGGCAGAAAATGAGGTGCCTCGAAATGCGTGCACACGGGCACGCAAACCGAGGCGGTGCATACGCAATGCAAATGACATGGAAAATGACAAATGGACTTATACTAACATGAGAGAGCCTCAGCCACACTCACATAAGATGCCGATGGCAGAAAATGAAGTGCCTCGAAATGCGTGCACACGGGCACGCAAACCGAGGCGGTGCATACGCAATGCAAATGACATGGAAAATGACAAATGGACTTATACTAACATGAGAGAGCCTCAGCCACACTCACATAAGATGCCGATGGCAGAAAATGAAGTGCCTCGAAATGCGTGCACACGGGCACGCAAACCGAGGCGGTGCATACGCAATGCAAATGACATGGAAAATGACAAATGGACTTATACTAACATGAGAGAGCCTCAGCCACACTCACATAAGATGCCGATGGCAGAAAATGAAGTGCCTCGAAATGCGTGCACACGGGCACGCAAACCGAGGCGGTGCATACGCAATGCAAATGACATGGAAAATGCAAAATGGACTTATACTAACATGAGAGAGCCTCAGCTACACTCACATAAGATGCCGATGGCAGAAAATGAGGTGCCTCGAAATGCGTGCACACGGGCACGCAAACCGAGGCGGTGCATACGCAATGCAAATGACATGGAAAATGACAAATGGGCTTATACTAACATGAGAGAGCCTCAGCCACACTCACATAAGATGCCGATGAATGAAAAACGAAGTGCCTCGAGATGCGTGCACACGGGCACGCAAACCGAGGCAATGGCAGAATGCGATGAAATGATATGGAAACATGATATGGGCTTATACCAACATGAGTGAGCCTCAGCCACACTCACATAGGATGCCGTCGGATAAAAATGAGGTGCCTCGAAATGCGTGCACACGGGCATGCAAACCGAGGCAATGATAAAATGTGATGCAACATGGCAAAAATGATATGCAAGCATGCTAATGGAATTCCAGCAACAAAACAAGGGGAAAACAGCCCCGGGATGAGGCGAAATGACATGAAATGCAAGGAAATGTCCCGAAATGCAACATTAGGCACCCGAAATGACCTATAGCTATGCTAAACATGCACAATATGGACATGCAATGCAAAGACAAAAGCTAGACAGTCCCAAAAGATGCACTTTCACAGTTATAAACATGGCCAAACAGGAAGCATAGGTAAGGGAAAAATAGTATGCAAGAAAAGGGGGCAAAAGAGGGGTAATGAAGCAAGTGGTATAAGAAAAACCCAAACTGAAAAATTTCCTTCTACAACACTGAATAGGGACCAAAAATATGAACATTTACAGTATATGGCAGCCTCAAAATCAGTATACAAATATGCTAAAAATGTGATGCAAAACAAAACTCAAAAGGTGCTATAACATGAAGTATACAAAATAATCACCAAACAGAAAAAAAGTGTTAATGAAACATGAAGTATAGATGAAAATAAGACTATCTCTAGGCCTGTAAAATGGCCGAAAACAAAATCATGGTAGGCTAACTAAACACGTAAGAAAACGAACCAAAAGGTAGCCAAAGAGGCAAGTGGTATATGCAATGCTCAAACTGAAAAATTCCCTTCTACAACATTGAAGAGGGACCAAAAATAAGCATATTTCCAGAACTGTAAAACAGCCAAAACAGAATACAAACATGCTAGAAATGCAATGCAAAATTAGGCTCAAAAGTGGCTATAACATGAGGTATGCAAAATATTCCACAAATGGCCAAAGACCCTTAATGAAACATGTTAAGAAGGTCAAAATAAGACTATCTATAGGCCTGCAAATCGTCCAAAAATGGAAGCATAATGGGCTGCCAAAGCATGCAAGAAAACGGTATTTAAGGAGGACATTGAAGCAAGTGCAACATGGAGGGCTCAAACAGGGTTGAGCCCTTAATGAGACATGAAAATGAGCTCAAAATAATGATCTTTCCAGTTTTGGTCGGAGCTCAAATGTACAAGAAAGAAAGGCTAAGAAATGTTGCAAAAAATGAGCTCAAAAGAGAGAAAGTGGACTTACCCTTGAAGATCAATTCTTTTGTTGCTTCTTGGGCCAACTTTGTTGCCTCTTAGCTTCTGGAATTCCTCTCCTTGCTCTTGGAATGGAGTGGTGGTGGTAGAGCTTGGTGTTGTAGTGTAAATGGTGGTGTAGTACTTGAAGCTTTTTAGGAAAATGAGAGAGATGAGGAGGATTTGTCTCTTGAGGCTTGAAGAACCAATTTTCTAACCTCCTAAAGGGGAGGAGAGGTTCTCTTTATATAGAGAAACCAAAGGGGCAAAGCTTCTCTTGGAAGCTTTGACCAAAAGGGCCAAGCTTCTCTTAGAAGCTTGGAGCAAAAGGGCCAAGCTTCTTGGAGAAGCTAGGCAAAAAGGGTCAAGAGGTTCAAGCTTCTTGGAGAAGCTAGCCAAAAGGGTCAAAAGGTTCAAGCTTCGCGGAGAAGCTAAACAAAAAGGTTCAAAAGGGTCAAGCTTCTTGGAGAAGTTTTAAAAAAAGGGTCAAAAGGTTCAAGCTTCTTGGAGAAGCTAAACAAAAAGGTCAAGCTTCTTGGAGAAGCTAAAAAAAGGGGTCAAGCTTCTTGGAGAAGCTAAAAGAGGTCAAGCTTCTTGGAGAAGCTAAAAAAAAGGTCCAAAAGGGTCAAGCTCCCTCAAGAAAAGGTCTCGGTTAGGAGAAGTGGCCGATTGATCAAAAATAGTGGCCGGCCATGAACTTTTAGGGTCCTCCCAAGTGTGTAGATCACAGATATGTGGTCGAAAGTTGGCAACACTAACTCCAAGGTGTTCAACATTAGCCCGGAAGTTGGGAAAACGGGCGCCGGGAGGCTCCGGAGGAGAGATAACTGGTTGCTGCAACAATTGCTGGCCTCACACCCTTCAGTGACCTTCCCTGTGATAAAACAGAGGTACCTACCAAAAATGAACGAAAACCATTGCAAAACGAATGTTCCGGGGCCAAAACACGCAGTTCGAGGTCCCGAAAATGGGCTGTTAAGCACCGAAAGTGGCATTCGACCTCGAAGTGGGTTTCTCAGGCCCCAGTGTCCCTCAAAAGGGAGCAAATAGGAAGTATGCCAAAAATCAGAGCAATAGGAGATGGTTAAGCGGTCCCGAACCGAGGCACACGGCCTGACGGCTTTGAAAACCGGGAACCGGACTCCGAAATGGGAAAAATGGCCTACGGCCACCAAATGTAGCCTACGGACATTGAGAGATGGTCTGCGGGACCTCTCCCTCCCCTCAGGAAAAGAAACAGAGAAAAATGAGTCTGGTTCGCAAACCGAGACAAGGCACAGGAGAGAGTTCGGAAGTCCGGAGGCAGGGCTCACGGCCGCGACTCTGAAACTTCTGAACGAGCACAACATGCAATATCACCGAGTGCTCAACTGGTGACGTCTGAGTCTCGAGGTCGGTCAAAAATGGGGTGTCTACAGATTTGGGTCGCCAATTTTGATGGCGGGGAATGAAGAGAGATGTGGTAGTTTTCGTGTCTAAGTGCCTTACCTGTCAGCAAGTGAAGGTCGAGCATCAGAGGCCAGCGGGTTTGTTGCAACCCTTGCCTATTGCCGAGTGAAAGTGGGAGCATGTCACTATGGACTTCGTTGTAGGTCTTCCGAGGACTCAGCGGGGTAGTGATGCTATTTGGGTGGTTGTAGACCAGTTGACTAAGTCGGCGCAGTTTATCCCTATGCGCGTGAGAGATTCAGTAGATCATCTTGCCGATTTGTATATTCAGGAAATAGTGAGGTTGCACAGGGTCCCAATGACGATCGTCTCAGATAGAGATCCTCGTTTTACTGTTAGGTTATGGTAGAGTTTGCAGAGTGCCTTGGGCACTAAGTTGACCTTTAGCACGGCTTATCATCCTCAGACTGACGAGCAGTCTGAGCGTACTATTCAAATCCTTGAGGATATGCTTCGAGGTTGTGTCCTTGACTTTAGTGGGATGTGGGAGAGGCACTTGCCCTTGGTGGAGTTTGCCTACAACAACAGTTTTCAGTCGAGTATCGGTATGGCACCGTTTGAGGCCTTGTATGGCCGACCGTGTAGGTCTCCAGTTTGTTGGGCCGAGGTGGGTGATGCACCTTTGTTGGGCCCGGAGTTGGTGAGGGAAACGATGGAGAAAGTTAAGCTTATCCGTAGGAGGCTTGTTACAGCCCAGAGTCGTCAAAAATTTTATGCCGACCGTAGGAGGAGGCCTTTGGTATTTGAGGTGGGTGATCACGTCTTTCTAAAGATATCACCTAGGCGGGGATTAATGAGATTTGGTAAGAAAGGGAAGTTATCCCCTCAGTTTATTGGTCCTTTTGAGATCCTTGAGAGGATTGGCGAGGTTGCTTACCGTTTAGCTTTACCGCCGCTATTGTCCGGAGTGCATGACGTGTTTCATGTTAGTATGCTTCGGAAGTACGAGCCGGATCCATCACATGTATTGGATTGGACCGACTTAGAGGTTAACGAGGATGCCTCGTATGAGGAGAGGCCGGTTCGGGTCTTGGACAGGCGGGATCAAGTCTTGCGAGGCAAGACCATTCCCTTGGTTAAGGTTTTGTGGAAACATCACAGAGTGGAAGAAGCCACTTGGGAATGTGAGTTGGAGGTCCGAGAGAAATATCCGGATCTATTTGTGAATGTTTGAGCATTTATTGTATATTTTGCTGTATTGATAAACCTTAAGAGCATTGTGTATGTCTTAAGTTCTAAAACATTGTATATGTTTCGGTTTATGGAAGTATTTTGAAACTTGCCTCGAAATGGAAGTTTAATGTAACAATGCATATGTTAAATATATTGTAGAAATGGAAATGTATCATGAACATCGAATATGATATGAAATTGTGAATCATGTATGTTGGAAATGGTTGGACTTGGAAGAAATGCATGTTGATGATTGAGAAAAACCTATTTTGAAAACGTATGCTTAATTTCGGGGACGAAATTCTTTAGGGGGGAAGGTTATAGCGATCCCGGGTTTTACCCCTTTTTGTACAGTGATCCGGACTTGTTTCCATGGATGTTGATTGTCATTTATATCTTATTTCCATCCTTCAATACTTGTTATTTGAGTTATAGGATGTGATGGGCAGGTTTGTTTCAGGTTGGGAGTGATTGGGAGCAAATGGTTGCTGCCCAGAATTTTGGTTCTTCGCTCGAGCTAGACTTTTGTCGCTCGAGCGAGCTCTGTGTTTTAGATCCTTCACTTGAGCCAGGGTTCTTTCGCTCGAGCGAGAGTTGAGTTTTGTGTCTGGTGGCTCGAGCGAAAAGTCTTGCGCTCGAGCGTGCGTCTGCGTCTCATTTTGACCTAAGAGCTGTGTTTCTTGGCTCGAGCGAGCTTTCCTTTGCTCGAGCGAGCGAGGTGTATGTTTTGGGTTCCTTTGCTCAAGCGAACATTCTTGCGCTTGATCGTGCTTCTAGGTTGCAGACCTAAAGCTTCGAATTGTTGGCTCGAGCGAGGCTTTCTATGCTCAAGCGAGAGTTCTTTGTGTCTGGTCGCTCGAGCGACCAATCCTTCGCTCGAGCGAGCTTATGTTATATTAGTAGGCAGCAGCGGGATTGAACATCACTTTTTCATCTTCTTTCTTTGGCAAACCCTAGATCCGACTCTCTCTCTCTCTACACTTGTCTTCTCTCTAGGGATTGATCTTCCTATAGTGAGTTTCTATCCTAAGCCCTTTGTATAAAAGATAGAGTGGGTTGAGGGCTTTGTTTTAATCTGAAAATTATTGGATTTGGAGCACGTTGATTTTTGGTCTTCTTCTCCGTTTGAGCTCTAACTTCGAGGTAGAGATATCCTACTCCATCTTATGAGCTTTGTCTTTAAATTTTGGCATTTTGATATGTTGGGGGTTATTGGGTAATTTTGGAAAAGTTTGGGGTCTTTGTGTAATTTACAAAAGAGGGGGTTTTTATATATATAAACCCATATGTATGTAATACATTGAGAAAACGAACTAATGTTGAAATATTGATGAAAATGGAACCTTAAGGTTGTTATGTGAATTATGGGATAATAGCCTAATTAGTTTGGTAAAATTAATTTGTATAATTAATTTTGAGATATGAGAAATTGAATTAAGAATATTGGAATTGGGGAATTATGGGATTAAAGGGTGTAGTTGGATTAATTTATCACTCACCTAGACAAAATGTTGATATTTTATCCATTTGGTGCATTAATTTCCTGTTTAGAAATAACTGCTTTGGGCTATCGGTGAAGGATAGTCTTGATTGTTGTAGACAATGCATGATGATTAGGCAAACTGGAACTAATCAATTGAGTATGCTATCGATTATAGCAGTTGGTATAATACATCAAATTTTGTATTGATTGATTGAACTTGTATATGTTAATTGCTTATATACATTGTTTTGTGTGGGAGGAGATGGGGGATGTACTCCACGGTTTATTAGAAGATGGGGGATGGACCTCTAAACCGGATTTTTGTTTGATATTAATACGGCACTACAATGTGTATCATTTGTGAAGTATAGAAGTGTTTTTATGATATATTGATACAGCACCAAAATTTGTATCATTTGTGAAGTGTTCTTGTTTAATTGCTACAACACTACAATGTGTATCATTTGTGAAGTATGGAATTGATTTTATGTGTTATTGATACAGCACCAAAATGTGTATCCATCATGAATTTCGAAAGTATTTTAGTGATGAGTTATAATCTCACGAAATTGTTTGGCCAAGTTCTGAATCTTGTTTTCAAACTTAGAGTCGAATAAGAAATGGAAAATGAATTGTAACATGGACATGACTGTCATGAAATTGTAATACGATATAAGTTGGAATATAAGTGTGGACCACCTATCGCATGCTATTATTTTAGTCATTGTTTATAGTTGGTTTAGTATATTTCTACTAGGCTGTGGCTCACCCTATATGGGACATCATTTTCAGGTTCCGGTTCTATGCCGCCCCGAGATCTTAGCATGGATTGTTGTGGGAGCTAAAGACTCTTTTTGTTAATTTTTGTTGTATTACATGTATATCAAGCTAAGGGCTTCTTTGTGTAGAGTTAGTACTCTCTTTTTTTTTAACCAAGTGTTGACTTGGAAAGTTGTAAGCCTATAGGGCATTTACTTTTGTCGTCAACATGTAATACTTTTTGTAAGAATACTCTGATGATTATAATATGAGATCCTTTTTCTTTATCGTGTTGGTATCATATTATGGGTTTATTTTGAGGGCGTTACAAATGTGATTGATGAAAGACATAACGATATCCAATCGACGTGATTTTTTACAGATATATTCTACTCAATAATTTTAAAAATATGAACGGTTTAAATTATCGAATTGAGCCCTAAAATAAGCTAATAAAATGTGTTGCAGCGCACTATGCGCAGTAGTAACCCCAAACTCTAAAAAATCTACATCCATCTTTCTTGCGAAAGTCAATTTTTCTGCTGTTATTTATTTATTTATTTTTTAATGATCAAGCAACAGCTTACATAGATCTACTCAGAAGGCTTTCATCCATATGGTAGTAGTAGAGTTTATGGTTTGTGGAAGGAAGATGAGCTGCAAGGTGAAGAAGTGAATATCCTTAACAAAGTTAACTCTACATGGCCACAATTCCAATTTTTGACGGTACCAACTACGAGTTTTGGGGTGTGAAGATGAAAACTCTGTTTTTATCTATGGATTTGTGGGATACGGTACAGAATGGGTATGACGAGACCAGCAAGGAGAAGCAACAGAAGGATGCTGCAGCTCTTTCTCACATCCAGCAAGGCGTCTCAGACCAGATCTTTCGAAGAATCAAGGATGCTACAAAAGCCAAACAAGCTTGGGACAGTCTCTTCCAATTGAGTACTGAGGTCAGAACCAACAGGTTAAACTTCATTTACAATCATTTTTATTTTTTATTTTTGGGTTAACTCATCAGAATTTCAGGCTAAACTTCTTTACCCCTTATGGCTCAAAAATAATCAGAGAGGCCATGTGATTTTGGACCACATATAAAATGATTATAATACCATCAAATCTTATATTTTTTTTTTCTTATTTTCTCTCTATCTCCTCTCATACATATAATTTATCAGGTTTAACATTAATTTAATTAGATCACAATTGATTATAAATTCTTAATTATTTATTTTAAATCTTAACTTTTTATTCTAATTTTAATTTAATTATCTTTTATATCACAATTAATTCTAAAAATTTAATTATTATTCTAATTACTAAATTTTTAATCTCATTTTAATTTAATATTTTAGATCAGAATTAATCTTAAATGCTTAATTATCTATTATAATTCCTAACATGTTAATCTAATTTTAATTTAATTATATTTTAGTTCAATTTTTAATTATTATTTATTTTATATTTTTATTTAATTATATTTTAAATCATTTCTTAGTTGTATTTTATATTTTAGATCAATTTTTAATTATATTTTAATTTGATTTATTTTATTTTAATTAACATATTCATCTAATTTTAGGTTTAGAGAAAATTGGGATAAAATTGTTTTTTTGTTATATTAATTTCACTTTAATTTTTCAAGAAATCAAATCCACTCTCAAGAGTAGTGTGTGAAATACACATTCTATTAGTTTGGATGGAAAAATCAATGGTAGCACTTTAATATAAAATCATATGAGGTTTTCCTAGCTATATTTGTGAACCAAAGTATACTATTAGCGCCGCTAATGATTTAATGAAAAAGATTAAAATACCTCTATATATAAACAATCTTTGGTGTGCAAACTACGGATATTTTGAATATTTATTGGGGAGACAAAATGCATCTTAACTCCTATACTTTATTTTATGTGTAATTTATTCCTTTAAAATTTGAAATGAGTATATAATCTCCCTTATGCCTATACGTGTTTTACACTTGCTATTAAATTACACAATATTTAACGTTACGAGGGGTTTATGTGATTATTTTCAAATAAGAATGGGATAATTCACACATGGGCAAAAGTAACATGGTAAAACAAAATTTGCCTTGTATAATTTATAATTTGCTTTATTTTATTTTGCTTTTTATTTGCAGGAACCAACTCGGCCATATTATAGGAATGCAATAACATCCATAGACCTGAGGCAAGCAGGGGCAAGCCATTTGATAGTGGCTACACTTACAGCAACTGTGGCCTTTACTGCTGGTTTCACGATGCCCGGTGAATACAATGGCAATGATGGCCCAAACCAAGGCATGGCGATTCTAACAAGAGAAGCCGCTTTCAAAGTTTTTATGGCAACAGATACCATAGCCATGTATTATCCATTTCAGCAGTGCTCATCCACTTCCATTTGGCTATTACTAACAATCAGGATAAGCTAGAGAATTTTTTTTTTATAACTACTAATCTTATTATTTTTGCTGCGGTTGCATTGGTGTTGGCCTTCATTACGGGGACATATGCTGTCTTAGCACATTCATCTGGCCTTGCTACTTCAGTTTGTGTCATCGGCTGCCTTCCCCTATTCTTTTTCTTCACTGAGCGCATCAGCGCCTATATTATTAGACCCTTTATTTGATCTGAACCTAGAGGGGGTACGTTTTCAAAAACACCATTTATTATAATAATAGTAGTTATAATTATTTACAAATTATAGATACTTGCTCCTTCTAATTTTTTCTTCTTTTACAAATTTTAAGAATCATCTTCTCTAGATTTTAAAAGAAAGTTTAATTCACTATCACTCTATATCTATGAAACATGTAATCAAAATGTAAAATTAATATAAAAAAAAAAAGAGACAAAATATAATAAAGAAATTTATATTTTTATAATTAGTGATAATTATAAGCTATAATCTGTAAAGAATAAAATTAGATATCAATTAATTATTTGATCACGTTAGTAGAAATTGATATTGTAATTTGTATTTTATTTCTAAATATATATATATATATATATGTATATTTGTCCCCTATATGATAATTCAGCCCCGTACTATTGATTATTGATGCCATGCTTTCTTCAATGTATTTAGAGAAAATATCATTTCCCCTTCCAAACTTTCACGTGTTTTTTAATTTGACCCCTAAACTTCAATTAATATCAATTTTACACCTAAACTTTCAAAACTTTGATCAATTTGGCCCCTGCTTTCACATTTCGTCTACAATTGGACAGAATATGCTGACATGGGAGGTAAATTGATTTTTAAGGTACAATTTGGGGGGCAAATTGATTTTTAAGGTATAGTTTAGGGGATAAAATGAAATTTCTAATGAATTTTGGTGTCATGTCAGCACATTCCGTCCAATTGTAGACGAAATGTGACGGTAAGGACTAAATTGATTAAAATTTCAAAAGTTTGGATGTAAAATTGATATTAATCAAAATTTAAAGATCAAATTAAAAAATGAGGGAAAATTTAAGGGACAAAATGATATTTCCCATCAATAAAAATTTGTTTTTCCAATCAAAAAAAAAAGTTTGAATTGTGTGGGAAGTGCTGGTTTAGTTCGAGAGGGCAGGGCACCCAAATCTGTATCAATAGTGATGTAAAGTCTATGCATATGGTTCTATTGGCTTCTACGTAAATAAAGATTACCAAAAGTCCCTGATTGTTGACACTTACATACATACATACATACATACATATATATATATATATATATATATATATAATAATTGGGGTGTCCGTGAGTTGCACGTGGCATATGAATTGATTTATAAACGAAACATGGGTCCTTAGTTAGATTGTTTTCTCAAATAATCTTGTATTAATGTGAGTTTCTTTTTTATATAGTGATTTTGTGCTTAGTTTACAATGTTGGAATTGTAGTTTACTTTGCTGGCATAATCACTCTAAGGCCTCGTTTGGGAACAGGCTAATTTAGTAATTTTTTGGCTATTTGGCTAAAATATGAACTAAAAAAAACTAGTATGTTTGGGATGACTTTTTGGATTTTTACGAAAAGATGTGCAAAAAGTAGAGAAAAAAGAAAATCTTTGATTTTTTGGTATAGGTTGTTGGCTTTTTGGCTAATTTAGTAACTTTTTTGGCTTTTTGACGAAAAAGGATGGTTCCCAAAGAAGGCCTAGGGTAGAAATAAGTTAAAATATGGGTTTGTTTGGGGATGGGTTGTTTATTCAAAGCTAAAATAGTTAATAAAACAAAACATCCCATCACATTACTTTCTCTATTTTTATTTTTTATTTTTTTTACATATCTTTCCGTAAAAAATCAAATAGTCAACTAAAATATTCCCAAACGAATTTGGTGATTATTTATGGATTTCTAATTCTTTAGAAGTAAAGTTAATCTTTATTTTTTATTATTAATTTTTTTGATAATGTTAACAGCAAAAAAAAAAAAAAATAGAATATAAAACATATAAAGAAAATGTCTTGACTAGTTAAAATTCATTTTGAGTGTGATGTAAGTTAGACTTAAAATAAATTTCATCCAACACTTTTATGTGTTTAATTTTTGTGAGTCTAACACTATTATTCCTACTATCTAAAAAAAACACTATTATTCCTTTCCTTTTACATAATCCAGTAAAAAATTTATTGCATACAAAATAATACAAAAAATTAATAAATTTAATTATTTTGTTATATTCAATGATTTTTAATTTTTTTGTGCAAATTATATATTTTTAAAGTGTATATATATTAAGTCGATCTAAAATTAAAAACTCAAAAAATTAATTTTGAAAATTTTAAATCGTAAAGAGTGAAAAATTTGTTGACATAACCTTTTAAATTACTAAAAAAAAAAATAATCAATTTATAACTTGTGCACAAAAGGAGTATAACATAGGGAATAACTTTTCTCTAGCACGATCGGATTCAGGGTGTTGTTGGGCTATGTGGGCCCACTATAAAACCCACATTGATAATTCGAACTGTTCAATGTGTAGTACTTGTCGAGTACTTTATTCTTGCAATAAATAACGTTGATTGGATATCGATAGCCACTTGATCAGATCAAATTTGTGTCAATGTTACTATGATTTTAAAAATAAATTGTTAATATAAATGTGATCTGATCAAGTGGCTATCGATATTTGATCAACGTAATTTTTTATAGGGATAAAATACTTGATCAGTCCTATGTATTGAACGGTTCGGATTATCGATGTGAGCTCCATACTAATCCTATAGAGACCCAATAACACACTCCAATTGGAAAACCCAACTGGAAAGAAGCCTTAATCCATAAAAATATACTCAAGAGACGTCTGCTTTTCTTTACGCATATATGAATAAAGAACGGAAAGAAAGAAGAAAAAAAAAAAAACAAAACAAAACAAAACAAAACAAAAAAACAAAAAAGAAAAAGGCTACTACTTGTATAAAGCTTAACCTGATAAGTAGGCAGTTTGTCTACGAATTAGAGTAGGTTGTTATGTTTTTATTTGTTTGTACAACCACTAAGTTGTTAAACAGAGTTGATTGAGAGACAATGCGATCGACTGTTTGGTTTTGAAATCTGAAACAGAGTGGGTAACAAAGAATTAAAATGTTATGACAATTTAGAATAATGAATTAAAAAAAAATTCACCTGAAAAAAAAAAAAAAAAAAAAAAACAAATTGAGGGTTCTCAACCCACTATTAGTGGTTTTAACAAAATCACCCACCTAAATTGATTGTGGATTTGTACTGTTTAGGTAATACCTTTGAGTGCTATAAGACCCTCTTCTATGAATGAATGATATTGACAATATTATTATAAATGATGATGCATATTATAATACAAATAATATAATTGGACATGAGTTATGAATATGAAATAGAGAATTTGACAACTTCACAAAGTACCAATAGTACCAATAATGTAAAGATATTCAAAAAAATTGAACCTTTTGGAAAAAAAGTTCTCTGAATCATCTAAGGTGTTTGATAGTAGATTGTGATATTTTAAGGTGTTTGGTTGTTTTAAAGTGTTTACATTTGGAAAGAAATCTGTGGTTGTTTATGGTTTTGCTAATGTTTGATAAGTTTCATAAGATATTTTCAAAATATGTTAAAAGTAAAAATCATGACAATTTTTCACACTTTTATAATAGTCATAGATATGTTACATTTTACTAATAATAGATTTTATCCAATATTGCTTTGGGTTTATACCATAAACCCATTTGTATTAATGATGCGAAATATCAATTTATTTTATGCAAACAACATATCTGTGTATCCTGAATTGAAATATCCATATATTTTTACTGAAAGCCAAAATGTATTTTGTTTGAGGAAATATTATTTTGGCATCCAAACTTTTATGCTTTTTTTAATTTGACCTTAGATTTTGATTAATATCAATTTTACTCTCAAACTTTCAAAATTTTGATTAATTTGGCTCCTGCCATCATATTTCATCTACAATTGGACGAATTTGTGCTGACATGATATCAAAGTTCATTTGGAATTTTATTTTATCCCCCAAACTATACCTTAAAAATCAATTTGCCACCCAAATATGAAAAAATAAATTTAAATATTTAATAAATAATTTTTTATCTCAATAATGAAAAATTTTTATTTTAAATAATATATACTTTGTAAAAAAAATATTAAAAAATATAAAAATCCTCATTTAGAATTATCTTAAGACTATGAAACATGGGTAATTCGACAAACATATCATACCCGTACCAGATATATATCGACGTATGGTATGTCTACGTACGTACTAGGTACACAAAACACGTACTCAAATTTTTTCTTCTTAATTTTTGACACACCGAGACGTATCTAGTATATATCCAAATCGTGCCATAACTCAGTCAAAACAATATTTTCTTCTACTACAGAAATAAAATTCGTTTTACTAGACTTTTTTTTTTTCATTTTTAGTTTTACACTAATTTTAAAGTTAAGTTATGGTTTGTAAGTTATTTAATATAATGATATCTAATTTTGGTTTATCTTGTACTTGTACTTTTAGCATTAAATGTAAATTGTATGTTGTATGTTAATAAATTAAACCATTTAACTAAATTAAAAATAAATATCTTTTACAAACGTATTAAGTCGTATCCTTAGCTTTTTATTTTTATTTTTATTTAGATTTTACTATTTTGATGTACCCATATCATGCCGGTATCAATACTCATACCCATACCTATGCTTCATAAGTCTCAAGTTGTCTCGAGTCGATCTTGGAGAAACTTGATGAGCCAAAAATTTCTTGACTACTCTATACGTCTGCACGTGCGCGCAATTGTAACTAGTTTATTACCTAAATTTATTTAAAGAGAGTTGATCGACTAATAGTATTTCAAAATTGAGTGCGAAATTTTTTTTCAAAATTTGGTAACTGCCCAACACGGGTACAACATGTTTGTTGAAGTACCTATACTTCATGGTCTCAAGATAATTCTAAATGAGGATTTTTATATTTTTTTTTTACAAAGTATACATTATTCAAAATTTAATTTTTTCATTATTGAGATAAAAAAAATTATTTATTAAATATTTAAATTTTTTTATATATTTGATGGGTAAATTGATTTTTAAGGTATAATTTGCAGGGTAAAATGAAATTTCAAATGAATTTTGATGTCACGTCTGCACAATCCATCCAATGATAGATGGAATGTGACGGTAGGGGCCAAATTAATTAAAATTTTAAAAGTTTGTGTGTAAAATTAATATTAATCAAAGTCTGGGGATTAAATTGAAAACGCATGAAAGTTTGTAGGACAAAATGATATTTCTTCTTCGTTTTCTCGTAGTTTGATTTTGGACTAAATTAAAAAATAACGCACAATTAGTATACATTAATGTATGTTTTGAAGGAGAAAGATTAGGTTCACACTTAACCTTTGACATAATATACAAAGTAGTTGACCCATGACTTGAATCCATAATCACAAGGTTACTAGACCAATATTTTAGTATGGATGATAAAACCTTCGCCAAGATTTTGGACTAAATTACAGCATTAAAATTAAAATATATATATAGTCTCCAGCCACTTTTCATTACTTTAACATTTTCTGTCCGGGAGGAGGGGAGGCGGCGGTTCTCATTCTCTGCCTCTCCAGCATTACTAAGTCATAATTCTCGTCATTTGCAAATGGATCAAAAACTTTGGTGGAATTCCTGATAATAAAATATCAAAATTTAATTTTATTCTTGGAATGAATGGATTATAAAAAATAAAAATAAAAAAAGTGATAATTATTGGGGGGGTTTTTTTTTTTCATTGGTGGTTCAGTAATTCTTATAAAGATCTTGAAAATGCTCTTTGGGAGGACATTTTATGTAGTTATGTGGGTGTGGATTGTTTGAGAATCAAGAAATGATTTAGTGTTCAGGAAAAACTAGTCCAATTTTGGATGAAGTTTCTTTATCTGATTAAAATTTAGAGTGACTTTATGGGTTAACATATACAAGGATATTGACTATTATTCATTGATTGATATTACTGGATGCTTAGAAGGTGTTAAAGAAAAAACAAAACAAAAAATTGAACTTTTACTGTCTCATTCAATGATAATCAAAGTGATTTAGGGACTTCACTATCTATATTCCTCAATGTAGTGTCCCGAGTCTTACACCCAACTTGAACCCACTTATATAGATGCCCCGATATACTTTTAGATCCTTAGTATGACAAGTTATGTTTTGATGATTTGATTAAGTCGGTGTTAATTCCTATTTAGCATGTAATATTTTCAATCAAAAGTCCAAGTATGGAGACCATTTTTCTTGTATCAAATATTTCAACCTTCCTCTCAAGTGATTGAAGTTCTAACTCATTCAATTCAGGTAGCATGGTCTCACTAAGTGTTATTTGTAACTCATCCTCAGGAGTCTTCTATGTGTAAGGACAAAAGAAGTATATGCAGAAGGCTCTTGAGAATAGGTGGTGACATCACTCTTTGTCTCTCTAACTCAAGTTCGAATCACCCTTCCAATTTTAATTGTCATAGTGGTTCAATTTTAAGAAATTTTTTGTAGTTGTTTGATGGCTTACTTTGGTGTAGAGAAAACACTTTTCATATTTGTAAACCTCGCAATAGTATGAATATGTAGGATAATGACTAAATGCGGGTGTCAATCAACATTGACTGTTAAAGTACTATGTGTAGACACTTCCTTTTTTAATGGCCATAAGACTTAAGCACTTTATGAAAAACTTTCGATGATGAAAGGAAGATCAACTCAGACATAAGTCTCTGATGAAGTAGACCAACCACTCGTTTACCCATTTTAGCCAAAGAGTAAAACCTATAAAACTTGTTTTCAAAATGATTTTATAAAGACAAGAGAAACCTTCTCAAATATTTCGGTCATTTCTAGTTTTGTGTTTTCCAAAAATTGTTGATCTATTTCAAAAGAAGCAAGTATAGAAAGCTAGAATGAATGAGATGTGGGAAAATCCTCTGGAAGTCAGTATTGCTAGACCTTATAGCGCTCGGCTGAATATTTTCACGAATGGTCGAACAGAAATGTTTGGCTGGACTATTTCAAGAAGTGATCGACGAACATAATTAGGTCTGGCCGTGAGTTGTCAAGCACACCTGGAGTATTTTGTCTTGTTGGATCACTTTGAGAAAATGATCGATGGACATGTTTGATTTGGCCATACAAAGTCCTATCTGGCCGAGCACTTCTACCGGCCAATAGTGTCATGACCCAAACCAGCCTCTAAAGCTTTAGATCATAATCGGCCAATAACGATTAAATTACCTATGGCCTCAAACAAAAAATCAAAATATTTAAGTAATATTGGGGCCTCAAGCAGAAGCAAAAAAGAATATTATTGTCCATTGAACTGTGCTTATATGAAATGAACAGAATTAAACAAACACTTCATCTCACACACTTATAATATTCCAAACTTTAATTTTAATACATAACCCAAGATCATTCATATGACTTAACAAAACTAGATAAACCAAAACTTTACAAAGCTTGGCCAGAATATAAACTGAATCCTCATCGCAGAGGCACATCTTGGGTGGCTTCACAAAAGGGGGTTGACTCCAATGCAATCTTCTAATGTGGCTCCTCTTGATGCTCACCTACATATATATAAGGAAAGGGGATAAGCTGGAAGTCCAATGAGTAATCTCAATGTAAAGAGGTTAAATGAATGAGTTTCATAACTTAATTTAAAACAATATTCAAAACGTGTTTGAAACATTTACCGAATACATATCTATAACATACAAAGCTCATCAAACCTTTCGTAAATAAATTCATGGCGTGGTACATTTCCATAAGCATTATTAACACTTGACAGAACAATCTTAACAGCTTAGTGTTGGAAAATTGGTTTTTATAAGGCTTATTTTGGGCCAACTTTGAGCCCAAAATTGAGTGGGCGTTTGGGGTGTGTCCGAAAAGGTGACGTGTTCCTTGCCACATGGTAAGTCACACGGTGAAGACTGTTTGTCAAAACCATTTATGAGTGAATGGGAAGTTTGCATCGTTTTCGGGTTCATGGAATTGGACATTTAAAGAACTAAATGTGGGTTTCCTTGTAAGGCTTGTCCCATATTGAAACATGAAAAGAACTTATGTGTGTACAAGTTCTAGGTGACAACACTTGAGTTGGGGCCCAAAGGGCACCCCAAGTTTGTAGAAGGGAGGAGTTATGGACAAAGTGAACCTTAGCCCAAACCAGCACACATACGCGCCGCCGCCGTCCGGCCAAGCCGAGCCGTGCCGGGCGTGGGTCTGGTTAGTTCTTACATTAATTTTTTGGACAAAATTCATTTGAATTTTTTCAAAAATTTATTGCAGAAATTTAATTCAAAATTGAATTCAAGTTTTCTGTCCATTTCCAGTCCGAAATTCAAACAGACTAAACAGTCCAAAACTGTTTGCACCCAGACAGACTGAATCTGCCCAGACATATTTAAATCTATCTAGCAATTACAACAAATAGAAACTGCTACAGTTATCTGTCCATAGTTTGAATTGCACCTGTTCATTTGATTCCACAACAAATTTATTTTTGAACAGATTTAAACTGTTTTTAATAGTATGAAAAATTTCCCAGTAGATACAGATCCGAAATTAACAGTTATAGATCCAAAATTGCCAACAGATCTGTTTAGTTCAAACAGTATTTGTTCAATTCAAATTTACACCTGTTCACCTCTTGTATGTACCTGTTCGGGTCAGTATTTGCCTATAAATTGAAGGTTGTTCCAGCAATCTTGGGATCCAAAAAAAACAATTAGAAAAGATTCATTTTTGCGGTCTATATTTCTCCTTTGCATTTTATTCTTCATTCTAGTATTAGAGAAAATTAAAGAGAGTATTAGAACACAAGGTTCTAGTTTACCGGACAAATTTATTTGGAGTGCTACTACAAATTTGTGAAGATCATTGTGTCCTAGGAGATAGACACCACTTTACCGTAAACACCATAGCGGGGCGAATCTGTCTTAAGGACAAAGTGTTACACACTCGACTTGATCTTCTATTTTTCATTCGGTTCGATAAAATAAATTCTGTGAGTTATTTATTTTATTTATTTTATTTTGTTTCAATTTATATATTGTACACAGAAGATTGTTTCAACATTTAGAACCATACAAAACATTCATGGAACGCCCACATCGAACAACTCATATAGAACGTATATAGAACCATTGTTCAGAAATATATCTTATACAAAGTTTACTAAACCTTTCAAAGCTATACATAACGATATTCAAAGGCATATTGTTCAGAAATTTATTAGAGCTTTCAAGAGTTGGAGTATTTCCCATTAACATTTAGTAGAGCAGACATAACAGAACAAAGCTTAGCAAAACTACCTCTCGTTCAATATATGACAAAACGACCACTCGTCCAATATATAACAAAACGGCCTCTAGTCCAATTCATGTATTATCATATAGAACTCGTTATTGGTTATCACAACAATTGAGAAACATATTCATAACGAAGATTTCTAAAATCCAAGGTGTATTTTTATTTGTAGATATCAAATTAGTTGAACAAAAAGGGAGCTCATTCATTTTTTGAAACATATCATTTACGAAAAACTTGCCTTATCATAAACAATTCAAAATCTTATAACTTTTATTGTATATTCAAGAAGCACTTATAAAAAAAACTAATCATATCATAGTCGTATTGGAAATTCTTAAAATATTTAATTTAAACTTATTTAGTCCCTAAAATGATTATAAAAATAAAATATATGCCTATAACTATTATAAATTAGTAAAAGATCCTGCCTAATTAAGATTTTATTCTTGAAAAATTTCAACTTTCCATTTTGTTTTTAAAATGTATTTTGTTTTATTGTGTTTAAATTAGCATCAGAGCTTGATTTACTGAACAACCAATAAAATTATGTGAATATTAGATATACTGAAGAACTAGGATCAAATAACTTAAATAATAATATTCACCCAAAAAAAAAACTTAAATAATAATAATGTTTCGCTACAAATAATAATAAACTAAAATAATACATTAATTAAGTTACAAAAAGAATTTAACAAAAAAACTTAAAAACAATCAATTAAAAATTATAAAATTAATCTAACATATAATACTAGATAAAGGTAAGCAAATAACATTGTAGAAGATAAATAAAAAAAATATATTATATATAATTAATCTTATCCTTACAAAGAAAATTTTCCAAAAGAACTGATGTGCATTTTTCAAAGACATAATAAAAATTTACCACTTTTTTAAATAAAATTTTAACTAGATTGTATAGCGATCCCGGTTTCCCTTCCTTTGATTGTTGTATTCCGGACTTAGGTTCCCTGGAGTTGGTGGTTGTATATCTTGTTGTTATCCTTTAATTCCATGTGTTTGAGTTTTAGGATGTATTGGGCGTGTTTCAAACAGGTTGGTTGAGCTTTTGTCCCATTCCTTGTTGCCCAGAATTTTGGTGGTACGCTCGAGCGGGTCCCCTTTGCGCTCGAGCGGAGTTTGATATTTTTGGTTGTACGCTCGAGCGGGTCTTCTTGCGCTCGAGCGGAGTTTACAGACTCTCAGCATTTCATGCCTCTGCAAAACTTCTGCAGGTGGGTTTTTCACGCTCGAGCGGATTTTTTTATGCTCGAGTGGGTCGCACTTGAGCGGGTAGTTCATTGTCTGTAAAAGTATTGGAAGGGGGAAATCTAAGCTCGAGCGTCTTTCCCTTGCGCTCGAGTGGGTGTGTTTTGCAGTTGTGTCTTGGAGCTCGAGCGGGTAACCTTGAGCTCGAGCGGGTCCAGTTTTTGTGCTTGACGCTCGAGCGTCCTATTCTCCGCTCGAGCGGGTCATACGTATATCAGTAGACAGCAGCGGGATTACACTTCACTTTTTCATCTCTTTCTTTTTCAAAAACCCTAGATCTGAGCTCCCTCTCTCTCTAGACAACTTCTTTCTAGGGATTGATCTACTTCTAGTGAGTTTCTAGCCTAGGCCCTTTGTAAGAAATATAGAGGGTGTTGAGGGCTTCCTTTTAATCTGAAAAATCTTGGATTTGGAGCACTTTGGATTTTGGTCATCTCCTCCATTTGAGCTCTTCATCTCGAGGTATGGATTCCTACTCATCTTTATGGGGTTTAACCTAAATGTTGGGCTTTTGTATAAATGGTTTGGTTTTGGGATGTTAGGGTTTGAGATGTGTAATGTTGAAAAAGGGGTTTTGTTTATTTGGCTCATACATATGTGTTTTGGGTCTAAAAGGGGGATTCTTGTTGTTGTTGATAATATTTGGACCTTTGGGTCAATATTGAGAAAAAATGGGAAAATGCCATGTTTGGGCATATTTGGGTCATTAGTGTAATTAATGACAACTATTATGGAATTATGAAATTGAGTTAGAAATAATGGGTTTGACTCATTATGAGATAAAATTGTGGGGTTGGATTTATTAATCGCTCACTTTGTAAATGTTGAGATTATTTATCTGTTGAGGCATTTATTATCTATTTAGAAATAACTGCTTTGGGCTATCGGTGGAGGATAGTCTTGATTATTGTAGACAATGCATGATGATTAGGCAAACTAAAACTAATCAATGGAATATGTCATCGAATATGACGGTTGGAATAATACATCAAATTTATGTATTGGTTGATTATGTATATGATATGTGTTTATATACATTGTATTGTATGAGAAGAGATAGGGGATGTACTCCACGGTTTATGGGAAGATAGGGGATGGACTCCTAAACTGGATATTGTTTAGGAGGAGATAGGGGATGAACTCCATCGATACAGCAAATATGTGTATCGCTTGAATTATTGATACAGCAAATCCGTGTATCATTTGTGAAGTATGGAAGTGTTTTGTATGTTATTGATACAACAAATATGTGTATCTATTGAAGTATGGAAGTGTTTGAGATGAGTTATTCTCTCATTTGAATTGTTAAAATGAAAGTATTATTGATATGAGATATAATCTCATTTGAAGTATATGGCCAGGTTCTGAGCCAGGATTATGAATTGGGAAATTGGTTAAGAAATGGAAAATGGAATGAAACATGGACACATTTGTCATGTAATTGAAATGGGTTATGAATTGATTTATGTAAGTTTAACATTTATCAAATGCTCATGTTTTAGTTATTGCGCATATCATGTTTAGCATATCTCTACTGGGTGTTGGCTCACCCTGTATGGGACATTATTTTCAGGTACAGGTAGCATGCCACCTCCAAGGACGTAGCTTGGGAGGCTTGAGGCTGTTTGACCTTATTTTGTCGTTCTTTTTGGTTGTATTACATGTATATCAAGCCAATGGCTTATTTTGTGTAGAGTTAGTGCTCTCCTTTTGTAACCAAGTGTTGACTTGGAAAGTTGTAAGCATATAGGGTGTTTACTTTTGTTGTCAACATGTAGTACATTTTGAAATGAATACTCTGATGAAATGTAATTATGCTTCATTCTCTTATGTTTAAGCATGTCAAGAGTGTATGATTTATGGGTTTATTTTGAGGGCGTTACAATTGGGTCTTTTACTGATTTATGGTAGTTATGGGCTTATATTGAGACTAAATATATTTGAATTAAATACTTTAGGGACTTAATGGATTAAATCGATAGTTTATGGATTAAATAGATTATTCAAATCCTTTATTTTTATTTTGGAAATCTTTGGTGTTGTTATGGGTTAGTTTTGGAGGAGTATAATCTGATTTAAACTTGTTGGGTTTGGTTATTCGCACTTGTTCTTGTCAAAACTTCATTGGAGACTTAGAAATTCTATTCTAAGGTCGACACCAGCCTTCCTAAGGGTCGACCCTTACCTATTGGTGAAGTTTTTGGAAGTGTTGCTGGAAAAAAAAAGTAGATACCAGTCTGGGTATAGCGATCCCGGTTTTCCCTCCATTGTTTATTGATCCCGGACTCGGCTCCGTGGATGTCTGTTGTAGTATATGTTTCATTTTCGTCCTTTAATTCTTTGTATTTGAGTTTTAGGATGTGTTGGGAAGGTTTGTAACAGGTTGGGTGTGCTTTTAAAACAAATGGTTGCTGTCCAATTTTTGGTCTCTTCGCTCGAGCGAGGACTTTGTCGCTCGAGCGAACCGTGTGTTTTTGCTTCTTCGCTCGAGCGAGGGTTTGTACGCTCGAGCTAGTATTGTGGGTCTTCAAGTTTTCTTTTCAAACGCAGCTTTGGCTCGAGCGAGCTTTTCTTTGCTCGAGCGAGCTCGGTCTGGTGTGTCTCTTCGCTCGAGCGAGAGGTCTTGCGCTCAAGCATGCGTCTGTATCTAGTTTGGACCTGAAGGTTGTGTTTCTTGGCTCGAGCGAGCTTTCCTTCGCCCGAGCGAGCGAGCTATATGTTTTGGGTTTCTTCACTCGAGCAAGGACTCCTGCGCTCGTGCGTGCTTCTGGGTTGTAGACCTGAAGCTTCGTGTTGTTGGCTCGAGCGAGGCTTTCTGTGTTCGAACGAAGTCCGTCTGTGTCTGGTTGCTCGAGCGACCAATCCTTTGCTCGAGCAAGCCTTGAGTATATCAGTTCGCAGCAGCGTGCTTTTATACACTTTTTCACTCTCTTCTTCTTTCAAACCCTAGATCCGACTCTCTCTCCCTCTACATACACCTTCTCTCTAGAAATACACTTGGTTCTTGGGTGTGTCTACTCTAGTCCCTTTGTAAAAAGTGTGGAGCTTGGTGTGGGCTACGTTTTGATTCGAAAATCATTAGATTTGGAGCATCTTGAGTTTTCTTCATCTTCTCCATTGAGTCTCTTCATTTGAGGTAGGGATAATCTACTCCTTATTATGAGTTTTAACCTAAATTTTAGTCATTTTGCATAAATGGTGTGATATGGAAATTTTGAAATTTTAGGGTTTGAACTTGAATTTATAAAAGAGGGGTTTTTCAATTGATGAGCTCTATGTGTATGTGAGACCTTGGAAAATGGGATTAATGTTGTAGAATTGACAAAATTGAGCCTTAGGGCTAAAACTGAAAAAAAAAAAAAAAAGGGAAAATGCCCTAATTAGGTTTAAACAATTAATTTGTATAATTAATTTGCGAAATATGGAACTATGAAATTGAGTTAAGAATCACGGAATTGGATGGAATTGTGGTAGAATGGCGTGGTTGGATAAATTAATCACTCGCCAATGAAAATGTTGATAATTTATCTATTTGATAATTTTATTATCTGTCTAGAAATAACTGCTTTGTGCTATCGGTGAAGGATAGTCTTGATTGTTGTAGACACTGTATGTTGATTAGGGAAAACTGAAACTAATCACCTGGAACATGTCATTGAATATGACGGTTGGAATAGTACGTCGAATAAGTGTATTGATTGATCATTGTATATGATGAAGTGTTAAAATACATTGGATATGTATATTTGTGTGGGAGGAGATAGGGGATGTACTCCATTGTGTGGGAGGAGATAGTGGATGTACTCCATTGTTTTGGAGGAGATAGGGGATGGACTCCATTGATAATTAAGTTGGTCGGAGTGTCCAGGGTGAAAGTCCTGAAACCTTATATGTATCTGAATGATGTTGATATTGGAAGTGTTTTTAGTATGAGTTGTAGTCTCATTTGAATTGTGGATATTGGAAGTGTATTTAATATGAGTTGTAGTCTCATTTGAATTGTGGATATTGGAAGTGTATTTAATTTGAGTTGTAGTCTCATTGAAATTGTTTGGTTAAATAATGAGCCATGTCTATGAATTGAATTGGATGAATAAAGGGAAGTGGAATGAAACACAAATGTAATTGTCGTTGAATTGGGAAATGTTGTGAGTTGGTTTACAAGTGTTAACCATTTGTCAAATGCTAATGTTTTAGTTATTTCTTATATTTGGTTTAGCATATCTCTACTGGGCTTTGACTCACCCTATATGGGACATCATTTTCAGGTGCATGTGATATGCCACCTCCAAGGACGTAGCTTGGGAGGCTTAAAGGCTAAAAGATCTTTTTTGTTGTTATCATTTTGTATTAGATGTAAATCAGGCCAAGGGCTTAATATGTTTAGAGTTAGAACTCTCTTTTGTTGAACCCAAGTGTTGACTTGGAAAGTTGTAAGCCCGTAGGGCATTTACTTTTGTTGTCAACATGTAATACTTTTTATACTTAATACTCTGATAAATGGAAATATGCTTTATTCTCTTATGTCTGTGGATGTCATGAATGTTGGGTTTATATGTATTATTTTGAAGGCGTTACACTGGGGAGGGTCGACCCTCTTATGTTGCAGAATCTGTTTGTTAGTTGCTGGGAAATAGGGTTGACCCCCCTTGCTTGTGCCAGATTGTCTTTTCTACCTAAAAGGTCGACCCCCCCTGCCCGAGGGGTCGACCCCTGCGTGTTTTTTTTTTTCTTCAGATTTTGGGGTTCAAATGGGCCCTACCTTTGGGGGGTTTTGGGCCTATTATTTTATTTGACCTTAGGGCTATTCTTTACTACTATAAATAGGCCCAAACCACTTTTCTTTCATTATTTTTCCTCTCATTTTCCTCTTAAATCATGATTTCTCTCT
The DNA here is from genome assembly GCF_055761805.1 of Camellia sinensis. NCBI lineage: Eukaryota > Viridiplantae > Streptophyta > Magnoliopsida > Ericales > Theaceae > Camellia > Camellia sinensis. The sequence goes on from NC_138965.1 coordinate 88,722,741, forward strand.
TCTCTCTCTAAAACTTAAGCTTTTTCACTTAAATCTCTAGATCTACTCACCTAGAGTGATCTTTTCACCTTACTCCTTTGAGATTATGTGTAGAGCTTGTCAAGGGCTTCATTTTGATCGGGGCAAAACGTGGTTTCGCCGCCATCAACTTTTGAGCTTTCCCTTTTCTCTCTCATCTAGGCTTGAGGTAGGGATATTCTACTCTCTAATATGGGTTTTAACCTAGGTATTTGTCATTTTGTATAAATGGATTTGGGAAGATTTGGGTGAAGTTAGGGTTTGGGTTTAAATTTTGAAAGAGGGGTTTCCAATATTTGGCTTCATATATGTAGATGAGGGCTTGATTATGGTATTATAAGAAAATAAATGGTGAGATTGGGTCTTGGGGATGATATTGGGAAAAGGAGAAAGTTTTTCCCTAATTTGTGTTAAATGACTATTTTGAATAAATAATGAAATTGACATGGGAAATAAGAAATTGGAATGGTGTATGATTGAATGGTGTAGTTAGATATGTTAAATCACTCACTTCTGAAAATTTGATAAATTATCTATTTGATAAATTGTATATCTATTTAGAAATATCTGTTTTGGGCTATCGATGGAGGATGGTTATGATTGTCGTAGAAACTGCATGTGGATTAGGTGAATTGAAACTAATCAATTGAATTATGTCATTGAATATGATGATTTGATTAAACCATTGAATATGTGATTTGATTAGTCATTGTATATGACAACATTTTTTTTTAATACATTGTATATGTATCGTTGTATGGGAGGAGATAGGGGATGGACTCCATTGAAAATTAAGTTGGCCGGAGTGTCCAGGGTGAAAGTCCCAAAATCTTATATACATATGGGTGTCGGTTCCCTCGAATGTGATTCCGTAAAATGGCAAGAAATAGAATTGTTGGATTAATGAATGTATTGAATTGTGAACCATTAAGTTGTAGTCTCATTATGGTTGTTTTGATAATAATGAATTTGGTTAATAGATTTACCCAAAATGAATTGAGGTATTGGTTATCTATATTGAACGGTCTTGGAAAGAATATGTGTTGGTTAAGAATATTGCACATTTATTTGATGCTTATATCTTAGTTAAATCTCATATATTGTTTTAGCATATCTCTATTGGGTTTTGGCTCACCCTACTTGGGAAACCATTTTCAGGTACAAGTGACATGCCGCCCCCAAGGACATAGCTTGGGAGGTTTAGGAGCTGAAGGCTCCATTTTGTTGTTTTGTTTGTGTTAAATGTTTATTCAAGCCGAGGGCTTTGCTTGTATAGAGACTTGGACTATTCTTTTGTTGTAGCCAAGCGAAGTCTTGGAAAGATGTAAGCCCGTAGGGTATTTATTTTGTTGTTATCAATTAGAGTTACATGCTATAGTTTCAAGATGAACATTTATTAAAGTATAATGCATGTAATATCTTTTGTAATGTAGACTCTGATGAATGAAAATATAACATTTCTATCATGTTTGTAGATCTTATGAATGGTTGATTTATATCATATTTTGAGGGCGCTACATTCCTTTAATGAGGAATTTACCTACAAGTCGCATCCTAGAAAAGAACGTACCAAAAAGTCCCATGAATTTGTTTGTAGACTATTAAGTCCCATTGAATTTGAAATGGTACACAATGGAAAAATTTACCAAAAGAATTGATGCTCACTTTTCAAAGACAGAATAAAAATTTAAAACTTTTTTTAAATAAAATTTTAACTAGATAAGGTCTTTTACTAATTTATAGTAGTTATGGGCTTACATTTTATTTTTATAATCCTTTTAGGAACTAAATATGTTTGAATTAAATACTTTAGGGACTTAATGGATTTAATTGATAGTTTGGGAATTAAATAAATTTTGATTTATATACTTTATATTTATAGGGACGTAGTAAACTAAGTCGATAGTTTATGGACTAATAGATTATTTGGCGATAATTTAGGGGTAGAAAGTGCAACAAACATTTTTTTTAAAAAAAAATTGATTCCTTTAATGAGAAATTTACTTAGAAGTCTCATCCTAGAAAAGAATGTACCAAAAAGTCCCATGAATTTTTCATAGACTATTAAGTTCCATTGAATTTGAAGAGGTACACCATGAGATCCTTTCATTAAATTTCCTGGAAATTTCAAATGTGGGTATGCATTATAATATATGTGCACTATTGTTTTATTAAATGTTTGTTAAATGTAAATGTGACAATGAGATATTTATACACTATTGTCATATTAAACTTTTATCAAATGTGTCATTCTTAAAATGTGACAATATGACATAATCTATATATATAAGGAAAAGAGACTTTTTAGTGAGAAGCCATCTAGGAGCTCCAAATTCTCATTCTAATTTTCTTGATTTTCTTAATATTGAATAATTACTTTTATTTGATAATCCCACATCAGGAAAAGAATTAACAAAATGTGTTGTTTTACTCATATAAAGAGAATCTCATACTCTCATCTCATTTAATGAAGAGCCTTGTGAAAGTTTCAATATCTCATGCTAATTTTCTTGATTTTCTTAATTTTAAATAATTAAGAAAATCTCCATTGGCTAACTTTTATTTGATAATCTCACATCGGAAAAAGAAGGAAAAAGTGAATTGTTTAGGTTGGGATAGTTTAAGTTTGAAGCTTTTATTATAGTTTAGGTTGATGGTTTACCAAACTATACGACGAAAATATGTCTCTTTAATAGGAGGCCAACTTATATAATTTAAAGGTTTTTTTTTAATAATTAATGTTATTATTATTATAATAAAAGAGTTTCGAAATTTGGAGACCGTCACCCATTTCTCCTAATTGGCTCCATCTTACTTGCATGACTACAATTAATTATATTTTTTAAATAATATTTTGCTTCAAATGCAATGATGCAAGTTAATTTCACGATTATGACTACATGGATGACAATGTAACAAGGCATATGTCGGAGAGGAGAAGAGGTTAGTTGATTGGCTTTGATTTATTTTTAGTTTTTATTCGTAACATTTTGAACAAATTAAAATTCGATTTACTTTGAGCGAGGCTATCATTTATAATCACGTAATTTTATTATATTTAATTTTTAAAAATAAATAATATGTATAATTTTATAAATAGATCACATATTTTTATTAAAGATAAATATATTGAAATCACATGAACATGATTTTAGAATGAATTTGATTTTTTTTTTTTTTTAACATGCATATGAGTTTACAAAATGATCGGGTATGCCTCTCTAATTCCTATTGGCTAGCTTCCATTTACTTTTTATTTTACAATCCCACATTGGAAAAAGAAAGAAAAAATGAATTGTTTTACTTACATAAAATGAATCATATGCTCTCATTTATATAAGCAAAACAAGATTTTTAGTGAAAAATCATATGATCAATATCTCATACTCATTTTTTTTTTAATTTTTTTATTTTAAAAAATTAAGAAAATCCTCATTGGCTAGCTTCCATTTAACTTTTATTTTACAATCCTACATAGTTTTGATTTTAAAAATAATTTTGTATGAGATTTCGAAACTGTCAAAATATTTAACTTTAAAATAATTACAACCCCACATCGAGAAAAGAAAAAAAAAAGTGAGTTGTTTCATTTATATAAAATGAATCTTATAAAGGGAGTTTTAACGGAGAAGCCTTGTAGAAGCTCCAAACCCTCATTCTAAAATTATTAAATTTTCTTAATTTTAAACAATTAAGAAAATTTTCATTGGCTAACTTCCATTTACCTTTTATTTTACAATCCCAAATCAGGGGGAAAAAATGAATTGTTTCATTTACATAAAGTGAATCTTATGCTCTAATTTACATAAATTATTGAAATTTCTTAATTTTAAACAATCAAGCAAATCCCAATTGGTTGGCTTCCATTTAATTTTTATTTTATAATCTTACATCGGAAAAAGAAAGAAAAAGTGAATTGTTTCACTCCTACAAAATGAATCTTATACTCCCATTTATGTAAACAAAAGAAGATTTTTAGTGAGAAACCCTATTATCAATACCATTTTTTTTTATTTTCTTAATTTTAAACAATTAAGAAAATCTCCGTTGGTTAGCTTCCATTTAACTTTTATTGTACAATTCCACATAGACCTTTTGATTTTAAAAATAATTTTGTATGAGATTTTGAAACTCTCATAATATTTAAAATAATTACAATCCCACATTAAGAAAAGAAATAAAAAGTGAGTTATTTCGCTTATATAAAGTGAATCTTATACTCTCATTTAATTTATAATATTGTGCATGTTTCAGTGCAAGATGGTTTAAATTTTAACATAAAATGTAAAGGATTTAATTAATTAATTAATTTTGTTGAAAATTAGTTTGTCTTTTAGCTTAACAAATTAAATTGTTTTTTATTTGACTGATTCACTAGTTTCACCGCAGTTTTAGCTGTTTTATCAAAATATATTGTTTAGATTTGTTTGATTTGAAATAAACTAAGATTGACCTTATTAGAAATTGAACGATTGAGATTGCTTGATTAAAAATGAACTTCCTGTCCAAACAATTGTTAACTTTTATTTTACAATCCCGCATCAAGAAAAGGAGGAAAAAATGAGTTGTTTCACTATATAAACCTTATACTCCTATTTAATATTGTAGTGTTATGTATGTTTCAGTTCAAGACAATTTAAATTTTAAAATAAAAATAAAATTTAAAAGTTTTAATTAATTAATTTTTGTATAAGTTGGTTGGTCCTTTGACCTAGCCGATAGGGTGAACCGTTTTCGGTTTGACCGATTCGCTCGTTTAACTGCGATTTTAGCAATTTTATCAAAATATATTGGTTAAATTTGTTTGATTTTAAATAAATTAAAGATTCACATAATTAAAGATTAAACGGCTAAGATTGTTGATTCGAAATAAACTTCTCGTCCAAACAATTGTTAAGTTTTAAACAATTAAGAAAATTCCCATTGGCTAGCTTTTATTTAACTTTTATTTTATAATCCCACATCGAGAAAAGAAGGAAAAAGTGAATTGTTTCACTTATATAAAGTGATTTTTATACTCCCATTTATATAAGCAAAATGAGATTTTTAGTGAGAAAACTTATGATCAATATCTCATACTATTTTTTTGATTTTCTTAATTTTAAACAATTAAAAAAAATCCCGATTGGCTAGTTTCCATTTAACTTTTATTTTATGAAATATAAAAAAAATTAAATTTAATTAACATATTTTTATTAAATAATATATCTATCTATTACATAAGGAAAATGGACTTTTTAGTGAAAACCCTTCTAGGAGCTCCAAATTCTCATTCTAATTTTCTTGATTTTTTTTTTAAAATTTTAAACAATTAAGAAAATCTCCATTGTCTAACTTTTGTTTGATATTCCCACATCGGGAAAAGAAAGAAAAAAATGAATTGTTTTACTCATATAAAGTAAATCTTATACTCTCATCCCATTTAGTGAGGAGCCTTATAAGAGTTTCAATATCTAATATTAATTTTCTTGATTTTCCATTGGCTAGCTTTTATTTGACAATCTCAGATTGGGAAAATAGGAAAAAAAAATTGAGTTGTTTTATTCATAAATCTTATGCTTTCATCCCATTTAATATTGTAGTGTTGTGCATGTTTGAATTCAATATAGTTTATATGTTAGAAGTTTTAATTAATTAATTATGACTTAATCGATTAGGCTAAATCATTTTTGATTTGATTGATTCGTTGGTTTAACTGCGATTTTAGCAATTTTATACTTTTATTTGATAATTTCACATCGGAAAAAGAAGGAAAAAATGAGTTGTTTTACTTATATAAAGTAAATCTTATACTTAGTGAGGAGCCTTGTGAGAGTTTCATCAATATCTCATATTAATTTTCTTGATATTCTTAATTTTAAACGATTAAGAAAATATCTATTGGTTAGCTTTTATTTAATAATCTCACATTGGGAAAATAAGGGGGAAAATGAGTTTTTTTACTCATATAAAGTGAATCTTATACTCGCATCTCATTTAATATTGTGGTGTTGTGCATGTTTCAATTCAATATAGTTTAAATTTTAAAAGTTTTAATTAATTAATTATGAGATAATTATAATTAATTAATTAATTAATAAAAATGATAATTTTAAAATAATTAATTACTAAAGTTTTAATTATTTTTTTCACCTCATAATGTAATTAAAAAGTCAAACAATTATTAAAAAATTACTTCTCAGACAACTTCTTAGAAGTCTAAACAAATTTATCAAATATTTTAACTGATACTATACGAGACTCACACGCCATATAAATATTGTGTAGAAATTTTGATTTTTTTTTTTTTTTTAGTATTTAACATCTATCTGTCTATCTATATATTATATAAGGAAAATGGACTTTTTAGTGAAGAGCCTTTTAGAGCTCCAAATCCTCATTCTAATTTTCTTGATTTTTTTAATTTTTAAACAATTAAGAAAATCTCCATTGGTTAACTTTTATTTGATAATCCCACATCGGGAAAAAGAAGGAAAAAAATGAGTTGTTTTACTCAAATAAAATCAATCTTATACTCTCATCCTATTTAGTGACGAGCCATGTGAGAGTTTCAATATCTCATATTAATTTTCTTGATTTTCTTAATTTAAACAATTAAGAAGATCTGCATTGGCTAGCTTTTATGTGACGGCCGCGTCTTTTTTTTTTCTTTCTTTTCATTTCTTCACTCCGTTCCCCTTTTGCTCTCGTTGGGTTTGAAACATCTAGAAATAAGTCTCAACATAAAGTTATTGTTCTTGTTTTCGTTCGGGTTGAATTTCACTTGTTCCGGAGGGTGCACGGTTGAATCCAGAGTGCCCGGGGGTTGAACTTGAAATTCTAGACTGCTGGGCCAGGCCAGCACATGTTGGGCCGTAAGCCGCACGTGCGGGATGGGGTGCCGCACATGCAGGCAGGGGGGCCGCACGTGCAGGAGGCGGGGCCGCATGTGCGGGGAGTAGGGGAGGCCAGGCAGTGCATGTCAAAATAAATGCACGTACGTGAGGGAGGTGCGGGGATGTGCCGCATGTGCGGGAAAGGGAGCGGCACGTCCGAGAGGCACTCGCTGCACGTGCGGGAGTTGGCTCTGCACAAGCGGGAAAGACCCAGATCCGAGGCTCTGTTTGTTTCCCCTCTTTTTAGCTGTGTATATCACTTTTGATATACCTCTCTCTCTCTCTAAAAATACATCTCTCTCACTTCGCTCTACATTTCTCACCAAAAACCCCACAAGATCTTTGATTTCTCTACACCCAAACACATTTTGACCCAAGATCCTTCATCAAAGTGGAAGAACACCTCTAGAACTACGTTGTGTTCGGTGGAGATCTCCTTTCAACACCATCAAAGCTAGGGTTTCATCTCCATTTCTTCATCAAACCTTGAGGTAAGGACTTCTTGAGTTATATATATATATATATATATATATATATATTTGCAAGTATTGATGAGGATTTTGGGTTTTGGTTTGTTGATTTTATGAAAATAAACTTTTGGCTCCACAATGTAAGATTCATCGTTTTACAAAAATAGGTTTACCTCTAATATCTCTTGCCATACTAGAAAAACTTGACTATATTATTGGAATGAGAAGCCCAAGAAAAGATTTCTTGTGAGAAATGAACAAATGTTGGTTTGGGGGCAAAAACCTAGAAATTTGAGGTTTTGTGAAAAATGTTGGAAATGTGTGGATATTTTTACATCATCATGCTAAGATATATTAATGATTAGAAAAGTTTCTTGTTTTTACTTGACAACAGGATAAATTCTTTGGGAACATGGTAATTGGGGAATTTTTGGAAGGTCATTAACCACAATGAAATGTAGTTATGAAATGATTAAATTAAGAGAGTTATACAAGATGGAAATGTTGTTATTTGTTGATAATCTAGTTAGACATGTAGTTATCCTTGTGAAATAATATTGAAGAGAGAAAATGGGAAAGGTGATTATTGTGATGTTATTGTTTGAGATACTTGAAAATGGAGAAATGCTATGAGGCATGGTTAATTGTTGCTTTACATACTCATTTAATTAATTATTATGCATTGTGAATTGAGATTGGAAACTTTTACTTCGAGAAAAGTTTATATTGCAATAAGAACTATGGAAATGTGTTGTGGGGTAAATACGTTGGTAAGTCCGGATAGGTGGTGTAGATGAGATTGATAAGTTGGCCTGAGTGTCCGGGGTGAAAGACCTAAAACACACGTGGAGGAGGTACCACTTCCCTTTCGGTTAGCAACTGATAAAGTGGGATATTGGTAGTGCTCGTAGAGTCTACTTGCAGACACCAACCTAGGGATTACCTGTGTCGTATTTACCGCCCCTATTGATTAAAATTGGAAGTTTCGGAAATTGTTGAGATTGCAAATTTTTATTGAACATGGTGATTATCAAGAAGAACATGAAATGAAATTTTCCTTAAAAGGACATTGCATGACATTGACAGTTGCATTTTTACATTGAGAGTATGCATAACTGTATATACTTTGTAAGAATTCTCTACTGGGCTTGTGCTCACCCCTATGGGATTTTGGTGCAGGAAATGACATGTTGATCTCGCCAAGTTAAGGGCGTAGATGATTTGTGAAGAGTATATAGCTCTATTTTGTTGTGGATTAATTGCTAGCCAAGGGCTATTTTTGTATAGGTCCGAGAGGCCACTTTTGTGTAACCGAGCTTAAACCTTGGAAGTTGTAGCCCATAAGGGCATTTATTTATTTTGAGAACTATATGCTTCACATGCTATAGATTCATGCGTTTTCTTACCAATGAATGTGTAATTCGCATGTGAAACTTTTGTGTAAACTCGTTTATCCGCCATGTAAAGATGGAAAGATTATTACCATTTAATTAATGAATGTGGTTTTATAGCGATTCCTATTTTCCTTTCATTGATTATTGTATTCCGGACTCGGTGCCGTGGATGATTGTGTTGTCTGTATCGTATTTTCGTCCTTTAATTCTTTGCATTTGAGTTTTGGGGTGTGTTGGTCAGGTTTGAAATAGGTTGGTTGTGTTTCGAAACAAAGAGTTAATACCCAGATTGTGGCCTTCATGCTCAAGCGGGGATTTTCACGCTCGAGCGGGCCCTTTGCAATTGCTTCTACACTCGAGCGGGCAGTTTGATGCGCGAGCGGGATTATTCAATCTTTAGTACTTTTCCCGCAGATCATCGGACGCTCGAGCATCCACTTTCACGCTCGAGCGGGGACCTTCGTCTGCAGAACTTCTGGAAGTGTGCATTCGACACTCGAGCGTCGCTTTTCAAGCTCGAGCGGGAGTTTGTGTCTGACGCTCGAGCGAGGCGTTCCATGCTCGAGCGGACTGTGATGTATATCAGTCTGAGATGAAGCTTTTTGAACCACTTTTTCGACTCTCTCTCTCTAGCTTTTCAAAATCCTCATTTGAGAGCTCCTCTCTCTAGAATACATCTTCTCTCTACGAAATCATCTAGCTCTAGTGATCTTTCACCCCAGTCCCTTTGTAAAAAGTGTGGAGCTTGGCCTGGCCTTCGTTTTGATCCGAAAAAGTTGGTGATCGGCGCATCTTGAGTTTTTTCCTTCTTCTCCTTTGAGCTCCGAAATTTGAGGTAGGGATAACCTACTCCTTTCTATGAGTTTTGACATAGATGTTATGTATTTTGTACAGATGGTGTTGTTTGGGGTATTTGGTTGAGGTTAGGGTTTTGAAATTGAAATTATGAAATAGGGGTTTTCTATTTTTTTTGGGTCCCTAGTGTTTGAGTGGTCCCTAAAATGATGTCATGGTGTTTGATTTATGAAATTTGGCTTAGGGAGCAATATTTGAGAAAATTGGGTGAAAGCCCAAATTTAATGTAAATGATTAATTTGTATAATTAATTCGGGAACTATGGAAATATGAAATTGAGTTGAAAACCATGAAATTGGAAGATTATGGGATTGAATGGTGGAGTTGGATCGATTAATCACTCACCTTTGGAATTGTAGCTAATTTATTTGTTTGACGATTTATTATCTGTTTAGAAATAACTGCTTTGGGCTATCGGTGGAGGATAGTCGTGATTGTTGTAGACACTGCATGATGATTAGGTGAATTAAAACTAATCGATTGAGTATGTCATTGAATATAACAGATGGAATAACACATTGAATATGTGCTTTGTTTGATCATTGTATATGATAAGTGTTTAAATACATTGAATATGTATGTTGTTTGGGAGGAGATAGGGGATGGACTCCATTGATAATTAAGTTGGCCGGAGTGTCCAGAGTGAAAGTCCCAAAATCTTGATTACGTTTGCATAACGTAAGATAATTGAAGTATTGAAGTGGTTTTAATATGAGTTGCAGTCTCATTTGAATTATGGATAATGGAAGTGTTTTAATATGAGTTGTTGTCTCATTTAAATTGTTTGGCTAGATAGTGAGCCATGTTTATGAATTTGAACTGGGTAAGTAAAGGAAAAGTGGAATGAAACACGGATGTATTTGTCATGAAACTGAAAAGTGTTGTAAGTTGATTTACAAGTGTTAAACATTTATCAAATGCTAATGTTTTAGTTATTTCTCATATTTGGTTTAGTATATCTCTACTGGACTTTGGCTCACCCTATATGGGACATCATTTTCAGGTTTAGGTGGCATGCCACCTCCAAGGACGTAGCTTGGGAGGCTTAGAGGCTGAAAGATCTTTTGTGGTTATCTTTTTGGTATTACATGTAAATTCAAGCCAAGGGCTTAACGTGTTTGAGTTAGTACTCTCTTTTTTGTAACCAAGTGTTGGCTTGGAAAATTGTAAGCCCTTAGGGCATTTACTTTTGTTGTCAACATGTAATACTTTTGTAATGAATACTCTGACAAATAGGAATATTTTTATTCTCTTATGTCTATGGATGTCGTGATTGTTAGGTTTATATGTATTATTTTGAGGGCGTTACAAATTGGTATCAGAGCGAACCAAGTTTGAATACTTTGGGTACGTAGGGAGTGGTTAGTACCACAGTGGGTTTGTCTCGCTTGTTAAAGACTTAAGTGTAATGCTATGTGTTTGTTTGATAACATGCTTATGTGACTATATGGGTATGGGATTTAATTTCTAAGATGTTGATTGGATCCTTGGGTTTCTGGGAGTCCTGTTGGAAAAGCACTTGATCAATGCTGTTTCTAACTGGAACTCTAGCAATACCTCAGGACTGTCATTATCCGAAAATAAAATTCGTAAGTGTTTATGTGATTATATGCTTACGTGAAGTGAATTACAGTTGTCCAATGCATTAGGACGCGAGTGAAATAGCTTTGGAACATTTGTGAATATGGTAATGTCCTTGTTACCTTTATTAGGATGTCAGATCGAGGACATGGTGGTAGGCGTGGTAGGCCTAGGAGGAAGGAGATGCCTATACCAGATGAAATTCCAGCGCAGCAGGAGGGGGTTGGTCAGGCCAATGTGGCTGAACCAGTAGGTCAGCAGGCCATGGGTGCCTTAGCCCGCGAGATGGTAGGAGCACTGAGGGAATCCATGGACATTCTCAGGGTTGAGAATCAGTTCCAGGCCCATGTGGCTAAGGCAGGGCCGTCCTTTCTAAAGAGGGAGTTTTTTCGGTCTAATCCGGACGAGTTTGTGGGTGATCCTAATGAGCCACTGAAAGCTGATGAGTGGCTTAAGCAGATGACGAAGACGTTTGAGATGCTTAGCATTGAAGACGGGGCCTTGAAGTTGACCTTGGCATCCTTCCAGTTGAAGGGAGACGCGGGTCAGTGGTGGAAGTTTGTGCGGGGTCGTATTGGAGGGACTTGGGAGGCTTTCGTTGATGCCTTTCAGGAGAATTTTTTGCCTTCCACTGTTAGAGAGAAGTTGAGAGATCAGTTCTATCAGCTCAAGCAACTGAATACACCAGTGGTCGAGTTTGAGGTCCCATTTACCAGTTTATCGAGGTTTGCACCTGAGCTAGTGGCGTTTGACGAACGTCGTTGTCTTGAGTTCGAAAAGAAGTTACGCACCGGGCTTAAGCTTAGGGTTGCAAGGTCCATGACTCGGGAGTATGGGCGCCTTGTGGATGCTGCGGCCCATATGAGATTATTATGCATGAGGAGGAGGAAATGATGAGGGGCTCCAAGCGGAGTCAGGATGGTCAAGGAAACGGTAGGAGGCAGAGGGGTCCTAACCCTCAGCAGTCCCAGGGTGCATTTGCGAGATCTACCTTTCCAGTGTCGAGTTCAGGTTCTGGAAAAGGCGGACAGGGAGACTTCACTTGTTACAAGTGTGGTCAGCTGGGCCACAAGTCTCCAGCTTGCCCTCAGAGGGGAGGAGGGCAGAGAGCAGCTTTATCTTCGGTTCGTCCTCAGAGCCAGAGTCAGGGCAAAAGCCAACCGCTCTCTTGTTACCAGTGTGGTCAGGCGGGGCACCTGAAGAGGTTTTGCCCGCAGTTAAGTGGCACATCTAGTGCGTCTGGTTCGAGGCAGACACAGAGTTTTCAGCCAGCACAGTCAGTTCAGGCCTCGAGGGCCAATTAGGGAGCCTCTTCGGCTCAATCTGTATAGCAGTCTTATGCTCCGAGAGGTGAGTAGGTAGATCAGAGACCTTATGGGCGTGTGTATGCTGTTACTACGCAGGACCTTGTACCGGCTCCATCTGTTGTGAGAGGTACCTTTCTGTTTTACAACTCGGTTGCTAGTGTGTTGATTAATACAGGTGCATCACATTCCTTTATATCTATTGCATTTACATCTATTTTGGGGTTGGAGTTGGCGTAGTTAGCATCTCCTATTTGTGTTGTATCACCTGATGGGGGTGAGCTGATTTTGAAACATGGGTGTAGGGGTTGCGATATAGAGGTCGCTGACCGTCGGCTTCCATTTTCTTTTGTAGTAATGGTTATGTCGAGTTTTGATGTGATTTTGGATATGGATTGGTTATCGTCATACCGGGCTATTATTGACTGCTACCGCTAGAGGGTTACTGTATGTACCTTGAGCGGGGATTATTTTCATTTCTTGGGGGATCGGGTTGGTAGTGTTTTGCCACTAGTGTATGATCCACGAGGATGGAGTGAGCTTAGTTGCCTTCTCGCTAGCTGTATAAGTAGTGAGTGTGATAAGATCCAGGCTGAGTTGCCGATAGTGGTTTGTGAGTACTCAGACGTCTTTCCCGAGGATCTTGTTAGTTTGCTACCCCATCGAGAGATTGCGTTCTCTATTGACTTAGTGCCTGACACAGCACCGATTTCCATGGCACCGTATCGTTTTGCCCCAGCCGAATTAAGTGAGTTGAATATTCAACTCTAGGAATTGCTAGATAAGGGCTTTATCCACCCTAGTACTTCATCGTGGGGAGCACCGACCCTCTTTGCTAAAAAGAAAGATGGGGCTTTGAGACTTTGTATCGATTACCGAAAATTGAATCGGGCTACGGTTAAGAACAAGTATCCTATGCCTCGTAGAGATGATCTATTTGACCAGTTGAAAGGGTCCCGTTGTTTCTCTAAGGTAGACTTGAGATCGGGTTACCATCAGTTGAGGGTCAAGGAGGAGAATATTCCGAAAATAGCATTCTGTACGCGGTATGGCCATTATGAGTTTCTGGTGATGCCTTTTAGGCTCACCAATGCACCGACAGTGTTTATGGACTTGATGAACCGGATCTTCCAGGAATTCTTAGATCGCTTTGTAGTCATTTTCGTGGACAACATTCTGATTTATTCACCTTCTGAAGAGGAGCACAAGGAACACTTGAGAGTGGTGCTTGAGTTGCTTAGAGTCCATAGGCTGTATGCCAAATTTGGGAAGTGTGAGTTCTGGCTAAGAGAGGTTAAGTTCTTAGGCCATGTAGTCTTCGGGGAAGGGGTGTCTGTTGATACATCCAAGGTAGAGGCAGTGCAAGATTGGGCAGAGCCTAAGAGTGTTTTTGAGATCCACAGTTTTCTAGGATTGGCCGGTTATTATCGTAGGTTTGTGAAAGATTTCTCGAAGCTAGCTTCGCCGTTGACTAGATTGACGCGAAAATGGGTCAAGTTTGTATGGGGTAAGACTTGTGAAAGTTGTTCCAAGAACTTAAAGTTAGACTTACCACCGCTCCTGTGTTGATTATTCCGGAGAGGAACTTGGGTTATGCAGTATATTGTGATGCCTCACGAGAGGGTTTGGGTTGTGTGTTGATGTGAGAGGAGAAAGTGGTAGCTTATGGCTCACGTCAGTTGAAAACACATGAAAAGAACTATCCTACACATGACCTAGAGTTAGCAGCTGTGATTTTTGCCTTGAAGATTTGGAGGCACTACCTTTATGGTGAGAGGTTCGAGGTGTTCTCGGATCATAAGAGTCTGAAATATTTGTTTACACAAAAAGACTTGAACATGAGGCAGAGGAGATGGATGGAGTTCATTGAGGATTACGACTTCGAGTTGCATTACCATCCGGGGAAAGCCAATGTTGTGGCCGATACCCTTAGTAGGAAATCCATCAGTGATGTAGCTTGCGTAGCCATCCGAGAATGGGAGATGTTGGGTATACTTGGCGAGTTCGACTGGCTTCTGGGTGAGTCTGTTGAGTCTGCGGCCTTGTTTTCTGTAGTTGAGCAACCTACACTTGTGAATCGAGTGTTAGAAGCACAGAGAAGTGACCTTGAGGTAGAATCCCTTCGGAAGAAGATCTCTAGTGGGAAGGTTAAGAAGGGTTTGACTGTGTATCTTGACCTGAGTGTGAGGTACCAAGACCGTTTCTTTGTGCCGGAGTCTTGCCGAGAGGAAGTACTCCGAGAGTTTCACCATTCACGCCTTGCAGTGCATCCAGAAGGCACTAAGATGTATCATGATCTGCGCCAGTTTTGGTGGAGAGGAATGAAGAAGGATGTGGCAATATTTGTATCTAAGTGCCTTACTTGTCAGCAAGTGAAGGCCGAGCATCAGAGGCCAGCGGGTTTGTTGCAACCCTTGCCAATTGCCGAGTGGAAGTGGGAGCATGTCATGATGGACTTTGTTGTAGGTCTTCCGAGGACTCAACGGGGTAGTGATGCTATTTGGGTGGTCGTGGACCGGTTAACTAAGTCAGCGCACTTTATCCCTATGCGCGTGAGAGATTCGGTAGATCATCTTGCCGACTTGTATATTCAGGACATAGTGAGGTTGCACGGGATCCCAGTGTCGATCATCTCAGATAGAGATCCATGTTTTACTGCTAGGTTGCGGCAGAGTTTGCAGAGTGCCTTGGGCACTAGATTGACCTTTAGCATGGCTTATCATCCTCAGACTGATGGGCAGTCCGAGCGTACTATTCAGATCCTTAAGGATATGCTTTGGGGCTGTGTCCTTGACTTTAGTGGGTCGTGGGAGAGGCACTTGCCCTTGGTGGAGTTTGCCTACAGCAACAGCTTCCAATCGAGTATCGGTATGGCACCGTTTGAGGCCTTATATGGCCGACCGTGTAGGTCTCCAGTGTGTTGGGCCGAGGTGGGTGATGCACCTTTGTTGGGCCTGGAGTTGGTTCGGAAAACAACGGAGAAAGTTGAACATATCCGTAAGAGGCTTGTTACAGCCCAGAGTCGCCAAAAGAGCTATACCGACCGTAGGAGGAGGCCTTTGGCATTTGAGGTGGGTGATTACGTCTTTTTGAAGATATCACCTAGGCGGGGTTTGATGAGGTTTGGGAAGAGTAAAAAGTTGTCCCCTCGGTTTATTAGTCCCTTTGAGATCCTTGAGCGGATTGGGGAGGTCGCACACCGTTTAGCTTTACCGCCGCAGTTGTCCAGAGTACATGACGTGTTTCATGTTAGTATGCTTCGGAAGTACAAGCCAGATCCGTCACATGTATTGCATTGAACCGACTTAGAGGGGACACCGGTGCGGGTCTTGGATAGGCGGAACCAAGTCTTGTGAGGCAAGATGATACCCTTGGTGAAGGTTTTGTGGAAACATCACGGAGTGGAAGAAGCCACTTGGGAACGTGAGTTGGAGGTCCATGAGAAATATCTTGACTTGTTTGTTAATGTTTAACCATGTATTGGAAATTTTATGTCTTGATGAAATCTAAAGATGTTGTATATGTTTTGAGTTATAAAACATTGTATATGTTTTGTATAGCGATCCCGGTTTTCCCTTTCTGTATCTGTTGTTTTCCAGACTTTTGTTCCGTGATGTTAGTGGTTGTATACCTTGTTGTCATCCTTTAACTCCGCTTGGTTGAGTTTTAGGATGTTTTGGGCAGAGTTGTTACAGGTTGGTTAGACTTTGGTTTCAATTCCTTGTTGCCCAGTTTTTAGGAGGTCCGCTCGAGCGGGTCTTCTTGCGCTCGAGCGGAGATTGCACACTCCCAGTATTTCGTGTCCCTGCAAAACTTCTGCAGGTGTGATTTCTACGCTCGAGCGGGTTTCTTGCGCTCGAGAGGGTCGTGCTTGAGCAGGTCGTGCTCGAGCGGGTTTGTTGGCGCTCGAGCGGGTAGTACTGTCTTGGTGAAAGTTCTAAGAGAGGGAAATTTGCGCTCAAGCAGACTGGTTTTTGCGCTCGAGCGGATATACTTTATCCTTGTGTCTTGGCGCTCGAGCGGGCCTTCTTGCGCTCGAGCGTACCTAGTTTTTTGTTCTTTACGCCCGAGCGTTGTTTTTTTCGCTCGAGCGGGAATGTCGTATAACAGAGGGCAGCTGGGCATTTTTGAATCACTTTTCTACACTCTCTCTCTCTCTTACTTTTCCAAAAAAGCCATTTGAGAGCCTCTCTCTCTCTAGAACCTTGCCTTCTCTCTAGGTATTGAGCTAGTAGGAGTTGTCTTCTCACCTTTGGCCTTTACAAAAAAGTTGTTGATCGTCGAGGGCTATCTTTTGATCCAAGAATTTCAGGATTTGGAACATATCCGTTTTCTTCATCTTTTTCGTTGGGTGTCATCATTTGAGGTAGGGATTCCTACTCACTCTTATGGTCTTTGACATAGATTTTTGGTTGTTTTGATAAAGTGTTGAAATTGGGAAATTTTGGGACTTAGGGTTTCAAAATGTTAAAAGGGAGTTTTGCTATTTTGATTCTAAAATGGGTATCTTGGGTTTCAAAATAACAAAATTGTTGTTGGTTGTTGGTATATAGACCATTGGGTCAATATTGAGAAATGTGGTAGAAAACCCTAATTGGTTGTCTAAATTAATTGGTATAATTAATTTGGGAAAATTGTAATTATATGGAATTGAGTTGGGAATAATAAAATTGGCTCATTATATAGTAGAATAGTGGAGTTGGATTTATAAATTGCTCACTTTTGAAAACATTGATATTTTATCTGTTGGAGCATTTATTATCTGTTTAGAAATAATTACTTGGGCTGCTGGTGGAGGGTAGTTTTGATTGTTGTAGACAATGCATGATGATTAGGCAAACTAAAACTAATCAATTGGATATGTCATAGAGTATGACTGTTAATAGAATACATTAACGTTATGTATTGATTGATTGTGTATATGACCTATGTGTATATACGTTGTGTGTGTGAGAGGAGATAGGGGATGTACTCCACGGTTTAGGGGAAGATAGGGGATGGACCTCTAAACCGGATGTTATTTGGGAGGAGATAGGGGATGGACTCCACTGATACAGCTCATATGCTTGTCAGTTTACGTGTTGATATAGCCTATATGCTTATTTATGGAAGTGTTGATACAGCTCATATGCTTATCTTTGGAAGTGTTGATATAGCTAATATGCATATCTGTTGAAATATGGATACAGCTTGTATGCTTATCTATTGAGATGTGATACAACTAGTATGTTTATCTATTGTAAAATGGGAAACGTTTAATATGAGTCACTGTCTCATATAAGTGGTTGGCCAGGTTCTGAGCCGTTGATGTAAATTGTGAAATTGATAAGAAATGGAAACTAAAATGAAACATGAACATAGTGGTCATGAAATGAAAATGGGTTATGAATTGATTTATGAAAATTGAACATTTATCAATTGCTAATGTCTTAGTTATTGCTCATACTGTGTTTAGCATATTTCTACTGGGCATTGGCTCACCCTATATGGGACATTATTTTCAGGTACAGGTAGTATGCCACCTCCAAAGGCATAGCTTGGATGATGATGAGAGTTGAAGACTCTTTTTATTTATTTTGTTTGTATTACATGTATATCAAGCCAAGGGCTTATTCTGTATAGAGTTAGTACTCTTCTTTTGTGTAACCAGGTGTTGACTTGGAAAGCTGTAAGCCCATAGGGCATTTGCTTTTGTTGTTAACATGTAATACTGTTGTAAGAACTACTCTGATGAATAGAAATGGTTGGTTTCTTTTATATCAATGCATGTCTAAAGTGATGGGTTTTATGCATTATTTTGAGGGCGTTACAACTTGGTATCAGAGCTACCGAGTTCGAATACTTTGGGTACGTGGGAAGTGATTAGTATCACAATGGGTTTGTCTCGCTTGATAGAGACTTAGATGTAGTGTCATATGCTATGTGTTTAATTGATAACATGCTTATGTGACTATGTGGGTATGGAACGTAGTTTCTAGGATGTTGATTGGATCCTTGGGTTTCTGGGAGTCTTGTTGGAAAAGCACTTGATCAATATTGTTTCTAACCGGAACTCTAGTAACGCCTCGGGACTGTCATTATCCGAAAATGAAATTCGTAATTGCTTATGTGATTATGTGCTTACGTGGAGTGAATTACAGTTGTCCATGCATTAGGACGTGAGTGTTATAGCTTCGGCACATTTGTGAATGTGCTAATGGTCTTGGTTACCTTTATTAGGATGTTAGGACGAGGACGTGGTAGGCGTGACAGGCGTGGTAGTGTAGACACCCCATTTTTTACCGTCCTCAAGACTTGGATGTCACCGCTTGAACACCCGGTGATCATCCTTGTTTGTGTTTGCCTTGAGTTTCTGTAGACCTCGGCTACACGCCTTGCCTCAGGATCTCTCGACTCGACTGTTTTGTGTCTGGTTTTGCACCAAACACTTGTGTTTTGCCTTGGAGGGGCAGGGAATGGCTTGTGAGCTATCCCCACACATCACCGGCCATGGCTTGAGGCCATCGACTGTGTTTTGTTTCCACCGGACAAATGTTTGGCCGGCCGGCACTATATATGGTCGACCGGCCATCTATTTTGGCCAAATTGCATTTTTGGCTGGCCAACCACTGTTCATCTGCTTTTGCAGATATTTTATGCTAGCTGGCATACACTTTTGTCCCCTTCATACACGTGTATGGAGGGATCTCCCTCTTGTTAGCTTGCCTTGGAAGCTTGACAAGATTGAATCCTCTATAAGAGGAGGTCTTTTCTCCCTCTTTGAGGTTAGACAACTTTTTTTCGTAGCTTTCAATTCTAGGGTTAGGGTTTGCATATATCCTATCTCTATATATCTCTCTTTGTGTTTTTGTGTGTGTTTTAGTCTTACTATTGCACACAAACACCTAGTCTTATACCTTTCTTGGTTACTGAGGGGCAAGAGGTCTTTTCTTGAAGTTTTTAGACTGGTTTGGAGCCAAAGAAGCAGCTGGAGTGCTGTTCTTGAAAGAGGTCTTCAAGGGTAAGGACTTTACCTTTAAATACCGCATTTTTGCATAGCTTTTTTACCTATCTTGCAACTGTTTTTAGGCTTTTCGTATAGTATATAAAAGTTCTATTTTTAAGTCCTTTAAATAGTTGTTTAAGATTGTTTTGAGCTTTGGGGTTGTTTAACCCCTCTCAAACCTTGTTAGGCTCCATTTTGTGCATTTTTGGTGAGTTCTGGGAGCATTGTGTTTGGGCCTCCTCACCACTGAAATCTTGAGGGATTTCAGTGGTGAGGATGGTGCCTTGAGGTCCCAAGAAGGAGAGGGCCACCCCCTCTCCATGTTGTCCTTGAAAAGGGCCATTTTTTTGCCTCTTGAGGGAGCATCTAGTTTAAGTGTGTGTTGGTCATGCCTTAACTGATTTTTGTGCTTATTATGTCATGCAATAGCACTATTTTTACTTGGTTTAGACACACCATGCTTGCTTAGCATACTTGTGTTGTAATGCCATCTTTAGGTCTTAAGATGCTTTAGGTTTTGATCCTTGTTCTAGCATGATTTTGGCCAAGCTTTGTGAAGCTTTTGTGTTTGTTTTAGCATGCTTAAGTTCTGTTCTTGGTTGTTTTGGTCGACCATAACATGCTTAGTATAGCCACCTTGCATTTTGGCTTGTTAGCCTTAGGTGTGTGAGTGTCTAGCATGCATTACTTGCACTATTTCAATGGTTTGAAACCACTTACCATGTTATTTCAGTCCTTCTAACATGCTTGCATACTTGCATTTGATACTCCTTTATTGCTTTAAAAGGTTGTAGCCTCATGCTCCATGAATGTGCTTCTTTGTATGCTTGCATGTTTGAGCCACTTAGATGCCATCTAGGTGTTCTCTTAGCATTGTCTAGGTCTGCCTTGGACCTGTTTTAAGTCCTCTTGGCCTTGTGAGGCTTGGTTGACTTAGCCGTGGTTTAAGTCCACTTGACTTGCCTCAAATACTTGGACCAATTGCATGCCATGTTTGTCTTGTTTAAATTGGTTTGGCACCATTATTAACATGATTTCCAGAGTTTGCATTGCATGCTAATTGTCCATGTTTAGGCTCTTTTAAGTGTGCTTAAAGATTGCTTGTTTGATGCTTAAGTGTTGGTCCATCAACATGTACATGTGTGTGTGTGTGTGTGTGTGTGTGTAGGCCCTCATTTCCATAGCATTGGCCATTGTTTTAGGCTTGTTTGAGGGCTACCTAAATTAGTTTAAGTCCACCCCTTTGCATGTTGTTGCATGCTCACCTTGTGTGTTGTTGCATACTAGTGTGTTGTTGCATGATTGAATGAAGTCACATGCTTGCTTGCATGCTTGAACGTCCGTATTGTGTCTTGCGTACTTGTAGGTTGCATTGCTTCATGCCTTACATGCTTCTTTACTTAGGTTGTGTGCCTAACCTACATTACACATTGCATTGCTATGTTGCATACCAGCCTCCATACCTAGGATGCTTTGCATTGGCATGCATGCTTTGCCTCTTGAGTTGAGTGTGATAGAGGTTGAGCTTCTTTGTTTGATTATGTTCATTGTATTCCATATCAAAATGCACACTTGGTTTCTTGGGCCATCACGCATTGAAATGCGCGATTGGTGGTCTGAGAATCGAGGCCCATCCCCCTTTGAGTCATGAATATGATAAGGGGTGTGATTGGTGCATACATTGCTTGAAATGCATTACCATGCTATGTTTTGCCCTCTGCTGCTGTGAAAAACAGATTCTGCAGGAAGATTTGGCCGGCCGGCCATCTGTAATGCCGACCGACCAAATATGGATGGCCGAGAGCCCAAAAAATGGTCAATGACCATTCTCCATGGCCAGTGACCAATTCCCTCAGCCGGCGGTGTTCCACAGCATTCAGGGAAGCAACCCTGAGATTTGTGCAGTCTTCAGAGAAGGATAACAGTCAAAGCAGAGGCAACTTGTGCATGGCAGTGGCTTTCCGAGCGGAGCCGAGCGCACATTGCATTGGGCCCTCTTCCCGAGGCTGTTTACTGCTTTCATTAGATTAGCTAATTTGTTAATTAATTAATTAGTCTGTAATATTTAATTAGCTTGTAGGTTAATTAATTTGTATTATTCTTTCGGTCCCTCCGAGCGAGGGCAAATTTGTAATAAGTGTGGGTGCGTGTGTGCATGTCTTCCAACCCCCACTTCTTTCTCCCTTTTACTTACCTGCTTTTGATGGTTACTATTAGGACATGTTTACTTTAGCATACCTTATGCTATGCACGCGTGCATCATTCATTAGTCTTGCATACACCAGGCTCGGCGCATCATGCTAAATGCATAAAGTATTTCAAATCTAACTTGAATACATGTTATCTGTACATTTTCACATGTCATCCTTAGATTAGCCGAGCCTATTCTAGATTGCATTCTGTATGCGTTGTATTAGCCACTTAACATGGACTTGGATCATGCATTGATTGCTAACATGTTCTTGTCTTAGCTCAGAGTGCATTGTAAGTATTTTTTATGCTTTAGCATCTCGCATGAGTGTGAATGTCAACATGACAGCATGCTTACCATGTGGCTAGATGCTTATGTGATATAAACTGCTTGAATGCCTGTGGGTGAAGGTTGGATTGTTTGAGTTGGAACAACTCGTTGAAATCCGTGCTTTAGCCTACTTACGAGTAGCAAATTTCAAACTGTTTTTCAAACAAACAGATATGCAATGCTTCATTCCAAATTAGGCGATCTAGTCTATACTTGTTTTGATGTGCGCAACACATAGTAATTCTAGGCTAATAACCGGAATAGGAATACATAATGCTTTCAAAACAAGATATCACGGTTAGTAGAGGCCGATCTTTGATCGGGCGAGAGGGGGTGCTCATAGCTGACCTTCCCCAATCGTACCCAAGTTCCCGTGCAGAGGCAACTTTGGTGATGACGGACACGTGGCCTTTGGCACCGAGTCAGGGTTTCCTAAATTTCCCAAAATAAAATATTTAGGTGGCAACTCTGTATCTGGCAAAGCAGTCCATGTTTGGCACTTCTTTTCTAAAAATCTATTTTTTCACAAAACGATTTGCCGGATTTGGACTCTTTGGTTCAGATTAAGAACCGTGACAATTTGAGAGTCCGAACTGTAGTGAGCCCAATACGAACAGAACGGGACTCACCCTCCTGGGGCGTTCGGAGACGTCTACAGTTTCTGGCGACTCCGCTGGGGATTTAGAGAACTTAACTCGAACTCATGATATCTTGTTTTGACTACACTTATGTGTTTCTTTGCATTGCATGTGCATTGGTGCGCCTAGGACACCATGTTTGCCATCTGCTATTCCTGAACGATTTGCCAAAGGCGTGCTTTGTCAAAGCATGCCATAAGGCTGACCGGTTGCGGGCTCTGCCAGTATGGGAACACAAACCCTAATTTTTACCGGGGCACCCTTTTGACCATTCGACCTAGTGCATATTTGGAATCCATAGTGACCATTCCAAGCTAGGACAGGTTGCTTACCTGATATAGGTTGTTTGAAACCGCTGCGTGCGTAATGAAACCCTAGCTCCTGACAAAATAGGACAGGGAAACCCTACCCCAACATAGGGTTGTTTTGGCTCTCATTTACTTGCTATGTGCTTTTAGAGTGTATCTCTACAGGAACGTACATACCAATTTGCAAGTTTGGGGAATTAGGCCTAAGGGTGTCAGTACCAGAATTTGAGAATCGGTTATATCCGCGGGTAACAGATTCAGTTTTTTAGGACAGTGATTTTGGGGAACAATAATCAGTAGTAGAGTACAGTTGTTTAGCTATTGCTCGTGTCTGTTCTGATTGGGCCGAAATGCTGCGTGTTTTCTCTTTCAAGGTTCAGAGATTTAGTACGGAATAGCCAGTGTTCTCCATTGCTGAGGCAAGAAAGTATCTGATCTGTCAGTCACCATTCGATTCAGTGGACTTATGATGACGCAGAGTTCAGAGGAAATTGTGGTTATGGCAGCCGCATTAGACCAAGGGATCATCTTGCAGGATGAGACCAATGTTGATGTACCACATCCGCCCAGGTCGCCTGCTGCACGCCCGATCTGGAAACCCCAGATGTTTCAAGTTCGTGAACCTACCACATTTGAGTTAATGGGAATGATCGGCAATCTCCAGAGATCCGTGGCCGATCTGGCCTATGGAATGTCGGCTTTGCCACCAGCTGCACCGTATGCCGGAAATTTCATACCACAGGAGCCCCCGCTGCTGGGGTGGATTGTGATCGAGCTCAGCCAACCAGAGGTTGCCTCCAGCTACAGCAATGACGTGTCAGCAACAACCGAGCTTCGCTCTGGTATAGTAACCCAAACCCCCGATCAGGCTGAGGCTAGAGGTAAGAACAAAGTGGGAACAGATACTGATCCCGTCTAATAACTGCTGTGGGCAGCCGAGGCTTTGAAAGCCGGGGGAATGAATAAGCAACAAGTATTTGCAGTCATGACGATGCTTTCCCTACTCCAACCGAAGGCAGTTCAAGCCGGGCGAAAAATCGGGATGGGCCCTGTCATGCCAAGACAGTTCCAGTCATTCCTAACCCTGTACCAGGAAAAGATCAGAAAGCCAAGGCGGTGCCTGCCGACCCTTTCGCTAGTGCGTCTAGCAAGAACCCTCAGACTTCGAAGTATCTGCCTCGAGGGCGCAGAGTCTTTCATGCCCTCTACATGCCTTTGTCTAGGGCATTTCAAATATTGGCTAAAAAGGGGCATCTTAAACCCCTCGAACCTCGGCCCCTGCCGAAGAATCTCCCTCTGTCGCATGATGCTACCTTGTACTGTGCGTACCACCAACAATCCGGTCACAGCACCGATGGTTGTTTCCGCCTTCGTCATGAAGTGCAAGATTTGATCGACAATGAGGTCATCCTCCCGCCTACCTCAGCAAAATCTGTCACTACTAAGCTATTGGACTTCAAGGATACTGCGAGTTTGTGATCAGGGGTTGGACCACCTGCGGGCGGCGCTCGGTGCATTTTGGATGTGGCATTTGGCACGCACTTTTGAGCATCTGCGAATGCCTTTTTTTTGTGGTTTCTGACTTAGGTATGGAGTCAGTTCGGTGGTCTTGTTTTGAGTCTGTCTCTTTGTTTTGAGTCAGTCTTTTTGCTTAAGGGTCTGTCTTGTCGCGTCGAGTCAGTCCCATTGTATAGAATGTCGGGTGATTTCGGAGTTGTTGCCTTGAACACCCTTTTGTTTTGTAATTACCCTTTTGCTTTCTTTTATGTCTGTCTCTGCCGTGGAGCCAGTTGCAACCAGGGAATCTGAATGAAACAGCTGCGACTATCATGTTTCCGTGCTTACTGCTATTTTGAGCTAGTTATGCCAGAGGATTTGAATGGAACAACAGTACATTCCACCTGAAAATCATTGCATTGACCTAAGTTTTTCAAAACCTTTTTGAACACTACGGTGAAAACAAAGGGGAAGGAATTCCTCGGGATTTGCAAAAATTTGATCAATTGAGAGAAGGAGAGACATGCTAAATCCTTAATGATTGAAATCATGCTTGTTAACATGAGTACTGAAAAGGACCCTGGCTTGATCCAGACTAGTTCCACACTATCTTCGGCGTGAGCGATTTGTCGCTTCTTTAAAAACTTTCAAAAAACAAAATATTTTGTGCAGTCCTGCGAAGACCTGTGTGGAATCGCTCTCGAGATTGTGCAGCCTAGGATCGCTCTCAGCCTCTAGACTTGAGCCCCTTCTTTAAAACCTTGAACCACAATTCGGAGTGTTCAACGATCGACCATCAAGGGAGGCCTATGTGGCCAGATTGGAAGCAGCCCTCGAACAAGAGGCACCAAAGTCAGATCAAGAAGATCAGACCTCATCAGAAGAAGCTCGCGAGCTTAATCAGAAGCGCCCCTCGAACTAGGCACAAAAATGTCCGATGTACTAGAAGAGCCGAAGATGGGTCCTCCTGCAAATCAACACAACAGCCACTATCCTGGATACGGATGGCTTCGAAACCCTAAAACCGTTTGGCATGGACTTCTTACACTTTTACCCTTTGAAAGGCTCGCTGGGCCGAAAATTCGAAAAGGTGACCCAGGCAAAAGTTAGAGCAAGAGAAAAATACAAAAAGAGAAAAGAAAAATAATAAAAAAAGAAAAAAGAAAAAAAGAAGAGAAAAAAGGAAAATAAAAAGAAAAGAAGAAAAATAAAAGAAAATACAAAAGAATTGAAAAGAAAAGAAGAATAAAGCTCGCAAGGTCAAAAACCCGCAACGGGCGCCTTGGCAAAAGTTAGAGCCTAAAAAGTGAAGGTTAATACCCGAGTGTACCTTAACTGGAACTACATAAGGCTTGATTCCCATGTTTGGGATACATAGGCAACTTCGTCCTGAAGTCCAGCCCCCAACGCTTTCATAGCGACTAAGTCCATGTAATGGTTTTAATCATCCTTGATTCCCATGTTTGGGATACGTAGGCAGCTTCGTCCTGAAGTCCTGTACCATGCACTTTCAAAGTGACTGTGTCCATATATTGGTTTTGACCATCTTCGTCTTCTCCGTGTCAGAGAGTTCGGTCGTGATTATCACTAATGAGGACTGACTACAGAATGCTGCGGCGTTATCCAGACAAGGGGCAACTTTCCGTTGCCATGAGTCGCCGTTCAAACTAGGGGCAACTTTCCGTTGCCATGCAGCGTCCTTCAAGCAAAGGGCAATTTTCCATTGCCTTCGATCCGAGGTTGTGCATCTCGAGAGTAGGTTCCTTACTCTTTGAGCATTGACTGTTTGTAAAAATAGTTTTTGAAAATTTTTACTGAGGTTGACTATTTTCTCGAAAACTATTTCATTTCTCCAAAACTTAGACCATTTTGGACCCAAAAAGGAAAATTTTCAGTGCTCATGGCCTGACTTGCATGATTTTCAAATCAAAAATCGAACAAGCATGCTAATCTGCCTCTCATTTTGGTTAAAATTGTTTTAGTAGAAAACCAAAACAAAAAATAGTCAAAATGATGAACTAGGGGAACAACTGAGTTAGGCTTCCTGTCTTTCCCCCATCGCCAACATACTTGCCAAGAAGGGCACAACTGAAGCTATCATTTAAGGGCTGAAAGCTCTCTCAACCTCCGAGCAACGAGGTATCAAACCAAGTACGAAGCACAAACCCAAAGGGATCAAGGTACTCCGTTCCCTTACCTGGGGCATCGACCAAACGCCACTAGAACAAACAGCCGTGAGCTAACCATGTCGGGCGTGAACCCACAACTTCCTATTCATCCATTGAACACCCCGGGGAGGGATATAAATGAGAGAATAAAGAATAGAGAGGTGTAACTTGAGAGAAAAAGTGAGCCAAAGGGTTTTGAGAGAAGAACCGAGCCTGAGAGTCGAGTGATGTGAGAATCACACAAATGAGAAAGGGTGGGAAACAATACCCAGAGGAACTGGCTCCTCGTGATCTGAGGTCCCCCGTCTTCGTTAACACGTCTGTATGTCGGGTCTATTGTTCTGTTTACCTCAACCTTTGTTTTGAGTCTTTTCCGAGTGTGTCTCGTTGTGTTTAGGTTGTTTACCTTTTTGTCTCCGTTGTTGAGTCGTTCTCGCTATGTTCAGTTGTAGGCTCGCTACCCCGGTTTAAAAAACCTTTCTTCAATTTCAAAAATTAATCGTTTTGTGCTCAGAATGTTGTGCCATTCTCCACATTTGTGCAAAAACATGATTTGGTTCTTTCATACAACTGCAGGGTCCACCCCCGATAAGTGTGAATAGGAAAACCTGGGCCTCTTTGAAGCTTCTGGGTTTCAGATTGCATTCGAGTGTGCTTCAACTTCAGTAGATTCAACCTTCATGGTCCGTCTTGTCAGAATCGGGCTATTTGTTCAAGATCCGCTGTGTGCAAAATGAACCAAGCACTGTGTTATGAGTTGTATGCAGATTAATCCCCAGTAGAGTATTGGCCGAGTATTCGGAATGAGCAGTGGTTGGTATGGGTTGTTTCACTGTTGGTTGGTTCGTTATCCGATTATTACAATGCAAGTGTTCAATTTTCAGACAACAGATCAATTTCATTTACATCGAGGTGCAACATGATGCAATGCGATGCAATATATGAAATGTACAAATGCAACACTTTTTTAGATAAAAAGTTTGTTTCATTTCATCATCTTTTTCAAGTACATAGTTTTGGAAACAAAAACCTGCCTACGGCAGTACAAAGGTACTCTAGCTACCAGCAAAAAGTACAAAAAGAAAGAGGAAAAGAAAAACAGCAAAAATCTGGATCAATATCAAAAGGGCTCCGGCCTAGGGGTTCATCCTCGTCCTCTTCCTGGATGAAGGTCCAGGAGCATCGTCATCAGCATCGTCATCTGAGTCCGAGTCTGTGCCATCTCCGGTCTCCTCCTCGGACGACTCTGCCTCCGCTTCAGCCTCAGCCTCGGGCTCATCATCATCATCCGGGACCGGTGCCCGTGAGCTACTCCCAATATGGGTGCGCCCCGCCTTGGTGTGGGGGTATACTCTGCCATCTCCTCCGGTAGGAACAGAAGGTCCGGCTGGAGCACCTCCCATGGTAGGGATCTGGAAGGGAGGCTGAAAAACACAAAAGGTAAACTCATCAATATACTGTGAGCAGTTTATCAGTCCAGAATGCAATGTGTGAATACTGTGAGCAGTTTATCAGTCCAGAATGCAATGTATGAGTACAGTGTGTGAATACCGTAGGCAGTATATCAGTGCAAAATGCAGTGTCCGATTACAGTGTGCGAATATTGTGAGCAGTGTATCAGTACAGAATGCAGTGTATGAATACAGTGTGTGAATACTGCGAGCAGTGTGTCAGTGCAGAATGCAGTGTACGAGTACAGTGTATAAATGCCGTAGATAGTGCTGTGAACAGTCTGTGGGCTATAGTATGTCAGATGCCGGGAGGGCAGTGTATCCAGTGTCGTGTTGTGCATCAGATATGTGAAACAGTTTATGTATGGTTTGAGACCGCGGTCAGAGAAACATACCGGAATGCTGTAAATTGCCAGAAGGTTGAGGCTCTGCTGGAGCATCCCCATCACGGAGGCGGTCAGCTCTAGGGACTGGCGAGTGTACTCAGAAGAGGCCTGCAAAAGCGTTAGAAGCATCAATATTCCGTGGAACATCAAACGAAATGAAATAAAATGACAATGCAAGATGCAAGATGAAGTAGTACATACCGGAGGTAAGTCATAGAACCCGACCAACTCATGATCAGCCAAAGGGGGAGCAATGGGAATCTGGTAAGTCACCCCGCCCCGTCCTCTGTATGTCATCATCACAGGCAGTTCTGGCCAACTAGCCCCCCGACCCCTCCGAGCTCCGCTCCTGCCACGGACTCGAGCTGTCCTCGACGTCCCTGCCCCTGCTCCTGCTCCAACTACCGGCACCGCAGGCCTCTCCCTCTCAGCTCGACGGCCACCACTCAAAGGTCGCATAATGTACGTCCGAACGTACTCTGAGTAATCGCCCTCGCCCCTAAAGCCCTCCGCGTCCCAGTCGATCGTGTAATCGGCCATCTCCTCGGCAGTGCACCTCTCGGTGTCCCTCATGTGGATAGGAGGCAGACCCGGAACTATCTGCTCTGGCAAACCCAGGGTCTGGCGTAGGAAACGCTCACCTAGGTACCAAGTCCGACAGACCGGGCCCTCCAGCAAAATCCTGAAACATGCAGTCTCCTCTGCACTAGCAAATCCATCTCGAATCATCGCAGGCAATGAAGCCCAAGGCTGCCAAGTGATCTGTAAATGGCACGCAGTTTGTTATCTACTGATATTGAAAATACAGTGTAAAGCCAAGCCAAATAAAACTCTAAAAGTTAAACATACCTCTGCGGGGGTGATGGTGTCGAAGTAGCGGCGGAAAAAGATAAACGTCTCCTGGGGCCTCTGCACGCACCTCACGTCAAAGCGGCGCGAGAACGAAACGACGAGAGGGGTCTCCACATCTGGCACTGGGGCGAGTCTCGGAAAGTAGACGTAGACCCACAACTACAGAGCAAGTACCAGTATGCTTATCAGATAAAGCAGAATATAGAATAAAGCAGAAATTGCAGAACCGTGTATTGTGTAGTGTATTGTGCAGAGTGTACAGTGTGTGCAGTGTACAGTTAGTGTAAAACAGAGTATGTGTGTGCCGTGTGTGCAATATACAGTCAGTGTGAAGCAGACCACAGTATGTGCGGTGTACAGAGTACAGAAAATGAAAGGCAAAAATGTAAAACTGAGAAAGAGGTGTACCTCCCAAGCTCGCCAGTAACTCTCGAGTAACTGCCCACTGCAACGGGAGGCTAAGCTCGTGTACCCGTAGAGTGTGGCCAAGGCTACCCCACCCCAGTCATAGCGCAGGATCCTGGTCACGTCCACCAGAGCGCTCAGTAAGCAGAGGGGCATGGTGTTCGCCCGATCGGCGAAAATGGTCATCCCCAGCAGAAACATGAGGAAGCCGCGTGCGTACTGCTCCTCCCCTACCCGAGTGGTCGACGCCTGATCCCGGAAATGGCTCTCGAACCACGAATATCGCACATATCCTGCCCGAGTGAGTGGCGGTTGAGTGCCAAGTAAGTGTATCTGGGCAGCGTACCACTCATCCATGTCTGTGTGGAAGGGGATCGGATCACCCCCTACCCCAATGCCGGTGAGCATCGAGAAGTCATAGGGAGTCATCGTCATGTCTCCCGCGACAGAGAGGTGGAATGAATCGGTGGTGTCCCACCACCTCTCCGCTAGAGCAGCAAGGAGAGGTCTGCTCGCAATAAGCCGAGAAAGTCCTCTGCAGAAGGCGCCGAAGCCCGCCTGATCGACAATGTGACGGACTGCGTCCGGCAGCTCCATGTACCAATCCCTGGCGGCAACATTCCCATACCCGTGAACAGTATGGGAATCTCCCTGTTCAAAAGAAAATAGTTGCGAAGCAATATAAAATGTATAGTTTTGAAGAGTATTCAGAATTGGTGGCAATATAGCGTGTGTGCACGTTTTCAGGTTCAAACAAACATCGGGTGCCGGTGTGCTCGCAGTGAACTACAACATGTGATGTGCCAGTGTATTTGAGTGGTTCAGGGCAAATGCAGTGTGTGCACGTGTTCGATTCAAACAGATATCAGTTGCAAGTGTGTTCACAGTCAACTACGGCATACAGTGTATCGATGTATCCGGGTTAAGCAGTTAAAGAACAAAATCAACTATGGCAGTTAAGTGTTCTACATTGCGGAAAATGAAACGGGAAAGAATATACCTCAGAAGCGCCGTATGATAGGTGTGACTCTGGCTCCCACAGGAGAAGCTCTGGTGGCACACCTCTCGCAAAACTCCGGAACTGACGAAGTCCGTCGGGAGGTAGCACGTGAATCGCCGGCCGGTAGGTCGCCGGGTCGAACGGGCGGACACTCAAGGGGAGGAGCTCAGCCTCTGGGTTCATCTCGTGATCCGGGGGAGTCCCGCCCCATGGAATATCATCTGCCATGTCAAAGTGGTGTGAAGATGGCCGAAAAGGTCGAAACCGGGCTAGAATGCGAAAAGTCAACGGAAAGTCAACCCCGAGAGAGCGGAAGATGGCCGGAAAAGCCGGAATGTGGAAAAAGCACAAAAATCAAGGAAAACTTGGGGGAAACAAACCCCAAGAGGCGGAAATCGAATAAACTACACCGAAACGAAGTTTCGATCGGATGAAAATGTTCGAAACGCGAAGAACTTCGCGAATCAAATAACGAAATAGGACCTAAAACCGAGGAAAGCGGCGAATGGGAGAGAGGAAAATACTCTAGTGAGAGGAGGGAAGGAATTTCGGCCAAGAGAAAGTGAAAAGGCGAAAGGACAAAACTGCCCCGATTCAGCAAGATTTGTCCGGTCGGCTACATTTTTGGCCGGTCGGCCAAACATTTGGCCGGTGAGATGTTTTGATGGCCGGTGGATGGCCGGTGATCTCCCCTGATGGCCGGTGAGCCTCCTACAACCTTGTTTGGGTCATATGTATAGTTTGGGGCATTTATTGCTCAAGATAGTGCAAGACAATGCATTTTCGAAGCTCAACCGGCCTCCGTTTTGACCTCAGACCGTGTCTTCTGTGCGTGGCACTCGAATATGTGCAAGGTGTATCCTTTTTGTATCCTTTTGTCTCTTTTAAGATTCGAAAGTTGCCCCACATATGTTGTTTTGCAAACACGTGTTGAGTTATACGTCATTATGCTTGCATTGTTATGCATTCACCATTGTCTGGCGAGACCTTAAATACGCTTGGTCTAGGAGACCTTAAATCCTTTGAAGGTGCAAGTCCTTCGGTGTTTGTCGTGCCTGAACGACTTTTGGTAAGTTGCATTGTACATGTATTTCAAGCAACTCGCCTCGTCGCATATTCTAGTTCACATGCATTATCACGCATTTCAAGCGATTTCGTCGCGCATTCGAGTTCATAAGCATTTTGAGCGACATGCGTGGTCGCACATTCAAGATCATTTGCATTGTCATGCATATCACAAGACGTGCATTGTCACGCGTTTACATCAGCATGCATCAACATGCATCATTTGCATTTCAAACAAAACCAAAACAAAAACAACAAAAAACAACATGCATATGTCATGCATTTCATTGTAATATAGTGCATATGTCATGCATTACATTGTATATAGTGCATATGTCATGCATTGCATCGTAAATAGTGCATATGTCATGCATTACATTGTACATAGTGCATATGTCATGCATTTCCTTGTATATAGTGCATATGTCATGCATTTCGTTGTATCCTTCCCATCCACTGCATATTGTATATATTGCATTGTAGCTTGCGTGCATCCACTGCATCACCTCCATCTATGGCTTGCGCCTTTCCTTGTTGAGCTTGGTCTGGTATGTGCCCATACTTTTCACGTTAAAGCACAGTTCTGCATGTGTACGCGCCTATTCCACGCTGGTATATTGGTTTGAGGGTTGCGACACCTTTTCTGTGTTAGACGCGGTTTGTATGTGTCCATGCCTTTCCTAGGCAAGATTTGGTTTGGCCCGCATGCCTTATCCATTGTATATATTCCATTCTAGTGCATATTGCATTATAGCTTGCATGCATCCACTGCATCACCTCCATTTATGGCTTGCGCCTTTCCTCGTTAAGCTTGGTCTGGTATGTGCCCATACTTTTCACGTCTATACACTCATAGTTCTGTATGACCGTTCTATGTTAGACGTGATTTGTATGTGTCCATGCCTTTCCTAGGCAAGATTTGGTTTGGCCCGCGCCCCATATCCGTTGTATATATTATATTGTAGTGTAATTTTTGCATCCTGCATTAAGATCATGTTCTTTCGTTAGCGGGTCATTCCCCACTTATGTCATTCCACCCAATTACTTGTTCTTGCGTCCGTCTACATCACTCATAGTTCTGCATGTGTATGCGCTTTGAGGGTTGCGGCACCTTTTTTATGGTAAACGGACTTGTTACCTCCATCAATCTATTTGACATTTGTGTGGTTTTGAACCACTCATGATTGGATCATGATTTAATTGCATTGCATTTTCTTTTGCATTATTATACATAGTTTTGTATATATTGCATATCATTTTGCATTCATTTTTCATGTTATGCATGGTGCTAACGATATCATACCTGTTAAGTTTTCTTTCTCTTGCAGGCACGATATTGTATGTACGGTTCATTTGAGGCTGGTGCAACCAGACGAGCCGGACAGGTAGTGTATTCTCCGCGTGAGACGTATCGAGAATTACATGATTGATTCTCTTACAACCTTTTTGCATTGTAGTGTAGTTGGATTTGCGTTTGCTTGGTTAAAATTGTTACATGTTATGCTTCGTTACAGCTTTCTTTGCATGATCATAAGTTATGTTCGGCTTCTTGCATTGTCAGTTGCATTTTGCCCCCGCCTTCGGGCTCATACCTTATCTGTAGCTTGTACGTTTGTCTAAGTCTTTGACCTTGTCAAAAATGGGTCGTCTCTGGGCTTTGACACTTACTCCCGTCATTCTTATGACTTTCGAGTTCTGTCAAAGAGCGGCAACTGTAGACACCCAATTTTTGACCGTCCTCAAGACTTGGACGTCACCGCTTGAACACCCGGTAATCATACTTGTTTGTGTTTGCCTTGAGTTCCCGGAGACCTCGGCTACGTGCCTTGCCTCAGGATCTCTCGACTCGACTGTTTGTGTATGGTTTTGCACCAAACACTTGTGTTTTTCCTTGGAGGGGTAGGGAATGGCTTGTGAGCCATCCCCACACATCATTGGCCATGGCTTGAGGCCACCGGCTGTGTTTTGTTTCCACCGGCCAAATGTTTGGCCAACCGGCACTATATATAGTCGACTGGCCATCTATTTTGGCCAAATTGCATTTTTGGCTGGCCGACCACTGTTCATCTGCTTTTGCAAATATTTTATGCTAGTTGGCATACACTTTTCTCCCCTCCATACACGTGTATGGAGGGATCTCCCTCTTGTTAGCTTGCCTTGGAAGCTTTACAAGATTGAATCCTCTATAAGAGGAGGTTTTTTCTCCCTCTATGAGGTTAGACAACTTTTTTTCAGAGCTTTGTGTTCTAGGGTTAGGGTTTGCATATATTCTATCTCTATATCTCTCTCTCTCTCTTTGTGTTTTTGTGTGTGTTTTAGTCTTACTATTGCACACAAACACCTAGTCTTACACCTTTTCTTGGTTACTGAGGGGCCAGAGGTCTTTTCTTGAAGCTTTTAGACTGGTTTGGAGCCAAAGAAGCAGCTGGAGTGCTGTTCTTGAAAGAGGTCTTCAAGGGTAAAGACTTTACCTTTAAATATCCCATTTTTGCATAGCTTTTTTACCTATCTTGCAACTGTTTTTAGGCTTTGCATATAATATATAAAAGTTCTATTTTTGAGTCCTTTAAATAGTTGTTTAAGATTGTTTTGAGCTTTGGGGTTGTTTGACCCCTCTCAAGCCTTGTTAGGCTCCATTTTTGTGCATTTTTGGTGAGTTCTGGGACCATTGTGTTTGGGCCTGCTCACCACTGAAATCTTGAGGGATTTCAGTGGTGAGGATGGTGCCTTGAGGTCCCAAGAAGGAGAGGGCCACCCCCTCTCATTGTTGTCCTTGAAAAGGGCCATTTTTTTGCCTCTTGAGGGAGCATCTTGTTTAAGTGTGTGTTGGCCATGCCTTAACTGATTTTTGTGCTTATTATGTCATGCTATAGCACTGTTTTTACTTGGTTTAGACACACCATGCTTGCTTAGCATACTTGTCTTGTAATGCCATCTTTAGGTCTTAAGATGCTTTAGGTTTTGATCCTTGTTCTAGCATGATTTTGGCCAAGCTTTGTGAAGCTTTTGTGTTTGTTTTAGCATGCTTAAGTTCTGTTCTTGGTTGTTTTGGTCGACCATAGCATGATTAGTATAGCCACCTTGTATTTTGGCTTGTTAGCCTTAGGTGTGTGAGTGTGTAGCATGCATTACTTGCACTATTTCAATGGTTTGAAACCACTTACCATGTTATTTCAGTCCTTATAACATGCTTGCATACTTGCATTTGATACTCCTTTGTTGCTTTAAAAGGTTGTAGCCTCATGCTCCATGAAAGTGCTTCTTTGTATGCTTGCATGTTTAAGCCACTTAGATGCCATCTAGGTGTTCTCTTAGCATTGTCTAGGTCTGCCTTGGACCTGTTTCAAGTCCTCTTGGCCTTGTGAGGCTTGGTTGACTTAGCCGTGGTTGAAGTCTCCTTGACTTGCCTCAAATACTTGGACCAATTGCATGCCATGTTTGTCTTGTTTAAATTGGTTTGGCACCATTATTAACATGATTTCCAGAGTTTACATTGCAGGCTAATTGTCCATGTTTAGGCTCTTTTAAGTGTGCTTAAAGATTGCTTGTTTGATGCTTAAGTGTTGGCCCATCAACATGTACATGTGTGTGTGTGTAGGCCCTCATTTCCATAGCATTAGCCACTATTTTAGGCTTGTTTGAGGGCTTCCTAAATTAGTTTAAGTCCACCCCTTTGCATGTTGTTGCATGCTCACCTTGTGTGTTGTTGCATACTAGTGTGTTGTTGCATGATTGAATGAAGTCACATGCTTGCTTGCATGCTTGAACTTCCGTAATGTGTCTTGCGTACTTGTAGGTTGCATTGCTTCATGCCTTACTTGCTTCTTTACTTAGGTTGTGTGCCTAACCTACATTACACATTGCATTGCTATGTTGCATACCAGCCTCCATACCTAGGATGCTTTGCATTGGCATCCATGCTTTGCCTCTTGAGTTGAGTGTGATAGAGGTTGAGCTTCTTTGTTTGATTATGTGCATTGCATTCCATATCAAAATGCACACTTGGTTTCTTGGGCCATCACGCATTGAAATGCGCGATTGGTGGTCCGAGAATCGAGGCCCATCCCCCTTTTAGTCATGAATATGATAAGGGGTGTGATTGGTGCATACATTGCTTGAAATGCATTGCCATGCTATGTTTTGCCCTCTGCTGCTGTCAAAAATAGATTCTGCAGGAAGATTTGGCCGGCCGGCCATCTGCAGTGCCGACCGACCAAATATGGATGGCCGAGAGCCCAAAAAATGGTCAATGACCATTCTCCATGGCCGGTGACCAATTCCCTCAGCCGACGGTGTTCCACAGCATTCAGGGAAGCAACCCTGAGATTTGTGCAGTCTTCAGAGAAGGATAACAGTCAAAGCAGAGGCAACTTGTGCATGGCAGTGGCTTTCCGAGCGGAACCGAGCGCACATTGCATTGGGCCCTCTTCCCGAGGTTGTTTACTGCTTTCATTAGATTAGTTAATTTGTTAATTAATTAATTGGTCTGTAATATTTAATTAGCTTGTAGGTTAATTAATTTGTATTATTCTTTCAGTCCCTCCGAGCGATGGCAAATTTGTAATAAGTGTGGGTGCGTGTGTGCATGTCTTTCAACCCCCACTTCTTTCTCCCTTTTACTTACCTGCTTTTGATGGTTAGTATTAGGACATGTTTACTTTAGCATACCTTATGCTATGCATTCGTGCATCATTCATTAGTCTTGCATACACCAGGCTCGGCGCATCATGCTAACTGCATAAAGTATTTCAAATCTAACTTGAATACATGCTATCTGTGCATTTTCACATGTCATCCTTAGATTAGCCGAGCCTATTCTAGATTGCATTCTGTATGCGTTGTATTAGCCATGGCTGACCTTGGCTAATAACCGGAATAGGAACACATAATGCTTTCAAAACAAGATATCACGGTTAGTAGAGGCCGATCTTTGATCGGGCGAGAGGGGGTGCTCATGGCTGACCTTCCCCAATCGTACCCAAGTTCCCGAGCCGAGGCAACTTTGGTGATGACGGACACGTGGCCTTTGGCACCGAGTTAGGGTTTCCTAAATTTTCCAAAATAAAATATTTAGGTGGCGACTCTGTATCTGGCAAAGCAGTCCATGTTTGGCACTTCTTTTCTAAAAATCTATTTTTTCTCAAAACGATTTGCCGGATTTGGACTCTTTGGTTCAGATTAAGAACCGTGACAATTTAAGAGTCCGAACTGTAGTGAGCCTAATGCAAACAGAACGGGACTCACCCTCCCAGGGCGTTCAGAGACGTCTACAGGTAGGCAGGAGATGCCTTTACCAGATGATGTTCCGGCATAGCAAGAGGGAGTTGGTCAGGCCAATGTGGCCGAGCCAGCGGGTTAGCAGGCTATGAGTTCCTTAGGCCGAGAGATAGCAGGAGCTTTGGGTATTCTCAGAGCTGGGAATCAGGAACAGGCCCACGCAGCTGAGGCAGGGCCTTCCTTCTTGAAGAGGGAATTCTTTCGGTCCAATCCGGACGAGTTTGTTGGGGATCCGAAGGAGCCACTTAAGGCTGACGAGTGGTTGGAATAGATGGAGAAGACGTTCGAGATGCTTGGCGTCGAGGACGGGACCTTAAAGGTGACCTTGGCATCCTTCCAACTAAAGGGAGATGCGGGTCAATGGTGGAAGTACGAGAAGGGCAGTGTTGGTAGTGCATGGAAGGCGTTTGCAAATGCTTTTCAGGAGAAGTTTTTATCTTCAGTTGCAAGGGAAAAGCTGGGGGAACAGTTTTGCTAGCTTAAACAGTGGGGCTTGTCAGTGGCCGAGTTTGAGGCTACTTTTACTAGTCTGTCCAGGTTCGCACCTGAACTTGTGGCGTCCAAGGAACGCCATTCCTTTGAGTTTGAATAAAAGTTGAGGCGTGGACTCAAACTGAGAGTTAGAGGGTCCTTTATCTGAGAGTACAGACGTTTGGTTGATGCTGCAGCTTATATGGAGATTATGATGCAGGAGGAGGATGAAGGGCAGAGAGGCTCCAAGCGGAGCCAAGATGGTCAGGGTGATGGTAGGAGACAGAGGGGTTCAAACCCTCAGTAGTCTCAGGGTGGTTTGGCTAGATCGACCTTTCCAGTGCCGAGTGCGGGCTCTGGGAGAGGTAGTCAGGGAGGCTTGACTTGTTTTGCGTGTGGCCAGCTGGGTCACAAGTCTTCGGTTTGCCCGCAGAAGGGAGGGGGTCAGTGAGCTGCTTCTTCTTCAGCTAGACCTCAGGGCCAGAGTCAGGGCAGGGGCCAGCCTTTATCTTGCTATCAGTGTGGTCAGCCTGGGCACCTGAAGAGGTATTGCCCACAGTTGAGTGCCACTTCAGGAGCGTCTGGTTCTAGGTAGACGCAGAGTTATTAGCCAGCTCAATCTGTGCAGGCCTCGAGGGCCAATCCGGGAGCTTCGTCATCCCAGTCAGTGCAGTAGTGTTTTGCTCCTAGAGGTGAGCAGGTGGATCAGGGGCCTACAGGGCGCGTGTATGCTGTTACCGCGCAGGACCTAGTACCGGCTCTATCAGTAGTGAGAGGTACCTTTCTGTTTTGCAACTCGGTTGCTAGTGTATTGATTGATACGAGCGTATCTCATTCTTTTGTATCTGCTGCATTCGCATCTGTGTTGGAGTTGGAGTTGGCATAGTTAGCATCTCCTATTTGTGTTGTATCACCTATTGGGGGTGAATTGATTTTGAAACACGGATGTAGAGGTCGTGATATAGAGGTCGCCGACTATAGGCTTCCTTTTCCTTTTGTGGTCATGCCCATGAAGGGTTTTGATGTTATTTTGGGTATGGACTGGCTATCGTCATACCGGACTGTTAGTGATTGCTACCGTCAGAGGGTCACAGTTTGTACCTTAAACGGGGAGTGTTTCCATTTCTTGGGGGATCGGGTTGGTAGTGTGTTGCCACCAATGTATGATCCGCGAGGGCAAAATAAGCTTAGTGGTCTACTTGCTAGCTTTATGAGTGGTGAGTGTGATGAGACCCAGATTGTATTGCCGAGGGTGGTTTGTAAGTATTCGGATGTTTTTCCCGAGGATCTCGTTAGTTTGCCACCTCACCGAGAGATAGAGTTCTCTATTGATTTAGTGCCCGGCACAGTGCCGATTTCTATGGCACCTTATCGTTTTGCCCCAGCCGAGTTGAGTGAGTTGAAGATTCATCTCCAGGAATTGCTAGATAAGGGCTTTGTTCGCCCTAGTGTTTCGCTGTGGGGAGCACCGGCCTCTTTGTTAAAAAAAAAGATGGTGCCTTGAGATTGTGTATTGACTACCGAAAGTTGAATCGGGCTATGGTTAAGAATAAGTACCCTATGCCCCGTATAGATGATTTGTTTGACCAGTTGAAGGGTTCCCGTTGTTTCTCTAAGATAGACTTGAGATCGGGTTATCACCAGTTGAGGGTCAGGGAGGAGGATATTCCTAAGACGGCATTCCGTACGCGGTATGGCCATTATGAGTTTCTGGTGATGCCATTTGGGCTTACCAATGCACCAGCAGTCTTTATGGACTTGATGAACCGGATCTTCCGGGAATTCTTAGATCGATTTGTGGTCGTTTTCGTGGACGACATTCTTATCTATTCGCCTTCTGAGGAGGAGCACGAGGAACACTTGAGAGTGGTGCTTGAATTGCTTAGAGCCCATAGGCTGTATGCCAAGTTTGGGAAGTGTGAGTTCTAGCTAGGAGAGGTCAAATTCTTAGGCCATGTGGTATCCAGGGAAGGGGTGTCTGTTGATACATCCAAGGTAGAGGCAGTGCAAGATTGGGCACAGTCTAAGAGTGTGTTTGAGATCCGCATTTTCTGGGATTAGCTGGGTATTACCGTCGGTTTGTGAAAGATTTCTCCAAGCTAGCTTCGCCGTTGACTAGATTGACCCAGAAAGGGGTCAAGTTTGTATGGAGTGAGACTTGCGAAAAGTCGTTCCAGGAGTTGAAAGTTAGATTGACCACCGCTCCGGTTTTGATTATTCCGAAGAGAAGGTTGGGTTATGCGGTTTATTGTGATGCCTCACGAGAGGGTTTGGGTTGTGTGTTGATGCAAGAGGGGAAGGTGGTAGCTTATGGCTCACGTCAGTTGAAAATACACGAGAAGAATTACCCTACGCACGACCTAGAGTTAGCAGCAATGATCTTCACCTTGAAGATTTGGAGGCACTACCTTTATGGTGAGAGGTTTGAGGTGTTCTCGGACCACAAGAGTTTGAAGTATCTGTTTACACAGAGAGACTTAAATTTGAGGCAGAGAAGGTGGATGGAGTTCATTGAGGACTATGATTTTGAGTTGCACTATCACCCGGGAAAGGCCAATGTTGTGGCCGATGCCCTTAGTAGGAAACCCATTAGTAATGTAGCTTGTATTGCCATCCGGGAATGGGAGATGTTAGGTGCCCTTGGCGAGTTTGATTTGCTTCTGGGCGAATCTGTTGAGGCTACGGCCTTGTTTTCTGTTGTTGCGCAGCATACACTTGTGACCCGAGTGTTAGAGGCACAGAGAGGTGACCTTGAGGTAGAATCCCTCCTAGAGAAGATCTCCAGTGGGAAGGTTAAGAAGGGTTTGTCAGTGTATCCCGACCAGAGTGTGAGATACCGAGACCGTTTGTTTGTGCTGGAGTCTTGCCGAGAGGAAGTACTCCGAGAGTTCCATCATTCACGTCTTGCGGTGCATCCAGGAGGCACTAAGATGTATCGGGATTTAGGTCGCCAGTTTTGGTGGCGGGGTGTGAAGAGAGATGTGGCTGTTTTCGTATCGAAGTGCCTTACTTGTCAGCAAGTGAAGGCCGAGCATCAAAGGCCAGCGGGTTTGTTGCAACCCTTGCCTATTGCCAAGTGAAAGTGGGAGCATGTCACCATGGACTTCGTTGTAGGTCTTCCGAGGACTCAGCGAGGTAGTGATGCCATTTGGGTGGTTGTAGACCAGTTGACTAAGTCGGCGCACTTCATTCCTATGCGCGTGAGAGATTCAGTAGATCATCTTGCCGACTTGTATATTCGGGACATAGTGAGATTGCACGGGGTCCCAGTGACGATCGTCTCAAATAGAGATCCTCGTTTTACTGCTAGGTTGTGGCAGAGTTTGCAGAGTGCCTTGGGCACTAAGTTGACCTTTAGTACGGCTTATCATCCTCAGAATGACGGACAGTCTGAGCGTACTATTCAGATCCTTGAGGATATGCTTCGTGATTGTGTCCTTGACTTTAATTAGACGTGGGAGAGGTACTTGCCCTTGGTGGAGTTTTCCTACAACAACAGTTTCCAGTCTAGCATCGGTATGGCACCGTTTGAGGCCTTGTATGGCCGACCGTGTAGGTCTCCAGTGTGTTGGGCCGAGGTGGGTGATGCACCTTTGTTGGGTCCGGAGTTGGTTAGGGAGACGACGGAGAAAGTTGAGCTTATCCGTAGGAGGCTTGTTACAGCCCAGAGTCGCCAAAAGAGTTATGCCGACCATAGGAGGAGGCCTTTGGCGTTTGAGGTAAGTGATCATATCTTCTTGAAAATATCACCTAGGCGAGGTCTGATGAGGTTTGGGAAGAGTGGGAAGTTATCCCCTCGGTTTATTGGTCCCTTTGAAATCCTTGAGAGGATTGGGGAAGTTGCTTATCGCTTAGCTTTGCCACCGCAGTTGTCCAGGGTACATGACGTGTTTCATGTTATTATGCTTCAGAAGAATGAGTCAGATCCGTCCCATGTGTTAGATTGGACCGACTTAGAGGTAGATGAGGATGCCTCGTATGAAGAGAGACCGGTTCAGGTCTTGGATAGGCGGGATCAAGTCTTGCGAAGCAAGACCATTCCCTTGGTGAAGGTTTTGTGGAAGCATCACGGAGTGGAGGAAGCCACTTGGGAACGTGAGGTGGATGTCCGTGAGAATTATCCGGACTTGTTTGTTGATGTGTAATCATGTATTGAAATTCTGTAATATTGTGAAACTTTAAGAGCATTATATATGTCTTAAGTTGTAAAACATGGTATATGTTTTGATTTACGGAAGTATGTTGTAGAACTTGCCTTATGATGGAAGTTGATTTAACATTGTATATGTTAATGATGTTTAGAAATGCAAAAATATATTTTGGCATTGAAAATGAGTTGGAATTGGTAAATTTAAGAGGAATGCATGTTGATAATGCAGGTTGTTATGTATAATGAGAAATGCCTCTTGAAAAGAGAGGGGATTGACCGGTAATGGGTCGGAATGTTCAATATTATGTTGTAATATTGTTGCAAATGAAGAAAACCTGTTTTTCAAAAACTTGTGCTTAATTTCAGGGACGAAATTCTTTAAGGGGAGAAGGTTATAGCAATCCTGATTTTCCCTTTCTGTATCTGTTGTTTTCTGGACTTTGGTTCCGTGATGTTGGTGGTTGTATACCTTGTTGTCATCCTTTAATTCCGCTTGATTGAGTTTTAGGATGCTTTGGGTAGAGTTGTTACAGGTTGGTTAGACTTTGGTTTCAATTCCTTGTTGCCCAGTTTTTAGGAGGTCTGCTTGAGCGGGTCTTCTTGCACTCGAGCGGAGATTGCACACTCCCAGTATTTCGTGTCCCTGCAAAACTTCTACAGGTGTGATTTCTACGCTCGAGCGGGTTTCTTGCGCTCGAGCGGGTTTATTGGCGCTCGAGCGTTTAGTACTGTCTTGGTGAAAGTTCTGGGAGAGGGAAATTTGCGCTCGAGCAGACTGGGTTTTTGCGCTCGAGCGGATATACTTTATCCTTGTGTCTTGCCGCTCGAGCAGGCCTTCTTGCGCTCGAGCGTACCTAGTTTTTTGTTCTTTACGCTCGAGCGTTGTGTTTTCTGCTCGAACGGGAATGTCGTATAACAGAGGGCAACTGGGCATTTTTGAATCACTTTTCTACACTCTCTCTCTCTCTCTCTCTCTTACTTTTCCAAAAACGCCATTTGAGAGTCTCTATTTCTAGAACCTTGCCTTCTCTCTAGGTATTGATCTAGTAGGAGTTGTCTTCTCACCTTTGGCCTTTACAAAAAAGTTGTTGATCGTCGAGGGCTATCTTTTGATCCAAGAATTTCAGGATTTGGAACATATCCGTTTTCTTCATCTTCTTCGTTGGGTGTCATCATTTGAGGTAGGGATTCCTACTCACTCTTATGGTCTTTGACATAGATTTTTGGTTGTTTTGATAAAGTGTTGAAGTTAGGAAATTTTGAGACTTAGGGTTTCAAAATGTTAAAAGGGAGTTTTTCTATTTTGATTCTAAAATGGGTATCTTGGGTTTCAAAATAACAAAATTGTTGTTGGTTGTTGGTATATAGACCATTGGGTCAATATTGGGAAATGGAGTAGAAAACCCTAATTGGTTGTCTAAATTAATTGGTATAATTAATTTGGGAAAATTGTAATTATATGGAATTGAGTTGGGAATAATAAAATTGGCTCATTATATAGTAGAATAGTGGAGTTGGATTTATAAATCGCTCACTTTTGAAAACATTGATATTTTATCTGTTGGAGCTTTTATTATCTGTTTAGA
The DNA here is from genome assembly GCF_055761805.1 of Camellia sinensis. Lineage (NCBI taxonomy): Eukaryota > Viridiplantae > Streptophyta > Magnoliopsida > Ericales > Theaceae > Camellia > Camellia sinensis. The sequence continues at coordinate 88,765,998 of NC_138965.1, forward strand.
AATAATTGTTTGGGCTACCGGTGGAGGGTAGTTTTGATTGTTGTAGACAATGCATGATGATTAGGTAAACTAAAACTAATCAATTGGATATGTCATAGAGTATGACTGTTGATAGAATACATTAACGTTATGTATTGATTGATTGTGTATATGACCTATGTGTATATACGTTGTGTGTGTGGGAGGAGATAGGGGATGTACTCCACGGTTTAAGGGATGGACCTCTAAACCGGATGTTATTTAGGAGGAGATAGGGGATGGACTCTACTGATACGGCTCATATGCTTGTCAGTTTACGTGTTAATATAGCTTATATGCTTATCTATGGAAGTGTTGATACAGCTCATATGCTTATCTTTGGAAGTGTTGATATAGCTAATATGCATATCTGTTGAAATGTGGATACAGCTTGTATGCTTATTTGTTGAGATGTGATACAACTAGTATGTTTATCTATTGTAAAATAGGAAACGTTTAATATGAGTCACTGTCTCATATAAGTGGTTGGCCAGGTTCTGAGCCGTTGATGTAAATTGTGAAATTGATAAGAAATGGAAACTGAAATGAAACATGAACATAGTGGCCATGAAATGGAAATGGGTTATGAATTGATTTATGGAAATTGAACATTTATCAATTGCTAATGTCTTAGTTATTGTTCATACTGTGTTTAGCATATTTCTACTAGGCGTTGGCTCACCCTATATGGGACATTATTTTCAGGTACAGGTAGTATACCACCTCCAAAGGCATAGCTTGGATGATGATGAGAGTTGAAGACTCTTTTTGTTTATTTTGTTTGTATTACATGTATATCAAGCCAAAGGCTTATTCTGTATAGAGTTGGTACTCTTCTTTTGTGTAACCAGGTATTGACTTGGAAAGCTGTAAGCCCATAGGGCATTTGCTTTTATTGTTAACATGTAATACTGTTGTAAGAACTACTCTGATGAATAGAAATGGTTGGCTTCTTTTATATCAATGCATGTCTAAAGTGATGGGTTTTATGTATTATTTTGAGGGCGTTACATTTTGATTTATGGAAGTATTGTTGAATATGCCTTGAAAATGGAAGTTTAATTTAACATTGTATATGTTGAATGTGTTGTAGAAGTGCAAATGTATCTCTATCATTGAATACGTTATTGAATTGTGGAATATATGTGTTGAAATTGGTGGACTTCCAAGGAATGCATGTTGATGATGCATGTTGAGAAAATATATTGTAATTTGCCTCTTGAAAAGAGATGGAATGACCGGTAATGGGTCAAGGTAATGAATGTTGAATTATAATGTGTTAAGAATTGGAAAAGATCACAATTTTGAAACTTTTGTTGTTAATTTCGGGGACAAAATTCTTTATGTGGGGAAGGTTATAGCGATTCCAGTTTTCCTCTCATTGATTTTTGTATTCCGAACTCGGTTCTGTGGATGATTGTGTTGTCTGTATCGTATTTCTGTCCTTTAATTCTTTGCATTGGAGTTTTGGGGTGTGTTAGTCAGGTTTGAAATAGGTTGATTGTGTTTTGAAACAAATAGTTAATGCCCAGATTTTGGCCTTCACGCTCGAACGGGCCCTTTGCAATTGCTTCTACGCTCGAGCGGGCAGTTTGACGCTTGAGCGGGATTATTCAGCCTTCAGTACTTTTCCTGCAAATCATCGGACGCTCGAGTGTCCACTTTCACGCTCTAGCTGGGACCTTCGTCTGCAGAACTTCTGGAAGTGTGCATTCGACGCTCGAGCGTCGCTTTTCACGCTCGAGCGGGGCGTTCCACGCTCGAGTGGACTGTGATGCATATCAGTCCGAGATGAAGCTTTTTGAACCACTTTTTCGACTCTCTCTCTCTAGCTTTTCGAAACCCGCATTTAAGAGGTCCTCTCTCTAGAATACATCTTCTCTCTACGAAATCATCTAGCTCTAGTGATCTTCCACCCTAGTCCCCTTATAAAAAGTGTGGAGCTTGGCGTGGCCTTCGTTTTGATCCGAAAAAGTTGGTGATCGGAGCATCTTGAGTTTTGTCCTTCTTCTCCTTTGAGCTCCGAAATTTGAGGTAGGGATAACCTACTCATTTCTATGAGTTTTGACATAGATGTTATGTATTTTGTATAGATGGTGTTGTTTGGGGTATTTGGTTGAGGTTAGGGTTTTGAAATTGAAATTATGAAAGAGGGGTTTTCTATTTTTTTTGGGTCCCTAGTGTTTGAGTGGTCCCTAAAATGATGTTATGGTGTTTGATTTATGAAATTAGGCCTAGGGAGCAATATTTGAGAAAATGGGGTGAAAGCCCAAATTTAATGTAAATGATTAATTTGTATAATTAATTCGAGAACTATGGAAATATGAAATTGAGTTGAAAACCATGAAATTAGAATATTATGAGATTGAATGGTGGAGTTGGATCGATTAGTCACTTACCTTTGGAATTGTAGATAATTTATCTGTTTGACAATTTATTATCTGTTTAGAAATAATTGCTTTCGGCTATCGATAGAGGATAGTCATAATTGTTGTAGACACTGCATGATGATTAGGTGAATTAAAACTAATCAATTGAATATGTCATTGAATATGACGGATGGAATAACACATTGAATATGTGCTTTTCTTGATCATTGTATATGATAAGTGTTTAAATACATTGAATATGTATGTTGTTTGGGAGGACATAGAGGATGTACTCCAAGGTTTGAAAAAAGATAGGGGATGTACTCTCAAACCTGTTTGGGAGGAGATAGGGGATGGACTCCATTGATAATTAAGTTGGCCGGAGTGTCCAGGGTGAAAGTCCCGAAATCTTGATTACGTTTGCATAACATAGATAATTGAAGTATTGAAGTGGTTTTAATATGAGTTACAGTCTCATTTGAATTGTGGATAATGGAAGTGTTTTAATATGAGTTGTATCATTTAAATTGTTTGGCTAGATAGTGAGCCATGTTTATGAATTTGAACTGGGTAAGTAAAAGAAAAGTGGAATGAAACACGAATGTATTTGTCATGAAACTGAAAAGTGTTGTAAGTTGATTTACAAGTGTTAAACATTTATCAAATGCTAATGTTTTAATTATTTCTCATATTTGGTTTAGTATATCTCTACTGGACTTTGGCTCACCCTATATGGGACATCATTTTCAGGTTCAGGTGACATGCCACCTCCAAGGACGTAGCTTGGGAGGCTTAGAGGCTGAAAGATCTTTTGTGGTTATCTTTTTGGTATTACATGTAACTTCAAGCCAAGGGCTTAATGTGTTTGAGTTAGTACTCTCTTTTTTGTAACCAAGTATTGGCTTGAAAAGTTGTAAGTCCGTAGGGCATTTACTTTTGTTGTCAACATATAATACTTTTGTAATGAATACTCTGACAAATAGAAATATATTTTATTCTTTTATGTCTATGGATGTCGTGATTGTTGGGTTTATATGTATTGTTATGAGGGCGTTACAGGTTTGATGTATTATACATGTTGGGATTATTTTCGGGGCGTTGTATTTTATTTGATAATCTCACATCGGGAAAATAAGGGAAAAAATGAGTTGTTTTACTCATATAAAGTGAATCTTATACTCTTAATATCTATCTATATATTTTATAAGGAAAATGATGTTTTTAGGGAGAAGCCTTCTAGGAGCTCCAAACCTTTATTCTAGAATTATTGAATTTTCTTAATTTTAAAAAATTAATAAAATTCTCGTTAGCTAGCTTCCATTTACCTTTTATTTTACAATCCCACATAGGAAAAAGGGAAAAAAAAAAAGGTGAATTGTTTCACTTACATAAAGTAAATCTTATGCTCCCATTTATATAAGCAAAATAAGATTTTAAGTGAGAAGCCCTATGATCAATATCCCATACTCATTTTTTTTTCCCTTTATTTTAAACAATTAAGAAAATCCTCATAGCTTCTATTTAACTTTTATTTTACAATCCCACATAGTTTTGATTTAAAAAATAATTTTGTATGAGATTTTGAAACTCTCATAATATTTAACTTTAAAATAATTACAATCCCACATCGAGAAAAGAAAAAAAATGTGTTGTTTCACTTATATAAAGTGTTACAAACCCACATCGAAAAAAAAGAAAAAGAAAAAGTGAGTTGTTTCACTTATGTAAAATGAATCATAGAAAATGAGTTTTAAGGGAGAAGCCGTTTAGAAACTCCAAACATTCATTCTAAAATTATTGAATTTTCTTAATTTTAAACAATTAAGAAAATTCTCATTAGCTAGCTTCCATTTACCTTTTATTTTACAATCTCAAATCGAGAAAAAAAAGGAAAAAATGAATTGTTTCATTTACACAAAGTGAATCTTACGCTCTAATTTATATAAATTATTGAAATTTCTTAATTTTAAAAAATTAAGAAAATATTAGTTAGCTTCCATTTAACTTTTATTTTACAATTCCACATTAGGAAAAGAAGAAAAAAATGAATTGTTTCATTTGTATAAAGTGAATCTTATGCTCCCATTTATATAAGCAAAACTGAGTTGTTTCATTTGGGTGCACTTGGCGAGTTTGATTTGCTTCTGGGCGAATCTGTTGAGGCTGCGGCCTTGTTTTCTGTAGTTGTGTAGCCTACACTTGTGACTCGAGTGTTAGAGGCACATAAAGGTGACCTTGAGGTAGAATCCCTCCGGGAAAAGATCCCCAGTGGGAAGGTTGAGAAGGGTTTGACGATGTATCCCGACCTGAGTGTGAGATACCGAGACTGTTTGTTTGTGCCGGAGTCTTGCCGAGAGGAGGTACTCCGAGAGTTTCACCATTCACGCCTTGCGGTGCATCTGGGAGGCACAAAGATGTATCGTGATTTGGGGCGCCAGTTTTGGTGGCGGGGTATGAAGAGAGATATGGCAGTGTTTGTATCTGAGTGCCTTACTTGTCAGCAAGTGAAGACCGAGCATCAGAGGCCAACGGGTTTATTACAACCCTTGCCTATAGCCGAGTAAAAGTGGGAGCATGTCACTATGGACTTCGTTGTAGGTCTTCTGAGGACTCAGCGGGGTAGTGATGCTATTTGGGTGGTTGTAGACCGGTTGACTAAGTCGGCACACTTTATTCGTATGCGCGTGAGAGATTCGGTAGATCATCTTGTCGACTTGTATATTCGAGACATAGTGAGGTTGCACGGGGTCCTAGTGTCGATCGTCTCAGATAAGGATCCATGTTTTACTGCTAGGTTCTGGCAGAGTTTACAGATTGCCTTAGGCACTAAATTAACCTTTAGCACAGCTTATCATCCTCAGACTGACGGGCAGTCCGAGCGTACTATTCAGATCCTTGAGGATATGCTTCGAGGTTGTGTTCTTGACTTTGGTGGGGCATGGGAGAGGCACTTGCCCTTGATGGAGTTTGCCTACAACAACAGATTTCGGTCGAGTATCGGTATGGCGCCATTTGAGGCCTTGTATGGCCAACCTTGTAAGTTTCCAGTTTGTTGGGCCGAGGTGGGTGATGCACCTTTGTTGGGCCCGGAGTTGGTGAGGGAAACGACAGAGAAAGTTGAACTTATCCGTAGGAGGCTTGTTACAGCCAAGAGTCGTCAAAAATGTTATGCCGACCGTAGGAGGAGGCCTTTGGCATTTGAGGTGGGTGATCACGTGTTTCTGAAGATATCACCTAAGCAAGGTTTGATGAGGCTTGGTAAGAGTGGAAAGTTATCCCCTCGATTTATTGGCCCTTTCGAGATCCTTTAGAGGATTGGCGAGGTTGCCTACCGTTTAGCTTTGCTGCGGCAGTTGTCCAGAGTGCATGACGTATTTCATGTTAGTATGCTTCGGAAGTATGAGCCGGATCCATCACATGTATTGGATTGGACCGACTTAGAGGTAGATGAAGATGCCTCGTATGAGGAGAGACCGGTTCGGGTCTTGGATAGGCGGGATCAAGTCTTGCAAGGCAAGACCATTCCTTTGGTAAAAGTTTTGTGGAAACATCACGGAGTAGAGGAAGCCACTTGAGAACGTGAGTTGGATGTCCGTGAGAAATATCCGGACTTGTTTGTAAATGTTTAACCATGTATTGAAAATTTTGTTGTATTGATAAACTTTAAGAACATTGAATATGTCTTAAGTTGTAAAACATTGTATATGTTTTGGTTTATGGAAGTATTATGGATTATTCCTTGAGAATGGGAGTTAATTTTAACATTTTATATGTTAGATATGTTATAGAAATGCAAATATATTGTTGGCATTGGCTATGTAATTGAATTTTGGAATATATGTTGAAATTGGTAAATTTCAAATGAATGCAAATTGACAATGCATGTTGGAAAGAATATTGTGAAATGCCTCTTGAACAGAGATGAGATGACCGGTAATGGGTTGGAATGTGGATTATTGAATGGTAGTGTTGTTGTGAAGTGAGACATCAAAAAACTTTTGAAACTTACATTTAATTTTGGGGACGAAATTTGGCTGTTGTATCCGGTTCTTCCTCCTTTGGCTGTTGTATCCGGACTTGGTTCTGTGGATGTCGGTTGTGGTTTATATCTTGTTTCCGTTCTTCAATACTTTGTATTTGAGTTATAGGATGTTTTGGGCAAGATTGTTACAGGTTGGGTGTGATTGGGAGCAAATGGTTGCTGCCCAGAATTTTGGTCCTTCGCTCGAGCGAGACTTTTGTCACTCGAGCGAGCTCTTTGTTTTAGATCCTTCGCTCGAGCCAGGGTTTCTTAGCTCGAGCGAGAGTTGATTTTTGTGTCTGGTGGCTCGAGCAAGATGTCTTATGCTCGAGCTTGCGTCTGCGTCTGGTTCTGGACCTGAGAGTTGCATTTCTTGGCTCGAGCGAGCTTTCCTTCGCTCGAGTGAGCGAGGTGTATGTTTTGAGTTTCTTTGCTCGAGCGAGCATTCTGTCGCTCGAGCATGCTTCTGGGTTACAGACCTGAAGCTTCAAATTGTTGGCTTGAGCGAGGCTTTCTACACTCGAGCGAGGGTTCCTTGTGTCTGGTCGCTCGAGCGACCACTCCTTCGCTCGAGCGAGCCTGTGTTATATCAGTAGACAGCAGCGGGGAAACACTTCACTTTTTATCCTCTTTTGCTTTCAAAACCCTAGATCCATCCTCTCTCTCTCTCTCTCTCTCTCTCTCTCTATACACCTTCTCTCTTGGGTTTCATCTATTTTTAGTGTGTTTCTACCCTAAGTTCTTTGTAAGAAAGATAAAGGGTTGTGTGGGCTACGTTTTAATCTGAAAATTTATAGATTTGGAGCACTTTGGATTTTCACCATCTTCTCCTTTGGTCTCTTCATTTTGAGGTAGGGATACCCTACTCCATCTTATGTGTTTTGTCTTAAATTTCGGTCATTTTGATTAGTTGGTGATGTTGGGTAATTTTGGGAAAAGTTAGGGTTGTTGTGTAATTTATAAAAGAGGGGTTTTCAAATAATGAAACCCATATGTAGGTAAGACATTGAGAAATGGAATTATTGTTGTATTATTGATGAAAATGAACCTTAGGGTTGATATTGTGGATGAGGGAAAAGTGCTCTAGTTATGTGATAAATTAATTGGTATAATTAATTTAGGGAAATATGAAATTGAATTGGATATTGTGAAATCGGGAAGTTATAGGATTAAATGGTGTAGTTGGATTAATTTATCACTCACCTATGTAAATGTTGATGTTATATTTGTTTAATGCATTCATTTTCTGTTTAGAAATAATTACTTTGGGCTATCGGTGGAGGATAGTCTTGATTGTTGTAGACACTGTATGTTGATTAGGGAAAACTGAAACTAATCACATTGAATATGTCGTTGAATATGACGGTTGGAATAATACATCAAATATGTGTATTGAATTATCCTTGTATATGATAGTTGTTTATATACTTGGAATATGTGTATTGTGTGGGAGGAGATAGGGGATGTACTCCATGGTTTGAGGGAAGATAGGGGATGGACTCTCAAACCAGTTTGGGAGGAGATAGGGGATGGACTCCATTAATACAGCAAATATGTGTATTAAAACGAAGTATTGATACAGCAAATCTGTGTATCATTTGTGAAGTATGGAAGTGTCTTAATTTGATAATGATGCTTCAAATATGTATATCTATCGTGAAATATGGAAGTGTTGGTATATGAGTTATAGTCTCATTGAATTGTTTGGCCAGGTTCTGAGCCTAGTATATGAAATGATTTGGATAAGTAAAGGAAAGTGGAACGTAACATGGACATAATTGTCATGGAACTGTATTGTGATATAACTGGTTTATAAGTGTTAACCATCTATCAAATGCTATGTTTTTAGTCATTGCTTATATTTGGTTTAGTATATCTCTTCTGGGTTGTGGCTCACCCTATATGGGACATCATTTTCAGGTTCAGGTGATATGCTACCTCCAAGAACATAACTTGAAAGGTTTTGGAGTTGAAGACTCTTTTTGGTTATTTTGTTATTTAGATATTACATGTAAATTCAAGCCAATGGCTTAAAGTGTATTTGAGTTAGTACTCTCTTTTGTGACTAAGTGTTGGCTTGGAAAGTTGTAAGCTCATAGGGCATTTACTTTTGTTGTCAACATGTAATATTTTTGTACTTAAATACTCTGATGAATGGAAGGATGTTTTATTCTCTTATATCAATGCATGTCGAAAATGTTGGGTTTATCTATTATTTTGAGGGCGTTACAACTACCTAACACACAACTCTCTTCCTTTACCCAAGCTTGGGACTGGAGGAGTTGTTGAGGGAAAAAATAATAATTTTTTTATTTTAATTTGTTTAATTGAAAATTTAGATTAAAAAAAATTAATAGAATCCATTATGTTTGGCAATTGTGAAAAAAGTCATTAATTTTCTTAATGTTTTTGTCTTTTGTTAGAAAAATATTTATATTAAAAAAAATTATTATTTAAGTATTTGTAGTTTAGAAGGATATAAAATATATATATATATATATATATATATAATTTAAAACAAAAAATAAAAATATAAACTTTTAATTAGCGATTAATAATTTGAATACGTATATTTAATAACATATTATGTTTAGACCAATAATATTATGACACATCATTGGTATATGTGAATATTAATCTCATTCTAATTGTAGTAACATAATTTTTTTTTAAAAAAAATTAAATTTATAATTTAATAAGAGATGCATAAGTTATGGAATGAATATTGATCTTATTCTATAACATAATTTAAGGAAGAATCTAAATTTAAAATTTTATTTTAAGAGTATAAAATTAATTTATAGACCAATCATCTTGTGACACATATTAACAAAATCAACAAAACAAAAAAAAAAAGAATTGCAACTTTCAACTATAATAAGATGACAACGTTTTACAATTATACTAGTACATAGATTTTGTATAAGATTTTGAAACTCTCATACTATCTTTTTTTAAAAGCATTCTTTTGTAAAATATATAAATAATCTCAACGTCGCTCTTATTGCCCCTTAATATAAAAATTATGAGCTAATCATGATAATTTTAAATTTACATTTAAAACTTATAAATCGTGAGATAGATCATTATAATTTTAAATTTATATTGTACTAATTTTTAATTTAAATTAATAAATTGCTTTACATATTTAGTGATTCTCAAATTTGAATTTTGAAATGGATTAAGGGACTTTTAATTTTTTTTTAGATTTGATATATACTTTCCATTTGAAAATCATAAATCAAAGGATATTAATTTTTATTTTTATTTTTGTTGCTTGAATAAGAGCTAGCCAATAGAAGATTTTTTTAATTCTTAAAAATCAAAAAATTATGAAATTTAGATTGGGTTTTACCCCTTTGGGTACAGTGATCCGGACTTGTTTCCATGGATGTTGATTGTTGTTTATATCTTGTTTTTGTCCTTCAATACTTTGTATTTGAGTTATAGGATGTTGTGGGTAGGTTGTTTCATGTTGGGAGTGATTGGGAGCAAATGGTTGTTGCCCAGAATTTTAGTTCTTCGCTCGAGCGAGACTTTTTTCGCTCGAGCGAGCTATGTGTTTTAGATCCTTCGCTCGAGCCAGGGTTCCTTCGCTCGAGCGAGAGTTGAGTTCTTATGTCTAGTGGCTCGAGCGAGAGTTGAGTTCTTATGCGCTCGAGCATGTGTCTGCGTCTCATTTTGACCTGAGAGCTGTGTTTCTTGGCTCGAGCGAGCTTTCCTTCGCTCGAGCGAGCGAGGTGTATGTTTTGGGTTCCTTCGCTCGAGCAAGTATTCTTGCTCTCGAGCGTGCTTCTGGGTTGCAGACCTGAAGCTCCGGATTGTTGGCTCGAGCGAGGCTTTCTACACTCGAGCGAGAGTTCTTTGTGTCTGGTCGCTCAAGCGACCAATCCTTCGCTCGAGCGAGCCTGTGTTATATCAGTAGGCAGCAGCGGGGAACCCTTTACTTTTTCTCCTCCTTTGATTTCAAAACCCTAGAATTCGGATCTCTCTCTCTCTCTCTCTCTCTACGCTTGTCTTCTCTCTAGGGATTGATCTACCTATAATGAGTTTCTATCCTAAGCCCTTTCTATAAAAGATAGAGTGGGTTGAGGGCTTCATTTTAATCTGAAAATTATTGGATTTGGAGCATGTTGGTTTTCGGTCTTCTTCTTCGTTTGAGCTCTAACTTCGGGGTAGGGATATCCTACTCCATCTTATGAGCTTTGTCTTTAAATTTTGGCATTTTGACATGTTGGGGGTATTTGGGTAATTTTGGAAAAGTTTGGGGTCTTTGTGTAATTTACAAAAGAGGGGGTTTTCATATATATAAACCCATATGTGTGTAATACATTGAGAAAAGGAGCTAATGTGGGAATATTGATGAAAATGGAACCTTAGGGTTGTTATGTGAATTATGGGATAATACCCTAATTAGTTTGGTAAAATTAATTTGTATAATTAATTTTGAGATATGAGAAATTGAATTGAGAATATTGGAATTGGGGAATTATGGGATTAAAGGGTGTAGTTGGATTAATTTATCGCTCACCTAGACAAAATGTTGATATTTTATCCATTTGGTGCATTTATTTTCTGTTTAGAAATAACTGCTTTGGGCTATCGGTGGAGGATAGTCTTGATTGTTGTAGACAATGCATGATGATTAGGCAAACTAGAACTAATCAATTGAGTATGCTATCGATTATAGCGGTTGGTATAATACATCAAATTTGATTGAACTTGTATATGATAATTGTTTATATACATTGTTTTGTGTGGGAGGAGATGGGGGATGTACTCCACGATTTATTGGAAGATGGGGGATGGACCTCTAAACCAGATTTTTGTTTGATATCGATACAACACTACAATGTGTATCATTTGTGAAGTATAGAAGTGTTTCTATGATATATTGATACAGCACTAAAATGTGTATCATTTGTGAAGTGTTCTTATTTTATTGGTACAGCACTACAATGTGTATCATTTGTGAAGTATGGAATTGATTTTGGTTATTGATACAGCACCAAAATGTGTATCCATCATGGATTTCGAAAGTATTTTAGTGATGAGTTATAATCTCACGAAATTGTTTGGCCAAGTTCTGAGTCTTGTTTTCAAACTTAGAGTCGAATAAGAAATAGAAAATGAATTATAACATGGACATGACTGTCATGAAATTGTAATACGATATAAGTTGGAATATAAGTGTGGACCATCTATCGAATGCTATTCTTTTAGTCATTGTTTATAATTGGTTTAGTATATTTCTACTGGGTTGTGGCTCACCCTATATGGGACATCATTTTCAGGTTCAGGTTCAGGTTCTATGCTGCCCCCGAGATCTTAGCATGGATTGTTGTGGGAGCTAAAGACTCTTTTTTTGTTAATTTTTGTTGTATTACATGTATATCAAGCCAAGGGCTTCTTTGTGTAGAGTTAATACTCTCTTCATTTGTAACCAAGTGTTGACTTGGAATGTCACGGCCCCATTCCGCCCCTAGTAGAATGGTGCCGTGATGGCCAGTAATCCGAGATTACCGAAGGCCAACTTTCAAAAATTCACACACAATCAAAGTATAAATATATGGGGCTCACAAATGCGGAAGCAATATATACAAATCTAATTAGTCCATAAGAGCTGTGCATAAGTCAAATGGAATGGCATACAACTTTAAATAGCTTTACAACTTGAATACAAATAAAATGGAGTACAAAAATACATATTACATCTTGATAAAAGGCTTCTCGAGCCGACATGTTCAAAATACATAAGCTTCAAAATTGCCGACATCCTCACTGCCGACATAACATGCATACAAAACACACATCTCGGCGTAGCCGACTTCTTGCTGTTTACCTACATATATACATAGGGAGGGTGAGCTTGGATACTCAGTGAATGGTACAAGTAATAAAGGGGTTAAATGAATGATACCCGAGATCTTTTCAAAACAATACATAGTATATCTTTATCAAAACCATACGTAGCATAGCTTAGCTTGGCTTGAAATAAAACATCAATCGAACCTTAGTCTTTCAAAACTTACTTTCTTACTTAACATACGTCAACTTAAAACATGGGGTGATGACATTCCGGCAAAACAAAAGCATAACCTCGGCATCGAGCACACCCATTCATAGCCCGTCGGTGGCCGATATCTTAACAAGGGTGCTACTTAGGCTTAATGTCCACGAAAGGACGGTGCTACCTAGGCTTAAAGTCCCCTAGCACGGGAGGACTATGCTACTTAGGCTTAGAGTCCCCTAGCACGGAAGGACTTTCAAAGATTGTGCTACAAATGCGTATAGTCCCCTAGCACGTACGGACTTTCAAAGATTGTGCTACAAATGCTTATAGTCCCCTAGCACGTACGGACTATGTTACCTAGGCTTAACACCCCCTAACACGAAAGGACGATGTTACTTAGGCTTAATGTCCCCTAACACGAAAGGACGGTTCCAAGAATGTCATCCAGTACGAAGCTTATACTTGATACATAAAATAGAGATATCATTCATGCTTAACAAATACTTTTATCAAAACAAGGCAAAGCTTTATCAAAACCTTATAACATGGCTTTATTAAAAATACCACTCACATAGTTCTTGAGACGTCGGGATCGAGGCAAAGGTCCAAGTCCTACAAACACATGGCAAAGTCTACTGAATGCACTTCTCAAAACAAGTCTTACATGCATGCAAATGATCTCGGGAAAACATGCTGGAAGTTAAAACACTACTTTACATGTCAGGAAGACATGCTGGGTACCAACCAGGTCTTTGCCGAGGTCCCACACCTCCTGGCCGAGGTGTGGCTACCTAGGCTTCGGCGTGCGGCTGCATACCGAGGTGCGCACAAGACAAACTAAAGGTGTAAGTGATCATGCAAGGTAGGCCAAGGTGAGATACGATGCTTGGCCTAAGTGTGAGGTCTAGGTAAGAGTGATCTCGGCGACTACACTTAGGGAAGTGAGGTCTGGAGATCTGGGTTTCCACCCATGAAGAACATGAAGAACATGAACATGAACATCATGAAGAACATGAATGCTAAAATCATAACTTCTTTATTACAAAATCTGGGATGTCATGCTATGAGTTCGAAAACATGGACCTGGGTACCCATACTTGAAGATCATATGAAAACAAACACAAAAACATGGATCTTGGCATGAACTTTCGGATCAAAACATGACTTTTCTTGAAGAACACATGAATACTATTTTCGCTTTCTAAAACCGAACTTCAAAGCCATGTATGGCTTACAAATCATATTCAATCATGCAATGTAATAACATGAACATAAAGAACAACATGAGCAGATCAAGAATCTAACCTTAGAACACGGATCTAACGGTTCGATCTCTAGGGATCAAGCTTGGAAATCCACTCTCCCTCAAGAACTCCTCTTCCTCTCCTAGAGCTTCTCTCTCCTGTTCAAAACAAAGATATAACAAATGATAGGTTTTCTCTCTCTATCGGCTGACTTAACACTCAGCTCGGACACGTGGCAACGGCTAGTTGGTTCTCCTAAAAAAGGTGATAGATTGACAAGACAAGACTATGACAAAGTGTATCTAACAAGCTACCCAGCAAGGCACTCCGGCAAGTGATAACATCGGCTAAGGACAAAGCTTCGGCAACTAAGGTGACAATGACCTCGGCTAGGAAGGACAACACTTGACTAAGCTGTGCCACACCTTGGCCTAGATGTGCCACACCTCGGTCTAGGTCATACCACTCCAGGACAAGATCACTTAGGTGCAAAGGTAACATCTCGGCCTAGATAATACACATCTCGGCCTTGGTGACGAACACCTCGGCCTAGATAATGACATCTTGGCCAATATGTTAGGGCGAAGGTGGAGGTCAAACAAAGTGGTTCCAAGATAATTCTAGACTGAAGATGACCTCGGCTTGGAATGATCTAGGCTTAACATAACTTAGGCTCGAGACACCAAGGAAGGAACAAAGCATGTATACAATACTTAGGCAAATCACATAAACACAAAACAAGGCATGGACCTTACTTAGGCAAAACAAGTCATAAACATACAAATGCAAGCTTAACGAGTCATAATCATACAAATGCTCATGAACATGACTAAGACATAAATGTGGGTTGTTACATGGAAAGTTGTAAGCCTATAGGGCATTTACTTTTGTCATCAACATGTAATACTTTTTGTAAGAATACTCTGATGATTATAATATGAGATCCCTTTTCTTTATCGTTATGGGTTTATTTTGAGGGTGTTACAGGAACTTAGAATTGTAACGCCCTCAAAAATAAACCCATAATATCAAACATTCTAGATACAGAAAAAAGATATTATATTACAATCATCAGAGTATTCTTACAGCCTGTATTACATGTTGACAACAAAAGTAAACGCCCTATGGGCTTACAACTTTCCAAGTCAACACTTGGTTACAAAAAGAGAGTCCTAACTCTACACAAAATAAGCCCTTGGCTGGATGTACATGTAATACAACAAAAAAAATAGACAAAAGAGTCCTCAACTCCCACAACTCTCCAAGCTATGACCTCAGAGGCGGCATAGTACCTGAACCTGAAAATGATGTCCCATATAGGGTGAGCCAACACCCAGTAGAGATATGCTAAACATAGTATGAACAATAACTAAAATATTAGCATTCGATAAATATTTAATTCATTTGCATCAACTTATAACACATTTCAACTCCATGACTACAATATCCATGAGTTATTCCACTTTCCATTTCTTATTCAATTCTCAATTCACATCCATGGCTCAGAACCTGCCCACACAATTTAAATGAGATCACGTCTCATATTAACAGTATTTCCATTTCAGGTGAGATAATAGCTCATATTAAACATTTCATACTTCATAATAGATACACATTTTGGTGCTGTATCAATCTCAAACAAAAACATTTCCATACTTCACAAGTGATACACATTTTGGTGCTGTATCAATAACACATCAAAACACTTCCATATTACATAAATGATACACATTTTAGTATTGTATCAATGGAGTCCATCCCCTATCTCCTCCCAAACAATATCCGGTTTAGAGGTCCATCCCCTATCTTCCCCTAAACCGTGGAGTACATCCCCTATCTCCTCCTACACAACACAATGTATATAAGCAATTATCATATACATGTTCAATCAATCAATACACAATTTTGATGTATTATACCAACAACCATATTCGATGGCATACTCAAGTGACTAGTTTTAGTTTGCCTAATCATCATGCATTGTCTACAACAATCAAGACTACCCTCAACCGGTAGCCCCAAGCAATTTATTTCTAAACAGATAATAAATGCATTAACAGATAGATTGTTAATAATTCTCAAAGTGGGTGATTATTAAATCCAACACCACCATTCCAACTCACAATGAGCCAATTTCATTATCCTCATTTCAATTTCATATTTCCACAATAAATGTCATTAATTACACTAATGACCCAAATATACCCAAACATGGCATTTTTTCCCTTTTTCTCAAATTGACCCAAAGGTCCATATATGATCAACAACATCAATGGTCTCTAATTAAGACCCAAATTACATGTTTATGGATTTAAATCACAAAACCCCTCTTTTTAAACATATTACCTCTCAAAACCCTAACTTCTCCAAATCAAACCATTTAAACAAAAGCTTAACATCTAGGTTAAAGCTCATAAAAGTGAGTAGGAATCCCTACCTCAAGAGATGAACCCAAGGAAGAAGATGAAGAAAAATGGAATTGCTTCAAACTTCAAGATCTTCGGATCAAAACGAAGCCCTCAACGATCCCTACACTTTTTACAAAGGCCTAAGGGTAGGAGACCACTCTAACTAGATCAATCCCTAGAGAGAACGTGAGTTTCTAGAGAGAGAAGCTCTCCAATGGAGTTTTGAAAAAGTAAGAGAGAGAAAGAAAAGTGAAAAGTGATCCAAAAAGGTGAGATCCCGAAGTGATATACAAACAGGTCCGCTCGAGCGGAGAATAGGACGCTCGAGCGTCAAACACAAAAACTGGACCCGCTCGAGCGTAAAAAATCCCGCTCGAGCGCCAAGACATGAAAACAAAATATACCCGCTCGAGCGCGAAAGGAAGTCTGCTCGAGCATAGATTCTCCTCTCCCAGTATTTTCACAGACACAGAACACCCGCTCGAGCGCGACCCGCTCAAGCGTGAAGAAATACGCTCGAGCGTGAAAAACCAACCTGCAGGACTTTTGTAGAGGTACAAATACTGGAAGTGTGCAAACTCCGCTTGAGCGGACAACCAAAAATCAAACTCTGCTCGAGCGTAAAATAACCCGCTCGAGCGTACCACCAAAGACTTGGGCAACAAGGAAAGGAACTTAAAGCTCAACCAACCTGTTTCAAACCTGCCCAACATAACCCAAAACTCAAATACAAAGAGTAAGGGAAAGAAATGAGAATGAGACAACAACGACACAATCACAGAACCAAGTCCGGAATACAATATACAAAGGAAGGGAAAACCGGGATCGCTATAAGAACTCTTAGAGGCCATATGGGTTAGAAACCCCCTTTTGTTTATATAATATACTAGCATATCACTCTTGCTATACACGGAACAAAATAATATATTATTTAATAAAAATATGATAATCATATTTAATTTTTTATATTACATAAAATAAAAGTTAAATGAAAGCTAACCAATCGGAATTTTATTAATTGTTTAAAATTAAGAAATTCAAAAAAAATAGTATGAGATATTGATCATAAGACTTCTCATTAAAAATCTCATTTTGCTTATATAAATGGGAATATAAGATTCACTTTATGTAAGTAAAATAATTCACTTTTTTCCTTCTTTTCTCGATGTGAGATTATAAAATAAAAGTTAAATAAAGTTAGCCAATGAGGATTTTCTTAATTGTTTAAAAGTTAACAATCATTTGGGCGAAAAGTTTATTTTAAATCAAGCAATCTTAGTCGTTTAATCTTTAATTAGGTCAATCTTTAATTTATTTTGAATCAAACAAATTTAACCAATATATTTTAATAAAACTGCTAAAATCGCAATTAAACCAGCGAATCAGTCAAACCGAAAACAGTTTACCCTATCAGCTAGGTCAAAGGACCAACCAACTTATACAAAAATTAATTAATTAAAACTTTTAAATTTTATTTTAATTTTAAAATTTAAACTTTCTTGAACTGAAACATACACAACACAACAATATTAAATGAGAGCATAAGGTTTATATAGTGAAACAACTCATTTTTTCCTCTTTTTCCTGATGTGGGATTGTAAAATAAAATTTAATAGATGCAAGTTAACAGTTGTTTGGATGGGAAGTTCATTTATAATCAAGTGGTCTCAGTCGTTCAATTTTTAATAAGGTCAATCTTAATTTATTTCAAATCAAGCAAATCTAAGCAATATATTTTGATAAAAATAGCTAAAATCGTGGTTAAACCAGTGAATCAGTCAAACCAAAAACGATTAAGCTTAATCAGCTAAGTCAAAAGACTAATCAATTTATAACAAAATTAATTAATTAAAACTTTTAAAATTTAAACAATTTTGAACTGAAGCATGCACAATACTATAATATTAAATGAGAGCATAAGATTTATTTTATATAAGTGAAACAACTCACTTTTTATATATTTTCTCGATGTGGGATTGTAATTATTTTAAAGTTAAATATTATGAGAGTTTCAAAACCTCATACAAAATTATTTTTAAAATCAAAATGTCTATGCGGGATGGTAAAATAAAAGTTACATGAATGCTAACCCATGAAGATTTTTTTAATTGTTTAAAATTAAGAAAATAAAAAAAAATGGTATTGATTATAGAGCTTCTCACTAAAAATCTTCTTTTGTTTATATAAATGGGAGCATAAGATTCACTTTATATAAGTGAAACAATTCACTTTTTCCTTTTCTTTTTTTTCGATTTGAGATTGTAAAATAAAAGGTAAATGGAAGCTTGCCAATGAGAATTTTCTTAATTGTTTAAAATTAAGAAAATTCAATAATTTTTTAATGAGGGTTTGGAGCTTCTAGAAAGCTTCTCCCTTAAAACTTGTAACGCCCTCGAAATAAACCCATAATTATACATTCATGATACACGAAAGAAATATCATATTCCCAACATCAGAGTATTCTTACAAGAGATATTACATGTTGACAACAAAAGTAAACGCCCTATAGGCTTACAACTTTCCAAGTCAACACTTGGGTTCAACAAAAGTAGAGTTCTAACTCTTTACACAAAATAAGCCCTTGGCTTGATATACATGTAATACAAAAGATAATCACAAAAAGATAAGCCTTCAACTTCTACAACCTCCCAAGCTACATCCTTGGAGGCAGTATATCACATGTACCTAAAAATGATGTCCCATATAGGGTGAGCCAACGCCCAGTAGAGATATGCTAAACATAATATGAGCAATAACTAAAACATTAGCATTTGATAAACGTTACCACTTATAAATCAACTCACAACATTACCCAGTTCCATGACAAATATGTCCATGTTTCATTCCACTTTCCTTTACTTAACCAATTTTCAATTTATGAACATGGCTCAGAACCTGGCTAGACAATTTAACGAGACTACAACTCATATCAAAACACTTCCTTTTCAAATGAGTTAAAAACTCATATCAACAATACTTCAATTTCAAATGAGATAACAACTCATAATAAAACACTTTCATACTTCACAAATGATACACAGATTTGCTATATCAATGGAGTCCATCCCCTATCGCCTCCCAAATAACATCCGGTTTAGGAGTCCATCCCCTATCTCCTCCCAAACCGTGGAGTACATCCCCTATCTCCTCCCACACAATACAATGTATATAAACATTTATCATATACAAAATCAATCAATACACATATTCGATGTATTATTCCAACCATCACATTCAATGACATATTCAACGTGTTTAGTTTCAATTTCACCTAATCATCATGCAGTGTCTACAACAATCAAGACTATCCTCCACCGATAGCCCAAAGTAATTATTTCTAAATAGATAATAAATGCATCAATAGATAAATTAACAACATTTTCAAAAGTGAGTGATTAATCAATCTAACTCTACTATTCTTTCTCAGAACTTCTCAATTTCACTATTTCCAAGCCAATTTCATCATTTCACAATGAAAGTCATTAATTACACTAATGACCCAATAAACCCAAACATGGCATTTTTTCTATTTTTCCAATATTGACCCAAAGGTCCAAATATCATTAATAAACGTTCATAACCTCATTTTAAGACCCATATACACATATATAGTTCAAAAGAAACAAAACCCCTCTTTTCAATATTTCAAACCTCAAACCTTAACTTCCCAAATCAAACCATTTATACAAAATGCCCAACATATATGTTAAAGATCATAAAAATGAATAGTTATCCCTACCTCAAAGGGAGAGACCCAAAGGTGATGATGAACAAATTCGAAATGCTCCAAAACCAAAGATTTTCGGATTGAAATGTAGCCCAAGCCAAGCTCTGCACTTTTTGCAAAGGAACTAAGGGAGAAGATCACTCAAGCTAGATGATTTCTTAGAGAGAAGTTGTATTCTAGAGAGAGGAGCTCTCAAATGAGGGCTTTGAAAAGGTAGAGAGAGAGAGAGAGAGAATGCCGAAAAAGTGATCCAAAAAGCTATTTTTCTGACTGATATACAAACAGGTCCGCTCGAGCGTGGAACGCCCTGCTCGAGCTTCAGACACAGACTCACGCTCGAGCGTCAAAAACGTCGCTCCAGCGCCGGATGCGCACTTCCAGAAGCTTTGCAGTCGATGGTCCCCGCTCGAGCGTGAAAGTAGACGCTCGAACATCCAATGACCTGCAGAACAAAATACTGGGAGATGAATAATCATGCTCGAGCGTCAAAATGCCCGATCAAGCGGAGAAGCAAAAACAAAGGGCCCGCTCGAGTGTCAAAAGCCTCGCTCGAGCGTGAAGGCAAAAATCTGGGCATCAACTCTTGGTTTCTAAACACAACCAACCCGTTCCCAACCTGCCCAACACAACCCAAGACTCAAACACAAAGAGTAAAGGATATAAATGAGAATAAGACAACGACCAACATCCACGGAACAGAGTCCGGAATACAATTAAACAATAAAGGGAAAACCGGGATCGCTATAAAACTCCTTTTATAAGACTCATTTTATATAAGTGAAACAACTCACTTTTTCTTTCTTTTCTCGATTTGGGATTGTAATTATTTTAAAGTTAAATATTACTAGTAGTAACCCGTGCTATGCACGAGACTTTATAGATTTTTAAAAAATAATTATAATTATCTTGAAGTAATTTAATATTTTATCTTGTGATATACATGAAATTAAGTTAACTTTTATAGCGATCCCAGTTGCCCTTTTACTATTCTGTTGTATTCCGGACTCGGTTCTGTGGAGTTGGTAATTGTATCTATCTTGTTGTCATCCTTTAATTCCATTTGTTTGAGTTATAGGATGTGTTGGGCATGTTTCGAGCAGGTAGATTGAACCTTGGTCTGAAATCTTGTTGCCAGTTTTTTTTGTCGTTCCGCTCGAGCGGGCCTTGTTGCGCTCGAGCGGGCCTTGTTGCGCTCGAAATTTTTCGTGTCCCTGCAAAACTTCTGCAGGTGTGATTTTTACGCTCGAGCGGGTTTCTTTACGCTCGAGCGATAGCGCTCGAGCGGGTGATGTGGCGCTCGAGCGGGTAGTACTTTTTGGTGTAAGTTCTAGGAGGGGAAAATCTACGCTCGAGCGGATTGGTTTTCGCGCTCGAGCGGATGTACTTTATTCTTGTGTCTTGGCGCTCAAGCGGGCCTTCTTGTGCTCGAGCGTACCTAGTTTTTTTGTTCTTGACGCTCGAGCGTTGTGTTCTCCGCTCGAGCGAGGACGTCGTATATCAGTTGGCAGCTGGGCATTTTAAAATCACTTTTTACATTCTCTCTCTCTCTCTTACTTTCTAAAAAGCTATTTTGAGAGCTCCTCTCTCTAGAAACTCCCTTCTCTCTAGGGTTTGATCTAGTTAGAGTGTCTCTCTATCCTCCGGCCTTTGTAAAAAGTGCGTTGATCGTCAAGGGCTTGGTGTTGATCCGAGAATCGTAGTGTTTGGAGCATTTTCACTTTCTTTTCCTTCTCCGTTTGAGCTCTAACTTCAAGGTAGGGATATCCTACTCCTTCTCATGAGTTTTGTCTTTGAATTTTAGCATTTTGATGAGTTGGGGGTTATTGGGTAATTTGAGAAAGTTTGGGCCTTTGTGTAATTTTACAAAACTTGGGGTTTTGTTTATATAAACTTATATGCATGTTTGGCATAGAGAAATGAGATCAATATTGGTTTATTGGTGAAAATGGAACCTTAGGGTTGTGATGTTAATTATGGGAAATGCTCTAATTACATTGATAAATTAATTAGTATAATTAATTTGAAGAAAAGAAGAATTAAATTGAGAACGTTGAAATGTTGATTATATATCTATTTGGTGCATTTATTTACAGTATAGAAATAACTACTTTGGGCTATCGGTGGAGGATAGTCTTAATTGTTGTAGACAATGCATGATGATTAGGCAAACTAAAACTAATCAATTGAGTAAGCCATTGAATATGGTAGTTGGTACAATACAGCACTCAAATGTGTATTGATTGATTTAATTTGTATATGATAATTGTTTATATACATTGTATTGTGTGGGAGGAGAAAGGGGCTGCATTCCACGGTTTATTGGAAGAAATGGGCTGAACCTTTAAACCGAATCTTGTGACAGTGATACAGCACTACAATGTGTATCAGTCTGCGAATTAGAAGTGTTTTCTTGTGACAGTGATACAGCACTACAATGTGTATCAGGCTGCGAATTTGAAGCGTTTGTATTGATTTGATATAGCACTAAATTGTATATCGTTATCAATTATGAATTATAGAAGTGTTTCTATGTTATGTTGATACAACACCAAAATGTGTATCACTCATATACTATGGAAGTGACTTATATGTTATTGGTACAGCATCACAATGTGTATCCACCATGAATTTCGAAAATGTTTTAAGATGAGTCTTATTCTCATCAAGTTATTTGGCTAAGTTTTGAGCCTTGTTTTCAAACTCAAAGTTGAAAGAGAAATGAGAAATGAAATGTAACATGGACATAATGTCATGAAATCGAATGTGATATAAGTGGACGTATTTGTGTTGACTACCCATCAACTGCTAATCTTTTAGTCATTGTTCATGACTGGTTTAGTGTATTTCTACTGGGCTGTGGCTCACCCTTTATGGGACATCATTTTCAGGTACAGTTAGCATGCCACCTCCAAGGACATAGCTTGGGAGGCTAGAGGCAGACAGATTGTTTTGTTTACTTCCTTTTGATGTATTACATGTAAATTCAAGCCAATGGCTTAATATTTATTGAGTTAGCACTCTTCTTTTTGTAACCAAGTGTTAACTTGGAAAGCTGTAAGCCCGTAGGGCATTTGCTTTTATTGTTAACATGTAATACTTTTGTAAAGAACTACTCTGATGAATAGAAGAATATCTAGCTTTTATACCAATGTATGTCTAAATTGTTGGGTTTAAATGTTATTATTTTGAGGGCGTTACAACTTTTATATTTATAACTTTTTAAATTATTAGTTTAAAAAAATAAAAAATATATATAAATCTATTTAGTGCAATTTTGATAATTTGTATTAAAAAAAAAGTTAAACCTAATTAAATGAGATTAAATAAGTTATGACATACCTCTTCTTGTTATGAAAATACACAAATTTAAAAGTTATAATTAAGACAAATATACAATTTTATTATTAAATGTGAAGTGAAATGATATTTAATAATAATTAATGTGATGTTTATATTATTAATCTAATAATATAAGTTACATTTTTTTTTAATTCAATTTCATAACTAAAAATACAATATAAATAAAATACACATACGGATTTATAGTCTTTAAGAATAAGAAGGTTTTAAAATATTTTCAAACTTTCATCATTTTCTTTTATTTTATTTTTTTTATCTAATTTGATTTTAATATTGAATGAAAATTTTGATTTAATATGAATTACTTTAACTTTTTCATTAAATTTTTACCAATTTTTAAAAGAACTTTCATTCTTATCCCAATTTTTTTTTCGTTTTTTTTTTTCACCAAGTTTGATGGAAAAACATAATTTTTCACGTTTCATCTTTTGAAATTTTTATCAAATTATAATTTGATAAAAAAAAATATTAAGGGTTGAAAATTTTCTTAATTGAAATTATAGTGAAATAACATATTGAAATAGTTAAAGTTTGAGTATGTGGTTAGTGAAATGTATAATTTAATTAATTCTCTTCTCATATTTGTATAAAAATTGACATTTATGACTACAGCATTATAAGTCAGATTATGAAAAAAAAATTGAGGTGTCAAACATTTTTCATTTGTAAATATCCTACATATTAAAAAAAAATTATGTAACTTTTGGATATGTATTTATCAGTTTTGTTTTATGGACATAAACAATTGATGTTTCAATTTAAAAAATTAAAAAGTTAAAAAAAATTTGGATTTTTTAGAGATAAAAGAAACTATCTAGCTCTTCTATATACTATTTAAGATTGACTATTTAACCACATAAAAAAAATAGAAATTATATTTAGAGATTATCCCTATATATATTATGCTATTATATACAACTATAGCTGTAACAAATTAACTATAATATATATGAAAAGTTATATTAAGTTTTCATTTTCAATTAATTGAATTATAATTAACAAACTAACAAATAGCAGTAATGATATAATGGAATAGAAAAAGGATAAAAACAAAGATCACAATGATATTTAAAAGTTTTAAATTTACCTAGCTATACAAAAATCTAATGTTATAGTAAAATCTTGAATTCTCAATAAATTTTCACATTTTCTATAAAATAAAATGACAATAAAAAAAATTAATACCCATATTTTTTACTTCAATTTTATGGTCTTCATTGAAAAAAACAAAATCTGATCAAAATCTTTAGCATAGAACGGACATAGATATTTCAATTGCAACTATAATCACCAATAATTCTTCTCCACCATGCAAACATGTAAACAAACACATAAACCCCACTAAAACCAAAACCAATAGCAGAAAAAGAGAATCACACAGGGAAAAAAATAAAATTAAAAAAATAAATAAATTTATGGAGTGCGAGAATGTTACCTCCAACAACATAGACCTCACCTAACCCAATCTATTAGCCCATCCGTCAGTGCCCGCGAAATTTAGGAGTTGAGATGACTAATCTATTTATTCTTTAAATAAGACTTGAAAATTGATTAATTTGTCCCATTAAATGATTTAAAATTTTGATAGATATACATCAGAAAAATAGATAATTATATCACTAAATCATAATTCAAATTTAGATATTGTCATATTTTTTTAAGATCCATATCTAAATTCTTACATTTTTTTTTGTGTGGTTTTTATTTTTTTTTTATTTTTTTCAATTTATTTAAGATGGAATTGTGGGTTTCTACTTTTTTTTAAAAAATTTAATTTATCTGTGGTTTCTATTTATTTTTAATTATTATTATTTAAGTAAGTTATGATGTGAGTTACATATGTGATAGATATGTGAGTTTTTATTGATTTAAAGTATGAGGGTAGGACATTTTCAAATTAGATTTGTTTAGATAAACGTTAAAAACTTTTAAAATTTAAAATTGGATGTTGAGATGCAAAAGAAATATTTTAATTGAATAAATAAAAATCAATTTATTAATTTTATCAGTTTGTATATTTGATTTTTAGTTTTTTTTTTTTGTCTATATATTATATAAGATATAGATAGATTTTTACAACTTTCAACAAAAACATTATCTGATTTTTTGGAGGAGAGAAAAGGATATAAGATATAGATAGATATCCACAACTTTCATGAAAAATATTATTTGATTTTTTTGAGAAGAGAAAAGGAATGTAAGTTTTAATATTTTTTTGAAAATTAGTGAGAGAGATTATGAAATATTTTTGTTATCTTCCCATTTAAAATCCATAAATTAATGGATAATTATGATTTCTAAAATAAATAAATAAGTAAATTAGCCGATAGGTTTTTTTAATCTATTTTATAAATTGAAAAATCAATAATGTTAGAATGAGAGTTTGGAATTTGAGGAGGCTTTTCATTATAAACTCATTTTTCCTTATATAATATATAAATAGATAAATATAGATATAGATATTTATATTTATTTTAGATTTTTTTTAATATACAAATTATTTGTTTTGAAAAGGGTGGTGCAGTAATTATGAGAGAAGCCAAAAAGACTTGTAGGTTGAGAGAAGTTAATAAATGCTAAGGTTAAATGTTTTTTTTTTAAAATCAAAAAATTAGAGAATCAAGATTGGGATATTAGGGCTTCCACAAGGCTTGTGGGTTAGAAACCCCATTTTCCTTATTAAATTTAAAAAAAAAAACTATTTATATTGTATCAAACATATTTATAAATTGGTAGCATAAAATATATGTAATTTTAAAAGAAAATGTTGCATAATTAAAGTAACAAAAATAAGAATTTATTATATATGTTCGAAATTCATTGAATAGGTAAACAAAAAAATAACTAAAATCTAAATTATTGTAGGCTTTCCATCAGCATTCATGCATTGTCAACATGATAATTAATATTATAATTAATCAACAATACATATATTATGTATTTATAAAATGTTATAAAGTAAAAATGTTATACTTACATTATTTTTTTTTTTAACCTTTTGAAAGGTATAGACATTCTTCTGACCAATCTACATTTAAAAAAAATAACCGTTGAACTAACTACAATCACATTTTTCTCTTTGTGTGTGTTTATATTTATCTAATTTCAATCATATTAAAAAATCAAATTATAATTTTTTTCTTTTGGCTAGACCAAATACAAATCAAAAAAGGAGATAACTTCAATCATACAAATCACAAATATTTTTATGCTATCTAACTACAATCATATTTTTTTCATAATAAAAAAAATAATTATAAAGAAGAACCATTAAAACAATTAAATCACATTAAAAAAAAGAACCATTGAACAAACTACAATCACATCACATTTTTCTCATAATAAAAAAAAATAAATGAAAAAAAAGAACCATTGAACTAACTACAATACAATCACATTAAAAAAAAAAAAGAATTATTGAACAAACTACAATCATATCATATTTTTCCCATAATAAAAAAAATAAATGAAAAAAAAAGAACCATTAAACTAATTACAATACAATCACATTAAAAAAAAGAAAAAAAACCATTAAACTAACTATAATCACATTAAAAAAAAGAACTGTTGAACTAATTACAATCACATTTTTCTTTTTGTGAGTGTTTATATTTATCTAACTTCAATCATATTAAAAAATCAAATTATAATTTTTTTTTTTTTTGGCTAGACCAAATACAAATAAAAAAATGAGATAACTTCAATCATACAAATCACAAATATTTTTATGCTATCCAACTATAATCATATTTTTTTCATAATAAAAAAAATAATTGTAAAGAAGAACCATTAAAACAGTAAATAAAATGATTAAATCACATTAAAAAAAAATCATTGAACAAACTACAATCACATCACATTTTTTTCATAATAAAAAAAGTAAATGAAAAAAAAAAAGAACCATTGAACTAACTACAATATAATCACATTAAAAAATAGAACCATTGAACAAACTACAATCACATCACATTTTTTCCATAATAAAAAAAAACAAATGAAAAAAAAAAAGAACCATTAAACTAATTACAATACAATCTCATTAAAAAAAAAATTATTGAACTAACTACAATCACATTAAAAAAAAAAAAAGAACTGTTTAACTAACTACAATCACATTTTTCTCTTTTTGAGTGTTTATATTTATCTAACTTCAATCATATTAAAAAATCAAATTATAAATTTTTTTTTTGGCTAGACCAAATACATCAAAAAATCAGATAACTTCAATCATACAAATCACAAATATTTTTATGCTATCTAATTACAATCATATGTTTTTCATAATAAAAAAATTAATTGTAAAGAAGAACCATTGAAATAGTAAATAAAACGATTAAATAATTATGAGGGGGTTTTGATCAAATCTCCCAAAGACATGGGGATTTGGAGAAATTAATAAATGCTGAAGTTTTTTTTTTAAAAAAAATCAAAAAATTAGAAAATTAGGATTGGGATATTGAAGCTCCCACATGGCTTGTGGCTTAAAAATCCCCTTTTGCTTAATAGATAGACTAGCCTATCACCCGTGCTATGCACGGGATAATTATAGATATTTATATTTATTTTAATTTTTTTAATATATAAATTATGTTTTTTAAGATTTTTTATAAAAATAATTTAACAATCTTATCACTAACTATAGTATACAGGAGAAATTAAAAAGGCTACTGCAGTAACTATGCACGAGTTGTATCTATAATTATTTGCATGAGAAGATTTTAAATGTTAATCAGGAATTTTGACCAAATCAATAAATGCAGGTATGTGGATTGAAAAAAGTTAATAAATGCTGATCAGGGAATTTTGACCAAATCAATAAATGCTGAGGTTTTTTTTTTAAATAAAAAATTTAGAAAATTAAGATTGAGCAATTGGAGCTCCCACAAGGCTTGGGGTTTAGAAACCCCCTTTTTCTTAATATATTTATAAATATCTATATCTGTGAATTGTGATTTTTAAATGTCTTTTTTTTTTAAATGTCTTCTTTTTTCATTTTTTATATTATATTAAAATTTAATATTTTGATAATAATCATATGTGTTGGACTTTTCAAGGAATTAAATGTCTTCTTTTTTTTATTATATTATATTAAAGTTTAATATTTTGATAATAATCATATGTGTTGAACTTTTAAAGAAATTTTTTTTATGATTGTTCTTAATGCATTAAAGTGTTATTATGAGGGATAATAATCATATGTGTTGGGACTTTTCAAGGAATTCATATTTGTTGGATTTCAAAGAATTTTTTTTATGATTGTTCTTAATGCATTAAAGTGTTATTATGAGGATAAGACTTGGGGTTGAGAGAAGTTAATAAATGCTAAGGTTTTTTTTTTTTTTTAAATCAAAAAATTAAAAAATTTAGATTGGGAGATTGGAGCTCCCACAAAGGTTAGGGTTAAAAACCCCTTTTGCTTAATATATAGTATAGATATGAATAGACTAGCATATCACTCGTGCTATACACGAA
This sequence comes from Camellia sinensis, assembly GCF_055761805.1. Classification (NCBI taxonomy): domain Eukaryota; kingdom Viridiplantae; phylum Streptophyta; class Magnoliopsida; order Ericales; family Theaceae; genus Camellia; species Camellia sinensis. Next base: position 88,794,630 of record NC_138965.1, read on the forward strand.
ATAAAATAATATATTATTTAATAAAAATATGATAATCATATTTAATTTTTTATATTATATAAAATAAAAGTTAAATGGAAGCTAACCAATCGGAATTTTATTAATTGTTTAAAGTTGAGAAATTCAAAAAAATTTGTATGAGATATTAATCATAAAGCTTCTCACTAAAAATCTCATTTTGCTTATATAAATGGAAATATAAGATTTACTTTATATAAGTAAAACAATTCACTTTTTCCTTCTTTTCTCGATGTGGGATTATAAAATAAAAGTTAAATAAAGTTAGCTAATGGGGATTTTCTTAATTGTTTAAAAGTTAACAATTATTTGGGCGGAAAGTTTATTTCGAATCAAGCAATCTTAGTTGTTTAATCTTTAATTAGGTCAATCTTTAATTTATTTCGAATCAAACAAATTTAACCAATATATTTTGATAAAAACGCTAAAATCGCTATAGTGATCCCGGTTTTCCCCCGTCTTGTATTGTGTTCCTAACTCGGGTCTAGTGGTTGTATGTTGTTGTCTTATTCTTGTTTCCATCCTTTAATTCCTTGTATTTGAGTTTTGGGATGTGTTGGGTAAGTTTGGAACAGGTTGGTTGGGTGTTGGAACAAATGGTTACTGTCCAAATTTTGGTTTCTTCGCTCGAGCGAGAATTTTGTTGCTCAAGCGAGCCTTAGGTTTTAGCTTCTTAGCTCGAGCGAGGGTTCCTGTGCTCGAGCGAGCTTTGTGTGGTGTGTCTCTTCGCTCGAGTGAGCACTCTTGTACTCAAGCGTGTGTCTGCATCTTTGAAAAACCTGAAGGTTAGTATTCTTCGCTCGAGCGAGGCTTTTGTCACTCGAGCGAGCGAGCTCTATGTTTTGTGCTCCTTCACTCGAGCGAGCACTCTTGCGCTCGAGTGTGCGTCTAGGTTGCAGACCTGAAGCTTTGCATTGTTCGCTCGAGCGACGCTTCCTGCGCTCGAGCGAGGTTCCTTTGTGTCTGGTTGCTCGAGCGACCACTTCTTTGCTTGAGCGAGCCCTGTGTATATCAGATTGCAGCAGCGTGATTTTAATCACTTTTTCATCCCCCTTTTCACTCCAAACCCAAGATCCAACTCCCTCTCTCTCTACACACTCATTCTCTCTACAAATACACTTGATCTAGAGGGTTTCCACCCTACTCCCTTTGTTAAAAAGCTAAAGTGCCTCGTGGGCTACCTTTTGATCCGAAAAAGTGTAACGCCCTCAAAATAAACCCATAATTCATACATTCATAATACAGGAAATTGACAATACATTCAAGAGAATAAAGTGTACATCTATTTATCAGAGTATTTATCACAAAAGTATTACATGTTGACAACAAAAGTAAATGCCCTACGGGCTTACAACTTTCCAAGCCAACACTTGGTTACAAAAAAGAGTACTAACTCAAATACATTAGGCCCTTGGCTTGAAATCTACATGTACTATACAAAAAGACAACAATAAAATTCTTTCAGCCTCTAAGCCTCCCAAGCTACGTCCTTGGAGGTGGCATATCACCTGAACCTGAAAATGATGTCCCATATAGGGTAAGCCAATGTCCAATAGAGATATACTAAACCAAGTATGAGAAATAACTAAAACAATAGCATTTGATGTATGGTTAACACTTATAAACCAACTTGTAATACTTTACAATTCAACAACAAGTACATCCATTTTCCGTTTCAATTTCCTTCATTTATACAGTTCCAATTCAAAATTATGGCTCAGAACCTGGCCAAACAATTCAATGAGACTATGACTCATATTAAAAACACTTTCAAACTTCACGATTCACATGAGATTATAACTCATAATAAAACATTTTCATACTTCACAAATGATACACAGATTTGCTGTATCAATGGAGTCCATCCCATATCTCCTCCCAAATATCCGGTTTAGGAGTCCAACCCCTATCTCCTCCCAAACCGTGAAGTACATCCCCTATCTCCTTCCAAACAACATACATATGCAATGCATTAAACACTTATCACATGCAATGATCAAGCAAAGCACATATTCAATGTGTTATTCCATCTGTCATATTTAACGACATATTCAATGAGATTAGTTTCTGTTTTCCCTAATCATCATACAATGTCTACAATAATTAAGACTATCCTCCACCGATAGCCCAAAACAGTTATTTCTAAACAGAAAATAAATGCATCAACAGATATAATATCGACATTTTCATAGATGGGTGATTTATTTATCCAACTCCACCATTCAACTTTATAATTCTCTAATTTCATAATTTCCAACTTAATTTCACATTTTCATAAATTAACTATTCAAATTAATTTATCACATAATTAGGGCATGTTTCCCTAAATCACAAGGTTGCCCCCAAAGCTCATTTTTCACTCATAATTCACAACCAACCCCAATTTCAAGTTTCTTACACATGTTGGACCCAAACATGGAAAAACCATTTTTTATAAATTACAAATCAAACCCAAACTTTTTCCAAAATTACCCAACCATACCAACTAATCAAAATGACTAAAATTTATGTTAAAACTCATAGAATAAGGTAGGTTATCCCTACCTCAAATGGAGAGACCAAATGGAGGAGTTGATGAAAACTCGAAGTGCTCCAAACCAAGAGATTTTCGGATCAAAGTGAAGCCCACACCAAGCACAACCTTTCTTACAAAGGGACTAGGGTAGAAACACACTATGTGACAACCCTCACTACTGTTTACTGATAACACCACTTATTACTGCTAAACTGAGACTGATCATGATAAGTAATTGAATTGATTGAAATTCTGAGTTGATTGATTGAGTGTGTTAGTTTAAATGCATGTCTATCGGTTTGACTGTTAAATTATCTATTCGTGTTTTATGTTTTAAACTGCAAATTAAAGGCCTTATCGGCGGCCGAATCTGAAATTGACTAATGTTTTATGCTAATTGGAATTTATGTGATTTTATGGTATATTTAATTGAAATGTGATTTGGTATGATTAAATTAGATTAAATAAAGCTAAAAGTAATCAAATTAGACTTATCTACAAATTTGCCACTTAGTGGGCTTCCTTAAGCCTTTTATTTTATTTATACATGTTAGCTTTATCAACAATTTCCTCAGCCATTTGAGAGCCAAACCGACTAGAGAGAGAGAGATAGGAGTTAGCTTGATTCAACAAGATTTTGGCTTGAAGAATTTGCAAGGGAATTGTATATTTAAGCTTGTATACCTTGAATTCAAGACATAAGGTAGAAATTTCATCCTCTCATTGGTGAATTGAAGTTGTGTTTTGCATGGCTCATGGTAATTTAGTCATCTAAGTCTAGAATTGGTATGCAATGTTAACTTGAGAGCTAGATCATGCATACATGCTCTTATATTGAGGTTTTGAAGTTGTTTTCATGGAATTTGTTACGTGCATGTTCATATCTTGAGTATAGTTCATGAATTCATCATGTTCTTGAAGAAGTTGGCTCTTTGGAGAAAGTGTTTGAAGCCTTAGAGTTGTTTAAATCCATGCATGTTACATTTAAATTATGTTCTTGAAGTTTTGTTTGAAAATGAGCTTAATTGACTTACCTTTGGGCCTTGATTTGACAAATTGAACTTTGAATCATGTTCTACTATGAATTTACAAGTGTTTTCCAGAAAATTGGCCTAAAAGGATCGAATTTGATGCATTGAATTTGAGTTTTGAGCTTGAGGTTCAAATCTGAAAATTCTAGATTTTGGACTCACGCTCAAGCGGGGAACTCCACGCTCGAGCGTACATACTGAATTCATGCAGTCCGTTCGAGCGAGGAAAGTGACGCTCGAGAAGGAAATGCGTGTATCCAGTACTTTTCATGTGTTTGCAGTCCGCTCGAGCAGGGGAATGCACGCTCGAGCAAGGACTTGTGTCTCACGCTCGAGCGGGGGTCGAGCGTGAATTTCGTGCATCCAATACTTTTGTCATGTTTTGCAGTACGTTCGAGCATGGAAAGTGACGCTCGAGCGGGGAACCTTTGTCTGCATGTACACTCAAGCGGGGAAAGCCACGCTCGAGCGGGACCCTGTTTTCTAAAATTTTGAAAAGTGTTTAAAAGTGCATCTTTGCATCCTCATTCCATCCTAGACATTCCTAGGCCTAGTTTAAGGCATCTTAATGAGGGCATTGATGTAGAACCACACCGAGGCAAATTAGGGATTAAGTTATTGATTTCCAAGTGTGTAACTTAGTGTGTGTTCATCCTGTAACTGTGTAGGGTTGGCATCCGAGGACGCTCACTAGCCTATCTGTAGCCCAGAACTCTGTGAGTAACTATGTTGTAAAGATATGTTCAATTGAGATTATTTTCTGAACAAATGACTGTACTGCTTTATGAAATGACACTGTTTACTGAATGAATGTTTGTCCTATTTGCGAACCGTATTCGTGGCATCCATAGCAATTTACTATTACTGTACTGTTACTGCTAGTGTCACAGAGATCTATGTCGGTTTCTATGTTGGAACCACTACTATTTATTGATATGATGGCCATCAATTGACTGTTCAGTCTGCTAAGACCTACTGTACTATTTTGCTATTGGATGTACCACATATGACTGTTATAGTTTCTGAATGACTGTTATGGCATATTATATGAGCCACAAACTGATTGACTGATATACTGGTAAATGACTGTTTTCAATACTGAAAGGACATTCATTCTTAACCTCTTTACGCATATGTTATTCACTGGGTTTTAGCTCACTGCTCATATATATATGTATGTGTACATGCACCAGACCGTTGCTAGGAGCGTCTGGCTAAGCTCCCGTTTTGTCAAAGCCAACCACCGTGCCTCACTGCGAGGTTTCAAGTCCTTCAAGCTAGGGCTTTTTGGGGTGTTTTAGTTTTCCCCCTTTTTGTATCTGGTTTTGTAACACTGTATAGAATGATATATGCATATACTGTTTTTGTTCTGAATCTGATCATGATATGAAGAGTCTTTTTGGCATACAAACTGTCACAACTCATTGGACATCTTTTATTACTGTTTTGGCTTCCGCCAGCCCCTGTACTCTGTATTACTGTTATTACTGTAATAACCCACATTCATGTCTTAGCCATGCTCATGTGCATTTTCTTGATTTTGTCTTGTTAAGCTTGCATTTGTAGACTTAGACTTGTTTTGCCTAGATAAAGGTTCTTGTCTTGTCTTGATGCTATCATGTTTTGCCTAAGTGTTGTATGCATGCTTTGTTCCTTCCTTGCTGTCTCAAGCCTAGGTCATGTCAAGCCTAGGTCATACCAAGCCTAGGTCATATTAAGCCTAGGTCATGTTAAGCCTAGGTCATGCCAAGCCTAGGTCATGTCAAGCCTAGGTCACACCTTTGACCTTTTACCCCTAAGACCATCTTGAAACCACTTTGGTTGACCTTCCCCATCACCTAGGCATATTGGCCGAGATGTCATCATCTAGGCCGAGGTGTGCATCACCTAGGCCGAGATGTGCATCATCTAGGCCGAGATGTTATCATCTAGGCGCCCTAGATCCTTGATCCTTGCACCTAGTGATCTTGTTCCGGGACTAGAATGACCTAGACCGAGGTGTGGCACAGCTTGGCCAAGTGTTATCCTTCCTAGCCGAGATCATTGAGACCTTACTTGCCGAAGCCTATGTCCTTAGCCGAGATCATTACCTGCCGGAGTGCCCATGTCACCTAGCTTGTTGTATACACTTTGTCTTACACATGTCTTGTCTTTCTATCACCTTTTGAGAAGAACCAACCCGGTAGTGCCACGTGTCCCTGCAGAGAGTTAAATCAGCCGATAGAGAGAGAAAACCTATCATTTCTATATCTTTGTTCTAGGTAGAGAGAGAAGCTCTAGGAAGAGGAAGAGGAGTTCTTGAGAGAGGAGTAGATTTCCAAGCTTGATCCCTAGAGATCGAACCGTTAGATCCGTGTTTTAAAGTTAGATTCTTGGTCTACTCTTGCTATTCTTATTGTTCATCTAGCTGTATTGCATGATCTAGCATGTTTCATGAGCCATGCATTGCTTTGAAGTTCAGTTTTAGAAAGAGAAAGTGATATTCATGTGTTCTTGAGGAAAAGCCGTGTTTTGATCCGAAAGTTTGTATCAAGATCTATGTTTTCGTGTTTGTTTTCATATGATCTTCAAGTATGGGTACCAAGGTCCATGTTTTTGAACTCATAGCATGAAATCCCAGATCTTGTAATAACAAATTATGATTTTAGCATTCATGTTCTTCATGTTCTTCATGCTCATGTTCTTCAAGGAGGAAACCCAGATTTCCAGGCTTCATTTCCCTAGGTGTGATCACCGAGACCACTCTTGCCTAGATCACACACCTAGGCCAAGCATCGTATCTCACCTTGGCTTACCTTGCATGATCACTTGCACGTTAGTTTATCTTGCATGCACACCTAGGCCAACCACTGCACACCTAGGCCGACCATGGTACACCCTTGCCGGCACCTTGTAACACCTCGGCAGGCAGCTGCACACTGAAGCCTAGGTAACCACACCTCGGCCAATAGGTGGGGGACCTCGGCCAAGACCTCCTGAGTTCACCCAGCTAGGTCATTTTAGCCTAGATCATCTTTGTGCATCCATTCCAGGACCTCGTTGGTACCCAGCATGTTTTCCATAGAAGAATCCAGCATGTTTTCCCTAGATGAAAAACAGTGTTTTAACTTCCAGCATGTTTTCCCTAGATCATTTGCATTCATGTAAAGCTTGTTTTTAAGAGTGCATTCAATAGACTTTGCCATGTGTTTGTAGGACTTGGACCTTTGCCTTGATCCCGACGTCCTAAGAACTATGTGAGTGGTATTTTTAATAAAATTATGTTATACGTTTTGAGAAAGGCTTTGCTTTACCTTATTTTGAAAAGTATTTGATCAAGCATGAATGATTATCCCTATTTTGTATATCAAGTATTATCTTGTTTTGATGACATTTTTTGTAAGTCCTTAGTGCCAGGGGACTATAATGCAACTGCACCATTGCTTGAGAGATCTCTGCCATCGACGGTCTGGGAACGAATGGCCCCATTGACGATCTGGGATACGGGTGGATTTGTCTAATCGATTCTGGGTCGATTATTCCCTTGTTTTGTCTTGTTTTGCCACCGACGGTCTATGAACTGGTGGGTTTGTTTTGTCAGGAATGTCATCACCCCATGTATTATGTAGATGTTATTAAACATCCCAAGAAGATTTGAAAGGCCAAGATTTGATTGATGAACTTGATTCATCCCATGTTTTGAACAAGCTATGATATATGTATTGTTTTGACAAAGACCTCGGGAATCATTCATTTAACCCCTTTATTACTTATACCATTCACTGAGTATCCAAACTCACCCTCTCCATATATATATGTAGGTAACAAGCATGAAGGCAGTGACGCCGAGATGTGTTATTTGCAAGATGATGTTTGATCCATGTTATGTCGGCAATCTTGAAGATTATGCTTCTTAGTTATATTTCATGTATTTTGTATATGTCGGCTTGAGAAGCCTTTTAGTCAAGATGTAATATGTATTTTATTTTGCTTATATTCAAGTTGTAAAGCTATGTAAAGATGTATGCCATTTCATTTGACTTACGCACAGCTCTTATGGACTAATTAGATTTGTATATATATTGCTTCCGCACATGTTAGCCCCATATGTAATACTCTGATTGTGTGTGAATTTTGAAAGTTGGCCTTCGGTAATCTCAGATTACTGGCCATCACGGCACCATTCTACTAAGGGCAGAATGGGGTCGTGACAGAATGGTATCAGAGCACGCGTTCCTTATAGTACGTTATTCACACACTTTGAGTCCTAAAGAGCATAGGATGTCCCTTAGAATGATGTTAGGATTGCATCATATTGCTTGCTACTTGACAAGGTGTACATCATCTCGGCATGATCATTTATTACTTGCATGCATGTTTACTTGCTCATTTTGTTTAAGAGTCACATTTTGCATACCTCTAGCATCATGAGAAGGGGTAGACCTCCAGTTGGCTGAGAACATTCCGAGGACAGAATAGACAGATTAGAAAGATTGGTTGAAGGATTGGTCCGTGAGTTGAGACAACCTAGGCCACAAGACACAGGTACCACTTCCACTCAGGCCGAGCAGACAGATGGCCGACATGCAGTTCCACCTCCACCTCCTCCAGTACCACAATTGCAGCCGCAGCCAGCTTTGTATGGAGACGACACCTTGACCTTGATCAAAGAATCCAAGAAGATGAAACCGCCGAAGTTCCGTGGAGGTACAGAGCTGATGAAAGCAGAAGCATGGGTTCTTGAGATGGAGAAGTTGTTTGAGGTTTTTCCCAGCACCGACGCCCAGAAGGTGTCATTGGCAACATTCACATTGGAAGACGACGCTCGTAGGTGGTGGATGATGATCTGAGAAGGTCATCTAGACTTGACTTGGGCCAAATTTTTGGAGTTGTTTTATGACAAACACTTTCCCCTCAGTGTCCGAGATCGCAAGACCACAGAATTCCAGATGTTGTCACAAGGTAGCAAAACAGTGGCTGAATATGATCGTGCTTTCACCGAGTTGGCAAGGTATGCACCTCACATGGTCAACGATGAATATAGGAAGGCTAGAAAGTTTGAAAGTGGGCTTCGTGGATCAATTCAAGACCGGGTTAATTTGCTTAACATGCCGACGTATGCTGGAGTGTTAGATAAAGCCATCCTTGCAGAAGCCAACTTGAATAGAAGTCAGAGTTTGGGGAAGAATCAGAAAAAGAGGAAGACCTATGACAATCGCCAAGACCAGCATGATGCCGAGAAGAAGATGAATGTGGATAGTTCCAATAACACGAATCAGGAAGGTGGCGCCAGGCCGACATGTACAAGTTGTGGAAGGTGACATTTTGGAGTTTGTCATCGGGCATCTGGAGCATGTTTTGAATGTGGTGAGATGGGTCATCGTATTAAGGATTGTCCCAAGGTAAAGGCTAGATATGATAAGAAGAGATGAGAATCCGACATTCGGAATTGTTTTGGGGACAAGGTAAGTTAAGTTTGGGGACCAAACTTCTTTAAGGGGGGGAAGGATGTAATAACCCACATTCATGTCTTAGCCATGCTTATGTACATTTTAATGATTTTGTCTTGTTAAGCTTGCATTTGTAGACTTAGACTTGTTTTGCCTAAGTAAAGGTTCTTGTCTTGTCTTGATGCTATCATGTTTTGCTTAAGTGTTGTATGCATGCTTTGTTCCTTCCTTGCTGTCTCAAGCCTAGGTCATGTCAAGCCTAGGTCATGCCAAGCCTAGGTCATGTTAGGCCTAGGTCATGCCAAGCCTAGGTCATGTCAAGCCTAGGTCATGCCAAGCCTAGGTTATGTCAAGCCTAGGTCACACCTTTGAACCTCTTACCCCTAGGACCATCTTGGAACCACTTTGGTTGACCTTCCCCATCACCTAGGCATATTGGCCGAGATGTCATCATCTAGGCCGAGGTGTGCATCACCTAGGCCGAGATGTGCATCATCTAGGCTGAGATGCTATCATCTAGGCGCCCTAGATCCTTAATCCTTGCACCTAGTGATCTTGTTCCGAGACTGGAATGACCTAGACCGAGGTGTGGCACATCAAGGCCGAGGTGTGGCACAGCTTAGCTAAGTGTTATCCTTCCTAGCCGAGATCATTGAGACCTTACTTGTCGAAGCCTATGTCCTTAGCCGAGATCATTACCTGCCGGAGTGCCCATGTCACCTAGCTTGTTGTATACACTTTGTCTTACACATGTCTTGTCTTTCTATCACCTTTTGAGGAGAACCAACCCGGTAGTGCCACGTGTCCCCGTAGAGAGTTAAATCAGCCGATAGAGAGAGAAAACCTATCATTTCTATATCTTTGTTCTAGGTAGAGAGAGAAGCTCTAGGAAGAGGAAGAGGAGTTCTTGAGAGAGGAGTAGATTTCCAAGCTTGATCCCTAGAGATCGAACCGTTAGATCCGTGTTTTAAAGTTAGATTCTTGGTCTACTCTTGTTATTCTTATTGTTCATCTAGCTGCATTGCATGATCTAGCATGTTTCATGAGCCATGCATTGCTTTGAAGTTCGGTTTTAGAAAGAGAAAGTGATATTCATGTGTTCTTGAGGAAAAGCAATGTTTTGATCCGAAAGTTTGTATCAAGATCCATGTTTACGTGTTTGTTTTCATATGATCATCAAGTATGGGTACCAAAGTCCATGTTTTTGAACTCATAGCATGAAATCCCAGATCTTGTAATAACAAGTTATGATTTTAGCATTCATGTTCTTCATGTTCTTCATGCTCATGTTCTTCAAGAAGGAAACCCAGATTTCCAGGCTTCATTTCCCTAGGTGTGATCACCGAGACCACTCTTGCCTAGATCACACACCTAGGCCAAGCATCGTATCTCACCTTAGCCTACCTTGCATGATCACTTGCATGTTAGTTTATCTTGCATGCACACCTAGGCCAACCACTGCACACCTAGGCCAACCATGGTACACCCTTGCCGGCACCTTGTAACACCTCGGCAGGCAGCTGCACACTGAAGCCTAGGTAACCACACCTCGGCTAAGAGGTGTGGGACCTCAGCCAAGACCTCCTGAGTTCACCCAGCTAGGTCATTTTAGCCTAGATCATCTTTGTGCATCCATTCCAAGACCTGGTTGGTACCTAGCATGTTTTCCCTAGAAGAATCCAACATGTTTTCCCTAGATGAAAGACAGTGTTTTAACTTCCAGCATGTTTTTCCTAGATCATTTGCATTCATGTAATGCTTGTTTTTAAGAGTGCATTCAATAGACTTTGCCATGTGTTTGTAGGACTTGGACCTTTGCCTTGATCCCGACGTCCCAAGAACTATGCGAGTGGTATTTTTAATAAAGCTATGTTATACGTTTTGAGAAAGGCTTTGCTTTACCTTGTTTTGAAAAGTATTTGATCAAGCATGAATGATTATCCCTATTTTGCATATCAAGTATTATCTTGTTTTGATGACATTCTTGGAAAGTCCTTAGTGCCAGGGGACTATAATGCAACTGCACCATTGCTTGAGAGATCTCTGCCATCGACGGTCTGGGAACGGATGGCCCCACCGACGGTCTGGGATACGGGTGGATTTGTCTAATCGATTCCGGGTCGATTATTCCCTTGTTTTGTCTTGTTTTGCCACCAACGGTCTATGAACGGGTGGGTTTGTTTTGTCAGGAATGTCATCACCCCATGTATTATGTAGATGTTATTAAACATCCCAAGAAGATTTGAATGGCCAAGATTTGATTGTTGAACTTGATTCATCCCATGTTTTGAACAAGCTATGATATATGTATTGTTTTGACAAGGACCTCGGGAATCATTCATTTAACCCCTTTATTACTTCTACCATTCACTGAGTATCCAAGCTCACCCTCTCCATATATATATGTAGGTAACAACCATGAAGGCGGTGACGCCGAGATGTGTTATTTGCAGGATGATGTTTGATCCATGTTATGTCGGCAATCTTGAAGATTATGCTTCTTAGTTGTATTTCATGTATTTTGTATATGTCGGCTTGAGAAGCCTTTTAGTCAAGATGTAATATGTATTTTATTTTGCTTATATTCAAATTGGAAAGCTATGTAAAGATGTATGCCATTTCATTTGACTTACGCACAGCTCTTATGGACTAATTAGATTTGTATATATATTGCTTCCGCACATGTTAGCCCCATATGTAATACTCTGATTGTGTGTGAATTTTGAAAGTTGGCCTTCGGTAATCTCGGATTACGAGCCATCACGGTACCATTCTACTAGGGACGGAATGGGGTCATGACAATTACTGTTAAGCAGGCCTTCGGTAATCGCGGATTACTAGCCAGTTACGGTACTAAACCCATAGGGGCGGGTTTGGGTCGTGACAAAGTGGTATCAGAGCGATACTAAACCACGAGTTATACCGCACACATGTGTCCAAATGAGCTATAGGATGTCCTAGAAAAGTAATAGGGCATTACATGAGCATGAAAAGTGTGTGTGGACATGACATGAAGATATGTGCTAATTTGTTAATGTGTTTAAAGTATGCAACTTCCTATGTTTATTATCACTATGTTGCATATAGTGAAATTGATAATGCAAGGAATGTTGATGAAACTGAATCATCTGATGCCAGAATGGCAAGGCTTGAAAGAACAATTGAACTGCTAACTGAGGCCTTAAGGCAACAGCAATAACAGAACCAACAGCCCCCACCTCCTCCGGTACAACCGGAACCAAATATGAATGATGACATCATTGCTCTAACACAAAAGTTCAGTAAAATGAAACTGCCATCATTTCAGGGAGGCCTTGAACCATTGAAAGCCGAAGCGTGGGTGCTAGAAACTGAGAAATTATTTGAAGTTTTTCCGTGTTCTGAAGCACACAAAGTGCTACTGGCTACTTTCACCTTACAAGAAGAGGCCAGAAGGTGGTGGATGCTGGTTCGCGACACCAATACTGTTACGAATTGGGCTCAGTTTAAGGGAGCCTTCTTTGAGAAATACTTTCTACAGTGTGTCAGAGACCGTAAGGTAACCGAGTTTGAATAATTGAGACAAGGTACCATGTCCATGGCTGAGTATGAATCAAAGTTTACCGAACTCGCCAGATATGCACCGCACATGGTTGACACTGATTACAAAAAGGCCAGGAAGTTCGAAGGCGGCCTTAATGTAGAAATTCTTGACAAAATCAATGTTCTGAAGCTACTGAAGTATATAGATGTTCTTTATCGAGCAATAATGGCTAAATCGAACATCGAGGCACTGAAATAGACTGAAACACCAGCGTCTGAATGGCGTGGTAAGAGACGAGGCTTCAAGTTTAAGAAAAGCCGGAACAGCCCATTAAACAAAAAGCAAAATACGGGGTCAACAAACACTTCTAGTCAAGGAAACCGTTCTATACCGCCCTGCTCCAAATGTGGTAAGAATCATAAAGGGGTGTGTTATGAAATCTCTGGTGCTTGTTACAGGTGTGGCAAGGTGGGCCACATGATTAAAGATTGCCCTTCCACTTCCCAAGGCAATAGTAAATCTGCACCTAGCGCAGCAGCATCAACTGTCGCACCGAAACCCAATCCCAAAGCTACCGGAAAAGAGCCTATGAGGCAACGCCGGGTATTTGCACTCGTATCGGGAGATGTACAGAATACTGAGACCGTTGTGTCAGGTATATTCTCAATTTGTACTCAAAATGCATATGTTCTGATTGATTCGGGGTCTACACATTCATATGTATTGCATGCTTTTTCACAGAAATTGAATAGACCACTAGAACCTATGAACTATCTGTTAGCTGTATCTTCACCTGTCGGAGGATCCATGACTTGTGCTTATATGTATCCTACATGTGAAATTATCATTGGGGAAGTTCATTTGTATATTGACTTACTGCCCTTGAATATTGATCACTTTGATGTGATATTGGGAATGGATTGGTTAACGAAATATCATGCTATTATAGACTGTGTAACAAAACAAGCTGTTTTTCGTCCACCCGGACTGCCCGAATTTGTGTTTAACGGAATGGGAGTAGTACCTCCCCTGTATCTGATTTCGTCCATGAAAGCTTTTAAACTGATTAGAAAGGGATGTGAGGGGTATCTATGTTCTGTATTGACTGTACCTACTGATGCTAAAACTGATGTGAACAGTATTCCTATAGTCAAAGAATTCCCAAATGTTTTTCCAGATGATTTTCCAGGGGATTTGATCGACAGGGAGATCGAGCTCACCATTGATGTGATTTCGGGTACACAGCCAGTTTCCAAAGCTCCGTATAGAATGGCACTTACTGAACTGAAAGAATTGAAAATTCAGTTGCAAGAACTATTAGATAAGAAGTTCATCAGGCCCAGTACTTCACCATGGGGCGCGCCAGTCTTATTTGTGAAAAAGAAAGACGGCTCATTGAGATTCTACATTGACTACCGTGAACTGAACAAGGTAACAGTGAAAAATAAATACCCCCTGCCTCGTATTGATGATTTATTTGATCAGTTACAGGGTGCCCAAGTGTTTTCCAAGACTGATCTTGGATCTGGATATCACCAATTGAAAGTCAAGACAAGGGACATCGAAAAGACTGCCTTCCGAACAAGGTACGAACATTACGAATTTTTAGTTATGCCTTTCAGAGTTACCAATGCACCGGCTGCATTTATGGACCTTATGAACAGAATTTTCAAACCTTACCTGGATGAATTTATAGTTGTTTTCATAGATGACATTTTGATTTATTCCAAAAGCACAGAAGAACATGAACATCCTCTGAGAATTGCATTGCAGACCCTAAGAGAACAGAAACTTTATGCAAAACTAACGAAATGTGAATTTTGGCTAGACAGTGTGATGTTTTTGGGACATGTGATTAGTAAGAATGGAATTACAGTTGACCCACAGAAAATTGAAGCTGTAGTGAATTGGCTTAGCCTAGACCGACAAATGTTACCGAAGTCTAAAGTTTTCTAGGCTTAGATGGGTATTACAGAAGGTTTGTCAAAGATTTCTCCAAAATTACCCTACCACTGACACAGCTGACTCTAAAGGGGATATTATTTGACTAGACCGATCAGAGGGAATCAGCTTTTCAAGAGTTGAAAACTCGACTAGTGACTGCACTGATTCTCACCTTACCCTCAGGTACGGATGGTTATACTGTATATAGTGATGCTTCTTATAAGGGTTTGGGATGTGTTTTAATGCAGAATGGTAAAGTTATTGCATATGCTTCCCGACAACTACGACCGCATGAAAAGAACTACCCGACCCATGACCTGGAACTTGCTGCAGTAGTGTTTGCACTGAAAATTTGGCGTCACTACCTTTATGGGGCAACATGTGAGTTGTATACAGACCATAAGAGTTTGAAATACTTCTTCACACAGAAAGAACTGAACATGAGGCAGCGGAGATGGTTAGAACTGATAAAAGACTATGACCTGCAAATTTTGTACCATCCAGGAAAAGCTAACATCGTTGCTGATGCATTGAGTCGGAAATCAATTGGAAATTTAGCCTGTTTACTCACCGGGCAGAAAGAATTGCTTTGCGACCTTGAAAGATTTGAAATTGAGATCGTTTTGCGTGAACAAGGTGGAACATTAGCTGCCATTTCTGCTCAACCGGCACTGATTGAGGAAATTAAAGAGAAACAGCAACAGAATGACTTCTTGAAGAAGATCATCGAAGAACGGGAATCCAAACTGAGGCCGAATTTCAAATTTGAGAACAATGTGTTGAAATTTCAGGAAAGGTTGTGTGTACCGAGTGATTCTGAACTGAAAAGAAGAATTCTACAAGAAGACCACAACTCAAAATTGCCTATCCATCCAGGAAATACGAAAATGTACCAAGACTTGAAATTGAATTTCTGGTGGCCGGGAATGAAGAAAGAAATTGCTGATTTTGTATCGAAATGTCTTCATTGCCAACAAGTTAAAACCGAACATCAACGACCCGCAGGCTTACGGCAACCCTTACCAATACCGAAGTGGAAATGGGAACATATCACTATAGATTTCGTTGTTGGTTTACCTCTCTCTAGTAAAGGTATGGATTCAATTTGGGTTATTGTTGATAGACTGACTAAATCTGCTCACTTCTTACCTGTCAAAACAATTTGTAATGCGGACAAATTGGCTATAATCTATATTGATGAGATTGTTAGATTGCATGTCCATTGTTTTTGATAGGGATTCGAAGTTTACATCGAGATTTTGGCAAAGTTTGCAAACAGCATTGGGTACTGAACTGAGACTGAGTAGTGCATACCATCCTCAGACAGATGGTCAGTCAGAAAGGACCATCCAGACTCTGGAGGATTTACTGCGGATGTGTGTTCTTGATTTCTAGGGAAATTGGGAAAGTCATCTACCTTTGGCTGAATTTGCCTACAACAACAGCTTCCACTCGAGTATTGGGATGGCGTCTTTCGAGGCTTTGTATGGCAGAAAATGTCGATCTCCGATCTGCTAGGCAGAAGTTGGAGATGGGCCTTTGCTTGGGCCCGAAATTGTACATGAAACTACCAAAAAAGTGAAACTGATTCAACAGAGACTGAAAACCGCACAGAGCCGACAGAAAAGTTATGCGGATGTCAGAAGGCGAGACAGGGAATACGAAGTAGGTGATCAGGTTTTTGTTAAAGTGACACCGATGAAAGGCCAGACTCATTTTGGAGTCAAGGGTAAGCTAGCGCCGAGATATGTCGGACCGTATGAGATTATTGAGAAAATTAATCTAGTAGCGTATCAAGTAGCGCTTCCTCCTGAAATGGAGCATATGCATAACGTGTTTCATATTTCAATGTTGAGGGATTACCTCCGGGATCCCTTCCATGTGATTGAGCCTACCCGTGTAGTACTAAGTGATGACTACACCTATGAAGAACGGCCTATTTAGATTGTAAACCGACGAATCAAGAAGTTAAGGAACAAAGAAATTCCGTTAGTGAAAGTTGGCTAGAAAAACCATGGTGGCGTGTATGCCACTTGGGAGAGGAAAGATGATATGAGCAAGAGATATCCTGAACTGTTTCCACTGAATCCTGTTTTCTTCCAAAATGAAGGTAATTCAAGTTTGGAGGACCAAACTCTTTATAAGGAGGGGAGACTGTGACAACCCTCACTACTGTTTACTGATAACACCACTGATTACTGCTAAACTGAGACTAATCATGATAAGTAATTGAATTGATTGAAATTCTGAGTTAATTGATTGAGTGTGCTAGTTTAAATGCATGTCTATCGATTTGACTGTTAAATTATCTATTCATGTTTTATGTTTTAAACTGCAAATTGAAGGCCCTATCGGCGGCCGAATCTGAAATTGACTAATGTTTTATGCTAATTGGAATTTATGTGATTTTATGGTATATTTAATTGAAATATGATTTGGTATGATTAAATTAGATTAAATAAAGCTAAAAGTAATCAAATTAGGCTTATCTACAAATTTGCCAATTAGTGGGCTTCCTTGAGCCTTTTATTTGATTTATACATGTTAGCTTTATCAACAATTTCCTCAGCCATTTGAGAGCCAAACCGACTAGAGAGAGAGAGATAGGAGTTAGCTTGATTCAACAAGATTTTGGCTTGAAGAATTTGCAAGAGAATTGTATATTTAAGCTTGTATACCTTGAATTCAAGACATAAGGTAGAAATTTCATCCTCTCATTGGTGAATTGAAGTTGTGTTTTGAATGGCTCATGGTAATTTAGTCATCTAAGTCTAGAATTGGTATACAATGTTGAATTGAGAGCTAGATCATGCATGCATGCTCTTATATTGAGGTTTTGAAGTTGTTTTCATGGAATTTGTCACGTGCATGTTCATGTCTTGAGTATAGTTCATGAATTCATCATGTTCTTGAGGAAGTTGGCTCTTTGGAGCAAGTGTTTGAAGCCTTAGAGTTGTTTAAATCCATGCATGTTACATTTAAATTATGTTCTTGAAGTTTTGTTTGAAAATGAGCTTAATTGACTCACCTTTGGGCCTTGATTTTACAAATTGAACTTTGAATCATGTTCTACTATGAATTTACAAGTGTTTTCCAGAAAATTGGCCCAAAAGTATCAAATTTGATGCATTGAATTTGAGTTTTGAGCTTGAGGTTCAAATCTGGAAATTCCAGATTTTGGACTCACGCTCGAGCACACATACTGAATTCATGCAGTCCGCTCGAGCGGGAAATGCGTGTATCCAGTACTTTGCATCTGTTTGCAGTCCGCTCGAGCAGGGGAATGCACGCTCGAGCGAGGACTTGTGTCTCACGCTCGAGCGGGGGTCCAGCGCCCATCAAGCGTGAATTTCGTGCATCCAGTACTTTTGTCATGTTTTGCAGTACGCTCGAGCGTGGAAAGTGACGCTCGAGCGGGGAACCTTTGTCTGCATGTACGCTCGAGCGGGGAAAGCCACGCTCGGGCGGGACCCTGTTTTCTGAATATTTTGAAAAGTGTTTGAAAGTGCATCTTTGCATCCTTATTCCATCCTAGGCATTCCTAGGCCTAGTTTAAGGCATCTTAATGAGGACATTGATGTAGAACCACACCGAAGAAAATTAGGGATTAAGTTATTGATTCCCAAGTGTGTAACTTAGTGTGTGTTCATCCTGTAACTGTGTAGGGTTGGCATCCGAGGACACTCACTAGCCTATCTGTAGCCCAGAACTCTGTGAGTAACTATGTCGTAAAGATATGCTCAATTGAGATTATTTTCTGAACAAATGACTGTACTGCTTTATGAAATGACACTGTTTACTGAATGAATGTTTGTCCTATTTGCGAACCGTATTCGTGGCATCCATAGCAATTTACTATTACTGTACTATTACTGCTACTGTCACAGAGATCTCTGTCGGTTCCCATGTTGGAACCACTACTGTTTACTGATATGATGGCCATCAACTGACTGTTCGGTCTGTTAAGACCCACTATACTATTTTGCTATTGGATGTACCACATATGACTGTTATAGTTTCTGAATGACTGTTATGGCATATTATATGAGCCACAAACTGATTGACTGATATACTGGTAAATGACTGTTTTCAATACTGAAAGGACATTCATTCTTAACCTCTTTACGCATATGTTATTCACTAGGTTTTAGCTCACTGCTCATATATATATGTAGGTGTACATGCACCAGACCGTTGCTAGGAGCGTCGGGCTAAGCTCCCATTTTGTCAAAGCCAACCACCGTGCCTCACTGTGAGGTTTCAAGTCCTTCAAGCTAGGGCTTTTTGGAGTGTTTTAGTTTTCCCCCTTTTTGTATCTAATTTTGTAACACTGTATAGAATGATATATGTATATACTGTTTTTGTTCTGAATCTGATCATGATATGAAAAGTCTTTTTGGCATACAGACTGTCACAGCTCATTGGACATCTTTTATTACTGTTTTGGCTTCCGCCAGCCCCTGTACTCTGTATTACTGTTATTACTGTTAAGCAGGCCTTCGGTAATCACGGATTACTGGCCGGTTACGGTACTAAACCCATAGGGGCGGGTTTGGGTTGTGACACACTAGAACTAGGTGTATTTTCAGAGAGAAGGTATATGTAGAGAGAGATGCAGCCGATCTAGGGTTTGAGAAGAAAAGAGATGTAGAAAAAGTGAAGAAGAAGCTACTGCTGCGAACTGATATAATCGAGGCTCGCTCGAGCCAGGAAGTGGTCGCTCGAGCGACCAGACACAAAGAAACCTCGCTCGAGCGTAGAAAGCCTCGCTCGAGCCAACAAATCGAAGCTTCAGGTCTGTAACCTAGAAGCATGCTCGAGCGAACAAAAGCTCGCTCGAGCAAAGAAACCCAAAACATTGTCCTCGCTCGCTCGAGCGAAGGAAAGCTCGCTCGAGCCAAGAAATGCAACCTTCAGGTCCAGAACCAGACGCAAGCTCGAGCGCAGGACTTCTCGCTCGAGCCACCAGACACAACACCCAACTCTCGCTCGAACGAAGGAATCCTGGCTCGAGTGAAGGAACTAAAACAAAGAGCTCGCTCGAGCGACAAAAGACTCGCTCGAGCGAAGACACCAAAATCTGGGCAGCAACCATTAGTTTAAACTCATTACCAACCTGTAATGAACCTGCCCAACACATCTTATAACTCAAATACAAGGTATTGAAGGACAGAAACAAGACATAAACAACAACCGCCATCTACGGAACCAAGTCCGGATACAACAACCAAAGGAGGAAGAACGGGGATCACTATAAAAAGTGTGGATTTGGACCACTTTCAAGTTTCTTCTTTTTCTTCTTTGGGCTCCTAACTTCGAGGTAGGGATAATCTACTCCTTCTTATGAGTTTTGACATAAACATTGCTTATTTTGTATAGATGGTGGTGTTTGGGAGTTTTGGGCATGGTTAGGGTTTGATTTGAAAATTATGAAAGAGGGGTTTTCTTATTTGGGCTTCACATGTGTCTATGAGACCTTGATAACAAGTTAATAGTATATTATGGGTGAAATTTGGCCTTGAGGGCAATATTTGAGAAAAGGGGAAGATTTGCCCTAATTGAAATTAAATAAGTTATTTAGTGGAAATATGAAATTGGTTTAGTAATTATGAAATTGAGAAAGTTAGTGTTGTAGTGGTGTAGTCGGATTGATAAATCACTCACCTATGGAAAAGTTAATAAATTATCTATTTGACAAATTTATTTATCTATTTAGAAATAATTATTTTGGGCTATCGGTGGAGGATAAACATGATTGTTGTAGAATTGCATGATGATTGGGTAAATTGAAAGTAATCAATTGGAATATGTCATTGAATATGATGGTTGGTTTAACACATTGAATATGTGCTTTAATTGATCATTGTATATGATAAAGTGTTTAAATACATTGCATATGTATATTGTTTGGGAGAAGATAGGAGATGTACTCCATTGTTTGGGATGAGATAGGGGATGTACTCCATTTGTTTGGGAGGAGATAGGGGATGGACTCCATTAATAACTACGTTGGCCGGAGTGTCCAGGGTGAAAGACCCGAAAACCTTATATACATCTGAATGATGTGGATGATTGAAGTGTTGATAATATGAGTTGTAGTCTCATTTTTTATTTTTTTTTTGAATTGTTTGGATAAATAATGAATCATGTTTATGAATCGATTTGGATAAATAAACGGAAGTGGATGGAAATATGGTTGTAAATATTGATTAATTTTGAAAAGGAGATATGTTAGTTTACAAGTGTTGGCCATTTGTCGAATGCTAATGTTTTAGTTATTTCTCATATTTGGTTTAGCATATCTCTATTGGGCTTTGGCTCACCCTACTTGGGACACCATTTTCAGGTACAGGTGACTTGCCGCCTCCAAGATCTTAGCTTGGGAGGTTTAGGAGTTGAAGACTCTGCTTCTGTTATTTGTTTTGTTGATTACATGTAAATCTAAGCCGAGGGCTTTACTTGTAAAAGAGTTAGAACTCTTTTTTTGTGTAACCAAGTAACAACTTGGAAAGATGTAAGCCGCAGGACATTCTAATTTTTTTTGTAAACAGTTGGAACTTATATGAAATACCCTTTTTGTACTATTAACTCTGATGTATGTATGGAAATGTAATTAGTTATCATGAATATAGAACTGTTAAATGATGGGATGGTGTATTATTTTGGGGGCGTGACAATCGCAGTAAAACCAGCGAATCAGTCAAACCGAAAACAGTTTACCCTATCGGCTAGGTCAAAGGACCAACCAACTTATACAAAAATTAATTAATTAAAGCTTTTAAATTTTATTGTAATTTTAAAATTTAAACTGTCTTGAACTGAAACATACACAACACAACAATATTAAATGAGAGCATAAGGTTTATATAGTGAAACAACTCATTTTTTCCTTCTTTTCTTGATGTGGGATTGTAAAATAAAATTTAACAGTTGTTTGGACGGGAAGTTCATTTATAATCAAGCAATCTCAGTCGTTCAATTTCTAATAAGGTCAGTCTTAATTTATTTCAAATCAAACAAATCTAAGCAATATATTTTGATAAAACAGCTAAAACCGTGGTTACTAGTGAATCAGTCAAACCAAAAAGGATTAAGCTTAATCGGCTAAGTCAAAAGACTAATCAATTTACAACAAAATTAATTAATTAAAACTTTTAAATTTTATTTTAAATTTAAACCATTTTGAACTGAAGCATGCACAATACTACAATATTAAATGAGAGTATAAGATTTATTTTATATAAGTGAAACAACTCACTTTTTATTTATTTTCTCGATGTGAGATTGTAATTATTTTAAAGTTAAATATTCAAAATCTCATACAAAATTATTTTTAAAATCAAAACGTCTATGCAGGATGGTAAAATAAAAGTTAAATGAAAGATAACCAATGGAGATTTTCTTAATTGTTTAAAATTTAGAAAATCAAAAATAAAAAATGGTATTAATTATAGGGCTTCTCACTAAAAACCTTCTTTTGTTTATATAAATGGGAGTATAAGATTCACTTTATATAAGTGAAACAATTCACTTTTTCCTTCTTTTCCCAATGTGGGATTGTAAAATAAAAGTTAAATGGAAGCTAACTAATGGGGATTTTTTTCATTGTTTAAAATTAAGAAATTTCTATAATTTATATAAATTAGAGCATAAGATTCACTTTATGTAAATGAAACAATTCACCTTTTCCTTCTTTTTTTTTTTTTTTTTGATTTACGATTGTAAAATAAAAGGTAAATGGAAGCTTACCAATGAGAATTTTCTTAATTGTTTAAAATTAAGAAAATTCAATAATTTTTGAATGAGGGTTTGGAACTTCTAAAAGGCTTCTCCCTAAAAACTCATTTTATAAGATTCATTTTATATAAGTGAAACAACTCACTTTTTCTTTCTTTTCTCGATGTGGAATTGTAATTATTTCATAGTTAAACATTATGAGAGTTTCAAAAAAATAAATAAATAAATAAAATTGCTAATTTTTGTAATTTTATAAATATTTAAAAATATACTATTGGCTAACAAAGTAACAATAGATTTTAAAAAAAAAATTAATTGAATTACAAGCTCTAAAAATCTCTCTCCTAATGTTTATCTATTTCCTAAATCTCATAATCTATCTAATCCATCTATCTATCTATTTATCTATGCTACATGTGACGACCGGCCTTCTTTTTCTCCTTATTCTTTCTTTCCTTCGCTTCGTTCTCTTTTTATTCTTGTTAATTGAAGTGTCCGGAAATGGTTTCCAAATTCTTTTCTTTCGGTGTTGAATTTTTGTTTGTCCCGAAGGGTGCACAGGTGAGTTCGGGATGCCGGGGTTGAAGTTGAAACTTTGGGCTGCTGGGCCAGGACTGCACGTGCGGGGCCCTAGGCCGAACGTGCGGAATTGTACCGCACGAGCAGTGGGAGGGGCCGCACGAGCGGCCAAGCTTGACATGCATACTGTCTAAGGCCGCACGAGCGGTGAAGGGGGCAGTCTGTGTCCTGTTTTCTTATAATGTTTTGGTCCGAATATATGTCATCTCTAACTCATTTTTCTCTCATTCTGAACCTAATTTCTCTCCTCCTTCTCTTTAGAAAACACCTCAATCACCCAAAACTCTTTGATTCTTGTGATTCTTGGAGCAAGATCACCAACATTTTCCCTCAAATCTTGAAGATCCAAGGCTAGGGCTTCACTTGGTGGGTAGAAATCAAAGCTCTCTTATCCATCTAAGCTAGGGTCTCTCTTCTCCATCTTCTCAAAGGCTTTGAGGTAGGGATTTCTTGAGTTATATATAGAGTTTTGCTATTTTGGTGTTGATTTAAAAATATTCTTGAAGTTTTGTGCTAAATTTTAGATTTTGGTTCAAAATATTGCGAATCTTGAATATGGGTTTGAAATCTCTAACCTTTACTACTTCTTGAGGGTTTCTCTCTATTAAACACATGATGAATGATTATGATGGAGTTTCTTTTAGAAAATGATGAAGTTTTTGCTTTCAATGAAAACCCTAGAAATTGGGGCTTTTGAAAAATAATGAAGATGCCTTGAAATTATTTATTTTCTTGTATCAAGAGGATGTATGAAAGTTAGTCTCACCAAATGTCTAGCAAAATAGCAACTTTTGATATATGTGTATGTATCTAAATGGAGGCCCTCTTTTATAAATTCCTTGATAAAAGCATATTTGTGTAGAGTGGTAAAGTGGTGAGTTGTTGAGTGCCTTAAGTGTTGTAAAATACCTAATTGTAAAGTAACGGGAAGTGAAATGAATGATGACATGTTAGCCATATTGAAAGTTTGGTCATGACGAATTAATGTTGAGGAATTGTTGTGGTGTGTCGAAGACACATGGCTATTGTGTGAAATGAGAATGTGTAATTATGCATTGGAGACACATGGGTATCTTGTGGAAGAACATGGTAAGGAGGAAATGGAAATGTGATGTTGAATATGGTTGTAGACATACTTCTTTTGTTGAATATAAAAGAATGCTATGAGTTAGTAATTGTTGCATCATATTCTCAATTGTTTTAAAGTCATCATTGCATATCATGACATGAGTTGGAAAAGCATTCATTTTGAGAAAGATCATTGTAATGAGAACTAATAGAAATGTGTATGGGGTAAATACGTTTGTAAGTCTGGATAGGGGGTGTAAATGAGTTTGCTAAGTTGGCCTGAGTGTCTATAGCGATCTCGGTTGTCCCTTTACTGTTCTGTTGTATTCCGGACTCGGTTCCATGAAGTTGGTAGTTGTATCTATCTTGTTGTCGTCCTTTAATTCCGCTTGATTGAGTTTTAGGATGTTTTGGGCAGAGTTGTTACAGGTTGGTTAGGCCTTGGTTTCAATTCCTTGTTGCCCAGTTTTTAGGCGGTCCGCTCGAGCGGGTCTTCTTGCGCTCGAGCGGGTATTGCACACCCCCAGTATTTCGTGTCCCTGCAAAACTTCTGCAGGTGTGATTTTTATGCTCGAGCGGGTTTTTTTACGCTCGAGCGGTAGCGCTCGAGCGGGTTTGTTGGCACTCGAGCGGGTAGCACTTTCTGGGTATAAGTTCTGGGAGGGGGAAATCTACGCTCGAGCGGATGTGCTTTATTCTTGTGTCTTGGCGCTCGAGCGGGCCTTCTTGCGCTCGAGCATGTCCAGATTTTTGTTCTTGACGCTCGAGCGTTCTGTTCTCCGCTCGAGCGGGAATGTCGTATATCAGTTGGCAGCTGGGCATTTTAAAATCACTTTTTAGATTCTCTCTCTCTCTCTCTTACTTTCTAAAAAGCCATTTGAGAGCTTCTCTCTCTATAACCTTGCCTTCTCTCTAGGTATTGATCTAGCAAGAGTTGTTTTCTCACCTTTGGCCTTTACAAAAAAGTTGTTGATCGTCGAGGGCTATCTTTTGATCTGAGAAACTCGTGGTTTGGAGCAAGTTCGTTTCCACCATCTTCTTCATTGGGTGTCATATCTTGAGGTAGGGATTCCTACTCACAACTATGGGTTTTGACCTAGATATTTGGGTATTTGTTAAATGGTTGATTTTGGGAAGTTAGGGCTTGAAAATGTTGAAAAGGGGTTTTGTTATTTTGATTCAAAAGTATGTATTTTGGGTTCCAAAATAATGATATTGTTGTTAGTTATGGATATATAGGCCATTGGGTCAATATTGGGAAATGGGGTAGAAAACCCTAATTTGTGGAATAAATTAATTAGTATAATTAATTTGGAAAAATTGTAGCTATATGGAATTGAGTTGGAAATAATGAAATTGGTTCATTATATGGTTGAATTGTGGAGTTAGATTTATTAATCGCTCACTTTTGAAAACATTGATATTTTATCTGTTGGAGCTTTTATTATCTGTTTAGAAATAATTGCTTGGACTACCGGTGGAGGGTAGTTTTGATTGTTGTAGACAATGCATGATGATTAGGCAAACTAAAACTAATCAATTGGATATGTCATAGAGTATGACGGTTGGTAGAATACATTAACGTTATGTATTGATGGATTGCGTATATGACCTTTGTGTATATATGTTGTGTGTGTGGGAGGAGATAGGGGATGTACTCCACGATTTAGGGGAAGATAGGGGATGGACCTCTAAACCGGATGTTGTGTGGGAGGAGATAGGGGATGGACTCCACTGATACAACTCATATGCTTGTCAGATAATGTGTTGATATAGCTCATATGCTTATCTTTGGAAGTGTTGACATAGCTCATATGCTTTTCATTGGAAGTGTTGATATAGCTAATATGCATATCTGTTGAAATGTGGATATAGCTTGTATGCGTATCTGTTGAGATGTTGATATAACCAATGTGTTTATCTATTGTATAAGGGGAAATGTTTAATATGAGTCATTGTCTCATATAAGTGGTTGGCCAGGTTCTGAGCCATTGATGTAAATTGTGAAATTGATAAGAAATGGAAAGTGGAATGGAATGGAAATGGGTTATGAATCGGTTTATGGAAATTGAACATTTATCAATTGCTAATGTCTTAGTCATTGCTCATACTGTGTTTAGCATATCTCTACTGGGCTGTGGCTCACCCTTTATGGGACGTTATTTTTAGGTACAGGTAATATGCCACTCCCAAGGGCATAACTTGGATGATGATGAGAGTTGAAGACTCTTCCTTTGTTTATTTTGATGTATTACATGTAAATTCAAGCCAAGGGCATAATATGTATTGAGTTAGTACTCTTCTTTTGTAACCAAGTGTTAACTTGGAAAACTGTAAGCCCGTAGGGCATTTCCTTTTGTTGTTAACATGTAATACAGTTGTAAGAATTACTCTGATGAATAGAAATGGTCGGTTTCTTTTATATCAATGCATGTCTAAAATGATGGATTTTATGTATTATTTTGAGGGCGTTACAACTTGGTATCAGAGCGTACCGGGTTCGAATACTTTGGGTACGTGGGAAGTGATTAGGATCACAATGGGTTTGTCTCGCTTGATAGAGACTTAGATGTAGTGTCATATACTATGTGCTTAATTGATAACATGCTTATATGACTATGTAGGTATGGAATTTAGTTTGTAGGATATTGATTGGATCCTTGGGTTTCTGTGAGCCTTGTTGGAAAGGCACTTGATCAATGCTGTTTCTAACCGGAACTCTAGTAACGCCTTGGAACTATCATTATCCGGAAATGAAATTCGTTAGTGCTTATGTGTTTATGTGCTTACGTGGAGTGAATTGCAATTGTCCATGCATTAGGACGAGGGTGTTATAGCTTCGGCACATTTGTGGATGTGCTAATAGTCTTGGTTACCTTTATTAGGATGTCAGGACGAGGACGCGGTAGGCGTGGCAGGCGTGGTAGGCAGGAGATGCCTTTACCGGAGGAGGTTCCGGCAGTGCAGGAGGGAGTTGGTCAGGCCAATGTGGCCCAGCCAGCGGGTCAGCAGGCTATGAGTGCCTTGGCACGAGAGATAGCAGGAGCTTTGGGCATTCTCAGAGCTGGGAATCAGGCAGCTGAGGCAGGGCCTTCTTTCTTGAAGAGGGAGTTCTTCCGGTCTAACCCGGATGAGTTTATTGGGGATCCAAAGGAGCCACTGAAGGCTGACTAGTGGTTGGAACAAATGAGTAAGACGTTCGAGATGCTTGGCATCGAGGACGGGGCACTGAAAGTGACCTTGGCATCCTTCCAGCTGAAGGGAGATGCGGGTCAATGGTGGAAGTACGAGAAGGCTCGTGTTGGTGGTACATGGGAGGCGTTTGTAAATGCTTTCCAGGAGAGATTCTTATCCGCAGTGGCTAGGGAGAAGCTGAGGGATCAGTTTAGCCGACTTAATCAGCAGGGTATGTCTGTGGCAGAGTTTGAGGCCACTTTTACTAGTTTGTCCAGGTTTGCACCTGAGTTGGTGGCGTCCGAAGAACGCCGTTGCCATGAGTTTAAGCGGAAGTTGAGGCGGGGCCTCAAGTTGAGGGTTGATGGGTCTTTCATCCGAGAGTATAGGCATTTAGTGGATGCGGCAGCTCATATGGAGCTCATGATGCAAGAGGAGGATGAAGGGCAAAGAGGCTCCAAGAGGAGCCAAGATGGTCAGGGTGATGGCAGGAGACAGAGGGATTCTAACCCTCAGCAGTCTCAGGGTGGTGTGGCTAGATCGACCTTTCCAGTGTCGAGCGCGGGCTCTGGGAGAGGTAGTCAGGGAGGCTTGACTTGTTTTGCGTGTGGCCAGCTGGGTCACAAGTCTTCGGTTTGCCCGCAGAAGGGAGGGGGTCAGCGAGCTGCTTCTTCTTCAGCTAGACCTCAGGGCCAGAGTCAGGGCAGGGGCCAGCCTTTGTCTTGCTATCAGTGTGGTCAGCCTGGGCACCTGAAGAGGTATTGCCCACAGTTGAGTGCTACTTCAGGAGCGTCTGGTTCTAGACAAATGCAGGGTTATCAGTCGGCTCAGTCTGTGCAGGCCTCGAGGGCCAATCCGGGAGCTTCGTCATCCCAATCAGTGCAGCAGTCCTTTGCTCGTAGAGGTGAGCAGGTGGATCAAGGGCCTACAGGGCGCGTGTATACTGTTACCGCGCAGGACCTAGTACCGGCTCCATCAGTAGTGAGAGGTACTTTTCTGTTTTGCAACTCGGTTGCTAGTGTATTGATTGATACGGGTGCATCTCATTCTTTTGTGTTTGCTGCATTTGCATCTATTTTGGAATTGGAGTTGGCACAGTTAACATCTCCTATATGTGTGGTATCGCCTATTGGTGGTGAGTTGATCTTGAAACAAGGTGCTAAAGGTTGTGATATAGAGGTCGCCGACCATAGGCTTCCTTTTCCTTTTGTGGTCATGCCCATGAAGGGTTTTGATGTTATTTTGGGTATGGATTGGCTATCGTCATACCGAGTTGTTATTGATTGCTACCGCCAGAGGGTCACTGTATGTACCTTGAGCGGGGAGTGTTTCCATTTCTTGGGGGACCGGGTTGGTAGTGTGTTGCCACCGGTGTATGATCCGCGAGGGCGGGGAGAGCTTAGTGGTCTACTTGCTAGCTTTATCAATAGTGAGTGTGATGAGACCCAGATTCTATTGCCGAGGGTGGTTTGTGAGTATTCAGATGTTTTTCCCGAGGACCTCGTTAGTCTACCACCCCACCGAGAGATAGAGTTCTCTATTGATTTAGTGCCCGGCATAGTGCCGATTTCCATGGCACCTTATCGTTTTTCCCCAGCCGAGTTGAGTGAGTTGAAGATTCAGCTCCAGGAATTGCTAGATAAGGGTTTTGTTCGCCCTAGTGTTTCGCCGTGGGGAGCACCGGCCCTCTTTGCTAAAAAGAAAGATGGTGCCTTGAGATTGTGTATAGACTACCGGAAGTTGAATCAGGCTACGGTCAAGAATAAGTACCCTATGCCCCGTATAGATGATCTGTTTGACCAGTTGAAGGGTTCCCGTTGTTTCTCTAAGATAGACTTGAGATCGGGTTACCACCAGTTAAGGGTCAAGGAGGAGGATATTCCTAAGACGGCATTCCGTACGCGGTATGGCCATTATGAGTTTCTGGTGATGCCATTCGGGCTTACCAATGCACCGGCAGTCTTTATGGACTTGATGAACCGGATCGTCCGGGAATTCTTGGATCGATTTGTAGTCGTTTTCGTGGACGACATTCTTATCTATTCGCCTTCTGAGGATGAGCACGAGGAACACTTGAGAGTGGTGCTAGAGTTGCTTAGAGCCCATAGGTTGTATGCCAAGTTTGGGAAGTGTGAGTTCTGGCTAGGGGAAGTCAAGCTCTTAGGCCACGTGGTTTCCAGGGAACGGGTGTCTGTTGGCACATCCAAGGTAGAGGCAGTGCAAGATTGGGCACAGCCAAAGAGTGTGTTTGAGATCCGCAGTTTTCTGGGATTAGTTGGGTATTACTGTTGGTTTGTGAAAGATTTCTCCAGGCTAGCTTCGCCGGTGACTAGATTGACACGGAAAGGGGTCAAGTTTGTATGGAGTGAGACTTGTGAAAAGTCGTTCCAAGAGTTGAAGGTTAGATTGACCACCGCTCCGGTTTTGATTATTCCGGAGAGAGGGTTGGGTTATACGGTTTATTGTGATGCCTCACGAGAGGGTTTGGGTTGTGTGTTGATGCGAGAGGGGAAAGTGGTAGCTTATGGCTCACGTCAGTTGAAAATACACGAGAAGAATTACCCTACACACGACCTAGAGTTAGCAGCAGTGATCTTTGCCTTGAAGATTTGGAGGCACTACCTTTATGGTGAGAGGTTCGAGGTGTTCTCGGACCGCAAGAGTTTGAAGTATCTGTTTACACAGAGAGACTTGAATTTGAGGCAGAGGAGATGGATGGAGTTCATTGAGGACTATGATTTTGAGTTGCAGTATCACCCGGGAAAGGCCAATGTTGTGGCCGATGCCCTTAGTAGGAAATCCATTAGTGATGTAGCTTGTATCGCCATCCGGGAATGGGAGATGTTGGGTGCGCTTGGCGAGTTTGACTTGCTTCTGGGTGAATCAGCTGAGGCTGCGGCCTTGTTTTCTGTTGTTGCGCAGCCTACACTTGTGACCCGAGTGTTAGAGGCACAGAGAGGCGACCTTGAGGTAGAATCCCTCCGAGAGAAGATCTCAAATGGGAAAGTTGAGAAGGGTTTGACGGTGTATCCCGACCTGAGTGTGAGATACCGAGACCGTCTGTTTGTGCCGGAGTCTTGCCGAGAGGAAGCACTCTGAGAGTTCCATCATTCACGCCTTGCGGTGCATCTGGGAGGCACTAAGATGTACCGGGATTTGGGTCGCCAGTTTTGGTGGCGAGGTATGAAGAGAGATATGGCTATTTTCGTGTCTAAGTGCCTTACTTGCCAGCAAGTGAAGGCCGAACATCAGAGGCCAGCGGGTTTGTTGCAACCCTTGCCTATTGCCGAGTGGAAGTGGGAGCATGTCACTATAGACTTCATTGTAGGTCTTCCGAGGACTCAGCGAGGTAGTGATGCCATTTGGGTGGTCGTGGACCGGTTGACTAAGTCGGCGCACTTCATTCCTATACGCGTGAGAGATTCGGTAGATCATCTCGCCGACTTGTATATTCGGGACATCGTGAGATTGCACGGGGTCCCAGTGACGATCGTCTCAGATAGAGATCCTCGTTTTACTGCTAGGTTGTGGTAGAGTTGCGTAGTGCCTTGGGCACTAAGTTGACTTTTAGTACGGCTTATCACCCTCAGACTGACGGTCAGTCCGAGCGTACTATTTAGATCCTTGAGGATATGCTTCGAGGTTGTGTCCTTGACTTTAGTGGGACGTGGGAGAGGCATTTTCCCTTGGTAGAGTTTGCCTACAACAACAGTTTTCAGTCTAGCATCGGTATGGCACCATTTGAGGCCTTGTATGGCCGACCTTGTAGGTCTCCAGTGTGTTGGGCCAAGGTGGGTGATGCACCTTTGTTGGGTCCGGAGTTGTCTAGGGAGACGACGGAGAAAGTTGAGCTTATCCGTAGGAGGCTTGTTACAGCCCAGAGTCGCCAAAAGAGTTATGCCGACCGTAGGAGGAGGCCTTTGGCATTTGAGGTAGGTGATCATGTCTTCTTGAAAATATCACCTAGGCGAGGCCTGATGAGGTTCGGGAAGAGTAGGAAGTTATCCCCTCAGTTTATTGGTCCCTTTGAGATCCTCGAGAGGATTGGGGAAGTGGCTTATCGTTTGGCTTTGCCGCCGCAGTTGTCCGGAGTGCATGACGTCTTTCATGTTAGTATGCTTCGAAAGTATGAGCTGGATCCGTCCCATGTGTTGGATTGGGCCGACTTAGAGGTAGATGAGGATGCCTCGTATGAGGAGAGACCGGTTCGGGTCTTGGATAGGCGGGATCAAGTCCTGCGTGGCAAGACCATTCCTTTGGTGAAGGTTTTATGGAAGCATCACGGAGTGGAGGAAGCCACTTGGAAACATGAGTTGGAAGTCCGCGAGAAATATCCGGACTTGTTTGTTGATGTGTGACCATGTAATGGAATTTTTGTAATATTGTTGAACGTTAAGAGCATTGTATGTGTCTTACGTTGTAAAACATTGTGAATGTTTTGGTTAATGGAAGTTTGTTTTAACATTGTGTATGTTGAGTATACTGTGGAAATGCAAACATAATATTAATGTTGCATGTGTTAAGAAATTGTGAGAAACAGGTTGAAATTGGTAGATTTCAAAGGAATGCATGTTGATAATGCAGGTTGTTACGTGTAATGTGTAATGCCACTTGAAAAGAGATGGGATTGACCGGTAATGGGTCGGGTTGTTTAATATTATGTTGTAATATCATTGAGAATGGAGAAAACCTGTTTTTGAAAAACTTGTGTTTAATTTCGGGGACGAAATTCTTTAAGGGGGGGAGGTTATAGCGATCCCGGTTGTCCCTTTACTGTTCTGTTGAATTCCGGACTCGGTTCCGTGAAGTTGGTAGTTGTATCTATCTTGTTGTCGTCCTTTAATTCCGCTTGATTGAGTTTTAAGATGTTTTGGGTAGAGTTGTTACAGGTTGGTTAGGCCTTGGTTTCAATTCCTTGTTGCCCAGTTTTTAGGCGGTCCGCTCGAGCGGGTCTTCTTGCGCTCGAGCGGGTATTGCACACCCCCAGTATTTCGTGTCCCTGCAAAACTTCTGCAGGTGTGATTTTTATGCTCGAGCGGGTTTCTTTACGCTCGAGCGGTAGCGCTCGAGCGGGTTTGTTGGCGCTCGAGCGGGTAGCACTTTCTGGGTATAAGTTCTGGGAGGGGAAAATCTATGCTCGAGCGGACTGGTTTTCGCGCTCGAGCGGATGTGCTTTATTCTTGTGTCTTGGCGCTCGAGCGGGCCTTCTTGTGCTCGAGCGTGTCCAGATTTTTGTTCTTGACGCTCGAGCGTTCTGTTCTCCGCTCGAGCGGGAATGTCGTATATCAGTTGGCAGCTGGGCATTTTAAAATCACTTTTTGCATTCTCTCTCTCTTACTTTCTAAAAAGCCATTTGAGAGCTTCTCTCTCTAGAACCTTGCCTTCTCTCTAGGTATTGATCTAGCAAGAGTTATTTTCTCACCTTTGGCCTTTACAAAAAAGTTGTTGATCGTCGAGGGCTATCTTTTGATCCGAGAAACTCGTGGTTTGGAGCAAGTTCGTTTCCACCATCTTCTTCGTTGGGTGTCATCTCTTGAGGTAGGGATTCCTACTCACAACTATGGGTTTTGACCTAGATATTTGGGTATTTTGTTAAATGGTTGATTTTGGGAAGTTAGGGCTTGAAAATGTTGAAAAGGGGTTTTGTTATTTTGATTCAAAAGTATGTATTTTGGGTTCCAAAATAATGATATTGTTGTTAGTTATGGATATATAGGCCATTGGGTCAACATTGGGAAATGGGGTAGAAAACCCTAATTTGTGGAATAAATTAATTAGTATAATTAATTTGGGAAAATTGTAGCTATATGGAATTGAGTTGGAAATAATGAAATTGGTTCATTATATGGTTGAATTGTGGAGTTAGATTTATTAATCGCTCACTTTTGAAAACATTGATATTTTATCTGTTGGAGCTTTTATTATCTGTGTAGAAATAATTTCTTGGACTACCGGTGGAGGGTAGTTTTGATTGTTGTAGACAATGCATGATGATTAGGCAAAATAAAACTAATCAATTGGATATGTCATAGAGTATGACGGTTGGTAGAATACATTAACGTTATGTATTGATGGATTGCGTATATGACCTTTGTGTATATATGTTGTGTGTGTGGGAGGAGATAGGGGATGTACTCCACGGTTTAGGGGAAGATAGGGGATGGACCTCTAAACTGGATGTCGTGTGGGAGGAGATAGGGGATGGACTCCACTGATACAGCTCATATGCTTGTCAGATAATGTGTTGATATAGCTCATATGCTTATCTTTGGAAGTGTTGACATAGCTCATATGCTTGTCATTGGAAGTGTTGATATAGCTAATATGCACATCTGTTGAAATGTGGATATAGCTTGTATGCGTATCTGTTGAGATATTGATATAACCAATGTGTTTATCTATTGTATAAGGGGAAATGTTTAATATGAGTCATTGTCTCGTATAAGTGGTTGGCCAGGTTCTGAGCCGTTGATGTAAATTGTGAAATTGATAAGAAATGGAAAGTGGAATGGAATGAAAATGGGTTATGAATCGGTTTATGGAAATTAAACATTTATCAATTGCTAATGTCTTAGTCATTGCTCATACTATGTTTAGCATATCTCTACTGGGCTGTGGCTCACCCTTTGTGGGACGTTATTTTCAAGTACAGGTAATATGCCACCCCCAAGGACATAACTTGGATGATGATGAGAGTTGAAGACTCTTCCTTTGTTTATTTTGATGTATTACATGTAAATTCAAGCGAAGAGCTTAATATGTATTGAGTTAGTACTCTTCTTTTGTAACCAAGTGTTAACTTGGAAAGCTGTAAGCCCGTAGGGCATTTCCTTTTGTTGTTAACATGTAATACAGTTCTAAGAATTACTCTGATGAATAGAAATGGTCGGTTTCTTTTATATCAATGCATGTCTAAAATGATGGATTTAATGTATTATTTTGAGGGCGTTACAGTGTCCAGGGTGAAAGACCCGAAAGCCGCGCGGATAGGTGTCGAGCCTTCCGGTTAATACCGGTAAAAATGACAGTTTGGTAGTACTCGTAGAGTCTACTTGCAGACACCAGTCTAGAGATTACCAGTGTCGTATTTACTGCCCCTGTTGATTTAAATGTTGAAAGTTTGAAATTGATGAGATTGCATAACATTATTGAAAACATGGTGGCTTTAACATAGTGCATTGAATATTATTGAGAACATGACGATTTTGAAATTGTGCATTGAAATAAGATTTCCTTCACTATTGGCACTTGCATGGTATTACATATGCATTTTAACGTTGATAGTATTGGCATAACTGTATATACTTTGTGAGGAATCTCTACTGGGCTTTATGCTAACCCTTATGGGAATTGGTGCAGGTAAAGATGTGGTGACCCCGCCAAGCTAAGGGTGTGGAGATGTTTTGAAGAAGAGTAGTTTGATTTTTAGTTTTGTGATAATTGTTGTAAGCCAAGGGCTAATGTTTTTTGGGTCCGAGAGACCATTATGTGTAACCGGGCTATTGCCTTGGAACTTGTAAGCCCTTGAGGGCCTTATTTATTGTGGTTCAATGATTTCTTTTACTTGCTCTAGATTCATGTACTAGTTCGTAAATAAATGTATATTGGCATGTGAGAAAACTTTAGTAAGCATTTGGAACCATGCAAATGATTTTGATTAATATCTCATATTATAAGTGGGTTGATGTAATAGTTATGTGGGATTATTTTCGGGGTGTGACACTACAAGTTCCTAAAATCTCTCCCCCCCAATATTTTTCTCTTTCTTAAATCTCATGTCATGACAAAGTAACTATACATTAAAAAAATATTATACACTAAAAAAAAAAACACGAATCTCATCTTATAACAAAGTAATTATATATATTTTTAAAAAATATATATATAAATTCAAAAGTACATAAAACCACAATTGCTAATTTTTATAATTTTAAAAATATTTTAAAATACTACTATTGGCTAACAAAATAACTATAGATTAAAAAAATAAAAATAAAATTGCTAATTTTTGTGATTTTAAAAATATTTTTGTAATACTATGGGCTAACAAAATAACTATACATTTAAAAAATAATAACTGAATTATAAGTTTCTAAAATCTCTCTCCTAATATTTATCTCTCGAGTAATGTTAGGTATCACGAAAAAAAAATATCATGAAAATGATCACGAAAAATTCTCTACCGTTAGATTACACAAACAAAAAAATACCACACACTAATCAAAGGATAAAAAATCTTCATGAAACATTTCATGATATCTAGTATTATTCTTATCTCTTTCCTAAGAATAATGTTA
The DNA here is from genome assembly GCF_055761805.1 of Camellia sinensis. Classification (NCBI taxonomy): domain Eukaryota; kingdom Viridiplantae; phylum Streptophyta; class Magnoliopsida; order Ericales; family Theaceae; genus Camellia; species Camellia sinensis. The sequence goes on from NC_138965.1 coordinate 88,829,945, forward strand.
TATGTACCAATTAATGTACACACTAGTGTATCAACAAATGATGTAGCATCATTTGTATGGTTTGGATATTTGTAAATTGTATAATAAATGTGGTCAATAATAATATCATAACACTAGTTAGTATACTAATGTGTACACTAATTGGTGCATATAGCACCACCACTTTCCTAAATCTCATAATCTATCTATCTATTTATGCTATATATAATACCAAAGTGACTTTTCATCTTAGAGGCCCTAAGTGTTTTAAAACCTTAAATCTAATTTTTTGAATTTTTTATTTTCATAAAAAAAATAAAAATTAAAGCATCTATTGGCTATCCCAAGGACATAAATATTAACCTTCAAAATTATTTAATGCAAATATATTGCTGGCAAAAAGAAATAAATAAATAAAAAAGAACACAATTCTCAACCCTCCTCTCCCTCTCAAAATAAATCAAACATTTATTTCAAAAGAATATAAATCTCCTACAATCTTCTCTCTCCTAAAATAAATCTAATAAAAAGAAAACTCTCTCACCTCCCATAAAATATATACTATTAATATCTTTCATAACTGATCTGATTTATATAAACCTAAAATTAAATCTAACATAAAATAAGAATTAAACCTTATATCTAGATTATCTCTCTATTCCATAATTAAACACAATTTTATTCCCAGATAAATTTAAGCATATACATACTATATATAATTTTTTTTTAAATGTTATAATTAATTATTTTTTATAATGATTCCATGATTTATAATTTAGAAAAGTAAAGATGAAAAAAATTATTCTTGTACACTCTTTTTCTAACCAATTCTTTTTTTTTTTTGTTAATCCAAAAATCATAACCATCATACATTATATTTTTTCCAAGCCATTCATGTCTTCCGAGCCCTATAAATATTACATTCATGGAATGATGAAACTCATTATTTTTTAACTTTCTTTTTGTGAAACAATTTGAAGGTTAGTTTATGTTTAATCTATTGTATTGTTTAAACATACTCTTCTACCCTTTAGGTACACTATTTTTTTCTTCTTTTTTTATCTATGACCATTTTTTATTTTTTTTTTGTATTTCATATTTTGTGCATTTATGCCTCCTCTGTACCAACCATTATCTATTTTTTGTTTATAACTATTTTTTACTGGTTAATATTGTTTTACTAGAATTTTTATATTAAAATGGTGTGATAGGGTCATTTGATAATAAAAAAACATGGCATTCGATCAAAATTTAAACAAAATCATTATTAATAAGTTTTTTGTATTGATTTTATGTTTGTATATCATTACTTTTTTTTAAAAAAAAATTACTTTTAATATTTTTTTGATATCATGATATGTGTTAATTGACAATTAGTGCAAAGTATTACTTCAAAGGCATAAAATAATTTTTCAAAGTCATAAAAAGAAAATTTTAATTTTAATTAATTTTTTCAAAATTATTAAAAGTGTTAGTCAATTATTTAATATGAAAAACAAAAAAGATCATAAAGCAGCCCAATTGCAGACTTTCTGGGAGTAGGTGGACAAGCACTTGAGATTTCCTAAAACAAAATTAAGGGCTTGGAAAACCAGCACAGCTTATCAAGTTTTACAGGGAAGAGCTTATGCATAAGCTTTGGCATCAGGCCGGACTAAACAGTGAAAATGGAGCCCAAGATTGCCAAGGGGCTCTGGTTGACCGGGCCCGTGGATGAAAATCTTAAGCCCAATCCTTGTCCAACGGGTTTTGGCCTACATGGGCTTGGAAAACCAGCACAACTTATCATGTTTTACAGGGAAGAGTTTATGCATAAGCTTTGGCATCAGGCCGGACTGAACCATGAAAATGGAGCCCAAGATTGCCTAGGGGCTCTGGCTGACTCGGTCCGTGGATGAAAATCTTAAGCCCAATCCTTGTCCAATGGGTTTTGACCTACATGGGTTTGCGGGCTAGGTTGATAGGTCGGTCAACAGGCCGTCTCCCACATACCAATGAGTTGGACTCGCGGGCTGGCCAGTGGGTTAAGTTCAATGGGTTGAGATTTGAGACTTTTTTTTTTTTGAGAAACTTACCAATAAGTCCTATATACAAAGTTCAAAACCCATCTAATCCTAAAATAAAACACTTGCACCAAGTAGTCCTATATATTTTTAATTGTTACCAAAAAATCTTTGCTAAAAAGAAAGATGGTGCCTTGAGACTTTGTATCGATTACCGGAAGTTGAATCGGGCTACGGTCAAGAATAAGTACCCTATGCCTCGTATTGACGATTTGTTTGACCAGTTAAAAGGGTCCCGTTGTTTCTCTAGGATAGATTTGAGATCAGGTTACCACCAGTTGAGGGTCAAGGAGGAGGATATTCCGAAGACGGCATTCCGTATGCGGTATGGCCACTATGAGTTTCTGGTGATGCCGTTTGGGCTCACCAATGCACCGGCAGTGTTTATGGACTTGATGAACCGGATCTTCCGGGAATTCTTAGATCACTTTGTAGTCGTTTTCATGGACGACATTCTGATTTATTCACCGTCTGAGGGGGAGCACGAGGAACACTTGAGAGTGGTGCTTGAGTTACTTAGAGCCCATAGGCTGTATGCCAAGTTCAGAAAGTGTGAATTCTGGCTAAGAGAGGTCAAATTCTTAGGCCACGTGATTTTTGGAGAAGGGGTGTCTGTTGATACATCCAAGATTGAGGCAGTGCAAGATTAGGCACAGCCTAAGAGTGTTTTTGAGATCCACAGTTTTCTGAGATTAGCTGGGTACCACCGCCGGTTTGTGAAGGATTTCTCCAAACTAGCTTCGCCGTTGACTAGATTGACGCGGAAAGGGGTCAAATTCGTATGGAATGAGACTTGTGAAAAGTCGTTCCAAGAGTTGAAAGTCAGATTGATCACCGCTCCGGTTTTGATTATTCCAGAGAGAGGGTTGGGTTATGCAGTTTATTGTGATGCCTCATGAGAGGGTTTGGATTGTGTGTTGATGCAAGAGGGGAAAGTGGCAGCCTATGGCTCGCGGCAGTTGAAAATACATGAGAGGAATTACCCTACGCATGACCTAGAATTAGCAGCAATGATTTTTGCCTTGAAGATTTGGAGGCATTATCTGTATGGTGAGAGGTTCGAGGTGTTCTCAGACCACAAGAGTTTGAAGTACCTGTTTACACAAAGAGACTTGAATTTGAGGCAGAGGAGTGGATGAAGTTCATCGAGGACTATGATTTCGAGTTGCACTATCACCCGGGAAAGGTCAATGTTGCGGCTGATGCCCTTAGTAGGAAATCCATTAGTGATGTAGCTTGTATAGCCATCCGGGAGTGGGAGATGTTGGGTGCACTTGGTGAGTTTGATTTTTTTCTGGGCGAATCCATTGAGGCTACGGCCTTGTTTTATGTTGTTGCGCAGCCTACACTTGTGACTCGAGTGTTAGAGGCACAGGGAGGTGACCTTGAGGTAGAATCCCTCCGAGAGAAGATCTCCAGCAGGAAGGTTGAAAAGGGTTTGGCTGTGTATCCCGACCTGAGTGTGAGATACCGAGACCGTTTGTTTGTGTCAGAGTCTTGCCGAGAGGTGGTACTCCGAGAGTTTTACCATTCACGCCTTGCGGTGCATCCGGGAGGCACTAAGATGTATTGTGATTTGGGTCGCCTGTTTTGGTGGCAGGGTATGAAGAAAGATGTGACAGTGTTTGTGTCTAAGTGCCTTACTTGTCAGCAAGTGAAGGCCGAGCATCAGAGGCCAGCGGGTTTGTTGCAACCGTTGCCTATTACCGAGTGGAAATGGGCATGTCACTATGAACTTCGTTGTAGGTCTTCCGAGGACTCAGCGGGTAGTGATGCTATTTGGGTGGTTGTAGACCGGTTGACTAAGTCGGCGCACTTTATCCCTATGCGCGTGAAGAATTCGGTAGATCACCTTGCCGACTTATATATTCGGGACATAGTGAGGTTGCACGGGGTCCTAGTGTTGATCGTCTCAGATAGAGATCCACGTTTTACTGCTAGGTTGTGGCAGAGTTTACAGAGTGCCTTGGATACTAGATTGACCTTTAGCACGGCTTATCATCCTCAGACTGACGGGCAGTCCGAGCGTACTATTCAGATCCTTGAGGATATGCTTCGAGGTTATGTCCTTGACTTTCGTGGGTCGTGGGAAAGGCACTTGCCCTTTGTGGAGTTTGCTTATAACAATAGTTTCCAGTCGAGTATCGGTATGGCACCGTTTGAGGCCTTGTATGGCTGACCTTGTAGGTCTCCAGTGTGTTGGGCCGAGGTGGGTGATGCACCTTTGTTGGGTCCGAATTTGGTGAAGGAAACGACGGAGAAAGTTGAGCTTATCCATAAGAGGCTTGTTACAGCCTAGATTCGCCAAAAGAGTTATGCCGACTGCAGGAGGAGGCCTTTGGCATTTGAGGCAGGTGATCATGTTTTTCTGAAAATATCACCTAGGTGGGGTTTGATGAGGTTTGGGAAGAGTTGGAAGTTGTCCCCTCGGTTTATCGATCCCTTTGAGATCCTTGAGAGAATTGGGGAAGCTGCTTATCGTTTAGCCTTACCGCCACAGTTGTCCGGGGTGCATGAGGTGTTTCATGTTAGTATGCTTCGGAAATACGAGCCAGATCCATCGCATGTATTGGATTAGACCGACTTAGAGGCTCATGAGGATGCCTCGTATGAGGAGAGACCGGTTCGGGTCTTGGATAGGCGGGATCAAGTCTTGCGAGGCAAGACCATTCCCTTGGTGAAAGTTTTGTGGAAGCATCACGGAATGGAAGCCACTTGGGAACGTGAGTTGGAGGTCCGTGAGAAGTATCCGGACTTGTTTGTTAATGTATAATCATGTATCGGTAATTTGGTAGTATTGATGAACTTTAAGAGCATTGAATATGTCTTAAGTTATAAAACATTATAAATGTTTCGGTTTATGGAAGTTTATTTTAACATTGCATATGTTAATTCTGTTTTAGAAATGCAAATATAATATTGGCATTGAACATATTTTGAGATGCATGTTGATAATGCATGTTGGAGATTATGTTGTAATTTGCCTCTGGGACAGAGACGGGATGACCGGTGATGGGTCAGGTTATGGAATGATGGTGGGTATTGTTATTGAGAACTGAGGAAAACTTGTTTTTGAAAACTTGTATCTAATTTCGGGGACGAAATTCTTTAAAGGGGGAAGGTTATAGCGATCCCGATTTTCCTTTCCTTTGTTTATTATATTCCGGACTTGGTTTCGTGGTTATGTTATTTTATTCTCATTTTCATCCTTTGCCCTTTATATTTGAGTCTTGGGTTGTGTTGGGCAGGTTTGGAATAGGTTGGTTGTGTTTAGAAACCAAAAGTTGATGCCTAGATTTTGGCCTTAACGCTTGAGCGGGGCTTTTGACGCTCGAGCGGGCCCTTTGTTGTTGCTTATCCACTCGAGCAGGAGTTTTGACGCTCGAGCGTGATTATTCATCTCTCAGTATTTTCTTTGCAGGTCATTGTACGCTCGAGCGGGAGTTTTGACGCTCGAGCGGGGACCATGGTCTGCAAAACTTCTTGAAGTGTGTAATCGACGCTCGAGCGGCGATTTTCACGCTCGAGCATGAGTCTGTGTCTGACACTTGAGCGGGGAGTTCCACGTTTGAGCGGGGCGACTTTTATATCAGTCCGAAAAGTGACATTTTGTATCACTTTTTGACTTTCTTTCTCTTTCTTACTTTTTCAAAATCTCCATTGGAGAGCACCTCACTCTAAAACTCCAACTTCTCTCTAGGGTTTGATCTAGTAGGAGTGATCTTCTATCCTTGGGCCTTTGTAAAAAGTGTGGAGCTTGTTGAGGGTTACATTTTGATCCGAAAATAGTGGGATTTGGAGCATTTCGAGTTTCTTCATCTTCTTCCTTTGAGCTCTGAATTTGAGGTAGGGATAACTACTCCTTTTTATAAGCTTTAACCTAGATGTTGAGCTTTTTGTATAAATGGTTTGATTTGGAAAGTTAGGGTTTGAGATGTGTGATATTGGAAAGAGGGGTTTTTTGTTAGTTTGATTCAAACCTATGTGTTTTGGGTCTAAAAAGGAGATTATTGATGTTGTTGATAACATTTGGACCTTTGGGTCAATATTGAGAAAAGAGGGAAAATGCCATGTTTGGGTATATTTGGGTCATTAGTGTAATTAATGACATTTATTATGGAAATATGAAATTGGATGGAAATAATGGAGTTGACTCATTATGAGGTAGAACGGTGGAGTTGGATTCACTAATCACTCATCATTGAAAATGTTGATAAATTATCTGTTGATGCATTTATTATCTGTTTAGAAACAAATTGTTTTGGACTATCGATGGTGGATAGTCTTGATTGTTGTAGATATTGCATAACGATTAGGCGAATTAAAACTAATCGGTTGAATGTCATTGAATATGATGAATGGAATAATACATCAAATTTGTGTATTGGTTGAACATGTATATGATAGATGCTTATATACATTGTGTTGTGTGGGAGAAGATAGGGGATGTACTCCACGGTTTAGGGGAAGATAGGGGATGGACTCCTAAACCGGATATTTGGGAAGAGATAGGGATGGACTCCTTTAATACAGTAAATCTGTGTATCATATATGAAGTATGGGAGTGTTTTATTTGCGATTGATACAGCAAATCTGTGTATCATATATGAAGTATGGAAGTATTTAATATGAGTTGTTATCTCATTTGAAATGGAAGTATTGTTGATTTGAGTTATAATCTCATTAAATTATTGGCCAGGTTCTGAGTCTTATTCATAAATTGAGAACTGGATAAGTAATGGAAAATAGAACGAAACATGGACATATTTGTCATGGAATTGAAATATGTTATAAGTTGGTTTATATGAATTAAACATTTATCGAATGCTAATGTTTTAGTTATTGCTCATATTATGTTTAGCGTATCTCTACTGGGCGTTAGCTCACCCTATATGGGACATCATTTTCAGGTACAGGTGTTATGCCGCCTTCAAAGACGTAGCTTGGGAGGCTTGAGGCTGTTAGACTCTTTTTTTGTTATTTTTGTTATATTACATGTATATCAAGCCAATGGGCTTATTTTGTGTAGAGTTAGTACTCTCCTTTTTGTAATCAAGTGTTGACTTGGAAAGTTGTAAGCCTATAGGGCATTTACTTTTGTTGTCAACATGTAATATCTTTTGTAAGAATACTCTGATAATTGTAATATGAAATCTCTTTTCTTTATCGTGAATGTATGATATTATGAGTTTATTTTAAGGGTGTTACATGATTGCTCGTAGACGATCGCTGGAAATCACAAAGAGCAAAAGAGACAGAGAAGAAGAAAAAGAAAAACGTTATAAGACTTTTGAGTAAAAACAAAAGCTTATAAGACTAAATAGGCTACACGTTTCTCAAAGAAGACTTCTTGATAATTTGCTCTTTTTTTTTAAAGTTCATTTTCACTTTTTCTGTTATTCTTTTTTCATAATTTTTGATGAGATCGCAGCGTGAACAGACGGGCGGCCCTACCCAAGCCTAAAGCTTGACCTGCATTAAAAACATGATAGGATTTTCATTTCTTCTATATTTGATTCCTACGATCTAGCCTGGATCCAAATCTGACTTAAAGACATGATAAAATTTGACCCTATAATTGAAAATAAATAATATTTCTTTTGTCACTACTAAAAAATTTAGATTTTTCTCAATAATAATTAAAAACAAAAATCCAGTTACGACAAATATAAATCTAATTTATACTTGTATCGGATTAAACAATTTCCTATTCTATTTGATTTGGTCCAATACAATTTAATCTTTCTATTGGTACCTGTGTTTGTTTGTTTTTATTTTTTTATTTTTTTAAGGAAAATGTTTGGTAGCTCAAAATTTTGTGGCTCAAATGGCTCAAATCTGTCAAAACGACGTCGTTTTACACTCAAAATCTGTCAAAACGACGTCGTTTTAAGTGATTTGAGCCATTTGAGCCACAAAATTTTAAGCTACCTAACATTGTTGTTTTTTTAATATCGTTAACTAATTGTCCTTTTGCTAGATCCTCACCCAAACACTAGAAGGAACCAGGCAACCGAGTTGCTAAAGAGAAGTTTCATGCATTGACCATGAATAGCAATAATGGTCTTTCCAATCAGTTTCGAGAAAAAAACAACAAAAACATAGTATCATCCTTCTATCATATTTTTTATAATGTAATTAATTTCCTATCTATTGGTTTTTGTGGTGTAATTAACGCTGTCATATCACAAATATATTTTATATTATTATTTATGCACTGAATAATATTTATATTAACGATTCAGGGAGTCGAGCCATAAATTCAATTTTAAATCTTTGAGATCTTAAGGACAATAACAATTTAAAAAATTGTATTACTTAATCTATTTCTCTACCATTTTATTTATATGTCTACTGTTACTTATTTGTATTTATTTATTCATATCACTACTACCATCAGTCAATGCCAGATGCCACCACTAAGCCACTTTTGGAAACTTTTTAGATGACACTGATGACTGATGGCGTGGTAACAGTGGATAAAATTGGAAAATATTATTTTTCAAAACAAATTTGTCTTTCTCACTGAATAATTTTATTAATCATCTTTTCATAACTAAGGAGTTATTTAGGATGATTTAAATAAATATATTTTTTAATTTTTTAAGAAAAAATATACTGAAAAATAAAGAGATGATATGAGTCAAAAATGTATTAATATCAAAGATGCTAAATAACTCCTAAAACAAAACAATCCTTGGACTTAATGCCATACACCTCCCTACTATTTAATGGATTTCTCAACAAATTTTCCCTATAATTCTTGTTACTATAATCAAAATTTTACCATGAAAGTGAATTGTAAAGTGTAAATTTAAAATTGATACATTGTGAATCGTTTCACAATAAATTTATTTACATATTTTAATTATGGGCAAAACTATAAGGAATCGGGGTGCTACTTTAAGTATCACATAATAATAATTGTTGTGAGATTTGTGAGAATTTATTTTAAAGCTTATTTCAATAGTTCAGACTGTTTTTATTATTAAGTTAATTGAGTAGATCATTAATAATAAGTTAATCGCGTAGATCATCAATAAAAAAAACAAAAATAAGCTAATTAAATAAAGTGATATTACATTTAATTTCGCTTTTAATGATATGATTTTAAAGAGAATCGATTGATTGATTATTATTCGCTAGGTCGGTAGAGGTGCAATTAGGAGATGAAATGAAAGACAGTCGAATCACACAATCACTTTTTATCACAAAACATATATCCTTGTCGAATCACCCATTCACTTTTTATCACAATTTGTTGTGAAACAGATAACCTTGTTGAAGCACTTATCAAAGACAGATAGGAATGGCAATGGGGGGCAATGGGGTGGATATTAATTCCCCATCCCCATTCCCCTATAATAAATTTTCCCCATTCCCCATTCCCCATTCCCCATGGGTACCACCCTCCCCATTTTTTAATGGGTATGGATTTTCTCCAACCCACTTTAATCCCCATTTTTATTTTTTATATTTAATGTTAACAACCACTTTTTTTTTTTTTTTTTTTTAAAGGTTCACAACAAAAATTAAATATACCTTCAATCTTTTTTCTTTCTTTTTAAATATATTTAATGTTAACAATTTTTTTTTTATTTTTTTTTATTTTTTTTTAAGGTTCACAACAAAAGTTAAATATACCTTCAATCTTTTTTCTTTCTTTTTTAATATATTTAATGTTAACAATTTTTATTTATTTATTTATTTATTTTTTATTTATTTATTTATTTTTTTAAGGTTCACAACAAAAGTTAAATATACCTTCAATCTTTTTTCTTTCTTTTTTAATATATTTAATGTTAACAATTTTTATTTATTTATTTATTTATTTTTTATTTATTTATTTATTTTTTTAAGGTTCACAACAAAAGTTAAATATACCTTCAATCTTTTTTCTTTCTTTTTTAATATATTTAATGTTAACAATTTTTTTTTTATTTTTTATTTTTTATTTAAGGTTCACAACAAAAGTTAAATATACCTTCAATCTTTTTTCTTTCTTTTTTAATATATTTAATGTTAACAACCTTCTTGTTTTTCTTTTGTCTTTTTTTTTTATAAAGGTTTTAGCTAAATATACCTTCAATCTTTTTTCTTTCTTTTTTAATATATTTAATGTTAACAACTTATTTTTTTATTTTATTTTTTATTTTTTTAAGGTTCACAACAAAAGCTAAATATACATTCAATCTTATTTTATTTTATTTGGTTCAACAACAAAATCAAATACACATTAATTAATTAATTAAAAAGTTTGTTTTATAATAATCAAATATATAATTTTGAGAAAATCAAAAAGTTTGTTTGAAGAAAGTGTTATAAGACTCATATTAAATTGCATCAGGGCATAAACAAGGAATTGTTAGCCACAGACAATTTAGACATTAAACCATCTTTCTCTTAGCAAATTTGAACAATTCATTTTAATTTATCCAAAATCTAATTATACCTTAACAAATCTGAACCACTCATTTTAAGATATCTATACATTACCACACCCAATCCATCCTCCATCTTCTTCCTTTAGTCCTCTACGAATTTTGTTGTTTGTTACTTTTAAAAAACAAAAAATGTTTTTTCAATTAAATTTTTACTAATTTCACAACACCATCACCACTATTCTCACTTTCACTGTCACACTACCATCACCATAGCCACTACCATCATCACTGCCGCCATCACCCCACCACTATGTAACAATTTCTACTTTCACCTTCGTTCCATCACCACCACCACCAAATATAAAAAAATATATTTTGAATTTTTTTTATAAAAAATATTTTTCATTAAAAAATATTTTCTATCTAAATAAATGAAGCATAACATTGGGAAACAAGCTGATTTCAGTTAAATTGTTCATAACTAAGAAAAATTCTTTTAATTTAAAAAAAATTATTTAGTATGACTTTGTATCCCCTTTCTGTTTTTCTAGCAAATAAATCATGTACCCATCATTTCTAACCAATCACAACTCATGCTTGTTTTGATTCTCTACAATTTTCTTATTTTCAAATACATTCATATATATATATGTTGTATAAATTGTGTGATAACATAAAACAAATAGATTCATACTCGTTAATTGAAATTTCAGAACAAGCAAACCATTCTGAAAATTACAATACACAACAAAATAAAATAACATAGAAAAGCAAACCGAAACCTACACTAGACAATGTCCTTCATTTTTTTTAAATAAATTTAAAAAATTCTAGATATGCATAAAATTTGACAAGAATAATGTGACAATGTTAATTAATGTGTGTTTGATTTTATTGTTGAGCCAAATAAAATAAAATAAGATTGAATGTATAGCTTTGGTTGTGAATCTTAAAAAAAAAAAAAAATGGTTGTGAACCTTAAAAAAAAAAATTTAAAAAAAGAAAAAAAAAATTAAATATATATTTAGCTTTGGTTGTGAATCTTAAAAAAAAAAAATGGTTGTGAACCTTAAAAAAAATTAAAAAAAGGAAAAAAATTAAATGTATATTTAGGTTTTGTTGTGAATCTTAAAAATTAAAAAAAAAGATGGTTGTGAACCTTAAAAATAAAATAAAAAAAGATTGGAGGTATATTTAGCTTTGGTTGTGGATCTTAAAAAAAAAAAAAATGGTTGTGAACCTGAAAAAATAAATAAATAAAAAAAAGAAAAAAGATTAAATGTATATTTAGTTTTAGTTGTGAATCTTAAAAAAAAAAAAAAAAAAAAAAAAAAAAAAAAAAATATGGGGAAATTAGTGGGTACCCATCCCCAACCCATCCCCTGTGGATATTTAAAGAATATCACCTACCCTACCCAATGGATAAGAAAAAGAGGGGAAAACCCATGTATTTGGGTTGGGTCTCCATGAATACCCATAGGGTAGGTTATCCATTGCCATCCCTAAAGACGGAGACCCCAATTCGAAACAGACTCACTGATTTTTGTGAACAACTTTCAACTCCAACCCAAACCAGCTCATTAGGGTTTGAATCCCCAATTCAACTCGGTAATCTCTCTCTCTCTCTCTCTCTCTCTCTCTACACATATTCGATTTTTAAGTTTTGAAAAAATGAGTCAGTAATCTTCTTTGTTGTTGTTTATATATGTTGGATTTTGAATGATTTCTTAGTCGTTGCTTGTTTGTTTTGTTAATAGCAGTTTATTTCATCATATCATTGTGTCCTTTTAAAATTGATCAATCTTTTATCTATTTTCATGTGTGTGTTGATTTATTTGTTTATTTATCCCAAATATATATATATATATATATATTCTTTTGGGGTTGGGGGTTGTATGGCTGTTGAACTTTGAATCATGGTTTAGATGTTTGATTTGTGTGTTTCCGGTTGCTTTTACTGTGTTTATTGATCTCAATTTCCATTAGCTTTTTGAAGACTTTTCAATAAGTTCCCCTGATAATGGACTGTTTTCAGGGATTTTTTTTTTTTTTTTTGCAAACAAATTTAGAGGAAATTGTCTTTAGGCTGTGTAATGGAAAGGGAATAGGAAATGCAATCCCACTGTTTATTTGGTTATAATGAAAAATACAAGGAAAAATAAAGTGAGGGGAAAATATAATCTCACTTTTTTTCTTTTAGGTTCACCTTAGGCTTTTCTTTTTTTTTTTCTTTCTCCATTTCCCAACTCAACCGAACATAGCTTGGAATTCAAATCATATCAATTCTTTGTCGTTTCCTTTCTATTTCCCTTTGTCTTTCCATTTCTCTCATCAAATCCTCTAATCAAACGCAGCCTTAAGGAACAGTTCTTCAGTTTGCTTCACTTGTTTCTGTGAACTTCACTTATAATATATTAGAATTATCTTTGATGTCTAATTTGGATCCGCTTTTGGTTGATTTGATAGAATATATTCAAACATCAATGTGATGAACTTTCTTAGAATACATGCATAGGCAAACTTCTTTGCTGGGTATTTTGTAACCAAAAATTTGTTAGGGGTTGATAATTTTATTCACCGAGAAGAATATCGGTCTCCATTTATTTATGTAGATTGTTTTGCAATCACGTCTGACTCTGCCACAAAAGTAAAACCAGGAAACAATTCATGTACTTTGAATAACCAAGACATATGATGTGTCTTCTTTGCTAAATCTCTGCCCATATTTCTTTTCCTTATGTTTCTATTTGATAATGTCATTTTTTTCTGGATGAACAATAAGTTGCTGAAATGTGATTTTTTATATTGGAAAAATGCATTCACGGAGAACAAAAGCATCAAGTCATTATGGGTTGAGATGAGGAAGTTGTAGTGATGTAGAACACTGTCGGGAAAGAGGATAGAGAAGAAGGGAGAGAGGAAGTACACAAGGGCCACAACTCTAATCACAACCTCACTCAATATTCTTAATTCAAAGCTGAATGTTATGATGCAAAGCCCTAATCAACTTAAGAAACTAAATCTTAACACTATTTGAAACTTAGTCGTTAATAAATACAACTATAATTAAAAATAAAAAATATAAATATTAAAGAAATATATAAAATCAGCAATTTATCCTGGTCCATCAGCTCTGCCTTATCCAGGTATCTTCGATTCATTTCTTTCCAAAATTCTCTCAAGGATTTGGAGTCATCTGAGATGTAAAGGTGAATTGCCATTACCACCTTCAAGAAATTATTGAATAATATTTTAATTGCTCCTAGAACTTTCAATTGGTTTGCACATGTTTATGCATTGTTTTTGAACTCAAAGCATGAAATACTGGTTTTGATTAAAACCAGAAATAATTGTTTGTATGAAATACTGGTTTTGATAGTTTTAGGGTTTGGAAGACTGTTAAATCTTCATATCTCATTATTGAACTCTATTTCTTGTGTCATTTCTTGGCCTTTTTGTACATCTACTTTGGTCAATATAATCTGCTTGTTAAAATTACATCTCTGTAAGGTCCTGGTGATCCTTGACCCTAAAGTATACAGATTTAGAGTGCTGCTTGTTGTATTTTTTTTTCCATTGCTGATAGCTTGTAATTTCTTTGTACAGGTTCTGGGCCTAGTTTGGGAGCATTGATAGCTGGTGGCGCTGCTGCTGCGGCTGCAGTTTATGGGGCCCACCAGCTATCACATGGTGCCCATAATCTTACCCATGGAGGTTTCTATGGTCGTCAAGGAAAGTTTAAGCGTGGGAAGCATGGAAGGTTCAGAAAGCGTGGGGGAAAGTTCAGAAAATGGAAGTGATTATCACTCACTATTTTCTTATCATAGATTGCTAGCATTGGCTTCTTAGTAGTGCTGTTTAGGCTTGCAGTGACTGACTATTGTCTTTTTTATTTTTAAATTTTATGATTCTGGATACAGTTTGGGAGTTATGACACTAGCATATGTGTATAATTACAAATTTCTTTTATGTTATATTTCTACATATATGAATGAATTAGTCTCTTGTAGAAGATGCTGATATGATTCTTAAATAAGTATTTGCTCTGTAGTTGTTGCTTGAAATGATGGCATTATAGATGGATCTGTATTTGCTCTGTAATTGTTGCTTGAAATAGCATTATAGATTTATCTGTCACTAGTTGTTGAAATTCATTTTTGCCAAAGCCGTAAGTCACTGAATAATTTTTGTATCAATGATTGGGGCAATCAAGTCATAAATTCAATTTTGAATCTTTTGAGATCTCAAGGACAATAACAAGTTAAAACACTGTATTTCGCAAATTTATTGTTTTGGGAAGTTGGTAAAAAGTTGACTTTTTGACTTTTTTGACTAAAAAAATTAAAATGTTAAAAAACTAACTTTTTTAGCTTGTTGTCAAAAGACTACTGCTCCACTAAGTGTTTAGTGTCACTTGTTTATCAACATAATCTACGTGTTTGTTTATATCACCACCACCAGCTAATGCTAGATGCCATTAGCCACTTTTGGCAACTTTTTCAGTGAGTGACGGTCGACAGTTTGACGATAGTGGCTAAAAATGAAAAGTATTATTATTCAAAATAATTTTTTTCATCAAATAATTTCATTAATAAGATCTTTACAACCAAAAGTAAAATAATTTTTGGACCTAATATCATACACCTCGCTAGAAATTAATGGATTTCTCAACAAATTTTCTCAATAATTCTAGTTACTACGAAAATTTAATCAAAATTTTATCATGAAAGTGAAATGTAAAGTGTCGATTTAAAATTGGTGTGTTGTGAGTTGTATTCGAAATAAATTTATTTACATATTTCAATTATGGGTAAAATTTTGAGGATTCGAGGTGATGCTGTGAGTATGGCACAATAGTAACTGTTCAGAGGTCTGTGGGTAGTGGCGGAAGCACATGGAGACCAAGGAGCACAATAACAGAACTAAGGTCTGTGGGTAGCGGTAGATCCACATGGAGACTAGGGGGGTCACGTTCCCCTCCCCCTCCCCCTCATCAGGTTTTGGATTTACAATTGTTTTTTAGATAGGCATATAAATAAAATTTTAAACAAAAATAATATTTAGAATAAAATGTCAATGACATTTTTAAATTTATGAGAACAATAGTGATTATTTTATTGAAAATGAAGGGACTACAACATCATTTGCTCTCACGAAGGAGAGTCTGAATAAAATAAGCTAACTAACTAACTAAACTAAGCTAATTATTCCAACACAAATAAAGTTAGCTAACTACTTAACTAATTATTACAACACTTGAAATGAATTAACTAACTATTCTAAGCTAATTAATTATTAAAACACAAAATAATTAGCTACAACTAATTAATTTACAACAAATGAATGATTGATTGCTAATTAAACTACGTAACTAGCTAACTAGTCCTGGAAAGCAAGGGAGGCCCATGCATGCTCGGTTTCCATCTGAAGAGCACCCGTTGTTTGCCCTCAAAAGCCTTTGTTTGCACAACCTTTGCTCTATTTCCTTCTCCAGATTAACTTTGCCATACTTCACAAGTACTCTGCCCAAAAATCACTGGTGGCTGACAGGCCACCACTAAGGGGTTGTCGTCCAACACTGGGGGGTTGCCAGTCAGTAGCAGTGGCCGACAGGCCACTGATGAGACATCATTTTTCCTGCAACAAAGAGGGCAAACAGGGCAAAGATGGGGTATTCTCACAAGTTGTTTGTACTCTGTATCCCTCCTTATCATCAAGACAATCTCAAAAGAGTGATACATTTGGCCCTCAAACCATCAATCAAGTAATTTCCATGCATGATGGCTAAGGGACCAATTTGCACAAATTCAATGAATACAAAACAAGACTCAAATGCCATCACCCTATCATGCATGATCAAGGGCAACGAAGACCTAGGAAAGTGGTACATTTCATATTCATCACTTTTGGGTATGAAATGTCCCATTTTCCTTGTGTTCAAATTAACGTCCGATTTGAACACATGCAATGCAACACAAATGCCACTTCTACTTGCCAATTTTGTTTACACATTTTAGTTACCAAATCATTCTTTAATCAATTTTCCCATTGGTGAGTGTCCTCTAAGATGAAAGAAGTGTCAACCAAGGGATAATGTAAGGCAAGAGAGAGATCATGTTGTTGATAATGAACCCTCAAAGAGGATTAAACCATTAAGCATGACCTAAATCTCAAGCTTAAAGAATCCCAAGCTTGAAACAACCCTCAAAAGCAAATGAAAGAGTGAAGCAAAGAGGGAGGTTGCATAGTTTATAGTGCTGAAATAGAGTGAAAAACAACACCAAAAGATACTATCAACTTAAACAAGAGGTGTCTAAGACCCTAAAACACTAACTTGTGAAGACTATTACACTACAACCATGCAAAGCAAGACACAAATGAACTAACCAGCCCAAAATAGAGCTAAAGTAGGTTACTTTAGATACTAAAACATGCTGGACTTGAGCTAAGTTAAGCTAGAAAAATATTCTAACACGTAAAGCTAACAAAGCATACAAACAAGACATAAGGAGAGGAGGCTAACCCCTCCAAATTTGGACTTCAAAATGAGTTTTTTGCCTCTGAAAAACCTCTAAAATTCAGTGGTTAAAAGGCCCAAAAAAGTTGGTTTGAAAGTGGTGAACAAAGGCACAAAAGCTTTACAAACAAAGAAATAAGAAGTGTGAACCACCCCCTAACTGAAAATGGCCTCACACCACCACCTTTAGACCACAAAAATGGAGTTTTTTACAGTTCAAAATCAGCCCCAAAATAGCCCAAAAATAGTAAAAGAAGATAGCAAAGCAAGTATGTAAAACAAGCTAACAAAGCAAGTGTTATACCTCTTGAAGCCAAGGCACAAATTAGGCAACAAAGCAAGCCACAACCACCTTCTAAAGCTCAAAGAGGGTCTCAAGTAACCTCAGCCCAAAGAGAAGCAACTTTGGTCAAGGGTTGATAGACAAAAGTGTAGAGACACTAAGCAACTAAGCACAAAATTTCAAGAGAGAGAGAATTTTGTAGAGAGAGAGAGAGAAAATTTTGCTCCAAAATTTTCTAACCCTTACAATGGGGGATAAGGTCCCATATTTATAGAGAAACAAGCTTTTAGCTGAGTTATATCCATCCATACATGTGTATGGAGATAGAGTGAGTAGCGGTAATAGCTTGCACAACTGTCACCAAAATATCTGAAAATATGTATTGATGGCCGGCAGGCCACTACCGGTGGCTGGTAGGCCACTTAGATGGCCGGCCAAGGAGCATTGGTGGCCGGCAGCCTCAAATGGTGGCCAGCTGGCCACCAGGGGGTGCAACCTTGAAGGCCAAGTGCTGGTGCAAAATAAGGCTCAGAAAGGATAAGGATTGAAAGGTCAAAGTTAGGGCATTCCGCCGAGAACTTCAGGCACAAAAACAAGCACACACATGCATAATCATTGGGTGCGTAAACGATGACGTCCAAGTTTTGAGGACGGTTAAAAATGGGGTGTCTACAGACGTACGTCTGTTCGGGAGTGATGATGTGATTGATCATTGTCTTTTTTATTGCTGCTATGTAGTTGAATTATTGTGGACTTTTATGCTCTAGACCTTTTATTTATTTTTATTTTTTTTTCATTTTGTTATTTTTGAAATTTGTTTTAAGAAGAAGGATATGTTTGACAATAGTGTAGTTGTTATATTTGTTTGGAGTTTATGTTGTTTTAGTTTGCCTCTCCGTGC
This sequence comes from Camellia sinensis, assembly GCF_055761805.1. NCBI lineage: Eukaryota > Viridiplantae > Streptophyta > Magnoliopsida > Ericales > Theaceae > Camellia > Camellia sinensis. The sequence goes on from NC_138965.1 coordinate 88,848,072, forward strand.
AACACAATGACATTTAATTTCACTAGTGTTAGGTGCATTTACTTAAGTTTGTGGTAGGGTAAACTATATATATATTTTTGTTTTGTTTGTTATTGTTGTGAAATTTGCTATTAACTTGTTTTTTTTTTAAAAAAAAATTCGTTGTGTAAATTGTTGCAAGGTAAAAGATATTTTCTTTGATGTTGGTAGATGGGAGGAGTAGGTTTTAACTCTCACTTATAACGTGGGTAATGTCCAACAAGCATACATGCCACTATATGCAACTGTTATGTCACATGTTGCTAATGCCATAGCTTCATGGCAATGGAATCTTAGGTACTCTGTGGGCTACATGCACGATGTACTACCTTTTTCTTAAGTATGCTACAGTGTGTAAGAATTTTTTTTTTTTTTTTTTTTTGTGGAAATTGCTATTAAACTAATTTTTGTATTTATTTATTTATTTTGGTTCTATAAATTGTTGTAGGGTAAAAAAAATTTTTTAGATGTTGGTAGATGGCAAGAGTAGGTTTTAACCCTCACTTATGACGTGGATAATGTCCAACAAGTGTACATGCTACTATATACAATTGTTGTGTCACATGTTGCTAATGCCATGGATATGCATGGCAGTGGAATCTTAGGTACTTTGTGAGCTACATGCATGATGTACTACCTTTTCCTTACGTATGCTACAGTGTGTAAGATTTTTTTTTTTGTGGAAATTGCTATTAAACTAATTTTTTGTATTTATTTATTTATGTATTTATTTGGTTCTATAAATTGTTGTAGGATAAAAGAAATTTTTTTGGATGGTGGTAGATGGCAGGAGTAGGTGTTAACCCTCACTTATGACGTGGGTAATGTCCAACAAGTGTACATGCAACAATGAAACTATTGCTTATTTTGTTGTTAATGCCATGGATGCATAACAATGGAATCTGTTAGCCACATGCACCATATACTAGCTTTCACAAGGAAGTGTCACATCTCTGTTCTTCATGCATCACATGCAAACAGTTGTATGTACTTGATCTTGTCACACAAGCACTATATCTGGACACGGTATGTTCGTATGGAAACAACAGGTTGGGGGCTCATTATCAGTTCATTTGTTGTTGTGCTCCTATTTTCACTGCTGTTGAACAAGTTCTGCATTTCATTTTTTTTTCACTTCACACTAACATAACCCTGCCGAAGGTGTGGTAAGTGGCTGACATTAGTATATATTGGTATTTGCTATTAATCTATTTATTGGAACACCATTTATGGCAAGCAAGTGTTATAAACTATACAAAGTGGTTATTGTGGACTAACGTACCATATGGATCAAATGTTTTTTGTACAAACTTATTTTTTAGTTTGTCTGTGAATTTTGTATTTCTTTCTTCTGTGGTGTGCATCGTCTATAGATCTGCAAAAGAGTGCCAGCTCAGGAGTCGTACACAATGGTCAAATAAATGCGTGGATACGAGAGACGATCGAAGAAATGGAATCGGCGACATCAATGATATGGGTGGAAATTGCACGCATTGCCAATGAGTACGCGTATGTTGGCAGGACTCTATTTCACATAACATCGTTGATTGGTCGCTTATGGATGGAGGATATGCTTTGAGATCGGAACGAAGCATTTCAGCGAAATTTTAGGATGCCAAAGGATGTGTTCTTATTGTTGTGCAAGACATTAGTTGAGGATTTTGGCCTCCTACTGCCACAACGTCCCCATGGTGTGGATGTAGTTGAAAGTGTCGGCATGTTCATATTTGTGTTGCGAGGCTTCCCGAGTTGGGATATTGAAGATCATTTCCAATACTCAGGGGAAACAGTATGGCGTCATGTAATGCGCGTTCTTAAAGAAATGAAATTGTTTACAAGTGTACACTGTCGACCGACGAGGTCACAACACAGTAGACATACGTATTTGGAGTCCCAACGAAAATATTTGCCATTCAGAGTGAGTTTACGTAATTAGCCAATACTGTGATTAGTAACCATATTCACAAAACAAGGAATTACATTGTTGGGCCAATGTATTCGTGCTTGTCGCTTACGCAATTGCTTTGTGTGCTTGCCCAGGACTCTATTGGCGCGCTAGACGGCATACACATGGAGGCACATCTCCTGCCACAGGAGACAGCACCATATTTTGGCCGTAAAGGACGGTGTAGACGTCCCCGAATGCCCCAGGAGGGAATCCCGTTCTGTTCATTGGGCTTACTACAGTTCGGACTCAAATTGTCACGGTTCTTAATCTGATCTCACAATGTGCGATGTGAGATTGATAAATCACCAAAGAGTCCAAATCCGGCAAATCATTTTAGAAAACTGATTTTTAAGAAGTGTCAAACATGGACTGCTTTGCCAGATACAGAGTCGCCACCTAAATATTTTATTTTGGAAAAATTTAGGAAACCCTGACTCGTTTGCCTAAGGCCACGTGTCCGTCATCACCAAAGTTGCTTCGGCTCAGGAACTTGGGTACGATTGGGGAAGGTCAGCTATGAGCACTCCCGCTTGCTCGATCAAAAATCGGCCTCTACTAAACATGATATCTTGTTTTGAAAACATATGCGTTCTTATTCCGGTTAATTAGCTAGAATTTACTATGTGATGCGCACAACACACAAGTATAGACTAGATCGCCTAATTTGGAACAAAGCATTGCATATCCGTTTGCTTGGAAAATAGTTTGAGGTTCGCTACTCGCAAGTAGGCTAAAACACGAATTTCGATGAATTGTTCTAATTCAAGCAATCCAACCTTCACCCACAGGCAACCAGGCAGTTATATCACCTAAGCACATAGCCTCATGGTAAGCATGCTATCATGACAGCCACTCACACACATGCAAGGATGCTAAAGGATAAACGCTTACCGAGTACTCCGAGCCAAAATAGAAAATAGTTAGTAATCATATGCATGATCCTAGTTCATGTTAAGATGGCTAATGCAACACATGCAAGACGCAACAAAGCAGGCTCGGCCATTCTAAGATGGCATGTAGCTAACATGTATTCAACTTAGAATTGAAATACGATGTAGTTAGTATGATGCGCCGAGCCCGGTGCATGCAAGACAAATGAATGGATGCAAACATGCGAGCATAAGTATGCTAATTGAAACATGCCGTAATCTAACCATCGTAAGCTAGTAAATAAAAGGGAGAAAGACGTGGGGTTGGAAGACATGCACACACCCACGCACACTTATTACACAATTGCCCTCGCTCAGAGGGTCCGAACAGATAATACAAATCGGATAAATAATTAACTACCCTAGCTAATTAAATATTACATAGCACTTAACTAATTAAACAAATTAACTAAGCTATGGAAAACAGTAAAAGGCCTCGGGAAGAGGGATGCACGCATGCTCGGATTGGCTTCGCCCGGAAACCCGTTGCCATGCCACTGTTGCCTCTGTTTGCGCTGTTTTGCACCTCTGAGGGATGTGAGAATCCTTAGGATGCCTCTGAAATACTCCCTTAGCACTGTGGAATGTCACCGGCCAGAGTACAAGTCCACCGACCATATAGAAATGGCCATCGACCAAAAGTTTGATCACCGGCTGGAGTTTGGTAGTCGGTCGGCACTTAATGTAGTCGACCGGCCATATGTTGCTGCAGAATACTGGTTTTGCTACAGTAAAGGACAGACAGTGCATGGCAAAGAATTTACAAGACATTGTATGCACAATCACCCTCCCTATCATGTTTAAGACTCAAGAGAGTATGGTACTCGACCCTCGAACCATCAACCGTGCATTTCAATACGTGATGGCCAAAGAGTCAAGTATGCATTTGATATCGAATGAAATGCACATAAAACAAATAAGAGGCCTCCAACCCCTATCATAATTGATTCAAGAGGCTAGAGATGCATGCAATGATATGCAACTTAAACATGCAAGCTAAACATGCAACATGAGCGTGTGAACATGCAATATGCATATAGGCATACAACCTAAACATGTGAATGTGTATAGCATGCAACAACATGCGAAATGAAACAAGCATGCGACAACATGGTGAGATGGACTTACACTAACATGGGTAGCTCTCAAGCATGCCAAAATCAGTGGCCAATGGGATGCAACAAAAGCATGGAAACATACATACAAACATGCATGCACAAAGGCCTATCATCTAAGGCATAAAAGAAGCAACTTTTAAACACATTTAAAAGAGACTATTATGGACAAATGGCAAGCATACTAAGCTCCGAAGTTACATGAAAGATGATGCCAAATCAACTAATCAAGACAAGCAAAGCATGTTAATGGACTTAAAGCTCAAAGCAAGCCACGGGACTTGAACCATGGCCAGGTCGACCAAGCCCTAAAGGGCTAAGGTGATCCAAAATAGTCCTAAGGGAGGCCAAAACAAGGCTAGAACATGCATGGAATGAAGCCACAACATGCTACAAAGGCAAGTACAAAACAAGACGCATACAAGGCCTAAAAGGGGAAGTGCACTACACCTCTTACAACCAAACATGGCATGATTTAGGCAAATAAAATCAGAGTTAAAACACATCAAAATAAGCCCCAAAACCTAATGAGAAGGTCTTCCAAAGACCAAATCATGGAGGCGCATGCAATGGTCTATTCTTAAGGCATAACACACAAACTATCCCAAGCATGGAATGAATGATAAATGCAAGTGTGTGGCCCTAGAACATGGACTGAAATGGCAGGGGAAGTGATTCCAAATCACTAAAATAGCCTAAATGAAGCATGATAATGACTCACACACCCAAAGCTAACAAGCTAGAATGCAAAGAACCTATACAAGGCATGGAAAGCATGACCAAATCGACACCAAACAGAACTTAAACATGTTAAAACATGACTAAAAACTTCACAAAGCTAAGTCAAAACATGCAAGCATGGTGGTCCAAATGCAAGATGCCTTTCTAGGCAAAATAGAGGAATGCAAGGCAAGTGTATGGTGCATGCAAGGGGTCAACAAACCAACCTAAAACAGAGGTAAAGCATGCCTAAATAACACCAAATACCCACTGAAATAGAGCCAACACATGTTAGAATGAGGTGCTCCTTTGGAAGGCCATGCAAGGGGTTGTTTTACACATGCAAGATGAACATTAAATATGAGAAAACCACCTCTGGACAGAGGTTATATAGGTCCTAAAACTCACCAAAAATGGCCTGAACCAAGCTTGGGATGCATGCAAATATGGGCTCCTTTGTAAGGCCAAAAATGCCAACAAACAAGACAACAAGGAGAGGGGATGGCCCTCTCCTTCTTAGAACCTCAAAACACCATCCCCACCATTGAAATCCCTCTGGATTTCAGTGGTGAGAAGGCCAATACAAGGTGGTCCCGAAGCTCACAAAAAAAGCACAAAAATGAGGCCAAACAAGGCCTAAGAGGGGGTAAACAACCCCAAACACAAAAGTGATCTTAAACAAACTTCAAAATCAGGAAAATACAAAACTTTTTTCAGTTTATATCTAAGCTTAAATCAGCATGCAAGATAGGCTAAAAGTGTGTACAAAAACGGGGAATAAAAGAGGGAAAATGAGTTACCCTTGAAGACCACTTCCAAGAACACCAAACCAACAGCCTCTTTGGATCAAAACCAGCTCAAAAACCCCCCAAACAACTCCTTAGCACCTTAGTAACCAAAGAGTAGTGTACTCCTAGGTGTTCTAGTGCAAGAACAAGAACAAAAACTCACTTTGAAACACTTTGACCCACACAAATGTAGAGAGAGAGAGGGAGATATAGAGAGAGAGTGATATATATATTTTATATATTGGATTTTTCAACCCCTGAAATGGAAGGAGAGGCCCTCTTTTATAGAGGAACAAAAGCTTGGAGCAAAAGGGCCAAGCTTCTCTTAGAAGCTAAAGCAAAAAGGGTCAAGCTTCTTGAGGAAGCTAGAGCAAAGGGATCAAGCTTCCTCAAGAAGCTAAGAAAGGTTCAAGCTTCTCTTGGAAGCTTGGAGCAAAAGGGTCAAGTTTCTTGGAGAAACTAAAAAAGGTTCAAGCTTCCTCAAGAAGCTAAAACAAGGGTTCAAAAGGTTCAAGCTTCCTCAAGAAGCTAAAATAAAGGTTCAAAAGGGTCAAGCTCCCTCAAGAAAAGGTCTCAACCAGGAAAAGTGGCCGATTGATCAAAACAATGGCCGGTCGACCAAAAACATTGCCGACCGGCCAACACTTTTGGCCGGTAGCAAGAAAACAGGGCCGGTGGCCTCAGGCCATGGCCGGTAAGGTGTAAGGATGACCAACAAGCTATTTCCCACCCTCAAAAGCAAAACAACAAGTGTTAGGTGCAAAACCAAACACAAAACAAACAAGTCGAGAGGTCTTGAGGCAAGGTGCGTAGCCGAAACCTCCGAGAACTCAAGACGAACACAAACATGGGTGATCATCGAGTGTTCAAACGATGACGTCCAAGTCTTGAGGACGGTCAAAAATGGGGTGTCTACAGACGGCACACGCAAAACATACTCGCGGTGTGTGATTTTGACTTGTGTTTTACTTTTATCTCCTATGGATGGAAGGGTAGTATGCACGACGGTAGAGTTTTTAACGAAGTAACACAGGACCCCACAAAATAATTCCCCCACCCAAAGGAAGGTTAGATGAATTAAGGGTGTTCAATGTTATTGTTAGTTGTGTGCATTTGATTAATAAATAAGGTTACTAATGCAAAATAATCTTATTACAAACAGGAAAATATTATCTCGTTGATGCGGGGTATAAGAACCAAAAAGGCTTTCTAGCACCGTTTAAGGAATGTTGATACCATCAGGAAGAGTTTCGCACTACTGGACGGGCAAAAAATGCAAATGAAGTTTTCAACACAGTACACTCCTCCTTACGGACTGCAATTGAACATACGTTCAGAGTATGGAAAGTGCGATGGGGCTTCCTATATAACATGTCTCGGTATGATTTTGGGAAAGTGTAGGTTCCATTAGTTGAGACTTCAATGGCACTACAAAATTTTACACACCGTTACTCCAACAACGATGAAGCCTTCAACAGGGTTGCCAATGCAGAGACTTTTGTTTTCTACAACATGCCAAATGCTGCGGGTGTTGGTGATGACGATGATGATGAACCGGAGGGTGATGATGACGTACATATGAACCAAGTTAGAAAATCCATTTGGAACGAGTTGGTGCGACATCGACGTGAACTCGGCCTATAATCCTATTCGGACGCACCTATTGATGGGAAATGATACGAATGTGTCACATTGTTGAACTGATTATAATACTATCTATTTGTCTTTGTAAAACAAAGGCCGTCAAATGCATTTAGCATAAATAAATCTTAAAAAAAAAAAATTTGAAGCGCAATTTCTTCGGAAAAACGCCAACCTTTACATTGTTCGTAACATTGAATAATTTTAATATTACATTCCCAAAAAATTGTTCAAACAACCAAGTGGGTAAAAAAGTAAATTTCCTAAGTTGGGTGGGGTATTTTGGTCATTTTAGTGTGATGAAACACCATAAACAAATATTAACCCAAAAAGCAAAAAAGTAACTTTTTAGCAACTTCCCAAATTACTTTATAAAAAAGTCAAAAAGCTTGGTAAAAAGTCAAAAGTCAATTGTCAATTTTTTACCTTCTTTCCAAAACACCTCTATGTATAATTTTTATGTTAATTAGCTTAATTAATCTCAATTAAAATTTAATTTAATCAGTCTTAATTTTATTAATCTGGATCAAATTTTTAATTAAACTCTCATATGATTCTATATTTTAAACTGAATCAATTAAGCTCATCACTTATGGTTTCTTAAATCACACTACAAGAAATTAGTCTTTTAGAGACTAATATTTAAGGGCTAATTAAATTTGGTCCCTAAAAATAATCTTTTAGAGACAAAACTAAACTTGTGATAATTTACTTATAAAACTACCAAAATGACTCTTGATATTTCCTGTTACGCAGTGTAACTTTTTGAGACCAATAATTTTGGTTGTCAACACATATTATTGGCATTTTTTAGGGACCAAATAATGAAAAATTACAAAACCTCACCTGATGCAAATACACGCTGAAAACCGATCCAAGCTTCACGATGCGTAAAAACTTCTCTCTCTCTCTATATGTCAAGCTCCATCGCAAGCTTCATTGTAGGTCTTCGCTCTGTCCATCTCGAGCTCCATTGCAGATCAGTTTGAGATCTACAAGCTTCAGTAGATCTACCTTGTTCTTCACATTTTCTGTAGATTTGGTGCGTCCCCCTCTCTCTCTCTCTATATATATATATCTGTCTATACATACATACATACATACATACATACATATATATATATATATATATATATATATATATATATATATATATATATATATTGTAGATCTATGAAAAACACAATAAGTAGTTCACATTTTTGTTTGATTGGCCTGCACATTGTCATGGATGCAGTTTTTCTATAGGTTGATTCTTCACCTTCTTCTTTATTTTTTGCAGATTTCTGCTACTTTGAAGACATCGATTGGTTAATTCACTCTCTATCAAGGTATTTCTCGATCCTTCAAGTAGCCAAAAATTAGTTTTAATGTTGAATTAATAAAATTAATTTAACTCATTCTGTTTGATTTTTGTTTACTTCATCCTTTTGATGTGAATTTTAATTATATGTATTTCTCGATCCTTTTGATGTGAATTTTAATTTAACTCAGGTTTGTTAAAAGAACTAGATCATATATGTTCCCTGTTCTGTGTTGGTTGGAACATCTTCGGGGAGTGGTGAAGATCCTTGACAAGGATCTGATTACCCCAAATAAATAAATAAATAAATAAAAGTAATGCCAAACTCTAATATAACATGAAATATCATCAGAGCTTAAAAATTACTCAAGTTGTTTTTTTAGTCAGTGTGGAGAGAGCACAATCATCTTGAAAATTACCAGTGACTTCACATTTTCAACCTCATTTTGAACTAGAAAAGATCTTTATTTTTGTGATGTACATATAATTGAATTGGAGCATTGTTACAATTTCCTTAATTTTCAATTCCGTTAGCTGGCATTTGCATGGGAGAAAGCTAAAATAAACGAATGCACCACGAGATTGTGGTTAAAATTCTGTTTATTAATCCCAAGTCTTTTTCAGAGTGATTTGGTTGTGTTACAGGGTTAAAGACAGTAGTTTACTACATTTTTTAAGGGAAAATTATTTAGAGCTCTTAGGGCAAGCCTATGGGCATGTGGATTTTTATTGGTTTAAAATAAATAGTTGAACCCTATCACTCATTTGAGCCAATCTCAAATGAGTTTTAATGGAGCCGATTAAGGGTTGATCGTTCATTTTGTTTTTAAGGATTACATCTCACCTTGCTTTACCTAATTATTTTTTGGTCAGTATACAATTATTTAAGAAGAGGTGTCAAGGAGGCACAACCTGTATACTAAAGATCTATACCATCTATACATCCAGATGCCTAAAAATTGGTTCAAATTTTTGTTGCCTTTGATAGATGGATAAAAAATTGCCTATTAATGGATGGATCATATTTTAACCCTGTCATTAGTATATATGATAGATTAGTTTCCAGTCTATGATTCGTATATTGCCTTTAGCATTGTTGTTGGTATCGTTTCTCTTAGTTCTTGACGTACTAATTTTTGTTGTCAAAATTTGACTGCTAATGACCTTCTACATGGCTTTTTTTTGTAAATAGCTAAGAGGTTGCCTAGAACTCAGCCTGCTCAAAATCCTCCAAGGATGGTTCTCGTGGACAGACCAACAGAAGGATCCCGATCTGCACCATGTTGTGCCTAATATTTGACTGTCATCTTCTTGTACCTATCTTTTTCTTGTTTTCCTTTTTTCATTATTATTATTTTTGATTATCCATCATGCCATAGTTGTCTCATTTTAAAATTAAAGCAACTTTTATTGATACATATCCCGAAGTACACTCCTAATGAGTATATATATTCTAGAAAAATAAATAAATGAACAAATAAAGGAGTGTTGTTGCGGAACATGGACCTGCAAGTTTGGGTGCCTGTTCTTTTTTGATTTGGTGCATAATCTCTTAATTTCTTTCCTCATTCAAAAAGTTACTGTTATCTATGCCTGTTTGCATAAAGTGCATGGCTTTACGGGTAAATCATCATGAATCTGAAAGAAGCAATCTCATGTGCAAATATCTTGTTTTTTTTTTTGTGTTTTGTGTGGTAGTGGGAGGAGGGGAGGAGGTTGCTGTTGAGCATTTCAAGTTGGCAGTCAAGGATGAAGTTGGTAGTCAAGGATGGGTAGCGTGAGGTAAGATGCTAAACAGTGTGCTGTACATGACTATAGGTGTGTTGGGGTTGGATGAAGATAGTAGTACTGTGATTAAGCTCATCTCCTTTCGTTTACTTGTGTAAGGGTTGACCAGATAGTCTTAGGTACATTTGAGAATCAAAACACATCGAGACACTCAGAGGGGATGACTGGGAGAGAAACATAATAGTCCAACCAATGTTGTGACCTAAGTTGGCTTTTGAGCAAATGCATTTGTTTAGGCTGTCAATTTTGTGTATTTTCTGTTTTAGGAAAGTTTTCACTTATCATTACAGATTTCCTGATTTATATGCTGCTGTTTGTTATGGTAAGTTTTTACTCCTTTCTGGTATCTAAATTTGAGCTGAACTCAAATTTACTATCTTTGGCAATTGCATATTTTTCTTTATTAATTTCATGTTTTACAAGGAATTAAATTTGATTACATAACTTCCTAGTGGTGCAAGTCATCTTGTACAGTAGATAGACCTACCATGTTACACTTTCTTGGTGCTTTTAGCAGATTGCCTTCCCTATGAAAAGCAAAAACTACAATGTTGGATTAGATTTATAAACATAATTTTCAAGAAGCTTGAGGACATCACCTTCTTGGTTATGCCTAGAAATCTTTTAGTAGGTTAACAATTCAGTGAAAAATCAATTATCAAATTCCAATCTTAGAATTATAATTTATGATTTCAATCTATATGTTGAATGTCTTTGCTGCATATTTTTTTTTTTTTTTTTTTGACCTTGTCTTTGCTCCATTTGTGAGTGCTTATATTAAAACTCTCTCTCTCTCTCTCTCTCTGTGGCATACTGTGGTTACATTGTCAACTTTTTGAAAGATCCAAGTGCAATTAAGGTTTGATTCCCTCACTTTTTTCAATATTGATTAGCTCCCTTTCCAACTCTAAATCCTTTTTCTGGGTTCCGAACATACATATTGCTTCATCAGGGCCCTGGTTGCCATTTCGTTCTTATTGGATTGGAATTTAAAAGCTTGACGAATTCTAACTTATACCTTTGGTTGTTTTTGTTAGAACAACTAAAATAAAATTTTAGAAAACTGGTTAAACAGAGCTAGATTGAATAGTATATATACAACAAACATCATCTAACCAAAGCTATAAAATAGTTAGCATGAAGTTTTAGAACAATTCTTCAACATTCAGTTTCATTTCTACATTTAAATCCTTTTTGTGGGTTCTGAACATCCATGTTTAATCAGTTTTTAATTTACGATTTCATTTCCCATTGTCTCTACCACAATTGGAATTTAAAAGCTTGGCCAATTCTAACTTACAGCTGAGGTTGCTTTCAATTTGTTCTTGCAGATGTTTCGCTTGGTATTCGATAAACCTGTTGCACCCACCTCAGAGCTCCTGAAGAAACTTAGGACCTATTCAGGTATATTGAGGCTAATATTTGTCTTTTTCTTTTCATTATCTTTCTTTGAAAAACTTATTTTCATATGAAAAAACTAGTCTCACCGATTATGTACCATTTTTACTTTTAGTGACCTATATGAATGAGTATTGAGATGAAGCCTTGAAATCATTGTAGCCAAAATAGATGTATGATAATATTGAGATTTTACTAAGCGATTGACAAATCGTGATGAGTATTACGCAGTAGAGCTCTTCATGACTAGATAACTCTCTAATGTTTATCACATTTTTCTTCTCTAGTGTCAATGAAGATGAAGGAATGCCAGGCAGGAGCAGATTTGGGCGGGAAGGGGGAATTTTGGTTTTAAATAATTATCCCTTTCTACTTTAGGGAGCTTTGGTGTTTGTGATGCTGACGAGGAGTCCCTTGATGAAAAGTATAAGAAGTTTTGATGTGATATTGCTCTGCTTTCTCATGATAGCAACGATTATCGGTTGATTGAGAATTACTTCATATGTCAATTTTCTAAACTTTGAATTTGAAATTTTTTTAAAAGCGTTTTGAAAGCTTTGAGTTTGGAGATTTTGAATATCCTAAGAGCTATGTACTCATTATGATTTGGTAATAGAGTGGCTTTGACATGTGGATGTCAATTTTTTTTTTTTTTTTTTTAAATGATTGGATGACATTTTAATTTTTGTGCATTTTTAACTATCCCAACTTTGATTTTTAGCGACGAAAATGTGTTGTAAAGAAAGTTATTTGTCTTTTAGCGACCAAATATCATTGTCGTTAAAAATGTCATTATTTTGTTTTTCGCGACCAAATTGGGATATTTTATGACGAAGTATTAGCGACCAAATGTGTTTAGTCTTGTAAAATCAAACATTTTGTGACAATATAAAATTGGTCACTAATTGTCATTTTCAGAGACATTTTCAAAAATTCGTCGCTAAAGACTTTTCTAGACGCACTTTTAGTGACTTTTTTAGTGACGAATTTAATTTTGTCACAAAAACTATTTAGAGACCAAAATAATGGTTTTAGGGACCAAAATGATTGGTCGCCAAAAGTCTTATATGTTGTAGTGTCATCTAGGCTTTCAATTTCTAATTCAAAATAAAATCTCCTATTAAACGAATCACTACATGAATTCTAATTAATTAATCATGTCTAACTCCATTCATTTAGAATTAATCCTTGATTTCCATTACTAAATTAATCTCAATTAAACTAATTTAATCTTATTTAATTTCGTTAATCTTAATCAATTTTTTGACAAAATGTCTAAAATATTCTTCACGTCAAATTCATGCTATTAGGCTTCTCAATTAATATTTTTGATACATGTATATATATATATATATATATATATATATATAAACGTTTTAATTTCAAGTCCTAAGTGATTCCTTAGCTTAATTTGATCCACCAAAATTATACAAAAGTTTTAAAATTGATCTAATTTTTCCTTAATCTTATAATTCTTGACACATGTATTTCCTTCACATTCCTAACCAATAGTATTCATTTCCAATTAATTTCTATTTACATTTCTATTCCTTGATATTATGAGGTACTTAAATTCAATATTTTTTTTTATTTTTTATTACATGTTAATGATTATTTCGACAACGGAATGCATGTGCACACATCATATTCTATTCACTATATACTTTTTCAAGTAATAAATTATTTATTCTATATAATCAAATAGCTTAATTTTGGTTTAAGGTATTGAAAGGTGCCTAATATTAATTATCGTTAATTGCATTATTCGAGGTGTTACAGGTATCCTACCATCGACAAAATTGATAGGCTCATGTTTTTCCATAATTAATTGGAAACTCTTCCCCAACATTTAGAACCAACAATCTTCTATGATGGGAAGAGAGTTGTGGTGGTAAGAAGTGAAAAAGATGTCATTGAACCATCTAAGTTAGGAGAAGACAAAGCAAAGGACTCAAGATGCTCCAAGAAAAGATAATTGAAACACCAAACATCTTTGCAGCTATTTTAGAACTCTACAAAATCAAGAGAAGCACCAAATTCACTATGAATCAATGTGAGTCATGGACCTTTGCATTTTTTAAAAATAAGCCGAAGTTCACATAATAAATCAAGCCAAAAAAGGCAAAAATCCTTTAGACAAGTCACATGGAAGACAAAACCAAGTAAGGCTCACATGATAGAAGAAGCCAAAAAGAAAGCTCACATGACATATATATCCAAGGAGACACAAAAAATTGAATCACATTGTGAATGAAAATAAGAAAGTCATGTACTGAATAAAACCAAAGTAGTGGAGATACCACTACTAAGTTGTTAGTTTCAATAAATTAGACTATAAAAGGTTTCTTGTCCTGTAACAAGAACCTCATATTTTAATTTTATGCATTTCAATTCCGAAATTGAAGTCCACTCTTTGCCTATAAAAAGGGTATAGTTGCGTCTTGTAGAAATAGAGCCAAGAAGTAGAGTTTTATAAGTGAGTAAGAGTGTTCTCTTTATTTTTCTTATAATCTCTGTAGTTTTTTAAGTATTCAATAAATGTTTTTATTTCCAAGTACAAGTAACATTCACCGAAAGTAAAAAATTACACTTTCTACTTGTTAAAATGTTTGAAAAGTATAAATAACAGACAAAATAAGGTGGACATGAAAAAGTAAAACCTTAAGGTAATTTTATAAATAATCAATATTTAATTTCGTTAATTACAAATATTATCTTTGAGATTATGATAAAAAAATTCATACTATATATAAAAAAATATTCTTTTATTTCATATGGTCGCCACATTATCACGTCATATCATTAAGGACACATTTAGGAAATTCAAGAATGGGTATGTATCATCACCATTTTTATTTTTAGTTATCATTTATTTATTGTTTTCATGGTTCCTGATACAACCCTATTGGTTTGTCTTGAAAAGTTAGCTGGAGCTCATAATTAGGAGACAATGTGGTTGTTGTTGTTGTACAATAATCATTGATGTGCATATATAGGGGTGTTTTGGGAAGTTAGTAAAAAGTTGACTTTTGATTTTTTATTAAGTTTTTTAGTTTTTTGAAAAGTGATTTGGGAAGTTGGTAAAAAATTGACTTTTGACTTTTTAGTTTAATATTTGTTTATGGTGTCAAATCAAATTAAAATGACCAAAATACCCTTACCCAACATAAGAAATTTATTTTTTTATTTTTTTGTCATAGGCCCCAATTTGTAATTTCACATTTGTGTTTTTATAACTTCCCAAACCAATTTTGTTTCGTTTTTGCCACTTGCGTTTTTGGACCAAAGATAAAAAAAACGTGACTTTTTATTTTAGTTCCCAAAACGGCACATGATGGAGTCCATTCTGGGTTTTATTTTGATATAGATTGTGAAGAGTCAAAATGTATGACAGGAATCACTGAAGATAGAATTCCAAATCTGCATACCATCCCTTCTTTTGCCGTTAAAAAAACGTGTTTGGGATTGCCGATGCGTATGGTGCGAAATAGCAACTGTCATATATTTTATTGAGCCTATTTCAAAGTTTAATTTGATAATTTAAACCGTTTACATTTTAGAAGTTATCGAGTAAAATATATCAGTAAAAAATTACATCAATTAGATATCGTTGGCTTTTTTTTATCAAATTACATTTGTAATTATAAAAAAAAAAAGACAAATGTAATTTGAAATATAAAACTCAATACAAATGTGATTTGATGAAAGAGATAACGATATCCGATCGACGTGATTTTTTACAGATATATTTCACTTAATATCTTTTAAAATGTGAGCGATTTAAATTATCGAATTAAACCTTAAAATAAACCTAATAAAATGTGCGGCAGCGCACCATGTGCAGCTGTAACCCAAACTCTAAAAAATCTACATCCGTCCTTCTTGCGAAAGTAAATTTTGCTGGTTGTTATTTATTTATTTATTTTGTAATGATGAAACAACAGCTTACATAGGCCTACTCAAAAGGCTTCCATTCCATATGGTAGTAGTAGAGTTTATGGTTTGTGGAAGGAAGATCAGCTGCAAGGTGAAGTACTGAATATCCTTAACAGAGTTAACTCTACATGGCCACAATTCCAATTTTTGACGGTACCAACTACGAGTTTTGGAGTGTGAAGATGAGAACTCTGTTTTTATCTAAGGGTTTGTGGGATACGGTACAGGATGGGTACAACCATGAGGCCAATGAACAGAAGGATGCTGCAGCTCTTTCTCACATCCAGCAAGGCGTCTCAGGCTGGATCTTTCCAAGTATCAAGGATGCTACAACAGCCAAACAAGCTTGGGACATTCTCTCCAAATTGAATACTGAGGTCAGAACCAACGGGTTAAGCTTCATTTACAATCATTTTTATTTTTTATTTTTGGGTTAAATTCGTTTTAGCTCATCAGAATTTCAGGCTAAACTTCTTTACCCCTTACGGCCCAAAAATAATCAATGTGATTTTAGACCACATATAAAATGATTATAATACCATTAAATCTTGAAAAATGCTTGAGAGCACTAATTAGTGTTCCCACTAATTAGGTGGCAGTGGGTCCCGCCATTAATGATGTGATGTTTTGGTCTTGGAGTTGTATTTTTTTTTTTTTACTTTTTTAATGCATTAGTGCTATTAGTGGTGATGTTTTTAGTGTGATGAATCATTGTTGTTAAATCTTATATTTTTTTTCTGTTATTTTCTCTCTATCTCCTCACATACACATAATTTATCACGTTTAACATTAATTTAATTAGATCACAATTAATTTTAAATTCTTAATCATTTATTTCAATTCTTAACTTTTTATTCTAATTTTAATTTTATTATATTTTATATCACAATTAATCCTAAATATTTAATTATTTATTCTAATTACTAAATTTCTAATCTTATTTTAATTTAATATTTTAGATCACAATTAATCTTAAATGCTTAATTATCTATTATAATTCCTAACATGTTAATCTAATTTTAATTTAATTATATTTTAGTTCAATTTTTAATTATTATTTATTTTATATTTTTATTTAATTATATTTTAAATCATTTCTTAGTTGTATTTTATATTTGAGACCAATTTTTAATTATATTTTAATTTGATTTATTTTATTTTAATTAACATATTCATCTAATTTTAGGTTTAGAGAAAATTGGGATAAAATTGTTTTTTTGTTATATTAATTTCACTTTAATTTTTTAGGAAATCAAATCCACTCTCAAAAGTAGTGTGTGAAACACACATTCTGTTAGTTTTGATGGAAAAATCAATGGTAGTACTTCAATATAAAATCATATGAGGTTTTTCTAGCTATATTTGAACCATAGGTAGGTAAAATGCTCCAACCCCAACCACAAGGGGATAAAATAAATTTAACCCTTTATTTTTTTTATTTCCTTAAAAAAATACAAGATGTTAATGGGTTAGTAAGTTACTTCACAACGAAAGGATAACAGTCGCTCCATCGACTCAAATCCCGAACGTCTGACTTTCTCGTTATTTTAAATTTTCAAGGGACGACTACATGGTCCATAATATAAATAAATTTTATGGTATTATGCATATAACAACCTTCATAATCCAAGATCTATAACTATCATGATTTTCATATAAATAATTGTACTTACCTAAATCCATTCCTGCGGTACTTACCTAAATCCATTGCTACGGAAAACTTTAGAGATTCAGTAGATAAACACTGGGTCTGTTTGGTACCGTTTACGTTTTCAGTTTACATTTACAAAAATTTTATAAGTTGGTTTTTGTTTATTTTTTGTTTATTTTTAGAAAAACATAAACTACAAACGCGTTTGGTAATTGACAAAATGTTTAAAAATATAAAAAAGAGTGAGAAATTACAAGTGGTGGCAAGTGGCGGCGGAAGACGGTGGTGGAAAGTGGTGATAGTGGGTGGGTAGCGGGTGGTGGTAGATGGGTGGATGACAGTGGTGGGTGGTGGGTGGTAACGAGTGGGTGCTGGTGGCGGGTGATGGGTGGTGGTAGCAGGTGGGTGGCGGATAGCGGGTGGTGGCGGGTGGTGGTGGTGGGTGGGTGGGTGGGTGACGGTGGCGGGTGGTGGGTGGTAGCGGGTGGGTGGTGGTGGTGGTGGTGGTGGTGATAGGTGGGTGGCGGATGGCGGGTGGTGGTGGTAGGTGGGTGGCGGATGGCGGGTGGTGGTGGGTGGGTGGTGGCGAATGTGTGGTGGTGACGAGTAGGTGGCGGGTGGTAATGGTGGGTGGGTGGGTTACGGTGGCAGGTGGTGGGTGGTAGCGAGTGGGTGGTGGTGGCGGGTGGTGACGGGTGGTGGGTGGTGGTGGCAGGTGGTTGGCAGATGACGGGTGGTGACGGGTAGGTGGCGGGTGGTGGTAGTGGTGGGTGGGTGGGTGGTAGCGAGTGGATGGTAGTGGTGGGTGGGTGGTAGGTGGTGGGTGGTGGTGGCAGGTGGGTGGCAGGTGGCTGGTGGTGGTGGGTGGCTGGTGGTGGCGAGTGATGGATGGTGGTGGCTGGTGGGTGATGAGTGGTTGTGGCGGGTAGGTGGCGGGTGGTGGGTGGTGGCAGGTGGATGGCAGGTGGGTGGTGGTGGTGGTGGTGGTGGCGAGAGGTGGGTGGTGGTGGCGAATGGGTGGCAGGTGAGTGGTGGATGGTGGTGGGTGGTGGTGGCGGCTGGGTGGTGGGTGGTGAGTGGTGAGTGGTGGTGGTGGCGGAAGACGGCGGTGGAAAATGGTGGCGGGTAGTGGCTAGTGTTGGGTGGTAAAAAAAAAAAAAAAAACTGACAACTCAAAACGGAAACACATCTTTTGAGTTTACATTTTTTGGCTAAATTTATAAATTGAGACCACTGATTTATAAATCAAAAATTTATCAAACAAGTTTTTATTTGAGTTTTTAAAATTTTTGTAAATATAAACAGAAAACTGAAAACGTAAGTGTTACCAAACGACACCTAAGTTTTTGATTTATGAATAAATGATTTCTCTCTCTTAACCCTCTTTAAAATACGTGAATTCAGAATTTTTTTATGGTACTTTGAATGTTATTTTATAGGCAAAGCAATGACTAATTTCCTTGTTCAAAGATTACTCTACTGGCCCATCAAAATAAGAAACTTGAAAACCACTCTTCTTATTGACCTATCAGTTAAAACTTGTGACTAAAGATATGGGACATAAATCCTATTAAATCTATAATTAATATTGCCATATCATGTGAATCACTATGATGACTAAATAATTAAATTTAATCTTACACACCAGGTCACTCCTAGCATTTACCATTTATTTGTGTTTATAATTGGACAAATTTTACTTTATCACTTTGTGATTTGATCTATGTTGGGATTCCTCGTTTCTCTTTAGGAAATAACCATGTAGCCATATTTGTGAACCAAAGTATACTATTAACCCTGCTAATGATTTAATGAAAAA
Source organism: Camellia sinensis (assembly GCF_055761805.1). Classification (NCBI taxonomy): domain Eukaryota; kingdom Viridiplantae; phylum Streptophyta; class Magnoliopsida; order Ericales; family Theaceae; genus Camellia; species Camellia sinensis. The sequence goes on from NC_138965.1 coordinate 88,867,126, forward strand.
GATTAAAATGTCTCTATATATAAGTAATCTAGGTGTGGGAACTACGGATATTTTCATTATTTATTTGGGAGACAAAATGCATCTTAACTCCTATACTTTATTTTATGTTTAATTTATTCCTTTAAAATTTAAAATGAGCATATAATCTCCCTTATGTCTATATGTGTTTTACACTTGCTATTAAATTACACAATATTTAATGTTACAAGGGGTTTATGTAATTATTTTCAATTGAGAATGGGATAATTCACACATTTTGCTTTTTATTTACAGAATGTAATAATACCCATAGACCTGAGGCAAACAGGGGCAAACCATTTGATAGTGGCTACACTTGTAGCAACTATGGCCTTTACTGCTGGTTTCACAATGCCCGGTGGATACAATGGCAACGATGGCCCAAACCAAGGTAGGGCGATTCTAACAAGAGAAGCAGCTTTCAAAGCTTTTATGGTAACAGATGCTATGGCCATGTCATTATCCTTTTCAGCGGTGCTCATCCATTTTTATGTGACTATTATTGACAATCGGGATGAAGTAAGGAAGCTAGTTGATATAGCTGCTTATCTTCTTATTTATGCTGCGATTGCAATGGTGTTGGCATTCGCTACGGGGACATATGCTGTCTTAGCACATTCATCTGGCCTTGCTATTTCAGTTTGTGTTATCGGCTGCCTTTCCCTATTAGTTTTCACGAATACCGACATCACGGAAAAAGTTGGTGATGCATTCGTAAAAGCCGTTCAATTCAATACGGAAAAAGTTGGTGATGCATTCGTAAAAGCCGTTCAATTCAATTATTATTCATTCGTAAACGCCATTAAATCTAGAGGGGGTACGTTTTCAAAAACACCATTTATTATAATAATATTAGTTATAATTATTTACAAATTATAGATACTTGCTCCTTCTAAATTTTTCTTCTTTTACAAATTTTAAGAATCATCTTCTCTAGATTTTAAAATAAAGTTTGATTGACTATCACTCTATATTGATGAAACATATAATCAAAATATAAAATTAATATAAAAAAAGACAAAATATAATAAAAGAAATTTATTTTTTTTATAATTAGTGTTAATTATAAGCTATAATATATGAGCATCCGCATCAAATTAGCTAAAATCGATTCTTAGCTAAACTAGTGATATTGTTCATCAAAAATGGATGTCCATCAGTCTCGTTATAGTAGCTCGCTACAACAAGCGAGGTACTGTTCATTGCTACAACACGGAGATTAGTGTTGCCGAATGTCCGCTCGGAAGTCTGGCCGGACGTTAGGTCGGTCAACGACCATTTTTTTTTTTTTTTTTTTTGCATTTGTTAAGAATTATTTGGTTGGTAACTCATCAATTTAATAAAAAAGAAAGAATAACAAACACATTAAGAAAATAATAGTTTAATAAAATTAAGTTAGAATAGAGAGTTTGATATAATAGGCACTAAAGAGGTGATTAGCTAAAATAGTAAAATAGCTTTTTTAGCTATAATTTGACTAAAAATTTGAAGAGGCTGGTGTGGATGCTCTAAAGAATAAAATCAGATATCAGTTAGTTACTTGATCGCGTTAGTAGAAATTAATATTATAATTTGTATTTTATTTCTAAATTTTTTGATTAGATATATATATATATATATATATATATATATATATATATATATTCGTCCTCTATATGATAATTCTACCCTGTCCTATTGTTTATCGATGCTATGGTTTCTTCAATGTATTTAGAGAAAATATCATTTCGCCGTCCAAACTTTCACGTGTTTTTCAATTTGACCCTTAGACTTCGATTAATATTAATTTTACAATTAAACTTTCAAAATTTTGATCAATTTGGCCCTTGTCGTTACATTCCGTCTACAATTGGATGAAATGTGTTGACATAGGGGGTAAATTGATTTTTAAGGTACAAATTGATTTTTAACGTATAGTTCAAAGGGTAAAATGAAATTTCTAATGAACTTTGGTGTCATGTCCGCACATTCCGTTCAATTATAGACAGAATGTGATAGCAGGGGCTAAATTGATTAAAATTTCAAAATTTTGGATGTAAAATTGATATTAATCGAAATTTAGGGGTCAAATTAAAAAATGAGTGAAAGTTTAAGGGACAAAATGATATTTCCTCATGTATTTATTTACAAGTTTGAATTGTGTGGGAAGTGCAGGTTTTAGTTTGAGAGGGTAAGGCACCCAAATCTGTATCAGTAGTGATGTAAAGTCTATGCTTATGGTTCTACGGGTTTCTACGTAAATAAAGATTACAAAAAGTCTCTGATTGTTGACACATATATACACTAGCGGTTGGGCACACACGATGTGTGTGCAAATTAAATAAATAGGCATAAAAGAAAATAATAATGAAATTAATATTATAATGTGTACTTAGCTTAAGTGGTATGAGTCCTCATACTTAAACCCATGGTCATGGGTTCAAGCCTTGCCCATCTCTTTGTTTAATTTTTTTTAAAAAAATAAAAAATACTGCCACATGGCATGAGGAGAGTGAAGCAAGCTTCAGACACCATATTATGTGTTCACTTTATAATAGTATAGATATATATATATATATATATATATATATATATATATATATATATAAAATAGTTGGGGTGTCCGTGAGTTGCATGTGGCATGTGAATTGATTTATAAATGAAACATTGGTCCTTATTTAGATTGTCTTCTCAGATAATCTTGTATTAATGTATTAATGTGAGTTTCTGTTTTATATAGTGATTTTGTGTTTAGTTTACACTGTTGTAATTATAGTTTATTTTGCGGGCATAAACACTCTAAGATAGAAATAAGTTAAAATATGAGTTTGTTTAGGGATGGGTAGGAGTCTAAAAATGGCCTGTGGGTGGCCCGGGGTGGGCCTGGCCCTTTTAGGCCCGAACCTCTTGGCTTGGGCCTGAGATATCATTTTGAAGCTTGGCCTAGCCTGTGGCCCAACCCATTGGTCCGCTTAAGGCCCGGCCCGCCCGAGGCCCAGTGTATTTTTTTAGTAGAAAATAATAAAATTTTGGTAGAAAAAATTAAAAAAAATAAAAAAAATGGCCAAGCCTAGGCCCGAGGTGTGAAACCTTGTATTTTTATATAATAAATATAATATATATATATATATATATATTTAATTTTCTTAAATAATTATTCACAATATTTTGAATTTAATAGTTTATATATTTTTATACTGAAAATTTATTCAAAATAAAATAAAATAAAATATATTTTGACTTTATATTATTACTCAATATTAATTTTTGAATCTTATGATATTTTTATTATATTTTTCTCTATATTTTTTTGTAATCAAATTACACTGGAATCTAATATTTTCTGTACTAAAACCCAATCAAAAAACCATGGGTTTGCTCCCTAGGTTTTCTCGCTTTCCACCTTCAACGTGTAATCATCTTATGTATCAAAAGAAAACATGGTGGACATGCTGATGCCATGCCACCAGGTGTTCAATTTCTTTTTCTTTTTTTTTTAAATTTCTTTTCATTTTCTTTTTTCTTCTTTTACTTTTCCTCACTTTGCCCATAAATTGAGCCTAACTTTTCGTCACAATTTTCACTTCCAGTTTCATCTCTCTCTCCTTCTCGGTTCCCTCTCTTTCTCTCCACCTCTCATTCTCAAAACTCTTTCTTTTTCTTTATCTTTATTCTTACTCCTCCTCCCGACCTCCATAGCCACGGCCTTAACCCATACTATCACCAACCCGTAAACTTCTCCCCCACCGGCACACCGTCGGACCGCCACCACCACCATTACCTAATTCTATTATCATCTAGAACCACCATTCACAACGTGTTGTAGGTGAAGAGAGAGAAGAAGAAGAAGAATGAAGATGGAGGAGAAAGAAACAAAGTTAGAGAAGTTTATTTTAAATTTTAAAAGTTGGTTTTCGGCTTACTTTCGGCATGCCAAAACCATCCATTCCGAGGAGAAATGAGAAAAATAGGCCATGTAAGATGAAGTATGAAGTAAGTTGAAGATATTGGCGAAAGAATGAAGTAAAACCACTAAGAATTAAGAAAGTTATGGAGTCCGAAAGATGGTTTGAAGAAATGTCCGAGACGGTAGGAAAATAATCTTATTTTTCGTCAAATTTTAGAGATCCGATGGCATGCAAAAATAGACGGAACGAGGCGTGTGAGTAGTGAACCAAAAACTAGGCCGTGAGGTAAATCTAATGACAGAAAAATAAGATAAAACAGAGTTATGATGAAAAAGATATAAGAACTTGAACCAGTGGATTTGAAACAAAACTTCTGGGTCATGTTCGTGCATGCTACTGCTGTTTGGAGAAGATGAATTGAATTTTACCCAACGTTTCTCGGCTCATGGTGCTACGGTGCATCCTAGTACATTTAGGTTAATCGAGTGGTCCTATGACACACCCTTAGTTTTTCGACATGTAGAATCCATTTTTGGGGTTATATCTTGCAAATTCTGAGTCTAAGATGATGATCGACAACTAAAAGTTCTAAGAGAATCCAATGGAAAATCAATGGTGAGATCACGTCCGATTAATGTGAAATTTCAACAAGACGATCATGGAGCTAGGACGGTCATATCTTATGATCAGAATCATAAATCAAATTCGGATCGTTAGCAACCTAACATAGTAAGAAAGCCCTCTCAACCCTCTCATTTTTTTTTTTAATCGTTGAAATTTTCAGATGATAAAATGACTAATTTATAGATAGGAATTTTTATATAGATATATGTAAATTTTGTGATGTGTATATCAAATAGTTGAAGATGTTGATAGTCTTAAAGTCATGGTACTAGTGTGGAAATATGCTTGCATGGGTAGTTTATACCATTAAAAGAGGATTGAAGAATTTATTTGGTCCTTGAATCTGCCAGAAAATTTGTACGAATTTTTAGACAATTTTATAATCGAAATTTAAAGATGATTTATTCTAAAAAGTTGTTTATAATGATATCTACTTCATCCATAAATTTTTTAAACAATTATGGAGTTTTGTACGAGTTTATACAGATTTTTAACCAAATCTGGAGCTATAGGCAGATTTTACTCTGTGTTTGAAAAATCATTAAAAATTTTATATTAAACCAAATCTGGTAATTTCTAAACAAAAAATGAAATTTGAGAAGTCTAGTTTCATAATAAATTTTTAGATTATGGAATTTATTTATAAATTTAAGTATGGAATTAATTTAAGAAAGTGTGATAAATCTGTGTCATCCATTTTCTTGGAATTTTTAAGAATTATTTATAATTTATTTTTATAAACTTCTTTTTGAAAAATGACCACAACATGTTTATTGAGTATTTTGTATATTTTTATGAATTTTCGAGTTGTATAAGTTATTTATTTATAATTTTATTTGCGAGATATATATTTTAAAAATTTTGGCAGATTCAGGAGGAATAAAAAAAATTATCTCTTCAATTGTTTATTTGGACTAAAATTTAATATTGTGCTAGTCTAATATTGTGGATTAAAAATACATGCATGTGTGTGATTATGATTTATTTCTTTTCGGTATCGACATTATTATTTCATGCCATGGTTTAAATAAATTGTTTACTTAAATCTTGAACATTTGTTTATTATTGTGTGACATGTGTAATATTTTATGTTGGGATTTTAATGAGTTGGTATAACATTATTGGTAATTAAATTTTGAATTATTGTGAATATCTCAACAAGTAAAGAAAAACGAAATTTAACCAATGATACATTAAAATGTAAAAGTGATGGGGTGAGCCCGGTGTAGGCGATATAAGGTTGGTGGTGCGGGTGTCACAACATAGACCGTTCCCTTGGGGCAGACTGTGATGTCACGACTCGGGTACGTAACGCTGGTACGTGGACATCATTGGTAGTTACAGTAAGTAACATTTAAATATTTGACCAAGGAGGAGTCAGAATTGCCCGTGGCCATTACTTAGCGGTTGAGTGGAAATAGTACTCCGCGGGGAGCTACTTAAACTTATCTGATAAACTAAATCTATGAGAATTTTAAAAAAAAAATGGGAATTTTCCTTATGATGAAATACTGCTTCTGTTTGTCATTGTTATTTATTTATTATCTATTGTTATTATTTCAACTGATGGCATTCCTGTTATGCTTATTAAATGCTACATGTTATTCTGTTACTACGCATTATTCATTACTTGTGAGTATTATTATCGGGGTGGGTATTTCGGGTTGTAGTATCTTATTGAGCTCGTTGCTCATTGGCATTCCCGTTGCCCTAGTGTTTCATGCCAGGTACCGAAGAAACCAAAGGAAACACCGAGGTGTTGGAAGGCAACATTCAACCCTGATTAGCTTGAAGCGTGCCAAAGTTCCATGAACCATTTTTCTGAGTTTCTAGTTTTTCTCTAGTTTTTTTTTTATTTTTTTATTTGTGTACTAAGACAAAGTTTTAAGTTTGACTGGAGTTATAATTTAAGAACTTTTAGTTTTTGTGTTGTTAATTAATGGATGATGGTAAATTTGGTGGCAACATTGATGATGATTCTTAATTAAGAAAATCCATTTTAAGTTTTAAACCTTATTATGATGTCCTCAAATTTTGGGGCGTCACACGAGGCCCGCCCCACCGGCCCACCCAAGGCCTGAATACCCTCTGGGCTTAGGGCTGGGCCTGAGCCTAGTTTTTTGGCTCATGGGCCTGCTCGGCTTGGCCCAAATTTTGGTGAGAGCCCGTGAGGCCTGATATGGGCTGGGCCGGGCCGAGCCAAGGGCCAGATTTACACCCCTAGGGATGGGTTGTCCATTCAAAGCTAAAATAGTTAATAAAACAAAACACCCCATCACATTACTTTCTCTTTCTCTTCTTCTTCTTCTTCTTCTTCTTCTTCTTCTTCTTCTTTTTTTTGTATGCATATCTTTTCATAAAAAATCAAAGAGTCAACTAAAATAGCTTATTCCCAGATGAATTTGGTGATTATTTATGGATATCTAATTCTTTAGAAGTGAAGTTAATCTTTATTTATTATTTTTTTGATAATGTTAAGTACAAAAAAATAGAATATAAAACATATTGTAACGCCCTCAAAATAAACCTACAAATCATACATTCATGATACAAGAAAGAGATATCATATTCCAAACATCATAGTATTCTTACAAGAGATATTAAATGTTGACAACAAAAGTAAATGCCCTATGGGCTTACAACTTTCCAAGTCAACACTTGGTCCAACAAAAGAAGAGTCCTAACTCTTTATACAAAATAAGCCCTCAGCTTGATTTACATGTAATACAAAAAGATAACAACAAAAAGATCTTTCAGCCTCTAAGCCTCCCAAGCTACATCCTTGGAGGTGGCATATCACCTGTACCTGAAAAATGATGTTCCATATAGGGTGAGCCAAAGCCCAGTAGAGATATACTAAACCAAATATGAGCAATAACTAAAACATTAGCATTTGATAAATATTTAACTCATATACAAAAATTTACATCTCTTTCATAACCAATTTATATTCACAACCATATTTCCATTTCATTATCCAATTCAAATCATAGATATGAGCCATTATTTATTAACACTGCTGATGATGAGACTACAACTCATACTATCAGTATTTTAATCATAATCAATTCAAATGAGACTACAACTCATATTATCAACACTTCAATTATCTACGTTATGCAAACGTAATTAAGATTTCGGGACTTTCACCCTGGACACTCCAGCCAACGTAGTTATCAATGGAGTCCATCCCCTATCTTCTCCCAAACAGGTTTGAGAGTACATCCCCTATCTCCTCCCAAACAAGATACATATACAATGTATTTAAACGCTTCATCATATACAATGATCAATCTAGGCACATATTCAATGTATCAATTCAACCGTCATATTCAATGACTTAACCATTTGATTAGTTTCAGTTTTCCCTAATCAACATACAGTATCTACAACAATCAAGATTATCCTCCACCGATAGCCCAAAGCAGTTATTTCTAAACAGACAATAAATTCATCAAATAGATAAATTATCAACAATTTCTTAGGTGAGTGATTAACTAATCCAACTACACCATTCAATCTCACAACTTCCCAATTTCATGATTTTCATCCCAATTTCACATTCTCATACTTTTCCAAATTAATTATACAAATTAATTAATCACATTAAATTAGGGCATTTTCCCTATTTCTCAAATATTGATCCTAAGACCAAATTCCACCAATTTGACTCACAAACCCTCATTTCCAAGGCCTTATATGCACATGGAACTTTAAAACACAAAACCCCTCTTTATATGATTTCAATATAAACCCTAACTTCCCAAATTAGCAAAACTTCACCATTTATACAAAATGACTAAAATCTATGTCAAAACTCATAAGAAGGAGTAGGGTTTCCCTACCTCAAATGAAGAGACCCAATGGAGAAGATGAAGGAAACTCAAGATGCTCCAAACCCAAAAATTTTCGAATCAAAACGTAGCCCACACCAAGCTCCACACTTTTTACAAAGGGACTAGAGTATTTCTAGAGAGAAAGTGTATTATAGAGAGAGAGACAGCCGATCTAGGGTTTGAGAAGAAAAGGAAATCAAAAACTGAGAGAGAAGACTGCTGCTGCGATCTGATATAATCGAGCCTTGCTCGAGCGAAGGAGTGGTTGCTCGACGACCAGACACAAAGAAACCTCGCTTGAGCGCAAAAAGACTCGCTCGAGCCAACAGCACGAAGCTTCAGGTCTGCAACCCAGAAGCACACTCGAGCGCAAGAATGCTCGCTTGAGCGAAAAAACCCAAAACATATAGCTCGCTCGCTCGAGCAAAAGAAAGCTCGCTCGAGCCAAGAAACACAACCTTTAGGTCCAAACTCAGACGTAGACGCATGCTCGAGCGAAGGAACCCTAGCTCAAGCGAAGGAACTAAAACACAGAGCTCGCTCGAGCGACAAAATCCTCGCTCGAGCGAAGACACCAAAAGCTGGGCAGCAACCATTTGTTTCAAAACACATCCAACCTGTTACAAACCTGCCTAACACATTCTAAAACTCAAATACAAAGAATTAAAGGATGGAAATACAACATATACAACAACAGACATTTACGGAACCGAGTCCGAAATACAATAACCAATGGAGGGAAAACCGGGATCACTATACATATAAACTACTATCTAGTTAAAATTTTATTTAAAAAAGTGGTAAATTTTTATTATGTCTTTGAAAAGTGCACATAAGTTCCTTTGGTAAATTTTCTATGTAATGATAAGAGTGATTATCTATAATATTTTTTTTTATTATTTATCTTCTACAATGGTTATTTGCTTGCCTTTATCTAGTCTAGTATTATATGCTAGATTCCGTTTATAATTTTTAATTGATTATTTTTAAGTGTTTTTGTTAAGTTCTTTTTATAACTTAATTAATGTATTATTTTACTCTATTATTATTTGTACCGAAACGTTATTATTTAAGTTTTTTTTTTGGGTGAATATTATTATTTAAGTTATTTGATCCTAGTTCTTCAGTATATCTACTATTCACATCATTTTATTGGTTCTTATAGCGATCCCGGGTTTACCCTTGTTGTACAGTGATCCGGGCATGTGTCTGTGGATGTTGGTAGTTGATTATTATCTTGTTTACATCCTTTTACTTCGTGTTTGAGTTATAGGATGTGTTGGGCAAGCTTGTTACAGGTTGGTTGAGTTTAGAAACCAAAACTAGTTGCCCAGGTTTTGGCCTGTCCGCTCGAGCGGGGGTTTGGGCGCTCGAGCGGGGAATACACCCATCCAGTATTTTTTCCTGTGCAGTGTTGTACGCTCGAGCGTGGGATTAGCCGCTCGAACGGGGTTGTGTGAGTTCTGCTCGAGCGGGGAGTTGGAAGCTCGAGCGGAGACCTGGCTCTGTAAAAGTGCTGGGAGAGTGCATCCGGCGCTCGAGCGGGAGTTTGGACGCTTGAGCGGGGGTCTGTGAGTGACGCTCGAGCGGAGTGTTTGACGCTCGAGCGGGGCGACTGGGTTTAAGTCCCGAGTTGTGACTTTTCAAATCACTTTTTCACTTTCTCCTCTCTCTCCTACTTTTCCAAAAACACCATTGGTGAGCCTCTCTCTCTAGATACTACCTTCTCTCTAGGTTTTGATCTAGTAGGAGTGATTTGCTCATCTTTGGCCTTTACAAAAAGGTTGTTGATCGTCGAGGGCTACATTTTAATCTGAAAATTTCAAGTTTTGCTGCACGTTGGGTTTTGTCATCTTCTCCTTTGGGGCTCCGAATTTGAGGTAGGGATATCCTACTCCTCTCTATGGATTTTGTCTTTAAATTTTGGTATTTTGTGATGTTGGGGTTGGTTTGGTAATTTTGTGAAAGTTTGGGGCTCTTGTGTTATTTTACTATAGTTGGGGTTTTATTCATAATAAACCTAGATGCATGTTTGGCATAGAGAAATCGAATTAATGTTGAATCATTGATGAAAATGGGACCTAAGGGTTGAAATGTTAATTAGGGAAAATGACCTAATTACATTGTTTGATTAATTGGGATAATTAATTGTGAGAAATGAGGAAATGAAATGGAATTGTTGAGATTGGGAATGTATGGGGTTAAAGGGTGTAGTGGAATTGTTTATCACTCGCCGAAATGAAGTGTTGATTAAATATCCATTTGTGCATTTATTTTCTGTTTAGAAATAACTGCTTTGGGCTATCGGTGGAGGATAGTCGTGATTGTTGTAGACAATGCATGATGATTAGGCAAACTGAAACTAATCACTCGAATGTGTCATTGAGATTGACGATTGAAAGAATACATTAAATTTATGTATTGTGTGATGATGTGTATAATTGTTGTTTATATGCATTGTGTTGTGTTGGAGGAGATACGGGATGTACTCCACGGTTTAGGGGAAGATAGGGGATGGACCTCTAAACCGGATGTGTTGGGAGGAGATAGGGGATGGACTCCATAGATAGAGCTCATATGCTTATCTATTATTGTGTTGACAAAGCTCATATGCTTGTCATTGGAAGTGTGAAAGTGCTCATATGCATATCTGTGGAAGTGATGATATAGCTTGTATGCTTATCTGTTGTTGTGTGATATAGCTCGTATGCTTATCTAATATGATATGGGAAGTGTTTGATATGAGTTATTGTCTCATATGAGTTGTTTGGCCAGGTTCTGAGCCATGGTTGAAATTTGAAAATTAAAAGATATTGGAAAATGAGTTGTACTATGGACTTGTATGTCATGAAAATGTAAAGTGTGATAAAGGAAAGAATCAGTGTGGACCAACTATCAACTGCTAATCTTTTAGTCATTGTTCATATTTGGTTTAGTGTATTTCTACTGGGTTGTGGCTTACCCTATATGGGAACATCATTTTCAGGTACAGGTAGCATGCCACCTCCAAAGACATAGCTTGGGAGGCTAGAGGCGGACATACTTTTGTCGTTTTACTTTTGATGTATTACATGTAAATTCAAGCCAAGGGCTTAAGGTGTAAATGAGTTAGTACTCTTTTGGTTGTAACCAAGTGTTAACTTGGAAAGCTGTAAGCCCGTAGGGCATTTTGCTTTTGTTGTTAACATGTAATACTTTTGTAATCAAACTCTGATGAATAGAAAAATGTGGTTATTTCATATGTTAATGAATGTCTTATTTGATGGGTTTAATGTTATTATTTTGAGGGTGTTACAACTTGGTATCAGAGCGTACCGGGTTCGAATACTTTGGGTACGTGGGAAGTGATTAGGATCACAATGGGTTTGTCTCGCTTGATAGAGACTTAGATGTGGTGTCATATGCCATGTGTTTAATTGATAACATGCTTATGTGACTATGTGGGTATGGGATTTAATTTCTAGGATGTTGATTGGATCCTTGGGTTTCTGGGAGTCTTGTTGGAAAAGCACTTGATCAATGTTGTTTCTAACCGGAACTCTAGTAACGCCTCGGGACTGTCATTATCCGGAAATGAAAATTCGTAAGTGCTTATGTGTTTATGTGCTTACGTGGAGTGAATTACAGTTGTCCATGCATTAGGACGTGAGTGTTTAGTTTTGGCACATTTGTGAATGTGCTAACGTTCTGTGTTACCTTTATTAGGATGTCAGGACGAGGAAGAGGTGCTAGGCGTGGTAGACCTGCGAGGCAGGAAGTACCTTTACCGGATGAGATTCCGGCAGTGCAGGAGGGTGTTGGTCAGGCCAACGTGGCCGAGCCAGCGGGTCAGCAGGCTATGAGTGCTTTGGCACGAGAGATAGCAGGAGCTTTGGGTATTCTCAGAGCTGGGAATCAGGCAGCTGAGGTAGGGCCCTCTTTCTTGAAGAGAGAGTTTTTCCGGTCTAACCCGAAGGAGTTTGTTGGGGATCCAAAGGAGCCACTGAAGGCTGACGAGTGGCTAGAGCAGATGAGTAAGACGTTTGAGATGCTCGGCATCGAGGACGGAGCACTGAAAGTGACCTTGGCATCCTTCCAGCTGAAGGGAGATGCGGGTCAATGGTGGAAGTACGAGAAGGCTCGTGTTGGTGGTACATGGAAGGCGTTTGTAAATGCTTTCCAGGAGAGGTTTTTATCTGCAGTGGCTAGGGAGAAGCTGAGGGATCAATTTAGCCGGCTTAATCAGCAGGGCATGTCTGTGGCAGAGTTTGAGGCCACTTTTACTAGTTTGTCCAGGTTTGCACCTGAGTTGGTGGCGTCCGAAGAACGCCGTTGCTACGAGTTTGAGCGGAAGTTGAGGCGGGGCCTCAAGCTGAGAGTTGGTGGGTCTTACATCCGAGAGTATAGACACCTAGTGGATGCTGCAGCTCATATGGAGCTCATGATGTAGGAGGAGGATGAGGGGCAGAGAGGCTCCAAGAGGAGCCAAGATAGCCAGGGTGATGGCAGGAGACAGAGGGGTTCCAACCCTCAGCAGCCTCAGGGAGGAGTTGCCAGATCGACCTTTCCGGTACCGAGTGCAGGATCGGGGAGAGGTAGTCAGAGAGGCCTGACTTGTTTTGCGTGTGGCCAGCTGGGTCACAAGTCTTCAGTTTGCCCGCAGAAGGGAGGGGGTCAGCGAGCTGCTTCTTCTTCAGCTAGACCTCAGGGCCAGAGTCAGGGCAGAGGCCAGCCTTTGTCTTGCTATCAGTGTGGTCAGCCTGGGCACCTAAAGAGGTATTGCCCGCAGTTGAGTGCTACTTCGGGAGCGTCTGGTTCTAGGCAGACGCAGGGTTTTCAGCCAGCTCAGTCCGTGCAGGCCTCGAGGGCCAATCCGGGAGCTTCGTCATCCCAGTCTGTGCAGCAGTCTTTTGCTCCGAGAGGTGAGCAGGTAGACCAGGGGCCTACGGGGCGCGTGTATGCTGTTACCGCACAGGATTTAGTACCGGCTCCATCAGTAGTGAGAGGTACTTTTCTGTTTTGCAACTCGGTTGCTAATGTGTTGATAGACACGGGTGCATCTCATTCTTTTGTATCTGCTGCATTTGCATCTGTTTTGGAATTGGAGTTAGCACAGTTAGCATCTCCTATTTGTGTGGTGTCACCTCTTGGTGGTGAGTTGATTCTGAAACAGGGTGTTAGAGGCTGTGATATAGAGGTCGCCGACTATAGGCTTCCTTTTCCGTTTGTTGTCATGCCCATGAAGGGCTTTGATGTTATTTTGGGTATGGACTGGCTATCGTCATACCGGGCTGTTATCGATTGCTACCGCCAGAGGGTCACGTTATGTACCTTGAGCGGGGAGTGGTTCCATTTCTTGGGAGACCGGGTTGGTTGTGTTTTGCTACCGGGGTATGATTCGCGAGGGCGAAGTGAGCTTAGTAGTCTATTTGCCAATTTTAAGAGTGGTGAGAGTGGTGAGAGTGGTGAGACCCAGATTGTGTTACCGAGGGTGGTTTGTGAGTATTCGGATGTCTTTCCCGAAGATCTTGTTAGTTTGCCACCTCACCGAGAGATTGAGTTCTCTATTGATTTAGTGCCCGGCACGGCGCCGATTTCTATGGCACCTTACCGTTTTGCTCCAGTAGAGTTGGTTGAGTTGAAAGTTCAGCTCTAGGAATTGCTCGATAAGGGCTTTGTTCGCCCTAGTGTTTCGCCGTGGGGGGCACCGGCCCTCTTTGTTAAAAAGAAAGATGGTGCCTTGAGATTGTGTATTGACTACCGGAAGTTGAATCGGGCTACGGTTAAGAATAAATACCCTATGCCCCGTATAGATGATTTGTTTGACCAGTTGAAGGGTTCCCGTTGTTTCTCTAAGATAGACTTGAGATCGGGTTACCACCAGTTGAGGGTCAGGGAAGAGGATATTCCGAAGACGGCATTCCGTACGCGGTATGGCCATTATGAGTTTCTGGTGATGCCATTTGGGCTTACCAATGCACCGGCAGTCTTTATGGACTTGATGAACCGGATTTTCCGGGAGTTCTTAGACCGATTTGTGGTCGTCTTCGTGGACGACATCCTTATCTATTCGCCTTCAGAGGAGAAGCACGAGGAACACTTGAGAGTGGTGCTTGAGTTACTTAGAGCCCATAGGCTGTATGCCAAGTTTGGGAAGTGTGAGTTCTGGCTAGGAGAGGTAAAATTGTTAGGCCATGTGGTATCCGGAAAAGGGGTGTCTGTTGATACATCCAAGGTTGAGGCAGTGCAAGATTGGGCACAGCCGAAGAGTGTGTTTGAGATCCGCAGTTTTCTGGGATTAGCTGGGTATTACCGTCGGTTTGTGAGAGATTTCTCCAGGTTAGCGTCACCATTGACCCGACTGACTCGGAAGGGAGTCAAGTTTGTGTGGAGTGAGACTTGTGAAAAGTCGTTCCAAGAGCTGAAAGTTAGGTTGACCACCGCTCCGGTGTTGATTATTCCGGAGAGAGGGTTGGGTTATGCGGTTTATTGTGATGCCTCACGAGAGGGTTTGGGTTGTGTGTTGATGCAAGAAGGAAAAGTGGTAGCTTATGGCTCACGTCAGTTGAAAATACACGAGAAGAATTACCCTACACACGACCTAGAGTTAGCAGCAGTGATCTTTGCCTTGAAAATCTGGAGGCACTACCTTTATGGTGAGAAGTTCGAGGTGTTCTCGGACCACAAGAGTTTGAAGTATCTGTTTACACAGAGAGACTTGAATTTGAGGCAGAGGAGGTGGATGGAATTCATCGAGGATTATGATTTTGAGTTGCATTATCATCCGGGAAAGGCCAACGTTGTGGCCGATGCCCTTAGTAGGAAGTCCATTAGTGTTGTAGCCTGTATAGCCATCCGGGAATGGGAGATGTTGGGAGCACTTAGCGAGTTTGACTTGCTACTGGGCGAATCTGTTGAGGCTGCGCCCTTATTTTCTGTTGTTGCGCAGCCTACACTTGTAACTAGAGTGTTAGAGGCACAGAGAGGTGACCTTGAGGTAGAATCCCTCCGAGAGAAGATCTCCAGTGGGAAGGTTGAGAAGGGTTTGACGGCGTATCCCGACCTGAGTGTGAGATACCGAGACCGTTTGTTTGTACCGAAGTCTTGCCGAGAGGAAGTACTCCGAGAGTTCCACCATTCGCGCCTTGCGGTGCATCCGGGAGGCACTAAGATGTACCGGGATTTGGGTCGCCAGTTCTGGTGGCGGGGTATGAAGAGAGATGTGGCTGTTTTCGTATCGAAGTGCCTTACTTGCCAGCAAGTGAAGGCCGAGCATCAGAGGCCAGCGGGTTTGTTGCAACCCTTGCCTATTGCCGAGTGGAAGTGGGAGCATGTCACTATGGACTTCGTTGTAGGTCTTCCGAGGACTCAACGGGGTAGTGATGCTATTTGGGTGGTTGTAGACCGGTTGACTAAGTCGGCGCACTTCATTCCTATGCGCGTGAGAGATTCGGTGGATCATCTTGCCGACTTGTATATTCGGGACATAGTGAGATTGCACGGGGTCCCAGTGACGATCGTCTCAGACAGAGATCCTCGTTTTACTGCTAGGTTGTGGCAGAGTTTGCAGAGTGCCTTGGGCACTAAGTTGACCTTTAGTACGGCTTATCATCCTCAGACTGACGGGCAGTCCGAGCGTACTATTCAGATCCTTGAAGATATGCTTCGGGGTTGTGTCCTGGACTTCAGTGGGACGTGGGAGAGGCACTTACCCTTGGTAGAGTTTGCCTACAACAACAGTTTTCAGTCTAGTATCGGTATGGCACCGTTTGAGGCCTTGTATGGCCGACCGTGTAGGTCTCCAGTGTGTTGGGCCGAGGTGGGTGATGCACCTTTGTTGGGTCCGGAGTTGGTTAGGGAGACGACGGAGAAAGTTGAGCTTATCCGTAGGAGGCTTGTTACAGCCCAGAGTCGTCAGAAATCTTATGCTGACCGTAGGAGGAGGCCTTTGGCGTTTGAGGTAGGTGATCATGTCTTTCTGAAGATATCACCTAGACGAGGCCTGATGAGGTTTGGGAAGAGTGGGAAGCTATCCCCTCGGTTTATTGGTCCTTTTGAGATCCTTGAGAGGATTGGCGAGGTTGCTTATCGGTTAGCCTTACCGCCACAGTTGTCCGGAGTTCATGACGTGTTTCATGTGAGTATGCTTCGGAAGTATGAACCAGATCCATCACATGTGTTGGATTGGACCGACTTAGAGGTAGATGAGGATGCCTCGTATGAGGAGAGACCGGTTCGGGTCTTGGATAGGCGGGATCAGGTCCTGCGTGGCAAGACCATTCCTTTGGTGAAAGTCTTGTGGAAACATCACGGAGTGGAGGTGGCCACTTGGGAACGTGAATTGGAAGTCCGTGAGAAATATCCAGACTTGTTTGTTGATATGTAATCTTGTATTTAGATTTTGAACTATTGTTGAACTTAAGAGCTTTTTATTTATATGTCTTAAGTTGTGAAACATTGAAAATGTTTTGGTTTATCGGAAGTATGTTTTGGAACTTGCCTCATATGGAAGTTGAATGTAACATTATATATGTTGAATATATTGTTGAAATTGGAAAGGGAATGCGTAATGTTGATGCATGTTAAAAGTACATATGTTGTTTACATATTGTGAAATGCCCCTTATTGAAGGGATGGGATGACCGGTAATGGGTCGGATTGTTGAATGTTAAAGTGTAACATTGTTTAAAATGGAGGAAAACTTGTTTTTGAAAACTTGTGCTTAATTTCGAGGACGAAATTCTTTAAGGGGGGGAGGTTATAGCGATCCCGGATTTACCCTTGTTGTACAGTGATCCGGGCATGTGTCTGTGGATGTTGGTAGTTGATTATTATCTTGTTTACATCCTTTTACTTCGTGTTTGAGTTATAGGATGTGTTGGTCAAGCTTGTTACAGGTTGGTTGAGTTTAGAAACCAAAACTAGTTGCCCAGGTTTTGGCCTGTCCGCTCGAGCGGGGGTTTGGGCGCTCGAGCGGGGAATACACCCATCCAGTATTTTTTCCTGTGCAGTGTTGTACGCTCGAGCGTGGGATTAGCCGCTCGAGCGGGGTTGTGTGAGTTCTGCTCGAGCGGGGAGTTGGAAGCTCGAGCGGAGACCTGGCTCTGTAAAAGTGCTGGGAGAGTGCATCCGGCGCTCGAGCGGGAGTTTGGACGCTCGAGCGGGGGTCTGTGAGTGACGCTCGAGCGGAGTGTTTGACGCTCGAGCGGGGCGACTGGGTTTAAGTCCCGAGTTGTGACTTTTCAAATCACTTTTTCACTTTCTCCTCTCTCTCCTACTTTTCCAAAAACACCATTGGTGAGCCTCTCTCTCTAGATACTACCTTCTCTCTAGGTTTTGATCTAGTAGGAGTGATTTGCTCATCTTTGGCCTTTACAAAAAGGTTGTTGATCGTCGAGGGCTACATTTTAATCTGAAAATTTCAAGTTTTGCTGCACGTTGGGTTTTGTCATCTTCTCCTTTGGGGCTCCGAATTTGAGGTAGGGATATCCTACTCCTCTCTATGGATTTTGTCTTTAAATTTTGGTATTTTGTGATGTTGGGGTTGGTTTGGTAATTTTGTGAAAGTTTGGGGCTCTTGTGTTATTTTACTATAGTTGGGGTTTTATTCATAATAAACCTAGATGCATGTTTGGCATAGAGAAATGGAATTAATGTTGAATCATTGATGAAAATGGGACCTAAGGGTTGAAATGTTAATTAGGGAAAATGACCTAATTACATTGTTTGATTAATTGGGATAATTAATTGTGAGAAATGAGGAAATGAAATGGAATTGTTGAGATTGGGAATGTATGGGGTTAAAGGGTGTAGTGGAATTGTTTATCACTCGCCGAAATGAAGTGTTGATTAAATATCCATTTGTGCATTTATTTTCTGTTTAGAAATAACTGCTTTGGGCTATCGGTGGAGGATAGTCGTGATTGTTGTAGACAATGCATGATGATTAGGCAAACTGAAACTAATCACTCGAATGTGTCATTGAGATTGACGATTGAAAGAATACATTAAATTTATGTATTGTGTGATGATGTGTATAATTGTTGTTTATATGCATTGTGTTGTGTTGGAGGAGATACGGGATGTACTCCACGGTTTAGGGGAAGATAGGGGATGGACCTCTAAACCGGATGTGTTGGGAGGAGATAGGGGATGGACTCCATAGATAGAGCTCATATGCTTATCTATTATTGTGTTGACAAAGCTCATATGCTTGTCATTGGAAGTGTGATAGTGCTCATATGCATATCTGTGGAAGTGATGATATAGCTTGTATGCTTATCTGTTGTTGTGTGATATAGCTCGTATGCTTATCTAATATGATATGGGAAGTGTTTGATATGAGTTATTGTCTCATATGAGTTGTTTGGCCAGGTTCTGAGCCATGGTTGAAATTTGAAAATTAAAAGATATTGGAAAATGAGTTGTACTATGGACTTGTATGTCATGAAAATGTAAAGTGTGATAAAGGAAAGAATCAGTGTGGACCAACTATCAACTGCTAATCTTTTAGTCATTGTTCATATTTGGTTTAGTGTATTTCTACTGGGCTGTGGCTTACCCTATATGGGAACATCATTTTCAGGTACATAGCATGCCACCTCCAAAGACATAGCTTGGGAGGCTAGAGGCGGACATACTTTTGTCGTTTTACTTTTGATGTATTACATGTAAATTCAAGCCAAGGGCTTAAGGTGTAAATGAGTTAGTACTCTTTTGGTTGTAACCAAATGTTAACTTGGAAAGCTGTAAGCCCGTAGGGCATTTTGCTTTTGTTGTTAACATGTAATACTTTTGTAATCAGACTCTGATGAATAGAAGAATGTGGTTATTTCATATGTTAATGAATGTCTTATTTGATGGGTTTAATGTTATTATTTTGAGAGTGTTACAGTTCTTCAGTAAATCAAGCTCTGATGCTAATTTAAACACAATATAACAAAATACTTTTTAAAAATAAAATGGAAAGTTGAAATTTTTCAAGAATAAAATCTTAATTAGGTAGGATCTTTTACTAATTTATAATACTTATAGGCATATATATTTTATTTTTATAATTATTTTAGGGACTAAATAGGTTTAAATTAAATATTTTAAGAATTTCCGATACGACTATGATATGATAATTTTTTTTTTATAATTGCTTCTTGAATAAACAATAAAAGTTATAAGATTTCGAATTGTTTATGATAGCAAGTTTTTCGTAAATGATATGTTTCAAAGAATGAATAAGTTTCCTTTTGTTCAACTAATGTGATATCTACAAATAAAAATACGCCTTGGATTTTAGAAATCTTCGTTATGAATATGTTTCTCAATTGTTGTGATAACCAATAACAAGTTCTATATGATAATACATGAATTGGACCAGAGGTCGTTTTGTCATATATTGGACCAGTGGCCGTTTTGTCATATATTGAACCAGATGTCATTTTGTTAAGCTTTGTTCTGTTATGTCTGCTCTACTAAATGTTAATGGGAAATACTCCAACACCTGAAAGCTTTGATAAATTTCTGAATAATATGCCTTTGAATATCGTTATGTATTTTTTTGAAAGGTTTAGTAAACTTTGTATAAGATATATTTCTGAACAATGTTTCTATATACATTCTGTATGAGTCGTTCGATGTGGGCGTTCCGTATGCCTCCATTCCATCATGAAGGTTTTGTATGGTTATGAACCGTTGAGATCGTTCTGTCAAGTGTTAATAATGCTTATGGAAATCTACCACGCCATGAATTTATTTATGAAAGGTTTGATGAAGGTTTGATGAGCTTTGTATGTTATAGATATGTATCCGGTAAATGATTTGAACACGTTTTGAATATTGTTTTAAATTAAGTTATGGAACTCATTCATTTAACCTCTTTACATTGAGATTACTCATTGGGCTTCCAGCTCACCTCCTTCCCTTATATATCTGTAGGTGAGCATCAAGAGGGACCACATTAGAAGATTGCATTGGAGTCAACCCCTTTTGTGAAGCCACCCAAAATGTGCCTCTGCGATGAGGATTCAGCTTATATTCTGGCCAAGCTTTGTAAAGTTTTGGTTTATCTAGTTTTGTTATGTCATATGAATGGTCTTGGGTTATGTATTAAAGTTTGTAATATTATAAGTGTGTGAGATGAAGTGTCTGTTTAATTGTGTTCATTTCATATAAGCACAACTCAATGGACAATAATATTCTTCCTTGCTTCCACTTCAGGCCCCAATATTACTTAAATATTTTGATTTTCTGTCTAAGGTCGTAGGTAATCTAATCATTATTGGCCGGTTATGATCTAAAGCTCTAGAGGCGGGTTTGGGTCATGACACTACTGGCCGCTAGAAGTGCTTGGCCGAATAGGAATTTGTACGGCCAAATCAAACATGTCCATCGATCATTTTCTCAAAGTGATCCAGCAAGACAAAATGCTCCAAGTGTGCTTGACAACTCACAGCTAGACCTAATTATGTTCGTTGATCACTTCTTTAAACAGTCCAGCCAAACATTTCTGTTCGACCATTTGTGAAAATATTCAACCGAGCGCTATGAGGTCCGGCAACACTGACTTCCAGAGAATTTTCCCACCTTCTCATTCATTCCTGCTTTCTATACTTGCTTCTTTTGAAATAGATCAACAATTTTTGGAAAACACAAAACTAGAAATGACCGAAATATTTGAGAAGGTTTCTCTTGTCTTTAGAAAATCAATTTGAAAACAAGTTTTGAAGGTTTAACTCTTTGGCTAAAACGGGTAAAGGAGTGGTAGGTCTACTTCA
The DNA here is from genome assembly GCF_055761805.1 of Camellia sinensis. Taxonomy (NCBI): domain Eukaryota; kingdom Viridiplantae; phylum Streptophyta; class Magnoliopsida; order Ericales; family Theaceae; genus Camellia; species Camellia sinensis. The sequence goes on from NC_138965.1 coordinate 88,888,237, forward strand.
TCAGAGACTTATACCTGAGTTGATCTTCCTTTCGTCATCGAAAGTTTTTCACAGAGCACTCAAGTCTTATGGCTAATAAAAAATAAGGTGTCTATGCATAGTAATTTAACAGTCGATGTTGATCGACACCCGCATTTAGTCATTATCCTACATATTCATACTATTGCGATGTTTACAAATATTAAAAGAGTTTTCTCTGCACCAAAGTAAGCCATCAAACAACTAGCAAAAAATTCTTAAAATTGAACCACTATGACAATTAAAATTAGAAAGGTGATTCAAACTTGAGTTGGAGAGACAAGAGTGATGTCACGAACTATTCTCGAGAGCCTTCTACATATACTTCTTATGTTCTTACACATAGAAGACTCCTAAGGATGAGTTACAAATACCACTTAGTGAGACCATGCTACCTGAATTGAATGACTTAGAACTTCAATCACTTGAGAGGAAGGTTGAAAATTTTGATACGAGAAAAACGGTCTCCGTACTTGGACTTTTGATCGAATCTAACTCAAAGACACCAAATCTAAAGATGGTGGCTATGGTAGATAGAGAAAGAGTGGAGAGAGATAGAAGGGAGAGAAAATAAAGATATAGAGAGATGTATAAAATAATGAAAAGAGATGGGGAGATGTGCTGAGAATAAAAATGGGGTCCCAAAACACTTGGTTGGGAGGTTGCCACCTGCAATTCCTCAACCTCTGCCCAAAATCCTTTACTCCCACTGCACTAATCCGCACATGCAGGACACCCCTGTTGCACATACGGTCACACCTATTGAAGTCTAACTCCTTTTGAGTTGTTTCTAACGCTTGAAACTCTAGTATTGAAAATATTACATGCTAAATAGGAATAAATACCAATTTAATCAAATCATCAAAACATAAATTTTCATACTAAGGCTCCAAAAGTATATCAGGGAATCTATATAAGTGGGTTCAAGTTGGGTGTAAGACTCAGGACACTACATTAAGGAATATAGATAGTGAAGTCCCTAAATCACTTCGATTATCATTGAATGAGACACTAAAAGTTCAATTTTTTGTTTTGTTTTTTCTTTATCACCTTCTAAGCATCCAGTAATATCAATCAATGAATAATATTCAATATCCTTTGTATATCTTAACCCATAAAGTCACTCTAAATTTTAATCAGATAAAGAAACTTCATCCAAAATTGGACTAGTGTTTCCTGAACACTAAATCATTTCTTGATTCTCAAACAATCCACATCCACATCCACATAACTACATAAAATGTCCTCCCAAAGAGCATTTTCAAGATCTTTATAAGAATTACTGAACCACCAATGGAAAAAAAAAAAAAAACCCCCCAATAATTATCACTTTTTTATTTTTATTTTTTATTATCCATTCATTCCAAGAATAAAATTAAATTTTGATATTTTATTGTTAGGAATTCCACCAAAGTTTTTGATCCATTTGCAAATGTCGAGAATTATGACTTAGTAATGCGGGAGAGGCAGAGAATCAGAACCGTCGCCTCCCCTCCTCCCGTAGAGAAAATGTAAAAGTAATGAAAAAAAGTGGCTGGAGACTATATATATGTTTTAATTTTGACATTGTAATTTAGTCCAAAATCTTGACAAAGGTTTTATCATCCAAACTAAAATATTGGTCTAATAATTTTGAGATTATGGATTCAAGTCATGGGTCAACTACTCTACATATTATGTCAAAGGTTAGGTGTGAACCTAATCTTTCCCTTCTAAACACACATTAATGTGTACTGTGGGAACATATTTTGTGAGTGACAACATGTGGCCAAGGTGACGCCGAAGTGTTAGCTGAGGTGTCACGTGTCTTGGTCATGACGGCGAGATCATCTCGGCTAGGCCGAGGTTATCTGCGGAAATACTGGAATCTAAGATGAGCGGGTAAGGGACAAGAGTCCTAGAACTAGAGAGGACTTCAGTCTAGATAAAGATAAAGCTCTTAGGGAGTTTATCTCTATCTGGCTGGGAGTCCAAGATGAGCATTGAGCTAGAGTCCATTGAAGCTAGGCTTTTACAGGGATCAGGTTAGTGTTGGTTATAAAAGTAAGGCACCCCTGTGGGTCTAAGGTACGGTTTTTGTATTCTGGTTAGTGAGTTAAGCACTATTTGCTATCTTTGAGAGATAACTGAGTACTGACTTGATCGTCGAAGAGCCCTCGGGAGGACGAACCACCGCCGGAGTCTTATCTTTTTGTGACAGGTTGTTCGGACGTGATCTATTTTGCATCTGCTATCATGCTGAGTTCCTATTTGGCAGCATGGTAAAAAATCAGCACCCACAATTTGGCGCCGTCTGTGGGAATCGTAAGGAGAATAAATGGCCAACGACAGGCAGAAAGAAAAGATTGGGAATGACATCCCTGGTGAGAGTGGTAAAAACGACGATCCTAACGTTAAGGAGGGCAACTGTAATGAAGAACCTCAGGATAAGAATCTCGGAGAAAAGGACGTCGACCAAGAGGGAGACACACTGAAGAAAGCATGTCAAGGTGGGTATTAACGAAAATGACCTCTAGGTATAGAAAGATAGATGTTTGAGGAGAGACAGTGAGATGAAGAGAATGGCAAACAAGTTGGCAAACTTTCAATCAGTTGTCAACTTCATCATGCAAAATAATGTCATGCAGCCACTATTTCCATTAAAGGACACTCCGATTCCAACGGCCAAGAACGATGCCCAGAAATAGGACAGAAAGCAATCCTGGTAGTCCCTCAGCATAACAAGGCAAAGGAGCATTCGTATCAGCCTTCACGAGAGGTCGGGCGAGGAGAATCGATGAGAGGGGAGTTTTAGAAGACACCTCGTGCCAAGGAAACTTATGTCAAGGAACATCGGCATGTTCAGGGAAAAGAGCTTTGTTTTGACAAGATGAATGGAGGGAGGTCCAAGAGGACTCATAACGACACCGGGAGCAGCGCACCAAAAAGGCTGAAATCTATTGACAGCCGAGCTCCTGGACGGACTAAGGAGGATTTGAGGGACTACCTCCAGAGGAAGCAACAAGATACCGAGGTCATATCACCGGTCAAACTGAGAACGTTGTTCTCAGTAGAATTGGATAAGTTTGAGGCCCCAAAAAGGTTCCACATGCCGAGATTTCAAATATACGATGGTAAGTCCGATCCTAACTTTCACGTCGGCTTGTATTTGAACTCAATGGCATTGTACACCGGGAACGAACTGTTGCTCTGTAAGGTGTTCCCCACATCCTTTGGGAAAATCGCATCAGATTGGTTTCACAAGTTGCTGAAAGAAACTGTGAAAAGTTGGGAAGGCTTGGCTGAGATGTTTGTGGCCAGGTTCGTTACAAACAAACTGCAGCATTGAAGGTAGACTCCCTAATGGCTTTGAGAATTGGCGAGGATGAAAGCCTTAGGGTTTGTGCCAAAAGGTATTATGAGGTTTTAAACCGAATACCGGGGTGCAACCAAGAGTTAGAGGTCGTATCTTTTAAGAACGGCCTGAACAATGACTACCTACTTCGAAAGTCACTGTCAAAGACGCTACCAAAAAGTATGGAGGAACTCATGGCTAGGATCGAGAAATATGCAAGAGCTGAAGAAGACACGCCAAGGACAAAGGCGTCGAAACATGAGAAGAGAAACAGCTCGCCGAAGCGAGGCCAAGGTAATACTGGATTTAACAAGCAAGAGGCAAGACTGAGGGCTGGACAGGCAGTCACCACCGTATTTTGGATTCCGATTTATAAAGTTTTGGAAAGAATCAGAAACCAGCCATATTATAGAGTGCCAGAAAAGATTTCTGGCGAATTCATAGGAAAAAGCCTAGGAAAGCATTGTGCTTACTACAATAAAGATGGACACCTGACACAGGGTTATAGAGCACTAAACGCACATTTGGAAGATCTGGTAAGATAAGGTCACTTAAGGGACCTAGTAGATGAGGCCAGAACTAGGGAAGAGCAAGCAAGGCTGCCCCAGGAACCGGCAACACCACCTCCACCAGCACCACAATCGCAAGCGGACGGACCTCGAGTGATCAATGTGATTCACTCGAAGGTCAATGAGAATGAGGTACGTAGGGAGACTCAGAGGGTAAAGCACTTACAGTATGTGTATCAAGTCCAGCAAAAGAGGCCTAGGGTAGACGAGTGCCGGGGACCAATGGTGTCCTTTACTGAAGCTGACCTAGACATGGTGCAGCATCCGCACAACGATGCTCTGGTGATATCCCTCAAGATTGGAGAATGCTAGGTAAGACGCTTTCTGATTGACCAAGGCAGCTTTTGTGACATCATGTATGTCAGATGTTACAAGGAGCTCGGCCTTCACCGAGATGATCTGAAGCAGTCCAACAGTCCAATGGTCGGGTTCAATGGAATGCCGATATGGCCCCTGGGAGAAATAAGTTTGGAGGTGCAGGCAGGCACCAAGAAGATAAGTGCAGAGTTCACAGTAATTGACACCCCCTTCCCTTACAATGTTATCTTGGGGAGGCCATGGTTGCACACAATGAGGGTTGTTCCCTTAACACTACACCAGCTGTTATGGTTCCCCACAGAGCATGGAATTGAGGAGGTCAGAAGGGATCAAGTGCAAGCAAAGAATTGCTCCATGGTAGCAATGAAATCCATTTACAACGTGCGAGAGGCAGCGATAGTCGAAATTGAGGACGAGAACATGGAGGTCCTAGATGACTTCAGCAAAGAGCCGGCCGACAAAAGCGAGGAAGCCTTCAAGAGGATCTTGGTCCAACAAGAGGATGAAGAGCGCTTCTTTCTTCTCGGCTCAGGTTTGGCTGAGGAGGAAGAGAAGGCGTTAGAGTCATTCTTGCGAGCAAGCATAGAGGTGTTTGCATGGACGCCATACGAGATGCTTAGCATTGACCCCGAGGTCACTTGCCACAGACTAAATGTAGACAGGTCGGCCAAACCTGTCATTCAGCGAGCAAGGAGGCTGATGTTGGTCCATGTGGAGGCAATCGAATAAGAAGTGAACAAATTGTTTGAGGACAGAGCCATTCGTGAGGTAAGCTACCCTACTTAGCTCTCCAACACCGTGGTTGTAAAAAAGAAGAATGGAGAGTGGAGGGTCTGCATGGACTTCACTAGCCTAAATAAAGCTTGTCCCAAAGACAGTTTCCCGCTCCCCAAGATCGATCAATTAGTGGATGCCACTTTAGGGTATGGAAGGATGAGCTTCTTGGACACTTACATAGGGTACCATCAGATAGCAATGTACTCCACTGATGAAGAGAAGACTACATTTATCACCCTAAAAGGGTTGTATTGTAATAGAGTGATGCCTTTCGAGTTAAAAAATGTCGGAGCAACGCACCAGAGGTTAGTGACCAAGATGTTCAGACATCTGATTGGCATAATAGTGGAAGTATACACTAATGACATGGTCATGAAGACCAAAGAACCTAAGGATCACCTGGCCGACTTGAAGGCAATTTTCGACATCCTTAGAACATATCAGCTTCGACTCAATGCTTCGAAATGTGCATTTGGAGTTGGGTCTGGTAAGTTCTTAGGATACTTGGTTACCAGAAGGGGCATTGAGGTAAGCCCAAATCAAATTAACGCCATCCTGGATTTGAAAAGCCCAACGTCGACAAAACAAGTGCATATGTTGATTAGAAGGGCCACAACCCTTAACAGATTTATAAACAGAAGTTCATATAAGTGTAAACCATTTTTTAGTCTGTTGAAAAAGACCACAGAATTCTTGTGGACAGAGGAATGTGAAGTCACCTTGCCAACTTGAAAAGGTACCTAACCACAACTCCAGTTCTCTCAAATCCAGTACCTAGAGAGGAATTGCTCTTATACTTAGCAGTTTCAGAGCATGTAGTGAGTGCAGTGGTAATCAGAGAAGAGAAGAGAGAACAAAGGGCAGTATATTATGTGAGTAAAACCCTAGCAGGCGCAAAGACCAGGTATTTTCCCTTGGAGAAATTGGCATTAGCCTTAATGATGGCCTCCAAGAAGTTGAACCATTATTTCCAAGCCCACAAGATTGTGGTATTAACTGAGCACCCCTTGAAGTCCTTGCTACAACAAGGAGATCTAATAGGCAAGGTAGCCAGATGGGCAGTAGTACTGAGTCAATACGACCTGGAATTTAGGCCCAGAACAACAATTAAGGGCCAGGTTTTTGCTGACTTTGTGGCCAAGTTCAAACTTGGAGCAATCCCATGTCGGGCTCCGATGAGCCGCAGCTTAGGGTGTCCAGGGGAACAAGAAGAGACCCAAGTGGGAATGAAAAACCAAACAGCAGAGCAAAAGAAAGAAGAAAAACTCAAGCCCTGTGACATTTACATCCGCGACTCTTTCCGCCTGTTTGTTGATAGGAGTTCAAACCGTCAAGGAGCGGGGGCAGGAGTAGTGCTAGTATCGCCAGATGTGCGGATGTTAGAACAATCTATTTGTTTGGGGTTTAAGGCCTCAAACAATGAAACAGAATATGAAGCACTGATCGCAAGATTGAAATTGGCAGCAACAATGGAAGCCGACGAGGTAGTAGTCTTCTGTGACTCCCAGCTTATTGTGAACCAGGCAACATGCGAGTATGCAACCCGAGATGAAAAAATAATGGCCTATGTAAAAGAGGTTGTCAGACTGTTAGCCTTATTTTAGGATTACCGACTACAGCAAGTTAGCCAAGATGACAACAGCCATGCCGATGCCTTGGCTAACCTTGCTAGTGCAATGAAATCAGGGGAGGCAAGGACAATAATGATTGATTATTTGTCAGGCCCAAGTGTGGAACAACTAATCACAGAGTATGAAGCAATGTGTGTTGAAATGGGTCCAAGTTGGATGGATGCAATAGTAATGTTCCTTAGAGATAGGAAGCTGCCAGTTGATCGCAAAGAAGTTGAATTATATGGCAAAGTTGACTTATTATATGGCAGAGTTGAATTATACTTGCATATAATGGAGTTGAACTAAGTTGGCGATGTTTCTGATAGAAACATGACGAATAACTTAGACTCATTATATGACAGAGTTGAATTACGCTTGTATATAATGGAGTTGAACTAAGTTGAATTGAAACTAGACTTGCCATGACTGCAGAGCCAAACTCATAATGGAACTAAGTGCATTTTAGTTGGATTAATAGAGAAACCCAGGTTGACCACCTCGGCTATTCTTTGTTCGAATCTGACTTCAGCAGGAGGCTATACATGCTTAATATGAACTTAAGTGGAACTTAGGTTCACATTAAGGGGCAGGAGGTAAGAGTGATAAACTTGAAAGCAAGAGCTTGGGACTTGTTGGAATTTTATAAACAAAATTTACAAGTCAGAATGGGCTTAACACTTGTTGAAATTTCAGAATAATTTACAAGTTGAAGTTAGCCGATGTTATATTGAAAAAAGTATCCGAGATACATAATGGCCGAGGAAAACATTCAAGATTAATATCCGAGGTATTATACCCCGGAGTCATTATACAGCTAAGGTATACTTTAAAGAAATGAAAAATTATTCTAAGTATGGAAGTGGTAAACATACATAGAAGAAAAAAGAAGAGGGCATACATTCAACACTTGGAAGAAAAAGTAAGACTTGCAAGAAACTTTTGTTCAGATACAAGAAGGCACTTTGGCCTTGCATAAGAGATTACTTGTTCATCCACAAAGACAGAAAGGGCACATCAGCCAGACTAAAACTTAACATTGTTCAGAGAAAAAGTACAACTACAAAAAGAAAAGTTCAGATGGAAAGAAAAACTAAGTGTTGGAAACATGGGCACTGGTTTCAGATTGCTCAACCTCGGCTGTTAGAATTGTTTCGGCCTTGGTTGGCAAAGTATCTTCCTTCTTTGCCATTATCTCGGCATCAATTTCTAGCAAGGTCTGGTCCAAGCTCTTCTTGGCTGCCTGGACCTCTGCCTCAGAAGTTGTTTGTTTGGGAGAGGGTACTTTGGAAATCAAGTCCTCCTCCTCGTCATGGATCAAGTCTATAACTTGATCATTCAGAGTTGGGGACTTGACCCTAGTAGCAATTTCCTCCTTGTCAGCATCGTCGGCCTCAGAGTCCTCGTCCTCGGCATCATCTTCATTATCCTTAGGAATAGGAGGGAATGGCAATTTGAGTTGGTTGGTATCCCGGAACTGACAATTTGTCTAAAGCTGCAGTCCAGCCAAGGAGAAAGCCTCGGTTACAGGCTTGGGTAACTTAGGCTTTGTATGTGTCATGAATGGCGGCCTGTCCCTCTGAGAAAGCTTTCTTATCAACAACTTTGATTTCAGCCTCTTTAGTGGTCAAGGCATTTCGGAGCTCAGCTTGGGCTTTGGCAATTTTTGCTTCGGCCTCTTTTGCCTTAGATTTGAGGACCTCTGCCACGGCCTCGACAACATTCGTCTTCTCCTCAATTTGATCTTGAGCTTTTTTGGCAGCCTTGGCCTGATCCAGCAGCATCTTCATTTTTGCCTCGGCGTTATTAAGGGATGTGAGGAAGCCAGCAGCCTCTTTGGTCTTGCTGACCAATTCATTCTTCATGTCCTCGGCTTTCACTGCAAAAGAATGAGCGTGTTGGATCACCTAGAAGAAAAAAAAGTGAAGAATTTAGTAAACTTTTTGCAGTATAAAAAACTTAAATGCTAAAAAGGTACCAAGAGTTGAAGAATTACCAAAACCGAGTACTGCATCATTAAGACAAAGTTTTCATACTCGGTGACCTCGACCATACGATTTAGATCATTTGGAAGAATGACAGTGGTAGAATAAGCGACGCCGACCTCAATGTTGTCAATGGCACTGTCACCGGCTTTGATTGGTTGATCCCCAATCGTAATGGCAGGTGCCTAGGGGTCATCGGCTTTGAAGGAGCTTCGGCTTGCAGTCTCTTGGGACCTCGACTTCTTCGAACGTGAGGTGTCAGATGACTGGTCCTCGGCAGGCCTCTTTTTCGCGCTGGAGGCGCTCTTCTCAACTTCGGCCAATTTTGCGATTGGCAAGGTATAATCGGTGTCAACTTGGGTAATTGAAGCCTTTGCCTTAGCCCTTTTTACCCTCTTGGGTTTTTGCTTAGGTTGGGATTCTGATGGAGAAGACTGAACAAAGACAACTCCTGGAAGGTCGGCCAATAGGTCCTCCACAACGGCTTTGTTGTGGCCCATTTCTTCGACGGTTGCAGCAATGGTGATTTTGGTACCCAAATGAATTGCTGCACAGCAATTGGTGGGTTTGTTGGGTCAAGTGCTAATTCTTTAGAATCTCGTCGTCTACGGCTTCGGGTTCTGCCGGCAGGGACGTTTGGTAAAGCTCAACATCGACATTGTTATTGTGATATCAGGATGAGTTGGGGGGCAAAGGTTGATGGTAGCTTAACAGGATCAGAAGAGGAGGCCTGATCAATTCTTGGTGAGAAAGTGATTGGAGGGGTCGAGCAGATGGTGGAGTTAGACTTCTACGAGGGACGTCGGGTAAAGCTGACTTGTACGTTGGAATGTAATTAAGAAGAAAAGGGGCTTTGCGCTTATCAATAGGCAAGCCGATCAGTTTTTTTAAGTCATTGCTAGGGAAAAAAGTTTGTTGGAAGTCCTTTGCTGGCTGGGGAAGAGCTGCAAAAAAGAACAAGAAGAAAAAAGTGTTTAGACGAAGATATATGAGTTGACAAGTCCTAACAGAAATACAATTAAAAGGATGACTCAGTTCTTACCATCACCGTCTTTAAACACCAATCGGCGCAGAGGGAAGAGATGAAGATCATCATCAAAAGCAAACTCCCAGTTGCCCAAGACGATGAGGTAATCATCTCTAGCACCCTTGTTGGAGTCTAGGAGGTTGACTATGATTTTGTATGCAGTGGATCTGGGTTTCAAGTAGTAAATGTAGCCTTTTTCAGATTTTAGGCCACACATGGTATAACAATACTAAATGTCGGCCAATGTTATCTTAGCGTTTTCTCGGTGAGCTAGGGCAATTTTACCATTAATAACCCTGTAGGAATTGATGGCTAGTTGCATCGGGTTGAGTTTATAGTAGTGAAGGATTTCCCTGAAAAGAATATCTAAGGGAAGCCGAAGTCCGCATTCTATGAAGGCTACAACAGGGAAAGGGCATGGAGTCCTCCCCGGCTAACCTAATTTGGACATCGGCAGGAATGGAAAATTCTCTCTTAAAATATTCGAGCTTTTCTGGGGTGTCAACCCTCCACCTGAACATATCTATTATTTCGGGGTAAAGGGGTTGGACAACAGGGTGATGGATAAAAGTATGAATACCTCGGCTTAAACCTAGACTAGCACTGGGGCTAAGGTTTTCTTAGATCTATAGGGATTTTGTTTTAGTTTCTCCTAGGTGTTTGGTTTTTGGGCAAATCCTAAGCCTAACAGCTAAAACACGAAAACAAAGATGCAAAGGCAGGAATTTGGAAATCAAAAAGTCAAAGAGAAACAGAAAAGAACATGATTTAGACTCAAGAAAGAAACAAAGATTCAAAAACACTAACCAGGTGTGTGCAAATGTGTCAGGGTCAAGAGCGGTGACAGATTGTCAAAACATCAAACACTTGAACAGTGCGTATGTGTGTGCAAAAACCACGAACAGTGCGTATAGACATAGAGATAAATTGGGCAGCATAAATTGCAAACAAGCACATTTGACATTTTGAATGATGAAATTCAAAGTGTAGTGGAAATTCAAGGAACCAGAAAAGACTTATGATGACTAGAACATAAAAAAAAAAAAAAAAAAAAAAAACGGAGAACAGTACAAATTACTCAAAAGTACGAATAGTAATGTCAGGGACTTAGCGATTGAAGCTGAAAAAGGAGACGCCTGAGTCATTGAAAGATCAAAGTCAGATGATCGCCGGAGGAGGTAATCAGAGCAAGTATAGAGCTTCAAAGGTGAAAAAATGGCGAAATCTAGAGAGCGAAAACTTGAGCACAAGAGAAGGGAATGTAGGAATGAGAAGTGAAGAGGCAGAGGGAAATGGAGAAATTTCGTTAAAATTATGAAAAGGCACTACTAAAAATCGGAGCTTTTGCGACGGCCGTGAACGTCGCAAAAGGTGCACTAGCTGTCACAAAAGACTTTTTGCGACGAAATAGTGACAGGAAATGGAGAGTGGCCGAAGGAGGCGTGACAAAAGGTATTTGCGACGGTTATAAGCCATCGCTTTCTTGTAGCGACGACTAATCAATAGTTTTTGCGACGGTTTAACCTGACACAAAAAAGAGAAAAACTTCATTTTTTGTGACGATGTTGATTGCCGTCGCCAAAAACCTTTTTAGTGATGGTATTTGACGTCGTGAAAAGTATTATTAGCGATGGTCTACAACGTCGCCAAAAAAGTAAAATTAAATTCATACCGCATTTGGGGCAGTTCAAACCGTTGCAAAAGATTTGTTTGTGACAGTTTGAACCGTCGCAAAAGATTTGAACTAATATATATATGCAACAGGTTAACCCGTCACTAATAAAATGTAAGCAATAAAATTATTTTAATAAAATCAATATATATTTTATTAATTCATTCACTATAAAAATTATTAATATTTTATAAAATAAAATACATCCACATCCACATCCACATCTAAATTCAAATTCACAAAATCATATATCAAGAATAATATATATGTACCTTGTAACAATTGCCAACCAAATATTCTTTACAAAAATATATAAAACAACCTCCAACAAGACTAATAATTTTTAATATTCAAGAACTCAAATTTTTAACATCGACAATACAAATAAAAAAAACATATATATTATAGCCTGTTTTGATATCAATAGTAAGCTCCAATATCGATATGCGAAGATATCATCACGTACTCAAAAGAGTTGCATCTGCAAAAGAAACAAAAAATAAAAAAATCATTTACAATATAATTAATTTCAAGCTTACAAAAAATGTGAAACATTTAATATTTATTTCAATAAATAAATAAGATTGTAAGCTCCAATATCGATATGCGAAGATATCATCACATACTCAAAATGGATGCATTTGCAAAAAGAAACCAAAAAAAAAAAAAAAAAAAAAATTCATTTACAATATAATTAATTGTAAGTTTACAGAAAATATAAAACATTTGATATTTATTTCAACAAAAAAAACGGCCACGTATCTTGTGTTTTCATGGTCAGTGAGTGGTAAGCTGCTAGCGCCATTTATTTCATACACATATAGCTTAAATTTGTACATTTCACTATTTGGCGGTTCTTTCCTTCGTCAAAGTAAAATAAAAAATTAAAAAAATAAAAATTGTTCTCTTTTGAGAAGAGTTCTTCCATTTAATTTCTATAAAACTTATGTTGGTGTAGAAAATTTCTAATTAGTAAACACTCAATTCAAGTTTTGTAATATTTATCAATCAGCCCTGTCATATACCCGAGCAAATTTGCATGCCTCAAATCATGTAGGAATATCAGTTGCACAAATGCAAGGTAGAAAATTTCAAAGGCTTTGACATTAATCCAAAGCGAAGCCAAATTTTAACCCAAAAATCAAAGATCAAAAATTAACTTGCTATATATTTGTTTCGATCAATTGCTATCAAATCCCACTTTAGTTATTGGTAGGGAAGAATTACCCAAATGAAAATTATAAGCAAATCAAACAAAATTAAACTTTGACACAATTAGATCAGGCTATATGTATCTTTTTTCATAATTTCACTACCTAAAGAATTATGCAGTTAATTAAATTAAAAAAATTATAGAAAAAAATTGCATTTATCAATAATACTAATATGATGCCCACTAACAAGGAGTCTAGTACTTACCCCCAAAAAAATAGGGAGTCTAGTGAGTGGTCCTTTAATTTGAAGGGACACTACAAGTGTTCATTGCTTGCATGCTGATTTGGCTTTTTCTTTGGGAATGGCCCATTTCATTACCTTCATGTCATAATCATTGGCTTTATTAAAGTTAAAGAAGATGGGGGGAAAAAAATAACATAAGAGCAATGCAAATCCCAAATCTTCTCAAAAGAGTTTAGTTCACTGTTGAGAGAATTCAATTGAATCGTATAGTTGAAATGACTGTTATACTAAATGCTAAGGGAGGGAGATTATGTGGAATTCCTAATTCATCACAAAGAGCATGGGATTAATATATAATGTATAATTTTATTAATAAATTATAACAAAATATTTAAATCTTTCCACATAAATATATGTATCCATGCATATAAAGTTAAATTTGTCCTTACAAACCCCTGTAAATGTGCCATTGGCATGAAATCTAAATTTGTTGTTAGATAGTGACTGCAGGTCATGCAATGCATTATGCATGTAATTAAATAAAGTACCCTCAAATTCTGTGTCAAGATGCAGCAAATCTATCATACTTATATCAATTTCATGTCTTATCATCAATCTTGTAAGCTCACAAGAAAACACTTTCACACACTGTTCCATATATGTTCATATGCTCACATACTAGTTAATTATGTTCATGTACTTTTGACATATATTTAGTGTAAACACTGACCTGAATTTCTTGCAATCCAAGTGCTTTACCAATGGTTGTGGCTGTCAAATCACTGCCAGCCCTACCTAATGTAGTCACTGCACAAGATCTCCAGCCCTGCAATCATAATGGTTAAAGAATATCATTACTGCAATCCCTCAAATGGACAAGTCTCAAGCAGATAATGACTCCTTCAAAGTAGAAAACTATAATGGAATTGGAGGCAGGAGGACCTTTCCAAGGTAGCCAGTAACAATAGGAATTGCAGGATCACTAATCCAATCACTGTGTAACCTCCTTGCAAAAGCTGGATAGGTTGCTTCCAGAATATTCGCATTTGTGAAGTCATCTGTTATTATGAAACCAATATCAAATGCATCATACTGCAAAATGATAGTGTCATAATTAGTCATGATCATAGAAATCATTAACAAGGCACTTAAAAGTACAGCAGACATTTTAACCAGCAGGAAAAGTAATAGAAAAATGTCAATATTATATGTGTTAAATAATACTGAAATTATTTAACCAATTATCTGAAAGTTTAGCAGAAGGAAGTAACTAGAAATGACAGGCTTCCAATAGAGTTCGCTATACTAAAAAGAATAGCTTTCCAGGATGGTTCATTGTAGATGGTTCATTGAGGTAAGACTATTGCCTTTGCTGCCAATATGACTTTCATTAAACAAACAAGTAATCATCAGTATCTTGCCTCTGTTGCTTACCAAAAAGCATAGCAAACAGATAATTAATCACAGAAGATTTAGGTATTCTTCATGCTAATGCAGCAGCTTTAGATGTAACATGTTATGCATAATAGTTGATAATATGGTATCAAGAAGATCGAGCCTGCTCAGACAATGACATACATGTACAAGTGAAATCCCAATAGACAACTCTACAACATAATTCTTCATTGGAACTCAAAAAATCAATAAACATGCAAGGAGAAGAAACATATTCAAATGCAACACAATTTACAGTTGTAAAAACCAATCACAATATTAAAAACCTACATAGCCCTTTCCATTTTTTTATCACACATAATCTTTTCCCTTTTGGTTTAACTAAACCTGTCTCGTATAAGGGCAAGCAAAAATTGTCAATTAACACCAGGCTTATATATAAGTCTACCTCAAATTGAATATAAGGGGATTAAGCAAGTACTAAAACATTGCTCAAAAATAATAATAATAATAATAATAAAGTAAGAGATATTGAAGGGACTTCACATCCTAAATCAGAAAATCATAGAGTTTGACCACAAATTAACATAATACGAAAATCATAGGCCTAGCAGCATTGTTCAGTATGGAATTGCTTCATTATTTCATTGGCCATTGAAGAAAACAGATTTTCAAAAACCAGAGTCCTAGATAATGATCCGAAGACAAATACCTGGCGAGCTTTAACACCAATTTTATTTAAATATGCAGCAAAAATTCTTGTTGACACGCACTCCCCAAATGAGACTAAAGTAGTCTTTTGTGAGTAAAGTCAACTCTTTGACTTGAGCAATTGCCTTCAGAAGTTGATCCAATTCTTCTAGGTGTGCTGTAAAATATTTTCACAAGCAAAACATGACAACCCAAGCATGCATAAGCATACATGGATGGGGAGTGAGATACAAAGAAAGAGAAGATGAACCTACCGAGCCAGAATGAAGCAGCGGTGGTCCAGCAACGGCAAACAGCGGAAACCCGACGGTCGACAAATGTCTCTGCCATGTGGGGTGGCTATCCTAGTTCAGCATAGTGTTCCAAGGAGGTGAACACATTACGCTGCTCTTTAAAAGAATAAAAAATACTAGTTAAGAGAGGAAAAATAAAAGAGAAAGGATGAATGAAAAAACAGATGTCCTTCTGAAAGCTATGATCTGTGCCTATGTTCATTTTTGTTCTAATGTGACCATATCACTTATTTGTATATGGACATCCATGATTTATCACATCGATTGAAAATAACAAAGGTACTAATTACCAATAAAATAAAGTATTCATCAAAGAAAATGTAATGCAAACATACAGCCATTCAAAAGCTGAAAAGCTTTGCTCTTAGAACACCCATGCAAGGACATTAACCCTGAATGAGGATTGTCATTAGCAACATTGCTGCCAACTAAATCCACATGATCAGCAACATGAATGTTTCTTGAGGCTGCAACTAGATTCTTCTCTCCATCATTCATGTAATTGTTGTTTGTTCGTTCAAATCGATCTGCACAATGAAAAGGACAATCTTCAGCATATGAAACATGGTACAATAGTTTTGCATGCAATGTTTGCAAATAATGTACCAAGTGTTCTGTTTCCTTGGCCATTAGGCTAAAAAAGTATATGACCTGCAAAAGGATAGAGAAATTAATCAAAATCAAAGAAGTTAATCTATAAAATATCCCAGGGCACTCAAATATATAGAAAGTTCTTGAATGAATATACACATGCAACCAAAAAAATTGTACACTATGGCCTACAATATCACTAATATTTTCCAAAAAACAAGCTTAGGTGACCACGTAATTGTAAATTATTCTTAACTAATACTACTATAAATTATAGTAAGGCTGGTTTTCAAAACTTCGGGGCAAGTCATTATGGTCAGATATTGTAGTTGAAGTAATGTGTTAGGGTCTTTTTAGATCTATATGTGCATGTATCTCTAACAAAATGAGAGGAAAAAAAGATATTTCTAAAAAAGTCAAATACCATAGTTTTTTTCCTCAATCTTTTTCCACCTTGAACTTGATTTTTCAATTTGTTCTTGAGGCTGATTTTTAATTGGGTCTGCCTAAGTATATATTAGCATTTAGCACTATATATTATTTTTTCTAGCTCAAGACTTTTAGTTGTTTGTGCGCCCATATCTGATATTCAGCTTGAGCTATTGTTGGGTAGTTTCATTAGATGCCACATTATAGCTTAAACCAGTCATGAATATTGTGAACCCGGAGTTGTCAGTTGGGCCCATGCGATTGATAGATACATGTTAAGTAAATCTTGTTATGAATGCACTATGAGGAAACAAGGTATGCAGGTGCATCCTAATTCATCACAATGGACATCAAAATCAATTTTTGGCCATGGGACAAAAGATAGATATTTGAAAGCTGTAGGCTCCCTAAAAACATTGAGATTGCAATAAAAGAGAGAAGCATTGCTGGATATTTCAAGAGCATTGACATAAAATGGTTATGCACATTTTGTTTCAGTTTTTGTTTATTCTTTTGAATGAGCAATAATCAGGTAGTAGAGTTCCTGGCATTGGGATTAATCTGAGGCATTTCATGACCTTATAATGAATAAAAAAGCAGAATCAGCAGCTCAACTGTCCGGTAAAATAGCAAAATAAGTTCTCAGCAACATGAAGATTCAGAATCATAAGATTTAATCATGTAGAAAGAAGTAAAACTTGTATTAGGAACTGGTAGTTTCTAATATTCCCATCAAAAATTATGTCCTAATACATCAAACCAAACTCAAACAAATTGAAAGAATGAGGGATAGAACCAAATTCACCCAATTCTGGATTAACAAGGCTACAAAGTCAATTAGGATCATTAATTTGTGTGGCCGTGCAAGTGAGAGGGAACTTTGAAATTAACAACACAAGTTTATTATTCTACGGGATTTCAATCTGTAATACAAATTTCGAATGCAAAGAGATAACCTTTACCTTCAAGCTCTAGGTTTTTACAAATTTCAAATTCATAACACAAATATCAAATGCAAAATTCTTAAATTAAAACCGAGAGAAAGAGAGAGTCATTACCTTCAAACTCTAGGGTTTTCGAAGGAAGTAAAAGAGAGGTACCGATTGAACGTTGAAGACTCCTAAAGCTCCTAGAGAGGTGATATCCATGTACTGACCGAGATCGATGGCGAGATCGAGAGAGAGTGGGCGGTGATGTCGGCTTGGTGAAGGTGGATCAACAAACTTATGCCAGCGGAAGTGAACTCGTAGATGGAAGATATGGGAAAGAGAGAGAGAGAGAGAGAGAGAGAGGGAAAAATGAAAATATCAGAGGCGCCAAGTGCTTTATAAATTTAGGAAATTTGGGCGTTTTGTGGCTATTAGCGACGACACAATGATGCCTGTCGCAGAAAAAAAAAATTAAATATATATTTACGTCGGGAGGGAATAATTACCGCAAACAATGAGCCTTTCACGACAGCCATAGTTTTGCTGTCACAAAAACAATTGAACATATGCTCCTTTCTTTTTGAAATAGAAATTACCGTTGCAATAAGTGACCATTGGTGACGGAATATTTGCCGTCGCAAAAGTCAGCTTTTTGAGACCAAAAAGTATGTCGTCGCAAAAAACTTCGTGTCATATACCCCTTTTTCTAGTAGTGAGGCGGCAAACCATAATGATCTGCCTTGGACAACGTGTCTATCAGGCGGCATGCATAGAAGCGACGCAACTTGATAGTGCGTGTCAGGTACAAACTAATGAGGGAGCGACGCGTGGAGAAAACGGTTAATGGTTAGATTGTATGGCTTTTGTTTTTAAATTAAAACTTATAATTGTTGGTATGTTATTTTGTAGTGTCCGGACCCTCATTTCAAGAAAAAGGATCATAAAAGAAGGGTTTTGCAGAAGCCTTTAGTGGAGTCTATTGTAGATAGTTTAATGCCTAGAGGACAGGTATTGCTCAACATATCAATGATTTTGCAAGACCGGTCATATTTGCTACAGCTAGTGAATGCATTTGCATTATAAATGCTTCTTTCTACAAGCTGGACAAACTCTTTATTTGATTATCAGTTATCTGATTATGACTATAAATGAATTGTTTTAAGTATTGTTCTGTTTGACTATAAAAAAAAAGAAGTTACGTTCTGTGTAAACATGAATTTACTTCTTGGGACCGTGGAGACCTTAACTGGATGGGATTTTATCAGGCCATATTTTTTTACTTGGTTACTCTGATTGACTCAAGTGATTAACATTCAGGAAATTAGATAACCAAAAAAAAAAACACTTAATTCTCCAAAGACATTTTAGTTTTTCCATTCAAGCCTGTAGTTAACTCTTAAAAGTCATGGGGGATACCGAGGCATTTAACTAACACTTACACATCACAAGAAATAAGAGAACAAAGAAGACTGAAGAACCAGAATTGGCCTTAAACAGAAATAATAACAAATTTCTGAAGATAGCTGCTTCACCCTATTAGCGTAACATCTTGGCTTCATTTTTATGTAGACATCCTATCCAAAGCATAGACTTTTCCAAAATGTTGCATGTTTCTTCACGTGTGGCTTATGTTGATCAGTTCCTTGTGTTGATTCACTCTTTGTGATTGTTTGAACCACTGGATATAGAACTAGCCACTTTTATTTATCTCTTTTGTACAGGGATTAGGTAATTTGTGTATAACCAAGTGAACTATACTTATATTTTTAGTTGAATATGATAATTGATATAGACCCTCGTTAAACTTCAGGCCTCCTGTGTGTTATGTATGATTCCTAGTCTTGTCCTATCAAAAAGGAAATGCTAAACATACAAATTTTTTATGCAAAAAAGTCATGCAGAGTTGCAATTATGATTCGTAGTGACGGGCTTTTTAATTTTGAATAAATGAATACATGTAAATTATGTTTGTGTATCGTTACCCAGTCAAAAGGCTTTCCCTGTTGCAAACATTACATCAGAAGATATTTTGCTTGGTTAAATGGCTTCGTCTTTTATAGAAGCCATTCTAGAGTTGACACTATTGAATCAGCACTAGGATTACACAAAATGGCTTCAGAATGCATTTCACACCTCGGAATGCACTGTTCTTATAGAGATAAACTAAAGATAAATGCGCTTTCACATCTTCTTAACCCGAAATGGCTGGGGAGAGGAATGTCTTTCACTTACAACTAGAATAATGAGTAACCTCTTGATTTTTAAATGGCAGTTCCAAAAAAATGTACTTCTATATCAAAAAAGCGTATTCGTAAAAAAATTTGGAAAAAGAAAGGATATTGGACAATCTTTTTTTGTCTGTCCTTTTTGTTTTCAAGTTTTTGTCTTTGATGGATGGGTTTTCTTTTCCCATCATGTTCATATTTGCAGTGCAGAGAGAAATTCTATTTTCATTGACATTTGAATTCACCTTAGATGATAGTTGATCAATTCTTACATTTCAGTGCTAAGCCTATGTAAATAATCTTGAAATGTTTGTTGTTTCTTGCTTAGATTCATTTTTTTTTTCACTGTGCATATTTTTTTTACTCTATTTATCTTCTTTTGTTTTCTTTCCTTTTTCTTCTTACTTCTCATAAAAGAGAAGTGCATCGTATTTGTATGTAAACTAGGTTTTTTTGGACAGTTATTCAAATAGGTAACTAGGGAAATCAACTAGAGCTTGCAAAATCATTTTGTTTCTGAACATTGCTTTCTCCCAAATCCCATCAACATTTGAATTGTACTTCAGTAATTTGCTAGATTGCTGCAAAATCACAAAGCTAGAACTGTGTTGACTATCTTGTATTTAAAAACGCAAGAAGGGATGTAACCTTTGTACACTGGGGGGGTATATAAATAGATAACAAAAATATCATATACATCATCTACAGAAGATAACTCCCCTATAAAATCAATAATGCAAAGATAAAGGAACACAAAATTTTCATTCTATCCAAAAATTGAAGGAATGTAAAAGTGCCACATTGATTCTATGATTTCCCTCTTCCACTTTCTCAAAAGTCCTATTACCCACTCCTCCCCCTTCCACAAACATGACATCAAACAAAGTGGGATAACACCTATGCCATCTCTCACAAAGATGAACCACCGAATCTGCCATCGCTAACACCAAAAAAAATAGAGAAGAGATGCTCCAAAGCTCATTAGCCACCTCAAAGAGTAAAAGGAGGTGGTCCACCAGTTCTTCAGCCTTCTTACACATACAACAGTAATTGAGAAGCACATTTCCCCTTTTCCCCAAATTATCAATGGTTAACATAGCCTCCAAAGCCGCATTCCACACAAAGACACCTTCGCTGTGATCACTGGAATCTGAATGCTTTTCCATAGAAAGAAAGCTCTAAAGCTATATTATCTAAAATGTTGATTGTTCTTGTACGTAAAATGGGAATGGAAATGTGGTACGCCATATGCTCTAAAAAGTGATATGATTAGGGTAGATTTGTATAATTATACTATAAGATTTAAAGATACTTCTAGAGTAAACTTTAATATATATATATATATATATATATATTATTAGGCATCCAATAAAATTTAGTTTCTTCCCTACAAATTAATCATGTAGCAAAACATTTCTACGAGCATTATGACCCAATTTTGACATTGTCTTGTCAAAACTTCACTCACCTTATATTATATTTGATTCTTTTTCTTCTTAAGACACTTTTAAGGAAACATAGCGGAACATTTTTTTGGGATCGTTTTGAATCACTATATTTATTTTGGAACGGAAGTGTACTTTGTTTCGGAATGTGAGTTCCAAAACGTAATTCATTATGGTATTAGCTTTTTTTGGTAACATTGCTCTGACATCGCGAAGAAGGTGATGGAATGATTAACGTTGCTAAGAAGAAACCTATCCCTCCTGTTCTTTTTCCCCTTGAGTATATCTCAACTAGGCAGGAGAGTATAGATCAGGTGGTTAGATATTTTTTATTTGTCATATTTTCGTGAAGTCATGAGCATCTCTCTGCCTACATGAAAGTAACAGACTGTTTTATGAGAAGAGAGGGGAAAAAAAAAGAAGGAAAGTTCTATAGCATACAACTTTATTACTTCTACATGATGATATTTGCAATGTAAATTGTATTGTGGGCACGACTGTCGTGCATATAACGCTTGCTGAGATGTATGATTGTTGTGGAACAGGTATTTATACAATCTAATGTGCTTGAAGTGACACTTGACATGAGGGAAAAGTTTGATGCTGTTTCGGATGAGCTTATGCACATTGACAAAATTGACACCGGCATGCTTTGTGACGATAAGGGGTGGTTAGTGAGTAATCCAATGGGAATAAGGACAGAAAGAGAGATCCATGCAGAATTTGAAGGTGCAAAAATATACAGGAGGATGTATCAGAAGCGGATATAAATATAATTTATTTTTGTCTAGCCATTATTTGCTTAGGAAGGATATCTTGTTATGCACTTTTGCTCCAATCCTGTTGTGTAGAACCATGTAAGAACCCCAGGTGCCCAGTTCCTTTGTGCTTCAAGAGTCAATTAGTTCAGCCTCTGAGTTTTGAGACGTGCAGAAGTGGATTTTTTTTTTTTTTTTGTTTCTTATCTGTTGCTCACCCTCTTGGTGGTCATTCATTCTCATTTGAGATTTAATCCTCCATCAAACTAAAAATATGAAAAACAAAAAAGATAGCCATCATAAAGCAGCCCAATTGCAGTCTTTTTGGGAGTAGGTAGACAAGTACTTGAGATGATTTCCTAAAACAAAATCAAGGGTTAGGAAAACCAGTTCAACTTATCAAGTTTTACAAGGAAGAGCTTATGCATAAGCTTTGGCATCAGGCCGGACTGAACCATGAAAATAGAGCCCAAGATTGCCTAGGGGTTTTGGCTGAGCCGGCTTGTGGACGAAAATCTTAAGCCCAATCCTTGCCCAACAGGTTTGACCTACTTGAGTTCGCGGGCTATGTTGATAGGTCGGTCAACAGGCCGTCTCCCACATACCAATAAGTTGAACTCGCGAGCTGGCCTGCGGGTTGGGTTAAGTTCAACGGATTGAGATTTAAGACTTCTATCTTTTATTTTTTAAGCTCATTTTCACTTTTTCTGCTATTTTTGATGAGATTGCAGCGTGAACAAACGGGTGGCCCAACCTAAGCCTAAAGCTTGACCTGCATTAAAAACATGATAGGATTCTCATTTCTTTTATATTTGATTCGTACGATCTAACCTGGATCCAAATCTGACTTAAAGACATGTTAAAATTCGATCCTATAATTGAAAATAAATAATATTTCTTTTGTCACTACTAAAAATTTAGATTTTTCTCAATAATAATTAAAAACGAAAATCCAGTTACGACAGATAAATCTAATTTATGCTTGTATTGGATTAAACAATTCCCTATTCTATTTGATTTGATCTAATACAATTTAATCCTTCTATTGATACATGTTTTTCTTTTATTTATTTTTTATTTTTATTTTTATTTTTATTTTTGGTAACTAATTGTCCTTTTGCTAGATCCTCACCCAAACACTAGTAAGAAGCAGGCAACCGAGTGGTTGAAGAGAAGTTCCACACAATGACCATGAATAACAATAAGGGAAGTTCTTGGCCGGTTCTTTGGATTGGACTTAATTCCTATAAGGTCCTGACTCAAAAAGATTTAGTACATCTTTCCATTTTATTCTTGACATTCAGTCTAAACAAAGAAATCACTCAACTGTTCTACTCTCTCTCTCTGTCACAACTGTTTGAATCTCTCTCTCTTAATCAGCCACCAAAGACTACTTCTGACTATCGGTGACCATCATTGACCTCCGATGATTTATTTGGCCTTCATCTTTGATTGCCGACAACCATTACTGACCTCCAGCAACTACCTTCGAATTTTGACAATATTTTTTTGTGTGACCATTTTTCGTCTCCACCATGTCAATACTGCCAGTACCTCCTCAAACAAGGTGGTGACAAAAGAAAAAGAGAAGAATAAGGATGAAGAAATAAAGGAGAGAGATAAGGAATTCTTACCAGAAAAAAATTCTTCACATTCATAGATTAACACAAAGAATCAAAGACAAATCTAGTAAAAAAAATTATGATTTGACACATTCAGTAATAAATTTAACCACTATATTGAACGGTCTTGGAAAGAATATGTGTTGGTTAAGAATATTGCACATTTATCTGATGCTTACATCTTAGTTAAATCTCATATATTGTTTTAGCATATCTCTAACCAGCTTTGGCTCACCCTACTTGGGAAACCATTTTCAGGTACAGATGACATGCCGCCCCCAGGACATAGCTTGGGAGGTTTAGGAGCTGAAGGCTCCATTTTGTTGTTTTGTTTGTGTTAAATGTTTATTCAAGTCGAGGGCTTTGCTTGCATAGAGACTTGGACTATTCTTTTGTTGTAGCCAAGCGAAGTCTTGGAAAGATGTAAGCCCGTAGGGCATTTATTTTGTTGTTATCAATTAGAGTTACATGCTATAGTTTCAAGATGAACATTTATGAAAGTATAATGCATGTAATATCTTTTGTAATTATAGCGATCCCGGTTGTCCCTTTACTGTTCTGTTGTATTCCGGACTCGGTTCCGTAGAGTTGGTAGTTGTATCTATCTTGTTGTCGTCCTTTAATTCCATTTGTTTGAGTTATAGGATGTGTTGGGCTTGTTTCGAACAGGTGGGTTGAAACTTGGTCTGAAATCTTGTTGCCAGGTTTTTTATCGTCCCACTCGAGCGGACCTTGTTGCGCTCGAGCGGAGATTGCACGCTCCCAGTTTTTCGTGTCCCTGCAAAACTTCTGCAGGTGTGATTTTTACGCTCGAGTGGGTTTATTTATGCTCGAGCGGTAGCGCTTGAGCGGGTGCTGTGAAGCTCGAGCGGGTAGTACTTTTTGGTGTAAGTTCTGGAAGGGGAAAATCTACGCTCGAGCGGACTGATTTTCGCGCTCGAGCAGATGTACTTTATTCTTGTGTCTTGGCGCTCGAGCGTACCTAGTTTTTTGTTCTTGACGCTCGAGCGTTGTGTTCTCCGCTCGAGCGGGAATGTCGTATATCAGTTGGCAGTTGGGCATTTTAAAATCACTTTTAACATTCTCTCTCTCTCTCTCTCTCTCTCTCTCTCTTACTTTCTAAAAAGCTATTTTGAGAGCTCCTCTCTCTAGAAACTCCCTTCTCTCTAGTGTTTGATCTAGTTAGAGTGTCTCTCTATCCTCCGGCCTTTGTAAAAAGTGTGTTGATCGTCAAGGGCTTCGTCTTGATCCGAGAATCATAGTGTTTGGAGCATTTTCACTTTCTTCTCCTTCTCCGTTTGAGCTCTAACTTCGAGGTAGGGATATCCTACTCCTTCTCATGAGTTTTGTCTTTGAGTTTTAGTATTTTGATGAGTTGGGGGTTGTTGGGTAATTTTGAGAAAGTTTGGGCCTTTGTGTAATTTTACAAAAGTTTGGGTTTTGTTTATATAAACTTATATGCATGTTTGGCATAGAGAAATGGGATCAATATTGGTTTATTGGTGAAAATGGAACCTTAGGGTTGTGATGTTAATTATGGGAAATGCTCTAATTACATTGATAAATTAATTGGTATAATTAATTTGAAGAAAAGAAGAATTAAATTGAGAACGTTGAAATGTTGATTATATATCCATTTGGTGCATTTATTTTCAGTATAGAAATAACTGCTTTGGGCTATCGATGGAGGATAGTCTTGATTGTTGTAGACAATGCATGATGATTAGACAAACTAAAACTAATCAATTGAGTAAGCCATTGAATATGGTAGTTGGTACAATACAGCACTCAAATGTGTATTGATTGATTTAATTTGTATATGATAATTGTTTATATACATTGTATTGTGTAGGAGGAGAAAGGGGCTGCACTCTACGGTTTATTGGAAGAAAGGGGTTGAACCTCTAAACCGAATCTTGTGACAGTGATACAGCACTACAATGTGTATCAGGCTACGAATTAGAAGTGTTTTCTTGTGACAGTGATACAGCACTACAATGTGTATCAGGCTGCGAATTAGAAGTGTTTGTTTTGATTTGATATAGCACTAAAATGTATATCGTTATCAATTGTGAAGTATAGAAGTGTTTCTATGTTATGTTGATACAGCACCAAAATGTGTATCGCTCGTATAGTATGGAAGTGACTTATGTGTTATTGATACAGAATGTGTATCGCTCGTATAGTATGGAAGTGACTTATGTGTTATTGATACAGCATCAAAATGTGTATCCACCATGAATTTCGAAAATGTTTTAAGATGAGTCTTATTCTCATCAAGTTATTTGGCTAAGTTTTGAGCCTTGTTTTCAAACTCAAAGTTGAAAAAGAAATGAGAAATGAAATGTAACATGGACTTAATGTCATGAAATCGAAATGTGATATATGTGGATATACCTGTGTTGACCATCTATCAACTGCTAATCTTTTAGTCATTGTTCATGGCTGGTTTAGTGTATTTATACTGGGCTGTGGCTCACTCTTTATGGGACATCATTTTCAGGTACAGGTAGCATGCCACCTCAAAGGACTTAGCTTGGGAGGCTAGAGGCAGACTGACTGCTTGTTATTTGCTTTTTTTTTGATGTATTACATGTAAATTCAAGCCAAGGGCTTAATATGTATTAAGTTAGCACTCTTCTTTTTGTAACCAAGTGTTAACTTGGAAAGCTGTAAGCCCGTAGGGCATTTGCTTTTGTTGTTAACATGTAATACTTTTGTAAGAACTATTCTGATCTAATGGAAATGTGGTTGGTTTCTTTGTATCAATGCATGTCTAATGAGATGGGTTTTATTTATTATTTTGAGGGCGTTACAACTTGGTATCAGAGCGTACCGGGTTCGAATACTTTGGGTACGTGGGAAGTGATTAGTATCACAATGGGTTTGTCTCGCTTGTTAGAGACTTATGTGTGACATTATGTGTTTATTTGATAACATGTTTATGTAACTACTTGGGTATGGGATTTAATTTCTAGGATGTTGATTGAATCCTTGGGTTTCTGTGAGTCTTGTTGGAAAAGCACTTGATCAATGCTGTTTCTAACCGAAACTCTAGTAACGCCTCGGGACTATCATTATCCGGAAATGAAATTCGTAAGTGCTTATATGTTTATGTGCTTACGTGGAGTGAATTACAGTCGTCCATGTATTAGGACGCGAGTGTTTAGTTTTGGCACACTTATGAATGTGCTGACGTTCTTCGTTACCTTTATTAGGATGTCAGGACGAGGACGTGGTAGACGTGGCAGACGTCGTAGGCAGGAGATGCCTTTACTGGATGATATTTCGGCGCAGCAGGAGGGGGTTGGCCAGGCCAATGTAGCCGAGCCAGCAGGTCAGGAGGCTATGGGCGCTTTAGCCCGAGGGATAGCCAACGCTTTAAGGGAGTCTGTGGGTATTTTTCGAGTTGAGAATCCAGTTCAGGCTCCAGTTCAAGCCCAGGTTGTTGAGGCAGGGCCTTCCTTCTTGAAAAGGGAGTTCTTTCGGTCTAACCCGGACGAGTTTATTGGGGATCCGAAGGAGCCACTGAAGGCTGATGAGTGGTTAGAGCAAATGAGTAAGACGTTCGAGATGCTTGGCATCGAGGACGGAGTGTTGAAAGTGACCTTGGCATCCTTCTAGCAAAAAGGGAGTGCGGGTCAGTGGTGGAAATACACGAGGGGCCATATTACTGGCACGTGGGAGGCTTTTGTGGAGGCTTTTCAGGAGAAATATTTATCTCCGGCAATCAGGGAGAAGCTGAGAGACCAGTTCTGTCAGCTTTTGCAGTTGAGTTCTTCAGTAACCGAGTATGAGGCTGCTTTCACTAGCTTGTCCAGGTTCACACCTGAACTTGTGGTGTCCGAGGAACGCCGCTGTATTGAGTTCGAGAAGAGGTTGAGGCGCGACCTCAAGATGAGGGTTGGAGGTTCGACGATCCGAGATTATGGGCGCTTGGTTGATGCTGCAGCCCATATGGAGATCATGATGCAGGAAGATGAGGGACAGAGAGGCTTCAAGAGGAGCTATAGCGATCCCTGTTGTCCCATAACTATTCTGCTGTGTTTCATACTCGGTTCCGTGAAGTTGGTAGTGGTATCTATCTTGTTGTGGCCTTTAATTCCACATGATTGAGTTTTAGGATGTTTTGAACAGGGTTGTTACAGGTTGGTTAGGCCTTGGTTTCAATTCCTTGTTGTTCAGTTTTTAGGCATTCCGCTTGAGTGGGTCTTCTTGCGCTCGAGCGAGGATTGCACACCTCCAGTATTTCGGGTTTCTGCAAAACTTCTGCAGATGTGATTTTTGCGCTCGAGCGGGTATGTTTACGCTCGAGCGGTGGTGCTCGAGCGGGTTTGTTGCCGCTCGAGCGGGTAGTACTTTCTGGGTGTAAGTTCTGGGAGGTGGAAATCTACGCTCGAGCGGACTGGTTTTCACGCTCGAGCGGAAGTGCTTTATTCTTGTGTCTTGACGCTCGAGCGGGCCTTATTGCACTCGAGCGTGTCCAGATTTTTGTTCTTTGCGCTGGAGCGTCGTGTTCTCCGCTCGAGCGGACGCTCGAGCGGGTCATACGTATATGAGTTATCCGTTGGGTGATTTCAAATCACTTTTTTCTTTTCTTTCTCTCTCCTACTTTTTCTAAAAACCATTTTTGAGAGCCTCTCTCTCTAGAAACTCCATTCTCTCTAGGTTTTGATCTAGTTAGAGCGTCCTCCTTCTCTTCGGCCTTTGTAAAAGTTGTGTTGATCGTCGAGGGCGTTGTTTTGATCTGAAAATCTCGGTCTTTGGAGCACTTTGGTTTTGGTCTCTTATCCATCCGAGCTCTAACTTCGAGGTAGGGATATCCTACTCCTCTTTATGAGCTTTGTCTTTAAATTTTAGTATTTTGAGATGTTGGGGTTGGTTTGGTAATTTGGTGAAAATTTGGGGCTTTTGTGTAAATTTACAAAAGTTGGGGTTTTAGCTATATAAAACCTAGATGCATGTTTGGCATGGAAAAGTGAAATTAATGTTAAGACATTAATGAAAATGGAACCTAAGGGTTGTAATGTAAATTATGAAAAATGCCCTAATTACATTGGTTAATTAATTTGCATAATTAATTATGAGAAATGAGGAATTGATTTGGGAAGACATGGAATTAAAGGGTGTAGTTGGATTGCTTATCACTCACCTAGTTGGAATGTTGATTATATATCCATTGTTGCATTTATTTTCTGTATAGAAATAACTGCTTTGGGCTATCGGTGGAGGATAGTCTTGATTGTTGTAGACAATGCATGATGATTAGGAAGAACTGAAACTAATCACTGGAATGTGTCATTGAGTTTGACGATTGCACGAATACATTAAATTTATGTGTTGTGTGATGATGTGTATAATCATTGTTTATATGCATTGTGTTGTGTTGGAGGAGATAGGGGATGTACTCCATGGTTTAGGGGAAGATAGGGGATAGACCTCTAAACCGGATGTTGTTGGGAGGAGATAGGGGTTGGACTCCATAGATAGAGCTCATATGCTTATCTAGTAATGTGTTGACAGAGCTCATATGCTTGTCATTGGAAGTGTGATAGTGCTCATATGCATATCTGTGGAAGTGATGATATAGCTTGTATGCTTATCTGTTGGTATGTGATATATCTTGTATGCTTATCTGTTGGTATGTGATATAGCTAGTATGCTTATCTATTATGAAATGGGGAAGTGCTGAATATGAAGTACTGTCTCATATGAGTTGTTTGGCCAGGTTCTGAGCCATGGTTATAAATTGAGAATTGAAAAGAATTGGAAAATGGATTGTAATATGGACTTGTATGTCATGAAACCGTAAAGTGTGATAAGGGAAAGTATCTGTGTTGGCCATCTTTCAACTGCTAATCTTTTAGTCATTGTTCATATTTGGTTTAGTATATTTCTACTGGGCTGTGGCTCGCCCTATATGGGAATATCATTTTCAGGTACAGGTAGCATGCCACCTCCAAGGACGTAGCTTGGGAGGCTAGAGGCAGGCGGACTTTTGTTGTTTTATTTCTTTGATGTATTACATGTATATTCAGGCCAAGGGCTTAATGTGTAAATGAGTTAGCACTCTTTTGTTGTAACCAAGTGTTAACTTGGAAAGCTGTAAGCCTCTAAGGCATTTGCTTTTATTGTTAACATGTAATACTTTTGATTATGGGACGCTGATGAATAAAAGAATGTGAAACTTTTGTATATCAATGCATGTCTATATTGATGGGTTTATTGTTATTATTTTGAGGGCGTTACACTTGGTATCAGAGTGTACCGGGTTCTAATACTTTGGGTACGTGGGAAGTGATTAGGATCACAATGGGTTTGTCTCGCTTGATAGAGAATTAGATGTAGTGTCCTATGCTAGGTGCTTAATTGATAACATGCTTATGTGACTATGTGGGTATGGAATGTAGTTTCTAGGATGTTGATTGGATCCTTGGGTTTCTGGGAGTCTTGTTGGAAAAGCACTTGATCAATGCTGTTTTTAACCAGAACTCTAGTAACGCCTCGGGACTATCATCATCCGGAAATGAAATTCGTAAATGCTTATGTGTTTATGTGCTTACGTGGAGTGAATTACAGTTGTCCATGAATTAGGACGTGAGTGTTTAGCTTTGGCACATTTGTGAATGTGCTAACGTTCTGTATTACCTTTATTAGGATGTCAGGGCGAGGAAGAGGTGCTAGGCGTGGTAAGCCTGCGAGGCAGGAAGCACCTTTGCCGGATGATATTCTGGCAGTGCACGAGGGTGTTGGTCAGGCCAACGTGGCCGAGCCAGCGGGCTATGAGTGCCTTGGCATGAGATATAGCAGGGGCTTTGGGTATTCTCAGAGCTGGGAATCAGGTTACTGAAGCAGGGCCTTTTTTCTTGACGAGGGAATTCTTCTGGTCTAACCCGGACGAGTTTGTTGGGGATCCAAAGGAGCCACTGAAGGCTGACGAGTGGTTGGAACAAATGAGTAAGACGTTCGAGATGCTTGGCATCGAGGACGAGGCACTGAAAGTGACCTTGGCATCCTTCCAGCTGAAGGGAGATGCGGGTCAATGGTGGAAGTACGAGAAGGCTCGTGTTGGTGGTACATGGGAGGCGTTTGTAAATGCTTTCCAGGAGAGGTTCTTGTCTGCAGTGGCTAGGGAGAAGCTGAGGGATCAGCTTAGCCGGCTTAATCAGCAGGGTATGTCTGTGGTAGAGTTTGAGGCCACTTTCACTAGTTTGTCCAGGTTTGCACCTGAGTTGCTGGCGTCCGAAGAATGCCGTTGCTATGAGTTTGAGCGGAAGTTGAAGCGGGGCCTCAAGTTGAGGGTTGGTGGGTCTTACATCCGAGAGTATAGACACTTAGTGGATGTTGCAGCTCATATGGAGCTCATGATGCAGGAGGAGGATGAGGGGCAGAGAGGCTCCAAGAGGAGCTAAGATGGTCAGGGTGATGGCAGGAGACAGAGGGGTTCTAACCCTCAGCGGTCTCAGGGTGGTGTGGCTAGATCGACCTTTCCGGTGCCGAGTGCAGGCTTGGGGAGAAGTAGTCAGGGAGGCCTGACTTGTTTTGCGTGTGGCCAACTGGGTCACAAGTCTTCGGTTTGCCCGCAGAAGGGAGGAGGTCAGCGTGTTGCTTCCTCTTCAGCTAGACCTCAGGGCCAGAGTCAGGGCAGAGGCCAGTCCTTGTCTTGCTATCAGTGTGGTCAGCCTGGGCACCTGAAGAGGTATTGCCCACAGTTGATTGCCACTTCGGGTGCGTCTGGTTCTAGGCAGACGCAGGGTTTTCAGCCAGCTCAGTCTGTGCAGGCCTCGAGGGCCAATCCGGGAGCTTCGTCATCCCAGTCAGTGCAGCAGTCGTATGCTCCGAGGGGTGAGCAGGTAGATCAGGGGCCTACAGGGCGCGTGTATGCTGTTACCGCGCAGGATTTAGTACCGGCTCCATCAGTAGTGAGAGGTACTTTTCTGTTTTGCAACTCGGTTGCTAGTGTGTTGATTGACACAGGTGCATCTCATTCTTTTGTATCTGCTACATTTGCATCTGTTTTAGAATTGGAGTTGGCACAGTTAGCATCTCCTATTTGTGTGGTATCGCCAATTGGTGGTGAGTTGATCTTGAAAGAGGGTGTTAGAGGTTGTGATATAGAGGTCGCCGACCATAGGCTTCCTTTTCCATTTGTGGTCATGCCCATGAAGGGCTTTGATGTTATTTTGGGTATGGACTGGCTATCGTCATACCGGGCTGTTATTGATTGCTACCGCCAGAGGGTCACGTTTTGTACCTTGAGCGGGGAGTGGTTCCATTTCTTGGGAGACCGGGTTGGTTGTGTTTTACCACCGGGGTATGATTCGCGAGGGCGAAGTGAGCTTAGTGGTCTACTTGCTAGCTTTTTGAGTGGTGAGTGTGATGAGACCCATGTTGTGTTGCCGAGGGTCGTTTGTGAGTACCCGGATGTCTTTCCCGAGGACCTTGTTAGTTTGCCACCTCATCGAGAGATAGAGTTCTCTATTGATTTAGTGCCCGGCACAGTGCCGATTTCTATGGCACCTTATCGTTTTGCCCCAGCCGAGTTGAGTGAGTTGAAGATTCAACTCCAGGAGTTGCTAGATAAGGGTTTCGTTCACCCTAGTGTTTCGCCATGGGGAGCACCGGCCCTCTTTGCTAAAAAGAAAGATGGTGCCTTGAGATTGTGTATAGACTACCGGAAGTTGAACCGGGCAACGGTAAAGAATAAGTACCCTATGCCCCGTATAGATGATCTGTTTGACCAGTTGAAGGGTTCCCGTTGTTTCTCTAAGATAGACTTGAGATTGGGTTACCACCAGTTGAGGGTCAGGGAGGAGGATATTCCTAAGACGACATTCCGTACGCGGTATGGCCATTATGAATTTCTGGTGATGCCGTTTGGGCTCACCAATGCACCGACAGTCTTTATGGACTTGATGAACCGGATCTTCCGGGAATTCTTAGATCGATTTGTAGTCGTTTTTGTGGACGACATTCTTATCTATTCGCCTTCTGAGGAGGAGCAAGAGGAACACTTGAGAGTGGTGCTTGAGTTGCTTAGGGCCCATAGGCTGTATGCCAAGTTTGGGAAGTGTGAGTTCTGGCTAGGGGAGGTGAAATTCTTAGGCCATGTGGTATCTAGGGAAGGGGTGTCTGTTGATACATCCAAGGTTGAGGCAGTGCAAGACTGGGCACAGCCTAAGAGTGTGTTTGAGATCCACAGTTTTTTGGGATTAGCTGGGTATTATCGTCGGTTTGTGAAGGATTTTTCCAGGCTAGCTTCGCCGTTGACTAGATTGACGCGGAAAGGGGTTAAATTTGTGTGGAGTGAGACTTGTGAAAAGTCGTTCCAAGAGTTGAAGGTTAGGTTGACCACCGCTCTGGTTTTGATTATTCCGGAGAGAGGGTTGGGTTATGCGGTTTATTGTGATGCCTCAAGGGAGGGTTTGGGTTGTGTATTGATGCAGGTGGGGAAAGTGGTAGCTTATGGCTCACGTCAATTGAAAATTCACGAGAAGAATTACCCTACACACGACCTAGAGTTAGCAGCAGTGATCTTTGCCTTGAAAATCTGGAGGCACTACCTTTATGGTGAGAGGTTCGAGGTGTTCTCGGACCACAAGAGTTTGAAGTATCTGTTTACACAGAGAGACTTGAATTTGAGGCAGAGGAGATGGATGGAGTTCATTGAGGACTGTGATTTTGAGTTGCATTATCACCCGGGGAAGGCCAATGTTGTGGCCGATGCCCTTAGTAGGAAATCCATTAGTGATGTAGCTTGTATAGCCATCTGGGAATGGGAGATATTGGGTGTACTTGGCGAGTTTGATTTGCATCTGGGCGAATCTGTTGAGGCTGCGGCCTTGTCTTCTGTTGTTGCACAGCCCACACTTGTGACTAGAGTGTTAGAGGCACAGAGAGGTGACCTTGAGGTAGCGTCCTTCCGGGAGAAGATCTCCAGTGGGAGAGTTGAGAAGGGTTTGACGGTGTATCCTAACCTGAGTGTGAGATACCAAGATCGTTTGTTTGTGCCGGAGTCTTGCCGAGAGGAAGTACTCCGAGAGTTTCACCATTCACGTCTTGCGGTGCATCCTGGAGGCACTAAGATGTATCGAGATTTGGGTCGCCAGTTTTGGTGGTGGGGTATGAAAAGAGATGTGGCTGTTTTCGTATCGAAGTGCCTTACTTGCCAGCAAGTGGAGGCCGAGCATCAGAGGCCAGCGGGTTTGTTACAACCCTTGCCTATTGCCGAGTGAAAGTGGGAGCACGTCACTATGGACTTCATTGTAGGTCTTCCGAGGACTCAGTGGGGTAGTGATGCCATTTGGGTGGTTGTAGACCGATTGACTAAGTCGGCGCACTTCATTCCCATGCGCGTGAGAGATTCGGTAGATCATCTCGCCGACTTGTATATTCGGGACATAGTGAGATTGCACGGGGTCCCAGTGACGATCGTCTCAGATAGAGACCCTCGTTTTACCGCCAGGTTGTGGCAGAGTTTGTAGAGTGCCTTGGGCACTAAGTTGACCTTTAGTACGGCTTATCACCCTCAGACTGACGGGCAGTCCGAGCGTACTATTCAGATCCTTGAGGATATGCTTTGGGGTTGTGTCCTTGACTTTAGTGGGACGTGGGAGAGGCACTTACCATTGGTAGAGTTTGCCTACAACAACAGTTTTCAATCTAGCATCGGTATGGCACCGTTTGAGGCCTTGTATGGCCGACCGTGTAGGTCTCCAGTTTGTTGGGCCGAGGTGGGTGATGCACCTTTGTTGGGTCCGGAGTTGGTTAGGGAAACGACGGAGAAAGTTGAGCTTATCCGTAGGAGGCTTGTTACAGCCCAGAGTCGCCAAAAGAGTTATGCCGACCGTAGGAGGAGGCCTTTGGCGTTTGAGGTAGGTGATCATGTTTTCTTGAAAATATCACCTAGGCGAGGTTTGATGAGGTTTGGGAAGAGCGGGAAGTTATCCCCTCGGTTCATTGGGCCTTTTGAGATCCTTGAGAGGATTGGCGAGGTTGCTTATCGTTTAGCGTTGCCACCATAGTTGTCCGGAGTTCATGACGTGTTTCATGTGAGTATGCTTCGGAGATACGAGCCGGATCCATCACATGTGTTAGATTGGACTGACTTAGAGGTAGATGAGGATGCCTCGTATGAGGAGAGACCGGTTCGGGTCTTGGATAGGCGGGATCAAGTCCTGCGTGGCAAGACCATCCCTTTGGTAAAGGTTTTGTGGAAACATCACGGAGTGGAGGAAGCCACTTGGGAACGTGAGTTGGAGGTCCGCGAGAAATACCCTGACTTGTTTATTGATGAGTAATTTTGTAATGAAATTCTATAAT
Organism: Camellia sinensis; assembly: GCF_055761805.1. Classification (NCBI taxonomy): domain Eukaryota; kingdom Viridiplantae; phylum Streptophyta; class Magnoliopsida; order Ericales; family Theaceae; genus Camellia; species Camellia sinensis. The sequence continues at coordinate 88,922,665 of NC_138965.1, forward strand.
ATTGTTAGACTTAAGAGCTTTAACTATGTCTGAAGTTGTAAAACATTGGTAATGTTTAGGTTTAATGAAAGTATGATGTAGAACTTACCTTGACATGGGAGTTGATTATGATATTGCATGTGTTGGCTATATTGTAGAATTGGAGTTGTATCATGTATATTGATTATGATATGAACTGTGGACCATGTATATTGGAAATGGTTGGAAATGGAAGAAAATTGCATGTTGATAATGCACTTGTAATATTTGTTGTGAAATGCCTCTTGAAAAGAGATGGAATCGACCGGTAATGGGTCGGGTTGTTTAATATTATGTTGTAATATTATTGAGAATGGAGAAAACCTGTTTTTGAAAAAAAAAAAAAAAAACTTGTGTTTAATTTCAGGGATGAAATTCTTTAAGGGGGGAGGTTATAGCGATCCCGGTTGTCCCTTAACTATTCTGCTGTGTTTCGGACTCGGTTCCGTGAAGTTGGTAGTGGTATCTATCTTGTTGTGTCCTTTAATTCCACATGATTGAGTTTTAGGATGTTTTGAACAGGGTTGTTACAGGTTGGTTAGGCCTTGGTTTCAATTCCTTGTTGTTCAGTTTTTAGGCGTTCCGCTCGAGCGGGTCTTCTTGCGCTCGAGCGGGGATTGCACACCTCCAGTATTTTGGGTTTCTGCAAAACTTATGCAGATGTGATTTTTGCGCTTGAGCGGGTGTGTTTACGCTCGAACGGTGGCGCTCGAGCGGGTTTGTTGGCGCTCGAGCGGGTAGTACTTTCTGGGTGTAAGTTCTGGGAGGTGGAAATCTACGCTCGAGCGGACTAGTTTTCGCGCTCGAGCGAAAGTGCTTTATTCTTGTGTCTTGGCGCTCGAGCGGGCCTTATTGCGCTCGAGCATGTCCAGATTTTCGTTCTTTGCACTCGAGCGTCGTGTTCTCCGCTCGAGCGGGTCATACGTATATGAGTTATCCGCTGGGTGATTTCAAATCACTTTTTGCTTTTCTTTCTCTCTCCTACTTTTTCTAAAAACCATTTTTGAGAGCCTCTCTCTCTAGAAACTCCCTTCTCTCTAGGGTTTGATCTAGTTAGAGCGTCCTCTTTCTCTTCGGCCTTTGTAAAAGTTGTGTTGATCGTCGAGGGCGTCGTTTTGATCTGAAAATCTCGGTCTTTGGAGCACTTTGGTTTTGGTCTCTTCTCTATCCGAGCTCTAACTTCGAGGTAAGGATATCCTACTCCTCTTTATGAGCTTTGTCTTTAAATTTTAGTATTTTGAGATGTTGGGGTTGGTTTGGTAATTTGGTGAAAGTTTGGGGCTTTTGTGTAAATTTACAAAAGTTGGGGTTTTAGCTATATAAAACCTAGATGCATGTTTGGCATGGAAAAGTGAAATTAATGTTAAGACATTAATGAAAATGGAACCTAAGGGTTGTAATGTAAATTATGGAAAATGCCCTAATTACATTGGTTAATTAATTTGCATAATTAATTATGAGAAATGAGGAATTGATTTGGGAAGACATGGAATTAAAGGGTGTAGTTGGATTGCTTATCACTCACCTAGTTGGAATGTTGATTATATATCTATTGTTGCATTTATTTTCTGTATAGAAATAACTGCTTTGGGCTATCGGTGGAGGATAGTCTTGATTGTTGTAGACAATGCATGATGATTAGGAAGAACTGAAACTAATCACTGGAATGTGTCATTGAGTTTGACGATTGCACGAATACATTAAATTTATGTGTTGTGTGATGATGTGTATAATCATTGTTTATATGCATTGTGTTGTGTTGGAGGAGATAGGGGATGTACTCCACGGTTTAGGGAAAGATAGGGGATGGACCTCTAAATCGAATGTTGCTGGGAGGAGATAGGGGTTGGACTCCATAGATAGAGCTCATATGCTTATCTAGTAATGTGTTGACAGAGCTCATATGCTTGTCATTGGAAGTGTGATAGTGCTCATATGCATATCTGTGGAAGTGATGATATAGCTTGTATGCTTATCTGTTGGTATGTGATATATCTTGTATGCTTATCTGTTGGTATGTGATATAGCTAGTATGCTTATCTATTATGAAATGGGGAAGTGCTGGATATGAAGTACTGTCTCATATGAGTTGTTTGGCCAGGTTCTGAGCCATGGTTATAAATTGAGAATTGAAAAGAATTGGAAAATGGATTGTAATATGGACTTGTATGTCATGAAACCGTAAAGTATGATACGGGAAAGTATCTGTGTTGGCCATCTATCAACTGCTAATCTTTTAGTCATTGTTCATATTTGGTTTAGTATATTTCTACTGGGCTGTGGCTCACCCTATATGGGAATATCATTTTCAGGTACAGGTAGCATGCCACCTCCAAGGACGTAGCTTGGGAGGCTAGAGGCAGGCGGACTTTTGTTGTTTTATTTCTTTGATGTATTACATGTATATTCAAGCCAAGGGCTTAATGTGTAAATGAGTTAGCACTCTTTTGTTGTAACCAAGTGTTAACTTGGAAAGCTGTAAGCCTCTAAGGCATTTGCTTTTATTGTTAACATGTAATACTTTTGATTATGGGACTCTGATGAATAAAAGAATGTGGAACTTTTGTATATCAATGCATGTCTATATTGATGGGTTTATTGTTATTATTTTGAGGGCGTTACAGGAGCCAAGATGGTCAGGGTGATGGCAGGAGACGGAGGGGTGCTAACCCTCAGCAGTCTCAGGGAGATGTTGCTAGATCGACCTTTCTGGTGCCGAGTGCAGGCTCGGGGAGAGGTAATCAGGGGGAGTTCACCTGTTACAAGTGTGGTCAGTTGGGCCACAAGGCTTCAGTTTGCCCACAGAGGGGAGGAGGTCAGAGAGCTGCTTCATCTTCAGCTAGACCGCAGAGCCAGAGTCAGGGCAGGGGTCAGCCCTTGTCTTGTTATCAGTGTGGTCAGCCTGGGCACCTGAAGAGGTTTTGCCCACAGTTGAGTGCCACTTCGGGCGCGTCTGGTTCTAGGCAGACGCAGGGTTTTCAGCCAGCTTAGTCTGTGCAGGCCTCGAGGGCCAATCAGGGGGCTTCATCGTCCCAGTCTATGCAGCAGTCGTTTGCTCCGAGGGGTGAGCAGTTGGATCAGGGGCCTACAGGGCGCGTGTATGCTGTTACCGCGCAGGACCTAGTACCGGCTCCATCAGTAGTGAGAGGTACCTTTCTGTTTTGAAACTCGGTTGCTAGTGTATTGATTGATACGAGTGCATCTCATTCTTTTGTATCTGCTGCATTTGCATCTGTTTTGGAATTGGAGTTGGCACAGTTAGCATCTCCTATATGTGTAGTATCGCCTGTTGGTGGTGAGTTGATCTTGAAACAAGGTGTTAGAGGTTGTGATATAGAGGTCGCCGACCATAGGCTTCCTTTTCCTTTTGTTGTCATGCCCATGAAGGGTTTTGATGTTATTTTGGGTAGGGACTGGCTATCGTCATACCGGACTGTTATTGATTGCTACCGCCAGAGGGTCACAGTTTGTACCTTGAGCGGGGAGTGTTTCCATTTCTTGGGGGATCGGGTTGGTCGCGTATTGCCACCGTTGTATGATCCGCGAGGGCGGAGTGAGCTTAGTGGTCTACTTGCTAGCTTTTTCAGTGGCGAGTGTGATGAGACCCATATTGTATTGTTGAGGGTGGTTTGTGAGTATTCGGATGTTTTTCCCGAGGATCTCGTTAGTTTGCCACCTCACCGAGAGATAGAGTTCTCTATTGATTTAGTGCCCGGCACAGCGCTGATTTCTATTGCACCTTATCGTTTTGCCCCAGCTGAGTTGAGTGAATTGAAGATTCAGCTCCAGGAATTGCTAGATAAGGGTTTTGTTCGCCCTAGTGTTTCGCCGTGGGGAGCACCGACCCTCTTCGCTAAAAAGAAAGATGGTGCCTTGAGATTGTGTATAGACTACCGGAAGTTGAATCGGGCTACGGTCAAGAATAAGTACCCTATGCCCTGTATAGATGATTTGTTTGACCAGTTGAAGGGTTCCCGTTGTTTCTCTAAGATAGACTTGAGATCGGGTTACCACCAGTTGAGGGTCAGGGAGGAGGATATTCCGAAGACGGCATTCCGTACGCGGTATGGCCATTATGAGTTTCTGGTGATGCCATTCGGGCTTACCAATGCACCGGCAGTCTTTATAAACTTGATGAACCGAATATTCCGGGAATTCTTGGATCGATTTGTAGTCGTTTTCGTGGACGACATTCTTATCTATTCGCCTTCTGAGGAGGAGCACGAGGAACACTTGAGAGTGGTGCTTGAGTTGCTTGGAGCCCATAAGCTGTATGCCAAGTTTAGGAAGTGTGAGTTCTGGCTAGGAGAGGTCAAATTCTTAGGCCATGTGGTATCCGGGGAAGGGGTGTCTGTTGATACATCCAAGGTAGAGGCAGTGCAAGATTGGGCACAGCCTAAGAGTGTGTTTGAGATCCGAAGTTTTCTAGGATTAGCTGGGTATTACCGTCGGTTTGTGAAAGATTTTTCCAGGCTAGCTTCGCCGTTGACTAGGTTGACGCGAAAAGGGGTCAAGTTTGTGGGGAGTGAGACTTGCGAAAAGTCGTTCCAAGAGTTGAAGGTTAGGTTGACCATCGCTCCGGTTTTGATTAATCCAGAGAGAGGGTTGGGTTATGTAGTTTATTGTGATGCCTCACGAGAGGGTTTGGGTTGTGTGTTGATGCAAGAGGGAAAAGTGGTAGCTTATGGCGCACGTCAGTTGAAAATACACGAGAAGAATTACCCTACACACGACCTAGAGTTAGCAGCAGTGATCTTTGCCTTGAAGATTTGGAGGCATTACCTTTATGGTGAGAGGTTCGAGGTGTTCTCGGACCACAAGAGTTTGAAATATCTGTTTACACAGAGAGACTTGAATTTGAGGCAGAGGAGATGGATGGAGTTCATTGAGGACTATGATTTTGAGTTGCACTATCACTCAGGAAAGGCCAATGTTGTGGCCAATGCCCTTAGTAGGAAATCCATTAGTGATGTAGCTTGTATAGCTATCCGGGAATGGGAGATGTTGGGTGCACTTGGCGAGTTCGATTTGCTACTGGGCGAATCTGTTGAGGCTGCGGCCTTGTTTTCTGTTGTTGCACAGCCTACACTTGTGACCAGAGTATTAGAGGCACAGAGAGGTGACCTTGAGGTAGAGTCCTTCCGAGAGAAGATCTCCAGTGGGAAAGTTGAGAAGGGTGTGACGGTGTATCCCGACCAGAGTGTGAGATACCGAGACCGTTTGTTTGTGCCGGAGTCTTGCCGAGAGAAAGTACTCCGAGAGTTCCATCATTCACGCCTTGCGGTGCATCCGGGAGGCACTAAGATGTATCGGGATTTGGGTCGCCAGTTTTGGTGGCGGGGTATGAAGAGAGATGTGGCTGTTTTCGTATTGAAGTACCTTACTTGCCAGCAAGTGAAGGCCGAGCATCAGAGGCCAGCAGGTTTGTTGCAACCCTTGCCTGTTGCCGAGTGGAAGTGGGAGCATGTCACTATGGCCTTCGTTGTAGGTCTTCCGAGGACTCAACGGGGTAATGATGCCATTTGGGTGGTTGTAGACCGGTTGACTAAGTCGGCGCACTTCATTCCTTTGCGCATGAGAGATTCGGTAGATCATCTCGCCGACTTGTATATTCGGGACATAGTGAGATTGCACGGGGTCCCTGTGACGATCGTCTCAGATAGAGATCCTCGTTTTACTACTAGGTTGTGGTAGAGTTTGCAGAGTGCCTTGGGCACTAAGTTGACCTTTAGTACGGCTTATCATCCTCAGACTGACGGGCAGTCCGAGCGTACTATTCAGATCCTTGAGGATATACTTCGAGGTTGTGCCTTTGACTTTAGTGGGACGTGGGAGAGGCACTTGCCCTTGGTGGAGTTAGCCTACAACAACAGTTTTCAGTCTAGCATTGGTATGGCACCGTTTGAGGCCTTGTATGGCCGACCGTGTAGGTCTCCAGTGTGTTGGACCGAGGTGGGTGATGCATCTTTGTTGGGCCCAGAGTTGGTTAGGGAGACGACGGAGAAAGTTGAGCTTATCCGTAGGAGGCTTGTTATAGCCCAGAGTCGCCAAAAGAGTTATGCCGACTGTAGGAGGAGGCCTTTGGCGTTTGAGGTAGGTGATCATGTCTTCTTGAAAATAGCATTTGATGAGGTTTGGGAAGAGTGGGAAGTTATCCCCTCGGTTTATCGGTCCCTTTGAGATCCTTGAGAGGATTGGGGAGGTCGCTTATCGTTTAGCTTTACCGCCGCAGTTGTCCGGAGTGCATGACGTATTTCATGTGAGTATGCTTCGGAAGTATAAGCCGGATTCGTCCCATGTGTTAGATTGGACCAACTTGGAGGTAGATGAGGATGCCTCGTATGAGAAGAGGCCAGTTCGGGTCTTGGATAGGCGGGTTCAAGTCTTGCGAGGCAAGACCATTCCCTTGGTAAAGGTTTTGTGGAAACATCACAGAGTGGAGGAAGCCACTTGGGAACGTGAGTTCGAGGTCCGAGAGAGATACCCGGATCTATTTATGGATGTTTGAGCATGTATTGTATATTTTGTTGTATTGTTGAACTTTAAGAGTATTGAATATATCTTAGGTTGTAAAACGTGGTTTATGTTTTGATTTAATGGAAGTTTAATGTAACATTGCATGTGTTGGATGTATTGTAGAAATGGAAATATATCATGAATACTGAATATGATATAGAATTGTGGAATGCAGTATTGAAATTTGTGAAATTTTAGGGAATGCATAACTATAATGCATGTTGTGAAAAATGTTGTAAACTGCCTCTTGAAAAGAGATGAGATGACCGGTAATGGGTCGAGTTGTTAAAATTCACATTGTGATAATGTTAGGAATTGAAAAAATCTTGTTTTTGAAAAACTTGTATTTAATTTCGAAGACGAAATTCTTTAAGGGGGGGAGGTTATAACGATCCCGGTTGTCGCTTTACTGTTCTGTTGTATTCCAGGTTCGGTTCTGTGGAGTTGGTAGTTATATCTATCTTGTTGTCGTCCTTTAATTCCATTTGTTTGAGTTATAGGATGTGTTGGGCTTGTTTCGAACAGGTGGGTTGAACCTTGGTCTGAAATCTTGTTGCCAGGTTTTTGGTCGTCCCGCTCGAGTGGGCCTTGTTGCGCTCGAGCGGAGATTGCACGCTCCCAGTTTTTCGTGTCCCTGCAAAACTTCTGCAGGTGTGATTTTTACGCTCGAGCGGGTTTATTTACGCTCAAGCGGTAGCGCTCGAGCAGGTGCTGTGGAGCTCGAGCGGGTAGTACTTTTTGGTGTAAGTTCTGGGAGGGGGAAATCTACGCTCGAGCGGACTGGTTTTCGCGCTCGAGCGGATGTACTTTATTCTTGTGTCTTGGTGCTCGAGCAGGCCTTCTTGTGCTCGAGCGTACCTAGTTTTTTGTTCTTGACGCTCGAGCGTTGTGTTCTCCGCTCGAGCGGGAATGTCGTATATCAGTTGGCAGTTGGGCATTTTAAAATCACTTTTTACATTCTCTCTCTCTCTCTCTCTTACTTTCTAAAAAGCTATTTTGAGAGCCTTTGTAAAAAGTGTGTTGATCGTCAAGGGCTTCGTATTGATCTGAGAATCATAGTGTTTGGAGCATTTTCACTTTCTTCTCCTTCTCCGTTCGAGCTCTAACTTCGAGGTAGGGATATCCTACTCCTTCTCATGAGTTTTGTCTTTGAGTTTTAGTATTTTGATGAGTTGGGGGTCGTTGGGTAATTTTGAGAAAGTTTGGGCCTTTGTGTAATTTTACAAAAGCTGGGGTTTTGTTTATATAAACTTATATGCATGTTTGGCATAAAGAAATGGGATCAATATTGGTTTATTGGTGAAAATGAAACCTTAGGGTTGTGATGTTAATTATGGGAAATGCTCTAATTACATTGATAAATTAATTGGTATAATTAATTTGAAGAAAAGAAGAATTAAATTGAGAACGTTGAAATGTTGATTATATATCCATTTGGTGCATTTATTTTCAGTATAGAAATAACTGCTTTGGGCTATCGGTGGAGGATAGTCTTGATTGTTGTAGACAATGCATGATGATTAGACAAACTAAAACTAATCAATTGAGTAAGCCATTGAATATGGTAGTTGGTACAATACAGCACTCAAATGTATATTGATTGATTTAATTTGTATATGATAATTGTTTATATACATTGTATTGTGTGGGAGGAGAAAGGGGCTGTACTCTACGGTTTATTGGAAGAAAGGGACTGAACCTCTAAACCGAATCTTGTGATAGTGATACAGCACTACAATGTGTATCAGGCTACGAATTAGAAGTGTTTTCTTGTGACAGTGATACAGCACTACAATGTGTATCAGGCTACGAATTAGAAGTGTTTGTTTTGATTTGATATAACACTAAAATGTATATCGTTATCAATTGTGAAGTATAGAAGTGTTTCTATGTTATGTTGATACAGCACCAAAATGTGTATCGCTCGTATAGTATGGAAGTGACTTATGTGTTATCGATACAGCATCAAAATGTGTATCCACCATGAATTTCGAAAATGTTTTAAGATGAGTCTTATTCTCATCAAGTTATTTGGCTAAGTTTTGAGCCTTGTTTTCAAACTCAAAGTTGAAAAAGAAATGAGAAATGAAATGTAACATGGACTTAATGTCATAAAATCGAAATGTGATATATGTGGATGTATCTATGTTGACCATCTATCAACTGCTAATCTTTTAGTCATTGTTCATGGCTGGTTTAGTGTATTTCTACTAGGCTGTGGCTCACTCTTTATGGGACATCATTTTCAGGTACAGGTAGCATGCCACCTCCAAGGACATAGCTTGGGAGGCTAGAGGCAGACTGACTGCTTGTTATTTGCTTTTTTTTTTGATGTATTACATGTAAATTCAAGCCAAGGGCTTAATATGTATTGAGTTAGCACTCTTCTTTTTGTAACCAAGTGTTAACTTGGAAAGCTGTAAGCCCGTAGGGCATTTGCTTTTGTTGTTAACATGTAATACTTTTGTAAGAACTATTCTGATTTAATGGAAAGGTGGTTGGTTTCTTTGTATCAATGCATGTCTAATGAGATGGGTTTTATTTATTATTTTGAGGGCGTTGCAGTAATGTAGACTCTGATGAATGAAAATATAACATTTCTATCATATTTGTAGATCTTATGAATGGTTGATTTATATCATATTTTGAGGGCGTTACATTCCTTTAATGAGAAATTTACCTACAAGTCTCATCCTAGAAAAGAACATACCAAAAAGTCCCATGAATTTTTTTGTAGACTATTAAGTCCCATTGCATTTGAAAAGGTACAGAATGGAAAAATTTACCAAAAGAACTGATGCTCACTTTTTGAAGACGGAATAAAAATTTAAAACTTTTTTTAAATAAAATTTTAACTAGATAGGGTCTTTTACTAATTTATTGTAGTTATGGGCTTGCATTTTATTTTTATAATCCTTTCAGGAACTAAATATGTTTGAATTAAATACTTTAGGGACTTAATGGATTTAATTGATAGTTTAGGAATTAAATAAATTTTGATTTATATACTTTATATTTATAGGGACGTAGTAAACTAAATCGATAGTTTATGGACTAATAGATTATTTGGCGATAATTTAGGGGTTGAAAGTGCAACAAACTTTAAAAAAAAAAAAAAAAATTGATTCCTTTAATGAGAAATTTACTTAGAAGTCTCATCCTAGAAAAGAATGTACCAAAAAGTCCCATGAATTTTTCGTAGACTATTAAGTCCCATTGAATTTGAAGAGGTACGCCATGAGGTCCTTTCATTAAATTTCCTGGAGATTTCAAATGTAGGTATGCATTATAATATATGTGCACTATTGTCTTATTAAATGTTTGTTAAATGTAAATGTGACAATGAGATATTTATACACTATTGTCATATTAAACATTTATCAAATGTGTCATTCTTAAAATGTGACAATATGACATAATCTATATATATAAGGAAAAGAGACTTTTTAGTGAGAAGCCTTCTAGAAGCTCCAAATTCTCATTCTAATTTTCTTGATTTTCTTAATTTTAAATAATTACTTTTATTTGATAATCCCACATCGGGAAAAGAATTAACAAAATGTGTTGTTTTACTCATATAAAGAGAATCTTATACTCTCATCTCATTTAATGAAGAGCCTTGTGAGAGTTTCAATATCTCATGCTAATTTTCTTGATTTTCTTAATTTTAAGCAATTAATAAAATCTCCATTGGCTAACTTTTATTTGATAATCTCACATCGGGAAAAGAATGAAAAAGTGAATTGTTTAGGTTGGGATAGTTTAAGTTGGAAGCTTTTATCATAGTTTAGGTTGATGGTTTACCAAACTATACGGTGAAAACATGTCTCTTTAATAGGAGGCCAACTTATATAATTTAAAGGCTTTTTTTTTTTAATAATTAATGTTATTATTATTATAATAAAAGGGTTTCGAAATTTGGAGACCGTCACCCATCTCTCCTAATTGGGTTCATCTTGCTTGCATGACTACAATTAATTATATTTTTAAAATAATGTTTTGCTTCAAATGCAATGATGCAAGTTAATTTCACGATTATGACCACATGGATGACAATGTAACAAGACACGTGTCGGAGAGGAGAAGAGGTTAGTTGATTGACTTTGATTTATTTTTAGTTTTTATTAGTAACATTTTGAATAAATTAAAATTCGATTTACTTTGAGCGAGACTATCATTTATAATCACGTAATTTTATTATATTTAATTTTTAAAAATAAATAATATGTATAATTTTATAAATAGATCACATATTTTTATTAAAGATAAATATATTGAAATCACATGAACATGACTTTAGAATGAATTTGATTTTTTTTTTTAACATGCATATGAGTTTACAAAATGATCGGGTATGATAAATTCACCAACCTAAACGATGCCTCTCTAATTCCTGTTGGCAAGCTTCCATTTACCTTTTATTTTACAATCCCACATTGGAAAATAAAAGAAAAAATGAATTGTTTTACCTACATAAAATGAATCATATGCTTTCATTGATATAAGCAAAATGAGATTTTTAGTGAAAAACCATATGATCAATATCTCATACTCATTTTTTTTTTATTTTAAACAATTAAGAAAATCCTCATTGGCTAGCTTCCATTTAACTTTTATTTTACAATCCTACATAGTTTTGATTTTAAAAATAATTTTGTATGAGATTTTGAAATTGTCAAAATATTTAACTTTAAAATAATTACAACCTCACATCGAGAAAAGAAAAAAAAAATTGAGTTGTTTCACTTATATAAAATGAATCTTATAAAATGGAGTTTTAACGGAGAAGCCTTGTAGAAGCTTCAAACTCTCATTCTAAAATTATTAAATTTTCTTAATTTTAAACAATTAAGAAAATTTTCATTGGCTAACTTCCATTTACCTTTTATTTTACAATCCCAAATCAGGGGGAAAAAAATGAATTGTTTCATTTACATAAAGCGAATCTTATGCTCTAATTTACATAAATTATTAAAATTTCTTAATTTTAAACAATCAAGCAAATCCCAATTGGTTAGCTTCCATTTAATTTTTATTTTACAATCCTACATCGGAAAAAGAAGGAAAAAGTGAATTGTTTCACTCATATAAAATGAATCTTATACTCCTATTTATGTAAACAAAAAAAGATTTTTAGGGAGAAACCCTATTATCAATACCATTTTTTTTATTTTCTTAATTTTAAACAATTAAGAAAATCTCCGTTGGTTAGCTTCCATTTAACTTTTATTGTACAATTCCACATAGACCTTTTGATTTTAAAAATAATTTTGTATGAGATTTTGAAACTCTCATAATATTTAAAATAATTACAATCCCACATTAAGAAAAGAAATAAAAAGTGAGTTATTTCGCTTATATAAAATAAATCTTATACTCTCATTTAATTTATAGTATTGTGCATGTGTTCAGTACAAGGTGGTTTAAATTTTAAAATAAAATGTAAAGGTTTTAATTAATTAATTTTGTTGTAAATTAGTTTGTCTTTTAACTTAACAAATTAAGCTAAATCGTTTTCGATTTAACTGATTCACTAGTTTCACCGTAGTTTTAGCTGTTTTATCAAAATATATTGTTTAGATTTGTTTGATTTGAAATAAACTAAGATTGACCTTATTAGAAATTGAACGATTGAGATTGCTTGATTAGAAATGAATTTCATGTCCAAACAACTATTAACTTTTGTTTTACAATCCCACATTAGGAAAAGGAGGAAAAAATGAGTTGTTTCACTATATAAACCTTATGCTCCTATTTAATATTGTAGTGTTGTGTATGTTTCAGTTCAAGACAATTTAAAATTTAAAATTAAAATAAAATTTAAAAGTTTTAATTAATTAATTTTTGTATAAGTTGGTTGGTCCTTTGACCTAGCCGATAGGGTGAACCGTTTTTGGTTTGACCGATTCGCTCATTTAACTGTGATTTTAGCAATTTTATCAAAATATATTGGTTAAATTTGTTTGATTTTAAATAAATTAAAGATTGACATAACTAAAGATTAAACGGCTAAGATTGTTGATTCGAAATAAACTTCTCGTCCAAACAATTGTTAAGTTTTAAACAATTAAGAAAATTCCCATTGGCTAGCTTTTATTTAACTTTATTTTATAATCTCACATCGAGAAAAGAAGGAAAAAGTAAATTGCTTCACTTATATAAAGTGAATTTTATACTCCCATTTATATAAGCAAAATGAGATTTTTAGTGAGAAGACTTATGATCAATATCTCATACTAATTTTTTGATTTTCTTAAATTTAAACAATTAAAAAAATCCCGATTGGCTAGCTTCCATTTAACTTTTATTTTATATAATATAAAAAAATTAAATTTAATTAACATATTTTTATTAAATAATATATCTATCTATCTATCTATCTATCTATTACATAAGGAAAATGGACTTTTTAGTAAAAACCCTTCTAGGAGCTCCAAATTCTCATTCTAATTTTCTTGATTTTTTTTTTTAAATTTTAAACAATTAAGAAAATCTCCATTGTCTAACTTTTATTTGATAATCCCACATCGGGAAAAGAAAGAAAAAAATGAATTGTTTTACTCATATAAAGTAAATCTTATACTCTCATCCCATTTAGTGAGGAGCCTTATAAGAGTTTCAATATCTAATATTAATTTTCTTGATTTTCCATTCGCTAGCTTTTATTTGATAATCTCAGATTGGGAAAATAAGAAAAAAAAATGAGTTGTTTTACTCATAAATCTTATGCTTTCATCCCATTTAATGTTGTTGTGTTGTGCATGTTTCAATTCAATATAGTTTAAATGTTGAAAGTTTTAATTAATTAATTATGACATAATCGATTAGGCTAAATCATTTTTGATTTGATCGATTCGTTGGTTTAACTGCGATTTTAGCGATTTTATACTTTTATTTGATAATCTTACATCGGGAAAAGAAGGAAAAAAATGAGTTGTTTTACTTATATAAAGTAAATCTTATACTTAGTGAGGAGCCTTGTGAGAGTTTCATCAATATCTCATATTAATTTTCGCGATATTCTTAATTTTAAACAATTAAGAAAATCTCTATTGGTTAGCTTTTATTTAATAATCTCACATCGGGAAAGTAAGGGAAAAAATGAGTTTTTTTACTCATATAAAATGAATCTTATACTCCCATACCATTTAATATTGTAGTGTTGTGCATGTTTCAATTCAATATAGTTTAAATTTTAAAAGTTTTAATTAATTAATTATGAGATAATTATAATTAATTAATTAATTAATAAAAATGATAATTTTAAAATAATTAATTACTAAAGTATTAATTATTTTTTTCACCTCATAATGTAATTAAAAAGTCAAACAATTATTAAAAAATTACTTCTCAGACAACTTCTTAGAAGTCTAAACAAATTTATCAAATATTTTAACTGATACGATACGAGACTCACACGCCATATAAATATTGTGTAGAAATTTTGAATTTTTTTTTTTTATAGTATTTAACATCTATCTATCTATCTATATATTATATAAGGAAAATGGACTTTTTAGTGAAAAGCCTTTTAGGAGCTCCAAATTCTCATTCTAATTTTCTTGATCTTTTTAATTTTTAAACAATTAAGAAAATATCCATTGGTTAACTTTTATTTGATAATCCCACATCGGGGAAAAGAAGAAAAAAACGAGTTGTTTTACTCAAATAAAATCAATCTTATACTCTCATCCTATTTAGTGACGAGCTTTGTGAGAGTTTCAATATCTCATATTAATTTTCTTGATTTTCTTAATTTAAACAATTAAGAAGATCTGCATTGGCTAGCTTTTATGTGACGATCGGGTCTTTTTTTTTCTTTCTTTCTTTTCATTTCTTCGCTTCATTCCCCTTTTGCTCTGGTTCGGTTTGAAACATCCAGAAATAGTTCTCAAAATAAAGTTATTGTTCTTGTTTTCGTTCGGGTTGAATTTCACTTGTTCCGGAGGGTGTACAGTTGAATCTGGAGTGCCCGGGGGTTGAACTTGAAATTCTAGACTGCTTGGCCAGGCTCGTAAGTGTTGGGCCCTAAGCCGCACGTGCGGGAGGCGGGGCCGCATGTGCGGGGAGTAGGAGAGGCCGGACAGTGCATGCCAAAATAAATGCACGTGCGTGAGGGAGGTGAGGAGATGTGCCGCATGTGCGGGAGGGAGAGCGGCACGTCCGGAAGGCACTCGCCGCACGTGCGGGAGTGGGCTCCGCACATGTGGGAAGGACCCAGATCCGAGGCTCTGTTTGTTTCCCCTCTTTTTAGCTGTGTATATCACTTTTGATATACCTCTCTCTCTCTAAAAATACATCTCTCTCACATCGCTCTACATTTCTCACCAAAAACCCACAAGATCTTTGATTTCTCTACACCCAAACACATTTTGACCCAAGATCCTTCATCAAAGTGGAAGAACACCTCTAGAACTACGTTGTGTTCGGTGGAGATCTCCTTTCAACACCATCAAAGCTAGGGTTTCATCTCCATTTCTTCATCAAACCTTGAGGTAAGGACTTCTTGAGTTATATATATATATATATATATATTGCAAGTATTGATGAGGGTTTTGGGTTTTGGTTTGTTGATTTTATGAAAATAAACTTTTGGCTCAACAATGTAAGATTCATCATTTTACAAAAATGGGTTTACCTCTAATATCTCTTGCCATACTAGAAAAAATTGACTATATTATGGGAATGAGAACCCCAAGAAAAGATTTCTTGTGAGAAATAAACAAATGTTGGTTTTGGGGCAAAAACCTAGAAATTTGAGGCTTTGTGAAAAATGTTGGAAATGTATGGATATTTTTACATCATCATGCTAAGATATATTAATGATTAGAAAAGTTTCTTGTTTTTACTTGACAATAGGATAAATTCTTTGGGAACATGGTAATTGGGGAATTTTTGGAAGGTCATTAACCACAATGAAATGTAGTTATGAAATGATTAAATTAAGAGAGTTATACAAGATGGAAATGTTGTTATTTATTGATAATCTAGTTAGACATGTAGTTATCCTTGTGAAATAATATTGAAGAGAGAAAATGGGAAAGGTGATTATTATGATGTTATTGTTTGAGATACTTGAAAATGGAGAAATGCTATGAGGCATGGTTAATTGTTGCTTTGCATACTCATTTAATTAATTATTATTCATTGTGAATTGAGATTGGAAACTTTTACTTCGTGAAAAGTTTATATTGCAATAAGAACTATGGAAATGTGTTGTGGGGTAAATACGTTGGTAAGTCTGGATAGGTGGTGTAGATGAGATTTATAGCGATCCCGGGTTTACCCTTGTTGCACAGTGATCCGGACATGTGTCCGTGGATGTTGGTAGTTGTTTATTATCTTGTTTACATCCTTTCTTACTTTGTATTTGAGTTATAGGATGTGTTGAGCGGGTTTGTTACATGTTGGTTGAGTTTAGAAACCAAAACTAGTTGCCCAGATTTTTGGCCTGTACGCTCGAGCGGAGGTGTTGGCGCTCGAGCGTAGATTACATCCATCCAGTATCTTGTTGTGCAGTGTTGTGAGCTCGAGCGTAGGGTTGGGAGCTCGAGCGGAGGCCTGGTTCTGCAAAAGTGCTGGGCGAGTGCATTCTGCGCTCGAGCGGGAGGTTGGCCGCTCGAGCGGAAGTCTGTGAGTGGCCGCTCGAGCGGGGTGTTTTACGCTCGAGCGTAAGACTGGGTTTAAATCCCGAAATTGTGACTTTTCAAATCACTTTTTCACTTTCTCTTCTCTCTCTTACTTTTCCAAAATCACCATTGTTGAGCCTCTCACTCTAGACTCTACCTTCTCTCTAGGTTTTGATCTAGTAGGAGTGATTTACTCACCTTTGGCCTTTACAAAAAAGTTGTTGATCGTCGAGGGCTTCATTTTAATCTGAAAATCTCGGGTTTTGGAGCACGTTGGGTTTTGTCGTCTTCTCCTTTGGGACTCCGAATTTGAGGTAGGGATAACCTACTCCTCTCTATGGGTTTTGTCTTTAAATTTTGGTATTTTGAGATGTTGGGCTTGGTTTAGTAATTTTGTGAAAGTTTGGGGCTTTTGTGTAATTTTTTACAAAAGTTGGGGTTTTATTCATAATAAACCTAGATGCATGTTTGGCATAGAAAAATGGAATGATTGTTGAATCATTGATGAAAATGGAACCTAAGGGTTGAAATAGTAATTATGGAAAAAAAAAAGGCCTAATTACATTGTTTAATTAATTGGGAAAATTAATTGGTGAGAAATGAGGAAATGAAATGTTGATTGAATATCCATTTGTGCATTTATTTTCTGTTTTAGAAATAACTGCTTTGGGCTATCGGTGGAGGATAGTCGAGATTGTTGTAGACAATGCATGATGATTAGGTAAACGGAAACTAATCAATGGAATGTGTCATGGAACTTGACGGTTGATAGAATACATTAATTGTGTGTATTGTGTGATTGTATATAGAACCAATGTGTTTATATACGTTATGTGTAGAGGAGGAGATAGGGGATGTACTCCGCGGTTTAGGGGAAGATAGGGGATGTACCTCTAAACCGGATAGGTATTTGGAGGAGATAGGGGATGTACTCCGTAGACAGAGCTCATATGCTTGTCTAGAGAAGTGAAGATAGAGCTCATATGCTTATCTTTGTGAAGTGAAGTGTGGATACAGCTTGTATGCTTATCTGTGGATATTGTTGTATACATATCTGTTGTAGAGTGTGGATACAGCTTGTATGCTTATCTGTGGATATTGTTGATATACATATCTGTTGAGAATGTGGATATAGCTTTTATGCTTATCTGAATGTGAGATATAGTTTTTATACATATCTGTGGAAATGATGATAGAGCTAGCATGCTTATCTGTTGAAAAAGGGAAAATGAAAAGTAATTGGGACTTGTAAGTCATTGGCATAAATATGTAATTTATGTGATTGTATCAGTGTTGACCAACTATCAATTGCTAATGTTTTAGTCATTGTCCATGGTTGGTTTAGTGTATTTCTACTGGGCTGTGGCTCACCCTATATGGGAATATCATTTTCAGGTACAGGAAGCATGCCACCTCCAAGGACATAGCTGGGAGGCTAGTGGCGGGCATAGTTTT
Organism: Camellia sinensis; assembly: GCF_055761805.1. Lineage (NCBI taxonomy): Eukaryota > Viridiplantae > Streptophyta > Magnoliopsida > Ericales > Theaceae > Camellia > Camellia sinensis. The sequence continues at coordinate 88,940,283 of NC_138965.1, forward strand.
GTCGTTTTACTTTTGATGTATTACATGTAATTTCAAGCCAAGGGCTTAATGTGTAAACGAGTTAGAACTCTTTGTTGTAACCAAGTGTTAACTTGGAAAGCTGTAAGCCCGTAGGGCATTTTGTTATGAGGTTAACATGTAATACTTATGTCTTGGAATTCTAATGAATGAAAGGAATGCGGTTAGTTTATATGTAAATGCATGTCTTATCTGATGGGTTTAATGTTATTATTTTGAGGGCGTTACAAGATTGATAAGTTGGCTTGAGTGTCCGGGGTGAAAGACTGAAAACACGCGTGGAGGAGGTACCACTTCCCTTCCGGTTAACAACCGATAAAGTGGGATATTGGTAGTGCTCGTAGAGCCTACTTGCAGACACCAACCTAGGGATTACCTGTGTCGTATTTACCGCCCCCATTGATTAAAATTGGAAGTTTCGGAAATTGTTGAGATTGCAAATTTTTATTGAAACATGATGATTATCAAGAAGAACATGAAATGAAATTTTCCTTAAAAGGACATTGCATGGCATTGACATTTGCATTTTTACATTGAGAGTATGCATAACTGTATATACTTTGTAAGAATTCTCTACTGGGCTTTGTGCTCACCCCTATGGGATTTTGCTGCAGGCAATGACGTGTTGATCCCGCCAAGTTAAGGGCGTGGATGATTTGTGAAGAGTATATAGCTCTATTTTGTTGTGGATTAATTGCTAGCCAAGAGCTATTTTTGTATAGGTCCGAGAGGCCACTTTTGTGTAACCGAGCTTAAGCCTTGGAAGTTGTAGCTCATAAGGGCATTTATTTATTTTGAGAACTATATGCTTCACATGCTATAGATTCATGCGTTTTCTCACCAATGAATGTATAATTCGCATGTGAAACTTTTGTGTAAACTCGTTTATTAGCCATGTAAAGATGGAAAGATTATTACCATTTAATTAATGAATGTGGTTTTATAGCGATTCCGGTTTTCCTCTCATTGATTATTATATTTCGAACTCGGTTCTATGGATGATTGTGTTGTCTGTATCGTATTTCTGTCCTTTAATTCTTTGCATTTGAGTTTTGGGGTGTGTTGGTCAGGTTTGAAACAGGTTGGTTGTGTTTTGAAACAAAAAGTTAATACCCAGATTGTGGTTTTCACGCTCGAGCGGGCCCTTTGCAATTGCTTCTACGCTCGAGCGGGCAGTTTGACGCTCGAGCGAGATTATTCAATCTTCAGTACTTTTCCTGCAGATCATCGGACGCTAGAGCGTTCACTTTCACGCTCGAGCAGGGACCTTCGTCTGCAGAACTTATGGAAGTGTGCATTCGACGCTCGAGCGTCGCTTTTCACTCTCGAGCGGGAGTCTGTGTTTGACGCTCGAGCAAGGCTTTCCACACTCGAGCGGACTGTGATGTATATCAGTCTGAGATGAAGCTTTTTGAACCACTTTTTTGACTCTCTCTCTCTAGCTTTTCAAAACCCTCATTTGAGAGCTCTTCTCTCTAGAATACATCTTCTCTCTATGAAATCATCTAGCTCTAGTGATCTTCCACCCTAGTCCCTTTGTAAAAAGTGTGGAGCTTGGCGTGGCCTTCGTTTTGATCCGAAAAAGTTGGTGATCAGAACATCTTGAGTTTTGTCCTTCTTCTCCTTTGAGCTCCGAAATTTAAGGTAGGGATAACCTACTCATTTCTATGAGTTTTGACATAGATGTTATGTATTTTGTATAGATGGTGTTGTTTGGGGTATTTGGTTGAAGTTAGGGTTTTGAAATTGAAATTATGAAAGAGGGGTTTTCTATTTTTTTGGGTCCGTAGTGTTTGAGTGGTCCCTAAAATGATGTTATGGTGTTTGATTTATGAAATTTGGCTTAGGGACTAATATTTGAGAAAATGAGGTGAAATCCCTAATTTAATGTAAATGATTAATTTGTATAATTAATTCGGGAACTATGGAAATATGAAATTGAGTTGAAAACCATGAAATTGGAAGATTATGAGATTGAATGGTGGAGTTGGATCTATTAATCACTCACCTTTGGAATTGTAGATAATTTATCAATTTGACAATTTATTATCTGTTTAGAAATAACTGCTTTGGGCTATCGGTGGAGGATAGTCATGATTGTTGTAGACACTGCATGATGATTAGGTGAATTAAAACTAATCGATTGAGTATATCATTGAATATGACAGATGGAATAACACATTGAATATGTACTTTGCTTGATCATTGTATATGATAAGTGTTTAAATACATTGAATATGTATGTTGTTTGGGAGGAGATAGGGGATGTACTCTCAAACCTGTTTGGGAGGAGATAGGGGATAGACTCCATTGATAATTAAGTTGGCCGGAGTGTCCAGGGTGAAAGTCCTGAAATCTTGATTACGTTTGCATAACGTAGATAATTGAAGTATTGAAGTGGTTTTAATATGAGTTACAGTCTCATTTGAATTGTGGATAATGGAAGTGTTTTAATATGAGTTGTAGTCTCATTTAAATTGTTTGGCTAGATAGTGAGCCATGTTTATGAATTTGAACTGGATAAGTAAAGGAAAAGTGGAATGAAACACGGATGTATTTGTCATGATACTGAAAAGTGTTGTAAGTTGATTTACGAGTGTTAAACATTTATCAAATGCTAATATTTTAGTTATTTTTCATATTTGGTTTAGTATATCTCTACTGGGCTTTGGCTCACCCTATATGGGACATCATTTTCAGGTTCAGGTGACATGCCACCTCCAAGGACGTAGCTTGGGAGGCTTAGAGGTTGAAAGATCTTTTGTGGTTATCTTTTGGTATTACATGTAAATTCAAGCCAAGGGCTTAATGTGTTTGAGTTAGTACTCTCTTTTTTGTAACCAAGTGTTGGCATGGAAAGTTTTAAGCCCGTAGGGCATTTACTTTTGTTGTCAACATGTAATACTTTTGTAATGAATACTCTGATAAATAGAAATATGTTTTGTTCTCTTATGTCTATGGATGTCGTGATTGTTGGGTTTATATGTATTGTTTTGAGGGCATTACAACTTGGTATCAGAGCGTACCGGGTTTGAATACTTTGGGTACGTGGGGAGTGGTTAGTACTGCAGTGGGTTTGTCTCGCTTGTTAGAGACTTAGGTGTAATGCTATGTGTTTGTTTGATAACATGCTTATGTGACTATATGGGTATGGGATTTAATTTCTAGGATGTTGAATGGATCCTTGGGTTTCTGGGAGTCCTATTGGAAAAGCACTTGATCAATGCTGTTTCTAACTGGAACTCTAGTAATGCCTCGGGACTGTCATTATCCGGAAATAAAATTCGTAAGTGTTTATGTGATTATATCTTTACGTGGAGCGAATTACAGTTGTCCAATGCATTAGGACGCGAGTGAAATAGTTTCGGCACATTTGTGAATGTGCTAATGTCCTTGTTACCTTTATTAGGATGTTAGGTCGAGGACATGGTGGTAGGCGTGGTAGGCCTAGGAGGCAGGAGATGCCTATACCGGATGAGATTCTGGCGCAGCAGGAGGGGTTGGTTAGGCTAATGTGGCCGAACCAGTAGGTTAGCAGGCCATGGGTGCCTTAGCCCGCGAGATGACAGGAGCACTGAGGGAATCCATGGACATTCTCAAGGCTGAGAATCAGGTCCAGGCCCATGTGGCTGAGGCAGGGCCGTCCTTTCTAAAGAGGGAGTTTTTCCGGTCTAATCCGGACGAGTTTGCGGGTGATCCTAAGGAGCCACTGAAAGCTGATGAGTGGCTTGAGCAGATGACGTAGACGTTTGAGATGCTTGGCATTGAAGACGGGGCCTTGAAGGTGACCTTGGCATCATTCTAGTTGAAGGGAGACGCGGGTCAGTAGTGGAAGTTTGTGCGAGGTCGTATTGGAGGGACTTGGGAGGCTTTCGTTGATGCCTTTCAGGAGAAGTTTTTGCCTTCTGTTGTTAGGGAGAAGTTGAGGGATCAGTTCTATCAACTCAAGCAGCTGAATACACCAGTGGCCGAGTTTGAGGCCGCATTTACCAGTTTATCGAGGTTTGCACCTGAGCTACTGGCGTCTGAGGAACGCCGTTGTTTTCAGTTCGAAAAGAAGTTAAGGACCGGGCTTAAGCTTAGGGTTGCGAGGTCCATGACTCGGGAGTATGGGCGCCTTGTGGATGCTGCAGCCCATCTTATGATTATTATGCATGAGGAGGAGGAAATGATGAGGGGCTCCAAGCGGAGTCAGGATGGTCAAGGGAACGGTAGGAGGCAGAGGGGTCCTAACCCTCAGCAGTTCCAGGGTGCATTTGCGAGATCTACCTTTCCAGTGCCGAGTTCAGGTTCTAGGAGAGGCGGACAGGGAGACTTCACTTGTTACAAATGTGGTCAGCGGGGCCACAAGTCTCCAGCTTGCCCGCAGAGGGGAGGAGGGCAGAGAGCAGCTTTATTTTCGGCTTGTCCTCAGAGCCAAAGTCAAGGCAGAGGCCAGCAGCTCTCTTGTTACCAGTGTGGTCAGGCGGGGCACCTGAAGAGGTTTTGCCCGCAGTTGAGTGGCACAGCTGGTGCGTCTAGTTCGAGGCAGACGCAGAGTTTTCAGCCAGCACAGTCAGTTCAGGCCTCGAGGCCCAATCAGGGAGTCTCTTCAGCTCAGTCTGTACAGCAGTCTTATGCTTCGAGAGGTGAGCAGGTAGATCAAAGACCTTCTGGGCATGTGTATGCTATTACCACGCAGGACCTTGTACCGGCTCCATTTGTTGTGAGAGGTACCATTCTGTTTTACAACTCGGTTGCTAGTGTGTTGATTAATAAGGGTGCATCCCATTCCTTTATATCTGTTGCATTTACATCTGTTTTGGGGTTGGAGTTGGCACAGTTAGCATCTCCTATTTGTGTTGTATCACCTGTTGGGGGTGAGTTGATTTTGAAACAAGGGTGTAGGGGTTGCGATATAGAGGTCGTTGACCACCGGCTTCTATTTTCTTTTGTAGTAATGGTTATGTCGGGTTTTGATGTGATTTTGGGTATGGACTGGTTATCGTCATACCGGGCTGTTATTGACTGCTACCGCCAGAGGGTTACTATATGTACCTTGAGCAGGGATTGTTTTCATTTCTTGGGGGATCGGGTTGGTAGTGTTTTGCCACTAGTGTATGATCCGCGAGGACGGAGTGAGCTTAGTTGCCTTCTCGCTAGCTGTATAAGTAGTGAGTGTGATGAGACCCAGGCTGAGTTACCGAGAGTGGTTTATGAGTACTCGGACGTCTTTCTTGAGGATCTTGTTAGTTTGCCACCCCATCGAGAGATTGTGTTCTCTATTGACTTAGTGCCTGACACGGTACCGATTTCCATGGCACCGTATCGTTTTGCCCTAGCCAAATTGAGTGAGTTGAATATTCAACTCCAGGAATTGCTAGATAAGGGCTTTATCCACCCTAGTACTTCGTCGTGGGGAGCACCGGCCCTCTTTGCTAAAAAGAAAGATGGGGCTTTGAGACTTTGTATCAATTACCAGAAATTGAATCGGGCTACGGTTAAGAACAAGTATCCTATGCCTCATATAGATGATCTATTTGACTAGTTGAAAGGGTCTCGTTGTTTCTCTAAGGTAGACTTGAGATCAGGTTACCATCCGTTGAGGGTCAAGGAGGAGGATATTCCGAAGACGGCATTCCGTACGCGGTATGGCCATTATGAGTTTCTGGTGATGCCTTTTGGGCTCACCAATGCACCGGCAGTGTTTATTGACTTGATGAACCGGATCTTCCGAGAATTCTTAGATCGCTTTGTAGTCGTTTTCGTGGACGACATTCTGATTTATTCACCTTCTGAAGAGGAGCACGAGGAACACTTGAGAGTGGTGCTTAAGTTGCTTAGAGTCCATAGGCTGTATGCCAAATTTGGGAAGTGTGAGTTCTGGCTAAGAGAGGTTAAGTTCTTAGGCCATGTAGTCTCTGAGGAAGGGGTGTCTGTTGATACATCCAAGGTAGAGGCAGTGCAAGATTGGGCACAGCCTAAGAGTGTTTTTGAGATCCGTAGTTTTCTGGAATTGGCCGATTATTACCGTAGGTTTGTGAAAGATTTCTCCAGGCTAGCTTTGTCGTTGACTAGATTGACGCGAAAAGGGGTCAAGTTTGTATGGGGTGAGACTTGTGAAAAGTCGTTCCAAGAACATAAAGTTAGACTTACCACCGCTCCTGTGTTGATTATTCTGGAAAGGAGCTTGGGTTATGCAGTATATTGTGATGCCTCACGAGAGGGTTTGGGTTGTGTGCTGATGTAAGAGGGGAAAGTGGTAGTTTATGGCTCACGTCAGTTGAAAACACATGAAAAGAACTATCCTACACATGACCTAGAGTTAGTAGCTGTGATTTTTGCCTTGAAGATTTGGAGGTACTACCTTTATGATGAGAGGTTCAAGGTGTTCTCAGATCATAAGAATCTGAAATATCTGTTTACACAGAAAGACTTGAACTTGAGGCAGAGGAGATGGATGGAGTTCATTGAGGATTACAACTTCGAGTTGCATTACCATTCGGGGAAGGCCAATGTTATGGCCGATGCCCTTAGTAAGAAATCCATTAGTGATGTAGCTTGCGTAGCCATCCGAGAATGGGAGATGTTGGGTATACTTGGCGAGTTCGACTTGCTTCTAGGTGAGTCTGTTGAGTCTGCGACCTTGTTTTCTGTAGTTGCGCAACCTACACTTGTGAATCGAGTATTAGAGGCACAGAGAAGTGACCTTGAGGTAGAATCCCTTCAGGAGAAGATCTCTAGTGGGAAGGTTAAGAAGGGTTTGACTGTGTATCCTGACCTGAGTGTGAAGCACCAAGGCCGTTTGTTTGTGTCGGAGTCTTGCCGAGAGGAATTACTCCAAGAGTTTCACCATTCACGCCTTGCAGTGCATCCGGGAGGCACTAAGATGTATCATGATCTGAGCCGCCAGTTTTGGTGGAGAGGGATGAAGAAGGATGTGGCAATTTTTGTATCTAAGTGCCTTACTTGTCAGCAAGTGAAGGCCGAGCATCAGAGGCCAGCGGGTTTGTTGCAACCCTTGCCAATTGCCGAGTGGAAGTGGAAGCATGTCACGATGGATTTCGTTGTAGGTCTTCCGAGGACTCAGCGGGGTAGTGATGCTATTTGGGTGGTCGTGGACCGGTTAACTAAGTTAGCGCACTTTATCCCTATGCGCGTGAGAGATTTGGTAGATCATCTTGTCGACTTGTATATTCAGGACATAGTGAGGTTGCTCGGGGTCCCAGTGTCGATCATCTCAGATAGAGATCCACGTTTTACTGCTAGGTTGTGGCAGAGTTTGCAGAGTGCCTTGGGCATTAGATTGACCTTTAGCACGGCTTATCATCCTCAGACTGACAGGCAGTGTGAGCGTACTATTCAGATCCTTGAGGATATGCTTCGAGGCTGTGTCCTTGACTTTAGTGGGTCATGGGAGAGGCACTTGCCCTTAGTGGAGTTTGCCTACAACAACAGTTTCCAATCGAGTATCGGTATGGCACCGTTTAAGGCCATGTATGGCCGACCATGTAGGTCTCCAGTGTGTTGGGCCGAGGTGGGTGATGCACCTTTGTTGGGCCCGGAGTTGGTTCGGGAAACGACGAAGAAAGTTGAACTTATCCGTAAGAGGCTTGTTACAGCCCAGAGTTGCCAAAAGAGCTATGCCGATCGTAGGAGGAGGCCTTTGGCATTTGGGGTGGATGATCACGTCTTTTTGAAGATATCACCTAGGTGGGGTTTGATGAGGTTTGGGAAAAGTGAGAAGTTGTCACCTCGGTTTATTGGTCCCTTTGATATCCTTGAGCGGATTGGGGAGGTCGCATACCGTTTAGCTTTACCGCCGCAGTTGTCCGGAGTACATGACGTGTTTCATGTTAGTATGCTTCGGAAGTACGAGCTGGATCCGTCACATGTATTGGATTGGACCAACTTAGGGGGGAGACCGGTGCGGGTCTTGGAATAGACGGGACCAAGTCTTGCGAGGCAAGACGATACCCTTGGTGAAGGTTTTATGGAAACATCGTGGAGTGGAAGAAGCCACTTGGGAACGTGAGTTGGAGGTCCGTGAGAAATATCCAAACTTGTTTGTTAATGTTTAACCATGTATTGGAAATTTTATGTCTTGATGAAATCTAAAAACATTGTATATGTTTTGATTTATGGAAGTATTGTTGAATATGCCTTGAAAATGGAAGTTTAATTTAACATTGTATATGTTGAATGTGTTGTAGAAGTGCAAATCCATCGCTATCATTGAATACGTTATTGAATTGTGGAATATAAGTGTTGAAATTGGTGGACTTCCAAGGAATGCATGTTAATGATGCATGTTGAGAAAATATATTGTAATTTGCCTCGAGAAAAGAGATGAAATGACCAGTAATGTGTCAAGGTAATGAATGTTGAATTATAATGTGTTAAGAATTGGAAAAGATCACAATTTTGAAACTTTTGTTGTTAATTTCGAGGACGAAATTCTTTAAGGGGGGAAGGTTATAGCGATTCTAGTTTTCCTCTCATTGATTATTGTATTCCGGACTCGATTCCGTGGATGATTGTGTTGTCTGTATCGTATTTCCGTTGTTTAATTCTTTGCATCTGATACCCGCAGATAATTGATTCCTGAAATACTGAATTGGTGCCCGCAGGCCTGATACCCAAATTTGAAAGCTGATACATGCATTCCTGTAGAGGCTAACTCTAAAACACATAACAGATAAGTGAGAGCCAAAACACCCCTATGTTGGGGTAGGGTTTCCCTGTCCTATTTTGTCAGGGGCTAGGGTTTCACTACGCACGCAGCAGTTTCAAACAACCTAACATCGGGCAAGCAACCTGTCCTAGTTTAGAATGGTCACTATGGATTCCGAATATGCACTAGGCCGAATGGTCAAAAGGGTGCCCCAGTAAAAACTGGGGTTTGTGTTCCCATACTGGCAGAGCCTGTAACCGGTCAACCTTATAGCACGCAGCCTCAGGATAACCGCTCAGGAATAGCAGATGGCAAACACAGTGTCCTAGGCGCACCAATGCACATGCAATGCAAAGAAACACATAAGTGTAATTAAAACAAGATATCACGAGTTCGAGTCAAGCTCTCTAAGTCCCCAGCAGAGTCGCCAGAAACTGTAGACACGCCCGTGGGCCTCATGCTACAGTTCATGACTCAAATTGTCACAGTTCTAAATCTGAACCAAAGAGTCTAAATCTGGCAAATCGTTTTGAGAAAACAGATTTTTAGAAAGAGGTGCCAAGCAGGGATTGCTTTGCCAGATACAGAGTCGCCACCTAAATATTTTTTATGGGGGAATTTAGGAACCCTAACTCGTTTGCCTAAGGCCACGTGTCCGTCATCACCAAAGTTGCCTCGGCTCAGGAACTTGGGTACGATTGGGGAAGGTCAGCTATAAGCACCCCCACTCGCCCGATCCGAAGATCGTGCTCTACTAACCATGATATCTAGTTTTGAAAACATTATGTGTTCTTATTCAGATTAATTAGCTAATCTTACTATGTGATGCGCACAACACAAAAGTATAGACTAGATCACCTAATTTGGAACAAAGCATTGCATATCCGTTTGTTCAAAAAATGGTTTGAAATTTGCTACTCACAAGCAGGCTAAAATACGGATTTCAACGAGTTGTTCCAACTCAAGCAATCCAACCTTCACCCACAGGCATTCAGGCAGTTATAACACATAAGCACGTAGCCTCATGGTAAGCATGCTATCATGGCAACACTTACACTCATGCAAGGATGCTAAAACATAAATGCTCACCGAGTACTCCAAGCCAAAACAGAAACCAGTTAATAACCATATGCATGATCCTAGTTCATGTTAAGATGGCTAATGCAACACATGCAAGATGCAACTATAATAGGCTCGGCTATTCTAAGATGGCATATGCTGATGCTACAACTAACACGTATTCAATTTGGAATTGAAATACAATACAGTTAGTATGATACGCCGAGCCCGGTGCATGCAAGACGAATGTATGGATGTACGCATGCATAGCATAAGGTATGCTAATTTAAATATGCCCTAATACTAACCACTGAAAGCATGTAAGTAAAAGGGAGAAAGAAGTGGGGGTTGGAAGACATGCACACACACACCCACACTTATTACACATTCGCCCTCGCTTGGAGGGACCAAAAGAATAATACAAATTAAACAAATAATTAACTACTTTAGCTAATTAAATATTACAAAGCTTCTGATTAATTAACAAATTAAATACAGAAGGAAAGTGGCCGCAGCCCCGCCTCGGAATGATAGGATGATGCGTGCTCGGTTTGCCTCACCTGGAAACCCGGTACCATGCCACCGTTGCCTCTGTTTACACTGCCTTGATCCTCTGAAATTTATGAAAGTTTCCAGAATCCTTCTAAATCACTCCCTGAGTGTTGTGGAATATCACCGGCCACAATTAGAATCCACCGGCCATGAGAATAGGCTTATCGACCAAATATTTAACCACCGGCTGGACACTGATGGTCGGTCGGCAGCAGAGCCCTGTTTTGACAGCAGCAGAGGACAGACAGTGCATGTTATGGAATTTTCAAAGCAATGTGTGCATGGCCACTCTCCCTATCATGCTATGGGCTCAAGGGAGTTTGGGTACTCGACCCTTGGACCACCAATCGCGCATTTCAATGCGTGATGGCCCAAGAAGTCAAGTATGCATCTCAATGTGAATGAATGCAACAAAACACATGAGTGCTACACGTCCTATCATGTTGAGATCAAGGACATCGGCGACCGAGGACTGAGGCGCATTACGTCACTTTGAGTACGAACACCCCTCATTCCTCATGCTTAGTTTGACACCCCAAACCAAGCGAAATGTAATGCAAGTATGCAATGTGAATCAAGTATGCAACATGTTTCAAGCATGCAATATGAGGCTAAGGTAACAACCATGCCAAGTGCAATGTGCCAAACATGCAAGATACAATGCAATGCAACCTATCATGCAAGCTAGGATATGGAATGCAACTAGCTAAACAACATGCAAACGTGCAAAGATGAGACAATGCAAGCATGAAACCAAAGTAATGCAACATGTCAAAACATGCAATGGTAGACTTAAACCGCAAAGGGCAGACCTCAACCCATCCCAAAACGGTGGCCAAAATGATGGGTGAAGGCGACAAAAATGCAAAGCAAACAAGCTTACTAATTGGTCCATTACTTAGACCACGATGCACAACCTTCAAGCATGAGTGAAATGAGATGAATATGAGGATATGGCATTATAGTAAACTCTGAAATCTCATGAGGAGTGATGCAAACTCAAACAAAACATGCAAGTAAGGCATGCAATAGGGCCCCAAACTTGAGGCCAACAAGGGGGTTCAAACCATAGCTATGACAACCAAACCCCAAAGGACCAAAATGACTAAAAACAGTCCTAGGGCATTCCAAAACATGACTAAAGCATGCATAGAACATGATCAAAACATGCCAAGAAATGGGCTCAAAACAAAGGGTATTCAAAGCCACGAAAGGGAGCATTGCTCTACACCCACCCCAACCAAACATGGCATGGATTATGTGATGAAAAACAGAGTTATAATACATCAAAATGCACCCCAAAATCCACTAATATGGCAGCCCAAAGTCTCAAACACATAGGCATACACCAAGGCCCTAACATGGAGCATAAGATCACATCTCTTCAAGGCATTGAAAGGGTAGCAAATGCAAGCATGTAAGCGCAAAACATGGACTGAAATGGCACAATAAGTGATTCCAAATCACTGAAATAGCCTAGGTAATGCAAGCTAATGACTCACACACTCAAGGCTCACAAGCCAAAATGCAAAAAGGCTATACCAAACATGGCAAACATGATCAAATCAGCACCCAACAGACCTTGAGCATGATGAAATATGACCAAAAGCTTCATGAAGTCAAGCTAGAACATGCAAACATGGAGGTCTAAAGGCAAGATGCTTTTCTAGGCAAAAATGGAGGAATACAAGGTGAGTATATTATGCATGCAAGGGGTCAACAAACCACCATGGAACAGAGGTACAACATGCTAAATAAACTCCAAATAACCTCTGAAACAAGACCAAACAAAACTAAGCATGCAAGCTACCCTTATGAGCCAAAAACATAGACAAATGAGACACAAAGGGAGAGGGGTGTCCCTCCCCTATGCAAGACCTCAAAACTGCTTCTTCACCACTGAAAATCCTCTAGATCTCAGTTCAGTGGTGAGAAGGCCAATACACGAAAGTTACAAAGGCTCAACAAAGGAGGCACAAAAAGGGGCCAAACAAGGCCAAAGAGGGGGAGGTCGACCCCCAACACCAAAGTGACCTTCATAAAACATCTTAAGCATGAAAAATCAGAGTTTTTATCAGTTATACACAAAGTTCAAAACAGCATGCAAAGTACGTTAAAAGCTAGTGCAAGATTAGGGAATATAAAGTAATAGTGTTTACCCTTGAAGAACACTTCAAGAACAGCAAGTCCAGCCCCCTTTTTCTTATCAAAACCAACTCAAAACTCCAAGAACAAACCCTCAACACCTCCAAAATAGAAATATGGTGTAATACTAGGTGTTTTAGTGCAAAACTAAGAACAAAACACCCTTTTAGGCCCTCCAACGCACACAAATGAAGAGAGAGAGGGAGATATAGAGAGAGAGAGAGAGTGGTGTATATATGCTATATAACTCTAATTTTACTGAACCTCTTCAAAGAACAAGGAAGGCTCTCTTATATAGACAAGGCAAAGGCCTAAGCTTCCAAGAGAAGCTAACAAAAGGGGTCAAGGCTTCTTAAAGAAGCTAAGGCAAAGGGGCCAAGGCTTCTTTAGGAAGTTAAGACAGGTGTTCAAGCTTCTTGAGAAAGCTAAGACAAAGGTCCAAAGGGGTGCAAAGGGTGCAAGTTTCTTCATACACGTGTATAGAGGACAGGTCTGTGCACTCCAGCTGGCACAGCTGGCATGCACAATGCTTGAAAAAGACAAAAAGGAGGTGTCGGCCAGAAAAGGAGTCAATCGGCCAAATTAATGGTCGGCCGACCACACAAAAAGGCCGATACACCTAGCATAAGTGCCGACCGACCAAATATTTGGTCGGTAGGAAAAACAACCAGGCCGATGGCATCATGCCACGGTCGGTGGGTTTCAGGGATGGCTAACAAACCTCTTCCCACCCTCAGAAGCACAAAACACAAGTCCCTGGTGCAAAACTAAGTACAGAACAGACAAGTTAAGAGATCCTGAGACAAGGTGGGCAGCCAAGGCCTTCGGGAACTCAAAACAAACACGAACATGGATGATCACCGAGCGTTCAAACGGTGACGTCCAAGTCTTGAGGACGGTCAAAAATGGGGTGTCTACAATATGAAAGCATCCACAAGACCTACATATCCATATGCCACTGGGGCCAATCTAATTTCATTTTCTATCTATTCATTTCCAGTTCATATACACTACTCAATTCATGAGTTAAATTCATTATCTTTCAACAACCAAATGAGACCACAACTCAATGGTTTTCCATTTATGCAAAACACACATAAACACTTCAAATCTGCCATTTTACAGATATTTCATCCGAAGGAATCGACACCCATGTATATTTTCTCAAATATGCCATTTTACGGATATTTCGTCTGCGGGAATCGACACCCATATATGTTTTCTCAAATATGCCATTTTACGGATATTTCGTCTGCGGGAATCGGCACCCATGTATATATATGATTTTCGGGTCTTTCACCCAGGACACTTCGGCCAACTTGCTTTCAGTAGAGTCCATCCCCTTTCTCCTCCCAAATAAACATACATATACAATGCATTTATAAACATAGTCATATGCAATGACAACCAACATTTGATTAGCATTAAATTGCCTAATTTTCATGCAATTTCTACAACAATCATAGTTATCCTCCACCGATAGCCCAATACATTTATCTCTAAACAAATATTCAATCTCGGATTTAATAGTTTATTCAAAACTTCCATAGGTGAGATAATACATACCCAATATCACCATTTATATCAATAATCATCCAATTTAACATATTCAATGTTAATTCCAATTACTTATACAAAATAATCATTTATTCAAATAAGGGCAAAAATCCCCCTTTTTCCAATAATAACCCAAATACCCAAAATAAACTATTTTGGTACACCAAGAGTTTATATTCAACCCCAAGCATCATTTATCTCATATACATCAAAAACCTCTCTTTTCATTTTACACCCAAATCTTAGATTTGTCCAAACCACAATCAAATCTCATCATCTATACACAATAGCAAATAACTAAGCTAAAAACCATACTAGAGTGTAGAAAATCCCTACCTCAAGTTTGAAGAAGAAATGAGTTGAAACCCCAAAAATCAACGATTCTTAAACTCGATCTCCACCGCACACAACGTAGCCCTCGCCTAGATAACCAACTTTGATGAAGGACTTGGATCTAAATCCCAACGGATTTGGAGAAATCAAAGATCTTGTGAGGTTTTTGGTAGGAAACGTAGAGAGAAGGTAGAGGAAATATTTTTAGAGAGAGAGAGAGAGAGAGAGATATACCAAAAAGTGACATTCAATTAGCCCAAAAAGAGAAGAAAAGGAAAAATTCTGGATCTACCTAACTTCCCGCACCTCCAGCCGCACCTGCCTTTTTAGCAGTGTGCTTTAGCCCCCCCTGCCCTGTTTTTCGCACATGTGGCCTCATTCCCCGCACGTGCGGACAAGCAACTTCAAATGAATTTTGAATTTTTGTTTTGAGGGGCGCTACCCCTCAACCCTGCCAGGGTGCTACCCTTGGAACCCGCGAGCTGACCAGGCTGCCAGGGCGCTGCCCTTGGACCCGCGAAGGGGCCCTGCCCTCTCGACCCCCGACCAGCCCAGTCGAAGTGGCAAAACATAAAAGAAGGATTGAAACTGGGATTGCTACACAGTTTGACGCTCGAGCGGGATTATTCAGCCTTCAGTACTTTTCCTGTAGATCATCGGACGCTTGAGCGTCCACTTTCACGCTCGAGCGGGGACTTTCATCTGCAGAACTTTTGGAAGTGTGCATTTGACACTCAAGCGTCACTTTTCACGCTCGAGCGGGGCATTCCACGCTCGAGCGGGGCTTTCCATGCTCGAGTGGACTGTGATGTATATCAGTCCGAGATAAAGCTTTTTGAACCACTTTTTCGACTCTCTCTCTCTCTAGCTTTTCAAAACCCTCATTTAAGAGCTCCTCTCTCTAGAATACATCTTCTCTCTACGAAATCATCTATCTCTAGTGATCTTCCACCCTAGTCCCTTTGTAAAAAGTGTGGAGCTTGGCGTGGCCTTCGTTTTGATCCGAAAAAGTTGGTGATCGAAGCATCTTGAGTTTTGTTCTTCTTCTCCTTTGAGCTCCGAAATTTAAGGTAGGGATAACCTACTCCTTTCTATGAGTTTTGACATAGATGTTATGTATTTTGTATAGATGGTGTTGTTTGGGGTATTTGGTTAAGGTTGGGGTTTTGAAATTGAAATTATGAAAGAGGGGTTTTCTTTTTTTTTTTTTTGGGTCCCTAGTGTTTGAGTGGTCCGTAAAATGATGTTATGGTGTTTGATTTACGAAATTTGGCCTAGGGAGCAATATTTGAGAAAAGGGGGTGAAAGCCCTAATTTAATTAATTTGTATAATTAATCCGGGAACTATGGAAATATGAAATTGAGTTAAAAACCATGAAATTGGAAGATTATGAGATTGAATGGTGGAGTTGGATCGATTAATCACTCACCTTTGGAATTGTAGATAATTTATCTGTTTGACAATTTATTATCT
The DNA here is from genome assembly GCF_055761805.1 of Camellia sinensis. Classification (NCBI taxonomy): domain Eukaryota; kingdom Viridiplantae; phylum Streptophyta; class Magnoliopsida; order Ericales; family Theaceae; genus Camellia; species Camellia sinensis. Next base: position 88,956,074 of record NC_138965.1, read on the forward strand.
GTTTAGAAATAACTGCTTTGGGCTATCGGTGGAGGATAGTCGTGATTGTTGTAGACACTGCATGATGATTAGGTGAATTAAAACTAATCGATTGAGTATGTCATTGAATATGACGGATGGAATAACACATTGAATATGTGCTTTGCTTGATCATTGTATATGATAAGTGTTTAAATACATTGAATATGTATGTTGTTTGGGAGGAGATAGGGAATATACTCCAAGGTTTGAAAGGAGATAGGGGATGTACTCTCAAACCTGTTTGGCAGGAGATAGGGGATGGACTCCATTGATAATTAAGTTGGCCGGAGTGTCCAGGGTGAAAGTCCCGAAATCTTGATTACGTTTGCATAACGTAGATAATTAAAGTATTGAAGTGGTTTTAATATGAGTTGCAGTCTCATTTGAATTGTGGATAATGGAAGTGTTTTAATATGAGTTGTAGTCTCATTTAAATTGTTTGGCTAGATAGTGAGCCATATTTATGAATTTGAACTGGATAAGTAAAGGAAAAGTGGAATGAAACACGGATGTATTTGTCATGAAACTGAAAAGTGTTGTAAGTTGATTTACGAGTGTTAAACATTTATCAAATGCTAATGTTTTAGCTATTTCTCATATTTGGTTTAGTATATCTCTACTGGGCTTTGGCTTACCCTATATGGGACATCATTGTCAGGTTCAGGTGACATGCCACCTCCAAGGACGTAGCTTGAGAGGCTTAGAGGTTGAAAGATCTTTTATGGTTATCTTTTTGGTATTACATGTAAATTGAAGCCAAGGGCTAAATGTGTTTGAGTTAATACTCTCTTTTTTGTAACCAAGTGTTGGCTTGGAAAGTTGTAAGCCCGTAGGGCATTTACTTTTGTTGTCAACATGTAATACTTTTGTAATGAATACTCTGATAAATAGAAATATGTTTCATTCTCTTATGTCTATGGATGTCATGATTGTTGGGTTTATATGTATTATTTTGAGGGCGTTGCAGGTTTGATATATTATACATGTTGGGATTATTTGCGGGGTGTTATATTTTATTTGATAATCTCACATCGGGAAAATAAGGGAAAAAATGAGTTGCTTTACTCATATATAGTGAATCTTATACTCTCAATATCTATCTATATATTTTATAAGGAAAATGATGTTTTTAGGGAGAAGCCTTCTAGGAGCTCCAAACCTTTATTCTAGAATTATTGAATTTTCTTAATGTTAAACAATTAATAAAATTCTCGTTAGCTAGCTTCCATTTACCTTTTATTTTACAATCCTACATAGGAAAAAGGAAAAAAAAAAAAGGTGAATTGTTTCACTTACATAAAGTAAATCTTATGCTCCCATAGTTTTGATTTAAAAAATAATTTTGTATGAGATTTTGAAACTCTCATAATATTTAACTTTAAAATAATTACAATCCCACATCGAGAAAAGAAAAAAAAATGTTGTTTCACTTATATAAAGTGTTACAATCCCGCATCGAAAAAAAAGAAAAAGAAAAAGTGAGTTGTTTCACTTATATAAAATGAATCATATAGAATGAGTTTTGTCGCGCCCCACTTTTATTACTCGAAGTATTACCAATTTCATTTACTTAATTCCATTTCAGAGATAACATGCGGAAATAAACTCGTATATTCAATTCGTAGAAGTGAATAACATTGCTCTCATTCGTATGCAAATAAATACAACATGAGTATAATAAATAAATAACCCTTGGGCTTACATCATTAACAAATCAAGAAGAAGGGTACGACCCTTTTACACATATGGCATTCTGCCAATACAAAAGAGGCCCCGTGGCCAACAAATAAGAAGATCCAAATCTTGTAGCACATTTAGCTCAACACCTGAAAAAGATTAAACAACATGGGATGAACATATAGTCCAGTAGGGATCTCAACATGGTCCTCAACAATAACAACATACAGATAGCTATGATCATGAATACCCAATCTCATACTAGAATAGTAATGTGACAGTTTATACAAAATATACATAAGTATGAACTTTCCTTGAAAACAACCATTTCAATCAACGCCATAGGCGATTCAATTTTCTTTTCTTTTCATTAACCCCCCGTTCCCAATCTTTCATAACATTAACAATACCTTAGGAAATAAATTCACTAAGCCCACTACTCTCTTTCATTTTCCTAACATACACAGATACGCCTTTTCAAAACATATATCTCTTTAAAATATCCGTTCCCCTACATATTTTCCAAAAGACAAAAAAAAGACATTTTGGCTTCTTCCCGATACAATCAAATCTAGACATGCACCACTATAAAAAGGGAGATAACAACTAACCAACATGCATAAGATAAACCAATGAGGCAATTCACCCCTCCAAAACCGTAATCAACACAATCCATGATATTCCCAGACATACAAAAACATCAATAACAAAACTTTGCTCTACTAGCTATGTGCGTAGTAAGCCAAAGATATACTTCTAACAATAACATGCCAGTTTACCAGGCGCTAGCTGGAAGGGTATAGTGCCTTATATTTTTAGCGCAGTCAGTTCTCCAGGCGCTAGCTGGAAGGTCACGGTACCTCTGATTTTTAGCGCAAGGTATAACACCACCAATCAAAACACAGCAGGGCAACATGTATAACACATATACATAAACCATCAAGATACAAGCAGTGTGTCAAAGTATATAGCAATCCCGATTATCCCTTTACTGTTTTGTTGTATTCCGGACTCGGTTCCGTGAAGTTGGTAGTGGTATCTATCTTTTTGTCGTCCTTTAATTCCACTTGATTGAGTTTTTGGATGTTTTGAACAGGGTTGTTACAGGTTGGTTAGGCCTTGGTTTCAATTCCTTGTTGTTCAGTTTTTAGGCGTTCCGCTCGAGCGGGTCTTCTTGCGCTCGAACGGGGATTACACACCTCCAGTATTTCGGGTTCCTGCAAAACCTCTGCAGATGTGATTTCTGCGCTCGAGCGGTGGCGCTCGAGCGGGTTGTCTGGCGCTCGAGCGGGTAATGCTTTCTGGGTGTAAGTTCTGGGAGGGGGAAATCTGCGCTCGAGCAGACTGGTTTTCACGCTCGAGCAGAAATGCTTTATTCTTGTGTCTTGGCGCTCGAGCGGGCATTATTGCGCTCAAGCGTGTCCAGAGTTTTGTTCTTGGCGCTCGAGCGTCGTGTTCTCCGCTCGAGCGGGTCATACGTATATGAGTTATCCGCTGGGTGATTTCAAATCACTTTTTGCTTTTCTTTCTCTCTCCTACTTTTTCTTAAAACCTTTTTTGAGAGCCTCTCTCTCTAGATACTCCCTTCTCTCTAGGGTTTGATCTAGTTAGAGTGTCCTCCTTCTCTTCGACCTTTGTAAAAGTTGTGTTGATCGTCGATGGCGTCGTTTTGATCTGAAAATCTCGATCTTTGGAGCACTTTGGTTTTGGTCTCTTCTCCATCCGAGCTCTAACTTCGAGGTAGGAATATCCTACTCCTCTTTATGAGCTTTGTCTTTAAATTTTAGTATTTTGAGATGTTGGGGTTGGTTTGGTAATTTTGTGAAAGTTTGGGGGCTTTTGTGTAAATTTACAAGAGTTGGGGTTTTAGCTATATAAAACCTAGATGCATGTTTGGCATGGAAAAATGTGAAATTAATGTTAAAACATTGATGAAAATGGAACCTAAAGGTTGTAATGTTAATTATGGAAAATGCCCTAATTACATTGGTTAATTAATTTGCATAATTAATTATGAGAAATGAGGAATTGATTTGGGAAGTCATGGGATAAAAGGGTGTAGTTGGATTATTTATCACTCACCTAGTTGGAATGTTGATTATATATCCATTGTTGCATTTATTTTCTGTATAGAAATAACTGCTTTGGGCTATCGGTGGAGGATAGTCTTGATTGTTGTAGACAATGCATGATGATTAGGCAAACTGAAACTAATCACTGGAATGTGTCATTGAGATTGACGATTGAAAGAATACATTAAATTTATGTATTGTGTGATGATGTGTATAATTGTTGTTTATATGCGTTGTGTTGTTTTGGAGGAGATAGGGGATGCACTCCACGATTTAGGGGAAGATAGGGGATGGACCTCTAAACCGGATGTGTTGGGAGGAGATAGGGGATGGACTCTATAGATAGAGCTCATATGCTTATCTATTAATGTGTTGACAGAGCTCATATGCTTGTCATTGGAAGTGTGATAGTGCTCATATGCATATCTGTAGAAGTGATGATATAGCTTGTATGCTTATCTGTTGTTGTGTGATATAGCTAGTATGCTTATCTATTATGAAATGGGAAGTGTTTGATATGAGTTACTGTCTCATATGAGTTGTTTGGCCAGGTTCTGAGCCATGGTTGTAAATTGAGAATTGAAAGGAATTGGAAAATGGACTGTAATATGGACTTGTATGTCATGAAACCGTAAAGTGTGATAAGGGAAAGTATCTGTGTTGGCCATCTATCAACTGCTAATCTTTTAGTCATTGTTCATAATTGGTTTAGTATATTTCTACTGGGCTGTGGCTCACCCTATATGGGAATATCATTTTCAAGTACAGGTAGCATGCCACCTCCAAGGACGTAGCTTGGGAGGCTAGAGGCGGACACACTTTTGTTGCCTTATTTTTTGATGTATTACATGTAAATTTAAGCCAAGGGCTTAATGTGTAAATGAGTTAGTACTCTTTTGTTGTAACCAAGTGTTAACTTGGAAAGTTGTAAGCCTTTAGGGCATTTGTTTTTGTCGTTAACATGTAATACTTTTTGTAATGGAACTCTGATCAATAGAAGAATGTGGAGTTTTTATATATAAATGCATGTCTATATTGATGGGTTTAATGTTGTTATTTTGAGGGCGTTACAACTTGGTATCAGAGCGTACCTGGTTCGAATACTTTTGGTACGTGGGAAGTGATTAGGATCACAATGGGTTTGTCTCGCTTGATAGAGACTTAGATGTAGTGTCATAAGCTTCGTGCTTAATTGATAACATGCTTATGTGACTATGTGAGTATGGAATGTAGTTTCTAGGATGTTGATTGGATCCTTGGGTTTCTGGGAGTCTTGTTGGAAAAGCACTTGATCAATGCTGTTTCTAACCGGAACTCTAGTAACGCCTCGGGACTATCATTATCCGAAGATGAAATTCGTAAGTGCTTATGTGTTTATGTGCTTACGTGGAGTGAATTACAGTTGTCCATGCATTAGGACGTGAGTGTTTAGTTTTGGCACATTTGTGAATGTGCTAACGTTCTGTATTACCATTATTAGGATGTCAAGGCGAGGAAGAGGTGCTAGTCGTGGTAGGCCTGCGAGGCAGGAAGTACCTTTACTGGATGATATTCTGGCAGTGCAGGAGGGTATTGGTCAGGCCAACGTGGCCGAGCCAGTGGGCTATGAGTGCCTTGGCACGAGAGATAACAGGGGCTTTGGGTATTCTCAGGGCTGGGAATCAGGCAGCTGAGGCAGGGCCTTCCTTCTTGAAGAGGGAGTTCTTCCGGTCTAACCCGGATGAGTTTGTTGGGGATCCAAAGGAGCCACTGAAGGCTGACAAGTGGTTGGAACAAATGAGTAAGACGTTCGAGATGCTTGGCATCGAGGATGGGGCACTGAAAGTGACCTTGGCATCCTTCCAGCTGAAGGGAGATGCGGGTCAATGGTGGAAGTACGAGAGGGCTCGTGTTGGTGGTACATGGGAGGCGTTTGTAAATGCTTTCCAGGAGAGGTTCTTATCTGCAGTGGCTAGGGAGAAGCTGAGGGATCAGTTTAGCCGGCTTAATCAGCAGGGTATGTCTGTAGCAGAGTTTGAGGCCACTTTCACTAGTTTGTCTAGGTTTGCACCTGAGTTGGTGGCGTCCGAAGAACGCCGTTGCCATGAGTTTGAGCGGAAGTTGAGGCGGGGCCTCAGGCCGAGAGTTGGTGGGTCTTACATCCGAGAGTATAGACACTTAGTGGATGCTGCAGCTCATATGGAGCTCATGATGTAAGAGGAAGACAAGGAGAAACATAAAGGCTCCAAGCGGGGCCAGGAGGGCCAAGGTGATGGCAGGAGACAGAGGGGTTATAACCCTCAGCAGTCTCAGGGTGGAGTTGCTAGATCGACCTTTCCGGTGCCGAGTGCAGGCTTGGGGAGAGGTAGTCAGGGAGGCCTGACTTGTTTTGCGTGTGGCCAGCTGGGTCACAAGTCTTTAGTTTGCCCGCAGAAGGGAGGGGGTCAGCGAGCTGCTTCTTCTTCAGCTAGACCTCAGGGCCAGAGTCAGGGCAGGGGCCAGCCTTTGTCTTGCTATCAGTGTGGTCAGCCTGGGCACCTGAAGAGGTATTGCCCTCAGTTGAGTGCTACTTCAGGAGCGTCTGGTTCTAGACAGACACAGGGATTTCAGCCAGCTCAGTCTGTGCAGGCCTCGAGGGCCAATCCAGGAGCTTCGTCATCCCAGTCAGTGTAGCAGTCTTTTGCTCCTAGAGGTGAGCAGGTAGATCAGGGGCCTACAGGGCGCGTGTATGCTGTTACCGCGCAGGATTTAGTACCGGCTCCATCAGTAGTGAGAGGTACTTTTCTGTTTTGCAACTCGGTTGCTAGTGTGTTGATTGACACGGGTGCATCTCATTCTTTTGTATCTGTTGCATTTGCATCTGTTTTGGAGTTGGAGTTGGCACAGTTAGCATCTCCTATTTGTGTGGTATCATCTATTGGTGGTGAGTTGATCTTGAAACAGGGTGTTAGAGGTTGTGATATAGAGGTCGCCGACCATAGGCTTCCTTTTCCATTTGTGGTCATGCCCATGAAGGGCTTTGATGTTATTTTGGGTATGGACTGGCTATCGTCATACCGGGCTGTTATCGATTGCTACCGCCAGAGGGTCACGTTATGTACCTTGAGCGGGGAGTGGTTCCATTTCTTGGGAGACCGGGTTGGTTGTGTTCTACCACCGGGGTATGATTCGTGAGGGCGAAGTGAGCTTAGTGGTCTACTTGCTAGCTTTGAGAGTGGTGAGTGTGATGAGACCCATGTTGTGTTGCCGAGGGTGGTTTGTAAGTATTTGGATGTCTTTCCCGAGGACCTTGTTAGTTTGCCACCTCATCGAGAGATAGAGTTCTCTATTGATTTAGTGCCTGGCACAGCGCCGATTTCTATGGCACCTTATCGTTTTGCCCCAGCCAAGTTGAGTGAGTTGAAGATTCAACTCCAGGAGTTGCTAGATAAGGGCTTTGTTCGCCCTAGTGTTTCGCCGTGGGGAGCACCGGCCCTCTTTGCTAAAAAGAAAGATGGTGCCTTGAGATTGTGTATAGACTGCCGGAAGTTGAATCGGGCTACGGTCAAGAATAAGTACCCTATGCCCCGTATAGATGATCTGTTTGACCAGTTGAAGGGTTCCCGTTGTTTCTCTAAGATAGACTTGAGATCGGGTTACAACCAGTTGAGGGTCAGGGAGGTGGATATTCCTAAGACGGCATTTCGTACGCGGTATGGCCATTATGAGTTTCTGGTGATGCCATTCGGGCTTACCAACGCACTGGCAGTCTTTATGGACTTGATGAACCGGATCTTCCAGGAATTCTTGGATCGATTTGTAGTCATTTTCGTGGACGACATTCTTGTCTATTCGCCTTCTAAGGAGGAGCACGAGGCACACTTGAGAGTGGTGCTTGAGTTACTTAGAGCCCATAGGCTGTATGCCAAGTTTGGGAAGTGTGAGTTCTGGCTAGGAGAGGTGAAATTCTTAGGCCATGTGGTATCCAGGGAAGGGGTGTCTGTTGATATATCCAAGGTTGAGGCAGTGCAAGACTGGGCACAGCCTAAGAGTGCGTTTGAGATCCGCAGTTTTCTGGGATTAGCTGGGTATTACCGTCGGTTTGTGATGGATTTTTCCAGACTAGCTTCGCCGTTGACTAGATTGACGCGGAAAGGGGTCAAGTTTGTGTGGAGTGAGACTTGTGAAAAGTCTTTCCAAGATTTGAAGGTTAGATTGACCACCGCTCCGGTTTTGATTATTCCGAAGAGGGGGTTGGGTTATGCGGTTTATTGTGATGCCTCAAGAGAGGGTTTGGGTTGTGTGTTGATGCAAGAGGGGAAAGCGGTAGCTTATGGCTCACGTCAGTTGAAAATTCACGAGAAGAATTACCCTACACACGACCTAGAGTTAGCATCAGTGATCTTTGCCTTGAAGATTTGGAGGCACTACCTTTATGGTGAGAGGTTCGAGGTGTTCTCAGACCACAAGAGTTTGAAGTACCTGTTTACCCAGAGGGACTTGAATTTGAGGCAGAGGATATGGATGGAGTTCATTGAGGACTATGATTTTGAGTTGCATTATCATCCGGGGAAGGCCAATGTTGTGGCCGATGCCCTTAGTAGGAAATCCATTAGTGATGTAGCTTGTATAGCCATCCGGGAATGGGAGATGTTGGGTGTACTTGGCGAGTTTGACTTGCATCTGGGCAAATCTATTGAGGCTGCGGCCTTATTTTCTGTTGTTACACAGCCCACACTTGGGACTAGAGTGTTAGAGGCACAGAGAGGTGACCTTGAGGTAGAGTCCTTCCGAGAGAAGATCTCCAGTGGGAAAGTTGAGAAGGGTTTGACGGTGTATCCCGACCTGAGTGTGAGATACCGAGACCGTTTGTTTGTGCCAGAGTCTTGCCGAGAGGAAGTACTCTGAGAGTTTCACCATTCACGTCTTGCGGTGCATCCGGGAGGCACTAAGATGTATCGGGATTTGGGTCGCCAGTTTTGGTGGCGGGGTATGAAGAAAGATGTGGCTGTTTTCATATCGAAGTGCCTTACTTGCCAGCAAGTGAAGGCCGAGCATCAGAGGCCAGCAGGTTTGTTGCAACCCTTGCCTATTGCCGAGTGGAAGTGGGAGCATGTCACTATGGACTTCGTTGTAGGTCTTCTGAGGACTCAGCGAGGTAGTGATGCTATTTGGGTGGTTGTAGACCGGTTGACTAAGTCGGCGCACTTCATTCCTATGCGCGTGAGAGATTCGGTAGATCATCTTGCCGACTTGTATATTCGGGACATAGTGAGATTGCATGGGGTCCCAGTGGCAATCATCTCAGATAGAGACCCTCGTTTTACTGCTAGGTTGTGGCAGAGTCTGCAGAGTGCCTTGGGCACTAAGTTGACCTTTAGTACGGCTTATCACCCTCAGACTGACGGGCAGTCCGAGCATACTATTCAGATCCTTGAGGATATGCTTTGGGGTTGTGTCCTAGACTTCAGTGGGACGTGGGAAAGGCACTTGCCATTGGTAGAGTTTGCCTACAACAACAGCTTTCAGTCTAGTATCGGTATGGCACCGTTTGAGGCCTTGTATGGCCGACCGTGTAAGTCTCCAGTTTGTTGGGCCGAGGTGGGCGATGCACCTTTGTTGGGTCCGGAGTTGGTTAGGGAGACGACGGAGAAAGTTGAGCTTATTCGTAGGAGGCTTGTTACAGCCCTGAGTCGCCAAAAGAGTTATGCTGACCGTAGGAGGAGGCCTTTGGCGTTTGAGATAGGCAATTATGTCTTTCTGAAGATATCACCTAGGCGGGGATTGATGAGGTTTGGGAAGAGTGGGAAGTTATCCCCTCGATTTATTGGTCTCTTTGAGATCCTTGAGAGGATTGGCGAGGTTGCTTATCGTTTAGCGTTGCCGCCACAGTTGTCCGGAGTTCATGACGTGTTTCATGTGAGTATGCTTCGGAGATATGAGCCGGATCTCTTATGTGTTAGATTGGACCGACTTAGAGGTAGATGAGGATGCCTCGTATGAGGAGAGACCGGTTCAGGTCTTGGATAGGCGGGATCAAGTCCTGCGTGGCAAGACCATCCCTTTGGTAAAGGTTTTGTGGAAACATCACGGAGTGGAGGAAGCCACTTGGGAACGTGAGTTGGAGGTTCGCGAGAAATATCCGGACTTGTTTGTTGATGAGTAATCTGATATTTAGATTATGTAATATTGTTGGACTTAAGAGCTTTAAATATGTCTTAAGTTGTGAAAGATTGGTAATGTTTTGGTTTAATGTAAGGTATGCTGTAAAACTTACCTTGATATGGGAGTTGATTATGATATTGCATATGTTGGCTATATTGTAGAATTGGAGTTGTATCATGTATATTGATTATGATATGAACTGTGGACCATGCATATTGGAAATGGTTGGAAATGGAAGAAAACTGCATATTGATAGTGCACTTGTAACAATTGTTGTGAAATGTCTCTTGAAAAGAGATGGAATCGATCGGTAACGGGTCGGGTTGTTTAATATTATGTTGTAATATTATTGAGAATGGATAAAACCTATTTTTGAAAAACTTGTGTTTAATTTCGGGGACGAAATTCTTTAAGGGGGGGAGGTTATAGCGATCTCGGTTATCCCTTTACTGTTCTGTTGTATTCCGGACTTGGTTCCGTGAAGTTGGTAGTGGTATCTATCTTGTTGTCGTCCTTTAATTCCACTTGATTGAGTTTTAGGATGTTTTGAACAGGGTTGTTACAGGTTGGTTAGGCCTTGGTTTCAATTCCTTGTTGTTCAGTTTTTAGGCGTTCCGCTCGAGCGGGTCTTCTTGCGCTCGAACGGGGATTACACACCTCCAGTATTTCGGGTTCCTGCAAAACTTCTGCAGATGTGATTTCTGCGCTCGAGCGGTGGTGCTCGAGCGGGTTGTCTGGCGCTTGAGCGGGTAGTGCTTTCTGGGTGTAAGTTCTGGGAGGTGGAAATCTGCGCTCGAGCGGACTGGTTTTCACGCTCGAGCGGAAGTGCTTTATTCTTGTGTCTTGGCGCTCGAGCGGGCATTATTGCGCTCAAGCGTGTCCAGAGTTTTGTTCTTGGCGCTCGGGCGTCGTGTTCTCCGCTTGAGCAAGTCATACGTATATGAGTTATCCGCTGGGTGATTTCAAATCACTTTTTGCTTTTCTTTCTCTCTCCTACTTTTTCTAAAAACCTTTTTTGAGAACCTCTCTCTCTAGATACTCCCTTCTCTCTAGGGTTTGATCTAGTTAGAGTGTCCTCCTTCTCTTAGGCCTTTGTAAAAGTTGTGTTGATCGTCGAGGGCGTCGTTTTGATCTGAAAATCTCGATCTTTGGAGCACTTTGGTTTTCGTCTCTTCTCCATCCGAGCTCTAACTTCGAGGTAGGGATATCCTACTCCTCTTTATGAGCTTTGTCTTTAAATTTTAGTATTTTGAGATGTTGGGGTTGGTTTGGTAATTTTGTGAAAGTTTGGGGGCTTTTGTGTAAATTTACAAGAGTTGGGGTTTTAGCTATATAAAACCTAGATGCATGTTTGGCATGGAAAAATGTGAAATTAATGTTAAAACATTGATGAAAATGGAACCTAAAGGTTGTAATGTTAATTATGGAAAATGCCCTAATTACATTGGTTAATTAATTTGCATAATTAATTATGAGAAATGAGGAATTGATTTGGGAAGTCATGGGATAAAAGGGTGTAGTTGGATTATTTATCACTCACCTAGTTGGAATGTTGATTATATATCCATTGTTGCATTTATTTTCTGTATAGAAATAACTGCTTTGGGCTATCGGTGGAGGATAGTCTTGATTGTTGTAGACAATGCATGATGATTAGGCAAACTGAAACTAATAACTGGAATGTGTCATTGAGATTGACGATTGAAAGAATACATTAAATTTATGTATTGTGTGATGATGTGTATAATTGTTGTTTATATGCGTTGTGTTGTGTTGGAGGAGATAGGGGATGTACTCCACGGTTTAGGGGAAGATAGGGGATGGACCTCTAAACCGGATGTGTTGGGAGGAGATAGGGGATGGACTCCATAGATAGAGCTCATATGCTTATCTATTAATGTGTTGACAGAGCTCATATGCTTGTCATTGGAAGTGTGATAGTGCTCATATGCATATCTGTAGAAATGATGATATAGCTTGTATGCTTATCTGTTGTTGTGTGATATATCTTGTATGCTTATCTATTATGAAATGGGAAGTGTTTGATATGAGTTACTGTCTCATATGAGTTGTTTGGCCAGGTTCTGAGCCATGGTTGTAAATTGAGAATTGAAAGGAATTGGAAAATGGACTGTAATATGGACTTGTATGTCATAAAACCGTAAAGTGTGTTAAGGGAAAGTATCTGTGTTGGCCATCTATCAACTGCTATTCTTTTAGTCATTGTTCATATTTGGTTTAGTATATTTCTACTGGGCTGTGGCTCACCCTATATGGGAATATCATTTTCAGGTACAGGTAGCATGCCACCTCCAAGGACGTAGCTTGGGAGGCTAGAGGCGGACACACTTTTGTTGCCTTATTTTTTGATATATTACATGTAAATTCAAGCCAAGGGCTTAATGTGTAAATGAGTTAGTACTCTTTTGTTGTAACCAAGTGTCAACTTGGAAAGCTGTAAGCCTTTAGGGCATTTGCTTTTGTCGTTAACATGTAATACTTTTTGTAATGGAACTCTGATGAATAGAAGACTGTGGAGTTTTTATATATAAATGCATGTTGTAGACACCCCATTTTTGACCGACCTTGAGACTTAGACGTCACCAGTTGAGCACTTGGTGATATTGCATAATGTGCTCGTTCAGAAGTTTCAGAGTCTTGGCTGCGAGCCCCGCCTCCGGATTTTCGAACCCTCTTCTCTGCCTTGTCTCGGTTTGCGAACCAGACTCGGTTTTCTCTGTTTCTTTTCCTGAGGGAAGGGAGAAGTCCCGTAGACTATCTCTCAATGCCCGTGGGCTACATTTGGTGGCCGTAGGCCATTTTGCCCATTTCGGAGCCCGGTTCCCGGTTTTTGGGACCGTAGGCCGTGTGCCTCGGTTCGGGACCGCTTAACCATCTCCGTTTGCTCTGATTTTTTGGCATAATTCCTATTTGCTCCCTTTTGAGGGACACTGGAGTCCCAGAAACCCACTTCGTGGCCGAACGCCACTTTCGGTGTTTAACAGCCCATTTTCGGGATCCCGAACTGCGCGTTTTGGCCCCCGAACATTCGTTTTGCAACGGTTTTCGTTCATTTTTGGCAGGTACCTCTGTTTTATCACTGGAGAGGTCACTGAAGGGTGGGAGGCCAGCAATTGTTGCAGCAGCCAGTTATCTCTCCTCCAGAGCCTCCCGGCGCCCGTTTTTCCAACTTCCGGGCTAATGTTGAACACCTTGGAGTTAATGTTGCCAACTTTCAACCACATATCTGTGATCTACACACTTGAGAGGCCCCTAAAAGTTGGTGGCCGACCATTAAGGTTACCTGACCCTTTTGACCCCTTTCTTCCGGGCTAATGTTGAACCCCTTGGGCCCACATTCTTGAACTTTCAACCACATATCTGTGATCTACACACATGAGAGACCCCTAAAAGTTCATGGCCGGCCAGTAATTCAAATTGACCCTTTTGACCCCCTCCTTCCGGGCTAATGTTGAACCCCTTGGACCCACTTTCTTGATTTTTTAACCACATGGTTGTATTGTACACACATGGGAGTACCTCCCCAATAGCTGGCCGGCCAGAAAATCTCATTGAACCTTTTGACCCCTAGCCGGCCGGCTAGGGGGTGTGGCCGGCCGGCCACCTCCAACAAAAGTGAGATGCCGGCCGTGTTCCTCGCACTGTGCACTTTACAGCTGTGAGGCAATATCCCCCAGATATTATCTGTATCCGGGGGATATTTTGTGGGGGAGTTTTCCTTTCCTTTTCCCCCACCTTTACACCCCCTTTTGAACCCTTATAACCAGCTGGTGGCCTCCTTTGTTGGGGTTAGAAAAACTCTCCTTCAAGCTTCCATAGCCAACTCCATCTCCATAGCTTTCAATTCTTCAAAAAACCCTAAGTCCCTAACCATTATTCCTTCTACACCACTAAGCTCTACCACCACCATCTCATTTCCAGCAACAAGGAAGGTTTCCCAAAGGTCAAAGAAGCTGCAAATCCATCCAAGAAGCAACAAAAGTTAGAGTCTTCAAGGGTAAGTAATACTTTTACCCTTTTGACCCTTTTTCTTGATCTATTTCTAAGCCTCACTTCCTTTTTGTTTCAAGCTCCGGCCCTAACTGAAAAGGGCCATCTTTTGAGCTGGTTTTCACTTTTCATTAAGGGCTCAACCCTGTTTGAGCCCTCCATGGCACACTTGCTTCATTGATCCTCTTGTATGTCATAGTTTTGCATGCTATTTTTGACCCATGAACAATCTGTTTTTGAGCATGTTGTAAACTGATATTAGGCTTATTTTGAGCCCCTCTTCAACATTGGAGAAGTGCTCAACATTGTTTGGTGCTTCCATGTGTCACTTGTAGTTATATCCCTTATTTGGCCCCTTTTTTGCATAAATTGGCAGCCCCCTTTTCTTCTGTTTTTGGACCTTGGTCCGAACTGAAAGTGGCCTTATTTTGGCCTATACTTCATGTTTCATTCACACTTTTTTTCTGTTTGGTGATTATTTTATATACCTCATGTTATAGCACCTTTTGAGCCTTGTCTTGCATCACATTTTTGGCATATTTGTATACTGATTTGAGGTCTTCCATATACTGTAAATATTCATAGTTTTGGTCCCTCTTCAATGTTGTAGAAGGAATTTTTTCAGTTTGGATTTTTCTTATACCACTTGCTTCATTACCCCCCTTTTGGCCCCTATTCTTGCATGCTATTTTCCCCTACCTATACTTGCTGTTTGGCCATGTCTATAACTGTGAAAGTGCATTTTTTGGGACTGTCTAGCTTCTGTCTTTGCATTGCATGTCCATATTGTGCATGTTTAGCATAGCTATAGGCCATTTCGGGTGCCTAGTGTTGCATTTCGGGACATTTCCTTGCATTTCATGTCATTTCGCCTCATTTCGGGACTGTTTTCCCCCATATTTTAGTGCTGAAATTCCCTTAGCATGCTTGCATATCATTTTTGCCACATTTCATAACATTTTGTCACCGTCTCGGTTTGCGTGCCCGTGTGCACACATTTCGAGGCACCTCATTTTCTGCCACCGGCATCCCATGTGAGTGTGGCTGAGGCTCACTCATGTTGGTATAAGCCCATTTGTCATTTCCATGTCATTTCATCACATTTTATCATCGCCTCGGTTTGCGTGCCCGTGTGCACGCATTTCGAGGCACTTCTTTTTTATCCGCTGGCATCCTATGTGAGTGTGGCTGAGGCTCACTCATGTTGGTATAAGCCCATATCATGTTTTCATGACATTACATCGCATTTTACCACCGCCTCGGTTTGCGTGCCCGTGTGCACGCATTTCGAGGCACCCCTTTTTTATCTACCGGCATCCTATGTGAGTGTGGCTGAGGCTCACTCATGTTGGTATAAGCCCATATCATGTTTTCATGTCATTACATAACATTCTGCCATCGCCTCGGTTTGCGTGCCCGTGTGCACGTATTTCGAGGCACCTCATTTTCATAGCATTCTGCCATTGTCTCGGTTCGCGTGCCCGTGTGCACGCATTTCGAGGCATCTCATTTTCATTGCATTTACCATTGCCTCGGTTCGCGTGCCCGTGTGCACGCATTTCGAGGCATCTCATTTTCATTGCATTTACCATTGCCTCGGTTCGCGTGCCCGCGTGTACGCATTTTGAGGCATCTCACTTTCATAGCATTTTACCATCATCTCGGTTTGCGTGCCCGTGTGCACGCATTTCGAGGCATCCCGATTTGCATGCCCGCGTGCACGTATTTCGAGACATCTCATTTTCCATAGCATCGTGTATGTTAGGATTGTATCTTAGTCGCATTTCATCCATATCATGCATATTGCATCATGTCCGGAATAGGAGTTAGCCCGGGTGCGGAAAACGAGGTACATTCGTACTCCGAGTGACGGAATGTGTCTCAATTCCCCAGTCACCGACACTCCGGATTATCCATGATGGAGTTAGGTTTTAGCTGTAGTTTCATGTGCATTCATTCTATATTGAGTTGTGCATTTCGACTCCTCGACCATCATGCCTCGGTATGCGTGATTGGTGGCACGAGGATCGAGACATGCATATATTTGTGCAAATACATTGCTATGCCCCTTTCCTGCTCTCTGTTGCAGCAAAATCAGGAATCAGCAACCTTTTGGAGCTTAGCACGCATTTCAAGAACAGGTGTAAACAGAGGCTAATTGGGGCATTCCGGTGGATTTCTGCACAAGACAATCCGGACATGCATCATCCATCAGAAGCAAGGCAGTCCCTGGCTTGCATGCCAGTTTTATTTGCTTTCTTAGTTAATTCTTTAATTAATTAGGAATTTGTATGTTATTTGGACTGTAATATTCTTTTATTTGGGACTGTAATATTTGGACTGTATATTTATTCGGACCCTCCGAGTGAGGGCACAACTGTAATAAGTGTGCGTGAGTGTGTTGTATGTCTTCCAACCCCACGTCTTTCTCCCTTTTATTTATCTGCTTATGATGGTTAGATTAGGGCATGTTTAAATTAGCATACAGTATGACAGCATGTTTGCATCATTCATCTGTATTGCATGCACCGGGCTTGGCGCATCATACTAACTGCATTGTACTTTCAATTCCAAATTGAATACATGTTAGCTGTAGCATTCCATATGCCATGTTTAGAATAGCCAAGCCTGCTATAGTTGCATTTTGCATGTGTTGCATTAGGCATTTCTGTATACTTAGGGTCATGCA
The DNA here is from genome assembly GCF_055761805.1 of Camellia sinensis. NCBI lineage: Eukaryota > Viridiplantae > Streptophyta > Magnoliopsida > Ericales > Theaceae > Camellia > Camellia sinensis. The sequence goes on from NC_138965.1 coordinate 88,972,667, forward strand.
TGATTTCTAATACAGTTTTTGTTTTCGCTTGGAGTACTCGGTAAGTTCTATGCTTTAGCATCCTTGCATGCGTGTGAGTGAATGCCATGAATAGCATGCTTACCATGAGGCTATGTGCTTATGTGATATAACTGCCTGAATGCCTGTGGGTGAAGGTTAGGTTATCTAAATTGGAATAGATCATCAAATGTTTCAAGCCTACCTGCGGGTAGCAAAACCTCTTTCAAAAATAAACATGAAATGTTTTGTTCCAATTCAGGCGATCCGGTCTATATTTGTATGCTGTGCGCATCACATAGTAACCTAGGCTAATAACCGGAATAAGAACTCACGATGTTTTCAAAAAATTGATATCATGGTTAGTAGAGGCCGGTCTATGACCGGGCGAGCGGGGGTGCTCACGAAGTGACCTTCCCCAATCGTACCCAAGTTCCCGAGCCGAGGCAACTTTGGTGATGACGGACACGTGGCCTTTTGGCACCGAGTCAGGGTTTCCTAAATTTCCCAAAATAAAATATTTAGGTGGCGACTCTGTATCTGGCAAAGCAGTCCATATTTGGCACTACTTTTTCAAAAATTAGTTTCTCAAAATGATTTGCCGGATTTGGACTCTTTGGTTCAGATTAGGAACCGTGACTACAAAGTCGAGTCCGAGCTGTGGCGAGGTCCCCTGCGGGCTTGTTACAGTTTCTGGCGACTCTGCTGGGGATTTAGAGAACTTGACTCGAACTCATGATATCTGTTTTTGACTACACTTGTGTGTTTCTTTGCATTGCATTTGCATTGGTGCGCCTAGGACACCGTGTTTGCCATCTGCTATTCCTGAACGGTTTGCCGGAGGCTTGTCTTGTCAAGGCATGACCATAAGGCTGACCGGTTGTGGGCTCTGCCAGTATGGGAACATGAACCCCGGTTTTACCGGGGCACCCTCTTTGACCATTCGACCTAGTGCATATTCAGATCCATAGTGACCATTCCAAACTAGGACAGGTTGCTTACCCGTTTATAGGTTGTTTGAAGCCGCTGCGTGCGTAGTGAAACCCTAACTCCTGACAAAATAGGACAGGGAAACCCTACCCCTTCATAGGGGTGTTTTTGGCTCTCACTTATCTGTTATGTGCTTTAGAGTGCGTCTCTACAGGAATGCATGTATCAGTGTATGAGTTTGGGCATCAGGCCTGCGGGCACCAGTTTGCGAATTTTGGCATCAGGCCTGCGGGCATTACTATCAGTATTTGGGAGTCAGCTTTACCTGTGGGTATCAGACTCAGATTTTGAGGCCGAATTTTGGGCAGAATTCAGTAGAGGGCACACTCATTCAACTATGCTCGTATCTATTCTGTTTTCTCTTTTGCTAGGTAGTCTTGGAACTATCGCTTCAGAAGGCTCCGATATCCCCCGAGGTTCATCGAACTTGTGCTGATAGACTTTGTCAGGTCAGAGATTCAGTTCAAGGGTAATCAGTGTTCTGTCGCTGAGGCAAGGTAAAGAAAAGCCGGTCAGGGCTCATATGTTCATCTAATCCGTCAGTCACCAGTCACATCATCAGCAGACCCGCGATGGCACAGGGTTTAGAAGAATTTGTGGCCATGATAGCAATATTAAAACAGGGAACTGCCATGCAGGCTAAGACCAGTATTGAAACGCAACGCCCATCTGGGGCATCTGTTTCGTATCCAGCTTTGGGACCCTAGCCGAACTTCGACCCACTTCTACTAGCTGAAGATTTGCAGGGTCCAGATCCCCGAGAAAGGTTGACTCAAGCTCGAGTTTCCACAACCCTGGTGCAGCCTACTGAGAGGCTTCATCTCTCCGATGTTAATGAGCTCGATCCGACTGCAGTGAAAATTGTGAACCTTGAGAAGCAATTCAAAAGGGCACAGGACCTTAACTCCATTCACGACATTGAGGATTGGTCCACCGAGGTTGCCGTAAGGCTCCCAGTCGAGAGTACCAATGCTGGCGGTAGCACTATTTCCAAACCTGCTAAAATCAATACAGTCGCCATAGCTGACCCTTTTGCCAAGGCCAGCCTACAAATAACCAGCCTAGCCCGAGCTCAGGATAGATTTTTCACCCCCCTCCATATGAGCCTAACCAGCGCATTCAAAGTTCTGATGGAAAGGAGGCATCTCAAACCCCTTAGTCCTCAACCTTTGCCAAATCCACTCCCTGCCAGGCATAACCCCGCCAAGTACTGTATGTACCATCAGCAGCGTGGTCATGGCACCGACCGTTGCTACCGCCTTCGTCATGAGGCCCAAAATCTCATCGACAACCGGACGATAGCTCCACCTTCAGACCCCAATGACCAAACATCTCCTGCCTACCTCAATCTCATCCGTATACTGCCATCCACCTATGACCCCAGCATATACATCACCCCGGCCCATCTACCCAAACCTGAGGTGTTTATCCCAGAAAGTATGGACTTATGCATGATGGGTGCACCTGAACCTCAATCATCTCAAGCCCGTGAACCCACTACTTCTGAGCTGAAGAGAATGATTGAAGATCTTCAGAGAACTGTGACAGATCTGGCCTTCAGGACATTGGCTCCATCATCAACCACACCACATACCGGGAACTTCATGTCAAAAGGCTCCCTGATGTTGGGACGGGCTACATTTGAGGAAGGCCAATCCCTTGGCAAAGTGGAGGTGAGTGGAAGGAACAAGATAGGGGTGGACATGGATCCCAATGAACATCTTCTGTTGGCTGTTGAGGCTTTGAAAGTCAAAGGACTGAACAAAGAGCAAGTCCTCGCAGTTGTTGCAAAAGCTGTGGATGACACTTTCGCTACTCAAGTTGGGGGCAGTCTGAATCAAAGGGAGCATCGGGAGAAGGGCTGTCATACCAGAGACGATCCTGTTACCTCTAATCCTCCACTCGGAAGAGATCGGCCAACCAGGCCAGCACCTGCCAATCCCTTTGCTGGTGCGCCCAGTAAAAATCCACAAGCCTTGAAGTACCAACCCCGAGGTCGGAGGGTCTTCTATGCCCTCTATATGCCTTTGTCCAAGGCTTTCCAAATCCTTGTTGGACAAGGCCATCTCAAACCCCTTGAGCCTCGGCCTCTCCCGAACCCTCTTCCGGCTACACATGATGTTACCCAGTACTGCGCGTACCATCAACAAACTGGCCATACTACTGACGACTGCTTCCGTCTTCGCCATGAAGTACAGGATCTATTTGACAATGGGGTCATCCCCGCACCAGGTCCTGCAAAGTCTATCGGCACTTGATCAGTGAACTTGTAGGAGATAATGTGATGTGATCGAGGGATGAACCACCTGCGGGCGGCGTTCAGTTTATTTCAGATATGGTGTATAGCACGCACTGTTTTGAGCATTTGCAAATACCAGTTTTTGTACATTCTGACTTAGGTATTGGGTCAGTCTTGTTGTTTTGTTTTGAGTCTGTCTCTTTGTTTTGAGTCGGTCTTTTTGCTTAAGTGTCTGTCTTGTTGTATCGAGTCAGTCCTGTTTTGTTAGAGTCGGGTGATTCCGGGGGGTGTTACCTCGGGCGTCACCATTTTGTTTTGTGTTTGTCCTTTTGTTTTCTTTTGAGTCTGTTTCTGCCGGGGAGCCAGTTGTGCCAACAGATTTGAATAAAACAGCAGTGATTTTCACACTCTTGTGGTTGCCTCGGCCATGCGCCAATTGTACCAGAAAGTTTGAATGAAACGGCAGTACTTTTCGCGTACTCTTCTGCACCCCAAAATCATTGCATTGACCTAAGTTTTTCAAAACTTTTTGAACACTGTGGTGAAAACGAAGAGGAATGAATTCCTCGGGTTTTTCAAAATTTGATCATTTGAGAGAAAGAAAGGCGTGCTAAGCCCTTAATGAATGAAATCATGCTTGTTAGCGTGAGTACTGAGAAGGACCCTGGCTTGATCCAGACTGGTTTCACACTATCTTTAGCGCGAGCGATTTGTCGCTTTCTTAAAAACTTTCAAAAACAAAATGTTTTGCGCGGTCCCGCGAAGACCTGTGTGGAATCGCTCCTGAGATTGTGCAGCCTAGGATCGCTCTCAGCCTCGAGACTCAACCCCTTCGCTTCCAAACCATGAACTTGAATTCAGAAGGTTCAACGGTCAACTACGATGTGAGGCCTGTGTGGCCAGATTTGAAGCAGCCCTCGAACAAGAGGCCAGGAAAGTCAGATCAAGAAGATCAGACCTTATCAGGAGAAGCATGCGAAGCTAGAACAGAAACACCCCTCGAACTAGGGGCGAAAATGTCTGATGTGCTCGAAGAGCCGAAGATGGATCCTTCTGCAAATCAATACAGCAGCCACTCTCTTGGATAACGGATGGCTTCGAGATCCTAAAACCATTTGCCATGGACTTGTTATACTTTTACCCTTGAGAGGCTCGCTGGGCCGAAAACCCGGAAGGACGACCCAGGCAAAAGTTAGGGCAAGAGAAAAATACAAAAAAAAGAAGAAGCAAAAAATGCAAAAAAAAAAAAAGAGAACAAAAAAGAAAAAATGCAAAGAAAAGAACGAAAAAATCAAAAAAGGAAAAAGAAATGAAAAGAATTGAAAAGAAAAGAAGAACAAAGCTCGCAAGGTCGAAAACCCGCAACGGGCGCCTTGGCAAAAGTTAGAGCCTAAAAAGGAGAGGTTAATACCCGAGTGCACCTTAACCCCGAACTACGTAAGGCTTGATTCCCATCTTTGCGATACGTAGGCAACTTCATTCTGAAGTCCAGCCGTAAAACACTTCAAACTCAATCATGTGCATGTAATGGTTCTGATAATCTTTGCCTTCTCTATATCTGAGAGTCTGGTTGCGTTCGTCGCTCTGAGGACTGACTACAATACACTACGGTGCCATTCAAACAAGGGGCAACTTTCCGTTGCCATTCAATGCGCTGCGGTGCTATCCAAACAAGGGGCAACTTTCGGTTGCCATTCAGAACGCCGCGGTGCCATTTCAAACAAGGGGCAACATTCCGTTGCCATGCAGTGTCCTTCAGACAAGGGGCAATTTTCCATTGCCATGGATCCGAGGTTGCGCATCTCAAGAGTAGGTCCCATGCTCGTTGAGCAGTGGTCGTTTGCGAAAATAGTTTTTGAGAATTTTTACTGAGGTTGACTAATCTTCTCGAAAAGTATTCCATTTTCAAAACTGAACCATTTCTTGGACCCAAAAGAGGAAAATTTTCAGTGCTCACAGCCTAACTTGCATGATTTTAAATCAGAAAATTGAACAAGCATGTTAATCTAACTCTCATTTTGGTCAAATTTTTTTAGGAGAAAACCAAAATAAAAAAATGGTCAAAATGATGAAATAGGGGCATAGTTGAGTCAGGCTTCCTGTCTTTCCCATTGTCAACATACTTGCCAAGAAGGGCACTCTACCTGCCAGGAAAGGGGACAACCAAGGGCAGAAAGCTCTCACATCCTCCAAGCAACGACGTATCAAGAAAAATGCGAAGCACGAACTAGAATGGGGCAAGATATTCCACTCCGTCATCTGGATAGATCTTATCACGTCCAAGCTCCCCAGCAAAGCATCATCAATTGATGTTAGCTGCGGATTTGCCACACACCCAGTTGTAGCACAACCCTTCCGTGGGAGGAATTCACTAGCTGTGAGCGGAAGAAAGAGAATCTAGCAGAATGCTAGGGGCGTGAGCCCGCAACTTCCTGTTCATCCATCAACCACCCAGGGGAGGGATGAAAAACGAGAGATTGAAGAATAGAGAGATGTACGATGAGAGAAAAAGTGAGAAAGGGGCTTTTTCAGAAAAAACAGAGCTTGAGGGCCGAGTGATGTGAGAACCACAAATAAGAAAGGGTGGGAAACACTACCCGGTGAAACAGGCTCCCTGTGCACATTTGAGTGTCATGTCTTTTTGTTTTATCTCGATTCTTGTTTTGAGTCGTCTCGAGTGTTACCCGATGTGTCTAGGTTGTGTGCCTTTTATTTCCGTGTTGAGTTGTCTTGCTATGTGCAGTCGTAGGCTCAATACCCGGTTAAGAACTCATTTCCCAATTTCCATAAATATTTTTTGTGCCCAGAGTGCTGTGCCATTCTCCACATTTGTACAAAACAAGATTCATTCTTTCATAAAACCACAGGGTTCAACCCAGGTCATGCAAGAACGGTAAAACAAGGACCTATTTGAAGCTATATGGGTTCCCGACTACAAAGCAAAAGAAAAGAGGGAAAACCGAAGCATCTGAGTATGTTTCACCTTCTTCAAACTCCATGATTGTGCTCCGGATGTACCTCTTCAGGCCTTGCCAGTGCCCTGAAGAATGAGTGTGCCTCTACTCCAAGCTTAAGCATGCTTCAAGTCAGAACGGCAATTAAAGCAGCAGCAGCAGATGTTATCTCTCGCCAATATGAACAGGGTGTGCCTTTTTTTGAGCTGAATGTGTTGCAAAGTCCTCTAAGAGGTAAATCAGAGGCACCAGAGTACATATTTGATGCTCCTCTACTACATAGAATGTGCATTTTCATATACACTATTGTTGCATGCGTGCCACACATCGTTATGATTCATGCATAGAATATGCTTGCTCTCGATTCTGCATAGAATTTGCTTTCAATATTGCATAGAATATGCTCCTGTTACTTGCATAGAAAATGCTCGTATCTTTTGCATAGAAAATGCACTCTTCCATACTTGCGTAGAAAATGCTCGTATCTTTTGCATAGAAAATGCACTCTTCCATACTTGCATAGAAAATGCTCGTATCTTTTGCATAGAAAATGCACTCTTCCATACTTGCATAGAAAATGCACCTCATTTGCATGGAACATGCATTCACTCGCACTATCTTGTGCACTTACACTTTGTATCTCACTCGCACTATTTTGTGCATTGCATTTCAATCGCGCTGTTTAGCGTATCGCACTGTCTAGTGCGTTTCATATCAATCGCGCTGTTTAGCGTATCGCACTGTTTAGTGCATTTCAATCGCGCTGTTTAGCGTATCGCACTGTCTAGTGCATTTCAAAATCAATCGCGCTGTTTAGCGTATCGCACTGTTTAGTGTATTTCAATCGCGCTGTTTAGCGTATCGCACTGTCCTGTGCATTTCAAATCACTCGCGCTTTCTTGCGCATTGCACTGTTTTGTGCACCTTACTTGCATTTTGCATGCATTCCATCGCGCTATCTTGCGCATCTCACCTGTACTTGTTAAGTGCATTGTATCGCGCTATCTTGCGCACCTTATTTGTATCGCACTGTTTTGTGCATTCACCTTGCTCGTACTGTTTTGTACACCTTTAGCATCGGACTATTTTGTGCATCTGTTTAGCACTGTTTTGTGCATTCACTCTGCATCGCACTGTCTTGTGCACTCCCCGGTCTAGGAGACCTTAAATCCTCCGGTCTGCGGAGACCTTAAATCCTGCATCTTTATTCGCACTATCTTGTGCACTCCCCGGTCTAGGAGACCTTAAATCCTCTAAAGGTGTAATTCCTTTGGTGTTTGTCGTGCCCGAACGACTTCCAGTGGTCCGGTATAGCCACCTGCCTGTGTTTGCAGTGAGTTCCTAGGAGACCAACTGCGACGGTGGAAACTAGAGTTCGAATGGCTCATACCTAGAACACAAAGGTTCGGGATTTCCGTGACTAAAGTTTGGTTTAAATACCCAGAGGCGTGTCCTCAGCTTGAAATCTGTATGGAAGCCCCATAGGTTGAGATAGCGTGTATGCACCTCAATTCTGGATACTGAACCAACCTAGTCTGTCACCCCGTTGGAGAATAGGGAAAGCTGCGACCATGGTCAGGGAGAAAAGTTGTACCTGCAGTTCAACCAAGAAGGAGCGAAAGATCCCCAGCAGCATGAGGTAAGTCATTGCCAGTTGCCCCTGTAAGGTACCTTTACCTCTTAGCTATTACATTGCATTTTAGTCACTACATTACAGTACATTGCATGCATGAATCCTCAATTTTCAAATCGGCTTCGCGTAGCGTATAAGTCCAACTTTCAAATCGGCTTCGCGTGGCGTATAAGTCCAACTTTCAAAACCGGCTTCGCGTAGCGTATAAGTCCAATCTTCAAAATCTTCTTGCATTATCATTTTGCATCTTGCCCCCTGCCTGCGGGCACATCTGTGTTATTTCGTATGTTTGTCTAAGTCTTCGGCCTTGTCAAAAATGGGTCGTCTCTGGGCTTTGACATTCACTCCCGTCACTTGTGACTTCCGAGTTCTGTCAAAGAGGGGCAACTGTAGACACCCCATTTTTGACCGACCTTGAGACTTAGACGTCACCAGTTGAGCACTTGGTGATATTGCATAATGTGCTCGTTCAGAAGTTTCAGAGTCTTGGCTGCGAGCCCCGCCTCCGGATTTCCGAACCCTCTTCTCTGCCTTGTCTCGGTTTGCGAACCAGACTCAGTTTTCTCTGTTTCTTTTCCCGAGGGAAGGGAGAGATCCCATAGACTATCTCTCAATGCCCGTGGGCTACATTTGGTGGCCGTAGGCCATTTTGCCCATTTCGGAGCCCGGTTCCCGGTTTTTGGGACCGTAGGCCGTGTGCCTCGGTTCGGGACCGCTTAACCATCTCCGTTTGCTCTGATTTTTTGGCATACTTCCTATTTGCTCCATTTTGAGGGACATTGGAGTCCCAGAAACCCACTTCGTGGCCGAACGCCACTTTCGGTGTTTAACAGCCCATTTTCGGGATCCCGAACTGCGCGTTTTGGTCCCCGAACATTCGTTTTGCAACGGTTTTCGTTCATTTTTGGCAGGTACGTCTGTTTTATCACTGGAGAGGTCACTGAAGGGTGGGAGGCCAGCAATTGTTGCAGCAGCCAGTTATCTCTCCTCCGGAGTCTCCCGGCGCCCGTTTTTCCAACTTCCGGGCTAATGTTGAACACCTTGGAGTTAATGTTGCCAACTTTCAACCACATATCTGTGATCTACACACTTGAGAGGCCCCTAAAAGTTGGTGGCCGGCCATTAAGGTTACCTGACCCTTTTGACCCCTTTCTTCTGGGCTAATGTTGAACCCCTTGGGCCCACATTCTTGAACTTTCAACCACATATCTGTGATCTACACACATGAGAGACCCCTAAAAGTTCATGGCCGGCCAGTAATTCAAATTGACCCTTTTGACCCCCTCCTTCCGGGCTAATGTTGAACCCCTTGGACCCACTTTCTTGATTTTTTAACCACATGGTTATATTGTACACACATGGGAGTACCTCCCCAATAGCTGGCCGGCCAGAAAATCTCATTGAACCTTTTGACCCCTAGCCGGCCGGCTAGGGGGTGTGGCCGGCCGGCCACCTCCAACAAAAGTGAGAGGCCGGCCGTGTTCCTCGCACTGTGCACTTTACAGCTGTGAGGCAATATCCCCCAGATATTATCTGTATCCGGGGGATATTTTGTAGGGGAGTTTTCCTCTCCTTTTCCCCCACCTTTACACCCCCTTTTGAACCCTTATAACCAGCTGGTGGCCTCCTTTGTTGGGGTTAGAAAAACTCTCCTTCAAGCTTCCATAGCCAACCCCATCTCCATAGCTTTCAATTCTTCAAAAAAACCCTAAGTCCCTAACCATTATTCCTTCTACACCACTAAGCTCTACCACCATCATCTCATTTCCAGCAACAAGGAAGGTTTCCCAAAGGTCAAAGAAGCTACAAATCCATCCAAGAAGCAACAAAAGTTAGAGTCTTCAAGGGTAAGTAATACTTTTACCCTTTTGACCCTTTTTCTTGATCTATTTCTAAGCCTCACTTCCTTTTTGTTTCAAGCTCCGGACCTAACTGAAAAGGGCCATCTTTTGAGCTCATTTTCACTTTTCATTAAGGGCTCAACCCTGTTTGAGCCCTCCATGGCACACTTGCTTCATTGATCCTCTTGTATGTCATAGTTTTGCATGCTATTTTTGACCCATGAATAATCTGTTTTTGAGCATGTTGTAAACTGATATTAGGCTTATTTTGAGCCCCTCTTCAACATTGGAGAAGGGCTCAACATTGTTTGGTGCTTCCATGTGTCACTTGTAGTTATATCCCTTATTTGGCCCCTTTTTTGCATAAATTGGCAGCCCCCTTTTCTTCTGTTTTTGGACCTTGGTCCGAACTTAAAGTGGCCTTATTTTGGCCTATACTTCATGTTTCATTCACACTTTTTTTCTGTTTGGTGATTATTTTACATACCTCATGTTATAGCACCTTTTGAGCCTTGTCTTGCATCACATTTTTGGCATATTTGTATACTGATTTGAGGTCTTCCATATACTGTAAATATTCATATTTTTGGTCCCTCTTCAATGTTGTAGAAGGAATTTTTTCAGTTTGGATTTTTCTTATACCACTTGCTTCATTACCCCCCTTTTGGCCCCTATTCTTGCATGCTATTTTTCCCCTACCTATACTTGCTGTTTGGCCATGTCTATAACTGTGAAAGTGAATTTTTTGGGACTTTCTAGCTTCTGTCTTTGCATTGCATGTCCATATTGTGCATGTTTAGCATAGCTATAGGCCATTTCGGGTGCCTAGTGTTGCATTTCGGGACATTTCCTTGCATTTCATGTCATTTCGCCTCATTTCGGGACTGTTTTCCCCCATAATTTAGTGCTAAAATTCCCTTAGCATGCTTGCATATCATTTTTGCCACATTTCATAACATTTTGTCACCGCCTCGGTTTGCGTGCCCGTGTGCACGCATTTCGAGGCACCTCATTTTCTGCCACCGGCATCCCATGTGAGTGTGGCTGAGGCTCACTCATGTTGGTATAAGCCCATTTGTCATTTCCATGTCATTTCATCACATTTTATCATCGCCTCGATTTGCGTGCCCGTGTGCACGCATTTCGAGGCACTTCTTTTTTATCCGCCGGCATCCTATGTGAGTGTGGCTGAGGCTCACTCATGTTGGTATAAGCCCATATCATGTTTTCATGACATTACATCGCATTTTACCACCGCCTCGGTTTGCATGCCCGTGTGCACGCATTTCGAGGCACCCCTTTTTTATCTACCGGCATCCTATGTGAGTGTGGCTGAGGCTCACTCATGTTGGTATAAGCCCATATCATGTTTTCATGTCATTACATAACATTCTGCCATCGCCTCGGTTTGCGTGCCCGTGTGCACGTATTTCGAGGCACCTCATTTTCATAGCATTCTGCCATTGTCTCGGTTCGCGTGCCCGTGTGCACGCATTTCGAGGCATCTCATTTTCATTGCATTTACCATTGCCTCGGTTCGCGTGCCCGTGTGCACGCATTTCGAGGCATCTCATTTTCATTGCATTTACCATTGCCTCGGTTCGTGTGCCCGCGTGTACGCATTTCGAGGCATCTCACTTTCATAGCATTTTACCATCATCTCGGTTTGCGTGCCCGTGTGCACGCATTTCGAGGCATCCCGGTTTGCATGCCCGCGTGCACGTATTTCGAGGCATCTCATTTTCCATAGCATCGTGTATGTTAGGATTGTATCTTAGTCGCATTTCATCCATATCATGCATATTGCATCATGTCCGGAATAGGAGTTAGCCCGGGTGCGGAAAACGAGGTACATTCGTACTCCGAGTGACGGAATGTGTCTCAATTCCCCAGTCACCGACACTCCGGATTATCCATGATGGAGTTAGGTTTTAGCTGTAGTTTCATGTGCATTCATTCTATATTGAGTTGTGCATTTCGACTCCTCGACCATCATGCCTCGGTATGCGTGATTGGTGGCACGAGGATCGAGACATGCATATATTTGTGCAAATACATTGCTATGCCCCTTTCCTGCTCTCTGTTGCAGCAAAATCAGGAATCAGCAACCTTTTGGAGCTTAGCACGCATTTCAAGAACAGGTGTAAACAGAGGCTAATTGGGGCATTCCGGTGGATTTCTGCACAAGACAATCCGGACATGCATCATCCATCAGAAGCAAGGCAGTCCCTGGCTTGCATGCCAGTTTTATTTGCTTTCTTAGTTAATTCTTTAATTAATTAGGAATTTGTATATTATTTGGACTGTAATATTCTTTTATTTGGGACTGTAATATTTGGACTGTATATTTATTCGGACCCTCCGAGTGAGGGCACAACTGTAATAAGTGTGCGTGAGTGTGTTGTATGTCTTCCAACCCCACGTCTTTCTCCCTTTTATTTATCTGCTTATGATGGTTAGATTAGGGCATGTTTAAATTAGCATACAGTATGACAGCATGTTTGCATGTATTGCATGCACCGGGCTTGGCGCATCATACTAACTGCATTGTACTTTCAATTCCAAATTGAATACATGTTAGCTGTAGCATTCCATATGCCATGTTTAGAATAGCCAAGCCTGCTATAGTTGCATTTTGCATGTGTTGCATTAGGCATTTCTGTATACTTAGGGTCATGCATGATTTCTAATACAGTTTTTGTTTTGGCTTGGTGTACTCGATAAGTTCTATGCTTTAGCATCCTTGCATGCGTGTGAGTGAATGCCATGAATAGCATGCTTACCATGAGGCTATGTGCTTATGTGATATAACTGCCTGAATGTCTGTGGGTGAAGGTTAGGTTATCTAAATTGGAATAGATCATCAAATGTTTCAAGCCTACCTGCGGGTAGCAAAACCTCTTTCAAAAATAAACATGAAATGTTTTGTTCCAATTCAGGCGATCCGGTCTATATTTGTATGCTGTGCGCATCACATAGTAACCTAGGCTAATAACCAGAATAAGAACTCACGATGTTTTCAAAAAATTGATATCATGGTTAGTAGAGGCCGGTCTATGACCGGGCGAGCGGGGGTGCTCACGAAGTGACCTTCCCCAATCGTACCCAAGTTCCCGAGCCGAGGCAACTTTGGTGATGACGGACACGTGGCCTTTTGGCACCGAGTCAGGGTTTCCTAAATTTCCCAAAATAAAATATTTAGGTGGCGACTCTGTATCTGGCAAAGCAGTCCATGTTTGGCACTACTTTTTCAAAAATCAGTTTCTCAAAATGATTTGCCGTATTTGGACTCTTTGGTTCAGATTAGGAACCGTGACTACAAAGTCGAGTCCGAGCTGTGGCGAGGTCCCCCGCGGGCTTGTTACACATGTCTATATTGATGGGTTTAATGTTGTTATTTTGAGGGCGTTACAAAGTATATGGACACATAACTACCCCCGAACAGGTATACATATATAATGTATTTCAGCATTTCATCACATACAATGTTCAATCAACAATGGTATGATGCATACACGACAACTCAACACAACCATGTCATCCTCCACCGATGACCAAGGACAAAACCTCTAGATGCAAGTATTTAGTACATCTATTAAAGACTCAATTATTATGAGGCCACAAACTCAACAACAACACTGACACGGTAGTTAAAGATACAACCCCCACATGTGTGTATTTAACACTCAAGAAACGAACAATACAATTTTCGTACTTATAAGAAAGATACTTTTCTCATTTCACAAAACAAATTCCATTTTCCTTTTTGTTTTCACAAAACCAACTCCATCCCTTTTGTTTCCACAAAACCAATTCCATTCCTTTCATTTTACAAAACCAATTCCGTTGACAATAAAGCCATAACTCACATTAGTCCACTACATTCATTTCAAAAACATTCCAAAGCCAAAGTTAACCCCTTAGGCCCTAACACCTTCACCCAACTCACATTAACAATAGAGATTTACTACATGGGTTAACTACCCTCCATTTTAATTTACCAAATCAAAATATAATTTAGGGCTTTTCTTCTTTCAACTACAACACGCTAGTTTACACTCCAATTAGCCCAAAACAACCATCAATGATAAAATAACTATTTTCAAACAACCAACCCTAGGTTCCTTCTCATGATTTCAAACAAATCCAACGTGGATATGATTTTCATGCAATACAAAACTACCACATGTCTATCTATAGACGAAGTATTGAAAAAGAATAAGGAAATCCCTACCTCAAACGTAGAACCCAAGGAGAAGAAGAGCTAAACTCGGAAGTGCTCCAAACACCAAATTTCTTGGATCAAAATGTAGCCCTCACTGATCAACACACTTCTTACAAAGGCCCAAGGTGAGGAAAACACCCCTACTAGATCAAACTCTAGAGAGAAGTTAGGTTTTAGAGTGAGGAGCTCTCAAAAATCGATTTAGGGAAAGTAAGAGAGAGAAAGGAAAAGTGAAAAGTGATTTAAAATAGCCTAGCTGCCAACTGATATACGACTCTCCCGCTCGAGCGTCAAGAACAAAAAACTAGGTACGCTCGAGCTCAAGAAGGCCCGCTCAAGCACCAAGACACAAGAATAAAGTACATATGCTAGAGCGCGAAAACCAGTCCGCTCGAGCGTAGATTTACCCCTCCCAGAACTTACACCAAAAAGTACTACCCGCTCGAGCGCCAGAGTACCCGCTCGAGCGTAAAAATCACACCTGCAGAAGTTTTGCAGAGGCATGAAATACTGGAACTGTGAAAACCCCGCTCGAGCGTAATGAGACCCGCTCGAGCGTACCACCAAAAATCTGGGCGACAAGGAATGGGACTAAGGCTCAACCAACTAGTTCGAAACACGCCCAACACAACCCAAAACTCTAAAACAAAGAGTAAGGGATAGAAATGAGGATAAGACAACAACAGATCTACGGAACCAAGCCTGGATTACAGTTCAACAACAACAGAGAAAACCGGGATCGCTATAAGTTTTAAGGGAGAAGCCTTTTAGAAACTCCAAACATTCATTCTAAAATTATTGAATTTTCTTAATTTTAAACAATTAAGAAAATTCTCATTGGCTAGCTTTCATTTACCTTTTATTTTACAATATCAAATCGAGAAAAAAAAGAAAAAAATGAATTGTTTCATTTACACAAAGTGAATCTTACGCTTTAATTTATATAAATTATTGAAATTTCTTAATTTTAAAAAATTAAGAAAATATTAGTTTGCTTCCATTTAACTTTTATTTTACAATTCCACATTGGGAAAAGAAGAAAAAAATGAATTGTTTCATTTACACAAAGTGAATCTTACGCTTTAATTTATATAAATTATTGAAATTTCTTAATTTTAAAAAATTAAGAAAATATTAGTTTGCTTCCATTTAACTTTTATTTTACAATTCCACATTGGGAAAAGAAGAAAAAAATGAATTGTTTCATTTGTATAAAGTGAATCTTATGCTCCCATTGATATAAGCAAAGGTAGATTTTTAGTGAGAAACCCTATAATCAATACCAATTTTTATTTTATTTTATTTTATATAAAGTAAATCTTATACTCTCATTTAATATTATTGTGTTGTGCACGTTTCAGTTCAAGATGGTTTAAATTTCAAAATAAAATTGAACGGTTTTAATTAAATAATTTTGTTGTAAATTGGTTAGTCTTTTGACTTAGCCAATTAGGCTGAATCGTTTTCGGTTTGACTGATTTATTGGTTTAATCATAGTTTTAGCTATTTTATCAAAATATATTGCTTAGACTTGTTTGATTTGAAATAAACTAAGATTGACTTTATTAAAAATTAAATGACTGAGATTGTTTGATTAGAAATGAACTTCTCATCTAAACAATTGTTAACTTTTATTTTACAATCCCACATCAGGCAAAGGAGGAAAAAATAAGTTGTTTTACTATAAAAACCTTGTGCTCCCATTTAATATTGTAGTATTGTGTATGTTTCAGTTCAAGACAGTTTAAATTTTAAAATTAAAATAAAATTAAAAATTTTTCATTAATGAATTTTTGTATAAGTTGGTTGGTCCTTTGACCTAGCCGATAGGGTGAACCATTTTTGGTTTCACTAATTCGTTGGTTTAACTGCGATTTTAGCCGTTTTATCAAAATATATTGGTTAAATTTGTTCGAATCGAAATAAATTAAAGATTGACCTAATTAAAGATTAAATGGCTAAGATTGCTTGATTCGAAATAAACTTCGTGCCCAAACAATTAACTTTTAAATAATTAAGAAAATTCGCATTGACTAGTTTTCATTTAACTTTTATTTTATAATCTCATATCGAGAAAAGAAGGAAAAAATGAATTATTTCACTTACATAAAGTGATCTTATACTCCTATTTATATAAGCAAAATAAGATTTTTAGTGGGAAGCCTTACGATCAATATCTTATAATAATTTTTTTTATTTTCTTATAGGGTAAACCTTTGCTCTCTGTTCGAAATACCCAAAGGCAGACGCAACGTGTCACTCAAGGGGAACGACCTAATATTTAATCGATTCAGAGTATTAGGCTTCATGTCATAAAAGATCCGAGTGACTTTTTTACATGTTGATTGTCGACTACGTAACACACAACTCTCCTCCTTTACCCAAGCTTGGGACTAGAGGAGTTGTTGAGCCAAAAAAATAATTTTTTTATTTTAATTTGTTTAATTGAAAATTGAGATTAAAAAAAATTAATAGAATCCATTATGTTTGGCAATTGTGAAAAAAGTCATTAATTTTCTTAATGTTTTTGTCTTTTGTTAAAAAAATATTTATATTAAAAAAATTTATTATTTAAGTATTTGTAGTTTAGAAGGATATAAATATATATATATATATATATATATATATATATATATATATAATTTAAAACAAAAAATGACAAAAAATAAAAATATAAACTTTTAATTAGCGATTAATAATTTGAATACGTGTATTTAATAACATATTATGTTTAGATCAATAATATTATGACACATCATTGATATATGTGAATATTAATCTCATTCTAATTGTAGTAACATAATTTTTTTAAAAAAAAATTAAATTTATAATTTAATAAGAGATGCATAAGTTATGGAATGAATATTGATCTTATTCTGTAACATAATTTGAGGAAGAATCTAAATTTAAAATTTTATTTTAAGAATATAAAATTAATTTATAGACCAATCATCTTGTGACACATATTAACAAAATCAACAAAATAAAAAAAAGAATTGCAACTTTCAACTACGATAAGATGACAACGTTTTACAATTATAATAGTATATAGATTTTGTATAATATTTTGAAACTCTCATACTATCTTTTTTTAAAAGCATTCTTTTGTAAAATATATAAATAATCTCAACGTCACTCTTATTGCTCCTTAATACAAAAATTATGAGCTAATTATGATAATTTTAAATTTACATTTAAAACTTATAAATCGCGGGATAGATCATTATAATTTTAAATTTATATTGTACTAATTTTTAATTTAAATTAATAAATTGCTTTACATATTTAGTGATTCTCAAATTTGAATTTTGAAATGGATTAAGGGACTTTTAATTTTTTTTAGATTTGATATATACTTTCCATTTGAAAATCATAAATCAAAGGATATTAATTTTTATTTTTATTTTTGTTGCTTGAATAAGAGCTAGCCAATAGAAGATTTTTTTAATTCTTAAAAATCAAAAAATTATGAAATTTAGATTGGGAACTTAGAACTCTTAGAGGCCATATGGGTTAGAAACCCCCTTTTGTTTATATAATATTAGCCTATCACCCGTGCTATGCACGGGATAATTATAGATATTTATATTTGTTTTAATTTTTTTTAATATATAAATTATATTTTTTAAGATTTTTTATAAAAATAATTTAAAAATCATATCACTAACCATAGTGTACAGAAGGAATTAAAAAAGCTGTTGCAGTAACTATGTATGGGCTGTATCTATAATTATTTATATGAGGAGATTTTAAATGCCAATCAGGTATTTTGACCAAATCAATAAATGCAGGCATGTAGATTGAAAAAGTTAATAAATGCTGATTAGGGGATTTTGACCAAATCAATAAATGCTGAGTTTTTTTTTTTAAAATAAAAAATTTAGAAAATTAAGATTGAGATATTGGAGCTCCCACAAGGCTTGGGGTTTATTTTCCTTAATATATTTACAATCTATACTATATATTAAGCAAAAGGGGGATTTTAACCCCAACCCTTGTGGGAGCTCCAATCTTCCAATATAAATTTCTTGATTTTTTCATTTAAAAAAAAAAAAACCTTAGCATTTATTAACTTCTCCCAACTCCCAAGTCTTACCCTCATAATAACACTTTAATGCATTAAGAACAAACATAAAAAAAATTTCTTAAAAAGTCCAACACATATGATTATTATCAAAATATTAAACTTTAATATAATATAATAATAAAAAAAACGACATTTAATTTCTTGAAAAATCTAACACATGATTATTATCAAAATATTAAACTTTAATATAATATAAAAAAGGAAAAAGAGAAGGCATTTAAAAAAAAAAGACATTTAAAAATCGCAATTCACATATATAGATAACTAGCCTATCACCCGTGCTATGCACGGGATAATTATAGATATTTATATTTGTTTTAGATTTTTTTTAATATATAAATTATGTTTTTTAAGATTTTTTATAAAAATAATTTAACAATTTTATCACTAACCATAGTGTATGGGAGAAGTTGAAAAGGGTACTGTAATAACTATACACGGATTGTATCTATAATTATTTGTATGAGGGGATTTTAAATGTTGATCAGGGAATTTTATCAATAAATGCAGGCATGTGGAAAGACATGTGGATTGAAAAAAGCTAATAAATGCTGATCAAGGTATTTTGGCCAAATCAATAAATGCTGAGGTTTTTTTTTTTTAATAAAAAATTTAGAAAATTCAGATTGGAATATTGAAGCTCACACAGGCCTTGGGGGTTAAAACCTCATTTTGCTTAATATATAGTATAGATATAGATAGATTGTAAACACAATTCGTGCATAGCACGGGTGATATGCTAGTTTTCTATATATGTGAATTGCGATTTTTAAATGTCTTTTTTTTTTTTTAAATGTCTTTTTTTTTTTCCTTTTTTATATTATGTTGAAGTTTAATATTTTGATAATAATTATATGTGTTGGACTTTTCAAGGAATTAAATGTCTTCTTTTTTTATTATATTATATTAAAGTTTAATATTTTGATAATAATCATATGTGTTGGACTTTTCAAGAATTTTTTTTTTTTTTTTTATGTTTGTTCTTAATGCATTAAAATGTTATTATGAGGGATAATAATTATATGTGTTGAGACTTTTCAAGGAATTCATGTGTTGGATTTCAAAGAATTTTTTTCATGCTTGTACTTAATGCATTAAAGTATTAATATGAGGGTAAGACTTGGGGGTTGGGAGAAGTTAATAAATGCTAAGGTTTTTTTTTTTTTTTTAAAGCAAAAACCCAGTAAATTTAGATTGGGAGATTGGAGCTCTCACAAGGGTTGGGGTTAAAAACCCCATTTTGCTTAATATATAGTATAGATAATAGATAATTATTTGTATGAGGAGATTTTAAATGCTAATTAGGTATTTTAACCAAATCAATAAATGCCGGAATGTGGATTGAAAAAGTTAATAAATGCTGATTAGGGGATTTTGACCAAATCAATAAATGCTGAGTTTTTTTAAAAAAAATCAAAAATTTAGAAAATTAAGATTGAGATATTGGAGCTCCCACAAGGCTTGGGGTTTAGAAACCCCCTTTTCCTTAATATATTTACAATTATCTATGTAACGCCCTCAAAATAATACATAAATCATACATTCATAACATCCATAAACTTCAGAGAATAAAGTACATTCCCATTCATCAGAGTCTTCTTACAAGAGATATTACATGTTGACAACAAAAGTAAATGCCCTATAGGCTTACAACTTTCCAAGTCAACACTTAGGTTCAACAAAAGTAGAGTACTAACTCTTTATACAAAATAAGCCCTTGGCTTGATATACATGTAATACGAAAGATAATCACAAAAAGATAAGCCTTTAGCTTCTACAACCTCCCAAGCTAAGACCTTGGAGGCGGCATATCACCTGCACCTGAAAATGATGTCCCATATAGGGTGAGCCAACGCCCAGTAGAGATATGCTAAACATAATATGAGTAATAACTAAAACATGAGCATTCGATAAATGTTAACACTGGTCAACCAATTTACAACACAATCCAATTCCATGACAAATATGTCCATGTTCATTTTACTTTCCTTTGCTTAACCAATTTTCAATTCATAAACATGGCTCAAAACCTGGCCAAACAATTTAATAAGATTACAACTCATATCAACAATACTTCCATTTCAAATAAGATAACGACTCATATCAAAATACTTCCATACTTCAATAGATACACATATTTGCTGTATCAATGGAGTCCATCCCCTATCTCCTTCCAAATAATATCCGGTTTAGGAGTTCATCCCCTATCTCCTCCCAAACTGTGAAGTACATCCCTTATCTCCTCCAAAACAATACCATGTATATAAACAATTATCATATACAATGATCAAGCAAAACACATATTCAATATGTTATTCCATCCGTCATGTTCAATGACATATTCAATTAATTAGTTTTAATTCACGTAATCATCATGCAGTGTCTACAACAATCAAGACTATCATCCACCGATAGCTCAAAGCAATTATTTCTAAACAGATAATAAATGCATCAACAGATAAATTATCAACAATTTCAAGGTGAGTGATTAATCGATCTAACTCCATCATTTATTCTCATAACTTCTCAATTTTCATTATTTCCAAACCAATTTCATTATCTCATAACAAATGTCATTATTTACACAAATGACCCAACTATACCCAACTATGGTATTTTCCCCCTTTTTCAATATTGACCCAAAGGTTCAATTTCACCAATTAAACAACAATAATACCATTTTCCAAGATCTCACATACACATGGGATTTAACATTTTGAAAACCCCTTTTTCATAACCTCAAATCAAACCCTAACTTTCCAAAATCATTACAACTCGCCATTTATACAAAATGACTAACATCTATGTTAAAACTCATAACAAGGAGTAGTTTATCCCTACCTCAAGCTTAGAAAGGGAAGAAGGAAGAAAAACCCAAAATTCGATGGAGGAGAAACCAAGCTTTGCTCCGATCAAAATGAAGCCCTCGACAAGCTCTACACTTTATCTCAAAGGAGCAAGGTGAGTAGAGGTCTTCAAACAAGTAGATCTAAGGATCTTTGAGTAAAAAGTGCCTTTTAAGAGAGAGAGAGAAGGTGTTTCACGGTTTAGAGAGA
Source organism: Camellia sinensis (assembly GCF_055761805.1). Lineage (NCBI taxonomy): Eukaryota > Viridiplantae > Streptophyta > Magnoliopsida > Ericales > Theaceae > Camellia > Camellia sinensis. Next base: position 88,993,689 of record NC_138965.1, read on the forward strand.
GGAAAGGGAAGAAAAAGTGAGAGAAAAGGTCGAGTGAGGGCCTTTATATAGTACTGGGTTAAAAATAGATATAAACCCCAAAGTCAACTCAAAATATCTAGTCAAAATATCCCCCAAAAAGTAGATCCAAACCGTGAGAAAAATCTGGGAAAAAGTTACAGGTGTTGACCCCTGCAACAGTGGTGTCGACACCAAAGAGAATAAAAAATCTGGGAAAGCTTTGACTGCACTGCAGGTGTCGACATCACCCCCAGACTGGTGTCTACCCTATCTACCAGCAACCAACACACAGACAGAAGAGGGTCGACCGTCTCCCAGTCTGGTGTCTACCCTATGTTTCAGCAACCAACACACAGACAAAAGAGGGTCAACCCTCTCCCAGTCTGGTGTCTACCCTATGTACCAACAACACTTCCAGAACTTCATCAACAGGTAAGGGTCGACCCTGGGAAGGCTGGTGTCGACCCTAGAATGAAATTTCTAAGTTTCCAAGGAACTTTTGACAAGAATAAATGCGAACAACCAAACCCAACAAATTTAAATCAATTTGTATTCCTCCAAAACTAAAGTACAACAACACCAAAGGTTCCCAAAATAGAATAAACGGTTCAAATACATTTACCAAAAGCTTTAAAAGGCACAAGTGCTACAATCTATATATGTGAATTGTGATTTTTAAATGTTTATTTTTTTTAAATGTCTTCTTTTTTTTCCTTTTTTATATTATATTAAAGTTTAATATTTTGATAATAATCATATGTAATGGACTTTTCAAGGAATTAAATGTCTTCTTTTTTTTATTATATTATATTAAAGTTTAATATTTTGATAACAATCCTATGTGTTGGACTTTTCAAGAAATTTTTTTTTTTTTTTTTTTTTATGTTTGTTCTTAATGCATTAAAGTGTTATTATAAGGGATAATAATTATATGTGTTGGGACTTTTCAAGAAATTCATGTGTTGGATTTCAAAGAATTTTTTTCATGCTTGTACTTAATGCATTAAAGTATTATTATGAGGGTAAGACTTGGGGGTTGGGAGAAATTAATAAATGCTAAGGTTTTTTTTTTTTAAGCAAAAAACCAGGAAATTTAGAATGGGAGATTGAAGCTCCCACAAGGCTTGGGGTTAAAAACCCCATTTTGCTTAATATATAGTATGGATACTAGCATATCACTCTTGCTATACACGGAACAAAATAATATATTATTTAATAAAAATATGATAATCATATTTAGTTTTTTATATTATATAAAATAAAAGTTAAATGAAAGCTAACCAATCGGAATTTTATTAATTGTTTAAAGTTAAGAAATTCAAAAAAAATAGTATGAGATATTGATCATAAGACTTCTCACTAAAAATTTCATTTTGCTTATATAAATGGGAATATAAGATTCACTTTATGTAAGTAAAACAATTAACTTTTTTTCTTCTCTTCTCGATATGAGATTATAAAATAAAAGTTAAATAAAGTTAAACAATGAGGATTTTCTTAATTGTTTAAAAGTTAACAATCATTTGGGTGAAAAGTTTATTTCAAATCAAGCAATCTTAATCATTTAATCTTTAATTAGGTCAATCTTTAATTTATTTTGAATCAAACAAATTTAACCAATATATTTTGATAAAACTACTAAAATCGCAATTAAACCAGCGAATTAGTCAAACCGAAAACAGTTTACCCTATCAGCTAGGTCAAAGGACCAACCAACTTATACAAAAATTAATTAATTAAAACTTTTAAATTTTATTTTAATTTTAAAATTTAAACTTTCTTGAACTGAAACATACACAACACAACAATATTAAATGAGAGCATAAGGTTTATATAATGAAACAACTCATTTTTTTCCTCTTTTTCCTGATGTGGGATTGTAAAATAAAATTTAATAGTTGCAAGTTAACAGTTGTTTGGATGGGAAGTTCATTTATAATCAAGTGATCTCAGTCGTTCAATTTTTAATAAGGTCAATCTTAATTTATTTCAAATCAAGCAAATCTAAGCAATATATTTTGATAAAATAGCTAAAATCGTGGTTAAACCAGTGAATCAATCAAACCAAAAACGATTAAGCTTAATCGGCTAAGTCAAAAGACTAATCAATTTACAACAAAATTAATTAATTAAAACTTTTAAAATTTAAACAATTTTGAACTGAAACATGCACAATACTATAATATTAAATGAGAGCATAAGATTTATTTTATATAAGTGAAACAACTCACTTTTTATTTATTTTCTCAATGTGGGATTGTAATTATTTTAAAGTTAAGTATTATGAGAGTTTCAAAACCTCATACAAATTTATTTTTAAAATCAAAATGTCTATGCGGGATGGTAAATAAAAGTTAAATGAATGCTAACCCATGAAGATTTTCTTAATTGTTTAAAATTAAGAAAATCAAAAAAAAAATGGTATTGATTATAGGGCTTCTCACTAAAAATCTTCTTTTGTTTATATAAATGGGAGCATAAGATTCACTTTATATAAGTGAAACAATTCGCTTTTTCCTTTTCTTTTTTTTTCGATTTGAGATTGTAAAATAAAAGGTAAATGGAAGTTTGCCAATGAGAATTTTCTTAATTGTTTAAAATTAAGAAATTCAATAATTTTTGAATGAGGGTTTGGAGCTTCTAGAAAGCTTCTCCCTTAAAACTTGTAACGCCCTCGAAATAAACCCATAATTATACATTCATGATACACGAAAGAGATATCATATTCCCAACATCAGAGTATTCTTACAAGAGATATTACATGTTGACAACAAAAGTAAACGCCCTATAGGCTTACAACTTTCCAAGTCAACACTTGGGTTCAACAAAAGTAGAGTTCTAACTCTTTACACAAAAGCAGCCATTGGCTTGATATACATGTAATACAAAAGATAATCACAAAAAGATAAGCCTTCAACTTCTACAATCTCCCAAGCTACATCCTTGGAGGCGGCATATCACCTGTACCTGAAAATGATGTCCCATATATGGTGAGCCAACGCCCAGTAGAGATATGCTAAACATAATATGAGCAATAACTAAAACATTAGCATTTGATAAATGTTACCACTTATAAATCAACTCACAACATTACCCAGTTCCATGACAAATATGTCCATGTTTCATTCCACTTTCCTTTACTTAACCAATTTTCAATTTATGAACATGACTTAGAACCTGGCCAGACAATTTAATGAGACTACAACTCATATCAAAACTCTTCCTTTTCAAATGAGTTAACAACTCATATCAACAATACTTCAATTTCAAATAAGATAACAACTCATAATAAAATACTTCCATACTTCACAAATGATACACAGATTTGCTGTATCAATGGAGCCCACCCCCTATCTCCTCCCAAATAACATCTGGTTTAGGAGTCCATCCCCTATCTCCTCTCAAACTGTGGAGTACATCCCCTATCTCCTCCCACACAATACAATGTATATAAACATTTATCATATACAAAATCAATCAATACACATATTCGATGTATTATTCCAACCGTCACATTCAATAACATATTCAACGTGATTAGTTTCAGTTTCACTTAATCATCATGGAGTGTCTACAACAATCAAGACTATCCTTTACCGATAGGCCAAAGCAATTATTTCTAAACAGATAATAAATGCATCAACAGATAAATTGACAACATTTTCAAAAGTGAGTGATTAATCAATCCAACTCCACCATTCTTTCTCATAACTTCTCAATTTCACTATTTCCAAGCCAATTTCATTATTTCACAATGAAAGTCATTAATTACAATAATGACCCAATAAACCCAAACATGGCATTTTCCCCATTTTCCCAATATTGACCCAAAGGTCCAAATATTATTAATAAATGTTCATAACCTCATTTTAAGACCCATATGCACATATATAGTTCAAAAGGAACAAAACCCCTCTTTTCAATATTTCAAACCTCAAACCCTAACTTCCCAAATCAAATCATTTATACAAAATGCCCAACATATATGTTAAAGATCATAAAAATGTATAGTTATCCCTACCTCAAATGGAGAGACCCAAAGGTGATGATGAAGAAATTCGAAATGCTCCAAAACCAAAGATTTTCGGATTGAAATGTAGCCCAAGCCAAACTTTATACTTTTTGCAAAGGAACTAAGGGAGAAGATCACTCAAGCTAGATGATTTCTTAGAGAGAAGTTGTATTCTAGAGAAAGGAGCTCTCAAATGAGGGCTTTGAAAAGGTAGAGAGAGAGAGAGAGAGAATGCCGAAAAAGTGATCCAAAAAGTTGTTTTTCGGAGTGATATACAAACAGGTCTGCTCTGTAACGCCCTTAAAATAAACCCATAAACCATACATTCTTAACATGCTTAAACACAAGAGAGTGACGCATAATTACATTTCACCAGAGTATTCATTACAAAATGTATTACATGTTGACAACGAAAGTAAATGCCCTATAGGCTTACAACTTTCCAAGTCAACACTTGGTTACAAAAGGAGTGAGTATTAACTCAAAATAGATAATAAGCCCTTGGCTTGATATACATATAATACAACCAAAAATAGACAAAAGAGTCTTCAACTCCCACAACCCTCCAAGCTAAGACCTTGGGGGCGGCATAGTACTTGAACCTGAAAATGATGTCCCATATAGGGTGAGCCAACGCCCAGAAGAGATATGCTAAACATAGTATGAACAATAACTAAAATATTAGCATTCGATAAATGTTTAATTTATTTACATCAACCTATAACACATTTCAACTCCATGACTACGATGTTCATGAGTTATTCAATTTTCCATTTCTTATTCAACTCTCAATCCACATCCATGGCTCAGACCCTGGCCACACAATTTAAATGAGATCACGTCTCATATTAACAGTATTCTCGTTTTAGGTGAGATAATAGCTCATATTAAACATTTCATACTTCATGATGGATACACATTTTGGTGCTGTATCAATCTTAAACAAAAACACTTCCATACTTCACAAATGATACACATTTTAGTGCTGTATCAATAACACATCAAAACACTTCCATATTTCATAAATGATACACATTTTAGTGATGTATCAATGGAGTCCATCCCCTATCTCCTCCCAAACAATATCCGGTTTAGAGGTCCATCCCCTATCTTTCCCTAAACCGTGGAGTACATCCCCTATCTCCTCCCACACAACACAATGTATATAAGAAATTTCCATATACATGTTCAATCAATTAATACACAATTTAAATGTATTATACCAATCGCCATATTCGATGGCATACTCAATTGACTAGTTTTAGTTTGCCTAATCATCATGCATTATCTACAACAATCAAGACTACCTTCCACCGGTAGCCCAAAGCAATTATTTCTAAACAGATAATAAATGCATTAACAGATAGATTGTCAATAACTCTCGAAGTGGGTGATTATTAAATCCAACACCACCATTCTAACTCACAATGAGCCAATTTCATTATTTCCACAATAAATGTCATTAATTACACTAATGACCCAAATATACCCAAACATGGCATTTCCCCCCCCCCCCCAATTTTTTTTTCTTAAATTGACCCAAAGGTCTATATATGATCAATAACATCAATAGTCTCTATTTAAGACCCAAATTACATGTTTATGGATTTAGATCACAAAACCCCTCTTTTTTAAACATAACACCTCTCAAAACCCTAACTTCCCCAAATCAAACCATTTAAACAAATGTTCAACATCTAGGTTAAAGCTCATAAAAGTGAGTAGGAATCCTTACCTCAAATTCGGAGCTCAAGAGAGAGGATGAAGAAAACTCAAAGTGCTCCAAACACCAAACTTTTTGGATCAAAATGAAGAGCAAAACCAACCCCATACTTTTTGTAAGGAACCAAGGTAGAAGATCAATAGATCTAGATGATATTGAAGAGAGAAGTTGAAATCTAGAGAAAGAGGCTCTCAAATCTGGGTTTGGAAAAGTAAGAGAGAGAAAGAAAATCAAAAAGTGATCCAAAAATGTGAAATCCCAAAGTGTTATAAAAGTCGCCCCGCTCGAGCATGGAAACCCCCGCTCGAGCATCAGACACAGACTCACGCTCGAGCTTCAAAAGCGCCGCTCGAGCGTCGATTGCACACCTGCAGAAGTTTTGTAGACATGGTCCCCGCTCGAGCGTCAAACTCCCCGCTCGAGCGGAGGAACAAAAACAAAGGGTCACGCTTGAGCGTCAAAACTCCAGCTCGAGTGCCCGAAGACCTGCAGAGAAAAATACTGGGAGATGGAAATTCACGCTCGAGCATCAAAACGCCCACCCGAGAAGAGAAGCAACAACGAAGGGCCCGCTTGAGCGTCAAAATCCCCACTCGAGCATGAAGGCCAAATTTTGGGCATCAACTAATGATTTCAAAGCACAACCCACCTGTTCCAAACCTGCCCAGCACAACCCAAGACTCGAATACAAATAGTAAGGGAAAGAAATGAGAATGAGACAACAACAACGCAACCACGGAACCAAGTCCGGAATACGATATACAAAGGAAAGGAAAACCGAGATCGCTATACGCTCGAGCGTCACGCTCGAGCATCAAAAGCGCCGCTCGATCGCCAGATGCACACTTCCAGAAGTTTTGTAGTCGATGGTCCCCGCTCGAGCATGAAAGTGGACGCTCGAACGTCCAATGATCTGCAGAAAAAAATACTAGGAGATGAATAATCACGCTCGAGCGTCAAAATGCCCGCTCGAGCGTCAAAAGCCCTGCTTGAGCGTGAAGGCCAAAATCTGGGCATCAACTCTTGGTTTCTAAACACAACCAACATGTTCCCAACCTGCCCAACACAACACAAGACTCAAACACAAAGAGTAAAGGATAGAAATGAGAATAAGACAACGACCAACATCCATGGAACCGAGTCCGGAATACAATTAAACAATGAAGAGAAAACCGAGATCGCTATAAAACTCCTTTTATAAGATTCATTTTATATAAGTGAAACGACTCACTTTTTCTTTCTTTTCTCGATTAGGATTGTAATTATTTTTAAATTAAATATTACTAGTAGTACCCCGTGCTATGCACGAAACTTTATAGATTTTTAAAAAATAACTATAATTATCTTGAAGTAATTTAATATTTTATCTTGTGATATACGTGAAATTAAGTTAATCTTTATGTTTATAACTTTTTAAATTGTTAGTTTAAAAAAATAAAAAATATATATAAATCTATTTAGTGCAATTTTGATAATTTGTATTAAAAAAAAAAAGTTAAACCTAATTAAATGAGATTAAATGAGTTATGGCATACCTCTTCTTGTTATGAAAATACACAAATTTAAAAGTTATAATTAAGACAAATATACAATTTTATTTTTAAATGTGAAGTGAAATGATATTTAATAATAATTAATGTGATGTTTATATTATTAATCTAATAATTTAAGTCACATTTTTTTTAATTCAATTTCATAACTAAAAATACAATATAAATATAATACACATACGGATTTATAGTCTTTAAGAATAAGAAAATTTTAAAATATTTTCAAACTTTCATCATTTTCTTTTAATTTTTTTTTATCTAATTTCATTTTAATATTGAATAAAAATTTTGATTTAATATGAATTACTTTAACTTTTTCATTAAATTTTTACCAATTTTTAAAAGAACTTTCATTCTTATCCCAATTTTTTTTTTCTTTTTTTTTCACGTTTCATCTTTTGAAATTTTTATCAAATTATAATTTGATAAAAAAAATATTAAGGGTTGAAAATTTTCTTAATTGAAATTATAGTGAAATAACATATTGAAATAGTTAAAGTTTGAGTATGTGGTTGGTGAAATGTATACTTTAATTAATTATCTTCTTATATTTGTATAAAAATTGACATTCATGACTACATCATTATAAGTCAAATTATGAAAAAAAAAAATTGCGGTGTCAAACATTTTTCATTTGCAAATATCCTACGTATTAAAAAAAATTGTGTAACTTTTGGATATGTGTTTATCAGTTTTGTTTTATGGACAAAAACAATTGATGTTTTAATTTAAAAAATTAAAAAGTTAAAAAAATTTTGGATTTTTTAGAGATAAAAGAAACTATCTAACTCTTCTATATACTATTTAAGATTGACTATTTAACCACATAAAAAAAATAGAAATTATATTTAGAGATTATCTGTAACGCCCTCAAAATAATAACATTAAACCCATCAACATGATCATATAGTTATATACAAAAGGTCCACATTCTTCATTTAATCAGAGTATTTCATTACAAAAGTATTACATGTTAACAACAAAAGCAAATGCCCTACGGGCTTACAGTTTTCCAAGTTATCACTTGGTTACAAAAGAGAGTATTGACTCGGTTACACATTAAGCCCTTGGCTTGAATTTACATGTAATACATCAAAAGGAAAATAAGGCAACAAAAGTATGTCTGCCCCTAGCCTCCGAAGCTATGTCCTCGGAGGTGGCATGCTACCTGTACCTGAAAATGATGTTCCCATATAGGGTGAGCCACAGCCCAGCGGAGATATACTAAACCAACTATGAATAATGATTAAAAGATTAGCAACTGATAGATGGTCGATACTTACACTTCCATACTTCACAAACGATGATGATATACATTTTAGTGCTATATCAAATCAAACAAACTTTTCAATAGATAAGCATATGAGCTATATCACTACTACAACAGATAAGCATATAAGCTACATCAATACTACAACAGATAAGCATGTTACACATCAACAGACAAGCATATTAGCTGTATCCACACTTCACTAGACAAGCATATGAGCTGTATCTACACTTCACAAAGATAAGCATATGAGCTGTATCTTCACTTCTCTAGACAAGCATATGAGTTGTATCTACGGAGTTCATCCCCCATCTCCTCCCAATCCTATCCGGTTTAGAGGTACATCCCCTATCTTCCCCTAAACCGCGGAGTACATCCCCCATCTCCTCCTCTACACAATGCATAAAAACACAAAGGTTCTATACACAATCAATCAATACCAAAAATTAATGTATTCTATCAACTGTCTACACATAATGCATATAAACACATTGGCCATATGCACAATCAACCAACACATAAAGTTAATGTATTCTATCAATCGCCATACTCTATGACACAACCATTTGATTAGTTTTAGTTTGCCTAATCATCATGCATTGTCTACAACAATCAACACTACCCTCCACCGGTAGCCCAAAGCAATTATTTCTAAGCAGGAAATAAATGCACAAATGGATAATATATCAACATTTCAACTAGATGAGCAATAAAAGATTCGTCTACACTCTTTAATCCCATACATTCCCAATTTCAACATTCTCAATTCAATTCCTCGCTTTCTTCAATTAATTATATGCATTAATTAATTAAACCAATTAGGGCAAATTACCATAATTCACAAAACAATCCTAAGGTTCCATTTTCATCAATGACCCAACATTAATCTCATTTCTCTATGCCTAACATGCATATAGGTTTATATATTTAAAACCCCAACTTTTGTAAAATTACACAAAGGCCCAAACTTTCTCAAAATTTCCCAACAACCCCCAACATAACAAAATGCTAAAATTTAATGACAAGGTTCATAAGATGGAGTAGGTTATCCCTACCTCAAAAGATGGCTCTCAACGGAGAAGACGAAGAAACTCAACGTGCTCCAAAGCTCAATATTTTCGGATCAAAAGATAGCCCTCGACGATCAACCCAAATTTTAAAAGAACCAAAGGTAAAGAGAACACCCTAGCTAGATCAAACCCTAGAGAGAAGGGAGATTCTAGAGAGAGGAGCTCTCAAAAATGGATCTTAGAAAAGTAAGAGAGAGAGAGTGTGGATGTAAAAAGTGATTTAAAATAGCCTAGCTGTCAACTGATATACGACTCTCCCGCTCGAGCAGGGAACACAACGCTCGAGCGTCAAGAACAAAAACTAAGTCCGCTCGAGCGCAAAAAGGCCCACTCGAGCGGCAAGACACAAGAATAAAGCATATCCACTCGAGCGTAAAAACCAGTCCGCTCGAGCGTAGATTTCTCCCTCCCAGAACTTACACCAAAAAGATACTACCCGCTCGAGCGCTAGCAATCCCGCTCGAGCGCGACCCACTCGAGCACAAGAAACCAGCTCGAGCGCAGAAAGCACGTCTGCAGAAGTTTTGCAGAGGCACGAAATACTGAAACTGTGGAAACCCCGCTCGAGCGCAAGAAGACCCGCTCGAGCGGACCATTCAAAAACTAGGCAGCAACAATGGGAGCTAAAGCTCTAACCACCTGAAACAACCGAGCCCAACACATTCTAACATTCAAACAAAAGAGTAAAAAGGTTGACAACACGATAGGTACAACCACCAACTCCACAAAACCGCGTCCGGAAAATAACAGAACAGTAAAGGGATAACCGGGATCGCTATAACCCCCCCTTAAAGAATTTCGTCCCCGAAATTAAGGAAATGCCAAAACACAAGGCCAACTAATCACACAACACCAACACCCGAGTGTGAGGAGAGGAACTATTCTCCCTACAAACCTTCGATTCACTCTTACCAGGGAAGAGACGAATCAAGGGAACACATTCTAAATGACAACACCTTAGGTATGCAAGCCTCAATAACCAAACCTCCCCCGAAACAATTCACCAATAATCGACTAGTGCTTCAAGCTAAGTCGCTACTCAACAACACGATCAAAGCAAATCTTTAGAGTAGATAATAAGAAAACATTTTTTTGTTCAAGAGGCATTTCTCAAGATGTTTAAATTTTCAACATTAACATTCCAGAATAAATCTTGTATTTTCCATACGAAAATTCAAAAGCTTTGTAGACATTTTTCACCAATACGGGTTACCCAAAACGCAGAGTCACTCACAGTTTATTTGCCAAAAAGAATAATCTAGAAATTTTTTTTTTTTTTTAAAAAAAAAATCCTTGAATTAAATCAATTTCAACAACGCCTTTAGATGGCCCAACCACTAGAAAAATTTTGTTTTCCATTTCTTTCCAAAGAAGAACATTATCAACAACCACCACTCACACAGTGATGCCATAACCAACATGAGGCACAACAATTTAGAGATTACAACTCGCCTCAGCAATACCTCCTTAATACACAAATGACACACATTAAAGTGATGTACCAACATCAGATCAAACATCATACATACATAATGTACAGAAGTCAGTCATTCACAATGATCAATCAATACATATACTAGGTGTATTATTCCAACCGTCAGATTCAATGACAAAACATGTTCGATTAGTTTCAGTTCTCCCTAATCAACATACAAAGTTTACAATAAACGAGACTAAACTCAAGGTGACTAATATCAACCCAAAACCTGATACCGGCAAGTCGCCTAATCAACTCAATAAGCTCTACATCCAGTAATCCACACACTGATGTGCCACTCAAACCACTAACCCCAAACACGGAGTTCCCCACACAAACCACGAATTTTGGGATCTCACCGGATCTCCCAAAATTGAACCGCATCAACACTGCGTCTAAGGAAATCACTGCCCCCCACCATGACTATCTAGCAAGCCTGCTTACTTCTTCGACTGAAGACCGACATGGTCACCCTCAATCCCAACAACCCAAACACGAAGGACCACCTTGACCAACGCTATACTCATTACTTTAGAACACGAATTGCTCTTCCTTTAAAGAATGCTGCTAGCATCCACTCACAACCCAAACCCAACAATTGATAACCAATCACAATACGAACACTACCCCTATACACTCGATGGGGTCACCACGGACTCATTGACTAGCAAGACCCAAAACACGAACCAACATACAGGTACCATTCCCACTAACTCGAGATACAAATCTCACATTCCCTCGAACATTCTCACAAAATCTTGCCGACACCACGCAATTCTCGCAATCATCACATCTAACCATCACATCAAATCTCCACATCTTGCCTGCCACCCATCCCGAGAGTACCCTCCAGAGACCCAGCCTCCGTGCTAAACCACTAGTCAAAACTACCGCTAGGCAACCACCATGAACCAACCCCGACACTGTCGCATGTCACCGACTAGGCTTTCAAAGACTCACCATCCTAACCATCTAGAGAAGTAAAAGTCCTCGCCTCCCTCGTCATTAACCCACATCTTCATCCACAAACACCATACTACTGTGACTCTATCCTCGGGTCACACTCTAACCACGGGCTATATACCCAATCAACCTTCACGACAGCACCTCCCGACCTAACCAGTGTTAAGGTACAAACCTATCACTTTCGATCAAAGTAAGGAAGTCCAGAAACTTAGGAAGCGTCCATAAGCTACTACTCGAGATATAGCACTAGCTGCTCATAACGCTCCACTCCCGATGTTAACAGTCACACCCTTATATAAGGACTAACACTCCTTCTATCGAATGACCAATCATAACACATGCCAATTTGGCAACGTTACCTATCACGAAAACACAAGTCTAATCCGTACAAGATTATGCGCTATGCCCTTGCAAAACACCATGTTAATTTCATACTATATCTAGTATTAATCTCACACTCCACATCTTCTCGAGGAGTTCCCGCAACAGTAGACTAACATCACTTTCACACACGTAAAATCAATTAGATAACACTAGTGAAATTTCGAACACCGGTAAGTATAACTGTTCTCGCCCCCTTACACTTCTGATTAAGATACGCATCCCTCTGTGATCCTTCTAAATTTGAAAACACGGCTTAACGACCCTTACTTTTCCCAAACTAAAACACACGCATAAGAATGCATTTACCAAAAATTTTATGGTCTTACAGCAACTTATCACATCAATAAAACTTTAAAGCTACACAATGCTCCAATCCACCCAATCCGAGGAAATTAACAAACCAAGCATATATGTATATATATATATAAATAAATAAACAGTTTAGATGTTTCGACATTCCCAAAACACGTTGGTTACACAACAGAACCCAATGATTACAAATGATAATTCACCGATTACAAAACGGATTAGCCAAAACGAAACCAACCCCTCGGTATTACCACCACTACCGTCCCTCGCTGGACCACCAAAATTAGTCATCTCCAAACACAAGACAACCTACGAGTTTACTAACCACGGACAAGAACTACCGATGTGCCCCCTCTGTCCACACCTGGAACAACTACAAACTTCCCCAACTGGGGCTTGGGAACTCGACTCTACTGAGGCCCTCGCAATCTGGCCTGCTAGTCCCCCAAAACGATACTATTCCTGCCCAGTCAAATGAAACTGAGCCTGGCTAGGTTGTGAAACCCCTAAAGAAGCCCCCGGCTGAGTGCAAAAACGTTGAATATGACCCGGCTGATTACACGTCCAACAAGTAGGCAGTGCCTGAGCACGAGACTGGTTCAGAATCTGGGCTGATAAAGGCCCCAATGACTGTTTCCCTACTACACGTTCGATTGGCCCAATACCCGGCTGGCTAAAAGATTCTGGTGGTGCAGCTACTGGTCGGACTAACAACCCTGCCCTCTTCCTCTGCAGGCAAGTTGGGGACTTGTAGCCCAGCTGGCCACACTTGAAGCAAGTAACAACCTTTCGTTCACCCTTTCCCGAATCTAGACTTGATACTAGAAAAGTAGAGCCAGACTGAGCTCTCTGAAATTGTAGTGGGTTAAAACCCTTCTGCCTCTTACTGGGCCTAGAGTACCTATAAACCGTAGAAGTCCCCACAATGGCTTCCTTCCTAACCTGGCCAACACGCATCACCGTGGGCTCTTCCCTATCTTGTCCCATAGCTAACACCGCTGCCTCAACATGAGCAGCCGCCTCAACAAGCACACTATATCTTTTATGCCAAGACCCCGCTATCCTTACACGAATGTCGTCATGCAGCTTACTCTCAAACTCGAAACAACGCAAGTCCTCCGTCTCCACCAAGTCTGGAGCAAATCTTGACAGATTAGCAAACCACCTTTCAAACCACACCAAAGGTGTAGTACCTTGGCGTAACTCCACAAACTGTTTCCGCAACCCTTCCCGAGCGGAAGGAGGGAAATCACAACTTCCTCGCTTAGGCATCCTAGTAAAAGTAACAGAGACACGTTAGCACACTCATACATGTGCCGAAGCTAAACACTCACGTCCTAATACATGGACAACTATAATTCACTCCACGTAAGCACATAAACACATAAGCATTTACGAATTTTATTTCCGGATAATGATAGTTCCGAGGCGTTGCTAGAGTTCCGGTCAGAAACAGCATTGATCAAGTGCCTTTCCAATAGGACTCCCAGAAACCCAAGGATCCAATCAACATCCTAGAAACTAAATCCCATACCCACTTAGTCACATAAGCATGTTATCAATTAAGCACATAGCATATGACACAACATCTAAGTCTCCATCAAGCGAGACAAACCCATTGTGATCCTAATCACTTCCCACGTACCCAAAGTATTCGAACCCCATACGCTCTGATACCAAGTTGTAACGCCCTCAAAATAATAACATTAAACCCATCAACATGATCATACAGTTATATACAAAAGGTCCACATTCTTCATTTAATCAGAGTATTTCATTACAAAAGTATTACATGTTAACAACAAAAGCAAATGCCCTACGGGCTTACAATTTCCAAGTTATCACTTGGTTACAAAAGAGAGTATTGACTCGGTTACACATTAAGCCCTTGGCTTGAATTTACATGTAATACATCAAAAGGAAAATAAGGCAACAAAAGTATGTCTGCCCCTAGCCTCCGAAGCTATGTCCTCGGAGGTGGCATGCTACCTGTACCTGAAAATGATGTTCCCATATAGGGTGAGCCACAGCCCAGCGGAGATATACTAAACCAACTATGAACAATGATTAAAAGATTAGCAACTGATAGATGGTCGATACTTACACTTCCATACTTCACAAACGATGATGATATACATTTTAGTGCTATATCAAATCAAACAAACTTTTCAATAGATAAGCATATGAGCTATATCACTACTACAACAGATAAGCATATAAGCTACATCAATACTACAACAGATAAGCATGTTACACATCAACAGATAAGCATATTAGCTGTATCCACACTTCACTAGACAAGCATATGAGCTGTATCTACACTTCACAAAGATAAGCATATGAGTTGTATCTTCACTTCTCTAGACAAGCATATGAGTTGTATCTACGGAGTTCATCCCCCATCTCCTCCCAATCTTATCCGGTTTAGAGGTACATCCCCCATCTTCCCCTAAACCGCGGAGTACATCCCCCATCTCCTCCTCTACACAATGCATAAAAACACAAAGGTTCTATACACAATCAATCAATACCAAAAATTAATGTATTCTATCAACTGTCTACACATAATGCGTATAAACACATTGGCCATATGCACAATCAACCAACACATAAAGTTAATGTATTCTATCAATCGCCATACTCTATGACACAACCATTTGATTAGTTTTAGTTTGCCTAATCATCATGCATTGTCTACAACAATCAACACTACCCTCCACCGGTAGCCCAAAGCAATTATTTCTAAGCAGGAAATAAATGTACAAATGGATAATATATCAACATTTCAACTAGATGAGCAATAAAAGATTCGTCTACACTCTTTAATCCCATACATTCCCAATTTCAACATTCTCAATTCAATTCCTCGCTTTCTTCAATTAATTATATGCATTAATTAATTAAACCAATTAGGGCAAATTACCATAATTCACAAAACAACCCTAAGGTTCCATTTCCATCAATGACCCAACATTAATCTCATTTCTCTATGCCTAACATGCATATAGGTTTATATATTTAAAACCCCAACTTTTGTAAAATTACACAAAGGCCCAAACTTTCTCAAAATTTCCCAACAACCCCCAACATAACAAAATGCTAAAATTTAAAGACAAGGTTCATAAGATGGAGTAGGTTATCCCTACCTCAAAAGATGGCTCTCAACGGAGAAGACAAAGAAACTCAACGTGCTCCAAAGCTCAATATTTTCGGATCAAAAGATAGCCCTCGACGATCAACCCAAGTTTTAAAAGAACCAAAGGTAAGGAGAACACCCTAGCTAGATCAAACCCTAGAGAGAAGGGAGATTCTAGAGAGAGGAGCTCTCAAAAATGGATCTTAGAAAAGTAAGAGAGAGAGTGTGGATGTAAAAAGTGATTTAAAATAGCCTAGCTGTCAACTGATATACGACTCTCCCGCTCGAGCGGAGAACACAACGCTCGAGTGTCAAGAACAAAAACTAAGTCCGCTCGAGCGCAAAAAGGCCCGCTCGAGCGGCAAGACACAAGAATAAAGCACATCCGCTCGAGTGTAAAAACCAGTCCACTCGAGCGTAGATTTCTCCCTCCCAGAACTTACACCAAAAAGGTACTACCCGCTCGAGCGCTACCAATCCTGCTCGAGCGCGACCCGCTCGAGCACAAGAAACCAGCTCAAGCGCAGAAAGCACGTCTGCAGAAGTTTTGCAGAGGCACGAAATACTGAAACTGTGGAAACCCCGCTCGAGCGCAAGAAGACCCGCTCAAGCGGACCATTCAAAAACTGGGCAGCAACAATGGGAGCTAAAGCTCTAACCACCTGAAACAACCGAGCCCAACACATTCTAACATTCAAACAAAAGAGTAAAAAGGTTGACAACATGATAGGTACAACCACCAACTCCACAGAACCGCGTCCGGAAAATAACAGAACAGTAAAGGGATAACCGAGATCGCTATATTATCCCTATATATATTATGCTATTATTTACAACTATAACTGTAACAAATTAACTATAATATGTATGAAAAGTTATATTAAGTTTTCATTTTCAATTAATTGAATTATAATTAACAAATTAACAAATAGCAGTAATGATATAATGGAATAGAAAAAGGATAAAAATAAAGATCACAATGATATTTAAAAGTTTTAAATTTACCTAGCTATACAAAAATCTAATGTTATAGTAAAATCTTGAATTCTCAATAAATTTTCACATTTTCTATAAAATAAAATGACAATAAAAAAAAAATTGATATCCATATTTTTTACTTCAATTTTATGGTCTTCATTAAAAAAACAAAATCTAATCAAAATCCTTAGCATAGAACGGACATAGATATTTCAATTGCAACCATAATCACCAATAATTCTTCTCCACCATGCAAACATGTAAACAAACACATAAACCCCACTAAAACCAAAACCAACAGCAGAAAAAGAGAATCACACAGGTAAAAAAATAAAATTAAAAAAATAAATAATTTATGGAGTGGGAGAATGTTACCTCCAACAACATAGACCTCACCTGTAACGCCCTCAAAAATAAACCTATCATAGCATACATTCACGATACATAAAAGAGTTTTCATATTATAATCATCAGAGTATTCTTACAAAAGGTATTACATGTTGACAATAAAAGTAAACGCCCTATAGGCTTACAACTTTCCAAGTCAACACCTGGTTACAAAAAGAGAGTACTAACTCTACACAAATAAGCCCTTGGCTTGATATACATGTAATACAACAAAAACAACAAGAAAAGAGTCTATAGCCTCAAGCCTCCCAAGCTACGTCCTTGGAGGTGGCATAACACCTGTACCTGAAAATGATGTCCCATATAGGGTGAGCCAACGCCCAGTAAAGATATGCTAAACATAATATAAGTAATAACTAAAACATTAGCACTTGATAAATGTTTAACTTAACAAAACTCAACTTATAAACATGGCTCAGAACTTGGCCAAATAATTGAAATGAGACTACATTTCATGCCAACAATACTAGAAACTGCCATTTTACGGAAATTGTGTCCACGAGATTCGGCACCCATGTATTTTCGTTCCCTTGTGGCCATTTTACAGATATTTCATCCGCGGGACTCGGCACCCATGTATAGATATATTCGGATTGTCATTTTACGGAAATTGCGTCTGCGGGATTCGACACCCATGTATAATTATATTCAAATGGCCATTTTACGGAAATTTCATCCGCGGGATTCGGCACCCATGTATTCAAATACACAACTTGATTAGTTTCAATTCACCTAATCATCATGCAATGTCTACAACAATCAAGACTATCCTCCACCGATAGCCCAAAGCAGTTATTTCTAAACAGATAATAAATGCCTCGACTCAATTTCATAACAAATGTCATTAATTACACTAATGACCCAAATATACCCAAATATGACATTTTTCCCTTTAAGCTCAATATTGACCCAAAGGTCCAAATATTATCAACAACACCAATATTCTCATTTCTAGGCTCAAATATACATGTATAGGCTCAAAATACAAAACTCCTCTTTTATACATTTTGAAACCCTAACACTCAAAATCACCCAACTTCAACATTAAATCAAAATGACTAAAAGTTTAAGTCAAAGATCATCAAAATGAGTAGTTATCCCTACCTCGAGATGAAGAGCTCAAATGGAGGAGATGACCAAAATCCAAAGTGCTCCAAATCCAAGATTTTTCAGATTAAAAGGAAGCCCTCAACACCCTCTATCTTTCTTACAAAGAGCCTAGGTTAGAAACTCACTAGAAATAGATCAATCCCTAGAGAGAAGTTGTTTAGAGAGAGAGAGAGCTCAGATCTAGGGTTTTTGAAAAAGAAAGAGATGAAAAAGTGAAGTGTAATCCCGCTATTATCTACTGATATACGTATGACCTGCTCGAGCGGAGAATAGGATGCTCGAGCGTCAGACACAAAAACTGGACCTGCTCGAGCGCAAAGATTCCCACTCGAGCGCCAAGACACAACTGCAAAACACACCTGCTCGAGCGCAAAGAAAAAGCCGCTCGAGCGTAGATTTCCCCCTTGCAGAACTTTTACAGACAAAGGACTATCCGCTCAAGCGCCAAGATACCCGCTCGAGCGCTACCCGCTCGAGCGTAAGTAAATCCGCTCGAGCATGAAAAATACACCTGCAGAAGTTTTGCAGAGGCACAAAATGCTGGGAGTGTGTAAACTCCGCTCGAGCGCAAGAAGACCCGCTCGAGCGGACAACCAAAAATGTAACGCCCTCAAAAAATAATATTAAACCCATCAATATGAACATGCAATTATATATATAAGATCCACATTCTTCCATTCATCAGAGTATTTCATTACAAAAGTATTCCAGTTAACAACAAAAGCAAATGCCCTATGGGCTTAGAGCTTTCCAAGTTAACACTTGGTTACAAAAAAAGAGAGTACTAACTCAATTACACATTAAGCCCTTGGCTTGAATTTACATGTAATACATCAAAAGGAAATAAGACAACAAAAGCCTGTCCGCCCCTAGCCTCCCAAGCTATGTCCTTGGAGGTGGCATGCTACCTGTACCTGAAAATGATGTTCCCATATAGGGTGAGCCACAGCCCCGTAGAAATATACTAAACCAACTATGAACAATGACTAAAAGATTAGCAATTGATAGATGGCCAACATTGATACATCCACATATATCACATCACAATTCCATAACATACAAGTCTATGTCACTCTTCATTTCTCACCTTTATTTAATAGATAAGCATATTAGCTATATCAACACATCAACAGATAAGCATATTAGCGGTATCCACACTTCACTAGACAAGCATATGAGTTGTATCTACACTTCTCAAAGATAAGCCTATGAGCTGTATCTTCACTTCTCTAGACAAGCATATGAGCTGTATCTATGGAGTTCATCCCCCATCTCCTCCCAACACTATCCGGTTTAGAGGTTCATCTCCCATCTTCTCCTAAACCGCGGAGTACATCCCCCATCTCCTCCTCTACACACAATGCATATAAACACAAAGGTTCTATACACAATCAAACAATACATAAAATTAATGTATTCTATCCACCGTCATACATTATGACGCATTCAATCGCTTAGTTTTAGTTTGCCTAATCATCATGCATTGTCTACAACAGTCAAGACTATCCTCCACCGATAGCCCAAAGAAGTTATTTCTAAACAGAAAATAAATGCACAAAATGGATATTAAATCAACATTTCAATTAGGCGAGCGATAAATGATCCAACTACACCCTCTAATCCCTTCCCTTTCCAATTTCCACATTCTCAATTTAATCCCTCATTTCCAACAATTAATTGTACAAATTAATTAATCGATGTAATTAGGGCATTTTCCATAATTAACATTACAACCCCCACGGTTCCATTTTCATCAATGTTTCAACATTAATTTCATTCCTTTATGCCAAACATGCATTTAGGTTTTATATAATTAAAAACCCCAACTTTTATAAAATTACACAAAGGCCCAAACTCTCTCAAAGTTTCCCAACAACCCCCAACATATCGAAATGCTAAAATTTAAAGACAAAGCTCATAAAGAAGAGTAGGATATCCCTACCTCGAAGTTAGAGCTCGGATGGAGAAGAGACCAAAACCAAAGTGCTCCAAAAACTAAGATTTTTGGATCAAAACGACGTCCTCGACGATCAACACAACTTTCACAAAGGTCGAAGGGAAGGAGGACACTCTAACTAGATCAAACCCTAGAGAGAAGGGAGTTTCTAGAGAGAGAGGCTCTCAAAAATGGGTTTTAGAAAAAGTAGGAGAGAGGAAGAAAAGTAAAAAGTGATTTAAAATCACCCAGCGGATAACTCATATACGCATGACCCGCTCGAGCATAGAATAGAGCGCTCGAGCGTAAAGCATAAACGTCTGGTCCCGCTCGAGCGCATAGATAACCGCTCGAGCGCCAAGAAACAAAAGCAAATCATATCCGCTCGAGCGTGAAAACCAGTCCGCTCGAGTGCAGATTTTCATCTCCCAGAACTAACACCAAAAAGGTACTACCCGCTCGAGCGCTACCGCTCGAGCGTAAAAATCACATCTGCAGAAGTTTTGCAGGGACACGAAATACTGGGGGTGTGCAAACCTCGCTCGAGCGCAAGAAGACCCGCTCAAGCGGACCGCCTAAAAACTGGGCAACAAGGAATTGAAACCAAGGCCTAACCAACCTGTAACAACCCTGCCCAAAACATCCTAAACTCAATCAAGCGGAATATAAAGGACGACAACAAGATAGATACAACTACCAACTACACGGAACCGAGTCCGGAATACAACAGAACAGTAAAGGAACAACCGGGATCGCTATAACCTCCCCCCCTTAAAGAATTTCGTCCCCGAAATTAAACACAAGTTTTTCAAAAACAGGTTTTCTCCATTCTCAACAATATTACAATCATAATATTAAACAACCTGACCCATTACCGTTCAATCCCATCTCTTTTCAAGAGACGTTTCACATTATACGTAACAACCTGCATTATCAACATGCATTCCTTTGAAATCTACCAATTTCAACCTGTTTCTCACAGTTTCTTAACACATGCAACATTAGTATTATGCTTGCATTTCCACAATATACTTAACATACGCAATGTTAAAACAAACTTCCATTAACCAAAACATTCACAATGTTTTACAACTTAAGACATATACAATGCTCTTAAAGTCCAACAATATTACAGAATTTCATTACAAAATTACACGTCAACAAACAAGTCCGGATAATTCTCACGGACATCCACCTCACATTCCCAAGTGGCTTCCTCCACTCCGTGATGTTTCCACAAAACCTTTACTAAGGGGATGGTCTTGCCTCGCAGGACTTGATCCCGCCTATCTAAGACCCGAACCGGTCTCTCCTCATACGAGGCATCCTCATCTACCTCTAAGTCGGTCCAATCCAACACATGGGACGGATCCGACTCATACTTCCGAAGCATACTAACATGAAAGACGTCATGAACCCCGGACAGCTGTGGTGGCAAAGCCAAGCGATAAGCAACCTCGCCAATCCTCTCAAGGATCTCAAAAGGACCAATAAACCGAGGGGATAACTTCCCACTCTTCCCGAACCTCATCAAACCTCGCCTAGGTGATATTTTCAAGAAAACATGATCACCTACCTCGAACGCCAAAGGTCTCCTCCTACGGTCGGCATAACTCTTTCGACGACTCTAGGCTGTAACAAGCCTCCTACGGATAAGCTCAACTTTCTCTGTCGTCTCCCTAACCAACTCCGGACCCAACAAAGGTGCATCACCCACCTCGGCCCAACAAATTGGAGACCTACACGGTCGGCCGTACAAGGCCTCAAACGGTGCCATACCGATACTAGACTGAAAGCTGTTGTTGTAGGCAAACTCCACCAATGGCAAGTGCCTCTCCACGTCCCACTGAAGTCTAGGACACAACCTCGAAGCATATCCTCAAGGATCTGAATAGTACGCTCGGACTGCCCGTCAGTCTGAGGATGATAGGCAGTACAAAAGGTCAACTTAGTGCCCAAGGCACTCTGCAGACTCTGCCACAACCTGGCCGTGAAACGAGGGTCTCTATCTGAGACGATCGTCACTGGGACCCCGTGCAATCTCACTACGTCCCGAATATACAAGTCGGCGAGATGATCTACCGAATCTCTCACGCGCATAGGAATGAAGTGTGCCGACTTAGTTAACCGGTCTACAACCACCCAAATGGCATCACTACCCCGCTAAGTCCTCGGAAGACCTACAACGAAGTCCATAGTGAAATGCTCCCACTTCCACTCGACAATACGCGAGGGTTGCAACAAACCCGCTGGCCTTTGATGCTCGGCCTTCACTTGCTGGCAGTAAGGCACTTAGACACGAAAACAGCCACATCTCTCTTCATACCCCGCCACCAAAACTGGCGACCCAAATCCCGGTACATCTTAGTGCCCCCCGGATGCACCACAAGGCGTGAATGATAGAACTCTCGGAGTACTTCCTCTCGGCAAGACTCTGGCACAAACAAACAGTCTTGGTATCTCACACTCTGGTCGGGATACACCGTCAAACCCTTCTCAACTTTCCCACTGGAGATCTTCTCTCGGAAGGACTCTACCTCAAGGTCACCTCTCTGTGCCTCTAATACTCGAGTCACAAGTGTAGGCTGTGCAACGACAGAAAACAAGGCCGCAGCCTCAACAGATTCGCCCAGAAGCAAATCAAACTCGCCAAGTGCACCCAACATCTCCCATTCCCAGATGGCTATACAAGCTACATCACTAATGGATTTCCTACTAAGGGCATCGGCCACCACATTGGCCTTTCCCGGGTGGTAGTGCAACTCAAAATCATAGTCCTCAATGAACTCCATCCATCTCCTCTGCCTCAAATTTAAGTCTCTCTGTGTAAACAGATACTTCAAACTCTTGTGGTCCGAGAACACCTCGAACCTCTCACCATAAAGGTAGTGCCTCCAAATCTTCAAGGCAAAGATCACTGCCGCTAACTCTAGGTCGTGTGTAGGGTAATTCTTCTCGTGTATTTTCAACTGACGTGAGCCATAAGCTACCACTTTCCCCTCCTGCATCAGTACACAACCCAAACCCTCTCGTGAGGCATCACAATAAATCGCGTAACCCAACCCTCTCTCCGGAATAATCAAGACCGGAGCAGTGGTCAATCTAACCTTCAACTCTTGGAACGACTTTTCGCAAGTCTCACTCCACACAAACTTGACCCCTTTCCGCGTCAATCTAGTTAGCGACGAAGCTAGCTTGGAGAAATCTTTCACAAACCGACGGTAATACCCAGCTAATCCCAGAAAAACTGCGGATGTCAAACACACTCTTCGGCTATGCCCAGTCTTGCATTGCCTCTACCTTGGATGTATCAACAGACACTCTTTCCCCGGATACCACATGGCCTAAGAATTTGACTTCCCCTAGCCAGAACTCACACTTCCCAAACTTGGCATACAGCCTATGGGCTCTAAGTAACTCAAGCACCACTCTCAAGTGTTTCTCGTGCTCCTCCTCTGAAGGTGAATAGATGAGAATGTTGTCCACGAAAACGACTACAAAATGGTCTAAGAATTCCCGGAAGATCCGGTTCATCAAGTCCATAAAGACAGTCGGTGCATTGGTAAGCCCGAATGGCATCACCAGAAACTCATAATGGCCATACCGCGTACGGAATGCCATCTTAGGAATATCCTCCTCCCTGACCCTCAACTGGTGATAACCCGATCTCAAGTCTATCTTAGAGAAACAACGGGAACCCTTTAACTGGTCAAACAGATCATCAATACGGGGCATAGGGTACTTATTCTTGACCGTAGCCCGATTCAACTTCCGGTAGTCTATACACAATCTCAAGGCACCATCTTTCTTTTTAGCAAAGAGAGCCGGTGCTCCCCACGGCGAAACACTAGGGCGAACAAAACCTTTATCTAGCAATTCCTGGAGCTGAACTTTCAACTCAATCAACTCTGCTGGAGCAAAACGATAGGGTGCCATGGAAATCGGCGCCGTGCCGGGCACTAGATCAATAGAGAATTCAATCTCTCGGTGAGGTGGTAAACTAACGAGGTCCTCAGGAAAAACATCCGAATACTCACAAACCACTCTCGGCAAAACAATCTGGGTCTCATCACACTCACCACTCATAAAACTAGCAAGTAGACCACTAAGCTCATTCTGCCCTCGCGGATCATACACCGGTGGCAACACACTACCAACCCGGTCCCCCAAGAAATGGAAACACTCCCCGCTCAAGGTACAAACTGTGACCCTCTGGCGGTAGCAGTCAATAACAGCCCGGTATGACGATAACCAGTCCATACCCAAGATAACATCAAAACCCTTCATGGGCATGACAACAAAAGGAAAACGAAGTCTATGGTCGGCGACCTCTATATCACAACCCCTAACACCTTGTTTCAAGATCAACTCACCACCAACAGGCGATACTACACATATAGGAGATGCCAATAGTGCTAACTCCAACTCCAACATAGATGCAAATGCACCAGATACAAAAGAATGAGATGCACCCATATCAATCAACACGTTGGCAACCGAGTTACAAAACAGAAAAGTACCTCTCACTACCGATGGAGCCGGTACTAGGTCCTGCACGGTAACAGCATACACGCGCCCTGTAGGCCCCTGATCTACCTGCTTACCTCGAGGAGGAAAAGACTGCTGCACTGACTGGGATGACGAAGCTCCCGGATTGGCCCTCGAGGCCTGCACAGACTGAGCTGGCTGGTAACCCTGCGTCTGCCTAGAACCAGATGCTCCTGAAGTAGCACTCAACTGTGGGCAAAACCTCTTCAGGTGCCCGGGCTGACCACACTGATAGCAAGACAAGGACTGGCCCCTGCCCTGACTTTGGCCCTGAGGTCTAGCTGATGAAGAAGCAGCTTGCTGACCCCCTCCCTTCTGCGGGCAAACCGAAACCTTGTGACCCAGCTGGCCACACTTGTAACAGGTGAAATCCCCCTGACTACCTCTCCTGGAGCCTGCAATCGGCACTGGAAAGGTCGACCTAGCCAAACCACCCTGAGACTGCTGAGGGTTAGGACCCCTCTATCTCCTGCCGTCACCCTGACCATCTTGGCTCCTCTTGGAGCCTCTCTGCCCCTCATCCTCCTCCTGCATCATGAGCTCCATATGTGCTGCCGCATCCACCAAACGTCTATACTCCCGGATAAACGATCCACCAACCCTCAACTTGAGGCCTCGCCTCAACTTCCGCTCAAACTCAAAGCAACGGCGTTCCTCGGACGCCACCAGTTCAGGTGCAAACCTGGACAGACTGGTAAAAGTATCCTCAAACTCGGCCACTGACAAGCCCTGCTGTTTAAGCTGGCAAAACTGTTCCCTCAGCTTCTCCCTTGCAGCAGGATATAAAAACTTCTCCTGGAAAGCATTCACAAACGCCTTCCAAGCACCACCAACACTGCCTTTCTCGTACTTCCACCATTGACCCGCATCTCCCTTCAGCTGGAAGGATGCTAGGGTCACCTTCAAAGTCCCGTTCTCGATGCCCAGCATCTCGAACATCTTCTCCATCTGTTCGAACCACTCGTCAGCCTTAAGTGGCTCCTTCGGATCCGCAACAAACTCGTCCGGGTTAGACCGGAAGAATTCCCTCTTCAAGAAAGAAGGCCCTGCCTCAGCAACCTGATTCTCAGCTCTGAGAATACCCAAAGCTCCTGCTATCTCTCGGGCCAAGGTGCCCATAGCCTGCTGACCCGCTGGCTCAGCCATGTTGGCCTGACCAACCCCCTCCTGCATTGCCGGAACGTCATCCGATAAAGGTACCTCCTGCCTACCATGCCTACCACGCCTACCACGTCCTCGTCCTGACATCCTAATAAAGGTAACCAAGACTATTAACACATTCACAAATGTGCCGAAGCTATAACACTCGCGTCCTAATACATGGACAACTGTAATTCATTCCACGTAAGCACATAAACACATAAGCACTTACGAATTTCATCTCTGGATAATGATAGTCCCGAGGCGTTACTAGAGTTTCGGTTAGAAACAGCATTGATCAAGTGCCTTTCCAACAAGACTCACAGAAATCCAAGGATCCAATCAACATCCTAGAAACTAAATCCCATACCCACACAGTCACATAAGCATGTTGTCAATTAAGCACATAGCATATGACACTACATCTAAGTCTCTATCAAGCGAGACAAACCCATTGTGATCCTAATCACTTCCCACGTACCCAAAGTATTCGAACCCGGTACGCTCTGATACCATGTTGTAATGCCCTCAAAAAATAATATTAAACCCATCAATATGAACATGCAATTATATATATATAAGATCCACATTCTTCCATTCATCAGAGTATTTCATTACAAAAGTATTACATGTTAACAACAAAAGCAAATGCCCTATGGGCTTACAGCTTTCCAAGTTAACACTTGGTTACAAAAAAAGATAGTACTAACTCAATTACACATTAAGCCCTTGGCTTGAATTTATATGTAATACATCAAAAGGAAATAAGACAACAAAAGCCTGTCCGCCCCTAGCCTCCCAAGCTATGTCCTTGGAGGTGGCATGCTACCTGTACCTGAAAATGATGTTCCCATATAGGGTGAGCCACAATCGAGTAGAAATATACTAAACCAACTATGAACAATGACTAAAAGATTAGCAATTGATAGATGGCCAACACTGATACATCCACATATATCACATCACAATTCCATAACATACAAGTCTATGTCACTCTTCATTTCTCACCTTTATTTAATAGATAAGCATATTAGCTATATCAACACATCAACAGATAAGCATATTAGCAGTATCCACACTTCACTAGACAAGCATATGAACTGTATCTACACTTCTCAAAGATAAGCCTATGAACTGTATCTTCACTTCTCTAGACAAGCATATGAGTTGTATCTATGGAGTTCATCCCCCATCTCCTCCCAACACTATCCGGTTTA
The DNA here is from genome assembly GCF_055761805.1 of Camellia sinensis. Lineage (NCBI taxonomy): Eukaryota > Viridiplantae > Streptophyta > Magnoliopsida > Ericales > Theaceae > Camellia > Camellia sinensis. The sequence goes on from NC_138965.1 coordinate 89,020,923, forward strand.
GAGGTTCATCCCCCATCTTCTCCTAAACCGCGGAGTACATCCCCCATCTCCTCCTCTACACACAATGCATATAAACACAAAGGTTCTATACACAATCAAACAATACATAAAATTAATGTATTCTATCCACCGCCATACTTTATGACGCATTCAATCGCTTAGTTTTAGATTGCCTAATCATCATGTATTGTCTACAACAGTCAAGACTATCCTCCACCGATAGCCCAAAGCAGTTATTTCTAAACAGAAAATAAATGCACAAAATGGATATTAAATCAACATTTCAATTAGGCGAGCGATAAATGATCCAACTACACCCTCTAATCCCTTCCCTTTCCAATTTCCACATTCTCAATTTAATCCCTCATTTCCAACAATTAATTGTATAAATTAATCAATCGATGTAATTAGGGCATTTTCCATAATTAACATTTCAACCCCCACGGTTTCATTTTCATCAATGTTTCAACATTAATTTCATTCCATTATGCCAAACATGCATTTAGGTTTTATATAATTAAAAACCCCAACTTTTATAAAATTACACAAAGGCCCAAACTCTCTCAAAGTTTCCCAACAACCCCCAACATATCGAAATGCTAAAATTTAAAGACAAAGCTCATAAAGAAGAGTAGGATATCCCCACCTCAAAGTTAGAGCTCGGATGGAGAAGAGACCAGAACCAAAATGCTCCAAAAACCAAGATTTTGGATCAAAACAACGCCCTCGACGATCAACACAACTTTCACAAAGGCCGAAGGGAAGGAGGACACTCTAACTAGATCAAACCCTATAGAGAAGGGAGTTTCTAGAGAGAGAGGCTCTCAAAAATGGGTTTTAGAAAAAGTAGGAGAGAGAAAGAAAAGTAAAAAGTGATTTAAAATACCCAGCGGATAACTCATATACGCATGACCCGCTCGAGCGTAGAATAGAGTGCTCGAGCGTAAAGCAAAAACGTCTGGTCCCGCTCGAGCGCATAGATAACCGCTCGAGCGCCAAGAAACAAAAGCAAATCATATCCGCTCGAGCGTGAAAACCAGTCCGCTCGAGCGCAGATTTTCATCTCCCAAAACTAACACCAAAAGGTACTACCCGCTCAAGCGCCAACAAACCCGCTCGAGCGCTACCGCTCGAGCGTAAAGAAACCCGCTCGAGCGTAAAAATCACACCTGCAGAAGTTTTGCAGGGACACGAAATACTGGGGGTGTGCAAACCCCGCTCGAGCGCTAGAAGACCCGCTCGAGCGGACCGCCTAAAAACTGGGCAACAAGGAATTAAAACCAAGGACTAACCAACCTGTAACAACCCTGCCCAAAACATCCTAAAACTCAATCAAGCGGAATATAAAGCACGACAACAAGATAGATACAACTACGAACTACACGGAACCGAGTCCGGAATACAACAAAACAGTAAAGGGACAACCGGGATCGCTATAAAAAATCAAACTCTGCTCGAGCGCAAAGGTACCCGCTCGAGCGTACCACCAAAAATGTAACGCCCTCAAAATAACAACATTAAACCCATCAGATAAGACATGCATTTACATATAAACTAGCCACATACTTTTATTCATTAGAGTTCCACTACATAAGTATTACATGTTAACATCAAAACAAAATGCCCTACGGGCTTACAGCTTTCCAAGTTAACACTTGGTTACAACAAAAGAGTACTAACTCGTTTACACATTAAGCCCTTGGCTTGAGGTTACATGTAATACATCAAAAGTTAAGCAACAAAAGTATGTCCGCCTCTAGCCTCCCAGCTATGTCCTTGGAGGAGGCATGCTACCTGTACCTGAAAATGATATTCCCATATAGGGTGAGCCACAGCCCAGTAGAAATACACTAAACCAACCATGAACAATGACTAAAAGATTAGCAATTGATAGATGGCCAACACTGATACATTCACATAAATTACACATTTATGTCATACAACTTATGAGTCTAAGTTACCTTTCATTTTCCCTTTTTCAACAGATAAGCATGCTAGCTCTATCATCATTTCCACAGATATGTATAAAAACTATATCCCACATTCAGATAAGCATATAAGCTATATCCACATTCTCAACAGATATGTATAACAACAATATCCCACATTCACAGATAAGCATATAAGCTGTATCCACACTTTACCAAGATAAGCATATAAGCTCTATCTTCACTTCTCTAGACAAGCATATGAGCTGTGTCTACAGAGTTCATCCCCTATCTTCTCCCAACACTATCCGGTTTAGAGGTACATCCCCTATCTTCCCATAAACCGCGGAGTACATCCCCCATCTCCTCCTCCACACATAACGTATACAAACACATTGGTTCTATATACAATCACTCAATACATACAGTTAATGTATTCTATCAACCGTCAAGTTCCATGACACATTTCATTGATTAGTTTCAGTTTGCCTAATCATCATGCATTGTCTACAACAATCACGACTATCCTCCACCGATAGCCCAAAGCAGTTATTTCTAAACAGAAATAAATGCACAAATGGATATTCAATCAACATTTCATTTCCTCATTTCTCACCATTAATTATCCCAATTAATCAAACAATGTAATTAGGCCATTTTCCATAATTACCATTTCAACCCTTAGGTCCCATTTTCATCAATGATTTAACATCAATTCCATTTCTCCATGCCAAACATGCATCTAGGTTTATTATGAATAAAACCCCAACTTTTGTAAAATTACACAAAAGCCCCAAACTTTCACAAAATTACCAAACCAACCCTAACATCTCAAAATACCAAAATTTAAAGACAAAATCCATAGAGAGGAGTAGGGTATCCCTACCTCGAAGTTTAAGCCAAAAAGGAGATGAAGACTCGAAGATCAACTTGCTCCAAATCCAAACTTTTTCAGATTAAAACAAAGCTCTCAACGCCCTCTATCTTTTTAACAAAGGCTCTAGGCTAGATTCACACTCTAGGGAGATCGAATCTTAGAGAGAGTGTAAGTTTAGAGAGAGAGGGTCTCGGATTTAGGGTTTGATCAAAAAAAGAAATGAAAAACTGAAGTTTAAAATCGCTACTGTCCGCTGATATAAAACACGCTCGCTGGAGCGAAGCCTTGGTCGCTCGAGCGACCAGACACAGAAACTCTCGCTCGAGCCAAGAAGTTCTCGATCGAGCGAAGAAAAACCCAGACCGCTCGAGCCAAGAAAAGCTCACTCGAGCCAAGAAAGGCAACTCTCAGGTCCAGAACCAGACGCAACACTCGCTCGAGCGAAGCCACCCTGGCTCGACCCACCAGACACGAACCTCACTCTCGCTCGAGCGACCAACTCCTCGCTCGAGCGAAGGTCCAAAAATCTGGGCAGCAACACTAGGCTCCCAAACACAACCAACCTGTAACAAACCTGCCCAACACATCTTATAACTCAATATACAAAGTAAAGAGGATGCAAACAAGATAATAAACAACAACCAACATCCACGGACACATGTCCGGATCACTGTACAACAAGGGTAAACCCGGGATCGCTATAACCTCCACCCCCTAAAGAATTTCGTCCCCGAAATTATGCACAAGTTTTCAAAACAAGTTTTCCTCCATTTTAAACAATGTTACATTTTAACATTCAACAATTCGACCCATTACCGGTCATCCCATCTCTCTAAGAAGAGGCATTTCACAATATGTAAACAACATATGTACTTTCAACATGCATTAACATTACGCATTATCTTTCCAATTTCAACCATATATTCAACACATATAGTGTCACATTCAACTTCCATATGAGGCAAGTTCTAAAACATACTTCCAATAAACCAAACATTTTCAATGTTTTACAACTTAAGACATATATAAAAGCTCTTAAGTTCAACAAAATGCAAAATTTAAATACAAGATCACATATCAACAAACAAGTCCGGATATTTCTCACGGACTCCCAACTCACGTTCCCAAGTGGCTTCCTCCACTCCGTGATGTTTCCACAAGACTTTCACCAAAGGAATGGTCTTGCCACGCAGGACCTGATCCCGCCTATCCAAGACCCGAACCGGTCTCTCCTCATACGAGGCATCCTCATCTACCTCTAAATCGGTCCAATCCAACACATGTGATGGATCTGGCTCATACTTCCGAAGCATACTCACACGAAACACGTCATGCACTCCGGACAACTGCGGCGGTAAGGCTAACCGATAAGCAACCTCACCAATCCTCTCAAGGATCTCAAAAGGACCAATTAACCGAGGGGATAACTTCCCACTCTTCCCAAACCTCATCAGACCTCGCCTAGGTGATATCTTCAGAAAGACATGATCACCTACCTCAAACGCCAAAGGCCTCCTCCTACGGTCGGCATAACTCTTTTGTCGACTCTGGGCTGTAACAAGCCTCCTACGGATAAGCTCAACTTTCTCCGTCGTCTCCCTAACCAACTCCGGACCCAACAAAGGTGTATCTCCCACCTCGGCCCAACAAACTGGAGACCTACACGGTCAGCCATACAAGGCCTCAAACGGTGCCATACCGATGCTAGACTGAAAACTGTTGTTATAGGCAAACTCTACCAAGGGCAAGTGCCTCTCCCACGTCCCACTGAAGTCAAGGACACAACCCCGAAGCATATCCTCGAGGATCTGAATAGTACGCTCGGACTGCCCGTCAGTCTGAGGATGATAGGCCGTACTAAAGGTCAACTTAGTGCCCAAGGCACTCTGCAAACTCTGCCACAACCTAGTAGTAAAACGAGGATCTCTATCTGAGACGATCGTCACTGGGACCCCGTGCAATCTCACTACGTCCCGAATATACAAATCGGCAAGATGATCCACCGAATCTCTCACGCGCATAGGAATAAAGTGCGCCGACTTAGTCAACCGGTCTACAACCACCCAAATAGCATCACTACCCCGTTGAGTCCTCGGAAGACCCACAACGAAGTCCATAGTGACATGCTCCCACTTCCACTCGGCAATAGGCAAGGGTTGCAACAAACCCGCTGGCCTCTGATGCTCGGCCTTCACTTGCTGGCAAGTAAGGCACTTCGATACGAAAACAGCCACATCTCTCTTCATACCCCGCCACCAAAACTGGCGACCCAAATCCTGATACATCTTAGTACCTCCCGGATGCACCGCAAGGCGCGAATGATGAAACTCTCGGAGTACTTCCTCTCGGCAAGACTCCGGTACAAACAAACGGTCTCGGTATCTCACACTCAGGTCGGGATACACCGTCAAACCCTTCTCAACTTTCCCACTGGAGATCATCTCTCGGAGGGATTTTACCTCAAGGTCACCTCTCTGTGCCTCTAACACTCTAATCACAAGTGTAGGCTGCGTAACAACAGAAAACAAGGCCGCAGCCTCAACAGATTCGCCCAGTAGCAAATCAAACTCGCCAAGTGCTCCCAACATCTCCCATTCCCGGATGGCTATACTAGCTACATCACTAATGGATTTTCTACTAAGGGCATCGGCCACAACATTGGCCTTTCCCGGATGATAATGCAACTCAAAATCATAATCCTCGATGAACTCCATCCATCTGCTCTGCCTCAAATTCAAGTCTCTCTGTGTAAACAGATACTTCAAACTCTTGTGGTCCGAGAACACCTCGAACTTCTCACCATAAAGGTAGTGCCTCCAGATTTTCAAGGCAAAGATCACAGCCGCTAACTCTAGGTCGTGTGTGGGGTAATTCTTCTCGTGTATTTTCAACTGACGTGAACCATAAGCTACCACTTTCCCCTCTTGCATCAACACACAACCCAAACCCTCTCGTGAGGCATCACAATAAACCGCATAACCCAACCCTCTCTCCGGAATAATCAACACCGGAGCGGTGGTCAATCTAACTTTCAGCTCTTGGAACGACTTTTCACAAGTCTCACTCCACACAAACTTGACTCCCTTCCGAGTCAGTCTAGCCAACGGTGACGCTAACCTAGAGAAATCTTTCACAAACCGACGGTAATACCCAGCTAATCCCAGAAAACTGCAGATCTCAAACACACTCTTAGGCTGTGCCCAATCTTGCACTGCCTCAACCTTGGATGTATCAACAGACACCCCTTCCCCGGATACCACGTGGCCTAAGAATTTGACTTCCCTCAGCCAGAACTCACACTTCCCAAACTTGGCATACAACCTATGGGCTCTAAGCAACTCAAGCACCACTCTCAAGTGTGCCTCGTGCTCCTCCTCTGAAGGCGAATAGATAAGGATGTCGTCCACAAAAACGACCACAAATCGGTCTAAGAACTCCCGGAAAATCCGGTTCATCAAGTCCATAAATACTGCCGGTGCATTGGTAAGCCCAAATGGCATCACCAGAAACTCGTAATGGCCATACCGCGTACGGAATGCCGTCTTCAGAATATCCTCTTCCCTGACCCTCAACTGGTGGTAACCCGATCTCAAGTCTATCTTAGAGAAACAACGGGAACCCTTCAACTGGTCAAACAAATCATCTATACGGGGCATAGGATACTTATTCTTAACCGTAGCCCGATTCAACTTCCGGTAGTCAATACACAATCTCAAGGCACCATCTTTCTTTTTAACAAAGAGGGCCGGTGCTCTCCACGGCGAAACACTAGGGCAAACAAAACCCTTATCTAACAATTCCTGGAGCTGAACTTTCAACTCAATCAACTCTGCTGGAGCAAAACGGTAAGGTGCCATAGAAATCGGCGCCGTGCCGGGCACTAAATCAATAGAGAACTCTATCTCTCGGTGAGGTGGCAAACTAACAAGATCTTCGGGAAAGACATCTGAATACTCACAAACCACCCTCGGCAATATAACCTGGGTCTCATCACACTCACCACTCTCAAAGCTAGCAAGTAGACCGCTAAGCTCACTTCGCCCTCGCGAATCATACCCCGGTGGCAAAACACTACCAACCCGGTCTCCCAAGAAATGGAACCACTCCCCGCTCAAGGTACATAACGTGACCCTCTGGCGGTAGCAATCGATAACAGCCCGGTATGACGATAACCAGTCCATACCCAAAATAACGTCAAAACCCTTCATGGGCATGACAACAAACGGAAAAGGAAGCCTATAGTCGGCGACCTCTATATCACATCCTCTAACACCCTGTTTCAGGATCAACTCACCACCCAAAGGCGATACCACACAAATAGGAGATGCTAACTGTGCTAACTCCAATTCCAAAACAGATGCAAATGTAGCAGATACAAAAGAATGAGATGCACCCGTGTCTATCAATACACTAGCAACCGAGTTGCAAAACAGAAAAGTACCTCTCACTACCGATGGAGCCGGTACTAAATCCTGCGCGGTAACAGCATACACGTGCCCCGTAGGCCCCTGGTCTACCTGCTCACCTCTCGGAGCAAAAGACTGCTGCACAGACTGGGATGACGAAGCTCCCGGATTGGCCCTCGAGGCCTGCACAGACTGAGCTGGCTGAAAACCCTGCGTCTGCCTAGAACCAGACGCTCCCGAAGTGGCACTCAACTGCGGGCAAAACCTCTTCAGGTGCCCAGGCTGTCCACACTGATAACAAGACAAGGGCTGCCCCCTGCCCAAACTCTGACTCTGCGGTCTAACTGAAGAAGAAGCAGCTCTCTGACCCCCACCCTTCTGCGGGCAAACAGAAACCTTGTGACCCAACTGGCCACACTTGTAACAGGTGAAATCCCCCTGACCACCTCTCCCAGAGCCTGCACTCGGGACTGGGAAGGTCGATCTAGCAACACCACCTTGCGACTACTGAGGGTTAGAACCCCTCTGCCTCTTGCCATCACCCTGACTATCCTGGCTTCTCTTGGAGCCTCTCTGCCCCTCATCCTCCTCCTGCATTATGAGCTCCATATGAGCTGCAGCATCTACCAGGTGTCTATACTCTCGGATATAAGACCCACCAACTCTCAACTTGAGGCCCCGCCTCAACTTCCGCTCAAACTCATAGCAACGGCGTTCCTCAGACGCCACCAGTTCCGGTGCAAACCTGGACAGACTGGTAAAAGTAGCCTCAAACTCGGCCACTGACAAGCCCTGCTGATTAAGCCGGCTAAACTGATCCCTCAGCTTCTCCCTAGCTGCTGCAGACAAAAACCTCTCCTGAAAAGCATTTATAAACGCCTCCCAAGTACCACCAACACGAGCCTTCTCGTACTTCTACCATTGACCCGCATCTCCCTTCAGTTGGAAGGATGCCAAGGTCACTTTCAGTGCTCCGTCCTCGATGCCAAGCATCTCGAACGTCTTACTCATTTGCTCTAGCCACTCATCAGCCTTCAGTGGCTCCTTCGGATCCCCAATAAACTCATCCGGATTAGACCGGAAGAACTCCCTTTTCAAGAAAGAAGGCCCTGCCTCAGCTGCCTGATTCCCCGCTCTGAGAATACCCAAAGCCCCTGCTATCTCTCTGGCCAAGGCACCCATGGCCTGCTGACCCACTGGCTCGGCCACATTGGCCTGACCAACTCCCTCTTGCACTGCCGGAATCTCACCCGGTAACGGTGCTTCCTGCCTCGCAGGTCTACCACGCCTAGCACCTCTTCCTCGTCCTGACATCCTAATAAAGGTACACAGAACATTAGCACACTCATAAATGTGCCGAAACTAAACACTCACGTCCTAATGCATGGACAACTGTAATTCACTCCACATAAGCACATAAACACATAAGCACTTACGAATTTCATTTCCAGATAATGATAGTCCTGAGGCGTTACTAGAGTTCCGGTTAGAAACAGCATTGATCAAGTGCTTTTCCAACAAGACTCCCAGAAACCCAAGGATCCAATCAACATCCTAGAAATTAAATCCCATACCCACATAGTCACATAAGCATGTTATCAAGTAAGCACATAGCATATGATACTACATCTAGGTCTCTATCAAGCGAGACAAACCCATTGTGATACTAATCACTTCCCACGTACCCAAAGTATTCGAACCCGGTACGCTCTGATACCAAGTTGTAACGCCCTCAAAATAACAACATTAAACCCATCAGATAAGACATGCATTTACATATAAACTAACCACATACTTTTCTTCATTAGAGTTCCATTACATAAGTATTACATGTTAACATCAAAACAAAATGCCCTACGAGCTTACAGCTTTCCAAGTTAACACTTGGTTACAGCAAAAGAGTACTAACTCGTTTACACATTAAGCCCTTGGCTTGAAGTTACATGTAATACATCAAAAGTTAAGCGACAAAAGTATGTCCGCCTCTAGCCTCCCAGCTATGTCCTTGGAGGAGGCATGCTACCTGTACCTGAAAATGATATTCCCATATAGGGTGAGCCACAGCCCAGTAGAAATACACTAAACCAACCATGAACAATGACTAAAAGATTAGCAATTGATAGATGGCCAACACTGATACATTCACATAAATTACACATTTATGTCATACAACTTATGAGTCTAAGTTACCTTTCATTTTCCCTTTTTCAACAGATAAGCATGCTAGCTCTATCATCATTTCCACAGATATGTATAAAAACTATATCCCACATTCAGATAAGCATATAAGCTATATCCACATTCTCAACAGATATGTATAACAACAATATCCCACATTCACAGATAAGCATATAAGCTGCATCCACACTTTACCAAGATAAGCATATAAGCTCTATCTTCACTTCTCTAGACAAGCATATGAGCTGTGTCTACGGAGTTCATCCCCTATCTTCTCCCAACACTATCCGGTTTAGAGGTACATCCCCTATATTCCCCTAACCCGCGGAGTACATCCCCCATCTCCTCCGCCACACATAACGTATACAAACACATTGGTTCTATATACAATCACTCAATACATACAGTTAATGTATCCTATCAACCGTCAAGTTCCATGACACATTTCATTGATTAGTTTCAGTTTGCCTAATCATCATGCATTGTCTACAACAATCACGACTATCCTCCACCGATAGCCCAAAGCAGTTATTTCTAAACAGAAAATAAATGCACAAATGGATATTCAATCAACATTTCATTTCCTCATTTCTCACCATTAATTATCCCAATTAATCAAACAATGTAATTAGGCCATTTTCCATAATTACCATTTCAACCCTTAGGTCCCATTTTCATCAATGATTTAACATCAATTCCATTTCTCCATGCCAAACATGCATCTAGGTTTATTATGAATAAAACCCCAACTTTTGTAAAATTACACAAAAGCCCCAAACTTTCACAAAATTACCAAACCAACCCCAACATCTCAAAATACCAAAATTTAAAGACAAAATCCATAAAGAGGAGTAGGGTATCCCTACCTCGAAGTTTAAGCCAAAAAGGAGATGAAGACTCGAAGATCAACTTGCTCCAAATCCAAACTTTTTCAGATTAAAACAAAGCTCTCAACGCCCTCTATCTTTTTAACAAAGGCTCTAGGCTAGATTCACACTCTAGGGAGATCGAATCTTAGAGAGAGTGTAAGTTTAGAGAGAGAGGGTCTCGGATTTAGGGTTTGATCAAAAAAAGAAATGAAAAACTAAAGTTTAAAATCGCTACTGTCCGCTGATATAAAACACGCTCGCTGGAGCGAAGCCTTGGTCGCTCGAGCGACCAGACACAGAAACTCTCGCTCGAGCCAAGAAGTTCTCGATCGAGCGAAGAAAAACCCAGACCGCTCGAGCCAAGAAAAGCTCGCTCGAGCCAAGAAAGGCAACTCTCAGGTCCAGAACCAGACGCAACACTCGCTCGAGCGAAGCCACCCTGGCTCGACCCACCAGACACGAACCTCACTCTCGCTCGAGCGACCAACTCCTCGCTCGAGCGAAGGTCCAAAAATCTGGGCAGCAACACTAGGCTCCCAAACACAACCAACCTGTAACAAACCTGCCCAACACATCTTATAACTCAATATACAAAGTAAAGAGGATGCAAACAAGATAATAAACAACAACCAACATCCACGGACACATGTCCGGATCACTGTACAACAAGGGTAAACCCGGGATCGCTATAAAAAATCTGGGCAACAAGGAATGGGACTAAAGCGCAACCAACCTATTCGAAACACGTCCAATGCATCCTAAAACTCAAACACACGGATTTAAATGATAACAACAAGATATACAACCACCAACTCCACGGAACCTACGTCCGGAATACAACAATCAAAGGAAGAGGAACCGGGATCGCTATAACCTCCCCCCTTAAAGAATTTCGTCCCCGAAATTAAGTACAGGTTTTTCAAAAACATGTTTTCTCAATTAGCAACATTATTACAATGTAAAATTCAACAACTTGACCCATTACCGGTCATTCCATCTCTATTCAAGAGGCAAACTTCCAACATAATCTCCAACATGCATTATCAACATGCATCACAAAACAAATTCAATGCCAAAATTATATTTGCATTTCTAAAACAGAGTTAACATATGCAATGTCAAAATAAACTTCCATTACAAGGCAAGTTCCACAATATTTCCATAAACCAAAACATTCACAATGTTTTACAACTTAAGACATATTTAATGCACTTAAAATTCATCAATATTACAAAATCCCAATACATGGTTAAACACTTACAAACAAGTCCGGATATTTCTCACGGACATCCGCCTCACGTTCCCAAGTGGCTTCCTCCACTTCGTGATGTTTCCACAAAACCTTAACCAAGGGAATGGTCTTGCCTCGCAAGACTTGATCCCGCCTATCCAAGACCCATACCGGTCTCTCCTTATACGAGGCATCCTCATCTACCACTAAGTCAGTCCAATCTAACACGTGCGATGGATCCGGCTCGTACTTCCGAAGCATACTAACATGAAATACGTCATGCACTCCGGACAACTGCGACAGCAAAGCTAAACGGTAAGCAACCTCCCCAATCCTCTCAAGGATCTCAAAGGGACCGATAAATCGAGGGGACAACTTCCTACTCTTTCCAAACCTCATCAAACCCCGCCTAGGTGATATTTTCAAGAAAATATGATTACCCGTCTCAAATGCCAAAGGCCTCCTCCTACAGTCGGCATAACTTTTTTGGCGACCCTGGGTTGTAACAAGCCTCTTACGGATAAGCTCAACTTTCTCCGTTGTTTCCCTCACCAACTCCAGGCCCAACAAAGATGCATCACCCACCTCGGCCCAACAAACCGGAGACCTACAGGGTCGGCCATACAAGGCCTCAAACGGCGCCATACCGATACTAGACTGAAAGCTGTTGTTGTAGGCAAACTCCACCAAGGGCAAGTGCCTCTCCCACGTCCCACTAAAGTCAAGGACACAACCTCGAAGCATATCCTTAAGGATCTGAATAGTACGCTCGGACTGTCCGTCAGTTTGAGGATGGTAAGTTGTGCTAAAGGTCAGTTTAGTGCCCAAGGCACTTTATAGACTCTGCCACAACCAATCAGTAAAATGTGAATCTCTATTGGAGACGATCGGCACTGGGACCCCGTGCAACCTCACTATATCCCGAATATACAAGTCGGCAAGATGGTCTACCGAATCTATCACGCGCATAGGAATAAAGTGCGCTGACTTAGTCAATCGGTCTACAACCACCCAAATAGCATCACTACCCCGCTGAGTCCTCGGAAGATCTACAACGAAGTCCATAGTGACATGCTCCCACTTCTACTCGGCAATAGGCAAGGGTTACAACAAACCCGCTGGCCTCTGATGCTCGACCTTCACTTGCTGACAAGTAAGGCACTTAGACACGAAAACTGCCACATCCTTCTTCATACCCCGCCACCAAAACTGACGACCTAGATCACGATACATCTTAGTGCCTCCCGGATGTACCGTAAGGCGTGAATGGTGAAACTCTCGGAGTATGTCCTCTCAGCAAGACTCCGGCACAAACAGGCGGTCTCTGTATCTCACACTCAGGTCGGGATACACAGTCAAACCCTTCTCAGCCTTCCCACTGCAGATCTTCTCTTGAAGGGATTCTACCTCAAGGTCACCTCTCTGTGCCTCTAACACTCGATTCACAAGTGTAGGCTGCACAACAACAGAAAACAAGGCCGCAACCTCAACGGATTCACCCAGAAGTAAATCAAACTCACCAAGTGCACCCAACATCTCGCACTCCCGGATGGCTATACAAGCAACATCACTAATGGATTTCCTACTAAGGGCATCGGCCACAACATTGGCCTTTCCCGGGTGATAGTGCAACTCGAAGTCATAGTCCTCAATGAACTCCATCCACCTCCTCTGCCTCAAATTCAAGTCCCTCTGTGTAAACAGGTACTTCAAACTCTTATGATCTGAGAACACCTTGAATTTCTCACCATACAGGTAGTGCCTCCAAATCTTTAAGGAAAAAATTACTGTTGCTAACTCTAGATCATGAGTAGGGTAATTCCTCTCGTGAATCTTCAACTGACGTGAGCCATAGGCTACCACTTTCCCTCCTTGCATCAAGACACAACCCAATCTCTCTCGTGAGACATCGCAACAAACCGCATAACCCAAACCTCTCTCCAGAATAATCAACACCGGAGCGGTGGTCAATCTAACTTTCAACTCTTGGAACGACTTTTCACAAGTCTCACTCCATACAAAATTGACTCCTTTCCGCGTCAATATAGTCAACGGCGAAGCTAGTCTAGAGAGATCTTCCACAAACCGGCGATAATACCCAGCTAATCCAGGAAAACTACGGATCTCAAAAACGCTCTTAGGCTGTGCCCAATCTTGCACTGCCTCAATCTTGGATCTATCAACAGACACCCCTTCCCCAGAAACCACATGGCCTAAGAACTTGACCTCTCCTAGCCAGAACTCACACTTCCCAAATTTGGCATACAACCTACGGGCTCTAAGCAACTCCAGCACCACTCTCAAGTGTTTCTCGTGCTCCTCCTCCGAAGGTGAATAAATCAAAATGCCGTCCACGAAAACGACTACAAAACGATCTAAGAATTCTCAGAATATCCGGTTCATCAAATCCATAAACACTGCCGATGCATTAGTGAGCCCAAAAGGCATCACCAGAAACTCATAGGGGCCACACCGCGTACGGAATGCCATTTTCAGAATATCCTCCTCCCTGACCCTCAACTGATGGTAACCCGATATCAAGTCTATCTTGGAGAAACAACAGGACCCTTTTAACTGGTCAAACAAGTCATCTATACGGGGCATAGGGTACTTATTCTTAACCGTAGCCCGATTCAACTTCTGGTAGTCGATACAAAGTCTCAAGGCATCATCTTTCTTTTTAGCAAAGACGGTCGGTGCTCCCTACGGTGAAACACTAGGGCGCACAAAACCCTTATCTAGCAACTCTTGGAGTTGAACCTTCAACTCACTCAACTCGGCTGGGGCAAAACAGTAGGGTGCTATAGAAATCGGTGTTGTGCCTGGCATTAAATCAATAGAGAACTCTATCTCTCGATGTGGTGGCAAACTAACAAGATCCTCGGGAAAAACATCTGAATACTCGCAAACCACTCTCGGTAACTCAATCCCAGTCTTATCACACTCACTACTCATGAGGCTAGCGAGAAGACCACTAAGCTCACTCCGTCCTCGCGGATCATACACCGGTGGTAACACACTACCAACCCGATCTCCCAAGAAATGGAAACACTCTCTGCTCACGGTACAAACGGTGACCCTCTGGCGGTAACAATCAATAACTGCCTGGTATGACGATAACCAGTCCATACCCAAAATAACATCAAAACCTGACATGGGCATAACTACAAAAGGAAATGGAAGTCGGCGGTTGGCGACCTCTATGTCACAACCTCTACATCCGTGTTTCAAAATCAATTCACCCCCAACAGGCGATATAACACAAATAGCAGATGCTAACTGTGCTAACTCCAATCCCAAAACAGATGCGAATGCAGCAGATATAAAAGAATGAGATGCACCCGTATCAATCAACACATTGGCAACTGAGTTGCAAAACAAAAAGGTACCTTTCACAACAGATGAAGCTGGTACAAGATCCTGAGCGGTAACATCATACACGCGTCCTGTAGGCCCCTGATCCAGCTGCTCACCTCTCGGAGCAAAGGACTGATGCACAGACTGAGACGATGAGGCCCCCTGATTGCCCCTCGAGGCCTGAACAGACTGTGCTGGCTGCGAACTCTGCGTCTGTCTCAAACCAGACGCACCGAGTGTACCACCCAACTGTGGGCAGAACCTCTTCAGGTGTCCTGTCTAACCACACTGATAACAAGAGGATGATCGGCCTCTGCCCTAACTCTGACTCTGACTTTGAGGTCGAGTTGAAGATGAAGCTGCTCCCTAACCTTCTCCCCTCTGCGGGCAAGCTGGAGACTTGTGGCCCAGCTGACCACATTTGAAACAGGTAAAGTCCCCCTGGCTGCCTCTCCAAGAACTTGAACTCGGCACTGGAAAGGTAGATCTCGCTAAAACACTCTGGGACTGCTGAGGGTTAGAACCCCTCTGCCTCCTACCATCCCCCTAGCCTTCCTAACTCCTCTTGGAGCCCCTCATCTTCTCCTCCTCCTCCTCCATCATAGACTCCATATGGGTTGCGGCATCCACAAGACGCCCATACTCCTGGATCATGGATCCCCCAACCCTCATCTTGAGGCCATGCCTCAACTTCCTCTCGAACTTAATACAACGGCATTCCTCCGACGCCACGAGCTCAGGTGTGAACCTGGACAAACTGGTAAAGGCGGCCTCAAACTCGGCCACTGACAAACCTAGCTGCTTGAGCTAACAAAACTGGTCTCTCAGCTTTTCCCTGATAGTTGGGGCTAAGTACTTCTCCTGGAAAGCATCTACAAAGGCCTCCCAAGTGCCACCAATACGGCCCCTCGTGAACTTCCACCATTGACCCGCATGCCCCTTAAGCTGGAAAGATGCCAAGGTCACCTTTAATACCCTGTCCTCGATGCCAATCATCTCAAATGTCTTGGTCATCTGCTCTAACCACTCATCAGCCTTAAGTGGCTCCTTTGGATCCCCAACAAACTCATCCAGATTAGACCGGAAGAACTCCCTCTTTTGAAAGGAAGGCCCTGCATTAACAACCTGGGCCTGGACCTGGGCCTGAACTGGATTCTCAGCTCTGAGAATGCCCATGGATTCCCTCAAAGCATCTGCTATCCCACGGGCTAAGGTGCCCATAGCCTGCTGACCTGTTGGCTCGGCCACATTGGCCTGACCAACCCCTTCCTGCTGTGCCGAAATATCATCCGGTATAGGCATTTCCCGCCTTCTAGGCCTGTCTCGCCTACCACCACGTTCTCGTCCTGACATCCTAATAAAGGTAATGAAGAACATTAGCACATTCACAAATGTGCCGAAGCTATAACACTCGCGCCCTAATGCAATAGACAACTGTAATTCACTCCACGTAAGCACATAATCACATAAGCACCTACGAATTTCACTTCCGGATAATGATAGTCCCAAGGCGTTACTAGAGTTCCCGTTAGAAACAGCATTGATCAAGTGCTTTTTCAACAAGACTCATAGAAACCCAAGGATCTAATCAACATCTAAGAAACTAAATCCCATACCCAAATAGTCACATAAACATGTTATCACATAAACATATAACACTACATATAAGTCTCTATCAAGCGAGATGAACCCATTGTGGTACTAACCACTTCCCGCGTACCCAAAGTATTCGAACCCGGTACACTTTGATACCAAGTTGTAACGCCCTCAAAAATAAACCCATCATAGCATACATTCACGATAAATAAAAGAGTTTTCATATTATAATCATCAGAGTATTCTTACAAAAGGTATTACCCGCTCGAGCGTGAAAAACACACCTGCAGAAGTTTTGTAGAGGCACAAAATACTAGGAGTGTGTAAACTCCGCTTGAGCACAAGAAGAACCACTCGAGCAGACAACCAAAAATCAAACTCCGCTGGAGCGCAAAGGGACCCGCTCGAGCGTACCACCAAAAATCTGGGCAACAAGGAATGGGACTAAAGCTTAACCAACCTATTCGAAACACGCCCAATGCATCCTAAAACTCAAACACACGGAATTAAATGATAACAACAAGATATACAACCACCAACTCCACGGAACCTAAGTCCGGAATACAACAATCAAAGGAAGAGGAGCCGGGATCGCTATATCACCTAACCCAATCTGTTAGCTCATCCGTCAGTGCTCGCGAAATTTAGGAGTTGAGATGACTAATCTATTTATTCTTTAAATAAGACTTGAAAATTAATTAATTTGTCCCATTAAATGATTTAAAATTTTGATAGATATACATCAGAAAAATAGATAATTATATCACTCAATCATAATTCAAATTCAGATATTGTCATTTTTTTTAAGATCCATATCTAAATTCTTACATTTTTTTTTGTGGTTTTTATTTATTTTTTTCAATTTATTTAAGATGGAGTTGTGGGTTTCTACTTTTTTTTTAAAAAAAATAATTTATCTGTGGTTTCTATTTATTATTATTTAAGTAAGTTATGATATGAGTTACATATGTGATAGACATGTGAGTTTTTATTGATTTAAAGTATGATGGTGGGACATATTTTCAAATTAGATTTGTTTAGATAAACGTTAACGATTTTTAAAATTTAAAATTGGATGTTGAGATGCAAAAGAAATATTTTAATTGAATAAATAAAAATCAAATTTATTAATTTTATCAGTTTGTATATATGATTTTTAGTTTTTTTTTGTCTATATATTATATAAGATATAGATAGATTTTTACAACTTTCAACAAAAACATTATCTGATTTTTTGGAGGAGAGAAACTGATATAAGATATAGATAGATATCCACAACTTTCATGAAAAATATTATTTGATTTTTTTGAGAAGAGAAAAAGAATGCAAGTTTTAATATTTTTTTGAAAATTAATGAGAGAGATTATGAAATATTTTTGCTATCTTCCCATTTAAAATCCATAAATTAATGGATAATTATGATATCTAAAATAAATAAACAAGTAAATTAGCCGATAGGTTTTTTTAATCTATTTTATAAATTGAAAAATCAATAATGTTAGAATGAGAGTTTGTAATTTTAGGAGGCTTTTCATTATAAACTCATTTTTCCTTATATAATATATAAATAGATAAATATAGATATAGATATTTATATTTATTTTAGATTTTTTTTAATATACAAATTATTTGTTTTAAAAAGGGTGCTGCAGTAATTATGAGAGAAGTCAAAAAGACTTGTAGGCTGAGAGAAGTTAATAAATGCTAAGGTTAAATTTTTTTTTTAAATCAAAAAATTAGAGAATCAAGATTGGGATATTAGGGCTTCCACAAGGCTTGTGGGTTAGAAACCCCATTTTCCTTATTAAATTTTTTTTAAAAAAAAAAACTATTTATATTGTGTCAAACATATTTATAAATTGGTAGTATAAAATATATGTAATTTTAAAAGAAAATGTTGCATTATTAAAGTAATAAAAATAAGAATTTATTATATTTGTTCGAAATTCACTGAATAAGTAAAACAAAAAAATAACTAAAATCTAAATTATTGTGGGCTTTCCATCAGCATTCCTGCATTGTCAACATGATAATTAATGTTATAATTAATGAAAAATACATATATTATGTATTTATAAAATGTTATAAAGTAAAAATGCTATACTTCCATTTGTTTTTTTTAACCTTTTGAAAGGTATAGACATTCTTCTGACCAATCTACATTTAAAAAAAATAACCGTTGAACTAACTACAATCACATTTTTCTTTTTGTGTGTGTTTATATTTATCCAATTTCAATCATATTAAAAAATCAAATTATAATTTTTTTTTTCGGCTAGATCAAATACAAATTAAAAAAGGAGATAACTTCAATCATACAAATCACAAATATTTTTATGCTATCTAATGACAATCATATTTTTTTCATAATAAAAAAAATAATTATAAAGAAGAACCATTAAAACGATTAAATCACATTAAAAAAAAAGAACCATTGAACAAACTACAATCACATTACATTTTTCTCACAATAAAAAAAATAAATGAAAAAAAAGAACCATTGAACTAACTACAATACAATCACATTAAAAAAAGAATTATTGAACAAACTACAATCATATCATATTTTTCCCATAATAAAAAAAAATAAATGAAAAAAAAAGAACCATTAAATTACTTACAATACAATCACATTAAAAAAAAAGAACCATTGAACTAACTATAATCACATTAAAAAAAAGAACTGTTGAACTAATTACAATCACATTTTTCTCTTTGTGAGTGTTTATATTTATCTGACTTCAATCATATTAAAAAATCAAATTATAATTTTTTTTTGGCTAGACCAAATACAAATAAAAAAATGAGATAACTTCAATCATACAAATCACAAATATTTTTATGCTATCGAACTATAATCATATTTTTTTCATAATAAAAAAAAATAATTGTAAAGAAGAACCATTAAAACAGTAAATAAAATGATTAAATCACATTAAAAAAAAAACCATTGAACAAACTATAATCACATCACATTTTTCTCATAATAAAAAAAAATAAATGAAAAAAAAAAGAACCATTAAACTAACTACAATATAATCACATTAAAAAATAGAACCATTGAACAAACTACAATCACATCACATTTTTTCCATAATAAAAAAAACAAATGAAAAAAAAAGAACCATTAAACTAATTACAATACAATCTCATTAAAAAAAAGAATCATTGAACTAACTACAATCACATTAAAAAAAAGAACTGTTTAACTAACTACAATCACATTTTTCTCGTTTTGAGTGTTTATATTTATCTAACTTCAATCATATTAAAAAATCAAATTATAAATTTTTTTTTTGGCTAGACCAAATACATCAAAAAAGGAGATAACTTCAACCATACAAATCACAAATATTGTTACGTTATCTAATTACAATCATATTTTTTTCATAATAAAAAAAAATTGTAAAGAAGAACCATTAAAATAGTAAATAAAACGATTAAATAATTGTGAGGGGGTTTTGACCAAATCTCCCAAAAGACATGGGGATTTGAAGAAATTAATAAATGCTGAAGTTTTTTTTTTTTTAAATCAAAAAATTAGAAAATTAGGATTGGAATATTGGAGCTCCCACAAGGCTTGTTGCTTAAAAATCCCCTTTTGCTTAATAGATAGACTAGCATATCACCCGTGCTATGCACAGATTGTGTTTGCAATTATCTATATATGTGAATTGTGATTTTTAAATGTCTTTTTTTTTTTTAAATGTCTTCTTTTTTTCCTTTTTATATTATATTAAATTTTAATATTTTGATAATAATCATATGTGTTATACTTTTCAAGTAATTAAATGTCTTTTTTTTAATTATATTATATTAAAGTTAATATTTTGATAATAATCATATGTATTGGACTTTTCAAGAAATTTTTTTTTATGCTTGTTCTTAATGCATTAAAGTGTTCTTATGAGGGATAATAATCATATGTGTTGGGACTTTTCAAGGAATTCATATGTGTTGGATTTCAAAGAATTTTTTTTTATACTTGTTCTTAATGAATTAAAGTGTTATTATAAGGGTAAGACTTGGCGGTTGAGAAAAATTAATAAATGCTAAGGTTTTTTTTTTGAGTTGCGATTTTTAAATGTTTTCTTCTTTTTTTTTAAATGTCTTCTTTTTTTCCTTTTTATATTATATTAAATTTTAATATTTTGATAATAATCATATGTGCACTACAACAAAAAGCAGTTTTAGCGACCAAAAATGTAAATTTCGTCGCTGAAAGTAGGACAATTGGCAACTAAAATTGAATTAATAGCCAAAAGTGAAGACTTTTGGCGACTAAAACAGTTTAGTAGCCAAATGTATACTTATTGGCGACTAAAAATCAGTTTAGTCGCTGATTATATGGGTTTTAGCGACTGAAACAATTTTATTAGCCAAAAGTGAAGGTTTTTGGCGACTAAAAGAAATTAGTAGCCAAAAGCATAGGTTTTGGCGACTAAAAAATGGTTTGGTTGCCGATTGTAGGTGTTTTACTAACAAAAAAAAAAATTGTAGCCAAAAGTAAAGGTTTTTGGCTACTAAAAAAAATTTTGTAGCTAAAAGTGGACAATTGGCGACTAAAATTGAGTTTAGTCGGCAAAAGTGGCGGTTTTGGCGACTAAAAATCAATTTAGTCGCCGAAAGTGGTTATTTTTAGGCAGAAATTAATTTTTTTAGCTACTAAATTATTGGTAGTAGCCAAAAGTGGCTCCTTTTTTTAAAAAAATAAATAATTTATTTTTTACATAAATTATATTGAATAAAAATAATTATGTTTATATATATAGGTAAATATTAATACGGGTCAATATACTATATAAATAATGTATTTTGCATATATATTCATGTGGTGTTATTGTGGCATAGTGGGGATAGTGTGTTGGTAGAGGTTTATAACCTAGAAGGTTAGTGGTTCAAAACTTGGGAAGAGCAGAGGGCAATTTTTTTTTTTCCTGAAATAAGCTTTTGGCGACTAAAAATTTAGTCGCCAAATGTATAATTTAAAAAATATAAATGAGCTTTGGCGACAAAAATTTTAGTCGCTACAGACTTGATTTTTGGGCGACTAAAAGTTTGTTAGTCGCCAATACCTTTCGCGACAATTTTCCGGCGACCAAGCCAGCGACTAAAAAATTTAGTTGGGGAAACTTAAAACCCGACTTTTGGAGACTAAAAATTCACTTTTGGCGACTAAAAATTTAGTCGCCAAATGTGTTTTTTCTTGTTGTGGTGTTAGACTTTTCAAGGAATTAAATTTCTTTTTTTTTATTATATTATATTAAAGTTTAATATTTTGATAATAATCATATGTTAGACTTTTCAATAATTTTTTTTTTATACTTGTTCTTAATGCATTAAAGTGTTATTATGAGGGATAATAATCATATGTGTTGGGACTTTTCAAGGAATTCATATGTTGGATTTCAAAGAATTTTTTTTATGCTTGTTCTTAATGCATTAAAGTGTTATTATGAGGGATAATAATCATATGTGTTGGGACTTTTCAAGGAATTCATATGTTGGATTTCAAAGAATTTTTTTTATGCTTGTTCTTAATGCATTAAAGTGTTATTATGAGGGTAAGACTTGGGGGTTGGGAGAAATTAATAAATGCTAAGGTTTTTTTTTTTTTTAAATCAAAAAATCAAGAAATTTAGATTGGGAGATTGGAGCTCCCACAAGGCTTGGGGTTAAAAACCCCCCTTTTGCTTAATATATAGTATAGTATAGACTATCCTATCACCCGTGCTATCTACGGAATAATTATAGATATTTACATTTGTTTTAATTTTTTTTAATATATAAATTATGTTTTTTAAGATTTTTTATAAAAATAATTTAACAATCTTATCACTAATCATAGTATACAGGAGAAATTAAAAAAGCTACTGCAGTAACTATGTATAGGC
The DNA here is from genome assembly GCF_055761805.1 of Camellia sinensis. Taxonomy (NCBI): domain Eukaryota; kingdom Viridiplantae; phylum Streptophyta; class Magnoliopsida; order Ericales; family Theaceae; genus Camellia; species Camellia sinensis. The sequence goes on from NC_138965.1 coordinate 89,043,259, forward strand.
TGTATCTATAATTATTTGTATAAGGGGATTTTAAATGCTAATAAGGGATTTTGACCAAATCAATAAATGCAGGCATATGGATTGGAAAAAGTTAATAAATGCTGATCAGTGGATTTTGACTAAATCAATAAATGCTGAGTTTTTTTTTTTTTTTAAATCAAAAATTTAGAAAATTAAGATTGAGAGATTGGAGCTCCCACAAGGCTTGAGGCTTACAAAGCCCCATTTTCCTTAATATATTTACAATTATCAATATATGTGAATTACGATTTTTAAATGTCTTTTTTTTTAAATGTCTTCTTTTTTTCCTTTTTTATATTATATTAAAGTTTAATATTTTGATAATAATCATATGTGTTGACTTTTCAAGGAATTAAATGTCTTCTTTTTTTATTATATTATATTAAAGTTTAATATTTTGATAATAATCATATGCGTTGGACTTTTCAATAAATTTTTTTTATGATTGTTTTTAATACATTAAAGTTTTATTATGAGAGATAATAATCATATGTGTTGGGACTTTTCAAGGAATTCATATGTGTTGGATTTCAAAGAAATTTTTTTATGCTTGTTCTTAATGCATTAAAGTGTTATTATGAGGGTAAGACTTGAGGGTTGTGAGAAGTTAATGAATGCTAAGGTTTTTTTAAAAAAAAAATCAAGAAATTTAGATTGGAAGATTGGAGATCCCACAAGGCTTGGGGTTAAAAACCCCCTTTTGCTTAATGTATAGTATAGATATAGAAAGACTAGCATATCACTCGTATAGCGATCCTGGTTTTTCCTCTCTTTATTTATTGTATTTTGGACTCGGTTCCGTGGATGTGTTGTTGTCTCATTCTCATTTCCATCCTTTACTCTTTGTATTTGAGTCTTAGGTTGTGTTGGGCAGGTTTGAAACAGGTTGGTTGTGCTTTGAAACCAAAGGTCGATGCCCAGAATTTGGCCTTCACGCTCGAGCGGGGCTTTTGACACTCGAGCGGGCCCTTTGTTGTTGCTTCTCCGCTCGAGCGGGCTTTTTGACGCTCGAGCGTGAATTTCCATCTCCCAATATTTTTTTCTCTGCGGGTCTTCGTACGCTCGAGCGGAGACTATCGCCTGCAAAACTTTTGGAAGTGTGCAATTGACGCTCGAGCGGCGCTTTTGACGCTTAAGCGTAAGTTTGTGTCTGACGCTCGAGCGAGGGTTTCCACGCTCGAGCGGGGCGACTTTTATATCAGTCTGAGTTTCACCTTTTTGAATCACTTTTTGATTTCCTTTCTCTCTCTTACTTTTCCAAAACCTCTATTGGAGAGCTTCTCTCTCTAGAAACCTAACTTCTCCCTAGGTATTGATCTAGTTTGAGTGATCTCCCTCCATAGTCCCTTTGTAAAAATTGTTGTGCTTGGTGAGGGCTTCCTATCAATCCGAAGACATTGGAGTTTGGAGCATTTCGAATTTATTCATCTTCTTCCTTTGAGCTCCGAATTTGAGGTAGGGATAACTATTCATTCTTATGTGCTTTAACATAAATGTTGAGCTATTTGTATAGATGGTTTGATTTGGGAAGTTAGGGTTTGAGGTGTGTTATATTGAAAAGAGGGGTTTTGTCTTTTTGACTCATATATGTATATTTTTGGGTCTTAAAAAGATATTATTGATGTGGTTGATAATATTTGAGCCTTTGGGTCAATATTGAGAAAAAAAGGAGGAAAATGCCATGCTTGGGTATATTTGGGTCATTAGTGTAATTAATGACATTTATCATGGAATGATGAAATTGGTACAATATGGGATGGAATGGTGGAGTTGGATTTATTAATCACTCACCTTTGAAAATATTGATAATTTTATCTGTTGATGCATTCATTATCCGTTTAGAAATAACTGTTTTGGACTATCGGTGGAGGATAGTCTTGATTGTTGTAGACAATGCATGATGATTAGGCAAACTAAAACTAATCAATTGAGTATGTCATCGAATATGACGGTTGGAATAATACATCAAATTTATGTATTGATTGATTATGTATATGATATGTGTTTATATACATTGTATTGTGTGGGAGGAGATAGGGGATGTACTCCACGGTTTAGGGGAAGATAGGGGATGAACTCCTAAACCGGATATTGTTTGGGAGGAGATAGGGGATGGACTCCATCGATACAGCAAATATGCATATCTATTGAAGTATTGATACAGCAAGTCTGTGTATTATATATGAAGTACGGAAGTGTATTATTTGAGATTGATACAACAATTATGTGTATCTATTGTGAAGTATGAAGTGTTTAATTTGAATTATTATCTCAATTGAAATGGAAGTACTGTTGATATGAGATGTAATCTCATTTAAATTGTTTGGCCAGGTTCTGAGCCATAGTTATGAATTGAGAAAGTGAATAAGAAATGGAAAATGGAATGAAACATGGATACAGTTGTCATGAAATTGAAATGGGTTAAGAATTGATTTATGTGAGTTAAACATTTATCAAATGCTAATGTTTTAGTCATTGCTCATATTATGTTTAGCATATCTCTACTGGGCGTTGGCTCACCCTATATGGGACATCATTTTCAGGTTCAGGTATTATACCGCCTCGGAGGTCATAGCTTGGATGGTTGTGGGAGTTGAAGACTCTTTTGTTTAGTTTTGTGTATTACATGTATATCAAGCCAAGGGCTTATTTTGTGTAGAGTTAGTACTCTCTTTTTTTGTAACCAAGTGTTGACTTGGAAAGTTGTAAGCCTATAGAGCATTTACTTTTGTTGTCAACATGTAATACATTTTGTAATGAATACTCTGATGAATAGAAATATGTTTATTTCTCTTATATTTCTGGTTGTCGCGAATGCACGATTTAGGGGTTTATTTTTAGGGCGTTACAACTCGTGCTATACACGAAATAAAATAATATATTATTTAATAAAAATATGATAATCATATTTAATTTTTTATATTATATAAAATAAAAGTTAAATGGAAGCTAACCAATCGGAATTTTATTAATTGTTTAAAATTGAGAAATTCAAAAAAATTTGTATGAGATATTGATCATAAAGCTTCTCACTACAAATCCCATTTTGCTTATATAAATGGAAATATAAGATTTACTTTATATAAGTAAAAAAATTCACTTTTTCCTTCTTTTCTCGATGTGGAATTATAAAATAAAAGTTAAATAAAGTTAGCTAATGGGGATTTTCTTAATTGTTTAAAAGTTAACAATTATTTAGGTGGAAAGTTTATTTTGAATCAAGCAATCTTAGTTGTTTAATCTTTAATTAGGTCAATCTTTAATTTATTTTGAATCAAACAAATTTAACCAATATATTTTGATAAAACCGCTAAAATCGCTATAGTGATCCCGGTTTTTCCCCGTCTTGTATTGTGTTCCTAACTCAGGTCTAGTGGTTGTATGTTGTTGTCTTATTCCTGTTTCCATCCTTTAATTCCTTGTATTTGAGTTTTGGGATGTGTTTGGTAAGTTTGGAACAGGTTGGTTGGGTATTGGAACAAATGGTTACTGTCCAGATTTTGGTTTCTTCGCTCGAGCGAGGCTTTTGTCACTCAAGCGAGCCTTGGGTTTTAGCTTCTTAGCTCGAGCGAGGGTTCCTGCGCTCGAGCAGGCTGTGTGTGGTGTGTCTCTTCGCTCGAGTGAGCACTCTTGTGCTCGAGCATGTGTCTGCGTCTTTGAAAAACCTGAAGGTTAGTATTCTTCACTCGAGCGAGTCTTTTGTCACTCGAGCGAGCGAGCTCTATGTTTTGTGCTCCTTCACTCGAGCAAGCACTCTTGCGCTCGAGCGTGCGTCTGGGTTGCAGACCTGAAGCTTTGCATTGTTTGCTCGAGCGATGCTTCCTGCGCTCGAGCGAGGTTCCTTTGTGTCTGGTCGCTCGAGCGACCACTTCTTTACTCGAGCGAGCCTTGTGTATATCAGATCGCAGCAGCGTGATTTTAATCACTTTTTCATCCCCTTTTTCACTCCAAACCCTAGATCCGACTCCTTCTCTCTCTACACACTCATTCTCTCTACAAATACACTTGATCTAGAGGGTTTCCACCTTACTCCGTTTGTTAAAAAGCTAAAGTGCCTCGTGGGCTATCTTTTGATCCAAAAAAGTGTAACGCCCTCAAAATAAACCCATAATTCATACATTCATAATACAGGAAATTGACAATACATTCAAGAGAATAAAGTGTACATCTATTTATCAGAGTATTTATCACAAAAATATTACATGTTGATAACAAAAGTAAATGCCCTACGGGCTTACAACTTTCCAAGCCAACACTTGGTTACAAAAAAGAGTACTAACTCAAACACATTAGGCCCTTGGCTTGAAATCTACATATAATACACAAAAAGACAACAACAAAAGTCTTTTAGCCTCTAAGCCTCCCAAGCTACGTCCTTGGAGGTGGCATATCACCTGAACTTGAAAATGATGTCTCATAGAGGGTGAGCCAATGCCCAGTAGAGATATACTAAACCAAGTATGAGAAATAACTAAAACAATAGCATTTGATGTATGGTTAACACTTATAAACCAATTTGCAAGACTTTACAATTCAACAACAAGTACATCCATTTTCCATTTCAATTTCCTTCACTTATACAGTTTCAATTCAAAATTATGGCTCAGAACCAAGCCAAACAATCCAACGAGACTATGACACATATTAAAAACACTTCCAAACTTCATGATTCACATGAGATTATAACTCATAATAAAACACTTCCATACTTCACAAATGATACACAGATTTGCTGTATCAATGGAGTCCATCCCCTATCTCCTTCTAAATATCCGGTTTAGGAGTCCATCCCCTATCTCCTCCCAAACCGTGGAGTACATCCCATATCTCCTCCCAAACAACATACATATACAATGCATTAAACACTTATCACATACAAAAGCAAAGCACATATTCAATGTGTTATTCCATCCGTCATATTTAACGACATATTCAATGAGATTAGTTTCTGTTTTCCCTAATCATCATCCAATGACTACAACAATCAAGACTATCCTCTACCGATAGCCCAAAGCAGTTATTTCTAAACAAATAATAAATGCATCAACAGATATAATATCGACATTTTCATAGATGGGTGATTTATTTATCCAACTCCACCATTCAACTTTATAATTCTCTAATTTCATAATTTCCAACTTAATTTCACATTTTCACAAATTAACTATTCAAATTAATTTATCACATAATTAGGGCATGTTTCCCTAAATCACAAGGTTGCCCCCAAGGCTCATTTTTCACTCATAATTCATAACCAACCCCAATTTCAAGTTTCTTACGCATGTTGGACCCAAACATGGAAAAACCTTCTTTTATAAATTACAAATCAAACCCTAATTTTTCCCAAAATTACCCAACCATACCAACTAATCAAAATGACTAAAATTTATATTAAAACTCATAGAATGGGGTAGGTTATCCCTACCTCAAATGGAGAAATCAAATGGAGGAGTTGATGAAAACTCGAAGTGCTCCAAACCAAGAGATTTTCAGATCAAAGTGAAGCCCACACCAAGCACAACCTTTCTTACAAAGGGACTAGGGTAGAAACACACTAGAACTAGGTATATTTTCAGAGAGAAGGTATATGTAGAGAGAGATTCAGCCGATCTAGGGTTTGAGAAGAAAAGAGATGTAGAAAAAGTGAAGAAGAAACTATTGCTGCGAACTAATATAATTGAGGCTCGCTCGAGCGAAGAAGTGGTCGCTCGAGCGACCAGACACAAAGAAACCTTGCTCGAGCATAGAAAGCCTCGCTCGAGCCAACAAATCGAAGCTTCAGGTTTGTAACCTAGAAGCATGCTCGAGCGAACAAAAGCTCGCTCGAGCAAAGAAACCCAAAACATAGTCCTCGCTCGCTCGAGCGAAAGAAAGCTCGCTCAAGCCAAGAAATGCAACCTTCAGGTCCAGAACCAGACGCAGACGTAAGCTCGAGCGCAGGACTTCTCGCTCAAGCCACTAGACACAACACCCAACACTCGCTCGAACAAAGGAATCCTAGCTTGAGCGAAGGAACTAAAACAAAGAGCTTGCTCGAGCGACAAAAGACTCGCTCGAGCGAAGACACCAAAATCCAAGCAGCAACCATTGGTTTAAACTCACTACCAACCTGTAATAAACCAGCCCAACACATCCTATAACTAAAATACAAGGTATTGAAGGACAAAAATAAGACATAAACAACAACTGACATCTACGAAACCAAGTCCAGATACAACAACGAAAGGAGGAAGAACTGGGATCGCTAAAAAAAGCGTGGACTTGGACCACTTTCAAGTTTCTTCTTTTTCTTTTTTGGGCTTCTAACTTCGACGTAGGGATAATCTACTCTTTCTTATGATTTTTGACATAAACATTGGTTATTTTGTATAGATGGTGGTGTTTGAGAGTTTTGGGCATGGTTGGGGTTTGATTTGAAAATTATGAAAGAGGGGTTTTCTTATTTGGGCTTCACATGTGTCTATGAGACCTTGATAACGGGTTAATAGTATATTATGGGTGAAATTTGGCCTTGAGTGCAATATTTGAGAAAATGGAAAGATTTTCCTTAATTGGAATTAAATAAGTTATTTAGTGGAAATATGAAATTGGTTTGGTAATTATGAAATTGAGAAAGTTGATGTTGTAGTGGTGTAGTCGGATTGACAAATCACTCACCTATGGAAAAGTTAATAAATTATCTGTTTGATAAATTTATTTATCTATTTAAAAATAACTATTTTGGGCTATCGATGGAGGATAAACATGATTATTGTAAAATTGCATGATGATTGGGTAAATCGAAACTAATCAATTGGAATATGTCATTGAATATGATGGTTGGTTTAACACATTGAATATGTGCTTTAATTGATCATTGTATATGATAAAGTGTTTAAATACATTGCATATGTATATTGTTTGGGAGGAGATAGGGGATGTACTCCATTTGTTTGGGAGGAGATAGGAAATGGACTCCATTGATAACTAAGTTGGCCGGAGTGTCCAGGGTGAAAGACCCAAAAACCTTATATACATCTGAATGATGTGGATGATTGAAGTGTTGATAATATGAGTTGTAGTCTCATTTTTTTTTAATTGTTTGGATAAATAATGAATCATGTTTATAAATCGATTTGGATAAATAAACGGAAGTGGATTGAAATACGGTTGTAAATGTTAATTAATTTTGAAAATGAGATATGTTGGTTTACAAGTGTTGGCCATTTGTCGAATGCTAATGTTTTAGTTATTTCTCATATTTGGTTTAGCATATCTCTATTGGGCTTTGGCTCACTCTACTGGGGACACCATTTTCAGGTACAAGTGACATGCCGCCTCCAAGATCTTAGCTTGGGAGGTTTAGGAGTTGAAGACTCTGCTTCTGTTATTTGTTTTGTTGATTACATGTAAATCTAAGTCGAGGGCTTTACTTGTAAAAGAGTTAGAACTCTTCTTTTGTGTAACCAAGTAGCAACTTGGAAAGATGTAAGCCACAGGGCATTCTATTATTTTTTTTGTAAATAGTTGGAACTTATATGAAATACCCTTTGTAATATTAACTCTGATGTATGTATGGAAATGTGATTAGCTATCATGAATATAGAACTGTTAAATAATGGGATGGTGTATTATTTTGGGGGCATGACAATCGCAGTAAAACTAGCGAATCAGTCAAACCAAAAACAGTTTACCCTATCGGCTAGGTCAAAGAACCAACCAACTTACACAAAAATTAATTAATTAAAACTTTTAAATTTTATTGTAATTTTAAAATTTCAACTGTCTTGAACTGAAACATACACAACACAACAATATTAAATGAGAGCATAAGGTTTATATGGTGAAACAACTCATTTTTTCCTTCTTTTCCTGATGTGGGATTATAAAATAAAATTTAACAGTTGTTTGGACGGGAAGTTCATTTATAATCAAGCAATCTCAGTCGTTCAATTTTTAATAAGGTCAATCTTAATTTATTTCAAATCAAACAAATCTAAGCAATATATTTTGATAAAATAGCTAAAACCGTGGTTAAACTAGTGAATCAGTCAAACCGAAAAGGATTAAACTTAATCGGCTAAGTCAAAAGACTAATCAATTTACAACAAAATTAATTAATTAAAACTTTTAAATTTTATTTTAAAATTTAAACCATTTTGAACTGAAACATGCACAATACTATAATATTAAATGAGAGTATAAGATTTATTTTATATAAGTGAAACAACTCACTTTTTATTTATTTTCTCGATGTGAGATTGTAATTATTTTAAAGTTAAATATTCAAAATCTCATACAAAATTATTTTTAAAATCAAAACGTCTATGCAGGATGGTAAAATAAAAGTTAAATGAAAGCTACCCAATGGAGATTTTCTTAATTGTTTAAAATTTAGAAAATCAAAAAAAAATGGTATTGATTATAGGGCTTCTCACTAAAAACCTTCTTTTGTTTATATAAATGGGAGCATAAGATTCACTTTGTATAAGTGAAACAATTCACTTTTTCCTTCTTTTCCCAATGTGGGATTGTAAAACAAAAGTTAAATGGAAGCTAACTAATGGGGATTTTTTTAATTGTTTAAAATTAAGAAATTTCAATAATTTATATAAATTAGAACATAAGATTCACTTTATGTAAATAAAACAATTCACCTTTTCCTTCTCTTTTTTTTTTATTTGCGATTGTAAAATAAAAGGTAAATGAAAGCTTACCAATGAGAATTTTCTTAATTGTTTAAAATTAAGAAAATTCAATAATTTTTGAATGAGGGTTTAGAACTTCTAAAAGGCTTCTCCCTAAAAACTCATTTTATAAGATTCATTTTATATAAGTGAAGCAACTCACTTTTTCTTTCTTTTCTCGATGTGGAATTGTAATTATTTCATAGTTAAATATTATGAGAGTTTCAAAAAATAAATAAATAAATAAAATTGCTAATTTTTGTAATTTTATAAATATTTAAAAATATACTATTGGCTAACAAAGTAACAATAGATTTTAAAAAAAATTAATTGAATTACAAGCTCTTAAAATCTCTCTCCTAATATTTATCTATTTCCTAAATCTCATAATCTATCTATCTATCTATTTATCTATGCTACATGTGACGACCGGCCTTCTTTTTCTCCTTATTCTTTCTTTCCTTCGCTTCATTCTCTTTTTATTCTTGTTGAATTGAAATGTCCGGAAATGGTTTCCAAATTCTTTTCTTTCGGTGTTGAATTTTTGTTTGTCCCGAAGGGTGCATAGGTGAGTTCGGGGTGCCGGGGTTGAAGTTGAAACTTTGGGCTGCTGGGCCAGGACCGCACGTGCGGGGCCGTAGGCCGCACGTACAGAATTGTACCGCACAAGCGGCCAAGCTTGACATGCATACTGTCTAAGGCTGCACGAGCGGTGGAGGGGGGCCGCACGAGCGGCCAACTAGGCAGTCCGTGCCCTGTTATCTTATAACGTTTTGGTCCGAATATATATCATCTCTAACTCATTTTTCTCTCATTCTAAACCTAATTTCTCTCCTCCTTGTCTCTAGAAAACACCTAAATCACCCAAAACTCTTTGGTTCTTGTGATTCTTGGAGCAAGATCACCAACATTTTCCCTCAAATCTTGAAGATCCAAGGCTAGGGCTTCACTTGGTGGGTAGAAATCAAAGCTCTCTTACCTATCTAAGCTAGGGTTTCTCTTCTCTATCTTCTCAAAGGCTTTGAGGTAGGGATTTCTTGAGTTATATATATAGTTTTGCTATTTTGGTGTTGATTTAAAAATATTCTTAAAGTTTTGTGCTAGATTTTAGATTTTGGTTCAAAATATTGAGAATCTTGAATATGTGTAACGCCCCCAAATAATACATAAAATCCAACAATCTTAACACGCATAGATATAAAAGAAATAAGCATCTTTCCATTCATCACAGTAGTTAGGTACAAAAGTATTACATGTTGACGGCAAAAGTAAATGCCCTATGGGCTTACAACTTTCCAAGTCAACACTTGGTCACAAAAGAGAGTACTAACTCAATTACAAAGTAAGCCCTTGGCTTGATTTACATGTAATACACAAAAGATAATCACAAAAAGTCTGTCAGCCTCTAGCCTCCCAAGCTACGTCCTTGGAGGTGGCATACCATCTGTACTTGAAAATGATGCCCCATATAGGGTGAGCCACAGCCCAGTAAAAATATACTAAACCAACTATAAGCAATGACTAAGATAATAGCATTTGATAGATGGTTAACACTTATGAACCATATTACAATATAATCCATTTCCATGACATAAAGTCCATGTTTCATTTCATATTCCTTTACTTATCAAATCATTCCAAAAACGTGGCTCAGAACCTGGCCAGATAGTTTAAATGAGATCACATCTCATATCAATAGTACATCCATTTCAATTTGGATAACAACTCATATTATTAAGCACTTCTTACTTCACAATAGATACACATAATTACTGTATCAATCTCAAACAAAACACTTCCATACTTCATATATGATATACAAATTTGCTATATCAATACTTCAATAGATACACATATTTGCTGTATCAATGGAGTACATCCCCTATCTCCTCTCAAACAATGTCCGGTTTAAGAGTCCATCCCCTATCTTCCCTTAAACCGTGGAGTACATCCCCTATCTCCTTCCACACAACACAATGTATATAAACACGTATCATATACAAGATCAATCAATACATAAATTTGATGTATTATTCCGACTGTCATTCTCAATGACACATTCAATCAATTAGTTTTAGTTTGCCTAATCATCATGTATTGTCTACAACATTCAAGACTATTGTCCACCGATAGCCCAAAGCAGTTATTTCTAAACAGGAAATAAATGCATAAATAGATATTATATCAACATTTCCATAGATGAATGATAAATTAATCCAACTACACCATTTAATCCCATAAACTCCCAATTTCATTATTCTCAACTCAATTCCTCATTTTCCCTAAAATTAATTATACAAATTAATTAATTTCAATAATTAGGGCATTTTCCCATAATCCTCAATATCAACCCTAAGGTTTGATTTCACCAATTTAACAACAATAAACCCATTTTTCAATGCTTTAATTTCACATGGAGCTTTATAACACAAAACCCCTCTTTTAAAATTTACAAACCAACCCCCAAACTTTCCCAATATTACCCAACATCACCAACTAATCAATATGCCAAAATTTAAAGACAAAGCTCATAAGATGGAGTAGGATATCCCTACCTCGAAATTAAAAGCTCAAATGAGAAGATGACCAAAATCCAAAGTGCTCCAAATCCTCTATCTTTCAGATTAAAAGGAAGCCAGACTCACCCTCTACCTTTCTTACAAAGGACTTAGGGTAGAAACACACAAGAAGAAGATGAATACCTAGAGAGAAGATGTGGAGAGAGAGAGAGAGAGCTCGGATCTAGGGTTTGAGAAGAAAAGAGATGCAAAAGGTGAGGTGTTTTCCTGCTGCTATGTACTGATATAATACAGGCTTGCTCGAGCAAGCAGACACAAAGAATCCTCGCTCGAGCGTAGAAAGTCTCGCTCGAGCCAACAAAGCGATGCTTCAGGTCTACAACCCAAAAGTATGCTCGAGCGACAGAATGCTCGCTCGAGCCAAGAAATCCAAAACATACACCTCGCTCGCTCGAGCGAAGAACTGCACCCTTCAGGTCCAGTACTGGACGCAGACGCAAGCTCTAGCGAAGGACTTCTTGCTCGAGCCACCAGATGCAAAACTCAACTCTTGCTCGAGCGAAGGAACCCTGGCTCAAGTGAAGGATCTAAAACACAAAGCTCACTCGAGCGACAACAGTCTCGCTCGACCGAAGAACCAAAATTCTGGGCAGCAACCATTTGCTCCCAATCACACCCAACCTGTAACAAACCTGCCCATAACATCCTATAACTTAATTACAAAGTATTGAAGGACGGAAACGAGATAAATACAACAACCAACATCCACGGAACCAAGTCCGGATTACACTAATCAATGGAGGGAGAACCGGGATCGCTATAATATGGGTTTGAAATCTCTAACCTTTACTACTTCTTGAGGGTTTCTCTCTATTAAACACATGATGAATGATTACGATGGAGTTTCTTTTAGAAAATGATGAAGTTTTTGCTTTCAATGAAAACCCTAGAAATTGGGGCTTTTGAAAAATAATGAAGATGCCTTGAAATTATTTATTTTCTTGTATCAAGAGGATGTATGAAGTTAGTCTCACCAAATGTCTAGCAAAATAGAAACTTTTGATATATGTGTATGTATCTAAATGGAGGCCCTCTTTTATAAAGTCCTTGATAAAAGCATATTTGTGTAGAGTGGTAAAGTGGTGAGTTATTGAGTGCCTTAAGTGTGGTAAAATACCTAATTGTAAAGTAACGGGCAGTGAAATGAATGATGACATATTAGCCATATTGAAAGTTTGGTCATGACGAATTAATGTTGAGGAATTATTGTGGTGTGTCGAAGACATGTGGCTATTGTGTGAAATGAGAATGTGTAATTATGCATTGAAGACGCATGGGTATCTTGTGGAAGAACATGGTAAGGAGGAAATGGAAATGTGATGTTGAATATGGTTGTAGACATACTTCTTTTGTTGAATATAAAAGAATGCTATGAGTTAGTAATTGTCGCATCATATTCTCAATTGTTTTAAAGTCATCATTGCATATCATGACATGAGTTAGAAAAGCATTCATTTTGAGAAAGATCATTGTAATGAGAACTAATGGAAATGTGTATGGGGTAAATACGTTGGTAAGTCTGGATAGGGGGTGTAAATGAGTTTGATAAGTTGGCCTGAGTGTCCAGGGTGAAAGACCCGAAAGCCGCGCGGATAGGTGTCGAGCCTTCCGGTTAATACCGGTAAAAATGATAGTTTGGTAGTACTCGTAGAGTCTACTTGCAGACACCAGCCTAGGGATTACCAGTGTCGTATTTACTGCCCCTGTTGATTTAAATGTTGAAAGTTTGAAATTGATGAGATTGCATAACATTATTGAAAACATGGTGGCTTTAAAATAATGCATTGAATATTATTGAGAACATGATGATTTTGAAATGGTGCATTGAAATAAGATTTCCTTCATTATTGGCACTTGCATGGTATTACATATGCATTTTAACGTTGATGGTATTGGCATAATTGTATATACTTTGTGAGGAATCTCTATTGGGCTTTATGCTCACCCCTATGGGAATTGGTGCAGGTAAAGATGTGGTGACCCCGCCAAGCTAAGGGCGTGAAGATGTTTTGAAGAAGAGTAGTTTGATTCTTAATTTTGTGATAATTGTTGTAAGCCAAGGGCTAATGTGTTTGGGTCCGAGAGACCATTATATGTAACCGGGCTATTGCCTTGGAACTTGTAAGCCCTTGAGAGCCTCATTTATTGTTGTAAAGCCCTGAAAAAATACAACATGAACCACCCACGTTAATCAACATTCACCCAATCAATAATGTCATAACTCTAACCTTTACATAATATACCATCAATGTTTAAATGTTCAAGAATATAGAAAATACATGAATCTACAGCATGTGAAGCATCTAATCTCAACACAAATAAAATGTCCCTAAGGGCTTACATCTTCCAAGCCAATAGCCCGGTTACACAAAGTGGTCTCTCGGACCCATATACATTAGCCCTTGGCTTACAAAAACATCACAACAAATAGAAGAGCAAGACTACTCTTCATCAGAACATATCCACGCCCTTAGCCCAGTGGAACCACCATATCTTAACCTACACCAAATCCCATAGGGGTGAGCATAACGCCCAGTAGAGAATTCTAACAAAGTATATACAGTTATGCGATTCTCAATAAAAATAATGCAAATGCCAATGCTATGCCATGCTCCTTTAAACAAATTTCATTTCATGCTTTTCTTAAAGATTTCCATTTTTCAACAAAAGCTTGCAATCTCAACACATTTCAAAAACTTTCCATTTTAATCAACAGGGGCGGTAAATACGACACTGGTAATTCCTAGGCTGGTGTCTGAAAGTAGACTCTGCGAGTACTACCAAACTGTCATTTTTACCGGGATTAACCGGAAGGCTCGACACCTATCCGCGCGACTTTCTGGTCTTTCACCAAGGACACTCAGGCCAACTTAACAAAATTCATCTACACCCCCTAACCGGACTTACCACGGTATTTACTCCTTTTCACATTGCCATAGTTCTTAATACAACATCACTTTCTTTCATGAAATAAATATCTTCAATCAAAATTTACAATGCAAAAATAATAACTGAATGCATATGCAATGCAGTGATTTCTCATAACTCAAAACATTTCCCATTTCCAAGTCGTCACAACAATGTCAACAATCAAATTTTCCATTTCCTCCTTTCATTACTCATTCCCAAGATAACCATGTGTCTTCAATACACAACATCAATTTTTCATCAATTTACCCTTCTCAAGCCACATATGAGGTTTTCAAATACTAGCCTCCACCATTCAAAATTCTCACAATCCAGTATACACAACAATTAACATTTCTCAATTAAATATTTTTCATGCATCTAACAACAACTTTAAGAAAATAAATCCTCCATTTCCTTACATCAAGGAGATTACCACTTCTTTTATCAAGACGTAAATTCCACACTCACTCACCCATTTTAGCACAAGGAAATAAGTTTATTCCATGAATTGTCCATGTTTTCAAAAATCCCCAATCTTCTAGGTTTTCACAAAAAAATCCAACATTGTTCATCTCTTTTATAAAATCTAATCATACATTTCAATCTCAACTCATGTTGTCCAAAATTTCAAGAAAATCTCTAAATGAACACATGATAGAGTTTGTTTTACAAAAATCATCAATCCCTTGAGTCACCAAACCCATTTTAAAAATTTTCAAGGAGAGTTACAAAATCAACTAAAAACTTACATAAATATATATAACTCAAAAGAAAACCCTCTAGGATTTATAAAAGAGTTGGGATACAACCCACATTTAAAACATCTCTACATTTTCAAAACACAAGATTGAAATCCACAAGGAACTATATGAAAACTCTTAAAACCAACATAAAGGTAGCAAAACTTGTATATATAACTCAAGAATGTCCCTACCTCAAGCTTGGAAAAGAAGATGAGCAAAAAGGTTGAAATCCCAAAGTTGTCAAAACCAACTTCTACTTGGATCAAAACGAAGCTCTTGACGAGATCTACAATCTTTCTCAAAGGAGTAAGGCAAGAAGATGCTTCCAAGAGAGTAGATTTAAAAACTTTTGAGCAAAAAGTGGTTTTGGGGAGAGAGAAAGAGAGAGACCCACTGTTTAGAGGGAGAAAAGAGAGAAAGAAAAATAAAGAAAAGGGTCAAGTGAGGGCCTATTTATAGCACTAGGTGAATTTAGAAATAAGCCCCAAAGTCAACCCATAATATCAAGTCAAAACCCCCAAAAAGTAGGGTCAAAAGTCGGACTAAAATCTGGAAAAAAAACTCTGTAGGGGTCGACCCCTGCAACAGTGGTGTCGACACCAAAGAGGAAAATCTAGGAAAACTAAGCTTGACTGCACTACTGGTGTCGACCCTACCCCAGACTGGTGTCTACCCTATGTTCCAGCAACCAACACACAGACAGAAGAGGGTCGACCCTCTCCCAGTTTGGTGTCTACCCTATTTTCCAGCAACTCCTCCAGAACTTCACCAACAGGAAAGGGTCGACCCTAGGAAGGCTGGTGTCGACCCTAAAATGGAATTTTTAAGTCTCCAAGGAACTTTTGACAAGAATAAGCGCGAACAACCAAACCCAACAAGTTTAATTCGGATTATACTCCTCCAAAACCAACCCATAACAACACCAAAGGTTTTCAAAACACAATAATGATTCAAATACACTTCCTAAAAGTTTTAAAAATGGTGCAAGTGCTACAATTGTGGTTCAATGATTTCTTTTACTTGCTCTAGATTCATGTACTAGTTCGTAAATAAATGTATATTGGCATGTGAGAAAACTTTAGTAAGCATTTGGAACCATGTAAATGATTTTGGTTAATATCTCATATTAGAATTGGATTGATGTAATAGTTATGTGGGATTATTTTCGGGGCGTGACACTACAAGCTCCTAAAATCTCTCCCCCCAATATTTTTCTCTTTCTTAAATCTCATGTCATAACAAAGTAACTATACTTAAAAAAATATTATACATTAAAAAAAAAACACACACAAATCTTATCTCATAACAAGGTAATTATATATATATTTTTTTAAAAATATTATAAATTCAAAAGTACATAAAACCACAATTGCTAATTTTTATAATTTTAAAAATATTTTAAAATACTACTATTGGCTAACAAAATAACTATATATTAAAAAAATAAAAATAAAATTGCTAATTTTTGTAATTTTAAAAATATTTTTGTAATACTATGGGCTAACAAAATACTATAGATTTAAAAAATAATAACTGAATTATAAGTTTCTAAAATCTCTCTCCTAATATTTATCTCTCGAGTAATGTTAAGTATAATGAAAAAAAATATCATGAAAATGATCACGAAAAAATCTACACCGTTTGATTACACATACAAAAAAATACCACACACTAATCAAAGGATAAAAAATCTTCATGAAACATTTCATGATATTTTTTTCATGATATCTAGTATTATTCTTATCTATTTCCTAAGAATAATGCTATATGTACCAATTAATGTACACACTAGTGTATCAACAAATGATGTGGCATCATTTGTATGGTTTAGGTATTTGTAATTTGTATAATAATTGTGGTCAATAATAATATCATAACACTAGTTAGTATACTAATGTGTACACTAATTGGTGCATATAGCACCATCGCTTTCCTAAATCTCATAATCTATCTATCTATTTATGCTATATATAATACCAAAGTGACTTTTCATCTTAGAGGCCTTAAGTGTTTTAAAACCTTGAATCTAATTTTTTGAATTTTTTATTTTCATAAAAAAAATAAAAATTAAAGCATCTATTGGCTATCTCAAGGACATAAATATTAACCTTCAAAATTATTTAATGCAAATATATTGCTGGTAAAGAGAAAGAAATAAATAAAAAAGAACACAATAAATCAAGCATTTATTTAAAAAGAATATAAATCTCCTACAATCTTCTCTCTCCTACAATAAATCTAATAAAAAGGAAACTCTCTCACCTGCCATAAAATATATACTATTAATATCTTTCATAACTGATCTGATTTATATAAACCTAAAATTAAACCTAACATAAAATAAGAATTAAACCTTATATCTAGATTCTCTCTCTATTCCATAATTAAACACAATTTTATTCCCGGATAAATTTAAGCATATACATACTATATATAATTTTTTTTAAAAAATATTATAATTAATTATTTTTTATAATGATTCCATGATTTATAATTTAGAAAAGTAAAGATGAAAAAAATTATTCTTGTACACTCTTTTTCTAACCAATTCTTTTTTTTTTTTAATCCAAAAATCATAACCATCATACATTATACTTTTTCCAAGCCATTCATGTCTTCCGAGCCCTATAAATATTACATTCATGGAACGATGAAACTCATTATTTTTTAACTTTCTTTTTGTGAGACAATTTGGAGATTAGTTTATGTTTAATCTATTGTATTGTTTAAACATACTCTTTTACCCTTTAGGTACACTATTTTTTCTTCTTTTTTATCTATGAACATTTTTTTTTTTTTTTTTGTATTTCATATTTTGTGCATTTATGCCTCCTCTACACCAACCATTATCTGTTTTTTGTTTATAACTATTTTTTATTGGTTAATATTGTTTTACTAGAATTTTTATACTAAAATGGCGTGATAGGGTCATTTGATAATAAAAAACATGGCATTCGATCAAAATTTAAACAAAATCATTATTAATAAGTTTTTTGTATTGATTTTATGTTTGTATATCATTACTTTTTTTAAAAAAAAAAAAAAATTACTTTTAATATTTTTTTTGATATCATGATATGTGTTAATTGACAATTGGTGCAAAGTATTGCTTCAAAGGCATAAAATAATTTTTCAAAGTCATAAAAAGAAAATTTTAATTTTAATTAATTTTTTCAAAATTATTAAAAGTGTTAGTCAACTATTTAATATGAAAAACAAAAAAGATAGCCATCATAAAGCAGCCCAATTGCAGACTTTCCGGGAGTAGGTAAACAAGCACTTGAGATTTCCTAAAACAAAATCAAGGGCTTGGAAAACCAGCACAGCTTATCAAGTTTTACAGGGAAGAGCTTATGCATAAGCTTTGGCATCAGGCCGGATTGAACAGTGAAAATAGAGCCCAAGATTGCCTAGGGGCTCTGGTTGACCGGGCCGGTGGATGAAAATCTTAAGCCCAATCCTTGTCCAACAGGTTTTGACCTACATGGGCTTGGAAAACCAACACAGCTTATCATGTTTTATAGGGAAGAGCTTATGTATAAGCTTTGGCATCAGGTCGGACTGAACCGTGAAAATGGAGCCCAAGATTGCCTGGGGGCTCTGGCTAACCGGGTCCATGGATGAAAATCTTAAGCCCAATCCTTGCCCAACGGGTTTTGACCTACATAGGTTTGCGGGCTGGGTTGATAGGTCGGTCAACAAGCTGTCTCCCACATTCCAATAAGTTGGACTCGCGGGCTGGCCTGTGGGTTAAGTTCAATGGGTTGAGATTTGAGACTATTTTTTTTTTGGAAAACTTACCAATAAGTCCCATAGACAAAGTTCAAAACCCATCTAATCCTAAAATAAAACACTTGCACCAAGTAGTCCTATATATTTTTAATTGTTACCAAAACATCTTTTTTTTAAAAAAAAATTTACAGACGCTGTTATATCCCACTACCGTCGAACTTCCGTCAGATGGTCATCAAAGACGCGCCGGAATGTTCAACATCATCGGGAAGTCGTCAGAGTATCGCCGGAAGTTCAACGGAGTGTTATGAACGTCAACGGAAGTCGCCGGAATGTCCAGAACGTTTGCTGGATGTTAAGAATATCATTAAAGACTTACCGGAATGTTCAGAATATTACCGGGAAAAAAAAAAGAATAAATGGAGAAATTAGAGCTAAAAAACATGGCAAAATGTGCTAAATATTGATAAACTAAAAGGAAAAAAAATTAACTACAAAAAACAGCAACAATGGAAAAAAATATATTTTATTTTTCAATTTTTGTAGGGTTTAAGCAAATAATCTCCAATATTGATTAAACTGAAAAGTAAGATTTGAAACTGTAAAATGTTACAGTTTCAAAGCAAAAATCTATTAAGCATTTATCCTTATTAATCAAACTGAAAAACATGTTATGAAACTGTAAAATTTTATAGTTCTAAAGAATGTTATGAAACTGTAAAATTTGGCAGTTTTAAACCATGATTCATTCTAGCACAAAAAAAAAATTTGAAACTGTAAAATTTTACAGTTTTCACCGCCTGTAACTAAGGCTTTGTTTGGCATCCCCTAAAAAAGCTAAAACGTCAAAAAGTCACTATCCTATTTAAGTCACATTAAGTCATATCATTTCTCTACCACATCACTTCAAACCCAACCCATACCCAACCCATATTTCATTAAAAGTCAAAAAGTGCACTTATTTAGAACATCCCAAACAACCCATAAAACTCGAAAACAACTTGTTCAGAACTTGAAAATTTTCCCCATTAAAACAGAAAAGAGAATTGTATAGTAGAGAAAATGTAGAAAAATTAAGAGATCGAATGAGAGAGACAGATTCCTTTCCGATGTACCCAAAAAAAAAAAATTAGAGAGAAAGATATAGAGAGGGAATTGTACTTTTGTAACAACCCTCATTTTGACTTAGTCATACTTGCATACATTTATGGATGATCTTGTTTTAATATGTGCAATTGCAATCTTGTCTTGTTTTTCTTGAATGATTGCTTACATGTTTTGTTCTCATCTGGTGCATTGTCGAGGTCATCTTAAGCCTAAACACCTTCGAGACCTTTGTCATTTAGAACTATCTTAGAACCCCGTTGGTTGACCTCCATCTTCGCCCTAGCATATTGGCCGAGATGTCACCATCTAGGCCAAGGTGCGCATTGCCTAGGCCGAGATGTGCATCATCTGGGCCGAGATGTTAATATCTAGGCGTTCTAGATCCTTGATCCTTGCATGAGTGATTTTGTTCCTAGAATGGTATGACCTAGACCGAGGTGTGGCACACCTAGGCCAAGGTGTGGCACAGTTTAGTCAAGTGTTTGTCCTTCCAAGCCGATGTCCTTGCCCCTTGATTGCCGGAGTCTTGTTGTTAGCCGATGTCGTTACTTGCCGGTGTGTTCGTGCCGCCTAGCTTGCTGAGTATGCTTTGTCTTGGTCTTGTCTTGTCAAGTTAGTCACCTTTTTGAGTTGAGCGAATTGGCCGATGCCACGTGTCCCGACAGAGGGATTAAGTCAGTGTTTGTCGTGTGAGGCATTTCATTTGTATCAATCTTGCCTTTTTAGAGAGAGAAGCTCTAGTTAGAAGGAGGAGAAGTTTGAGCTAGAGAAGGGGGCTTCCAAGCTTGATCGTTGGAGCTTAAACCGTTAGATTCGAGTTTTAAGGTCAGAATCTTAACCTACTTTGGTTGTTCTTATTGATCATCTAGCTGCATTGCACGATCGAACCTGTTCGGCACGTCATGCATTGATTTAAAATCGGTTTTAGAAAGAGAAAACAGTTTTCATGTGTTTTTAGAAGAAAAGCCTTGTTTGATCCAAAAGTTTTCTTTAAAGCTCATGTTTTTGTGTTTGTTCTGATAAGATCCTTGAGTATGGGTACCCAGGTCCAAGTTTTTGAATTCATAGCATGAAGTCTCAGCTGTTGTAATAGCAAGTTTGATCTTTGCATTCATCTCCCTCATGTTCATGTTCTTCAAGTTCTTCATGCTCTTGTTCTTCATGTCTATCAAGAGGGAAACCCAGATTTTTCCCGACTACGCTTTCGAATATGGCCGTCGGGACCACACCTCGGCGAGAAGGTGTGGGACCTCGGCCAAGTCCTGGTAGTTGCCAGCGTTTTTTCCAAAGATAAGAAACTGTGTTTCGATTTGATTAACTTAGTTTTTGAAGAATGCCGAGGTCATTTGCATGTGTGCTAGACTTGTTTTGAGTAGTGCATTCAACGGACTTTGCCATGTGTTATAGGACTGGGACTTGCCTCGACCCCAACGTTTGACGAACTAGGTGAGTGGTATTTTTAATAAAGCTATGTTATACGTTTTGATAAAGACTTTGCTTTGCTTGATTTGAAAGTGTTTGTTAAGCATGAATAATTGTCCCCGTTTTGTGTATCAAGTATGATCATGTTGTGACAGCACATCTCGTTTGAAAGTCCCTCGTGCTGGAGGACTCTAAACTTTCGCAGCACATCTCGTTTGAAAGTCCCTTGTGCTGGAGGACTCTAAACTTTCGCAGCACATCTCGTTTTGAAGTCCCTCGTGCTGGAGGACTCTAAACTTTCGCAGCACCCTTGATTTGTACTCTAGTGTTAAAGGGCTACGGGCCTTTGTAACATAGGTCCCTCGTGCTGGAGGACTCTAAACTTTCGTAGCACATCTTGCCTTGAAAGTCCCTTGTGCTAGAGGATTCTAAACTTTCGTAGCACCCTTGTTTGAGATGCCTATCTTGCTTTGTCTTGTTTGCCACGGACGGTCTACCGCGTGGATATGTTTGCCGAAATGTTATTATTTGTAATATGTGATGCTAGTACGTATCCCTTGAAACTGTGAAGATTTGTTAGATGGACGAGGTCCATTCCTTGTTATATATATATAGGGTTTTGTCTTGTATTGTTTTGAAAGGATTTCGGCTATTATTCATGCAAACCCCTTTATTATTTATGCCATTCACTGAGTATCCAAGCTCACCCTCTCTATATATATGTAGGTGATGAACAAGAAGGCGGTGACGCCTAGATGTGATTTCTGGAGCTTGTTTCGGGTCTTGTTTATGTCGGCTTAACCTGTATTTATGTCGACAGTCTTGAAAATCATGCTTCTCGACTTGTAATATTTGTATTTCGAACACGTCGGCTGAGAAGCCTTTTGATCAAGATGTATGTTTTTGTATGATTGTTATGTCGGCAAAGAAGATGTCGGCAACCTGTCATACTGTGTACTTAAACCTGTAATTCGTACAATTTGTTTATGTCGGCTTGTGGAGCCTTTGCTAATACGAAAAATGTAACTTGCACTTTGCTTGTTTGTTATTAAGTTACAACCCATATGTGAATGGTTGCTATCTCATTTGACTTATGCACAGCTCTTATGGACCACTTGTATTCTAAATTTTGCTTCCGCACTTGAGAGCCCCATGTATCTATACTCTGTATGTGTGTGAATCTTGTAAGATTGGCCTTCGGTAATCTCGGATTACTGGCCATCACGGCACCAAACTACTAGGGGCAGTTTGGGGTCGTGACAACTCTAGCAATTATTTTTGTTTAGATCTAATCGGATCTAATGCAGATCTACTCAGATTTGATGTAGATCTACATCAGATCAAAGTAGATATATTCATCTTCTTTGTCGGAAATATATCTTTTTCAATGTCAGTGAGGGTGAAGTAAGGAGTACGCAGTCGGTGGTTGCCAATGAACCCCAATCGATGGTAATCGTTAGTCACCAGTAACTATATATCAGAAAGAGAAAGAGAAGAAGTAAGATGTGATTGCTCGTAGACGATCGCTGGAAATCACAAAGAGCAAAAGAGGCAAAGAAGAAGAAAGACAGAGAAGAAGAAGAAGAAAAAGAAAAACGTTATAAGACTTTTGAGTAAAAATAAAAGCTTATAAGACTAAATAGGCTACACGTTTCTCAATGAAGACTTCTTGATAATTTGCCCTTTTTTTTTAAAGTTCATTTTCACTTTTTCTGTTATTCTTTTTTCATAATTTTTGATGAGATCGCAGTGTGAACAGACGGGCGGCCCAACCCAAGCCTAAAGCTTGACCTGCATTAAAAACATGATAGGATTTTCATTTCTTCTATATTTGATTCCTACGATCTAGCCTGGATCCAAATCTGACTTAATGACATGTTAAAATTCGATCCTATAATTGAAAATAAATAATATTTCTTTTGTCACTACTAAAAAATTTAGATTTTTCTCAATAATAATTAAAAACAAAAATTCAATTACAACGAATATAAATCTAATTTATACTTGCATCGGATTAAACAATTTCCTATTATATTTGATTTGATCCAATACAATTTAATATTTCTATTGGCACATGTGTTTGTTTGTTTGTTTTTGTTTTTTATTTTTGATATCGTTAACTAATTGTCCTTTTGCTAGATCCTCACCCAGACACTAGTAGGAAGCAGGCAACCGAGTTGCTGAAGAGAAGTTTCATACAGTGATCATGAATAACAATAATGGTCTTTCGAATCAGTTTCCAGAAAAAAGCAGCAAAAACATAGTAATTAATGTAATTAATTTCCTATCATATTTTTTATAATGTAATTAATTTCCTATCTATTGATTTTTGTGGGGGTAATTAACGCTGTCATATCACAAATATATTTATATTATTATTTGTGCACTGAATAATATTTGTATCAATGAATCAGGCAGTCAAGTCATAAATTCAATTTCAAATCTTTGAGATCTTAAGGAGAATAACAATTTGAAAAATTGTATTACTTTAATTTATTTGTCTACTATTTTATTTATCTGTCTAGTATTACTTATTTGTCTAACTAATCTATCTATTTGTTTATATCACCACTACCACCAGCCAATGCCAGATGCCACCACTAGCCACTACTGGAAACTTTTCCGGAGACTGACGATTGACGGCCTGATAATAGTGGATAAAATTGGAAAATATTATTTTTCAAAACAAATTTGTCTTTCTCACTTTATAATTTTATTAATCATCTCCTTATAACTAAGGATTGTTTAAAATGATTTAAATAAGTACACTTTTTAATTTTTTAAGAAAATATGTACTGAAAAATAAAAAGATAATATGACTCAAAAAAGATAAAAAAATATATATATTAATATCAAAGATGCTAAATAACTCCTACAACAAAACAATCCTTACACCCAATGCCATACACCTCCTTACAATTTAATGGATTTCTCAACAAATTTTCCCAATAATTCTAGTTACTATAAAAATTTAAGAGGTACTTACGTGTAAGTCTTAATAAGTAGACTTATTGTCTAATAGGTCATATGAGAAAAATTGTCATAAAAAAATGTCACTAATTGTAAATTTTAAAGACAATTTATAAAAATCATGACAAAAAAAAAGTCACTAATTGTCAATTTTTAACGACGTATGTAAAAAATTGTCACAAAAAAAATATTTTTAGGTCAATTTTATCAAAATTTATTTTCAATAGGACTTGATGAGAATTAAATCTAACTATTAGGACCAAAATTTTACCATAAAAGTGAAATGTAAAGTGTAAATTTAAAATTGGTACGTTGTGAATCGTATTCACAATAAATTTATTTACATATTTTAATTATGGGCAAAACTTTGAGGAATCGGATGCTACTTTAAGGGGTGATTTGAAATGTCCTAAATAAGTCTACTTTTTGACTTTTTATAAAAAAAATGTATAGAAAAGTAGAAAAGAGATGTTGATTAATGTAACCTAAAAAAGATAAAAAAAATAGACTAAAATAAGTTATGTCAAACCAACCCTAAGTATCACATAATAATAATTGTTGTGAGGTTTGTGGGAGTTCGTTTTAAAGCGTATTTCAATAGTTTAAACCGTTATATTGTTAAGTTGGTTGAGTAGATCATTAATAATAGGTTGGTCGGGTAGATTATTAATGAAAAAACAAAAGTAGACTAATTAAATAATGTGATATTACATTTAATTTCGCTTCTAATGATATTATTTTAAAGGGAATTGATTGATGATTTTAAAGAGAATTGATTGATTATTATTCGCTATGCCGGTAGAGGCGCAATTAGGAGATGAAATGAAAGACAGTCGAATCACACATTCACTTTTTATCACAAAGCATCTATCCTTGTTGAACCACTTATCAAAGAGAGACCCCAATTCGAAACGTACTCTCTGATTTTTGTGAACAACTTTCAATTCCAACCCAAACCAGCTCGTTAGGGTTTGAATCCCCAATTCAACTCGGTAATCTCTCTCTCTCTCTCTCTCTCTCTCTCTCTCTCTACACATATTCGATTTTTAAATTTTGGCTATGTTTTTAGTATAAACATGTAAGCTAGTAGTGGTAATGAAAAAATGAGTCAGTAATCTTCTTTGTTGTTGTTTATATATGTTGGATTTTGAATGATTTCTTAGTCGTTGCTTGTTTGTTTTGTTAATAGCAGTTTATTTCATCATATCATTGTGTCCTTTTAAAATTGATCAATCTTTTATCTATTTTCATGTGTGTGTGTGTTGATTTATTTGTTTATTTATTCCATATATATATATATATATATATATATATTCTTTTCTGGGGTTGGGGGTTGTGTATGGCTGTTGAACTTTGAATCATGGTTTAGATGTTGGATTTGTGTTTTTCCGGTTGCTTTTACTGTGTTTATTGATCTCAATTTCCATTAGCTTTTTGAAGACTTTTCAATAAGTTCCCCTGATAATGGACTGTTTTCAGGGATTTTTTTTTTGCAAACAAATTTAGAGGAAATTGTCTTTGGGCTGTGTTTGGTTGGATGATTTGATGAGAGAAATAGAAAGGGAATAGCAAATGCAATCCCACTGTTTATTTGGTTATAATGAAAAACACAAGGAAAAATAAAGTGAGGGAAAAATATAATCTCACTTTTTGTCTTTTAGGTTCACCTTAGGCTTTTTTTTTCTTTCTCCATTTCCAAACTCAACCGAACATAGCTTGGAATTCGAATCATAACAATTCTTTGTCATTTTCTTTCTATTTCCCTTTATCTTTCCATTTCTCTCATCAAATCCTCTAATCAAACGCAGCCTTAAGGAACAGTTCTTCAGTTTGCTTCACTTGTTTCTGTGAACTTCACTTTTAATATATTAGAATTATCTTTGATGTCTAATTTGGATCCGCTTTTGGTTGATATGATAGAATATATTCAAACATCAATGTGATGAACTTTCTTAGAATACATGCATAGGCAAACTTCTTTGCTGGGTATTTTGTAACCAAAAATTTGTTAGGAGTTGATAATTTTATTCACCGAGAAGAATATCGTTCTCCATTTATTTATGTAGATTGTTTTGCAATCCCGTCTGACTCTGCCACAAAAGTAAAACCAGGAAACAATTCATATACTTTGCATAATCAAAACTTATGATGTGTCTTCTTTGCTAAATCTCTGCCCATTTTTCTTTTCCTTATGTTTCTATTTGATAATATCATTTTTTCTGAATGAACAATAAGTTGCTGAAATGTGATTTTTTATGTTGGAAAAATGCATTCATGGAGAACAAAAGCATCAAGTCATTATGGGTTGAGATGAGGAAGTTGTACTGATGTAGAACACTGTCGGGAAAGAGGATAGAGAAGAAGGGAGAGAGGAAGTACACAAGGGCCACAACTCTAATCGCAAACTCACTCAATATTCTTAATTCAAAACTGGATGTTATGATGCAAAGCCCTAATCAACTTAGGAAACTAATTCTTAACACTATTTGAAACTTAGTCGTCAATAAATACAACTATAATTAAAAATAAAAATAAAAAATATAAATATTGAAGGCAATGAAATATATAAAATCTCCATGCCAAACTCCTGCATTAAGTACATATAATATTCTAAGGAACAATTGGCACACCTTTTTTTTTCCCCCTTGAAAAAGGTCTTATATGTTCTACTGTTCTCTATTTACATTTTCAGTTCATAAATTTCGAGAGTGAGAAAAATGAGAGGTGGAAATTACAATGATGATGGATCTAGTGACAGAGGACTTTTATCTCGTCTTGCTGGCTATGCTGTTGGACAATACCTTCCGTCTTATGGGGCATATCCTCCTCAAGGATATCCGCCTCGAGGATATCCCCCTCAGGTCTACCCGTCAGCTGGATATCCTCCTACTGGTGGATACCCACCAGCTGGATATCCTTTCCAAGGTGGGTACCCACCGGCAGGTTATCCTGGTCCGTCAGCATATCCTCCCCCAGGTGGATATCCACCAGCAATTTATCCTGGTCCATCAGCTCCGCCTTATCCAGGTATCTTTGATTCATTTCTTTCCAAAATTCTTTCAAGGATTGGGAGTCATCTGAGATGTAAAGGTGAATTGCCATTACCACCTTCAAGAAATTATTGAATAATATTTTAATTGCTCCTAGAACTTTCAATTGGTTTGCACATTTTTATGCATTGTTTTTGCACTCAAAGCATGAAATACTGGTTTTGATTAAAACCAGAAATAATTGTTTGTATGAAATACTGGTTTTGATAATTTTAGGGTTTGGAAGACTGTTAAATCTTCATATCTCATTATTGAACTCTATTTCTTGTGTCATTTCTTGGCCTTTTCGTACATCTACTTTGGTAAATATAATCTGCTTGTTAAAATTACTTCTCTGTAAGGTCCTGATGATCCTTGACCCTAAAGTATACAGATTTAGAGTGCTGTTTGTTTTGCTTGCTACAATGTTGTATTTTCTTTTTTCCATTGTTGATAGCTTGTAATTTCTTTGTACAGGTTCTGGGCCTAGTTTGGGAGCATTGATGGCTGGTGGCGCTGCTGCTGCGGCTGCAGCTTATGGGGCCCACCAGCTATCACATGGTGCCCATAATCTTACCCATGGAGGTTTCTATGGTCGTCAAGGAAAGTTTAAGCGTGGGAAGCATGGAAGGTTCGGAAAGCGTGGGGGAAAGTTCAGAAAATGGAAGTGATTATTACTCACTATTTTCTTATCATAGATTGCTAGCATTGGCTTCTTAGTAGTGCTGTTTATGCTTGCAGTGACTGACTGACTATTGTCTTTTTTATTTTTAAATTTTATGATTCTGTGTACAATTTGGGAGTTATGACACTGGCATATGTGTATAATTACAATTTTCTTTTATGTTATATTTCTACATATATGAATGAATTAGTCTCTTGTAGAAGATGCTGATATAATTCTTAAATAAGTATTTGCTCTGTAATTGTTGCTTGAAATAGCATTATAGATGGATCTGTCATTAATTGTTGAAATCCATTCGCAAGTCACTGAATAATTTTTGTATCAATGATTGGGGCAATCGAGTCATAAATTCAATTTTGAATCTTTTGAGATCACAAGGACAATAACAAGTTAAAACACTGTACTACGCTAATTTATTTGTCTATATTTATATTACTCCACCTAAGTGTTTAGTGTCACTTGTTTATCCGCATAATCTATGTGTTTGTTTACATCATCACCACCGGCCAATGCCAGATGCCACTAGCCACTTTTTGGCAACTTTTTCAGTGAGTGACGATCGATAGTCTCGCGATGGTGGCTAAAATGAAAAATATTATTATTCAAAATAAATGTCTTTCTCACTAAACAATTTCGTTAATCATATCCTTATAATCAAAATAAAATAATTCTTGGACCTAATGTCATACACCTCGCTAGAAATTAATGGATTTCTTAACAAATTTTCTCAATAATTCTAGTTACTACGAAAATTTAATCAAAATTTTATCATGAAAGTGAAATGTAAAATGTAGATTTGAAATTTGTGTTGTGAGTCAGTATTCGAAATAAATTTATTTACATATTTCAATTATGGATAAAATTTTGAGGATTCGAGGTGGTGCTGTGAGTATGGCACAATAGTAACTGCTCCGAGTCCAAGGGGCACAGTAACTGCTCTGAAGTCTGTGGGTAGTAGTGGAGCCACATGGAGATCGGGGGGTCACGTGCCTTCTGGATTTTGGATTTACATTTTTTTTATACATATTTATATAAATAAAATTTTAAACAAAAATAATATTTAGAATAAAATGTTGATGACATTTTTAAATTTATGAGAACAATAGTGATTGTTTTATTGAAAATGAAGGAAATACAACAAATTATATTTTTATGTATGAAAAATTTGTGAAAAAATCTCAATATAAGATAATATTCATCATTATTGATATGTAAATATAATTAATCTCACTATATATATGTAAAAGTTACTAGAGTATTAATTTTATTTGCATGTGAAGTCCACTTTTCATATGTTGTTTTACTATTAGTTGGTGATATCATAGCTCAATAACGACATGATATTACTACTATATGAAATTTTTACTAAAAATTTAATTTATCTTACCATTATATAATTTATTTTAAGACTTAAATATATGACTTATTTACATTGTTCATGATACACTAGTTATACGCAATACTTTTTTTTTGATTTTACTCGAAGTTAATTATAAAATTTTATGTGAAATACTTTTCTAATAATTTATTTAAGTTTTTGTCATTAATATTAATTCAAAAACTATTATTATCTTCTTATTGTTGGTTATGGAAAAAAAATTGAAATTGTAATTAATTAATGCCCATTTTGATTTAGTTTCCTGGCTCTGTCATTGTCTGTGGGGGCTTGTTTGAAGCCTATTTAGATAATTCAAACCGTTTATATTGTAAAGTTCGTTATGTCACGCCCTCAAAATTAAACTCATTTATCATACATTCTTGACACGCTTAGACAAAAAGAATAAAGCATAATTACATTTCATCAGAGCGTTCATTACAAAATGTATTACATGTTGACAACAAAAGTAAGTGCTCTACAGGCTTACAACTTTCCAAGTCAACACTTGGTTACAAAAGGAGAGTACTAACTCTACAAAAAATAAGCCCTTGGCTTGATATACATGTAATAGTCCAAAATAAACAAAAAGAGTCTTCGACTCCCACTGCTATCCAAGCTAAGATCTCGGAGGCGGCATAATACCTGCACCTGAAAATGATGTCCCATATAGGGTGGGCCAACGCCCAGTAGAGATATGCTAAACATATTACGAGCAATAACTAAAACATTAACATTTGATAAATGTTTAACTCACATAAATCAATTCATAACCCATTTCGATTACATGACAAAAGTGTTCATGTTTCATTCCATTTTCCATTTCTTAGCCAATTTCTCAATTCATAACTATGGCTCAGAACTTGGCCAAACAATTTGATTGAGATCACATCTCATATCAACAGTATTTATATTTCAGATGAGATAATAACTCATATTAAACATTTTGCACTTCATAACAGATACACATTTTGGTGTTGTATCAATAACACGTAACAACACTTCCATACTTCACAAACGATACACATTTTAGTGCTGTATCAATGTCAAACAAAAACACTTCCATATTTCACAAATGATACACATATTAGTGCTGTATCAATGGAGTCCATCCCCTATCTCATCCCAAACAATATCCGGTTTAGAGGTCCATCCCCTATCTTCCCCTAAACCGTGGAGTACATCCCCTATCTCCTCCCACGCAACACAATGTATATAAACACATATCATATACATAATCAAATCAATACATAAAATTCATGTATTATATCAACCGCTATATTTGATGGCATACTCAATTGATTAGTTTTGGTTTGCCTAATCATCATGCATTGTCTACAACAATCAAGACTATTCTCCACCGATAGCCCAAAGCAGTTGTTTTTAAACAGATAATAAATGCCTCAACAGATAAATAATCTCAACATTTACAAAGTGAGCGATTAATAAATCCAACTCCACCATTTTATCTCATAATGAGTCAATTCCATTATTCCCAACTCAATTTCATATTTCTATAGTAGTTGTCATTAATCACACTAATGACCCAAATATACCCAAACATGGCATTTTCTCCCTTTTCTCAATATTGACCCAAAGGCCCAAAACGACTTCAATAACATCAATAACCTCTCATTTTAGACCCAAAATACATATGTTTGAATCAAATAACAAAACCCTTCTTTCCAATATAACAAAATACAAACCCTAACTTCCCAAATCAAACCATTTATACAACAAGCCCAACACTTAGGTTAAAGATCATAAAGATGAGTAGGAATCCCTACCTTAAATTTCGAAGCTCAAAGGAAGAAGATGGAGAAATCCCGAAATGCTCCAAATCAAGAAATTTTCGGATCAAAATGTAGCCCTTGACAAACTCAACACTTTTTACAAAGACCAAAGGGTAGGAGGTCACTCCTACTAGATCAAACCCTAGAGAGAAGGTAGAGTTTTAGAGTGAGGTGCTCTCAAATGGAGGTTTTGAAAAAGTAAGAGAGAGAAAGGAAATCAAAAAGTGATTCAAAACCACCCAGCTGCCAACTGATATACGACTAACCCGCTCGATCGGAGAATAGGACGCTCGAGCGTCAAACAGAAGAAACTAGACCCGCTCGAGCGCAAAAGAAGGCCCGCTCGAGCGTAGATTACCAACCTCCAGTACTTTTACAGACACGAACACCTGCTCGAGCGCCAAGAGGCCCGCTCGAGTCCGACCCACTCGAGTGTAAGTAAATCCACTCGAGCGTGAAAAACGCACCTGCAGAAGTTTTGCAGAGGCACAAAATGCAGAAAGTATGAAAACTCCGTTTGAGCGCAAAGGGACCCGCTCGAGTGGACCACCAAAAATCTGGGCAACAAGGAATTGGACCAAAGCTCAACCAACCTGTTCGAAACACGCCCAATACATCCAAAAACTCAAATAGATGGAAATAAAGGATAACAATACGATATATACAACAACCAACTCCACGGAACCTAAATCCGGGTACAACAATCAAAGAAGGAAGAATCAGGATCGCTATAATCTTCTCCCCTTAAAGAATTTTGTCCCCGAAATTAAGTACAAGTTTTCAAAAACATGTTTTTTTTTTTTTTTTCTCAATTCTCAACAGTATTACAACTCAATTGTCATCAACTTGACCCAATACCAGTCATCCCACCTCTTTTCAAGAGGTAATTCACAATATATACTCAATATGCATTATAAGCATGCTTTCTCTTGAAATTTACCAATTTCAACACATATTTCACAATTCTATATCATATTCAATGTTCATGATATAATTCCATTTCTACAATACATTCAACATATGCAGTGTTACATTAAACTTCCATTTCAAGGCAAGTTTCAAAATACTTCCATAAATCAAAACATATACACTGTTTTACAACTCAAGACATATTTAATGCTCTTAAAGTCCATCAATATTACGAAATCCCTATACATGGTTAAACATTTACAAACAAGTCCGAATATTTCTCTCGGACATCCACCTCATGTTCCCAAGTGGCTTCTTCCATTCCTTAATGTTTCCACAAAACTTTCACCAAGGGAATGGTCATGTCTCGCAAGACTTGACCCCGCCTATCTAAGACCCGAACTGGTCTCTCCTCATACGAAATATCCTCCTCGACCTCCAAATCGGTCCAATCTAGCACATGGGACGGATCTAGCTCATATTTCCGAAGCATACTGACATGAAACACGTCATGCACTCTGGACAACTGCGGCGGCAAAGCCAAGCGATAGGCAACCTCACCAATCCTCTCGAGGATCTCAAAAGGGCCAATAAACCGAGGGGACAACTTCCCACTCTTTCCAAATCTCATCAAACCTCGCTTAGGTGATATTTTCAGAAAAACATGATCACCCGTCTCAAATGCTAAAGACCTCTTCCTACGATCGGCATAACTCTTTTGGCGACTCTGGGCTGTAACAAGCCTCCTACGGATAAGCTCAACTTTCTCCATCGTTTCCCGAACCAACTCCGAGCCCAACAAAGGTGCATCACCCACCTCGGCCCAACAAACTGGAGACCTACAAGGTCGGCCATACAAGGCCTCAAACAATGCCATACCGATACTCGATTAAAAACTGTTGTTGTAGGCAAACTCCACCAAGGGCAAGTGCTTCTCCCATGATCCACTAAAGTCAAGGACACAACCTCGAAGCATATCCTCAAGGATCTGAATAGTACGCTCGGATTGCCCGTCAGTCTGAGGATGATAAGCCGTGCTAAAGGTCAACCTAGTGCCCAAGGCACTCTGCAAACTCTGCCACAGCCTAGCAGTGAAACAGGGATCTCTATCAGAGACGATCGACACTGGGACCCCGTGCAACCTCACTATGTCCCGAATATACAAGTTGGCAAGATGATCTACCGAATCTCTCACCCGCATAGAGATAAAATGCGCCGACTTAGTCAACCGGTCTACAACCACCCAAATAGCATCACTACCCCGCTAAGTCCTCGGAAGACCTACAACGAAGTCCATAGTGACATGCTCCCACTTCCACTCGGCAATAGGCAAGGGTTGTAACAAACCCGCTGGCCTCTGATGTTCGGCCTTCACTTGCTGACAAGTAAGGCACTTCGATACGAAAACTGCCACATATCTCTTAATACCCCGCCACCAAAACTGGCAACCCAAATCACGATACATCTTGGTGCCTCTCGGATGCACTGCAAGGCGTGAATGGTGAAACTCTCGGAGTACCTCCTCTCGGCAAGACTCTGGCACAAACAAACGATTTCGGTATCTCACACTCAGGTCGGGATACACAGACAAACCCTTATCAGCCTTCCCACTAGAGATCTTCTCTCGGAGGGATTCTACCTCAAGGTCACCTCTCTGTGCCTCTAACACTCGATTCACAAGTGTAGGCTGCGCAACAACAGAAAACAAGGCCGCAGCCTCAACAGTTTCGCCCAGAAGCAAATCAAACTCGCCAAGTGCACCCAATATCTCTCACTCCCGGATGGCTATACAAGCTACATCACTAATGGATTTTCTACTTAGGGCATCTGCCGCAACATTGGCCTTTCCCGGGTGATAGTGCAACTCAAAGTCATAGTCCTCAATGAACTCCATCCACCTCCTCTGCCTCAAATTCAAGTCTCTCTGTGTAAACAAGTACTTGAGACTCTTATGATCCGAGAACACCTCGAATCTCTCACCGTAAAGGTAGTGCCTCCGAATTTTCAAGGCAAAGATGACAGCTGCTAGTTCTAGGTCATGTGTAGGGTAGTTCCTCTCGTGTATTTTCAACTGACGTGAGCCATAGGCTACCACTTTCCCCTCTTGCATCAACACATAACCCAAACCCTCTCGTGAGGCATCACAGTAAACCACATAACCCAAATCTCTCTCCGGAATAATCAAGACTGGAGCGGTGGTCAATCTAACCTTTAACTCTTGGAACGACTTTTCACAAGTCTCATTCCATACGAATTTGACCCCTTTCCGCATCAATCTAGTCAATAGCGAAGCTAGCCTGGAGAAATCTTTCACAAACCGGCGGTAATATCCAACTAATCCTAGAAAACTGCGGATTTCAAAAACACTCTTAGGCTGTGCCCAATCCTGCACTGCCTCTATCTTGGATGTATCAACAGACACCCCTTCTCCGAAAACCACATGGCCTAAGAATTTGACCTCTCCTAGCCAGAACTCACATTTCCCAAACTTGGTATACAGCCTATGGGCTCTAAGCAACTCAAGCACCACTCTCAAGTGTTCCTCGTGCTCCTCGTGCTCCTCCTCATAAGGTGAATAAATCAGAATGTCGTCTACGAAAATGACTACAAAGCGATCTAAGAATTCTCGGAAGATCCGGTTCATCAAATCCATAAACACTACCGGTGCATTGGTGAGCCTAAATGGCATCACCAGAAAATCATAGTGGCCATACCGCGTACGGAATGCCGTCTTCGGAATATCCTCCTCCCTGACCCTCAACTAATGGTAACCCGATCTCAAGTCTATCTTAGAGAAACAACAGGACCCTTTCAACTGGTCAAACAGGTCATCTATACGGGGCATAAGGTACTTATTCTTAACCGTAGCCGATTCAACTTTCGGTAGTCGATACAAAGTCTCAAGGCACCATCTTTCTTTTTAGCAAAGAGGGCCGGTGTTCCCCACGGCGAAACACTAGGGTGGACAAAACCTTTATCTAGCAACTCCTGGAGTTGAATCTTCAACTCACTCAACTCGGCTGGGGCAAAACGATAAGGTGCCATGGAAATCGGTGTCGTACCAAGCACTAAGTCAATGGAGAACTCAATCTCTCGATGAGGTGGTAAACTAACAAGATCCTCGGGAAAAACATCCGAATACTCGCAAACCACTCTCGGAAACTCAACCCCGGTCTCATCACACTCACTACTCAAAAGGCTAGCGAGAAAACCACTAAGCTCACTCCTCCCTCGCGGATCATACACCGGTGGCAACACACTACCAACCCGATCCCCCAAGAAATGGAAACATTCCCCGCTCAAGTTATATACTGTGACCCTCTGGCGGTAACAATCGATAACAGCCCGGTACAACGATAGCCGCATACCCAAAATGACATCAAAACCCAGCATAGGCATAACTACAAAAGGAAATAGAAGTCGGTGGTCGGCGACCTCTATATCGCAGCCCCGACACCCCTGTTTCAAAATCAATTCACCCCCAAAAGGCGATACAACACAAATAGGAGATGCTAACTGTGCCAACTCCAACCTCAAAACAGATGCAAATGCAGCAGATATAAAGGAATGCGATGCACCCGTATCAATTAACACATTAGCAACCGAGTTGTAAAATACAAAGGTACCTTTCACTACAGATGGAGCCGGTACAAGATCCTGCGCGGTAACAGCATACACGCGCCCTGAAGGCCCCTGATCTACTTGCTCACCCCTCGGAGCAAAGGACTACTGCACAGACTGGGATGATGAAGCCTTCTGATTGGCCCTCGAGGCCTAAACTGACTGAGCTGGCTGAAAACTCTGCCTCTGCCCATATGCACTAGAAGTGCCACTCAACTGCGGGCAAAACCTCTTCAGGTGCCCCGCCTGACCACACTGGTAACAAGAGAGCGGTCGGGCTCTGCCCTGACTCTGGCTCTGAGGTCGAGTCGAAGATGAAGCTGCTCTCTGCCCTTCGCCCTTCTGCGGGCAAGCTGAAGACTTGTGGCCCAGCTGACCACACTTGTAACAAGTCACGTCTCCCTGACTGCCTCTCCCAGGGCCTGCACTCGGCACTGGAAAGGTAGATCTAGCAAAACCACCCTAAAACTGCTGAGGGTTAGAAGCCCTCTGTCTCCTGCCATCACCCTGGCCATCCTGACTCCTCTGGGAGCCTCTCTGCCTTTCCTCCTCCTCCTGCATCATGATCTCCATATGGGCTATGGCATCTACAAGGCGCCCATACTCCCGGGTCATAGAACCCCCAACTCTCATCTTGAGGCCATGCCTCAACTTCTTCTCAAACTCCAGACAATGGCGTTCCTCGGACACCACAAGCTCAGGTGCAAACCTGGACAAACTAGTAAATACGGCCTCAAACTCGGCCACTGAAGAGCTCAGCTGCTTAAGCTGGCAGAACTGATCTTTCAATTTCTCCCTGACAGCGGGAGATAGAAACTTCTCCTGGAAAGCACTTACGAAGTCCTCCCAAGTATCACCAATACGGCCCCTCATGAACTTCCACCACTGACCCGCATCCCCCTTAAGCTGGAAAGATGCCAAGGTCACCTTCAATGCCCCGTCTTCGATGCCAAGCATCTCAAACGTCTTCGTTATCTGCTCCAGCCACTCATCAGCCTTAAGTGGATCTTTCGAATCCCCAACAAACTCATTCAGATTAGACCGGAAGAACTCCTTCATCAGAAAGGAAGGCCCTGCCTCAGCAACATGGGCCTGGGCCTGATTCTCAGCTCTGAGAATGCCCAAGGACTCCCTCAACGCTCTTGCCATCTCGCGGGCTAAGGCGCCTATGGCCTGTTGACCTACTGGCTCGGCCACATTGGCCTGATCAACACCCTCCTGCTGCGCCAGAATGTCATCCGGTATAGGCATCTCCTGCCTCCTAGGCCTACCACGCCTACCTCCACGTCCTCATCCTGACATCCTAATAAAGTTAACGAAGAACGTTAGCACATTCATAAATGTGCCGAAGCTACAACACTCGCGTCCTAATACATGGACAACAGTAATTCATTCCACGTAAGCACATAATCACATAAGCACCAACGAATTTCATTTCCAAATAATGATAGTCCCGAGGCGTTACTAGAGTTCCGGTTAGAAACAGCATTGATCAAGTGCTTTTCCAACAAGACTCACAGAAACCCAAGGGTCCAATCAACATCCTAGAAATTTAAATCTCATACCCATATAACCACGTAAACATGTTATCACATAAGCACATAACATTTCATCTAAGTCTCTTAACAAGCGAGACAAACCCATTGTGATACTAATCACTTCCTACGTACCCAAAGTATTCAAACCTGGTACGCTCTAATACCAAGTTGTCACGCCCTCAAAATTAAACCCATTTATCATACATTCTTGACATGCTTAGACAAAAAGAATAAAGCATAATTACATTTCATCAGAACGTTCATTACAAAATGGATTACATGTTGACAACAAAAGTAAGTGCCCTACAGGCTTACAACTTTCTAAGTCAACACTTGGTTACAAAATGAGAGTACTAACTCTAAAAAAAATAAGCTCTTGGCTTGATATACATGTAATACACCAAAATAAACAAAAAGAGTCTTCGACTCCCACTGCTATCCAAGCTAAGATCTCGGGGGCGGCATAATATCTGCACCTGAAAATGATGTCCCATATAGGGTGAGCCAACGCCCAGTAGAGATATGCTAAATATATTACGAGCAATAACTAAAACAGTAGCATTTGATAAATGTTTAACTCACATAAATCAATTCATAACCCATTTCGATTACATGACAAAAGTGTTCATGTTTCATTCCATTTTCCATTTCTTATCCAATTTCTCAATTCATAACTATGGCTCAGAACTTGGCCAAACAATTTGATTGAGATCACACCTCATATCAACAGTATTTCTATTTCAGATGAGATAATAACTTATATTAAACATTTTGCACTTCATAACAGATACACATTTTGGTGCTGTATCAATAACACGTAACAACACTTTCATACTTCACAAATGATACACATTTTAGTTCTGTATCAATGTCAAACAAAAACACTTCGATATTTCACAAATGATACACATTTTAGTGCTGTATCAATGGAGTCCATCCCTTATCTCCTCCCAAACAATATCCGGTTTAGAGGTCCATCCCCTATCTTCCCCTAAATCGTGGAGTACATCCCCTATCTCCTCCCACGCAGCACAATGTATATAAACACATATCATATACATAATCAAATCAATACATAAAATTCATGTATTATATCAACCGCCATATTCGATGGCATACTCAATTGATTAGTTTTGGTTTGCCTAATCATCATGCATTGTCTACAACAATCAAGACTATCCTCTACCGATAGCCCGAAGCGATTATTTTTAAACAGATAATAAATGCCTCAACAGATAAATAATCTCAACATTTACAAAGTGAGCGATTAATAAATCCAACTCCACCATTTTATCTCATAATGAGTCAATTCCATTATTCCCAACTCAATTTCATATTTCTATAATAGTTGTCATTAATCACACTAATGACCCAAATATACCCAAACATGGCATTTTCTCCCTTTTCTCAATATTGACCCAAATGCCCAAAACGACTTCAATAGCATCAATAACCTCTCATTTTAGACCCAAAATACATATGTTTGAATGAAATAACAAAACCCCTCTTTCCAATATAACAAAATACAAACCCTAACTTCCCAAATCAAACAATTTATACAACAAGCCCAACACTTAGGTTAAAGATCATAAAGATGAGTAGGAATCCCTACCTTAAATTTCGGAGCTCAAAGGAAGAAGATGGAGAAATCCCGAAATGCTCCAAATCAAGAAATTTTTGGATCAAAATGTAGCCCTTGACAAACTCAACACTTTTTACAAAGACCAAAGGGTCGGAGGTCACTCCTACTAGATCAAACCCTAGAGAGAAGGTAGAGTTTTAGAGTGAGGTGCTCTTCAATGGAGGTTTTGAAAAAGTAAGAGAGAGAAAGGAAATCAAAAAGTGATTCAAAACCACCCAGCTGCCAACTGATATACGACTAACCCGCTCGAGCGGAGAATAGGACGCTCGAGTGTCAAACACAAGAAGCTGGACCCGCTCGAGCGCAAGTACCCGCTCGAGCGCCAAGACACAAAAACAAAATACACCCGCTTGAGCGCAAAACAAGGCCCGCTCGACGTAGATTACCAACCTCCAGTACTTTTACAGACATGAACACCCGCTCGAGCGTAAGTAAATCCGCTTGAGCATGGAAAACGCACCTACAGAAGTTTTGCAGAGGCACAAAATGCTGAAAGTGTGAAAACTCTGCTTGAGCGCAAAGGGACCTGCACGAGCGGACCACCAAAAATCTGGGCAACAAGGAATGGGACCAAAGCTCAACCAACCTGTTCGAAATACGCCCAATACATCCAAAAACTCAAATAGATGGAAATAAAGGATAACAACACGATATATACAACAACAAACTCTACGGAACCTAAGTCCGGGTACAACAATCAAAGAAGGAAGAACTAGGATCGCTATAGTTGAATAGATCATTAATAGAAAAAATTAAGTTAATCGAATATCTGTAACATCATAACAAAACCACATTTAAAAAAATAATAAAATTAAACAAGTAGCATGATTTTGATAATATTTTTAAAAATAATTAGAATCCAATCATAGGGTTACAGATATCCAATTAACCTGAATTTTAAACATGAATGATATATTCGATAAACTTCAAAATAAGGCCAAAACAATCTACCATGAAAGCTCACAATAGGACTATTGTTCATAAGACATAGCAGTAATCCCATATCCATATGTTGAGAATGTAGCACGACATTTTTTTGCTTCCTTTTGATACGAAGGCACTGATTCTGTTGTGACGAAAGTAGGAACGACAACAAAATAATAATAAATAAAAATTATGGTCCATTACATCTCAGTGGAATTTAATATATATATATTAATACTACAAAAATTAAAATTTTCAATTATTAATATTTAAAAATTTTATTTTTGATTTGTAATTATTTTTTTAAAATACCACTTATTTGATATTTTTTTCAAAAATTAAACCTATTTCAAACATGTAAAATTATGTATATGTATTACATAATTAAAAATAGGGATAATTATAAAAAATAAAAAAAAATTCAAAGTTTGAACTTTATAACAAGATAAGCTCTAATTTTTCGATTTTGTCAATTTAAACCCAAATATTTTGATTTATTTTTAATTTAAACCAATCGTCTATTTTCATTAAGTAAAACCGATTAAAAAAAGAGTATTTCAGTCATTAAACTCAATGTAAGGCTAAGTTTGGCATCTTCAAAAAAAGTCAAAAAGTTAAAAAATCACTATCCTATTTAAGTCACATCATCTTATTTAAGTCACATCACTTCTCTACCACATCACTTCAAACCCAACCCATATTTCATAAAAAGTCAAAAAGTACATTTATTTAAAACATCCCAAAACAATCCCTAAATATACCTAAAATATCTAAAATATATTTTTTCATGAGTTTGATGATTAAAATACCCTTTTTCATCAATTTTATTTAACAAAAATAGCAAATGAAAACAAATCTATAGTATGAAGTTTAAAT
The DNA here is from genome assembly GCF_055761805.1 of Camellia sinensis. NCBI lineage: Eukaryota > Viridiplantae > Streptophyta > Magnoliopsida > Ericales > Theaceae > Camellia > Camellia sinensis. The sequence continues at coordinate 89,083,801 of NC_138965.1, forward strand.
TGACAAAATTAAAAATTCAGAATTTATTTTATTACATGACTCAAACTTTGAGAATTTTTTTTTTATTTTATAATTTACCCTTAAAAATATTCACTTTTTTAAGTCACCAAATAAAATGGTTGTACACTCTGAGATCTGAACACACTTTTTATTATGCTATTACAACATGTTCAATATAGAAAATACATATATAAATGATTGGTCTTTTATCAATTTTACGTCTCAATTTGAGATCATATTTCGATTTTATTTTATAATGTCTTCCATATAATCCATAAAAATATAATTTAAATTAATCCAATAATCGTAATCAATGGACCCAGAGGGGGCCGAGGGAGTGATCGCCCCCCTTACAATTTCAAAAACACTATTTATTATAGTAATATTAGCTATAATTATTTACATATCATAGAGACTCACCATTCTACGATTTTTTTATAGAAAAATTTTAAGTAGTTGTCACTCTATATATGTGAAACATAGGATTAAAATATAATATTAAAAAAATAGACAAAAATAATAATAAAAATTCTTTATTATAGCTATTGCTAATTACAAGTCTAAGTTTTTAAAGAATCGAATAAGGTATTAGCAAATCACTTAATCACATTCATTGAAAAAGACATTGTATAAGATTTTAATATCGATTCTATGTCAAACACAGCAATTCAAGATGCCTCACTTTAACATATAGATTATTTTATAGTTGCTATTTTTTGTAACTAAATATGGATGCAAAAAAATGCTATTTATATATTTTTTTCATCTTATTTTCATTTTTTAAACTCATAGAAATTAATACTATAATTCATACTTTCTTTTCAAAAATTTTGTTAGTATATATATGTTTGCCCCCCATATGAAAATCTTGAGTCTGTGCTTAATTGTAATTTGTAACCTTTTTATTTTATCATATTTATCTCTAAAAAAAAAAAAGAGAATGGTTTATGTTAAAAAATATACTTGTTATCTATTTTTTTGAAGACAAACATGATAAAAGGAAAATGTTACGATTATTAAATCGATTTAACTTTTTTTTATAGATAATATAAATTAAAGTTCTACAAAATAAACGTTCTAGTCATCAAAATGAGACTCAAAGTTAGCTCCATGTGCCCTTCAAATTCAAATATGTGAACTTAAGAGTAGGTGTGTAAATTTAGCCTGGCTTGTCCCACCCAGGCCTCGCGGGCTCCTGTCAAAATTCGAGTCGGGCTGGGCTGGGCTGGCCTACGGGTCAGAAAATTAGTGCTAGGCTCAGGGAGTATTTAGGCCTCGGATCAGACTGGTGGGCATGGGCCTAGGCTTGGGTTTGGGCAAGCCTGAACAATTTTTTTTTGGTTTTTTAATATTTTTTCTACTAAAATTTTATTATTTTTTATTAAAAAAAATACTGGGCCTCGAGCGGGCCGGGCCAGCCAAAATGATGTCTCAGACCCAAGTACAGGGTCTTGGGCTGGGCTCGGGCTTGGGCCTTAACAGGCCTAAATGGACTAGGCCCGCCGCGGGCTGGTTTCGAATCGCCTACGGGACGCGGGCTATTTTTACAACTCTATTATAAAAACTTATGTAATATGGCTAAATTATATTTTGCTCGAGGAGAATTCATGTGGTACTCTAATTTCAATTTGATTAGTTAAAATAGTGAAATCCACTTTTGTATATATATATATATATATATTTAGAGAGATAAGAAGGTTAGTGTTCTAACGCGAATGGTGTGGAGTAAAGTCTCAAGATTAATCAAATGTGTTTAGTTTCTCTCAAGTAATGCTTTAAAAATCAAATCAATGAGTGAACTGGAAAAGTGATCAGGTAGACAGGTCACTAGTTCAACCATTGAGTTAAATTGAAATCGAACCATTACGTCATAATTATTTTATGAATATTTTTATACTTTAAAAATAAATAAAATATATTCATTTAAAACACTTTTATAATTTAATACATATATTCATCAAACATGTATGGTTATATATATTTTTATATTAATATTGTTGGTAAAAATATTAATTATACATGTGTTTGAAAGAAATTAATTTGAATAAAATAAGTGGTTGTTTAGGGTGTACTAAATAAGTGCACTTTTTGTCTTTTTGGACTAAAAAATTGAGGGAAAAAATATGGATATTTGGGTTAACTTTTTGAGTTTTTATGGAAAAATGTGTATTAAAAAATTGTATAAATAAGTGTATAGGGGAAGTTATAGATGGAATAGCTCGTATGGTCGGAAGCATGAGAGGCAGCGCGGCAGAGGGTATAGTGTAGGAATTGATTCTCTCCTTTTCAGGCATAAATCGGACGGTGCTGTTCAGCCCATGGGGGCCCATCATGGGTCTCGTTTTACTAATCGAAACTGTTCAATATGTAGAACTCGTCGAGTACTATATACTTGTAAAAAATTACGTTGATTGGATATCAATAACTATCTGATCGTGTTAGTTTTTCTTGTCAACTGTTAACCATAACACCATACATTTTTTATACAAAACTGATTTGATCATGTAGTTACCGATTTCTAATCAACGCGATTTTTTACAGGCATATATTTATGGACGATTTCTACATATTTAACGGTTCAGATTGTCAAAACGGGACCCGCGGTGAGCCACCACGGGCCCAACATTTTCCATCAAACTTAGTGATTTTATATATGTAATTCTTTCCCCCCTTCTCACGGTAGTACAGGGTCATTTCAGTTGTGTAAATTGTGTAAATTTTGTTTGATTAAAATATTATGTATTTTAATTTTTTAATATTTTTAATTTGTGAATAGTGATAACTATTTTGCTTTTTTTTTTTTTTTTATAACTTTTTGACTTTTTTGATACACCCCAAACCAGTCCTAAGTATTATATATCTCCTATACATTAACAAGGTACTATAGTGGCAGAGTGAAAATTTATGCTTTTTGGAGCTTGAGACGTTGGGTTCAAGACCTTGTAGCATCCACCTTTTCAATATTGAACCAAAAATAGCAAATTGGTGTAATAAACCTCATCACTGCTTACCGATAAACATTGATTACCGTCAAACTGGACTGATTATGACTGATAATTGAACTGATTAAAGTACTGAACTGACTGACTGAAAACTGGAACTGAATTGACTGAGTATGTGTGTTAATCTGTATTCTATCTGTTTGATTGTTTACTTGATCTGTTCACGTTTTATGTTTAAACTGCTAATTGAAGGCCTTATCGGCGGCCGAATCCGAAATTGATTAGTGTGCCTTGATCAGTAGAATTAATGTGATCTTATGGTGTATTTATCTGAAAACTGATCAGGTATGATTAAATTAGATTAAATATTGATCAATTGCTTAAGTTTGACTTAATTACCATTAGACCACTTAGTGGCCATTACCTCACACATGTTGAGCCTTGTACACACTTAAATCAAAATATTTGCTCAGCCTTCCTCCTTGCCATAGCCGACCAAGAGAGAAGAGAGGGAGAGAGTGAGAGAAATTGGATTCATCTTGAAGAATTGCTTGGTAATTGAAGTGTAAATTGCTATTTGAGCTCCTAAATCTTGAATACAAGACCTAAGGTAGAGTAATTGCCCTCTTGTTTATGAATTGAGCTAGTTCTTGCATGATTCATGCTTCATTGTAGAACTAAGTCATGTTTTGGTTCATTGTTGTTGAATTGAAGCTCAATCCTTGCATGCATGGTTGTATTGTAGATGTTGAGTTGCTTTCATGGCAAAATGTTACTTGCATGTTCACAATTATGTTTAAGTCCATGATTTCATCATGTTTTGGAAACAATTGGCTCCTTAGAGCATCAAATTGAAGCTTTGAATTGATTCGAATTCATGCATGTTTGCATGTTCATCCTGTTCTTGAAAATGGTTTGAAATTGGGTTTGAATTAAACACCCTTGGGCTTTGATTTCTCAAAGTTGAGTTTTGAATCATGTTTAACTATGTGTTTACAAATGTTTTCTGGAAATTCAGCCCAAGAGGTCGAGTTTTGAGTTGTTAAAACTTGGTTTTTGGCTTGGAGGTGCAATCTGGGTTTTCCAGATTTTGCACTTCCGCTCGAGCGGGGACTAGTGACGCTCGAGCGTGGAATCCGAGCATCCAGTATTTTCTCTGCACTGTTTTACAGTCCGCTCGAGCGGAGGATTGGGCGCTCGAGCGAAGGCATGTGTCTCACGATCGAGCAGGCGTCGAGCGTCCGTCGAGCAGAGATTTCACCCATCCAGTACTTTTACAATACGCTCGAGCGGGAAAGTTGACACTCGAGCGTGTACCTTGTTGCATGTCCGCTCGAGCGGGACTCTGTCTTTCTGAAAAATCTGAAACTGCTTTTTGAGTACATCTTTGCATCTTCATCCCATTCTAGGCATTCTTAGGCCTAGTTTAAGACATCTTCATGAGGGCGTAGATGTAGAACACACCGAGGCAAATTAGGGATTAAGTTATTATCTTTCCCAGCTGTGTGGCTTAGTGTGTTCAATCTGTTAACTGTGTAGGGTTGGCGACTGGGAAGACACGCTCTAGCATACTGTAGCCCAGAACTCTGTGAGTAACGTTTGTGTAAAGATATGTTCGCAAATGATTATCTCTGAACAACTGAACTGTACTGTTTTCTGAACTGATTACTGTTAACTGAATGAATGTATGTCCTATATTCTGAACTGTATTGTGGCATCCTTAGCACCTACTGTTTACTGTTACTGTTACAGAGATCTCTGTCGGTTCCCTTGTTGGAACCGCTACTGTTTACTGACTGATGGCCATCATTACTGTTCGGTCTTTCAAGACCTACTGTTATGCTAATGGGTGTACCACATATGACTGTACTGATTAAACGACTGAAATACTGTTTAAATGGACTGTTTTCATTACTGTAAGGACATTCATTCTTAACCTCTTTACGCATTATGTTATTCACTGGGCTTTAGCTCACTACTCATATATATATGTAGGTGTACAGGCACCAGACCGCGGCTAGGAGCGTCAAGGTTACTCCAGTTTTGTCAAGCCAGCCTATGTGCCTCACTGCGAGGTTCCGAGCCTATCATGTTAAGGCTTAGGGGTGTTTTACAATTCCCCCTTCTGTACTGTCTTACTGTTTTGTATAGACCGAATGCTTACTGTACTGTGATGTGAAGGGTTGAGTCCCTAGTCTGAATGATTGTGCATTTTGTGCATACTGTTCTGTACTGATTATGTATATATGTATGAAAGTCTTTTTGCATACAGACTGTCACAGCTCATTGGATATTGTTTATTTACTGTTTTGGCTTCCGCCAGGCCCTGTACTCTGTTTTACTGTTCTACTGTTCTACAGGCCTTCGGTAATCTCAGATTACTGGCCGGTTACGGTGCTAAACCCATAGGGCCGGGTTTGGGTCGTGACAGAGTGGTATCAGAGCGATACTTACCATGAGTTATACCGCACACACGTGTCCAAATGAGCTATAGGGTGTCCTAGAAAAGTAATTAGGGCATCTCATGAGCATGATAAGTGTGTGATGTGACTGACTGAATATATGCTAATGTGTTAAACTGCTAAACAAATGACTGCTTATGTTTAAAACGGTTATAACTGCTTATAGTGAAATGGATAACGCAAACACTGCAAATGAAACTGAATCCCCATTCTCTGAGGCCAGAATGGCCAGACTGGAACAAATGATGGAACTGATAACTGCAAGACTGGACCAACAACTGAACCAACAGCCCCTACCTCCTCCTCTACCGGAACAGAATGTGAATGTAAATGATGGGGACATAATTGCTCTCACCCAGAAGTTCAGCAAAATGAAACCACCATCCTTTCAGGGAGGCCTTGAACCGTTAAAAGCTGAAGCATGGGTTCTGGAGACGGAAAAATTGTTTGAAGTTTTCCCGTGCTCTGAAGCACACAAGGTACTGTTAGCCACCTTTACATTACAAGAAGAAGCTAGAAGGTGGTAGATGCTCATTCGTGATGAAAATACCATTCTGACTTGGGCTCAATTCAAAGGAGCCTTCTTTGAAAAATACTTCCGTCAGTGTGTAAGGGACAGAAAAGTAACTGAGTTTGAACAGCTGAGACAAGGGGCAATGTCTGTGGCTGAATATGAGACGAAATTCACCAAGCTTGCTAGATATGCACCGCATACGGTGGATACTGAGTATAAGAAGGCCAAAAAATTTGAAGGCGGCCTTAATGTTGCAATTCTTGACAAAATAAATGTACTGAAGTTACCGAACTACGTGAATGTCCTTGACCGAGCCTTGATGGCTGAATCGAACATTGAAGCACTAAAGATTGAAGCACCAACGTCTGAATGGCGTGGAAAAAGGCAGGGTTTCAAGTTTAAGAAAGGCAAGCATAGTCCATTGAACAAGAAACAGAATACGGGGTCAATGACTACGTCTAGTCAAGGAAACCGTACGATACCGCCCTGTTCTGAATGTGGTAAAAATCACAAGGGAGTCTGTTACAAGATATCAGGAGCCTGTTACAGGTGTGGCAACGTGGGCCACATGGTTAAAGACTATCCCTCTACTCCACAAGCTAGTAGTAAAGCTACACCAAGCGTAGCGGCATCAACTGTTACACCAAAACCGAATCCTAAAGCTACCGGGAAAGAGCCTATGAGGCAGGGCCGAGTGTTCGCCCTAGTACCGAGAGACGTCTAGAATACCGAGACCATTGTGTCAGGTATTCTCTCTATTTGTACTCAGAATGCTTATGTACTGATTGATTCGGGGTCTATGCATTCTTATGTATCGCATGCCTTTTCTCAAAAATTGAATAGACCCTTAGAACCTATGAATTATCTGTTAGCTGTATCATCACCCATTGGGGAATCTATGACCTGTGCATACATGTACCCTGCTTGTGAAATCATTGTTGGAGATGCACATCTGTTTATCGATTTACTGCCATTGAACATTGATCATTTTGATGTAATATTGGAGATGGACTGGTTAACGAAATATCATGCCACCATAGACTGTGTAACGAAACAAGTAGTTTTTCGTCCACCTGGTTTGCCTGAATTTGTGTTTAATGGGGTTGGAGTAGTACCTCCCCCATATCTGATTTCATCTGTGAAAGCTGTTAAATTGATTAGGAAGGGATGTAAAGGGTATCTGTGTTCTGTACTGACTGTATCTACTGATGATAATGCTAATGTGAACTGTATTCCTATAGTCAGAGAATTCCCAGATGTTTTTCCAGATAATTTGCTAGGGGATTTGATTGACAGGGAGATTGAATTTACCGTTGATGTGATTCCCGGAACACAGCCAGTTTCTAAAGCTCCTTACCGAATGGCTCTAACTGAACTGAAAGAACTGAAAGTGCAACTGCAAGAACTGTTGGACAAGAAGTTCATCAGACCTAGTACCTCACCGTAGGGCGCACCTGTTTTGTTTGTAAAGAAGAAAGACGGCTCACTGAGACTATACATTGACTACCGTGGACTGAATAAGGTAACTGTAAAGAATAAATACCCATTACCGCGTATTGATGACCTGTTTGATCAGTTACAGGGTGCTAAAGTATTTTCGAAGATCGATCTCAGGTCCGGATACCATCAGTTGAAAGTTAAATCAGATGACATTGATAAAACTGCTTTTAGAACGAGGTATGGACATTATGAATTTTTAGTTATGTCTTTCGGAGTTACCAATGCACCTGCTGCATTCATGGACCTCATGCACAGAATTTTTAAACCGTACCTTAACAATTTTATTGTTGTATTTATTGATGACATATTGATTTACTCCAAGAGTATAGAAGAACATGAACATCATCTGAGACTTGCCCTACAAACCTTAAGAGAACAGAAACTGTATGCTAAACTGTCTAAATGTGAATTTTGGCTTGACCATGTTATGTTTTTGGGGCATGTTGTTAGCAAAGATGGAATTTCTGTTGATCCGCAGAAAATTGAAGCTGTAGTGAACTGGCCTAGACCAACAAACGTGACTGAAGTCCGAAGCTTTTTGGGTTTGGCTGGATATTACAGAAGATTTGTCAGAGATTTCTCCAAGATTGCTTTACCGTTGACTCAACTGACTCAAAAGGGGATATCATTTGACTGGACTGACCAAAGAGAATCTGCTTTTCAAGAGTTAAAAACTCGATTAGTGACTGCACCTGTTCTGACCTTACCTTCAGGTACGGATGGTTATACTGTGTTTAGTGATGCTTCTCATAAGGGTTTGTGGTGTGTTTTAATGCAGAATGGGAGAGTAATCGCCTATGCTTCCCGACAACTGAGACCGCACGAAAAGAATTACCCGACCCATGATTTGGAACTTGTTGCAGTGGTATTTGCCTTGAAAATTTGGCGTCACTATCTGTATGGGGTGACCTGTGAAGTATATACCGACCACAAGAGTTTAAAATATTTCTTCACACAGAAAGAACTGAACATGAGACAGCGGAGATGGCTAGAACTGATTAAAGACTATGACCTACAGATTTTGTACTATCTGGGAAAAGCCAATACCGTTGCCGATGCATTGAGTCGGAAATCAATTGGAAACTTAGCCTGTTTACTCACTGGACAGAAAGAGCTGCTTTGTGACCTTGAAAAATCTGAAATTGAAATTGTTTTGCGAGAACAAGGTGGAACCTTAGCTGCTATTTCTGCTCGACCGGCACTGATCGAAGAAATTAAAGAGAAACAGCAACTGGATGACTTCTTGAAGAAGATCATCGAAGAAAGGGAAACTAAACCTAGACCGGGTTTCAAGGTTGAGAATGATGTACTGAAATTTCAAGAAAGACTGTGTGTACCGAATGATACTAAACTGAGAAGAAGAGTTTTGCAAGAGGGCCACAATTCAAAACTGTCTATCCATCCAGGGAACACGAAGATGTACCAAGACCTGAAATTGAATTTCTGGTGGCCGGGAATGAAGAAAGAAATCGTAGAATTTGTATCGAAATGTCTTCATTGCCAACAAGTTAAAGCCGAACGTCAACGACCCGTAGGCTTATTGCAGCCCTTACCGATACCGGAGTGGAAATGGGAACATATCACCATGGATTTTATAGTGGGATTGCCTCGCTCCAGCAAAGGTATGGACTCGATTTGGGTTATTGTTGATAGACTGACTAAATCTGCTCACTTCTTACCTGTTAAGACAATTTATAATGCGGACAAATTGGCTATACTCTATATTGACGAAATTGTTAGACTGCATGGAGTACCTGTGTCCATTGTTTCTGACAGGGATTCGAAGTTTACATCGAGATTTTGGCAAAGCCTACAGACTGCACTGGGTACTGAACAGAGACTGAGTAGTGCCTATCATCCTCAGACAGAAGGCCAATCAGAAAGGACCATCCAGACTCTGGAGGATTTACTGAGAATGTGTGTCCTTGATTTTCAGGGAAACTAGGAAAGCCATTTACCATTGGCTAAATTCGCCTACAACAACAGCTACCATTCGAGTATTGGTATGACGCCTTTCGAGGCATTGTATGGCAGAAAATGTAGATCTCCGATTTGCTGAGCAGAAGTTGGAGATGTGCCTTTGCTTGGGCCCGAGATTGTATATGAAACGACTGAGAAAGTGAAACTGATACAACAGAGATTGAAAACTGCGCAGAGCAGACAGAAGAGTTATGCTGATGTCAGAAGACGAGACAGAGAGTATGAAGTGGGTGATCACGTATTTGTGAAAGTGACACCAATGAAAGGCCAGACTCGTTTTGGAGTCAAAGGTAAATTAGCACCGAGATACGTCGGACCATATGAGATTATTGAGAAAATCAATCCGGTGGCGTATCAAGTTGCGCTTCCTCCGGAAATGGAGCATATGCATAACGTCTTCCACATTTCTATGTTGAGAGACTACCTCCGGGATCCTTTCCATGTAATAGAGCCTACTCGTATAGTGCTGAGTGACGACTACACTTATGAGGAACGGCCTATACAGATTGTAAACAGACGGATCAAGAAACTGAGAAACAAAGAAATCCCGCTGGTAAAAGTTGACTGGCAGAACCATGGTGGTATATATGCCACTTGGGAAAGGGAAGATGACATGGCTAAAAGATATCCTGAACTATTTCCACTGAATCCTGTTTTCTTCCAGAACGAAGGTAACCCGAGTTTAGAGGACTAAACTCTTTATAAGGAGGGGAGACTGTAATAGCCCTCATCACTGCTTACCGATAAACATTGATTACCGTCAAACTGAACTGATTATGACTGATAATTGAACTGATTAAAGTACTGAACTGACTGACTGAAAACTGGAACTGAATTGACTGAGTATGTGTGTTAATCTGTATTCTATCTGTTTGATTGTTTACTTGATCTGTTCACGTTTTATTTTTAAACTGCTAATTGAAGGTCTTATCGGCGGCCAAATTCGAAATTGATTAGTGTGCCTTGATCAGTAGAATTAATGTGATCTTATGGTGTATTTATCTGAAAACTGATCAGGTATGATTAAATTAGATTAAATATTGATCAATTGCTTAAGTTTGACTTAATTACCATTAGACCACTTAGTGGCCATTACCTCACACATGTTGAGCCTTGTACACACTTAAATCAAAACATTTGCTCAGCCTTCCTCCTTGCCATAGCCGACCAAGAGAGAAGAGAGGGAGAGAGTGAGAGAAATTGGATTCATCTTGAAGAATTGCTTGGTAATTGAAGTGTAAATTGCTATTTGAGCTCCTAAATCTTGAATACAAGACCTAAGGTAGAGTAATTGCCCTCTTGTTTATGAATTGAGCTAGTTCTTGCATGATTCATGCTTCATTGTAGAACTAAGTCATGTTTTGGTTCATTGTTGTTGAATTGAAGCTCAATCCTTGCATGCATGGTTGTATTGTAGATGTTGAGTTGCTTTCATGGCAAAATGTTACTTGCATGTTCACAATTATGTTTAAGTCCATGATTTCATCATGTTTTGGAACAATTGGCTCCTTAGAGCATCAAATTGAAGCTTTGAATTGATTCGAATTCATGCATGTTTGCATGTTCATCCTGTTCTTGAAAATGGTTTGAAATTGGGTTTGAATTAAACACCCTTGGGCTTTGATTTCTCAAAGTTGAGTTTTGAATCATGTTTAACTATGTGTTTACAAATGTTTTCTGGAAATTCAGCCCAAGAGGTCGAGTTTTGAGTTGTTAAAACTTGGTTTTTGGCTTGGAGGTGCAATCTGGGTTTTCCAGATTTTGCACTTCCGCTCGAGCGGGGACTAGTGACGCTCGAGCGTGGAATCCGAGCATCCAGTATTTTCTCTGCACTGTTTTACAGTCCGCTCGAGCGGAGGATTGGGCGCTCGAGCAGAGGCATGTGTCTCACAATTGAGCGGGCGTCGAGCGTCCGTCGAGTAGAGATTTCACCCATCCAGTACTTTTACAGTACGCTCGAGCGGGAAATTTGATGCTCGAGCGTGTACCTTGTTGCATGTCCGCTCGAGCGGGTAAAACCGCGCTCGAGCGGGACTCTGTTTTTCTGAAAAATCTGAAACTGCTTTTTGAGTACATCTTTGCATCCTCATCCCATTCTAGGCATTCTTAGGCCTAGTTTAAGACATCTTCATGAGGGCGTAAATGTAGAACACACCGAGGCAAATTAGGGATTAAGTTATTATCTTTCCCAGCTGTGTAGCTTAGTGTGTTCAATCTGTTAACTGTGTAGGGTTGGCGACTGGGAAGACACGCTCTAGCGTACTGTAGCCCAGAACTCTGTGAGTAACGTTTGTGTAAAGATATGTTCGCAAATGATTATCTCTGAACAACTGAACTGTACTGTTTTCTGAACTGATTACTGTTAACTGAATAAATGTATGTCCTATATTCTGAACTGTATTGTGGCATCCTTAGCACCTACTGTTTACTGTTACTGTTACAGAGATCTCTGTCGGTTCCCTTGTTGAAACCACTACTGTTTACTGACTGATGGCCATCATTACTGTTCGGTCTTTCAAGACCTACTGTTATGCTAATGGGTGTACCACATATGACTGTACTGATTAAACGACTGAAATACTGTTTAAATGGACTGTTTTCATTACTGTAAGGACATTCATTCTTAACCTCTTTACGCATTATGTTATTCACTGGGCTTTAGCTCACTGCTCATATATATATGTAGGTGTACAGGCACCAGACCGCAGCTAGGAGCGTCAGGGTTACTCCAGTTTTGTCAAGCCAGCCTATGTGCCTCACTGCGAGGTTCCGAGCCTATCATGTTAAGGCTTAGGGGTGTTTTACAATTCCCCCTTCTGTACTGTCTTACTGTTTTTTATAGACCGAATGCTTACTGTACTGTGATGTGAAGGGTTGAGTCCCTAGTCTGAATGATTGTGCATTTTGTGCATACTGTTCTGTACTGATTATGTATATATGTATGAAAGTCTTTTTGCATACAGACTGTCACAGCTCATTGGATATTGTTTATTTACTGTTTTGGCTTCCGCCAGGCCCTGTACTCTGTTTTACTGTTCTACTGTTCTGCAGGCCTTCGGTAATCTCGGATTACTGGCCGGTTACGATGCTAAACCCATAGGGCCGGGTTTGGGTCATGACAATTGGTTTGCTTCAACCCAGGTCAGTTCGTACTGATTCGGTTTAAAAAGACTGGTTTTCAAGAGGGAATGGTTTAGAGGATATAACTGGCCGGTTTGGTCTAGTTTTCAAAACATTGCTCTCAAGTTGGAGCATTTGTATTTGGTGAGCTATTTTGACACTAACCTCGGTAATTCGATATCATTCATTTTCTAAGGTTTACTGAGTAGAATATTCATAAAAAATATCAAGATTATTTGATTATTTTGACACTAACGTCGGTAATTCGAAACTATTTACTTTTTAAGATTTATTAAGTAGAATATTCATTAAAAAAAATCAAGATTATTTGATATCGATAGTTATATATTTGAATCGTATTTATTTTTAAAAAATAAATGACAAATATAATTTCAAGAATAACCATTCATTTATTGTTGAGTGTAGATCATCTATAGTATAAATTTGTAGTGCAATCTATGGTTCTTTTATTGTGAGCTTGCCACGTCAAAAGTGAAACAAATTGATAGTTGAGATGAGGCCTAATCAAAACGATGTCGATTTGATTTTTTTTTTTTTTTTTTTTCTGTCAAAATTGAATCTGGGTTTGGATCTAACGAAGGACGATGTGTGCTGTACGAAGTTGAGACCCAAGCGAAGGGAAGACGATGGCTAGGTACACCAGCAAAGGCGACACCCAAATCATGAGGAATATGTAAATATATATATATATATGTATTCAAATATAAATTTGATGGGAATTGAAGAATAATCAAAGCCAGAGGAACCTAAGCCCAAATTGGAGGCGATGAAAGACACGTATTATTATCTCCAAACCCTTCTTGGTTCAGGGCTGAAAGGTTTATCATTAAGTTGTTTGTTTATTTATATATTTTATTGGGCATGTCATTAATTCTTGTTTGGTTTCTATTGGTTATTTTGAAAAGATAAAATTGTAATTATAGTATATCAGTAAGAATCAGAAAAATAGGGGTACTTTTGTGGAGATTTTAATAAGTGAACTTATTATTTAATAGATCTTATAAAAAAAAATTATCATAAAAAAGTCATTAATTATAAGTTTTAGCAATAATTTATACAAATCATGACAACAAAAAGTCTAACTATTAGGACATATTGATAGCTTGCCCATATTTATAAAAATCATGACAATTTATATTATATTTTTTGTAGAGAAAATTATTGAAAAGTCTCATCTAGTAATTATGTAAATAATTATGTAAGGTATTAGATCTAGTGGATATTTTTGGCTGGTAAGAGGTACACTCTCTGTGAAATAGTTTGGCAAGAAGTCCGTTGATTATTTTGGAGGACTTTTTATTTTCATTTTTACTCCTTAATGTATCTATTTGATTTTTTTTAACTATTTGTTTAATTTTTTTAAGTATCTATTCAAATATTTTATCTATTTAATTTTTTTAACTATCTGCTCAAATATTTTTTTTACCTATTTAATTTTTTATCTGTTCAATTTTTTCTCAATTCAAAAAATTTATCTATTCATTTTTTATCTTTATCTATTCAAATTCTCATACATACACAGATAGATAGATAGATAGATAGATAGATAGATAGATAAAGAGAGAGAGCGAGAGAGAGAGAGAGAGAGAGAGAGAGAGAGAGAAAAGGGGAAGAGAGATGTCCTATAATTTTATCTGTTCAAATTCTCAACAATGTGTATCTATTCAATTTTTTTTATCTCTATCTCAAAGGAAAATTTACGCATGAACCATGACTTTCAAGAGCAAAGCATACCTAGAATCAGATAAGAGAAATGAAGACTCAAATCATGAACCAAAAACTTGAGATTTGGGAGAACCTTGCTTCAACTGTTGCACTAATTCTAAATACAAAAATATTTAAAAATTTCACATTCTTCTTTTTTCCTCTATTTTCCAACAACCAAGCAATGAATTTCACGTCACAAATAGATCAAGAACAATTATTACTAGTGGATATCTCAAGCCAGAAGGAGTCAACAAAAGCATTGAGAGTGGAAAGAGTATGACACTTCAACAAGGGACGGCTCTCATTTAGCATCGCCAAAAGCCCTTCTGCCGAGCTCACCATTGTTGCCACCGCTGTTGCTCCTATGATCACCGCCCTAAAAATTACGTAATTTGAAGAATCAACAGATTTATCAGATAGGTTTTAATCAAAGCAAAAGCAAATGTAAATGTAGGGTTAGGGTTTTGAAGACAAAGGAATCTTAGGAAATTGGGAAGACGAGAGAGAGAGAGAGAGAGAGAGAGAGAGAGAGAGAGAGAGAGAGAGAGAGAGAGAGAGAGAGAAAGAGAGAGAAGGAAAGCAAGGTCTTCCATCTTTCTATTATGGCGACGATCTAGCTGGAGGGAGATAGATCTGATAAAGGAGAGTAATAATGATGCATATCTTCTTAGACCTACAATGATCTCCTACGGTTTCTATTACCCCAACTATAGCGACGCTTCTTCTTCGTGGCGACAGTGATAGATCAAATCAGATCTACGACTGTTGACAAATTCAATAGACGATCGATGACAGATCTACTCAAATTGGCTGCGACAAAAGTGGTGGTGGTTAGCGTTAGACAATCTTCACTGTATTTAAAATAATTAATTCTGTTTGGATGCTAAACGACAAACAGAATATAAAAGAAATATAGGAAAGGAGAATGGATGTTTGATTACAAAAATTAAACTAGAAAAAGAATTAAATAAATAAAAACAGATTTTATTTTGTTACAAAAACAAAATTAAAATCTTATTTAAATAAATAATAAAAACAGAAAATAAATAAATAACTTACTTGAATGTTATTCTGATCAAGTCTAGTGTTTGACACTGTCTCCTTAAGACAGATTCGTCCTCTCCACGATACTTTTAGAATATGGACGTCTATTTCCCAGGATGAAATGATCAACTACAAACAATAGCAGCACTATAAATTATTTGCCTAACGAACACACTAAGTGTTTACACTCTTTCTCACAAAAATTAAATGTAGCAAAATGAAGAATAAATTTTGTAGAGGTGAAGTACGAAATTTCTAAAGTCTAAAACATCAAATGAGGGTTGTCCTATTTATAGATGGATTGGTGGCTGCAGGTTTTAAATTAAATAGGTGCAAACTTGTTTGAACATGTATGAAACCTGTTTGGTTTTGAATTTAAACAGATTTGAATCTGTTGGGTTCATAATTCAAACAGATAAAAAACGGGAAGGGCCTTGTTTGGGTGTACAGTAAAATCGGAGTAGATTATTTTCGGAATTAATTTGAATTCTGAATTTTATTTTTCCAAAAAATAAAATAAAATTCAAATGTAATGTTTTTGACCCAAAAAGATAGGTATTGGGCCGGACAAGCCCAACCCAACCTCACACCACGCACCCGCGCCCAATACCAGGCCCA
Source organism: Camellia sinensis (assembly GCF_055761805.1). Classification (NCBI taxonomy): domain Eukaryota; kingdom Viridiplantae; phylum Streptophyta; class Magnoliopsida; order Ericales; family Theaceae; genus Camellia; species Camellia sinensis. Next base: position 89,099,709 of record NC_138965.1, read on the forward strand.
GCCCAGTCCGCCCGACCGATCGGACGGACGGTGGCGGCGACGCGCGTGTGGTGATTTTTGGGTTCAATGAGTCTAGTCCATTTTGCCCATAACCTCCCTCTCTAAAACACTTGGGTACCCCTTGGGGCACACCCTAAGTTCCAATCCCATGCATTATAAACCCATTCAAAACTTCCCACCAAATTAATGTGGGACAAGCCTTATTCAAACCTTTAAGGATTTTTCACCAAAACTCCATTTCCATGAAGCATACTTTGGCTTCAATTTCTCATTCACTCGGTAATTGTGGTGAGCAACCAAATATATCACGTGAATCACAACGCGGTATAGAACGCGTTACCACTTTGACCCGCAAAAATCGAAGCACAGGCCCCACCTAAATAATAGACCAAAGTTAGGAAAAATTCTGTTATATACCCAGATTTTTCCAAACCATTTCCAACAATCTCCCGCATGAATGGAATTTGATGACAACGGAAATGCAACAATATGCAGACTTTTATCAAAAGAGTATAAGTCGAAAATATCTTGTATCAGGATAGGTAGCTTCGGCCTTGAACCTTCCCTAGTGATAACCTATCAGACTTACTAGCTAACTAATGGATGCGATGCCTTGAATTGTTCAGCCGTTTGTGTAAGCCAAGACAACAGATTTCACACAAAATATCTTCTAACACATCGTGGTTCTCACTGTTGTGTTCATTTTGGCCTGGAACGCTCCTGGTTTTCATGAGTGTTTCTAGAGAATTTAGCCTCTTCAATCTTATAGAACCGGCCCCAGTTCGACACTCATATAGGTGATTCTTATTGTGAGTATCTCCTTATACTCGTCTTGATTTTATGCCTCAATCAAGATATAAGTAATCATTAAAAGCAAAGCTTATCCTTATACCCCTGCATACAACATATGTTGCAGATATCACTCTCACCATAAGAATGGGTAAGGAATTTTAACTCTTTGGTGATTTCTAGCGAGCCATACATAACTTAGTTGTCCCTTTGAACTTAGTTCTTGGGATCTCCAGTCATATAAGTAGGGTTACCATTATGACCACTCTTATGTAATAGGCTTTAATCCCATTCCCTTCGATGAACTATACACTAGCTCTTTTGTCAAACCTTTTGTTAACGGATCCGCAATATTCTCTTTAGATTTTGTATAATCTATTGAGATTATTCCATTTGACAACAACTGCCTAACAGTATTATGTCGACGACGAATATGTCGTGACTTACCGTTATACATATGATTCTGTGCCCTGCCTATTGCAGATTAACTATCACAATGAATGCAAATAGCTGGCACAGATTTTGACCACATTGGAATGTCTTCTAAGAAGTGACGAAGCCATTCTGCTTCTTCTCCTGCTTTGTCTAAAGCAATGAACTCGGATTTCATTGTGGATCGCGCAATGCATGTTTGTTTCGTAGATTTCCAAGAAACAGTAGCGCCTCTCAGAGTAAAGACATATCCACTTGTGGATTTTGAATCTTTAGTATCCGATATCCAAATTGCATCACAATAACCTTCAAGTACTGCTGGATATCGAGTAAAGTTCAAACCATGATCATGGGTGAATCTTAGATATCTAAGAACCCGAATGATCGCCTTCAAATGGTCTTCTCCGGGGTAACTAGTGTACCTACTCAATTTACTGGTAGCATAAGCTATATCAAGACGAGTATAATTCATTAGGTACATTAGGCTTCCAATGATTTGGGAATATTTTAACTGAGACACCGCATCACCTTTATTTTTTGATAAATAAAGATTAACGTCTACAGGTGTTCTAGCTAAATTCATATCATCTTTGATAAATTTATCAAGAATTTTCTCAATATAATGAGATTGAGATAGCGCATATCCATCAGATGTTTTAGTAATTTTCATTCCTAATATAACATCTGCAACCCTCATATCTTTCATATCAAATCTTTTGTTAAGCATTTGCTTAGTTGATTTGATCATGTTTTGACTGCTTTCAATGATAAGCATGTCATCCACATAAAGGCAAACTATGACATATCCTTGGTCAGTGTTTTTAACATAGATGCATTTGTCACATTCGTTTATCTTAAACTCATTAGTATGCATTGCATGATCAAATTTTTCATACCATTGCTTAGGTGCTTGTTTTAATCCATAAAGTGATTTTACAAGTCGACAAACTTTCTTTTCTTGCCCTGGCACTACAAACCCTTCGGGTTGCTCCATATAGATCTCTTCATTTAGATCACTGTTTAAGAAAGCTATCTTAACATCCATTTGATGTATTTCTAAATTAAACAACGCTGCTATAGAAATAAGCATGCGAATGGATGTTATTCTTGTCACAGGGGAATATGTGTCAAAATAGTCCAGACCTTCCTTTTATTTGTAACCTTTAACTACAAGTCTTGCTTTATACTTGTCAATTGAACCATCTGCTTTCATTTTTCTCTTGAATATCCATTTATATCCAAGAGGTTTAGAACCTGGTGGAAGATCCACCAATTCCCAAGTATGATTTTGCATAATGGATTTAATTTCATTATTAACATCCTATTTCCACAAAGGTGCTTCAAGACCTGTCATTGCTGCCTTAAAGCTTTGGGGTTCATTTTCTAACAGGTATGTCAGAAAATCTAGACCAAAGGATTTTGATGTTCTCACTCTCTTACTTCTTCTTGGTTCATCATCAGTTAAATCATGTTGGTCGAGACCATTACTAGTCTCTTGTGTTTGATTGTCATTAGTCTCTTGACTTTGTATACAATCATAAGTTCTTTTCTGTGAACTTAATTCCTGTCCTTTCTTGTAAGGAAAGACATGTTCAAAAAACACAGCATTCCTTGACTCTATAATAGTGTTCACATTTATATAAGGTATTTCTGATTTATAAGTCAGAAATCGATATGCACTACTATTCTGAGCATAACCAATAAACACACAATCTACTGTTTTTGGTCCAATCTTAGTCTTTTTAGGAACAGGAACTTCAACTTTTGCCAAACACCCCCACACTTTTAAGTATTTGTAGAAAGGCGGTCGACCTTTCCACAATTCATAAGGAGTGTTATTAGTTTTCTTGTGGGGTATTCTGTTAAGAACATAATTAGCAGACAATATTGCTTCCCCCCACAAGTTTTGTGTTAAGCCTGAACTTAGTAACATGTCATTCATCATTTCTTTTAGGGTTCTATTCTTCCTTTCAACAATTTCATTTTGCTGCGGAGAATAAGGTGCTGTAGTTTGGTGAATAATGCCATGTTGTGCATAAAATTCATTAATGGTGCATCATATTCACCACCATTGTCACTTCTAATATAACATCTATCACTTGTTGTCTATGATGTGCTTGATTCATTAATTTCAAATCAAAAAATCCAAAATAATTATGACTACACAAATGAGAATTAATGTTTTGACAAAATCATATACTCATAAAGATTTTGCCTAAGAATCAAACAATTCAAAAAACCCATTTGATTGTATACATTTTTACAACTCATTTACGAATAAGTGTCACATTCATAAAAAATTTGTGACAGAAGAAAATTAAATTATCTCATCTAATGCAAGAGATACACCCCCATATTAATAAAATGGTTTATAGTTAGAAAAATTCTTCTATGCAAGTAAAATAATGATTGACAACATCTTATGTCACAAATTCAACAAATAACAAACAACATAAAAGATTTCCTAAATTTACTTTCCAATTAAATGAAAAGATATAACTACTTAAATCTTCATGTTATTGAAATTTCTCAGGTGTTTAAATACCCAAAATTCCAACATTAGTAAAACAACACGTTTTAAACTATAAACTCCAAAACCGACAAACATACTTTGATTTAATCAGTTTGATTTGTACACAAATAAACTAATTATATATATAAACATTAAAGTGTTCTTGTGAATATATATATATATATATATATATATATATATATATATATATTTTCCGACTCATGTGCAGAAACTATTCATAACTACGGATCCATACACAGAAATTAAAGAATGAATCAGTAAACCAATAAAGAAAATAAACTTGCCACAAAGGTTTCTTCGTAATAAAAATGAAATTAGTTTGTAAAACTAATATTTTACTTCAGAATCAAATACTTCCAAGTATACTCATGATGAACTATAATAAATTAACAAAATTAATTTTCTAGTTACTAAAACCAGAAAATAAATTATAATACAAAATAATTTTATTTTCCTTGTTATTAAAACTAGTAAAATAAAATACCGAAATAATATCTGATTACAAAAATCAGAAAAACAAACCACAAATTAATTTTCTAGTTACTAAAACTAGAAAATAAATTATAAACCAAAATAATTTTATTTTCCTTGTTACTAAAACTAGAAAAATAAAATACCACAATAATTTTCTGTAACATCAAATAATATTCTACCATTATTAATGACACTAGTATATTACTACTAGTTGTCAAAGAAAATAGACAGTATATTACTACTATCTGTCAAATAGTTTATAATACTATTTGTATTTTCCAACCAGAATATGTCTTTATGAAATCAGAAAATTAAATACAATGAAGATACTAAAAAAATTAATCTGTCTTAAAATTGTTAGACAATCTTCGCTGTATTTAAAATAATTAATTCTGTTTGGTTACTAAACGACAAACAAAATATAAAAGAAATATAGGAAAGGAGAATGAATGTTTGATTACAAAAATCAAACTAGAAAAAGAATTAAATAAATAAAAATAGATTTTATTTTGTTACAAAAATAAAATTAAAATCTGATTTAAATAATTAATAAAACACAGAAAATAAATAAATAACTTACTTGAATATTATTCTGCTCAAGTCCAGTGTTTGACACTGTGTCCTTAAGACAGATTCGTCCTCTCCACGGTGCTTTCAGAATATGGACGTCTATCTCCTAGGATGAAATGATCAACTACAAACAATAGCAACACTACAAATTGTTTGCCTAACGAACACACTAAGTGTTTACACTCTTTTTCACAAAAATTAAATGTAGCAAAATGAAGAATAAATTTTGCAGAGGTGAAGTACGAAATTTCTGAATGTCTAAAACATCAAATGAGGGTTGTCCTATTTATAGATGAATTGGTGGTTGCAGGTTTTAAATTAAACAAGTGCAAACTTGTTTGAACAGGTATGAAACCTGTTTGGTTTTGAATTTAAACAGATTTGAATCTGTTGGGTTCATAATTCAAACAGATAAAAAACGGGAAGGGCCCTGTTCAGGTATACAGTAAAACCGGACCAGATTATTTTCGGAATTAATTTGAATTCTGGATTTTATTTTTCCAAAAAATAAAATTAAATTCAAATGTAATGTTTTTTACCCAAAAAGATAGGTATTGGGCCGGACAAGCCCAACCCAACCTCACACCACGCACCCGCGCCCAAGCCCAGGCCGGCCTGCCTGACCAGTAGCGGCAGCGCGCGTGTAGTGATTTTGGGTTCAATTGGTCTAGCCCATTTTACCCATAACCTCATTCTCTAAAACACTTGGGTACTCCTTGGGACACACCCTAAGTTCCAATCCCATGCCTTATAAACCCATTCAAAACTTCCCACCAAATCAATGTGGGACAAGCCTTATTCAAACCTTTAAGGATTTTTCACCAAAACTCCATTTCCATGGAGAATACTTTGGCTTCAATTTTTCATTCATTCGGTAATGGTTTTGAGCAACCAAATATACCATGTGAATCACAACGCGGCATAGAACGCGTTACCACTTTGACCTGCGAAAATCGACGCACGGGTTCCACCTAAATAATAGACCAAAGTTAGGAAAAATTCTATTATATACCCAGATTTTTCCAAACCATTTACAACAGTTAGTCGGCGGTGATAGAGGTGAAGAGAAAAGAGAAAGAGAGAGAGGTACTCAATCAACGACGATGGAAGTAGTGGTGGACAGTCGGCAACAATGGAGTTGGTGATCTGTTGGTGATGATTAGTTGGTACAGAGAGAGAGAGAGAGAGAGAGAGAGAGAGAGATAGAGAATGTTTGGTTTGGGAAATGTAGGGTTTGGTTTGGGTGGTAGTATATATATACATGGGCAGTTTGGTTATTTTGCAGGAGTTAGTCTTTATAGATCAAATATTTTAAAGTGTTAATATTTGGACAAAGAAAATTTAAAATTGGATTTATGAATAGAGTGACCTACTTTTTAATTGTATTTAGATTAAATGTATTTAAAAAATAAAACAAAAATTACGTAAAATATTAAAAAAAATCATCAAAAATAAAAATAAAAAACTCAATTTTCTAAAATCAAACACGGTGTATAGATTACATTACAAATTAGGACTACAAATACGATTTTCACACTTTATTGTCAGTCCCAAAATAAGTTGTGATATGGCCTATTTGAAAAAGTAGATTAAAAATTAGTTTTTTTTTTTTTGGACTTTTGATATAAAAATAAATAAATAAATAAAAATATGGGGTAAATTAAACCTACACCCCCGAGGTTTGTTTATAATACAGTTTTCTCGTTGAGATTTTGGAAATTACACTAAATCCCCTGTCAAAGTTGGTCCATTAACACCTTTAATAGAAAAAATAAAATGATTGTATAACCCTCAATTGAGGGTATGAATTTACCAAGCTATCCTCACATCTTTCACCTTCCCTTCCACAACTCAAACACATGCAATAACACAACCACCATCCACCATCTACGACAATCATGATGCACCATCTTCTATCACTAACTACCACCTAACCCACTGTTACCATATCTTGGAAAAATAATGATTTTTTGGTGACTTTAATGTAATATTAAAGTGGGTGTTAGTCCTCAATTGAGGCAGATTAAAGTGGGTTTAGATTATTTATAATGAAATCTTTACACCACAAAAAGAATGACCAAAAATCATTAATATTTGAATGAGAAATTGACTCATTAAGTTGGCCTCATGAAAGAGAAGTTGGCCTCATGAAAGAGGTGTTGGAAAAGGTGACTGTAGAATTATATACATTATACGTATATAAAATGGGTGTAACTCCTCTATAATGATGGATTAAAGCCATTAACTGAGAGTTTTGCAAAATTAAATCTCTTGCACTTGTTACAAAAGCCTTTTCTTCTCTTCCTCCATGTGTATAAAAGGAGACCCCCCTCTTTAATTTTTCAACATAAGAAATTTTTGCTATCTTTGTGTGTTCAGAATTTTTCCTCCAAGTGTTATAGTCTTCCTAATAAGAGAGTGCTGCCTTAGTTCTGTTCACCAAAGCTACTCAGTCGATGCATTGATGTAACTAGTCCAACCGTCGCATTCTGGGAGACAGACGTCGAACAACCTCTAGCACCCAACCGATGAGGCGACAAATCTGTTTTAAGGACACTGTCTAGTGCAGGTTTCAATTTGCTTTCTTTTTCCTATTTTCTTTGATATGTTATTTTATTATGTATTGTAATTTTCAACATGGTTTGTTTATTATGAAATTTCAATTGTCAATTATGAATCTATTTGGTTTATGTTGTCACACAATTTCTACAACAATCTTAAAACAGATTAATATATTTCTCATGAAATTGTACAAATAGAATTCATGAATTAGGACACATAGATTCATTTACAAGGTGTATTTTTTTTTTTCTCCGGATTGTGCACATAGCCCACTGTTTCCATTTACAGTGTATATTTATAATGGAAAAAAAAAATTATTTTGTTCTGCTGTATATATACATAGCCCACTGTTTGCTTTGACCACCAATAAATACATGTATTTGTTTTTTTTGGTACCAACAAGTGCATATAGGCTGGTGTTTATATATTAAATATATGCATAGGCAAGTGGGTGTTTGCTGTGGTTCAAAGAATATTTTCAAGTTGTTTGCCCACTGTTTTGTTTTATATCACAATGCATGCATGTGCATCCAATTGATTTGCATGCTACAAATTTCCTCCCTGTTTCGATATTAGAATATATATAGGCTACTATTGCATGCTTAGAAGAATAAATAAACACAGAAATATATATACATGCTACTTTTACCACCGTTGCCCATTGGTATTTGCATGTTAATTTATAAAATTTTGTAACTTGTCTATATTTCTTTGCATGTCATTTATTTTTTAGATTTAATTTGTTCATGCTTATTATTGTTTAGAACATTTGCATGATTTTAATTGCTAGAGTTATTTGCATGTTTATTGTGAATTAAACTCATATGTAACTCTTTCCTCTTAAGTTAATTTAATTATTTAAGAGTTATAAGGTTTGTAATTTATTTGAGAGTTAAAAGTGTTAATTGTATATTTATTTACATGATTATTGTGTTATAAGTTCATATGTAACTCTTGCCAATTAAAATAATTATGTACATGTTTAATGTGTAATAAGTTTATACGTAACTTTTGCCAATTAAAAATTTTAATTTAATTGTGAAGTGATAAATTTTATTTTTGTAACTCATCTAGTATTTTAATTAATTGGTTAATTTTATTATTTAATAGTTGGCTAGATGGTTTCAATTAATTTATTATATTTACATTTTGTTTAGATTGTTTGGTTTGTATTTTCTTATGGTTTTTTGGTAACTTTATTTACAGGAATACCTATGCGAAAGCGATTGGAAAAACAAATACAAAACCAAATGAATAGTATTAGGGATGTCAAAACAAAAATATTTAGACTACTAACCTTTGTGTTGAACAGGAATACTTAAGTGTGGAAAGGCTTTTGGACTAAATAGAATCCTTATGGATTTGCTATTTTATTTAGATGTTTGAAGCATTTTTTGCTTGAGCTTTCAATGTAGTTATTTGCCAATTTGTAGAAGCAAGTTTTATTTGCTTGTATTGTTAGAAGCATTTTATTTGCTTAATCATTGTTGTAGCAATTTTTTACATTGCTTATAATTTAGATAGCAATTTTTAAATTACTTGTAAGTTTGGATTTGATTTTCTGTAATAGAAACCAAAGTGTTTAGTCTTGGCTAAAGAGTAGTTCTTATTTGTTGAGAAATGACAATTAAGACGGATTTGATTTCAAACTTTTGGGGTTTGAGGAAGTCTTTGGGTTTAATCATTTTATTCCCAAAGTGTTGGAAAACCAAATTTGGAGAAAGTCTTTGATTGTAATATGATTATTTCCAAAATGTTTTGGTTTTGAGAAAAGAAACCAAATCAGTAGCCTCTCCACTACTAGGAACCATCATGTCTTGACATGTGATGAGTAATTTGTTCACCGCTAGAAACCACAATCTCATAATTGTGTAGCCAATGGTCTAACACCTCCTGGGAACCACTAGTGACCAGTGATCAGTGATCTTATACTCACTAGGAGCCACCAATTTAAGAATATATTCAGAATTTAAAAATTCAAAAATATATTCACCGACTCTAACAAGTTGTTTCATCTTTACTTTCAAGCAAAGTCACATAGGAATAATATATGCTATAATTGACACAAGGATAATGGTGAGAGTGTATTTCAACTAGAATATTCTCAGGTCATTGGAAGTTTAAAGTATCTGATGAGGTGTACAAGGCCATGTATAGCCTACTCAGAAAGCGAGCTAAGTACATACATAAGTAATCCCAATGCCTATCTTTAGAAGGCGTTTGTGCAGGTACTTACGTACTTACGATGAAGCCGGGATTATGGGTGGCATATCACTTCATATCCAGTTGTACTTGAAGGGTACAAAGGCGCTTACTGGATATCTAATATGAAGACTATAAATCCATTAGTAGATATGTTTTCTTTAATTGGAGTTGTAACTGTGTCTTGGAGATCTTCCAAGCATATGTGTATCATGAGATCAATGATGGAATCGAAATTCAGTTATTCAGATAAAGCTATGAAGTAGCTGAATGGCTTTGCCATTTTTGATATTCTATGTTGATCAAAACTTGTGCTAGCAATTTTGTATACTTTGCGACAACCAATCAAGTATTGGTAGGGCACAGATAGAAGGTCTAGACTTTTTCGTCGAAGACATAGATCCATACGACGACTACTCTTGTGTGTTGTCACTATAGACTATATACAGTGTAAGGATGATATTACAGATCCGTTAACCAAAGGGTTAAATCGAGAGTTAGTAGGAAAGCCGTCAAAAGGAATAGGGTTAAGGCCTTTAGTGAATGTTACCGGAATAGAAAACCTAACCTAGTTGACTTGAGATCCCAAGATCTAGGTTCAAAGGGACAACCTAATTGCATGTAATGGGTGAGTCACTATGGAGGCAAATCTTCCTACCCATTCCTTTATACAGTAATACCCTATGGAGTGGAAGGGTAAGCTAATGCTTTTAATGATGCTTTTAATGACCCTAGTAATAGAAAGTCTACCGACTACATGTTGAGAAATTAGTGATTCCTAATGATAAGATTACTAGCTATGTTATGAAGTTCTGAACAGTAGACTATTGAACACTGGATTTGTGTTTCCTAATAGTAAGACTATTGGCTTCAGAGTGATAGGTTGGACCAAATATGTTTGGGTGCCTGATGTGGTTGATGACATTCTGGAAATGTATTTACTGTGATATGATTTTGAGAGTTTCATAATCATTGTGACACAAGGAATTGTTTAAAGACCCTGTATGAATTTTTGGAAAAGGCCAAGAGCTTTGTATAAATTCTACAGATGTGGGGGTGTCATGCAAAAGGTGGTAATACCTAAACCCAAAAGGGTTAGGATAAACCTAAAAATCCGTTGACTTTGTACTAAACGGTTATGCATATAATAGTAGTGCATATTGGTTTCTTGTGTTTAAATATGCGTTTCCAGATATACACAAGAATACTATCATGGAATCAAGAAATGTATCTTTCTTTGAGGATGTATTTCCTCATCGTCTCCAAAAAGGGGTTTCGAGTTCCATGAAAGAAGTTGAAGATGACTATGATCACATAGATGATCACATGGATAATCAAGTCAATGATCAAATCGATGATCAAGTTGAAGATGTAGATGAGCCAAGAAGGAGTAAGAGGGCTAGGATTGCCAAGTCCTTTGGTTCGGACTTCTTGACTTATATGTTAGAGGGAGAATCTTGAACTTTCCATGAAACTGTGACTTCATCTGAAAGTACTTCGTGGAAAGAAGAAATTAAGCTTGAGATTGATTTCATCGCACAAAACCATGCTTGGAGTTGGTTGATCTACCCCTATGCAGTAAAGCCTTGGAAAACAAGTAGATCTTTAGAAGAAAGATGAAAGTGGATGGATCAATTGATAAGTATAAAGCTAGGCTAGTTATCAAAGGATACAGGCAGTGAGAATGCCTGAATTACTTTGATACATATTCACCTGTGACAAGGATTACATTCAATCGCATGGTGATTGCGATAGGAGCTTTATGTAGTCTAAAGATAGATCAGATGGATGTAAAGACAACTTTCTTAAATGGAGATTTAGATGAAGAAATCTACATAGAGCAACCCGAGGAGTTCTCAACTCCAGGACAAAATAAGAAAATCTGTAAGCTTGTCAAATCATTGTTTGGTTTGAAGCAAGCTCCGAAGCAATGGCATGAAAATTTTGACAACACTATGTTGTCAAATGGGTTCAAACTCAATAAGTGTGACAAATGCGTATATGTTAAAGACACTACCAGAGGTTATGTCATTTTGTGTCTATACGTTGATGACATACTCATTGTTGGTAGTACTAATGAAATGATTCGAACTACCAAAAGATTGTTAAACTTTAAGTTTGATATGAAAGATATAGGCCTTGCAGATGTAATTCTCGGTGTTAAGATTACTAGAACATCTGATGGTATTGTGCTTTCTCAATCTCACTATGTTGAGAAGATACTTGAGAAATTTGATAAATCAGATACAAGTGTGTGTAGGACACAGGTAGACGTGAGTCTACATTTGACCAAGAATAATGGTGAGAGTGTCTCTCAGATAGAATATTCTTGAGTCATTGAAAATTTGATCTATCTAATGAGTTGTACAAGATCGGATATAGCCTACTCTGTTAGCAGGCTTAGTAGATACACGAGTAATCCGAATGCTACTCATTGGAGGGGCATTATACGGGTGTTAGGTTATCTACGCTACACCTAGGGTTATGGGCTGCATTATACTAGATATGCAGCGGTACTAGAAGGGTATAGTGACGCTTATTGGATATCTAATATAAAAGACTCCAAATCCACTAGTGGTTATGTGTTTACCATCGGAGAGGCAGCCGTGTCTTGGAAATCTTCCAAGCAAACGTATATATCGAGATCAATGATGGAATCTGGATTTATTGCTTTGGATAAAGCAACTGAAGAAGCTAAAGGGCTTCGCCAGTTCATCGAGGATATTCCACATTGGTCAAAACATATGCCAGCCATCTGTATTCATTGTGACAGCCAATCGGCTATTGGACGGGCACAGAGTAATATGCATTTCGGAAAAGTCTAGATATATTCATCGTAGACATAATTTCATACTGCAACTACTCTTGAACGGAGTTGTCACTTTAGACTATGTAAAGTCTAAGGACAACATTGCGAATTCGCTAACCAAAGTGTTAAATCGAGTGTTAGTAAAGAAGTCGTCTAAAGGAATGGGGTTAAGGGCTTTAGTGTAAGGTGTTACCGGAATGGAAACTCAAGCTAGTTGACTGGAGATCCCAAGATCTAGGCTCAATGGGACAACCTAATTACGTGTAACGGTGGTATGTAACTACGGAGGTTAAACCTCTAACCATTCCTTTGATCAGTGATACCTGCAAGTGTAGAGGTTAAGTTGAGCCTTTAATAACTCTAGTGTGTTAAGTTGTTGAGTTAAATATAGTAGGATACTTAAGTAGAGTCACCTATGTAAGTGTGAAGTGGGGCCGCTTCCATAAGAATTGACAGGGCCTAATTCTTTAAACCACTCGCAGAGCTAGGCAAGTGTTCTAAGGCCAAACCAGACACAACAGTGAGAACAAAACGATGGTTTGAATAATTCTTGTGTAAGATATGTTGTCTTGGTTTACATAAACTGCAGAACAGTTCAAGACTCCGTATTCAATGGACAGCCAGTAAATCTGATAGACTTCACTAGGAGGGGTTCAAAGACAAAAGTTACCCTTTTTGATGCCGGGGTTATTCCATTGCACTCTCTCCGAGTCTTTATTGTTGAGCATTGTCCGTTTGCTGTTATTTAGTCAATTTTTATTCATTTGGGAGATTGTTGGAAAAATAATGGTTTTTTGGTGACTTTAATATAATATTGCCAGTCCTTAATTGAGGTGGATTAAAGTGGGTTTAGATTCTTTGTAATGAAATCTTTACACCACAAAAAGAATGATAAAAAACCATTAAGATTTGAACGAGAAATTGACTCATTAAGTTGGCCTCATGAAAGAGGTGTTGGAAAAGGTGGTAGCAGAATTATACACGACACATGTGTATAAAATGGGTGTAACTCCTCTATAATGATGATGGATTACAGCTATCAATTGAGAGTTTTGCAAAATTAAATCATGCCATCAATTGGGAGTTTTGCAAAATTAAATCTCTTGCATTTGTTCCAAGAGCCTTTTCCTCTCTCCCTCCATGTGTATAAAAGGACACCCCCTTTTTCATCCTTCAACACAAGAAATTTTTGCTATCTTTGTGTGTTCATAATTTTTCCTCCAAGTGTTATAGTCTTCCTAGTGAGAGAATGCTCCCTTAGTTCTATTCGCCAAAAGCTACTCAGCCGGTGCATTGATGTAGCTAGTCCAACTGTCATATCCTGGGAGACAGACGTCGAACAACCTTTAGCACCCAACCGATGAGGCGGTGAATCTATTTTAAGGACACTATCTAGTGCAAGCTTCAGTTTGCCTTCTTTTTCCTATTTTCCTTTACTATGTTATTTTATTATGTATTGTAATTTCCAGCATGATTTGTTTGTCATGAAATTTCAATTGTCAATTATGAATTTATTTGGTTTATGTTATCACACAATTTCTACAACACCATATGCCATCCCCACCATTCAACTTAAGTTTGCATTTTCTTTCTCTAAAATAATAACAAAGACTTACACCCAAATCAATCAATTGGGTCTACAACTCCAAATCAAACAAACATGTAAACAAATTCACCTAAGAAAATAGAACAGAGATTTGAAACATAGGCTTAAAAAATAAAGTGATTTATTAGCCTTAAACACACAAATCTAGATCTAAAAAAATGAAGATGGAGAGAATGAGGATAAAAAAGAGAGAGGGTCATCGCCATAGAGAGGGTGGATTCAACACTGATGGAAAGAATTCATCGCAGTTGGGGATGGTGGATTACAACAGCGGAAATATAGCAATCCCGGTATTCCCTCCATTGATTAGTGTAATCCAGACTTGGTTCCGTGGATGTTGGTTGTTGTATTTATCTTGTTTCCGTCCTTCAATACTTTGTATTTGAGTTATAGGATGTTGTGGGCAGGTTTGTTACAGGTTGGGTATGATTGGGAGCAAATGGTTGCTGCCCAGAATTTTGGTTCTTTGCTCGAGCGAGACTGTTGTCGCTTGAGCGGGCTCTTTGTTTTAGATCTTTCGCTCGAGCCAGGTTTCTTTCGCTCGAGCGAGAGTTGAGTTTTGTGTCTGGTGGATCGAGCGAGAAGTATTACGCTCGAACGTGCGTCTGCATTTCATTTTTGACCTGAGAGTTGTGTTTCTTGGCTTGAGCGAGATTCCCTTCGCTTGAGCGAGCGAGGTGTATGTTTTGGGGTTCCTTCACTCGAGCGAGCATTCTATCGCTCGAGTGTGCTTCTGGGCTGCTGGCCTGATGCATCGAGTTGTTGGCTCGAGCGAGACTTTCTTTGCTCGAGCGAGGGTTCTTTGTGTCTGGTCGCTCGAGCGACCAATCCTTCGCTCGAGCGAGCCCATGTTATATCAGTAGGCAGCAGTAGGTAAACACTTCACTTTTTCATCTCTTTTGTTTTGGAAAGTCTAGATCTGAGCTCTCTCTCTCTCTCTCTCTCTCTCTCTCTCTCTCTATACACCTTCTCTCTAGGTTTTCATCTATATTTAGTGAGTTCCTAGCCTAATCTCTTTGTAAGAAAGGTAGAGGGTGGTGTGAGCTTCGTTTTAATCTGAAAATTTGTGGATTTGGAGCACTTTGGATTTTGGTCATCTTCTCCTTTGAGCTTCTAATTTCGAGGTAGGGATACCCTACTCCATCTTATGAGTTTTGTCTTTAATTTTGATCATTTTGATTTATTGGTGATATTGGGTAATTTTGAGGAAAGATTGGGGTTGTTTTGTAATTTTTTAAAAGAATGGGGTTTCTCCATGTTTGAGTCATATCTAAGTTGTAGACTTGAAATGGGGGTTGTTTATGGATTATGGGTGAAAAATGAGCCTTAGGGCCATTATTGGAAAAATGGGGGAAATGCCCTAATTGTATTGAATAATTAATTTGTATAATTAATTTTGGGAAAATGAGAAATTAAGTTGAGAATAATGAAATTGGGAAATTATAGGATTAAATGGTGTAGGTGGATTAATTTATCACTCACCTATAGAAATGTTGATATTGTATCTATTTACGCATTTATTTTCTATTTAGAAATAACTGCTTTGGGCTATTGGTGGAGGATAGTCTTGAATGTTGTAGACAATGCATGATGATTAGGCAAACTAAAACTAATCAATTGAATGTGTCATCGAGTATGGCAGTTGGAATAATACATCAAATTTATGTATTGATTGACCACGTATATGATATGTGTTTATATACATTGTGTTGTGTGGGTGAAGATAGGGGATGTACTCCACGGTCTAGGGGAAGATAGGGGGTGGACTCCTAGACCGGTCATTGTTTGGGAGGAAATAGGGGATGTACTCCATTGATACAGATAATACGTGTATCTATTGAAGTATTGATATAGCAAATCAGTATATCATATATGAAGTATGGAAGTGTTTTGTTTGAGATTGATACAGCAATTATATGTATCTATTGTGAAGTAAGGAAATGTTTAATATGAGTTGTTACCCCAATTGAAATGGATGCACTATTAGTATGAGATGTAATCTCATTTAACTTAACTGACCAGGTTCTGAGCCACGTTTATGAAATGAATTGATAAGTAAAGGAAAATAGATTGTAACATGGACTTGATAGTCATGGAATTGTATTGTGAGATATATTGGCTTATATGTGTTAACCATCTGTCAAATGCCATTATTTAGTCATTGTTCATATTTGGTTTAGTATATCTCTACTGGGCTGTGGCTCACCCTATATGGGACGTCATTTTCAGGTACAGATGGTATGCCACATCCAAGGACGTAGCTTGGGAGGCTAGAGGCTGAAAGACTCTTTTGTTGTTTTGTTATTTATTTTTTTTTTTTTGATGTATTGCATGTGAAATCAAGCCAAGGGCTTACTTTGTAATTGAGTTAGTACTCTCTTTTGTGACCAAGTGTTGACTTGAAAAATTGTAAGCCTATAGGGCATTTACTTTAGTTGTCAACATGTAATACTTTTGTACCTAACTACTCTGATGAACAGAAAGATGTTTATTTCTTTATATCTATGCGTGTCAAGATTGTTGGGTTTTATGTATTATTTTGAGTGCGTTACAGGAAATAAGCAATGAATTAATCATGAACGCCTCATTTATGTCTGGCAGTGAAGTGTGATATGGGAGACCTCGAATTCGAACTAGTATATCCTCGCGTTGACGAGGGAGAGCTCGGGTTCAACGTTGGATATTGGAGATACGGGAGTTGATTGGGGGGTGTTGGGTTTATTACTAAGGGTTGTGTGCTGGATGTTGAGGGAGATGCGAAGAGTAGATATGCTTGTTTATGATTAAGAGTTGGAAATAGGTTTGGGTTCATATTTATTTACTGGTGATACTTTAATTGAAATGTGCATAAGATTCATTAACTTGTTTGATGAAATGGTTTACTAAGATGCTTCTGAAATAATCTGTTCATTTTTTTTTGGAGGGGGGGAGGTCTCTGCAAATGATTTTTTATTTTTTTTGGGTTTCTACAAATGATTTTGCACAACATCCATAAAGAGAAAGGGAGAGGTTGGGGTAAAATTGGCATTTTAAATAAATTGTCGACATAAGCAAAAACTAGGGAAATTATATTTCCACACTATCAATACTCTTAGTACATAATAGCAAATTTCAAATTTTTTATTTTTATCAAATCACACCATCTATGTTCAAATAATCCCAAAATACCCTCTTTCTCTCAAAATGTCTAATCCTAACCCTAATGTAGTCACTACTACCTCCATCTATCGCCAGTTGTCCATCTCTAGCCCATCGTCCACTCATCTTCCATTTTCATCTGCCTTCCTCCACTCTCTAAAACCACTTTTATTGCTCTCCTAACCCACTATGCCACCGCTAATGCCATCATCTTCATTGCCAACAACTTCAACCACGATGATAGATAGTCAATAGATCTCGCGATGGTGAGAGAGAGAGAGAGAGAGAGAGAGAGAGAGAGAGAGAGAGTATGGAGGTGGCGGGGAGGAGTGTTGGTGATGAGGACGGGTTGGGTATGGGCTCGCCGGAGATGATGGAGGTAGCGGCGACAGTAGTGGTAGAGCAAGGAAGGATGAAAGAAGAGGCGGAGCAATAACAATGATGGACAAGGTAGCAGCGGTGGCTGGTTGTTAATGGTGGTGCCTAGAGGGGTGTGATGGTGTGTATTGAGGGATTCCATTTTACGAATTTTTTCCAAAATGGTAATTACATTCAAGGACACAATTGTAATTAAAAAAAATTGGACAATGGTGTGTACTGAGAATAATGATGGTGTGTAAATATAATTACCCAAAAATTGTTAATTGGTCTTACCGTTAATTAACGGAAGGGCCATTTGTAATGTGAATATAAATCTTAGGGAGAGAAATGTAATTTCCAATACCTCAGGGAGGGGGTGTGGATGTAATTTACCAAAAAATAAAAAAATAATAAAAAAATAGAGAAGTAATCAGCTTGTTTGATTTGAGTTTTATGAATTCACTTTTCAAAAAATTAAAATTTTTTGTTTTCCGTATTTTTTTTTTCACTGAATTTTTTTAATTTTTTAAGCAATATTTTTAATTTTTAAATACATCTAACACAAATACACTTAAAAATTATAATATTTGTGAAAAAATCTTTAAAAAATTCACTAAATACCAAAAATATTTAAAAAATACGAAAATTCATTATATTTTTTGTATTCCTGTGTGTTTATTAATTTTTTGAAATATTTTTTACAATAATTTTACTTTTTAGATACATCTAAGTGAGGTATATTTAAAAAAGTAAAAAAATTATTTATAATTTTAAAAAATATGTACTAAAAATAAAAAAAATATATATGAAAAATAAAAATTCAATTAAAAAAACTAAAATCAAATACAATAAATATGACTTAAAAAAAATCAAAAACATAAAAAAACTACCTTTTTACCTTGATGCCAAACGAGGGTAGATGACTCACGTGTAGTGTAGTTAGGAGTGTAAAAATGGGCAACGGCCCGTGAGCGGTCCAAAACCTGCCCACAGTCCGGGGTGGGCTCGACCCGTTTAGGCCTGTTTGGATCCGGGCCTGAGCCCAACCCGAGACCCTAGGCCTGGACATGGTCCATCATTTTGAAGCTCGGTTTATTGCCTGACCCATCGGTCTGCTTAAGGCCCACTCAAGGCCCGACCCGAGACCCAATGTCTTTTTTAGTGAAAAATAATAAAATTTTAACAGAAAGAAAAGAAAAATGTTTAGGCCTGCCCAAGCCTAATCCCAGGCCCGGCCTGCCAGCCCACCCAAAGTTCGAATACTCTTGAGCTTGGGCTTGAACTTAATTTTTTGAACCGTGGACCGACTCAACCCAGCTTAAATTTTGACAAAAACCCACAAAACCCAACATGAACCGGGCCAGGCCAGGCCAAATTACGCCCCAGAAGGTTCAAGGGTTGTACTATACATTCCAAGAAGGATATCATTTCAAGAACGCATCGAAACAACGCGTACACTTTTTATCACAATTTTCAAACTTGTATTGTGTCCGTGTGTATGTATATATGTATACGTGTGTATATATATGGTTTAGGATGAGGACTTTAAACAGAAGTTCTTTGTTGAAGCAGTTGTCAATTCGAAAGAGACCTCTTTGATTTCTTAAAATAACTTTCAACTCCAATCCCAACCAGCTCATTAGGATTTGAATCCCCCATTCAATTCTATAATCTCTCTTTGATTTTAACTTCTGATTATGTATGTCTTTTACTATTAAACACATAAGCTAGTAGTTGTAATGAAAAAATGTGAGTCAGAAATCTTTTTTGTTGTTGTTTTTGTATGTTGTATTTTGAATAATTTCTTAGTTATACGTTGAAAAATTTATTTCACATGTTTAACTTTCAATGACTATTTAAAAAATTCATTCTATAAAAATATCACTAATTGTAAGTTTTAACAACAATTTATAAAAATTGTGACAAAAAAAAAGTCGCTAATTGTTTAAATTTAACGACATATGCAAAAAATCATCACAAAAAATTATTTTTAACTATAATTTTATTAAAATTTATTTTTAATAAAATTTTGAATTAAATTTTACTATTAAACCTATTAGTAGTTTATCCATTAATTTTTCATGGGAATTTCCCCATCAGATGTGAATTGTGCGTACCACCTAATTATAGGTCTGAGAATTTAAGGTTGATTTATAAGTTGGTACCGCTTTTGATATTACGTAACTTTTGTGAACCCTTCAGTAGGACCATAATGCATTCATTTTGAATTTTGGACTGTTTTAAATCTTCCGAGTAAGTCACTTTTTTTATATAAATATACAAGAAAAACTTGTCTTTAGTGATTTTTTTTTTCCCTATCCAGTGGAAATGACTTTAAAAAGGTTTTTTTTCTCTTTTTTTTCCAAAAAAATCCAAATAATTTACTGAAAAATTCAAAATTAATCCAAAAAATTCACTATTTTTTACTTTAAAAAAAATTCTAGAACTTTGACGAGAACTTACAAAAGTTTGAACCTATGTGGCTAAAATGAATTTAATGTTTACAGTAATAAATGGTTAAGGCATCTCCAATGGTGCATCAATTTTGGCATTAGGAACACTTACAAAACGGAGAACTATTTGTCAAAAAAAAAAAAAAAAAACAAACAAACAAACAAAAATGTGGTTGGCGACACAAATTACAATTGCATTTCACACATTACAAAATAATACATACAATACTAACAAACAATTCTTGACACTATTTGTTGACATCACACATCTAATTAATGACCAACATGATTTTCCCAAATAGCATTAGCAATTGTGTCCCTCAAGTTTGATTGGTACGTTAACCCATGTTATGACAGGTCCATATACTTAGCTTTGCCTCCACCAAACCCCTCTGCAGCCGTTTTAGCCGCCATTTGATTATCGACTTCCATGAAGAATGGGTCCATAGTTGCATACAAATGGATCCAATTGTGCACTGCACAACATGCAATTACGAGGGGTCCTTGTCGTGTTGACTTGTAATTAGGCATGGACCGCAATATTTGAAAGCGTTTCTTCAGTTTCCCAAATGTTCTTTCTATAACATTTTGTAATGATGAATGTCAGTGGTTAAACAATTTCTTGGGTTTAGAATAATGATGACCATGGAACTCTTACAAATGACAGCGTTGTGAATGAAATGGGGCAAGAAATCCTGACATAATGGTGAACCCGACATCCACTAAATAATACTTGCTTATATGTGAATAATGTTTGCAACGCGCCATCAAATACAAGTACACAAATATCGTACAAGCAAAAGTACAATATCTTATTTAGTAACACTGACCGTGGAGTGGGTATGGGAAATGTATATCAGCTCTTGTAATTGAGTCAACTAAAATTGCATTTTCATGGACGATTTCTTCCCATCCAAAATTGATAAATGTGAATAACATGTCGAAGTCGCAAGGTATGAGTACATTTTGTGATATTGTAGCTTTGTGACCACAGAATGTGTTTTGTCTTGAGGCAGGGACCCATGCATTCACCAATGTGTCATTGATAGCACCAACACAATCCTACATCATATTAGTAGTTTTCCGTCAAATGCGTCACAAACATAGATTTTACTTTGGAAAAATAACAAACAAATTTATTCATTACCGTTATTGCAAATTTGTAGGTCGAACATATATTCATACCTTGAACCAAGGGCAAAACCTCCTATCATTTAAAATTTTTGTCGATTTTTCCGATTGGTTCTGTGATTTGATAACCGTTGATGCAAGTTTGCATAGTGCCCGCATAATAATTTTAACGTGCCGACAAATCATTTTAGTAGAGTGCTGAAATCTATCAGCCAGTAGCCTCTGCCTGTCATTTTGTGTGCATCTATCTAAGAAAATGGCAAGTAATTCCTCTACACTGATATGCATCTTTTCAATATTGACAAGGCCATTTTGAAGTAAGGTGTCTTTCAATGAAATGAAGGTTGGGGCATCCATTCGCATGATGTCCATCATTGTTTCAGGGTGGCCACTTAATAAACTGAAGATATAATTATCACCTTTGAATGGACAAGTTCGCTGCGGTCGTCTTGTGGTTGATGCATTCATATGTTCATTGATAGAAGCAATCATCAAGAAGTCCATAACATCTTCCATAACCTCATCCTCCTTTGATAAGCTTACCATTGCATTGTTTTCTGTATTAGATGACATAGTGTTTTGGCTACATAACAATAGAAACACAATTATTCTGACTTATTACAAAGAGGATAAGTAATGTCGTTTTTGATGAACATGAAATTAGCCTTTGTAATTAATTAGTTGGCCTTAGTCATTTCAGTATTGAATTCAATTGAAATATACATTCAATGTATATAGGTTAACATTTGTTCCTCTTGTTTGACATACAGATAAAATTTTGAATGGGAAATAGGAAAAGGGACATGAATCAATGAAGTTGCAAAAGATAACATAAATAGAAACCGGATAGAAATAAATGGAACATGAATCATTATATGTAGTGTATTTACGTGACAAGAGGATCACAAAAGTATAAAACATAAACATATTAAGAAGGGGAAAAAAAATCGGAAGACATGAATGAAATAGAAAAAAATAAAAAGATAAACTCATAAAAGCATGTTTGACAACCATTAAAAAAACCGCAAACCCCACCAAAGACACGGCTTCACAGTTCATTACAAAGATAGGATCATTGATATGCGCATATGCGCAGGAGTGCGCATAAAAAACCTCCGCCAATCCTTATCTTTGAATAGTGTCAATGCCTTAACATACTACACGGGTGGTATGTCTCCCAGTTGAAGCAGGGCATCTTGACATGCATTAAGGAAATAATCATCACCACCTGCGCTTACAGCCTCCATGTCTATTGATTGTGCATAGGATTGTTCTGTCTTTGCCGACACATAGGCACTGAAAGCTGCACAAACATCATCAAAGCCACTTGATTGTGACTTTTTGGAATGACCACTGTCACTCTAGCTATGGCCCCTCCTCTGACTTTTGCCCTTACCTGTTTCCATGTACTCATCTCCACACAAATCAACAAGAATAGCATCAGCCGCATTGCTACCTCCAGCACTAGGCGACCAAAATTTGTTAAGCATATCGTCCTCTTCATCGGAGTCAGGGGCCCCCTCTGTGGATACACAAGCCAAGACCCCTGTCGCACAGCATTGTTCAACAATTTCAGTCATTTTTGTGAAAATACTCAAATCCTTTAGTCTTGAATTTCTTTACATTTTTTGATGCCTACCTCCAATTAAAAAATATGAACACAAGCGTATGGTACGTGTGAAAACATTTTACAAATAAATCTAAATAATAGGGAACAGGTTAATATGATACCTTATCCCAAAAGTCATCAGGTGCAACAACTGTGCCTACAATCAGATCTCATCCAAGACTAGTATGTGCCTGAAGCTGCTTAAAAGTTAAGTAATCAACTTTGAGTCATTGATATTTTTGTTTGACCTATTTTGGTGTGTATCAGAAGCCATACGCATTTTGCAACTGCGTTGCAAAATGGGTCCAATACCTAGGCGTCCAGATAGTACTACGGGCTTTTGATTGGTTTTTTTTGCACCTCGTCTCTCAACATGTTAATAAGCCTTAATTCAATTCTGGAGCTCCACATTTTTGTATCTTGATTATCATCTGAATTGTTGGTATCCATCTAACACATAATTTATATTAAACTAAGCCTAGGCAAGAAATTGAAATAAAGAACTAAATTTAATCAACTTCTCCGTAAGTCCTAAGAAACTTGTTTCCATCGAACCTCATCCACCACTAAAAAGGCAAGAAAATCATATGAAACTTCAAATATGTAGCACTTGCACCCTTTTTAAAAACTTTTGGGAAGTATATTTGAATCATTTATTACATTTTGGGAATTTTTAGAGTTGTGGTATCCTGGTTTTAGATGAGTGAAAATTTATTTAAACTTGTTAGGATTGTCCGTTCACTCTTTTTCGCGTTGAAAAGTTGTTTAGAAACTTGAAAACCTTGTTCTAGGGTCGACACCAGCCTTGGTGGTGTCGACACCTTCGCTTTTGGTTGGCCACAAGGGTAGACACTAGTCTGGAAAGGGTCTACCCTTTGTTTCTGAAGTTTGCTTGCTGGAAATTGGGGTAGACACCAGTCTGGGAAGGGTCTACCTTTTGTTTCTGAAGTCTGCTTGCTATTTTTTGGTGTCGACACTAGGTTTAGGGGGGTCGACACCTGTGTTGTTGTTAAACAAAAAGTTCCAGATTTTCTTCATAAGGGCCGACACCTGTGCTGCAAGGGTCAACACCTGCAACTTTTTCCCAGATTTTTCCACCGGTTTGGACCTACTTTTTGGGGATATTTTGACAAGATATTTTGGGTTGACTTTGGGGTTTATATCTAATCTTGTCCTAGTACTATATAAAGGCCCCTCACTTGATCATTTCTTTTACCTTTTTCTCTCTTTCTTCCCTCTAAACCGTAAAACACCATCTCCCTCTCTCTCAAAAGCACTTTTCCCTCAAAATCTTTAGATCTACTCTCTTGGAAGCATCTTCTTCCCTTGCTCCTTTGAGAAAGATTGTAGATCTCGTCAAGAGTTTCGTTTTGATCCTAGTAGAAGTTGGTTTCGACAACTTTGGAGTTTTAACCTTTTGCTCATCTTCTCTTCCAAGCTTGAGGTAGGGACATTCTTGAGTTATATATACAAGTTTTGCTATTTGATGATGGTTTTAAGAGTTTTTTTGCTATTTGATGATGGTTTTAAGAGTTTTCTTCTAGTTTCTTGTTGATTTCAATCTTGTGTTTCAAAAATGTAGAGAGTTTTAAATGTGGGTTGTTCCTCAACTCTTTTATAAATCCTAGAGGGTTTTCCTTTGAGTTATACATATATTTATATAAGTTTTTAGTTGATTTTGTAACTCTCCTTGAAAATTTCGAAAAGGGGTTTGGTGGCTTAAGAGGTTGGTGATTTTATAAAACAAACTCTATCTTGTGTTCATTTAGAGATTTTCTCGAAATTTTGGACAACTTGAGTTGGGATTGAAGTGTAGGATGAGATTTTATAAAAGAGGTGAATAAATGTTAGGGTTTTTGTGAAAACCTAAAAAATTGGGACTTTTTGAAATATGAAAAATCTAGGGAATAACTTCTTTACTTATGCTAAATGGAGGAATTATTTTCTTAAAGTTGTTGTTAGACGCATGAAAAATATTTAATTGAGAAATGGTAATTGTTGTACATAATGGATGGTGAGGATGTTAAATGGTGGAGGTTAGCATTTGAAAACCTCATATGTGGCTTGAAAGGATTAAATTGATGAGAAATTGATGTTGTGTATTGAAGACACATGGTTATTCTTGGGAATGAGTAATGAAAGGAGGAAATGGAAAATGTGATTGTTGACATTGTTGTGACGACTTGGAAATGGGAAATGTTATGAGTTATGAGAAATCACTGCATTGCATATGCATTTAATTATTATTTTCACATTGTAAATTTTGATTGAAGATATTTATTTCATGAAAGAAAATAAAGTTGTGCTACGAATTATGAAAATATGAAAAGGGATAAATACGGTGGTAAGTCCGGTTAGGGGGTGTAGATGAATTTTGTTAAGTTGGCCTGAGTGTCCTTGGTGAAAGACCAGAAAGTCACGCGGATAGGTGTCGAGCCCTCCGGTTAATCCTGGTAAAAATGACAGTTTGGTAGTACTCGCAGAGTCTACTTGCAGACACCAGCTTAGGAATTATCAGTGTCGTATTTACCGCTCTTCTGTTGATTAAAATTGGAAGTTTGATATGTGTTGAGATTGTAAGATTTTATTTGAAAAATTGAAATCTTCAAAGATCATGATATGATATTTCCTTAAAAGAGCATGGCATGGCATTGACATTTTCATTTTTATTGAGAATTGCATAACTGTATATACTTTGTTAGAATTCTCTACTGGGCTTTATGCTCACCCCTATGGTATTTTGGTGTAGGCAAAGACGTGGTGATCCCGCCAAGTTGAGGGCACGGATAATTGTAAAGAGTACATTGCTCCTATTTTGTTGTGATCTTTTTGTAAAGCCAAGGGCTAATGTGTATGGGTCCGAGAGACCATTTTGTGTAATCGGGCTGTCGCCTTGGAAGATGTAAGCCCTTAAGGGCATTTTAATTGTTTTTGAGATTAGATGCTTCACATGTTATAGATTTATGTATTCGTTATGATTTGAATGTGAATTGCAAGCGAACCTTTTGTATTTAATCCTTTGATTATATATGTGATGTTGGAGGGATTATTGTCGTTGATTAGTGAATGTTCATTAGTGTGGGTAGTTCATGTTGAAATATTTCGGGGCGTTACAAAATATGATAAATAAAGATGTTGGGAAATCAAAATTTAAATATGATAAATGAAGATTAATCACAACAAAACTGAAATAGTGTTGGGAAATTGAAATTTAAATATGATAAATGAAGATTAATCACAACGTAACTGAAAGAGTGTTAGGAAATCGAAATTTAAACATTCTTATAAGAAAGTAGAATAAGAGCAGAAGAAGAAACCAAAAGCAAAACAAGAAACAGTTGAACCAAAAGCTGAACCACCCAATTGGCGGTCGACCGACTAAAAGTCCGGGTGGAGGACCAACCAGATGTCCTGGTGGACGACCGGCTCAGCCAATTTTTGCCCAAATTAGAGATAACCCATTACACTTCTCAGCTATTCCACAACAGACTGTCTGAAGGACATACATACCACAGGAGCAGGAGTTGAATAATTATCACCGGTGACAAAGTGGGTACAACGGATTGATTTGTGTTGCTTCGGACGCTCTCTAATTCGAGATCATAACTTTGACCTACGACAGACACATTTCGACAGTAAGCACATAATCAATTGTAGAACCCATATATATTTGTTGACATAAATTTATGAACACTATACCTTATTGTTGTCGTCGTTCCGTTGCTTGAAGGGTGAATCAACCACAACACACAAAAATGACAGTCACTTGATTTGTGGGAGGTCGTTGATGCCAATTTATGGATGGGAAGGAATTGGTTCGCAAGCATTGTTTGGATTTGAAGGTCAGAGATTCGTTCAAATAGAGGAGGAAATAATTGAAGAGTTGCAGTTCACCCGTGAAGCATTTTCAACTTTGCTCTTTTTTGGCACATGAACTTTTTCAGAATGGAAAAGATGAATCTGAGTGTATATACGAAAATGTAAGAGCTTTGGCTTGCAAATAGTTCTGCTAAACGTGAAACAGAAGTGTGCTTTGAAAAATATGGTGGAATTAATTTTTGAACACTTTATTCAAATAGACGGTTCAGGGAAGTGGTGGAATCATATTTCAAAAGCTCCTCCAAACACAGCCGTAGTTTTTAGTACCTCAGGGAGGAGGGTGTGGATGTAATTTACCCAAAAATGTATTTAAAAAAAATGGAAAAGTAATTAGCTTGTTTGATTTGAGTTTTCTTAATTCACTTTCAAAAAATTGAAAGTTTTTGTTTTTACTGAATTTTTTTAATATTTTAAGCAATTTTTTTAATTTTTAAATACACCTAAGATAAATACACTTAAGAAGTATAATATTTGTGAAAAAATCTTTAAAAAACTTACTAAATACCAAAAATATAAAAAAAATACAAAACTTTAATATATATTTTTTATATTCTTGTATATTTATTAATTTTTTAGAAGAATTTTACCTTTTAGATACATCTAAGTAAGATGCATATAAAAAAGTAAAAAAATTATTTAAAATTTTAAAAATATTTATTGGAAATAAAAAATACAAAAAATAAAAAACTCAATTTATAAATAAATTAAATTCAAAAAATTAAAACCAAATACAATAAATATTACTAAAAATCGAAAAAAATTAAAAAAACCAACTTTTAACATTGATGCAAGTGGCGGTTCAAGGGACTTTTCCCAAAATAAGCCAAAATATCAAGTTATTTATCAAACTAGGCATAGTTTGGACCGAATTTCCAAACTAGGCTAAAGCGCTATTACAAATCGCACTTTCACTGTTTTCAGGCCCCTCCCGCGGAAAATTTGTGAAATAGTAAAAGCGCGGTTACAAACCACGCTTTTAATTAAGAAAGCGTGGTTACAAACCACGCTTTTAAGTAAAATTTATTTTTTTTTCAAAAAATGTGGTTTCAAACCACGCTTTTACTGTTGATCAAATAAAGCGTGGCTGATATAAACAAAATGTGAAAAGGTGGTTACAAACCACGTTTTTAACCAAAACACAAACCCAGCATCTTCTTTCTCACACTCACACACGCTCACTCACCCTCACTCACTCACACACTCTCTCTCTCTCTCTCCCTCTCTCTGACACACTCACACACTCACATCCATATATAATTTTTAATATATATAAATTTTATTTTATAAAATTGAGACCAATATTAAATATATATAATAATAATTTATAATAGCAAATAATAATCGACTATATAATTTTTATATAATTTTGAAAAAAAATAACTTTTATTGAAAAAATAACCTTTTTTTTCAATTAATTTTTTTTTCAAATAAAATTAATTGAAAAAAAAATTGTTAGTAAAATTTTCAAATTTTTTTTTAAAAACTAACGTAAACTCATTTTTTTGGGCTATGTATGGTTTGATTTTTAAACCAACGTAAGAAATGACTTATCAAAAGATTTTTAGGCTATGTATGGTTCGAAAAAACATTAATTAAAAAAAATTTTAGGGATAAAAAATTTAATTGGAAAAAAATTTAATTTAAAAAAAATAATTGAAAAAAATATATATTTGAAAAAAAATTAAATGAAAAAAATAATTGAAAAAAAAAATTATTTGAAAAAAAAAATTATCCCTAAGCACCAAAAATTTTTTTTTATCTCTAAACACTAAAATTATCTGAAAATTTTTTAAGGATAAATTAATTTTTTTTTCAAACCATACATAACCTATAAATCTTTTGATAAGTCATTTCTTACGTTGGTTTAAAAATCAAACCATACATAACCTAAAAAATGAGTTTACATTGGTTTTTAAATAAAAATTTAAAAATTTTACTAAGAAAATTTTTTTTCAATTAATTTTATTTGAAAAAAAATTAATTAAAAAAAAGTTATTTTTTCAATAGAATTATTTTTTCAATAAAAGTTATTTTTTTTTTCAAAATTATATAATTGATTATTATTTGCTATTATAAATTATTATTATATATATTTAATATTGGTTTTATAAAATTTATATATATTAAAAATTATATATAGATGTGAGGGTGTTAGTGTGTCATACAGAGAGAGAGAGAGAGAGAGAGAGAGAGAGAGAGAGAGAGAGAGAGAGAGAGAGAGAGAGAGAGAGAGAGTGAGTGAGTGAGTGAGTGAGTGTGTGAGAAAGAAGATGCTGGGTTTGTGTTTTGGTTAAACGCACGTTTTCACATTTTTTTTTTATCAACCACGCTTTCTTTGATCAATAGTGAAAGCGTGGTTTGAAACTATGTTTTTTTTTTAAAAAAAAAAAAAATTTACTTAAAAGCGTAGTTTGTAACTACGCTTTTACTATTTCACAAATTTTTCACGGGAGGGACTTGGAAACAGTAAAAGCGTGATTTGTAATAGCACTTTAGCCTAGTTTGAAAATTCTGTCCAAACTAGACTTAATTTGAGAAATAACATGATATTTTGACTTATTTTGGAAAAAAAACCCGCGGTTCGAGGCTGTACAGTACGGTTGGGTTTGGGTTGGGTTTGATGTGATGTGTTAGAGAGGTGATGTGATTTAAATAAGATGATGTGACTTAAATAAGATAGTGACTTTTTGACTTTTTGACTTATTTAGTACATGCCAAACTAGCCCTACATTTCAAAGTAGGATATCTATCAAGAACGCGTCGAAGCAACGCGTACACTTTTTATCACAACATTCAAACTTGCATGGTGTCTGTGTATGTATATATATTCTGTGTGTATGTATATATATATATGGTTTATGATGAGGACTTTAAACAGAGATTCTTTTTGAAGCAGTTGTCAATTCGAAAGAGACCTTTTTGATTTCTTAAAATAACTTACGACTCCAATCCCGACCAGCTCATTAGGATTTGAATCCCCAATTCAATTCGGTAATCTCTCTTCGATTTTAACTTCTATTATGTCTTTTACTATTAAACATATAAGTTAGTAGTTGTAATGAAAAGAAAGTGAGTCAGAAATCTTCTTTGTTGTTGTTTTTGTATGTTGTATTTTGAAGGATTTCTTAGTCGTACGTTGCTTGTTTGTTTTTGTTAATGGTAGTTTATTTCATCATATGATAATGTCCTTTTCAAAATTGATCAATCTTTTATCTATTTTCATGTGTGTGTTCATTTATTTGTTTATTTAAAATAAGTAAATAAAACAAATTCTTTTGGGGTTGGGGGTTGTATGGCTGTTGAACTTTGAATCATGGTTTGGATGTTGGATTTGTGTGTTTTGGGTTTCGTTTAGTGTGTTTGTTAATCTCAATATCCATTAGTTTTTTGAAGACTTTTCAACAAGTTTGCTTGATAATGGGACTGTTTTCAGAGATTTTTTTGAAAAAATTTCAGAGGAAATTGTCTTTAAGGAATTGTTCTTCAGTTTGCTTTACTTGTTTCTGTGAACGTTTTACTTTAATATATTAGAATTATGTTTGATGTCTAATTTGGATTCGCTTTTGGTTGATCTGGTAGAATATATTCAAACATCAATGTGATGAATTTTCAGTAATTTATAAATACAATTCTTCAGCTTTGCTTAAAATACATTTTGGTTTGAAAATTGACAAATACCTCTTGTTAAAAATTTTTATTTAACAAAATTTATTGAAAACATAAAATTTCTGCTGCCAAAATTACTAAAAAACTGATTTGATGATTTATTAATAAAATAGGTAATTTGTTGTGAAATTAGAAATTCAAGAGTGTACTTGTAATCTATCTATGAATTTTCTTAAGGGCAAACTTCACTTTACTCTGTTTGGGCTGGGTACAGTTTATCCTCTTAACGTTTAGAAATGACTACATAACCCCCTTGTGGTTTGTGGACCGAAGTATACCGTTAGGCCTGTTAATGATTTAATGAAAAAGACTAAAATACCCCTGCATTTTCGTCATTTGTTTCTCACTTACTGTTATGTTGGACAAAATGTTTAACGGTGTTCAATGGTGCTCTTTAGTCCACAAATCACGTGAGAATTATGTGATCATTTGTAAACGTTAAGAGGTTAAATCGAACATGGCCCAAAGCACAAGGGATAAAGTGAAGTTTGCCCTTTCCTTAAAACACATGCATAGACAAACTTCTTTGCTGGGTATTTTGTAAGTGAAAAGTCATTAGGGGTTGATAATTTTACTCACCAAGAAGAATATCGATCTCCCATTTATATATGTAGATTGTTTCGAGATCACGTCTAACTCTGCCACAAAAGTTAAAAGAGGAAACAATTCATATACTAAAGGGAAAAGAATACATTGAATAAACAAAACTATAATGCGTCTTCTTTGCTAAATCTCTACCTATTTTGCTCTTCCTTATATTTCCATTTGATAATGTCATTTTTTCTGGATAAGCAATAAGTTGTTGAAATGTGCTTTTTTATATTGGAAAATGCATTCATGGAGAACAAAAGCATTAAGTCATTATGGGTTGAGATGAGGAAGTAGTAGTGATGCAGAACACTTTCAGGAAAAGAGGATAGAGAAGAAGGAAGAGAGGAAGTACACAAGGGCCACAACTCTAATCACAACCTCACTCAATATTCTCAATTCAAAGCTCAATGTTACCATGTAAAGCCCTAATCAACTTAGGAAATTAAATCTTAACACTATTTGGAAACTCATCAGTTGTTAATAAAATAAAACTATAATTAAAAATAAAAAAAGTATAAATATTTAAGACATAATAAAATATATAAAATCGCCATGCCAAACTCCTACATTAAGTAGATATATGATATTCTAAGGTACAATTGACACACTTTTTTTTTCCCCTTGGAAAAAAATCTTATATGTTCTACTGTTCTCTATTTACATTGTCAGGTCATAAATTTCAAGTTGAAGAAAAATGGAAGGTGGAAATCACCATGATGATGAATCTAGTGACAGAGGACTTTTCTCTCATCTTGCTGGCTATGCTACTGGACAATACCCTCCGTCTTATGGGGCATATCCTCCTCCAGGATATCCCCCTCAAGGATATTTGCCTCAAGGATATCCCCCTCAGGCCTACTCGCCAGCTGGATATCCTC
This sequence comes from Camellia sinensis, assembly GCF_055761805.1. NCBI lineage: Eukaryota > Viridiplantae > Streptophyta > Magnoliopsida > Ericales > Theaceae > Camellia > Camellia sinensis. Next base: position 89,131,391 of record NC_138965.1, read on the forward strand.
CTGCTTGTGGATACCCACCAGCTCGATATCCTTTCCCAGGTGGGTACCCACCGGCAGGTTATCCTGGTCTGTCAGCATATCCTGCCCCAGGTGGATATCCACCGGCAATTTATCCTGGTCCATCAGCTCCCCCTCTTTCAGGTATGTTTGATTCATTTCTTTCCAAAATTCTTTTATGCTGTGTTTGGTTGGGGGATTTGGGAAGGGATTTGGAAAGAGAAATGGAAAAGGCAGGTGAAATGTGAATAAAATACGTATGTATTTCACATAATTTCACACACCTTTTCCCTTTCCCTTTCCAAATCCCTCATCAAATTCCCCAACCAAACACACCATAAAGGATTTGGAGTCATCTGACATGTAAAGGTGAATTGTCATTACAACCTGCAAGAAATTGTTGAATAATATTTTAATTGCTTCTAGAACTTTCAATTGGTTTGCATGTGTTTATGCATTGTTTTTGAACCCAGAGCATGAAATAACGGTTTTGATTAAAAGCAGAAATAATTGTTTTTATGATAATTTTCGGCACCAAAAAAGTTGCAGAATTCCACTTCACCTCTGCGCTAAAGAGGATGAGAAAAGTAGGAGGTCCAAATTTGGAAGACTGTTAAATCTTCATATCTCATTGCTGAACTCTATTTCTTGTGTCATTTCTTTGCCTTTTCGTACATCTACTTTTTCAATATAATCTGCTTGTTAAAATTACATCTCTGTAATGTCTTGGTGATCCTTGACCTTGAAGTATACAGATTTAGAGTGTTGTTTGTTTTCCTTGCTACTTTTCCATTGTTGATAGCTTGTAATTTCTTTGCACTGGTCATGGGCCTAATATGGGAGCATTGATAGCTGGTGGCGCTGCTGCTGCAGCTGCCGCTTATGGGGCCCACCAGCTCTCACATGGTGCCCATAATCTTAACCATGGGGGTTGCTGCGATCATCACCATGGAAAGTTTAAGCATGGGAAGCATGGGGGAAAGTTCATGAATTTCTAAAAATGGAAGTGATTACCGCTCGATATTTTATTATCATAGATTGCTAGCATTGGCTTCTTAGTAGTGCTGTTTAGGCTTGCGGTGAGTGACAATTGTCTCCTCTTTTTTTTATTTATTTTTTTATTTTATGATTCTGGATACATTTTGGGAGTTATGACACTGGCACATGTATATAATTACAAACTTCTTTTATGTTATATTTCTACATATATGAATGAATTAGTCTCTTGTGGAAGGTGTTGATATAATTCTTAAAGTATTATTAAAGGGCTTTAAATGGCATTATAGCTGGATCTATCTAGTGGGTGATCTGTCATTCCAATGGGAACAAGAGCTCTTCTACACTGTAATATTAGTATTTTTGTAAAAGCAGTATGTTGGACAAAGGACTTTGTGTTACCTATTCAAGTTGATTTGAAACGGGTTATAGATAGTTTGATTTTTTATAATGCATATAATCTTGAACTCACTACACTAGATAGAACAATGGGATTGATAGTTGAAACATAGACTGGCTGGTTAATGTATACTTTGCTAGTGTTTCGTGGTGTTTCACTACTCCTTTTTTAATGTCAGTTATATATATATATATATATATATTTTTGGTACAAAGAAGGAAGAAACAAAGAAACAGCAGAACCAAACAAGGCAGGGGAACTGAGAGTCCAGATCCTCCAATAAGCTATCCTCACCATATCAGCAACAACTTGAGACCTAACAGCAACAGGTGGCTCCTCCACCACCACCAGGGATTCATCTTCGTCTGCTCCCATCTTGGTGAGCATGTTTGCACACTGGATAGCTTCGCGCACGATGTGGCCAATGGACAATTGCACCTCTGGAACAGATGTCTTGAATCTTCAGCAATACTTCTGGAAGGAGCAGTTTTGAGATGGTCCTTTGACGTGCAGTTCTTCAGCTAAAGGAGAGTTTGTTTCAATGATGACTTCTTGATGGCCTTTCTCCAGCACAATGGTCAAGCCGTAAATTCTCCACATTTCAACTTCTAGATTGTTGCATGCTTCCAGCTTCTCATAGAAGCCACAGAGCCAGACCCCCTTCTCATCTCTGAAAACCCCTCCGAAGCCTCCTTCGCCTGGGTCTCCTCTTGCACAACCATCAGTGTTGAATTTATTTTCCCTGCAATAGGAGGAAGCCATTTAACCATTAATGGGGAGCTGAAATTCAAAGTAATGGAAATGGTGAAAGCATGCTTAATTTCTCTGGCTTAATTCTGGATAGATAAATAGGTTTAAAATAAGGATGGATCAACATTTTCAGAAATTTTTTTGTTTCTATCCCAAAATTTGCCAAAGAGATGTAACAAAAAGTAGACTCCAAAAAGCATGACGTTTCAGATTTTATTTTGAGCCAAACAATCATGGGCGATTGCCTATCTTTAGAATCCAAAGATTCCCAGCAATGCTATTCCAGACACTTATAGAAGTAGTACAATCTCTAAAGAGGTGATCCACATCTTCAATGTAGAGATCACACTTGGGACACGAAGCATTATCAGTGAGGCCTCCTATCAATCTCATTTCATTGGTCAAGATTTTGCGATGGGCTATCAACCACAAAAAAGTTTTTGAGGAACTTTCAATTTCCAGATCCATTCCAGATCTAGAGTGTTCTCCACTTGAGTGTTAGCAATTTTGTAGGCAGCCGAAGTAGAAAAAGTCCCCTCTAGTGGAACCCTTCCAATGAGGGTTATCAATAAATGTGACAAAAAGGCGAAGTTTGATTTTGAGGACACACTCAGGGGCATCTCTGGGGAGGTAGGCGCAAATGGCTCACACATCCCAGTTATCCTCATCATTAATCAACTTATCCACCGTATCCAAATTGATCAAATGGTTGTTAGGATATTTGGAGGCCCAAACCTCATCACCACACCACCAGTCATGCCAAATTGAGATGTTAGAACCATCCCCCACACACCACTTGGTGTATTTCCTCAATATATTCCTGATTTTGAGAATGCCTCTCCAGATATGGAAGGATTTCCTCTTAGAAGAGTAGTCAAAAGTTTGTCCTTGTAGAGATATTTCTCCTTTAGGACTTTAATCCAAAGGCTCATATTGTTGCTCAAGATCTTCCATCCCAATCTAGACAAAAGTGTAAAAGATTTTGGGTTTTGGCTTTTCGCAGGTCAAGCCCTCCTATCTTCTTACTTCTGCACACAGTGTCCTAATTCACTCGGTAAGCTTTTTTGGTGTTATCTGTATCACCCCATAGAAAGTTTCGATTAAGCTTGTCAATATCCTTACAAATGCTCATAGGAACATCCATGGTTTGCATAGCATAGGATGGCAAAGCAGAAGTAACTGATTGAACCAAAGTGGTTCTACTAGCTAAGGATAAAAGATTAGCTTTCCATTCTGATAGTCTATTCTGGATTCTCTCCAAAATGAACTGGAAATGAGTATGAGAGCATTTAGTGTGTAGGAGTGGCACTTCCAGATATTTACCTAGGTCTTGGGTGAGAGCAATGCCACAGATAGATTTATCTAAGCTTTTCTTGAGTCCAGATAAAGTACTGAAATAATTAAGCACTTCCATAATGGTCTTACAAGTTTTCTCATCAGCCCTCCCAAACAACAGGAGGTTATCAACAAAAAAGATATAGGATACAGTAGGGCCCTTGAAAGAGTTCTTAACCCCCTTCTAATGTTTATGGCTGACTTTATCAATGATCATGTTTGAAAGCCTCTCCATGTAAAGCACAAATAGATAAGGAGTGGATCTCTTTGTCTCAGCCCCTTCTCCAAATTAAACTCCTCCAATTTCTCACCATTCCAAAGGACTGAAGCTTTCACATTGGTCACATAATTTATAATGAGCTCCACCTAATGGTCATTAAGATTGAGCTCTTTAAGGGTATGATAAAGAAAATTCCATGAAACATTATCATAAGCCTTTTAAAGATCATACCCCCTTGGTTGCCTTTTTCCCCCCTAAGGGTGTGAATGACCTCCTGGGCAATAATAATACCACACGTGGTGCGTTCAGGAATAAGCCGCTTTGAAAAGGGCCAACACTGTTAATCAGCAGAGGTCTGAGTCTACTAACTAAAACCTTAGTAAGGGTCTTGTAAAGCACATTACAAAGACTAATGGGGCGAAATTGGCTAATGGTTTCAGGATTGTCCACTTTATTAAAGCTCTAAGGGACATTTTTGTTAGCAAAGCAGGCTTGAATGGAGTTGCACACAAAAAGGCTAACAATATCCAAATGGACATGGTAAAAAAGGGATTGGATGCCATCACTACCTGGGGCTTTGAATGCCTTGATGCTCTTGATATATAGCTTCCCACAACTCCTTACTAGAAATGGGTTTGATAAGAGCACGATTAACCTCAAGACTATTTTTTGGTTGAACAAGGTTCAGGTGGCTTAGGTCAGGACATAGATCTAAATATCAGAGTACCGATTCGGATATGAACCGGTATAGCGGTGAGAATGAAATTCGCAATCGTAGCATTCAAGTCCCAGTATGTAGCGGCCTAAATCCGATACATAGGGCAATATAGTCCGATATAGTTTCATAGTCGCAGGTACGGATGAATCAACACAAAGAACCTGCAAAAGCAAAAGTAATTGCAAAAAAGAAAAGAATAACCCATCACATACATCACTCAAACCTTTCACTTCAAGTGCTTTGTCTTCTTCAAGCAATTTCAAACTTTCACGGACCATAAATTTGCTTTTGTTTATAGATTTGCAATTCACAATCACACTTCTTTCTGGCTTGGCTCCATAGATCTAAAGCTTCTTTTGGCTGTGGAGTTCAAGCTTCTTCAAAGAAGGTTGTCCCTGAGTTGCAAGTTGTAATTTGTGTTGCGTTGTTGTGCTCTATTTTCGGTGAGTTGTGGGTTTCGTTATACTCTATTTTTTGTTTCGTATTTTTTTGGTCTTATCTAGTGTAAATGTTTAGGGTTTTTTTTTTCTTCTATTTATTTGAAAATGAGTTGAAAGTGTTCCTACATATCAAAACTTTGATTAAAATGTGACAAATTAAGGCTAAAAAAGTTTTTAAAAAAATGCATAAAATTGAGTTTTAGAGGGACTGCTAATGATTTTTATAATTCACGGCCGCGGTACATCGATTCCCAATACATACTGGCCGATACTACCGATACCAATACTCCGCGATCGATATCGATATCGTTACGTTACCCGATACTGCGATTTAAAGCTATGAGTCAAGAGTGTAGGTATTTATGGTTTTGTTTTTAAAAAGGTCACAAAAATAGTTCTTCACATGAGTTTTAAGAGCACGAGGTTCATAGATCCATTGGCCCTGGTTATCTTTAAGAGCATTGGCCCTCATTCTCCTTCTTTTAGCAATGATGGTTATGTGGAAGAATCTAGTATTACGCTCACTTTAAGTGTCACGACCCCAAACCGCCCCTAGTAGTTTGGTGCCGTGATGGCCAGTAATCCGTAATTACCGAAGGCCAACTTTCAAAAACTTAACACAATCAGAGTATGGATATAGGGGGCTCACAAATGCGGAAGCAATGAATCAAATACAAGTGGTCCATAAGAGCTGTGCATAGATCAAATGAAATGTCAAACATTTCCAATTAACTTTACAAGTTGAATACAACAAAGCAAGATATGTGTTACATCTTGATCAAAAGGCTTCTTGAGCCGACATATACAAAATACAGCAATTACAAGCCAAGAAGCATGATTTTCAAGATTCGCCGACATGAATGCAAAATAAAGCCGACATAAGCACGGATCCAAAACAAGCTTTCAAAACAGTCTAGGCGTCGCCGACGTCCTGCTCATCACCTACATATATATAGAGAGGGTGAGCTTGGATACTCAGTGAATGGTACTAGAAATAAAGGTTTGCATGAATAAAGCCGAAGTCTTTCAAAACAAAACTCGTCGAAACTTTATCGAACAGGGGATGAACCGTATTCATCTGTTAAGTCTTACAAGTCTCAGGGGATGCTTACTGACATCGGCAAAACGAGGGATGAACCGTATTCATCTGTTAAGTCTTACAAGTCTCAGGGGATGCTTACTGACATCGGCAAAACGAGGGATGAACCGTATTCATCAGTCAAGTATTACAACATTGGCGAAGCAAGGGATGAACCGTATTCATCAATCAAGTATTACAACATCGGCGAAGCAAGGGATGAACCGTATTCATCAATCAAGTATTTCAAGTATCAAGGGCTGTACGATCCGTAATCGTTTAGTCAAAGGTACTGCGAAAGTTTATAGTCCTCCAGCACAAGGGACTTGTGTTACTTAGGCCCGTAGCCCGATTTAACATAGTAATCTTTTCAAGAATGGACCGTATCCTTTTACACTTAGTACTGCGAAAGTTTAGAGTCCTTCAGTACAAGGGACTTGTGTTACTTAGGCCCGTAGCCCGATTTAACAAGGACCGTATCCTTTTACACTTAGTACTGCGAAAGTTTAGAGTCCTTCAGTACAAGGGACTTTCCAAGAGAGGACCGTATCCTTTTCAAAGATGGCATCAAAACAAGGATTATACTTGTCATATCAAAACAAGAGCTATTCATTCATGCTTAACAAAACACTTTTGTCAAAACAAAGCAAGCAAGATTTATCAAAACAAGTATAACATAGCTTTATCAATAATACCACTCACCTAGTTCTTCAGGTGTAGACTCAAAGCAAAGATCAAGGTCCTACAATCACATGGCAAATCACATTCTCAAAACGAGCTATACCCATATACGAATGATCTCGGCATTCTTAACAGATCCAAGTAAACATCAAAGCAAAACATGCTGGGAGTTTAAACACTGCTCTCGTCTCATGAAAACACACTGGGCACCGTCTAGGATTAGGCCGAGGTCCCATCAAACAAAGTCGGGAAAAACCTGGGTTTCCCTTTGGAGAATATGAAGAACATGATCATTTGGAAGATGGATGCAAGTTCACAACTTGTTACAAAAATCTGCGTTTTATGCCAAGAGTTCAAAACATGGACCTGGGTACTCACGCAAGAAGGTCATGCAAGATCAAACACAAAACATGATTTTCGTTCCAAACTTTCGGATCAAAATGAGACTTTCTTCAAGAACACATGAAAAACCATTTTCTCTTTTCAAAACCAACTTCAAAGCGGTGCATGGCATGCAAAACAGATTCGATCATGCAATGCAGCTAGATGATCAACAACAATAATCAAAGTAGATCAAGATTCAAACCTCAAAACTCGAATCCCACGGTTCAAACCACGAAGATCAAGCTTGGAAGACTTACTCTCACTCAAGAACTTCTCTTCCTTCTCTCTAGAGCTTCTCTCTCTAAGGGTAAAGATTTGAGGCAAGAAAATGATGTGTTTCAAGGTCTGCCGGCTGTCTTAACAATCAGCTCGGACACGTGGCGCTACCAGGTTGGTTCAGCTCAAAAAGGTGATTGATTGATAAGACAAGTCTCTGACAAAGCGTATGCAGCAAGCTCGGTACAACACATCGGCAATGAATGACATCGGCTCGAATCAAGGATAAGGCAACGGGGTAACAAAACATCGGCTAGGGAGGACGACGCTTGACTAAGCTGTGCCACACCTTGGCCGGGGTGTGCCACATCTCGGCCTAGGCCATACCTGCCCAAGGACAAGGTTCACTAAGTGCGAAACATCTCGGCAATAAATGCCCGAGGTGAAGATGGGGGTCGACCAAGGTCTCAAAATAGTTCTAAGTACAAGGGTTCAAAGGCGAACTAAGCTCAAGAGGACCTCGGCCACACACACCAAGCAAAGATCAAAATCATGCTAGCAACTTTAAGCAAATCAAGACAAGACAAAACCTTCAAAAACAAAATAACAAGGTAGGATCATGCAGGAATGTATGCAAGTATGACAAGAGTAAGGTGAGGGTTGTTACATTAGGTGATCCACTTTACCCTAGATTTTTGAAACCACGAGAGTTCTTCTTGCTAAAGGACAGTATAATACTCTTTCATAAGGTCATTTTCCAACAAAAACAAATTATGAGAGTAAACATGGGATTAAGCTGTCTAGATACTTTCAATTCTGCCGAGAATCCATCTTTTCCTTCGAAAGATGTTGCCAAAAAGGTTTTTGTTCCAAAGGGTTGCATTTTAGTAATAAGGTTGATGGCTTCTGGGATAGAATTCTGGCTATCAACCTAAGAATTTTTTACTACAATTTTAAAGCTATCATCAATAAACCAAGTTACTTCCATTTTAAAAGGCCTAGCAAAAGGGTTAGGAATGTCATACAATGAGCACACAGAATCATGGGGGGAGTGGTACGATTAGGTGTGTGCACGGCAGCCTTGAGATTTAGGGGCTCAAGGCGAACTTTGAAAATTGAGCCCTCTTACATTGAAAAAAAAAAATAAAAATTTATAAATAAAACGAGAAGTAACAACTTTTTTATTTATTTGCAGTCACAAAAAAATTTATTTGCATATATAATCATTAAAATTATAAATAAAAATTTACTTTTATATATTAAGATAGGAAGCAATCATTACAAATACTTGAAAAAAATAAAAATTTAGTCTTGTTGCTTTTTTTTGAACCACATGTTCAATTGAGCCAATAGTATTTAGAGCCTCTATTTTTAGCCTAAATTTGAAAGCCTAAGGTGTAGGCCTCTCTTACCTGCTCTTAAAGCCGGCCTTAAGAGCAGGCCTGGGGCGTGTGGAAGGTTTCTGATTGCACCTTCAATGAACGCAACGCAGCACCTTGGTCTAGTCTTTCAAGAGTGATGTTTCTATTTTTGTTATTTATATTTTTTTTTGTTATTTTATTATTATTATTTTTTTTGCAAAATAGTGGGTCGAATGTTCCCTCTAAAATGAATGATCCATTTATGAAATGAAGCCACAACTGTTTGTGTAGTAAATTCAGTCTATTTTTTAGCTTGTTTAGTCATATAATAATAAAAAATTTAAAAATTATAAACATTTCTAAAAATTATGTAAATATAGAATAATTATCAAGAGTCAAAACTCATTTAACGTCCAAGACGTAATAATTACCCATATATATAAAATGGAGAGTATATACTTGAAAAATTAAAGGGAGAAATTGACTGCAATGCAAGTTTAAAAAATTATTTATATATTAATGATAAACTTTACAACATTAAAAATTAAATTTATTAACTTTATCATTTATTTATAATTATATTTTAAACTTAGTAACGAACTGTTATTAGCCCAAAATTAAACAAGGCGAAATTCATACACCCTCATGTAAATATATATATATATATATATATATATATATAGAAAACGATTATTTCATAGTGATTAACATATTTTGAGAAAAATTTCCGACAACTTGAAGCACAGGCCTCGTTTGTTTTCAGAAGTAGAATGGAGAAGATTCATAGTGAAATGATTCATCGTGAGGGGATTAAGTAAAATTATGTTTGTTTTAATAATAGTTGTTAGCGTAAAGATTGTTAAATTATTTTTATGTAAAATAAAAAAAATAAAAAAAAAACATTAAACTTTAATGTTCAAAAAAAATGCTCAACATGTAAAAAATTAAAAAATTAAAAATTTCCATAAAAAATAAAACAAATAAAATAATGATTTTTATTTAACAAAAAATACAAAAAATTAAACATTAATATTCAAAAAAAATTCCCAACATGTAAAAAATAAAAATAAATTCTAATCCGACGGACTATCTTTTTAATACCACATCTACCTCCTCCATCCTAATTTTCCTTCCAAGGCCTAACCTAACCTCCTCCTCCATCTCAATCCCTTCTCTAAATCTACAAACAAACATAATGCCTCCGTTTGGGAAGTGGGTTGGCTTTTTGGCTTTTTTGGCTATTTTAGCCTGGGCTAAAAAGCTTGGTTTGGGAAGGGCTTTTTGACTTTTTAGCTTTTTTTGACTTTTTTTGTGAGAGAATAGTGTAATGATTATGGGTTGGATGTGATATTTTATTTTTTGTAGCTAAAATAGCCTATTTTGTCTTTTGCGACTAAAATAGCCAAAAAAATCCACTTTAATTCTTCCCAAACGAACCCAATATTAAATGGATTTCACCTCTATCCTAATCACATCCTTCGGTCTATCCCCAAAACAAAACAAACGGGCATTGTGTTATTTGTAACTCTTTTTGAGACAAGTGGATTGTTCTCTGGAGAAGAGTTTCTTCTGACCGAGACCATTGTCAACGGCTTCCAAACCCTTCAAACATTCCCAATGCCTCTGTAAATGCAGAAATCCATCAAAAACACAGTTGGAGGAAGATCCACTGTCACATCATTCGCCTCCTCTGTAGCGCAACAAACCCATCTGACCCTCCAAACTTCCTATAGCAGCCCACTTGTTATCTTCTGTTTTTTAGGTGCAACGGAAAAAATCCACTTCTTATCTTCATGAGTAACTAAGCTTGGTTTGTGAAGCGAGTTGATTTTTTTTATTTTTTTGGTTATTTTAGTTTGAGATTAAAAAATTTGGTTTAGGAAGGATTTTTGACTTTTTAAAATTTTTTTGACTTTTTTTTAAAGAAAGAATGTAATAATTATGAGTTAAATGTGATATTTTATCTTATTAAAAAATTTATTTCATTTTTTGTGACTATTTTAACCCCAAATCCCCTTCTTCAACAACCCCTAACTAACTTGAACAAACATTTTCCTAAGGATTCAAAATGAGGGACTGTAGAGGGAAATGGGATTTTTAGAGACAGAAGAAATAAGCATAATGTTATCAAAATAAATAGAAGCCTAAATGAGAAAGAACTAGTCTGACAAAATAAATTGTTAGTTTCATTGAGCGATGTTTGTCAATGACTTTGGTCCCGTTTGGTAAAATTATAGAAACATGATTATAGATCATAACTTAATATATTATAGTTTATAGCGGTAAACATAAGCTGTTAACTTGTTTGGTGCAACTGTGAGATTATGAATTTAGGCAGTAGAGTAGTATTTGATTAATAAGCTGTAAAATAACTATTTGTTGTGTAATTGTCTTTTTTGCCCTTATATAATAACAAAATGATTATTTTGTTATTTTTTTCAATTTTAATTTTAAAAAGTTATTTCATTAATAAAAGTTAATATAATTAGTATTAAAAAAATTATTATTTTCATTAATAGTATCAATTAGTATAAAATTATTTCATTTTTTCATTATAAATTAATTAGTGTCAATTAATGGTTTAATTAGCATCAATACTTCTTTTTTTTCTTTTTCTTCATTTTTTCTTCTCTCTCTCCTTATTTTCCTTTCTCTTTTTTTTTTTTCCCCTTCTCTTCTTTCTTTTTGTTAATTTTATTTAATTTATTAATTCATTACAATTAATATCCATGTATTTATCTTATTGTTATTTTTTCATTACAATTAATAATATGACAATTGTATTTCTTTTTAATATCCATTGCACAATTCATTTCAATATTAATTGAATTTTTTTTTAAATTGTTTTTTGTTTCTCTTTTTTTTAAAAAATTTATTTCAATTTATTTCAATATTATTGTTTATCAACAATTGTTTAAATTTTTTTCAATTTATTTATAAAAATTGTTTTTTTTTTGAATTGTTTTTTTAATTATTTTTATATTTATTTCAATATTAACATAAGCTGTAAATTTATTTCAATTTATTTTTAATAATTGTTTTTTGTTAATTTTTTTTATTTATTTTTATATTTATTTCAATATTAACATAAGCTGTAAATTTATTTCAATATTATTTTTTTTCTCTCAATTTTTTTTTCTCTTTTTTTTTCTTTTATTTCATTACAATTTTGCAAAACCCTAGATCTGAATAGTCGGAGCCGCCGCCACCAGTGAAGAAGCCCTCTATCAGCTCATCCATCTCCTCCACCACCACCAGAAACCCTCAATCGTCATCATCATTATCACCATTTTCAGATCGTGATGTTGTTTCAGATGGTGAAAGAGAGAGAGAGAGAGAGAAGCTCAGTGTTAGCAAACCCTAGCCACCTCCGACAACTCTAGGGTTTGCTGCTGGTTCAGATAATGATTGATCATGATGGGTGTGGTTAGGGTTGTCAATCGCGAGTTCTGGTTCGTTGCCGTTTGATTGCCACGTCGTCGATAGCGAGCTTTGGTTCATCGATGGCGAGCTAGGGATTTGCCCTTCTGGTTCGAGAGAGAGAGAGTTTTGCCCCTTTACAATGGGAGGGTTTTGCCCCTCTGGTTAGGGTTTCAGATCACGAGAGAGAAAGAGAGAGAAGAGATAACGAAGAGAGAGAGAGAGAAGCAGAAATCACTCCGTCGCCGGAAATCCCCTTCGCCGAAAATCGCCCCTTTGGCTCGTGTGAGGGACAAAAATGAGGGTGTTTTGGTTTATATACATGACACACTTGTAATAATTTGAAATTATGAGGGGCATTTTAGTCATTTTACCTCTCACATCTCAACTGCGCACTTAAGCTGATTTTTGACTTATAAATTAAGTTTATCCTCCCCCATTCAAAGAAAAAGTTTATTTTTGACTTACAAAAAGTTATAATCTGTATTGTTAAGCTGAACCAAACACATCAAAATAGCTTAAATTAAGCTAAAAGCTAAAATAAGCTAGAAATAAGCCCTACCAAGCAGGCCCTTTATCTCTCGAAAAGAATAAAATATTTTTGTTGTTTTATGAATCCAAAAAGCCATCAAAGTAAATAGCTGTCAAACTAGCTACATTTATCAAGTTTTCTCTAACTTTCTCTCAACATTGAGAAAATCCTAATATTATTTTGCGGAAAATACAACCCAGTGGAGGTTAGAATTTTTTTTACAAATACATGAAAGACTTTAGAATTTTTAATTATTACTGTTTATAAAGTTTTAGATCGATGTGTAATTTTATTTATTTTTTGGGTACTTTTACACTGAATTGCTATTTTCCTATTATTTTCATTGTTTTATGAGCTCAAGAAGCAAATTAACTGTTAAACTAGTTTCATTACCAAGGGTTGCTCTGATTTTATCTCTAAACATTGAAAAAGAATGAAATATTTTATTATTTTATCTTCGCACATATTCATGTTTTGAATATTTTCACAGCAATTCCATCTACTTCATCCATTGTAGAGATTCAAAGGTGTCTTTTTAAACTTCACTCAACCATGCATATCATAAATATTTTAATATTACACATTCATTCGTTGAAAAATGGTTCATTGGCGGCCGGTGAAAATTTGTCGAAAAAGTTGACAGAATGGTCATCGAACATTTGCTAGAATGGTTGTCGGCACTGGCGATGGGTGGTGTCGTCAGGTGGCAGTAGTTGGCAGTTGATAGTCGTGTCTGAGAATAGAAAGAGAAAAATTAGACCAAAAAATTGCATTGTTTGAATTAAGAGACCATAACAACACAAGGGTAAAAGTGGAACAAAACGTCTTTTAAAACAATTATTCTTACTTTTCACCAACATATTTCAATAAAAGGGTTGCTAAATGCCCCTATCTTTCTACTTTGGACCTCCCATTTTTTATATTTTATTTTATTACAATTTTGTCCTAACATCAAATTCCAATTTTATCCTCATCTTATCCTTCCAAGTCTAACCCCAACCCTACTCTTACCATCACTTCCACTTCCACCGGCAACCAACCCATCTCCATTATTTTCCTCCTTCAACTAGCCTCTCACCTTCACCTGTTGTTCACAGAACTGTCAATGGCAGCGAAGGTTAGGGTTTTGGCGGTAGCGGCGGAGGAGGAGAATGAACAATATATTCGCGAACTCTCTTTCGCAATCTTCATCTTCATTCTTCGAAATCTACTCTCTTTTCTCTCTTTTGTGCGCGATTCTCTCTCTCCTCGTTGATTTCTCTCTCTATCTCATAGGTTGGTCAATTTCTCTTCGTTCGGTTACACAAAGCCGAACATATTGAATATGTTCAGTGCTCCACAACCGAACATATGCTTTTTGTTCGATTACATAGTATCGAAACCGAACATCAGGCTTTTGTTCGGAACTGGTTTTTCAAATGACGGCGAGAGTGGTCGCGAAGGCAAAAAGATGGGTTTTCCGAAACTAATTATTCATCCTTTATCTTCAGCAACATCAATGTGATTCTCTACAGTGGAGGAATCACCCTTCGAACTTGGGCTCATTACACTTCTAACGTTGTTGCATTCCTTGAAACATAGTTTGCATTTATCTGATACTCCGGGGAAATAGACGGTTACTCTGTTGCTGTTACCGCTATTTGAGCAGGTTGCCGAAAAGAGAGGGTCGCTGGAGTGGGAGGAAGATTGCCGGAGGAGGGAAGGATGAGTTAAAGATGGAAGGTGTAGGGGTGGGGTTCAAAGGGTATATTTGAGATTATGATAGAGGTCCAAAGAAAATAAAGAGATAACCAATTTTGGTAGTAGGGGGCTAAAGAAGTGAAGGATCCAAAGTAGAAAAGTGGGGGTATTTAGCAACCCTTTTCCAATAAACTTGTCTTTATCACAAAAAACAAAAATCAATCATTGAATCTAATGTCATGTCATAACCATAGAAATGCCCTTCTCACTAATAAACCCTTTTAACTATATTTCCATATCTAATCCTATAACAACCTGTATTTTAAACCCAATTCACATTACTATATCTATTATCATTATCTATTTTCATGAAGAAATGTGCAGAAGCTACAATCATTAGCTCAATCATACAATAGTAGTTCCCTCTCGTTTATACATGCAACATTAAATTATAATTGATAAAAATGCCCTTAGGCTTACAATTACATAAATAAAAAGGGTTAAAACTCTTAATACAAATACTGGCATTCCGCCTACAAATAAAATAGCCCCGTAGCCGAAAGTAAAGGAACTTCTCAACTCACAATAAATTCTCCATCTCTGGACCTAAAAAGATTTAACAGCATGGAATGAATATAAAATCTAGTAGGGATCCAAATAATTCTAATTAATATAGTACAATGCATATATATGATCATAAATATTCCACATACTACGTGCATAAGTAGTCTTTTTCATTATTCAAAATATATACATTGGCATACTTTTCATCATAATCATTTCGTGGCATTTAAGAGGGATCCAAAATTTTAACTTTCCATTTCGTTTTGAATAACTAAAGAAAACTTCATAACTTTCGAATGTTTGAAAACCATTTCTAAAAAACTCTCAATTCTCCTAAGGTAAATCAACTAAAGCAACACGATAACCATACTACAATTAGACAACGAGTATTCCACGTAAAGTTATATATAATTCCCAACAACCTATCACATCATATAGCTCACTAGAATCACAACAATAATTTCCAATTCTCAATACTCTCGAAGGCATCTCTCACATTTTCTGGCCCTAAAGTGTCACAGTTAATTTTGGACTATAGTGTCACAGTTAATTTTTTTCCTTCAAACTAACAAAAAGTATATAGCGAGGGTTTGGTTTTCTACAAAAAAGAGTAAAAATAATGCAATAAAAAGACAATTTTATCCAAAATTTCTCCAAACTTAAAATTAGATTAATATATTAATTAAAATAAAGTAAATTAAAATACAATTAAGAATTTATTTAAAATATAATTAAATAAAAATAAAAATGATTAAGAATTGATCTAAAATATAATTAAATTAAAAAGTTAAAAGTTATAATAAATAATTAAATATTTATGATTAATTTTGATATAAAATATAATTAAACTAAAATTAGAATACATATTTAAGAATTACAATGAATAATTAAGAATTTATAATTAATTGTGATTAATTGAACTAACGTTAGACATCATAAATTATGTGCAAGAGAGAGGAGAGAGAAAGAAAATAACAAAAAGATTAAAAAAAAAATTGAGAATATTACAGTCATTTCATAGCTATAATTAATGGTATTGACCGTTATACTTTGATCCAAAATTACATAAAAAATATCTAATTATATTTGAACTATAAGAAATAAAGTGCTCACATGTCAAACTGTAAGGAATAAAATGACTTTTATTCTAAAATTTATTGTATTTGTCCTAAATTTCAAATGAAGTGGGTATAATTTACCCTTTTAACTTAACCATTAAGGATGCTCATCAAACTTTCAAACCCTGGCCCAACCCCCATGTACGCCTCAAATTCAATATGGTTCTCTCAAGTTCCACCCATGGTCCACCATTCGTCACGTACCATACCATCCCAACCCATCCAAACGAACTCCACCCTCCTTGTGAATTGAAGGATCCATTTTAGTGCTCTGTAGACTTATTTTGGATTCTTATTAGGGGCTGTTTAGGGGGATGATTGAGAAAAAATTGACTTATCCAAAGATAAAATAAGTTAAAAGTCAAGAAAACAAAATTGTCACATTCCAATTATAATTGTTTTGTTTTTTCTCTCACAAAATTATAAAAATATCAAAAGTTCATCCCAAAATAAACTTTTTTAATCAAGCTAAAATAATCAAAAGGTTAGGCTAAAAAAGTTGTTCCAAACGAACGCTTAGTAATGTGAATCTTTTAAACTTGCTTATACATTATTTATGTAAAAAATTACATTGACCAAATATACGTAATTCAATCATTTTTTTTTTAAATGAAATGATTTATTTTTTTAAAACAAGCATCATCCAAACATGTGACTAGATGATCTACTCCCAAAACAGTGCACCTAAGGTTGGATAAATGGGGTATTATATTAAGTGATTGAAAAACATAAGAAATATAATGAATGATAATTAGGCCAAGTTTGGCATATTGCAAAAAAGTCAAAAAGTCAAAAAGTTATTCAAAAAGTTAAAAAGTTAACACCATTCACCAAAAGTCAACAATTACGGCTGCACAACTCCCAATGCTAATTTTTCCTTACAAATCAATTTTTACAATTTTTTATTACACATTTTTTCATAAAAAGTCAAAAAGTTAACCCAAACATCTATATTCTCTTCCTCAATTTTTTAGTTCAAAAAAATAAAAAATACACTTATTTAGAACACCCCAAACAACCCCTTAGTGAGAGAGCACAACCACTTAGCACTCCAGAACTATTATATGATTTTCTCATAAAAACGACCTGTAAAGCACTACACTGAACCATCCCACTAAATAGCATCTCTTATGAAATTATTTAATAACCTTAAAATATTTTTCCCTCGTTTATAGATATAGCTAACAAACTCACACGGAAGATAAAACTGAAAACCATACATATATATACATGCAACCTAACAAATATTTGACAAGAAGAAAACCTAATTAACCATCTCCTGAAAGACAAACCTTGAAAGATTCACCAGAAATTCTTCTCTCTCTCTCTCTCTCTCTCCTTGTATATATATCCTTTTTGTCATAGATATAGTAGAGAGAGAGAAGGAGGAGAAGGAGGAATGATGGTGGGGCAGTCAAGGAAATGGATGATATTGGTGGCGAGTACATAAATACGGGCGTTTACGGGGACAAACTTCGACTTCTCATCCTACTCAACGGATTTGAAGTCGGTTTTGGGGATTTGACAGCTACAACTCAACTACCTATCGTTGGCGTTGGATATAGGAAAGGCCTTCGGGTGGTGTTCAGGGGTGTCTCTCTTGTATTTCCCTTTGTGGGTTGTCATGTTCATCGCTGCTTTCATCGGTCTCATTGGTTATGGTTTTCAATGGCTTGTCATTCAGAGACTCATCACCCTGCCTTATTTCCTGGTTAGTTCTCTCTCTCTCTCTCTCTTGAATTTGCATTTCATTGGAGATGCTTAAGGTAAGAAAAAATGTAAATGAAGACCATAGTTCACTCTTCTTTTTTTATTTGATTTAATTTTCATTTTGTTGAGATTTAGGATACATAAACCTAATAAGATACAAGCATCAAGTGGCAGAGGAGGCACTGGCACTGTGTCAACAGCAGCAGCAGATGCCACACTTGTTAGCTCAGTGTCAGACTGTGATGCTGGCTAAGTCACACCATTGTAATATTAGTACTTCAACACAATACAGTTGTGCTAGTATGGTTACTTAGTTAGAGAGTTGTGTGCTAGTATAGTTAGTCAGTTAGAGAGTTTGTTATGAAGTTTAGTTATAACATTTTCTATATATACAAGTTCTGTAATACAAATCAGTTTGTGAGATGAATTAATAAAATCACTTTTTCTTCATGGTATTTAGGAATGGCAACAGGGCGGGGCGGGGCGGGGCGGGACCGGGGATCACCCTTCCCATCCCCGATCCCCGATGGTAGAAACTCCCCCGTCCCCGGCCCCGATCCCCGACGGGGAACCCACTACCGCCCCCACCCCCGCCCCCTAATGGGGATCGTGTTTCCCTGATCCCGAAAATCCCCAGCCAACACAAAAAAAAAAAAAAAAAAGCTCCAGAAAATGAATTCATCAACAACAACGACAACATCAACAGATCTAACAGATCAAAAAATATTTTAATCATTTTCATCACCAACAAATCTTCATCAACATTTTCATCTTCATCTCCAACATTTTCCAGATCTGAAGAATAAAAGCAAAAAAAAGAGAGAGAGAAGGAATTCTGTGAGAGACAGAGAGAGAGAGAATGAGATCCGTGAGAGAGAAAGAGAGAAAGACGGAGATACCTTCCGTGAGAGGGAGATGAGTCGGCGGTGAGGGAACTCTGTGGTTGTGTTAGAGAGTGAGACTGAGAGAGAGAAGAGAGAGAGAGGGGCCAGACTAGACCCGATGATGCCAGACCAAATGATGCCTGTGTGTTATTTGTTGTGCCTGCCAACTCACACACCACACATATATATTCTGTGTTATGTTTGTACCAAACACACATATAGATATAATAATATAATAACATATATATAATAATATAATAATAAACACACAACACACGTATATATATAATAATATATATATATATATATAAACAGTACACGTACATATATACATATAAGAACAGAATCGGGGGGCTGAACGGGGCGAGGCCGGGGTTAGAAACTGTATCCCCGTCCCCGGCCCGAACATCATCGGGGATTTATTTTTAAATACCATCCCCGGCCCGTCGGGGGTATTTTTGGAGAAAAAACCGCTCAATTCGGGGTCGGGGGGTCGGGTCCCCGTCGGGTCGAGTTCAAATTGCCATCCCTAATGGTATTAGAGCTACAATAAAGCTCCAACCAGCAAAGTTCATCAATGGCAGATTCACCTCTTTTACCATCAAATCTCAATCTTCTCATCTCAAATTTTGGATCATTGGTCACTGTCAAGCTTGATTCTACCAACTTCTTGATATGGAAGAATCAAATGCAAAACATGCTACGTGCTATGAATCTCTTAGGCTTCGTAACAGGATTGATTCAATGTCCTGCTTCAGAGATCATGGATTTATCTGGAAAATCAATTCCAAGTCCAGATTATGCAAATTGGCAAACAATCAATGGACATCTCTTGAGCTGTTTGACTGCGACACTATCTCCTGCTGTTTATTCATCCATTCTTCATCTTTAACACAGTTTTAAGGTATGGAAAGCTCTTGAAAAGCGATTTACATCTTTGTCTAGATCACATATTCATCAACTGAAAAATAAGCTTCAAAATATCTCTAAGAAAACCTCATTAATAGAAGAATATCTTTTCAAAATCAAAAAAATTTCAGATCAATTATCACCAGCCTCTACACAAGTCGATAATGAGGATTTGGTTTTAATGACCTTAAATGGCCTTTCTAGTGAATATGATGCTTTCACTATAGCTATTCGCGCCAGATCTGAAGCTATTTCTATGGATGAACTATGTTCATTATTATGTTCAGAATCAGTTCATATTAAGGCTAAGATGAAAGGTTCCAACACCAGTAATGATCTCAATGTTGCCTGCACGACAGCTAAAGGATCAAATCACCACTATTCACACTTTGGATTTGATTCTCAATCTTCCTACTCTGGATCCGATAGAGGTGGTTTTTCACAATCTAAAGGTCACAATTCTTATCGAGAACGAGGAGGTAGATATATGCAATCTCAAGGAAGGTTCAACAATCGAAATAAAGGCAGATTTGTCTTATCTCAAGGATGTTAGATCTGTGGTGGTC
The DNA here is from genome assembly GCF_055761805.1 of Camellia sinensis. Taxonomy (NCBI): domain Eukaryota; kingdom Viridiplantae; phylum Streptophyta; class Magnoliopsida; order Ericales; family Theaceae; genus Camellia; species Camellia sinensis. Next base: position 89,151,350 of record NC_138965.1, read on the forward strand.
TCAGTCATTCAGCTTTTGATTGCTAGTACCATATGGACCCAAATTTTTAACCTATAGCATCACAGACTTCTCAATCCTATCAGTCCTCAAGCCCTGGTCCTCCTAAAGCCTATACTGCCTCTGCAGCTCATAGTCTTGCTTCGGAATCAACTTCACAAGAATCAAGAGTGCCTTGGTACATTGACTCTACAGCCACCAACCACATGACAAATGATCTTGCAAATTTATCTTTGTATTAAGCCTATACAGGACATGATTAAGTCATTATAGGTAATGGTATTAGACAAGGTCTTTTACCTACTCCTACTTATTCTTTTCATCTTAACCATCTTATCGATGTTCCTTCAATTTCCTCTAATCTTCTCTCTGTGCACCAGTTGACCAAAGATCACAATTGCATTGTTATTTTTGATGCTCATTCTTTTGTGGTTCAGGACAAAGCCATGAAACAAGTTCTGCATAAAGGAGTTAATAACAATGGTCTCTATCAGTTCAGTGGTTCTTCTTTTCCTTGTTCACCACATGCTTATCAATCCTGCTTTTCTACTTCTGATCTGCTATAGCATAAAAGGCTAGGACATATTTCTCATGAAAAATTCCAATGTTTAGCTCCTCATTTACCTGTTTCTTCTTCTAAAAAAAATAAATTTATGCCTTGCATTGATTGTAATATGTCCAAAATACATAGATTGCCATTCAAATTGTCCAATTCTTCTGTGAATTCTCCTTTTTCTTTAGTTCATAGTGATGTATGGGGACCATTTGTTACTGAGAATGCCAAATTTTAGTTCTATGTTTTATTTGTTGATGATTACACTAGATTCACTTGGATATATCCTTTACTTTACAAGAGTAAAGTTTATGCTAAGTTTCTTCATTTCAAAAGCTATGCTGAAAATCAATTTCATACTTCACTCAAAATTTTGAGAACAGATAATGGGTCTGAGTTTGTGAATAAAAGAATGGATTTGTATTTGTCTTCTCAAGGCATCATTCATCAAACTAGTTGTCCCTACACACAGGCTCAGAATGGTGTTGCCGAAAGAAAACATAGACATGTTATTGAAACTGCCATTGCTCTTCTGCACCATTCTTCTTTACCTTTGTCTTTCTGGTTTGATGCAATTGCTACAACTGTGTTTTTTATTAATCGCATACCTAGTTCTGTTCTTGGAAATGTGTCTCCATTTGAATCATTATTTCATTCTGTGCCTGATTACTCTTCTTTTAAGGTCTTTGGTTGTCACTGCATTCCATGGCTAAGCCATGTGTTTCTCATAAACTCCAGCCAAAGTCCATTCCTTGTGTCTTCATTGGATATCATTCTACCATCAAAGGTCATAGGTGTCTTGACCCTATTTCTGGTAAAATCTACATCTCCAGGCATGTTCTCTTTAATGAGTGATGTTTTCCTTTTTCTTTATCTTCTTCTTCATCTCATTCTTATTCCACTTCTTCCTCTTCTTCTATTCCTTCTTTTTTTTGGTCTTCCTCTTCTTCTCCATCATCTTCTATTCCTACTCCCTTTACTATTTCTTTGTCAACAAATTTTACTTCTTCTTCTTCTTCTTCTAGTTCTTCATTTATTCCCTATTTTCCCACTTTTGTTCCCATTAATTCTATTACCATTGATCTTCTACCTATCTCTCAGCCATCTCCAACTGCAGCTCCTGTCTCCACTATCTCTCTTAATTCTCATCCTATGACAACTCGGTCTAAAGCCAGAGTTCCTGTTTGTTTAAAGGTTACTTCTATGTCTGATCTCTCTACTAAGCTTCTTACTACTGAACCTAGTACTATCAAGGAAGCTCTTCAATCTGATGTCTGGCTTAAAGCTATGCAAGAGGAGTATAATGCTCTTCAAGTTCAGGGTACCTGGGATCTTGTTTCCTTGCCTTCTTCTAAATTGGCCATCGGCTGTAAATGGGTCTTTCGCATTAAACGACATCCTGATGGTCGTATTGCACGGTACAAGGCCAGACTTGTGGCAAAAAGCTATTTGCAATAGGAGGGGATGGATTTTCATGAGACCTTTAGTCCTGTTGCTAAGCAGCCCACCATTCGCATCTTTATTTGCATTACTCTTCATTATAATTGGCCTATTACTCAGCTCGATATCTCCAATGCATTTATCCATGGCTCACTTGAAGATGAAGTATTCATGGCTCAACCTCAGGGATTTGTGGTCCTTCTTATCCTAATCATGTGTGCAAACTCAAGAAAGCTCTTTATGGTCTTAAATAGGCTCCTCGAGCCTGGTATTCTACTTTCTCAGTTTTTCTTCTCTCTCAGGTGTTTCATAATAGTTTGTCAAATACTTCCTTCACTACTAAAAAAATCACTTTTTGCGACCGCTATAAACCGTCGCAAATAATAAAAAACAGTCGCAAAAGATTTTTTGCGACGGCCCATGCGACGGCAAATGGGGGTCGCGAATGTGGGGGTGGCAAATATTTTTTGCGACCGCAAAATAGCAGTCGCAAACTATTTGCGACCGCCTAATCTACTTATCGCGACTAATATTTTGCCGTCGCAAAAAAATTAAAAAAATACCTACAATGTATTAGCGACCATCTTGTTACCGATGCAAAAAAAATATAAATAAATAAAATACCTACAATGTTTTAGCAACCTATAGTCTCATATATATATATATATATATATATATATTCAAGTAGTATATACAATAAATATAAAGTGATATTTGCAAAAATTCTAATACACATGTATTATTTTCCATCACTTCCCTCAACAAAATTATCTTTCTTCAAAAAAAAAAAAAATAATGTGCATACAAAATATAAACTTCTATACACACAAAACAAATATCCATCAACCATCCTTAAAAGTATTTATACAAAATACTAATAGATTCAAGTACTAAAAAAAAAAAAACTGAATTTAACTCTCAATATCACCTACTCAATCATATCAACTACTCCCTCAACACTACCTGCAAAAATATACATCAATATATTAGTTGACTAACTTGGATGCCAAAACAAAAATGGATACAAAGAGCACATTAATTGACTTACTTGGATGCCAAAACCTTTTCCAATAGCGGTACAAAGAAGTTCAAAATTGTTCTTAGAATCAATACTAGTTTGAAAAGAGTTAATCATAGAGGCCGGAAAAATGTACAAAAAGGGGGATGACCCCAATCTCAAGATCAGCAGCTCAAACCTCAAACCCATGCTTATCAGACGAATCAAACCGAACCTCCAATTCACGTCGTTCTCAGAAATTCCATTTACAGACCAAAGCCGCAATTACTTAAATTAAGTAACAAAGAATCAGCTCCATAGAAAAAGTTTAGTTCATGCATGCACAAAATTGTTTTTCTCAAAACATTGAGGGAAACAAAATTCACAAACTATAATCCATTATCTAATTATGAAACATTCATACATGCACGAAATTGTTTCCCTCAAGTTTTGCCTAGCTGCTGGAGCTGATTAATAAGTCATAATGAACCAAGAAAGAAAACCTAAAGACAAGCCAGTACATGTTAAACGTAAAGGTATAAATTAATACAGAGTTATATGATACATTAAAAAGAAAGACTTGTACATTTTCTGGACTAGTGACAACATGTCTCATTTATGATTTCTTATTAAAGGCCAACTGACAATAGGATACTGCAACCAAGGTAAAAGAATATACCAGCATATAATGGATTAAAAAAAAAATTAAGCACAAGACTTACTGTTTTACGAACTCCAGCAGGTAACTCTCCAAAAATTTCATCACAAAACATATCATTTGACATCTCACTCTGCAAAATCAAACAGAAACCGAAATCATGTACCTATATAGAACAAGCACTTAAAAGTAAAAAATATTCAATATCAAGACTACAAAATATGGGAATCAAGTATTTTGTCAAAAATAACTTCAAAGGACACTGGGACACATAAGAGAAGAGGCAACGCAAGCAATATAGGGATATAATACTAGAACAAAAATAAAAAATCAAGTGGCTCCTAATTTTGCCACAAGAAAAATTAATTTTACATTTTCTACGATATACAATTCTTTACTATTTTTGGTAATAATTCTTTACAAAGTATCTGATATGATATACAATTCTTTACTATTTTTGGTAACAAAAATAAAAAATCAAGTGGCTCCTAATTTTTTTAATGGAGTTCTGGAAGTGAAAAAGCAAGTACTTTAGGTATGAAACCCAAGCCACATGATGCTCCGTACAGTGTTCCACACCTGTAATTTATCTACATAATAGATACAGCAAACACTTGCACCCATATTCATCAAAATCATTTCAGCAAACACTTCCACTTATGCTTTGGCAACCTATAATTGATGCCAACCAAAATGTCCCAAGCAACAAAGATGAATTATTTCACTATAAAGGTGAGAGCAGAAGTCCTTCCAGCATACAGAACTTGGCTCTCTCTTGGTATTCGGTTCATAGGCCTGCAGCCCAATCAAATTTTCAAGGCCTCTTGAGGTGTCATTTAGATGAGCCAAGCCCCTAAAAAATGAAGGACATAAACAAGACAAAAAAAACAAAATCAAAGTAAAGATTACATCATAAGTTGAACAAGGTAGTTTGTACCAAATTTTAACTTTTAAAATTATTTAGATAAGGTATGTGCATTTAAAGGATACAAACATGGATAAAAATGGATCGATTATTACCTAGGGAAGAAGTTCATAACCAAGGTTCCGCCACATGAACCTTGGCTCAAGTAGTTAATCACATTTAGCGGTAGAGATAAAGACGAGGATGATCCTCCTTGTGTCAACTGTAGATGCTTCAACTTGTGAAATGGAGAAGGATGACTTCTGAGAGAATCAGGATCCATTGCAAGAACCTTACCATATGCAAAACAAATAAAAACAGAAAATTAATTTGGACTCAATAGCTAAGACAATTTAAAGATAGCATTAGGCAATAACAAGTAGTAGTTGGTGAGTGCTTGTTTATTTTTATATATGATCCACACGCCTACAACAAATTGTACATTGTTATATATGAGGCTGGAAATGCAGCAAATAGCTACGATAGATATACCACAATTGGAATTCAGCATGACTATTTGTAACTACTCAATTTGATTTAAATGACTACCATACTATAGTATTTGGTAAAAATTGGATGGAACATCATAATCTATGGAAATGCACTACAAAGGGTATCATAGCAATCTTATTACTAATTTCAAGATAGTTATTTGCCATCCTAGTCCACAGAGGTGAGCCAATTACTCCTAAAAGCAGTTCTAATTTATAAACTAAGAAGCACCGCACCTCATGTGTGGCCAAACTCCTCCCCAAGAGTGAATAAACACATGGATATAATTTATTATTGGACAAGCAATGAGATTTGAGCTTAGAGTCTTTCCTTGTTTTATGCTATGTTTGAGAGTTTAATCAACTCAATGAAGTATAACTATGGCTTTTCATATCATTAACATTCTAGTGATAATTGTGGGGATATATTTTCTGAGTACCAACACGTGGCAAGGTGACGCCGACGTATCAGCCGAGGTGCCACGTGTCCTGGTCGTGACGCCGAGATGATCTCAGCAAGGCCGAGGTTATCTCCGAAGATATCGGAATCCGAGATAAGCAGATAAGGGATAAGAGTCCTAAAATAAAGAGGGAACTCAACTTGGATATGGACAAGAGTCCTAGATTGGGAAAAGACTTCAGTTTGGGTAAAGATAAGACTCTTAGAGAGTTTATCCTAATCCCACTGGAAGTCCCAGATTAGCAGTAATCCTAAGTCCATTAGGGCCAGGCTCCTATTGGGACTAGGATTGTATTGGCTATAAAAGAGAGGCACCCCCATGGGTCTAAGGTATGCCTTTGATACTCAAGCTTGTGAGTTTAGTACTTGATTTATCTTTGAGAGATATACTGACTTGATCGTCGGAGTGCCCCCGGGTGGTCGAAACCACCGCGGGATGCTTATATTTCTGTTGCAGGTCAGTCAGGTGCCATCTATTCTGCCAGTGCTCTCCAGCTGGTTACTAAGCGGGCAGTGTGGTCGGAAAATCACCCACACAATTTGGCGCCGTCTGTGGGAAAGAAAGAAGAATAGATGGCCAATGACGGACAGAAGGATCAGATTAGAGACAATGCTCCTACTGGGAGTAGGAGACCTATCGATCTCGACATTGAAGGGGACGATCGCAACACAGAAACCCGTGACCAGAGTCACGGAGTCAAAGACGCCAGCCAGGAAGGTGACGCACTAAAGACAACAGATCGAAGCAACGAAGACAATCTCCAGGTATGGAATGATAGATACCTGCGGAGGAACGAAGACCCTTCCAGAAGGGATGCAAAGACAGGGGGCATGAGCGCTCCCAAGAAGATAACATTCAAGTATAGAAGAGCTCAACCTGAGTGAGCAAATCCCGGATCCCAGATCCCAAAAGACATGATCTCAGCCTAGATGAGTAGGTCCGAGAAAAGAAGAGCTCAACCTGAGTGAGTAGATCCAAGATTCCAGAAGATAAGATCTCAGGACCTGAGTCCGAGAAGAGAAGAGCACAATGAGCAGATCTCAAATCCCAGAAGATAAAAAGGAAACACACAAGATCAGACTAAAGTTGGCCAGAATTGAGAAGTATGCTAGGGCCGAGGAAGACATGCCAGGAACAAAGGCATCGGAACAAGAAAAGAGAAACGGCTCGCCGATGCGAGGCCGAAAATCAAACTCAGGTTGGAGCCAAGTAAGATCAATAGAGAAACCAAGGCCGACAACCTCGGATTGAATTCAACCTCGGCGACAAGGTCGAAGCTACATGATGAGAACCCAAGTGGATTTTAAGTTCACATTGGGGGCAAAGAGAAGAAGAATGCGGTTATCACTTGTTGAAATTTGTAGCAATTTACAAGTTGGTTAAACCAATATGATGCTTAGCCGAAGTTAAACCGAGATAATGCTTAACCGAAGTTAAGCCGAGACGATGCTTAACCGAAGTTAAGCCGAGACGATGCTTAACCGAAGTTAAGCCGAGATAATGCTTAACCGAAGTTAAGCCGAAGATGATGCTTAACCGAAGTTAAGCCGAGATGATGCTTAACCGAAGTTAAGCCGAGATGATGCTTAATTGAAATTAAGCCGAGATGATTCCTTGTCTCCACTTGTTGAAATTTGTAGCAATTTACAAGTTGGAGTCAAGATGATTCCTTGTCTCCACTTGTTGAAATTTGTAGCAATTTACAAGTTGGAGTCAAGCTGATTCCTTGTCTCCACTTGTTGAAATTTGTAGCAATTTACAAGTTGGAGTCAAGCTGATTCCTTGTCTTCACTTGTTGAAATTTGTAGCAATTTACAAGTTGGAGTCAAGCTGATTCCTTAATTCACTTGTTGAAATTTGTAGCAATTTACAAGTTGGAATTAAGCTGATTCCTTATCTTCACTTGTTGAAATTTGTAGCAATTTACAAGTTGGAGTTAAGCTGATTCCTTATCTTCACTTGTTGAAATTTGTAGCAATTTACAAGTTGGAGTTAAGCCGAGATTACTGTTTCTCTTCACTTGTTGAAATTTGTAGCAATTTACAAGTCGAAGTGAAGCCGAGGTTATAGTCTGCACACTTGTAGCAATCTACAGGTTGGTTAAACCAGAGAAGATGCTTAACACTTGTTGAAATTTGTAGCAATTTACAAGATAATGTTAAGCCGACATGTGATCATCTGTTGAAATTTGCAGCAATTTACAGGTTGAGGTAAAAGCTAAGTATATTGTTTAAACACTTGTTGAAATTCGTAGGAATTTACAAATAGATTATTGTTTAACACTTGTTATGTTAATCCTTGTTGATCCCTGTTACAGTTTATGTTAATCCTTGTTGAAATTTGTAACAATTTACAAGTAGACTAGACCGAGATCACCGTTTAAACACTTGTTGAAACTTGAGAAAAAGTTTACAAAGTTAACATTGAGTAGTATATGTTTCGCACTTGTTAGAATTTATGAAAAGTTTTCAGGTCAGTATCTTGCCGAAGTAAAAGTTTTGTAGCTATTATACCCGAGGTATGTAACCCCGAGAAGATTGCACAAAGGAGGCAAAGTATGAAAGGCATGCACAATATTCTAAGTATAGAATCTTGCAAGAGCAGTTAGAAGAAGATCAAAACAGAATTCGTCGTGATTGACACACCTTCACCTTACAACATCATCTTGGGAAGGCGATGGTTGCATGCAATGGGGGTAGTTCCCTCAACGTTGCATCAACTATTGCGGTTCCCCACAGAACATAGGATTGAAGAAGTCAGAGGAGACCAACTGCAGGTAAAGAATTGCTCCATGGCAGTAATGAAAACTACCTGCAACATTTGGGAACCAGGAAAGGCAGAGATTGAAGACGAGGACATGGAGGTCCTAGATGATGTCGGCAAGGAGCCAGCCAAAAAGAGTAAAGAGACACTGAAGAAAATCCTCGTCTAGGAGGGTGACGAAGAGCGCTTCATTCAGAGAAGGAAAGTTGAATTAGACATTGAAGAACAAGGAGGCACATCGGCCATATGCAGAGCTTACATTATCTAAAGAACAAAAAGGTACAAGAGTACAAGCGACAAAAAAAGGAAAAACTTCAAAAACTGAGATCATGCTTAACCGAAGTTAAGCCGAGATGATGTTTAACCGAAGTTAAACTGAGGTGATATTTAACTGAAGTTAAATTGAGATGATACTTAACCGAAGTTAAACCGAAATGATGTTTTACACTTGTTGAAATTCTGAGAGAATTTACAAGTTAAAAAGTGCACAAAGTTAAATGTCGGCAAAAGATTTGCCGGAGTCAAACGTCGTTTTGATTAGAATAGAACCACTAAATGCACGCCAGAAGTGGTGACCAGAATTGTGAAAAAAATAAATGCTTCAAGAAACAGGGATGATAGTTTGCAAATGCCAAAAGAAAGAGGGTCTAAAGGGGGTGAATTAAAATACCAGAAGTTTAATACATCGGCAAAAGAAGAACACATCAGGTCTGTGACCACGGTACGAAGCCAACTTTCCTAAAGTGATCCTAAGTGCAACTTATGTTCACATTAGGGGGCAAGGAGAAGGTACATGGGGAATAAATGATAATTAAGGAGCAAGAAATGTTAACACTTGTTGAAATTTTTGAGCAAATTACAAAATGAGTTAACCGAAGATTATGAAGTCTACCACTTGTTGAAATTTGTAGCAATTTACAAGTTTGGTATAGCCAAGATAACACTGAAAGACGTTTCCGAGATATGATCAACCGAGATGACCAACTAGCTTGTTAAGAGCTGAGAAGGTTGGCAAGTACAAAAATGAAGACCTTAAAAAACTAGGGACTGAAAGCAAGAACGTCGGACTAATCTACTTCGACGGACGACAATGGTTCAACCTCGGCAGTCAGTTGGAGGAGCTTCTCTACCGCTACCTCGGCATCAATTTTAAAGCAAACTACTCGGCATCAGCGGTAGGTTATGTCTCACCCCCAGAAGACAGTTGGAAAGAGCTTCTCAGCAGCCTTCTCAGCCACGAGCTCAGCATCAACCTCCTGAAGAGTTTGATCAAAGCTCTTCTTGGCGATTGGCACCTCGAAGTTTTGAAAGCAAGGATTGAAAGCAAAAAATCTGGGAAAAGACACAGAAAACAGAAACAAGAATGTAATTCATAAACAAGAATGGTGATGAAGCTACCAAGAAATCAAGACAAAAAGATTGCACAAGTGTGTCAAGCCAAGAATAGTGGTGGAAATCAACAGATGTGTGAACAGTGTGTATTCAAGAAGATGATTTGGAAATAACGGGTAAAACAAGCAATGGTGATTAAACAATGAAGCAGAGCTTCTTGGAAAGCAACAAGAAATAAAACCAGGAGGAACAGTGGCTTACCAGAAAGAGGGAAGACGGAATAAGAATCGCCGAAGTCTGACGACAATGACAGAATGACGTAAAGCTTCACCGGAGAAGAGAAACGAAGACAATTGCAGAAGCTTGAAAGCTTGGAACAAATGACGGATTTAAGCAAAAGAGCTAGAAAGAGAAGAAGCCAGAGGATTAAATGAGAAAAGAGAAAAATAGTCAAGAAGACGACAAAGTTCAAGAATAAAGCCAAGTACACAGGCACTAAGTAAGTATGTGAAGAATAAGAAAGTAATGACCCAGACATGATGCTAGCAACAGAAAGCGGATATGACAAGAACAGTTCCAGGCATTTTAGTAATAAATCAAAAACTTGAAGACAGACGAAAATAGAAGACAACAGAGGGCAAGTAAACGGATTCAAAAGAGTTATGAAAGATTGAGCTTAATAAAAGAGTTTATGAACCTACAAAAGTGAAATGAACGCCGATATGAAAATCGCCGGAGTCAAATAAGTGACTGGAAATCAGGAACTCACCAGAGAGTGTGAGTGGAGCAGTTGCAAAAACTCTTGGAATTTTCGAATTAATGGAACCAGAACCTCGGCTAGGAGGTGCGATTTCAAGCAGCTTGGAAAGCATGAAACTTGATTCTTGACATCAGTGACAGCGAAGTCCAGGGAACTTTGAGGTCGGCGAGTTTGATCTCGGACAGAGGGGCACAGATGAACGAAACAGTGTAGGTTCCATCACCTCAGAATGCCGAGGTAATAGAACCTAGGGGGCAGTTGTGGGGATATATTTTCTGAGTACCAACACGTGGCAAGGTGACGCCGACGTATCAGCCGAGGTGCCACGTGTCCTGGTCGTGACGCCGAGATGATCTCGGCAAGGCCGAGGTTATCTCCGAAGATATCGGAATCCGAGATAAGCAGATAAGGGATAAGAGTCCTAAAATAAAGAGGGAACTCAACTTGGATATGGACAAGAGTCCTAGATTGGGAAAAGACTTCAGTTTGGGTAAAGATAAGACTCTTAGAGAGTTTATCCTAATCCCACTGGAAGTCCCAGATTAGCAGTAATCCTAAGTCCATTAGGGCCAGGCTCCTATTGGGACTAGGATTGTATTGGCTATAAAAGAGAGGCACCCCCATGGGTCTAAGGTATGCCTTTGATACTCAAGCTTGTGAGTTTAGTACTTGATTTATCTTTGAGAGATATACTGACTTGATCGTCGGAGTGCCCCCGGGTGGTCGAAACCACCGCGGGATGCTTATATTTCTGTTGCAGGTCAGTCAGGTGCCATCTATTCTGCCAGTGCTCTCCAGCTGGTTACTAAGCGGGCAGTGTGGTCGGAAAATCACCCACACAATAATAAATAGAAATTTAAAATCGATTGTCAAATGCAGAATGTAATTTAAAAAACAAAATAAACTACAAAAGCTACAGAAATTCCCAAAGTTGATGACTGGGGAAATTTTTTTTGCATCTCGAACTTCTTAAACAACCGAACTTCATAACTCCAAAATTGGGGAAGCTAGAAGTAAGCTCGGCAATTAAATTTTTTCGTCTCTGAAAGTGGAAGGCTGTAAAAGATGCACAACTAATAGACAAGGCTTTTAGTATATCCGATTCCTTTTTTCAGTAATCAAGGTGGAGAACAAATGTGATATCTCAAGGCTTCACCGCATAAGAATTTGGTACGAATCAAAATGGTAAATCAATGCGAGAATTTATGATTAAATCCATCAAATAAAACTTTAGACCATACATGAGAAGCAGTTACAATTAGTGATTGCGATAAGTTAGATTAAAAAAAGATCATATTATCGCTTATAGTTTTCAGCAGCACAATGTCTCCCTCAAAGTTTAAATTCCAAACACCTGCTGGATGCTTGAAATATGTTCCAAATTTGTGTGGTTGCATCTTTCTAGACCGAATCAGCTGTCTTTTCATTCTATTTTAATGGCTCATCCTGATGTGTAATATTACCACACTACATATATAATGTTTTTGGTCCCGCAAGTTAGTAATAATGGTTTCAACTTTTATGATTGCAGGCTATGCTTATCTGGATCCTCGGATTCTATGATCAGGTTGATTTCAGATTCCAATTTTTTTTTTTTTTTTTTTTTTTTTGATGAGCAAGAATTATGTTAATGCTAAGAAAAGGATAAAAGGAGTACAATGGGGGCCAGGAAGTGTTCGCAAAGAAAGGAAAGGAAAACATTAAACAGCAAAATTAAATCACATACTCCAATCTCTATGAATTAAGAACAAATGATGAAGCCCTATAATAAAGTAATTTGTTATATTTGACATGCTAATTTTTGTTTAATGCAAATTTCTATCTTATAGTGTGCCCTGTTCTGCTCAGACGTAGTAATAGGCTCAACTTCCAATGAAAACATATGAGTCAAATCATCCTTGGATTTGGATCCAATAGGATCCTGTTTGATCAAATTGGTTTCTGTGGTTAGACTGGTGGATTCCTATTATTTTTCATTTCAAGTGTGGTCATTAAGAAACTTCTCTGTTTTCATTAATATCTTTTTTGTTTTCATTAAGAACATTATATACCTAATATAATGACCCAATAACTTAGTTTGACTTATTTTTAACTCATAGGCCATCAGCGTTCTCTGTTTTCATTAATATCTTTTTTGTTTTCATTAAGAACATTATGTACCTAATATAATGACCCAATAACTTAATTTGACTGATTTTTACCTCATAGGCCATCATCATAGCCCATCTTATAGCAAAGTCAAGCTAACCAAAATATCTTTAACTTCTAAAACATAAGAAAACATTGGTAAAACTATACCAGTAACTTACTCTTTATATGAAATGTAACTAAATCTTGGATTGACCCAAAGCTTCATTAGATGAGGCCTAAATGTGCACCATGCAAGATCATGATTCTCTCTTTTCATAATTCATTTGCTCTACATCATTCAAAAGAACTCAACATGAGTTTTGTAATGTAGTAGTATAAGAACAACTTGTAATGTTCGGAGGCATGCACTCTTAAAATTGATAACACAACTGCATTTCTCAAAATAGTAATCATTTTTATTTGAGAAATGCCAATATTACCCCAGATAGGAAGCATTGGACTTCAATTTGACATTGAAAAGGAAATTATTTCTGCTCGTCACATTCTCAAACATTCATATCATTAGATTAGCACTATGTTTACCCTTCTATGTGGTGACCTCTCTGAAAGTTCTCTCTCTCTCTCTCTCTCTCTCTCTCTCTCTCTCTCTCATGTATGGTCTAAAGTCTTACTGAAGATATGGATGAAGACTTGGGATGTCTGTCATGCCACTTATGCATCTAAAACTATCAAACATGCCATTTACTGAAGATCACTTTGACTACAGAAGTATGATTAAATCCATCAAATAAAACTATCAAACATCTGAACAAAGGAGAGCTTTGAAGCACCCTGTTTTCTGGTACCTTCATCAACAACAGCATGTCTAGGAGTCCTTTTTTTTAAAAAAAGGTCTTTATTTAGTAATGCTCAGAACTAGTAAACATTTCAGAAATAGGCGTTCACAGTACCAACACTAAGCAATATATTAGCAACATTTATATATATATAGAGAGAGAGAGTACGAAGAGCAGAGAGGAGAGCAAGATTACAGAGAGAGACAGACAGTTGAATCGATTAATGTTTCAATTTACACATTACAAATTAATCGATGAAGATACGTCAAACATTACAAAGAGTAAGATTCGAGCGATGAAGATGAATCGATGAAGATGTGCCAAACATTACAGAGGGACAAAGAGAAGTGTTTAGGCTTACCGATTATGAATCTCGATTATGGATCGATCGAAATCTTCATCAACAGCAGATTGAAATCTTCAAATCTTCATCAACAATCGATCAAAATTTTCAAATCTTCTTTAAAGTGAGAGTCTAGTGAGAGAGACAGTGAGATTTGAGCGAGAGAGTCGAGCGACAGACATATTTTGAGAGAGAGAGAGTTCAGATTTGGGAAATAAGGGGAAAAAAGGGGGACGGGCCAAGTTTTTTTAGTGATTTGGGGATTTTTTATTTTTTTATTTTTAAGAACCCGGTTGGGTCAATTAAAAAGAGAATTTTTGCGACCGCAAAACAAACGGTCGCAAAAAGATAGACGCAGAAAGTCATAATTTTAGTAGTGTAGCACAAAGTCCAGAAAGAAAAAATACTAATTTGATGCGACTCAAGTAAACCTGTAACCATATTCTCTCAAACTCCGTAATAAATTTATGAACAGTGCCAATCTGAGATAGTTTAGCTAATGAACTACAAGGATCAATGTGTTGTCGAGAACCAAAAACAGGTGCAAATGGCTCCAAAAAATTGTTGCAAAGTCAAAACCCTAAGGGACTATTTAATTCGGCGATACCAAGAAGTAACATCTCCTTGAAGGTGCACTGCAATCAAAGGAACCATCTGTGCATCTAAAACACCATTAAGTTCTTGATATTATTCAACCTGAAACAACCACCCTTCAGGATCAATACCGTTAAATTTTGGAAAATCAATGCGGAGAGTTCGACCCTAGAAATTTGGACCATCACGCCGATCGTCATCACCGCGTTGTATAAGTGGATTAAGATTGATACCAAGTTGGACAAGGCGAGCTTTACATTGGGGGCGAGGTAGTTCTTGCCTATCCTGCAACAACGCTTCGATATTCTAAAGAATGGTATTATTGGTTTGTCTATCACGTATTAACTCTTGCATATTAGTAGACATAACATCCATCCTAGTAGTAAGAGCAGCAACTTGTTCTTTGAGTTCCTTAACTGACATGTTGTTGATGATGAATGGTAGTGTATAAAGAGATGAAAGTTTAAAGATCGAATGCTCTGATACCAAATGATAGAGCCCTAGACCCTGAATTGATCTTTTGATTGGGGATCAGCCATCAACAATCCTTTGAATTGGGGATTGGCCACCTCAACTCTTAATATTATTAAATCTCCTCCTCAAAACCATTACAATACGCATCCTTATATAAGAAAAATAAAATAACTTAGACTTCCTAAATTGATTAGACTTTTTAAATTGATCAGATAGTAATTGAAAAGAAGTAGACTTCCTAATATATTTGATTTCCTAACAAGAAGCAATGAATCGATCATGAACCCCTCATTTATGTCCAACGATGAAGTGCAATATAAGAGACCTAGAATTCGAACTAGTATATCCTTCCACTAAAATGGGAGAGCTCGGATTCGACGTTAGATATTGGAGATAAGGAGTTGATTGGGGGGTGTTGGGTTCAGTGCTAAGGGTTGTGTGTTGAATGTTGAAGGAGATGCAGAGAGTGGATATGCTTGTTCATGATTAAGAGTTGGAAATAGGTTTTGGTTGATATTTATTAACTGGTGATACTTTAATTGAAATGTGTGTAAGATTCATTGACTTGTTTGATGAAATGGTTTACTGAGATGTTTCTGAAATAATTTGTTCATTTTTATTTATTTATTTATTTTTTGGGTCTCTACAAATGATTTTTATTTTTTTTTTTTGGGTTTTTGCAAATGGTTTTGCACAACATCCATAAAGAGAAAGGGGGAGGTAGGGGTAAAATTGGCATTTTAAATAAATAAATTGTTGACCTAAGTAAAAATTGTTAATTAGTCTAACCACAAATTAACGGAAGAGGCAATTTGTAATGTGAATATAAACCTTAGAAAGAAAAGTGTAATTTCTAGTACCTTAAGGAGGGGAGTGTGGATATAATTTACCCAAAAATATGTATTAAAAAATAATAGAAAAGTAGTCAGTTTGTTTGATTTGAGTTTTCTTATTCACTTTTTAAAAAATTAAAATTTTTTGTTTTCAGTATTTGTTTTCACTGAATCTTTTTAATATTTTAAGCAATTTTTTCTTTAATTTTTAAAATACATCTAACATAAATACACTTAAAAAATATAATATTTGTAAAAAAAATCTTTAAAAAAATTTACTAAATACCAAAAATATAAAAAAAAATACAAAAATTTAATATATTTTTTTTGTATTCTTGTGTATTTATTAAAATTTTAAAATATTTTTTTAACAAAAAGTTACCTTTTAGATATATTTAAGTAAGACACATTTAAAAAAATAAAAAATTATTTAAAATTTTAAAAATATTCACTAAAAAAAATAAAAAATAAAAAATAAAAACTCAATTTATAAAAAATTAAAACTAAGGTTAAGTTTGGCATCCTCCAAAAAATTCAAAAAGTCACTATTCTATTTAACTCACATCATCTTATTTGAGTTACATCACCTCTCTAACACATCATTTCAAACCCAACTCAAATCCAATCCATATTTCATAAAAAGTTAAAAAGTGCACTTATTTAGTCTTCTCAAACTTGACCTAAATACAATAAATATGACTAAAAAAAATTAAAAAATTAAAAAACTAACTTTTTAACATGGGCTGTGATTCCTACACCCAGTGGGGCGACCCCCACTGACGACTCCCAGTGAGGTGTCGCCTCCACATTGGCCGAAAACAAAAAAATAATATAAATAAATAACAATTTTTTTTTTCCACCAATCACATGCGACCCCAGTACCGCACTGGGGGCCGGAGGCATTTTCCTTTTGAATAAAGCTTTGGACTCCCAGTGGGAGTACTGGAGTCCCTTCCCATTGGTCCAAAAAAATAATTTTTTTTTTTGTTTTTTTTTTAGTTCAAGCCACCCCAGGCCGACACGTGACACTGAGGGGTGACAGGGGTCACCCCAAGTGGGGATATGTAGCATTACTGTTTCCTTTTAACATTGATGCCTGCCAAACGAGGGCAGATGACTCACGTGTAGTGTCGTGGAGGTTCCAGGGTTGTAGTGTACATTCCGAGAAGGATGTCATATCAAGAACGCGTCGAAGCAACGCGTACACTGTTTATCACAATTTTCAAACTTGTAACGTGTCCGTGTGTATGTATGTTTGTATACGTGTGTGTACATATATATATATATATATATATATATGGTTTAGGATGAGGACTTTTAAACAGAGATTCTTTGTCGAAGCAGTTGTCAATTCGAAAGAGACCTCTTTGATTTCTTAAAATAACTTTCAACTCCAATCCCAACCAGCTCATTAGGATTTGAATCCCCAATCCAATTCGGTAATCTCTCTTCGATTTTAACTTCTTGAATCCCCATTTCAATTCGGTATTCTCTCTTCGATTTTAACTTCTGATTATGTCTTGTAGTAGTTGTAATGAAAAAAAAAAGTGAGTCAGTAATCTTCTTTGTTGTTGTTTTTGTATGTTGGATCTTGAATGATTTCTTAGTCGTACTTTGCTTGTTTGTTTTTGTTAATGGCAGTTTATTTCATCATATGATTATGTCCTTTTCTAAATTGATCAATCTTTTATCTATTTTCATCTGTGTGTTCATTTATTTGTTTATTTAAAAAAAAAAAAAAACAAAATTCTTTTGGGGTTGGGGGTTGTATGGCTGTTGAACTTTGAATCATGGTTTGGATGTTGGATTTCTGTGTTTTGGGTTTCTTTTAGTGTGTTTGTTAGTACCAGTATTCTACAAGTTTGCTTGATAATGGGACTGTTTTCAGAGATTTTTTTGAAAAAATTTCAGAGGAAATTGTCTTTAAGGAATAGTTCTTCAGTTTGCTTCACTTGTTTCTATGAACTTTTCACTTTAATATATTAGAATTATCTTTGATGCCTAATTTGGATCCGCTTTTGGTTGATCTGATAGAATGTATTCAAACATCAATGTGACGAATTTTTAGTAAATTATAAATACAATTCTTCAGGTTTGCTTAAAATACACTGTGGTTTGAAGAATGGCAAATCCCCTTGTTAAAATTTTTTTATTTAACAAAATTAATTGAAAACATAAAATTCTTACTGCCAAAATTACCTGAATTATTAATTGAATAAATTTCTGACATCATTAAAAAATTGATTTGATGATTTATTAATAGAATAGGCCATTTATTGTGAAATTAAAAACTTCAAAGGGGGAGATGTAATTTTTAAAATTACAGGGGCAAATTGTATTTTAAAAAACCTCAAGAGTGTATTTGTAATCTATCCATGAATTTTCTTAAGGGCAAACTTCACTTTACTCTGTTTGGGCTAGGTACGGTTTACCCTCTCAACGTTTGGAAATGATCACATAACCCTCTTGTGGTTTGTAGACTAAAGTATACTGTTAGACCCGTTAATGATTTAAAAAAAAGACTAAAATACTCTTGTATTTTCGTCATTTGTTTCTCATTTATTGTTAAGTTGGACAAAATGTTTAACGGTGTTCAATGGTGCACTTTAGTCCACAAATCACCTGGGGATTATTTGGTCATTTCCAAACGTTAAGGGGTTAAACTGCAAGTGGCCCAAACCGCAGGGGTAAAGTGAAGTTTGCCCTTTCCTTGAAACACATGCGTAGACAAACTTCTTTGATGGGTATTTTGTAACCGAAAATTCACTAGGGGTTGATAATTTTACTCACCGAGAAGAATATTGATCTCCCATATATATGTAGATTGTTTCGAGATCGCATCTGACTTTGCCACAAAAGTTAAAAGAGGAACAATTCATATACTAAAAGGAAAAATAATACTTTGAATAAACAAAACATATAAAATGTGTCTTCTTTGCTAAATCTCTACCTATTTTGCTTTTCCTTATATTTCTATTTGATAATGTCATTTTTTCTGGATAAACAATAAGTTGTTGAAATGTGATTTTTTTATATTGGGAAATGCATTCATGGAGAACAAAAGCATTAAGTCATTATGGGTTGAGATGAGGAAGTAGTAGTGATGTATAACACTTTCGGGAAAGAGGATAGAGAAGAAAGAAGAGAGGAAGTACACAAGGGCCACAACTCTAATCACAACCTCACTCAATATTCTCAATTCAAAGCTCAATGTTACCATGTAAAGCCCTAATCAACATAGGAAACTAAGGTCTCGTGGCAAGTGGTGATTTTAGTTAAAAAGTCACTAAAAAAATAAAAAAAAGCCAACAATTTATACAAAAAAGTCAAAGATTTTTTTTTTTCTCTCTACGTTTTGCATATCTTTTCGTAAAAAATCATAAAGTCTAGTTTTTTTTTACATCATATTTTAGCCAAAAAGTCAAAAAGTTACTAAAAAAACCTGTTCCCAAACGAATCTTAACACTATTTGGAAACTTAGTCGTTAATAAAATAAAACTATAATTAAAAATAAAAAAGTATAAATATTTAAGGGATTATAAAATATATAAAATCTCCATGCCAAACTCCTGCATTAAGTAGATATATGATATGCTAAGGTACAATTGACACACTTTTTTTTTTTTTTTTTTCCCTTGGAAAAAAATCTTATGTGTTCTACTGTTCTCTATTTACATTTTCAGTTCATAAATTTCAACTTGAAGAAAATGGGAGGTGGAAATCACAATGATGATGAATCTAGTGACAAAGGACTTTTCTCTCATCTTGCTGGCTATGCTACTGGACAATACCCTCCGTCTTATGGGGCATATCCTCCTCAAGGATATCCCCCTCAAGCCTACCCGCCAGCTGGATATCCTTCTGCTGGTGGATACCCACCAGCTGGATATCCTTTCCAAGGTGGGTACCCACCGGCAGGTTATCCTGGTCCGTCAGCGTATCCTCCCCCAGGTGGATATCCACCAGCAATTTATCCTGGTCCATCAGCTCCGCCTGTTTCAGGTATGTTTGATTCATTTCTTTCCAAAATTCTTTTAAGGACTTGGAGTCATCTGACATGCAAAGGTGAATCGTCATTACAACCTGCAACATTACAACCTGCAAGAAATTGTTGAATAATATTTTAATTGCTCCTAGAACTTTCAATTGGTTTGTGTGTGTTTATGCATTGTTTTTGAACCCAGAGCATGAAATACTGGTTTTGATTAAAAGCAGAAATAATTGTTTTTATGATAATTTTCGGCACCAAAAAAGTTACAAAATTCCACTTCACCCTTGCACTAAAGAGGATGAGAAAAGTAGGAGGTCCAAATTTGGAAGACTGTTAAATCTTCATATCTCATTGCTGAACTCTATTTCTTGTGACATTTCTCTGCCTTTTTGTACATTTACTTTTTCAATATAATCTGCTTGTTAAAATTACATCTCTGTAATGTCTTGGTGATCCTTGATCCTAAAGTATACAGATTTAGAGTGCTGTTTGTTTTGCTTGCTACAACGTTGTATTTCTTTTTTCCATTGTTGATAGCTTGTAATTTCTTTGTACAGGTCATGGGCCTAATATGGGAGCATTGATAGCTGGTGGCGCTGCAGCTGCGGCTGCCGCTTATGGGGCCCACAAGCTCTCACATGGTGCCCATAATCTTACCCATGGGGGTTATTACGGTCATCACCATGGAAAGTTTAAGCATGGGAAATTCAAGCATGGGAAGCATGGGGGAAAGTTCATGAAGTTCAAAAAATGGAAGTGATTACCGCTCGATATTTTATTATCATAGATTGCTAGCATTGGCTTCTTAGGAGTGCTGTTTAGGCTTGCAGTGAGTAACAATTGTCTCTCCCTTTTTTTTTTTACTTATTTATTTTATTTTTAATGATTCTGGATACAATTTGGGGGTTATGACACTGGCATATGTATATAATTACAAATTTCTTTTATGTTATATTTCTACATATATGAATGAATTCGTCTCGTGTAAGGTGTTGATATAATTCTTGTAGTATTTTTTTTTTTTTTTTTTTTGAGGACTCGAGGTATTGTTAAAGGGCTTCAAATGGCATTATAGATGAATCTATCCAGTGGGTGATCTGTCATTCCAATGGGAACAAGAGCCCTTCTACATTGTAATATTAGTATTTTTGTAAAAGCAATATGTTGGACAAAGGACTTTGTGTTACCCGTTCAAGTTTATTTGAAATGGATTTTAGATAGTTTGATTTTTTTATAATGCATATAATCTTAAGCTCACGACACTAGTTAGAACAATGGGATTGATAGTTGGAGCATAGACTGGCTGGTTAATGTATACTTTGCTAGGGTTTCGTGGTGTTTCACTACTTTTTTAATGTCATATATATTTTTGGTACAAAAAAGAAAGAAACAAAGAAACAACAGAACCAAATAAGGCAGGGGAACTGAGAGTCTAGATCCTCCAATAAGCTATCCACACCATATCAGCAACAACTTGAGACCTAACAGCAACAGGTGGTTCCTCCACCACCACCAGGGATTCATCTTGGCCTTCTTCCATGTTGGCGAGCATGTTTGCACACTGGTTAGCTTCATGCACGGTGTGGCGAATAGACAATTGCACCTCTGGAACAGATGTCTTGAATGTTCAGCAAGACTTCTGGAAGGAGCAGTTTTGAGATGGTCCTTTGGTGAGCAATTCTTCAGCTAAACTAGAGTTTGTTTCAATGATGACTTCTTGATGGGCTTTCTCCAGCATGATGGTCAAGCCATAAATTCCCCACATTTCAACTTCTAGATTGTTGCATGCTTCCAGCTTCTCATAGAAACCACACAGCCAAACCCCTTCTCATCTCTGAAAACCCCTCCGAAGCCTCCTTTGCCTGGGTCTCCTCCTGCACAACCATCGGTGTTGAGTTTAATTTTCCCTGCAATTGGAAGAAGCCATTTAACCATTAATGGGGGGAGCTGAAATTCGAACAAAGGGAAATATTGAATGCATGCTTAATTTCTCTGGCATAATTTTCAATAGATAAATAGGTTTTAAATAAGGATGGATCAACATTTTCAAATTTTCTTTTGTTTCTATCCTCCAAAATTTGCCAAAGAGATGTAACAAAAAGTATACTCCAGAAAGTATCAAGATGAGCATGAGGTTTCAGATTTTTTTTGAGCCAAACAATCATGGGTGATTGCCTATCTTTAGAATCCAAAGATTCCCAGCAATGCTATTCCAAACACTTATAGAAGTAGTACAATCTCTGAAGAGGTGATCCACATCTTCAATGTAGAGATCACACTTGGGACATGAGGCATTATTAGTGAGGCCTCCTATCAATCTCATTTCATTGGTCAAGATTTTGCCATGGGCTATCAGCCACAAAAAACCTTAGCCTGCGTTTGGTTGTGTTTTGTAAATGTGATTTGAGAGTATGAATTGTATTTTGAGTTTATGGGTTGTAGAATTATGATTTGAGTGTAGAAAATTTGTTTGGTTATGATTTTTAAATAGAGTTTTGAATTGTGTTTTGAAGATGTATTTTGAATTATGTTTTGGAAGTTTGATGTGACATGTGAAAAGTGAAAATTTGTTTGGTGATGTGTTTTGAAAGTAATTTTCAAAACTTAATTCAATCAATAATTCATCATCAAACACACAACTCATATATCGATATCGATATCTATATTTTTTATCAACAATAATAACCAAACTATTTTTAAAATACTGAAATTAAACATTGATTTTTTTTGTCAATTATTTTTTTTTAATAATTTTTTTGAATAATTGTGATTCCGAAATAATTTTTTCATTTTAAAATAAACCGATGTCAATTTTTTCTGCCAATTAATTTTTCTATCAATTCATTTATAAAATACGTTTTTAATTTTTTTCTAACATTTTGTTAAAGTCAACAACTTTTGAAAATACATATTAATAAATAAGGGATAAATATACTAACTTTCATATTTTAAAATACAAATCATAATATAAATCTTACAAAATATTATCAATTTATTTTTCATTTATTACATTTTTTGTAATTTAGTACAGATGTGTAACAGAGATGCACTCTATTATTGTCCACGAAGAGCTCATATAATTGTAGGAATTGACATGTGAAATGACCATTATGGCCCTCTGAACTTAAATGAGAAGTGATGATATAAAACAAAATACAAAGGGTATACTGATTGAATAATTATCGCCGGTGATGGAATGTGTATACTGATTGAACGAGCCACTGTTTGCTCGTCGAATTCGACAATAAATTTGATAAATTTGACCTGAAAAAAAAAATTAGAATGAATTTTTCAAATAATTTCCCTATAACAAAATATGTGAATAATTTTGTGAATAATTTCACCTCGCAGTCGTCGTTGATTGGTTGCCCGTAATAAGAATCGTCCGCAACGCACAAATCGTAACTCAGTTGATTTGTGAAATATGATACGAGTATGAAGCGGGTTGGATAGATTCATTATTTATAAAATGAGTCTGACCTCTGAAACTCTCTGAAACTCATCCGTGATGAATCTGAACACTGAGAAGTCGCCCGTGATAAATCTGAAGGACAGGTGTAGATGAGGTTCACGTGAAAGTTGGGAGATGATGAATAAGGCAGAAACGTTGAAAAGGAGATATTTGCTACCAAACAGATTTTGAAAATGTAATTTGAATTAACACGCGGAATCAATTTTTGAACATAGTATCCAAACGTCATACGCGAGCCCACGTGTTGAAAATTGATTTCAGTTCACAACCAAACAGAGCCATAGTTTTTGAGTAACTTTCAATTTCCAAATCCATTCCAGATCTAGAGTGTGGTCCACTTGAGCGTTAGCAATTTTGTTGGCAGCCGAAGTAGAAAAGTCCCCTCTAGTGGAACCCTTCCAATGAGGGTTATCAATAAATGTGACAAACAGGCGAAGTTTGATTTTGAAGACACACTCAATGGCATGGCATCTCTGTGGAGGTAGGCACAAATGGCCTGCACGTCCCAGTTATCCTCATCATTAATCAACTTATCCACAGTACCCAAATTGATAAAATGGTTGTTAGGATATTTGGAGGCCCAAACCTCATCACCACACCACCAGTCATGCCAAATTGAGATGTTAGAACCATCCCCCACACTCTACTTGGTGAATTTCCTCAATATATTCCTGGTTTTGAGAATGCCTCTCCAGGTATGGAAGGATTTCCTCCTAGAAGAGTAGTCAAAAAGTTTGTCCTTGTAGAGATATTTCTCGTTTAGGACTTTAACCCAAAGGCTCATATTGTTGCTCTGGATCTTCCATCCCAATTTAGACGAAAGTGTTAAAGATTTTGGGTTTGGCTTTTCTCAGGTCAAGCCCTCCCATCTTCTTACTTTTGCAGTGTCGTCCCAATTCACTAGGCGAACTTTTTTTGTCGTTCTCTGTATCACCCCGCAGAAAGTTTCGATTAAGCTGGTCAATATCCTTGCAAATGCTCATAGGAACATCCATTGTTTGCATAGCATAGGATGGCAAAGCAGAAGTAACTAATTGAACCAAAGTGGTTCCACTAGCTAAGGATAAAAGATTAGCTTTCCATTCAGATAGTCTATTCTGGATTCTCTCCAAAATGAACTGGAAATGAGTACAAAAGCATTTAGTGTGTAGGAGTGGCACTTCCAGATATTTACCTAGGTCTTGGGTGAGAGCAATGCCACAGATGGATTTATGTAAGCTTATCTTGAGTCCAGATAAAGTACTGAAATAATTAAGCACTTCCACAATGGTCTTACAAGTTTTCTCATCAGCGCTCCCAAACAACAGGAGGTTATCAACAAAAAAGAGATGGGATATAGTAGGGCCCTTGAAAGAGTTCTTAACCCCCTTCTACTGTTTATGGTTGACTTTATCAATGATCATGTTTGAAAGCCTCTCCATGCAAAGCACAAATAGATAAGGAGATAGTGGATCTCCTTGTCTCAGCCCCTTCTCCAAATTGATCTCCTCCAATTTCTCAGCATTCCAAAGGACTGAAGCTTTCACATTGGTCGCACAGTTCATAATGAGCTCCATTAGGTCATTAAGATTGAGCTCTTTAAGGGTATGATAAAGAAAATTCCATGACACATTATCATAAGCCTTTTCAAGGTCAATTTTCAAGATCATACCCCCTTAGTTGCCTTTTTTCCCCCTAAGGGTGTGAATGACCTCCTGGGCAATAAAAATGTTACTACACATGGTGCGCTCAGGAATGAAACTGCTTTGAAAAGAGCCAACAATGTTAATTAGCAGAGGTCTGAGTCTACTAACTAAAACCTTAGTAAGGGTCTTGTAAAGCACATTACAAAGACTAATGGGCCAAAATTGGCTAATGGTTTCAGGATTGTCCACTTTAGGGATTAGGGTAATCAAGGTGTTATTAAAGCTCTCAGGGACATTTTTGTTAGCATAGCAGGTTTGAATGGAGTTGCACACAGAAAGGCTAACAATATCCAAATGGACATGGTAAAAAAGGGATTGGATGCCATCACTACCTGGGGCTTTGAATGCCTGGATGCTCTTGATAGCTTCCCACAACTCCTTCCACAACTCCTTACTAGAAATGGGTTTGATAAGTGCACGACGAACCTCGAGACTATTTTTTGTTTGAACAAGGTTCAGGTGGCTTAGGTCAGGAGCGAAGGTATTTATGGTTTTGTTTTTAAAAAGGTCACAAACATAGTTCTGCACATGAGTTTTAAGAGCACAAGTTTCATGGATCCACTGGCCCTCATTCTCCTTCGTTTAGCAATGGTGGATATGTGGAAGAATCTAGTATTACGCTCACTTAAGGTGATCCACTTTGCCCAAGATTTTTAAAACCACAACAGTTCTTCTTGATAAAGGACAGTATTATCCTCTTTCATAAGGTCATTTTCCAACAAAAACAATTATGAGAGTAAACATGGGATTAAGCTGTCTAGATACTTTCAATTCTGCCGAGAATCCATCTTTTCCTTCGAAAGATATTGCCAAAAAGGTTTTTGTTCCAAAGGGTTGCATTTTAGTAATAAAGTTGATGGCTTCTGGGATAGAATTCTGGCTATCAGCCCAAGAATTGTTTACTACAATTTTAAAGCTATCATCAATAAACCAAGCTACTTCCATTCTAGAAGGCCAAGCAAAAGGGTTAGGAATGTCATACAATGAGTACACAGAATCATGGGGGAGTGGTACGATATGTGTGTGGAAGGTTTCTGACTGCACCTTCAATGAACGCAACGCAACACCTCGGTCCAGTCTTTCAAGAGTGATGTTTCCCTTTATTTTTTTATTTATTTAATTTTTTTTTTCTTTTTGCAAAATATGTGCGTCGAATGTTCCCTCTAAAATGAATGATCCATTTATGAAATGAAGCCACAACTGTTTCTGTAGTAAATTCAATCTATTTTTTAGCTTGTTTAGTTATATAACAATAATAATAAAAATTTTTAAAAAAAAAATTATAAGCATTTCTAAAAGTTAGGTAAATATAGAATAATCATCAAGAGTCAAACTCATTTAAGGTCCAAGACCTTATAATTATTCATATATATAATGGAGAGTATATATCTGAAAATTAAAGGGAGGATTTGATTGCAGTGCAAGTTTAAAAAATTATTTATATATTAATGATAAACTTTACAACATTAAAAATTAAATTTATAAACTTTATCATTTATTTAAAATTTTATTTTAAACTCAGTAACGAACGGTTATTACCCCAAAATTAAACAAGACGAAATTCACACACACTCATGTAAATATCAGCAAGGATCCTCTATTCCTAAATAATCCTGTCTCCTGTCCCAAATCATTCACAATTATTGGATCATATGAGAATTACAAGATGTAAAAATCTCAAGACATATTCAATAGTTGTGAGTGATTTGGAACAGAAAGCAAGATTATTTGAGGAAAGAGGATCCTTGGGCTGTAAATATATACATGAAAAAGAAAATTGTTATTTCATGGCGATTAACATATTTTGAGAAACTTGTGCCAACAACTTCAAGCATAGTGTTACTTGTAACTCTTTTTGAGATAAGTGGACTGTTCTTTGGAGAAGAGTTTCTTCTGACCGAGACCTTTGTCAACGGCTTCCAAGCCCTTCAAACATTCCCAATGCCTCTGTAAATGCAGAAATCCATCAAAAACACTTTTGGAAGGAAGATCCACTGTTACACCATTCGCCTCCTGTGTAGCTGGCAACAAACCCATCTGACCCTCCAGACCCCCTATAACAACCCACTTGTTATCTTCTGTTTTTCAGGTACAACAGAAAAAACCCACTTGTTATCTTCATGAGTAACTAACTAACTTTGCACTAACATTTTCCTAAGTATTCAAAATGAGGGACTGTAGAGAGAAATGGGATTTTTAGAGACAGAAGAAAGAAGCATAATGCTATCAAAATAAATAGAAGCCGAAATGAGAAAGAACTAATTTGAAAAAATGAATTATTTAGTTTCATTGAGCAACGTTTGTCAATGACTTCGGGCTTGTTTGGTTTGTTTTTGAGAGAATAGTTTTTGAAAATTGTTTTGGGAAAAGAGTTTAGAAATTTTTTTAGTTTGTTTGGTTGTGTATTTTGAAAGTAATTTTGGAGTTTGGGGGTTTGTAATAATTTGATGTTTTGTTATAATTGAGTAGATGTGTGTGAGAGAAAAAGTGATTGAAAAGGAGAGAGGAAAGAGAAAAAGTGATTGATTGAAAGGTAAGAGAGAGAAAGTGATTTTGAAATTATTTTGAAAAATTTATAAACCAAACAAATTTTCTAAAATTTTTTTTCCCAAAATAACTCTAGAAATTCAAACCAAACATAGCCGAAAATCTCTCGAAAAGAATAAATTTTTTTTTTTGTTTTATGAATCCAAAAAGCCATCAAAAATAGCTGTCAAACTAGCTACTTTTATCAAGTTTTCTGTGACTTTCTCTCAACATTGAGAAAATCCTAATATTATTTTGGGAAAAATACAACCCAGTGGAGGTCAGAATTTTTTTTACAAATACATGAAAAACTTGAGAATTTTTAATTATTAATGTTTATAAGTTTTAAATCGCTGTGTAATTTTATTTTTTATTTTTTTTTGGGGTACTTTTACACTGAATTGCTTATTTTCATATTATTTTCGTTGTTTTATGAGCTCAAGAAGCAAATTAACTGTTAAACTAGTTTCATTACCAAGGGTTGCTCTGATTTTATCTCTAAAAATTGAAAAAGCATGAAATATTTTATTATTTTATCTTCGCACATATTCATGTTTTGAATATTTTCACAGCAATTCCATCTACTTCATCCGTGTAGGGATTCAATAGTGTCTTTTTAAACTTCACTCAACTATGCATATCATAAATATTTTAATATTACACATTCATTTGTTGAAAAATAGTCATTGGTGGCCGGTTGAAAATTTGTCGAAAAAGTTGACAGAATGGTCATCGAACATTTGCTAGAATGGTTGTAGGCACCGGCGATGGGTGGTGTCGTCAGGAATTGGCAGTTGATAGTTGTGTCTAAGAGTAGAAAGAGAAAAATTAGACCAAAAAATTGCATTGTTTGAATTGAGAGACCATAGCAACACAAGGGTAAAAGTGGAACAAAACGTCTTTTAAAACAATTATTCTTACTTTTCACCAATATATTTCAATAAGAGGGCTGCTAAATGCCCCTATCTTTCTACTTTGGACATCCTATTTTTCATATTCTATTTTATTACAATTTTGTCCTAACATCAAATTCCAATTTTGTCCTCATCTTATCCTTCCAAGTCTAACCCTAACCTTAATCTCACGATCACTTCCACTCCCACCGGCAACCAACCCATCTCCATTATTTTCCTCCTTCAGCTAGCCTCTCACTTTCACCTGTTGTTCACAGAACTATCAATGGCAGCGAAGGTTAGGGTTTTGGTGGCGACGGTGGCGGCGGCGGAGGAGAATGAACGATATATTCGCGAACTCTATTTTGCAATCTTCATCTTCATCCTTTGGAACCTACTCTATTTTCTCTCTTTTGTGCGCGATTCTCTCTCTCTCTCTTCATCGATTTCTCTGTCTATCTCACAGGTTGGTCGATTTCTCTTCGTTCGGTTACACAGAGCCAAACATATGCTTTTTGTTCGACTACATAGTACCAAACATCAAGCTTTTATTCGAAATTGGTTTTTCGAATGGCAGCAAGAGTGGTCACAAAGGCAAAAATATGGGTTTTCCGGACTGGTTATTCATCATTCATCTTCAGCAACATCAATGTGATTCTCTACAATGGAGGAATCACCCTTCAAACTTGGGCTCATTACACTTCTAACGTTGTTACATTTCTTGAAACATAGTTCGCATCTACCTGATACTCCGAGGAAATAGACGGTTGCTTTATTGCTGCTACCGTTGTCTGAGCAGGTTGCCGGAAAGGGAGGGTCGCCGGAGTGGGAGGAGGATTGCCAAAGGAGGGAAGGATGAATTAAAGATGGAAAGTGTAGGAGTGGGGTTCAAAGGGTATATTTGAGATTATGATAGGTGTCCAAAGAAAAATAAAGCGATAAGTAATTTTGGTGGTAGGGGGCCAAATAAGTGGGGGATCCAAAGTAGAAAAGTAAGGGTATTTAACAACCCTCTTTCAATAAACTTGTCTTTATCACAAAAAATAAAAATCAATCATTGAATCTAATGTCATATCATAAAATGCCCTTCTCACTAATAAACCCTTTTAACTATATTTCCATATCTCATCCTATAACAAGTAGTATTTTAAACCCGATTCATTACTATATCTATTATTATTATCTATTTTCATGAAGAAATGTGCAAAGCTACAATCATTAACTCAATCATACAATAGTAGTTCCCCTCGTTTATACATATGATGCAACATTAAATTATAATTTATAAAAATGCCCTCAAGCTTACAATTACATAAATAAAAGGGGTTAAACTCTTAATACAAATACTGGCATTCTGCCTACAAATAAAATGACCCCGTGGCAAAAAATAAGGAAATTTCTCAACTCACAATAAATTCTTTATCTCTGGACCTAAAAAGATTTAACAACGTGGATGAATATAAATCTAGTAAAGATCCAAATAATTCTAATTAATGTAGTACAATACATATATATTGTGGGGATGTATTTTCTGAATACCAGCACGTGGCATGGTGACGCCGACGTGTCAGCCGAGGTGCTACGTGTCCTGGTAGTTAAGCCGAGATAATCTCGGAGAAGCCGAGGTTATCTCCGAAGATATCGGAATCCGAGATAAGGGACAAGAGTCCTGAGGCAAAGAGGGGACTTAATTAAGATAAGGATGAAGCTCTTGGGGAGTTTATCTCTATTTCCTAAAGAGTCCAAAACAAGCACTAAGATTGGAGTTCATAGAAGTCATACTTCTAGTGGGACTTGGATTGAGTATATTATAAAAGAGAGGCACCCCCGTGGGTCTAAGGTATGCAATTTATGTTTTGAGTATTCAGTTTAGTACTTGATTATCTTTGAGAAATATACTGACTTGATCGTCGGAGTGCCCCCGGGTGGAAGAACCACCGCCGGAGCTTTTTCTTTCTGTTACAGGTTGCTAAAGCCATCTATTCTGCCTGTGCTTTCCTGCTGAATCACTAAACGGGCAGTGTGGTCAGATTTTTACCCACACAATTTGGCGCCGTCTGTGGGAACGAAGGAAGAATAGATGGCCAGTAACGGACAGCAGGAAAATATTGGGGATGACGCTCCTTCTGGGAGTAACGGACCAATTGATCTTGACATTGAAGGAAACAACCACAATACAGAAGCCCGTGACCAGGGTCACAGAGAGAACGACGTAAACCTGGAGGGCGACACGTCAAAAAGAACAAACCAAGGAAAGTACTACAATGAAGATAACCTCCAGGTATGGAGGGACAGGTGCCTACGGAGGGATGAGGAAGTAAAAGAATTGGCGAACAAGTTGGCAGACCTTCAGTCAGTCGTTAACTTCATGATGCAAAATAATGTAATGCAGCCACCATACCCGCTGCAAGATACGCCGATACCAGCAACCAACACCCAAAAGGGCGGAAGAAAAACAATCCCCGAGGTCCCTCAGCATACCAGGAGCGGAAGGCACTCTCACCGGCCTCCCAGAGAAGTCGGGCGGGAAAAGCCGAGGCAAGAAGAGTCCCGAAGGACGCAACACATGAAGAATCCAGACCCCAAAGAACATCGACATGTTCAGGGGCAAATACTCCACTTTGACACAACCCATGAAGAAAGACCCAAACGGACCCACCTCGAGGCCGAAAGCAGTGTGCCAAAAAGATTAAAATCCAAAGACAGCCGAGCTCCAGGGAGGAGCAAAGAAGACCTAAGGGACTACCTCAAGAGGAGGCAGCAGAATGCAGAAGCCGAGGTAAACTCCCCAGTAAAACCGAAGACAGCCTTCTCGGTGGAACTGGACAGATTCGAACCGCCCAAGAGATTCAGTATGCCGAGGTTTCAAATCTATGATGGTAAGTCATATCCAAACTTTCATGTTGGGCTATACCTAAATTCAATGGCACTATATAGCGGAAACGAGTCGTTGCTCTGCAAAGTATTCCCCTCATCCTTTGGGGAAATTGCATCTGATTGGTTCCATAAGTTACCAAAAGGAAGCATAAAGACATGGGAAGGCTTGGCCGAGATGTTTGTGGCCAGGTTCGTGACCAACAAGCTGCAACCCCTGAGGGTTGATGCTTTGATGGCCCTAAGAATCACCAAAGAAGAAGGCCTTAGGGCCTATGCGAAGAGATACTACGAGGTGTTCAACCGAATACCCGAATGCAACCAGGAAGTAGCAGTCGTGTCTTTCAAGAACGGCCTGAAAGATGACTGCCCACTACGAAAGTCTTTGGCAAAAACATTGCCAAAAAGCATGGAAGAACTCATGGCAAGAATTGAGAAATATGCCAGGGCCGAAGAAGATACATCGGGAAACAAAGAGGTGAAACAAGAAAAGGAAAACGGCTCGCCAAAGCGAGGCCGAGTCAACAATGGGCCAACCAAACAAGAAATAGAATTAAGAAATAAACAGGCGGTGACAACGGTATTTCGGATCCCGATCCATAAAATCTTAGAACGAATTCGAAATCAACCTTATTTCAGGGCTCCGGCAAGAGCACCAGGGGAATTCATGGGTAGGAACGTTGGCAGACGTTGTGCCTACCACAATGAAGAAGGGCATCCAACTCAAGGTTGCAGAGCCTTAAAAGCACACTTGGAGGACCTGGTAAGACAAGGCCTTCTGAGGGACCTGGTCGATGAGGCCAGAACAAGGGAAGAGCAGGCAAGGTTGCCTCAAGCACCAGCAGCACCCCCTCCCCCAGCACAGCTACCACAAGCAGGAGAACCGAGGGTGGTTAACGTGATCCACTCAAGGGTCAACGAAAACGAAGTCAGAGGAGAAACCCAGAGGGTAAGACATTTACAGCATATCTACCAAATCGGGGAAAAGAGACATCGGCCAGAAGAATGCCAAGGGCCGATGATAGCCTTTACTGAAGCCGACCTAGAACTGGTCTAACATCCGCATAATGATGCCTTGGTAGTATCCCTCCAGGTTGGGGAGTGCCAAGTAAAACGCATCCTAATAGATCAAGGCAGCTCCTGTGACATCATGTATGTCAGATGTTACAAAGAGCTAGGCCTTCACCCCGATGACCTAGAACAATCAAGCGGCCCGATGGTCGGCTTTAATGGAACACCGACATGGCCACTGGGTGCAACAAGCTTAGAAGTACAAGCCGGCACTAAAAAGATCAGGACGGAATTCCTGGTAATTGACACACCCTCACCATACAACATCATCTTGGGAAGACCGTGGTTGCATGCAATGGGGGCAGTTCCCTCGACGTTGCATCAACTGCTCCGATTCCCAACAGAGTATGGGATTGAAGAAGTCAGAGGGGATCAACTACAAGCCAAAAATTGCTCCATGGCAGCAATAAAGTCCACCTGTAGTATACGGGAGCCAAAGAAAGCAGAAGTTGAAGATGAGGACATAGAAGTCCTAGAAGACGTCGGGAAAGAACCAGCCGAGAAAAGCGAAGAGGCGCTAAAGAAAATCCTCGTCCAGGAGGGCGACGAAGAACGATTTTTTCTTCTCGGCTCAGGCTTAGCTAGAGAAGAGAAAAAGGAACTGGAAGATTTTTTAAGGGCAAACATAGAGGCGTTCGCCTGGACACCTTATGAAATGCCTGGCATTGACCCCGAGGTCACTTGCCACAGTCTGAATGTCGACAGATCGGCAAAGCCTGTGATTCAACGAGCCAGAAGACCAACGTTAATGCACGTCGAAGCAGTAGAGGAAGAGGTAGACAGACTCCTTGAAGTCAGGGCCATCCGAGAAGTTCAGTAGCCAACGTGGTTGTCCAACACAGTAGTAGTAAAAAAGAAGAATGGCAAGTGGAGGGTTTGTGTAGACTTTACCAACCTCAACAAAGCTTGCCCAAAAGACAGCTTTCCTCTGCCCAAAATCGACCAGCTGGTAGACGCCACTTCGGGACATGAAAGGATGAGTTTTTTAGATGCATACAGAGGGTACCACCAGATTGCTATGTACCCTCCAGATGAGGAGAAGACCGCGTTCATCACCCCGAAAGGCCTGTACTGTTACAGGGTAATGCCTTTTGGGCTAAAAAACGCAGGAGCAACCTATCAGAGGTTAGTGACAAAGATGTTTAAACACCTGATTGGCAAAACGGTAGAAGTTTACATCGATGATATGGTCGTAAAGACCAAGGAATCAAAAGGTCATCTTGCCGACCTAAAAGAAGTCTTTGACATACTCAAAAGATATCGGCCCCGACTCAACGCCTCGAAGTGTGCCTTCGGAGTTGGGTCAGGTAAATTTCTAGGATATCTGGTAACAAGAAAGGGCATTGAAGCCAACCCAGACCAAATCAAGGCCATCCTGGAACTACAGAGTCCAACATCGGCAAAGCAAGTTCAAGTGCTCACTGGAAGGGCCGCAGCCCTAAACCGATTCATCAGCAGAAGCTCAGACAAGTGCAGACCCTTCTTTAACCTGGTGAAAAAAGCCACAGACTTCCTATGGACGGAAGAATGTGAAGCTGCCTTAGCCGACCTAAAAAAGTACTTGACCACAACCCCGGTCCTTTCTAACCCAGTCCCAGGGGAGGAATTGTTTTTGTACTTAGCAGTCTCTGAACACGCAGTCAGTGCAGTGCTAATCCGAAAGGAAAAAGGGGAGCAGAAGGCTGTCTATTATGTAAGCAAGACTTTGGCTAACGCGGAAACAAGGTACCTACCACTGGAAAAATTAATGCTAGCCTTGGTAATGGCTTCAAAGAAATTGAGCCATTACTTTCAGGCACACAAGATTGTGGTTCTAACAGAGCACCCACTGAAGTCCTTATTACATCAAGGAGACTTAACAGGAAGGATAGCAAAATAGGCAGTAACACTGGGCCAGTTTGACCTGGAGTTTAGGCCGAGAACGGCAATAAAGGGCCAAGTTTTGGCCGACTTCGTCGCAGAACTCACACCTGAAGCCATCACACATCAGGCTCCACCGAGCCAAAATGAACATTGTCCCAACAAGCAAAAAGAATCCCAGCAACAAAAGCAAGAGAAAGAAAAACTCAGACCGTGCAGCATCTACATCGGCGATTCATTCAGACTATTCGTCGATGGAAGTTCAAACCGCCAGGGAGCAGGAGCAGGAGTACTGCTGATATCTCCAGATGGAGAAATTGTAGAACAGTCCATCCGTCTGGGGTTCAAAGCCTCCAATAATGAAGCAGAATATGAAGCATTAATTGCAGGACTAAAGCTAGCAGCAGCAGCAGAGGCAGACGAGGTAATTGTTTTTTGTGATTCACAACTAATTGTTAACCAGTCAACAGGAGAATTTGCAGCCAGAGACCAAAGAATGTCGGCATATGCAAAGGAAGTCATCCGACTGGCAGCCCTATTCCAGAACTGCAGATTACTCCAAGTTAGCCGAGATGACAACACCCACGCCGACGCGTTAGCCAACCTGGCCAGCTCAATTCAAACTGGAAAAACAAGGACAATTATGATCGACTACATGTCGGCCCCGAGTATAGATAAACAAAGCACCGAACAAGAAACAATGTGCGTGGGCCTTGGACCAAGCTGGATGGATGCAATCATTGCATTCCTAAAAGAGGGGAAACTGCCAGAAGACCATAAAGAAGCACATAAAATTAGGCTGAAATCGGCCAGATTCAGTCTAACAGCGGAAGGCCATCTCTACAGGAGGTCCTTCACTGGACCACTCTTAAGGTGCGTACACCCTTTGCAGGTTGAAGATTTTCTTTATGAGATTCATGAAGGAATTTGTGGAAGCCATGCTGGGGGCAGATCGTTAGCCCATAGGGCCATTACCCAAGGGTATTGGTGGCCCTACATGCAAAAGGATGCCGAAGCCTATGTAAAGAAGTGTGAGCAATGTCAAAGGTTTGCACCTTTGATACATCAGCCAGCTGCCGACCTAAACCCAGTATCCAACCCTTGGCCGTTTGCCCAATGGGGCATGGATCTGGTTGGACAACTTCCCCAAGCAACTGGGCAAAGAAAATATTTGCTGGTGGCAACAGACTACTTCACAAAATGGATAGAGGCAGAACCTCTTGCCAAAATCCGAGATGTGGATGTCAAGAATTTTATTTGGAGAAACATAATCACCAGATTTGGGATTCCAAGAGCAATAGTTGCCGACAACGGAACACAGTTCGACAGTAAACTTATCAAAAACTTTTGTGCAAAATTCAAGATCAAGAACTATTTCTCAACACCAAGTTTTCCTCAAAGCAATGGGCAAGCAGAGGCGTCCAACAAAGTAATCCTGGATGGAATAAAGAAGAGGCTCCAGGCAGCAAAAGGAAAGTGGGTGGACGAGTTGCCCAACGTACTTTGGGCATATCGGACTACGCCGAGAAGATCAACAGGAGAATCCCCCTTTGCCATGGCCTATGGCATAGAAGCAGTCATCCCATTGGAGATCGGCATCCCAGGGATCAGAACCCAGGGAGTAGAGAATGGCACCAATGACATACTCTTAGCCCGAGACATGGATTTATTGGAAGAACGAAGAGAGAAGACTGCAATTCAGCTCGCAGTATACCAGCAACAGCTTGCCAGAGCTTACAA
This sequence comes from Camellia sinensis, assembly GCF_055761805.1. Taxonomy (NCBI): domain Eukaryota; kingdom Viridiplantae; phylum Streptophyta; class Magnoliopsida; order Ericales; family Theaceae; genus Camellia; species Camellia sinensis. The sequence continues at coordinate 89,186,989 of NC_138965.1, forward strand.
CAAGAAAGTCAATCCAAGATATTTTCAAGTTGGCGACCTAGTCCTAAGAAAAGTCGTCGGGAACAAGAAGGATCCCAGGGAGGGCAAGCTTGGCCCAAACTGGGAAGGACCCTACAGAATTACTTCAGTATTAGGCAATGGAGCATATCGGCTTGAGGACAATGAGGGCAAAGCATTACCCAGACCTTGGAATACTTGTAATTTGAAATTTTTCTATCATTAGATAAACATCATTGTTTGGCTGATATCATCAATAAAGTCTTTTCAGAATCCTTTCAACATGTATGATTGATAAAGTTATGCATGGATGTTTATTGAAGACATATCAAACTCGGGCAAAGCTAGGCCGAGATTATTCCTTAATTCACTTGTTGAAATTTGTAGCAATTTACAAGTTGGAATTAAGCTGATTCCTTATCTTCACTTGTTGAAATTTGTAGCAATTTACAAGTTGAAGTTAAGCCGAGATTATTCCTTAATTCACTTGTTGAAATTTGTAGCAATTTACAAGTTGGAATTAAGCTGATTCCTTATCCTCACTTGTTGAAATTTGTAGCAATTTACAAGTTGAAGTTAAGCCGAGATTATTCCTTAATTCACTTGTTGAAATTTGTAGCAATTTACAAGTTGGAATTAAGCTGATTCCTTATCCTCACTTGTTGAAATTTGTAGCAATTTACAAGTTGAAGTTAAGCCGAGATTATTCCTTAATTCACTTGTTGAAATTTGTAGCAATTTACAAGTTGGAATTAAGCTGATTCCTTATCTTCACTTGTTGAAATTTGTAGCAATTTACAAGTTGAAGTTAAGCCGAGATTATTCCTTAATTCACTTGTTGAAATTTGTAGCAATTTACAAGTTGGAATTAAGCTGATACCTTATCTTCACTTGTTGAAATTTGTAGCAATTTACAAGTCGAAGATAGGCCGAGGTTATTGCTTAAGTTCTCATAGCAATATGTGGGTTGTTTAAACCCTAGGGAAGACGCTTAACACTTGTTGAAATTTGTAGCAATTTACAAGTTTATGTTAAGCCGACGTATGATCACCCGCTGAGGTATACAGAAAGTTACAGGTTAAAATAAAGGCTAAGTATATTGTTCATTACTTGTTGAAATTTGTAGCAATTTACAAGTAGGTTAGACTAAGATTACCATTTAGTACTTGTTAAGAATTGAGAAGAAGCTTGCAAAGTTTACATTCCGAAATATATGTTATATACTTGTTGAAATTTATGAAAAGTTTGCAAGTTAGTATCTTGCCGAAGTAAAAGTCTTATTGCTATATCCGAGATATGTAATCCCGAGAAGATTGCACAAATAAAGCAACATAAGGAAGCATGCAAAAAATTTTCTAAGTACAAGACTATGCAGAAGCAGTCAACAGAATATCACAAGATTAAAACATCCAGAGGAGGAACTGTTGCAGTTACATATTGAAGAAACCACATCGGCCAAAAGAAGGAGTTTTGCATTATCTAGAAAGTAAAAAAGTACAAAGTGCAAAGTACAGAAAAAGAAGGAAAAAAGGTACAAAAAGACATTTTCAAGATTCTTCAGTGTTAGCCACTGCAGGGACTGGGACCACGGACGACTCTGGTGGTACCTCGTCGGCCACTTTTTCTGCTTGTATCTCAGCATCAATCTCTGCGATCATTGACTCAACACTTTTCTCTACCAAGAGAAGATTGGGCGATAGCTGCCCAGTGGCAGTCTCCTTGGGTGCCCCCTCAACCTCATCACCCTCCTCATCCAAAGTTAAGTCCATAACCTGTTCAGCAGGATGAGGGGACTTGGCTTCGGCAGCATCCTTGGGTTTTCTCACCAAGGCCTCACCATCATCTTTTTCTTCATCTTCATCCACGGCATCGGCCTCAGACTCTGATTCACCTTCAGGAGGAGGTGGAGGAAATGGTAAAGGAATAGCGTCGGCCTGACGCAATGGCGAGTCAGCAGGAAGATCAAGCTTCTTTATCAAGGACATCCAACCAAGGGAAAATCCCCTGTTGCATGCCTGCCTGACTTGAAGCTTGTAGTCTTCTGCGACATCGGCCATACCTTGAGCATAGGCCTTTTCATCGGCCTCTTTGACTTCGGCCTCTTTGGTGGCCAGAGCCTGCTGAAGTTCTTTCTCCGCTTGGGCCTTCCTAGTCTCAGCCTCTCTTTTCTCGGCTTCAGCTACTTTTTTAACGGCTTCAGCAGCTTTGGCCTTCTCAAGAGCTAAAGTTTGGACTTTCGTTGCAGCCTCGGCCTGATCCTCCAGTTTTTTCATTTTTGCTTCAAGGGCCCTTATTTCTCTCTTCATTGAAGACACTTCCCTTTTCATATCAACCAACTTTTGACGATTCTCAAAAGATTGCATGGAAAACGAATGGGCATGCTGAATGGCCTACAGAAAAACAGAAGTATCAGAAAATTTTCTCAGAAAGAAACAGAAGGAAAAAACACATATACAAACAGAAATACTTACTTGAGCGGAGTGTTGGAGCATAAGAGCGTAATTTTCATACTCACTAAGCTTGCCATTTCGCTCCAAGTCATTTGGTAGAAGAAGGGCAGTACTAAGGGCGACAGCAACATTTATGTCGTCAGCACTTTCACTAGCCATAATGGGCCTATCCTCTAGGGATAGATCAGGGGCCCAGGGGACGTCGGGCTTCTTTGAAGCCGAGGTCGTCGCAGACGATGACCTTGGCCTCTTTGATTGTGTAGATCCTGAGGGTTGACCCTCAGCTGACCTCTTGGTGGAGACAGAGGCTGATTTCCTGCTTTCTGCCAGCTTTGAAATAGGCACAGCATCCTCAGCTTCGGCATCTGTAGCCTTGGCCTTAGGCTGGGCCTTTTTAACTCTCTTTTGTTTGGGTGGGAGCATTGATTGCATTGGTGCGGCCTCGGCGTCAGTTGGAAGATCGGCAAGAAGGTCTTGAACGATAGGCCTTGGACGAACCATCTCGGCAGTCTTTACAAGCCTTCGTCGACGTTTACGTTCAGGAATTGGTATTAAGTAGGGGGCCGAAGTTGATGGAAGACCGGCTGGGTCAGATGTGGACTCTTGATCTGTTCGGGATGTAGAAGCAGTTAAGGTTGTGGCTGTGGGTGGAGAAAGACTCTTCTTCCTTTTTCTTGGGACGTCGGGTAAGGTGGATTTGTATGTAGGGATGAAGTTTAGTAATACTGGGGCTTTTCGTTTAAGGATTGGAAGGCCAAGAAGTGTTTTCAGATCTGTTCCTGGGAAGAAGGATTGACGAAAATTTTTCGGTGGCTGATGATGATCTGCAAAGAAACAGACGTCAGAAACAAAAAGTATTAAAGTCTTAAATAAAAAACAACTAAGTGTTGACTCAGGGCTCTTACTCTTGCCCTCTGTAATTGTTCGAGGAAGAGGGTAGAGGTGGACATCTTCATCTGGGCCAAATTTCCAATTTCCAGAAGCAATAAGAAAATCATCTCCAGCCCCCTTGTTGGAGTCTGGGAGGTCGGCTATAATTTTGTACTGAGTGGATCTCGGCTTAAGGTAATAGACAAAACCCCTATCCTTCAGATCAAGAGGGCACATGGTATAACAATATTGAAGGTCGGCCAGGGTGATTCTAAGGTTTTCTTGCCTAGCTAAGGCTATAATACCGTTAATTACCCTATAGGAATTGATAGTAAGTTGCATGGAGTTCAGCTTATAGAAATGGAGAACTTGACGAAAAAGGGGATCAAGTGGAAGCCGAAGTCCACATTCGGTAAAAGCAACTACTGGAAAAGGCATTGTATGGTCTGTGGGGACGATGGTATCATTATCCCCAGCCAGCTTGAGATGAACGTCGGCTGGGATAGAGAATTCTTGCCTAAAGTATTCAAGTTTTGTTGGGGTATTTACCCTATGCCTCCACATACCCATTATGTCGGCTTAAACTAAGAGGAATATGTTTCAGAAGATGGGCGTTTTTCAAGTTTCCCTAAAGATTAAGGGTTCTACAGACAAATCCCAAATCTATGAACTATGAAGATAAAAATCGAGGGCACAGATCTGGGGCAGATACAAAAAAGAGAAAACAAAGACGAAATTTCAGATTCAAGAACAAAGGTGTAGTTCTCAGAAACAATAGAGATACAGAAGAAAAAAAAATCAAGAACAGCGGCAAAGAGAATGATGAAAAAGCATAGAAGCTCAAGGTATAGCCACAAATTCAAGATACAAATAAATCCAAGACCTCGAACAAGATCAGTAATGGCAACAGACAGACAAAAGCACATAAAGAGAATGGAAGAATTAAAGGAAAGGGTCTTACCAGGACAAATGAAGCCGAGGCAATACTCGCCGAACCCAGAAACCGGTTACAACAGCAAAGAAGGCTTTGCAAGAATGAGGGATTAAGAGCAGTTCTAGAAGAAAGATTGAAGCAATGGCAGATTCAAAGAAGAATGAGCTTTCAGAGAGAGAAAGAGCAAGAAGACGGAATGAAAAAGTGAAGAAAAGATAGAGGCAAAAGAAAAGTTTTGTCAAAAATGTGAAACGGCGGCAAAATTAGGGCAATCATTACGCCTAGGGTAACGCACGCGTCAGACGGCGCAGACGAACGAACAGACAGCTTTAGGCGCGTTACTAACACGCTCCAATGAAGACGAAACACGTAGAAGAAACAGTTAGATATGCATGACAGCTCATGCGCGTGGGAGAGTACGACCGAAGCCTTGTTCTCCGAAGAGAACACGTCGGCTGAAAGTAGATAATCTTGGCTAATCAGTTTTTGAGCCATTACTCAGAAAAAAAGTGACAAAATATCGGAATAGGTTCCATCGCCTCAGAATGCCGAGGTAATAGAACCTAGGGGGCAGTTATGGGGATGTATTTTCTGAATACCAACACGTGGCATGGTGACGCCGACGTGTCAGCCGAGGTGCTACGTGTCCTGGTAGTTAAGCCGAGATAATCTCGGAGAAGCCGAGGTTATCTCCGAAGATATCGGAATCCGAGATAAGGGACAAGAGTCCTGAGGCAAAGAGGGGACTTAATTAAGATAAGGATGAAGCTCTTGGGGAGTTTATCTCTATTTCCTAAAGAGTCCAAAACAAGCACTAAGATTGGAGTTCATAGAAGTCATACTTCTAGTGGGACTTGGATTGAGTATATTATAAAAGAGAGGCACCCCCGTGGGTCTAAGGTATGCAATTTATGTTTTGAGTATTCAGTTTAGTACTTGATTATCTTTGAGAAATATACTGACTTGATCGTCGGAGTGCCCCCGGGTGGAAGAACCACCGCCGGAGCTTTTTCTTTCTGTTACAGGTTGCTAAAGCCATCTATTCTGCCTGTGCTTTCCTGCTGAATCACTAAACGGACAGTGTGGTCAGATTTTTACCCACACATATATGATCATAAATATTCCATACACTATATTCATAAATAGTCTTTTTCGTTATTCAAAATATATACATAGGCATACTTTTCATCATAATCATTTCTTGGCATTGAAGAGGGATCCAAAATTTTAACTTTCCATTTCGTCTTGAATAACTAAAGAAAACTTCGTAACTTTCAAATGTTTGAAAATCATTTCTAAAATACTCTCAATTCTCCAAAGGTAGATCAACTAAACAACACGATAACCATACTACAATTAAACAACACGATAATCAACTAACGTAAAGTTATAAAATAAGTCCCAACAACCTATCACATCATATAGCTCACTAAAATCACAACAATAATTTCCAATTCTCAATACTCTCGAAGGCATCTCTCACATTTTCTGGCCCTAAAGTGTCAGTTAATTTTGGACTAAAGTGTCATAATTAATTTTTCTATCCAAACTAACATAAAAGGTTCGTTTGGGATGGGTGTTGGATTTTTATTTTTTTAACTATTTTAGCCTGGGACTAAAAAGTTTCGTTTAGGATAGGTTTTTTGACTTTTGTAAGAAAAAAAATGAAATAATTATAGATCGGATGTGACATTTTATCATATTTAACTAAAATAACATATTTTGTCTTATATAGCTATCTTAGTCCCAATGGGACATCCCAAACGAGCACAAAGTATATCAGACACTATTTTTAGCGAGGGTTTAGTTTTCTAACAAAAGAGTGAAATTAATGTAATAAAAAGACAATTTTATCCAAAATTTCTCCAAATTTAAAATTAGATTAATATGTTAATTAAAATAAAGTAAATTAAAATATAATTTTTTAAATAATTAAATAAAAAAAAAAAAAATTATTAAGAACTTATCTAAAATATAATTAAATTGAAATTATATTAAAAAGTTAAAAGTTATAATAAATAATTAAATATTTACGATTAATTTTGATATAAAATATAATTAAATTAAAATTAGAATACAAATTTAAGAATTATAATAAATAATTAAAATTTATAATTAATTGAACTAATGTTAGACATTACAAATTATGTGCATCAGAGAGGAGAGAGAAAGAAAATAACAAAAAAAGATATAAAATTTGAGAATATTATAGTCATTTCATATCTATAATTAGGTATTGACGATTACATTTTAGTCCAAAATTACATGAAATTTTTTTAATTATATTTAAACTATAAGAAATAAAGTGCTCACACGTCAAACTATAAGGAATAAAATGACTTTTATCCTAAAATTTATTGTATTTTCCCTAATTTCAAATGAAATAGGTATAATTTACACTTTTAACTTAACCGTTAAGGATGCTCATCAAACGTTCAAACCCTGGCCCAACCCCATGTACGCCTCAAATTCAATATGGTTCACCATGGTCCACCATTCGCCACGTACCAAACCATCCCAACCCATCCCAACGAACTCCACCCTCCTTGTGAATTAATTGGAGGATCCATTTTAGTGCTCTGTGGACTTATTTTGGATTCTTATTAGGGGCAGCAGTTTATCAAGATGCTTGACAATAAATTAACTCACGAAAAGATAAAATATATTAAAAGTTAATAAAATAAAATTGTCACATTTAAATTATAATTTTTTTTTTCTCACAAAATTATAAAATTATCAAAAGTTCATCCCAAACTAAACTTTTTTAACTAGATTAAAATAATCAAAAAATCAAGCTAAAAAAATTATTCCCAGATGAAAGCTTAGTAATATGAATATTTTAAACTTGCTTATAAATTATTCATGTAAAAAATTACATTGACCAAATATCGATAACCATATAATTCAATCATTTTTTTAAAAAAAATGAAATGATTTATTTTTTAAAAACAAGCATCATGCAAACATGTAACTATCGATATCTGATTAATCTGATTTTTTATAGGGATGATTTACTCACAAAACAGTGGATCTAAGGGTAGATAAGTAAGGTATTATGTGACTGAAGAATATGAGAAGCATAATGAAATACGTAGTATTCCGAAACTATTATATGAAAAATTGACCTATAAAAAAAAAATTGTATACTAGAACCATTGTTCCCAACTAACTTAAATCAAATCAAAACACCACGTCCCCGGAGGATTAAATATTTTTCCCTCGTTTATAGGTATTGCTAACAAACTCACACAGAAGATAAAATTGAAAACCATACATATATATACATGCAACCTAACAAATATTTGACAAGAAGAAAACCTAACCATCTCCTGAAAGACAAACCCTGAAAGATTCACCAGGAATTCTTCTCTCTCCCTCTCCTCTCTCTCTCTCTCTCTCTCTCTCTCTTTCCCTGTATATATATCCTTTTGTCATAGATATAGTACAGAGAGAGAGAGGAGGAGGAGGAATAATGGTGGGGCAGTCAAGGAAATGGATGATATTGGTGGCGAGTACATGGATACAGGCGTTTACGGGGACGAACTTCGACTTCTCATCCTACTCATCGGATTTGAAGTCGGTTTTGGGGATTTCACAGCTACAACTCAACTGCCTATCGGTGGCGTCGGATATGGGAAAGGCCTTCGGGTGGTGTTCAGGGGTGTCTCTCTTGTATTTCCCTTTGTGGGTTGTCATGTTCATCGCTGCTTTCATCGGTCTCATTGGTTATGGTCTTCAATGGCTTGTCATTCAGAGACTCATCACCTTGCCTTATTTCTTGGTTAGCTCTCTCTCTCTCTCTCTCTCTTGAATTTGCGTTTCATTGGAGATGCTTAAGCTAAGAAAAAATGAAAATGAAGACCATAGTTTACTCTTTTCTTTTTTTATTTGATTTAATTTTCATTTTGTTGAGATTTAGGATACAGAAACCAAACACATTATAGGATTTTTAAAAGCAGGGCATTTCTGAAAAATTGATATGAACTTTATGTTTCTTTCTTGTCTTCGGTTTTGTGTTTGTAGGTGAACGAGAGAGAGGTTTCTTATATTACACGAGTTAATTGTTTTTTTTATTTGTTTGGTGTATGAGTTAAGAAGATTTTTATTTTATAGTCAGTTTTGCGGTTTTCCAACAAATTTTGAATGGGTTTCTTCTCTTTATTTGTTTTCTATTTGTTCCATAATTTTTTGAGAAAGTTGTTTGCTTTTCTATTTTCTATTTTCTCGCTATGGATTCCTATTTTGTGGGAAAGCCTGTGGGCTTTGAATTCACACACTAAATTTTATATATTTTTTGAGATTAATATATTTTTTGAATGTACGATTCATAATTTTGGACTAACTAAATTTTATATTTTGTTCAAACACTTACTAACAAACTATGTGAACAAATTTATTTTCGAATGTTTTTATTCTAAGTTACTTTTGCTTAAAAAAGTTAATTTGATAAAGAATGATCAGCCTTGGTTGTGAGTGAACCACCTCTCTCTCCTCCACAGTAGGTCATTTTGTGGTGGTTATGTGAAGATGATTGGGTCAAGGGTTGGCTATTCTATCTTGACTTTTCACCTACAAGTATCTCAAAAGAAAATTTGTGAAATTGATCCTTGATGTAAAATTTGATAGACTTGGCTGCACAAAATATTTAAAAAATAATAATTCAAAAACAATTCACATTTTAAAAAATAAGAGGATTTTTTGAATTTTCAAGAATTGTTTTTCAACAGAAAAAAAAAATTAAATTAAAAAAATATATAAATGATACAAGAGTGATTGGTATTTTCAATTTTTTTTTTTAAGTACTAAAAATGAAAAAAAAAAAAATAACCAAACGAATCATAATTTTTACAAATAGTTCAGTAGTTGTCTTACCATATTAAAATTTCAATGCATATCAAATCACTAAAATTATTCTCTGAAAATATGGACCACCCTATTGTCATGCTGAGAGAATGAAAAACTTGTCAACACAAGTAACTGAAATTACATGAGAGAAGGAGAATAAGCCAACACTAACCAAATTTACACCACATGAAATGTTTCAAAATATCCTTTTCCTTACTTCTTTTTTGTGTGAAGGTAAAAGAAAGAACACAATTGGTATTTAAGGGAATTTGTCTATTTCAAGAGGTTTGGAAGCCTCTATACATTTAGCAGAATTCACAATTCTTTGCTTGAGTGCTCTATAATCACACACTAAGCTTGCGCTACATCTACCAAATGGGTAATTATTTAGTAGTCGACGTAGAAGAAAATTTACGAGTGAAATTATATTAACTTATCAATGTATGTCAAGTAGTTGAAAAACAAACGAATACCTAATTTAGTGTATTTTGTAATTCTTTATTTATCAGAAAATTTATATTAACAATTTCATATAATATTCCATTATTATCTAATACTTTTTCCTATCCAAAAGTGATTATGAAATATCTCTAGATGACAAGGCCAATTGTTTTCAAAATTAATAGAATCATCAGTAGAGAATCATAATATAGGAAAAGCTTCCCTCCAAATCATTGATTTGACTGTTGCGGACATGTAAGTCGATATTTAATTCACTTTGCTGATTCAAGTCGTTAATCTTTTACCGTCTCTGAGTATGTGCTTTGTTATATAGCAAGGGGCAAAATTCTTTGTTCAAGCATTTATAATCCTTTGTTCCTAAAAGTCTGTCTCTTGCCCCAAACATTTATAACTAGGCGTGAATTTTCGACCCGATGCAAACCAGGTTAGGTTAATATCAAAGGATTGATTTCATTTTTATTCGCTAAACTATTGTCATTTATTCTATTTCATAGCGAAACAATCAATTTCATTTATTTAGTCTCTAAAGTTTTTTATTTCAGTTTAGATAATCCCAATTAAAAACTCAAGCCTAACCTACTGGGCAAAAATATAAATTTAACAAAACAGACATGTTCTCACTCACACTATATTATACAACTCGAACTCTACAACCAAACATCCATCTTCTTCTCCACGCTTCTTCCCTCCCTCATCCTCTCTCCCTTTCCCCAACCTCACTTAAGTACATCAAATTCTAAAATGATTTTTGCTATCAAATTAAGCTTCAACGATTGCTAATTTAGACGACTGTTTCAAGTTACGTCACATAAAAAATTCTAAAGACTAAGTAGATGAAATTGATAATTCATATATGAAATAGAAAAAATTAAAATTAACAATAATTTAAATGATAAAAGTGAAATTTCCCCATTTCAAACTTGCATAACATAAATCTGATGTAACTAAGTCCTTCAATCTAATTGTTATATAAATAGCACTCTTACCTCATCCAATAATATTACAATTTTCCCTCAATATATATGTTGAAATGCACATATTGATTGTCTATTTGTATTTTTTATCTGTTTTTAAATCTTTTTTTTTTTCTAGTTTAATCAAACCCATATTAAAGTGTTTTTTGTTATTTATTAAATGGTTACCAATGTGTGTGTTGATTATGTCATTCTTGTCATGTTCAGATTGACATGTATATAAACAGGTCAAGTAATTAAACAGGTTAGTTAGTGTGAAGGAGATTCTGACACGAATACAACTTGATACTAGATATTCTCAATCTAAACCTTACTTGCAAGCCACCATCTATAATTTTTAAATAAAAAATAATTAAATTAGTGACTATATCATAAATTTGTAAAGGGCAATTTAGGATTGGAATGTTAGGTAGAAGCCATATGGTTGGTAGAGTGCCCTATTCTCTACCAAGCTACACATTGGATAAAAAATTTAGTTTTGAAATCAATTTTAAAAGATAAATTTTTAAAAAGAGTTTTCAAAATTTATAAATTTATTTGGTTGTATATTTTGAAAATAATTTATAATTTTATAGTTTGAGATGATTTGTAACTTTTTTTTTTTTTTTTTTTGCGGTAGGTGTGAGAGAAAAAGTGAGTGATTGATGTGTAAAATGTGAAAGAATAAGAGAAAAGATAGAAAAATTGATTGAAATAATTTTTTAAAAAAATTATAAAACAACCAAAATTTAAATGTTAAACTCTCAAAGCCTCCATTTGGGAAGTGGGTTGGCTTTTCGGCTTTTTGGTTTTTTTGACTATTTTAGCTTGGGCTAAAAAGCTTAGTTTGGGAAGAGTTTTTTAGCTTTTTTACTTTTTTTGTGAGAGAAGAGTAATGATTATGAGTTAGATTTGTCTTTTGTGGCTAAAATAGCTAAAAAAGCCCGAAAAAGTCCTTCCCAAACGGACCCAAAAATTATTTTCAAAACCAAACCAAACAGACAGCTAGTTTTCAAGGGTTGAAATCCCAAGCTTGGTATCACTTATTGCATTCATTTTGTGTAAGCAGTTGTCATATAATTGAAGGGTGGGTATGTTAGGAATTATAAAATAATAATGATAGAGAGCTCTAATTTTGAAGTTTTAAAGAAAACTCTCGTGATGCGGCAAGATAAAAAGAAAAAAAAAATAAAATATAGACATACACATCACATCACATGTAGACTTCATTCCTTGTCATATCACTGAAATTCTCTTTAAAATTTCAAAATTGGAATTTTCAATTTTTATTTATTATAAAAAGCCTGAGGAACCCAAGTAAGGTATTGGCTTTCAGTTAGTCAGTACATGTCCTTCAAACCACCAGCAAACCATATTCTCATCTACCATTCATTATGTTGACTGGCAGACAATGTACTTACTTTGTGATGAAGTAATTCAACATATCATCCTCATCAGCCCTCTTTCTTTGCACATTACCTTCTCCTCCTCCTCCTCTTCTTCTCCTTCCACAACAGTTTCTCCTGCTTCCTTTCCTTCTAACAGTTCTTTCATATATTTCTCACCAAGTTAATTTTTTAGCTAAATATAACTATAAACTATGAAAATATTATTTCGTCCGTCTTAATAAATTAATATGACTAACTATTATTTATGTTTGTCACAATAACTACAAATTTGTTGAGCCACTATTTATTGACTTTTCAATTGTCTATTAGTTTTTCATAGATTTGATTTCACTTCACTTTCTTAATATAAATCATTGAAAGAATGGATAATAAAATAGTTTTTTAATAAAACAAAGTTTGAATGGAGAGTCTAATGGATGGTAAGTAATGTTTTGCATTCGTTCGTAAAAAATTAATTTAGCCTGATTTTTTTTTTTTTTTTTTTGACTAATTTAACCTGACTAAACTAGTTTCGTTTAGGAAGAACTTTTGAATTCTTTTAGTTTGGATGTGATGATTATGAGAAAAAATGAAATGATTATGATTTAAATGTACTATTTTGTCTCATTGAGTAAATTAACTTAATTTGTCTTTTTATACTTATTTAGACATTTTAACTCTTCTCAAACAAGCTCTTAGATCATAATTTGATTCAAAACTTGTTGAGCTTGATGTGGATGCTCTTAGAGAGCTTTTTAGTTAGGTTATTTACATGGAAGCCCACTAAACTATTGAAAAGTATCTATTTGACCCCCATAAACTATAAAAGTGTATAAATAAAACCTTATAAACTGTAAAAAAACTTACAAATGGAATCCCTAACAGAAAGGATCAAAGTGAAATACGCCAATAATTTGGTGTATTCCTATGTACACTTTTGATAATTTAGGAGGCAAAACAATATTTCTCAATAATTTAAGAGATCCATTTATACGCTTTGATAGTTTACGAGGTCTTTATGTAAAAATCCTTTAGTTTTTTTCAACTTTTTTTGAAAAATTAATACATTTGAAAAGTTGCAAAGATTAATTTTTCTATTTGAGTAAAAAATTTGATGTGATATTTAATTTTTTTAATTGATGACAAATAATTTTTTTAAAACTTTCTGACTCTTATTTTTTTTTTGGTTAAAAAAATTACTTCTTCTTCTCTTTTTTTTTTTTTTTTCTTTTTTTTTTTTTTGTAGTTCCTTAAAAGGCCAGAATGAAGTCTTTTACCTAAACATATATATATATATATATATATAAGATCATTCTAAGAAACACATCCTCAAAGAGTATGTATCATACTTAAGTCATCCCAAATATCATAACGAAATCATCTAAAAAGTAAAATTAAAAAAAAAAATCATAATCAAACACTACATAAAGCATAAAAAATAAATAAATTTGATTATAACCAAAATTATAATCTTAAAAGTCATACATTACTACAACAAATCATTAATCATAATTAATATCACAAATGTCATAGCTGGGGCATATAATTAAATTTTCCATTAAACAGTATCAATTTATTGGAATCATATATTTCACGAAGATAAGCAATTAAGTACTACTCCAATTCCTCCAATTTCAAAGCCAGAAAAAACACATATCAAAGTTTAAAAATAAAAATAAAAAAGTCAGGCAAACTTGAGTCCCTAAAAGCATCTCTTGGGCTAGCTAAACTACTATTTTAATTCAAATAGTTAGGAAAATTGCACAAAAACAACTTCAACAAACTGATCAAATGACTAGTTAAAGAACACAAAGGCTACAGCATTTCACACATTTAGCTACCCACTCTAGTGCTATGTTTTTTATGAACCAAAACATTATTCCTCCAAAAAAAAAAAAATTACTACACATTATTTGTGAGTTTAGGGTTTATGGTTTAAGGCTTCAACTGAGGTTGGGCTGGAGAAGCCCTTAACTAAACCGAACTCGCTCAAATTAAAATCATATAATTTTATAAAGAAGCTTTCTAAGGGATTGGCCTGGTGGTTGAGGCACTGCCTTGCCAAACATAAAACTTGATTTGAGTTCTATCATTGTGAATGCATACCACCTTCCCTATTCCACTTCTCTTCTCTTGACCCAAATATATATATATATATATATATGTATATATATATATAATATTAAATGATAAGATGCAAGTGTACCACATCATTTCGAATATAATGTGTAACTATTTTATTTGTGTGGCTTAATGTAACTCCGATCACACAATTGATATTATGCGACCAAGCTTTTGTCTTTTAAGCAACAATACAGTGACCAAACACAAAATGAGACACCCTTGTGAGACATCTTTGTCCTATTCTTTGATCCTCTGTACACTTAAGACTTATTGTTCAAGCAATTGATAGTATGTGATCAGTTTTGTGTCTGTAGTAGTGCTAAAGATACCAATTCCCTTGACACAGAAAAGTTGTGTATTCATCTTTTAGGTGATCTGAACCACACTCGAACTTTTTGTGCACATTCTGTGGCATGTGTGTGCATTTTTATCTATTTTGCAGATTTAGAAACCCACTTCATTTTCACTATCCACAGACAACCCCTCAAGACTGTCAGATCATAGATTTGTATTCTAAATATATATATATGTATATAAGTAAAAATGAACATAATTTCATTTTACATACATTGCTTTTGACAAATAAGAAACACAGCATAACATAAATTAAGTATTTTCCAACATCTTCCATGCTAAATTTTGCTTCAATGTGAATCCATGACAGGTTTTTGTTCTTTGCTTGCTGGCTGGTTGTAGCATCTGTTGGTTCAACACAGTCTGCTACGTTTTGTGCATCAAAAACTTCTCAGCCAACCGGCCACTGGCGTTGGCCCTCAGCATCAGCTACAACGGCGTAAGCGCCGCTCTCTACAACCTCATCGCAAACGCCATAAACTCGAGTGAAGACACCCTCTACCTTCTTCTCAATGCCCTCGTCCCCCTCATCACCTCCGTCGCTGCTCTCACCCCGCTCCTCCGGCAACCCCCTATCCAATCCCTTCCAGCTGATGCCGTTAGCCGTGACTCCCTCATATTCATCTACCTCAACATCCTAGCAGTCTTCACCGGCCTCTATCTCCTCCTCCTAAACTCACTGTCATCTAACGCAATAACCGCTCGTATCCTCTTAGCCGGTGCCATATTTCTTCTAGTTATCCCCTTGGGTACCCCCGGCATCATCTATGCTAGGGATTGGGCTCGTCGAACAATCCACTCTAGCTTCCGGTTCGAAGGCTCAAGATTCAATTTGGTTGATGTTGATGACCTTGAACTCCACAAAGAACTCATCGGAAGTGGGACTTCGAGCGCTGATGGCACTACCTTCAATGGTAATAATGCACTCGGTTTAAGAGAGAAAAGAGGGTGTTGTGTTGCTTTGATTGAGAAGGATCAGTTGACGGTGCTTGGTGAGGAACATCCGGCCAAGTGGGTAGTACGTCGGAGGGATTTCTGGCTATACTACCTAGCTTATTTCTGCGGTGGAACAATCGGGCTGGTTTACAGCAATAATCTAGGGCAGATTTCACAGTCACTTGGATACAGTTCGCAGACTAGCTCCATTGTCACACTCTACTCTGCATGCTCGTTCTTTGGTCGCTTGTTTTCAGCTGCGCCGGACTTCCTACGTGAGTAAGTATTCACTAATGAACCTCATTACTTGCAATTTCATGTGCAAGTCAAATTACTAGAAGTGCACCTTAGGTTTTGCACATCTGACTAGACACGAATACATATCATACCCTTACTCAGTTTTAAATAACAGTATTTGTAACAGCGATACAGCCATTTATTGGTTAAATACTGGACAGTATCGCCCAATATATCGATGAATAACAATATCAAAAGTCCAAAATCCCAATATATAATGGCCAATATTTAAAACATTGCCCTTACTCAAACTCGCCTAGCACAAGTAATCATGCATTTAGCAGAGTTCATATAATTTGAGTCCTCTCACTCTTTTTGTTGACAGAAATGGCACTTTGAATGAAATGCATCTCCTTATAAAAAGATGTGGGAGTGTAATCACTGAAAGTGCTTACTACTAATGCAGCAAGGTGTACTTTGCGAGGACTGGGTGGTTCATGCTTGCACTTGTGCCAACACCAATCGCCTTCCTTCTTCTTTCTCTATCAGGCAGCAAGACCGCTTTAGTTGCCGCCACTGCCATGATTGGGCTTAGCTCAGGGTTTGTATTTGCAGCAGCCGTGTCGATCACATCAGAGCTATTTGGACCAAACAGTGCTGGGGTCAACCACAACATTCTCATAACCAACATCCCACTCGGTTCAATCCTCTACGGTCTAGTCGCAGCTCTGGTCTACGATGCAAACATAGATAGCTCAAACCAGGTGGTTCTAATGGGGGAATCAATGGTGTGTATGGGAAGAGAATGCTATTTCGACACATTTGTATTGTGGGGTTGCATGTCTTTGTTGGGCCTAGCTTCGAGCTTCTTGCTTTTCCTAAGAACCAAGCACGCCTACGATCACCTTGAGAGGACACGAAATCAGACCTAATTCTCCTAGTTGATGACTTGGTCCTATCCTGATGGGAACCGATTTGGGGGATTTAAGCTTGAAAATGGATTAGGATATTAGTGAGAATGTAAGTGGTGTGAAAAAAAGCTTATACAAATGAGATTCAAGAGACACAGACATATACTTCAGGAGATGAGAAAAGGTTTTCAAGAATCCCACCTTCAAGATTGTAAAATTGAAGGCAACAGGGGAGGGTTGCCCCTTGTGTAGCCCATTTTATGAACTTCACAATGTAAAGAGGCACCAAAAAGAAAACGAACATAAAGAAAGAGAAAAGGAGCTTGAACTTCCAATCTAGCATGAGTTTAACAAATAATTCAAATTATTTAGTCATTTGAGCTCACAAATAAATAAATTAAAAAAATTATTTAATTGAATTAATATGACCTGAACATGGATAAAAATATATATATTTTTTTTTCAAGTGTTTATGAGATGAATTAGAATTCAGAATCAAAATAGCAGAAAAGGAATGACAGCAAAAGGGGACCAAATACCTTTAGACAGCAAGTGCAATTTTCTTGACCTTGTTATTGAGGATGAATTGAAGTGGTAGGTGGTGGAGGTACAACAAAAGAGAAAAAATGAAAGTGAAATAAGCACACAATTATTTGCATTGAAAATCTTTATTATTTCTAACCATATAATATGATACATTACATAAATTGGTACAACTTAGTTGACTGGTCAAATAATACCCAACTCAAGATAAGATATCTAATCTGCATTAAGATTGAACACCACCAAACAGTACTTGGTTCGTAAACTATTGAGGTAGTCGTGGATATCTAGCAAAAAAAATTCTCAGGAAACTTAATTTCCAGAAAAAGAGGAGGCAGGGGGAACATCTAATGTGAAGTCTGAAATATAAGAAATAACTGATTGAACATGCAGACTAAGTTG
This sequence comes from Camellia sinensis, assembly GCF_055761805.1. Lineage (NCBI taxonomy): Eukaryota > Viridiplantae > Streptophyta > Magnoliopsida > Ericales > Theaceae > Camellia > Camellia sinensis. The sequence continues at coordinate 89,204,395 of NC_138965.1, forward strand.
TTCTCACAATTGTCAGTATTTAGTAAGATGCTAAGTTAGGTCCAAGAACAAAGTTTGATTAAAGCTCATGAATAAGATCAAATAGGAAATTAATGACAGCCTAACTTTGAAAAGGGTCAATTGATCATTGTTGACGGAGAGGGGTTGAGGTGGCTAAGGACTGAAACTAGTATCGCCGGAGACCACTGGCGGTGGGAGATGAGAGAACCAAAGATAGTCTTAGCAGAGAAAGAGAAGGTGGCAGTGGAGCACCAGGGAATAGGGCAAGGGGTGATGGATGTTATGCATGGCCCAAATGGAGGTCCCCTTTATATAGGGTAGTGAGCCAAGGGAAGCCAACTTAATCAAGCACACATGGCATGACTCACTCAGCTAGGCGAAATGGAGGGAAATATAGTCAACTCTATAGCCTTTGATGTCGGTCTCGACAGATGTAGTATATGTGGCCAGATAGTAGGTATAATACATACCTTTATGGGCGTGTTAGGGTAGTTCAGAGGTAGGTATGATACAACTTTCGATGTGTCAGAACTTGGACAAAGCCCCTCTCTCTAAGACTGGTCTGAGTGGGCCTTGTCCCATAGGGGTAGCTCGATCAGCGCCCTAGATGAACTTTGAGTTCCAGCCTCCAATTGGCATGTACCCTAGGTCCTGCTCCCAACCTAGGTAAATGCAATCATCCCAACTTTGAGATGGAGATCCAACTTGGTGGGGCTGTGGGGTTGCTAACCAGCCCTGAGCTTGAGTAAGCTAGGCAATGCTAAGTATAGTTTAGGGTGCCCAACTTGGTGATTGGTCCACACGTATATTGGTCTGAACTGACATGTGGCATGTGAGGCTTGTTGTATGTTGAAATGGCATAGCCAGTGGGCGCCACATGTCAAGGTGGGCCCATATGCTCACAATCATAAATCCATATTTAGCTTGTCTACATCAAAATTCAAGTAAACTTACCTAAGAAATCTCAACTCTCAGACTCTATTAAACTGTTTGCATACCCCATTTCCAGTTGAAGAAAATACACAATGATATGATAGAAGTTTCTACCGGTTTCTTGCTAAAGTACTATAAGAGGTGAACTCAAACTTCAGTAATTGCAGAGATTAGGATAAATAGCAAGAACATTGTCACTGTTCCCAAAATTTTCTAAGACCATGGTAGCATGAATCCTTTTCGAAAACTTCACTACTATATGACATCTGAAGTCCATTCTTACCCCTTATTTAAGTGTTGTTCGAGTTAAATTTCGCTACTATATAGCATCTGAAGATAAGCCCCATGCATTTAAACATCAAACCCAGGTACATATACATAAAACAGCAAAGCTACTCTGTTAGAATTTCACATACCTTTTAGTCGCTTTTAAGAAAAGTGGAATCTTGTACTAAAAATTAGATTAATCTTCCCATCAGTAGGGAGATCCTAATCGATAATTATAGGAGTGCTTGAAGTTTCACCATTTACCCTTTCTAGCAATTGAGATGGAAAATCACCTCTGAGAATTTGAACTCTGAACTTGAGATTCGTCTTGCTGATTTCCATGAGTTCAAATACACATGCATCCCCAACCTTCAGACCATTGTCAATAGCAAATTCTTTCCAATTGAACCTTTTGGCACTTTTTTCTCCATAGTAAATCATCTCCCATTTCTTGCCACAATAAGTAAGAACCACAGGGACTGTAGAACAAGGAAGCATAGACTGGATTTTCACCGGAAGAACCTGATAGCACCAAAGAAAACTTCTATAAATTCACTTCGCACATTAACCAGTCTTTGTAAAAATAGTGTGTACAATTAATGGCATAAGTTGTGCTCATCTAACATAGCATTACTTCTTGCAAATCGCTGATAATGAGACCAATGATATGGACATCTCACAACTTCATTGAAACTATGTTACATGGACTCGAATAAGAGTGTTGGGTCAGGGCATTTGTGTCGAAATGTCCAATCCATCTAATTTCCATGCCCACGGACATGGCATGATGTCCTAGGTACACAGCAAAATATTCATCTTTCTTTAATATACTGTTTTTTACTTTCTAGGTAAAATTGTATTCACAATGCGTCATATAGACACAATTTCATGTAGGACACAATTTTACGAGTTTCTATAGTTTTTATATCATATTGGACTGGGAATCTTGTAATTTAAAATGGAATATCCTAAAATTATTAAATTTCCTAATTTGCACTAATTTAGTTTTTCTAAATTTTAGATTGTTTGGTCTCCAAGGTTTAGATTGTTATAAATACTTATGTAATGTAAACCTTAGAGCGGAAAAAAAAAAAAAAAAATTCTATCAATAATATTTAGAGATTTTCTTTTTCTTATGAATTCAAGATTTTCTCTTGGATTTGAGTGTCCCTTTCATATACAAAAACAATATCTAGTTCCCGTATGTATTCCACATTATTACATTACTTGCGTAATACAGTTTTACACAAGTTTTATAGTAAACTCGAATTACTAAATATGTTCTCTAGATGAATGTCCAACTAAACATTGGGTACAAATCGAATATCCTTACTCAAATTTCAAGTGAGAAGTAACCCCAAAGGGTTGGCCGAGCGGTAAAGACTTGAGGATAAGATCCAAAATCTTTGAGTCACCCCAAGGGGGCACTGGAGATTTACCCAGTTGTTAACTTCAAGGCTCAAGACTAGTCAAGGTGCATGCAAACTGGCCCGGACACTCGGTTATCAAAAAAAAATGTCAAGTGACAAGTGTCAGACATAGGTACTTTATGCATGAGAGTCCAAATAACATAGCTAAAAACATAGCACCTTTCAAATTAACCACTAGTTTTTTGATGCACCAATCATAAAGCTAGAATTATATGTGTGCCACAGTTAAATGAACACTTAATACACCATATCAACGAGCTAGCATTGGACTGGAATCAAATGTTCACCAAATCAATCATGCATTAATGATAAAGTGATTACCAAGTGATACAAGGGTTTGAGCTGAGATTTAACTAGAAACACATGAAAGCATGGTTTCCCCGAAAGTGGCCAAAATTTATCGTCCCCAAATTCAGTTGTTGTATGGTCCAACATATGTTGGGTCTTTGGATCTATCTTGAGATATTCAACAGGTTGTGCCATTGGGTTCTCAATTTGACTATTTTCAACAGTTTAGACCTTTAGCTTATCCATCTGGAGAATTTCAACTTCATTGTTAGGAAAACTTGCCAAGGATAAAAAATATTCCCAAAGTTAGTTTATGAAAGTACGCATGATAACTGAGCAATGAAGAAGACAAATTCTCAGAGTGCCAATAGAAGAATTTTATTAAAGATCAAAAGAAGTACAAATTGAGGACAAGGAAGACAAAAATACTAAGAGATATTATGATATGATGTAGTGAGGAGGTTCCCAAATGATAATGGATCAAAGTCAATTTGAACAGTATAACCAAATAAAATAGCCGAATGGCTGTATTTTTTTTTTTATTTTTTTTTTTTATAATAATCAAACATATGCACTAAAGAATGCCAAAAGAGAGGGCAGAACTAATTTGCATGCAGGGTAATATGAGAATATGCATGTTATTTATTAGGGATTATTAGACTAAAGGAAATAAATGACGAATTATTTACATTCAAGTCAACTAAAAGATTTAGTGTTTTAGAAAGTCTATGTGCTATGAACTTATTTACATATGAGTCAAAATCACATTTAAAGTAATGGAAAATTCGTTGTTTCCCATGATGATATTGAACGAGACACTGCCGTAGCCGGCGCTAGAATGAACTAGCTCAGGTTTCGGCTAGAATGAATTAGTTCAGATTCCTGTGGGACGTTCATTAACGAAAGTCATGTATGACCCACAAGTCAACGGCATGCTTGTTGCATCGCACTTCTAGCATCATATACTCCACCCTCACAAAGTGCTCATACCACGTCTGGTCCGGTTTGCTATAATTTGATAACCCGATGACTGAGTTGTTGCCAAGTAGGGTAGCAGCGAGCCCGACTATGTGGGACACAGAGCGAGAGGACATTTAGTTGAGTGGGAGGTTGAGGGCGGAGCGCATGGAGGCTGGAGACAGCAGAGTCGTCAAAGCTGTTAAATTGGAACTTCAGGTAAAGGAAGGGGCAGAGATGATGGCACTCTGGCTAGCCCTGTTGTAGACTGATCTGATTGTTTTAAAAGCTATTCTTGACTGATCTGATGCTTTAGAGTATTTAACATGACTCATCATCTATTGAATTCCAATCAGCATCATTCCCCATTCTTGTTCTTTAATTCACATCTTCAGTCTTAGATCTTCTGTCATTACATCTGTCTGCAGTCATCATTCTTCGATGATTGGCTGAAGACATTACGAGAAACTGAAGCGGTTCATTCCTGTTTCATTCCCGTGTCTGATGGTATTCATGTAGGACAAGTACATGGGCAAAAGACCTTTCAATTGCATCAAGTGTGATTTTTGACTCATATGTAAATAAGTTTGGAATATATATACTTTTAAAAATTCAATCTTTTAGTCGTCCTGGTTGTGAATAAATTTTCATTTATTTCCTTTTTTGTAATAATCCCTATGTATTATCTACTAAGTCAAATTCTCCGTGGACCAAGGTGGAAGGGGGTTTGGGGTTGCGGAGGTTGGTTAGGTTCAATGTGGCTTTGCGGGGAAAGTGATTGTGGCTCTTTGTCCGGGAGTGGGATCATCTTTGGAGGAGGGTGATGGTGGCAAAATTTGGGTTGGGGAGGGGTGAACGGTGTTTGGGAAGAGTGGTGCAGTCTCATGGCCATGGTTTGTGGAAGGGGATTTGGTTGAGTTGGGAGGAGTTTTGGAGAAGGGTTAGGTTAAAGGTAGGGGCGGGGGATAGAATTTGATTTTTGAGGGATACATGGTGTGGTGACTTGTCTTTAGAATCACGATTTCTTTTGATTTTTGGCATTGCTGTTAATTGAGAGGTGACGGTGGATGCTGTGGTAATTGGGCAAAGGTAGTCAACTGTTTGGGATGTGCATTTGCGTCATGATGTCTAGGATTGGGGGCAAGATAAGTTGGTGGAGCTTTTGGGTTTCCTATATGGGTTGCAGGTTGGGGGAAAGGTGAATTTTCTCTGATTTGGATTGTCCTCGGGCTAAGGGGATGTTCTCTGTGTCCTCGTTCTATGATGCATTTGTTAAGGATGATACTTGTGTGTAGGTGCCAGGGACGCCATCTAAGGACGCTTTTTTCATTTGGACAGTGACTTAGGAGCATATTCTACCTATTGATTATCTAATTCGCCATGGCCATATATTGATGAATTGGTGTAGCTTATGTTGCGAGGGCACAAAGTCGGTGGATCATTTGCTTATTCACTGTCCGGTTTCTTCTCGACTTTGGATGCTTGTGGTTGTGACTTTTGGGTTTCTTTGGGTGCCGGCAGTCTTGCAGAGTTGGGTAGGGGAAAGGGTTGGGAGAAGGCGTCGGAAGGCTTGGATACTTGCTTCTCATTGCTTAATGTGGCTGATTTGGTTGGAGCACAATAGACGGGTGTTTTAGGGGGTGTCTCATTTGATTCCTTGGTTAGAAAGGAGCCTTTTACTATGTTATATAGTTGGGTGACGAGCAAGGTTGATCCAAATGTTTTGGCTTCTGTAGATTTTGTGGAGGATTTGATTTGTTAGTTTTGTTAGGCCTTCTTGGCTTCCATTTTTGTATTATTTGCGTCATCTTGATGCTTTTTAATAAAATTTGGTTATTTATCAAAAACAAAAGTCAAATTCTATATGGAAGTCTATAAAAGAATTTATAGAAGAGAAAGACACAAGAAGCCACATAAATAGGTAAATAAATAACTATACAAATAAAAATAAAACTAAACAGGCAAACAAATAAACTGGCTACACTCAACATTGTATACTTCGACATATTACCTTGATCTTGAATTTTCACTACCTCAAGAGTCCTTCATTCCTCTCCTTCCAATACACTACATCACACACGAAAGGAATAATTACCCACACCCTTTTCACCCTTGATCAAACTCCTTACCTTCCCCAACAATCCTCAGCATGAGTTTGCAGCATCGGATGTGTTAAACAAGTCATCCCATAATCTATAAAGCATAAGTACTTCGAAAAACATGTCATACCCCTACTAGGTAAGTATTGGGTACTAGTATTTTGCATGGTTACTTCTACATGCATAATGGATACACGAAACACATAACCCAATTTTTTTTCTTAATTTTTCTCGTACCCTAGAGGTACCTAGTATATATATATACATATAGTAAAGTTAGTTTCATTGGATTTTTTCTCTATGCTTAACATGATTTTAAAAGCTTTCGTTTGTAGGTTCTTTAATATAATGACATTTAACTTTGTTTATACCTTACTTTTGGCATTAAAATGTGGGTTGTAAGTTGGATCTTTAACCAATTAAGTCATTTAACTAATTTGTGCATTACTCCAAAATAAAATATATTTTCTTTTACAAATGTACCTAGCCATAACAGTATCCTTTTTTTATAGATTTTACCGTATCAACGTACCAATACTCATATCAATGCCTGTACATGTGCTTCATTGCCCATAATGCACTAACACTTCCCTCTTCCTTTGTGATGCTCCTCTATAGGTTCAACACCAATTAAAAACTATTCTAGCTCTCCATCTTAAATAATCAATAGTTCATTAGCTCCTCAAAAACTTCAATGCAAAAGAGTCACCTTGAACAATATCTTCATCTATGAAATTTCTTCCCACAGGAAAAGCGGAACCTCCCAGACAATAACACTTAGTAGAACAATTTCCTGCTAACTTAATTCCTTCAAGCCATCTTCCACCTTTGCTCATCCACCATACATCTTATTAGGACCATGTAAATCATCTCAAAAGGAGTCCATTGCATCAAACTCCCACTTATGTAATACTTTATAGAAAATATTAGGCCATACCATCTTCAAGGTTCATAGTGAGGTCTCCTTATCCAATTACCCTCAAAACCATGAAAACAACATATCTCATGCAGTCGGTCCTAACTGTGAAAGTAATGAGTTCCGAATCGACCACAAGATGCAACCAGCCGTCACACTCCTTACTTCCATATGAATTTACCTAATAGAGTTCAATTGGAAATACCTAACTACTAAATATTGAACCGTACAAACCTCAAATTTTGACAATAACCACACAAAAAAATTGCATTTTGGGGATATTCCAACTTTAACAATATCCAAGAAGTACTACAACCACCAGAAAACATGAGAGTAAGCAACAAACTAAAGAAGAATGATAAGGTGCAATACAACTATAGAAGATTGATAAGATGCAATACAGGGGATATATTAAAGTCATCCAACTACTATGAAGATGTCTAAGCCACCAGCATATTGAAAATCCCCCCTAGTTTAATTTATTGCAATACATTTAGGGGTGATATACAAGCCAAACAGTGAACTGTTCAAGTTTGGTTTGAAAATTTTAGCGAATTTTAAAATTTGTTCAAGTTTAGTTCGTTTTTGAGCCGTATTCACCCAAAAACACTTTTGAGCTGATTTCAAATGAGCTTTTGTCAAGCCAAGCTCGAGTAGTTTGGTATTTTTAAATAATTTTAGGCTTATCGAACCGGCCCGAATGAGCTATTGACTATTCAAACTTGGTTTGAAAACTTTAACGAGTTCAAAAATGTGTTCAAGATTGAATTGTTTACTTAATAAAATGAGCTCAAACGAGCTTTTAACGAACCAAACACGAGTCAAGCTCAAGTTGTATGGTTCAATTATCACCCCTAAATACATCTACCCTTTTGGCAAGCTCTAGCAAAGTGAAATGCTTTTTACATATCAACTAACTAAAAGTCCTAGCACACACTACGTGTTTGGTAAATGGCTTCAACTACACCAACTCAAAGGTTTTCTTTATATAATAAAACAGATAGAAGAATAGATGTGTATATACACATAACTGCATTATAAAAGTTCTACATTAAGAGTAACCCAGAAATAGCAAACTTGGATTTTGCAGATCAGAATATGATTCAAAATAAATGCATAATAAGAAAATCAAATTTTCAAAAAGATTTGGATTGAGGATGGATCAGACTTCATGACTTTCTCAGTGATGTTGATTCTTTATGAAAAAACAGATTAAACCCAAAAAAAAAAAAGGGAAGAAGAAGAAGAAAGGCTTGAGATTTCACTTACTGAGAATAAAATTCATTTCCAGGGTTATGCGACTGTTGTGAAGTGGAATGAATGGTCTAGTGTTGTATTGGAATTTCAAAACTCCAAGAGTAATCATAACTCTGCGAAAAGATTCGAGAAAACAACATGTGGATGCTGTTTTTTGGGTGCTGAGAAATCGACGGAAAATGGAAAACAAAAATCAAATGAGCACTAGTCAAGGCTTGTCTTTTGTTCAGCTGTAGTCGTTGACTGAATTGTCAGGGGGCTTCTATATGCGAACACCACTTGCCCTTTTTCGGCACATTTTTTTTATTATATCTTTATTTTTAAATGGAATTACTAAACTATCCCTTTCTTCTTCAACTAAACTCTTACCCTAATCATTTCCACCGCTGGCCACCACCTCCTCCATCGCCTCCCCCACCAACCCCCCTCTTCTCGAATCGAAGTCCCTCCCCACCCCGTCACTCGTCACTCACACTCTCCAATTCCTCTTTTCTCCCATCAAAGCCCTCTTCCTAGTAGCGGAAGAAGTAAGGGACCAGAAGGTCACATGCCCCTCCTAAATTTTGGAATTTTTTTTTAGTTTGCAAACATAAAGAAAATATTTTAAATAAAAAAAGTTACAAAAATATTATTAGAATGAAATGTCAATGACATTTTAAAAATTATGAGAACAATAATGGTTTAGTAAAAGCTGAACATCAACGACCTGCTGGATTACTTCAGCTGCTTCCAATACCGGAATGGAACTGGGAGCATGTTACGATGGACTTCATTGTCGGTCTACCTCGTTCTTCTAGAGATGTGGACTCTATTTGGGTAATTATTGATCGTTTGACTAAATCAGCACTTTTCTTACCTGTCAAAACTTTTTATAATACGAATAAATTGGCTAACATTTATGTGAATGAAACTATGAGATTGCACGGAGTGTCAATATCCATTGTGTCTGATAGATATTCAAAATTTACTTCAAAATTTTGGCAGAGTTTACAATAAGCCTTGGGAACAGAACTGAGGCTTAGCATTGCTTATCATCCACAGACGGATAGCCAATCTAAATGAACCGTTTAAACCTTAGAAGATATGCTCAGAATGTGTATGTTAGATTTCCAAGGAAATTGGGAAGCTTATTTGCCATTGGCCGAGTTTGTGTACAACAACAGTTATCACTCAAGTATCGGTATGGCTTCTTATGAAGCATTATATGGATGAAAATGCTGATCTCCAATTTGTTTGGCCAAAGTAGGTGATAAACCATTATTGGGACTGAAATTGGTCCAATAGACGATTGAGAAAGTGAAACTGATTCAGCAACGTTTGAAAACTGCACAAAATCGTCAAAAGAGTTATGCGGATGTCCAAAGAAGAGGAAGAGAATATGAAGTCGGTGATCATGTGTTTATAAAAGTAACTCCAAGAAAAGAGCAAACTCGATTTGGGGTTAAAGGCAAGTTGGCACCACGGTACGTTGGCCCGTACGAAATCATTGAGAAAATTAATCCGGTGATGTATTAAGTGGCCTTACCTTCGTTATGGAGAATATACACAATACTTTTCATGTTTCAATGCTTCGGGATTATTTGAGAAATCCGTTACATGTAGTTGAGCCAACATATGTGCCTTTGAAAGATGATTATACTTACGAGGAATGCCCAATTCAAATTGTCAACCGAAGAATCAAAAGATTGAGAAACAAAGAGATTCTATTAGTGAAGGTTGATTGGCAAAATCATGGAGGAACTTATGCAACATGGGAAACAGAAGAAGATATGATGAAGAAATATCCGGACTTGTTTCCATTGGACCCTACGTTCTTTCGAAATGAAGGTAATTCGAGTTTGGAGGACCAAACTCTTTAAGGGGGGAAGACTGCAACAACCCTGAACTATGATTAGTCATTAAACCATGATTAAGAATGTCTAATAAGTAATTAAGAGGAAATTATAAATATATTTCATGTGTATTGTGTTATTTGTGATTACATCTATTTGACGTAGAAACATCTGTCTAACTTTCTGATTCAATATGCAAATTGAAGGCTCTATCGGCATTCGATCACGAATTTGCCTAGGTTAATGTGTTATTTTGAATTTTTAGAATTTTCAAGTAAGATTACGTAGAATTCAATTTGGAACTAAATAATTAGAATAAAATAATTGTAATTGATTAGTTTAATCAATGATTAATTAATTTAGCTTAACCAAGCCTATACAAGGCTAATTTGATTCTAGAATAATACAAAACACTCTCATTGTGTCATCTTTGAGCTCCCAAACGTGAGTGTGCGTGTGAGAGAGAGAGAGAGAGAGAGAGAGAGAGAGAGACCAAGAGAGAATTGAGATCAAAGCTTCAGGATGAAGAACTTCTTAGAAAATTGAGGAATTTGACTTGGAAACTCAAAGACATAGCAATCTAGAGCCTAATTGAAGAATTAAGGTAAGAATTCAACCTATAAACTAAGTGTTTGAATCAACAAGAGAATAAATTCAAGTGAATTTGCATCAAACTTGTCACAATAAAAACCCGCCCCTATAGGTTTAGCATCGTAACCGGCCAGTAATCCTGGTATTTGTAGACACCCCATTTTTGACCGTCCTCAAGACTTGGACGTCACCATTAGAACACTTGGTGATTACCCTTGTTTGTGTTCGTTTGGAGTTCCCGGAGGTCTCGGCTACGCGTCTTGTCTCAGGATCTCCGAACTTGACCGTTTTGTGTCTGGTTTTGCACCAAACACTTGTGTTTTTCCTTGGAGGGGCAGGGAATGCCTTGAGAGGCATCCCCACACACCACCGGCCATGGCCAGAGGCCACCGGCTGGTTTTTGTTTCCATCGGCAATCTATTTTGCCGGTCGGCACTCCTTTTTGCCAAAATGGCATCTTTGGCCGGCCGACTACTGTGCATCTGCTTTTGCAGATATTTTATCACAACTGTCTTGCTTTTGGCTCCCCTCCATACACGTGTATGGAGGGATCTCTCTCTTTAGAAGCTTGTCTTGTAAGCTTTACAAGACAAAAGGCTCTATAAGAGAGAGTCTTCTCTCTTGGCTTTAGGGTTAGACACTTTAGACACTTTAGATATTTTTTAGACAGCCATTTTAGGGTTTTGAGTTCTAGGGTTAGAATCCATACACTTTCTATCTCTATATCTCCCTCTTGTGTGTGTTTAATTGTGTTTGTGTCTTACTATTGCACACAAACACATAGTGTTTCACATTCTCTTAGCTACTGAGGTTCTAAGAGGTTGGTTTTGAAGTTTTGGAGCTGTTTTCAACCTAAAAGGAGCTGTTGGAGCATCATTGTTGAAGGGGTCTTCAAGGGTAAGAAATTAGCCCATTTATTCCCCATTTTTGCATTGTATTTTTACCTGTCTTAAAATCGTTTTTGAGCTTGGTGTATAATACAAAAAAGTTCTGTTTTTAGGCCCTCTAAATAGTTTGTTTAGAGTGTTTTGTGGTTTGGAGGTGTTTGACCCCTCTTAGGCCTTGAAAGGCCCTATTTTGTGCTATTTTGTGCAAGTTTCGAGACTTTGGTGTTTGAGCCTCTTCACCACTGAAATCTTGAGGGATTTTAGTGGCGGAGATGGTGCCTTGAAGTCTCCAAAAGGGGAGGGCCACCCCCTCTCATTGTTGTCCTTGAAAGAGACCCTTTTTGGCCTCTTGAGGGAGCATCATGTTAGAGTGTGTATTGATCATGTCTCGGCTGTTTTTCATGTTTATTATGCCATGATATAACCTTGTTGTGTGTTGGTTTTGGTACACCATGCATGCTTAGCATACCTACCTACCCCTCACCCGCCTCTTCAACAGTTTCCACATCAAGCATATCCTACGGTCTGAGAATTCCCAAGTAAATGAAATGGCCCAATTAGCCTTGGCAAACCAGTCAGACCTCGGTCATGGAGTTAGACTCGAATACCTGGCACATCTAGCATTTTCACAAGATCAACAAGAGGTCCGCTTATTTCACAATGAGCACGTCCCATGGGCACAAGATATTATCTTGTTCTTAGAAAAGGGAGTATTACCCAAATATAATAAGGAAGCTGACAAGGTCACAGCTTGGTTGGCTAATTATGTTATCATTATAGGCATCTTATACAAGCAGAGGTTATCACAGTCATACCTCAGGTATCTGAATGCTGATCAAGCTACCTATGTGATAAGAGAAATACAAGGAGCTTGTGGTAACAACTCAGGGGGACGGGTTTTGGCACATAAAATTCTCCGCACTGGCTACTTCTGGCCTACTCTCAGCTAAGATGCCAACGATTTCATACTCAAATGTGACAAATGCCAGCACTTTGCTAACATGCCTCACGCCCCTCCAACAGAACTGATTACACTTAACAGTCTTTATCCCTTTGCCAAATGGAGAATCGACCTAATAGGTCCCTTGCCAACTGGAAAAGGCCAAGTCAAGTTCGTTATGGTTGCCATTGACTATTTCACCAAGTGGGTAGAAGTAGAGCCCTTTGCCAAGATCACCGAACGGAATACTACCAAGTTCATCTAGAAATCCATTGTATGCAGGTTTGGCGTTCTTTAGGCCATCGTATCAGATAACGAAAAACAATTCGACAATGCCAAATTCAAGGAATTATGTGAAGAGCTTAGTATCAAGACATGTTTTTCCTCTCCAGGCCATCTACAAGCTAATGGGCAGGTTGAAGTTATTAATCGCTCCCTGTTGAAAATCATCAAAACTAAATTAGAAGCAACTAAGGGTTTCTGGGTAGAAGAGCTACCGAATATGCTCTTGGCGTATCAGACGACAGCATGAACTCCCAGAAGAGAGACTTCTTTTCGCTTAACATACAGTGTCGAGATGGTCATCCGCGTGGAAGTTAGTCTGTCGATCCCCAAGGTAATGCATCCCGATCCAGACCTGAAAGAAGAATTCCAAAAGATTGATTTAGACCTCATAGAAGAAATATGAGAATTAGTCACTGTAACAACCCCGACCCATGATTAATGTTAATCCATGCTTAATTATGTCTAATAAGTAATTAAGTGAAATTTTGCATCATACGTTGCCTTATTTGTGTTTATATATGTTTAACGTAAAAAGATCTATTCATATTTATGTTTCGGTTTGTGAATTGAAGGCCTTATCGGCATCCGATTACGGAATTGGCTTTGGTTATGTGTTATTAGGAATTTTTAGAATTTTATGGTAAGTTTAATTAAAATTCAGTTCGGAACGATTAAATTAGATTAATTTAATACCCATTTGATTAGCCTTAATTAACCATCTTTAGGCAAGCCTATATAAGGCTTCTTAAGTGCTCTCACTCATCCATTTCTTTCATTTTCAATACATTTTGAGTTCACTCACACACACAAACGTGAGAGAGAGTGAGAGGGAGGTAGACTTGAATTCAATCAAAAGGGACTTGCTAGAGAATTGAAGAGAACAAAGGAGGATTAGCTTGATTACTCAAGAATTGGTCTACTTGAAGCTCAATTGAGAAGTTTAGGTGAGAACTCAAGCTTTTGATAATACAATTAAGTTAGCCAACTCATGAATTCAAAAAAAATCCTATAGGAAGGCAAGAATTAAGCTTAGATAGTTGATTTTGGGAGTGTATCATGCATGTATGCATAATTCTCATAATTTGATAAGTTAATTTTCAAGAATCTCCACATGCATGTCTCTACTTAGGTTTTGTTCAAGGAACTCAACATGTTTTTGACCCAAACACCTCATTTGCTCATGATGTGGAAACTTGAAGCTCAAATCACTCCATCCATGTCATATTCATGTTATGTTTTCACAATTCAAGTTTGAATTTGCTCAATTGTCAAGCTTATGGGCCTTGATTTCATGAAATGATCTTTAATTCTCAATGTTTTTCAAGTTTAGACAACTTTCCTCAAGTTTTGGCCCAAAATGATGAGTTTTGAAGTGTTGAATTCAAGATTTGTAGCTTGGGGGCGAATTTGGAAAACCCAGAATTTGCACTCTCTGCTCGAGCGATAGATCCTGCGCTCGAGCGACCACCTTTGTTTTGAATCCCTACTCGAGCAACAAGAAGTTCACTTGAGCGTGAAATGCATGCTCCCAGAAGTTTTATGTTTTTGCAGACTGCTCGAGCGACAATAATTGCGCTCGAGTAAGGACCTGAGTCTCATGCTCGAGCGGCCTCTCACATGTTCGCATATCTGCTCGAGCAAAGGAAGGTATGCTTGAGCGGGATCCCTGTTTTCAACAAGTTTTGTTAAGTGTTTCCAAACACATTTTTAGCATCCTCATTGTATCATAGGCACTTCTAAGCCAAGATTAAGACATATTAATGAGAGTAAAACGTAGAAACACACTAAGAACATAACATAAAGGGTTAAGTATATTTCAAGCGTGTGTTTCAAATGTGTATTTGTTATGTGCTGTTGTAGGTCACGCGCCGTGAGCGGTTGATCCATTGGTTTTGCTGCCAAACTATTTGTGAAGCTATTTGTGAGTAATAACTTAGTAAAACTATGTTTGATATGAAATACTTTCTGAACATTATGATATTATATGAATTGTTTTTGAATGATACAAAAGGCTATTATGTAATTACATAATGATGATCCACTTTCTTGAAATGTTTATGTGGTATCCTTAGTAGAGGCCCTCGCCCATGGGACATAATATTGTGGCTTATGGTCATGAGGCCCTCACCCGGGGGAGACAATACTGTGGCCCAGGCCCTCGCCTAGGGGAAACAATACTGTGGCTCATGTATCAAATATGTTACCCGGTACTGGAGGTTCCAATATGAACTTACTAAGCTTGACCAAAGAGATATGTTTGATGCTAACGGATACACCACTCATGATATAGATATGTTTATGATTCAGTTTCTGATACGAATATGGTTATGCTTCTGTTCAATAAGAAATTTGAAGTATATTTGTGATAGACATCATTCATTTAAACCCTTTACTTTGTTATTATTCATTGGGCTTCCGCTCACGATTTATATTATGTATGTAGGTGACCAGGCGCGTGACCAAGTTCAGAATTGAGGACCTGGCTTTTTAGTTTTGTCAGCTAGCCGTTGTGCCTCCGAGGAGGTTCCCTTTTGTAAGCGAGTCAAGTTTAAATGGCTTATGTTCAAGACCTTGTCTTCCTTTGGTTATAGAACAAGTTCTCTGTTATCTGCATATAGGGATAATCTCCTTTGGGCTATATCTATAATGAATGTGATGCAAGATTACTGCCTTTTGACGTCACACATATGTGTGTAAAGTATAAAATTTCTGTCCCATATATGTCTCCACAACTCAATGGACTATGTATGTTTCTATATTTGCTTCCGCAACCCCTAATTATAAATTATTCTATTAAGAGGCATTCGGTAATCCAAGGATTACTGGCCGGTTGCGGCGCTAAACTCATAGGAGCGAGTTTGGGTCATGACAGTTGCAGTCAGACTAACTTCATACCAATGACAGATAAAGCAGCACTATAACAGTCGGGTCAGACCTAAAGAATTTGCAGTGAGAGACCTAGTCCTACGAGAAGCAACTCTCGCCACTAAAAACCCGACCGAGGGCAAGATAGCAGCTAAGTGGGAAAGGCCTTATATTGTCAAATCTAGGGTATGACCAGGCACTTACCGCTATAGGATATGGAGGGCACAGATCTCCCTCACCCATGGAATGCTGAGCATTTGAAGCGGTACTTTCAGTAAAATGAAGTATTTTCCTCTCATGTTGTTTATTTTGATATTCGAACCACTTGTTCAATTTTGTCTTTTCAATGCAATGTATAAGTTCATCATGGCAGGACTTTGTACTAATGAAAAAGACATTCAAACTCTGTTATTTATGTTGCACATTTTGTGAGTCTTAACTGAGTTTAATAAAGCCTCAGCCAGAGTGAGCATATAGACCTCAGCCCGACTAAGTTTAATAAAGCCTCAACCAAACTAAGCACGAAGACCTCAACCCGACTGAGTTTAATAAGACCTCAGCCAGACTAAGCATGTAGACCTTAGCCCGACTGAGTTTAATAAAGTCTCAGTTAGATTGAGCACGAATACCTCAGCCCGACTAAGTTTAATAAAGCCTCAGCCAGATTGAGCATAAAGATCTCAGCCCGACTGAGTTTAATAAAACCTCAGCCAGACTGAGCGCGAAGACCTTAACCAGACTGAGTTCTATAAGCTGCATCTAGACTGAGCATATAGACCTCAGACCGATTGACAATCGACCTACCTTATAGTCACTCGACCGACCTTAAAACCAAGAGCACAACGACAAAAAGGGTGCACACTTTTAATTTCGACCCCTTTGCCTGACTGAAGGTCAGCCCAGCATACTTTTCGTTTACAATTACCTTTTTTAACTTCAAAATTCAATGGTGGCACCATCGCTTCATTTTGTGACCAACTTCACCGCCTCACCTTCTGTTTTTACACAAGTCCAATTTTCATGTAATTGCATGATTAGTGGCCATCCTAAAGAACCTTCTTATAGATCGCCAAAAAATGTTCATTTTTAAGTTTTGCTTGGAGTTTTGGTTTATTTTACTTTCAATTTTGAACCCTTATCTTCACCCATACATTTTACATGTTACATTTTTCAAACTCCATTTCGTCCTTCATTTCAAGTAATTCATTTTTCAAAACACATTTTTCAATGGACACACATAGTGAGACCAACGGTTATCACTCAACAATTTCCAAGACCAGTTTTTGTATTATGCACAAGTTTATTATAAAATGTACAAGTCTTTACAAGGAAAATTTGCATAACACTCCAATTACATTTGCTAAGTTGCCGTTGAGCTTCCCCAACCCCCACTCAGTCTTCTTCTGTCTCACTAGATAAGAGGTCTTCTTCTTCAACCCCCTCATTTAGCGGCGTACCAACAATGTCTTCCTCTCCTGACTTCACAGCGGTAAAGTCAATGTCTGGGAAGGCTGCCTACATTCTTTGCTTAAACCTCACCCAGCCGCTATCCTTGCTCAGCAAGTGGTTATAATAGTTGAACTATTGGAAGTTCTGGATTATCTTCGCTTTTATTTGCCCCTCCACCTAATTGGCTGCCCTCGAGCCTGATGGACCAGCTTCAGCTCCTCTCTCTCTGGACAGGCTTGACGCCACAATAGCATCTATTGCTATTTGGACTTCAGTAGACTGCTTTAATTGTTCCACTACTGCGGCGTAGAGCTCGAGGTAAGCCGCTTTTTCAGATACTATCTCCTTGGCTAGCTCTGCAGCTTTGCTCCTCTCCTTTTCAAGAGCCTTTGTCTCTGCATTGAATACCCTCTCCAACTTAGCAACTCGTGCGTCAGCTTCTTCTTTCTCCTTCAGAGACGACTCACTTAGCTCTTCATTGTTGGTCAGAGCCTCTTCTAGCCTTTCGTTCGGTATGACACAGGCCTGCTGGGCGTCCAACACTTTCTTTCGCTCACTTGCCATTTCGGCCTCTAGTGACCCCGCTCTTCGGCGAACGCCCTCTAGTTCGCGTTTCGCCTGGCCTAACTGAGCCTTGACACTGGTCAGTTCAGCCACTGCTTCAGATTGGTCTTTCTTCGCTCGGTCGGTTATATGTCCCTACACCAAGGCTAACATTTACATCCCTTTTAAACATTACTCATACACATGCCCTTTGAAGCAAGCACTTCGTGCCTCCTTTTGCCACTTGACAATCTCTATTCTGGCCACTTCCAGCTCAACGAGCGCTTTCTCTAACTGGGCCTTCAGCAGTTCAGTCTCCATCTTCGTCACCGCTCATTTGCCTAGTAGAGCAGTCACCAAGGTCAGTTACTCCATTTGGGCCGAGCAGAACGCCCTCATAATGTTCGCCTCCCCAAATTGAGAAATATCCCTAACGGTCGCATCATCTATGGTGCCCAATTGGCGTTTAGCAGTGGCTATGGCGTCCCGCAAGATGTTGGTTGGCTCGCTCGTTTCAGGTAATGAGCGACCAACCATTGCACTTAGATGACGAGTAATGATGCTCACTACTCTGAAGGCAGAGCTCTTCCCCATTGTACTTGTCCCCACTAGGGCTCGGCGCTCCTTCTCCACCCTTTGCTCTGCCTCCTTTGTCTCCTTTGTTGGAGGCAAGCCAGTCATTTGCTTCTCTATTTTCCCCTCATATGCCTTCTCTAAGTCCATTAACTCTGTAATGGAGGGGTCGGCCTCGCCTCTCTCAGTGACCATTCCTGGCCTTGCCTGCAACTGTCTCTACCTCCTCTGTTGGCTCGGCCCTTGGCTCAGGCATACTCTCTTTGGCCCTCTTTGCCTTTTTTCCTTCCACCTCACCCCTGGCAGTGCTTCTCTTCTTCCTTTTTGCTTGCTTTATCTCAGCTCTGTTCCTTTCCTTGATCGGATCAATTGGTGCCTTCAATGGCACAACAGTTTCTAGGTCACGCTCTCCCAAGGCTTTGGGGCGTTGACGTGTGACCATGTGCATGTATGGCTTGGGAGTTGGGCCCAGCTTCTACTTCTTCAGTTTTTTCAACGTAGCGAGCACTTGGTGATCATCAACCTCTTGGGCCTTCCTCTTGGCCTCAACCTTTTCTAGGATGGGGTTCCCTTCTGCATGTTTAGGGCCCAAACCAGTGGCAAAGAGAGCAGAGGGCTTAACCAGATCATCCCACCTAAGCCCCTCTTTCTCTAGACATTGCCTTACCTCCTTCACTTCTCTCTCCTCCGTTGCAGTTAGCTTCAGCTCTACTGACCTAGTGAGGATCTTCCAGCTTGTCCTCACCCCTCTCCCGTCATTCTCTGAAACAAAAAACCACTTTGTTCTTCACCCCTTAACTGACGAGAGGAGCCCAGCCACCAATCCTCTGCCTGGCACCGCTTACAGCGATACCCAGGTCTCCTGTTGGCCCGACGCCTTGTAGCACGAGAAGAACTCGTCAACCGTCATTTGTAGCCCTCCGATCACCTGTGGCAAGAAGATCGCGCTGGCGAATAGTATTCTCCGTGCATTCGGTACCAACTGGCCTGGCATTACCTCCATCCGATTCAACATGTCCACAACCAATTAGAGGAGTGGCAACCTCAACCTTCCGAACAATGCCTTTTCGTAGAGGGTGAACTCCATGGGTCTTGCATTCAACGCCCTTTTCCCCATTGTCGGAGCCCTCAACTCCAAGTTTTTGGAAATTTGGTACTTGTTTCAGATTTTCTCCAAATCCTTAACCATCAACGTTGCCTTGTTGGCCTTCATGGGGCCACTTGGCTAATCGATTACGTAGCAGAGATCATTGTTGACGGTATCAAACGATGAGGCTTTTCGGTTCCTTTCTTCACCATTTTTTCCACCTTGTATTTCTTAGCCAAGGTAACCCTATCGTCATCCCCTAGTGCGTTAGTCCTCAGGGTGGCATTTGCTCTCGGTCTATCTCTCTCACGTTTCTAATGATTGCTTCGGTCGTGGGAGCCAAGAAGTTAAAAATGTGAAAGATAGGAGAATCACATGAAATGAAAGTGGTCAAGTCTGGTATGTGTCAATTTTTTTACAATAAGGTATGTAAAACGTACAAATGCAAACGCCCACAATTTGCCTGTATTCCAGGGATCAAAGTTCAAGTTTGCCAGTTTGAAAATTTTGCCAAAGTGTGGAGGGAAAGCGAAAAGCGAATAAATTAAGGTATTAGCCATTTCGCATTCACACACTATCATAACTTTGTACCTCCAAAACGGTTCAAAATCCCCATCAGCAGCCTAGATTTCTCCACATTGATGGATAGGGTTATTCATTTCCACCACTAATTCCCTTTCATCGCTCACGTCCATTTCACATCACATCATCACGTGCATCCCCGCTCCTCGAGCCTTGTGCACCGTTAATGTGCTCTTATCAGTCAGCCACTCCTAGTTGGCCACCTTACAGGTCGGCCATACCCGGTCGACCACTCCTGGTCGGCCACTTTCCAGGTCGTCCACCTTACAGGTTGGCCATTCTTGGTCAGCCACCTTCTAAGTCATTCACCTTGCAGGCCAGCTATACTCGTTCGGCCACTCTTGGTCAGCCACCTTCCAACTCATCCATTCTTTCTGGTCGACCATGTTTGCTTGGCTCGGGGACTCCGTTCACTTATTTTATTTCATTCTTTCTGGTCGGCCATGTTTGCTTGGCTCGGGGGACTTCGTTCATTTATTTTATTCCCTTAGCTGGACTAAAGCTATGCTCGGGAATGAGGGACTACTAATGGGCATGGCCCAGGGGGGGCCAACTCATGGACTAATCAATTATCATCATGAAGCCAAAAACAGGCCCAACAGGAAGCCCAATAAGGAACTCACAGTGGCCAAGCCTAGACATCAATTAGACATATGTCAAGTAGCGAGCCAGCCACGTGGTAGAAAAAGATCTTGCAAAATTATTGCACTTATACACTAAGCATTAAATGAGGCTGCCACGACATTAAATACAACAAGACCTCTCGCTCTAGGGCATAGTAAAACCACCATGATCGACGGTAAGTAGACCATAGACTTTCGGCCATCACGACAGCTGAAAGGGATAGGAGAATGATTAACAAGTGATATAAGGAAGAACGCTTAATTAACAAATAATCTCTCTCTCTTCCTCTCTCTCTAACTCTTCTCTCAGAAAATATTATTAAGACCCCATTCACTTTTAACTTGTTAGAGGGTCTAAAGGAAGGAACCATCCCCATTTCGGAACCTTCCTACTAAACTTATTGCAGGTGTAGCTAGGAAGATGGAGAACAATCTGCCTGTGGAGCGCTTGGATCAATCTGACCCATCCTACTCTGACCAAAGTGCATCAACAAATATCATGAAATCTAAAGAAAAAATTATAGCTTTGATGACAACTAGAATAACTAAATGCAATGCACAAACTTTTAGAAAAACATTTAATATAATATATATATATATATATATTAACAAACAAATAAAATGCTATAGGCTCCAAATTTTCTACCAAATAAACATTTGGCTATTTATTTGGTAGAAAATTTGGTATCCCTAACATTACCCAACAAACAATACTCATAATAATTAACAACAACAACAACAATTATTAATATGATAATATTAAAATTAGAGCATGACAATCTCTGGAATATGCACTGGGTACCTATCAAAGCAATCTCGCCAAATACTATTATCAGCTAGTGTTTTACCGGTCTGATTACACTTTCAGACCGCATTATTACACTTAAACCCATTTCCGAAAGCTATTTTCCAAACTGTAAGTCCTGAAATTTATTACCTGAATACATTATCAAATTCCTGATTAAAGTCCAATTTTATAATAATAAAAGTGGAAACAATAATAAATAAATAAGCAATAAATGCTCTCTCGTGTATACTATGATGACATATCCAAATACAATTGTTTACAACTGATGCCCTTAGGTTTACATTGAAGAAATTAAAACACAATGAAATAAGAGGTGTTAACCCTCTTTCCAACAAATAAGCATCCCGCCTCCAAGTATGAGGCCCCGTGGCCAACAATAAGAGACTCTGTAGCCTTGAGTAACTCCTTTAACTTGCACCTGAAAATTATCAACAACGTGAGATGAACACTAATGTCCAATAGGAATCTCAGTATTTCTAAACAATAGTATTCTATAGAAAAATATGATCATGAATGCTCAAGTGATAAATACATAAATAATGTTATCTTTTCATAACCAAAATATACATACATAAGTATATTTTTCCAAAAGATCCTCTTTAACATAATAAGAAATAAAACCATTTTTTATCTTTGCAATTTATCTTTAATTTCTTAAAAGTCTTTCCTACTTCAATTTACAAATTTAAAACCATGTACGTACGAATAATCTCGTCATCTCATAAATAAAAGACAACAATCAACATCTACGGCTACTACCAAGCCTAACTCTCAGCACATTACACAACACATATTAATCCTCTATCACAATATCAACAAATACACGTGTCTCAACACGATCACGCAAGTAACAACTAATCAAGATCACATCTCATAATTCTGGTTTCAAGTTATAACGCCCCCAAATAAATGACATAAAGATAAATCTGATTAAACCATTCAATTACACTAATCTCAAATCAAGTGGTCAAATATCTATATTTGTATTCCAATCATGTGAGAGATTTACAAAAGGAGTCCACATGCAATACAAATTCAGAATTCAAAAGAGTGAATCGGTAGCTGTGCAACAATGAAAACAAAAGAGAAACACAAAATGAATGCCTTGAAAGCTATAAGTTCTCAGTTACAAAAAAAAAATATTGTTATCCAAAAACCCATACAATTACAACCCTTGGCTTGTCAAAACGTACACACATAAAAAATAAAAATAAAAAAGCCTCATGCTCTCAAAACATATTCCTCGCATTTAGCTAGGCGGAATCACTACATCCTTTCCTGCACAAATCCACTAGGGGTGAGCACAAAACCCGGTAGAGAGATCTTAACAAAGTATATATGTTTAGCAGTCTCATATATGTATAAAATGCAATGCCATGCCATATTATGCACTAAAAACCACAAGTTTTGTTTTGTTGAGAAAATCATATGCAATGATCTTTTAAAGAAATTCCATCATCTCAGTAAAATTCAAATCTTTAAATACGATGTGGTAAATATGACTCAGATAATTCTTAGAATGGTGTCTGCAAGTAGGCATAACAAGTACTACCCAATTGCCGCTTTACTGGTCCTAACCGGATGGCACATGGTACCTCCTCCGCGCGTATTTTCAGTTTTTCACCCTAGATACTCAGACCAACTTAAACATTTCACTACACCCCTTATCCGGACTTACTAAACGTATTTACCCCAAAACATTTCAAGAGTAACAATTGTTTTGTACAATGGATAAATTTTCAAACATAGCAGTCATAACAATATTCGAAGTTATGCAAATGTATGGAATGAGATTCAATTCTATATGCATATCTTCATCATACCATTACAATAATTCTCAACATCAAGACCAAAATATATATCCATGTGGCATATGACACCATTTCATATTCACAATCAAAACTCATTTTCATTTCATAGTCCAAACATATATATATATATATATATATTCATGCTATCCAAGATTTTCAAATAATAACATCCATTCATCTCATGGATATCTCAACAACATAACCACATGTGATAATCTCATCATTTTCTGAAAGAAATCTCCACAATTTCATTATTGCCTCACTAAAATCCATTTATCTAAATTCTTTCCAAAAATCTAGGGTTTAATCAAAAGAGGGTTTTTCTTAATTTTCATGACATTACCCTTCCATATAATTTCAAGAGGTTCATAAGTTCATAAAACAATTTAATTTGCACCAAGATACATAAAAATCATCTTTAAACACTTTCCAAAACCCATCAATACAAACCCCAAACCCTCCATTAAAAATCATAACAAAATAGGCTAGATATGCCACCTCAAGATTTGGAAGAGAAAGTGTGCGAAAAGCCCCAAAATTAATAGTGTCAGAGCCCGATTTCCACCGCACATAAGATAGCCCTTGAGGAGCTCTCCAATATTAATGAAAGAGGTTGGGCCAAATCTTCAATAGGTTTGAAGAAATCAAGAGTTTAATGTGGTTGTTGGGTGTTTGTAGAGAGAAGCATGAGGAAATGGGTTTTTAGAGAAAGAGAGATATGAGAAAATGGGGAAATACACTCAGCCTAATGAGAAAGAAAAGAAAAAAATTTGGATTCAGCACTTTCCCGTGCGTGCCTCTCCCCACACATGCAAAGTGTACCCCTACAACACATGCGGCACTTAACCCGCACTTGTGGTTATTCTAGAATGGCACTCTTAGAAAACCCCTTCTTGCCACACGTGCAACCCCCACTTCCGCACGTGCTCTCTATACCTACAATTATTTCAGTCCCAACCCTCTGAAAACATCTCCTCACCGCACATACGGCTCCAACCCCGGTACGTGCAATTCTGCTACTCCTCTAGAATTTGCAAGCTTGACAAGCCCATGACCACCCCGACTCCAACTACACTTCAGAAATAAGGGAAAACTCAACTCCAGAACAAAATGGAGATGTAAATTCGAGAAAGGTTTCAAGAACGATGGACCTAACGGCCGACGAGGCCTCAAATTAGTTCCTGACATCCCCAACACGAGAAAGATAACCACGATTAAAGGAGAACAAGACAAGTCATGTACTCGGGCATCACACGCCAAACTATTTCAACAGGCTTTACTGGGCATTAACTGAAAAGAAATAGAACCTATCTTAAAGCGCCAAGTTTATCGATGGCTAGCAGAAAGGAAACAAAATGTCCATATAGCCCAACAGTCCACACACTTTACCCGGTGCAAGCTAGAAGGAAATGGAACCTATCTCAAGGCGCCATGCTTTATCGGACCCAAGCCAGAAGGAAATGGAATCTCAACCCACGCTTTACCAAGTGCAAACCGAAAGAAAATAGAACCTATGTCAATGCGCCACCCTTTATCAAGTGCGAATCGAAAGGAAACGGATCATCTATATAGCACTTTCTTCATCCATCTCATCACATTCCATGTTGATACAAATTACACAAATTAAATCAATCACATATAACACTAACAATCTACACAACAATAACAAATACCATCCTCCACTGATGGCCAAGGAAAAAATCTCTCAGCAGTAAATAACATAAAATCTCATAATAATAAATCACAACTCCATTTACAATAACCAAGTCAAGATTTTCATTAATAATCACATTATTACTTAAATCCCATAACTCATTTGATGACTTCAGCCACTACCAATTTCATCATAAACATTAAACCCATGACACTCATTCAGTTTTCCTCTCTTTCATATCACATTCCCAATTTACAATAATCAATATTGTTTAACAATTATGGAGCCATCATCTCATCTCATCTCATCTCTCACAATTCTCATAATATTAAATAAAAATTAGAGCTTTTCACATTACTCTTCTTAAACATGTTCCATTAGCATAGAGTTCTCATAATTAATGATAAAACATGAAGTTTAACTTCTCAATTTAAAACCCTAACTTCCACTAACATGCATTTCGAAAATCTCTTTTAAAAATTAAGTTTTCATGCAATAGAAGGCACCACATATCTATCTATGAGAGTATATTGAAGAGAATCAAGGAAATCCTTACCTCTTAAAGCGAAGAGAAAAGACCAAAAGATCGACATAAATGAAATCACGATCTAATCGGCTCAAAAGAAAGCTCTCATCGAGCTCTACATTTTAGTATAAAGAACTAGAGTGAGATTTTGACCCTAGGTAGATGAAACCAAAGGTTAAAGAGCTTGAAAGCTCGGTTATGGCGAAAAGAGAGAGAACAGAGAGAGAAAAGTAGAAAAAAAAAAAAAAAGGTTCACGCAAACTAATGTCTTAAATAAAAGGACCATCGCGAGTGCAACTGACATAGTCGCGGGCAAGCTTGCGAGCACTAGGGAATTCTGCAAACAAAGTATTGGTAGTGATTTTTGGTTACGGGCACAATTCCCATGACCATGAGCGTTAACAGACTTCAGGCAGATTTCTATTTTGATTTTCTAAAGGCAACCCAAGGTGTTCTAAAGCCACAACTTAACAAGACAAGGTGAAAGTCAACCCAAAACAAACACAATCCGAATGGAAAGGTAAAAAGGATCGGGTTCGACCCGGGCCACTACACAAACTCTATCCCCTTTCTACATCTTTCCCTTAGCTTCAATATAGTTTGGTTCATAAATCTTTAAATAGGTTCAAATTTGGGGACGAATAGATTGATTTTTTGGTTAATCAAAATAGGGAAATAGCATTTTTTTCATAATAAAAGTGCTTGAAACTAGCTTCGGTAATTTTGAATGGATTAATCTCAAAAAAATACATGGTACAAAAAAAAAATGTCCAAAACAAACCACCGAGCATAAAATTGTGATATGTTAAAGTGTTCAGCACTATAAATGATTGAACACATAGCTATTTGAAGGTGTAAACGATTTGA
Source organism: Camellia sinensis (assembly GCF_055761805.1). NCBI lineage: Eukaryota > Viridiplantae > Streptophyta > Magnoliopsida > Ericales > Theaceae > Camellia > Camellia sinensis. The sequence goes on from NC_138965.1 coordinate 89,230,465, forward strand.
ACAAATAACTACCTGTAAAATGCATGTCCTTATGGCCTTAAAAGGCTAATGCCTAGAGGTATTACTAAATAAATTTAAAAATTGAATTTATGGGCTGAGCACCTAATTTAAGAAAGAGTGGGGTTTCATCCAATGTACAAGACTAAAGCAATTGCCTTTTTATGAAAAATGGAGAATGTGTTTAGTTTAGTTTTTGGAAATCTGAAATTTTTTCAAAAAGTTGTAAACTAGTTTGATAAAAATAAATATATTTTTTAAAATTTTTAAAAATTATTTTAACCCAAAAAATAAGAGAAAATCATTTAAAAATTGATTTTTTCATTTTTTATTTTTCCTACTAAATTAATTTTTAAAATTATGTTTTGAAAATCAAACCAAGCATAACTCAAAACATCTCAATCAAAATCCTTTGGGCCTCCTTAGTAATGTTCTAGTGTGTAATACACACCATGTGCAACTTCACATAAAATTACGTAAGTTGTCACGAATTTACATAAGTGATCACACAAAAATCCATAAGTTGAACACAAATTTACATAAGTTCATGAAAACTTATGTGATTATAAGTATTTGTGTTAAACTTACGTATTTTTGTGAAACTACTTATATAAATTCGTGAAAACTTATGTAATTTTATGTGGGGTTGCATATTTTGTGCAGTGCTCACCCAGGGTTTTTCCTTTTTTCATTGGTGCTTTTTGTATTTTCATATTGTAAAAAAAATGTTAAAGTTCACGATTATTGGTTGAATATTTTTACATTTTCATAATAAAAAATAGAAATATTCACACATTTTATTTGATGCTTTTTGTAATTTTAATATAAAAAAGTGTGAATATTCACATTATTTATTGAATAATTTAAAGATGTCATAGTGTTTATTAATTAAAAGTATGAAGTTCCGTAATAGCAATTTTTTTATCACAGTTTTGAGTATAGAAATTCACATTTATAATTTTTATCTTTCACAAATTCACACAACTTTATTCAATTGTGAATATTCATAGTTACAACTTTTACATTTACCAGAAATTCATATTATTATTATTATTATTATTATTATTATTATTATTATTATTAATATAATAATAAACGCAGGGAGAAAGAGTCAAATAAGATAAGTATTATTCTAATTACAATAATACTAGGGATACTTATATATTTACTAACAATCTTATTAACACACTTACAAGTTTTGAGGGAACCCACATTAACTTGTGAGTGTGTTAGTAAGATTATTCACCTTGCTTGGTTATCATTTTTCAAAAACACTTTTCAAAAAATTTTACTTTCTTATTTTCTGTATTTTTTTTGATTTTATTGATTTTTTTAATATTTTAAGTAATTTTTTTAATTTTTAGACATATCTAACATAAATATACCTACAAAGTAATTTTTTTTTGAAAAAAACCTTTTAAAAATTCACTAAATACCAAAAATACAAAAAAAAAATGAGAATTCAGTACATTTTTTATTGATTTATTAATTTTTTAAAATATTTTTTCACAAATTTTTTATTTTTTGGATATATCTAAGTAAGGTGCATCTAAAAAAGTAAAAAAAAATTAAAATTTTAAAAATATTCACTAAAAACAAAAAAACACAAAAATTAAAAAACTCGATTTTCAAAAAACTTAATCCAAAAAACTCAAACCAAACACACTAGTATTCCTAACATTTTTTTTTCTTCTAATTATGTGATTTTTTCCTAAAATATAGATTTTGATTCAAATTGGGAAAGTATCTCTAACTGTGTTGATTTTCTTCCAAAATTATTTTTGGTTACTATTTTTAATGCCACATTTGAATAGCTATGAGACCTTTTGAGTTTGTAAAACATGTTTGGGACTAAAGGGAGTAGAAGTTCTATATATAAGATTTTCCATTAAAAATTCCTATTTTAATATACATAATCCTAAGTGAAAATTAATTGTTTTAAAATATTCAAAAAAAAAAAGTTGCATCACATATATATATATATATATATATTATCTTAACATCACAACAAAATTGGGTAAAAAAAAGTTGAGAACTCATGAGAACATCAATTTTCAGTATGATTATGTATTTCAAAATATTTTAAACAAATTGTTTACTATCTATTTAAATGTGATTTTCATTTTCTATCTATTTAATGATTTATATTGAAATTATTGGTCACAAGAAAAATTTATACGATTTCCTGATGCTTTTGTGAGAAAAACAAGATACATCCATATTTTTTTCTATTTTATTTTTTAAATTAATTACACTCCAAAGTTTTTTATTTTTATTTTTATTGGGTACGGAGGAATTAAATCATAAGCTTTCTGGTGTTGACGGGCTTGTCCTTTACTAATATTTTTTCCTTGAAAAATCAAATGTGTATTATTTGCACTTTGCACCTTTAGAAAAAGGAGAAATTATCAATAGGTCCTACTTTTGAGACTTATTACCCATTAAGTCCTATTGATAAATTTATCAAGTGATAAATTTATCAGTCTCTTATTTTTATGAATAATTTTATAGTGATAAATTAATTTATCAATCTTTTTGTTTTATGAATAAATTTATAGTGATAAATTTATCAGTCTCTTTATTTTTATAGTGATAAATTTATCAGTTAGGATCTGTAAGTAAATAAATCCAGTTAATAAGACTGATTGGTAAGTGCCCTTAGAAAAAGTGCAATTTACGAGTGCTTCTATTCACACACTACATTTATCTCAAGGCAAACCATTACTTAAGGCACACCTATAATAATTTAATAAATTAATATTTTGCTTAATACACACCATAACCTTACACCTTTACCCTCACTCACTTACACACCCCATTCAAAATCTACCCACAATCTTCTATCTCTACCCTCACTCATACACCTCACTCACCTACGATATTCCATCTCCCCCTCCATTCTCTGTTCAAACGGTAAAGACCCATTTGTTGAATACATTTTTTTCCTCATCAAAGACGTCATCGATGGTGCTCAACACAGTTGGAAACAACTCACATTGGAGACACAGTAAGTGAGTTCTCATTTGGCTCAGATTTTAGGGTCTTAGGTAGTTTTTTCCATTGTCATGAAATTTGTATTCGCATGATTGAGTTTCTGAACCGTTCGACACTGGAATTTCGAACCCCAAGCATATGTTCGGTCAATTTCTGCCGAACAATATAGAGTTCGACATTTGACTTTCGAACAAGAGTAGTTTGCCCGGTTCATTTCTGTCGAACAAGAGTAGTTTGTCCGGTCCATTTCTTTCGAACAAGAGTAGTTTGTCTGGTCCTTTATGGTAATTATACAAATAGTATGTATTATAGTTTGTCCTTTGTAGTCATTTCACCTAAAGTTAAAATTGTAATAAAAAATAAATTAATGGGTGATTCTACTTACACCACTCTTTTACCTCCTTACACCCTCCATATGAGATTATTTTTTCTTCCAAATTTATCCATGCGTGAAATTATTTAAAAGGACAAAACACTAAAATTAAATATATTTGATTATCTCCTTACACCCCTTGATCTTCAATCCCTATTTTTCCTTTCTCAACTTTTCTTTTCTCTCACACATCTCTTTTGAAAAAGTGATAATCATAATGTTTTGATCATCAAAAAAAGCAATGGATGAAGAAACAGTGGTGAAAAACCATCAAAAAAGTGAAATTGTGAGTTTTTTTATTAGTTTGGTAGATTTTTGTTTCGATTTTCTGGGTTGGTCTGCGACTTTTGTTCGGTGTGTTGAAATCGAACAAAATAACATAGTCCGGCATCACAGTGCCGAATAAAAAAATATAAATCTGGTGTCAAATTGCCGAATAAAAGATACATTTCCGGTAAATTACTCAACAAAAAATATAAGTCTGATATCAAATTACCGAACAAAAAATATAAGTCTGGTATCAAATTACAAAACAAGCCCAAATTATCATTTGGAACAAAGTGACTCTATAAATGAATAGCAACGGAACTCTAGACAAATCTATTTTTTCCAGCAACACAACATTGGAGTAATTAAAATTCACTAGCATTTTATTATCGAACAGGCCCAGCACAAATTATTACTACATTATTTGGAAGGAAGTGGCTCTGTAAATGCATAGTAACAAAAGGTTAGAACAAACAATTTATTCCAGCGTTATAGCACTGAATTTTTGTAAATTGTTTCGCATTGTGTGACCAAACAAGCACTTCAATGTGGACTCTACTGGTTTTGTTGGGAAGCGAACTGAAATTATCCAATTGAATGGTAACATAATTCTGGGAAACAAAATTTTATCCGGTAACATAGAACTAGAGTAATTCAAATTGTTTAGCATTGTATTACCGATCAGGCCCAGCACAAAGTATGGGTGTAAAGAGATGGGTTTTGAAGAGTTTTTTTATCATATGGTTTGTTTTGGTAATATATTAGGTGTAATGAGAATTTAATTTTTTTTAAGTAGTGTAATGAGATGAAGGGTGTAAGGAGGTAAAAAGAGTGGTGTGAGTAGAATCACCCTAAATTAATTAATAGTGTACCTTAAGAAGAAAAATGGTGTGTAAATAGAGCCTCTTGTAATTTATTGTGACAGTTTGGATCCAATCCAATCCTTATTTCTTGATTGCATCACCTTCTTTTAGTTTACGGTGGTACTACACGTACCAATTAGTATACTAACTAATGTATCAACACTGCTTATAACATTATTATTAATCTCAGTCATTAGTTACATTATAAACTTTAAAAAATTCTTAAATTATGTTACATTATCAATTAGTAAACTAATCAATATATCAATCGACACATATAATATAGTTCTTTTAGTTTTTGGTTCTACCGTCTTGAACTTTACTCTAATTGTTTGGATTGTAGAGTTATTGAGATTTTTGGGTTACATACATTGAACAACTTGAGAAAAGTCTGCACATTCTGAGAATGCGATCGACCGCACTCCCTTGAACGATCAATCGCTTCACAAGGATAAATTGAGTAGTTTGAGCAGTAGCTAGGGATCGATCACAATTCGATTGCTTTGAATTTTTAAAAATTCAGTAGCTAGCGATCGTTAGGGGATCGATCTCATTGGTGACCAATCGATCGCCTTTTTTTGTTTTTGTTTTTGTTTTTGTTTTAAACGGTAGAACTATCATCATTAATCAAACGGAAGATACATCATATGAACCCATTTGGAATTCTAGGACTTTTTTCTCCTTCGTTAAGGTACGAATTTTCTTATTTATGTTTAAATATGAGTTGGATTGTAGATGTGTGTATATTTCTTGGGAAAAATTCTAGAAATTTTGCGTACATTGCATGAGAAGTTAGGGTTTGTCCAAATGTTGGAGACTAATGTATCTTCTTATATAAAAATGTATTTTATCAAGTTGTGTTTATTATTTGCAATAATTTGAACTGCCCTAAATTGTTAAAAACCCTGATTTGTGAAGCCTTCTTGGGCTTGAAATTTTGAAGAATACACTTGTCACATATGGAAATTAATGTGTTATTATCCCCTTACATCATCAATTGGAAAATTGTGGAAAACTATGAAACTTGAGAAATTCTCTATGATTGCAATAAAATTGTAAATTATTTCCATTGTAGCATGACTTGGAAAATGGTAGAGAATTGTGTAATTGTGGCCAATCGATGAAGGATTGCATTATTGTAGAATTTCACAAAGTAGAGAAAATTAAATTGATTTATGGTTGGTGAAAATTTAAATAATTGAGCCTTAGTTAATGAGTCCAGTTAATTGGTGAATTAATTTTACGAGAGTGTTCATGGAGAAAGATCAAAAACTCGCGCAGGTGTAAGTAGCAATTTCCTTCCATCTGATAACTGGTAAAGTGGGGGTGTTTATTTGGCTCTCTTATATACCACTAGCAAATACTAACCTGGTGATTCATCACTTGTAATTTTGGTAAAATTGGGATTTCTAAGCCATCCTTACTGTAATATGTGTATTTGAACTTGAAGAGATTCTTTATGTTTTCAACTTGTGAAAAGATACTTATATTTGTATGATAGTATCACAATGCATCATAATCATATATCATAACAAGTTATATTTCTTAAGTAAAAAAAATAAAAGTATACTGGACTTCGGTTCACCATATTTTTCAGGTCAACGTAATGGGCATGAGCCTAAATATGTTTTTGTGGGAGTTAGAAAAAAAAATATATATTAGCCTATTGGGCTAACCCAAATAAAACCTGCTAAGGGGCCAACTGTTGGGCTCATTTGGCCCACTCACCATCTATAAAGAAAGGTACCTCATGGAGTGTAGGGGGATCTCTCTCTACCAGTAAAATACTCTTTCTTTCCTTCATCTTCTTTATCTGAATTGAGTGACTAATTTTATCATCGGAGTATCTCCAGCCGGCAACCTCGGTTGGGTGGAGCCGACTATGTTCATCCTTGCAGATCTATTGGAGCCAAGCTCATCTCTTCGTTAGATCTTTTCAACAATCCATGTGAGAGGATTTTCTGGGTCTCACAATTTTGTAAGGCCGAGAGCAAATTTGATAGAGGAGATGCCCTGTTTTAAGTTATATAAGCCACGAGGCAAGATATTTCTTTGTGTAGGTTATGTTGATGAATGTACTCACATGTTATATATTCATGTCATCTAGATATGTGAATATAGGTTGCTTGTGTTCTTTTGTAAACTCATGTTTTGAATCGAATGTATCAGATTGCGAGTCTATCCACTCTTTTAGCCTTGTTCTTATATTGAAATCTCTATTTGAGTTCTTAAATCGACCAAATTGCCTTGTCTTGTTTCTCTAGTTCTTGACCATCTATCCCCTTTTTCTCATGGGTTCGGATATTATAAATCTGGGGTGTGACATTCACTCTCTTAGTTTTTCTCCCTTTCTTTTTATTTTGTGTAAATTAAACTTCAGCTTAAAACCATCATTCAGTTTGTATTTCAGCGTTAAGCTTTAGATTCTTCCAATTTGATCATTACTTTATTGAATATTTGTCACTGTGATTCAGTTGGTAACTATCAACCGTAACAAGATGGACATAGGCAGAATTGGGTTACGCTTACACCACATATTAAGTATAAGGGGAAAAAAAATGTACCCTACTTGATGATGATGAGATCAACAAAGAGATAGACAACGCTTCATAGATCTGCAAAACACCCTATATGCTTATGACGAATGGATATTCTGATGCTTAGGTCAGCACAATATTTGTGGACATGATATTCCTAATCTATTCGTAATCAATTTGCTATACTCTAAAATTACAAATTACGTTCATAGACATGTTTATTTATAATAGAAGATTACTTGCCTAGTAATGATATAATTTTGTTAGGATACGATTGATTCAAAAATCTTTTCCAATACAATCTCGACATCAATAATGATAATCTTCATCTTGTGTTAGTTTTACAGGTACAATGCTAACTTACAACTTGACTAGGATTCAACCACCGCGTTGCGCTCCCACTTTTAAGAAATAATATGCCAATTGAAACATGCTCCATATAGTCCATACTAGAGGTACACATATTACATATGTACATTTTGTAATTGGATCTGATAACTATGCAGTTATTTGAAGTAGTTGAAAAGTATTGAATTCCTTTATAGCAATTATCATGTTTTGGAGCATTTAAAAACAAATTATGTGACATTTAGATAGATATAGGCCCTGTTTGGTAGGGTTTATTTCCAGCTTATTTCAGCTTTTAGCTTAATTTAAGCTATTTTGATGTATTTGGTTCCTTAACAATACAGCTTATAGCTTTTTATAAGTCAAAAATCAACTTATTCTTTGAGTGGTGGAGGAGAAGCGTAATTTATAAGTTAAAAATCAGTTTATATTCACAGGTATAAGCTATTAGGTTATAAGTTATTATCACTTTCCTATAGCTCTACCAAACGGGCCATAAACAAGGTTTTCAAACTTTTCGAGAGGCGCAATGACACCCTTGGCGCCCCTCCCTTCACCCATGATGGACAAGCAACATTTGAATTAAAATGACTTAAAGAGGGTCATGTAAGCATAGTTGTCCATACTGTTACAGTAGTCATACTTACATTAGAAAGTTGAATAACAAAAATATGAAAATTCATGGTTATATTTCAAATCTCCCTTAATAATATTTTTAAAAAAAACATAACATCTAGACTTATATGATATCAAGTTCCATCCTAAAATGTTCAACTAAAAATTAACCCATAAATCTGCAAAACAGAACAGAACAAAACATATGGGTGATCCTATAATCCGACTCACTCAATGACAATAGCAGCATCTGAAGTCTGACCATTGTGGACTCTCGCCAGCAATTCGGGTGGGAAGTCACCTCTAAGAATTTGAACTCGAAACCTAACTAATGTGTTGCTGCACTCCGTGACTTCAAATACACATGCATCTCCAATCCTCAGATTATTATCTTTCACAAACCTGGCCCATCTGGTGTCGAATCTTTTTGAGATATGATCTCCGAAGTAGATCATCTCCCAGTTGTTGCCGCGGTATGTTAGAATCACAGGGACAGCAATGGAAGGCAGGACTCGGTGCATATTTGTTGGAACGAACTGACAAAGAGCAAGATCAAAATGATTATTTTTCTTTTTCTTTTTTCTTTTTTCCTTCCTTTTTTTTTTTATAAATAAATTAGCATAATTAGTTAAGCCTTGTTAACATACATACCATTGAGTGACACCCTAGTGTTTTTCTAATGTAAGGGCAGTCCTCAACTTAATTCATGCCGTCTCTAAAGATAGAGTCTTTCTAATTAAAAAGTGCTTGTTTAGTTTTCAACCAGAAAAAACTGAATACTAATAAAAACTCAGGCAGTGTAGCACCATTTTGTAGTGAGGTTGTGGGTTTAACTCATGAGAGGAGTCTGATACATTTTTTGTTTTGTTTTTTTTTTCCCCCCCTCTCCCTATGAGGATTGTATGTAGTAGTAGTTGTTTATTTATTTATTTTTTCAAGTTTGAGCTAGTGATGGTTGTTTTTCTCCTCCATTATGGGGTCGTATGTATTTAGTAGTTGTTTATTTCTTCCCGGAGTTTGGCCTTGTGGTAGTTGTTTAGTGATTATTGCATTTCTAGCTATTCGTGGACTAGTGGTCAATTTTGATGTAATACTTATCATATTTGTAATGGAAAATGTTATATATCCCAAATTTATTACAGATCGCACGAGACATTTAGTCATTTGTTTGATAGAAAATTTGATATCCCTAGCATTACTCATTTGTAATTACTTTCTTACTGGTGATTTGTTGGCTTTCCAGCAATTATTGAGCTAGCTGGTTAATTTGATAAAATACTTTTTATATTTGCAATTACTCTCATATCAATTGACTCAAAATATATATATACATATTCTCGACAAAAAGGGTCATTGACCGACCTCTTCAAATAGCACTTCTAAATTATATTTGACTTAAAATGTTTTTATTCTTAAAAAAGTATTTTTAATTTTACCTAAAATGATATGACATGTTACATATCAAATTTTTTATTTATCACAAATTTATTCATGCTATGAGTTAATTTGAAAATTTAAATTATGAGTGTCTCACCTATTTGATTTTACTTCTCATCCCAAAAGAGAACATTAATGTATAAAAGTTTGAGCATCACATTAATCATTAGCCCTGTTATGCACCAGATCATACAGATAGCGTTAATTAATGGAGTCTTGTGATAATGAAATGATTGGTTTATTACACTTCAGGTTTTTAAAGTACGCACTTGATGTTATTTTTATCTTTAATAACTATTTTGTATCAATTTTATCTCAAAGTAATAAACGTCAATATTTATCATCAGAGATATTTTTAAAATAAAAATTATACCTAAAAAATGATTAATTTTGTGTGATTTTGAATTTGAATAGTTTAGTAATTGGGTCAATTTGTAAAGATTTTTTTTTTCTTCCTCATATGTATTATTTTGTTACAAAATATTATGATGATAAACATTAATGGCATCAATCATAAAAATACTTTGACAAATTTAGTAATTTGGAGATGGAATTGATATAATTAAAATGTCAGAGTACAAAACAACACAAAATGAAAGGGTTTGTTTTTTCGGGTGAGTTATAGGATATGATTGACATTATTAATTTATAGGACTAACATTTTATCGTTTGGTTACAAATCTTATTATTTGGATTAGATTCTAATAGTCATTTTATCCAATATAATTAGCAAATTTTTTAATCGTACAACTAATAATGCAAAACATATATATAATTAGAATTAAATATTTTTATATTTGTCGTAAAACACACATGAATAAAAAGGAATTATGTATTGCACTAATCTAATTTGATAACCAATATTCCTATACTAATCTCACAATACTATTAAGGGTAAATTACACTTTACCCCCTTTAACTATTATCTCGTATCACTACCCACAACTGAAAATTGTAACAATGAACCCCCTTTAACTACTATTTTTTTTTATATAAAAAATTTGAACCTCTATGACTAAAATACCCTTTCATAAATTGGATAAATTACACTCTACCTCATTGAACTATCAGCTCATATTACTTTACCCCTTAAACTATCACCTAATATCATTTTCAATTTGGACTCTCTTTTTCTTTTTCTTTTCATTTTATCACTAAATTAATTTTTAGTTTGCTAGGGGAAAAAAAAAAAACTAAAAATCAAATAACAAAAATATTTATGAAAAATTATTAAAAGAATGTTCACTAAAGATAAGAAATATAAAAATATACCAATTTTTGTTTTATGCTCTTTTATTTTTGGGAAAAGCACAAATAAATCTCATTTCCATATCTAACCAATATGTCATCTAAATAATCTAATGAACCTAATAGTCCTATTTGTGTGAAAATGATAGTATAACCCTACAGTTTACAATTGTGGATGTTAGTTAATACCTATAAATGACCGAAATCCCTACAGTTTAAAATTACACATTTGTTCAAAACTTATTAAAGAGTTTTTGTACTCCTTTTGAAATGTTTGAAAAAATCCACATTTCAAGCCATTCCAAATAAAAACCCACAGTTTGAAATTACACATTTGTCCAAAATTTACTAAGAGATTTTTGTACTCTTTTTGAAATGTTTGAAGAATCTCACATTTCAAGCCATTTCAAATTAGGGATGGCCATTTTAGTCCGATTAGCGGGGGTCCGCCAATACCTGCTCGAATGGGGTGGATTTTACCCAACCCAACACTTATGTAGGGCGGGGATGGATTATATTTTGGTTACCCGTAACAGGGATGGGGCGGGGGCATGTATCACCTCCCCCAATCCCGACCCGATATAATTAATAATATATATGTATATATAATATAATTAGATATAAGAAATGAATTTAAAAGTCTTGTAATTCTGTTTAAATATAAATAAATAATAATCCTGAAAATCTCACTGTTTATATATATATAAACAAGAGAAATTATTTAGTGTGTTGAAGATTAAATGGTTCTTAGTTTTTTTTTTGGCTATTTGAAATGCATTCAAGTATTCGCGGGTGTCGGGCATCCACTGGGGCAGGGATGGGGTTGAAAAATTCCACCCATAGCGGGGGCAGAGCGGGGCGGGGCATGGGCGAGGGATGACAAACCTGCCCCATGACCATCTCTATTCCAAATCAAAACCCCATAGTTTGAAATTACACATTTATCCAAAGCCTACTAAGAGATTTTTGGAGAATCCCACATTTCAAGCCATTTTTATACTCTTTTGGAATGTTTGAAAAATTTCACATTTTAAGCCATCCCAAATAAAAAAGATTCTCATATCAAAATCCATCTCAAATTTGACTCCAATATGTTGTGTATTAATCCTTTCTAGCACAAAAGAAAAAAAAGGAAACACAATGTAAATAATGATATAACCATAAATCCAATTTATAAAGAATATATTAAATTCACATTTCCAAAATCAATGAGACTAATTGATCTATAAAAAAATCTTTTTGACTAAACGGATCACTATTCCTTAAGATGAGATTTATGGGTAAATTTTCATTTATTTTATTCATTTATTTATTTTAGTTATTATTTTTTTTTTGTCTTTAGTATTTTTTTTTTAAAATCACAAATATTCAAATTTTAGGTGCATCTAAAATTTAAATTTTTTGACTAAAATAAGAAACAAATTACTAAAAAATGAAAAAATATTTAAAAAAAAGAAACTTTTTTTTTAAAATTATATTTTAAATTAAAACTTTAAAAATTGTATTTTTTTTTTAAATCAAATATTTTTTTTAGTGGAAGGGTAAGTGAATTGAGTGATAGTCTAAACGGGTAAAGTGTAAGTTACCCCTATAGTTAAAAAGCATTTTCGTTATTAAAGTCTAAATTAAAAAGAATTAATAAATAAAGAAGGTTTTTTATTTTTGAATAAATAATGAAGGTTTGAGTGTTACAATTTTAGTTAAAAGACAAAATAATATGAGATAATAGTTTAAGAGATAAAATATAATTTGCTCTATTATAAATCTCTTCACTATTAATCTTGTTAATTAAATAGGGCAAAGAGTAACTAATATGTAGAGCATTGAAGCAGATAGGTAGGATAGGAGTCCTTCATCCATGTGATTGAAATCATAGAGCATGAAGAAGATAGTAGGAGAGTAAAGACAGTATTACCAATCTACACAAGGGCCTGACATGGGTTTTGGTAAGCAGCATGCTGAAATTTGGTTTGTCTGAAAGTGCCCAAAATTCTTCTTCTTCTTCTTCCAATTCATTTTTTGCTGCTGCTGCTGCTGCTGCTGCTGCTGCTGCTGGGGCCTCACGCCTGTTCTTCTTCTGGTAACCCATCTCTAGATACCAGGAAAAGATTGATGTGCTTTTGAGTGTTTTTTTTTTTTTTTTTTAAAAAAAAAAAAAAGAACCAAACAATACAATTACAGACAATCAAAACCCAAAAATCTGAAAAAATAAAAAATAAAATTAAAGCGAGAGAAAGAGAAAGAAAAAACTTACTTCAAGAGATGCACAGGTAAATCTTCGTCTCTCCTCAACGCTTTAAAGAAAAAATCTGAAAAAAAGAAAAAGAAAAAAGAAGTGATATTATAACTTTTTCCTGTATTTCAGTCTTCTTAAACAACCTGTTATTCTTATTTTGTGGAAGTCCTAGTTGGCTCTTTTGCTCTCAAATAATTTGATAGAGAAATTTAAGGAACAATTCCTATTTGGTGAGATTGTGTTAGAGGAAGTCTCACGGAAAGTTTTTTTTTTTATTTTAAGAAATCTGCATATTTGACCTATTGTACTTTTAGCAACATTATTATTATATTTTTTTTTGACGAATTACACTAACCGTCCTTATAATTTAAGACATATATTATTTTGATATATTATTTTTTAATTGTGACATATTTGACCTTAAATTTTGAATCTTGTTCCAAATAAGGACAATTGAAAATATGATTGCTTAATTTCAAAGACAAAATCATCAATTTAATAAAATATAAATTAATTTGATAAAAATAAGTGTCAAAAAAATATTTTTGAATTTTTAAAAATTATTTCTACCCACTAAAAATAAAATTATATAAAATTGATAAATTTTTTAAACATTTATTTATTTATTTTTTACCAATTTAATTTTTATTATGTGTTTGAATGATGATCATGTAATGGGTAATTATTTTTATTTTTATTAAATTAGTTTTTATTTTTTCAAAAGTCAAATGTGGTAACAATTTTGATATCGTTATTAAATCACTCTATTAAATTAAAAAATCCAAAACTAAAAATAAAATTATATATTAAATATATTGATTACACATTAAAATCTTAACAACCACGCATTACATGATCATCATCTAAACACATAATAAAAATTAATTTGGTAAAAATAAATAAATAAATGTCCAAAAAAATTATCAAATTTATATAATTTTATCTTTGGTGGGTAGAAATAATTTTTTAAAATTTAAAAATATTTTTTTGACATTTATTTTTGTCAGATTAGTTTATATTTTATCAAATTGACAATTTTTCTCATGAAATTAAGCACTAGTATTTTCAATTGTCCTTATTTGGAACAAGATTCAAAATGTAAGGTCAAATGTGTCACAATTGAAAAGTCAGGCACCAAAGTGACACGAGTCCTAAACTATAGGGACGGTCAGTGTGATTTGTCCTCATTTTTTTTAAATATTTTTATTTTTATACAATTTTGCTCTCAAAGTAGGAGTGATCATGGATTCGTCCAACCCGTTTAACCTGACCAATTCGATCCGCTTTGATTGATTTTGGGCTGATACATGTCTTTTGATAGACAGATGCGGATGAAATATTTCAAAATCCACTGATACGATTCGGATGGCAGATCAACCTTTTCACACCCACATGAACTCAATTCACCTGTAGATGAAGTTCAAAATAAAAATAAAAAATGTATTGCTAGCAAATAACAACATAGAGTAGAAATAATAAATTATATATTTTGTGAAAATGGAAAACAATACCTTAAAAATATACATACGTGGTACCATGGCCTATTATACACAAATAATATATATTTTTTCAAATTACTAATTATTGGATATTGTAATGAATTGTAATTCGAAAAAATGTCCAAATTTTGTAAAGTTCAAACCGTCAAACCGATAGCATCCATCTGCCAATCCATACGGCCCGTTCAATCCGTATCCGCCAAACTAGTAGACAGATACAGATTGATTTTTTCCAATCCATCTAGTTTTGGACGGATGGTGAATGGTATGCCGCTCGACCCAACCAGATATGCGATCGCCCCTAATTAAAAGGGAAAGGAACCTCACGTGTGTTCATGTAAAATCTTGATGATATGGAAAACTGTCTTCTTTTTTTTATTATTATTTTAAATTGGGCATTTAGTCCAACAGCTCAAATTCAAATTTCTTTTTGTCCAAAGGTCCGTGTGTGAAATTATTATATCCATAAGGACATTTCTATACAATGATTAAACTACCCCATATATTTAAAACCACGGTTGTTGGTTCTACCATCAAACCTCCCTCTGTGTGTGTGTGTGTGTGTGTGTGTGTTTTCGAAGCCTAGTCTCCAAGTTCACCATGTTCCACTGGTCATTCACATCCGTGCTGAACTGGCTCTATGTTTGGCTCCGACACTTCCGTTAGAGCCATCATCAGAGAGAGAGAGAGATGTTCGAAGGAAGAAATGAGAGATTTTTGGCGGCGACCCCAAGGGTTTCGTCACCGCCGCACTCCCCGATCCAATAGCAACATGTACAAATCAGTTTCTCTTTGTACAGATCACTCTCTTATTTCTTTTCTTTCTTTTTTTTTTTTTTGGGGGGGGGTGGGTTGTGGTTGTTGGTTGTGGTTGTTGTTGTTTGTTGTTGATGCAGCAAATTATAACAAACCTCTCTCTTAATATTTTTTTTTTTATATCTATTTAGATATCTTGTTGAATACATCTGTTTGGATAAAAATTTAGTGTTGTTGTTGAATAAATGTAACAAATCTGTTCAAAATTTGAGCAAATAGTGGCTGGGTGTATTTAATAACAAAGATTTGAACATATAAATAAACTTTAGGAAAAAAATTTGAACAAATAATAAAATTTGGATAGATAGATTTGAATAGGTAAGGGAAAAAATTGAACAGATAAATATTTGGATAAAAATTTAGTGTTGCTGTTGAATAAATGTAACAAACCTGTTCAAAATTTGGGCAAATAGCGGTTGGATGTATTTAATAACAAAGATTTGAACAAATAAATAAAATTTAGGAAAAAAATTTGAGCAGATAATAAAATTTGGACAGATAGATTTAAACAAATAAGCAAAAAAAATTGAACAGATAATAAATTTGGAAAAATATTTAAACAGTTAAGGGAAAAAATAGTCAAAAAATTAAAAAGACAAAAACATATTTAAACAGACAGTTAAAAAATTCAACAGATAGATGAGGGGTAAAATTGAAAATAAAATGTCTTCCAATCCAAAAAAAGTATTTCTCACCAAATTATTTCACAAAGGATGGACCTTTCACTAACAAAAAAATATTTACTGGACCTAATTCCTTAGACAATTGTTAAATTGGACTTTTCAATAATTTTATCTTTTAAATTTTAAAGTGTCATAATTTTTATATTACACATCCATTTTTTTATAAAATTTATATTTTTAGAAGTTACTCTTCGAGATCTATCAAACAAGACTAATATTGAATATAAAATTATATAAAAATAAAAAAATAATAATAATTAAGCAATTGTATGAAACATTGCTGTGCAAAAAAAAAAAATGAAAATTTTCTCAGTTTCTCAAACTAAAAAATTCTTAGTTTCATACAATTAAAAAATTAATATTTTATTTTTATGAAATTTTATATTCAATATTGATATTATTTGAAAGATGTCATTGCGTAGATTTTAGAAATATAAATATGTATAACAAAAGTTATGAAGTTTTAAAATTTTGAAATAACAAAAATAAATAAATAAATAAATAAATAAAATATTTTGGTTATAGACCTCTCTCTCTTCACAAAAATTATTCCGAAAAAGATAGGAAAAAAATTTGGCGTTGGCTTCTGTCCAGTCCTTAATCGGACTGGACCATGCTGTTGGGCCCGTGGGCTCACCACGGGCCCCGTTTTGATAATTCGAACCGTTCAATATGTAGAACTCGTCGAGTACTATAAACCTATAAGAAATCACATTAATCGGATATCGGTAGCTATGTGATCAAATCAGATTTTTGTCAACCGTTATTTTATTCACCGTCCATTTTTTTTTACAAAACTGATTTGATCACATAGCTACCGATATCCGATTAACGTGATTTTTTACAGGCTTATAATACTCGACGAGTTCTACACATTGAATGGTTCAGATTATCAAAATGGGACCCGTGGTGGGTCTCCACGGATCCAACAGCACGGTCTAATCTGATTAAGGACTGGACAAAAGCCAAGCCCAAAAAATTTATGCAGAAGATCTTTTTGTTAAACAAATGGAAGTTAGATAACATAAATATCCTTATATATGTATAATGATTTTTAAGTTACAGGTGTAATGTAACTTTTGATTCAAAATTGTTTTGAAACTTTAAGATTTCATAATTCTATATATATATATATATGTGTGTGTGTCTAATTTCAACAAAATTGATATTTCTAGAATCTGTTCATTAAGATGACAATCAAACACAAGAGACTAGTAATGGTCTCGACCAACAGGATTTAACTGATGATGAACCAAGACGAAGTAAGAGAGAGAGAACATCAAAATCCTTTGGTCTAGATTTTCTGACATACTTGTTAGAAAATGAACCTCAAAGCTTTAAGGCAGCAATGACAGGTCCTAAAGCACCTTTGTGGAATGAGGCTGTTAATAATGAAATTGAATCCATTATGCAAAATCATACTTGGGAATTGGTGGATCTTCCACCAGGTTCTAAACCTCTTGGATATAAATGGATATTCAAGAGAAAAATGAAAGCAGATGGTTCAATTGACAAGTATAAAGCAAGACTTGTAGTTAAAGGTTATAGACAAAAGGAAGGACTGGATTATTTTGACACATATTCCCTTGTGACAA
Source organism: Camellia sinensis (assembly GCF_055761805.1). NCBI lineage: Eukaryota > Viridiplantae > Streptophyta > Magnoliopsida > Ericales > Theaceae > Camellia > Camellia sinensis. The sequence goes on from NC_138965.1 coordinate 89,247,973, forward strand.
GAATAACATCCATTCGCATGCTTATTGCTATAGCAGCGTTGTTTAATTTAGAAATACATCAAATGGATGTTAAGACAACTTTCTTAAACGGTGATCTAAATGAAGAGATCTATATGGAACAACCCGAAGGGTTTGTAGTATCAGGGCAAGAAAAGAAAGTTTGTCGACTTGTAAAATCCCTTTATGGATTAAAACAAGCACCTAAGCAATGGCATGAAAAATTTGAACATGCAATGCTTACTAATGGGTTTAAGATAAACGAATGTGACAAATGCGTCTATGTTAAAAACATTGACCAAGGATATGTCATAGTTTGTCTTTATGTGGATGTCATGCTTATCATTGGAAGCAGTCAAAACATGATCAAATCAACTAAGCAAATGCCTAACAAAAGATTTGATATGAAAGATATGGGGGTCGCAGATGTTATATTAGGAATGAAAATTACTAAAACATCTGACGGATATGCATTATCTCAATCTCATTATATTGAGAAAATTCTTGATAAATTTATCAATGATGATTTGAATTTAGCTAGAACACTTGTAGACATCAGTCTTTATTTATCGAAAAATAAAGGTGATGCAGTGTCTCAGTTAAAATACTCCCAAATCATTGGAAGCCTAATGTACCTAATGAATTGTACTCGTCCTGATATAGTTTATGCTATCAGTGAATTGAGTAGGTACACTAGTAACCCTGGAGAAGACCATTGGAAAGCGATCATTCGGGTTCTTAGATATCTAAGATTTACTCGTGATCATGGTTTGAACTTTACTCGATATCCAGCAGTACTCGAAGGTTATTGTGATGCCAATTGGATATCAGATACTAAAGATTCAAAATCCACTAGTGGATATGTCTTTACTCTAGGAGGCGCTGCTGTTTCTTGGAAGTCCACGAAACAAACTTGCATCGCACGATCCACAATGGAATCGGAGTTCATTGCTTTAGACAAAGCAGGTGAAGAAGCAGAATGGCTTCATCACTTCTTAGAAGACATTCCAATGTAGCCAAAACCTGTGCCAGCTATTTGCATTCATTGTGATAGTCAATCTGTAATAGGCAGGGCACAAAATCACATGTATAACGGTAAGTCACGATATATTCGTCGTCGACATAATACCGTAAGGCAATTGTTGTCAAACGGAATAATCTCAATGGATTATATAAAATCTAAAGAGAATATTGCGGATCCGTTAACAAAAGGTTTGACAAAAGAGCTAGTGTATAGTTTATCAAAGGGGATGGGATTAAAGCCTATTACATAAGAGTCGTCATAATGGTAACCCTACTTATATGACTGGAGATCCCAAGAACTAAGTTCAAAGGGACAACTAAGTTATGTATGGCTCGCCAGAAATCACCAAGGGATTAAAAAATTCCTACCCATTCCTATGGTGAGAGTGATATCTGCAACATATGTTGTCTGCAGGGGTATAAGGATAAGCTTTGCTTTTAATGATTACTTATATCTTGATTAAAGGCATAAAATCAAGACGAGTATAAGGAGATACTCACAATAAGAATCACCTATATGAGTGTTGAACTGGGGCCGGTTCTATGAGAATGAAAAAGGCTACATTCTCTAGAAATACTCATGGAAAACCAGGTGCGTTCAAGGCCAAAATGAACACAACAGTGAGAACCACGATGTGTCAGAAGATATTTTGTGTGAAATCTATTGTCTTGGCTTACACAAACGGCTGAACAATTCAAGGCATCGCGTCCATTGGTTAGCCAGTAAGTCCGATAGGTTATCACTAGGGAAGGTTCAAGGCCGAAAACTACCTATCCTGATGCAAGATATTTTCGACTTATACTCTTTCGTAAAAGTCTGTATATTGTTGCATTTTCATTGTCATCAAATTCCATTCATGTGGGGGATTATTGGAAATGGTAGAAAAATTTTGGGTAAAACCAGAATTTTTTCTCAAGTTTGGTCTATTTTTTAGGTGGGCCTCGAGCGTCGATTTACTCGAGTCAAAGTGGTAACGCGTTCTATGCCGCGTTGTGATTCACGCGGTATATTTGGTTGCTCAAAACCATTACCGAGTGAATGGGAAGTTGAAGCCAAAGTGTGCTCCATGGAAATGGAGTTTTGGTGGAAATTTCTTAAGGTTGTAAATTGGCTTGTCCCACATTAATTTGGTGGGAAGTTTTGAAAGGGTTTATAAGGCTTGGGTTAGATACTTGGGGTGTGCCCCAAGGGTACCCAAGTGTTTTAGAGGGAGAGGTTATGGGCAAAATGGGTTAGACCCATTGGACCCAAAAATCACCACACACGCGCGCCGCCGCCGCCGTCCGTCCGGTCGGGCGGGCTGGGCTGGGCTTGGGCGCGGGTGTGTGGTTGGGCTTGTTCGGCTCAATACTAATCTTTTTGGGCCAAAAACATTTGAATTTAATTTTATTTTTTTGGTAAAATAAAATCCAGAATTCAAATTAAACTGGTTTAGATTTTTTGTACATCCAAACAGGGCCCTTCCCGGTTTCAAACAGAAATAAACTAGTTTGGAATTAGTGCACACCCAAACAGGGCCCTTCCTGGTTTTTGCTATCTGTTTGAATTATTAACAGATTCAAATCTGTTTGAATTCAAAACCAACAGGTATCATACCTGTTCAATTTAAAACCAAGAGCCACCTTTACATCTATAAATAGGACCACCCTCATTTGATGTTATTAATTCAGAAATCTCGTATTTCACCTCTGCTAATTTTATTCTTCATCTTGCTGCATTTTATTTCTGAAAGAAATAGTGTAAACACTTAGTGTGTTCGTAAGGCAAACAATTTGTAGTGCTGCTATTGTTTGTGGTAAGATCATTTCATCCTGGGAGATAGACGTCCAAATTCTGAAAGCACCGTGGAGATGACGAATCTGTCTTAAGGACACAGTGTCAAACACTGGACTTGATCAAAAAATAATTCGAAGAAATTAAATCAAATAAGTTATTTAATTTATTTTCCGTGTTGTTTTTATTTGCTTATTTATTCAGATTTTAATTTTGTTTTTGTAACAAAATAAAATCTGTTTTTATTTATTTATTTTTATTTTCAAGTTTGATTTTTGTAATCAAACAAATTCTCTCATTTTCTTTATTTCTTTATATTCTGGTTGTTGTTTAGTACACAACAGAATTTAATTTAATTAAATACAATGAAGATTTGCATGCTATCAAACATAAGTGTTCCAGCTTTTCTTTATAAGAGTCGACACCACTGTTGCGGAGGTCGACCCCTGTGGCTATTTTTCTAGATTTTGTTCAGTTGGGCTCTACTTTTGGGAGGATTTTTGACTTGTTTCTTTCATTTAACCTTGGAGTTATTATGCTAGTAATACTTAGTCACTATAAATAGATCCAAAGTCATTTTTTCTCATGAGTTGTCTTCTCTTTTCCCTCTTTCACCCGTAACTCTCTCTCTCAACTTTTACTTTTTCTCACCCAAAACCTTAGATCTACTCACCTAGAGGTATCTTCTCACTTTGATCCATTGAGATAAAGTGTAGATCGTGGCAAGAGCTTTCTTTTGATTCGAATAGCTTGCGATATCGTTGATATGGGAAATTCTCCGGGTTCTTCCTGTCTACCCTTTGAGCTTGAGGTAGGGACTTTCTACACCTTTCTATGATTTTTAACTTAGTTATTTGTTAATTGTGTAAATAAATGTTAAGATTTGGAAAATTTTAGACGAACTTAGGGTTTACTTTAAAATCAAAAGAGGGGTTTTCAAATGAAAGTGTTAAAAATGGTTATGAATATAGATATGAGGTTGTGTTATGTTAAATTTGTTGATTTTGACACATGGGTTAGATTTGGGAGAAAATGGGGTTTAGCCCTAAAATGTTTCAAATGATTATTTTGTATAAATAATGGAATTGGTATAAGAAGTGTGAAATTTGATAGATATATATGTAAATGATGGAGTTGGATAATTGCCATCTTTCAACTATGGAAATATGGATAGTTTATCTATTTTGGAGATTGTATATCTGTTTAGAAATATCTATTTTGGGCTATCAGCGGAGGACAGCTATGATTGTTGTAACAATTGCATGAGGATTAGGTGAATTGAAACTAATCTCTTATCGATTGTCATTGAATATGACTGTGTTTTAATACATTGTATATGTATGATTTTTGGAAGGAAAGGGGGATGTATTCTATGTTTGTGAAGAGAAAGGGGATGGACTCCGTTGAATTAAGTTGACTTGTGTATTCAGGGTGAAAGTCTCGAAAACCACACGTATATACATAGGTGTCGATTCCCGCGAACGAAATTTTCATAAAATGGCAAATTGAAGTGTTTATGTGATGCTTGAATTAGTTCGAGAACCACTGGGTCGTAACCTCAGTTGGGTTATCTAGGTAACAATGGATTTAACTCATGGATTGAAATGAAATGAATTGTCATGAAATAAAGTAAAACTAAAATGGCTTAAGATATAAGACTTGGCATATTATGATTTTGTAACAATACAAATGATTTTGTCATAGGCATTGCATATGCATTTTATACTCATACCTTTGTTAAGATTCATATATTGTGTTAGATTATTTTTACTAGCTTTTGGCTTACCCTACTTGGGAAATACTATTTTCAGGTGCTGGTAATATGCCTCCGCCAAGGACTTAACTTGGAAGGACTGTGGAGCTGAAGGCTCAATTTCTGTTTACTTTGTATTTATTTTTTTTCAAGCCTAGGACTTTACTTGTATTGAGTTGACTCATTTTGTTGTAACCAAGCACGATCTTGAAAATATTAAGCCTTCAGGGCATTTTTGTCTGTTTATCTTCCTTTCTTTTCTTAAACTGGCAGCATATGCTATAAATTCAAGGCTAGGCTTTATGAATGTATGATGCATGTGTTTCTCTTTTATATATCATATTGAATTAATGGAATATAACCTTATTATTGTTGTTCTCATGTATTGGATATTGTGGGTGGATTATTGTATCTATTTTGAGGGCGTTACAGAGCACAAATTAGAAGGTCGTCGATCTTAGATCTAAAATCTCCAATCTATAATTTGTTCGAACTAGAGTGAAATTTTACTGTCCGAAAAATAGAGTATTATGAGAGAGAGAGAGAGAGAGAGAGAGAGAGAGAGCATAGATTTGAGGTAACTAATCTTTGATCCAAAGTCATTGGTCTTAGATCTAAGATGATAAAGACGAACAATGAAGATAGTGGTTGCCTATGGTAGATCTAATATGATAGCATTGGTGACGAACCATAGAGGTGATGAATGGTAGCGACGGTGGTAGTAGAGACGTCAGAGAAAGAGTTCCATGACAGCAGGGGTGAAGACGGTGAAGAGAGAGCTCAATAGTGGCTATGAAGATGGTGGAAAGAGTTGTTAGAAATAGAGATAAGAAGATAGAAAATTTTGAGAAAAATTGAGAAACTGTAGAAAAATAATTAGTCATGGGCAAAAATGTCCAAAAGATTTTCAATTTGTCATTTTGACAATAAAAAAAAGATGAAGGATCTTAGACATTAAATTTTTTTAAATTGGACTTTTCACAAGATGTAATCCATTTGAGGGAGTTTTAGCAAAAAAATCCCAAAAAAATATATAAATGTCACATCAAAATATTACGCTTCACTCAAGAGAAGTTATTTGGTGTTCTTGAGGCATGATCAAGTGGTACCACAAGAGAGTTGCAATTGGTGAAATGGGTGGAGCCTACAATTTTGTGTTGCAATATGAAGGCATGGTGTTTATTGATCAGTAAATGGCATTGCCACATAGTGCACCTAATAATTTTCTTTTTGCAAAACGCACATATTATCATGTGTGGGTATTTTCTTAAAAAAAAATAAACTAATCGGATTTATTAAAATAAAATATTTTGAGCAAGACTTCGCGTCAAACAATTTTATAATATAAGACTTCTTATTAAATGCCTACAAATTTAAATTTGAGTAATAATATTATGAAGTGTCAAATTTGAGTGGAAGCTATGGTTTAGAATGTAGTATTAGAGAAATAGTAATGCTAGGAAGACAGTTAATAATGTGGGATCTACCTTTTGTGAGAGAGTTGTCTCACATTTTGTATTTGGTTTATATGTATACAAACTTACTTTTAGAGAAAATATCATTTTGTCTCCTAAACTATCACTCAAAAAGCAATTCAACCCATGTTCTTTTATTAATATTAACTTTCTATCTAAATTATTTGATTTTGTATCAATTTTACCCCACTATCAATTATTTTTTATAATTAAACAGAGGTTGGTGACATCCAAACTTCATTTAAACTTTCATTTTACCCCCAAAATATTTTCAAAATATCAATTAGATCCCTGAATACAATAAAGTTTTCCTACTCAAATTGATATTTTAGAGGAAGTTTGAGGGTAAAATGAAATTTCAAACGAAATTTCGGTATCATGTCTACAACTTCTGTTTCATTTTAAACGGCGGGCAGGAATAAAATTGATCCAAAATCAAATAGTTTAGATATAAAATTGATATTATTAAAAGAACAATAGTTGAATTAATTTTTTAGTGATAGTTTGAGAGGTCAAATAATATTTTCTCGTTATATTATTTTAACAGAAAATTTTATAATATTACACACCTAAGATTTCTTCAAATTCAACCATGAGTTGAGTTGGATTATTTTTCCATAAAACAATCATAAACTAAAATTAATTTGTTTAAGAAGATAACTAACCTTTTTCCGCCATCTTGTTTTTCTACCCAAGCCCTCCTACCTCTCTCTTCTTATTTTCTCTTTTGTTTGAATGAAATAACAGAGAGACAACTCAAAACTTTTTGTCCTCTTTTAACAAGAGTTCATAATCCAAAGTACAAATGGACAAGAGAGCAATTCACTGGAAATTTAGAATTCAAAGAAAAAAAAAAAAAAAAAATTCCCAATTTTGAAAGAAGCAAGTCACATGAAATGTTATGTGAATGAGGGATCTTCATGCTACTGCTAACCTTTTCTTCTACCATTTTGTGATATACCTATAGAATAACAACAGTAACAATGCAAATGCCAATGGTACACCATCTAGATGGCTAAGAAAACAAGCCAAGTAATAATACTAAGCTTGGCTTGGTCAGATTGTGAACTGTTAAGGTAGATGTGCCAATAAAGTAGCTTAATGCACCAAGAATTTGCCTCAACTAGGAGAGTAATGAAAAAAAAAGAAGTGAATAGATAAGACATAACAAGGGGTATGCCTTGAAATTGGATTAATAATCCAACATAATCTACAATTCGATGTTTGGATAAGATAATTGGAATCGAGACTTAGTAGTCCACTTAGACATAGTATCCCTCCTATGGGAGACTATTAAATACCATGAGAGGTGGCGAGATACAAAATGAAGCACTTTAGAGAGGTCAGACTAATTAGTTAAATTATAAAATTGACATAATTTTATAAATCTCTTTTTATAATCCTAAATTAATGTAAACATGGAATAAGATACATAATCCAAATGAATTAATAATTTCAGGACTAATAGTCTTTGGAATGCTAATCCCATCTAATTCAATCCGCTTAAAGGGGGCTTTTCCCAAATTAAGGCAAAATAGCAATCTATTTCCCAAACTATGTCTAGTTTGAACGGAATTCCCAAACTACGTTAAAACGTGGTTAAAAACCACGCTTTTATCGTTTTTGTAGCCCAACTGCAAAAAAATTGTAAAATCGTAAAAGCGTAGTTACAAACCACGCTTTTAATTAAGAAAGCGTGGTTACAAACTACGTTTTTAAGGAAATTTGATTTATATAGAAAACGTTGTTTCTAACCACGCTTTTAAATAATTTTTTTGTTCCAGAAAACGTGGTTCACAACCACGCTTTTACGAAATAATTTTTTTTTTCAAAAAACGTGGTTCACAAACATGCTTTTACATAAAATTGTTTTGTAATCAAAATGTAAGATAAGCAAAGAGGTAGCTCAAATGGTAACGCACTCCTTTCCATAGAAGCAATATGGGGTTCAATCCCCCACATCTCCAAACTCTTGTTTTTTTTCAAATTCAATTCAATTTTTTTCCCCTCAATTCCCCCCCCCCCTCCACTTATTCAATTTTTTTCGCCTCAATTTCCCCCCTTCCACTTACTCTATACTTTATATATTTATTATGTTATTTTTTTTTTTGTCAAAAAAAAGTAAAACATTTGTTTGGTTAACTAATATTTATAATAAAAATTATATTTAAAATAAAAAATAATTTTTTTAAAATTTTTTTTAATATTTAAAATATTAAAAAAATATAACACATAAATGTATGAAATATAATGCACATTAAAATAAATAAATAAATATTTATGTGTTGTATTTTTTTAATATTTTAAATATATTTTTTAAATAATAAAAAAAATTATTTTTTTTATTTTAAATATATAATTTTTATTATAAATATTTTATTTTATTTTATAAATATATTTTTAAATATTTTAATTTTTTTGTTATGTATTTGGTTACGATTTGAGTGTAGAGTTTTTAAAGTAACGTGGAATTTCGAGTTATGTGTTTGGTTATGAGGTTTGAAAATAATTTTTTAATTGAGTTTTGAGTTATGTGTTTGGTTATGATACGAGTGTGGAAATGTGTTTTGAGTTTAAAATATTAAAATTAAAAAAATTAAAATATTTACAAAATAAAATAAAATATTTAAAATAAAAAAAATTATATTTTAAAAATATTTTATTTTATTTTTTTTATTTTAAATATATATTTTGTAAATATATATTATGTTGGATTAATAATCCAACATAATCTACAATTCGATGTTTGGATAAAGATAATTGGAATCGAGATTAATAGTCCATTTAGACATAGTATCCCTCCTATGGGAGACTATTGAATAGCATGAGAAGTGGCGAGATACAAAATGAAGCACTAAAGAGAGGTCAGACTAATTAGTTAAATTATAAAATTGACACAATTTTATCAATCTCTTTTTATAATCCTAAATTAATGTAAACATGGAATAAGATACATAATTCAAAGGAATTAATAATCTCAGGACTAATAGTCTTTGGAATGCTATTCCCATCTAATTCAATCCGCTTAAAGAGTTGCTTAAAGGACTCTTGAGTCATTTAACCTTACCTTACTAAAAAAAAGGCAATGAAAAATGAACTATCAGAGCACTAGAGTTATGGACTTCGCTCCATGGGTACAGAATCACAAATCCTGGATTCTTTCTACATCTAGGAGTTGCACATATTGCGATCCAGCGTTGGTACTCAACCAAGTCTTGAAGAAGAATTCATCCAACTGGATCAGGATGTCAATTAGAGTTCGTTTAGGAGTAAGTTATTTTAATTAAAAGTTAAAAAGTCATTAAAAAATCAAAAAGTCCACAAATAAATAAATAAGATTTAATCCATCCAAAAAAGTCAAATATTCTTTCTTATTCAATCTACTATTTGCATGTTTTTCTGCAAAAAAAAAAAAAAAAAAAAAAAAAAGGCAAAAAAGTCCTTTCCAAACATAATTGGTATTCACCTCATACTTTAACCACATTAAAAAAAAAATAAAAAAAAAATAAAAAAATTCACATCCCAAACGGGCCTTAATCACTGTCCAGTTGGAAATCATGAGCTAATGCTATAATCACAGGTGCATTTCTTCTTAAACAATATGACTTATATTGAATCTTGGTTGTAGCCATTATTACTGAGGTCAAGTTTGGCATATTATAAAAAAGTCAAAAAGTCAAAAAATTACTCAAAAAGTTAAAAATTTAACACTATTCATCAAAAGTCAACAATAATGGCTGCACAACTCCTAATCCTATTTTTCCCTGCAAATCAATTTTTACAATTTTTTATTACACATTTTTCGATAAAAAGTTAAAAAATTAACCAAAACATCCATATTTTCTTCCTCAATTTTTTAGTCTAAAAAGACAAAAAATACACTTATTTAGGACACCCCAAGTAACCCCTGATATCTCAAATGCTTCTGAAATGTCTAGGCAATTTTTAGCAATATGCTCTTTTGATGTCTAAAAGAATGAAAAGCTTCAATGAGTTGTTTGAGCTCTGATGGAAAAGAGCCAATGGGTTAGGCATGGATTCCTCAAGACTTCCTTTTCAAGACACATTTGACATGATTTGTTATGCATTTTACAAATTTCCTACTTGGACAATTACAATCATTGAATATAGTTATTCAGAATCAAGAAGAATTAACATACACATTTCTGCTCCACACAAGCATCATTGAAATGACCAAAGAGATCAATAAGAATTTCACATATTTTTATTGGGTGAACTTTAAGATTTTCAAAGGAAAAATAAATAAATAAAGGCAGATGAACACATGCAATCGTCCCAAGTAACCCTATATCACAGTCAAAACTTCTATGATGAACACATGCATTTTCCCATCAACTATAATTTTCCTGGAAATTTTCTGCGAAATAATTGACAGAACCAACTATAATTTCCCAGGCAGAGTTTTGATCTCTTCATAATATTCCAGCTACTGAAGAATAGTGATGGCATATGTTCCAGCTCAATCTGAATTTGACCTTTTTGTATATGGATAGGCAACATGAAAATATATTTTCGTTTGGGAACCATCTTTTTTAGTCAAAAAGTCAAAAAGTTACTAAATTAGCCAAAAAGCCAACAATCTATACCAAAAAGTCAAAGATTCTCTTTTCTCTCTACTTTTTGCACATCTTTTCGTAAAAAATCAAAAAGTCATCCCAAACATACTAGTTTTTTTTAGCTCATATTTTAGCCAACTAGCTAAAAAGTTACTAAATTAGCTTGTTCCCAAACGAGGCCTTAAACAATATAAAAGCTGAAATCCAAACGAAGTCAGTCCACCAAAATTGAAAAGGAGATAAGAAGCAAAGAAAGAAAACAATGATCCTCACGCTCTACATTTGAGCAATGTTTCTCTGCAATGCTAATCTGAATGAACTGGGAACTAAGAGGCAGACCTAACTCATAATAAACTAGCATTTCCATAGGGTAGGAAAGTAAAGATAACTGCAGAACTCTACAGGTTTGATAGATCAGGGTAGAAGTTCTTCCCTATCCTAAACAGCAAGCCGATCTCATTAGTCCATCCCAAGAAAGCCATATATGTTCTCAAAATTGTCCACTATAAGCTCTTTCTTTTTTGTTCTAATTTTCAGATCTTTATTGTCGTCTACGATCCTTACCAATCCTTTAAGCAAAATAGCAAAGTGAAGAAATAAGGCTTACCAGACTCGGTCTAGGTTACTCTGTTAGTATGGAATACAGAGCATAGGTTGGGTAGTTAAATTTAATTATTTAAGTAGCTAGTGAATAATGTAACAATAAGTTTGAGATTTTGTACTCATAATTTATCCATTAACAAATTTGATAATCGTTCCTATAACTTATTGTTGAATAAGCATATTTGACAAAATACAAGGAGCACATATACATGGGAGCATAGTTGTCAAATCGGGATTCGAATAATAACGCTTTCATCAACGAAAATCTTTCCTTAACAACCACCTACTTATTTGAGATATCAAATCCTTGTGAATTGAAATGCCTTGTACTGAATCACAAATTGAATCGAATTTTCCACTAAAGAAAGTACACAAAGACAAATTCTCAATTTCCAATCAATAGTAACTCAACAACAATATTCTTAAATTTTTACAACAAAACTAATAGAAACCTCAAAGGGGGTTAAGAAACCCAAATCCCAAAACTTTTTCAAAAATCTCACATGATATCTTCAAAAAATTCTTTTTATAAATGCAAACACTTTTAGACAAAGTTGAAAATATAGGACTAGAATATTGTAGAGAGAAGGTTTGTGTTTTTTCTACAGTTCGAGTCTCTAAGAGTAAATAGGTAGGGAGAAAGTCAAAATGATGGCCTATAGTAACCCTAAAGATCTTTAAAAGGTTAAGTAATAAACCCTTTTCAAACAACAAAAACCAAAAGAAATGACAAAAATAATTTCAACAAATTGAAAGTGAATTGATCGATTCACAATTTACTGATTCGGTTCAACGATTCACTATTTGCAATTTAAGCAACCCATTCGTATCAATTACCCATTGAATCCAATATGATTCAAACCATGAATAGTACAATGCCAATAATAGAGCATGAAAGGCACATAGCTAACAAAATTCTGGAATCCTTGGCTACTTTTTCAACGACAACGTCAAAGGGAGAAATCACATTTATTTAACCACTCAAAATTAAAGATTTTTTTTGGTAACTAAATTCAGATAGATGATAGTGCCAAGGGGGCACCAACCAAGTACACAAACAAGTCAAAAAACCTCTGCATCTACACAAAACCACAAACAAAGCTAAAAGTCCTCTGAGCTTGCAAACCAAATTTCATGGACATCCAATGTCAAACCCCTCCTCTTATTGATAGGATATTAATAGAACTTTCTATCATACCTGTGCAATCAACTAATTTGTAATTATAAAAACCCAGTCCCTAATATGGATAATCAGGTCTAGATTTCAGAGGTGTTTTCAACTGCAGATTTTATAGATTTAGGTTTTGCACAATAATTGAATCAAACAATTCCATGTCTAGCAACCTTTACCAGTACTCCCTAATCAATATATACGATCTTTGTAAAATTTCAAAAAGAAAAAAGTAAATTACATTCGAAGATAGTCAGAACAACAATCTACGCAACCTGAGTTGGCAAATTATGATAATTTTTCTGTTAGTATCAAATGACTCAAATTGGATCCCTAGACCTTTCCACTAATATTCGCTTCATTGATCTGAAGCCTACAGCTGAATATCAATCAACCATGAAGCAATAAATATAGCAATGTAACCTAGGCAACTCTTTTCATACAAATTAGATCATTCTGCTCATGTACGGATCATGGTGTATAGAACAAATGTATGCAGTTCAATTAAATGATAATTAAGATGGAAAAAAAAAAAAAAAAAGCAGAAATCAGCAATAAAGATATTTCTAAAATTGATAAAAATTCATTGCTCGGGATACAACAAAATACTACAAAAGTTCCAAAGCTATGGAATCAAACAAATTAGAAAGTGAAAAAGAACTAAACCATTTCAAATATTCTTATCATCTTCATTTTTCTTCACAGTTTTCTTTGATGTTGCCTGTGAGTACAAGAAAGTCCCGAATATTGCAATGGCGGATCCAAGTGCATTCAAAGGCCTAACAGGGTTCCTGAAAACCAAAATAGTAGATATGATCACCACAACCCTCTTCATTGTGTTACCAACTGAGAACGTCAGAGGGCTAATCTCATCCAGTGCTTGATATGATGACTGGTTATAGAGATGGTAAAACACCCCAGATAGGATCACCCATATGTAAAATGTGGAAGGTTTCCCTATAGTTTCAATTGCTTTTTGATACCCCACAACCCATTGAGATCCTTCAACAAACACTGCCACTGGAAATAAGTAAAGCAATGAAATTATACTGATCCAACCATATAAATTCAACCCATTCACTTCCTTAAAGCTCTGTAAACTTCGTTTCGAATAAATGTTACGGAGAACAAATCCAACATTGCTAATCAAAGCCCCCCACAACCCTTGAAAATTGAAGGAAACTTCAGTGATAGCAGCTAAAGAACAACCGAAAACAATAGGGAGGATTGAAAGCCAAACCTTTAGAGGATACGAATCACCAAGGAACGATGAGAACACGACGGAGAAGACGGGTTCTGAAGATTTGATGACATGGGTGAAAGAAACAGCCACTTTAGAGAATGAAACACAGGCTGAGATGTGGCCAATTGTGTGGAACAAGGCAGGTCCAAGAAGGGCCATGATGAATGGTTTAGAGATTTTTGGGCATGGTTGGAGCTTGAAAGACCAGAGAAAGAACATCCAAACAGACCCAACAAAGAGCTGAAATGAGGCAAGAAGCCATGGATATGGAAAGATGTTCAAAACCTTTTTGTTATAGATGTTGAACACAATGTTTTGGAAGTACCAGAGACCAAAAACAACAGCTAGTTGGAGTGTTTTGTTTGGATTTGAAACCTCAATTTCTCCATCTGGGTTGGCTTCTTGTGGGGTCCCAGAGGCTGCTCTGAGGATTTGTGAGGTGGGTTTGAGAGAAAACTCAAATGGGTGTCCACAGATTCGATTGAAATGTGTGGTTCGATGAGAGATCTGAGAAGTTGGTTTTGAAGAAGAACCAAGTAAGTGGACATGGTTGGAGATTTTGAACCCAGATTCAACAAAGCCAGAGGTGGATTTGTTGAAAGGAAGAGATGGGCAGTGTATGTTTCTTTGATTATGAGGCCTGTTGTTGGCAAGATTTGGATCAAAAAGTGAAGCATTTATGGGGTAATTATGGTTGGATCTGGAGAAAGTGACACCTGAGGTGGGGAGAAGATTTAAAGTAAGCATTTTTAGAGAGAGACAAAGAGATCGACAGAGAGATCCTGTAAACAAAAAGGTAGACGAAGAAGTTGAGGAGGAGTTTGAACAAACTCCAATTGTGAACAGAGATTCCGAGGGGTGAAAATCTAGGTGGTGTACCTATTATTGATTAAAATAATAAAAAATATTAAAAATTTTAAAAATTTTATTAAATATTTTATATGAATTTAAAATTCATATTTATAAAAAACATTTAATAAAATATTTAAAACACTAAACATTATTCTAAACATTATTCTAAAATGGGTATGGTTTCTGTCCAGTTCGATGAATTGGACCGTGTTGTTGGACTCGTGGAGGCCCACCACGGGTCTTGTTTTGATAATCTGAACTGTCAATGTGTAGAAATCGTCGAGTACTATATGCCTGCTAAAAATCACGTTGATCGGATATCGATAGCTATATGATCAAATCAGTTTCGTATTAAAAAAATTAGACGGCGAACAAATTAACGATTGACAAAAAATAGTTTTGACCACATAGCTATCGATATCCAATCAACGTGATTTTTTACAGACATATAGTACTCGACGATTTCTACATAATGAACGGTTCAGATTATTAAAACGGGACCCATAGTAAGTTCCCATGAACCCAACAACACGATCCAATCCGATCCCAAACTGAACAGAAGCCATACCCTTCTAAAATAATAGATCTCACGCCACTTGTCTAGACATAAAAAGTGCGAAGCAGTGCTGACCTCAATGAATAATTTCTCGTCCTAGGGACCCAACCAACGGTACTTGGTTGTTTCTGTTTCCTACTTTTATGGATCAATTTTTTAAGGCAGATTAGGGAAATTCTATCCTATGCATTTATATTTATGAGTCGTGTGTTTTTAGTTATGGACTAATTTTTTTTTAGGTGTTTTGAAAAATAGTTATGCATTTTATTGTGTTATTATTTATAATTTATTGTGATATTAATTATGATTTAAAAAAAAATTGTTATACCTTAGTGATATTTGGTTATAATTCTTTGTTTTAGCTATAACTTCCATAATATTAAATTATGTCATTTGTAATAGTCGAACTCATAAATGACGTAACTTGTATATGGTGCACACATTTAGCATTAGTCGGGCACAATATTTTAAAAATTAGACAGGTGATCGAACCGAAAAAAGACCAAATGGATGTATCGCCGGTTCAACTGTTGAGTCGAAGTGGACAAACTGCAACGTTATAATTGATAATATATAATTATAAACAAATAAATAAAAATATATACAAGTACTAAAATAAAATAAAAATTATTGTATAATATTTACTAATGATATTTAATAAAATCATAGTTGATAAAATAAAATAAAAAGTCACTAGTTTTAAAGAAAATAAAAAAAAAATTAGCATTCCCTCCAAACAAATTGATTAAATTAGGGCTGAGTAATGAATTCGTAAACCAAACCAATCCAATCCAATCTGGTAGGTTTGGAGTAAATTTTTGAATCCGTGGTCCAATTCTAAATTGAAAAATTGAAGAACCATTTCCCACAGATCAGTTCTGAACTTCACTACACGGTTCTGGATTAGAACTGACCCGAACCATATGCAACTTCGACTATATTCATGCCATACACCCCTATTACATACTATCCTAATGCAACTAGATGATTATGAACCGCTTTAGATTAGAGAGGATTTTTCGTATGATGAGACGCCTATTCATTTATTGGATTTGAAAGAGAATATGTTGCATACAAAAGTTATTAAATTTGTTAAGGTACTATGACATAATCATCTAGATGAAGAGACAACTTGGTAACACGAGGACGAGATGCGCGAAAAGTACCCACACTTATTCTTATAATTTACTCAGGTTAGTTTCGAAAACTGTCACGATCCAAACCCGCCCCTATGGGTTTAGCACCGTAACCGGCCAGTAATCCAAGATTACCGAAGGCCTGCTTAACAGTAATACAGTAAAACAGAGTACAGGAGCCTGGCGGAAGCCAAAACAGTAAATAATCAATGTCCAATGAGCTGTGACAGTCTGTATGCAAAAAGACTTTTCATTCAAATATATACAGTCGGACAAAACAGTATGTACATATATGCAATCATTCAGTTCAGGGACCTAATCCCTATTAAACAGTACAGTACAGTAAACAAAACAGTTACAGAAACAGAAGGGGGAACTAAAACACCCCTAAGCCATAACTTGACGGGCTCGAAACCTCGCAGTGAGGCACAGTGGTTGGCTTGACAAAACGGAAGCTTACCCCGACGCTTCTAACCACGGCCTGGTGCCTGTACACCTACATATATATATGAGCAGTGAGCTAAAGCTTAGTGAATAACGTAATGCGTAAAGAGGTTAAGAATGAATGTCCTTACAGTAATGAAAACAGTTCGTTAATTCAGTATATCAGTCATTCAGTCATATGTGGTACATCCATTAGCATAACAGTACAGTAAACAGTACGTCTTAAAAGACCGAACAGTAAATGATGGCCATCAATCAGTAACAGTAGTGGTTCCAACAAGGGAACCGATAGAGATCTCTGTAACAGTAACAATAAACAGTAGTTGCTAAGGGTGCCACAATACAGTTCAGAATATAGGACATACATTCATTCAATTAACAGTATCAGTTCAGAAAGCAGTACAATTCAATTGTTCAGAAGATAATCATTTTGAACATATCTTTACACAGTTGTTACTCACAGAGTTCTGGGCTACAGTAAAGCTAGAGCGCGTCCCCAGTCGCCAACCCTACACAGTTACAGATTGAACACACACTAAGCCACACAGTTGGGAAAGATAATAACTTAATCCCTAATTTGCCTCGGTGTGTTCCACATCTATATCCTCATTAAGATGTCCTAAACTAGGCCTAAGAATGCCTAGGATGGGATGAGGATGCAAAGACGCACTTTAAAAGCATTTCCAAAATTTTCAGAAAACAGTGGTCACGCTCGAGCGTAGGTCACTCCGCTCAAGCGGACATGCAGACAAAGGTTTCCGCTCGAGCGTAGACTTACCCGCTCGAGCATTCTGCAGAACAGTCAAAAGTGCTGGGTAGGTGAAAATCACGTTCGATTGGGCGCTCGACACCGGCTCGAGCATGAGACACAACGTCACGCTCGAGCGTCAATTATTCCACTCGAGCGGACTTTAAAACAGTGCAAAGTACTGGGAGCACGAATTTCACGCTCGAGCGCCAGTAACCCCGCTCAAGCGTGAGTTCAAAATCTGGAATTCCCAGATTTGAACCTCAAGCTCAAATTCAACATTTAAAGCATAAATTTCGATCCTCTTGGGCCAATTTTCCAAAATACATCCCAAAACTCATAGTTTAACATGATTCCAAAGCTCAATTGTAAAATCAAAGGCCAAGGGTGTTTCAAACAACTCAACTCAAACCAATTTTTCATGAACATGCTACAACCAAGACATGCATGAAATCCAAATCATTTTAAAGCTTCAATTTCATGCTCTAACGAGCCAATTGTTCCAAAAACAAGACGAAATCATGGACTTAAGCTTAATTATGAACATGCATGTGACAATTCGTCATAAAAACAACTTAAAATTCATCAATACAACCATGCATGCATGAACTAAGTTATATTTCAACATGTGAAGCTATTTCATGACTTAATCCACTAAATTTGACATGAATCATGTAAGAACAAGTTCAACTCACAAACAAGAGGGTAATAACACTACCTTAGGTCTTGTATCCAAGGTCTAGGAGCTCAATTTGACAATTCTCAAACAATTCATTCAAGTTCTCTAGCCAAACCCTCAAGATCAAGTCAATTCTCTCACTCTCTCCCTATGAGGTCGGTTGTAGGCAACAAATGGCTGATGAAGTGTGTTTGTGTCAAAGTGTGCAAGCCTTTAAACGTGTGAGTTAGTGGCCACTAAGTGGCATTTTGGCAATTAAGTCCACCTACTGCAATGCAGCTTAATTTAATCTAGTTTAATCATGCCTAATCAGTTTTCAGATAGTTACACCATTAAATCACATAAATTCTACTGATCACGGAACACTAATCAATTTCCGGTTCGGCCGCCGATAAGGCCTTCAATTCGCAATTTAAACACAAAAACATGAACAGATAATTGAACGACAAACAGATAGACATACAATTAAACAGGTATGCTTAATCAATTCAGTCCCAGATTTCAGTCAATCAATTCAGTTACCAATCATAATCAGTTTCAGTTTAGCAGAAATCAGTGGTTAATCGGTAAATAGTGACGAGGGTTGTTACAAAAACAAAACTTTTCTTTTAGAGGGGAGAATATGAGAACCCAATATAAAAATAAAAATAAATAAAATAAAATAATTCTAAAGAAAATCCAACCACAAAGTATGCAGAAAATCGACATAACAAGCTAAAACAAAATAAATGAATGTTGTAAAGATCCATAAGTTAGAGTCCCTGTTGAGCCATGAATCCACTCTAAGTCATTCTCTCAGCTAAAAATGTTTAACAATTAAGTTAGTTGATAGCTCAGTGAGTAGAAACATGAATAGTAAATACAGTTCTAAAAACAAGGTTTCATTCCAAAATAAGAAGTATATAACAAAAACTAGATTGACATACAGCTTTGATAAAAACAATCTGATTTAAAAACAAGGTTCCACAATTGTCACGACCCAAACCCGGCCCTATGGGTTTAGTACCGTAACCGGCCAGTAATCCGAGATTACCGAAGGCCTGCAGAACAGTAATACAGTAAAACAGAGTACAGGGCCTGGCGGAAGCCAATACAGTAAATAAATAATGTCCATTGAGCTGTGACAGTCTGTATGCCAAAAAGATTTTTCATACATTTATACATAACAGTACAGAACAGTATGCACGATATTTACAAGCATTCAGATTAGGGACTCGACCCTATATAACGGTACAGTAACATACAGTCTATACAGAACGGTAAAACAGTACAGAAGGGGGAATTGTAAAACACCCCTAAGCCTTAACACAATAGGCTCGGAACCTCGCAGTGAGGCACATAGGCTGGCTTGACAAAACTGGAGTAACCCTGACGCTCCTAGCTGCGGTCTGGTGCCTGTACACCTACATATATATATGAGCAGTGAGCTAAAGCCCAGTGAATAACATAAAGCGTAAAGGGGTTTAGAATGAATGTCCTTACAGTAATGAAAACAGTTCATTTCAATCAGTATTTCAGTTGCTCAGTACAGTAAACAGTCATATGTGGTACATCCATTAGCATAACAGTAACAGTAGGTCTTAAAAGACCGAACAGTAATGATGGCCATCAGTCAGTAAACAGTAGTGGCTCCCCGAGGGAACCGACAGAGATCTCTGTAACAGTAACAGTAACAGTAAACCGTAGGTACTAAGGATGCCACAGTACAGTTCAGAAATAAAGGACATACATTCATTCAGTAATACCAGTTCAGTAAACAGTTCAGTTCAGTATTCAAAAGATAATCAGTTGAACATATCTTTACACAATTGTTACTCACAGAGTTCGGGCTACAGTATGCTAGAGCGTGTCTCTCCAGTCGCCAACCCTACACAGTTAACAGATTGAACACACTAAGCTACACAGTTGGGAAATAACATAACTTAATCCCTAATTTGCCTTGGTGTGTTCTACATCGATATCCTCATCAAGATGTCTTAAACTAGGCCTAAGAATGCCTAGGATGGGATGAGGATGCAAAAATACACTTAGAAAACATTTTCAGAAATTTCAGTGAAACAGGGTCCCGCTCGAGCGCAGGTTTCCCCGCTCGAGCGTACAGGCAAACAAAGGTCCCCGCTCGAGCGTGTCATCCAGTCCTCCGCTCGAGCGCCCAATACTCCGCTCGAGCGGACTGTTCTACAGTGCAAGATGCTGGAAGCTCGATTTTCCCGCTCGAGCGGCACTACCCCCGCTCGAGCGGACGACTGAAATCTGGAAATCCCAGATTCGAGCTCCAGGTTCAAAACCAAGCTTAGATGCATAAAATTCGATCCTCTTGGGCCAATTTTCTGGAAAACTCTTTTAAACACATAGAATAACATATTTCAAAACTCAATTTAGGAAATCAAAGCCCAAGGGTGTTTAATTCAAACCCAATTTCCAACCATTCTTCAAGAACAACATTCAAACATGCCATGCATGAGTTTTAAACCAAATTAAAGCTCCAAAGCTTGTTCAAATGAGCTCATTTCTTTTCAAAACCAGATGAAAACATGGTCTATAACAACAATATGAGCATGCATGTACTAATGTCCGTGTAATCAACCTCAAAATGCAACAATACTAACATGTATGCATGAATTATGCTCTATTTCAACATGCTAGAACTAATTCATGGCTCAACTTCAATTTTGACATAAACCATGCAAGAATCAAGCTCAAATACACAAACAAGAGAGTAATTACTCTACCTTAGGTCTCCAATGCAAGGCTAGAGGCTCAAATTAGCAATCTACACTTCAATTACCAAGCAATTCCACCAATGAACTCAAACTCAACTCAATTCCCTCTCACTCTCTATTTCTCTCTCTCTAGTCGGTGCTGTGCTCAAGAATGAGCTGATGAAATGTGTATGTATGAGTGTAATGAGATGAGCCAAGTAGTGGGCCACTTAAGTGGCATTTAGGTAATTACGGCAAACTTTGCAATTAACTCATTTTAATCTAATTTAATCATACTTAATCAGTTTTCAGATAACTTCACCATAAATTTACATAAATTATGTTGACCATGACACACTAATCACTTTTGGATTCGGCCGCCGATAAGGCCTTCAATTTGCAATTTAAACATACAAACAGGAACAGATAGTCAAACAGTCAAACAGATAGAACACAATTTAACACACACATACTCAGTCAATTCGATTCCAGTTTTCAGTCAGTCAGTTCAGTACCTTAGGTAGTTCAATTATCAGTCAAAATCAGTCTCGGTTAACAGTAATTAGCGGTTAATCAGTCATTAATCGGTAAACAGTATGAGGGTTGTTACAGTCTCCCCTCCTTATAAAGAGTTTAGTCCTCTAAACTCGAGTTACCTTCATTCTGGAAGAAAACAGGATTCAGTGGGAATAGTTCAGGATATCTTTTAGCCATGTCATCTTCCCTTTCCCAAGTGGCATACATACCACCATGGTTCTGCCAGTCAACTTTCACTAGCGGGATCTCTTTGTTTCTCAGTTTCTTGATCCGTCTGTTAACAATCTGTATAGGACGTTCCTCGTAAGTGTAGTCATCACTCAGCACTATACGAGTAGGCTCAATTACATGGAAGGGATCCCGGAGGTAGTCTCTCAACATCGAAATGTGGAAGACGTTATGCATATGCTCCATTTCAGGAGGGAGCGCAACTTGATACGCCACCGGATTGATTTTCTCAATAATCTCATACGGTCCGACATATCTCGGCGCTAACTTGCCTTTGACTCCAAAACGAGTCTGGCCTTTCATTGGTGTCACTTTCACAAAAACGTGATCACCCACTTCATACTCTCTGTCCCGTCTTCTGACATCTGCATAACTTTTCTGTCTACTCTGTGCAGTTTTCAGTCTTTGCTGTATCAGTTTCACTTTTTCAGTTGTTTCATACACAATCTCGGGCCCAAGCAACGGCCCATCTCCAACTTCTGCCCAGCAAATCGGAGATCTACATTTTCTGCCATACAATGCCTCGAAAGGCGCCATACCAATACTCGAATGGTAGCTGTTATTGTAGGCGAATTCAACTAATGGGAGATGACTTTCCCAGTCTCCCTGAAAATCAAGGATACACATTCTCAGTAAATCCTCCAGAGTTTGGATGGTCCTTTCTGACTGTCCATCTGTCTGAGGATGATAGGCACTACTCAGCCTTAATTCAGTACCCAATGCAGTCTGTAGACTTTGCCAAAACCTCGATGTAAACTTCGAATCCCTGTCAGAAACAATAGACACAGGCACTCCATGCAGTCTTACAATCTCATCAATATAGATAACAGCCAATTTGTCCGCATTATAGATTGTCTTGACAGGTAAGAAGTGAGCAGATTTGGTTAATCTATCAACAATAACCCAAATTGAATCCATACCTTTTCTGGAGCGAGGCAACCCAACGATAAAATCCATCGTGATATGCTCCCATTTCCACTCTGGTATAGGTAAGGGTTGCAATAATCCGGCAGGTCGTTGATGTTCAGCTTTGACCTGTTGACAATGAAGACATTTGGACACAAAGTCGGCAATTTCCTTCTTCATTCCTGGCCACCAGAAATTCTGTTTCAGATCTTGGTACATTTTCGTATTCCCCGGATGGATAGAAAATCTTGAGTTGTGGCCCTCTTGTAGAATCCTTCTTTTCAGTTCAGTATCGTTCGGTACACATAGTCTTTCTTGAAATTTCAGTACATTATTCTCAAATTTGAATCCGGGTCTCGGTTTGGATTCTCTTTCTTCGATGATCTTTTTCAAGAAGTCATCCAGTTGTTGTTTCTCTTTAATCTCTTCAATCAGTGCTGGTTGGGCAGAAATAGCAGCTAAGGTTCCACCTTGTTCTCCCAAAACAATTTCAATTTCAGACTTTTCAAGGTCACAAAGTAACTCTTTCTGTCCGGTAAGCAAACATGCTAAGTTTCCAATCGATTTTCGGCTCAATGCATCGGCAACGGTATTGGCTTTTCCCGGATGGTACAATATCTGTAGGTCATAGTCTTTAATCAGTTCTAGCCATCTCCGCTGTCTCATGTTCAGTTCTTTCTGTGTGAAGAAATATTTCAAACTCTTGTGGTCGGTATATACTTCACATGTTACCCCGTACAGGTAGTGACGCCAGATTTTCAGTGCAAATACTACTGCAGCAAGTTCCAGATCATGGGTCGGGTAGTTCTTTTCATGTGGTCTCAGTTGTCGGGAAGCATAAGCAATAACTCTCCCATTCTGCATTAAAACACATCCCAAACCCTTATGAGAAGCATCACTAAACACAGTATAACCATCCGTACCTGAAGGTAAGGTCAGAACAGGTGCAGTCACTAATCGAGTTTTCAACTCCTGGAAAGCAGATTCTCTTTGGTCAGTCCAGTCAAATGATGTCCCCTTCTGAGTTAACTGAGTCAATGGTAGAGCAATTTTGGAGAAATCTTTGACAAATCTTCTGTAATATCCAGCCAATCCCAAAAAGCTTCGGACTTCAGTCACATTTGTCGGTCTAGGCCAGTTCACTACAGCTTCAATTTTCTGCGGATCAACAGAAATTCCATCTTTGCTAACAACATGCCCCAAAAACATAACATGGTCAAGCCAAAATTCACATTTAGACAGTTTAGCATACAGTTTCTGTTCTGTTAAAGTTTGTAGGGCAAGTCTCAGATGATGTTCATGTTCTTCTATACTCTTGGAGTAAATCAATATGTCATCAATAAATACAACAATAAAGTTGTCAAGGTATGGTTTAAAGATTCTGTTCATGAGGTCCATAAATGCAGCTGGTGCATTCGTGACTCCAAAAGGCATAACTAAAAATTCGTAATGTCCATACCTCGTTCTAAAAGCAGTTTTATCAATGTCTTCCGGCTTAACCTTCAGTTGATGATATCCAGATCTAAGATCAATCTTGGAAAATACTTTAGCACCCTGTAACTGATCAAACAGGTCATCAATACGCGGTAACGGGTATTTATTCTTTACAGTTACCTTGTTCAATTCACGGTAGTCAATGCACAGTCTCAGTGAGCCGTCTTTCTTCTTTACAAACAAAACCGGTGCACCCCATGGTGAGGTACTGGGTCTAATAAACTTCTTGTCTAACAGTTCTTGCAATTGCGCCTTCAATTCTTTCAGTTCAGTTGGAGCCATTCGGTAGGGAGCTTTAGAAACTGGCTGTGTTCCGGGAATCACGTCCACGGTGAATTCAATCTCCCTGTCAATCAAATCCCCTGGCAAATTGTCTGGAAAAACATCTGGGAATTCTCTGACTATAGGAATACAGTTCACATTAGCATTATCATCAGTAGATACAGTCAGTACAGAACACAAATATCCCTTACAGCCCTTTCTAATCAATTTTACAGCTTTCACAGATGAAATCAGATACGGGGGAGGTACTACTCCAACCCCATTAAACACGAATTCAGGCAGACCAGGTGGACGGAAAACAACTTGCTTGGTCACACAGTCAATAGTGGCATGATATTTTTGTAACCAATCCATCCCCAATATTATGTCAAAATGATCAATGTTCAATGGCAGTAAATCAATAAACAGATGCATATCCCCAACAACAATTTCATATGCGGGGTACAAATAAGCACATGTCATGGATCCCCCTACGGGTGATGATACGGCTAGCAGATAGTTCATAGGTTCTAAGGGTCTATTCAGTTTCCGTGAGAAAGCATGCGATACATAAGAATGTGTAGACCCCGAATCAATCAATACATATGCATTTTGTGTACAAATAGAGAGAATACCTGACACAACGGTCTCGGTATTCTGCACATCTCCCGGTATTAGTGCGAACACTCGGCCTTGCCTCACAGGCTCTTTCCCGGTAGCTTTAGGATTCGGTTTTGGTGGAGCATTTGATGCTGCGCCGCTGGCTGCAGCTTTGCTATTGCCCTGAGGAGCGGAAGGACAATCTTTAACCATGTGGCCCACCTTGCCACACTTGTAACAGGCTCCAGATAGTTTGTAACAGACCCCTTTGTGCTTCTTGCCACATTCAGAACAGGGTGGTATGAACCCACTCCCTTGACTGGGGCTAGTTGTCGACCCCGTATTCTGTTTCTTGTTGGCTGGGTTGTGCTTGCCTTTCTTGAATTTGAAACCCTGCCTTTTACCATGCCATTCAGTTGTTGGTGTCTCAGATTGTTTCACTGCTGCAATGTTTGACTCGGCCATCAATGCCCGGTCGAGAACACCCACAAAAGTCGGTAGTTTCAAAACGTTTATTCGATCAAGAATTGCAACATTAAGGCCGCCCTCAAATTTCCTGGCCTTCTTATACTCAGTATCCACCATGTGCGGTGCATAACGGGCAAGTTCAGTAAATTTTGTTTCATATTCGGCAACCGACGTGGTGCCCTGTTTCAGTTGTTCAAACTCAGTTACTTTCCTATCCCTGACACACTGCGGAAAGTACTTTTCAAAGAATGACTCCTTGAACTGAGCCCAAGTCATAACAGCATTTGCATCGCGGATCAACATCCACCACCTTCTAGCTTCTTCTTGGAGGGTGAAGGTAGCTAACAATACCTTATTCGCTTCTGAGCACGGAAACACTTCAAATAGTTTTTCTGTCTCCAGAACCCAAGCTTCAGCTTTTAACGGTTCAAGGCCTCCCTGAAAGGATGGCGGTTTCATTTTGCTGAACCTCTGGGTCAGAGCAATAATATCCCCATCGTTCACATTAACATTAGGTTCCGGCTGTACCGGAGGAGGAGGAGGTGGGGGCGGTTGGTTCTGTTGTTGTTCAAGTCTAGCAGTTATCAGTTCTATCATTCTTTCCATTCTTTCCATTCTTGCCTCGGTAGACGAGGATTCAGGTTCATTTGCATTGTCCATTTCACTATAAGCAGTTATAACAGTTTTAAACATAAGCAGTCATTTGTTTAACAGTTTACCACATTAGCACGTATTCAGTCATAACATAATCACACACTTATCATGCTCATGAGATGCCCTAATCACTTTTCTAGGACACCCTATAGCTCATTTGGACACGTGTGTGCGGTATAACTCGTGGTTAAGTATCGCTCTGATACCACTCTGTCACGACCCAAACCTGGCCCTATGGGTTTAGTACCGTAACCGGCCAGTAATCCGAGATTACCGAAGGCCTGCAGAACAGTAATACAGTAAAACAGAGTACAGGGCCTGGCGGAAGCCAATACAGTAAATAAATAATGTCCATTGAGCTGTGACAGTCTGTATGCCAAAAAGATTTTTCATACATTTATACATAACAGTACAGAACAGTATGCACGATATTTACAAGCATTCAGATTAGGGACTCGACCCTATATAACGGTACAGTAACATACAGTCTATACAGAACGGTAAAACAGTACAGAAGGGGGAATTGTAAAACACCCCTAAGCCTTAACACAATAGGCTCGGAACCTCGCAGTGAGGCACATAGGCTGGCTTGACAAAACTGGAGTAACCCTGACGCTCCTAGCTGCGGTCTGGTGCCTGTACACCTACATATATATATGAGCAGTGAGCTAAAGCCCAGTGAATAACATAAAGCGTAAAGGGGTTTAGAATGAATGTCCTTACAGTAATGAAAACAGTTCATTTCAATCAGTATTTCAGTTGCTCAGTACAGTAAACAGTCATATGTGGTACATCCATTAGCATAACAGTAACAGTAGGTCTTAAAAGACCGAACAGTAATGATGGCCATCAGTCAGTAAACAGTAGTGGCTCCCCGAGGGAACCGACAGAGATCTCTGTAACAGTAACAGTAACAGTAAACCGTAGGTACTAAGGATGCCACAGTACAGTTCAGAAATAAAGGACATACATTCATTCAGTAATACCAGTTCAGTAAACAGTTCAGTTCAGTATTCAAAAGATAATCAGTTGAACATATCTTTACACAATTGTTACTCACAGAGTTCGGGCTACAGTATGCTAGAGCGTGTCTCTCCAGTCGCCAACCCTACACAGTTAACAGATTGAACACACTAAGCTACACAGTTGGGAAATAACATAACTTAATCCCTAATTTGCCTTGGTGTGTTCTACATCGATATCCTCATCAAGATGTCTTAAACTAGGCCTAAGAATGCCTAGGATGGGATGAGGATGCAAAAATACACTTAGAAAACATTTTCAGAAATTTCAGTGAAACAGGGTCCCGCTCGAGCGCAGGTTTCCCCGCTCGAGCGTACAGGCAAACAAAGGTCCCCGCTCGAGCGTGTCATCCAGTCCTCCGCTCGAGCGCCCAATACTCCGCTCGAGCGGACTGTTCTACAGTGCAAGATGCTGGAAGCTCGATTTTCCCGCTCGAGCGGCACTACCCCCGCTCGAGCGGACGACTGAAATCTGGAAATCCCAGATTCGAGCTCCAGGTTCAAAACCAAGCTTAGATGCATAAAATTCGATCCTCTTGGGCCAATTTTCTGGAAAACTCTTTTAAACACATAGAATAACATATTTCAAAACTCAATTTAGGAAATCAAAGCCCAAGGGTGTTTAATTCAAACCCAATTTCCAACCATTCTTCAAGAACAACATTCAAACATGCCATGCATGAGTTTTAAACCAAATTAAAGCTCCAAAGCTTGTTCAAATGAGCTCATTTCTTTTCAAAACCAGATGAAAACATGGTCTATAACAACAATATGAGCATG
The DNA here is from genome assembly GCF_055761805.1 of Camellia sinensis. Taxonomy (NCBI): domain Eukaryota; kingdom Viridiplantae; phylum Streptophyta; class Magnoliopsida; order Ericales; family Theaceae; genus Camellia; species Camellia sinensis. Next base: position 89,275,656 of record NC_138965.1, read on the forward strand.
CATGTACTAATGTCCGTGTAATCAACCTCAAAATGCAACAATACTAACATGCATGCATGAATTATGCTCTATTTCAACATGCTAGAACTAATTCATGGCTCAACTTCAATTTTGACATAAACCATGCAAGAATCAAGCTCAAATACACAAACAAGAGAGTAATTACTCTACCTTAGGTCTCCAATGCAAGGCTAGAGGCTCAAATTAGCAATCTACACTTCAATTACCAAGTAATTCCACCAATGAACTCAAACTCAACTCAATTCCCTCTCACTCTCTATTTCTCTCTCTCTAGTCGGTGCTGTGCTCAAGAATGAGCTGATGAAATGTGTATGTATGAGTGTAATGAGATGAGCCAAGTAGTGGGCCACTTAAGTGGCATTTAGGTAATTACGGCAAACTTTGCAATTAACTCATTTTAATCTAATTTAATCATACTTAATCAGTTTTCAGATAACTTCACCATAAATTTACATAAATTATGTTGACCATGACACACTAATCACTTTTGGATTCGACCGCCGATAAGGCCTTCAATTTGCAATTTAAACATACAAACAGGAACAGATAGTCAAACAGTCAAACAGATAGAACACAATTTAACACACACATACTCAGTCAATTCGATTCCAGTTTTCAGTCAGTCAGTTCAGTACCTTAGGTAGTTCAATTATCAGTCAAAATCAGTCTCGGTTAACAGTAATTAGCGGTTAATCAGTCATTAATCGGTAAACAGTATGAGGGTTGTTACAACAATTTTATGGTTAAAAATATTCATGTCGCTCAAGAACATAACAAATAACATTCTCCTCTTAAATCAGACAACAACATAATTAGCATTATAATCTGGGTATCAAGAATAACAAGTAACATGCTACAAAATTCTCAAGGCAATAAGCTTGTTAGATCCAATATCGAACCAAGAGTCATCCTCGGGGGTGGCTACCTTAGCTTTTTCTCTTAGACGATCCGATTGAAGGTCACTCAGCCTAACCCAGGTCTGTTCCTTACAATCGTTGAGCACTAGAGTCATCACAGCCCAACTCGAATCTGTTCCCTAGTCGCTAAAGTCGCCACACGCAGTGGAATAAATTTCCTGGACTTTTATATATATGGTCCCAATAATTTATAAAATTTAGTTTCGCAAATATGATGGTTCACTATTATAAACATGAGACCATTTCAAATAGTTTACTGTATACCAAGTTTATACATGTTTCAGAAATAATTTAGCTCTATTGATAATATAATAATTTTATCAAAACAATTTAGTCTTGAAATAATAATTTAATTTTTCAACAGTTCAAGGTAAGGGAACATTTATAAAAATATGTAGCATGCAACTACTCACCTGAAAATAGAATAATAATCCTCGAATAGAGTATGAAAGTCTAACTAGTGCCCTAAACCAAGTATAAAAACTACACATCATTACTAATTCAAAAATACTAAAAGAAATAATAAATTAAGTAACCCAAGTTAAAGCGTACTAATACGGCTCAACCCAACTCACTGTTACTCTTAGATAATACTTGAATTTATGTTCTTCAAGGTCCAAAATTAACCGAGATATGGGCTCCAATTGAAACTTAATTAAGTAACGCTTTGAGGTAAAATAGAATTTTAGACAAGTTTTCCTGAACTTTTGCTAACTTTGAAAATTAAAATTTCACTCCATGCCATTCGAAAAATTCCGAAAAGCCTCCAGACATCAACTACTATATCCCAAATTTCAAACCCAATTAGTTTCACTCGATTTTCTTATCGAAAGAATTAGTTATAATTAATTACATACAAACATGTCATTTTCTGCAGCACGTTAAAGAAATTGACAGTTTTCTTAATATACACGAGCAATCAACGTAAGGCCAAAAATGTAAGAAATTAGACTCGTAACCGGTTCTAATGACATTCATTTATTATTTTTAGATTATTATGACAATTGTGTGCATACTTTTCGGTTGAGATTCATTTAGGATTATTTTGTTATGTGGGTTATTTGTGTCCCATTGGTTTGGATGGTATTGATTAGGATTGGTTTTGTCCGTTTATAATTGTAGCATGTCATTAGATTAAGTTTGATTTATTTATTACTAGGCTATTATTACAATTATCCTATGTGATTATAAATTTGTGTTTAGGCTTACGTGTGCCTTGGGTTAAGGCCTTGTAGGCCACGAACGATCATGCCCAAGTTTGGGGAGTGACAGTATGCAACTTAGACTATATTCATTCATACACCCCTAATACATACTATCCTATCTCTTGTATATAAAACCAAAATCCTAATTCATAACATTTCATTCTCCTCTTCTCAGTGTGTGCATCAACCACTTTGTTGTTATTGTTGTGTTATTTTTTAGTTTTAGTTTTGTAATGGTGTAATGGTGGAACTAGTTTTAATTTTTTTTTTTTTTTTTTTTGGAATTTGATAATGGTTACTGCTATTGTAGATATATATGGAACTAGATATTATGTTTGTTTAAATTAATGATGAAACAATATACATGTTTACATTTTGAAAAATTATGGGCAGATTAATAATGGTTTGGATTAGTTACACGATTTAAATAGATTGGATTGGTTCTAATTTTTATAAAATTGTGGACAATGGAATGGTCTTAGTTTTACACCAAACCGAACCAATTTGGACCATTCTCACCCCTAGATTGAATTCTAAATTTAATTTTGGAGGGAATTGAAATTTTCAACTTTCCCTCTAATCAATATGACTCAAATAATTTGATAGAATTCTACATAAAACTTTTAGGTTTTTTTTGAAAATCTTTTCCTATAAATAAGAATAGACTCTCATAATCTCCTCAAGCTGCCAATGCGACTCCTCATGAAAGGAGACTGTTGAAATAAGAACTTTTAGTCAAAATTTTGTGATGTATTTATATATATGTATATATATAAATAAAAATTTCAATCAGCAGGTGTGGTAAAAAATGGGGACCGGTTCACTGGTTTAGTAAAAAACCGGCGGGTATTTATAGAAAAGAGTAATGTTACATCCACTAAATTTTGCCTCTCCTAAATCGCTCGAATTTGTACATATCAATCGTCCAAGTGGAAACAAGGGTGACAGCTGCGATTGACAAGGGTTGCACTGGTCGTTCGGGTGGTCGTCTAACTTACAAAATATGGGTGAGCTCAAATTTAGTGTATGAATCATTTGTCTTATAGAAAATGTTTACATCCGAACAAATGGAGCGTAAAGAATAATGTTAGAAATACCAAAAATATACCAAACATTCATATGAATGTGGTATCCATACTTATGTGAGTGTTTTATATATTTTTTGGTAGAATATATGGGGTCTAACATTTTTGAAAGTTTAACTATGAACTTAATCAGCATGTTAGAATTTTTGGGATTCGGTCTTGTTTTGATAATCCGAATTGTTGATTTTGTAGCGTCGTCTATGTATACATCATTCATGATAAAAAAAAAAATTAGATCAATCCGATAATTGTAACATTTTTCATTTTATGCATTTATCTTTGAAAAATGAAAAGGCTCCAATTATTAGATCAATTTTATTTTTTAATAAATGACATGCATGAAATGTTTTATAAAATGGGTGATTTAAATCATCAAAATGAATCTGTGATAGATCCTACAAATCTGAACATAATGATCTGTGGAGAAGTGGTTTTTGGAAATACTCTTTTGATCCTAAGGAGCGCTCGTGATCCTCCAATAGTCACCTGAAAGGAAATAAACACTCCGGTCGGGCGTGTCGGAATTAGTACTCCGACGGACAAATCAATCCCCTGCTCTAGATTACTTATATTCTAAGTTAAATACCACAATTATCACTGCAGGTCTCCTATTTATAGTATTCTCCTTGGGTCTAGGAGCCTGGCCCACTCCTAGCCCCTATAATGCATTCCTACACGGCACTTATTAGTACGTAGGAACGCCGGCTCCTATACTCGGCCCCTCAACTAGATAGGGTATATGCCGAATAGAAGTCTCGTTTGGGGCCGACCTGTCTTACTCTCATTGATCCAGAATTTATTCGGCTCCCACATGATCCAATTCAATTTTTAACTTGATAAAAGCCTAATAAGATAATAACCTTACCCTCATTATTTTTTTATGATCAGTTCTATGATTAATTTTGTATTTAATTGTGTCAAAAAATATTTACAACAAAAGATGAAATTATGGTTGTGGCACATTTATTTCTCACTTAAAACTTTAAAATATCGATTAAAAATTTTATAGCCATAGGCAAAAGGAAGTTGATTTTTCGAAAAATAAAATCTAAAAATTTGGCTTTTTTTATTTTTAGTTTACTTTTTCAAATTTCATGTTTTTTTAAAATTTTATTTTTAGTTTTAAAGGATTTTTTAAGAAATGATTTTGAATTGTTCATCAAGTAAAAAATATCAAATAAATAATTAAAAAATGGAAAAAATAAGTTTTTTTTTTTTTTTTTGATAACCGGATATTTGAACCAATTTACTCACATCTCGATTAAAAAATTAATGTTATATGTTAACTTGTCAAAACAAGTTAACACATGACATCCATAAACTTATAAAAAAATTAACAAAAATTTACCGATATATGATTTTTTAAAAATGTTTTTAACATTTTCCATTGCACTCTGTACTTTGTCTATCTAATTTGTTTTTGTTTTTAATTTTTTTATTTGAGCACCTTTGGTACAAAGAATAGTATCACTTTTATACTTTTAAATCCAATGTATTTTTATTTCATTTTATTTATATCCAATGTATTTGGTACAAAGAAATCACTTTTATATCCAATCAATGCATTCGAGGCACGTGCATTTTAAACATTTTCTTATCCTTTTGCTTTCCTATTCTTGTTTTTAGTTAAAAATATCATTTAGTCAAAATTTTAAAAAATTGATGTTCTTGAAGTTGGACAATTTCAAAGTAATTGTATTATATATAAAATTATAATTAAATACTAGAATATTAGTCCGATAGATAATTTGAATCGGATATTAAATCAGTTTATGCACATCTCAATTAAAAAATTAATATTATCTATTAACTTGTCAAAAATAAATTAACACATGACATCTATGAACTCATAAAAAATTTAACAAGATTTACCGATCTATGATTTTTTTTAAATGTTTTTAACATTTTCCATTACACTGTGCACTGTATATGTAATTTTTTTTTTAGCACCTGTGTCTTTGTATTTGTTTTATATCCAATTTTTTTTTTTTTTTTTGATCCAATGTAGTTGGTACAAAGAATCTATCGCTTTATATCCAATCAATGCATTCGAGGCACGTGCATTTTAAACATTTTCTTGTCCTTTCGCTTTCGTATTCTTGTTTTAGTCACAAATATCATTAGTCAAAATTTTAAAAAATTGACGTCCTTGACTAAATTTAAGGAAAATAGTATTTTAGCTGGACAATCTCAAAATAATTGTATTATACGTGAAATTATAATTAAATACTAGAATGTGAGTCCAATAAATACTTTCAATTCTATATTATAATTCACTAAATCTAGTAAGCCATTAGATACAGAAGAAAGTCTTGCACCCCACATACGAGAGAATTTACACTCTATCAAAATGAAATTATTGTATCAAAATAAAGTCAGACTTGTCATTTGAAACCTAAGCCCGAGGATTAAGATCTTATATTTGGCGAATAACATTGTGTCCCATGGAAGAATAATTCTAGTAGAGAAATGTCAATAGATGTTACTAAAAGGAATTGAGACGAAACTCATCAAGACAGAATCAAATATCTAAACGAGATATTCTATAATAATTCTTGTTTAAACTTGGCCCATTCATTGTTTTGAATCTGGGATTTCTTGTCGTGATAGTTGTTCATGTCTTCTTTCGTCTCATTGCTTGTTGAGTTTAGTTATTGAAGTGTCTTAGTTATATTTGAAATAGGTTGGGAGTTAATTTTTCAAATCTGTTTCTACCAAGTTTTTTACTTGTGCACTCGAGCGAACTTTCTTGTACTCCAGCGAACTTTGAGAACTTTCAGTACTTTTGCAGGTCTCCAAAACTACTGAGAGTATGACATTCTTCACTCGAGCAGTGTTTCTTGTACTCGAGTGGTCTTGGCTCGAGCGGTGTTTAGAACTCTCAATACTTTTGCAGGCTTGTAAAAGTACTCGGAGGGTGGTGTTCTTTGCTCGAGCGGCACTTTGTTCGCTCGAGCAGTCTCACCTTTTGTGTCTGGTCGCTCGAGCGGTATTTTGGTCGCTCAAACGGTCTGCGCGTATATTAGTTCTAAAAAGTCACTTTTTGGATCACTTTTTCATTTGTCTCTCTCTCTCGCTCACTGTCTGTAAACATTTCAAAATCTCAGATCTTCTCCCTTTCTCTCTCTCTCTAAAAAACATCTTTAAACCTCAAATATACCTTGATCGAGTGGTTTTTCAACCCTTGCCCTTTGAAGAAAAAGATAGAGCTCACCTAGAGCTTCCATTTAATCAGAACAAAGTTCATTTTCGGCTTCATCGAGTTTCAACCCTTGTTTTCCTTGGTTCTTGTCTTTGAGGTAGGGATTTCTCTGCACTTTAGTATGGCTTTTAACTTGGTTATTTGTCTTTTTAAAGAAATCTTGATATTGGGCAAAGCGAGGGTTTGGACGTGAAATCAAAAGAGAGGTTTTCAAAATGGGTTCTTGAATATGAATATGGGTTTGTAAATGTGGTTGAGTTGTGATGAAACGGTGGATTTTTATCCTTGGAGTTCATTTTGGAAAAAATGGGATTTCGCTCTAAATTGTGAACATTTGATTTTATAAAGAGAAAATGGAATTGATGTTGCTTTTATGAAATTGAAACGATGATGATAATGGTGGTGGAGTTGGATATGAATTATCACTCCTATCTTGAAATGTTGGAAAGTAATATCTTTATTATTTATCTTTTCAGAGATATTTGTTTTGGGCTATCGGTGGAAGATAGTTATGATTCTTGTAGAAATTACATGAGAATTAGGTGCATTGAAACTAATTTTTTATCCATTTGCATTGAACATTATAACATATTTAACACATTAAAAATGTTTATTGTTTTAAGAAAAATGGGTGAATACCTTGGTGAATCTGAGTAGGGAGTGTAGTTGTGGTATTAAGTTGGCCTGTGTGTCCTTAGTAAAGTCCAGAAACACGCGTGAAGAGGTGCCGAGCCTTCCGATTAGTATTGGTAAAAATGGCAATTGACAGTGCTTGTAGCTTACTTGTAGACACATTATAGAGATTTCCAGTGTTGTAGCCACTGCCCTATTGTCTATTGTAAAGGAAATGATTTCATAAATTGTGATATAAACTTGGCATTACGTGATTTTTGAAAAGAGATATAAAATGTTTTGGCATGAACATTGCGTATGCATTCACTTTATGACTCTGTTAAAATTCATACACTGTGTTAGAATATCTATACTGGGCTTTGGCCCACCCTACGTGAAAAACCATTTTCAGGTGTTGATGATATACCTCCACGAAGCTTAGGAAGACTTGGAGATGAGAGCTTCTTGTTTTGTTTTTGTTGTATTTATTTTGTATAAGCCTAAGGTTTTATTTGTATTGAGTTTCAAACTCACTTTTGTTGTAACTAAGCATCAATTTGGAAAGTTCTAGCCGTTAAAGCATTCATTTATCTGTTTAACTCTTATTCCATATCTCTTGCTTATAATACATGTTATAAATTCAAGGTTATGGCTTATGAATGTATAGTTGCATGTGCCATCTTTTGTACAACTGGATCATATGGATGTAAAGATATTATATCCTGAAATGTATTGTTAATTGGTAAATATTGTGAGATGGTTTTGTTGTTATATTTTGGGGGCGTTACAACTTGGTATCAGAGCTACCAGGTTTGAATACTTTGGGATCGTGGGGAGTGATTATTACTATAATGGGTTCCCTTGTTAGAGTATATTAGGAATAAACCTGGTATGCTATGTGATAGCATGCTTATGTGACTAAGGGTATGAAATTTAATTTTTAAGATATTGATTGGGTCTATGAGTTTCTAAAAGTCCTGTTACAAGAGCATTTGATCACTACTATTTCTAACTGAAACTCTGGCAAAGTTGTGAGACGATTATTATCTAGAAAGGAAATTTGTATGTATTTATGTGACTATGTGCTTATGTGGAGTAAATTAATTGTTATCCGTCACATTAGCTTCGGCAGATTTGTAAATGTGCTAATCTCTTGTGTTACCTTCATTAGGATGTTAGGACATAGACGTGGTGGTGGTAGGCGTGGCAGACCTAGACGGCAGGAAGTGCTATTACCGGATAATATTCAGGCACGTGAGGAAAGGGTTGGTCAGGCCAACGTGACCGAACCAGTTGGTTAGCAGGCCATGAGAGATGACTGGAGCTTTGCGGAAATCTATGGACATTCTCAAAGCTAAGAATCAAGTCTAGACCCAAGTAGTTGAGACAAGGCTGTCATTTCTGAAGATGGAGTTTTTCCAGTCGAATCCAGATGAGTTTTTGGGGGATCCGAAGGAGCCACTGAAAGCGGATAAGTGGCTAGAGCAGATGGTGAAGACATTCGAGATACTTGGCATCGAGGACGATGGGCTGAGAGTGACCTTGGCATCCTTCTAGTTAAAAGGAGATGCGGGTCAATGGTGGAATTATGTGCATGGGCGTATTGGGGTGACTTATGAGGCTTTTGTCAACGCATTTCAGGACAAGTTTTTGCCTTCCATTGCTAGGGAGAAGTTGAGAGAGCAATTTCTGAAGCTCAATTAACTTAACACACTGGTGGCCGAGTTTGAGGTTGCCTTTACTAGTTTATTGTGGTTTGCACCGGAACTCCTAGCGATGGAAGAACGTTATTGTTTGGAGTTTGAGAAGAGGTTGAGGACTGAACTTCTTTTTAAGGTGGCCGCGTCCATGATTAAGGATTGTGGTCGTCTTGTGGAGGCGACAACTCACTCAGAGATCGTGATTCAGACCGAAGAGTAAAGGATAAGGGGTTTCAGGTAGAGGAATCAGGAGGTTTAGGGGGAGACTCAGGACAGTAAGAGGTAGAGGGGTTCCACCCCACAACAGTCCCAAGGAACACAGTCTAGGTCCACTTTCCTGGTACTGAGTTCTGGTTCTGGAAGAAGTGGTTAGGGAGGGATCACTTATTTCAAGTGTGGTCAGTTGGGCAACAAGTTTGTAGTTTGCCCACAGAGGGAGTTATAGCGATCCCGGGTTTACCCTTGTTGTACAGTGATCCGGACATGTGTCCGTGGATGATAGTAGTTGATTATTACCTGGTGTACATCCTTTCTTACTTTGTATTTGAATTATAGGATGTGTTGGGCAGATTTGTTATAGGTTGGTTGAGAGTAGAAACCAAAACTAGTTGCCCAGATTTTGCCCTGTCCGCTCCAGCGGGGGTTTTGGCGCTCGAGCGGGAGTTTCACCCATCCAGTATTTCCTGTGCAGTGTTCGACGCTCGAGCGTGGGATTGGCCGCTTGAGCGGGATTGTGTGAGTGCCGCTCGAGCGAGGAGTTGGAAGCTCGAGCGGGAGACCTGTCTGCAAAAGTTCTGGGAGTGTATATCCGCCGCTCGAGCGGGAGTCTGTGAGTGACGCTCAAGCGGAGAGTTTGACGCTCGAGCGGGGCGACTTTTATATAAATCCGAGATCCGACTTTTGGATCACTTTTTCAAGATCTTTTCTCTCTCTTACTTTTCCAAAAAGCCATTTTCAGAGCTTCTCACTCTAAAATCGGCCCTTCTCTCTTAGATTTGATCTAGTAGGAGTTGTTTGCTCACTTTTGGTCTTTACGAAAGTTGTGTTGATCGTCAAGGGCTACATTTTAATCTGAAAATTTCAGAATTTGGAGCATTTTGGTTTTGGTCTTCATCTCCACTGGAGCTTAAACTTTGAGGTAGGGATAACCTACTCCTTACTATGGGTTTTGTCTTTAAATTTTGGTAGTTTGAGATGTTGGAGTTAGTTTGGTAATTTTGTGAAAGTTTGAGACTTTTGTGCAAATTTACAAAGTTGGGGTTTTAACTATATAAAAGCCTAGATGCATGTTTGGCATGGAAAAGTGGAATTAATGTTAAAACATTAATGAAAATGGAACCTAAGGGTTGAAATGTTAATTATGGAAAATGCCCTGATTACATTGGTTAAGTAATTTGTAAAATTAATTGTGAGAAATGAGGAATTGAATTGGAAATGTTGAGATTGGGAATACACGGGGTTAAAGGGTGTAGTTGGATTTTATGTCACTCACCTAGTTGGAAATGTCGATTTTATATCTATTTGTTGCATTTATTTTCTGTATAGAAATAACTGCTTTGGGCTATCGGTGGAGGATAGTCTTGGTTGTTGTAGACAATGCATGATGATTAGGCAAACTAAAACTAATCACCGGAATGTGTCATTGAGTATGACGGTTGAATGAATACATTAAATGTTATGTATTGGTTGATGATGTGTATAATTATTGTTTATATGCATTGTGTATGTTGGAGGAGATAGGGGATGTACTTCGCGGTTTAGGGGAAGATAGGGGATGGACCTCTAAACCGGATGTTGTTGGGAGGAGATAGGGAATGGACTCCGTAGATAGAGCTCATATGCTTATCTAGTGATGCATTGACAGAGCTCATATGCTTGTCATTGGAAGTGTGATAGTGCTCATATGCATATCTGTGGAAGTGATGATATAGCTTGTATGCTTATCTGTTGTTGTGTGATATAGCTAGTATACTTATCTATTATGAAATAGGAAGTGTTTGATATGAGTTACTGTCTCATATGAGTTGTTTGGCCAGATTCTGAGCCATGGTTATAAATTGAGAATTTGAAAGGAATTGGAAAACGAATGGTAATATGGACTTGTATGTCATGAAAATGTAAAGTGTGGTAAGGGAAAGTATCAGTGTTGGCCATCTATCAACTGCTAATCTTTTAGTCATTGTTCATATTTGGTTTAGTGTATTTCTACTGGGCTGTGGCTCACCCTATATGGGAATATCATTTTCAGGTACAGGTAGCATGCCACCTCCAAGGACGTAGCTTGGGAGGCTAGAGGCAGGCGGACTTTTGTTGTTTTATTTCTTGATGTATTACATGTATATTCAAGCCAAGGGCTTAATGTGTAAATGAGTTAGCACTCTTTTGTTGTAACCAAGTGTTAACTTGGAAAGCTGTAAGCCTGTAGGGCATTTGCTTTTGTTGATTAACATGTAATACTTTTGTAAAGAACTACTCTGATGAATAGAAGAATGTTTATCTTTATTACCAGTGCATGTCTATATTGATGGGTTTAATGTGTTTTTTTTTAGGGCGTTACAACTTGGTATCAGAGCGTACCGGGTTCGAATACTTTGGGTACGTGGGAAGTGATTAGGATCACAATGGGTTTGTCTCGCTTGATAGAGACTTAGATGTAGTGCCAAATGCTATGTGCTTAATTGATAACATGCTTATGTGACTATGTGGGTATGGGATTTAGTTTCTAGGATGTTGATTGGATCCTTGGGTTTCTATGAGTTTTGTTGGAAAGGCACTTGATCAATGCTGTTTCTAACCGGAACTCTAGTAACGCCTCGGGACTATCATTATCCGGAAATGAAATTCGTAAGTGCTTATGTGTTTATGTGCTTACGTGGAGTGAATTACAGTTGTCCACGCATTAGGACGCGAGTGTTATAGCTTCGGCACATTTGTGAATGTACTAATAGTCTTGGTTACCTTTATCAGGATGTCAAGACGAGGGCGTGGTAGACGTGGCAGGCATGGTAGGCAGGAGGTACCTGTACCGAATGACGTTCCGACAGTGCAGGAGGGAGTTGGTCAGGCCAATGTGGCCGAGCCAGCAGGTCAGCAGGCTATAGGCGCCTTGGCCCCAGAGATAGCGGGAGCTTTGGGTATTCTCAGAGCTGGGAATCAGGTAGCTGAGGTGGGGCCTTCTTTCTTGAAGAGGGAGTTCTTTCGGTCTAACCCGGATGAGTTTGTTGGGGATCCAAAGGAGCCACTGAAGGCTGACGAGTGGTTAGAGCAGATGCGTAAGATGTTCGAGATGCTTGGCATCGAGGACGGGGCACTGAAAGTGACCTTGGCATCTTTCCAGCTGAAGGGAGATGCGGGTCAATAGTGGAAGTACGAGAAAGCTCGTGTTGGTGGAACATGGGAGGCGTTTGTGAATGCTTTCCAGGAGAGGTTCTTGTCTGCAGTTGCTAGGGAGAAGCTGAGGGATCAGTTTAGCCAGCTTAATCAGCAGGGTATGTCTGTGGCAGAGTTTGAGGCCACTTTCACTAGTTTGTCCAGGTTTGCACCTGAGTTGGTGGCGTCCGAAGAACGCCGTTGCTATGAGTTTGAGCGGAAGTTGAGGCGGGGCCTCAAGCTGAGAGTTGGTGGGTCTTACATCCGAGAGTATAGACATTTGGTGGATGCTGCAGCTCATATGGAGCTCATGATGCAGGAGGAGGATGAAGGGCAGAGAGGCTCCAAGAGGAGCCAAGATGGCCAGGGCGATGGCAAGAGACAGAGGGGTCCTAACCCTCAGCAGTCGCAGGGTGGTTTGGCTAGGTCGACCTTTCCAGTGCCGAGTGCGGGCTTTGGGAGAGGTAGTCAGGGGGATTTTACCTGTTACAAGTGTGGCCAGCTGGGTCACAAAGTTTCGGTTTGCCCGCAGAAGGGAGGGGGTCAGCGAACTGCTTCTTCTTCAGCTAGACCTCAGGGCCAGAGTTAGGGCAGAGGCCAATCTTTGTCTTGCTATCAGTGTGGTCAGCCTGGGCACCTGAAGAGGTATTGCCCACAGTTGGGTGCCACATCGGGAGCGTCTGGTTCTAGGCAGACGCAAGGATTTCATCCAGCTCAGTCTGTGCAGGCCTCGAGGGTCAATCCGGGAGCCTCGTCATCCCAGTCAGTGTAGCAGTCGTATGCTCCGAGAGGTAAGCCGGTGGATCAGGGGCCTACAGGGCGCGTGTATGCTGTTACCACACAGGATTTAGTACCAGCTCTATCAGTAGTGAGAGGTACTTTTCTGTTTTGCAACTCGGTTGCTAGTGTGTTGATTGATACGGGTGCATCTCATTCTTTTGTATCTGCTGTATTTGCATCTGTTTTGGAATTGGAGTTGGCACAGTTAGCATCTCCTATTTGTGTAGTGTCACCTCTTGGGGGTGAGTTGATCTTGAAACAAGGTGTTAAAGGTTGTGATATAGAGGTCGCCGACCATAGGCTTCCTTTTCCGTTTGTTATCATGCCCATGAAGGGCTTTGATGTTATTTTGGGTATGGACTAGCTATCGTCATACCGGGCTGTTATCGATTGCTACCGCCAGAGGGTCACGTTATGTACCTTGAGCGGGGAGTGGTTCCATTTCTTGGGAGACCGGGTTGGTAGTGTTTTGCCACCAGGGTATGATTCGCGAGGGCGAAGTGAGCTTAGTGGTCTACTTGCTAGCTTTGAGAGTGGTGAGTGTGGTGAGACCCAGCTTGTGTTGCCGAGGGTGGTTTGTGAGTATTCGGATGTCTTTCCCGAGGACCTTGTTAGTTTGCCACCTCATCGAGAGATAGAGTTCTCTATTGATTTAGTGCCCGGCACGGCGCCGATTTCTATGGCACCTTATCGTTTTGCTCCAGCAGAGTTGGTTGAGTTGAAAGTTCAGCTCCAGGAATTGCTAGATAAGGGTTTTGTTCGCCCCAGTGTTTCGCCGTGGGGAGCACCGGCCCTCTTTGCTAAAAAGAAAGATGGTGCCTTGAGATTGTGTATAGACTACCGGAAGTTGAATCGGGTTACGGTGAAGAATAAGTACCCTATGCCCCGTATAGATGATCTATTTGACCAGTTGAAGGGTTCCCGTTGTTTCTCTAAGATAGACTTGAGATCAGGTTACCACCAGTTGAGGGTCAGGGAGGAGGATATTCCTAAGACGGCATTCCGTACGCGGTATGGCCATTATGAGTTTCTGGTGATGCCATTTGGGCTTACCAATGCACCGGCAGTCTTTATGGACTTGATGAACCGAATTTTCCGGGAATTCTTGGATCGATTTGTAGTCGTTTTCGTGGACGACATCCTTATCTATTCGCCTTCAGAGGAGGAGCATGAGGAACACTTGAGAGTGGTGCTTGAGTTGCTTAGAGCCCATAGGTTGTATGCCAAGTTTGGGAAGTGTGAATTCTGGTTGAGGGAAGTCAAATTCTTAGGCCACGTAGTATCCGGGGAAGGGGTGTCTGTTGATGCATCCAAGGTTGAGACAGTGCAAGATTGGGCACAACCTAAGAGTGTGTTTGAAATCCGCAGTTTTCTGGGATTAGCTGGGTATTACCGTCGGTTTGTGAAAGATTTCTCTAGGCTAGCTTCGCCGTTGACTAGATTGACTCGGAAGGGAGTCAAATTTGTGTGGAGTGAGACTTGCGAAAAGTCGTTCCAAGAGTTGAAGGTTAGATTGACCACCGCTCCGGTTTTGATTATTCCGGAGAGAGGGTTGGGTTATACGGTTTATTGTGATGCTTCACGAGAGGGTTTGGGTTGTGTGTTGATGTAAGAGAGGAAAGTGGTAGCTTATGGCTCACGTCAGTTGAAAATTCACGAGAAGAATTACCCCACACACGACCTAGAGTTAGCAGCAGTGATTTTTGCCTTGAAAATTTGGAGGCATTACCTGTTTGGTGAGAGATTCGAAGTGTTCTCGGACCACAAGAGTCTGAAATATCTGTTTACACAGAGAGACTTGAATTTGAGGCAGAGGAGATGGATGGAGTTCATTGAGGACTATGATTTTGAGATACACTATCACCCAGGAAAGGCCAATGTTGTGGCCGATGCCCTTAGTAGGAAATCCATTAGTGATGTAGCTTGCATAGCCATCCGGGAATGGGGGATGTTGGGTGTACTTGGCGAGTTTGATTTGCACTTGAGCGAATCGGTTGAGGCTGCGGCCTTGTTTTCTGTTGTTGCGCAGCCTACACTTGTGACTAGAGTGTTAGAGGCGCAGAGAGGTAACCTTGAGGTAAAGTCCTTCCGAGAGAAGATCTCCAGTGGGAAAGTTGAGAAAGGTTTGACGGTGTATCCCGACCAGAGTGTGAGATACCGAGACCGTTTGTTTGTGCCAGAGTCTTGCCGAGAGGAGGCACTTTGAGAGTTTCATCATTCGCGCCTTGTGGCGCATCCGGGAGGCACTAAGATGTATCGGGATTTGGGTCGCCAGTTTTGGTGGCGGGGTATGAAGAGAGATGTGGCTGTTTTCGTATCGAAGTGCCTTACTTGCCAGCAAGTGAAGGCCGAGTATCAGAGGCCAGCGGGTTTGTTGCAACCCTTGCCTATTGCCGAGTGGAAGTGGGAGCATGTCACTATGGACTTCGTTGTAGGTCTTCCGAGGACTCAGCGGGGTAGTGATGCTATTTGGGTGGTTGTAGACCAGTTGACTAAGTCGGCGCATTTCATTCCTATGCGCGTGAGAGATTCGGTAGATCATCTTGCCGACTTGTATATTCGGGACATAGTGAGATTGCACGGGGTCCCAGTGACGATCGTCTCAGATAGAGATCCTCGTTTTACTGCTAGGTTGTGGCAGAGTTTGCAGAGTGCCTTGGGCACTAGGTTGACCTTTAGTACGGCTTATCATCCTCAGATTGACGGGAAGTCCGAGCGTACTATTCAGATCCTTGAAGATATGCTTCGAGGGTGTGTCCTAGACTTCAGTGGGACGTGGGAGAGGCACTTGCCATTGGTGGAGTTTGCCTACAACAACAGTTTTCAGTCTAGTATCGGTATGGCACCGTTCAAGGCCTTGTATGGCCGACCGTGTAGGTCTCCAGTGTATTGGGCCGAGGTGGGTGATGCACCTTTGTTGGGTCCGGAGTTGGTTAGGGAGACGACGGAGAAAGTTGAGCTTATCCGTAGGAGGCTTGTTACAGCCCAGAGTCGCCAAAAGAGTTATGCCGACCGTAGGAGGAGGCCTTTGGCGTTTGAGGTAGGTGATTATGTTTTTTTGAAAATATCACCTAGGCGAGGTTTGATGAGGTTTGGGAAGAGTGAGAAGTTATCCCCTCGGTTTATTGGTCCCTTTGAGATCCTTGAAAGGATTGGGGAAATCGCTTACCGTTTGGCTTTACCGCCGCAGTTGTCCGGAGTTCATGACGTGTTTCATGTGAGTATGCTTCGGAAATATGAGCCGGATCCATCCCATGTGCTAGATTGGACCGACTTGGAGGTAGATGAGGATGCCTCGTATGAGGAGAGACCGGTTCGGGTCTTGGATAGGCGGGATCAAGTCCTGCGTGGCAAGACCATCCCTTTAGTAAAGGTTTTGTGGAAACATCACAGAGTGGAGGAAGCCACTTGGGAACGTGAGTTGGAAGTCCGCGAGAAATATCCGGACTTGTTTATTGATGAGTAATCTTGTATTTAGATTTTGTAATATTACGGGACTTAAGAGCTTTATATATGTCTTAAGTTGTAAAACATTGGTAATGTTTTGGTTTAATGGAAGTATGTTGTAGAGCTTACCCTGATATGGGAGTTGATTATGATATTGCATATGTTGGCTATACTGTAGAATTGGAGTTGTATCTTGTATATTAATCATGATATGAACTGTGAACCATGTATGTTGAAAATGGTTGGAAATGGGAGAAAATTGCATGTTGATAATGCACTTGTAAATTATATTGTGAAATACCTCTTAAAAAGGGGTGGAATTGACCAGTAATGGGTCGAAATGTTTAAATGTCATGTCGTAATATTGTTGGACATGGGGAAAACCTATTTTTGAACTTGTGTTTAATTTCGGGGACGAAATTCTTTAAGGGGGGGAGGTTATAGCGATCCCGGGTTTACCCTTGTTGTACAGTGATCCGGACATGTGTCCGTGGATGATAGTAGTTGATTATTACCTGGTGTACATCCTTTCTTACTTTGTATTTGAGTTATAGGATGTGTTGGGCAGATTTGTTACAGGTTGGTTGAGAGTAGAAACCAAAACTAGTTGCCCAGATTTTGCCCTGTCCGCTCCAGCGGGGGTTTTGGCGCTCGAGCGGGAGTTTCACCCATCCAGTATTTCCTGTGCAGTGTTCGACACTTGAGCGTGGGATTGGCCGCTCGAGCGGGATTGTGTGAGTGCCGCTCAAGCGAGGAGTTGGAAGCTCGAGCGGGAGACCTGTCTGCAAAAGTTTTAGGAGTGTATATCCGCCGCTCGAGCGGGAGTCTGTGAGTGACGCTCGAGCGGAGAGTTTGACGCTTGAGCGGGGCGACTTTTATATAAATCCGAGATCCGACTTTTGGATCACTTTTTCAAGATCTTTTCTCTCTCTTACTTTTCCAAAAAGCCATTTTCAGAGCTTCTCACTCTAAAACCGGCCCTTCTCTCTTAGATTTGATCTAGTAGGAGTTGCTTGCTCACTTTTGGTCTTTACGAAAGTTGTGTTGATCGTCAAGGGCTACATTTTAATCTGAAAATTTCAGAATTTGGAGCATTTTGGTTTTGGTCTTCATCTCCACTGGAGCTTAAACTTTAAGGTAGGGATAACCTACTCCTTACTATGGGTTTTGTCTTTAAATTTTGGTAGTTTGAGATGTTGGAGTTAGTTTGGTAATTTTGTGAAAGTTTGAGACTTTTGTGCAAATTTACAAAGTTGGGGTTTTAACTATATAAAAGCCTAGATGCATGTTTGGCATGGAAAAGTGGAATTAATGTTAAAACATTAATGAAAATGGAACCTAAGGGTTGAAATGTTAATTATGGAAAATGCCCTGATTACATTGGTTAATTAATTTGTAAAATTAATTGTGAGAAATGAGGAATTGAATTGGAAATGTTGAGATTGGGAATACACGGGGTTAAAGGGTGTAGTTGGATTTTATGTCACTCACCTAGTTGGAAATGTCGATTTTATATCCATTTGTTGCATTTATTTTCTGTATAGAAATAACTGCTTTGGGCTATTGGTGGAGGATAGTCTTGGTTGTTGTAGACAATGCATGATGATTAGGCAAACTAAAACTAATCACCGGAATGTGTCATTGAGTATGACGGTTGAATGAATACATTAAATGTTATGTATTGGTTGATGATGTGTATAATTATTGTTTATATGCATTGTGTTATGTTGGAGGAGATAGGGGATGTACTTCGCGGTTTAGGGGAAGATAGGGGATGGACCTCTAAACCGGATGTTGTTGGGAGGAGATAGGGAATGG
Source organism: Camellia sinensis (assembly GCF_055761805.1). Classification (NCBI taxonomy): domain Eukaryota; kingdom Viridiplantae; phylum Streptophyta; class Magnoliopsida; order Ericales; family Theaceae; genus Camellia; species Camellia sinensis. Next base: position 89,293,812 of record NC_138965.1, read on the forward strand.
ACTCCGTAGATAGAGCTCATATGCTTATCTAGTGATGCATTGACAGAGCTCATATGCTTGTCATTGGAAGTGTGATAGTGCTCATATGCATATCTGTGGAAGTGATGATATAGCTTGTATGCTTATCTGTTGTTGTGTGATATAGCTAGTATACTTATCTATTATGAAATAGGAAGTGTTTGATATGAGTTACTGTCTCATATGAGTTGTTTGGCCAGGTTCTGAGCCATGGTTATAAATTCAGAATTTGAAAGGAATTGGAAAACGAATGGTAATATGGACTTGTATGTCATGAAAATGTAAAGTGTGGTAAGGGAAAGTATCAGTGTTGGCCATCTATCAACTGCTAATCTTTTAGTCATTGTTCATATTTGGTTTAGTGTATTTCTACTGGGCTGTGGCTCACCCTATATGGGAATATCATTTTCAGGTACAGGTAGCATGCCACCTCCAAGGACGTAGCTTGGGAGGCTAGAGGCAGGCGGACTTTTGTTGTTTTATTTCTTGATGTATTACATGTATATTCAAGCCAAGGGCTTAATGTGTAAATGAGTTAGCACTCTTTTGTTGTAACCAAGTGTTAACTTGGAAAGCTGTAAGCCTGTAGGGCATTTGCTTTTGTTGATTAACATGTAATACTTTTGTAAAGAACTACTCTGATGAATAGAAGAATGTTTATCTTTATTACCAGTGCATGTCTATATTGATGGGTTTAATGTGTTTTTTTTTTAGGGCGTTACAGGGAAGGAGGGTAACAGTTTATACCGTCTTCAGCTCGTTCTCAGAGCCAGAGTTAGGGAAGAGGGCAGCCGCCTACCTGTTATCAATGTAGGAAATCGAGGCACTTAAGGAGGTTCTGCCCTCAAACATGTGGCACTTTTGGAGCATCTGATTCGAGGCAGACATAGAGCCATCAGCCTACACTGTCGGCTCAAGCCTCGAGGGCCAATCAGGGAGCTCTTTGGCCCATTTAGTATATTAGACTCATGCTCCACAGGGTAAGCAGGTAGAGTAGAGACCTATGGGGCATGTGTATGCTATTACCACACTAGATTTGTTGCCAGCACCTTCGGTAATGAGTTGTAACTTCTTGTTTTGTAATTCTATTGCTAATGTATTAATTGATACTGGTGTATCGTATTCTCTCATTTCGTCTGCATTCACATCAGCTTTGGGGTTAGAAGTAGCTCAGTCAGCATCTTTACTCAGGGTAAAGTCACCTGTTGGGGGTGAGGTTGTGTTGGACCAGGGGTGTGTCAGGGTTGTGAGATAGAGGTTGCCGGTCGTCGACTTTCTTTTGCTTTTGTGTTGATTGACATGTCGAGTTTTGATGTTATTTTGGACATGGATTGGTTGTCATCCTATTGGGCCATTATAGACTGTTATCGTCAGAGAGTTACGGTGTGCACCTTGAGTGGTGATTGTTTTTATTTCCTGGGGGACCAAGTTGATAGGGCCTTGTTGCCAATGTGTGATCCGTGTGGTTGGGGCAAGCTTAGTCTCCTTCTCGCTGCATTCTTGGGTGTTGAGAACGATGTGGTCCGAGTTGAGTTGCCGATGGTAGTTTATAAATACCCGGACGTCTTTCTCAAGGATTTCACTAGTTTACCACCTTATTGTGAGATTGACTTATCTATTGACTTAATGCCTGGCACGGCATCGATTTCTATGGCACCATATAGATTTGTACCTATTAAGTTGAGTAAGTTGAAGATTGAACTCCAAGAATTGCTAGATAACGGCTTTACCCACCCTAGTACTTCCTCTTGGGGAGCACCGACTCTCTTTGCCAAGAAGAATGATGGCACACTGCGACTTTGTATTGATTACCGGAAGTTAAACCTGGTAAGAACAAGTACCCATTCAACATTAGTGCATCACCCAACTTGGCCTAGTACACAGGGAATCTACACGGTCGGCCATACAAAGCCTTAAACGGTGCCATACCAATACTAGACGGAAGCTATTGTTATAGAAAAACTCCACTAAGGGCAAGTGCCTCTCTCACGACCCCTTAAAGTCAAGGACATAACCTCAAAGGATATTCTTAAGGATTTGAATAGTACGCTCTGACTGCTTGTCAATCTAAGGATGATAGGCGATACTGAAAGTTAACCTAGTGCCCAAGGTATTCTGTAGGCTCTGCCACAATCGAGCCGTAAAACACGGATCTCTATCTAAAAAAATAGTCACAGGGACCTCATGAAGTTGAACTATGTCCCTAATATAAAGGTCAGCTAGATAATCTACCGAGACACTCGTGTGCATAGGTACAAAGTGCGCTGACTTGTTCAATCGGTTAACCACCACCAAATGGCGTCATTACCCCGTTGAGTCCTCGAAAGACCCACAACAAAATCTATTGTGATATGTTCTCACTTCCACTCGGCTATAGGCAAAAGTTGCTACAAATCCGTCGGTCTTTGATGCTTGGCCTTCACTTATTGATAAGTAAGGCACCTTGATACAAACACAGCTATATCCTTCTTCATCCCTTTCCAACAAAACTAACAACTAAGGTCATGATACATCTTTGTGCCTCTCTGATGCACCGTAAGGCGTAAATGGTGAAACTCCCAAAGTACCTCTTCTCGACAAGACTCCGGTACGAAAAGACGGTCAAGGTATCTAACACTCGAGTCAGAATACATGTTCAAGCTCTTCTCTACTTTTTCACGAGAGATTTTCTCCCCAGAGGGTTTTTACCTTAAGGTCACCCCTCTGTGCTTCTGTAAATCAGCTCACAAGTGTGGGTTGTGCAATTACCGAAAACAAAGTTGCCGACTCAGCTGACTCGCCAAGATGCATGTCAAACTCACCAATAGCACCTAATATCTCCTATTCTCGGATGACAATACAAGCTACACTGCTAAGGGATTTCTTACTCAAGGCATTAGCCACTACATTGGCCTTTCCCGGATGATAGTGTAAGTCAAAATCGTAATACTCCATAAACTCCATCCACCTCATTTGCCTCAAATTCAGATCTTTCTGTGAAAACAGGTACTTTAGACTCTTATGATAAAAAAACATCTCAAACTTCTCACCATATAGGTAATGCCTCCAAATCTTCAAGGAAAATATCACAGCTGCTAGCTCTAAATCATGCGTAGGATAGTTCCTCTTATGTGTTTTCAACTGACGTGAGCCATAGGCTACTACCTTTCCCTCTTGCATCAAAACACAACCTAAACCTTCTCGTGATGCATCATAATACACAGAATAGCCCAAACCACTCTTCAAAATAATTAACACTGGAGCAATGGTAAGTCTAACCTTAAGCTCTTGAAATGACTTCTCACAAGTCTCAGTCCACACAAATTTGATTCCCTTCCTCGTCAGTCTAGTCAACGGTGAGGCTAGCCTAGAGAAATCCTTCACAAACTAACGATAATACCCCAGCCAACCTCAAGAAACTACAAATCTCAAAGGCATTTTTAGGTTGTTCCGAATCTTATACTGTTTCTATCTTGGATAAATCTACAGTCACTCTTCTCTCAGGTACCACATAGCCTAAGAACTTTACTTCTCTCAACCAGAATTCATACTTCCCGAACTTAGCATACAGTTTGTGGGCTCTAAGCAACTCAAGTTCAACTAGCAAGTGTTCCTCGTATTCCTCGGATGGTGAGTAAATCAAGATGTCATCAACGAAGACAACTACAAAACGGTATAAGAACTCAAGAAAAATTTGATTCATCAAATCTATAAACACAACTGGTGCATTGGTTAGTCCAAAAAGTATCACTAGGAACTCATAATGGCCATTCCACGTACGGAATGCCGTCTTTTAGATATCTTCCTCCCTCAACCTCAACTAATGATAACCCGATCTTAGGTCTATCTTAGAAAAGCAACAAGACCCTTTCAACTGATCAAACAAATCATCTATACGAGGCATTGGGTACTTGTTCTTAACGGTTACCCGGTTCAACTTTCGGTAATCTATACAAAGTCGCAATGCATCAACTTTCTTCTCGGCAAAGAGAGCCAGTGCTCCCTAAGGCGAAGTACTAGGGCGGATAAAACCCTTATCTAACAATTCCTGGAGTTGAATCTTCAACTCACTCAATTCGGCAGGTGCAAATCTATATGGTGCCATAGAAATCGGTGCCGTGCTAGGCACTAAATCAATAGAGAATTCAATCTTATGGTGAGGTGGCAAACTAGTGAGATCCTCAGGAAAAATGTTCGGGTATTTATAAACTACCCTCGGCAATTCAACTCGGACTTCATCACACCCACTACCCAAGAAGTTTGCAAGGAGACAACTAAGCTCACTCTAACCTCACGGATCACACACTAGTAATAAAGCTCTATTAGCTCTGTCCCCCATGAAATAAAAACAATCGCCACTCAAGGTACATACAGTAACTCTCTGACAATAACAATCTATAACAGCTCAATATGATGACAACCAGTCCATATCCAATATAGCATCAAAACCCAACATGCCAATCAATACAAATGCAAAAGGAAGTCAGCGACTAGTAACCTCTATCTCACAACCCCAACACCCTTGTTCCAAAACAATCTCACCATCAACACGTGATTGTACACTGAGTGGAGATGCTAATCGGGCCAATTCTAATCCCAATACTAATGCAAATGCAGAAAAATTGAATGAATGGGATGCACCCGTATCAATTAACACATTGGCAATAGAATTACATTACAAGAAGTTACCTCACACTACCGAAGGCGCTGGCACTAAGTCTGGCGTGGTAACAACATACGCACGCCATGTAGGTACTCCACCTGCTCACCCCTCAGAGCGTAAGTCTAATATATTGACTGGGTTGGAAAAGCCTCCTAATTGGCCCTCGAGGCCTGTGCAGACTGTACAGGTTGGTGGCTCTGTGTCTGCCTCAAACCAGCGCACCAAGTGTGCCACCCAACTGAGGGCAGAATCTCTTCATATGCCCTGACTTCCCACACTGATAATAGATAGGCGACTGCCTTCTCTCTTGACTCTAGCTCTGAGAAAGAGCCGTAGACGGCACAGACTGTTGCCCTCCTTCTCTCTGTAGGCAAGCTGGAAACTTATGACCCAACTGGCCACACTTGTAACAAGAGAGACCTCCCGGATTACCTCTCTCTAAATCTGAACTAGGCATAGGAAAGGTGGACCAAGATTGAGCTGCATGGGACTGCTGTGGGGCGGTGCCTCTCCGCCTCTTACTGTCTCGACTCTTCCCATGAACCTCTTGACTCCTCCTAGAGCCCCTCATCCATTTCTCCTCTGCTTGAACTACGGTCTCAAGATGAGCCGCTGCCTCCACAAGACGTTCGTAGTCCCTAATCAACAACCCAGCTACCTTAAAAAGGAGTCCGATCCTCAATATCTTCTCGAACTCAATACAATGGTGTTCCTCTGCCTTAAACTCGACTACTGGCAGGCTAAGCTGCTTGAGCTTCAGAACTGATCTCTCAACTTCTCCTTAGCAATAGGAGGCAAAAACTTGTCTTGGAAGGTGTTGACAAAGGCCTTCCAAGTCATCCCAATGCATTCACGCTCATACTTCCACCATTGCATTTCCCTTCAGCTAAAAGGATGCCAAGGTCACTTTTAGCCCGCCGTCCTCGATGCCAAGCATTTCGAACGTCTTCATCATCTGTTCTAGCCACTCATCCGCCTTTAATGGCTCCTTCAGATCCCCTAAAAACTCGTTCGGATTAGACCGAAAGAATTCCCTCTTCAAGAAAAACGGCCCTGCTTCAGCAACTTGGGCCTGAACTTGATTCTCAACCCTGAGAATGTCCATGGATTCCCGCAAAGTTCCAGTCATTTCACGGGCTAAAGCACCCATGGCCTACTGACCAACTGGTTTAGCCACATTGGCCTGACTAACCCCTTTTTCTTGTACCAAAATCTCATTTAGTAAGGGCACGTCATGCCTTTTAGGCCTATCATACCTACCACCACCACGTTCACATCCTGATATCTTAACGAAGGTAACAAAAGATATTAGCACATTTACAGATGTGCCGAAGCTAATTCGCTCGCGTCCTAATGCAATGGACAATAGTGATTCACTCCACATAAACACATACAAATTTCCTTCCTAGATAATGATTGTCCCGCGGCATTGCCAAAGTTCCAATTAGAAACAACAGTGATCAAGTGCTCTTCTAATAGGACTTCTGGAAACCCGTAGATCCAATGAATATCTTAGGAATTAAATCCCCTACTCATATAATCACATAAGCATGTTATCACAGAACATACCAAACATACAAACATCTCTATCAAGCGAGATAAACCCATTGTGGTAAGAACCATTTCCCACGTACCCGAAGTATTCAAACCCAGTACACTATGATACCAAGTTGTAATGCCCTGAAATAATTACTATAACCCATACTCAACATCAATAAGTGATCACAATGACAAAGTAGTTATCTTTCATTGATTTACAATTAAGCTTTACAAAAGAGTGATATAGTAAAGAGACAAAATGAAAGTTAGACAAATAAGAAATGTCCTAAAGGCTTACATCTTTCCAAGACAACGCTTGGGTACAACAAAAGTGGACTAAAGTCTAATACAGTTAAAGCCCTTGGCTTGTACAAAATAAATACAGTAAATACATAAAAGAAGCTCTTGCTTCAAGTCCTCCCAAGCTATTGCCTTGGCGGAGGGATATCATCAAATAATCTAACACAGTATATGAATCTTAACAAAACTATAAGGTGAATGCATATGCAATGTCCGTGCCAAAACATCTTTTTATAACTCTTTCCAAAACTATGCAATGCCATAATAATATCATAAATCACTTCCTTTGGAGTAAAAGGTAGGGCAGTGAATCACTCTCTGGGAATTTCAAAACAATATAACCTTTACCAGAAATTTCGTCCGGAGGAAACCGTAAAATGGGGCCCATGTAAATATAGGCTATATAAGCACTATTATTGCCATTTCACGAAAATTTTGTTTGCGGAATCGACACCCATGTATACGCGCAATTTTTAGGACTTTCACTATGGACACTCAGGGCAACTTATTTCAATATTACAATACATGTTTCTTAGATTCACCAATTGTTTTCTCAAAACGATAAACAATTCAAATGTATAAGCGTGAGATAATGCTCAATGCAAATGAATGAGAAAATAGTTTCAATTCTCATAATTCACATGCAATTTCTACAATACTCATAGCTATCCTCCACCAATAGCCCAAAACAGATATTTCTAAACAAATAAACAATGTTCAGTAAAGATAAACTTTCCAAAATTCAATAGGTGAACGATAATACATACCCAACTCCACCATCCTCACCAATATCAATCCAATTTCACTATTAATTTGATAATTTATATAAAATCAACAATTGAAATATTTAGGGCAAAATCCATTTTTCTTTCCAAAATCAATCCTAAGTATCAAAACCAACCATTTCTTCCCAACTTAACATTATTTTCAATATCACAATCATTTTCAAGAATTCATTTGAAAAACCCATTTTTTGATTTTTATCTAAAACCCTAGATTTGTTCCAAATCTTCCAAAATCTCAATATTGTTTAGAAATAACAAATAACTAAGTTAAAACTCATAAAAAGTACGGAGATATCCCCACCTCAAGCTTAGAAGATGAGAGAGAGAATGAAGATACTTCAAGGACGCTGAAACTCAATTTTGTTCGAATTAAAAGGAAGCTCATGACGTGCTCTACCTTTTTAACAAAGGGACACTGGTGAAGAACTCGACAGATCAAGATATATTTGTAGAGAGAATGTGGGTTTTAGAGAGAAAGAGAGTCTCAACTTAGGGTTTTGAAATGTTTAGGGAGAGAGAAAGATGAAAAAGTGACTTTTATGGACTAATATAACCACAGACTGCTCGAGCACAAGAAGTGTCACTTGAGCGTCTAGACATAAAAGATGTGACCACTCGGGCACAAGAAGTTGTCGCTCGAGCGTAAAATACAAACTCTCTGTTGTTTTATAGATAGAAGACCAACGCTCGAGTACAATAAGTGTCGCTCTAGCCAACATCGCTCGAGTGAAGAATACCACTTCCTAGTAGTTTTGCAGACCTGCAAAAGTATTTAGAGTACACAAAGACCACTCGAGCGTAAAAAATGGCGCTTGAGCGAAGAAGCAAAATTTTAGGCAACAACAGTTTAAAAAACAAACTACTAACCTATTCTAAACACGGCCAACATATCCCAAAATCCAAACGTAACGAGGGATAAGGGAAAACAAGACATGAATAACTATATAAGACAATGAGACCTGAATCCAAAACATCAAATATGTCGAGTCTAAACCAGGATCACTATATGCAAGTTGCGATAGCACTCTATTTTTTGTTGCATTCACTTTCCAATAATCCAATATCTCAAATGTTTGATCCTTTGCAAAATGTTCAACCTCGGACAAATATTGTTCCAATTCCGACTTAGTTCCACTAGTGCATCGCTCCTACAAATAGGAATTAAATTGAAAGCCAACCAAATAACAGGGATCATCATCATCATCTTCCACCATATTCAAAACCTCACTCACAATTGGTAGTTTCTCATTTAATGGATAGAGTGTGACATAATGGCTATACAAACGACTCAACAACTCTTAGCCTTATTTACCATATCATTCACCTTCTTCTTATCTCCAAGAAATAAATTTGAAAAGCAAAGCTCCAAGTATGCCATTTTTATGGTAGGATCAAGAATAACCGCAAAATACAATAACAAATTGATCTTACTTCCATCCTCCAATACTTGCAAAACTTTTGTTTCATAGTCTTTGTCATTGTGCTCAAAGTAGCATCCTCCTCCAAAATTCAATGGTTAATTTTGCATTCAATAACAAACATTTTTTTTGTAAAAAGCATTAGAAGTAACAAAGATGGACCCCAAAAACTTCTTAGTTGCAAGATAAAATAATTTGAGAAACCTCACAAACAATCTACATTTTTTCCAATCCAACTTATTCAGACTTCTCCTTATCTTACATCAACATCCTTGAAGTAATATTCAAAGTTGAAATCCACAAACTTCACACAGTTAAAAGCCTTTTTAAACTTTTCGGCTGCCTCCAACATCAAATAGGTAAAATTCCACCTTGTTGGTACATCTAGGCATACAAGAGCTTTCGAATCAAGTTTGAGTGTGGCCACACACTTCTTAAAAACATCATGCCTAGGAAGAGAAGACCTCATATATCTCACCGTAAGTCTAATGTTGGCAATATAATCGTCCATTTCTTTCAACCCATCACTCACAACAAGGTTAAGAATATATGCACAACAATGCATATGAATAAACTCATGCTGCAAAATAGACCCCTTCTAATATTTGGTTATCGTTTTCAAATATTGAATGGTAAGATTATTAGAACTAACATTATCAACTGTTAAAGTGAATATGCTATCAATGTTCCACTCAATCAAACACTACTCAATTTTCTTACCAAAGTTTCTTCCTTGTGAACTTCAACTTGTTGAATTTTTTTTTTTTTTTTTTTTTTTTGAAGTTTTCAGTTATCATCAATGAAATAAGTAGTCAAACACATGTAACACAATTCTAAACAAATGTTCAAGTGTTCATAGTAAAGCAAATTCTACGACCTTTTATGGCCTTCTTTAACGTATCACTTTCATTCTTGAATATATTAAGCACTTCTTTAGATATGGTATGACGAAAGGGAATTGGTGTGAGTTTGAGTTGCATGACGTTACAAAATCTTCTAAACCCAACTCCCTCCACAAATCTAAATGGCAACTCATTAATGACAACCATCTCCGAAAGAGCCCTTTTACATACAAGCATCAAAATTAAAAGTTATTGCTACAATCTCAACACCCTCTTCATTTTGTTTCGGTTTAAGATTTAATGTTTGCTACGCATTTTTATCCCTATTTGGATATTCTTTAAAATTTGGTGTATGACTCCTCAAATTGCTAGTCCCATGAAGTCTAGAGTTAGCCAACTACTCTTTCTTATAATATTTGCATACGGCTCTACGTACCCCATCGATCCCTACAACTTTATCAAAATGATCCCAAACTGTGGATGGTGTTCTCCTTCTTCTACCCTCACTCTTTCTCTTTAGGAGCTAGGAGACTTAAGTTCGGATTTGGCTAGAGGAAATTCATTTGAGAATTAGAGGATTTCGCAGGTAAAAGATTGATTGCAAGAGATTCAACACTATCCTCCATTCAAATTGGATTACAAAAAATTTGAATGAAACTTAAATACGAACTAACATAGAAAATTCCAATCACAAATTCACACAAAATTCCAATAATCTACTAAAAATAAAATATATTATACTATTTTAATTAATAAAAACCATATTTTATTCACATATATGATCCCATACTTGTCATTGCAATTTTTTATTCATTCACAGTAGGTTCTGGTTAACAAGTTTGACAATGATTGTTCATTTAACTTCTAATTTTTTAATCTCAGAGATTGATAATCCATACCCAAAAAAAAAAAAAAAAAAACAGCAATGAAGAACAAATGAATTAATAAACAGCAACCAGAGATTGATAATCAGTAAAATAAAAACAAATGAATTTCTAATCAGTAAAATGAAAACAAAAGCATTGCTAAAATCAGTTTTGCATTTTACATATATAAAGAATTTTATCTTCAACAAGTTTATGTGAGGAAGAGTTCTTGAAAACACAAAAATCCCAAAACAAAACAGAAACAGATTTAATTCAACTATTTTTTCTTTCATGATAGAACAAATGTAAAAAAAAACCCAAAATTAAATAAAAGATTTTGATCGAATCAACTCTTTTTTTGGACTGAATCAACTATTATTTTGTTTTCATGACAGAACAAATGGAAAGAAGGAAAGACGAACTGACCTCAACAAAAGTGTTGCAGCTGCAGGTGTTGTGAAAGCAAACTAATTCGATCACTGGTCGCCAGAGAGAGAGAGAGAGAGAGAGAGAGATGAAAGAACGATAGTGACTGAGAAAATGAGAGAAGAGACAACTAATGCTGAGAGATAAAAGACGAGTAGATTTGGGTTTGGGCAAAAAATATCTAATAATATGAATCTGTGAAGAAGATTGGCGGTCTAGATTTTTTTTGAAAAAAAAAAAATTGTATAAGTATGAGTGCAGGTAAAACCTAAGACCCGCCCGCAAACCGCAACATAGCCATATTGTGAACCGCATCCGGTCCTATTGCAAGCTCGAAATCGCTCACACGTGTACGGGTTGGATCGGGTAGGGCAATTTTTGCAGGTCGGATGACTCTATGCCCAACCTTAATTTCATGTGATAACTCATCGTTGAATAAGCGTTTTCCCTTAGAATGGAGGATCTCATAGAAAAGTTAGTCCACCTAAGTTTTGATAGGTGGTTTCTAGGAAAGCAAGTTTCCTTCTTTGGAGAATTACTTTTCCCATAACTACTTTGTGTTCCTAAATCTTGTGAGTTAAGGCGATGATCTTAATCTGGATTGATTGAAATTTTTGAATTGTTAAGTGGGCTCCATATCTTGTTAACTCAACCCATATTTTGTGTCGTTCATACCTAATTTGTGAGACTATAAACTGTTGTCTTTGCTTAACGCAAACTTCTTGATTTAGTTACTCTCAACTCTTAATGCAATCTTTTGTAAGTTTTTCAAATAGTTGATGAGGTTAAGTCAATATAACATTGAAACAACGTGACTACTTGGCTATCTAAATACGCACGCTAGTTCAAAATTTTGCACTAGGCCTTCCATATTTTTCTTCTATTGCTTAATTGAGATCCAAACCACACCAAACTCGAAATATAAGGTTGACAAAAGCCATAAAAAACCAACAAAAAAAAAATAAAATCACTTAGCTACCTTTAATAAATAAATAAAAAAAACATTTACCAATCTACCTTCAATGACTAATATTGTTATAATTTTATAAAATTTAACCTTACATCTCTTTCTTTAAAATCCACTCAACTAAAGGGCTCCTCAGAACATTTTCAAAGGAAGTTTTTAATTTTTTCTATTTGTTTCAAACCCCACAGCAAGGCCCAAGTTTTAATGATCAAAATTATATCAAAATTGCTGGAGACCTAAATGCATTTGGGGTTCCTAGCATTGCTCAAATTCTATGAGTATTATTAAAAGCAAAGCCACATGTAGAAGAAAAATCATGAGGCATGGAATTGAGTAATCTATAAAAGGATTTGGATACACAATGCCCGTTTTCAATGTAAGGCTAGATAATAGGATCTCTGTTTTAGAGGACTAGAAAGGGGAATGCAATATCATTTTAGAGGGTTCAATATGTTATTCTTGAGAATTTTTTTATTTTATTTTGTAATTCCTTGTACAAAGTTCGTATAAAATTTTAGTCCGAAGGTCAATGGTAGAAGTGTGGGTTAAAGTTAAAAGACGTGTGTTTTTGGGATAAAGTAGAAATTTTCCCCATGTGCAATTAAGAAAATGGTTTTTTTTTTTTTTTCTTCTTCTTCTTCTTCTAAAATATCTATTTTTTTTAAGGCATTCCAACCATAAATCCAATTTTGAAACTTTTGAGACAATAGCCCTAAACTCTAATCTTTTGGGATCATAAGAATAATAATAATTTGAAAGACCATATTACCGTTACCTATTTGCTATTTGTCTATCTGTCAATATCACTTATTTGTCCACATATCATCCATTTATTTGTTTATGTGTGACTATCTGTCCACATAATCTGCCTATGTGTCCATATTATCACCACTACCAATAGCCACCCACCTCCGACGACTTTTTAGCTGAATTTTCTAGTGTCATTTGGCGACTTTCCAATGCTGAATAATTTTTCAGCAGTTGGCGATAGTCTGATGACAAAAATGAAAAAAATTATCCTTTTTTTTTTTTGCACAAAAAGTGGCTAACACAGAAGGATTCGATGGATTACGGGCATACGACGGCAAAGTATGCCCATGTGTATGAAAATGTTTGAAAATCTGATTATGACTTCTGAAACATAAGAATGTATCGAAGGGGATATGAACCTCCCAGTTCTTTACTTGCTTCAATGAAAAGGACTTCACATTTCCAAACGATTTTTTAGTGAGGAAGACATATGGTAGAAGGAAATACAAATAGAAATTCGCCAAACTTAATGTATTCCGATGGATTGAAAGTACAAAAAGATGGAAGAACAAACATATATATATCCAATTGTGTTACAACGGATTGAACACAATTGAAAACAAGAACATAATGCCACGGATGGCCAAAAAACTAATCTAATGTCACGAATGTCAAGAACTAGGGTAAATATGGTAAATATACCTTTCAAGAAGCTAATCTATGATAAACTAGGGATAAATAGCACAGATGCTATGTAAATGTAGTTGTTTGATTGATTGAGTAGGGTTTGTTCCATCTTCAAATGGGGTATTTATAGCAATCAAGCCCTCTTGAAAATCATGACTGACCTCTTGAAAATTAGCAACTTCCTCTTGATTAATCCCTATGATCTCTAGATAGTGGGCTGCTTGAGTTCCTTATGTTCTGCCATCTGTTCTGATGATACAGTTACGATACAACGGGTTCCAGAGGGAATGGGTCGGACTGGTCCACGCTTCTCCAACCGATATCTGAATGGCCAAGCCCAATTAAGAACCTGTACAGGAGTTCAACGAGGAATGGGGAGTCCCCCAACGAACCCTCTGACGAGCAAGTTAGAGAGAGAGAAATGGAATGTAGAGATATGGATTAGAGAGATAGAAAAACTTAACCTTCTTCTTGTCTTCAACGTCTGCTTATATTCTTTGATAATCATTTCGTTGTCCCGTCTGACCTATCACCTTGGCCAAAAGTCTATGCTGTAGCTTACCTTGTTCAGGATAAGGGCGTGCTGTCCCGACGGAGAGGTGTTGTCGTAATAAATGTTGTGAGGGGCTGCATTAATAGTGATGTGCAGTGGCTATAACTTTGTAGATCTTTGTCTGCTGAGGTGGCTTTCCCTTTACCTGCCACGTGTCTGAATATCATTGGTCCTTCATGTCATGTTGACTTCCAGCTGTACTAGACCTTATCAGTTGGGTTATGCATTAGGCCCTAAGTGGTAGGCTTGGGTTGTTCATAGTGGGTTATGGGCTTTATGAGCCTATCCACGTCATGCTCCATCTTCTTTTTTTCTTTTTAGCAAGTGATTGATTATTCCCTAAGATTAGGAGTTATTATAACCTCCTTCAAATATGGACCGTTGGATGGTGGGTGGGGGTATTAGATAGATGACATTTGTCCTTTACTTGGTCAAAAAATGCCTTGAAGATAGGAGCCGTTGTGAGCATTTAAATTCTGATCATTGGATAAGATAAGTAGTTGTTGCTGGACCTTCTGGATGGCTGCCACTTGTCCCACCTAAAGCATTTATCAATTAATATACTAATTAATATATATTTATCAATAACAGAGAAAGAGAGACCCATGTAATCCCTACTTCCTAAGGATTTGACTAAACCAAATCAAAGCCATGATTGCAACTTTTCATCACCACAACCCAAAATCTTCCACCATTTTGAGATGCTAAAGTAATCCACTTTATTCACTAAGTGGATACATGGCGGCCCCTTATTGGTTTGTCTTTTTTGGTACAAACACTTTCAAAACAATAATTTATCCTTTCCCTAAACAATTTCATTAATCCTGCCCTTACAACCAAAGCAAAACAATCTTTAAATCTAATACCATACACACCTCTAGAAATGGACATCTCACAAATTTTTTCATTTTTGTTTTTTATTATAATCAAAATCAGTCTATTTGTTGGAATGTTTTTTTAGAGTAGGAAAAGTTTGAAATTAAAACTAAACTATAGTAAAATTACCTTTTTGTCTTTTTATCAAATGTTGTATTGTTCAAACAAAAATGCCACATATAATCCCATATATTACTTTATTTTCTTATTCTAACATAAGTGAGTCCATGTGCATTTATTAATGCGGATTCTTTATTTCGGTCTTAAAGTGAGAAAAAAAAAAAAAAAACCTCTAAAGTTTGATTCTTATAACAAAATAAATTCTATTTTTTTAATGTTATTAATTTAAATCATAAACTTTTACATTGATTACAATTTAAAGCATCTATATATTCTCTAATTGAGATGAATAATTTTGATAATTTACTACATAACCATAATGTACATATATATACATGCATTATACCACATATCATTTTATTCCCTATCGTTACAGATAAGATTAGGATCCTCTATTGTAGTTTCAATCTTGCAATCATTCAACAGTTGTGGCTAGAGCGTGACTGTGACAACCCTCACTTTTGATTAGAGTTAAATTGTGTTTAAGCATGATAAGTACTGGATTAAGATGAAATCCTAAATTGATTACATGAGTGTGTTGTTTTAAATGCATTTTTATCTATTTATCATTGAATGATCTGTTCATGTTTTAATTTCGAACTGCAAATTGAAAGCCCTATCGGCGACCGATTCAGAAATTGATTAGTGTTATATGCTAATTAGGATATATATGATTTATGGTAGGTTTAATTAAAATTCAATTTGGAATGATTAAATCAGATAAATAATGCTAGATTAATTGAGTTTAGGTTATCTACATAATTGCCCTTGAGTGGGCTCCCTCAAAAACCATTATTTTAATTCCCATTACTTACATGTTTGGCACCACTTTTCATTCATCTTCTAGACCAAAACGTGAGAGAGAGAGAGAGAGAGAATTGGAAGAAAAAAGTGAGTTCAACTAGAATTTTGTTTGAAATTAGAGGAATTGAAGGAGAATTGCATTTTTGAGATAACACACTTGGAATTCAAGACTTAAGGTAGGAAATTCATCCTCTCAATTGTGAATTTAAGTTGTTACATGCATGGTTCATGGAAAATTGGTGATTAAAGTCAAGAATTAGCTCAAAGTGTTGATTTGAGAGTGAATTCATGCATGCATGTCCATATCATAGAGTTTGAAGTTATTTTTCATGAAATTCTTACATGCATGTTCATATTTTAGTTGTAGTCCAAGAATTCACCATGTTTTAGAGTTCAATCTTGCATTTGATTATGTTTTGGAGCATTAGAGTTCATGAGAACTCATGCATGTTATGTTCTTGCATCGTTCTTCAAGTTTCATTGAAATTGGTGTTCAATTGGCATACTTTTGGGCTTTGATTTTATAAAACGACCTTCAAAACTTGTAGTATTATGAGTTTCTAAGTGTTTTCCAGAAAAATTGGCCCAAAAGATTGAGTTTTGGCATGTTTGATTCTTGGTTTGAGCTTTGGAAGCAAATCTGGAAAACCCAGATTTTGGCTTTTACGCTCGAGCGACCACCTTTATGTTCAAAGTTCCACTCGAGCGAAGGAATGCTGGCTCGAGCGTAGATTGCGAGCTCTCAGGTTTTTGCGTGTGCAGACGCACGCTCGAGCGACGAGACCTACGCTCGAGAGAGGAACTGTGTCTCATGCTGGAGTGAGCATCGAGCGAAGAATTTCAACAACCAGCACTTTTGCATTTTTACAGACCGCTCGAGCGAAGGAGTCTACGCTCGAGCAGCCCCTCTGTTTTGGTAGACTCGCTTGAGCGTAGAAAGTCACGCTCGAGCGAGACCCCTGTTTTCAGCAAATTTTAAAAAGTGTTTTAAAGTACATTTTTTTGCATTCTCATTCCATCCTAGGCATTCCTAGGCCATGTTTAAGGCATCTTAATGATGATAATGTTATAGAACCACACCAAGTCAAGTTAAGGGGGCTAGGTTATTAATCCCAAGTGTGTAACTTAGTGTGTGTTCGTTCTGCAACTGTGTAGGGTTGGCACCCGAGAACGCTGACTAGCCTGTCTATAGCCTAGTAATCTATGAGTAGCAATGTCGTAAAGATATGTTCAATTATAATTATTTTCTGAACGATTGACTGTACTGCTTTCTGAAGTGACATTGTTTACTGAATGAATGTTTGTCCTATTTGTGAACTGTACTCGTGGCATCCATAGCAAATTACTGTTACTGTTACTGTTACTGCTACTGCTACTGCTACTGTTACAGAGATCTCTGTCGGTTCCAATGTTTGGGACTACTACTGTTTACTGTTTGATGGCCATCAACTGACTGCTCGGTCTATTAAGACCTACTGTACTGTTTTGTTATTGGATGTACCACATATGATTGTTATGGTTTCTAATTGACTGATATGGCATGAAATATGAGCCACTGATTGAATAACTGACCTACTGATGCAAAAGACGGTCTTAATTACTAAAAGGACATTCATTCTCAACCTCTTTACACAGATGTTATTCACTGAACTTTAGCTCACTATTTATATATGTATGTAGGTGGCCAGGCACCGAACCGAAGCTAGGAGTGTCAAGTTAAGCTCATGTTTTGTCAAGCCAACCACTATGCCTCACCCCGAGGTTCCAAGTCCGTTCAAGCCAAGGCTGTTTTGTGGTGTCTCAGACTCACCCTTTTTGGTCTCTGTTATTGTAATAAATGTTTAAGATTTTTGACTGTACAGTTATGGTGAAGGGATTGGATCCTTAACCTGTATGTTATGTGTATCTGATATCTGTATGTATGTTTATGGTTATGATGTGGACTAGTCTATAAAAGTCTTTTTCTGTCCAGATTTTCACAGCTCATTGGACATCTTTTATTTACTGTTTGGCTTCCGCCAGCCCCTTACTTTGTATTACTGTCATTACTGTTAAGCAGGCCTTTGGTAATCACGGATTACTGGCCGGTTACGATGCTAAACTCTTAGGGGCGGGTTTGGGTCGTGACAGTGACATATCCCAGTAAAAGGATCAAACGACCTATACGATGCCACGTCGCTGAGACAACGAGTGATATCGAAAATGATGTCATTTTTGTTGAATCTTCTTTTAATAAACGAGATATCCTTACTTCTCTCTCCATCCCTCACTTCACTTACGCCCAAGCCTTAGAAAGCCTTGTAAGAATATCCATAAAGTGGCCTATATGCCACATGTTTATTTTATTTATTTATATTATATATATTTAATCAGTTTAATGGGTAATGGGTAACTAAAGTGAAACATGTCCACTACCCCATATGGTGGTTTCATGTAAAGTTACAACTTCGCTAATAGTGGAAAGTTATAACTTCCCCAGTAGTGGGAAGTTATAAGGAGTTACATTTTGATCATGGGTCCAAGCCTATTTATATATGCCTGTGATAGCCATCAAAACACAGACGTTGTTTGTGAATAAAATAGGCTTAAAACTCTGTTCCTTCCACTTTTCCATATTGTTCTATAAAAGTGTTTTGTGTTTTGTGAGTGGTTCAAGAACAAGATTCAAAGGCTTGAACATCATGACAGAAGGTATTCTTCTTTTATTGAATTATTTTAATTCTCATAATTGGTATCAGAGCCTTACTTCTATTATGTTGTTTAGCTTGTTTGTGATTAGTGATTAAATTTTGTTCTGTTTTGACTTTATTGGGAATTTATCTAAATTTTGTAAAACATGAACGAACCTACTTTTAAATTCTCATATATCAAGAGATTAAAATCACATGTAGTATAATCTCATAACAGTGCGTTCGTGGTTTTTTGTTTTAAACCAAACCCAACAATTGAATTGCATATAACAAGTTTCACTTTTGGATTAAAAAATTATTATTTGAAACTGACTAAAGTTTGATGAACAAAATTTGACTTTTGTACCCACTTTTCGTTGTTTTGTTCATTATTCGTTGTTTTCTGTTTGATGAGCTATGGTCTAAAATCTCAGGGATAAAAAAATAAAAAAATAAATAAATTATACCACTGTTTGAAATTGATTTAGTGTAATGATTTGAAATATTTGGGTGAGTTTTATTTATATGGGTTTCATGCATAATTCTCATATCTTGTTGCATAAAATAAAATAAAGGTTTCTGAAACTTGTTGGATTATTTTTCACCATTAAAGATGAATTGTTGCACGATGTATATTAATTAGAGACAATAGTAGAATTTATCTTGTTCTTGTTCTATAATAGTAGTGTTTACATTAATTTAGAAGTGTTCCTATTCTTAATTTCCTATGTTTTGGAAACCTATTGTATGTCATTAAGTATGAGTTTTCATTAATTGACACACATTGAAGACCATTTTGAATGAAATCTAGAAATTCTCACGCTTTTATTTGGGTCCATTCAATTAATTTTAAAAAAGCATAAAAGACTTACATTTATTTCTAGATTTTTATAGGGATGTGATATTAAGGATTTTTTTTTTGTTTATTATAGTTACATGTTTAAATAGTAAGTAAATTCATTTGAAGTTCATACAGTGAACTATTTTAACATATCCTTTAAAGTCTTATAAATTTTCATAATAATTGGCATGCTCTCTTGTATAATGTAATATCATATTACATGTATCAAGATTATTTATGCCATGAAAATTTATGTGAAATAAGTGCATGTAAACACTGTGTGTTGGACTTATGAAATTTATTTTGGTCCAACTTTTAAGCAAAATCTAGTATAAGGTTGAATTACATGTGTTTTGGTCTTGGGATTTTTCATGTGATATTACTCTGATTATATGTACTATACATTATGTGCATTAAAGGATTATGTACTTGTTGTGACCATAAGGATTATATATATATATATATATATATATATATATATATATATATGTTTTAAGAATAACCACAGCATCTTAAGACATAAAGATGTAGTGATCCTCAGTATTTTGATCACACAATGTTGAAGAAAAAAAAATTTTAATTTGGCATTTTTATATTGCAATTATGTTTTATAAATAATTTTTTTGGTCCCACAGGAAAGTAGTTATTTATGAAATTTAATTGGAATAAGATAATGGATTGGTGTAACAACCCTCGTTACTGTTTACCGACAAACTACTGATTACCGTTAAACTGAACTGATTATGACTGATAAGTGAACTGAATAAACTACTGAACTGACTGACTGAAATTGAAACTGAATTGACTGAGTATATCTATTCAATTGCATGTCTATCTGTTTGATTGTTTGATTATCTGTTTGCGTTTTTATGGTTAAACTATTAATTGAAGGCCTTATCGGCGGCCGAACCGGAAATCGATTGGTGTTTTATGATCATCGTAATTTATGTGATTTTATAGCATATTTACCTGAAAACTGATTAGGTATGATTAAATTAGATTAAAATGAGCTTAATTGCAATAGTTGCCTTATTTACCTTAGTGCCATTGTTAGTGGGCCTTTTATTATAACATGTTAGAGCCTTTGTATACTTGACATAAACATTTTGCTCAGCTCATTCTCTTTGTTCTTGCCGACTTGAGAGAGAGAGATAAGAGAAAGAGTTAGTTTCATCTCATTTGGCTTGGTTTGCTTGAAAATTGAGTAGATTGGAAGGACTTTTGCGTAATTGAGCTTCCTTGCCTAGAATTCTAGACTTAGGTATGAGAATTTAACCTTTTATTAATGTATTTGAACTTGTTCATGCTTAGTTCTTGAGCCTCTAGTGATTTGAGCCTTGAATTGGCCCATGTATGTTGAATTGGAGCCTAGTTCATGCATGCATGCCTTTATTTTGAAGTTTTGAAGTTGTCTTTCATCAAATTGTACATGCATGCTCATATTTTTACAAAAGACCATGAACTCATCATGTTTTTGAAAGATTTGGCTCACTAGAGCAGGAAATTGAGCTTTGAATTGGATTGAATTCATGCATGTTTGCATGTTCTTCATATTCATGGAAATTGGTTTTAAATTGAGTTTATTTGAAACACCCTTGGGCTTTGATTTTGCAAATTGAGCCTTGAATCATGTTAAACTATGAGTTTTGATGAGTTTTCTGGAAAATTGGCCCAAGAGGATCGAAATTCATGTTTTAAAACTTGGTTTTGAGCTTGAGGTTCAAATCTGGAATTTCCAGAATTTGGACTCACGCTCGAGCGGGGTGACTGGCGCTCGAGCGTGGAAATCGTGCTCCCAGCATTTTTGTTCTGTTTTGAAGTCCGCTTGAGCGGAATAATTGACGCTCGAGCGGGACATTGTGTCTCATGCTCGAGCGGGTGTCGAGCGCCCAATCGAGCGTGATTTTCGCCTATCCAGCACTTTTGTTCTGTTTTGCAGAACGCTCGAGCGGGTAATCCTACGCTCGAGCGGAAACCTTTGTCTGCATGTTCGCTCGAGCGGAGTAATCTACGCTCGAGCGTGACCCCTGTTTTCTGAAAAGTTTGAAAATGCTTTTAAAAGTGCATCTTTACATCCTCATCTCATTCTAGGCATCCTTAGGCCTAGTTTAAGACATCTTAAGGAGGATATAGATATAGAAACACACCAAGGCATTAGGGATTAAGTTATTATCTTTCCCAACTGTGTAGCTTAGCGTGTGTTCAATCTGTTAACTGTGTAGGGTTAGCGACTGGGGAGGCGCGCTCTAGTTTACTGTAGCCCAGAACTCTGTGAGTAACGATTGTGTAAAGATATGTTCAAAAATGATTATTTTCTGAACAACTGAACTGTACTGTTTCTGAATTGAATACTGTTAATTGAATAAATGTATGTCCTATATTCTGAACTGTATTGTGGCATCCTTAGCACCTACTGTTTACTGTTACTGTTACAGAGATCTCTGTCAGTTCCGTTGTTGGAACCACTACTGTTTACTGACTGATGGCCATCACTATTGTTCGGTCTTTTAAGACCTACTGTTTACTGCACTGTTATGCTAATGGATGTACCACATATGACTGTACTGACTGAACGACTGAAATACTGAATCAATGAACTGTTTTCATTACTGTAAGGACATTCATTCTTAACTCCTTTATGCATTATGTTATTCACTGGGCTTTAGCTCACTGCTCATATATATATGTAGGTGTACAGGCACCAGACCGCAGCTAGAAGCGTCGGGGTAACTCCAGTTTTGTCAAGCCAACCTATGTGCCTCAATGCGAGGTTCCGAGCCTGTCAAGTTACGGCTTAGGGGTGTTTTTAATTTCCCCCGTCTGTCTCTGTATCTGTTTTGCATAACTGTATAGACTGTTACTGTACTGTTTAATAGGGATTAGGTCCCTGACTGAATGATTGTATATTTGTACATACTGTTTTGTCTGACTGTATACATTTGAATAACAAGTCTTTTTGGCATATAGACTGTCACAGCTCATTGGACATTGTTTAATTACTGTATTGGCTTCCGCCAGCCCCTGTACTCTGTATTACTGTATTACTGTTAAGCAGGCCTTCGGTAATCTCGGATTACTGGCCGGTTACGGTGCTAAACCCATAGGGGCGAGTTTGGGTCGTGACAATTGGGTATTAAAGGGATTGAACACTCTAAACCCAAAGGTATGAGTTTTCTTTTCCTTGAATATTTTAGAATTCATTAGTCTTATTATAAAGTAATAGCAAATCTAATAAAGTTTAGTAACCTCTACCCACATGAAGGTTTAGATTTGTTACTGAATTTGACATTGGTTGATTCAGATTATAGTTATTGTTTCAAAGCATTAATAATGTTCTTGGCAATTGTAGTGATTTCTACCTCTATACTGTCTAATGAGTCCTCTCGTATTCCATTCTTGAACGGTGATAATTTTTCGGACTGGAAGGACAAAATCCTTCTAACAATAGGGTGCATGGACCTTGATCTGGCACTCCATGTGGATGAACCTCCTGAACCCACAGATAAGAGTTCTGCTGTAGAAAAGAGTGCTCATGATAAGTGGGAGCGATTTAATCGCTTAAGCCTAATGCTCATAAAGTCACATGTCAGCCAGAGCATTAGGGGCTCAATCCCACCATCTGATAAGGTGAAGAACTACATGAGGGCTATTGAAGAGCAATTTGTTAGTTCTGACAAGGCATTGGCAAGTACCCTAATAAACAAACTATCAAGAATAAAGCATAACAATTCTAGGAGTGTGCGTAAGCACATGATGGAAATGAGGGACATTGCAGCTCGTCTAAAGTCCTTAAAGATTAAGATTTCTGAGTCATTCCTTATCAATTTCATACTCAATTCTTTTCATGCGAAATATAGAGCATTCCAAATTTCTTACAACACACAGAAAGGAAAAATGGTCTATCAAAATGAACTTTTGACCATGTGTTTTCAAGAGGAGGAGAGATTGAAGCATGGAAAAGTGGAAAGTGCTCATTTAGCAACACATAAAGAAGGGCAATGGAAAAAAGGGCGAAGGTGATCAGAAATGGAAGATACTTGGTAAAGTGATATTTAAAAATCATAGCAATAAGGATGCATGCTTCTTCTGCAAGAAAAAGGGGTCACATGAAGAAAGACTGCCCCAAGTATAAGGATGCATAAGAATGCATGTTTTTTCTACAAGAAAAAGGGTCACATGAAGAAACACTGCCCCAAGTATAAGAAATGGCTTGAGAAGAAAGGTAATCTCACATCTCTTGTATCTTATGAATCTAATTTTGTTAATACTCATCAATATAAGTGGTGGATTGATTCGGGTTCTACAATTCTCATTGCTAATACCATGCAGGGCTTCCTCAGTCTAAGGAAACCGATGGGAAATGAACAAGGCATCTATTCGAGCAATGGGATGCGTTCACACGTCGAAACTGTGGGAAACTTTCAGATTTGTTTTAAAGAGTGGCTTTGTTTTGGATCTTGAAAACATTTTTACATTTCATCTTTTTTTAAAAATTTAATTTCTGTTTTTAGACTAGTACCGTTCAGATTTGAATTTCAGTTTGTTGGTGCAAATTTTAATTTGTTTAAAGACTTTGTTTCTGTAGGATTTGGTACTTTAATTAATGGTCTGTACAAATTAAATTTGGATCCTCTTTTTAAACAAAATCTTTTACCTTGCATGGTGATATTGGCATTAAGCATAATGTTGTTGATGAGTCCTCCTCTATAATTTGGCATAGGAGATTAGGACATATCTCCATTGAGAGAATAAAGAGATTGGTTAATAATGAAGTCCTTCCGACTTTTGATTTTACTGACTTTGGTATTTGTTTGGACTGCATAAAAGGAAAGCAGACCAACAAGATTAGTAAAGGCGCCAAAAGGAGTGAGGAAATTCTTGGAATCACACACACTGATATTTATGGACCATTAACTCCTCCTTGTCTGAATGGTCAGAGATATTTTATCTCATTTATTGATGGATATACATGATACATGTATCTCTACCTTTTGTTTGATAAGACCGAGGCACTTGATGCTTTTAAAATTTATAAAGCAGAGGTAGAGAAACAAACAAAAAAGAAAATTAAAATTGTGAGGTCAGACAGGAGTGGAGAATATTATGAGAGGTACACAAAATTGGGACAATTACCAGGTCTATTTGCTAAGTTCCTTAAGAAAGAAAGCATTATTGCACAATATTCAATGCTTGGCACACCACAACAAAATGGTGTTGCTGAAAGAAGGAACCGAACACTTATGGACATGGTAAAGAGTATGCTTAGTTATTCTAATGTGCCCATAAATTTGTAGAGTAAAGCTTTGAAAACCACTGTGTATATCTTAAACAGGGTTCTGTCCAAGGTTGTTCCCAAAACACCATTTGAGTTATGGAAATGATGGAAGCCAAGTTTAAGACACTTAAATGTTTGGGGTTGTCCAATTGAAGTGAGGGTGTATAACCCACATTCAAAGAAATTAGACCCCAGAATAGTTAGTGATTTTTTCATAGGTTATGCCGAAAACTCCAAGGGCTATAGATTTTATTGTCCTTCAAATGCACTTAGAATTGTTGAAGTCAAAAATGCTAAGTTTATTGAGAAAGTTGACCCTAGTGGGAGTTACTCTCGAAA
Source organism: Camellia sinensis (assembly GCF_055761805.1). Taxonomy (NCBI): domain Eukaryota; kingdom Viridiplantae; phylum Streptophyta; class Magnoliopsida; order Ericales; family Theaceae; genus Camellia; species Camellia sinensis. The sequence continues at coordinate 89,318,529 of NC_138965.1, forward strand.
GATAGAGTGAAAGGAATCACGGGATCCGGATACAATACCTGTGAATATAAGTGAATTGGTTGTCTTTCAAGGAAATCAACCCGATATTCTTGAAAATCAACAAATTCAAGAACTTCCACCACAAGAGGAGCAAGTCAACATAGAGCCTGTAGCTCAAGTCTCAAACTGCAGAATTAAGGAGATCCTCACGAGCTAGAAAGTCAACAATTTCTGGTGATTATTTTGTATACTTAATGGAGTTTGTTTTTGACATCGGACCTAAAGATGATCCTATTTTGTTTCCAATGCCATAAATAGAGATGATTCTAAACTATGGTATGATGCCATGAAAGAAGAGTTGGAATCTATGACTAAGAATCAAGTTTGGGAAATTGTTGAGTTGCCTAAAGGAGTTAGAGTTATTGGTTGTAAATGGGTCTATAAGACCAAGAAAGACTCAAATGACAATGTCGAATGATATAAGGCCTGACTTGTAGCTAAAGGTTTCACTCAAAGAGAAGGCATCGATTATCATAATACCTTCTCTCCGGTTTCAAAAAAGGATTCATTTAGAATTATCATGGCATTAGTGGCTCATTTTGATTTAGAGTTACATCAAATAGATGTGAAAACGAAATTTTTAAATAGGGATCTTGAGGAAGAAATATACATGAAGCAAACTGAAGGTTTTTGTTCTGATAAAGATAGTCACTTAGTTTGTAAGCTCAAGAAATCCATATATGGACTAAAACAAGCTTCCTGACAGTGGTATTTAAAGTTCCACAATGTTATTACTTCATATGGTTTTACGGAGAATGTTGTAGACAACTATAGACACCTTAAGGTTAGTGGGAGCAAATACATTTTTCTAGTTTTATATATGGATGACATTTTACTTGCATCTAATGATTTGAGATTGTTGCATGATACTAAAAAATTTCTTTCGTAAAATTTTGAAATGAAGGATATGGGTGAAGCTTCTTATGTCATTGGCATAAAGATTCACAGAGACAGGTCCAAAAAGGCATTAGGACTGTCTCATAAAGCCTACATTGAAAGAGTTTAGGAAAAATTCAAGATGAGTGATTGCATTCCTAATGCAGCGCCCAAGGTTTATGTAACGGTTGTGGTAGTTACCGCCACCTATTACGGCCGCTTTTGCGATGTGATTGAGCTTCACAGGTGTGTCGCTAGTAACAATTACTGTAGCGGGTGTAACGGTGCCGTAACAGTAACGGCCTGTTACGCACCATAACGTAACAGTTCTGAACTGTTTCTTTTGGAAAAAAACAAAAAAAAAATTGAAAATGAGAGAAGAGGGAAGATGGAGAGAGAGAGAGAGAGAGAGAGAGAGAGAGAGAGAAAAGGAAAGATGAAGAACATGTCATTGATTTGTTGAAATTGTAAGACCTATGCTATTCTATTCGGCTGCTATCACTCAACCATTTTGTTTGTGTGTATCTATCTATATATTGTTTGAAAATAATAATAATAAGTGTGGTTATTATCTATTTGGCTTGATTAAAATATATATATATATATATATATATATTTAGGCTCTTATTTATTCTCTTATTTTTGTCATTGTTCATCTTATATATAATAGTTAGTAATTGATTTTTTTGTAAAATATCTAGAAAACATTACACCTATAATTATATATTAATGCATATTTTATGCATGTCAATTTTTTTTGATTAGTTTATTTTATTTTTATTTACAGTTTATCCAAAAAGAGAATGAATATTCAAGTGATTCAAACCCAAAAAAAAAAAAAAAAAAATTTCTTTATAATTTATTTTTTTAATTTTTATATGATTACATTAGCATGTATAATTTATTTTTTAAAACTATTCAAGTTATAATTTGCATATGCTTCCATAAGTATAATAATTAAAAAAATAATTTTATACGTCTAAGTCCAATAATTTTTTTTTTTGCCACAAGCGTAATATGGATTTATGACATATAACATCATTAATTATTAAAATAAAATGTAAAAAACTGAGTTTATAGTAATTTAAAAATATAAAATATATTGGATCATACTTAAAAATTTACAAAAATTGATTAATATTTATTTTAAAACCCAATAAATATGATTATGGGAAAAAAATATGCATATTCGTAAATTTTTTCAAATTGTGCGAAAAATAAAAAAATTCATGGTTCCGATTACAGCAACCGTTATGCTACGGCATTTACACCCCGCAACAACGCCGCCACCGCCGTTACGGCAACCGCAATCACTTTTCAGAACCTTGGCAGCGCCTATTTTAAAGAGTGATAAATTCAGTTTAAGTCAATGTTTGAAGAATGATTTGAAAAAAGAACATATGGTTAGCATTCCCTATGCGTTTGCTGTATGTAGTTTTAATGCATGCTCTGTTCTTTACACTTTTTTATACATTCAAGACTTGATCAATTAAAAACAAGATTCAAAAACTTGAACATTATGACAGGAGTTATCCTTCTTTTATTGAATTATTTTAATTTTCACAACCCTTATTCGATCCTAGCGAAGGTGGCTATGACAAGGACTATGACAAGGACTAGATTACAATAGTGGCATCGACAGGTAGTGGCAGCGACTAAAAATGTCGTCATCGCCATTCTCTTCCCCCAAATCAATTCTGGAGCTTCGCTTCTATATTCTCAAGATTTCCTAATCTATCTCTCTCTCTCTCTCTCTCTCTCTCTCTCTCTCTATCTATGTGTATATCCAAATACATATATATGTTTGCATAAAGATGCAATTTGGTACTCTTAGTTAACGTTTGTGAAGTGGATTTTTGATACACTATGAATTACTGAATTTGTCACAAACTTTTTAATCTAAAGATTTGAACCCATAATAATAAATTCAAGAATGCAGCATAAATAGCAAAAGAAAAGAAAGAATAATCATAAATCTCCCTTGTTTATAAATATGGCTTTCAGTACATGTTCTGTAATCTTTGCATACATTGTCTATTCATCGACAAATATATAGTATGTAAATCAAAATGGAATCAATATTCCTTACAGGTGAAATTCCCTTAAATTACATCAAATAAAAAAAGTTCAATCCTTTAAAAAACAAATGGCATTCGACCTAATCAATAGAGCTCTTCTAGCTCATACTGATTCTCCATGCCAACTCAAGGTCGTGAGATACCGTCAGTTCCTGAAAAGTTTTCAACAGCATAATATGAATATATAGTCTAGTAGAAAAATCTTTACATCAAGTAATATAACTCCACAAATGCATTCTTTCGAAATTCATCAACTTTCACATTAATCAATGCTTCAAAATCTCTTAATTTAATATTTTTTTTTTTTTTTGATCAACAAAAGAAAACTTTATTGATGAAGAAAGTATAACATACAAACTTACATCAACAAAGAGAGAAGAGCAGATAGCACAAGACCCTAAATTGATGAGAAACCAATAAAGGAAACAAAAGAGAATAGAAAAGAAAAGACCACAGAAGAGACTTACAATACTACAGCTTCTCACACCCGAATTAGCCTACAGCCAGACCAACAACAGCATAAGGCAGACTACACACAGCATAAGGCAGCAACATACCAGCAACAGATCTGCCAGTAACATACCAGCAATAGATCTGCCAGCAACATCCCAGCAGCAGACTTCTTGATTCATACCTGGCGACACACAACAAGGCAACACACAGCATCTGATCTAAATCAGATTAGCATACTGATTCAGATTAGCATGAGCATGCCAGAGCAGACCAGCAGACACAGATTAGCAGACCAGCAGGCACAGATTAGCAGATTTCCCAGATTGGCAGACTACCCTGAATCAGATTAGCAGTACCCTGATTAAAGCAGACTAGAGCAGAAGCATACACACCCCATCTGGCATGAAGCAGACTACACAGAGGGCAACATACCAAGCACACACACCCCAGAAGCACATACAACCCAGCAGCAAATCCCTATAAACAACAAGTCACCTGATTCAGATTAGCCACTACATCATGCACTGAAAAGTGAAACTCTGGCAGCCCAGACTTGGCCCACAACCCAACTCTCACTTTCACTATATCACCAAGATCTTCCATATTAGGCTGATTTCCTTTAAAAACACACTCATTTCTTAACCTCCATACTGACCATAACATTGCAATTGGAACAAGCCTCCAAATCCTCCCAACTGACTTCTTAAATTTTGTTCCCAGCCACCATAACAGCACACCATCAACTGTAGCAGGAATGACCCAAGATACTCCCCACCATTGAAGCAAAGATGACCAAACCTTCCAAATCTCCGAGCATTGCAGGAACAAATGATCCACGGACTCTGGTTCCATCTTGCAGAAAAGGCACAGATTCTCCACATTACTACTTAAGGCCCTAAACCTCTGTAAAAGACTAATGGTTTTAACCCTGCCCCTCCAAGCCAACCAGCTCAAAAATTGAGCTTTTGGAGGGGCCACACCTCTCCATAACAGATTAGGAACCTGCAACTTTGGGCCTTGAATCACCTCAAACCATTTCCCTAATGATGCCACAGTGAATTGACCTGAAGGAGATGCAGTCCACCTGACTGAGTCTGGCAGCTCCTCATTAATCCTGGGAGCATCTCCAGTCAAGTCTTGCAGCCTTTGAACCTCCTCTTCCTCCCAAGCAAGAAGTGATCTTGAAAACAGAAACCTCCAATTTCCTGAGATATCCCTCCTCTGCATGAAAGAGCTCAGATTCCCGTCTTTATCCACAGATAATCTAAACAACCTTGGGAACTCTACCTTCAATTGAACATTCAACAGCCACTTATCATGCCAAAAGTGAATCCTACACCCATTTCCTATCACAAGCTTGCAATTAGACGTAAAAAATTCAAAAAGCTCAGCATTAGCCCTTAACACACTCAGAATATCACTCCAAACAAAAGATTCTTTGCCAGTCCCTTCCAACACTGGTAACCATCTACCACCCACTCCCCCATACTTGTTCAAAATTACTTTCTTCCACAGAGATTCATCTTCCACCCCATATTTCCACCACCACTTAGTTAACAAGAAATCATTAAAGTCCCTCACCCTTCTAATGCCTAACCCTCCATGCTCTTTACTAAGAGTTACTAACTTCCAGTTTACCAAATGAATCTTCCTCCGGACTTCTGAACTACCCCATAAAAATGTTGCCCTCAACTTATCAATTTCCTTAGCTACCCCTTTAGGTAATTTGAAGAGAGAAAGGTAGTAACCAGGCAGACTATCAAGGACAGATTTGATCAGAGTTAGATGACCAGCAAATGAAAGCGTCCTTCTCTTCCATAAGGCTAATTTAGCTTTTACCTTCTCCACCACAGGTTGCCAAGTCTTCTTTCTTCTTGGGTTAGCACCTACAGGTAAGCCCAGGTACAAAAGAGGAAGCTTCTTACTTAGACAATAAAGTTTAGAGGCAAAAGCTTGAGCTATATCTCCACTAATCCCAACTCCGCACACCACACTTTTGTGGAAATTTATTTTAAGGCCCGACACCACCTAGAGGAAGCTTCTTACTTAACATTTACTATTTCCTCCCACTCAGCATCGCAAAAAAGAATAGTGTCATCGGCAAATTGGAGATGAGACAGATTCAAATTTCTTAACCCAATAGAAGCTCCCTTAATTAAGCCCAAAACTTTAGCCCTTTCCAACAAAACATTGAGGCCCTCAGCTACAATATTGAACAAAAAGGGGAGAGAGAGGATCACCTTGCCTTAGCCCCTTCTGTGGACTGAACTCTTCTGTTGGTGAACCATTAACAAGAATTGAAATTCTAGCCGTGGTGACACAAGTTTTCATCCAACCCAGCCATCTCTCCCCAAACCCGAGATTGGCCATCATAGAAAACAGGTAATCCCAGTTGACCGAATCATAAGCTTTTTGAAAGTCAAGTTTGAAAATGACACCCTTCTCTTTAGACTTCTTCCACCAATCCACCACCTCATTAGCAATCATTACCCCATCGAAGATATTCCTCTCCCCCAAGAAGGCAGTCTGAACTACTCCAATCACATCTGGAAGCACCCTTTTCAATCTTTTGGAGAGTACCTTAGCCAAGATTTTATACAGTACACCCACCAAACTAATTGGTCTAAAATCTAACAAACCCGAGGGACTAGTAAGCTTAGGAACTAAGGTGATAAATGAGCTATTTAACCCAGAAACCAGCTTACTGTTCATGTAAAACTCCTGCATAAACTGGAATAAATCACTTTTCATAACCTTCCAGCATTTCTGGATGCACATCATGTTGAAACCATCCGGACCCGGCGCTTTATTCCCATTACAGTCTTTTACAGCCTCCCAAACTTCTTCCAGAGTGAACTCAGGATCAAGAGACTCCACCACCTTAGCACTATTAATCTGCACAAAACTACCAGACAATTTTGGACGAGATGGCCAATCTTCCGAAAATGCCTTTGTAAAGAACCCCAGCACTTCTTGTTTTACCAATGCTGGATCTTCAACGCGAACCCCATCCACAACCACTGAGTCCACTAAGTTCCTATTCTGCCTTTGGCTAGCCATAATATGAAAAAACCTGGTGTTCCGATCACCATTATGAGCCCAATTTAGTCTAGACTTTTGGAACCATATCCAATCCAATTTCTTTCTATATGACCACACCAAGTTTTTGACCTCCCTTCTTCTTACAACTTCATGAGGTTCTAATGACCTCATTTCTGCCAACAGATCAAGCTCATGCAACTCAACTTCAGCCTTTTTGAGTTGGTCCTCCACACAACCAAACACTTCAGAATTCCACATTTTCAACTCAGCTTTGAGACTACACAATTTCGCCTTAGCTCTGTACCCAGCCCACCCTTGAACCTGCGAATCCACCCAGGACTTTTGCACAACAGACAAGAAGCTAGGATGCAGGGTCCAAGCATTCAGAAACCTAAACGGCTTAGGGCCCCAGTTTTTCTTATCTTCCATAAGCAACAGCGGACAGTGGTCTGACACCAGTCTAGGTAAGCCCCATAACTTCAAACTAAAATTTTCTACCCAGGTGGGATCCAACAGAAACCTATCAATTCTACTCCACCTTTCACCTTCCAAAGAATTACACCATGTAAAATTCCTACCCAACATAGGTAAATCCAACATTTCCAGATGATCTACAAAATTGTTAAAATCCTGCATCCCTTTGGAACTTCTAGTACATCCTCTTCTTTCGTTAGGAACTCTAATCTCATTATAATCACCACCCATGCACCAAGGCTTTTGGAAAGAGGATCTTACATTGAGGATAGAATCCCACAACTTAGCTCTTTGAACCACATCATTAGGCGCATAAATATTTAAGAACACACACTCAAATGAACCAGAAAGAGTACCTGATAGAAGCAAAAAATTTCTGTTACTGCAACACTCTGATAAGGAGAAAACTTCAGGATTCCAAATACTCAAAAGCCCTCCAGCACTCCCATCCGAATCTGCAGCCATAAATTCCAGCTTCTCCCAAGGCCAAATAGATCGAACAAAAGTAACATCAATATTTCTGCTCTTGGTTTCTTGAAGGAGCAAAGCATCTACTCTTTTTTCTTTAATCATCTGCTTCACTCTACGTCGTTTTTCCAGCCTACCCAAGCCTCTAACATTCCAAGACATGATCTTCATTGGAAACTAGCTTTAACCCCGCTACACACCCCCAATTCACGGCCAATCAGGTCTGACCCACCTGACCCCCTTTTGCAATTTTATCAAACCGCTCTACATCTTGTAGCTCTAGCTCAACAATTTTTTGTACCACTTCATTCTCCTTCCCTTCACAGTTCATACCCAAACGTTTGCCAAGCTGCAAAGTGGCGTGAGCTTCCTCAATAGCCAGCTTTCTTCTCCTACTCGATCGGCTGTTCTGAGACTGAGAATGTGAGAGGACTGCAGCCGCAGCCCTGAGCAACGCACCCCGCTGAAAACTGCCTGAAAATGAGGCAACATTTCTGTGAACTCCTCTCCTTCCCCTTCCTCTCGAACCTCCTTCCTTTCCTTCTTGAAGACGATGAGTGTTAGCTGTTACCACTGGTTCTCTACCCACAGTAGTTGTATTGAACCTGACAAGCTCTTAGGCTTGTGATGGGCACAGAGTATGCTCTCGAGATTGGGCCAGTCCATTTTGAGTTTGGGGAACCACTTTGTTAATTAGCGCACAACTAAGCCCATCAACAGGACCTCCTACTTGGGCCCCTTCTAGCACTACCTCAATATTAATACTGGGTCTACTTCCCTCTGACCCACTCAGACTCTTAACAAATCCTGGAGTGAGTAAAGGAGGCCCACCAGAAACCACCCTGCTGTCATCATTTACTACTCTTGGTAACTTCTTTAGCATGCTATCCTCCTCTGCAGAATAGCTGTTATCCTTCCTAACGTTAACCACCACCTGTTCTACTTGACCTTCACGTGTGCCAACATCCTTCACGAAGCCACAGTCTGCAAAAGTGTCATTAACCACCGAAATCGAGCTCCCATGGTCTGACGCCACCAAAGCCGAGTTCCCATGCTGCTTTTGGTCAGTGTGATCCACCTCCTCGCTTCTGACATCTTGTTGAGGGTTAACTCCGGCAACTGAACTCTCCAACCGGGAAGGTGAAGAGATGTTCAGCCCCCATTTCTGGCGCATCTCATAGTCAAAATCCACACTGTTACTTCCTTCCCCCACCGAAACCTTGTAAATTCTCTTGTTGCACTCAACCTCTACCGATGAGTTAATTGCTTCCATGGACCTAGTGTGAACCAATACTTTGCCACAGTTCAGAGATTTTGATTCCACAAGGTTATCCTCCAATCTGATGATGTCCCCCCATAAAGATCCAATACTTTGAAATGTGCTAGTGTTCCATGCATGGAAAGGGATACCATAACAGTGCAACCAAACTAGCCTAGAAGTCACCATATGCAAATCTTCATCCCATAATCTTATATCGTCACAGAGATCTTGAATGAGGTCTGCCACCAAACTAAACTTCTGGTGTAATAACTCTTCTGCTGGAAAATTTAATAGAATTAAATTCCCACCCCCAAATCGAAAGTGAATTTCATGTAAACTGGATTTCCAGATCAAGCTCTGCAACTCCCCCAGCATCGACATACTCTTGATACGCACCACCATACATCTCTGTAACTAGTCACTGCATTCGTCTGAAACTGCCACTTTTAACAGCTTATTCACCTCGCCCCCCCTTCCTTCACAATGTCTGCATACGATTTTGTTCATCTACATGTACTCATCCCAATGCCTTTACGAACAAGCACATTGGATGCATTTGGTTCGCTACCATCCCCTGCTACACACTCCACTCTTAGACGATTCTCATGAACTACTCCAGACACCGATCTGTGATAATTCTTCCCATTATCATAATCTGCAAACTTTACCTTCAGTTGTTTCTTGCCGCACCAGACCCCATTTGCCTTCTGGATCGCCATCTTTGCTGCCACTACACAGTCATACCGAACAAACCCAAATCTTGTTCCCACTTTGCTTCTCTTAAATGATATGAAGACATGTTTCACCACTCCAAACTTAGAGAACATAATAAACATGCCTTTAGGATCCATATCATATGGAAGGTTGTCAACAAAAATGGAAAATAGCTTCAAGCCTGGACCACTTCGTCTTTGACCAGCAGCTCTCCCTCTGTAGAACACCGGTTGCCAACCCCCTTCAAATCTCCTACCATCAGCTCTTCCAACTTGCCCCTCCATTTTAATTATATTCTTAATTTAATATGTTGTTCAACAACTGTTTCAAATTGACAATTTATCCATTTGTCTCAAGGTGAATCCCTAGGTCAATGTATCTATTAGTGGTCTCACAAAACATTTCCTAAATGCCCTCATTTTACCGGTTGCTAACTAAAAGAAAATCAGTACCTATTCCACGTAGATTTTTGGTCTTTCACCATTGCCACTCTCGCTAACTTAATCTTATTTCTAAACCTGGATTCTCCGTTATCATTCAATTTAAAACAAGGGAGTTTTCAAATAACAAGCAACTCATGCAAATTCCAATTATCCAGAATGTGTTCTTCAATAACACTACCATTCATCAATGGGTTTTCCCATTTCAAGAATTCAATGATTCAATTTACAAAAGATAAGTTTCAATTCAACCTAGGTTGGTGATTTCTCCAACGATGCAATTCTCCACAAATTTTCAATAATTTACAATCTTTAGAATAGATAGTGAGCCACAATTCAATATTTCAATAGCAATTTCAAGTGTATAGACAAATTCAACAATAATATATAACTTCTCAAATTAAGATTTTAAAAATTTTGGGACTCTCTCACTTTAAAGCATCATCGTGCTATATAATATAAAGAAAACAAATTTGATAGTGAAAATATATCGTGCTATATAATATAAAGAAAACAAATTTGATAGTGAAAATATAGAGAAATGGCCAACATTATTTAAACACTCAGTCTCTATCAAATATGCTTTCAAAATCTCTACAAATTTCTCAAACTAATGAAAAGAAAAAAAATACCACATTCATGGGACTCAAATTACATAGATAAAAGAAATGCCTACCTCAAATAGTGAAGAAGAGAAACCCAAAAACTCAAAAGTAGGGCAAATAAAAATCGACCCCAATAGATACGAAACCCTCACCACAACTCTACAACGTTAAAACTTGAGTTGAAGATCAACTATCACTCTAGGTAGGACAAATCTAAGCTTTAAGGTAGTATTAATGGATGATAGAGATAAATGATAGAGAAAATATGAAGGAAGAAAGAATAGTGAGAGAAAGAAGATACAAAAATGTATATTTGAAATATCTACATCAAAGCGATCGATTGCATTAAAGAATATCGATAGCTTAGCGATTACTAGCTACTGCATGAAAAATATGAATCTAACTTGGTGAAGAGATTGATTAGTGCTACTAGATGAAATACAAAATCAACTCAAGTGAGGTGATTGATTTCCCCAAGAGCTATGATCCATCGTCGACCCAGCAAATCACATTTTTTCACTCTCGAATTCACAATAACAACTCCAGATTCACTTCCTGAAATTGATTTTTAAGTAATGCAAATTACATAATCCAATTTAATGACAGTATTTCAATATAAAGTTTAGAGAAATGCTATTTATCACTATTTTTTTCACCACTTTGTTCCACTTCTTAAGTATATTGATGCAATTAAAGTCATATGTATTTATAGGATCTATATTATTTAATAAATAATGGAACTAATGAGGCTAAATAGAAAACTAGAAGTGAATAGTTATAGTATAATCATTCCAAAATTATAATGAAAGATCTCCATTACATTATCTAGAAGCTTGTAATGATTCTTTCTAAATTCAAATAATGATAAATCCTCATGATTATTTCAAAACCCTTAAATGATGTCATAAAAATCATAATATTTTGGTGATATATATATATATATAATAGCCTTATAATATTTATAGTTAGAATAAAGATTGGGACTCCCTTTTCCTTCACCCCCTTTCTTTTTTGATTGATTACTTTTTTTTTTTTTTTATTTCTTCTCCTCCAATCACCACCCACCACGTGTGTGTGGGGGTGGTGGGGGTTAAAAGTTGAGGGGGTCTAAATCACTACTGTTACACACACCTACTCAATCATAAAATTATCCATTCGTAGAAGAAATTCTATCAAACCTCCATTGTCAAAATTTTATTTCGTTAGTAAAGTTTTTTCAGACCTCCACTGACTTTTCATGGTTAAAAACACCCCCATTAGTTAAAGATAAAACTTCATGACTTTATAATTGAGTTTATATTATTATTAAAACTTTATAATTGAGTTTGCCTCATGGTTATTTGTAATTGAATCTTCTTAAACGCCAATATAATTTGAGACGATTTAAACAATTAAAGTATTTTATTAATAATATTATTGTTTTTATTGAAGATATCCTAACAAATTCAACGTGGTTCATAAGTTTACAAAATTTTATATTTTGTTCGCAATTTGTTCTACAAGTTCTTGTTTATAAAATCATAGTATATTATTTAATGTTTAAGCATGTTGTGATCATATTGTAAACGATGACAAGGTTTATAAAAATTTTAATTTCAAACCAAATCAAACTACTTTTTTATGGTTAAATTTGGTTTTGTAGGAGAGGGTTCAAGAAAGGAGTTGGAAAATTCGAAGATCGAATTCTCTAGAATATGATGAGAGGCTTAGATTCTTCAATAATCTCAACTTAGGAACACAACAACAGAGGAGATGATGGAGATAAGAGATTGGGTGAAGAAGAAGGCAAAATGGCTAGAGAATAGAATAATGGCAAGGCTCTCCCATTGATCTCCCACTTTCGCTCTCAAGGTTGATAATGGAGAAGGGAAATTAGTTCTTTCCCAAGAGTTAAAAAATCTCCAAAATCCATCCCTTGTAAAGCTATGGGTGGGTGCTATTTATAGGCACCTCATGATGTAGGATGGAGCCCATGTGCAAGGCACATGGGGGATATTCTCTCTAACCACCTTGTCCGAGGAGGTGACCTCTCCGAGGAGGTGACATCTCCGAGGAGGTGACTTCTCCGAGGATGAGAAAACCCCGAAGAGGAGATCAATCCCTCGGCGAACCCTTCTTCTTAGCCACACCTAACCAATGATCCCCAATCATCCCAAAGGGTCAGGGGTAGTCCCAGAGGACGTCCTGCCGCAAAATATTGCCGAGTCTCCTGGACCCCCCGGGGTCGTGCCACCTCGACCCGGGTATAGGCTAGTTTAACCGAAGAGTGAATTTGTCTCCACTCATCGTCCTCGGGATCGGGTCCTTTGTTCGAACTCCATTACGCCCATGGTTCTGGTGCGTAGATCCCGGAAAGCTCCGAGCCCGCAAGTGTTCTGGGACTCATTAACGGAGCGACTTCTAGATTGCGTCTGAATCCGTTCGAAGCCAAGTATTTCGGACCTCTAGGTTCGTGGATCCGAACCCTTTCGAGTCCGAGTGCCTCGGATCTCTAGGCTTGCCTAATACCCTTTCGAGTCCGGGCCTGAGTAAGTCTCTAGGTTCGTGGATCCGAACCCTTTCGAGGCTTAGAGCGATTCAATCCGTTTGATGGCGATAAATCTGGACCCACCGATTCTTGGACTTGCGATAAATTCGGGCCCACTAATCTTGGGCTATTGGGCCTAAATAATTTAGTGGGCTCAAATTAGCCCCTCTTACAGGTTTGTTTCCAAAATTTTTATAGTTCAGTTTAGTTAAAAAAATTATGGAATTGGGTAGTGATTTGATCTTGATTTACTTTAAAATTGAACCAAACCAAACCATGCTCACCCATAACGTTACCTATTGAACTATGTCATTTAATTCAATATTGATTTATTGAATAAAGTAGTGCTAAAAAAAACAATAGGTTAGTAGCTGAAGAACCAAAAAAACAATTTTAACATTCGACAATTTTAAGAAAATAAACATAAATCAATTTCAACAGTTCAATAATAAATCAATCTAATAAATTTCATATTGCAATGCAAAACAATTAACAAATCTAATAAATGCAAAATAAGAGAGATATAGGGAGTGAGTGATAGGAGGAAGGTGTTAGTAAGTCGCTTTGGTGGAAATTTTATTTTAATCCAATAGTCAATTACACAGATCCTAGCCGTTTTAATCAATTGTATGAAAAGAGACATGTAAAAAATCATTTTGTTTTATTATATAAATAACATGGTAAATTACAAGTATACCTCTTGAGATTTGCTTAAAATATGATTTGCCCTTATAGTTTTGAAAATTACATCCCGTCCTTTAAATTTATAATTTCATCACAAATGGTCATTTTATTAATAAATCATGAAATCAATTAACAGATTTTAATGATATTAGAAATTTATTTCAATTAAAAATTTAGATAATTTTATTATTGTATAGGAGAGCAGTAGATATTTTATTTTTTCAATTAATTCTATTAAATAAAAAATTCTGACAATAGGATATTTGTATTTTTTCTAATCATAAGGGACAATTCGTATTTTAAGGAAACCTTAAGGGTTGTATTTGTAATTTACCTTAGCTATAATATGAAATGTGTTAAGCTCTGTACAGAATTTGTGGGTTTAAAATTGAGAAAATTATCACTCAGTGGTAACTTTTAAAAATTATTAGATATTGGCTAAAAAAATTATAACTGAAAAAATTATAATTATAATTATTAATATTTATAAAGTTTATTATTTATTGATAATTATTTTTTATTTTATTTTATTTTTTGATTCCCTTGATATTTCCCCTTTAAAATTACAATGTTTAGAATTTTTAAAATTATCCGACCAAAAAAAAAGGATTTTTAAAAATTTTAAGGAAATTTACTGAGAAGTCTCATTCCAGAAAAAGTATATGCTGGAAAGTCTCATGAATTTTCTTATATACTAATAATTCCTATTGAATTTAAAAAGGTACATGATGAGATCTTTTCACTATATTCTCTAGAGACAACAAATATGGATATAATTCGTTTGTACACTTACTGTCTTATTAAATTTTTGTTAATTATGTCATTTTTAAAATATGACAATGTGACATTATTCTAATGTGTGTACTATATTCTTAATAAACTTTTGTCAAATGTGTCATATTTCTTAACATGTGATAATAGGACATTTATGTACTATTATCTTATTAAATTTTTGTCAAATAAGTCACTCTTAAAATGCGATAATGAGACATCATTCAAATGTGTGCACTATTGTCCTATTACATTTTCAAATGTGAGTGTGCTTCATTTGAGAGATTTTAATGTGAGATATGATTAAGAGTGAGCATGGTCCGGGTTGATTCGGTTTGGAGTAAAACCAGGACCAATATTATAACGGTTCCGGTTTAAACCTGACCCTTTTCATGCTCTTAGACTCGAAATTTCCATACCTTTAATTGTTGTTTATATCCTTATCATCTCGTTGCTAGTTGAGTTTGGTTGTTTAGAGTTGTTGGTTGTGTTTGAATGTCACGACCCAAACCCGTCCCTAGAGGTTTAGAACGTAACCGACCAGTAATAATGAAATTACCTACGACCTCAAACAGAATTATAAAAATATATTTAAATATACGGGGCCTGTAGCGGAAGTAATTATGAAATGTGTCCATTGAGCTGTACATACATGCCAAGATCAGAACCATACATATTATATCTCACATCACACTTCATATCATATGCCATAACATATACACACATTCATTACATATACATAGCCCAGTAGCAAAACTTATAACATCATAGACTATACAAAACCCAAGCTTCTTAAGCTTGGCCAAAACAACACTAGGGCCCCGACGTAGAGGTGCAACTTGGATGGCTTTATAAAAGGCAGACTCCGATGCGGTCTCTAATGTGGAATTCCCTGATGCTCACTTACATACATATAAATAAACAGAGTGAGCTGGAAGCCCAATGACTAATCTCCATGCAAGAGGTTAAATGAATGAGCCTCATGTCTTATTTAATCAATATAAGAATCTTGACATATTTAAACTCATTTTGAAAGCACCTAGTATCAAATACCGTTCATTGATCCTTTTGTAGCTTGCCAAATAGCGAAGTTCATACTCTTCTTTTAATCACATTTACAGAACGACTCCGGGTCCACAGAACGGCCTCAAGCCCACACATGATACAGAACGACCTCGATGTAGCTTGTTTTTCGCGCTCCTTTCAGATACAATAGCTCTACAGTTCGGACTTTTGTGATTTTGAATCTGATTTCATAAGTGCAATGTGAAATATATAAACACAAATGAGTCCAAATCCGACAAATCTTTTTGAAAAGCGATTGTGAATCAAAATGTCAAAAATGGACTGCAATGGCAGATTTCAAAGTCGCCACCTAAATATTTTTAAGAAATTTAGGAAACCCGTGACTCGTGCCAAAAGCCATTAGTCCGTCATCACCAAAGTGTCTCGACTCGGGAACTTAGGTATGTCATGAATTGAGTACCCCACTCACCCGATCAAAGATCGGCCTCTACTAATCATGATATAATTTTTATTTACATTATATGCTTGTAGACGTCCCCGAACGCCCCGGGAGGAACGAGTCCCCCGTTCCGTTCGATATTGGGGTCACTACAGCTCGGACTCTCAAATTTGTCACGGTTCTAAGTCTGAACCAAAGAATCCAAATCCGGCAAATCGTTTTGAGAAAACAGATTTTTTTGAAAGAAGTGCCAAACATGGATTGCTTTGCCAGATACAGAGTCGCCACCTAAATATTTTATTTTGGGGAAAATTTAGGAAACCCTGACTCGTTTGCCTAAGGCCACGTGTCCGTCATTACCAAAGTTGCCTTGGCTCGGGAACTTGGGTACGATTGGGGAAGGTCACTTCGTGAGCACCCCCGTTTGCCCGATCAAAGATCGGCCTCTACTAACCATGATATCAAATTTTGAAAATATTGTGTGTTCTTATTCCGGTTATTAGCCTAGATTACTATGTGATGCGCGCGGCATACAAGTATAGACTAGGTCGCCTGAATTGGAACAAAACATTTCATGTTTGTTTTTGAAAGATGGTTTGCTACTCGCAAGTAGGCTTGAAATGCAGATTTTGCCACCCTCAGGTGGGCTTAAGAAAAAATGGTTTTGTCACTATCTAGTGGGCTTAAAACTCACAGTTAATGATTTGTTCCAATCCAGATAACCCAACCTTCACCCACAGGCATTTAGGCAGTTATATCACATAAGCAAATAGCCTCATGGTAAGCATGCTATTCATGGCAGTCACTCACACGCATGCAAGGATGCTAAAGTATAAAACTTACCGAGTACTCTAAGCCAAAACAAAAGCTAATTAGAAATCTATGCATGATCCTATTTATACAGAAGTGCCTAATGCAACACATGCAAAATGCAACTATAGCAGGCTCGGCTATTCTAAACATGGCATATGAGATGCAACAGCTAACAAGTATTCAACTTTGAATTTGAAATACAAATGCAGTTAGTATGATGCGCCGAGCCCGGTGCATGCAAAACAGATGAATGATGCAAACATGCTGTCATACTGTATGCTAATTGAAACATGTCCTAATCTAACCATCATAAGCGGATAAATAAAAGAGAGAAAGACGTGGGGTTGGAAGACATACATCACACACACGCACACTTATTACAGTTGTGCCCTCGCGCAGAGGGTCCGAATAAAATAATATACAGTCCCAAATGAATATTACAGTCCAAATATGTACAAAACCCTAGTTAATTACCAAATTAACTAAGAAAACAATAAAATTGGCATGCAAGCCAGGGACTGCCTTGACTCTTCTCCGGATGATGAATGATGCATGCTCGGGTTGCCTTTGCACGGAAATCCACTGCAATGCCCCAATTAGCCTCTGTTTTGCAATGATTTCTTGGAAAGCGCGCCAAGCCCCGGAAGACTGCTAATTCTTGATTTGCTGCAACAGAGAGCAGGAAAAGGGCATGGCAATGTATTTTCACAAATGTATGCATGCCTCGATCCTCGTGCCACCAATCACGCATCTCGATGCATGATGGCCGAGGAGTCGAATTGTGCAACTCAATATAGAATGAATGCACATGAAAACAAAACAAAACCTAGACTCCACCATGGATAATCCGGAGTGTCGGCGACTGGGAATTGAGACACGTTCCGTCACTCTGAGTACGAAACGTACCTGGGCTAATTCTTATCCCAAACACAATGCAATATGCATGACATGCATGAATGCAACTAATATACAACCTAGCATGCACAATGCTATGAAATGGCATACACAATGCACGAGGTAACATGGCATACACAATGCGCTAACATACAACCTAGCATACACAATGCTATGAAATGAAATGGCATACACAATGCATGAATGGACTTACACTAACATGAGTAGACCTCAGCCACACTCACATAAGAGGCCATTAGATGAAAATGAGACAACTCGAGATGCATGCACGAATGCACGCAAATCGAGGACCGACCCTAAGGCACCAAATGCCACTCTAATAAGACATGGCAAGGCATGAAATATGATATGCAAACATGCAAATTTCAGCTCTAAAATATGACCCAAAACAGCCCCGAATCATGGAAACATGGCACCCGATGCATGGAATGGGACCCGAAATGCAAAACTAGGCATGCGCAATGACCTATAGCTATACAAAGCATGCATTTTTTGATCATGAAGCATGAAGACAGAAGCTAGGAAGCCCCAAAACAAGCATGTTTACAGTTTAAAGCATGGCCAAACATGGAACACAAATGAGGCTAGATTAGCATACAAAAATGGGGCCAAGAGAGGGGTAATGAAGCAACTCACAAATTCTGGCCCCAAACAGAGAAGGGGACTTCTACAATATTGAAGAGGGGCCAAAAATATGATGTTTTACAGTTGATGGCCAAGCCCAAAACAGTATACAAGTATGCTCAAAATACTATGCAAGATTAAGGCCAAAAAAAGAGCTACAACATAAAGTATACAAAGGGTGTCTCAAACAGCCATAGACCCTTAATGAAACATGAAGAGGGGGTCAAAATAGGGCCATTTTCAGTTTGGACCAAAGTCCAAAAACAGAGACACAATAGGCTAATAAATCATGCAAAAATGGGGACCAAAGAGGGGTATAATGACAAGTGGCATATGGAGGTCCCAAACAGTGATGAGCCCTTCTTCAATGTTGAAGAAAGGCTGAAAATAAGCCTATCTACAGTTTACATCATGCTCCAAAACAGATCACACATAGGCCAAAAATACTATGCAAGATTATGGCATACAAAGGGGTAATGAAGCAAGTGCAAGATGGGTGTCCCAAACAGGGTAAGACCCTTAATGAAACAGAAAAATAAGCTCAAAAAAATAATATTTTCAGTTATAGTCGGAGCTCAAAACAGCAAGTAAAAGGGGCTAAGAAAACTTGCAAAAATGAGCTAGAAAGAGGGAGAAATCAACTCACCCTTGAAGACCAATCCTTTGCTACCTCTTGGACCAAGAAAAGCAGCCTCCTAGCCTCTGAGAAGACCTCCAAGCTGCTGGAATGGAAGTGGTAGTGTGGTGCTAGGTGGTGATGAAGAAAAAGGGGATAGAACTTGGTTGTTTTATTTAGGGTTAAAGAGAGAGATGGAGGGAGGTATGTATATGCAAGCTCAAGGCAATTTTTCCAACCCTTAGACCAATGTTGGAGGCTAGTTATATAGACCAAAGAGGGGGAGAAAAGGAGGGCAAAAAAATGGGGGGAAAACAAGCCAAGTTTCCCCCCAAAAGTTGCCCCCCCGGATACAGATTTTTGGGGGGAAAAAAGTATACAGCTGTAATGTACTCACCCTGAGGAGCAAGACTGGCCAGGTTTTGGAGCTGCAGGTGGCCAGCCGGCCACGCCCCATGGCCGGCCGGCCAGGGGTCAAAAGGGCCAAGGTGAATTAATGGCCGGCCACTACAAATTGGTGTCCTCCCAGATACCCTCAACACAGCCCTGTGGTCAAAAATTGGCATCAGTGAACCAGGAGAGAGAACAAGCCATTTTTCAAAGGGGTTCAAAAGGGTCAACAACAATTACTGGCCAACCACCAAATATTGGTGGCGTCCCAGGTGTGTACAACACAAATATGTGGTTTGGAGCTGAAGAAAGTGGCCTTAGGGTGGTCAACATTGGCTTTCAAGTGAGAAAAATCGGGCGACGGAGGGCGATAAAGGGATAAAGTTGGCTGACAGAACAATTACTGGCCTTCCACCCTTCTACGGCCTTCTTACCAATGAAACAGAGGTCCCCGCCAAAAAAGAACCAAAACCAATGCAGAATGAAGGTTCGGGGGCCGAAACACGCAATTCGAGGCCCCGAAAACGGGCTGTTAAGCACCGGGAGTGGTGTTCGACCACAAAGTTGGTCTCTCGGACCACAGTGTCCCTCAAAAGGGAGCAAATAAGGTGTGTGCCAAAAAACCGGAGCAAACGGAGGTGGTTAAGCGGTCCTGAACTAAGGCACACGGCCGTCGGCTCTGAAAAACCGGAAACCGGGCTCCAAACAGGAAAAATGGCCTACGACCACGAAACGTAGCCTACGGCCACTGAGAGATGATCTACGAGACCTCTCCCTCCTTTCGGGAAGAGAAAACAGAGAAAATGGAGCCTGGTTCGCAAACCGATGCAAAGCATAAAAGAGTCTGGAAATCCGGAAGCAAGGCTCGCAGCCGAGACTCAGAAACTTCTGAACGAGCACAATATGCAATATCACCGAGCGCTCAACTGGTGACGTCTAAGTCTCAAGGTCGATCAAAAATGGGGTGTCTACAGTTGCCCCTCTTTGACAGAACTCGAAAGTCATAAGAATGACGGGAGTGAATGTCAAAGCCCAGAGACAAACCATTTTTGACAAGGCCGAAGACTTAGACAAAGTAGACAAGATAGACAAAGATGTGTCCGCAGGCATGCCCACAGGCAGGGTCAAAATGCAAATGATAATACAAGAAGCCGAACATAACTTATGATCATGCAAAGAAACATGGGGACGTATCCCGGTATTTTAGGGACGTATCCCGGTGTTTAGGGACGTATCCCAAGATTTAGGGACGTATCCCAAGGGTTAGGGACGTATCCCAGTGGTTAGAAAAGAAGGAGAAACATAGGGATGTATCCCGGTGTTCCGCAAGGAATGAGAAACATAGGGACGTATCCCGGTGTTCCGCAAGGAATGTGAAACATAGGGACGTATCCCGGCGTTTCAGAATGGTGTGAACATTGGAACGTATTCCGAACACTTTTAACCCAAGCGGGAGAAACATAGGGACGTATCCCGGTGTTTCAGAATGGTGTAAGCATTGGAACGTATTCCGAACGCTTTTAACCGAAAGGGGAGAAACATAGGGACGTATCTCGGTGTTTCAGAATGGTGTAAGCATTGGAACGTATTCCGAACGCTTTTAACTGAAGAGGGAGAAACATAGGGACGTATCCCAGCGTTTCCGAATGGTGTAAGCATTGGAACGTATTCCGAACGCTTTTAACCAAAGAGGGAGAAACGTAGGGACGTATCCCGGCGTTTCAGAATGGTGTAAGCATTGGAACGTATTCCGAACGCTTTTAACCGAAGAGGGAGAAACATAGGGACGTATCCCGGCGTTTCAGAATGGTGTAAGCATTGGAACGTATTCCGAACGCTTTTAACCAAAGAGGGTCTAACCCGTCGCACGCGCGAGGAGAAAGAATGATAATTGTAAGTGAATTGGTGCATAAAAATGCAAGTAATGAGCATAACAATGCGAGATAGATGTGCATAATCAATGCAATGAATGGGTATAACAATGCTAGTGAAGTGGGTGCATAACAATGCAATTGGAACGTGCATCATAATGCAAGCATGAGAAGTGCATAACAATGCGGGTGGAAGGATGCATAACAATGCAAGTGGAATGTGCGTGACAACGCATATTTGAAACAAAATGCCGAATAAGGGAATACAAGCCTTAACGAGACCTGATAAAAACGCGACCTCCGATTTACCTTTCGGAGGGGTTTGTAACACATTCAGCTCAAAAACGGGCACACCCTGTTCATATTAGAGAGAGATAACATCTGTTGCTGCTTTAATTTCCATTCTGACTCGAAGCAGGCTTAAGCTTGGGGTCGAGATACACTCATACTTCGGAGTAGTGACAAGGCCTGAGGAGGTATATCCGGAGTACAATCACGGAATCCGCTGAAGGTGAAATACACTCAGGTGCTTCGATTTTCCCTCTTTTCTTTTGCTTTGCAGTCAAGAACCTATATAGCTTCAGATAGGCCCTGATTTCATTGTTCTCACATGACCTGGGTTAAACCCTACAGTTTTCGGAAGAACAAATCTCGTTTTGCACAGATGTGGAGAACGGCACGGCACTCGGAGTACAAAACGATTTTATTTTATTTTATTTTTGAAATCGAGAGATGAGTTTTCGACCAGGTATTGAGCCTACGGCTGAACATAGCAAAATGACTCAACAAGGAAATAGAAGGCACACAACCTAGACACATCGAGTAATACTCGAAACGACTCAAAACAAGAATCGAGATAAAACAAAATAAAAGACACGACACACAGACGTGCATAGGGAGCCTGTTTCATCGGGTAGTGTTTCCCACCCTTTCTCATTTGTGGTTCTCACATCACTCGGCCCTCAAGCTCTGTTTTTTCTGAAAAAGCCCTTTTCTCACTTTTTCTCTCATCGCACATCTCTCTATTCTTCAATCTCTTATTTTTCATCCCTCCCCTGGGTGGTTGATGGATAAACAGGAAGTTGCGGGCTCTTGCCCCTAGCATGCTGCTAGATTCTTTTTCCCCTATGCGCAGCAGTGAACTTCTCCCACAAAGGAGTTGTGCTACAACTGGGTGTGTAGCAAATCTGCAGCTGACCTCGGTTGACGATGCTCTGCCGGGGAGTTTGGACGTGATCAAATATGTCCAGATGAGGAAGTGGAATATCTTGCCCCATTCTAGTTCGTGCTTCGCACGTGGCTTGATACCTCGTTGCTTGGAGGGTGAGAGAGCTTTCAGCCCTTTGTTGTTAGCTTCAGTTGTGCCCTTTTCTGGCAAGTAGAGTGCCCTTTCTGGCAAGTGCGTTGATAAAGGGAAAAAGACAAAGAACCTAACTCAACTGTGCTCCTAGTTCATCATGTTGACCATGTTTTGTTTTTGCTTTCTACTAAAACAATTTTGACCAAAATGAGAGTTAGATTAACATGCTTGTTCGATTTTTGATTTGAGATCATGCAAGTTGGGTTATGAGCACTGAAAATTTTCCTTTTTTGGGTCCAAGAAATGGTCCAGTTTTTGGAAAAGATGAAACAATTTTCGAGAAAATTAGTCAATCTCAGTAAAAATTCTCAAAAACTATTTTTGCAAACGGCCACTGCTCAACGAGCATAGAACCCACTCCCGAGATGCACAACCTCAGATTCGAAGGCAAATTGCCCCTTGCTAGAGGGGAGCTGCATGGCAACGGAAAGTTGCCCCTTGTTTGAACGGCATCGCGGCGCATTGAATGGCAACGGAAAGTTGCCCCTTGTATGGACGATGCCGCAGCATTTCGTAAACAGTCTTCATTAATGATGACCGAACTCCCGGATACAGAGAAGGCAAAGATGATCAAAACCATTATATGGACTTAGTCACTATGAGAGCGTTGGGGGCTGGACTTCAGGATGAAGTTGCCTACGTATCCCAAACATGGGAATCAAGCCTTACGTAGTTCGGGGTTAAGGTACACTCGGGTATTTGACCTCTCCTTTTATGCTCTATCTTTTGCCAAGGCGCCCGTTGCAGGTTTTCAACCTTGCGAGCTGTGTTCTTCTTTTCTTTTCAATTCTTTTCATTCTTTTTCATTTCTTTTCTTCTTTCTTTCTTTTTTTTTTCTTTTCTTTTTCTTCATTTCTCTTTTTTTTTCATTCTTTGCATTTTTTTTTTTTTTTTTTGCTCTAACTTTTGCCTAGGTCGCCCTTCCGGGATTTCAGCCCAACGAGCCTCTCAAAGGGTAAAAAGTGTAGCTTTGTCCATGTTGAATGGTTTTAAGATCTCGAAGCCATCCGTATCTAGGGGAATGACTACTGTATTGACTTGCAGAAGGATTCATCTTCGGCTCTTCGAGCACATCTGACATTTTTGCCCCTAGTTCGAAGGGTACTGCTGTTCTAGCTTTGCAAGCTTCTTCTGATGAGGTCTGACCTTCTTGATCTGACTTTGGTGCCTCTTGTTCGAGGGTTGCTTCAAATCTGGCCACACAGGCCTTACATTGTGGTCAACCGTTGAATATTCTGAATGCAAGTTCAAGGTTTAAAAGCAAAGGGGGGTCGAGTCTCGAGGCTGAGAGCGATCCTAAGCTGCGCAATCTCAAGAGCGATTCCACACATGTCTTTGTAGGACCGCGCAAAACATTTTTTTGTCGCTCGCGCTGAAGACAGTGTAGAACCAATCTGGATCAAAGCTAGGGTCCTTCTCAGTACTCACACTAACAAGCATGATTTCATTCATTAAGGGCTTAGCACGCCTCTCTTTCTCTCAATTGATCAAAATTTTGCAAAACCCGAGGAATTCCTTCCTCTTCATTTTCACCGCAGTGTTCAAAAGGTTTTGGAAAACTTAGGTCGATGCAATGAATTCAAGGCACAGAAAAGACACAGCTTCTAGTCAAACACTGCCATCTCACTTAGAATTTCTGGTACAACTGGCACACGACAGAAGAAAACACAAAAGCATGAAAAACCACTGCTGTTCATTCAAATCTGTTGGCGCAACTGGCTCCCTGGCAGAAACAGACTCAAAACAGAACAAAAAGACAAACACAAAACAAAATGCTGACGCCCGAGGTAACACCCCCCGGAATCACCCGACTCCTATACAACAGGACTGACTCGATACAACAAGACAGACCCTTAATCAAAAAGATTGACTCGAGACAAAGAGACAGACTCAAAATAACACAACAAGACTGACCCAATACCTAAGTCAGAATGTACAAAACCAGCATTCACAAATGCTTAAAACAGTGCGTGCCATACACCATATCTGAAATAAACTGAACGCCGCCCGCAAGTGGTTCATCCCTCGATCACATCACATTATCCCCCCACAAGTTCACTTATCAAGTGCTGATAGACTTCGCAGGACCTGGTGCAGGGATGACCCCGTTGTCAATCAAATTTTGTATCTCGTGGCGGAGACGGACGCAATTGTCGGTGTCATGACCGGTTTATTGATGGAAAGCACAGTACTTAGTCGGGTCATGCTTTGGAGGGAGAGGATCGGGTAGAGGTCGTTGCTCTAACGGTTTCAGATGTCCCTTCCTGAGTAGGACTGCTAGGGCTTTAGACAAAGACATATAGAATGGGGTGAAAACCCTCTTGCCTCGGGGTAGATAGTCTGAAGTTCGGGGGTTTGAAGTGGATGCACCAACAAAAGGGGTGGCAGCTCTTGGTGTGGTGGTGGCGACCATGCCCACTTCGGAAGATCTTGCAGCTGCGTCACCGCTGGTGGTCGCATTCGAACTATGGGAAAATGCCCTCCTGGGCTGCTCCTTCTCCTGGTCAATGAGGCTCTGCTTCATAGCATCCTCGATCTGTACTCCCATCTCATGCAAGTCTGAAAAGGTAGAGAAGGGGAGCACGATCATTTTCTGCATTAGTTTGGGCTGGAGGTTGCGCACAACCATCCGTATTTGATCCTTATCCGTTGGCCTAACGGTTATCATTGAGGCCTTGGTCCTCTAGCGGGCCACGAATTCTGAGAAGCTCTCCTTCGGCTCCTGCCTCATCGTCTCAAGATCACGGGTCGTAATCTCGATTTGGGTATTGTATGAATATTGTGCGACGAAGGCCTCAGTCATCTCCTCCCAGCTTCGTTTCACTGAATCCTCCAATTTGGCATACCAGATGGCCGCAATACCCGACAGGGTCCTGCCAAAAAGGGAGAGCTTCTGTAATCTTGTCAAGCCCATCGGGCGCAGAACATCTAAAAACAAACTCAGGTGGACCATGGGATCTCCTGACCCATCAAAACGGTCGATGTGAGGCATCTTGAACCTGTCCGGCAGAGTTACAGCTGCGTCGGTGTACCCGTTCTCAATGTCCGGGATGGACTTTACCCCCTGGGATTTCTTGAACAACTTTTCAAGCTTGCTCAACTTCAACGCTGTGGGGTCGACCTCGAACTCGAAGGGAGAGTCCGGTAGATTGGTAGGTGTTTTGGATAGTTGGGGTAAAATTGGGGGCGGAGCCGGCCCTACCGGAATGTCCGTACCTTCCTGGACATTTGGCGTCTCCCTAGGTGCTGGAGCTCCTGCTGGGGGAGGAACTTGTTGTGAAGCGGACGTGCCGCTTTGTTGTTGCAGCTTAGTGATGAGCTCGGCCTGCTGAGCCATGATTGCAGCTTGCTGCTTGGAGAATTCCGCTTGACGGACAGCATCTTGCTGCATGAGTTTCATACTTTCTTACATCTGGCGCATCATTACCTCCATCCCTGACGTGTTCTGCTGACCCATCTCTGGTGATTTGTGCCCGACTAGCCCTTTTACCCTGCCTCTGGCAAAGGAACACTGATTGCCCTTGAACTGAATCTCTGACCTGACAAAGTCTATCAGCACAAGTTCGATGAACCTCGGGGAATATAGGAGCCGTCTGAAGCTATGGTTCCAAGACTACCCTAGCAAAAGAGAAAACAGACAGCACCTCAGCTTGATTTCACGATAACCCACATGAGCAAAGCTGAGTGAGTGTACTCTCTACTGAATTCTGCCCCAAAATTTTGCCCCAAATCTGAGTCTGATACCCACAGGTAAAGCTGACTCCCAAATACTGATAGTAATGCCCGCAGGCCTGATGCCCAGACTTGCAAACTGATACATGCATTCCTGTAGAGACGCACTCTAAAGCACATAGCAGATAAGTGAGAGCCAAAACACCCCTATGTTGGGGTAGGGTTTCCCTGTCCTATTTTGTCAGGAACTAGGGTTTCACTACGCACACAGCGGTTTCAAACAACCTATGAACGGGTAAGCAACCAGTCCTAGTTTGGAATGGTCACTACGGATCCGAATATGCATTAGGTCAAATGGTCAAAAAGGGTGCCCCGGTAAAACCGGGGTTTGTGTTCCCATACTGGCAGAGCCCACAACCGGTCAGCCTTATGGTCATGCCTTGACAAGACAAGCGTCCGGCAAACCGTTCAGGAATAGCAGATGGCAAACACGGTGTCCTAGGCGCACTAATGCACATGCAATGCAAAGAAACACATAAGTGTAGTCAAAAACAGATATCATGAGTTCGAGTTAAGTTCTCTAAATCCCCAGCAGAGTCGCCAAAAACTGTAGACGTCCCCGAACGCCCCGGGGGAGATGAGGTCCCCCGTTCCGTTCGATATTGGGGTCACTACAGCTCGGACTCTCAAATTTGTCACGGTTCTAAGTCTGAACCAAAGAGTCCAAATCCGGCAAATCGTTTTGAGAAAACAGATTTTTTTGAAAGAAGTGCCAAACATGGATTGCTTTGCCAGATACAGAGTCGCCACCTAAATATTTTATTTTGGGGGAAATGTAGGAAACCCTGACTCGTTTGCCTAAGGCCACGTGTCCGTCATCACCAAAGTTGCCTCGGCTCGGGAACTTGGGTACGATTGGGGAAGGTCACTTCGTGAGCACCCCCGTTCGCCCGATCAAATATCGGCCTCTACTAACCATGATATCAAATTTTGAAAATATTGTGTGTTCTTATTCCGGTTATTAGCCTAGATTACTATGTGATGCGCGTGGCATACAAGTATAGACTGGGTCGCCTGAATTGGAACAAAACATTTCATGTTTGTTTTTGAAAGATGGTTTGCTACTCGCAAGTAGGCTTGAAATGCAGATTTTGCCACCCTCAGGTGGGCTTAAGAAAAAATGGTTTTGCCACTATCTAGTGGGCTTAAAACTCACAGTTAATGATTTGTTCCAATCCAGATAACCCAACCTTCACCCACAGGCATTCAGGCAGTTATATCACATAAGCAAATAGCCTCATGGTAAGCATGCTATTCATGGCAGTCACTCACACGCATGCAAGGATGCTAAAGTATAAAACTTACCGAGTACTCTAAGCCAAAACAAAAGCTAATTAGAAATCTATGCATGATCCTATTTATACAGAAGTGCCTAATGCAACACATGCAAAATGCAACTATAGCAGGCTCGGCTATTCTAAACATGACATATGAGATGCAACAGCTAACAAGTATTCAACTTTGAATTTGAAATACAAATGCAGTTAGTATGATGCGCCGAGCCCGGTGCATGCAAAACAGATGAATGATGCAAACATGCTGTCATACTGTATGCTAATTGAAACATGTCCTAATCTAACCATCATAAGCGGATAAATAAAAGAGAGAAAGACGTGGGGTTGGAAGAGATACATCACACACACGCACACTTATTACAGTTGTGCCCTCGCGCAGAGGGTCCGAATAAAATAATATACAGTCCCAAATGAATATTACAGTCCAAATATGTACAAAACCCTAGTTAATTACCAAATTAACTAAGAAAACAATAAAATTGGCATGCAAGCCAGGGACTGCCTTGACTCTTCTCCGGATGATGAATGATGCATGCTCGGGTTGCCTTTGCACGGAAATCCACTGCAATGCCCCAATTAGCCTCTGTTTTGCAATGATTTCTTGGAAAGCGCGCCAAGCCCCGGAAGACTGCTAATTCTTGATTTGCTGCAACAGAGAGCAGGAAAAGGGCATGGCAATGTATTTTCACAAATGTATGCATGCCTCGATCCTCGTGCCACCAATCACGCATCTCGATGCATGATGGCCGAGGAGTCGAATTGTGCAACTCAATATAGAATGAATGCACATGAAAACAAAACAAAACCTAGACTCCACCATGGATAATCCGGAGTGTCGGCGACTGGGAATTGAGACACGTTCCGTCACTCTGAGTACGAAACGTACCTGGGCTAATTCTTATCCCAAACACAATGCAATATGCATGACATGCATGAATGCAACTAATATACAACCTAGCATGCACAATGCTATGAAATGGCATACACAATGCACGAGGTAACATGGCATACACAATGCGCTAACATACAACCTAGCATACACAATGCTATGAAATGAAATGGCATACACAATGCATGAATGGACTTACACTAACATGAGTAGACCTCAGCCACACTCACATAAGAGGCCATTAGATGAAAATGAGACAACTCGAGATGCGTGCACGCATGCACGCAAACCGAGGACCGACCCTAAGGCACCAAATGCCACTCTAATAAGACATGGCAAGGCATGAAATATGATATGCAAACATGCAAATTTCAACGCTAAAATATGACCCAAAACAGCTCCGAATCATGGAAACATGGCACCCGATGCATGGAATGGGACCCGAAATGCAAAACTAGGCATGCGCAATGACCTATAGCTATACAAAGCATGCATTTTTTGATCATGAAGCATGAAGAAAGAATCTAGGCAGCCCCAAAAAAAGCATGTTTACAGTTTAAAGCATGGCCAAACATGGAACACAAATGAGGCTAGATTAGCATACAAAAATGGGGCCAAGAGAGGGGTAATGAAGCAACTCACAAATTCTGGCCCCAAACAGAGAAGGGGACTTCTACAATATTGAAGAGGGGCCAAAAATATGATGTTTTGCAGTTGATGGCCAAGCCCAAAACTGTATACAAGTATGCTCAAAATACTATGCAAGATTAAGGCCAAAAAAAGAGCTACAACATAAAGTATACAAAGGGTGTCTCAAACAGCCATAGACCCTTAATGAAAAATGAAGAGGGGGTCAAAATAGGGCCATTTTCAGTTCGGACCAAAGTCCAAAAATAGAGACACAATAGGCTAATAAATCATGCAAAAATGGGGACCAAAGAGGGGTATAATGACAAGTGGCATATGGAGGTCCCAAACAGTGATGAGCCCTTCTTCAATGTTGAAGAAGGGCTCAAAATAAGCCTATCTACAGTTTACATCATGCTCCAAAACAGATCACACATAGGCCAAAAATACTATGCAAGATTATGGCATACAAAGGGGCAATGAAGCAAGTGCAAGATGGGGGTCCCAAACAGGGTAAGACCCTTAATGAAACAGAAAAATGAGCTCAAAAAAATGATATTTTCAGTTATGGTCGGAGCTCAAAACAGCAAGCAAAAGGGGCTAAGAAAACTTGCAAAAATGAGCTAGAAAGAGGGAGAAATCAACTCACCCTTGAAGACCAATCCTTTGCTACCTCTTGGACCAAGAAAAGCAGCCTCCTAGCCTCTGAGAAGACCTCCAAGCTGCTGGAATGGAAGTGGTAGTGTGGTTCTAGGTGGTGATGAAGAAAAAAGGGGTAGAACTTGGTTGTTTTTTTTAGGGTTAAAGAGAGAGATGGAGGGAGGTATGTATATGCAAGCTCAAGGCAATTTTTCCAACCCTTAGACCAATGCTGGAGGCCAGTTATATAGACCAAAGAGGAGGAGAAAAGGAGGGCAAAAAAATGGGGGGAAAACAAGCCAAGTTTCCCCCCAAAAGTTGCCCCCCCCCCGGATATAGATTTTTTGGGGGAAAAAAGTATACAGCTGTAATGTACTCACCCTGAAGAGCAAGGCCGGTCAGGTTTTGGAGCTGCAGGTGGCCAGCCGGCTAGCCCCCATGGCCGGCCGGCCAGGGGTCAAAAGGGCCAAGGTGAATTAATGGCCGGCCACTACAAATTGGTGTCCTCCCAGATGCCCTCAACACAGCCCTGTGGTCAAAAATTGGCATCAGTGAACCAGGAGAGAGAACAAGCCATTTTTCAAAGGGGTTCAAAAGGGTCAACAACAATTACTGGCCGGCCACCAAATATTGGTGGCGTCCCAGGTGTGCACAACACAAATATGTGGTTTGGAGCTGAAGAAAGTGGCCTTAGGGTGGTCAACATTGGCTTTCAAGTGAGAAAAATCGGGCGACGGAGGGCGATGAAGGGATAAAATTGGCTGACAGAACAATTACTGGCCTTCCACCCTTCTACGGCCTTCTTACCAATGAAACAGAGGTCCCCGCCAAAAATGAACCAAACCAATGCAGAATGAAGGTTCGGGGGCCGAAACACGCAGTTCGAGGCCCCGAAAACGGGCTGTTAAGCACCGGGAGAGGTGTTCGACCACGAAGTTGGTCTCTCAGACCACAGTGTCCCTCAAAAGGGAGCAAATAAGGTGTGTGCCAAAAACCGGAGCAAACGGAGGTGGTTAAGCGGTCCCAAACCGAGGCACACGGCCGTCGGCTCCGAAAAACCGGAAACCGGGCTCCAAACGGGAAAAATGGCCTACGACCACAAAACGTAGCCTACGGCCACTGAGAGATGATCTACGAGACCTCTCCCTCCCTTCGCGAAGAGAAAATAGAGAAAACAGAGCCTGGTTCGCAAACCGAGGCAAAGCACAAAAGAGTTCGGAAGTCCGGAAGCAAGGCTCGCAGCCGAGACTCAGAAACTTCTGAACGAGCACAATATGCAACATCACCGAGCGCTCAACTGGTGACGTCTGAGTCTCAAGGTCGGTCAAAAATGGGGTGTCTACAATGCTCTTATTTCAGTTATTATGCTATCTTTACTATGTATTGTCAAACAAGTATAGACTAATTCACAAAAGTTGGAACGTTTTGATTTCATGTTCGTTTTGAGAAGTGTTTGAATATGTACCACTCGAAAAAGTGATCTTATATATACATTAATCAAATTATCCCAATTTAAGCAAAAAGCTTCCATCCATAGGCATTCAAACAGGTATATCAACTAAGCACTTAGGCTCATGATAATCATGCTTGATATGACAACACTAACATTCATGCAATATACTAAAGCAAGAAATGCTCACCTAGTACTCCGAGACAAACCAAAAGAAATAAAATAATTAAAAAAATGCATGCTCTAATATGTAATTGACTAATGCAACATATACAAAATGCAACTACTAGGCTCGGCTACTAGCATGGCATGTGAGTCAATCTAAGGCATGAGACAAAGTACGTATTCGAATAAGTAATTTGAAATTGACATTGATTAGAATGATGAGCCGAACTCTTATGCGCGTAAGACGAATGGATGCAAGTCATGGAAGATGCTAAGTAAATATGATGCTACCATTATAAGCAGGTAAATAAAAGGGAGAAAAAAATGAGGGTTAGAAGACATACATAATTATTACATATTTGTCCTCGCGTAGTAGGGTCCAAAATGAGTGTCCAAATAAACTACTTATTACAAGTCTGATCGAATGAATAATAAATAAATAACTAGCTATCTAATTTATTACAACAATGATATTGTAGCAATAATAATTGCAACAATTTAATATTACAACAATTAGTACAACAATAATTGTCACGACCTCAAACCCGCTCCTATAGGTTTAGCATCGTAACCGGCCAGTAATCCTCGGATTACCCAAGGCCTCTTAACAGAATAACATATATTTAGGGGTTGCGGTCCATTGAGCTATGTTAACATAGATGTGACAGAAATTTAAAACTTTATATAAAATACACATATATGATGTCATATCCACATAAGTCTCACAGCACCATATGCACCATCAAAAGAGACTTAGCCCAATGTACAGGTAACAAAAACAAAAATAAAGCATGACTTAGCAGAGTCCAGAAACTCAACTTCTATACACAGGAACCTCCCCAGGAGGCACGATGGCTGGTTGACTCCAAAACTCGCCAGACAACAGCTTAGACCTGGTCACGCGCTTACTCACCTAGATACATAATATAAACGGTAAGCGAAAGCCCAGTGAATAATAACAGAGTAAAGGGTTTGATGAATAATGTCCATAACATATTCAGAAATTAGAGTTCATATCAGAAATAGATTTATATTCATATTCTTGTTCAAGTCAATGACAAAAATCAAAATACATGCTCAATCTTACATCCATTAGCGCTAATAGATCACATATGGAGCATCGAAGATCATACTTGTCAGTTCCATAAAGGAACCTCCGACCGGGTACGAATAACTTGTCAGTTCCTTAAAGGAACCTCCGGCTGGGTACAGATAACTTGTCAGTTCCCCAAAGGAACCTCCAGACCGGGAACAGATAACTTACTTGAGCCCCGAATACTTATTAGAATTTGGACAATCATTCATCATACAGAACATAACATTTCATGGAATATATCTTATTTCATCATACAAAAAATAATTAGAGTTGAACATAGATTTACTAAGTTATTACTCACAGTTGGCTCCAAAGCAAACAGACAGAGTAGGCAAATCAGATGTCTTGTGGCGCGTGACCTACACAGTTACAGAACGAATATATACTAAATTACACACTCGGAATCATTAACTTAATCCTTTCTTATCTTGGTGTGTTTCTACTTCTTATCCTCATTATTATGTCTTAACCTTGGCCTAGGAATGCCTAGTATGCAATGAGGATGCTAAAATGTACTTGGAAACACTTAACAAAAATTACTGACAACAGGGGTCCCGTTCGAACGCAACTTTCTTCGCTCGAGTGGACATGCAAAATATGAGTGGTCACTTAAGCACAACTTCTGCTACTCGAGTAGTTTGTAAACTTTTACAAAAGTACTGGTTGTGTGATTTTTACACTCGACGGTCGCTCGAGCGTGAGACTCAGACCCTCGCTTGAGCACAACCCTTGTCGCTCGAGCGGTTTGCGAAAATGGTAAACTTCTAGGAGCATGCATTTCATGCTCAAGCCAACTTTAAGTCGCTCGAGCGGAAGTGCACACACTCAAAGTGGTCGCTCTAGCGTAAGAGCAGAATTCTAGAATTTCCAAATTTGCTCCCAAGCTCAAAACTTCAATTCTAAATTGAAATTCATGATCCTTTGGGCCAAAAATTGAAGGAAACTAGTGTGAACATGCAAAACAACTTGAATTGAAACTCAATTCACAAAATCAAGGCTCAAAGATAAGTCAATTATACAAAACCAAGCTTGAAGCTCAAAGAATATAACTTGAAGATAACATGCATGAATTGCTATGAACTTAGACTCTTCAAAACATGATCAATTAAGGTCAAATGGTAAGAAATGTGATGAATTCTCAAAACCAAGTCAAGAAGGAGACATGCATGTATGACTTGAGTGAAATTCAAACTCAAAATGCTATGATATATGTGTGCATGCATGACATGGCTCAATTCTCTTCATTTTTAGCTTAATTCTTGCAGTATCCATCATAATTCTCTAGAGTTCATGTCTTACACATCATAATTGTACAATTTAAAGGTTGAGTTCTTACCTAGGCTTGTCAATGATGGTCTAGATAATCAATTGTTGGAAGTTCCAAGCCAAATTCTCTAAGTTCTCTAGCAATTTTCTTAAATTGAGCCCAAACTTCTCTTCTCTTTCTCTCTCACGTTTGGTTTGTGTGTGTGAGCTCAAAAATGTGTTAAGATGAAGAAAAGAATGAGTGAAGATACCTATGGGAGCCATATATAGGCTTGGCTAATGGTTTGATTAAATTGTTGATCAACTAATCAATTGGACATTAAATTATTCTA
The DNA here is from genome assembly GCF_055761805.1 of Camellia sinensis. Taxonomy (NCBI): domain Eukaryota; kingdom Viridiplantae; phylum Streptophyta; class Magnoliopsida; order Ericales; family Theaceae; genus Camellia; species Camellia sinensis. The sequence goes on from NC_138965.1 coordinate 89,352,506, forward strand.
ATTTAATCGTTCTGAACTAAATTTTAATTAAACGTACCATGATTTTCCAAAAATCCTAAATAACACATAAATCAAGTTAATTTCGTAATCAGATGCTGATAAGGCCTTCAATTCGTAGAATGAAACAAAAATAAAAACAAATATTTCTACGATAAACAGATATAAGCACATTAATGCAACACATACATGCAATTAATTCAGGATTTCACTTTAATTACTGATTAGGCTTATTTAATTATGAATTAACGTTACTCAGAGGTCGGGGTTGTTACAATAATAATCACAACAATAATTATGACAATAATATGAACAATAATATTGCAACATTAAAATAAACAACAATATGCATAAGGATCGTATGCGCGTTGATGAAGACGGTTTTCAAAAACTACTCTGTCTGCTCCCTGGGAATCCGCTCTATTTCACCCTCAGCCACTACCTTATGTTACTGCCAAAAGTATTTTTCTTACCAAACATTGGAGCCCGATCAGCCCCCAATGAGGCCTATCCGGGTCCAAACAAGGCTAGCCATGCCCTATTTTCATGCAAAAAAATATTTGTGCTCCGAGGTGAAAACAGTGTAGATAGAGCCTTTCTGAGCCATGTTTGTCCTTTCTGCTCTTCTTTATCATGGAGAAACTCAAGAGAATAGTGGATTCAATTTTGAAACCATCAATGGTTGCAAGTTGATTGCGTGATGATTTGGACACAGTTTGGACAAAAAATTAATTAATGTAATGAAAAACATACTACCCCTCCCTCCTACCAAGAAGTTTGTTCAAGGAGGGAAGTAGACGCGCCTTAAGAATCATCACACATCACAAATTGATATGTGATGACTCTTGATGCAATAGACTCGACATAACGTCTGGTCGAATCCAACCAATTTTATTACTCTTCCTTATGTTGGTTGAATTGATTTTAAGTCAATTTTATTAGCCTTTTCCAACTTACCTTTCCATTCTTAATCATTTTGTCCCAAAGTGATATTTAAGTTCACTAAATGAAGAGAAACGCCAAATAAGAAGTGATCCTTAGCATGAAAGAGAGACTATGCCTTGATGATGAACCTATGCCTTGATGATGAACCTCCGAAGAGATTAAGCCACTAAGCATAAGAGGTTTATTTCTCATGCCTTGAATAGCAATAAATCGCTTGAAACAACTCTCAAACATAGAAAATCAAGAAAGGAGGGAGGGTGCGGAGTTGATTATGCAAGATTGATTATTACAAAAGTGGGACTCTTTACATAAAAACTAGATAAAGAAAGCTATTAACTCGAATGATGTTGTGTCTAAGGCCTAAACAACCGAAATCATGAGGACTTACAACACAACAAACAAAGCATTCAAAGCATAAACTAATTAAATGAATTAAAAAGCCTCTAAAACCAAAAACACAGTGACAAAACAACCCCAGAAACAAGCTGAAAATAGTTTGAAAAGCTAGAAAAAGTAAGCAAAGATTAAAGAGAACAAAGCTAGTAAGCAAGCCTAAGGAAGGGTGGCTAACCCCTCCACTTTTTACAACTTCAAATCACATATTTTAGCCTCTGAAAATAGTCCAAAAACAATCCAAAAACAGCCCAAAAACAGTGGCTAAAATCATATTAAAAGAGCACAAAAGATAGGGAAGAACAAAGAGATACAAAACTAGTAAGCAAGACTAAGAAAAGGTGGCTAACCCCTCCACGTTTGGCACTTCTAACCCATGTTTTCTAGCCTTTTTCAGCTCTGAAAATTAGTATATAAAGACAAGAAAAATAGAGGAAAAGAGTAGAAGAAGGTGCAAAGTTATATCTTTTGAAAAGAGAGGTGAGCTCTTAGTTAACAAACTTGATTCCAACATCCTCAAGTTTATGAAATTAGCATTGAAAGTTCAACAAAAAGCTTCAAGAACAAGCTCTAATGGCGTATGTGTTGTGTATGTATAGATAAAAGGTGATATGAAGTTAAGGAGGCTTTTTGAAGGCAGATGAATGGTCTTAGCTCTCAAAAACCTTCAAAGTCTTTGGAAATATTTCCTAACCCTCTAGGTTCAGAAAATATGTTTTGAAAAATCTACAAGAAAGCTTCAAATCTAAGCTTTAATGGTGTATGGATGGTGAAAGTTGATACGAAAAACAAAGGAAACTTAAAAGTCCGAGGATAACTTATCAATGTCTAAGCCTTTTGGAAGGTTTTTCTAACCCTAAAATCTGATGTGGGAGGTCCTATTTATAGAATTTGGGCCAATTTAGTCAAAAATATCTTTAAATAAAGCCAGCTGTCCAACTCCTGCCAGCTGTTATGTTTGGCGCTAATGAGACCTAGCCGGGCCCAAAAATGAAAAGCCGGGCCTAAAAAGGGACTTTGGATAAGTTTTCATTGAAACCCAACTGGGCCAAAAATCTGCTTTGCAAGCCCGACTTCAAATGTGCATATCTCCCTCATCCGGACTCAGTTTTAGGTGATTCTTGAGTCTAAATTGAAATTCTGGAAGTCTAATTTCCAATGGTGGTGGCCTTATATCTAAATTCAAAGTGTACAAAGAGATATGCCTAATTTAGTGAAGGCCACTCATTTTTCTCTTAATGGATTGATGCCTAACTTTTTCCCCAACTAGTTTTCTTGCATACCCTCATATTTCCTTCAACTCCAAACCTATAAATAGGATGTTTTTAAATATTTTTCAAAGAGTTCATCTCCCTTCCATTTATTTCCACTTTGTTCTTACTCGGTTTACTGAAAAGTGTAATATTTTAATCGAAATGTGGGTCTTGGAACATCGTAGAAACATTTGAAAAAATATTTTGAAAAAAAGGGTTTTAAGGTCTAAAATAGTTTGGCCAAAATGGGGTGTAAGGTTTGGGAGTAGAGCTTGAATCCGAATTTCTTTGCTAAGAATTTGAAAGACTACGCAGTGTAACTTTCATCATCAGGTAGTTGGAATAAAGCGCCCAAGTCTTAAGGGCGGTCAAAAATAGGTTGTCTACACTCGAGCCTACATATAATACAGAATGGCCTCGGGCCCATTAATATTAGAACAGCCTCGGGCCTGCATAAGTACAGAACGGCATTGGGCCCAATCATATATCAAAACGGCATCGGGCCCAATTACATATCAAAACAGAACAAAACAACATTAGGTCCACATTACACATGTCATATAACATTTATGAAGTTCATTCATTTCGATCAAAACACAATGTTGGGTCAATTGACCTTCATTGCTCAAGGTGCATAATCAAAATATATATGTACGACACTATTACTCACCATGATTTAGGCCTTAATTAACTTGCTGAATTACCATATAGGACATTTGTCAAAGATTGACATCATACATAACGTTCATAGCGAATCATTAACTTATGCAAAACGTCCAAGGCGGCTCACAGACAAATAACAGTTACTAAGGGTCAAATTACATTTTCCCAATTTATCATAATCGTTGCTCAAAAGGAAACTCATTCAGTCTTATCAAAACATTCTTTTAGAAACTTGCCATAGCATAATTACTCTAAATATTTCAAGCATATTTTATCATTTTGGAAACACTTGTCAAGGAACATAATTTATACAAAGCATAAGTTTCACAATTCCAAAGTATTTCATATGAAAATACCATTACAAAGAAATTACTTATAGTGCTTGGTCGGATGATACTCCTTAACGACTCAGCCTGTAGAAACATAACCAAGAATAACATTTCAAAACACATTGCATTCAATTCACTCAATTGATTTATTCGTTACATATCCGTTCAATCGTTCCCCATTCTTTAATTTCTCTCAAGTGTTTAATGCTAATCTTCTCTACATGTGAATCACGTATGAAGCATGTGCCAAAGATGTACTTTAAATGGCCCTAAATGTTCATGATTTAAATTGATGTTTCCTACAAAAATTTCATTTGTTTTTCATTAAAAATATCATGTTTACGTATTTAAGGTTTAAGGAAATAGCAAGAAGCGAAAGGAAACTAAGTTAGGGTAGAAAATGGCATGAAACGATTAAAAAAAATAAATAGCCTTCACTAATTTGAGCATATCTATTTGTGTAGTTAGAATATAGATTTGAGACCACCACCATTAGAAACTAGACTTTCAAGGCTTGAATTTAGGCTCAAGAATCGCTTAAAATGGGGTTTGGATGAAGCCGATATGTCTTTTTGAAGTTGGGCTGAAACGGGGGTTCCATACGTACGGAAGTCTTAACTGCTCGTGCGGCCCAAATCTGCTCGAGCGGCTCGAGGGGAAACACTGGCTGCTCGAGTGCCCAAAGAGCAGAATGAAAACCTTTATTTTTCTTCATGTTTAACTCGTATGGAGCCCATGGTCGCTCGTGCGGTTTAGGCAAAATCAGACAGTCCGAAAATGGTACAAAAATGCAAACTTCCCAAACTCATCTCCATGTCCAAATCAAAGCAAAACTCACTCAAAAACATGATATACTTGCATGATTTAGGTATAATTTCACTTTAAACATATCACTGTTGCTTCAACATCAAATTCATTGACTCATCTTTTTTATACAATCATGAATGTCATACACAAGCTCAAAATACAAACAAACATGGTGAATCTTCTAACAAATCTTGGTTGTATAAACCATTTAGAGTTTGTTTCATGGATCAATCACAAGAATGAACTCAAATCAAACAAAAATAAAGAGATTTCATGATTTTATTTCAAATCCTTACACAACTCAAAACCCTAGCTCAAAATTCCCAATTTCTTCTTTATTTTATGCCAAAGATGAGTTGGAGACAAAGATTATAAGTAGATTATCATACCTTAACTCAAGTCTAAGGTTTGCCCTTTGATTCTCTTCCAAAACCCTAGCTCTTCGTCTTCCTCTTTCTCTAACTCACTCAAGCAAGCTCTCAATCAAAATGATGAACTCAAGAGCCAAATACATAGATATAACTTAACTCATAAAACTTAATTAAAATATTACGAATCATAATTTTTCAAAATTCATTGTGGCTCTAAAATCATGCTAATCACAGTTATGGAGTTGGTTTTGGTTTGACGCGCCTCTAAGGCTTTCAATTTTCAGTTCAAATTTCCAATTGCAACAAATATTCCTACATTCAACAAATATGATTCTAAACTCACATAATTCACATACTTAACTTGCAAATTCATATCAAACACATAATCACATACATAATTAAGCATAGTACGGGTTCGGATATCACATTGAAATAGGTTGGGAGTTAGTTTTTCAAATGAGTTATTGTCCATTTCATTTTTTATTTGCTCGAGCAGTTTTTGAGGTCTCCCAATATTTTGCAGGTTTGTAAAACTTCTAGAAGTAGGGTGATCTTCGCTCGAGCAGTCTTTTGCAGGTCTTCTGAACTTTTGGGAGGGGGTCATTGTGCACTCAAGCAGTGTCACTTATTGTGTCTGATCCTCGAGTGGTGTTTTGGTCGCTTGAGCAATCTGTGCGTGTATTAGATTGAAATGAAGCCTTTTTTAGTCACTTTTTCATCTCTCTCTGTCTTTCTCTAAAACACTTCTAAACCTAATTTCTCCACTCTCTCTCTCTCTCTCTCTAGTTCTTGCCTGAATACCTCAAATACACCCAAATCGATTGATTTCTACCATAGTTCCTTAGAGAAAAAGATAGAGCTCGTTGAAAGCTTCGTTTTAATCAAAAGAGATTTTGTTTTTGGCTCTGTCAAACTTATACTCTTGTTCTCTTCCTCTTCTATTCTTGAGGTAGGAATTTCTTCAACCTTTGTATAATTCTTAGCTTGGTTATTTGTTCTTTAAAAATGTTTAGTGATTTGGGGATTTAGGGTTTAAATCTAGGGTTTGATTTTGAAATATAAATGAGAAATTTTTCATATGGATTCTTAAGAAGGGTTGTGGGAGTGTGAATATTGTTGGGTTGTGTTAAAATGTTGGAAATTCATTCATAAAACGTGATTTTTGAAAGTAAATGATGTTTTATTGAAAAATCATTGATGTTTGATTTATGAAAGAAAATGAAAAGATGTTGGGTTTGAAAAGATAAGCTAAATGTATCTGTTGATGATAAGAGCGAAGTTGGATATCTATTATTGCTCCCATTTTGAAGTTTATGAGATTATATCTATTGTTGAAAAATTATCTGTTGAGCAGAGATATCTGTTTTGGGCTATCGGTGTAGGATAGCTTTGAATATTGTAGAAATTACACGAGGATTAGGTTAATTGAAACTAATTACTCATACATCTTGCATTGAACATTGTTTCATACTTAAATATTGAAAATGTATTGTTTTAAGAAAAAAAAGTATATACCTTGATGAATTTGAATAGGGGGTGAAGTTGTGGTTTATTATATTGGTAAGTGTGTCCTTAGTGAAAGTCCAGAAACCCACGTGATTAGGTATCGATCCTTCAGTTGGTATTGGTAAAATAGCTTTGATAGTGCTTGTATAGCCTGCTGACAGATACGTACCAAGAGATTCCCAGTGTTTGTATCCACTGCCTTGTTTTCTGATTCAAAAAGTATTGTTTTAAGAATTGATATGCATATAATTGAGGCATTTTGTTGTTTTGAAAGAGAACACATAATGATTGGCAAATAGCATGCATATGCATTTACCTTATGATTTCGTTAAGCTTCGAACATTTTGTTCAAGTATCTCTATTGGGCTTTAGCTCACTTTACGTGGAAAATAACTTTCAGGTGTTGATGAAATGCCTTTGCCAAGAACATAGCTTGGGAGGATTTGGAGCCGAGAATTTCTTTTTATTTCTTTTGTGTAATTATTTTGTACAAGCCTTGGGTTTTCTATGTATTGAGTTTAAATTTAGTTTTTTGTACCTAAGCGATGACTTGAAAAGATGTAACTATTGAGGTGTAAACTTAATTGCACTTCTTTTTACTACCATTTATTTATACATGTCATATACTATAGATTCAGAATTTAGGATTTATGAATGTATATATACATATGTCATCTTCTGTACGCTAAAATAAAATCAATGAAAGGTTAATATCATGTAAATTTCTGTTTTTCCATTGAATACTATGAGATGGACTGTTGTTATTATTTTGGGTCATTACAAATATGTTGTTTACAATTCTATAAAAATTGGAATCAAATCAATCAATTTAAATCTTTGAACCAATTCGAACCAAACCATTTAAACAAAGTGCGACTCGGTTTGGAATCACGATTTTCACATAATTTGTTCAAAAGAAAAATCATAAACATTTTCAAAAAAATTCAACCTACCATAAATTTTAAAAATAATAATAACATGTTCACCAAATAAAAACATAACATTAAGCAAATATTCATTAATTTAGCCATGATTTTTCAAAACATAATTTAAATAAACAAAATATCTAAGATTGTATGCATCAGGGTGTATGGTAAGTACATAGTTTTAACTTACATAAGATCTGATTCATTCGTAACCGTGAATTTAAATTCAGAGTCAATCCGTGAAAATCGATTTCTAGGGATGGCAATGGATAACCTACCCTGTGGGTATCCATGGAGACCCAACCCAAATACATGGGTTTTCCCCTTTTTTCTTATCCATTGGGTAGGGTAGGTGATATTCTTTAAATATCCACAGGGGATGGGTTGGGGATGGATACCCACTAATTTCCCAATATGTTTTTTTTTTTTATATATATATAAGATTCACAACCAAAACTAAATATACATTCAATCTTTTTTCTTTTATTTATTTTTTTTTTTTTTTAGGTTCACAACCAACTTCTTCTTCTTCTTCTTTTTTTTTTTTTTAAAAAAAAAAATCCACAACCAAAGCTAAATATACCTCTAATCTTTTTTATTATTATTATTTTTTATTTTTAAGGTTTACAACCATTTTTTTTTATTTTTAAGATTCACAACCAAAGCTAAATATATATTCAATCTTTTTTATTTTATTTTTTTATTGTTATTTTTTATTTTTTAAGGTTTACAATCAATTTTTTTTTTTTTAAGATTCACAACCAAAGCTAAATATACATTCAATCTTATTTTATTTTATTTGGCTCAACAATAAAATCAAATACACTTTAATTAATATTGTCACATCATTCTTGTCAAATTTTATGCATATCTAGAATTTTTTTAATTTATTTAAAAAAATTAAGGATATTGTCTAGTGCATGTTTCGGTTTGCTTTTCTATGTTATTTTATTTTGTTATGTATTGTAATTTTTAGAATGGTTTGCTTGTTCTAAAATTTCAATTAACGAGTATGAATCTATTTGTTTTATGTTATCACACAATTTATACAACATATATATATATATATATATATATATATATATATATATATATATATATATGAATGTATTTGAAAATAGGAAAATTGTAGAGAATCGAAACAAGCATGAGTCGTGATTGGTTAGAAAGGATGGGTACAAAGATTTATGTGCTGGAAAAACAAAAAGGGGATACAAAGTCTTACTAAATAATTTTTTTTTTAAATAAAAGAATTTTTCTTAGTTATGAACAGATTTAACTGAAATCAGCTTGTTTCCCAATGTTATGCTTCATTTATTTAGATAGAAAATATTTTTTAATGAAAAATATTTTTATAAAAAAAAATTAAAAATACATTTTTTTATATTTGGTGGTGGTGGTGATGGAACGAAGGTGAAAGTAGAGATTGTGACATAGTGGTGGGGTGATGGCGGTAGTGATGGTAGTGGCTATGGTGATGGTAGTGGCTGTGGTGAAGGTGAGAATAGTGGTGATGGTGTTGTGAAATTAGTAAAAATTTAATTGAAAAAATATTTTTTGTTTTATAAAAGTAACAAACAACAAAATTCGTGGGGGACTAAAGGAAGAAGATGGATGATGGATTGGGTGTGGTAAGGCATAGATATCTTAAAATGAGTGGTTCAGATTTGTTAAAAGGTATAATTAGATTTTGGATAAATTAAAATGAATGGTTCAAATTTGCTAAGAGAAAAATGGTTTAATGTCTAACAGGTTCTTTCACATTTTATTTCTTCAAACAGGCTCTTATAACATTGTAAACAAGTTCTTATAATATGTAGGGGAAAAGAGTGAGAGAGAGAGAGAGAGATTGTTGTAATTTTTTTTTAATCTTCCACGTTCTTCCACATTTTTTTTTAATTACTAAAACTTACAAAAAAAAAAAAAAATTTGTTAACATTAAATATATTTAAAAAGAAAGAAAAAAGATTGAAGGTACATTTAACTTTTGTTGTGAACCTTAAAAAAAAAAAAAAAAGAAGAAGAAGAAGAAGGTTGTTAACATTAAATATATTTAAAAAGAAAGAAAAAAGATTGAAGGTATATTTAGTTTTTGTTGTGAACCTTAAAATAAAAAAATAAAAAAAATTGTTGTTAAACATTAAATATATTAAAAAAGAAAGAAAAAAAAAATTGAAGGTATATTTAGCTTTTGTTGTGAACATTAAAAAAAAAAAAAGTTGTTAACATTAAATATAAAAAATAAAAATAAAATAAAAATGGGGATTAAAGTGGGTTGGGGAAAATCCAAACCCATTAGGAAATGGGGAGGGTGGTACCCATGGGGAATGGAGAAAATTTATTATAGGGGAATGAGGATGGAGAATTAATATCCACCCCATTAATCCCCATTGCCATCCCTATCGATTTCCAAATTTTTCAAATCAGAATCAAATTATGAATTCAAAAAATCAATCTAAACCTATCATACTAGACTAGACGGATACATATTGTGTATTTTTCGGTTTCTTTCTCAACCCTAGACATGGCATACAAATTGATAAAGATTATTTATGGGATAAATGGTCCAGGATTTATTAGTAAATGTCCAAAATTTTATTCTTTTTCTTTATTCTGTATTGTTTTGTTTTTTGTTTTTTTTTGTTTTTTTGAGCCAAAAATTTCTTGAGGGATAGAGAATCATAGGGCAAAATATTCAAACTCAGTCCTCTTTTGATTGGACGGACTGGAAAAGGAGGGATTAGAATCCATCGGACTTGAGTCCTAAGATTGTGAATCCCCCGACTATTTGGTCGGATTGGATATGTATCATGTGTTTGTTTTTTCATGGGATTAGATGTCTGGATAGGACTATTTTCAGTGAATCCAACGTTTGGTTGGACGGACTGGATAGGATAAATGAACAAAAGACTATTTTACCCTTTTTCAATTGTTTACTAAGTAATAGCAATATTAAACATATCTTTAATATTTTAATTATTTTTAGTAAACATTAAACATACTAATGATTAAATTTTGTTTAAAGATATTTAAACATACTAATATTGATAAAAAATTGACTGGTACAGATTATTTTTATTTAAACAAATAAAAATTTATTGTTGAAATTAAACATACTAATGGTTAAATGTTTAAATTTTTATTTAAACAATTAACATTGAAATTATTTTGATGTACAGATTATGTTTAAACAATTAACAATTAAATAAATGTTGATGTACAGATTATGTTTAAACAATTAACAAATGTAGATGTAATCAAATGTTGACGTATTAAAACATAATTTAATAGATGTTAAATAAATATACATGTTGATGTACAGATGTTAAAATAATTTAATAAACATGTTGATGTACAAATGTTTAAATGTTTAAATAAAACATAATTTAAATAAATGAAATTATTTATTGTTGAAATTAAACATTTAATTGTTTAAATAAAACATCTATTAAATTTAAATAATGAAATTAAATAAAACATAAACAAAATTTTAAAATAAAACATCAATAAAATATCTATAAAAAATTATTTTAAAAAATTAAATAAATAAAACATTAATAAAAAGTTAAATAAAATTATTTTATTTTTAAATTAAGACATTTAAATTTTATTAAATATAATACATAATTAAATAGTAGAGGGTCAAAATTGTCATTTTCGCATCTAATTCAAACAGTGATTAGTCCCCCAAAATAATCCCACCCCCCGGACAGGATAGTCCCCCATATGGGGGACATGGAGTCCGGCTGGACATGGGAGTCCGCCGGACTAAAAAAAAATCAAACGACGAGTAAGGAGGAAGGCCGGACATAGAGTCCAAATAGTGGATAGTCGCCCCCTTATCCCCCTTATCCCCCAATCAAACACACCATTTGATTGGGGGATTAGGAGGGGGGACTATCCACTATTTGGATTGTAATCCAAATAGTGCACCTTATCCGTCGTTTGATTTTTTTTTAGTCCGGCGGACTCCATGTCCGGCCGGACTCCATGTCCCCCATATGGGGGACTATCCTGTCCTGGGGGGGGTGGGACAGAAAGTGGGGGACTAATCACTGTTTGGATTATATGCGAAAATGACCATTTTGACCCTCTACTATTTAATTATGTATTATATTTAATAAAATTCAATAAAATTTAAATGTCTCAATTTAAAAATAAAATAATTTTATTTAACTTTTTATTAATGTTTTATTTATTTAATTTTTTAAAATAATTTTTCATAGATATTTTATTGATGTTTTATTTTAAAATTTTGTTTATGTTTTATTTAATTTCATTGTTTAAATTTAATAGATGTTTTAATAGATGTTTTATTTAAACAATTAAATGTTTAATTTCAACAATAAATAATTTCATTTATATAAATTATGTTTTATTTAAACATTTAAACATTTGTACATCAACATGTTTATTAAATTATTTCAACATCTGTACATCAACATGTATATTTATTTAACATCTATTAAATTATGTTTTAATACGTCAACATTTGATTACATCTACATTTGTTAATTGTTAATTACATCAACAGTTGTTAATTGTTTAAACATAATCTATACATCAATATTTATTTAATTGTTAATTGTTAATTGTTTAAACATAATCTGTACATCAAAATAATTTCAATGTTAATTGTTTAAATAAAAATTTAAACATTTAACCATTAGTATGTTTAATTTCAACAATAAATTTTTATTTGTTTAAATAAAAATAATCTATACCAGTCAAATTTTTTTATCAATATTAGTATGTTTAAATATCTTTAAACAAAATTTAACCATTAGTATGTTTAATGTTTATTAAAAATAATTAAAATATTAAAGATATGTTTAATATTGCTATTACATAGTAAACAATTGAAAAAGGGTAAAATAGTCTTTTGTTCATTTATCCTATCCAGTCCGTCCAACCAAACGTTGGATTCACTGAAAATAGTCCTATCCAGACATCTAATCCCATGAAAAACACAGGATACATATCCAATCCGACCAAATAATCCGGGAATTCACGGTCCAGGATTCAAGTCCGATGGATTCTAATCCCCTTTTCCAGTCCGTCCAATCAAACACAACCTTTGTGTCTTCAGTGGCGGCAGTTGGGGCGATCTGTGTAATAGTTTGATTCGGCAGAGAGAAGATAAGGGGAAGAATCGAATGGCGGCAAAGCAAATGGAAGAGATACAGAGAAAATTGGGGATGTTGAATTACCCAAGAGCCACCGCACCTGCTCAGTCTCTCCTCTTTGCCGGCATGGAGCGTTACGCCCTTCTCGAATGGCTCTTCTTCAAGTATCCATCCCCCTTCTCTCTCTCTCTCTCTCTAGAACTTTCACTCACTCTAATAATTTCTTGTTTAGTTTCATTTTCATCAACTGAATTGCAGGTTGTTAGGTGACAAATCCCCATTCTCTCAACAAAATCTACAAGGGGATGCCATGGATCGCGACGAGAACGCCCGCATCCAATGTAATAACAAAACTTCCTTTTTAAATGCTATACATAATGAATGTATGTATCTATGTATAATAAATAATGGGGTGACCCAGTTCATGAGAAGACTGTCTAGGGAGCCTTAGGGCATCCACAATGAGATAGCTAAAATTGTTTGTTAAAGTCTGTTATAGGACAAAAAGTGATAAAAGTGAGGCCTAAAAATATTTGTTAAGACGTGTTAAGAGTTTGTTAATTTTAGAGAGTGAGTGGTGGTGGAATGGATGTGTTAAGGGGTGTGTTAAGATGTGTGTTAAATATATATATATATGTGCATATAATAAATAAATAATTTAGTTTAATAAAAAATTTCAAGCCCCAAATTAAATTTTAAGTCCAAAAAAAAAAAATCCCAATAAGTAAAAAAAAAAATTCCGTTGACCGGGTCAACCGGCCGGATGTCCGGTCAACCCGGAAGACAAAAAAAACACTTCCCTGCGCTAGCTAAAGCGCTAGCTGCAGTTAACAAACCATTTAGCAACTGACGCTAACGAAGCCCACTAACACACGCACTAACAACTCCATTGCAGCCCCAAACACACACCGCTGCTAGCTAAAACTTGGCAACTGACACTAACAAACGCGTTAGTGTGTCCATTGTGGATGCTCTTATCCCCAGTTCTAGGGAGGATGTTTACCTGACTCGAACTTACGCCACCTGGCAAGCTTTACCGTTGAGCCTTATCCTCATCTCAATAATAAAATATGCATGAATAGCGTACTATAATATCATTGAATTAGATGATTTTATGGTTTGAATCTGAACAATACCAAAAAAAACTCAGCAAATCCATGTTTAAAAGTGATAATTGCATGTTTCACAATTTTCTGCAATGATGTTGTCATAGCAACAAATAATCTTCTTCCAATTTGTTTTGTAACTAATCTCCTTTTTCCAGCACAAAATTCATGTACTTCTCTAATAGTTCTAAATATACCATTGGTAAGCATAGTTTTGATCCCATCATTGGTTCAAACACATGAAAAATAGCATTGAGCGAAAATTCCAAATATGAATATGAGAGAGAAGATTACACAGGTTTTATATAGTGACACCTAACAATAAAATGATAACTGTCGTAAAGAAGTCTTCCTAGTTGAATCGGGGGGCAAATTTCAACACTAGCAAAAATACGAATTAGGCAAACCTCTCCAAACACTTTGATCTAGATAGTAAATTACCACAGTGAAGTAAACATAGAACACACATTGATAAACTTGCTATTTTTCCAATTATCTAAGCTTTGTAAATAAATCAAATAATTAAAATTATAATTATAATTAAAAAGACCTTAAAAAAAACACAAACTATTCTTTGAAAAATTCAAGAAAAAATCAAAAATTTGTGTCATGACTATTAGATAAGTCCAAAAGACAATATTTTTAATCATTAAAAGACAAGAAGAGGCCAAAATTTTACATTCCTAGCAATGCATGAAGCAACATATAACAAATTAGTTGAGAAAAAGAAACAGAGATGATATGAAATGCATAGCTTGTATTGGCCACAATAAACACTAAAACTAAATTGGAAGCAACAATGAATCTGAACACTAATCTTGCAAGTAAAAATCAATTTTTTACTTTGATATAAAGGACCCAACCAATCATCACTTCACAAATAAAATCAAATGTATACAATGCTTCATATACAAATTGTAAGATTCAACAACATAACTGTAAATAAAGCTATTAATTGGATATGGTTTTCTCTTTTGAAGCACTCTTTTTGCAATTGAAACCCTCTTAGATACACATAAAAATCAATACTAAAACAATTGAAGAAACTAACACCAAATTTAACTATACATAAAAAAGAAAAGAAAAAAAGACACACATAAAAATGAACCTGCTTAATGGCGAGAAGCTCTCTAGAATCAAGATTCACTCCCACATAGACCCAGCCAAATGCACTGCAATTGGTGGCCAAGCAAAAAGCTGCTGCTTCGAGAAGAGCCTTATTCACAGTTGAAAATTTTGGACTCAATTTCATGAGGAAGCCTCTAAAGACACCTCCAAGCATGTTGGGTGTTATTCTAACTAATGATAGGAATACAAATAGAAGATTTAATAAATGCAATGAAATAAAAACACAAATTTTAGTTCAATATTGTTGGAAATTGACAATTGTTTATACAAATATAAAGAGAGTGATATTAGGGGTTCGTGATGGGGATACCCACTGGATCTGTTGTTAGATCTCTGAACCAATGTGGCCTCAATCTCTTCTTGGCCTGCCATGCTCGCTTGAAGAGCTTCAGTTGTCGAAATCAACTACTCATAGATCATTGCCTTCAAGCTATAGTTTGTCCATTAGCATTTTGTAGATCAAGGGCTTTCAAGTCTCAATCAGCCCTTCGCAACTCACAAACCCATGGTGGAGACATGAAGAGAGAGAGAGTGGTAGCATGGTCTCTCTGAAGAAGTTTGAAATTTGAAATGTGAGAAGCGAGGTCGAGAGAGAAGAGAAAAGAAAAGCAGAGAAAAAGAAAGAGAAAGGATGGCTTGATCTCAACCATTGAATGTTGGTATCATCTCCCAGCCCTTGATGCCATGATGCCACGTAGGACAAAGGTTCAAAAAATTCCTATCACCCGTTGGATCAAACCCAAAATTAATCTCAGCCATTCCAACCAAATGTATCTTTAAGACATTTTCAAAAACAAAATTGCCTTACTATATATATATTCACTAGAAGTGGTGTCGCACGTATGATCATTTTGTTTTAGAAAATAAGATTGTAAATTAGATGATTGAATTGAAAATCTGAAAATTGAAAATAAATTTGGGAAAAAAAGGAATTTAGGGCATGGCTGCCCATATAACTGATATAAGTGTATTTTGGAAAACCCAAAATATGAGACATAAACACCAAGAGAAGTCTTCTTTTTATAATAGTATATATATATAAAACACTATAAGGTGTGCGCACGCCCACATGGGGGTGCTTGAAATTAGCAGTATAGGATCCATGGGTGTATGGCTGTGTTTTAAAGTGGCAGTTACAAAAGGGTAGTTTAGGAATAAGAAAATTTGTGACAAAAGTGTTCATACCAAGTTTAGTGTAAACTTGTAATTTAAAAATTTTACATTTAAATTTTTGATGGTTTGATGCTTGAGGGGCAGTTTGATGAATGAGAAAAATGTTTAGAAATTTTGGACAGTTTAATGAATCAGGAAAACCATTCAGCAGGATTTTGCAGATATGATTGAGGGGAAGTGACTGTTCATACCAAATGTGATGTATGCTTTATATTATAGAATAGATGTAGTGGATAGAATGCATTTCTCTGTGCCTGAAGTCGAAAAGTTTAGGTTGTGCTTGTGAGTTATTAATTTTTAGACTTTAATTCCCTTTGAAAGTTCAATTGGGTATGCAAATGGATCTGCTGATTTTATTCTTTTTTAGGGTCATGCATTTATGCGTTTAGGGTTTTGTGTCCTTCCATTTCTTTTAAACAAAGGAAAGCCTGCTGTTTTGCAGATTTAGCAGAGATTGCAAAGTTTCTTGGTATTACCACTACTATTGATACAGAAGCAATTCAAGTGAGTTTTTCCATTTCTCGTATATTTGAAAGTTTGCTCTATTTTTCTCGTATATTTGAAAGTATGCTCTATTGATCAACTTTTGTGGCTGCACGTTGCCGTATTATTTGTTAGATATGCATTTTTCCAAATACTTTTATGTAGTTACTATTGCTGTCTGTCTTACGGTTAAGCTATGTACAACTGAAAATACATTTTTGGTTACAGATGGTAGCTGTCAAGTATATCATGCATCATGTATGGTGCACGTGATTTTAAATTGCTGAAGTTATTCTAATGGATTTGATGGGAAAGGATATATTTTGGACTGTAATTTTTTGTGTAGAGTTTGGTAAATTGTTTCAAATTTCTAATATCGTGCCATTTCCTTTCATGTTTTTATTTATTTATTTGTTGTGGTACATGAATTCTATAGTCCTTGTGCAACATGGAATTTGGTCTGGGGCTCTATATAGAATGTTTAGCGGTAGGAATTTGAGTATGCTCAAGGTGTGAGGGGTTCTTCCCTCATAGGGGGCATGTGGCGTAAAAATGAATTATAATGCTAATTCTCTATTTGTGTCTTTTTGGGGGTTTGCTTTGTTACTGTATGCAATGAAGAGAGTGTGGGCTCTGTGTTTTATTACTCTCTTTGTGTTTTTGTTTCTTGGTCGATTGTTTGAAAAAAAGTTTTATGTACTTTAAATTTTCTGCATATTAGTGAGATTGATATATCGTTGCCTGCAGATGTAGCCCTATTGGTGGGTCAATCACGTTAAATTTTTGTATTTTGTAGTTGTTGTTTGACTTTGATTTTGGACTTTCTTTTTCTTTTTGTTTCTTTTCTTTTCTTTTTTAATTTACTGTTAATAATTGCATAATTTAGTGGTATTATAGTAGAGTTTACGAATAAGAATGTCTGAATCTCGTAGTACTGTCTTTAATCATTTTTTAACTTTTTTTCATTGAACATTTATTCAGCCTGTCTTCTAAATCAAAAGAAAAAAGGGCTTGTTGGGAGAAAGGTGCACTGCAGCCTGTGGAGCACATGTAACACACAGTTGGGCTGCTTGTGTAGCGGCTAACTTTCTCTTTTTCTCTCTAGATATCGTTGTGAAAGTAATAGCATTATGTTATGGCCCTCTTGCATATTTGAGATATTTCCATCCCATTTAGAGTCGAGACTAATCCCAATAGATGCATGAGGGGGCCTAGTAACCTTGTTTGTGTATCAAAGCTAGCTTGGGATATGAGTTGAACCTTGGACATTTGGGTGGATTAGAGCACTACACTTGCTTGGCATTCTTGTACATATTTGACTAAACATAAGCTAGTACATTGTTATCAAATCGTGATCATTTTGCTATAGTAGTGAATCGTATGATTCACTTTATTTAATATAATATAATTGTTAGAATTTACCATCACCTACCACCACTACCACCTCACCTACTCCACTAAACCTAACCCACTACACCACTACCACCTCACCTACTCCACTAAACCTAACCCACTACACCACTATCACCATCCACTACACACCATCCACTACACCTACATCTATATAAGGAACCATTTGTAATAGATAGAAATCAATATATATCAATCAATAATAATACATACAATTTATTCTCTCTCTTTCTCTATACATTATTTCTTACATGGTATCAGAGCTGGTTTAAAACCTAGTATTTTCGCTTCTCCGGCGGGCGGCAACCTCACCTTAGCCGCCCGCCGGACCTCAACCTATTCCGCTTATTTTCTACACAACACATACCTTCACTTTGAAACTAGAGAACATTTTGCTTTCAAGCCCTCACAGTGATGCAGTGCTAAAGATTGCTGTTTTTGGTCTCTCAAGAATTTTACATCCTAATGATCACGCAGAGACAGTTTGCAGGTCTCCACTGTATATGGCCCCAGAAAT
The DNA here is from genome assembly GCF_055761805.1 of Camellia sinensis. Taxonomy (NCBI): domain Eukaryota; kingdom Viridiplantae; phylum Streptophyta; class Magnoliopsida; order Ericales; family Theaceae; genus Camellia; species Camellia sinensis. The sequence goes on from NC_138965.1 coordinate 89,370,639, forward strand.
TCTGCAATTTCAACAATATGATGCCAAGGTTGACATGTGGAGTGCTGAATGTCCAGTCGTGTTCATGTCTTCCATTTTCCGAGCTCATCCCTTACGGTAATGCCAGGATGAGAGAGAAAGCTACAACACCCATCTCTTCTTTCTTTCAGATTCCTTTTCTCTCACAAGCATATGTCTCACAGACCCATCGTTCCTCACTCTTCTTCAATACCCTTCACTCTCCACACTCACTCCTCCATCACCATCATCAAAACCATCATTCACAATGGACAACTTTCTGAATATAATATAACCCACTATGTTTGTCCTCCACAATGGACAACCACCCACATGCCTTCTCTCTCTCATCTTTTCACTTTCCAACCCACTTTGCATCCACCGCCACTTTCCCCACTTTCTTTATTTTATATATATATATATATCTCTTTTTTTTATTATAAAAAAAAAAAAAAAAAAAAAAAAATATCATCTCTCCTCCGTTTGATTTCAAACTCCATTATTTTTATTTATTTTCTCCAAACCACTTTCCTTATTTCCCCATCTTTCATTTTTGATTTCAAATATATTTTTATTATTTCTTTCTTTATTTTTCTTTCACCTTATTTTTAATCTTTTTCCAATTCCATTCATACCATCTAGCTTTGCACACCAAACCATATTTTATTCATCTCAGGGATCAACCCCGATCACAATTTTACAAAAAAAAAAAAAAACAAAAAAAAAAACAAACAAACAAACAACCACATTCACAGGTGGGATTTTTTCTTCTCTACTCTGCCGCCGGTCTTTTCTTCTTGCCTCCGTCCTGGGCGGCCCTTGCCGGTGTTGCCTCCGTGTTTCCCACTCCACTGGGCATGATCACTACTCCCTGCTCCTCCACTGCAGCATATGGCGGCCCTCCAAATCGGAACATAAAACTGGCCTTCCGCTTCAGCTCCTTGTTTTCCGCCTTTAGCACACTTATCTCTGCTCGCGCATCCTTATACATGCGTTGGAGCAGAGCCAGCTGGGAGTTTAATTGCTGCACCTCATTTGTCCTACTCTGCAGCCGGTGCGACAAGTTTGTGACCGCCGTCATGGACTCCACACATGCCTTCAAAGTATACTGATTAGCCTCCACATCCGTTTGCACTGCCATTTTTTGCTCCACCGACCGCATCGGAAAGTTCAACGGAGCAAACTCCGGGGCGCTTGGTTGAGGTTCCAGTGCCACCGCACCAGTTTTCTCTCTTGTTGACTCGTTGAGGTCTGGAAAGAGAGTGAGCAGACTCCGGGAAGACGAGGCCATTTTCTGGGCAACAGAGTGTTACAGAATATCTCTCGCAACAGAGTATTACAGAGTTTCTCTCTCAGCACAAGGAACTCTCTTTCTCAGCAACACGAAGGATTTTTCAGAGGTTTCTCTCAGTTTTTCTCTGCCTCAGCCTCTGCCTTCGTCTTGGTTATATAGCCAAGGCGGCCACGCGCATCGCGCGCCTCTTGACGCCCGACAAACTGGCACGCCTTTTCATGGCACATCTTTTGACAAAGTGGACACGCCTTTTGATGGCACGCCTTTTGATGGCACGCCTTTTGATGAATTGGGCACGCCTTTTGATGGCACGCCTTTTGACAAAATTGGGCACACCTTTTGAGGGTGCAACTTTTTAAGAGTCCGACAAGACTCTGTAAACTGTCCCGACATTGATTCCGGTTAGCTCCTTTATAGGTCCGACAAGACTCTGTAAACTGTCCCGACATTGATTCCGGTTAGTTTCTACAAGGGTCCAACAAGACTCCGTAAACTGTCACAACTACTGTCACAACATTGTCTTCTACACCGGTCCGACATGACCCAAATAAACTGTCTTCTACAACGGTCCGACATGACCCAAATAAACTGTCTTCTACAGCGGTCCGACATGACCCAAATAAACTGTCTTCTACACCGGTCCGACATGACCCAAATAAACTGTCTTCTACAACGGTCCGACATGACCCCGTAAACTGTCTTCTACACCGGTCCGACATGACCCAAATAAACTGTCTTCTACAGCGGTCCGACATGACCCAAATAAACTGTCTTCTACAACGGTCCGACATGACCCCATAAACTGTCTTCTACATCGGTCTGACACAACCATCTAGTGTCCTCTACAACGTTATGACACCACCATACAGTGTCTTCACCAACGGTCTGACACGACCATACAGTGTCTCCTATCCTTTTTTATTTTTATGTATTTTCTTGTTTTGTTCCTCTCTTCAAACTCAAGTTGGTTAGTTTCTATCCTCCTTGAGTTTGCGGGGGGCTGTTAGAATTTACCATCACCTACCACCACTACCACCTCACCTACTCCACTAAACCTAACCCACTACACCACTACCACCTCACCTACTCCACTAAACCTAACCCACTACACCACTATCACCATCCACTACACACCATCCACTACACCTACATCTATATAAGGAACCATTTGTAATAGATAGAAATCAATATATATCAATCAATAATAATACATACAATTTATTCTCTCTCTTTCTCTATACATTATTTCTTACAATAATTTTATAAGTATACGTATATATATATATATATATTTTGATTACTGGGTGTCCGGGTCAGTATACAATATATATATATATATATAAGTGTACACCCATAGTATTTAAATTTAAATTTAAAATAAAATAAATATCAATATAACTAAATTATATATATGTATATACATATAAAACCACATATATCGATATAACTAATTGATCTCTTTTTTATTTCTTGACAGCTTAGTGAAAATACGATGTTTTATGCTTTATGCAAATAAAACAAAAACAAAAACAAAATTGAAACGCAGTGAATTGGTCATTCAATTGACTGATTCACCCAATTTTTGATTCGACATGTTTCTAATCTTTTGATTGAAACTTGTATCGAATTGTACGAATCAATTCGTGAATTGTACGATTCTAGCAACCATCAACTATTACGCGTGAAAATGGGAATGAAATGAGAAATCATGAAAATAACAAGAATAATAGTTGACGAAGCATATCCATGACGTAACGACTTTTAGATGTATGGATAGTGGAGAGTAAGCTGGTTTTGGAGCCCTTTGAGATGCATGGCAGGCACTGAGATGGTGAGAGACCATCAACGGTGGATGAGGTGGGAGTTGAGGAGGTTTTAGGAGAGACAGAAAGAGAGATAGTGAGTTGGAGTCTTCGACTTGCCAAAGGAATGTACTGGCTGGGAGATGAAGGAGATGGATGCTTGCTATATATAGAGGTGTTATGCTAAGGAGGTTAGCTCACAAAGTTTAGGTGGCTGTCTTTGGATGGTTTGTTTGTAAAGTTACCTTGGCTTGTGGTGGTGCTAATATCCTTTGAGGCGCTCATGTGGCACATGGTTGTGGGGATGCTCTCTACAACTATTGAGAGGTATGGAATGCGCCACGTGTCTTGGTCATGATCTAGAGTTCTTTTATAGTGGAGATGTGCAAGTCCCCTTGAGGGATTGTGGGATGAGTATCTTAACAAACCCAAAACAATAGTCACTGAGTGACATAGGCCTAGTGATCCCGCACGAGGTTCATGGGGTCGCTTGGGCGCCCAATGCTTCAACCTAGGCCAGCATGAGAGAAGTAGGGTGCCATTGGAGATAGCCTCTGAGATAACAGGTGAGGCATAGAAGAGACACATTTGGATGGAGGATTGCTGTGATGAGTCGAGGGTGTTGAGCATGTTATCGTGAATGAGAATGTCGACTTGCTAGAGTGAAGATTCGCTTGTCTAAGTTGGTGTGTGTCTGGGCGAGCATACTTGGGGATGCATCAAGAGTAATTTTAAGCGTCTAGGCTCAAGGCTAAGACATCGCATATGTTAGCCTTGGTTGGCATGGCTAGACGACATGGAGACATTCCTTTGGTCAACTTGTGACATGTGGGAACCAAGCACATGGAGGTGACATGTTGAACAAAAGATGCGTAACTGAATGATTGTTCTCTATGTCAACACGTGAACCCTCCTTCCCAGAAAAGACATGCATATACATATTCACCCAATCAACAAGCACATCAAATCTAATTAAAAGCTTATTTTGATTGAAGCTTTGTACGTGATATGAGAAATGTATACTTAGATCTCCGTAATAACTCAAAGCTTAAAGTTAGGAAGTATATTAGAATGAACAGTTAGATTCTAATCAAGCAATAAATATGGAGAAAAATTGGGTGGATGTCTCGTACACATCCTTTTGAATTTTTTGGTGGTGAGAAATCGATATATCTACGACTAATATGGTCTTCTCAGCCCTAAAGAAGGAGCTTCCTAGTTCGCTTTTGATAGTGGCAATGTTGTGTGGTGGTGACACAATGGTCTCAAGTTGTGATCGTGGGTTGGTTCAATTGCAACCCATGATGGTCGTGCTTAGTGATGATTGGTATTAATATAATAAGGTGGATATATTCATGGTTATTAGAATCTTACGATTCACGATTCGATTCATACTCTATATATACTAGTTTCAACGAAAATGATTTGATTCATGTTATTGAATGTCAAATTGTGTGAATCATACGATTCACTACGATTTATTGCAATTCACCACGATTCACTGTGATTTAATTCTGTTTGCATAATGCATGAAATGGCTCGTTTTTGCAAAATACAAAAAGAGGTCAATTAATTATATTAATGCACATGTATTTTTAAACACTTAATTGTATTTTTAAATGTATATATTATACTAAATAAAGTGAATCTTACGATTCACAATTGATACAATTCGTGATTCACTATTTTAGTAAAATGATTCACGATTGACAACAATGGATGTATTATATAAATTTTCCCTATTTTACCTTTCATATATTATTCTTATATATACAACATCTAATGGTCAACAGCTAGGGGGCTTCAAAATTTATACCAAGTCGCAGAAGTAGCAAGAATTCCATATCTTATTGTAAGTTTGGGTTCACGAGACCACGAAAGTTAGGTTTGGAACTGTTCAGGCTCATCTTATTTACTAAAGAAGAATTCAAATAAGGTTCAAGTTCAGTTTAGTAGGGAAATAAGCGAGTTGAAATGAATCCAATACTAGACACAGTTCATGAACAGCTGGGTTTGTTTGCTGCTCTAGTTTGAAAGCACATGATTGTTTCGTTGATAGTAGATTTTACTTATCTTTTGGGCTAGCAAAAAACTTTTGGCATGTGAGATTATGATGCTACTCCTTAACCATGCTAAATGCTATGCCTCTGCTACAGGGACGAGGAAGCTATGACGATCGTACTGAAATGCTTCGACTGATCGTTGATCTTGTAGAGGCGAGCATATACGCTGATAACTCTGAATGGAGGTTGAGATAATTTCCCCCTTTTTTTTGGATAGATGCCTACAAAGGGATCTTTTCATAATTTAAGTCATTAATCCTAGTTTCTTTTGCATCCTTCTTTTGATTTTTTAGTTTGCATCTAGTTTTCTCAAAAGTAAATATTACATGAAATCTGGATCCATTTCTTCTTGCTAGTGTTGATGAGCAGGTGGCAAAGGACATACAGCTAATAGATGCTATTGCTGAAAAACAAGCTCAAATTTTCTCAGAAGAGTGCAAGTTGTTCCCTGCAGATGTGCAGATTCAATCCATATATCCATTGTAAGAATTTTTTCCTTTTATTTTTATAGCTTTATTTTTGTCATGGCTCTGTCTTGAAACTGAGCCCACCATTGCATTGAAATCGTGCAGTATTATTTATAGTGAGCTTCTAACTCAAGTTTCTAAAGTTGTTTGTGTTGTATTATTTTGGAAATGTTTCAGGTTTTCATACAATTAGGTATCTGGTAGTTGATGTATGGTACTCACTTACGTACTTGGTAGTAATTTGGTCATGAGTGAAAGAGTAGTTAGTTACTTACTACAGGATTATGTTTTTTTTGATAAATACTTACTGCAGGATTATGTTATGATGCACAAAAGCAGAATACATGGTGTGGCTTGTTGTCTGTTTGGATTTTTGTCGTTTATTTATGTTGTCTGAATTGGAGATTTGCAGCTGTACAGGAAGAAAACATGATCTTGTATTGTGATAAGAAATCCACTCTGAAAAAAATTTGTAATGTCGTTTATGCATATGGCTATAGGATGCATGTATTTGTTGATCTTCAATTTGACCAATAAAGTTCAAAATTAGTTATAAATTCCCAACATTGTTCTCAGCATCAATTGAACCTGTTAGGGGTATCTTGGTAGATGGCCTATGAACTATGGAGCATGGACATAAGGGTATTTGCACCAACATAAGGTGAATTCTTGTGAAGGGAATATAAGCATTTTTTGCCCAATTCCTGCTTGCTTAATGTTTTTTTTTTTTAAAAGGTTATAATGGCTACGTAATGATTGCTATATCATGAATATAAAATGCAATTGGGGCTATTGTTTTATTATGTTTTTCCTTTCTTTGGTGCTTTGTCCTTTGCTCCTTTCACTGTTCTCCATACACTAACCTGGAACATCAGGATATACTTTTACATCTCGCATACTATTTTTAGGTGTTTTGAGAGTTGCGTTACCCTTCTTCAGCCCTTGAAAACAAATGGAAGTGACCTAGGTTAGAATCCTACTTGAGATGAGCTCAGTTACTTCAGTGATCCTAGCCTATGTAATGCAAACCACTAAGTTGCCTGCATCTATTTGTGAGGCTATTTACTCACAAGGATAAAGCTACACTAGGCATTCGAATTGGATTTCTATGCCCCCTCGTATTCAGCTCCAACAAGATACCTGTGAGACTTAGTCTATCTCCGGGCATTACTTGGTCACTTTCTTCCACCGCCAGAACCTTTTGCTTCTTGGTGGGCCTTCCTGTCTCTTGATTTGTCATGCTAGTCACAGGGTTATGTGGTGGGTCTGATCTACTGTTGTGTGTAACTTTTCGAAGGCTATCTGACTTGTGACCTAGATTCTACAAATCTTATGATCTGGTGACTTGTATCTTTCTGTCTTTACTTTATTACTATTGTTTGCTTACATGCCATTGGGGACAATGTGAATTAAGTTGGGGGTGGTTATTTATTTGGAACTACATGTGAAGATTGCATAAAGTTTCATTTTGAGTGTCTTTTGAGGTTTCACATTACCAAATGCATGGATATTTCATGTGTTGAACAAGTTTATGAGTTGGGAGGGAATCTTTGTTTCATGATTTGTGAGTGTTGAGTGAGTGTGTCATGTTGTAAAGATTTGGGTGCATTTCATGAGCAATGGGTATGTTTAATTTTTGTGGGTACCATATTTGGAAACCCTCTCGAGACGACACTCGTCACGTTGGGATAACTTTGTAGTTTAAAGGCTTGTTATATAAGCTAAATGCAATTGTGCATCTCGCGAAAGTGGATGCAATTAGGTTTATTGCGTTTTTATTTGTTTCTAGTTGCTTTGCTCAAGGATTATTAAAGTGTAAGTTAGGTTGTGATCGATGCCGAAATGTACCACATTGAGGCCTGTTAATCTATACTTTGAGTCTATCATAGTTGTAACTTGGCATAAGTAGTGGATATGTTCATTTGAATTAGGTTAAGCCAGTCTTAAGGAGAAAATGAGCCAAAAACAAGAAAGGATCATGTCGATATGTCCCACACGTGCGGTGGATATGTACCGCACGAGCAACCAAGATCAAAAGCAACTCTGTAAGAATGGAGGAAGCATTGGGAAGCACGCCTCAGGACTAAGTGACTTATTTTGAGTGCATGGGTATAAAAAGGATTTGGAAGACTAAAACAAGGTTATGAATTTTGCTAGAAAAGAGAGGCTAGTTCTAAGGAGAGGTGATTCAACAAGCTTTTCCATGGTGATTCTCTTTACATTTGCAGCTTTTCTTCTCTTATTGAGCGGCTAGAGACCAGACTCAAGGGTTTCGATGAAACCTTAGCCAAGCAACTGGGTTATATTTTAGGGTTTGATGATTTTAAAGTATTTTGAAACAAGTTGTAAAATGTTTGGTTATCATTGTTTTAATGCTTCATCTATTCTATGTATTCAATTTTTGTCATTGAGAATGTATGTTTTGCAATTCTATGCTTGTGTATTGGAAACATGAGACGAGCAATGCGTTGGCCAGATGAGTTGTGGCACAAACCTTAGTTTAGTTTGGACAACTCGTGCTGGTTGAAGATTGTCTGTTCTAATGGTTTGAATACCCTAATGTTGTTTGTTGTTAACAACTTCAAATGTGTAGTTGTGGGCTTGTTTGTTTCAAATAATTGCTTTTGTGAAACCTAAAATTAAAAACCCAATCGCATAGCTAGCGGAGTATTTGATTCCTTGAGTACTCTTTTCCATTTTATTTCCTCATTTTAATATTGCTTTCTTTTAACTTAGAATTCTAAATTTTAATTCATAATTAAATCTATCCCAATCAAATCATTGCAAATTTGTTCGAATCCCAAAAAGAAAAAAAGAAAAAAATAATAATTTAGGAATTGATACTTAAAATACACGGGACAATTCAAAAGTCCCTGTGGGTACGATACCCCGTACTTACTTTCTATACTCGTTTTACGTTGTACGAGAAGACTGATTTTTACGATGATCAATTTTTAGAAATTGAATGCATAGAGTAGATGAAGCATTAAACAATTGATAACCAAAACATTTTACAACTTGTTTCAAAATACTTTACAATCATCAATCCGTAAAATATAACCCAGTTGCTTGGCTAGGGCTTCATCGAAACCCTTGGGAATGGTGCCTAACCACTCATGGAGAGAAGTCAATCTACAAATGTAGAGAGCACGGCCATGGAAGAGCTTGTGGAATCACCTCTTCTTAGCTCTAGCCTCTTTTTTCTAGGAAAATTCAGGATCCTATTTCAGTTTTCCAAGCTCCTTTTTATACCCATGCACTCAAAGTAGGTCACTTAATCCTGAGGCACAGTTCCCAATGCTTAATCGCACGTGCAGATAGTGACCACTCCATGTGCGGATTCTTGCTGTCTTATAGAGTTGGTTTTGATCTTGGCTGCGCATGCGGGACATACGCTCTTTTCTTCCTTGTTTTTGACTCATTTTCTTCTTAGGCCTAGCTTAACCTGATTAAAATGAAAATGTTAATTACTTATGCCAAGTTACAACTACAGTGGACTAAAAGTATAGAACCAAATATGTGCTTACCACATCAGCATAGGGACCCTAAAAGGGTAAAGAAGTAGCCAGAAAACTCGGTGTATCATAGAATAATGCTACCGAACACACTGACAGCCCTGAAATAAGTAAAACCACTGAGTTTGCTTACCACATTAGCAAATCAATGATCAACACAAGAAGTAAAAGGGAAAAACACCTTGATAACAAAAAAATGTGGAGTAAGAAAGCTCTTTGGAGAGAAACAAGCCTAGGGTTTGGTAGGCTTTAATGCCAAGTTGAATTTTGTAACAAGGCAATAAGTTTGAATATGGAGAGATAATAGAGACAAAAAAGATTAAAAAAAGAACACAAAGGTTTAACATGGTCAGCCAATATTGGCCTACATCTACACACACAAAGCCCTATAGGTTACATCTTTCATTCACTCAACTTGATACTCTTGTTTATATGATACATCATATATATAGAGTGAGAGATGTTAGAATATATCATCACCTACCACCTCCACTCAACTCACCTACCACACTACCACCTCCACTCAACTCACCTACCACATACACTCACCTACTCCCCAATCCTCTCCTATATAATTAGTACCTCACCACCTGTAATTAACACATCAAAATAACAACAATCTTGTAAACAACTATCAATCAATAATATACATCAGTTTATTTTACATGGTATCAGAGCAAAGTTAATAATTTAGTATTTTTCGCTTCACCGGCGGGCGGCAACCTCGCCTTGGCCGCCCGCCGGACCTCAACCTGTTCCGCTAAAATTTTCTACACATACCTTCACCAAATCAACACACATCTGCCTAGCTCTGGCCGTACAACCGCTCTGCATCACCAGCAGTACCTTGGTCAAACCGTTGTTCCTCATCGCGGCCTCCTGTGCCGTCCGATCACGGCACAGATAGCATACGCTCCAGAGCACCGCAACACCGTGCTCCGTCCCCGCACTCGTCCTCTTCATCAATCTTCTCCTATCGTCGCCCTTCCCTCCGCGCACGTCGACACCATCTCTACCAGCTTCATAACCTTCTCGATTACCGATACAACCGTGTCCGAACCGGAGATGATTTTCCCTGCGGTTCTCACGATTCCGAACTGGACGAGTTGTAGATGATGTTGATAAGGCGATCCGGCAGGATAATCCGGCCTCTATTACCGTTGGATCGATTTCGGACCTTGCTAGACGGTGCCGTTCGAACAGCGGTGGATCCCGATACTCCAGGGGAGGGGGTGCTTCAGATGGAAACTGGAGGAATTAAGATTCGGGTTTGACAAGTTTGCTTTAGGTTTATGGCTTTGTTTGTGCTTGCTTGTCCTTTGTGCTTTTGGTGGTTATTTGGTTCAGTTTTGTCATTTTAACAAGTTACTTCTTCGGTAAAAAAAAAAAAAAAAAAAAAGAAAAAGTCACAGATCCACATCCCAACACACTCACACACACCCACGGGATTTCTAATGCAAACATTTTTTTAATCATCACACACACACACCAGGCACCCATACACACACACTTGCACTATCACAACCTATTTTAATATTCTCACATCCACTATCATAACCTTTAATATTCCCGCATGCACTTTATGATTACATTATTATTTTTTTTTATTTTTTTTCTTTTTTAATTCACTATCTCTCTCTCCATTCCATGGACCCAACATCATCATGTTGTACCCCAATAAATCCACTTTGTTGATCACCCCGAATCTTCTTCTTTTTCTTTTATCTATTTCTTTTCATTTTTTTAATTCCTTCCCCTCTCCAATAATCACACCACAACCAAGCTTCCCATGTTATTATAACATATTATCCCCACTTTCCTTTTCTTTATGTTATTTTATTTTTCGTAATTAAAAAAAAAAAAAAAAAAAAAAAAAAAAAAACACATTCACACCGCTGTTTTTCTTCTCCCCCATCCACAAATTTTTTTATCTATTTTCTTTATCCATTGTTTTATTTTCTTTTATTTTTATTTTTACACATAACACCAACAACATTCCACCACCTTGTCATTTTATTCATGTCGGGGCTCACCCCATTCACCATTTTACATAAAAAAAAAAAAAAAAAAAAAAAAAACAAACAAACACACCAACAAAACAACCACACCCCCGTGGGATTTTTCTTTTCCTACTCTACTGCAGGTCTCTTCTTTTTGCCTCCGTCCTGGGCGGCCCTGGCCGGTGTTGCCTCAGTGCTTCCCACTCCACTGGGCACGATCACTCCACCATACTCCTCCACTGCAGCATATGGCGGCCCTCCAAAACGGAACATCACGGTGGCCTTCCGTTTCAGCTCCTTATTTTCCGCCTTCAGCACGCTTATCTCTGTTCGCGCATCCTTATACATGCGCTGGAGCAGAGCTAGCTGGGAGTTTAAATGCTGCACCTCATTTGTCCTACTCTGCAGCCGGTTCGACAAATTTGTGACCGCCGTCATGCTTTCCACACATGCCTTCAGAGTATACTGATTGGCCTCCACATCTGACAGCACTGCCATTCTTTGCTCCACAGACCGCATCGGAAAGTTCAACGGAGTAAACTCCGGGGCGCTTGGTTGAGTTTCCAGTGCCACCGCACCAGTTCTCTCTCTCGTTGACTCGTTGAGGTCGGGAAAGAGGGTGAGCAGCCCGCGGGAAGACGATGAAGCCATTCTCTCAGACAACAGAGTGTTACAGAATCTCTCTCAGAAATCTCTCTCAGACACGGCAGAATTTTTCAGAGGTTTTCGCAGCTTTTCTCTGCCTCAGCCTCAGCCTCCGTTTTCTCTGCCTCAGCCTCAGCCTCTGTCTTATAGCCGAGGCAGCCACGCGCATCGCGCGCCTTTTGACGCCGACACACGGGCACGCCAACCAAGGCACTCACGTGCCTCGCCATGATGACTCCGACACGCCTTTTGATAAATTGGGCACGCCTTTTGATGGCACGCCTTTTGACAAAATTGGGCACACCTTTTGAGGGTGCAACTTTTTCACCAACGGTCCGACATGACCCTATAAACTGTCCCGACATTTGATTCCGGTTAGCATCTTCAACGGTCCGACATGACCCTATAAACTGTCCCGACATTGATTCCGGTTAGCATACAGTGTCCTCTACCACGTTATGACACCACCCTTCAGTGTCCTCTACAATGTTATGACACCCCCTTCAGTGTCCTCTACCACGTTATGGCACCACCTTTCAGAGTCTTCACCAACGGTCTGACACGACCATACAGTGTCTCCTATCTTTTTTTTTATTTTTATGTATTTTCTTGTTTATTTTTATGTATTTTCTTGTTTTGTAAACTCTCTCCAAACTCAAGTTGGTTAGTTTCTATCCTCCTTGAGTTTGCGGGGGGCTGTTAGAATATATCATCACCTACCACCTCCACTCAACTCACCTACCACACTACCACCTCCACTCAACTCACCTACCACATACACTCACCTACTCCCCAATCCTCTCCTATATAATTAGTACCTCACCACCTGTAATTAACACATCAAAATAACAACAATCTTGTAAACAACTATCAATCAATAATATACATCAGTTTATTTTACAAGAGATACAATTAAATCCCTTTAGATAAGGAATTAAAATAAATCAAAGATACGAAAAATCATAATAAGCATAAATCATTGGATCTCCATAGTTTCTAATATATTCTGCCTCTGTTTGGGAAGATGGTTTTGGTTATTTTAGCCACAAAAGACAAAATAGGCTATTTTAGCCACAACAAACAAAACATCACATCCAACCCATAATCATTACACTCTTCTCTCACAAAAAAAGTCAAAAAAGCCAAAAAGTTAAAAAGTCCTTCCCAAACCAAGCTTTTAAGCCCAGGCTAAAATAGCCAAAAAAGCCAAAAAATCAACCCACTTTCCAAACGAAGCCTCTATATCTTTTGATATTTTTGACAATATAATCTTATCTCCAACAGATTAAGGGGTCTCAATGTGGCACATTTCCGTATCGATCATTGTCTCAGTTCGAATTTGGGTGTACTGTGTTTGTAAGGAAGTTATATATGTTCTGCTAGTTGGCAAGGTTTTTTTGGAAATAGGTTTTGTGGGCATCTTGCTACTTCTAGGGCCTTAAAATATTACATAATATTATAGGAAAAAAGCACATAATTGTCATACTGTAAGTGTGTGTGGGTGCATGCATGAATAGGGATGCGTGCATAGTTTGTGTGGGAGCCATTAAATGCATGCACATGTGTACCTACATGTTTGTTTGTGGGTTTGTGCATGCTTGCCCATAAGTTCATGCGCTTGCATGCTTGGGCATGCAGCATGCCTGTTTAATCAAAAAAAGGGGGAACATGCTTTTGTTATTTTTTTTTGAACTTGAACATCCTTTTGTTTGAGAAGTCAAATATATAAGTAATTGTCTAGACAAATGTCAAACTTTGTCTATGCACACATAATGCTACTTGGAATCTTAACTAGAAAACTCTTTACCCTTTTGCAATGGAAACACACATAGTTAATAAGGCCACACAAATGCAGAAATGTACATGGCAGTAGAAGTCAGAGTTTCAGTGCAACATACTATTTGGAGTTGACATATCTTGTCACTAATTTGAACCCAACTTAATTTCCTTATATTGGAATGTTCTATCCATAGTATGCAGGTGATATTATTTATTTCAAATATAAAACTAAAGATAAGCATTTTTAAGAGATGTAAAACTATTTATCTTAATGAAACTTCCATCGTAAGTCTTGGATAGAACCTAGATTGGAGGATGTAGAAAGAACAGTTTCTTCATTTTGCTGACTTTAAACTGATGGAAATTTTTGCAATCAATATTACAGAAAACTCAGCCTCAGCCAATTTGGCCTGTTAAATCAATGTCCTCAGTTTAAGCATGAGCTTTGATCATGCCCCCTCCTTCCCACACTTTTTGCTTATCTTTTTAAATTTGATAATTTTGCTTGATTTGTAGCCAACTGGAGAAACAGACCCTTATAATTGGTATTTGGGACTATGGTTTATTGAGAGTGTGCCCAATTTTTATTGCACACTTGGTTTGTCATTTGTAAATGATAGATATAAAATAGGTTTTCTTTTCCCTCTGCTTTCTGAAAAGGAGTATGGTTGTGCAGAATTTTGTTGGTGTTGTTAATAGAATTTTTTTTTTTTACATGCAAAACATATCATTACTTTTTTTTACATGCAAAACATATCATAACTTTTAAATGTTGTTTATCACCAGATATATAACCATCTGTTCCCTTAATCGAAGTTTATTTGCAGGCCGGACATTTCTGATTTGGAAAAACAGCTTGCAGACCAATCAAATAGACTGTTGAATCTCCAAGAAATGGTCGATGATTTGGCATCAAAGGTTTATCCCAATCCTCAGGCTACAATTTGCTTGCCTTACATAATACTTATTTTGAATTTCTTATTTGTCTTATAGTGGAGATTGTTTGCATCTTGATCATGTTCACCGAATTAAATGTTTCTAAACTGACCTTGTTTGTATGTTGTTATATTGTGTTTACCTCAAGAAATGGGTTATCATTTTCCTATTCTAGATATAAGGGCTTCACCCATATTCTGGAGTTCTATATTTGTTCAATTCAAAGCTCTTTGATATCTGGAAGTATGCACCATAAATTGTTAATGTAATTGCAACCATTTCCTTTGTTCAAGCCAAGTAACTTTTTGGTAATCGTTACCTATCAGATTTTCCTTAACGTTATGTTTGGTTGGGAGATTTGGGAAGGGATTTGGAAATGGAAAGGGAAAAGCTTGTGAAATTAGGTAAAATGTCGGTATATTTTATTCACATTTCACCTACCTTTTCTCTTTCCCTTTCCAAATCGTTTCCCCAATCCCCCAACCAAACACAGCGTGTTTGAACATTAATAAACAGTCTTACTCTGAGAAAATGAAAATTTCCAGAATTATGCTGGACTTTTCTGCTTACCACATGTTATATGATTTATTTTTATATTTTTTTATTTATTATTATTTTTTTTGGAGGGTTTACTTTGAACAACTTCATTATAGATTCTATCTTAGAGTGAGGGGGACGTGGGTTGGATTTGAACCTAGATAACAAGTGGAGTCTTTCCAGTCCCTATTGATTGGGGCAAGCCTTATGCTCATTTGATTTTGTTTATGCACTAGTTAAGAATGTTTAATTTTTTTTTTTTTCAAAAAATTTACATGAATAGTGACAAATGCAAAATGAGAAAAAGAGAAAAGTTTTGTTTAAACTATACTTGTTGCAGATGCCTAATTGTTGTCATCAGCTTGTCTATTTGTTTAGTTTCATGTATGTAAAACAAGAAAAATATCTGTTTAAGTGTCCTTTATTATTTTGTTTTGATTTGTAGCATGCTTATAATCCAGATGAGGACTATGTGGAAGTGGAAGCAAAACTGAGGGGGCATCTTGAATCTTTCTTAGAAACTGCAAGATCCTTCAACATGATTTACACCAAGGTGTGCACTCGCCCCTTCCTTTCATTGGATTGTATACAACTTTGTTGTCTCATTTGTCTACTCTATTAGAAGCCCCATCAATCAGAGCATACTTCTATTTTTCATGGCTGTGAACATGATCCTCGGCACACTTTTGTAGTGATGTAATGACAAGCCAATGCTTTTCGGTGGACATAGAAGGAATGCCCATTTATGTTACAGCTCAAACTTTACTGCAAGTTTTTGAGACAAATTGTCAATTCAACATTTCTGCAAGCTTATGCTGATTTTAACATATACTTGATACTCAAGAATCTTAGTTGACATAATAATTTTGTTAAAGTGGAGCATGTGTGTGCTGATCAAAAAAAAAAAAAAAAAGTGGAGCATGTGTCTGTTTGGCATCTTTGTTTACAGAAATGTGGGCTTGTTCTTGCATGTGTATTTACTGCTAATATATTTTGGATAATTGTTATGTTTTGTTTTCTGTAGGAAATTCGTCCTTGGACGCACATGATGGAGGTACCACAGCTTCATGGGTTTGGGCCAGCTGCTAATCGCTTGTTAGAGGCATACAAGACGCTTTTGAAGGTAACTTGGTACTAAATTCTTTTCATGTATTCTATTACCTGTTAGGCAGTGGTTAGGCCATAACAGATGAAAATTTTGTTTGAGCTCCTCCGAAGCTAGAAGCCAGTTCTTTGGTGTGACCTGACATTTGAAAACACTTCCAAGTACATATTGGCAGTTTCATCTATTTCTTCTCTATGTGTATTTATTCTTATCTGTATAGGATCACCCATGGCTCAAACTTTTTCACACTAGACTTAGCATTCATGTAGCCTAAGTGCCCAATTAAGATGGCAAAAATAGCACTGATTTAGTAATATGTTATTATGTATAGTTTCACTGTTATTCAAATTCTTTCTAAGTAGTCTGATTTTATGTTCTTCATGTGTTATCTAACTGCTCTTAACTCCATCCTTGTGGGGGTGGCAATTGGTTGGGTTGGGTGATTTTCTAGAGTAACAAGTGTTTGTTTGATTCAAAATCGACGTGTTTTAATATACAGGTCAAAAATCTAAACCCAAACTAATTTAAAATCATATAAACCCCAATCCTCTTGCTTTAACCCATTTCATAGTATTTTATAGTTTAATACTTCTTTTAACCTAAACATGTGGCTTACTTTTAAATTATAAAATGTCTCAAATAATTTCAAATTTATAAAAATAATTATATTATTAATTAAGTATTAATATAATTAGTATCAGTACCTTTTTCTATCAAAAAATGCAACATTTAAAAAAATTTCACTGACTTTTGAGTAATCTTGTAGACCTCGACCCACCCCTAAGAAGCATGGATATAGTGCCTATATGATGTGATGCGGATATACTGACATATTAGTTTCTTGAAAGTCAGGACACATCTGGGACATAATAGCAAATAGACATATTTTTTTTTATATATATACATGAAAATAATAACAATTTATTAATTCTTTACGTTACAAATATATTTATATTTTATTAGATTAAACTAGTAATCAATTTTCACATTCTATGTGTTGAAAAAAAGTCCTAACAAAAAGTTTAAAACTCTACTTTTAAGCTTCTATTTTCCATACAAATTGAAAGTTTTAGACACTAGGATTTCCAAAATTTGAAGCCTTAAGGAAGTCTCCTAGGGGACATCCCATTGGCTTAGGCCGCATTTCCTCAGTAATGAGACTCAAGCTCGAGTCTCCTTACCTTGCCTAAACCCTAAAAAAAAATGAATGAAGCCTTTAAGGAAGAGAAACTAATATGGGTAAATCTACTCTTTACAGGCATAAATTAATAGGAAACCACTCCATGGCCTCAAACTAAATTCATTGGTTGTTAAGACATTTTTGACGTATCTATTGTCTAGCATTCATTTAAAAATAAATAAATAAATTTAAACATGTACAATTGAAATCTATCTAACCTCTCTAAAAAAATCAAAACTTGGCTAGCATGGATTTTTTTTTTTAATATAAAAAAATATAAAATACATCCAATCCAACTCTAATAAACTTCAACTCTAACAAACTCCAACTCTAATAAACATCATCAACGTTTGATTTTTATGCTTGTTTATCATAAAATCAAAGCTTCTATTAATGATAATAAAAAACTGTTGGGTAGAAAAGATGCCTGTCTCAGAACTCTCCCAAGGTAACCTTGGGACTATAAACTTTGAGATACAAGCGATGATCCACCCTCTCCATTAACTTAACCTTGACTTCCGTATTACACGAAAAAAATCCAATACACATGACTCTTAAATCATTGCAATTTATAACTTGCATTATATAATGCTCAATGATACAGTAAGGTTGATAGGAATGGACTTTATATATGTTACATTTCACGTATGCATTTTATGATATTTGTTCTAGAATGCATGTATTCCAACTCCTTCAGTATTAGTTTCCAATGTTATTATGTTGGGCTCAAATCTTGACTTCATTAGGGTTAGGAGGAAGGGCTAGCTCAATGGCGTTGCCCGTTGTTGACTTCCTAAGCCCAAACACTTCTATGGAGGAGGCGTGTCATGTTAGACACTGACACTCTTTGGTTACTTCTGAAATTGTGTTCGATACTTCTCTAACTTGTCTTAATTAAAACTTTAAGGCTCCGTTTGTTTTGGGTGAAAGAGAGGGTATTGGGATTGTTAATACCAAGGTATTAGTAATAGCCTTGTTTGTTTTGGGAGAAGGCCTTGGGACTATTAGTCCCTTGGTATTACTAATACCCTTGGAGAGGGGATTGGTAAGGAGGAGGTAGAGATGGTATTAGAAAAATAGTGAGGGGATTAGAAATTTTTTTATTTTTTTTATTTTTTATATATGGGAAATTTTTTTTAAAATATAATTTTTAATTTTTTATATTTTTTTATTTGTTTTATTATAATTTAACAATTCCTCACTACTAATCCCCTTACTATCAATCCCCTCACTAATAATCCCCTCACTATTAATCCCCTTACTATCAATCCCCTCTATTCTATCTCCCAAAACAAACGGGGTCTAAATTCTTAATATTAGCTACTTCAACGACACTTCTTAAACCCTTTGAACATTACCTATATGATTCATTTTTTGATATGCAACTTGTGCGCTCTAATTATGTTTTGAAATATTTGTAAGATAAATATATCATGCGTATTTCAATATTCTACAATTATTTTATATTCTTTGAAATACAATTGTTGTGGATGATATCTTGATATTTAAATTATGGAATATGACTTTTAAATTTTAATTAGTATTATTTTTTTAAAAATTTATTTTATAATTATGTTTTTTATTTTTATTTTTATTTTTAATAATAATAAATTATCTTTGATTTTGTATCTGTCACAGTTTCTAGGGAACTTGAGGAATCTTCGAGACGCTCATGCAGCAGTGGCCGTTGGGTCATCTGAAACGATTGCTGGTCAGCCCTCGTCTGTCACAAGAATAATCTCGGAGTGCGAGTCCGCATTAACATTTTTGAATCGTGATCTTGGAATTCTATCGGCATCTATTGCTCGAGAGCAAGGTGGGAAGGTGAATATCTGATTGGACATATCATACAAGCAGAGGGGAACTACCGAAGAAGATTTCTCTTATTTTCGGGATACACTAGAAATCACAATTTGTACAATTTCTTAAATGAATGAATTGACAGATTTCCTTTAAGAAAATATCATATGATATGATATCTTTGTCCAAAACTAATTGGCTGGTGAGGAACTGCTTGAGATTTTCATTTCTTTCTATTTTTAGGTTAAGAATATGAGATGCTATTGGTTATGTTTGACATGGATTGGTGTTATGCATGCTGGAATGATCCAACTGTGAAAATATTAAACCATATGCTACTGTCTGTGTGTGTGTGTGTGGGTCTCCAAGAGAAAGAGAATATGTAAAGGTGTGATGGGAATTGAAGCCTGTGTGTGCAATGATCTAAAATTTAACACCAACAGAAGCACAGATGCACCAATATGGTGGTTGTTTATAGTGGTCTGTTCATACTTCATTCTACATTTCCTTAAGTTTTTAGTCATCTTCATTCAAAATCTCTGGTGAAATACTTGTTATTTATTTATTTATTTATTATTATTATTATTATTTTTTTGGGAGGGGGGTGCATTGTTGTATTTTTTTAAGTAGCGCGGGAGTACTCTGCAGTAATTTTATTCGAACACCATATAAAATCTCAATATACTCCATTAATGATGCCAAATGTTTGCACATAAACTTGCCAACAAAAAATAATTATTTGGACATAAACATTTGAACATAATGTATATCTGTTCGAAAGTTTGTCTGATATTTGTACTAATCTGTCATTGCTTGAAGGGGAAACCAATTTAAGGGAGGTTCTAAATACACCCATTATGTTTCTCTTTACCCCATGTTCTCTATTATTATATGTAAAAGTTTTTTCTCCCCCTAAAGTACAAGGCTTGTAGTGCATGTGGTGGTGGGTGTAGAATTTTTTTTAAGTCCGCATTTAGAACACCCCCAATTTAAATCATGAATTTTGTATTTATTGCCATATTTTATGATTCTATTTCATTGATTTTCCAAAATTTAACCCACGTTTTAATATGCCCTATTTATTATCTATTATTTAAAATTTAGACAAACAAAATACGTTTTGAATTTGAATTTGAATTTCACATTAATCCTCGTCTCATAACCCCTCTAAAATGTGCTTACGTTGACTACATCTGAATTTGAATTCATTGATTTTTGAAAAGATTTTTGGGTATATATATTGTATTTAGACAATGAAAAATTTAATTGTAAGCTCTTTAATTTTGTGGACAATGTATGACTAATGTATGTTTAGAATTTTCCATGAATTAATATAAGACATGAAAGGTGAATTAATATAAAGAGTTATGTTAGGAACATCAAATAAATTATTAAATTTTCTATCAAACTTTTTTTATCGGTGTGAGACTAACACACATATGATTTGTGTGAGTCTCACACCCATGTGAGATATTTGGTAAAAAATTTAGTAATTTATTTGAGATTCATAGCATTTTCCTTTTCCTAATATAAGACATGAAAGGTGGGATATATGTTAATGAGTAATGTTAGATATCCCAAATAATCTACCAAATATTTTACCAAACCTCTTACATGGGTGTGGAACCTACACACATTGAGTTTGTGTAGGTTCCATACCTATGTGAGAAATTTAATAAATTATTTGAGATTCATAGCATTTTCATATGTTAATTCAATGCATTAGCATTAGTGACATTAGATTCATTTGTTAGAGCACATTAAATGGTATTCAAGACTGGTACAATTCACATTTTTTTCTGGGTGCATGTTACATGTAAGTTAGGAAGGGGGGTGACTGATTGTGTGCTCAATCAGGCCCATTTTAAATCTCATTTTGATAATTTAAATGGTTTATATTTTTAAGATACATTGAGTAGATTAAATTTGTAAAAAAATCAAGTTAATTATACATCAATAATCTTTTCATCCAATCATATTTGTATCTAAAAAAATGAATGATATGTATGATTTTAAGTATAAAACTAAATTAAAAACAATTAATGATAAGTGTGATTTTAAATATAAACTAACAATGATTGGATGAAAAGGTTACTGATATCCGATTTACTTATTTTGTAAGTATGATCTACCTAATAAAAAAATCAAATGGATCTGATATCTATAACCTCATGATTTCATCATCATATTTATGAATTATATTTTCAAAAATATATCTCTTTTTTTGAACAAATATAATTTAATCACAAACTTACAATTATTGAATCAATTTTTTTATTTTTTATTTTTTTATTATAGATAATTCACATATGAGTATATTATTCAAACTTAAAATTAGATCCACTTTTCATTGTGTTATTTCTCTATCTTATGTCTTCTTCACTTATCAATTAATCATGTAACTTATATATCATTAAATCTATAATATGTATGTAAAAAGTTACTTATATATTATTTTTCTTCACGTATAGAGGCTAAAAAATTAAATGAAGTAGATTATCGACGTGGGACCTATAGTGGGTCCTGCAACCCATAATAACACAGTCTAACAACACAATTATAGACGCGAGAGAAACTTTTCGTTTTAGACCACCAAAAAAAAAAAAAAAACCTCTGTTATTTATTTATTAGGTATGATGAAAAGTCTTTTATGAAAATAATTATAAAAGATTTGTAACTTTTAAATTACATTTAGAATAAAACACCATACACTAATCAAGGTAATCTAAGAATTACAAATCTTTCATGATCATTTTCATTAAAAAATTTTCATGATCCCTAACATTTCTCTTTATTTATACCAGCAATAATGCAATGTATCTCTACATTCATTACTAATTAAGGGGTACTAGAGATTACCCAGTATTTGCATCAACTCAAACAATTAAGAAAAATGTTATAGGTGTTAAATTTTTTACTAAATAAATAATTAAATGTCTCACATGAATGTAGGGTTTATAAAATTGCTGACCCTACACCCATGTGAAACATTTGATCATTTGTTTAGTAAAAAATTTGATATTTCTAACATTATCCAACAATTAATGTTAATTTCTTCAATATTTTCATTGACTTCACAATAAATGAAAATCCTTATATAGTTTCCTCAATATTTTCAATAACTTCACAATAAATGAAAATCCATGCATATAAGGAAAAGATAAGTTACTTCTTCACCAAAAGAAAAGAAAAGAAAAGAAAAGAAATCATTTTATCAAAACAAACTTGGATCATGAAGATGGTACATTATTGCAGACCCTACACCTATGTGAGACATTTGGTCATTTATTTAGTAAAAAATTTAGTATTCTTAATATTACCCAACAATTAATGTTAGTTTCCTCAATATTTTTATTAACTTCACAATAAATGAAAATCCATACATATAAGGAAAAGAGAAGTTATTGGTTCAGTCACCAAAAGAAAAGAAAAAAAATCATTTTATCAAAACAAACTTGGATTATGAAGATGGTATATTATTGCGGATCCTACACTCATGTGAAACATTTAGTTATTTGTTTAGTAAAAAATTTGGTACTCCTAGCCTTACCCAATAATTAATGTTAGTTTCCTCAGTATTTTCATTAACTTCACAGTAAATGAAAATCCATGCATATAAGGAAAAGAGAAGTTACTTGTTCAGTCACCAAAAGAAAAGAAAAGAAAAGAAATTATTTTATCAAAATAAACTTGGATCATGAAGATGGTATATTATTGCAGACTCTACACCGATATAAGACATTTAATTATTTGTTTAGTAAAAAATTTGATATTCTTAACTTCATCCAACAATTAACGTTAGTTTCCTCAATATTTTCATTGACTTCACAATAGATGGAAATTGATGCATACAAGGAAAAGAGAAATTACTGTTAAGTCACCGAAAAAGAAAAAAATCATTTTATCATGAAGACAGTACATTTACTTTATTAGCGATAGCCATCCCTTGCTCTCTATAAGTAGAGTAAATTGACCTCTCTCCATTCATATCATCAGCTCATAAAGCTATTATTCATCACACAAAGAATCATGAAAAAACCATTTCATTCCCTTGTCTCCACCATATTTGCAATCACCATCTCCATTATCTATCTCTCTCCATTTTCCCTTCTTGAAGCTAATCCTGTCGGATTTAGTGTGGACCTCATCCATCGAGATTCACCATCATCTCCCCTCTACAATTCTTCTCTAAGTCATTTTGAACGTGTGAGCAGTGCTTTGTATCGTTCAACTAATCGTGTCAAGTATTATACACGAGCTTGTACGACACCATGGTCAGCCTTCAGTGATGTAATTTCTGATGATGGAGAATATCTAATGAAAATAACAATTGGAACACCACCCGTTAGTATCCTAGCCATTGCTGACACAGGTAGCGACCTTATATGGACGCAATGTATGCCTTGTCTTGATTGTTACAAGCAAAAAGCTCCTTTCTTCAATCCTACAAGTTCCTCAACATACAAAGAAGCTCCTTGTGATTCAAGAGCATGCCAAACTCTTGGAGGAACCTTTTGCAGTGATGGTATTTGTCAGTACATGGCGTCATATGGTGATGGTTCCTCCAGCCAGGGTATTCTTGCCACAGAAACGGTCACTTTAAGTTCCACCACTAGGCGACCAATGTCCCTCCCTAAAATCATTTTTGGGTGTGGCTATGTAAATGATGGTTCATTTAGTGAGAATGAATCAGGCATAATTGGCCTTGGGGGTGGACCACTTTCTCTTATTTCCCAATTGCGGTCTTCAATTGGTGACAAATTTTCCTATTGCTTGGTGCCATTCTCCTCACACAACACAAAGTCTAGCCAAATGAATTTCGGTCAGAATGCTATAGTTTCAGGAAATAGAGTGGTATCTACTCCAATAACTCGGAAATTTCCAAACACCTTTTATTTCTTGACTTTGGAAGGCTTCAGTGTTGGGCGTCAAAGGCTAGAATTTTACAACTCTTCATCATCTCCAAATGCTTTTGGTAACATCATCATAGACTCGGGAACAACATTGACATACCTTCCATCAAATTTTTACAGCCGGTTAGAATCAGCAGTTCGTAGTGCAATTAAAGAGGAACCAATCGACGACCCACAAAAGATTTTGGATTTGTGCTACAAAGTTAGTAATGAAATCTCATTTCCCATTATTACAGCACACTTCACCGGTGCAGATGTGAAATTGAGTCATTTGAATACTTTTATCGAAACAAGCAGTGACGTTGCGTGCTTTGCTTTTGCACCAGCAGACAATATTGGAATTTTTGGTAATGTGGCACAAATGAACTTCTTGGTTGGCTATGACCTCCGTAAGAGAATTGTGTCCTTCAAGCCTATGGATTGTTCGAGAGAGTAATGTGCATGTTAGACATATATATGTGGTTTTTTTCATCGTTTCTTAATTATTGTACGTGTTAGTTGTAAGGTCTATGGGAATCAACTAGATGGCTTATTATAACAATTTGAAAATTTATTTATTTATTTATAATTCTGTATCAGTATTATTTAAATATAAATGAGAAAAAAATAAAATCCATTTTATAATTTTATATGTGATTTTATAATTGGGATTAAATATATAATTTTGTAAAAGAGTGTAATTAGTATAATTATAATAATCTTTTAGGGCCAAAATGTAATTAATAAAAAGTAATTATTATCCTATGAGTTGAGCCACTAAACAATGTGTCAAATGTATGCAAGTGCCATGGAGGAAAAAGCTTGGATAAATTTGTTAAAGTGTAAGATTTATGAGTGAAATAAATTATAATCATTAATTGTTATTTTTGGATAAATTTTGAATAGGAATTTCTGATTTTGTAATCCCTCTCGTGCATGGATGGGCAACGTGTAGTGATGGTGGCAGTGTGTGTCATGTGGTGTAGGTTGTGCATGTGTGTCGTGCTGTGTGGTGTAATATATTTGTGAGTAAGGTTAGAGATCCATATTTTTAGATTTATAAAGTTGTTGGAATTTTAATAAAAATAAAATTAATTATTTTTATTTAATTTATTTGACTGTTATGAACATAATATTGGTTTTAAATATTTCCATTACAAGATATTATTAAGTTTTATTATTATAATTATGTAATGATTAAATGTTATGAGATTTTCACTTATATACATATTCTTGTGTTTTCTAAAGATGGAGGATGGATAAAAATCGCAAAAAGACATATGTATATATGATATTGAGTTTTAACATAAGAGTACTTTATCTATTTTATGTATTTCTAGGCAACTATGGTTCGTAACTCGTTCATATTCTCTGGGTGGACGTGAACATCGGATGAGGAAGGCTGTGAGCGCTTAGGTTGTATCTTGGAGCCATTGCACTCCGGTTGTACCTTCATGTGGGAAGAAACAATGGCTTTAGAGCAGTGACTACACGCCTCTCAATCTTGCTGGCCAATTCTTTCTTACTCTTTGTGAATTTACTTGCTTTCATATTTTATTTATCATAAATCTCTTAATCATTTTATTAATTAAATTATATTAGTGCATAGCTTTTTCCTAACAATCTAAAGCTGTTGTGTTTTTATTTTTTAAAAAATATATCTATTTCAAATGTCAAGGAAAATAAAAGTTTGGTACATGTTGAATTTAAAGTCTTCCCTTACTCTTCATATGTGAAATTAGTTGGTATCTTTGTCTCTAGAATCTCACAACTATATATCTCTACTTTTATTGTTGTAAATTATTTATTACTAGATATATGTAGCTTGAAATTGGTTTGTTAAGTAATTCCTTTTAAATTATTTGGTTCATGAGTTTCTGTTATATGTAATTCCGAGCCTTTCTATAATTTGTAGAAAATTAATAATTATCTTTGGCAACAGAAAGTTAGTATAATCATATATATATATATATATATATATAAGGGAAAAGCAGTTTTGTGTTTAACTTGTGAAACATTTTAGAGAATGATTAATATAAATTTCATATGTAAGGTTATTTGAAATTAGACTTTTATGATGGGCTTTTGTAATTCTGTCATATATTCTATGATAAATAATTTTATAGCATATTAGAAATTTTTATTGTATATGCAATTGGTAACTTTTAATCATTGGTGGTTAATATTGAGGATATTGTATTGCGATGTTAATGTTAAATAATAGTAATAGTCAAGGTTTATAAATTAAAATAACTTGAAATGGAATATAATTGTTATCAGATAACATTTTCGAATTTGTCGCTAAGGAGTACGTGAAATAGTTGCATATTTAATTTATTGCTTAGTCTTTGATTTACACTTATTATATGTAAGTGATAGCATGTGACTGTTGACTATTAGTATTTGGATTTTAACGTTAATTCAGAAATACGAATTTATGAGAATAAATGTGTTATAAATTTTGTCATTGTTAAAAACTTAAAAGTGTATTGTGATTTAAATAAAACAAATTATGTGCAAGCAATGATGTTTGTAAATATGATTAGTCTAATTTGATTGCAGTGTTGCAATGGATTGTATTTCAATAGTATATGGGTCTCAGAAGGTGCAGGCCATGGAATCAGTCGTGGGAGCTTAGGTTCTGGGAATTCAATAGGTCATGTATCAGAAGTGGCGGTGAATGGAGTCCGGTTCAGGACCTGGCAGTCTATTGTTTGCTTCAGTATAGTGTGCTGGTTTACTATGGGGTTGTGCATTTCTGATATAGGGCAGGGATCGAAGACATAATGAGCCTCTTTTTAGACTTCCAAGTTTGTTCATTTTGCTAGTCCAGTCATGGTATGGGTGGTACAAAAACTGGTTTTTTGGTTCTTTGGCAGCAACTTTTGTTTTTCTTTTTGTTGGTTTCTCACCAACTGGCGCTTGGAGCTTCGTGTTAGCTCTAAGCTCCTCTTTATTGATGTATCTAATCATACTTTGTATGTTTCATCAATAAAGATTTTTTTGCCGATCAAAAAAATAAATATAAGATGGGATGGTGTTTTGCCGTAGGTTTGCTATTTATAAAATACAAATTAGATTACAATGGGTAAATGCCATAATATTTATTTCATAGTTTAATTTAGAATTCACCATAAATGTCATTTAATACATAATAGGAGACTTGAATTGTAAATTGATTAGCCTCATAGCTTTTGTAAAGAGTTACAAAGAATTTATATATATTAAAACAATTAATTGGTTATGATATATATCATTTGAATATTGATGATTTTGGGAGTTTTAAAAGTTTGAAAAACTTGAGATAAATTCAATTATATTATTCAAGCAAGTTTCATAAATATAATTGCTGGTAGAGTCATTGTCTTCTTCGCTTTAAATTATTTATTTAAAAAAAAGAAAGAAGAAAAGGATTGGAATGTGGTGAAAAAGGATTAATTGGTTATGTGAAAAAGGATTCGAGCAAGTTTAAGATTGGTTTATTCTAAGTACTAGCATAATGTTAATCTTCCATCATTATATAATTGATTGTTGGTTTCGAAAAGGAAAAAAGTCGTTGTTATGTAATTAATAATTTTATTTTGTTAAGAATAATGAGGATTGCAATGTGTTGGAAAAAATTATTTTGAACAGTTAGTTTGGGGCTTGATCAATGTTTGTAGGTTTCACTTTTGTTAGGTTTTATTTCTTAGCAATCCCGTTTGATAAAACTCCTTTGAGTTGTAATTTTATTCGCATTTTTATTTCAGTGAGGTTATGAGTTGTTAGATGCGAATCCAACCTGAATCAAGCCTTTCAGAGAAGTTTGTGATGCTAATACTTTCAAGATTGCCACTTCGCTGATTATGACGGGATCGAGCTGCCCGGTCAGCTCGCGGGGGTCGAGGGGGCAGCGCCATGGCGGGGTCGAGGGGCAGCGCCCCCGAAGCAAAATGCAAAAATGCATTCAAAATTGTCTGTCTGCTCGAGCGGACATACCCGCGCTCGAGTGGAGAATTCCTGGTTCCAGCAGTTTTGGTCGCTTGTAAAAGTATTGAGATGTGTAATTTTGCGCTCGAGCGGGTTCTATAGCGCTCGAGTGGACCTCTGTTATATCACGCGCATATTTTGCTGAAGCCGCTCGAGCGGGCTGTTGGGCGCTCGAGTGGAGATCGCGGGACAGATTCTATAAATTCGCTTGTTGGGTCAGATTTTAGGATTACTACTTCAGATCTTCTTTTTGGGTTCTAGGGTTTATATCTGGGGATACTTTGTAAGTTTTCTTTGATGTTTTATTGAGTATTCAACTCATGGTTTAAAGAGAGTACATCAAAGGTTGTGTTTTGTTCTACAAAAGAGAGAGTTGTTCTTCAGTGGATTCTGAAGAATTCGAGCCTGAAGCTTTGGTGGATTCCGAGGTGGCTCATCGTAAAGACAATTCCGAGGTGAAGACGGGTTGGAAGAGACACATAGAGGTTAGTTCAATTAGGCGTGGATTCGCTAGGTAATTGAGAGTATACCTGTGTAATTTCTTTAAATCTTCTTAGTGGATTGTTTTGTGGCTGTTGCCCGTGGTTTTTTGATCACAGTTGGAGGTGTCCAATTGTGGTTTTTTCCACGTAAAATCGTTGTGTTTTTTTGTCTTGATTGTTTGATTGGGATTGTTATATTCTGCTTAAAATTGATACATAATCACAAATCAACATCTAGGGGATTTCTAGATTTTTCAACTTTGAAATCATTCTTATTAGCTGTGGTAAATTGAATTTATGAGTTACAAATATTTGAGGGTTTTTATATTCCATAAAATTAGATGATTTAAACATGTGAATATGTATTCATGGGTTTTAATTTTTTATAATAGTTACCAGTTTAATATACCTATTGCTCGAATTAGTTGTCTCAACCTTATTGGTGGAAAATATGTTGGGTTGGAATGTATTGGTAAAAATTATTTTGTTTAATATTCAGATGAAACAATTTCGTTTAATTATGTCTTATTGTGTTACATGTAACTATCGTGGAGTTAAGAAGTTAGTTCTGGTGTGGAGAATTTTAAAGGTAAGAAATATTCTGAAATTAGTTTGCTTATATAATTGAAGTTTTTTTTTCAAAATTTCAATTCAAACTCAAAATGAAAAGGAAAATGAGGTGGCTATATCTAAAAGCACTATAATATTCTTGTTGTGTGAAACAAAAAATTGAAATGGGAAGTGTTGTGAGGTTATGCAAGAATTCTTATATGTATATTATGTAAAAATTAGGACCTATATTTAATTTTTTTATATTTTGGTTAGAACAAATTTGAATGTTTGTTGTGGCTGAATTATATCTGATAATTGTGAGAAGTTGTGTCTATTTAATTCTGCGTAATTTGAAAATAAATTCTTTATTCATAGGTCATGAATTAGAAAAGAAATTCATAAAACTTAATAAGGTTTTGATTTGATAATTGAATGGCATGGCGATTATATATATTGTCAATGTGTTGTATATGAGAATAATTGATATTTGAGAGGCCATATTAACATTGTTTATTGGAGAAGTGTGCTTGAAAATTTTATAGGTGTATAAAGATAAGTAGAGAAATGCTGTAATGGAAAAGGCTTAATAATTATATACTCCATGAGACAAAGAAATACGTTGTTGATCAACAGTTAGGCTTGAGAAGCCAGAAGAGGAATTTTTCCTCTAGACTAGTGTAGAGGCTAGATCTATTATTTGTCGAGGGTGATGAGTATAAGCCTATGAGGAAGTCACCTAGGAAGGTAACCCATCTTCTGTGATTGGAGATCCCATGAAGGAAGTTCAATGGATAAAAACAATCCATATAGCGTGACTTGATTCCAGCACTCATTTTTTAGGAGACACCATATCAAGGTTGATCTTTTGCTTATCCCTAAGGCAGTAGTGCTGAAGAAGTGATTGGTTAGTAAGGGTTTTACCCTGAATGAATCCAAGGCAGATAATCCCCTGCAAGGTACATTTCGTCACTGTACCTTTGGAAGGTTCTACTAAGTTGGAGTTGTCGTGAGGCTGCGACCTGGAGACTTGGGCTAGTCTCTAGTAACCCCATGAAAATCAAGATCTAGTGCATGGTCTTTAAGAGCACTAACTCACGAACTGATGTCCAATACTAATGCTGTGTGTGTGACAAGTTAAACTCTGGCTCAAAGGGTCCAATTCAAGATATATTTCACTATGTTCCTTCAGATGAAAATTGTCAACACTAAGTGTGGTTCAAGCTCGGAAGGTTCCCATACCTATTGCGCAGTATGCAGTTGCCCTTATATATATTTATAATGTTTTGAGTATAAAGTTTTAAATTGTGGAGGTATAATATAAGCATTATGGTAGTATTAAAAATTTTATTTTTATCAAAAGTGGGGGAATGTTGGAATTTTAATAAAAATAAAATTAATTATTTCTATTTAATTTGTTTGACTGTTATGAACATTAATATTGGTTTTAAATATTTTGGTTACAAAGATATTATTAAGTTTTATTATTATAATTATGTAATGATTAAATTTTATGAGATTTTCACTTATATATATTCTTGTGTTTTCTAAAGAAAGAGGATGGATAAAAATCGCAAGAAGATATATGTATATGCAATATTGAGTTTTAATATAAGAGTACTTTATTTACTTTATGTATTTCTGGGCAACTATGGTCCGTGACTCGTTCATATCCTCCTGGTGGACGTGAACATCGAATGAGGAAGGCTGTGAGAGCTTGGGTTGTATCTTGGAGCCGTTGCACTCTGGCTGTACCTTCACGTCCAGCAGCTTTAGGGCAGTGACTACACGCCTTTCAATCTCACAGGCCAATTCTTTCTTACTCTTTGTGAATTTACTTGCTTTCATATTTTATTTATCATAAATCTCTTAATTATTTTATTAATTAAATTATATTAGTGCCTATCTTTTTCTAACAAAAGTCACTTACAATGATGTGGCAAGGGAATGAGACACTAAATGATTGTATGTGTAATAAATAAAAGTTGATATATATAATACTGAAAAATCTTGAAATCCGCTAGATATTGATTTGTGATTATGTATCAATTTAAAGCAATAAAACAATCCCAATCAAACAATCAAGACAAATCGACACAACGATTTTAACGTGGAAAAACCACAATTGGAGTGATAAAAAACCACGGGCAACAGCCAACAAAACTATCCACTAAGAAGATATAAAAGAATTACACACGTATACTCTTAATTACCTAGCGAATACACGCCAGAATTGAACCAACCCCTATGTGCCTCTTCCAACCCTGTCTTCACCTCGGAATTGTCTTGACGATGAGCCATTCCAGAATCCACCAAAGCTTCAGGCTCGAATTCTTCAAAATCCACCGAAGAACAACTTTCTCTTTTGTGTAGAACAAACAAAAAGAAACCCGTACTTATAGACCATGAGTTGAATACTCAATTAAACATCAAAGAAAACTAGCAAAATATCCCCAGATATAAACCTTAATATCCAAAAAGAAGATCTGAAGCAGTAATCCTAAAATCTGATAGAAACCCGTACTTATAGAAATTTGGAACTGCGAGGCTCGCTCGAGGGAAGACTCTCTTGCTCGAGCGAGGAACCAAAAACGTGTGTTTTCTATAAGTGGCTTCGCTCGAGCCACACAACCTTTGCTCGAGCGTGAAATCATCTCTTTCAGGTTTTTATACGGGCGCAGCCTTCGCTCGAGTGAGGAACCCTTCGCTCGAGGGAGCAAGGCCGACATGCAATTTCGAATGCAATTTTGAACGTTGCTTCAGGGGCGCTGCCTCTTGACCCCGCCGTGGCGCTGCCTCGGACCCGTCAAGGGGCGTTGCCCCTTGGACCCCCGCGAGCTGACCGGGCAGCTCGATCCCCGTCATAATCAGCGAAGTGGCAATCTTGAAAGTATTGACATCACAAACTTCTCTGCAAGGCACAACTCGGGTTAGATTCGCATCTAAAAACTCATAGCCTCACTGAAATAAAAAGAGCGAAAATAAGTACAACTGAAAGGAGTTTTGTCAAACAGGATTGCCAAGAATAAAAACCTAACAATCTCCTCCTTTGACAATGCTGTGACAAAACACACCTAACAAATAAAATCCTAATTACCCCAACCCATTTCAGCCAACAAAATCAAACTTCTTTCTCAAGGTTAAGATCTGCAAAACAGCTATTAGTGCCACAATCTCCAAAACAACTATTAGTCCCGCAAGAGTATATGAAAAAGTAATAAACATATGGCTAGATTATCTTCAAGCATTTGAAGCATGAGATGGAAAACATGAATAGATGCGACTTGGAGATTTTAAGAACATGTAGCATGAAAACCTGAAAACTAAGACACATGCACCCGACACATGAATGGAGGAAATCACACTACGACACATGTCTATGAAAACATGAAATCCAAGGACACATGGACACATGACAGTACTCTCCCTTTTTGTCACGAATTGACAAAGAAAGCTCAAACAACGAAACCAAGAGCATAAACCACACAAGCAATGATATGATGATCTAAATAACAGTAGCATGCATGAAGGAAACAATAAAGAAGCCAATGCAAAGCAACATGCAAAACAACTAATGCCAAACTCCTTGACTAAACCAATTCAAGATGAACCAAACTCTCCCACATTAAAAGCAACCACAAATATTGAAAATAGTGAACAAGAAGAAAAAGACAAAAAATAATATGGTGGAGCAAGCAAGGAATTTCAGATTTGTACCTTAAAACACACAAGACCATCCAAGAAGCATAATTACTTGAAAACACAATGTGCATAGCCTCTAGAAAATTCCTCATAAAAGAAAGTGGTGCATTAAGTGAAAAGCATAGATTCCATGAGAAAAGTGTGTGTGTGACTCTTGGAGTTCGACAAACATGAGATTCAAATCCTAGTAGTGATCTGAAAGTTGGACCTCCGGTATGAGAATCTAAACATAACTAAGGAAAGTCAAACCACTAGGAATCAAGGGGTATTTGGTAAATAAAAACGGAGGCTTCCCCTCAATCAATGAATCTTTATTTTTTTCCTTATTTTTTTTCACATCTTTTTCTTTTCTTTCTTTTGCACATTATTTTTTTGTTTATTTCTTTTGCACATTTTTTCTTTCTTTTGCACACTCATTGGCGGCTGACACGCTCAAGAGTATGGAAATCGAACCAGAGAAGCATGGATATAATAAGGATGGCTTGGTTGGTGACTCTGAGGTAGCCTTTTCCTCATGCCTAGACTACAAAGAACAGAGGGGAAAGCAGTGGAGATATAAAAAGATGGAAGGTGGTTAAGAGACTCACCATCACCCATGATGTGCTAGTATAGGTCAATTCCTCTAGAAAAGCAAAAGATACAATGCCAGAAGTCCATAGAAAAAAAATAATCACTAAGGCGGAAGACTCCGATATTTGCTAATCCAAGAGTGTGTACAGAATGAGACATACTAATCAAAAAACACATACTCCAAAATGAGTAATGACCATAGAAAGCACACACATATTAACATGTAATGGATATTCTTATCAATTCCAATATGCACCAAGGACCACTCAAAAAATTTAAGCTTGCAAAACCATACTAAGAAAATTTTTTTGGATTTTTTTTTTCTTAACCAAAGCAAGACAAAAAACGAACATGCACACATTTTTTTTTTTTTATAGAAAACAAAACATGTCAGAAAACGAACAAGCACACATTTTTTTTCTCATTAAAAAAAAAACACATGGAAACCCAAAAACTAAAACAAATAAACAAAAACCCAAAAACTAAAAATAAATAAACAAATTAACACAAGCCAAGTTTTCTCACCAAAACCGCTTTAGTATAAACAAAGTTGTGAGCATTGCGGTTCTTGGGTGGTGTCTTGACTTTGTGGTTCCCTTTGCTTTCAATGGGAACCCGTCTCGACTTGGTTTCCAACTTCCTATTTTTAGGTCTAGGCAAATACACTCTCCCATGCAACTTATAACAATGAGGGCGAATATGACCATGCATACCATAATGATGACAAATAAACACAGGGTGTACAGGGTGTACCTTTTTTTCTTTTACCTTATCAACTCTAGGAAATTTGAGAAGTCCATCCTTATGTTGATTTTTTTGTTCTCCCTTGCCTTGAGTTCTTGTATCATGAGATGTGGAAGCACTCTGTTTTTGCTCTTTCTTACCGCCAAACCCAATGCCACTCTTATCAAAACAAATTTGTTGAGACCCAATGATATTGTCCAAAGTCTTCGATCCTCTGTTTCAAAGACCAATGGTAGCCATAGCACACTTGAGTTCATCCTCTTTCTTGATCATTAGTTCTTCCAAAGCAAGTTGAGACATCTCGAGAGTTTCAATCTTTTCTTCATATGTTGCATAGATTTGCTGTAGCTCATTCCTCTCTGTCTCACAAGTCAAGAGTTTTGCACAAAGAGCTTGCCGATCATTAGAAATCTTAAGGGCATCATTCCTAGCCTCGGAAATCTCTTTCTTTAATTTGACATTCTCACTTTCACATGCTTTGAGTTTCGTAGTGAGTTTGTCATTCAATTTAGATAAGTTAAGAGACTCCTTATATAACTTTTCATAAGCTTGCTCAAGCTCTTCATCATCACTCTCCGAGGATTCATTATCAGTGGCATTCTCAACCGACCTCTTCGGATACTCTGTTTGTCCTTCAATTTCGGAGCCACCATGAAAGCAAGGAATTGTTTATGTCCCTCTTCACCTTGATCTTCATTGTCACTTTCATCTTCATCAGATTCTGATTCATCATCCCAAGTGATAGTGAGGGCTTTCTTCTTCCTCAAACGAGTGGGGCATTCTGAAGCAAAGTGGCTAAATCCTTGGCATTCATAGCATTGGACTCTTTCAGAGTTCCCTTGTATCTTTCCTTTCTCTTTCTTGGCTATGGAATTAATTTTGAGTTTATCTTTGCCTTTAGATTTATGAGTATGAGTAGATTCCAAAAGATTAGAATTCTTTTTCAAAAAAGATTTTTATATTGTTTAACAAAAGCTGCCATAATCTTGGAATCTATCTCACAATCCTCATCAGAATCCTCTCTAACTCTATGAGCACTACTAAAAGCAATAGCATCTTTTTGTTTCTTTTTGAAATTCCTATGTGCCTCATAAGTTTGGAGATTTCCAACCATGTGATCCAGCTTGAGGTTGTCAATATCTTGAGCCTCCTCAATAGCCGTAACTTTTGGTTGGAACCGATCGGGCAAGGATCTCAAAATTTTTCTCACAACTTTGGATTCTGGTATTTTTTCACCTAAATTGAAGCTGGAATTAACAATGTCACTCAACTTTGCATAAAATTCATCAAAGGTCTCACCATCTTTCATTGAAAGCTTTTCGAAACTAGACGTGAGCCTTTGAAGTTTTGAGCGTTTAACAGAAGGAGTGCCCTCATGAATAGTTTGTAAGATATCCCAAGCCTCTTTTGCGACTTCACAATTGCAAATACGACTAAACTCTTCAGGTGTGACAGCGCAAAAAACAGAATTGATAGCTTTACTATTCCAGCTACTATTTTGGTAATCAATTGTGTCCCACTTATCAATTGGTTTGGGGAAAGTTACTCCATCAACGGTAATCGTTGGTTCAGTCCACCCATACATGACAGATTGCCAAACTTTTTCATCAATAGATTTTAAAAACGATCTCATCTGAGCTTTCCAAAAAGAATAATTGGATCCGTCAAGTAGGGGTGGTCGAACCATAGAATTTCCCTCACAAATTGTATCCATTATCACAAATCAAACAAGATCTCGCTCTAATATATTTGTAAAACAAAAAAAATAAAATAAATAGAGCAACCCGTTTTGATACCAATTGAAAAATCTTAAAATACGCTAGATATTGATTTGTGATTATGTATCAATTTAAAGTAATAAAACAATCCCAATCAAACAATCAAGACAAATCGACACAACGATTTTAACATGGAAAAACCACAATTGGAGCACCTCCAATTGTGATAAAAAACCACGGGCAACAGCCAACAAAACAATCCACTAAGAAGATATAAAGGAATTGCATAGGTATACTCTCAATTACCTAGCGAATCCACGCCCGAATTGAACCAACCCTATGTGCCTCTTCCAACCCTATCTTCATCTCGGAATTGTCTTGACGATGAGCCATTCCAGAATCCACCAAAGCTTCAGGCTCGAATCCTTCAGAATCCACCGAAGAACAACTTTCTCTTTTGTGTAGAACAAACAAATAATCCTTTGATGTATACTCTTTAAACCATGAGTTGAATACTCAATTAAATATCAAAGAAAACTAGCAAAATATCCCCCGATATAAACCTTAATATCCAAAAAGAAGATCTGAAGCAGTAATCCTAAAATTTGACAGAAACCCGTACTTATAGAAATATGGAACTGCGAGGCTCGCTCGAGGGAAGACTCTCTTGCTCGAGCGAGGAACCAAAAACGCGTGTTTTCCATAAGAGGCTTCGCTCGAGCCACACAACCTTTGCTCGAGCGTGAAATCATCTCTTTCAGGTTTTTATACGGACGCAGCCTTCGCTCGAGCGAGGAACCCTTTGCTCGAGCGAGCAAGGGCGGACATGCAATTTCGAATGCAATTTTGAACGTTGCTTTGGGGGCGCTGCCCCTCGACCCCGCCGTGGCGCTGCCCCGGACCCGTCAAGGGGCGCTGCCCCCTGGACCCCCGTGAGTTGACCGGGCAGCTCGATCCTTATCATAATCAGTGAAGTGGCAATCTTGAAAGCATTAACATCACAAACTTCTCTGCAAGGCACAATTCGGGTTAGATTCACATCTAAAAGCTCATAGCCTCACTGAAATAAAAAGAGCGAAAATAAGTACAACTGAAAGGAGTTTTGCCAAACAGGATTGCCAAGAATAAAAACCTAACAGATACTATATCATTGTGAGTACAATTGTGCAAATATTTTGTGTGTCTCAAGCATTTTCCTATATTTGTGTAGTCTTAGTTGTGTATATAGGGAAATTTTAATATAACACCATTTGAAAGGAGTATATACACTCCTACTTATGCCAATTTTATTTTTATTTTTTTATTTTAATTATGATCAATTTTCTTCTTTAGGTATAATAATATTTTAGTTGTGACTCATGAGATCTTTGGTTATGTCTCATATGGTGTTTAGTTATGATTTATATACATATATATATATATATATATTTAATTATGACTCAAAAAATATAAAGTTTTGCAATTTTCTTCTTTAGTTATAAAGTGCATATGATACATATCTTTTGAAGGTGTATATATATACACTACTAAGTGTGTGTCATCGTATGAGTGTGCTATTAAATTTAAAATTTGATTTTAAATTAAAAAAATGTAGTGATATGTGGTCAAGTTGTTATTTATCAAACCAATGATTTTAGGTTTAAGTCTTATTCACCTTATTATTTAATCTTTTATTTTTGATAAAAATAAAATCCATTTGATAAAAGGAGAGAGGAAACTTCATGACACCATGTGGGAGATAGAGAGTGGAAGAGTAGGGGTCGGTTAGAAGAAAGAAAGGAAAAATAGAGATCTAGAGAGTGATGATCGAGTAGATGATTGATTAGAAGTTTGAGGGGATGATAGGGTAGTCAATCAGTGTTCATAATTTGATATATATATGCGTTGAATTATATCTTGTTTTACCATTAAATTATTTTATATTAAATTTGACTTTGATAATCATTTGGTAATTGTAGGGACATATTTTTTGAAATGACGACACGTGGCCGAGGTGTCACCAGAGTGCCAGTGGAGGTGCCACGTGTCATGGTCATAATGCCGAGATGATCTCGGATTGGCCGATGTTATCTGCGAAGATACCCAAATTCGGGATAAGCGGATAAGGGACAAGAGTCCTAGAATGGGAGAAGACTTCAGTTTAGGTAAAGATAAGACTCTTAGAGAGTTTATCCCAATCCTACTAGGAGTCCAAGATTAGCAGTAATCCTAAGTCCATTAGAACTAGGCTTCTATTGGGACTAGAATTATGTTGGCTATAAAAGGGAGGCACCCCCATGGGTCTAAGGTATGTCTTTTATGCTTTGTCTAGTGAGTTAAGCACTATTGATTATCTTTGAGAGATATTTTACTGACTTGATCGTCAGAGTGCTCCCGGGTGGACGAACCACCACCAGAATCTCTTCTTTCTGTTGCAGGTCGTTCGAGCTTAATCTATTCTGCCAGTGTTCTCCAGCTGAGTGCTTGATTGGCAATGTGGTTGGAAATTGACACACACAATTTGGCGCCGTCTGTGGGAACGAAAGAGAATAGATGGCCAACGACGGACAGAAAAAGAAGATTGGGGATAACACTCCTATTGGGAGTGGGAGACCTATTGACCTTGACGTCGAAGAAGACAATTGTAACGAAAAAACTCGTGACCAGAACCACGGAGTGAAAGACATCGGCCAGGAAGGCGGCGTACCAGAGAAAACAGACCAAAGCAGGTACTATAACGAAGATAACCTCCAGGTATGGAAAGACAGATGCTTACGGAGGGACGAAGAGGTGAAGAGGATGGCAAACAAATTGGCGAACCTGCAAACAATGGTCAATTTCATGATGCAAAATAACGTCATGCAGCCACCGTTCCCGTTACATGATACGCCGATTCCAGCGGCAAAGAAAGATGCCCAGACAGGGGGGCAGAAGACAACTCCTACTACTCCTCAGCACGATAGGACCAAGGAACATTCTCACCGGCCTTTAAGGGAGGTCGGGTGAGGAGAATCAAGAAGGGGAGATTCACGGAGGGCACATCGCACCAAGGAAGCTGACCCCAAAGAACATCGGCATGTTCAGGGAAAGAAACACTATTTCGACGTGACCAATGGAGGGAGGTCCAAAAAGACTCACAATGACACTGGAAGTAGTGCACCAAAGAGGCTGAAATTCGGAGATAGCTGAGCTCCTGGACGAACCAAGGAGGATCTGAGGGATTACCTCCAGAGAAAGTGACAAGATGCCAAGGTGACCTCTCTTGTCAAGCCGAGGACACCGTTCTCGGTAGAATTGGACAAATTTGAGGCCCCAAAAAGGTTCAGTATGCCGAGATTCCAGATATACGACGGTAAGTCGGACCCGAAGTTTCACATCGGCTTGTACCTGAACTCGATGGCATTGTACACCAGGAACGAGCCGTTGCGGTGCAAGGTGTTCCTCTCATCCTTCGGAGAAATTGCAACGGATTGGTTTCACAAGTTGCTGAAAGGAACTATGAAAACCTAGGAAGGCCTGGCCGAGATGTTTGTGGCCAGGTTCGTGACAAACAAGCTACAACCATTGAGGGTGGACGCGCTAATGGCCCTGAAGATCGGCGAGGATGAAAGCCTTAGGGCCTATGCCAAAAGGTATTATGAGGTATTTAATCGAATACCAGGATGCAACCAAGAGGTGGCGGTTGTATCGTTTAAAAACGGCTTGAAGGATGACTGCTTGCTTCGAAAATCACTGGCAAAGACATTGCCGAAAAGCATGGAGGAGCTAATGCCCAGGATAGAAAAGTATGCCAGAGCTGAGGAAGACACGCCGGGGACAAAGGTGTCCAAACAAAAGGAAAGAAACGGTTCGTGAAGTGAAGCTGAGGTAACAACGGATTCAACAAGCAGGAAACAAGAGTAGAGGAGGTCAGAGGGAATCAAGTGCGGGCAATGAATTGCTCCATGGCAGCAATGAAGTCTACCTACAACATACGAGAACCAGAAAAAAACAGAGATTGAGGACATGGAAGTCCTGGAAGACGTCGGCAAAAAGCCAGCTGAGAAGAGTGAGGAAGCCCTGAAGAAAATCCATGTCTAGCAAGGGGATAAAGAATGCTTCTTCCTTCTCGGCTTGGGCTTGGCCGAAGAAGAGTTGCCCAATGTACTCTGGGCGTATCGGACTACACCAAAAAGATCAACAGGGGAGTCCCCATTTGCCATGGCTTATGGAACAGAAGCAGTCATTCCACTGGAGGTTGGCTTCCCAGGGATCAAAACCAAGGGAGTGGAGAACGGGACCAATGGGGCACTCTTGGCTCGAGATCTGAATCTGCTAGAAAAGAGAAGGGAGAAAGCAGCAATTTGGCTGGGGGCATACTAGTAACAACTTGCTAGAGCTTACAACAAGATGGTCAGCCCAAGAGAGTTCAAAGTTAGGGACCTCAGCCTGAGAAAGGTTGCCGGCAATGGGGCATAACGGCTGAAGCAACAATAAAGTACCAGTTTTTGAAATCTGTGCAATAGCACCGACCAGTCCTATGACGATGTTTCTGATAACTTAGTCTTATTATATGGCAGAGTAGAAACTTTACTTGCATATAATAAAGATTGAACTAAGTTGGGTTAACTTGAACTTATCATATCGGCAAAATCAGATACAGATTGGAGCTAAGTGCCTCAGTAAAGAGACCAAGGTTAATAACCTCTGCCAGTCTTTGTTCGAATCTTACATCGACGACGAGGTCAAAGCCACGTACCTAATGAGAACCCAAGTGGAACTTACGTTCACATTAGGGGGCAAAGGGCTGAAGAATGATGCTCAAGGTCATGTTTAACACTTGTTGAAATTGAAATTTACAAGTTGAAGTTAAACCGATGATATGTTTAACACTTGTTGAAATTGAAATTTACAAGTTGAAGTTAAACCGATGATATGTTTAACACTTGTTGAAATTGAAATTTACAAGTTGAAGTTAAACCGAGGTCATGTTTAACACTTGTTGAAATTGAAATTTACAAGTTGAAGTTAAACCGATGATATGTTTAATACTTGTTGAAATTAAAATTTACAAGTTAAAGTCAAACCGATGATATGTTTAACACTTGTTGAAATTGAAATTTACAAGCTGAAGTTAAATCGAGGTCGTGTTTAACACTTGTTGAAATTGAAATTTACAAGTTGAAGTTAAACCGAGGTCATGTTTAACACTTGTTGAAATTGAAATTTACAAGTTGAAGTTAAACCGAGGTCATGTTTAACACTTGTTGAAATTAAAATTTACAAGTTGAAGTTAAACTGAGGTCACGTTTAACGCTTGTTGAAATTTAAAGTTTACAAGTTGAAGTTAACCGAGGTTATGTTAAAAGAAGATTGCTTTAAATACTTGTTGAAATTTTTTGAGAAAAATTTACAAGTTAAGCCA
Organism: Camellia sinensis; assembly: GCF_055761805.1. Lineage (NCBI taxonomy): Eukaryota > Viridiplantae > Streptophyta > Magnoliopsida > Ericales > Theaceae > Camellia > Camellia sinensis. Next base: position 89,411,768 of record NC_138965.1, read on the forward strand.
AGGTTATGTTAAAAAAAGTATCTACATACTTGCCGAGATTACCATGTTGCCAAGACTTAGAAGAAATTTGAAGACAAAAGTCTTGCTAAGAGTGAAGTATCGAGTTGTAAATAACACTTGTTAAAATATTGTAAAAAATATGTTCAGGTGTTAAGCCGAAGTTGAGATAAACTGATTAGTGGGTGCAACAGAGGTGTTACACTTTGAGGAGATTGCACAGTTAAGGTGTATTTTGAAGACATGCAAATTATTTTTATACAAGAATAAAAAAAAAAGAATGCATTCAGAAAAAGAAAGAGGGCACTTCGGCCTAATATTGAAGAATGCTTGTTTAGATTACAAAAAGTCTGGTATGAAGTACGCCGGTGTTAGATGGTGGTAGTAAGCAAAGAAGTACAATGAAAGCCTCGCTGAAGGGAGAGAGTGAAACTGGTTACAGAAAGCTTCGCAAAAGCAGCAATGAAGGATTTGAGAGAGAAAGTTTGAACAAAAATGAAGATGCAGAAGTGAAAAGACGGAGAGAGAGTTGATTTTGATCAAAAGCATGAAATGGCGGCAAAATGGCAATTATGGTGCCTTGGACGATAGACGGCGCATGCAAAAATAATGCGACTTGATAGCGTGTATCAAGTACGGTCCAATAGGGGAAAGACGCGTGGTAAAAACGGTTGAAATACTGTGCGTGCTAGCTCATATGCATGATAAAACTCTTGGAGTTCTTGATTCAATGAAGCAAATACCTCGGCTAGGAGGACCGTTTCGGCTGAGAAACTTGAACGAACTTGGTCGTTGGTTCTAAGGCATTGATAAAAGCAGACTATAGGTCTTGGTCATATTGAGCCGACGAGTTATGACTTCGGCAATAGATGATGAAGTGAGCTTAGCCGGCGTGCTAAATGGAAGAAATGATATAGGTTCCATCACCTCAGGATGCTGAGGTAACAGAACCTAGGGGGCAGTTGTGGGGACATATTTTTTGAAATGATGACACGTGGCTGAGGTGTCACCGGAGTGCCAGCCGAGGTGCCACGTGTCATGGTCATGATGCCGAGATGATCTTGGCTAGGCCGAAGTTATCTGCGAAGATATCAGAATCCAGGATAAGCGGATAAGGGACAAGAGTCCTAGAATGGGAGAAGACTTCAGTTTGGGTAAAGATAAGACTCTTAGAGAGTTTATCCCAATCCTACTGGGAGTCCAAGATTAGTAGTAATCCTAAGTCCATTAGAGCTAGGCTTCTATTGGGACTAGGATTATGTTGGCTATAAAAGGGAGGCACCCCCATGGGTCTAAGGTATGTCTTTTATGCTTTGTCTAGTGAGTTAAGCATTATTGATTATCTTTAAGAGATATTTTACTAACTTAATCGTCGAACTGCCTCCGGGTGGACGAACCACCTCCGAAATCTCTTCTTTCTGTTGCAGGTTGTTCGAGCTTAATCTATTCTGCCAGTGTTCTCCAGCTGAGTGCTTGATTGGCAGTGTGGTCGGAAATTGACACACACAGTAATTGATAATATGGTATATATTTGTGTAATTATTAACACGGAAATCCTATGCCATGAGAGAATTTAATAACCGCTGGCTCTCATGGGTATATATTTGGGTAATTATTAACATGGAAATCCTATGCCATGAGAGAATTTAATAACCACTGGCTCTCTATTTGTCACTTTGCTAACCTTTTGATATAAAGTAAAGTACCGTGCGGAGGTACGTGTGCTTCGCTTTTGCACTAGCAAAAAATATTGCAATTTTTGGTAATGTGCCACAAATGAACTTCTTGGTTGAATATGTACTCAGTAATGCTGTGTTTGGTTAGATAGGTGAAATGTGAATAAAATATAGGTGAAATGGAAAAGATAGGTGAAATGTGAATAAAATATATTTAAATTTCACTTAATTTCGTGTACCTTTTCTCTTTTTCTTTTCAAATTCCTTTCTAAATTTTTTAACCAAACACAGTATAGGAGAATTTTTCCCTACAAGCCTAACGGATTATATGACAGAGTAATGTGCATCTTAGACATATATATACGTGTTTTTATTTTTTTATTTTTTGGCTTTGTTTTTTAATTATTAGGCATTATACTTGTTAGTTGTAAGGTCAATATGTGTGTCAACTAATGGTTTTGGGATGGGTCAATATGGGTTATGGGTTGAAAGGAGAGTCTAAATTCGCCCAATTAATATTTTGGTAAGAATTGAACGGATCTAATCTCGATATGGATTAGACTCTGTAACCCATACTCATCACTTTTACCATATTTAACTCAGTTGCCCTTAATTCATTTTTTTTTTTCATTTTTAATCTTTACACTTTTTTTTATTATCTTGTTGTGATAGGGATTTAATGATGCTTTTACTTGCTCTTTTTCGATTTTTTTATTTTTTATTTTTAAATTTAATTTCAACTAGACACTATTTACCTACTAAATGACCCCAAACTGGCTATTTATTGTGTTAGGTTTTTGTAATTGACAATCCCATTTGACAAAACTTCTTTCAGTTGTAATTTTATTCAATTTTTTATTTCATTGAGACTATGAGTATTTAGATGCGAATCCAACCCGAATTGTGCCTATGCAAAGGAGTTTGTGATTTTAATCCGATCATGTTTGCCACTTTGATGTCTATGTCAGGGATTGAGCTGCCTGGTTAGCTCGCAAGGGTCGAGGGGGTAGTGCTCCATGGAGGGTCCAAGGCAGCGCCTAGGTGGGGTTGAGGGGTAGCACCCTAAAAAAAAAAATTGTAATGGAAGTTGTTTGACCATGATTGTGTGCTTGAGTGAAGATGCAATCTTTTTAGAAGTTTCACTCGCCTGCAAAAGTATTGAGAGTTGTATTTTTACGCTCGAACGGCCTTTCCTGCGCTTGAGCGTAGATCTTTATTCTGAAACACACATTTTAGTCAGACCGCTTGAGTGTCCATTCATGCGCTCGAGTGGAGATCGCGATTATGTTTTCTATAAATCTACGATTAATTCAGTTTCTAGGGTATGGCTTGCTGATCTTCTTCTTGGGTATTAGGGTTTTCATCTAGAGCTTCTTTACTTGTTTCCTTTGATATTTGTGAGAGTTTATATTATGAATTCAGTGGATTATATCAAAGGATTTGTTTATTTTGTTTTATTCAAAAAGGAGAGAGTTGTTCTTTGGTGGATTCTGTAGAATTTGGACTTGAAACTTTGGTAGATTTCGTAGTGGTTCATCATCGTGGATTTGATATCAGCGTTATGGATTCAATGTTGGACAAGACAATTCCGAGGTGAAGACGGTAGTGGAAGAGGCACATTGGGGTCAGTTCAATTTGGGCGTAGATTTGCTAGGTAATTGAGATTATATTTGTGTAATTCCTTTTTGTCTTCTTAATGGATTATTTTATGGCTGTGGCTTTGGCTTGTAATTTTTTTATCACAATCGGAGGCACTCCAATTATGATTTTTCCACGTTAAAATCATTGTGTCTATTTGTTTTTGATTGTTTGATTGTGATTGCTATTTACTGGTTAAAATTGATAAATAATCACAAATCAATATCTCGGGAATTTTGGATTTTTCATGTTGGATGACCTAATCTATTTGTCTATTTCTCCAATTTTAAAGACTAATACTTTTGCATAGGAAACTATGGTCCTAACCCAACCATTTATTATAGCTTCCCAACCCATTTACCTTCTAATAAGTGTAATTTTGAGCTACACCTAAATCTGAATGATTCCCTACATAATTTAGGGGCCAGATAGTAAGGTAAACAAAATATAAAAAAATTACATAACAATGTTGTTAAAATATTTACATTAACTAATGCAATTAAAAATGTGTCTTTATCCTAAGGATATTATCTATTGAGTGAAGCACCAATAAATCCTATTTTATAGTCTTATACAACTAGTCCTATCTTTTTTTTTTATGCTCTGAAAAGTCTCATTTGTGTGTGAATTACACATTTAGCCCCACCAAACACGCTTCTTGGCTGGGCTAGAGACCCTAATTAGGGATTTGGCAATTCCATGAAATTACACATTTTCCCAAAACACACTATAGATTTTTTAGCTGTTTCTTTGAATCCCACATAGCAAGTATTAGCCTAAAATAGAAAGATTCACTTTGATACACCGTGAGTGATTCGGAAATCCAATTCAAATTGTTCCCTCAAAAAATGGAAACATGAGTGTTTATATTCAAATTTGTGTTCCCAAACCCTACATCGTGATTCCACATTTTTGTTCTAACACATCCGATTTCGGTAGCAAAAATACGATGTCCGGTGGTTGATTGTAGTCAGAGTTGCTACTTTTTGGAGACTTCGTGTTACATTTGGAAGTGAAAACGGTGACAATGGGACGAAAAAGTGAGTTTTTGTTAAAATAGTTGTGTGAAACTTTGGTGTGAATTTCGTACTAGGGTTTGTATGTTCTTGGTGTGAATTTCATACTAGGATTTGCATGGTCCATATTGATGTGCGAAATACACCAACTTCAACAACCTAAATCCTTCCGGGTTAGAACCCCCAATTTGGAGGTGTGTTAATTGACAATATAGTGAATGTGGATTGTGTGAATTTTTGATTTATACATGTATGCGATGTGTTTTTTGTTAAAATATTTTTCATTAATTTTTTGTGGATTTGTTGTGTTGGGATTGATTTTTTAATTCGTAATGAGTTACATAGTTCCACATTGATCTGTTGTGTTGGCATGTTTTTTTTGGATATTGTTAATGTTGAGCTAATGTGGGTATTTGGGTATAATGTGATTTTGATTTGTTTATGTTAAAGTAAGTAATTAGGTTATGGATTGTTAGTGGGTTTGGGTAATTTGAATATTGGTAACATATGTTGAATGTGGTTATGGGTGAAAATTAGCTGAATATGAGACATGAGGATTGTTGAATGTGGGTTTTTAAATCTCCGATTTATATATGTATGCGAGGTGGTTTTTGTTACAATATTGGTTGTCTACTTTTTGTGGGTTTTGTTGGAACAATTCGTCTTGAATTCTTCAGTTAGTGATCTTAGGGTTTTCAAAACTTGGCGATGATTTTGTCTTTGTAGAGCAGAAATTTGGTGCTTCAAGTCGCGTTACCTAGTCGCTTTCCTAAAGATAATATTTGCACCCACCAAAAGGTGTGCATGAGGTTACAACAAATTTGCCTCCAGAATACAATGGAGGCTAATTTAAAGATCACGTCTACCGGCGTCTGCATTGACAACAGTAGATCAAAATACTCTTGATATAATCAAGAAAACCAAGGCACAAGGCTATAGAATTTGATTACCAGTAAGAAAAATAGAAACTTGCTTAAGAAACTCTTGATCGAAAACTCTAAATCAAGAGGGAAAGAGAGAGAGAGAGAGAGAGGGAATTGTAGGAATGTTTTTTGAATTTTTGGATGAATTGAAATGGATGATTTCGCAGCTGATCGAAAGGTCATGTCCCTTGATCGAAAGGTCATGTCCCTTGATCGCATCTGATCAAATTTGACGTTGGATCAACAATCTATGTTATAGATCATTCCCATATCGAATAGATGCATTGACTGATCATACCTGATCATGATTGAGTTCCATGTCATTCGTACGATTGCGCACATCTCTAATCAATGGCTATGATCAAATCGCTCCAGATTGGACATGCAACTGTTCGATCGATTGGTTGACTCATCGCCAACGGATGACACATCACTGCTATGGGGAGCTGACTGTATTCCATGTCACCCATGCCACGTTGGATCCATGTCATCACTCCAACCTGTTCGATGCAAATAGGAAAGCGCTTTTATGGTACCTTGCGCCGATGCATTCGTGCTAAGTGCAAAGTGCGCTATCAAATGCCACACAGCCCACTGCCCACGCCATGCCCACACGTGTGCTTGTGCGGATGGTGCGAAGCAGCATTCTTGCGGTGTGAGTACATGCACACTAGCTTCCATCCCACAATTCCATATTCAAAGGAATATTTTATGTAGCACTTTATTAAGTGCTTCATGTTTTGCTCTCTTTCCAATGTGGGACAAAGTTCCCAAGCTTATTTGAAGCTTTCCAAAGAAAAACAAGGAAGGTTAGGACAATACCCAAAAACTAAACTATAAATTTTGAAAATCATTTTAAAAATTCCCCAACATTCCCCCATCATTTTCAAATACAAGATGAAGACTGTTGGTTCACTTGGTAGCCTTATGCATAGGTGAAGATATCGTACGATTTGAATCATTCACTTAGTAAAGACATTTCAAAGTTAGTCAAGATAACATAGTAGACTTGTCTTTGAACTAGTGATCTTATACGACTAACCAGACATGTCTCACGCACAGTACATGTTACCTCAAGTATTCAAACAAACTGACATATGGATTGGCCTTGTGCCTATATCCTGTTTTATAAGTGTTCTAGAGTCAAGCCCTTGGACTCATAGGAAGTGGCACCACCTCCTACGCTCACATAGGTAACCTTACTGAGAGTACCCCTGTAATTTATAGTACCCTAACAACCTAGCTGCAAGTTTATTAAGAGTTTGTTAACTCATCCTCTTCTTTTCACATTATAGGTACCAAGCACTTCAATCTTGGGATGAAAATGAAATAAAAACGAAGTGTTTGCAATCATGACATATGGTGTACTTGGGCTCATTGAACTCAAGACTTGATGTTTCTTCAAGCATTGAGACGAGTTTCTACCAGGAGTAATTATGTTAAGTGGGCTTAAGACCTATCCCCTTTGATGTTTTCCACATCAAATCCCTTGCAAGTCCCTTTGTCAAGGGATCAACCAATTTTTCACTTGACTTCACATAACTAGTGGTAATCACACCTTATGTGTTTAACTGCCTAACACAGCTATGTCTCAGTCCTATATGCCTGAACTTTCCATTATAGACATGGCTATAGGCCCGCGATAGAGTTGCTTCACTATCACAATGCAAAGATATTGGTGGCATAAGTTTTTGTAGGGGTCGAGTTTAATATGAGCCGTATATAAGTCGGCTCATATTGGGCTTTACCCTCAAGATTGCCAAGAAGATGGTGAAGAATAGGGTTGTGGTCGACTAGAACCTAGTTGTCGGGCCGAATAGGCCACAGATCCTATGGAACAATTGGGGGCCCAACTGTGAGGGCAGAGTGTCTATAATAGAAAGTAGGCCCGTGGAGAGCAATATAAAAAGGAGGCGCATCCGCCAAAGAAGAGGTACGTAAGAAAAAAGTGATAACTTGTGGTTTAAGAAAAACCTGAGAGAATACTAACTTGCCTGTCGGAGTGCTAATTTCGGCACCCCCGACCGGAGTGTTCATCCCTATTTTAGGTAGTAACTTGAGGATCAAGAAAGTCTGCTTGGGCCAAAGGGTATTTCTAAACCATATCACCACAACTGGCACCGTCTGTGGGAATACTCAAGTGCGTTCATGGCAGACGTAATAGATGATCCTTCACTCGTTGCTGATGATGTTACACTAAGAGATGATGTTACACCAAGAACCATGCTTCGTCTGGAGAATATCACCGCGCGAAAGGCCCTGAACTACTACCCAGTGGCTCAAACTTTGTCTTCAACCTTGATGCAGGAAACCATGTAGACGATCATGGATCAAGCAAAACGAAACGAACAACGTTTAGAAGATATGGCGGCTGATAACGAACGTTTACGTAAGGAGTTGGCCCTTGAGTTAGCTAAATCCCAACAAACCACACCACATCATGACTAGAGAAGAAGAAGGATGATCGACGGCATCGGCATCGGAAACATGATACTAGCAGTGCTTCCGACTCGTCATCTCAGGAACCTAGGAAGAAGGGGCGAGTTGACATCTCCAGTTCATCCGAGGGAAGACCGTATGTACGTCATAGGCGAGGAAAAGGAGATGATGGTTCGGATGAAGAGGATAAACACAATCCTTTTGTACGACACATTGTAAGGGCTGTACTGCTTTAAAAGTTTAAAGCGCTAACGTTCACCTTGTATAATGGTAAGTCAGACCCTATGGATCACATTCGTCATTACAAACAAGCGATGACATTGCATGCTGATGACAAAGCACTCATGTGCCGAATGTTTGTGAGCAACCTGGGACCATTGGCTGTCAGATGGTATTATAAATGGAGCCGACCTCAGTAAAAAGCTTTTCTCAGCTCCAAAAATCCTTTAGGGCAAGATTCATCACCAACGAGGTCCAGCCAAAGCAAGCCGAGCCTTCTGGGCACTGTAAATTAAACCAGAAGAGACCCTTCGTGAATATTCAACGCGTTACTGGAAATGTTTCAACTTGGTAGATGATGTTTGCAATGACTCCATGGCCATCATCGCCTTTAAAATGAGATTACACCCCGATAGTCCTCTTAGAAGCTCGTTGACCAGACGGCCTCCCAAAATAGTCTGGATGCTAATGAAAAAAGTTGAGGAGTATTGCAAGGTGGAAAACGATGCCCTTCGTGTCAAGGTCGGACAAAAAGTCGTGAAGTCGGCACCATCTGGTCTGGTTCAGGTTCAGCCGATAAGCGCTGTACCACTAGGGAGCCCTGAACCTCGTGGTTGGGCAAAACGAGACAACCGATGGGATTCGCACCGATCAAGCAAGCAGTGTTTGCGCCGTTCGAACGAGCTGTATCAAGTGGATAGCAAGCACCCCAGACGTTCGGATAAAAAGTATACAGAGTTGGCAGTGCCGATCAGTAAGATTCTACCTAAAGTCTAGCATCTACCACTCTTTAAGTGGCTGTCCAAGATGATTGGACCCCCTGACACTAGACGGAGGGATAGGCGGTGTGAATATTACAAGGACCATGACCATGAGACTGATAGTTGTTATGCACTGAAGGACCATCTGGAGGTGTTGATGCAAGACGACTGACTGGCACAACATGTCCGTAAGAACAATCCACTAAACACAGTAGCTTTATGCTCGGATTCACCTCTACATGGTGTGATTCACATGATATATAGTCTATCGCTGCCAACTTAGGTACATACGATCCAGCTATAACCCAGCCCATCCAAGCCGTTCACACCAGCCAAATGGCCTCATGAAACCAGCAAAATCTTCTTCGACGACGCCGATCTTGAAGGGGTAACGCTCTTCCACGATGATGCCCTTGTCGTTGAGTTTCGTGTACACAGATTCATTGTTGAACATGTTCTGATTGATCAGGGAAGCACTTTGCAGATAATATATTACAAAACATTTATTAAACTCAGTTTCACCGATTTGGACTTGCTACCGGCCGAATATCCCCTGTTCGACTTCAACGCCAACCTCGAGTACCCTTTGGGTAAGATCACACTTGTAGTACATACAGGTACCAAATCAATCGACGTGGAGTTTCTGGTCATCAAACTTCCATCACCATATAATCTCATCATGGGGAGAACCTGGTTACACGTAATGAAGGCTATACCGAGTACTTACCATCAGTTATTTCACTTTCCAACGCAATATGGCATTGAGCAAATTCGAGGTTCTCAAAAATCGGCAAAGGCATGCTTTCTTACTACTTCGGCAAAGAAGCCGAAGGGATTGGAAGTGAGCTCGATTGAAGTTCCGGGTCGAGAAGTCCTCGAGGACGTTAGAAAAACCTCCAGTGATAAGGCAACCGAAGACCTTGATTGGATTGGAATCAAAGAGGAACCTGACAAGTTCTTCATGATCAGAACCTCCCTGAACACAACTGAACGACAAGAGTTAGTTTCCTTCTTACTCAGCAACATCAACGTATTTGCTTGAACATCGTATGAGATACTGGGGGTGGATCTGAGCATAGCCCAACACCGTTTAAATGTTGACCCAAAATTTAAACTAATCATTCAGAAGATGATGGTCGGCCGCAGAGCATACTTTGGCCGTTGTCGATGAAATCGACAGGCTGTTGGAAGCCGGGGCAATTCGTGAAGTAACTTGACCCACATGGCTGTCCAATACCATTGTTGTCAAGAAGAAAAACGGATCCTGGCATGTTTGTGTGGACTTCACGGACTTAAACAGGGCCTGCCCCAAGGATTGCTTTCTTCTTTCCCGAATCAACCAACTTGTGGATGTAACTGCGCACTATTAACGCATGAGTTTGTTGGATACTTACCGAGGTTACCATCAAATTGCCATGCATCCAGAGGACTAGAAAAAGACCGCATTCCTCACTCAATAGGAACCTGTTGCTACAAGGTCATGCCGTTTGGACTGAAGAATACGGGGGCAACGTCCCAGAGGCTGGTCACCATTATGTTTAAAGAACTCGGTCACACCATGGAAGTATACACTGATGATATGGTGGTGAAATCCAAGGAAAAGCATGCTCCTCTAGCCGACTTAGCCACGACCTTCGACATTCTCCAAAAGTACAAAGTGAAACTCAATGCCTCGAAGTGTGCATTCAGCATCGGATTTCGACTATATCGTGAACCATCATGGAATAGAGGCCAACCCGAGGCAAATCACAACCATTGTAGAACTCGACTTACCTCAGACGACCAAAGAAGTTTAGAAGTTGATGGGAATGACTCCCCCTCTCAATAGGTTTATCAGCCGTTCCTTGGATCGCTGCCGACCATTTTTTCACACACTTCGGCAGGGCAAAGCATTTCAGTGGACCCCCGAGTGCTACGCCGTGCTAGATGGCTTGAAAACATATCTCCGTTTAGTGCCACTCTTGGCAACCCCATCTCCAAGCGATTCACTCATCTTGTGTCTAGTGGTATCCGATCAGGCGGTCAACGTCGTGTTATTAAAGGAGGAACTCAGGGAGTAACGACCAATTTACTATGTAAGCAAGGCGATGGTCGACGCTGAAACATGATACTTACCACTAGAAACTCATCCTGGCTCTTGTGGTGGCTGCTAGAAAGTTGATGCACTATTTTCAGGCTCATACCATAGGGGGACTAATGGACTATCCTCTCCGAACAACGCTCTGTAGCGTGGAAGCATCAAGGCGAGTCTCTGAATTGGCTTTGGAACTCGGCCAGTACGACATCCAATTTTTGCCCAGAACGGCCATCAAGGGGCAGGTGTTGGCCGACTTTGTAGCCAAGTTCACAGGATGCCACGCCGACTTCAAGTCTGACCAACTCACCCCTCAACCTCAACCAGATTGGAGAATGTATGTTGGAGACATTTGGCCGATATATTTGTGATGGATCATCTAACCAATGTGGCAGTGGGGTAGGTGTAGTAATTATGACCCCTGAAGGGGCAATAATTGAGCAGGTAGTCAAACTGGGTTTCGATGTATCAAATAACGAGGCCGAATACGAAGCATTACTAATCGGACTCCGTAATGCGCTTCACCTTGGTTCCAAACGAGTATAGGTTTTTTGTGACTCAAAATTAGTCATCAACCAGTTGAAAGGGGAATATGCGGCTAAGAACGACCGAATGGAAGCCTATATGAAAACGGTGAATTCATTGCTGATGAAGTTTGACCACCACGAGCTGAATCAGATAACCCGAGTTCAGAACACACATGCGGATGCCCTTGCTTGCTTGGCTTCTGTTATTAACTCGGAAATCAAACGAACCATCGAAGTGGGATTCATTCCAGAGCCGAGTATCAATTCCCCCGAACCTGTTCGGGTCAACACCATTGACACAGGACTGAGTTGGATGGATCCCATCGCTGCATTTCTTTCCTCAGAACAGCTGCCAACAGACAAGAAAGAAGCCCATAAGCTGCGGAATAAAGCCCTACGATATTACCTAGATCCCCAAGGAAAGCTTTACAAAAAATCTTTCTCAAGGCTATATTTGGAATGTGTTCACCTAGAAAAAATTGAGGACTTCTTGGAAGAAATACACGAAGGTAGTTACGGTGTCCATTTTGGAGGGCGCTCATTGCCCACCGAGTCGTAACACAGGGATATTATTGCCTAGCCATGCGTACTGATGCTGAGAACTACGTAAAGAAGTGTGAACAATGCTTGAAGTTCTACCCATTAACTCATCTGCCTGCCGAAGAATTAAATTCCGTTACTAGTTTTGGTTGTTTGCTCAATGGGGCCTTGACATCGTCAGACCATTACCGTGAGCTCCGGGAAACAAATGATTCTTGATCGTTGCAACAAACTATTTCACGAAATGGGTTGAAACAAAATCATTGGCACATTTCCGAGATGTCAATGTTAAACGCTTTGTGTGGAAAAGCATTATAACACGATTCGGCATACCTAAAGCACTTGTATCCGACAATGGCACCCAATTCGATTGTGGCGTCTATCGAGAACTATGTAACACATATGGTATTCGGCCCTATTTTTCCTCACAGTCGTACCCACAAAGCAACGGTCAGTCCGAGGCCTCTAATAAAGTGATCTTGGATGGAATCAAGAAACGATTGGAGAAGGCCAAAGGGAAGTGGGTTGAAGAGTTGTCTAGTGTATTGTGGGCTTATCGTACCACTCCAAGGCGGTCCACCAGAGAAACGTTGTTCGCCTTGTGCTTTGGGATAGAGGCTATCATCCCTTTTGAAATCGTCCTGCCCACTTTGAAGTCAAGGGCTTTTGACACAGGGTGTAATGACATGATGTTGGCCTTAGATTTGAATTTGCTTGAGGAACGCCGAGATTGAGCTCTTGCGTGCATGACATGATATAAGTAGCAGCTCGCTAAATCATAAAACCAGTGTATGCAACTGCGTTGTTATGCTCCTGGAGAGTTGGTCTCAAGAAAGTGCTTCCTGCTACTAAAAACCCGGCAGACGAAAAACTAGGCTCCAACTGGGATGGTCCTTACCAGATTGATTCGATTGCCGGCACAAGAGTATATTGCCTTTCAGACATGGCTAGCAGAAGTTTACCATGACCTTGGAATTCGACCCACTTGTGCAAATTTTATCATTAAACCAACTTGTACAATATGCTAGTTTGTTTTTGTTTTTGTTGCTATCCAAGCATGTATGCATATATGTACTCAGCAATACAGTATGCCTTACTCAATGCCTTCTCATTTAAAATGGCCGCTTGATAAAAGCCTCCGAATTTGGAGTGCCCTTCGTGCTCGGCACCATTGGCCGAATAAGTCTTCAAATTCGGAGCGCCCTTCGTGCTTGATCACGTTTGGCCATTACAAAGACTCCGAATTCGGAGCACCCTTCATGCTTGATCACGTTTGGCCATTAAAAAGACTCTAAATTTGGAGCGCCTTTCGTGCTTGGCACGATTGGCCGAATAAGCCTCTGAATTCGGAGCGCCTCTCATGCTTGATCACATTTGGCCATTACAAAGACTTCAAATTCAGAGCGTCCTTCGTGCTTGATCACTTTTGGCTATTACAAAGACTCCGAATTCAGAGGGCCCTTCGTGCTCGAAATGATTGGCTGAATAAGCCTTCGAATTTGAAGCGCCTCTCGTGCTTGATCACGTTTGGCCATTACAAAGACTCCAAATTTGGAGCGCCCTTCGTGCTCGGCATGATTGGCCGAATAAGCCTCTGAATTCGGAGCACTCGCTACAAGGGTTTTTAAGGTCAGAATTGTCGAAATCGGCAATTTTAGTAATCGAATTGCAAAGGTCAATAAACAAACAGTTCTAAAGAGGTATCAATAAGCTAAAAACAATAGAGTTGCATGGGGCCACAATTGGCGCAGTTTGGAGAAGGCTAACCAAAATACCAAATAAACAAGCACAACAAATATTTATTTCAAACAATACATTGTTTCTTGCTACAAATACATGGATCCTGCTAGAATAAAAAGTACAATACAAGTTTTTCTTGTTATTTAGGCCTTCTCTAGATTGGGACCTTCTTTTTCATCATTAGTCTTTTCGGTGTCATAAGCTTTGAAGGGAAACTTGTAACTTTGGTACAATGGAGATGTCGAGTCGATACCAGTGGATCGAAGGCGTATGCCAATCTCATATGAGCTATAGAGTCCCTTGACCACTCCATGGATGCCCTATTGAAAAATTTCATAGTCACCCCATCCGATCATTGATTGTTGCACTTCGGGTGGAAATATTTGCTGAGTAAACTCTACTGCCACGTTCGGATCACGGATAATTAAGTCCTCTTCGGTCATTGGTTTGTTCCCAATAACTTAACAGGCGTGGTGGCCTGCTCAATTCGTTTCGCGTTGAGGTTTGTGTACTCCCAGTTCTTGAGTTCCCCTGTTGTTGCATCCCCTTCCTTGGTGATTTTTCTACCTCGCCCCCTCTTGGGGACCTGCTTCGACAACGGGGGGATCAACGCCTCTCTCGCTCCTCCGATGCCATATTACCCTTTTGAGAGGGTTCGCCACTAGCTCCGTAGTTCATTTCTACGTCTAGTTCAACTAACGTCTTTCCCTCTCCTCTACTGTTGAAGAATGCTTTGCTAGACATGAATTTGCTTAGGTCGACGCAGTGTTCTTTTCCCTTTCACACTCAGCTAAGTCTAAGCAGTGTCTACTTAAAGAGGCCACGGGCCCCACACACGCTTGGCTACCCTGCTTATTAATTGCGGATGTAACGATTCCGAAGCGCCCGTGGTCGTCGCCGTCTCCTTATGTATTCGATGGTTATGCTTAGTGGTCAACTGGGGCAAGGGCAGATTTATTAATCTATTAAGCTCTTCAAACATTTTGCTGAATTAAGATAGTGCCCTCATGAACATGCTTTGTTCATGTATTTGGCGGTTATGTTCAGTGGTCAACTAGGGCAAGGGCAGATTTAATAATCTATTTGGCTCTTCAAACATTTTGCCAAATTAAGACAATGCACCACTTGACCCTATGAACATGCTTCGTTCTTGTATTCGGCGGTTATACTCAGTGGTCAATTGGGTCAAGGGCAGATTTATTAATCTATTTGGTTCTTCAAACATTTTGCCAAATTAAGACAATGCCCCATTTGACGCCGTGAACATGCTTCGTTCTTGTATTCGGCGGTTATGCTCAGTGGTCAACTGGGACAAGGGCAAATTTATTAATCTATTCGGCTTACCAATGTTTTTATTGTTTTCGTGTTCTTATTCTTGGTGTGGTGATATGGCACATTCGGTTTCAATGCATAATCATTCACATAACACATTCATAAGCAAAACGGGCATTTTCATTAATAAATTGCACGAGTACATTCATCACTTTATTCCCCTTAGTACAAAGCCTAAACCGTTTAACGGAATCAACAAAATAAAGCGCTAACAAATAAAGAGGAAAATATCTATGACAAAAAGGCCGATCAAAAGTCCAAATGCTCTGGATCCGATTCCAACTGTTCGACTTTCTATTGCTCGTAGGGAATTAGTTGACCGAGAGTCACCTTGGTGGCCGCCAAAGCTTTGAGCCATCCGTGCTTGAAACCTTGATCTTGAACTTTAAGGTTTCATCAACGTACAACTCTTTGGCCTTAAGCTCTTCGACATCAAAAGCTTTGGCTGTATCTGCCTCAGCGAGCTCCTTCGCCTTCTTCTTCGCTTCAAGATCGGCCTTCAGTTTTGAGATTTCTTCTTGTGTCGACTTGAGGGAGCTGTCTATCAAGTTTTCTCTCTCTTCGGCGGCCCTATGGAGTAGGTTGACATGTTGCACTTTCTCCTGTGCTGCAACGGCCCTTGCTTGCTTTTTTTCCGCCTTCGTGGCTTCGGATTTGGCCGTCGCCATCGCCACAGCCAAATCGGTACTTACAGCTATGGCCTTGCCTTTCTTCTCTTCTAGCTGGCCTTCAAGGATGCCGAGTTGCTCTACGATGTCATAATGACGACGGTTGATCTCGGCAATCCTTCCCGCCGCCTGACAAAGTAATGAAGCCAAGACATGTTAGGCTGAGTCAGATGGGAAATTTTAGTTATTTTTACAACTTACCAATATGGCTGACTGCACCGCCAACGCAATCGATATGACATCCAGTTCGGCACGGAACGTTGCTTTGTCTGCTGGCAAAGAGAGAGCTGAAGCTACACTTAGGGCCATGATGGGATCTTTGATGGCCGACCCACTAGTGAGAACTTGCATACTCTTTATTTGTGGTTGGATAACGAATGGCTCGGATAAATCATCTGCGATGAACGACATCTCCATTCTTGGTCGTTTATCAATTGGCGTCTCCGACAAATCAGTTATGATCTCGGCAGGTTGTTTTTGTCCTATCTGATCGGGTCCTAAGACTTCTGTCTGGTGCTCTTCAGGAGCTAATTCGGCCCCGATCGTTTCGTGGGCCATTTCTTCTGGAGGAACCTCGCGTGTTGGCGTTACTTGGCTCCCTCCAGTCCCTCCAACTTGTCTTCTGGCCACCATCTTCTTTGTATTTCGTCATCTGTCAAATTGGGCAAGAGATTCTCCACCCATCTCCTCGGCTTCGGATTCGGCCCTAGAAAGATCCTCCAAACCGGTGAAAATGTCGTCCTCTGGAGCAAATAAATCTACTCGGCTAGAGGTGTCGGTATAATGGTTAGGGCTGATGTGCTTAAATGCCAATTCAATTTCTCTGTTAAGTTCCTAGTCCTCTGCACGGCCCTCTGATTGCGCGTCTTCGCCGACTTGTTTGCTGGCGTCAGAACCCTCAACACCAATATCCCTTAGACTTTTGTAGCTAGGGAATATAAGTGCAGTGAGCTGCCATTCACCTTTCGGCACAGGGATATTATTTGCGGCTGAGAAAGTGGAGTAGGTTGGGTCGTACCTCAGCAAAATGTGGGCTGCGCGCCCTTTCTCTTGAAGGTTTGCACAACCTTTGTAATTAAGGACCGCCTTGGCTTGATCCAGAATGGCTTCGTCCGCCGATGTCAATGCTCTTTTTAAGTTGTTTCCTGCATGACAAATAATGATTAGCATCCAGTATTTGAGCCGAATAAATTGTTTGTTTAAAGCATGCTAACAATTCTAATTGGCCACCTGGTTTGCCTTTTTGCCTCTGCATTGGGTCTTGGCGATCTTCTCCTTCGCTGAATTCCCAATTGCCTCGGATGGTGACCATGACATCGTCAACCCTTTTGCCAGAGATGGCGAGCATGGTCACCAAGTGGTGATCAACTTCTTTGGCTCTCAGAAAGTAACGGCCCTGCCAACTGGTTGATTTTGCCATAACGTAATAGTGCTGAAGAGCTGGGATTCCTAGGTTAAGACCTAGTTTGCGATTCAATTCTACTATACCCATGATTCTTTGGTAGAAGTTCACGTTAGGTTGAGAGGGAATTAGTTCCCAATATCGCAGGACTGTCCTAAGAAGAGGATGGAGGAGGAATTGGACTCCACTCTCAACGATTGACAGAAGAGGGAAGTTAATGGTGTTTGTGTCAGCCCTTTCCATGACCACCACACTGTCTTCAATGAGGGATAGGTGGACGTCGTTCGGGATTGAAAAATGACAATAGAAGGCTGTGATTCCTTCTCTGAGAGGAGGACTTTCAAATGCCTCGCCATTTAAAATGGAATACAAATAAAATGTGTACTAAAAACAAAACACGCAGGGGACTGGAAGGAGAATAGAATGAGAAGTGAAAGTGGAACTTACAGGTCAAAGAAGAGGATGAACAGTGGGGAGCAAAATTACAGAAGTCCTGAAGGAGGTTGGTGTGAAGGATGCTAAAGGAAGTTGAGAGCCTTTTGATTCAAGAATATACGGAGGGACAGTTTTCAAATTGAACATTAAATGATTGTAAAATATGAAGGGGTGGGAAGTTGTAATGATTAAAATATCTCGCCTATTCTGATGAATCAGTTCTAACAAGAGTGCAATGGCCATATTTCTGACTTTTGAGGGTTTTTTTGTTTGACCTAGTAGTCGAGAGATATCAATTAACCAAACATGCCGACCGGAATGACCTTACTCGGATGTTTGGGGGGCAATTATGGGGGCTGAGTTTAATATGAATCGTATATAAGTCGGCTCATATTGGGCTTTACCCTCAAGATTGTCGAGAAGACGGTGAAGAGCAGGGCCGTGGTCAACTAGAACCTAGCTATCGGAGCGAATAGGCCACAGATCCTATGGAACGACTGGGGGCCAGCTATGAGGGCAGAGTGTCCATAATAAAAAGTGGGCCCCTGGAGAGCAATATAAAAAGGAGCATCAGCCAAAGAAAAGGTATGTAAGAAAAAAGTGATAACTTGTGATATAAGAAAAACCTGAGAGAATATTAACTTGCCCGTCAGAGTGCTAATTCCGGCACCCTAGATCGGAGTGTTCATCTCTATTTCAGGTACCAACTCGAGGATCAAGAAAGTCTGCTTGGGCCAAAGGGTATTTCTAAACCACATCACCACAATTTTGGCCATATCTTAATGTGTAACAAGAGATTCCTTAGCTACTTTGCCTCTTTGCTACAAGAAACTAATGCTACAAACACTAACACCATGGTTGTGTCTGTTATGCATGTTTGTTTCTTAGAACCCCAACAGATAACTCCTCATCCAAGAGTAAAAATCCAACCACTCCTGGACGAGTGATCTTCACGGTCAGTTATCCAACTAGCATCTGTGAATCCTTCCAACACTGCTGTATAACCATTATAGACTATTCCATAGTCTATCGTTTTCCTTAAGTACATAAGTATTTGGTTAATAGCATGCCAATGTACATTACTGAGATTACTAGTGTATCTACTATGTTTTCCCACTGCAAATGCAATATCAGGTCTAGTACAAGTCATGGCATACATCAGGCTACTTATCACTTTTGGGTATTCTAGCTGATCAATAGCTCTTCTAGTATTAGGATACAATTATATAGATCAAATTTCTTAATTCTCAATATAGTGTGACTGGGTAAAAATCAAATTATTGTCCTCTTGTTTGATCTTAATACCCAGAATTATATCAGCCAAGCCCATGTCTTTCATACTAAAGCTAGACGACAAGAAACTTTTAGTACTTTCAATGACATCATTGTCAGTACCAAAAATAAGCATGTCATCTACATATAGACATACGATTATATCTCTATTGCCATTAAACTTACTATACACACACTTATCAGATTCATGTATTCTAAAACCATTTGACACTATTACTTTGTCAAATTTCTCATGTCACTGTTTTGGAGCTTGTTTCAGTCCATATAGTGACTTCACCAGTTTACACACTTTGTGTTCTTGACCATATACAACAAATCTTTTCGGTTGTTGCATGTAGATTTCCTTATTGAACTCTCCATTTAGGAAAGCGGTCTTAACATCCATTTAATGGATTTCAAGCTTTTAGATTGAGGCTAAGGCAATCAACTCATTTAACTCTCCATTTAGGCTAAGGCTAAGGCTATAAGAGAAGTAGGGTGCCATTGGAGATAGCCTTAGCGATAAGAGATTGAGGGATAGAAGAGACACACTTGGGGTGGAGGATTGCCGTGATGAGTTGAGGGTGTTGAGCATGTTATCGTGAATGAGAATATCAACTTGCTAGAGCGGAGATTTGCTTATCTAAGTTGGTGTGTGTCTAGTGTGTCTCGGCGAGCATACTTGGGAATGCGTCAAGAGTATTTTTAAGCGTCTAGGCTCAAGGCTAAAACATCTCACACGTTGGCCTTGGTTGACATGGCTAGACGACATGGAGACATTCCTTTGGTCAACTTGTGACACATGGGAACCAAGCACATGGAGGTGACATGTTGAGCAAAAGATGCATAACTGAATGATTGTTCTCTATGTCAATACGTGAACCCTCCTTCCCAGAAAGGACATGCATATACACATTCACCTAATCAACAAGCACATCAAATCTAATTAAAAGCTTATTTTGATTGAAGCTTTCTACGTAATATGAGAAATGTATACTTAGATCTCCGTAATATCTCTTGAGTTCTAAGCTTAAAGTCAGGAAGTATATTAGAATGAACAGTTACATTGTTATCAAGAAATAAATATGGAGGAAAATTGGGTGGATGTCTCATACACATCCTTTTGAAATTTTTGGTGGTGAGAAATTGATATATCTATGACTAATATGGTCTTCTCAGGCCGAAAGAAGGAGCTTCCTAGTTCACTTTCGGTAAATGTTTCAAAAAGCGGTGTTATGTAACCGTTGCGGTGGTAGGCACTACCCATTACACCCGCTTTTGTGGTGTGACAAAAATTCACATGTGTAATGGCCGTTTCAGTGTTATGTAACAGATATAGTGGTATCATAATGGCCGTAACGGCCTGTCACACATTGTTATACACATTTACAATATTCTGAACAGGTTCCTTCCCAAAAAAAGAAAAAAGTGTACAAAATATACATTATTCACATTCTGCAATATTTAGTAGCTTAAAACTAACTTTTTGTTCATGTATCAATTTTTATCTTTATAATCATTTCATTTAATAATCGTAAACATTTTTTATTTATTGGTCAAAAATAATTTTATAGATATTTAAAAGCAATTATTCTTAAAAAATAAATAAAAGTAAGATGTACAATATGGATTTATGACATATAAAGTCATTAACTATTGAAATAAATTGTAAAAAACTCCTTTTATAGTGATTTAAAAATATAAAATATATTGGATCATACTTAAAAGTTAACAAAAATGGATCAAAATCTATTATAAACCCCAATAAATGTGATTCTAAAAAAAAAAATATGCGTATCATGTAAGTTTTTTCAAATTGTGTGAAAAATAAAAAAATTCACAGTTTCGGTTGCTGCAACCATTACGCTGCAGCCGTTACATCCCGCAACCATTCTAACGACCACAATAACTTTTTGAAACCTTGCTTTCGATAGTGGCAATGTTGTGTGGTGGTGACACAATGGTCTCAAGTAGCGATTGTGGGTTGGTTCAATTGTAACCCATGATGGTCGTGCTTAGTGATTGATTGGCATTAATATACTAAGATGGATATATTCATGGTTATTAGCATCTTACGTTTTACGATTCGATTCATACTCTATAAAAGTTTCAACCAAAATGATTTGATTTGTGTTATTGAATGTTAAATTGAGTGAATTGTATGATTCACTACAATTTATTGCAATTCATTGTGATTCAATTTTGTTTGCATAATGCATGAAACGGATCGTTTATGCAAAATACCAAAAGAGGTCAATTAATTATATTAATACACGTGTATTTTTAAGGGGGACTTACGGGTAGGTCCTAATAGGTAGACTTATTGTCCAATAGGTCATATGATAATTAATGGTGTTTTTCATTAAATACTATTAAAAAACGCAACTAATTGTTAATTTTCAACAACATTTTGAAAATTGTTACAAAAAATCTCACTAATTATAAGTTTGAGCGACAGTTTAAAAAAAACGTCACAAAAAAAGTCACTAATTTTTAACTTTCAGCGACAGTTTGAAAAATTCGTTACAGAAAACGTAACTAATTGTAAGTTCTAGCAACAATTGATAAAAAAACATGACAAAAAAGTCACTAATTATCAATTTTTAGCAACACATGCAAAAAATCGTCGCAAAAAATTATTTTTAATGACGATTTTACTAGGACTTATTTTCAATGGGACTTGACGGAAATTAAGTCTAACTATTAGGACCTATTAGTAGTTTATCTTATTTTTAAACTCTCAAGTGTATTTTTATATGTATATATTATACTAAATAAAGTGAATCTTATGATTCACAATTGATATAATTCATGATTCACTATTTTAGTAAAATGATTCACGATTTGACAACAATGGATGTATTATATAACTTTTCCCTATTTTACCTTTCATATATTATTCTTCTATGTACAACACCTAATGGTCAACAGTTAGGGGGCTTTAAAATTTATGCCAAGTTGTAGAAGTAGCAAGAATTCCATATCTTATTGTAAGTTTGGGTTCATGGGACCAAAAAAGGTAGGTTTGAAATTGTTCAGGCTCATCTTATTTACTAAACAAGAATTCAAATAAGGTTCAAGTTCAGTTTAGTAAGGGAATAAGCGAGTTGAAACAAATCCAATACTAGACACAGTTCATGAACAACTGGGTTTGTTTGTTGCTCTAGTTTGAAAGCACACGATTGTTTTGTTGATAGTAGATTTTACTTATCTTTTGAGCTAGCAAAAACACTTTTTGGCATGTGAGATTATGATGCTACTCCTTAACCATGCTATGTAGTTGGGTTTGTTTGTTGCTCTAGAGTTTGAAAGCACATGATTGTTTTGTTGGTAGTAGATTTTACTTATCTTTTAAGCTAGCAAAAAACTTTTTGGCATGTGAGCTTATGACGCTACTCCTTAACCATGCTAAATGCTATGCCTTTGCTACAGGGACAAGGAAGCTATGACGATCGTACTGAAATGGTTCGACTGATCGTTGATCTTGTAGAGGTGACCATATACGCTGATAACTCTGAATGGAGGTTGAGATAATTTCCCCCCTTTTTTTGGATAGATGCCTACTACAAAGGGATCTTTTCATAATTTAAGTCATTAATCCTAGTTTCTTTTGCATCCTTCTTTTGATTTTTCAGTTTTCATCTAGTTTTCTCAAAAGTAAATTTTACATGAAAGCTGGCATTTCTTCTTACTAGTGTTGATGAGCAGGTGGCAAGGGACATACAACTAATAGATGTTATTGCTGAAAAACAAGCTCAAATTTTTTTCTAAAGAGTGCACGTTGTTCCTGGCAGATGTGCAGATTCAATGCAAATAGCCATTGTAAGAATTCTTTCCTTTTATTTTTATAGCTTTATTTTTGTCATGGCTTTGTCTTGAAACTGAGCCCACCATTGCATTGAAATCTTGCAGTATTATTTATAGTGAGCTTCTAACTCAAGTTTCTAAAGTAGTTTGTGTTGTATTATTTTAGAAATGTTTTAGGTTTTCGTAAAATTAGGTATCTGGTAGTTGATGTATGTTACTCACTTATGTACTTGTTAGTAATTTGGTCATGACTCATGAGTGAAAGAGTAGTTAGTTACTTACTGCAGGATTATGTTTTTTTGATAAATACTTGCTGCAGGATTATATTACGATGTACAAAAACAGAATACATGGCGTGGCTTGTTGTCTGTTTGGATTTTTGTTGTTTATTTATGTTGTCTGAATTGGAGATTTGCAGTTGGACAGGAAGAAAACATGATCTTGTATTGTGATAAGAAATCCACTCTGAAAAAAATTTGTAATGTCATTTATGCATATGGCTATAGGCCCCGTTTGTTTGGGATTATAGGGAGGGGATTGGGATTACTAATCCCTTGGTATTACTAATGGGGTGTTTGTTTTGAGAGATGAGGAGGGGACTATTAATCCCTTGATATTAGTAGTCCCCTTGAAGGGGGATTGGTAAGGAGGAGATAAAGATGGTATTAGAAAAATAGCGAGGGGATTAGAAATTTTTTTATTTTTTTATTTTTTATATATTGGGAATTTTTTTTAAATATTAATGTTCAATTTTCAAAATTTTTTTATTTGTTTTATTATTTTATATAAAAATAATTTAACAATTCCTCACTATCAATCGCTTCACTAACAATCCCCTCACTATGAATCCCCTCCATTCTATCTCTAAAAGCAAACGGGGCCTAGGATGCATCTTGCATGTATTTGTTGATCTACAATTTGACCAACAAATTTCAAAAGCTAGTTATAAATTCCCAACATTGTTCTCAGCATCAATTGGACCTGTTGGGGGTATCTTGGTAGATGGCCTATGAACTATGGAGCATGGACATAAGAGTATTTGCACCAACATAAGGTGAATTCTTGTGAAGGGAATATAAGCATTTTTGCCCAGTTCCTGCTTGCTTATTGTTTTTTTAAAAAGTTAAAATGGCCTATGCAATGATTGCTACATCATGAATATAAAATGCTATTGGGGCTATTGTTTTATTATGTTTTTCCTTTCTTTGGTGCTCTGTCCTCTGCTGTTTTCATTGTTCTCCTTCCACTAACCTGGAACGTCATGATATACTTTTACATCTCTCATACTATTTTTAGGTGTTTTAAGAGTTGTGTTACCCTTCCTCAGCCCTTGAAAACAAATGGAAGTGACCCTAGGTTAGAATCCTACCTGAGATGAGCTCAGTTACTTCAGGGATCCCAGCCTATGTAATGCAAAGAAAACCACTAAGTTGCCTACATCTATTTGTGAGGCTATTTACCAACAAGGATGAAGCTACACTAGGCATTCCAATTGGATTTCTATGCCCCCATACTCAGTCCCAACAAGATACCTTTGAGACTTAGTCTATGCTCCAGGCATTACTTGGTCCATTTCTTCCACCGACGGAACCTTTTGCTTCTTGGTGGGCCTTCATGTCTCTTGATTTGTCATGCTGGTCCTAAGGTTATGTGGTGGGTCATCTACTGTCATGTGTAACTTTTGGAAGGCTATCTGACTTGTGACCTAGATTTCTACAAATTTTATGATCTGGTGACTTGTATCTTTCTATCTTTACTTTATTGCTATTGTTTGCTTGCATGCCATTGGCGTTAAGTTGGGGGTGGGTGTTTATTTGGAACTACATGTGAAGGTTGCATAAGGTTTCATTTTGAGTGTCTTTTGAGGTCTCACATTAGCAAATGCATGGATATTTCTTGTGTTGAGCAAGTTTATGAGTTGGGTGGGAATCTTTGTTTTGTGGTTTGTGAGTGTTGAGTGAGTGTGTCATGTTGTAAAGATTTGGGTGCATTTCTTGAGCAATGGGTATGTTTAATGTTCGTGGGTACCATCTTTGAACACTTTCTCGAGACTGCACTCATCCTGTTGGGATAACTTTGTAGTGTAAAGGATTGTTACATACGTTAAATGCAATCGTGCATCTCACGAAAGTGGATGTAATTAGGATTATTTTGTTTTTATTTGTTTCTAGTTGCTTTGCTCGAGGACTATTAAAGTGTAAGTTAGGTTGTGATCGATGCCAAAATGTGCCACATTGAGGCTTGTTAATCTGTACTTTGAGTCTATCGTAGTTGTAACTTGGCATAAGTAGTGGATATGTTCATTTGAATTAGATTAAGCCAGTCCTAAGGAAAAAATGAGCCAAAAACAAGAAAGGATCATGTTGATGTATCCCGCACGTGCAGTGGATATGTCTCGCACGAGCAGCTAAGATCAAAACCAAATTTGTAAGATTGGAGGAAGCATTGGGAAGCACACCTTAGTACTAAGTGACCTATTTTGCGTGCATGGGTATAAAAAGGATTTGGAGGTCTGAAACATGGTTATGAATTTTGTTGGAAAAGAGAGGCTAGGGCTAAGGAGAGGTGATTCAACAAGCTTTTCCATGGTGATTCTCTTTAGAATTGTAGCTTTTCCTCTATTCATGAGCAGCTAGAGACCATACTCAAGGGTTTCGATGAAACCTTAGCCAAGCAGCTGGGTTATATTTTAGATTTGATGATTGTTAAGTATTTTGAAACAAGTTGTTTTTGGTTATCATTGTTTTAATGCCTCAACTACTCATTCAATTTTTGTCATTGAGAATGTATGTTTTGCAATAGGCTTCTATGCTTGTGTATTGAAAGCATGAGATTGGCTATGCCTTGGCTAGACGAGTTGTGGCATTTGAAAAGCGGTTGCAGTTGCCGTAACAGTTGTGGTGGCGCGGTAGTGTTTGCGGGGTGTAAAGGCTGTAGCGTAATGGTTGCAGTAATCGAAACCGTAATTTTTTTTTTTTAATTTTTTGCACAATTTGAAAAAAACTTAATGATATGTATATATATTTTTTCATAATCACATTTATTGGGGTTTAAAATAAATTTTGATCAATTTTGATCAATTTTTAAGTATGATCCAATATATTTCATATTTTGAAATCATTATAAAAGGAGTTTTTTACATTTTATTTTAATAGTTAATGATTTTAAGAATAATTAATTTTAAATGCCTACAAATTATTTTTTACCAATAGCTTAACTAACTAAATAAAAAATATTCACAATTATTAAATGAAAGGATTATAAAATAAAAATTGTGCCATAAATTAAAAAAAATATTATAAAGAAAAAAAATTCATATAAGATTTTTTCTTTGGGCATGGATCGCTTGTATTTGTTCATTTTTTGTAAGCTTCTTTTTTTTTTTTTTTTTTTTTTTGGAGAAAATGAAGCTATTCAGAATATTGTACAAGGGTGTAACGGTGCCTAACAAACCGTTACGGCCGTTACGGTACTGCTACAGCCGTTACATAACACCAAAACAGCTGTTACACATGTGAATTTCCGTCATACCGTTATAGCGGCTGTAACGGGTGGTGGTAACCACCGCAACTGTTACGTATTACGTAACGATGTTACATAACGGTTGCGGCCGTTTTTTAAAACCTTACTCAAGGGTTTCAATGAAACCTTAGCCAAGCAGCTGGGTTATATTTTAGGATTTGATGATTGTAAAGTATTTTGAAACAAGTTGTAAAATGTTTTGGTTATCATTGTTTTAAAGCTTCATCTACTCTATGCATTCAATTTTTGTCATTGAGAATGTATGTTTTGCAATAGTTTTCTATGCTTGTGTATTGAAAACATGAGATGGGCTATGCCTTGGCTAGACGAGTTGGGGCACAAACCCTAGTTTAGTTTGGACAACTTGTGCCGGTTGAAGATTGCCCGTACTAATGGTTTGAATACCCGAATGTTGTTTGTTGTTAACGACATCAAATATGTAGTTGTGAGGTTGTTTGTTTCAAATAATTGCTTTTGTGAAACCTAAAATTAAAAACCTGGTCGCATAGCTAGTGAAGTATTTGATTCCTTGAGTCCTCTTTCCCATTTCATTTCCTCATTTTAATATTGCTTTCTTTTAACTTATAATTCTGAATTTTAATTCATAATTAAATCTATCCCAATCAAATCATTTCAAATTTGTTTGAATCCTATCAAAAAAAAAGAAAAAAAAGAAAAAAATAATAATTTAGGAATTGATACTTAAAATATACGGAACAATCCAAAAGTCCCTGTGAATTCACCTGTACTTGCTTTCTATACTTGTTTTATGTTGTACGAGAAGATTGATTTTTACGATGCTCAAGTTTTAGAAATCGAATGCATAGAGTAAACGAACCAGTAAAACATTGACAACCAAAGCATTTTACAAGTTCAAAATACTTTACAATCATCAATCCTTAAAATATAACTCAGTTGCTTGGCTAGGGCTTCATTGAAACCCTTGAGAATGGTGCCTAACCGCTCATGGAGAGAAGTCAATCTGCAAATGTAGAGAGCACTGTCCTGGAAGAGCTTGTGGAATCACCTCTTCTTAGCTCTAGCCTATCTTTCCTAGAAAAATTTAGGATCCTATTTTAGTTTTCCAAGCTCCTTTTAATACCCATGCACTCAAAATAGGTCACTTAATCTTGAGGCATAGGTCCCAATGCTTAATCGCACGTGCAGATAGTGACCACTCCATGCGCGGATTCTTGCTGTCTTATAGAGTTGGTTTTAATCCTGAGGCATAGTTCCTAATGCTTAATCGCACATGCAGATAGTTACCACTCCATGTGCGGATTCTTGCTGTCTTATAGAGTTGGTTTTAATCTTGGCCGTGCATGCGGGACATATACTCTTTTCCCCTTGTTTTTGTCTCATTTTCTTCTTAGGACTGGCTTAACCTGATTAAAATGAACATATCAATTACTTAATCAAAGTTACAACTATAGTGGATTAAAAGTATAGAACCAAATATGTGTTTACCACATCAGCACAGGGATCCTAAAAGGGTAGAGGAGTAGCCGGAAAACTCGGCGTATCACAAAATAATGCTACCGAACACACCGGCTGCCCCGAAACAAGTAAAACCACCGAGTTTGCTTACCACATCAGCAAACCATTGATCAACACAAGAAGGAAAAGGGAAAAACACCTCGATAACAAAAAAGGTAGAATAAGAAAGCACTCTAGAGAGAAACTAGCCTACGGTTTGGTAGGCTCTAATACCAAGTTGAATTTTGTAATAAGGCATTAAGTTTGAATATGGAGGGATAATAGAGACAAAAAAGATAAAAGAAAGAACACAAATGTTTAACGTGCTTTAGCCAATATTGGTCTACATCCACACACTCAAAGCCCTATGGGCTACATCTTTCATTCACTCAACTTGATACTCTTGTTAACATGATTCATCATATATATAGAGTGGGAGATACAATCAAATCCCTTCAGATAAGGAATTAAAATAAATCAAAGATACAAAAAATCATAATAAGCACAAAGCATGGGATCTCCATATATTTTAATATCTTCTGATATCTTTGACAATATAAGCTTATCTCCAACAGATTAAGGGGTCTCAATGTGGCACGTTTCGGTATTGATCATTATCTCAGTTCGAATTTGGGTGTACTGTGCTTGTAAGGAAGTTATATATGTTCTGCTAGGTGGCAAGGTTCTTTTGGAAATAGGTTATGTGGGCATCTTGGTACTTCTAGGGCCTTAAAATATTACATAATATTATAGGAAAAAAGCACATAATTGTCCTACTCTAAGCGTGTGTGCCTGCATACATGGATAGGGATGAGTGCATAGTTTGTGTGGGAGCCAGTGAATGCATGCATTTGTGTACCTACATGTTTGTTTGTGGGTGTGTGCATGCTTGCCCATAAGTTCATGTGCTAGCAAGCTTGGGCATGCAACATACCTGTTTGATCAAAAAAAGGGGAACATCCTTTTTTTTTTTTGAACTCCGGAACATCCGTTTGTTTGAGAAGTCAAATATAAAAGTATAATTGTCTAGACAAATGTCAAACTTTGTCTATGCACACATAATGCTACTTGGAATCTTACCTAGAAAACTCTTTCCCCTTTTGTAATGGAAACACACATAGTTAATAAGGCCACACAAATGCAAAAATGTACCTGGCAGTAGAAGTCAGAGTTTCAGTGCAACATACTATTTGGAGTTGACATATTTTGTCACTAATTTGAACCAAACTTAATTTCCTTATATTGGAATGTTCTGCTCATAGTATGCAGGTGATTTTGTTTCTTTCATATATAAAACTAAAGATAAACATTTTTAAGAGATGTAAAGCTATTTATCTTAATGAAACTTCCATCTTGAGTCGTGGATAGAGCCTAGATTGGAGGATGTAGAAAGAACAATTTCTTCATTTTGCTGATTTTAAACAGATGGAAATTTTTGTAATCAATCTTACAGAAAACTCAGCCTCTGCCAATTTGGCCTGTTAAATCAATGTCCTCAGTTTAAGCAAGAGCTTTGATCTTACCCCCTACTTCCCACATTTTTTGCTCATCATTTTAAATTTGATAATTATGCTTGATTTGTAGCCAACTGGAGAAACATACCCTTATAATTGGTATTTGGGACTAAGGCATATTGAGAGTGCCCAATTTTTATTGCACAGTTGGTCTGTCATTTGTAAATGATAGATATAAAATAGGTTTTCTTTTCCCTCTGCCTTCTGAAAAGGAGTATGGTTGTGCAGAATTTTGTTGGTGTTGTTGATAGAATTTGTTTTTACATGCAAAATGTATCATAACTTTTAAACATTGTTTATCACCAGATATATAACCGTCTGTTCCCTTAATCGAAGTTTATTTACAAGCCAGACATTTTTGATTTGGAAAAACAGCTTGCAAATCAATCGAATAGACTGTTGAATCTCCAAGAAATGGTCAATGATTTGGCATCAAAGGTCTACAATTTGTTTGCCTTTCAAAATACTTTTTTTGGATTTCTTATTTGTCTTTATAGTGGAGATTGTTTGCATCTTGATCATGTTCACCTAATTAAATGTTTCTAGACTGACCTTGTTTGTATGTTGTTATATTATATTGTGTTTACCTTAAGAAATGGGTTACATTTTCCTATTCTAGATATAAGGGCTTCATCCATATTCTGGAGTCTATATTTGTTCAATTCGAAGCTCTTTGATATCTGGAAGTACGCACCATAAGTTGTTAATGTGATTGCAACCATTTCCTTTGTTCAAGCGAAGTAACTTTCTGGTAATCGTTACCTATCAGATTTTCCTTAAGTGTCTGAACATTAATAAACAGTCTTAGACTACCTTGAGAAAATGAAAATCTCTAGAATTGTGCTCGACTTTTCTGCGTACCACATGTTATATGATTTATGTTTATATTTTTATATTTATCAATTTTTTTTGGAGGGTTCACTTTGAACAACTTAATTATAGATTCTGTCTTACAGTGAGGGGGAGGTGGGGTGGATTTGAACCTAGATAACAAATGGAGTCTTTCAAGTCCCTATTGATTGGGGCAAGCCTGAATTTGATTTTGTTTGTGCACTAGTTAAGAATGTTTAATTATTTTTTTTCAAAAAACTTAAATTCAGAATGCATGAATAGTGACAAATGCAAAAAGAGAAAAAGAGGAAAGTTTTGTTTAAAATATACTTGTTGCAGATGCTTAATTGTTGTCATCAGCTTGTCTATTGGTTTAGTTCCACGTATGTAAAACAAGAAAAATCTCTGTTTAATTGTCCTTTATTATTTTGTTTTTGATTTGTAGCATGCTTATACTCCAGATAAGGACTATGTGGAAGTGGAAGCAAAACTGTGGGGGCATCTGGAATCTTTCTTAGAAACTGCAAGATCCTTTAACATGATTTACACCAAGGTGTGCACTTGCCCCTTCATTTCATTGGATTGTTTAAAACCTTGTTGTCTCATTTGTCTACTCTATTAGAAGCCCGATCAATCAGAGCATACTTCTATTTTTCATAGCTGTGAACATGATCCTCGGCACACTTTTGTAGTGATGTAATGACAAGCCAATGCTTTTTGGTGGACATAGAAGGAACGTCCATTTATGTTACAGCTCAAACTTTACTACAAGTTTTTGGGACAAATTATCAAATCAACATTTCTGCAAGCTTATGCTGATTTTAACATGTACTTGATACTCAAGAATCTTTGTTGACATAATAATTTTGTTAAAGTGGAGCATGTGTCTGTTTGTGTGCGTGCAGGGCATGTTGGGATGCTAGCATCTTTGTTTGCAGACATGTGGGCTTGTTCTTGGATGTGTATTTACTGCTAATATATTTTGGATAATTGTTATGTTTTGTTTTCTGTAGGAAATTCGTTCTTGGACGCAGATGATGGAGGTACCACAACTTCATGGGTTTGGGCCAGCTGCTAATCGCTTGTTAGAGGCATACAAGACACTCTTGAAGGTAACTTGGTACTAAATTCTTTTAATGTATTCTATTACCTGCTAGGTAGTGGTTAGGCCTTAACGGATGAAAACTTTGTTTGAGCTCCTCGGAAGCTAGAAGCCAGTTCTCTGGTGTGACATGACATTTGAAAACACTTCCCATTACATATTGGCAGTTGCAAATATTTTTTCTATTTATTCTTATATGTATAGGATCACTAATGGCTCAAACTTTTTCACACTAGACTTAGCATTCATGTAGCCTAAGTGCCCAATTAAGATGGCAAAAATAGCATTGATTTAGCAATACGTTATCATGTGTAGTTTCACTGTTAATTCAAATTCTTTCTAAGTAGTCTGTTTTATGTTCTTCATGTGTTATCTAACTGCTCTTAACTCCATCCTTGTGGAGGTGGCAATTGGTTGGGTTGGGTGATTTTCTAGAGTAACAAATGTTTGTTTGATTCAAAATCAACCTGTTTTAATATACAGATCAAAAGTCTAAACCCAAACTCATTTAAAATCATATAAACCGCAATCCTCTTGCTTAACCCATTTCATAGTATTTTATAGTTTAAAACTTCTTTTAACCTAAACATGTGGCTTTAAATTATAAAATGTCTCAAATAATTTCAAATTTATAAAAATAATTATATTATTAATGAAGTATTAATATAATTAGCATCAATACCTTTTTCTATCAAAAAATCCAACATTTAAAAAAATTTCACTGACGTTTTAGTAATCTCATAGACCTTAACCCAACTGTAAGAAGCATGGATATAGTGCCTATATGATGTGATGTTGTGGATATACTGACATATTAGTTTTTTTGAAAGTCAGGACACATCTGGGACACGATAACAAATACACACATTTTTTTTAATATATATACATGAAAATAATAACAATTTATTAATTCTTTATGTTACAAATATATTTATATTTTATTAGATTAAACTAGTAATCAATTTTCACATTTTATGTGTTGAAAAGAAGTCATAACAAAAAGTTTAAAAATCTACTTTTAAGCTTCTATTTCCCATAAAAATTGAAAGTTTCAGACACTAGGATTTCCAAAATTTTAAGCCTTAAGGAAGTCCCCTAGGGGACATCCCAGTGGCTTAGGCCGCATTTCCTCTGTAATGAGACTCAAGTTCGAGTCTTCTTACCTTGCCTAAAGCCTAAAAAAAAAGTACGAAGCCTTTATGGAAGAGAAACAAATATGGGTACTACGCTTAATAGGCATAAATTAATAGGAAACCACTCCACGACCTTGAACTAAATTCATTGGTTGTTAAGAATTTTTTTTTTTTTTTTTGATTAGCAAAGAAAAATGAAACTTTATTGATGAGATGAGCAAAAACTAGCATCAATATACATCAATAAAGGAGGGTAGTGCAAAAAGCATCATAGCTAAAACTCCACAATCCCAACTAGGTTTGCACCAAAGAGAAAGCACAATCATCTGCTAGCACTAAACCCATAGATTGGCGAGAAACCAATCCAAAACAGGGAAACAAAACGAAAAACAGAAAAAAAAAACCACCCAACCACATAGCAAGGGCAACCTTCAAACATGTACAATTCATTTAAAAAAATAAATAAATTCAAACACGTACAATCCAAATCTATCTAACCTCTAAAAAAATCAAAACTCTATTGGCGAGCATTGATTTTTTTTTAATATAAAAAAATATAAAATACATATGATCCAACTCTAATAAACTTCAACTCTAACAAACTCCAACTCTAATAAACATCATCAACATTCGATTTTTATGCTAGTTTATCATAAAATCAAAGCTTCTATTAATGATAATAAAAAACAGTTGGGTACAAAAGATGCCTGTCTCAGAACTCAGGAACTCCCAAGGTAACCTTGAGACTACTATTAAGAAACACCAAAAACTTTGAGATACAAGCGATGATCTACCCATTCCATTAACTTAACCCTAACTTCCATATTACATGAAAAAATTCCAATACGCATGACTCTTAAATCATTGCAATTTATAACTTGCATTATATAATGCTTAATGATACAGTAAGGTTGATAGGAATGAACTTCAT
This sequence comes from Camellia sinensis, assembly GCF_055761805.1. Lineage (NCBI taxonomy): Eukaryota > Viridiplantae > Streptophyta > Magnoliopsida > Ericales > Theaceae > Camellia > Camellia sinensis. The sequence goes on from NC_138965.1 coordinate 89,444,743, forward strand.
ATATGTTACATTTCACGTATGCATTTTATGATATTTGTTCTAGAACACATGTTTTCCAACTCCTTTGGTATTAGTTTCCAATGTTATTATGTTGGGTTCAAATCTTGACTTCATTAGGGTTAGGAGGAAGGGCTAGCTCAATGGAGTTGCCCGTTGTTGACTTCCTAAGCCCAAACACTTCTACAGAGGAAGCGTGTCATGTTAGATACTGACACTCTTTGGTTACTTCTGAAACTGTGTTTGATACTTCTTTAACTTGTCTTAATTAAAACTTTAAATTCGTAATACTGTAGACACCCCATTTTTGACCGACCTTAAGACTCAGACGTCACCGATTGAACGCTAGGTGATGTTGCATAATGTGCTCGTTCAGAAGTTTCAGAGTCGCGGCCGTGAGCCCTGCCTCCGGACTTCCGAACCCTTTTTTGTGCCTTGTCTCGGTTTGCGAGCCAGACTCGGTTTTCTCTGTTTCTTTTCCCGAGGGAAGGGAGAGGTCCCGTAGACCGTCTCTCAAATGTCCGTAGGCTACATTTGGTGGCCGTAGGCCATTTTGCCCATTTCGGAGTCCGGTTCCCGGTTTTCAAGAGCCGTCAGGCCGTGTGCCTCGGTTCGGGACCGCTTAACCATCTCCTATTGCTCTGATTTTTGGCATACATCTTATTTCATCCCTTTTGAGGGACACTGGGGGCTGAGAAACCCACTTCGAGGTCGAATACCATTTTCGGTGCTTAACAGCCCATTTTCGGGACCCCGAACTGCGTGTTTTGGCCCCGGAACATTCGTTTTGCAACGGTTTTCGTTCATTTTTGGCAGGTACCTCTGTTTTATCACAAGGAAGGTCACTGAAGGGTGGGAGGCCAGCAATTGTTGCAGCAACCAGTTATCTCTCCTCCGGAGCCTCCCGGCGCCCGTTTTTCGCACTTCCGGGCTAATGTTGAATACCTTGGAGCTAGTGTTGCCAACTTTCAACCACATATCTGTGATCTACACATCTGAGAGGCCCCTAAAAGTTGGTGGCCGGCCATTAAGGTCACCTGACCCTTTTGACCCCTTTCTTCCGGGCTAATGTTGAACCCCTTGGACCTTTTTTCTTGAACTTTGAACCACATATCTGTGATGTACACACATGAGAGGCCCCTAAAAGTTCATGGCCGGCCAGTAAGTCAACTTGACCCTTTTGACCCCCTCTTTCCGAGCCATTGTTGAACCCCTTGGGCCCACTTTCTTGGAATTTCAACTACGTGGTTGTGTTGTACACACATAGGACTACCTCCCCAATAGCTGGCCGGCCAGAAAATCACCTTGACCCTTTTGACCCCTAGCCGGCCGGCTAGGGGGTGTGGCCGGCCGGCCACCTCCAGCAAAAGTGTGAGGCCGGCCTGCTTCCTTGCACTGTGCCCTTTACAGCTGTGGGGCAATATCTCCCAGATATTTTCTGTATCCGGGAGATATTTTGTGGGGGAGTTTTGCCCTCCTTCTCCCCCACCTTTACACCCCATTTTGAACCCTTATAACCAGCTGGTGGCCTTCTTTGTAAGGGTTGGAAAATTTACTCTTCAAAGCTCCATAGCCAACTCCATCTTCTTCCCTCTCAATTCTTCAAAAAAACCCTAAGTCCCTAACCTTCATTCCTTCTACACCACCAAGCTCTACCACCACCACCTCACTTCCAGCAGCAAGGAAGGTTTCTAGAAGGCAAAAGAAGCTGCAAATCCATCCAAGAAGCAACAAAAGCTTGAGTCTTCAAGGGTAAGTAGTACTTTTACCCTTTTGACCCTTTTTCTTGATCTATTTCTAAGACCCTCTTCTTTTTGGTTTCAAGCTCCGGCCCTAACTGAAAAGGGCCATATTTTGAGCTCATCTTCACTTCTCATTAAGGGCTCAACCCTGTTTGAGCCCTCCATAATATACTTGCTTCATTGATCATCTTGTATGTCATGATTTTGCATACTATCTTTGGCCCATAAGCAATCTGTTTTTGAGCATGTTATAAACTGATATAAGGCTTATTTTGAGCCCCTCTTAAATATTGGAGAAGGGCTCAACATTGTTTGGTGACTCCATGTGTCACTTGTAGTTATACCCCTCTTTTCTTCCCCTTTCTTACATGCAATGGCAGCCTACCATGCTTAGGTTTTTGGCCATTTTACAGTTCTGAAAAGGTCCTTGTTTTGGTCCATTCTTCATGTTTTGTTTAGGGTCTTTCATGTTTTGGGACCTCCATAAGCCACTTCATGTTATATCTCACTTTCGGTTCGTTTTCTTGCATGTTTTGTTAGCCTACCATGCTTAGGTTTTTGGCCATTTTACAGTTCTGGAAAAGTTCTTATTTTGGTCCATTCTACATAGTTTATCAAGGGTCTTTGGCTGTTTGGTGATTATTTTGCATACTTCATGTTATGGCACCTTTTGAGCCTTGTTTTGCATCATATTTTTAGCATATTTGTATACTGATTTTGAGGCTGCCATATACTGTAAATGTTCATATTTTTTGTCCATATTCAGTGTTGTAGAAGGAAATTTTCCAGTTTGGGTTTTGTTTATATCACTTGCTTCATTACCTCTTGAAAATACCGTATTCTTGCATGCTATTTTTCCCTACCTATATTTGCTGTTTGGCCATGTTTATAACTGTAAAAGTGCATCTTTTGGGACTGTCTAGCTTCTGTCTTTGCATTGCATATCCATATTGTGCATGTTTGGCATAGCTATAGGTCATTTCGGGTGCCTAATGTTGCATTTCGGGACATTTCCTTGCATTTCATGTCATTTCGCCTCATTTCGGGACTGTTTTCCCCCATATTTTAGTGCTGAAATTCCATTGGCATGCTTGCATATCATTTTTGCCACATTTCATCACATTTTATCATTGCCTCGGTTTGCGTGCCCGTCTGCACGCATTTCGAGGCACTCCGTTTTTATCCGTCGGCATCTCATGTGAGTGTGGCTGAGGCTCACTCATGTTGGTATAAGCCCATTTGTCATTTCCATGTCATTTCATCACATTTTATCATTGCCTCGGTTTGCGTGCCCGTGTGCACGCATTTCGAGGCACTCCGTTTTTATCCGTCGGCATCTCATGTGAGTGTGGCTGAGGCTCTCTCATGTTAGTATAAGTCCATTTGTCAGTTTCCATGTCATTTGCATTGCGTATGCATTGCCTCGGTTTGCGTGCCCGTGTGCACGCATTTCGAGGCACTTCATTTTCTGCCATCGGCATCTTATGTGAGTGCGGCTGAGGCTCTCTCATGTTAGTATAAGTCCATACTTCATTTTCCATGTCATTTGCATTGCGTATGCATTGCCTCGGTTTGCGTGCCCGTGTGCACGCATTTCGAGGCACTTCATTTTCTGCCATCGACATCTTATGTGAGTGCGGCTGAGGCTCTCTTATGTTAGTATAAGTCCATACTTCATTTTCCATGTCATTTGCATTGCGTATGCATTGCCTCGGTTTGCGTGCCCGTGTGCACGCATTTCGAGGCACTTCATTTTCACCCGTCGGCATCCTATGTGAGTGTGGCTGAGGCTCACTCATGTTGGTATAAGCCCATTTGTCATTTCCATGTCATTTCATCATATTTTACCATTGCCTCGGTTTGCGTGCCCGTGTGCACGCATTTCGAGGCACCTCATTTTCATAGCATTTACCATTACCTCGGTTTGCGTGCCCGTGTGCACGTATTTCGAGGCACCTCATTTTCATAGCATTTACCATTGCCTCGGTTTGCGTGCCCGTGTGCACGCACTTCGAGGCATCTCATTTTTATTGCATTTACCATTGCCTCGGTTTGCGTGCCTGTGTGCACGCATTTCGAGGCATCTCGTTTTCATTGCACCTATCATCGCCTCGGTTTGCGTGCCCGCGTACACATATTTCGAGACAACTATCATCGCCTCGGTTTGCGTGCCCGCGTGCACATATTTCGAGACGCATATCATCGCCTCGGTTTGCGTGCCCGTATTTCGAGACGCATATCATCGCCTCGGTTTGCGTGCCCATGTGTACGTATTTCGAGACGCATATCATCGCCTCGGTTTGCGTGCCCGTATGCACGCATTTCGAGACACATATCATTTTCTCGGTTTGCGTGCCTGTGTTCACGCACTCCGAGGCATTTCATTTTCATAGCATTTTGCCATTTTCTCGGTTTGCGTGCCCGTGTGCACGCATTTCGAGGCATCTCATTTTCATAGCATTGTGTACGTTAGGACTGCATCTTAGTTGCATTTCATGCATATCATGCGTATTGCATCGTGTCCGGAATAGGAATTAGCCCGGGCACGGGAAACGAGGTACATTTCGTACTCCAAGTGACGGAATGTGTCTCAATTCCCCGATCACCGACACTCCGGATTATCCATGATGGAGTTAGGTTTTAGCTGTAGTTTCATGTGCATTCATCCTATATTGAGTTGTGCATTTCGACTCCTCGGCCATCATGCCTCGGTATGCGTGATCGGTGGCACGAGGATCGAGACATGCATATATTTGTGCAAATACATTGCTATGCCCCTTTCCTGCTCTCTGTTGCAGCAAAACCAGGAATCAGCAACTTTCCGGGACTTGGCACGCTTTTCAAAAAATAACAGGTGTAAACAGAGGCTAGTTGGGGCATTCCGGTGGATTTCCGCGCAAGACAGTCCGGACATGCATCATCCACCAGAAGCAAGGCAGTCCCTGGCTTGCACGCCAGTTTATTTGCTTTCTAGTTAATTCATTAATTAATTAGAATTCTGTAATATTTTGGACTGTAATATTCTTTTATTTTGGGGACTGTAATATTCGGACTGTATTATTTATTCGGACCCTCCGAGTGAGGGTACAACTGTAATAAGTGTGCGTGAGTGTGATGTATGTCTTCTAACCCCACGTCTTTCTCCCTTTTATTTATCCGCTTATGATGGTTAGATTAGGGCATGTTTAAATTAGCATACAGTATGACAGCATGTTTGCATCATTCATCTGTTTTGCATGCACCGGGCTCGGCGCATCATACTAACTGCATTGTACTTTCAATTTCAAAGTTGAATACATGATAGTTGTAGCATTTCATATGATATGTTTAGAATAGCCGAGCCTGCTATAATTGCATTTTACATGTGTTGCATTAGGCATTTCTGTATAGTTAGGATCATGCATAATTTCTAATGAATTTCTATTTTGGCTTGGAGTACTCGGTAAGTTTTATGCTTTAGCATCCTTGCATGCGTGTGAGTGAATGCCATGATAGCATGCTTACCATGAGGCTATGTGCTTATCTGATATATCTGCCTGAATGCCTGTGGGTGAAGGTTGGGTTATCTGAATTGGAATGAATCATCAAATGTTTCAAGCCTACCTGCGGGTAGCAAACCATTTTCAAAAACAAGCATGAAATGTTTTGTTCCAATCCAGGCGACTCGGTCTATACTTATATGCTGTGTGCATCACATAGTAACCTAGGCTAATAACCGGAATAAGAACTCACAATGTTTTCAAAAATTGATATCATGGTTAGTAGCGGCCGATCTATGACGGACACGTGGCCTTTTGGCACCGAGTCAGGGTTTCCTAAATTTCCCAAAATAAAATATTTAGGTGGCGACTCTGTATCTGGCAAAGCAGTCCATGTTTGGCACTTCTTTCAAAAATCTGTTTTTCTCAAAACGATTTGCCGGATTTGGACTCTTTGGTTCAGACTTAGAACCGTGACTACGAAAAGTCGAGTCCGAGCTGTAGCGAGGTCCCCCGCGGGCATGTTACAAATACTAGCTACTTCAGCGACACTTCTTGAATCCTTTGAATATTACCTATATGATTCATCTTTTCATAGTAACAAAGTTGTGCATTTTTTGGAATGCAACTTGTGCGCTCTAATTATGTTTTGAAATATTTATAAGATAAATATATCATCCATAGTTCAGTATTCTACAATTGTTTTATATTCTTTAAAATACAATTGTTGTGGATGATATCTTGATATTTAAATGTGGAGAAGTGGTTTGGAAATACTCTTCTGATCTTGAGGAACGCTCGTGATCCTCTTCCGGTCACCTGAAAAGGAATATATACTCCGACGGGGGTGTCGGAATTAGCACTCTGACGGACAAGTCAGTAACAGCACTCAGGAATACTTTTATTCTAAGTTAAGCACTACAATACTTACATACCTCTTTCTGACTGATGTTCTTCTATTTATATCTTTTCTTCCATGGTCCCTGGGATTAGGTCCATTTCCAACTCATATTCGGCACATCTTATAATAGACCGACCCTCACTCGGTCCCTTGCCTAATCGGCTATTTGGCCAAATAGGGTTGGATTTGAACATGGGAGCCAATTGCCGAGTGCTTTGAATCTCGACTTTCCGAGATTCGACTATCCAGAATCTCTACGACTTCTTCTCGGCCCCCACAATTGCCCTCCAAGCAATCCACTAACGACAGTTGGCTAGAATGTTTGGTTTCGAACTCGAAGAGTCAGAGTCGAAATTCGATGGCTGACCGTATTCTAGCGCAAATGTCTGTACACACGTTTCCTGGTTATCATTTCAACTTCCCGCCTATTCGTACGTTTTTATTTATTGCGATTTGAGATTTTGACGTCTTTTCAAATGCATACATGCTTTTAGACGCCCGTCGCTGGATTGCCTTTCGAACTACTTCTGCAACTTCCTACTCTTCTCTATCTCATTCGCCTCTTGTAAGTTCTCTCCTTCTCTGCTTTGTTTTTCTTTTAGCTTAGCATAATCCTATTGGCTGGGGGAATGGCGAAACATTTGAAAGATCTCCTCTCACCAGATCGAATTTCTGGCTTCCGACGCCATTTTTCCATTCCTGATGCTGTTCGTCTGTCATTTGTGGCAGACGGCACCCTTGATATGGAGAAGGTTGATCAGACCACGGTCGTCTTTCCTCTTCTATCAATCACAGAGGGTGGCGTCCATTTTCCCCTTCACCCTCTCCTTAGGGTCGTGCTTTGCCATTGGGGGTTAATCCCTTCCTAACCCAACGTCAACTTCTATAGGATTGTGATGGGGATTATCGCACTAAATCACCGCCTTAGGCTTAACCTTCGCATTCTCGCTATTCGGCATTGCTACACATTGGCCAAGTCTTCTGGTTGGCATGGGTGTTATTTCCTTAGGGCCAAAGACACTGACCATCAACTAGTGACTATGCTTTCCAGGTCTGGGAAGTGAGTCGATGATGTTATGGTCGTCGTCCAAGGAAACTGGTAATTTGGCGAAGGTGAGGATCACCTTGATCGTATTCCTAGACGGAGGGGCGAACCAGGTGGTCAAGTATCTTCTTTTATTTATTTTCTTATTACATTTATTAAACTTTATTTTCGGGACCCCATGGTTTTGCTTTTGCAGGAAACGATTTGAAGAAAGTCTTGATATCAACTGACGACGCCGTCCTTTCGGAAATCAAGATTGCGCTAAAGTATTTTGGCCGACCGAGTCTTCAGAAGCAAGGGAGGGCGGCTCACGTTCTACTCCGCTACGAGCCGACTTATACAATCTTTTCGGCGACGGAGAACATTTCAATTCCGGAGGGTGGGGAGTGTCTTATCGCCCTTATCTTGACTGATTTCAGAAATTTGAGGCAAATCGGTCGCGAGGGATCAGATTCGAAGCGACCGAAAATAACTGAGGCCGCCGAGTCAGACCACTCCGAAACTAAGGTTGACGAAGCTTTGAAGTTAGCATTTGAAGAAGCCGGCTTCAATTTGGCTGATCCTCTGTCCACTTCGGGTCGGGAGGACCGTCCGCTCGACGATATTTTTCACGGTCTAGAGGACTTACCAGGCACGTTCCCAGAAGATATGGCTAGGTTGAGCTCACTAAACTTGCCAAGATGGCAAACGTGGAAAGGATGGCCGCGCGGCGAAGGGCGGAGGAGATTCGGGCTGCCGAATCTCAGTCCCAGACCTCCTTGCCTGTTATCGAGGTGACGACAAAGAACGGAAGTACCGAGGCAGAACCTTTTGTGCAGGCAAGTGTAGAAGCTGAGCAAAGGGTGGAGAAACACCCTGCCGATGTCGAGGCCGGCTTAGAAGAACATGCCGACAAATGACCTCGTTTGGAGGAGTCGGATGTGATCGTTCCTTTTGTTATCCAGCCCAAGATAAAGAATATGCCAATCTCCTCTGATTCTTCGGTGATCAAAGATCCAGCGGTTGCACTCAGCTTGGCGATGCCCGTTTCACGGCCTGCTGACAACGCGACTTTTCGGGTAGAGCCGGATCTGGTTGCAATTGGATTGGCCGCGCAATCGGCTCTTTTGGTATATATCTGCACTTTGTCTTTTCTCTTTACGCAAATATTATTTTGTTCTTATCTTCCTGTTTTGCAGGCCGTCGGAAGAATAGCTGACATGGGTCGTCACTATCACGATGCCGTCGAGCTAATTGGCCGTTTACAAGCGAAGGTTGAGGGCCAAAGGAGTAGGGCGCAGACGGAGGGTGCTCGTGCCGAGGCCGAGATGGAGAGAGCCCATAATGCTGAAGAATTGAGATCATTCGTCGAAAAAAAAGGCGGATGCGAGCGACGACGCGCTTAAATTGGCCCATGAGGTGATCTCTAAATTGGAGGCTGGGTTGGAAGAGATGAAAGCGGTGAAGGAAATGGCCGACCTGAAGGCTTCCAGCACATTCGATGCTGGGAGAAAATCTACTTTTGATGAATATGTAGCCGAAGTCTCCAAATTTGAGAATCGCGGATTTACACACGGCTGGCTCAAAGCCCTTGCTGCTGCTGATGTGACATTGGCTAAGCCAATTCCATACGAGCAAGTGGATGTTGAGCAGCTAGAGTCTGACTCCGAGGACTAATTTGGGCGGCTATTGTTTTTTGTTTTAGGATTTGCATGTAATTTTCAGCTTTTTACAGCTTTTTGTCTAATAATTTTCATATGTAAAATGGTTACAATTTGTGCCCAATTTACTTAATGAAAATTCATTTTGTACTTTGCTATTACTAATGAACGGAATTGTTTGGTTACTGTTTTGGATAAAACGTTTTGTATACTTGCCGTTTAGATAGTTTGGCTGTTTAAAAAGCCAAAAATCAGTACATGAAGTGGTTGTGACACGTATCAATCGGCATGCGGCCAAGATGCTCGGCCGGTTAGATTAATAAATCTGCCCTTGCCCTAGCCAGTGCATGGACTTCAAGGCATTTGCCCATAATCGCCGTTTAGATAATTAGGCCGTGTAAATAGCCAAAAATCAGTACATGAAGTGGCTGTGGCACCTATCGATCGGCATGGGGTCAAGATGCTCGGCCGGTTTGATTAATAAATCTGCCCTTGCCCCAGCTAGTGCATGGACTTCAAGGCATTCGCCCATAATCGTCGTTTAGATAATTAGGCCGTTTAAAAAGCCAAAAATTAGTACATGAAGTGGCGGTGGCACCTATCGATCGGCATGGGGCCAAGATGCTCAGCCGGTTAGATTAATAAATCTGCCATTGCCCCAGCCAGTGCATGGACTTCAAGGCATTCTCCTATAATCGCCGTTTAGATAATTAGGCCATGTAAAAAGCCAAAAATTAGTACATGAAGTGACTGTGGCATACTTTAATCGGCATGGGGCTAGGGCGTTTGGAGATTGCCAAAAGCGTTAATGAAATTTCCTCGGGGTTGCTGCATGCCTACGAATAAATGGGGTGAGCTCGCGCTAGTTGGTCTACTTATTCTTATTCAGACTCGATTTGAACTAGCTTAGGGCGAGGGTGAATGTCAAACAGACTGTTCTTCAACAGTAGAGGAGAGGGACAAACGCTGGCTGAGCTAGATACTGTGATGAATCACAGTGGCGAGCCTGCGTGTGCGGGAGGAAGAGTGTCCAAGGAAAGTGAAAAGCGTCAACCTTCAGGCCGTCGAAGCAGATCGCCCTGCAGAGAGAAGCATCAATGGGGAAGCTCCCCGCGACCACGACTGAGGAATGAGTTAGACGCGATGCCACGATCATTGAGTTTTGTGGTGTTCGTGGGGAATAGGCCGATGACGGAGGCAGATTCCATCGTCAATGATTCGAGTGTAGCGGTCGAGTTCGCCCGACAGATCTTCCCACCGGAAGTCCAACAATCGATGGTTGGACGATGCGATTTCGAAGTGTTTCGAGAAGGAATTCATGGGGCGGTGAAGGGGTTGTACACCGCCTACGAAGTCGGCATGCGTTTGCGTGCCGCGCGGCGGGAGATTGAGAAAATGGACGAACGGGTCCGCAGTTCGGAGGCTCGTGCGGAGAAGGCGGAGGGCGAGCTTAGAAAGGTTAAAGTCATCGATTTGCATGCGGCGGGTCAATCTAACCCGATTGTGGACGAGAGGGTGACCCAACGGTTATTGAGTCATGCCATTGCCGACCGAGATACGGCAAGCATGTTTGCCGTAGCAAATGTGAGAGCCAAGGGTTACGAGCAGGGTTTCCATGTAGGTCGGAAAGTTGGGATCGACAAAATGAAAGAGACACTTGCCGAGGAGGTCTGCCGATGCAAAAATCGCAGCTTTAAGCATGGTTGGCTTGCAGCTCTTCAGGCCGCGAAGGCTCTCCGAGCGAAGGGTGTCGATTTCAACTTAGGTGACTTGGATCATCATGATCATTTGCCCTTTTCCGCCTTTGAAGTTGAAAAGAGTGATGATGAGGGAGACGCCGAATGAAAATATTCGTTATAAATGTTAAAACGCGGATCGCGTCTAAGATGATGTAATTATTGGTTGGTCGAATAAGAAAGCATTTTATTTTCAATGTTTTGTTATAAGTTTTGTTCGGCACACACATGCTTGCATGCGTTTTATTATATAAATGTTTAAATAAATGTATTCCAGACGATTGAATGGACATTGTTCGGCTTGATTTAATCGATATCATTATGTTATCGGCCCAAAGACGTCATTCGCCGATGGGGCTCCGAATCCGGAGGCATTATCGGCCCAAAGACGTCATTCACCGATGGGGCTCCGAATACAGAGACTTTATTTGGCCAATCGTGACATCCAGGAAGGGCGCTCCGAATCCGGTGGCTTTATCGGCCCAAAGACGTCATTCGCCAATGGGGCTCCGAATGCGGAGACTTTATTTGGCCAATCGTGACATCCACGAAGGGCGCTCCGAATCTGGAGACTTGAATTGGCCAATCGTGATATCCACGAAGGGCACTCCGAATTTGGAGGCTTTATTGGCCCAAAGACGTCATTCGCCGATGGAGCTCTGAATGCGGAGACTTTATTTGGCCAATCGTGACATTCACGAAGGGCGCTCCGAATCCGGAGACTTGAATTGGCCAATCGTGATATCCACGAAGGGCGCTCTAAATCCAGAGGCTTTATCGGCCCAAAGATATCATTCGCCGATGGGGCTCCAAATTCGGAGACTTTATTTGGCCAATCGTGACATCCACGAAGGGCGCTCCGAATTCAGAGACTTGAATTGGCCAATCGTGATATCCACGAAGGGCGCTCCCAAAGACGTCATTCGCCAATGGGGCTCCGAATCCGGAGACTTGAATTGGCCACTCATGATATCCACGAAGGGCGTTTCGAATCTGGAGGCTTTATCGGCACATCTTTGAACTAGATTCTGTAGTAGGTGAATGGGAATCTTTGTATTACAGAAAAAGAGATGTACATAGCGAACAGTTTGGAACAAGTATCATGTCCCACAAGTCGGGTAAATGATAAAATTTGTGTAAATGCGTGGAATTCCAGGGCCGCGACAGATTCCTTCCTGACATGTCTTTGAGCCAATATGCCCCTACACTGGCGATTGAATCAATCTGGTAGGGGCCGTCCCAATTAGGACCCAATTTTCCATCGGCCGGTTTCCTGTTAGCTGGAAGCACCTTCTTCAGGACCAATTCTCCTGGTGAGTAGCGGCGCAACTGAACCTGTTGATTATATGACTTTGCCAGCTGCTGCTAGTACCGTGCCATGGATGCAAGGGCTCGGTCTCTTCGTTCTTCGATTAGAATCAAATCCAAAACCAGCATCATGTCGTTTCGGCCCGTATCAAAAACTTGCGACTTGAGTGTCGGGTGGCCGATCTCAAGGGGTAAAATTGCCTGGGTTCCAAAGCATAGGGCTAACGGCGTTTCTCCAGTCGATCTCCTCGGTGTAGTTCGATGAGCCCACAGTATGCTCGGCAATTCTTCGACCCATTTTCCTTTGGCTTTTTCCAGCCTTTCTTGATGCCGTCCAAGATGGATTTATTGGAGGTTTCGGCCTGGCCATTGCTTTGGGAGTAAGCCGGCGTAGAAAAGTAAGGCCGAATACCATATTTGCTGCATAGCTCTCGGTATACGCCACAATTAAACTGGGTGCCGTTGTCCGAGATAAGAGCTCTGGGAATTCGAAATCATGTTATGATGTTCCTCCACACAGGGCGCTTAACTTCAGCATCTCAGATATGTGTTACTGCCTCCGCTTCGACCCATTTCGTGAAGTAGTCTGTTGCGACGATCAGGTATTGCTTGTTTCCTGGGGCCCTCGGCAATGGTCATACGATGTCAGCCCCCATTGGGCGAACGGCCAAGGACTGGTGATAGAGTTTAACTCTTCAGCCGATAGATGGCTTAACGGGGAGAATTTCTGGCACTGTTCACACTTTTTTGCATATCACTCGGCGTCCGCTCTCATTGTCGGCCAATAATACCCTCGCACTATAGCTCGATAGGCCAAAGAACGTCCGCCAGAATGGGCTCCACAACTGCCTTTGTGTATCTCAGTCAGAAGTTCTTCAACTTTGTCCGGGTGCACACATTCCAAATATGGGCCGGAGAGTGACTTTTTATAGAGCCTTCCTTGCGGATCCAGGTAGTATCGCATGGCTTTGTTTCGTAGCTTGTGTGCACTTTTGTTATCCTCTGGGAGCTGTTCAGAAGATAGGAACGCAACAATGGGATCCATCCAACTTGGTGCATATTCGACAACGTTGATTTGGACTTCCTCCGGGGGGCCATTGCTTGGCTCTGGGATGAATCCTACTTTGATGGTACGTTTAACCTCTGAGTTGATTGCGGAGGCTAGGCAAGCCAAGGCATCTACATGGGTGTTCTGATCACGTGTTATCTGGTTCAACTCATGATGGTCAAATTTTGCCAACAGGGAATTGGCCGTTTTCATGTAGGCCGCCATCCGGTCATTTCTTGCTGCGTATTCGCCCTTTAGCTGATTGATCACTAGTTTTGAGTCACAAAATACAAGCAGACGACGAGCACCCAGAATATGCGCGTTCCGTAAACCGGCTAAGAGGGCTTCGTATTCGGCTTCGTTATTTGATGCTTCGTAGCCGAGCTTGACGGCCTACTCAATTATTGCACTGTCGGGGGTCATGATTACAACTCCAACTCCGCCGCCCCTTTGATTGGACGATCCATCACAATACAATTGCCAGTTGTCCCCAACATAAATCCTCCAGTTCGGCTTTGGTCGAATTTCATCTGACTTGGAGTTGGTGACATCAGACTTGAAGTCGGCAAGGCCCCCAGTGAATTCGGCGACGAAGTCGGCAAGCACCTATCCCTTGATTGAGGTTCTGGGTAGAAATTGAATATCGTACTAGCCAAGTTCCAGAGCCCACTTTGAAACACCTCCAGATGCTTTCGCACTGTGTAATACTGATCGGAGGGGATAATCTGTCAGCACCCCAATGCTATGCCCCTGGAAGTAATGCATGAGCTTCCTTACCGCCATTACTAGGGCTATGATGAGCTTTTCCAATGGAAGATAGCGTGTTTCGGCATCAACCATTGCCTTGCTCACATAATATATTGGCCGCTGCTCCCTCAACTCTTCCTTTATCAATACGGTGCTGATGGCTCAGTCAGAAACTGCCAGGTACAAAATGAGCGGGTCGCCTGCAGAGGGTGTTGTCAGGAGTGGTACTGAGTGGAGGTAGGTCTTCAGGCCGTTGAAAGCGGCTTCACACTCAGCGGACCATTCAAAGGCCTTGCCCTACCGTAGTGTATGAAAGAATTGTCGGCAGCGATCTGTGGACCTGCTTATAAACCTGTTGAGTGCGGTAGCCATCTCCATCAACTTTTGGACCTCCTTTACTGTACGATGGGAGCTGAGCTCTATGTAGACGCGCCCGCGGAGGGGGGACTTTGCTACTACAGTTCGGACTCGCGATTTTTGTTGTCGCGGTTCTTAATCTGAACCAAAGAGTCCAAATCCGGCAAATCGTTTTGAGAAACAGATTTTTGAAAAGAAGTGCCAAACATGGACTGCTTTTCCAGATATAGAGTCGCCACCTAAATATTTTTTATGGGAGAATTTAGGAAACCCTGACTCGGTGCCGAAGGCCACATGTCCGTCATCACCGGAGTTGTCTCGGCTCAGGAGCTTGGGTACGATCGGGGAAGGTCAGCTATGAGCACCCCCTTTCGCCTGGTCCGAAGACCGGCCTCTACTAACCGTGATATCCGTTTTTGAAAACTTTATGTATTCTTAAACCAATTGTTTAGCCTAGAATTACTATGTTATGCGCGCAGCAAACAAGTATAGACCAAATCGCCCAAATTGGAACAAAACATTTCATGTTTGTTTTGAAAATGGTTTGCTACTCGCAAGTAGGCTAAAATGCAGATTTTGCCACCCTTAAGTGGATTTTTAGAAAAGATGATTTTGCCACTATCTAGTGGGCTTAAAACTCACAGTTTTAATGCATTATTCCAATTTAGGTAATTCAACCTCCGTCCACAAGCATTCAAGCAGTTATATCACATAAGTAGCTAGCCTCATGGTAATCATACTGTCATGGCAACACTCACACGCATGCGATATGCTAAAGCATAAAAGCTTACCTAGTACTCCGAGCCAAAACAGAAACTAGTCAGTAATCATATGCATGATCCTAGTTCATGTTAAAAATGGCTAATGCAACACATGCAAAGATGCACTCTAAACAGGCTCGGCTATCCTAAAGATGGCATGTGAAATGCTGCAACTAACAAGTACTCAACTTGGAATTGAAATACAAGTGCAGTTAGCATGATGTGCCGAGCTCGGTGCATGTAAGACAAATGTATGGATGCACGCATGCTATCATAAGGTATGCTAATTTCAAAAAATGCTCTAATCTACCATCATAAGCAGGTAAATAAAAGGGAAGAAAGAAATGGGGATTGGAGGACATACACACACTCACCCACACTTATTACATATTTACCCTCACTCAGAGGGTCCAAATGAATATTACAGTCCCAAAATAATAAACAAATAAAATATTACAGTCCCAAATAATAAACAAACAGAATTATTACAAAAATTCTAATTAATTAAAAGAAAAGATGCAAAAGAAAGAAGAGGGTGGTCGCAGCCTCTGCCTCGGGATGCGCAGATGATGCATGCTCGGAACTTGACTCGCCCGAAAAACCCGTACCGTACTCCTGCCACCTCTGTTTGTACTGCCTTGTCTCTCTGAAAATTACCAAAGTCCTAGAGCAGGTTCCTCACATGCTGCAGAGCACCACCGGCCAGACAGAATTCCCACCGGCACTCTACAATTTCCACCGGCTGTTCTTGGACTCATCGGCACTTCAAAGTTTGCCGGTCGGCACCAAATTCTGCCGGTCGGCAGAAACTTCCTGCAGAAGACAGTTTGACAGCAAAACAGAGAACAGACAGTGCATGGCATGGGGTTTTCAGGCACATGTGAGCATGGTCATGCTTCCTATCATGTTTTGGACTCAAGGAAGCATGTCCTTCGATCCCCGAACCATCAATGGTGCATGGTGGCTCAAAGAATCAAATTTGCCATTTGATATAAAAATGCATGCAACAAACAAAATGAGAACCGAAGCCTTATCAAGTTGGAGTCAAAGGCCCCGGTGACCGAGAATCAAGGTACATTACATCACTCGAAGTATGAATGTCCCTTGACCCTCATATTTGGCTTGACACCCCAAGCCAAATGATGCAATGCATGTTATGCTCACAAGACTCAAGATGCAACATGATGCTAAATATGCAAGACATGCCAAATGTTACGCAACAAATATGACAAGTATGCAATGCTAGCATGCAAGATGCAAGTGTGATGCAAACATGGACCAATTTGGGAATGGGATTAGCATGCTACGAGGCTTAATGGAACAACCATACAACAAACATGAAGCAAGCATGCAATGGGGGCCTTGAACCGTAAAGGGACAGACCTTAGTCCACCCCAAAACAGCACCAAAAAATGCTCAAAATGATGGGCAACATCTCATGTTAACAAGCAAAGTTATGGTCCCAAGATTAAGGCACAAAGAGGAGACAACTTACCCCCACCAACATGACCTCTCATGGCATGATTAAAACAAGTAGAAACAGAATTTTGCAGACCAAGATAGGACTCCAAACCTTCCTAATATGGCAGCTAAAGTGACTCCCAAGAGGCATATGCACTAAGGCTCATTCCTAGGCATAAGAGGGTACACCCTTAAGGCACAAAAGAGGTCATGCATGCACACATACAAACATGATTCTTGGACTAAAATGTGGTCCTAGATGATGTTAAATCATGAGGGTAATCACAACCATGCATGCTAGAGGTCAAAATGCTCAAAGCTTTCAAGCCAAAATACAAAGCAACTCTAACAAACATGTCAAGCATGACCAAATGGATAACCAACAGACTTTAAGCATGGAAAAACAATACTAAAAGCTTCATGGAACTAAGCCAACACACACAAGAATCATGGCCTAATCATGAGATACACTTCTAAGCAAAATGGAGCAATACAAAGCAAGTATTACAAGCATACAAGGAGGCACAAATCCGGCCAAAAACAGAGATCCCACATGACCTAAAAACACCCAAAAAGTTCTGAAATGAAGCAAAAACCAAGCAAGCATGCATGTCACCCTTTTGGGCCACAACTCAAGGAAACAAGACCATAAAGGGAGAGGGGTGTCCCTCCCCTATGCAAGACTTAAAACCACCTTTTCTAACACTAAAAATCAACTGGTTTTTAGTGGTCAAAGGCCCAAAACACTGAAGTGAACAAAGCCTTACTAAAGAGGCACCAAAATGGACCAAACAAAGCCTAGAAGGGTGAGTTTGCACTCAAACCACAAAATGACCCTAATGAAAGTTCTAAAGCATGAAAATATAAGCCTCTTTCATGTTATACACAAGAGCTAAAACAGCAAGCAAGATAGGTAGAAAACTATTGCAAATTTGGGGAATAAAAAGCAAGATGCTCACCCTTGAAGAACCCTTGAAGAACAAATGGTCTAGCCCTCTTCTTTTGATCAAAACCAGTCCAAAAACTCAAGAATCAACCCTCCAAGTCCCTCAATCTCCGAGTAAGGTGTAATAGTGTGTGTAATGGTGTAAAAGTAAGGTAAAAACCACCTTTAGGCCAAGGAAACACACACAAAGGAGGGGAGAGAAGAGATATAGAGATAGAGTGTATCTATATCTCAAAGCTCTGGTTTTTGGTTGCAAAAGTCTAACCTAGATCAAAGAGGAAAGCCCCTCTCTTATAGGACTCCCTCTTGCAAAGCTTATACAACAAGCTTGGCTAGAGGGAGATCCCTCCATACACGTGTATGGAGGAGGGAAGAGTTGGTGCCAGCTATCACAGCTGGCACAAAATATCTCCATAAAGTGGATGAACAGTGGTCGGCTGCCCAAAAATGTCACTTCGACAAAAAACAGTGCCGACCGGCAACAAACTATGCCGACTAGCAATAAAATGTGCCGACCGGCAAACAAAAGTGCCGATGGCAGCAAAAACCAGCCGGTGGCCTCTAGCCACTGCCGGTGGCATTCCCTGCCCTTCCAAGGCAAAACATAAGTGTTCGGTGCAAAACCAGAAACTAAACAGTCAAGTTCCGAGATCCTGAGGCAGGGCGCGCGAGCCGAGACCTCCGGGAACTCCAAACGAACACGATCACGGATGATCACCGAGTGTTCAAACGGTGACGTCCAAGTCTTGAGGACGGTCAAAAATGGGGTGTCTACACTCTAGGATTGTTGTGATTTGCCTTGGGTTGGCTTCGATTCCTCTGTGGTTGACAATGTAGCCCAAAAATTTACCGGAGCTGATACCAAACGCACATTTGGAAGCATTCAACTTGATTCCATATTTGCATAGGATGGCGAATGTCTCTTCCAGATCGGCTATATGATTCTGATCTTTTTTGGATTTGACCACCATATCGTCAATGTATACTTCCATAGTTTTGCTGAGTTTCTCCTTGAACAAGGTGGTGACCAGTCTCTGGTAGGTTGCCCCCGCATTTTTCAACCCAAAAGGCATTACCTTATAGCAATAGGTTCCTCTTGAGGTGAGAACTACAGTTTTCTCTTGGTCCTCCGGATGCATAGCGATTTGATGATAACTTCTATAGGCATCAAGGAAGCTCATACGCTTATGGCGCGCCGTAGCATCTACAAGCTGGTCTATCCTAGGAAGAGGAAAACAATCCTTTGGGCATATGCTTTGTTTAGGTTCATGAAGTCGACGCACACTCGTCAAGTCCTATTTTTCTTCTTCACCACCACCGTATTAGAGAGCCATGTAGGGTAGGTCACTTCCCGAATTGCTCCGGTGTCAAGCAGCCTATCAACCTCCTCAACAACGGCGGTAGTGTGCTCTGCGGCTGACCGCCGGCTTTTCTGAATGATCGGCTTACACTTAGGATCGACATTCAAATGGTGCTGTGAAACTGACGAATCTATACCCGATATCTCGTACGGAGTCCATGCAAAGATATCGAGGTTGCTGAGCAGGAAAGATATTAGCTGCCGTTTGTCGGCCTAATGTAAGGAGGCGGCGACCATGAAGAACTTCGTGGGGCTTCCATCAATTTGAACTCGTTCTAAATCTTCCGTTGCCTTTTCATTTGGAGGCCGCCCAACATCGTCGAGGCTTTCTCAATTCGGCAACTCGATAGAATTCACCTGTAGTTCCTTTGGCGTTTTCTCGGCAAGGAGATAACATGCTTGTGCCGATTTCTGGGAGCCACAGATTTGCTCAATACCGCGTTCTGTCGGGAAACGGAGCAGCTGATGATAGGTGCTGGGGACGGCTCGCATAGTATGCAACCTGGATCGTCCCATGATTAGATTATACGGTGATGGCAGCTTGACGACCAAGAATCCCACATCCACTGTTCGGGTACCTGCTCATACGGGAAGTCTGATTTTCTCCAATGGGTACTCTGGATTGGCATTGTAGCCGAATAGGGGGTAAGGGGCCGGAGAGAGATCGAATTCGAAGAAGCCAAGTTTGGTGAACGTCTTGTAGTACATAATCTCCAATGTGCTTCCTGGATCAATGAGTACGCGTTCAGCGGTGAATCGGTTCACGCGCAACTCAATTACCAAGGGATCAATGCGGGGCAATGTTACTCCGGCCAAATCTGAATCATCGAAAGTGATAACCTCGGCTTCATGGGGCCGTTTAGTCGAGGTGAGTTGCTCTTGAGGGTTAGACTTTGATTGGATTGCGTGCACCGCTGGTGACATTGGTAGGCTGTATATCATGTGGATCACGCGGAGCGAACGTGAATCCTGTGCCAAGGCTATTGCTTGGGTTGGGTTGCCTTTTCGGACGTACTGTTGTAGCCGGCCGTCATGTTCCAATTTATCGTCATACGGGGTGAATGGCAGTGCTTTGAATTTCTTGGGTAGCACTGCCATTGCGATCTATCACGAAAAAGGATTGTCTTGGTTGTCATCCGAGCTGTTTCTTCTTTGCTTACGCCTTGTACGGGGATTCTCTTTAGAAGAACTGGTAATTTCAGATCGTCCCTTCTTCTTGAGCTCCGAGGAAAATGAGTCGGAGTTGCAATCAGTATCTTGTTGTCGGGCTCGAGATCGTCGACCAACTGCCCTCACGGGTCGTTCCGGGCCTTGATATGCAGTTTGTTTGGACTTTGCCACCTCCAAGGCCAGATCCTAACGGAGATGTTCGTTTTCTGCGATCATGTTCTCCAATCTTTGTTCATTTTGCTGTGCTTATTCTAGGATCGTTTGCATTGCGTCGTGCTCTGAAGTCGAGGGTGAGGCGAAATTCAAGGCACGTCTTGCGGCGAAAGTCTCTGTTCCAAGCATGGTTGTTGGAGTGGTTGCATCTTGCGGTATTAGGTTGACAGTGACTGTTAGAGGATCTTTCGTCACGCTCGCCATGGATGTGCTTGAGTATTCCCACAGACGGCGCCAGTTGTGGAGAAGTGGTTTGGAAATACTCTTCTGATCTTGGGGAATGCTTGTGATCCTCTTCCGGTCACCTGAAAAGAAATATATACTCCGACGGGGGTGCCAGAATTAGCATTCCGATGGATAAGTCAGTAACAACACTTAGGAATACTTTTATTCTAAGTTAAGCACTACAATACTTACATACCTCTTTCTGGCTGATGTTTTTCTATTTTTATCTTTTCTTCCATGGTCCTTGGGATTAGGTCCATTTCCAACTCATATTCGGCACATCTTATAATAGACCGACCCTCACTCAGCCCATTGCCTAATCATCTATTTGGCCGAATAGGGTTAGATTTGAACATGGGAGCCAGTTGCCGAGTGCTTTGAATCTCGACTCTTCGAGATTCGACTATCCCGACTTCCTCTTCTCGGCCCCCACATTAAATTATGGAATATAACTTTCAAATTTTAATTAGTATTATTTTTAAAAAAAATTATTTTATAATTATGTTTTTTATTTTTATTTTTATTTTTATTTTTAATAATAATAAATTATCTTTGATTTTGTATTTGTCACAGTTTCTAGGGAACTTGAGGAATCTTCGAGACACTCATGCAGCAATGGCCGTTGGGTCATCTAAAACGATTGCTGGTTAGCCTTCATTTGTCACAAGAATAATCTCGGAGTGCGAGTCTGCATTAACATTTTTGAATCGTGATCTTGGAATTCTATCGGCATCTATTGCTCGAGAGCAAGGTGGGAAGGTGAATATCTGATTGGACATATCATACAAGCAGAGGGGAACTACCGAAGAAGATTTCTCTTATTTTGGGGATATACCAGAAATCACAATTTGTACAATTTCTTAAATGAATGAATTGACAGACCAAGTCATTTTTTATTTTAATTTTTTTTTCCTTTAAGAAAATATCATATGATATGATATCTGGGTCCAAAACTAATTGGCTGGTGAGGAACTGCTTGAGATTTTCATTTCTTTCTATTTTTAGGTTAAGAATATGAGATGCTATTGGTTATGTTTGACATGGATTGGTGTTATGGCTGGAATGATCCGACTGTGAAAATATTAAACCATATGCTACTTTCTCTCTCTCTATGGGTCTCCAAGAGAAAGAGAATATGTAAAGGTGGGATGGGAATTGAAGCTTGTGTGTCTGTAATGAACTAAAATTGAACACCAACAGAAGCATAGATGCACCAATATGGTGGTTGTTTATAGTGGTCTGTTCATACTTCATTCTACGTTTCCTTAATTTTTTAGTCGCCTTCATTCAAAATCTGTGGTGAAATACTTGTAATTTTTTTGGGGGGGGCCATTATTAATTTTATTTGAACACCATATAAAATCTCAATGCCCTCCATTTATGATGCCAAATGTTTACACAAACTTGCGAACAAAAAATAATTATTTGGACAAACATTTGAACATAATGTATATCAGTTTGAAAGTTTGTCTGAATGTTTGTACTCGCCTGTCATTGCTTGAAGGGGAAACCAATTTAAGGGAGGTTCTAAATACACCCATTATGTTTCTCTTTACCCCATGTTCTCTATTATTGTTAGGGATGACAATTTGAACCCAGCCCGACGGGAACCCTACTCCTCGACCCCGATTTGAGCGGTTTTTTCCCGAAAAATATCTCCAACGGGACGGGGATGGTATTTAAAGATCAATCTCCGATTAGATTCGGGCCGGGGATGGGGGGATAAGTGTCCTAGTCCCGTACCCAGCCCGTCTCTGTTCCAGTCCCCGTTTGTCCTTGAAATGAAATTACTAGTTTACCCATATATATATATATACACATATGGTAAATCCTCGTCCTCATATCTCAATCTTGTCTTCCGCTGTGTCTCTCTCTTTCTCTGTATGTGTGTATCGTCCTCCTCCATCTGTATGTGTTGATGATCCGATCATCCACTCACTCTCTCTCTCTCTCTCTTTCTCTCTCTCTCTCTGTGACACAGATCTTAGATCTGTTTGTGTATGTATACATGTATGTCTATGTGTCTGTTCATTTTTATTTTTTTTTGGTTTATGATCTATTGATGATTTTGTTGATATGTTGATGTTGAAAATGATATGTTGATGTTGATGATTCTGTTGATGATGTTGTTGTTGTTGATGGTGGTGTTGAAACAGATTTGGTGGGTAGGAATTTTGGGGTCGGGAAACCCGATCCCTGTTAGGGGACGGGGATGGGGATGGTGGTAGGTTCCCCATTGGGGATCGGGGCCGGGGCTGGGGCCAGGGATATTTTCACAATCGGGGATCAGGAACGGGGAGTGTGATCCCCGGCCCCGCCCCGCCCCGCTGCCATTCCTAATTTATTGTATGTAAAAGTTTTTTCTCCCCCTAAAGTACAAGGCTTGTAGTGCATGTGGTGGTGGGTGTAGAATTTTTTTAAGTCCGCATTTAGAAACACCCCCAATTTAAATAATGAATTTAGTATTTATTGCCATATTTTATGATTCTATTTCATTGATTTTCCAAATTTTAACCCACGTTTTAATATGGCTTACTTATTATCTATTATTTAAAATTTAGACAAACAAAATACCCTTTCAATTTGAATTTCACATTAATCCTCGTTTTTAAAATGTGCTTACGTTGCCTACATCTGAATTTGAATTCATTGACTTTTAAAAAGATTTTTGAGTATATATATTGTAATTAGACAATGAAAAATTTAATTGTAAACTTTTTAATTTTGTGGATAATGTGTGACTACGGTATGTTTAGAATTTTCCATGAATTAATATAAGACATGGGAGGTGAATTAATATAAAGAGTTATGTTAGGAATTTCAAATAAATTATCAAATTTTTTACCAAACTTTTCACATGAGTGTGAGATCAACACACATGTGATTTGTGTGAGTCCTATATTCATGTGAAATGATTGGTAGAAAATTTAGTAATTTATTTGAGATTCATAACATTTTCCTTTTCCTAATATAAGACAAGAAAGGTAGGATATATGTTAATGAGTAATGTTAAAGACCCTAAATAATCTACCAAATATTTTACCAAACCTCTCATTGGCTGTAGAATCTACACACATGTAAATTTATGTGAATTCTATACCCATATAAAAAATTTGATAAAATATTTAATAAATTATTTGAGATTCATAATATTTTCCTACGTTGATTCAATGCATTAGCATTAGTGACATCAGATTCATTTATTAGAGCACATTACATGGTATTCAAGACTGGTACAATACGCAATATTTTTTTTGGGTGCATGTTACATGTAAGTTAGGAGGGGGGGTGACTGTTTGTGTGCTCAATCAGGTCAAGTTTGCAAGAAAAATGAGAGAGAAAGGAAGACTAGGAGGCTGGATCCCTGTCGTGCATCAAAGAAGAAATCAGATAAACTAGAGTCCGTGGTCAGATGGTCGAAGAGCCAGCTTGTACACACTTTTTGTGGACAACTTGCCGGAGTCTATGAATCCAAAAAACCTATACGCTTTGTTCTCAAAGTTTGGTGTGGTCAAGGATGTTTTCATCCCCCAAAAGAGAAGGCGATTAACAAATTCAAGATTTGGGTTTGTTCGGTATGATTGCTCCATTGCAGCCACTGTCGCAGAACAAAAAGCCAATGGATTATGGATCAACGATAAATCTCTATCAGTTAAAGTTGCAGAGTACGATAAGCACACTGAGCCAAAGCAGAGGCTGAGAACCATAGCACCAAGACAACATTCGACAAGGCTCATACCAGCCATGGCAAACACAAACATAAGGACCCACGGCATTGACGACAGGACTTTTGCGGAAGTTATCAAAGGGGACCAACCAAGACCTGCATCAAGAATAACCATCAGAGTAGCAGAGATTGGTAATGGTTGGTTGCACGAGAGCCTAATTATGAGACTCAAAATGGGTCATTTTATTTTACAGGTGAAAAATGAACTCACCAAAAGAGGTGAACAAAATGTGATGGTCAGGGAAGGAGGAGGGCAGGATGTGCTGCTATCATTCCCCAACAAGGAAGAACTGCAGAGTAAAAAACCTCTGTTTCTAGACTGGTTTCAAGAATGGTCTGAATATATTACCGAATGGAGATCGGGTATGCATCTTCAGCAAGAGAGACACGTCTGGGTCAATTGCTACGGTGTCCCTCCTAACCTTTGGAGCTCCAACACTTTCAAAGAGATAGCAAGATTATGGGGGGAGTTGGTCTTCTTAGATGGTCATATAGGTACACCCAGTTCTTTTCGTTGTGGTAGATTTAGCATTATTACAAATGTTATGGATCCGATCACCACAAGCATCAACCTTGAATGCAACGGGAAAATTTATCCCATTAGAGTCTTTGAAGAGCAGTCCATTGAGGATACTAGCTCAAGCTCCAACAAAACAGCTTTCAAGGATCCACTTGAAGCTGTTGGATCCAAAGTTAATGGTGCACCGCAAAACATCCAGCACAAGCACACAGAAGAAGAAGATGATGACAAGGCTGCTGAAGTGGCAGGTGAAGTGGTCGAAGAGCCTGATTTAACAAATAGAGTGGTGACATCTCAGTTGAAGGGCAAGGGTGAGCTGGCTGCAGAGGGCAGCTGGAGTAACACCTCAGCCGTAGCAGAGACCATTTTTTGTGTGGGAAATTAAAAAGATGTGGGTTTATGTGCTGCAGAATCACCATTACCAGGAGTATGCCTACAGCATCGGTGCAATCAGATTGCTCAAAAAGGTGATGGAAATCAGCTAGATACAGCTGTTGGAAATCAGCAGCAAAGTGTAGAGTGTAATCCTTTTCCTCAAAAAGGAGCCCCTATAGCCTATCTAGCCCCTACCATAGATGGGCAACTACTTACCCCAGCCGTAGATGCGACAACAGGTTTTATAAAAAGCCTCAGTGAGCCCTTTAAGGAAAGACCTGGCATTTGCCTTGAGGTAAACTTGGACCACGGCCACAGTGTCCTGCAGCCCACTAAGTTAGCCCAAGTGAATCTGCAGCCCATGGGGCCATCAACTTACAGCTCACCAACAGCAGAGGAGGCACCCCAGTCCAAGACCAAACCAGCCCATCCATCCCAGGCCCCATCCGAAACCGGCCAAAGAAATGGAAAAGAAAAGGCAGCAGACACGACAAGATTAAACATCAATTACTTGCAGGCAGATTCTCTGGGTTCACTAGGAGAATGGAGCACAAAGGTGCAAGCACAAGTAAAGGTATCATCAAAGGAGCTAAATCAAGATCTTCAGCTGAACCTATTTCCTCCAACTCTGTTTCTGTAAGGGATATTCTCCAAGAAGCACATGCAACACTGCAGGTAGGGGAAAGTTTAGGCTTTGATTTTAAGGGTCAAGAAGCTGAGGTCATACAGAAACTCACATATATGGAGGAGCAGGATAAAGAAAGATTAGGAAGAGGAACTGGCATGGTGGAATAACTAACATCTACTGGAGGCATCTGAGAGTCAATTTGTTTCCAATGAAGTTGCTGAGCTAGAATATTAGAGGAATTGGGAGGCCTGCAAAGAGAAGGAAAATAAGGAAGCTTCTTCTTGATAAAACAATAGATATGGTCTTGCTTCAAGAAACAAAACAATCAAGCACTAATATTTTATGGGTGAAGAGTATTTGGCCCAGAGACAAGTTCGAATTTATGGCTGTGGATGCTGAAGGCCTAGCAGGTGGTTTGATTTGCATTTGGGACCCAGATTTTTTCCACCTTTCAGACTGTTGTTGCAACAGAAGCTTCATCTTTCTGTCAGGTAAAATCCAAAACTCTTTTGATTGTGTAATTATCAATATCTATGCTTCAAATGATGTAGTAAGAAGGAAGGAATTATGGGTGACCCTACTAACCCTAAAACATTCTTTCCCAAAACCATGGTGCCTTGGGGGGGGACTTTAATGAAATCAGAACAGTAGGGGAAAGGATAGGGGTCTCATGCAGGGACAGGGGCATGAAGGAATTCAACCAATTCATAGATAATTGTGAGTTGGTGGATGTACCAATGATAGGTAGAAAATTCACTTGGTGCAATGCTTTGGATGGGAATAAATGGAGTAGAATTGACAGGTTTCTCATTAGCCCTGAGTGGTTGGTGAGGTTCAAACTCAATCTCTGGGGCCTCCCCAAAACGGTCTCTGACCACTGCCCACTTGTACTTATGGAGGATGGTAGGGATTGGGGGCCTAAACCATACAAGTTTCTAAATGCTTGGCTCTTACACCAAAACCTAGCTTCTATAGTGGAGACCACTTGGAGGGAAACACAGTTGCAGGGGTCAGATAGATTCCTCCTGAAAAAGAAGCTGCAGGCTCTGAAAATGGCATTAAAAAAGTGGAGTAAAGAAGTCTATGGTAATGTTGCGAACAAGCTAAAAGATACAGAATCTGTCATACATGAACTTGATTTATTAGCTGAAACAAGGCCCTTGGAAGAGTCAGAGTTGACGCTACTAAGAGAGAAAAGAAATGAAAAGTGGTCACTAAGCAGGAAGCTGGAATGGGAGTGGCTCCAAAAGTCGAGGATGGACTGGACATTAAAAAGCGACAGGAACACCAAATTTTTCCATGCAATGGCAAGTAGTAGGCAAGCTAGAAACACCATCAACTCCATTACAGTAGGGGATGCGTCTTTTGAAGAGCCAAATGCTGTCAAGCAAGAGGTATGGAATCATTTCTCAAATATATTCACAGATGATTGGAAGATCAGACCTGTCTTAACTGGGGACTTCAAGAGTGTTAGATCCAGTCCTTCTTTTCACTTGTTAGAAGCTGAATTTTCTGAAGAAGAAATTTGGGCAGCAATCAAAGACTGCAATGGGAACAAAGCCCCAGGTCCAGATGGCTTCAACTTGTTGTTCTTTCAGAAATTTTGGAATCTACTCAAAGTTGATATTCTTAACTTTATGAAAGACTTCTATGCGAATGGCAAACTGGCTCTGGGTTTAAGCAGTTCCTTTATTACTCTTATCCCAAAAAAGGAGAAAACTGTGTCTTTAAATGAATACAGACCCATCTGTTTGATTGGCTCTGCTTACAAAATTCTCTCAAAAGTACTCACAGCTAGGCTTCAACAAGTCCTGCCTACGGTAATCGGAGACTCACAATCAACTTTTCTGAGGGGTAGAAGCATTCTTGATGGAGTCTTGATCGCAAATGAAGTTGTGGATGGCTGGCACAAATCCAAGAAAACAGGGTTGCTCTTTAAACTAGACTTTGAAAAGGCGTTTGATTCCATCAATTGGAATTTTCTATTCTCAATGCTTACAAATTTTGGGTTTGGACAAAAATGGATCTCATGGATGCGGGAATGTGTCTCCACTGCAAGAATTTCAGTTCTTATCAATGGCTCTCCAACTAAGGAGTTCAGTCCCCAAAAAGGTCTTCGGCAAGGTGATCCCTTATCACCACTCCTATTCAACTTGGTTGTTGAGGCACTGAACATACTATTTCAGAGAGCTATGGAGTTGAATTTACTAAAAGGGGCATCTATTGGCTTCAACCAAGTGCGACTCTCCCACCTACAATTCGCAGATGATTCACTACTATTTTGCGAAGCTGAGCTATCAGAAGTCCTTGCTTTGAAAAGACTACTCCGATGCTTTGAAATGGCTTCAGGCCTCAAAATCAATTACCACAAAAGTGTGGTGTGTGGTGTTGGTGTCTCAATCTCTGAACTTGCTGTTTTTGCATCCCTATACTGAATTGCAAGAGCCAAACTCTCCCACTTAAGTATCTAGGATTGCCTTTGGGAGCGAATCCAAGGAGAAAGAAAACATGGCAATCGGTTATTGATAAGTTTAAGTTGAGACTTGCTGGTTGGAAAAGGAGACTCCTCTCTTTCGCAGGCCGATTAATATTGGTGAAAGCAGTACTATCAAGCTTACCTGTATACTTCTTGTCTCTTTATAGACTACCTGAAGGAGTTGCTAAGGAGCTAGATAAAATTCAAGCCTCATTCTTATGGGGAGGCTCAGATTCAAGGCGAAAAATCCACCTAGTGAAATGGTCGGAGGTTACCAAGAGTTTAAAGCAGGGTGGGTTGGGCATTAGAAGAGTGAAGGATGTAAATGTGTGCTTACTCCTGAAGTGGTGGTGGAGATTTGCATCTGAAAATGACTCATTATGGAAGAAAATCATCTGTAGCAAATACAAATTCCTTGGTGGGAGATGGTTCCCAAACCTCAGCCCAAGCATCAAGTGATCAAACATCTGGAATGGTATTGTATCAGCAGTGGAGCTGAACGAGTCCGTCTTCCAATACTATACCAATAACCTAAAATTAAAGGTGGGTAATGGTTGTAGAATCAGGTTTTGGAATGATTATTGGTGTGGAAATATTCGTCTAAAAGATGAGTTTCCTCGGATATACAGGCTGTCACTCAATAAGGATGGATTACTCAAGGACTATGTGGATGACTCTGGCCCTACTAAGCATTGGGTGTTCACATTCAGGAGGCCCCTTTTGGCCCTACTAAGCATTGGGTGTTCACATTCAGGAGGCCCCTTTTTGACTGGGAGAAAAGCGAACTACTTAGACTCAATACCACCCTATGTCCAACTCCCATACTTAACCTGGAAGCACAAGACAATGCAGTATGGTCAGAAGCTATTGCAGGGGAGTCTCTTGTCTTGATATTCTATAATTTTATCAGCACTGTCCATGGAACATGTAATCATCCAATTCATCTGGTGTGGAACAAGCAACTCCCACCCAAAGTGCAATTTTTCAGTTGGCTCGCATGGAAATACAAGTTAAAAACCTTTGTCTTCCTTCAGCGAATTGGTATCTTAGATGGGTCTGCCTCTACCCTATGCATATTCTGTCAAGCACAACAGGAAACAGCAGAACATGTACTCATCTCCTGCCATCTGGTATGGAAAGTTTGGACTGGGTTGTTACAGTGGTGGGGGACTACTTGGGTTGTCCCAAATTCTGTCTCAAACCTGCTACTTTGGTGGTCAGGTTTTGATTGCAGAAAGTCTGAACGTCGAATATGGAATGCTATTCCTCTTGTAACTCTATGGTCCATCTGAAAACATAGGAATGAGTGTCTCTTCCAAGCATCTTCGCCAAATCTGCAGGAGCTGCAAGAGCTCATTGTCACCAGGATTGCCATTTGGTTGAAAGCTACGTCCACGAAGCTTCACTTTTCGATCAATGATTTTCTGTACAACATCTCAGCTATTAGGCATTGCATCAACGAAGGTTAAGCTAGGGTGCTGTCTGTTGATCAGCTTTGGATTCTGGGGTGTCTGCTGCATAGGAATGGATGCTTTGGAGTTTTGCCACCGCTGTGTGTTTTGCCACTGTCTGATGTTTGCCACTGTTGAGTTTTGCCACTGCTGTGTGTTTTGCCACTGTCTGATGTTTGCCACTGCTGAGTTTTGCCACTGTCTGGGGTGCCCGTATATGCTGAGTTTGTGCCACTGCTGGTTCTTTTATCTTCCTTAGGCATTGCTCTATGTTGTGTGCCTGCTGTTTCTTTTTGTTTTCTTTGCTTCTGTTTGTTTTTCTCCTTTTGTTGGTTTCTCACCAACCGGAACTTTGAGCTTCTTCTAGCTCTGAGTTCCTCTTTATTGATGTCTCTCTCTTTTGTTTGATCCCATCAATAAAGATTTATTTTGCTGTTTCAAAAAAAAAAAAAAAAAAAAATCAGGTCAAGTTTGCAACTCAAAAATAATCCAGTTTTTTATTTATTTTTATTTTTTTTTAACACATCACCTTTCTACTTTTTTGTACATCTTTTCATAAAAAGATAAAAAGTACACTTATTTAGGTCATCCCAAACAAGTCTCATTTTGATAATCTGAATGTTTTATGTTTTAAGATATATTGAGTAGATTAAATTTGTAAAAAAATCAAGTTAATCATACATCAGTAATCTTTTCATTCAATCATATTTGTATCTAAAAAAATAAATGATATGTATGGTTTTAAATATAAAACTAAATTAAAAACAATTAATGATAAGCGTGATTTTAAGTATAAAATTAAAAATGATTGGATGAAAAGGTTATTGATATCCAATTTATTTATTTTGTAAGTATGATCTACTTAATAAAAAAATCAGACGGATCTGATACTTGTAACCTCATGATTTCATCATCATATTTATGAATTATATTTTCAAAAATATGTCTCTTTTTTTGAACAAATATAATTTAATCACAAACCTACAATTATTGAATCAATTTTTTATTTTTTATTTTTTTTATTATAGATAATTCACATATGAGTATATTATTCAAACTTAAAAATTAGACCCACTTTTTAACGTGTTATTTCTCTCTTATATCTCCTTCAATTATTAATTAATTATGTTACTTATATATCATTGGATCTAAAAACGTGTGTAAATCATTTTTCTTCACGTATAGAGGCTAAAAAATAAATGAAATAGATTATCGATGTGGGATTCCGCAACCCATAATAATACAGTCTAACACAATTATAGGCGAGAGAGAAACTTTTCGTTTTAGGAAAAAAAAAAAAAAAACCTATGTTATTTATTTATAGCAGCTATAATGCAATGTATCTCTACGTT
Organism: Camellia sinensis; assembly: GCF_055761805.1. NCBI lineage: Eukaryota > Viridiplantae > Streptophyta > Magnoliopsida > Ericales > Theaceae > Camellia > Camellia sinensis. Next base: position 89,475,408 of record NC_138965.1, read on the forward strand.
CATTACTAGTTAAGGGGTACTAGAGATAGAGATTACCCAGTATTTGCATCAACTTAAACAATTAAGAAAAATGCTATAGATCTTAAATTTTTTACTAAATAAATGATTAAATATCTTACATGAGTATGGGATCCATAAAATTATGGACCCTACATTCATGTAAGACATTTGTCCATTTATTTAGTAGAAAATGTGATATTCCTAACATTACCCAACGATTAATGTTAATTTCCTCAATGTTTTCATTAACTTCACAATAAATGAAAATCCTTATATAGTTTCCTCAATATTTTCATTAATTTCACAATAAATGAAAATCCATGCATATAAGGAAAAGAGTAGTTACTTGTTCGGTCACCAAATGAAAAGAAAAGAAATCATTTTATCAAAACAAACTTGAATCATGAAGATGGTATATTATTGCGGACCTTATGCTCATGTGAGACATTTGATCATTTGTTTAGTAGAAAATTTGGTATTCTTAACATTACCCAACAATTAATGGTAGTTTCCTCAATATTTTCATTGACCTCACCATAAATGTAAATCCATGCATATAAGGAAAAGAGAAGTTACTTGTTCAGTCACCAAAAGAAAATAAAAGAAATCATTTTATCAAAACAAACTTGGATCATGAAAATGGAGCATTATTGTGGACCCTACATCCATGTGAGACATTTAGTTATTTGGTTAGTAAAAATTTGGTATTCCTAACATTACGTAACAATTAATGTTAGTTTCCTCAATATTTTCATTAACTTCACAATAAATGAAAATCCATGCATATAAGGAAAAGAGAAGTTACTTGTTCAGTCTCCAAAAGAAAAGGAAAGAAATTATTTTATCAAAACAAACTTGGATCATGAAGATGATATATTATTGCGGACCTTACACCCATGTGAGACATTTGATCATTTGTTTAATAAAAAATTTGATATTCCCAACATTACCCAATAATTAATGTTAGTTTCCTCAATATTTTCATTACTTCACAATAAATGAAAATCTGTGCATATAAAGAAAAGAGAAGTTACTTGTTTAGTCACCAAAAGAAAATAAAAGAAATTATTTTATCAAAACAAACTTGGATCATGAAGATGGTACATTATTGTGGACCTTACACCCATGTGAGACATTTAGTCATTTGTTTAGTAAAAAATTTGGTATTCCTAACATTATCCAACAATTAATGTTAGTTTCATTAATATTTTCATTAATTTCACAATAAATAAAAATCCATACATATAAGAAAAAAAGAAATTACTTGTTCAGTCACCAAAACAAAAGGAAAGAAATCATTTTATCATGAAGATGGTACATTTACTTTATTAGCCATAGCCATCCTTTGCTCTCTATAAGTAGACTAAATTGATCTCTGTCCATTCATATCATCAGCTCATAAAGCTATTATTCATCACACAAAGAGTCATGAAAAAACCATTTCATTCCCTTGTCTCCACCATATTTGCAATCACCATCTCCATTATCTATCTCTCTCCATGTTCCCTTCTTGAAGCTAATCCTGTCGGATTTAGTGTGGACCTCATCCATCGAGATTCACCATCATCTCCCCTCTACAATTCTTCTCTAAGTCATTTTGAACGCGTGAGCAGTGCTTTGCATCGGTCAACCAATCGTGTCAAGTATTATACACGAGCTTCTACAACACCACAGTCAGCCTACGGTGATGTATTTTCTCAGGGTGGAGAATATCTAATGAAAATAACAATTGGAACACCACCCGTTAGTATCCTAGCCATTGCTGACACTGGTAACGACCTTATATGGACGCAATGTTTGCCTTGTTCTGATTGTTACAAGCAAAAAGCTCCTTTCTTCAATCCTAGAAGTTCCTCAACATACAAAGAAGTTCCTTGTGATTCAGACAGTGCATGCCAAACTCTTGGAGGAGCCTTTTGTACTCTTGGTATTTGTCAGTACGCGGTGCAATATGGTGATGGTTCCTACAGCCAGGGTTATCTTGCCACCGAAGCGGTCACTTTAAGTTCCACCACTGGGCGACCAGTGTCCCTCCCTAATAAAATCATTTTTGGGTGTGGGTATGAAAATGTAGGTTCATTTAGTGAGAATGGATCAGGCATAATTGGCCTTGGGGCTGGACCACTTTCTCTTATTTCCCAATCGCGGTCTTCAATTGGTGACAAATTTTCCTATTGCTTGGTGCCATTGTCTTCAGACAACACAAAGTCTAGCCAAATGAATTTCGGTCAGAATGCTATAGTTTCAGGAAATGGAGTGGTATCTACTCCAATGACTCTAAACAGCTTTTATTTCTTGACTTTGGAAGGCATCAGTGTTGGGGGTCAAAGGCTAGAATTTTACGACTCTTCATCATCACCAAATGCTTCTGGTTCCTTTGAAACTGATAACATGATCATAGACTCGGGAACATTATTGACATTCCTTCCACCAAATTTTTACAGCCGGTTAGAATCAGCAGTTCGTAGTGCAATTAAAGAGAAACCAATGGCCGACCCACAACAGCTTTTGGATTTGTGCTACAAATTTAGTAATGAAATCTCATTTCCCATTATTACAGCACACTTCACCGGTGCAGATGTGAAATTGAGTCATTTGAATACTTTTATCGAAACAAGCAGTGACCTTACGTGCTTTGCTTTTGCCCCAGCATACACGGGAGTTTTTGGTAAAGTCGCACAAACGAACTTCTTGGTTGGCTATGACCTCCGTAAGGGAATTGTGTCCTTCAAGCCTATGGATTGTGCGAGAGAGTAATGTTCATGTTAGATATCTATACTATATGTAAAGTGAACGCTCCTTACGGTGTTTTGAAGTCTTAATTTCTTATATTGTCAGATGTGTACTTTTTAATTTAAGAAAAAAAATAAAATTTTATAAAGTGAACATTTCTTATGGTGTCTTAAAGCATTGGTTTCTTATGTTGTCACATGTGTACATTTTTATTTTAAAAAAACAATAAAATTAGATAGATGCGAGAAGAGGACTTGAACCTAAGACTTATATCAAATGAATTTTTTTTTTTTTACCACTTAACTAGCACACAACATATAATAAATATTTTATTTTATTTTTATTTATTTAAATTATACACGTATTACTTGTATATATATATATATATATATATATGCGCGCGCGCGTATTTTTTCATCGTTTCTTAATTATTGTACTTGTTAGTTGTATGGTCTATGGGTGTCAACTAGATGGCTTATTATAACAATTTGAAAATTTATTTATTTATTTATTTTTAATTCTGTATCAATATTAATTAAATATAAATGAGAAAAAAATAAAATCCATTTTATAATTTTATATGTGATTTTATAATTGGGATCAAATATATAATTTTGTAAAAGAGTGTAATTAGTATAATTATAATAATCTTTTAGGGCCAAAGTGTAATTAATAAAAAGTAATTATTATCCTATGAGTTGAGCCACTAACAATATGTCAAATGTATGCGAGTGCCATAATTTTAGTTTACCTTACCAAAATAGATACTCTCTCGTTTTAAAAATTTTCTCTCTAAAAAACCTCCATCTCGGCCTCACCGTTGGCTGGCCTAGCTTTCTCTCTTTGCGCTGTTGTTTTTCTCCTAATAATCTTGAGCCCCCATTTGTTTCCCAGTTTTCTTCCTTTTCAGATCTAACCTCTAGATTTGTTTAGGGTCCTTTCGTTTTAGTTTAGGTTGTTTGTGTTCTCAGGTTTTCTTTGGGTTTTTTAGCTGTTTATACCTTGGGTGGTTTTAGATCTTTCTTCACTTTGTGGGTTGGTGTTTTGGAAGCTTTGTTGGGTGGGTTTGGTGGGTTCGTTTCTCGGCCTTGGGTTCAGCTTCGGCCTTGCGTTGACCTTGGGTGGGTTGGTTCAGGAAATTCATTCGGGCACTTCGCTGCAAGAGGGAGTTTGAGGGGTGGAGGATCCAGAGATGTTTAGGATCTTCATTCGAGCGCTCCGTGCGAGTGGGAGTTTGAGGGATGATTTCCGTTCAATCCTTTGGTGGTCGGTGTTTGTGTTCGGTTAAGCTTGAAGAGGAGAGTGAAGCAAGAAAAAGCTAAGCATCTGCAATGGAGGGTGATGTTTGGGTTACGGAGAAGAGGAGAAGGAAGCAAAGGAGGTTCAGAGGTGAAGAGGTCCAGAGGCTCAGAGGAGAAGGAAGGAAAGGGGTTTAATTTTAGAGTGTTAACAAAATGTTCAGAGGCTGTCGATGTTCAGAGATGAAGCAAAGGAGGTTCGGTCACGGGTGGTCCTCGACGGCGATGGAGGAGTCTGTGTGTCCGGCAAGTATGGAGGTTGAGTGTTTCAAGTGTGTATCAGTGCATCAAGTGTGTATCAGGCAACCGGTGGAGGTTGAAGTCGAGAGCAAAGAATTTTGGAGGTTGAGTGTGTGGTTTTTTAGTGTATCTGTGCAGCAGTCCCGGTGCAGCAGTCCAGCTGAAGAAGTAGTTTCAGAGGTTGAGTGTCCGACAATGGTGGTTCTCGACGGGTGGTCCTCGACGGTAATGGAGCCCGAGTGTCCGGCAATTTTGGTGGTTGAGTGTCCGACAATGGCGCAGGGTGCTCGGGTCAGGCGTGGGGCTCAAGAGTGTCTCAGTGTTTGAGTCAGACGTGGGGGCGGGGGCTCATGAGAGTGTATCAGGCGTGGGTCTACTTTCAGTGTATCTGTGTTTAGGTGGGGGTTCAAGAGAGTTTGGTTGTTTTTTTCTTTATTTTATTTTCTAGTTGTATTTTAAAATGTAAAATCGTGAGGCTAAGAGGTTGGTTATATGAACGTGAGTAGCAGTAGTAGAAGAGTGAGTATTTACCCTTCGAATCTCTCTCAATGCGTTTTATCTCCTTGTACCTTTAAATTTCATATTTTTAATGAAATTTTTCTTTGCTGATCAAAAAAAAAAAATGTATGCGAGTGCCATGGAGGAAAAAGCTTGGAACCAGATTTACAGTACCAAATTTGCTCAGAATTGATTTTTGTGGTAGAGATTAATTTGTTAAAATATAGGGTTCATGAGTGAAATAAATTATAATCATTAATTGCTATTTTTGGATAAATTTTGAATAGAAATTTCTGAGTTTGTAGTCCCTCTCGTGCATGGATGGGCAACGTGTAGTGTTTTTTTTTTTTGATTAGCAAAAGAGAACTTTATTGATGACGAAAACATACAAATACATATGAGTTGAACATCAATAAAGAGGTGGAAGAGCAGAAGCGCATCAAAGCTAACAACCCAATCCCAACTAGGTTGGCACCGAGAAGAGAGCCCAATCATCTGCGAGCACAACCACAAAGGGATGGTGAGAGACCATGCCCAGAAATAAAATAAAGACCCCAAAAACTCAATAGCATCATCTATAATCCAATAGCATCATCTATAATCATCACTTGGCATCATCTAACCAATATTGCAAACTACACAACAAACCAACTGCACATCCTATAACACCAGCAGCTAGACACCCAGCAGCTACAAACGGCCAGATGTAGACACCCCATTTTTGACCGTCCTCAAGACTTGGACGTCACCGTTTGAACACTCGGTGATTATCCTTGTTTGCGTTCGTTTGGAGTTCCCGGAGGCCTCGGCTCGCGTGCCTTGCCTCAGGATCTCCGAACTCAACCGTTTAGTGTCTGGTTTTGCACCAAACACTTGTGTTTTGCCTTGGAAGGGCAAGGTGGGGTTTGTAGACCATCCCCACCCATCACCGGCAGTGGCTAGATGCCACCGGCTGGTTTTTGCTGCCACCGGCAATATAGTTTGCCGGCCGGCACTATTTGTTGCCGGTCAGCACTTTTTTGTGCCGGTCGGCACTCTTTTTGGCCAAGATGGCATTTTTGGCCGGCCGATTGCTGTTCATCTGCTTTTGCAGATATTTTTAGACAGCTGTATTGCTTTTGCTCCCCTCCATACACGTGTATGGAGGGATCTCCCTCTTGCAAAGCTTGTCTTGTAAGCTTTACAAGAGGCATATAGAGAGGGTCTCTCTCTAAGGCAAGAAGAGGGCTTTTAGACATTTTTGAGGGAGGAAAATACAGACCAAGCTCTGGTTTTTCTAGGGTTAGGGTTAGATATACACTCTCTATCTCTCTTTCCCTCTTATTTGCACACTAGGTGTTTTGTGTCTCACTATTGCACACAAACACCTAGTGTTTCACCTTCCTCTTGGAGCTGAGGTTCCAAAGAGTGTGTTTTGAGATTTTGGTGTTGGATTCAAGCTCAAGAAGGCCATTGGAGCACCATTGTTGAAGAGGACTACAAGGGTAAGAAACTAGTCCCTTTTTCCCCCATTTTTGCTTTGATTTTATACCTATCTTAGAGCTGTTTTTTGTGCTTGTTGTATAACATAAAAAAGTTCTGTTTTTAGGCCATCTTTATTGTTTATTAAGAGTGTTTTGTTGTTTGAGGGTTGTTGACCACCCTTAGGCCTTGAAAGGCCTCATTTTGAGCCATTTTGTGTTAGCTCCGGGATTTTGGTGTTGAGGTCTCTTCACCACTGAAATCTTGAGGGATTTCAGTGGTGAAGATAATGCTTTGAAGTCCCAAGAAGGAGAGGGCCACCCCCTCTCCTTGTTGTCCTTGAAAAGGGCATGTTTTGGCCTCTTAAGAAAGCCTATGCTTGAGTGTGTGTTGAGCATGTTTGGTTTGTTTTTCATGCTTATATATCTATAATATAACATGATTTCAAGACGGTTATGGAACTCCATGCATGTTTAGCATAGTTGCCATGTAATGCCTTATTTTTGCCTTAATGTGCCTTAGGTTGTTAGCCTTTGTTGGAGCATGTTTTAGGCTTAGTCTTGTGAAGATTTTGTGCATATCTTGCCATGTTTTAGCTCTGTCCATAGTCATTTGGGTTGATTTTGGCATGCTTGATATAGCTCCTTTGTATTTAGGCTTGTTGGCCTTGAGTATGTGCATGTGTAGCATGCCATCTTTGCATTGTTTTGGTGATTTGGGATCATTCTACATGCTATTTCAGTCCCATTTCCATGCTTGTTTGATTGCTTTGCATGCCTCTTTAATGCTTTGAAAGCATGTCTTGCAATGCTCCATGTTTTGGTGCCTTCGCATGCCTTTGTTTTTGAGCCATCTAGATGCCATCTAAGTGGTCTCTTGGGCCTTATGTTAGGTGCTAAAAACCTGTTTTAGGTTGCTTAATGCATGCCATGTTTGTTGTGATAAACATGCTTCAAAGCTTCATGACTTGCCTTAAGTACTTAGACCATGCTTGCATGCATTTGCTCGTCTTGTTTAACATGATTTGGCATCATTTTATGACATGATTTCAATGCTTATGTTGCATGCTAATTGTTCATGTTTGTCCCTTTCAAGTGTGCTTGAATGTTGTTTGATTTGTGCTTAACTGTTAGTCCTTATGTGCATGTGTGTGTGCATGCCATTTAGCTCTCACTCTTTAGCACTTTTGGCTACTGTTTTAGGCCTTTTTAGAGTTGCCTAATTCATGTATAAGTCCATCTTGCCATCCATTTGCATTGCCATGTGTATGCTTGCATGATTGCATAAGTGCCTTGCCATGTCATGTTGCATTCCTAGCTTGTATGCCTAGGTTGCATTGCATTTTGCATGCATGCCTTGCTCCTTGAATTGGTGATAGGAATTGGGCCTAATTTGTTTGATTGGTTTGCATGCATTTGAAACCAAAGTTGCATGCTTGGTTCCTTGGACCATCATGCATGGAAATGCGTGATTGGTGGTCCGAGAATCGAGGCACATGTCCCTTTGAGTCATTACAATGATAAGAGACATGGTTGGTGCATACATGCCTTGAATTGTGCTGCCATGCCTTGTTTTGCCCTCTGTTGCTGTGAGTTGCAGGTTCTGCAGGAATACTCTGCCGACCGGCAGTGTAATGTGCCGACCGGCACCATTTTCTCTGCCGACAAACCCTATTTTGTGCCGATGGCCATACTACACTGCCGGTGGAAATTTCAATCAGCCGGTGGTGATCCTCTCTGTCCAAGGGATCAGTCCTGAGGTTTTGACAGCCTCCAGAGGAGGAAAGGAAGGAAAGCAGAGACAGCTTGCGCATGGTGGCACGCTTCCCGAGGCGTTTTCCTGCTTTAATTAATTTATTTAATTTGTTAATTAAATTAGTTAATTTGTAATATTAATTAGCTTGCGTAGTTAATTAATTTGTAATATTTATTTGGTTCCTCCGAGCGAGGGCAAATCTGTAATAAGTGTGCGTGGGTGGTGTGTATGTCTTCCAACCTCACTTCTTTCTTCCCTTTTACTTACCCGCTTTAATGGTTAGTATTAGGACACGTTTAAATTAGCATACCTCATGCTATGCATGCGTGCATCCATGCATTTGTATTACATGCATTGAGCTCGGTACATCATGCTAACTGCATATGTATTTTCAAATTCCAAACTGAATATGTGTTAATTGTGCATTTTCACATGACATGTCTAGGTTAGCCGAGCCTATCTTAGCAACACTTTGTATGCGATGCATTAGGCACTTAACATGGACTTGGATCATGCATGTTTGCTAACGAGTTCTTTGTTTTGGCACGGAGTACGATGTAAGTATTGCCGCTTTAGCATATCGCATGAGTGTGAATGTTGCCATGTCAGCATGCTTAACATGTGGCTAGATGCTTATGTGTTATAAACTGCCTGAATGCCTGTGGGTGAAGGTTGGATTGTTTGAGTTGGAAAAACTCGTTGAAATCCGTGTTTTAGCCTACTTGCGAGTAGCAAATTCCAAAGCATTTTCAAACCGAACGGATATGCAATGTTTATTTCCAAATTAGGCAATCTAGTCTATACTTGTTTGCTGCGCGCATAACATAGTAATTCTAGGCTAACAATTGGTTTAAGAACACATAAAGTTTTCAAAAACGGATATCACGGTTAGTAGAGGCCGGTCTTCGGACCGGGCGAAAGGGGGTGCTCATTGCTGACCTTCCCCGATCGTACCCAAGCTCCCGAGCCGAGACAACTCCGGTGATGACGGACATGTGGCCTTCGGCACCGAGTCAGGGTTTCCTAAATTCCCCCATTTTAAAATATTTAGGTGGCGATTCTGTATCTGGCAAAGCAGTCCATGTTTGGCACTACTTTTTCAAAAATCTGTTTCTCAAAACGATTTGCCAGATTTGGACTCTTTGGTTCAGATTAAGAACCGTGACACAAATCGAGAGTCCGAACTGTAGTAGCGAGGCCCACGCGGGCGCTGTTACAGTTTCTGGCGACTCTGCTGGGGAGTTTAGAGAGCTTGACTCAAACTTGTGATATCCTGTTTTGATCTCATTTATGTGTTTCTTTGCATTGCATGTGCATTGGTGCGCCTAGGAACACAGTGTTTGCCATCTGCCATTCCTGAACGGTTTGCCGGAGGCTTGTCTTGTCAAGGCATGTCCATAAGGCTGACCGGCTATGGGCTCTGACAGCATGGGAACACAAACCCCGGTTTACCGGGCCACCCTTTTTGACCATTCGACCTAGTGCATATTCAGATCCATAGTGACCATTCCAAATTAGGACAGGCTGCTTACCCGATATTAGGTTGTTTGAGAACCGCTGCGTGCATAGTGAAACCCTAGCTCCTGACAAAATAGGACAGGGAAACCCTACCCCAACATAGGGGTGTTTTGGCTCTCTTTTCCTTGCTATGTGCTTTTAGAGTGTATCTCTACAGGAACGCATATACCAGTTTGCGAGTTTGAGTATCGGGCCCGAAGGCGCCAGAATCAGTATTGTTGAGAATCAGTTATCAGGAATCAGTTATCCGCGGGTATCAGATTCAGTATTTTGGGAACAGAAATCTGGGAACAGTGATCAGCAGTAGGGTACAGTTGTTTGGCTACACCCATGTTTGATCAGTTTGGGCTGAAATGCTGTCTGTTTTTCTTTCAGTTCAGAGAGTTGCAGAGTTGATACAGAACAGCCAGTGTCTCCCCTTTGCCGAGGCAAGATTTATGGCGACACAAAGTTCAGAAGAAATTGTGGTTATGACGGCTGCATTGGAGCAGGGAACCGCTCCGCAGAGTGAGGCCAACATCAGTATGTCATACCCGCCCAGGTCGCCCGTTGTGTACCCGGTTTGGGCTCCCCAGTTATACCAGGCTCGTGAGCCCACCACCTTCGAATTAATGGGGATGATAGGCGATCTCCAAAGGTCTGTGGCAGACCTCGCCTATGGAATATCGACTTCACCTCCAGCGGTGCCGTATGCCGGGAATTTTGTACCACAGGAGCCCCCACTACTGGGGCGGATTGTGATAGAGCTCAGCCAGCCAGAGGTGGCTTCCGGCTATAGCCACGACATGTCAGCACCGACCCAGACCCTTGATCAGGCTGAGGCCAGAGGAAAAGACAAGGCAAAGATAGATGCCGACCCCATTGAGCAACTGCTGTGGGCAGTCGAGGCTCTGAAGGCCAGAGGAATGAGCAAGCAACAAACATCTGCAATAGTAACCAAAGCTGTAGATGATGCTTTCCCCGCTCCAATCAAAGGCAGTTCAAGCAAGACAGAAAACCGGGATGGGCCCCGTCATGCCCAGACAATTCCAGTAGCTCCCACCCCTGCACCGGGAAAGGTTCAAAAAGCCAAGGCAGCGTCAGCTGATCCTTTCGCCAGCGCATCTGGCAAGAATCCTCAAACTGCAAAGTACCTGCCCCGAGGGCGCAGGGTCTTTCATGACCTCCACATGCCTTTGTCTAGGGCATTGCTAATATTGGCGAAGAATGGGCATCTTAAGCCTTTGGAGCCCCGGCCACTCCCGAAGAATCTCCCCGCCACCCATGATGCTACCTTGTACTGCGCGTACCATCAACAGTCCGGTCACAGTACCGATGGATGTTCCCGCCTTCGTCATGAAGTGCAGGATTTGATTGATAACAAGGTTATCCTACCACCCACCTCGGGCAAGCCCGTCACCACTCAGTTGTTGGATTTCGAGGGCTCAGATACTGCGAGTATGTAAAGTGAACCGCCTGCGGGCAACATTTGGTGTATTTTTGAAGCGTCTGGCACGCATTTTTGAGCATCGGTGAAACCGAGTTTTGTAAATCTTGGCTTGGATGTTGAGTCAGTCTTTTGTTTTGAGTCTGTCTCTTTGTCTTGAGTCAGTCTTTTTTGCTTAAGGGTCTGTCTGATTGTATCGAGTCAGTCCCCGTTGTATATAATACCAGGTGATTCTGGGGTTGTTGCCTCGAACACCATTTTGTTTTGTAATTATTATCTGTCTTTGTCTTGAGTCTGTTTCTGCCGAGGGGCCAGTTGCACCAACGGAGCCGATTGAAACAGCTGTTGCTATCTCAACTTCATGCTTGCTTTCAGCATAAGGACCAGAGAATTTGATCGGGCTGACAGTACATCTCGCCTGCTCTCCTGTGTGCCAAACTCATTGCATTAACCTAAGTTTTTCAAAAAACAAACCTCTTGAACACTGCGGCGATAAAAACGAAGAGGAAGGAATTCCTCGGGTTTTGCAAAATTTTGATCATTTTGAGAGAAAGAAAGGCGTGCTAACCCTTTTTATGAATGAAATCATGCTTGTCGGCGTGAGTACTGAGAAGGACCCTGGCCTGATCCAGATTGGTTCCACACTATCTTCGGCGCGAGTGAGTCGTCGCCTTCTTAAAAACTTTCAAAAGCAAATGTTTTACGCGGCCCTGCGAAGACCTGTGTGGAATCCCTCTTGAGGTCGCGCAGCCTAGGATCGCTCTCGGCCTCAAGATTCAACCTATTTGTTTTCCGAGTTTGAACCCGTTCAGAACGTTCAGAAAGTTCAACGGACAAACGCCATGAAAGGCTCGTGTGGCCAGTTTTGAAGTAGCCCTCGAACAAGAAGCATCAAAGCCGAATCGGAAGGAGTAGATCTCGCCGGAAGAAGCTCGTAGAGTAACCCTGATGGATTCTCCGCAAATCAGTGCAACAGCCGTTCTCCTAGATACAGAGAGGCTTCAATTTCAAAGAAACCATTTGGCATGGACTTGCTACACTTTTACCCTTTGAGAGGCTCGCTGGGCCGAAAACCCGGAAGGGCGGTCCAGGCAAAAGTTAGAGCAAGAGAAAAATATAAAAAAAAAGAACAAAAAAAAAGAAAAGCAAAAAAAAAGAAGAAAAGAAAAAAGAAACGAACAAAGGAAAATGAAAAGAAGCTCGCAAGGTCGAAAACCCGCATTGGGCGCCTTGGCAAAAGTGAGAGCCTAAAAAAAAAAGTGAAGGTTAAAATACCCGAGTGGACCTTAACCGGAACTACGTAAGGCTTGATTCCCATGTTTGGGATACGTAGGCAACTTCATCACGAAGTCCAGCCCCCAACGCTTTCATAGCGTCTCAGTCCATGCAATGGTTTCAATTTCACCTCAAAGTCCAGTGGCCAACACCCTTCAAGGTGATTGTGTCCATATATGTGTTGTGACCGTCTTCGTCGTCGCTGTGTCCAAGAGATCGACCACCGCCAATGAAGACTGTTTACAGATTGCTGCGGCACCATCCAAACAAGGGGCAACTTTCCGTTGCCACCCGCCGTCGTGAGACGCCGTTCAAACCAGGGGCAACTTTCCGTTGCCTCCCCCCCCTTTAAACCAGGGCCAATTTTCCATTGCCTCCGATCCGAGGTTGCGCATCTCGAAGAGTAAGTTCTATGCTTGTTAAGCATCAGCTGTTTGAAAAATAGTTTTTGAAAATTTTTACTGAGGTTGACTATTTTCTCGAAAACTATTCTATTTTCCAAAACTGGACCATTGTCTTGGACCCAAAAGGAAAATTTTCAGTGCTTGCTGCCTGACTTGCATGCTTTTCAAATCAAAAATCGAACAAGTACGTTAATCCGACTCTCGTTTTGATCAAAACCGTTTTAGTAGAAAGCAAAAACAAAGAATGGTTAAAATGATGAACTAGGGGCACAGTTGAGTCAGGTGTTCTGTCTTTCCCCCGTCACCAACGTACTTGCCAGAAGAGCACTCTGCCCGCCGGAAGAAATAGCTGTGAGCTAACGGCATCAGGCGTGAACCCGCAACTTCCTATTCATCCATTAATCACCCCGGGGAGGGATGAAAAATGAGAGATTGAAGAATAGAGAGGTGTGAGCTGAGAGAAAAGTGAGGAAAAGGGTTTTGAGAGAAAATCCGAGCTTGAGAGTCGAGTGATGTGAGGATCACAAATCAGAAAGGGTGGGAAATAATACCCAGATTGAACTGGCTCCTCATGGTCCGAGGTCTCCCATCTTCGTTTACGCGTCTGTGTGTCGTGTCTCTTTCATTTGAAGGTCTCGTCTTTTGTTTTGAGTCTCTCCCGAGCGTGTCTCGTTGTGTTTAGGTCGTGTACCTCTTTGTTTGAGTCCTCCCCGCTGTGTTCAGTTGTAGGCTCGATATCCCGGTTTGAAAAACCCTCATTCAATTTCAAAAATCATTTATGCTCAGAATGCTGTGCCATTCTCTACATTTGAACGTGTCTCGACTCCAACCGGTTCCATCTTTGAGGTCCGTCCTGTCAGATTGGGCTGTTTGTTTGAGAATTGCCGTGTGCAGAATGAACCGAATGCTGTGTTATGGGCTGTATGCAGATTAATCCCCAGTAAAGCAAGGGCTGTGTGTCCAGAATCAGGCAGTGGGTTGCTTGGGTTATTTTGCTGTTGGCTGTTTAAGTTATCTAATTATTACAGTGCAAGTGTTCAATTTTCAGATAACCAATCATTTCATTTACATTGAGGTGTAACATGATGAGATGCGATGCAATGCATAAAATGTGTAAATGTAAACACTTTTTCAGATAAAAAGTCCGTTTCATTTCATTATCTTTTCAAATGTACAAGTTTTGGAAACAAAAATCTGCCTGCCGCAGTACAAGGTAATCTATCTACCAACCAAAAAGAAAAGTACAAGAAAGAAAGAAAAGATAGCAAAAATCTGCATCTATGTCAAGCGCTCCAAGGGCCGTCAGTCCGTCCTAGTCCTCTTCCTGGACGAGGGTCCAGGAGCATCATCGGCGTCGTCGTCAGAGCCCGAGCTAGAACCGTCTCCGGTCTCCTCCTCCGATGACCCTGCCTCCGCCTCTGACTCCTCGTCGTCGTCATCGTCCGGGACTGGAGCTCGCGAGCTACTCCCGACGTGAGTACGCCCTCCCCTGGTACGGGGAAATATCCTGCCCTCCTCATCTCTCCCCCGAGCAGGGACAGAAGGCCTAGCTGGAGCGCCTCCTGCCATAGGAATCTGGAAAGGAGGCTGAAAAAGTACACAAAAAGGGAAATGCATCAGTATGCCGTGAGCAGTTCATCAGTGCAGAATGCAGTGTGTGAGTACAGTGTATGAATGCCGTGGGCAGTTTAACAGTGCAGAATGCAGTGTATGCAGTGTATCAGATACTGTGAGATCAGTGTATCAGGTGTTGTGCCGTGCATCAGATTATGTAAAGCAGTGTATGAACGGTTTGAGGCCAGTGTCAGAAGGACATACCGGTATGCTGTAGACGGCTAGGAGGTCAAAAGTCCGCTGGAGCATCCCCATCATCGAGGCATTCATCGCCAACGACTGACGGGTGTACTCAGAAGAAGCCTACAAAAGTATCAGACGCATCAATATTCTGTGGAATATCAAGTAAACTGAAATGAATGACTGTACAAAAATGCAGTAATACGTATCGGCGGTAAGTCGGGGATGTCAATGAACTCATGACCAGCCGGTGGAGGGGCGAAGGGGATCTGATAGGTCGACCCACCCTGCCCCTGGAAAGTCAGTACAGCAGGCAGGGCGGGCCAGCCAGCTCCTCGTCCTCCCCGCACTCCGCCCCTAGCACGGACCCGGGCCCTCCTCGAAGATCCAGCCCCTGCTCCTGCTCCAGCCCCAGCCGCTGATGCTACAGGCCTGGCCCCCTCTGCTCGACGGCCGCTCACGGGGCGCATCAGGTATGTCCGCACGTACTCCTGATAGTCGCCGGTGCCTCAAAACCCGGCCTCCTCCCAGCCGATGGAGTAATCATCAAGCTGCTCAGTGGTCAGCCCCTCGGTCTCCCTCATCTCTGCAGGAGGGTGAGCCGGGACTATCTGCTCAGGTAACCCGCGGGTCTGGCGTAGAAAACGCTCCCCCAGGTACCAAGCCCGACAGACTGGGCCCTCTAGCAAGATCCGAAAACGCGAGGTCTCCTCAGCACCAGGGAACCGACCCCGCATCGCCGACGGCAAGGAAGCCCATGGCCGCCATGTGATCTGAAAGTGACAGACAGTTTGTTATCTACTGTTATTGAAATATGCAGTGGGAAAGCGAAGCTAAATGAACTGAAAGTAAAGCATACCTCGGCCGGAGTGATGGTGTCGAAATATCGGCGGAAGAAGCCGAACGTCTCCCGTGGTCGCCAGGTGCATCTCCCGTCGAAACGACTCGAGAAGGGAACAGCCGGAGGAGGCTCCGCGACTGGTACGGGTGCAAGCCTAGGGAAGTAGGCGTAAACCCACAGCTGCAAAACAGATGTCAGTATGACTATCAGAAAAAGCAGAATATACAGAATAAAGCAGAAATGACAGAGCCGTGTGTTGTGCAGTGTATTGTTTGCAGTGTACAGTGTGAGCAGTGTACAGTCAGTGCAAAGCAGAATGTATGTGTGTGCCGTGTGTACAGTATACAGTAAGTGTAAAGCAGACCGCAGTGTGTGCGGTGTACAGAGTACAGAAAATGTCGGACATAAATGAAAAGCGGAGAAGAAATGTACCTCCCAAGCCCGCCAGTAACCTCCGAGCAGCTGGCCGCTGCCACGAGAAGCCGAGCTCATATATCCGTACAGGGTGGCCAGAGCAGCGCCGCCCCAATCGTAGTGCAAGATATCCCGGACGTCCACCAGTGCGCTGAGAAGGCAGAGAGGCACGGTGTTTGCCCGGTCGGCGAAGATGGTAGTCCCGAACAGGAACATGAGGAAGCCGCGAGCATACCTCTCCTCGTCCTCTGGGGTCATCTGCACCTCCTCCAAAACGGGCTGGACCCTGAACCGTGTCTCGAACCAGGAGTACCGCACGAAGCCTGGACGAGCTAGTGGTGGGGCCTCCCCCAGTAAATGGACCTGAGCGGCGGTCCACTCATCCATGTCGGTGTCGAAAGGGATCGGATCCCCCCTACCTCGATGCCTGTGAGCATCGAGAAGTCATAAGGGGTCATCGTCATGTCCCCTGCAGCAGAGAAATGAAAAGAGTCGGTGGTGTCCCACCACCTCTCCGCCAAAGCAGCAAGGAGAGGCCTGCATGTGGACAGCCTAGAGAGCCCTCGGCAGAAGGTGCCGAAGCCCGCTCGGTCCACGATGCGCTGGATCGCATCAGGGAGCTCATCATACCACTCCCGCGCACCAGTATTCCCATACCCGCGAATGGTATGGGAACCCTCCTGCAAACAGAAAATGACAATTGCAAGACAACATTCAAAATGCAGTTTTGAAAGGACAGATATGGCATGTATGCAAGTTTGTCAGATTCAGGCAAATACCGGGTGCCGGTGTGCTTACAGTGAAATACGTGTGCTGTGTCAGCGTGTTTAGGTGTTTCAGAACAGATGTGGCATGTATGCAAGTTTGACAGATTCAGACAAATACTGGGTACCAGTGTGTGTGCATGTGTCAGTCTCAAGCAGATATCAGTTGTATGTATGTTTACAGTCAACTACGGTCTACGGCATATTAGATTTCAGCAGTTAGAGAATACAACTAACTATGGCAGTTTTGTATCCTACATTGCAGAAAGTAAAGCAGAAAGAAGAAAAATTACCTCGGAAGTGCCGAATGAAAGGTGGGAGGTAGGCTCACGCAGCAGTAGCTCAGGCGCCACATGCCTCTCGAAGCTCCGGAACTGACGCAGGCCGTCTGGGGGCAGAACATGGATCGCCGGCCGGTAGGTCGCCGGGTCGAACGGGCGCTCGCTCAGTGGTAAGAGCTCGACCCCGGGATCCATCTCGTGGTCCGGGGGAGTCCCGCCACGTTGAATGTCGTCCGCCATGTAGAGAATGGTGTGAAAATGGCCGGAAAAGGAAAACCGAGCCGGAATATGAAGAGTCAACCGGAAAGTCAACTCCTGAGAGGGTCGAAAATGGCTGGGAAGATCGGAATGTGAAAGGGCACAGAAATGAAGAGGAAAGTGAGGGGAACAAACCCCGAAAAGGCTAGAATGCCAAACGAGGCACCGAAACGAAAATGTGATCGGTGGAAAATGTCCGAAACGCGAAGAGGATCGCGAATCCGACGACGAAACGAGCGTAGAACGCGAAGAAATGGACGAAAAAGGAGAGGGAAAAGCTCTAGAGAGAGGGGGCAAAGGTTTTCGGCGGTGGAGAAGTGAGAAAATAGGGCATGAAGCCCTATTTTATAACACCCAAGGTGAAAAGACAAAACTGCCCCGCACCAGCAACTGTTTGCCGGTCGGCAATGTTTTGTGCCGGCCGGCACTTTTTTGTGCCGATGGAATTGTTTTTGTGCCGATGGCCAGCCGGTGGCCTCCCCTTTCGGCCGGTGGGGTTCCCACAGCCTTGGTTAGGCCATATGAGAAGTTTGTGGTCTTCATAGCTCAAGAAAGTGCAAGAAAGTGCATCTCCAACGTTCAACCGGCCTTCGTTCTGACCGCGGGCCATGTCTCCAGTGCGTGGCACTCGAATTCATGCAAGGTGTATCCTTTTTGTATCCTTTTGAATTCAAAATTTACCCCATGTGTGTTGCACAAGTTCATCACACTACTTCAATGCATTACATTGCGCTGTCGTGCGCCACACATTTGCATTGTTATGCACGTATTACAAGCGTCGCAACACGCACCCCTTTGCACTGTCGTGCACATTTCTCATGCATCATCATTGCATTTCCAATCCTGTGCATTGTCATGCATTCCGGAATACGTGCGTTGTCGCGCATTTAAGCCCGTTTACATTCCGTGTGGCGTGCGTGTCACACTAATCGTTGCACTGTTTTGTGCATTTCAAATCGTCGCACTATTTTGTGCATTGCATTCCGTTGCGCTGTTTTGCGCATCTCATTGCATTTTGCATTGTCATGCATGTTAATTACGTTACCTGCGTAGACCGCATCTCATTTCTTTACTTGCGTAGACCGCATGTTAATTCTTTATTTGCGTAGACCGCATCTCAATTCCTTACTTGCGCATGTTTGCATCTCAATTCCTTACTTGCGTAGACCGCATCTCAATTCTTTACCTGCGTAGACCGCATATTTGCTAAATACCATCACTTGCGTAGACCGCATCTCAATTCTTTACCTGCGTAGACCGCATGTTTGCATATCATTTCCTTACCTGCGTAGACCGCATGTTTTGATTGCGTAGACCGCATGTTTAATTTCAATACCTGCGTAGACCGCATGTTTTGATCGCGTAGACCGCATGTTTAATTTCATTACTTGCGTAGACCGCATGTCAATTCATTACTTGCGTAGACCGCATGTTTTGATTGCGTAGACCGCATGTTTAATTTTCATTACCTGCGTAGACCGCATGTTTTGATTGCGTAGACCACATGTTTAATTTCAATACCTGCGTAGACCACATGTTTTGATCGCGTAGACCGCATGTTTAATTTCAATACCTGCGTAGACCGCATGTTTTGATTGCGTAGACCGCATGATTTATCAATTTCATTACCTGTGTAGACCGCATGTTTTGATTGCGTAGACCGCATGTTTAGTTTCATTACTTGCGTAGACCGCATGTTTTGATTGCGTAGACCGCATTACTATTTTCATTACCTGCGTAGACCGCATGTTTTGATTGCGTAGACCGCATGTTCAATTTCATTACCTGCGTAGACCGCATGTTTTGATTGCGTAGACCGCATGCTTAATTTCATTACCTGCGTAGACCGCATGTTTTGACTGCGTAGACCGCATGTTTTGCTTGCGTAGACCGCATGATTTATCAATTTCATTACCTGCGTAGACCGCATGTTTTGATTGCGTAGACCACATGTTCAATTTCATTACCTGCGTAGACCGCATGTTTTGATTGCGTAGACCGCATGCTTAATTTCATTACCTGCGTAGACCGCATGTTTTGACTGCGTAGACCGCATGTTTTGCTTGCGTAGACCGCATGATTTATCAATTTCATTACCTGCGTAGACCGCATGTCTTGATTGCGTAGACCGCATGTTCAGTTTCATCACCTGCGTAGACCGCATGTTTCAACTGCGTAGACCGCATATTTGTTAAACTTCATTATCTGCGTAGATCGCATGCTTATGATCAATTTCGTTGCCTGCGTAGACCGCATGCTCCACTTACATGTTTGTATTTTCACAGCATTGTTATGCCCCCCACTTGCTTTGCGCTGTCACGCATTTCGAGTATGCTATTGTGCATGTTGTTAACAATATTGTACCTGTTAAGTTTGTTTTCTTTGCAGGCACGATATTGTATGTACGGTTCATTTGCAGCTGGTGCAACCAGACGAGCCGCACAGGTATTGTATCTCCCGAGTGAGACGTATTGAGAATTCCATAATTCTCTTACATCCTTTCTGCATTGTAGTGTAGTTTGGTATGCTAGCTTAAAATTGTCGCATGTTTGCTTCATTACAGCTTTCTTTGCATGATCATAAGTTATGCTCGGCTTCGTGCATTGTCTTGCATTTTGCCCCTGCCTTCGGGCGCATATCTTATTTGTCTTGTATGTTTGTCTGAGTCTTCGGCCTTGTCAAAAATGGGTCGTCTCTGGGCTTTGACATTCACTCCCATCATTGTTATGACTTTCGAGTTCTGTCAAAGAGGGGCAACTGTAGACACCCCATTTTTGACCGTCCTCAAGACTTGGACGTCACCATTTGAACACTCGGTGATTATCCTTGTTTGCGTTCGTTTGGAGTTCCCGGAGGCTTCGGCTCGCGTGCCTTGCCTCAGGATCTCCGAACTCAACCGTTTAGTGTCTGGTTTTGCACCAAACACTTGTGTTTTGCCTTGGAAGGGCAAGGTGGGGTTTGTAGACCATCCCCACCCATCACCGGCAGTGGCTAGATGCCACCGGCTGGTTTTTGCTGCCACCGGCAATATAGTTTGCCGGCCGGCACTATTTGTTGCCGGTCAGCACTTTTTTGTGCCGGTCGGCACTCTTTTTGGCCAAGATGGCATTTTTGGCCGGCCGATTGCTGTTCATCTGCTTTTGCAGATATTTTTAGACAGCTGTATTGCTTTCGCTCCCCTCCATACACGTGTATGGAGGGATCTCCCTCTTGCAAAGCTTGTCTTGTAAGCTTTACAAGAGGCATATAGAGAGGGTCTCTCTCTAAGGCAAGAAGAGGGCTTTTAGACATTTTTGAGGGAGGAAAATACAGACCAAGCTCTGGTTTTTCTAGGGTTAGGGTTAGATATACACTCTCTATCTCTCTTTCCCTCTTATTTGCACACTAGGTGTTTTGTGTCTCACTATTGCACACAAACACCTAGTGTTTCACCTTCCTCTTGGAGCTGAGGTTCCAAAGAGTGTGTTTTGAGATTTTGGTGTTGGATTCAAGCTCAAGAAGGCCATTGGAGCACCATTGTTGAAGAGGACTACAAGGGTAAGAAACTAGTCCTTTTTTCCCCCATTTTTGCTTTGATTTTATACCTATCTTAGAGCTGTTTTTTGTGCTTGTTGTATATCATAAAAAAGTTCTGTTTTTAGACCCTCTTTATTGTTTATTAAGAGTGTTTTGTTGTTTGAGGGTTGTTGACCACCCTTAGGCCTTGAAAGGCCTCATTTTGAGCCATTTTGTGTTAGCTCCGGGATTTTGGTGTTGAGGTCTCTTCACCACTGAAATCTTGAGGGATTTCAGTGGTGAAGATGATGCTTTGAAGTCCCAAGAAGGAGAGGGCCACCCCCTCTCCTTGTTGTCCTTGAAAAGGGCATGTTTTGGCCTCTTAAGAAAGCCTATGCTTGAGTGTGTGTTGAGCATGTTTGGTTTGTTTTTCATGCTTATATATCTATAATATAACATGATTTCAAGACGGTTATGGAACTCCATGCATGTTTAGCATAGTTGCCATGTAATGCCTTATTTTTGCCTTAATGTGCCTTAGGTTGTTAGCCTTTGTTGGAGCATGTTTTAGGCTTAGTCTTGTGAAGATTTTGTGCATATCTTGCCATGTTTTAGCTCTGTCCATAGTCATTTGGGTTGATTTTGGCATGCTTGATATAGCTCCTTTGTATTTAGGCTTGTTGGCCTTGAGTATGTGCATGTGTAGCATGCCATCTTTGCATTGTTTTGGTGATTTGGGATCATTCTACATGCTATTTCAGTCCCATTTCCATGCTTGTTTGATTGCTTTGCATGCCTCTTTAATGCTTTGAAAGCATGTCTTGCAATGCTCCATGTTTTGGTGCCTTCGCATGCCTTTGTTTTTGAGCCATCTAGATGCCATCTAAGTGGTCTCTTGGGCCTTATGTTAGGTGCTAAAAACCTGTTTTAGGTTGCTTAATGCATGCCATGTTTGTTGTGATAAACATGCTTCAAAGCTTCATGACTTGCCTTAAGTACTTAGACCATGCTTGCATGCATTTGCTCGTCTTGTTTAACATGATTTGGCATCATTTTATGACATGATTTCAATGCTTATGTTGCATGCTAATTGTTCATGTTTGTCCCTTTCAAGTGTGCTTGAATGTTGTTTGATTTGTGCTTAACTGTTAGTCCTTATGTGCATGTGTGTGTGCATGCCATTTAGCTCTCACTCTTTAGCACTTTTGGCTACTGTTTTAGGCCTTTTTAGAGTTGCCTAATTCATGTATAAGTCCATCTTGCCATCCATTTGCATTGCCATGTGTATGCTTGCATGATTGCATAAGTGCCTTGCCATGTCATGTTGCATTCCTAGCTTGTATGCCTAGGTTGCATTGCATTTTGCATGCATGCCTTGCTCCTTGAATTGGTGATAGGAATTGGGCCTAATTTGTTTGATTGGTTTGCATGCATTTGAAACCAAAGTTGCATGCTTGGTTCCTTGGACCATCATGCATGGAAATGCGTGATTGGTGGTCCGAGAATCGAGGCACATGTCCCTTTGAGTCATTACAATGATAAGAGACATGGTTGGTGCATACATGCCTTGAATTGTGCTGCCATGCCTTGTTTTGCCCTCTGTTGCTGTGAGTTGCAGGTTCTGCAGGAATACTCTGCCGACCGGCAGTGTAATGTGCCGACCGGCACCATTTTCTCTGCCGACAAACCCTATTTTGTGCCGATGGCCATACTACACTGCCGGTGGAAATTTCAATCAGCCGGTGGTGATCCTCTCTGTCCAAGGGATCAGTCCTGAGGTTTTGACAGCCTCCAGAGGAGGAAAGGAAGGAAAGCAGAGACAGCTTGCGCATGGTGGCACGCTTCCCGAGGCGTTTTCCTGCTTTAATTAATTTATTTAATTTGTTAATTAAATTAGTTAATTTGTAATATTAATTAGCTTGCGTAGTTAATTAATTTGTAATATTTATTTGGTTCCTCCGAGCGAGGGCAAATCTGTAATAAGTGTGCGTGGGTGGTGTGTATGTCTTCCAACCTCACTTCTTTCTTCCCTTTTACTTACCCGCTTTAATGGTTAGTATTAGGACACGTTTAAATTAGCATACCTCATGCTATGCATGCGTGCATCCATGCATTTGTATTACATGCATTGAGCTCGGTACATCATGCTAACTGCATATGTATTTTCAAATTCCAAACTGAATATGTGTTAATTGTGCATTTTCACATGACATGTCTAGGTTAGCCGAGCCTATCTTAGCAACACTTTGTATGCGATGCATTAGGCACTTAACATGGACTTGGATCATGCATGTTTGCTAACGAGTTCTTTGTTTTGGCACGGAGTACGATGTAAGTATTGCCGCTTTAGCATATCGCATGAGTGTGAATGTTGCCATGTCAGCATGCTTAACATGTGGCTAGATGCTTATGTGTTATAAACTGCCTGAATGCCTGTGGGTGAAGGTTGGATTGTTTGAGTTGGAAAAACTCGTTGAAATCCGTGTTTTAGCCTACTTGCGAGTAGCAAATTCCAAAGCATTTTCAAACCGAACGGATATGCAATGTTTATTTCCAAATTAGGCAATCTAGTCTATACTTGTTTGCTGCGCGCATAACATAGTAATTCTAGGCTAACAATTGGTTTAAGAACACATAAAGTTTTCAAAAACGGATATTACGGTTAGTAGAGGCCGGTCTTCGGACCGGGCGAAAGGGGTGCTCATAGCTGACCTTCCCCGATCGTACCCAAGCTCCCGAGCCGAGACAACTCCGGTGATGACGGACATGTGGCCTTCGGCACCGAGTCAGGGTTTCCTAAATTCCCCCATTTTAAAATATTTAGGTGGCGACTCTGTATCTGGCAAAGCAGTCTATGTTTGGCACTACTTTTTCAAAAATCTGTTTCTCAAAACGATTTGCCAGATTTGGACTCTTTGGTTCAGATTAAGAACCGTGACACAAATCGAGAGTCCGAACTGTAGTAGCGAGGCCCACGCGGGCGCTGTTACACCAGACCTCAAGACAACCAGCAGCAAACCAACTTGAAATCCAAACCCAGCAGATTCTGCAACTTTGACAGTCTGTTTGGCTGCAAATCAAACCTTGAACACAATGGCAAAAAGCATTCATGCTAATCAAAAGCTTAAGATTTGGGTGGTAAAGCTTCTCTATCGCTGCATCGTCATCATTTCCAGTCAAGAATGTGATTTCATCCTCACTTACCTCACAAACCAGCAGAGCAAACAGAGTAGAATCAAATCTGCAGAAGTAGACAACAACCAGAAAGCTCCAGCAGCACAACAGAAGAAGAAAATCTGCAGAAGTAGTAGAAAAAAATCTGCAAATGTAACAAACAAACCAGTAGCTTGGGAGGAGGAGTAGCTCAACACCAAGATGCATACCCATACCAAAATAGATACCCAGCAAGCTTAACACCAGAGCAGACAACAGTTTTTCTGAGATAAATACCCATAACAAAAACACACTCAACCACCACATCTCAGACAGAACTTGACCTGCTGCAAGTTGTACACCAAATCATTTACAGAAGCTGCCACCTGTAATGGCGATGCCTTAGTCCACAAAGCTACTCGAACTTTCACAATGTCACATAGAGCTTCAAAATCGGGTTGTAGTTTATTGAAAACACACTCGTTCCTATGCCTCCAAAGAGACCAAAGAGTTGCCATAGGAATGACCATCCAGATTTTTTTCTCCAATTTTGACATACTACACCCATACCACCACTGCAGCAGTCCATCTACAGAACCTGGCATGACCCATTGAAAGCCCCACCATCGCACAATGTTTGACCAAAGCCTCCAAACAAAAGGACATACAAGAAGAATATGCTCCACAGTTTCAACATCATTATGGCAAAACACACATTCAAGATTGGCACCCCCATCAAGTATACCAATTCTGTGAAGGAACCAGGAAGTTTTGACCTTACCAAGCCATGCCAACCATCCAAAAAATTGTACTTTAGGAGGAGCAAAATTATTCCATATAGAGCCTGCCATTGCCATAACCGGACCAAGAAGGGATTCACTCCATTTATATGCTGATGCTACACTAAACAGTCCAGATGAATCTGCTGCCCATTTCAATACATCTGGTTTTTCACTGCAAAGATCCGGTGCACGTCTGAGCAAACAAACTAATCTACGAACTTCCTCCTCCTCCCAAGCCAACAAGGTTCTTCTAAACTCAAGGTTCCACTCATCAGCTACACCCCTATTCTCAAAAAACACCCTTACCACCCCATGCTTATTATTAGATAGAGAGAAGAGTCTAGGGAATTCCTCCTTTAAGCACACGTTACCAATCCACTTGTCCAACCAGAAGTGAGCTCTACTCCCATCACCCAAAGCTATCTGAGAATTATGAATAAAGAAATTATGCAAGTCCGGATTCAACAAAGCTACATTAATTATATCAGTCCAGATCTTAGAACCTCTCCCAAAGTTGGTAACCATTTCCCATAATGAACATTATATTTTGCGCATAACACTTCTTTCCATAGTGTGTGGTTCTCAGCTCCAAACCTCCACCACCATTTTAACAACAAGCAGTCATTGAATGTTTTAATCCTCCTCAACCCCAAACCACCTAGATTCTTATTCTTTGCAATTTCCTCCCATCGGACTAAATGCACTTTTCTTCTGAGATCTGATCCACCCCACAAGAAGG
The DNA here is from genome assembly GCF_055761805.1 of Camellia sinensis. Taxonomy (NCBI): domain Eukaryota; kingdom Viridiplantae; phylum Streptophyta; class Magnoliopsida; order Ericales; family Theaceae; genus Camellia; species Camellia sinensis. The sequence goes on from NC_138965.1 coordinate 89,500,537, forward strand.
CCGATTGTAATTTCTCAATCTCCTTAGCCACCCCAACAGGAATCTTGAACAATGATAGATAGTAAACCGGTAAATTGGACAAAACTGACTTGATTAGAGTTAACCTCCCGGCAAAAGAAAGTAGTCTTCTCTTCCAATTAGCCAATTTCTGCTTAAGTTTGACAAGAACAGGTTTCCAAGTACTTCTCCTACTTGGGTTGACCCCCAATGGCAAACCTAAATACATTATAGGTAGCTTTTGATAGAGGCAGTTTAGACTAAAAGCAAACTCTTGCAATAGTCCATCATCAACCCCAACACCACAAATGACACTCTTGTGGTAATTTATTTTCAGCCCCGAAGCCATCTCAAAGCATCTTAAAATTCTTTTGATATTACAAACTTCCTCCTGCTTAGCTTCACAAAACAAAATAGTGTCATCCACAAATTGCAAATGAGTTACTCTTAAGCCATTGGACCCCACCTCTACCCCATTGATTAAGTTTAACTCTTTTGCCCGGCTTAGTAATATATTGAGACCCTCTGCTACAATGTTGAACAAAAATGGTGACAATGGATCACCTTGACGAAGGCCCCTTTGTGGGCAAAATTCAGGCGTTGGTGACCCATTAACCAAGATAGAAATCTTAGCAGAGGACAACGTGTAGTGTTGGTGACCCCTTTGTGGGCAACGTGTAGTGTTGGTGGCAGTGTGTGTCATGAGGTGTAGGTTGTGCATGTGTGTCGTGCTGTGTGGTGTAATATATTTGTGAGTAAGGTTGGAGATCCGTATTTTTAGATTTATAAAGTTGTTGGAGTTTTAATAAAAATAAAATTAATTATTTTTATTTAATTTGTTTAACCATTATGAGCATTAATATTGGTTTTAAATATTTCGGTTACATAGATATTAAGTTTTATTATTATAATTATATAATGATTAAATGTTATGAAATTTTCACTTATATATATATTTTTGTGTTTTCTAAAAATGGAGGATGGATAAAAATCGCAACAAGACATATGTATATGTGATATTGAGTTTTAACATAAGAGTATTTTATCTATTTTATATATTTCTGGGCAACTATATCCTCATGGTGAACGTGAACATCGGATGAGGAAGGCTATGAGCGCTTGGGTTGTATCTTGGAGCCGTTGCACTCCGGTTGTACCTTTATGTGGGAGGAACAACGGCTTTAGAGCAGTGATTACACACCTCTCAATCTCACAGGCCAATTCTTTCTTACTCTTTGTGAATTTACTTGCTTTCATATTTTATTTATCATAAATCTCTTAATCATTTTATTAATTAAATTATATTAGTGCATAGCCTTTTTCCTAACAATCTAAAGCGGTTGGGTTTTTATTTTTTTTAAAAAAATATCTGAGAGGGTAATTTTTGGGAAAAATTGGGCCGAGCTGCGAGTTGGGCTTTGAGGCCCAAAACGCGAAGGATTGAGTAAAAAAGGCCGTAAAGGGTATTCCGGCCCAGGAGAGATTAAAGGCACTCCGGCCCAAGCTGTTAGAGTTACTCCGGTCAAGAACGATAGATTTACTCCGGTTCTGAGGAGATGTTAACTCACTCCGGCCCAAGGAGGTGAGATTACTCCGGCTCAAGAAGAGATAGTTACTTCGGTCCAAGGAAGAGTAAAACTACTCCGGTCTGGAAGCAACTCACAGTTGGGCCGGTCTCAGTTAGTCCGGTCGCAGTATGTTCTGGGAAGGCCGGTGTCGGAATTAGTCCGGTCGTGACTTACAATGGTTAGGTCGGTCAGAACTTGTTACTTGGAAGTTTGAACTAAGCACATCAAGGTTGAACAGGGCAGCCGAAGTAAAGAGTTGGAGGAGAAGACCGAGCTAAGGATAGTTCGGCCCTCTGTGGCTCGGTATAGCCAATTTTACTTCGGTCAAATGGAAGTTCGGCCATAAAGAAAACCATCCCACTTGGTTTAAGCAGTGGGGGAGGGTGTAAAAGGATAAGCATTATCCTTAGGAGAATGAATCCTAGGAGGACTCTGCATGGAGAAGTACAAGTCCTACTAGGATTGTGCCACGGGAAACTTATAAAAGCTCACAAGCATCACCTTGGAGGAGGTAATTGAACACAATCTTTCTGAGAACTTAGAGCTTTGTCTATTTGTCAAGTTTTCTGACTTAGGCATCGGAGAGGTTTCCGGCACACACCCGCCGGCTAGCTCACGTTTGTGTTTTCAGGTGACAAAGCGACGTCGTACGGAGGAGCGTGGACTTGGTCAACAGGATTATACGAGGAGAATTATTTCTTCCCCGTACAATTGGCGCCGTCTGTGGGAAGAACAGACAAAGAACAAAAACCTCTTGACTAAGCTTCTCATTTTTTCATTCAATGGCACACATTGAAGACTTGCCGCAGTCCGCCGTCGACGGACTAACTCCAGAAGGGGGCGCAAGACGTGAAGGATTACCCTCTGTCCCTCCCATGGCAGATCTGGAGCCCCAACAACATAACTCCAGGAGGAGTGGCAGGGGAAGGCGGAATAGCAGCCCTCGTCACTCTCAAAGTCCCGACAGGCAAAGGAGGAGGATTGATCCTCAAGCCCTGGAAGATCGCGTAAAGGAACAGGATGAACTAATTCGAAGGATGGCGGCGGACATGGAGGCTTTAAAACGCCAGATGAAGACTAAAGATGTGGCGACAGGAGAGGGGCGCAAGCATAAGACGCCCCCTCGCCACTCAGAGAATCGTAGTAGGAATACTACGCCCTCCCAAGGAGAGAGCAGAAGCCTCAGGACAGGCGACACTCACTCCTTGTCTTCAAGAACTCGTCACTCCAGGTCTGAGAGGACGAGATCCGAAAGATCGTACACTGAAGGAAGCACGTATTGGCCTTCACATTCACACCAAACCAGATCTAGACAAACAGAGCTGCCCAGGTCATCCGACTTACGAACCGTGCTAGAAGAGAAAGCACGATGCAAGGAGGATGCCAGGGCAAGAGATCCACACCGAGTTTCGGCCTTACAACGGTTGGCTCCTCGGACGCATGGAAGCGTCGAGGTTGGAATGCCAATACCACGACCGGCCTACGAACCAACGGACAAGGCGTTGGCAAGACTACAGACTTCGCCGTTTGTCCCAGCAATCGAAAACGCGCCCCTACCATCAGGCTTCCTTCAGCCGAAATTCAATACATATGAAGGGAAGACGGACCCGTATTCACACTTGAGCCACTTTCGCCAAGTCATGGCTGTGTACAGGCGAAACGAGGCCTTAATGTGCATACTCTTCCCGTCAAGTCTTGGCGACCTAGGCTTGACCTGGTTCGAGAAGCTCCCAGAAGGCAGCATAGCCTCCTAGGCTCAACTGGCGGAAGCGTTCGTAACGAGGTTTCGGACAAATACTAAAACACCGGTGGAGATAGACCAGTTACTCTCCATCGACATGGGTGAAAAAGAGACCCTCAGATCTTACAACAGTCGCTACTGGGAGACATTCAACCAGATTGGAGACTGCCACACCAATCTAGCCATTGCGCAATATAAAAGAGGCCTACCAATAGGGAACCGACTAAGGGATTCAATTACCATGACGCCACCCCTCACCATGGAGGCCCTGATGGAGAGAGTGCATCAGCACATCAGGGTAGAAGAGGATGGCGCACGTGCAAAAGCGAAAACTAGTGCAACCACGGTACCAGAAAAGAAGGCCTCAGCAAAGGTCAATTCAGTAGATAGGCAGAACAAAAACGGGCGTGGCAGACGAGATAATGGAGAAGACCCAGACAAAAGATGGTTGAGGATCCGCACTGCCATAACAACGGTATTCAAAAAACCAATATATCAGATTCTGAGCGAAATAAAAGACGAGCCATTTGTCAAGTGGCCAGCCAAGCTAGGGGAAGCTCAGAAGAATTACGACGACAGATCACGGTGCACCTTCCACAAAGAAAAGGGGCACCGAACTGAGAATTGCACGCCACTGAGACAGCACTTGGAAGAATTAGTGGCAGCAGGCCACTTGGACAAATACATTGAAGGAGGAGCACAACCGGCCCCCCCAAGATCATAATGACCATCCCAACAGAATGCCAAACGATGCACCACCTCAAGGCATTATCAATGTAATTCATGGAGTTTTTGAACCTGAGCGCGTATGCGAACTCAGAGGTTCAATCAAGAAGGCTGAGCACTTTAGGGAAGTATTAAGTGCCCAACCTGCCATCAAGAAGGGGAGGACAGAGGCAACGAACGTCATGTCCTTTTCGGATAAGGACTTGGAACGAATTTACTGTCCCCATAATGATGCCCTGGTTGTCACTCTCCGAGTCAAGGATTTTGACGTCAAGCGGATTCTGATTGACCAAGGTAGTTCATGTGAGATCATGTATTACGACACATTCAAGCAACTAAAGCTGCAAGAGAAAGACTTGGCGCCTGCAGTTTCTCCCCTGATTGGATTCAACTCCATGCCAGAGTGGCCTGTCGGCAAAATAATCCTTCCAGTCAGAGCAGGAAGTGTAACAAAACAAGTGGAGTTCTGGGTATTGAAGGTCCCCTCCACCTACAACATCATCCTGGGCAGAACATGGCTGCATGCCATGCGTTCGGTAGTGTCATCTTACCATCAGGTAATGCGGTTCCCCAATGACGCTGGTATAATTGAAGAAGTCTATGGCGATCAGATCATGTCAAAACAATGCTTTGCCACAGCGAATGGAAGCCGAGCTGCCAAAGGATACGTTCATTCGGTGGAAGAACCAGAAAGTAATGAACTATTCGCGGACGTCGGCAAAGAGGCTGATCAGAAAGCGGTGGAGGACTTGGTGGAGGTAAAAATAGATGAGAAGAACCCGGATAAGTTCTTCTTGCTTGGCTCATCGTTGTCCAGCGCTGAGAGATTAGAGGTCTTGGAATTCTTGACCTCTAATATCGAAGAGTTTGCCTGGACACCTTACGACGTGCCAGGCATTGATCCAAACTTCATCAGTCACCAACTCAATGTCCACCCATCCGCCAGACCAGTCATTCAACGCACACGCAGATCGGCACTCCACCACGCCGAAATAGTGGCAGAAGAGGTAGGCAACCTGCTGGAACCAGGAGCAATAAGAGAAGTGCACTACCCAAGATGGATCTCCAACACAGTCGTAGTGCCGAAAAAGAATGGTAAATGGCGTGTCTGCGTCGACTACAAAACAGTCAACAAGGCGTGCCCAAAAGATAGCTTTCCTCTACCAAGGATAGATCAACTGGTGGACCTAATGGCAGGGCATAACCGTCTTAGCTTCCTGGATGCATACAGAGGCTACCACCAGATCGCCATGCATGAACCAGACCAAGAGGTCACCTCCTTCACAACACCAAGGGGGTTATATTGCTACAAGGTCATGCCCTTTGGCCTAAAGAACGCAGGGGCGACATTCCAAAGAATGGTCACCAAGATGTTTGAACCATTGTTAGGCAGAACAATGGAGGCTTACATCGACGACATGGTGGTCAAAAGCAAGGATGAGAATGACCATCTTAAAGATCTAGGCGAGATGTTCCAGATCCTGAAGAAACATAAGCTGCGCCTCAATGCATCCAAATGCGCATTCGGAGTTGGATCTGGCAAATTCTTGGGCTTCCTGGTGACCAACCGAGGTATAGAAGCCGACCCCTCTCAGATCAAAGCAATCCAGGAGTTGGAGAGACCAAACTCAGTCAAAGAAGTGCAGCATCTCACTGGTATGGCGGCTGCACTCAACCGGTTCATAAGCAGATCGTCAGATAGACTACGACCATTCTTCCAAGCTTTAAAAGCCAAATTTGAGTGGGATGAAGAATGCGACCGAGCTCTGGAAAGCTTGAAGGAGTACATGTCTTCCCCACCACTACTTGTTACTCCAGTACCTGGTGAAGAACTCTTTTTGTACCTGGCAGTCTCCCAGCACGCAGTCAGCGCAGTGTTGGTCCGTGCAGAAGGAATACAACACTTGCCCATCTTTTATGTCAGCAAGACATTGTTGGGAGCCGAAACAAGGTACTTACCATTGGAGAAACTAGCATTAGCATTAATGATGGCATCCAGAAAATTGGCACACTACTTTCACGCCCACACCATAGTCGTCCTCACGGCCTTTCCATTAAAAGCTCTGTTTGAAAGGGCGAACTTTAGTGGGCGAATTCTGAAGTGGGCAGTGGAATTGGGACAATTCGACATCAAATTCCAACCCAAGGAAGCAATAAAAGCCCAATCTTTGGCAGACTTCGTCGCAGAATTTACTCCTGGAAGTCATCATATCTGCCCAGTCGACCTGACTGACACAACCGAACTAGGGACGGAAGTTGACGCCGGAATAGCGCAACCCCTAGTGGAAGGTAGTCCATCAACTGAACTAGGGACGGAAGTTGACGCCGGAATAGCGCAACCCCTAGTAGAAGGTAGTCAATCAAGCACCAAGGCAGACCATGCTAAGGATAACAAGGAAGAAACAAACAAAGACTCACCAACAGTACAAACAGAGGACGAAGGACAGACAGTCAACATGGACCTTGAAGAAAACACCATCCTTGACCCCACGACATCATCTGATCCTTCCACTTGCTGGAAACTATTCGTTGGAGAGATGTGGAAGCTCTTTGTGGATGGAGCATCCAACCGACATGGGGCAGGGCTTGGCATAGTCCTCATCTCTCCAGACGGCCTAGTTATAGAGCAAGCAATCAACCTTGGCTTCCCAGCATCCAACAATGAAGCGGAGTATGAGGCGCTTCTTGCAGGACTTAAGTCAGCACACTTCATGAAAGCAACCGAACTAATGGTATACAGTGACTCTCTGTTGGTGGTAAACCAAATTTCTGGCGAATACGAAGCAAAGGACGACAGAATGGCCAAGTACCAAGAGCTAGTCAGATCAGAGATCAAGAAGTTTGATGTGGTAAGGATAGAACAAATTGGCAGGGAGGAAAACAGCCGAGCGGACGAGCTAGCAGGCCTTGCCTCAATGGCAGATACATCAATCCCTCATCCATTACTCGTCGACTTCTTACCAAGACCAAGCATAGAAGACCCCGAAGCAGAAGAAGTGTGTTGCGCAGAATTAGGCCCTTCTTGGATGGATCCCATCATCCTGTTCCTAAAAGACGGCATCCTACCAGAAGAGAAAAAAGAAGCCAACAGAATAAGGGCAAAGTCGCAGCGATTTTGGCTATCTCCATCTTTGGCATTATACAAGAAGTCGTTCTCTGGGCCTTACCTCAAGTGCGTTCATCCCAGCAAAGTAGAAGCATTCCTGTTTGAAATACACGAAGGGGTATGTGGAAGTCATCAAGGGGGAAGATCGCTCGCTTACAGGGCTATTTCACAAGGATATTGGTGGCCATATATGCAAGCAGACTCAGAGAAATATGTGAAGAAGTGTGAAAAATGCCAGAAATTCGCACACCAAATACATCAACCGGCAAGAGAACTACTACCCTTAACTAGCCCATGGCCTTTCGCAATGTGGGGCTTAGACATAGTAGGACCACTTCCAACAGCACCCGGAGGCAGAAAATTCTTTCTCGCAGCAACAGACTACTTCACAAAGTGGGTGGAAGCAGAAGCATTGGCGTCAATCAAAGAAAAAGATGTGAAGAAGTTTGTTTGGCAAAATATTATCACTCGGTTTGGCATACCAAAAGCACTGATCTCAGACAATGGAACTCAGTTCGACGGCAGAATCTTCAGAAGCTTTTGTGAAGAATACAAGATAGAGTTCTACAATTCCACACCGGCTTATCCTCAAGCAAATGGGCAGGCTGAAGCATCAAATAAAATCGTCTTGGATGGACTAAAGAAAAGGCTAGAGAAAGCAAAAGGCAAGTGGGCGGATGAACTTCCTCACGTCTTATGGGCTTACCGCACCACACCTCGGCGATCAACTGGAGAAACACCATTTTCCTTAGCCTATGGCATGGAAGCAGTGATCCCACTAGAAGTTGGCCTCCCCACAATTCGAAGCGAAAATTTTGATCCAAACTTAAATGGAGAAGCCATAGCCTTAGAACTCGACCTTGCAGAAGAAAGAAGAGAAAGAGCGCTAGTCCACATCGCCTCATACCAACGAGAGTTAATCAGAAAATACAGCAAAAAGGTGTATCCAAGACAATTCAAGATTGGGGATTGGGTACTACGCAAAGTAATGGGAAACACCTCGGTCCCAGGAGACGGCAAGTTAGGCCCAAATTGGGAAGGTCCTTACAAGGTGGTTGGGTTAGCTGGCAAAGGGGCATATCACCTAGAAGACAAGGATGGCAAGGCAATCCCTAGGCCATGGAATACGGCCAATCTCAAGTTATTTTACTTTTAGCTTATCTTTTTTTTCAAGCATATGTACTTTTCTCTTCCTTCAATAAAATGAGAAATTCTTTTCAGCACAAATTATTCTTTGTAAAAGTTAAACTTTCAAGACTTAAGTATATTACAAGCATTCTATTCTAAGTTAGCTGAAAAAACTAACTTAGAGGTTGGCTGGATTAAACCAACACCCTTCCTAAGCCCAGGATAAGGATCCAGGCTGCAGGACATTTGGTCGGAATAACCAAATACTATAAGTTAGCTGGAAAAACTAACTCCAATAGTTGGCTGGAATAAACCAACACTTGTTACTCTTCAGCCGAAGTAAGTGTATGGCTGAAGAGTGGTTGGCTGGAATAAACCAACACTTGTTACTCGTCAGCCGAAGTAAGTGCATGGCTGAAGAATGGTTGGCTGGAATAAACCAACACTTGTTACTCTTCAGCCGAAGTAAGTGCATGGCTGAAGAGTGGTTGGCTGGAATAAACCAACACTTGTTACTCTTCAGCCGAAGTAAGTGCATGGTTGAAGAGTGGTTGGCTGGAACAAACCAACTCTAGTTACTCTTCAGCCAAAGTAAGGGCATGGCTGAAGAGTGGTTGGCTGGAATAAACCAACTCTTGTCACTCTTCAGCCGAAGTAAGTACATGGCTGAAGAGTGGTTGGCTGGAATAAACCAACACTTGGTACTCCTCAGCCGAAGTAATCATATCGGCTAAGGAGTGGTTGGCTAGTAAGCATATTTTAACCAGCCTAAACCGTAATAACAGTCGAAGTAATTAGAAGACATCACAAGTGCAAGCATACGCATCAAGACCGGAATAAGAGTTGCGCAGAATTTCCATTCATTAAAAAAGTAAGTACAAGAGGGGCATAGCCCGGTTACAAAGACGAAATAACAAAAGAAAAAGTACAGAGTCAAGAAAAAAGATCTTCAATCTCGGCGTCAAAAGCAGCATCGGCGTCAACCTGAAGACCGGTTTCTGGCGCAGGGACGTTTTCAGAAGGAAGAACGGTTTCGGCCGGAGCCACGGTTTCACTTGGTTGATCAATAGTTAGATCTTCCACCATGGGCTCCGACCGAACTACCTGACCTGCATTCACAACCGAAGTATCCTCAGGGGCAGTGTCTTCATCAGAATCTTCATCGTCAGAGCCCTCAAGGAATTGCTGTTGCATGGCCTTGGCATACTCCATCAGGGAGTTCGGTATAAAGTAGGCTGGAGGGTTGAAAACCTCGGTCTGAGGATCATGACCGAGCGTCTCAACGGCCCCCCTCCAGCCGCACTTAAAGAACAGCTCCTTGGCAGCATCGCATTGTTTGGCGTAAGCATCCTCTGCCCTCTTGAAGCCTTGTTTGTCAGCCTCCTTCACCTTCTCCTTTATTTCGGCATCTTTCTTTCTTTCGAGCTTCACCAGCTCACGCAAGTACTTGTCCTTCAGAGCAATGACAGTCTTTTGTTTTTCAGCTTCGGCCGAACTAACCATTCCGGTCAGTCGGCCGACCTCGCCTCGGAGTTCGGCCATTTCCTTTCTGGCCTCTTCCAGTTCGGCCGACTTCGCCTCTGCTTCTGCCGCTGCTTGCCTAGTCACTTTCCTCAGCTCTAGCACTTTCCTGTGGGTGATTTGGTTTTTCTGAATGGCCTGACAAAGCAACAACTTCCCTTTAAGCCGAAGAAAAAGTTGAAAAGAAAAAGAAAAATAAACAGAAAAGCGACCGAAGTTACTAACCAGAATCATAGATTTAGTAGCAGACCGGATGGACTTCAGCTCGGTGGTCAACTGTTTTTGGTGATGCTCCATATCTTTGGGCAGACACACGCTCTTGGCCAGATTGATGGCCAACAGGTGGTCTTTCTCAGCAACAACCGAGTCTGTGTCTAGAATTTCTCGGTCGTTGAAAGTTAGTTTCGGTGCCCAGCAGCCGATGGTTCGGTCGGAAGACACCGGTTGGGGGCTTGGTGGTAAGCTCAGCTGAATAGCAGGTTCTTCATCGACCAAAACCTGTTCGGTTTCGGAAGTTCGGGCACGTTTGATTCGGCGGGAGGAGGATGGCTGTTGAGAAGGGAGGGCCACAACAGCAGGCTGCGATTGACTGGGAGGGGTTACTTCGGGCCTAGTTGTTTCGGTGAGAAGGGCCCTAACTCTGCTCCTTTTCGCCATCTCTTCTTCTGCGGTTAGTGGAACAAGTCTTATCTCGGGCAAGGATGGGTTCGGTTCAGGTGCCTCTTCAAGAAGGAAGTCAGTCACTCTTGCTTTTCGGTGACCACTATACCGGTAGGTCGGTTCAAAATTCAGAAGCTTGGCCCAACCTCATTCTTTAATCCGTAGTGCGGCTCGCAAAACCGCAAGGTTGGGATAGCTGTATAGAGAATGGAGGTGGGCGAAATCTGCAAAAAAGAAGAAGTGTTAGTTCGGTCAATAGATTAAAAAACCGAGATAACAAACAAGGGACAAGACCGAAGTTAAATTACCAGGCTCTCCCATTTTCCAATTTATAGGTCGGCCAGGAATTTGGGCTTGAAAATCCTCAAAATTCCCAGAGACCCAGAAGAAGTCATCATCATTAAGGTCTTTGTTCGGTGTGTACTTGACAATCTTCTCTCGGCGGCGGCGGATCCTAAGGTAATAGACCCATCCAGCATCTTTCGAGTCGATGGAATATTGATGGAATATTTCGGCAAGGCCGAGGTTTAAACCGGTTTGGTGGTTTAGTGCGGCTATTCCCATAATGATTCGGTATGTATTGGTGGACAGTTGGGTGGGGCATAACCTAGTTTGCCTAAGGAATTCGCAGATCAACGGTTGTACAGGAAACCGTAGTCCGGTTTCTATTATGGATTGAAGAGTAAAGGGGACGAAGCCTTCGTTATCCCAGGGTGTGATGTCTTTTTCGGCCAAAGTCAAATGGACGTCATCCGGAATGTTATAGTCCTTCCTGAATTCGGCCATCCCACCAGGGGTCTCAACTAAATACCTATACTTACCCATTTGTTGTATAAGTTACGGATAAGTTATCTCGGCGCAAAAATCGTGCTCAGAAGCTCGGTTAAGCACACGCAGGAGTGCCTGGGTAACCTAAGTCTGCAAAGTAAAAAACAGGGGGTTAAAGCACTGATCAGTGGACCGTGCTACAATTTAAAAACAAGGTATAAGAGCCCTACTTCGGCCTCAAATTGCTGGTTCTATTTCGGTTCATCTAAAGGTTTGACAGCTCGGCTTGAGCAGTTTGCTCGGTAGACCGGTTTAACGTCTAGGGGCAGCTTTCTGAGTTCGGTCTAAAAGACTAAGAGAGCTGGTTTAGCCCCAAGGCCTAAGTCGGTTGCAGTGTGAGGAAAGTTACTTCGGTTGAGTCCCTAGGGGCGGCTTTCTGAGTTCGGTTTAAGAACTAAGAAAGCCGGCTTGGCCCCAAAAGCTTAGCTTGGTTATGGACCGAAGTACCTAGTTCGGTATGTGCACGTTTTTTCGGTGATCTTAGCTTGGCTAAAGTGGTTCAGAAGAAACTACTGATATTCCTACAAGTTCTAGTTCGGTCATTCTCTGAATCTATCTACATACATAACACAAACAGTATCCTAGTTCGGTTGGGACGTGATTCTGGATCGAAATCGAGTTTTCTCTAGGGTATATGATATATAGTCACGGGCTTTACTAATTTTTTGCCATGAAAGTACTAAAGTAAATTAGAACTGGAAGAAAAATGTTTTGCAAAAGCAAGCAGAGCATGGAAAACAGAATATGAAAGAAAAACAAAGAAAAGGAAAAAGGATTGCTTACCAGGAAAAGATGAAGCAGAAGACTGGAGTCGGAAACGGTGGCAGCAAGAACACCAGCTTGAGTATGGAAGTAGAGGCACAGAAAGAAGATGAAGACAGAGAGAGAAGGTAGATGCAGGTGAATGATTCAGAAGTGGAAAGGATGTTTTGTGAAAGAAGGGAGAGAAAAAGGCGGCAAAAAGAGGCTGGAACAGTACGAAATTTCTGAAGGGCGGCATGACAGTTGGCCGCAGCTTATCAGAGCTTGCCACGTGTCACTGGAATGGGAAGCGTTACAGTCGCTGTGATTGAAGGGACGTTTTGACCGGACATAGTAATACCCGAGGTAAAATTAGCTCGGTTGGAGAGCCTGAGGGTAATTCGCTCGGCTGAAGAGGCTAAAGGGTTTTTAGCTCGGCTGGAAAGGTTTAATAAACTCTAGCTCGGCCAGTAGACTGATAATCCCAATCATGCTGCGCAGATGGAATTAAGGGGCAATTGAGAGGGTAATTTTTGGGAAAAATTGGGCCGAGCTGCGAGTTAGGCTTTGAGGCCCAAAACGCGAAGGATTGAGTAAAAAAGGCCGTAAAGGGTATTCTGGCCCAGGAGAGATTAAAGGCACTCCGGCCCAAGCTGTTAGAGTTACTCCGGTCAAGAACGATAGATTTACTCCGGTTCTGAGGAGATGTTAACTCACTCCGGCCCAAGGAGGTGAGATTACTCCGGCTCAAGAAGAGATAGTTACTTCGGTCCAAGGAAGAGTAAAACTACTCCGGTCTGGAAGCAACTCACAGTTGGGCCGGTCTCAGTTAGTCCGGTCGCAGTATGTTCTGGGAAGGCCGGTGTCGGAATTAGTCCGGTCGTGACTTACAATGGTTAGGTCGGTCAGAACTTGTTACTTGGAAGTTTGAACTAAGCACATCAAGGTTGAACAGGGCAGCCGAAGTAAAAAGTTGGAGGAGAAGACCGAGCTAAGGATAGTTCGGCCCTCTGTGGCTCGGTATAGCCAATTTTACTTCGGTCAAATGGAAGTTCGGCCATAAAGAAAACCATCCCACTTGGTTTAAGCAGTGGGGGAGGGTGTAAAAGGATAAGCATTATCCTTAGGAGAATGAATCCTAAGAGGACTCTGCATGGAGAAGTACAAGTCCTACTAGGATTGTGCCACGGGAAACTTATAAAAGCTCACAAGCATCACCTTGGAGGAGGTAATTGAACACAATCTTTCTGAGAACTTAGAGCTTTGTCTATTTGTCAAGTTTTCTGACTTAGGCATCGGAGAGGTTTCCGGCACACACCCGCCGGCTAGCTCACGTTTGTGTTTTCAGGTGACAAAGCGACGTCGTACGGAGGAGCGTGGACTTGGTCAACAGGATTATACGAGGAGAATTATTTCTTCCCCGTACAATTATTTCTTCCCCGTACAATATCTATTTCAAATTTCAAGGAAAACAAATGTTTGGTACATGTTGAATTTAAGGTCTTCCCTTACTCTTCATAGGTGAAATTAGTTGGTATCTTTGTCTCTAGAATCTCACAACTATATATCTCTACTTTTATTGTTGTAAATTATTTATTACTAGATATGTAGCTTGAAATTGGTTTGTTAAGTAATTTCTTTTAATTTATTTGGTTCATGAGTTTCTGTTATATGTAATTCTAAGCCTTCCTATAATTTGTAGAAAATTAATAATTATCTCTTGGCAATAGAAAGTTTGTATAATCATATACAAGGGAAAAGTAGTTTTGTGTTTAACTTGTGAAACATTTTAGAGAATGATTAATATAAATTTCATATGTAAGGTTATTTTAAATTATACTTTTATGATGGTTAAGGGCTTTTGTAATTCTGTCATATGTTCTATGATAAATAATATTATAGCATATTTGAAATTTTTATTATATAAGCAATTGGTAGCTTTTAATCATTGGTGGTTAATATTGAGAATATTGTATCGTGATGTTAATGTTAAATAATAGTAATAGTCAAGGTTTATAAATTAAAATAACTTGAAATGGAATATAATTGTTACCAAATAACATTTCGAATTTGTCGCTAAGGAGTACGTGAAATAGTTGCATATTTAATTTATTGCTTAGTCTTTGATTTACCGTTATTATATGTAAGTGATAACATGTGATTGTTGACTATTAGTATTTGGATTTTAACGTCAATTAAACAGAAATAAAGATTTATCAAAATAAATGTGTTATAAATTTTGTAACTATTAAAAACTTAAAAGTGTATTGTGATTTAAATAAAACAAATTATGTGCCAGAAATGATGTTTGTAAATATGATTAGTCTAATTTGATTATTTAATCATTTTGGTCATATCATAGCCATACATATATTTATGACTTGTTTAGCTCTACTTTATTACGTAATCAATTATTATAAATATAAGATGGGATGGTGTTTTGCCATAGGTTTGCTATTTATAAAATAAAAATTAGATTACAATGGGTAAATGCCATAATATTTAATTCATAATTTAATTCAGAATTCACCATAAATGTCATTTAATATATAATGGGAGACTTGAATTGTCAATTGATTAGCCACATAGCTTTTGTAAAGAGTTACAAAGAATTTATATATATTAAAACAATTAATTGGTTATGATATATATCACTTGAATATTGATGATTTTGGGAGTTTTAAAAGTTTGAAAAACGAGAGATAAATGCAATTATGTTATTTGAGCAAGTTATATAAATATAATTGCTGGTAGAGTCATTGTCTTCTTCGCTTTAAATTATTTACAAATTCTTAGTTTAAGATTAGTTTATTCTAAGTACTAGCATAATGTTAATCTTGTGTCATTATTTAGTATAATTGATTGTTGGTTTCGAAAAGAAAAAAAGTTGTTATGTAAATTAATAATTTTATTTTGTTAAAAATAATGAGGATTGCAATGTGTTGGAAAAAATTATTTTGAACAGTTAATTTGGAGCTTGATCAATGTTTGTAGGTTTCACTCTGAAATCATTTTTATATTAGCTGTGGTAAACTAAATTTATGAGTTACAAATATTTGAGGACTTTTATATTCCATAAAATTACATGATTTAAATGTGTGAATATGTATTCATGGGTTTTAATTCTTTATAATAGTTAGTAGTTTAATATACCTATTACTCGAATTAGTTGTCTTAGCCTTATTGGTGGAAAATATTTTGGGTTGGAATGTAGTGGTAAAAATTATTTTGTTCAATATTCATATGAAACAATTTCGTTTAATTATGTCTTATCATGTTACATGTAACTTTCACGGTGTTGAGAAGCTAGTTCTGGTGTGGAGAATTTTAAAGGTAAGAAATATTCTAAAATTAGTTTTCTTACATAATTGAAGTTTTTAATTTGAGGTTTTAAAAAAAATTTTGTTGAGGAAATGGTGTGGAGAATTTTAAAGGAAAGAAATATTTTGAAATTAGTTTGCTTATATAATTGAAGTTTTTTTCGAAATTTCTATCCAAACTCAAAATGAAAAGGAAAATGAGGTGGCTATATCTAAAAGCACTATAATATTCTCGTTGTGTGAAACGAAAAATTGAAATGGGAAGTGTTTTGAGGTCACACTAATATCTGTGTTTTGAAGAATATATTATGTAAAAATTAGGACCTATATTTATTTTTAATTTTGGTTAGAACAAATTTGAATGTTTGTTGTGGCTGAATTATATCTGATAATTGTGAGAAGTTGTATCTATTTAATTCGGTGTAATTTGAAAATAAATTCTTTATTTATAGGTCATGAATTAGAAGAGAAATTCATAAAACTTAATAAGGTTTTGATTTGATAATTGAATGGCATGACGATTATATATATTGTTAGTGTGTTGTATATGAGTATAATTGATATTTGAGAGGCTATATTAACATGTTTATTGGAGAAGTGTGTTTGAAAATTTTATAGGTGTATAAAGATAAGTAGAGGAATGCTGTAATGAAAAAGGCTTAATAATTATATACTCCATGAGATTTGAGAAGCCAAAAGAAATTTTGTTTCTCTAGACTAGCGTGGGGGCTAGATCTATTATTTGTCGAGGGGGATAAGTGTAAGCCTATAAGGAAGTCACCTAGGGAGGTAACCCATCTTTTGTGATTGGAGATCCATGAAGGAAGTTTAATGGGTAAAAACAATCCATATAGCGTGACTTGATTCCAGCACTCATTTTTTAGGAGACACCATATCAAGGTTGATCTTCTGTTCATCTCTAAGGTAGTAGTGTTGAACAAGTGACTGGGTAGGAAGGGTTTTACCTTGAATGAATCCAAGACAGGCAATCCCCTATAAGGTGCATTTCGTCACTGTACCTTTGGAGAGTTATACTAAGTAGGAGTTGTCATGAGGCCGTAACTTGGAGACTTGGGCTAGTCTCTAGTAACCCCATGAAAATCAAGATCTAGTGCATGGCCTTTAAGAGCACTAACTCGGGAATTGATGTCCAATACCAATGCTGTGTGTGTGACGAGTTGAACTTTGGCTCAAAGGGTCCAGTTCAAGATATATTTCAACACTAAGGGTGGTTCAAGCTCGGAAGGCTTCCACACCTATTGCACAATATGCAGTTGCCCTTATATTTATTTATATTGTTTTGAGTATAAAGTTTCAAATTGTGGGTGTATAATATAAACATTATGGTAGTATTAAAAATTTTATTTTTATCAAAAGTGGGGGAATGTTGGAATTTTAATAAAAATAAAATTAATTATTTTTATTTAATTTGTTTGACCGTTATGAACATTAATAATGGTTTTAAATATTTTGGTTACAAAGATATTATTAAGTTTTATTATTATAATTATGTGATGGTTAAATGTTATGAGATTTTCACCTATATATATTCTTGTGTTTTCTAAAGATGTAGGGTGGATAACAATCGCAAGAAGACATACGTATATGCGATAGTGAGCTTTAACATAAAAGTACTTTATCTATTTTATGTATTTCTGGGCAACTATTGTCCGTGACCCGTTCATATCCTCCTGGTGGACGTGAACTCGGATGAGGAAGGCTGTGAGTGGTTGGGTTGTATCTTGGAGCCATTGCATTCCAGTGAATCTTCACATGGGGAGGAACAGCGTCTTTAGGGCAGTGACTGCACGCCTCTCAATGTCACAGGCCAATTCTTTCTTACTCTTTGTGAATTTACTTGCTTTCATATTTTATTTAGCATAAATCTCTTAATCATTTTATTAATTAAATTATATTAGTGCACAGTTTTTTTCCTAACAAAAGTCACTTACAATGATGTGGCAAGGGAGTGAGACACTAAATGATTGTATGTGTAATAAATTAAAAGTTGATATATATGATACCATATTATTGTGAGTACAATTGTGCAAATATTTTGAGTGTCACAAGCATTTTCCTATATTTGTGTAGTCTTAGATTTGTATATAAGGAAATTTTAATATAACATCATTTGAAAGGAGTATGTCATATACACTCCTACTTATGCCATTTTGTTTGTTTTTTTATTTTTATTTTTTATAAGTATGATTAATTTCTTCTTTAGTTATAATAATATTTTAGTTGTGACTTATGAGATTTTTGGTTATGTCTCATGTGGTGTTTAGTTATGAGTGTGCTATTAAATATAAAATTTGATTTTAAATTAAAAAAAATGTAGTGTTATGTGGTCAAGTTGTTATTTATCAAGCCAACGATTTTAGGTTCAAGTCTTATTCACCTTATTATTTAATTTTTTTTTATTTTTGATAAAAATAAAATCCATATGATAAAAGGGGAGAGGAAACTTCATGACACCATGTAAGAGATAAAGAGTGGAAGAGTAAGGGTCGGCTAGAAGAAAGGAAAAATAGAGATCTAGAGAGTGATGACCGAGTAGATGATTGATTAGAAGTTTGAGGGGATGATGGGTAGTCAATCGGTGTTCATAACTTGATATATATATATATGCATTGAATTATATCTTGTCTTACCATTAAATTATTTTATATTAAATTTGACTTTGATAATCATTTGGTAATTGATAATATGGGTATATATTTGTGTAATTATTAACACGGAAATCATATGGCATGAGAGAATTTAATAACCACTGGCTCTCTATTTGTCACTTTGCTAACCTTTTGATATGAAGTAAAGTACCGTGCGAAGGTACGTGGGAGGTACCTGTGCCTTGCTTTTGCACCAGCAAATAATATTGCAATTTTTGGTAATGAGCCACAAATGAACTTCTTGGTTGGCTATGTACTTAGTAATGCTGTGTTTGGTTGGAGAATTTGAGAAAGGGACTTGGAAGGAAAACAGAAAAGGTAGGCGAAATGTGAAAAAAATATACCTAAATTTCATTTAATTTCACATATATTTTTTCTTTTCCTTTTCAAATATCTTTTTAAATCCTCTAACCAAACGCAGTATAAGAGAATTTTTTCTCTACAAGCCTAACGGATTGTGCGAGAGAGTAATGTGCATCTTAGACATATATATACGTGTGCGTACCGAATACTGGACTAGATGATTGTGGATCGGAGCTCTGCACTTGATTGGACTATCCAGGAATCGAGGCCCTGCAGTAATAGGCACAGTTAGAGCTGCGCGGCCGGGGTTGGCTGGATAACCCCTCCGGTGTGGGAGTAAGTAATCGGAGAAAATGAGAGGTACTCTCTAAGTGTAAAGAGTTGTGTTTAGGTGAATATGGTTCATCTTAGATCAGTTACCTTCCATGTAAAGTCAATGTAGTTTATATAGAACTCCTTGCTTGTTGCCCAATATGGTTTCATGAAGCTCTAGTGCTGTCAAGTTTTCTTTAGCATTGCTCAAGGTGGGGGACCATCTGGTAGTTGACAAGGGGTGTATATACTCATTGTAACCATGCTTGTAACAGATCACATTCCCTCTATCAACTATTTTCGTGATTCTAGGGGGAGGGGACTAGCTGAGGTAGTATCCTCCATATGCATGCATTCACAGCTTCCACGTTTCTCTAAAAGGTCCCTTTAGCTTGGTATCGTCACGCCTCAGCTTGGCCTTCTATGAGATTGCTTGTAGAGATGGGCTGGCCCAGTAGGATATCTTTGTGTGGGCTCGGCCCCCTTTTGGGTTCGGTCCAAGGATTAGATCCCGCAACTTGGCCTAGCCCAGCATCATGGCTGGACTGACCTTTCCACTATAGGTTAGGCCCGAGTGCTTGAGGACTTGGGTGGGTTGTTGATAATGTAATTGGGCTAATCTAATTGGCCCACTTCTTTACCATGTCCCTAAAGACTTGAGCCTAATGGATTGGACCGGTCCAAGGTTTAGATTCGACCCATTTTATATTTAGTCCCTTCATTTTCCCCCTAGCTCGTGCTAAGGTTCCCCTTGGGGGGAGCTATTGCTTTGTACTTCAAGCGTCGCGTCGTTTCGGATGTGCCCCAGTTTGGCCGTGGTGACGGTTTAATCCTGACACACGCCTCCTGCATGTGTCCTTTCATTATGACACGTGGCGGCTTGGTATTAGTGCACAGAGATAGTGCGCCGATTCCATATTAATGGTCGTGATTTATGTACCTTCACGCCGGTTGAGTGCAATAAATGCTCTAGGGTTATAAATCCAAACCCCTTTATCTATCTCCAAGCTTTTGAAGAGTCCCGAACCCTCTTCGTTCCTTTGAGTTGGTCTCGATGGTGCTCCGCCCATTTTATAATGTAATTGGGCTAATCTAACAACGTCAGATTATATTTCACAGCCAATTTATAGGCCTTGATGCATCTGATCAAATGGTCATGTCCCTTGATCGCATCCGATCAAATCTGACGTTGGATCGACGATCTATGGTGTAGATCATTCTCACACCGAATAGATGCATTGACTGATCATACTTGATCACGATTGAGTTCTATCTCATTTGTACGATCGCATACATCTCTAATCAACAGCTATGATCAAACAGCTCCAGATCGGACATGCAACTGTTCGATCGGTTAGTTGACTCATCGCCAACGGACGCCACATCATTGCCATGTGGAGCTAACTGTATTCCATATCACCCATGACACTTTGGATCCACGTCATCGCTCTAACTTGTTCGTTGTAAATAGGAAAGCGCCCTCATGGCGCCTTGCGTTGATGTATTCATGCTAAGTGCAAAGTGCGCTATCAAATGCCACACATCCCCCTGCCCACACCACGAGTGTGCGTGTGCATATACGTGTGCGGATGGTGCGAAGCGCCATTATTGCGGTGTGAGTGCGTGCACACTAGCTTCTATCCCACAATTCCATATTCAAAGGAATATTCGATGTAGCATTTTATTAAGTGCTCTATGTTTTGCTCTCTTTCCAATGCGGGACAAAGTCCCCAAGCTTATTTGAAGTTTTCCAAAGAAAAACAAGGAAGGTTTTGACAACACCCAACAACTAAACTATAAATTTTGAAAATCATTTTGAAAATTCCCCAACATTCCCCTACCATTTTCAAAATACAAGATGAAGATTGTTGGTTCACTTGGTAGCCTTATGCATAGGTGAAGATATTGTACGTTTTGAATCATTCACTTAGTGAAGACATCTCAAAGTTAGTCAAGATGATATAGTAGACTTATTTTTTGAACTAGCGATCTTATACGACTAACCGGACATGCCTCACGCACAACACATGTTACCTCATGTATTCAAACAAACCAACATGTGGATAGAGTCAAGCCCTCGAACTCATAGGAAGTGGCACCACCAACTACACTCACATAGGTAAGCTTACTGAGAGTACCCCTATAATTTATAGTATCCTAACAACCTAGTTGCAAGCTTATTAAGAGTTTGCTAACTCATCCTCTTCTTTTCACATTATAGGTACTAAGCACTTCAACCTTGGGATAAAAATGAAATAAAAACTAAGTGTTTGCAATCACAACACATGGTGTACTTGGGCTCATTGAACTCAAGACTTGATGTTTCTTCAAGCGTTGAGACGAGTTTCTACCAAGAGTGATTATGTTAAATGGGCTTAAGACCTATCTCCTTTGATGTTTTCCACACCAATCCCTTGCAAGTCCCTTTGTTAATGGATCATCCAATTTTCACTTGACTTTACGTAACTAATAGTAAGCACACCTTCTGTATTTAACTGCCTAACACAGCTATGTCTCAGTCCTATATGCCTGGACTTTCCATTATAGACATGGCTATAGGCCCGTGATAGAGTTGCTTCACTATCACAATGCAAAGATATTGGTGGCATAGGTTTTTGTGGGGTCGAGTTTAATATAAGCCGTATATAAGTCGGCTCATATTGGGCTTTACCCTCAAGATTGCCAAGAAGACGGTGAAGAGTAGGGCTGTGGTCGACTAGAACCTAGCTGCCGGGCCAAATAGGCCACAGATCTTGTGGAACGACTGGGGGCCTAGCCGTGAGGACATAGTGTCCATAATAGAAAGTGGGCCCCTAGAGAGCAATATAAAAAGGAGGAGCATCATCCAAAGAAGAGGTATACGTAAGAAAAAAGTGATAACTTGTGATATAAGAAAAACCTGAGAGAATACTAACTTGCCCGTCGGAGTGTTAATTCCAGCACCCCTGACCGGAGTGTTCATCCTTATTTTAGGTACCAACTCGAGGATCAAGAAAGTCTGCTGTAGACGTGCCCAAACGTCCCGGCTCCGTGTGCGAACGGCGCGAAATCCGTTTTCGTTCATTAGCTACTACAGTTCGGACTCAATGTCACGGTTCTGAATCTAATCTCGCAAAGTGCAATGCAAGATTGATAAATCACCAAAGAGTCCAAATCTGACAAATCGTTTTGGAAAAATGATTTTAATAAAGAAGTGCCAAACATGGATTGCTTTGCCAGATACAGAGTCGCCACCTAAATATTTTATTTTGGGGAATTTAGCAAAACCCTGACTCGTGCCTAAGGCCATGTGTCCGTCATCACCAAAGTTGCCTCGACTCGGGAACTTGGGTACGAGAGGGGAATGCCATGCAATGAGCACCCCCGCTCGCCCGATCAAAGATCGGCCTTTACTAACATGATATTTTGTTTTTGAAAACATATGTGTTCTTATTCCGATTTATTAGCTAGAATTACTATGTGATGCGCACAGCATGCAAGTATAGACTAGATCGCCTAAGTTGGAACAAAACATTTCATGTTTGTTTGAAATGATTTGAAGGTGCTACTAGCAAGTAGGCTAAAACGCGGATTTGCCACCCTCAAGTGGGCTTAGAAAACAAGATTTCGCCATCCTCAAGTGGGCTTAAAACTCGCATTTCGATGAATTGTTCCAATTTAAGCAAACAGGCATTCAAGCAGTTATATCACATGAGCAAATAGTCTCATGGCAAGCATCCTGTCATGGCAACACTCACACTCATGCAAAATGCTAAAGCGTAAAAGCTTACCTAGTACTCCGAGCCAAAACAACAACTAGTTAGAAATCATGCATGATCCTAGTTCATGTTAAGATGGCTAATGCAACACATGCAAAATGCAACTAGAATAGGCTTGGCTAGTCTAAGATGTCATGTGAGATGTAACTTGATAACATGTTGAACACGTATTCAAGTAAATGTATTTAAAATACAATGCAGTTAGTATGATGTGCTGAGCCCGGTGCATACAATACGAATGAATGGATGCAAACATGCGAGCATTGGAATGCTTATCAAAACATGTCCTAAAACTAACCATCGTAAGCGGTAAGTAAAAGGGAGAAAGATGTGGGGTTGGAAGACATTCACACACTCACGCACACTTATTACAAAATTCACCATCTCGACGGAGGGTCCGAATAAATAATACAAACCAACTAATTAATTAACTATCCTAGCTAATTAAATATTACAAAACCTTAACTAATTAAACAAATTAATTAAGTAACAAAACAGTTAAAGAAGCCTCAAGAGAAGGGACAAATGCATGCTCGGTCGGCTTCGCTCGGAAATCTGTTGTCATGTCTCATGTTGCCTCTGTTTGTACTGTTTTGCACCTCTGAAAACTATACAAATCTCTATGATGCTTCTGAACCACCTCATGGACACTCTGAGAGGCCATCGGCCAAATGGTGAAGCCATCGGCCAAGGGAAAGGGGTCATCGACCACTTTTTAGTATATCGGCCAAAAATGGTTAGCTGATCGGCACTGCAGATAGCCGATCGGCCATCTATTCCTGCAAACTGCTCCTTTTACAGGAGCGGAGGAAAAACAAGGGCATGGCAATACATTTACAAGATAATGTTGTGCAACTACACCCCTTATCATGTTTGAGACTCAAAGGAGTGTAGTGTTCGACTCTCGAGCCATCAATCACACATTTCGATGCATGATGGCCAAAGAGGCCGAATTGCATAAATCAGTATGGAATGAATGCACAAAAACACATGAATGCCTCACACTCTATCATGTTGGATCAAGAGTGTCGGCGACCGAGAATTGAGGCACATTTCATCACTTCAAGTGTGAAACGTCCCTCGTTCCTCGTGCTTGGTTTAACACCCAAACCAAACACAATGCAATGCATGCAACATGGAGGTGCTATGTGATGCAACATAAGAATGCCAAACGTAATATGACTCAAACATGCACACAAGGCTAAGGTAACAAGCATGCCAAATACAATGCAACCTAAACAAGCATGTGACAAAATGCAAACCATCAAGCATGCAAAATGCAACCTAAACATACAAACATCCATGGCATGCAAAGATGGACAAGCATGCAAATGTTATACAACTTAAGCATGCAAGCATGATGTAAAGTAGCAACTTTGAACAACATGGTAAATGGACTTAAACTAAAGATGGACAGACCTCAGTCATGCCTAAAATCAGTGGCCAACATGCTAAGAAATGATGGAATGAAATACAAAATAAGCATGCATACCAATTGGCCTATCACTTAGGCATGAGGACACAACTCTCAACCATGAGCAAGAAGTGACAAACATGATAATATGGCAATGAGGTAAGCTCTGAAATCATGCAAGGAGTGGTGCCAAACCACTCAAACAAGTCAAGCAAAACATGCAAGAAAGCTCAAGGCTTAAGGCTAGCCAAGGAGCTTGAAGCAAGGCTACATAAATCAAGCCCCAAAGGGCCGAGGGCAATCAAAACAGTTCCAAAGCAGGTCAATACAAGACCAAAAGCATGCTCGAACCTAGCCAACACAAGCTAGAACAAGGGTCCAAAAGGCATGAGGGGTATTACACTACACCTATTACAACCAAACATGGCATGGCTTAGCTAATAAAAATCAGAGTTATGGCATGTCAAAATAAGCCCAAAAATCCACCGAGGTGGCATCTTAAAAGCCTAAGTATGATGGCATGCACAATGATCCATTCTTGAAGCACAAAACACCAAACTTTCAAGGCATTGAAAGGATGACAAAGGCAAGTGTATGGCCACACTACATGGACTGAAATCTCATATGAAATAATGCCAAATCATAGGAATAGTCTAAGCAATGCATGCTAATGACCTAGACACTCAAAGCCAACAAGCTAGGTTGAACCAAGGCTACACAAAACAATGCATGCATGACCAAGACAACACAAATCAGAGCTTAAGCATGGTAAAACAAGGCTAACAGCTTCATGGAGTTGAGCCAAAACATGCAAGAATGATAGTCTAAATGCATGATGCATGTTAAGGCAAATGAGAGGATTGCAAGACAAGTGTATGGTGCATGCAAGATGCTATCAAACCAACTTAAAATAGAGGTAAGGCATGGAAAAATAACACCAAATACTTGCTGAAATAGAGCCAAAACATGATAAGCAAACATGCTACTAATATGAGCCATTTATACTAGCAAATGAGACACAAGAAGAGGGGGGTGTCCCTCTCCTATTCAAGACTCTAAAACCACCTCTCCACCACTGAAAATCCTCTAGATTTCAGTGGTGAGAAGGTCAAAACAAGATGATTCCAAAGCTCAAAAAGACAGGCACAAAACAAGGCCAAACAAGGCCTAAGAGGGGGTAGACAACCCCCAATACAAAAGTGACCTTAAACAATCATCTTAAGCATACAAAATCAGAACTTATTGTAGTTTAGGGTTAAGCTTAAAACAACATGCAAGTATGGCCAAAAGCTTAAGCAAGAATGAGGCATCAAAAAACTAGAAACTCGCCCTTGAAAAACACCTTCAAGAACACAACTCCAGCACCCTTCTCTGAACAAAATCAGCTAAAAAACACTAAAACGAACTTCCTAGTACCTCAGTAACAAAAGGATGGTGTTCTAGTAGGTGTTTGTGTGCAATAGTGTGAAGATATTACACTTTTGGGCACAAACAAGAGCAAATATGGACAAAGAGAGAGGAAATATATATATAGAGAGATATAAAACTTGTATATCAATTTCTCAGAACTTCTGGAAAGGGTGGGGATGCTCCCTTCTGATAGAATTTCAATTCTTAAGCTTGTTCAACAAGCTTGAGTCTTGAAACAAATCCCTCCATACACGTGTATGGAGGATCAGAAATGTGCATACCAGCTATCACAACTGGCACAAAATATCTATAAAAAGCAGATGAAAAGGTCTCGGCTAAAAAATATGGCCGATCGACCAACAAGAGTGCCGATCGGCTAACGCTTATGGCTGATGGCAAGAAAACAAGGCCGATGGCATCATGCCTTAGCCGATGGGTTGAGTGGATGGCCAACAAGTCACCCTCTTCCCTCAAAAGCAAAAACATAAGTCCTTGGTCCACAACCAAGCACAAAATAGACAAGTTGAGAGATCCTAAGGCAAGGCGTGCAGCCGAGACTTCCGGGAACTCAAAACGAACACGAGCATGGATGATTATCGAGTGTTCAAACGATGACGTCAGAGTGTTGAGGACGGTCAAAAATGGGGTGTCTACATCTGCTTGGGCTAAAGGGTATTTCCAAACCACATCACCACAACTGGCGCTGTTTGTGGGAATACTCAAGCATGTTCATGGTAGATGTAATATATGATCCTTCGCTCATTGCTGACAATGTTACACTAAAAGATGATGTTAAACCAAGAACCATGCTTGGTCTGGAGAATATCACCGCGTGAAGGGCCCTAAACTTCGACCCAGTGGCTCAAACTTCGCCCTCAACCTCGATGTAGGAAACCTTGTAGACGATCATGGATCAAACAAAATGAAACGAATAACGTCTAGAAGATATGGCACATGATAATGAACGTTTACTTAAGGAGTTGGCCCTCGAGTTAGCCAAATCCCAACAAACCACACCACGTCATGACCAGAAAAGAAGAAGGATGATTGACAACGTCGGCATCAGAAACATAATAGTAGCAGTGCTTCCGACTCGTCATCACAGGAACCTAGGGAGAAGGGGTGAGTTGACATCTCCAGCTCATCCGAGGGAAGATCGTATGTACGGCACAGGTGAGAAAAAGGAGATAATGGTTCGGGTGAAGAGGATAAACACGATCCTTTCGTATGACGCATTGTAAGGGCTGTATTGCCTAAAAAGTTTAAAGCACCAATGTTTACCCTCTATGATGGTAAGTCAGACCTTACAGATCACATTCATCATTACAAACAAGCGATGACATTGCATGCTGATGATGAAGCACTCATGTTTTGAATGTTTTCAAGCGGCCTGGGGCCATTGGCTATCGGATGGTATTATAAATGGAGCCGGCCTTAGTAAAAAGCTTTTATTAGCTCCAAAAATCCTTCAGGGCAAGATTCATTGCCAACGAGGTCCAGCCAAAGCAAGCCAACTCTCTCTAGCCAATGCAAATTAAACCAGAAGAGACCCTCTGTGAATATTCGGCGCTTTACTAGAAATGTTTTGACTTGGTAGATGATGCCTGCAATGACTCCATGGCCATCATCGCCTTTAAAATAGGATTATACCTCTATAGTCCTCTTATAGGCTCGTTGACCAGACGACCTCCCAAAACAGTCTAGATGCTAATGAAGAAAGTTAAGGAGTATTGCAAGGTGGAAGACGGTGCCCTTCGTGTTAAGACCGGATAGAAAGTTGTGAAGTCAGCACCACCTGGTCTGGTTCAGCCGATAAGCACCGTACCATCAGGGAGCCTTGAACCTCGGGGCCGGGCAAAAAGAGACAACCAGCGGGATTCGCGCTGATCAAGCAAGCAGTGTTTGCGCCATTTGAATGAACACTATAAAGTGGATAGCAGGTGCCCTAGGCATTCGAACAAAAAGTATACAGAGTTGGTAGAGCCGATTAGTAAGATCCTATTCAAAGTCCAGCATCTACCATTCTTTAAGTGGCCGTCTAAGATGATTGGACCACCTGACACTAGACGGAGGGATAGGTGGTGTGAATATCACAAGCACCATGACCAGGAGACTAATAGCTGTTATGCACTGAAGGACCATCTGGAGGAGTTGGTGCAAGACGGCTAACTAGCACAATATGTTTGTAAGGACAATCCACCAAACATGGTAGCTCTACGCCTAGATTCATCTTCACTTGTTGTGATTCACATGATATATAGTCTACCGCCGCTAACTCAGGTACATACAATCCGGCTACAACCCAGCCCATGCAAGCCGTTCACACCAGCCAAATGGCCTTTTGAAATCGACAAAATCAGCTTCGACGACGCCAATCTTGAAAGGGTAACGCTTCTTCATGATGATGTCCTTGTCGTCGAGTTGCGTGTACATAGATTCGTTGTCGAACGCGTTCTAATCGATTAGGGGAGCACCTCGGAGATAATGTATCATATGACATTTATTAAACTCAGTTTCATTGATTTGGACTGGCTACCGGTCGAATATTCCCTATTCGGCTTCAACGCCAACCCTGAGTACCCTTTAGGCAAGATCATACTTGCAGTATGTGCAGGTACCAAATCAGTCAATGTGGAGTTTTTGGTCGTCAAACTGCCATCACTATACAATCTCACCTCATCATGGGGAGAACCTGGTTGCACGCAATACAGGCTATACCGAGTACCTACCATCAATTACTCTGCTTTCCAAAGCAACATAGCATTGAGCAAATTCGAGGTTCTCAAAAATCGACAATGGCATGCTACCTTACTGCTTTGGCAAAGAAACCGAAAGAATTGGAAGTGAACTCAATTGAATTTCCAGGTCAAGAAGTCCTCGAGGACGTTGGAAAAACCCCAGTGATAAGGCAACTGAAGATGTCGATCGGATCGAAATCAAAGGGGAACCAGACAAGTTTTTCATAATCGGCACCTCCTTGAACGTAACTTAACGACAAGAGTTAGTTTTCTTCTTACTCGGCAACATCGATGTATTTGCCTAGACACCGTATGTGATGCCGAGGGTGGATCCGAGTGTAGCCCAATACCGTTTAAACATTGACCCAAAGGTTAAACCAATCATTCAAAAGTTGACGGTTGGCTGCGGAGCATACTTTGGCTGTTGTCGATGAAATCGACAGGCTGTTGGAAGCCGGGGCAATTCGTGAAGTAACTTGTCCCACGTGGTTGTCCAATATCGTGGTTGTCAAGAAGAAAAATGGATCCTGGCGTGTTTGTGTGGACTTCATGGACTTAAATAGGGCCTGCCCCAAGGATTGCTTTCCTCTTCCCCGAATCAACCAACTTGTGGACGCAACTGCGCACCACTAACGCATGAGTTTCTTGGATGCATACCGGGGTTACCACCAAATTGCCATGTATAAGGAGGACCAAGAAAAGACTACATTCCTCACTCCATGGGGAACCTATTGCTACAAGGTCATGCCGTTCTCACTGAAGAATGTGGGGCAATGTACCAGAGGCTGGTCACCACTATGTTTAAAGAACAACTCGGCTGTACCATGGAAGTATACATTGATGATATGGCGGTGAAAACCAAGGAAAAACATGCTCATCTAGCCAACCGCAAGTACAAAATGAAACTCAATGCCTTGAAGTGTGCATTCAAAATCAGATTTTGGCTATATCATGAACCATCATGGAATAGAGGCCAACCTGAGGCAAATCACGGCCATTATAGAACTCAGCTTACCTCATGTGGCCAAACAAGTTCAGAAGTTGATGGGAATGGCCACCGCTCTCAATAGGTTTATCAACAGTTCCTCAGATCGCTGCTGACCATTTTTTTACACACTTAGGCAGGGCAAAGAATTTTAGTGGACCCCTGAGTGCCATGTTGCGCTAGATGGCTTGAAAACATATCTCCGTTCAATGCCACTCTTGGCAACCCCATCTCTAGGCAATCCGCTCATCTTGTATCTAGCAGTATCTGATCGAGCAGTTATCGTCGTATTATTAAAGGAGAAACTCAAGGAGAAGTGACCAATCTACCATGTAAGCAAGGCGATGGTTGACGCCGAAACATGATACCTACCACTAGAAAAGCTCATCTTGGCTTTTGTGGTGGCTGCCAGAAAGTTGATGCACTATTTTCAGGCTCATACCGTAGGGGTACTAATGGACTATCCTCTTTGTGTAGCACTTCGTAGCGTGGAAGTATCAAGGCGAGTCTCTAAATAGGCTTTGGAACTTAACCAGTATGACATCAAATTTTTGACCAAAATGGCCATCATAGGGCAGGTGCTGGCCGACTTTGTAGCCAAGTTCACAGGATGCCACGCTGAGTTTAAGTCTGACCAACTCGCCCTTCAACCTTAACCGGATTAGAGAATGCATGTTGGAGACATTTGGCAGATGTATTGTGATGGATCATCCAACCAACGTGGCAGTGGGATAGGCGTAGTAATCATGACCCCCAAAGGGGCAATAATCGAGCAGACAGTCAAATTGGGTTTCGATGCATCAAATAATGAGGCCGAATATGAAGCATTACTAACCAGCCTCCGTAACGCGCTTCACCTAGATGCCAAATAGTTATAGGTTTTCTGTGAATCAAAATTATTCATCACCCAGTTGAAAGGGGAATATGTGGCTAAGATCGACTGAATGGAAGTCTATATGAAAACGGAAAATTCCTTGCTCCTGAAGTTCGACCACCACGAGCTGAATTAGATAACCCGAGATCAGAACACACATGCGGATACCCTTGCTTGCTTGGCTTCTGCCATTAACTCGGAAATCAAATGAACCATCGAAGTGGGATTCATCCCAGAGCCGAGTATAAATTCCCCCGAACCTGTTCGGGTCAACACCATTAACTCAGGACCAAGTTGGATGGATCCTATTGTCGTATTTCTTTCCTTAGAACAGCTGCCAACAGACAAGAAAGATGCCCATAAGCTACAGAATAAAGCCCTATGATATTACCTAGATCCCCAGGGAAAGCTTTTCAAAAAATCTCTCTCAAG
The DNA here is from genome assembly GCF_055761805.1 of Camellia sinensis. Lineage (NCBI taxonomy): Eukaryota > Viridiplantae > Streptophyta > Magnoliopsida > Ericales > Theaceae > Camellia > Camellia sinensis. The sequence continues at coordinate 89,530,768 of NC_138965.1, forward strand.
GCCATATTTGGAATGTGTTCACCTAGATAGAGTTGAGGACTTCATGGCTGAAATACACAAAGGTAGTTGTGGTGCCCATTCTGGAGGGTGCTCATTGGTCCATTGAGCTGTAACACAGGGATATTATTGGCTGACCATGTGTACTGATGCTGAGAACTACGTAAGAAAGTGTGAACAATGCTAGAATTTCTCCCCATTAACTCATCTTCCCGCCGAAGAATTAAATTCCGTTACTAGTCCTTATTCGTTTGCTCAATGGGGCCTTGACATCGTCGGACCACTACTGTGAGCTCCGGAAAACAAAGGATTATTGATCGTTGCAACAAGACTATTTCACGAAATGGGTTGAAGCAGAATCACTGGCTCATATCCAAGATGTCGATGTTAAATGTTTTGTGTGGAAAAACATTATAACCCGATTCGGCATACCTAGAGCACTTGTATCCGACAATGGCACCCAATTCGATTATGGCATCTATTGGGAACTATGTAACACATATGGTATATGGCCCTAATTTTCCTCATAATTGTACCCACAAAGCAACGGTCAGGCCAACGCCTCTAATAAAGTGATCTTGGACAGAATCAAAAAACGATTGGAGAAGGCCAAGGGCAAGTGGGTTAAAGAGCTGCCCAGTGTATTGTGGGCTCATCGTACCACTCCAAGGCAATCCACCAGAGAAATGCCATTCGCCTTGTGCTTTGGGACAAAGGCTGTCATCCCTCTTGAAATTGGTCTGCCCACTTTGAAGTCAAAGGCTTTTGACACAGGGCGTAACGACATGATGTTGGCCTTGGATCTGAATTTGCTTGAGGAACGCTATAGACACCCCATTTTTGACCATCCTCAAGACTTGGACGTCATCGTTTGTACACTCTATGATTATCTATGTTTGTGTTCGTTTTGAGCGCCCGAAGTCCTTGGCGGAACACTTTGTCTTCGAGCCTCTAAACTTATCTATTTTGTGCATGTTTTTGGACCAAGAACTTGTTGCCTCTTGCTTGGAAAGGAGGGTGAGCTGTCGGCCAGCCCTGGGACCTGTCGGCCATGGGTTGTGCCTGTCGGCCACTAGTGGTGGCTGACGGCCATTGGTCTCATTTTTCAGATATTTGTTTGCTAGCTGTGCCAACTGTTGCTCACTGAACTGTATCTTCATACACGTGTATGGTAGGATGAATTCAAGCTCAAACCTTGATTTTCTATATATAGGGGGTGTCCTCCCCCATTTTTGAGGGTTAGAAATTTTGGAACAAAAATCTCTCTCTCTCTCTCTCTCTTGTTATGTTGCATACACTTGCTAGTTTCTCTACACTTTTGCACATCAACCCTTAACGAAACACTCTCACCTTTGAGGTCTATTGGAGCTTTGTTTGAGCCTTGGAAGGGGATTTGAGCTTGAGTTTGTGGTTGAATTGCATTTTGCTTCAAAGGTATTGCACTTACTTCACTTAAGCTCATTGTGCATACTTGTTTTGCCATCTTTTTCAACTGTTTCAAGGCTGTTTTTGAAGTGTAAAAAACTCTATTTTTGAGGCATAAAAATGGTAGTTTGAGTCTTTGTGAGTTAGGGGGCTGTCCCCCCTTTTTGTTCCTTAGTTTGTGAAGCTTTTTATGCCATCTTTCATCACCTTTAAATCAAAATTTTTGGGCCGTTTAACCATTGAAAATCAGAGTTATTTCAGTGACAAAAACCTTTTTTTGAAGTCCAAAATTGGAGGGGTTAGCCTCCCCTCCTTGTGTCTTGTTTGCATGCCTAGATAGCTTAACATGTGAGCATGTTTTTCTAGCATTTTGTAACTTGATCTCAGCATATTTTTGCTACTATTTTGACTTGTTTTTAGCTCTACTTTGAGCTGGTTAAGTCCTTTGAGCTTTGTCTTGTATAGCTGTGGTGCAATTTCTTTCACTAGCTTAGTGTTTTTGGGCTTTGAGCATCATTTGTGTGTCTTGGATGCATGTTTTAATGCTTTTTCATGCCTAATTTCAGCAGCTAAATATCTATAACCTCCCTCACTTCTTCACTTTTTCATTTTCTTTGAGGGTTGTTTAGCCTTAGAGTTGTGTTTAAGCTTGAGATCGCGGCTCATGCTTAGTGGTTTCAATCCTCTTTTGAGGGTTTCTATTAATCAAAGGCATGACCTCTCCCTTGCCTTAAATCATCCCTTGGTTGACACCTCTTTCATTAGAGGACACTCACCCTTGGACTTAATCGATTAAAAAATTAATTGGTAAGCTAAAATGAGTAAATAAAAATGAACATGTAAAAGAGGCAAGATAAAGCATCTTTCGTGTTGCATTGCATGTGTTCAGATTGGACGTTAATCCGAACACAAGGAAAATGGGACGTTTCATACTTAAAGTCATGAAATGTGCCACTTTCCTTGGTCACCATTACCCTTGATCATGTATGATAGGGTAATGGTTTTGTTGAGTCTTGTTTTGCACTCATTAAGCTTGTATAAGCTTCGCTCTTTAGCCATCATGCATGGAAAATGCTTGGTTGATGGTTTGAGGGCCAAGAGTTACACTCCTTTGAGCTTGTGTAATGATAAGGAGAGGAACAGTGCACACAAACCTTGAAAATACACTACTTTGCCTCTGTTTGCTCTCTGTTGTAACAAAAAAGGAAGTTTGGGATAGGGGTGGCCGATGGCCACCAATAGTGGCCGACGGCCACGAGTATCAGCCGACCGACCACCATTAGTAGCCGACCGGCCATCAATGAAGAAGGTTGCTCTATGTGCTCCTAAAGGGGATCAGAAGTGTTCTGGGAGTTGGCACAATTTTTCAGTGGTAAAAAATGTGCAAACAGAGGCAGCAATGGCAAAGCAGTGACATTTTCAGGCGGAGAAGTCAAGCATGCATGCATCCCTTGCCCCTCGAGGCCATTTAATTGCTTTATTTAGTTAATTAGTGGTAGCTAATTTACTTGCTTTATAATTAGTTAGTTAAAGTGTTTATGTAACGACCCCAAAATGCGTATAAGAAGTCACCCTTGTTTAACTATGGGATAATGTGTTTTAATTTAATTATATCTATTGGAATTGAAGAACTCTCTTTTGAGTTATGACTTTAAAACTAGAATTGACGACTTTTGTGGGTTTAGAAATTGGAATTGAGTACATAGATATGTTAATGGAAATTTTTAAAGCTATTTGGGAAAAGTAATTGGAAATTTAATTTGTCTGATTCGTTAATCATATTTGGGTGGTTAACTTTGTACTGCAAATCGAAGGCCTAGAGGCTTCAGAAACCAGAATAGGGGACATATTTATGATCAGCACAATTTTTAGAGTCACCTGGGAACTTTAATTGTAATTTGATTTCGTGCGATTCGTAAGGCCACGTTTGGCTCTCTCTATTGTGTTAAGCCATGTGTGTGTGTTTATTTATATATATAGACATGTCTTTGAGTGGTTGGTCTCATCTTTTGGGAGCCCAAAATATCTAAAAGAGAGAGAAGAGAACCGTGAGGGAGAAAAGAGAAGAGAGACCAAGATTCTTGAAGAAAAGCTTAATAATCATAGGGGTTTGAAGATGATTGAAGGGAATTGAAGAAAGAAAAGGGAGATCAACCATGGAGGCTTGAGGAAATGGAGGAGAATTAAGAGGAAGACAAAGATTGAACTAAGGTATGATCATCTATCTTGAATCCTTATTTTTAAAGCATCAATTGCATGAAATCAAGGATTGGTATGCAAGATGTGAACTTTGAACCCCAACTATGGCTATATTATGCTCTTGTGTTCTTGTGCTTGGTAATTGAGTAATATTTTGAGATTATAATGTTTGATGGAGATTAATAATGTGAAATTTGTCATGTATTAAAGGGTTTTGGGCTTTGATTTACATGGAATTGAGGTTTGATTTTGAAAATGAGAAGTTTCAATTTTTCAGCCATTTACGGACTGCAAACTGCCTAGGGCCGCACGTGCGGCTCTATTTCCCGTACGTGCGGGAGACAGCTCTGTTCAGCCAACTTTGAATAAGCATATCGTTTGCCTCAGGACTCCGTGTTGAGTGATTCTTGAGCCTAAAATCAAGCCCCGGAAGTCTAGTTTCCAATGGTGGTAGTCTCACTCCCAAATTCTAAATACAGAAATAGTTATGTCTAAATTAGTGACGACTATTCACTTTCTGTCAACCAATTTTATACCATTTCTTCACCTAAACCATTTCCCATCGATTTCTCCTATTTTCTGAGACATGGATTATAACTTATTAAGGAATAATGAGCTTGGTACCACCATGGCTAATTGATTGAATGATCAAAGAGAATAAGTAAATGATCGAGTATAATCTCATATTATGTGTTGTGCACTGTACTTGTAGGTCGAGACAAGGACATCGTCCCATTACTACCGGGAGCCCATCACTGTGAGTAATAGTAGTGTAACAATATGTTTCACTTACTTCCTGTGATTATGATTTATGTATTGTTATTTGTGAATGGTCTATTCTATTGATGTTGTGCTTTGATTCAATTAATCGGTATGCTTGAATAATGGCATTGATGTGGACCTAAGGTCGTTCTGTCCCTAGTAATGTACGTGGGCCTGAGGCCATTATGATGTGAATTGTTCTGTCTGCATTAATACAGTGATACATTTGCGTTCTGTTAATAGTTATTATTAATGTTCTGTTATCCGCAAGACAACTATGGCCCTGTTTGGTAGGGCTTATTTCCAGCTTATTTCAGCTTTTAGCTTAATTTAAGCTATTTTGATGTGTTTGGTTCAGTTTAACAATACAACTTATAGCTTTTTGTAAGTAAAAAATCAACTTATTCTTTGAGTGGGGGAGGAGAAGGTTAATTTATATGTCAAAAATCAGCTTATGTTTACAGTTATAAGCTCTAAGCTGTTAAGGTATAAGCTATAATCACTTTCCCACAGGTCTACCAAACGGGGCCTATGTCAACTTGTAATAAACCATGGGAAAATCTTTGTGCACTATTGAGTAATAGTACTGTAGCAGTACATTTTACTTATTGTTAATAGTTAATACTGACATTATGTTTTCTGAAAGTTAATTATCTGAATTCATGATGAACAAATGGAACATATGTGCATTATGGAACAATGATATCTTTGTGTATCTGGAATCATTCTGTTTTGTTAATAATGGGCCCGAGGCCAATCTGTTGATATCTGGGCCTGAGGCTGCTCTGCATAAGATGTTGGGCCTAAGGCCGTTCTGTATTATCTCTGGGCTTAAAGCCGTTCCGTATCACATCTGGGCTTAAAGCCGATCTGTATTATATCCGGGCTTACAGCCGTTCTGTCATGACCCGAACCTGCCTCTATGGGTTAAGGACATAACCAGCCAGTAATCCTGAGATTACCTACGGCCTCAAACCAAATCAGGCATAACTCGTCAGAGTAAAGGGGCCAAACGGAAGCAAAATTTAAATAGAGCTATGCTTACATGGCACATCATAACAAAACAGGCATGTACATATTAATAACTCACATCAAAAAATACAGTAGCATAAGGTTCTGTACAGACAGGATCATTTAGGTCTAGGTCAGCCAATTAAAACTATACACAAACGTATTCAAAGTCTTCGCCAATGTGACAAAATAAAACAGGATAACAAAAAGGCGGAGACGAGTCTCGTGCGTAAGACGCTAGGACTGACTCTTCAAAACTTGGTTGTTCCTTCCAAACTTCACTGAGGCTGGGTTTGGACCTCTCTTGGCTCACCTACAAACACGAATGAGCGTGAGCGAAAGCCTAGTGAATAATATCAAATAAAGAAGTTACACAAATGGTATTTAGAACAACGTGCTTCAAACAGCCTTGGGCCCAATTTGTATTTCTATCTAACATATATATAAATATTGGTCAAGTGATTACGGTTCCAAATACATCATACGACCTCGGGCCCAATTCATTCGTATCATTCAAGTCAAACTGGCCTTTGGCCCATTCGAACTTTCATTCATGTCGAATTGGCTTTTGGCCCATTCATTCATGTCAAATTGGCCTTTGGCCCATTCGTCCTTTCATTCATGTCAAACTAGCCTTTGACCCATTCTTTCATGTCAAACTGGCCTTTGGCCTATTCATACTTTCATTCAAACCGGCCTTTGGCCCATTCGTTCTTTCGTGTCAAACTGGCCTTTGGCCCATTCATTCAATCATGGCATACTGGCCTTTGGCCCACTCGTTCTTTCATGTCAAACTGGCATTTGGCCCATTCATTCAATCATGTCAAACTGGTCTTAGGCCCATTCATACTTTCTTGTCAAACTGGCCTCTAGCCTATTCATTTACGAACACAAACATTGTCCACCATCCAAACTAACGACCTTATAAAACTTACATAGAAGTAAGCAATTGGACAAACAACGCATTTCAGATATCTTTGTTAAGATATTACTCACAGTGGTCGGTTGGTTCATTTTCCCTGGAGCTTCACCGTATACATTACATAACACATATGGGTCACAAACAATTCAATCCATTCTTAATTCACACATTCGTCTTTAGGCTTCATCCTTATCCTTTTAACTCATTTACAATGCTCAATGCATGCCTAAGAGTGCTTAGAAGTGAAAGGGAACGGAAAACGAAATACAAAATGCATTCACAAAATTTCAGAAACAAGGGTCCCCGCTTGAGCGTGGACTTCCCTGCTCGAGCGGACCCATGAGATCTGCAAAAGTGCTGGTTACATCAAATTTACCCTCGAGCGCGTACTCGGACGCTCGAGCGCGAACTCGGTTTACATAGCTCCCCGCTCGAGCATGAACTTCCCCGCTCGAGCGGACGTCATGTCTGCAGAAAATACTGGGAGCTCGTATTTTCCGCTCGAGCGGCGGTTCCCCCACTCGAGCGGACATCATAAATTCTAGGTTTTCCAGAATGGTTCTTGAGCTCAAATTCAACATTCAAACCAACATTTCTTGCATATTATGGCTCAAACTTAACATATACATATACTAACATGGCACCAACACCAAATTACAACATTATGAGGCTCAATTCCATGAATTATTTACATGCATGACTCAATTTATCCCAAACTCATCACCAACATGCTAAATTCAAACATTCAAGGCTTACACCTCAATGATTTGCACATGCATGTGGGAGACACTCATTATTCTCAACTTAATTGGTGAAGAGATGGTCAAATACATGGACTTCAACCAAAATTCAACATGGATTACACACTTTATGCTCAAACATGGAACTTTATAGCAATTTCTTACATGCATGCACCTATTGACTTCAAATTCAACAAAACCAACTCAATTCATGCTCTTGATCACCATTTAACTTTGAATTCACAAAATTACAAAATTAAACTCATGAATTCATAATCAACTACTCACCTAGAAGCTCAATCTTCCCAAACTATGGTCAAATCTTGAGTTGGTCTTCAATTTATTCAAGCTTCTTGAGCAAACCTTCAATTCCCTACACACTCTCTCTCTCTAATTCGGTTCTCTCACATTCTAGAGAGCCTAAATCAGCCAAAATGAACCAAAAGAGAGGAATTAAGTGTGTAGTGCCCTTTTTATAAGTCCCACTAATCACAATTATCAATATTAAATAATTGGGCACTATTTCATTAATTTAATCTAATTAATCTGATCCCAATCAATTTTCAGTTAAATTTCACCGTAGGTTCTAAAAATCATGCCAATTACCATGGCACAGTCAATTTCGATTTTTGTGGCAGATAGGGCCTTCAATTTAAATTCCAAAGTAGATAATCAAACAGATATTCCTACGGTGAACAGATAGAAATTCAAAACCACATATATTCACATAAATGGCACACAAAATCATATTAGACACATAATCACATTCATATTAAGGACCAATTAGCATACTGTGGAACAGGGATATCACATGTTCTGTATTATCTCTGGGCTTACAGCCATCCTGTATCATATCTGGGCTTATAGCCGTCCTGTATCATAGCTGGGCTTAAAGCTGGTCTGTATTGTATCTGGGCCTGAGGCCGTTCTGTGTTACATGTGGGCCTGAGGCCGTTTTACGAGATGATTATGAATAAGATCTGTGTATGGTTCAATATGCATATTTACATTCTTTAAGTCTATGCTCGTTTAACTTACCTCCTAACATTGCTATTATTCACTGAGCCTTGCTCACTCCATTTTTGTATATAATTATGTAGGTGAGCCATCGGAGATTGACACTAGAGTTGTATTGAGGTCTACCCGTCTGTCAAGCAGACTGGGGTACGCCTCCGTGTTGAGGCCGTAATTTTGATTACTGGGAGTTGTGTAATTTTTGGAGTCTTATTTAAGTGTGTGTGAGATCTATATAGATTCTGTGATTGTATGTGTAACTCTGGGAATGTATTTAAATACTTGAATCTAATTAAACCATCATGTATGCACAAGCTTAATGGATGTTGTCTTTTATTGACATTGCTTCCGCTTAAGACCCCGTATGTGTTTAAATATTATTCTAAATTCTATTTGAGGCCTATGTTCAAGTCGGTCATGAACCAAACTTTTAGGAGCGGGTTTGGGTCGTGACAGGTGGTATCAGAGCACGAGTTAAGATCTTACACACGTTTCCATTGAGCATTAGAGTGTCTATAATGCATTTAAGTTGCATGTTTCTAGTAACGAAAGGATATGATGTGCATTTTAAAAGATGTATGTGAGCTCGTACAATATGTTGAGTATTGAAATTAAGAATGAGAATTCTCATAGACCTTGGGGTAATAAAAGAAGATTCATATGTTTTGTTTCATAGACTGAGTTTTGTGTTTAAGGAGAATTGGATAATTGTTATGAAATGAGAATGGGTTACATAAGGCTAAAGTTTTGAAAGGTGTGGGATATCGGTTTTCTTTGGCTATTCAAATTGATAAGTATAAGCATGTTCGTGGAAACGTAATATGAAAAGAGATTAAACTTAGTTTCTATCTGTGTTATATGTGAAATTAGACCATGCAGAATTTTGGGGAAACTGAGGATGTTGTGAATCAATGATGTGTATGGCAATTGAGAGATACAATGATTAATAACGAGTATGGGATTTGAGAATGATTTGATATAAGAAGTAGAGATAAAAGGATTGCCCCACTCATATTCTTGTATGCTTATGTGTGTTATGACTAGGTATGTGAAACTATGTGTTATGGAATAATTAATGAATGATATGCGATATGTTAACAGTTTGCATCTTATGACCCTAGGAGTGGGGATGAAATGGAATGTTAATAAATACAAGTATTATGATATGTGATCATGTAGTTGTAGACACCCCATTTTGACCGTCCTCAAGACTTGGACGTCACCGCTTGAACACTCGGTGATCATCCATGTTTGTGTTCGTCTTGAGTTCCCGGAGGCCTCGGCTACGCGCCTTGCCTCAGGATCTCTCGACTCGACCGTTTTGTGTCTGGTTTTGCACCAAACACTTGTGTTTTTTCTTTGGAGGGCAGGGAATGGCTTTTGGGACATCCCCACATTCCACCGGCCATGGCTTGAGGCCACCGGCTGTGTTTTGTTGCCATCGGCCAAATGTGATGGCCGGCCGGCCAATTTGACTGCCGGTCAGCCACTTTGATGGCCGGCTGGCCAAATGTGGTTTTCAACAGATATTTCTGTAGACAGCTGGCAGCTGTCATTCTAGGCCATACCCCAGCCCATACCTGGACGTGGGTGTTCTGAGGAGCTGCAGATTGATACATATCTATATCAATCAAGCTTCTCACATAAGGAACAAGAGGAAGGAACAAATATACAACTTGGAGCAAAAATCTCTCTCTCTCTCTCTCTCTCTCTCTCTACATTTTCTGCCTCTCTCTCTAAGGTTTAGGGCTTGTTTGTGCTCAAAAGTGCATTTTCTTTGCACTTTTGCATACAAACACCTAGTTCTCTACTCCCTTTATTGAGCTGAGGTCCTTGAAGGTGATTTTTGGGGTGATTTGAAGCCTTTTCTTGGTCCAAAAGTTGCTGATTTGCTGCTGTGCTTCAAGGGTGAGCTTTTACCTCTTTTAAGCCTTGTTTTCATAGCTTGTTTTGCCATACTTGCAACTGTTTTTGAGCTTAACATCTAACATAGAAAATTCTTGTTTTTGAGTGCTCTAAATAGTTTGTTACGGGTGTTTTAAGCTTTAAGCTTTGGGGTTGTTTGACCCCTCTTAAGGCTTGTTTGGCCTTTGTTTTGTGCCATTTCGGTTGAGCTCCGGGACCATTGTGTTTGGGCCTCCTCACCACTGAAATCTTGAGGGATTTCAGTGATAAGAATGGTGCCTTGAGGTCCTAGGAAGGAGAGGGCCACCCCCTCTCCTTGTTGTCCTTGAAAAGGGCCATTTTTGCCTCTTGAGGGAGCATATAGTTTGAGTGTGTATTGACCATGCCTTGACTGATTTTCATGCTTATTATGTCATAATATAGCATTGTTGTATGTTGGTTTTGGTACACCATGCTTGCTTAGCATACATGCCTTGTAATGTCTTGTTTTAGCCTTAACATGTCCTATGCTTTGAGCCCTTATTCAAGCATGTTTAGGCCTAGCTTTATGAAGCTTTTATGTTTGTCTTGCCATGCTTAAGGTCTGTCCTTGGCTGTTTTGGTCGACCAAGACATGCATTGCATAGTCCCTTTGCATCTTGGATTGTTAGCCCCAAGTGTGTGAGTGTGTAGTGTGCGTTGCTTGCATCACTTTCAGTGGTTTGGAACCACTTACCATGGTATTTCAATTCTCATAACATGCTTGCATGCATGCCTTTGATGCCTCTTTGATGCCTTAAAAGCTTGTGTTGTATGCTCCATGTTTAGCCTCTTTTGCATGCTTCCATGTTTAAGCCACTTAGATGCCATCTAGGTGTTCCCTTTGCATGGTCTAGGCCTACCTTGAACCTGTTTTAAGCCCTCTTGGCCTTGTGAGGCTTGGTTGGCTTAGCCATGGTTTAAGTCTCCTTGACTAGCCTCAAGTAGTTGGACCAATTGTACGCTATGTTTGTCTTGGTTAAGTTGGTTTGGCACCATCATTAGCATGGTTTTCAGAGCTTACATTGCATGCCCTTAGTCCATGTTTAGTCTCTTCCAAGCGTGCTTGAGAGTTTCCTTTTGATGTTTAAATGTTGGCCCATTAACATGTGCATGTGTGTGTGTGTGTTGGTCCTCATGTTTGAGCACTTCGGCCACTGATTTTGACATGCTTGCGAGCCATCCTGAATTAGTTTAAGTCCATCCGCTTTGCTTGATTGTGTGCTCACCCTGTATGTTTGCTTGCATACTTGCATATTCGCATTGCATTGCCGTGTTGTATGCTAGTTCACATGCTTAGGATTGCATTGCATGAGTATGCATGCTTGACCTCTTGAAGTGAGTATGATAGAGGTTGAGTTCAATTTGTTTGATTATGTGCATTGCATTCCATATCAAGATGCACACTTGATTCTTTGGGCCATCATGCATGGAAATGCGTGATTGGTGGTCCGAGAATCGAAGACCATGTCCCTTTGAGTCAGACACATGATAAGGGGTGTGATTGGTGCATACATTGCTTGAAATACATTGCCATGCCAAGTTCTGTCCTCTGCTGCTGTCAAAACAGATTCAGCAGGAAGATTTGGCCGGCCGGCAGTGTTTAGTACCGACCGGCAAATAATGTTTGGCCGAGAGTTCAATTGATGGTCGATGACCACTTCAAAATGGCCGGTGATGATCCCACTCAGCCGGTGGTGTTCTACAACACTCAGAGAAGCAACCTTGGGAGTTGTGCAATTTTCAGAAGAAGCAAAACAGTCAAAGCAGAGGCAAACTTGTGTATGGCGTTGGATTTCCGAGCAAACCCGAGCACGCGCGCATTGGATCCTCTTCCCGAGGCCTTTATTGCTTTCTTAGCTTAGTTAATTTACTTAATTAATTAGGTGGTATGTAATAATTAATTAGCTTGTAGGTTAATTAATTTGTATTATTCTTTTGGTCCCTCCGAGCGAGGGTGAATTTGTAATAAGTGTGGGTGCGTGTGTGCTTGTCTTCCAGCCCCCACTTCTTTCTCCCTTTTACTTACCTGCTTTGATGGTTAGTACTAGGACATGTTTACTTTAGCATACCTTATGCTATGCATGCGTGCATCATTCATTAGTCTTGCATGCACCAGGCTCGGCGCATCATACTAACTGCATAAGTATTTCAAATCTAACTTGAATACGTGCTACTTGTGCATTTTAACATGTCATTTATAGACTAGCCGAGCCTACTCTAGTGACATTCCGTATGCGTTGCATTAGGCATTTAAACATGGACTTGGATCATGCATGATTGCTAACATGTTCTTGTTTTGGCACGGAGTACTAGGTGAGCTCTTTATGCTTTAGCATCTCACATGAGTGTGAACGTTAACATAATAGCATGACTACCATGAGGCTAGATGCTTATGTGATATAAACTGCTTGAATGCCCGTGGGTGAAGGTTGGATTGTTTGAGTTGGGATAACTCGTTGAAATTCGTATTTTAGGCTACTTGTGAATAGCAAATTCCAAAGCGTTTTCCAAACAGACGGATATGCAATGTTTTGTTCAAATTTAGGCAATTTGGTCTATACTTGTTTGTTGTGCGCATAACATAGTAATTCTAGGCTAATAACTGAAATAAGAACACATAACGTTTTCAAAATTGGATATCACGGTTAGTAGAGGCCGATCTTCGGATCGGGCGAGAGGGGGTGCTCATAGCTGACCTTCCCCAATCGTACCCAAGCTCCCGAGCCGAGGCAACTTTGGTGATGACGGACACGTGGCCTTTGGCACTGAGTCAGGGTTTCCTAAATTCCCCCATAAAAATATTTAGGTAGAGACTCTGTATCTGGCAAAGCAGTCCATGTTTGGCACTTCTTTCTAAAAATCTTTTTTCCAAAACGATTTGCTGGATTTGGACTCTTTTGTTCAGATTAAGAACCATGACAATTTGAGAGTCCTGAACTGTAGTGAGCCCACATACGAACAGAACGGGGGAACTCGTCCTCCTGGGGCATTCGGGGACGTCTACAGTTTCTGGCGACTCTGCTGGGGATTTAGAGAGCTTGACTCGAACTCGTGATATCCTGTTTTGATTTCATTTGTGTCTCTTTGCATTGCATGTGCATTGGTGCGCCTAGGACACCGTGTTTTCCATCTGCCATTCCTGAACGGTTTGCCAGAGGCTTGACTTTGTAAAAGCATGCCATAAGGTTAACCGGTTATGGGCTCTGACAGTATGGGAACACAAACCCCGGTTTTACCGGGGCACCCTTTTCGACCATTCGACCTAGTGCATATCGAAATTCATAGTGACTATTCCAAACTAGGACAGGTTGCTTATCCGATGTTAGGTTGTTTGAAAAACCACTGCGTGCGTAGTGAAACCCTAGCGCATGACAAAATAGGACAGGGAAACCCTACCCCTCCATAGGGGTGTTTTGGCTCTTTTTACTTGCTATGTGCTTTTAGAACGCATCTCTACAGGGAACGTACATATCAGTTTGCAAATTTGAGTATCAGACCTGAGGGCACCAGTATCAGTTTATGAGAATCAGTTATATCTGTGGGTATCCGATTCAGTATTTTGAGGGCAGTGATTTCGGGCAACAGTGATCAGTAGTAGAGTACAGTTATTCAGCTATACTAGCGTCTGTTCTGATTGGTCCGAAATGCTGCGTGTTTTCTCTTTCAAGGTTCAAAGAGTTGATATAGAATAGCTAGTGTTCCCCCTTGCTGAGGCAAGACAGATATCTGATCCGTCAGTCACCGTTTAGTACATCGGACTTATCATGACGCAGAATTCAGAGGAGATTGTGGTTATGACGGCCGCATCAGATCAAGGAACCACTCTGCAAAGCGAGACCAATGTCCATGTACCGCATCCACCCAGGTCGCCTGTCGCGCACCCGGTCTAGACCCCCCAGTTGTATCAGGCTTGTGAGCCTACCACATTCGAATTGATGAGAATGATAGGTGACCTCCAGAGATCCGTGGCCGATCTGGCCTATGGAATGTCAGCTTCGCCACCAGCTGCACCGTATGCCGGGAATTTCATATCACAGGAGCCCCCGTTACTGGGGCGGATTGTGATCGAGCTCAGCCAACCAGAGGTTGCCTCCAACTACAACAACGACGTGTCAGCAACAATTGGGCTTCGCTCTGATGTAGTAACCCAAACCCCCGATTAGGCTGAGGCCAGAAACAAGAACAAAATGAAGGCAGATGCCAATCCCATTGAACAACTGCTGTGGGCAGCCGAGGCTTTGAAAGCCAGGGGGATGAATAAGCAACAAGTATTTGCAATCATGACTAAAGCTGTGGATGATGCTTTCCCCACTCCAACTGAAGGCGGTTCAAGCCGGGCGAAAAATCGGGATGGGCCCCGTCATGCCAAGACAGTCCCTGTCATCCCTAACCCTATACCAGGAAGAGATCAGAAAGCCAAGGCAGTGCCTGCCGACCTTTTCGCTAGTGCGTCTAGCAAGAACCCTCAGACTTCAAAGTACCTGCCTCGAGGGCGCAGAACCTTTCATGCCCTCTACATGCCTCTGTCTAGGGCATTTCAAATATTGGCTAAAAAGGGGCATCTTAAACCCCTCGAGCCTCGGCCTCTCCTGAAGAATCTCCCTCTCTCGCAAGATGCTACCTTGTACTGCGCATACCACCAACAGTCCGGTCACGGCACCGATGGTTGTTTCCACCTTCGTCATGAGGTGCAAGATTTGATCGACAACGAGGTCATCCTCTCGCCTACCTCAGCAAAGTTTGTTACCATTGAGCTGTTGGACTTCGAGGATACTGCAAATTTGTGATCAGGGGTTGGACCACCTGCGGGTGGCGCTCGATGTATTTTGGATGTGGCGTCTGGCACACATTTTTGGAGCATCTGTGAATGCTAGCTCTGTAAATCCTGGCTTGCGTGTCAAGTTAGTCTTTTGTTTTGTTTTGAGTTTGTCTCATTGTCTTGAGTCAGTCCTTTTGGTCATGGGTCTGTCTTGTTGTAGCGAGTCAGTCCCCTTTGTATAGAATGTCGGGTGATTTCGGAACTGTTCCCTCGAACACCGTTTTGTTTTGTAATTATCCTTCTGCTTTTCTTTTGAGTCTGTTTCTATCGTGGAGCCAGTTGCAACCAGGGAATCTGAATGAAACAGTTGCGGCTATCATGTTTCCATGCTTACTACTATTCTGAATTAGTTGTGCCAGGGGACTCGAATGGAACAGCAGTACATTCTACCTGTCCTCTTGTGCCCTGAAAATCGTTGCATTGACCTAAGTTTTTCAAAACTTTTTGAACACTGCGGTGAAAACAAAGAGGAAGGAATTCCTCGGGTTTTGCAAACTTTGATCAAATTGAGAGAAAGAGAGGCATGCTAAGCCTTTAATGAATCGAAATCATGCTTGTCAACGTGAGTACGGAGAAGGACCCTGGCTTGATCCAGACTGGTTCCACACTATCTTCAACGTAAGCGATTTGTCGCTTCTTTAAAAACTTTCAAAAACAAAATGTTTTGTGCAGTCCTGCGAAGACCTGTGTGGAATCACTCTTGAGATTGTGTAGCTTAGGATCGCTCTCAGCCTCAAGACTCGAGCCCTTGTTTTAAAGCCTTGAACCACAATTCAGAGTGTCCAATGATCGACCACCAAGAGAGGCCTGTGTGGCCAGATTGGAAGCAGCCCTCGAACAAGAGGCGCCAAAGCCAGATCAAGAAGATTAGATTTCATCAGAAGAAGTCTGTAAAGCTAGAACAGAAGCACCCCTCCAAACTAGGGGCAAAAATGTCCGATTTGCTCGAAGAGCCGAAGATGGGTCCTTCAGTAAGTCAATGCAACAGCCACTCTCCTGGATACGGATGGCTTCAAAACCCTAAAACCATTTGGCATGAACTTGTTACACTTTTACCCTTTGAGTGGCTCGCTAGGCCGAAAACCCGGGAGGGCGACCCAGGCAAAAGTTAGAGTAAAAAAAATATATATAAAAGAGAGAAAAATAAAAAAAAAAAGAAAATGTACAAAAGAGAGAAAAATACAAAAAAGAAAAAAATAATAATATACAAAAGAGAGAAAAAAAGAAAGGGAAGAAAGAAAGAGGAAAGAAAAGCTCGCAAGGTCGAAAACCCGCATCGGGCGCCTTGGCAAAAGTTAGAGCCTAAAAGGTGAAGGTTAAAATACCCGAGTGTACCTTACCCCGAACTATGTAAGGCTTGATTCCCATCTTTGGGATACGTAGGCAACTTCATTCCGAAGCCCAGCCGTAAAACACTTTAAAATCAACTGTGTCCATATAATGGTTTGATCATCTTTGCCTTCTCTGCATCCGAGAGTTCGGTTGTCATCGTCACTCTGAGAACTGATTACAATGCGCTGCGATGCTATCCAAACAAGGGGCAACTTTCCGTTACCATACAGTGTGCCATGGTGCCATTCAAACAAGGGGCAACTTTCTGTTGCCGTGCATCTCTCTTCAGCAAGGGGCAATTTTCCTTCGGATCTGAGGTTGGGCATCTCAAGAGTAGGTTCCGTGCTTGTTGAGCATTGGCCGTTTGCAAAAATAGTTTTTGAGAATTTTTACAGAGGTTGACTAATTTTCTCGAAAAATTATTCCATTTTTCCAAAATCGGACCATTCCTTGGACCCAAAAAAGGAAAATTTTCAGTGCTCATAGCTGGACTTGCATGATTTTAAATCAGAAAATTGAACAAGTATGTTAATTTAACTCTCATATTGGTCAAAATTGTTTTAGTAGAAAACCAAAACAAAAAATGGTCAAAATGATGAACTAGGGGCACAGTTGAGTCAGGTGTTCTGTCTTTTCCCCATTATTAACATGCTTGCCAAGAAAGGCACCATACCTGCCGGAAAAAGGCACCACTGAAGCTAACCGCAAAAGGGCAGAAAACTCTCACATCTTCCAAGCAACGAGGTATCAAGCCAAGTGCGAAGCACGAATCGGAATGGGACGAGATATCCCATTCTCTCATTTGGGCAGATCTAATCACGTCCAAACTCCCCAGCAGAGCATCGTCAACCGATGTCAGTTGCAGATTTGCTACACACCCAATTGTAGGGCAGCCCCTCCGTGGAAGAAACTCAATGTTGTGAACATGAAGAAGAATCTAGCGGAATGCTAGGGGCAAGACCCCGCAACTTTCTGTTTATCCACCAACCACCCAGGGAACCGATAAAAATGAGAGATTGAAGAATAGAGAGATGTGCGCTGAGAGAAAAAGTGAGAAAATGGCTTTTTTCAGAAAAACAGAGATTGAGTGCCAGAGTGATGTGAGAATCACAAATGAGAAAAGGGTGGGAAACACTACCCGGGGAAACTGGCTCCTCGCGAACTGAGAGGTCTCTTGTCTTTGTAACACGTTTGTGTGTCGTGTCTTTTGTTTTGTTTACCTCAACTTTTGTTTTGAGTCTTTTTTGAGTGTTACTCGATGTGTTTAGGTCGTGTACCATTTGTTGAGTCATAGTATGCTGTGTTCAATTGTAGGCTCAATACCAGGTTGAGAACCCTTTTCTCATTTTCAAAAAAATCGTTTTGTGCTCAGAGTGCTGTGCCATTCTGCACATTTATGCAAAATATTATTGTTTCTTTCATAAACTGTAGGGTCCACCCCGATAAGTGTGAACAGTAAAACAAGGACCTATCTCAAGCTATGTGGGTTCCAGACTGCAAAGCAAAAGAAAAAAAAAGAAGAATTTGGAGCATCTTAGTGTGTTTCAGCTTCGGCCAATTCCGAGACTGCATTCCAGGTGCACCTTCTCAGACCTCGCCATTTCTCTGGAGTATGAGTGTATCTCGACCCCAAGTGTAAGCCTGCTTCAAGTCAGAATGGCAATTAAAACAGCAGCAGATGTTATCTCTCGCCAATATGAACAGGGTGTGCCCTTTTTGAGCTGAGTGTGTTACAAAGTCCTCTGAAAGGTAAATCGGAAGTACCAGAGTACATGTTTGATGCCCTTCCATTGCATAGAATGTGCACTTTCATATACACTTCTATTACATGCGTGCCGCACATCGTTATGATTCATGCATAGAATATGCTTGCTTTCGATTCTGTATAAGAATATGCTTTCAATATTGCATAGAAGATGCTCCTGTTTCTTGCATAGAAAATGCTCGTATCTTTTGCATAGAAAATGCACCTCATTTGGATAGAACATGCATTCACTCGCACTGCCTTGTGCACTTACACTTTGTATCTCACTAGCACTATCTTGTGGATCTTGTGGTTGCATCTCACTTGCACTATTTTGTGCATTTCAAATCACTCGCGCTGTTTAGCGTATCGCACTGTCTTGTGCATTTCAAATCACTAGCGCTGTTTAGCGTATCGCACTGTCTTGTGCATTTCAAAATCACTCGCGCTGTTTAGCGTATCGCACTGTCTTGTGAAATCAATCGTGCTGTTTAGCGTATCGCACTGTCTTGTGCATTTCAAATCACTTGCGCTGTTTAGCGTATCGCACTGTCTTGTGCATTTCAAATCACTCGCGCTGTCTAGCGTATCGCACTGTCTTGTGCATTTCAAATCACTCGCGCTATTTAGCGTCTCGCACTGTCTTGTGCATTTTAAATCACTCGCGCTGTCTAGCGTATCGCACTGTCTTGTGCATTTCAAATCACTCGCGCTGTTTAGCATATCGCACTGTCTTGTGCATTTCGAATCACTCGCGCTGTTTAGCGTATCGCACTGTCTTGTGCATTTCAAATCACTCGCGTTGTTTAGCGTATCGCACTGTCTTGTGCATTTCAAGTCACTCGCGCTTTCTTGCACATCGCACTATTTTGTGCAGTTTATCACTCGCATTTTCTTGCGCATCGCACTGTTTTGTGCAGTTTATCATTCGCGCTCTCTTGCGCATCGCACTATTTTGTGCAGTTTGCACTTGCGCTCTCTTGCGCATCACACTATCTTGTGCATTTCATTACATGCTCTCTCTCATCTTGCATAGAAAATGCTTGTAGTTTTTTTCAGTGCATTGCGTCGCACTGTTTTGTGCACCTTACTTGCATTTTGCATGCATTCTATCACGCTTTCTTGCGCACCTAACCTGTACTTGTTAGTACGTTGCATCGCACTGTTTCGTGCATCTTCTTAGCATTGTTTTGTGCATTCACTCTTCACTCGCACGTTCTTGTGCACTCTCCGGTCTGGCGAGACCTTAAATACGCTCGGTCTAGGAGACCTTAAATCCTCTAAAGCTGCAAGTCCTTCGGTGTTTGTCGTGCCTGAACGACTTTTGATAAGTTGCATTGTCTATGCATTTCAAACGACGCGCGTGGTTGCGCATTCGGGTTCACATGCATTGTCATGCATATCAAAAGGCATGCGTTGTCACGCACTTGCATCAACATGCATTGTCATGCATCTCAAAAGCCGCGCATTGTCACGCATGTCATAATCATGCATAATCATGCATTCAAAATAACAAAATTCATGTATTTGCCCGGTCTGGCGAGACCTTAAACCCGCTCGGTTGCATTGTCATGCATTTCAAACGACGTGCGTGGTTGCGCATTCGGGTTCACATGCATTGTCATGCATATCAAAAGACGTGCGTAGTCGTGCACTTACATCAACACATGCATTGTCATGCATCTCAAAAGCCGCGCGTTGTCACGCATTTCAAAATCATGCATTATCATGCATTTTCAAAAGAAAAACAAAAAAAGAGAGCAACATGCATCGCTACGGTGTGGCGAGACCTTAAATACGCTCGGTCTAGGAGACCTTAAATCCTCTGAAGGTGCAAGTCCTTCGGTGTTTGTCGTGCCCAAACAACTTTTGGCAAGTTCACATACATTATCATGCATTTCAAAGCGATGCGCATCATCGCGCATTCGAGTTCATAAGCATTTCGAGCGACACGCATGGTCGCACATTCAAGATCATTTGCATTGTTATGCATATCACGCGTTTACATCAGCATGCATCAACATGCAACATTTGCATTTCAAAAAAAAAAAAAAAAAAAAAGATGCATATGTCATGCATCATTGTAAATAATGCATATGTCATGCATCATTGTAAATAGTGCATATGTTATGCATCAATGTAAATAGTGCATATGTCATGCATACCACTGTAAATAATGCATATGTCATGCATCTTACTGTAAATATTGCATTTACGCCCATCCATTGCATATTTGTAAATAGTGCATTGTAGTTTGCATGCATTGACTGCATCACCCCCATCTATGGCTTGCGCCTTTCCATGTTGAGCTTGGTCTGGTATGTGCCCACACTTTTCACATCGAAGCACAGTTCTGCATGTGTACGTGCCTATTCCACGCTGGTATGTTGGTTTGAGGGTTGCGGCACCGTTTTTGTGTTAGATGTGGTTTGTTTGTGTACATGCCTTTCCTAGGCAAGATTTGGTTTCGCCCGCGTGCCTTATCCATTATAAATATTCCATTCCATTGCATATTTGTAAATAGTGCATTGTAGCTTGCATGCATTGACTGCATCACCCCCATCTATGGCTTGCGCCTTTCCATGTTGAGCTTGGTCTGGTATGTGCCCACACTTTTCACATCGAAGCACAGTTCTACATGTGTACGCGCCTATTCCACGCTGGTATGTTGGTTTGAGGGTTGCGGCATCGTTTCTGTGTTAGATGTGGTTTGTTTGTGTACATGCCTTTCCTAGGCAAGATTTGGTTTCGCCCGCGTGCCTTATCCATTATAAATATTCCATTCCATTGCATATTTGTATATGTTGCATTGTAGCTTGCATGCATTCACTGCATCACTTCCATCTAGGGCTTGCGCCTTTCCATGCCTTTCCTACGCAAGATTTGGTTTGGCCGCTTGCCATATCCATTGTATATATATTACATTATAGTGTAATTTTCGCATCCAGCATTAGGATCATTGGTCTTTCTTCAACGGGTCATTTCTCCACCTATGTCATTCCACTCAATTACTTGTTCTTGTGTCCGTCTACATCACTCATAGTTCTGCATGTGTACGCGCCTATTCCACGTTGGTATGTTGGTTTGAGGGTTGCGACACCTTTTCTATGGTAGACGGACTTTGCATCTCCATCAATCTATTTGACATTTGTGTGGTTTTGAACCACTCATGATTTGATTATGATTCAATTGCATTGCATTTTCATATACATAGTTTTGTATATATCGCATATCATTTTGCATTCATTTTTGCATATTGCTAACGATATCTGTACCTGTTAAGTTTTCTTTCTTTCAGGCACGATATTGTATGTACGGTTCATTTGAAGTTGGTGCAACCAGACGAACCATGCAGGTATTGTATTCTCCGAGTGAGACGTATTGAGAATCACATAATTCTCTTGCATCTTTTCTGCATTGTCGTGTAGTTTGGTGTATGCCAGCTTAAAATTGTCGCATGTTATGCTTCGTTACAGTTTTCTTTGCATGATCATAAGTTATGCCCGGCTCCTTGCATTGTCAGTTGCATTTTGCCCCTGCCTTTGGGTGCATATCTTTATTGTCTTGCATGCTTGTCTAAGTCTTCGGCCTTGCCAAAAATGGGTCGTCTCTGGGCTTTGACACTCACTCCCGTCATTCTTATGACTTTCGAGTTCTGTCAAAGAGGGGCAACTGTAGACACCCCATTTTTGACTGTCCTCAAGACTTGGACGTCACCGCTTGAACACTCGGTGATCATCCATGTTTGTGTTCGTCTTGAGTTCCCGGAGGCCCCGGCTACGCGCCTTGCCTTAGGATCTCTCGACTCGACCGTTTTGTGTCTGGTTTTGCACCAAACACTTGTGTTTTTGCTTTGGAGGGCAGGGAATGGCTTTTGGGACATCCCCATATTCCACCAGCCATGGCTTGAGGCCACCGGCTGTTGTTTTGTTGCCATCGGCCTAATGTGATGGCTGGCCGGCCAAATGTGGTTTTCAACAGATATTTCTGTAGACAGTTGGTAGCTGTCATTCTAGGCCATACCCCAGCCCATACCTGGACGTGGGTGTTCTGAGGAGCTGCAGTTTGATACATATCTATATCAATCAAGCTCTCTCACATAAGGAACAAGAGGAAGGAAGAGATATGCAACTTAGAGCAAAAAAATCTCTCTCTCTACATTTTTTGCCTCTCTCTCTAAGGTTTAGGGCTTGTTTGTGCTCAAAAGTACATTTTCTTTGCACTTTTGCATACAAACACCTAGTTCTCTACTCTCTTTATTGAGCTGAGGTCCTTGAAGGTGATTTTTGGGGTGATTTGAAGCCTTTTCTTGGTCCAAAAGTTGCTGATTTGCTGCTGTGCTTCAAAGGTGAGCTTTTACCTCTTTTAAGCCTTGTTTTCACAGCTTGTTTTTCCATACTTGCAACTGTTTTTGAGCTTAACATATAACATAGAAAAGTCTTGTTTTTGAGTGCTCTAAATAGTTTGTTAAGGGTGTTCTAAGCTTTGGGGTTGTTTGGCCCCTCTTAAGGCTTGTTTGGCCTTTGTTTTGTGCCATTTTGGTTGAGCTCCGGGACCATTGTGTTTGGGCCTCCTCACCACTGAAATCTTGAGGGGTTTCAGTGATGAGGATGGTGCCTTGAGGTCCTAGGAAGGAGAGGGCCACCCCCTCTCCTTGTTGTCCTTGAAAAGGGCCATTTTTGCCTCTTGAGGGAGCATATAGTTTGAGTGTGTATTGACCATGCCTTGACTGATTTTCATGCTTATTATGTCATAATATAGTATTGTTGTATGTTGGTTTTGGTACACCATGCTTGCTTAGCATACATGCCTTGTAATGTCTTGTTTTAGCCTTAACATGTCCTATGCTTTGAGCCCTTATTCAAGCATGTTTAGGCCTAGCTTTATGAAGCTTTTATGTTTGTCTTGCCATGCTTAAGGTCTGTCCTTGGCTGTTTTGGTCGACCAAGACATGCATTGCATAGTCCCTTTGCATCTTGGATTGTTAGCCCCAAGTGTGTGAGTGTGTAGTGTGCGTTGCTTGCATCACTTTCAGTGGTTTGGAACCACTTACCATGGTATTTCAATTCTCATAACATGCTTGCATGCATGCCTTTGATGCCTCTTTGATGCCTTAAAAGCTTGTGTTGTATGCTCCATGTTTAGCCTCTTTTGCATGCTTCCATGTTTAAGCCACTTAGATGCCATCTAGGTGTTCCCTTTGCATGGTCTAGGCCTACCTTGAACCTGTTTTAAGCCCTCTTGGCCTTGTGAGGCTTGGTTGGCTTAGCCATGGTTTAAGTCTCCTTGACTAGCCTCAAGTAGTTGGACCAATTGTACGCTATGTTTGTCTTGGTTAAGTTGGTTTGGCACCATCATTAGCATGGTTTTCAGAGCTTACATTGCATGCCCTTAGTCCATGTTTAGTCTCTTCCAAGCGTGCTTGAGAGTTGCCTTTTGATGTTTAAATGTTGGCCCATTAACATGTGCATGTGTGTGTGTGTGTTGGTCCTCATGTTTGAGCACTTCGGCCACTGATTTTGACATGCTTGCGAGCCATCCTGAATTAGTTTAAGTCCATCCCCTTTGCTTGATTGTGTGCTCACCCTGTATGTTTGCTTGCATACTTGCATATTCGCATTGCATTGCCGTGTTGTATGCTAGTTCACATGCTTAGGATTGCATTGCATGAGTATGCATGCTTGACCTCTTGAAGTGAGTATGATAGAGGTTGAGTTCAATTTGTTTGATTATGTGCATTGCATTCCATATCAAGATGCACACTTGATTCTTTGGGCCATCATGCATGGAAATGCGTGATTGGTGGTCCGAGAATCGAAAACCATGTCCCTTTGAGTCAGACACATGATAAGGGGTGTGATTGGTGCATACATTGCTTGAAATACATTGCCATGCCAAGTTCTGTCCTCTGCTGCTGTCAAAACAGATTCAGCAGGAAGATTTGGCCGGCCGGCAGTGTTTAGTACCGACCGGCAAATAATGTTTGGCCGAGAGTTCAATTGATGGTCGATGACCACTTCAAAATGGCCGGTGATGATCCCACTCAGCCGGTGGTGTTCTACAACACTCAGAGAAGCAACCTTGGGAGTTGTGCAATTTTCAGAAGAAGCAAAACAGTCAAAGCAGAGGCAAACTTGTGCATGGCGTTGGATTTCCGAGCAAACCCGAGCACGCGCGCATTGGATCCTCTTCCCGAGGCCTTTATTGCTTTCTTAGCTTAGTTAATTTACTTAATTAATTAGGTGGTATGTAATAATTAATTAGCTTGTAGGTTAATTAATTTGTATTATTCTTTTGGTCCCTCCGAGCGAGGGTGAATTTGTAATAAGTGTGGGTGCGTGTGTGCTTGTCTTCCAGCCCCCACTTCTTTCTCCCTTTTACTTACCTGCTTTGATGGTTAGTACTAGGACATGTTTACTTTAGCATACCTTATGCTATGCATGCGTGCATCATTCATTAGTCTTGCACGCACCAGGCTCGGCGCATCATACTAACTGCATAAGTATTTCAAATCTAACTTGAATACGTGCTACTTGTGCATTTTAACATGTCATTTATAGACTAGCCGAGCCTACTCTAGTGACATTCCGTATGCGTTGCATTAGGCATTTAAACATGGACTTGGATCATGCATGATTGCTAACATGTTCTTGTTTTGGCACGGAGTACTAGGTGAGCTCTTTATGCTTTAGCATCTCACATGAGTGTGAACGTTAACATAATAGCATGACTACCATGAGGCTAGATGCTTATGTGATATAAACTGCTTGAATGCCCGTGGGTGAAGGTTGGATTGTTTGAGTTGGGATAACTCGTTGAAATCTGTATTTTAGCCTACTTGTGAATAGCAAATTCCAAAGCATTTTCCAAACAAACGGATATGCAATGTTTTGTTCCAATTTAGGCGATTTGGTCTATACTTGTTTGTTGTGCGCATAACATAGTAATTCTAGGCTAATAACTGGAATAAGAACACATAACGTTTTCAAAACAGGATATCATGGTTAGTAGAGGCCGATCTTCGGATCGGGTGAGAGGGGGTGCTCATAGCTGACCTTTCCCAATCGTACCCAAGCTCCCGAGCTGAGGCAACTTTGGTGATGACGGACACGTGGCCTTTGGCACCGAGTCAGGGTTTCCTAAATTCTCCCATAAAAATATTTAGGTGGTGACTCTATATCTGGCAAAGCAGTCCATGTTTGGCACTTCTTTCTAAAAATCTATTTTCCAAAACGATTTGCCGGATTTGGACTCTTTGGTTCAGATTAAGAACCATGACAATTTGAGAGTCCTGAACTGTAGTGAGCCCACATACGAACAGAACGGGGGGACTCATCCTCCCGGGGCGTTCGGGGACGTCTACAGTAGTATTCAGTGGAATTTTATGAAAGTTTAGTGATGCAGGGAAATTGAAATTTTGACTAGAATATGGGCGGTGTTGGGTACGTTCATTGTTGAGATAGAGTGCATGTTGAGGGAATTGAGATGTGTATGCTGGCAAAGGAAATATTATCTGAAATCTTGAACCATGAAGTTAAATGACTTAGTATGATCTTATGTATTAAGCTAATTTGTATTTAGTGGCTTGAGGGAAAGGTAGTAAGAATGAGGTGATGCTTATGTTGTCTTACCACGTGTAAGAATACGAATGGGCATTGTTAACGTAGTGAGATGATATATTTGTTAATCAAATTATTTGGGTTGTTGAAGTGGATCATTGGTGAAAAGAAGGTCATGTTGTGAATCTTTCTATGGGATGATAAGTGAAGTTTTGTTCCTCTTTTCTGCATGAACATATATTCTTGTGAATGAATGTAAATAAAAGGAAAATTGTGTGTCTTTTGTGGACTGCCATTTTTCTGAAAGACATAATTTTGTTCTGATGCATTTTTGTTCTGAACCTAACATTATGTTATCATAAACTCACCATTATTGACTAAGGATGAAATATTTGTATGAGAATTAATTTAAGGCTTATTCCTTTATTGTGATCTGAAAATGAGTGATCATTGGAATGAAACTTATGTGATCTGTGTCATTTAGAGATGTCATACCACCAATTACATTCGGTACTTCTGACATAGATGAATAATGTGTGATCCTGTGTGAGTTGACTATAGACCTAAGTAAGTAATGTCCTTGTAAAGATACTTTCGTATAAATGATTTTGAAAATGGCTATGTGTAGACGTGCTCTCGGAAACTCTCCGATATCCGCGCTCACGAGGGGGGCGCGAATCTCATTTTGTTCTGTGCCACTACAGTTCGGATTCAATGTCATGGTTCTGAATCTAATTTCATAAAGTGCACTGCAAGACCGATAAATCACCAAAGAGTCCATATCCGGCAAATCATTTTGAAAAATTGATTTTTATAAAGAAGTGCCAAACATGGACTGCTTTGCCAGATACAGAGTCGCCATCTAAATATTTTATTTTGGAAAATTTAAGAAACCTTGACTCGTGCCTAAGGCCACGTGTCCGCATCACCAAAGTTGCCTCGGCTCGGGAACTTGGGTACGAGAGGGGAAGGTCATGCAATGAGCACCTCCGCTCGCCCGATCAAAGGATCGGCCTGTATTAAGCATGATATCTTGTTTTTGAAAACACATGTGCTCTTATTCCGGTTAATTAGCTAATCTTACTACGTGATACGCACAACATACAAGTATAGACTAGATCGCCTAATTTGGAACAAAACATTGCATATTCGTTTGTTTGAAAATAGTTTGAAGTTTGCTACTCGCAAGTAGGCTAAATCGAAGATCTCAATGAATTGTTCCAATTCAGGTAATCCAACCTTCACCTACAGGCATTGAGGCAGTTAAACACTTAAGCAGTTAGCCTCATGGCAAGCATGCTATACATGGCAATCAATAACACATATGCAGTATGCTAAAGCGTAAACACTCACAGTGTACTCCGAGACAAAACAAAGAACTAGTTAGAAATCAATGCATGATCCTAGTTCATGTTAAGATGGCTAATGCAACACATGCGAAATGCAACTAGAAATAGGCTTGGCTATTCTAAAATGGCATATGAGATGCGACATTTGATAACATGTATTCAAATTGGAATTGAAATACAATGCAGTTTGTATGATGCGTCGAGCTCGTTGCAGTGCACGCATGCAAAGCATAAGGTATGCTAATTGAAAATGCCCTAAAACTAATCATCGAAAACGGTTAAGTAAAATGGAGAAAGAAATGGGGGTTGGAAGATATGCACACACACACGTACCCTTATTACAACATATGCCCTCTCGACAGAGGGTCCGAATAAATAATTAAAACCAACTAATTAACTAATTAACAAGCTAATTAATTATTACACAACCAAATCAAATAATAAGCAATCTACTTACTAATTATTACAACACTTAATTAATTAACAAATTAACTAAATAAATTACAAATTGAAGCTAACTAATAAGTAAAGCATTTAAAATATGTAGGCTAGGCCACTTAGCTCTGCCTTGAAGAAGTTGAAGATGCACGCTCGATTCCCGTCCCGAAAACTCTCCAAATGCTCTTTAGAGGCTCTGTCTGCAGGGTGTCCTTGAGAATTAGCTGTTGGGTCTTACCAAAATCATGCTGGGGAGTACACTAGTGGCCTGCCGACCATGAGGAGCTTCTGCCGACCAAGAGTGCACACTGCCGGCCAAGGATGAGGGGGGTGCCGGCCAAGGATGAGAGGTTGCCGCCCACTGGTGTGCTGTGACACCAAGCTGCAACAGAGCACAAAATAGAGGAAATGGAGGGTCTCCCAAGGATATGTACGCACTATGCCACCCTATACCACTTCGAAACATCAAGGGAGAGGCATAATCGGATCCAAGACCATCAATCACGTATCTCGATGCGTGATGGCCAAAGATCCAACTTGTGCAAATCAATGTAAAATGAATGCACAAATAAACATATAAAGCCTAAAACTCTATCATGTGTCATCAAGAGCGTTGGTGACCGAGAATTGAGGCACGTTTCATCACTTGAAGTATGAAACGTCCCTCGTTTCTTGTGCTCGGATTAATACTTAATCCAAACAACAATGCAACACAAGCATGGCAAACATGCAATATGGCTTAAACATGCAAACATGCAACTACATGGCATACTCAATGCAATGTAATATGATTAACTTAACAAAGCTAATGATATGCAAACAATGCTAATGCATGCATGCACAATGCAATGCTACAAGGATGAATTAGCAATGCTTGGGACATGCATACTAAATGCAAAGCAAAATAAGCATACAAGCAACATGCAAGTGAACATGCCAAATGAACTTAAACCGAAAAGGGGTAGACCTCAGTCATGGCCCAAATCAGTGGCCAAAACACCTAAACAAAGGCACCAAAAGCAAGGTATGCATGCACAATGTATTACCCCAAGAATTAAGGCATAAGGACACAACTCTCAAACATGAGCAAGGAGTGACAATCATGATAATGTGGCAATGAGGTAAGCTCTGAAATCTCATGTAAATTGATGCCAAACCAACCAAACAATGTAAGCATAGCATGCTAGGATGTTCAAAGCTTAAAACTAGCCAAGGAGCTTGTACCAAGGCCACATGAATCAAACCCCAAAGGGCTAAGAATAACCAAAATAGTCCTAGATCATGCCAAAATGAATCTAAAATATGCAAGGACGAAGGCCAAAACAAGTCAACATGGGAGGCATAAAGCATGGTGGAAGTAAGTCCAACAAGGGGGATTGCACTACACATATTATAACCAAACATGGCATGACTTAACCAATAAAAAAAAAAATAGAGTTACATCATGTCAAAATAAGCCCAAAAACCTACTGAGATGGCATCCCAAAGACCTAAGCATAGAGGCATGCACAATGATCCATTCATGAGGCATAGAACACCAACTCTTCAAGACATTGAAAGCATGACAAAGGCAAGTGTATGACCATGAAATAGGCACTGATATAACACTCCAAATGATGCCAAAGCATGAAAACATCACAAGTTAAGCATGCAAGCTTCCTTAAAACTCAAGGCTAGTCAAGGCATTTGCTCTATAGCTATACTAAACATGAGTGATATGACCATGGAAGCCCAAAATAGTCCTAGAATAGCCCAAAATATGAATAAAATCATGCTAGAGCATAGCCAAAATATGCTAGAATGATGAGCCAAAACAACATGTATACAAGGATAGCAAGCAAGATTTGCACTACAAGTACATGAGCCACTCAAGAGACAACCAAACCAGCCCAAATGAGAGTTATGACATGTCAAATGATGACTAAAAACCTACTGAAATGGAGCCAATAGCAAGACATGCTACTTTGAAGAGCCACAAATGGGATTACACTACACATACCAAATGCATGCACAAGGTGACCAAACCAGCCATAGACAGAGTTAAGGAAGGTGCTAAGAGTCACAAAAAAAGTGCCTGAACTAAGCCTCAAAAGTGTAGGGACACATGCTCCTTTGATAGGCCAAAAATTCAAGCAAACAAAACAAAAGGAGAGGGGGGTGACCCCACTCTGGTTTGAGGCCTCAAAACCACATGCCTACCACTAAAAATCCACTGGATTTCAGTGGCTACAAGGCCAAACAAAGACTAACTCAAAGGCCTTAAAGCATGGCACAAAACAAAGCCAAACAAGGCATACAAGAGGGTAGAACAACCTTAACACCAAAAAGACCTTAAACAATTATCAAAAGCACTTAAATACAGAACTTTCTTCAGTTGAAAGAAAGGCCTAAAATAATATGCAATGATGTCCAAAATGAGATCCAAATAAATGCTAAAAAGGGGAATATACTCACCCTTGAAGCTCAACTTCGAAACCAGCAACCTTAGGGGTCAAAAACCAACTTTCAGAGCTCAAACAACACTCCCAAGAACCTCATCTCAAAGGTGGTGGTGTGCCTCTATGTGTTGTAGTGCAAAAGTGAGAGGAAAATGGACTTTAAGGACAAACAAACACTATATATATAGAGAGAGAGAGTGAAAAATATATATAGAGAGAGATACAACTCTTCAAAATGTGTTGAACCTGTTGAGCAAGGGAGAGCTCTCTTTATATAGAGGAATGCAAAGCCAAGCTTGTTGAGCAAGCTTGGAAAGAGGCTTCTCCCTCCATACACGTGTATAGAGGAGAGATAAGTGT
Source organism: Camellia sinensis (assembly GCF_055761805.1). Taxonomy (NCBI): domain Eukaryota; kingdom Viridiplantae; phylum Streptophyta; class Magnoliopsida; order Ericales; family Theaceae; genus Camellia; species Camellia sinensis. The sequence goes on from NC_138965.1 coordinate 89,560,803, forward strand.
AAACCAGCTGGCTCAAAAGATCTGGCATGAAATCAGCTGAGAGAAAGGGTTTTGCCAGCCATCAGAGGTGGCCGGTAGTGCCTCACTAATGGCCGGCAGGCATCATCAATAGCAGGCAGGGGAAAGTGCATGGCCGACAGTGCCAAACAATGGCCAGCAGTGCGCCAAGAGAAACATGCTGAAAGGGCCAACACATGGTCCAAAAATGGGGCAGAAAGGAAACAGGGTTTGGATAGCTCAAACCTGTGACGTTCCGCCGCGAAAGTCGAGTACTCGACGAGCAATCGAACTTGTGGCTGGATGTACCTGCAAGCACAACCGAGTCTTGAGGATGGTCAAAAATGGGGTGTCTACACTATGCTATACGATGTTTAATGAAATCTATATTTTGGTTACGAACTGTTCTATATGATAAGTATTTTCTGAAATGATAAAATATGTGAATTGTTTAATTATTTGATTCAATTGATAATGAGATAACTGAATGAATTGAAAAGGATGTCATGTTGCTATTGAAACATGTTTATTTATTTAAGTTAACTTGTTGTGGTTAATTAAATAAATTGGATTTAAGAGATTATGCAATAAAATTATATGGTTTTGACATGATATGATTTCATGTATATGTATGAGTATTTTGGTACCTGCATATCTTCTAATGTTTTAATATGAGATTGCTTGGTAGGCTAGTGGTTGCTCACCCCTTGCCTGTACATGTGTACAGGGAATGCTTTTCGGATTTGAAGATTGAACAATGGGTTTTACCATTTCATAAGTGTAATGTAGTGATGAATTGTACTACTTCATTTGTTTGTTTGGCTGAGTGTTATTTTTTTGTAAAGAGTAGTGTCCTCTCTTTTGTTGTAAGCCTCATGGCATTCCTTTTATTTAGATGTAAATGTCTTTATTGTATCATGAGAGGGAATATGTATATTTAATTATTCATCATTTCATCGAAGGATGAATTGTCATTTGTAAATGAACTTAATTAATGAATATTGGTAATCTTATTCGAGTAATAAAATACGGGGCTTGACAGAATGTTGGAATTTTAATAAAAATAAAATTAATTATTTCTATTTCATTTGTTTGACCGTTATGAACATTAATATTGGTTTTAAATATTTCAGTTACAAAGATATTATTAAGTTTTATTATTATAATTATGTAATGATTAAATGTTATGAGATTCTCACCTATATATATTCTTGTGTTTTCTAAATATAGAGGATGGATAAAAATCGCAAGAAGACATATGTATATGTGATATTGAGTTTTATCTATTTTATGTATTTCTGGGCAACTATGGTCTGTAACTCGTTCATATCCTCTTGGTGGACGTGAACATCGGATGAGGAAGGCTATGAGCACTTGGGTTGTATCTTGGAGTCGTTGCACTCTAGTTGTATCTTCATGTGGGAAGAAACAACGACTTTAGGGCGGTGACTACACACCTCTCAATGTCACAGGCCAATTTTTTCTTACTTTTTGTGAATTTATTTGCTTTCATATTTTATTTATCATAAATCTCTTAATCATTTTATTAATTAAATTATATTAGTGCATAGTTTTTTTCAAACAAAAGTCACTTACAATGATGTGGCAAGGGAGTGAGACACTAAATGATTGTATGTGTAATAAATAAAAAGTTGATATCTATGATACTATATCATCGTGACTACAATTGTGCAAATATTTTGTGTGTCTCAAGCATTTTCCTATATTTGTGTAGTCTTAGATGTGTATATAGGGAAATTTTAATATAACACCATTTGAAAGGAGTATGTCATATGCACTCCTACTTATGCCTTTTTATTTATTTATTTTATTTTATTTTAAATATGACAATTTTTCTTCTTTAGTTATAATAATATTTTAGTTGTGACTCATGAAATTTTTGGTTATGTCTCATGTGGTGTTTAGTTATGAGTGTGCTATTAAATATAAAATTTGATTTTAAATTAAAAAAATTTAGTGTTGTGGAGAAGTGGTTTTGGAAATACTCTTCAGATCCTGGGAGACGCTAGTGATCCTCAGCTAGTCACCTGAAAAGACAGAAACACTCCGGTCGGGGGTGTCGGAATTAGCACTCCGATGGATAAGTCAGTTCTTGTACTTAGAATAGCTTGTCTTCTATGTTAAGCAAAAAGTGATTATTACATACCTTTCTCAATCCATTGTTACTGTATTTATACCTGTTCCTTTTGATCCTCGGGGCCAGGGCCTACTTTTTTAATCATTGTCCTTTCTCTTATTCAGCTCTAAGGATCTACACTTATTCGGCACATATATTATATTCGGCTTCCCATTCTCGTAGGATACCGCCGATTAGTATCAGTCTTCTAAAGTACGCACCTTCTGATTTTGCCATTATTCGGCTCCCACAATTGCCTCCCGAACTCCCAATTGACGGTAGTTAATCGGTGTGTTTGGTTTTGAATTGGAAAAGTCAAAATAGGTCAAGCGGCTTCGCGGACCCCAATATAGATGTCAGAATGCGCGCACCTTTTCGGTCATCATTACACTTTCCCGCCTCATTCGTGCGTCTCGCATTTATTGCGATTTGAAATTTCAGTCCTTTCGAGTGCACATTTCGTCGAGTATTTGAGACTCTTGGACCGCCAGCGGGTATCCTTTCTCTGACTCGCATTTTCTGCAATTCTTCTCCGTCTATCCTTGCCCCGCTTACTCCTCGTAAGTCTTCTTCTCTCTTCTTTGCAATTCTATTTTTTGTTTGTCTTTTTGATTTCGGTGGAACCTTGAATCCCCGCGAAAATGGCTAAACACTTGAAAGACCTCCTTTCTGAGGGTCGTATTTCTGGATTCCGGCGACACTTTTCCATTCCCGACGATGTCCACTTATCTCATGTAACGGACAACACTCTTGATATGGAGAGGGAGGATCAAAATATGATCGTCTTCCCTCTCTAATCCATAGCAGAGGGCGGAGTCCATTTTTTCCTACATCCATTGCTTAGGGCCATCCTTCGCTATTGGAGTTTGATTCCTTCTTAACCCAACGTGAATTTCTTTCGAATCATCATGGGGGTGATATAGTTGAACCGACGCCTTAGGATCAACCTTGGCATTTCGGCGATTCGGCACTGCTACGCTTTGGCCAAATCTTCTGGTCGGCTGGGGCGATACTTTCTCGGGGCCAAGGACACTGACCATCACTTCATAACCATGCTTGCCAGTTCTGGTAAGAGAGTAGACGACGTAATGGTCAATGTCCGAGGTAATTGGGAGTTCAGTGAAGGCGAAGACTGCCTAGACCTTATTCTCAGATGGAAGGGTGATCCAGGTTTCCATGTAACGCCCCGTGTTTGTTGATCTGCCTTTTATTCGGCTTTTTTCCTCTAATCACCCCTTGTACTTTGCAGGCAACAGATTGAAGAAGGTTCTTCCCTCAACCGAATATGTAGTCCTTGAGGAAATTAAGTCAGCACTCAGATACTTCGGCCGTTCTAACGTGCAAAAGCAAGGGAGACCTGCTCACATACTCCTCTGATACGAACCTACTTACAATACATTCTCGGTCGCGAACGGCATTCCAATTCCATCCGGCGATCAACATCTTTCGGCTCTTCTCTTTTCCAGCTTCAGGAGCCTTAGGCAAATTGGCCTTGAAGATTCGGATTCAGGGGAAGATGCGGGGCCGGTGGTAGAGGTAGTTGCCGAACCAACCAGAGAGATCGTTGAGGAGGCCGAAGAGGTCGACGAGGCAATATGCTCGGTGTTCAATGCTGTCGGACTTAACCAGCCTGCACCGTCCATTTCAGGTCAGGCAGAGTTTTCTTCTAGAGATATTTTTGTGAATTTGGGTGACCTACCCGGCAATTTTTTCGAAGGTATGGCTGGGGAAAGCCTTATGCAGATGGCGCAAAAGAAAAATGCCGAGCAAATGGCTACTCGAAAGAAGGCCGAGGCCGCTCATTCTGAGCCCACCTTAATTAAAATTTTCATACCCGTTATTGAAGAGACGGCTCAGGTTGCTGCGGCCGAAGCGGGGAAAGAGGTTGAACAACAGGGCATTAACGAACGGCTGATTCCAGAGGAGCGGGGCAAAAAGCATAGTGCCGAGGGAGAGGCTGGGTCGGAGATTAGCCCTACTTCCAAATGGCCTCGTTTATAAGAGTCGGACGTGGTTGCTCATTTTATTGTTCGACCAAAGATCAAAGATACGCCGATCTCTTTTGACACTTCAGCCATTGAGAATCCAGCTGTGGCGTTGAGCCTGGCGGCTTTAATTTCCTTGCCGGCTGACAACGCAGCCTTTTGCGCCGTGTCGGATGTTATGGTCATAGCCCTATCTGCACAGTCGGCGCTCTTGGTAAGTGACCATCTCAAATTCTCTTGAATTTGTTTTCATTAAGGTATCTGACGATCCCAACTTGTTTTGCAGACGGTTGGTAGGATCGCAGACCTAGGCTGCCGCTTGCATGATGCTCTTGGCAGGATTGATCGTTTGCAAACAGAGGCGGACGGTCAAAAGAGTAGGGCCGAGTTTGAAGTGATGAGAGCCGCAATGGAGAGTGCGCGAGCTGAAGTAGAGGAGGAGAGGGCTCGCTCAGCTAAACAGCTCCGCTTTGACGCTGAGAGTAGGGCAAATGCGAGCGAAGAATCGCTCAAGTTAGCCAAGGAGGCATTTGTCGAGGTAGAGGTTCAGTTAGAGAAGCTCAAGGCGGCCAAGGAAAAAGCAGATTCTGAGGCTTCTTCGGCATTTGAGGCAGGAAAAAGCGCCTCCTTCAAGGAATATGTAGATGAAGTCCCTAAATTTAAGAATCAGGGGTTCAAATATGGGTGGCTCAAAGCCCTTGCTGCTGCTGGAGTTACATTGGCCTTGCCAATTCCCTACGAGCAAGTGGATGTTGAGCCACTTGAATCTGACCCCGAGGATTGATCTGGGTGACATTTCAATTTTATTAAGCATTTTTAATTCCAATGTAAGTTTTTGTTCGGTAGACTTTTGTCGGTTCAGGGTAGTTTTCATGTATAAATTGGTTACTATTTGCGCTCAATTTATTAATGAAAATTTCCTTGTTATTTCACCACCATTCGTACTCAGTTTGTGAAGTTATGTTAATGAAGAATGTTTTGCCTTTAACTACATTGGATAAAATCATTGCTGTGTATGAGCTTTCCGAGATTGAACATCTTATGACAATATTGATTTATCAGTCATATGCCGAGTATTCATGAGCTGTCTAGGGCAGTTGAGCCGAATAGATTGATGAATCTGCCCTTGCCCCAGGCGGTGTATGATCATTCTGACGCCGGATGGGACGACCTTAAGAATTTTGAAGAATCGATTCGTGAGCCGTTTGGGGCAGTTGAGCCGAATAGATTGATGAATCTACCTTGCCCCAGGCAGTGCATGATCATTCCGACGCCGGATGGGACGACCTTAAGAATTTTGAAGAATCGATTCGTGAGCCGTCTGAGGCAGTTGAGCCAAATAGATTGATGAATCTGCCCTTGCCCTAGGCAGTGCATGATCATTCCGACGTCGGATGGGACGACCTTAAGAATTTTGAAGAATCGATGCGTGAGCCAGCTGGGGAGTTTAGCCGAATAGATTGATGAATCTGCCCTTGCTCCAGGCGGTGCATGATCATTCCGGAGCCAGATGAGACGACCTTAAGAATTTTGAGGAATCGATTCCTGAGCCGTCTGGGGCAGTTAAGCCGAATAGATTGATGAATCTTCCCTTGCCCCAGGCGGTGCATGATCATTCGGGAGCCGGATGAGACGACCTTAAGAATTTTCAAGAATCGATGCGTGAGCTGGTTGGGGAGTTTAGCCGAATAGATTGATGATTCTGCCCTTGCCCCAGGCGGTGTATGATCATTTGGACGCCGGATGGGATGACCTTAAGAATTTTGAAGAATCGATTCGTGAGCCGTCTGGGCCAGTTGAGCCGAATAGATTGATTAATCTGCCCTTGCCCCAGGCGGTGCATGATCATTCCCACGCCGGATAGGACGACCTTAAGAATTTTGAAGAATCGATTCGTTAGCCCTTTGAGGCAGTTGAGCCGAATAGATTGATCAATCTGCCCTTGCCCCCGGCGGTGCATGATCATTCCGACGCCGGATGGGACGACCTTAAGAATTCTGAGGAATCTATTCGTGAGCCATCTGGGGCAGTTAAGATTAATAGATTGGTTAATCTGCCCTTGCCCTAGGTGGTGCATGATCATTCGAGAGCCGGACGATTGAGGTTTTCTTAATTAATGAGATTGCCTTGAGGGCGCTGCCTCTGTAAAGGATAAATGAACAAAGGTACAACCTTTATAAGCTGAGTAAATAGTTGACTCCAGCTCTTGGAGGAAGATTTATCATGTGCATGTCGAACAGACTCTTCTTTAACAGCAGAGGGGAAGCGAGGATGCTAGCTGAGCTGGAAGGAGACATGAATCGAGATGGTGAGCCATTGCGCACAGGAAGTAGGAGTTCTAGGGATCGAGAGAGGCGTTAGCCTCCTCGATGTCGAAGCAGGTCACCCAGGCAGGACAAGCAGTCCCAGGGCAGATTTGACGCGAATCCATGCCCATTAAGCTTTGTGGTATTTGTGGGGAATAGACCCATGATAGAAGCGGACTCGATCGTTCGAGACCCAAATGTAGCGGTCGAGTTTGCTTGACAAATTTTTCCTCCTGAGGTTCAACAGTCAGTGGTAGGTCGACAGGACTATGACGTATTTTGCGAAGGCATTCACGGAGCGGTGAAGGGGCTCTACACTGCCTATGAAATTGGCATGCGGCTGCGCGCTACCCGTCGAGAATTAGAGAAGAAGGAGGAACGTATTCGAAGTTTGGAGGCTCACGCGGAGGCGGCTGAGCATGAGTTAAGGAAGACCAGGACGGCTCAGGCATAACCCGCCAGGCAGGGAAACCCGATTGTGGAGGAAAGGGTTACCAGTTGGCTCATCAGTACCGCGCTCACCGATCGTGAGACGACGAGTATGTTTGCAATGGGGTCTGCGAAGGGGAGGGCCTATGAAAAAGGTTTTCATAATGGCCGAAAAGTTGGAATCGAAAAGACCAAGGAGAAGCCTGCCGAAGAGGTTTGCCGATGTGAGAATCGTGGATTTAGGCACGGTTGGATCAAGGCATCTTAAGCCGCGGAAGCTCTTCGAGTGTCGAGCATTGATTCGGCATCGCCACTCTATCATAGTAAACATTTTTCGTTTTCCGCTTTTGAAGTCGAGAAAAGTGAGGATGAGGGTGATGCCGTATAAGAATACGCATTGTAAGGTTGAATCGCAATAAAAACTATGTAATTTAATGTTGGATTGAATAGAAATGTTCTATTATAAATATTTCGTCGTAGTTCGTATTCGGTATATACGTGTTTCATTTTATTACATGGATGTTTGAATGAATGTACAAACATTGTTCGTATAGTGATACACCGGCTTATAGGCGGAGTCGGCCCAATCGTGATGGCCGTTTATTCTTGAATGTGGCCACTGTAATTTCAAGAGGCCAAAAGCCAGTACGTGGAGTGGCTGTGGCAAATTCCAGTCGGCGCAGGGTTTAAATGTTTGGCCGGTTGGATTGATATTGCTGCCCCTGTCCCAGTTAGTGCGTGTTTCAAAAAGACGTTTGGATACCTAGGCCATGGTGAATGTCAACCGACGTTTGTTTCTTGGGGTTTTGGCGTTAATGAAATTGTCGGGGTCACTGCCAGCATTTAAAAAAAAATGGAATGGACTCTTCATGCCAGTGACTTCATTAATATAACGCCATTTGTTGCAAGGGGTTATATAATATTGTGGATATAAAACAGAGTTTCTTTAATCAGCTAAACTTGAACTTTGGCCAAGCTTGATGCTGCAATGGATCGCAATGGAGAGTTCTCCGGTGTGGGAGGTAGGCCGTTAAAAAAGAAACGGGAGGCGCGTCAACCTCCAAGTCGTCGAAGCAGATCGCCCCGAAAGGAGACACAACGACCGTTGCCCTTAACCTTCCTTGTCTTGGATCTTGGCCTTGACATTGTTGATGGTGTCAGAGGGAGGTCCAGAGATACGCTAATTCGGGCACGGTTGAATCAAGGAATTTTGAGCCGTGGAGGCTTTCCAAACGACGTGGATTGATTCGGGGCCTCCGCTGTATCAATGTGATTAATTCCCCCTTTCGCCTTAGAAGTAAAAGATAGATATTGTAATGTTCAAACGCGGATTGGGTCTATGTAATAACTGTTTGATCAAATAAAAAGTTTTATTTCAAACATTAGCGTCTTACTCTGGATTTTTTATATGCTTAGCTAAGCACCTTATTTCGAATGTTGGCATGTTTTGTTTTGTTTTGTTCGTGCCGAAGGGTGCTCCGAATTCGGAGGTATGATCTGCCCTAGGGTGTTACGCGTTAGAGGCGCTACGAATTCGTAGTCTTAATCGGCCCAAAGACATCTTGCGCCGATGGGACACCGTAACCGGCGCTCCGAATCCGGAGTCTTAGTCAGCCCTAAGGTGTCATGCACCAAAAGGGGCCCCGAATCCGGAGATTTAATCGGCCCTAAGGTGTCATGCACCAAAGGGGGCTCCCAATCCGGAGACTTAATCGGCCCTAAGGTGTCATGCACCAAAGGGGGCTCCGAATCCGGAGACTTAGTTTGGCCAATCGTGATATCCACGAAGGGCGCTCCGAATCCGGAGCCTTAGTCGGCCCTAAGGTGTCATGCACCAAAGGGGGCTCTGAATCTGGAGACTTAATTGGCCCTAAGGTGTCATGCACCAAAGGGGGCTCCGAATCCAGAGACTTAGTCAGCCCTAGGGTGTCATGCACCCAAGGGGGCTCTTAATCTGGAGACTTAGTTTGGTCAATCGTGATATCCACAAAGGGCGCTCCGAATCCGGAGTCTTAGTCGGCTCTAAGGTGTCATGCACCAAAGGGGGCTCCGAATTCGGAGACTTAGTTTGGTGAATCATGATATCCACGAAGGGCGCTCTGAATCCGGTGTCTTAGTCGGCCCTAAGGTGTCATGCACCAAAGGGGGCTCCGAATTCGGAGAGTTAATCGGCCCTAAGGTGTCATGCACCAAAGGGGGCTCTGAATCTGGAGACTTAATTGGCCCTAAGGTGTCATACACCAAAGGGGGCTCTGAATCCAGAGACTTAGTTTGGCCAATTGTGATATCCACGAAGGGCGCTCTGAATTCGGAGTCTTAGTCGGCCCTAAGGTGTCATGCATCAAAAGGGGCTCCGAATTCGGAGACTTGATCGGCCCTAAGGTGTCATGCTCCAAAGGGGGCTCCGAATCCGGAGACTTAATCAGCCCTAAGGTGTCATGCACCAAAGGGGGCTCCGAATCCGGAGACTTAGTTTGGCCAATCGTGATATCCACGAAGGGCGCTCCGAATCCGGAGTCTTAGTCGGCCCTAAGGTGTCATGCACCAAAGGGGGCTCCCAATCCGGAGACTTAATCGGTGCTAAGGTGTCATGCACCAAAGGGGGCTCCGAATCCAGAGACTTAATTTGGCCAATCGTGATATCCACAAAGGGCGCTCCAAATTCGGAGTCTTAGTCGGCCCTAAGGTGTCATGCACCAAAGGGGGCTCCGAATCTGGAGACTTAATCGGCCCTAAGGTGTCATGCACCAAAGGGGGCTCTGAATCCGGAGACTTAATTGGCCTTATGGTGTCATGCACCAAAGGGGGCTCCAAATCCGGAGACTTAGTTTGGCCAATCATGATATCCACGAAGGGCACTCCGAATCCGGAGACTTAGTCGGCCCTAAGGTGTCATGCACCAAAGGGGGCTTTGAGAAATGAATTGAGCGACGAAGAAAAATGGTTTGCATTGCGAAGTGATATATATACAAGTATCAAAGCGCACAAGTCGGGTCAGTGATAGGGTTCTCATAAAATCTCTGCTTGTGCCGATTGTGGGGAGCCACGGCTTTCTTCAATGCCATGGGCTGTCGGGAAGCGCACAAGCTGATGATAAGTGCTTGGAACGGCCTTCATAATATGTAACCAGGTTCGCCCCATGATGACATTAAATGGCAAAGGGAGCTTTACGACCAGGAATTCTACTTCGACCATTCTGGAGCCCGCTCGAACAGGTAGTATGATCTTCCCTAACGGGTACTCAAGATTCGTAATAAAGCCGAACAATGGGTGAGGCGCCGGAGCCGGATCTAACTCACTGAAGCCGAGTTTGATGAAAGTTTTGTAATACATAACTTCTGAAGTACTCCCTAGGTCTATGAGAATGCGTTCAATGGTGAACCGATTTACGCATAATTTGATGACCAACAGATCGATGTGGGAGGCTATTGTGCCATTAAGATCGGAGTCATTGAAAGTAATTGTCAGAGCTTCTTTGGGCCATTTGGTCGGAATACGTTGCTTTTGGGGGATTAGATGAGATTGAATTGTGTGCACGGTTTGGGACGCAGGCAGGCTGTAGATTATATGGATCACGCCAAGTGAAGGTGAGTCCTGCCTCAAGGCTAATGCCTTGATTGTGTTTTCCTTTCTCATGTATTGTTGCAGTCGGCCGTCTTGCACCAGTTCTTCCAGGTGGTCCTTTAATGCGTAACAACTCTCGGTTTTGTGGCCGTGATCTTTGTGATACTCGCACCGCCTATCCCTTCTTCGCGTGTCGGGTGGCCCCACCATCTTTGACGGCCATTTGAAGAATGGAAGGTGTTGGACTTTGGTCATTATTGCAGTGATTGGTTTTGACAACTCTGTGTACTTCTTGTCGGCACGCCTCGAGCGCCTGCTGTCGACGTGCAGTTGTTCATTTGTCCGGTGGGAGCATTGATCGCTAGATCAGCGAGAGTCCTGCCTTTTGTCTCATTTAGCGCATTGCCGTGGCTCAGGGCTTGGAGGTGGCACGGAACTTATCGGTTGAGCAATTTCAAGGGCGGCCGTTTTGTTGGACATTTGTCCGGCTTTTATTCTCAAGGCATCATCTTCCACTTTGCAATACTCTTCAAGTTTCTTCATCAACGCCCAGACTGTTTTGGGGGGTCTTCTGGTCAAGGAACTACGAAGAGCACTGTCGGGATGTAGTCCCATTTTGAAGGCGGTGATGGCCATGGAGTCGTTGCAAGCGTTGTCGACAAGGTTGAAGCACTTCCAATAGCGCACTGAATACGCTTTGAGCGTTTCTCCTGACTGGATCTGCATAGCGCAGAGAGAGTCGGCCTGTTTCGACTGTACCTCATTGGTGATGAACCTGGCCCGGAAAGATTTCTGTAATTGATGGAAGCTTTTGATCGAAGCTGGCTCCAGCTTGTAGTACCACCTGACAGCTAATGGCCCCAGGCTGCTGGGGAATATTCGGCACATGAGGGCTTCGTTGTCTCTATGCAATGTCATGGCCTGCTTGTAGTGACGGATATGGTCAGTGGGGTCTAACTTTCCGTCATAAAGAGTGAATGACGGAGCTTTGAACTTCTTGGGCACGGCCACCCTTGCAAATCGTCGGACAAAAGGATCATGCTGGTCCTCTTCGTCTGAACTGCTTCTTCTGCGCTTGTTCCTTGTATGTAGACTCTTTTCGGAGGAGTTGGATGTTTCGGATCGTCCCTTTTTTTTGAGCTCCGTGGGTAATGAGTTGGAGTCACTATCGGTATCCTTTGGTCGGGCTCGGGGTCGTTGTCCACCCGTCCTCGGAGGCCGTTCGTTATCTTGGCGCACAGCTTCTCTGGATTTTGCTACTTCCAGGGCCAAATCTTGACGGAGACGTTCATTTTCAGTGATCATGTTCTCCAGCCTTTGTTCATTCTGCTTTGCTTGTTCCATGATCGCTTGCATTGTCTCTTGCGCTGAAGTCGTTGGCGAGTCGAAGTTCAAGGCGCGTCTTGCAGCGATGGTTTCCTTTCCGAGCATATTTGCTGGAGTGAGGTCATCTCCCTGTACGGTCTCGTCAGTGGCTATCGGAGGATCTTCAGTCACGCCTGCCATGGATGTAGTTGAGTATTCCCACAGACGGTGCCAATTGTGGAGAAGTGGTTTTGGAAATACTCTTCAAATCCGGGGAGACCCTAGTGATCCTCAACTAGTCACCTGAAAAGACAAACACTCCGGTCGAGGGTGCCGGAATTAGCACTCTGACGGACAAGTCAGTTCTTGTACTCAGAATAGCTTGTCTTCTAAGTTAAGCAAAAAGTGATTATTACATACCTTTCTCAATCCATTGTTCCTGTATTTATACCTGTTCCTTTTGAGCCTCGGGGCCAGGGCCTACTTTTTTAATTATTGTCCTTTCTGTTATTCGGCTCTAAGGATCTACACTTATTCGGCACATATATTATATTCGGCTTCCCATTCTCGTAGGATACCACCGATTAGTATCAGTGTTCTAAGGTACGCACCTTCTGATTTTGCCATTATTTGGCTCCCACAAGTGTTATGTGGTCAAGTTGTTATTTATCAAACCAATAATTTTAGGTTCAAGTCTTATTCACCTTATTATTTATTTATTTATGATAAAAATTAAATCCATTTGATAAAAGGGGAGAGGAAACTTCATGACACCATGTGAGAGATAGAGAGTGGAAGAGTAAGGGTCGGCTAGAAGAAAGAAAGGAAAAATAGAGATCTAGAGAGTGATGATCGAGTAGATGATTGATTAGAAGTTTGAGGGGATGATGAGGTAGTCAATCGGTGTTCATAATTTGATATATATATATATATATATGTATGTGTGCGTTGAATTATATCTTGTCTCACCATTAAATTATTTTACATTAAATTTGACTTTGATAATCATTTGGTAATTGATAATATGGGTATAAATTTGTGTAATTCTTAACACGAAAATCCTATGCCATGAGTGAATTTAATAACCTCTAGCTCTCTATTTGTCACTTTGCTAACCTTCTAATATGAAGTAAAGTATCGTGTAGAGGTACGTGTGCTTTGCTTTTGAACCACCAAATAATATTGCAATTTTTGGTAATGTGCCACAAATGAACTCTTTGGTTGGCTATGTACTCAGTAATTTGATTAGAGGATTTGAGGAGGGATTGGGAAACAGATATCGAAAAGATAAGTGAAATATGAATAAAATATACCTAAATTTCACATACTTTTACTCTTTTCTTTTTCAAATCCCTTTCTAAATCCTGTAAGCAAACACAGTATAAGAGAATTTTTTCCTACAAGCCTAACAGATTGTACGACAGAGTAATGTGCATCTTAGACATATATATATGTGTTTTTATTTTTTTATTTTTTGGCTTTGTTTTTTAATTATTAGGCATTGTACATGTTAGTTATAAGGTCTATATGCGTGGCAACTAATGGTTTTGGGATTGGTCAATGTGGGTTATGGGTTGAAAGAAGAGTCTAAATCCACCTAATTAATATGTTGGTAAGAATTGAACGGATCTAATCTAGATATGGATTAGACTCTGTAACCCAACTCATTCCTTTTACCATATTTAACTCAGTTGCCCCTTAATCCAATTTTTTTTTTTTTTTTTTTTTTTTTTTTTGTATTTTCTTTTTAATCTCTACACCTTTTTTTTTTTAATTTTTTTTTATTATCTTGTTTTTATAGGGATTAAATGATGCTTTTACCCGGTCTTTTTCGAGTTTTTTTTTTAATTTTTTTTTCATTATTACTTTCATCTAGACACTATTTACCTACTAAATGACCCCAAATTGACTATTTATTGTGTTAGGTTTTTGTAATTGACAATCCCATTTGACAAAACTTATTTCTGTTGTAATTTTATTCAATTTTTTCATTTCAGTGAGGCTATGAGTATTTTTATGTGAATCCAACCCGAATTGTGCCTATGCAGAGGAGTTTGTGATCTTAATCCTATCATGTTTGCCACTTCGCTGTCTATATAGGGAATCGAGCTTCCTGTTCAGCTTGCGAGAGTCCAAGGGGTAGCGCCCCATGGCGGGTCCAGGGAAACGCCCAGGTATAGACACCCCATTTTTGACTGTCCTCGAGACTTGGATGTGCTTGCAGGTACATCCGGTGAAAAGTTTGGTTGCTCGTTGAGTACTCGAATTTCTTAGGGGAACGTCACAGGTTTGAGCTTTCGAAACCTTGTTTCATTTCTGCCCCATTTTTGGACCATGCTTTGGTCCCTCCCTAGTGCTTGTTCTAGTGCACTGCCGGCCACCTTTTGCCCTTGCCGACCATCAATTTGTGTCTGCCAGCCATCCATGAGGCCTGCCGGCCATCAATGGGGCACTGCCAGCCACCACTGATGGCCGGCCGGGCACCAGGTTTCAGCATATATTTTTATAGATATTTTGAACCAGTTGTAGCTCACTCAGCCATCCTCCATACACGTGTATGGAGGGATGAAAGCAGGTTTAAGCTTGTCAAGCAAGCTTTTGCTTGCATTACCTATATAAGGGGCGGTGCCTCCCCCTTCTCAAGGGTTTACAAAATTTCCAGAGCTGAAATTTCTCTCTCTCTCTAGAATTCTCACACACACACACACACTCTCTCTCTATATTGTGCTCAATATTGCCTTAAAGTGTGTTTTCTCCATATATTTGCACTACAACACCTAGTGAAACACCATTACCTTGCTGCTGAGATACTTGAGGGTGTTGTTTGGACTCAAAAAATGAGTTTTAACTCAGAGAACTTGTTGTCTTAAAGTTGTGCTTCAAGGGTGAGCGTTTTCCCTCTTTAAGCTTTATTTTGATCAAGTGTTTGTCCCCCTTTGCATGCTATTTCAGGCCTTGCTTTCAACTACAAAACATTCTTTTTTTAAGTGTTAAAGATGGTTGTTTGAGGCCTTGTTTGAGTTAGGTGTGGTCTACCCCCTTTGGTGGCTTGTTTTGCTTTGTTTTGTGCCATCTCTTAAGGCCTTTGAGATCACCTTCTCTTGGCCTTTTAACCACTGAATTCCAGAGGAATTTCAGTGGTGGAAAGTGTGCTTTGAAGTCCAAAATAGGGGGGGTCATCCCCTCTCCTTGTGTCTTGGTTGCTTGTGTTGATGACTTCATATTTGAGCATGTTTTTCTAGCATGTGTTGGCTTGTTCTCAGCTTATTTTTGGCCTTATTTCAGCATGGCAAAACTCTGTTTTGGCCTGGTTGTGTCACCTTATGCATGCTTTTTGCACTTGTAGTGTAATCTTGCCATTTAGCCTTACATGCTTGCCATTTTGGCTCATCATTCGAGCCTATTTTGACTACACTCCAGCATGTTTTTTCTCATATTTTAGCATGCTTGAACTCTGTTTTGAGTGGTTTAAGTCATGAGAGGCTTGCTTTGTATAGCCATAGTGCATTCTTGCTCACTAGCTTTGAGTTTCCAAGTCTCTAGCATGTTTCACTTGAGTTGTTTGCATGCTTTGGCATCATTTCTCACATGATTCAGTGTGTGTAGTGTAGTCATACTCTCACATGTTTTTCTCTTTCATTGCTTTTGGAGAGTTGTGCCTTATGCCTTGATCATGAGCTAATATGTATGCATGCTTGCCTAAGCTTTTGGGCTACCATCTCAGTATATTTTTGGTCTTATTTTACCATATTACAACTCTGATTTTGGTTGGTGGAGTCACTTCTTGCATGGTTTTTATACTTGTAGTGTAATCCCACTCATTGGCATTGCATGCTTAGTGTTTTGGCTCACCATGCTAGCTTGTTTTGGCTACACTCCATCATGTTTTTAATATTGTTTTGACCTGCCTTAGGACTGTTTTGAGTCATCTTGGTCCTTTGGGGCTTGCTTGATATGGTTATGGTGTAAGTGCCTGCTAGTCTTGAGTTTTGAGCACCATAGCATGCTATACTTGTGATGGTTGCATGTCTTGGCATAGTTTAACATGTTATTTCAGAGCATATACATGTGTCATGTTCGCACTTCTTTCACTCCTTGAGAGCCTTTTGAGAGTTGTGTTTTTGTGCCTCGTTTGTGAGCTTTGTGAGCCAACGCATGAGCATGCATTTTCTTGCTTTTCATGCAATCATTTCAGCTCATTTTGGCCACTGTTTTAGCATGCATGAGATCTGTTTGGGGCTGGTTTAGTCCATTGAGCATTGTATCGCATGGTCCTAGTGTTGTGTCCTTCACTAGCTTTCAATGCTTAAGTCTCTTAACATGTGATGCATACGTTGTTTGCATGTTAGAGTTTTGCACCTCATGCCAAGATGAATATGTTACATGTTTGCATTGCATCGTGTTCAACCGGGCTCTACGTTGAATACAAGGTGGATTGGCCCACTTCATACTCAATGTGATGAAAGTGAGCCAATCCCCTTTATTTCCATTGTTTTTGATCACTCATGATAAGGTCGTGGTCTTAGTGTTTTGCTTGTTTGTTTGTTGTGCATTCATCGAATTTTGTGCAATTTGGATCTTTGGCCATCATGCATTGCGATGCTTGATTGATGGTTTTGGATCCAATGATGCTTCTCCATTGATGTTTTGAGATGATACGGAGTGGCATAGTACGTACATACCCTTGGGAGTCCATCCATTTTCCTCTAGTTTGTGCTCTGTTACACAATGGTGTTGCAGCACACCAGTGGCCGACAGTGCCTTGTAGATGGCTGGCATTGCTTCACTCTTGGCTGGCAGTGCACACCCTTGGCCGGCAGCAAGCCTTCATGGTCGGCAGGCCACTAGTGGATTCCTCAGGGTGGTTTTGGTAAGGTGGACCAGAAACTTCACCCTGCAAACAGAGCCTTTCAAGAGCAATTCGGAAGGCGTTTCGAGGGGGCAACTGAGAGCATGCATCCTTCATTGTTCAAGGCAGAGCTGTGGCAGCCTAGTTTACATATCTTACATGCTTAGTTAGTTGCCATGATTAGTTAATTTGTTAATTAATTAAAGTATTGTAATAATTAGTGTTTGGTTTGCTAGTTATTTGATTTGGTTGTGTAATAATTAGTCTAATTAGATTATTAGATTAGTTCGTTTAGCTTAGCGTGGATAGCTTGTATTATTCATTCAGACCCTCCATCGAGAGGGCACAATGTTGTAATAAGGATGCGTGTGTGTGTGCGTGTCTTCCAATCCTACGTCTTTCTCCCTTTTATTTACCAGCTTTTGATGGTTAGTTTTAGGGCATGTTTCAATTAGCATACTTATGCTGTGCATGCATGCATCATTCATTTGTCTTGCATGCACCGGGCTCGGCGCATCATTCAAACTGCATTGTATTTCAATACCTATTTGAATACATGTATCAATTGTTGCATCCATATGCCATGATTAGAAAGCCGAGCCTATTTAATTACATTATTGCATGCGTTGCATTAGGCATATTAACATAGCTAGGATCATGTATTGATTTCTAACTAGTTTCCTGTTTTGGCTCAGAGTATACTGTAAGTGTTTATGCTTTAGCATCCTTGCATGAGATGTGTATGTTGCCATGTTAGCATGCTTGCCATGAGGCTATTTGCTTAAGTGCTGAATTGCTTGAATGCCTGTGGGTGGAGGCTTGATTGCCTGAATTGGAACAACTCGAGGATTGTGAGTTTTAAGCCCACTTTGCGAAGTGGCAAAATCATGTTTTAAGCCCACTTGAGGGTGGCAAATCTACGCTTTAGCCTACTTGCGAGTTGTCATGCCCCACTTTTTATTACTCGGAGTCATTACCAAACCCATTAACTTAATTCAGTTTCAGAGATAACATACGGAAATAAACTCATATATTCAATCCGTAGAAGTGATTAACAATACTCTCATTCGTATGCAAAGTAAATATTACATGAACATACTTAATAAATTGCCCTTGGACTTACATCACTTAAGGTACAAGAAGAAGGGTGTAACCCTTTCTACAACAATGGCATTCCGCCAACATAACTGAGGCCTCGTGGCCAGTAAACAAGTAGATCCCAATCTTGCAGCTTAATCTGCTTAATACCTGAAAAAGATTCAACAACGTGGGATGAACATATAGTCCAGTAGGGGTCTCAACATGATCCTTAACAATAATAACTTACAGATAGCTATGATCATGAACACTCATTCTTATACTAGAATAGTAATGTGACAGTTTATACAAAATATATATGTATGAACTTTTCTCGAAAACAACTGTTTCATTCAACGCTACAAGTGGTTTGTCTTTCCTCTTTCCTTTCATTAACCCCCGTTCCCAATCTGTCATAACATTAACAATACCTTAGGAAATAAATTCACCAAGCCCATTACTCTCTTTCATTCTCCAAACATACACATATAACCCTTCTCAAAATTTATAATTTCTTTTAAAGAAAATCCGCTTCCTTCACACTTCCTAAAAGACAAAGATGACATTTTGGCTTCTTCCCGATACAATCAACTCTATACATGCACTGTTATAAATAGAGATAACAACTCACCGACATGCGTAAGATAAATCAATGAGGCGACTCTGCCCTCCAAAACCATAATCAACACAATCCATGATATTTCCCAAAACACGGAAACATCAACAACAAAACTTTGCTCTACTAGCTATGTGCATAGTAAGCCAAAGATACACTTCTCACAACAACATGCCAGTTTACCAGGCGCTAGCTGGAAGGGTGTGGTACCTTAGATTCTCAGCGCATTCAGTTCTCCAGGCGCTAGCTGGAAGGTAACGGTACCTCTGATTATCAGCGCAGGGTATAACACCAACAATCGAAATGCAACAGGGCATAACCAACATGTACAACATATATACATAAACCATCCAGATACAAACAATGTGTTAAGGTATATGAACACATAGGTGTGTGGAGTCCATCCCCTATCTTCTCACACACACTGGAGTACAACCCCTCTCTCCTCTCTGACAAGTATACATATATAATGCATCTCAATATTTCGTCACATAAGATGTTCAATCAACAATGGTGTAATGCATACACGACAATTCAATACAACCACGTTATCCTCCACCGATGACCAAGGACAAAACCTCTAGATGCAAGTATTTAGTACATCTATTAAAAACTCAATTACTATGAGACCACAAACCCGACACCAACATTGACATGGTAGTTCAAGATACAATTCCATTTTCATACGTATTTCAAGTACCTTTCCCATTTCACAAAACAAGTTCCACATTCTTTTTGTTTTCACAAAATCAACTCCTTCCATTTTGTTGTTACAAAACCAAATTCATTCTTTTGTTTTACAAACCACTTCCATTGATAATAAAGTCATAACTCATATTAGTCCACTACATTCATTTCAAACCATTCCAAAGCCAAAGTTAACCCCTTAGGCATTAACACCTTCACCCAACCCACATCAACACTAGAGATTTACAATATAGATTCACTACCCTCCATTTTAATTTATCAATCAGTATATGATTTAAGGCTTTTTCCTCTATCAACTACAACATGCAAATTTACATCCCAATTAGCCCAAAACAACCATCAATGACAACAAAACCACTTTCCAACACCCAACCCTAGGTTCCTTCTCATGATTTCAAACAAATCCCACATGGATATGATTTTTATGCAATACGGAATTACCACATGTCTATCTATAGACGAAGTATTGAAAAAGAACAAGGAGAATCCCTACCTCAAATGTAGAACTCAAAGAGAAGATAAGCAAAACTCGGAAGTGCTCCAAATCCCAAATTTCTTGGATCGCCACGAAGCCCTCGACAATCAACGCAACTTTCGTGAAGACCAAAAGTGAGCAAACAACTCCTACTAGATCAAATCTAAGAGAGAAGGGCCGGTTTTAGAGTGAGAAGCTCTGAAATGGCTTTTTGGAAAAGTAAGAGAGAGAAAAGATCTTGAAAAAGTGATCCAAAAGTCGGATCTTAGATTTATATAAAAGTCGCCCCGCTCGAGTGTCAAACTCCCCGCTCGAGCATCACTCACAGACTCCCGCTCGAGCGTCAATAATCACGTTCGAGCGGCGGATACACACTCCCAGAACTTTTACAGACAGGTCTCCCGCTTGAGCTTCCAACTCCCCGCTCGAGCGGCACTCGCACAAACCCGCTCGAGCGGCCAATCCCACGCTCGAGCGTCGAACACAGCACAGGAAATACTGGATGGGTGAAACTCCCGCTCGAGCGCCAAAACCCCCGCTCGAGCGGACAGGTCAAAATCTGGGCAACTAGTTTTGGTTTCTAATCTCAACCAACCTGTAACAAATCTGCCCAACACATCCTATAACTCAAATACAAAGTAAGAAAGGATGTATACTAGGTAATCATCAACTACTATCATTCACGCACACATGTCCGGATCACTGTACAACAAGGGTAAACCCGGGATCGCTATAACCTCCCCCCCTTAAAGAATTTCGTCCCCGAAATTTAGAACACGCCAAGGCACAAGGCCAACAGATCACACAGCAACCAACACCCGAGTACTAGGAAAGAAACTATTCTCCCTACAAACTTTCGATTCACTCTTACCAAGGAAGAGACTGACCAAGGGAACACGTTCCAAATGACAACACTGTAGGCACAAATGCTACAACAAAACCAAACCGTTCCCGAAACAATTCACCAACAACCGACTAGCGCCTCAAGCCAAGTCACTACCCAACAACAAAATTTCCAATAAAAGGGTAATCAATGCAAATTTCCTACATTAATATAAGGAAAACATTTTTTTTTTTTTTGCTCATGACACATTTCAAATAAACCTTGCCTTTTCAACGCAAAACTCAAAAGTTTTGTAAACATTTTTCACAATACGGTGTTATCCAAAGCACATAACCACCCACAGTTTATTTGCCCAAAAAAATTCATTTGGAATTCCTCAAAACCCTAGAATTAAATCAATTTCTCAATAACGCCTTTAGATGGCCCAAATACTAAGAAAAATTTTGTTTTCCACTTCTTTCCAAAATAACACCATCACAACCATCACTCACACAGTGATGCCACCACCAACACAGAACATAACATTTCTATAATGATAGTTAATAGAAATAACAACAGTACTATCAACACATAAGGCATAAGAAATTCAGGGCTTTGCAATTTCATTCCGCCTCCCTTTACTTAACCAATTTAAAATCATAAACACCTGGCTCAGAACCAGGCGGGGTAGAAGGGTAGCGCCCTTGAAGCAAAAAGCAAAAAGCAAAAAGCAAAATTACAGTCGAAGTTGTTTGACTGCGATTGTGCGCTCGAACGAAAATGCAATCATTTCAAACGTTTCACTCGCCTGCAAAAGTACTGGGAGTTGTATTTTTACCCTCAAGCGTAGATCCTTGTTCTGAAACACACATTTTGGTCAGACAACTCGAGTGTCCATTCTTGCGCTTGAGCAGAGATCGTGATTCTGTTTTCTATAAATCTGCGATTAATTCAGTTTCTAGGGTACGACTTCTAGATCTTCTTCTTGGGTATTAGGGTTTTCATTTAGAGCTTCTTTGCTTGTTTCCTTTGATATCTGTGACAGTTTATATCATGAATTGACTGGATTACATCAAAGGGTTTGTTTATTTTGTTTTATTCAAAAAGGAGAGAGTTATTCTTCAGTGGATTTCGTGGAATTTGGGCCTGAAGCTTTGGTGGATTCCAGAGTGACTCATCATCGTGGATTCGATATCGTGTTACGAATTCAACGTTAGACAAGACAATTCTGAGGTGAAGACGGTGGTGGAAGAGATAATTCAACACCGGTTCAATTTGGGCGTGGATTCACTAGGTAATTGAGAGTATACTTGTGTAATTCATTTTTGTCTTCTTAGTGGATTGTTTTGTGGCTTTCGCCTGTGGGTTTTTTTTTTAATCACAATTGGAGGCGCTCCAATTGTGGTTTTTCCACGTTAAAATCGTTGTGTCGATTTGTCTTTGATTGTTTGATTAGGATTGCTATTTACTGGTCAAAATTGATAAATAATCACAAATCAATATCTCGGAGATTTTAGATTTTTCATATTGGATGACCTAATCTATTTGTCCATTCCCCAATATTAAAGACTAATACTTTTGCATATGAAACTATGGTCCTAACCCAACCATTTGTTATAGCTTCCCAACCCATTTACCTTCTAATAAGTATAATTTTGAGCTACACCTAAATCTAAATGATTCCCTACATAATTTAGGGGCTAGATATCAAGGTAAACAAAATATAAAAAAATTCCATAATAATGTTAAAATATTTACATTAACTAATGCAATTAAGAATGTGTCTTTATCCTAAGGATATTATCCATTGGGTGAAACACCAATTGATCCTATTTTATAGTCTTATACAACTAGTCCTATGTTTTTTTTTTATCCTCTCAAAAGTCCCATTTGTGTGTGAATTACACATTTAGCCCCACCAAACACGCTTTCTTGGCTGGGTTAGAGACGCTAATTTGGGATTTGGCAATTCCATGAAATTACACAATTTCCCAAAACACACTATATCCCACATAGCAAGTATTAGCCTAAAGCAGAAAGATTCACTTTGATATACCATGAGTGATTCAAAAATCCAATTCAAATTGTTCCCTCAAAAAATGGAAACACGAGTTTTTATATCAAATTTGTGTTCCCAAACCCTACATCGTGATTCCACATTTTTGTTCAAACACATCCAATTTTGGTAGCAAAAATATGATCTCCGGTGGTTGATTGTAGTCAGAGTTGCTACGTTTTGGATACTTCGTGTTATATTTGGAAGTGAAAATCATGACAATGGGACGAAAAAGTAAGTTTTTGTTCAAATAGTTGTGTGAAACTTTGGTGTGAATTTCGTTCTAGGGTTTGTATGTTCTTGGTGTGAATTTCATACTAGGATTTGCATGTTCCATATTGATGTACGAAATACAACAACTTCAACAACCTAAATCCTTCTGAGTTGGAACCCCCAATCTGGAGGTGTGTGAATTGACAATATAGTGAATGTGGGTTATGTGAATTTTTGATTTATATATGTATCCGATGTGTTTTATGTTAAAATATTTTTCATTAATTTTTGTGGATTTGTTGTGTTGGGGTTGATTTTTTAATTCATAATGAGTTACATAGTTCCACATTAATATGTTATGTTGGCATGTTTTTTTTTTTTTTTTTGGATATTGTTAATGTTGAGCTAATGTGGGTATTTGGGAATAATGTGATTTTGATTTGTTTATGTTAATGTAAGTAATGAGGTTGTGGATTGTTGGTGGGTTTGGGTAATCTGAATATTGGTAACATATGTTGAATGTGGTTATGGGTGAAAAATAGTTGAATATGGGACATGAGGATTGTTGAATGTGGGTTTTGTAAATCTCTGATTTATATATGTATGCAATGTGGTTTTTGTTACAATATTGGTCGTCTACTTTTTGTGGGTTTTGTTGGATCAATTCGTCTTGAATTCTTCAGTTGGTGGTCTTTGGGTCTTCAAAACTTGGCGGTGATCTTGTCTTTGTAGAATAGAAATTTGGTGCTTCAAGTTGCATGACTTAGTCACTTTTCTAAAGATAATATTTGCACCAACCAAATGGTGTGTATGGGGTTATAACAAATTTGCCTCTAGGATACAATGGAGGTTGATCTAAAGACCAAGTCTACCGGCGTCTACATTGATGGCAGTAGATGAAAATACTCTTGATATAATCAAGAAAACCAAGACACTAATAATCAAGTCTGTAGAATTTGATTACTAGTAAGAAAAACAAAATCTTGCTTAAGAAACTCTTGATTGAAAACTCTAAATTAAGAGAGAGAGAGAGAGAGAGAGAGAGAGAGAGAGTGTGCCATGACCCAAAATCCGCCCCTATGGATTAAGGTCATAACCGGCCAGTAATTATGAGATTACATATGGCCTCAAATGAGATTAAAGATATCTCAATAGAAATAAAGGGGCCAAAACGGAAGTAGGCTTAAAATTTTTGTCTAATGAGCTGTGCTTACATGGTGAAGCAAAAATATTTCAAAAGCAGCCTGTAATATCTCACACATATTAACAGAGTTAACATCATATACATCCAGGAACTTTCAGACATGCAGGCAGCCAAACAAAAAGTTTATATACATAGGTGGTCCAACGTAATCGCCATGGTAGCAAAAAGGGGAAAACAAAAGAACAAAAGCAAAGTCTCAAGTGTGAGACGTTTGGGCTGACTTCACAAAAACTTGGATTTCTGTCACATCCTTCACTGAGGCTGGGTTTGTACATCTCTTTGCTCACCTACATACATATAAATAAGAGTGAGCGAAAGCCCAGTGAATAATACTAAAGTAAAGAGGTTACATGAATGAAATTCTCTAATAGGTAATATCCTTGTCAAACACATCAAATGGCCTTAGGCCCATTCATGCTCTTATCAAATATGTCAAACGGTGCCCAAACACATCGGCCTCTGGCCCATCATATCAAACAGCTTCGGGCCCAATTTATTCATATCAGGCAGGCTCGGGCCCAATTCATTCATGTCAATCGGCCTCGGACCCAATTCATTCTTGTCAGACGGCCTCAGGCCCAATCATTGTATTAAACGGCCTCTGGCCCATTCACATCAAACGGTTTCGAGCCCATTAATTTCACATTCATATTTATGCGCATTTTATAGTCGCAAACATAATCATATTCATATTCAAATGGCCTTAGGCCCAATGCATTTGTATTCAAACGGCCTCGTGCCCAAGTATGACAAACGGCCTCGAGCCCAATTCATGTGTTTCACAGACCTTATGCAAAAGTTTGGTATATAAAATACTCATTCATAATTCAAACCAACAAATCCATGAAGCTTATACAGAAGTAGCAGTTGGAAAGTAACACACTTGAAAATATCTTTACTAAGATATTACTCCTAATGTTTTGTTGATGGATTTGCCCTTGCGCTTGACCCTACACATTTCATAACACATTGGGTCACAAACAATTCAATCTATTCTTAACTTGTTTATTTCTCTTTGGCCTCTTTCTTAATCCTTTAGTTCATTTACAATACTCAATGTATGCCTAAGAGTGCTGGGAAATGAAAGAGAATGGAAAATGGAGCTTGAAATAACTTTTCAAAATTTCTGAAAACAAGGCCCTTCGCTCGAGCGCAGCTTTGGTTGCTCGAGCGATTTGCAAAACTTTGTAAAAGTATTGGTTGCATGAATTTTATGCTCGAGCGAGACTCTTGCGGCTCGAATGAAGAGTCTTGCAAAATAGGGTTAGCTTGAGTGCAAGATTTGTCGCTCGAGCTACTATGAAAATCTTTGCAAAACTTCTGAAAGCTTGATTTTTACACTTGAGCGAGGCTTTCTTCACTCGAGTGAACAGGTCGAATTCTGGAATTTCCAGAATTCTGTTTGAAGTTCAAAACTCACTCCCAAATGTCCAAAGCTTGCAAATTGGTACTAAAACATGGAAAAACTTTGTCTAACATGTGAACATAGTTAATTTGAAACCAATTATCCAAAATTATGGTCCATTTCTCAAATCATTTCAAATTCTTCTTGCCAAATTCAAAACTCATGCAATCAAACTTCATACCTTCATGAATCATGCATGCATGTAAATTATTGACTCTAATGCCATTTTAAAATGGTACAAATGATGCTCAAAATCATGAAGCTCAACAAAACTATGCATGCATGTGTAATTTGGTACTTAATTCTTCATGATTATGCATATTCAAGGGAATTCTTTACATGCATGGATACACTGACTTCAATTTCATCATACACCACTCAAATCTTGTTCTTGATCATCAACTCTCTTGGAATTCATGTAATTAGAAGCTTTAACTCAGGAATTAAGGGTTGGTTACTCACCTAGAGGCTCCAATTCTTCCAAATATAGCTAAATCTTGAGCTAAGCCACCTAGTTCTTGAATTCCTTTGCAAAGTCTTCAAGATGAGTCCTCCCTCTCTTTAAATTCGGCTCACTCTCACTCTAGAGTGTCTATTTTAGATTTTTGAGCTCAAAATATGAGCTTAAGTGTGCTTAGTAT
This sequence comes from Camellia sinensis, assembly GCF_055761805.1. Lineage (NCBI taxonomy): Eukaryota > Viridiplantae > Streptophyta > Magnoliopsida > Ericales > Theaceae > Camellia > Camellia sinensis. Next base: position 89,586,593 of record NC_138965.1, read on the forward strand.
ATATATGTATACTTGGTGATTAACTTAATTAAATTAATCTCAATTAAAGTTAATGAGCCTCACTTAATTTAATCTAATTATTTCGATGCGAATCAATTTTTAATCTAATTTCACCATAGGCTCTAAAAATCACGCTAATCACAATGGTATATACAATTTCAATTTCTGTAGCCTCTACGGTCTTCAATTTTCAAATTATAGCAGTAATTTGGACAGATTTTTCCTATGATGAACAGATATAGATTCAAATACATAATTAATCACATAATTATTACCCAAAATCATATTAAGCACATAATCACAATCATAATGCAGGTTAGTTAACATAACACATAATAGGGTTATCGCAGAGAGAATTGCAGGAATGCTTTCTAAATTTGTGGATGAATTGAAATGGCTGATTTCGCTGCCTATTTATAGGCCTTGATTCATCTGATCGAATGGTCATGTCCCTTGATCGCATCCGATCAAATTTGACTCTTGGATCAACAATCTATGGTACAAATCATTCTCACATCGAATAGTTGCATTGACTAATCATACCTAATCACGATTGAGTTCCATCTTATCCGTATGATCGCACACATCTCTAATCAATGGCTATGATCAAACCGCTCTAGATCAGACATGCAACTGTTCGATAGGTTGGTTAACTCATCGCCAACGGATGCCACATCGCTGCCATGTGGAGTTGACTGTATTCCACGTCACCCACGCCACTTGGATCCATGTCATCGCTCTAACCTGTTCGATGCAAATAGGAAAGCGCCCTCATGGCGCCTTGCGCCAATGCGTTCGTCCTAAGTGCAAAGTGCACTATGAAACGCCACACAACCCACTGCCCACGCCATGCGCGTGCGCTTGAGTGCGGATGGTGTGAGTGCATGCACACTAGCTTCTACCCCACAATTCCATATTCAAAAGAATATTCCATGTAGCACTTTATTAAGTGCTCCATGTTTTGCTCTCTTTCCAATGTGAGACAAAGTGTCGAAGCTTATTTGAAGCTTTCCAAAGAAAAACAAGGATGGTTTTGACAACACCCAAAAACTAAACTATAAATTTTAAAAATCATTTTGAAAATTCCCTAACATCCCCCACCATTTTCAAAATACAAGATGAAGACTATTGGTTTACTTGGCAGCCTTATGCATAGGTGAAGATATCGTATGATTTGAATCATTCACTTAGTGAAGACATGTCAAAGTTTGTCAAGATTACATAGTAGACTTGTCTTTGAACTAGCGATCTTATACGACTCACCGGACATGTCTCACGCACAGTACATGTTACCTCAAGTATTCAAACAAACTGACATTTGGATTGGCCTTGTGTCTATATCCTGCTTTATAAGCGCTCTAGAGTCAAGCCCTTGGACTCATAGGAAGTGGCACCACCTCCTACGCTCACATAGGTAACCTTACTAAGAGTACCCCTGTAATTTATAGTACCCTAACAACCTAGCTGCAAGTTTATTAAGAGTTTGTTAACTTATCCTCTTCTTTTCACATTATAGGTACCAAGCATTTCAATCTTGGGATGAAAATGAAATAAAAACTAAGTGTTTGCAATCATGACGTATGGTGTACTTGGGCTCATTGAACTCAAGACTTGATGTTTCTTCAAGCATTGAGATGAGTTTCTACCAAGAGTAATTATGTTAAGTGGGCTTAAGACCTATCCCCTTTGATGTTTTCCATACCAAATCCCTTGCAAGTCTCTTTGTTAAGGGATCAACCAATTTTTCACTTGACTTTACATAACTAATGGTAATCACACCTTCTGTGTTTAACGGCCTGACACAACTATGTCTCAGTCTTATATGCCTTGACTTTCCATTATAGACATGGCTATAGGCCCGTGACAGAGTTGCTTCACTATCACAATGCAAAGATATTGGTGGCATAGGTTTTGGCCATATCTTAATCTCTAACAAGAGATTCCTTCACTTTGCCTCTGTGCTGCAAGAAACCAATGCTACAAACTTTGACACCTTGGTTGAGTCTGCTATGCATGTTTGTTTCTTAGAACCCCAAAAGATAACTCCTCATCTAAGAGTAAAAATCCAACCACTCGTGGACGAGTGATCTTCACGGTCAGTTATCCAACTAGCATCCGTGAATCCTTCCAGCACTGTTGGATAGCCATTATAGACTATTCCATAGTCTATTGTTTTCTTCAAGTACATAAGTATTTGGTTAACAGCATGCCAGTGCACGTTACTGGGATTAGTAGTGTATTTACTAAGTTTTCTCATTGCAAATGTAATATCAGGTCTAGTGCAAGTCATGGCATACATCATGTACCCTATCACTCTTGAGTATTCTAGCTGATCAATAGCTCTTCTAGTATTAGGATACAATTTCAAATTTCAATCAAAAGATGTAGACATGGGTGTACAATTATATAAATTAAATTTCTTAAGAATTTTCTAAATATAGTGTGATTGGGTAAGAATCAAATTATTGTCCTCTCGTTTGATCTTAATTTTCAGAATTATGTCAGCCAAGCCCGTGTCTTTCATACTAAAGCTAGATGACAAGAAACTTTTAGTACTTTCAATGACATCATTGTCAGTACCAAAAATAAGCATGTCATCTACATATAGACATATGATTATACCTCTATTGCCAGTAAACCTATTGTACACACACTTATCAGATTCATGTATGCTAAAACCATTTGACACTATTACTTTGTCAAATTTCTCATGCCAATGTTTTGGAGCTTGTTTCAGTCCATATAATGACTTCACCAGTTTACACACTTTATGTTCTTGACCCTGTACAACAAATCTTTTCGGTTGTTGCATGTAGATTTCCTCATTTAACTCTCCATTTAGGAAAGTGGTTTTAACATCCATTTAATGGATTTCAAGCTTGTAGATTGAGGCTAAGGCAATCAACACTCGAATGGTGGTAATTCTGGTCACCGGAGCATATGTATCAAAATAATCAATACCCTCCTTTTGAGTAAAACCCTTAGCAACTAATCTTGGTTTGAACTTGTCAGTTGTGCCATCAACTTTCATTTTCCTTTTGAAAATCCATTTAGAACCAATTGGTTTTGCTAGCCCTAAGGTTATTCGAATTTAAATTCTTATTGATTTTGATTATCGACAAATATTTTGAACTCATTTATTTATTTAAAGTTTTCAAAATAATATTATATTATTGCTTTGCATTGTTTCTAATAGATGAATGCTTTAAATTTGTCATTTTCTCATGAATATTGGTGCCTCAAAAACATGAAATTAGCACATGTATGCAAAACACTATTTGTGCTTTAAACAGGTCCATGGATTGACACCAAGACAGCAAAGGTCGACACCAGAATGAAGTACACAATGCCTAAGCGTTGTAGCAACTAAGGGTCGATACCAAGCCTTTCCAGGGTTGACACCAAATTTTTGTATACCAAGGGTTGACACCAAGAATGACAAGGGTCGACTCTGAATTTCAATATACAAGGCTCAGACAATCCAGCAGCAGGGGTCAACACTAAATTTCAGTATACAATGTTTAGACTTCCAGCAAACAAAGGGTCGACACCAAGTTATGAAAGGGTCGACACCAGGAACACCTAGAAATCACATAAAGAAGAAAAGAGAAGCAAAAAGTCGACATCCAAGCTATATGGGTTGGCACCCTTAAATCTGAGTTTCAAAAAACCTAGCCACCCATTTAGATTTATTTTGACACAACTCAAATCTTAGCCACTTTTTCTGATCTATGCACAAAATAGACATAATTTTTGATCTGTGAGTAGACTTTTATGACACAATATCTTCTACTATCAGCTTCCAAGATTTGACTTATGAGCTTGTGCATTTAATGAGGCTCCACTTCCAAAGACTTGATGACAGCCTGTGGACACCCATGCTCTGCTCGATATAGCTAGAAGATATCGCCCATGATTTGTTCTAGCAGCTAGAAGATGCACACATGCTTCTCTCTAACAGCTAGAAGCCATTAAAGCTATAAATAAAGAAGCACTCCATATCTGAAAGTACTCAATCCAACACCGAAACTCTTTGCATTCAATAACTTTCATTTATCATACTCTATTGCACTTCCACTTTCGTATCTGAGTGTATTCCAAAATCCCTCTGCTCTTTCACTTTCATATTTATCTTTTGAGAGAAATATTTTGTAAATGAGGACAGTTATACCTCTTATTCCTATTCCCTTATTTCTGAGTGAAACACTTGTACGGTGAGGCATTTAGTTGAGAGGTCTTCAACAGATAAAGTAAGTCCTGTGTAAAAATCCACAAGCTAAGTGAAGTTTGGTGGTGTATTGATTCGATTTGTAGTGGAGGAATTCTTGAGGAGATGCCTTGAGGAGTGGACACAGGCCGGTGAGCCAAATCACTATAAATCTTTGTGCTTGAGCTCTTCTCCCCTTCTTCTCTATTTTCGGTACAATTGATTGCTCGCTGAATTTATTTACTTGATTAATTGTAATAAATTTTCTGCTTATATTTTTTAATTACCCAATTCACCCTCCCTCTTGGGTTGCCTATCTGGGTAATAGGTTTGGATCAAGGTGGAAAATTAACAAGTATCTAGGTATTGTTACCAATGATAGAATCCATCTCATCGTTTATTGATTCTTTCCAAAAAGCACATCTTGAGACTTCATAGCCTCCTCAAAGGTTGATGGATCTGAATCCATATTCAAAGAAGTCATTGTTTGCTTACAATAAGCTGTCCTAGTTCATTCTACAACATAAACAATGAAATCAGGGCCAAATGACTTCTTAGTCCTGGCCCTCTTGCTCCTCTTTAGCTCAATAGGCTCATTAGGTTCATGAGGCTCAATGGGTTTATGTCGTTTACTGAACCATTGGGCTCTACTGACAGAAACCTATATACTTTTCTATGTATAGCATAGCAAAGGAATATGCATTCAATTCCTTTTTCACCTAATTTCTTCCTTTTAAGTTCAGGTAATCTGACTATTGCTCTACAGTCTCATGTTTTCAAGTAACCCAGATTAGGTTTATTGTTTTTCCAAAGTTCATAAGGAGTAACATTTCTTCCCTTGAGAGGAATTCTATTGAGTATGTGACAGGCAATGAACAAGGCTTCACCCTAAAAACTAGAACTTAAACTAGAGTAAGAAAGCATAACATTAATAATTTCTGTTAATGTCCTATTTTTTCTTTCAGTTACTCCATTTTGTTGTGGTGTGTAGGGTACAAACTTCTCATGAATAATACCAACATTTTCACAATATTCTGGAAAATGGTATTCACCGCCTCTATTAGACCTAAGTCTCTTTATTTTGATATTACACTGATTTTCTACCATTGTTTTAAAAATCTTGAATTTATCAAGCACCTCATCGTTTGAATGCAAAATATAGATATGACAGTACTTAGAAAAATCATTAATGGATGTCACAAAATATTTCTTACCACCTCTAGTGGGGGTACTATGCATGTCACATACATCACTATGCACAAGTGCAAGCAGAGATGTGATTTTATCTACTTTAGGAAATTGAATGCGAGTAATTTTAGATTGCGCACAAAATTTTTATTTTTCAAACATATCAATGTCATACTTAGGAATTAAATCTAAATTAACCATATCATGTAATTTCCTAATATTAACATGACTTAAACGAGCATGCCATAAAGAAAGAGAATCAACAATATAAGCAGAAACAGATGTATTATTGATAATGTTAAGTTTGAACATTCCCTGATACATGTAGCCCTTCCCAACAAATATCCCACCTGTAGACTGGACAAATGTTTTCGGCTCAAATACTAACTTGAAACCATGCTTATTAAGCATGCTTCCAGATATATGGTTTTTCCTGACATCAGGTACATGATAAATATCATTAAGGCTTAAGACTTTTCCATATGTCAACTCTAGATCCACCATCCTTGTGCCTTTGATAGTAGCCGTTGAAGAGTTGCCCATGTAGAGAATTGTTCCATCACTCACTTGTTCATAAGTAGTGGAACGACTTTTGTTGTTGTAGACATGCCTTGTTGCTCCTGAGACAATCTACCAGTCACCAGCATCTTCGAGCATGTTTACCTCGGATACAACAACCACGAACTTGTTCTTGGTATTTGATGCTTCTGGCTTCTTGTTGTATGATCGACATTCATTTCTGAAGTGCCCTAACTTGCCACAGTGCCAGCAAGCGTCTTTTGACTTGTTAGCATCTTTCTCTGCTTGGGGGTCGTGCTTACAGTTCTTTTTGTTGAACCTCTTGCCATCATCCACTATGTGAATCTTGGAAATCTGAGCCAATTGGTTATCTTTACTTTCAAGAAGTCTTGACTCTTCCTCAACTTGGAGGTGTTGAGCCAATTCCTCTAAAGTTAGATCTTCTTTTTTGTGTTTCAGAGTTTTCTTAATATCCTTCCAAGAAGATAGCAGTTTCTCTATTATAGACGAAACTACAATAGATTCAGCCATGTTCATATTTTTTTGTCAAAACTGACTAAGAATATGTTGGATCTCATGGAATTGTTCCATAATGGGCTTTGTATCAATCGTAGTAAAGCGCATAAAATTACTAGCAAGAAATTTCTTACTACTGGCATCCTCGGTGAGACTGTAATATGTCCTAGAGTTTCTTTGTCATTTCCAGATGTTGGTACACGTCGAATAGAGAGTTTGACAACTCATTCAGAATGTGTCCTCGGAAAATGTAGTCGTCATTCTCCCATTTGGTTCTAGTGAGGGTTTGCTCCATAGTCTCATCTTCTTGCTCTGCCAGATAGGGGGTAGTCAGCACTTTGAGAGTGATGAGCAAAAAGTGGATTTTCTTTTACTAGCGTCGGAAATTTTCTCCATCAAATAGGTCAAGCTTCATGAAATCTGAAGTCATTTTCTAAATAGACATTGCCATATCTAAATTATTGTCTTTAGATTGTTGGAACAATTCATCTTCAATTCTTTAGTTGGTGGTCTTTGGGTCTTCAAAACATGGTGATGATCTTGTCTATGTAGAACATAAATTTGGTGCTTTAAGTCACGTTACTTAGTCGCTTTCCTAAAGACAATAATTGCACCCACCAAAAAGTTTTCAAGGGGTTACAACAAATTTGCCTCTAGAATACAATGAAGCCTAATCTAAAGATCAAGTCTACTAGCGTCTGCACTAATGACAGTAGATCAAAATACTCATGATATAATAAAGACAACCAAGATAATGATAATCAAATCTACAGAATTTGATTACCAGTAAGAAAAGCAGAAACTTGCTTGAGAAACTCTTGACTGAAAAATCTAAATCAAGAGGGAGAGAGAGAGAGAGAAAGAATTCTAGGAATGCTTTCTAAAATTTTGGATGGATTGAAATGGTTGATTTCACAGCCTATTTATAGGTCTTGATGCATCTGATCGAATGGTCATCTCCCTTGATTGCATCTGATCAAAGCTAACCATTGGATTGACGATCTATGGTGTAGATCATTCTCACACCGAATAGATGCATTGACTGATCATACCTGATCACGATCCAGTGTTATCTCATCCGTACGATTGTGTGCATCTCCAATCAAGGGCTATGATCAAACTGCTCTAGATTGAACATGTAACCATTCGATCGGTTGGTTGACTCATCGCTAACGGATGCCACACCACTACCACGAGGAGCTGATTGTATTCCATATCATCCATGCCACGTTGGATCCACATCATCGCTCCAACCTATATGATGCAAATAGGAAAGTGCCCTTATGGCGTCTTGCGCTGATGTATCCGTGCTAAGTGCCAAGTGTGCTATCAAACACCACACATCGCACTGCCTATGCCATGTGTATGTGTATGTGCTTGTGTGTGTACGGATGGTGCGAAGCATTATCTTTACGGTGTGAGTGCATGTACACAAGCTTCCACCCTACAATTCCATATTCAAAGGAATATTCCATGTAGCACTTTATTAAGTGCTCCATATTTTGCTCTCTTTCCAATTGGGAGAAAGTCCCCAAACTTATTTGAAACTTTCCAAAGAAAAACAAGGATGGTTTTGACAACACCCAAAAACTAAACTATATATTTTGAAAATTGCCCAATAGGTTTCTTGTGCTAGGGTTAAATTTTTAATCCGTAAGGGAACCGCCCCACACAATCCGAGATTTTGTCAACTGAATTTGTTGGAAAATGGTTTTTTGAAACCTTATTTTTTGCTAACTTTGAGCACTAATTAAGGTTGGACCCATACGTTAATTTTGAGGGGTCCAAGTGAGTTCATGTTTATTGTCACGTAGTGAATAACATCGTGCATTTCGTTGCTGAAAACCATTTCCGGATGAATGAGAATTCAACACGCATTTGGGCTTCATGAAAATGGCAAGTCGTATAATGTGTTTGTCCCACATAGGAAATGCTTGAGGTTTTTTATGAGTATATAAACTCTAAGTTGGCACACTTGGGATGGATCCCGAGGGGCACCCAAATTTTGTGAGGAGAGTTATGGATATAATGAGTTTGACCCAAACTCACCACACACGCACACCACTGCCACTGCCGTCGTCGTCTAATTGTGGGTCAAGTCGGTCCATACTATATTTTTTGGACAAAAATCATTTGAATTTTTTTAAAAGTTTCTTGCAGGAAATTTCAAATTGAAATTTAATAGTCACCTCCATCTGACCGGTGCTATTTTCGATTGTACCTTTGCAACCATTCTGAATAGTCATGAAGGCGTATCCGAATGGGAACCTTTGGGGCTATAAATAGGTTCTCCATTCCAACAATTCATTCAATTCAATTTTTTCATTTCCTTTCTTCTTCTTCCTTCTCTGGTTTTCGCTTTCCATTACTTTATGCATTTTTCTACAAATAGTTTTAGGAAGAGTTTGTGAGAAAGAGAGAGTTACAACACTGGTTTGGTTTGCTAGGATTGGATTTGTAGTGATGAAAATTCAAGATATAGTTGTTGCATTCTAGGAAGTAAACACCGGTAAAACTCGAAACATCAGAGTGAGGCCGAAATCTAGTCTAAGGAGATTGTGTCTAACACATGCGTCAACTTAAAGTTTCATTTTTAAAGCATTGTAAACGTTGAATTTAGAATTTAATTTTCATAATTATTTTCTAAATTATTTACTTGTTGTTTATTTTGTTTATATATTTAAATTACACACACATTACATAGAGGACCATCTGGATTCTAACAATCTTAACGTAGATTTCCTTTTATTATTATTATTATTATTATTATTATTATTATTATTATTATTATTATTATTATTATTATTATTATTATTATTATTTATACAGAAGTAATATTCTATTTTGGAAAAATTAAATAGTATTAATATACCGTTTAATTTTTTTGATTAAATAATGGTAATATACTATTTAATTTTTTCCTTGATAAGTAGTAGTAATATATTATTTATCATTGGAGTTTTGTTACAGAATTTTATTCTGCTTGTTTTGTGTGTGCAATTTATTTGTATAAGTTTTAATTTGTGATTGTTGCATTTTTATTTTATCAGAAATAATGGCAACTGAAAAGCATAGTGTTGAGACTACTTATTACATCCATAATGTCGGTATTGTCAGCGATAACTCCATCGGTACCAGTAAATCATGGAGAGAAGTCAGAAAAGTTGAATCGAGTTGAGTCCAAAAGGTGGGGACAAAAGATGATGTTTTATTTAACCACTTTGAACTTGGCTCACTTCACCCATGAAATCGTTCTGGTACTGAGTGAGGGAGAAATCGATTGGCAAGTTGTTTTTGTAGTAAAAGCATAGAAACATGGGGATTTCCTATGTCGGAACTTATAGCAGCAGGGGTTGAGACCTAACCCTTTTATATTCTTTGATTCGGTATCTGGTACTCATTGTTGTTGTTTATACTCGTTTTTGTCTTGTTATTGATTGGGATTGGTTGTTTGGAGTTGTTGGATTTTGTTTTAAATAGGTTGGAAGTTGGTATTTCAATGGAATTTCTATCTGTTTGTTGTTCAGTTCTCTTAAGCGGCAATTTCTTCGCTTGAGCGATCTTTCGTTTATCCTAGAATTTGTGTTTACAGGTCTGAACTTCTAGGAGTAGGGTGTTCTTCGCTCGAGCGGTGTTTTTTTGCTCGAGTGGTCTCTATAAAGGTCTGAACTTTTGATAGGGGATTCTTTGCTCGAGCGATGTTTAGTTTGCTCGAGCGATCTATTTTGTAGGATTGCTATTCTAGGAGTTTAGTTTCTTCACTCGATTGTGTCTGACGCTCGAGCAATATTTTGGTCGCTCAAGCGGTTTACGCAAATAAAGGTACAAAATAAAAAAAGATCTTTTCTTTCACTTTTTGATTTCTCTCTCTCTCTCTCTCTCTCTCTCTCTAAAAGGTCTTTAGCCAAAATTTCTTTCTCTTTCTCTCTAAAATCTCACATAAACCTTCCTATACACCCTAATTCACTAATCTCTCCATCTTGGTGCTTTGGGATAAAGTCTAGAGCTCGTAAAGGTGAACGTTTTAATTGGAAAAGTTCAAGTTTTGGTCTCCATCAAATCCGTCAAATTTTGGCATTTATTTCTATTTTCTTCATACCTTGAAGTAGGGATTTATTAGTGTTTTGTATGGTAATCTTGTTATATGTTCCTCGAAAAGAGTAATGTTTTGAGAGTTGTGGTTTATATTTAGGGTTTGACTTGGAATGGTTTGTTGTTGATTTTGGGAGTATAAAAATAGGGTTTTCAAATTGGTTTATGGGAAATGCTGTGGAAATGGTTGTATTGATGAGTTGAGTTGAAATCTTGAAAATCTCTCTTTTAAATGAAATTTTGAATAAAGCAGGTTTTTTTTTTTTGGAAAACCTTAGAAATCATTGGTTTTGAATAAGGAGGTGAATGATGGGGATGTGTTGGACCCTTATTGAGTTGGAAAGTGGAATGAAACATGTATTATTATTCCTATATTGAGATTTTGAAATTTCTATCTGTTAGTTACAATTTATTTCTTGTATAGAGATAACTATTTTAGGCTATCGGTGGAGGATAACTCTGATTGTTGTAGAAATAACATGACAATTAAGTTGACTAAAACCCTTCACTCATACATCTTGCATTTGAACATGGTTTCATATTTGGACATTGAAAATGTATCATTTTGCGAAAAATGGGTGAATACCTTGGTGAATACGATTAGGGGGTGTGGTTATGGTTGTTTTTTCTATGTTGGCCTATGTGTCTTTGGTGAAAGTCCAAAAACCTACGCAGTTAGTTGCCGAACCTTCTAGTTAGTACCGATAAAATGACTTTGCTAATGCTTTCATAGCATACTGGCAGATATCTACCTAGAGATTCCCAATATTGTGTATCCACTACCCTATTTTTTATTTAAAAAGTATCGGTTTATGAATTGATTTATAAACATGGTATTGCATTGTTCAGAGAAAAATGTAACATTTTTGGTAAACGTCATTTATGTGCATTCATTATATGACTTTGTTAAGTATCATATATTATGTTAATGTAATCTCTATTGGGTTTTAGCTCACCTATGTGGAAACAAACTTTCAAATGCTGATGGTATGCCTCCACCAAGGGCTTACCTTGGGAGAATCCTGTAGCTGAAGGCTCATTTATCTTTTTGTGTTGTAAGTATCTTTTGTACAAGCCTTGGGCTTTTATTTGTATTGGGCTTGACCAACTTTTGTTGCAACCAAGTATCGTCTTAGAAATATGTAGCCCTTAGGGCAAGAACTTCATTTTCTTCTTTTGTTCTATGTATATCCGTCACATGCTATAGATTTAAAGCTTAAGGTTAATGAATGTATTAATGCATGTGATGTAATCTTTGTATTACATTAAAGGAATTAATGAAAGAGGGAATGCTTTGGTAATATTGTCTTTAATGAATGATTGAATCTTATGAGCATCTATACATCCGTTGAGGGTTATGAGAATATCTATTGTTATAATTTGGGGGCTTTACAACTTGATATCAAAGCTTATTGGGTTTGAATACTTTGGGCTCGTGGGACGTGGTTATTACCACAATGGGTTTGTCTCACTAGATAGGTAATAGATGTATACTTGGTATGCCATGTGATGACATACTTATGTGATTAAGTGAGTATGAGATTTGGTTTCTAAGATATTGATTATGTTACGAATTCCTACAAGTCCCATTAGAAGAGCACTTGATCACTGCTAATTCTAACAGGAACTCTGGCAATGTTGTGGAATGGTTATTATCTAGAAAACAAATTCATTTGTGACTAATGTGATTTGTTGCTTACGTGAAGTGAATTATGTGTTGTCCATTGTATTAAGACATGTGTTAATTAGTTATGATACATTTTGAATGTGCTAAATTTTGTATTACCCTTATTAGTATGTCAGGATGAGAACGAGGCGGTGATAGAAGTGGTAGGCCTAGATGGCAGAAGTGCCGATTTCGAATGAAACTTCAACATAAGAGGGAGGTTATTGGTCAGACAAACGTGGCCGAGCCAGTAGGCCATCAGGCTATGGGCTCTTTAGCCCATAAAATAGAAGGAGCATTGTGGGACACCCCGAACATTCTCAGAGCTTAGAATCAAGTCTAAGTCCATATTATAGAGACATGCTCGTCTTTTTTGAAGAGAGAATTCTTCCGGTCGAATCTGAATGAGTTTGTGGGCAATCCAGATGGTGAAGATGTATGAGATGCTTGACATCAATGACGATGGTTTGAGGGTGACCTTAGTTGCCAATTTAAGGGCGATGTAGGTCAATGGTAGTAGTTTTTGAGGGGTTGTATCGGGGTGACTTGGGAGGCTTTTGTTAATGCCTTACAGGATAAGTTTCTACCACCCACAACGAGAAAGAAGCTGTGAGAGCAATTTTTGAAGCTCAAGCAATTGAGCACACTAGTGATCGATTTTGAAGTGGCCTTTACTAGCCTTTCGAGGTTTGCACTCGAACTCGTGCGATGAACGAACTCTATTGTATCGAGTTTAGGAAGAGATTGAGAATCGAGCTCCTTTTCAATGTGGCTGGGTCTATGATTTGGGAGTATGGACAAGTTGTCGAATCGGTGGCCCATTTCAGGTGGTGATTCAGACGGAGGAGGAACGAGTGAGAGGTTCCAGGAAGAGAGGGCATAAGTCTCAAGGGGATGCGAGAGACAACAAAAAAAAAAGAGGGGTTCTACCACACAGTAGTCACAGGCCATGAAGTATAGATCCACCTTTCCCGTGCCGAGTTCTAGTTCAAGGAGAGGCAACCAAGGTGGATTCATATGCTTCAAGTGTGATTAGTTGGGCTACAAGTCTCTAGCTTGCCCACAGAGAGGACAAGGGTAACAGTTTGCACCGTCTTCAACTCGTTCTCAGAGTCCGGGCCAAATGAGAGGGTAGCTGCCTACCTGTTATTAGTGTGGGCAGTTTTGGCCTTTGAGTAGGTTTTTCCTTCAGTCTGATGGCACATTTGGTGCATCTGGTTTGAGGCAGACACAGACCCATCAGCCAACTTAGTCAGTTCAGTCCTACCTATTAATAATAGTGCATACAGATTCTTAGTTCATAGATCTAAAAATCTTGATATGCATGTTAATACTATTATTGAGTCAAGAAATGCATCGTTATTCAAATACATCTTTCCTTGCAGGAAAGTTGAAGATTTTAAAACTCCCGAAGCTGAAGAGATAAGTTCAATTAAAAGAACTTTTGATATTGTTATGGGTAGCAGTAAAGACCAAAATGATAATAAAGAAGATGATCCCAGACGTAGCTAGAGGGCTAGGTCATCTAAATCATTTGGTCTAGATTTTTCTGACATGTTCGAAAATGAGTCTCAAAATTTCAAGGAAGTAATGTTAGGTCTTGAAGCTCGAGGATGTAAATAGTGAAATTGAATCCATTCTATAGAATCATACTTGGGAGCTAGTGGATCTTCCACCAGGTTGTAAACCTTCTGGATATAAGTGGATATTTAAGAGAAAGATGAAAGCAAGTGGTTCAATAGACAAATACAAGGCAGTGCTTATTGTTAAGGGATACAGGCAAAATGAAGGCCCTGCCTATTTTAACACCTATTCATCTATGACAAGAATAACATCCATTCACATGCTAATAGTGATTACGGAATTGTATAATTTGGAGATACATCAAATGGATCTTAAAACAACCTTTTTGAATATTGAGTTAGATGACAAAATCTATATAGAATAACCGGAAGGGTTTAAAGTTTTAGGCCAGGAGGAAAAGGTTTGTAAACTTGTTAAATCCTTTTATGGATTAAAACAAGCTTCGAAACAATGGCATGAAATATTTGATCGTGCTATGATTTCGGATGGTTTTAGGATAAATGAGTGTGACAAATGTGTCTATCAAAAACAAAGATAGAGGTTATGTTGTCGTTTGTCTCCTATGTAGATGATATGCTCATCGTTGGTAGCAATATTGAAATGATAAAGTCTACCAAGAAGATGTTGAACAAAGGTTTGAAATGAAAGATCTGGGAGTACCAAATGTAATTATAGGAATGAAAATCATAAAAACATCTGAACGATATGCATTATATCAATCTCATTATGTTGAGAAGATTTTGGAGAAATTTGGAAGCATGATGAACATCCTGTAACAACACCTGTTGACATTAATATTAATTTGTTAAAGAATACAGATGTAGTCATATCATAATTAGAGTACTCTTGGATTATCAGAAGCTTGATGTGCTTAATGAATTGCACTAGGCTAGATATAGCCTATGTTGTAAGCAAGTTGAATAGGTACACAAGTAATCTAGGGGCCGATAATTGGAAAACAATAATTAGGGTATTAGCTATCCAAGACATACTCAGAATTATAGCTTACATACTAGACATCCAGCAGTACGAGAGGGTACAGCGACGTTAATTGGATATTGGATACTAAAGACTCAAAATCCATGAGTGGATATGTCTTTACCCTGGGAGGTGCTGCAATCTCTTGGAAATCCTCCAAATAAACATGCATAGCAAGGTCAACAGTGGAATTTAAGTTTTTCGGGTTAGATAAAACAGGGAAAGAAGTAGAGTGGCTTCATAATTTCCTAGAGGATATTCCAATGTAGCCTAAACCTATACCAGCTATATGCATTCACTGTGACAGTGAATTAACAATAGGACGGGCACAAAGTCATATGTATAACGGTAAACTTTGACACATCCGTTGAAGACATAATATCGTTTGACATTTGCTCTCATATGGAATAATTTCCATAGAGTATGTAAAGTCAAGAGAGAACATTGTAGATCAGTTGACCAAAGGGCTAGCCAGAGAGTAGGTGTATCGTTTATCGAGGGGAATGCCTATTACCTAAAAGTGACCATAATGGCAACCCAACCTGGCTGACTAGAGATCCTAAGATCTGAGTTCAAAGGGACAACAAAATAATGGATGACTTCACATATCAATAATGAGATTTACTCCTACCTATTTTTATGATAAAAATAGTGATACTTGTAGCGTTAGTAGGATAAGCTTTGCTTTTAATGATTCTTATACCTTGGACATCCAAGTGGGGTATGGCAGGAGACTCTTAATAAGAAGTCACCTATATGAGTGTGAATTGGGCTGGTTCTTGAGAAGGATAAACGCTCTAGAGCACTCATGAATTATTAGGCGTTGTTTATGGCCAAAATGAACACAACCGTGAGAACCAAACTGTGTCTGGGAATACCCTGCGTAGTCTATTTTCTTGGCTTACAAAACAACTGAATAGTTCAAGGCATCACATCCACTAGCTAGCTAGTAAGTCCGACAGCCTTTCACTAGAAGAGGTTTGAAGCTAAAAGCTAACTATCTTGATGCGGCGTATCTTCTTATTATACTTTTTCTTTGTTTGCATTTTGTTGCACATCCATTTATTGTGAATTCCATTTATGTGAGGGATTATTGGAAAATAGTTTTTATAAACCTTAATTTTTGCTATATTTGAGCATTAATTAAGGCGGGACCCATGCATTAATTTTGACAGGTTAAAGTAGGTTCATGTTTAATGTTGAGTAATGAATAATATTGTGCATTTGGTTACTCAAAACCATTTCCAGATGATTGAGAATTCAATGCGCATTTGAGCTTTGTGGAAATGGCAAGTGGGTTTCCTACACATTTGTGAAATGTGCTTGTCTCGCACAAGAAAGGCTTAAGGCTTTTTTATGAGTATATAAACTCTAAGTTGGCACACTTAGTGGGTCTCAAGGGGCACCCAAGTTTTGTAAGGAGGGGAGTTATAAAGTGGGTTTGACCCAAATTCACCACATATGTACGCGCATCGCCGTCACTTTCTATCCAACTAGCCAGTCTGGGCTCGGGTACAAGTTATGGGATGTGGGTTGGGTCGATCCACACTATATTTTTTTGATAAAATTCATTTGAATTTTTTCAAAAATTTCTTGCAGGAAATTTTGAATTTCATATTCATTTTTGCACCAAAATTCAAATTTAACAATCACCTCCCTCTGACTTGTTGTCCTTTCTGGTCGTATCTTTTTGACCATTCCAAACAGCGATGAATGCATATCTGAACAGGCACCTTTGGGCCTAAATAGCCTCTCCATACCAGCAATTTATTCAATTCAATTCATTTGATTTTTCCTTTCCTTTCTCGTTCTTCATTCTCTGGATTTCATTTTCCATTACTTATTGCATTTCTCTGTAAATAGTTTTAGGAATAGTCTACGAGAAAGAGAGAGAGAGTTACAACACTGGTTTTGTTTGCCAGGTTTGGATTTGTAGTGTTGCAAATTCAAGATATAGTCATTCCATCCTAAGAAGTAGACGCATGTAGAACTCAAATCATTAGAGTGAGGGAAAAAATTTACTTTAAGGATATTGTGTCCAACACAAGCCTCGACTTAATGTTCTGCATTTTTAAAGCGCTGTAAGCATTAACTTCTGAATTTAATTTTCATAATTATTTTTTGAATTATTTACTTGTTGTTTATTTTATTTATGTGCTTAAATTATACACACGTAACACAGAGGACCATCTGGTTTCTAATATCCCAAAAAAATGTGTTGTGAATCCTACATTTCTAGCACAAGGGAAACAAAAGAAACCCACATCCAAGGATGTAATTGTAAACTCACATGCCAATAAATATATCAAATCCACCTTACCAAAATGAATTTGACTAAATAATCTAAAAGAAAATCCTTAGGATTAAATAGATCACCATTCCTCAAAATGGGATTTATAGATAAATTTTCCATTATTGATTATTATGGTATAAAGCTTTTCTATTATTTGCATAAAGTGGTTATTCTTGGATTCTTTAACGGGAAATTTGGTCAAAGTCCTATCATAATAAAACTTTAATGCTTAAGGATGACTACAAAAAATTTTCTTTGAAAAGTCCAACACACATTATTATTACCAAAATATCATTAATGAGTAATTTAATATTTTAAACTTTAAAATGATACAACTTTTGATGTAGATATTAGTTTTTAACAAAAACAATATTTTTAGAATCTTCTCATCAATATCTATCAAACAAGATGCAGGTTAATTATGATTTAAAAAAAAATTAAAAGCAAAATTGACATAAAAGTAACATTTTGCTTTATTTAATAGTAAAATCTTACTCTGTTTCACAGTAACATTTTACTCTAACTCACGGTAAAATGTTACCGACTACTAGAGTAACACTTTACAGTCTTTTTGAACAGGCATCAGTAACAAAAAAAGAAAAGAAAAAAAAAGAGTATGGACTGAAGGAAGCTTTACGAGTTCTTTTATTACATGTTCACAAACAAATCAACAACAATCAACAAATAACAATTTAAACCAACAACAATTCAAATCAATAAATCATAAAGAATGAGTTCAGTTGTCATAACGCATGTGTATCATATAATTTCTATGAGTGGGTAATATAATTTTACTAGTTTTCCAGGGAGGGGAAAAGGGCACAAGAATGGTCCTTGAGTACAATGATATGATATGATGAGCAACTTGGAGAACCAGAAGAAGTAACAGCGAGTACCCTTTCGACCATCAAAGGAAGGCTTTGTCTTAACTTCCATCGTCAGCTGAATAACTCACTTATTAGGTTCCTTGTTCCAAACACTTTATCTCTCTTTGTCTCTCTAGTTGAATCCTTTTGGTCTTCTCTCTATATTCAACAACGAATTCTCCTCGTCTATCTTTTGAGATATATATATATATATATATACAAGGGCATGATTGCCTAGAATCAAAAGAAAAATTATTAGTCTGTCCTTAATAGAGGACACGCTTGTTGCTCGAGAGGTTTAGGAAGTAAAATATTTTGGATTGTCCTTTATACACTAATATGTTGGACCTAGGGGGTTTTTACTAAAGTTCACTTCTTTAATTTAGATATTAGATCTTTTATTACCAATACTGCATATATAGAAAATTACCCCGAAAAGTAAGTTTATAGATCACATTTATTGTGGGTGTAGTCAACATCTTATTAATTTTAAATCTACAATATACATTTCACTTTAAAGATAAGTTTTGGGATAAAAATTCATGCTACGTTGCATTATCTTTTACATTGTACGAAGAAAATACTCTTAATTAATTAATGGGATTATGCATCGTCTAGTTGTTCAGACTTGGTTTGAAAATCCTGTGTTTGTCGATGGACTACTCAAGCAGTGAAGTTGTGGCTTGAGCAAAGAAAGCTCTCTTCCAGTAATTTAGACTTGGTCTGAAAATTCTAG
This sequence comes from Camellia sinensis, assembly GCF_055761805.1. Classification (NCBI taxonomy): domain Eukaryota; kingdom Viridiplantae; phylum Streptophyta; class Magnoliopsida; order Ericales; family Theaceae; genus Camellia; species Camellia sinensis. The sequence continues at coordinate 89,605,238 of NC_138965.1, forward strand.
AAGGTTTCATTCTTCACTCAAGCAACCATTCCATCGCTCGAGTGAAGATACTTATTGTTCCATCGCCTTTTGGAGACACTGCTTGAGTAGTCTTCGCAATTTTACTACATATAAAACTGTAAAAGATGCAATGGTTAGGATTATAGCTTCCATATCTAAAGCCAGAGACTTATGGGTGTTTGAGTATTCATCTAAAGACCCTTCCCTTGATAACTTTGTGAGTTCAATGTCTTACATAGATTAAACTACATACATCAAAGGGTTTGTTGGTTCAACTTCAACAGAGTGCTTCATCAGTGGATTTTGAAGTTTTGGACTTGGAAGCTTTGAAGGATTTCGAAGCTGCTTAGTGTTTTGGATTCGACTTGGGTGTAGTAGATTCAACACTTGGCTAAGCAATCTCGAGACAAAGAAGTTCATGGAAGAGACATAAAGAGTGAAAGTCAATTCTGAGTGTTGGGTAATTGTCTATATTCATGTAATTTCATTATTTTCATAGTGGATTGTTTAGTGGCTTTTAGCCAATGGTTTTTTAATCGCAATTGGAGGTGCTCCAATTGTGGTTTTTTTTCCACATTAAAAATGTTTGTGCTTGGTTTCTCAATTGTGAAAACAACAAGCTAAGTCACTTTCATACGAGTTAGATAATTTAGATTGTTTGTTTTATGTGTTTGGGAACTAAAGTAACTAAATCTATTTCGAATCACAAATCACAAAGGGTTCTTCAATTGGTATCAGAGCAGACAACTTGTTCTTTGACTGTTTGTGTTTTCAAAGCCATAGGAGTGTGATTTTGTGTGATTTGTGTTAATGGATTTGATTCATGAGGGTAACTTGATTCATAGAACACGATTACTTGATGGAACAAACTACTCATATTGAAAAACTTGTATGAGAGCATTTTTAAAACCGATTGATGAGAAAGTTTGGCATTCCGTTATCTATGGGTGGAGTGAACCTGTGATAACCATTGATAGTCTTGATGTTCCTAAACCAATTGATAAATGGGATATGAATGAGTATCAAAACTTGAGTTGGAATAGTAAAGCGCTCAATTCCCTCTTTTGCTCCGTCACTTTTAAAGAATTCTGTCATATTTGTACTAGATTACAAAAGAGGCTTGGAACATTCTTGAAATGATTTGCGAGGGTACTATTTCTGTCAAGAGATCAAAACTTCAACCTCTCACATCTGCTTTTGAAATCCTTCTTGTGTGAGGATGAAACGTTTGATGATTTTTATGCTAAACTTAGTGATATCGTGAATTCCTGTTTCACACTCGAAAAAATCCTAGAATTTTGAGTCGTTAGAAAAATTGATAGGTTTCAATTAAAAAAAAAAAAAAGCTATAAAGGAGGCTTAAGATGTTGAGAACATCAAACTTGATCAGTTGGTTGGAAACTTGCAAACTTATGAGGCACATTTGATTTCAAGGAAGAAGTAAAAAGAATGTGTGGCTTTTACTAGTACTCATGAGATTATCAAGAATCCTGATGTTAAGATTCATCTAGAATCCGAAATGACGACTTTATTTAGCAAACAATTCAAAAAACATTTAAACAAAAAGGAGCCAAATTTAAAGGATACTAGTTCTAAGGAGAGGGGTAATGGTAAACTTGGAAGTTATTCCAAAAATTGAGAAGAAGATAATGAAAGGATAGGGAGTCTAGTGCTATGAATGCCAAGGGTTTGGGCATATTGCTCTCGAGTGTCCTACCAATAAGAACGAAAAGAAAGTGTATACTATGACATAGGATGATGAGAGCGGATCAGAACAAGAAACTGATGAACTTGAATCTAGTGAAGATGGAAATGGTTCCTTCATGGTATTTTATTCTTGTTTCACACAACCAACTCCCCGACCAGTTGAGTTTGCTTATGGGGTTAGTCTTAATCGTGCTCTTACTTTTGATGGAATTAACTATCTATATTGGAAGGGTAGAATGAGGGAGTACCTCAGAGCTTGGGATTCAAAAGGTTGACATACAATTAAGGAGAATATTGAAACACCTTTCGTGATTGACCCTATTACAAATAAAAAGGTCACCAAGCCTTTTGAGGAGTGGAGTGTTGATAAAAGGGTTGACATGGAGACTAGTGAGCAAGTTTTGAACACTATTCGAGAGGCTCTATCTGAAGGAGAATGACAATGCATCTTTCATTGCGTGAATGCTAAAGATGCATGGAATGTTCTAATACAGTTCCATGAAAGCACCCAGTCACATTCACAAGGTTCTTATCTTCCTCACTTTACTACTTTAATTGCTTGGGAAAAAGAGAAACAAGAGGAAGATGGGTTGTTAATTGAGAATGGAACTAATAATGAATCTTTTGAGAGTGAAAATGAAATAGTGAAGAGCTTCAACAAGCCTATGAGAAGTTGTACAAGAAATCTCTCAACCTATCTATGTTGGATGAAAAACTGTCAAAACCCTATCCCTCCCCAAGCAGGATAATAGTTATGACCGGCCAGTAATATCTGACTGCCAAAGGCCTAACATGACAAGACAAGGTTAGACTAACATATTGGGGCTTATACGGAAATACATTTGTCCATTAATTACCAAGAGTCCATCTAGAGCCTGTGTATAGATCATATGATACAAACAAGCAACTTTATTTATTTATCTTTGACTTCTACAAGTTCAACATCAAAAGGAAAAGTACAACATTTACAAATATATAGCTAACAAAAACCAAAATTCAAACACAAGATCTTCATCCGAAAAACTCCTACTCCCCAAAAGTAGAAAAAGAAAAGAAAAAGACTTCTAAAACGACCTCTTATCTACAGCTAGATCTTCAGCATCACCTGCATACATATAGGAGAGCTGGGTGAGCTAAAGCTGAGTGAATAGCAATATAGTAAAGTGGTAAATGAAAGAACACCGATAATTATCATTGAAGCCAATCACAAGCTCATTTTGAACAAAATATAATTTGCATCTAGTAACAAAGCTTAACTTGTATGCATATACATAACGATGAACATTCCCAAGGCTTAGCAAATAACTTGTCCACAACAGGTGGCAAAGAGCTTAGTTAGTACAGAGTTATTGGCATGATTCCCAATAACGAACATGCTCCAAGATGTCATCTTAGTATATGGAAGAAAAGTAGAGGATGCTCATTCACGATAAAACAATAGTATAGCTTTTTAAACATATCATATGTTTGCATTTCAAATCATAGCTTTAAGAACATAACTTTACTACACTACTACTCACAATTGGCTTCGCGAATATGCATTTAAACGTCCTCAAGCTTGACCTATACAAGACAAGAACAAAACATTGAAGCATTTGAACAATTTCGAAGCATTTGAACAAAGTTTGAGGTCCTATATTAATTGATCATACAATTAGTCTTTAATTCTCTTTTCTATTCAAACATATCTCAAGTGTGTTTCTAATTATGTTGCTCTTGCGTCTTGGTGTCAAAACATACCTAAAATTACCCCAAGAAAAGAAGGAAAACAAGTGGAACAAAATGTGGAAATGAACTGTTATTGGCCAGTCCGTTTGAGCAGTCACTTCACTGCTTGAGCGGTGAATGAGTACCTCCTAGATGTTCAGCGGTGCAAAATCAGATTCTGGAAGTTGCTGAAGTGCGCTCGAGCGGTGGCTTTACCGCTCGAGCGATTAACCAACTTTTAACAGATAAACATGCCTGCAAAAGATCAAACTACTGGATGATCATGAAGTTCGCTCGAGTAGTCATTACATCGGTCGAGCGGGGATTCGAAAAAACCTGTAATTCGAATTTTTTGCTCTGTTTTGCAAGCTGTTCCAAGGCTGCTATGGTTGGTTTCTAGCAATTTTCAACTCCCAAACATGCATATATGATACTAAACATGGTAATAGGATTGTTTTCTAAATCAAATGCATTAAATATTTATTTTTTTTCAAGGTTTGAAACATATTTCAAGCTTAGATGAGAAATTTCATGGTTTTTCATCTTTTGCTTTCAAAACTGAAAATCAATTTGTGAAATCATAGGAAATCAAGAAAACATGTGAAAGGAATAGTGCAAGGACATCCGAAATCTCAAAAACCAACTCAAAAGATTGAGAATCCTAAGCTTTCTCCCTAGTTTAACATCCTAGTTAGCTTCTTTTCTTTTTTTCCTCTAAGTTCTCTGTTCATTCTAACAAGTTTTAGGATAGAATCTCACTCTAGAACACTTTTAGGATGTATTTTTGGTTGAATCTCTCTCTCTCTCTCTCTCTCTCTCTCTCTTTCGTTTTTTTTAGGAAGAAATAAGAACTTCAATTAAAATGTAAAATAATACATAGTTGTCCGTACATCATACTAGCAAACTACCTAATTATGGTTACAAGCAGACAAGGAAATCAAAATAAAGCAAAATATTTCCGACTGCCTAACCATTGTCAAAAGGAAAATGCGCATCTCCGTAAGTCAGGATACGAGAAAATGCCGCAAAACGTGCCAACCTCCTATCAAAATGAGGAAAATTTGTACATGCTAAGGAAATTTCATAGGAGTGAATATGCTGCGCAACAAAACAAATATAAAAAATCCATGGTGCCAAGCTTGCTTCAATGTCCTTAGTTCCCTTCAGCTGTTCAAACAAAAATTTGGCATCAGTAAAGACATTAACATGATAATAATTATTGTCGTTTCCCCACTTGAGAGCAGACAAAACCGATGCAACTGGAGCATCATGAGCATTCATGTGCAAAGATTTAAACAATGAGCCCACCCTGGCATTTTCAAGGAAGCCAACCATGCCAACCCATGCTTGAAGGAGATGAATTACCCACATGACTACAAAGAAGGTCCACAGGGAGAGAGTTGCAATCACAACTGTTTTGTGAAGGATTAAAAAGATAGAAAAGGGAAGAATTGGAGGAAGAATCAAGGGTTGCCAATGATATAGAACTGATAGAAGAGCTTTGAACATTAAGGATCCTAGAAGAAGAAGAAGAAGAAGAGTAGCTAAGAAATGCTTTAGATTTTAAGAGAGAAGAGATGTCTTTGGCTAAGAATAAAACTTGTAGAGGTGTGAAATTCTTGCCACTAAATACACACTGTCTCTTAAGCTTCCAAATAGCCCAACAGATAGCAATAATCTGAAACAAGATCTCAAGGTCATTATTATTAGAGAGGTTAAGATGTGAAAACCAAGAACCCAACCAATAGGATATAGGAGTGGCACTCTTTGAGGATGTGTATAAACCCAATGAAGAACCAAACCACACTTGTTGGACAAATTCACAACTTAGAAACAAGTGAGTGGCAGTTTAGAAGCCAGAATAACAGAGGAGGCATGCTAAATTGTCATGGAAGCCTTTAATGACCAAATTTTGTTTCACAGGAAGTCTATCATGGCAAAGTTGCCATATAAAAAACCAAATCTTGAAGGGTAGAGGTAGGGACCAAAGTTGCTTCCAAGTAAATCGAGGCCAAGCCGGGTGAATCTCTTTGAGTTCTCCCTTTTCGCTTTTTTTCTTCTTCTCTTTTCCTTCTTTTTCTTGTTAGTTCTTGTTTTCTCCAACTTCTTGTTCTTTTATTTGGCATGGCTAGGGCAAAGGTACAACTTCCTTAACTAACTTAACTTCCTTGCTTAGGTTTAATTAATCAAGTTTAAGTTCAACTAACTTAATCTTATTCTAATATGCTTAATTATTACTATTCCTAATTAACAAAATAGCAAATAGCATGAAATGGTCAAGGTTGTTAGACTAAGGTCTTTAAGCTTCTCACTTAAGGCATAGGCTCATCCTATGGTTTCCAAATCAAGCTTTAAACTGTCCTCTAACTCTAGGCTCAAAATATACAAGTTCTATTCATAACTTCCAATCCCCTCTCCTTCTCAACACTAACAAGCCTAACAATTTGCAAGTATAGAATGAATGGCTTGAATGCATAGACAATAAAGTAGACATGATGAATGAATGGGTTTGGTTATCACACAAACTCACTATCAAACTCAAAGCGTGTAAAGGTGTGAATGTCAAATTCAAGGAAGAGATTTCCGCAGCTAGGAATGATGGTATCAAGATAGCCATGATCAACAAGCTATTTGTACAAAACGCTTGGCTTATGAGACTGAGAGGAATAAGCTACAAAGAATCTATGCAATATATGAAGAAAAGATTGAAACTCTTGAGATGTCTCAAGTTGCCTTGGAAGAGCTGGTCATCAAGAAAGAGGAAGATGCCAAGAGTGCTATGGCTACAACTGATCTTTGGAACAAAGGGTAAAAGACTTTGGAAGATATTATTGGATCTTAAAAATGGGTTATGACAAGAGTGGAATTGGTTATGGGGATGACATACACAAAAGGGGAATGCTTCCACATCTCACGATAAAAGAACTCAAGGTAAGGGTAAGCTAAAGAAGCAACAAGATGATAAGTCTCTCTAGTAAACTAAAGGTGGAATCAATAATGCAAAGGAGGTAAAACCTGTTTTTATTTGTCATCATTGTGGTAAGTATGGTCACATGCATCCTTATTTCTTTGAGTTGTTTGGTAGGGTGTCTTAAAGAAGTAGAAGAAACTCTAATACCTCGTGGGTCAGGACACAACCCTAAATGTCAAGGAAGAATACCATGGGCTGAAATGGTGTTCACAATGCTAAGACATCACCCGAGAATCATGATAATCTCTCTCTAATTAAGACTAGAAAAGTGGAGGTGAGAATCTCTTGAAAGATATGAAGGAGGAATTGTCACATTTGAAGACGGTAACACCTGTATAGTCATTGGTAGGGGCTTTATAAGTGCCCCCGATTTTCCTAAATTGGATAGTGTATTGCTTATTAATGGTCTTAAAGCTAATATACTAAGCACTAGTCATATGTGTAACTCACATCATGAGGTATTGTTTTCTAAAGATATATGTGAAATTTTGGACAAAAAAGGAAATACCGTTATGCATGGGGTTTGCACATGTAACAATTGCTATAGGATTGTTACTACCAATGATCTCACATGTCATTCGGCCATTATAAGTAATCTAAACTCGTGACATCAACGGTTAGGTCACATCAATTTCAAAGATCCATCTTAGATAGCCAATAAGGAACTTATGAGAGAAGTGCCAAAATTGGGTAAGTCATTAAATGAAGTGTGCAGGTCATGTCAATTTGGGAAGCAAACTCGAGCCCCTCATAAGAAAGTGAATAGTTTAACAACCAGGCATCCTTTAGAGCTATTTTATGTGGATCCTATGGGACCTACTCGCACAGAAAACATTGAAGGTAAAAAATATATATATTTTTGATTGTTGATGATTACACTCGTTTCACATGGGTAAATTTTTTACATGAAAAATCTGATACTTTCAATGTTTTCAAGTCCTTAGTCCTAAAAATCCAGAATGAACAAGGTGTTACCATTGGGCGTATCATAAGAATCCGAACCGATCATGGTCGTGAATTTGAAAACAGCTCGTTTTCGTATTTTTGTGATATGCATGGCATCAAGCATGAATTTTCTGCTCCAATTAACCCACAACACAATGGAGTTATTGAGAGGAAAAATTGAGTGGTTTGAGAAATGGCTAGGGTCATGCTCCATGCAAGAAAGTTCCTCCCAAGTTCTGGGCCAAAGCCTTAAATACGACTGTTTATGTGATAAATCATGTGTATTTAAGGCCTGGTACTTTACAAACTCCTTATGAGTTGTGGAAAGGGTTGAAACTTAAAAATATTTCAAAACTTTTGGGAGTAAATGTTACACTTTTAAATATAGAGCCTTTGGGCAAATTTGCCTCTTGGAGTGATGAAGGTATTTTTCTAAGGGTATTCAACCACCAGTAGAGCATTTTGTGTCTATATTCTTCGTACTTTATCTATAATAGAATCTATTAATGTGGTTGTAGATTACATAGGTTCTCTGGTAGCAGCTTTATATGAGGAGGAAGAAGGTGAGCCTCAAGCATCAAATGTGGATCCATCAATCCAAGGAGAAGCTCAAGGAAGTAACATGGCACCAACTCACATGAAAATTCCAATCTCAAGAGGTACACAAGAAGATAGACACATAGCAACTCCATCTGCCCTTTTCCTGTCTTGGAGCCATCGTCAAGGGTAAAGCCAAATCATCTTATTCAACAGGTGATAGGTAGTGTCACATATTGAATGAAAACCCGAAAGCAACTTCGAGAGGAGATATCCTATATGTGTTATGTTTCTTTAATTGAACTTAAAAATGTTAAAGAGGCATTGCATGATGATATTTAGGTCAATGCTATGCATGAGGAATTGAGTCAATTCGAACATAACAAAGTTTGGACTCTCGTCCTTAGACCTAGAAATGTGAATGTAATAGGTACCAAATGGATCTTTAAAAATAAATATGATGAAAATGGTACAGTCACAAGGAATAAGGTGAGGTTAGTCGCTCAAAGGCATATGCAAGTAGAGGAAGTTGACTATGATGAAAAAAAAAATGGTGTTCTAGAGGGCAATTGACCTTCGACAAAATAAACATCAAAATTGTTTTCCATGATTTACTCTTAGACGGTTAAGTCAAAGGATAAATAAGAGCCCTTACTCTGATACCAATCGTTATCCTAGGTAGGCAACCCAAGAGGGGGTGAATTGGGTTTCTAAATAAATTGACAAATTAAAAATTAAACCAGGCCCAAATAATAAATAAATAACTAAATATGCTCAACAATATAAAATAAAGTAATGAAATAAAATGAACAAAAGGAAGAGAAATCAAACACAACGATTTGCAATGGTTTGGCACGCCGGGCCTACGTCCACTCCCCAAATATCCTCCTCGAAAATTTCTCCACTATTTTTCAAATAGTAAGTACACCACTAGTTTCACAGGTGCTGGTGAACCTTTATAACAAGTGATCAATCCTAATCATTTCGATTAGTTTAGAATTTGGTGCCTTGTTACACATAACCCAAGTGATTTTATCCCAAAAAAATCGCTCACAAAAACTCTCTTTTTACAAGAAAAATATGAATAAGGGATAGAAAACTCTTTTACAATTTTGCTCAAACTCTCAATAAATTCTCATAGAAAATATAACTCAATGAAACACAATACAATATTTGAGAATATTTCAATATCACAGATTTTTCTCTTCTTCATTTCTTATTTTTCTCTTACCAAAACTCTATATACACACAAAATTATATCCGTTGAGGCAGACTCTCGTTGTCTCGACTTTATAGCATGCAGAGCATCGTTTCGTTTGAAAATATTTAACAGGTTGCCTTCGATGAATAGTGATCTGCTGATTTTCTTCCAAATTTTACGATTTTCAAACGTTGCACAGTAACCAGTATAATAACTCTTCTATTAAAATATTTGATTGCACAGCAAAATCTCATTAAATAACATTTATAATACATCTGAAAATATATACCCCTTTTATAATTTTTGTATATGCTGTAGAGATTTTGAATACACTCTAATAAAAACAACCTACCATCCCATGCGGGTATGTCAAATTTTGTCAAAAGATAACAACTCATCAAAATCAAATTTGTCAAAAGTTGAATAGTGGTCAACCAGATTTTTCAAAATCGTGAATAGTAAAATTTTCAAAATATTTTCAGTTAAATAATATTTATAACAAATATATCATACAACATATATTTTAAACAGATAATATTTTGTGTCAAATAATATAAAATATGTATATTGAAAAATCATAATTTATTATAAAATATTTTATATATCATCAAAATTAGACCACATGATTAACCGTATTAACCTTCTACCAGTGAACAATTTTATTAGCAATTAGAACCCCATCTAGAATATTCCTCCCACTCAAAAAGGCTGATTGTGCCTCACCAATGACCCTCGACACCACCTTCTTCAACCTATTAGACAATACCTTGGCAATAATCTTATAAAGGGACCAATTAGGCTAATAGGCCGGTAATTTGAGATGCTAACTGGATAGTGAATTTTGAGAATTAGAGTAATAAAAGAGTTATTCGCCCTAGAAGCTAACTACCCATTGTCATGGAACTCTTCAAAAAGATTGCATAACATCTAGCTTGAACACCTTCCAACATTTTTTGGAAACAAACCAAGTTAAACCCACAGGCTCAGGGGCTTTATTCCCATCACAACTTTTAATAGCAGCCCAAACTTTCTCTTCTGAAAATTCAGCTTCCAGTCCTTCCACCAGATGGTCCTGGCCAATAGATCTAAAGTGCCCACTCAACTGTGGTATATTCCCCCAATCTTGTGACTTTTTGTGACTTTTTGAGAGGAGCTTGTGCAACCTGCTGCTGTAGGTTTGATGCTCTATTTTGATCGTTTGGGTGTGCAAACTACTACTACGAGTTTGTTGCTCAGTTTTTGGACTATTTCGGTTGGTTACTCACCAAATTGGTGTAGTGCCTAGCAAATGATTGGGCGTACACATAGTTCTACATCACGGTATCAGGTAACGTAATGGTATCGATCGCAGAGTATCGGTATCGGTAGTATCGATCGGTACATATCGGGAATCAGGTGTCGCGGCCGTGAAATTTCAAAAATCATTAGCAATCCCTCTAAAACTCAATTTTATGCAAAAATTTTTTTTACTCTTTTAGCCTTAATTTATCACATTTTAATCAAAAAATTTGATATGTAGGAGTATTTTTGACTCATTTTCAACTAAAAGATATGTATTTATTTTAGTCTCAAGCTTTTAGTTGGCATATACGTTAAACTTTTACTAAAAAAATTGATGTGGAAATATTTTTTTACTTATTTTCAACAATGAAATACTTCCAAATGCACAATAAATTAATAAGAGAAAGAGGGCCATGAAAATAAATCATTTGCTTCAGTCATAATCGCATACAAACAATCTATTACAAATTAACAACTCTGAAACTTAGTATTAAAAAGAATTACGTTGGTGGTATAGAAGGATCTCCATATCTCACATCATTTTGATCATCACTATGAATTGGTGACCTATTTCTCCATATTGATATTCTTGGTAGTGGTTATTGAAAGTGCATTGATCATAAGTGGTGTTGTTGCTGCCACTGCTACTTGATTGTTGTTATGTCATTGCAAGCCCCCCTGTACCATAATTGAAGCCCTTTGTATATGGATATTGATGAGGTTGTTGAGAGTAGTTCCAATTTCCCATATAAGTGGTGGTGGTTGACTTGGAGGAGGGCAATAAGGATATTGTACTGGGCATATTGGTTGCCAATGTTGAGTTCCCCTTTCATCTTCTTGTCTAACTCCAAGATGTCCAATTTGATTTCTAAGGTCATGATGGCCATAAATATCATCAATATGTCGTAAATGCCCAATTGATGCTTCTACATCAGGAGTAGAAATAGAATGTCATTGCCGCTGTGTAGAATCCCTGTTCCAATCATGATCAATATGAGGAATACTACGTCTACTACCATGTGTAGAACCTGTAGACTCCCATTGTCCACCACTACCACGACCTGTTGGAGGATGACTGCCATCACTATCATCTCCACTACCACTAGGTGGACTCAAATCACGACCCTCACTAAAGCCACTTCTAGCAGACCATGCTCTTCGATGGTGTTGAGGTGTTTGGCTACTAGTTGCATGATCTCCCTCATAATCATCATCAACAATCAACCAACCTGAGTTATCTTCATCATCCAAGACTGCATGTTCTCTCTCTTGAAGCCATGGAGTTAATAGATCATTTTCTTCAAATATATAGTCAAGACTGATGGGGTTAAAAGATTCTTCTCTGTTATCTTGGCTTTTTCGTGTTGCATGTTTGGTCTTTAGCCTCATAATGTAATACATTGTAGCTCGGCTTTTTCGCGCCCCCTTTCGGAAGGTTTGAAAGAAAGCCCTACTGTTCGGACTCCCGCGGTTCTGAATCTAATCTCACAAGTGCAATGTGAAACTGATAATCACCAAAGAGTCGAAATCCGGTAAATCATTTGAAAAAATTGATTTTAGGATAAAAAAATGCCAAAATTGGACTGTTTTGCCAGATACAGAGTCACCACCTAAATATTTTATTTTGGGAAAATTTAGGAAACCCATGACACGTGCCAAAGGCCACGTGTCCGTCAATCACCAAAGTTGCCTCGGCTGAAGGTCATGAATGGAGCACCCCCGCTTGCCTGATCAAAGATCGGCCTCTACTAATTATGATATGATTTTTTTATCAACATTATGTGCTCTTCTTCCAGTTATTAAACTAGCTTTACTATGTGATGCGCACAAGCAAGTATAGATTAGTTTGCTCAATTTGGAACAATTCAAATCATGTTTGTTTGTGAAGATGGTTTGAATTTCCCACATCAAGTGGGCTTAAAGTTTGCGAATTTGCCACCAAACATAGTAGGCTTAAAACTGATTTGCCACTCAACAAAGTGGGCTTAAAACATACATTCATTAAATCGTTCCAATTCAAACAACAAGCCTTCATCCACAGACATCCAAACAGTTTATCAAATAAGCATTTAGCCTCATGGAAAGCATGTTAATCATGGAAATAACATTCACATTCATGCAAGTATGCTAAAGCATATAACTTAGCTAGTACTCCAAGCTAAGAAAACACGAGTTAGAAAAATATGCATGATTTCTAACTATACAAGATGCCTAATGCAACACATTCAATATGCAATTAATAGGCTAGGCTACTAATATGGCATATGAATTGATTAGATAACATGCGGTTAAACACGTATGCAAACAAGGTATTGAAATAGCAATGCGGTTTGAAAGATGCGCCGAGCCTCGGTGCATGCAATGCAAATGAATGGATGCAAGCATGAGGTATGCTAATTGAAACGTGTCCCTAATCTAACCAACAAAAGCGGGTAAATAAAAGGGAGAAAGATGTGGAGCTGGAAGACAAACACATTATTACATTTTGCTGTCATGAAGGAGAGTCCAAATGAATAAAAGTAAGCTAACTAGAAACTAAGCTAAGCTAATTTAAGCTAATTAGGCTAATTAGACTAATTATTACAAAGCAAATGAATAACTAGCTAAACTAATTAACTAATTATTACAACACTTGAATGAATCAACTAGTAAGCTAACTAATTAATTTACAACACAAATGTAAACAACTTAAGCAATTAAGATATTTAACTACGCTGCCACTACTCCACCTTGGGAAGTGGAAGATGCGCATGCTCGGTTTTCGCCAGAAAAGACCTTTGTTTTGCTCTCGAAAGCCTCTGTTTGCAGAGTTGTACATTTCCAGAACCTTTCTGCTCCACCTTACCAACATTCTGTTGAAGTTTACATCAGCGGCTAGTTGGCCATGGATGAATGCTACTAGCCATCTGCCAGCCAAAAAGGTGGTCTGTCGGCCATCTATGGTGCACTGCCAGCCATGGATGGTGACCTACCGGCCACTGATGCATTGGATCACCATGCTGCAATAGAGTACAAATACAGCAAAAAGAGGGTTTTTCCAAGGATTATCTGCATAATTCACCCCTCATTTTCATGGACAAATCCAAGGAGTTGTGAACTTAAACCACAAACCACCAATCTAAGTAATTCCATTGCATGATGGTTTGTGCTTCAAGGTGTTCAAGCTCAATGAATGAAAAACAAGACACTCAAGAACCGTCACCCTATCATGCATGATCAAGGGCAATGGAGACTTAGGAAACTCGGGACATTTCATCACTTTGAGTATGAAATGTCCCAATTTTCATCGTGTTCAATTAACGTCCGATTGAACACACAACACACAAGTTATTATCTTGCTCAATTTTGGTCCCAAGTTGTTAGTTACTCATTTTAACTTACCAACCATTACTTAATCCAATTAAGTCCAAAAGGTGAGTTAGAGTCCTCTAATGGAAAGAAGGCTTAGAACACAAGTTGCTTTGGGTATGAAAGAAGTCTCGTACTGTTGGTAATGAACCCCCAAAGGGATTAAACCATTAATCATGAAACCTCAATTCCACACTTAGGCAAACAAATGACTTGAAACAACTTTCAAAGCAAAAAGAAAAACCAAGAAAGGAGGGAGGTTGTAGAGGTGATTAGTGCTGAAATGAAGTGCAAAACAACACCAAAGCATGCAATCAACTCAAACAAGAGGTGCCTAATGGCCTAGAACACCAAACTTGTGAGGACTATTACACTACAACCACGCAAAACAAGACTCAACTGACCCAAACAGCCCAAAATAGAGCTAAAGCAGTTTAAAATAAAGGTAAAAACATGTTGGCATATCGCTACAAAAAGCTAGAAAATCATGCTAACATATGGAGTTAACTAGGCTAACAAACAAGACACAAGGAGAGGAGGCTAACCCCTTCAATTTTGGACTTCAAAACAAGTTTTTTGTCACTCAAAATACTTTGAAATTCAGTGTTTAAAGGCCCAAAAAAATATGGTTTAAAAAAATGGGAAACACTAGTGGAGAAGCCTTACAAATAAGGTACAAAGGAGGGTGAACCACCCCCTACCTTAAAATGGCTTGAAACCACAAATTTCAGCCCATTTTGGCAGAGTTTTTATAACAAAAGAACAACCCAAAAACAGTTGGAAAAGATTGGAAAACAAGTATACTAAAACAAGTTAACAAAGCAACTATTGTACCTCTTGAAGAGAAGTGTGATTTTAGGCAACAATTCAAGCCAAAAGCTACATATAAAGCTCCAAGAGGGCCTCAATGAACGTCAGCTCAAAGGTGATCAAGTTTGGTTAAGGTAGTCAAGGCAAGAGAGTAGTGTAAGTAGGCAAAAGTGTAGAGAAATGCAAGAGAGAGAGAGAGAGAGAGAGAGAGAAAATTTTAAGTTTGAAATCTTCCAACCTTAAAACATGAGAGAGGGACTCCATATATATAGAAAACATGAATTCTATACAAGGAGATCTAGCCCTCCATGTGTGGATAGATGCAAGCATTAGTGCAACCAGCTGGCATAGTTGGCACAAAATATCTGCAGAAAACACTGATGGCCGGCAAGGCATCATTGATGGCCGGCGGACCAGAAGCTCTGGCCAGTAGCCTTCATAGATGGCCGGCAGGCCACCAAAACCTGTAGGGGAGGAAGACCAAGACATGATCCAAAACGGCGACAAAATGGGTGCAGGGTTTGAAAGGTTCAAACCTGTGGCGTTCCGTTGAGGACTTCGAGCGCTTGATGAGCAAATAAACTCATCATTGGATGCACCTGCATGAATATCCAAGTCTTGAAAGGCCGTAAAAAATGGGGTGTCTATAGTTGCCCCTCTTTGATAGAATTTAGAGTCATGAAATGGCGTGAGTGAATGTCAAAGTCCAAAGACGACCAATTTTGACAAGGCCGTAAGACTTGGACAAACAATCTAGACAGAAAACAAAATGGTTGCGCCCGCAGGCTGCCTACGTATCCCTTTGCAAGGAATCAAACCAGTGTAGTTCTGGGGCAAAATGCAAATGATATGCATGACGTAAGAACATAACTTATGATCAAGAAAAGAGCTGGGCAATGAAACATTTAAATGCCAATGTTATGCATAGAAATACCACAGTTAAACAAACTGAAACAAGGTACAGAAATTCCAAACATGAAAAGAAAATCACGCACCACGCATAAGGAACACGAGCCCAAAACTACATTTCATGCAGAAAGGATGTAAGAAAATTATGCAGGCTTAACTACACATCACGCAGAAAAGGTGAAGGGTGACATAATCGTCGGGTACACCTGAAGTCTCAATTGAGATCCTAATGCGTCTCACGCGGAAGGAGGAAGAGGACGGTGTGAACACTGGGCGCACTCGAGTGTTTTTAACAGATTGGAAATCCTAATGCGTTGCACGCGAGAGGAGGAAGAGTGGTGTGAACATCTGGCGCACCTGAGTGTTTTTAACCGATTTGAAATCCTAACACGTTGTACGCGAGAAGAGGAAGGATGATGTGAACACCGGGCGTACTCGAATGTTTTTAACCGAAGGGTGGTGTAAACACCGAGCATACCCGAATGTTTTTAACCGAAGGGTGGTGTGAACACCGGGCATACCCGAATGTTTTTAACCGAAGGGTGGTGTGAACACCGGGTGTACCCGAATGTTTTTTGACCGAAAGGGTTGGTGTGAACACCGGGCGTACCTGAATGTTTTTAACCGAAGGGTGGTTTGAACACCGAGCGTACCTAAATGTTTTTAACCGAAGGGTGGTGTGAACACCGGGCATACTTGAATGTTTTTAGCCGAAGGGTGGTGTGAACATCGGGCATACCCGAATGTTTTTAACCGAAGGGTGGTGTGAACACTGGGCGTACCCAAATGTTTTTAACCGAAGCAAACAATCCTAATGCGTCTTACGCGATAGGAGGAAAGGTGGAAAGATACGATCCAAAGGGCATGAGTGATTTCGACTGAAACTCTTCTAAATGAACTGTACATACAATATCGTGCATGTATAGGAGAGAGACTTAACAAATGTGATACAGTAAGAATGCATTTTCTATGCAAGACAAACAGTTGAGATACAATGTTAATGGCATGTTCTATGTAAGAAACAAAAGCGCAAGCATATTTTATGCATGATTGGTAACGGGAGCATATTCTATGCGTAAAAGCGGATGCATGTTCCATGCATGATTCAAGAGCGAATGCAAGACATGCATGTGATGTCCGTGAGATGCATATCTCACAATAACATATATGAAATGCATATTCTATGCCACAAAGCGAAGTGCAGGTTCCATGCAACGACGAAAGAAAAATGCATGTTCTATGTTAGATATCAAAGCATGATTTGACGAGAACAAACTCGAAGGCAACTATCGATTCACCTCTCGGAAGAATTACAATGTATTTAAAGGATACACCTCGTTTATGTTGACAAGTGACAAACATCGCGCATTGAAAACACAATTTTGAGCTTCCATAGAGGCATTCTAAACTCAACAGTGAACAAACCCTTCACTTCTTGGAAACAAAGGACACAAAATGGCATTAAGAACCCCAGGAGGGCTGCCGGCCACCTACCGGCCATGAGGGAAGGCCGCCGGCCAGGTGGCAGCCAACAATGGACCTTGCCAGCCATCGATGGCAGATCGGGGGTAAAATGGGCTTTTTGGCTCAGGCCTTTAAGTATGGGTCACCACACTTCATTTCCTCACTTCCACATGCCCGAAAATCATCACCCTCTCTCTCTAGACCTTTCTTCTCTCTAGATTTGCACTTTCTACGTGTTTTCCAACACCCTACGTGAAGTTGATTTGCTAAATCCCCTTTGTTCTCTTCACTTTGAACTAACTGAAACTTGATTTTAGTGCTCCTTTCCTCATTTCCACCATTCTAGGCTCATTCCCCTCGAGTTTCTCTCTAGTTTTGTGCACTTTTTCCGGCTTTGACTTTTTCCTTCATTTTCCCTCTCCTAGGTTTTGACTTTTTCCAAGTTTACCCTTTTTCTCCATTTTTCTTCATTTTTCACCCATCTCATACCTATTTTTAGATGGCAGATGAGGCTCCTCCGGAGGTTCCCCAGTAGTTCCACCTACGCAGAGGTAGAGGAACCGGTAGCTAACCTTCAGGCTGACCTTAAGGCTAACCTAGAGGTTGAGTTTAAGCCTGAGGCCGAGCTGGAGCCGCTACCACTGAGGGTACGGCCTTTCAATCCGGTGAGATATCACCCACAGACACACATACTGCCCACTTCTAAAGGCTTTAAATGCTTTACCGAGTTCACCTGCGGTGCACCGGAGGACCTTTTGTTGAGGGAGCCAAAGTCTCACTTATCGACCATTGCCATCTGGTTAAGAACTCTGTTTTTATGTATTTCTACCTTTAGTTACTTGCAATTCTTGTATTGCCTTGTATTCAAATCCACCCATACACTGCTTTCATTTGATGCATTTCATGCACTGTCTTCATCTGATTGCATTTCCTTTATTTGCCATAGGGCAAGTCTCGCACCTTCAGAGACTATGGTGCTAGGACTGCTAGAGACTGGTATGATGAGCTCCCAGCTGGAGTTCGAGACATCATTGATGGGGTATGCTTTGGCTTCTTTTGTTCCGGCTTGACTCGGGTCGTCACGAGTTGTCCCCTCATAGGAGCGCTGGTGGAGAGGTGGTGGGATACCAACTCCTTCCACTTCTCCGCCGCAAGGGAGATGACGATAACTTCTTACGACTTTGCCATGATCACCGGCTTAGACGTAGGGGGCGATCTGATACCCATTGATACTGATATGGAGGAGTGAGAGGCAGCCTGGTTCGAGCTACTGGGAGCATACCTACCTATATACTGGATGTGAATGGTGAGATATACTTGGTTCATAGAGCGATTCAGAGGGACCGAGCCCGAGACGGTAGAGGAGACTGAGCAGTATGCCAGGGGCTTCCTGATGTTTGTCTTTGGTACCACCTTGTTTTCGAATAGGTGGAATACCGTTGGCCTATATTTGCTAAGTGCCCTACTGATCCTTCCTCAGGTTCGTTTCTACGACTAGGGCAGAGCTGGCCTCACCACACTGTATGGATATATGAGCTTTACCTCCCGCCTGCATGGAGAACTAATTGGAGGCTACTGGTGAGCCTGGGAGGTACACATCTCAATTCCCTCTTTGTACTTTATGTTTTACTTTGCAGTTCTTGCTTTACATCTATTTCAATACATGTTTTTTGCTTCGTATTTCTGTGTTTGCTCAAACACTGTTCATACACTGTGCTTTCTGTTTTGCACTTTCTGCATCTACTCAATACTGTTCTGATCATATACCACTATATTTTCCCTGCAGCTGTGAGTATATGCATACTTTCCAACTCTCGCCCCGGAGCATGTAGTAGAGCTTCCGTTAACGGTACCTTTCTGGCAGATATATGATGATCAGCTTCACCGTAGGACTCGTGAGCCTTTCACCTTCTTCTGCCGGTATTTCAACATAGTAGGCACCCATGAGGTAATCCGAAACACAATCATTTTGCTTTGAAACTGCTCATTTTACACACTTAACAACTGATAACAACTAATAATCTGTACAACTTTTGTTTGCAGATCATGTGGCAGCCATGGGCCTTGATGCTAGGGGGGTGCAGGACCAGTTTGTCGGCGCCTGGGCCATCTCCCACTACCACCTTCTGCTTGAGGGTCTGGTCCGCTGGGCCTGGTTCTTGGGTGAGCGCTTCTTGTGCCAGATTATGGGTGCGCCGGACTCGGTCGTCCTGATGGCTCCACCAAAGTCCATGCGGTCCACAGAGAGCCTATAAGTTAAGGAGGTCATCCAGTTCATTGTGGGCCTAGATGTTGACTTCTTTCGAATAGAGGGAGACTATGCAGATTTCATCCTGACACACCTGATGCCACCCCTGACAGATGTTCGTGGAGATGAAGAGGCGGGGGCTCCTGCAGCGAGAACGAGGCGCGGAGTGACCTGGCGGGCAAGGCCCGTGGCAGAGGGGCTTACCAAGCGGGGCAAAGGGCTAATTAGCCAAAGCTCCCCACTACGTTGACTTGCTGGAGACACACAGGGGAGGCCTACCAGGTCCTGATTGAGCCCGCATCGGCTGGTCATAAGCTTGTTGGGGTTTGAGGCCCGACTTCGGTATGAACCAGACTTTAGCACTTGCACTCCATATTTCATTTCAGATATATCTATTGTAGGTACTAATCATTGAAATACATTTGCAGGCATTGATCGAGTATACAGGAGGCGCGCTCGAGATGATAGCCTCGCTGATAAGGATGATACAAAGGAGAGAGACACTGCTCAGCCTCTACGGTGTTCAGGTAGTATCTTCAGTTTTACATTCCAGACATCAACTTTCCACTAACACACTGACACTGACATTTCAACTGAAAACTTCCCAAACTGTACTGATAGATGGCATTGACAGACCACATCTAACACACTGTGCTTGCATACTGTATTCACACATTGTATCTAACTTTTGCATATACTCATTCTGCATGCTATGCTTACATCCGATACATATACTGTGACTGATACACAACAACTGTCTTTTCAGATCCCACCTATGCCGATGGCGCCAGCGGGAGCTGCAGCACCTGCACCTGTAGCACCTTCTCCAGCAACAGAGAGGTGAGAGAGATAGATTCCGGCACGCAGCTGAGGCATAGCTAGAGGCACCTAAAACAGGAGCAGCCCTTCAGAGCCCATTCTGAGTGATGATGAAGATGCCGAGACGAGCGACTTTAAGGAGGCAGCGAGTTAGCATTCAAAGTCATCAAGAGTGGAGATAATGACACTGGCTCAGGTTCTGAGAGTGGGCCCGATGCCGAGGCGAGCTCCGAGGTAGAGAGCGGAGATGGCTCTAGTTCAGACTCTAGTCTAGATTCAGATAGTGGCGCCGACGGAGACAGTGCCCTAGAGTCCTCTCCTCTGAGGAAGAGGACGAAGATGGCTTCTTGGGCTGAGGCGATCAATGCTGAATTTTGTATTTTTTCTTAGTTTCTTTTTGTTTATAGTTTTAGCACATTATACAGCTTCAGACATGTTTTATTTTCTTTAAAAACTTGTACTGCACCTTTTGTAAAAACAACTGTGGACTCGACCGTCCTTGGCCCCTCTTTTGGAGAGCGTCAAATTGGTCGCACATAGTTCGGACTCTTATCATAATTCTTAATCTAATCTCACAAAGTGCAATATGAAACCGATAAACACCAAAGAGTCCAAATCCGGTAAACCCTTTTGGAAAATCGATTTTAATCAAAAAGTGCCAAACATGGACTGCTTTGCTAGATTACAGAGTCGCCACCTAAATATTTTGTTTTGGGAAAATTTAGGAAACCCTGACTCGTGCCAAAGGCCACGTATCCGTCATCACCAAAGTTACCTTGGCTCGAGAACTTGGGTACGAGAGGGGAAGATCCTGAAATGAGCACCCCCGCTCGCCCGATCAAAGATCGGCCTCTACTAAACATGATATGTCGTTTTAAAAATCTCATGTGTTCTTGTCTGATTATTAATCTAACATTACTACGTGATGCGCACGGCATACAAGGGTAGACTAAGTCGCAAGACTTGGAACAAATCAATTCATGTTTGTTTTCAAAAAATGGTTTGAAAATGCCACCCTCACGGTGGGCTAAAGCGTAGATTTGCCACCAAACAAGATGGGCTTTAAAGCATGGTTTGCCACTTCACAAAGTGGGCTTAAAACATACACTTGTCGAATTGTTTCAATGCAAGCAACAATGTAATACCCCTATTCCGTAGCATGCTAATTGGTCCTTAAATTGAGTATGATTATGTGTTTACCATGATTTTATGTGCCATTATGTGAATATATGTGATTTTGAAGTTTTATCTGTTCACCGTAGGAATATCTGTTTGAATAATCAGCTTTGGAAATTAAATTGAGGGCCTTATCGACCACAGAACCCGAAATTGAATACGCCATTGTGATTGGCATAATTTTTAGAGCCTACGGTGAAATTTAATTGAAAAATTGATTTGGACCAGATTAAGTTGATTAAGTTGGTAAAATAGGTGCCCAATTACTCTCTATTATTATATTATGACTTGGTGGGGCTTGTTGTATATGAGCACTACTCAATCAAACTCCCTCTCTAATTCTCACTTGGCTGATATACACTCTAAGGAGAGGAGAGGGCCGGCCATTAGAGAGAGAGAAGAGAGAAAAATCTGTGTTTGATCTTGAGGGCTTGGAATTTTGAAGTCCAACTCAAATTGGACCATAGATTGAAGAATTGGACTTCTAGGTAAGCCATTGACTCTTGAAATCATGAATTGAACTTGTAATCTTGTGA
Source organism: Camellia sinensis (assembly GCF_055761805.1). Taxonomy (NCBI): domain Eukaryota; kingdom Viridiplantae; phylum Streptophyta; class Magnoliopsida; order Ericales; family Theaceae; genus Camellia; species Camellia sinensis. Next base: position 89,626,897 of record NC_138965.1, read on the forward strand.
GCTCAAAGTACTTTTGTAGTCAAGAGCATGATTTAAATTGGTTTTGTTGAGATATGACCATGCATACATAAGATTACTTTTGAATTGCCATAAGTTGCAAAATCTAGCATGTATCATGTCAATTAAGCAAGATTTGAAGTTTGATCATGCATGCAAGCTTGGTTTTGTTGAGCTTTATGGGAATAGGCACCACTTGCATCTTTTGAATTAGAAATGAAGTCAAGATGGGCATGCATGTTTGAATAATTGAAGATGGGAGCTTGAAATGCATGAATATGTGTGATAGAATTGGATTTGGTGTCAATTTGAGACATGCAAGTGTGTAATCCTTGAAATTGAGCTCCATAATAATGTGTTTTGGTGTTTGTACCGTGTTAGTATGATTATATTTGAGATTTGAACCTTTGTATGCAAGAATGGTAGCTGGGAAACTGAATTGAAGCTCAAGAACACGATCTGGAATTTCTAGAATTTTGACTTCCGCTCGAGCGGGGGGGGAAGTGCCGCTCGAGCGGAGAAATCGAGCTCCAAGCATCTTCTGCAGACATGGTTCCCGCTTGAGCAGGGAAGTTGACGCTTGAGCGGGGAGCTATGTGGACCAGCAGTCCGCTCGAACGGTCGAGTTCACGCTCGAGCTAGAATTGAAGGCAACCAGTACTTTCGCAGACCTAAGGGTCCGCTCGAGCGGGGAAGTCCACGCTCGAACGGGGACCCTATTTTCTGAATTCCTGTTTTTGCATTTGGGTTCTGTCTTCCATTCTCTTTCACTTGCAAGCACTCTTAGGCATATGTTAAGCATTATAAATGAGTTAATGAGGTAATAATAAAGCCTAAAGAGGAATATGTGAATTAAAGAACGGATTGAACTGTTAGTGACCCTTTTGTATTCATAAAATGTGTTGGGTCAAGCTCCAGGGCAAATCCACAAGCCGATCACTGTGAGTAATATCAATATTTGAAATCTTATTAATGTCCAATTGCGTATTCCCTTACAAGCTTTATGAGTTGCTAATTGGGATTGTGGACAAAAGTCTGACATGAATGTATATTTGGAGCAAAGGTTGTTTTGGTAGAAATGAATGGACCGAAGGTCGTTTGGACATAATGAATGGACCGAAGGTCATTTTGATAGAAATGAATGGACCAAAGGTCGTTTCGACATACGTAAATGGACCGAAGGTCGTTTTGACATGAATGAGTGGGCCAGAGGCTGTTTTGACATGAACGAGTGGGCCGAAGGCCGTTTCAACATAAATGAATGGGCCGAAGGCTGTTTCAACATCAGTGAGTGGGCCGAAGGCCGTTTTTTTCATGAATGGAAACCCAAATGGGCCAAAGGCCAGAATGTTTGGAACTACAGCTACTTGATTTGAATTTCGCATAGTTATATATATTTGTTAAATAGAAGTATGAATTGGGCCCAAGGCCGTTTGGAGCATGTTGTTCTACATATTGTTATGTAACTGTCATATTTGATATCATTCACTGGGCTATCGCTCACGCTCATTCATGTGTTTGTAGGTGAGCCAAGGGAAGTCCAAACCCAGCCCCAGTGAAGTCTGCTAGGAAAATCTGAGTTTTTGAGGAAGTCAACCTTGCGTCTCACTCTTGAGACCTACCCTTGCCTTTTTGCTATGTAATTACATTTTGTCTTGTCGGCAAGGACTTTATGTATACCTGTAAATAGTCTGTCATGGGTTGACTCGTTTTGGATGATCCTGTCTGTAATGAATTTTGTGAAACTGTACTTTTGATGTGGGTTATTAATGTAGACTGAATATGGTCTGTTGATGTGCATATAAGCACGGCTCTATGGACAAAGTTTTTATTTATTGCTTCCGTTTGGCCCCTTTACTCTGACAAGTCATCTTGTTTTGGTCTGAGGCCGTAGGTAATCTCAAGATTACTGGCCGGTTATGTCCTTAACCCATAGGGGCGGGTTGGGGTCATGACAGAGTGGTATCAGAGCACGAGTTAATAACTCACACACTTGTCCAAAAAGAGCAATAAGCATCTAGATAAGATCTAGGATGCATTCACGTGATAAATGCGAGTTTGGAAGCATTTATTGTATGCTTAAATGTTTTGTTAGGAATAATTATATGTGTAAGTTGTGAACTACTTGCATTGCAAATTATCTGGAAATATGTGCTTCTTAGTGTACGCATATTTGTGTATCTTTTGTGTAAAATATAATGCAAGTTTAATCAGATGGTGAGAACCAGAGGTGATGAGTTAGAGGAATCTTCTACTGCCAGATTGGACAGAATGGAAAGACTGATCCAAGAAATGGCAGAAGCTTTGAGACAGCAACAGGAGTGGCAACAACAGTGGCAGCAACCACACCCGCCACCTCTACCTCCTGCACCACCTGTGCCAGATCATCAGAATGATGACCGGATTATAGCTCTCACTAAGGAATTCAAGAAAATGAAACCACCACAGTTTCACGGGGGATTAGATTCGTTGAAAGCCGAAGTGTGGGTCCTCGGCATTGAGAAATTATTCGAAGTGTTCCCCTGTTCAGAGACTCAGAAAGTGCTTCTAGCCACTTTTATGCTAGAAGATGAAGCGAGAAGATGGTGGATGTTGATGAGAGAAAACCACAGAGATGTTGATTGGGCGAAATTTTTGGAAATCTTCTATGACAAGTACTTCCCGCAGTGTGTCCGGGATAGGAAAGTGGCAGAGTTCATGGAACTCAAGCAAGACAGCATGACTGTAGCTGAGTATGAGGCCAAATTTACTGAGTTGGCCAGGTTCGCACCACACGTAATTGATACTGACTATAAGAAGGCAAGGCATTTTGAGGGTGGGCTCCGAAGTGACATCCTAGAGAGAGTGAATGTCCTGAAGTTGGAGACCTACATCGGGGTGCTTGATCGGGCCATCATATCAGAGGCTAACATAGCTAGACAAGCTAAGCCAACAACCGAATGGAAAGGCAACAAAAGACAAGGCTTCTTTTCGAAGAAGAAATTTCTGAAAAAGCAAAACACGGGCTCCTCAACTACTTCAAGTTCTTCCCGAGACATAGCTCCCATGTGCAACATTTGTAGCAAAAGGCACCATGGAGTCTGTTATCGTGCATCGGGAGCCTGTTTTAATTGTGGGAAACAAGGGCATATAGCCCGAGATTGTAATCAGAATAGTGGGAAGATAGCTGCTAGCTCCACTGCATCGATCCCAAAGCCGGGAAATACTTTGAGATCTGCTACTACTGGAGATACAGTGAGACAGGGGAGAGTCTTTGCACTTGTTCCGGGCGATACACGAAATGCCAATGTTGTTGTTTCAGGTACTATTTCAATATGTAATCAGGATGCCTTTGTATTAATTGATTCTGGATCAACGCACTCATTTGTGACATACACGTTTGCATCTAGACTGAATAGACCCCTAGAGCTTTTGCCATATTTGTTGTGTGTGTCTGCTCCATCGGGGGAATCTGTGTTGTGTAATTATATATATCGGTTTTGTGACATGCATATCGAGGATGCTACCCTATATGTAGATTTATTACCCTTGAACTTTAGACATTTCGATGTAATTTTGGGCATGGATTGGTTGACCAAGTATTGTGCCACCATAGACTGTATGACAAAAAGGGTTGTATTTAACCTACCAGAACGGAAAGAGATTGTGTTTGTGGGCAATGGGGTAGTGCCTCCACTGTACTTGATATCCACAATGAAAGCATGTAAACTGATTAGGAAAGGGTGCCAGGGTTATTTATGCTATGTGTTGTCTGAACAATCTGAAAACGTTGAATTGAATAATATTCCTATTGTTAGAGAATTTTCGGATGTGTTTCCGAATGAATTACCAGGGGAATTGGTAGACAGGGAGATCGAGTTTACCATTGAAACTATGCCAGGCACCCAGCCTATTTCTAAGGCTCCCTACAGAATGGTTACTGCTGAAATGAAAGAATTAAAGGAACAGTTGCAAGACCTTCTTGATAAAGGGTTTATCCGGCCTAGCACTTCGCCTTGGGGTGCACCAGTGTTATTTGTAAAGAAAAAGGATGGTACCTTGCGCCTGTGCGTTGATTACCGGGAGTTGCACAGGGTAACGATAAAGAACAAATATCCCTTACCTCGTATTGACGACTTATTTGACCAGTTGCAGGGATCCCAAGTGTTTTCTAAGATCGATTTGAGATCCGGGTATCATCAGCTGAAAGTTAAGGCAGAGGATGTTGACAAAACCGCATTCAGAACGAGGTATGGTCATTTTGAGTTTCTTGTTATGCCGTTTGGAGTGACTAATGCTCCGGCAGCATTTATGGACTTAATGATTAGAATTTTTAAAACCTACCTTGATGAGTTTGTTGTTGTCTTCATCGATGATATTTTGATATACTCTAAAGATAGACTTGAACATGAACATCATTTGAGGACTGTTCTACAAATACTTCGGGAAAGAAAACTATTTGCTAAACTAAAGAAATGTGAGTTTTGGTTGGATGAGGTTGTTTTCTTAGGGCATGTGATTAACAAGGAAGGAATTTCAGTGGACCCGCAGAAAATAGAAGCAATTGTGAATTGGCCTACACCGACTAATGTAACAGAAGTTCGTAGTTTTATGGGTTTGGCTGGGTACTACCGGAGGTTTGTAAAGGATTTTTCGAAATTAGCTGTGCCTCTTACCCAATTGATACGTAAAGGGCAACCATTTGAGTGGAATAGCGAAAGAGAATCAGCCTTTTAGGAATTCAAGACAAGATTGACCACTGCACCAATTTTGACACTACTTTCAGGTACGGAAAATTTTGTGATTTTCAGTGATGCATCTTATAAGGGTTTGGCTTGTGTGTTAATGCAGAATGGAAAGGTTATTGCTTACGCCTCCCGACAGTTGAGGCCACATGAGAAGAACTATCCAACACATGACTTAGAATTGGCCGCAGTTGTTTTTGCCTTGAAAATTTGGCGGCATTATCTGTATGGGGCAAAGTGTGAAGTCTACACAGATCATAAGAGCCTAAAATACTTCTTCACGCAGAAAGAGTTAAATATGCGTCAGAGAAGATGGCTGGAATTAATAAAAGATTACGACCTAGAAATTCAGTATCACCTCGGGAAAGCTAATACAGTGGCTGATGCCTTGAGCAAAAAATCAACAGGGAGTATGGCTTGTTTGCTTACTGAACAAAGGGAGATTTTGCAAGACTTTGAAAAGTCTGAAATTGAGGTAGTGGTATGTGAACAGGGCGGATTGATAGCCGCTATTACAGCCGAACCGGCAATTGTTGATGAAATCAAACAGAGACAGAAAGAGGATGAGTTCCTCAGAAAAGTAATTGATGAAAATGAGACAAGTCCAAAAGCAGAGTTTAGCATTGAGAATGAAGTGTTGAAATTCCGGAAAAGAATATGCGTTCCTGATATTCCGGAGCTAAGGAAGAGAATTTTAGATGGAGCCCACAGATTCATATTTGTTATGCATCCGGGTAACAATAAAATGTATCGGGATTTGAAACAAACCTATTGGTGGCCAAAGATGAAGAAAGAGATTGCAGAATATGTGTCCAAGTGCCTTCAGTGTCAGCAAGTTAAGGCTGAACATCAGAAACCAGGCGGTCTACTTCAACCTCTCCCTATTCCTGAGTGGAAGTGGGAACATGTGACTATGGATTTCGTTGTTGGCCAACCTCGGACTTCCCGAGGTATGGATTCTATTTGGGTTGTGGTTGATAGACTGACTAAATCTACACATTTTCTGCCGGTCAAAACTACATTTATTGCTTATAGGTTGGCTACTATTTATGTTGATGAAATTGTCCGTTTACACGGAGTTCCGGTATCCATTGTGTCGGATAGAGATCCGAAATTTGTATCAAGATTGTGGAAGAGTTTGCAGGAAGCTATGGGAACAGAACTAAGGTTCAGCACTGCTTTCCACCCACAGACAGATGGGCAGTCAGAATGAACGATATAGACTTTGGAAGATATGTTTCGCATGTGTGCTTTGGATTTCCAGGGGAGTTGGGAAGATTACTTGCCACTTGCAGAATTTGCTTATAATAATAGCTTCCACTCCAGCATCGGTATGGCACCATACGAGGTTTTGTATGGTAGGAGGTGTAGATCACCTATTTGTTGGACAGAGGTTAGAGACAGAGCTTTGCTTGGGCTTGAAATTGTACAAGACACCTCTGAAAAGATCAAAACTATTCGGCAAAGACTCAAAACAGCTCAAGACCGACAGAAGAATTATGCAGACATTCGGAGAAGACCTCTTGAGTATGAGGTCGGCGACCATGTGTTCATCCGCGTTTCTCCGATGAAAGGCCAAGTCAGGTTCGGGAAAAAGGGCAAGTTGTCGCCTCGTTATATTGGGCCGTTTCAAATTTTGGAGAGGCTTGGTCCAGTTGCTTATAGAGTGGCTTTGCCACCAGGATTTGAGCAAATCCACAACGTATTTCATGTGTCGATGTTGAGGGGTTACCTCCGAGACCCGTTGCATGTGATTGATTATCACCGGGTTGCTATTGATGAAAATATGGAATATGCTAAATGGCCGGAAAGAATTGTTGATCGACAAGTGAAGGAATAGAGAAACAAATCCATTCCAATGGTGAAAGTGGAATGGAAGGAACACTATGGGACAGATGCTACATGGGAAAAAGAGGAGAAAATGCGTCTACGCTATCCACATTTGTTTCCCGACGAAGGTAAATTAAGTTTGGAGGACCAAACTTCCTAAAGGGGGGGAGACTGTAATACCCCTGTTCCGTAGCATGCTAATTGGTCCTTAAATTGAGTATGATTATGTGTTTACCATGATTTTATGTGCCATTATGTGAATATATGTGATTTTGAAGTTTTATCTATTCACCGTAGGAATATCTGTTTGAATAATCAGCTTTGGAAATTAAATTGAGGGCCTTGTCGGCCACAGAACCCGAAATTGAATACGCCATTGTGATTGGCATAATTTTTAGAGGCTACGGTGAAATTTAATTGAAAAATTGATTTGGACCAGATTAAGTTGATTAAGTTGGTAAAATGGGTGCCCAATTACTCTCTATTATTATATTATGACTTAGTGGGGCTTGTTGTATATGAGCACTACTCAATCAAACTCCCTCTCTAATTCTCACTTGGCTGATATACACTCTAAGGAAAGGTGAGGGCCGGCCATTAGAGAGAGAGAAGAGGGAAAAATCTGTGTTTGATCTTGAGGGCTTGGAATTTTGAAGTCCAACTCAAATTGGACCATAGATTGAAGAATTGGACTTCTAGGTAAGCCATTGACTCTTGAAATCATGAATTGAACTTGTAATCTTGTGAGCTCAAAGTATTTTTGTAGTCAAGAGCATGATTTAAATTGGTTTTGTTGAGATATGACCATGCATACATAAGATTACTTTTGAATTGCCATAAGTTGCAAAATCTAGCATGTATCATGTCAATTAAGCAAGATTTGAAGTTTGATCATGCATGCAAGCTTGGTTTTGTTGAGCTTTATGGGAATAGGCACCACTTGCAACTTTTGAATTAGAAATGAAGTCAAGATGGGCATACATGTTTGAATAATTGAAGATGGGAGCTTGAAATGCATGAATATGTGTGATAGAATTGGATTTGGTGTCAATTTGAGACATGCAAGTGTGTAATCCTTGAAATTGAGCTCCATAATAATGTGTTTTGGTGTTTGTACCGTGTTAGTATGATTATATTTGAGATTTGAACTTTTGCATGCAAGAATGGTAGCTGGGAAACTGAATTGAAGCTCATGAACACGATCTGGAATTTCTAGAATTTTGAATTCCGCTCGAGCGGGGGGGAAGTGCCGCTCGAGCGGAGAAATCGAGCTCCAAGCATCTTCTGCAGACATGGTTCCCGCACGAGCAGGGAAGTTGACGCTCGAGCGGGGAGCTATGTGGACAGGCAGTCCGCTCGAACGGCTGAGTTCACGCTCGAGCTGGAATTGAAGGCAACCGGTACTTTCGCAAAACTAAGGGTCCGCTCGAGCGGGGACCCTATTTTCTGAATTCCTGTTTTTGCATTTGGGTTCTGTCTTCCGTTCTCTTTCACTTGCAAGCACTCTTAGGCATATGTTAAGCATTATAAATGAGTTAATGAGGTAATAATAAAGCCTAAAGAGGAATATGTGAATTAAAGAACGGATTGAACTGTTAGTGACCCTTTTGTATTCATGAAATGTGTAGGGTCAAGCTCCAGGGCAAATCCACAAGCCGATCACTGTGAGTAATATCAATATTTGAAATCTTATTAATGTCCAATTGCGTATTCCCTTACAAGCTTTATGAGTTGCTAATTGGGATTGTGGACAAAAGTCTGACATGAATGTATATTTGGACCAAAGGTCGTTTTGGTAGAAATGAATGGACCGAAGGTCGTTCGGACATAATGAATGGACCGAAGGTCGTTTTGATAGAAATGAATGGACCAAAGGTCGTTTCGACATACGTAAATGGACCGAAGGTTGTTTTGACATGAATGAGTGGGCCGGAGGCCATTTTGACATGAACGAGTGGGCCAAAGGCCGTTTCGACATAAATGAATGGGCCGAAGGCCATTTTGACATAAATGAATGGGTCGAAGGCCATTTTGACAGAAATGAATGGGCCGAAAGCCATTTTGATAGAAATGAATGGGCCGAAGGCCGTTTCGACATCAGTGAGTGGGCCGAAGGCCGTTTTTTTCATGAATGGAAACCCAAATGGGCCAAAGGCCAGAATGTTTGGAACTACAGCTACTTGATTTGAATTTCGCATAGTTATACATATTTGTTAAATAGAAGTATGAATTGGGCCCAAGGCCGTTTGGAGCATGTTGTTCTACATATTATTATGTAACTGTCATATTTGATATCATTCACTGGGCTATCGCTCACGCTCATTCATGTGTTTGTAGATGAGCCAAGGGAAGTCCAAACCCAGCCCCAGTGAAGTATGCTAGGAAAATCCGAGTTTTTGAGGAAGTCAGCCTTGCGTCTCACTCTTGAGACCTACCCTTGCCTTTTTGCTATGTAATTATATTTTGTCTTGCCGACAAGGACTTTATGTATACCTATAAATAGTCTGTCATAGGTTGACCTGTTTTGGATGATCCTGTCTGTAATGAATTTTGTGAAACTGTACTTTTGATGTGGGTTATTAATGTAGACTGAATATGGTCTGTTGATGTGCATATAAGCACGGCTCTATGGACAAAGTTTTTATTTATTGCTTCCGTTTGGCCCCTTTACTCTGACAAGTCATCTTGTTTTGGTCTGAGGCCGTAGGTAATCTCAAGATTACTGGCCGGTTATGTCCTTAACCCATAGGGGCGGGTTGGGGTCATGACAAACAAAGTCTTCATCCACAGGCGTTCATGTAGTTAATCCCTTAAGCACATAGCCTCATAGCAAGCATGTGAAACATGGCAACACTCACACTCATGCAAGTATGCTAAAGCATAAAGACTCACCGAGTACTCCAAGCTAAGGAAGAAAACAAAGTTAGAAAGCAATGCATGGTCTTAACTATGTTAAATGACTAATGCAACACATGCAATATGATATTAATAGGCTCGGCTACTAATACGACATATGATTTGCAACACTTGATAATGTGCTTTAAAATGCGTATCCAAATAGGTATTGAAATACGATGTAGTTTGAATGATGCGCCGAGCCTCGGTGCATGCAAGACAAATGAATGATGCAAACATGCAAGCATAAAGTATGCTAATCGAAAAACATGCCCTAATCTAACCATCGAAAGTAGTTAAATAAAAGGAAGAAAGATGCGGGGTTGGAAGACATGCACACACGCATGCACCCTTATTACAACATTGCCTTTGCGAATAACGGTTTGAATGAATAAGCTAAGCTAGGCTAACTACCTAATCTAATTTAAACTAATTAGACTATTATAAAACAATAAAGAAATAGCCTAACTAAGCTACTTAATTATTACAACACTTAACTAACTAGCACACTAATTAATTAAATTACAAAACCAATGCTAACTAACAAGGAAAGCATTAAACTACACTACTTTAACTTTGCTTCAAAAGGTTGAGCATGCATGCACTCGGTTTCTCGCCTCGAAAAGTTCTCTGGTTTGCTCTTTAGAGTCTCTGTTTGCAGGGTTTCTCCAAGAACTTATTGCACCATCTTACCAAATCATTGCTGAGGAATGCACCAGTGGCCTGCCGGCCATGAATGGTGGCTGCCGGCTACCTGCCGGCCAAGAGTGTGCCTCTGGCGACCAAGGGTGAAGCACTGCCAGCCACTGGTGTGCCAAAACACCAAACTGCAATAGAGCACAAAACAGAGAAAAATTAAGGGTTTTCCAGGGACATGTTTGTACTATGCCACTCCTTATCATCTCAACACATCAAAGGAGTGGCACCATTGGGTATAAATCCACCAATCAAGCATTTTCAATGCATGAGGGCCGAGGATCCAACTTGTACAAATTCAATAAATGCACAAAATAAAGACACAAGTCCATTACCTTATCATGAGAGATCAAAGGCAATGAAGACCAAGAAACGTGACACGTCTCATCACTATGAGTATGAAACGTCTCACATTTCTCGTGTTTGGATTAACGTCCGATCCAAACACATGCAATGCAACACACATGCTTCTCTTGCACAAGTTTTACTTTGCTCAATTCTTGTTTACACATTTTACATTACCGAGCCATTCTTTAACCGGTTAAGTCCAATGTGAAAGGTCCACTAATTGAAAAGATGGTCTAAGCCACAAGTGCCTTGAGCACGATAGAGGTCTCATGTTGTTGGTTAGTAGAAACCCTTAAAGCAGGATTAAAACCATTGGGCATGAGGACCTCAAATTCATACTCAAGCCAACAAGGGGCTTAAGACCACTTTCAAAGCGAATGAAAGATTCAAACCATAGAGTGCAATGACACATATTTCAGCACTGAAATAACATGCTAAATGACTTAAAATCATGTAAACAATCCATGTAATGCATGTTTAAAGGCTTAACTCATTAAGCTAATGAAAGGGGTTGTACCACAACCTTGCAGCACAAGCCTCAAAGGGCCAAACCAACTCAAAACAGAGTTAAAGCATAACAAAACATGAGCTAAATCATGCTGAGATTGAAGCTTAAAAGGCAAGAAAATCATGCGCACAAAATAGCTCACAGGTAAAGCATAAGGCACAACTCTTAAAAGCAATTAAAGAGTGATATATGTGAGAACCTGACAGAGGAATATGCTTTAATATCACATGCTAAATGATGCCATATCATGCAAACATCACACATAAAGCATGCTAGAGGGCCTAAAACACAAAGTTAGTGAAGCTAACTACACCATAGCTATACAAAGCAAGTCTCAAGGGACCAAGACCACTCGGAACAAATTTTAAGCATGTCAAAGCAAGGCCAAAAACATGCTGGAGTGGAGCCAACACATGCTAAAATAATAGGTTAAAACATAAAGTATGTTAAGCTAGTAAGCATGATTACACCACAAGTGTAAGAAGCAAGCAAGAAGTGACTCAACCAGCCAAAAGCAGAGTTATAACATGTTAAAATAAGGCCAAAAACATGCTTGAACTAAGCCACAAAAAGGGAGAAATACATGCTCACATGTTAGGCCATCTACACATGCAAACAAGACATGGGGAGGGGGGACCACCCCCTCTTATTTAGGACCTCAAAACCAAGTTTTTGCCACTGAAAATTCCCTGGATTTCAGTGGTTAAAAGGAAAAAAAGAGGTTGTTTGAAAAGGTTTAAAAGATGGCACAACTCTTAGCAAATAAGCAATAAAAGTGGGTGGACCACCCCTAACTCCAAAAGGCCCTCAAACTATCATTTTTAACACTTAAAAATAGAGCTTTTTGTAGTTGGCAACTAGGACAAAAACAATATGCAAAGGTGGCCAAACCAATGTACAAAAATAAGCTTAAAAGGGGTAACTCCTCACCCTTGAAGAACAGTAGGAAATCAGCAACAACGACAAGCCAAACCAAGCTAAAACCCTCTTCTAGGACTCAAACAAGATCTTAAGCAACCTCTACACCAAGATGATCAAGTTTGATCAAGAACACCCAAGCAAAAGTGTAGAGAATTCAAGCTTCAAGGCAATATATTTAGAGAGAGAGAAAGAAAAATTTGCTCATAAATTTTTGTAAGCCCCTCCATGCAAGAGGAGGGCCTCTATATATAGAGGATGCAAAATCCTCTTAAAGAGATCTATCCATCCACGTGCGTGCCGATGGTCCATCTTGTAAACAGCTGGCTCAAAAATATTCGAAACATATCTATTGAAACATTGGTGGCCGGCTGGCCATCAATGATGGCCGGCAGTGGCTCATTGATGGCCTGTAGGCCTCATCAATGGCCGGCAAGCCTAAATGCATGGCCGACAGTGCATCACAAGAAGCATGCTGAAAGGACCAACACGTGGTCCAAAAATGAGATAGAATGGATGCAGAGCTTGGAATGCTCAAACCTGTGCCGTTCCGTTCGAGGGCTCGACGAGCAATCAAACTTTTCATTTGATATACCTGCAAGAACATCCAAGTCTTGAGGGCGATCAAAAATGGGGTGTCTACAACAACCATGATCGGAATGAAAACCAGCTTTTATTTGAAAAAGTGCTGTATTTTACATCATGAGTACCATATTGCATGAAAATAAGATTGAATTTTTATAATGGAAACCAAATGCTTGTATTGCCACAGCAGTCTTAATTGGGTAATGAACCGACCAACAATTGAAATAACAACAATATACAACTCAATAAACAAAAATAACACAAATACAACTCAATAAGAAAAACAAAACGAATTAAACTCAACAAACTTGCTAAAGCCTAAAAGGACTCAAAACAAGACTCTAAAGCACACAAAGAATAGAACAGAATAGAACACATGCTCCTAGCACTTTTCAGCACAAAGAAGGACAACAAGTTAGAGTGAGAGACTGTCGGCCATGAGTGGTGATTGCTGGCCATGTGCCGGCCACCAATGAGCCTTGCTGCCCATCAATGTGTAGGTCCTCTGAAATGTTGACACCTGGCTTCCACTCACTGCCTTATCTTCTACAAAAGGTTGGACTTCATAGTTTTTTCATTTCAACTGCAAATTCTTCACAAATGGAGCCATTTTTCGCTGAAAAACTCTCGAATTGGATTGCGGCTTTGGATGGCTTGGAAAAGGTAAATTTTTGGGGTTTTGGCATAAATGCACTATTCCCGCTGAGCCGTTCTCCGTTTTGTTTTCTGTTCCTTCATGCCACGGCTAGATGCTGGAACCCCGATTACACACGTCTTTAGCTTTGGAGGACAAGAGATATGCCCGACAATCGAAGAATTTCAAGTGCTAATGGAATCCCGGCATGATGAGGAAATCATACCTCGACCCCACTTTGGACACATCCAAGCTTTGGGACGAATGTGCGAACTTACTTTACATGAGGCTCGATCCTTGGTTCATAATGGATAGTTGGATATCCCAGTCTGATTCATCGATTTTTTGAAGTTGGCGACTGAGGTAATCTTCTTTGGCAGGATTTTCGACAACATGCCCTCTGCTTGTGCATGTTGGCTCATTTCCTTCTTTCCCCTAGCTTTGGCGAGTCTAGCATTTGACTCATCAAAGTGGCCCAAGGTTTGAATGAGGGCAAGAGTTGCATTGGCTTATCGTTAGCCAAGACTTTGATGGGCTTAGACGTCTTCCATCAGTAAGAGACAAACAAATTCGCGGGGAGTCCATTACTTCTTCAGGTAATGTTTCCTACCCTTTCCAATATGTGTTTCTCACATATCTTGGCACTCATGCTCTATTTTTCTCTCAAATCCCTTTTCTCACTTTTCTCTCAACATACATCTCTCTATTCTTTAATCTCTTTTTTCTTTCATCCCTCCCTATATATGGCTAATGGACAAGATAAAGGTAGTGGAGTCTTGCCCCGCATACTCAGCCTGAGCATACTTTTTCCACCAATAGCTAATGGATTTCCCGAATGAAGGATGATGGTGCCACTGGATGTGCAACAGGTCTGGTGCTGACATTGCTTGGCATTGCCCCTAGTTTAATCTGACCGAAATGAGCTACAGCTGTCACGACCCGAACCCACCCCTGTAGGTTAAGGACATAACCGGCCAGTAATCGTGAGATTACCTACGGCCTCAACCTATTCCAAACGTATTTTAACAGAGTTAATGGGGGCCAAACGGAAGCAATTTAAAAACTTTGTCCTTAGAGCTGTGCTTACATGGCACGTCAAACAAGTTATACATATAAACATTAATAACTCACAATAGAATTAAAGTATCAAAAAGTTCTGTACAGACAGGATCATCCAAAACTAAGTCAACCTATGAACTATATTCAGTCATATACAAAGGCTCCGCCAACGTGACAACATAAAATAAAATAACAAAGGCGAAGGCGAGTCTCATGCGTGAGACACTTAGGCTGACTTTCCAAAACTCGGTTGTTCCATACAGACTTCACTAGGGCTGGGTCTGGACCTCTCTTGGCTCACCTACAAACACATGAATGAGCATAAGCGGAAGCCCAGTGAATAATATCAAATAAAGAAAATACATTGGAACATTATACATCAGAAGGCCTTTGGTCCAATTCATTCATGTCAAACTGGCCTTTGGCTCTTTCCGAACGTTTATATCAAACTGGCCTTTTTGGCCTTATCAAACTTGTCATATCAACTGGCATTGAAGCCTTTCAAACTCGTCATATCAAACTGGCATTTAAGCCTTTCAAACTCGTCATATCAAGCTGCCATTTAAGCCTTTCAAACTTGTCATACCAAACTGGCATTTAAGCCTTTCAAACTTGTCATATCAGACTGACATTTAAGCCTTTCAAACTTATCATATCTGACTGGCATTTAAGCCCTTCAAACTTGTCCACCGCTCAAAATTAATGAACTTTACAAAACTTACATAGAAGTAAGCAATTGGACAACAATATGTATTTCAGATATTACTCACAGTGATTGACTTGTAGATTTGCCCTGGAGCTTGACCTTACACATCACATAACACATATGGGTCTTAATTAATTTAATCCGTTCTTTAATTCACATTTTTCTCTTTAGGCTTCATTCTTATTTCTTTAATCCAATTACAATGCTCAAAGTATGCCTAAGAGTGATTAGAAGTGAAAGTGGACGGAAAACGAAACACAGAACGCGTAAACAAAATTCCAGAAAACAGGGTCCCCGCTCGAGCATGGACTTCCCCGCTCGAGTGGACCCTTAAGGCCGCAAAAATACTGGTTGCATGAAAATTAAGCTCGAGCATGAAATAGGGTGCTCGAGCGGAAGGCCTGTCCACAAAGCTCCCCCGCTCGAGCGTGAAATACCCCGCTCGAGCGGACACCAAGTCTGCAAAAAGTACTGGGAGCACGTATTTCCCGCTCGAGCGGCCATTACCCCGCTCGAGTGGACATCAAAATTCTGGGTTTCCCAGATTGTGTTCTTGAGTTTAAATTCGACCTTCAACTAACAATTCATGCATTTTATAGCTCCAATTCCACACATAATTGTACTAACATGGTATAAACACCAAAACACATCATCATAGAGCTCAATTTCAAAGATTTAACACATGCATGGCTCAAATTGACACCAAACTCAATTCTAACATACACATTTATGCATTCAAAGCTCTTTCTTCATAGATTGTACAAGCATGTGATATCTAGCTCCCATTCCCAACTTAGATGGTACCAATGGTGATTATACATGAGCTTCAACTACAAATTTACATGGATTTCAACCAAATTGACACATGAATCATGTAATTCAAGCTCAATTGTACAAATTCCAAACAATTACATACATGCATGCATATATGGTATTCCAATGCAACAAAACAAATTCAAAACATGCTCTTGACCATTAATTAACTTTGAACACACAAGATTACACCTTAAACTCATGAATTCAAGAATCAATGCTTGCCCAGAAGCCCAATCTATGGTTAATTCTTGAACTAGACTTCAAATCTCCAAGCTTGAGTCAGAATTTACACAATTCTCTCCGTCTCTCTCTCTCTAACAGTCGGCCCTCTCCTTTTTGTCTTAGAGTTGATCACCCAAAGTCATGGAAAAGGAGGGAATTGAACTTTATAAGGCTTATAGTATAGCCCCACTCACAAACATTATTTTAACATAAAATAATTGAGTATTAAATCATTAATTAAATCTGATTAATTTGACCCGAATCAGTTTTCAATTAAATTTCACCTTAAGTTCTAAAAATTATGCCAAACTCAATGGCGTAATCAATTTCGGGTTCTGTGGCCGAAAAGGCCCTCAATTTAATTTCCAAAGCAAATAATCGAACAGATATTCCTACGGTGAATAGATAGAAATTCAAAACCACATATATTCGCATAATTGGCACACAAAATCATACCAAACACATAGTCATATTTAAATTATGGATCAATTAACATATTACGGAATAGGGATATCACAGTCTTCCCCCCTTCAGGAAGTTTGGTCCTCCAAACGTAATTTACCTTCGTCAGGAAACAAATGTGGATAGTGTAGTCGCACTTCCTCTTGTTTTTCCCACGTGGCATCTGTCTCATAGTGTTCTTTCCATTCCACTTTCACCATTGGGATGGACTTGCTTCTCAATTGTTTCACTTGCCGATCAACGATTCGTTCTGGCCATTCAGCGTATTCCATATTCTCATCAATAGCTACCCGGTAATAATCAATCACATGAAACGGGTCTCGGAGGTAACCCCTCAACATCGACACGTGGAACACATTATGTATTTGCTTAAATCCCGGTGGCAAAGCAACTCTATAGGCAACTGGACTAAGCCTTTCCAAGATCTGAAACGGCCCAATGTAACGGGGCGACAACTTGCCCATCTTTCCAAACCAGACTTGGCCTTTCATTGGAGACACATGAATGAACACATGGTCACCGACCTCATACTCAAGAGGTCTTCTTCGAACATCCGCATAGTCATTTTGTGGGTCCTGAGCTGTCTTGAGCCTTTGACGAATAGTCTTGATTTTCTCAGAAGTGTCTTGCACAATTTCAGGCCCAAGCAAAGCTCTATCCCCGACCTCTGTCCAATAAATAGGTGATCTACACCTCCTACCATACAAAGCCTCGTATGGTACCATACCGATGCTGGAGTGGAAGATGTTATTATACACAAATTCTGCAAGTGGCAAATAGTCTTCCCAACTCCCCTGAAAATCCAAAGCACACATCCGAAGCATATCTTCCAAAGTCTGTATTGTTCGTTCCGATTGCCCATCTGTCTGTGGGTGGAATGCAGTACTGAATCTCAATTCTGTTCCCATAGCTTCCTGTGAACTCTTCCACAATCTAGATACAAATTTCGGATCTCTATCCGACACAATGGATACCGGAACTCTATGTAAACGGACAATCTCCTCAACATAAATAGTAGCCAATCTATAAGCATTAAACGTAGTTCTAACTGGTAGAAAATGTGCAGATTTAGTCAGTCTATCAACTACAACCCAAATATAATCCATACCTCGAGAAGTCCGAGGTAGGCCAACAACGAAATCCATAGTCACATGTTCCCACTTCCATTCAGGAATAGGGAGAGGTTGAAGTAGACCACCTGGTTTCTGATGTTCAGCCTTGACTTGTTGACATTGGAGACACTTAGACACATATTCTACAATTTCTTTCTTCATTTTAGGCCACCAATAGGTTTGTTTCAAATCCTGATACTTTTTATTGTTACCTAGATGCATAGCAAACACAGATTTGTGGGCTTCATCTAAAACCCTCTTCTTTAGTTTCGGAATATCTGGGACACACATTCGGTTTCAGAATTTCAACACTTCATTTTCAATGCCAAACTCTTCTTTCAGACTTGTCTCAAACTCATCAATCACTTTCTTAAGGAACTCATCCTCTTTCTATTTCTACTTGATTTCATCAATAATCGTCGGCTCGACTGTAAAAGCGGCCATCAATCGGCCTTGTTCACACACTACCACTTCGATTTTAGATTTCTCAAAATCTTACAAAATTTCCCTCTGTTCAGTAAGCAAACAAGCCATACTTCCCGTCGATTTTTTGCTCAAGGCATCAGCAACTGTATTAGCTTTCCCGGGGTGGTACTGAGTCTCAAGATCATAATCTTTTATCAGTTCCAGCCATCTTCTTTGTCGCATATTCAACTCCTTCTATGTGAAGAAGTATTTCAGACTTTTATGATCCGTGTAAACTTCACATTTTGCCCCATACAAATAATGCCACCAAATTTTCAAAGCAAAAACAACTACGGACAGTTCCAGGTCATGTGTTGGATAACTCTTCTCGTGTGGCCTCAACTGTCGGGAGGCGTAAGCAATAACCTTTCCGTTCTGCATTATCACACAACCCAAACCTTTATAAGATGCATCACTGAAAATCACAAAATTTTCTGTACCTGAAGGTAATGTCTGAATCGGTGCGGTGGTCAATCTTGTTTTCAATTCATGAAAGGATGATTCTCTTTCATCGTTCCACTCAAAAGGTTGCCTCTTGCGTGTCAGTTGGGTAAGAGGCACAACTCTTTGTGAAAAATCCTTCACAAACCTCCTATAGTACCCAGCTAAACCCATAAAACTGCGAACTTCTGTTACATTGGTCGGTGTAGGCCAATTCACAATTGCCTCTATTTTCTGTGGGTCCTCTGAAATCCCTTCTCTGTTGATCACATGCCCTAAGAAAACAACTTCATCCAACCAAAACTCACATTTCTTTAGTTTAGCAAACAATTTCCTTTCCCTAAGTATTTGCAGGACAGTTTTCAAATGATGTTCGTGTTCAAGTCTATCTTTAGAATATATCAAAATATCATCAATGAAAACTACAACAAACTCATCAAGGTAGGTTTTAAAAATTCAGTTCATTAGATCCATAAATACTGCCGGAGTATTAGTCACTCCAAATGGCATAACAAGAAACTCAAAATGACCATACCTTGTTCTAAACGCTGTTTTCTCAACATCCTCTGTCTTAACTTTCAGCTGATGATACCCAGATCTCAAATTGATCTTCGAAAACACCTGTGATCCCTGCAACTGGTCAAATAAATCATCAAAACGGGGTAGGGGGTATTTGTTCTTTATTGTTACCTTATTCAATTCCCGGTAATCGATGCACAAATGCAAAGTTCCATCATTCTTTTTCACAAATAATACTGGTGCACCCCAAGGCGAAGTGCTAGGTCGGATAAACCCCTTGTCAACCAGGTCTTGCAACTGTTCTTTCAATTCTTTCATTTCGATAGTAGCCATTCTGTAGGGAGCTTTAGAAATAGGTTGGGTGCCTGGCATAGTCTCAATTGTAAACTCTATCTCCTTGTCTACCAATTCCCCTGGCAATTCATTTGGAAACACATCTGGAAATTCTCTAACAGTAGGGATATCATTCAATTCAACATTCACAGATTGTTCAGTCAACACATAGCACAAATAACCCTGACACCCTTTCCTGATTAGTATACATGCTTTCATTGCAGATATCAAATAAGGTGGAGGCACTACCCTATTTCCCACAAACACAATCTCATTCTGTTCTGACAGTTTAAACACAACCCGTTTTGTCACACAATCTATGGTGGCACAATATTTGGTCAACCAATCCACGCCCAAAATTACGTCAAAATGTCTAATGTTCAAGGGCAGCAAATCTACATATAGGATAGTATCCTCAACACACATCTCACAAAATCGGTATATAGATTCACACAACACAGATTCCCCAGATGGAGTAGATACACATAGCAGATATGGCAGTAATTCTAAGGGTCTATTCAGTCTGGATGCAAATGCATATGTCACAAAAGAGTGTGTGGATCCAAAGTCAATTAACACAAAAGCATCCCCATTACATATAGAAATAGTACGTGAGACAACTGTGTTGGCATTCCGTGTATTGCCCGAAACAAGCGCAAAATCTCTCCCCTGTCTCACGGTATCCCCGGTGGTAACGGATCTCAAAGTGTTTCCTGGCTTTGGGATCGATACGGCAGAACTAGAAGCTTTCTTTCCTCCATTTTGATTACAATCTCGAGCCATGTGCCCTTGTTTACCACACTTGAAACAAGCCCCTGACACACGGTAACAAACCTCACGGTGCCTTTTGCTGCAAATGTTGCACATGGGAGATGTGTCTTGGGAAGAATTCGAGGTATTTGAGGAGCCTGTGTTTTGCTTTTTCAGAAACTTCTTCTTTGAAAAGAAGCCTTCTCTTTTGTTACCTTTCCATTCTGTTGTTGGCTTGGCTTGTCTAGCTATGTTGGCCTCTGATATGATGGCCTTGTCTAGCACTCCAATGTAGGTTTCTAGCTTTAAGACATTCACTCTTTCAAGGATGTCACTTCGAAGCCCACCTTCAAAATGTCTCACCTTCTTATAGTCTGTATCAATCACATGTGGCGCAAACTTGGCCAATTCAATAAATTTGGCCTCATACTCAACCACTGTCATACTGTCTTGCTTTAATTCCATAAATTCTGCCACTTTCCTATCCTGAACACACTTCGAGAAGTACTTGTCGTAGAAAATTTCGAGGAATTTTGCCCAGTCAGCGTCTATGTAACTCTCACGCATTAGCATCCACCATCTTCTTGCTTCGTCCTCTAGCATAAAGGTGGCTAGAAGCACTTTCTGTGTATCCGAACACTAGAACACTTCAAACAGTTTTTCGATGCAAGGACCCAAGCTTCAGCTTTCAAAGGATCTAGTCCACCATGGAACTGTGGTGGTTTCATTTTCTTGAACTTTTGGTGAGAGCTATGATTCGGTCGTCATTCTGATTATCTGGCACGGGTGGTGCCGGATGTGGACGTGGCGGATGTGGTTGCTGCCACTGTTGTTGCCACTCCTGTTGCTGTCTCAAAGGTTCTGCCATTTCCTGTATCAGTCTTTCCATTCTGTCCAGTCTGGCAGTAGAAGATTCCTCTATCTCATCACCTCTTATTCTCACCATCTGATTAAACTTGCATTATATTTTAGGGCATGCATATTCAAACCAATTGTAATGCAAGCAAATCATAACTTATAACGCATAGTTGTTCATATCAAAACATTTAAGCATATACTTGATGCTTTCAAATTTAGACTTATCACATGAATGCATCCTAGATCTTTTCTAGACGCCTATTGCTCATTTGAACAAGTGTGTGAGTTATTAACTCGTGCTCTGATACCACTCTGTCATGACCCGAGCTCGCCCCCGTGGGTTAAGGACATAACCGGCCAGTAATTGTGAGATTACCTACGGCCTCAACCCAATCCAAACGTATTTTAACAGAGTTAATGGGGGCCAAACAAAAACAATTTAAAAACTTTGTCCTTAAAGCTGTGCTTACATGGCACGTCAAACAAGTCATATATATAAACATTAATAACTCACAATAGAATTAAAGTATCAAAAAGTTCTGTACAGACAGGATCATCCAAAACTAAGTTAACCTATGAACTATATACAGACATATACAAAGGCTCCGCCAACTGACAACATAAAAAAAAAATAACAAAGGCGATGGCGAGTCTCAAGCGTGAGACACTTAGGCTGACTTTCCAAAACTCGGTTGTTCTATATAGACTTCGCTGGGGCTGAGTCTGGACCTCTCTTGGCTCACCTACAAACACATGAATGAGCGTGAGCGGAAGCCCAGTGAATAATATCAAATAAAGAAAATACATTGGAACATTATACATTAGACGGCCTTTGGCCCAATTCATTCATGTCAAACTGGCCTTTGGCCCTTTTCAAACGTTTATATCAGACTGGCCTTTTTGGCCTTATCAAACTTGTCATATCAACTGGCATTAAAGCCTTTCAAACTCGTCATATCAAATTGGCATTTAAGCCTTTCAAACTTGTCATATCAAACTGGCATTTAAGCCTTTCAAACTTGTCATATCAGACTGGCGTTTAAGCCCTTCAAACTCCACCGTTCAAAATTAATGAACTTTACAAAACTTACATAGAAGTAAGCAATTGGACAACAATATGTATTTCAGATATTATTCACAGTGATCGGCTTGTGGATTTGCGCTGGAGCTTGACCTTACACATCACATAACACATATGGGTCATAATTAATTTAATCCGTTCTTTAATTCACATTTTCCTCTTTAGGCTTCATTCTTATTTCTTTAATTCAATTACAGTGCTCAAAGTATGCCTAAGAGTGACTAGAAGTGAAAGAGGACGGAAAACGAAACACAAAACGCGTAAACAAAATTCCAGAAAACAATGTCCCCGCTCGAGCGTGGGCTTCCCCACTCGAGCAGACCCTTAAGGCCAGTAAAGGTACTGGTTGCATGAAAAATAAGCTCGAGCGTTAAATAAGGAGGTCGAGCGGAAGGGCTGTCTACAAAGCTCCCTCGCTCGAGCGGACACCAAGTCTGCAAAATGTTCTCGGAGCACGTATTTCCCGCTCGAGCGGCCATTTCCCTGCTCGAACGGACATCAAAATTCTGGGTTTCCCATATTGTGTTCTTGAGTTCAAATTCAACCTTCAACTAACAATTCATGCATTTTATAGCTCCAATTCCACACATACTTGTACTAACATGGTATAAACACCAAAACACATCATCATGGAGCTCAATTTCAAAGATTTAACACATGCATGGCTCAAATTGACACCAAACTCAATTCTAACATACACATTTATGCATTCAAAGCTCCTATCTTCATAGATTGTACAAGCATGTGTTGTCTAGCTCCCATTCCCAACTTAGATGGTACCAATGGTGATTATACATGAGCTTCAACTACAAATTTACATGGATTTCAACCAAATTGAAACATGAATCATGTAATTCAAGCTCAATTATACAAATTCCAAACCATTACATAAGTGCATGCATATATGGTCTTCCAATTCAACAAAACAAATTCAAAACATGCTCTTGACCATTAATTAACTTTGAACATGCAAGATTACACCTTAAACTCATGAATTCAAAAATCAATGCTTACCTAGAAGCCCAATCTATGGTTAATTCTTGAGCTAGATTTCAAATCTCCAAGCTTGAGTCAAAATTTACACAATTCTCTCCGTCTCTCTCTCTCTAACAGTCGGCCATCTCCTTTTTTTTCTTTAGAGTTGATCAGCCAAAGTCATGTAAAAGGAGGGAATTGAACTTTATAAGGCTTATAGTATAGCCCCACTCACATACATTACTTTAACATAAAGTAGTTGAGCATTAAATCATTAATTAAATCTGGTTAATTTGACCCGAATCAGTTTTCAATTAAATTTCACCGTAAGTTCTAAAAATTATGCCAAACTCAATGGCGTAATCAATTTCGAGTTCTGTGGCCGATAAGGCCCTCAATTTAATTTCCAAAGCAAATAATCGAACAGATATTGTTACAGTGAACAGATAGAAATTCAAAACCACATATATTTGCATAATTGGCACACAAAATCACACCAAACACATAGTCATATTTAAATTAAGGATCAACTAACATATTACGGAACAGGGGTATCACAACGGCATGACTCGGCAACCTGACATTCAGCTGATTGGGCTTACACACTATGTATTCTACTTTCCGTTTTGGTTTAGGCATTAGTTTGGACATGATCAGACTTGCCCAGAGGATGAGGTAGATTACCCAGTTTCATTCCCCGTCTGAGGTTCGCATTTGGCTAGGTACCTCACTGCTTGGAGGACTAGAGATCTTCTGGCTCGTGCCCCTAGTTTTAGCTATTCACTTTCTAGAAAGTGCCTGACTTGGCTCGAAGATGAGGCACAATTCGGGCCTACTTTAGCATCAGAAGCTTCCGCGAGCACAAGCGGGGGACGCAGGAGCACCTAACTCATCTATGCCCCTAATTTATTGCTTTGATCTTACTTTTCAAGTTTTATGAATGTAATAAAAGAAACTTTGATTTGTATCGAGAGTTAGAGAACTTTGTATTGAAATCAATGAAATTAAAGTTGTGAGCACTGAAAGTTTTCCTTCTGGTCCAAAAATGGTCTAAGTTGTAAAAGGAAAAATTTCAGCAAAGTCAACCTTTATCAAAACTTTTCAAAACCATTTTCGATAAGGATCACAACTTGACAGGCACATAATCTGTCCTTGAGATGTACAATCCCGAATCCAAAGATCCCAAATTGCCCCTTGTTTGAATAGCCCTGCTTAACACTGTAACCAGTTCTCAGGGGGGATCACAACTGAACATTTAGATAAAGAATAGACAAAGAAAACATGATCAACACATGGACAGGACAGTTGAGTTGGAGATGTTTATGGCCGAACTTTAGAATGAATTGCCTACGTATCCCGAAGATAGGAATCAGGCTTTACGTAGTTTGGTTCAGGTTCACTCGAGTATTAACACTCTCCTTTTGTGCTCTAACTTTTGCCAAGGCCGCCCTCTAGGGTTTTCAACCTTACGAGCTCAGTTTTTATTTATTTCTAATTTTTTGTACTCTAACTTTTGCCTAGGTCGCCCTTCTGGGTTTTCGGGCTAGCGAGCATCTTACGGATAGTATTTCTTTAACTTGTCCATGTGATCGATTGGGAAAATTCTAGGCCATCCAAGTCCATGAGAATAACAGGTCCACCTGACCAGATAGTTTTGATGATGTACGGACCAGTCCAATTGGGTCTGAACTTGCCCCTTAGGTCGTGGATGGGAGCTTGGTTGTCTTTCAACACTAAATCCCCTTTTTTGAGATTCCGGGACTTAACGTTCTTGTTAAAAGCCCTGGCAAACCTGCGTTGATAACCCTGAACATGGTACAGTGCTTTCATCCTTCTTTTATCAAACAACATCAGTTCTTCAAACCTGCTTTGTTACCAGTCCGCCTCTGCTATCTGGCACTCAGCCATAACTCGCAGTGATGGCACCTCTATTTCGATTAGCAGAACAACTTTCATCCCTTAAACAAGAGAATAAGGGGTTGCCCCAGTAGACATCCGAATTGAAGTTCTATAGCCCCAGAGTGCAAATGGCAATTTGTCTGGCCAGTCCCTGTAGGTCTCAACCATTTTCTGCAGAATGTGCTTGATGTTCTTGTTGGCAGCCTCAACAACTCCATTGGTTTGCGGCCAGTATGTGGATGACTTATGAAAAGCCACGTTGTATTTCTCTAACAAGTCGATTAGTACTTTTTTGAAATGGAGGCCATTATCTGAAATGATCTCGTTTGGAACTCCATATCGGCAAATGATGTTGTTTTGGATGAACTTAGCCACATGCGCTGCTTTTAACACTACATAAGATTGAGGTTCCACCCACTTAGTGAAATAATCAATTGCCACCAGAATGTTTTCTTGCCCATTTGACCCTTTCGGTGTGACTGCGTCGATGACGTTGATTGCCCAGGTTGAGAAAGGTCATGGTGAAGTCATGTCGTACAATTGCGACAGCGCGATGTTCATGCAATTAGCATGAATTTGGCATTTGTGGCATCACCGAACAAAACCGATACAATCCTCCTCCATAGTAGACCAGTAGTAACCTTGCCTGAGAATCTTTTAGGCTAACATTACTCCGTTTATGTGTGCTTTGCACTCTCCCCAATGGATGGTCTCCATTAGGCGCTTTGATTCTTCTGCATCGACACACAACTTGTGCATTCCCAGATGACCGCTCTTGTACAGTTTACCTCCGCAGATGATAAATTGAACGGCCATCCGCCATATTGCCCTCTTATCTTTGGCATTTGCCCCTGATGGATAAACCTCATTTCCAGGAAGTTTCAGATATCATAGTACCAAGGGTTTTGATCTTGAACTTCATCTATTGCGGCGATAGTCTTGTAGGCTGGTGTATATCTCTGCTCAATGATGATCGGACGCATTCGGACTCCAAGCGAAATGTCTATCATAGAAGATAGAGTTGATACGACGTCAGCGAGCCTGTTGTTCTCTCTTAATAGATACATGAAGGTCAGCTTCTCAAACCTAGGAATCAGAACATCCAAATTTTGGTGATAGATCTTCATCTTGTAAGGCCCCGGTGTCCCACATCGGGAATGGAGGGGGAGTTCCTGGGCTATAAAAGTAAAAACCTGGACCCTTATATAGCATCGAGGCATTTTCCCGAGTGGTGAAATTCCTAACAGAACTCCACAGTTAAGCGTGCTTAAGCTGGAGTAGTTCTGGGATGGGTGACCCACTGGGAAGAACAAATCTGTGCAGGCGTGGCCCAAAGCAGACAATATCGATGACGTGGGAAGGGTCGGGGCGTTACAAATGGTATCAGAGCCGACTCTCCGGAGTACCGAGTGTGGGCCCCTGGCGTCTCTCGGTGCATGTGGGCGGGCTTGTGAGCTGGCAGGCTACTGCACGGGGACGTGCAGCCTTATGGGGGGTGGATTGTAAGGCCCCGGTGTCCCACATCGGGAATGGAGGAGGAGTTCCTGGGCTATAAAAGTAAAAACCTGGACCCTTATATAGCATCGAGGCCTTTTCCCAAGTGGTGAAATCCCTAACAGAACTCCACAGTTAAGCGTGCTTAAGCTGGAGTAGTTCTGGGATGGGTGACCCACTGGGAAGAAAAAATTCGTGCGGGCGTGGCCCAAAGCGGACAATATCGATGACGTGGGAAGGGTCTGGGCGTTACACATCTTTTCTTCTTTGACCTTCCAGTCTCTTTTTGCTTGAGACACAACTAGGTTTGAGTCTCCAATGACGTCCAACCTTTTTGCCCCTAGTTCCAGGGCAACTTCCAAACCAACAATACATGTCTTGTATTTCGCTTCGTTATTGGATACTTTGAACTGGAGTTTGAAGGCTAAGGGAATATGGGAATTGTTAGGTGCAATCAACAACACCCCTATCCTATAACCGTACTGGTTAGATGCTCTGTCAAAGTACATTGTCAAATCTTTTCCTCGACTTGCAGAATAGCTTCATCTGGGAACAGGTATTCTACCGCTTCGTCCCCTTCCACTGGGTGATCTGCCAGGAACTCCGCTACTGCTCTCCCTATGACAGACTTGTGATTGACATACTTCAGATCAAATTCAGAAAGAAGAAGCAACCAACGGGCTATCCTACCCGTAAGCGTTGGTTTCTCAAAGAGATATTTGATGGGATCTAATCTCGAAAACCAGAATTACGAAGTGAGCTAACAAGTAATGCCTCAACTTCCTGGTAGCCCATACCAAGGCCAAGCAAGCTTTCTCCAGCGGGGTGTATCGGGTATCATAATCTAGTATTTTTTTGCTCAAGTAATAAATAGCTTTCTCCACCCCATCTTCAGATTCTTGAGCAGGCATGTATCCCATCGTAGTGTCCATTATTGACAGATACAAAATCAAGGGCTTCCCTAGCTCTGGTGGCGACAACACGGGCGGGTTCTGAAGGTACTGCTTGATCTGCTCGAAAGTGAATTGACATTGATCATCCCATCGAAATTTCTTTCCTTTCTTCAGGAGACCAAATAGTGGTTCACAAGTCAAGGTTAATTTTGAAATAAATCATCTTATGAATTGCACTTTACCTAGAAAGCCTCGCACCTCCTTTTCAGTCCTTGGTGGTGGTATTTCTAGGATGGCCTTGATTTTAGAAGGATCTACCGTGATGCCCCTCTATGTGATCAAGAAACCCAGTATTTTTCCTGTTGCTACACCAAAAGTACACTTTTGTGGATTTAACCTCAGTCTTTATTATCTGATCCATTAAAAGAATTTCTTCAAGGCGGTGTAATGGCCCTCTCTTTCCTTGGACTTGACAATCATGTCGTCCATGTACACCTCGACCTCTTTATGGATCATATCATGCAGAATTGTGGTTGTAGCCCGTTGATAGGTAGCCCCAACATTCTTCAGCCCAAACGACATCACTCGTTAGCAGTAGGTTCCCCATGGCATAATGAAGGCAATTTTCGCTTTGTGCTCGGGTGCCATCAGAATCTGGTTATAGCCAAAAAATCCATCCATGAAGGAGAGCAATGCATGGCCTGCGGTGAAGTCCACCAATTCATTAATGTGTGGTAGAGGAAAGTTGTCCTTCGGAATGGCTCTGTTTAGATCTTTGAAATCCATACACACCCGAATTCTGCCATCTTTCTTTGGCGCTGGAACAATGTTGGCCAACCAAGTTGCATACTCAGATACTATAAAGAACCCTGCGTCGATCATCTTGGTGACCTTTTCCTCAATTTTCAAAGCCCAATCCAGGCGTATTCTCTGCAACTTCTGTTTGACGGGTCGGGCCTCGGGGTCAAGAGGGATCCGATGCTATACTATCTCAGGATCGATTCCAGGCATGTCTTCGTAGGACCATGCGAAAACATCTTTGAAATCTTTTAATAAAGTGACTAAGCGCTTGCGCTCCTTTGAAGACAACGTGGACTTGGTCTGGACCAGACACGGATCTTTCTCAGTACCAACGTTAAAAGCAATGATTTCATCAGGAACGAGTTTTGTAAACCTCTTCTCCTCTTGATTAATCAAAACTTTCAAAACCAAAGGAATTCCTTCCTCATCATTTTCATCAAGATTTTAAAAATCATGATTAATGCAATAAATAAGAGGCACGGAGAAATACTCAGAATCTGCAGTGGCATTCTCATTCACAAGGTCAAGCTCATCCAGTTCCTCGATTACAACTGACTCAAAGGAAAAAGAAAAGGATGGCCTAAACAAAACCTCGGCATCCAGGTTATCAACCCCACGAATATCTGACCCAGACTCAGAAGAATCGGAATCTGATTCTGACTCCACAGACTCTGTGGAATCAAATTCTAGCTCACTACCAGACTCAGAACTGCTAGAGAGGTAGCCCTCCTCTAGCCGCCAAATGAGAGATGGTGCATCAGATTCATCCAAGATAATGCTAGAAGGGTGTAGACACCCCATTTTTGACCGTCCTCAAGACTTGGACGCCACCAGTGGGGACACTCGGTGATCATCCATGTTCATGTTCGTTTTGAGTTCCCGGAGGCCTTGGTTGCGTGCCTTGCCTCAGGATCTCTCAACTTGTTCGTCTTACGTTTGGTTTCGCACCAAATACTTGTGTTTTTCCTCTAAGGGGTAGGGAATGCCTTGTTGACCATCCCCACACCCCATCGGTCTTCCCTTTGCATCACCGGCCATTTATTTTTGACACCGGCCATGGTTTCTTAATACCAATGGCCGATCGGCACTCCGTATGGCCGGCCGGCTATCTGTTTGGCCGGTGACCTCCTTTTTTGGCTGGTAACACCTTTTTGCCTTCTTCAGGCATGGTGCATGCCAGCTGTGCCAGCTGGAATACACCAAACCTACCCCGGGGCTAACATGTGGCTGTTTTGCCCCTTTTGCCCCCTTTTGGTCAAAGCTTCTTGAGGAAGCTTGACCCTTTGTCAAAGCTTCCTCAAGAAGCTTGGCCAGCTATCTTAGCTTCCTCAAGAAGCCTTGACCTCCTTGCCCCCTTTGCCCCTTTTACTTAGCTTCTTTGAGAAGCTTAGAACCATTTCTTTTGCCTATATAAGCACCTCTCTTCTTCCATTGTAGAGGGTTAGAGATTTTGAACAAAAAACCAGAGATTATACATATATACATCTGTCATATACTCTCTCTCTCTATATTTCCCTCTCTCTCATCCTTAGTGTGTGTTTGGAGGCCTAGAAGGTGTGTTTTGAGCTTAGTTTTGCACTAAGACACACACCATTACACCTTGCTTCGACCTTGAGGGGCTTTAAGGGTTTGTTTTTGAAGTTTTGGACTGATTTTGGTCAGAAGAGAGTGGCTGGACCAGCTGTTCTTGAAGTGTTCTTCAAGGGTAAGACTTTTGCTTTATTTTCTCCAATCTTGCATTAGTTTTTGACCTGCCTTGCATGCTGATTTAAGCTTTGTGTATAACATGAAAAAGTCTTGTATTTGCATGCTTGAGATCTTTCATTAGGGTCCTTTTGTGGTTTGAGGTCGACCTCCCCCTCTTAGGCCTTGTTTGGCCCTTTTGGTGCTTTCTTTCTTAAGCTTTGGTTACTCTTGAGTCTTGCCCTTCTCACCACTGAAATCCAGTGGATTTTTAGTGGTGAAAAAGGGGTCTTCAGGTCTTGTAAAGGGGAGGGACACCCCTCTCCCTTGGTCTCTCATTTTGCTTATGTTTTGGCTTATAAGGGTAGCATGTATGCTTGGTCGTATTTGGCCCTATTTCAGAGGTTTTTGGGTGTTATTTAGGTATATCTTACCTCCGTTTTTCGTTGGATTTGTGGTCCCTTACATGCTTAATACACTTGCTTTGTACTCCCTCATTTTGCCTAGAAATGCGTCTAGCCATTAAACCATTGTGCTTGCATGTTCTTGCCTAGCTTTGTGAAGCTTTTGGGCATGATTTATTATGATTGAGGTCTGTTGGGAGCTGGTTTGGTCATATTTGCCATGTTTGGTATAGCCTCTTTGTATTTTGGCTTGTGAGCCTTGGGTGTGTGAGTCACTAGCATGCTTTAGTTGGGTTGTTTCAGTGATTTGGAGTCATTTCACATGCCATTTCAGTCCCTAATCCATGCTTGTATGCCCACATTCATCATCACTTTCTTGCCTTGAAAGGTTGTTCTTTTGTGCCTTGGAAAATGATCATTGTTGCATGCCTTGCTTGCATGACATGGTTGATTTGGCGTCTTCCTCTATACATTTTCAGAGCTTAATATGTTAGCCTAGCATCCATGTTTGTCATCTTGTGAGTGCCCTTGAAAGCTGCCTTTCACGCCTTAGTCTTAGGCTCATTACTTTGCATGCTTCTTTTGCATGATTGGCATCAACATTTTAGTGCACTTTGGCCACTGTTTTGGGGAGGTGGCTGAGGTTCCTCCATCCTAGTGTAAGTCCGTGCATTGGTATCTTGTAGAATACTCATTACATTGCATGTTTGTTGCATCCTTGTAGTCAATGCATTGTTGCATGTTTACCACTTTGCCTAGTTGCCTAACTAGGTTGTATTGTAGCATTGCATGCTTGGCATATTGCACACCTGCATAGTAGCTTACATTGCATTTGGCATGTTTTGTAACTTAGTCTTTTGTACACTTGAGCCATGTTTGTATACATGCATTACATTGCCTGGTTTGGGGTGTCAAACCAAGCACGAAGATTGAGGAGTGTTCATACTCAAGGTGACGTAACACGTCTCAATCCTCGGTCGTCAATCCCCTTGACCTCAACATGATAGGGTGTTGGCATTCATCTTTTTTTTGTTTTTGTTTGCATGCATTGATATCAAAGTTGCACACTTGGCTTTTGGGCCATCATGTATCGAAGTACGTGATTGATGGCCCGAGGGTCGAGGGCCATGCTCCCTTGAGTCCATTGCATGATAGGGAGAATGGCCATGCATACATTGCTCTGAATTTCCTTGCCATGCACTGTCTACCCTCTGCTGCTGTCAAAAACAGGTTCTGCAGGAATATTTGGCCGGCCGGTCACCTATACTGCCGACCGGTCATTCATTATTTGCCGATGGACTTATAAATGGTCGATAACCATCCGGACATGGCCGGTGGTGATCCCACTTGGTCGATGATGCTACCCAGTGTCCAGTGAGTGCACCTTGGGAGTTGTGTAATTTTCAGA
Organism: Camellia sinensis; assembly: GCF_055761805.1. Lineage (NCBI taxonomy): Eukaryota > Viridiplantae > Streptophyta > Magnoliopsida > Ericales > Theaceae > Camellia > Camellia sinensis. The sequence continues at coordinate 89,658,413 of NC_138965.1, forward strand.
GGTGCAAAGCAGTGTAAACAGAGGCAACAATGGCATGGCACGGGTTTCTGAGCAAGGCGAGTCAAGCATGCATCATCCACGTATTTTGAAGCAGGGGCTGTGGCCACTTTAATTGTATGTTTAATTTGTTGATTAATTAGAAATTTTGTAATAATTAATTTAGTGTTATTTATTTGGACTGTAATATTTTTTTGGACCCTCCGAGAGAGGGCAATTGTGTAATAAGTGTGCGTGAGTGTGTGTATGTCTTTCAACCCCACGTCTTTCTTCCCTTTTATTTACCCGCTTATGATGGTAGACTAGAGTATATTTAAATTAGCATACCTTATGCTATGCATGCGTGCATTCATACATTTGTCTTGCATACATCGGGCTCCGCGCATCATTCTAACTGCATTTGTATTTCAATTCCAAATTGAATACGTGTTAGTTGTAGCATTTCACATGTCATTGTAAATTAGCCGAGCCAATCTTAGTTGCATTTTGCATGTGTTGCATTAGCCATCTTAACATGAACTAGGATCATGCATATGATTACTAACTAGTTTTTGTTTTGGCTCGGAGTACTCGGTAAGCATTCATGCTTTAGCATACCGCATGCGTGTGAGTGTTGCCATAACAGCATGATTACCGTGAGGCTAGCGGCTTATGTGATATAACTACTTGAATGCCTGTGGATGAAGGTTGAATTACCTAAATTGGAAAACTGCATTAAAACTGTGAGTTTTATGCCCACTAGATAGTGGCAAAACCAACTTTTCTAAAAGCCCACTCGAGGGTGGCAAAACCTGCATTTTAGCCTACTTGCGAGTAGCAAACCGTCTTCAAAACAAGCATGAAATGTTTCGCTCCAATTTAGGCGATTTGGTCTATACTTGTTCGCTGTGCGCATAACATAGTAATTCTAGGCTAATAACCGGAATAAGAACACATAACGTTTTCAAAAGCGGATATCACGGTTAGTAGAGGCCGATCTTCGGATCGAGTGAGAGGGAGTGCTCATAGCTGACCTTCCCCAATCGTACCCAAGCTCCCGAGCCGAGGCAACTTTGGTGATGACGGACACGTGGCCTTTTGCACCGAGTCAGGGTTTCCTAAATTCCCCCATAAAAAATATTTAGGTGGCGACTCTGTATCTGCCAAAGCAGTCCATGTTTGGCACTTCTTTTCTAAAAATCTGTTTTCTCAAAACGATTTTCCGGATTTGGACTCTTTGGTTCAGATTAAGGACCGTGACACAAATTGAGTCCGAACTGTAGTGAGGCCCACGGGCGAGTCTACAAAGGGTTTCTAGCTGGTTGGTCCCCGATCATGGAAACGGTCAGGTTATCCCCTAAGATCTCAAAGTTGATCGGAGGATTCGAAAGGAGACATGCTAGTGCTGCTCCTACTTCAAGCTCGTTGTTGTCGGAATCACTTTCAGTGCTTTTTGCAGCTTCGGCAGTAATTGGCTCACCCCTTTCCTCTGTAACATTGTCATGCAGCTGGAAGTCAAAGAAGATTTCAAAGCCAGGAACTCGCTGCCTCTCAGAGTTGAATCAAGGCTCGGGGAAACCACAGAATGGGAAGACTTCACCCTCCCGAACAAAATAACCATTCAGGGTTCCCCGGATCGATCGGTGCACAAGTTCATAGTGCTTACCGGTCTGCTTAGCTCTGGCTCTTCCGGCCATCTCTTTCCCTTTCCTCACCAAGTCCTCTTTGGTGGGCGTATAGCCAAGACCAAAGGCATGTAGGTTATGTGGCACATCGGCCAATGCAATAACGCCCTTCCGACCACTTTTTCCCAGTCCCATTCTTGGCATGTGTTGAAGCTTGTTCATGAAGTATACAGATTGGGCCCTAGCATACACGCCCTCATTAATAGCCAAAATATTCTGCACTACCTGGGCCTCAGCCAAGGTAAACCCCGAAAGGAAAACATCCTCTTCGCCATGCATAATCTCCAACACAAGTGAAGTGACCTTTGGCGGAGGATGTATAGATGAATTCTCGAAGACTATGGCCACCCCTTTCTCGTGGAGGTACTACAACATTTGGTGGATGGTGGAAGCGACAGCTTTCACTTGGTGCAGCCAAGGTCACCCAAGTAGTAAGTTGAAAGTGCTCAGAACATCCAGGACATGGAACTCGATGTCCTGTTGAGCTGGGCTGACTTGTACTCTGATCTACACTATTCCTATCACCTCTCTTCTTGTATTGTCATATGCCCGAATCACCTGGGCTGTAGGCATAAAATCCGCCAGTTTCAGGCCAATAGCATAAGTCGTGTGACAAGGACAGACGTTGATTGCTGACTCGGTGTCGACCAATACCACTGGTATCCACTTTTCTCGGCACTCCACTAATATGTATAGAGGCTTGTTGTGCGCAGAGCCTTCCAGCGGCAGTTCCTTGTTGTGCGCATTTCACCAACAACATGGTCTTGACACCGATCTGTGCTTCCGATTACGTCATGAGATTCAAGATCTCATTGATAATGGGGTGATTCTGCCTCCCGAGAAACCCAATATTACAACAAACCCTCTCCCCACACATAACCAAGATCCGCCGCCTAAAAGGATCAACTTCATCCAAACTGGGGTCGTGCCTTACGATCCTGGCATCTATATCACTCATTTCCACCTACCTAAACCAGAGGTACTCCTTCCCGATTGCACCAACTTGTGCATGATGGACACCTCCACAACCCGACCTAAGCCAATGGTGGTGACTATCGAGAACAAGGAAGAGGAGATCCCAAAGGAGAAGAAGGTTGTTGAGTCAAAATCTGCAAAATCTGGGAGTCGTGTTGAGAAGACATATAGTCTGAGTGACTACATTTCATCAATAGACCAGGATGTGCCAGATGTGGAATTACCAATATGAGGAGAACTGTGTGTGATCCAAGGGGATAGTCTGGGACAGGAACAGATGATTTAAAGGCTGTGGAAGAAGACCTTGCCAATCTCCAGTTTTACAGTGACCAAGATCCAGGGGGCGCAGCAGTCAACTGGTTTGACTATGAGGAATCAGCAGAGGCCACTGGGTGGTTAGATGATCAACCAGATGTAGTGGAAGAGTTCCAACCAGGACAGAATTCGATAGGGGCACGAATGTCGGCGATAGTCGAAAGAGTCAGAGAACAGAATACATCGCCGGAGAGCGCCGTTGTTAAGAATTCCGCTAGAGATTTGAGCATTCTGAATGCAGGAATTATTGAGCAGCCAGCTGTGTTGATACGGTCGGAACAAGAAAGATTTGAAGATCCCGCAAGAATCAGAAAGGCAAAGGCCCATGTAGGGGCTGAATTTGCTGTGTGCGCAGGAACAGAGAATGCTGCGAGCATAGGGGTGGAAGATACCGCGAGTGCGAGAACAATCATGCCAGAACCAGACAGGTGTCTGTCGGCTGTTGATGGAATGTGGTGGGAAGATGAGGATTTATGTCTTGCCCATACGGACGAAGATTGGGGGAACAACCAACCCGATGACACCTGGTACCTTGGAGAAGTCGACCACATGACAAGAAGTGGACGGTATTTCAAGCCCCCGCACCTAGACCAGCCAGAGACATCTGGGAAAGATAAGGAAGCTGAGAGACAGAAAGAGAAGCAAGTCGAAGAAGAGGTTGTACTAAAGCAGTTAAAAAAGATACAGGCAGACATCTCCATCTGGGGACTGCTTATGGCATCACGAGTGTGCAGACAGGCTGTCCTATCAGCCATGGACAAGGCAAAGCTTTCGATAGAAACTACGCCAGAACAGCTAGTAGGCTTAGTTTTTCCGAGAGGAGCTACACCGATGTTGACCTTTTCTGACAAAGAACTGCCACCTGAGGGTGCGAACCACAACAAGCCACTCTACATCTCTGTGGAGTGCAGAAACAAGTGGATACCCGTGGTACTTGTCGACACAGGCTCCGCCATCAATGTATGTCCAGCAAGGACTGCTTATGCAATTGGCTTGAGGACCGTGGACTTTGTACCAATAGCCCAGGTGATTCAGGCATACGACAATACAAGACGAGAAGTCATGGGAACAGTGAAGATCCAGACCAAGGTTGGGCCAGGGCAGCATGAAATTGACTTTCACATCCTAGAGGTTCCCGCCACTTTCAATCTACTCTTAGGGCGGCCGTGGCTGCATCAAGTCAAGGCAGTCTCTTCTACCTTGCATCAAATGGTGAAATACCTCTATGGAAAGGGAGTAGCCATTGTTTTTGGGAATTCATCGATCCATCCACCGCCGGAAGTATCTACGCCAGTTTTGGGAATTGAGCACGGCATGGAGGACGTGTTTATGTCAGGTTTCACCCTTGCTGAGGGTCGGGTTGTACAGGACATCATGGCCGCTAACGAGGGGGTATATGTCAGTGCTCAAGCGGTATACTTCATGAACAAACTTCAACATATCCCCGGGATGGGATTGGGAAAGAGTGGCCGAAAGGGCGTCGCAGCATTGGCCGAGGTGCCACATAACCCACATACCTTTGGCTTGGGTTATCTGCCCACTAAAGAGGATTGGGTGAGGAAAGGAAAGGAAATGGCCGGAAGAGCCAGAGCGAAACAGATGGGAAAGCCTTTTGACTTAATGCACCGGCCCATTCAGGGTACCCTAAACGGACGCTTCGTCCGGGAGGGGGAGGACTTTCCGTTCTGTGGCTTCCCAGAGCCGTGGCTGAACGCGGAGAGGAAGCGCGTGCCGGGGTTTGAGATTTTCTTTGACCTGCAGTTACCTGGGGATAACATTGCCGAAGAGCAGACAGACCCATTAGCTAAGGCTGAGCAGAGTAAGGAAGTGCAGTCTGAGGACGCTGAAAATGAAATGGGGGTAGCGCTGGCATGTCTACTTTTAGATCCTCCGATCGAACTGAAGTACTTGGGGGATAACTTCTCGGTATGCATGATTAGGAATGAAACGGCTCCGGGCCTACCATCAACTATTTTGGATGCATCCATCGCACCCTCTCTCATTTGGCAATATGAAGAGGGATTTTTGTCCAGCAACACCGGGTCAGGTAGTGAGCCGGAATCTGATTCCACCGAGTCTTGTGAGTCGGAATCAGGTTCCAGCTCGACTGAGTCTGAGTCCGGTATTCCTGGGGGTGATAACCCGGATGCCACAATCCTGTCCAGGTCGTCTTTTTCTTTCTCATTTGAGTCTGTTGTAACAGAAGAATCGGACGGTTTGGAAGTATTTAATGAGAATAATGTGGATGTGGTTTTCGAGTACTTTTCTGTGCCTTTGATATATTTCTTAAATCAGGACTTTCAAAATTTTGACAAAAACAACGAGGAAGAAATTCCTCCGGTTTTGCAACGATTAATTGATCAAGAGCAGGAAAGATTTGTTAAACCTTTAGTTGATGAAATCACTACTGTGAATATTGGTACTGAGAAGGACCCGCGGCTGGTCCAGATCGGGTCCACATTGTCTTCAGAGGAACGCGAGCGCTTAGTCGCTTTATTAAAAGATTTCAAAGATGTTTTCGCGTGATCCTACGAAGACATGCCTGGAATTGATCCTGAGATTGTACAGCACCGGATCCGTCTTGACCCCGAGGCTCGACCTGTCAAACAGAAACTCAGAAGGATTCGTCCGGACTGGGCCATCAAAATTAAGGAAGAGGTCACCAAGCAAATCGATGCAGGCTTCCTACTAGTATCCGAATACCCGACTTAGTTGGCCAACATTGTTCTGGTACCGAAGAAGGATGGCAAGATCCGAGTATGTGTGGATTTCAGGGATTTGAACAGAGCTGGTCCAAAGGACGACTTCCCCTTGCCGCATATCGATGAGTTGGTGGATTTTACAGCGGGGCATGCTTTGCTTTCGTTTATGGATGGCTTCCCAGGTTACAATCAGATAGTAATGGCACCCGAAGACCGAGAGAAGACTGTTTTCACCACCCCGTGTGGGACATACTGTTACAGAGTGATGCCGCTTGGGTTGAAGAATGCTGGAGCTACATATCAACGGGCCGCGACCACGATATTGCTTGACATGATCCACAAAGAGGTGGAGGTATACGTGGATGATATGATTGTCAAGTCCAAAGAAAAAGAAGGCCACTACACCGCCTTGCAAAAGTTCTTCCAAAGGATCAGAGAATTCCGGCTGCGGCTGAATCCTCAGAAGTGTACGTTCGGTGTTACGGCAGGAAAAATGCTAGGGTTTCTGATTACACAAAGGGGCATCGAAGTCGACCCTTCCAAAATCAAGGCCATCCTAGAAATGCCACCACCAAGGACTAAAAAGGAGGTGCGAGGCTTTCTGGGCAAAGTGCAATTCATAAGACGGTTTATCTCAAAATTAACCTTGACTTGTGAACCACTTTTTGGTCTCCTGAAGAAAGGAAGGAAATTCCAATGGGACGGTCGATGCCAAGCTACTTTTGAACAGATCAAGGAATACTTACAGAACCCGCCTGTGTTGTCACCACCAGAGCCGGGGAGACCATTGATATTGTATCTTTTGGTAACCGAGACCACAATGGGCTGCATGCTCGCGCAAGAATCAGAGGACAAAGTGGAGAGAGCCATCTACTATCTGAGCAAGAAGATGCTAGAGTATGAGACTCGCTACACACTATTGGAGAAGGCTTGCTTAGCTTTGGTATGGGCTACCAAGAAGCTGAGGCATTATCTGTTAGCTCACTCCGTAATGTTGGTTTCACGACTCGATCCCATCAAATATCTTTTCAAGAAACCGACACTTACGGGTAGGCTAGCTCGTTGGTTGCTGTTGCTTTCGGAATTCGATTTAAAATATGTGACGCGCAAGTCAGTCAAGGGAAGAGCAGTGGCAGAGTTCTTAGCCGATCATCCAGTGGAAGGGGTGAAGCAGTTGAATACCTATTTCAAGATGAAGCCATTTTGCACGTCAACGACGAGTATTGGATGATGTACTTTGACGGAGCATCAAATCAGTATGGGTATGGGATAGGAGTGTTGCTGATAGCACCCGACAATTCCCGTATCCCTCTAGCCTTCAAGCTTCGGTTCAAAGTCTCGAACAACGAAGCAGAATATCAGGCATGCATTGCCGGTCTAGAAGCAGCCCTGGAACTAGGGGCAAGACGGTTGGACGTCATCGGGGACTCGAACCTTGTTGTGTCTCAAGCAAAAAGAGACTGGAAAGTCAAAGAAGAAAAGATGATGATGTATCACCGGACCTTGGACTTGTTAATTCCTCGGTTTGAGAAGCTATACTTTGCTCATTTACTAAGAGAGAACAACAGGTTCGCAGATTCTTTAGCAACTCTATCTTCCATGATAGACATCCCATTCGGAGTCCGGATGCGTCCAGTCATCATTGACCAGAAATTTGCGCCAGCATATAAGTCAATTGCTGCTATAGATGAGGTTCAAGACGAAAACCCCTGGTATTACGACATTTGGAATTTCTTGGAGAAGGAAGCATACCCGCCAGGGGTAAATGCCAAGGATAAAAGGGCAATCAGAAGAATGGTCGTTCAGTTCATCATCTGCAGAGGTAAATTGTACAAGAGAGGTAAATTGTACAAGAGAGGTCATCTGGGAATGCATAAGCTGGGTGTTGAATCCGAGGAATCGAAGCGCCAGATGGAGGCCATCCGTGGAGGAGAATGTGGGGCACATATGAATGGGGTAATGCTAGTGCGGAAGATCCTCAGACAGGGCTGCTACTGGTCCACCATGGAGGAGGATTGTATCGATTTTGTCCGGCAATGCCACAAATGTTAGATCCATGCAAATCGCATGAATATCCCGCCGTCGAAGTTGTACAACATGACTTCGCCATGGCCGTTTTCAGTTTGGGGAATCGATGTGATCAGGCTGTCACTCCAAAAGGGTCGAATGGGTATGAGTTCATCTTGGTCGCGATAAATTACTTTACAAAGTGGGTCGAGGCCCAATCATATGCGGTGTTGAAGGCGTCGCACGTTGCAAAATTTATCAGAAATAATATCATCTGTCGCTATGGGGTCCCAAACGAGGTCATTTCGGATAATGGTTTCCACTTTAAGAAGGAAGTGATTACTTGTTGGAGAAATATAACGTGGGTTTTCATAAGTCATCCACATACCGGCCGCAAACCAACGGAGCGGTCGAGGCCGCCAATAAGAATATCAAACACATACTGCAGAAGATGGTGGAAACCTACCGGGATTGGCCAGATAAGCTACCGTTTGCTCTGTGGGGCTACAGGACTTCAATTAGAACTTCTACCGGAGCGACTCCGTATTTATTGGTTTATGGAATGCAGGTCGTTCTACCTATCGAAATTGAGGTTCCGTCATTGCGAGTATTGGCTGAGTGTCAAATAGCCGAAGCAGATTGGCAGCAGAGCAGGTTTGAGGAACTCATGCTCTTTGATGAAAGAAGACTGAAAGCACTGTACCATGTTCAAAGTTATCAGCACAGAATTGCCCGGGCTTTCAACAAGAAAGTCAAGTCCAGGAGTCTAAAGAAAGGAGATTTGGTGCTCAAGGACAACCGAGCTCCCATCCACGACCCAAGGGGCAAGTTCAGACCCAATTGGACTGGTCCCTACATCATCAAAGCTATCTGGTCAGGTGGAGCTATGGTTCTGATGGATCTAGATGGCCTAGAGTTCTCCCAACCGATCAACATGGACAAGTTGAAGAAATATTATCCCTGAGAGGCTCGCTAGGCCGAAAACCTGAAAGGGTGACCTAGGCAAAAGTTAGAGCATTGAAAAAAATTAGAAAATAAAAAAAAAAAACTGAATTGAGCTCGCAAGGTTGAAAACCCGCAAAGGGCAGCCTTGGCAAAAATTAGAGCGAAAAAGGAGAGTGGAAATACTCGAGTGAACCTCAGCTTGAACTACGTAAGGCTTGATTCCCATCTTTGGGATACGTAGGCAGCTTCATCCTGAAGTTCAGCCATAAACTTTTCCCTGATCAGCTTTGTCCATTTGATCATCTCTGTCATCTTTGTCTATTCAACAATCAAGAGTCCGATTATGATCTCCGGTACAGTGTTATTCAGACTAGGGGCAACTTTCCGTTGCCAAGTAGTGCTGCGGTACTATTCAGACTAGGGGCAACTTTCCAGTTGCTGGGATTCGGGGTTTGTGCATCTTAGTGACAGATCTCAAGCGTGTCCAGTTCTGATCCATATCGAAAATAGTTTTGAAAAGTTTTGATAAAAGTTGACTTTGTTCAAATTAATATTTTTACAACTAAGACCATCTCTAGACCAAAACGGGAAATTTTCAGTACCATAACCTTCAAAGTTCATTGATTTCAGTACAGAGTCCTCCTGCTCTTGCATACAAATTGAAGTTGCTTTTTATTACATTCATTAAGAAAACTTGAAAGTACTAATAAAGCAATAAATCCGGGGCATAGATAAGTCAGGTGTTCCTGCGCCCCCTCCCAGAGTTGGTCGAAGCCTCTAATGCCAAGCTGGGCCCTTCCTGTGCCTCTTCATTGAGCCAATCCAAGCACTCATCAGACAAAGTGCAACTAAAAGTAGGAGCGGGGGCCAGGAGTTCTCTTGTCCTCCATGCTGTGGCCTGCCGAGCGAGCTGCGCACCTCGAGCTGGGAATGCAGCTGGATACTCTATCCCCTCTACCGGACAGGTTTGATTGTGGCCAAACTGGCGTTGGAACCGGAACGGGAAATAGAATACGTAGTGGGTCAAGCCAATCAACTGAATCTCGATCTGTCGGGACATGCTGTAGCCCATTGCCGGTAGATTGAGCCAAGGGCACCGCCAAGCAATGCGGTCTGTGGATAGACTGCACATCCAATCAAACCACCATCCCTCGTCAAGGGCGTTGACTAGACGTTGCCTGAAGAAGTAGCCGCGAGCTGAGTATGCTGGGCAAGAGTCCACAACCTGCAACTTATCCATCAACCACACCTGGGAAGGGATGAAAAATGAGAGAATAAAGAATAGAGAGAAGTACGATGAGAGAAAAGTGAGAAAAGGGATTTTGTGAGAAAAACCGAGCTTGAGGATCGAGTGATGTGAGCAATACATATGTGAGATTGGGTGGGAAACATTACCTACAGCAGTAGTGGACTCCCCGCAAATCTGGTCATCTCTCGACGATAAAAGGCATCCAAGCCCATCAACGTCTCGGCCAGAGTCATGGCAATGCAGCCCTTACCCTCCTTCATGCCTTGGGTAACCTCAATCAACCGGACGCTAGATCCCCCAGAGCCTGAGGAAAACAGGAAATGAGATAGCATGCACAAACAGAGGGCATGTCGCCGGAAGCCTTGCCAATGATGGTCGCCACGGTCACCGGTATCCGAAAACCGATGAATCAAACTCGGAATATCTAGCATTCCGTCACAAATCAGAGATCGAGCGTCATACATAGTGAGTCCAGACATTCGCCCTAAGGTCTGAACATGACCAAAGTTAAGCTGGGGTAAGATCTCCTCGTCACGCTCGGATTCCATTAAAACTTGAAAATCTTCGAAGGTAGGGCATACCTCTTGCCCGCTAAAGCTAAAGACGTGAGTCACCGAATTCCAAAACCTCGCTGCGGCATGAAGAAACAGAAAGTGCAGCGGGGTGCGACTCAGAGTGAATAGTGCATTTATGCTGAAACCCCAGAAATTTAACTTTTCTGAGCCATCCAAGTTGTTAATCTAGGACGAGAGATTTTGGGCAAGAAATCCCTCCATTTCGAGCAAATCAGTGTCGAATTGAGTAGAACTACGAAGCTGAGACCTTTTGTAGGGGATAAGATTGAGTGGAGGACAGGTGTCAACATTTTGGTGATTCTTTCATTCATGGCCGGCCGGCCAAATATAGTGCCGACCGACCACCACTTTTTGGCCGATCGATCAAAGATTCTGGCCGATGGCCGTTTCTTGAGGCCGGTGGCTTTCTCCCGCGGCCGGTGGTCTTTCTCTTTGCTCCCTAAGCTGTTTATATGTTGAAACATGCTGAGAATTTGGAGAATGCCACCACTTCCAAGGCCCTCCGATGATGGATTTTGCGGTGTCACGCCCATTTGCTTATCGAGTTGTTGTAAATTTACTTATCGAGTTGTATTTCACTCTTTTCAAGTCTTTTTTTTTTATTTTTTTATTTTTTGCTTATCGAGTTGTAAGCTAGCTCACTACCTGATTATTACGATGCGAATGCTCAATTTTCAAACCGAGTTCAATTTCATTCACATTGTTATGTGATACCATGCGATGCGATGCATAGGAAGCACAAATGTAACATCATTTTGATTAAAATGGTTGTTTTATTTCCCTTATGTGTTTTGCAAAATACATTTTTTTTTTGAAAAGGTAAAACCTGCTTAAGGCAGTTCAATGTGTTCAAACTACTAGTAAAAAGGAAAGTAAAGCAAAATAAGAGCAGGGCAGCAAAGTATCGGAATGGATACTGGTAACCTCCCCTTGTGGTCAACGCACCTCCCGCGCCCTTGTTCGGGTCAGATATGTGGTTTGGCGCCTTCATTACTCGAGACAGTGCAAGAAAGTACACTTTCAGAACATTAGTAGGACTTCGAGTTGACCTCAAACCGTGTCTTCTATGAGCGATGCTCGGTACGCACAAGGAACGTCCCTTCCCGTATCCTTTTCGTATCTTGTGAATTCCACAAATCACTTCAATTATACCATGTTACAGTGCTTGGCATTTCAAGATCATGAATAACTGGTCCTTACCATATTTCAAGTTTCTATACACATTGCTTGCGTACACCGCATGCTTTACTTACATGTGTTCAATTTCAAGTTTCTATACACGTTGCTTGCGTAGACCGCATGCTTTACTTACATGTGTTCAATTTCAAGTTTCAATACACATTGCTTGCGTAGACCGCATGCTTTACTTACATATGTTCAATTTCAAGTTCCTTTTTATACACATTGCTTGCGTAGACCGCATGCTTTACTTACATGTGTTCAATTTCAAGTTTCTATACACATTGCATGCGTTGTCGCATTATGCTTTACCTACATGTGTTCAAGTTCCTTTTTATACACATTGCTTGCGTAGACCGCATGCTTTACTTACATGTGTTCAAGTTCCTTTTTATACACATCGCTTGCGTAGACCGCATGCTTTACTTACATATGTTCAATTTCAAGTTCCTTTTTATACACATTGCTTGCGTAGACCGCATGTTTTACTTACATGTGTTCAATTTCAAGTTTCTATACACATTGCATGCATTGTCGCGTTATTCTTTACTTACATGTGTTCTAGTTTCTTTTTATACACATCGCTTGCGTAGACCGCATGCTTTACTTACATGTGTTCAATTTCAAGTTCCTTCTATACACATTGCTTGCGTAGACCGCATGCTTTACTTACATGTGTTCAATTTCAAGTTTCTATACACATTGCTTGCGTAGACCGCATGCTTTACTTACATGTGTTCAAGTTTCTTCATACACATTGTGCACGTTGTCACGTGTTTTTTACTTACATGTGTTTGTGCCTTCATGGCATTGTTATGCGTCTCACTCAACTTGCGTTGTCACGCACTTTCGATTGCATGTTATGCATATTGCTAACAATATTGTACCTGTTAAGTTTGCTTTATTTTCAGGCACGATATTGTATGTACGGTTCATTTGAGGCTGGTGCAACCAGACGAACCGGACAGGTATTGTATCCTCTGCGTGAGACGTATTGAGAATTGCATAATTCTCTTACATCATTTCTGCATTATAGTGTAGTTTGGTGTATGCTAGCTTAAAACTGTCGCATGTTATGCTTCGTTACAGCTTTCTTTGCATGATCATAAGTTATGTTCGGCTTTGTGCATTGTCTTGCATTTTGCCCCTGCCTTCGAGCGCATATCTTGTTTGCCTTGCATGTTTGTCTAAGTCTTTGGCCTGGTCAAAAATGGGTCGTCTCTGGGCTTTGACAATCACTCCCGTCATTGTTATGACTTTCGAGTTCTGTCAAAGAGGGACAACCATAGACACCCCATTTTTGACCGTCCTCAGGACTTGGATGTCACCGGTGGGGACACTCGGTGATCATCTATGTTCGCGTTCGTTTTGAGTTCCCGGAGGCCTTGGTTGCGCGCCTTGCCTCAGGATCTCTCAACTTGTTCGTCTTGTATTTGGTTTCGCACCAAATATTTGTGTTTTTCCTCTGAGGGGTAGGGAATGCCTTGTTGACCATCCCCACACCCCATCGGCCTTCCCTTTGCATCACCGACCATTTATTTCTGACACCGGCCATGGTTTCTTAATACCAATGGCCGGTCGGCACTCCATATGGCCGGCCGGCTATCTGTTTGGCCGGCGACCTCCTTTTTTAGCCGGTAACACCTTTTTGCCTTCTTCAGGCATGGTGCATGCCAGCTATGCCAGCTGGAATACACCAAACCTACCCCGGGGCTAACATGGGGCTGTTTTGCCACTTTTGCCCCCTTTTGGTCAAAGCTTCTTGAGGAAGCTTGACCCTTTGTCAAAACTTCCTCAAGAAGCTTGGCCAGCTGTCTTAGCTTCCTCAAGAAGCCTTGACCTCCTTGCCCCCTTTGCCCCCTTTTACTTAGCTTCTTTGAGAAGCTTAGAACCATTTCTTTTACCTATATAAGCACCTCTCTTCTTCCATTGTAGAGGGTTAGAGATTTTGAACAAAAAACCAGAGATTATACATATATACATCTGTCATATACTCTCTCTCTCTATATATATATATATATATCCCTCTCTCTCATCCTTAATGTGTGTTTGGTGGCCTAGAAGGTGTGTTTTGAGCTTAGTTTTGCACTAAGACACACACCATTACACCTTGTTTCGACCTTGAGGGGCTTTGAGGGTTTGTTTTTTAAGTTTTGGACTGATTTTGGTCAGAAGAGAGTGGCTAGACCAGCTGTTCTTGAAGTGTTCTTCAAGGGTAAGACTTTTGCTTTATTTTCTCCAATCTTGCATTAGTTTTTGACCTACCTTGCATGCTGATTTAAGCTTTGTGTATAACATGAAAAAGTCTTGTATTTGCATGCTTAAGATCTTTCATTAAGGTCCTTTTGTGGTTTGGGGTCGACCTCCCATTCTTAGGCCTTGTTTGTCCCTTTTGGTGCTTTCTTTCTTAAGCTTTGGTTACTCTTGAGTCTTGGCCTTCTCACCACTGAAATCTAGTGGATTTTCAGTGGTGAAAAAGGGGTTTTCAGGTCTTGTAAAGGGAAGGGACACCCCTCTCCCTTGGTCTCTCATTTTGCTTATGTTTTGGCTTATAAGGGTAGCATGTATGCTTGGTTGTATTTGGCCCTATTTCAGAGGTTTTTGGGCGTTATTTGGGTATATCTTACCTCTGTTTTTGGTCGGATTTGTGGTCCCTTACATGCTTAATACACTTGCTTTGTACTCCCCCATTTTGCCTAGAAATGCATCTAGCCATTAGACCATCGTGCTTGCATGTTCTTGCCTAGCTTTGTAAGCTTTTGGTCATGATTTATCATGATTGAGGTCTGTTGGGAGCTGGTTTGGTCGCATTTGCCATATTTGGTATAGCCTCTTTGTATTTTGGCTTGTGAGCCTTGGGTGTGTGAGTCACTAGCATGCTTTAGTTGGGTTTTTTCAATGATTTGGAGTCATTTCATATGCCATTTCAGTCCCTAACCCATGCTTGTATGCCCACATTCATCATCACTTTCTTGCCTTGAAAGGTTGTTTTTTTGTGCCTTGGAAAATGATCATTGTTGCATGCTTTGCTTGCATGACATGGTTGATTTGGCATCTTCCTCTATACATTTTCAGAGCTTAATATGTTAGCCTAGCATCCATGTTTGTCATCTTGTGAGTGCCCTTGAAAGCTGCCTTTCACGCCTTAGTCTTAGGCTCATTACTTTGCATGCTTCTTTTGCATGATTGGCATCATCATTTCAGTGCACTTTGGCCACTGTTTTGGGGAGGTGGCTGAGGTTCCTCCATCCTAGTGTAAGTCCGTGCATTTGTATCTTGTAGTATACCATTACATTGCATGTTTGTTGCATCCTTGTAGTCAATGCATTGTTGCATGTTTACCACTTTGCCTAGTTGCCTAACTAGGTTGTATTGTAGCATTGCATGCTTGGCATATTGCACACTTGCATAGTAGCTTACATTGCATTTGGCATGTTTTGTAACTTAGTCTTTTGTACACTTGAGCCATGTTTGTATACATGCATTACATTGCTTGGTTTGGGGTGTCAAACCAAGCACGAAGATTGAGGAGTGTTCGTACTCAAGGTGACGTAACACGTCTCAATCCTTGGTTGTCAATCCCCTTGACCTCAACATGATAGGGTGTTGGCATTCATCTTTTTTTTTTTTTTTGTTTGCATGCATTAATATTAAAGTTGCACACTTGGCTTTTGGGCCATCATGCATCGAAGTACGTGATTGATGGCCCAAGGGTCGAGGGCCATGCTCCCTTGAGTCCATTGCATGATAGGGAGAATGGCCATGCATACATTGCTCTGAATTTCCTTGCCATGCACTGTCTGCCCTCTGCTGCTGTCAAAAACAGGTTCTGCAGGAATATTTGGCCGGTCGGCCACCTATACTGCCGACCGGCCATTCATTATTTGCCGATGGACTTATAAATGGCCGATAACCATCCGGACATGGCCGGTGGTGATCCCACTTGGTCGGTGATGCTACCCAGTGTCTAGAGAGTGCACCTCTGGAGTTGCGCAATTTTCAGAGGAGCAGAGCAGTGTAAACAGAGGCAACAATGGCATGGCACGAGTTTCCAAGCAAGGCGAGTCAAGCATGCATCATCCACGCATTTCGAGGCAGGGGCTGTGGCCACTTTAATTGTATGTTTAATTTGTTAATTAATTAGAAATTCTGTAATAATTAATTTAGTGTTATTTATTCGGACTGTAATATTTATTTGGACCCTCCGAGTGAGAGCAATTGTGTAATAAGTGTGCGTGAGTGTGTGTATGCTTCCAACCCCACGTCTTTCTTCCCTTTTATTTACCCGCTTATGATGGTGGACTAGGGCATATTTAAATTAGCATACCTTATGCTATGCATGCGTGCATTCATACATTTGTCTTGCATGCACCGGGCTCGGCGCATCATTCTAACTGCATTTGTATTTCAATTCCAAATTGAATACGTGTTAGTTGTAGCATTTCACATGTCATTGTAGATTAGCCGAGCCTATCTTATTTGCATTTTGCATGTGTTGCATTAGCCATCTTAACATGAACTAGGATCATGCATATGATTACTAACTAGTTTTTGTTTTGGCTCGGAGTACTCAGTAAGCATTCACGCTTTAGCATACCGCATGTGTGTGAGTGTTGCCATAACAGCATAATTACCATGAGGCTAGCTGCTTATGTGATATAACTGCTTGAATGCCTGTGGATGGAGGCTGAATTACCTAAATTGGAAAAATGCATTAAAACTGTGAGTTTTAAGCCCACTAGATAGTGGCAAAACCATCTTTTCTAAAAGCCCACTCGAGGGTGGCAAAACCTGCATTTTAGCCTACTTGCGAGTAGCAAACCATCTTCAAAACAAGCATGAAATGTTTTGCTCCAATTTAGGCGATTTGGTCTATATTTGTTCGTTGTGCGCACAATATAGTAATTCTAGGCTAATAACCGGAATAAGAACACATAACATTTTCAAAAGCGGATATCACGGTTAGTAGAGGCCGATCTTCGGATCAGGCGAGAGGGGGTGCTCATAGCTGACCTTCCCCAATCGTACCCAAGCTCCCGAGCCGAGGCAACTTGGTGGTGACGGATACGTGGCCTTTGGTACCGAGTCAGGGTTTCCTAAATTCCACCATAAAAAATATTTAGGTGGCGACTCTATATCTGGCAAAGCAGTCCATGTTTGACACTTCTTTTCTGAAAATCTGTTTTCTCAAAATGATTAGCCGGATTTGGACTCTTTGGTTCAGATTAAGGATCGTGACACAAATTGAGTCCGAACTGTAGTGAGGCCCACGGGCGCGTCTACAAAGGGTTCATACCTGGTTGGTCCCCGATCATGGAAACGGTCAGGTAATCCCATAAGATCTCTAAGTTGATCGGAGGATTCGAAAAGAGACATGCTAGTGTTGCTCCTACTTCAAGCTCGTTGTTGTCGGAATCACTTTCAGTGCTTTTTACAGCTTCGGCAGTAATTGGCTCAGCCATTTCCTCTGTATCACTATCATGCAGCTGGAAGTCAAAGAAGATTTCAAAGCCAGGAACTCGCTGCCTCTCAGAGTTGAATCAGGGCTCGGGGAAACCATAGAATGGGAAGACTTCACCCTCCCGAACAAAATAACCATTCAGGGTTCCCCGGATCGATCGGTGCACATGTTCATAGTGCTTACCGGTCTGCTTAGCTCTGGCTCTTCCGGCCATCTCTTTCCCTTTCCTCACCAAGTCCTCTTTGGTGGGCGTATAGCCAAGACCAAAGGCATGCGGGTTATATGGCACATCGGCCAATGCAATAACGCCCTTCCGACCACTTTTTTCCAGTCCCATTCTTGGCATGTGTTGATGCTTGTTCATGAAGTATACAGATTGGGCCCTAACATACAAGCCTTTATTAACAGCCAAAATATTCTGCACTACCTGGGCCTCAGCCAAGGTAAACCCCGAAAGGAAAACATCCTCTTCGCCATGCATAATCTCCAACACAGGTGATGTGACCTTTGGCGGAGGATGTATAGATGAATTCTCGAAGACTATGGCCACTCCTTTCCCGTGGAGGTACTGTAACATTTGGTGCACGATGGAAGAGACAGCTTTCACTTGGTGCAGCCAAGGTCACCCAAGTAGTAAGTTGAAAGTGCTCGGAACATCTAGAACATGGAACTCGATGTCCTGTTGAGCTGGGCTGACTTGTACTCTGATCTGCACTATTCCCATCACCTCTCTTCTTGTATTGTCATATGCCCGAATCACCTGGGCTATAGGCATAAAATCCGCCAGTTTCAGGCCAATAGCATAAGTCGTGTGACATGGACAGACGTTGATTGCTGACTCGGTGTCGACCAATACCACTGGTATCCACTTTTCTCGGCCCTCCACTAATATGTATAGAGGCTTGTTATGTGCAGACCCTTCCAGCGGCAGTTCCTTGTTCGAGAAGGTTAGACTTGGCGCAGCACCTCCCGGGAAGACTAATACTATTAGTTATTCCGGGGTAGTGTCGATGGACAACTTAGCTTTATCCATCGCTGACAATGCAGCCTGTCTGTGCACTCGCGAAGCCATAAGCAGACCTCAGATAGATATATCAGCTTGAATCTTCTTCCACCGTTTCAATATAGTCTCTTTTTTCAACAGTTTTTCTTTCAACTTCTTGACTTCTTTATCTTTCTCGGACGCCTCGGGTTGGTCCAGATGCGGTGGTTTGAAATATCGACCAATTCTTGTCATATGGTCGACCTCTTCCACATAGCAAGTGTTGTCGGGAAAATCTTCACCCCAATCCTCAATAGTATGGGCCAGGTGTAGGTCGTCGTCGTCCCACCAGATTCCTTCGGCAGCCGACATGTCACGACCCCAAACCGCCCCTAGTAGTTTGGTGCCGTGATGGCCAGTAATCCGTAATTACCGAAGGCCAACTTTTCAAAACTTAACACAATCAGAGTATGAATATAGGGGCTCACAAATGCGGAAGCAATAAATCAATTACAAGTGGTCCATAAGAGCTGTGCGAAGATCAAAGCAATGCCAAACATTCCAAATTAACTTTACAGCTTAAATACAACAAGGTGAAAATACATGTTACATCTTGATCAAAAGGCTTCTCGAGCCGACATATACAAAATACAACTAATACAAGTCAAGAAGCATGATTTTCAAGATTTGCCGACATGTGAAACAGGGCACCGCCGACGTAAATACAAAAGTAAGGCCGACATATACACGAATCCAAAACAAGCATCCAACGAACTAGGCGTCGCCGCCGTCCTGCTCATCACCTACATATATATAGAGGGGTGAGTACAAAACTCAGTGAATGGTACTAAAAATAAAGGTTTTGCATGAATAAAGCCGAGGTCCTTCAAAACGAAACACATCAGAACTTTAACAAGACAAAGGATGAACCGTATTCATCAATCAATTATTACAAGTATCCAGAGATGTTTACTGACATCGGCGAAACAAGGGATGAACCGTATTCATCATTCAAGTATCATAACATCGGCGAAACAAGGGATGAACCGTATTCATCATTCAAGTATCATAACATTGGCGAAACAAGGGATGAACCGTATTCATCATTCAAGTATCGAAACATCGGCGAAGCAAGGGATGAACCGTATTCATCATTCAAGTATCATAACACTGGCGAAACAAGGGATGAACCGTATTCATCATTCAAGTATCGAAACATCGGCGAAGCAAGGGATGAACCGTATTCATCATTCAAGTATCATAACACTGGCGAAACAAGGGATGAACCGTATTCATCATTCAAGTATCATAACACTGGCGAAACAAGGGATGAACCGTATTCATCATTCAAGTATCGAAACATCGGCGAAGCAAGGGATGAACCGTATTCATCATTCAAGTATCATAACATTGGTGAAACAAGGGATGAACCGTATTCATCATTCAAGTATCGAAACATCGGCGAAGCAAGGGATGAACCGTATTCATCATTCAAGTATCGAAACATCGGCGAAGCAAGGGATGAACCGTATTCATCATTCAAATATCATAAGCTGTACGATCCGTAATCGTTTGGTCAAAAGTATTGCGAAAGTTTAAAGTCCTCCAATACAAGGGACTTGTATTACTTAGGCCCGTAGCCCGATTTAACAAGGACCGTATCCTTTTATACTTAGTACTGCAAAAGTTTAGAGTCCTCCAGCACAAGGGACTTTCCGAGGTTAACAATCAAACAAGGCCATTTATTCATGCTTAGCAAATACCACGTCAAAACAAACAAAACAAGATTTATCAAAAGCAGGTGTAACATAGCTTTATTAGAAATACCACTCACCTAGTTCTTCAAGTGTAGACTCAAGCAAATATCAAGGTCCTACAAATCACACGGCAAACCACATTCTCAAAACAAGCTCTATATATATATGCAAATGATCTCGGCATTCTTGCCAGATCCGAGTCAAAGACAAAGCAAAACAAGCTGGGAGTTTAAACACTGCTCCCGTTCCTCGAAAACACACTGGGTACAGTCCAGGGCTAAGCCAAGGTCCCGCTAAACAAAGTCAGGAAAAATCTGGGTTTTCCTTTGAAGAATATGAAGAACATGATCATTGAAAGATGGATGCAAAGATCACGACTTGTTACAAGAATCTGAGTTTTTATGCCAAGAGTTCAAAATATATGGACCTGGGTACCCATCAAAGAAAGGCATGCAAGAACAAACACAAAACATGATTTTCGTTCCAACTTTTCGATCCAAAAGAGGTCTTTTTCAAGAACACATGGAAAACCGTTTTCTCTTTCCAAAACCAACTTCAAAACGATGCATGACATGCAAAACAAATCCGATCATGCAATGCAGCTAGATATTCAGCAAGAACAACCAAAGGGGATCAAGATTCTAACCTCAAAACTCGGATCTAACGGCTCAAGCCACAAGGATCAAGCTTGGAAGACTACTCTCACTCAAGAACTCTTCTTCCTCCTCTCTAGAGCTTCTCTCTCTAAAACAAAGATTTGAGACAAGAAAAATGATTTGTTTCAAGGTCTGTCGGCTGCCTTAACAAACAGCTCGGACACGTGGCATTATCGGATTGGTTCAGCTCCAAAAGGTGATTGATGGACAAGACAAGTCTCTGACAAAGCTTATGCAGCAAGCTCGGGTAAGACACATCGGCAAAGAGATGACATCGGCTCAAATCAAGGATCCAGCAACTGGATAGAAAAACATCGGCTAGGGAGGACGACACTTGAGTAAGCTGTGCCACACCTTGGCCGTGGTGTGCCACATCTCGGCCTAGGCCATACCTGCCTGCGGACAAGGTTCTAGTGCAAAACATCTCGGCAAAGAATGCCCGAGGTGACGATGGGGTTGAACAAGATCTCAAAACAAGTCTAAGTACAAAGGTTCAAGGGCGGATTAAGCTCAAGATGACCTCGGCTACGCACACACACAAAGCAAGGAACAAAATCATGCAAGCAACTTAAGCAAATCAAGGCAAGATAAGACCTTCAAATTAACATAACAAGCACGACCATGCAAGAATGTATGCAAGTATGTCAAGAGTAAGGTGAGGGTTGTTACATCCTACCCCCCTTAAAGAAGTTTGGTCCCCAAACTTGAATTACCTTGTTCCCAGAACAATTTCGGATAACGGACTCTCATATCCTCTTCCTTTTCCCACGTGGCTTCTGTGCCGTAATGCTCCTTCCATTCGACCTTTACCATCGGTATCGATCTGTTCCTCAATTGCCTCACTTGTCGGTCAACCATCCTCATTGGCTTCTCCTCGTAGCCCAAATCTTCATTAACTGTGATCTCGGAATGATCAATTACATGTAGTGGATCTCGGATGTACTTCCTCAACATCGAAACATGAAACACATTATGGACTTGGCTCAAATCTGGCGGCAAAGCAAGTCTGTAGGCAACGGGATTAATTCTCTCAAGAATTTCAAATGGCCCAATATAGCGAGGTGCTAACTTACCTTTCCTTCCAAATCTGGAAACTCCTTTCATTGGTGAGACCTTCAGGAATACGTGATTCCCAACTTCGAACTCTAACTCATTTCTTTTCTGGTCGGCGTAGCTCTTCTGTCGGCTCTGGGCAGTCCTAATCCTCTGTTGGATAAGTTTAATCTTCTCTGTTGTCACTTGAAATCAATTCGGGACCAAGCAGAGCTCTGTCTCCGACTTCGGTCCAACATATCGACGATCTACATTTCCTTCCGTACAAGGCCTCATACGGCGCCATGCCAATGCTAGCTTGATAACTGTTATTGTAAGCGAATTCCACTAAGGGTAAATGTGTTTCCCAACTTCCTTGGAAGTCCAACACACAAAGCCTAAGCATATCTTCAAGCGTCTGAATTGTCCTCTCAGTCTGTCCATCTGTCTGGGGATGAAAAGCTGTACTAAATCTCAGCTCAGCTCCAAAAGCCCTCTGTAAACTCTGCCAAAATCTAGAAACAAATTTAGGATCTCGGTCTGAAACAATTGACATCGGCACTCCATGAAGCCTGACAATCTCGTTCACATATAGCAAGGCAAGTTGATTGGCGTTGAAGGTAGTCTTAACAGGTAGGAAGTGTGCTGACTTAGTTAACCTATCGACAACAACCCAAATTGAATCCATACTCTTTGGTGTTTTCGGCAAGCCAATCACAAAATCCATGGAGATATGCTCCCATTTCCACTCAGGAATCGGCAAAGGTTGAAGAAGTCCTGCTGGTCTTTGATGTTCTGCTTTCACTTGCTGACAATGTAAACACTGGGACACGAATTCGGCTATCTCTCTTTTCATATTTGGCCACCAGAAGGTCTGCTTCACATCTTGATACATTTTGGTGTTCCCTGGATGGACAGCAAACTTAGAACTATGAGCTTCCTGTAAAATCTTTTTCTTCAGCTCTGGGATGTCGGCCACGCATAACCTTCCTTCAAACCTGAGCACTTGGTTCTCGATGGTGTATCCTGGTCTCGGCCTTGTGTCAATCTCCTCGGCTATTCTCTTGAGGAAGTTATCCTCCATCTGTCTTGTCTTAACCTCATCCACGATAGTCGGCTCCACTGACATCACGGTTAAACACGCCAAATTTCCTTCTGACTTTCTGCTCAAAGCGTCAGCTACACTGTTAGCTTTCCCGGGGTGATATTGAATTTGCATATCATAGTCCTTCAACAACTCAAGCCACCGTCTCTGTCTCAAATTTAATTCCTTCTGAGTGAATAGGTACTTTAAGCTCTTATAGTCTGTAAAAACCTGACAAGTTGCTCCGTACAAGTAGTGACGCCAAATTTTTAAAGCAAATACCACAGCCGCCAATTCTAAGTCATGGGTAGGGTAGTTTTTCTCATGAGGTTTCAACTGACGAGATGCATATGCTATAACCTTACCCTTTTGCATTAATACACAACCCAAACCCTTATGCGATGCATCACTATAGACATGAAATTCTTCGTTACCTGATGGTAGTACAAGTACTGGTGCTGTAATTAACCTCGTCTTCAGTTCCTGGAAAGCTGACTCTCGATCTTTTGTCCATTCGTACAGTGTCCCCTTCTTAGTCAGTTGCGTTAACGGAATTGCAATCCTTGAGAAATCTTTCACAAACTTTCTGTAATAACCTGCCAAACCCAGAAAACTACGAATCTCGGACACATTAGTCGGCCTCGGCCAATTTACTACGGCTTCAACTTTGCTAGGATCTACTGAAATACCCTCTTCATTAATTACATGACCCAGAAATGAGATGGTAGAAAGCCAAAACTCACACTTGTTAAACTTCGCATACAATTTCCGTTCTCTCAAAATCTGTAAGGCAAGTCTCAAATGGTTTTCATGTTCAACATCACTCTTGGAATAGATCAATATATCATCAATGAAAACGACTACAAATTCATCTAAATACGGTTTGAAGATTCTGTTCATTAAATCCATAAATGCAGCAGGGGCATTAGTCAGTCCAAAAGGCATTACTAAGAACTCGTAGTGGCCATATCTTGTTCGAAAAGCAGTCTTCTCAACATCTTCGGCTTTAACCTTAAGCTGATGGTAACCAGACCGAAGGTCGATCTTAGAAAAGACTCGTGCTCCTTGTAACTGATCAAGCAAATCATCAATCCTAGGCAGCGGGTACTTGTTCTTAATGGTGACCTTGTTAAGTTCTCTATAGTCAATGCAAAGACGGAGTGTGCCATCCTTCTTCTTAACAAATAAAACAGGTGCTCCCCACGGTGAAGTGCTCGGCCTAATAAATCCCTTATCTAACAACTCTTGCAACTGCAGTTTCAATTCTCTAAGTTCAGCAGGGGCCATTCTATAAGGTGGTTTGGAGATCGGCTGCGTTCCCGATGTAATATCGACAGTAAATTCTATTTCTCTATCGGTCAAGTGGCCAGGCAATTCATCCGGAAAGACGTCAGGGAAATCACTAACAATCGGAATGTCGGCTAAGTTAACATTTCCATTCTGATCACTCAGTATACTACACAAGTAACCTCGACACCCTTTCTGAATTAACTTACAGGCCTTAATGGACGAAATCAAGTATGGTGGGGGCACTATCCCTTTACCTTGGAAAATAACCTCGGCTAGGTTTGGGGGTCTCAGTGTGACACTTTTTGAAACACAGTTAATAGATGCATCCTTTGCAACTAACCAGTCCATTCCCAATATGATATCAAAATGAGCTAGGTCTAGAGGCATTAGATCTACTAGCAACTCAACATTCTCAATCACAACAACACATGCTCTGTAAATGGATGCTACAAACATAGATCTCCCAGATGGAGTAGATACAGACAACACATAATTAAGGGGCTCTAGTTCTCTATTAATTTTCTCGGCAAACTTAGTAGATATAAACGAATGAGTAGAACCCGAATCAATCAACACATAAGCATCTTGGGAGCAAATTAGAAGTATACCTGACACTACTGCCTCAGCATTCTGAGTGTCTCCTGGCACTAATGCAAACACTCTGCCCTGTCTCATCTGTCCCTTCTCAGCATTTCCTTTCTGAACGGGACCCGAGGTATTCTCTCCTTTCCTGTTGTCATCAGCCTTTGTCTTGGGGCAATCTCTCACATAATGGCCCATCTCGCCACATTCATAACAGGCTCCAGACGTTCGTCGACAGATCCCGAAATGTTGTTTCCCACAATCCGAACACATCGGTTTAGCACTCCCTTCTTGTCTTACGTTACTAGTACTGCCCATGTTCGTTCTCTTCTTGGTGCTCAGTTGTCCTCGGCGATTGTCATAGTTCTGCCTTTTTCGCTGGTTTTCTCCCGAGCTCTGGTATCGGTTCAGATTAGCTTCGGCCTGGATGGCTTTGTCCAATACTTCGGCATAGGTCGGCATATCAAGCAAGTTGACCCGGTCTTGAATCGGTCCACGAAGTCCACACTCGAACTTCCTGGCCTTCATATATTCATCGTTGGTCATGTGAGGCACAAACCTTACCAATTCAGTGAAAGCGCGGTCATATTCCGCCACTGTCTTGTTACCTTGCGTCAGAGTATGAAATTCGGTAGCTTTACGGTTTCGAACACTTAGGGGAAAATGTTTCTTGTAGAACAACTCTAAGAATCGGGTCCAGGTCAAATCTGGATTGCTCCCTCTAACCGTCATCCACCACCTGCAGGCGTCATCATCTAATGTGAATGCTGCCAACGTCACTTTCTGAGCGTCGGTGCTAGGAAAAATCTCGAATAACTTCTCCATTTCCAAAACCCATGCCTCAGCCTTCATCGGCTCTACACCCCCAGAGAACCTCGGTGGTCTCATTTTCTTGAACTCCTTGATCAAAGCTATCGTTCCATCCCCATACAAGGCTGGTTGCGGGGGAATCTGCGGCACTGGAGGAGGTGGAACTACATTTCGGCCGTTGGTCTGCTCGGCCTGAGTCGACGTAGCACTCGCGAACTGTTGTCTGGTTTGCCGCAACTCGCGGGCCAAACCTTCAACTAATCTTTCCAATCTGTCCATTCTATCTTCGGGCTGATCTTGGCCAAGCGGTGGTCTACCTCTCCTCATGATGCTATGAGCGTGCAAAGTATGACTTTTAAACAATTAAGCAAATAACCACATAGACAAGCAACAAATAAGCATATCAAGACAATGCACATCTCGTTCAAATAACAAATACCATGATGCAACCCTGACATCTTTCTAAGGGAAATCCTATGCTCTTTAGGACTCAAGTGTGTGAATAACGTATACCGAGGAACTTGTGCTCTGATACCATTCTGTCACGACCCCAAACCGCCCCTAGTAGTTTGGTGCCGTGATGGCCAGTAATCCGTAATTACCGAAGGCCAACTTTTCAAAACTTAACACAATCAGAGTATGAATATAGGGGCTCACAAATGCGGAAGCAATAAATCAATTACAAGTGGTCCATAAGAGCTGTGCGAAGATCAAAGCAATGCCAAACATTCCAAATTAACTTTACAGCTTAAATACAACAAGGTGAAAATACATGTTACATCTTGATCAAAAGGCTTCTCGAGCCGACATATACAAAATACAACTAATACAAGTCAAGAAGCATGATTTTCAAGATTTGCCGACATGTGAAACAGGGCACCGCCGACGTAAATACAAAAGTAAGGCCGACATATACACGAATCCAAAACAAGCATCCAAAACGAACTAGGCGTCGCCGCCGTCCTGCTCATCACCTACATATATATAGAGGGGTGAGTACAAAACTCAGTGAATGGTACTAAAAATAAATGTTTTGCATGAATAAAGCCGAGGTCCTTCAAAACGAAACACATCAGAACTTTAACAAGACAAAGGATGAACCGTATTCATCAATCAATTATTACAAGTATCCAGAGATGTTTCCTGACATCGGCGAAACAAGGGATGAACCGTATTCATCATTCAAGTATCATAACATCGGCGAAACAAGGGATGAACCGTATTCATCATTCAAGTATCATAACATTGGCGAAACAAGGGATGAACCGTATTCATCATTCAAGTATCGAAACATCGGCGAAGCAAGGGATGAACCGTATTCATCATTCAAGTATCATAACATTGGCGAAACAAGGGATGAACCGTATTCATCATTCAAGTATCGAAACATCGGCGAAGCAAGGGATGAACCGTATTCATCATTCAAGTATCATAACATTGGCGAAACAAGGGATGAACCGTATTCATCATTCAAGTATCGAAACATCGGCGAAGCAAGGGATGAACCGTATTCATCATTCAAGTATCAAAACATCGGCGAAGCAAGGGATGAACCGTATTCATCATTCAAATATCATAAGCTGTACGATCCGTAATCGTTTGGTCAAAAGTATTGCGAAAGTTTAAAGTCCTCCAATACAAGGGACTTGTATTACTTAGGCCCGTAGCCCGATTTAACAAGGACCGTATCCTTTTATACTTAGTACTGCAAAAGTTTAGAGTCCTCCAGCACAAGGGACTTTCCGAGGTTAACAACCAAACAAGGCCATTTATTCATGCTTAGCAAATACCACGTCAAAACAAACAAAACAAGATTTATCAAAAGCAGGTGTAACATAGCTTTATTAGAAATACCACTCACCTAGTTCTTCAAGTGTAGACTCAAGCAAATATCAAGGTCCTACAAATCACACGGCAAACCACATTCTCAAAACAAGCTCTATATATATATATGCAAATGATCTCGGCATTCTTGCCAGATCCGAGTCAAAGACAAAGCAAAACAAGCTGGGAGTTTAAACACTGCTCCCGTTCCTCGAAAACACACTGGGTACAGTCCAGGGCTAAGCCGAGGTCCCGCTAAACAAAGTCAGGAAAAATCTGGGTTTTCCTTTGAAGAATATGAAGAACATGATCATTGAAAGATGGATGCAAAGATCACGACTTGTTACAAAAATCTGAGTTTTTATGCCAAGAGTTCAAAATATATGGACCTGGGTACCCATCAAAGAAAGGCATGCAAGAACAAACACAAAACATGATTTCCGTTCCAACTTTTCGATCCAAAAGAGGTCTTTTTCAAGAACACATGGAAAACCGTTTTCTCTTTCCAAAACCAACTTCAAAACGATGCATGACATGCAAAACAAATCCGATCATGCAATGCAGCTAGATATTCAGCAAGAACAACCAAAGGGGATCAAGATTCTAACCTCAAAACTCGGATCTAACGGCTCAAGCCACAAGGATCAAGCTTGGAAGACTACTCTCACTCAAGAACTCTTCTTTCTCGTCTCTAGAGCTTCTCTCTCTAAAACAGAGATTTGAGACAAGAAAAATGATTTGTTTCAAGGTCTGTCGGCTGCCTTAACAAACAGCTCGGACACGTGGCATTATCGGATTGGTTCAGCTCCAAAAGGTGATTGATGGACAAGACAAGTCTCTGACAAAGCTTATGCAGCAAGCTCGGGTAAGACACATCGGCAAAGAGATGACATCGGCTCAAATCAAGGATCCAGCAACTGGATAGAAAAACATCGGCTAGGGAGGACGACACTTGATTAAGCTGTGCCACACCTTGGCCGTGGTGTGCCACATCTCGGCCTAGGCCATACCTGCCTGCGGACAAGGTTCTAGTGCAAAACATCTCGGCAAAGAATGCCCGAGGTGACGATGGGGTTGAACAAGATCTGAAAACAAGTCTAAGTACAAAGGTTCAAGGGCGGATTAAGCTCAAGATGACCTCGTCTACGCACACACACAAAGCAAGGAACAAAATCATGCAAGCAACTTAAGCAAATCAAGGCGAGATAAGACCTTCAAATTAACATAACAAGCACGACCATGCAAGAATGTATGCAAGTATGTCAAGAGTAAGGTGAGGGTTGTTACACGACAAGCATTCGTTCGGCTCTGTTCGGATTATCTTCTCATTACAAATCTCCTTCGTAGGGTGTTGGGCTTTTCCAGCTTTTCGGTTGTCTCCACCGATTTCTTGTTCAAATCGCTTCAACGTGGCTTCTTGTTCTGTATGTACAATACTAACAATGCCCAGTTCCTGAGCCAATTGTTCTACACCAGTGTTGTCTGATAGTTTTCCCTTCCCATCAGCCATTTTGGCCATTGCAACAATTTTGGTTTTCTGTTCTTTCGGCTTCAATTCAGTTCCCTCATCTATATCGGGTTCATCACTTAGCCACCTAGAATTGTCTGTTAACCCGTTCAAATCAGACCAATCAATATGCATGTCCCCTTGATCTTGCTCATCAAAGAACTGCAAATTGTCTATGTCCTCCTCCAGGTTGGCCAGATCATCTAATCCCTGACTTGGGCCATCCTCTCGAACTACATTGACCTCCATCCTAGTCGGCAACACCACTTCTACCTTAGCTTGATTAATTGGCACAATATAGCAGTATGGGTTGTGCATCCCTTCAGATAAGTCTTCAGAGCCCTCGGGCAACGGATTGACATTCTCCACCAAGGCCAACCTCTCTTTATTTTCCATTGTCACCACCACTGGTTCGGGTTGGAGTGTAAACATGTTCATCATGCACAAGTTCGTGCTCTCAGGGATGAACAACACAGGCTTAAGTAGGTGGAATGGGGTGATATACATACTGGGGTCATAAAGGACGGCTAGTGTATGGATGAGGTTTATATGCCGGGGTGGAGGGACTTGGTTATATGGTGGGAGAGGATTTGTAGTGATGTTGGGTTTTTAGGGAGGTGCTATCACCTTATTGCCAATGAGATCTTGAATCTCATGACGCAGCCTATAACATTGATCAGTGTCATGACCGTGCTGCTAGTAAAAAGCACAATATTTGGCCGAGTTATGTTTTGGAGGGAGAGGATCGGGTAATGGGCGTTGTTCTAACGGCTTAAGATGCCCTTTTCTGATCAGGACCCCTAGGGCTTTGGATAAAGGCACGTAGAGCGGGGTAAAGACCCTTTGAGATCGGGCCTAATTGGTTGAGTTTTTTGAAGTTGTGTTGGATGTGTTGGCGAAAGGGTTGCCAGTTTTAGGTGTGATGATAACCATACTCACATTTGAGGGCCGTGCAGAGGTGCTACCACTCGTGGTTGCATTGGAGCTACGTGTAAAGGGCCTCTTGGGCTGTTCCTTCTCATTGTCTATCAGCCCCTGTTTCATTGCATCCTCAATTTGAACTCCTATCTCGTGGAGCTCAGTGAATGTAAACAAAGGCAAGACTATCATCTTCTATAATAATCTCCCTTGCAAGTTACGGAGCCATTCTAATTTGGTTCATTTCAGATGGCTTGATAGTCATCACAGAGGCCTTAGCCCTCCATCGGGTCACAAAATCGAAGAAGCCCTCCTTTGGCTCTTGATGAGTCACTTCAAGATCACAGGCAGTGACCTCGATCTGGGTATTGTAGGAGTACTGCGCAATAAAGGGCTCAGTCATTTCCTCCCAACTTCTTTTCATGGAGTCCTCAAGCTTTGCATACCAGATGGCCGCTATACCTGACAGGGTCCGGCCAAAAAGCGACAGCTTCTGAAGTGTAGTGAGACCCATTGGTCATAGGATATCAAAAAATAATCGTAGATGGACCATAGGATCCCCGAAGCCGTCGAACTGGTCTATGTGCGGCATCTTGAATCTGTCCGGTAGAGTTACAGCGGACTCTGTGTATCCATCCTCAATGTCAGGGATTGAATTCACACCATGTGCCCGCTTGAAAAGCTTTTCTAGCTTGTTGACTTTCAGTGCAGTGGGGTCAACCTCAAATTCAAATGGCACCTCCGTTTGGTACACTGGTGCCATGGAGGTCTGAGGTGGGATCAAATCTATTGGAATGCCTGGATTCTCTTGGACATTGACAGTAACTCTGGGTGCTGGGATACTTGTTGGGGGTGCAAGGGATACAGAGGCTACTGCCTGTTGTGGTTGTTGTTGTTGAAACCTATTTATCACTTCTGCTTGGCAGGCTGTGACCTTAGCTTGGCAGGCAGCATCTAGCCGCATGGTCTTAATGGTCTGCTGGAGCTGACGAAACATGTCTTCTATGCTAACTGGCGGATGTTGAGCTATCAGAACTGGTCAATACTCTATTTCTGGTGTAGAAGTAGAAGACTGAGCCTGGCTGGGCACAAGTGAAGTAAAAGGTGACTGCTGGACTAGTGAATTATGCCTGATCCTCCTTCGTCTGGTAACCGGTAAGAGTGAAGCAAACACTGGTTGTCCCCTAACAAGATCCCCAGATCTGTAAAGTCTTCTCACTCAAGTCCAGAGTGCTTGGGTGGTAACAAAATTGTCCGAAGCAATGGTAAAAAACTACCTTGCAAAAAGAAATAAAGCAAAAGAAAACAAAAACTAGAAACCGCACAGCACCTCGGGTCAAACACTAACAACACGCAATTGCAATCATAAGTTGTAGAACTGTACTCAATAGTGATTTCTGCCTTCAAAACTGAAGCCCAAACTTGCAATTGATACATACGTTCTTGCAGAGTTTCACTCTAAAGCACATAATAGTTAAATGAGAGCCAAAACACCCCTATAAGGGGAGAAGGTTACCCAGTCCTAGTTTCGTCAGGAGCTAGGGTTCACTATTCACGCAAAGTGTTTCACATAATCCTGAATTTGGTAAGCAACCTGTCCTTGTTTGGAACAGTCTCTATGGCTTTCGATATGCAACTAGGTCGATTGGTCAAAAAGGGGACCTCAACAAGACAACTTAATATACCTCTCACACCTAACACCGAGAAGTGAAAGGAGGATCAAGTGGTATAGCGATAGTCTAGATCCAAGGGTTGTGTTCCCATCGTGGCAGAGCCAGCAATCGGTCAGCCTTTTGGCAAGCTTTTCCAAGCAAGCCTTCGGCAAACCGTTCAGGAATAGTAGATGGCAAACACTATGACTTAGGCGCACCGATGCAAATGCAAATGCAAAGAAATATGTAAGTGTAGATAAAATATCATAAAATGAGTTCGAGTTAAGTTCTCTAAGTCCCCAGCGGAGTCGCCAGAAACTGTAGCTCGGCTTTTTTGCGCCCCCTTTCGGAAGGTTTGAAAGAAAACCCTACAATTCGGACTCTCGCGATTCTAAATCTAATCTCATAAGTGCAATGTGAAACAGATAATCACCAAAGAGTCCAAATCCGGCAAATCGTTTGAAAAAAATTGATTTTAGGATAAAAAAAATGCCAAAATTGGACTACTTTGCCACTTGCAGAGTCGTCACCTAAATATTTTATTTTGGAAAAATTTAGGAAATCCATGACTCGTGCAAAAGGCCATGTATCCGTCATCCCCACAGTTGCCTCGACTCGGGAATTTAGGTACGAGAGGGGAATGTCATGAATTGGGCACCCCCACTTGCCCAATCAAAGATCGGCCTCTACTAATCATGATACGATTTTTTATCAACATTATGTGCTCCTGTTCTGGTTATTAAACTAGCTTTACTATGTGATGCACACAAGCAAGTATAGACTAGTTTTCTCAATTTGGAACAATTCAACTCATGTTTGTTTGTGAAAATGGTTTGAATTTGCCACATCAAGTGGGCTCAAAGTTTGCTGATTTGCCACCAAACATAGTGGGTTTAAAACTGATTTGCCGCTAAACAAAGTGGGCTTAAAACATACATTCGTTGAATCGTTTCAATTCAAACAACACTCCTTCATCCACAGGCATTCAACTAGTTTATCAAATAAGCATTTAGCCTCATGGCAACATTCACATTCATGCAAGTATGCTAAAGCATAAAACTTACCTAGTACTCCAAGCTAAGAAAACACGAGTTAGAAAAATATGCATGATTCCTAACTATATAAGATACCTAATGCAACACATGCAATATGCAATTAATAGGCTCAGCTACTAATATGGCATGTGAATCAATTTGATAACATGCGGTTAAACACGTATTCAAAGAAGGTATTGAAATAGCAATGCGATTTGAATGATGTGCCGAGCCTCAGTACATGCAATACAAATGAATGGATGCAAGTATGAGGTATGCTAATTGAAACGTGTCCCTAATCTAACCAACAAAAGCGGATAAATAAAAGGAAGAAAGACATGGGGTTGGAAGACATACACATTATTACGTTTTGCTGTCATGAAGAAGAGTCCGAATGAATAAAGCTAAGCTAACTAGCAACTATGCTAAGCTAATTAAGCTAATTTAAGCTAATTAGGCTAATCAGACTACTTATTACAAACCAAATGAATAACTAGCTAAACTAATTAACTAATTATTACAACACTTGAATGAATCAACTAGTAAGCTAACTAATTAATTTACAACACAAATGTAAACAACCTAAGCAATTAAGGTATTTAACTACGCTTCCACTAGTCCACCTCGGGAAGTGAAAGATACGCATGCTCGGTTTTTACCCGAAAAGACCTTTGTTTTGCTCTCAAAAGCCTCTGTTTGCAGAGTTGAACATTTCCAGAACCTTTCTGCTCCACCTTACCAACATTCTGCTGAAGTTTACATCAATGGCCAACCGGCCATGGATGAATGTTGTCGGTCATTTGCCAGCCAAAAAGGTGGTCTGCCGACCATCTATAGTGCACTGTCGGCCATGGATGGTGGCCTGCAGGCCATTGATGCATTGGATCACTATGCTGCAACAGAGTACAAACAGAGCAAAAAAAAGGTTTTTCCAAGGATCGTCTGCACAATTCACCCCTCCTTTTAATGGACAAATCCAAGGAGTTGTGAACTTAAACCACAAACCACGAATCTAAGTAATTCCATTGCATGATGGCTTGTGTTTCAAGGTGTGCAAGCTCAATGAATGCAAAACAAGACGCTCAAGAACCATCACTCTATCATGCATGATCAAGTGCAATGGAGACCTAGGAAACTTGAGACATTTCATCACTTTGAGTATGAAATGTCCCAATTTTTCTCATGTTCAATTAACGTCCGATTGAACACACAACACATAAGTTATTATCTTGCTCAATTTTAGTCCCAAGTTGTTAGTTACTCATTTTAACTTACCAACCATTACTTAATCCAATTAAGTCCAAAAGGTGAGTTAGAGTCCTCTAATGGAAAGAATGCTCAGAACACAAGTTGCTTTGGGTATGAAAGAAGTCTCGTACCGTTGGTAATGAACCCCCAAACGGATTAAACCATTAAGCATGAAACCTCAATTCTACATTTAGGCAAACAAATGACTTGAAACAACTTTCAAAGCAAAAAGAAAACAAAGAAATGAGGGAGGTTGCAAAGGTGATTAGTGCTGAAATGAAGTGCAAAACAACACCAAAGCATGCAATCAACTCAAACAAGAGGTGTCTAATGGCCTAGAACACCAAACTTGTGAAGACTATTACACTACAACCATGAAAAACAAGACTCAACTGACCCAAACAGCCCAAAATAGAGCTAAAATAAGTTTAAAATAATGGTAAAAACATGCTGAAATATAGGTACAAAAAGCTAGAAAATCATGCTAACATATGGAGTTAACTAGGCGAACAAACATGACACAAAAAGGGGAGGCTAACCCCTCCAAATTTGGACTTCAAAACAACTTTTTTGTCACTAAAAATACTCTGAAATTCAATGTTTAAAGGCCCGAAAAAAGATGGTTTAAAAAAATGGGAAACACTAGTGGAGAAGCCTTACAAGCAAGGTAGAAAAAAAGGTGAACCACCCCGTACCTTAAAATGGCTTCAAACCACAAATTTCAGCCCATTTTTATAGAGTTTTTATAACCCAAGAACAGCCCAAAAACAGTTGGAAAAGATTGGAAAACAAGTATACTAAAACAAGTTAACAAAGCAACTATTGTACCTCTTGAAGAGAAGTGCAATTCTAGGCAACAATTCAAGCCAAAAAGCCACTTGTAGAGCTCCAAGAGGGCCTCAAAGAACCTCATCTCAAAGGTGATCAAGTTTGGTTAAGGAAGTCAAGGCAAGAGTGTAGTGTAAGTAGGCAAAAGTGTAGAGAAATGCAAGAGAGAGAGAGAGAGAGAGAGAGAAATCTAGGGAGAGATAGAAAATTTTGAGTTTGAAATCTTCCAACCTTAAAACATGAGAGAGGGACTCCCTATATGTAGAAAACATGAATTCTATACAAGGAGATCCAACTCTCTATGTGCGTACAAATACAAGCATCTGTGCAACCAGCTAGCACAGCTGGCACAAAATATCTGCGGAAAACACTGGTGGCCGGCCGGCCATCAGTGGTGGACAACAAGGCATCATTGATGGCCGGCAGACCAAAAGCTCTGGCCGGCAGCCTTCATAGATGGCTGGCAAGCTACCAAAAACTGCAGGAGAGGAAGACCAAGACATGATCCAAAACGAAGACAAAATGGATGAGGGGTTTGAAAGGTTCGAACCTGTGGCGTTCTGCTGAGGACTTCAAGCACTTGATGAGCGAATTCATCATCGGATGTACCTGCAAGAACATCCAAGTCTCGAAGGGTCGTCAAAAATTGGGTGTCTACATACACATGAACAAGTTTAATTAATTTTTTATACTTCAACCGATTCCTTGTCTTTGTATGTATCAGGCTAAATTTACTCCAATTGCGCTCACAATTATAAGAAGACGTTGTTTGGCTCAATACTCTCACAGCCACTTTTTGGAGTGCCGAAGCCGATGTACCATAATGGATCCACCATTTAGCTATATACAAATCAATCAATGATTAGTGATTATGTTATAATTTGACATAGATGTGTTGGCAATGTAACAATGATATGTAATTAAAATAGTTAATAGTTGATTGAGTATATAATAATTACCAGGATTTGTTGCTTTCACTGCTCTTTTGGCTAACACGGCACCAAAAGAATCTTCTTTATTACAAAATAAAGAGATTTGCAATGAACAAAACGCAATAAGTAGTTTTACAAACACAATTCACAAGTTAAATAATAAGTGATCAGTTTAACTAATATTAAATAATGACTAACTTGGTTTATCGTCTGTATTTGCTCCTTTAAATCTGGTAAAAGTCTCAAAATCACATTTTTAACTCCACTCATCACTTCTCGAGGATTAGAAAGGTGCTCCCTATATTGGAATATGGGATTTAAAAAATGATCAACATTCAAATATAAAATAATAATAAAAGTGAGACAAAGGAACACATAATTTCTAATTTAAATAAATTAAAAATTACTTACCAGCAGCATGCAAGTCCGTGTGCAATTGGAAAGCCCATCAATTATTAATAATCTTCCAATAATCTGCATAATAACGACAAATTTGTTTGATGGCCAACTTTGGTCTATCCATCGCTTCATATGTAAAACCCATTGTTGGCTTTTTATCCTCATCTACAAGTCTAAGCACCTTTAGAAGTGATTCTTGAACTTTTAACACATTTGTAGCCCTGGTCGAAAAATCTTTACTTTGTATAATTCTTTTTGCTTCTTTTGCATCATCCTTTTTGGGCCATTTGCTTTGCTTCCACTCTTGAGAATGAAACATATCCTGTAAAGCAGTCATATGTTTAACAATGCTTTCCAAAGTAATGAAATTGGTGGCAAAGCATGTGATGACAGGACGTAACAACTCTCTATCTCCTGTGAATCTCTTCATGAAATTAACGACCCAATTGGAGTTGTAAATAAAGTGTATGATTACTTTTGCAGAATCCAACACCTTTGCCACACTTTTTTTTCTTCCTAATATCCTCTAACATAAGATCAATACAATGAGCTGTACATCCTGTCCAATACAGATTCTCCATTTTTTGCATCAGTTTGTAACCAGTTGCCTTTATTGCAGCTTTGTTATCAGTTACAATTTGCACAACATATTCTTCTCCAATTTCATCCACTACTTTGTCCACGAGGCCCAAGTAATAATCAGCTGTCCTACTAGGTACATCAGTTACATCCATAGAATTCTGAAAAATTGTTCCACAATTGCTATACACAAGAAAATTAACAATGTGCTTTCTTGTGGGCCCAGACCATCCATCACACATAATTGTAACACCTCTCTCAACCCAACTAGATTTATGAGATTTTATCCAATTTTGTAAAGCTTCATACTCCATCGGTAAATACACTTCAGTTACCTGTTTAGTAATAAATAACAAACAAAAACTATTAACAAGCATCTTAATAATTTATTTATTTTTAAACATGGAAAGAGTTTTTTCAAACTTTAAGTTAGAGGCTTACTTCATAAGACCTAGGTAGCTTTGTTCCTTTTCCAACCTCTCTTGTAGTATCCAACATTGGTTCTAGCCATTTAGAATTAACAACATTAGTAGGCACCAGGGTGAACAATACAAACTGGCTAACTGCTCTTTCTAATTTTTTGTTTCCTTCTTTCAAGAATCTAGAGGAGAGTTTGGATTGTATGTTGCCTTTGGTCCTATGAAGATCCACATCTATGTCTAATAATTGAACTTCTGG
Organism: Camellia sinensis; assembly: GCF_055761805.1. NCBI lineage: Eukaryota > Viridiplantae > Streptophyta > Magnoliopsida > Ericales > Theaceae > Camellia > Camellia sinensis. The sequence continues at coordinate 89,695,274 of NC_138965.1, forward strand.
AGAGGATGTATTAATCCATTTCCTACCTGTACTAGCCTCACGAACACTATGACTTCGCCGAGCAAAACCAGGAGGAGGTGCAACCTCAATATCACTAGCCCTAACTTGTCGGGCTATAACCATTTCTAGGTCCTCCTTATCATTTTCATCATCATCACACTAACCGGCTGTAATTTGTTCTGTCAATTTCTCATTCATCTTCCTTTTGTCAAGCTTTTTGCCTTTATAATTATTCAAATGATCCATCATTAGTGTTCGAACTTCACCATTGACATTAGCACAAGGTACGGCTTGACCTTTCATATGGGCCAAATGTTGCTTCAACCTAGTTATACCACCATTTAGCTCTTTTCCACAAAATGTACACCTATTTTATGCCTAGTATTTTCTAGTGGAATTCTAAATTTCCAACCAATATCATCACTTGGAGGTTTTCCACTAGAACCACCTCTGTGAACCACCTCTGTGCGCCATTAGAACTTTCAATTATGTACAATAACAATTTTCAATTGACAAATATTGTAATTCTAATTTAGTTACTAACAATAATGCATTTAAAATAAAAATAAAAAATCTAAAATATTAAACCTCTTTGCTTAACAATTAAACCTCTTTAAAAAAATCTGACATAAAAATAATCTAAAATAAAAAAAATCTGACAGATTAAAAAATCTGAAATAAAATCTAAAATAATAAAACAATTTGAAATAAAAAATCTGACAGATTAAACTTCTTTAAATAAAAATAAAAAATCTGAAATATTAAACCTCTTTAATAATTAAAAAAAACAAACAAACAAACAATGAACAATCACAAACATTTCTACTAACCTTGTTTGTGGATCCAAGCTTTTGACAGATGAAGATCTTGATTTCAATATTTATTTTTCTTGTTTTTTTTTTCCCTTGCTCAATTGAGAAATATATATATATATATATATATATTAATATTTGAACAATCATAAATATATATATATATATATATTAATATATCTCACATCCCATACCATAATATAAATAGCAAATATATATAGTGGCGTAAATGGCAATTATGAAACAAAAAAAGAAAAAAAAAAACAAATATATAAACAGAACAACAACTATAAAACAAAGCATGACAATGACACACCTTCTTTGAAGAGGCTTGAAAATGGTGCCACTGGGAGATGGGTTTGGGTTCAATTCGATGCTTCTCCCTGCAACACTTTACAAGATCGATGCCACTGGGAGATGGATTTGGGTTTGATTGAGGATTTGGGTTTGGTCTGATTGAGGGTTTTCATTTATGGGTTGTTGTCTTCTCAAGTTGAAGATTGAAGTGAACTCCACCACACAGCTCAAAGAAAGAAGCTTAGATCTATGGAGCCAAGCCACAAAGAAGTTTGAGTGTGAAATGTGAACTGCAAATCTGCAACTGGTATCAAATTTATGGTCCGTGAAAGTGTGAAATTGCTTTAAGAAGACAAAGCACTTGAAGCCACAAAGGTCTGAGTGAGTGATGTACATGTATGTGATGGGTTATTCCTTTCTTTTTCGCATTTGCTTTTGCTTTTCCTTTTGCTTTTGCAGGTGCTCTACTCTATTTCCATCTATACCAGACGATTATTTTTGCTTTTACAGAAGGTTCTCTACTCCAATTTCAGTCGTATCGATGATGGCAAACGTGTATCAGAACTGTATCGCTCATGTATCGAATTCAGGCGGAATCGTATCGAGAATTGGCCACTACAACTGCGAATTTCATTCTCACTGGTATACCGGCCCATATCCAAATTGGCACTCCAAATTTTCAGTACAAACCGGCTGATACAGTATGAACCGGCCGATATTTAGAACTATGGGCATACATCTTGGTATCAATATAAATGGGATAGTTTTGCTTGCTTTGATGCTATTTTGCACTCATTTAACAAATACATGGAAATCTCTCCGGCAGCCTACTAAATTCTTCATTAATTCGATAGGGACTGTCGAGTATTACCTCTCTTTGTTAATGTTTATCTTTGTACCTTGTATCTTGATCCTCATTAATAAAATTCCTTTTAGCTAACAAAAAAAATAACAAAACAACTAGAAATAGTATCTAACTTGAACACTTTCTGTATCAGAACATATTTACAAGTAACAGTGATAATCCAGAATATAGAATAAAAACTCTTTATTTAAACAAACCAGAAAAAATGCACAATAAAATTATGTAATATATTAGAATAAAAAATTACAAAATAATATTACATATTCAAATAGAACACAAACAACACTGTAATGAATAACAATATAACAAGAAACATAATCGGACTCAAACACAAATTTGAGTAAAAACTTCAAGTAGACATTAGTTCAACCAAAACAAAGAATGCGAATATATGTATTTAACCGAGCAAAAGTGATAATCTATATAGATATAGCCATAATTTATTTTGGTAAGAGTTCGAGCTGATGGAGTAGGGGTGAACTCTTTAATTATATTTTAACTATACAAACATACTAATGCTAAAAAAATAATAAAAAAACTACTCAGATTATACAGAACCAGAATAAATTCTAGATAAAATAATTTTAAACAAATAGAACCAAAAAATACAGAATATCAATCTGTATTAATAAAACAGAAAAAAAAAAACAAGGATGAATAATAGTTTTGTATACAATAGAACCCGAATTGTCGTAAGATTGTCATAACAAATGTATACTGTGTAAACATGTAAATAATTGAACCAAATATGCTACCAAATTATATATAAAATTATAATTTTAGACAACAAAAATTGTTTGGGTAAAACAAAACAAAATCATATAGAGAGAACTAGAAAAATTTGTAAACGAAAACAAATTGATCAAGGCTTATATAGACACAGTGTCCTTAAAACAAATTCGTCCCAACTATGGTGCTCACATGAGTTTTATTGAACATTCGTTTTATTGAACAATCGAAATCTTGCAGAAACAGCACTACTACTGCAAGTTTGGTGATGGGTCGTTGAACACACCAAAAATAAACCCTAAACTACACCAAATTCTTTTAGAATAATGGCAAGTCCAGGTATCGATCTACAGGGACAATTGTCAAATTAAACTAATTTAATTGTTAAATTCCTAAATTAATTTTGATAAAAAGATTGGCTGTTCATAGCCTAAATTAAGAACAAATAAATTAAGCTAAGGAATTAAATTATCAATAATAAATGAAATTGGGTTTACTGAATTGGGGAAAAAACTAGGGCAAAGAGTCCACCACTAGCCACGTAATTAGGGTTTCCAATTGAAATCAATTATGCTATGGTTTGAACGGGTTAATGCTTCGCAACTACAAGCTCAAAGCATTTAACAAGAAGATCATCACATTCAATGTAGGAGCACGAACCATCTCAAGTAATACGAATCGTTCACTCTAAACTAAGGTAGTGATACGACTCATTCCTCGTAGCATGGTTCGTCTCATACTTTGAAAGTGAAGGAATAGAAAACTCATGTATGGATAACATTCAACAATCACAGAAAGTAAAATATTCGAAGAAATAATAAAAAATATATAAAAGAAACTTCTAAATCACCATACAAATGTTCAAACCTTTAGATAATTAAAATCAAAAAGAAAACAAAATAATTACATGGCTACGGTTTCATCAAAACTCTAGAAAAGGAGACTAGCCACTCATGGAGGAGTGAAAGGAGGCAGATGGAGAAGGAACCACCATGAGAGACATCCTTGAAGCTTTTAGTTTCTCTTCCCTTCCAAACCCTAGCCTCTCTCTTTAGGTCAAAACAAGTTCAAAACCCTAATCCAACCTTTTCCTTGCCTTTTTATCCTTCTAATCCCTTCCAAACAGGTTTAAAACGTCGGATTGACTTTCCCAGAAAAAGTCAACGCACATGCAGGAAAGTCAACGCACTTGCGAGAAAGTCAACTTTCTCCAAATTCTGTCCTTTTGCCCATTTTATGCTCCGACTATATACAACCTGATTGACATTCAACACACATAAAGTATACAGTTTGACCAGCAAGTGAAGTTAAAAGATTCTAATTAACAGCCTCAATGATGTACATTTCGGCCTTAATTACATCCCCAACTTACTAGTTGCTAGTCCTCAAGCAAGTAATAAAAATAAAATCAAATAAAAAAAAATCTAGCTAGTTCATCTTTCGTGAGAGAACGGTTGCATTTAGTATATGCAACAAGCCTTTAAACCACAAAGTTACCCCAAGTGGACGAGTAAAGTCTCGTGAGGGTTTTAAGAAATGATACCCACAAACATTAACATATTCATATATACTCAACAACAATTGACCACATTACTCCACCTAACAATCAACTTATGTGCCACTACAATGTGATATTGAGACATAATGAGTCATTAAAGGCACAGTGGACAAGCATGAAGGAACCTATTGTGTCAAAATCACAATTCAGTTAATACAAAAGTAAAGTTCCCTGTACTTGTGCATGCTAGTAGACAAGTCATGAGTACCATTGGTGTAAAGTGCAATCTCCATATTAGTTAACTGTTCACTATAATAGCCAAGTGTAACTCATAATAACACCCAACATATATAGAAAAACTAACCTGTTGCAGCCAAGATTCTCAAAAGTTTTTTTTTTTTTTTGATGACTGTGCAATGTCCTGATCCATTAAGCTTTCTAATCAACCCATGTAACAAGCATTGGGCCAATGACTCCCAAACCAGACGGTTTTAGGGCACCAGGTGTAAAGACACCCCTACGGGCTTAATAACTCGAGTTGAAAAGGCTACGAATCCGAACAAGTCATTCTTCTTATTTTTCCTTAACTGTGCAATGTCCAAGTCCCTTGAGCTTTCTAATTAACCCATGTAGCAAGTTATGGGCCAATGACACCCAAACCAGACGGTTTTAGGGCATCAGGTGTAGAGACACCCCTACGAGCTTAATAACTCGAGTTAAAAATGCTACGAACCCAAACTAGTCAAGTGTCTTTTTTTTTCTTTTTTTTTTTTAAGAATCTTGGCTCCTCATTTATTCTTTTCTACAACTCTTGCTATTATCAGTGATGTACACTAGGGATTATAATAAAAAGATCACCGCAATGATAGTGTGTTCATGTGAATTAAGGCATACTCATGACAAGTGTACTAATACCACAAACACAGACAACTCTCCTCGTGCAAACATCGCATTCAAGTATCTACCCAATAAACCCTTTCCATACAAGTCTACTATGCTCTCCAATAAACATATGCAAATATCATCACCCTACTAGCAAAAAGTCACATCAAGTGAAGTAATGCAATCAAGTGAAACAAGTATAAGCATGAATTATGAGCCAAATAGAAATGCACAAAAGAAAATATAACCCTCATCCCCCAACTTGAATATGACATTGTCCTCAATGGAAAAGTAAAGAGAAATGTGAGAATATTACCAGAATTGTAGGTGCACATCCAGGTAGGCAGGGAGTAACATATACACACTTCACACAATTTTATTTTTTATTTTTTGAAAGAAAAGAAAGAACAAAAAAGAAAAACAAAAATAAAACTAAAAGAGACAAAGCAATATACAGGCGAGTACTACGGGGAAGCCGGTGGTGGTGGTGGCGGGAAATGCTGGGCAAACAAGGTTTGCATCAAAGAACGCGTCTCAAAGGCCTCATCCTGAACCCGTTGCTGGATGGCGAGGTTGTCGGCGTGCAGCAGGTCGAAAGTCGCCTGAGAATAGTCTTGATGCGCCTAAAAATTCGTGCGCAACTCCATGAGACTCTGCTAGTGAACACGAAGAGTACTGTGGACCTGATCCACAGAGTGCTGAAGCTGTAAGTACTCCTCGCGAGTCATGTAGAGTGGGTCCCCTTGGGGAGGCACGGGGGGAACAGGATGAGCTGGGTGGTCACGTACAAGGTCCTGGGCCTCATCAACTGGGGCACCAACTGGCTGCGGGATGCGAGATATGCTATGCTGCCATTCCCGCTGGCCGAAAGTTAGATACCCTCTATCAATCTCCTCATCCTCAACAATGGGGAGGTGGTTCAGCTCAAACACAAGTGTCAACAAATTGGAAAATGGTAGTGGCCAAGCCAGGTTCTGCATAGGATCAGGCCGAACAGCCTCTTATAGAAATTTCTGCAAATTCATCCAGATGGTATGTGCAAGCGGGACCTGATAGCCATACTGATACCCGTGTAAAACCCGAACAAACTCCAAATGACGCTCCGCTCGATGCCCAAGTGGAAGGACATTCTTATGGACCATGGAATCAATGAACAGCAAGCGGCTTGGCAGCTTGCTTCACCGCAAGCATGTGAAACTGAGGTCACTGTGGGACCTCGGGAAGTATTGCTAGATGAGGCTATGTATGGGCTGTCGATCCTCAACTTCTGGGAAGGGCTGATATTTCGGCTTGGTGAAAAACCCTAACACTGTGACAATCAGGGATGAGGTGATGTGGACAACATGACCATCAATGTTAGAGAGCAGTCCATCCGCGGTGGGTGTCTCATACAGGTTCTGGTAGAATAGTCGTACCAGATGAGGATAAGTGGGCACTGTCACAGCGCAAATGCCCAACTGTTGCCGGAGGTGAAGCTGCTCAACGGCCCAAGTAGTGTTTGCGTCACGCTGAAAAAATAGCCAATTGAACTATGTGAGCTTGTGAAGAGGGTGTGAAGCCCACTCCGGTCAGGGCAAGTCACTCGGTGGTGGTGGCGAGGATGGTGGTGACAGTGGCAGTGGTGGCGCCGAAGAGATGGAACCTCTGGCCTTCTTAGAGGCCCGACGTAGACATCCCCGAATGCCCCGGGAGGATGAGTCCCGTTCTGTTCTTCTGTGGGCTTACTACAGTTCGGACTCGATTTGTTGTCACGGTTCTAAATCTGAACCAAAGAGTCCAAATCCGGCAAATCGTTTTGAGAAAAACAGATTTTGAAAGAAGTGTCAAACATGGACTGATTTGCCAGATACAGAGTCACCACCTAAATATTTTTTAATGGGGAAATTTAGGAAACCCTGACTCGGTGCCAAAGGCCATGTGTCCGTCATCACCAAAGTTGCCTCGGCTCGGGAACTTGGGTACGATTGGGGAAGGTCAGCTATGAGCACCCCCTCTCGCCCGGTCCGAAGACCGGCCTCTACTAATCATGATATCCAATTTTGAAAACGTTATGTGTTCTTATTCCGGTTATTAGTCTAGAATTACTATGTTATGTGCACAACAAACAAGTATAGACCAAATCGCCCACATTGGAACAAAACATTTCATGTTTGTTTTGAAAACGGTTTGCTACTCGCAAGTAGGCTAAAATGCAAGTTTTGCCACCCTCGAGTGGGTTTAGAAAAAAAGACGATTTTCCCACTATCTAGTGGGCTTAAAACTCACAGTTTCAATGCATTATTCCAATTTAGGTAATTCAACCTCCATCCACAGGCATTCAAGCAGTTATATCACAAAAGCAGCTAGCCTCATGGTAATCATGCTATTATGACAACACTCACACGCATGCGGTATGCTAAAACATAAAAGCTTACCTAGTACTCCGTGCCAAAACAGAAACTAGTTAGTAATCTTGCATGATCCTAGTTCATGTTAAAAATGGCTAATGCATCACATACGGAATGTCACTTAGATAGGCTCAGCTAATATATAATGACATGTGAAATGCTGCAAATAACATGTATTCAATTTGGAATTGAAATACAGATGCAGTTAGAATGATGCACTGAGCCCAATGCATGCAAAACAGATGAATGAATGCAAACATGCTATCATACTGTATGCTAATTTCAACATGCCCTAGTCTACCATCAGAAGCAGGTAAATAAAAAGGAAGAAAGACGTGGGATTGAAAGACATACACGCACTCACGCACACTTATTACACAATTGCCCTCGCTCGGAAGGTCCTAATAAATATTACAGTCCGAATAATAAATACATTAATTATTACAAAATTTCTAATTAATTAACAGAAAGAATGCCAAAAGAGGAAAGGTGAGCACAACCCCTGCCTCGGGATGCGCAAGTGATGCATGCTCGAACCCGTCTCGTCCGGAAAGCCTGTACCATACCATTGCTGCCTCTGTTTTCACTGCCTTGCTTCTTTGAAAAATGCCAAAGTTCTGGGATAGGTTCCTTGCACACTGTAGAATACCATCGGCTGGAGGAAATGCCCACCGACCATATATAATTTCCATCGGCTTCTGATGGAGTTATCGGCCATTCACCAATGACCGGTCGGCACTGAATGCTGCCGGTCGGCAGAAACTTCCTGCAGAAGACAGTTTTGACAGCAACAGAGGACAGACAGTATATGGCATGGGATTTCAGGCACATGTGAGCATGGTCATGTTCCCCATCATGTATTGAACTCAGGGAAGCATGGCCCTCGATCCTCGAGCCATCAATTGTGCATGATAGCCTAAGAGATCAAGCTTGCCATTTGATGTAAAAATGCATGCAACACACAAATGAGGACCAAGACACTATCATGTCGAAGTCAAGGGCCCCGGTGACCGAGAGTTAAGACGCGTTACATCACTTATAGTATGAACGCTCCTTAACCCTCACACTTGGTTTGACACCCCAAACCAAGTGATGCAATGCATGTTATGCAAACATGACTCAAAGATACAACATGAGATTAAGATGCAAGGCATGCCAAATGCCATGCAACTACCATGGCAAGTATGCAATGTTAAGCATGCAAGATGCAAATGCAATGCAAACATGGACGATTTAAGCAATAGGATCATCATGTTACCACACCTAATGAAGCAATCATGCAACAAACATGAGACAAGCATGCAATGGTGGACTTAAACCATAAAGGGGCAGACCTCAATCCACCCCAAAACAGTGGCCAAAAGTGCCCAAAATGGTGGACAAACACTCATGCAACACGCAAGCCAATGGACCTAAGGCTAAGGCACAAAAAGGGGGCACTTTACTTCCACTAACATGACCATTCATGGCATGAATTAGACAAGAAAAAACAGAATCCTAGCATGCAAAAATGGACTCCAAAACCCACTGATATGGCAGCTTAAGTGGCTCCAATGAGATGCATGCACCAAAACTCATTTCTAGGCATAAAAGGGCACATCTTCAAAGCATGAAAGAGGTCACATATGCAAACATACAAACATGATTTATGGACTAAAATACAATCCTAAATGATGCCAAATCATGAGGATGGTCTAAGCTACGCATGCTAGAGGCCAATATACTCAAGGCTTACAAGGCAAAACACAAAGAGAGGACACCAAACATGGCAAGCATGACTGAAACAGATGGCCAACAGGCCTTAAACATGGTAAAGTAATGCCAATACCTTCATGAAATTAGGCTAACACATGCAAGAATCATGACCTAGACACAAGATGCATTTCTACGCCAAATAGAGGAATGTAAAGCAAGTATGTTAAGCATGCAAAAGGGCACAAATCCGACCAAAAACAAAGATAACATGTGACCTAGAGACACCGAAAAACCTCTGAAATAGGGTCAAAATCAGTCAAGCATGCATGTTGCCTTTTAAGCGAAAACAAGGATAAAAGAGAGACAAAAGGGGAGAGGGGTGTCCCTCCCCTATGCAAGACCTCAAACCACCTTCTTCACCACTGAAAATCCACTGGATTTCAGTGGTGAAAAGAGCAATACACCAAGGGTCAACAAGGCTCAAAGAAAAGGCACCAAAAGAGGCCAAAAGAGGCCTAAGAGGGGGAGTTCGACCCCCAATGCCAAAATGACCTCAATGAGATGTCTTAAGCATGAAAATACAAAGCTTTTTTCAGTTATACACAAAGCCTAAAACAGAAAGCAAGATAGGTCAAAAGCCAATGCAAGATTGGGGAAATTAAAGTAAAGTGATTACCCTTGAAGATCCTTTGAAGAACAGTTGGTCCAGCCACCCTCTATTGACCAAAACCAGTCCAAAACTTCAACAAACAACTCTTAAAGTGCCTCAAAGTCGAAGTAAGGTGTGGTAGTGTGTGTGTTAGTGCAAAACTAAGGTAGAAATGCACCTTTAGGCCACAAAACACACACAAGGGAGGAGAGAGAGGGAAATATAGAGAGAGAGTGTGTATGTATATGTATAAGCTCTGGTTTTTCTCTCAGAATTGCCAACCTAGAAGAAGGAGGAAAGCTCTCCTCTTATAGAAGTCCCCCTTGCAAAGCTTATCAAACAAGCTTGCTTAGAGGGAAATCCCTCCATACACGTGTATGGAGGGGAACAGAGTGGGTGCCAGCTATCACAGCTGGCACAAAATATCTACTAAAAGTAGATGAACAGTAGTCGGCTGCTCAAAATTTCTATTTTGACAAAATGGACTGCCGACCAGCAATATACATTGCCGATGGAAAGAAAACACCAGCCGGTGGCCTCTGGCCATGGCCGGTGGTGTGTGGGGATGCCTCACAAGGCATTCCCTGCCCCTCCAAGGCAAAACACAAGTGTTTGGTGCAAAACCAGACACTAAACAGTCGAGTCGAGAGATCCTGAGGCGAGGCGCGCAAGCCGAGACCTCCAGGAACTCAAGACGAACACAAACATGGATGATCACCGAGTGTTCAAACGGTGACGTCCAAGTCTTGAAGACGGTCAAAAATGGGGTGTCTACAGTTGCCCCTCTTTGACAGAACTCGAAAGTCATGACAATGACGGGAGTGAATGTCAAAGCCCAGAGACGACCCATTTTTGACAGGGCCGAAGGCTCAGACAAACATGCAAGACAAACAAGATATGCGCCCGAAGGCAGGGGCAAAATGCAAGACAATGCACAGAGCCGGACATAACTTTTGATCACGCAAAGAAAGCTGTAATGAAGCATACATGCGACAATTTTAAGCTAGCATACACCAAACTACATTACAATGCAGAAAGGATGTAAAAGAATTATGCAATTCTCGATACGTCTCACTCAGGGGATACAATACCTGTGCGACTCGTCTGGCTGCACCAGTCTCAAATGAACCGTACATACAATATTGTGCCTGTAAAGAAAACAAACTTAACAGGTGCAATATCGTTAGCAACATGCATGATAGTGTACTCGAAATGTGTGACAACACAGAGTAAATAGGAAACATAACGATGCTGTGAAGGCACAGACGTGTAAGTGGAGCACGCAGTCTACGCAGGCAACGAAATTGATCATGAGCATGCGGTCTACGCAAGTAATGAAATTGAACATAAGAATGCGGTTTACGCAAGTAGAACATGTGGTCTACGCAAGTAAAAAATTTGAACAAACATGCGGTCTACGCAAGCAAAACATGCGGTCTACGCAAGTAAAGAAATTGAACAAACATGCGGTCTACGCAAGCAAAACATGCGGTCTACGCAAGTAATGAATTTGAACAATCATGCGGTCTACGCAAGAAAAACATGCGGCCTACATAAGTAATGGAGTTGAACAAACATGCGGTCTACGCAAGCAAAACATGCGGTCTACGCAAGTAAAACATGCGGTCTACGCAGGTAATGAAATTGAACAATCATGTAGTCTACGCAAGCAAAACATGCGGTCTACGCAAGTAATGAATTTGAACAATCATACGGTCTACGCAAGCAAAACATGGGGTCTACGCAGGTAATGCATTTGAACAAACATGCGGTCTACGCAAGCAAAATATGCGGTCTACGCAAGTAATGGAGTTGAACAAACATGCGGTCTACGCAAGCGAAACATGCGGTCTACGCAAGTAACGAAATTTGAACAAACATGCGGTCTACGCAAGCAAAACATGCGGTCTACGCAGGTAATGAAATTGAACAATCATGTGGTCTACGCAAGCAAAACATGCGGTCTACGCAAGTAATGAATTTGAACAAACATGCGGTCTACGCAAGTAATGTGTATGAGAAGAGTTAAATGTACACATGTAAGTAAAAACATGTCATTCACGATGCTGGAATGTAAAGTACTGTAACACAGCATAATTGAAACGATTTGTGGAATTCACAAGACATGAAAAGGATACGGGACGGGACGTTCTTTGTACGTATCGAGCATTGCTCGCAGAAGTTGTGGCCTGAGGTCAACTCGAAGGTTCACTTTTCAAAAGCGTGCTTTCCCACATTGTCTCGAGTGATGAAGGCGCCAAACCATGTAGTTAACCCGAACAAAGGTGCGGAAGGTGCGTTGACCGCAAGGGGAGTTTCACTGGTATCAATTCCGACACTTTGCTACCCTGCTATTCTATGCTTTACTTTCCTTTTTACTAGTAGTTTAAGCACATTGCACTGCCTTGGGCAGGTTTTATTTTTTTCTCAAAATTACACATTTTGCAAAACACGTGATCGGAATGAAACAACCATTTTGTTCAAAAGATGTTGCATTTGTAAACTTTCTGTGCATCGCATCGCAAGGTACCACACCACAATGTGAACGAAATTGAACCTTTTTGAACACTGAGTATTTGCATTGTAATAATTAGGTAGTGAACCGACTTACAACTCGATAAGCAAAACAAAGGCCTGATATAACCAAACAAATGTGAGTACAACTTGATAAACAAATCAAAAACTCAAAGAGAGTGAAATACAACTCGATAAGCAAATGTACAATAACTTGATAAGCAGACGGGTGTGACTCCGCAAGAATCGATCACCGGGGGAGGGATCGGAGGTGGTGGAGTTCCCCAATCCCTAGCATAAACAGCTCAGGGAACCAGGAGGAAGCCCATCGGCCAGGGATAGAGGCCATCGGCCGCAAGGAATGGCCATCGGCCAGAAATTTGTTCGGTCGGCAAAAGGTAATGGCCGGTCGGCAGAACATTTGGTCGGCCGGCTATGAATGAGGGAATCACCAGAATGTTGACACTTGTCCTCCACCCAACCTTATCTCCTACAAAAGACCCCAGCTTCGTAGTTTTTATCAATTCCTCACTGATTTGCTTTAATGGAAGAGTTTCTTGCTCAAAATCTCGCAGCTTGGATTCCTAGCTTGGATGGCTCGGAAAAGTTAAATTTCTGGGGTTTCGGATAAATGCACTATTCACTCTGGGTCGTACCCCATTGCACCTCCCGTTTCTCCATGCCGCGGCAAGGTTTTGGAATCCGGTGACGCTTGTCTTTAGCTTTGCTGGGCAAGAGATATGTCCTACCTTCGAAGATTTCCGAGCCTTAATGGAGTCCGAGCGCGACGAGGAGCTCCTGCTCCAACTTAATTTCAGCCATGCCCAATCCTTAGGGCAAATGTGTGGACTCAGTATGCGTGACGCTCGGTCTCTGATTTGTGACGGGATGCTGGACATTCCGAGTTTGATCGATCGGTTTTCAAATGCCGGTGATCGCAACAACCATCGTTGGCAAGGCTTTCGGCGACACGCCCTCTGTTTGTGCCTGTTATCTCATTTTCTATTTGTCTCAGGCTCCAGAGGGTCTAGTGTCCGGCTGACCGAGGTTGCCCAAGGCTTGAAGGAGGGCAAGAGCTATATTGCCATGACTCTGGCTGAGACGTTGATGGGCTTAGACGCCTTTTATCGTCATGAGATGACCAGATTAGCAGGGAGTCCACTATTGCTACAGGTAATGTTTCCCATCCAATCTCACATATACATTGCTCACATCACTCGGCCCTCAAGCTCGGTCTTTTATCACAAAACCCTATTCTCACTTTTCTCTCCTCGTACATCTCTCTATTCTTTATTCTCTCATTTTTCATCCCTTTCCAGGTATGGTTGATGGACAAACTGCAGGTTGTGGACTCTTGCCCACCATATTCGGCTCGTGGCTACTTCTTCCGGCACCGTCTAGTCAATGCCCTGGATGAGGGATGGTGGTTCGCTTGGATGTGCCGCTTGTCCGCAGACCGTATTGCTTGGCGGTGCCCTTGGCTGAGCTTTCCGGCAATGAGTTACAATATGCCCCGGCAGACTGGGATTCAATTGATTGGTCTTACTCACTGTGTATTCTACTTCCCATTTCGGATTCGACGCCAATTCGGCCAGGATCAGACCTGCCCGCCAGAGGGGATAGAGTATCCTGCTGCATTCCCAGCCCGAGGCGCACAGCTTGCTTGGCAGGCCACTGCGTGGAGGACGAGAGAACTCCTGGCCCCCGCTCCCACTTTCAGTTGCACTTTGTCTGATGAGTGCTTGGATTGGCTTAATGAGGAAGCACAGGTTGGGCCCATCTTAGCGTCAGAGGCTTTGACCAGCTTTGGGAGGGGGCGCAGGAGCACCTGACTTGACTATGCCCCGGATTTATTGCTTTATTAGTACTTTCAAGTTTTCTTTATGAATGTAATAAAAAGCAACTTCGATTGTATGCAAGAGTAGGAGAACTCTGTTTTGAAATCAATGAAATTGAAGGTTGTGGTACTGAAAATTTTTCGCTTTGGTCCAAAAAATGGTCTTAGTTGTAGAAAGATTAATTTTAACAAAGTCAGCTTTTATTAAAACTTTTCAAAAAAAACATTTTCGGTGTGGATCAGAACTGGACATGTTTGAGATCTGTCACCGAGATGCACAATCCCGGATCCCTGCAACTGGAAAGTTGCCCCTAGTCTGAAGAGTACCGTGGCACTGCATGACAACGGAAAGTTGCCCCTAGTCTGAAGAGCACTGCACCGGAGATCATAACCGAACCCTTGAATGCTGAATAGACAAAGATGACCGAGATGATCAAATGGACAAAGTTGATCAGGGAAAAGGGTTATGGCTGAACTTCAGGATGAACCTGCCTACGTATCCCAAAGATGGGAATCAAGCCTTACGTAGTTCGGTTTAGGTTCACTCGAGTATTTTCACTCTCCTTTTCTGCTCTAACTTTTGCCAAGGTCGCCCTTTGCGAGTTTTCAACCTTGCGAGCTCAGTTTTTATATTTTCCAATTTTCTATGCTCTAACTTTTGCCTAGGTCGCCCTTTCGGGTTTTCGGCCTAGCGAGCCTCTCAAGGGTAATATTTCTTCAACTTGTCCATGTTGATCGGTTGGGAAAATTCCAGGCCATCTAGGTCCATCAGAACCATGACTCCACCTGACCAGATAGCTTTGATGATGTAGGGACCAGTCCAATTAGGTCTGAACTTGCCCCTCGGGTCGTAGATGGGAGCTCGGTTGTCTTTGAGCACCATATCTCCTTCCTTTAGATTCCTGGACTTAACTTTCTTGTTGAAAGCTCGGGCAATTCTGCGCTGATAACCTTGAACATGGTACAGTGCTTTCAGTCTTCTCTCATCAAAGAGCATGAGTTCCTCAAACCTGCTCTACTGCCAATCTGCTTCGGCTATTTGACACTCAGTCAATACTCGTAATGACGGAACCTCAATTTCGATAGGTAGAACGGCCTCCATCCCATAAACTAATGAATACGGAGTCACTCCGGTAGAAGTTCTAATTGAAGTCCTGTAGCCCCACAGAGCAAACGACAGCTTATCTGGCCAATCCCGGTAGGTTTCCACCATCTTTTGCAGTATATGCTTAATGTTCTTGTTGGCGGCCTCAACTGCTCCGTTGGTTTGCGGCCGGTATGTGGATGACTTATGAAAAGCCACGTTATATTTCTCCAACAAGTCAATCACTTCCTTCTTAAAGTGGGACCCATTATCCGAAATAATCTCGTTTGGGACCCCGTAGCGATAGATGATGTTGTTTCTGATAAACTTTGCAACGTGCAACGCCTTCAACACGGCATATGATTGGGCCTCAACCCACTTTGTAAAGTAATCTATCGCGACTAGGATGAACTCATGCCCATTCGATCCCTTCGGAGTGACAGCCCCAATCACATCAATTCCCCAAACTGAAAATGGCCATGGCGAAGTCATGAGTTTTGACGGCGGGATGTTTATGCGGTTTGCATGGATCTGACACTTGTGGCATCGCCGAACAAAACTGATGCAATCCTCTTCCATGGTGGACCAGTAGTAATCCTGTCTTAGGATCTTTCGTGCCAGCATTACTCCGTTCATGTGCGCACCGCACTCTCCTCCATGGATGGCCTCCATCAGGTGCTTCAATTCTTCGGCTTCGACACATAGCTTGTGCATTCCCAGATGGCCTCTTTTATACAGTTTACCCCCACAGATGATGAACTGAACGGCCATTCTTCTGATTGCCCTTTTATCCTTGGCATTTGCCCCTGACAGATACGCTTCCTTCTCCAAGAAGTTCCAAATATCGTAATACCAGGGGTTGTCGTCCTGAGCCTCATCTATGGCGGAAATTGACTCATATGCTGGCGCAAACTTCTGGTCAATAATGACTGGATGCATCTGGACTCCGGACGGGATGTCTTTCATGGAAGATAGAGTTGCTAGTGAATCTGTGAACCTGTTGTTCTCTCTTACTAGGTGGGTGAAATTTAGCTTCTCAAACCGAGGAATTAACCAATCCAAGGTCTGGTGGTAAATTATCATCTTTTTCTCTTTGACTTTCCAGTCTCCTTTTGCTTGAGACACAACAAGGTTCGAGTCCCCAATGACGTCCAACCGTCTTGCCCCTAGTTCTAGGGCTGCTTCTAGGCCAGCAATACATGCCTCATATTCTGCTTCGTTGTTCGAGACTTTGAACCGGAGCTTAAATGCTAAAGGGATACGGGAACCGTCAGGTGCTATCAGCAACACTCTTATCCCATACCCGTACTGGTTTGACGCTCCGTCAAAGTACATCGTCCAAGTTGCATCTTCGACGTGCAGAATGGCTTCATCTGGGAATAGGTACTCAACTGCTTCATCCCCCTCAACCGGGTGGTCGGCAAGGAACTCCACTACCGCTCTTCCTTTTACTGACTTGCGTGTCACATACTTCAGATCAATTCAGAAAGCAACAGCAGCCAATAAGCTAGCCTACCCGTAAGTGTTGGTTTCTCAAAAAGATATTTGATGGGATCTAAGCGTGAAACCAACATTACAGAGTGAGCTAACAGGTAGTGCCGCAGCTTCTTGGTAGCCCATACCAAGGCCAAACAAGCCTTCCACAGCGGAGTGTAGCGGGTCTCGTAATCCAGCATCTTCTTGCTCAGATAGTAGATGGCCCTTTCCACTTTGTCCTCTGACTCTTGTGCGAGCATGCAGCCCATGGTAGTCCCAGTTACTGAAAGGTACAATATCAATGATTTCCCCGGCTTTGGTGGTGACAACACGGGCGGGTTCTGTAAATATTCTTTGATCTGTTCAAAAGCTGCTTGACATCGGCCGTCCCATTGGAATTTCTTTCCTTTCTTCAAGAGACCAAAAAGTGGTTCACAAGTCAAGGTTAGTTTTGAGATAAACCGTCTTATGAATTGCACTTTACCCAGAAAGCCTCGCACCTCCTTTTCAGTCCTTGGTGGTGGCATTTCTAAGGTGGCCTTGATTTTTGAAGGGTTGACCTCGATGCCCCTTTGTGTAATCAGAAATCCCAGCATTTTTCCTGCTGTAACACCAAACGTACACTTCTGAGGATTTAGCCGCAGCCGGAATTCTCTGATCCTTTGGAAGAACTTTTGCAAGGCAGCGTAGTGGCCTTCTCTTTCTTTGGACTTGACAATCATATCGTCCACATACACCTCCACCTTTTTGTGGATCATGTCATGCAATATTGTGGTCGCAGCTCATTGATATGTGGCTCCAGCATTCTTCAACCCAAACGGCATCACTCTG
The DNA here is from genome assembly GCF_055761805.1 of Camellia sinensis. Classification (NCBI taxonomy): domain Eukaryota; kingdom Viridiplantae; phylum Streptophyta; class Magnoliopsida; order Ericales; family Theaceae; genus Camellia; species Camellia sinensis. The sequence goes on from NC_138965.1 coordinate 89,712,830, forward strand.
TAACATTATGTCCCCTACGGGGTGGTGAAAGCATTCTTCTCCCGGTCTTCGGGGGCCATCACTATCTGATTGTAGCCAGAGAAACCATCCATAAACGAGAGCAAAGCATGCCCCGCTGTAAAATCCACCAACTCATCAATATGTGGCAAGGGAAAGTCGTCCTTCGGACTAGCTTTGTTCAAATCCCTGAAATCCACGCACACTCGGATCTTGGCATCCTTCTTCGGCACTGGAACAATGTTGGCCAACCAAGCCAGGTATTCGGATACTAACAGGAAGCCTGCATCGATTTGCTTGGTGACCTCTTCCTTAATTTTGATGGCCCAGTCCGGACGAATCCTTCTGAGCTTCTGTTTGATCGGTCGGGCCCCGGGGTCGAGAGAGATCCGGTGCTATACAATCTCAGGATAGATTCCAGGCATGTCTTCGTAGGACCACGCGAAAACGTCTTTGAAATCTTTTAATAAAGCGACTAAGCGCTCGCGTTCCTCCGAAGACAACGTGGACCCAATCTGGACCAGCTGCAGGTCCTTCTCAGTACCAACATTCACAGTAGTGATTTCATCCATTAAGGGTTTAGCAAATCTTTCCTGCTCTTGATCAATTAATCGTTGCAAAACCGGAGGGATTTTTTCCTCATCGTTTTCATTAAAATTTTGAAAATCCTGATTTAAGCAATAAATCAAAGGCACAGAAAAATACTCAGAAACCACATCCACATCATTCTCATTAGATACTTCCAAGCCGCCCAATTCTTCTGTTACAACAAACTCAAAAGAGAAAGAAAATGACGACCTAGACAGGGCTGTGGCATCCAGGTTATCACCCCCAGGAATACCGGACTCAGACTCAGTCGAGCTGGAACCTGATTCCGACTCACAAGACTCGGTGGAATCAGATTCCGGCTCACTACCTGACCCGGTGCTGCTGGACAAAAATCCTTCCTCGTACTGCCAAGTGAGGGAGGGTGCGATGGATGCATCCAAAATAGTTGATGGTAGGCCCGCAGCCGTTTCATTCCCGATCATGCATACCGAGGAGTTATCCCCCAAGCACTTCTGTTCGATCGGAGGATCTGAAAGTAGACATGCCAGCGCTACCCCCATTTTGTTTTCAGCGTCCACAGACTGCACTTCCTTACTTTGCTCAGCCTTGGCTAACGGGTCTGTCTGCTCTACGGCAATGTCATCTCCAGGTAACTGTAGATCAAAGAAAATCTCAAACCCCGGCACGCGCTTCCTCTCCGCGTTCAGCCACGGCACTGGGAAGCCGCAGAACGGAAAATCCTTCCCTTCCCAGACGAAACGTCCGTTTAGGGTACCCGGAATGGGCCGGTGCATTAAGTCAAAGGGCTTCCCCGTCTGTTTCGCTCTAGCTCTTCCGGCCATTTCCTTTCCTTTCCTTATCCAGTCCTCTTTGGTGGGTAGATAACCCAATCCAAAGGTATGAGGGTTGTGTGGCACTTCGGCCAATGCTGCGACGCCCTTCCGGCCGCTCTTTCCCAATCCCATCCCAGGGATGTATTGGAGCTTGTTCATGAGGTAGACTGCTTGAGCACTAACATATACTCCTTCATTAGCTGCCATGATATCCTGTACAACCCGAGCCTCAGCCAAGGTAAAACCTGATATGAACACATCTTACATACCGTGCTCGATTTCTAGAACAGGCGTAGATGCCTCTGGCGGCGGATGAATTGATGAATTTCCGAAAACAATGGCTACTCCCTTCCCATAGGGGTATTTCACCACTTGATGTAGGGTGGAGGAGACTGCCTTTACCTGATCCAGCCACGGCCGTCCCAAAAGCAGGTTGAAAGTTGCAGGAACCTCCAAGACATGGAAATCTATCTCATGCTGTCTCGGCCCAACCTTTGTTTGAATCTTAACTGTTCCTGTAACTTCTCGGCTCGTGTTATCATACGCCCGAATCACCTGGGCCGTTGGCACGAAGTCTGCGATTTTCAAACCTATCACGTAGGCTGTCCTTGCCGGACAGATATTGATGGCAGACCCTGTGTCGACAAGCACCACGGGTATCCATTTATCTCTGCACTCCACAGAAATGTAGAGTGGCTTGTTATGGTTCGCACCCTCAGGTGGCAGTTCTTTGTCAGAAAAGGTCAACATCGGTGTAGCCCCTCCCAAAAAAACTAGGCCCACCAGCTGTTCGGGCGTGGTGTCTATAGAAAGCTTGGCTTTGTCCATGGCTGAAAGGACAGCCTATCTATGTACTCGAGATGCCATAAGCAGCCCCCAGATGGAGATATCTGCTTGTATCTTTTTCAATTGTCTCAATACGGCCTCATCCTCGAGTTGCTTTTCTTTTTGCTTCTCTGCCTCCCTATCTTTTCCAGATGCCTCTGACTGATCTAGGTGTGGAGGCTTAAAATACCGTCCACTCCTAGTTATGTGATCGACTTCGCCGATATACCAGGTATCATCTAGTTGGTTACTCCCCCAATCTTCGTCTGTGTGGGCAAGACATAGATCATCGTCCTCCCACCACATTCCATCTGCAGCCGACAGGCACCTGTCCGGTTCTGGCATGACTGTTCTCATACTCATAGTACCTTCTATCCCTATGCTCGCGGCATTCTCCATTTTTGTGCTCACAGCAGTCTTAGTCCCCACATGGGCTTTTGCCTTCCTGATTCTCTCAGAATCTTCGAATCTTCCCTGTTCCGACTGTGTCAATACAGCCGACTGTTCAATAATCCCCATACTAGAAATGCTCCAATCCCGAGCGAAATTCTTGACGCCGGCGCTCTCCGGCGATGCACTCTGTTCTCCAACTCTTCCGGCTGTCACTGATATTCTTGCCCCTGCCGGGCCTTGTTGTGGCTGAAACTCTTCCACTACATCTGGTTGATCGTCCAACCATCCCATGGCCTCTGTCGATTCCTCATAATCTGACCAGTTGACGGCTGGGTCTCCTGGATCTTGGTTACTGTAAAACTGGAGCTTGGTAAGGTCCTCTTCCACAGCCGTTACATCATCCGTTCCCTGTCCCAAACTGTCCCCTTGGATCACACACAGCTCCCCCTCTGTTGGTAGTTCTATATCTGGCCTGTCCTGGCCTATTGACGAAATGTAGTCACTCGGACTATAAACATTCCCCACACCACTCCCAGATTCCGCAGACTCTGGCTCAACAACCCTCTTCTCCTTTGGATTCTTCTCTCTCCTGTTCTCGATAGTCACCACCGTTGGCTTAGGTTGGGTTATGGAGATGTCCATCATGCACAAATCGGTGCAATCGGGAAGGAACACTTCCGGCTTAGGCAGGTGGGAAGGAGTGATATAGATGCTAGGATCGTAAGGCACGACCCCATCTTGGATGAAGATGACTCTTTTGGGTGGTGGAGTTTGGTTATGTGTGGGGAGAGGGTTTGTAGTAACGTTGGGTTTCTCGGGAGGCAAAATCACCCCGTTATTGATGAGATCTTGAATCTCATGACGCAATCGGAAGCACAGATCGGTGTCATGACCGTGCTGTTGGTGAAATGCACAATATTTGGCTGGGTTGTGGGCGGCGGGGAGTCTTTCTGGTAAGGGCCGCGGCTTTAAGGGCTTCAGATGCCTTTTCTGATTAAGACCCCCAAAGCTTTGGACAGGGGCATGTAAAGTGGAGCGAAGGTTCTGGTGTTTTTGGGTGGGTATTTGACTATTTGTGGGTTGCTTCCGGACGCACCGGAGAATGGTGCGGCTGCCATAGATCTTGAGGGAGGGTTGGTGGTAACCATACTCACTTCGGAGGTCCTGGTAGTTATAGCGCCACTCGGGCCTGCATTAGTGTTACGGTTGAAAGTTCTGCGGGGTTGCTCCCGGTCATTATCAATCAATCCTTGCTTTAAGGCATCCTCAATCTGCACCCCCATTTCATGTAGATCAGAAAAGGTAGGGAAGGGGAGTACAATCATCTTTTGCATCAACTTCGACTGAAGATTGCGCACTATCATCCGAATCTAGTCCTTGTCTGTGGGCCTTAAGGTCATCATCGAAGCCTTAGCCCGCCATCTGGTTACGAATTCTGAGAAGCTCTCTTTGGGTTCTTGTCTCGTTGTCTCGAGATCTCGGGTCGTAATCTCGATTTGTGTATTGTATGAGTACTGCAAGATAAAGGCCTCAGCCATCTCGTCCCAACTTCTCTTGACGTCATCCTCCAATTTGGCATACCATATGGCTGCTACACCTGACAGGGTCCGGCCAAATAGAGACAGCTTCTGCAGTCTAGTGAGGCCCATCGGCCTTAGGATATCTGAAAACAACCTCAGGTGCACCATGGGGTCTCCAGACCCATCAAATCGATCAATGTGCGGCATTTTGAATCTGTCAGGCAGCGTTACGGCTGCGTCGGTATACCCATCTTCAATGTCAGGGATGGTCTTGACTCCCTGGGATTTTTTGAACAGCTTTTCGAGCTTGCTCAGCTTTAATGCTGTGGGATTTGTCTCGAACTCGAAAGGAGAGTCCGGTGGGTGTTTTGGATAACTGGGGTTGGATTTGGGGTAGGATCGGGGGTGGAGGTGGTCCCATGGGAATGTCCGTGTCATTCTGAACATTAGCTGTCTCCCCGAGGATAGGAATTCCTGGCGGGGGAGGAACTTGTTGCGAAGCAGATGATCCGTTTTGCTATTGTAACCTCATGATTAACTCTGCCTGTTCATTCATAACTGTGGCCTGCTGTTTGGCGAACTCTGCCTGCCGGATAGCATCCTGCTGCATCATTTTCATGCTCTCTTGGAGTTGGCGCACCATCTCCTCTAAGCTAGCCATACTATTATGCTCGGGTTGAATTACCGGTATATGTTCCCTCTTTGTAGGTAAAACAGGACCCTGATCTCTACTGAACTCAGGTGGGGTAGATAAGGCCCTCTGAACTGACTGCTGTACTGATGCCTTCTGCCTAACGGTCCTCCGTCTAGTAACCGGGGGTAGAGAGTGCTGCACTGGTTGTCTATCTACCAGATCCTCAGATCGATGGAGCCGACGACCTCTAACCCAGAGTGCTTGGGGAATATCTACCGGGTTGGAAGCAATGGTGCTAAACTACCTAGCAAAAAGATAAATAAAGCAATAAATAAACAAACAATCAGACAGCACAACGGCGTAAAATAAACACATACAACGCACAATTGGGTATTCATAATACACAGTTGGTAAGCCGAACACACTGTTCCTTGATACTGATCACTGTTCCTCAGAATCACTGTTCCAAAAACTGAACCTGATACCTGCAGATAACTGATTCTTATAAACTGATACTGATAGCCTCAGGTCTAATACTCAATCTTTCAAACTGTCATGTACGTTCCTGTAGAGATACACTCTAAAAGCACATAGCAAGTAAAGAGAGCCAAAACACCCCTATGTTGGGGTAGGGTTTCCCTGTCCTATTTTGTCAGGAGCTAGGTTTCCACTATACACGCAGAAGTTTCCAAACAACCTAACATCGGGTAAGCAACTTGTCCTAGCTTGGAATGGTCACTAGGGATTTCGATATGCACTAGGTCGAATGGTCGAAAAGGGTACCCCGGTAAAACCGGGGTTTGTGTTCCCATGCTGTCAGAGCCCATAACTGGTCAGCCTTACGGTCATATCTTGACAAGACAAGCCTCCGACAAACCGTTCTGGAATGGCAGATGGCAAACACGGTGTCCTAAGTGCACCAATGCACATGCAATGCAAAAAAACACATAAATGTAATCAAAACAGGATATTATGAGTTCGAGTCAAGTTCTCTAATTCCCCAGCAGAGTTGCCAGAAACTGTAGACGTCCCCGAAAGCCCTGGGAGGATGAGTCTCGTTCTGTTCATCTGTGGGCTTACTACAGTTCAGACTCGATTTGTTGTCACGGTTCTAAATATGAACCAAAGAGTCCAAATCCGGCAAATCGTTTTGAGAAAAACAGATTTTGAAAGAAGTGCCAAACATGGACTGCTTTGCCAAATACAGAGTCGCCACCTAAATATTTTTTAATGGAGAAATTTAGGAAACCCTAACTCGGTGCCAAAGGCCACGTGCCCGTCATCACCAAAGTTGCCTCGGCTCGGGAACTTGGGTACGATTGGGGAAGGTCAGCTATGAGCACCCCCTCTCGCCCGGTCCGAAGACCGGCCTCTACTAATCATGATATCCAATTTTGAAAACGTTATGTGTTCTTATTCCAGTTATTAGTCTTGAATTACTATGTTATGTGCACAACAAACAAGTATCGACCAAATCGCCTACATTGGAACAAAACATTTCATGTTTGTTTTGAAAACGGTTTGCTACTCGCAAGTAGGCTAAAATGCAAGTTTTGCCACCCTCGAGTGGGTTTAGAAAAAAAGACGATTTTCCCACTATCTAGTGGGCTTAAAACTCACAGTTTCAATGCATTATTCCAATTTAGGTAATTCAACCTCCATCCACAGGCATTCAAGCAGTTATATCACATAAGCAGCTAGCCTCATGGTAATCATGCTATTATGGCAACACTCACACGCATGCGGTATGCTAAAACATAAAAGCTTACCTAGTACCCCGTGCCGAAACAGAAACTAGTTAGTAATCTTGCATGATCCTAGTTCATGTTAAAAATGGCTAATGCATCATATACAGAATGTCACTTAGATAGGCTCAGCTAATATATAATGACATGTGAAATGCTGCAGCTAACATGTATTCAATTTTGAATTGAAATACAGAGGAAGTTAGAATGATGCACTGGGCCCAATGCATGCAAAACAGATGAATGAATGCAAACATGCTATCATACTGTATGCTAATTTAAGCATGCCCTAGTCTACCATCAGAAGCAGGTAAATAAAAAGGAAGAAATACGTGGGATTGGAAGACACACACGCACTTACGCACACTTATTACACAATTGCCCTCGCTCGGAAGGTCCTAATAAATATTACAGTCCGAATAATAAATACATTAATTATTACAGAATTTCTAATTAATTAACAGAAAGAATGCCAAAAGAGGAAAGGTGACCACAACCCCTGCCTCAGGATGCGCGAGTGATGCATGCTCGAACCCGTCTCGTCCGGAAAGCCCGTACCATACCATTGCTGCCTCTATTTTCACTGCCTTGCTTCTCTGAAAAATGCCAAAGTTCTGGGACAGGTTCCTTGCACACTGTAGAATACCATCGGCTGGAGGAAATGCCCACCGACCATATATAATTTCCATCGGCTTCTGATGGAGTTATCGGCCATTCACCAATGACCGGTCGGCACTGAATGCTGCCGGTCGGCAGAAACTTCCTGCAGAAGACAGTTTTGACAGCAACAGAGGACAGACAGTATATGGCATGGGATTTCAGGCACATGTGAGCATGGTCATGTTCCCCATCATGTATTGAACTCAGGGAAGCATGGCCCTCGATCCTCGAGCCATCAATTGTGCATGATAGCCTAAGAGATCAAGCTTGCCATTTGATGTAAAAATGCATGCAACACACAAATGAGGACCAAGACCCTATCATGTCGAAGTTAAGGGCCCCGGTGACCGAGAGTTAAGACGCGTTACAACACTTATAGTATGAACGTTCCTTAACCCTCACACTTGGTTTGACACCCCAAACCAAGTGATGCAATGCATGTTATGCAAACATGACTCAAAGATACAACATGAGATTAAGATGCAAGGCATGCCAAATGCCATGCAACTACCATGGCAAGTATGCAATGTTAAGCATGCAAGATGCAAATGCAATGCAAACATGGACGATTTAAGCAATAGGATCATCATGTTACAACACCTAATGAAGCAATCATGCAACAAACATGAGACAAGCATGCAATGGTGGACTTAAACCATAAAGGGGCAGACCTCAATCCACCCCAAAACAGTAGCCAAAAGTGCCCAAAATGGTGGACAAACACTCATGCCAACACGCAAGCCAATGGACCTAAGGCTAAGGCACAAAAAGGGGGCACTTTACTTCCACTAACATGACCATTCATTGCATGAATTAGACAAGCAAAAAAAGAATCCTAGCATGCAAAAATGGACTCCAAAACCCACTGATATGGCAGCTTAAGTGGCTCCAATGAGATGCATGCACCAAAACTCATTTCTAGGCATAAAAGGGCACATCCTCAAAGCACGAAAGAGGTCAAATATGCAAACATACAAACATGATTTATGGACTAAAATACAATCCTAAATGATGCCAAATCATGAGGATGGTCTAAGCTACGCATGCTAGAGGCCAATATACTCAAGGCTTACAAGGCAAAACACAAAGAGAGGACACCAAACATGGCAAGCATGACTGAAACAGATGGCCAACAGGCCTTAAACATGGTAAAGTAATGCCAATACCTTCATGAAATTAGGCTAACACATGCAAGAATCATGACCTAGACACAAGATGCATTTCTAGGCCAAATAGAGGAATGTAAAGCAAGTATGTTAAGCATGCAAAAGGGCACAAATCCGACCAAAAACAGAGATAACATGTGACCTAGAGACACCGAAAAACCTCTGAAATAGGGCCAAAATCAGTCAAGCATGCATGTTGCCTTTTAAGCGAAAACAAGGATAAAAGAAAGACAAAAGGGGAGAGGGGTGTCCCTCCCCTATGCGAGACCTCAAACCACCTTCTTCACCACTGAAAATCCACTGGATTTCAGTAGTGAAAAGAGCAATACACCGAGGGTCAACAAGGTTCAAAGAAAAGGCACCAAAAGAGGCCAAAAGAGGCCTACGAGGGGGAGTTCGACCCCCAATGCCAAAACGACCTCAATGAGATGTCTTAAGCATGAAAATGCAAAGCTTTTTTCAGTTATACACAAAGCCTAAAATAGAAAGCAAGATAGGTCAAAAGCCAATGCAAGATTGGGGAAACTGAAGTAAAGTGATTACCCTTGAAGATCCTTTGAAGAACAGTTGGTCCAGCCACCCTCTATTGACCAAAACCAATCCAAAACTTCAACAAACAACTCTTAAAGTGCCTCAAAGTCGAAGTAAGGTGTGGTAGTGTGTGTGTTAGTGCAAAACTAAGGTAGAAATGCACCTTTAGGCCACAAAACACACACAAGGGAGGAGAGAGAGGGAAATATAGAGAGAGAGTGTGTATGTATATGTATAAGCTCTGGTTTTTCTCTCAGAATTGCCAACCTAGAAGAAGGAGGAAAGCTCTCCTCTTATAGAAGTCCCCCTTGCAAAGCTTATCAAACAAGCTTGCTTAGAGGGAAATCCCTCCATACACGTGTATGGAGGGGAACAGAGTGGGTGCCAGCTATCACAGCTGGCACAAAATATCTACTAAAAGTAGATGAACAGTAGTCGGCTGCTCAAAATTGCCATTTTGACAAAATGGACTGCCGACCGGCAACAAAGAGTGCCGACCGGCAATATACATTGCCGATGGAAAGAAAACACCAGCCGGTGGCCTCTGGCCATGGCCGGTGGTGTGTGGGGATGCCTCACAAGGCATTCCCTGTCCCTCCAAGGCAAAACACAAGTGTTTGGTGCAAAACCAGACACTAAACAGTCGAGTCGAGAGATCCTGAGGTAAGGCGCGCAAACCGAGACCTCCGGGAACTCAAGACGACCACAAACATGGATGATCACCGAGTGTTCAAACGGTGACGTCCAAGTCTTGAGGACGGTCAAAAATGGGGTGGCTACATCCAAGCAGATACACGTCGACTCATATCCTGCACACGCCAAAAGCAAATAGACACAAACTCGTGGAACCAGTCATGAGAATAAAATAAAATATGAAAGCACAAGTTTGCCCACTAATGTACCACATGCAATTCCCACTTTATTTTTTTTGTTTTTTTTGTTTGTTTTTTTTATATATATAAAAACAAAATTAATTAAATAAATGAATAAAAATGACATTAAATTAAATTAACTAAACTATAAAATAAACTAAACTAAACTAAAATATAAAATAGCTAAACTACAAAAGAGACTAAAGTTTAAAATAAAATAACCTAAACTAAATAGTTATTTATTTATTTATTTTTTCATAGAAGAGAAGAAAATAAAATAAAATAAAAACTAAACTACTTAATAATTAAATGAAAAATTACATCAAAGAATGAAATAAAATAAAAAATAACAGCACTAACTAAACAAATAAAAATAAAAATGAAAACAAAACAATCTAAAACTAATTAAACTAATGAGAATCACTAACGAAAAAATTTAAATTAAACAAATATAGCAAATAAAAAAAAAACTAAATTAAGATTAGTATTAGCACCATGATTTCTGAGTGTTTTTTTTTTTTTTTTTTCTTAATGGCTTGACTCCCGCATGTGCGCTATAGAGGGCAGCACGTGCGGTGCTCATCTTTTTCCTATGCAGAGTTTGGTTCTGATGTTTTTTTTTTTTTTTGGTTAAGATAAACAAACAAACTAAACATGGCTAAGTTAGTAGACTATTGCATGGCTAAATAAATAAAATAAAATAAAATAAAGAAGAAACAACTAACAACAAACATGGCTAAGCACTTATTATTATTATTATTATTATTATTATTATTATTATTATTATTATTATTTTCGATGAACACTAGATCAAATAAAAATAAAAAACAAAATCAAAAAATTCACAAATTGATTCCTACATCCACAAATCTACACATAAAAGGAAAAAAAGAATTACCTTGAAAAAGTGGAGAAAGAGAGAAAAAAAAATGGAGGTTCGCCGGAAAAAATGGTGGTCGCTGGAGATTCGTCGGACGGAGAGAGAAGTGATGCCGGCGGTGAGATGATGGTGGTGAGGAAGAAGAAAGAAGAAGAAAAGGCAAGAAGAGAAAGAAGAAGAAGAAGAAGGAAAAAGTGGGTTTGTGGGGTTGAGAGAGAGAGAGAGAGAGAGAGAGAAGTTTGAGAGCGATTGGGAGAGAGTAGAGGGTGTGATGTAGATAAGGTTTGTCTTCTACTTCTTTTCTTTTTTTTTTTTTTGGGAAAATTCCCGCACCAACCCACGCACCTGCTTTTAAAGCAGTGTGCAATTTGAAGTTTGCCAAATTTCCCGCATGTGCAGGGCCCAGGCCACATGTGCGGCGATTTCACCCCTCGCACAAATTGTTTTATTTTTATTTTTTTTTCAATCGTCATCCCGCACGTGCGGGGCCCAAGCTGCACGTGCGGCTTGGTTGAGGCACCACCTCCCGCACCTACTTTTAAAGCAGGGGGCAACTTTTGGTTTGCCACATTTTGCCACACGTGCGTGAACAGTTCCGCACGTGCAGGAAATTAAATTTTTTTTTTTTTTCACAACAAGTATAAAACAAATATGTATATATATATATATATATATATATTATTGCTTTTAAATAAGACAAAAACAAAGTTCTAAGCATTTGAATGTGGTTGAATACTTGATTTCCCATAAACCACAAAGCAGAAATCAAGGTCTTACCCAGGCTAGGGAGGGTCCCTTCCACCTACACGCATGCAATGACCTCTTTCTGCAACATTGCAACAGCATAGTTTAACAAAAAAAAGAAGCACTCGCAAGCGTACATACTTCAAGAAAATGGAAAACTAACTCCCACCACCTAACAAAAGGCACCAGAGCTATGGCATAAAGTTGCCACTTCAGAATCCCCCAAGTAATAAAACCCAGCGTAGATTATAGCCTTCGGGCTAGTACAACCCAAATATACTTAACCATTTCTACCTTCAATTGACATCCGAAATAAATATAGCACATAAGAACATAACGGAATGCCCACTAAAGGTATAATCTTCACGAGAAAACCACGGGTACTACTTTTCTCCGTAACTGTGTTTATAACTTTCCCTATTCTCTAAAAGGGTGACAGACTAGGTTGATTCGGTATCCAGAATCGAGGCACATAAAGCTACCTCAACCTATGGGGCTGCAATACAGAGTTCAAGCCGAGCTAGTTTTGAAGCAATCCCCACACCCCTGGGTATTTAAACCAGACTCTAGTCTCAGAAATCCCAAACCTTTATGTTCTAGGCTTTGCCCTCAATTCTTGTAGAGGACCCTTTCGTGGCTTGTCTAGCTCGTTTTGGGTTTGAAAATTTTGATATTGATGGGTCAGTTGAGGAGGTGAATGTCTTGCTTAATGCTTCTTCTACACCTGATTTTTCTCCATGGAAAGCCCAGTTTGAGTCACTTCCTCCTCTTCAGAATCCCCTAAGTAATAAAACCCAGCGTAGTTTATAGCCTTCGGGCTAGTACAACCCAAATATACTTAACCATTTCTACTTTCAATTGACATCCGAAATAAACATAGCACATAAGAACATAACGGAATGCCCACTAAAGGTATAATCTTCACGCGAAAACTGCGGGTACTACTTTTCTTCCTAACTGTGTTTCTAACTTTCCCTATTCTCCACCAAGGTGACAGACTAGGTTGATTCGGTATCCAGAATTGAGGCGTATAAAGCTACCTCAACCTATGGGGTTGCCATACAGAGTTCAAGCCGAGGTAGTTTTGAAGCAATCTCCACACCCCTGGGTAGTTAAACCAGATTCTAGTCTCGGAAATCCCATACCTTTATGTTCTAGGCTTTGCCATTCGAACTCTAGTTTCCACCGTCTCAGTTGGTCTCCTAGGAACTCACTACAAACACAGTCAGGTGGCTATACCAGACCGTCAGATTCCGTTCGGGCACGGAAAACACCAAAGGAATTATACATTTAGAGGATTTAAAGTCTCCTAGACGCAAATAAAGCATAATGAGAATAAAGAAAAACAAAATAGCATAGAAGGGAAAGAAAAGAGAACAAAAAATCAATCTATCAATCATAGTAAAATGGGTCCATCAAAGCAATGGACTCAATCATATCCCCATTCCCAATCCCTTCTATATATGGTTTCAATCTTTGGCCATTCACTTAGAAAGTGTGGCCAATTTTCGGATCTCGCACCTCAACGGTGCCATGAATAAATGCCTCGACAACCTCAAAGGGGCCATCCCATCTTGATCTTAACTTACCCGAAAAGAGTCTCAATTTTGAATTAAAAAGCCACACTTTTTGGCCGGGTTCAAAGGATTTTCTATTAATGTGCTTGTAATGGAATTCTTTAGTCCGAGCTTTAAAAACTCTCGAACTCTCATAAGCATCATTCCGGATTTCTTCCAGCTCATTGAGTTGCAATTTCCGGTTGAGCCCAGCCGCGGCTATATCGAAGTTAAACTTCTTTATGGCCCACAATGCTCGATGCTCATGTTCAACCGAGAGATGGCAAGCTTTCCCGAACACCGCTCTATATGGTGACATCCCAATGGGTGTCTTATAAGCAGTGCGGTAAGCCCATAATGCATCAATTAACCATTGTGACCAATCTTTCCTATCGGGCCTCACTGTTTTCTCTATTATGTGCCTTACCTCCCTATTTGAGACTTCCACTTGGCCACTAGTTTGAGGGTGGTATAGAGTGCCAACTTTATGAGTGATAGAGTATTTCTTAACTACCAACTCAAAGAACCGGTTACAAAAATGTGTACCCTGATCACTTATTATGGCTCTAGGAAACCCAAAACGACTAAAGATGTTTTCACACAAAAATTTGATTACCACTCTATGATCGTTTGTTCGGGTAGCTATTGCCTCCACCCACTTGCACACATAATCTACTACCAAACAAATGTACTCAAACCCGAATGACGATAGGAAAGGGCCCATAAAATCAATCCCCCAAACATCAAATATTTCTACCACAACAATAGGGGACATTGGCATCATGCCACGCCGAGACATCGAACCCATTTGCTAACAGCGCAAACAAGTTCTACAAAATTGATGAGCATCATTAAAAATTGCGGGCCAATAAAACCCGCTTTGTAAAATATTGGCGGCTGTTTTATGCCCACTAAAATGACCGCCACATGCAAAAGAATGACAAAATGTAAGAATGCTATGCACCTCACTCCCCGGCAACGGCGCAAAAATTTGATGGGTCGTTGAACACACCAAAAATAAACCCTAAATTACACCAAATTCTTTTAGAATAATGGCAAGTTCAAGTATAAATCCACAGGGACAATTGTGAAATTAAACTAATTTAATTGTTAAATTCCTAAATTAATTTTGATAAAAAGATTGACTGTTCATAGACTAAATTAATAACAAATAAATTAAGCTAAGGAATTAAATTATCAATAATAAATGAAATTGGGTTTACTGAATTGGGGGAAAAACTAGGGTAAAGAGTCCACCACTAGCCACGTAATTAGGGTTTCCAATTGAAATCAATTATGCTATGGTTTGAACGGATTAATGCTTCGCAACTACAAGCTCAAAGCATTTAACAATAAGATCATTACATTCAATGCAGGAGCACGAACCATCTCAAGTAATACGAATCGTTCACTCTAAACTAAGGTAGTGATACGACTCGTTCCTTGTAGCATGGTTCGTCTCATACCTTGAATGTGAAGGAATAGAAAAATCATGTATGGATAACATTCAACAATCACAGAAAGTCAAATATTCGAAGAAATAATGAAAAATATATAAAAGAAACTTCTAAATCACCATACAAATGTTCAAACCTTTACATAATTAAAAACCAAAAAGAAAACAAAATAATTACATGGCTAGGGTTTCATCAAAACCATAGAAAATGAGACTAGCCACTCATGGAGGAGTGGAATGAGGTAGATGGAGAAGGAACCACCATGGGAGACATCCTTGAAGCTTTTAGTTTCTCTTCCCTTCCAAACCCTAGCCTCTCTCTTTAGGTCAAAACAAGTTCAGAACCCTAATCCAGTCTTTTACTTGCCTTTTTATCCTTCTGATCCCTTCCAAACAGGTTTAAAACGTCGGGTTGACTTTCCCAAAAAAAGTCAACATACGTGCGGGAAAGTCAACTCTCTCCAAATTCTGTCTTTTTACCCATTTTATGCTCCGACTATGTACAACCTGATTGACATTCAACACACATAAAGTATACAGTTTGACCAGCAAGTGAAGTTAAAAAATTCTAATTAACGGTCTCAATGATGTACATTTCAGCCTTAATCATCTGGCGATCCTTACTTTGCAAAATTCTCTTTAACAAAAAAAAAAAAAGGAGGAGAACATAGTGCAGAAGGAAAGAAACACTAGATAAATTCGATGATTATGAATGCAACAAAGTGTCTGCTTATATAGAAAAATTGGTGACTTTTCAAGTAGTTATGGTGACTTTTTATTTTTATTTTTATGAGAGATACAACTTTTCCATATAATAGGTGTAATAACCCTGGTCCGTGTTATGCTAATTAATCTTGATTATATTGTGATTATGTGTTTGATATGATTTTAAGTGCCATTTATATGAATATATGTGGTTTTGAATTTCTATCTGTTCATCGTAGGAAAATCTGTTTGATTATCTGCTTTAGAATTTAAATTGAAGGCCCTATCGGCCACAGAACCCGAAATTGATTATGCCATTGTGATTAGCGTAATTTTTAGAGCCTATGGTGAAATTTAATTAGAAATTGATTTGGATCGAAATAATTAGATTAAATTGATTAATTTCAGTTTAGTTCTTTGGCCTTAATTAATTGATTAGCCAAGTGTGAATATAAAGGGCTAATTGCACTCATGCTCATTATTTATGAACTCAAAAATCTGATTCTTCACTCTAGAGAGAGAAGGTGAGCCGAATTTAGAGAGAGAGAGAGAGAGAGAGAGAGAGAGAAGCCATCCTTGAAGATTTTGCAAGAGAACTCAAGTTTGGAAGGCTAGGCTCAAGATTTAACTACAATTGTGAGGATTGAAGCTCCTAGGTGAGTAATTGAGCAATAATTTATGTGTATAAGTTGTAATTTTGTGAATTGAGGGTTAAATGGTAACCAATAATATGAATGAAGTTGATTTTGGTGAATTTGAGGTCAATGAATGCATGCATGTAAGAAGTTGCCATGAATTTGCATATTTGAGCATGAAATACATGATCCATGTTGTGTTTTGACTAAAGTTCATGCTTTTGATCATCTTTGATATCATCAAAGTTAAGAATGGAAATTATATTTCACATGCAAGCACAATTCTTGAAGGCATAAGCTTTAGTTGCTTGAAATTGAAGTGTTGGAGATGGGTTTGATATGAATCATGTATGCATGTAAATGATCCATGGGAATTGAGCTTCATGATGTTGTAAATTTGGTATTTTCATCATGTTAGAGCATGTACAAGTGAGTTGTGGATCATATTATGCAAGTTACACTAATTTGAACACAAGTTTGAGTTTCAAGAACAATTCTGGAAATTCCAGAATTTAGCGTGTCCACTCGAGCGGGGAAAGCGCCGCTGAAATGTGAGTTCCCAGAACTTTTGCAGACTTTGATGTCCGCTTGAGCGGGGAGAGTCACGCTTGAGCATCAGTCATATATGTTTGACCCTCAGCTCGAGCGTCCGAATTAGCACTCGAGCTTGAATATGAAGTAACCAGCACTTTTGCAAACCAAAGGGGTCCGCTCGAGCGGGGAAACATGCGTTCGACCGAGGAACCCTGTCTCAGAAACTTTGTAAAGATGTTTTGTGTTTCATTGTCCGTTATTTTTCATTTCCAAGTACTCTTAGGCATGTGTTAAGCATTGTTAATGAATTAAAAAAATAAGAAACAAGCCTGAGAGGGATGTATGAATTAAGAACGGATTGGATCGTTTGTGACCCTTGTGCTATAAATTATTTAGGGTCAAGTGCAAGGGCAAATTCACCGGTGGAACACAGTGAGTAATATCTTAGTAAAGATATTTTCAAGTATGTTACTTTCCAAATGCTACTTCTGTATAAGCTTCATGGATTTGTTCATTTGAAATATGAATGAGTATTCTATATACCTAATTTCGTATAGGACCGTTCGCCGTTGACGTGTTTGATATACCTGAATGATTAGGCCAAAGGCCGTCAGACATGAATGATTGGGCCAAAGGCCATCGGATATGAACGATTGGGCCAAAGGTCGTTAGACATGAATGCAAAGATGGGCCAAAGGCCGTTTGAATATGTCATTTGATATGTTTGAATACCGTGATTGCCCAAAGGCTGTTTGAATAAAAGGGATCATGATCATGAATATGAAATAGAATGGATATGAATAGAAAGAAAATGGGCCCGAGGCCGTTTGATGTGTTTGAATTGGACCAAAGGTCATTTTGAATAGAGAGTTGGTTGGACCAAAGCTCGTTTCGTATAGATGGAGCCGAGGTCGCATTGTTTTATATAAGAATTGGACCTGAGGTCGTTTTGCATATGGATATGATGTGTTGAACCTAAGGTTGTTTTGCTTTGTTGAGACTTGTAAATCTGGTGTGAATGAGAATAGTGGTTCGAATATGTATATTATGAGTATGATTCATTTATGAACGAATCTCATTCATTAACCTCGTTATTTTGATATTATTCACTGGGCATTAGCTCACTCTCATTTATATGTATGTAGGTGAGCAAAGGGACGTTCAACCCTAGCCTTAGTGGAATTTAAGAAAGGAACCCAAGTTTTGTGAAGTCAGCCCAGGTGCCTCACGTAAGAGGCTTTGTTTATGATCTTTTGTGTTTCTTCTGGTATTTCTATTGGTCGTGATAGATCGTTTATGTGTATAAGCTTTTGGTTTAGCCAACTATGTGTTTGAATGATCTTGGGTATACAAGATGTTAACTACTGGTATGTGGTGTGAGTTACTATTAAGTACATGTGAAATGTTTTGATATGCCATGTAAGCGTAGCTCATTGGACAAAATTTTTAAGTTTGCTTCCGTTTGGCCCCTTAACTCTGATGGCATATATTCTAATCTGATTTAAGGCCGTAGGTAACTTCATGATTACTGCCCGGTTATGACCTTAATCTATAGAGGCGGGTCGGGTCATGACAACAGGTGCAAAAGAATATACCCGACTATTCCCTCAAATGGGTTCGAATCCTGTTTGGAATTCGATTTAATTTTGATTTTAACTCAAATAAATAATGAATTTATTCAAAGAAAAATTAATTTTAAATAAAATAAATTTTGTTTTAAAATCCTACTCAAATGGTGGATTTTGGAGTTAATTTCTCATTTATCTATTAATGATTTCCAAACTATTTTTCCAAAATTATGAACCATTATGTCTAGAAGGGAGCTCCTCCTAGTAAACAAACCCCAAATCATGCTAAAATACAAAAGAAGTTTTTAAATGTGATTCAAACCAAATTTATTTAGACCCTAAAATTTAGTATCCATAATTTTTTCAAAATATAATAAATGTAACGCCCTCAAAATAATAACATTAAACCCATCAATGTAATTATTCATTTATATACAAAAGATCCACATTTCCTCAATTCATCAGAGTGCTTCATTACAAAAGTATTACACGTTAACAACAAAGTGAATGCCCTACGGGCTTACAGCTTTCCAAGTTAACACTTGGTTACAAAAGAGAGTATTGACCCGGTTACACATTAAGCCCTTGGCTTGAATTTACAAGTAATACATCAAAAGGAAGAATAAGGCAACAAAAGTAAGTTTACCCCTAGTCTCCCAAGCTATGTCCTCAGAAGTGGCATGCTACCTGTACCTGAAAATGATGTTCCCATATAGGGTGAGCCACAGCCCAGCAGAGATATACTAAACCAACTATAAACAATGCCTAAAAGATTAGCAACTGAAAGATGGTCGATACTTACACCTCCATTTACATCTTATTTCAATTCCATGACAACCAAGTCTATGTTACAAGGTACTTTTCATTTCTTGTTCAACTTTGGGTTTGAAAACAGGGCTCAGTACTCTGGCCAAAACATTTTGATGAGATTACAGTTCATCACTAGAACATTTTCAAAATTTACGGTGGATACCCATTTTGGTGCTGTATCAATAACACATAAACTACTTCCATACTTCACAAACGATGATGATATACATTTTAATGCTATATCAAATCAAACAAACTTTTCAATGGATAAGCATATGAGCTATATCACTACCACAACAGATAAGCGTATGAACCATATCAACGTTCCAATAGATAAGCATATGAGCTATATCAATACTACAACAGATAAGCATATGAGTTGTATCAATACTACAACAGATAAGCATATGAGCTATATCTACACTTCAATAGACAAGCATATGAGTTGTATCTACACTTCACAAAGATAAGCATATGAGCTGTATCTACGGAGTTCATCCCCCATCTCCTCCCAATCCTATCCGGTTTAGAGGTACATCCCCCATCTTCCCCTAAACCGTGGAGTACATCCCCCATCTCCTCCTCTACACAAGCAATGCATATAAACACAGAATCATATACACAATCGGTCAATACATAAAGTTAATGTATTCTACCAACCGTCTACACATAATGCATATAAACACATTGGTCATATACACAATCGTTCAATACATAAAGTTAATGTATTCTATCAACCGTCATACTCTATGACACATCCGATTGATTAGTTTTAGTTTGCCTAATCATCATGCATTGTCTACAACAATCAACACTACCCTCCACCGGTAGCCCAAAGCAATTATTTCTAAGGAGGAAACAAATGCACACATTGATAATATATCAATATTTCAACTAGATGAGGAATAAAAGATTCGACTACACTCTTTAGTCTCATACATTCCCAATTTCAACATTCTCAATTCAATTCTTCGTTCTCTTCAATTAATTATATGCATTAATTAATTAAACCAATTAGGGCAAATTACCATAATTCACAAACAAGCTGAAGGTTCCATTTCCATCAATGTCCCAACATTTATCTCATTTCTCTATGCCCAACATGCATATAGGTTTATATATTTAAAACCCCAACTTTTGTAAAATTACACAAAGGCCTAAACTTTCTCAAAATTTACCCAACAACCCCCAACATATCAAAAAGCTAAAATTCAAAGACAAAGCTCATAAGATGGAGTAGGTTATCCCTACCTCGAAGTTAGAGCTCGGATGGAGAAGAGACCAAAACCAAAGTGCTCCAAGGACCAAGATTTTTGGGTCAAAAGATAGCCCTCGACGATCAATCCAACTTTTAAAAAGACCAAAGGTAAGGAGAACACCTTAGCTAGATCAAACCCTAGAGAGAAGGGAGATTCTAGAGAGAGGAGCTCTCAAAAATGGGTTTTAGAAAAGTAAGAGAGAGAGTGTGGATGTAAAAAGTGATTCGAAAAAGCCTAGCTGCCAACTGATATACGACTCTCCCTCTCGAGCGGAGAACACAACGCTCGAGCGTCAATAACAAAAAACCAGGTCCGCTTGAGCGCATAAAGTCCCGTTCGAGCTCCAAGACACAAGAATAAAGCACCTCCGCTCGAGCGTGAAAACCAGTCCGCTCGAGCGTAGATTTTCCCCTCCTAGAACTTACACCAAAAAGGTACTACCCGCTCGATCGCTGCCAAGCCCGCTCGAGCGCGACTCGCTCGAGCACAAGAAACCAGCTCGAGCGTAGAAAACACTTCTGCAGAAGTTTTGCAGAGGCACGAAATACTGAAACTGTGAAAACCCCGCTCGAGCGCAATAGGACCCGCTCGAGCGGACCGTTCAAAAGCTGGGCAACAACAATGGGAGCTAAAGCTCTACCAACCTGCAACAACTGAGCCCAACACATTCTAAAACTCAAACAAAAGAGCTTAAAGGTTGACAACACGATAGGTACAACTACCAACTCCATGGGACCACGTCCGGAAAACAACAGAACAGTAGAGGGATAACTGGGATCGCTATAACCTCCCCCCCTTAAAGAATTTTGTCCCCGAAATTGAGGATATGCCAAAACACAAGACCAACTGATCGCACAACATCAACACCCGATTATTAGGAGAGGAACTATTCTCCCTACAACCTTCGATTCACTCTTACCGAGGAAGAGACTAACCAAGGGAACACATTCTAACGACCACACCTGAGGTACGCAAGCTCCAACAAACTAAACCGCCCCCGAAACAATTCAACAACAACTGACTAGCACCCCAAGCTAAGTCAC
The DNA here is from genome assembly GCF_055761805.1 of Camellia sinensis. Classification (NCBI taxonomy): domain Eukaryota; kingdom Viridiplantae; phylum Streptophyta; class Magnoliopsida; order Ericales; family Theaceae; genus Camellia; species Camellia sinensis. The sequence continues at coordinate 89,733,745 of NC_138965.1, forward strand.
TACTCAACAACCATAATTTCCAATAAAAGAATAGTCAAGACAAATCTTCTACACTAATAAAAAGAAAACATTTCCTTGCTCAAGAGATATTTCAAAATAAACCTTATATTTTCGACGCAAAACTCAAAAGTATTGTAAACATATTCACAGTTTATCTGTCAAAAGATTCATTTGAAATTTCTCAAAACCCTTGAATTAAATCAACTTCTCAACAACGCCTCTAGATGGCCCATCCACTAGAAAAAAAAAATTTCCATTTCTTTCCAAAATAACACTATCAACTACCATCACTCGCATGGTGATGCCACAACCAACATGGAACACAACATTTCTATAATGATAGTTAATAGAAATAACAACAGTACTACCAACACATAAGGTATAAGAATTTCATGGTTTTGCAATTTTATCCCGCCTCCCTTTACAAAAAGAAAGTCATAACTACGGCTCAGCACCTGGCCAACAACCAAATGAGATCACATCTCATCCCCACAATACCCCATTTTAACACACAAATGATACACATTGTAGAGCTGTATCACTATCAAACCAAACGTCATACATACGTAATGTATAAAAGCTAATCATTCATAATGATCAATCAATACATATAGTAGATGTATTATTCCAACCGTCATATTCAACGACAAAACATGTTCGATTAGTTTCAGTTTTCCCTAATCAACATACAAAGTTTACAACCAACGAGACGAAACTCAAGGTGACCAATGCCAACCCAAAACCCGTTACCGACAAGCTGACTAATCAACTAAAAGAAATCTACACTCAGTAATCCACACACTAATGTGCCACTCTAGCCACTGACCCCAACCACGAAATTCTCTACACAAACCACAAATTTTGGAATCTCACCGGATCTCCTAAAATTGAACCATATCAACACTCCATCTAAGGGAATCACTATTCCCCTGCCATGGCTATCTAGCAAGCCTGCTCACTTCCTTGACCGAAGACCGACATGGTCAACCTCAATCGTAACAACCCCAAACACGAAGGACCACTTTGACCAACGCTATACTCTTTACTCTAGAACATGAACTGCTCTTCCTTCAAAGAATGCTGCCAGCATCCACTCACAACCCAAACCCAACAATTGATAATCAATCACAATACGAACACTACCCCTGTACAACCGATGGGGTCACCACAGACTCACTGACTAGCAAGGCCCAAAACACGAACCAACATCCAGGTACCATTCCCACTAACTCAAGATACAAATCTCACATTCCCTCGAACATTCTCACATAATCTAGCCGACTCCACGCGATTCTCGCAACCGTCACATCTAACCGTCGCATCAAATCTCCACATCTTGCCTGCCACCCATCCCAAGAGTATCCTCCAGAGGCCCAGCCTCCATGCTAAACCGCTAGTCAAAACTACCGCTAGGCAACCGTTATGACCCAAACCCCGACACCACTACGAGTTGCTGACAAGGCTTTCAAGGATTCACTCTTCTAACTATCCAGCAGAGTAAAGGTTCTCACCCTCCTCACTATTAATCCACATCTCTATCCGCAAACCATACTACTGTGACTCCATTCACGGGTCATTCTCTAACCACGGGCTATTTACCCAATTAACCCTCCTAATAATATCCCCTGACCTGACCAGTGCTAAGGTACGAACCTATCACATTCAATCCAAATAAAGGAACTTGGAAACTTAGGGACTAACTTCCCCTCACTTAAAATGGCCAATCAGTACACTTGCAATCTCGATAACGTTACTCACCACGAAGGTACAAGTCCAACCTTAACAAAATTATGCGCTATGCTCCCAAAGGACACCATGTTAAATACGTGTTACATCTAGTATTAATTGCATACTTCACATCCTCTCGAGCTCTCCTGACAGTAGACCAAAAGCTATACCACGCACAAAATTTTTAAATTAGGTAATACCCATGAAGTTCCACACACTCGGCAAGTAAAACAGTTCTCGCTCCAATATTGCCTTGGCTAGGACACGCACCCCTCGGTGGTTCTTTCAGATTTTGAAAACATGGCTCCTCAACCCTCATCTTTCCCAAATCAAGCCACACGCCTTTTACCAAAAAAAAAAATTTTATGGTTTTACAGCAACTTTATACATTAATAAGACTTCAGAGCTACAACATGCTCCAATTCACCCATTCTAGGGAAATTAACAAACAAAGCATATATGTATATATATGGATAAACAAACAGTTTAGATGTTTCAACATTCCCAAAACACATTGGTTACACAACGGAACCCAATGATCACAAAACAATAATTCATTGGTTACAAAATGGATTAGTCAAAATAAACTCAACCCCTCGGTATTTCTACCACTGTTGTCCCTCGCTGGACCGCCAAAAGTTGGTCATTCTCTGACCCAAGATTTTCTGTGAGCTTACAAGCCACGAACAAGGACTACTGATGTGCCCTAACTGGCCACACTTGCAACAACTGCGAGTTTCCCCCAACTGGGGCTTGGGAACTCGACTCTACCGAGGCCCTCGAAATCTGTCCTGTTTGATCCCCAAAACGATACTGTTCCTGCCTAGTCGAATGATACCGAGCCTGGCTAGGTTGCAAAACCCCTAAAGAAGCCCCCGGCTGAGTATAGAAACGTCGAATATGACCTGGCTGATTACACACCCAACAAGTAGGCGGTGCCTGAGCACAAGACTGGTTCAGAATCTGGGTTGATGAAGACCCCAACAACTGCCTCCCCACTGAGCATTTGATCGGCCCAAAACCCGGCTGGTTAGATGATCTTGGTGGTACAACTACCGGTTGAACTGCTAACCCTGCCCCCTTCCTCCGTGGGCAACCCGAAACCTTGTGGCCCGGTAGACCACATTTGAAACAAAAGACACCCCTCTGCTTACGTTCTTCCGAATCCAAACCCGACACTGGAAGGGTAGTTCTAGTCTGACCTCCCCGTTGCGGGTTTAAACCCCTCTGCCTCTTGAAAGGCCTACCAACACCCTGAGCCACAGGAGTTGCCGAGATGGCTCCCTCCCCACTCTGCCCCATTGCTTGCACCGCAATCTCTACATGGGCAGCTGCCTCAACAAGCACACTATATTTCTTATGCCAAGACCCCGCTATCCTTACACGGATGTCGTCACGCAACTTACTCTCAAACTCGAAACAGTGCGAGTCCTCCGTCTCCACCAATTCTGGAGCAAACCTTGACAGGTTAGCAAACCATCTTTCAAACCGCACCACAGGTGTAGTACCTTGGCGTAACTCCACAAACTGTTTCCGCAACTCTTCCCGAGCGGAAGGAGGGAAATCGCAACTTCCTCGCCTAGGCATCCTAGTAAAAGTAACAGAGACACGTTAGCACACTCATACATGTGCCAAAACTAAACACTCACGTCCTAATACATGGACAACTGCAATTCACTCCACGTAAGCACATAAACACATAAGCACTTACGAATTTCATTTCCGGATAATGATAGTCCCGAGGCGTTAATAGAGTTCCGGTTAGAAACAGCATTGATCAAGTGCTTTTCCAACAAGACTCCCAGAAACCCAAGGATCCAATCAACATCCTAGAAATTAAATCCCATACCCACATAGTGACATAAGCATGTTATCAATCAATCACATAGCATATGATACTACATCTAAGTCTCTATCAAGCTAGACAAACCCATTGTGATCCTAATCACTTCCCACGTACCCAAAGTATTCGGACCCGGTACGCTCTGATACCAAGTGGTAACGCCCTCAAAATAATAACATTAAACCCATCAATGTAATTATTCATTTATATACAAAAGATCCACATTTCCTCAATTCATCAGAGTGCTTCATTACAAAAGTATTACACGTTAACAACAAAGTGAATGCCCTACGGGCTTACAGCTTTCCAAGTTAACACTTGGTTACAAAAGAGAGTATTGACCCGGTTACACATTAAGCCCTTGGCTTGAATTTACAAGTAATACATCAAAAGGAAGAATAAGGCAACAAAAGTAAGTTTACCCCTAGTCTCCCAAGCTATTTCCTCAGAAGTGGCATGCTACCTGTACCTGAAAATGATGTTCCCATATAGGGTGAGCCACAGCCCAGCAGAGATATACTAAACCAACTATAAACAATGCCTAAAAGATTAGCAACTGAAAGATGGTCGATACTTACACCTCCATTTACATCTTATTTCAATTCCATGACAACCAAGTCTATGTTACAAGGTACTTTTCATTTCTTGTTCAACTTTGGGTTTGAAAACAGGGCTCAGTACTCTGGCCAAAACATTTTGATGAGATTACAGTTCATCACTAGAACATTTTCAAAATTTACGGTGGATACCCATTTTGGTGCTGTATCAATAACACATAAACTACTTCCATACTTCACAAACGATGATGATATACATTTTAATGCTATATCAAATCAAACAAACTTTTCAATGGATAAGCATATGAGCTATGTCACTACCACAACAGATAAGCGTATGAACCATATCAACGTTCCAATAGATAAGCATATGAGCTATATCAATACTACAACAGATAAGCATATGAGCTGTATCAATACTACAATAGATAAGCATATGAGCTATATCTACACTTCACTAGACAAGCATATGCGCTGTATCTACACTTCACAAAGATAAGCATATAAGCTGTATCTTCACTTCTCTAGACAAGCATATGAGCTGTATCTACGGAGTTCATCCCCCATCTCCCCCCAATCCTATTCGGTTTAGAGGTACATCCCCCATCTTCCCCTAAACCGTGGAGTACATCCCCCATCTCCTCCTCTACACAAGCAATGCATATAAACACAGAATCATATACACAATCGGTCAATACGTAAAGTTAATGTATTCTACCAACCGTCTACACATAATGCATATAAACACATTGGTCATATACACAATCGTTCAATACATAAAGTTAATGTATTCTATCAACCGTCATACTCTATGACACATCCGATTGATTAGTTTTAGTTTGCCTAATCATCATGCATTGTCTACAACAATCAACACTACCCTCCACCGGTAGCCCAAAGCAATTATTTCTAAGCAGGAAACAAATGCACACATTGATAATATATCAATATTTCAACTAGATGAGGAATAAAAGATTCGACTACACTCTTTAGTCTCATACATTCCCAATTTCAACATTCTCAATTCAATTCTTCGTTCTCTTCAATTAATTATATGCATTAATTAATTAAACCAATTAGGGCAAATTACCATAATTCACAAACAACCCTAAGGTTCCATTTCCATCAATGTCCCAACATTTATCTCATTTCTCTATGCCCAACATGCATATAGGTTTATATATTTAAAACCCCAACTTTTGTAAAATTACACAAAGGCCTAAACTTTCTCAAAATTTACCCAACAACCCCCAACATATCAAAAAGCTAAATTTCAAAGACGAAGCTCATAAGATGGAGTAGGTTATCCCTACCTCAAAGTTAGTGCTCAGATGGAGAAGAGACCAAAACCAAAGTGCTCCGAGGACCAAGATTTTTGGATCAAAAGATAGCCCTCGACGATCAATCCAACTTTTAAAAAGACCAAAGGTAAGGAGAACACCCTAGCTAGATCAAACCCTAGAGAGAAGGGAGATTCTAGAGAGAGGAGCTCTCAAAAATGGGTTTTAGAAAAGTAAGAGAGAGAGTGTGGATGTAAAAAGTGATTCGAAAAAGCCTAGCTGCCAACTGATATACGACTCTCCCGCTCGAGCGGAGAACACAACGCTCGAGCGTCAAGAACAAAAAACCAGGTCCGCTCGAGTGCATAAAGTCCCGTTCGAGCTCCAAGACACAAGAACAAAGCACCTCCGCTCGAGCGTGAAAACCAGTCCGCTCGAGCGTAGATTTTCCTCTCCCAGAACTTACACCAAAAAGGTACTACCCGCTCGATCGCTGCCAAGCCCGCTCGAGCGCGACTCACTCGAGCACAAGAAACCAGCTCGAGCGTAGAAAACACTTCTGCAGAAGTTTTGCAGAGGCACGAAATACTGAAACTGTGAAAACCCCGCTCGAGCGCAATACGACCCGCTCGAACGGACCGTTCAAAAACTGGGCAACAACAATGGGAGCTAAAGCTCTACCAACCAGCAACAACTGAGCCCAACACATTCTAAAACTCAAACAAAAGAGCTTAAAGGTTGACAACATGATAGGTACAACTACCAACTCCATGGGACCGCGTCCGGAAAACAACAGAACAGTAGAGGGATAACCGGGATCGCTATAATAAATTTCCTAATTCAAAGGCCTAATCGATAAAATATATCCAAAATCTAGTGCAAGTGGAGTAAGTTGAACGTTTTGGACCATTTTTGATTGAATATGAGTGTTTTAACCAAATCTAATAACTAGAAAAATCGTCAAAATCAACGAACGGTCAAACTATTCCATAAACTTTTTGTCAATCATCTTTGCATCATCATTGATGATTTATTTTTACCATTTTTATTTATTGATAAACAAACAAACATTGTATTTAGATGGGAAGAGTGTGGTTTGATCTTTATTCAGACAACTTTGGATCTTTATGCAAAAGGTTCACAAACAGTTTTATTTGGGTGGACCTGTTGGTGATATTATTGACGTGATATTGAAGAAAGTTAGAATTCAACATGAGAGATTTGAGAACTATATTAGTTTAGATATTTTCAATGATATTTCATTACATGCAACTCTCTTAGTATAGTTTCTGTATATAGAAGCCTAATACATCCCTTTAGAATCTCTAACAAATTCGCATATCTCAAGTTAGTTATAACTGAGAGATGAAATAGTCCTATATCTCTTAGCACACATGGAATCCATAACTGCTTCTGAAACAGTGGCTGGAGGTGTGGCTTGAATTGGAGTTGAGGCTGCAGCTGAACCTTGTTCAGTCATTGGCTCAAGAGTCTCAACATTCCTCTGCAAGCTGATGGGATGCTCAAAGGCCATGAACTTGTTCTTGAGATACTGAAAGCGTGAGACACACAATGGCTTAGTAAACAAATCAGCTATTTGATCAACAGTAGGGATGTATTAAACAACAAACTGTTTGGCCAGAAATTTATCTCGCACAAAATGACAATCAATTTCTATATAATTGGAGCGAGAATGAAACACAGGGTTGGAGGCCAAAACCATAGTGGAGAGATATCACACCAAAGAACAGGTGTGGCAGGAGAAGAGATACTGCAGACACCCCATTTTTGACCGACCTCAAGACTTGGATGTTATCGTTTGTGCACTCGATGATTGTACTTGTTTGTGCTTGTTTTGAGCGCCTGAAGTTCTCGGCGGAATGCCTTATCTTTGAGCCTTTAAACCCATTTTGTTTTGTGCTTGTTTGTGGGCCAAACCTTATTGCCTCTTGCCTGGAAGGGGGAGGGGCCTTGTCGGCCACTTTGTGTTCTTGTCAACCACTTGAAGTGGCCGGTCGGCTAGTTGAAGTGGCCGGTCGGCTACTTAGAGTGGCCGACGGCCACTTAAAGTGGCCAATGGCCATTTGTCCCCTTCTTCAGATATTTGTTTGCCAGCTATGCCAGTTGTTGCTCACTGAAGCCATCTCCATACACGTGTATGAAGGGATATATACAAGCTCTAAGCTTGATTTTCTATATATAGGGGATGTTCTCCCCCATTTGGGAGGTTAGAAAAATTTGGGAGACAAAATTTTCTCCCTCTCTCACTAGAATTCTCTCTCTCCTTGCTTTGTGCTTGATAGTTGATTTTCTCTACACCTTTGCACACCAACCCTTAACCAAATTTGACTACCTTGAAGCTGAGGTCCCTTGGAGCCTAATTTAAGCTTTTGGAAGGAGGTTTGAGCCTAAGAGTGTAGTTGTTTTGTGCTGTGCTTCAAGAGGTGTAGGACTTACCTTGTAGGCTTTGTTTTAATTGCTTGCTTTGCCATCTTTTTATATTGTTTTTGGCCTGGTTTTCAACTACAAAAAAATCTAATTTTTAAGGCTTAACATGATGGTTTGAGACCATTTTGTGTTAAGGGGTAGTCCACCCTTCTTGTTGCTTATTTGTGTGAGCTTTTGCACCATCTTTTAGCATATTAAAATCAAACTTTTTCGGCATTTAAACCACTGAAATTCAGAGTTATTTTAGTGATGGAAAGTATGTTTTGAACTCCAAAATAGGAGGGGTTAACCTCCCCTCTTTGTGTCTTGCTTCCATGCCTAGGTTGCTTCACATGTTAGCTTGGTTTTCTAGCTTAACTTAGTATAATTCAAGCATGTTTTAGGCTTTATTTTGGCATGGTTCAGCTCTGTTTTGGGCTGGTTTGGTCACTTGAGACTTGCTTTGTGTGCTTGTAGTGCAATTATGCTTGTTCGTCTAGCTTGTGCTATGTTTTGGCTCCATATTCTAGCTATCTTTAGCTTAATTCAAGCAAGTTTTAGGACTCCTTTTAGGCTATCTTAGGACTATTTTGAAGTGTTTGTACCTTTTGAGGTTTCTATTGCATGTCCATAGTGTAATGGTCTTCACTAGTTCATTGTGTAAAAGCTTTAAGCCTGAAATGCTTGAATTGTTTGCATATTGTAGTATCATTTTGCATGTAATCTCAGCATCATAATCTCCGTCACACTCTCATTGTCTCACTTTCAATCGCTTTTGAGAGTTGTTTCAAGTTTGGAATCCTTTAAGCTTGAGATAGAGTTTATGCTTAATGGTTTTTATCCTCTTTTGGGGGTTTCTATTAACCAAAGGCATGGCCTCTCTCTTGCCTTAAATCATACCTTGGTTGATACTTCTTTCACTTTAGAAGACTCTCACCTTGGACTTAATCGATTAAAGGTGTAAACAAAAAGAACAAAGTAAAAGAGGTAAGATTAAGCATCTTTGTGTTGCATTGCACGTGTTTGGATCGGATGTTAATCCGAACACAAGAAAAATGGGACGTTTCATACTCAAAGTGATGAAACGTGCCACTTTTCTTTGTCCCCGTCACCTTTGATCATACATGATAGGGTGGTGGTCCTTTGGGTCTTATTTGTGCATTCATTAAGCTTGTACAAGCTTGGTTTTCTAGCCATCATGCATTGAAAATGCTTGGTTGATGGTTCGAAGGCCAAGAGTTACCTTCCTTTGAGTTTGCGCAATGATAAGGAGGGCAACAGTGCACATATTCCTTGAAAATACATTGCTTTGCCTCTGTTTGCTCTCTGCTGCAGCAAAAAGAGAAGTCCAGGGATGTGGTGGCCGACCGGCCAGTTTTAGTGGCTGACAGCCACTTGGAGTTGCCGATCGGCCAGTTGAGGTAGCCGATAGCCACTTTTTGTAGCCGCCTAGCTACCAGTCAACTTTTGCACAAATGTGCTCTTGAGTTGGAGTAGGGGCATTGTGGGAATTGGCACAATTTTTAGTGATCAAACGGGTGCAAACAGAGGCATCCGATGGCAAGGCAATGGCATTTTCGGGTGGATCAACCGAGCATGCATGCGTCCCTCGCCCTCGAGGAAATTTAGTCGCTTTTGTTAGCTTAGAATATGTTAGCAAATTCATTCAGACAAGTGTTGTAATTAATTAGCTTAATTCATTTTGTTGTAATTAATTAGCTTAGAATAAGTTAGTGTAGACACCCCATTTTTGACGAACCTTCAGACTTAGACGTCACCGATTGAGCGCTTGGTGATGTTGCATATTGTGCTCGTTCAGAAGTTTCAGAGTCTCGGCTGCGAGCTTTGCCTCCGGACTTCCGGACTCTTTCATACCTTGCCTCGGTTTGCGAACCAGGCTCGATTTTCTCTGTTTCTCTTCCCAAAGGGAGGGAGAGGTCTCGTAGATCATCTCTCAGTGGCCGTAGGCTACGTTTCGTGGTCATAGGCCATTTTGCCCGTTTGGAGTCCGGTTTCCGATTTTTCAGAGCTATTGGCCGTGTGCCTCGGTTCGGGACCGCTTAACCACCTCCGTTTGCTCCAGTTTTTGGCATGCATCTTATTTTCTCCCTTTCGAGGGACACTGCGGTGCGAGAGACCAACTTCATGGTCGAACACCACTTCCGGTGCCTAACAGTCAGTTTTCGGGGCCTCGGGCTGCGTGTTTCGGCCCCCGAACCTTCATTTTGCATCAGTTTGAGTTCATTTTTGGTAGGGACCTCTGTTTCATTGCTAGGAAGGTCATAGAAGGATGGGAGGCTAGTAATTGTTCTGTCAACCGACTTTATCCCTTCATCGCCCCCCGTCGCCCAATTTTTCTCACTTGAAAGCCAATGTTGACCACCCTAAGGCCACTTTTTCCAGCTCTAAACCACATATTTGTGTTGTACACACCTGGGAGGCCACCAATATCATATGGTCAGCTAGTAATTGTGTTTGACCCTTTTGAACCCCTCCTAAAAATGGCCTTTTCTCTCTCCTGGTTCACTTTCTCCAGTTTTTGACCACATAGTTATGTTGTGCACACATGGGAGGCCACTAATATGGCATGGCCGACCACTAATCTTCATTGACCCTTTTGACCCCTAGCTGACCGGCCATGGGAGGTAGCCAGCCGGCCACCTAAGCCCAAGAAAACTGGCTGGCCATGATCCTCAGGGTTGGTACATTACAAATCTGTATTCCTTTTCCCCAGATTTTGTATCCGGGAGGGGGTTGCCATTTTGGGGGGAAACATGAATTGTTTTCCCCCACATTTTTCCCCTCTTTTTGCCTATATAAACCAGCCTCCAGCTCTGGTTTTAAGGGTTAGAAAAACCACCTTTGAGCTCCCATATTGTATCTCTCTCCCTCTACACTTCCAAGCTTCAAACCTCTCAAGTCCTACACCCATTTCTTCACCAACCCATAGCCTCACCCTTCCATCCTCCATTCTAGCAGCTTGAGGTTGTTCTTCAGAGCCTAGGAGTGCTGCATTTTGGTCCAAAGGGCTGTGAAAGACTAGTCTTCAAGGGTGAGTCCCTATTCTCCTTTTTTTGTGCTTTATTTTGTTCAATACATTAGCCATACTTTCTTCCTATTTTGGGCTCTGACCCTAACTGAAAATAGCATTTTTTTGAGCTCTTATTCATGTTTGTTTAAGGGTATTTACCTGTTTGAGGCCTCCTTGTTGCACTTGCTTCATTACCTCTCTTGCATGCTATTCTCTTGGACATTATTTTTGGCCTATGTGTAAACTGTTTTGAGCACTGTCATGAACTGAAAAGTAGCTTATTTTGAGCCCTTCTTCAACATTGTTGAAGGGCTCATCATTGTTTAAGGCTTCCATGTGCCACTTGCCTTTATATATTTTTGCATGATTTGTTAGCCTCTTAAGCTTCTATTTTTGGGCTTTGGTCCGAACTATAAATGACCTTATTTTGACCCCCTCTTCATGTTTCATTAAGGGTCTTTTGATATTTGAGGCATCCTTTTTGTACTTTGTGTTATAGCTCTCTTTTTGGCCTTGTTTTGCATAGTGTTCTGAGCATGCTTTTGCACTGTTTTGGGTTTGATCATAAACTGTAAAAGGTCATAGTTTGGGCCCCTCTTCAACATTGTAGAAGGGCCCTTCTCTATTTGGGGTCAGCAGCTGTGACTTGCTTCTTTATCTCACATTTAGGGCCATTTTCGCATGCTAGCTTAGCCCCATTTTTGTTCATTGTTTGGTCTTTCTTAAAACTGTAAACATGCTTATTTTGGGACTGCCTTGAATCTTTCTTCATGCTTCCTGATCAAAAAGTGCATGTTTTGTATAGCTATAGGCCATTGTGCATGCCTAGTTTTGCATTTCGGATCCCATTTCATGTATCGGGTGCCATGTTCCCATGATTCGGGGCTATTTCAGGTCATTTTTTAGCGCTGAAATTTGCATGTGTTGCATACCATGTTTCATGCCTTGCCATGTCTTGTTAGAGTGGCATTTTGCGTCTTAGGGTCGATCCTCGGTTTGCATGCATATGTGCACGCATTCCGAGTTGTCTCATTTTCACCTAATGGCCTCTTATGTGAGTGTGGCTGAGGTCCACTCATGTTGGTGTAAGTCCATTGTGCATTGTGTATGCCATTTCATTTCATAGCATTGCGTATGCTAGGTTGTATGTTAGCGCATTGTGTATGCCATGTTATCTCGTGCATTGTGTATGTCATTTCATAGCATTGTGTATGCTAGGTTGCATGTTAGAATTGCATTCATGCATGTCATGCATATCGCATTATGTTTGGGATAGGAGTTAGCCCGAGCGCGGGAAACGAGGGACGTTTCGTACTCCGAGTGACGGAACGTATCACAATTCCCAATCACCGACACTCCGGATTAACCATGATGGAGTTAGGTCTTGTTGTGTTTTCATATGCATTCATTATATATTGAGTTGCACAATTTGACCCCTCGGCCATCATGCATCGAGATGCGTGATTGGTGGCACGAGGATCGAGACATGCATACATATGTGAAAATACATTGTTATGCCCCTTTCCTGCTCTCTGTTGCAGCAAATCAAGAATTAGTAACCTTCCAAAACTTGGCGTGCTTTCCAAGAATAATTGCAAAAGAGAGGCTAATTGGGGCATCCCAGTGGATTTCCTCGCAAGGCAGCCCGAACATGCATCATCCATCATCTGAAGAAGAGTCAAGGCAGTTGTAGACAGCGCCCGGGGAGGGGCCTCATGCTACAGTTCGGACTCGATTTGTGTCACGGTTCTTAATCTGAACCAAAGAGTCCAAATCTGGCAAATCGTTTTGAGAAACAGATTTTTGAAAAAGTAGTGCCAAACATGGACTGCTTTGCCAGATACAGAGTCGCCACCTAAATATTTTAAAATGGGGGAATTTAGGAAACCCTGACTCGGTGCCGAAGGCCACATGTCCGTCATCACCGGAGTTGTCTCGGCTCGGGAGCTTGGGTACGATCGGGGAAGGTCAGCTATGAGCACCCCCTTTCGCCCGGTCCGAAGACCGGCCTCTACTAACCGTGATATCTGTTTTTGAAAACTTTATGTGTTCTTAAACCAATTGTTAGCCTAGAATTACTATGTTATGCGCGCAGCAAACAAGTATAGACCAAATCGCCTAAATTGGAACAAAACATTTCATGTTTGTTTTGAAAATGGTTTGCTACTCGCAAGTAGGCTAAAATGCAGGTTTTGCCACCCTCAAGTGGGCTTTTAGAAAAGATGGTTTGCCACTATCTAGTGGGCTTTAAAATTCACAGTTTTAATGTGTTATTCCAATTTAAGCAATTCGACCTCCACCCACAGGCATTCAAACAGTTTATCTCATATAAGCACTTAGCCGCATGGTAAGCATACTGTCATGTTAACATTCACACGCATGCGAGATGCTAAAGCATAAATACTTACATTGTACTCCGTGCCAAAACAATAAACTAGTTAGCAAACATGCATGTCCTTAGTTCACGTTAAGTGGCTAATGCAACACAGGCAATGATGCAATTTAGAGTAGGCTCGGCTGACCCTAAAATGGCATACGAAATGCTACAAGTAACATGTATTCAATTTGGAATTGAAGTACAAATGCAGTTAGCATGATGTGCCGAGCCTGATGCATGTAAGACAGATGTATGGATGCACGCATGCTATCATACTGTTATGCTAATTTAAATATGCCCTAGTCTACCTTCATAAGCAGGTAAATAAAAGGGAAGAAAGAAGTGGGGATTGGAAGACATACACACCACCCACACACACTTATTACAAATACGCCCTCACTCGGAGGGACCGAATGAATATTACAGTCCGAATAAATAACTAACTACTTAATTAATTATTACAGAATTCCTATTTAATCAATAAATTAAATGTAAATGGAAAGTGGCCACAGCCCGCCTTGGAATGCGTGAATGATGCATGCTTGACCCATCTCGCCCGAAAAGCCCGTGCCGTACTCCTGCCACCTCTGTTTGTACTGCCTTGTCTCTCTGAAAATTACCAAAGTCCTGGAGCAGGTTCCTCACATGCTGCAAAGCACCACCGGCCAGACAGAATTCCCACCGGCACTTCACAATTTCCACCGGCATTTATTGGATTCATCGGCACTCCATAGATTGCCGGTCGGCACCAAATTCTGCCGGTCGGCAGAAACTTCCTGCAGAAGACAGTTTTGACAGCAACAGAGAGTAGACAGTATATGGCATGGGGTTTTTAGGCAAATGTATGCATGGACACACTCCCTATCATGTAATGGACTCAAGGGAGCATGGCCCTCGACCCTCGGGCCACCAATCACGCATTTCGATGCATGATGGCCAAAGAGTCAAGTATGCGTTTCAATGTCAAATGCAATGCGCACTAAACATACAAGAGACCCAACCTCAATCATGATTGGTCAAGAGGCGAGGCAATGCACAACAATGCACATGCGACCTAAGCATGCAAGCAAACATACAAACATGCAATATAACTACATGACACACACAATGCTAACGACATAACATGCACAACGTATTGAAACATGGCATACACAATGCGAGATGGACTTACACCAATGTGAGTGGACCTCAGCCGCACCCACATCAGTGGCCATAAGATGAAAATGAAGTGCCTCGAAATGCGTGCACACGGGCACGCAAACCGAGGCAATGGCATATGCAATGCAATGGCATGGAAAATGATATGCAAATATGCTAATGGGATTTCAGCACTGAAATATGGGGGAAAACAGCCCCGGAATGAGGCGAAAACACACCCGATGCATGGAATAGTCCCGAAACATGGACTTTGGCACCCGAAATGGCCTATAGCTATATCAAACATGCACAACATGGATATGCAATGAATAGACAGTAGCAAGGCAGCCCCAAAATTAGCATTTTACTAGTACAACTCATGGCCAAAAAGCAAACAAAGATAGGGCAACAATGGCATACAAAAACGGCCCTAAACATGCGATTATGAAGCAACTCACAGCTGCTAACTCCAAATAGGTTAGGGCCCTTCAACAACATTGAAGAGGGACCCAAAATATGCACATTTACAGTTCATGGCAAGGCTCAAAAACAGATACAAGCATGCTAAAAATGTGATGCAAAACAAGGCTCAAAAGATGCTATAACATGAAGTATACAAAATAATCACCAAACAGAAAAAAAGTGTTAATGAAACATGAAGTATAGGCCAAAATAAGGCCACTTTAAGTTCGGACCAAGGTCCAAAAACAGAAGCAAATGGGGCTGCCAATTTATGCAAAAATGGGGCCAAATAAGGGACATAACTACAAGTGACACATGGAAGCACCAAACAATGTTGAGCCCTTCTCCAATGTTGAAGAGGGGCTCAAAATAAGCCTTGTATCAGTTTACAACATCCTCGAAAACAGATCACACATAGGCTAAAAGAATCATGCAAAATAATGGCATACAAAGGAGTATTGAAACAAGTGTGAGATAGGATTCTCAAAGAGGGTTGAGCCCTTCAACAAACATGTAGAATAGCTCAAAATAGACCTAGTTTCAGTGAAGGTCGGAGCCTAAAACTGTGAGCAAATATGGCTAAGAAATGATACAAGAAAAAGCTCAAAAGAGAGGAAATGCTACTCACCCTTGAAGACCAAACTTTGATGGCTTCTTGGCTTGAGTTTGTGGCTCCTTAGGCTTTGAAGAACAGCCTCCAGCTGCTGGAAATGGAAGTGGTGGTGTTGTGCTATGGCTTGGTGTGTAAATGGCCAAGGATAATGGACTTTGGAGCTTGGAAGAGAGGGTTGAATGTATAGATATAGGGTTGTATGTATAATGCTCCAGCTGGTTTTCTTCTAACCTAGCATAAGGAAGAAGAGGGCTTCCTTTATAGAGCCAAAACCAAGTGCAAAGCTTCTTGAGGAAGCTAACAAGAGTGCATATCCTCCATACACGTGTATGGAGGATCCTGTCTGTGCCCTCCAGCTGGCACAGCTGGCATACACTCTATCTGTAGAATGCTCCGGAAGGCCGTCGGCTAGCAAAATATGCCGGTCGGCTACTTTAAATTGCCGGTCGGCACAATAAATGGCCGGTCGGCACAATAAATTGCCGGTCGGCACAAACATAGTGCCGATGGGTAGCCGGTGAGGTCAAAAAAGTGCCGGTGGATGTCCAGATTGAAGCCTCGGAAGTTAGCTTTCCAATGGCGCAAACCTTGCATTAAAATTCCTTCTGTGCAAACAGTTATGCCCTTTTCCGTGAAGCCGCGCAGATTCGATCCAACCGGGATGATGCCCGACTTCAACTGATCATATCTCCCCCACCCGGACTTTGCTCTAGGAGATTCTTGAGTGCAAAATGAAGCCCCGGAAGTAAGCTTTCCGACGGTGGTGGCCCCATAGCTAAACTCCAAGCGTACAGACAGATAAGCCCGATTCAGCGAGGGCTGCTCGACTTGCTTCTACCCGGATTCATGCCGAACTTTTCCCAGACCAGTTTTCTCCTCTCATTTCCTCTTTTCTTCAACTCCAAACCCCTAAACAAAGTGTTTTGAAGGATTTGCCTCTCTCCTTGCCGAAGAAATTGAATCTTTGCCCTGCACATCTCTCAACACCGAGCAAACCATCAGTGGTGCCCAAGTCTTAAGGGCGGTCAAAAATGGGGTGTCTACAGTTGCCCCTCTTTGACAGAACTCGAAAGTCATAACAATGACGGGAGTGAATGTCAAAGCCCCGAGACGACCCATTTTTGACAAGGCCGAAGACTTGGACAAACAAACAAAATACAAATGAATGAAATGGTTGTGCCCACAGGCTGCCTACGTATCCCTTTGCAAGGAATCAAACCAGCGTAGTTCAGGGGCATGATGCAAATGATATGCAGGAAGACTTTGATAATTGGACTTATACGCCACGCGAAGCCAGTTTTGAAAGTTGGACTTATACGCTACGCGAAGCCGGTTTTGAAAGTTGGACTTATACGCTACGCGAAGCCGGTATTGTATTCAAAACAATGCAATGTACTAACAAGTACAAGTGAGGTGCGCAAGATAGCGCGATAGGATACATGCAAGATGCAAGTGAGGTGCACAAAACAGTGCGATGTGCAAGAAAGTGCGAGTGATTTGAAATGCACAAGACAGTGCGAATGAGGTGCGCAGAATAGCGCGAATGATAAACTACACAAAACAGTGTGATTGAGGTGCGCAAAATAGCGCGAATGGATGCATGCAAAATGCAAGTAAGGTGCACAAAACAGTGCGATGCGCAAGAAAGCGCGAATGTAAACTGCACAAAACAGTGCAATGCACAAAACAGTGCAATGCGCAAAATAGCACGAATGATAAACTGCACAAAATAGTGCGATTGAGGTGCGCAAAATAGCGCGAATGTAAACTGCACAAAACAGTGCAATGCGCAAAATAGCGCGAAGAAAATACAATGCACTAACAAGTGCAAGTAAGGTGCGCAAGATAGCGCGAACAAATGCAATGCACAAAATAGTGCGATGCGCAAAATAGCGCGAAGGAAATGTAATGCACAAAACAGTGCGATGCGCAAAATAGCGCGAAGAAAATACAATGCACTAACAAGTGCAAGTAAGGTGCGCAAGATAGCGCGAACAAATACAATGCACAAAATAGTGCGATGCGCAAAATAGCGCGAAGGAAATGTAATGCACAAAACAGTGCGATGCGCAAAATAGCGCGAACAAAATGTAATGCACTAACAAGTGCGATGCGCAAAATAGCGCGAACAAAATACAATGCACTAACAAGTGCAAGTAAGGTGCGCATGATAGCGCGGGTGAATGCATGTTCTATGCAAATGAGGTGCATTTTCTATGCAAGTATGGAAGAGTGCATTTTCTATGCAAAAGATACGAGCATTTTCTATCCAAGAAACAGGAGCATATTCTATGCAATATTGAAAGAAAATTTTATGCAGAATCGAAAGCAAGCATATTCTATGCATGAATCATAACGATGTGCGGCACGCATGTCACAGAAGTATATATATGAAAGTGCACATTCTATGCAATGGAAGGGCATCAAACATGTACTCTGGTGCCTCCGATTTACCTTTCGGAGGACTTTGTAATACGCTCAGCTCAAAAGGGGACACCCTGTTTATGTTGGCAAGAGATAACATCTGCTGCTGCTTTAATTGCCATTCTGACTTGAAGCAGGCTTACACTTGGGGTCGAGATACACTCATACTCCAGAGAAATGGCGAGGTTTGGAAAGGTGCACCTGAAATGCAGTCTCGGATCTTGCCAAAGCTGGAACACCCTAAGATGCTCCAAATTTTCCTTTTTTTCTTTTGCTTTGCAGTCTGGAACATACATAGCTTCAGATAGGTCCTTGTTCTACTGTTCACACTTATCGGGGGTGGACCCTGTAGTTTTATGAAAGAACAAATACTGTTTTGCACAAATGTGGAGAATGGCACAGCACTCTGAGCACAAGATGATTTTTGAAAATTGAGAAATGAGTTCTTAACCGGGTATTGAGCCGACGACTGGCCACAGCCAAAACGACTCGACAAGGGAAAAACAAAGGTAAACAACCTAAACACATTGAGTAACACGCTCGGAACGACTCAAAGCAAGAATCGAGACAAACAAAACAAAAGACACGACACACAGACGTGCACAGGGAGCCTGTTTCACCGGGTATTATTCCCACCCTTTCTTATTTGTGATTCTCACATCACTCGGCTCTCAAGCTCGGTTTTTTCTCTCAAAACCCTTTTCTCACTTTTTCTCTCAGCGCACATCTCTCTATTCTTTAATCTCTCGTTTTTCATCCCTCCCCTGGGTGGTTGATGGATAAGCTGGAAATTGTGGGCTCTTGCCCCTGGTATTCTACCAGCTTTTGATTCTTGTTCACAACAGTGAATTCCTCCCACAGAGGGGTTGTGCTACAACTGCGTGTGTAGCAAATCTGCAGCTAACATCGGTTGATGATGCCCTGCTGGGGAGTTCGGACGTGATTAGATCTGTCCAAACAAAGGAGTGGAATATCTTGATCCGTTCCCGTCCATGCTTCGCACTTGGCTTGATACCTCGTTGCGTGGAGGATGTGAGAGCCTTCTACCCTTTTGCGGTCAGCTTCAGAGGTGCCCTTTTCTGGCAGGTGCCCTTTCTGGCAGATGTATTGTCAACGGGGGAAAGACAGGAAGCCTGACTCAACTTTGCCCCTAGTTCATCATTTTGACCATTTTTTGTTTTGGTTTTCTACTAAAACAATTTTGACCAACATGAGAGTTAGATTAACACACTTGTTCGATTTTTGATTTGAAAATCATGCAAGTCAGGCTATGAGCACTGAAAATTTCCTTTTTTGGGTCCAAGAAATGGTCCAGTTTTGGAAAAGATGGAATAATTTTCGAGAGATCAGTCAACCTCAGTAAAAATTCTCAAAAACTATTTTTACAAACGGCCAATGCTTAACAAGCACGGAACCCACTCTTGAGATGCACAACCTCGGATTTGGAGGAAAATTGGCCCCTTTCTCGAAGAGAGCTACATGGCAACGGAAAGTTGCCCCTTGTTTGCACGGCACCGCAGCGCGTTGAATGGCAACGGAAAGTTGCCCCTTGTCTGAATGGCACCGTAGCGCATTGTAATCAGTCCTCAGAGCGATGATTGCAACCGAACTCCCGGATACAGAAAAGACAAAGATGACTAGAACCATCACATGGACACAGTTGAATTTGAAGTGTTTCAGGGCTGGACTTCAGAATGAAGTTGCCTACGTATCCCAAACATGGGAATCAAGCCTTACGTAGTTCCGGGTTAAGGTACACTCGGGTATTTAACCTTTCCTTTTTAGGCTCTAACTTTTGCCAAGGCGCCCGATGCGGGTTTTCGACCTTGCGAGCTTTGTTTTTCTTCTCTTTTTTTTTCCAATTCTTTTCATTTCTTTTCTTTTAATTTCTTTTCATTTCATTTCTTTTTTTTGATTTTCTTTTTTTGTTCTTTTCTTTGCATTTTTTTCTTTTTTGTATTTTTCTCTTGCTCTAACTTTTGCCTGGGTCGCCCTTCCGGGTTTTCGGCCCAGCGAGCCTCTCAAAGGGTAAAAGTGTCACAAATCCATGCCAAATGGTTTTAGGGTTTTGAAGCCATCCGTATCCAGGAGAGTGGCTGTTGATTTGCAAGAGGACTCATCTTCGGCTCTTCGAGCACGTCTGACATCTTTGCCTCTAGTTTGAAGGAGGGCTTCTGATCTAGCTTTACAAGCTTCCTTTGATCTGATCTTCTTGATCTGACTTTCTTGCCTCTTGTCCGAGGGCTGCTTCGAATCTGGCCACACAGGCCTCACGTTGTGGTTGACCGTTGAACGTTCTGAACTCAGGTTCAAGGTTTGAAAGTGAGGGGTCGAACCTCGAGGCTGAGAGCGATCCTAAGCTGCACAATCTCAAGAGTGATCCCACACAAGTCTTCGCAGGACTGCGCAAAGTATTTTTTGAAATTTTTTAAGAAAGCGACAAATCGCTCGCGCCGAAGACAGTGTAGAACCAATCTGGATCAAGCCAGGGTCCTTCTCAGTACTCACGCTAACAAGCATGATTTCAATCATTAAGGGCTTAGCATGCCTCTCTTTCTCTCAAATGATCAAAATTTTGCAAATCCCGAGGAATTCCTTCCTCTTCGTTTTCACCGCAGTGTTCAAAAAAAAGTTTTGAAAAACTTAGGTCGATACAATGATTTCAAGGCACAGAAAAGGCAGGCGAAGAGCGCTGTCATTCCATTCAATACTTCTGGCACAACTGGCACACGGCAGAAGCAAACACAAGAGTGTGAAAATCACTGCTGTTCCATTCAAATCTGTTGGCATAACTGGCTCCAAGGCAGAAACAGACTCAAAAGAAAGCGAAAAGACAAACACAAAACAAAATAGTGATGCCCGAGGTAACACCCCCGGAATCACCTGACTCTAACAAAACAGGACTGACTCGATACAACAAGACAGACCTGACCAACTTAGTACAAAAAGACTGACCATATACAAAACAACAAAACTGACCCAATACCCAAGTCAGAAAGTACAAAAACTAGTGTTCGCACATTGCTCAGAATTGTGCGTGCCAAATGCCACATCTGAAGTAAACTGAGCGCCGCCCGCAGGTGGTTCATCCCCCGATCGCACCGTATTATCCCCCAGGTTCACTGATCCAATGACGATAGACTTTGTTGAGTTGGTGCGACGATGACCTTATTGTCAATCAGATCTTGTATTTCGTGGCGAAGACGGAAACAACCATCAGTGACATGGCCGACTTGCTGATGAAAGGCACAGTACTTGGTCGGATCATGGGTGGAAGGAAGTCTATCTGGCAGTGGTCGCGGCTCCAGGGGTTTCAGATCCCCCTCTCTAATCAAGACCCTCAAGGCTGCCGATAAAGACATGTACAGTGGTGCGAATACCCTCTGGCCTCGAGGTGGGTATTTTGAGGTTTGTGGAGCTTTGCTGGATGCACCAGCAAAGGGATTGGTAGGCGCTGACTGGGTTTGCTGATCTCTTCCGAGCAAGGGATTAGGGCTGAAGGGAACATTCCTGGTACAAAGGCGCTTCTCCCGGCTTGCCCCTTGATTCAGACTGCTCTCATTCTGAGTGGCGAAAGTGTCATCCACAGTTTTTGTGACAACTGCGAGGACTTGCTCTTTGTTCAGTCCCTCAGCTTTCAAAGCCTCAATATCCCACTGAAGGTGTTCATGGGGACCATTGCCTGCCCCTACCTTGCTCTTACCCGTCGCTTCCACTTTGTCAAGAGGTTGGCCTTCTTCCAATGCAACCCGTCCCAAAGTTGGGGAGCCTCTAGACATGAACTCCCTGGTACGTGATGTGGTTGATGATGGGGCCAAAACCCCAAAGGCTAGATCTGCCACAGTTCTCTGAAGATCTTCGATCATCTTCATCAGCTCAGAAGTAGTGGGTTCATGGGTTTGAGATAATTGGGGTTCAGATGCACCCATCATGCATAAGTTCATGCTTTCCAGGATAAACACCTCAGGCTTGGGTAGATGGGCCGGGGTGATGTATACGCTGGGGTCGTAAGGGACGGCCAGTGTGTGGATCAGATTGAGATGTGGATGAGGTACTTGGTCATCGGGGGCTGAAGGTGGAGCTATCGTCCGGTTGTCGATGAGATTTTGGACCTCATGACGAAGGCGGTAGCAACGGTCGGTGCCATGACCGCGCTGCTGATGGTACATACAGTACTTG
Organism: Camellia sinensis; assembly: GCF_055761805.1. Classification (NCBI taxonomy): domain Eukaryota; kingdom Viridiplantae; phylum Streptophyta; class Magnoliopsida; order Ericales; family Theaceae; genus Camellia; species Camellia sinensis. Next base: position 89,755,803 of record NC_138965.1, read on the forward strand.
GAGGGATTATGTCTGGCTGGAAGTGGGTTAGGCAGAGGTTGAGGATCGAGGGGTTTGAGATGCCCTCTTTCCATCAAGGCTTTTAGTGCGCTAGTCAGGCTCATATAGAGGGGAGTGAAAGTTCTACCCTGAGCTCGGGCTGGACCGGCTGTTTGTAGGCTTGGTTTGGCAAAAGGGTTGGCTATGGCGACTGCATTGATCTCGGTGGGTTTGGGAATGACGCTACTACCAATATTGGTACTCCCTGCAATCGCCCTCCTTGTCGGTTCACTTGTTCTGGGAATGATTCCGCTGTTGAACGCATTCTCGACCTGAACCCCCAGTTCATGCAAACTTTTGAAAGTGAATAATGGAGCGACTATCAACTTTTGCAACATATCATGCTCAAGGTTTCGCACCATCATTTGCACTTGATCCCTCTCAGAAGGGCGATCTGTCATCTGTGCTGCCTTTGCCCTCCACCTTGCTACAAATTCCACAAAAGGCTCTGTTGGGTTCTGGCGGGTTGTTTCAAGCTCTTGCATGGTCATTTCAACTTGGGTATTGTAGGAATACTGATCAACAAAGGCCTCAGCCAATTCTTCCCAGTCTTGCTTCACTTTGTCCTCCAACTTAGTGTACCAAGTGGCTGCTACACCTGACAGGGTTCTTCCATACAGAGAGAGTTTTTGTGGCTTAGTCAGACCCATCGGCTTCAGGACATCCAAGAAAAGTCGGATATGTACCATTGGATCTCCAGACCCGTCGAAACGGTCAATATATGGCATTTTGAATCTGTCTGGGAGCCGAACAGCAGCCTCGGTGTGCCCATCCTCAATGTCGGGAATGGAGTTAAGGCCCTGTGCCTTTTTGAAGTGCTTTTCAAGGTTTGCAATTTTCACTGCAGTCGGGTTGAGCTCATTAACATGAAAGGGTCGAAGCCTCTCAGTAGGCTGCACCAGGGATCTGAGCACATGAGCTTGAGTCAACCTTTCTCGAGGATTCGGACACTGCAAATCTTCAACTGGCGGAAGTGGGTCAAAGTTTGGCTGGGGTCCCAAAGCTGGATGTGAGGCAGATACCCCAGGTGGGCTCTGCGTTTCAATACTGGTCTCAGCCTGCATGGCAGTTCCCTGATTTAACGCTGCTATCACGGCCACAAATTCTTCTGAACCCTGTGCCATCATGGTTTGCTGAGTCCGAACAAAGGTGATGTGGCTGGTGACTGTTGGATCAGATGAACCAATGAGCCCTGTTTGGCCCTTCTTTGCCTTGCCTCAGCGAAAGAACACTGGTTGCCCTTGAATTGAATTTCTGACCTAACAAAGTCTATCAACACTAGTCCAATGCACCCCGGGGATATCAGAGCCTTCTGAAGCTATGGTTCCAGGACCTACCTTGCAAAAGAGAAAACAGGCAGCATCTCAGCTCGGATATGATCATAGTGGAATGACTGTGCTCAATACTGATCACTGTTCCCCAAATATCTGTCCCAAAATTGATACCCTCAGGTAAAACTGATTCCCCAAATACTGATGCCCACAGGCCTGATGCCCAAACTTGCAAACTGATATATGCATTCCTATAGAGATACACTCTAAAAGCACATAGCAAGTAAGAGAGAGCCAAAACACCCCTATGTTGGGGTAGGGTTTCCCTGTCCTATTTTGTCAGGAGCTAGGGTTTCACTATGCACGCAGCAGTTTCAAACAACCTATAATCGGGTAAGCAACCTGTCCTAGCTTGGAATGGTCACTATGGATCCGAATATGCACTAGGTCGAATGGTCGAAAAGGGTGCCCCGGTAAACCGGGGTTTGTGTTCCCATGCTGTCAGAGCCCATAGCCGGTCAGCCTTATGGACATGCCTTGACAAGGCAAGCCTCCGGCAAACCGTTCAGGAATGGCAGATGGCAAACACTGTGTTCCTAGGCGCACCAATGCACATGCAATGCAAAGAAACATATAAATGAAATCAAAATAGGATATCACGAGTTCGAGTCAAGCTCTCTAAACTCCCCAGCGGAGTCGCCAGAAACTGTAGACAGCGCCCGGGGAGGGGCCTCATGCTACAGTTCGGACTCGATTTGTGTCACGGTTCTTAATCTGAACCAAAGAGTCCAAATCTGGCAAATCGTTTTGAGAAACAGATTTTTGAAAAAGTAGTGCCAAACATGGACTGCTTTGCCAGATACAGAGTCGCCACCTAAATATTTTAAAATGGGGGAATTTAGGAAACCCTGACTCGGTGCCGAAGGCCACATGTCCGTCATCACCGGAGTTGTCTCGGCTCGGGAGCTTGGGTACGATCGGGGAAGGTCAGCTATGAGCACCCCCTTTCGCCCGGTCCGAAGACCGGCCTCTACTAACCGTGATATCTGTTTTTGAAAACTTTATGTGTTCTTAAACCAATTGTTAGCCTAGAATTACTATGTTATGCGCGCAGCAAACAAGTATAGACCAAATCGCCTAAATTGGAACAAAACATTTCATGTTTGTTTTGAAAATGGTTTGCTACTCGCAAGTAGGCTAAAATGCAGGTTTTGCCACCCTCAAGTGGGCTTTTAGAAAAGATGGTTTGCCACTATCTAGTGGGCTTTAAAATTCACAGTTTTAATGTGTTATTCCAATTTAAGCAATTCGACCTCCACCCACAGGCATTCAAACAGTTTATCTCATATAAGCACTTAGCCGCATGGTAAGCATACTGTCATGTTAACATTCACACGCATGCGAGATGCTAAAGCATAAATACTTACATTGTACTCCGTGCCAAAACAATAAACTAGTTAGCAAACATGCATGTCCTTAGTTCACGTTAAGTGGCTAATGCAACACAGGCAATGATGCAATTTAGAGTAGGCTCGGCTGACCCTAAAATGGCATACGAAATGCTACAAGTAACATGTATTCAATTTGGAATTGAAGTACAAATGCAGTTAGCATGATGTGCCGAGCCTGATGCATGTAAGACAGATGTATGGATGCACGCATGCTATCATACTGTTATGCTAATTTAAATATGCCCTAGTCTACCTTCATAAGCAGGTAAATAAAAGGGAAGAAAGAAGTGGGGATTGGAAGACATACACACCACCCACACACACTTATTACAAATACGCCCTCACTCGGAGGGACCGAATGAATATTACAGTCCGAATAAATAACTAACTACTTAATTAATTATTACAGAATTCCTATTTAATCAATAAATTAAATGTAAATGGAAAGTGGCCACAGCCCGCCTTGGAATGCGTGAATGATGCATGCTTGACCCATCTCGCCCGAAAAGCCCGTGCCGTACTCCTGCCACCTCTGTTTGTACTGCCTTGTCTCTCTGAAAATTACCAAAGTCCTGGAGCAGGTTCCTCACATGCTGCAAAGCACCACCGGCCAGACAGAATTCCCACCGGCACTTCACAATTTCCACCGGCATTTATTGGATTCATCGGCACTCCATAGATTGCCGGTCGGCACCAAATTCTGCCGGTCGGCAGAAACTTCCTGCAGAAGACAGTTTTGACAGCAACAGAGAGTAGACAGTATATGGCATGGGGTTTTTAGGCAAATGTATGCATGGACACACTCCCTATCATGTAATGGACTCAAGGGAGCATGGCCCTCGACCCTCGGGCCACCAATCACGCATTTCGATGCATGATGGCCAAAGAGTCAAGTATGCGTTTCAATGTCAAATGCAATGCGCACTAAACATACAAGAGACCCAACCTCAATCATGATTGGTCAAGAGGCGAGGCAATGCACAACAATGCACATGCGACCTAAGCATGCAAGCAAACATACAAACATGCAATATAACTACATGACACACACAATGCTAACGACATAACATGCACAACGTATTGAAACATGGCATACACAATGCGAGATGGACTTACACCAATGTGAGTGGACCTCAGCCGCACCCACATCAGTGGCCATAAGATGAAAATGAAGTGCCTCGAAATGCGTGCACACGGGCACGCAAACCGAGGCAATGGCATATGCAATGCAATGGCATGGAAAATGATATGCAAATATGCTAATGGGATTTCAGCACTGAAATATGGGGGAAAACAGCCCCGGAATGAGGCGAAAACACACCCGATGCATGGAATAGTCCCGAAACATGGACTTTGGCACCCGAAATGGCCTATAGCTATATCAAACATGCACAACATGGATATGCAATGAATAGACAGTAGCAAGGCAGCCCCAAAATTAGCATTTTACTAGTACAACTCATGGCCAAAAAGCAAACAAAGATAGGGCAACAATGGCATACAAAAACGGCCCTAAACATGCGATTATGAAGCAACTCACAGCTGCTAACTCCAAATAGGTTAGGGCCCTTCAACAACATTGAAGAGGGACCCAAAATATGCACATTTACAGTTCATGGCAAGGCTCAAAAACAGATACAAGCATGCTAAAAATGTGATGCAAAACAAGGCTCAAAAGATGCTATAACATGAAGTATACAAAATAATCACCAAACAGAAAAAAAGTGTTAATGAAACATGAAGTATAGGCCAAAATAAGGCCACTTTAAGTTCGGACCAAGGTCCAAAAACAGAAGCAAATGGGGCTGCCAATTTATGCAAAAATGGGGCCAAATAAGGGACATAACTACAAGTGACACATGGAAGCACCAAACAATGTTGAGCCCTTCTCCAATGTTGAAGAGGGGCTCAAAATAAGCCTTGTATCAGTTTACAACATCCTCGAAAACAGATCACACATAGGCTAAAAGAATCATGCAAAATAATGGCATACAAAGGAGTATTGAAACAAGTGTGAGATAGGATTCTCAAAGAGGGTTGAGCCCTTCAACAAACATGTAGAATAGCTCAAAATAGACCTAGTTTCAGTGAAGGTCGGAGCCTAAAACTGTGAGCAAATATGGCTAAGAAATGATACAAGAAAAAGCTCAAAAGAGAGGAAATGCTACTCACCCTTGAAGACCAAACTTTGATGGCTTCTTGGCTTGAGTTTGTGGCTCCTTAGGCTTTGAAGAACAGCCTCCAGCTGCTGGAAATGGAAGTGGTGGTGTTGTGCTATGGCTTGGTGTGTAAATGGCCAAGGATAATGGACTTTGGAGCTTGGAAGAGAGGGTTGAATGTATAGATATAGGGTTGTATGTATAATGCTCCAGCTGGTTTTCTTCTAACCTAGCATAAGGAAGAAGAGGGCTTCCTTTATAGAGCCAAAACCAAGTGCAAAGCTTCTTGAGGAAGCTAACAAGAGTGCATATCCTCCATACACGTGTATGGAGGATCCTGTCTGTGCCCTCCAGCTGGCACAGCTGGCATACACTCTATCTGTAGAATGCTCCGGAAGGCCGTCGGCTAGCAAAATATGCCGGTCGGCTACTTTAAATTGCCGGTCGGCACAATAAATGGCCGGTCGGCACAATAAATTGCCGGTCGGCACAAACATAGTGCCGATGGGTAGCCGGTGAGGTCAAAAAAGTGCCGGTGGATGTCCAGATTGAAGCCCCGGAAGTTAGCTTTCCAATGGCGCAAACCTTGCATTAAAATTCCTTCTGTGCAAAAAGTTATGCCCTTTTCCGTGAAGCCGCGCAGATTCGATCCAACCGGGATGATGCCCGACTTCAACTGATCATATCTCCCCCACCCGGACTTTGCTCTAGGAGATTCTTGAGTGCAAAATGAAGCCCCGGAAGTAAGCTTTCCGACGGTGGTGGCCCCATAGCTAAACTCCAAGCGTACAGACAGATAAGCCCGATTCAGCGAGGGCTGCTCGACTTGCTTCTACCCGGATTCATGCCGAACTTTTCCCAGACCAGTTTTCTCCTCTCATTTCCTCTTTTCTTCAACTCCAAACCCCTAAACAAAGTGTTTTGAAGGATTTGCCTCTCTCCTTGCCGAAGAAATTGAATCTTTGCCCTGCACATCTCTCAACACCGAGCAAACCATCAGTGGTGCCCAAGTCTTAAGGGCGGTCAAAAATGGGGTGTCTACAGTTGCCCCTCTTTGACAGAACTCGAAAGTCATAACAATGACGGGAGTGAATGTCAAAGCCCCGAGACGACCCATTTTTGACAAGGCCGAAGACTTGGACAAACAAACAAAATACAAATGAATGAAATGGTTGTGCCCACAGGCTGCCTACGTATCCCTTTGCAAGGAATCAAACCAGCGTAGTTCAGGGGCATGATGCAAATGATATGCAGGAAGACTTTGATAATTGGACTTATACGCCACGCGAAGCCAGTTTTGAAAGTTGGACTTATACGCTACGCGAAGCCGGTTTTGAAAGTTGGACTTATACGCTACGCGAAGCCGGTATTGTATTCAAAACAATGCAATGTACTAACAAGTACAAGTGAGGTGCGCAAGATAGCGCGATAGGATACATGCAAGATGCAAGTGAGGTGCACAAAACAGTGCGATGTGCAAGAAAGTGCGAGTGATTTGAAATGCACAAGACAGTGCGAATGAGGTGCGCAGAATAGCGCGAATGATAAACTACACAAAACAGTGTGATTGAGGTGCGCAAAATAGCGCGAATGGATGCATGCAAAATGCAAGTAAGGTGCACAAAACAGTGCGATGCGCAAGAAAGCGCGAATGTAAACTGCACAAAACAGTGCAATGCACAAAACAGTGCAATGCGCAAAATAGCACGAATGATAAACTGCACAAAATAGTGCGATTGAGGTGCGCAAAATAGCGCGAATGTAAACTGCACAAAACAGTGCAATGCGCAAAATAGCGCGAAGAAAATACAATGCACTAACAAGTGCAAGTAAGGTGCGCAAGATAGCGCGAACAAATGCAATGCACAAAATAGTGCGATGCGCAAAATAGCGCGAAGGAAATGTAATGCACAAAACAGTGCGATGCGCAAAATAGCGCGAAGAAAATACAATGCACTAACAAGTGCAAGTAAGGTGCGCAAGATAGCGCGAACAAATACAATGCACAAAATAGTGCGATGCGCAAAATAGCGCGAAGGAAATGTAATGCACAAAACAGTGCGATGCGCAAAATAGCGCGAACAAAATGTAATGCACTAACAAGTGCGATGCGCAAAATAGCGCGAACAAAATACAATGCACTAACAAGTGCAAGTAAGGTGCGCATGATAGCGCGGGTGAATGCATGTTCTATGCAAATGAGGTGCATTTTCTATGCAAGTATGGAAGAGTGCATTTTCTATGCAAAAGATACGAGCATTTTCTATCCAAGAAACAGGAGCATATTCTATGCAATATTGAAAGAAAATTTTATGCAGAATCGAAAGCAAGCATATTCTATGCATGAATCATAACGATGTGCGGCACGCATGTCACAGAAGTATATATATGAAAGTGCACATTCTATGCAATGGAAGGGCATCAAACATGTACTCTGGTGCCTCCGATTTACCTTTCGGAGGACTTTGTAATACGCTCAGCTCAAAAGGGGACACCCTGTTTATGTTGGCAAGAGATAACATCTGCTGCTGCTTTAATTGCCATTCTGACTTGAAGCAGGCTTACACTTGGGGTCGAGATACACTCATACTCCAGAGAAATGGCGAGGTTTGGAAAGGTGCACCTGAAATGCAGTCTCGGATCTTGCCAAAGCTGGAACACCCTAAGATGCTCCAAATTTTCCTTTTTTTCTTTTGCTTTGCAGTCTGGAACATACATAGCTTCAGATAGGTCCTTGTTCTACTGTTCACACTTATCGGGGGTGGACCCTGTAGTTTTATGAAAGAACAAATACTGTTTTGCACAAATGTGGAGAATGGCACAGCACTCTGAGCACAAGATGATTTTTGAAAATTGAGAAATGAGTTCTTAACCGGGTATTGAGCCGACGACTGGCCACAGCCAAAACGACTCGACAAGGGAAAAACAAAGGTAAACAACCTAAACACATTGAGTAACACGCTCGGAACGACTCAAAGCAAGAATCGAGACAAACAAAACAAAAGACACGACACACAGACGTGCACAGGGAGCCTGTTTCACCGGGTATTATTCCCACCCTTTCTTATTTGTGATTCTCACATCACTCGGCTCTCAAGCTCGGTTTTTTCTCTCAAAACCCTTTTCTCACTTTTTCTCTCAGCGCACATCTCTCTATTCTTTAATCTCTCGTTTTTCATCCCTCCCCTGGGTGGTTGATGGATAAGCTGGAAATTGTGGGCTCTTGCCCCTGGTATTCTACCAGCTTTTGATTCTTGTTCACAACAGTGAATTCCTCCCACAGAGGGGTTGTGCTACAACTGCGTGTGTAGCAAATCTGCAGCTAACATCGGTTGATGATGCCCTGCTGGGGAGTTCGGACGTGATTAGATCTGTCCAAACAAAGGAGTGGAATATCTTGATCCGTTCCCGTCCATGCTTCGCACTTGGCTTGATACCTCGTTGCGTGGAGGATGTGAGAGCCTTCTACCCTTTTGCGGTCAGCTTCAGAGGTGCCCTTTTCTGGCAGGTACCCTTTCTGGCAGATGTATTGTCAACGGGGGAAAGACAGGAAGCCTGACTCAACTTTGCCCCTAGTTCATCATTTTGACCATTTTTTGTTTTGGTTTTCTACTAAAACAATTTTGACCAACATGAGAGTTAGATTAACACACTTGTTCGATTTTTGATTTGAAAATCATGCAAGTCAGGCTATGAGCACTGAAAATTTTCCTTTTTTGGGTCCAAGAAATGGTCCAGTTTTGGAAAAGATGGAATAATTTTCGAGAGATCAGTCAACCTCAGTAAAAATTCTCAAAAACTATTTTTACAAACGGCCAATGCTTAACAAGCACGGAACCCACTCTTGAGATGCACAACCTCGGATTTGGAGGAAAATTGGCCCCTTTCTCGAAGAGAGCTACATGGCAACGGAAAGTTGCCCCTTGTTTGCACGGCACCGCAGCGCGTTGAATGGCAACGGAAAGTTGCCCCTTGTCTGAATGGCACCGTAGCGCATTGTAATCAGTCCTCAGAGCGATGATTGCAACCGAACTCCCGGATACAGAAAAGACAAAGATGACTAGAACCATCACATGGACACAGTTGAATTTGAAGTGTTTCAGGGCTGGACTTCAGAATGAAGTTGCCTACGTATCCCAAACATGGGAATCAAGCCTTACGTAGTTCCGGGTTAAGGTACACTCGGGTATTTAACCTTTCCTTTTTAGGCTCTAACTTTTGCCAAGGCGCCCGATGCGGGTTTTCGACCTTGCGAGCTTTGTTTTTCTTCTCTTTTTTTTTCCAATTCTTTTCATTTCTTTTCTTTTAATTTCTTTTCATTTCATTTCTTTTTTTTGATTTTCTTTTTTTGTTCTTTTCTTTGCATTTTTTTCTTTTTTGTATTTTTCTCTTGCTCTAACTTTTGCCTGGGTCGCCCTTCCGGGTTTTCGGCCCCGCGAGCCTCTCAAAGGGTAAAAGTGTCACAAATCCATGCCAAATGGTTTTAGGGTTTTGAAGCCATCCGTATCCAGGAGAGTGGCTGTTGATTTGCAAGAGGACTCATCTTCGGCTCTTCGAGCACGTCTGACATCTTTGCCTCTAGTTTGAAGGAGGGCTTCTGATCTAGCTTTACAAGCTTCCTTTGATCTGATCTTCTTGATCTGACTTTCTTGCCTCTTGTCCGAGGGCTGCTTCGAATCTGGCCACACAGGCCTCACGTTGTGGTTGACCGTTGAACGTTCTGAACTCAGGTTCAAGGTTTGAAAGTGAGGGGTCGAATCTCGAGGCTGAGAGCGATCCTAAGCTGCACAATCTCAAGAGTGATCCCACACAAGTCTTCGCAGGACTGCGCAAAGTATTTTTTGAAATTTTTTAAGAAAGCGACAAATCGCTCGTGCCGAAGACAGTGTAGAACCAATCTGGATCAAGCCAGGGTCCTTCTCAGTACTCACGCTAACAAGCATGATTTCAATCATTAAGGGCTTAGCATGCCTCTCTTTCTCTCAAATGATCAAAATTTTGCAAATCCCGAGGAATTCCTTCCTCTTCGTTTTCACCGCAGTGTTCAAAAAAAAGTTTTGAAAAACTTAGGTCGATACAATGATTTCAAGGCACAGAAAAGGCAGGCGAAGAGCGCTGTCATTCCATTCAATACTTCTGGCACAACTGGTACACGGCAGAAGCAAACACAAGAGTGTGAAAATCACTGCTGTTCCATTCAAATCTGTTGGCATAACTGGCTCCAAGGCAGAAACAGACTCAAAAGAAAGCGAAAAGACAAACACAAAACAAAATAGTGATGCCCGAGGTAACACCCCCGGAATCACCTGACTCTAACAAAACAGGACTGACTCGATACAACAAGACAGACCTGACCAACTTAGTACAAAAAGACTGACCATATACAAAACAACAAAACTGACCCAATACCCAAGTCAGAAAGTACAAAAACTAGTGTTCGCACATTGCTCAGAATTGTGCGTGCCAAATGCCACATCTGAAGTAAACTGAGCGCCGCCCGCAGGTGGTTCATCCCCCGATCGCACCGTATTATCCCCCAGGTTCACTGATCCAATGACGATAGACTTTGTTGAGTTGGTGCGACGATGACCTTATTGTCAATCAGATCTTGTATTTCGTGGCGAAGACGGAAACAACCATCAGTGACATGGCCGACTTGCTGATGAAAGGCACAGTACTTGGTCGGATCATGGGTGGAAGGAAGTCTATCTGGCAGTGGTCGCGGCTCCAGGGGTTTCAGATCCCCCTCTCTAATCAAGACCCTCAAGGCTGCCGATAAAGACATGTACAGTGGTGCGAATACCCTCTGGCCTCGAGGTGGGTATTTTGAGGTTTGTGGAGCTTTGCTGGATGCACCAGCAAAGGGATTGGTAGGCGCTGACTGGGTTTGCTGATCTCTTCCGAGCAAGGGATTAGGGCTGAAGGGAACATTCCTGGTACAAAGGCGCTTCTCCCGGCTTGCCCCTTGATTCAGACTGCTCTCATTCTGAGTGACGAAAGTGTCATCCACAGTTTTTGTGACAACTGCGAGGACTTGCTCTTTGTTCAGTCCCTCAGCTTTCAAAGCCTCAATATCCCACTGAAGGTGTTCATGGGGACCATTGCCTGCCCCTACCTTGCTCTTACCCGTCGCTTCCACTTTGTCAAGAGGTTGGCCTTCTTCCAATGCAACCCGTCCCAAAGTTGGGGAGCCTCTAGACATGAACTCCCTGGTACGTGATGTGGTTGATGATGGGGCCAAAACCCCAAAGGCTAGATCTGCCACAGTTCTCTGAAGATCTTCGATCATCTTCATCAGCTCAGAAGTAGTGGGTTCATGGGTTTGAGATAATTGGGGTTCAGATGCACCCATCATGCATAAGTTCATGCTTTCCGGGATAAACACCTCAGGCTTGGGTAGATGGGCCGGGGTGATGTATACGCTGGGGTCGTAAGGGACGGCCAGTGTGTGGATCAGATTGAGATGTGGATGAGGTACTTGGTCATCGGGGGCTGAAGGTGGAGCTATCGTCCGGTTGTCGATGAGATTTTGGACCTCATGACGAAGGCGGTAGCAACGGTCGGTGCCATGACCGCGCTGCTGATGGTACATACAGTACTTGGAGGGATTATGTCTGGCTGGAAGTGGGTTAGGCAGAGGTTGAGGATCGAGGGGTTTGAGATGCCCTCTTTCCATCAAGGCTTTTAGTGCGCTAGTCAGGCTCATATAGAGGGGAGTGAAAGTTCTACCCTGAGCTCGGGCTGGACCGGCTGTTTGTAGGCTTGGTTTGGCAAAAGGGTTGGCTATGGCGACTGCATTGATCTCGGTGGGTTTGGGAATGACGCTACTACCAATATTGGTACTCCCTGCAATCGCCCTCCTTGTCGGTTCACTTGTTCTGGGAATGATTCCGCTGTTGAACGCATTCTCGACCTGAACCCCCAGTTCATGCAAACTTTTGAAAGTGAATAATGGAGCGACTATCAACTTTTGCAACATATCATGCTCAAGGTTTCGCACCATCATTTGCACTTGATCCCTCTCAGAAGGGCGATCTGTCATCTGTGCTGCCTTTGCCCTCCACCTTGCTACAAATTCCACAAAAGGCTCTGTTGGGTTCTGGCGGGTTGTTTCAAGCTCTTGCATGGTCATTTCAACTTGGGTATTGTAGGAATACTGATCAACAAAGGCCTCAGCCAATTCTTCCCAGTCTTGCTTCACTTTGTCCTCCAACTTAGTGTACCAAGTGGCTGCTACACCTGACAGGGTTCTTCCATACAGAGAGAGTTTTTGTGGCTTAGTCAGACCCATCGGCTTCAGGACATCCAAGAAAAGTCGGATATGTACCATTGGATCTCCAGACCCGTCGAAACGGTCAATATATGGCATTTTGAATCTGTCTGGGAGCCGAACAGCAGCCTCGGTGTGCCCATCCTCAATGTCGGGAATGGAGTTAAGGCCCTGTGCCTTTTTGAAGTGCTTTTCAAGGTTTGCAATTTTCACTGCAGTCGGGTTGAGCTCATTAACATGAAAGGGTCGAAGCCTCTCAGTAGGCTGCACCAGGGATCTGAGCACATGAGCTTGAGTCAACCTTTCTCGAGGATTCGGACACTGCAAATCTTCAACTGGCGGAAGTGGGTCAAAGTTTGGCTGGGGTCCCAAAGCTGGATGTGAGGCAGATACCCCAGGTGGGCTCTGCGTTTCAATACTGGTCTCAGCCTGCATGGCAGTTCCCTGATTTAACGCTGCTATCACGGCCACAAATTCTTCTGAACCCTGTGCCATCATGGTTTGCTGAGTCCGAACAAAGGTGATGTGGCTGGTGACTGTTGGATCAGATGAACCAATGAGCCCTGTTTGGCCCTTCTTTGCCTTGCCTCAGCGAAAGAACACTGGTTGCCCTTGAATTGAATTTCTGACCTAACAAAGTCTATCAACACTAGTCCAATGCACCCCGGGGATATCAGAGCCTTCTGAAGCTATGGTTCCAGGACCTACCTTGCAAAAGAGAAAACAGGCAGCATCTCAGCTCGGATATGATCATAGTGGAATGACTGTGCTCAATACTGATCACTGTTCCCCAAATATCTGTCCCAAAATTGATACCCTCAGGTAAAACTGATTCCCCAAATACTGATGCCCACAGGCCTGATGCCCAAACTTGCAAACTGATATATGCATTCCTATAGAGATACACTCTAAAAGCACATAGCAAGTAAGAGAGAGCCAAAACACCCCTATGTTGGGGTAGGGTTTCCCTGTCCTATTTTGTCAGGAGCTAGGGTTTCACTATGCACGCAGCAGTTTCAAACAACCTATAATCGGGTAAGCAACCTGTCCTAGCTTGGAATGGTCACTATGGATCCGAATATGCACTAGGTCGAATGGTCGAAAAGGGTGCCCCGGTAAACCGGGGTTTGTGTTCCCATGCTGTCAGAGCCCATAGCCGGTCAGCCTTATGGACATGCCTTGACAAGGCAAGCCTCCGGCAAACCGTTCAGGAATGGCAGATGGCAAACACTGTGTTCCTAGGCGCACCAATGCACATGCAATGCAAAGAAACATATAAATGAAATCAAAATAGGATATCACGAGTTCGAGTCAAGCTCTCTAAACTCCCCAGCGGAGTCGCCAGAAACTGTAGACAGCGCCCGGGGAGGGGCCTCATGCTACAGTTCGGACTCGATTTGTGTCACGGTTCTTAATCTGAACCAAAGAGTCCAAATCTGGCAAATCGTTTTGAGAAACAGATTTTTGAAAAAGTAGTGCCAAACATGGACTGCTTTGCCAGATACAGAGTCGCCACCTAAATATTTTAAAATGGGGGAATTTAGGAAACCCTGACTCGGTGCCGAAGGCCACATGTCCGTCATCACCGGAGTTGTCTCGGCTCGGGAGCTTGGGTACGATCGGGGAAGGTCAGCTATGAGCACCCCCTTTCGCCCGGTCCGAAGACCGGCCTCTACTAACCGTGATATCTGTTTTTGAAAACTTTATGTGTTCTTAAACCAATTGTTAGCCTAGAATTACTATGTTATGCGCGCAGCAAACAAGTATAGACCAAATCGCCTAAATTGGAACAAAACATTTCATGTTTGTTTTGAAAATGGTTTGCTACTCGCAAGTAGGCTAAAATGCAGGTTTTGCCACCCTCAAGTGGGCTTTTAGAAAAGATGGTTTGCCACTATCTAGTGGGCTTTAAAATTCACAGTTTTAATGTGTTATTCCAATTTAAGCAATTCGACCTCCACCCACAGGCATTCAAACAGTTTATCTCATATAAGCACTTAGCCGCATGGTAAGCATACTGTCATGTTAACATTCACACGCATGCGAGATGCTAAAGCATAAATACTTACATTGTACTCCGTGCCAAAACAATAAACTAGTTAGCAAACATGCATGTCCTTAGTTCACGTTAAGTGGCTAATGCAACACAGGCAATGATGCAATTTAGAGTAGGCTCGGCTGACCCTAAAATGGCATACGAAATGCTACAAGTAACATGTATTCAATTTGGAATTGAAGTACAAATGCAGTTAGCATGATGTGCCGAGCCTGATGCATGTAAGACAGATGTATGGATGCACGCATGCTATCATACTGTTATGCTAATTTAAATATGCCCTAGTCTACCTTCATAAGCAGGTAAATAAAAGGGAAGAAAGAAGTGGGGATTGGAAGACATACACACCACCCACACACACTTATTACAAATACGCCCTCACTCGGAGGGACCGAATGAATATTACAGTCCGAATAAATAACTAACTACTTAATTAATTATTACAGAATTCCTATTTAATCAATAAATTAAATGTAAATGGAAAGTGGCCACAGCCCGCCTTGGAATGCGTGAATGATGCATGCTTGACCCATCTCGCCCGAAAAGCCCGTGCCGTACTCCTGCCACCTCTGTTTGTACTGCCTTGTCTCTCTGAAAATTACCAAAGTCCTGGAGCAGGTTCCTCACATGCTGCAAAGCACCACCGGCCAGACAGAATTCCCACCGGCACTTCACAATTTCCACCGGCATTTATTGGATTCATCGGCACTCCATAGATTGCCGGTTGGCACCAAATTCTGCCGGTCGGCAGAAACTTCCTGCAGAAGACAGTTTTGATAGCAACAGAGAGTAGACAGTATATGGCATGGGGTTTTTAGGCAAATGTATGCATGGACACACTCCCTATCATGTAATGGACTCAAGGGAGCATGGCCCTCGACCCTCGGGCCACCAATCACGCATTTCGATGCATGATGGCCAAAGAGTCAAGTATGCGTTTCAATGTCAAATGCAATGCGCACTAAACATACAAGAGACCCAACCTCAATCATGATTGGTCAAGAGGCGAGGCAATGCACAACAATGCACATGCGACCTAAGCATGCAAGCAAACATACAAACATGCAATATAACTACATGACACACACAATGCTAACGACATAACATGCACAACGTATTGAAACATGGCATACACAATGCGAGATGGACTTACACCAATGTGAGTGGACCTCAGCCGCACCCACATCAGTGGCCATAAGATGAAAATGAAGTGCCTCGAAATGCGTGCACACGGGCACGCAAACCGAGGCAATGGCATATGCAATGCAATGGCATGGAAAATGATATGCAAATATGCTAATGGGATTTCAGCACTGAAATATGGGGGAAAACAGCCCCGGAATGAGGCGAAAACACACCCGATGCATGGAATAGTCCCGAAACATGGACTTTGGCACCCGAAATGGCCTATAGCTATATCAAACATGCACAACATGGATATGCAATGAATAGACAGTAGCAAGGCAGCCCCAAAATTAGCATTTTACTAGTACAACTCATGGCCAAAAAGCAAACAAAGATAGGGCAACAATGGCATACAAAAACGGCCCTAAACATGCGATTATGAAGCAACTCACAGCTGCTAACTCCAAATAGGTTAGGGCCCTTCAACAACATTGAAGAGGGACCCAAAATATGCACATTTACAGTTCATGGCAAGGCTCAAAAACAGATACAAGCATGCTAAAAATGTGATGCAATACAAGGCTCAAAAGATGCTATAACATGAAGTATACAAAATAATCACGAAACAGAAAAAAAGTGTTAATGAAACATGAAGTATAGGCCAAAATAAGGCCACTTTAAGTTCGGACCAAGGTCCAAAAACAGAAGCAAATGGGGCTGCCAATTTATGCAAAAATGGGGCCAAATAAGGGACATAACTACAAGTGACACATGGAAGCACCAAACAATGTTGAGCCCTTCTCCAATGTTGAAGAGGGGCTCAAAATAAGCCTTGTATCAGTTTACAACATCCTCGAAAACAGATCACACATAGGCTAAAAGAATCATGCAAAATAATGGCATACAAAGGAGTATTGAAACAAGTGTGAGATAGGATTCTCAAAGAGGGTTGAGCCCTTCAACAAACATGTAGAATAGCTCAAAATAGACCTAGTTTCAGTGAAGGTCGGAGCCTAAAACTGTGAGCAAATATGGCTAAGAAATGATACAAGAAAAAGCTCAAAAGAGAGGAAATGCTACTCACCCTTGAAGACCAAACTTTGATGGCTTCTTGGCTTGAGTTTGTGGCTCCTTAGGCTTTGAAGAACAGCCTCCAGCTGCTGGAAATGGAAGTGGTGGTGTTGTGCTATGGCTTGGTGTGTAAATGGCCAAGGATAATGGACTTTGGAGCTTGGAAGAGAGGGTTGAATGTATAGATATAGGGTTGTATGTATAATGCTCCAGCTGGTTTTCTTCTAACCTAGCATAAGGAAGAAGAGGGCTTCCTTTATAGAGCCAAAACCAAGTGCAAAGCTTCTTGAGGAAGCTAACAAGAGTGCATATCCTCCATACACGTGTATGGAGGATCCTGTCTGTGCCCTCCAGCTGGCACAGCTGGCATACACTCTATCTGTAGAATGCTCCGGAAGGCCGTCGGCTAGCAAAATATGCCGGTCGGCTACTTTAAATTGCCGGTCAGCACAATAAATGGCCGGTCGGCACAATAAATTGCCGGTCGGCACAAACATAGTGCCGATGGGTAGCCGGTGAGGTCAAAAAAGTGCCGGTGGATGTCCAGATTGAAGCCCCAGAAGTTAGCTTTCCAATGGCGCAAACCTTGCATTAAAATTCCTTCTGTGCAAAAAGTTATGCCCTTTTCCGTGAAGCCGCGCAGATTCGATCCAACCGGGATGATGCCCGACTTCAACTGATCATATCTCCCCCACCCGGACTTTGCTCTAGGAGATTCTTGAGTGCAAAATGAAGCCCCGGAAGTAAGCTTTCCGACGGTGGTGGCCCCATAGCTAAACTCCAAGCGTACAGACAGATAAGCCCGATTCAGCGAGGGCTGCTCGACTTGCTTCTACCCGGATTCATGCCGAACTTTTCCCAGACCAGTTTTCTCCTCTCATTTCCTCTTTTCTTCAACTCCAAACCCCTAAACAGAGTGTTTTGAAGGATTTGCCTCTCTCCTTGCCGAAGAAATTGAATCTTTGCCCTGCACATCTCTCAACACCGAGCAAACCATCAGTGGTGCCCAAGTCTTAAGGGCGGTCAAAAATGGGGTGTCTACAGCAGTCCCTGGCTTGCATGCCAGTTTATTATTTTCTTAGTTAATTCGGTAATTAATTAGGATTTTCTGTAATTATTTGGACTGCAATATTTATTCGGGACTGTATTATTCTTTTGGACCCTCTGCGCGAGGGCAATGTTGTAATAAGTGTGCGTGTGTGTGATGTATGTCTTCCAACCCCACGTCTTTCTCCCTTTTATTTACCCGCTTATGATGGTTAGATTGGGGCATGTTTCAATTAGCATACAGTATGATAGCATGTTTGCATTCATTCATCTGTTTTGCATGCACCGGGCTCGGCGCATCATACTAATTGCATTGTATTTTCAATTCCAAGTTGAATACATGTTAGCTGTTGCACCTCATATGCCATGTTTAGAATAACCGAGCCTGCTATAGTTGCATTTTTGTATGTGTTGCATTAGGCATTTCTATATAGTTAGGATCATGCATGGATTTCTAATTAGTTTCGGTTTTGGCTTGGAGTACTCAGTGAGTTTTATGCTTTAGCATCCTTGCATGCGTGTGAGTGACTGCCATGATAGCATGCTTACCATGAGGCTAATTGCTTATGTGATATATCTGCCTGAATGCCTGTGGGTGAAGGTTGGGTTATTTGAATTGGAACAATTCATTAATTGTGAGTTTTAAGCCCACTAGATAGTGGCAAAATCATGTTTTCTAAGCCCACCTGAGGGTGGCAAATCCACGTCTTAGCCTACTTGCAAGTAGCACCATCAAACCATTTTCAAACAAACAAACATGAAATGTTTTGTTCCAATTCAGGCGATCCAGTCTATACTTGTATGCTGTGCGCATCACATAGTAAATCTAGGCTAATAGCCGGAATAAGAACGCATAATGTTTTCAAAAATAGATATCATGGTTAGTAGAGGCCGATCTTTAATCGGGCGAGCGGGGGTGCTCACGAAGTGACCTTCCCCAATCGTACCCAAGTTCCCGAGCCGAGGCAACTTTGGTGATGATGGACACGTGGCCTTAGGCAAACGAGTCAGGGTTTCCTAAATTTCCCCAAAATAAAATATTTAGGTGGCGACTCTGTATCTGGCAAAGCAGTCCATGTTTGGCACTTCTTTCAAAATCTGTTTTCTCAAAACGATTTGCCGGATTTGGACTCTTTGGTTCAGATTTAGAACCGTGACAAATGGAGAGTTCGAACTGTAGTGAGCCCAATATCGAACGGAACGGGGGACTCGTTCCTCCCGGGGCGTACGGGGACGTCTACAGTTTCTGGTGACTTCGCTGGGGATTTAGAGAACTTGACTCGAACTCATGATATCTTGTTTTGACTACACTTATGTGTTTCTTTGCATTGCGTTTGCATTGGTGCGCCTAGGACACCGTGTTTGCCATCTGCTATTCTTGAACGGCTTGCCGGAGGCTTGTCTTGTCGAGACATGACCATAAGGCTGACCGGTTGTGGGCTCTGCCAGTATGGGAACACAAACCCCGGTTTTACCGGGGCACCCTTTTGACCATTCGACCTAGTGCATATTCGGAATCCATAGTGACCATTCCAAACTAGGACAGGTTGCTTACCCGATATAAGTTGTTTGAACCCGCTGCGTGCGTAGTGAAACCCTAGCTCCTGACAAAATAGGATAGGGAAACCCTACCCCAACATAGGGGTGTTTTGGCTCTCATTTGCTTGTTATGTGCTTTTAGAGTGTGCCTCTATAGGAATGCATGTAACAGTCTGCAAATCTGAGTATCAGGCCTGCGGGCATCACTATTTAGCGAATCAGTTTTACCCGAGGGTATCAGATTTGGGGTAGAATTTTGGGGCAGAAATCAGTAACGAGTACAGTCATTCAGCTCTGCTCATATGGGTTATCGTGAAATCAGGCTGAGATGCTCTATGTTTTCCCTTTTACTAAGTAGTCTTGGAACCATGGCATCAGAAGGGTCTGATATCCCCCGGGTACTCTGGACCTGTGTTGTTATGTGATCGGGGGATGAACCACTTGCTGGCAGTGCTCAGTTTACTCCAGATGTGATGGATGGCACGCACTATTTTGAGCATTTGTGAATGCTGTTTATTCTGCTTTCTGACTTGGGTATTGAGTCTGTTATGTTGTATCGAGTCAGTCCTGTTGAGTCTGTCTTGTTGTATCGACTCAGTCCTGTTGAGTCTATCTTGTTATATCGGGTCAGTCCTGTCAAGTCTGTCTCGTTGTATCGAGCTAGTCCTGCTGAGTCTGTCTCGTTGTGTCGAGTCAATCCTGTTGAGTCTGTCTTGTTATATCGAGTCAGTCCTGTTGTATAGGAGTCGGGTGATTCCAAGGGGTGTTGCCTCGGGCATCACCATTTTGTTTTGTGTTTGTCTTTTCATTTTGTTTTGAGTCTGTTTCTGTCAGGGAGCCAGTTGTGCCAACAGATTTTGAATGAAATAGCAGTGATTTTCACGCTCTCACATTTGCTTCTGCCTTGTGCCAGTTGTACCAGAAATTCCAAATGAGATGGCAGTATTTGATTAGAAGCTGTGTCTTTTCTGTGCCTTGAATTCATTGCATCGACCTAAGTTTTTCAAAACTTTTCGAACACTGCGGTGAAAACGAAGAGGAAGGAATTCCTCGGGTTTTGCAAAAATTTGATTATTCGAGAGAAAGAAAGGCGTGCTAAGCCCTCAATGAATGGAATCATGCTTGTTAGCGTGAGTACTGAGAAGGACCCTGGCTTGATCCAGACTGGTTTTACACTATCTTCAGCGCGAGCGATTTGTCACTTTCTTAAAAAATTTCAAAAAAACAAAATATTTTGCGCGGTCCTGCGAAGACCTGTGTGGAATCGTTCTTGAGATTGTGCAGCTTAGGATCGCTCTTAGCCTCGAGACTTGAGCCCATACTTTCAAACCTTGACCTTGGATTCAGAGTGTTCAACTGTCAACCGCGATATGAGGCCTGTGTGGCCAGATTCGAAACAGCCCTCGAACAAGAGGCACCAAAGTCAGATCAAGAAGATCAGACCTCATCAGAAGAAGCTTGCGAAGCTAGAACAGAAACACCCCTCGAACTAGGGGCGAAAATGTCCGATGTGCTCGAAGAGCCGAAGATGGATCCTTTTACAAATCGATACAACAACCACTCTCTTGGATACGGATGGCTTCGAGATCCTAAAACCATCTGGCATGGACTTGTTACACTTTTACCCTTTGAGAGGCTCGCTGGGCCGAAAACCTGGAAAGGGCGACCCAGGCAAAAGTTAGAGCAAGAAAAGATATATACAAAAAAAGAAGAAAAGAGAAAAAGGAAGAAAAAAAAAGAGAAGAAAAGAAAAGAAATGAAATGAAATGAAAAAGAAAAAAGAACAAAGCTCGCAAGGTCGAAAACCCACGACGGGCGCCTTGGCAAAAGTTAGAGCCTAAAAAGGAGAGATTAATACCCGAGTGTACCGTAACCCCAAACTACGTAAGGCTTGATTCCCATCTTTGGGATACGTAGGCAACTTTATTCTGAAGTCCAGCCATAAACACTTCCAAATCGACTGTGTCCATGCGATGGTTCTGGTCATCTTTGTCTTTTCTGTATCTGAGAGTCTGGTTGTGTTCGTCGCTCTGAGGACTGACTACAATGCGCTGCGGTGCTATCCAAACAAGGGGCAACTTTCCGTTGCCATTCAAAACACCGTAGTGTCATTTCAAACAAGGGGCAACTTTCCGTTGCCATGCAGTGTCCTTCAAACAAGGGGCAATTTTCCATTGCTATGGATCCGAGGTTGTGCATCTCAAGAGTAGGTTCCATGCTCGTTGAGCAGTGGTCGTTTGCAAAAATAGTTTTTGAGAATTTTTACTGAGGTTGACTAATCTTCTCGAAAAGTACTCCATTTTTCAAAACTGGACCATTTCTTGGACCCAAAAAAGGAAAACCCTCAGTGCTCATAGCCTAACTTGCATGATTTTAAATCAGAAAATCGAACAAGCGCATTAATCTAACTCTCATGTTGGTCAAAATTGTTTTAGTAGAAAGCAAAAAGAAAAAATGGTCAAAATGATGAACTAGGGGCACAGTTGAGTCAGGTGTTCTGTCTTTTCCCCTTTGTCAAAATACTTGCCAGAAAGGGCACTCTACTTGTCGGAAAGGGCACCGTATTCGCCAGAAAATGGCACAACAAAGGGCAGAAAGCTCTCACATCCTCCAAGCAATGAGGTGTCAAGCAAAGTGTGAAGCACGAACTAGAATGGGGCAAGATATTCCACTCCATCATCTGGACAGATCTTATCACGTCCAAACTCCCCAGCAAAGCATCATCAACTGATGTTAGTTGCAGATTTGCTACACACCCAGTTGTAGCGCAACCCTTCCGTGGGAAGAATTCACTAGCTGTGAGCGGAAGAAAGAGAATCTAGCAGAATGCTAGGGGTACGAGCCCATAATTTGTTGTTTATCCATCAACCACCCAGGGGAGGGATGAAAAATGAGAGATCGAAGAATAGAGAGATGTGCGATGAGAGGAAAAGTGAGAAAAGGGCTTTTTCAGAAAAAACAGAGCTTGAGGGCTGAGTGATGTGAGAACCACAAATGAGAAAGGGTGGGAAACACTACCCGGTGAAACAGGCTCCCTGTGCACGTCTGAGTGTCGTGTCTTTTTGTTTCATCTCGATTCTTGTTTTTAGTCGTTTTGAGTGTTAACATTTGTGCAAAACAGAATTGGTTCTTTCATAAAGTCGCGGGGTTCAACCTAGGTCACGTGAAAACAGTAAAACCAGGACCTATCTGAAGCTACATGGGTTCCAGACTGTAAAGCAAAAGAAAAGAGGAAAAATGGAAGCATCTGAGTGTGTTTCACCTTCAGTAAATTTCGTGATTGTATTCCGGATGTACCTTTTCAAAGCCTTGTCAATGCTCCGAAGTATGAGTGTGCCTCTACCTCAAGCACAAGATCAAGCTTGCTTCAAAGTTATGCACCCTTCCACCTACATTGTTATGCACTTTTCCACTTGTATTGTCATACACACCATACTTCCATTTATTTGCATCTTGTGTTATCTTCTACCTTTTATCCTTTTACGCTGAGCAGCGTTTAGGATCGTGGTCCCCCGGGACTTAGCCTAGGATGCGTGGAACGCGCTCACGAGTTACCTGACCTCTTCTCACGATTTCAGCGTGGTTAGAGTTTGTTTTTTTCCTCACACGATTTCAGCGTGTTTGAAATTTGTTTACCTCCTCTCACGATTTCAGCGTGGTTTGAGTGTTCTTTTCCTCACACGATTTCAGCGTGTTTGGAATTTATCTCAGGTTGCGTTGTGTACGCACCTGGGCGGTTGTTTTTGGGCCTCCTCTCACGGTTTCAGCGTGATTTGAGTATCCCATTCCTTACACGATTTCAGCGTGTTTGGAATTTATCTCAGGTTGTGTTGTGTACGCACCTGGGCGGTTGTTTTTGGGCCTCCTCTCACGATTTCAACGTGATTTGAGTGTCCCATTCCTTACGCAATTTCAGCGTGTTTGGAATTTATCTCAGGTTGCGTTGTGTACGCACCTAGGCGGTTGTTTTTGGGCCTCCTCTCACGATTTCAGCGTGATTTGAGTGTCCCATTCCTTACGCGATTTCAGCGTGTTTGGAATTTATCCCAGGTTGCGTTGTGTACGCACCTGGGCGGTTGTTTGGACCTCCTCTCATGATTTCAGTGTGGTTTAAGTGTCTCGTTCCTTACGCGATTTCAACGTGTTTGGGATTTATCCTAGGTTGCGTTGTGTACGCACCTGGGCGGTTGTTTGGACCTCCTCTCACGATTTCAGCGTGGTTTGAGTGTCCCGTTCCTTACGCGATTTCAGCGTGTTTGAAATTTATCCTAGGTTGCGTTGTGTATGCACCTGGGCGGTTGTTTGGACCTCCTCTCACGATTTCATCGTGGTTTGAGTGTCCCATTCCTTACTCGATTTCAGCGTCTTTGGAATTTTTCTCAGGTTGCATTGTGTACGCACCTGGGCGGTTGTTTTTGGGCCTCCTCTCACGATTTCAGCGTGGTTTGAGTGCCCCGTTCCTTACGCGATTTCAGCGTGTTTGGAATTTTTTTTTCTCTCAGGTTGCGCTGTGTGCGCACTTGAGCGGTTGTTTTCAGACCTCTTCTCACGATTTCAGCGTGGTTAGAGTGTTCTTTTCCTCACACGATTTCAGTGCGTTTAGAATTTATCTCAGGTTGCATTGTGCGCGCACTTGAGCAGTTGTTTTCAAACATCTTCTCACAATTTCAACGTGGTTTGAGTGTCCCCTTCCTCACACGATTTCAGCGTGTTTGGAACTTATCTTAGGTTGCATGGAACGCGCTCCTGATTGATTTTCTTTGTTCTGCCTCCACTCACGAGTCCAGCGTGGTTGGAATTTGTCACCCTTTGCATCTGTTGTACTCTCTGTTGCATCGCATCTATTGTCTATTGCATCACATCTGTTACATCCATTACATCATATCTGTTTTATCGTCCGGTCTAAGGAGACCTTAAATCCTGCATCACCATTCGCACCATTTTGCGCATCGCACTTGCATTTCATTGCACTATCTTGTGCACTCCTGGTCTAGGAGACCTTAAATCCTCTAAAGGTGCAATTCCTTTGGTGTTTGTCGTGCCCGAACGACTTCCAGTGGTCTGGTATAGCCACCTGCCTGCGTTTACGGTGAGTTCCTAGGAGACCAACTAAGACGGTGGAAACTAGAGTTCGAATGGCTCTTGCCTAGAACGCAAAGGTTCGGGATTTTCGAGACTAAAGTCGGGTTTAAATACCCATGGGTATATCCTCGGCTTGAAATCTGTATGGCAGCCCCATAGATTGAGATAGCATGTGTATGCGCCTCAATTCTGGATACTGAATCAACCTAGTCTATCACCCTGTTGGAGAATAGGGAAAGCTGCGACCATAGTCAGGGAGAAAAGTAGTACCTGTGGTTAAACCAAGAAGAAGCGAGAGATCCCCAGCACCATGAGGCACGATATTGTATGTACGGTTCATTTGAGGCTGGTACGACCAGACGAACCGCGCAGGTATTGTATCTTCTCCGTGTGAGACGCGACGAGAATTGAATAATTCTCTACATTCTTAACTGCATGAAATGTAGTTGTTGCTTTGCATTCTTGCTTAAAACTGTTGCATCTATTTGCGAATACTTGCCTCATTACAACTTGCTACATTTGCATGATAATGAGCTATGTCCGGCTTTGTGCATATCATTTTGCATCTTGCCCCCTGCCTGCGGGCATGCCTGCGGGCGCATCTCTGTTTATCTTGCCTGTCTGTCTAAGTCTTCGGCCTTGTCAAAAATGGGTCGTCTCTGGGCTTTGACATTCACTCCTGTCACTTATGACTTTCGAGTTCTGTCAAAGAGGGCCAACTGTAGACACCCCATTTTTGACCGACCTTAAGACTCAGACGTCACCGATTGAGCGCTTGGTGATGTTGCATATTGTGCTCGTTCAGAAGTTTCAGAGTCTCGGCTGCGAGCCTTGCCTCCGGACTTCCGGACTCTTTCATACCTTGCCTCGGTTTGCGAACCAGGCTCGGTTTTCTCTGTTTCTCTTCCCGAAGGGAGGGAGAGGTCTTGTTGATCATCTCTCAGTGGCCGTAGGCTACGTTTCGTGGTCATAGGCCATTTTGCCCGTTTGGAGTCCGGTTTTTGATTTTTTGGAGCTGTTGGCCGTGTGCCTCGGTTCGGGACCGCTTAACCACCTCTGTTTGCTCCAGTTTTTGGCATGCATCTTATTTTCTCCCTTTCGAGGGACACTGCAGTCCAAGAGACCAACTTCATGGTCGAACACCACTTCCGGTGCCTAACAGTTAGTTTTCGGGGCCTCGGGCTGCGTGTTTCGGCCTCCGAACCTTCATTTTGCATCGGTTTGAGTTCATTTTTGGCAGGGACCTCTGTTTCACTGCTAGGAAGGTCATAGAAGGATGGAAGGCCAGTAATTGTTCTGCCAGCCAACTTGATCCCTTCATCGCCCTCCGTCGCCCGATTTTTCTCACTTGAAAGCCAATGTTGACCACCCTAAGGCCACTTTTTCCAGCTCTAAACCACATATTTGTGTTGTACACACCTGGGATGCTCCAATATCATATGGTCGGCTAGTAATTGTGTTTGACCCTTTTGAACCCCTCCTAAAAATGGCCTTTTCTCTCTCCTGGTTCACTTTCTCCAGTTTTTGACCACATAGTTGTGTTGTGCACACATGGGAGGCCACTAATATGGCATGGCCGGCCACTAATCTTCATTGACCCTTTTGACCCCTAGCCGACCGGCCATGGGAGGTAGCCGGCCGGCCACCTAAGCCCAAGAAAACTGGCTGGCCATGATCCTCAGGGTTGGTACATTACAAATCTGTATTCCTTTTCCCCAGATTTTGTATCCGGGAGGGGGTTGCCATTTTGGGGGGAAACTTGAATTTTTTTCCCCACCATTTTTTCCCCCTTTTTGCCTATATAAACCAGCCTCCAGCTCTGGTTTTAAGGGTTAGAAAAACCACATTTGAGCTCCCATATTGTATCTCTCTGCCTCTACACTTCCAAGCTTCAAACCTCTCAAGTCCTACACCCATTTCTTCACCAACCCATAGCCTCACCCTTCCATCCTCCATTCCAGCAGCTTGAGGTTGTTCTTCAGAGCCTAGGAGTGCTGCATTTTGGTCCAAAGGGCTGTGAAAGGCTAGTCTTCAAGGGTGAGTCCCTATTCTCCTTTTTTGTGCTTTATTTTGTTCAATACATTAGCCATACTTTCTTGCTGTTTTGGGCTCCGACCATAACTGAAAATAGCATTTTTTTGAGCTCTTCTTCGTGTTTGTTTAAGGGTATTTACCTGTTTAAGGCCTCCTTGTTGCACTTGCTTCATTACCTCTCTTGTATGCTATTCTCTTGCACATTATTTTTGGCCTATGTGTAAACTGTTTTGAGCTCTGTTATGAACTGAAAAGTAGCTTATTTTGAGCCCTTCTTCAACATTGTTGAAGGGCACATCATTGTTTAAGGCTTTCATGTGCCACTTGCCTTTATATATTTTTGCATGATTTGTTAGCCTCTTATGCTTCTATTTTTGGGCTTTGGTCTGAACTATAAATGACCTAATTTTGACCCCCTCTTCATGTTTCATTAATGGTCTTTTGATATTTGAGGCATCCTTTTTGTACTTTGTGTTATAGCTCTCTTTTTGGCCTTGTTTTGCATAGTGTTCTGAGCATGCTTTTGCACTGTTTTGGGTTTGATCATAAGCTGTAAAAGGTCATAGTTTGGGCCCCTCTTCAACATTGTAGAAGGGCCCTTCTCTGTTTGGGGTCAGCAACTGTGACTTGCTTCTTTACCTCACATTTAGGGCCATTTTCGCATGCTAACTTAGCCCCATTTTTGTTCATTGTTTGGTCTTTCTTAAAACTGTAAACATGCTTATTTTGGGACTAGCTTGAATTTTTCTTCATGCTTAATGATCAAAAAGTGCATGTTTTGTATAGCTATAGGCCATTGCGCATGCCTAGTTTTGCATGTTCGATCCTCGATTTGCGTGCATATGTGCACGCATTCCGAGTTGCCTCATTTTCATCTAATGGCCTCTTATGTGAGTGTAGCTGAGGTCCACTCATGTTGGTGTAAGTCCATTGCGCATTGTGTATGCCATTTCATTTCATAGCATTGCGTATGCTAGGTTGTATGTTAGCGTATTGTGTATGCCATGTTATCTCGTGCATTGTGTATGTCATTTCATAGCATTGTGTATGCTAGGTTGCATGTTAGAATCGCATTCATGCATGTCATGCATATCGCATTGTGTTTGGGATAGGAGTTAGCCAGAGCGCGGGAAACGAGGGACGTTTCGTACTCCGAGTGACGGAACGTATCTCAATTCCTAGTCACCGACACTCCGGATTATCCATGATGGAGTTAGGTCTTGTTGTGTTTTCATATGCATTCATTCTATATTGAGTTGCACAATTCGATCCCTCGGCCATCATGCATCGAGATGCGTGATTGGTGGCACGAGGATCGAGACATGCATACATGTGTGAAAATACATTGTTATGCCCCTTTCCTACTCTCTGTTGCAGCAAATCAAGAATTAGCAACCTTCCGAAACTTGGCGTGCTTTCCAAGAATAATTGCAAAATAGAGGCTAATTGGGGCATCCCAGTGGATTTCCGCGCAAGGCAGCCTAGACATGCATCATCCATCATCTGAAGAAGAGTCAAGGCAGTCCCTGGCTTGCATGCCAGTTTATTGTTTTCTTAGTTAATTCGGTAATTAATTAGGATTTTTTGTAATTATTTGGACTGTAATATTTATTCGGGAATGTATTATTCTTTTGGACCCTCTGCGCGAGGGCAATGTTGTAATAAGTGTGCATGTGTGTGATGTATGTCTTCCAACCCCACGTCTTTCTCCCTTTTATTTACCCGCTTATGATGGTTAGATTAGGGCATGTTTCAATTAGCATACAGTATGATAGCATGTTTGCATTCATTCATCTGTTTTGCATGCACCGGGCTCGGCGCATCATACTAATTGCATTGTATTTTCAATTCCAAGTTGAATGCATGTTAGCTGTTGCACCTCATATGCCATGTTTAGAATAGCCGAGCCTGCTATAGTTGCATTTTTTGCATGTGTTGCATTAGGCATTTCTGTATAGTTAGGATCATGCATGGATTTCTAATTAGTTTCTGTTTTGGCTTGGATTACTCGGTGAGTTTTATGCTTTAGCATCCTTGCATGCGTGAGAGTGACTGCCATGATAGCATGCTTACCATGAGGCTAATTGCTTATGTGATATATCTGCTTGAATGCCTGTGGGTGAAGGTTGGGTTATTTGAATTGGAACAATTCATTAATTGTGAGTTTTAAGCCCACTAGATAGTGGCAAAATCATATTTTCTAAGCCCACCTGAGGGTGGCAAATCCACGTCTTAGCCTACTTGCAAGTAGCACCATCAAACCATTTTCAAACAAACAAACATGAAATGTTTTGTTCCAATTCAGGCGATCCAGTCTATACTTGTATGCTGTGCGCGTCACATAGTAAATCTAGGCTAATAACCGGAATAAGAACGCATAATGTTTTCAAAAATAGATATCATGGTTAGCAGAGGCCGATCTTTGATCGGGCGAGCGGGGGTGCTCACGAAGTGTCCTTCCCCAATCGTACCCAAGTTCCCGAGCCGAGGCAACTTTGTTGATGACGGACACGTGGCCTTAGGCAAACGAGTCAGGGTTTCCTAAATTTCCCCAAAATAAAATATTTAGGTGGCGACTTTGTATCTGGCAAAGCAGTCCATGTTTGGCACTTCTTTCAAAATCTGTTTTCTCAAAACGATTTGCCGGATTTGGACTCTTTGGTTCAGATTTAGAACCGTGACAAATTGAGAGTCCAAACTGTAGTGAGCCCAATATCGAACAGAACGGGGGACTCGTTCCTCCCGGGGCGTTCGGGGACGTCTACAGTTAGTTAATTAGTTTCAACTGTGTTGTTATAGTTAATTAGTTTTGATTTGTAATTGTTAGCTTAATTAGCGTAGCTAGTTAGCTTATTCATTCGGACCCTCCTTTGCGAGGGCTTAATGTTATAATAAGTGTGCGTGCGTGTGTGCATGTCTTCTAACCCTACGTTTTTCTCCCTTTTATTTATCCACTTTTGACGGTTAGATTAGAGACATTTTCGATTAGCATACCTTATGCGTGCGTGTTTGCATCATTCATTTGTCTTGCATGCACTAAGGCTCAGTGCATCATTCAAACTGCATTGTCAAATTCAATCCTTTTTTGAATACGTGTTTCAAAACATGCTATCAAAGTGTTGCAAATGCCATGATTAGGTAACCGAGCCTATTAATCGTATTATTCCATGTATTGCATTAGACACTTAACATAGTTAGGATCATGCATTTTTCTAACTAGTTTTTGTTTTGGCTTGGAGTACTCGGTAAGCTTTTACGCTTTAGCATACTTGCATAAGTGTGAGTGCTGCCATGTTTCGCATGCATGCCATGAGGCTATGTGCTTATCTGCTTAACTGCATGAATGCCTGTGGACGAAGGCTTTGTTGTTTGAATGGGAATAATTCAACGAGTGTGAGTTTTAAGCCCACTTTGTGAAGTGACAAATCATGTTTTAAGCCCATCATGTTTGATGGCAAATCCGTGTTTTAGCCCACTTGAGGGTGGCAAATTCAAACCATTTTTGAAAACAAAATAAGTTAATTTGTTTCGAGTCTTGCGATTTAGTCTATACTTGCTTGTGTGCGTGTCACATAGTAATGTTAGCTAATAATCAGAATAAGAACATATGAGGTTTATAAAACAACATATCATGATAGTAGAGGCCGATCTTTGATCGAGCGAGTGGGGGTGCTCATTTCAGGACCTTCCCCTCTCGTACCCAAGTTCCCGAGCCGAGGCAACTTTGGTAATGATAGACATGTGGCCTTTGGCATGAGTCAAGATTTCCTAAATTTTCCCAAAATAAAATATGTAGGTGGCAACTCTGTAATCTGGGAAAACAGTCCAATTTTGGCATTATTTGACTTAAAATCGATCTTCCAAAATGATTTGCCAGATTGGACTCTTTAGTGTCTATCAGTTTCACATTGCACTTTGTGAGATTAGATTCAGAACCGTGACAGGAGTCCGAACTGTAGGGCCAATTCGAGCTCTCCGAAAGGGGGCGCGAAAAAGTCGAGCTACAGTTTCTGGCGACTCTACTGGGAACTTAGAGACCTTGACTTGAAATCATGATATGTTGTTTTATTTACACTTATGTGTTTCTTTGCATTTGCATTTGCATTTTCATTGGTGCGCCTAAGTCATAGTGTTGGCCATCTACTATTCTTGAGCGGTTCGCCGGAGGCTTGCTTGGAAAAGCTTGCCAAAAGGCTGACCGGTTACGGGCTCTGGCACGATGGGGACACAACCCTTGGATCTAGACTACCGATGTACCGCTTGATCCTCCTTTCACTTCTCGGTGTTAGGTGTGAGAGGTATATTAGGTGGTCTTGCTGAGGTATCCTTTTTCGACCAATCGACCTAGTTGCATATCGGAAGCCATAGAGACTATTCCAAACTAGGACAAGTTGCTCACCCATATGCAGGATTGTGTGAAACCACTTGCTTGCATAGTGAATCCCTAGCTCCTGACGAGATTAGGACAGGGTAACCCTACCCCATCATAGGGGTGTTTTCGCTCTCACTTGCTTGATATGTGCTTTTAGAGTGAAACTCTGCAAGAATGTATGTATCAGTTGCAAGTTTGGGTATCAGTTTGAAGGTATCAATGTTGAAGCAAAAATTTGGGGCAGAAATCAGTGTTTGAGTATAGTCGTCCAGCTTATGATTTCAACTATGTATTGTCTTTGTCTAAGCCGGGGTGCTGTGCATTTTCTGATTTTTTGTTTCTTTTGCTTTATTTTCTTTTTGCAAGGTAGTGGACCCGAGTTAGAAAGATTTACTAATCTAGGGATCTTATCGGAGGACAGCCAGTATTTGTATCACTCCCGCCGGTTACTAGACGGAGAAGGGTTCGGCAGCAATTGCCAATACAACAGTCACCACTTGCCTCGCCTGTGCTCAATCAGGCCCAGTTATCTGCTTCTACTTCGGAAAGGGAGCATATATCGGTTTTGTTAGATCAGCACCCCGTAGACAACATGGAGGATATGTTGCGTCAGCTCCAACAGACCAATGAGGCAATGCAGCTAGATGTTGCCCACCAGGCGAAAGTCACCACCCGCCATGCAGAAATTGTAGCCCAGCAAGCTGAGTTGATTGCCAGGCTACAACAACAACAACAACAACCTTCACAAGCATCAGTTTCTGCTTCGCATCCACCCCCAGCCAGGCTTCCAATACCTGGGGTTACAACTAATGTCCAGGAAAATGCAGACATTCCGGCAGAGCCAATTCCACCCCAGACTTCCAAAGACCCGGTCTACCCAATAGAGGCACTCTTTGAGTTTGAGGTCGACCCTACTGCGCTAAAAGTGAGCAAGCTTGAGAAGCTTTTCAAACGAGCTCAGGGTGTCAATTTGATAACAGACATAGAGGACGGCTATACAAATTCAACGGTGACATTGCCAGATAGGTTTAAAATGCCACACATAGACTGCTTCAACGGCTTGGGTGACCCCATGGTCCACTTGCGGCTATTCTCAGATATTCTGCGGCCGATGGGCCTATCCAGACTGCAGAAGTTATCCCTCTTCGATTGGACCTTGTCAGGTATCGCGACCATTTGGTATGCAAAACTTGAAGATTCTATGAAGAGGAGTTGGGAAGAGATGGTTGAGGCCCTTATTGCCCAATATTCCTATAATACTCAAATCGAGGTCACAACTCGTGATCTTAAGGCAACTCATTGTGGACCCGACTTTTTTCGCACGCCCCTATTTTGGAGAAGGCGCCAATTGGTCGTCCACAGTTCGGACTCCCGTCGCAGCTCTGAATCCAATCTCACAAAGTGCAATGTAAGACTGATAAATCACCAAAGAGTCCAAATCTGGCAATTGGTTTTGGAAAATCAATTTTGAATCAAAAAGCGCCAAACATGGACTGCTTTGCCAGATTACAGAGTCGCCACCTAAATATTTTGTTTTTGGGAAATTTAGGAAACCCTGACTCATGCCAAAAGCCACGTGTCCGTCATCACCAAAGTTGCCTCAGCTCGAGAACTTGGGTACGAGAGGAGAAGGTCCTGAAATAAGCACCCCCGCTCGCCCGCTCAAAGGATCGGCCTCTACTAAGCATGATATGTAGTTTTAAAAAAACATGTGTTCTTATTTCGGTTATTAGCTAACTTTATACTATGTGATGCGCACAACATACAAGTATAGACTAAATCACAAGATTTGGAACAAAACAACTCATGTTTGTTTTCGAAAATGGTTTGAAAATGCCACTCTCAAGTGGGCTAAAGCGCAGATTTGCCACCCTTAAGTGGGCTTAAAACATGATTTTGTCACTTTGCAAAGCGGGCTTAAAAACTCACATTCAATGAATTGTTCTAATTCAAGTAATAAAGCCTTCATCCACAGGCATTCATGCAGTTAAACACTTAAGCAAATAGCCTCATGGCAAGCATGCTATCATGGCAATACTTACACTCATGCAAGTATGCTAAAGCGTAAAACTTATAGTGTACTCCAAGTTAGGAAAGAAAAGAAAGTTAGAGAAAATGCATGATTCCTAACTATGCTAAATGACTAATGCAACACATGCAATATGTGATTAGATAGGCTCGGCTATCTAAGATGGCATATGAATGCAACATTTTAATAGCATGCTTTGAAACACGTATTCAAATAGGTATTGAAATACGATACAGTTTGAATGATGCGCCGAGCCCGGTGCATGCAAGACAAATGAATGATGCAAACATGCAAGCATAAGGTATGCTAATCAAAACGTGCCCTAATCTAACCACTGAAAGTGGGTAAATAAAAGCGAGAAAGATGTGAGGTTGGAAGACATGCACACACGCACGCACCCTTATTACAACATTTTGCCCTCTCGCATGAGGGTCTGAATGAATAAGCTAAGCTACACTAAGCTAAGCTAATCTAACTAATCTAATTAAACTAATTAGACTAATTATTACACAACAAAATAAAGAATTAGTTAAGCTAAGCTACTTAATTATTACGACAATCAACTAATTAGCAACTAGTTAATTAAATTGCAAAACAAATACTAACTAAAGATGTAAAGCATTAAACAATGCTGCCTCAGCTCAGCTTGAAGAAGTTGAACATGCATGCATTCGGTTTTTGCCCCGAAAAGCCTTCTGGCTTGCTTTTGAGAGGCTTTGTTTGCAGGGTTACTCCAAGAACGTTCTGTTGAACCTTACCAAAACAATGTTGAGGACTGCACCAGTGGCCTGCCCGCTATGAGGGCTTAATGTAGGCCACCTGCCAACCAAAGGGGTGTTTTGCCGGCCAAGGATGAAGCCACTGCCGGCCACTGGTGAGCAACTACCGGCCACTGGTGTGCTGAGTCACCAAACTGCAACAAAGCACAAATAGAGAAAAAGAGAGGGTTTTCCAAAGACATGTTTGTACTGTGCCCCTCCTTATCATCTCAAAACATCAAAGGAGAGGCACTCTTGGATCCAAAACCACCAACCAAGCATGTTCAATGCATGATGGCCAAAGATCCAAGTTGTACACTTTCAATAAATGCACAAAAACAAGACACAAAGGACCCCCACCCTATCATGCATGATCAAGGGCGATGGAGAGAAAGGAGATTGGCTTATTTCATCACTTTGAGTATGAAATGGACCAATCTTCCTCATGTTCAATATAACGTCCGATTGAACACAATGCAAGGCACACATAACATGCTTATCTTGGTCATGTTTTACTTGATTCAATTTTGTTTACACATTTTACATTACCAAGCCATTCTTTAGTTGGTTTGTCCAATGTGAAAGTCCTCTAATCGAAAGATCACTTAAGCCACATGTGCCTTGAGCATGAAAAAGGTCTCATGCTGTTGGTTAGTAGAAACCCTCAGGAAAAGATTAAAACCATTAGGCATGAGTAATTCAATTTTATGCTCAAGCCAACTAGGGGCTTAAGACCACTTTCAAAAGTAAATTCAAAAGTGAAGAACAAAGAGAGGTTGCAGAATTTTCAGTGCTGAAATGGCATGAAAAGTAGTGCTACAACATGGAAGCAACACATGCACAACATGTTAAGGGCCAAAAGCATTAGAGCTAGTGAAGGACACAACACTAGAGGCATGCAATACAATGCTCAAATAACCAAACCAGCTCAAAACAGAGCTACATCATGCCAAAATAGTGGCCTAATCATGCTAAAACTTAGGCACAAAAGGCAAGAAAAACATGTTCGCATGTTGGCTCACAAACAAGACACAAAGCACAACTCTCAAAAGCAATGAAATTGTGGAATATGTGAGAGTGTGACAGTGGTTTATGCACTAAAATCATGTGTGAAATGATGCTATGACATGCCAACAACTCAAGCAAAACATGTCAAGGGCCTCAAAACACAAAGCTAGTGAAGCTAGCTACACTCTAGCTATACAAAGCAAGCCTCAAAGGACCAAGACCACTCAAAACAGAGTTTAAGCATGTCAAAGCAAGGCCAAAAACATGTTGGAGTGGAGCCAACACATGCTAGAATAATAGGTTAAAACATCAAGTATGCTAAGCTAGTAAGCATGATTACATTACAAGTGCAAACAGCAAGCAAGAAGTGACTCAACCAGCCAAAAATGGAGTTATATCTGGTCAAAATAGAGCCTAGAACATGCTTGAACTAAACTACAAAATGATAGAAAAGCATGCTCATATGTTAAGCCAACAACACATACAAACAAGATACAAGGAGGGGAGGCCACCCCCTCCTATTTTGGACCTCAAAACCAAGTTTCAACCATTGAAATTCCTCTGGAATTCAATGGTTAAACAGTCAAAAAAGAATTGTTTTAAAGGCTTTAAAAGATGGCACAAGGCTTAGCAAATAATCCACAAAAGAGGGTGGACCACCCCTAGCTCCAAAAGGGCCTCAAACTGCCATTTTTAACACTTAAAAATAAAGGTTTTTGTAGTTGACAACTAGGCCAAAAATGGCATGCAAAGGTGGCAAAACTAGTATGCAAAAGTAAGCTTAAAAGGGGTAAATCCTTACCCTTGAAGCACAGTAGCAAAACAGCCCCTTTGTTGGGCTCAAACAACCTTTCGACAGCTCAAATTAGGCTCCAAGGGACCTCAGCCTAAAGATATGCAACTTTGATGAAGGATGCCTAGGTAAACTAGAAGTGTTTCTCTACTTCTATGCACAAAAGGGCAAGAGAGAGAGAACTCTAGAGAGAGGCAGAGATTTTGCTTTGAAAATTTTGTAGAGAGAGAGGGATTTTTAGAGAGAGAGGCTCCCAAACTTGCTAACCTCCCAAAAATGAGAGGCATGGCCCCCATATATAGCAATATACAAGCCTCAGGTCGAAATATCTGAATACAGGACAACTAGAGCAATGTGGGAATAGCTGGAGGTAAATATCTGCAAAAAATCTGAGTTTTGACATCAGTGGCCGGTTGGCCATCACTGATGGCGGCACTACATCATCAATGGCCGGCAGAAAAATCTACTCTGCAAGTCCAACTTTAAACGGGCATATCTCTTTCACATGGACTCCTTTGTAGGTAATTCTTGTGTCTAAATTGAAGCCCCAGAAATAAGTTTCCATTGGTGGTAGCCTCACCTCACAATTCCAAGTGTTCTAAGAGATATCTCTCTTTTAGTGAAGACTACTCATTTCCAGCTAAATCAGATTGATGCCTAACTTCAACCAACCATATCTCCCCCATCCGAACTCGGCTTTAGGAGATTCTTGAGTGTA
Organism: Camellia sinensis; assembly: GCF_055761805.1. Lineage (NCBI taxonomy): Eukaryota > Viridiplantae > Streptophyta > Magnoliopsida > Ericales > Theaceae > Camellia > Camellia sinensis. Next base: position 89,791,625 of record NC_138965.1, read on the forward strand.
AAATGAAGCCCCATAAGTCCCCTTTTTCCAATGGTGCGGCCTCATAGCTTAAATCCAAGTGTACAAAAGGATAGGCCTGATTTAGCGAGGGTTGCTCGACTCTTTCTTAACGGTTCAAGCCCAACTTCTTCTCCAACTTGGTTTCTTCTTTCCTCTCCAATTTTCTTCATATCCAAACCCCTGAAAAAAGATGTTTTAAAGATTTTTTCCAAAGAGTTCACCTCTCTTTCATTCAATTCCACCTTGTCCTTGCTCGGTTTACCGAAAAGCACATCATTTAACGAAATACGAGCATCGGAACATCGTAGAAACCTTTTTCAAAAAAAATTTGAAAGAGAGGGTTTTAAGGTCTAAAATCTTTTTGGTCAAAATAGTTTTGCTCCAAAAGTGGGTGTGAGGTTGGGATTTGAAGCTCCTCTTGCTGAAGAAATCGAATCTTTGCATTGCACATCTTTCATCACCAAGTAACAATCAGTGGCACCCAAGTCTTAAGGGCAGTCAAAAATGGGGTGCCTACAGTTGCTCCTCTTTGACAGAGCTCAAAGTCATGAAATGACGTGAGTGAATGTCAAAGTCCAGAGACGACCCATTTTTGACAAGGTCAAAGACTTGGACAAACAAACAAAATGTAAATGCAAAAACAAATGGTTGCACCCATTGGTTGCCTACGTATCCCTTTGTAGGAAATCAAACCAGTGTAGTTTAGGGGCAGAATGTGAATGATACACAATGTAGCAAAACAAAGCAAAAGATATGCAGTGCAACGAAACAACACACATGATATACAATGTAATTGAATTATCAAACCACAAGCTGCACAAAACCAAACAAATATCATAAAGGGATGAAGATGCAAAATCAAACTACATTTAACATAGAAAAGAAGTGGGCATGAGCTGAACGACGCCTAACACAGGCTAAGTGCCTACATCCTCAGTACTGGCATCAACCCAGTATGGATGCTTACACATAACAAAATCATGTCTCAACGTGAAAGGGGTGCGAGCACATGCAAAACTATGTGTTTCGTAGAAAGAAAAAGAGTACAAGTATTTGGGTGGCATGATATAAGTGAGGAATGATCTGCTGAGGAAAGATCGTGATCCTAAATGCTGAATGCAACAAAACAAAGTACAATGCAATGGATGCAATGGACGCAGTGAATAAGGCGCGCGGCCAAACCACATTTCTACCTAGAAAAGGCATGGACACAAAATAGACCACGTCTAACACAGAAAAGGTGCCGAAACCCTCAGACCACAATTCTCTTAGTGGAATAGGCATGTACACATGCAAAGCTATGCTTCAACGAAGGAAATGTATGAGCACATGCCAGACTAAGGTTAACATGGAAATGATGGATACGATAAAGTGGATCATGCAGTAAATGCATGTGATAGATGCTATATGCAATACAATAGATGTACTAAATGATGTACTAGCTAGGAAGTGAAGGTACCTTATAGTGGCAATTGGTGATGACTCACCTTATGCTGTTGGGAATCTTCCGCTTCTTGGTTGAACACCAGGTACTACTTTTCTCCCTGACTATGGCCACAGCTTTCCCTATTCTGCAACAGGGAGACTGTAGACACTCCATTTTTGACCGACCTCAAGACTTTGACGTCATCAGTTGTGCACTCGATGATTGCGCATGTTTATGCTTGTTTTGGGCGCCCAAGGGTCTCGGTTGAGTGCCTTGTCTTTGAGCCTCTTAACACTTTGTGTTTTGGCCTTAATTTTTGGGCCAAACCTTGTTGCCTCTTGCCTAAGGGAGGGGAAGGGCTTGCTGGCCACTTTTGGCATCTGTCGGCCACTTTTCTCTCTTGTAGGCCACTTGGAGTGGTCGGCCGGCTAGGGTAAGTGGCCGGTCGGCCACCTTAATTGGCCGACGGCCATTTTTTCTCCTTTTTAGATATTTTCAGATCTTTTGAGCCAGCTGTGGCTCACTAAACACATCCTCTATACACGTGTATGGAGGGATGGGGCAAGCTTTTTGCTTGCTTTCTCTATATAAGGAGAGGTCCCTCCCCTTCACAAAAATTTTCAGAGCTGAAATTTCTCGCTCCCTCTCTACAATTCTCGCTCTCTCTCTATATTGTGCTATATTGAGCTTAAAAGTGTGTTTTCTTTACATATTAGCACTAAGACACCTAGTCAAACACCTTTACTTTGGAGCTGAGGTCCATTAAAGCTTGATTTGAGGTCTTAGACTTTGTTTTGGCTCAAAATTGTTGTTGCCTTGCTGCTATTCTTCAAGGGTAAGCTTCTTTCCCTTTTAAGCTTGTTTTTGATGCACTAGTTTGGGCCACCTTTGCATGCTGTTTTGGCCTAGTTGTAATGTGATAACTCTGTTCCGTATTATGCTAAATGGTCCTTATTATAAATGTGATTATGTGTTTGATATGATTTTGTGGGCCATTATGTGAAAATATGTGGTTTTGAATTTCTATCTGTTCACTGTAGGAATATCTGTTTGATTATCTGCTTTGGGAATTAAATTGAAGGCCTTACCGGCCACGAAACCCGAAATCGATTACGCCATTGTGACTAGCATAATTTTTAGAACCTACGGCGAAATTTATTTGGAAATTGATTCGGATCAAATTAATTAGATTAAATTAAGGATATAGTGCCCGATTAGTTAATAATTATAATTTGATTAGTGGGACTTTCATATATAGGGCCATACACACTCAATCTCTCTCTTTTACTCAATGTGGCTGATTTTAACTCTAAGCAAAAGAGAGAGGGTCGGCTAGAGAGAGAGGAAGAAGGAGAGTTGGGTGTTTAGCTCAAGTTTGTGAAGATTGGAAGGCCAACTCTAGATTTGACCATAACTTGGGAAGATTAAAGCCTCTAGGTAAGTGAATTCATGAATTTTAAATTGTAATTTTGTGAATTCAAGTATGATTAATGGTCAAGAACATGAATTTAATTGAGTGTGATGAGATTGAGTTGGTTTTGTTGAATTGAATGTCAATATACGCATGCATGCGTGTAATTGCTTTGAATTTGCATGTTTGAGCGCAAAATGTGTGATCCATGTAAGTTTTTAGTTGAAGTCCATGCATTTGATCATCTCTTCACCAATTAAGTTGAGAATACTGAGTATCTCCCACATGCAAGTACAAACCATGGAGGTGTTGGTCTTGAATGTTTGAATTTCATGTGTTGGTGATGAGTTTGGGTCAATTTGAGCCATGCATGTGAGTAATTCATGGAATTGAGCTTCATAATGTTGTAATTTAGTGTTTGTACCATGTTAGTACATGTATATGTGAAGTTTGAGCTGAAATTATGTGTTTGGAGCCTTTGAATATCAAGTTGAAGCTCAAGAACATGTTCTGGAAAATCGAGAAATTTTGATGTCCACTCGAGCGGGGGATCCGCCGCTCGAGCGTAAAATACGAGCTCCCAATATTTTTTGCATACATGGCTTACGCTAGAGCGGGGAAGTTCACGCTCGAGTGGGGAGCCATGTAGCGAGGCCTTCCACTCGAGCGCCCAACTGCATGCTCGAGTGGAAATATGACATAACCAGCACTTTTGCAGACCTCATGGGTCCGCTCGAGCGGGGACCCCGTTTCTGAAAATTTTGAAAGTGCATTCTGTGTTTCGTTTTCCGTTCTCTTTCACTTCTAAGTACTCTTAGGCATGCATTAAGCATTGTAGATGAATTAAAGGAATAAGAATAAAGCCTAAAGAGGAATATGTGAATTAAGAACGGATTGAACTGTTTGTGACCCATACGTGTTATGTGATGTGTAGGGTCAAGCTCCAAGGCAAATCAGCCAACAGATCACTGTGAGTAATATCTTGACAATGATATCTGAAATATGTAGTTGTCCAATTGCTTACTTCCATGTAAGTTTATAAGTTTGTTAATTTGATTGGTGGACAATGTTTGTTATGCCAAATGAATGGGCCAAAGGCCAGTTTGACTTGAAAGTATGAATGGGCCAAAGGCCAGTTTGACATGAATGAAGGAATGAATGGGCCGAAGGCCAGTATGATTTGAATGACAAAATGAATGGGCCAAAGGCCAGTATGATTTGAATGATAGAATGAATGAGCCAGAGGCCAGTATGATTTGAACGATAGAATGAATGGGCCAGAGGCCAGTACGATCTGAATGATAGAATGAATGGGCTAGAGGCCAGTTTGACATGAATGAAAGACAAATAGGCCAAAGGCCAGTTTGACATGAATGGATTGGGCTCGAGGCCGTCCAAAGTGTTTGGAACTGAAGCCATTTGATCTATATCTATTTATATACTAGATAGAAATATGAATTGGGCCTAAGGCCGTGCGATGTATATTGTTCCAATGCATCTTCTTCAATTGATATTATTCACTCGGCTTTCGCTCACGCTCATTTATGTGTTTATAGGTGAGCCAAGAGAGGTCCAGATCCAGCCTCAGTAAAGTCGGTGTGGAACAACCAAGGTTTTGAAGAGTCAGCCCATGCGTCTCACGCACGAGACTCGTCTTCGCCCTTTTGTTATGCATTTATATTTTGTCATGTTGGTAAAGACTTTGAATCTGTTGTATATAGTTTTCATGGGTTGACTTAGACTTGAATGATCCTGTCTGTACAGAACTTTATGTTACCGTGTTCTCTGTTGTAAGTTATTAATATGTCTGTGTATGGTTTGTTATGATGTGCCATGTAAGCACAGCTCTATGGACAAGGATTTAAATTTTGCTTCCGTTTGGCCCCCTATACTCTGATGTCTTATGTTCGGTTTGGTTTGAGGTCGTAGGTAATCTCATGATTACTAGCTGGTTATGTCCTTAACCCTTGGGGGCAGGTTCGGGCCATGACGGATTGCTATCAGAGCACAAGTTGATGACTTACACACGTGTCCAAAAAGGCAATAAGCGTCTAGAAAAGATCTAGGATGCATTCATGTGATAAGTATGAATTTGATAGCATCGAGAATGCACCTAAATGTTTTGATGTGAACAACTATGTGTTATAAGTTTGTGATTCGCTTGCATTGCAAATTATTTGAATATGTATGCTTTCTAGTATATGCATACTTGTGAATTTTTGTATGAAGTATAATGTAAGTTTAATCAGATGGTGAGAACAAGAGGTGATGAGATATAGGAGTCTTCTACTACCAGAATAGATAGAATGGAAAGGTTGATTCAAGAAATGACAGAGACATTGAGGCAGCAACAAAAGTGGTAACAACAGTGGCAGCAGCCACATCCTCCACCTCCACCTTCGGCACCACCCGTGCCAGATAATCTAAACGATGATCGGATAATAGATCTCACCAAAGAATTCAAGAAAATGAAACCACCACAGTTCCATGGTGGATTAGATACGTTAAAGGCCGAAGCATGGGTTCTCGGCATCGAAATATTGTTTGAAAAGTTCGCCTGTTCGGAGATACAAAAAGTGCTTCTAACCGCTTTTATGCTAGAGGATGAAGCAAGGAGATGGTGGATGTTAATGCGAGAAAATCATAAAGATGTTAACTGGGTGAAATTTCTGGAGATTTTCTATGACAAGTACTTTCTGCAATGTGTTCGGGACAGGAAAGTGTCAGAGTTCATGGAACTTAGGCAAGGCAATATGACTGTAGCCGAGTATAAGGCCAAATTCACTGAATTGGCCAGGTTTGCACCACATGTGATCGATACTGATTATAAGAAGGCGAGGTATTTTGAAGGTGGGCTTCGAAGCGACATTTTAGAGAGGGTGAATGTCTTGAAGCTGGAAACCTACATTGAGGTGCTAGACAGGGCCATAATATCAGAGGCTAACATAGCCAGACAGACTAAGTCCACAACTGACTGGAAGGGAAACAAAAGGCAAGGCTTCTTCTCAAAGAAGAAATTTTCAAAAAAGCAAAACATGGGCTCCTCAAATACTTTGAATTCTTCCCGAGGCATGTCTCCCATGTGCAATATTTGTAGCAAAAGGCACCGTGGGGTTTGTTCCCATGTGTCAGGAGCCTGTTTCAAGTGTGGTAAACAACGTCACATGGCCTGAGATTGTAATTAGAACAGTGGGAAACTAGCTGCTAGCTCAACTGCATCAATCCCGAAGCCGGGAAATACTATGAGACCTACTATCACTGGGGATACCGTGAGACGAGGGAGACTTTTTGCGCTTGTTCCGGGCGATACACGGAATGCCAACGCAGTTGTCTTATGTAGTATTTCTATATGTAATCAGGATGCTTTTGTGTTAATTGACTCCGAATCCACACACTCTTTTGTGACATGTGCATTTGCATCTAGATTGAGTAGACCTCTAGAATTACTGTCATATCTGCTATGTGTGTCTGTGCCATCTGGGGAATCTGTATTGTGTGAATCCATATGCCGGTTTTGTGACATGCGTATTGAGGATGCTATCCTATATGTAGATTTGTTGCCCTTGAACTTTAGGCATTTTGATGTAATTTTGGGCATGGATTGGTTAACTAAATATTGTGCCACCATTGATTGTGTGACCAAACGATTTGTATTTAAACCACTAGAACATACAAAAATTGTGTTTGTGCGTAATGGGGTAGTATCTCCACCTTATTTGATATCTGCAATGAAAGCATGCAATCTGATCAGAAAAGGGCGTCAGGGTTATTTGTGCTATGTGTTGTCTGAACAATCTATGAATGTTGAATTGAATAGTATCCCTGTTGTTATTTATCTGACCTAGCACTTCGCCATGGGGTGCACCTGTATTGTTTGTGAAAAAGAATGATGGAACCCTATGGTTGTGTATTGACTATCGAGAACTGAACAAGGTAACAATAAAGAATAAATATCCCTTACCCCGTATTGATGACTTGTTTGACCAGTTGCAAGGCTCACAAGTGTTTTCCAAAATTGATTTGAGATCTGGGTATCATCAACTGAAAGTAAATGCAGAAGATGTTGAGAAAACCGCATTCAGAACAAGATATGGTCATTTCGAATTTCTTGTCATGCCATTTGGAGTGACTAATGCTCTGGCAGCATTTATGGACCTAATGAACCGAATTTTTAAAACCTACCTTGACGAATTTGTTGTGGTTTTTATTGATGACATTCTAATATACTCCAAAAATAGACTTGAATACGAACATCATTTGAGAACTGTCCTGCAGATACTTAGGGAAAGGAAACTATTTGCTAAACTAAAGAAATGTGAGTTTTGGTTGAATGAAGTTGTTTTCTTAGGGCACGTTATCAACAAGGAGGAAATTTCAGTGGACCCACAGAAAATAGAGGCAATTGTGAATTGGCCTACACCGACAAATGTAATAGAGATCCGCAGTTTCATGGGCTTAGCCGGGTATTACAAGAGGTTTGTTAAAAAATTTTCAAAGATAGCTGTACCTCTTACCCAGTTGACACGCAAGGGGCAATCATTTGAATGGAATGACGAAAGAGAAGCTGCCTTTCATGAACTGAAAACGAGATTGACCACTGTACCAATTTTGACACTACCGTCAGGCACGAAAAATTTTGTAATTTTCAGTGATGCGTCTTATAAAGGTTTGGGTTGTGTGTTAATGCAGAGCGGAAAGGTTATTGCTTACGCCTCCCGACAGTTGAGACCATACGAGAAAAACTACCCAACACACGATTTAGAATTGGCCGTAGTTGTTTTTGCATTGAAAATCTGGCGGCATTATTTGTATAGGGCGAAGTGTGAAGTCTACTCGGATCACAAAAGTTTGAAATACTTCTTTATGCAGAAGGAGTTGAATATGCGACAGAGGAGATGGCTGGAACTGATAAAAGATTATGATCTGGAGATTCAGTATCACCCCGGGAAAGCTAATACAGTTGCTGACGCCTTGAGCAGAAAATCAACAGGGAGTATGGCTTGTTTACTTACTGAACAAAAAGAGATCTTGCAAGATTTTGAGAAGTCTGAAATTGAAGTGGTATTGTGTGAACAAGGCCGATTGATAACTGCTATTTCAGCCAAACTGACAATCATTGAGGAAATTAAACAAAAACAAAAAGAGGATGAATTCCTCAGGAAGGTGATTGATGAATTTGAGACAAGTCCAAAAGTAGAGTTTAGTATTGAAAATGAAGTGTTGAGGTTTCGAAACTGAATGTGCGTCCCGGATATTCCAGAACTAAAGAGAAGGGTTTTAGATGAAGCCCATAAATTAGTGTTTGCTATGCATCCGGGTAATAATAAAATGTATCGGGATCTGAAACAAACCTATAGGTGGCCTAAAATGAAGAAAGAAATTGTAGAATATGTGTCCAATTGTCTTTAGTGTCAGCAAGTTGAAGCTGAGCATCAGAAACCAGGCGGTCTACTTCAACCTCTCCCTATTCCTGAATGGAAGTGGGAGCATGTGACTATGGATTTTGTTGTTGGCCTACCCCGGACTCCTCGAGTTATGGATTTTATTTGGGTTGTAGTTGATAAACTGACTAAATCTGCACATTTTCTACCAGTTAGAACTACATTTAATGCTTATAGACTGGCTACCATATATGTTGATGAGATTGTCCGTTTACACGGAGTCCCAGTATCTATAGTGTCGGATAGAGATTCAAAATTTGTATCTAGACTGTGGAAAAGTTTGCAGGAAACTATGGGGACAGAATTGAGATTTAGTACTGCATTCCACCCACAGACAGATGGGTAGTCAGAACGAACAATACAAACTTTGGAAGATATGCTTCTGATGTGTGCTTTAGATTTTCAGGGGAGTTAGGAAGACTATTTGCCACTTGTGGAATTTGCTTACAATAACAGCTTCCACTCCAGCATCGGTATGGCACCATACGAGGCTTTGTATGGTAGAAGGTGTAGATCACCGATTTGTTGGACAAAAGTCGGGGATAGAGCTTTACTTGGGCCTGAAATTGTGCAAGACACTTCTGAGAAGATCAAGACTATTCGGCAAAGGCTCAAAACAGCTCAGGACCAACAGACGAATTATGCAGATGTTCGAAGGAGACCTCTTGAGTATGATGTCGGTGACCATGTGTTTATTCGTGTGTCCCCAATGAAAGGCCAAGTCAGGTTTGGAAAGAAGGGCAAGCTGTCGCCCCGTTACATTGGGCCGTTCCAAATTCTGGAAAGGCTTGGTCCAATTGCTTATAGAGTTGCTTTGCCGCCGGGATTTGAGGAAATCCATAATGTGTTTCATGTGTTGATCTTAAGGGGTTATCTTCGAGACTTGTTTCATGTGATTGATTATCACCGGGTAGCTCTTGATGAAAACATGGAGTACATCGAATGGCCAGAACAAATCGTTGACCGGCAAGTGAAACAATTGAGAAGCAAATCCATCCCAATGGTGAAAGTGGAATGGAAGGAACACTATGGGATGGATGTTACATAGGAAAAAGAAGAGGAAATGTGACTGCGCTATCCACAGTTGTTTCCTGACGAAGGTAAAACAAGTTTGGAGGACCAAACTTCCTAAAGGGGGGAAGACTGTGATAACCCTGTTCCGTATTATGCTAAATGGCCCTTATTATAAATGTGATTATATGTTTGATATGATTTTGTGTGCCATTATGTGAAAATATGTTGTTTTGAATTTCTATCTATTTACGTAGGAATATCTGTTTGATAGTCTACTTTGGGAATTAAATTGAAGGCCTTACCGGCCAGGAAACCCGAAATCGATTACGTCATTGTGACTAGCGTAATTTTTAGAGCCTACGGTGAAATTTAATTGGAAATTGATTCGGATCAAATTAATTAGATTAAATTAAGGATATAGTGCCCAATTATTTAATAATTATAATTTGATTAGTGGGATTTTTATATATAGGGCTATATACACTCAATCTGTCTCTTTTACTCAACTTGGCTGATTTTAACTCTAAGGAAAAGAGAGAGGGTCAGCTAGAGAGAGAGGAAGAAGGAGAGTTGGGTGTTTAGCTCAAGTTTGTGAAGATTGGAAGGCCAACTCTAGATTTGACCATAACTTGGGAAGATTAAAGCCTCTAGGTAAGTGAATTCATGAATTTTAAATTGTAATTTTGTGAATTCAAGTATGATTAATGGTCAAGAACATGAATTTAATTGAGTGTAATGAGATTGAGTTGGTTTCGTTGAATTGAAGGTCAATATACGCATGCATGTGTCTAATTGCTTTGAATTTGCATGTTTGAGCACAAAATGTATGATCCATGTAAGTTTTTAGTTGAAGTCCATATAATGGATCATCTCTTCACCAATTAAGTTGAGAATAATGAGTATCTTCCACATGCAAGTACAAACCATGGAGGTGTTGGTCTTGAATGTTTGAATTTAATGTGTTAGTGATGAGTTTGGGTTAATTTGAGCCATGCATGTGAGTAATTCATGGCATTGAGCTTCATAATGTCGTAATTTAGTGTTTGTACCATGTTAGTACATGTATATGTGAAGTTTGAGCTGAAATTATGTGTTTGGAGCCTTTGAATATCAAGTTGAAGCTCAAGAACATGTTCTGGAAAATCGAGAAATTTTGATGTCCGCTCGAGCGGGGGATCCATCGCTCGAGCGTAAAATACTAGCTCCCAGTATTTTTTGCAGACACGGCTCACACTCGAGCGGGGAAGTTCACGCTCGAGCGGGGAGCCATGTGGTGCGGCCTTTCGCTCGAGCGCCCGACTGCACGCTCAAGCGTAAATATGACATAACCAGCACTTTTGTAGACCTCATGGGTCCGCTCGAGCGGGGACCCTATTTCTGAAAATTTTGAAAGTGCATTCTGTGTTTCATTTTCCATTCTCTTTCACTTCTAAGTACTCTTAGGCATGTATTAAGCATTGTAAATGAATTAAAGGGATAAGAATAAAGCCTAAAGAGGAATATGTGAATTAAGAACGGATTGAACTGTTTGTGACCCATATGTGTTATGTGATGTGTAGTGTCAAGCTCCAGGGCAAATCAACCAACCGATCACTGTGAGTAATATCTTGACAAAAATATTTGAAATATGTTGTTGTCCAATTGATTACTTCTATGTAAGTTTCTAAGTTTGTTAATTTGATTGGTGGACAATGTTGTTATGCCAGATGAATGTGCCAAAGGCCAGTTTGACTAGAAAGTATGAATGGGCCAAAGGCCAGTTTGACATGAATGAAGGAATGAATGGACCGAAGGCCAGTCTAACATAAATAAATAAATGGGCCAGAGGCTAGTACGATTTGAATGACAGAATGAATGGGCCAGAGGCCAGTACGATCTAAATGATAGAATGAATGGGCCAGTGGCCAGTAGGATTTGAACGATAGAATGAATGGGCCAGTGGCCAGTATGATTTGAACGATAGAATGAATGGGCCAGAGGCCAGTACGATCTGAATGATAGAATGAATGGGCCAGAGGCCAGTACGATCTGAATGATAGAATGAATGGGCCAGAGGCCAGTATGATTTGAAGGAAAGAATGAATGGTCCAGAGGGCAGTTTGACATGAATGAAAGACAAATGGGCCAGAGGGCAGTTTGACATGAATGGATTGGGCCCGAGGCTGTCCGAAGTGTTTGGAACCGAAGCCACTGGATCTATATCTATTTATATACTAGATTCAAATATGAACTGGGCCTAAGGCTGTCTGATGTATATTGTTCCAATGCATTTTCTTCAATTGATATTATTCACTCGGCTTTCGCTCACACTCATTCATGTGTTTGTAGGTGAGCCAAGAGAGGTCCAGACCCAGCCTTAGTGAAGTCGGTGTGGAACAACCAAGGTTTTGAAGAGTCAGCCCTTGCATCTCATGCACGAGACTCGTCTTCGCCCTTTTGTTATGTATTTATATTTTGTCATGTTGGTGAAGACTTTGAATCTGTTGTATATAGTTTTCATGGGTTAACTTAGACTTGAATGATCCTGTCTATACAGAACTTTATGTTACTGTGTTCTCTGTTGTGAGTTATTAATATGTCTGTGTATGGTTTGTTATGATGTGCTATGTAAGCACAGCTCTATGGACAAAGATTTAAATTTTGCTTCCGTTTGGCCCCCTTTACGCTGATGTCTTATGTCCGGTTTGGTTTGAGGCCGTAGGTAATCTCATGATTACTGGCCTGTTATGTCCTTAACCCTTGGGGGCGGGTTCGGGCAATGACATGTAAACTACAAAAAAAACTCTGTTTTTAAGAGTTAAAAATGTTGGTTTGAGTCCTTGTTGGAGTTAGGGGTGGTCCACCCCCTTTCATTGCTTATTTGCTAAGCTTTTGGGCCATCCTTTAAAGCTTTTGAAACCATCTCCTTTTGGCCCTTTAACCACTGAATTCCAGAGGAATTTCAGTGGTGGAAAGGTGGTTTTGAGGTCCAAAATGGGAGGGGGTGGTCCCCTCTCCCCTTGTCCTGCTTGCATGTATCGATGGCCTACCAAGTGAGCATGTGTTTCTTCCTTTTTGAAGCTTAGTCCAATCATGTTTTTGTGACTTTTTGGACCTGCTATAACTCTATTTTAGGCTGGTTTAGTCATTGGTTGCTTGTTTCTTACACTTGTATTATAATCTTGCTTAATAGCCTTAAATGCCTAATGAGTTAATCCATTATTCTAGCATGTATTAGCTTTGTATGAACATGTTTTTACTAATATTTTAGCATGCTTGAACTCTGTTTTAAGTGGTCTTAGCCATGTGAGACTTGTTGTGCATGGTTGTAGTGTAAAGGCCCTTGACTAGCTTTGAGTTTCAAAGTCTCTAGGATGCTTTACTTGAGTTGTTTGCATGCCTTAGCCTCATTTTTCACATGATTTCAGTGCATCTAGTGTGGTCACACTCTCACATTTTTCAGTATTTCATAACTTTTGAGAGGTGTGCTTGGTGCCTTGTTTATGAGCCAATACATGAGCATGATCTTCTTGTTTTCTAGGCTGCCATTTCAGCATGTTTTGGCCTTTGATTTGGCATATTTGAGGTCTGTCCAGAGTTGGTTTGGTCCTTTGAGTTTGATATTGCATGCTTGTAGAGTAATGCTCTTCATTAGCTTAATGTATTTTGCTTTTTGAGCATGCATTACATGAGTTGTTTGCATTGTTTTTTTTAAGTCATTTAACATGCTATCTCATTGCTGAAACATGTGTCATTGCACTCCATTGTTTTAAACTTTCATTCACCTTGAAAGTGGCCTTAAGCCCTTTGTTGGCTTGAGCATGAACTTGAGGCATTCACGCCTAATGGTTTTAATCCTCCCTCGAGGATTTCTACTAACCAATAGCATGATACTTTCATCATGCTCAAGGCACTCGAAGCTTAGGTCGTCTTTCAAATTAGAGGACTTTGCACATTAAGCTTAACCGGTTAATGGACTAATTGGTAAGTTAAAATAAGTAAACAAGAAATGGACCAAGTAAAACATACCAAGATAACATATGTGTATTATATTGCATGTGTTTGGATCGGACGTTAATCCAAACACAAGAAATGTGGCACGTTTCATACTCAAAGTGATGAAACGTGTCGCGTTTCTTGGTCATTGTCACCCTTGATCGTGCATGATAGGGTGACGACACTTTGAGTCGTATGTGCGCATTTACTAAGCTTGTACAAGTTCGGTTCTTGGACCATCATGCATTGAGATGCTTGATTGGTGGCTTGAGAGCCAAGTACCACACTCCTTTGAGCTTGAGACATGATAAGGAGGGTGGTAGTACACACATGTCTTGCAAAATACGTTGTCTTAGCTCTGTTGCTCTCTGTTGCAGCAAAGGCTGAATTCTGGAAAGAGAAGTGGCCAGCCCGCCACTTGCACTGGCCTACTGACCACTTGTACTGGTCGGCCAGCCAGTTGAGGTGGCCAGCTAGCCACCTGCAAGAGAAATTGTCCAACATGTTCCTGTGTTGGGGCAGATGCAACCTGGAAGTTCATATGATGTTCTGAGATCACCGCGAGTGCAAATAGAGGCAACTCATGGCAAGGCAACGCATTTTCGGGCAAACCAAATCGGGCATGCATGTCTCCCTCCCCTTGAGGCCATTTTACTACTTTACTTAGCTAGTTAATTTGCCGGTTTTGAAATTAATTAGTTAATGTGCTTACCTAATTTAATTCATCTTTGCAATATTCTAATTAGCTTAGTATAGCTAGTTTCAATTCCGTTTGTAATTAATTAGCTAGAATAGTTAATTAGTTGGTTTGTAATAATTAGCTTAATTAGCTTAGCTAGTTAGCTGATTTATTCGGACCCTCCGTCGAGAGGGCACAATGTTATAATAAGGGTGCGTGCGTGTGTGCATGTCTTCTAACCCCATTTCTTTCTCCCTTTTATTTACCTGCTTTCAGTGGTTAGATTAGGGCATGTTTTGATTAGCATACCTCATGCTTGCATGTTTGCATCATTCATTTGTTTTGCATGCACGGGGCTCGGCGCATCATTCAAACTGCATTGTATTTCAATACTTACTTGAATACGTGTTTCGAAACATTTTATCAAGTGTTGCATTTTATATGCCATCTTAGATAGCCGAGCCTATTAAATGCATTTTGCATGTGTTGCATTAGGTATTTTAACATAGCTAGGATCATGCATGATTTCTAACTAGCTTTTCGTTTTGGCTCGGAGTACACTGTAAGTGTTTATGCTTTACCATACTACATGAATGTGTATGTTGCCATGTTAGCATGCTTGCCATGAGGCTACTTGCTTAAGTGATTAACTGCATGAATGCCTGTGAATGAAGGCTTTATTGTTTGAATTGGAATAATTCATCGATTGTGAGTTTTTAAGCCCACTTTGCGGAGTGGCAAATCATCATGTTGTTTTAAGCCCACTTGTGGGTGGCAAATCCGTGCTTTAGCTTACTTGCGAGTAGCACTTTCAAACCATTTTCAAAAGACAAACATGAATTGTTTTGTTCCAATTCTTGCGATTTTAGTCTATACTTGTATGTTGTGCGCATCACATAGTAAGATAGCTAATAACCGGAATAAGAACACATGTTTTAATAAAAACAGCATATCATGTTTAGTAGAGGCCGACCTTTGATCGGGCGAGCAGGGGTGCTCATTTCAAGACCTTCCTCTCTCATACCCAAGTTCCCCGAGCCGAGGCAACTTTGGTGATGACAGACATGTGGCCTTTGGCACGAGTCAGGGTTTCCTAAATTTTCCAAAAACAAAATACTTAGGTGGTGAATTTGTAATCTGGCAAAGCAGTCCATGTTTGGTGCTTTTGATTCAAAATTGATTTTTCAAAACCAATTGCTGGATTTGGACTCTTTGGTGATTTATCAGTCTTACATTGCACTTTGTTGGATTAGATTCAGAACCGTGGATACACCCCTGTGTATTTCAACTAGACTTTAGTCTCGGAAATCCCAAACCTTTGCGTTCTAGGCATCGGCCATTCGAACTCTAGTTTCCACCGTCTTAGTTGATCTCTTAGGAACTCACTGCAAACACAGGCAGGTGGCTATACCAAACCACCAAAAGTCATTCGGGCGCGACAAACACCGAAGGATTTGCACCTTTAGAGGATTTAAGGTCTCCTAGACCAGAGAGTGCACAAGACAGTGCAATGCAAAGTGAATGCACAAAACAGTGCGATGCAGGTGCACAAGACAGTGCGATATGGGCAGTGAATGCACAAAATAGTGCTATACAGGTGCACAAGAAAGTGCGATGCGCAAGAAAGCGCGAGTGTAAACTGCACAAAACAGCGCGATGCGCAAGAAAGCACGAGTGTAAACTGCACAAAATAGTGCGATGCGCAAGAAAGCACGAGTGTGAACTGCACAAAGAAGTGCAATACACAAGAAATCACGAGTGTAAACTGTACAAAATAGTGCAATGCGTAAGAAAGCGCGAGTGTAAACAGCACAAAACAGTGTGATGCGCAAGAAAGCGCGACTGTAAACTGCACAAAACAATGCGTTGCACAAGAAAGCGCGAGTGTAAATTGCACAAAACAGTGCGATGAATGCAGGTTCTGTGCAAAATGAGAGCATTTTCTATACAAGATTGAAAGCATGTTGCATGTTCTGTGCATGAGTCAAGAGCATATTCTATGCAAATTAGGGCATGTAGAGGAAAATGAGTAGTACTTACAGTTATTGCATCATATACCTTATAAGATGAGTGTAGGGCATTCTGCCACAACCCATTGAAATGTACTATAGAGGGAGGCAACTCAACAAAACTCTGTTAAGCACAAAACAAAGTCAAGAGCAAGAGCAACCAATCACACAGCTCAAAGCAACCCATATGTATGAACATGTAGGCATAAATCATATGTATTAATCAGTGGGAATATTGCAATCCCCGAGAGAGTTTCGAAATGGTCGGAGACAGCTTTCGAAAGTTGAATCATATCAGAATCATCATGGGGGTAAATCCACCCTAATTCAGGGAAAAGTGCCCAACAAATGACCTTGGCAGATTGAGAGAGACGTTGGATCTGTGCCCCATGTTCAATTGATGGCCCAATCAAACGCACTAAAAATTGCCCCTTGTGTCTAGCCATTGGCCACTGGTTTCAATATTATGTAGACCCAAGTAATAGGGATCATCAGATCCATTGTCAACCGATCAGACTCTTGCTTCTCCTCTGCTTCAGCACGTTTCGAGAACTTACTCCAGTCTCCCCCAAAGCAGTCATAGATTCCTCATATGCACTTTGCAATGATCATGAATGCGATGTCTTTTGTATGGGCACTCTCAGCTCGTTTATAAATTCCCCACATGGACTCGTTTCGAGTTTGGAGTGAACATTTGTGCATGTAATTTTGACTATGCCACTCTGTTGAATCTTTTGAGCGACAAACTTGTCAAGGTGACTCGATGAAGAGCACTTTTGAGCGATAGACACATTACGGTGACTCAATGGAGGGCGCAGACTGAAACAAACATTGGGCGTGACACAAATGAATTCACAACTAACCCAAAAGCATAAAAAAAGACTCAAGATAACCGATCATTCATAGTGCCCCTAACTTTACTTATGCTCCCTTTAAAACTCAATTTCATAAAACTCGAGTTTCGATTCCAATTTTCTTTTTTTTTTTGTTTGCTCAAGATAGAGATTCTACTGATAAGTTCAAGTATTGAAAATTTCTCCACTTGTTGATTCGAGCTAGTTCTTTCTTACCAAGCGCAAGTATAGCTCATGGATTGATGTGAAGCAGACGACGTGAATTGGGCAAGGTGATTGAGTTGAGACAGAATGAGATGGATATGATTGAGACCAAACTTCAGGATGAAGTTCCCTACGTATCCCAAGAATGGGATCAGGTTAACGTAGTTCATGGTTGAGGTTCACTTGGGTGTTAACACTCTCCTTTTGGCGCTCTAATTTTTGCCAAGGTCACCCCTTTGGGGTTTTCTGCCTTACGAGCTCTATTTATTTGATTTCTCATTTTTCCATGCTCTAACTTTTTCCTAGGTCGCCCTTTCGGATTTTTAGCCTAGCGAGCCTCTCAAGGATAATGTTAGAAGATTTGTAGTGAATGTGGTGAATTGTCATCCTTGCCCTAACACTGGAACTGACTTCGCCTTTATTTGAGCTTGGTTCTACATTCTCTTATGTATGTCTTCTTCCTTTCTTTAACTCCATTTTGAAGATTGGCTCTTTCTGCACCGTGGTACCTCCTGACATCGGCTTCCCCGAATTCAGACAAAAGTTCCCTTCCTCACAGTTGTTTGGATTTCATTCCATTGGATGCCCTTGGCTTGATGAATGGCTTCTTTCCCTCTTTCTTCTTCTTTTTTTTTTCTTTTGTCTTTTCCTTTCTTTTGTTTTTTTTCTTTTCTTTTATTTTCTCATTCTTTGCATTTTTCATTTTTTTCTTTTTCTTTTCATTTTCTTTTTTCTTTTCTTTTCTTCTTTCTTCTCTTTTCTTCTTTCTTTTGAAATAATGAAAACACCAGAGGAGAAATTCTATGACTTGTGAGGTCTAAACACCGCCTTACCTTTGTAGATTTGAAAATCACTTTGTGCTTGCCAACATGATTGTCTAACGGCAAAGAAAATCCCTAGAACAGTCTAGGATACCGCACATAATTCTGAACCTATCTTCGCAAGTTTTGCAAAAGAAATAGCTTAAAATTTTTGAAAGCATGAATGATTTTGCGCCAATAAGTCATAATTCACGCAAACCTTTTAGGGGATCCTTTTCAATACTCGAGCTTATTAACAGAATTTTATTCAAAAAACAAATTCAAAAACAAAGTCTTTTTCTATTTGCAAAAGGTCACATATGCATCACTATAAGCACAATAAAATGATCAAAAACTTGACTCCCATTTTCTTATAAAGATGAAGACCCTACGGTACATAGGATTGACTCAAAGGAAAAAACTCAACTGACGCAACAACGCAAGAAAAGGCAGAAAACAACACTCACAACAAAACTATTACAAGAAACAACTCAAAACAAGATAAAGCATTTCTAAGACAAAAAGGGGATTTCCCTTCTCCATGTCCATCTGCAGAATTCAAAAACAACTTTAAGTAGCCCACAAGAAGGTCCAGACCTGCCTTCAATACACATCCACCCCCAAAAGGACTAATTTCAAACTTTTACCCTAGTTGAAACTGAGGTTCACCCTAGTTGAGACTGAGGTTCCTCATTCCAACCACCAGTGTCAGCAGCACTGCTTCATAAATCTTCCACACAACAAAATCGAGTGAATTTTCCATCTCTTTAACAATGTTGTTCCTTTTGCTCAGATTGGAATCAGAAGATTCTAGGCTGAACTCAATGGGTTTATGCTCATTAGCGGGTATGATGTATTGGCTAGGGTATGGATTGGTCATTGGCAAGCTGTTGGTGGGTTTTATGTTATGGAATGGGTTATTGACAGCTTTAGGATTGTCAGGTGGGGTGATCACCTTCTTATCAATCAAGTCTTGAATTTCATGGCGAAAGCGAAAGCAACGGTCTGTATGGTCACCGTACTTCTGGTGAAATATGCAATATTGGGTAGAGTCGTGTGTAGATGGGAGAGACATAGGGAGAGGCTAAGGATTAAGCGGTTTGAGATACCCTTTCTCCATCAGTACCTTCAGTGCACAGGTTAGGCTCATATGGAGTTGGGTGAAGGTTCGTTTCAGGGAGGAGGAAGCACTAGGTTTAGAAATATTGGCAAAAGGAGTACCGGGTGTTGGTCGAGTATCCATAGGCTTGGGACTAGAATTAGGATAGGTGTTTCTGGCAGGGCATCCCTTTCCGTTATTTTCTCCCTGATTCAAAATGCTCTCATCCTGAGCGACGAAAGTGTACTCCACAGTTTTTGCAACAATTGTAAGCACTTGCTGTCTGCTTAGCCCTTTGACTTTCAATGCCTTGATAGCCCACCGAAGTTGTGCATAAGGATCAATATTTGCCCCGGCTTTGTCCTTGCCACTTTCTTCTAGTTGGCCAAGGGATTGGGTTGCTATGTCAGAGCGGAGCCTAGTTATTGTTGACTTGTCACCACCCAGACTTGGAATAGTTTCAGATTGGCCATTTTCACTTGCAGTTCGCCCCAAGATTGAGGACCTTAGTGATGGGATCAAAATGCCAAATGTTAAATCTACCACTGTTCCTTAAAGTTCTTCAATCATTCCCATCATCTCAGTAGTAGTAGGTTCACTCATGTTGCGCCCTTGGCATTTCTGAACCGGATTGGGTGCATCCATCACACATAAATCAGTACTTTTCGGAATGAACACCTCAGGCTTGGGTAAATGGGTTGGGGTGATGTATATGCTGGCGTTGAAGGTAGGTGGTAGTGTATAGATGAGGTTAAGGTAGGCAGGAGATATTTGGTCATTGGGGTCTGGAGGTGGAGCTATCGTCTGGTTGTCGATGAGATTCTGGACCTCATGACTAAGGCGATAGCAACGATCGGTGCCATGACCGCGCTGTTGATAGTAGACATAGTATTGAGTAGGATTATGTCTAGCCAGGAGTGGGTTAGGAAGTGGTTGGGGATCAAGGTGTTTAAGATACCCTTTTTCCATCAGGGGTTTTAGTGTGCTGGTTAAGCTCATATAGGGGTAGTGAAAGTTCTTCCTTGAGCCCGGGTTGGGTTTGCTATTTGTGGATTGATGTTGGCGAATGGGTCGATATTTTTAGGAGTGGTGAGAACAATGTTGATTTCAGTGGATTCAGGAGTAGTGCTATTTGTAGACCGCCCCGAACTCCGCTCCGCGCATGAGGGCGCAAATCGTTGTTCTTAGCTACTGCAGTTCAGACTCGTGTCACGGTTCTGAATCAAATCTCACAAAGTGCAATGTAAGACTGATAAATCACCAAAGAGTCCAAATCCGGCAAATTGTTTTTGAAAATTGATTTTAATCAAAAAAAATGCCCAACATGGACTGCTTTGTTAGATTTTAGAGTCGCCACCTGAATGTTTTGTTTTGGAAAATTTAGGAAACCCTGACTCGTGCCTAAGGCCATGTGTCCGTCATCACCAAAGTTGCCTCGGCTCGGGAAGTTGGGTACAAGAGGGGAAGGTCATGCAATGAGCACCCCCGCTCGCCTGATCAAAGGATCGGCCTCTACTAACATGATATGTTGTTTTTGAAAACACATGTGTTCTTATTCCGGTTATTAATCTAGAATTACTGTGTGATGCGCACAGCATACAAGTATAGACTAAATCACTCAAATTGGAACAAAACATCTCATGTTTGTTTTTCGAAAATGGTTTGAAAGTGCTACTCGCAAGTAGGCTAAGACGCGGATTTGCCACCCTCAAGTGGGCTTAGAAAATATGGTGATTTGCCACATCAAGTGGGCTTAAAACTCGCATTTTGATGAATTGTTTCAATCCAAGTAATCCAACCTTCATCCACAGGCATTCATGCATTTAAACACATAAGCACATAGCCTCATGGCAAGCATGCTATCATGGAAGTCACTTACACACATGCAAGGATGCTAAAGCATAAACACTCACAGTGTACTCCGAGCTAAAAAAGAAGCTAGTTAGTAATCAATGCATGATCCTAGCTATGTTAAGTGCCTAATGCAACACATGTAAAATGCAACTAAGATAGGCTCGGTTATTCTAAGATGTCATGTGAAATGCAACAATTGATACATGTATTCAAATTGGCATTGAAATACAATGCAGTTTGTATGATGCGCCGAGCCCAGTGCATGCGAAACAGATGAATGATGCACGCATGCGAAGCATAAGGATGCTAATTGAAACATGCCCTAATCTAACCACTGAAAGCGGGTAAATAAAAGGGAGAAAGATGTGGGATTGGAAGACATTCACACACTCACACACACTTATTACAACAATTTGCCCTCTCGACAGAGGGTCCAAATAATAAGCTAACTAGCTAATCTAAGCTAATTAAACTAATTATTACAAAACAGAACTAATTAACTAATAAGTTAACTAATTATTACAAAAAAAAATTGAATAGTTAAGCGCATTAACTAATTAAGTACAAAACCAAGGCATTAGCTAGCTAAGCAAAGTGGCTAAGTAAAGTAGTAAAGAGATGTCCTCAAGGCGAGAAGTGCATGTATGCTCGGTCTCCTCGTTCGGAAATCCATCGCCATACCCCAACTTGCCTCTGTTTGCAATTGTTCTCAGGACACTGCACAAAGCTCCAGATAGCTTCTACTCCATCATGGGAACCTCCAGGAGCATTGCCGACCACTTATTGGTGTTGCCAACCACTTGTAGACCACTTACCTTTGCTACAGACCAGAAAGAGTGGTCGGCCAGCCACTTTTACTGGTCTGCCGACCAGAAAATTCTGCACAACTCCATTTTGCTGCAACAGAGAATAAGAAGGGGCATGACAGTGTATTTGCAAGGTATGTGTGCACAACCACCCTCCCTATCATTTCTTAAGCTCAAGAGAGTGAAGTTCTCGAATCTCGGGCCACCAACTGAGCATCGCAATGCACGATGGCCGAGGAGCCAAGATTTCACAATTCAATGTCAATGAATGCACAAATAATACATAAGGGCTTGAAACTCTATCACGCATGATCAAGAGCGTCGACGACCAAGAAATGAGGCACATTTCATCACTTCAAGTATGAAGTGTCCCTCGTTTCTCGTGTTTGAATTAACACCCTATCCAAACACAAAGCAATGCAACATGATTCCAAGGACAATGCAATCAACTAGCATGCAAATATAATGCAATGGAACAAGCATGCAAACACAATGCGAACAACATAAGCATGTCAAAACAAAGTCCTTAAGCATTGAGGCACACAACACTAAGGCTATACAGTGCA
This sequence comes from Camellia sinensis, assembly GCF_055761805.1. Classification (NCBI taxonomy): domain Eukaryota; kingdom Viridiplantae; phylum Streptophyta; class Magnoliopsida; order Ericales; family Theaceae; genus Camellia; species Camellia sinensis. The sequence continues at coordinate 89,813,763 of NC_138965.1, forward strand.
ATGCACAATGGACTAAACCAACCACAAATAGACTTCATGCATGCCAAGACAATGGCCAAAACACTCTTAAAAGGAGGCATGAAAGGCTAGAAAATGCATGCTCATGCATTGACTCACCAATTAAGCACAACTCTCAAACATGATTAAGAAGTCACAAACATGGAAGTGTGACAATACTATATGCTCTGAAATCAAGTATGAAATGATGCCAAATCATCCAAACAACACAAGCATGGCATGCTAGGCGGCCTAAGGCACAAGGCCACCAAGAGGGACTACACAAGAGGCATGCAATACATGGCACAAATGACTAAACCAGCCATGGACAGAGCTCAATTAGGCCAAAACAAAGACCAAAACATGCTGAGATGGGGGCTCAAAAGTCTAGGCATGCATGCATGCAAGCTAGGCCACAAACAAGGCAACAATGCATGACCCTTAGAAGCACTCAAAGGTGAAAGAAATGGGAACATGGCAATGCTATATGATCTGAAAGAACATGTTAAGTGATGCCAAATCATGTACATGTCACCAATGAAGCATGCTAGGAGGCTCGAAGCTTTGAAACTAGCATTGGCACTTGCACTATAGCTATGCAATACATGAAGCATATGGCCAATACAACCCAAAACAGTCCTAGAGCATGTCAAATTAAGGCTAAAACATGCACGAAGTGTAGCTAAAACAAGCTAGCATGAAGAGCTAAAACAACAAGCATGCAAGGCCAACAAGGAAGATTGTACTACACCTACCAAAGCCAAGCATGAGATGACTTCACCAACAAAAATCAAAGTTGTATCATGGAAAAATAGGACCAAATACACAATGAAATGGTGGCCCAAAAGCTTAGGCAAGATGGCATGCATAATGGCTCATATTTAAGGCATAAAGCACAACCTCTCCAAAGCATTGAAAGAGTGACACATGAGAAGGCATGACCATACCACTTGCACTGAAGTCACATATCAAATGATGCCAAATCATGCAAATAGCCCAAGGAATACATGTTAGTGACTTGGAAACTCAAAGCTAGTGAGCTAGAATGCACTATGGCTATACAAAGCGAGGCATGCATGACCAAAACAACATAAATCGGACCTAGAACATGCTAAATCATCACCAAAAGCTTGCTGGTGTGGACCCAAAAACATGCTAGAATGATGATCAAAAGCATGATCCGTGTGAAGCATGCAAGAGGCTATCAAACCAACCCGAAACAGAGTTATACCATGTCAAAATAACGCCAAAAACAAGTTAAGAACAAGCCAACACATGCTAGGAAACCATGCTCAAACATAAGGCCAATAAGGCAAGCATCCAAGATACAAAGAGAGGGGATGACCCCCTCCTATTTGGGACCTCAAAACACACTTTCCACCACTAAAATTCCTCTGAGTTTTAGTGGTGAGAAGGCCCAAAAGATGTGGTCCCAATAACTTAAAAGAATAGCACAAAACAAGGCTAAACAAGGCATAAAAGGGGGTAGACCAGCCCCAACGCCAACAAAGCCTTAAACAAACATGTTAAGCACTAAAAATCAGAACGTTTTACAGTAGAAAGTTAGGCCTAAATCGGCATGCAAATATGGCCTAAGGCTTAATCAAAAACCAAGCTTTAAGGGGTTAGAAACTTACCCTTGAAGAGCAACTTCAAAGCTGCAACTCCAATAGCTTTTCTAAGCTAAAACCAGCCCAAAAACACCAAAACTAGCTTCTGGGTGCCTCAGCTCCAAGAGTGTGGTGTTTCACTATGTGTTTGTGTGCAAAAGTGTGAAGGAAAGGCACTTTCAAGCACAAATATGAAGAGAAAGAGAAATTATAGAGATAGAGATGTATGTATAGCTCTCAGCCAAAATTCTGAACCTAAGGCAAGAGGGGGGTGGTTCCCTTATATAGAAAGCCAAGGATCAAGCTTGTTGAACAACCTTGGAGCTCTAAGCCATCCCTCCATACACGTGTATTGAGGATGCTTTTTGTGCCGAACAGCTGGCACAGCTGGCAAGAAAATATCTGCAGGAAACTACAGGAAAGCTGCCGACCACTTGAAGTGGTCGGCCAGCTACTTGCACTGGTCGGTTGACCACCACAAGTGGTCTGCAAGGAGACCAAGTGGTTGGCAAGGGGGGAGAGGTGGTCGACACCAAGAAATCAAGGTGGTGGCATGGCTGCCGACCACTTTTGGTGGTCCAAAGACCACCAAAACCAGTTGGTCGACCAGAAAACTGGCTGGCGGGGAAGAAAAGTGGTCTTGGGGGAGAGAAACTGGTCTGCAACCCTTATTCCACCCTCTAAGAAAGGAAAACAAGGTTTGTGCCAACAACAAACCAAAAAGGATGAAAGACAAAAGCCCGCGGGACAAGGCGCGCAGCCGGAAGCCTCGAAAACTAGTCTACGAGCACAAAAGGTGGTCTACGAGGGAAAGTTGGTCTACGGCCACAAAAATTGGTCTACAGACCACTGTTTCCCTCTAGGCAGAGGCAACAAGGCATGGTTCAAAAACCAAGCCAAGAGGAGAACGTTAAGCGGTCCCGAGACAAGGCGCGCAGCCGAAGGCTCTGGAAACTGGAAACTAGCCTACAAGAGGAAAAAGTGGTCTACAAACCTCTCTCTCCCTCCAGGCAAGGTCAACAAGGCATGGTCCACGAACCCAGCCAAAGCACAAAGAGTTCAGAGGCTCGGAGGCAAGGCACTCAGCCGAAAACTCTGAAAACTCGAAACGAGCACAAACATGCACAATCATCGAGCGCTCAAATGATGACGTCTGAGTCTTAAGGTTAGTCAAAAATGGGGTGTCTACACTATTGCTAGCATTGATATTCTTGGAAAACACCCTCCTTGTTGGTTCGCCCATTTTGGAAATAATCCTCCTGTCAAATGCACTCTCAATCTGCACCCCTAATTCATGCAAAGTTTTGAAGGTGAATAGTGGAGCAACTATTAACTTCTGCAACAAATTAGGCTCAAGATTCTGCACCACTATCCAAACTTGGTCCTTCTCAAAAGGGCGATCTGCCATCTGTAATGCCTTTGCTCTCCACCTTAAAACAAATTTCACAAAAGACTCTGTAGGATTCTGACGGGTTGTTTCAAGCTCTTGAATGGTAACTTCAAGTTGGGTATTGTAAGAGTACTGACTGACAAATGCCTCAGCCAACTCTTCCCAGTTCTGCTTCACTTTATCATCCAACTTGGCATACCAAGTAGTTGCTCTACTCGACAGGGTTCTTCTATACAGAGAGAGTTTCTGTGGCTTAGTCAAACCCATCGATTTCAAGACATCCAAGAAAAGCCGGATATGTACGGTAGGATCTCCAGACCCGTCGAAACGGTCAATATGTGGCATTTTGAATCTATCTAAGAGGCTTACGACAGCTTCTATATATCCATCCTCAATGTCGGGAATAGAGTTAAGGCCTTGTGCCTTTTTGAATAGCTTCTCAAAATTAGTAATATTTACTAAGGTCAGGTTGAGATCATTAACATCAAGGGGATAAAGCCTCTCATTAGGCTGCACCAGGGGTCTGAAAACTCGAGCTTGAGCCACCCCTCCTCGGGGATCCGGACCATACAAATCTTTAGCTTGCGGAGTGGATGAAAGTTCGGCCGGAGGCCCAGGGCTGGATGTGTAGTAGATGCCCCAGATGGGCATTACATTTCAGCATTGGTCTCATCCTGCCTGGCAGTTCCCTAATTTAACACGGTTATCATGGTCACAACTTTTTCCGGACTTTGAGCCATCACAGGTCTGCTGAGTTGGCAATCGGGGAAATGGATGGGTGTAAGTTGAGGTCTGACTGACAAAGATTCCCGGTTATGCTTAACGTATCTGAACTAGATTAGTCTAGACAGGTTTCACTGGATTGGGCTTTTTCAGAGTGGGCCTTTTGACATTGGCTGGATCTTTTCTAAGCTGACCTTTGGCAGGTTAGATGGACTGGGCCTTTACTGAATGGGTTTTTTTCCTGGGATTGAATAAACTGTGATGGGTTAAGGTAGATACTGCTCCTTCTTTGGCTCAAACAAACCTAGCATTAAAAACAATTGCTCCATCAAATCGGGATACCGGATATGGTCAAAACAAAGCAAGATACAATTTCGTCCCAAGTTCTGGTTCTGGTTCTGGTATATTTCCACCATATCAAACACGAGTCCTTGGATTTTGACCCAATTTCTGATTCTGATATGATCCTCAAGGTTTGAAAAGATCCTCCTCAATATTAAGACTCTCCAAGAATGGTATCACACATTCCCAAAGAGTTCACATTTTGCACAAAAGCACTCAAAACACTCCTATGAGAGGTTAGGGTTACCCTGTCCTAGTTTCGTCAGGAACTAGGCATAACTACGCAAACAAGCGGTTTCAAAACAAATACTACATTCGAGTGAGCAACATGTCCTAGTTTGGAACAGTCTCTACGTCATCTGATATGCAACTAGGTCAAATGGTCAAAAAGGGTGCCTCAACAAGACCACCTAATATACCTCTCACTCCTAACACCAAGAAGTGAAAGGAGGATCAAATGGTATGGTGGTGATCCAGATCCAAGGTTTGTGTTCCCATCGTGGCAGAGCCCGCAACCGGTCAACCTTATGGCATGCTTTTCCAAGCAAGCCTCTGACAAACCGTTCAGGAATATCAGACGGCAAACACTATGACTTAGGCGCACCAATGCAAATGCAATGCAAAGAAACACATAAAATGTTGATAAAACAACATATCATGAGTTCGAGTCAAGTTCTCTAAATCCCCAGCGGAGTCGCCAGAAACTGTGGACTCGACTTTCTTTGCGCGCCTCCCTTTCAGAGAAGGCGCGAATTGGTCGTCCATAGTTCGGACTCCCGTCACAGTTCTGAATCTAATCTCACAAAGTGCAATGTAAGACTGATAAATCACCAAAGAGTCCAAATTTGGCAATTGGTTTTGGAAAATCAATTTTGAATAAAAAAGCACCAAACATGGACTGCTTTGCCAGATTACAGAGTCGCCACCTAAATATTTTATTTTTGGGAAACCCTAACTCGTGCCAAATGGCACGTGTCCATCATCACCAAAGTTGCCTCAGCTCAAGAACTTGGGTACGAGAGGGGAAGGTCTTGAAATAAGCACCCTCCCTCGCCCAATCAAAGAATCGGTCTCTACTAAGCATGATATGTTGTTTTAAAAACACATGTGTTCTTATTCTGGTTATTAGCTCACTTTACTATGTGATGCGCACAGCATACAAGTATAGACTAAATCACAAGATTTGGAACAAAACAACTCAAGTTTGTTTTCGAAAATGGTTTGAAAATGCTACTCTCAAGTGGGCTTAAAACATGATTTTGCCACTTCGCAAAGTGGGCTTAAAAACTCACATTCGATGAATTGTTCAAATACAAGTAATAAAGCCTTCATCCACACGCATTCATGCAGTTAAACACTTAAGCAAATAGCCTCATGGCAAGCATGCTATCATGGCAACACTCACACTCATGCAAGTATGCTAAAGCGTAAAACTTACAGTGTACTCCAATCTAGGAAAGAAAACAAAGTTAGAAAAATGCATGATTTCTAACTATGTTAAATGACTAATGCAACACATGCAATATGTGATTAAACAGGCTTGGCTATCCAAGATGACATATGAATGTAACATTTCAATAGCATGCTTTGAAACACGTATTCAAATAGGTATTGAAATACGATACAGTTTGAATGATGCGTCGAGCCCGGTGCATGCAAGACAAATGAATGATGCAAACATGCAAGCACAAGGTATGCTAATCAAAACGTGCCCTAATCTAACCACTGAAAGTGGGTAAATAAAAGGGAGAAAGACGTAGGGCTGGAAGACATGCACACACACACGCACACGCACCTTTATTATAACATTTTTCCCTCTCGCAAGAGGGTCCGAATGAATAAGCTAAGCTACACTACGCTAAGCTAATCTAACTAATCTAATTAAAATAATTAGACTAATTATTACACAACAAAATAAAGAAATTACTAAGCTATGCTACTTAATTATTACAACAATCAACTAATTAGCAACTAGTTAATTAAATTGCAAAACAAATACTAACTAAACATGTAAAGCATTAAACAATACTGCCTCAGCTCTACTTGAAGAAGTTGAACATGCATGCATTCGGTTTTCACCCCAAAAAGCCTTTTGGTTGGCTCTTGAGAGGCTCTGTTTGCAGGGTTACTCCAAGAACTTTCGATTGAACCTTACCAAAACAATACTGAGGACTATACTAGTGGCCTGCCGGCTATGAAGGCTTATTGTCGGCCACCTGTCGGCTAAAGGGGTGTTCTGCTGGCCAAGGATGAAGCCACTGTCGGCCACTGGTGAGCAACTGCCGGCTACTGGTGTGCTGAGTCACCAAACTACAATATAATGTCCGATTGAGCACAATGCAAGGCACACATAACATGCTTATCTTGGTCATGTTTTACCTGATTCAATTTTGTTTACACATTTTACATTACCAAGCCATTCTTTAGTTGGTTTATCCAATGTGAAAGTCCTCTAATCGGAAAGATGACGTAAGCCACAAGTGCCTTGAGCATGAAAAAGGTCTCATGTTGTTGGTTAGTAGAAACCCTTAGGAGAGGATTAAAACCATTAGGCATGAGTGTCTCAATTTCATGCTCAAGCCAACAAGGGGCTCAAGACCACTTTCAAAAGCAAATTCAAAAGTGAAGAACAAAGAGAGGTTGCAGAATTTTCAGTGGTGAAATGGCATGAAAAGTAGTGCTACAACATGCAAGCAACACATGCACAACATGTTAAGGGCCAAAAGCATTAGAGCTAGTGAAGGACACAATGCTAGAGGCAAGCAATACAATGCTCAAATGACCAAACCAGCTAAAAATAGAGCTACATCATGCCAAAACAGTGGCCTAATCATACTGAAACTTAGGCACAAAAGGCAAGAAAAACATGCTCGCATGTTGGCTCACAAACAAGACACAAAGCACAACTCTCAAAAGCAATGAAAGAGTGGAATATGTGAGAGTGTGACAGTGGTTTATGCACTGAAATCATGTGTGAAATGATGCTATGACATGCCAACAACTCAAGCAAAACATGTCAAGGGCCTCAAAACACAAAGCTAGTGAAGCTAACTACACTCTAACTATACAAAGCAAGCCTCAAAGGACCAAGACTACTCAAAACAGAGTTTAAGCATGTCAAAGCAAGGCCAAAAACATGCTGGAGTGGAGCCAACACATGCTAGAATAATAGGTGAAAACATAAAGTATGTTAAGCTAGTAAGCATGATTACACTACAAGTGCAAAAAGCAAGCAAGAAGTAACTCAACTAGCCAAAAATAGAGTTATATTAGGTCAAAATAGAGCCTAAAACATGCTTGAACTAAGCTACAAAAAGAGAGAAAAACATGCTCATATGTTAAGCCAACAACACATACAAACAAGATACAAGGAGGGGAGGCCACCCCCTCCTATTTTGGACCTCAAAACCAAGTTTCCACCATTGAAATTCCTCTAGAATTCAGTGGTTAAAGGGCCAAAAACGAATTGTTTTAAAGGCTTTAAAAGATGGCACAAGGCTTAGCAAATAATCCACAAAAGAGGGTGGACCACCCCTAGCTCCAAAAGGGCCTCAAACTACCATTTTTTACACTTAAAAATAGAGGCTTTTGTAGTCGACAACTAGGCCAAAAACAGCATGCAAAGGTGGCCAAACTAGCATGCAAAAATAAGCTTAAAAGGGGTAAATCCTTACCGTCGAAGCATAGCAGCAAAACAGCCCCTTTCTTGGGCTCAAGCAACCTTTCAATAGCTCAAATTAGGCTCCAAGGGACCTCAGCCCAAAGTTATGCAACTTTGATGAAGGATGCCTAGGCAAACTAGAAGTGTTTCTCTACTTCGATGCACAAAAGAGCAAGAGAGAGAGAACTCTAGAGAGAGAGGCAGAGATTTTTCTTTGAAAATTTTGTAGAGAGAGAGGAATTTTTAGAGAGAGAGGCTCCCAAACTTGCTAACCTCCCAAAAATGAGAGACATGGCTTCCATATATAGCAATATACAAGCCTCAGGTCGAAATATCTGAATACAGGACAACTGGAGCAATGTGGGAACAACTGGAGGTAAATATCTGCAAAAAATCTGAGTTTTGACATCAGTGGCCGGCCAGCCATCACTGATGGCCAGCATAGGTTCATTTGTGGCCAGCACTTATCATTAATGGCTGGTAGAAAAATTGACTCTGCAAGTCCAATTTCAAATGGGCATATCTCCTTCATATGGACTCTTTTGCAGGTCATTCTTGTTTCTAAATTGAAGCCCTAGAAGTAAGCTTTCCCCTGGTGGCAACCTCACCTCAAAATTCCAAGTTTTCTAAGAGATATCCCTCTTTTAGTGAAGACTGCTCATTTCTAGCTCAATCGGATTGATGCCTAACTTCAACCAACCATATCTCCCCTATCCGGACTCGGCTTTAGGAGATTCTTGAGTGTAAAATGAAGCCCCAGAAGTCCCCTTTCCAATGGTGGTGGCCTCATAGCTTAAATCCAAGTGTACAAAAGGATAGCCTTGATTTAGCGAGAGTTGCTCGACTCTTTCTTAACGGTTCATGCCCTACTTCTTCTCCAACTTGATTTCTTCTCTCTTCTCCAATTTTCTTCAAATCCAAACCCCTAAAAAAAGATGTTTTAAAGATTTTTTTTCAAAAGATTTCACCTCTCTTTCATTCAATTCCACCTTGTCCTTGCTCAATTTATCGAAAAGCGCAACATTTAACGAAATGCGAGCCTCGGAACATCGTAGAAACCTTTTTCAAAAATATTTTCAAAGAGAGAGTTTTAAGGTCTAAAATCTTTTTGGTCAAAATAGTTTTGGTCCAAAAATGGGTGTGAGGTTGGGATTTGAAGCTCCTCTCGCCGAAGAAATCGAATCTTTGCACTGCACATCTTTCATCACCAAGTAAACAATTAGTGGCACCCAAGTCTTAAGGGCGGTCAAAAATGGGGTGTCTATACTCGTCAAGAGCCGAAGGAGGGCTTCTCTAATTTCATCACTCGGTGGAGGGCTGAGGCCTCCATGATGACTACCCAGCCAGCTAAAAAGGACTAGATTAGAATGGTCGTTCGTAGTCTGTAACCGAGGCTGCTACAAAAGATGATAGTCATACTACATTTGCTGACCTCCATGAAATAGGGGTGCAAATAGAGGATGCGATGAAACAGGGTCTTATAGACCATGAGAAAAAGTAGCCAAAGAGGGCTTTTACACGTAGTTCAAATGTGGCTACAAGTAGTAATACAACTGCAAGGACTTCTGATGTTGGTATGGTCACCACCACACCAAAAACTGCCAATCCCTTTGCTGGTACATCTGAAACTACCTCACAGCCTGCAAAGCACCAACCCCAAGGCTAGAGGGTTTTCACCCCACTCTATATGTCTCAATCTGCGGCGTTGAGGATCTTGATCAGAAAGCAGCATCTAAAGCCCCTAGAGCTGCGCCCATTGCCTAATCCCCTCCCTCCTACACACAACCCAGCCAAATAATGCGCCTTCCACCAATAGCATGGTCATGATACCGACCTATGCTTTAGACTCCGTCATAAGATTCAGGTTCTCATTGACAACAAAGTGATAGTGCCTCCTCAAAGGCCTAACGTCACTACAAATCCCCTTCCACCACATAACCAAGCTCCTCCATGCAAGTAAATAAACCTTATCCAAACACTGGTCATCCCGTACGACCCCAATATATACATCACCCCCTCCCACCTGCCAAAGCCGACGCTGTTCATCCCGGAAAGCGCAAACTTGTGCATGATGAGCACGTCCATATCCCAACCCGAACCCGTGGTGGTGGCTGTGGTGGAAGAAGGCACGCCTGAGGGCTCCGTGAGCTTAATTGAAGAGGAATACAACCCGTGTCACTATATTATGCCAACCAGTCAGGCCAGACTAGGGGTGGAATTGCCGACAGAAATGGAAGTTAATGTAGTCCGAAAGGACGGACCGAGCCAGGGACTAGATGACTTAGCTGAGTTTGAGGAGGACATCAGTAATCTACAGTTCTTCAATGAACAAGATTTTGGGAGTGTACAGATTGGCTGGTTTGATATGAACGGGTCAACAGATAATACGAGGTGGCTCAGTGATGAACTAGATGTTGATGAAGGGTCTCAACCAAAGTAGGAACAACTGAAAATAGGAACTGCTACAACGACAGGAATGGTTAATGATAAGAGAGAATTACCGGAGAGCACCGATATTAAGAATTTTGCTCAGGAATTGGGTAGCATTTGTACGGCTGATATAGAACAGGAGGCCGCGCTGAAACGGTATGAACAAGAAAGAATTGAGAATAATCAGAAGGCTAGAAAAGTCAAAGGCCCTATGGGGATTGACCGTGTTGTGGATGCGGGAATACTTACAACAGAACCGGACAGTTGCTTGTCGGTTACCGAAGGAATATGGTGGGAAGATAATGATTTGCATCTTGCCCACACGGATGAAGATTGTGGACAGAATCTGCTTGATGATATATGGAATTCCGAGGAAGTTGATCACATGACTCGGAGTGGGCGGTATTTTAAGCCCCCACACCTGGACCAACCGGAAGCATCGGGGAAGGATAAGGAGGCAAAGAAACAGAAAGATAAACTGCTAGAAGAAAAAGCTGTGCTGAAACAGCTAAAGAAGATTCAAGCAGACATATCCATTTGAGGATTGCTCATGGCTTCATGGGTACACAGACAAGCCGTCCTATCAGCAATGGATAAGGCTAAGCTCTCTATTAACACAACCCCCGAGCAGCTAGTGGAATTGGTTTTCCCAGGAGTTGCTTCGCCGACTTTGACTTTTACAAACAAGGAATTGCCTCCTGAGGACTCTGAGCATAACAAACCACTCTACATCTCTATTGAATGTAAAGAGAAGTGGATATCGGTTGTCTTGGTTGATACAGGGTCTGCAATCAATGTATGTCCGTGTAGACGCGCCCGAATGTCCAGGGAAAATCCCGTTTTGTTCATTTGGGCTCACTACAGTTCGGACTCAAATGTCACAATTCTGAATCTAATCTCGGAAAGTGCAATGCAAGACCGATAAATCACCAAAGAGTCTAAATCTGGCAAATCGTTTTGAAAAACTGATTTTTAGAAAGAAGTGCCAAACATGGACTGCTTTGCCAGATACAGAGTCGCCACCTAAATATTTTATTTTGGGGGAATTTAGGAAACCCTGACTCGTGCCTAAGGCCACGTCTCCGTCATCACCAAAGTTGCCTCGGCTCAGGAACTTGGATACGATTGGGGAAGGTCATGCAATGAGCACCCCCGCTCGCCCGATCAAAGATCGGCCACTACTAAACATGATATCTTGTTTTTGAAAACATATGTGTTCTTATTTCGATTTATTAGCCTAGAATTGCTACGTGATGCGCACAGCATGCAAGTATAGACTGGATCGTTTAAGTTGGAACAAAGCATCTCATGTTTGTTTTTTAAAGCGGTTTGCTACTCGCGAGTAGGCTAAAATGTGGATTTTGCCACCCTCAAGTGGGCTTAGAAAACATGGTGATTTGCCACTCTTAAATGGGCTTAAAACTCGCAATCGATGAATTGTTCCAATTTAAATAGTTCAACCTTCACCCACAGGCATTCAAGCAGGTATATCACATAAGCAGTTAACCTCATTACAAGCATGCTATCATGGCAGTCACTCACACACATGCAAGGATGCTAAAGCATAAACACTCACCGAGTACTCCAAGCCAAAACAAAAACTAGTTAGTAATCAATGCATGATCCTAGTTCATGTTAAGATGGCTAATGCAACACATGCAAAATGCAACTAAGATAGGCTCGGCTATTCTAAGATGGCATATGAGATACTACAGATAACATGTATTCAACTCGGAATTGAAATACGATGCAGTTAGTATGATGTGCCGAGCCCAGTGCATGCAAGACAGATGAATGGATGCAAGCATTCGAAGCATAAGGATGCTAATTGAAACATGCCCTAAAGCTAACCATTGTAAGCTGGTAAATAAAAGGGAGAAAGAAATGGGGGTTGGAAGGCATGCATCACACACATGCACACTTATTTACAGCACTGCCCTCTCGAAGGAGGGTCCGAATAAATAGTACAAGACCAACTAGCTAACCTAAGCCAATCAAATTAAACTATTTATTACACGACGAAATGAATAATAAGCTACAGCTAATTATTACAAAGCATTAACTGAGTAAGTAATCCAAATGAGCATACAAACTAAATGAAATAGACTGCCTCAGCTCTGCCTTGGATGACAAAGGATGCATGCATGCTCGAGTTGCCTCGTTCGGAAATCCTTCGCGACGCCCCAACTCGCCTTTGTTTGCAATTGATCTCAGAAACTTGCACAAAGCTCCAGAGAGATAAAACTCTACCCTGGGAATATGTGGGAAGCCTACAGACCAGCTTATGGGCATGGGAGACCAGCTGCCAACCACCTTTTGTGGTGGAAACCAAAAAAGTGGTTGACCTGCCAGTAAATCTGGTCGGCCGACCAGTTTCCTCTCCTAGTTTCTGGTTTTCTACAACAAAGGGAAAGAGAGATGCACGGCAAGGTATTTGCAACACATGTGTGCACGACCACTCTCCTCATCATTGCATAAGCTCAATGGAGTGTAGTCCTCAACCCTCGGGCCACCAATCACGCATTTTGATGCATGATGGCCGAGGAGCCGAATTGCACGACTCAATGTGAAATGAATGCACACATAAGCACCTAAAGCCAACAACTCTGTCATGGGTAGTCAAGAGTGTCGGCAACCGGGAATTGAGGTACGTTTCATCACTTCAAGTATGAAACGTCCCTTACTTCCCGTGTTCGGACTAACTCATATTCCAAACACAATACAACACAAAACATGGCATGCACCAATGCGAATCTAGCATGTAATCTCAATGCAATGCAACTAAGTCATGCGAACATGCAAGGGATAACATGCAAACATGCAACTAGCATGCACGATGCTATGAACTAACAATGGCATACTCAATGCACATGACACTTAACATACACAATGCACATAAAACTAATATACACAATGAGATGAACAAGGTATGCACAATGCAATGATCAATCATACAACAATGTGGCATACTCAATGCTATGAACTATAATGAAATACTTAATGCAAAATGGACTTAAACCAAAATGGATGGGCCTCAGCCACACCCAAATCAGTGGCCAATAGATGATGAAGACAAGGCTCCAAAACTCATGCAAACATGCCCAATGCAATGGCCCCAATCCTAAGGCATAAAATACAACTTTCCCAAATGCATTGAAATGATGAAATGTGAAGTGCAAGGGCATGTGTTCCAGCTCTGAAATGGCATGCAAAATGACTCCAAATGATGTCAACAACTCACACAATGCATGTTGAATGGCTCAAGCACCGAAACTAGTGAAGTGTATCACACTATGAGCATGCAAGGCAATGCTCAAATGGCCAAACCAACTCCAAATAGACCTTATGCAGGCCCAAAACAATAGCAAAATGAGTTGGAATGATTACTTGAAAGGCACAAAAATGAAGCTCATGCAATGGCTCACAAATGGGGTACAAAAGCAAAACTCTCAAGGGCACTTAAAGAGTGGAAAACATGGAAGTATGACAACCCTATATACTCTAAAATATCATGCTCAATGATGCCAAAACATGAAAAGACCTCAAGTTAAGCATGCAAGGGACTTCGAAACTCAAAGCTAATCAAGGGTATTACACTACAAGCATGCATGGAAAGCATCATTCGACCAAGAGGCCTCAAAATAGAGGTAAGGTAGCCCAAAATATGAACAAAATCAGTTTGGATCAAGGTCAAAATATGATAGAATAGAGGGCCAAAACATCATGCATTTCGAGCTAGTTAACATGATTTACACTACAAGCATATGAAGCACATGAGAGGCTACCAAACCAGCCAAAAACATAATCATGGCATGCCGAATTATGGCCAAAAATCCACTGAAACATGACCAATACATGCAAGAATGAGGTGCTACTTTGATAAGCCATGAAAGGGATTATTCTACACATGCAAGAGGCAAACACAAGGTGACCAAACCAGCCATAAAAAGAGTCTAGGTAGGTCCCAAAAGTCACCAAAAAGGGCCTGAACCAAGCCTTGGAAGTATGAAAGTATGTGCTCCTTTGAAGGGCCAAAAATGTAAACAAACAAGGCCAAAAGAGAGAGGGTCTCCCCTCTCTGATTTAGGCCCTCAAAACCACATGCCAACCACTGAAAATCTGTTGGATTTTAGTGGCTAAAAGGCCAAGAAAAGATCAACACAAAGGTCTCATGGCATGGCACAAAACAAGGCTAAATAGAGCATGCAAGAGGGTAGATGACCCTTAACACCAAAAGAGCCTTAAACAAACATGAAAAACACTTAAATATGAATCTTTTTTCAGTTGACAACAAAGCCTAAATATGCAAGCAAGTATGGCTAAGAGAATGATCAAAATAGAGCTTAAAAAGAGAGAAAAGGAGTTACCCTTGAAGCTCAGCAAAATCAGCAAGTTTTGGGACCAAAAACCAACTCTTTAACCTCTGAAAATACCCTTCAAGAACCTCAGATCAATGGTGGGGGTGTATGGCTATGAGGTGTGGTGCAATAAGTCAAGAACAACACATTTTTGAACCCAAAATGTAGAGATATTGAGAGAGAGAGATATTTTTGCCTTAGCCAAAATCTGAACCTGTGCAAAAGAGAGGGAGGGTCTCTCTTATAGAGATTTGAAGCTAAAGCTTCCTCAAGAAGCTAAAAACTTGGGTGCAAATCCTCCATACATATGGAGGATACAGTCTGTGCCTTCCAGCTGGCACAGCTGGCATCCATACAATCTGATAAAACAGAAGGAAACCAGCCAACCAGAAAAGGTGGTCGGCAGACCACTTTCCCTGGTCGGCCGACCAGGGCAAGTGGTCTCCCAGATAGAAACTGGTCGGCCAAGGGTATAGGTGGTCTCCACACTGAAAGCAAGCCAATGGTGGGGTGGGAAACAAAAAAATGTGGCCCAAAGATCAAGAAAACCAGTTTCTCGACAAGAAAACCGGCTGGCGGGGAAAAGTGGTGTCCAAGGAGAAAAGGTGAGCGCACGGCCGGGGGACTCAAAAACTGGCTGTTGAGCACAAAAAGTGGTGTACGACCACAAAAGTGGTCTCCCGGACCACAGTGTCCCTCTAGACAGAGGAAACAAGGTGTGTTCCGAAAACCGTGCCAAACGGAGAATGTTAAGCTGTCCCGAGCCGAGGCGCACGACCGACGGCTCTGAAAAACCAGAAACTAGTCTCCAAATGGAAACAGTGGCCTACGACCACGAAAAGTAGTCTACGACCACTGAGAGATGGTCTACAAGACCTCTCCCTCCCTCCGGGAAGAGAAAACAAGACTTGGTCCACGAATCGAGTCAAAGTACAAAGGGTCCCGAGGTCCGGAGGCGAGGCTCTCAGCCAAGAACTTCGAAACCTCAAAACGAGCACAACATGCCCAATCACCGAGCGCTCAATCGATGACGTCTGAGTCTTAAGGTCGGTCAAAAATGGGGTGTCTAAAGTCCATTGCGCATGGTCTATGTTATTAGCTTGATGGCAGCAGACTTTGTACCAACAGCCCAGGTGATTCGGGCTTATGATAATACAAGTCGGGAAGTGATGAGGACAGTTTGAATCAGAACGCAAGTTGGCCTAGCGTAACAGGACATTGAGTTCCACGTCTTGGATGTTTCGACCACTTTTAACTTACTCCTTGGACGGTTGTGGCTGCACCAAGTGAAACACTCTGCATCAGATGTTGAAGTACCCTCAAGGGAAGAGAGTAGCTATTGTTTTTGGAAATTCTTCTGTACATCCTCCGCCGAAAGTCACTATACCGGAACTGGAAATTGTGCACGGCGATGAGGATGTTCTTCTGTCTGGGTTCACCTTGGTCGAGGCCCGGGTAGTGCAAGATATTCTGGCAATCGATGAGGGGTTGTACGTTAGTGCTCAATCCGTCTACCTCATGAAGCTGCAATATGTACCTAGAATGGGATTGGGAAGGAACGGCCGAAAGGGCGTTGCTGTGTTGGCCGAAGTGCCACATAACCCTCATACCTTTGGTCTAGGTTACACACCTACCAAAGTGGATTGGGTGAGAAAAGGAAAGGAAATTGCAGGAAGGGCCAAAGCTAAGCAAACTGGAAAACACTATGAGCTGGTGGAAAGACCCATTCAAGGAACCCTAAACAGCCGCTTTGTCCGGAAGGAAGAAGATTTCCCATTCTGCGGCTTTCCTAAGCCTTGGCTAAATTCTAAAAAGTGACGTTTGCTCAGCTTTGAGATCTTCTTCGATCTACAACGACAAGGGGATGAAGTTGCAGAAGAACAGACTGACCTACCAGCTGAGGCTGAATAGAGTATAGAGGATAAGTCCAATGGCAGGGAACTTGAGCTGGGAGTAGCACTAGTTTCTCTCCTTTTGAAACCTCAAATCAAACGAGAGAGCTTGGGGAATGACTTCATCATTTCCATGATTGGAGATCAATCGGCTGTGGACCCTTCTGTCGGCATTCTGGATGCATCTATCGCACCCTTCCTCATTTAGCAGTTCAAGAAGGGCTTTTTGTCCAGCAGTTCTGAATCAGGTAGTGAACTGGAATCTGATTCCACAGAGTCTGTGGAGTCGAAATCAGATTCCAGTTCTTCTGGGTTGGAGTCTGGTATTCCTGGGGTTGGTAACCCAGATGCCGTTGTTTTGTCCAGGTCGTCTTTTTCCTTTTCTTTTGAGTCGGTTGTAACCGAGGAATTGGACGAGCTGGAAGTTGTGAATGAGAATGGTACCATTGCTGTTTTTGAGTAATTTTTTGTGCCACTTGTATATTGCATTGATAATGACTTTCAAGATTTTGATAAAAACGATGAGGAAGGAATTCCTCTAGTTTTGAAATATTTGATTGATCGAGAGGAGGAGAAGTTTGTAAAACCCCTGGTTGATGAAATCATTTCAATTTATGTAGGTACTAAGAAGGATCTGCGTCTGGTCCAGATCAGGTCCACGTTGTCTTCGGAGGAACGCGAGCGCTTAGCCGCTTTATTAAAAGATTTCAAAGATGTTTTTGCGTGGTCCTACGAAGACATGTCTGGAATCGATCTTGAGTTATACAGCATTGGATCCCTCTTAACCCTGAGGCCTGACCCGTCAAGCAGAACCTTCGCAGAATACGCCCACATTGGGCTTGAAAATCAAGGAAGAGGTCCTCAAGCAGATAGATGCAGGGTTCTTGCTAGTATCTGAGTATCCTACTTGGTTGGCCAACATTGTTCCAGTGCCGAAGAAAGATTGTAGAATTCAGGTGTTTGTGGATTTTAGAGATCTGAACAAGGCTAGTCCGAATGACAACTTTCCTCTACCGCACATCATTGAATTAGTGGACTTCACTACAGGTCATGCTTTACTTTCCTTTATGGATTGGTTTTTTGGGTATAACCAGATCTTAATGGCACCCGAGGATAAAGAGAAGACCGCCTTCACCACGCCGTGGGGAGCCTACTGCTACAGGGTGATGCCATTCAGCCTGAAAAATGCTGGGGCTACTTATCAATGGGCTGGAACCACAATCTTGCATGATATGATCCACAAAGAGGTTGAGGTATACGTGGACGACATGATTGTCAAGTCCAAGGAAAGAGAGGGGAACTACAATGCCTTGAAAAAAAAATTTCAACGGATCAGAGAGTATCGGTTGCGACTAAATCCACCAAAATGCACTTTTCGTGTTGCAGTAGGGAAAATGTTGGGGTTCTTGATTATGCAAAGGGGCATTGAGGTCGATCCTTCCAAAATCAAGGCCATAGTAGAAATGCCACCACCAAGGACTAAAAAGGAGGTGCGAGGCTTTCTGGGAAAAGTGCAATTCATAAGATGGTTTATTGCAAAATTAACCTTGACTCGTGAACCACTATTTGGTCTCCTGAAGAAGGGAAAGAATTTCCAATGGGATAATCGCGATGCCAGGTTGCTTTTGTGCAGATCAAGCAGTATTTACAGAACCCGCCCTTGTTATCACCGCCAGAGCCAGGGAAGCCGTTGATTTTGTATCTATCAATAACCGAGACGACAATTGGCTGCATGCTTGCATAAGAATGTGAGGATAGAGTGGAGAAAGCCATCTATTACCTGAGTAAGAAAATGCTAGAATATGAGACCCGTTACATCCTGCTGGAGAAGGCTGCTTGGCCTTGGTATGGGCTACTAGGAAGTTGAGGCACTACCTGTTAGCTCACTTCATAATTCTAGTTTCGAGATTAGATCCCATCAAATATCTCTTCGAGAAACTAGCGCTTTCTCGTTGGTTGCTTCTTCTCTCTGAATTTGATCTGAAGTACATGACTCGTAAGTTTGTCAAGGAGAGAGCGGTAGCGGAGTTCCTAGCCGATCACCCAGTGAAGGGGGATAAAGCAGTAGAGTATTTGTTCTCGGATGAGGCCATTCTGCAGGTTGAAGAAGAGATTTGGACTATGTACTTTGACGGAGCATCTAATCAGTACGGTTATGGGATAGAGGTGTTGCTCATAGCACCCAACAATTCCCATATATCTTTAGCCTTCAAACTTCGGTTCAAGGTATCGAACAACGAAGCAGAATACGAGACATGTATCGCTGGCTTGGAAGTAGCCCTGGAACTAGGGACAAAACGGTTGGACGTCATTGGAGACTCAAACCTGGTTGTGTCTCAAGCGAAAGGAGATTGGAAGGTTAAAGAAAAAAGGATAAAAATCTATCACCAAACCCTAGACGTCTTGATTCCCAGGTTTGAGAAGCTAACCTTCACGCCTCTGTTAAGAGAGAACAATAGGTTTGCTAATGCTTTATTAACTCTATCTTCGATGATAGACATCCCCTTGGGAGTCCGGATGCGTCCGACCATTATTGAACAGAAGTACGTGCCGGCTTACGAGTTGATTGCCACGATAGACGAAGTACAAGATTAGAACCCCAAGTATCATGATATCTGGAACTTCTTAGAAAACGAGGTTTATCCACTAAGGGAAAATGCCAAGGATAAAAGGGTAATATGGTAAATGGCTGCTCAGTTTATCATCTGTGTGGGTAAATTGTACAAACGAGGCCATCTGGAATGCACAAGATGTGTGTTGATGCAAAAGAGTCGAAGCGCTTAATGGAGGCCATCCACGGAGGGGAGTGCAGATCGCACATGAGTGAGGTAATGCTAGCTTGGAAGATCCTCAGGCAGGGTTATTATTGGTCAACCATGGGGGAGGATTACATTTTTTTTGTTCGGCGATGTCACAAATGCCAAATGCATGCAAATCGCATGAGCATCCCGCCATCGATGCTGTACAATATGACTTCACTGTGGCCTTTTTCAGTCTAGAGAATTGATTCATCGGGGCAGTTACGGCAAAAGGTTCGAATGGGCATGAGTATATCCTGGTGGCAATAAACTACTTTACAAAGTGGGTCAAGGCTCAGTCCTACACAGTGCTGAAAGCGTCGCACGTAGCCAAGTTCATCAAGAATAATATCATTTGTCATTATGGAGTCCCGAATGAGATCATTTCGAACAATGGTTCCCACTTCAAGAAAGAATTGATCGATTTGTTGGAGAAATACAATGTGGCTTTTTCATAAGTCATCTACATATCGGCCGCAAACCAACAGAGTTGTTGAGGCCGCCAACAAGAACATCAAACATATTCTACAAAAGATGGTGGAAACCTACAGGGACTGGCCAGACAAGTTGTCGTTTGCTCTTTGGAGCTACCGGACATCAATCTGAACTTCTACTAGGGAAACTCCGTATTCTCTAGTTTATGGGATGGAAGTTGTTTTGCTGATTGAAGTTGAGGTTCCGTCGCTACGGGTTATGGCTGAGTGCCAGATAGCAGAAGCAGATTGGCAACAGAATAGGTTCGAGGAACTAATGTTGTTCAACGAGAGGAGGCTGAAAGCACTGTACCATGTCTAAGCTTATCAATGTAGAATCACCAAGGCTTTCAACAAGAAAGTTAAGTCCAGGAATCTGAAAGAATGGGATCTAGTGCTCAAAGGCAACCGAGCTTCCATCCATGACCCTAGGGGCAAGTTCAGACTTAATTGGACTGGTCCTTACATTATCAAATCTATCTGGTCGGGTGGAGCTGTCATTCTTATGGACCTTGATGGTGTCGAATTCTCCCAACCAATCAATATGAACAAGCTGAAGAAATACTACCCTTGAGTGGCTCGCTAGGCTGAAAACTCGAAAGGGCGACCTTGGCAAAAGTTAGAGCGCAAAAAATTTGAAATAAGAAAAACTGAGCTCGCAAGGTTGAAAACCCAAAAAGGGCGACCTTGGCAAAAGTTAGAGCATAAAAGGAGACTGTTAATACCCGAGTGAACCCGAACTGAACTACGTAAGGCTTGATTCCCATCTTTGGGATATGTAGGCAACTTCATTCTGAAGTCCAGCCATAAACACTTCCAAATCAGCTGTGTCCATGTAACTGATCAACGTATCTTTGTCTGTTCGTTATCTGAAAGTTCGGTTGTGATCTTCACTGTAAGAGCTGGCTACGGTGCAGTGCATAGCTATTCAAACAAGGGGCAACTTTCCGTTTGCTAGATTTGGGGTTGTACTTCTCAAGGATAGATTCCGGGTGTGTCAAGTTATGATCCTTATCGAAAATGGTTTCGAAAAGTTTTAATAAAAGTTGATTTTGTTCAAAGTAATCTTCTTGCCATTTAGACCATTTTTGAACCAAAAAGAAAATTTTCAGTGCCCACAACCTTCAATTTCATTAATTTCAATACAGAGTTCTCTACCTATTGATACAAATCAAAGTTGCTTTTTATTACATTCAAAAGGAAAACTTGAAAGTTAGATCAAAGCAATAAACTTGGGACATCGATGAGTCAAGTGTTCCTGCGTCCCCTCCCAGAGCTTGTGGAAGCTTCAAATGCTAAAGTGGGCCCAGTTTGTGCCTCATCTTCAAGCCAAGCTAGGCACTCACCAGAAAGGGCGCAACTGAAATTGGGAGTGGGAGCCAGAAGTTCTCTTGTCATCCATGCAGTGGGATATCGAGCTAGTTGTGAACCTCAGATCGGAAATGAAGTCAGGTACTCTACCCCTCTTCAGATCTGGTCGTGTCCGAATTGATGCTTGAATCAGAATGGAAAATAGAAGACACAGTGTGTCATGCCAACCAACTGAATGCCAGGCTGCCAAGCCATGCTGTAGCTTATCTTAGACAGATCAAACCAGGGGCAACGCCAAGCAATGTCAACAGCAGACCTGTTGCACATCCAGTGGCACCACCACCCCTCATTCTGGAAATCAACTAGCTGTTGGTGAAAGAAATAACCGCGCACTAAATATGTAGGGCAACAATCCACTACTTTCAACCTGTACATGAGCCATATCTAGGGAGGAATGAAAAATAAGAGAGATTAAAGAATAGAGAGGTGCGTGTGGAGAGAAAAGTGAGAAAAGGGTTTTCAGAGGAAAACAGAGCCTGAGGGCCAAGTGATGTGAGAAACACATGTGAGAAGGATGTGGAACATTACCTGCAAAAGTAGTGGACTTTCTGCAAATTTGGTTGTCTCCTACCTATGGAAGGCGTCTAAGCCCATCAGAGTCTCAGCTAGTATCAAGTCAATGCAGCTCTTGCCCTCTTTCAAGCCTTGAGCTACTTCGATCAAGCGAATGCTAGACCCTCCGAAGCCTGGGGCAAGCAGAAAATGAGCCAACATGCACAAGCAGAGGGCATGCTGCTGAAAACTCTGCCAAAGACGATCTCTACGGTCACCAACGTCAGAAAATCGATGAACGAGACCGGGAATATCCAGCTCTTCGTTGTGAACCAAGGATCGAGCATCGTGTAAAGTGAGCCCACACATCCTTCTTAAAGCCTGGCTGTGACTAAAACGGGATTGGGGCAAAATTTCCTTGTCACGTTGGGACTCCATCAAAGCTTGGAACTCCTCAATTGTTAGACACATCTCTTGGCCCCCAGAGCTAAAAACATTCGTAATTGGGTTCCAACATCTAGCCGCAGTGTGGTGAAATGGAAAACACAGTGGGGTATGACTTAGCGGGAATAGTGCATTTATCCTGAAACCCCAGAAATTTAACTTTTTCGAGCCATCTGAAGCTGCAATCCAATTTGAGAGTTTTTCGGCAAAGAATGGCTCCATTTGGGGCAAAAATAGAGCTAAGATGAAGAAACAACGAAGCTTAAGCTTTTGTAAAAGATAAGGCACTGAGTGGAAGACAGGTGTGAGCAGTCTGGAGACTCCTTGCATCAATGGTCGACCGGCCAGTTAAGGTGGCTGATCGGCCACCTTTAGTAGCCGACCGGCCACTTTTGGTGGCTGACAGTCATCACTAAGTGGCCAACAGCCCCTGTTTGTGCCCAACAGAATCCCTTTGGCCTTCCTGTGTGTGGAGAGTGCTGAGAACATGTGTTTTGTTCTACTCTTCATACTTTCTGCTCTCTTGTTTTAGTAGTTTTGTTGAGTCGCTCTAAAGTTGTTTCTCTTTGTTTATCGAGTTGTTTTGTTGTTGCTTATGGAGTTGTATTGATGTTGTTTTGCTTATCGAGTTGTTGCATTAGTTGTTCATTGAATTGTTTTACTCTATTTGTTATGTATTGGTCGGTTCATTACCTAATTAAGAAGTTGCCAACACAATGTACAATATTCAATTTCCACCAATCCCGTTTTTGTGTAAAATGGTGCAATACGATGCTCAGAATATAAAATGCAACATGTTTTCATCAAAAGCTGATTTTTCATTCCAATCATGGTTTCTTTTTACAAAAGAGCACAAGTTTTTAAGAAAACAAAACTGTCTAAAGTTGTACAATGTGCTAACACTACTAGCAAAAAGAAACAAAGCAAAAAAGCATGAATCAGCGCCAACTAGCTCAAGCTCTAGAGGCCCTCTTCGTTCTCTTCCTCGACGGAGTGGACTCTGCAGAGCTATCCCCATCTGCACCACTACTTGAACCTGATGTAGAACCAGAACCGGAGTCGTCATCCTTTGCATCAGAACCTGGCTCAGCCTCATCCTCACTAGCGAAATCTGAGTCAGCATCATCATCTCCACTCTCGGATGACTCGTCATGCTGATCGCCAGCCTCCTCGGTCTCGCTGGCCTCATCATCATCATGCATGATAGGGACCTGACATCTCCCTTGGCCGCGTGTCGGGGCTTGTCTCTCTCTCCCTGTTGCTGGAGGGGGCGTTGATGGTCCTGCTTCTGTCACCACCGGTTCTGTTGGCGGAGGTGTGACCTGAAAAGGCAATTTGAATATGTCAGCCATAGTATGTGTATCGGATGCAAATATCGTGTGTGGAATGAGTACATGCAGAAGTCAGACATGGTGGGTGAATGTAATGTGCCAGATGCAGTCTATACATGCAGTGTATCAGTGCAGTATAGGGAAATGATCAGTTGAGATGTCAGTTTCAGTATATCAGCAGAAATATGATGACTGAAATGCAAGAAGACTAAAAAATTACCTGAATACTGGGGGAGCTGAGTATCGCCTCCCTCATCAAGATCATGCCCTCGAATGAGGCTAACATCTTGAGTAACCCCTCGACGTACCCTGTGGAGGGATGTAAATGCAAGTTGGAATAATCAGTGTCTAGAATGAATAAATGTCTGAGTATCTGAGCAAGAATGAAAAAAATGAAAGCTACAGTACGTACCGGAGGTGAATCAGGTGTCCTGACATATCGGTGACCAGGCAACGGAGGCTCAATCGAGATCTGATAAGGCTCTCTAGAATACCACCAACCTGTCAGCTCGGTCGGAAGCTCTGGCCATCCAAACCTCTACCTAGCGGGAGGCATCCCCCTAGCCCTGCCCCTTAGTGCTCAGGCCCTTCTAGTCAAAGGGGCATCTGCTGCTCGGGCCCTGCTCATCGAAAGGGCATCAGCTGCCCTCCTTGTATAAGCACGAATACCTGTCAAGGAAGGCATGAGGTGCGTCTGGATGTAAGTCATATAGTCCCCCTCCTTAAGGAAAAAGTCTATATCTCCACCTCGCATAAAGTCAATGATCTCCTGAGAGAAGAGACTCTCTGTGGCTTGCATGGATAGCAGAGGTGCTATGGGAACCGGCTGTAATGGCACACTTAGTGTCTGGCGCAAGAAGCACTCACCTAGAAACCGGGCTCGGCTTACTGGTCCCTCAAGTGCCAGCCAATAGTGAGAAGTGCCCCAAGCGTCGGCGAATTGATATCTGACACCCTCTGGCATCATCGCCTAGGTTGCTACGTGATCTGCAGACAGCAAATGCATAGATTGATTAGTTGCCATTAGATATGCAGTATGAATTGGAGCTGAAAGCATAAAGAACTGTGAGTTTTGAGTTACCTCTGTTGCCCTCACTGTATCGAAATACTAGCAAAAAAATGAAATGTTCTCTCGGGTCCTCGACTGACATCTCCCGTCATACTCGTGAGAGTATGGCACCTCAGGAGACATCTTGACCTCTGGCTCTGGGGCAAGTGTCAGAAAATAAGCGTACACCCATAGCTGCAGAAAAGCAAGAGGGTGATAGTGAGTATACAACAGATAAACACAGTTAATACAGAAAGTAAAGTGTGTGTGCGATGTCCAGAAAATGAAGAATGCAGAGAATACAGAATACAGAGAAAATATAGAAAGCAAGGTGTGTAGTATAGTGTATAGAAAGTACAAATGCAGAGCAGAAACTAGACTGTGTGTGTGCGATGTGTGCAATGAATAGAAAGTGTAAAGCAGAAAGCACGATAGAGAATGTAAAGTAGAAAAGTAAAGCATACCTCCGAGGCTCTCCAATAGCCGCCAACTCTATTCTTGCTTCTGCGGGAGCTCATATAGCTGTACAGAGTAGCAAGGCCAGCGCCGTCCCAATCGTAATGCCGGACCTAAGATAAGCCCACAAAGGCACTCAGAAGGTATAGCCCGACTGTGTTCACCCTGTTGGCGAATAAGGTAGTGCCAAAGAGGAACATCAAGAAACCTCAAGCATACTGTTTGGTCTCCTCTCAAGTTGCTGGTGTTGTCCCTCTGTAGTGATCTGCAAACCAGGTGTACCGGACCATCCCTGATCGGAAGATAGGTGGGTGTGCCCCCAGCAAATAAATCGAGGCGACCTCCCACTCGCCCATGTCAGTATCACATGGGATCGGTTGGCCTCCTACCTCAATGCCCATCAGCATAGCAAAATCATACGCGGTCATCGTCATATCTCTGGCAGTAGAGAAATGAAAAGAGTTGGTGGTATCCTACCATCTCTCTACCAGCGCGCCCAGGAGGGTCCTGTTGGTGAACAAACCAAACCCCGCCTCGTCAACGATCTGGTGGACACCATCGGGGAGGTCCATGTACCACTCCCTCGCCGATGTGGACCCATATCCTCGAGTAAAATAGGAGTCTACCTGTGTTCAGAATGAGCAAAAGAAATACAGGGTATACATGTGTTCAGAATAAGTAAATAAAATACAGCGCAAAGGTACGAGCTATGCAGAAAATGTAAAAATATAGTGTATACCTTGGAGGCACCATGAGATAAGTGAGACTCTGGCTCTCGCAGCAAGAGATCTACTAGTGCGCCTCGTGCAAATTCGCTGAAATGACGGACTGTACTGGGCTGTAGTACATGCACCTCAAGATAGTATCTCTCTAAGTCGAAAGATCGGACTCTGGGTGGTAATGGTATGTGCTCGAGATCTCCCTCTATCCCTGGAGAACCTCCATCGTAAGGAATGTCGTCTGCTATCTGGAAAGAAGGTGAGAAAATAGGCGAAAATGAGCAAAATAGGTGGAAAATGCCAAAAGTCAACAAAAGTCAACTCTCGGAGAGAGAAAATGGGAGAAAAAGTCAAAGCTCAGGAAAAGGCATCAAACTCAAGACAAACTTGAGGAAAACAAACCTCAAGTGGGAAAAATGGAGAAAAAAGCTCCGAAAACGAATTTCAATCGGTTCAAAACAGAGGAAATCAAGGGGTTTTAGCGAATCAACTTCGCGTGCGGCGTTGGAAAACGCATGTAAAGCACGGATCTAGGGGGAAAAAGTGTCTAGGGAGGAAGAGGAGGTATTTTTGGCACTGTAGGTGTGAGGAAATGTGACTTGGAAAGGTGTACTTAAAGATTTCCCTGCAAAAAGACCAAAATGACCCAGATTTGCCACAATTAGCCGACCGGCCACTTTTTGTGGCCGACGGCCACCTAAAGTGGTGGACAAAATCTTCAAGTGGCCGACACTGCCTAAAAGTGACCGACAGGCTTTCAGTGTGCTCCCTGTGTGTTTTTATGTTGTTTTGTGTCCTTGGCTCTCGAGAAAGTGCAAGAAAATGTCACTTTTCAGCTCAAAGTGTCTCTGTGGGAGTTTCGAACCGTGTCTTCGATGCATGACTCATCGTTGGCCGGCATGAACGAGGTGTATCCTTTTGAAATATACTATAACTCCTCTGAGAGGTAAATCAGAGGTTGTAACTGAGTCGGTTCTATTAAGGCGCGTTTTTTTTTTATTGTTACATAGAACGTGCTTTGCTTTATTCGGTGTTTTGCATCGAACATGCTATTGATGTTGCATTGAATATACATCGTTATTATTGTGCATAGAGTATGTATGTTGCGTTGCATTACACATGCTCTCATGTTTGCATAGAATATGTGTGCCGCGTTATATTGCATTGTTTATGCCCATACATTCGCATAGAAAATGTTTGTGCCTGTTGCATTAACCATGCATTTGTTATTGCTGCATTAAACATGCATTTTGGTGTTGCATAGAACATGCTCTAATTTTCATTGCGTAGAATATGCTTTTGTCTTGTTCTTTGCATGTTGTGCATGAAACATGCCTCTAGCATTGTGTCACGATTATTCGTCTTGCATAGAACATGCATTTTTATTGTATTGTTCCTGTTAAGTTTCTTCCTTGTGCAGGCACGATATTGTATGTACGATTCATTCAAAGGTGGTACAGCCGGACGATATTCAAAGGAACTTCAAGTAAGATCATTCATATTCCTTGAACACCCTGTTTTGGTTAGAAACATTCGGGTACGCTCAGTGTTTACACCACTCCTTTGTTGATTAGAAACATTTGGGTACGCTCGGTGTTTACACCACTCCTTTGTTGGCTAGAAACATTTGGGTACGCCTGGTGTTTATACCACTCCTTTGTTGGTTAGAAACATTGGAGCGTGTCTCTGATGTTTATACCACCCCCTAGTTAGAAGCATTTGGAATGTGTTCCGACGCTTATACACTCTTGTTAGTTAGAAACATTGGAGCGTATCTCCGATGTTTATGCCACCCCCTAGTTAGAAGCATTTGGAACGTGTTCCGACGCTTATACCCTGTTTTGGTGAGAAGCATTAGAGCGTGTCTCCAATGTTTATACCACCCCCTGGTTAGAAGTGTTTGGAACGTGTTCCGACGCTTATACCACTTTTCTTTGGTTAGAAACATTGGAACGTGTTTCCGATGTTTATACCCCCCTGGTTAGAAGCGTTTGGAACATGTTCTGATGCTTATACCCTCTTGTTGGTTAGAAACATTGGGACGTGTTTGCGATGTTTATACCCCCCTCCCCGGTTAGAAGCGTTTGGAATGTGTTCCGATGTTTATAGCACCCTGTTTTGGTTAGAAATATTGGGATGTGCTCCGATGTTTATACCACCCTCCAGTGCTCGCACCGCTCCCTTTTCCCTCTCGCACGTGACGCATTAGGACGCTTTGGTTAAAAGCATCCAGATGGATTCCAATGCTTATACCGCTCTTTGTTTTGGTTACATAATATTTGGATGTGTTTCAATTGTTATCATTGTTCTCTATGGTTTGGAACCTTAGGGTGTGTCCCTAGGTTCACACCATCTCTCTCCTTGCGTGTGCCATGCATTAGGATCTTGTTTCATGCCTCGGGTGCGCCCGAGGGTTGTGTTGTTCTTTTCCTTTCTTGCGTGATGCGTAGTTAAGCCTGCATAATTTTCTTACATCCTTTCTGCATGAAATATGGTTTGGGTCATGTTTACTTGCTTATGTATGAGTTTGTTGTAGCATTTCTTTGCATAACATTTGCATCTAGATGTTTCGTTACAGCCTCATTGCATGATCATAAGCTATGTTCTTCAATCGTGCATATCATCTGCATCTTGCCCTAGAACTACGCTGGTTTGATTCCTTGCAAAGGGATACGTAGACAGCCTGCGGATGCAACTGTTCTTTGTTTTGTTTGCTTGTTTGTCCCAATCTTCAGCCTTGTCAAAAATGGGTCGTCCCTAGGCTTTGACATTCACTCCCGTCATTTCATGACTTCCGAGTTCTGTCAAGGAGGGGCAACTATAGACACCCCATTTTTGACCGACCTCAAGACTTTGACATCATTGTTTGTGCACTCGATGATTGTGCTTGTTTTGAGTGTCCGAAGTTCTCGCCGAAACGCCTTATCTTTGAGCATCTAAACCCATTTTGTTTTGTGCTTATTTTTGGGCCAAACCTTATTGCCTTTTGACTGGAAGGGGGAGGGGCCTTGTCGGCCACTTTGTGTTCTTGTTGACCCTTGAAGTGGCCAGTCGGCTAGTTGAAGTGGCCAGTCGGCTACTTAGAGTGGCCGACGGCCATTTGTCCCCTTTTTTAGATATTTGTTTGCCAACTGTTGCTCACTGAAGTCCATCTCCATACACATGTATGGAGGGATGAATACAAGCTCTAAGCTTGACTTTCTATATATAGGGGATGCTCTCCCCCATTTGGGAGGTTAGAAAAATTTGGAAAACAAAATTTTCTCTATCTCTCTCTCTCTAGAATTCTCTCTCCTTGCTTTGTGCTTGATAGTTGATTTTCTCTACACCTTTGCACACTAACCCTTAACCAAATTTGACTACCTTGGAGCTGAGGTCCCTTGGAGCCTAATTTGAGCTTTTGGAAGGAGGTTTGAGCCTAAAAGTGTGGCTGTTTTGTGCTGTGCTTCAAGAGGTATAGGACTTACCTTGTAGGCTTTGTTTTAATTGCTTGCTTTTCCATCTTTTTATACTGTTATTGGCCTAGTTTTCAACTACAAAAAACTCTAATTTTTTTGTCTTAACATGATGGTTTAAGGTCATTTTGTGTTAAGGGGTTGTCCACCCTTCTTGTTGCTTATTTGTTTGAGCTTTTGCACCATCTTTTCGCATATCAGAATCAAACTTTTT
This sequence comes from Camellia sinensis, assembly GCF_055761805.1. Classification (NCBI taxonomy): domain Eukaryota; kingdom Viridiplantae; phylum Streptophyta; class Magnoliopsida; order Ericales; family Theaceae; genus Camellia; species Camellia sinensis. The sequence goes on from NC_138965.1 coordinate 89,842,967, forward strand.
GGCCCTTTAAACCACTGAAATTCAAAGTTCTTTCAGTGATGGAAAACATGTTTTGAAGTCCAAAATAGGAGGGGTTAGCCTCCCCTCCTTGTGTCTTGCTTCTATGCCTAGGTTGCTTCACATGTTTGCTTCATTTTCTAGCTTAACTTAGCATAATTCAAGCATGTTTTAGGCTCTATTTTGGCATGTTTCAGCTTTGTTTTGGGCTGGTTTGGTCACTTGAGACTTGCTTTGTGTGCTTGTAGTGCAATTGTGCTTGTTAGTCTAGCTTCTGCTATGTTTTGACTCCTTATTCTAGCTATCTTTAGCTTAATTCAAGCATGTTTTAGGACTCCTTTTAGGCTGTCTTAGGACTATTTTGAAGTGTTTGTACCTTTCGAGCTTTGTATTGCATGTCCATAATGTAATGGTCTTCAGTAGTTCATTGTTTCAAAGCTTTAAGCATGAAATGCTTGAATTGTTTGCATATTGTAGTATCATTTTGCATGTAATCTCAGCATCATAATCTCTGTCACACTCTCATTTGTCTCACTTTCATTCACTTTTTGGAGTTGTTTCAAGTTTGGAATCCTTTAAGCTTGAGATAGAGTTTATGCTTAATGGTTTTAATCCTCTTTTGGGGGTTTCTACTAACCGAAGGCATGACCTCTCTCTTGCCTTAAATCATCCCTTGGTTGACACTTCTTTCTCTTTAGAAGACTCTCACCTTGGACTTAATCGATTAAAGGACTAATCGGTAATGAAAAATGTGTAAACAAAATGAACAAAGTAAAAGAGGCAAGATTAAGCATCTTTGTGTTACATTGCATGTGTTTGGATCAGACATTAATCCAAACACGAGAAAAATGGGATGTTTCATACTCAAAGTGATGAAACGTGCCACTTTTCTTAGTCACCGTCACCCTTGATCATGCATGATATGGTGGTGGTCCTTCAGGTCTTATTTGTGCATTCATTAAGCTTTTACAAGCTTGGTTTGCGAGCCATCATACATTGAAAATGCTTGGTTGATGGTTCGAAGGCCAAGAGTTACCTTTATTTGAGTTTGCGCCATGATAAGGAGGGTAACAATACACACATTCCTTGAAAATATATTGCTTTGCCTCTGTTTGCTCTCTGTTGCAGCAAAATGAGAAGTCCAGGGATATGGTGGCCGACAGCCCCTTGGAGTGCCCAACCGGCCAGTTGAGGTAGCCGATAGCCACTTTTTGTAGCCGACCGGCCACCAGTCAACTTTTGCACAAATGTGCTCCTGAGTTGGAGCAAGGGCATTCTGGGAATTGGCACAATTTTCATTGATCAAACGGGTGCAAACAGTGGCATCTGATGGCAAGACAATGGCATTTTCGGGTGGATCAACCGAGCATGCATGTGTCCCTCACCCTCGAGGCTATTTAGTCGCTTTTGTTAGCTTAGAATAAGGTAGCAAATTCATTCATACAAGTGTTGTAATTAATTAGCTTAATTCGTTTTGTTGTAATTAATTAGCTTAGAATAAGTTAGTTAATTAGTTTCAATTGTATTGTAATAGTTAATTAGTCTTGGTTTGTAATTGTTAGCTTAATTAGCATAGCTAGTTAGCTTATTCTTTTGGACTCTCCATCGCGAGGGCGTAATGTTGTAATAAGTGTGCGTGCGTGTGTGCATGTCTTCCAATCCTACGTCTTTCTCCCTTTTATTTATCCGCTTTCGATGGTTAGATTAGGGACATTTTCAATTAGCATACCTTATGCTTGCATGCTTGCATCATTGATTTGTCTTGCATACACCAAGGCTCAACACATCATTCAAACTGCATTGTCTGTTTCAATACTTTTTTGAATACGTGTTTCAAAGCATGCTATCAAAGTGTTGCAAATACCATGATTAGGTCGCCGAGCCTATTAATCGCATTATTGCATGTGTTGCATTAGACACTTAACATAGTTAGGATCATGCATTTTTTACACTAGTTTTTGTTTTGGCTTTGAGTACTCAGTAAGCTTTTACGCTTTAGCATACTTGCATAAATGTGAGTGCTGTCATGTTTCGCATGCTTGCCATAAGGCTATGTGCTTATCTGCTTATCTGCATGAATACCTGTGGATGAAGGCTTTGTTGTTTGAATTGGAACAATTCAACGATTGTGAGTTTTAAGCCCACTTTGTGAAATGACAAATCATGTTTTAAGCCCATCATGTTTGATGGCAAATCCGCGTTCTAGCCCACTTGAGGGTGGCAAATTCAAACTATTTTCGAAAATAAACATGAGTTGAATTATTTCGAGTCTTGCGATTTAGTCTATACTTGCTTGTGCGCGTCACATAGTAATGTTAGCTAATAATCAGAATAAGAATACATGAGGTTTAGAAAACAACATATCATGATAGTAGAGGCCGCTCTTTGATCGGGCGAGTGGGGGTGCTCATTTCAGGACCTTCCTCTCTCATTCCTAAGTTCTCGAGCTGAGGCAACTTTGGTGATGACGGACATGTGGCCTTTGGCACGAGTAAGGGTTTCCTAAATTTTTTCAAAATAAAATATTTAGGTGGCGACTCTGTAATCTGGCAAAGCAGTCCAATTTTGGCATTATTTGACTTAAAATCGATTTTTCAAAATGATTTTCCGGATTGGACACTTTGGTGTTTATCAATTTCACATTGCACTTTGTGAGATTAGATTCAAAATCGTGACAGGAGTCCGAACTATAGGGCCAATTCAAGCTCTCCAAAAGGGAGTGCAAAAAAGTTGAGCTATAGATACCTATTTCAATGAGTAACATGACAATCCAACTAAGCATAGTAGCAGTATGAGCTAAGGCGTGATATTCTGCTTCAGCGGAAGATCTGGACACAGTGGCTTGTTTCTTGGCAGACCAAGACACCAAATTAGTCCCCAGAAAACACAATAGCCTGAGGTTGACGTACTATCATGAATATCACCAGCCCAATTAGAATCCGAGAAACCATGAATATCAAATGTGTTGGGAGTAAAGGTTAAACCATGAGTGAGAGTACCCTGCACAAATCGGAGAATCCTTTTCACAGCAGCAAAGTGGCCCACTGTAGGAGCATGCATGTGTTGACATGCTTGATCGACAGCCAAAGATAGATCAGGTTGGGTAATGGTAAGGTACTATAAGGCTCCAACAAGACTCATATAAAGAGCAGGATTATCAAAAAGAAGAGAAGCATTTAGAGGAGTGCTAGAGTTGACAGATATAGGAGATGAACAAGGTTTACAAGCAGAAAGACCTGCTTTCAAAAGGATGTCCTTGGCATATTTTTGCTAGGATAGGAAATACCCTAAGCTGGTAGATTGGACAGAAATGCCTAGGAAATAGGAAATGTTCCCTAATTCCTTCATAGAAAAGGCATTATGCATGTGAGTGATAAGAGCGTGAATATGGATGGAATTGTTCCCAGTAAGTAAGATATCATCGACATAGATGAGTAAGTAAGTCACTGAGGTGGATGTCTTTTGGATGAATAGTGAGGAATCACATTTACTATTGACAAAGCCTTGCCAGATTAAGAAGGTAGAGAAGGTGGAATACCAGGCCCTTAGAGCTTGTTTTAGGCCATATAAAGCTTTGTGGAGCTTGCAGACATGATTAGGTGAAAAGGAGTCCACAAACCCTGGAGGTTGAAGCATAAACACCTCCTCTTCAAGAATGCCATGAAGAAAGGCATTAGAAATATCCAATTGTTTAAGGGACCAGTTATGATGAAAAGCAAGGTAAAACAGAATTCTAATAGTAGATTGCTTAGCCACGGGGCTAAAAGTTTCATGAAAATCAATCTTTTCTTGTTGTAAGTACCCTTTAGCCACTAATCAAGCTTTATATCGAGCAACGGAACCATCGAAGTTCCTTTTCACTTTGAAAACCCATTTGCACCCAATAGAATTTTTAGTAGATGGAAGAGAGACTAAGGACCAAGTTTGTTGTTTTTGCAAGGCCCGAAATTCTTCAAGCATAGCTTTATGCCAGATGGGTGAAAGTAAGGCCTCCTTGTATTGGCATACAAATATTATGTCTCCTCACTTTCATCTCGTTGTCATCACCTTCAACATCATTTCCATGGCATGCTTGTTGAGACAAAGATCTTTCCTCTTCATTAGGCACAAAATCCGTAAATCTATCATAAGAGTCAAATGCAATATCGTGGAACTCACTTCATCGAACGAAATTATGAATTGCTATTGTTGCACAAACAAGTTTGACTTGGGTCAGCCACTTATAGTTTGGTGGGATATCCTTTATCATTGGCCATTTTGCTTTCCAAACCCCAAACGTTCTTTCTATTACACTTTTAAGTGATGAATGTGCTTGATTGAATTTTTCTTGTGCATTTTTTTTTGGGGGGGGGGGGTGTTGACCATGTTCAAATTGAGCTAGATGGTATCTCCCTCCTCTGTAAGGTGTAAGATATCCTTTCATGTTTGGATACCCAGCATCCACCAAGTAAAACTCATCTATTTTAAATTTCCAAAATGAAATTAAAGTAAGCAATTAGAAATGTAAAAATAAATATGAAGATGTGAGTGCAATGCATCTATTGTAGCAATCAAATATAAAACAGTTACCCCCTTCTGGTTTTGGAAAATTATAACTAGGATTCCTAATTGTATCTAACAAGATCCGAGTATCGTGTGCACTTCCTTCCTATCCTGGCAAGCAAAATGTGAAATACATATCGAAGTCACATGCAGCCATTATGTTTTTGAGTCGCATACCCCTTTCTACCTATTAAACGAGGTTGCTTATCTAGAGATATATATACTTTGATGTGTGTTCCGTCAATTGTTCCAATACAATCCTATTACAAAATTGAAAATAAAAATATATTTATTCATTATTAGAAATATCCTAACAACATTAATTATATGTAACACCCAAGTTCCACTTGTAGTTAATTATTACCTTGAAATGAGGATAGTATCTACGGTTGCTTCTAATATATGGATGCACACCATTTCTCGATTGAGACCTTACCCAATCAATAGACATCATTGTAACAACTTTTGGCACCAGTTTGAAGTATTTTGAAATTGTCTCTCCAAAATGTTGAAATCTTTCTTGGACATTTCTGTTTCGAATGTCACCTCCAACAATATACAAAAATATTGTAACTTGCTCCTGAACTGAGACTTTTCGTCCAATTGAAGGCTATAGTTATTCTATAACAAATCACACAATTGATAAAATACCTCTTTTTCCATTCAAAAATTTTCAAATATTTTTGTTCGATTCCCTTCCTTTAATTCTTGCATCCACTTCCACCCAGTTAGAGAAAATGTCCTACATGGTTCTTTTATCAAATAATTTGTCGCATATGTGACTGCAACTGTTGCCGTCGTTGCTAAGAGCATATTATTATTTTGTTGGATTTATGATGTGCTGCCTTCATCTTCAGCATCTTCATCATCATGATCATCATTCCATTCATCATCATCACTTTTACTCATCTCCAAAATACCTACTCATAGAAGAGAGTTATAAAATATTGGCTTATCCTAATTTGGGTGGGGCCATGTCTATATATAATCAACATAAGATACATGAAAAAGGAATTAAATAATCACACAATCAAACCCTAAAATTAAATTCTTAAATTAAATATACAATATTCCATATTCCAACACTCCCCCTCAAGCTGGATCAAAGATGTCATCCAATCCCAGCTTGCCAATGGAAGATCGAAGTAGGGATGGTCCTACAGATTTGGTGGAGATGTCAGCAGTCTGATCAGAAAATGGAACAAATGATGGACATACAATGCCAGCTCAAACCTTTTCCCGAATAAAATGAATATCAACCTCAATATGCTTAGTGCGCTCATGATGCACAAAGTCAAAGAGAAGTAAGATGGCAGACTTATTGTCACAAAATAGCTTGGAGGAATTATTCTCCTCAAAGCCTAACTCAGTAAGAATGGACCGAAGCCATAGTAACTCACATGTCCCATGAGCTATGGCAGGGTATTCAGCTTCAGCAGAGGATCAAGAAACAACCACCTGTTTTTTATTTTTCCATGACAGAAGATGAGTACCAAGGAAGGTGTATACCCCAGAAGTGGAACGTCTATCAGTCAATGAACCGGCATAGTCTGCATCAGTAAAACAGGACAATCCTGTCTGAATCCCACCATTGAAGAATAAACCCAAACTTGGACACGACTTGAGATATCTCAAGATGTAGTAAACAGCATTAAGGTGAGCAGTACGAGGTGAATGCGTAAACTGACTAACCACACTTATAGCAAATGTCAAATTTGGTCATGTATTAGTCAAATAGATCAAACGTCCTACTAATCTCTGGTAGCGAGTTGGATCAGAAAGCAACTCACCAGACTCAGCCGAAAGTTTCAAATTTGGATCCATAGGAGTAGAGGCAGGCTTGCACCCCATCATACCGGTGTCCCCGAAGAAGATCCAAAGTATACTTTCATTGGGACAATGATATCCCACTGCAAGAATGAGCTACTTCATTCCCCAAGAAATATTTGAGAGGACCCAAGTCCTTGATGGCAAAAACTCGACTAAGCTCCTATTTTACCTTAACAATACCAATGGTGTCATCTCCTATAAAGATGATATCATCCACATAGACCAACAAAATAATACATCGACCAGTGGGCTGATGACGAATGAAGCATGTATGGTTGGAGTGACATAGAGTAAAATCCATGGATAAGATAACAGATCTGAAACGATGGGACCATGCACGAGGAGATTGCTTCAAGCCATAGAGAGACTTACGCGGACGATAGACCTTGCTCCCCCTTAGCCCGAAACCAGGGTAGAGGATCCATGTAGATCGTCTCAAGTAAGTCCCCATGTAGAAAAGCATTCTTGACATCAAGTTGATGAATATGCCAAGAAGAAGAGGCAAGCAAGGAAATAAGTAAATGAACAGTGGTTAATTAGCAACCGGTGCAAACGTAGCCCCAAAGTCCTTGCTAAGAACCTGTGTAAAGCCCTTAGCAACAAGATGAGCCTTATAGTGGGCCACGGTAATAGCAACCAAGTATTTGACAGTAAAAACCCACTTGCACCTAACAGTCGTCTCACCAGAAGGTAAAGAGACAAGATCCTAAGTGTGATTATGCTCCAAAGCAGCCATTTCAGTTTGCAGAGCGGCAACCCATTGGGGATTCTGGAGAGCCTCAGACACAGACCACAGGATAGAGACCGACTCAAGTTGGCCAAGAAAAGACCGATGAGAAGCTGAAAGGGCATCATAACATAAAAACTAGGAAATAGGGTGATTAGTACTACTAAACCAACCAAACCGATTAAGGGGACGGTGTTCACAAGTTAGACACTGGGAATGAGCTGGAGAGGGAATAGGAGAGGGTGTACCTAGGTCGGAGGACGAAGAATATGCTGGAGGGGGCAGATATAGGTGCAGATAGAAGCGATGAGGAAGGAGCAAATGAATCAATGATAGGAACAGGGTGAGCACTCGGTGACACAGCAGGAGGCAATGCACGCGAGGCAGAATCCTGAAACATAGGGTTAGAACCAAAAAGTGACAGAGCTTCGCAAAATGTGACATCCATAGAATAATAAAAATGACGAGACAACGGATCATAGCACCTATAGCCTTTAGAGAGAGTAGAATAGCCAAACAAGATGCATTTAAGAGACTTGTTATCTAACTTGGTCCGAGTTGGACTACGATCCTGAACAAAACAAGTACAACCAAACACACGAGGCACAAGAGGAAATAACACAATATCTGGTCGAAGTAATTGAAAAGAGGCCAACCCATGAATAATCCGACTAGGTGTCCGATTGATGAGGTAAATAGCAGTAAGCACAGCCATATGCCAATAGGACTTAGGGACATTCATTCCACAAAGAAGACATCGGACAACAGACATAATATGACGGTTTTTACGTTCAGCAATCCTACTTTGTTCAGGGGTGTAAGTATAAATGAGTTGCTGCAAAATTCCCTGCTGATTAAGTTACGAGCGACATGCATCAGAGATGTACTCCCCTCCCCTCCCCCCCCCCCAAAAAAAATTATCAGAACGAACATTACGTACAATGATGTGGAATTAGGTTTTGACCATTTGGAGAAATTAAATAAAAAGTGAAAACATATCAGACCTCTTTTTAAGCAAATAAACCCAAGTACACCGAGAATGGTCATCTATGAAAGTGACATGATAGCGATGCCTAGAAAAAGCCAAACAAGGAGAAGCACCCCAGATATCATAATGAATAAGGTCAAACATACATAAGGCATGATACATGAGTGGAATATAAGAAGTACAAGTATGTTTAGACAGTTCACAAACAACACAATAAAACTAATGATCCTTGCAAGCTTTGTTAAGTGACGGAAAAAGTAAACATAAATAATTAAAGTTTGCATGTCCTAAACGAGCATGCCATAAGGCTAAAGTTTGAAAAGAAAACACATAAGAAGATGACTCAGGTAACACAGCTGCTTGCAGGCCAGAAGTGGTAGGATGAGAAGGTGGTGGGTCCCTGAAGTAGTATAGCCCGTTGCACTCAAACCCCTTGCCAAAAATCTTCTTCGAAGTCAGGTCCTGTAATAAACAATAAGTAGGTAAGAAAATAACAACACAATGAAGGTTTTTAGCAAGGCGACTCACAGAGAGAAGATTATAAGCAAAGCGGGGCACATGTAAAACAGAAGTAAGTGTAATATCAGACGATAAGGACACATCACCCTTATGTTGGACATGTGAAATAGACCCATCAGCAAGACATACATTCTGAGCAGTAGTAGAGACAGGAGAGAATAAACAAGAAAACTCATCGATCATATGATCATTGGCCCCAGAATCCAATACCCAAGTAGGTGTAGTGCAAACATGAAAGGCTGTAGGAGTACCTAGAGCGAGTGTAGTAGTGGAAGGAACACTTGGAGACATGGTAATGAATGAACCAAGTTGCTTTTGAAGGTGATCAATCTGAGATTGAAGCTAATAAAGACCAATAGGATGAGTCGGTTGAGGAGTACTAGAGGTGTCTGCAAGAACAGCAGTATGAGAAGAGCCTGAAGGGCGTGTCCTTGCAAAGCGTTGCTTCAACTCAGGATGAAGCTTAAAGCACCATTTGGATATGACCAGTTGCACCACAATGATGGAAAATAATAGAAGCACGAGAACTAAACTTGGCAGCAAGAGCCATCTGATCAAAAACGGAAGATGAGGCAGGAACAGAGGAAGGAAGCGGAGCCACCGGTTGAATCAATCGACGAGGACGCTTCTCACTGTCAATAGTAGCAAAAGCCTCATATAAGGATGTCATAGGTGATGTGTTCAAAATCTAAATACGAAGAGACTCGAATTCAGGTTTTAAACCCATCAAAAATTGATAAGTGTGTTAGCGAGCAAGACGAGCAGACACAAAAGAAGCGGCAATAGCTGGAAAATCACTCAATGGCTTATACTGTGCTAACTCCTCCTAGCGAGACTGAAGATACCCAAAAAATTCAGCAGTGGTAAAACCCAAAGCTTCTTGAGAGGCATGAGAAATATCCTGATAGAGCTCAAAAATCCTAGCATCATTGTGGGCATGTGCGTACATCTGGGTAAGAGCACTCCACCACTGAGGAACTGTATCACAGTACATAAAACATGTTGTAGATGCGTTCATCCATAGAGTTGAACATCCAACCAAGTAAGGTGAAATTGTCAATATCCCATTGAACCTGTTTGGGATCATCAACGGGAGGTTATATCTTGGTTTCCAAAAGCCATCCAGATTTGCCTCTACCCCCAACATAAAGACATATAGGCCGACACCAAGCCGCAAAGTTGCGACCAGTGAGCAACACACTGATAATCCGATGAACCGGAACATGGGAGGCCAAGGAAACATCTGAACGAGGTATAATGCTCTGAGTTTGTGTAACAAAGTTAGACATGCTGAAACACTACGAAGCCAAAGTAGCGGCGTCACACAAAAGAGATTCTACCGAACACACCGGTAGCCCAACACAATGGAAAATCAAACTAGAAAGTGCTTACCACATCAGCACATAAACCCTAGAAAGGTAAAGAGAGAAGAAGAACACCCAGGAGGGGAAGCCGCACTAGACCCAAGGCAGGGAGGGCCTAGTCGGCACCTAAGGAAGCTGCGACAGTGAGGAAAAGGGACTGCCGAGGGGTTGAGAAGGAAAAGGAAAACTTTTGGCTGGAAGGAGGGAAGAAGAAAGGTTGTCGGGTGGCTAAATAGGTGGTTTAAGGCTGCCAGCAATAGAAGACAAGGGTGGTGGGTGGCTAGGGTTTGACTCTGATACCAAGAAGAGAGTTATAAAATATTGTCTTACCCTAATTTGGGTGAGACCATGTCTATATATAATCAATATAAGATACATGAAAAAGGAGTTAAATAATTACACAATCAAACCCTAAAATTAAATTCCTAAATTAAATATACAATATTCCATATTGCAACATTCCATATTCCAACACTCATTTAAAGGATTCTTATTTGCTATTACAATGATGAAATGAACACACAAAACATAATGTAATGTGATCTAGCAAGATGATCATCATCTTTGCTGAATTTGTCAAGTATTTTCTCAATGTAATATGATCGTGACAAAACATAACCTTCTGATGTTTTCGTAATTTTCATACCAAGAATTACATCAGCAATCCCCATGTCCTTCATGTCAAAATGTTTATTCAGCATTTTCTTGGTGGCTTTGATCATGGCATTATTATTACCTATAATGAGCATATCATCCACATAAAGACATACTATAACATAACCATTGTTTGTGCTTTTAATATAAACACATTTGTCACAGTTATTAATTTTAAATCCATTTGACATCATTGCTTTGGCAAATTTCTCATGCCATTGCTTTGGCGCTTGTTTTAAACCATATAATGATTTAACCAATTTACACACTTTCTTTTCTTTCCCTGGAACAGAAAAACCTTCAGGTTGCTCCATGTAAATTTCTTCATCTAACTCACCATTTTAGAAAGCTGCTTTAACATCCATTTCATAAATTTCTAGATTGTACAAAAATACAATGGCAATTAGCATTCTAATAAATGTTATTCTAGTAACTGGTGAGTATGTGTCGAAGTAATCAAGACATTCTTTTTGTCTATATCCTTTGACCACAAGTCTTGCATTATATTTGTCAATTGATCCATCCGCTTTCATTTTTCTCTTGAAAATCCACTTGTACCCAAGAGGTTTACAACCAGGTGGCAAATTCACCAATTCCCAAGTGTGATTTTGCAGGATGGATTCAACTTCATTATTTACTGCTTCTTTCCATAAAAGAGCCTCAGGACTGGACATAGGTTCTTTAAAAGTTAAAGACTCATTTTCTAACAAAAATGTTAGAAAATCTGGACCAAAAGATTTTGAGGTTCTAGCACATTTACTACGCCTAGGTTCCTCTTCATCATTTTGATCTATCTCTTGCTCTTGTTCTTGATCATGTTCTTGATCATGACTAGTAATAGCATCATAAGATCTTTTATTACTACTAGTCTCTTGTCCAGTTTTATTAGGAAATATATTTTCAAAGAATGATACATTCTGAGATTCAATAATAATATTTACATGCATTTCGGAATATTCAAACTTATGAATCAAAAACCGATATGCACTACTATTCATGGCATAACCAATGAAAATGCAATCAACAGTTTTAGGACATATCTTAGTCTTTTTAGGACTAGGAATAGCCACTTTAGCCAAACACCTCCACATTTTTAAGTATTTGTAGGATGGTACTCTCTCATGTCACAATCCATAAGGTGTTTAATTCACTTTCTTTCAGAGTACTTTATTAAGAATATAATTAGCAGAAAGTATTGTTTCCCCCCATAAGTTCTGAGGTAATCCAGAACTTATTAACATGACATTCATCATTTCTTTTAAAGTCCTATTTTTCCTTTCAGCAATTCCGCTTTGCTGTGGTGAGTAAGGAGCGGTGGTCTGATGTATTATTCCATGTTCTTTACAAAATTCACTAAAAGGTGATTCATATTCACCACCTCTATCACTTCTTAGTTTTTTAATTTTCTTACCAAGTTAATTTTCAACTTCATTCTTCTATTGAATGAAAGTTTCCAAAACTTCATTCTTGGTTTGAATTAAATAAAAATAACTATATCTAGTATAGTCATTTATAAAAGTGATAAAATATTTTTTCCCACCTTTAGTTTGAATTGATTTAAAATCACAAATGTCACTATGAATTAATTCAAGTGGTTCCGTACTTCGTTCAATTAAATAAAAAGAAGTTTTAGTTAATTTTGCCTCAACACAAATTACACATTTATGATTTAAATCAATGTTAAATTTAGGTAAACATTCCATATTAATTAATCGATGTAAAGATCCATAATTAACATGTCCTAGTCTACCATGCCATAAATTTGAAGACTCAAGCAAGTAAGAAGAAGATGTATTATTATTAATAACAGATGGGACAACAGTTATTACATTTTGTTTGAAAAGGCCATCAGACATATAACATTTTCTTACATACATCCCGTTTTTGGTAAGTACAAATTTATTACTTTCAAAAACTAGCCTAAACCCATTTTTACTCAATAGAGATCCGGAGACTAGATTCTTGCGAATGTCCGGTACATGCAGCATATTGTTGAGAGTGAGTTTCTTTACAAATGTCATCTTCAGAATAATCTTTCCTTATCCTTCAACTTTAGACGTCGAGGAGTTGCCTATACGAATGTAACATTTTGTACTTTTGGGTTAAAAAATTGATATGAGGTGTAATTGAATGTTGTTAAGGATTGATAGAAATATATTGTTGCTGTCATGCCTTATTATTAGATTGGGGGTTGTTGTTATGTTTTGTTATTATTTTGAGAACGGATGCTATTTCGAGGACGAAATTCTCTAAAGGGGAGAGATTGTGACAGTCTATCCAGGTGACTGCTTGAGCGCAAGAAGTGGCGCTCGAACATAGAATTGTTGCTCCCAGTATCTCACGGGTTTGCAGGCAGGCCGCTCGAGCATAGGAAGTGTCGCTTGAGCGTAGAAAGTAAGATTGACCTTGACATTTTTATTAGTGTATTTGGAGTCTCTTTGTTCCATTTTAGGATGTTGATCGAAGTGGTAACATAATGGTAAAGTACGAGTGAACCAAGAATTTTGATTCGGATAATTTTCCTATGAACAACCATCACTCTTTTGCCCTTTTCTTTTTCCACACTTTGAATTTGGATGTGAAGAGCCATTAGAAAGCTTGTTTCCGAGGCTTTGATTTGGACACAAGAACGGCCTAAAACAGAGTTTGGATGAGAGAGTTATGCCCGTTTGAAGTTTTGGCATCTGTACTGGAAGCAAGTGCACTCGAGCGCAAAAAGTGGCGCTCGAACGGATTGCGCAAAATCAGTAACTTAAAAAGTGATTTTCTATATTATTCTTTCCACTTTTCTTTTCCGTCTTCCTTCCTCTTACCCTAGGTCCGAAAACCCTTAATTTCTTGACCCAAATAGCTTTCATTTCTCAAAGATTTGGCCAAGATCTTTTACCAAAAAGTGAAGAATACATGAACCTCAACATTTTCAACTGGTTGGATTTTGGATTTTTGAAAGGATGCTCTGGATCTAGCTTCTTTGCTTGGTCTTTGAGGTAGGGGTTTCTAGTTCTTCCTCAACACTCTCATTTATAGATAGATTTGTGGCAGTTTCTTTATATAAATACAAAATTTATGTTTTTAAGTATATTGTGATAAATCATGAGATTAGGGGTCTAGGGTTTGAAGTGTTAGGGTTTATTTGTTGGCTTATGATTTGGGGTTATAAATTTGGGTGTATAATCAATAGGAGAATTAGAATAAAAATGTGTTTTTATGAAAAGTTTTAATTTCTCTTAAAACCCTAGCTTGGTTCATGAAGATAGATGATGGTTTTGCTTAAATTGAAAGTAGCATCATGAAATTCAGGTATTCAATTGCACATATATAAGTTTAATTGAATTTTGGAAGTGTTTGGAAATTATGTAAAAGTTACGATTGAACCCATATTGTTGATATTTTAAATCATGTGATAATATGAAACAAAATTTGGGGGAAGAAATTGTTAATGATATGGATGATACAGAATTTGTGATAAGATGATGAAGTGAAGATTTGAGAATTTTATTGTGTAGTTAGAAAGTGATTTTATACCTCAAAACTAAAAGTCCAAATTTATGCTTAACTTTAGTTACGAAATTTATTTTTGGAAAATGAATAATACTTCAATTAACATTAAATTTATGAAACTAAGTCTATGTTGGGTTAAGATGAGTGTGCCAATGATAAATGGGAGATTGTGAAATATGATTGTGTTATATGAAGGAGTTGTGTCAAAGAAATTAAATATTGGAGATTTAATTTATAACCTTGGGTAGTAATTGATAATCAATGTGTTGTGAAAATTGAATTTGAAGACTTGATAATAATATGGAAAAGTAAAGAAATAGTTTGAATCCAAGAATTGTGAACACTTCAAAGATGAATCTTTATGCCTCTATGGATGTGTTGTTATATTTTTGTAACAAAACAATGAATGATTTGATGGATAATGGAGAAGGTGGTGGAACATATTGTGTACTTGTTATGTGAATAGAATTTTAATATATGGTGGATGTGTATTGAACTAATATGTTATGGAAATAATGGAAGATGTGTTGGTATTGTCCACCAATTATAATGATGGATTGTGATGTTACCTTGGGGTCCATTTCCAGCCGTATTTTGAGTCGGCAAAGCGTGACGCTTAAAATTGGTTCCACCTTCCTTCCGGAGTAGCGCTCGGTAAAGCATGTGATATGTTGAGGTTCTGCGTTCCTTCCGGCTTGTAACCAGTAAAGCGTGAGGTTCCGCATTTCCTTCCGGCTTGTGACCGGTAAAGCGTGTGACTCACGGAGATGACTTGTCATTGGATCCGGTATTTGATATGAAATTAATTGAAAGAATGGAAAGTGAAATGGTAAATAATTGAGAAATTGAATTAAAAACGGTTTTGTTATAAGGGATTGGTGATGATGAACTCAATGGATTGCTTGTGACTATAAGGGAAGATTATGAATTTTGTTTTGTAAATAATTGATAGATTGAATTAAAAAGGGTTTTGTTATTCTTGTGTTATTTTTGAACTCTAATCCTTTGGATTTTGATGTTATGGAGTATAGTAATTGGAAATAGCATAAGGGAAATATGGAAATGAAATGAGGAATAATTTGGAATTGAGTTAATAAAATTAAGATGATGTTCTTCGTTAATTGTACTTGTTTTCAAAGAGAATTTATGGCTTTCTAATGATGAGAGACTACATTTATGGCAGGGAGTTTTCTTAAAGGTTCAAATGAAATTTTAAGAAAAAGATACTCTTCGTATAATATTTTGAACTTACAACATGTCACCTTACTATATGGTATCACCCTGCATGCATGATCATTTCCATCTATATGTTAGCTATTGTTGTAGAACTATGAGATTCCTACTGGGCATTAATGCTCAACCCTCGTTGTTTTATTCTTTTCAAGAAGAGAAATTCGGATTGATTAGTTGAAGAATTATGGAGTCCATGCATCTTTTATGTATAATTTCATCATAGATGTGAAAGGAATGAATAATGTATCTTGTTGTTTACAATTATTTATTTGTAACTTCGTTGCAGAAGCTTGGCATTTATTATTGTTATTATTGTATTCATTGAGAGAGAGAACATGTATTATTATGTTTCTATTACTCTAGGGTAATAGATATTTGTTGTTTTTTTAATTAAAAAAATGGACCTAAATTACAGGCTTTGGTAATGTTTCTGAGTAATTAAAATTTGGGGCATGACAAAAAAGTTGTTCGTCACTGTCCACCATAGAATAAGACGTGAACATCTCTTTGTTGGCACAGATGTGGCGAGTAGCACCAGTGTCCACCCACCATTCTTTAGGATTTCCAACAAGGTTTGCCTCGGAAACAACTGTAGAAAGATTTATGTCGTCAACAACATTGGAAATTTTGTCCACTTCGGTCAAATTGGCTTGAGTAGGGTTCTTGCTTGATCTTCCTTTGCCTTTAACTTTGCTACAACAATCTTTGGCCCGATGTTCTTCTTTGTCACAGATGTAACATTTTCTATTAAACTTGTACTTCTTAGTTTCCCCTTCTTTAGGGCCTTGTGCGAAACTTTCTCCAGAATACTTTTGTTTATTTGCTTTTGGAGCATGTTCCACCACGTTTGCCTTAGACTCCATTGCATGTTTACCAGCCTGTTTCTCTGAATTGCGGCTGTCCTTCTCAATTCTCAAACGCACAATCAATTCCTCCAAAATCATTTCTTTGCGCTTCTGTTTGAGGTAGTTCTTAAATTATTTCTAGCATTGTGGTAATTTTTCAATTAAGGTAGCAACTTGGAAGGACTCACTGAGAGACATGCCTTCTGCATGAATGTCATGCAGAATGAGTTGGAGATCTTGAACTTGGCTGATCACAGTCTTAGAATCAATCATCACAAAATCTAGAAATTTGCCTACTACGAATTTCTTTGAGCCAGAATCTTTTGTTTTGTACTTTTTCTCCAGAGACTCCCAAAGTTCATTTGCCATCTTGATAGGATTGTAGACGTTGTACAATGTCTTATCAAGCCCGTTCAAAATGTACTTCCGCCAAAGGAAATCAGCATGTTTTCAGGCATCGATAGCAACAACCACTTGTCGGTTGGTTTCATCCTCGTTTAGATTGGAGCATTCTCAAGAAGGAAACGCGCTAGGTTTAGAGTAGTAAGATAGAACAACATTTTCTGCTGCCATCTTTTAAAATCAGTTCCTAAGAACTTCTCTGGCTTTTCACCATGATTGACTGGCACAGTCACAATAGGAGAAGAGATTTGAGCAATGGCAGTCACCATACCAATACTGGTTTGAGCATTAATTTCAGTAGCCATGAATTCTAAATTATAAAACAAAATTATAATTAGAATTTGATACTACACAGAAAATTATAGGATTTTAATTCTGTAAAAAATAAAAGAAACAAGAGTTGTAACTTTTATTTCTAATTAATTTGAAAATAAAATTTTATTTAAACAAATTAATTCCCACGAAAAAATATTTTTGTAACACTTCAAAAATTAAAATACTAAAAAAAATTAATTAATGAAAACTTAGAAATTATTTCTAAAAACCAAAATTAATTTCTGACCAACTTCACAAATAAAAATTCTGAATTGTTAATGACTACCAGTATATTATTAATAGTTGTCAAAGAAAATAAACAGTATATTACTACTATTTGTATTTTCCGACCAGAATATTATTTTGTATAATCACATAAAATAATCTCTGTATGAAGAAGAAATGAAGAAAGAGAAACAAATGAAAAATTATGTATAAATAAAATAATTCGAATCTATCTTAAGATTGTTGGAACAATCTTCTGTGTAAAATATATAACATAAAACTAAATCAAACAAATAAAAATAAATTACTTACAGAATTTATTTACCGATGTGAATAAGCACAAAATTGATTAAGTAGAGTGTGTGACACTCTGTCCTTAAAACACATTCGCCACCTTCGGTGCTTATGTATAAATGGCTTCTATCTCCTAGGATACAATGATCTTTCACAGATTGTATTAGCACTAAAAACAATTTGTTTCAATAAACTAGAACCTGTGTTCTATACTCTCAAATATTTCTCTAAAAGCTAGAATGATGAATAATGCAAAGAGAGAGCAAAACCGGGAAGACAAATGAATTATCTAGATGTGAATATTTGCTGGAAATGATCTCTATTTATAAGCAAATAGTGACTATTGGGACAGGCTCGAACAGATGGGTTTTCAAACCTGAATATGTTTGATTTTAATTTGAACAGGTGCAAACAGTTTTGAACAGATAACTGATGGGTAGTTTCAAATCTGTTTGAACAAATAACTATTGGCCAATTTCAACCTGTTTAGATAGTTTGAATCTGTTGGAGACTGGAAGGGAATTTCGGACAGAAGGAGGCAGAAAATTGAATTCAAATTTGGCAAAAAAATTTGAATTAATTTCATTCAGAAAAAAATATTTTCCCGCAAGAATTTTTAGAAAAAATTCAAATAAATTTTGTCTAAAAAATTAATGTAACGACCCAACCCACAACCCGCACCCAGCCCAGTCCGGCTCGGACGGACGGATGGTGGCGCTCGCGCGTGTGGTGGTTTGAGCCAAGGCTCACTATGTCCATAACTCCTCCCTTCCACAAACTTGGGATGCCCTTGGGGGCCCAACCCAAGTGTTGCCATCTAGAACTTATATAAACACATAAGTTCTCTTAAGTTTCCAATGTGGGACTACCATTATAAAGAAACCCACATTTTATTCTTTAATAGTCCTTTTATAGAGATTTCGATTTTTACCCAACTCTTATGATGTTCCGAGCTCGAGTGTATTGCTTTCATATTGTTGTCTATTTCTTTCTTCCCTCGTATACCTTTGAAATTGGTCTTTGGATTGTTGTGGTTGTGTTTGGAACAGGTTGGTTACTTAGTTTTCAAACTTTGTGTTGCCTAGATTTTTGGTCTTATGCTCAAGCGGCCATTCTTGCGCTCAAGCGGGCTACCTACATTTTAGTCCTTCACTTGAGCGGTCTTTCTCGCACTCGAGCGGGAGTTGCAAACTCTCAGTACTCTGCACTTCTGCAAAAGTGCTGGAGGAATGTTTTTCACACTTAAGCGGAGTTTCCTACACTCGAGCGGGTGTATAGCGATCACGGGTTTTCCCCTTTATGTACAGTATTCCGGACTTGAGTTCTATGATTGAGTATTGTTGTTTATGTCTCGTTCCATCCTTTAATTCTTTGTATATGAGTTTTAGGATGTGTTGGGCAGGTTTGTAACAGGTTGGGTGTGTTTTGAAACAAATAGTTGCTGCCCAGTTTTTGGTGTCTTTGCTCGAGCGACGCTTTTGTCACTCGAGCGAGATCTGTGTTTTAGTTCCTTCACTCGAGCTAGGGTTCCTTCGCTCGAGCGTGCGTCTGCGTCTAGTTTGAACTTAAAGGTTGTGTTTCTTGGCTCGAGCGAGCTTTCCTTCGCTCGAGCGAGCGAGCGAGCTATATGTTTTGGTTTTCTTAGCTCGAGCGAGCTTTTCTTCGCTCGAGCATGTTTCTGGGTTACAGGCCTGAAGCTTCGCATTGTTGGCTCGAGCGACGTTTTCTGCGCTCGAGCGAGGTTTCTTTGTGTATGGTCACTCAAGCGACCACTCCTTCGCTCGAGCGAGGATCGAATATATCAGATCGCAGCAGTAGTCTTCCGTTTCTCTTTTGATCTCCTTTTCTTCTCAAACCCTAGATCGGCTGTCTCTCTCTCTATAATACATCTTCTCTTTATAAATACACTTGGTTCTTGGGTGTGTCTACTTTAGTCCCTTTGTAAAAAGTGTGGAGCTTGGTGTGGGAATATTCTACTCCTTCTTATGAGTTTTGACAAAGATTTTAGTCATTTTGTATAAATGGTGGATTTTGGTAATTTTGGAAAGTTAGGGTTTGTTTTAAAGTTATAAAAAAAAGGGAGTTTTTAATTGTTAAACCCCATGTGTATGTGAGACCTTGGAAAATGCAATTATTGTTGTTAAATTGGTGGAATTTGGTCTTAGGATCAATATTTGAAAAAGGGAGAAAATGCCCTAATTATGTTGAATAATTAATTTGGGGAAATATGAAATTGAGTTAGAAATCATGAAATTGGGAAATTATGGAATTGAATGGTGTAGTTAGGTAAATAAACCACTCACCTATGAAAGCGTTGAGATTTTATCTGTTTGATGAACTTATTATCTGTTTAGAAATAACTGCTTGAGCTATCGGTGGAGGATAGTCTTGACTGTGTAGACACTATATGTTGATTAGGGAAAACTGAAACTGATCAAATGTGTTATGTCATTGAATATGACGGTTGAATTGTCACATTGAATATGTGCCTAAGTTGATCATTGTATATGATAGAGCTTTTAAATACATTGCATATGTATCTTGTTTGGGAGGAGATAGGGGATGTACTCTCAAACCCGTTTGGGAAGAGATAGGGGATGGATTCTAGTGATAACTAAGTTGGCCAGAGTGTCCACGGTGAGAGTCCCGAAATCTTAATTGCATTTGCATAACGTAGATGAATTGAAGTATTGAAATGTTGATAATATGAGTTGTAGTCTCATTTGAAATTTAAGAGCCGAAGTATTGTTGATATGAGTTGTAGTCTCATTATGAACTGTCTGGATGAATAGAGAACCCTATCTATGAACTGGTTTGGATAATGAAACGGAAACGAATCAGTTATGAAAGAAATGTACGTTTGTTTATATGAGTTAAACATTTATCAAATGCTAATGTTTTAGTTATTGTTCATATTTGGTTTAGCGTATCTCTACTGGGCTTTGGCTCACCCTATATGGGACATCATTTTCAGGTTCAGGTGATATGCCACCCCCAAGGATGTAGCTTGGGAGGTAGTAGAAGCTGAAGGCTTACTTTTGTGATTATCTTTTGTATTACAAGTAATTCAAGCCGAGTGTATTGAGTTAGAACTCTTTTTTTGTAACCAAGTGTTGGCTTGGAAAGTTGTAAGCCCGTAGGGAATTTACTTTTTTTGTCAACATGTAATACTTTTGTACTTTCTACTCTGATAAATGGAAACATGTTTTATTCTCTTATGTCTTTGGTTATCATAAATGTTGGGTTTATATGTATTATTTTGAGGGCATTACAAGTGTGCGCTCGAGCGGCTCTCCTTGAGCTCGAGCGGGTTGTTTGTTGTCTGCAAAAAATACTATATGTGCGTATTCTACGCTCGAGCGGGCCACCTTTGTGCTCAAGCGGAACAAATCTTTGTGTCTGACGCTCGAGCGTGAAACCCTCCGCTCGAGCAGACTGTGCATATATCAGATCGCGAAAAGCACTTTTTACATCACTTTTTCATATATTTTCAGCCAAAACCCTAAAGTTGAAAGCCTCTCTCTCTCTCTCTATAATACTCTCTCTCTCTACATTTTGACCTAGATCCTTTGATCTCTCCACCCTACTCCGTTTGATAAAAAGGTGGAACTTCTCAAGGTCTTCTCTTTGAACCGATTAGATTTGGATTTTGGCACTTTTGGGGTTTCTCTCTTGCTTGGCTCATCTCCTCTCTTTGAGATAGGGATATTCTATACTTTAGTATGAGTTTTAACCTAGTTATTTGTGGTTATGTATAAATGGTGAAAATTTGGGAGTTTTTGGGTAAACTTAGGGTTTGGTCCCAAATTTAAAAAGGGGTTTCTACATTGTGTTACATAAATGATTATGGGGTTTTGAAAATTGGGATATCTTGTGTTAGAATGGTGAATTTTAGCCTTTGGGTTGATATTTGAATAAGAGGGAGATTAACCCTAAACTTGTCTTGAATATTATTTGTATAAATAACGAAATTGATATGAGAAATGTGAAATTGGGGAAAAGTGTAAATGGATGGTGTAATTGGATTTGTTTAATCACTCACCCATGGAATTTTGACAATTTATCTATTCTAAAGATTGGATATCTGTTTAGAAATATCTGTGTTAGGCTATCGGTGGAGGATAGCTATGTTTGTTGTAGAAATTATATAAGGATTAGGTGAATTGAAATTGATCATTTAAGTCGTGCCATTGAATATGACGATGTGATTAAGACATTGAATATATGTTATGGATAGTCATTGTATATGACGATGAATTTAAATACATTGTATATGTATATTGTTTTGGGAGAAGAAAGGGGATGTATTCCATTGTTTGGGAGGAGATAGGAGATGGACTCTATTGAGAATTAAGTTGACCGGAGTGTCTAGGGTGAAAGTCCCAAAATCTTGTGAATATATGGGTGCCGATCCCGTGGACGGAATTTTTGTAAAATGGCAAGGTTGAAGTGTTCGTATGATAGTTATGTGGATAAGAAACCACTGAGTTGTAGTCTCTATTGGATCGTGTGGAAAATTATGTATATGTTTGTCATATGACTTGAAACGAAATGAATTAACCCGAATTGAATAAGTGAGAATGGATTGAGATATGAATATCAACATTGAACGGTTATGAGAAAATGTAAGCTGATCAAGAATATTAAACATTTATTTAACACTTATTTCTTAGTTAAACTTCATGCATTGTATTAGAATGTCTCTACTGAGCTTTGGCTCACCCTACTCGGGAAACCATTTTTAGGTACTGGTAAGATGCTTCCTCCAAGAGTGTAGCTTGGAAGGACCTAAGAGCTGGAGGCTCTATTTTGTTTTATAAATGTTTAAACATTTATTCAAGCCAAGGGCTTTACACGTATTGAGTTTAGATCTCTTTTGTTGTAACCAAGTGATATTTTGGAAAAGATGTAAGCCTGTAGGGCATTTATTTTGTTGTTATTAATTAATATTACATACTATAGATTCAGGATGAACATTTATGAATGTATAATGCATGTAGTATCTTTTGTATTTTGAATTCTGATGAATGAAAGGATATTAATTCTATTATGTTCACTTATCTCATGAATTGGTTTATCTGTATTATTTTGGAGGCGTTACACCTTTCCACGAACTCGAAAACGACATCAACTTCCCATTCGCTCATAAATGGTTTTGACGAACTGTCTTCATCGTGTGACTTGCCATGCAGCAAGGAACACGACACCTCTTTGGACGCACCCCAAAAGATATGTGGGACCCACTCAAATTTGGGCTCAGAGTTGGCTCAAAATAAACCTATAAAACCATAAATTCTAACAGTTAATTTAGTAATGTACAAATCACTGCTTCTTCTTAATTTTGAATACTACTTTATCCAGTTCTTCATTTTATTATTTCAAACCTAACAGGTAGATGAGGATGAAGATCTAGATTTTCCTGAATTTTATAAGAAATCTCACAAGTCCAAGAACACGGGAGACTAGATTGACCCCAATTGTTTGAGCTACATGTGAGTATTGAACGTTGAAACCAATTGTGTTAAATATCAATTAGTAAAGTTGATATAAATTCCTTTATCATTGTTTGTGCTTCTAGTAAATACTTAATTGTTTTTTTGCTATGTCAAGATGAGATGGTGAATCTACAAGTGGTAGTCGCCGATACGGGGATACCATTGATTGAAGAACGACTATCAAGGTACGTGCTTGGGAAAAAAAAAATAAATAAATAAAATTTACTTGCCTGGATTTGGGATAGGCCCACAACCCTCTTTTACACCTGATGATGCGGAACAAGCTTGTAATAAATATATGGAGTCAATAAGAGCTGAACTGGAGGTCTTTCATAAGAAGTGTCAAAGAGATCACGACGAGCTACTGAAGGAGAAAGAGGAGCGCCAAATAGATCATGAAGAGCTACTGAGGGAGAAAGAGGAGCGCCAAAGAACTCATGAGGAACTTATGAAGGAAAGAGAGGAGATGATGAAACAAGTCGAAGAAGCAAAAAAAGCACGGGAGGCACAACAAGTACAACTCAATCATCTGAACGACGTGGTGTCACGACTCACAATCCTCTTGCAGGGTTCAGATGGTCATCCTACTATTCGGTAAGAAGAATTTCACTGATATGCTACTAAAAGTTCAACAAAAAATGGATCATATTGACAATATTGTGTACGATGAATCTAGAATTGTTTTCTAAAGTTCCTATTTAAACATATTAGAATGTTGATTATGGGGTATGTTCTTTTTATTTATTTATTTTTTTTTTTTGTTTTTTGTGCTTCAAATAGGTTTTGAGGCGTAATGTGAGTAGACTTAGCAGCAGAGGACCTGGTGTTTCGATAAATTAGGCAAAGGACTTTATTCTAATTTCCATAAGGTAACCACATAATGAAATATTAACTTTCCCAGAATTGAGTAGGATGAGCTTATGAATATGAGGGAAGTCTACATTTTGCTTTTTCTATTGACACTTGTTTCTTATCACAAGCTCCACCCTTCATTAGGCATTGATTACTTGTTTTTGTTACATTTAGACACTAATTGTTTTTTGGTTTTTGCATTGAACCTAGTTGGTTATTTGCAAAGCTCTGTTTTTGTTTTTGTTTCTTAATTTATTTTGGGCGATTTTATGTTTATTTGTTTATTTTTTGATCAACAAAAAATAAGCTTTATTGAATTAGAACCAAGTATAAATCCTTAACATCTTACATCAATAAAGGTAGACAAGGGAAAAGCTATAAGCATCATAGTGAGGCCTACTCGATTTTATGTTTATTTAATGTTAATTTTCATTTTTATTTAGTAGTCTGCTTGAATTTTGGATTGAGTGGTTTAGTCTGAATCTGGGGAGAACAAATATCAGTGTAGTTGCACTCGTTGTTGTCTGTAAGTAATTTCAAGAAATTCTTGTGTTAAATGTGATTGATTGCCATGTTGCTTCTTGATATTTCTTTGAAGATGTTCTTATGAGTTTGACATTTTTAGTAGTTGGAGGATTGTGTGGAGATAGTCTAATATTGGATTGATAGTCATGACGGCATATCTTTATGTACTAGCTCGGTTAGCTTTATTATGGATTTTCTTCAATTGAAAGTAAGCAAGTTTTGAGCCCTACTTGCTTTAGATAACAAGTGTTTTGTTTTCCAGACCAATTACAATTTATTGAGTCTAGTCGTTTCATTGTAGTAGTAATTTGTTTTATTAGCTTTATTTGATCATTCTCTTTATATCCCATTATCATGTTTTTTAATTTCACATTGTTTTTGTTATTCTTAGTTGTTACTTTTTTTTGGGGGGGAATGTTATGTAATATTGTTGGCTTTAGCATTTAAACAAAATATCTAGTTGACTAAATTTTAGTTGTATGGCTATATACTTGGAAACACTGAATGCATATATAAACATTTGTGCAAAGTTCAAGATTACATTTGTTTCCCTATTGGTTTGCTCACCGGGATGAATTTTTTGCTTGTTAGTTTGATGTTTTCCTATTGGATTTCCTACTACCTGTGCCATTAAACACCAATTTTTTACTTATTGGTTTGATCACTAGGATGATATTTTCCTATTGGCTTGTTTATATTTTCCTTTTCTTTGAATCTTCTGTGCATAGTTGATATGTCTTTTGCCCATTTGTCACCATGTCAGTGTACTAGTATGTTGTATTAGTTGTTTGACTCAATAGGCTTGATCCTCCAAAGCTTGCTTTAGAACTCTACGTGAGTTATGGTCTAGTTTGGATGTGTTTTTGTTTCTTGAGGCATTGATTACTCTTTTTTGTTGTATATCAGGTGCTAATTATTTTCTTTTTTTTGTCGTGAACATCAAATTGTCTTGATGTTTTTATTTTTAATCGATGTTTTGTTTTTTCTTTTATATTTAGTTACTGGCTATCGATTGTTGACTGTGCTAAATGTGATTGTCATGTTGCTTTTAGAAATTTCTTTTAAGACGTTCTTACGGGTTAATTACATGCATTTTTAGTAGATAGAGAATTTGCGACGTTGATCTAATATCAGTTTGATAGCTTTAATGATGTCAACTTTTTATGTATTAGCTCTTTTTGATTAATGACTCAATGCTCTACTGTTAGCTAGCTTTACTGATTTTCTTCAATTGGGAGTTTGTGAAAGGTTTGAAGATGTTCTCTCAAACCAGCTTGTTTAAGACCAAAAAAAAAAGAGTATTCAGAGTTTGCAAGGTTAGTTCTATTTGGTTTGTTTTTAAAAACATTTGTGGTGACTATTCTCACGGGTGGTTGGTTTTAACTACATGTTCAATAGAATCTTTAAATGGACATCGAGTCCCAAGTGTTTGATTCCATTGGGTTGTCTGAACCAGAACTTGGACCGCTAAATGTTTCAATCGTTTGAACTGGTCAGACCAATTTGATTTTATGAACATCACAAGTGGCTTCCTCATTATTGCTGAATATGTTGCACAACCTTACAATAATTTTCATTTTTTAGGGGCTACATTTTTCCTCATTACTGTTGAATATATATGCTGCACAACCTTACAGTGATTTTTATTTTTTAGATGCCAATGAACTTTTACTCCTGTGCACTTTGCGTTGTTTAGGTTTCTAACATTTCAATAATGTTAATTTCATTTTCAAAATATTATGATTGAGGGATGAAACTACACCTCAACAAAAAAATAAAAATAAAAAAACGAAAAAAATCCCTTCACAGAACTAATAATTTTTTTTTTGAGTGGTCTTATGATGAAATGCCTTATGGAACTAAAGGGTGTAATTTTTGTTTTGTAGATGGCTTTTGGCATAGATACATGGATCTTCCATTTTTGTGTACGGCGGATAATTTACACTTTTCAACAGTCCCACTTTTTTGTCGTCCTCTACTTTTTGTGTGAAATTTGGATGAATCGTCCATATAACTTTTGGCGGGGTATAAAATACTTTTGACATAGAACTTGTATTTATTGCCGTGGTATATAGATTACCTTTTGTTGTGGTATAGATTACCGTGGTAATTTGTACCATGCCAAATGGTCATTTCGCATAGTAGTAAATATATTTTTTGTGTATAGAGGACATTGTTTTGGTATGCTTTTTTGTTACACAATGTAGTTATTATTTCCAATTGGAATATATAGTTTGTATAGAAGTTGACATTATAAGTTATTCTTTTTCGCTTGGTGGTTGTAAGTGAAATATGCGTTATGGGATGGTTGATAATATATGCATATTGTTTTGATTTTATACTTCTTATATAGGTTGCGGTGGATACATACAGGTTGTGGACAAATTAATTAAAATTAAAAAAAACATAAAATGATGTTTTAGCGACTAAACAATTGGTAGCTAAAAATGGAGTTAAATATTTTTAGCGAGTAAATAGTTAGTAGCTAAAAAGAATTAAATCTTTTGGTGACTAGATATTTAGTAGCCATTTCAAAACACTTTAGGTGACTAATTATTTAGTAACCAAAAAAGGAAAAAACTTTTGGTGACTAAATATTTAGTCACCAAAATATAAAAATTATATTATAAGCGACTAAAACTTTAGTAGCTAAAAAAAAAATTAGACTTTAGGCGACTAAACTATTCAGTAGCTAAACAACAAATCGGACTTTAGGCGACTAAACATTTAGTAGCTAAAAAAAGTTAGATGAACAATATATATATATATTGGCGACTAAAACTTTGGTCACTCTAGATACTTGAAGATTTGGCGACAAAAAATTTAGTAGCTGAAAATGCGATTTAAATTAAATTAGTAGATTTTGGCGACTAACAGATTAGTTGCCAATTTAGCCTCATCAACGACTAAAGCTTATTTTTGTAGCCAATACGTTTTACTTTTGGCAACAACAAAATTAGTCGCCATTTATAGGACTTTTGGCAACTAAATAATTTTTAGTCGCCAATACCTTCCCCGACAATCTTCCCGCGACAAATCCAGGGACCAAAATATTTAGTCGGGAAAACGTTTCCGCGACTAAAATCTTACTTTTGGCGACTAAAAATTTAGTCGCCAAAAGTGAAATTTCTTGTTGTGAGAGGTTAGAGCAGTGACCAGCCAATACTTATAGATTACCTATGGCCTTCATAACAAATCACAAAAATATAGAAGTTCAATGGGCCTAAATCGGAAGCAACATAAATAATTTCGTCCATTGGATAGTGCATAAATAATATAACAAACAAATACATATATTATTAAATAAACATAGCATATATATACATCAAACAACATTTACATTTACAAATTTATAAATCTTGGCTTCTCAAACACTTTCCAAAGGAGGCAATCAAGGTCTTCGTCTCGGGTGACATTTCCAAAAGTTTCACAAAGGTTGACGAAAGTAAAACTCTAAACTTGAACCTCTTGCTAAATACCTACATATATATATAGGGGAATGTGGTGAGCTAATACGCAATGAGTAATAACAATGTAAAGGAGTTAATGAATGAGTCTGAAATTTTAGAAAATATTCTTATTATATTCAAAACATCATTTAGAAATAAATCATACATAAGTTTAACAAATTATGTGGTTCATCTAATAGCATTTAACAGATTTAAACTTGGCAAAACGACCTCTAGTCCAATACATCATAGAACGACCTCTGGTCCAATACATCACAGAATGACCTCTAGTCCAATATATATATAACAGTTGTACAAAACGACCTGTGGTCCAACATATATAGTAGAACGACTTCTGGTCCAATATATATATCACAGCTGTACAAATCGATCTCTGGTCCAATATGTATATAACATCTGTATAGAACAACCTCTAGTCCAACATCTAGCAGAACGACCTTTGGTCTAATATATATAACAATTGTACAGAATGACATCTGTTCCAACATATAACAGAATGACCTCTGGTCCAATATATTTAATTTCGTAGAGAATTCACTAATGGATGCCACAATAAATTATCAAAAGGGAAAACTCATTCATTCATATTGATATATAATTTCAGAAGACATATCATTTCATAGCATTTCAGACAATACTTATGAATATATCTTAACACAATTATTCCAGTAAGCCTCCTCGTATGACTGACCTACATAATACCTACACATTTCAATAAAATGAAAGCACTTAATTAACTTTAGTTTTCAATCAATTTAATTAAAGTTGATTTCCAAGTATATTTTACTTCTCTATTAGTCTTAATATATGTGTAGGGGTGTCCGGAAGATCAAAAGAAGATCAACACACACATTTCTTGTATTCCACACGTGGGGAGTCCTAGCCGCACGTGTGGTTATTTAAGAAGCTGTGGCCCTATCTTGGTTCATCGGTTGCACATGTGGGGCTCACGGCCGGTTCTGGGTAAATTTGTATTGCCTGAAAATTTGCTAAGTGTAAGCATTTCAAACTCAATTTTTATGACCAAAACCCATGTAATTCTCAATCAAAACATGAAAATAAGAATGAAACATGATCATTTACAAATTATTTGCTCAAAACTTCTTTAATTTCAATATTGAAACCAAACACTTCATAAGCTTTATATTCTCAAAACTTCTTTTCTATTTTCTTTCAAAACATGACTTTAAGGTATTATTCACCCAAAAAAATGACTTTAAGATATCAAAACTTTTAAATTTCAATAATAGATGTAGAGATGGAGCTCAAATTCATGAAAGATAACTAAAATCAAACCCAAAATGATAAAATTGCTAAATTAATTTCTTGATTTTACAACCTATTCCAAATTCTTCATCTTTTCATTATTTCTTTCTAATTATATGAAATTGATTTCAAACTCTGTTCTTTTTCTCTTCAAAATCTAAAATTAAGGTTATAAAATTCCTAGAAAATTATTTGTATGTGTGTAATTAAAATCAAAACTAACTAATTGTATATAATCCAAAATCAAGTCATAATTAAATTCCCAATTTAATTCTTAATTTGCCCTAACTTAGATGTATGTGAAGCATTTTTCATATCAAACCCAACACTTAAATTACAATCATAGATGTTCCAAAATATGTTTAAATAGGATAAAAATTCTTTAATTGCATTACATTAGGTTTACAAACCCGGACTAGACCGACCGGTTGAACCGGGAACTGAGCCTGGTTTCGATCTGACAAACCCCGTAAACCCGGAGTAGAATCAAAACCATTGTTAAATGAGAGAATCGGATGGCCCACCGAGTGAACAGGTAAAGCCGGCAACCCAGACGGCTTATGAGGAACCGGCTGGGTTTGTTGTACTTATATATAACAAGTACTGAAAAAATCCCAAATTCTAGGGCTACAACAGAAGGGTTATTCTTCGGCTTATCTCTCTCTCAAAACGGTGTCACTGGTTTTGGCCTGAAATCTCATTTTCTCTCCGCAGATTTCTGGTGAATATAAAACACAAATCCGGTGAGTACTTCGATGACCTCTACTACTGCTCTATTTTGCTAGTAAGTTGGTAACTATTCTCTTTCTCTCCCCCTTCTCTTCCTCTTTTGCTGTGGTGGCGAATATGGTCTCTGTTTCTCTCCCCCTTCTCTTCCTCTTAAGTTTTTTTTAAAAAAATTTATTTATTTATTTTTTTCTATCGGAGAGAGTCCATTTATTTCTGGTGTGAGTAGAGCTTGCTCTTCTTCTTTGTTTGTTTATGATGAAATTTTATTTTTTGGGTAATTCTTATTTTAGTTTTTTAAAATGTAGATTCAAGTTATCTTGGCATTTCATTACGAATATATATAAATTTTTCTCTTTGTCTGCTGCTGTAAATGCCTGTTTGATTTAAATCTTTCCTGAAGTTTATGGTTTCTGTTGAGCTAATCATTCCCATAGCAATGCTTAATGCCGGGCAGTGGTTATTGATTTGTTCCTTGGGAATGATGAGGCCACCACCGTGGGCTTACTTGCAGCTGAAACAAAAAAAAATAATAATAATAAAAACAAAATAAAAAAATTAAGCTTGAATTCTTCAGTAGATTTGGCTTTGCCTTATCAATTCTGGTTAGGCTTCTCAGATGAGTCCCTATAATGAGGCAAAACAAAATGTTAGAATAGAAATTCACAATTGAGTGCTATCTTATTACAGTCAATTGAATAATATTGGAAATGACTTCAGTAATTCATTTATGTGATTCTTGACTTAATTATTGTATTTCGAATATTATTCATTAGAGCTAGTGACCTTTATCATCCTAATTGTTACTCTATTTGGTTGTTGAGAAATGGAAAGAATAAGATATATATATATATATATAATCTTTTGTCTAATTATACAATTCCAAGTTTTTGTTTTTTGTTTTCATAGCTGTTAGATACATGATAATAAAATTTTGATTTCGTGCTATTTTTTTTTAACAAATTTATGATTTCAAATATTACTAAATATATTATATAGTGTTGTTTTAGGTGAAATGGATTCATCTGGCCATAATTCAACAGCACACTCTAATACCCCATCATCAACAAAAGGTAAATCTAATCGAGCATGGGACCATGTAACTGAGGGGTGAGCTCCCGATGGGAAGAAAACTTTAACATGTTTGTATTGCAGGGAAACTATCAAAGGTTGAGGGATTAATAGAATGAAGCAACATCCAGTAGGAAAGTCTGGTGAGGTTGGGCCATGTAAGAAAGTTCCAGGTGATGTTAGGTATCGAATGGAAGAGGCTTTGAAAACAATTACTGAGAAAAATAAACGAAGTGAGGAATCTAATCCCTTTGGTCGGGCTGTTTTCAAATTTGAGGATGATGTTGAAATTGAAGAAATAATTCCACAACGCAATAAGGGCATCTTAATTAATGAAGGTGGTGGTAGTAGGAATAAAAGTAAAGCAACAATGACACAAAGAGGAAAAGGAAAGGAACCTACAAAAATTGATAATTTTTTTGCACCAAGAACCACTCCAGGCTCTCAACCAACTATCAAAAGTGCCCTTGCAACTAAAGAAGCTATACATAGGGCACATATGATTATGGAAAATTTTTTGTATGATACATGTGTTCCAATGAATGTTGTCAATTCCATATACTTTCAGCCCATGTTTGATGCTGCAATCGCCATTAGTCCTGGATATAAAGTTCCTATCTACCTGAAGTTCGAGTTCCTTTATTGAATGACTCAAAGAAAGAGCTTCAATTGTTTATTGACTCTATAATGAGTACTTGGGCTGATACTGGGAGTGCAATTATAGGTGATGGTTGGACTGATAGCAGACATAAAACTCTCATTAATTTTCTTGTTTATTGCCTAATAGGAATCACTTTTGTTAAATCTATCGATGCTACTGATGTTATAAAAGATGCTCTTCTTTTTAAATTGTTTGAAAAAATTATTGAGTGGGTGGGAGTAAGCAATATTGTGCACATGGTGATAGAAAATGGGGCAAATTATGTTGCTGCTGGAAGACTTGTTAGTCAAACTTACAAGAATATTAATTGGTCTCCTTGTGCAACACATTGTTTGAACTTAGTGTTACGTGGTATTTCCAAGTTGAATCATGTGAAAGAGCTTGCCTCTAGAGCATCAAGTGTGACAAGATTTATTTACAATCGGCCATAGATGACAGCTTGGTTCAGGAAAAGGAAGGGATGGACTGAAATTGTGTGCCCAAGAGCAACCCGTTTTGATAGTACTTTCATTGCACTGCATAATATTCATGATTTGAAAATCTTAGTGACAAGTAAGGATTTTGTCGATTCAAGGCATGCAAAAGATAAAAAAGCAAAAGAAGTCGTTGCTATCATTTTAGATAGTAAGTTTTCAAATGATTGCTTGATCATTGTTAAGATTGTTGAGCCACTCATGAGATTGTTGCATATTGTTGATGGAGATAAAAAAAACCTTCAATGGGATATGTATATCAGGGCATGTATAGGGAAAAAATAGCAATTAAGAATGTTTTCGTGAGGAACAAAAGATTGTACAGGCCTTATACAAGTATTATCAAAGATCATTGGGATAGGACATTACACAAAAATATCCATGTTGCGGCTTATTGGTTGAATTTGGTTTTTCAATATGATCAATCATCATTTTGCAAAAAACCGGAGGTTATGGCAAGTGTGCTTGATGTGATAGAAACAAAAGCTACATGTAGCAAGACAAAACTCTTGGATGAAGTAAGATTGTTTTGAGATCAATTAGAAAGTTTTGGAAGAGAGCTTGCTACTATTACATCCAATACAACACAACCAGGTAAAATTATTTATTACATTTGATTTTTTTCATTGGGATTGCTTAATAATTCTTTAAGTGTAATATTAGATATAATTTATTTATTTTTTCTTTTCTTTTAATAATAAGATGAATGGTGGAGGTTATTTGGCCATAGTGCTCCAAATTTGCAAAAGTTGGCTATTCGAATTCTTAGCCAAACTAGTAGCTCTTCTGGATGTGAAAGGAATTGGAGTGTTTTTGAACGTATACATAAGAAGAAGAGGAATAGATTGGAATATCGAAGGCTTAATGCTCTTGTATACATTCATTATAATTTGCAGTTGAAGATAGGTAAATGAACCATTTACCTTCTCATGCATTTAGTAATAGAATATTTATTCAAGTAGTCTTACTTTTAAGTGAAAATTATAGGCATTTCAACAAAATGAAGAACTATGATCCGGTTGACATTGAAAGTATCGACAAAACTGAGTTTTGGATTATTGAAGTTGAAGAAGAGTCTCCTCTTCTTGATTTTGATAAGTTGGAATAAATGCTTTATCAAGAAAGTTCAGCTCCACAAAATAAGAGGCAATTTCATGGTCTATGTGATGGTTAGTAATTAATTATTTCATTATTATATAACAATGTTTTTGTTATTGTTAAGTTGATTACTTATTGATTTTGTTGTAACTATTGTAGAAGATAACAAGGATGATGTAGTCTTAGAGGTTGGAGATGATATTGACCTTGGATCATTTGGTGATGTCAACATGGATGATAGATCTAATGCTCAAAGTGGTGGAGTTGGCGCAAGTAACAATGAAAATGAGGATGACGATGCTTGGCTAATGGAGGGCTTGCCAAGGAATTAGGCAAAAAACAATGTTTTTGTGGCATGATGTGTTTGTAGTGAATTGGTTTTGAACTTTTTTTTTTATAATTTTTATTTATCTACTTTCATTTAGGAAGGATGGATGCTCATTATTGTGTTCTAAGATTTGGAATTATAGATGTTATCTCTATGCTTGCTTGGTTTATGTTTGTGTTTGAGATTTGAGTCTTTATTGATGTAGTAAACTATAGTATTTTTATTTGATTATGTTTGTGTTTTTATTTGACAAATAGGTAATATGTAACGCCCTCAAAATAATAACATTAAACCCATCAATGTAATTATTTATTTATATACAAAAGATCCACATTTCCTCAATTCATCAGAGTGCTTCATTACAAAAGTATTACACGTTAACAACAAAGTGAATGCCCTACGGGCTTACAGCTTTCCAAGTTAACACTTGGTTACAAAAGAGAGTATTGACCCGGTTACACATTAAGCCCTTGGCTTGAATTTACAAGTAATACATCAAAAGGAAGAATAAGACAACAAATGTAAGTTTGCCCCTAGTCTCCCAAGCTATGTCCTCAGAAGTGGCATGCTACCTGTACCTGAAAATGATGTTCCCATATAGGGTGAGCCACAGCCCAGCAGAGATATACTAAACCAACTATAAACAATGCCTAAAAGATTAGCAACTGAAAGATGGTCGATACTTACACCTCCATTTACATCTTATTTCAATTCCATGACAACCAAGTCTATGTTACAAGGTACTTTTCATTTCTTGTTCAACTTTGGGTTTGAAAACAGGGCTCAGTACTCTGGCCAAAACATTTTGATGAGATTACAGTTCATCACTAGAATATTTTCAAAATTTACGGTGGATACCCATTTTGGTGCTGTATCAATAACACATAAACTACTTCCATACTTCACAAACGATGATGATATACATTTTAATGCTATATCAAATCAAACAAACTTTTCAATGGATAAGCATATGAGCTATATCACTACCACAACAGATAAGCGTATGAACCATATCAACGTTCCAATAGATAAGCATATGAGCTATATCAATACTACAACAGATAAGCATATGAGCTGTATCAATACTACAACAGATAAGCATATGAGCTATATCTACACTTCACTAGACAAGCATATGAGCTGTATCTACACTTCACAAAGATAAGCATATGAGCTGTATCTTCACTTCTCTAGACAAGCATATGAGCTGTATCTACGGAGTTCATCCCCCATCTCCTCCCAATCCTATCCGGTTTAGAGGTACATCCCCCATCTTCCCCTAAACCGTGGAGTACATCCCCCATCTCCTCCTCTACACAAGCAATGCATATAAACACAGAATCATATACACAATCGGTCAATACATAAAGTTAATGTATTCTACCAACCGTCTACACATAATGCATATAAACACATTGGTCATATACACAATCGTTCAATACATAAAGTTAATGTATTCTATCAACCGTCATACTCTATGACACATCCGATTGATTAGTTTTAGTTTGCCTAATCATCATGCATTGTCTACAACAATCAACACTACCCTCCACCGGTAGCCCAAAGCAATTATTTCTAAGCAGGAAACAAATGCACACATTGATAATATATCAATATTTCAACTAGATGAGCAATAAAAGATTCGACTACACTCTTTAGTCTCATACATTCCCAATTTCAACATTCTCAATTCAATTCTTCGTTCTCTTCAATTAATTATATGCTTTAATTAATTAAACCAATTAGGGCAAATTACCATAATTCACAAACAACCCTAAGGTTCCATTTCCATCAATGTCCCAACATTTATCTCATTTCTCTATGCCCAACATGCATATAGGTTTATATATTTAAAACCCCAACTTTTGTAAAATTACACAAAGGCCCAAACTTTCTCAAAATTTACCCAACAACCCCCAACATATCAAAAGCTAAAATTCAAAGACAAAGCTCATAAGATGGAGTAGGTTATCCCTACCTCGAAGTTAGAGCTCGGATGAAGAAGAGACCAAAACCAAAGTGCTCCAAGGACCAAGATTTTTGGATCAAAAGATAGCCCTCGACGATCAATCCAACTTTTAAAAAGACTAAAGGTAAGGAGAACACCCTAGCTAGATCCAACCCTAGAGAGAAGGGAGATTCTAGAGAGAGGAGCTCTCAAAAATGGGTTTTAGAAAAGTAAGAGAGAGAGTGTGGATGTAAAAAGTGATTCGAAATAGCCTAGCTGCCAACTGATATACGACTCTCCCGCTCGAGCGTCAAGAACAAAAAAAACAGGTCCGCTCGAGCGCATAAAGTCCCGCTCGAGCTCCAAGACACAAGAATAAAGCACCTCCGCTCGAGCGTGAAAACCAGTCCGCTCGAGCGTAGATTTTCCCCTCCCAGAACTTACACCAAAAAGGTACTACCCGCTCGAGCGGGCTTGAGCGCGACTCGCTCGAGCATAAGAAACCAGCTCGAGCGTAGAAAACACTTCTGCAGAAGTTTTGCAGAGGCACGAAATACTAAAACTGTGAAAACCCCGCTCGAGCGCAATACGACCCGCTCGAGCGGACCGTTCAAAAACTGGGCAACAACAATGGGAGCTAAAGCTCTACCAACCTGCAACAACTGAGCCCAACACATTCTAAAACTCAAACAAAAGAGCTTAAAGGTTGACAACACGATAGGTACAACTACCAACTCCATGGGACCGCGTCCGGAAAACAACAGAACAGTAGAGGGATAACCGGGATCGCTATATAATATTAATTGCTTTTAGTATAATGATTTTATTACTTTCATTATTATGATTGTATTTATAATATGTTCTATTTTCTGATTTTGAGATATGTGTAGATTGTGCAGTGATTTTTGCTTGTCAAACGTGTTGCGCAACCCATTTAGAGAAAGGTCTTCAATAAATAAAAATAAGGTATATAACATTATTAATGCAAATTACAATTTCCTTGTGAGTGATATTTGCAAATTCTATTATTTTGTTGAATTTAATTTTTTTTTTCATTTTTACATTTATATTTTATATATATACATTTTTAATATATTTATGATGTAATTATGGCTTCACAATTCGACCGCTCCCACCCGGCAGTTGAACTGGTGACCCATCCACCCAGTCCTTTTTCTAGTTCTGTGATGACCTGTTTCGTTATACGTCCCTTCCCTTTTGTTTTCATTGGATTGTGGTGTCCGGATGTCTTTTCTCAAATTCCTGTCCTTGTTTATTCTGGGTTTATTTTTCTCTTGTTTCAAAGGATGCACGACCGAGTCTGGAGTGTCTGGGAGCAAACCAGAAAAACTCTGGGTTGCTGAGCCAGGGCTTCATGTGCGGGGCCTTGGGCCACACATGCAGTGCAGGGCGAGCTGTGGAAGCTTGCACATTGCCTAAAAGATAGGTGCGGAGTGAAGTGTGAGAAGGGACCACCGCATGTGCAGGGGTGAAGGCCGCCCATGCGGGGGAGGGGCTCCACACATGTGGGAGAGGGCACTGCACGTGCGGGATTCTGGGCAGTCCGAGAACTCTGTTTTTTCTTTCTTTTGGGGCTAAATGTATTGCATTTTTTCTATATCCCTCTCTCTCTAAAAACACTTTTGCTCCTCCTTCTCTCTAAAAACCCTCATCAAACACTTAAAATCTTTGATTTCTTGTAATCTATTGGGTCTAGATTCATCATCTCTCACAAATCTTAGAGATCAAAGCTAGAACTTCACATTGTGTGGTGGAAATTGAAAATCCCTAATCTTTGGCTCTAGGGTTTCATCTCTTTTCTTCATCACACCTTGAGGTAGGGATTCCTTCCAGTTATATATATATGTTTTGCAATGATGATGTGTTATAAGGGTTTTCTTGAAGCTATTACATTGCTTTTGATTTTGTGGTTCAAAATGTAGAGATTTTTCAAAAGTGGGTTTAAATCTCAACCTTTTTGTTAATCCTTGAGGGTTTCACTTTCATTAACTTAAGAAAGATGATTTTGGTGGGGTTTCACCAAGGAAATGGGGAGATGTTTGGTTTTGATGAAGAACCCTAAAAATTGGGGGGTTTTGGAAAATATGGAAAAAGCCTATGGATTCCTTTCTTTTCTTGTGTTAAAAGAATAAATGAGTGTAGATTTCATACTATGGTTTGCAAAGTGGCAATCTTCTTGATATATGAAAATTGAGAATTTATTTTAAAACTATTGTTAAATCCATGAACATGCATAGTTGTGAGATGACAAGTTATTGTGTACCATGGATTATGAGAATTGTGAATCTTGGAAATTGATGTTCGAAACATTACATATAGTCTTGGAGAGACTAAGGCCTTGTTTGGTTTGTTTTTTAGAAAAAATTTTGGAAAAAATTCTCTACAAACAAATTTTCAAGAGTAATCACACCAAACAATTTTTTTCAAAAAATATCTCAAAATTTTGTTTGGTTACCTACTTTCCAAAATCACTCTCTCTCTCTCTCTCATACACATCAAATCAATCACTTTTTTTAAAACTCTCTCCCCAAAATAATTTTTCAAAATCATTTCTGAAAAAGGCAACTCAAACAAGTTTTCGTACTTTTTATCTCAAAAACTACTCTATAAACACAAACCAAACACACCCTAAATTGTTAAGAATTGTGCATGAGGAGAAAATATTACTATGTGTTGATAGTTTTGGTTGTGTACATGGTTATTTGTGAAACAACATAGAGGGAGGGAAATGGAGAAATGTTATGAGGCGTTAATTATTGCATTACATACCCATTCAATTTATTATTATTATTATTATTATTATTATTATTATTATTATTATTATTATTATTATTATTATTATTATGCATTTTGAATTGAATTTGGAAATGCTTACATTGAGAAAAGAACGCTTTGAACGAGAACCATTGAAATGTTGTGGGGTAAATACGTTGATAAGTCCGGATAGGAGGTGTAGATGAAATTGATAAGTTGGCCTGAGTGTCCGAGGTGAAAGATCGAAAACACGAGCGGAGGAGGTACCGCTTCCCTTCCGGTTAGCAACCGGTAAAGTGGGGTTTTTGGTAGTACTAGTTGAGCCTACTTGCAGACACCAACCTAGGGATTACCTTAGTCGTATTTACCACCCCCATTGAAGAGAATTATAAATTTCATAATTGTTAAGATTTCATAATGTTGTTGAAAATGATGATATTTTGAAAGAGCATATATATGGAATACTCTTGATTTAGCATTGCATGCCATTTGCATTGAATATTTGAAACCTTGCATAACTGTATATACTTTGTTAAGGATTCTCTACTGGGCTTTATGCTCACCCCTATGGGATTTTGGTGCAGGAAAAGACGTGGTGATCCCGCCAAGTTGCGGGCGTGGATATGTTGTGAAGAATAATAACTCTGTTTTGTTATGATTTAATTGCTAGCCAAGGGCTATTCATGTATGGATTCAAGATGCCATTTTTGTGTAACCGGGCTTAAGCCTTGGAAATTGTAAGCCCATGAGGGCATTTTATTATTTTTGGAACATGATGCTCTACATGCTATAGATTCATGTATTTCTATATCATTGAATGTATAATTCGCATGTGGAACTTTTGTATAAATCTTGTTGATTGATGGTGTAATGATTGGAGTATTGTTATTATTGTTTAGTGGATGTGGGCTGACGCATTAGATTTATGTTGGATTATTTCGGGGCGTTACAAGTTCGCTCACCAGTCTAGTTTTCAAAACATTACATGCATGGATTAAGGATTAACATCAAACCATTTCTTAGTTTTAAAAACAAAATCAAAACCTCTTTTAACTTCAAGATTAATTCCAAATTTTTATAAACTTTAATGTTTATAAAGCTTATCCTTTTTTCTTTTCAAAAATGAAATTGAATAGCTCAAATGCTTTCAAAACTTATGGTGAATGCAAATATACATCCCATATATATCAAGTTTCCAAACCCAAGCTCAATTTGAAGAATTATTACAATTCTTTCCATGTTTATTAACCTTAATCATGTTCATAAATTTAATTTTTCAATTTCTCCAAATTACATGCATTTGATCCTATTTCTTTCTTGAATTCATGTGATGGATGAGTTATTTACAAGAATTAAGGATGAAATGCTTATCTAGAACTTGAATTCTTAAGTTACTAGGTGAATTCTTGAGTTTTCTCCCTTCAATTTCTCTTTTTCTTTCTCAATTTCTTGAAGTTCTCTCTCTCTCTCTCTCTCTCTCTCTCTCTTTCTCGATCCTTCTTTGTTTTTCCTAGAGCTTACAATTCATCTAACACACTACCTCATTGAGTTCAATTCATCTCTAGAACCCTCTCCAACTTTCTCTTAATTAAGTAAATGAATAGGATTAGGTTAGTAACTAATTATGTATTAACTTAATTAAATCCCACTTAATCTTAATTAATTATAATTATCGGTTGATTAAATTAATCCAATTAAATCGATTTAAGTCTTGATTTAATCATCCCAAATTTATACAAAGCTCAGTTAGTTCTAATTAATTATGATTGAAGTATAACTTAATTAATCACAATTAAGGCTTAATTTAATCATTTTTATTTTATTAATCTAGATCAAATTTTTAATTAAATTCCTGTAAGATTCTAAATATTAAATTAAGTTGATTAAATTCGTCACTTATGAGTTTCTAAGTCATATTGACATTCAATCTACGACTTAAGTTGGAATTCCCTAACAAATAATAACACACCAATTACACACACATAAAATGCAATTGAAATTAAAATTCCTCAACTAAGGCTTAAATTAATCGCTCTTAATTTTTTATTCCAAACAAAATCTTTATTAATTTAATTCTTTCCATTAACTCATTAAATCTCGATTCAGTATAATTAATCATGTTTAATTATAAATCTTCATTGCCTAATTAATCTCAATTAAGTTAAATTAATCTCATTTAATTTTCGTTACCCTGATTGATTTTTGACGAAATGTCTAAAATATTCAGAATATCAAATTAAAACTATTAAGCTTTTTAAGTACAGTGACTAATAAATATAAACATTTCAATTTTAAGTTCAAAATTAAAGGCCTTTGTATAAATTTTAATCTATTAAAATTTATACAAAGGCCTTTCTTGAAATTGATCTAATTTCGTTAGTCTCATAATTTTTGACATATATACATATTCCCAACGAATTGGATTCATTACCATTCAATTTTCTTTCATTAAATCACATTCCTTAAATAATATAAGGTAATCAAATTCAATTAAATATTTTTTTTATTCATGGTAATTATTATTTTGACAAAGAAATTGATGTGCTCTCACATTGTCATGACCTGAACCTGCCCCTAAAAGTTTGGATCATAACTGGCCAGTAATCACTTGATTACCTTCGGCCTCAAGCAAACATACAAAATAATTATAATAATGGGGCCATAAATGGAAGCATACAACAAATGAAGAAATCCATTGAGTTGTGCCAATCTATGCAAAATTATAAAGCTTACACCATAATACATTCACATCATTTACATGCCCATGCAAAAATATAAGTACCTTAAGAAATTTTATACATATCGTTTACACATCCGAAGACCAAAATAGCAAAAACAAAATAAAGTCAAAGCATAATGGGAGTCAAAGGCAAAACTCCATCTCGGATGCGTGACTCGATAGGTTCATAAAAATAACTCTAGAAGCTGACTCTAAAAATGGACTCCATGCTGCGGATCACCTACATGTGCATACATAATATCGGTTGAGCGAAGCTCAATGAGTAATAATACAATAAAGCAGTGTAAATAGCGTAAGGTTCCCATAATATCCATAACCATAATACGGAACGACCTCGGACACATCATATAAACGGAACGACCTTGGGCCCATCATATAAACAGAATGGCCTTAGGCCCATCAATATCAGAACGGCCTCAGGGTCACATATTAATAGCTGTTCAAAATGACCTCAGGTCCAATCACATCTTATCATGTCATTAACAGAATGCCCTTGGGCCCGCATATTATACAAAACGGCCTCGGGCCCATTGAACGACCTCGGGCCCAAACATATCATAGCATAAACAGAAACGGAATGACTTTAGGTCCACATTGCACATGTTACGTAACATAAACGGAACGACCTTAGGTCCACATTGCACATGTCATGTAATATTTATGAAGTTCATTCATTTCAATCAAAACACAATGTCAGCATAATTCACCATTCATGGCTCAAGGTACACAAAAGAGAACATATATGCACAATATTATTACTCACAATGCGTTTGATCTTTCAGCGTTTCCTCCGGCACACAACCTACACAAACATTTCACACACACATTCGATAAATCATTTGTTTCAATTCGTACACTTTTCTTTCATAATTCACAACCTTCTTTAATGAGTTTCTAATCATCATTTCACTCCAAAAAGGATTTAAGTAAGGTTGAGAATGCGTTCAGATGGTCGGGAATATCAACACAAGAAAGCAGGGTTTTCTCTCCTGCCAGGCCGTACGTGCGGCCGGTCTAACCCCTCGGGCGATCTAGCTCTGCTCGTGCGAAAGTGCGTGCTGCTCGAGCATGCAGAATGGAACTCACCAAAATTGTTCATGTTCTGCTCGTGCAAAGCTCGTGGCCACACGAGCAGTCTGGGTACACACAGACAGTCCAAAAATGACACAAAAATGCAAACTTCCCAAACTCATTTCCAAGCCCAAATCAAAGCAAAACTCACTCAAAAACATGATATACTAGCATGATTTAGGTGTAATTCCACATTACACACATCAATCTTGTCTCACCATTAGATTCATGGTCTCATCTTTTTCATATATTCATAAATTACATACACAAGCGCAATACACATACAAACATGGTGAATCTTTCAACAAATCTTGGTTGTATGAACCATGTAGAGTTTATTTTATGCATCAATCACAAGAATGAACCCAAATCAAATAAAAATGGAGAGATTATGATTCAATTTCATACATTTAGCTCTAACCATTACATATCTCAAACCCTAACTCATAATTCCCAATTTCCTCTTGATTTCAAACAAAACATGAGATATATACAAGGATTCCAGGTAGATTATCATACCTTAGTACAAATCTAGGATTAGCCCCTTGAATCTCTTCCAAATCTCTAACTTTTCATCTTTCTCTCTCTCTCTAGCTCACTCTCTAGAGCTCTCAACCAAAATGATGAACACAAGAGCTAGGGATATATAAATTAGGCTAATTAAAACATTACAAATCGTAATTTTTTAAAATTTCACCGTGGGCTCTAAAAATCATGTTAATCACATATATGAAGTCGGTTTTTGTTTATCGTGCCTCTAGGACTTGCAATTTCAATTCAAAGTCCCAATCACAACAGATATTCCTACATTCAATAGATATTATTTCAAATTCACATAATTCATATACTTAAACATGCAAATTCATATCAAACATATAATTACATGTATAATTAAGCATAATATGGGTTGAGTTATCACACAACTCATTAATTATATTCTTTTCTAAATATCAATTTCATTATTCCATATAATCCAATAAGTTTAATTTTAATTAAAAGTATTTAAAGATGATTAATATTAATTATTGTAATTAGCATTATTCGAGGTGTTATATTTCAATGATGGGATGATGAAAATGGAATTCGAAGGCAAAAGTGGTGGTCACTAAAAACTATGTTTTATTGAGGGTTTGTTTGACAAGTTGACTTTTTGCATTAAAATAAATAAATAAATCATACATCTCAGCCATTCACAATTTTTTTTTTTTATATATAACTAAAAGAGTCATTTTTAAACACATTCATTTTATTTGGTTCCAATTTTTTTAATTTCCTTTTTTTTTTTGTCTTTAGTTATTTTTTAAAAAAAATATTTTAAGCAAATTTTATATTTTTTTTAGATACACTTAATGTAAATACAATTAAAAAGTATAATATTGTGAAAAAATAATAAAAAACTCACTAAATACTAAAAATACAATATATATATATATATATATATATATATATAAATTCAATACATTTTCGTGTTCTCGTATATTTATTAATTTTTTAAAATATTTATTTACAAATATTTTACTTATTAGGTACATCTAGATTAGGTGCATCAAAAAAGTAAAAAAAAAAAATCTTAAAATATTAAAAGAAAAATTACTAAAAAAGCAACACCAAAAATAAAATTAAAAAAAAAAAATCAATTTTGCAAAAGTTGAATTCAGAAAATTAGAACCAAAACCCTTTTTTTTTCACCCCATATATATATATATATATATAAAAGAGTTAATGTAACGTCCTCAAAATAATACATAATTCCCACATCCAATCCTTCCATAAACATGATAGATAGTTTACATTGCCATACAAACATCAGAGTTAATATTACAAAAGTGTATTTCATATTAATTACAAATGTTCACAAAAATAATAGAATGCCCTGTAGGCTTCATCTTTCCAAGTTGCTACTTGGTCAATCAAAAGAAAAGTTCTAACTCTCTTACAGGTAAAGCCCTCGGCTTGCATTTACATATAACCAACAGAATAAATAACAAAGTAGAGTCTTCAACTCCGAAGACCTCCTGTAGGCACCCCATTTTTGGCCGACTTTAAGACTCAGACGTCACTGTTTGAGCGCTCGGTGATGACGCATATTGTGCTCGTTCTGAGGTTTCAGAGTCTCGGCTGCGAGCCTTGCCTCCGGATTTCGGGGCTCATTTGTGCTTTGCCTCGGTTTGCGAACCAGGTCCTGTTTTCTCTATTTTCTCTTCCCGAAGGGAGCGAGAGGTCTCGTAGACCATCTCTCAGTGGCCGTACGCTACGTTTCGTGGCCATAGGCCATTTTTCCCGTTTGGAGACCAGTTTTCGGTTTTCGGAGCCGTCGACCGTGTGCCTCGGTTCGGGACCGCTTAACTACCTCCATTTGCTCCGGTTTTTAGCACACACCTTGTTTCCTCTCTTTTGAGGGACACTGTGGCCCGAGAGACCACCTTCGTGGTCACACGCCACTTCCGGTATCTAACAACCTGTTTTCGGGGCCCCGGGCTACGCGTTTTGGCCCCCGAACCCTCGTTTTGCATCGGTTAGGGTTCTTTTTTGGTATGGACCCTATTTTCATTGTTAGGAAGGTGGTAGGATGGTGGGAGACCGACAATTCTTTTGAAAACCATTTTCTCTCTCCTCCGGCTGATTTTCTTGACAAAAAGCTGGTTTTTCTCACTTTTGGACCTTTATTTCTGGTCTCCCATACCACCATTGTGT
The DNA here is from genome assembly GCF_055761805.1 of Camellia sinensis. Taxonomy (NCBI): domain Eukaryota; kingdom Viridiplantae; phylum Streptophyta; class Magnoliopsida; order Ericales; family Theaceae; genus Camellia; species Camellia sinensis. Next base: position 89,887,596 of record NC_138965.1, read on the forward strand.
TGTACTCATCTGGGAGGCCACCAATATGGGTAGACCGACCAGCTTGTCTTCCTGACCCTTTTGAACCTTGCTAGAAAGCTAGTTTTTCTCTCTCCTAGGTCACATTTTCTGGTCTCCCACCATACAGCTGTATTCTACTCATTTGGGAGGCCACCTTTCTGGTATGGCCGACCAGCATTTCAGCTTGACCCTTTTGAACCCTGGTCAGCCAACCACCTCCTTTTTGGCCCACCTGAGTGCAACACAACTGTGCCAGCTGTGAAGCACTTGACCCTTCCTCTGAGATTTTGACCCTTTTTTTGGTCTTCTTAAGGGGGTTTTGACCCTTTTGCTTAGCTTCAAGGAGAAGCTTGACCCTTTTGTGAAGCTTCTTGAGGAAGCTTGACCCTTTTGGTCTAGCTTCCTCAAGAAGCTTGACCCTTTTGGTTAAGCTTCTTTGAGAAGCTTTGACCCTCTCTTGAGGCTTCTCCAAGAAGCCTTGGCTCTCTTCCTCTATAAAACAAACCTTCCCCCTCCATTTGCAAGGGTTAGAAAATTTAGCAAAGGCATATACATACTCTCCTCCATATCTTTCTCATCCAAGCTCAAATACTCCATTGTTCTTGGCCATTACACCACACCTCCTAGCACAACACCTCCACCATCTATCCAAGAACCCTGAAGCTATTTTTCAAAGGTTAAAGGCTCACCTTGTTGGTCCAGAACTTGCTACATTGCTGTGCTACAAGGGTAAGTCATCATTTCCCCCATTTTTGCATTATTTTGCTTCATAACTTAGCCCTATTTGCAAGCATTTGTGGGTTTCATATTAAACTGAAAAGTGTCTTATTTTGAACTCCTCTTGAAGTTTGTTTAAGGATACTTTTTTGTTTGAGGTCATCTACCTCCTTTTATGCTCCATCCCACTTTGTAGGCTTATTTTGCTTCCTATCTTAGCCTTACTTGCAAGAATTTTCGAGATTTTTCATAAACTGAAAAAAGTCTTATTTTGAGCCCCTCTTGAAGTTTGATTACGGGAATTTTTCTGTTGGGGGTCATCTACCCCCTTGTATGCTTGTTTGCATCTTGTTTTGAGCCTTGCATCTAGGCCTTTATTGCATGCTTTGTTTGGCCTTCTAGCCACTAAAATCTAGTGGATTTTCAGTGGTTATCACACTGTTTTGAGAGCCAAAATCAGAGGGGGGTGACCCCCTCTCTCATTGTCTTGTTTGTTGGCCCTTTTGGCCTTCCAAAGGACCCCCATTTTGCATGCTTTGAAGTCTTGTTTCAGACCATTTTTTGTGAGTTTTTAGGTCTGCCTTAACTCTGTCCAGAGCCCCTTTGGCCATATTTTGTGTCTATCATGCATGTGTGGAGCAATCCTCCTTAAGGCCTTTCAAAGGGGCTTTCATTTGCATGCTTCATTGACCCATTCCAGGGCCTTTTTGGTGGGTTTTAGGACCCTCATAACCTATTTCCAGAGTTGGTTTTTCCATTTGGTGTGTCCATCATATAGGTGTGGAACAACCCCTTGCATGGCCCTCCAAAGCAGCGCATCATTTTTGCATGCATTGACTGAGTTTCAGTGGTTATTTGGGTATATTTTAGCATACCATGTTGCTATTTTTGGCTGGTTTGGTGACCTCTCTTGTGCTTCATATACACGTAATGTAAACCATGCTTACTAGCCTATGTTGCATGTTGTTTTAGCCCTTCATGTTAGCACTTTTTGGCCATGCTTAGAACTATTAGGACTGCCTTGGCTTTGTTTTCATGCCTCATGGACAAATAATGCTTGCTTTGCATACTTGTTTTGAGTTTCGGGGCTTATTTCGTGCATTGGGTGACATGTTTCCATGATTTGGGACCATTGAGCATCTTTTTTTAGAGCTGGAAATTGCATGTTTGTATGCCATCTTTCATCCCTTACCATGCTTTGGTAGAGTGGCATTTGATGCCTTAGGATCGATCCCCTGCATCATGCATGTTTGCATGTGTTTTGGTTGTCTCATTTCCATCATATGGCCACTGATGTGAGTGTGGCTAAGGTCCACTCATATTGGTGTAAGTCCATCTTGCATTGTGTATGCCATTTCAGTCTGTAGCATTGCGTATGCTAGGTTGCATGTTAGAGCATTGTGCATGCCATGTTATATCACGCGCATTGTGTATGCCATTTTAGTCCATAGCATTGCGTATGCTAGGTTGCATGTTAGTCGTATTCTGTATGCCATCTCATTTGCGTTGTGTTTGGGATAGGAGTTAGCCCAAACACGGGAAACGAGGGACGTTTTGTTCTCAAAGTGACGAAACGTGTCTCAATTCTCGATCGCCGACACTCCGGATTAACCATGATGGAGTCTAAGCCTTGTTGTGTTTATACTTGCATTCATTCCATTGAGTCGAGCAATTCGACTTCTTGGCCATCATGCATCGAGATGCATGATTGGTGGCACGAGGATCGAGGTCTACACTTCCTTGAGCTTGTGCAAGGACAGGAAGAGTGGTCTTGCACACATATGTTGAAATGCCTTGCTTTCTCTCCCTCTTTCCTTTGTTGCAGAAAAACCAGGATCCAGGGGTAGAAAGTGGTCAGCCGACTAGGTTTTCTGGCAGGGCGACCACCTTCTTTTGGTTTCCACCACAAAGGGTGGTCGGCAGGTGTCTCCCAAGCCAATACCTAGTCGGCAGCCTTCCCAGGGTGGAGTTTCAGCCTCGTGGAGCCTTGTGCAAATTTCTAAAATCAGTTGCAAACAAAGGTGAGGCGAGGCATCCCGATGGAATTTCCCGATGAGGCGACTCGAGCATGCATGCATCCATTGTCACCCAAAACAGAGTCGAGGCAGTCACTTTCATGTAGTTTACATGCTTACTTAGCTAGTTTGTGAATTAGTTAATGTTGTGTAATAATTTGCTGTAGCTGTTATTTATTCGGATTGTATTATTTATTCAGACGCCTCGAGGGGGCCAATGTTGTAATAAGTGTGCGTGTGTGTGATATATGTCTTCCAACCCCATGTCTTTCTCCCTTTTATTTACCAGCTTATGATGGTTAGTTTAGAGCACGTTTCAATTAGCATACTTATGCTCGCATGTTTGCATCCATTCATCTGTCTTGCATGCACCGGGCTCGGCACATCACACTAACTGCATTGTATTTCGATTCCGAGTTGAATACGTGTTAGTTGTAGCATTTCACATGCCATTGTAGAATAGCCGAGCCTATTTTAGTTGCATTTTGCATGTGTTGCATTAGGCATTCCAGCATAGTTAGGATTCGTGCATGATTTCTAATCAGCTTCTGTTTTGGCTTGGAGTACTCGGTAAGTTTTATGCTTTAGCACTCTTGCACGCGTGTGAGTGACTGCCATGATAGCATGCTTACCATGAGGCTATTTGCTTATGTGATATATCTGCCTGAATGCCTGTGGGTGAAGGTTGGATTATCTGAATTGGAATAATGCATTGACTGCGAGTTTTAAGCCCACTAGATAGTGGCAAAACCATCTTCTCTAAGCCCACCCGAGGGTGGCAAAATCTGCATTTTTAGCCTACTTGCGAGTAGTAAAGCGCTTTAAAAAACAAACATGAAATGTTTTGTTCCAATTCAGGCGATCCAGTCTATACTTGAATGATGTGCGCATCACATAGTAAATCTAGGCTAATAATCGAATTAAGAACGCATAATGTTTTCAAAACTAGATATCATGGTTAGTAGAGGTCGATCTTTGATCGGGCGAGCGGGGGTGCTCACGAAGTGACCTTCCCCAATCGTAACCAAGTACCCGAGCCGAGACAACTTTGGTGATGACGGACACGTGGCCTTCGACACGAGTCAGGCTTTTCTAAATTGCCCCAAAAATAAAATATTTAGGTGACGATTCTGTATCTGGCAAAGCAGTCTATGTTTGGCAATTCTTTCAAAAAAATCTGTTTTCAGAAACGATTTGCCAGATTTGGACTCTTTGATGATTCATCGGTCTTGCATTGCACTCTGTGAGATTAGATACAGGACCATGACTTTGAGTCCTGAGTTGTAGTGAGCTCAAATGAATAGAATGGGATTCCCTCCCGGGGCGTTCGGGGACGTCTACTGTTTCTGGCGACTCCGTTGGGGAGTTAGAGAACTTGACTCAAACTCATGATATCTGGTTTTGACTACGCTTATGTATTTCTTTGCATTGCATTTTCATTGGTGCGCCTAGGACACCGTGTTTGCCGTATGCTATTCCCGAATGGTTTGCCAGAGGCTCACTTTGCGAAGCGTGCCATAAGGCTGACCGGTTGCGGGCTCTGCCACGACGAGAACACAAACCCCGGTTTTACCGGGGCACCCTTTTGACCATTCGACCTAGTGCATATTCGGAATCCATAGTGACCATTCCAAACTATGATAGGTTGCTTACCCGATTATAGGTTGTTTGAAACTGCTGCATGCGTAGTGAAACCCTAGCTCCGGACAAAATAGGACAGGGAAACCCTACCCCTAACATAGGGGTGTTTTGGCTCTCACTTGAGTGTTATGTGCTTTTAGAGTGCGTCTCTACAGGAATGCATGTATCAGTTTGCAAGTTTGGGCATCAGACCTGTGGGCACCAGTTCAGTATTTTGGGAATCAGTTATCTGTGGGTATCAAATTCAGTTTTAGGGACAGTGATTTGGGGATAATGATCAGTGTTTGAGAACAGTATTTGCAGCTTATCAACTGTGTGTTGTGATACCCAACTGTGTTTTGTGTGTTATGCTGTCCGTGTGTCTGTCTGTTTATTTCTTTATTATTGCTTTATTTTATCTTTTTGCTAGGTAGTTTAGCACAGTTGCTTCAGACCAAGCAGATATTCCCCAAGCACTCTGGACAAGAGGTCGCCGACTCAATCGATCTAAGGATTTGGTTGACGGACAACCAGTGTTCCACTCTCTACCTCCAGTTATCAGACAGAGGCCGAGAAAACGCAGTGTGTCTGAGCAGAGATTGCCAGAGCAGTGGTCTACCCCATCAGTAGACAGTCGGGCTGAGGTCTCAATTGTTGCCATAGAGATAGATATACCAGTCAATCAAATGGATCAGCAGAACACGTCAGGGATGGAGGCAATGATGCATCAACTCCAAGAGAGCACGAAAGCCATGCAGGAGGACGACATCTGCCAAGCGGAATTTGCCAAGCAGCAGGCTGCGATCATGGCCTAGTAGGCCGAGCTAATCACCAGGTTACAACAGCAAACCGGAGCATCTTCTTCGCATCAAGCTCCTCTACCACCAGGAGTTTCGCCACCCGAGGAGGTACTAAATGTCCAGGGAGAGACGGACATTCTGACAGGGCTGGCTCCGCCCTCGATTCTATGTCAATTGTCCAAGGCACCTACGGCTATCAATCAACCGGATTCTCCTTTCGAGTTCGAGGTCGACCCTACAGTATTGAAACTGAGCAAGCTTGAGAAGTTGTTCAAGAAATCCCAAGGGGTGAAGTCTATCCCGGACATTGAGGACGGGTACACTGACGTCGCTGTGACGCTGCCGGATAGGTTCAAAATGCCACAAATTGATCGCTTTGATAGATCTGGGGATTCCATGGTACATCTCCGTTTGTTCTCCGATATACTACGACCGATGGGCCTCACCAGACCGCAGAAGCTTTCATTATTCGGCCGGACCCTGTCGAGTGTGGCTGCTATCTGGTACACAAAATTAGAAGACGATGTTAAGCGAAACTGGGATGAGATGGTCGAGGCTTTCATTGCACAATACTCCTATAATACACAAATCGAGATTACAACCCGTCTTGAGACAACAAGGCAGGAGCCTAAGAAGAGCTTCTCTGAATTCGTAGCCCGGTGGAGGACAAAGGCCTCGATGATGACCCTAAGGCCTACTGATAAAGACCAAATCCGGATGATTGTGCGCAATCTCTAGCCTAAGCTGATGCAGAAAATGATCGTGCTCCCTTTCCCTACCTTTTCAGATTTGCATGAGATGGGAGTATAGATTGAGGATGCCTTGAAGCAGGGCTTGATCGATAATGACAGAGAGCAACCCAGAAGAACCTTCAACCGCAACAACAATACAGGCACTAGCAATGTCGCAAATGATAGAGCTTTAGAAGTAAGCATGGTCACCACCATTCCCCCTCCAAGACCCATGGCAGCTACACCTTTCTCTGGCGCGTCCGGAAGCAACACACAAACCACCAAATACCAACCTCGAGGCCAAAGAACCTTCACCCCATTATATATGCCCATATCCAAGGCTTTAGGGGTATTAATCAAGAAAGGGCACTTAAAGCCCCTAGAGCCGAGGCCATTACCAAATCCACTCCCTCCCTCTCATAACCCAGCAAAATACTGCACATATCACCAACAACATGGTCACGACACTGACCAATGTTTTAGATTGCGTCACGAGATTCAGGATCTTGTTGACAAGCAGGTGATTGTGCCTCCAGAAAAACCCAATGTCACAACAAACCCTCTCCCACCGCACAACCAAGCTCCACCCCCCAAACGTATTAACTTTATCCAGATTGGGGTCGTGTCTTACGATCCTAGCATATATATTACCCCGTCCCACCTACCCAAGCTGGAGGTGCTCCTTCCTGACTGCACTGACTTATGCATGTTAGACATCTCCAGAACCCAACCTGAACCAATGGTGGTGACTGGCGAAGACAGAACAGGGGAGATTGCAAGGTAGAATGGAATTGTTGAGTCAGAATTTGAGGAATCTGGGAGTTTTGCTGAGGAGGTATACAGTCCGAGTGACTACATTCTATCAGTAGGCCAGGTTGGGCCAAATGTGAAATTGCCGGCAGAGGCAAAGCTTTGTGTGATACAGGGGGATGAATTTGGTCAAAGGATAGATGACTTGGCAGCTGTGGAGGAGGATTTTGCTAACCTCCAATTTTTCAATGAACAAGATCCAGAGGGCATGGTAGTCAACTGGTTAGATTTTGAGGAGTCAGCAGACGTCACCGAGTGGCTTGATGACCTACCAGATGCTGTCGACGAAACTCAGTTGGGACAAGGCCCGGCAAGGGCAAGAACATCAATTGTGGCCGGAAGGGCCGAAAATCAGAATGCATCGCCGGAGAGCGCCGGTGCTAAGAATTTCGCTCAGGATCTGGGCATTTTGAATATAGGAATTATTGAACAGCTAGTTGTACTAACGCAGTTAGAACAAGAAAGATTTGGGGATTCTGAGAGAATCAGGAAAGCTAAAGCCCTCGTGGGGACTGAAAGTGCTGTGTGCACGGGTACAGTGAATGCTGCGAGCATGTGGACGGAAAGTACTGTGGGTATAATTGTACCAGAGCCGGACAGGTGTCTGTTGGCTACCGATGGAATGTAGTGGGAGGACGATGATCTATGTCTTGCCCACACGGATGAGGATTGGGGGAGCAACCAACCAGACGATACCTAGTACATCGGCGAAGTCAATCATATGACTAGAAGCGGGCGATATTTCAAGCCCCCACATCTGGATCAGCCAGAGGCATCTGGGAAAGATAAGGAGGCGGAGAAACAGAAAGAGAAGCAACTCAAAGAAGAGGTTGTACTGAAGTAGTTGAAAAAGATACAAGCAGACATCTCCATCTGAGGACTGCTTATGGCATCGCGAGTGCATCGACGAGCTGTCTTATCGGCCATGGACGAGGCCAAGCTCTCAATAGACACCACGCCCGAACAGCTAGTGGGCTTAGTTTTTCAGGGAGGGGCTACCCCGATGTTGACTTTCTCTGACAAAGAATTGCCACCTGAGGGTGCGAACCATAACAAGTCACTCTACATCTCTGTGGAGTGCAGAAAGAAATGGATACCCGTGGTGCTCGTCGACACAGGGTCCGCCATCAATGTGTGCCCGGCAAGAACTGCATATGCAATCGGTTTAAAGACCGCGGACTTTGTGCCGACAGCCCAGGTAATTCGGGCATATGATAACACAAGCCAGGAAGTAATGGGGACAGTGAAAATTCAGACCAAGGTCGGACCGAGACAGCACGAGGTATACTTTCATGTCTTAAAAGTTCCTACGACCTTCAATCTACTTTTGGGACGATCATGGTTGCACCAAGTAAAGACAGTTTCATCCACCTTGCATCAGATGGTGAAATACAACCATGGGAAGGGAGTAGCCATCGTTTTTGAAAATTCATCGATTCATCCACCGCCGGAGGTGTCTACACCAGTCCTGGAAATTAAGCACGGTATGGAGGATGTGTTCGTATCCGATTTCACTCTGGCAGAGGCCTGGGTCATGAAGAACATTTTGGCTGTTAATGAGGGGGTGTATGTCAGTGCTCATTCAGTATACCTTATGAACAAGCTTCAACACATCCCCGTGATAGGATTGGGAAAGAGCGGCCGGAAGGGCGTTGCAACGTTGGCCGAAGGGCCACACAACCCACATACCTTTGGTTTGGGTTATTTGCCCACCAAAGAGGATTGGGTGAGATAAGGTAGGGAGATGGCTGGGAGAGCCAGAGCAAAGAAGGCAGGGAAGCCATATGAGTTAATGCACCGACCCATCCAGGGTACCCTAAATGGACGCTTTGTCCGGGAAGGGGAGGACTTTCCATTTTGTGGCTTCCCAGAGCCATGGATAAACGAAGAGAAGTGCCGTGTGCTGGGGTTTGAGATTTTCTTTGACCTACAGTTAACCGGGGATGACCTTGCCGAAGAACAGACAGACCCATTAGCTGAGGCTGAGCAGAGCAAGAAAGTGGGGTCTGAGGACGCCGAAAGTGAAATGGGGGTAGTACCGGCATGTCTACTTTCAGATCCTCCGATCGAACAGAAGTGCTTAGGGGATAACTTCTTGGTATGCGTGATCGGGAATGAAATGGCTGTGGGCCTACCAGCAAATATTTTGGATGCATCTATCGCACCCTCTCTAATTTGGTAGTATGAAAAGGGATTTTTGTCAAGCAGCACCGGGTCAGGTAGTGAGCCGGAATCTGATTCCACTGAGTCTGTTGAGTTGGAATCAGGTTCCAGCTCGACTGAATCTGAGTTCGGTATTCCAGGGGGTGATAACCAGGATACCACAGTCTTGTCCAGGTCGTCTTTTTCTTTCTCTTTTGAGTCTGTTGTAACCGAAGAATTGGACGATTTGGATGTGCTTAATGAGAATGATGTGGTTGTGGTTTCTGAGTACTTTTCTGTGCCCTTGATTTATTGCATTAACTCAGACTTTCAAAATTTTGATGAAAACGACGAGGAAGAAATTCCTCCGGTTTTGCAACGCTTAATTGAACAAGAGCAGGAAAGATTTGTTAAACCCTTAATGGATGAAATCACTATTGTGAATATTGGTACTGAGGAGGACCCGCGGCTGGTCCAGATCGAGTCCACGTTGTCTTCGAGGAAACGCGAGCGCTTAGTCGCTTTATTAAAAGATTTCAAAGATGTTTTCGTGTGGTCCTATGAAGACATGCCTGGAATCGATCCTGAGATTGTACAACGCCGGATCCCTCTTGACTCCGAGGTCCGACCTGTTAAACAAAAACTCAGAAGGAGCCGCCCGGACTGGGCTCTCAAGATTAAGGAAGAGGTCACCAAGCAAATTGACGCAGGCTTCCTACTGGTATCCGAATACCCGACTTGGTTGGCCAACATAGTTCTGGTGCCGAAGAAGGATGGCAGGATCCGAGTATGCGTGGATTTCAGAGACTTGAATAGAGCTAGTCCGTAGGACGACTTCCCCTTGCCGCATATCGATGAGTTGGTGGACTTCACAGCGGGGCATGCTTTGCTTTCGTTTATGGATGGTTTCTCAGGCTATAATCAGATAGTAATGGCACCCAAGGACCGGGAGAAGACTGCATTCACCACCCCGTGGGGGACATATTGCTACAGGGTAATGCCATTTGGGCTGAAGAATGCTGGAGCTACATATCAACGGGCCGCGACCACAATATTGCACGACATGATCCATAAAGAGGTTGAGGTGTATGTGGACGACATGATTGTCAAGTCCAAAGAAAGAGAGGGCCACTACACCGCCTTGCAAAATTTCTTTTAAAGGATCAAAGAATTTCGGTTGCGGCTGAATCCTCAGAAGTGTACGTTTGGTGTTACAGCAGGGAAAATGCTGGGGTTTCTGATTACACAAAGAGGTATCGAAGTTGACCCTTCCAAAATCAAGGCCATCCTAGAAATGCCACCACCAAGGACTGAAAAGGAGGTGCGAGGCTTTCTGGGTAAAGTGCAATTCATAAGACGGTTTATCTCAAAATTAACCTTGACTTGCGAACCACTTTTTGGCCTCCTGAAGAAAGGAAATAAATTCCAATGGGACGGCCAATGCCAAGCTGCTTTTGAACGAATCAAGAAATGCTTACAGAACCCGCCCGTGTTGTCACCACCAGAGCCGGGGAGACCGTTGATTTTGTATCTTTCAGTAACTGAGACTACGATGGGCTGCATGCTCGCGCAAGAATTAGAGGACAAAGTGGAGAGAGCCATCTACCACCTGAGCAAGAAGATGCTGGAGTATGAGACTCGCTACACACCGTTGGAAAAGGCTTGCTTAGCCTTGGTATGGGCTACCAGGAAGCTGTGGCACTACCTGTTATCTCACTCCGTAATGTTGGTTTCACGATTAGATCCCATCAAATATCTCTTTGAGAAACCAGCACTTACGGGTAGGCTAGCTTGTTGGTTGTTGTTGCTTTCCGAATTCGATTTGAAATATGTGATGCGCAAGTCAGTCAAGGGAAGAGCGGTAACAGAGTTCTTAGCCGATCATCCAGTGGAAGGAGGTGAAGCAGTTGAGTACTTATTCCCAGATGAGGCCATTTTGAATATCGAAGATGAGTTTTGGACGATGTACTTTGACAAAGCGTCGAACCAGTATGGGTATGGGATAGGGGTGTTGCTGATAGCACCCGATAATTCCCATATCCCTTTAGCATTTAAACTCCGATTCAAAGTCTCGAACAACGAAACAGAATATGAGGCATGCATTGCCGGTCTAGAAGTGGCCTTGGAACTAAGGGCAAGACGGTTGGATGTCATTGGGGACTCGAACCTTGTTGCATCCCAAGCTAAAGGGGATTGGAAGGTCAAAGAGGAAAAGATGATAATGTACCACTAGACCTTGGACCTGCTGATTCCTCGGTTTGAGAAGCTAAACTTCACTCATCTACTAAGAGAAAACAATAGGTTCGTAGATTCACTAGCAACTCTATCTTCCATGATAGACATCCCGTTTGGAGTCCGGATGCGTCCAGTCATCATCGACCAGAAATTTGCGCCGGCTTACGAGTCGATTGCTGCTATAGATGAGGTTCAAGATGAGAACCCCTGGTACTACGATATTTGGAATTTCTTGGAGAAGAAAGCATATCCACCAGGGGTAAATGCCAAGGATAAAAGGGCAATCAGAAGAATGGCCGTTCAGTTTATTATCTGCGGAAGTAAATTGTATAAAAGAGGTCATCTGGGAATGTATAAGCTGTGCGTTGAAGCTGAAGAATCGAAACGCCTAATAGAGGCCATCCATGGAGGGGAATGCGGTGTGCATATGAACGGGGTAATGCTAGCGCGGAAGATCCTCAGACAAGGTTATTATTGGTCCACCATGGAGAAGGATTGTATCGGCTTTGTTCGGTGATGCCACAATTGTCAGATCCATGCAAACCACATGAACATTTTGCTGTCAAAGCTGTACAATATGACTTCATCATGGCCATTTTCAGTTTGGGGAATCAATGTGATCGAGGCTGTCACTCCGAAGGGGTCGAATGGGCATGAGTTCATCATAGTCGCGATAGATTATTTCACGAAGTGGGTTGAGGCCCAATCTTATGCAGTGTTGAAGGCGTCGCACGTTGCAAAGTTTATCAGAAACAACATCATCTATCGTTATGGGGTCCCAAACGAGGTCATTTCAGATAATGGTTCCCATTTCAAGAAGGAAGTGATTGACTTGTTCGAAAAATACAACGTGGCTTTTCATAAGTCATCCACATACCGGCTGCAAACCAATGGAGCGTTTGAGGCCGCCAACAAGAATATCAAACACATACTGCAGAAGATGGTGGAAACCTACCGGGATTGGCCAGATAAGCTGCCGTTTGCTCTGTGGGGTTATCGGACGTCAATTCGAACTTCTACTGGGGCGACTCCGTATTCATTAGTTTATGGGATGGAGGCCGTTCTACCTATTGAAATTGAGGTTCCGTCTTTGCGAGTACTGGCTGAGTGTCAAATAGCCGAAGCAGATTGGCAGCAGAGCAGAATTGAAGAACTCATGCTTTTTGGTGAGAGAAAACTGAAAGCACTGTACCATGTTCAAGGTTATCAGTGCAGAATTGCCAGGGCTTTCAACAAGAAGGTTAAGTCGAGGAATCTAAAAAAAGGAGATTTGGTGCTCAAGGACAACCGAGCTCCCATTCATGACCCTAGGGGCAAGTTCAGACCCAATTGGACTGGTCCCTACATCACTAAGTCTATTTGGTCAGGTGGAGCTGTGGTTTTAATGGACCTAGATGGCCTAGAGTTCTCACAGCTGATCAACATGGATAAGTTGAAGAAATATTACCCCTGAGAGGCTCGCTAGGCCAAAAACCCAAAAGGGCGACCTAGGCAAAAGTCAGAGCACAAAAAATTTGAAATTATAAAAACTGAGCTCGCAAGGTTGAAAACCCGTAAAGGGCGGCCTTGGCAAAAGTTAGAGCGTAAAAGGAGAGTGAAAATACTCGAGTGAACCTGAGCCTGAACTACGTAAGGCTTGATTCCCATCTTTGGGATACGTAGGCAACTTCATCCTGAAGTTCAGCCATAAACTTTTCCCTGATCAACTTTGTCCATTTGATCAACTCGGCCATCTTTGTCTATTTAGCATTCAAGAGTTCGGTTATGATCTCCGGTGTAGTGCTTTTCAAACTAGGGGCAACTTTCCGTTACTGTGCAGTGCCGCGGTACTATTCAGACTAGGGGCAACTTTCCAATTGCTAGGATCCGAGGTTGTGCATCTAAGTGATGGATTTCAGGCGTGTCCAGTTCTGATCCATATCGAAAATGGTTTTGAAAAGTTTTAATAAAAGTTGACTTTGTTCAAAATTAATCTTTTTACAACTTAGACCATTCTTGGACCAAAGCGGAACATTTTCAGTACCTACAACCTTCAATTTCATTGATTTCAATATAGAGTTCTCCTGCTCTTGCATACAAATGGAAGTTGTTTTTTTCTTACATTCATAAAGAAAGCTTGAAAGTACTAATGAAGCAATAAATCCGAGGCATAGATAAGTCAGGTGTCCCTGCGCCCCCTCCCAGAGCTGGTTGAAGCCTCTGATGCCAAGCTGGGGCCCAATCTGTGCCTCTTCATTGAGCCAATCTATGCACTCATCAGACAAAGTGCAACTAAAAGTAGGAGCGGGGGCCAGGAGTTCTCTAGTCGTCCACGCTGTGGCGTACCGAGCAAGCTGCGCACCTTGAACTGGGAATGCAGCTGGGTACTCTATTCCCTCTGGCGGGCAAATTTGATCATGGCCGAACTGGCGCTGGAACCGAAAAAGAAAATAGAGCACACAGTGTGTCATGCCAATCAATTGAATTCCAGGTTGACGAGTCATGTTGTAACTCATTGTCGGCAGATTGAGCCAAGGGTAGCGCCAAACGATGCGGTTTGTAGAAAAACTGCACATCTAGTTGTACCACCACCCCTTATCTAGGGCATCGACCAAGCGTTGTCGAAAAAAGTAGCCGCGAGCTGAGTATGCTGGGCATGACTCCACAATCTGTAACTTGTCTATCAACCACACCTGGGGAGGGATGAAAAATGTGAGAATAAAGAATAGAGAGATATACGATGAGAGAAAAGAAATAAAAGGGTTTTGTGAGAAAAACTGAGCCTGAAGGCCGAGTGATGTGAGCTATACATATGTGAGATTGGGTGGGAAACATTACCTGCAATAGTAGTGGGCTCCCTGCAAGCTTAGCCGTCTCCCAGCGATGAAAAGCGTCTAAGCCCATCAATGTCTCAGCCAATGTCATGGCGACGCAGCTCTTGCCCTCCTTCAAACCTTGGGCAACCTCGATCAACCGGACACTGAATCCACTGGAGCCTGGGGCAAGCAAGAAATGAGATAGCAAGCATAGGCAAAGCGCATGCCGCCGATAGCCATACCAATGATGGTCGCCGCGGTCACTAGCATTAGAAAACCAGTGAACCAAGCTTGGGATGTCCAGCTCCCTATCGTGAACCAATGATCGAGCATCATGCAAAGTGAGGCCGCACATTCGTCCTAGGGCTTGGACGTGGCCAAATCGGAGTTGAGGCAAGATCTCCTCATTGCGCTCGGATTCCATCAAAGCTTGGAAATCTTTGAAAGTATGATACATCTCTTGCCCGCTAAAGCTAAAGACGTGTGTTACCGGGTTCCAAAACCTTGCCGCGGCATGGAGGAAAGGAAGATGTAGCGGAGTACGGCCCAGCGTGAATAGTGCATTCAAGCCGAAGCCCCAAAAGTTCAACTTTTTTGAGTCATCTAGAGAAACAATCCAAGCTGTGGGATTTTGGGCAAGGAACGCCTTCATTTTGGTGCAAAATTGAGATAAAACGGATGAACCATGAAGCTGGGACTTTTATAGAGGATAAGGCACTATTCGGGGGACACGTGTCAACAATTTGGTGGTTGCCAAGCTACGTGGTCGGCCGACCACCTTTTCTGGTAGGCCGACCACCCCTTTGGTTTTTAATGAAAAAAGCTGGTCGGCCAGGTCCCTTTGATGGTCGGCCATGAAGAGAAGTAAGGCTTTGGTCTTGTCCTAGCCTCTAGAAGAAAGTTCCTTGCATTTCCATGCATCGGGAGTGTTGAAGGTGTGAGTTTTCCTCTGTTTCGGATGCGTTCCGTCACTCCAAAATGCATTTTGTTTATCGAGCTGTTGTTAAGTCTTACTTATCGAGTTGTTGGTTTGCTTATCGAGTTGTTGTTTCGTTTGTCGAGTTGTTAAGTTTATCGAGTTATTAAGTTTTGTCAAACTGTTGAGTTTTGTATATTGAGTTGTTACTCTTTGTTTAATCAACATTGTTGTGTCTTGTTTATCAAGTAGTAAACTTGCTAAGGTTTTGTTATTTCTTAGTAAGTTAGGTTGTTTAGTTTATTGCGTCGGTTCACTACCTGACTTGGCAAATTTTTAACGCTCAATTTCCATTTTTTGTGTGCAAAATGATGCGATGCAATGCTAAGAACATAAAATGCAACACTTTTTCAAAAAGCTATTTCATTCCATCTTGCTTCCTTTGTTACAACATTTTACAACAAGGGTACAAATTTTACAAAAAATAAAACTGCCTAATAATGTACAAATGTGCTACAACTACTAGTAAAAAAAGGCAAATAAAGCAGGAACAACTATCAAGCATAGGAGTAAGAGGCCCTCTTCGTCATCTTCTGCGGAACAACCTCTGCACCATCATCATCATCAGAATTGGAGTCGCCACCCTCGGAATCCTCCTCGGCATCATCTCCACTACCGGAACCGGAACCAGAGTCATCCTCTCTGCCAGCGGATGTCTCTGACTAGGGATATGTAGGCTCCTCCTCCTCACTAGACTCCTCCTCTACGACAGGTGCTCTGCGTCTGCCTCGGCCGCAAGTCGAACCCCCTCTCCCAGCTCTCCGAGGAGGCCTAGATGACCCGGCCTGTGGCCCAGTATGTAGCGGAGGCATCTAAAAAAAAAGAGCGCAATTTGAATACATCAGCCAAAGTATGTGTATCAGATACAGATGCAAGAAAACTACAAAGAGTGGGTGTATGCAGATACAATACATGAATGTGGTGTGTGTCGGATGTGCTCAACACATACAGTCAATCAACGCAGTGAAATATTCAAGGTCAGCATGTCATCAGAAGTATGATAAATGCAAGAAAACTAAAGAGTACCCGGACACCGACGATGGACAACTGCGTCTCTCTCCGCAGGATCATGCCCTCGAGTGAGGCTACTAACTCGAGTAACCCCTCCGTATACTCCCTGGTAGGCTACATATACGAGCTCAAGTCATGAATAAGTAAATAAATGCCGAAGTACCTGAGTGGTAAACGAAAAGCAGTGGAACATACCAGTGGTGAGTCAGGATCACTGACGTATCGGTGATCGGGCATAGGGGGCTCTATCAGAATCGGGTAGGAAGTCCCGTATCGCCATCCTATCAACTCAGTCGGGATGTCTGGCCATCTGGCCTGATAATACGTCGGGGGAATCGGGGGGACCAGTCCAGCTCCACCTCTCGACGTGCCGGCCCTACTAGTCGAAGGAATATCTGCAGCCCGGGCCTGGCTCAATGATGGCTGTAGACGTCCCCGAACGCCCCGGGAGGACGAGTCCCATTCTGTTCGTTTTGGGTTCACTACAGTTCGGACTCTCCAATTGTCACGGTTCTAAATCTGAACCAAAGAGTCCAAATCCGGCAAATCGTTTTGAGAAAACAGATTTTTGAAAAGAAGTGCCAAACATAGACTGCTTTGCCAGATACAGAGTCGCCACCTAAATATTTTATTTTGGGAAATTTAGGAAACCTTGACTCGGTGCCAAAGGTCACGTGTCCATCCTCACCAAAGTTGCCTCGGCTCGGGAGCTTGGGTACGATTGGGAAAGGTCAGCTATGAGCACCCCCTCTCGCCCGATCCGAAGATCGGCCTCTACTAACCGTGATATTCGTTTTTGAAAACGTTATGTGTTCTTATTCCGGTTATTAGCCTAGATTTACTATGTTATGCGCACAGCAAACAAGTATAAACTAGATCGCCTAATTTGAAACAAAACATCGTATATCCGTTTGTTTGGAAAACGCTTTGAAATTTGCTACTCACAAGTAGGCTAAAATACGGATTTCAACGAGTTATCCCAACTCAAACAATCCAACCTTCACCCACAGGCATTCAAGCAGTTCATCAAATAAGCATCTAGCCTCATGTTAATCATGCTATCATGTTAACGTTCACACTCATGTGAGATGCTAAAGCATAAAGAGCTCACCTAGTACTCCGTGCCAAAACAAGAACATGTTAGCAATCATGCATGATCCAAGTCCATGTTTAAATGCCTAATGCAACGCATACGAAATGTCACTAGAGTAGGCTCGGCTAGTCTATAAATGACATGTGAAAATGCACAGATAGCATGTATTCAAGTTAGATTTGAAATACTTTAAGCAGTTACCATGATGCGCCGAGCCTGGTGCATGCAAGACTAATGAATGATACACGCATGCATAGCATAAGATATGCTAAAGTAAACATGTCCTAATACTAACCATCAAAAGCAGGTAAGTAAAAGGGAGAAAGAAGTGGGGGTTGGAAGACATGCACACACGCACCCACACTTATTACAAATTTGCCCTCGCTCGGAGGGACCGAAAGAATAATACAATTTAACTAACTAACAAGCTAATTAAATATTACAGACCACATAATTAATTAAGCAAATTAATTAATCTAATTTAAGCAATAAGTAGCCTCGGGAAGAGGGTCCAATGCGATGCGTGCTCAATTCCGCTCGAAAGTCACTGCCATGCACAAACTACCTCTGTTTACCCTGCTCTGCTCCTCTGAAAATTGCACAACTCCCAAAGAGCACTCTATGGATATTAGGGAGCATCACCGGCCAAGTGGGATCATCACCGGCCATTTTGAAGTGGTCATCGACCATCCATTGAGCTCTCGGCCAAATATATTTGGTCGGTCGGTAGTATATATGGCCGGCCGGCCAAAACTTCCTGCAGAAACCTGTTTGACAACAGCAGAGGGCAGACAAGGCATGGCAATGCATTTTCAAAACAATGTTTGCACCACCACCCCCCTTATCATGTTCATGACTCAAAGGAGAATGGTCCTCGACCCTCGGACCACCAATCGCGCATTTCGATGTGTGATGGCCCAAGAGCCAAGTTGTACAATTTCAATGGAATGAAATGCATATAAACAAACAAGAGGCCCAACCTCTATCATGGTGATTCAAGAGGCAAGGCATGCATGCCAAATGCAACCTAAGCATGTGAGCTAAGTATGCAACATGAGTATGGAGGCAAGTTTGCAAACATGCAATATGTACTAGGCACACAACCTAAGCTAACAAGCATGCAAGGCATGGAACCAAGCCCAAGGACTTAAACTATGGTCATGTGACACATGAAGCAAATGACCAAAGTGAAACAAAACAGCCCCAAATCATGCCAAAACAAGGTCAAAGACACACCTAGATGGCATCTAAATGGCCTATACATGGAAGCGTACGAAAGAGGCCAAACATGGAGCATAAGACATCAACCTCTTAAGGCATTAAAGGAGTATCAAATGCAAGCATACAAGCATGCTATAAGGACTGAAATGACATGATAAGTGGTTCCAAACCACTGAAACAAAGCAAGTAAAGCATGCTAGAGGGGTCAACACTCAAGGCCTACAAGGGAGATTGCATGGTAGCTATACAAAGCAAGACATGAATGACTCAAATGACCTAAAACAGTCCCTTAGCACATCAAAATATGCATATAAGCTTCACAAAGCTTAGCCAAAACACATGAGCATGGTAGTCTAAATGCTATGCATGTATTGAGGCAAATCATGGCATTACAAGGCATGTATGCTAAGCAAGCATGGTGTACCAAAACCAACTAAAAACAGAGCTATATCATGACATAATAAGCATAAATATCAGTCAAGGCATGGCCAAGATGAACCCAAACAAGATGCTGTAGACGCGCCCGCGTGGGGGGGCCCTCGCTACAGTTCAGACTCGATTTGTTGTCACGGTTCTTAATCTGAACCAAAGAGTCCAAATCCGGAAAATCGTTTTGAGAAACAGATTTTTGAAAAGAAGTGCCAAACATGGACTGCTTTGCCAGATACAGAGTCGCCACCTAAATATTTTAAAATGGAGGAATTTAGGAAACCCTGACTCGGTGCCAAAGGCCACGTGTCCGTCATTACCAAAGTTGCCTTGGCTCGGGAGCTTGGGTACGACCCGGGAAGGTCAGCTATGAGCACCCCCTCTCGCCCGATCCGAAGATCAGCCTCTACTAACCGTGATGTCTAGTTTTGAAAACGTTATGTGTTCTTATTCCATTTATTAGTCTAGAATTACTATGTTATACGCACAGCATATAAGTATAGACTAGATTGCCTAATTTGGAAGTAAGCATTGCACATCCGTTTGTCTTGAAAAACACTTCTGAATTTGCTACTCGCAAGTAGGCTAAAACACGGATTTCAACGAGCTATTCCAACTCAGACAATCCAACCTTCACCCACAGGCATCCAAACAGTTTATCACATAAGCATCTAGCCACATGGTAAGCATACTGTCATGGTAGCATTCATACGCATGCGATATGCTAAAGCATTAAAATACTTACATAGTACTCCGCACCAAAACAAAGAACTCGTTAGCAAACATGCATGATCCAAGTCCATGTTTAAATGTCTAAAGCAACACATACAAAATGCAATTAGAACAGGCTCGGCTAACCTAAACATAGCATGTGAAATGCAATCAATTGATGCACGTATTCAATTTGGAATTGAAATACAAATGCAGTTAGCATGAAGTACCGAGCCCGGTGCATGCAAGACAAATGTATGGATGCACGCATGCATAGCATAAGATATGCTAAATTAAATATGACCTATTACTAACCATCAAAGCAGGTAAGTAAAAGGGAGAAAGAAGTGGGGGTTGGAAGACATGCACACACGCACCCACACTTATTACAAATTCGCCCTCACTCGGAGGGACCAAAAGAATAATACAATCCGAATAATGAATTAACTGACCTAGCTAATTAATTATTACAAATTACCTAATTAGTTAACAAACTAACTAAGCTAGGAAAAACAGCAAACCGCCTCGGGAAGAGAGCTCCATGCGATGCATGCTCGGTCCTGCTCGGGAATTCACTGCCATGCGCAATCTGCCTCTGTTTTCCCTGCTCTACTCTTCTGAAGACTGTCAAAGTCTCAGAATTGCTTCTCTGGATATTGGGAGACACCACCGGCTGCGTATAATGGCCACCGGCAGTGGTGTGTGATCACCGGCTGTTGGTGAAGATATCAGCCCAGGAGGGATCGCCGGTCGGCATTGGACACTGCCGGTCGGCAAAAAGTTCCTGCAGAGTCTGTTTGACAGCAGCAGAGGACAGAACTTTGCATGGCAATGCAATTCAAGCCATGTATGCACCTACCAAGCCCCTTTTCATGTGTATGACTCAAAGGGGCATGGTTCTTGGTTCTTGGACCCTCAATCACGCATTTCCATGCGTGATGGCCCAAAGAATCAAATGTGCATTTTGATATAGAATGCGATGCATATAAACAAACTAATGGGACTCGACCTCTATCACAAGCATTTCAAGAGGCCAAGCATGCATGCAAATGGAATGCAATCCTAAGCATGCGAACTAAGGATGCGACATAGGAATGCAAATGAGCATGCAAGAAATGCAAGGCATAGAACAATGCAACTAACAAGTGTGCAAGGCCAATGTAGGCATTCAAGCATGTAAGCCAACATGTGACTTCATTCAATCATGTGATTTCAAACGTGCAACAACTCACCAATATGCTACAACATACAAGGAGAGCATGCAACAAACAAAGGGATGGACTTAAACCAAATTAGGCAAATCTAACTAGGCCTAAAATAGTGGCCAAAAACTTAAGAAATGGGACCAAACACACTTGCACACATGCACATGTTAATGAGCGTATACTTAAGCATACAAAGGCAACTTTCAAGAACATTTAAAAGAGGCTAAGTATGGACTAATGACATGCAATGTAAGCTTTGGAATCTTGTTAAGGTGGTGCCAAACCAAGCAAACAAGATAGGCTAAGCATGCAACATGGTCCAAAACTTAAGGCTAACAAACCAAAAATGCAAAGGAGCTATGCAATACATAGCAAGTATGACTCAAGCAATTTAAAACAGAGCTAAAGCATACAAAAACATGCACTAAAGCTTCACAAAGCTAGGCCTAAAATATACTAGAACAAGGGCTTACAACCTAGGGAATATTAAGGCCTACACATGGCATTACAAGGTAGGTATGCTAAGCATGCATGGTGTACCAAAACCAATTAAAAACAGAAGCATATTACGACATAATAAGCACAAAAATCAGCTAAGACATGGTCAACAAGAGCCTAAGCTAGGTGCTCCCTCAAGAGGCCAAAAATGGTCCATTTCAAGGACAACAAGGAGAGGGGATGGCCCTCTCCTCCCTAGGACCTCAAGGCACCATCCTCACCTCTGAAATCCCTCAAGATTTCAGTGGTGAGGAGGCCCAAACACCAAGGTCCCGAAGCTCACTCAAAATAGCACAAAATGGGGGCTCTCAAGGCCTAAGAGGGGTCAAACACCTCCAAACCACAAAACACTCTAAACAAACTACTTAGAGGGCCTAAAAACAGAACTTTTTTATATTATACACCAAGCTCAAAAATAGTTCTAATATAGGAAAAAATGCAATACAAGAAAGGGGTAAAAAGGGGTAAGATTGTTACCCTTGAAGACCTCTTCAACAATGGTGGACCAGCTGCTCCTCCAAGCTCAAAACCACCCAAGAACCTCAAGAACAACCTCTTAGAACCTCAGCAGCCAAGGGAAGGTGTAACACTATGTATTTGTGTGCAATAGTAAGACACAAATGCACTTATACACACATAAAGGTAAAAAGGAAGAGAGAAATAGAGATAGGTGAGACACAAACCCTAACCCTAATCCAGAGCTCTCCTCTGTATATTTTCTAACCTTTTTGTCTAACCGTAAGGCCAAGAGAGGAGGGCTCCTCTTATAGAGGAGCCAATCTTGTAAAGCTTACAAGGTAAGCTAACAAGAAGGCCATCCCTCCATACACGTGTATGGAGGGGAACAAAATGCCATACAACTGTTTTAAAATATTTGCAAAAGCAGATGAACAGTAGTCGGCTGCTCAAAATTTCCATCTTGACAAAATTGACTGCCGACCGGCAACAAAGAATGCCGACCGGCAATATACATTGCCGATGGTAACAAAACACCAGCCGGTGGCCTCTGGCCATGGCCGGTGATGTGTGGGGCTGCCTCACAAGGCATTCCCTGCCCCTCCAAGGCAAAACACAAGTGTTTGGTGCAAAACCAGACACTAAACAGTCGAGTCGAGAGATCCTGAGGCAAGGCGCGCAAGCCGAGACATCCGGGAACTCAAGACGAACACAAACATGGGTGATCACCGAGTGTTCAGACGGTGACGCCCAAGTCTTGAGGACGGTCAAAAATGGGGTGTCTACAGTTGCCCCTCTTTGACAGAACTCGAAAGTCATAACAATGACGGGAGTGAATGTCAAAGACCAGAGACGACCCTTTTTTGACAAGGCCGAAGACTTAGACAAACATGCAAGGCAAACAAGGTATGCGCCCGTAGGCAGGGGCAAAATGCAAGACAATGCACAGAGCCAGACATAACTTATGATCATGCAAAGAAAGCTGTAATGAAGCATACATGCGACGATTTTAAGCTAGCATACACCGAACTACACTACAATGCAGAAAGGATGTAAGAGAATCATGCAATTCTCGATACGTTTCACTCAGAGTATACCATACCTATCCGGTTCGTCTGGTTGCACCAGCCTCAAATGAACCGTACATACAATATCGTGCCTGTAAGAAAACAACTCAACAGGTACGATGTTATTAGCAACATGCATAACATGCAAAATGAATGCAAGATGATATGCAATATATACAAAACTATGTATAAACAATGCAAATGAAGATGCAATGCAATTGAAACAATGCAAACTACATGCAAAGCAATTGAATCATGATCCAATCATGAGTGTTTCGAAACCACACCTATGTCAAATAGATTGATGGAGGTAACAAGTCTGTCTACCATAGAACGGTCAATTGAACTATGAGTAATGTAGACAGACACAAGAACAAGTATTGGGGGGGGGGATTGGAATAAGTGGGGAAACGACCCGCTGGGGAATGGACTACGATCCTAATGTTGGATGCAAAAATTACACTACAATGCAATATGCAATGCTGGGGAAATGGCAACGGATATGGCACGCGGGCCAAACCAAATCTTGCCTAGGCAAGGCATGTACGCATACAAGCCGCGTCTAACATAGAACGGTCCATTGAACTATGTTTCGACGTGAAAAGTATGGGCACATACCAGACCAAGCTCAGTCATGGAAAGGCGCAAGCCATAGATGGAAGGTGATGCAATGAATGCATGCAAT
The DNA here is from genome assembly GCF_055761805.1 of Camellia sinensis. Classification (NCBI taxonomy): domain Eukaryota; kingdom Viridiplantae; phylum Streptophyta; class Magnoliopsida; order Ericales; family Theaceae; genus Camellia; species Camellia sinensis. The sequence goes on from NC_138965.1 coordinate 89,910,813, forward strand.
CCAAAATGCAATGGAAATGGCACGCGGGCCAAACCAAATCTTTCCTAGGAAAGGCATGTACACAAACAAGCCGTGGCTAACATAGAACGGTCCACTGAACTATGCTTTGACACGAGAAGTATGAGCACATACCAGACCAAGCTCAACATGGAAAGGCACAAGCCATTGATGGAAGTGATGCAATGAATGCATGCAAATTACAATGCAATGTATACAATATGCAATGATGTATGACAATGCAACTATATTTTTTTGTTTTTTGTTTTTTGTTTTTGAGATGAAAATGCATGATGATGCATGATTTTGAAGTGCGCGACAACGCGCGACTTTTGATATGCATGACAATGCAAGCGAACTGTGCACATCAATGTGCCGAAGGTCTTGCACCTTCCAAGGATTTAAGGTCTCCTAGACCGTGGTGGATTGCACAAGAAATGCATAACAATGCAAGTGAACTTGAAATGCGCAATGACGTGCGGCTTAAAATACATGTATGATGCAACTTATCAAAAGTCGTTCGGGCACGACAAACACCGAAGGACTTGCACCTTCAGAGGATTTAGGGTCTCCTAGACCATGCAATACCTGCGCGGTTCGTCCGGTTGCACCAGCCTTAAATGAACCGTACATACAATATCATGCCTGCAAAGAAAACAAACTTAAGAGGTACAATGTGATTAACAATATGCATGTTAATGTATTTGAAAATGCGTGACAACGCAAATCAAGTGGGAAGCATAACAATGCTGTGAAAGCGCAGAAATGTAAGTGGAGCACGCGGTCTACACGGGCAGCGAAATTGACCATAAGCATGCGGTCTACGCAAGCCATGAAATTGAACATAAGCATGCGGTCTACGCGAGCAGAACATGCGGTCTACGCAAGTCATGCAATTGATTACGAATATGCGGTCTACGCAAGTAATGAATTTGAACCATTACGCGGTCTACGCAGGTAATGAAATTTGAACAATCATGCGGTCTACGCAAACAAAACATGCGGTCTACGCAAGTAATGGAGTTGAACAAACATGCGGTCTACGCAAGCAAAACATGCGGTCTACGCAAGTAACGAAATTTGAACAAACATGCGGTCTACGCAAGCAAAACATGTGGTCTACGTTGGTAATGAAATTGAACAATCATGCGGTCTACGCAAGTAATGAATTTGAACAATCATGCGGTCTACGCAAGCAAAACATGCGGTCTACGCAAGTAATGAATTTGAACAAACATGCGGTCTACGCAAGCAAAACATGCGGTCTACGCAAGTAATGGAGTTGAACAAACATGCGGTCTACGCAAGCAAAACATGCGGTCTACGCAGGTAATGGAGTTGAACAAACATGCGGTCTACGTAAGCAAAACATGCGGTCTACGCAAGTAACGAAATTTGAACAAACATGCGGTCTACGCAAGCAAAACATGCGGTCTACGCAGGTAATGAAATTGAACAATCATGCGGTCTATGCAAGCAAAACATGTGGTCTACGTAGGTAATGAATTTGAACAAACATGCGGTCTACGCAAGCAAAACATGCGGTCTACGCAAGTAATGAAATTGAACAATCATGCAGTCTACGCAAGCAAAACATGCGGTCTACGCAAGTAATGAAATTGAACAATCATGCGGTCTAAGCAAGCAAAACATGCGGTCTACGCAAGTAATGAAATTGATTGAATACAGGCAAAATGCAATGAGATGCGCAAAACCGCGTGATGCGTTTTAGACAACGCGAGCGCACAAGACAGTGCGATTGATATGCGATACGCATGGGGCAACTTTTGAGTTTTGTAAAAGTCAAAAGGATACGAAAAGGATACACCTTGCATGAATTCGAGTGCCACGCACAGAAGACACGACCCGAGGTCAAAACGGAGGCCGGTTGAGCATCGGAAATGCACTGTTTTGCACTGTTTTGAGCACTAGAGGCCCTGGACCCCACACATAACTCAAACAAGGGTGTAGCAGGCTCCAAAATCACTGTAGGAGACCGCCGGGTGTCCACCGGCCATCAAAACGCATCACCGGCCGTCCACCGGCCATCATACAATTCCATCGGCACAATATTTTGCCGATCGGCAAAGAGTGTGGCCGACCGGCAAAGAATTCCTGTATCGGGGCAGTTTTGTCAATTGGCCACGGGTCTTTTAAAATAGGGTTTCTAACCCTATTTTCTTCACTTCTCCTTGGTCGAAAATCCTTCCCCCTCCCCTCTAGGGCATTTTCCTCCCTTGATTCTCTCATTTTCTTGCGTTCTAGCTCCCGTTTCATTGTTCGATTCGCGATCCCCTTCGCGTTTCGGATATTTTCAACCGAACGAAACTTCGTTTCGTTGTTTCTTTCTTGATTTCCGCCACTCGGGGCTTGTTTCCCTCGAGTTTTTTCTCGATGCCCGTGCCTTTTCCGTACTCCGGCTTTTCCGGCCTTTTCCGGCCCTCTCGTGGTTTGACTTTTTGTTGACTTTTCGCCTTCTTGCCCGGTTTTTCGTCTTCCGGCCATTTTCACATTCTCTTCGAGATGACGGACGATCTTTCACAGGGCGGGGCTCCTCCAGAGCTCGAGATGGATCCCGAGGCCGAGCCTTTGCCACTCCGCGTCCGGTCGTTCGATCCGGAGACCTACAGGCCTGCGGTTCACGTGATGCTTCCTGACGGACTACGCCTGTTCAGGAGCTTTGATAGGCACGTGCACCCGAGCTACTACTACGTGAGCCTACCTCCCACCTGTCCTTCGGCGCTTCCGAGGTAACTTTCTTTCTCTGCTTTACTTTCTGCAATGTAGGATGCAAAACTGCCGTAGCTGGTTATGCTCTTTAACTGCTTAATTCTGACATAATGTATACTGTAGTTGATTGTAAACATACGTGCAACTGATATCTGTTTGAGACTGACACATGCACACACACTGCACTGGCTTTGAATCACCCAAACACACGGCACACACTGTATTTCACTACATACACACTGGTACCTGGTATTGGCTTGAGTCTGAAAATATGCACGCATGCCGTATTTGCCCTGGACCACTCAAACATGCTGACACATCACACGTTGTAGTTCACTGTAAGCACACCGGCACCCAATGTCTGTTCGAATTTGAAAACATGCACGCATGTTGTATACTTGTATGCTTCTTAAACTGCATTTTGAATATTGCCTTGCAATTGTTGTTTTTCGATTACAGGGGGATTCCCATACCATCCGCGGGTATGGGAACACCGTTGCTCGGGACTGGTACCTCGAGCTGCCAGACGCGGTTCATGACATCGTCAACGAGGCCGGTTTCGGCATTTTCTGCAGGGGGCTCTCTCGACTGACTACCTGCAGGCCCTTGCTCGCTGCTCTAGCGGAGAGGTGGTGGGATACCACCAACTCCTTCCACTTCTCCGTCGTAGGGGACATGACGATGACCCCTTACGACTTCTCGATGCTTACTCGCATTGGGGTAGGGGGTGACCCGATCCCCTTCGACACGGATATGGATGAGTGGGACGCTGCCCAGCTGTACCTACTCGGCACTCAGCCTCCCCTCGCTCGAGTGGGGTTCGTCAGGTATTCCTGGTTCGAGAGCCACTTTCGGGTCCAGCCGGCCTTGGCAGAGGAGGCTCAGATGTCCCCAGAGGAGGTGGACCAGTATGCCCGGGGCTTCATCATGTTCCTCTTCGGGACGACTCTCTTTGCCGACCGGGCGAACACCGTGCCCTTATGCCTGTGGAGCACACTGGTGGACGTCAGGCAGATCCGCCATTACGACTGGGGTGGCGCAGGCTTGGCCACATTGTATGGTTATATGAGCTCTTCTTCTCGCCTCAGCGGACAGCTCCTTGGTGGCTACTGGCGATCTTGGGAGGTACGTCTTCTTCCCATTTTACATTCATGCCTTCTGCTTTCTGTATTCTGTTCACTGCACATATACTGTACACTGCCCCACACCGACTGTACACTGCACACCCGGCACACATATACTCTGCTTTACACAAACTGTGTACTGCACACACTGTAGACTCTGCACAATACACTGCACAACACACGGTTCTGCTATTTTGCTTTATTCTGTAATCTGCCTTATCTGATGGTCATGCTGATATCAGTTCTGCAGTTGTGGGTGTATGCCTACTTTCCTAGGCTTGCTCCAGTACCCGATGAGGAGATCCCACTCGGCGTCCCCTTCTCTCATCGCTTCGATGTACGATGCGTGCGGAGACCACGGGAGTCTTTTATTTTCTTCCGCCGATACTTCGACACCATCACCGCCACGGAGGTATGTTCAACTTTAGAGTTTATTTTTTGGCTTTGCTTCGCACCGTATATTTTCAATAACAGATAGATAATAAACTGCATTTCATTTTCAGATCACCTGGCAGCCCTGGGCTCCGTTGCCGGCCGTGGTGAGGGATCACTATGAGGGCTCAGGGGAGACTGCCCGTTGTCGGATTTTGTTGGAGGGCCCGGTCTGTCGGGTTTGGTACCTGGGCGAGCGCTTCTTGCGTCAGACCCTGGGTTTACCGGAGCAGATAGTGCTGGGTCCGCCTCCTTCCCATATGAGAGATACAGAGAGGTTCATCGCCCAGGAGATGAGGGACTTCACCGTCGGCTGGGGAGTAGAGCATCACAGAGGCGAGGGCGACTACGCAGAGTACGTCCGGACCTACATTATGCGACCCTTGAGCGATGGTTGCCGAGTTGAGGGGGGGAGGCCAGCGGCGCCAGTAGCTGGAGTGGGAGCTGGGGCTGGAGCGGGCACGTCGAGGAGGGCTCGAGTGCATGGCAGGAGCGGAGCTCGGGGGGGACGAGGGACTGGCTGGCCTGCCCTGCCCACCGTACTGTCATATAGAGGGCAGGATGGGGCGACCTACCAGATCCCTTTTGCTCCTCCCCCGATTGGTCATGAGTTAGCCGGCATCCCCGACTTGCCTCCGGTATGTATTACTTCATTTTGCATCTTGCATTTGCATTTCATTTCAGTTTATTTGATATTCCGCGGAATACTGATGCATCTTGTACTCTTGCAAGCGTCCTCCGAGTACACCCGGCAGTCCGTGGAGTTGAATGCCTCCATGATGGGGATGCTGCAGCGGACCTTCGACCTTCTGGCCCTCTACAGTATTCCGGTATGTTCTTCTAACAATGGCCTCAAATCATTCATAAGCTGATTCGTGTAATCTGATGCATGACACAACACCTGACACACTGATCTCACAGCATCTGATATACTGCATACACTGCATTTATACATTACAGTCTGCACTGATAAACTGCTCACGGCATTCACACTGTACCCATACACTGCATTCTACACTAATAAACTGCTCACGGCATTCACACTGTACCCATACACTGCATTCTGCACTGATGCACTGCTCACATTATTCTGATGTATTTGCCCTTTGTGATTTTCAGCCTCCCTTCCAGATCCCTCCGGTGGGTGGTGCTCCGGCTGGGCCTTCTATTCCTGCTCGAGGAGGGCGTGGAGACACTGCACGTCCCCGTACCAGGGGAGGGCGTACTCATGTCGGGAGTAGTTCTCGGGCGCCGACCCCTGATGATGATGATGATGACGATGACGAGTCCGAGGCAGAGGCAGAGGCCGGGTCATCTGAGGAGATTGGAGATGACTCAGACTCAGGCTCAGATGACAATGCTGATGACGATGCCCCTGGACCTTCGTCCAGGAAGAGGGTGAGGACAGATCCCCGGGCCCGAGACTACTGATGATGATCCAGATTGTTGCTTTTCTTCTTTTTTGTACTTTTTTCTTTTTGTTGGTAGTTAGGATACTTTATACTACCACAGGCAGATTTTTGTTTCCAAAACTTATGTATTTGAAAAGATGATGAAATGAAACAGGCTTTTTATCTGAAAAAGTGTTTACATCCGTATATCTTTACATTTCATACTTTGCATTGCATCACACCATATTACACCTCAATGTAAATGAAATTGATTGGTTGTCTGAAAATTGAACACTTGCACTGTAATAATCAGATAACTAAACAGCCAATAGCAAAATAGCCTAAGCGACCCACTGCCTGATTCTGGACACACAGCCCTTACTCTACTGGGGATTAATCTGCATACAACCCGTAGCTCAGCATTTGGTTTATTTTACACACAGCAAATCCTGAACAAACAGCCCAATCTGACAAGACGGACTACGGAGGTGAAACCAGCTGGAGTTGAAACACGCTCAGATGCCCCGAATTTTTTCTTCTTCTTTTGCTTCGCACCGATGTAGAGAATGGTACAGCATTCTGAGCATAAACGATTTTCGAAACAAAAAAGCATTTTCAACCGGGGTATCGAGCCTACAACTGAACACAGCGGGAAGAACTCAGACAAAAAGGGTACGCGACCTAAACACAATGAGACAAGCTCGGGAGAGACCTAAAACAAAGGTTGAGGTAAACAAAACAAAGGACACGACATACAGACGCGTTTAACGAAGACAGGGGACCTCAAATCACGAGGAGCCAGTTTCTCTGGGTATTGTTTCCAACCCTTTCCTCATTTGTGATTCTCACATCACTCTGGCACTCAAGCTCGGTTTTTCTCTCAAAACCCTTTTCCTCACTTTTTCTCTCAACTTACACCTCTCTATTCTTTATTCTCTCATTTTTCGTCCCTCCCCAGGGTGATTAATGAATGAATAGGAAGTTGCGGGTTCATGCCCGATGCCGTTAGCTCACAGCTATTTCTTCTGGTGGGTAGAATGCCCTCCTGGCAAGTATGTTGACGACGGGGGGAAAGACAGAAAGCCTGACTCAACTGTGCCCCTAGTTCATCATTTTGACCATTTTTCGTTTTGGTTTTCTACTAAAACAGTTTTGATCAAGACGAGAGTCGAATTAACGTACTTGTTCGATTTTTGATTTGGAAACCATGCAAGTCAGGCTGTAAGCACTGAAAATTTTCCTTTTTGGGTCCAAGAAAATGGTCCAGTTTTAGAAAATGGAATAGTTTTCGAGAAAATAGTCAACCTCAGTAAAAATTTTCAAAAACTATTTTGCAAACAGTCAATGCTCACCGAGCATGGAACTTACTCTTGGAGATGCGCAACCTCGGATCGGAGACAATGGAAAATTGCCCCTGGCTTGAAGGACGCTGCACGGCAACGGAAAGTTGCCCCTGGTTTGAACGGCGGCTCACGGCAACGGAAAGTTGCCCCTTCTTTGGATGATGCCGCAGCATATTGTAAACAGTCCCTACCAGTGATGATCACAACCGGACTTTCTCGGATACAGAGAAGACGAAGATGGTCAAAACCAATATATGGACACAGTCACTTTGAAGGTGTTGGCGACTGGACTTTGGGATGAAATCGAAACTATTGTATGGACCGAGACGCTTATGAAAGCGTTGGGGGCTGGACTTCAGAATGAAGTTGCCTACGTATCGCAAACATGGGAATCAAGCCTTACGTAGTTCCGGTTAAGGTACACTCGGGTATTTTAACCTTCACTTTTCAGGCTCTAACTTTTGCCAAGGTGCCTGATGCGGGTTTTCAACCTTGCGAGCTTCTTTTCATTTTCCTTTTCTATTCATTTCTTTTTCTTCTTTCTTCTTTTTTTTCACATTCTTTGCTGTTCTTTTCTTTTTTGTATTTTTTTGCTTTTCTTTTCTTTTTTTGTATTTTTCTCTTGCTCTAACTTTTGCCTGGGTCGCCCTTCCGGGTTTTCGACCCAGCGAGCCTCTCAAAGGGTAAAAGTGTAGCAAGTCCATGCCAAATGGTTTTTGAAGTTGAAGCCTCTCTATATCTAGGAGAACGGCTGTTGCAATGATTTGTAGGAGAATACATCATGGCTGCTCTACGAACTTCTTCTGGTGAGATCTAATCTTTTTGACTCGGCTTTAGTGCCTCTTGCTCGAGGGTTGCTTCAAAACTGGCCACACGGGCCTTGCATGACGTTTGACCGTTGAACTTTCTGAACGGGTTCAAGGTTCGAAACGGACGGGTTGAATCTTGAGGCTGAGAGCGATCCTAGGCTGCATAATCTCAAGAGCGGTTCCACACAGGTCATCACAGGGCTGTGTAAAACATTTGTTTTTGAAAGTTTTTAAGAAAGCGACAAATCGCTCGTGCTGAAGATAGTGTGGAACCAATCTGGATCAAGCCAGGGTCCTTCCCAGTACTTACGCTGACAAGCATGGTCTCATTCATTAAGGGCTTAGCATGCCTCTCTTTCTCTCAAAATGATCAAAATTTTGCAAAACCCGAGGAATTCCTTTCTCTTTGTTTTCACCGTAGTGTTAAAGAAGTTTTGAAAAACATAGGTCAATGCAATGAGTTCGGCACGCAGGAGAGCAGGCGAGATGTACTGTCAGTCCATTCAAATCCTCTGGCACAACTAACTTACGCTGGAAGCAAGCATGAAAATGAGATAGCCACCGCTGTTTCATTCAGATTTGTTGGTATAACTGGCCCCTTGGCAGAAACAAACTCAAAAACAAAAACGGGTAATTACAAGACAAAATGGTGTTCGAGGCAACAACCCCGGAATCACCTGGTATTCTATACAAAGGGGACTGACTCGCTACAACAAGACAGACCCTTAAGCAAAAAGACTGACTCCAGACAAAGAGACAGACTCAAAACAAAAGACTGACTCGATACCCAAGCCAGAATTTACAAAACTGGCGTTCCCAGATGCTCAAAAATGCGTGCCAGACGCCATATCCAAAATATACCGAATGCCGCCCGCAGGTGGTTCACTTTCTGATTACATACTTGCAGTATCTGCGTCCTCAAAATCCAATAACTGGGTGGTAACGGACTTCGCTGAGGTGGGCGGGAGGATAACCTCGTTGTCAATCAAATCTTGCACCTCATGACGGAGGCGGAAACAATTGTCGGTTGCATGGCCTGTCTGCTAGTGATACGCGCAGTACTGAGCAGCATCATGCGTAGCAGGGAGATTCTTCGGGAGAGGTCGAGGCTCCAAGGGTTTAAGGTGCCCCCTCTCGGCAAGGATCTGAAGTGCCTTAGACAGAGGCATGTAGAGAGCATGAAAGACCCTGCGCCCTCGGGGCAGGTATTTTGAAGTCTGAACGTTCTTACTAGACGCACAAGCGAAAGGGTCGGCAGGTGCCACCTTGGCTTTCTGATCTTTCTCGAGTGCAGGGCTGGGAATAGGAGGAACTGTTCTGGCATGACGGGGCCTATCCCGATTTTCTGACTGACTTGAACTACCCTCAGGTGGAGTGAGGAAAGCATCCTCCACAGTTTTTGCCACAACTGCAGATATCTGTTGCTTATTCATCCCCCCGGCTTTCAAAGCCTCGCCTGCCCACAGCAGTTATTCAATGGGATCGGCATCTGCCTTCCTTTTCCTCTGACCCAGCCTGATCGAGGGTTTGGGTTGATGTCGATATGTCATTACCATAGCTGGAGGCCATCTCTGGTTGGCTAAGTTCAATCACAATTCGCCCCAACAACGGGGGCTCCTGGGGTACAAAACTCCCGGCATATGGTGCGGCTGGAGGTGAAGCTGACATTCCGTAGGCGAGATCCGCCACAGACCTCTGGAGATCACCTATCATCCCCATTAGTTCAAATGTAGTAGGCTCGCGAGCCTGGTATAGCTGGGGGGCCCAGACCGGGTGCGCAACAGGCGACCTGGGTGGATGTGACATGTCAATGTTGGTCTCACTTTGCAGAGTGATCCCTTGATCTAACGCAGCTGTCATAACCACGATCTCTTCTGAATTCTGCGTCGTCATAAGTCCTCCCTCAATCAAAGGGGAACACTAGCTATTCTGTACCAATTCTTTGGATACTCTGAACTGAAAGGAAAAACAAACAGCATTTCAACCTAAACAGATCAACCACAGGTGTAGCCGAACAACTGCACTCTATTGCTGATCACTGTTCCACAGAATCACTGTTCCCAAAACTGAATCTGATACCCGCAGATAACTGATTCTCATAAACTGATACTGATGCCCTCAGGTCTGATACTCAAACTTGCAAACTGATATGTACGTTCCTGCAGAGATACACTCTAAAAGCACATAGCAAGTAAAGAGAGCCAAAACACCCCTATGTTGGGGTAGGGTTTCCCTGTCCTATTTTGTCAGGAGCTAGGGTTCCACTATGCATGTAGCAGTTTCAAACAACCTATAATCGGGTAAGCAACCTGTCCTAGCTTGGAATGGTCACTATGGATCCAAATATGCACTAGGTCGAATGGTCGAAAAGGGTGCCCTGGTAAAACCGGGGTTTGTGTTCCCATACTGTCAGAGCCCATAACCGGTCAGCCTTATGGTCATGCCATGACAAGACAAGCCTCCGGCAAACCGTTCAGGAATGGCAGATGGCAAACATTGTGTTCCTAGGCGCACCAATGCACATGCAATGCAAAGAGACACATAAATGAAATCAAAACAGGATATCACGAGTTCGAGTCAAGCTCTCTAAAGTCCCCAGCAGAGTCACCAGAAACTGTAGACGTGTCCGCGTGGGGGGGCCCTCACTACAGTTCGGACTCGATTTGTTGTCACGGTTCTTAATCTGAACCAAAGAGTCCAAATCCGACAAATTGTTTTGAGAAACAGATTTTTGAAAAGAAGTGCCAAACATGGACTGCTTTGCCAGATACAGAGTCGCCACCTAAATATTTTAAAATGGGGGAATTTAGGAAACCCTGACTCGGTGCCAAAGGCCACGTGTCCATCATTACCAAAGTTGCCTTGGCTCAGGAGCTTGGGTACGATCGGGGAAGGTCAGCTATGAGCACCCCCTCTCGCCCGATCCGAAGATCGGCCTTTACTAACCGTGATGTCCAGTTTTGAAAACGTTATGTGTTCTTATTCCATTTATTAGTCTAGAATTACTATGTTATACGCACAGCATACAAGTATAGACTAGATTGCCTAATTTGGAAGTAAGCATTGCATATCCGTTTGTCTTGAAAAACACTTCGGAATTTGCTACTCGCAAGTAAGCTAAAACACGGATTTCAACGAGCTATTCCAACTCAGACAATCCAACCTTCACCCACAGGCATCCAAACAGTTTATCACATAAGCATCTAGCCACATGGTAAGCATACTGTCATGGTAGCATTCACACGTATGCGATATGCTAAAGCATTAAAATACTTACATAGTACTCCACGCCAAAACAAAGAACTCGTTAGCAAACATGCATGATCCAAGTCCATGTTTAAATGTCTAATGCAACGCATACAAAATGCAATTCGAACAGGCTCGGCTAACCTAAACATGGCATGTGAAATGCAATCAATTGATGCACGTATTCAATTTGGAATTGAAATACAAATGCAGTTAGCATGATGTACCGAGCCCGGTGCATGCAAGACAAATGTATGGATGCACGCATGCATAGTGTAGACGTCCCCGAACGCCCCGGGAGGAACGAGCTCCCGTTCTGTTCATTTGGGGTCACTACAGCTCAGGACTCTCAATTTTGTCACGGTTCTAAGTCTGAACCAAAGAGTCCAAATCCGGCAAATCGTTTTGAGAAAAACAGATTTTTGAAAGAAGTGCCAAACATGGACTGCTTTGCCAGATACAAAGTCACCACCTAAATGTTTTTTTAATGGGAAATTTAGGAAACCCTGACTCGGAGCCAAAGGCCACGTGTCCGTCATCACCAAAGTTGCCTCGGCTCGGGAACTTGGGTACGATTGGGGAAGGTCACTTCGTGAGCACCCCCGCTCGTCCGATCAAAGATCGGCCTCTACTAACCGTGATATCTATTTTTGAAAACTTTGTGTGTTCTTATTCCGGTTATTAGCCTAGGTTACTATGTGATGCACGCAGCATATAAGTATAGACTAGGTCGCCCGAATTGGAACAAAACATTTCATGCTTGTTTATTTGAAAGATGGTTTGCTACTCGCAAGTAGGCTTAAAATGCAGATTTTGCCACCCGCAGGTGGGCTTAGAAAAGGTGGTTTTGCCACTATCTAGTGGGCTTAAAACATTTGATGATTTATTCCAATCCAACTAACCCAACCTTCACCCACAGGCATTCAGGCAGTTATATCACATAAGCAATTAGCCTCATGGTAAGCATGCTATTCATGGCAGTCAGTCACACGCATGCAAGGATGCTAAAGCATAAAACTTACCGGGTACTCCAAGCCAAAACAGAAACTCATTAGAAATCATGCATGAATCCTAAGTATACAGAAATGCCTAATGCAACACATGCAAAATGCAACTATAGCAGGCTCGGCTATTCTAAACATGGCATATGAGATGCTACAACTATCATGTATTCTATAGCGACCCCGGCCATCTCCCATTTGATTATTGTATCCAGACTGAGGTTCCGTAGATTCTGTCATTGTATAATGGTTATTGTTGTCCCTTATTTTCTCATTTGGAATTATAGAATGTGTTGGGCAGGTTTGTTTCCGGTTGGTTGGGTTTAGAAATCAAGTGTTGCTGTCCAGTATTTTGGATCTTCGCTCGAGCGAGGAGTTTGTCGCTCGAGCGAGCTGTTGTTTTGGTTCTTCGCTCGAGCCGGGGTTTGATAGCTCGAGCGAGAGTTTGTGTCTGGTTTGGACCTGTAGCTTTGCATTCTTGGCTCGAGCGAGCTTTTCTTCGCTCGAGCGAGTTAGTTTGTTCTTCGCTCGAGCAATAGTTCCTTCGCTCGAGCGTGTGTCTGGTTACAGACCTGAGGGTTTGAGTTCTTCGCTCGATCGAGCTTTCTTTCGCTCGAGCGAGCTTTTGGGTTATTGGCTCGAGCAAGGTTTCCTTGGCTCGAGCGTAGTTTCTTTGTGTCTGGTCGCTCGAGCGACCATGTCTTCGCTCGAGCGAGCCTGTCCAGTTTATATACACAGCAGCGGGTTTTGATCAGTCCTTTTGATCTTCTTTTGATTCCAAACCCTAGGTCCGACCTCTCTCTCTCCCTACTCACATTCTCTCTTAGATTTGATCCACTTAGGGAGTGTTTCTACCCTAGATTCTTCATTAAAAAGATAGAGTGAGGCAAGGGCTTCCATTTAATCTGAGCATTTGGCGATTTGGAGCACTTTGGTATTTGGGCACTCATCTCTTTCTTCACCATTTGTGTTGTTTTTTTTGAGGTAGGGATTTCCTACTCCATTTTATAGGTTTTGTTCTAAGCTTTGGTAATTTGATATGTTGGGGATACTTTGGTAAATTTTGGGAAAAACCCTAGTTGTGTTATTGAATTAATTTGTATAAGTAATTCATGGAATTGGGAAAAGATGGTTAAATTCATGGAATTGGGGAATTCATTGATTAAATAGCGTAATTGGGTAATTAGAATCATTTGTCTATTTAATTGTTGATATAGTTATTTTCAGTTTAGAAATAACTGTTTTGGGCTATCGGTGGAGGATAGTCGTGATTGTTGTAGACATTGCATGTGGATTAGGAATAACTGAAACGAATCATATTGGTTAAGTCATTAATTTTGACTATGGCATTGATACAGAAAATACGTGTATTGATTGAGCATTGCATTTGCATACATTGTTTTGTGTGTGGGATGAGATAGGGGATGTACTCCACGGTTTAGGGGAAGATAGGGGATGGACCTCTAAACCGGATTTTGTTTGGGAGGAGATAGGGGATGGACTCCATTAGCATCACTTTTGTGTACGCTTATTTATATAGAAGTGTTTTATTGATACAGCACTAAAATGTGTATCAATCTGGAAGTATGAAGTGTTTGATTTGAGCTTGAGTCTCATTTGTTGTTGATATTGGAAGAATGTGAATATGATATATGTGATTCACTGTTGTAAGTTTGGCCAGGTTCTGAGCCATGATGATAAAATTGGAAAGTAAAACGTATCTTTGGCAATAGTGTCATGAGACTGTAAAATGAAGTAATTGATTATTTTGGTTGACCATCTGTTGAATGCTATTGCTTTATTCATTGCTTATATGTGGTTTAGTATATTTCTACTGGGCTGTGGCTCACCCTTTATGGGAACATCATTTTCAGGTTCAGGTGATAAACTACCTCCAAGGACTTAGCTTGGGAGGGTTTGGTTTCTGGATTGAAGAAGACTACCTTTAGTTAATAGTTGTTATTTATTAGTACATGTAAACATTCAAGCCTAGGGCTTTTCTTGTATTGAGATTAGAACTTATATTTTTGAATCCAAGTGTTGGCTTGGAAAGATGTAAGCATGTAGGGCATTTTATTCGATGTTACATGTAATGCTTTATTTAGTAATACTCTGATGAATGAATTAATAAATTGTCTTCTTTAAATAATGCATGTCAATGATATATATATATAATGGGTTAATTTTTGAGGGCGTTACAACTTGGTATCAGAGCGTACCGGGTTTGAATACTTTGGGTACGTGGGAAGTGATTAGTATCACATTGGGTTCGTCTCGTTTGATAGAGACTTAGTGTAATGTTATATGCTTATGTGATAACATGTTTATGTGATTATGTGGGTATGGAATGTAGTTTCTGGGATGTTGATTGGACCTTTGAGTTTCTGGTAGTCTTGTTGGAAAGGCACTTGATCACTGCTGCTTCCAACCGGAACTATAGTAACGCATTGGGACTATCATTATCCGGGAATGAAATTCGTAGGTGCTTATGTGATTATGTGCTTACGTGGAATGAATTATTGTTGTCCATTGCATTAGGACGCGAGTGTTTAGCTTCGGCACATTTATTAATGTGCTAATGTCTTTGTTTCCTTTATTAGGATGTTAGGACGAGGACGCGGTAGGCGTGGTAGGCCGGGTAGGCAGGAGGTGCCTGTACCAGAGGAGATTCCGGCAGTTGAAGAGGGAATTGGCCAGGCCAATGTGGCCGAGCCAGTAGGCCAGCAGGCTATGGGCGCTCTAGCCCGAGAGATAGCAGGGGCATTCAGGGAGTCAATAGGCATTCTCAGAGCTGAGAATCAAGCTCAGGCTGTTATTGCGGATGCAGGACCTTCCTTTCTGAAGAGGGAGTTCTTCCGGTCTAATCCTGATGAATTTGTGGGTGATCCTAAAGAGCCGCTTAAGGCAGATGAGTGGCTCAAACAGACAACGAAGACGTTTGAGATGCTTGGCATCGAAGACGAGGGGTTGAAAGTGACCTTGGCATCTTTTCAGTTGAAGGGGGATGCGGGTCAGTGGTGGAAGTTCACTAAGGGTCGTATAGGAGCTACATGGGAAGCTTTTGTGAATGCTTTCTAGGAGAAGTTCTTATCTCCAGCAGTCAGGGAGAAGCTGCGAGACCAGTTCTGTCAGCTTAAACAGTCGAGTTCTTCAGTGGCCGAGTTTGAGGCTGCATTTACTAGCTTGTCCAGGTTTGCACCTGAGTTGGTGGCGTCTGAGGAACGCCGCTGTATTGAGTTTGAGAAGAAGTTGAGGCGTGGCCTCAAGCTGAGAGTTGGGGGAACTATGATTCGGGATTATGGGCGTATGGTTGATGCTGCAGCCCATATGGAGATCATGATGCAGGAGGAGGAGGAAGGGCAGAAGGGCTCCAAGAGGAGTCAGGATAGTCAGAGTGATGGTAGGAGACAGAAGGGTTTTAATCCCCAACAGTCTCAGGGTAGCTTTTCGAGATCGACTTTTCCTGTACCGAGTGCTAGTTCGGGGAAAGGCAGTCAGGGAGACATTACCTGTTTCAAGTGTGGCCAGCTGGGCCATAAGTCTCCAGTTTGTCCTTTGAGGGGAGGAGTGCAGAGAGCAGCATCTTCTTCGGCTCGATCTCAGAGCCAGAGTCAGGGTAGAGGTCAGCCACTCTCGTGTTTTCAGTGTGGTCAGCCAGGGCATATGAAGAGGTATTGCCCACAGTTGGGTGGCACACCTGGTGTATCTGGTTTGAGGCCGATTCAGGGTCAGCAGCCAGCTCAATCGGGTCAGGCCTCGAGGGCCAATCAGGGGGCTTCATCGTCTCAGTCGGTGCAGCAATCTTATGCTCCTAGGGTTGAGCAAGTTGATCAGAGGTCGTCCGGGCGCGTGTATGCTGTTACCGCGCAGGATCTTGTGCCAGCACCATCAGTTGTGAGAGGTACCTTCTTGTTTTGCAACTCGGTTGCTAATGTTTTGATTGATACGGGTGCATCTCATTCCTTTGTGTCTGCTGCATTTGCATCTGTTTTGGAGTTGGAGTTAGCACAGCTAGCATCTCCTATTTGTGTAGTGTCACCTCTTGGGGGTGAATTGATTTTGAAACAAGGCGTTAGGGGTTGTGATATAGAGGTTGATTATCATAGAATCCCATTTTCCTTTGTAGTTATGCCTATGAGGGGTTTCGATGTTATTTTGGGTATGGACTGGTTATCGTCTTATCAGGCAGTTATTGATTGCTACCGCCAGAGGGTCACTTGTTGTACCGTGAGCGGAGAGTATTTTCATTTTCTGGGGGACCGGGTTGGTGATGTGTTGCCACCGGGGTATATTCCGCGAGGACGAAGTGAGCTTAGTGGTCTACTTGCTAACCTTTCGATTAGTGAGGATGATGAGACTCAGATTAGGTTGCCAAGGGTGGTTTGTGAGTACTCGGATGTCTTTCCCGAGGATCTTGTTGGTTTGCCACCGCATCGGGAGATTGAGTTCTCTATTGACCTAGTGCCCGGCACGGCGCCGATTTCCATGGCACCTTATCGTTTTGCCCCAGCCGAGTTAGTTGAGTTGAAGATCCAACTCCAGGAGTTGCTAGATAAGGGCTTTATACGTCCTAGTGTTTCGCCGTGGGGAGCACCAGCCCTCTTTGTTAAAAAGAAAGGTGGTGCTTTGAGACTGTGTATAGATTACCGAAAATTGAATCGGGCTACGGTTAAGAACAAGTACCCTATGCCTCGTATAGATGATCTGTTTGACCAGTTGAAGGGTTCCCATTGTTTCTCTAAGATAGACTTGAGATCAGGTTACCACCAGTTGAGGGTCAGAGAGGAGGATATTCCGAAGACGGCATTCCGTACGCGGTATGGCCATTATGAGTTTCTGGTGATGCCATTTGGACTCACCAATGCACTGGCAGTCTTTATGGACTTGATGAACCGGATCTTCCGGGAATTCTTGGATCGGTTTGTAGTCGTTTTTGTGGACGACATCCTTATCTATTCGCCTTCTGAGGAGGAGCATGAGTCACACTTGAGGGTGGTGCTTGAGTTACTTAGAGTCCATAGGCTGTATGCCAAGTTTGGGAAGTGTGAGTTCTGGCTGAGGGAAGTCAAATTCTTAGGCCACGTGGTATCCGGGGAAGGAGTGTCTGTTGATACATCTAAGGTGGAGGCAGTGCAGGATTGGGCACAGCCTAAGAGTGTATTTGAGATCCGCAGTTTTCTGGGATTAGCTGGGTATTACCGTCGGTTTGTGAAAGATTTCTCCCGGTTAGCATCACCGTTGACTAGACTGACTCGGAAGGGAGTCAAATTTGTATGGAGTGAGACTTGTGAAAAGTCGTTTCAGGAGTTGAAAGTTAGACTGACTACCGCCCCAGTACTGATTATTCCAGAGAGAGGGTTGGGTTATACAGTCTATTGTGACGCCTCACGAGAGGGTCTGGGTTGTGTGTTAATGCAAGAGGGGAAAGTAGTTGCCTATGGTTCACGTCAGTTGAAAATTCACGAGCAGAATTACCCTACGCATGATCTAGAGTTAGCAGTTGTGATATTTGCCTTGAAGATTTGGAGGCATTATCTTTATGGTGAGAAATTTGAGGTATTCTCGGATCATAAGAGTCTGAAATATTTGTTTACACAGAAAGATTTGAACTTGAGGCAGAGGAGGTGGATGGAGTTCATAGAAGATTATGACTTTGAGTTGCATTATCATCCGGGAAAGGCCAATGTGGTGGCCGATGCCCTTAGCAGAAAACCTGTTGGTGTCATAGCTAGTATAGCCATCCGAGAATGGGAGATGTTGGGTGCACTTGGGGAGTTTGATTTACTTCTGGGCGAATCCGTTGAGGCTGCGGCCTTGTTTTCTGTTATTGCACAGGCTACACTTGTGACTCGAGTGTTAGAGGCTCAGAGAGGTGACTTTGAGGTAGAATCTCTTCGTGAGAAGATTTCCGGTGGGAAGGTTGAGAAGGATTTGACGGTATATTCCGACCTGAGTGTGAGATACCGAGACCGTTTGTTTGTGCCGGAGTCTTGCCGAGAGGAGGTACTCCGAGAGTTTCATCATTCACGTCTTGCGGTGCATCCGGGGGGCACTAAGATGTATCGGGATTTGGGTCGCCAGTTCTGGTGGCGGGGTATGAAGAGAGATGTGGCAGCTTTCGTGTCTAAGTGCCTTACTTGTCAGCAAGTGAAGGCTGAACACCAGAGGCCAGCGGGTTTGTTGCAACCCTTGCCTATTGCTGAGTGGAAGTGGGAACACGTCACTATAGACTTCGTTGTGGGTCTTCCGAGGACTCAGCGGGGTAGTGATGCTATTTGGGTGGTGGTAGACCGGTTGACTAAGTCGGCGCACTTCATTCCTATGCGCGTGAGAGATTCGGTAGATCATCTTGCCGACTTGTACATTCGGGACATAGTGAGGTTACACGGAGTTCCAGTGACGATTGTCTCGGATAGAGATCCTCGTTTTACTGCCAGGTTGTGGCAGAGTTTGCAGAGTGCCTTAGGCACTAAGTTGACCTTTAGCACTGCTTATCATCCTCAGACTGACGGACAGTCCGAGCGTACTATTCAGATACTTGAGGATATGCTTCGGGGTTGCGTTCTAGACTTTAGTGGATCGTGGGAGAGGCACTTGCCGTTGGTAGAGTTTGCCTACAACAACAGTTTCCAGTCTAGTATCGGTATGGCACCTTTTGAGGCCTTGTATGGCCGACCGTGTAGATCTCCTGTTTGTTGGGCTGAGGTGGGTGATGCACCTCTGTTGGGTCCGGAGTTGGTGAGGGAAACGACAGAGAAAGTTGAGCTTATCCGTAAGAGGCTTGTTACAGCACAGAGTCGTCAGAAATCGTATGCCGACCGTAGGAGGAGACCTTTGGTATTCGAGGTGGGTGATCATGTCTTTCTGAAGATATCACCTAGACGGGGTTTGATGAGGTTTGGGAAGAGTGGGAAGTTGTCCCCTCGGTTCATTGGTCCGTTCGAGATCCTTGAGAGGATTGGCGAGGCTGCTTATCGCTTAGCTTTGCCGCCGCAGTTGTCCGGAGTACATGACGTGTTTCATGTGAGTATGCTTCGGAAGTATGAGCCGGATCCATCACATGTGTTGGATTGGACTGATTTAGTGATTGATGAGGATGTTTCGTATGAGGAGAGACCGGTTCGGGTCTTGGATAGGCGGGATCAAGTTTTGCGAGGCAAGACCATCCCTTTGGTAAAAGTTTTGTGGAAACATCATGGAGTGGAGGAAGCCACTTGGGAGCGTGAATTGGAAGTCCGCGAAAAATACCCGGACATGTTTATTCTTTTGTAATCTAGTATTTAGATTTTGTAATATTGTTGAACTTAAGGGCTTTACATATATCTTAAGTTGTAAAACGTTGAGTATGTTTTGGTGAATGGGTGTATCTTGAAACTTGCTTCATTATAGAAGTTTAGTATAGCATTGCATATGTTGATTACATTGCTGAGTGTGTTGTATATATCATGCGATTGAATATGATATGAGAATTGTTAACATTGAAAGGAATAATGCATAATAAATGATACAGGTTGAAATATATGTTATGTTATATGTTTAATGTGAAGATGCCTCCTGATAAAGAAATGAAATGACCAGTTTTGGGTCAAGATGTTTACTAATGAATTGTAAAAAAAAAAGGGAATCTGTTTTCAAAAACTTATGCTTAATTTCGGGGACGAAATTCTTCGAAGGGGGGGAGGTTATAGCGACCCCGGCCATCTCCCACTTGATTATTGTATCCGGACTGAGGTTCCGTAGATTCTGTCATTGTATAATGGTTGTTGTTGTCCCTTATTTTCTCATTTGGAATTATAGAATGTGTTGGGCAGGTTTGTTTCCGGTTGGTTGGGTTTAGAAATCAAGTGTTGCTGTCCAGTATTTTGGATCTTCGCTCGAGCGAGGAGTTTGTCGCTCGAGCGAGCTGTTGTTTTGGTTCTTCGCTCGAGCCGGGGTTTGATAGCTCGAGCGAGAGTTTGTGTCTGGTTTGGACCTGTAGCTTTGCATTCTTGGCTCGAGCGAGCTTTTCTTCGCTCGAGCGAGTTAGTTTGTTCTTCGCTCGAGCAATAGTTCCTTCGCTCGAGCGTGTGTCTGGTTACAGACCTGAGGGTTTGAGTTCTTCGCTCGATCGAGCTTTCTTTCGCTCGAGCGAGCTTTTGGGTTGTTGGCTCGAGCAAGGTTTCCTTGGCTCGAGCGTAGTTTCTTTGTGTCTGGTCGCTCGAGCGACCATGTCTTCGCTCGAGCGAGCCTGTCCAGTTTATATACACAGCAGCGGGTTTTGATCAGTCCTTTTGATCTTCTTTTGATTCCAAACCCTAGGTCCGACCTCTCTCTCTCCCTACTCACCTTCTCTCTTAGATTTGATCCACTTAGGGAGTGTTTCTACCCTAGATTCTTCATTAAAAAGATAGAGTGAGGCAAGGGCTTCCATTTAATCTGAGCATTTGGCGATTTGGAGCACTTTGGTATTTGGGCACTCATCTCTTTCTTCACCATTTGTGTTGTTTTCTTTGAGGTAGGGATTTCCTACTCCATTTTATAGGTTTTGTTCTAAGCTTTGGTAATTTGATATGTTGGGGATACTTTGGTAAATTTTGGGAAAAACCCTAGTTGTGTTATTGAATTAATTTGTATAAGTAATTCATGGAATTGGGAAAAGATGGTTAAATTCATGGAATTGGGGAATTCATTGATTAAATAGCGTAATTGGGTAATTAGAATCATTTGTCTATTTAATTGTTGATATAGTTATTTTCAGTTTAGAAATAACTGTTTTGGGCTATCGGTGGAGGATAGTCGTGATTGTTGTAGACATTGCATGTGGATTAGGAATAACTGAAACTAATCATATTGGTTAAGTCATTAATTTTGACTATGGCATTGATACAGAAAATACGTGTATTGATTGAGCATTGCATTTGCATACATTGTTTTGTGTGTGGGAGGAGATAGGGGATGTACTCCACGGTTTAGGGGAAGATAAGGGATGGACCTCTAAACCGGATTTTGTTTGGGAGGAGATAGGGGATGGACTCCATTAGCATCACTTTTGTGTACGCTTATTTATATAGAAGTGTTTTATTGATACAGCACTAAAATGTGTATCAATCTGGAAGTATGAAGTGTTTGATTTGAGCTTGAGTCTCATTTGTTGTTGATATTGGAAGAATGTGAATATGATATATGTGATTCACTGTTGTAAGTTTGGCCAGGTTCTGAGCCATGATGATAAAATTGGAAAGTAAAACGTATCTTTGGCAATAGTGTCATGAGACTGTAAAATGAAGTAATTGATTATTTTGGTTGACCATCTGTTGAATGCTATTGCTTTATTCATTGCTTATATGTGGTTTAGTATATTTCTACTGGGCTGTGGCTCACCCTTTATGGGAACATCATTTTCAGGTTCAGGTGATAAACTACCTCCAAGGACTTAGCTTGGGAGGGTTTGGTTTCTGGATTGAAGAAGACTACCTTTAGTTAATAGTTGTTATTTATTAGTACATGTAAACATTCAAGCCTAGGGCTTTTCTTGTATTGAGATTAGAACTTATATTTTTGAATCCAAGTGTTGGCTTGGAAAGATGTAAGCATGTAGGGCATTTTATTCGATGTTACATGTAATGCTTTATTTAGTAATACTCTGATGAATGAATTAATAAATTGTCTTCTTTAAATAATGCATGTCAATGATATATATATATAATGGGTTAATTTTTGAGGGCGTTACAACTTGGTATCAGAGCGTACCGGGTTTGAATACTTTGGGTACGTGGGAAGTGATTAGTATCACATTGGGTTCGTCTCGTTTGATAGAGACTTAGTGTAATGTTATATGCTTATGTGATAACATGTTTATGTGATTATGTGGGTATGGAATGTAGTTTCTGGGATGTTGATTGGACCTTTGAGTTTCTGGTAGTCTTGTTGGAAAGGCACTTGATCACTGCTGCTTCCAACCGGAACTATAGTAACGCATTGGGACTATCATTATCCGGGAATGAAATTCGTAGGTGCTTATGTGATTATGTGCTTACGTGGAATGAATTATTGTTGTCCATTGCATTAGGACGCGAGTGTTTAGCTTCGGCACATTTATTAATGTGCTAATGTCTTTGTTTCCTTTATTAGGATGTTAGGACGAGGACGCGGTAGGCGTGGTAGGCCGGGTAGGCAGGAGGTGCCTGTACCAGAGGAGATTCCGGCAGTTGAAGAGGGAATTGGCCAGGCCAATGTGGCCGAGCCAGTAGGCCAGCAGGCTATGGGCGCTCTAGCCCGAGAGATAGCAGGGGCATTCAGGGAGTCAGTAGGCATTCTCAGAGCTGAGAATCAAGCTCAGGCTGTTATTGCGGATGCAGGACCTTCCTTTCTGAAGAGGGAGTTCTTCCGGTCTAATCCGGATGAATTTGTGGGTGATCCTAAAGAGCCGCTTAAGGCAGATGAGTGGCTCGAACAGACAACGAAGACGTTTGAGATGCTTGGCATCGAAGACGAGGGGTTGAAAGTGACCTTGGCATCTTTTCAGTTGAAGGGGGATGCGGGTCAGTGGTGGAAGTTCACTAAGGGTCGTATAGGAGCTACATGGGAAGCTTTTGTGAATGCTTTCCAGGAGAAGTTCTTATCTCCAGCAGTCAGGGAGAAGCTGCGAGACCAGTTCTGTCAGCTTAAACAGTCGAGTTCTTCAGTGGCCGAGTTTGAGGCTGCATTTACTAGCTTGTCCAGGTTTGCACCTGAGTTGGTGGCGTCTGAGGAACGCCGCTGTATTGAGTTTGAGAAGAAGTTGAGGCGTGGCCTCAAGCTGAGAGTTGGGGGAACTATGATTCGGGATTATGGGCGTATGGTTGATGCTGCAGCCCATATGGAGATCATGATGCAGGAGGAGGAGGAAGGGCAGAAGGGCTCCAAGAGGAGTCAGGATAGTCAGAGTGATGGTAGGAGACAGAAGGGTTTTAATCCCTAACAGTCTCAGGGTAGCTTTTCGAGATCGACTTTTCCTGTACCGAGTGCTAGTTCGGGGAAAGGCAGTCAGGGAGACATTACCTGTTTCAAGTGTGGCCAGCTGGGCCATAAGTCTCCAGTTTGTCCTTTGAGGGGAGGAGTGCAGAGAGCAGCATCTTCTTCGGCTTGATCTCAGAGCCAGAGTCAGGGTAGAGGTCAGCCACTCTCGTGTTTTCAGTGTGGTCAGCCAGGGCATATGAAGAGGTATTGCCCACAGTTGAGTGGCACACCTGGTGTATCTGGTTTGAGGCCGATTCAGGGTCAGCAGCCAGCTCAATCGGGTCAGGCCTCGAGGGCCAATCAGGGGGCTTCATCGTCTCAGTCGGTGCAGCAATCTTATGCTCCTAGGGTTGAGCAAGTTGATCAGAGGTCGTCCGGGCGCGTGTATGCTGTTACCGCGCAGGATCTTGTGCCAGCACCATCAGTTGTGAGAGGTACCTTCTTGTTTTGCAACTCGGTTGCTAATGTTTTGATTGATACGGGTGCATCTCATTCCTTTGTGTCTGCTGCATTTGCATCTGTTTTGGAGTTGGAGTTAGCACAGCTAGCATCTCCTATTTGTGTAGTGTCACCTCTTGGGGGTGAATTGATTTTGAAACAAGGCGTTAGGGGTTGTGATATAGAGGTTGATTATCATAGAATCCCATTTTCCTTTGTAGTTATGCCTATGAGGGGTTTCGATGTTATTTTGGGTATGGACTGGTTATCGTCTTATCAGGCAGTTATTGATTGCTACCGCCAGAGGGTCACTTGTTGTACCGTGAGCGGAGAGTATTTTCATTTTCTGGGGGACCGGGTTGGTGATGTGTTGCCACCGGGGTATATTCCGCGAGGACGAAGTGAGCTTAGTGGTCTACTTGCTAACCTTTCGATTAGTGAGGATGATGAGACTCAGATTGGGTTGCCAAGGGTGGTTTGTGAGTACTCGGATGTCTTTCCCGAGGATCTTGTTGGTTTGCCACCGCATCGGGAGATTGAGTTCTCTATTGACCTAGTGCCCGGCACGGCGCCGATTTCCATGGCACCTTATCGTTTTGCCCCAGCCGAGTTAGTTGAGTTGAAGATCCAACTCCAGGAGTTGCTAGATAAGGGCTTTATACGTCCTAGTGTTTCGCCGTGGGGAGCACCAGCCCTCTTTGTTAAAAAGAAAGGTGGTGCTTTGAGACTGTGTATAGATTACCGAAAATTGAATCGGGCTACGGTTAAGAACAAGTACCCTATGCCTCGTATAGATGATCTGTTTGACCAGTTGAAGAGTTCCCATTGTTTCTCTAAGATAGACTTGAGATCAGGTTACCACCAGTTGAGGGTCAGAGAGGAGGATATTCCGAAGACGGCATTCCGTACGCGGAATGGCCATTATGAGTTTCTGGTGATGCCATTTGGACTCACCAATGCACTGGCAGTCTTTATGGACTTGATGAACCGGATCTTCCGGGAATTCTTGGATCGGTTTGTAGTCGTTTTTGTGGACGACATCCTTATCTATTCGCCTTCTGAGGAGGAGCATGAGTCACACTTGAGGGTGGTGCTTGAGTTACTTAGAGTCCATAGGCTGTATGCCAAGTTTGGGAAATGTGAGTTCTGGCTGAGGGAAGTCAAATTCTTAGGCCACGTGGTATCCGGGGAAGGAGTGTCTGTTGATACATCTAAGGTGGAGGCAGTGCAGGATTGGGCACAGCCTAAGAGTGTATTTGAGATCCGCAGTTTTCTGGGATTAGCTGGGTATTACCGTCGGTTTGTGAAAGATTTCTCCCGGTTAGCATCACCGTTGACTAGACTGACTCGGAAGGGAGTCAAATTTGTATGGAGTGAGACTTGTGAAAAGTCGTTTCAGGAGTTGAAAGTTAGACTGACTACCGCCCCAGTACTGATTATTCCAGAGAGAGGGTTGGGTTATACAGTCTATTGTGACGCCTCACGAGAGGGTCTGGGTTGTGTGTTAATGCAAGAGGGGAAAGTAGTTGCCTATGGTTCACGTCAGTTGAAAATTCACGAGCAGAATTACCCTACGCATGATCTAGAGTTAGCAGTTGTGATATTTGCCTTGAAGATTTGGAGGCATTATCTTTATGGTGAGAAATTTGAGGTATTCTCGGATCATAAGAGTCTGAAATATTTGTTTACACAGAAAGATTTGAACTTGAGGCAGAGGAGGTGGATGGAGTTCATAGAAGATTATGACTTTGAGTTGCATTATCATCCGGGAAAGGCCAATGTGGTGGCCGATGCCCTTAGCAGAAAACCTGTTGGTGTCATAGCTAGTATAGCCATCCGAGAATGCGAGATGTTGGGTGCACTTGGGGAGTTTGATTTACTTCTGGGCGAATCCGTTGAGGCTGCGGCCTTGTTTTCTGTTATTGCACAGGCTACACTTGTGACTCGAGTGTTAGAGGCTCAGAGAGGTGACTTTGAGGTAGAATCTCTTCGTGAGAAGATTTCCGGTGGGAAGGTTGAGAAGGATTTGACGGTATATTCCGACCTGAGTGTGAGATACCGAGACCGTTTGTTTGTGCCGGAGTCTTGCCGAGAGGAGGTACTCCGAGAGTTTCATCATTCACGTCTTGCGGTGCATCCGGGGGGCACTAAGATGTATCGGGATTTGGGTCGCCAGTTCTGGTGGCGGGGTATGAAGAGAGATGTGGCAGCTTTCGTGTCTAAGTGCCTTACTTGTCAGCAAGTGAAGGCTGAACACCAGAGGCCAGCGGGTTTGTTGCAACCCTTGCCTATTGCTGAGTGGAAGTGGGAACACGTCACTATGGACTTCGTTGTGGGTCTTCCGAGGACTCAGCGGGGTAGTGATGCTATTTGGGTGGTGGTAGACCGGTTGACTAAGTCGGCGCACTTCATTCCTATGCGCGTGAGAGATTCGGTAGATCATCTTGCCGACTTGTACATTCGGGACATAGTGAGGTTACACGGAGTTCCAGTGACGATTGTCTCGGATAGAGATCCTCGTTTTACTGCCAGGTTGTGGCAGAGTTTGCAGAGTGCCTTAGGCACTAAGTTGACCTTTAGCACTGCTTATCATCCTCAGACTGACGGACAGTCCGAGCGTACTATTCAGATACTTGAGGATATGCTTCGGGGTTGCGTTCTAGACTTTAGTGGATCGTGGGAGAGGCACTTGCCGTTGGTAGAGTTTGCCTACAACAACAGTTTCCAGTCTAGTATCGGTATGGCACCTTTTGAGGCCTTGTATGGCCGACCGTGTAGATCTCCTGTTTGTTGGGCTGAGGTGGGTGATGCACCTCTGTTGGGTCCGGAGTTGGTGAGGGAAACGACAGAGAAAGTTGAGCTTATCCGTAAGAGGCTTGTTACAGCACAGAGTCGTCAGAAATCGTATGCCGACCGTAGGAGGAGACCTTTGGTATTCGAGGTGGGTGATCATGTCTTTCTGAAGATATCACCTAGACGGGGTTTGATGAGGTTTGGGAAGAGTGGGAAGTTGTCCCCTCGGTTCATTGGTCCGTTCGAGATCCTTGAGAGGATTGGCGAGGCTGCTTATCGCTTAGCTTTGCCGCCGCAGTTGTCCGGAGTACATGACGTGTTTCATGTGAGTATGCTTCGGAAGTATGAGCCGGATCCATCACATGTGTTGGATTGGACTGATTTAGTGATTGATGAGGATGTTTCGTATGAGGAGAGACCGGTTCGGGTCTTGGATAGGCGGGATCAAGTTTTGCGAGGCAAGACCATCCCTTTGGTAAAAGTTTTGTGGAAACATCATGGAGTGGAGGAAGCCACTTGGGAGCGTGAATTGGAAGTCCGCGAAAAATACCCGGACATGTTTATTCTTTTGTAATCTAGTATTTAGATTTTGTAATATTGTTGAACTTAAGGGCTTTACATATATCTTAAGTTGTAAAACGTTGAGTATGTTTTGGTGAATGGGTGTATCTTGAAACTTGCTTCATTATAGAAGTTTAGTATAGCATTGCATATGTTGATTACATTGCTGAGTGTGTTGTATATATCATGCGATTGAATATGATATGAGAATTGTTAACATTGAAAGGAATAATGCATAATAAATGATACAGGTTGAAATATATGTTATGTTATATGTTTAATGTGAAGATGCCTCCTGATAAAGAAATGAAATGACCAGTTTTGGGTCAAGATGTTTACTAATGAATTGTAAAAAAAAAAGGGAATCTGTTTTCAAAAACTTATGCTTAATTTCGGGGACGAAATTCTTCGAAGGGGGGGAGGTTATAGCGACCCCGGCCATCTCCCATTTGATTATTGTATCCGGACTGAGGTTCCGTAGATTCTGTCATTGTATAATGGTTGTTGTTGTCCCTTATTTTCTCATTTGGAATTATAGAATGTGTTGGGCAGGTTTGTTTCCGGTTGGTTGGGTTTAGAAATCAAGTGTTGCTGTCCAGTATTTTGGATCTTCGCTCGAGCGAGGAGTTTGTCGCTCGAGCGAGCTGTTGTTTTGGTTATTCGCTCGAGCCGGGGTTTGATAGCTCGAGCGAGAGTTTGTGTCTGGTTTGGACCTGTAGCTTTGCATTCTTGGCTCGAGCGAGCTTTTCTTCGCTCGAGTGAGTTAGTTTGTTCTTCGCTCGAGCAATAGTTCCTTCGCTCGAGCGTGTGTCTGGTTACAGACCTGAGGGTTTGAGTTCTTCGCTCGATCGAGCTTTCTTTCGCTCGAGCGAGCTTTTGGGTTGTTGGCTCGAGCAAGGTTTCCTTGGCTCGAGCGTAGTTTCTTTGTGTCTGGTCGCTCGAGCGACCATGTCTTCGCTCGAGCGAGCCTGTCCAGTTTATATACACAGCAGCGGGTTTTGATCAGTCCTTTTGATCTTCTTTTGATTCCAAACCCTAGGTCCGATCTCTCTCTCTCCCTACTCACCTTCTCTCTTAGATTTGATCCACTTAGGGAGTGTTTCTACCCTAGATTCTTCATTAAAAAGATAGAGTGAGGCAAGGGCTTCCATTTAATCTGAGCATTTGGCGATTTGGAGCACTTTGGTATTTGGGCACTCATCTCTTTCTTCACCATTTGTGTTGTTTTCTTTGAGGTAGGGATTTCCTACTCCATTTTATAGGTTTTGTTCTAAGCTTTGGTAATTTGATATGTTGGGGATACTTTGGTAAATTTTGGGAAAAACCCTAGTTGTGTTATTGAATTAATTTGTATAAGTAATTCATGGAATTGGGAAAAGATGGTTAAATTCATGGAATTGGGGAATTCATTGATTAAATAGCGTAATTGGGTAATTAGAATCATTTGTCTATTTAATTGTTGATATAGTTATTTTCAGTTTAGAAATAACTGTTTTGGGCTATCGGTGGAGGATAGTCGTGATTGTTGTAGACATTGCATGTGGATTAGGAATAACTGAAACTAATCATATTGGTTAAGTCATTAATTTTGACTATGGCATTGATACAGAAAATACGTGTATTGATTGAGCATTGCATTTGCATACATTGTTTTGTGTGTGGGAGGAGATAGGGGATGTACTCCACGGTTTAGGGGAAGATAGGGGATGGACCTCTAAACCGGATTTTGTTTGGGAGGAGATAGGGGATGGACTCCATTAGCATCACTTTTGTGTACGCTTATTTATATAGAAGTGTTTTATTGATACAACACTAAAATGTGTATCAATCTGGAAGTATGAAGTGTTTGATTTGAGCTTGAGTCTCATTTGTTGTTGATATTGGAAGAATGTGAATATGATATATGTGATTCACTGTTGTAAGTTTGGCCAGGTTCTGAGCCATGATGATAAAATTGGAAAGTAAAACGTATCTTTGGCAATAGTGTCATGAGACTGTAAAATGAAGTAATTGATTATTTTGGTTGACCATCTGTTGAATGCTATTGCTTTATTCATTGCTTATATGTGGTTTAGTATATTTCTACTGGGCTGTGGCTCACCCTTTATGGGAACATCATTTTCAGGTTCAGGTGATAAACTACCTCCAAGGACTTAGCTTGGGAGGGTTTGGTTTCTGGATTGAAGAAGACTACCTTTAGTTAATAGTTGTTATTTATTAGTACATGTAAACATTCAAGCCTAGGGCTTTTCTTGTATTGAGATTAGAACTTATATTTTTGAATCCAAGTGTTGGCTTGGAAAGATGTAAGCATGTAGGGCATTTTATTCGATGTTACATGTAATGCTTTATTTAGTAATACTCTGATGAATGAATTAATAAATTGTCTTCTTTAAATAATGCATGTCAATGATATATATATATAATGGGTTAATTTTTGAGGGCGTTACAACTTGGTATCAGAGCGTACCGGGTTTGAATACTTTGGGTACGTGGGAAGTGATTAGTATCACATTGGGTTCGTCTCGTTTGATAGAGACTTAGTGTAATGTTATATGCTTATGTGATAACATGTTTATGTGATTATGTGGGTATGGAATGTAGTTTCTGGGATGTTGATTGGACCTTTGAGTTTCTGGTAGTCTTGTTGGAAAGGCACTTGATCACTGCTGCTTCCAACCGGAACTATAGTAACGCATTGGGACTATCATTATCCGGGAATGAAATTCGTAGGTGCTTATGTGATTATGTGCTTACGTGGAATGAATTATTGTTGTCCATTGCATTAGGACGCGAGTGTTTAGCTTCGGCACATTTATTAATGTGCTAATGTCTTTGTTTCCTTTATTAGGATGTTAGGACGAGGACGCGGTAGGCGTGGTAGGCCGGGTAGGCAGGAGGTGCCTGTACCAGAGGAGATTCCGGCAGTTGAAGAGGGAATTGGCCAGGCCAATGTGGCCGAGCCAGTAGGCCAGCAGGCTATGGGCGCTCTAGCCCGAGAGATAGCAGGGGCATTCAGGGAGTCAGTAGGCATTCTCAGAGCTGAGAATCAAGCTCAGGCTGTTATTGCGGATGCAGGACCTTCCTTTCTGAAGAGGGAGTTCTTCCGGTCTAATCCGGATGAATTTGTGGGTGATCCTAAAGAGCCGCTTAAGGCAGATGAGTGGCTCGAACAGACAACGAAGACGTTTGAGATGCTTGGCATCGAAGACGAGGGGTTGAAAGTGACCTTGGCATCTTTTCAGTTGAAGGGGGATGCGGGTCAGTGGTGGAAGTTCACTAAGGGTCGTATAGGAGCTACATGGGAAGCTTTTGTGAATGCTTTCCAGGAGAAGTTCTTATCTCCAGCAGTCAGAGAGAAGCTGCGAGACCAGTTCTGTCAGCTTAAACAGTCGAGTTCTTCAGTGGCCGAGTTTGAGGCTGCATTTACTAGCTTGTCCAGGTTTGCACCTGAGTTGGTGGCGTCTGAGGAACGCCGCTGTATTGAGTTTGAGAAGAAGTTGAGGCGTGGCCTCAAGCTGAGAGTTGGGGGAACTATGATTCGGGATTATGGGCGTATGGTTGATGCTGCAGCCCATTTGGAGATCATGATGCAGGAGGAGGAGGAAGGGCAGAAGGGCTCCAAGAGGAGTCAGGATAGTCAGAGTGATGGTAGGAGACAGAAGGGTTTTAATCCCCAACAGTCTCAGGGTAGCTTTTCGAGATCGACTTTTCCTGTACCGAGTGCTAGTTCGGGGAAAGGCAGTCAGGGAGACATTACCTGTTTCAAGTGTGGCCAGCTGGGCCATAAGTCTCCAGTTTGTCCTTTGAGGGGAGGAGTGCAGAGAGCAGCATCTTCTTCGGCTTGATCTCAGAGCCAGAGTCAGGGTAGAGGTCAGCCACTCTCGTGTTTTCAGTGTGGTCAGCCAGGCCATATGAAGAGGTATTGCCCACAGTTGGGTGGCACACCTGGTGTATCTGGTTTGAGGCCGATTCAGGGTCAGCAGCCAGCTCAATCGGGTCAGGCCTCGAGGGCCAATCAGGGGGCTTCATCGTCTCAGTCGGTGCAGCAATCTTATGCTCCTAGGGTTGAGCAAGTTGATCAGAGGTCGTCCGGGCGCGTGTATGCTGTTACCGCGCAGGATCTTGTGCCAGCACCATCAGTTGTGAGAGGTACCTTCTTGTTTTGCAACTCGGTTGCTAATGTTTTGATTGATACGGGTGCATCTCATTCCTTTGTGTCTGCTGCATTTGCATCTGTTTTGGAGTTGGAGTTAGCACAGCTAGCATCTCTTATTTGTGTAGTGTCACCTCTTGGGGGTGAATTGATTTTGAAACAAGGCGTTAGGGGTTGTGATATAGAGGTTGATTATCATAGAATCCCATTTTCCTTTGTAGTTATGCCTATGAGGGGTTTCGATGTTATTTTGGGTATGGACTGGTTATCGTCTTATCAGGCAGTTATTGATTGCTACCGCCAGAGGGTCACTTGTTGTACCGTGAGCGGAGAGTATTTTCATTTTCTGGGGGACCGGGTTGGTGATGTGTTGCCACCGGGGTATATTCCGCGAGGACGAAGTGAGCTTAGTGGTCTACTTGCTAACCTTTCGATTAGTGAGGATGATGAGACTCAGATTGGGTTGCCAAGGGTGGTTTGTGAGTACTCGGATGTCTTTCCCGAGGATCTTGTTGGTTTGCCACCGCATCGGGAGATTGAGTTCTCTATTGACCTAGTGCCCGGCACGGCGCCGATTTCCATGGCACCTTATCGTTTTGCCCCAGCCGAGTTAGTTGAGTTGAAGATCCAACTCCAGGAGTTGCTAGATAAGGGCTTTATACGTCCTAGTGTTTCGCCGTGGGGAGCACCAGCCCTCTTTGTTAAAAAGAAAGGTGGTGCTTTGAGACTGTGTATAGATTACCGAAAATTGAATCGGGCTACGGTTAAGAACAAGTACCCTATGCCTCGTATAGATGATCTGTTTGACCAGTTGAAGGGTTCCCATTGTTTCTCTAAGATAGACTTGAGATCAGGTTACCACCAGTTGAGGGTCAGAGAGGAGGATATTCCGAAGACGGCATTTTGTACGCGGTATGGCCATTATGAGTTTCTGGTGATGCCATTTGGACTCACCAATGCACCGGCAGTCTTTATGGACTTGATGAACCGGATCTTCCGGGAATTCTTGGATCGGTTTGTAGTCGTTTTTGGGGACGACATCCTTATCTATTCGACTTCTGAGGAGGAGCATGAGTCACACTTGAGGGTGGTGCTTGAGTTACTTAGAGTCCATAGGCTGTATGCCAAGTTTGGGAAGTGTGAGTTCTGGCTGAGGGAAGTCAAATTCTTAGGCCACGTGGTATCCGGGGAAGGAGTGTCTGTTGATACATCTAAGGTGGAGGCAGTGCAGGATTGGGCACAGCCTAAGAGTGTATTTGAGATCCGCAGTTTTCTGGGATTAGCTGGGTATTACCGTCGGTTTGTGAAAGATTTCTCCCGGTTAGCATCACCGTTGACTAGACTGACTCGGAAGGGAGTCAAATTTGTATGGAGTGAGACTTGTGAAAAGTCGTTTCAGGAGTTGAAAGTTAGACTGACTACCGCCCCAGTACTGATTATTCCAGAGAGAGGGTTGGGTTATACAGTCTATTGTGACGCCTCACGAGAGGGTCTAGGTTGTGTGTTAATGCAAGAGGGGAAAGTAGTTGCCTATGGTTCACGTCAGTTGAAAATTCACGAGCAGAATTACCCTACGCATGATCTAGAGTTAGCAGTTGTGATATTTGCCTTGAAGATTTGGAGGCATTATCTTTATGGTGAGAAATTTGAGGTATTCTCGGATCATAAGAGTCTGAAATATTTGTTTACACAGAAATATTTGAACTTGAGGCAGAGGAGGTGGATGGAGTTCATAGAAGATTATGACTTTGAGTTGCATTATCATCCGGGAAAGGCCAATGTGGTGGCCGATGCCCTTAGCAGAAAACCTGTTGGTGTCATAGCTAGTATAGCCATCCGAGAATGGGAGATGTTGGGTGCACTTGGGGAGTTTGATTTACTTCTGGGCGAATCCGTTGAGGCTGCGGCCTTGTTTTCTGTTATTGCACAGCCTACACTTGTGACTCGAGTGTTAGAGGCTCAGAGAGGTGACTTTGAGGTAGAATCTCTTCGTGAGAAGATTTCCGGTGGGAAGGTTGAGAAGGATTTGACGGTATATTCCGACCTGAGTGTGAGATACCGAGACCGTTTGTTTGTGCCGGAGTCTTGCCGAGAGGAGGTACTCCGAGAGTTTCATCATTCACGTCTTGCGGTGCATCCGGGGGGCACTAAGATGTATCGGGATTTGGGTCGCCAGTTCTGGTGGCGGGGTATGAAGAGAGATGTGGCAGCTTTCGTGTCTAAGTGCCTTACTTGTCAGCAAGTGAAGGCTGAACACCAGAGGCCAGCGGGTTTGTTGCAACCCTTGCCTATTGCTGAGTGGAAGTGGGAACACGTCACTATGGACTTTGTTGTGGGTCTTCCGAGGACTCAGCGGGGTAGTGATGCTATTTGGGTGGTGGTAGACCGGTTGACTAAGTCGGCGCACTTCATTCCTATGCGCGTGAGAGATTCGGTAGATCATCTTGCCGACTTGTACATTCGGGACATAGTGAGGTTACACGGAGTTCCAGTGACGATTGTCTCGGATAGAGATCCTCGTTTTACTGCCAGGTTGTGGCAGAGTTTGCAGAGTGCCTTAGGCACTAAGTTGACCTTTAGCACTGCTTATCATCCTCAGACTGACGGACAGTCCGAGCGTACTATTCAGATACTTGAGGATATGCTTCGGGGTTGCGTTCTAGACTTTAGTGGATCGTGGGAGAGGCACTTGCCGTTGGTAGAGTTTGCCTACAACAACAGTTTCCAGTCTAGTATCGGTATGGCACCTTTTGAGGCCTTGTATGGCCGACTGTGTAGATCTCCTGTTTGTTGGGCTGAGGTGGGTGATGCACCTCTGTTGGGTCCGGAGTTGGTGAGGGAAACGACAGAGAAAGTTGAGCTTATCCGTAAGAGACTTGTTACAGCACAGAGTCGTCAGAAATCGTATGCCGACCGTAGGAGGAGACCTTTGGTATTCGAGGTGGGTGATCATGTCTTTCTGAAGATATCACCTAGACGGGGTTTGATGAGGTTTGGGAAGAGTGGGAAGTTGTCCCCTCGGTTCATTGGTCCGTTCGAGATCCTTGAGAGGATTGGCGAGGCTGCTTATCGCTTAGCTTTGCCGCCGCAGTTGTCCGGAGTACATGACGTGTTTCATGTGAGTATGCTTCGGAAGTATGAGCCGGATCCATCACATGTGTTGGATTGGACTGATTTAGTGATTAATGAGGATGTTTCGTATGAGGAGAGACCGGTTCGGGTCTTGGATAGGCGGGATCAAGTTTTGCGAGGCAAGACCATCCCTTTGGTAAAAGTTTTGTGGAAACATCATGGAGTGGAGGAAGCCACTTGGGAGCGTGAATTGGAAGTCCGCGAAAAATACCCGGACATGTTTATTCTTTTGTAATCTAGTATTTAGATTTTGTAATATTGTTGAACTTAAGGGCTTTACATATATCTTAAGTTGTAAAACGTTGAGTATGTTTTGGTGAATGGGTGTATCTTGAAACTTGCTTCATTATAGAAGTTTAGTATAGCATTGCATATGTTGATTACATTGCTAAGTGTGTTGTATATATCATGCGATTGAATATGATATGAGAATTGTTAACATTGAAAGGAATAATGCATAATAGATGATACAGGTTGAAATATATGTTATGTTATATGTTTAATGTGAAGATGCCTCCTGATAAAGAAATGAAATGACCAGTTTTGGGTCAAGATGTTTACTAATGAATTGTAAAAAAAAAGGGAATCTGTTTTCAAAAACTTATGCTTAATTTCGGGGACGAAATTCTTCGAAGGGGGGGAGGTTATAGCGACCCCGGCCATCTCCCATTTGATTATTGTATCCGGACTGCGGTTCCGTAGATTCTGTCATTGTATAATGGTTGTTGTTGTCCCTTATTTTCTCATTTGGAATTATAGAATGTGTTGGGCAGGTTTGTTTCCGGTTGGTTGGGTTTAGAAATCAAGTGTTGCTGTCCAGTATTTTGGATCTTTGCTCGAGCGAGGAGTTTGTCGCTCGAGCGAGCTGTTGTTTTGGTTCTTCGCTCGAGCCGGGGTTTGATAGCTCGAGCGAGAGTTTGTGTCTGGTTTGGACCTGTAGCTTTGCATTCTTGGCTCGAGCGAGCTTTTCTTCGCTCGAGCGAGTTAGTTTGTTCTTCGCTCGAGCAATAGTTCCTTCGCTCGAGCGTGTGTCTGGTTACAGACCTGAGGGTTTGAGTTCTTCGCTCGATCGAGCTTTCTTTCGGTCGAGCGAGCTTTTGGGTTGTTGGCTCAAGCAAGGTTTCCTTGGCTCGAGCGTAGTTTCTTTGTGTCTGGTCGCTCGAGCGACCATGTCTTCGCTCGAGCGAGCCTGTCCAGTTTATATACACAGCAGCGGGTTTTGATCAGTCCTTTTGATCTTCTTTTGATTCCAAACCCTAGGTCCGACCTCTCTCTCTCCCTACTCACCTTCTCTCTTAGATTTGATCCACTTAGGGAGTGTTTCTACCCTAGATTCTTCATTAAAAAGATAGAGTGAGGCAAGGGCTTCCATTTAATCTGAGCATTTGGCGATTTGGAGCACTTTGGTATTTGGGCACTCATCTCTTTCTTCACCATTTGTGTTGTTTTCTTTGAGGTAGGGATTTCCTACTCCATTTTATAGGTTTTGTTCCAAGCTTTGGTAATTTGATATGTTGGGGATACTTTGGTAAATTTTGGGAAAAACCCTAGTTGTGTTATTGAATTAATTTGTATAAGTAATTCATGGAATTGGGAAAAGATGGTTAAATTCATGGAATTGGGGAATTCATTGATTAAATAGCGTAATTGGGTAATTAGAATCATTTGTCTATTTAATTGTTGATATAGTTATTTTCAGTTTAGAAATAACTGTTTTGGGCTATCGGTGGAGGATAGTCGTGATTGTTGTAGACATTGCATGTGGATTAGGAATAACTGAAACTAATCATATTGGTTAAGTCATTAATTTTGACTATGGCATTGATACAGAAAATACGTGTATTGATTGAGCATTGCATTTGCATACATTGTTTTGTGTGTGGGAGGAGATAGGGGATGTACTCCACGGTTTAGGGGAAGATAGGGGATGGACCTCTAAACCGGATTTTGTTTGGGAGGAGATAGGGGATGGACTCCATTAGCATCACTTTTGTGTACGCTTATTTATATAGAAGTGTTTTATTGATACAGCACTAAAATGTGTATCAATCTGGAAGTATGAAGTGTTTGATTTGAGCTTGAGTCTCATTTGTTGTTGATATTGGAAGAATGTGAATATGATATATGTGATTCACTGTTGTAAGTTTGGCCAGGTTCTGAGCCATGATGATAAAATTGGAAAGTAAAACGTATCTTTGGCAATAGTGTCATGAGACTGTAAAATGAAGTAATTGATTATTTTGGTTGACCATCTGTTGAATGCTATTGCTTTATTCATTGCTTATATGTGGTTTAGTATATTTCTACTGGGCTGTGGCTCACCCTTTATGGGAACATCATTTTCAGGTTCAGGTGATAAACTACCTCCAAGGACTTAGCTTGGGAGGGTTTGGTTTCTGGATTGAAGAAGACTACCTTTAGTTAATAGTTGTTATTTATTAGTACATGTAAACATTCAAGCCTAGGGCTTTTCTTGTATTGAGATTAGAACTTATATTTTTTAATCCAAGTGTTGGCTTGGAAAGATGTAAGCCTGTAGGGCATTTTATTCGATGTTACATGTAATGCTTTATTTAGTAATACTCTGATGAATGAATTAATAAATTGTCTTCTTTAAATAATGCATGTCAATGATATATATATATAATGGGTTAATTTTTGAGGGCGTTACATATTCAATTTAGAATTGAAAAATACAATGCAGTTAGTATGATGCGCCAAGCCCGGTGCATGCAATACAGATGAATGATGCAAACATGCTGTCATACTGTATGCTAATTTAAACATGCCCTAATCTAACCATCATAAGCGGATAAATAAAAGGGAGAAAGACGTGGGGTTGGGAGACATACAACACACACACGCACACTTATTACAGTTGTGCCCTCGCGCAGAGGGTCCGAATAAATAATACAGTACCGAATAAAAGAATATTACAGTCCAAATATTACAGTCCAAATAATGTACAAATTCCTAATTAATTAACGAATTAACTAAGAAAACTGTAAAACTAGCGTGCAAGCCAAGGACTGCCTTGCTTCTGATGAATGCTGTATGTTTGGGCTGCCTTGCGCGGAAATCCACTGGGATGCCCCAATTAGCCTCTGTTTGGCAGTTATTCTTGGAAAGCGTGCCAGACTCCAAAAAGTTGCTGATTCTTCATTTTGCTGCAACAGAGAACAGGAAAGGGGCATAGTAATGTATTTTCACAGATATATGCATGCCTCGATCCTCGTGCCACCAATCACGCATATCGATGCATGATGGTAGAGGAGTCGAATTGCATAACTCAATATAGAATGAATGCATGTATAAACACAACAAGAACCTAACTCCATCATGGATGATCCGGAGTGTCGGTGACTAGGGAATTGAGACACGTTCCATCACTCGGAGTACGAAACGCACCTCGTTTCCCGTGTCCGGGCTAACTCCTATCCCGAACACGATGCAATATGCATGACATGCATGAAATGCAACTAAGATACAATCCTAACATACACAATCCTATGAAATGAGATGCCTCGAAATGCGTGCACACGGGCACGCAAACCGAGAAGATGACAGAATGCGATCTAAGACACAACCTAGTATGCACTATGCTGTAAAAATGAGATGCCTCGAAATGCATGCACAAGGGCACGCAAACTGAGAAAATGACAGAACGCGATCTAAGATACAACCTAGTATGCACTATGCTGTAAAAAAGAGATGCCTCGAAATACGTGCACACAGGCACGCAAACCGAGAAAATGACAGAACGCGAACTAAGATACAACCTAGTATGCACTATGCTGTAAAAAAAGAGATGCCTCGAAATGCGTGCACACGGGCACGCAAACTGAGAAAATGACAGAATGCAACGCAAGTGACACGGAAATATGATATGGGCTTACACTAACATGAGAGAGCCTCAGCCACACTCACATAAGAGGCCGATCGATGAAAATGAAGTGCCTCGAAATGCGTGCACACGGGCACGCAAATCGAGGCAATGGCATACGCAATGCAATAGGGCTAAAATGGCATATAGAATGCAACATGGACTTATACTAACATGAGAGAGCCTCAGCCACACTCACATAAGAGGCCGATAGATGAAAATGAAGTGCCTCGAAATGCGTGCACACGGGCACGCAAATCGAGGCAATGGCATATGCAATGCAATAGGGCTAAAATGGCATATAGAATGCAACATGGACTTATACTAACATGAGAGAGCCTTAGCCACACTCACATAAGAGGCCGATAGATGAAAATGAAGTGCCTCGAAATGCGTGCACACGGGCACGCAAATCGAGGCAATGGCATACGCAATGCAATAGGGCTAAAATGGCATATAGAATGCAACATGGACTTATACTAACATGAGAGAGCCTCAGCCACACTCACATAAGAGGCCAATAGATGAAAATGAAGTGCCTCGAAATGCGTGCACACGGGCACGCAAATCGAGGCAATGGCATACGCAATGCAATGGCATGGAAATGATATGCAAACATGCTAAGGGAATTTTAGCACTGAAATGTGGGGGAAAACAGCCCCGGAATGAGGCGAAAACACACCCGATGCATGGAATCTCTCCCGAAATGCAAAGTTAGGCGCATAGAATGAACTACAGCTATACAAAGCATGCATAATTGGTACATGGAATGAAAAGACAGAAGCAAGGCAGCCTCAAAATAAGCATTTTTCCAGTACAAATCATGGCCAAACAGCAAGCAAGGATAGGGCAACAATGGCATGCAAAAATGGCCCTAAACATGAGGTTATGAAGCAACTCATGGCTGCTAACTCCAAATGGGTTAGGACCCTTCAACAACATTGAAGAGGGGCCCAAAATATGATGTTTTCCAGAACTGTAAAAACCCCAAAAACAAACACAGGTATGGCTGCACTCCTATGCAAGAAAAAGGGCCAAAAGGTGGCCAAAGAGGAAGTGGTATATGCAAAGCCCAAACTGAAAAATTCCCTTCTACAACATTGAAGAGGGACAAAAAATAAGCATATTTACAGAACTGTAAAAACTCCAAAACAGTATACAAACATGCTAGAAATGCAATGTAAAATAAGGCTCAAAAGAGGCTATAACATGAGGTATGCAAAATATTCCACAAACAGCCAAAGACCCTTAATGAAACATGAAGAATGGGCCAAAATAAGACTATTTTCAGAACTGTAAAATGGCCAAAAACAAAAGCATGATAGGCTAACAAAACATGCAAGAATGGGGACCAAAAAAGAGATATAACATGAAGTGGCATATGGAGGTCCCAAACCATGAAAGGCCCTAAATGAAACAAGAAGAATGGACCAAAATGAGACTATTTTCAGTGCTGTAAAATGGCCAAAAACCAAAGAACAATAGGCTGCCAAAGCATGCAAAAATGGGACCAAAAAGGGAGTACAAAGGCAAGTATAGCATGGAGGTCCCAAACAGTGTTGATCCTTTCTTCAATGTTTAAGAGGGGATCAAAATAAGCCTATTTACAGTTTACATCATGCTCCAAAACAGATCACACACAGGCTAAAAAAAGCATGCAAGAAAACGGTATTTGAGAAGGGTATTGAAGCAAGTGCAATATGGGGGGCTCAAACAGGGTTGAGCCCTTAAGAAAAAGTGAAAATGAGCTCAAAACAAGGCCACTTTCAGTTATGGCCGGAGCTCAAAGCAAAAAGCATATATGGTTAAGAAAAGTTGCAAAAATAAGCCCAAAAAGAGTGAAATAGCAACTCACCCTTGTAGACCAATCTTTGGTTGCTTCTTGGGCCAAGTTGTAGCACCTTTAGCCTTTGAGAAGCCCTCCTTGTTGTTGGAAATCGAGTGGTGGTGGTGGTGCTTGGTGGTGATGAAGGAATGAAGTATAGAACTTGGATGTTTTTGAGGAAATGAGAGAGATAGAGGGAGGTTTGAATGTATATGCTTGAAGGCAATTTCTCTAACCCCTAATACAAGTGTCGGCCCTTGGTTATATGGACCAAAAAGAGGGGCAAAAGGTGGGGGAAAAAGGAGGCAAGCTTTCCCCCACAAAATATCCCCCGGATATAGATATTTTCTAGGGGATAAAGCTATACAGCTGTAAAGTGAACAGTGTGAGGATCATGGCCGGCCAGGTATTTTTGTTGCAGGTGGCCGGCCGGCTAGGGGTCAAAAGGGTCAAGTTGGTTTAGTGGTCGGCCACCACATAATGGTGTCCTCCCATGTGCCCTCAACACAACCCTGTGGTTAAAAGTCCAAGAAAGTGGCTCAAGGGTGTTCAACATTGGCTCGAAAGGAGGGGTTCAAAAGGGTCAAGCAACATTAGTGGCCGGCCACCAACTTTTAGGGTCCTCCCATGTGTGTACATCACAAGTATGTGGTTCAAAGTTCAAGAAAGTGGGCCCAAGGTGTTCAACATTAGCCCAGAAGGAGGGGTTCAAAAGGGTCAAGTAACATTTGTGGCCGGCCACCAACTTTTAGGGTCCTCCCATGTGTGTACATCATAAGTATGTGGTTCAAAGTTCAAGAAAGTGGGCCCAAGGTGTTCCACATTAGCCCGGAAGTGTGAAAAACGGGCGTCGGAGGATATATAACTGGTTGCTGCAACAATTACTGTCCTCCCACCCTTCAGTGACCTTCCCAGTGATAAAACAGAGGTACCTGCCAAAAATGAACGAAAACCGTTGCAAAACGAATGTTCGGGGGCCAAAACGCGCAGTTCGGGGTCCCGAAAATGGGCTGTTAAGCACCGAAAGTGGCATTCGGCCACAAATTGGGTTTTTCAGACGCCAGTGTCCCTCAAAAGGGAGAAAATAAGATATATGCCAAAAATCAGAGCAATAGGAGATGGTTAGGCGGTCCCGAATCGAGGCACACGGCCTGACGGCTCCGAAAACCGAGAACCGGGCCCCGAAATGGGCAAAATGGCCTACGGCCACCAAATGTATCCCACGGCCACTGAGAGATGGTCTACGGGACCTCTCCCTCCCCTCAGGAAAAGAAACAAAGAAAACCGAGCCTGGTTCGCAAACCGAGGCAAGGCACAGAAGAGGGTTCGGAAGCCTGGAGGCGGGGCTCACGGCCGCGACTCTGAAACTTCTGAACGAGCACATTATGCAACATCACCAAGCGCTTGATCGGTGACGTCTGAGTCTTAAGGTCGGTCAAAAATGGGGTGTCTACACATAGCATAAGATATGCTAAATTAAAAATGACCTATTACTAACCATCAAAGCAGGTAAGTAAAAGGGAGAAAGAAGTGGGGGTTGGAAGACATGCACACACGCACCCACACTTATTACAAATTCGCCCTCACTCGGAGGGACCAAAAGAATAATACAATCCGAATAATGAATTAACTGACCAAGCTAATTAATTATTACAAATTACCTAATTAGTTAACAAACTAACTAAGCTAGGAAAAACAGTAAACCGCCTCGGGAAGAGAGCTCAATGCGATGCATGCTCGGTCCTGCTCGGGAATTCACTGCCATGCGCAATCTGCCTCTGTTTTCCCTGCTCTTCTCTTCTGAAGACTGTCAAAGTCTTAGAATTGCTTCTCTGGATATTGGGAGACACCACCGGCTGAGTATAATGGCCACCGGCAGTGGTGTGTGATCACCGGCTGTTGGTGAAGATATCAGCCCAGGAGGGATCGCCGGTCGGCATTGGACACTGCCGGTCGGCAAAAAGTTCCTGCAGAGTCTGTTTGACAGCAGCAGAGGACAGAACTTTGCATGGCAATGCAATTCAAGCCATATATGCACCTACCAAGCCCCTTTTCATGTGTATGACTCAAAGGGGCAAGGTTCTTGGTTCTTGGTTCTTGGACCCTCAATCGCGCATTTCCATGCGTGATGGCCCAAAGAATCAAATGTGCATTTTGATATAGAATGCGATGCATATAAACAAACTAATGGGACTCGACCTCTATCATTCAATCATGTGATTTCAAACATGCAACAACTCACCAATATGCTACAACATACAAGCAGAGCATGCAACAAACAAAGTGATGGACTTAAACCAAATTAGGCAAATCTAACTAGGCCTAAAACAGTGGCCAAAAACTTAAGAAATGGGACCAAACACACTTGCACACATGCACATGTTAATGAGCCTATACTTAAGCATACAAAGGCAACTTTCAAGCACATTTAAAAGAGGCTAAGTATGGACTAATGACATGCAATGTAAGCTTTGGAATCATGTTAAGGTGGTGCCAAACCAAGCAAACAAGATATGCTAAGCATACAACATGGTCCAAAACTTAAGGCTAACAAACCAAAAATGCAAAGGAGCTATGCAATACATAGCAAGTATGACTCAAGCAATTTAAAACAGAGCTAAAGCATAAAAAAACATGCACTAAAGCTTCACAAAGCTAGGCCTAAAATATGCTAGAACAAGGGCTTACAACCTAGGGCATATTAAGGCCTGCACATGGCATTACAAGGTAGGTATGCTAAGAATGCATTGTGTACCAAAACCAATTAAAAACAGAAGCATATTATGACATAATAAGCACAAAAATCAGCTAAGACATGGTCAACAAGAGCCTAAGCTAGGTGCTCCCCCAAGAGGCCAAAAATGGTCCTTTTCAAGGACAACAAGGAAAGGGGATGGCCCTCTCCTCCCTAGGACCTCAAGGCACCATCCTCACCTCTGAAATCCCTCAAGATTTCAGTGGTGAGGAGGCCCAAACACTAAGGTCCCGGATCTCACTCAAAATAGCACAAAATAGGGCCTCTCAAGGCCTAAGAGGGGTCAAACACCTCCAAACCACAAAACACTCTAAACAAACTATTTAGAGGGCCTAAAAATAGAACTTTTTTATATCATACACCAAGCTCAAAAACAGTTCTAAGATAGGCAAAAATGCAATACAAGAAAGGGGTAAAAAGGGGTAAGATTGTTACCCTTGAAGACCTCTTCAACAATGGTGGACCAGCTGCTCCTCCAAGCTCGAAACCACCCAAGAACCTTAAGAACAACCTCTTAGAACCTCAGTAGCCAAGGGAAGGTGTAACACTATGTGTTTGTGTGAAATAGTAAGACACAAATGCACTTATACACACACAAAGGTAAAAAGGAAGAGCGAAATAGAGATAGGTGAGACACAAACCCTAACCCTATTCCAGAGCTCTCCTCTGTATATTTTCTAACCTTTTTGTCTAACCCTAAGGCCAAGAGAGGAGGGCTCCTCTTATAGAGGAGCCAATCTTGTAAAGCTTACAAGGTAAGCTAACAAGAAGGCCATCCCTCCATACAGTGTATGGAGGGGAACAAAATGCCATACAGCTGTTTTAAAATATCTGCAAAAGCAGATGAACAGTAGTCGGCTGCTCAAAATTGCCATCTTGACAAAATTGACTGCCGACCGGCAACAAAGAATGCCGATCGGCAATATACATTGCCGATGGCAACAAAATACCAGCCGGTTACCTCTGGCCATGGCCGGTGATGTGTGGGGCTGCCTCACAAGGCATTCCCTGCCCCTCCAAGGCAAAACACAAGTGTTTGAGGCAAAACACAAGTGTTTGAGGCAAAACACAAGTGTTTGGTGCAAAACCAGACACTAAACAGTCGAGTCGAGAGATCCTGAGGCAAGGCGCGCAAGCTGAGACATCCGGGAACTCAAGACGAACACAAACATGGGTGATCACCGAGTGTTCAGACGGGGACGTCCAAGTCTTGAGGACGGTCAAAAATGGGGTGTCTACAGATGCTCACTAAAGAGGCAAAAATAGCGCTTTTCAAGTACAACAAGGAGAGGGGGTGGCCCTCTCCTTCCTAGGACCTCAAGGCACCATCCTCACCTCTGAAATCCCTCAAGATTTCAGTGGTGAGGAGGCCCGAACACAATGGTCCCGGAGCTCAACCAATATGGCACAACACAAAGGCCAAACAAGCCTTAAGAGTGGTCAAACAACCCCAAAGCTTAAAACACCCTTAACAAACTATTTAGAGCAGACAAAAACAAGACTTTTATATGTTATACACTAAGCTCAAAAACAGATGCAAGATAGGTAAATAAGCTATGCAAAAATGGGGGAAAAAGGGACAAAAGTCTTACCCTTGTAGACCTCCTTCAAAAATGGTGGACCAGCTCGTTCTTTGAGCTCAAAACCAGCTCCAAGACTTCAAAACAACTCTCAAGGGCCTCAGCTCCAAGAGAAGGTGTGATGGTGAGTGTTTGTGTGTAAAACTAAGGTTAAATACACACACAAGACACAAAAGGAAGAGAGATATAGATATAGGATAGATACAAATCCTAACCTAAAACCAGAGCTCTCTAACAATGTTGTCTAAGTTGTCTCACCTCTAAAAGAGGGAGAGGAGGCCTCTTCTTATAGAGCTTCAATCTTGTAAACTTACAAGACAAGCTAGCTAAGAGGGAAATCCCTCCATACACGTGTATGGAGGGGAGCCAAGTGCATGCCAGCTACATGAAAATATCTGCAAAAGCAGATGCACAGTAGTCGGCCGGCCAAAAATGCAATTGACCAAAAAAAAATAGCCAGTCGGCCATCTATAGTGCCGGCCGGCCAAGCATTTGGCCGGTGGCAACAAAACACAGCCGGTGGCCTCAAGCCATGGCCGGTGGAGTGTGGGGATGGCCCACAAGCCATTCCCTGCCCCTC
The DNA here is from genome assembly GCF_055761805.1 of Camellia sinensis. Lineage (NCBI taxonomy): Eukaryota > Viridiplantae > Streptophyta > Magnoliopsida > Ericales > Theaceae > Camellia > Camellia sinensis. The sequence continues at coordinate 89,955,566 of NC_138965.1, forward strand.
CAAGGCAAAGCACAAGTGTTTGGTGCAAAACCAGACACAAAACGGTCGAGTCGAGAGATCCTGAGGCAAGGCGCGTAGCCGAGACCTCCGGGAACTCAAGACGAACACAAACATGGATGATCACCGAGTGTTCAAGCGGTGACGTCTAAGTCTTGAGGACGGTCAAAAATGGGGTGTCTACAGTTGCCCTTCTTTGACAGAACTCGAAAGTCATAACAATGGCGGGAGTGAATGTTAAAGCCTAGAGATGACCCATTTTTGACAAGGCTGAAGACTTAGACAAACATGCAAGACAAACAAGATATGCGCCCGAAGGCAGGGGCAAAATGCAAGACATTGCACAAAGCCGAACATAGCTTATGATCATGCAAAGAAAACTATAACGAAGCATAATAATGCAACAGTTTTAAGCTAGCATACACCAAACTACACTACAATGCAGAAAAGATATAAGAGAGTTATGCAATTCTCAATACATCTCACTCGGAGGATACAATACCAGTCTGGTTCGTCTGGTTGCACCAGCCTCAAATGAACCGTACATACAATATCGTGCCTGCAAAGAAAGCAACTTAACAGGTACGATATCGTTAGCAACATGCATAACATGTAAAATGAATGCAAAATGATATGCAATATATACAAAACTATGTATAAACAATGCAAATGACAATGCAAATGACAATGCAATTGAAACAATGCAAACGATATGCAATGCAATTGAATCATGATCAAATCCTGAGCGGTTCAAAACCACACAAATATCAAATAGATTGATGGAGGTGACAGGTCCGTCTAACATAGAAAAGGTCATACAGAACTATGAGTGTATAGACAGACCACGAGAACAAGTAATTGGGTGGAATGACATAAGTGGGAAAATGATCCGCTAACGAAAGAACATGACCCTAATGTAGGATGCAAAAATTACACTACAATGTAATATGTATGATGGATATGGCGCACGGGCCAAACCGAATCTTGCCTAGGAAAGGCATGGACACAAACAAACCACGTCTAACATAGAACAGTTATACAGAACTATGAGTGTATAGACGTGAAAAATATGGGCACATACCAGTCCAAGCTTAACAAGGAAAGAGGCAAACCCTAGATGGAGGTGATGCAATGAATGCATGCAAGCTACAATGCAACATCTACAATATGCAATGGAATGGATATAGTGGATTAAGGCCTACGGCCAAACCGTATCTTGTCTAGGAAAGGCATGGACACAAACAAACCACGTCTAACATAGAACGGTCATACAGAACTATGAGTGTATAGACGTGAAAAGTATGGGCACATACCAGACCAAGCTCAACAAGGAAAGGCTCAACCCCTAGACGGAGGTGATGCGATGAATGCATGCAAGCTACAATGCAACATCTACAATATGCAATGGAACGGATATAGTGGATGCATGACATATGCAATATATTACAATGAAATGCATGACATATGCATGTTGTTGCTTTTTTTGCTTTTTGGTTTTGTTTGAAATGCATGTTGATGCATGCTGATGTAAACAAGTGTCAACGCACGTCTTGTGATATGCATGACAATGCAAATGACCTTGAATGTGCGACCACGTGTGTCGCTCAAAATGCTTATGAACTCGAATGCGCGACGACGCGCATCGCTTGAAATGCATGATAATGCATGTGATCTTGAATATGCGACGATGCGAGCCGCGTGAAATACATGTACAATGTAACTTACCAAAAGTCGTTCGGGCACGACAAACACCGAAGGACTTGCACCTTTAGAGGATTTAAGGTCTCCTAGACTGAGCGTATTTAAGGTCTCGCCAAACCCTGACGAATGCATGATAATGCATGTGACCTTGCCGATAGTCGTTCGGGCACGACAAACACCGAAGGACTTGCACCTTTAGAGGATTTAAGGTCTCGTAGACCGAGCGTATTTAAGGTCTCGCCAGACCATGGCGAATGCATGATAATGCATGTGACCTTGCCAACAGTCGTTCGGACACGACAAACACCGAAGGACTTGCACCTTCAGAGGATTTAAGGTCTCCTAGACCAAGCGTATTTAAGGTCTCGCCAGACCGTGACGAATGCATGATAATACAAGCATAATGATGTATAACTCAACACGTGTTCACAAAACAATGCGTGTGGGGCAACTTTCGAATCTTAAAAGAGACAAAAGGATACAAAAAGGATACACCTTGCACATATTCGAGTGCCATGCACAGAAGACACGGTCCGAGGTCAAAACAGAGGCCGGTTGAACTTCGGAAAGGCGCTGTCTTGCACTATCTTGAGAAATAAATGCCCCAAACTATACATCTGACCCAAAAAAAGGTTATAGGAGGCTCACCGGCCATCAGGGGAGGTCACCGGCCATCCACCGGCCATCATAACATATCACTGGCCAAATATTTGGCCGACCGGCCAAAAATGTAGCCGACCGGACAAATGTTGCTGAATCGGGGCAGTTTTGTCCTTTCGCCTTGGGTCTTATAAAATAGGGCCTCTAGCCCTATTCTTTTCACTTTCTCTTGGCTGAAATTCCTTCTCCTCTCTCTCTAGAGCATTTTCCTCTCTCCCATTCGCCGCTTTCCTTGGTTTTAGGGCCCATTTAGTTGTTTGATTCGTGAAGTTCATCGTGTTTCGAACACTTTCATCCGATCGAAACTTCGTTTCGGTGTAGTTTTTTCGATTTCCGCCTCTTGGGGTTCGTTTCCCCCAAGTTTTCCTTGATTTCATCACATTTCGGCTTTTCCGGCCATTTTCCACCCTCCCGGGGTTGACTTTTTTAGTTGACCTTTTGCATTCTCATCCGGTTTCCACTTTCCTGGTCATTTTCACACCACTTTTGACATGGCGGATGATATTCCACGGGGCGGGACTCCTCCGGATCACGAGGTGGACCCAGAGGCTGAGCTCCTCCCCTTGAGCATCCGCCCATTCGACCCGGCGACCTACCGGCCGGCGATCCACGTCTTGCCTCCTGACGGATTTCGCCAGTTTCGGAGCTTTGATAGGGCGATGCCTCCAGAGCTTCTCTTGCGTGAGCCTTCATCTCATCCATCCTTCGGCACTTCCGAGGTAACATTCTCCCCTGTTTCGTTTTCCGCAATGTAGAACACTTAACTGCCATAGTTGATTTTGTTCTTTAACTGCTTAACCCGGATACATCGATACACTGTATGTTGTAGTTAACTGTGAACACACTTGCACTCGATGTCTGTTGGAATCTGAACACGTACGCACACGTTGCAGTGTCACCAAACCACCCAAACACACTAGCACATCGCATGTTGTAGTTCACTATAAGCACACTAGCATTCGGTACCTATTTGAATTTGAACACGTGCACACACGCTATATTTGTATCGATTTTTGACTGTGCTTCAAAACTGTACATTGAATATTGCTTCGCAACTGTTTGCTTTTGAACAGGGAGATTCCCATACTGTCTGCGGGTATGGGAATGTTGCCGCCAGGGATTGGTACATGGAGCTACCTGACGCAGTTCACCACATCGTGGATCAGGCCAGCTTCGGCGCATTCTGCAGGGGACTCTCCCGACTTACTACGAGCAGGCCCCTCCTTATCGCTCTAGTGGAGAGGTGGTGGGACACCACCGACTCTTTCCACTTTTCTATCGCGGGAGACATGACGATGACTCCCTATGATTTCTCGATGCTCACCGGCATCGGGGTAGGGGGTGATCCGATCCCTTTCGATACAGACATGGACGAGTGGGAGGCCGCTCAGACATATTTGCTTAGCGAGATGCCACCTCTTGCGCGTCCCAGCTTCGTCCGATATTCATGGTTCGAGGTCCAGTTCAGAGTTCAGCCGGCCTTAGTTGAGGAGGCTCCGATGACCCCGGAGGCGGTGGAGCGATATGCACGCGGCTTCCTCATGTTTTTGTTGGGGACGACTATCTTCGCCGATCGGGCGAACACCGTGCCCCTGTGTTTGTTGAGCGCACTGGTGGACGTCACACGGATTCTGCGCTATGACTGGGGTGGCGCCGCTCTGGCTACACTTTATGGCTACATGAGCTCAGCTTCCTGTGGCAGCGAACAGTTGCTCGGGGGTTATTGGCGCGCTTAGGAGGCACGTTTCCTTTTTCTTCTTAACATTTCATTTCTGCTTTCTATTATCTGTACTATGTACTATACTCTGTACATTGCACACACTGTGGTTTGCTTTACACTGACTGTATACTGTACACACGGCACACACATACTCTACTTTACACTAATTGTACACTGCTCACACTGTACACTCTGCTCAATACACTGCACACGGCTCTGCTATCTCTGTGTTATTTCGTATTCTGCTTCATCTGATAAGCATACTGGTATTTATTCTGTAGTTATGAGTCTACGCCTACTTTTCGAGACTCGCCCCCATGCCAGACGTGGAGACCCCTCCTGTCGTTCCGTTCTCGCGCCGCTTTGACGTGAGGTGCGTGCGAAGGCCCTGGGAGACGTTTATCTTTTTCCGCCGCTATTTTGACACCATCACTCCCGCAGAGGTATGTTTTACTTGCAGTTCATTTAAGCTTCGCTTTACACTATATTGTCAATAATAGTAGATAACAATCTGTATTTCATTTTTAGATCACCTAGCAGCCTTGGGCTCCATTGCCAGCCATGATTCGGGATCGGTTTGCCGGTGCTGAGGAGACCTCGCGTTTCTGGATTTTGCTGGAGGGTCCGGTCTGTCGGGGTTGGTACCTGGGCGAGCGTTTCCTATGCCAGACCCTAGGGTTACCAGAGCAGATAGTCCCGGTTCACCCTCCTGAGCATATGAGGGATACCGAGAGATTCACCGCCGAGCAGATGGCCGACTACACGATCGGTTGGGATGCGACCCGCTTCAGAGGCATAGGCGACTACAGAGAGTACGTGCAGACGTATGTTATGCGGCCTCTGAGCGGCAGCCGTCGAGTTGAGAAAGAGAGGCCCGCGGCGCCGGCAGCTAGGGCAGGAGCAGGGGCTAGGGCAGGAGCATCGAGGAGAGCTCGGGTTTGCAGCAGGGGTGGAGTTCAGAGAGGGCAGGGGGGTGGCTGGCTTGCACTGCCCACTTCACTAACATACAGAGGGCAGGGTGGGGCAACCTACCAAATCCCCTTTGCTCCTCCTCTGGTTGACCACGAGTTGGTTGGTTTCCATGACTTGCCTCCGGTATGTATTACTACATTTTATGCATCTTGTATTGGCATTTCATTTCAGTTTATTTGATATTCTGCAGAATACAGATGCATCTGATACTTTTGCAGGCTTCTTCCGAGTATACCCGGCAGTCCTTGGAGCTGAATGCCTCCATGATGGGGATGTTGTAGCAGACTTTCGACCCCCTGGCCCTTTATAGCATTCCGATATGTTCTTCTGATCACGGTCTCAAACCATACACATAAACCGCTTCACATAATCTGGTGCACAACACAACACTTGATAAGCTGCTCATGGTATTCATACACTGTACTCATACACTGCTTTCTGCACTGATAAACTGTTCACGGCATTCGCACACTGTACTCATACACTGCATTTTGCACTGATAAACTGCTCACGGCATACTGATGCGTTTGCCTCTTATACTTTTCAGCCTCCTTCCCAGATTCCCACTGTGGGAGGTGTTCCAGCCAGACCTTCTGTTCTTGCCGGAGGAGATGGAGAGGGCAGAGTATTCCCCCGCACCAAGGCGGGGCGCACTCACGTCGGGAGTAGCTCGCGGGCTCCAGTCCCTGATGACGATGACGAGGAGTCAGAGGCGGAGGCGGAGGCAGAGTCGTCGTCGGAGGAGACCGGAGACGGCTCAGACTCGGGCTCAGATGACAGCACTGATGATGCTCCTGGACCTTCGTCCAGGAAGAGGACTAGGACGGACTCCTAGGCCTGAGATCCTTTGTCATTGATCCAGATTTTTGCTGTTTTTCTTTTTCTTTTTCTTTTGTACTTTTTGCTGATAGCTAGAGTACCTTGTACTGCCGCAGGTAGATTTTTATTTCCAAAACCATGTACTTGAAAAAGATGATGAAATGAAACAAACTTTTTGTCTAAAAAAGTGTTGCATTTGTACATTTCATAGATTGCATCGCATTGCATCATGTTGCACCTCAACGTAAATGAAATTGATCTGTTGTCTGAAAATTGAACACTTGGATTGTAATAATTAGATAACGAACCAGCCAACAGCAAAACAAACAATACCAACCACTGCACATTCTGAACACTCGGCTCATACTCTACTGGGGATTAATCTGCATACAGCTCATAACACAGCGCTTGGTTCATTTTGCACACAGCGGATCCTGAATAAACAGCCCAAATCTGACAAGACGGACCATGAAGGTTGAATCTACTGAAGTTGAAGCACACTCAGATACGATCTGAAACCTAGAAGCTTCAAAGAGGCCTAGGTTTTCCTGTTCACACTTATCGGGGGTGGACCCTGCAGTTGTATGAAAGAACCAAATCATGTTTTTGCACAAATGTGGAGAATGGCACAGCATTCTGGGCACAAAACGATTAATTTTTGAAATTTGAAGAAGGGTTTTTTTTTTTTTAAACCGGGGTAGTGAGCCTACAACTGGACATAGCGAGAATGACTCAACAGCAGAGACAAAAAAAGGTAAACAACCTAAACACAACGGGACACACTCGGAAAAGACTCAAAACAAAGGTTGAAGTAAACAGGACAAAAGACACGACATACAGACGTGTTAACGGAGACGGGGCACCTCAGATCACAAGGAGCCAGTTTCTCTGGGTATTGTTTCCCACCCTTTCTTATTTGTGATTCTCACATCACTCGGCCCTCAAGCTCGGTTTTTCTCTCAAAACCTTTTTCTCGCTTTTCCTCTCAGCGCACATCTCTCTATTCTTTATTCTCTCATTTTTCATCCCTCCCCAGGGTGGTTGATAGATGAATAGGAAGTTGTGGGTTCATGCCCAACAGTATCAGCTCGCGGCTATTCCTTCTGGTGACGTCCAGTCGAGGTTCCGGATGGGGAATGAAGTATCTTGATCCATTCCAATTCGTGCTTCGCACTTGGTTTGATACCTCGTTGCTTGGAGGATGTGAGAGCTTTCACTCCTGTTCCGATCAACTTCAGTTGTACCCTTCTTGGCAAGTATGTTGGCGATGGGGGAAAGACAGGAAGCCCAACTTAACTGTGCCCCTAGTTCATCATTATGACCATTTTTGTTTTGGTTTTCTACTAAAACAATTTTGACCAATATGAGAATTAGATTAACACACTTGTTCGATTTTTGATTTGAAAACCATGCAAGTCAGGCTATGAGCATTGAAAATTTTCTTTTTTGAGTCTAAGAAAATGGTCCAGTTTTGGAAAATGAAATAGTTTTCGAGAAAATAGTCAACCTCAGTAAAAATTTTCAAAAACTATTTTTGCAAACGGCCGCCGCTCAACGAGTGCGGAACTCACTCTCGAGATGCACAACCTCGGATCAGAGGCAATGGAAAATTGCCCCTTGTTTGAAGGACGCTGCACGGCAACGGAAAGTTGCCCCTGGTTTGAACGGCGACTCATGGCAAGGGAAAGTTGCCCCTTGTCTGGATGATGCCGCAACATATTGTAAACAGTCTTTACTAGTGATGATCCCGACCGAACTTTCTCGGATACAGAGAAGACGAAGATGGTCAAAACCAATATATGGACATAGTCACTTTGAAGGTGTTGAGGGCTGGACTTCGGGATGAAGTTGCCTACGTATCCGGTTGCCACAACCGAGCTATCAGATTCGGGAAGGGCAAGAATAACCAAAACCAGTACATGGACTGAGGCGCTATGAGAGCGTTAGGGGCTGGACTTCAGGATGAAGTTGCCTATGTATCCCAAACATGGGAATCAAGCCTTACGTAGTTCTAGTTAAGGTACACTTGGGTATTTTAACCTTCACCTTTTTGGCTCTAACTTTTGCCAAGGCGCCCGATGCGGGTTTTCGACCTTGCGAGCTTTTCTTTCCTTTTTCTTTCTTCCCTTTCTTTTTTCTCTCTTTTTTGTATATTTTATTTTTTTTCTTTTTTGTATTTTTCTCTCTTTTGTATATTTTTTCTCTCTTTTTTTTTTTGTATATATTTTCTTTTGCTCTAACTTTTGCCTGGGTCGCCCTTCCGGATTTTCGACCCAGCGAGCCGCTCGAAGGGTAAAAGTGTAACAAGTCCATGCCAAATGGTTTTAGGGTTTTGAAGCCATCCGTATCCAGGAGAGTGGCTGTTACATTGACTTACTGAAGGACCCATCTTCGGCTCTTCGAGCAAATCGGACATTTTTGCCCCTAGTTTGGAGGGGTGCTTCTGTTCTAGCTTTACAGGCTTCTTCTGATGAGATCTGATCTTCTTGATTTGACTTTGGTGCCTCTTGTTCGAGGGCTGCTTCAAATCTGGCCACACAGGCCTCTCTTGATGGTTGATCGTTGAACACTCCGAATTGTGGTTCAAGGCTTTAAAATCGAGTCTTGAGACTGAGAGCGATCCTAAGCTGCACAATCTTAAGAGTGATTCCACACAGGTCTTCGCCGGACCGCGCAAAACATTTTGTTTTTGAAAGTTTTTAAAGAAGCGACAAATCGCTCGCGCTGAAGATAGTGTGGAACCGGCCTGGATCAAGCCAGGGTCCTTCTCAATACTCACGCTGACAAGCATGATTTGAATCATTAAGGGCTTAGCACACCTCTCTTTCTCTCAATTTGATCAAAGTTTGCAAAACCCGAGGAATTCCTTCCTCTTTGTTTTCACCGCAGTGTTTAAAAAGTTTTGAAAAACTTAGGTCAATGCAATGATTTTCAAGGCACAATAGAACAGGTGGAATGTACTGCTGTTCCATTCAAGTCCCCTGGCACAACTAATTCAGAATAGTAGTAAGCATGGAAACATGATAGCCGCAGCTGTTTTATTCAGATTCCCTAGTTGCAACTGGCTCCATGACAGAGACAGACTCAAAAGAAAGCAAAAGGGTAATTACAAAACAAAACGGTGTTCGACGCAACAGCTCCGGAATCACCCGACATTCTATACAAAGGGGACTGACTCGCTATAACAAGACAGACCCATAAGCAAAAGGACTGACTTAAGACAATGAGACAGACTCAAAACAAAACAAAAGACTGACTCGACACCCAAACCAGAATTTACAGAACTAGAATTCACAGATGCTTCAAAAATGCGTGCCAGACGCCACATCCAAAATACGCCGAGCGCCACCCACAGGTGGTTCACTTCCTGATTACATACTCGCAGTATCAGTATCCTCAAAATCCAATAACTGGGCAGTAATGGACTTGGCTGAGGTGGGCAGGAGGATAACTTCGTTGTCGATCAAATCTTGCACCTCATGACGGAGGCGAAAACAATTGTCGGTAGCATGACCGGTTTGCTGGTGGTACGCACAGTACAAGGCGGCATCATGTGTAGTAGGGAGATTCTTTGGGAGAGGCCGAGGCTCCAAGGGTTTAAGATGCCCCATTTTGGCAAGGATCTGAAGTGCCTTTGACAGCGGCATATAGAGAGCGTGAAAGACCCTGTGCCCTCGGGGCAGGTACTTTGAAGGTTGAGTATTCTTGCTAGACGCACTAGCGAAAGGGTCGACAGGTGCCGCCTTGGCTTTCTAATCTTTCCCAGGTGCAGGGGTGGGAGTGGAAGGAACTGTTCTGGCATGACGGGGCCTATCCCGATTTTCTAACTGGCTTGTACTACCTTCGGTTGGAGTGGATAAAACATCATCCACAGCCTTAGCTACAACTGCGAATACCTGTTGTTTACTCATCCCCTCGGCTTTCAAAGCCTCGACTGCCCACAGCAGTTGTTCAATGGGATCGGCATCTGCCTTCATTTTGTTCTTGCCTCTGGCCTCATCCGGATTGAGGGTTTGGGTTGATGTTGATACGTCATTGTTATAGTTGGAGGCCACCTCGGGTTGGCTAAGTTCGATCACAATCCGTCCCAACAGTGGGGGCTCCTGTGGTATAAAATTCCCAGCATACGATGCGGCTGGTGGCGAAGCTGACATTCCGTAAGCAAGATCCGCCACAGATCTCTAGAGGTCACCTATCATTCCCATCAATTCGAATGTGGTGGGCTCACGAGCCTGATACAACTGGGGGGTCCAGACCGGGTGCGCGACAGGCGACCTGGGTGGATGCAGTACATCGACATTGGTCTCGCTTTGCAGAGTGATTCCTTGATCTAATGCGGCCGTCATAACCACAATCTCCTCTTAATTCTGCATCATGATAAGTCCGCTGTACTAAACGGTGACTGACAGATCAGATATCTGTCTTGCCTCAGCAAGGGGGAATACTAGCTATTCTGTATCAACTCTCTGAACTGAAAGAAAAACAAGCAGCGTTTCAGCCTAAATGGATCAAACACAGATGTAGCCGAACAACTGTACTCTACTGCTGACCATTGTTGCCCAAAATCACTGCCCCCAAAATACTGAATCGGATACCCATAGATATAACTGATTCTCATAAACTGATATTGGTGCCCTCAGGCCTGATACTCAAACTTCCAAACTGATATGTGTGTTCCCTACATAGATACACTCACATAACAAGTAAAGAGAGCCAAAACACCCCTATGGAGGGGTAGGGTTTCCCTGTCCTATTTTTGTCAGGAGCTAGGGTTTCACTATGCACGCAGCAGTTTTCAAACAACCTAACATCGGGTAAGCAACCTGTCCTAGTTTGGAATAGTCACTATGGATTTCGATATGCACTAGGTCGAATGGTCGAAAAGGGTGCCCCAATAAAACCAGGGTTTGTGTTCCCATACTATCAGAGCCCACAACCGGTCAGCCTTATGGCATGCTTTGACAAAGTCAAGCCTTCGGCAAACCGTTCAGGAATGGCAGATAGCAAACACGGTGTCCTAGGCGCACCAATGCACATGCAATGCAAAGAGACACATAAATGAAATCAAAACAAGATATCACGAGTTCGAGTCAAGCTCTTTAAATCCCCAGCAGAGTCGCCAGAAACTGTAGACGTCCCCGAATGCCCCGGGAGGATGAGTCCCGTTCTGTTCGTTTTGGGTTCACTACAGTTCAGACTCTCCAATTGTCTCGGTTCTAAATCTGAACCAAAGAGTCCAAATCCGGCAAATTGTTTTGAGAAAACAGATTTTTGAAAAGAAGTGCCAAACATGGACTGCTTTTCCAGATACAGAGTCGCCACCTAAATATTTTATTTTGGGAAATTTAGGAAACCCTGACTCAGTGCCAAAGGCCACGTGTCCGTCATCACCAAAGTTGCCTCAGCTCGGGAGCTTGGGTACGATTGGGGAAGGTCAGCTATGAGCACCCCCTCTCGCCCGATCCGAAGATCGGCCTCTACTAACCGTGATATCCGTTTTGAAAATGTTATGTGTTCTTATTTCGGTTATTAGCCTAGATTTACTATGTTATGCGTACAGCAAACAAGTATAGACTAGATCGCCTAATTTGGAACAAAACATTGCATATCCGTTTGTTTGGAAAACGCTTTGGAATTTGCTACTCACAAGTAGGCTAAAATACAGATTTCAACGAGTTATCCCAACTCAAACAATCCAATCTTCACCCACAGGCATTCAAGCAGTTCATCAAATAAGCATCTAGCCTCATGGTAATCATGCTATCATGTTAACGTTCACACTCATGCGAGATGCTAAAGCATAAAGAGCTCACCTAGTACTCCGTGCCAAAACAAGAACATGTTAGCAATCATGCATGATCCAAGTCCATGTTTAAATGCCTAATGCAACGCATACGAAATGTCACTAGTGTAGGCTCGGCTAGTCTATAAATGACATGTGAAAATGCACAGATAGCATGTATTCAAGTTAGATTTGAAATACTTTATGCAGTTACCATGGTGCGCCGAGCCTGGTGCATGCAAGACTAATGAATGATGGGCACATGCATAGCATAAGATATGCTAAAGTAAACATGTCCTAATACTAACCATCAAAAGCAGGTAAGTAAAAGGGAGAAAGAAGTGGGGGTTGGAAGACATGCACACACGCACCCACACTTATTACAAATTTGCCCTCGCTCGGAAGGACCGAAAGAATAATACAATTTAACTAACTAACAAGCTAATTAAATATTACAGACCACATAATTAATTAAGCAAATTAATTAATCTAATTTAAGCAATAAGCAGCCTCGGGAAGAGGGTCCAATGCGATGTGTGCTCGATTCTGCTCGGAAGTCACTGCCATGCACAAACTACCTCTGTTTACCCTGCTCTACTCTTCTGAAAATTGCATAACTCCCAAAGAACACTCTATGGATATTGGGGAGCATCACCAGCCAAGTGGGATCATCACCGGCCATTTTGAAGTAGTCATCGACCATCCATTGAGCTCTCGGCCAAATATATTTGGTCGATCGGCAATATATATGGCCGGCCGGCCAAAACTTCCTGCAGAAACCTGTTTAACAGCAGCAGAGGGCAGACAAGGCATGGCAATGCATTTTCAAAGCAATGTTTGCACCACCACCCCCCTTATCATGTTCATGACTCAAAGGAGGATGGTCCTCGACCCTCGGACCACCAATCGCGCATTTCGATGCGTGATGGCCCAAGAGCCAGGTTGTGCAATTTCAATGGAATGAAATGCATATAAACAAACAAGAGGCCCAACCTCTATCATGGTGATTCAAGAGGCAAGGCATGCATGCCAAATGCAACCTAAGCATGTGAGCTAAGTATGCAACATGAGCATGGAGGCAAGTATGCAAACATACAATATGTACTAGGCCCACAACCTAAGTTAACAAGCATGCAAGGCATGGAACCAAGCCCATGGACTTAAACTATGGTCATGTGACACATGAAGCAAATGACCAAAGCGAAACAAAACAGCCCCAAATCATGCCAAAACAAGGTCAAAGACACACCTAGATGGCATCTAAATGGCCTATACATGGAAGCGTACGAAAGGGGCCAAACATGGAGCATAAGACATCAACCTCTTAAGGCATTAAAGGAGTTTCAAATGCAAGCATACAAGCATGCTATAAGGACTGAAATGACATGATAAGTGGTTCCAAACCACTGAAACAAAGCAAGTAAAGCATGCTAGAGGGGTCAACACTCAAGGCCTACAAGGGAGATTGCATGGTAGCTATACAAAGCAAGACATGAATGACTCAAATGACCTAAAACAGTCCCTTAGCACATCAAAATATGCATATAAGCTTCACAAAGCTTAGCCAAAACACATGAGCATGTAGTCTAAATGCTATGCATGTATTGAGGCAAATCATGGCATTACAAGGCGTGTATGCTAAGCAAGCATGGTGTACCAACACCAACTAAAAACAGAGCTATATCATGACATAATAAGCATAAATATCAGTCAAGGCATGGCCAAGATGAACCTAAACATGATGCTCACTAAAGAGACAAAAATAGCCCTTTTCAAGGACAACAAGGAGAGGGGGTGGCCCGCTCCTTCCTAGGACCTCAAGGCACCATCCTCACCTCTGAAATCCCTCAAGATTTCAGTGGTGAGGAGGCCCAAACACAATGGTCCCGGAGCTCAACCAAAATGGCACAAAACAAAGGCCAAACAAGCCTTAACAGGGGTCAAACAACCCCAAAGCTTAAAACACCCTTAACAAACTATTTAGAGCAGACAAAAACAAGACTTTTATATGTTATACACTAAGCTCAAAAATAGATACAAGATTGGTAAACAAGCTATGCAAAAATGGGAAAAAAAGGGACAAAAGTCTTACCCTTGTAGACCTCCTTCAAAAATGGTGGACCAGCTGGTTCTTTGAGCTCAAAACCAGCTCCAAGACTTCAAAACAACCCTCAAGGGCCTCAGCTCCAAGAGAAGGTGTGATGGTGAGTGTTTGTGTGTAAAACTAAGGCTAAATACACACACAAGACACAAAAGGAAGAGAGATATAGATATAGGATAGATACAAATCCTAACCTAAAACCAGAGCTCTCTAACACTGTTGTCTAAGTTGTCTCACCTCTAAAAGAGGGAGAGGAGGCCTCCTCTTATAGAGCTTCAATCTTGTAAGCTCACAAGACAAGCTAGCTAAGAGGGAAATCCCTTCATACACGTGTATGGAGAGGAGCCAAGTACATGCCAGCTGTATGAAAATATCTGCAAAAGCAGATGCACAGTAGTCGGCCAGCCAAAAATGCAATTGACCAAAAAAAGATAGCCGGCCGGCCATCTATAGTGTCGGCCGGCCAAGCATTTGGCCGGTGGCAACAAAACACAGCCGGTGGCCTCAAGCCATGGCCAGTGGAGTGTGGGGATGGCCCACAAGCCATTCGCTGCCCCTCCAAGGCAAAGCACAAGTGTTTGGTGCAAAACCAGACACAAAACGGTCGAGTCGAGAGATCCTGAGGCAAGGCGCGTAGCCGAGACCTCCGGGAACTCAAGACGAACACAAATATGGATGATCACCGAGTGTTCAAACGGTGACGTCCAAGTCTTGAGGACGGTCAAAAATGGGGTGTCTACAATGGCATGCCTGTAGGTGTCCTCGTGGGAGTACGGACACCTGTCATTGGGGGCATCAAATATGTATGACGGTAGGTCGCGTACTCCCCCTCCTCCAAGTGTAGAAGTACGTCAGTACCCAACTTGGCTCTATCGACATCCTGGGTAGTGAGCCCCTCAGTAGACCGCATATCGACCGGAGGTGCTGCGGGGACACTCTGCTCGGGGTAGCCCATAGTCTGACGCATGAAGCAGTCCCCCAGAAACCAAGCCCTACCAACAGGCCCCTCAAATAAGATCCTGTACCGAGAGGCGGCCCATCCCCCAGCAAACTGAAATTGGGTGTTTCCACCCAAGGGTGCCCAGGGCTGCCACATGATCTGCGGATAACCAATGCATGAGCCGATTAGAAATCATAAATGTGCAAGATGAATCAAAGATGAAAACATGGAGAACTGAGAGTTCTGAATTACCTCTGTCGGCCGCACTGTGTTGAAATATGACCGCAGGTAGGGCAAAGTCTCCTGGGCCCTCGGCTAGTACTGGCCCTCGAATACAAGCGAGTAAGGGATCGTGAGAGGCACCGCCACCTCGAGCTCCGGGGCAAGTGTCGAAAAATACGCGAAAATCCATAGCTGTGGAAAACAGGACAATAGCCATCAAAATACAGAATGTTGAGTGCAGAATATGAATGCAGAATATACAGAGAATGCAAAATGCTGATAGCGGAATGCAAAGTACAGAATGTAAAGTGTGCCGTGTGTATAGTGTACAGATAACAAAAAGCAGAAATGTAAATCAAGAGGGCAAAAAGTACCTCTCAGGCTCTCCAATAGCCGCCGACTATGTTCCCCCGTCCGCGGGAGGTCGCACTCATATAGCAATAGAGGGTAGCCAAGCCGGCGCCACCCCAGTCATACCGACTGACCTGTGATAGGTCTACCAGAGCACTCAGCAGATAGAGTTCGACGGTATTTCCCCTATCGGAGAATAGAGTGGTCCCGAGGAGGAACATCAAGAATCCCTAAGTGTACTGTGCTACCTCCTCGGGAGTCTTGGGCTCAGTCCCCTTGAAATGTGTGGAAAACCATGTGTACTGGACCCTGCCTGATGATCTGTCAACCGGTGGGCAAGCTCCCAATAGATAAGTCCAGGCAGCCTCCCACTTGCCCATGTCCTCGTCGTAAGGGATTGACCAGCCTCCCACGTCGAGGCCTGTCAGCACAGTAAAGTCGAACGGGGTCATAGTCATGTCCCCGGTGGCTGAGAAATGAAAGGAGTTGGTGGTGTCCCACTATCTCTCTACAAGGGCACCTATCAATGTCCTGCTAGCGGGGTAGCGAGATATCCCCGCGCAAAAGGGTCCGAACCCTACCTGATCAACCCAATCACGGACGGCCTCCGGGAGCTCCGTGTACCACTCCCTCGCAACGATGGAGCCGTATCCTCGTGTAATACGGGAAGATACCTGCATTCAGAATGAACATATGTATTCAGTTCAACATGAAAATATGAGCTGTGTGCAAATTAAATCAAATACAATGTCATGAGCTGGGCTGTGTGTTCATCTCAAGGTTCGAGCTGTGTGTTC
This sequence comes from Camellia sinensis, assembly GCF_055761805.1. NCBI lineage: Eukaryota > Viridiplantae > Streptophyta > Magnoliopsida > Ericales > Theaceae > Camellia > Camellia sinensis. Next base: position 89,971,628 of record NC_138965.1, read on the forward strand.
AGCATCAAGTGTTTTGGGCTGCGTGTTCAGACTTCAGAAATAGTGGATTGTGTGTTCATATCAACAAGTGTGTGTCGCGTGTTCACAATCAACAATATGTTGTGTGTTCACCTCAACAGTTTGGGCTGCGTGTTCAACTCTCAACAAGTGTGTGCTGTGTGTTCACCTCAACCGTTTGGGCTACGTGTTCAACTCTCAACAAGTGTGGGCTGCGTGTTTAGAAATTCAACAGTTTGGGCTACGTGTTCAACTCTCAACAAGTGTGTGCTGTGTGTTCACCTCAATAGTTTGGGCTGCGTGTTCAACTCTCAACAAGTATGGGCTGCGTGTTCAACTCTCAACAAGTGTGGGCTGCGTGTTCAGAAATTCAACAGTTTGGGCTGCGTGTTCAACTCTCAACAAGTGTGTGCTGTGTGTTCACAATCAATATGTGGGCAGTGTGTTCAAGATGCAAACGGAATATTGTGTTATAAACTAAGTGTTCAGAACAAGCTGTGTGCTAGAGTGAGCGAAAGCCTGAAATGCACAGAAAATGCATAATACATTGCGGAAAACGTAAAAGTGAAGTACATACCTCTCGTGCCTGATGAGAAAGGTAGGACTCTGGCTCCCGCAATAGCAGATCCACAGGTGCTCGATCATCAATATCGGTAAAATGATAGAAAACGGCCCAAGAAAGGACATGCTCCCGATGGTGATACCTCTTGGGAATAAAGGGGCGAATCCTCAGAGGCAAAGACATGATGTCTGGATCACCTCCGGCACCTGAAGGACCTTCGCCATGGGGGAAATGACCTAGCATTTCGAAAAATCTGCAAAAAGGAGCAAAATGAGCCAAAATTGGAATGAGTCAACAAAAGTCAACTCTCGGGAAATGAAAAAGTCAACTCCTGAGAAAATCTTCCAATGTTGAGACAAACTTACCTCAAGTGGTGAAAATGAGGAAAAGAGCTCCGAAATCAAAATCTAATCGGTTCAAAATGAAGAAAACTGAAAGATTTCGCAAAATAACTTTGCGTGGGGCATTGGAAAACGCGTATAGAGCGTAGATCTGAGAGGGAAAATGCTCTAGGAAGGGAGAGGGACTGATTTCGGACTTAGAGTTGTGAGCAAAAGAGCTTTGGCCGAGTGTATTTAAAGAAACAAGTGTGAAAGTACCAAACTGCCCCAGATTTGGGCTAGGTGGTCGGCTGACCACCTTTTCTGGTAGGCCGACCACCCCCCTTTACCAAACCTGGTCGGTGGTGTTCCTAAGGTGGTCTCCAAGGTCTCTTTGAACTCTCTGCAAATTTTGGTAGTGATCGGAGTCTCCGGCACTCGAGAAAGTATAAGGAAAGTGCACTTTTCGTTGCGAAATCCATCCGCGGAAACTTCAACTCCAACTTTTGATGCGTGTTTCATCGTTACTCGTCAAGAGCGAGGTGCATCATTTTTGAATATGTTGTGACCCTTTCGGGAGTTAAACCGGAGGCCGCGATTGAGTCGCCCTCATCAAAACTTGCATTTCTTTGCTCGTTGTTTGTGTCAAATATGCATTCGAGTTTGCACTTATCCTGCATTGTGATGCACGTCACTTGCATTCTCATGCACACCACTTGCATTGTTGTGCACGTTTCATTGGTATTGCCATGCCTCCATGTTTAACTTGCGTTGTCATGCACATTTCTTCTTGCATTGCGATGCACTTTCTCATCAGCACCATGTTTGTCTGCGTTCGATATAGCCTTGGACATATGTTGCTAACTATGTTGTGCTTGTTAAGTTTCTCTCTTTTACAGGCACGATGTTGTATGTATGGTTCATTTGAGGCTGGTGCGACCAGACGAGCCGCGCAGGTATTGTATCTTCTCCGTGTGAGACGTGGCGAGAATTGAATAATTCTCTGCATTCTTAAACTGCATGAAATGTAGTTGTTGCTTTGGATTCTTGCTTAAAACTGTTGCATCTATTGTGAATACTTGCCTCATTACAGCTTGCTGCTTTGCATGATCATGAGTTACGTTTGGCTTGGTGCATATCATTCTGCATCTTGCCCCCTGGCACATCTCTTTTGTCTCGCCTGTTTGTCTAAGTCTTCGGCCTTGTCAAAAATGGGTCGTCTCTGGGCTTTGACATTCACTCCCGTCACTTATGACTTCCGAGTTCTGTCAAAGAGGGGCAACTGTAGACACCCCATTTTGGACCAACCTTAAGACTCAGACGTCACCGTTTGAGTGCTCGGTGATGATGCATATTGTGCTCGTTCTGAGGTTTCAAAGTCTCGGCTGCGAGCCTTGCCTTCGGACTTCGGGGCTCTTTTATGCTTTGTCTCGGTTTGCGAACCAGGTCCTATTTTCTCTATTTTCTCTTTCCGAAGGGAGGGAGAGGTCTCGTAGACCATCTCTCAGTGGCCATAAGCTATGTTTCGTGGCCGTAGGCCAGTTTTCCTGTTTGGAGACCAGTTTCCGATTTTCGGAGTCGTCGGCCGTGTGCCTCGGTTCAGGACCACTTAACTACCTCCGTTTGCTCCGGTTTTTGGCACACACCTTGTTTCCTCTCTTTTGAGGGACACTGTGGCCCGAGAGACCACCTTCGTGGTCACACGCCACTTCTGGTATCTAACAACCTGTTTTCGGGGCCCCAGGCTACGCGTTTTGGCCCCCGAACCCTCGTTTTGCATCAGTTAGGGTTCATTTTTTGTATGGACCCTATTTTCATTGTTAGGAAGTTGGTAGGATGGTAGGAGACCAGTAATTCTTTTGAAAACCATTTTCTCTCTCCTCTAGCCTATTTTCTTGACAGAAAGCTCGTTTTTCTCACTTTTGGACCTTTATTTCTGGTCTCCCATACCACCATTGTGTTGTACTCATCTGGGAGGCCACCAATATGGGTAGACCGACCAGCTTTTCTTCCTGGCCCTTTTGAACCTTGCTAGAAAGTTGGTTTTTCTCTCTCCTAGGTCACATTTTCTGGTCTCCCACCATACAGCTGTATTCTACTCATCTGGGAGGCCACCTTTCTGGTATGGCCGACCAGCATTTCAGCTTGACCCTTTTGAACCCTGGTCGGCTAACCAGGGCAAGTGGTCGGCCGACCACCTGAACTGGTTGGCCAACCACCTCCTTTTTGGCCCTCCTGAGTGCAACACAGCTGTGCCAGCTGTGAGCACTTGACCCTTCCTCCGAGATTTTGACCCTCATTTTGGCCTTCTTAAGGGGGTTTTGACCCTTTTGCTTAGCTTCAAGGAGAAGCTTGACCCTTTTGTCAAGCTTCTTGAGGAAGCTTGACCCCTTTGGTCTAGCTTCCTCAAGAAGCTTGACCCTTTTGGTTAAGCTTCTTTGAGAAGCTTTGACCCTCTCTTGAGGCTTCTCCAAGAAGCCTTGGCTCTCTTCCTCTATAAAACAAACCTTCCCCCTCCATTTGCAAGGGTTAGAAAATTTAGCCAAGGCATGTACATACTCTTCTCCATATCTCTCTCATCCAAGCTCAAATACTCCATTGTTCTTGGCCATTACACCACACCTCCTAGCACAACACCTCCACCATCCATCCAAGAACCTTGGAGCTGTTTTTCAGAGGTTGAAGGCTCACCTTATTGGTTCAGAACTTGCTGCATTGCTATGCTACAAGGGTAAGTCATCATTTCCCCCATTTTTGCATTATTTTGCTTCATAACTTAGCCCTATTTGAAAGCATTTATGGGTTTCATCTTAAACAGAAAAGTGTCTTATTTTGAGCTCCTCTTGAAGTTTGTTTAAGGATACTTTTCTGTTTGAGGTCATCTACGTCCTTGTATGCTCCATCCCTCTTTGTAGGCTTATTTGGCTTCCTATCTTAGCCTTACTTGCAAGCATTTTTGAGATTTGTCATAAACTGAAAAGAGTCTTATTTTGAGCCCCTATTGAAGTTTGATGAAGGGAATTTTTCTGTTGGGGGTCATCTACCCCCTTGCATGCTTGTTTGCATCATGTTTTGAGCCTTGCATCTAGGCCTTTGTTGCATGCTTTGTTTGGCCTTCTAACCACTAAAATCCAGTGGATTTTCAATGGCTATCACACTATTTTGAGAGCCAAAATCAGAGGGGGGTGACCCCCTCTCTCCTTGTCTTGTTTGTTGGCCCTTTTGGCCTTCCAAAGGACCCCCATTTTGCATGCTTTGAAGTCTTGTTTCAGGCCATTATTTGTGAGTTTTTAGGTCTGCCTTAACTCTGACTGGATCCCCTTTGGCCATATTTTGTGTCTATCATGCATGTGTGGAGCAATCCTCCTCAAGGCCTTTCAAAGGGGCTTTCATTTACATGCTTCATTAACCCATTCCAGGGCCTTTTTGGTGGGTTTTAGGACCCTCATAACCTATTTCCAAAGTTGGTTTTTCCATTTGGTGTGTCCATCATATAGGTGTGGAACAACCCCTTACATGGCCCTCCAAAGGAGCCCATCATTTTTGCATGCATTGACTGAGTTTCAGCGGTTATTTGGGCATATTTTAGCATATCATGTTGCTATTTTTGGCTGGTTTGGTGACCTCTCTTGTGCTTCATATACATGTAATGTAAACCATGCTTACTAGCCTATGTTGCATGTTGTTTTAGCCCTTCATGTTAGCACTTTTTGGCCATGCTTAGAACTGATTTGGTGCATGTTTAGGACTGCCTTGGCTCTATTTTCATGCCTCATGGTCAAATAATGCTTGCTTTGCATACTTGTGGTTCAATGCATTTGCCTAGTTTTGAGTTTCGGGGCTTATTTCGTGCATTGGGTGACATGTTTCCATGATTTGGGACCATTGAGCATCTTATTTCAGAGCTGGAAATTACATGTTTGTATGCCATCTTTCATCCCTTGCCATGCTTTGGTAGAGTGGCATTTGATGCCTTAGGATCGGTCCCTTGCATCGTGCATGTTTACATGTGTTTCGAATGTCTCATTTCCATCATATGGCCACTAATGTGAGTGTGGCTGAGGTCCACTCATATTGGTGTAAGTCCATCTTGCATTGTGTATGCCATTTCAGTTCGTAGCATTCCGTATGCTAGGTTGCATGTTAGAGTATTGTGCATGCCATGTTATATCACGCGCATTGTGTATGCCATTTTAGTCCATAGCATTGCGTATGCTAGGTTGCATGTCAGTCGCATTCTGTATGCCATCTCATTTGCATTATGTTTGGGATAGGAGTTAGCCCAAACACGGGAAACGAGGGACGTTTCGTACTCAAAGTGACGAAACGTGTCTCAATTCCCGGTCGCCGACACTCCGGATTAACCATGATGGAGTCTAAGCCTTGTTGTGTTTATACTTGCATTCATTCCATTGAGTCGTGCAATTCGACTTCTCAGCCATCATGCATCGAGATGCATGATTGGTGGCACGAGGATCGAGGTCTACACTCCCTTGAGCTTGTGCAAGGACAGGGAGAGTGGCCTTGCACACATATGTTGAAAATACCTTGCTTTCTCTCCCTCTTGCCTTAGTTGCAGAAAAACTAGGATCCAGGGGCAGAAAGTGGTCGGCCGACTAGGTTTTCTGGCAGGCTGATCACCTTTTTTTGGTTTCCACCATAAAGGGTGGTCGGCAGGTGTCTCCCAAGCCAATACCTGGTCGACAGCCTTCCCAGGGTGGAGTTTCAGCCTCTTGGAGCCTTGTGCAAATTTCTAAAATCAGTTGCAAACAAAGGTGAGGCGAGGCATCGCGATGGAATTTCCCGACGAGGCGACTCGAGCATGCATGCATCCATCGTCACCCAAAACAGAGCCGAGGCAGTCACTTTCATGTAGTTTACATGCTTACTTAGCTAGTTTGTTAATTAGTTAATGTTGTGTAATAATTAGTTGTAGCTGTTATTTATTCGCACTGTATTATTTATTCGGACCCCTCGAGGGGGGCAATGTTGTAATAACTGTGCATGTGTGTGATGTATGTCTTCCAACCCCATGTCTTTCTCCCTTTTATTTACCAGGTTATGATGGTTAGTTTAGGGCACGTTTCAATTAGCATACTTATGCTCACATGTTTGCATCCATTCATCTGTCTTGCATGCACCGGGCTCGGTGCATCATACTAACTGCATTGTATTTCGATTTCGAGTTGAATACGTGTTAGATGTAGCATTTCACATGCCATTGTAGAATAGCCGAGCCTATTTTAGTTACATTTTGCATGTGTTGCATTAGGCATTCCAGCATAGTTAGGATTCATGCATGATTTCTAATCAGCTTATGTTTTGGCTTGGAGTACTCAGTAAGTTTTATACTTTAGCATCCTTGCACGCGTGTGAGTGACTGCCATGATAGCATGCTTACCATGAGGCTATTTGCTTATGTGATATATCTGCCTGAATGCCTGTGGGTGAAGGTTGGGTTATCTGAATTGGAATAATGCATTGACTGCGAGTTTTAAGCCCAGTAGATAGTGGCAAAACCATCTTCTCTAAGCCCACCCGAGGGTGGCAAAATCTGCATTTTTAGCCTACTTGCGAGTAGCAAACCGCTTTCAAAAACAAACATGAAATGTTTTGTTCCATTTCAGGTGATCCAGTCCATACTTGTATGTTGTGCGCATCACATAGTAAATCTAGGCTAATAACCGGATTAAGAACACATAATGTTTTCAAATCTAGATATCATGGTTAATAGAGGCTGATCTTTGATTGGGCGAGCGGGGGTACTCACGAAGTGACCTTCCCCAATCGTACCCAAGTTCCTAAGCCGAGGCAACTTTGGTGATGACGGACACGTGGCCTTTGGCACGAGTCAGGGTTTCCTAAATTCCCCCCACAATAAAATATTTAGGTGGCGACTTTGTATCTGGCAAAGCAGTCCATGTTTGGCACTTCTTTCAAAAAAATCTGTTTTCAAAAACGATTTGCCGAATTTTAGACTCTTTGATGATTCATCGGTCTTGCATTGCACTCTGTGAGATTAGATACAGGACCGTGACTTTGAGTCCTGAGCTGTAGTGAGCCCAAATGAACAGAACGGGATTCCCTCCCGGGGCGTTCGGGGACGTCTACACCTCCCAAATAAAATCTTGAACTTGGCACATCTCTTGTACCTGAAAATGGTGTCCCAAGTAGGGTAAGCTAAAGCCCAGTACAAATATGCTAAACCTAATATGAGAAATAACTAAAACATTATCACACAACAAACGATCGACACGTATAAACATTATCATACAACAAATGATCGACACGAATACACCAAATCACACTCTTCTCATAGCCCGACAACAATTACATCCATACTGCCGTCCACTTCCCTTATTTGTCCAGATCAGTTCCTAATTATGGTTCAATATCTAACCAAACAATTTAAGTGAGACTACCACTCGACTTGTTAACTCTTCTGTTACCCATGATTCAAAATGAGACTACATCTCACGTAGCTAATACTTCACTTTATAAGGTCTTGGGACTTTCACCTCGGACGCCTCGGCCAACTTAATTATCTATGGAGTACATTCCCCAACTCCTCCCAAATAAAGATACTCAAACATTGTGTTAAAATGTATGAACACATATGGAGTACAACCACTATCTCCTCCCAAACAAAGATACATAAATAATGTGTTAAAGTATATGAACACATATGGAGTACATCCCCTATCTCCTCCCAAACAAAGATACATAAATAATGTGTTAAAGTATATGAACACATATGGAGTACATCCACTATCTCCTCCCAAACAAAGATACATAAATAATGTGTTAAAGTATATGAACACATATGGAGTACATCCACTATCTCCTCCCAAACAAAGATACATAAATAATGTATTAAAGTATATGAATACATATGGAGTGCATCCCTTATCTCCTCCCAAACAAATATACATAAATAATGTGTTAAAGTATATGAACACATATGTGTGTGGAGTGCATCCCCTATCTCCTCCAATACACTGGAGTACATCCCCTATCTCCTCCCTAACAAATATACATATATAATGTATTTCAGCACTTCATCACATACCATGATCAATCAATACACATATTTGCTGTATTATTCCAACCATCACATTCAATGACATAACACATTCGATTAGTTTTAGTTTTTCCTAATCAACATACAGTGTCTACAACAAACAAGACTATCCTCCACCAATAGCCCAAAACAGTTATCTCTAAACAGATAATAAATTCATCAACGGATAAAATATCGACAATCTCATAGGTGAGTGATTAAATTATCTAACTATACCATTTACTCCCACAATTTCCCAATTTCATTATTCTCAACTCAATTTCACATTTTTCCAAATTAATTATTCAATAAAAATAGGGCATTTTCCCCATTTTCTCAATATCAACCCTCAGGTTCAATTTCATCAATTTGACAACAATAATTCTATTTTCCAAAGTCTCTCATACACATAGAGTTTAACATTTGAAAACCCCTTTTTTATAACCACTAAACAAACCCTAACTTTCTCCAAAATTACCCAACAACACCAACTAATCAAAATGACAAATATTTAAGTCAAAACCCATAAGGAGTAGGATATCACTACCTCGAAATTAGAAGCCCAAAGGAGTTGATGAGGAAAAGCCAAAGTGCTCCAAATCTACTATTGTTCAGATTAAAACAAAGCCCTCGCGACCCTCTACCTTTCTTACAAAGAACTCAGGGTAGAAACACACTAAAAATAGATGAAACCCTAGAGGGAAGATGTATATATAGAGAGAGAGGTGGGATCTAGGGTTTGAGTGAAAGAAGAGATGAAAAAGTGAAGTGTAATCCCGCTGCTGTCTACTGATATTACACAGGCTCGCTCGAGCGAAGGATTGGTAGCTCGAGCGACCAGACACAAAAAACCCTCGCTCGAGCGAACAAAGTCTCAATCGAGCCAACAATGCAAAGCTTCAGGTCTGCAACCAGAAGCACACTCGAACAAAGAAAAGCCCGCCCGAGCGAAGAACTCCAAAACATAGTCCTCGCTCGCTCGAGCGAAGGAAATCTCGCTCGAGCCAAGGATTGCAACTCTCAGGTCTAAACCCAGACGCAGACGCACGCTCGAGCAAAGGACTTCTCACTTGAGCCACCAGACACAACACCCAACTCTTGCTCGAGCTAAGGAACCCTGACTCGAGCGAAAGATCTAAAACAAGGGGATCACTCAAGCGACAAAAGCCTCGCTCGAGCGAAGAACCAAAATTCTGGGCAGCAACACTTGGTTTAAAAACTCACCCAACTTGTTACAAACCTGCCCAACACATCCTAAAACTCATATACAAAGAATCGAAGGACAGAAACAAGATACAATAACAACCAACACCCACGAAACCTAGTCCGGGTTACAATAATCAATGCAGGGAAAACCGGGATCGCTATAGTTAATTCCTAAAAGTCCTATTTACAAATAATTTGTAGCTCAGGTCATATGTAAGAATTTTTGAATCAGTATGTCTAGAGTTGTTTGGGATGTGCTATACAAGTGCACTTTTTGACTTTTTGGGTAAAAATGTAGAGAAAAAAAAGATGTATTTTGGGATAAATTTTTGACTTTTTACGAAAAGATGTGTAATAAAATATTATAATAAAATCAAAATGACAAATTCTACCCTAGTTAAATTTTTGACTTAACTTTTTGCCCTTTAAGTTTCCTCCACAAGCTTCCCCCAAATAGTATGGACTTTTTGGATTTTTTTTTTACTTTTTGGCATTTTGGCTTTTGTATGTTATCCCAAACGAGGTTGAGTAAAACTGAGAATATTATCAGTTTTTTTCAATTTTTAAAATGAAGAACATTATTAATTTTGCATAGTAATGTTTCAAATAATTATTTCACTAACTGATGAAAAAAAAAAAAACGAAGCATGAGATAAACGTTTTTGCCTTTCTATTTATTGGTTTGATTCAACTATGCAATAAAATCGAGAACATTAACAATCTTTTCCAGTTTTAAACTGAGAACATTATCGATTTTTTTATTTTAATATTTTTTTCCAATTTTTCACATTAATGTTCCATCATCATGCTCCTTTACAGACACAAAATTTTTAGTTTTGCAGAAAAAAATAATTCAATTTTTTTCAAAAAAAAAATGTTTAGTTTTTTTTTTCACATATATACAATTTTTTTTTTAAAAAAAGTTTTTTCAATTTGTAAGTTGATATTTTAAAGTTTTGAAAATCAAAATATATGGCGATTCCGATTTTAACCGAACCCTTTTTTATATTTTGGACTCGGGTTTCATGGTTTCGTATTGTCGTTCATGTCTTTTCCCCTCATTTCTCATTGAGTTTGAGTTTGAGTTTTGAAGTGTCTTTGGTGTGTTTGAAACAGGTTGGTTACTAGTTGGTTCAAACTATTGTTATCTAGAATTTGGCTCTTTGCTTGAACGAAACTTCCTGCGCTCGAGCGAGCTTTGTGAGCTCCTAGTATTTTTGTAGGCCTGCAAAGATACTGGGGAGGTAGTGTTCTTTGCTCGAGTGATGCTCTTCTGTCTGTAAAACTTCTGGGAGCGTGCATTCTGCGCTTAAGCGAAGCTTCTTGCACTCAAGCGGAACAACTTATTATGTTTAGTCGCTCGAGCGACAACTCATGTGCTCGAGCGAGTTGCACGTATACCAGTTCACAGTAGCACCTTTTTACATCACTTTTTCATATCTTTTTCTCTCAAAACCCTAGATCAACCCCCTCTCTCTAAAACCCAACTTCTCTCTACAAATACACCTAGATCTAAGGATCTCTCTACCCTACTGTTTTTGATGAAAAGATATAGCACTCTAGGGGTTCTCTTTTGAGCCGAATAAAGCTTGGTTTGGGTGTCTTTGAAGTTCCTCTATTTCTTCCTTGGTCTCCTAAGCTTGAGGTAGGGACTTTCTAAACTATTCTATGGTTCTTAACTTAGTTATTTGTTGATGTGTAAGAAATGTTGAAATTTGGGATGATTTTGAACAAACCTTGGGTTTTGGCTTAAAATTAAAAGAGGGGTTTTCAAATGTATGTGGTAAAAATGGTTATGGGAGTAAATTGGAGGTTATGTTGTGGTAAATTTGTTGATTTTAATACTTGGGGTCAATTTTGGGAAGAAAATGGAGTTTTTCCTAAAATGCCTCAAAGAGTTATTTTGTATAAATAAATAAAATTGGTATTGGGAATGTGAAATGGGACGGGTGTTTATATAAATGGTGAAGTTGGATGTGTATTACCACTCACCTATGGAAGTTTTGATAATTTATCTGTCATGGAGATTGTATATCTATTTAGAAGTATCTATTTTGAGCTATCGGTAGAAGATAGCTATGATTGTTGTAGAAATTGCATGATGATTAGGTGAATTGAAACTAACCTCTTATTCGTTGTCATCGAATATTGCTATGTCTTTAATACATTGTAAATGTATGATGTTTGGGAGAAGAAAGGTGATGGACTCCATTAAATTAAGTTGCCCTGTATGTCCTAAGTGAAAGTCCCGAAAACCGCGTGTAGACATGGGTGTTGATTCCTACAGACGAAATTTCCGCAAAATGGCAAATAGAATTGTTTGTGTAATGGTTGTGTTGGTTAAAGACCCATTAAGTTATACCCTCGGTTACTCATAAATTAAGATAAAATGGATTGAGATACATAGCTTGGCATAGTGTGGTTTTGTAAAAGAGTCATAAATGATTTGATCGTGGGGCATCGTGTATGCATGTTATACTTATATCTCTGTTAAGATTCATTTATTGTGTTAGATTATCTCTACCGGGCTTTGGCTCACCCTACTTGGGAAAATTATTTTCAGGTACAAGTGATATGCCTCTACTACAGACTTAGCTTGGAAGGACTGTTGAGCCGACGACTCAATTTTATTTATTTTGTATTAAATTTTTGTACAAGCTTAAGGTTTTATTTGTATTGAGCCTATGACTCACTTTTGATGTACCTAAGCCTTGACTTGGAAAGATGTAAGCCTTTAGGGCGTATGACTACTTGTTTAGCTTTTATTACATTATTGTGGTTTGGTAACACATGTTGTAGATTCAGGATGTCCTATCTATGAATGTATATCGCATGTGTCACCCTTTTGTGCAATTGAATCTGATGTAATAGAAGGATACTTTACTCTGGTTTATACTATTATTCACTATTCGTTTGGATAGTTTAATGTAATTATTTTGGGGCGTTACAAAATAAATGTCAAATCATCATGTTACCTTTATAAATAATCATAAATGATGAACAATCATTGTTTGAAGGGTAATTCCAATTAGTAAAAATTTAATGGGACTTGAATGTTTAAAAAATCTAAGTTAAGACATAAGGAGTATAAGTTCATAAATTAGAACTTGTGTGTAAATATCTTTAAAAAAAATTCTATTAAAATAGTCAAATCTCAAACCACATTCCAAACCACACCTAAGTGAGATACTCTCAACACAAAAATGCATAAATTTCAAGTAACGTTTTATAATTGCCTTTTCGAAAATTTGTAGAAACCATCGAGACAAATTTGAGAAATGACCAAAAAAAAGAAAAGAAAAGAAAACCTTGGATGATGAGAAAGATGCACTCGTCATTAGGCAACACCAATCAGTTCATAAGTTATAACCTTAATGAGCCAAATCCAAATTGAAGTTAAAATATCAAGCATAAATGGGGAGCTAAATTAAGATTTATCAGTTTGAATTTCAAACCAACTTATCCTGGAAATAAGGGTGAATAACTCACAATCTCATCTATTGGGGAGATAGAATTGTGGGTGGTCATATTTCTTACATCTATACATATTACGTATAATGTGATATGGGTTTTAATCGAATAGTTCTTGTGGAAATTTTTTCTCTCTCTCTACTTCTCTGCCATGGGAGAACAACCATGCCTTTATACTGTGAATAGTGTGGGTAGTTCTCTAGTAGTTTTACCCCACTGTTGGGAATTATTTGAAGACATCAATGGAGAGGCACGTGATTCACTCACATGATCTATAGATTTGGTTTGAGCGTAAAAGATATGTCTAAATCCATTTATTTTAGCAGTGTATTATTTCTTATTTTTTTTCCTACATTGATATTAGAGCCATTGTTAGGTGGTTTCGTGTTATTTGTGCATGAATATATATTGGTATGATTTATGCATAAAAATTGATATTTTTCGAACCATCTTTGATCATCCTGAATTTCATATATGTTGTAGTCCATATACTATGTAGTATATCTACAAAGTTTTGGAAAAAATTAGACAATCAAATTTTGAGAAATATGGAGATCTATAATTGATTTTCGTTACTTTGACTGCATATTGTTTTTTCATGATTCGCTTTTATGCTGTAAAACTTACATATTTGGAATCCTTGTTTTGAGACATTTGAAACGATATATTATGGGCATGATTCCACCTGATAGATTGAGAGAAATCATAAACTCTAATTTTGGTTTGTTTTTATTTTTTTGATAGTTCATTGTAGAAGATGAAGTACAGAAAATAACTGTAACGCCCTACTATTTCATACATGAATCCATCGCAACCAATATAACAACGCACCTCAAAGCCATCCTTTTCACTGAATTGAGAATTAAAATTTACAACTTCTCTATTTACATGTCCTTAAAACCTTGTACCCAACTCCAAGTTCGACAAACGTGATGACAATTACAATAGAAGAACCCCTTGGTTGTACAAGACAACAACAAAATAAGTCAAGCAGCCCTATTACAAAACTCTAAGTCTTTACAGTAAAATATTCTCAACTGTCAATCCCAAAATCGCTTACTTCAAGTCACCACTATAGTTGTACAACATTATTTCCTGAAAAATAGAATAGGGGTGAGCTATATGCCCAGTAGGAATACATTTAACCAAGTATTTAATCATTTGAATAAATTTATGGCGCCCTTGAGACAACATAATAAGGAGTTATGAATACATGTAATCTTCATTATTCACTACAACAAAAATAGTCTTTAGAGACGAAAACTAATGACTAAAAAAATTTTGTCACGAAATACGTATCTTTTAATGACGAAAATCATATTTCGCCTCCAAATGTACCATTTTTGGAGACAAAAATAAAATTTCGTCACCAATATAAATCACAATAAAAAAAATAGGTGACGAAATTATTTTTCGTCATTATTTATATTTTTTTTGTCACCAAATATCTTCCCGCTAATATTTTCGGAGGGTGCCAAAATTTTGAGACTTTTAGTGACGAAAAAATTGGTCACCAATTATAAAATTATTAATGACGAATATATTTTTGTCACCAATAATTTTTAATATTTTAATATCATTTAGTGACAAAACGATTTTTGTGGCCAATATTTCTATCTTTGGTGAAGAAATAATTTTGTCACCAATAAATAATTTAGTCACTAAATATTTTAGGAGGGAAATAAAAAGTTTTGGCGCCTCAAACACACACAATAGTTTCTTGGTTCAAACCTATTTCTCACACACACACACACACACACACACACATACACACGTTATACTCGGTTCAAACCTATTTCCCTCACCGCCGCTGCTACCACTGCATCAACCCACCGCCGACAGTGCCGTTGGTTTCTCCTACCCTTGCTGCCGATCGTTAGCCCCTCCTTTCCTTACCGCCGCTGCTGTGCCGATCGGAGAACACCATCGCTGTTAGTCTCTCTCTCTCTCTCTCTCTCTCTCTCTCTCTCTCTCGATGCTCCCTCTGATGTATTTTTCTAATGTATATGCTCTGTATACATATGAAATATGCTCCATATACATATAAAATATGCTCTGTATAATGCTCTGTATACAAATTCGATGTTCCAATTGGAAACCCAAAATAAAAAAATAAAAAAACCTAATGGAAATCTGTTTTGAATTGGATTTCTCCTAGGTACAAACAATGATGTGCCTGCTGGATTATCAATAGATAGGCAATTGATGCTTTAATTTTTTATATATTAAGTTTAATATAGTTTTTAAAGAAATTAGAAATCTATTAGGAGTAGATTATCAATATAGAAGAGTAATTAGAAATCTATTTAAAAGGAGCAGATTATCATATTAAGTTTATATATACTCAATACTATAAGTTTGAATCTGGGTAAGGGGGTTTTGATTTGGGCTAATGGGAATCGATATGAAGGGAATTGGGAAGATGGTGTTCCTAAAGGAAATGGGGTTTTTGCTTGGCCTGATGGGAGTTCTTATACTGGGATTTGGAGTGATAATTTGCATAATCGGCAGCCTGAGCAGCCGTGTTTCGTGTTGCCGCCGTCCAGGAAGAGATGGGGTTGGGGTTGGGGTTGGGAGTGAGTCTTCTTGTGGAGGAGCTCCTGCTGGGCAGTAGAGGAAGAGTCCTTGTTGGTATGAAGGCTTTGATGTCAAGAAACAAGGGCAGATGATATCCGAGGGACATAAGAATTATGAATTGATGCTTAATCTCCAACTGGGTATCAGGTTGATTATTGGATTGGATTCTTTTGCTTTTGCTTTTTCATCTGTTGCATCTGTTGACGTTATTTGGGTATTGGGTTTTTGTTGGTTGGTTTTGTGTTTTGTGAAATTCTTATTGATTTGTAGATACTCTGTTGGGAAGAATGCGTCCATTACACGGGCGCTTAAACCAGCGGATTTTGATCCCAAGGAGAAGTTCTGGACTAGGTTTCCAACTGAAGGATCGAAATGCACGCCGCCACACCAGTCAGTGGACTTCAGATAGAAGGACTACTGTCCCATGGTGTTTAGGTATATACTCTATAAGAAATTCAACTAAGCATGTTGTAGGTTTTTTTTCCCAGATTTTGATTTGAAATTGATTTGGTTTAGTTATTTTTTGGATTGCCAAATTTTGGAAGATTGAACTCTCATTATTTCATCAACATCATTGTGATAATTGCATTGTTGGATATTTAGACATCTTAGGGAAATGTTAGGAATAGATCCTGTGAATTACATGCTGGCTATTTGCGGAAGCGATGCCCTTAGGGAACTGTCCTCCCCTGGCAAGAGTGGATGTTTGTTCTACCTAACACAAGATGATTGATTTATGATCAAAACTGTGAAGAAATTTGAAGTTAAGGTTAGTTGTCCATACCCAACATGTCATTTAACCAATATCTGAAATAGAGAGATGATAGAGCACTCAAATATAGAGATTGAGATTGGTTGTTCTTAATTTAACAAAACATTTGAATCTGGGTTTATTAGAAACTTAATATAGATTTGCATCTGGGTTCATGACATAATTTCCATATGATCTATGTACTCTTAATCATTACTTATAAATCATATGGAAATTATGTCATTTGTAAATTTGATTATAAGAAATAACATAACTCAATACTATAAGGATCGTAACTTAACTCAATATATTATGTTTCTATGCTAATTTAGTAGAAATTTCTTCTTCAACTAAGATAGTGAACTATGCACGTAAAAGCTTGAGAAATATCACAAACACTGAAATATGCACGTGGCTCCCAATTAGGAAACTACTTTGACATTTGCACTATTCCAACATGTAGGCATGAAACTAAGTCGAAAACTATTCCAACATGTAGGCATGAAACTAGTCGAAAAAATGTGCAACAGCCACAAGACAACTCGGGAAACACATCAACCACCTCGGGACGGACCAATGTGAGTTGTAGAAACTTACGGAACTAGCACGGGACTCCCGGTTTGAAAACTAAGTCTAAAAATGCACTCTTTCCACACTTAAGCTTGAAAATAGGCTTTCGGGGGCCAAAATCGTGCAACAGCCACGAGACGGCCCGGGAAACACCTCAAACACCTCGGGACGGACCAATGTGAGTCGTGGAAACTTACGGAACTAGCACGGCACTCTCGGTTTGAAAACTAAGTCCAAAAATGCACTTTTTCACACTTAAGCTTGAAAATAGGCCTCGGGGGCCAAAATCGTGCAACAGCTATGAGACAGCCTGGGAAACATCTCAAACACCTCGGGATAGACCAATGTGAGTTGTAGAAACTTACGGAACTAGTACGGGACTCACGGTTTAAAAACTAAGTCCAAAAATGCACTTTTCCACACTAAAGCTTGAAAATAGGCTTTCGGGGGCCAAAATTGTGCAACAGCTATGAGACGGCCCGGGAAACACCTCAAACACCTCAGGACTGACCAATGTGAGTTGTGGAAACTTACGAAACTAGCACGAGACTCTCGGTTTGAAAACTAAGTCCAACAATGCACTTTGTCACACTTAAGCTTGAAAATAAGCCTCGGGGGCCAAAATCGTGCAACAGTCACGAGACAGCCTAGGAAACATCTCAAACACCTCGGGATAGACCAATGTGAGTTGTGGAAACTTACGGAACTAGCACGGGACTCCCGATTTGAAAACTAAGTCCAAAAATGCACTTTTCCACACTTAAGCTTCAAAAATAGGCCTTCGGGGGCCAAAATCGTGCAACAGCCACGAGACGGCCCGGGAAACACCTCAAACACCTCGGGACGGACCAATGTGAGTTGTAAAAACTTACGGAACTAGCACGGGACTCCCGGTTTGAAATCTAAGTCCAAAAATGCACTTTTTCCACACTTAAGCTTAAAGATAGAGGCCTTCGAGGGCCCAAAATCGTGAAATAGGCACGAGACGGCCTGGGAAACACCTCAAACACCTCGGGAGGGACCAATGTGAGTTGTGGAAACTTACGGAAGTAGCACGAGATTCCCGGTTTGAAAATTAAGTCCAAAAATGCACTTTTTCACACTTAAACTTCAAAAATAGGCCATTGGAGGCCAAAATCGTGCAACAGCCAGGAGACGGCTTGGGGAACACTTCAAACACCTCAGGATGGACCAATGTAAGTTGTGAAAACTTACGGAACTAGCACGAGACTCCCGGTTTAAAAATTAAGTCCAAAATTGCACTTATTCACACTTAAGCTTCAAAATAGGCCACCGGAGGCTAAAATTATGCAACAGTCACATGACGGCCTGGGGAACACCTCAAACACCTCGGGAGGGACCAATGTGAGTTGTGGAAACTAACGGAACTAGCACGGGACTCCCGGTTTGAAAACTAAGTCCAAAAATGTATTTTTTTACACTTAAGCTTGAAAATAGGCCTTCGGGGACTAAAATCGTGCAACAGGCACGAGACGGCCCGGGAAACACCTCAAACACCTCGGGATAGACCAATGTGAGTTGTGAAAATTTACGGAACTAGCACGTGACTCCCGGTTTGAAAACTAAGTCCAAAAATGCACTTTTCCACACTTAAGATTCAAAAATAGGCCTTCGGGGGCCAAAATCGTGCAACAGCCACGAGACGGCCCGGGAAACAGCTCAAACACCTTGAGATGGACCAATGTGAGTTGTGTGGAAATTTACGGAACTAGCATGGGACTCCCGGTTTGAAAACTAAGTCCAAAAATGCACTTTTTCACACTTAAGTTTGAAATAGGCCTTTGGGGGCCAAAATCATGCAACAGCCATGAGATGGCCCGGGAAACACCTCAAACACCTCGGGATGGACTAATGTGAGTTACGGAAACTTACGGAACTAGCACGGGACTCCCGGTTTGAAAACTAAGTCCAAAATTGCACTTATTCACACTTAAGCTTCAAAATAGGCCACCGGAGGCTAAAATCATGCAACAGTCATGTGACAGCCCGGGGAACACCTCAAACACCTCGGCAGAGACCAATGTGAGTTGTGGAAACTAACGGAACTAGCACGAGACTCCCGGTTTGAAAACTAAGTCCCAAAATGTAATTTTTTACACTAAAGCTTGAAAATAGGCCTTCGGGGGCCAAAATCGTGCAACAGCCCCGAGACGGCTCGGGAAACACCTCAAACACCTCGGGATGGACCAATGTGAGTTGTGGAAATCTACGGAACTAGCACGTGACTCTCGGTTTGAAAACTAAGTCCAAAAATGCACTTTTCCACACTTAAGCTTCAAAAATAGGCCTTTGGGGGCCAAAATCGTGCAACAGCCACGAGACGGCTTGGGAAACACCTCAAACACCTTGGGATAAACAAATGTGAGTTGTGCAAACTTACAGAACTAGCACGGGACTCCCGGTTTGAAAACTAAGTCCAAAAATGCACTTTTTCACACTTAAGCTTGAAAATAGGCCTTCGGTGGCCAAAATCATGTAACAGCAATGAGACGGCCCGGGAAACACCTCAAACACCTCCGGATGGACCAATGTGAGTTGTGGAAACTTACAGAACTAGCACGGGACTCCCGGTTTGAAAACTATGTCCAAAAATGTACTTTTTCACACTTAAGCTTAAAGATAGGCCTTCGGGGGGCCAAAATCGTGCAACAGGCACGAGATGGCCTGGGAAACACCTCAAACACCTCGGGAGGGACCAATGTGAGTTGTGCAAACTTACGGAAGTAGCACGAGATTCCCCGTTTGAAAACTAAGTCCAAAAATACGCTTATTCACACTTAAGCTTCAAAATAGGCCACCGGAGGCTAAAATCATGCAACAGTCACGTGACGGCCCGGGGAACACCTCAAACACCTCGGCAGAGACCAATGTGAGTTGTGGAAACTAACGGAACTAGCACGAGACTCCCGGTTTGAAAACTAAGTCCCAAAATGTAATTTTTTACACTAAAGCTTGAAAATAGGCCTTCGGGGGCAAAAATCGTGCAACAGCCACGAGACGACCCGGGAAACACCTCAAACACCTCGGGATGGACCAATGTGAGTTGTGGAAATTTACGGAACTAGCACGTGACTCCCGGTTTGAAAACTAAGTCTAAAAATGCACTTTTCCACACTTAAGCTTCAAAAATAGGCCTTCGGGGGCCAAAATCGTGCAACAGCCACGAGACGGCCAGGAAAACACCTCAAACACCTCAGGACTGACCAATGTGAGTTGTGAAAATTTACGGAACTAGCACGTGACTCCCGGTTTGAAAACTAAGTCCAAAAATGCACTTTTCCACACTTAAGCTTCAAAAATAGGCCTTCGGGGGCCAAAATCGTGCAACAGCCACGAGACGGCCCGGGAAACAGCTCAAACACCTCGAGATGGACCAATGTGAGTTGTGGAAATTTACGGAACTAACATGGGACTCCCGGTTTGAAAACTAAGTCCAAAAATGCACTTTTTCACACTTAAGTTTGAAATAGGCCTTTGGGGGCCAAAATCATGCAACAGCCATGAGATGGCCCAGGAAACACCTCAAACACCTCGGGATGGACCAATGTGAGTTACGGAAACTTACGGAACTAGCACGGGACTCCCGGTTTGAAAACTAAGTCCAAAATTGCACTTATTCACACTTAAGCTTCAAAATAGGCCACCGGAGGCTAAAATCATGCAACAGTCACGTGACGGCCCAGGGAACACCTCAGACACCTCGGCAGAGACCAATGTGAGTTGTGGAAACTAACGGAACTAGCACGAGACTCCCGGTTTGAAAACTAAGTCCCAAAATGTAATTTTTTACACTAAAGCTTGAAAATAGGCCTTCGGGGGCCAAAATCGTGCAACAGCCACGAGACGGCCCGGGAAACACCTCAAACACCTCGGGATGGACCAATGTGAGTTGTGGAAATTTACGGAACTAGCACGTGACTCCCGGTTTGAAAACTAAGTCTAAAAATGCACTTTTCCACACTTAAGGTTCAAAAATAGGCCTTCGGGGGCCAAAATCGTGCAACAGCCACGAGACGGCCCGGGAAACCCCTCAAACACCTCGGGATAAACAAACCTGAGTTGTGAAAACTTACGAAACTAGCACGGGACTCCCAGTTTGAAAACTAAGTCTAAAAATGCACTTTTTCACACTTAAGCTTGAAAATAGGCCTTCAGGGGCGAAAATCATGCAACAGCCATGAGACGGCCCGGGAAACACCTCAAACACCTCGGGATGGACCAATGTAAGTTACGGAAATTTACGGAACTAGCACGGGACTCCCGGTTTGAAAACTATGTCCAAAAATGCTTGTTAAATTGTATATGTTATGGATAAGATAATAATTGTCTAATTAACATTTTTCTTTTTTTTGTGTTTCATTTTTTTGCAGATTCGAGATTTGATATGGACGTGTTTGGTAATTTGGAGGGCAGATGGTAGCTCATTTTGTGTTTTTTCTCATATTATCTTTCATGTATTTTGGTTGTGTTGTAAATTTTATATTTTTGTTGGTATTACGGGGCATGTTTGGTAATCCGCCCTTGATATTTTATTTTTGTTGATATTAGTAGACATGTTTTTTTTTTTTGATATTAGGAGATGTGTTTGGTAATTTGCATATGGTTGATATTATATTTTTGTGGATATTAGTAGACATTTTTTGTGGATATTAGGAGACATGTTTATTATCCGCATACAGTTCATATTGTATTTTTGTGGATAGTGCTAAAATTCGATTGTGATGTTTATGAAAATGAATAGATTTTTGTATTGATTTGTAATAGATATTTTATTGAACAGGTTATTAAAATGCGCAGGGAATTGTTACTGAAAAAAAAAAATTTTGGAAGAAAATAGTACCCTCATTTTCAAAATTTTTAATTTTCATTAGTGACAAAATAAAAAATGTCGCTATTAGTTCTCAAAAACATGACGAATAATTTTGTCACTAATGATATAGTACGAAACAAATAATTTCGTTACATTTGCTAAATATTTCGTCGCTAAATTGAAATATTTGGTGACAAAATGTTTTTTGTCATTGAATAATTTTCTTTTTCGCTCATTTTAGTGACGAATTTTTTTGTCACATTAATCCATATCATTGGTGAGGAAAACTTTCGTCACTAAAATATATTTGGTGACGAAATATTTCGTCGCAAAAAACAATTAAAATAAAATATTATTTAGTTTTGGTGACGAAATTGGTGTTTTAGAGGACAAAAAATTCAACATTGGAGACGAAACATTTCGTCACCAAAAATGAAAAATAGGCGACGAAACTATTTTTCGTCACCAGGTACTTTTTGTGACGACGTATAGGCCACGAACGTGGTGAAAATTTTTTTTCGTCACAGATCACTTTAGTGACGAAATTTTGATGTTTGGAGACAAAATCAGTCTGTCACCAATGGCTTTTTTTGTTGTAGTGATTTATGTAAATACATAACGATTAAGCATGGACCATTATATTTCACGCCTTTATAACAAAACAATTAAACAATCACATCAATGGAAAACAAACCATGAGTCCCATGTAAGAGTTCAACACAAGTTGCTTTAGTTTCAAAAACCATCCCCCACATTTGCCAGCTATTGTACGACAAGAAGTGGGCACCCAAGAAAACCATCCGTTTTTCCATTTTCTGCTGCTATTATACGACAAGACTGTGTGGATACCCAAAAATATTTTTCCCACATTCGTCCAGCAATAAGCCTAGACAAGACATTTGGACACCTTTTAAACTCTCCGCACGGGTTCTAACACAACACCACATTTTCCAAAACTGACTCTTACCCGGACTCATGCACAATTAACAATTCCATCAACAAACATCCATCATCACAATAGATGAAACACCACATAATATTCAAAGAATAATAACATTCAAGTCACAATTCCTTTACCATATCAACATCCACATCTTACATCTCTTGATTGTTCATAATATTCCATGAATCAAAGGAAATTCCACTCAATTTAGTGTTTTCTACTCAAATTGAAAAGTTAGGGTTTTACCAAATTTAGGGGTCTTTCTTCTCCATTATAGATATAGGTTTTAACAACATTTTTATATATGTTTTTGAAAAAAAAAAAATAGGAAATTTCAAGCAAAATTCAAACAAAATGATTTATTTATGTAAAACGTGGATTTAATCCAACAAGATCCTCAAATTAGCTTATAAGTCACAACAACACCATGGAATCTCTTCAAGAAAAAGAAATACTAGGATAAAAGTATCCCTACCTCAAAGAAATGAAAAGAAAATTTGGAGAACCCCAAAGTTGATGAAATCTCGAAGTCCTTGGATCAAAGTAAAGCCCTTGATGCACTCTCCAGCCTTCCTGAAGGGACCTAGGCGAGAAGATGCTTCTAGATGAGTAGATCTAGCGATCTAAGTGGGCAAAAGTTGGGTTTAGAGAGAGAGGAGAGAGGCTCACGGTTTGAGAGGAAAGAGGAGAAGAAAATCATGAGAGAGAAAAGTATTGGGTCTATTTATAGTAGTAGAAAAGTAGCCCCAAGGTCATTGCAAATAATAGTCCAAAACCCCCAAAAAGTAGGGCCCATTCGAACCCAAAAATTCTGGAAATAACACGCAGGGATCGACCCTTAGGACTGAGGTGTTGACCCTTATGAAGAAAAGTTGGAAAATTAATGTTTTCTGCAGCCAAGGGTCGATCCTTGGAACTCAGGTGTCGACCCTTTATTTCAGAATGTGATCTTAGACAAAACAGGAAGGGAAGGGTCGACCTTTGGAACTTGAGTGTCGACCCTAGAGAAAACCAGCAGAGGTACTAAGAATTCAAACAGGTATAACTCTCTCGTTCGGACTCCGTTTTAGGTTATTCTTGTATCCAAATCGAAGCCCCGAAAACAAGCTTTCCAATGGTTCCAACCTCACATTCAAATTCAAAGTGTGAATCGAGAAAAGGGATAAAGAATGAATGTTGGTCAAAAACAAAAACTCAAATTTGGGACTTTTGACCTACTCTTGCCTAAATACCTTGTTAAGGCTTCAATCAAGGTTCCAACATCTCCCAAGGATCATCAATTGTAATATTTAGAGTTCATTTTCCAACCAATCAATGTCAAGAGTTTGACAACTATACAAGTTTTAAGGTGACGAATACTAATTTACACCAATTCAATACGAATCATTACAATAACACTCTCACTTTCACTAGAGAGATTGGATTAAATTTCCTATTTTAGACTTGTAAAAATAAAAAACCAAGACCACTATTAGATTTCTCTCAAAAAATCAAGTTGAATATTGTCAAAATTGAGTCACAACGAAACATGGGAGCTGACGATTAGGACTCAAGTGCGTATAGCTGCGGCTTGTGCTACCACTCGTTGACAGCGAACTGGCACATTGGCCCACGCCCTGACTGACATGCGTTGACACGATCGTTGGCTTCACACGATGACGTGCTCCCATAGGCTGACTAAGGCGCTAATGCAAGCACTGACATCATCTGCTTAGGTAAGCGCTAATACAGGCACAATTAAGGCTTTGTTTGTTTGTTTGTTTGGTTTTAGTTTAAAAAAATTATGTTAATTACTTCTAGATTATTTGTTATAATTCTAAATGAAGCATGGCTAGTATCGTTAGACTCATAATTCAATTTTATACAATATTTCAAAGTATCAGAATCTTTTGAAAAATAAAATATTTTTCATTAATAAATAAGTCAATATTTTTACATTAAATTGCTCTTGGGAGAGCATGATTTGGATTCTAGATTTGAAATTTTTACAACATACTATTATAATAATGTTTTATTTATTTGCTGTATTCTTGAATTTTCCCAAATTCTTTAATATTTGTTTCTGATTTGTTGTGTAATTAATTACTTGTAATTCTAGAAAATTCCAAAAATTGCAGAAATTATAAAAATATGTTATGGCATTATCTAAATGTTGTGCACGGCAAGTTAGTATGTTGTTGTTTTAAATAGCATGATTTATTTATATTGGTGAATTTAAATTCCATGATTAAATTAATCTAGCATGTTTTCTTTCATGAATTCACATTGAGATGCTATTGTATGGAATTAATATTTTATCATGCTTTCTATATGCCATAGTTAGTGGGTGATTGTTTAGTTGAGGTAGTGATCTTGAACCACTTTATATGAAGCACACATGGTGAATTCTATTGTATATGCTTATCACAAGAGGTGCAGATAGGGCCTATGTTTGGAATCTAAAATTGTGCAAACTGTGGTTGTGTTTTGTCGATCACTTTCTTTTTTGAGACTATAAGATATTTACGCTATTATGGTTTGTAGCATAATGATTAGTAGATGATGATGTTAGCAAGCAAGATTGGCTCACTCATACGAGCAATCGTCCTTGGCACTTGGGAACGGGCAAGGATTAGACTAGTGGTGTTATTTGGAGCCTAGAGTGGCTTAAAATTATCCACTATTTATGTCACCTTGGTTATGTTAAAGACCAAACATGGATGTTAGTACCCACTTTCCATGTTTTGTCTGTTATGATTAGCAGGATACAAGATCTCATTTGACATCTAGAAGGTGAGCAAATAGAGAATTCGGGGTTATGAGCTAGAAAGCGACTGGTGCACTTAAGAGCGACTAGACTAAGATCTGTATGGTATATCGAGTATGACGTCACTCGTTGGAAGAGTTACTCCACTACAGCATGTATTCATAATATATGTGCTTGGCAACTGAGTAATTAGGTGAGAGAATGGATCACTGTTTCCTCACTGTGTAAGTCTTATGTGTCATTAGTGATATGACTTTCACTTTTGTATCCTTTTGTGACCTTTGACTATGTCATAAGGTGAGGGGTTGATGCTTTGCTACTTTGGTATCTTGCTTTCAATCATGTATGATTCGGCCTTAAGGGACATTACTGGGAAAGCGGTGAATCCTAAACTAAATGGCATAAGGGAGAAGGGAAGATCATCTAGTATTACACCTTTGCTGCATATTCACTGCTAGCAACTCACATCGCTCTGTATAAGAGATGGATTGAGTGTAAATATATTACAATATCTGAGAGGGTCAAACATGCTCTTCTGAGGGATTAGAGATGTTTTTGGACCGGTGTAATTAGATGGGTCTAGGGTATATGATACACTATTTTGATCTTCGAGTTGATGTCTCTATGCTGTCTCTTTTGAGTTTCTAGTGTAGAGCTCCCTTATGCAGGTGTTCTCAGCAGTCGCATGGTCCATTGACAAGTATGAGTTTGTTCGAGGTTTGGGCAAATTGAGATTATGATAGAGATGTGGCACTGTCATGGTAACCCATGCGCAAGTAGGAGATGTTGGAAATCAGGTCGGGTTTCGGACCCAAGTTTGGCACCAATGGTGGCATGATTCATGACCCATGTAGTGACCTTATTGGTTTGAATTTTAAGCCACCTTATCCTAGGGATAAGGGTGAATAACCCACGATCTCATCTCTTGGGGGGATAGAACTGTGGATGGTTACATTTCTTGCATCTATACATATTACGTATAACATGATACGAGTTTTAATCAAATAGTTTTTCTCTCTCTAGCTCTCTATCATAGGAGAATAACCATGCTTTTTGTACTGTGAAGAGTGCGAGTAGCTCTCTAGTAATTTTACCTCACTGCTGGGAATTATTCGAAGATATCAATGGAGGCATGTGATTCACCCACATGATGATCTCCATGGATTCGGTTTGAGTGTAAAAAGTTTGCCCAAATCCGTTTATCTTTGTCGTGTATTATTTTTTATTTTTTCCTACAATTTTGCATGAAGAGCAACACTTAAGAAATTAGAGAGATTAAAGTGAAATTAGGAAGAAACTATAAAGAATACTGGTGTAATTTATTCAACTTTCATTTTTATGTGGAAATTGCTAAATTTTTCACATAAGTTGCATATGGCCGTTGTTGTTATCCCAAATTCTAATAGCAATTGACAGAGTGATTACATTGAAATAAAATTTAAAATTGATGAAATTGAAATTACAAAAATTAAAGTGAAATTTCATTCAAACTAGAGGGATCAAATGTAGAATTTATCCTATAATTTAGTATTATATAAAATTATCATATATAATTTTTAAGTTACTGTTTTATAGCACAATAAGACTAAGATTATTATCATACACTGCATATTTCACAATATTCTTTTAAAATAAGTTTTTATGTGTACATAGATATGCACATGAATAATTTAGTTTAAACTATTATATACATTTATTTAAATTTTGTAACATGTTTTCTTACATTGCATACTTTACAACATATTTTAAATATAAATTCATATATATAATTTAAATAAATATTAAAAAATATTATTTAAGAAAAATATTTATCTCATACATTCCACTGATGAACTGCTAGTGAAATTTAAAATCTAGGTGCACAGGATGAATAATAAAAAATAACGCTAACCATACACATTTGATGGTGCATTTGTCATTAAAGAAACTATTTTACTTAAATTGCTCCGCCTATATTTTCTATGATTGATTATGTGTTGTGTTTTGTTTTGTATTTCTAGAAATTTTTTTTTCTTAGAACATGGAAAACGTTTAGATTACAAACGAAACCACACCAACCCTTTCCAATCTCTTTATTTACCATTGTCAGCCTCCCTATCCCTAATCTCCCTCATAACTATACTGACAAACTCTTGTCTTCACAAATCACTCACAAAAGGCATAATACCACTTCCAATGGGAAAAAAATAAATCAATTAAAAGATCAGCAAGTGCAGAGTAATGGTGGAACCATGGAAGCTAGAAATGGAGCTTTGAAATGGCGGTCATGGATGCTGATTTCTCCATTATTGGCATGGTCTTCCTTGATGGATCTAAAAATGACTTATTGTAAAAGAAATGGCTCAAAATTTCTAGGAGCAGTCAGATAGAAATCAAGATTGGTTGGCTTGATCACCAAGAGTAAAACTTTCCTTATTTGTTTTACTTGATTAGCAAGAATAAATATTTTTTTTTATTGTTTCCCTTAATTAGCAAGATTTATGTTGTTTCCTTATTTTTAGATTGCTTGGTCTCCAAGACTTAGTTTAGTATAAATACATATGTAAACCTTAGAATAAGCAACTTTTGATCAATAATATTTCAATTTCTCTTTGAGAATTCTTTTTCTTCGTTGTAGTTTTATGGTTTTTTCTCCAGTGGATTCAAAACTCTTCATCTAGCAGAATGATATCTAATTCCTGTGTATATTCCTTTGTGTCATGACTTCAACACATTGCTCCTCCTACCACCACCACCACCTTTAGCTTGCTAAAAAGTAGCCGTCAACAAGAGTAATTGATATCGCCAATCAGTAGTCCCACTGATCAGTAATATGTTGAAACAATAGTTATACTTTCTTGTTTTGCATATACTTGAGCAATCAACATTATACAAGGAAAACAGTCATCATCGCCAACATTAACTGGTAACCAAACAAGAGTAATCGTTGTTACCAACATTGAACTAGTGGCCTAGCCAGAGCAATCAAAATCAATGAAACAATAGCCCCCAACAAGAGCAATTGATGAGTTGAAATTGAATTGGAGTTTAAGTTGAAGATATCTCAGTCGTGGTGGATTTGGTTGAGAATTTGCAATTAAAGTGTAGAAATGGTAAGAAAATTGAGAGAGAGAGAGAGAGAGAGAGAGAGAGAGAGAGAGAGAGAGAGAGAGAGAGAAAGAGTGTGTGTGTGTGCATAAGTTCCTTTTCCCTCCTACTTTTTACAACTGCACCACCTTCCTAATCTCACTCTCTCTAATTTGTATAAAATGATTATTATTTTTCAATAAGTAGTAGAGGAGAAGGCCTATTATTATGATCACAAATGTTTACAACTATAGTGTTTGTAGTAGAGATGAAAGATACAGCGAAACAAGAATGAACAAAAAGAGAGAGAAAGGGATAAGGGCTAAAATTGAATTGGGGGTTTGGCTGAAGATATCAGAGTGGTGGTGGATTTATTTGGTTGACGAATTGCTATACTATCGTGCTGGTGGTGGATTTGGTTTGGAATTGCTATTGGAGTATAAGAGAGAGAGAGAGAGAATTGAGTTGTACTACTCCCCCCTCTTTCGATGTACTCCATAACTACACCACCTCTATATCCACCAATCTTTCTCTCTATCTTCCCAATTTGTATGAGATGATTGTGATTTTTCCATAAATAGTAGAGGAGGAGGTCTACCATTTATGGCCACAAGTGTTTTCCATTATGGTGTTTCTCATTGTGTTCAAGGAGTTTGTGATAGTGGTAGAGGTGGAAGATAGAGAAAAATAAGAATGTGCTAAAAAATAGAGAAATGAAAAGGAGTTATGGTGGTTTAACTCGTTTAAACAAATCATTCAACTTATTTATTTCGTAAATTTTGTAAAAATATTTTATATACAAATAAAATAGGAATTTAATTTCATAAAAACCCTGTAGATTTGATTTTTGACCTCACAACCAAACAGATCTTGCCGAGATCTAGGGAACTTAGCTGGAGAGCATGTGCCAAAATCGATTAAACCAAGCACCTACACACAAAAAGATGAGAAATACCACGGTGGCTCGTCCACCCAAGGGCACTCTAACGATCAAGTCAGTCACTTTTCTCAAAAGATATCAACTGAATTTATAGTACGCAAGTAAAAGCATACCTTAGACCCACGAGGGTGCCTTACTTTTATAATAATTAGTGGCCTCATCCCCTAAAAGTCTCACTCCATAGGACTTATGCACAACACTTGTCCTATACCCTTAGATAAGAATGATCCCATTTAAAAGCCTCATCTCTATTGGAACTAAGCACCTCAACTTATCTTGGACTCTTGCCCTCTACCTGAATATCTCGAATTCTAACATTATTGCACCATATCTCGTCATTATCACAGCAATCTCGACATTATGGCTCGTCCATGTGGCACCTCTGCCAATACCTCGGCCACGTGGCACGACCCCTAAAAATATGTCCCCACAACTACCCTTAGGTTCTATTACCTCGGCCACCTGAGGTGATGGAACTTACATCGTCTACCATTTCAACATGTCAGCTTAACAACATATTAGAAGATGCTCTCTGACCGAGATCATGACTGAATAAATTCAAACGTAGAAACACGAAAAAGCAATACATATGAATTCAAAATTTGGCATAGAAGCATGAAGAACAAAAATTGAATTTCATACATAGAATATGAGCTTGGCATAGTAGTAATATGAATAGAAATGTAATACGAGTACAGTGTATGCGGTGTTCGCGTTACTAAAGAAAATTAGAATTTTATGGGGCATATATTCAAGAATAATAAAGAACTAAAACCGAAAGGGAATGATTGAAGGACTTGCAAATTGAAGTTGCAGGAATAAGGAATAGAGTCGTGTTTATCATTGTTAAGCGATGCCTCTGATCGAAACAGATTGAAAAAGTGATAGCCGGAGTAAGGAGAACATAGCAGTTACATAGAATACAAATAGACATTAATGGCGATTAGAGGAATGTGTAGAGAGAGAAAGCTCTGAAGGTAGAGAGAGACGATTTGGAGAAATAAGGAGACGGGGAGAGAGGGGGAAATTTTTTTATAAAAATAGAAAAGGCAGCAAGGGTCATGATTTCAAAGCTTGGGCAACGTGCTTGGCTAACATTATATGACATCAGGCGGTATGGCTCAAAGGTGAAGTGAAGCATATGAGATGTGACAGGTACAATCCAATGAAGAAGCAACACGTAGATAAAATGGTTGAGGCAATTATGGCGTGACAGCTCATGCTTCTTGGGCTGTTTAATGCGATCTTGGATGAGATGTTGGTTCTTCATTCCTAATGAGTCGACACTCCAGTCACTGTTAAGTAAATAAAACTCATATCATGGTTTAGTAGTGGCCGATCTTTTGTTTGGGTGAGTGGGGGTGGTCAATTAATGGCCTTCATACCTAAGGTTTTGAACCAAGAAATCTTTGGTTATGACAAACAATGGCCTTGGCACGAGTCACAAATTTTCTAATTTTTCCAAAATATTAGATGACGACTCTAAGATCTGGTGATGCAGTCCATTTCTAGCAATGGTTTTGCAATAAAATGGATTTTCTATAAAAAATTGTTGAATTTGGACTCTCATCTATGTTTCACATTGCACTCATGAGATTAGATCAGAGAGATCGAGGGTTCGTATAGTTTAACGCACTCTGGTACCCTCCCGGAGGATGTTACACTTAGCTGTTATTGGGCTTTTCAGATCAATGATAGCCCTGATTTGATTGAGGCTTGCTTTAATTTCTCTTTTAGTTACCAGATATCCCAAAAACTTACCAGATCCTACTCCTAAAACACACTTGGAGGCATTTAGCTAAAGCGGGTATGCCTTGAATATGTCAAATACCTCCTTGAGGTTAGCCAAATGATCTGAAGGTTCCCTTCTTTTCACGACCATGTCGTCAATGTAGACTTTCTTGGTTTTTCAAATCAAATATTTGAACATCTTGGTTGCAAGCCTCTGGTATGTTGCCCCAACATTCTTCATTTTAAAAGGCATGACTCTATAGCAGTCGAGTCCCTTTGGAGTGATGAATGTCGTTTTCTCTTTGTCTGGCGCATATATGGCTATGTGGTGTTAATTTTTGCATGCATCAAAGAAGCTCATCATTCCACATGCCAATGTGGCATCCATGAGCTGGTCTATCTTGGGCAAAGGGAAATAGTCCTTCAGGCAAGCCTTTCTCAGGTTCGTAAAGTCCACGCAAACACTCCACTTTTCATTCTTCTTCTTGACTACCACTATATTGGATAACCAGGTTGGGTAGTTTACTTCTCGGATTACCTATGACTCCAGCAACCTTTCCACTTCCTTTTCTACAGCCTCTACATGGGCTAAATTCGGTCGCGTAGCTCATTGGATCACAGGTTTAGCTGACCTATCCACGTTAAATTTGTAGCAAGCGACCTCGGGACTGATCCCTGGCATCTTGTATGGCGTTCAACCAAACACCTCTATATTTTTCCTTAACAATTCTTTTAATTTTCTTTCTTCCACCTCAACTAAACCCGAGCCGAGGAGAAAGAATTGCTCATCATCTCCCTCTTGTACCAAAATCTTTTTCAAAGGTTCCTGGCCCCTCGTCAACAAGTTCTTTTCTAACATCATCCGAGACATCTTGCTCTTTGTCTTCTACTTCAACTATCTCTGGTTCTCTGATATTGCAGGTGTACTTCATGGTTGCGATGGAGTAATTTTTCAGCTGAACTTGGTCTCCTATTACTTTTTCAATCACAATCTCAGTTAGAAACCATAACAACTGGTGCAAGGTTGAGAGAACAACCCTCAGGCATGCAACCAAGGTCTTTCCAACATAATGTTGTATGAGAAAGGTGTATTGATCACTGTGAAATTCGTGGTTATAGTCTTTGTTCCCATCTAAATCTCCAAGTTCATGGTTTCTAGAAGCCACATCGGCGTTCCATTAAATCTGACCATGGGACTGTCGGACTGCTCCAAGTCATCCCTATGAAGGCCAAGTTCTTTGTAACATCTGACATACATAATGCACCAGGAGCTGCCTTGGTCAATAAGTATCCACCTTACCTGGCACTCTCTAACCTTCAGGATCACCACCAGAGCATCGTTGTGTAGATCCTGGACCATCTCCAAATCTTTGTTCGTGAATATGATCATCGGCCTCTAGTGTCCCTCCATCCGAGGCTTCTTCTGCTGGACCTAGAACACGTGTTGAAGGTGTCTCACTATCTACGTTTCTCTCCAGATTTCATTCATACTGACCTTGGTATGTATCACGATGATAACCTGTGGTCCATCTGTCTGTGGTGCTAGTGGTAGTGCTACTACAGTCGGCACCTGAGCCAGTTTTTCTTGTTCCTCCCTTGTCTTCTCCTCATCCACCAAGTCCGTCAGGTGTCCCTATTTGACAAGTTCCTCCAAATGTTGCTTTAGAGCCCGGCATCCCTGGGTCATGTGCCCCTGCTTATCGTGGTATATACAATACTTCCTGGGGAATTTGCCCTTGTATTCTCTTAAGGTCCTCTACGGAGCCCAAAATTAAGGCTGGTTCTTGATTTTTTCCAAGATTCTATAGATCGGGATCTTAAAAACTGTAGTCATGGCCTGCAGGCCTTCAATCTTAGCCCCAATTTATCTATGCTGGTACTTCCTCAGCTATGCTTGGTGAGCCATTTCTCTTCTCCTACTTTACTATACTCTATTTTTTTGCCTTCTTGTCCTCTTCTACCTTTGTGTACTTCTCATCCTTGCCATGAGATCTTCCATATTTTTTAGGAGGGTCTTTGCAAGGGATTGTCAAAGTGGGCAATCATTCTCTAAGTCGTTCTTAAAAGATTCAACTGCAAGTTCCTGGTTACACGCTTGAATTTGATTGTAAACCTCGTCGTATCTTTTGGCATAAGCCCTAAGGCTTTCGCCATTGTCAATCTTTAATGCCAATAGGGAATCAATCCTCAATAGCTGCAATCTGTTCGTAACAAACCTGGCGACAAACATCTCAGCCAAGCCTTCTCAACTCTTGACAGATCCCTTCAACAATTTAAAAAACCAGTTTGATGTTATTTCCCCAAATGTCGACAGGAACACCTTACACAACAACTGCTCATTTTCACTCCATAAGGACATTGCATTCGAATATAAACCAACATGGAAATTAAGGTTAGACTTACCATTGTAGATCTAAAACATCGATATGGTGAATCTTTTAGACACCTCAGATGCGTCTAACTCTCCTAAGAACGGCAACCTTAGCTGTGCAGTGGACATAACCTCGACATCATTTTTCTTCCTTTGGAAATAATCTCATAGGTCCTCCTTAGTTCATTCTGGGGCTCAACTATCCATTGACTTTAATCTTGTTGGCACGCAGCTTCCCATGCTGAGATTTCTCTTTCTAGACTTCTCAACGTCTACTTTCTCATCGAGGCAAGGGCTTGCTCCATTGATATGCTAAGATCCTCTAATTTGTGCCCTTCTAGTTCTCTTAGAATCTCCCCAATGCGATTTCATTCGTCCGATGTTTTGTGGTCTTCGATTTGAAGTGTTAGGTCTCTTTCTGTGCTTTAAGACGGATGGTATTGTCGCATGACCTGCCTTCTGTACGCCGACGTTTGCAGCCGATGTTGGTGTTGCTAATAATGGCACTGCCGGTTGCATCACCTTGTTCTGCATCATGAAGTTCACCACGGGTTGCACGTCCGTCAACTTGTTTTCCAAGTCCTTCACCTCATTATCTCTTCACAGGTACCGATCCTTCCAAACCTAGAAGTTGCTCTCATTATAGTATTCCTCTCGATTGCCCCTCCTTGGGCCATTATGGCCCTTGGTGGCATTGTTTACTTCTAGATTCACTTTTTTCACATCCTCTTCTTGTTTTCTCCTCAAATGTTTGGATTAAAGTACTCCTTATCCTCATTGTGCATGTCATCCCTGACTCTTACCTCTTGTCTGGTGTTGGCCATCTATTCTTACTAAGTTTTCACAGATGGTGCCAAATTATAGGTGTTGATTTTTTATCTCACAACCTAACAGATCTTCTTGCCGAGATTTAGGGAACTTAGCTGGAGAGCACACAACAGAATAGATTAAATTAAGCACCTACACACAAGAAGATGAGATATACCATGGTGGCTCGCCCACCTAGGGGTACTCTAACAATCAAGTCAGTCACTTATCTCATAAGATATCAACTCAATTAAAAGTGTGCAAGTAAAAGTATACCTCAGACCCACAGAGGTGCCTTATTTTTATAATAATTAGTGTCCTTGTCCCCTAGAAGTCTCATTTCATAGGACTTATGCACAACACTTATCCCAGGCCCTTATTTAGACAAGAATGGTTCCATTTAAGAGCCTCATCTCTATCCGAACTAAGCGTCTCAACTTATCTAGGACTCTTGCCTTCTATCTGCATATCTCAAATTCTGACATTACCACACCATATCTCATAAATATAATGGCAATCTCGGCATCATGGCTCGTCTACATGGCACCTCAGTCAATAGCTTAGCCACATGGTGCGACCCTCAAAATATGTCCCCACACAACATATGAATAAAATGATTATTATATAAAATGATCATAAGTAGTCAACTGTACCACCTTCGTAATCTCACTCTCTCTAATTTGTATAAAATGATTATTGTTTTTCCATAAGTAGTAGAGGACAACGCCTATTATTATGGTCACAAATATTGTATGGGGACATATTTTTAGGGTCGCGCCACGTGATTGAGGTGCCACGTAGACAAGCTATAGTGCCGAGATTGTCGTGATATTGACGAGATATGGTGCGATAATGTCAGAATCTGAGATATTCAGATAGAGGGAAAGTCCTAGATAAGTTGAGGTGCTTAGTTTGGATAGAGATGAGGCTCTTAAATGGGATCATTCTTATCTAACTAAGGGTCCGGGATAAGTGTTGTGCAAGAGTCCTATGAAGTGGGATTTTTAGGGGACAATGGCACTAATCATTATAAGAGTGAGGCCTCCCTATGGGTCTAAGATATGCTTTTTCTTGCACATTGTTAATTGAGTTGATATCTTGCCAGATATGTGACTGACTTGATCGTCGGAGTGTCCTTGGGTGGACGAGTTTTGCCTGCCATTGGGTGTTTCGAAAAGTGAGCAAGGGGCGCCTCATCAATGCCTGGATGCGGGGAAAAATGGACAAAGGTTTCCACATTTTTCTAGACAAGCGCGGATAAAGAAGCTAGTCCAAGATTATAGGTTTAGGGTAGCCACATAGAATATAGGAACTTTAACTAGTAAGACTATGATATTGGTAGATGTCATGATTAGGAGAAGAGTTAGTATAGCTTGGGTACAAGAAACTAAGTGGACGGGTGAGAAAGCTCGAGAAGTAGAAGATACCGATTTTAAGCTATATATTATAGTGGCAAGGATAGACACAAAAATGAGATAAGAATAATAGTTGCCAAGAGTTTTGTAGAAAATATAGTTGCGATCATTAGGAAATGTGATAGGATTATGTTAGTTGAACTAGTTATTAGAGAAAATATAATGAACATTATTAGTACACATGCCCCCCAAATAGGATTAGATGATCAGACTAAGAGAGTTTTTTGGGACCAAATGGATGAGGTATTACATGAGATATCCATAGGAGAGAACCTAGGTATAGGTGGTGATTTCAACGGCCATGTAGGAGTAGATAAACTAAGGTATGAGAGAGTACATTGTGGGTATGGTTTTTGTGATAGAAATGAGACTGGAGAGAGTATTTTAAATTTTGCGTTGGCTTTTGACCTAGTGGTGGCCAATACTATGTATAAGAAAAGAAAGAAGCATTTGATAACCTTCAAGAGTCGGTCAATTAGGAGCCAAATAGATTACTTTCTAGTAAGAAAAGGGAACTGTCTAAAATGCAACGACTGTAAGGTCACATCTTAGCATAGGATTTTGGTGCTAGATTTATGCTGTAAAAGGCAATACCAAACTCGGAAAGATAGTGGGCATCGCAGAACTAGATGGTGGGACCTGGAAGGGGATAAACTAGACACATTTAAGGATAGAGTGGATAAAGAAGGAACTTGGGACTTGGGGAATGATGCTAACACTATGTGGAACTTGATGGCCAATTGCATAAGGAGAATCTTAAGGGAAGTTCTTGAAGAGTTGAAATGAATGAAACCCAACTTTAGAAAAACTTGGTGGTCAAGGGAGGAGGTCCAAGCGGTAATAAAGACAAAAAATGAGAACTTTAAAAAGTGACAGAATGATAAAATTGAGAAAAACCTTAAGTGATACAGATTGACCAATAAGGAGGTCAAAAAAGTAGTAAGAGCGATAAGCTGAAAGCCTATGATGACCTATACACTAGACTAGATAATAAGGAAGGAGAGAAAAGGATATACAAACTTGCTAAGATAAGAGAGAGGAAAACAAAAGATTTTAATTAGGTTAAGTGCATCAAGGGTGAGGACTCTAAAGTGTTGGTGAAGGATGAAGAGATTAAGGAGATGTAGAAGAACTATTTTGAGAAATTATTAAATGAGAAACATAGAGGTAGGTCAAAAAGGGAAGAAGTAGGAAGTAATAAGGAAAACCAGGACTATAGGTTCTATCGTAGGATTAGGGACTTTGAAGTAGAGTTTGCATTCAAGAAGATGAAATTGAATAAGGCTTTAAAACCCCGATAATGTGCCTGTTGAAGTGTGAAAATGTTTGGGTAAGAAGGGGATTGTTTGGTTGACTAGGATATTTAGCAAGACTTTGTTGACTAGAAAAATGCTAGAGGAATGGAGGAAGAGTATTTTAGTGCCAATAAATAAGAATAAAGAAGATGTCCAGAATTGTAACAACTAGAGAGGAATCAAGTTAATAAGTCACACAATGAAAGTGTGAGAGAGAGTGATGGAATGTCGATTGCAAGATATAACAGAGGTGTTAGAGAATTAATTTGGTTCTATGGCTGGTAGGTCAACAATGGAAGTGATCTATCTTTTAAGGAGAGTAATAGAAAAATATAGAGAAAATAAAAGAGACATTCATATAGTTTTTATCGATATTGAGAAAGCATATGATAGAGTGCCTTGGCATATAATTTGGTGGGTGTTAAAGAAGAAAGAGGTGACAAAAGGTTGCATTGATATGATTAGGGATATGTATGAACATGTGGTGACCACTATTAGATTGCCTGCTAAAGAGACGAGTGAATTTTCAATTTCTCTAGAGTTACACCAAGGATCAACCTTAAGTCCTTATCTTTTTTATTTATGGATGAGTTGACGCGCAATATTCTGGATGATGTGCCATGGTGTATGTTTTTTGCAGATGATATCGTGTTAGTGGATGAGTGATGGGTCATTTCACACACCAAAATTAAACACTAAACTATACCAAATTCCTTAGAATAATGGTAAGTTCAGGTATCGATCCACAGGGACAAACGGAAAATTAAACTAATTTAATTGTTAAATTCCTAAATTAATTTTGATAAAAAGATTGATTGGTCATAACCTAATAATAGTTAAATTAAACAAAGCGAATAAACTAGCAATTATAAATAGAGATGAATTTACTGATTTGGGAAAAAAACCTAAGGCAATGAGTTCACCACTAGTTACGTAAATAAAGTTTCAATTTGAAATCAATTATGCTATGGTTCGAACTAAATAATACTTCGCAACTACAAGTTCAAAGCATTTATTAAGAGAGCTATCAGATTCAATGTATAGGCACGAACAATCTCAAGTAGTACAAGTCATTTGCTCTAAACTAGGATAGCAAAACGACTCGTCCCTCGTAGTATGAATTTACTTGAATATGAAAGAAAAAAGAAAAAAAAATATTGTATGGAAAGCATTCAACAATCACAGAAAGCCGAATACTTGAAAAAATAATGGAAAATATATATATATATATATATATATATATATGAAACTTCTAAAACACCATACAATTGTTCAAACCTTTACATAATCCAAAACCAAAAAGAAAACTTAATTACATAGCTAGGGTTTCATCAAAACCCTAGAAAAGAAGAGCCTAGCCACTCATAGAGGAATGTGGAGAGGTGGAAGAGATGGAACCCTCCATGGGGATTTGCTTTGAAGATTGACAATCACCTTTTTTCGAAACCCTAGTCTACTCTTTCTCCTTCAAAATTTCAAAACTCTAAGCCAACCTCTCTCTCTCTTTTTTATACCTTTGCTGTCTTTCAAATAGGTTTAAAACAGCGGCACAATTTATGAGGTGCTACTGCACGTACAAGAAAAGTCAACACATGTGCAGAAAAAAGTCAACGCATGTGTGGGAAGCACTTTTCTCCACAACTCTTGCATTTTTGCTCATTTTGTGCTCCTACTATGTACAACCTGATTGACATTAAACAAACATAAAATATATAGTTTGACAAGCAAGTAAAGTTAAGAGATCCTAATTAACGGTTTCAGTGTTGTACAATTCGGCCTTAATAACATCCCCCAATTTACAACTTCCTAGTCCTCAAGCATGGAATAAAGAAGGGGAAAAAATTAAACAAAATCTAGCTATTTCCTCTTTCGTGGGAAGAACAGTTGCATTTAGTATATGCAACAAGCCTTTAAACCACAAAGTTACTCCAAATGGACGAGTAAAGTCTCGTGAGGGTTTCCAGAAATGATACCCACAAATATTAACATATTCACATCTATCCAGCAACAATCAATCACACTACACCACTCAAGAATTAACTCATGTGCCACTATAGTGCAATATTAAGATATGATGAGTCATTGAAGACATAGTAGACAAGTATGAAGGAATCTATTGAGTAAAGACCGCAATTCAGTATTACACAAATCAAGTTCTATGTACTTGTGAATGTTAGTAGAACACATCATCAGTAACCTCGGTGTAACGTCCAATCTCCATAACTAGTTAACTGACTACTATAATAACCCAGTGTAACTCATAATAACTCCTAACATATACAGACACAATTAAACTTTTGTTGCAAGCATCGGGCCAATGACTCCCAAACCAGACAGTTTTAGGGCACTAGGTGTGAGGACACCCCTACGGGCTTAATAACTCGAGTTAAAGAGGCTACAAACCCAAACGAGTCAAGTGTTTTTTTTTTTAATTATTATTTATTTTGAGAATCAAGGCTTGTCATTTATTCTTTCCTGCAACACTAGCAATTATTAATGATGTACACCAGGGATTATAATAGAAAGATCATCGCTATGATAGTGTGTTCATGTGAGTCAAGGCATACTCATGATAAGTGTACTAATATCACATCCACAAACAACTATCTTAGTGCAAACATCACATACGAGTGTTTACCCAATAAACCTTTTTCATACAAGTCTGCTATGCTCCCCAATTAACATATGCAAATATCATCACCCTACTAGCAGCGAATCAACATCAAGTGAAGTAGTGTAATCAAGTAAAGCATGTATAAGTATGAATTATGAGCCAAATAGAAATGCACAAAATAAAATACCCTCATCCCTCAACTTGAATATGACATTGTCCTCAATGGAAGCAAATGCTAAGTAAATAAGCAAGAGAGAATATTATCAGAAATTATAGGTGCACATCCCGGTAGGCATATAGTAACACACACACACACTCTTTTTTTTCTTTTTTTTTTTGGAAAGAGAAACAACTAAAAGTAAATACAGAAATAAAAGAGACAAAGAAAATGATAGTCTAGTACTATTAAGAATCCGGTGGTGGCAGTGGGGGGAAATGCTAGGCAAACAAGGCATTCATCAATAATCGCGTCTCAAATGCTTCGTCCTGAACTCGGGAGCCGAGCTGGTCAAAACGCTACCGGCTTAACTCTCGATATCTATAAAAGTCAGTGTACAATGAGGCAACTGACTGCTATAAGTACTCCTCATGAGTCATATAGGATGGGTCCCCTTGGGAAGGCACAGTGGAGGCATGATGAGGTGGGTGGCTGTGGGCGAGGTCATGAGCCTCATCAACCGGGCACCAACTTGTTACGGGATGTAGGATAAGCTACGCTGCCATTCCTGCTACCCGAAAGTCGGATAAGCAGTGTCAATCTCCTAGGTCAGATCAATTGGTAGACCGTTCAGCTTGAAGATAAGTGTGAGCAAGTTGGCAAATGGTCGGGGCCAAGTTCGGTTCTGCACAGGTTGAGGCTGAACGGTCTCCTACATAAATTTTTGCATATGTATCCAGATTACGTGCGCAAGCCAGTCCTGATAACCATGTTGGTAAGTATGTAGGACCCGGACAAACTCCAGGCGGCGCTCAGCTTTATGCCCAAGTGGAAAGGCATTCTTATATATTACTGAGTCAATGAATAACGACTGACCTGACAGCTTACTCCGGCGCAAGCACGTGTAACTTACGTCACCGTGGGCCCCCGGGAAGTACTCTTGGATGAGGCTATGTACGGGTTGTCAGCCCTCAACTTCCGAGAAGAACTGGTGGTCCGTCTTGGAAAAGAACCCTAACACTTGGGCAATCATGGATTCAGTGATGCTGACAAGGTGGCCATCAATAGTGGACAACAGTCCTACCTCAGTGAGTGACACGTACATGTTCTGGTAAAAGAGCCTACCAGACAAGGACAAGTGGGCGCCGTAATAGTGCAAAGGCCCAACTGTTGCCGGAGGCAGAGCTGCTCAACGGCCCAAGAGGTGATTGGGTCATTCTGAAAATAGTTAAGGGTGAACCGTTTGAG
The DNA here is from genome assembly GCF_055761805.1 of Camellia sinensis. Lineage (NCBI taxonomy): Eukaryota > Viridiplantae > Streptophyta > Magnoliopsida > Ericales > Theaceae > Camellia > Camellia sinensis. The sequence continues at coordinate 90,012,306 of NC_138965.1, forward strand.
CTTGTGAAGTGGGCGTGAAGCCCACTCCGGTCGTGGCAACTCAACCGGTGGTGGTGGCGAGGATAGCGGTGACGGTGGTGGCGGTGGTGCCAAGAAGGACGAACCTCTGGCCTTTTTGGAGGCCCGGGTGGATAGCCGTCTACTCATATCCTATACACACCGAAAGCAAATACACACATACCCATGGAACCGGCATGAGAATAAGAATAAGATATTAAAGCACAAGTCTACACACTGATGTACCACATGCAATTCTCGTCATTTTTCTTTTTCTTGTTCTTTTTTTTAAAAATTATTTTGTAATAAATGAAACCTAAAATAAAATAAACTAGACACATTAACATTTTATTTAAAAACTAATGACTAAACAAATAAAAACGAACTAAACTAACAAGTAATGAATTAAACTAACAAGTAATAATGAGATAATAAAATAAATAGAATAAATAATAAACAACTAAACGAATAATTTTTTTTTTTGGTTCAGAAATAGAATAAAATAAATAACATACACAAAAAATAAATAAATGAATGAATAAAAATGCAATTACGAATTATTATTTTATTTTATTATTTATTTATTTATTTATTTTTGAATAGATAAATAAATAAACTGAAATAAAATATGAATAAAAATAAAAATAAAAGAAACAACCACTAAATTAGTATACTACAACTAGTTATAGGCATCGATATTAAACTAACTACTGAACAACAGTACTATTTTATTTAAGTAACTAATAACTAAATAATTAAAACTAACAGAACTAAATTATTTGAATAAACTAAACTATGGTAAGCAAGCAAAATAATAAATAAATAAAATAAAAGAAATAAAAGACACAATAGATTAACTAATAAAACAAATAATTAAATAGGCTAAATTATTTATTTCTTATTTTATTTTATTTTTAAAATATCTGCACGTGCGTCGACAGGGGCCACACGTTTTCAACATCTTTTTTTTTTTTTTTTTGAATCTTTACAAGTTAATCTACCCCTACACCCAACTATAAGTGAAGATTGAAAGAAGAACTACACAAATCTTAAAAAAAAAAAAAAAAAAAAAAAAAAGAAGAAGAAGAAGGATTTACCTTAAAATAGTGAAGAAAGAGAGAGAAAGAATGAAGATTCGCCGGGAAAAAATGGTGATCTCCGGAGATCGTCGGACAGAGAGAAGGTAAGGCGCTGACGGTGAAGCCTCTATGGTAGAGTGGTGGTGAAAAGAGGTAGGGTGAAGGTTGGTGATGGTGGAAAAAAAAAAAGAAAGATGGTGGTGGTGGTGGGGCTTAAGTGAAAGAGAAAGGGATGAGAAAGATGACAAGGTAGAGAGAGAGAGTGTATGAGAAGTAGAGAGAGAGAGAGGGAGAGAGAGAGAATCTATGAGAGTGAAAGGAAAAGTGGGTCTCTAGGTTAGATATTGTAGACACCCCATTTTTGACCGTCCTCAAGACTTGGACGTCACCGTTGGAACACTCGGTGATCATCCGTGCTTGTGTTCGTCCCGAGTTCCCGGAAGTCTCGGCTACGCGCCTCGCCTCAAGATCTCTCGACTCGACTTTTCGGTGTCTGGTTTTGCACCAAACACTTGTGTTTTTGCCTTGAGAGGCAGGGAATGGCTTGTTGGCCATTACCACACCCCACCGGCTGTCCCCTCACACCACCGGCCTTTTATTGGTGCCACCAGCAGTGGTTTCTTGGAACCAATGGCCGGTCGGCACTATATTTTGCCGACCGGCACTTTTCTCTGGCCGGAGACTTTTTTTGCTGGCCGGTGTGACCCTTTGGCACCCTTCAGACTTGGTGCATGCCAGCTGTGCCAGCTGGAATGCACCACCACTCCTCCCCGTGCATATAGTGGCTGTTTTGCCCCTTTTGCCCCCTTTTGGTCAAAGCTTCTTGAGGAAGCTTGACCCTTTGGTCAAAGCTTCCTCAAGAAGCATGGCCAACTGTCTTAGCTTCCTCAAGAAGCCTTGACCTCCTTGGCCCCTTTGCCCCTTTCATTTAGCTTCCTTGAGAAGCTTCCTTTTGCCTATTTAAGCACCTCTCTTCTTCCATTATTGGGGTTGGAGTTTTTGAACATAAAAACTAGAGCTTATATACATATACATCTTATACACTCTCTCTCTATATATATATATTCCCCTCTCTCTCATCCTTTGTGTGTGTTTTATGGCCTAAAAGTGCATTTTTACCTTAGTTTTGCACTAACACACACACACTACCACACCTTACTTTGACTTTGAGGGACTTTGAGGGTTGTTTGTTGAGATTTTGGACTGATTTTGGTCAGTAGAGGGTGGCTGGACCAACTGTTCTTCAAGGGTTCTTCAAGGGTAATTACTTTACTTTAGTTTCCCCAATCTTGCATTGGCTTTTGACCTATCTTGCTTTCTGTTTTAGACTTTGTGTATAACTGAAAAAAGCTTTGTATTTTCATGCTTAAGACATCTCATTAGGTCATTTTGGCATTGGGGGTCGAACTCCCCCTCTTAGGCCTCTTTTGGCCTCTTTTGGTGCCTTTTCTTTAAGCCTTGTTGACTTTGTTGTATTGCTCTTTTCACCACTAAAATCCAGTGGATTTTCAGTGGTGAAGAAGATGGTTTGAGGTCCTGCATAGGGGAGGGACACCCCTCTCCCCTTTGTCTCTCTTTTATCCTTGTTTTTGGCTTAAAGGGCAACATGCATGCTTGACTGATTTTGGCCCTGTTTCAGAGGTTTTTAGGTGTCTTTTGATCATAATATACCTCTATCTTTGGTCGGATTTGTGGTCTTTTGCATGCATAATACCCTTGTTTTGTATCCCTCCCTTTTGCATAGAAATGCATCTTCTATTTAGGCTTCCATGCTTGCATGATTTAGCTTAGCTTGTTGAAGCTTTCGGTCATGATTTGTCATGCTTAAGGTTTGTTGGCCACTGTTTTGGTCATGTTTGACATGCTTGATGTAGTTGCTTTGCATTTTGGCTTGTAAGCCTTGAGTGATTTGGCTTCTAGCATGCTGAACTTAGACTATCCTCATGATTTGGCATTATTTAAGATCATATTTCAGTCCATGTAAGGTGGTCTTATATTGTCATTTATGTCCCTTCTCGTGCTTTAAGGTGTTGTAGTTTTGTGCCTTGAAATGGGCATTGTGCATGCTTGTATGTTTAAGACATTTTGGGGCTGCCATATTAGCGAGCTTTTGGGTGTATTTTGCTGCATTGAACATCTGTTTTTTGGGTCGCTTAGTCCACGCCATGAGTGGTCATGATGATTGTAGTAGAATGCCCCTTGTTTGTGCCTTAGCTTTGGACCCCTTTGGCTTGCATGTTGGCATGAGTGCTTGTTCACCATTTTGAATACTTTTTGGTCACTGTTTTAGGATGGACTGAGGTCTGCCCCTCATGGTTTAGCACCACCATTGCATGATCATGTTGCATTGTTTTGGTCCTCATGCTTACATTGTATCATACTTGCATGTTGGCATGGCATTTATCGAGTTGCATCTCATATACATTGTACCATACTTGGCACATTTAGAATGCACTAACTTAGTTTGCATGTTTAGGTTGCATTACAATTGGCATGTTTTGCATTTTAACCTCATGTTGTGCATTTGAGCCAAGTTTGTATATACGCATTGCATTGCTTGGTTTGGGATGTCAAACCGGGCATGGGGATTGAGGAGTGTTTGTACTTTAAGTGACAAAACGAGCCTCAACCCTCGGTCGCCAGTCCCCTTGACCCCAATATGATAGGGTATTGGTATTCATGTGTTTTGTTTGCATGCATGTTACATTGAATTGCAACCTCGGCCTCTTAGGCCATCATGCATCAAAATGCACAATTGATGGCCTGAAGGTCGAGGGTCACGCTCCCTTGAGTCTTTTGCATGATTGGGAGTGTGACCAAGCTCACATTTGCTCAAAATTCCATGCCATGTACTGCTCTGTCCTCTGCTGCTGTCAACTGCAAGTCCCAGCAGGAATTTGTGGCCGATCGGCAGTGTTAAGTGCCGACCGGCAAATAATATGTGGCCGATAGACTTGAAAGAAGCCGATGGAAATTTCCCATGGTTGGTGGTTATTTCTCTTAGCCGATGGTGTTCTACAGTGTGCAGCAAACATATCCCAAGACTTTGGCAATTTTCAGAGGAGCAGGGCAGCATTAACAGAGGCAGCAGTGGCATGGTACGGGTTTCCGGGCAAGATGGATCGAGCATGCATCATTCGCGTATCCCGAGGCGGGGCTGCGGCCATCGCTATTCTGCATTTAATTTGTTAAATTAGAGGGTCTGTAATAAATTAATTAGCTAGGATAGGTAATTCATTACTCGGATTGTATTATTCTTTTGGTCCCTCCAAGCGAGGGCAAATTTGTAATAAGTGTGCGTGAGTGTGTGTATGTCTTCCAACCCCACGTCTTTCTTCCCTTTTATTTACCCGCTTATGATGGTAGACTAGGACATATTCAAATTAGCATACCTTATGCTATGCATGCGTGCATCCATACATTTGTCTTACATGCACCAGGCTCGGTACATCATGCTAACTGCACTCGTATTTCAATTCCAAGTTGAGTATTTGTTAGTTGCAGCATTTCACATGCCATGTTTAGGATAGCCGAGCCTGTTTGGATTGCATCTTTGCATGTGTTGCATTAGAAATTTCAAATATGAACTAGGATCATGCATGTGATTACTAACTGGTTTCTATTTTGGCTTGGAGTACTAGGTGAGCTTTTATGCTTTAGCATGTCGCACGCGTGTGAGTGTTGCCACAATTGCATGATTACCATGAGGCTAGCTGCTTATGTGATATAACTGCTTGAATGCCTGTGGATGAAGGTCGAATTTCTTAAATTGGGATAATTCATTAAAACTGTGAGTTTTAAGCCCACTCGATAGTGGCAAAACCATTTTTTCTAAAAGTCCACTTGAGGGTGGCAAAACCTGCATTTTAGCCTACTTGCGAGTAGCAAACCATTTTCAAAACAAACATGCTATGTTTTGTTCCAATTTAGGTGATTTGGTCTATACTTGTTTGCTGCGCGCATAACATAGCAATTCTAGGCTAATAACTGGAATAAGAACACATAACGTTTTCAAAAACGGATATCACGGTTAGTAGAGGCCGATTTTAGGATCGGGCGAGAGGGGGTGCTCATAGCTGACCTTCCCCGATCGTACCCAAACTCCCGAGCCGAGGCAACTTTGGTGATGACGGACACGTGGCCTTTGGCACCGAGTCAGGGTTTCCTAAATTCCCCCATAAAAAATATTTAGGTGGCGACTCTGTATCTGGCAAAGCAGTCCATGTTTGGCACTTCTTTCAAAATCTATATTCTTAAAATGATTTGCCGGATTTGGACTCTTTGGTTCAGATTTAGAACCGTGACAATTGAGAGTCCGAACTGTAGTGAGCCCAATATCGAACGGAACGGGACTCATTCTCTCGGGGCATTCGGGGATGTCTACAGTTTCTGGCGACTCTGCTGGGGATTTAGAGAGCTTGACTCGAACTCGTGATATCCTGTTTTGATTTGATTTATGTGTTTCTTTGCATTGCATGTGCATTGGTGCACCTAGGACAACGTGTTTGCCATCTGCCATTCCTAAACAGTTTGTCGGAGGCTTGTCTTGTCAAGACATGACCATAAGGCTGACCGGTTATAGGCTCTGACAGTATGGGAACACAAACCCCGCTTTTACCGGGGCACCCTTTTCGACCATTCGACCTAGTGCATATTTGGATCCATAGTGACCATTCCAATCTAGGACAGGTTGCTTACCCGATTATAGGTTGTTTGAAAACTGCTGCGTGCATAGTGAAACCCTAGCTCCTGACAAAATAGGACAGGGAAACCCTACCCCAACATAGGGGTGTTTTGGCTCTCTTTCTTTGCTATGTGCTTTTAGAGTGTATCTCTACAGGAACGTACATATCAGTTTGCAAGTTTGAGTATCAGGCCCGAGGGCACCAGTATCAGTGTGTTGAGAAATCGGTTATCCGCGGGTATCAAGTTCAGTTTTGGGAACAAAAATTCTGGGGAGCAGTGATCAGTATCAAGGAACAGTGTGTTCGGCTTACCAACTGTGTGTTATAAATACCCAACTGTGCGTTGTGTGTGTTTATTTTACGTTGTTACGTTGTCCAATTGCCCGTTCATTTATTTGCTTTATTTATCTTTTTACTAGGTAGTCGAGCACAATTGCTTCCAACCCGGTAGATATTCCCCAAGCACTCTGGATTAGAGGCCGTCGGCTCCATCGATCTGAGGATCTGGTAGACGGACAACCAGTGTACCACTCTCTACCCCCGGTTACTAGACGGAGGGCAGTTAGGCAGAGGATATCAGTTCAGCAGTCAGTACAGAGGGCTTTGTCTACCCCACCCGAGTACAGTAGGGATCAGGGTTCTGTTTCACCCACAGAGAGGGAACATATACTGATAATTCAGTCAGAACAGAACAGTATGGCTAGTTTAGAGGAGATGATGCGCCAACTCCAAGAAAGCATGAAAGTGATGCAGCAGGATGCTGTCCGACAGGCAGAGTTCGCCAAACAGCAGGCCACGGTTATGATGAACAAGCAGAGTTAATCGTGAGGTTACAACAGCAAAACGGAGCATCTGCTTCGCAACAAGTTCCTCTCCCGCCAGGAATTCCTACCCCCGGGGAGACAGCTAATGCTCAGAATGACACAGACATTCCCACGGGACCACCTCCACCCCCGATCCTACCCCAAATCCAACCCCAGTTATCCAAAACACCCACCAACCTACCGGACTCTCCCTTTGAGTTCGAGACAGATCCTACAGCATTGAAGTTGAGCAAGCTTGAAAAGCTGTTCAAAAGATCCCAGGGAGTCAAGACCATCCCTGACATCGAAGATGGGTATACCGACGCAGCCGTGACGCTGCCTAACAGATTCAAAATGCCGCACATTGATCGATTTGATGGGTCCGGGGACCCCATGGTGCACCTGAGATTGTTTTCGGACATCCTAAGGCCAATGGGCCTCACTAGACTGCAGAAGTTGTCTCTATTTGGCCGGACCCTGTCGGGTGTAGCGGCCATATGGTATGCCAAATTGGAGGATGACGTCAAGAGAAGTTGGGATGAGTTGGCTAAGGCCTTCATCTTGCAGTACTCATACAATACACAAATCGAGATTACGACCCGGGATCTCGAGACAACGAGGCAAGAACCCAAAGAGAGCTTCTCAGAATTCGTGACCAGATGGCGGGCTAAGGCTTCGATGATGACCTTAAGGCCCACGGACAAAGACCAGATTCGGATGATTGTGCGCAATCTTCAGCTGAAGTTGATGCAAAAGATGATTGTACTCCCATTCCCTACCTTTTCTGATCTACATGAAATGGGGGTGCAGATAGAGGATGCCTTAAAGCAAGGCTTAATTGATAATGACTGGGAGCAACCCCGCAGAACTTTCAATCGTAACACTAATGCAGGCCCGAGTGGCACTACAACTACCAGGACCTCTGAAGTGAGTATGGTCACCACCAACCCTTCCCCAATAACCATGGCGGCCGCACCATTCTCCGGTGCGTCCGGAAGCAACCCACAAACAGCCAAATACCCACCCAAAAACACCAGAACCTTTGCTCCGCGTTATATGCCCCTGTCCAAAGCTTTGGGGGTTTTAATCAAAAAAGGGCATCTAAAGCCCCTAGAGCCGCGGCCCTTACTAGAAAGACTCCCCGCTACCCACAACCCAGCCAAATATTGTGCATTTCACCAACAGTACGGTCATGACACCGATCTGTGCTTTCGATTACGTCTTGAGATTCAAGATTCATCGATAACGGGGTGATCTTCACTCCCGAGAAACCCAACGTTACTACAAACCCTCTCCCCACACATAACCAAGCTCCACCACCCAAAAGAGTCAACTTCATCCAAACTGGGGTCATGCCTTACGATCCTAGCATCTATATCACTCCTTCCCACCTACCTAAGCCGGAAGTGTTCCTTCCCGATTACACCGATTTGTGCATGATGGACATCTCCATAACCCAACCTAAGCCAGCGGTGGTGACTATCGAGAACAAGAGAGAGAAGATTCCAAAGGAGAAGGGGGTTGTTGAGCCAGAGTCTGCGGAATCTGGGAGTGGTGTTGGGAATGCTTATAGTCCAGGTGACTACATTTTGTCAATAGGCCAGGATAGGCCAGATATGGAACTACCGACAGAGGGGGAGCTGTGTGTGATCCAAGGGGACAGTCTGGGACAGGGAACAGATGATTTAACGGCTGTGGAAGAGGACCTTGCCAAGCTCCAGTTTTACAGTAACCAACAGAGGGGGAGCTGTGTGTGATCCCAGGAGACTCAGCCGTCAACTGGTTCGATTATGAGGAATCAACAGAGGCTACGGGATGGTTGGACGATCAACCAGATGTGGTAGGAGAATTCCAACCAGGACAAGGCCCGACAGGGGCAAGAATGTCAGTGACAGCCGGAAGGGTTGAAAAATATGGTGCATCGCCGGAGAGCGCCGGTGTCAAGAATTTCGCTCGGGATTGGAGCATTTCAAGTACGAGGATTATTGAACAGTCGGCTGCATTGACATAGTCGGAACAGGAAAGATTCGAAGATTCCGAGAGAATCAGGAAGGCAGAAGCCCATGTGGGGACTGAGACTGCTTTGAGCATAGAAATGGAGAATGCTGCGAGCATAAGGATAGAAGGTACTGCGAGTATGAGAACAGTCATGCCAGAGCCGGACAGGTACATGTCGGCTGCAGATGGAATGTGGTGGGAGGACGATGATCTATGTCTTGCCCACACAGACGAAGATTGGGGGAGTAACCAACCAGATGATACCTGGTATATCGGCGAAGTCGATCACATGACTAGGAGTGGACAGTATTTCAAGCCTCCACACCTAGATCAACCAGAGGCGTCTGGAAAAGATAGGGAGGCAGAGAAGCAAAAAGAAAAGCAACTCGAGGCTGAGGCCGTATTGAGACAATTGAAAAAGATACAAGCAGATATCTCCATCTGGGGGCTGCTTATGGCTTCTCGAGTACATAGACAGGCTGTCCTTTCAGCCATGGACAAGGCCAAACTCTCGATAGAGACTACGCTAGAGCAGTTGGTTGGATTGGTTTTTTCGGGAGGAGTTACCCCGATACTGACATTTTCCGACAAGGAATTACCGCCCGAGGGGGGGAACCATAACAAGCCACTCTACATCTCTATGGAGTGTAGGAATAAATGGATACCAGTGGTCCTTGTTGACACAGGGTCCGCCATCAACGTCTGCCTGGCAAGAACAGCCTATGCGATCGGTTTGAAAATCGCGGACTTTGTGCCAACAACCCAGGTGATTCGGGCGTATGACAACACAAGCCGGGAAGTAATGGGAATAGTTAAGATTCAAACAAAGGTTGGGCCGGGACAGCATGAAATAGATTTCCATGTCTTGGAGGTTCCTGTCACTTTCAATCTACTCTTGGGGCGGCCGTGGCTGCATCAAGTCAAGGCAGTCTCCTCCACCCTACATCAAGTGGTGAAATAACCCTATGGGAAGGGAGTAGCCATTGTTTTCAGAAATTCATTGATTCATCCGCCGCCGGAGGTATCTATGCCTGTTCTAGAAATTGAGCACGGTATGGAGGATGTGTTCATATCGGGTTTTACCTTGGCTGAGGCTCAGGTTGTACAGAACATCATTGCAGCTAATGAAGGGATATATGTCAGTGCTCAAGCAGTCTATCTCATGAACAAGCTCCAACACATCCCCGGGATGGGATTGGGAAAGAGCGGCCGGAAGGGCGTCGCAGCATTGGCCGAAGTGCCACACAACCCTCACACCTTTGGATTGGGTTATCTACCCACCAAAGAGGATTGGGTGAGGAAAGGAAAGGAAATGGCCGGAAGAGCCAGAGTGAAACAGATGGGGAAGCCTTTTGACTTAATGCACCGGCCCATTCAGGGTACCCTAAATGGACGCTTCGTCTGGGAGGGGGAGGACTTTCCGTTCTGTGGCTTCCCAGAGCCGTGGATGAACGCAGAGAGGAAGCACGTACTGGGGTTTGAGATTTTCTTTGACCTGCAGCTACCTGAGGATGACGTTGTTGAAGGGCAGACAGATCTATCAGCTGAGGTTGAGTAGAATAAGGAAGCGCAGTCTGAGGACGCTGAAAATGAAATGGGGGTAGCGCTGGCATGTCTACTTTCAGATCCTCTGATCGAACAGAAGTGCTTGGGGGATAACTCCACGGTATGCATGATCGGGAATAAAACGGCTGCGGGCCTACCATCAACTATTTTGGATGCATCCATCGTACCCTCTCTCGTTTGGCAATACGAAGAAGGATTTTTATCAAGCAGCATCGGGTCAGGTAGTGAGCCAGAATCTGATTCCACCGAGTCTTGTGAGTTGGAATCAGGTTCCAGCTCAACTGAGTCTGAGTCCGGTATTCCTGGGGGCGATAACCCGGATGCCACAGTCCTGTCTAGGTCGTCATTTTCTTTCTCTTTTGAGTCTGTTGTAACAGAAGAATCGGACGACTTGGAATTATTTAATGAGAATGATGTGGATGTGGTTTCTGAGTATTTTTTTGTGCCTTTGATTTATTACTTAAATCAGGATTTTCAAAATTTTGATGAAAACAACGAGGAAGAAATTCCTCCGGTTTTGCAACGATTAATTGATCAAGAGCAGGAAAGATTTGTTAAACCCTTAATAGATGAAATCACTACTGTGAATGTTGGTACTGAGAAGGACCCGCAGCTGGTCCAGATCGGGTCCACGTTGTCTTCGGAGGAACACGAGCGCTTAGTCGCTTTATTAAAAGATTTCAAAGACGTTTTCGCATGGTCCTACAAAGAGATGCCTGGAATCGATCCTGAGATTGTACAGCACCGGATCCCTTTTGACCCCGAGGCCCGACCGATCAAACAGAAACTCAGGAGGATCCGTCCAGACTGGGCTCTCAAGATTAAGGAAGAGGTCACCAAGCAAATCGACGCAGGCTTCCTGCTGGTATCCGAATACCCGACTTGGTTGGCCAACATTGTTCCAGTACCAAAGAAGGATGGCAAGATTCGAGTATGCGTGGATTTCAGGGATTTGAACAGAGCTAGTCCGAAAGACGACTTTCCCTTGCCACATATTGATGAGTTGGTGGATTTTACGGCGGGGCACGCTTTGCTCTCGTTTATGGATGGTTTCTCAGGCTACAATTAGATAGTGATGGCCCCCAAAGACCGGGAGAAGACTGCTTTCACCACCCCGTGGGGGACATACTATTACAGAGTGATGCCGTTTGGGTTAAAGAATGCTGGAGCTACATATTAACGGGCCGCGACCATGATATTGCGTGACATGATCCACAAAGAGGTGGAGGTGCACGTAGACGATATGATTGTCAAGTCCAAAGAAAGGGAGGGCCACTACACCGCCTTGCAAAAGTTCTTTCAAAGGATCAGAGAATTCCGGTTGCGGCTGAATCCTCAGAAGTGTACGTTCGGTGTTACGGCAGGAAAAATGCTAGGGTTTCTGATTGCACAAAGGGGCATCGAAGTCGACCCTTCCAAAATCAAGGCCATCTTAGAAATGCCACCACCGAGGACTGAAAAGGAGGTGCGAGACTTTCTGGGTAAAGTGCAATTCATAAGACAGTTTATCTTAAAATTAATCTTGACTTGCGAACCACTTTTTGGTCTCCTGAAGAAAGGAAGGAATTTCCAATGGGACGGCCGATGCCAAGTTGCTTTTGAACAGATCAAAGAATATTTATAGAACCCGCCCGTGTTGTCGCCACCAGAGCAGGGGAGACCGTTGATATTGTATCTTTCGGTGACTGAGACCACCATGGGTTGTATGCTTGCGCAAGAGTCAGAGGACAAGGTGGAGAGAGCCATCTACTATCTGAGCAAGAAAATGCTAGAGTATGAGACTCGCTACACACTGTTGGAGAAGGCTTGCTTAGCTCACTCCGTAATGTTGGTTTCACGACTGGATCCCATCAAATACCTTTTCAAGAAACCAGCACTTACGGGTAGGCTAGCTCGTTGGTTGCTGTTGTTCTCCGAGTTCAATCTGAAGTATGTGACGCGTCAGTCAATAAAAGGAAGAGCAGTAGCAGAGTTCTTAGCCGATCATCTAGTGGAAGGAGGTGGAGCAGTTGAATACCTATTTCCAGATGAAGCCATTTTGCACGTCGATGACGAGTATTGGACGATGTACTTTGATGGAGTGTCAAATCAGTACGGGTATGGGATAGGAGTGTTGCTGATAGCACCCAACAATTCCCGTATCCCTCTAGCCTTCAAGCTCCAGTTCAAAGTCTCGAACAACGAAGCAGAATATGAGGCATGTATTGCCGGTTTAGAAGCAGTCCTGGAACTAGGGGCAAGACGGTTAGACGTCATCGGGGATTCGAACCTTGTTGTGTCTCAGGCAAAAGGACTGGAAAGTCAAAGAAGAAAAGATGATAATTTAGCACCAGACCTTGGATCTGTTAATTCCTCAGTTTGAGAAGCTAACTTTCACTCGTCTAGTAAGAGAGAACAACAGGTTCGCAGATTCACTAGCAACTCTATCTTCCATGATTGACATCCCGTCTGGAGTCCAGATGCGTCCAGTCATTATCGATCAGAAATTCGTGCCAACCTATGAGTCAATTGCTGCTATAGATGAGGTTCAAGACGAAAACCCCTGGTATTACGACATTTGGAATTTCTTGGAGAATGACGCATACCCGCCAGGGGTAAGTGCCAAGGATAAAAGGGCAATCAGAAGAATGGCCGTCCAGTTCATCATCTGTGGAGGTAAGCTGTATAAGAGAGGTCATCTGGGAATGCATAAGCTATATGTTGAAACCGAAGAATCGAAGCGCCTGATGGAGACCATCCATGGGGGAGAATGCGGTGCGCATGTGAACGGAGTCATGCTAGCATGGAAGATCCTCAGAAAGGGTTACTACTGGTCCACCATGGAGGAGGATTGTATCAGTTTTGTTCGGCGATGCCACAAATGTCAGATCCATGCAAACCGCATGAACATCCCGCCGTCGAAACTGTACAACATGACTTCGCCATGGCCATTTTCAGTTTGGGGAATTGATGTGATCGGGGTTGTCACTCCGAAGGGGTCGAATGGGCATGAGTTCATCTTGGTCACGATAGATTACTTTACAAAGTGGGTCGAGGCCCAATCATATGCGGTGTTGAAAGCGTCGCACGTTGCAAAATTTATCAGAAACAATATCATCTGTCGCTATGGGGTCCCAAACGAGGTCATTTCGGATAATGGTTCCCACTTTAAGAAGGAAGTGATTGACTTGTTGGAGAAATACAACGTGGCTTTTCATAAGTCATCCACATACCAGCCGCAAACCAACGGAGCGATCGAGGCTGCCAATAAGAATATCAAACACATACTACAGAAGATGGTGGAAACCTACCGGGATTGGCCAGATAAGCTGCCATTTGCTCTGTGGGGCTACCGGACGTCAATCAGAATTTCTACCGAAGCGACCCCGTATTCATTGGTTTATGGGATGAAGGCCATTCTACCTATCGAGATTGAGGTTCCGTCATTGTGAGTATTGGCTGAGTGTCAAATAGCCGAAGCAGATTGGCAGCAGAGCAGGTTTGAGGAACTCATGTTCTTTGATGAAAGAAGACTGAAAGCACTGTACCATGTTCAAGGCTATCAGCGCAGAATTGCCCGGGCTTTCAACAAGAAGGTTAAGTCCAGGAATCTAAAGGAAGGAGATTTGGTGCTCAAGGACAACTGAGCTCCCATCCACGACCCAAGGGGCAAGTTCAGACCCAATTGGACTGGTCCCTACATCACTAAGTCTATTTGGTCAGGTGAAGCTGTGGTTTTAATGGACCTAGATGGCCTAGAGTTCTCACAGCTGATCAACATGGATAAGTTGAAGAAATATTACCCCTGAGAGGCTCGCTAGGCCGAAAACCCGAAAGGGCGACCTAGGCAAAAGTTAGAGCACAAAAAAATTAGAAAATATAAAAACTGAGCTCGCAAGGTTGAAAACCTGCAAAGGGTGACCTTGGAAAAAGTTAGAGCGTAAAAGGAGAGTGAAAATACCTGAGTGAACCTAAGCCTGAACTACGTAAGGCTTGATTCCCATCTTCGGGATACGTAGGCAACTTCATCCCGAAGTTCAGCCATAAACTTTTCCCCAATCAACTTTGTCCATTTGATCATCTCGGTCATCTTTGTCTATTCAGCATTCAAGAGTCCGGTTATGATCTCCGGTACAGTGTCATTCAGACTAGGGGCAACTTTTCGTTGCCATGCAGTGCTGCGGTACTCTTCAAACTAGGGGCAACTTTCCAGTTGCAGGGATCTGGGGTTGTGCATCACAGTGACAGATCTTAGGTGTGTCCAGTTCTGATCCATGTCAAAAATGATTCTGAAAAGTTTTAATAAAAGTTGACTTTGTTCAAATTAATCTTTTTTACAACTTAGACCATTTTTGGACCAAAGCGGAAAATTTTCAGTACCACAACCTTCAATTTCATTGATTTCAAAGCAGAGTTCTCCTGCTCTTGCATACAATCGAAGTTGTTTTTTATTACATTCATAAAGAAAACTTGAAAGTACTAATAAAGCAATAAATCCGGGGCATAGTCAAGTCAGGTGTTCCTGCGCCCCCTCCCAGAGCTGGTCGAAACCTCTGACGCCAAGGTAGGCCCGACCTGTGCCTCCTCATTAAGCCAATCCAAGCACTCATCAGATAAAGTGCAACTGAAAGTAGGAGCGGGGGCCAGGAGTTCTCTCATCCTTCACGCGGTGGCCTGCCGAGCAAGCTGTGCGCCTCGGGCTGGGAATGCAGCAGGATACTCTATCCCTTCTAGCGGGCAGGTCTAATCATGGCCAAATTAGCGCCGAATTCGGAATGGAAAGTAGAATACACAGTGAGTGAGACCAATCAATTGAATCCCATTCTGCCGGGACATGTTGTAACTCATTGCCGGAAGGCTGAGCCAAGGGCACCGCCAAGCAATACGGTCTGCGGACAAGCGGCACATCCAAGCGAACCACCATCCCTCAACAAGGGCATTGACTAGACGGTGCCGGAAGAAGTAGCCACGAGCTGAATATGCTGGGCAAGAGTCCACAACCTGCAGTTTGTCCATCAACCATACCTGGGAAGGGATGGAAAATGAGAGAATAAAGAATAGAGAGATGTACGATGAGAGAAAAGTGAAAATAGGGTTTGTGAGAAAACCCGAGCTTGAGGGCCAAGTGATGTGAGCGATACATATGTGAGATTGGGTGGGAAACATTACCTGTAGTAGTAGTGGACTCCCTGCTAATCTGGTCGTCTCACGACGATAAAAGGCGTTTAAGCCCATCAACGTCTCAGCAAGAGTCATGGCAATACAGCCCTTACCCTCCTTCAAGCCTTGGGCAACCTCGGTCAGCCGGACACTAGACTCTCCGGAGCCTGAGACAAATGGAAAACGAGATAGCATGCACAAACAGAGGGCGTGTCGCCGGAAACCTTGCCAATGATGGTTGTTGTGATCACCGGCGTCAGAAAACCGGTCGATCAAACTCGAAATATCCAGCATCCCATCACAAATCAGAGACCGAGCGTCACGCATAGTGAGTCCACAAATTTTCCCTAAGGATTGGGCATGGCCAAAATTAAGTTGGGGCAGGAGCTCCTCGTTGCGCTCGGACTCCATTAAGGTTCGGAAATCCTCGAAGGTAGGACATATCTCTTGCCAGCAAAGCAAAAGACATGCGTCACCGGATTCCAAAACCTCGCCGCGGCATGGAGAAACGGAAGGTGCAACAGGGTACGACCCAAAGTGAATAGTTCATTTATGTCGAAACCCCAGAAATTTAACTTTTCCGAGCCATCCAAGCTAGCAATCCAAGCTGTGAGATTTTGAGCAAGAAACTCTTCCATTAGAGCAAATCAGTGTGGAATTGAGAAAAACTATGAAGCTGAGGTCTTTTATAGGAGATAAGGTTGGGTGGAGGACATGTGTCAACATTCTGGTGATTCCTTCATTCATGGCCGGCCGGCCAAAAATTGTGCCGACCGGCCATCACTTTTTGCCGACCGAACAAATTTCTGGCCGATGGCCATTTCTTGGGGCCGATGGCCTCTACCCCTTGCCGACGGTCTTCCTCCTTGTTCCCTGAGCTGTTTATGCTAGGGATTGGGGAACTCCACCACCTCCAATCCCCCCCGGTGATTGATTCTTGCGAAGTCACACCTGTCTGCTTATCGAGTTACTGTACATTTGCTTATCGAGTTGTATTTCACTCTCTTTAAGTCTTTGATTTGTTTATCGAGTTGTACTCACAATTGATTGGTTATATAATGCCTTTGTTTTGATTATCGAGTTGTAAGTCGGTTCACTACCTGATTACTACGATGCAAGTACTCAATGTTCAAAACAGGTTCAATTTCGTTCACATTGTGGTATGATACCTTGCGATGCGATGCATAGAAAATTTACAAATGCAACATCTTTTGAACAAAATGGTTGTTTCATTCCCATCACGTGTTTTACAAAATATGTAATTTTGATAAAGAATAAAACCTGCCCGAGGCAGTGCAATGTGCTTAAACTACCAGTAAAAAGAAAAGTAAAGCATAAAATGGCAAGGTAGCAAAGTGTCGGAATTGATACCAGTAAAACTCCCCTGGCGGTCAACGCACCTTCCGTACCTTTGTTCGGGTCAACTACATGGTTTGGCACCTTCATCACTCGAGACAATGCGGGGAAGCACTCTTTTGAAACGTGAACCTTTGAGTTGACCTCAGGCCACAACTTCTACGAGCGATGCTCGGTACGTACGAAGAACGTCCCTTCCCGTATCCTTTTCATATCTTGTGGATTCCACAAATCGTTTCAATTATGCTGTGTTATAGTACTTTACATTCCAGCATTGTGAATAACATGTTTTTACTTACATGTGTACATTCAACTCTTCTCATGCATGTTTTGCTTGCGTAGACCGCATGTTTATAATTAATTACGTTGCTTGCGTAGACCGCATGTTTGTAATCAATTTCATTACTTGCGTAGACCGCATGTTTTGCTTGCGTAGACCGCATGTTTGTAATCAATTTCATTACTTGCGTAGACCGCATGTTTTGCTTGCGTAGACCGCATGTTTGTAATCAATTTCATTACTTGCGTAGACCGCATGTTTTGCTTGTATAAACCGCATGTTTTGCTTGCGTAGACCGCATGTTTGTAATCAATTTCATTATTTGCGTAGACCGCATGTTTTGCTTGCGTAGACCGCATGTTTATAATTAATTACGTTGCTTGCGTAGATCGCATGTTTGTAATCAATTTCATTACTTGCGTAGACTGCATGTTTTGCTTGCGTAGACCGCATGTTCTACTTGCGTGGACCGCATTCTTATGAAAACCGCATGTTCTACTTGCGTAGACCGCACATTTGAAACCAATTTCATTGCTTGCGTAGACCGCATGCTTATGATCAATTTCGTTGCCTGCGTAGACCGCGTGCTCCACTTACATGTTTGTGCCTTCACAGCGTTGTTATGCTTCCCACTTGCTTTGCGTTATCACGCATTTCAAGTACATTATTATGCATGTTGCTAACGATATTGTACCTGTTAAGTTTGTTTTCTTTGTAGGCACGATATTGTATGTACGGTTCATTTAAGGCTGGTACAACCCGACGAACCGGACAGGTGTAGTATACTCCGAGTGAGACGTATCGAGAATTACATAATTCTCTTACATCCTTTCTGCATTATAGTGTAGTTTGGTGTATGCTAGCTTAAAACTGTCGCATGTTATGCTTCGTTACAGCTTTCTTTGCATGATCATAAGTTATGTTCGGCTTTGTACATTGTCTTGCATTTTGCCCCTGCCTTCGGGCACATATCCTGCTTGTCTTGCATGTCTGTCTAAGTCTTCGGCCTTGTCAAAAATGGGTCGTCTCTGGGTTTTGACATTCACTCCCGTCATTGTTATGACTTTCGAGTTCTGTCAAAGAGGGGCAACTGCAGACACCCCATTTTTGACCGTCCTCAAGACTTGGACGTCACCGTTGGAACACTCAGTGATCATCTGTGCTTATGTTCGTCCCGAGTTCCCGGAGGTCTCGGCTGCGTGCCTTGCCTCAGGATCTCTCGACTCGACTTTTCGGTGTCTGGTTTTGCACCAAAAACTTGTGTTTTTGCCTTGAGAGGCAGGGAATGGCTTGTTGGCCATTCCCACACCCCACCGACTGTCCCCTCACACCACCGGCCGCTTATTGGTGCCACCGACAGTGGTTTCTTGGAACCAATGGCCGGTCGACACTATATTTTGCCGACCGGCACTTTTCTCTGGTCGGTGACATTTTTTGCTGGCCGGTGTGACCCTTTTGCACCCTTCAGACTTGGTGCATGCCAGCTGGAATGCACCAACACTCCTCCCCATGCATATAGTGGTTGTTTTGCCCCCTTTGCCCCCTTTTGGTGAAAGCTTCTTGAGGAAGCTTGACCCTTTGGTCAAAGCTTCCTCAAGAAGCTTGGCCAGCTGTCTTAGCTTCCTCAAGAAGCCTTGACCTCCTTGCCCCCTTTGCCCCTTTCATTTAGCTTCCTTGAGAAGCTTAAATCATTGCCCTTTTGCCTATTTAAGCACCTCTCTTCTTCCATTATTGGGGTTGGAGTTTTTGAACATAAAAACTAGAGCTTATATACATATACATCTTATACACACACTCTCTCTCTATATTCCCCTTTCTCTCATCCTTTGTGTGTGTTTTATGGCCTAAAAGTGCATTTTTACCTTAGTTTTGCACTAACACACACACTACCACACCTTACTTCGACTTTGAGGGACATTGAGGGTTGTTTGTTGAGGTTTTGGACTGATTTTGGTCAGTAGAGGGTGCCTGGACCAACTGTTCTTCAAGGGTAATCACTTTACTTTAGTTTCCCCAATCTTGCATTGGCTTTTGATCTATCTTGCTTTCTGTTTTAGACTTTGTGTATAACTGAAAAAAGCTTTTTATTTTCATACTTAAGACATCTCATTAGGTCATTTTGGCATTGGGGGTCGAACTCCCCCTCTTAGGCCTCTTTTGGCCTCTTTTGGTGCCTTTTCTTTAAGCCTTGTTGACTTTGTTGTATTGCTCTTTTCACCACTAAAATCCAGTGGATTTTCAGTGGTGAAGAAGATGGTTTGAGGTCTTGCATAGGGGAGGGACACCCCTCTCCCCTTTGTCTCTCTTTTATCCTTGTTTTTGGCTTAAAGGGCAACATGCATGCTTGACTGATTTTGGCCCTGTTTCAGAGGTTTTTAGGTGTCTTTTGATCATAATATATCTCTATCTTTGGTCGGGTTTGTGGTCTTTTGCATGCATAATACCCTTATTTTGTATCCCTCCCTTTTGCATAGAAATGCATCTTCTATTTAGGCTTCCATGCTTGCATGATTTAGCTTAGCTTGTTGAAGCTTTCGGTCATGATTTGTCATGCTTAAGGTCTGTTGGCCACTGTTTTGGTCATGTTTGACATGCTTGATGTAGTTGCTTTGCATTTTGGCTTGTAAGCCTTGAGTATTTTGGCTTCTAGCATGCTTAACTTAGACTATCCTCATGATTTGGCATTATTTAAGATCATATTTCAGTCCATGTAAGGTGGTCTTATATTGTCATTTATGTCCCTTCTCGTGCTTTAAGGTGTTGTAGTTTTGTGCCTTGAAATGGGCATTGTGCATGCTTGTATGTTTAAGACATTTTGGGGCTGCCATATTAGCGAGTTTTTGGGTGTATTTTGCTGCATTGAACATCTGTTTTTTGGGTCGCTTAGTCCACGCCATGAGTGGTCATGATGATTGTAGTAGAATGCCCCTTGTTTGTGCCTTAGCTTTGGACCCCTTTGGCTTGCATGTTGGCATGAGTGCTTGTTCACCATTTTGGACACTTTTTGGTCACTGTTTTGGGATGGACTGAGGTCTGCCCCTCATGGTTTAGCACCACCATTGCATGATCATGTTGCATTGTTTTGGTCCTCATGCTTACATTGTATCATACTTGCATGTTGGCATGGCATTTATCTAGTTGCATCTCATATACATTGTATCATACTTGGCATATTTAGAATGCACTAACTTAGTTTGCATGTTTAGGTTGCATTACATTTCGCATGTTTTGCATTTTAACCTCATGTTGTGCATTTGAGCCAAGTTTGTATATACGCATTGCATTGCTTGGTTTGGGATGTCAAACCGGGCATGGGGATTGAGGAGTGTTTGTACTTCATCAGTCACCAATCCCCTTGACCCCAATACGATAGGGTATTGGTATTCATGTGTTTTGTTTGCATGCATTTTACATTGAATTGCAACCTCGGCCTCTTAGGCCATCATGCATCAAAATGCACAATTGATGGCCCGAAGGTCGAGGGTCACGCTCCCTTGAGTCTCTTGCATGATTGGGAGTGTGACCAAGCTCACATTTGCTCAAAATTCCATGCCATGTACTGCTCTGTCCTCTGCTGCTGTCAACTGCAAGTCCCAGCAGGAATTTGTGGCCGATCGGCAGTGTTTAGTGCCGACCGGCAAATAATATGTGGCCGATAGACTTGAAAGAAGCCGATGGAAATTTCCCATGGCCAGTGGTTATTTCTCTTAGCCGATGGTGTTCTACAGTGTGCATAGAACATATCCCAAGACTTTGGCAATTTTCAGAGGAGCAGGGCAGCATTAACAGAGGCAGCAGTGGCATGGTACGGGTTTCCGGGCAAGATGGATCGAGCATGCATCATTCGCGTATCCCAAGGCGGGGCTGCGGCCATCGCTATTCTGCATTTAATTTGTTAAATTAGAGGGTCTGTAATAAATTAATTAGCTAGGATAGGTAATTCATTACTCGGATTGTATTATTCTTTTGGTCCCTCCGAGCGAGGGCAAATTTGTAATAAGTGTGCGTGAGTGTGTGTATGTCTTCCAACCCCACGTCTTTCTTCCCTTTTATTTACCCGCTTATGATGGTAGACTAGGACATATTCAAATTAGCATACCTTATGCTATGCATGCGTGCATCCATACATTTGTCTTACATGCACCAGGCTCGGTACATCATGCTAACTGCACTCGTATTTCAATTCCAAGTTGAGTATTTGTTAGTTGCAGCATTTCACATGCCATGTTTAGGATAGCCGAGCCTGTTTGGATTGCACCTTTGCATGTGTTGCATTAGCCATTTCAAATATGAACTAGGATCATGCATGTGATTACTAACTGGTTTCTGTTTTGGCTTGGAGTACTAGGTGAGCTTTTATGCTTTAGCATGTCGCACGCGTGTGAGTGTTGCCACAATTGCATGATTACCATGAGGCTAGCTGCTTATGTGATATAACTGCTTGAATGCCTGTGGATGAAGGTCGAATTGCTTAAATTGGGATAATTCATTAAAACTGTGAGTTTTAAGCCCACTCGATAGTGGCAAAACCATTTTTTCTAAAAGTCCACTTGAGGGTGACAAAACCTGCATTTTAGCCTACTTGCGAGTAGCAACCATTTTCAAAACAAACATGCTATGTTTTGTTCCAATTTAGGTGATTTGGTCTATACTTGTTTGCTGCGCGCATAACATAGCAATTCTAGGCTAATAACCGGAATAAGAACACATAACGTTTTCAAAAACGGATATCACGGTTAGTAGAGGCCGATTTTAGGATCGGGTGAGAGGGGGTGCTCATAGCTGACCTTCCCCGATCATACCCAAGCTCCCGAGCCGAGGCAACTTTGGTGATGACGGACACGTGGCCTTTGGCACCGAGTCAAGGTTTCCTAAATTCCCCCATAAAAAATATTTAGGTGGCGACTCTGTATCTGGCAAAGCAGTCCATGTTTGGCACTTCTTTCAAAATCTGTTTTCTCAAAACGATTTGCTGGATTTGGACTCTTTGGTTCAGATTTAGAACCGTGACAATTGAGAGTCCGAACTGTAGTGAGCCGAACATCGAACGGAACGGGACTCATCCTCCCGGGGCATTCGGGGACGTCTACAGATATTCAATTTGTTCTTTTTCAAAAACGAAAATAAAATAAAATAAAATAAAATAAATATATAAATAAAAAATGAATAAAAAATCTAATTTTTTTTTCAAAAATGAAAATAAAATAAAATAATAAATAATAATAAATAAATAAATAAAATTGTACAAAGAAATCTGAAATTTTTTTTTTTTTCCGAACATCCTGCACATGCCTGAGTGCACACCACACGTGTAGACGTGCACTCGCACTAGGTCGCCAGACCTGCATATAAAGCAGGCTCGAAAGTTTTTTCCCCAAAATTTTCCCACATGTGTGAGTCCCATGCCGCACGTGCAGTGAATGAGCCATACTACCCCCCCTCCCGGCGCACATGCTTTTAAAGCAGTCTTCAACTTGTGGAATGAAACTTTTGCTACACGTGCCGGAAATTTTCTTTTATTTATTTATTTATTTTAAAGAGATTAAACCATTTTTTAACTCAAGAACCACCCAAAACATTTCGAACCATTTCTATCTGCAATAAGGATTCGAAATAAAAATAGCACTTTGAAAATATCGGAATGCTAAACAAAGGTATAATCTTTACACGAAAATCACGGGTATTACTTTTCTCCCTAACAACGTTTGTAACTTTCCCTATTCTCCAACAGGATGACAGACTAGGATGATTTGGTATCCAAAATCAAGGCGCATAAAGCTAACTCGACCTATGGAGCTGACATACAGAGTTCAAGCCGGGGTGCTTTTGAAGCAATCTCCACACCCCTGGATATTTAAACCAGACTCTAGTCTCGAAAATTCCAAACTTTTGCATTCTAGGCTTTGCCATTCGAACTCTAGTTTCCACCGTCTAAGTTGATCTCCTAAGAACTCACTACAAACACAGTTAGGTGGCTATACCAGACTGTCAGATGTCGTTTAGGCATGGCAAACACTAAAGGAATTACACCTTTAGAAGATTTAAAGTCTCTTAGACGTCAAATAAAGCACAACAAGAATAAAGAAAAATGTAATAGAATAGAAAGGAGAGAAAAGAGAACAAGATATCAATCTCTCAATCAAAGTAAAGAGGGTCCATCAAACCAATAGACTCAATCACATCCCCATTCCCAATCCCCTTTATATATGGCTTCAGTCTTTGGCCATTCACGTTTAAAGTGTGGCCATTCCTTGGATCATGCACCTCAACAACGCCATGAATAAATGCCTCTACAACCACAAAGGGACCATCCCATCTAGATCTAAGCTTACCCCGGAAAGTGTCTCAATTTTGAGTTAAAAAGCTATACTTTTTGGCTGGGTTCAAAGGATTTTCCATTAATGTGCTTATCATGGAATTCCTTAGTTCGGGCTTTAAAAATTTTTGAATTCTCATATGCATCATTTCGAATTTCCACAAACTCGTTGAGTTGCAATTTTTGGTTGAGCCCAGCCACAGCCATATCGAAGTTAAATTTCTTTATGGCCCACAACGCTCGGTGCTCAAGTTCAACCGGGAGGTGGCAAGCTTTACCAAATGCCGCCGTATATGGTAATATCCCAATGGGTGTCTTATAAGAAGTGCGGTAGGCCCATAATGCATCAATCAAGCATTTTGACTAATCTTTCCTATCTGGCCTCACCGTTTTCTCTATTATGTGCTTCACCTCCCTGTTAGAAACTTCCACTTGGCCAGTAGTTTAAAGGTGGCATGGAGTGCCCACTTTATGAGTGATAAAGTATTTCTTAATTACCAACTCAAAGAACCGGTTACAAAAATGCGTACCCTGATCACTTATTATGGCTCTAGGAAACCTGAAATGACTAAAGATGTTTTCATGCAAGAATTTGATTACTCCTTTATGATCATTTGATCAGGTAACTATTGCCTCCACCCACTTAGACATATAATCCACTACCAAGAGAATATACTCAAACTCGAACGACGACGGGAAAGGGCCCATAAAATCAATCCCCCAAACATCAAAGATCTCTACCACAAGAATAGAGGACATTGGCATGATATCACGATGAGATATCGAACCCATTTGCTAACAACGCAAACAAGTTCTGCAAAATTGATGGGCATCATTAAAAATAGTGGGCCAAAAAATCACTTTGTAAAACCTTGGCGGCCATGTTATGCCCACTAAAATGACCGCCACATGCAGAAAAATGACAAAATGTAAGTATGCTATGCAACTCACTCTCCGGCACACACTATCGGATCACTTGGTCAGAGCAATATTTAAACAACTCCGGATCCTCCCAAAATAATACCTGACCTGCGAAAAGAATCGGTCTTTGTCTTGCTTAGACCAATTTTGAGGAATTTGCCCAATGGCCAAGTAATTCACAATATGTGCAAACCACGGGGGGCTCACTCGTGACACCACAAGAAGTTGTTCGTCTGGAAACGAATCATGCAAAGTTAAGGGTCACTATTATACTCAACAAGGACTCAAGAGAGGTGATCCGCCACCACATTCTCAGGTCATTTCTTATCTCGGATCTCTAAGTCAAATTCCTAAAGTAACAATATCCATCTAATTAGCCTAGGCTTGGTCTCTTTCTTTGATAGTAAATACCACAAAGCGGCGTGATCAGTGAAGACTATGACCTTGGAGCCTAGGAGACAGGACCAGAATTTATCTAAGGCAAAGGCCATAGCTAGCAACTCTTTCTCGGTAGTAGTGTAATTCAATTGTGCATCCGAGAGAGTGCGACTAGCATAGTATAGAGCATATGGTGCTCTATTGATCCTTTGGCCCAACATAGCCTCAACAGCATAATCTGAGGCATCACACATGATTTCAAAGGGAAACGACCATTCCGGTGATTTCATGATTGGGGCGGTAATGAGGGCCACTCTTAGTGTTTCAAAGGCTTTCAAACATGCCTCATCAAAGATAAAAGTTGTATCCTTAGCAAGTAAACTACACAAAGGATGTGATATTTTACTAAAGTCACTGATGAACCTACGGTAAAAACCTACATACCCTAAGAAAGATTGGACTTGACGCACAAAAGTGGTTAGAGGTAGGCTGCAATGAGGTGAACCTTAGCTTTGTCTACCTCTATGCCTCAAGAGGACAAAATGTGTCACAACACTATACCATCATGAACCATAAAATGGCTCTTTCCCCAACTCAAAATCAAGTTTATCTCCACACAACGAATAAGGACTTTAGTTAAGTTCTGGAGACATTCCTCAAAAGAGGGCCCAAACACGGAGAAGTCAACCATGAAAACCTCTAAAAATGTCTCCGCCATGTCAGAAAAAATGGCAATCATACAACGTTGAAAAGTCGTCGGTGCATTACATAGCCTAAAGGGCATGCGCGTGTAAGCAAAATGCTAAAAGGGCAAGTGAACGTGGTCTTTTTTTGGTCAACAGAGTACACCAGGACTTGATTATACCCCGAGTAGCTATCAATAAAACAATAAAAATCCTGCCCCACTAACCTCTCAAAAATTTGATCAATAAATGACAAAGGAAAATGACCCTTCCTAGTCATGGAATTTAATCTCCTATAATCAATACACACTCGCCACCAAGTATTGGTTTTTGTGGGGAACAACTCTCATTTCACATTCTCTACAACAGTGATGCCCGATTTCTTGGGCACCACCTGTGTACGACTTACCCACTTGCTATCCGAGATAGGGCATATAATACCTGCATCTAACAATTTTAACACGTCCCTTTTCACAACCTCTTTTATGTTGGGATTAAGTCTCTGTTGCATTTCACTAGAAGGTTTGACATCCACCTATAAATGTATATGATGCAAGCACACAGAGGGATCTATCCCTTTCAAATCGGCCACCAACCACCCTATAGCACTCTGATGTGCCATAAGAACACTCATTAATTGACTTTTCTGCTCTGCAGTTAAGTCAGATGCAGTGATGACAGGTAAAGTATCCTGAGGCCCTAAAAATGCATACTTAAGTGTAGCCGGGAGTGGTTTCAACTCAATTGTAGGTGGTGTAACTAAGGATGGTATGGCAAGCTCTCTAGACAGGGGAGGATGGGACTCAAACAGGGCTTTCCATGGAGGAAAATTCGGTGTGGAAGAAGAATTAAGTAAGGCATTCACCTCCTCAACCGACCAGTCAATATCAAAATTTTCAAACCCAAAATAAGCTAGACAAGCCTCTAGAGGGTCCTCTACAATAATGGATGGTAAAGCCTCCTCCACAATCCTATCCACAACATCCACAAATAAACACTCCTCTCCCTCATGGGGTTGTTGGGATGCTTGGAAAACATTGAGTTTCACTTGCATATTCCCAAATGAAACTCCTATAACCCCGATACGACAATTTATGCATGCATGGGCCGTAGCCAAGAAAAGTCAGCCTAAGATCACCGGGATTTGTTTCCTAAAGCTGGCTACCAGTTCCATATCTAAAACCAAAAAGTCAACAGGAAAATAAAACCTATAGACCTTTACTAGCACATCCTTAATTATGTTGAGGGACCGGTCATCCAACTATAGAGTAACAGTAGTGGGCTTCAACTTGCCAAGCCTGAATTCTTCGTACATAAGGTACGACAACAAATTAACACTAGCCCCTAAATCTAACAAGGCCCTGTCAATGAAATGGTCCCCTATAATACATGCAATGGTTGGGGCACCCGGGTCTTTAAGCTTAGGGGGTGTGTCATTCAACAAAATAGAGCTTACTTGCTCCATGAGTATGACCTTTTGGGATACGTGTGTCCTAGATTTATGCTTTTGCGTACAAAGGTCCTTCAGAAATTTAGTATATGAGGGTACTTGCTTAATCTCCTCCAATAGGGGGAGGTTGATTTTCACTTGTTTAAAAACCTCAACATCCATGGATGCCGTCTTTCTATTAAAAGAGGACAGTGTATCAAGGCATTGGGGAAAGGGTGCCTTAGGAACATATGGTGCCTTAGGCTCATGTGAAGTGCTAGGGGCTAAGTCATCCCCCTTTAGGTGTTTCTCCCTCACCCTTGCTCTCTTTGGGTTGACCACAGTGATCACCCTTCTTAGCCTTAGTTGCATCAGACGCAACTAGTCAAGGTTCTAACTCCCTCCTACTTCTCAAGGTAATCATCGCTTGCACCTGTCAATGGTGTTTTCCATTCCCACTCGACCCCTCTGCCCTATATTAACCCTCAGGGTTAGCCACAGTCTGACTCGGTAATTTTTCTTCCTCTTCCATATTCATGTTATTAGCCATTTTACCCAATTGGGCCTCTAGCTTGGCAATAGAGTGAGTATGGAAGTGAACTACTAGTGCTAACCCCTTAAGTTCTGAGAGAACTTCTAACACCTGAGTCTCAAAGGCCGAGTTGCCTTGAGGAATAGACAGGGTTGTGGTTGCCGGTAAGGTTGTGGTGGTTGGTAAGGTTGGGGAGGTCGATAAGAAGATTGACTGGTAAAATTATTAAAATTTTACCTTGGTGATGGAGGATTGTACGAAGTGCCTTGTGAATGAGGTCTCCATGAAAAATTAGGGTGATTTCTCCATCCCGGATTATATGTATTGGAATATGGGTCATTACCTGGGTTGGAAAATCCTTAAGCCGCATTCACATGCTCTTGGACAAATTCCGGAAATTGTGATATCGAAGGGCACTCACTCAAGTCATGAGCAGGGCTCGCACAAATAGCATGTGTCTTGTGAAATTGAGGCTGATCTTGCTATGTAGGGCCATGTCCTGAAGCTAATAATTGGTCCATCTTATGGGACAATGCCTCTACGTGTTAGGCTAACTCTAGGTTTTGCCCTACCTCATAAATGCCCCCTCTTTTCAGGGCTCCAACTACCAGTTGCCGGACTTACCGAGCTGCAGAGGCATGGTGAAGGGAATTATACTTAAGTTCTCAAATAATTGCCATGCTTCGGCGTCATTTTTGGACATGAATGTCCCACCACAAGAAGAATCCACCATTTGGCGATGAGGCTTAATTAAGCCATAGTAAAAGGTCTGAACAAGTTTCCAATCAGGCACTTGGTGGTAGGGACACTGTTGGAGAAGGTCACGAAGTCTCTCCCATGTCTTATGAAATTGCTCGCCACCAATTTGAGCAAAATTGGTAATGGCTCCCCTGAGTTGGTTTGTCTTACTAATGGGAAAGTACTTCTTCAAAAACTTCTGCTGTAATTGGTCCTAAGTTGTGATTGAATTAGCAAGTAAGGAGTTTAGCTAATGTTTGGCTTTGTCCTTTAATGAAAATGGAAACAAATGCAACATTAGGGCCTCATGGGTGAAATTCTGGATCCTCACTATAGAGCAAATTTTCAGAAATTCATTCAGATGTTTGTAAGGGTCATCATGAGCTAGTCTATGGAATGATGGAAACATTTGGATGGTGCCAGACTTAATCTCATAATGAGCAGCAGTGGTATCGGGTAACTAGATGCATGATGGTGATGTATATGCAGTGGGTGTGATGTAATCCTTAAGGGTCCAGTTGGGCCCATTTAGGCCATTCGGGTTTTCCATCTCTATTGGTTCGAAGTATGGATAAGGGTATTCAAGCCTAGGCACGGGAAGAAGCTCTAAGTTTCCTAAGAGTCCTTTCTAGTTCAAGGTCCAAATTTCACAATTCAGGGCGACAAGAACGGCGCCTGTGCATACACTACTCACACACACACACACATTAAGTTCCAACTCTGTGCACTAAGTTATTAAAGCAAAATACCAAACAAGAGAATACTCACAGCGATTTAACGAAAACCCTTTACTCATTTTGCGAGTGTTTGACGTGTACATGTTATCCCAAATTTCCACTTAAGCTCTCTAGTTGTAGCACTTTGGTGCTTTGCTTGCAACTATTTGCTTTTGTATTATTTTTTTTTTAAAGCACTTTGGTGTTACGGTTTGTTTTTAAAGCTCAGTTGTGCTCCGCTCGCACTTCTGTGATGACTCCAATTGCAAACACTTTGCACACTTAGCAACACTAAAATATGAAATCCTAAACTAAAAATTAAAATAAGAATGTAAACTATACCAAATTTGATGGATCGTTTCACACACCAAAATTAAACACTAAACCATACCAAATTCCTTAGAATAATGGTAAGTCCAGGTACCGATCTATAGGGACAAAGGGAAAATTAAACTAATTTAATTGTTAAATTCCTAAATTAATTTTGATGAAAAGATTGATTGGTCATAATCTAATAATAATTAAATTAAACAAAACGAATAAACTAGCAATTATAAATAAAGATGAATTTACTGATTTGGGAAAAATCAAGGGCAATGAGTTCACCACTAGTTACGTAAATAAAGTTTCAATTTGAAATCAATTATGCTACGGTTTGAACTAAATAATACTTCACAACTACAAGATCGAGACATTTATTAAGAGAGTTATCATGTTCAATGTATAGGTCCACGAACCATCTCAAGTAGTACGAGTTGTTCGCTCTAAACTAGGGTAGAAAAACGACTCGTCTCTCGTAGTATGGCTTGTCTCATACCTTGAATATGAAAGAAAAGAAAACCATTGTATGAAAAGCATTCAACAATCATAGAAAGCTGAATACTTGAAAAAATAGTGGAAAATATATATATATATATATATATATGAAACTTTTAAAACACCATACAATTGTTCAAACTTTTACACAATCAAAAACCAAAAAGAAAACCTAATTACATAGCTAGGGTTTCATCAAAACCCTAGAAAAGATGAACCTAGCCACTCATAGAGGAATGGGAGGAGGTGAAAGAGATGGAACCCTCCATGGGAATTTGTTTTGAAGATTGAGAATCACATTTTTCCAAACCCTAGCCTCCTATTTCTCCTTCAAAATTTCGAACCGTAATCTAGACTCTCTCTCTACTATTTATACCTCAGTTGTCTTTCAAACAGGTTTAAAATAGCAATATGATTTTATACTCCCACTATGTATAATGCACATGAGGGAAGCACTTTTCTCCAAAAGTCTTGCATTTTTGTTCATTTTATGCTCTCACTATGTACAACCTGATTGACATTAAACAGACATAAAATATATCGTTTGACAACAAGTAAAGTTAAGAGATCCTAATTAACGGCCTCAGTGTTGCACAATTCGGCCTTAATCAGTGAGACTAGAGAATGAGTTAACACTAAGTTGTAGATTTGGAGAAATGCGCTTGAATCTAAAGGATTTAGGATAAGTAGAACTAAGACAAAGTATATGGAGTGTGATTTTAGTAATAGTCACAATGCAAGTAGAGAGAAGTGAAGATTGAGAGCCAACAACTACCTAAGAACAAACATTTTCATTATTTAGGATTGATTATCACAATGACTAGGGAGATTGGAGTGAATGTGGGCTACAAAATTAAAGCAAGGTGGCTTAAGTGGAGGAGTGCATCTGGAGTACTGTGCGATAAATGAGTACCCATTAGACTAAAAGGAAAGTTCTATAAAACGGCTATTAGACCAGCGATGTTGTATGGAACGGATTGTTGGGCAACTAAGAAACAGCATGTAAAGAATATGAGTGTTGTTGAGATAAGGACACTAAGGTTGATGTGAGAGAAGACTAGAAAAGACAGAGTTATTAATGAGTATATTCGAGAATGGGTAGAAGTAATATCGATTGAAGATAAGTTGAGAAACGATATATTGAGATTGTTTGGTCATATACAACAGAGACCAGCAGAGGTAGTAGTGAAGAGATGCAATACAGTGACAGTAGATGGTCGTGTTAGGGGTCTTGATAGACCTAAATTGATGTAGACTACTGTAGTGAATAAAGATATGAATCTCCTTAATTTTACTAACGAAATGGCCTTTGATAGAGTTGAGTGGAGAAGAAGAATTCATACAACCGACCCCATTTGATGAGACTTAAGGCTTGGTTTGGTTTGGTTTGGTTTGGTTTAAATATTTGATTTAATCTATTCAGTCACATACTCTCCGGCTAAGTTTCTTAGATATCGATAGGGAGATATGTTTGGTTGTAAGGTCAAAAGTCGACACATATAATTTAGCGCCATCTGTGGAAATTTTGTAAGAATAGATGGCTAACATCGGATAAGAAGATCGAGTCAAAGATGATGTAATCAATGAAGAGGTGACACATCATGATATTGGTATGATGGTTGAGTTTATTTTGAGATGACATATTTCGAATCTTGATGTTCTTGAACTAGCGAGCCACGATCTCAGCTAGTAGTGCAATCTTAGTTAAGATGTTGGACTTGGATAAGAAATAACATTTTAGTTCTTGGTTTTTGACTAGTGGACACATGAGTCCTTGTCTCCTGATGTTGGCGAGTCATGATCTTAGTCAGAGGGGTGTCCTCCATCATATTGGTTGGTCGGCTTGTTGATAGGTTAGATAATATAGGTTCCATCACCTCAGATTGCCGAGGTAATAGAGTCTAGGGGGCAGTTGTGGGGACATTTTTAGGGTTGTCCACATGACCGAGGTAGTTACTGAGGTGTCACGTGGATGAACCAAGTCACTGAGATATGGTGTGACCATATAGGAATCTAAAATATTCAAATAGAGGACAAGAGTCCTAGATGATGTTAAACTATTTATTTGGGTTAGGTTAGACTCTTAAGAGAGTTGATCATAATTTAAATAAGAGGAGTCATGGATAAGTGATATCATTGTAAAGGATAAAGTCCCATGAAGTAAAACTTCTAAGGGATATTGGATATTGATCATTATAAAAGTAAGACACCCTCATGGGTCTAAAATATGTTTTTACCTGTGCACTATTCATTTGATTCGATATCTTTGAAAGATAAATTACTGACTTGATCGTCAAAGTATCCCTGGGTAGACGACCACAACAGTATTTCTCACTTTCTTTGTATGCAGGTGATCGACTTAATCTATTCTTCCATGTGCTCTCCAGCTGAGTTCCCTAAATCTCGATAAGGAGATCTATTTGGTTGTGAGGTCAAAAAATTAACAACCACACAATTGTAGTGTTTGTAGTAGAGATGAAATGAACAAAAAGAGAGAAAATGATAAGGGCTAAAATTGAATTGGGGATTAGGTTGAAGATATCATTGTGGTGAAAAATTGCCATACTATCATGTTGGTAGTGGATTTGGTTGAGGAACTGCTATTGGAGTATAGGAATAGGAAGAAATTTGAGAGAGAGAGAGAGAGAGAGAAAACTGAGTTGTATTACTCCTCCCCCTCTTCCCCCTCCCCCCCCCCCCCCTCGATGTCCTCTATGACTACACTACCTCCACATCCACCAATATTTCTCTCCATCTCTCCAATTTCTATGAGATGATTGTATTTTTCCGTAAGTAGTAGAGGAGGTCTGCCATTTATGGCCACAACAAGTGTTTTCCATTGTGGCCTTTCACATTGTGTTCGAGGAGTTTGTGATTGTGGTAAAGGTGGGAGATAGAGAAAAACAAGAATCTGCAAAAAGAAAGGGAAAAGAGTTCCTGTGGTTTAACTCGTTTAAACAAATTGTTCAACCTATTTATTTTGCAAATTTGGTAAAAATATTTTATATACAAAGAAATATAGGAATTTAATTTCATAAAAACTTGTAATTGTTAGGCAAATCTAAAATTCAAGGGGCCCAAGCACTTTTGTTAAACTTATAGATTTAGTTATAATTAATCCAATAATTAGGGCAAAGTAATTTAACGAATTTATAAGGATGCATTTCTTCATTTAAAAAATGGAGGTATAAATAACAACATTATTATGCTTCAATCACTATATCTAACCAACAATAACACATGTATAAACAATATATCATATATGTGATCACACAAATAAACAAGTTTTTCTTCCATTTAGACCATACAAATTTATTTTTTATTCACAGTCTGAAATTAAATCTTC
Organism: Camellia sinensis; assembly: GCF_055761805.1. NCBI lineage: Eukaryota > Viridiplantae > Streptophyta > Magnoliopsida > Ericales > Theaceae > Camellia > Camellia sinensis. Next base: position 90,045,084 of record NC_138965.1, read on the forward strand.
CCTATAAAAAGATACAGAATTCTTTGTGGCTATGAAAATCACAATGACAATAATGTTTGAGCAGAAAAAAAGGTTCTTGCTATCTTTCACTTCAGATTACTATCTTACATGTATGAATTATTGTTTTCAATATGCATACAGTTCACAACAATTACAGCTATAAATAAATTTTCTTTCATTTTTCTGTGCTAAGGAAAATTGAAATCTCTCTTTTTCAGTTACTCGTGTATCATCGTCCTCGCAGTCATCACGTCAAGCTATGTACTTGTCAAATCATCTCCCAATTTGAATGATTTTCTGATAAGTCGAACACTACCTTTTGTCCATCCCAATACATGTACTTGTGAACTTTTCTTTTTTTTTTATTTTGTTTTCTATATTTATACATTCAATGCATGGGTTTGAGGGAGATTGATTTATAAGAGGCCGTGAAAATAAAAATATATATGCCCACTTGCACTGCATGCGCTTGTCAAGATGAGACCGATTGAGTTAATGGCATTTCACATTCCTTGGAGGAGGTAACCGATGCTTCATCTGCACCGTCATTGTGTCCATCATCCATGACAACTTCCACTTGCCCTTTGCCGCTGGATAATGTACGGTTCATCTTGTTTGTGGAAGCGGACTCAAGTTTTGATTGACTGCTTTCGCGTCTCGAGATACTGCCACCACCACCACCTCTGCCTCCCCCTCCCCCGCTTCTTCGAAAGCAAACTTTGATTAAGGTGTAGATGTACGTGAGGAACCAGAAAATCCATGGGAAGCTTATCAAAACCAATGCCACGATGGGAAACCAATGTTGGGAACCTTGAACATCAAGAAGCCACATAAAGAGGAGTATTCCACCAGTTAAACAAGTAACGAAGAACAACCCAGAGATGAGAGGGACTCTTAGATCTCTTTGTCTTTCCTTCTCCATTGTTGTTTGTTGTTACATGCAACACAACATCCCTTCCCACCTCCCCCCCACCACCCCTTCCCTTCCCTTCCCTTCCCTTCCCTACTATTCCCTTCTTTCTCTCTTTTTTCTCTTTCTCCTTCTCTTTCTCTTCCTTGGAGGTATGGTTGAAGGGATTCAACAATCTCTCTCTCTCTCTCTTCTTGTCTCTTTAGGTTTCAATTGCAGGAAGCCAACCATGCATGTGGTGGACGAACTCCAAAAAGAAACAAGAAAAGAGCGCTGAAAGCGGGGGGTTGTTTTTACACACCAATGGCTTGGCTATGATTTTGCTTGTTTGTATGTTGCTTTTGATCCATGGCTTTATGGGTCTTTTTACAAGAGATTTTATTTTCAAGATTTATTCCATTTACTATAAATTTTAGTATGTAGATTACGGGAAAGTTATGGATCATGAAAATGATCATGAAAGATTTATGATTTTTATATTATCTTAATTAGTGTGTGGTATTTTATTCTAGAGAAAAATTAGGAATCATGAAAAAACTTTCATGAAAATGATCATGAAAAATTTATGATCCTTGGATTACCTTGATTAGTGTGTGGTGCTTTATTTTAAGTGTAATCCAATGGACATAAATCTTTCATGATCATTTTCATGAAAGTTTTTTCATGATACCTAGCCTTGCTCTTTATTCTAAGTGTAATCCAGGGATCACAAAGCTTTCATGATTATTTTCATAAAAGGTTTTTCATGATACCTAGCATTGCTGATAGATTATTTACAACAAAAAAATTAGCGTGAAATTTTAAATAAAACCCCAAAGTTTGACAGTTGTAATGAAATAAATCTTGAGTTTTCAAAATTTTCAATTTAAATTTAAATTTTTTGATTTATTTTCAATCTAAACAATCCGTTTATTTCAATTAAATAAAACTAATGAAAAAATAATATTTTAATCATTAAACTCAATGTAGGTATACATAAAATGTTTAAAATATATTTTCTTGTTGAGTTAACTAAAATACAAATTTTTTTCATCAATTTTACTTAATAAAAGTAGACAGATGTTTCAAATTGAAAACAAATCAAAAGATTAGGGTTAAATTAATAAAAATAAAAATTCAGTATTTATTTTCTTACAACGTAAAATCTTATGAATTGTTCACTTTGTTTGGTTTTGATTGATTTTTTGAAAATTGAGTTTTTATTTTTTGTATTTTTTTGAGTTTAGTAAATTTTTTTAATATTTTAAGTAACTATTTTATTTTCTAGATGCACATACAAAGTAAAATATTTGTGAAAAATATTTTAAGAATTCAATAAATACAAAATAATATAAAAATGTACTAAATTTTTTGTATTTTTTGTATTTGATGAATTTTTTAAAAATATTTACCATAAATATTATATTTTTAGGTGTATCTAGGTTAGGTGCCCCTAAAAAATTATAAAAATCCTTAAAATATTAAAATTTTTTACTAAAAATAAATATAAAAAAAACACAAAAAACACAGAAAACACATATCCTTATTTTTAAGTATTTCTCAATTTTTTAATGCCGTAGAATTATCAAGTCCTAAACTCGGTTTCTTATATGATTTTCATTGGTAACTTCTCTACTTTTTTCTAATAAAATTTTCCTTCTAGTGGTCGATGGAACTTCTAGTTTGATTATTGATTACGGAACTGGCAATTCTAATTGAGTACAACCTTTAATGTATTGATATACATTTTTTAATGCATTGATATACATTTTTTTTCATGGCAAAAATGCTAATGTAGGGTCTCTTTGTTTTGGGTACTTCCATTTAATGCATTGATATTCAATTTTTATTTGTAAACTCATCAGAAAATTGTTGTCAAATGATCAAAAATACATAAAATAAATCTGATGCCTAAATTCAATGGGAAAAAAAAAACTCAAAAATTAATTTTTTTTTTAAAAAAGTGTAAACAGCAAACCGCCCGCAACTGCCCGCACATCTGAAAACCCTATCTGCACAAACCGCAAACTGCACTGCGGGCGGTTGCGGGTTGACTTTTTCCCAAACAGCATAGATACAGGCGGGTCAAAACCAAACCGCAAACCGCACAAAACCGATCCGCAAGCACCCTATAGCGATCCCGGTTTTTCCTCTCATTGTTTACTGTATTCCGAACTCGTTTCCGTTGGGGATTGTTGTCGTCTGTATTTCATTTCCGTCCTTTAATGCTTTGGATTGGAGTTTAGAAATGTCTTGGGCGTGTTTCGAACAGGTTGCTTGAGTTTTAGTCCCATTTCTTGTTGCCCAGATTTTTGGTGGTCCGCTCGAGCGGATCCCTTCGCGCTCGAGCGGAGTTTGCACACTTTCAGCATCTTGTGCGTCTGCAAAAGTACTACAGGTTTGTTTTTCATGCTCAAGCGGAGTTCCTTACGCTCGAGCGGGTCGTGCTCGAGCGGGTGTTCAATGTCTGTAAAAATACTGGAAGAGTGTAATCTACGCTCGAGCGGGTGTTCCTTTGCGCTCGAGCGAGTGGAGTTTTGCAGTTGTGTCTTGGCGCTCGAGCGGGTCCAGTTTTTGTGTTTGACGCTCGAGCATCCTATTCTCCGCTCGAGTGGATCATATGTATATCAGTTGGCAGCTGGGTCATTTTAGATCACTTTTTCAACTCTCACTCTCTCTCTTACTTTTCAAAACCTATTTTGAAAGCTTTTCTCACTACAATTCACCTTCTCTCTAAGGATTGATCTAGTTTGAGTGATCTTTTACCTTGGTTTCTTTGCAAAAAGTGTAGAGCTTGACTTGGGCTACCTATCAATCGGAAAATCTTGGGATTTGGAGCACTTTCGATTTTCTTCATCTTCTTCCTTAGGCTCCGAATTTGACGTAGGGATAACTACTCATCTTTATGATTTTTGACATAAACTTGTTGTCATTTTGATGTAATGTTGGAGTTGAGTAATTGTAGGTGTCAGGGTTTCAAATATGAAAAGAGGGGTTTTGTTCTTTTGACCAATACATGTATATTTGGGTCCTAAAATGAGATTGTGGATGTTTAATGATAATATTTGGACCTTTGGGTCAATATTGGAAAAATGGGGAAAATACCATAATTGGGTATAGTTAGGTTATTTGAGTAATTAATGATTTTTGTTATGTGAATAGGAAATTGAGTTAGGAATAATGAAATTGAGAAGTTATGAGAATGAATGGTGGAGTTGGATTGATTAATCAATCACCCTTGAAAATATTGGTAATTTATTTGTTGATGCATTTATTATCTGTTAAGAAATAATTGCTTTGGGCTATCAGTAGAGGATAGTCTTGATTGTTGTAGACACTGCATGATAATTAGGTGAATTAAAACTAATCGGTTAATTATGTCATTGAATATGACGGTTGGAATAATACATCAAATCTGTGTATTGATTGATCGTGTATATGATAATTGTTTATATACATTGTATTGTGTAGGAGGAGATAGGAGATGTACTCCACGGTTTGAGAGGAGATAAGGGATGGACTCCTAAACCGGATGTTATTTGGGAGGAGATAGGGAATGAACTCCATTGATACAGCAAACCTGTATATCATTTGTGAAGTATGGAAGTGTTTAATATGAGTTGTTATCTCATGTGAATTGTGAATTATGGAACTGTTTTACTATGAGTTATAGTCTCATTTAGATTATTGATATTGGAAAGGTTTTTAACATGAGCCGTAGCCTCATGGGAATTGATTGGCCAGGTTCTGAGCCATGTTCATAAATTGAAAATTTGTTAAGTAAAGAAAAGTGGAATGAAACATGGACATATTTGTCATGGAACTAGATAATGTTGTAACTTGATTTATAAGTGGTAACAGTTATTAATGCTAATGTTTTAGTTATTGCTCATACTATGTTTAGCATATCTCTACTGGGCGTTAGCTCACCCTATATGGGATATCATTTTTAGGTGCAGGTGATATGCCGCCTCCAAGGATGTAGCTTGGGAGGTTGTATAAGCTGAAGGCTTATTTTTGTGATTATTTTGTGTATTACATGTATATCAAGCCAAGGACTTATTTTGTGTAAAGAGTTAGAACTCTATTTTGTTGAACCCAAGTGTCGACTTAGAAAGTTGTAAGCCTATAGGGCATTTACTTTTGTTGTCAACATGCAATATCTCATGTAAGAATACTCTGATGTTGGGAATATAATATCTCTTTTTGGTATCATGAATGTATGATTATGGGTTTATTTTGAGGGCGTGACACACCCCTAGACTCATCCTTGGAGCTTTAATTTTCTTCTTCTTTTTTTTTGTTTTTCTAATCAACAAAAATAAAGTATATTGCACCATAAAAGGACAGTATAGAAAAACTCCCAATTACACCCCATCTCAACCACACTTCCTCATTTAATCAACAATGGAAGAAACAAAGTAAAAAGATTTTGTTTTGTTTTTGTCTTTTTTTTGTTTTTGTTTTTGTTTTTGTTTTTTGTTTTTTGTTTTTTTTTTTTTTTTGTTTTTTTTTTTTTTTATGGTAGAAACAAAGTAAGAAGTTGTAGACTGTGAATTGATTAATCTATCTAATATATTCGAACACTCCTCGTGTAAAGAGGATGAATTAAAAATCTGACAAACACAACATTTCACAAATCAAAAAGAAGCATTAAATGGGTGTGCTAAAATACTCAATTCTGAGAAATTATTAGAACCCCTAGAACTAAGAAGACTCACTCTGAGTACCTTAATGTTGTGTTTAATTAGGAGATTTAAGAAGGAATTTAGAAATAGAAATAAAAAATGTAAGTGAAATGTAAATAAAATATACCTAAATTTCACTTAATTTCACACATCTTTCCCTTTCTCTTTTCAAATCCCTTCCCAAATCTCCCAATCAAACATTGTATAAAAATTCTTTATTTCTCTCTCTTTCTCTTTTTCTTTTATCCCTTTTTTATTTTTATTTTTTATTTTCGGATAAGAACTTCATTCATATGTAAAAGAAAACATACAATTGAGTTTCATAATGCTAATTTCACCAAAATAAAAGAAAAGCAATAAACATCAAAGCAGGTAGAGAGATCAAGCAGAGTTTGAAAGAGAAAACCACGAGAATAAAAACTTGCTTTAGAAACTATCACAAGTAGAAATCCTAGACCATAATCAACATCAAATAAGCAAGAAATCAAGTTGTCAAAGTAAAGAAACTTCCAAAGCAAAAAGTTAACAACCACCTGCAAAACAAAAATCTAATCATAATAAAATTGCAAAAGAACAGATATCCAAGGTTCATCGTTGAACAAATCTACAAAGATTTGGATCCCTAAAGCTATCTTCTACAACATACAGTCTTTTCATGTGACAGCTCAGGTCAAGACCCGACCCTATAGACTCATTTTCATGCTTATATCTACTCTTTGAATTTATCTATCGTTCACACATTGTTGGCATTTGTCTTATTTCTTGTACTATCTCTTTTGTTGCTGGTGTTGTATGATGCTCTTCTGAAGTCTGCATAGCAGCTGTGGAGTAGGGTCTGCTGTTGTGGTGTAAGGTTTGTTACTGTATGGTCTGATGTTAGTGGCCTAGTGCAAGGTCTGTATGCTGTTGTTCAGTGGATTGGTTTGGGCTATTTGTTTGGCATGGTAAAGGGTTGTGTCTAAGGCCTGCTCAAGATCTGGCGAAAAGTCTGTTCATAGAGTTGTCGCTGGTAGTAAAAGAATAATAGTCTCTACTTCTATTCTTCTAGATATGAATCTTTTTTCTGAAAACCTCTCTTTCTCTCTCTGAAAACCTCCTCCCCGGGCCTCATTTTGGGCCGGCCGGCCGCCGCCTTCGGCTATGGTTGTTGCTGGCCCAGTTCTTTCTTGTGTTTGTTTGTTAATTTCCTTTAATGAACTTGATTTCTCCCATTATTTTCCCACCTTGGTATGCTTTGTGGGCTACTGCAGAGTCGTGGCATGTTGTTATCATCAAGGAATGCCTGGATTATGGGTCATTATAGAGGAGGAGGTTGGTTTGGACTGGCTTGAGGACGTCCAAATGTGGTTAGGATCTTCATTCGTGCGCTCTTTCGCAAGTCGGAGCTTGAGGGGTGAACTACGGTTCAGAATTATGTAGTAGTATCGATGCTTTGTTTGGGGTATCATGGGTGTCATTCTGCTTCTGCCATAGTTCTGTCTGGTGTTCATTCGAGCGCTCCTCTTCGAGTGGGAGTTTGAAGGGTGATCTTCGTCCAGATGTTTGGAGGTGTCTCAGCAGTTGATCGATGTTTGGGTCGTCATCTTACGAGTTTTGTAGCGGTTGTGTGAAGAGAGGAGTCGGCACAGAGGTGGACATTTCGGAGTAGTTGGCCAGCAAGGGGTTGGACAAGGGGGCGTGGGTGAGTTTGGGTTAATCAATGGAGGTGTGGCCTTGGTTGATTCCGGTGGTGTGGCCTTGGTCGTTGGTCGTTGGCTATGGAGTTTTCCGGTGGGGTAGACAGCAGCATTGGCATTGGTCAGCAGCATTGTGTATGAGCTATGTATGAGTTGTCTTGGCGTGGTGTATGAGCTGTGTTCAGGTGGGTGGTTGGCCTTGGGAGTGCACCATCATAAGCGTGGTGTAGGGAGTGTAGCAGCAGGTGTGTAACAGCATGGGAGTGTAGCAGTGTTGTAGCTGTGTAGCATGGGAGTGTAGCAGTGTAGCAGGTGTGTAGCAGCATGGATGTGAAGCAGTGTAGCAGCGTAGGTCTTGGGCTATTGAACTTGGGCGAATAAAATATTCAACTTCATAGGCGTGGGTGGTTGGCCTTGGGAGTGCAACTTGGGTGTTAGAAAAGTTTTTTTAGTTTGTTGTTTAGAGGTATTGCTAGAGCTGTTTGGGTTTTTTGGTGGGTTGATTTTGTGGGGAATCATGTATTTTAATTTCTGTTAAGTCCTTCTTAATTTTTATGTTTAAAAAAAAAAAATTGTGAGGCCAAGGGATTGGTTGTATGGTTGCGAGTAGCAGTAGTAGGGGTATTTTGTACCTTCCGAATCTCTCTCAGTGCATTTCATCTTCCTGTACCTTTAATTTCATATTGATTAATGAAATTTTTCTTTGCTGATCAAAAAAAAAATAGAGTTGTCGCTGGTCTATGTTGTTGTAGTATGCTACTGGTTTTTCTTCTGAAGAGAGTAAGGTCTGCTCTACACAAAGGTTTTTGTGCTGCTAAAGTATGCTGCTAGTCTATGCTACTGGTGTTTGCTGCTTGTGTTTGTTGAGGCATATGTTGCTGGATTTGTGCAGCTATTGCTGTATGATCAACCTGTTTTCTTATGGTGTATGATGTCTTAATGGTCTGTGTAGCTTCTTCTGGTGTTGTTGTTCTGTTTTATTTGCTTTTCTTGTCTTTTTTGGTTCCTCTTGATTGGTTCCTCACCAATCTTTGGGTTAAGTGCTTGCAAATGATTATGCTTCCTTAATGGTGTCAACCTAGTTAGAATTGTTAAGGTTAACGTTGATGCTCTTTGCACTTCCCTCTTTGTTGATGTAAGTTTTCGCATGTATTGCTTTCTTTATCAATAAAGTTTCATTTTGTTGATAAAAAAAAATCTCTTTTGTTTGAGTTTTTTTGGCTTGGTTGAAGGTTGTTCCAGCCTTTTCTAAGCAAACATTTGGGTTGGCAATTGATCGCATTTGGGAGCGGCTGATTGCTCTTTATATTTATTTTGGGTCGATTTTGAGTAGAATGCTCTGATCGAAAGGAGATCAATCTCACTAGGGCGATTAATCACTCCTGATAGTGTGATCGATCGCTCTACTTATTTATTTTGGTTTAAATTTCAACATAATGCTTCGATCGATAGCCGATCGATCTCACTTAAGATATTGATTGCTCTTGGAAGTGTGACCAATCGCATTGAATAAAATCTTATTTATTACTCATTTCTCTCCTTCTACTTTGCTTCTTTCTTTTCTCTTTCTCTCTACCCAAAAACCTCTCTTCTCTCTCTTTAAAAACATAACAAAATTTTATAAATCCTTCGATCTACCATGCCTAAAGTCAAAATCTTCCCTTGCTCATTTGATATTTAGGGAATAAAGCGCATTGAGAGGTTCAATCTAACTAGAGTCGATCGTCATTTCAGTATCTTCAAAAGTTAGGCTTTTTCTCTCCTCTCTGTCTAATTTGAGGTAGGGATTCTATTACTTGTCTATATTTGGTCTATCATGGTTATGTGGTATTTTATAGTTATCATTACTTGGTGAATTTTGAGATTTTATCGTTTATATTGTATAAAAGAAATTAGGGTTTGTTCTCATTTTGTCAAATTCTCATATTCTATCTTTAGATGACTAGTAGGACATGAATTTTCAAAGTATTGAACACAATTGGAGAAAGCCCAAAATTTTTCCTAAAAACCTAGAAATTTGGGAATTTGAAGTGAAAAATCAATGTGCTGAACTATTGGGGAATTGTGAATGATTGATAGAAACATAGGAATTTTTGAAATTATTGACAGTATTGGAATTTATTGGATTTATAGGACATTGTTGGAGATTGTTGTTAGTTATGCTCTTGTATTGCCTTGATGGAATACTATTGATAAAGATAACTATTTTTGGCAATTGGTGATGGATTGCATTATTTTGTTGTACAAATGAATTGGAAATCAGGAAAACGGAAACCATTTGCACAAATCATGCATCGCATTGACATCTTCATGCCTTTCCCATATGTATTATATACACCTCATTTTGACTAACCCTAAGACTTTGGTCACTTGTAAGTCTCTTGATGATGAAATGATAATTACTTCATCTTTAGAAATGTTTAAGGTTGTTTGGAGTTGTTGTATAAACCTGTTTTAGTCAAAAATTAACATTTTGCAAAAATGACCATCCCCTAGACCCATTTTTAGCCAAAAACCAACCTTTTAACCCTGAGAATGAGAGAGAAGCCTGGTTGTACTCTGATCAAACGTATTTTCCAAAACTTAGTAACCGATTTTATCAAAAACATCAATTGAAAGGCAATTTGGGCTTACTTAGAATATAAGCAAGCCAAGGCTAAGGGATCCCACTCTTATGCATTCATGCATGGCACATGTACCAAGGCAAAAATGTGAGTGCGCACGAGGTTTGTGCGTGCGCACATCTAAACATGGCAGAGCCAGTTGTAGAAACTCAATCTTGGTGCATTTCGGATGAGAGGTAGAAGAGAAAGCGATATGAGTTACCCTACCTTGCCCTCCATGCTTCTCAATGCCTATATAGGCACCTCCTCCCCCTCCCCCTCCCCCTCCCTTTCAAGTGGTTAAGAGATTGAGCCATTTTATGAGCATTTAATAACAAAGCACCCACTTTCTCTCCCTCCTTTGCCTTAGCTTTGAAAATAACCCACCTATAATCAAAAACCTAAACTTAAAGGAGGCTTGCAAGCAAGAAACTTGAGTTTCTTTGCGTTTTTCTTCGCATTTTCTCTGGTTCTTGAAAACTAGAAGGTAAACTCCTTCTATTTTTCATATTTCAATACCTTTTCTTTATTTATTTTCAATATCCATTCACGTTAGGGTGTTAGTTTATCATTCCATCATGTACGGTGTTAGTTTTGTCCACTTTTTCACTTTAATTTTTCCCATATTTTCCTTAGAACAATGTGCTTAGGGTGTTCTAGTCTCTATCTCTACATGCATATGGCCCGATTTAAGTATCATGTATATTAAAATTGCATTATTTTATGTGTTACTTGTTTTTCTTGCATAGTAATCTTGTTAGTAGCCTCAAATTGGGCTTAAGATTGCATTTTGTATGTGTTAGAAGCATGATTTGGTCATGTTTATTCTAAGTATTGCATGTAAGATGCGTATGTGGGTATTCGAGTAAGTTCCTCTCTTCCTCCTTCACATGTGCTTGTTATTTGCATTGTTTTTCAATTATGCAAGTGTATAAGCTCTTTATATGCAAAATTGTATGTTTTGTATTTTTTTATGAATGTTGTGTATTTTAGTTTCTATTTAAGGCCATGGATTGTCAACAATCCCCTTTTAATGAAAAACCACTTATTTTATTTTATTTATTTATTTATTTATTTTTATAGAAATATGGCTTTATTCATTCAATTTAAAATATATGATATTCATTTTTATTCCAATTGCATGGTTTTAGGTTATTTAAGGATTTTAGGGCCTAAAATGAATTTATGTGAATAATTAACCACTAAAATTATAAAATAGAAAGTGAGTAGAAACCAATCTTCGGATTGGGCAAGAGGGGGGGGGGGCTATCATTCAATGATCTTCCCCTCTTGCACCCAAGCTCCTAAAATCTAAATTTTCTTGGTTGCGATGGACTGATCCTTAACTTGATTTTCATGGTTAAAGGTTTTTTAATTCCCCTCAAAAAATTAAGTGGCAACTTTTTGTTGGTCAAAGCATGTTGGTATGGGATGCATGCCTTAGACTTGAAATAGACACTATGCCCACATGTATCATTGAAACCTTTTGAGAAATGGTCTTTGAGATGAGTTTGATAACAATTGAGTTGGCTTGAATTATTAAAGTAAATAACGTGGTCAAATCTAATGTGTGTAGAAAATGTTTGCAAATAGAAATAAGTTGGCTTGAGGTGCTCGGCGAAAGTACAAAAACCTACACGATGTAGGTATCCAATTGCCCTTCTGGTTAATAGCTAGAGAATGTAGATATTTTTGGTAGTTCTATATTAGACTACTTGTAGACACATGCCTAGGGATTTCCAATGCATTATATATTTACAGTTTAATAATTGCTTATTGAAATTAGTGGAACTTGAGTCGTTTTGAAAAAACTTGCATAGTTACTTCATAAGAAATGTATACCTTTTGACATGAAATGACGTCACTTGCATTCATGATTATAATTGTGTTAATCTCATATACATTGTTAATATTATTTATATTGGACATTAGTGACCATCCCTTCATGAAAAGCTATTTTCAGGTACTGCAAATATACCTCCACTTCGTTGAAGGCTCGAGATGTAATATCTTGGAGCACGAAGTCTCTTATCTTTGTAGCTTTATTTTGTAAAGCTTTGGTTTATGTGTTAGGGTAGAAACCATGTTTTTGTAATAGGGTTTTAACCCTCGAAATATGCAAACTAATGGGGCATCTTATTTTAATATTTATATAGCTTTATAATAGTTTGCCACATACTATTGATTCAGGCTTAGATAGTTGTGAATGTATAGTTGCATGTAATCTTTTGTAAAATTTCAACCTTAATGAAAATGAGATTTATTTTGATTATAATTGTAAGTGAATATTATATATTGTATATATATATTATATGTTAACAAGTATAGGTTTTACTATACTAGGATATTAGCTTTCTTGTTCACTACTCTTTCATTGCCTATATATATATATATAGGCTTCTTCATTATACTGTAATAGATTACACAATGTTGAATATACTCGTTTATGTTCTCTTAATTGTGTTTTTGTGAAGCTAATAGGAGAGAGGTGAGAAACATTAAAAGCATTTTTAGATGCTTTGAGGTTTCCCTAGGTTTGAAACTTAATTATTATAAGAGCGTTATTTGTGGCATTGGGGCGGATGAAGGGTTCATACATGAGTTTGCTGATATCCTTAATTGCCTTCACCAAAAGCTGCATATTCAATAGTTGGGGCTTCCATTAGGGGCCAATCCAAGTAGGAGAAGCACTTGGAAACTCGTCCTTGATAAGTTTAAACAGAAATTGGCTTCCTGGAAGAGAAGGCTTCTATATTTTGCTGGGCGATTAACTCTAATCAAATCTGTAATGTCCAATTTGCCGATCTATTATTTATCACTGTTTAGGATTCCTACTAGGGTGGCTAAGGAGATAGAGAGAATTTAATCAGCATTCTTGTGGGGTGGTTCAGAACTCAGAACAAAAATTCACATGGTTTGATGGGAGGTGGTAATGAAGAATAAGAAATTAGGTGGATTAGGCTTGAGGGAGTTGACAACCTTCAATCAATGCCTCCTGTTGAAATGGTGGTGGCGGTTTGGTGCTGAGAATCAATCACTTTGGAAAGAAGTGATCTATCATAAGTATGATGCTAGGGATGGAAGATGGATACCAAATATTATAGGTAGAGGCTCCAAAATTTGGTCTGATATCATCACTGCTGTTGTGTCCAATTCGGAACTGCATAGGTTTTATATCAACAATTCTTATATTGTTCTGGGGGATGAGAGGAGAATTAAATTTTGGAGGGATAAGTGGGTTGGTAATTTGTGTTTGATGGATGAATTCCCTAGGCTATTTTCTTTATCTACTGATAAAAATGGTGTGGTAAAGGGTTTCTTTGAGCAACGGTCAGATGCTGGTGGATGGATCATGAATTTCAGAGGATCATTGCTGGTCTAGGAAAAGGAAGAAGCTCAAAGATTAGTCCATTTTCTTCGCAATGTTCCAGCACTTTGAAACAACAAACCAGATGAGTTAAAATGGAGTGCAGATCCATCTGAGGTGTTTAGTGTTGCCTCAGCCTACAATTAGAGTGAATCACTATTGGGGTCTGTAAAGGCAGTGGCTGACTCAATCTAGAACAATTTTGCTCCTCTCAAAGTGCAATTCTTTGGATAGTTGGCTTGGCTCGGAAAGGTTAAAACCTCTAGTTTTCTCCATAGGATTGGGATCTTAGATGGCAGTGCTAATCTTGCATGTGTTTTCTATCAAAATGAGATTGAAACAATAAATCATATTCTATTATTTTTCCCTTTTGCATGGCTAGTGTGGTCCAACATTACAAGATGGTGGGGTGTGTAGTGGGTAATTCCAGGTTCGGTGGCTGGTCTGTTGTAGTGGTGGCTTGCTTGTAGAATAAAAAAGCTAGAAAAGAAAATTTGGATGGTTCTACCTCTAGCTATCCTTTGGTCTACTTGGAAGCATAGAAATGATTGCATCTGTAATGGCTTTCAACCAAATCTGGAGGATTTGTGTGAAATTGTGAAGGTGAGAGTCGCCATGTGGCTCAAAGCATCGCCAATTCAAGTGGAGTACTCTATTAATGACTTGGTCTTTAATCTACCACAAGTCAAGCATTGTATCAGAACTAGAAGGTGAGCATGGTTACTGCTGCGACAGTGCATTAGGTTCTACTGTTTGTGGCTGCTTAGGTTCTGCTGTGTATCAAAACTCTATTTAGCTTCTGCTAGAACGATCTTTGCTATGTGTGGACTAGACTTTGTCTAGCTGGTTTTAATCCTGTTTTGTTATGGTCACTTTAACTCAGACCATCTGTTGTTTTGTGAGCATGGTTGTGGGTGGGCTGAGCCTGGTTACTGCTAAGTTGGCCCCAGATGTGCTCTGCTAGAATGGTCTCTACTGTCTGTACTTAGGCTGCAATTTGGTGTTGGTGAGATAGGTGTGGGTGGGCTGGACTTTGTCTAGCTGGCTGTGGGTGGACTGAGCCTGGTTGTTGTTGAGATAGCCCCTGTGTACTCTGCTGGAATGATCTCTGCTATGTGGGTGGTTTTAATCCTGTTCTGTTGTGGTAAATTTAAACCAGATCATTTGCAGATGGTGAATGCTATTTGTTTGGGCTGTGATGCTTTGGCCTACTCTTCTGTTATTTTGGCCTGAATTTTGGTTGCTTCAGTAGAGGTTGTGATGGTCTCTACTGTGGAACTTGCTGTTGTATGTGCTAGTCTAATTTTGGATGTTCCAGTTGAGGTGTGCTATGTTAATGCTAATGTTGAATTACTGAATTGTCTATTGCTGAATTGCTTAATACAAAGGTGTGCTATTGCTGAATTGTCTTCAACTTAGAGGTGAAGTTCAGGGCAATGGAGGTCCAATGCTTGTTTTTTAGGCCTGTTGTGTATGCTAATATGTCTGTAAGTTGGCTGCTGATGGATCTTATTGGCTTGGTGTTGTGTATACTATGTTTGCTGATCTGTTTGGTTTTAGTCTGCTAATCTGTTTGGCTTTTGCTCAAGGATGCTGCTGATCTATTTGGCTTAGACTTAAGGCTCCTGATCTATTTGGCTTTAGCTCAACATGTTGGTCTTTATTATCCAAGTTAGTTTCAAGGTGTGGAGCTGTTTGGCCTTTTGGTGTTCTGCTTTTTGATGGTGCTCTACTGGTGTTCTAGGGAGTGGTAATGCTAATGCCCTTTCTGTTATGCATTTGAGAATCTGACTCAGGTGCTACTATGCATTTAAGATGTATGGGTATGGATGGCTACTGTGTTCTGTAGGTGGAAGGGTGTGGATGGCTGTTGTGGTCTGCAGATGGTGTGCCTCTGTCAACAGATTTGGCCTATTGCTGGAAACTTAAGGAATGTAATGCTGGTGTTCTACTTTTCAGTTCTACTTTTTTATCTAAATTGGTGATCTGCTGAGATCTAAATTGGTGATTTGCTAATCTGCTATGCTTAGGTGCTAGGTTTGGTTGGTTAGTTGTTTTATTTCAGATGTTTGGCTGATGGTCTGAATTGGGTGACCGTTCTGATGTTACTATGGTCTATTCTTTTTCGTTGGTCTCTCACCAACTTAGAGTGCTAGTAGAAGATAAGATGAGCTTTGTGGTGCCAACTTAGTTGGGATCATTTAGCTTATTGTGATGCTTTTGCACTTCCTTTTTCTTTATTGATGTAATTTGTCTTATACCTTGTACTTATTTATTCCATCAATAAAGTTTTTTTTTTACCGATAAAAAAAAAAACATGGTACCAGAACTAAAGTTCTAAACTTTGCTCCTTACTTCCCTTGGTTTTCTCACCAGTGTTCTAATATAATTTTTCAATGTACCAACAAACCAACCCGATTGGTTATTAGCTTACTACTCTCTCACCAGTGGTCATAATCACAAAGCCAAGCCAACAGTCCCTTTGTCTCCTCACAATGCTCCTGTCCTCGCCAACCTCAACCCAAACGGAGCTTTCACGTGTCGTCATGTGTCATCTTCTCCAAAGCCACACGCCACGCGTTTTTCATACGCATGTCTCTCCACTAACTTCTGCTGACGTTAGGCCCAAACGTGTCCCTCCTTGCGCACCTTTTGACGTTAGTTTCTCATTGTTACACAGCTCCTCTCTAACATCAACCCTAGCGCATTTTCTCTTTGCATCACTGATGTCAGCCCTAGTGCCCGTGTCAACATGCATGCCAACCAGCCTTTGCCTCAGCCGGTTCATTCAGACTAGCTCAATCTTCTTCTTGGTCGATTCACCTTGTTTCAGACCTGTTCTCAGTGAGTTTGGACAGGTTCCCAATGTTTTTTTGTATTCTGCGTTCAGTGGTCAAATATTTTTTTTTCCACATTCTGTTTCTTTTTCTTTTTTTTTTTCCCAAATGGGCCGCTTCGACTCTACCTAGCCAATTTATGTAATCTTTGATGACACCAATTACCTCCTTTGGTCTCAACCTATATCTGACTTTCTCAAAGGCTGACAATTATGACAGTTATTACTAGAGAATTGAAGAAACCAATCCAAGCCAAGAATGAATCTGAAACCAAATTTATCGATCGTCATGATACATGGGATAGTAAAAATAATCTTATTATTACCTGGTTTCAGAACATCTCCACAATTTCTATTCATCTTCAGTTTGGGCGATTCCAAAGTGATACCAACCCCACTCCTACTAAATCCATATGGGACTTTCTCAAAGACTGATATTGTATTATTGGGCTTTCTCATTTGGGAATGGCAACGGGCCGGACCGGGCCGAGGCTAGGGATTACACTCCCCGTCCCTGATCCTGAAAGTAGAAAAATCTCCGTCCTCGGCCCCATCCCCGGTGGGGACGCCATCACCCCCCGCCCCCGCCCCCGCCCCCGCCCCCTAACAGGGATCGGGTTTTCCCGACCCCAGAAAAACCCCGACCTTTTTTTTAAAAAAAAAAAATTATTCAACACAAAAAATAATAATAATAATAATAATAATAATAATAATAATCTGTTTTCAGTATGTTTCAATTCATCATCATCATCATCAACATCAACAACAATCATCAACTTAAAAAAAAAAAAAAAAAAGATCTGAGAAAGGAAAAAAGATCTGAAAAAATCATCAACAGTCATTGATTCTCTCTCTAAAACTCTATTTTGATTTGGATCTAGATCTCATAATCGGTAGTAGCGGAGATGACGAAGGAGGCGATATATTCTGGATTTGGATCCAAAGATGAAAGTCGCGAATAACAGGTGTAAAGGTCATGGAGAATCGGCGACGGATGAGGCAATTTCTGGCGCTTGGATGACTGCAAAACCATCGAGATCGTGAGAAAGTTGAGTGAAACAGTGAGAGAGTTGAGAGAGAGAAAAATAAGAGAGTAAGAGAGTGAAAGAGTGAGAGAGTGGAGAGAGTTTAGAGAGTCAGAGAGTGAGAAAGTTGGAGAGAGAGAAGAACAAAAGAGTAAGAGAATTGAAAGAGTCAAAGAGTGAGATATATATATATATATAATAATACAACCCTAAACACATGTATCTAAGTGGGGAAATTTCGGGGCGGGGCCGGGGTTGGGAAACCTATCACCGTCCCCAGCCCAAAAATCATTGGGGATGTATTTTTTAATACCAGCCCCAACCTTATTGGGAATAATTTTTGGAAAAAACCCTATTTATCCGGATGGGGCGGTCTGGCTCCCCGTCGGGCCGGGTTCATATTACCATCCCTATTCTCACTGGTAACAAATTCAAACCAATCTTCATCGTAAACGCTAGGCACCAAGACAGTCGCTCAATAATTTTTTATCATCTATGTATACTTTATGGGATCAGCTTTCTATTTGTGTGCCTATTTGGGTTGATGTAAAAGATACCCAGTCATTTGCTGATTATCGTGATGAGGACCGCTTGGTTGAGTTTCTTATGGCTGTAGCTTAACTTTTCTGCGCCCCCCTTTGGAAGGCGAATAAGCCCTACAATATCAGACTACCGCAATTTTGAATCTGATCTTACAAGTACAATGTCAAATAGATAATTACCAAAGAGTCCCAATTCGGCAAATCTTTTGAAAAATCGATTTTAAATCAAATTGCCAAAAATGGACTTCTTTACCAAATACAGAGTCACCACCTAAATATTTTTTGAGAAATTTAGGAAACCCATGACTCGTGCCAAAGGTCACGTGTCTGTCATCACCAAGATTGTCTTAGCTCGGGAACTTGGGTACGAGAGGTAAAGGTCATGAATTGAGCACCTCCGCTCACCCAATCAAAGATCGGCCTTTACTAATCATGATATAAATTTTATGTGCATTATATGCTCTTGTTTCGGTTATTAGGTTAGCATTACTATGTGATGCGCACACACACAAATATAGACTAATTTTGCAAGAATTGGAACATCTTGATTCATATTTGTTTTAAAAGTTGTTTTGAAATATGTACCACTTGAAAAAGTGATCGCATATGAACATTTACTCAATTTATTCCAATTCAAGCACTTAGCCTTGATCCACAGGCATTCAAGCAATTAGCCTCATGGCAAGCATGCTAGACATGGCAACAATCACACACATGCAATATGCTAAAGTGAGAAAAGGCTCACCTAGTACTCCAAGCCAAAAAGATGAAAGAGTTAGAACAACGCATGATCCTAACTATACATGATCCTAACTATACAATATGACTAACGCAACACATTGTAGACACCCCATTTTTGACCGTCCTCAAGACTTGGACGTCACCGTTTGAACACTCGGTGATTATCCATGTTTGTGTTCGTTTGGAGTTCCCGGAGGTCTCGGCTACGCGCCTTGCCTCAGGATCTCCGAACTTGACTCTTTAGTGTCTGGTTTTGCACCAAACACTTGTGTTTTGCCTTGGAGGGGCAGGTAATGCCTTGTGAGGCATCCCCACACACCACCGGCAGTGGCTAGAGGCCACCGGCTGGTTTTTGCTGCCATCGGCAATGTATATTGCCGGCCGACACTCTTTGTTGCCGGTCGGCACTCCTTTTTGCCAAAATGGCATCTTTGGTCGGCCGACTACTGTGCATCTGCTTTTGCAGATATTTTATCACAGTTGTCTTGCTTTTGGCTCCCCTCCATACACGTGTATGGAGGGATCTCTCTCTTGGAAGCTTGTCTTGTAAGCTTTACAAGACAAAAGGCTCTATAAGAGAGAGCCTTCTCTCTTGGCTTTAGGGTTAGACACTTGAGAGACTTGAGATATTTTTTAGACAGCCATTTTTAGGGTTTTGAGTTCTAGGGTTAGAAACCATACACTTTCTATCTCTATATCTCCCTCTTGTGTGTGTTTAAGTGCATTTGTGTCTTACTATTGCACACAAACACATAGTGTTTCACCTTCACTTAGCTACTGAGGTTCCAAGAGGTTGGTTTTGAAGTTTTGGAGCTGTTTTCAAGCCAAGGAGGGCTGTTGGAGCACCATTTGTGAAGGGGTCTTCAAGGGTAACAATTTTGCCACTTTATTCCCCAATCTTGCATTGTATTTCTACCTATCTTAAAATCGTTTTTGAGCTTAGTGTATAATACAAAAAAGTTCTTTTTTTTAACACTCTTGACTGTTTATTAAGAGTGTTTTGTGGTTTGGAGGTGTTTCACCCCTCTTAGGCCTTGAAAGGCCCCAATTTGTGCTATTTTGAACAAGCTTCGAGACTTTGGTGTTTGGGCCTCTTCACCACTGAAATCTTGAGGGATTTCAGTGGCGGAGATGGTGCCTTGAAGTCTCTAAAAGGGGAGGGCCACCCCCTCTCCTTGTTGTCCTTGAAAGGGACCCTTTTTGGCCTCTTGAGAGAGCATCATGTTAGAGTGTGTATTGATCATATCTTGGCTGTTTTCCATGCTTATTATGCCATGATATAACCTTGTTGTGTGTTGGTTTTGGTACACCATGCATGCTTAGCACATCTACCATGTAATGCCATGTTATTGCCTTAATATGCCTTAGGTTGTTAGCCTTTATTCTAGCATGTTTTAGGCTTAGCCTTGTGAAGGTTTTGTGCTCATTTTCCCATGTTTAAGGTCTGTCCTAGGTTGTTTGGGTCGGATTTGGCATGCTTAGTATAGCTCCTTTGCATTCCGGCTTGTTGGCCTTAAGTGTATGAATGTATAGCATGACATTTTTGCATTGATTTAGTGGTTTGGAATTATCCATCATGTTATTTCAGTCCTCTTATCATGCTCATATGCTTGCATTTCATGACCCTTTTGATGTTTCAAGAATTGATGTTACATGCTTCATGTTTATGACATTGTGTATGCCTCTAAGATTGGGTCATTTGGATGCCATCTAAGTGGTTCTTGAGGCTTACTTTTGCATGATTTGGGGCTGTTTTGATTCAATTTGGTCATTTGCTTCATGAGTCATATGGTCATGTTTTAGATCCTTAGGTTTGGATGCATGCATAGTTTGCATTGGTAGGTTAATTTGGCATCATTTCCTACATGTTTTCAAGGCTTATAATGCATGTCATATGTACATGATCATTCCCTTCTAAGTGTGCTTAGAAGTAGTCTTTTGATGCTTAAGCATTTAGGCCTTCAACATGTGCATGTGTGTATGTGTATTTGGTCCTTTATTTTTGGTCACTTTGGCCATTGTTTTAGGCCTATTTAGAGTTGCCTAAATCATGTATAAGTCCACCTTTCCATCAATTTGCATTGCCTCATGTTTGCTTGTATGCTTGCATAAGTGTCTTGCCATGCCACGTTGCATCCTTAGCTTGTATGCCTAGGTTGCATTGCATCTTGCATGCATGCTTTATTCCTTGACTTGGTGATAGGAATTGGGCATTGGTTTGTTTTTTTGGTTTGCATTTCATTTGACATGAAAGTTGCACACTTGATTCTTTGGGCCGTCATGCATGGAAATGCGTGATTGGCAGTCCGAGAATCGAGGCACGTGCCCTTTTGAGTCATAAACATGATAGAGGGCATAATTGGTGCATACATTGTTTGAATTGTATTGCCATGCAAGTTCTGTCCTCTGCTGCTGTGAGTTGCAGGTTCTGCAGGCATTCTTTGCCGACCGGCAGTGTACATTGCCGACCGGCAGTAATTCACCAGCCGATGGATCAATTTTGTGCCGGTGACCACATACCACTGCTGGTGGTAATTCTACCCAGCCGGTGGTGATTCCCAGTATCCAGAGAAACATCCCTGAGGTTTTGGTAGCCTCCAGAGGAGCAGAGCAGGGAAAACAGAGGCAGGCTATGCATGGCCGTGCACTTCCGAACGGGACCCGAGCATACGCTGCATCTGGCTCTCCTCCCGAGGCAGTTTACTGTTTTTCCTAGCTTAGTTAATTTATTAATTAATTAGGAAATTTGTAATATTTAATTAGCTTGCGTAGTTAATTAATTTGTATTATTTATTTGGTCCCTCCGGGCGAGGGCAAATCTGTAATAAGTATGTGTGAGTGGTGTGCATGTCTTCCAATCCCCACTTCTTTCTTCCCTTTTATTTACTTGCTTTGATGGTAGATTAGGGCACGTTTAAATTAGCATACCTTATGCAATGCATGCGTGCATTCATTCATTTGTTTTACATGCACCAGGCTCGATACATCACGCTAACTGCATTTGTACTTCAATTCCAAATTGAATACGTGCATCAATTGACTGCATTTCACATGCCATGCTTAGGTTAGCCGAGCCTACTCTAATTGCATTTTGCATGCGTTGCATTAGCCACTCTAACATGAACTAGGATCATGCATGTTTGCTAACTAGTTTATTGTTTTGCCACGGAGTACTATGTAAGTATTTTCCTGCTTTAGCATACTGCATGCGTGCGATTGTTGCCATGACAGTATGCTTGCCATGCGGCTAAATGCTTACGTGATACAATTGTTTGGATGCCTATGGGTGAAGGTTGGATGGCCCGAATTGGAAAAACTCGTTGAAATCCGTATTTTAGCCTACTTGCGAGTAGCAAATTCCAAAACTTTTTTGTCAAGATAAACGGATATGCAATGCTTGTTTCCAAATTAGGCAATCTAGTCTATACTTGTTTGCTGTGCGCATAACATAGTAATTCTAGGCTAACAAATGGAATAAGAACACATAACGTTTTCAAAATCGGATATCATGGTTAGTAGAGGCCGGTTTTCGGACCGAGCGAAAGGGGGTGCTCATAGCTGACCTTCCCCGATCGTACCCAAGCTCCTGAGCCGAGACAACTCCGGTGATGACGGACATGTGGCCTTTGGCACCGAGTCAGGGTTTCCTAAATTCCCCATAAAAAATATTTAGGTGGCGACTCTGTATCTGGCAAAGTAGTCCATGTTTGGCACTTCTTTCCAAAAATCTGTTTTTCTCAAAACGGTTTGCCAGATTTGGACTCTTTACTTCAAGATTAAGAACCGCGACACAAAATCGAGTCCGAACTGTAGTAGCGAGGTCCCTCGCGGGCGCGTGCTACACACATGCGATATGCAACTAATAGGCTCGACTACTAATATGGCATATGAATCAATTTGATAGCATGCGATCTAAGCACGTATTCAAAGAAGTTTTAAGCTAACAATGCAAGTTGGAATGATGAACCAAGCCTCAGTGCATGCAATACAAGTGGATGTAAACATAAGGTATGCTAAACAAAACATGATGTCCCTAAACTAACTATCATAAGCTAGTAAATAAAAGGGAAAAAGACGTGGGATTAGAAGACATACACATTATTACATTGCGCTCTCACAAAGGAGAGTCCAAATAAGCTAACTAGCTAACTAGCTAAGCTAAGCTAATTATTACAATACAAATTAAATTAGCTAAACTACTTAACTAATTATTATAACAAATGAATTAACTATTCTAGTTAACTAAAATAATTACAAGACGAGATCAAACAACTAGTTAATTAACTAATTAGTTACAACACTTTACAAAATTAACTAGCTACAATTAATTAATTACAACAAATATCTAAACTAAATATTTAAACTTAAATATGCTCGATACGCGAGCAATGCTCATGCATGTGCTCGATTTCCACCTGGAAAGCCATTGTTTTGCTTCCACAAGGTCTTTGTTGCATAGTAGAACACTTACACCTTTGTCCACCTCTAGAATGGCTCTGCTTTGCTAAAAAAAACACACTGCTGAATTTTGCATTAATGGCCGGCCGGCCAGCCAGGAGTGAGGGCCTGCCTGCCACCAGTGATAGCTGGTCGGCCATCAAAGGTGGCCTGCCAGCCACTGTTAAAGGGTTCATCTTGCTACAACAAAGAACAAATAGAGCATGCACAGGGTATTCTCAAAGGTTGTCTACACAACTCACCGCTCCTTTTCATGAACAAATCAAAGGAGTAGTAAACTTGATCTACAAACCATCAACTCAAGCAATTTCATTGCATGATGGCTCATGAACCAAAGTGTGCAAGTTCAATAAATGCAACAAAATAAGACTCTAACCTCCTCCCTTTCATGAATTGATCAAGGGAAGTGGTAACCTTGGAAACTTGAATCATTTCATCACTAATGAGTATGAAATGCCTCAAGCTTCCATGTGTTCAATTAACGTCCAATTGAACACAACACTTTTTATTATCTTACACCTTTTTAGCCCCATTTTATTACTCCATTTTAGATTACCATCCATCCTTTAGTTTATTGAGTCCAATGCTGAGTTTAAGTCCTCTAACGGAAAGAAGGCTCAAACCAAAAGTTGCTTTAGGCATGAAAGAGATATCATACCGTTGGCAATGAACCCCCAAAAGGATTAAACCATTAAGAATGACATCTCAATCTCACGCTTTAAATAAACAAGTTGTTTGAACCACTTTCAAGAAAAACAAAAGCCAAGAAAGGAGGGAGAGAGGTTGCAGAGATAATTAAGAGTGATCACAAGTATGAAAAACCATAAATAAATGCAATCAACTCAAATAAAATGGTGTCTAAGGTCTAGAACACCAAACTCATAAGGACAATTACACTATAAGCATGCAAAACAAAACTCAAATGCGACTATCAACCAAAAACAGTGCTAAAACAGTCTAAAATAAGTCCTAAAACATGTTGGAATTAAGACCAAAAAAAAAAAATCTAGATTAATAAGTTAAAACATAGCACAAGCTAGGCTAGTGAGCAAGACACACAGAGGGGAGGCTACCCCTTCCAATTTGGACTTCAAAACATGATTTTAGCCACTAAAATAACTTGTAAAAATAATGTTTAAAAGCTCAAAAATAGATAGTAAAAGGATGGGAAACACAAGGGAAAAGGCCTTCAAAACAAGGTGCAAAAAAATGTGAACCACCCCTCAACCTTTAATGGCCTTAAAACCCCAGTTTCAGCCCAAAAATACAGAGTTTTTACAACCCAAAAATAGTTGGAAAATTGCAAGAAAAACAGTAGATAAAGTAAGTAAAGAGGTAAAGCCTTATACCTCTTGAAGAGGAAATCAATTCTAAGCAATGAAACCAAGCACACACACCCTCAAGAGCTCAAACAAAGCTCAAAGAGACCTTAGCTCAAGTATGGGGAGGCATGGTTAAAAGTGTATAGGCAAAGATGAAAGATATGTAGGCTAAAGTGTAGAAATTTGCTAGAGAGAGAGAATTATAGAGAGAGAAGAAAAATTTTGCTCGAAAATTTTTCTCGAAAAATTTTCTAACCTTAAAACATGAGAGGGAGGCCCTCTATATATAGAAAACATGAATTCCCCTCAAGAACATCCAACCCTACACGTGGGAGCATATGCAAGCATCTGTGCAAATAGCTGACACAGCTGTCACAAAATATCTAGAAAAGACACTGGTGGCCGACCGACCATCACTGGTGGCCGGCAGGCCACCAAAGGTTGCAGGTTTGAAGAACCAAGGTTTGGTTCAAGAATGAGGAAACAGGGGTGTAGGGTTTGAAGGACTCAAAGTTGTGGCATTCCGCTGAGGACTTTGAGCACTTGATAAGCGTGTAGACTCATCATTTGGTGTGCAAGTGATGGCAACCAAGTTGTAATGGCCATCAAAAATAGGGTGTCTACAGTGGCTCTTACTCTTGGTTTTTTAGCTTGTCCAAGCTTCTCTACTACACTTGGATCCTTTACCTACTCTAGAATAGGTTATGACTGCACTCTTATTTGAGGAGACTCGTCTTGGTACTCTTAAGACCAATAGTGGCACTGTTCTTGCTACTTCTCACATGTAGAATTCTTTTGGCTCCTTCATTCAGATTAGTAAGTACTGTAAAAATTGAGGTCTCAGTTTTAAACACTTTTTTTCTTCATTATTCAGTTTGGGACTATCGTATTTGTCACTAAACAGGGCCTGGTCATTTTGAGTATCATTGTCCCCATAAACAATCTCAGAACAATCAATCATCTGGGAACCCAAGAAGGGGTCATTAACAACCAAGGTATTGGTATAAACCTATATCTCGATTTACTGTTGCTGCTGTTACTGCTCCTGAGAATTCTTCTCCTCCTATAGATCCATCTGCTCCATATTGTTCTCAAAATGATATGGAGGCCATGTTTCAACATGCTCATTCTAGTACCTCTCATAACACTACCCTATTTGTCACCTTAGGTATCTCTTCTTGGTTCTTTGATCCTGCATGTTGTAATCATTTGACCTCAGATTCGATTGATTTCTCATCCTTTATTTCTTCTAGTACTTTGCTTACTATTCATACTATTCATGGCACTCACATGTCTGTTGGGCGTATTGGTATTATCTCTACCTCCATTGTGTCCCTCACTGATATTTATAATATTCCTACCCTCACCCTAAATCTTATCTCTATTGGTGAACTTTGTTAACTTGGTTTAACTATTCTCTTCTCCCCATCTGGTTACCCGGTTCAAGATCAATGAACAAGATAGACTATTAGGATAAGGCATAAACTTAGACGTATGTTTAAGCTCATCAGTCTCTATTTACTATCCTATGCACCTACTACTCAGCACGTCATATCCACTACCTCTCTTGATCTTTGGCATTCTAAATAAGGGTATGTTTCTTTTAGTCGGCTACATTAATTAATATCTAGTGGCAATTTAGGCTATGTTTTTTCTAATTATAATAATGATTGTCCATCTTGTCAACTCGCTAAATAGCCAGCTTTTTCTTTTAACCCAGGCGATTCTATTTCAAAATTTCCATTTGATTTGGTTGATTCTAATGTTTGGGGTCCTTCTCCCAATACCACTATAGGGGGCTCCAAATACATTGACATTTTTATGGATGATTATTCCTGATTCACTTAGATTTGTATTTTAAAACAACGTTCTGAACTGCCCCAAACTTATGTTTAATTTGCTAAAATGATTAAAACTCAATTTGGTTATTCTATCAAAGTTTTTCGGTCTGACAATGCCGAAGAATACAAAGAATCCAATTTTTTTAAAATTCTTTGTAAGTATGGTACACTTCCCCATCGCTTTTATCCTTACACCTTCTAACAAAACAATCACACTGAACGCAAGCATAGGCACTTTCTAGATATAGTCAAAGCTCTTCTCATCTTTTGGGGTGAAATTACCCTTACGACTGTCTACATTATTAATCATATCTAATCTCCTATCATAGAGAATAAAACCCCATATGAATGTTTCCATGGTACATCTCCTTCCTATAAAGAACTCCCAGCCTTTGGTTGTGCTTGTTTTGTTCTCCTTCCACCCCATGAAGCAATAAGTTACAATATTGGTCGTACCTATGTTGCTTCTTAGGTTATGGCATAGAACATAAAAGGCTTCGATGTTGGGATCATGTCTCTCACCATCTTTGTATCTCTCATCATGCCATTTTTTGGGAATACAAAATGTTCTCTTCCATCTCTAAATTCTCTCTTCCTTCCATTTCCACTTCCACTCTCTCCTATTTCACTGATCCTTCCATTGATTTTTTCCCCTGATGATGTTCCTAGAAATGCCTCTCCATCCAATGGTTCTTCTGTTGTTCTTGATGTGCTTGTCCTACCTGTTGATCTTGTTATGTTATCATCCCCTAAGAGTACTGATATTGTTAGTTCTTCAGAGTCTCCTCCCTCCTCTAGCAGTGACTCTCCCGATGATCCCTTTATTGTCTCTCTTCCAAAACGGGTATCTAAATAGTCAGGTTATTTACAAGATTATCATTGTTTTTCTACCATTCTTAGTCAGCATGAACCTTATACCTAGTGTGAGGGTTGTACTAACCCTTTTTGGCAGCAAGTAATGAAAGATGAATCACATGCTTTAAATAAGACACTTATCTGGGATATAATTGCTCTTCCTCCCAACAAAACTCCTATTGGTTGTAAATGGGTCTATAAAATCAAGACTCATTCTGATAGTATAGTTGAACGTTACAAAGCTCGACTTATTGCAAAAGGCTTCACTCAAGAGTATGGTATTGATTATGAGGAAACATTTGCTCTTGTTGCCCTTCTTACATATGTTAGCAGTTTTACTTGCTGGGTCACCGTTCTAACCTCTACGAGCGGGTTAGGGTCGTGATAGAATAAACTTAGATACTTTACATTAATTACAAAGGATAAACTTTTATACATTAAGTTCAAGTACCAAAAACTCAACTTTATAAAAATTTTGACAAAAGTAAACACAAAAGCATCATCTTGAAGGTGCAACAACAAGGCTTCTCAAAAAGGGATAAACTCCAAAGCTGACTCTAAGGCTGATCTTCATGATGCTCACCTACATACATATAGGGGAGGAGGGTCGTGACATGCTGTTGCTACCTCGTGTCAGTGGGGTTTATCTCAAATGGATGTCAAGAATGCTTTTATTAATAGTGATCTTACCAAGGAAGTTTACATGCATCTTCTTCCTGGCTATAAGCATTCTCCAAATACTACTGTTTGCCTTCGTTGTGCTCTTTATGGCCTCAAGCAGGCTTCTCATGCTTGGTTTTCCAAGTTCAGTACTATCATTGCTCAGTTTGGGTTCTCTTCTAACTCTTATGATTTCGCAAATTTTATTCGGAAGATTACTGTCACACCCCTAAACCCTCCCCTATAGGTTTTAGCATCGTAACCAGCCAATAATCTCTAGATTACCAAAGGCCTCTGAGGAGATCATGACATAGTAAGAGGCTACAGAAGCAATTATAGAAGATAAACATAGTCCATTAAACTGTCCTGACATACATGGGATAGAAATTTTCAAAAACTTTATATATATATATACACATGACGTCATAATTACAGTAGTCTTACATCACCCATTTACAAATGTAAAGTAAAAAGGGGACTTAACCCAATGTACAAGCAGACAGAAAATTTGTTCATACGCCAAATGAAAACTAGTCTTATACATTCACAAAATATGACCACATGACTTTCGGAACCTCTTCGGGAGGCACAAGGGTTGGCCAACAAAACAAGCTCCAAGCGATCATCATTGGGCCTGATCACGCGCCTGATCACCTATATACATATTATAAATAGTGAACGAAAACCTAATGAATAATAACAAAGTAAAGAATTTAAGGAATGATATCCCACAGCAGATTTCAAATCAGATAGAAATTCGGATTCGCATACTTCACCAGAAATCATAGCAGTTATATGTGGTACATCCATCTAGCTATAATATCATACTAATTTTGCCTAGTCGGTACTTACGACCACTTAGGTTCACATCTTGTGCACAAGTAGCCATGGTATTATTACCCCTAGGTGAGGGCCATGTGAGCATATGCCTCGGTATTGCTACCCCCAGGCAAGGGCCACATGAATATAAGCCACAGTATTGTTACCCCTAGGGGAGGGCCACATGAGCATATTGGCCACGATATTGATACCCCCGGGCGAGGGCCACGTGAACTAAGGATGCCACAAATACATTTCAGAAGAAAAAAAAATGGACATTCATTCATCATTCATAAAATAGCATTTTAGGAAATAGATCATTTCATTTAGTCAGAAAATACTCATAATCAAACATAGCTTTACAGAGTTATTACTCACAGATGGCTCCGAATGCAAACAGACAAAACAAACTAATCAAATGGCTTATAGCGCGTGACCTACACAAACATAACAGATACACAGTTTGAAACACACACTCGGAATATACTTAACTCATTACGTTCATTCTTAGTGTATTTCTAAGTCTTATCCTCATTATTATGTCTTAATCTTGGCTTAAGAATGCCTAAGATGCAATGAGGATGCTAAAATGTACTTGTAAACCCTTAGTTAATTATGTTGAACACAACGGAGCGCAACTTCCTTCACTCAAACGGACGTCCAAACATGTGAGTGGTTGCTCGAGCATGACTTCCTTCACTCGAGTGGTCTATTAACTCAACAAAAGTACTGGTTGTGTGAATTCTCCGCTCGACGACCGCATGACGGTTCAAGTGTGTGACTGAGATCTTTGTTGGAGTGCTTCTATTGTCGCTCGAGCAGTCTATAAAACATGTAAAATTCTAGGAACATGCAATTTATGCTGAAGCTAACTTTTGGCCGCTTGAGCGTGAGTGCAAAATACAGAATGGTTGCTCGAGCACAGTGTTTGTCGCTAGAGCGGAAAGCAGAATTCTAGAATTTCTAGATTGCACTCCCAAGTTCAAAATTCGAATTCAAAGCTTTCAAATGCAACCTTTGGGGCCCAAAACTTGAGAAAATATATCTAAACTTGTAAAACATAGAGAATTAAATATCATTTCATGAAATCAAGGCCCATAAGCATGTTAAATGTACAAACTCAAGCTTGAAATGTGAAAACATAACATGAACATGACATGCATAAAATGATTTGAGCTCCAAGTTTCCAAATCATGAGCAAATGAGATGTTTAGGTCAAAAACATGTTGAATTCCTTGAACAAAACCAAGATATGGACATGCATGTAAAACTTCTTAAGAATCAACTTACAAATCTTAATGAATTATGCATACATGGTTGAATTCCTCTCATTTCTTCTTCCTTAGCTGAAATCATGTCTTCAGTCTTATATTCTATTGAATTTTACACAACTAAAGAGTTGAGTTCTTACCTTAGCTTCTCATTTGCACTCTAGATGACTAATTATTGAGTTACCAAGCCAAAACCTCCAAGTTCTTCTAATTTCTCACAATTCCTCAAGTTGAATGCAAGTCTTCATACTCTCTCTCTCTCTCTCTCAAGTTGAACTCAAAAGATGAGGGAATAAGAGTGTAAAGTGTATAAGAGGTGTTGGGGATGGCCTTATATAGGCTTGGTTAGAGTTGACTACTTAACCTTTAATTAGTCTAAGCAATGACCATTAATATATTCTAATTTATTCGTTCGTTCCGAATCGAATTTTAATTAAATCTACCATAAAATTTTAAAAATTCCATATAACACATATGTCAAGTCAATTTTGTGATCGGATGCCGATAAGGCCTTCAATTCGCAAAATATAACAGAATCTCCAACATATATTCCTACTATAAACAGATAGAAACACAAATAATGCAACACACATGCAATTAATTCATAATTTCATCTTAACTACTCATTAGGCATACTTAATAATGGATTATCCGTTAATCATGGGTCGGGGTTGTTAGAGTTGCATATGGTATTACTCTCCTATTACTTTATGTTGATGATATGATTATTACTGGTGATGATCTTGCAAGCATTCATGAGCTGAAATATTTTCTCAGCTCTCATTTTGAGACAAAAGATATGGGTTCCTTTAGTTACTTTCTTGGCCTTTAGATTTCTTCTACTGTAATGGTAAATGGGTCTATAAAATCAAGACTCATTCTGATGGTAAAGTTGAACGTTACAAAGCCCAACTTGTTATAAAAGGCTTCACTCAAGAGTATGGTATTGACTATGAGGAGACCTTTACTCTTGTTGCCCGTCTTACATCTATTGGTAGTTTTACTGGTTGTTGCTTCCTCGTGTCAATGGGGTTTATCTCAAATGAATGTCAAGAATGCCTTTATTAATGGTGATCTTACCGAGAAATTTTACATGCATCCTCCTCCTAGCTATGAGCATTCTCTAAATAATGTTTGTTGCCTTTGTCCTACTCTCTATAGCCTCAAGTAGGCTCCTCATGCTTGGTTTTCAAAGTTCAATACTGCCATTGCTTAGTTTGGGTTCTCTTCCAACTCTTAGGATTCTGCAATTTTTATTCGAAAGATCGCACATGGTATTACTCTCCTATTGCTCTATGTTGATGATATGATTATTTCTGGTGATAATCTTGCTGGCACTCATGAGTTGAAACATTTTCTTAGCTCTTACTTTGAGACAAAAGATCTAGGTTCCCTAAGTTACTTTCTTGGCCTTAAGATTTCTTCTACTCTGAGTGTCTTTTATCTCACTCAAGCCAAATATGCATTTTATCTCTTAGCTCATCTTGGTCTCACAGATAACAAGACTGCTCTTACACCACTTGAGTACAATACTCGTCTTACTCCTGTAGCACTTCGGACTCCTTGGTGTAATAGAATTATGTTGGACTCTTCAATTATCATAATTAAGAGCCTTCTTAATCAATATTTGAGCCTTGGATGAGGCATTGCTATAATGGTTGGGCAAGATAGAATCAAAAATCCCAAATTCAAATAGTTATTCTTGAGTATTCACTCTTTTATCATTTTCTCTATCCAGACTTTGTATCTTGATGTGAGGCTAGAACCATTGGAAAGCTTGTTTCCAGGGCTCCAATTTAGACATAAGAATGACCCTAAATGTAGTCCAGACGATAGAGTTATGTTTGTTTGAAGTTTGCATACCTGAGTTGTAAACATAGCTCACTCGACTGCAAGATTGATTGCTTGAGCTGTCCATAGACCCTTCTAGCTCTATTTTTCAAAATTGTCTGAGATACTGAAAGCATTAATTCACCGCTCGAACGCACTTTTGATCGCTCGAGCGGTCTGTTCGAGAAAGTAGAGATATTGGAAGTTTTCATTTATTGCTCGAGCAATCTGTTTGAAGTCAACCACTTAAATTCCCTTTTTGGGTCAAATTCTTTTCACTTTTCTCTCTCACTTCTCTCTTTTTCCTTCATTTTAACCCTTTAAACTTTTCTAACCTAGATTTCATCTGTTTTCATTAAAAATCTACCCCTAGTTCTTGAGGCAAAAATATAGAGCATGGCGAGATCGTCATTTTGAAGCAATTAGATCGTGTTTTCCTCGATGTTACTTCTTGGATCTTCTCTCACCTATTTTCTCTCATTGATTTAGGGATTTCTTTCACTCTCTTCAATACACTCTTATAGATAGAGACGTGGCATTTTCCATAACATGAAAAATGTGATTTTGAGAAGAGATTTTTGAAATGTGTGTTGATGGTGATTAGGGTTTTGAATCAAAAGAGTAATTCTTATATTTTAGTATTAATTATGAGAAATTGGTGTCAATAAAACATGATTATAATGATGGAGACAAAAAGCCCTAATTTCTATTTGTTTAAAAACTATTAAGAAGTGAAATGAGTTGATGGATTAACGATTTTAGAGTTGTGTTAAATATTGTGAATTGAAATTTTGTTCATGAGAAAGAGAGAAATGATTGTTATGAAATTTCCCTATGTCATGTATAATTATGATTTGAACTAGTGGAATCAATAAACGAAAAATTTGAGAAATCACATTATTTTATTTATGAAATATGAACACCATTAATGATGAAATATTATTTAGCCACATTTACCATCTTAATAATATACCAAAAAAATAGCATATGAATTTGATTCATCAAATTCCAGCGAAAAAAAAAATCGATTCTTCCAATGGCTCATCACAATTCCTTAATTTTAGTATTCAGCGTATTTGGGCAATTGTTTTCTTTACGATCTTCCAAATCAAGCCCTCACAAAGTCTCACTGCCCAATTTCGGTACTTTTTCCTCTATTTTTTCTATCAATCCAAACAGTATTCATCATCTGTGCTATTTCAGTATCTTAATTCTTTCTTGTATTATTGTTGTCTCTTTTTCTCAGAAACACGGGACAATGAGATCAAAGAAAGAAAAAACCAGTGCTACGAAGACATCGAGAGGTATTTATAATGTGTCTCAACAATTTTTTTTGCAAATTTGAGATATTTGAATTTTTTATTTTTTATTTTTTATTTTCTTTTACCAAACAACAATATTATTTCTTATTTAATATTCAATTAAGAAGAAAATGTATATAAGATTATAAGATTACTTTGTGTGATTCTTACATTAGTTACCACTTTGATTCTAAGTAGTGAATTATGGAATTTTTATTATTATTTTTTTTTTTTGGGGGGGGGAGGGGGCAGAATCAAATATAGTGGATTGTGGGGTTGGCAATGCAAGTTAAAGGTGTGCAAAAATTTGATTAACAAGATCAAACCAACGAAACCAACTAAACCGCGAGCTATACGGACAGTTTCGAAGGTGATTTGGGTCTATTATGGTTTTGAAACCTTAACCTGTTCACATTTCGGCTCGAGTAGCGGATACAATGTCAACAAAATTGAGAAACCCAACCCGACCGAATTTTATATAAATAAATCATCTATCCACCTTTCCACGCGACATGACCCTATTAGCATATGTTGGTGATCTTTATCCCTCGTCAGTCTGTCTCTCATTCATCCAATGCATTTGAGACTTTTCATCTCTCTCTCTCTCTCTCTCTCTCTTCTCTTCATCTTCTTCAATATTCATTCAATGCTTTTGGTATTTTTTTTCTCTTTTTTTATCCTCATCTCTTTCAAATTTTTTCCCCTACTTATATCAATAGCAAACCCGATCCGATCCGATCTAACCCATGCACAGCCCTAATGCAAGTCTTTGATG
Source organism: Camellia sinensis (assembly GCF_055761805.1). Lineage (NCBI taxonomy): Eukaryota > Viridiplantae > Streptophyta > Magnoliopsida > Ericales > Theaceae > Camellia > Camellia sinensis. The sequence goes on from NC_138965.1 coordinate 90,078,583, forward strand.
ATAGAAAATGAGAATTATTCTTTGCGGTGCCTTTTACTTGCTTGTTTTGAGATCATTTATAAGGCAATCTAGTACGAGATTACAGCGACTCAAGTTAAAACCCGACCCTTTTTTATTCTTTGTTTTGGGATCTGGTACTCATGGTTGCTATTTATATTCCTTGTTGTCTTGTTGTAATGTGGGATTGGTTGTTTTGAGTTGTCGGTTGTGTTTTGAACAGGTTGGGAGTTGGTTTTTCAAAAGAGTTTCTACATATTTCTCTTCAAGTTCGCTCAAGCGATCTTTCCTTCACTCGAGTGGTATTTGGTTTCTTCAATGTCTATGTTTGCAATATGAACTTCTTAGAGTAGTATGTTCTTCGCTCGAGCCATGAGTTAGTCGCTCAAGTGATATTCTGTGTGTGACACTTGAGTAGTCTTTATTTCACTTGAGTGGTCTCTTTGTAGGTCTAAACTACTGGGAGGGGATCATTGTGTACTTGAGCCTTGAGTTGATCGCTTGAGTGGTTCCTTGTATCTTATATTTGAGCGGTGTATCTCTCTCTCTCTCTCTCTCTCTCTCTCTCTCTCTAAAAGGTAAATTTACCAAATTTCTTCACTCTCTTTTTCTAGTTCTTGTTTTAACACCCCTATATACTCAAATATGTTGGTCTTGCCACCATAATGCTTTGGAGAAAAGTGTAAAGCTCATAAGGATGAGCATTCCAATATGAAAGGTTTTCATTTTCAACTCTGTCAAAAGTTAGGTCTTGTTCTTCTCTCTTTTTACTGTTGAGGTAGGGATTTCTTTAACCTCCTTATATAATTCTTAGCTCATTATGTGTTCCTTTAAAAATGTAGTGATTTGGGAGTAGTGGGTTTGTTTTAGAGTATGGTTTTGGGAATATAAAAGAGGGGTTTGCAAATGGATTCATAGAAAATATTGTGGAAATGAGTATGTTGTTAAGTTATGTTGAAACATTAGAAATTTCTCCTTTAAATATGTTTTTGAAAAGAATAGATATTTTGTTGGAAATCATTTGTTTTAAACTAAGGATAAAGGGAAAAATGTTGAGTTGCCGAAAAGATAAAATGAATGTATCTGTTGATGATGAAGGTGGAGTTAGATATGAATTATCACTCCTATATTGAGATTATGAAACTATAATTGTTGTTGGAGATTTATCTTTTATATAGAGATATCTGTTTTGGGCTATCGGTGGAGGATAGCTTTGATTGTAGTAAAAATTACATGAGGATTAGGTTAATTGAAACCAACTACTCATACATCTTGCATTAAACATTGTTTCGTATTTATACATTGAAATAGTATTATTTTGAGAAAATTAGGTGAATACCTTGGTGAATCTAGTTAGGGGTGTGATTGTGGTGTTAATTATGTTGGCCTATATGTCCTTGGTGAAAGTTCAGAAATCTACGCGGTTAGATGCCGATCCTTCCAGCTAGTACCGATAAAATGACATTGGCAGTGCTTGTATAGCTTACTAGTAAACACATACCTAGAGATTCTCAGTGTTATATATCCAGTATCCTGTTTTCTAATTTAGAAAGTATTGTTTTACGAATTGATTTATAATCATAGCATTACATTGTCCTGAAAGAGAAAGTGTAACGTTTTGGTAAATGACATGCATATGCATTCACCATATGACTTTGTTAAGCATCATATAATGTGTTCAAGTATTCTCTACTAGGCTTTAGCTTACTATATGAGAAAACCAACTTTTAGGTGTTGATGGTATGCCTCTACCAATGACTTAGCTTGGGAAGATCGTGGAGCTAAAGGCTCATTTTGTTTTTCTTTTATGTAAATATCTTTTGTACAAGCCTATGTTTTTTACTTATCTTGGACTTAACCCACTTTTGTTGTAACTAAGTATCGTCTTAGAAATATATAGCCATTAAGGCATGAACTTTTTTGAATTTCCTTTCATTTATTGTATATCACTTTGTGTCGTATACTATAGATTTAGAATTTAGGGTTTGTGAATGTATAATGTATGTAGTGCCTTTTGTAATGATTATCAAATGAATTAATGAAAGAATAAAATTTTATTAGTTTCTGCATAATTAGCGCACTTTCATGTTCTATTATCAATTAGAAGAATGAGAGAGAGATTATATGAGAAGGCAGAAGTATAACTATTGTATGCACAAGTAAGTTACACACCTTCAAACATGTAATGTTGGTGTCTTTTTGTGCATATATCTAAATTGCCTCGTGTTTTTCAAGTTGCAACTTGGTTGTGAAAATTAAACAAATAACGCTAAAACCATTCTTGTCAAATTGGAAATCGAATCATGAATCATTTTGCTAAAATAGTGAGTCATGAATTGTATTGAATCGTGAATCGTAATATTCACTTTATTTAACATAATATATAATTTTATACTTATATTTATATACATATAAAAATAAACCATGTTTAAAATGAAATAAATATCAAGATAACTAAATTGTATATATGTATATTTAAATAAAACTACAAATATCAATATAATTGGTTGATCTTTTATTTTTATTTTTATTTTTAAGATTCTTTTGCACGAATCAAGCTATTTTTCTTGAAACTCGTATCGAATCATAAATCGTAAGATTCTAACAACTATGGCTAAAACCATAAGTTTGTTTGTTAGAATTGTTCGCAATTTTTTTTTTCTTGTTTTATCTGAACAAAGAAAAGTGTATCGGAGAATGTGTCAAGAGTACTCAACCATTAGACAATCAAAGAAAAGGAAAAAGAAGGGAAGGGGGAAATAGAGAAATTCAAATGAAAGATTCAACATCTTTAATACAAGACACGAAAAATCATCTAGACCCAACAACTAAAATGGAACAACATTGCACCAACTTCACATAAGGTGCGTACTCTATTTTTGACATCGATTTCTATTTATCTCCACCAACTTAACCAATAGTAACAACATAAGTGATTTTCGAATGCTTCTCCTTGAATTGCCTTATGAACTCTTCCATGAAATTGAAAAAATTTCTAACAAGTGTCTTATGCAAAACCTTTCCCCTATAATAGGATTGCTTAACCAAACACACAATTCAATTCCCTTGGGAAAATTCAATGGTAAGGTTTTGTGTTTAGAATTCATAACTATTTTAGAGCTGTATCTTCTATAGGCGTTATACAAAGTATTGAACTAGTTGTTAAGCCTATAGTTGTTAACCCTTTTCAATTCTATTTCCATCCTTGAAGATTTTGCTTTTTCCTTTTGCTTCTTACACTTACAAGTCTCACAAAGCTCTGTACAATCATTTTTCTTCTCTTCAACCTTTTTATCAATATCAACCAATTCTTTCACCTTCATGACCAATTCTTTAAACTTTCTTTTTTACTTGGCAACCACCTTTATCAATAGTGAGACTAAAATTTTCAACCTCCCTCTCTCTACAAGTTTACTTTAATTGTCATTGCTATTGTTTTATCAACTGAGATGTTTCTCTTTACTTCTCTTGGGAAAATTCATAACTATTTTAGAATTTCTATGAATAAGACCAAAAAAATTAAATTAAATTAAAAAAATAAATTGAGAATAACGATTAGTCATGGCCTAGATAATCAAATAGAACAATTCATGAACTATTGACTAATACTTTAGTTTCTATAAAGTAAACGATTGATATTTCAGATTGTTGGAAATTGGGTCGAGTATTGGACTCGGATTTGGGTGCCTATGTGGCATGACCCATGACCCATTCAGATTAACAACCTTAATTTGAATTTGAATTTAATGACTACCCTATTTGGATAACCCACTATCAAAATCTATATCTATCGTATCTTATCAAGAGATATGGATAGATGGTTAGATGGTCAGCTTATATATCTGATACAATATATGGAATATGGGATAAATCAAATAATGAATGATTTTTTCCCATACTCTCTCTCTAACTCTCTCCCATTAGAATAAGAATCAAACCTTTGCAATGTGAATAGAGTGGGTGATACTCATACTGTGGTATCACTCCATTATTGGGTGTTCTTAGTTCAAGGTTGTGAAGCACGTGATTTACCCACTAGGTTCTTTGTTTCGGATTCTATCACATAAGGTATGGTTTGAATTCTTTTACCCGCTGCGTTCTCTGAATCTTACATTGGTATCAGAGCCATAAATGGGTATTTTCGTACTTGTTTTTTCTATATTAAAATATGGATATAATTATATATATATATATATATATATGCATGAAAAATTAATGTTTTTTCAAACTTTCTCCGATCAACTTGAAATTCACATATGTTATAGTACATTTCATGTAGAACATATCTACAAAATTTCATGAAAATCCAATGGTTAAATTTCAAGAAAATGAAGACCCATTTTGTATCCTCGAAACTTTGTTTGCATGATGGTTTTACATGCTTTAATTTCAATCTACAAATCTTACATATTTAGAATTCTTGTTTCGAGACCTTCGAAACAGTATATTATTTGTTAGATTTGAACTTACGGTTGATGAGATACATCAAACTGTAAATTGGGTTCGTTTTGAGTTTTTGGTGGCTTAAGGAAGAATATGAAGTGCAAAGTTTCTGCACTTCCACTCTCATTAGAGAGAGTGTGTAATACACCTCATCATTTGTGTTTATTAAATGTTATTTTTCAGACCACCATTAGTTTTATTTTGGAAAATAAAGTCCAGCAGTACTAAAATTGGACCAGAAAACACCTAGGAAGGCGGCACGTGAGCCACACGCACCAGATAACATTGTCAGTTGACGCCACGTGCGCACCATGCGTCATCCCCAGCCCGCATGCGCCAGGCGCGCTTCGATGCTGGATACTAAGGTTCTGTTTGTTTTTTTTAAAAATCCAGAATTGCTTTAAATGGTCATAAGTAATTCGTTATACCTTTGTTTTAAGCGTGGTTGATACTGTTGGACTTAGAATTAAATTTTTTATCTACTGTAAAATTTTCAAAATTTTATGAAAATAAAAAATATTTTTTCTAAGATAATAACTCATTTTTTCTACTTTAAAATGCTTCTGGTGTTACATGACTAAGTTTATGGGGCTGAAATTTTTACTGTAGACTACTGTAATGATTTACTATTTACTGGTATGATTTTTGCATTTTCTCAGATTCTGAAGTATTTATTTCTAATTTTATGTGTGTTTATTAATTATTTAAAATTTCAAAAAATACTAGAAAATTCCAAAAAAATTTCAGAAGTTATGTACTTTTTGTTATGACATAATCTAAATATTAAACATAGCATATTGTTATTTTTGCCTAGAGTTTGTAATATATATATATATATATATATTGTGATTAGAGAAGCATGATTAGTTTTTTTTTATTTATTTAAATTCCATTATTAAATGAAATATAGCATGAGTTGATTATAAAATTACATTAAGATGTTATTGTATGGAATTAAACTAATTATCATACTTTGTACATGCCATAAGTAGTGGGAGGTTGTTTTTTGCGCATGGAATTAAATTAAATTTTGATAATTGTCACTAGAGGCGCAAGAGATGATTACGAGCATAGCAAATTTTCGATCTTGAGACACGTGTAATATAATTTTAGACTTTTTGCTGCAATATAATTTTGCATTGCTATCATTAATATCCCCTGCACATTTGTTCTTCCTTTACTCTGTGTGTAGAAATGGCAGCTAAGACAGTAATGGAAGACTTAACTAAAGGAGAGAAATTAGATGGCGATAACTATGATATATGGTGCCGTAAGATTCAATACCTCCTCAATGAGCAAGAAGTTTTGAACACACTTGAGCAAGTGATGGTTGAGGCTGAGCAATGCAATATAGCTCAACATCGTTGTGATCTTGAAGTCTATTAGATTTGGAGTAACAAAGATCAGTGTGCGCGCTTTACCATGTTGAGCAGCATGCACAACGACTTGATTAGTGAGGTTGAGCATTGCTCGATTGCATTTGAGATGTAGGAAGCTCTTAAGCAAAAGTTCGGTGTCGCCTCTTTAGCAAAGCTACGTGGGCTGACTATGAAATTTGACTCTTATCAGAAAAAAGGTGCATCACTTTATGAAGTAGCATTTGAGGGTCATTGTAACCATGATACGTGAGCTTGCGGCCACTGGGCACAATTTGACTCAAGAGCAACAAGTACAAGCTGTGATTTGCTCTCTACCAAATTCTTGGGAACAGATGAAGCAAAATATGATGCATAATGAGAGTGTGAAAACATTCAAGGACATATAGTGTCATTTGGAGCTAGAGGCTGAGCGTCTAGAAGCGGCTAAGTCTGATGATTCTGCTATAGTGATTGAGTCAAGCACATATAGGACTTCTCAATTCAAGTGTAAAAAAGCAAAAGATGCTCCGAAAAAGTAAGTAGCAGCTGAGCTAAAGCCCAATGGCACTAGAAATTTCAAGCGCAAGGACAAGAGAGATGGCAAGAAGGTAAAGGCTAAACTGACATGCTTTAATTGTAACAAAGGACACTTCGCTCGATATTGCCCTAAGCAGAAGAAAGTACTCCATTACTTAATTTTTCGCATTCAATGCTTTGTTTCTAGTCAAGCATTAATTGCTTATTCTCCTCATTTTTGGGTGGTAGACTCAGGCGCAGTAGACCACTTCATGAGGAACAGAGTAGGGTTCATTAAGTATCGCCAAGTACCTGCTGGGAGCAGGAAAGTTTACATGGGGAATGAGTCCAGTGTGAAGGTGCTTGGCATTGGCACATACAAGCTGGAAATGCGACGAGGGCGCACCTTGTATCTTCATGATGTTTTTTATGCTTCGGATAGTTTCAGTTATTAGCATGATAAGCCTTGGTTTTAGCTTTTGTTTTGAGAATAATGGTGTTAGCATTTATTTTGGTACAATTTTTTATGGTTTTGGTTATCTTTTAGATGGTTTCTTAGTTTTGGATGTGGATGATTCTAGTTTTAATAAAAATGTCAATTGCTCTGTTTCTTATATTGTATCTATTTGTGATAATGATTCTATGAGATGGCATGCTAGATTAGACCACATAGAGCAAGACAGGATGACTGGATTAGCTAGAGAAGGCCTTTTAGGCCCACTCACTAGAGTCACTTTGCCTGTGAGCACTGTCTTGCTGGAAAGGCAATAAGGAAACCATTTGGCAAAGCCAAAAGGGCATCTGTCCCATTACAGCTTATTTATTCTGATATATGTGGACCAATGAATGTGAGGGCAAGGTATGAAGCCCCTTATTTTATTACATTTATAGATGACTACACACATTTTGGCCATGTCTATTTGATTTCTCACAAGTCAGAAGCATTGGATTGCTTTAGACGGTATGTTAATGAGGTTGAGAATCAATTAGACAAGAGCATTAAGGCTCTACGGACTGACCAGGGACGCGAATATCAATATGAGCAATTTAAAGTGTTCTGTGAGGAAAAAGGAATTATAAGGCAATTGATAATTCCTAGGAGACCACAGTAAAATGGTGTAGCAGAGAGAAGGAATCGCACATTGCTTGACATAGTTAGATCTATGATGGCGCAAGCTAATCTTTCCATTTCATATTGGGGAGATGCTTTGTTGACTGCTACCTACATCCTTAACCGTGTGCCCTCCAAATCAGTTCCTTCCACTCTATATGAGATGTGAACTGGCGAAAAGCCTAATATGGGCAATTTGCGACCTCGGGGTTCGGCAACTTACATACACAATACTTTTCATAAGTTCGGGAAGTCGGGCCCTAGAGGAAAGAAGTGTACCTTCATTTGCTATAGGGAGTATTCTAAGGGCTATGTGTTTATTGGGGAGCATCCGGATGGAAGTGTGACTAAAATTGAGTCACGTGACGTGGATTTCCTAGAGAAGGATTTCCCTAGCAATGGTGAGGTAACAAGAGATGTAAAGCTCTATAAGATGGAGGATCTACTTGAAGGCACACCTAGTAGCCTAGTAAAGAATGAGGGAATACTCCCTCAAGCTCCTAGGGACAGTGAAAGAGATTTACCTGCCCATGGATTAGATCCAATGGATGAGGATTCTCAAGACTCTCAACTACATAGAAGCAAACGTGGAGCTGTACCTCGTTGTCATTTTGAGATTGAAGGGGAAGTATTCATGATTGCTTCGAGTAATGAGATGGAGCCTAAGAATCTCAAAGAGGCTTTCTCATCCCTTGCTAGTAAAGAATGGAGTGTTGCAATAGATGAAAAAATAGAGTCTATGAAGAAAAATCATGTCTGGGACTTGCTTGATTTGCCGCCAGGACGCAAGACTATTGGGAACAAATAGGTTTTCAAAATCAAGTGCAAGGCAGATGGTTCCATAGAAAGGTATAAGGCTCGCCTAGTGGTGAAAAGCTACACCCAATAAGAGGGTGTGGACTGTGAGGAAACCTTTTCACCAGTTGTCAGGTTTGCCTCTATTCGCCTAATTCTGGCCATAATAGCTCAGTTGGACTTAGAGCTATATCAGATGGACGTTAAGACTGCATTTCTCAATGGAGAATTGGATGAAGAGATCGATATGGATCAACCAGAAGGCTTTGTGGCAATAGGTTAGAAGCACAAAGTTTGCAAGCTTCAACGATCTATTTATGGCTTAGAGTAATCATCCAGACTGTGGAATCTAAGATTTTATCGAGCCATTGTTTCTAATGGGTTTACGATGATTGATGAAGATCAATGTGTGAACGTCAAGCAGTCCAAGTATGTTTTCCTGATGTTGTCATTATATGTGGATGACACATTATTGGCTAGAAATGACAAAGAGATGATTGTCACCACTAAAAAGTGGTTGTTCTCTGCATTTAAGATGAAAGACATGGGTAAAGCAAGCTATGTACTCAATGTTAAGATCCTTAGGGATCTCTTTAGGAGACTTCTCGGTTTGTCTCAAGAGACTTACATTAAGACTACCGTAGAGCAATTCTAGATGCAGAGCTGTAAACCTATTGACACTCATGTTGCAATAAACGAGAGCCTAAGCCTTGATATGGGTCCTAAGACTACAGAAGAGAAAGAAAAGATAGCCCATGTACCCTACTCGAATGTTGTTGGAAGCTTAATGTATGCTATGATGTGTACACACCCTAACATTTGTTATGCAGTCAGATTGGTGAGTCGTTACCAATCCAACCCAAGACTAGCTAATTAGAAGAGGATATTACGATATCTTAGAGGGATTGCAAACTACACACTTTGCTACCAAAGTTCAGATCTACGTCTAGTTGGCTATTGTGATGGTGACTGTGGAGGAGACTTAGATGAGCATAAGTCCACTTCAGGTTATGCTTTCATGCTTAGTGATGGTGCTATTTCTTGGAGCAATAAGAAGAAATCCTATATCGCCTTATCGACTATGGAGGCTGAGTTTGTGGCTTGTTTATCTGCCGTTCAGGAAGCCGTTTGGTTGAGGAGATTCCTTCAGCATTTGGATATTGTCACACACACTTCAGACCCTGTGACTATCCATGACAGCATGGCTGCACTCGCTTACACTAAGGATCCTAAGTACAATGCACTCGCTTAAAGAAAAGAAAATAAAACTGCCTAAGATGTACAATGTGCTACAACTACATGTAAAAAGAAAAATAAAGCAGGAGCATCTGCATCAGTGCTATCAAGCTCAAGGCCGAGAGGCCCTCTTCACCCTCTTCGGCTGAGCAGCCTCTGCACCACCGCCGTCGGCACCACCATCTGAATCGGAGTCACCGTCCTCCGAATCCTCCTCGATGTCACCTCCGCCCTCAGAACTGGAATCAGAGTCGTCATATCTGCCTGTAAATGTCTCTGACTATGGATGTGCTGACTCTTCCTCCTCACCAGACTCCTCGTCCTGTGTGGCAAATGCTCTGCGTCCCCCCCGACTACGAGTCGAGAACCCTCTCCTAGATGATCAAGAAGGCCTGGATGGCCCAGTCTGTAGAGGTGGGACCTAAAAAGGACAGTTTTGAATATATTAGCCAAAGTATGTATATCAGATGCAGATGCAAGAATGATACATGGAGTGTGTGCATGCAGATATAGTATGTGAATGTGATGTGTCAGATGTGCTCTACACATGCAGTGAATCAATATGGTGAAATGTTCAGTTTCCATATGTCATCAGAAGTATGATAAGTGCAAAAGTACCCGAACACCGAAGGCATACAGCAGCGTCTCCCTCTGCAAGACCATGCTCTCAAGTGAGGCCACCACTCCGAGTAAACCCTCAGTATACTCCCTGGGAGGCTGCAAATACAAGTTCAAGTCATCAGCGAATGAATGAATGTCTAAATATCTGAGTGATAAATAAAAACTGTGGAGCATACTGGTAGTGAGTCAGGGTCACTGACGTATCAATGATCCGACGGTGGAGGCTCCAGTGGAATCGGGTATGATGTCCCATACTGCCAGCCCGTCAGCTCGGTCAGAAGATCTGGCCACCCAGCATACTAGCAAGTCGAGGGCATCCCTCTGGTCCCACCCTTGGATGTGCTAGCCCTGCTAGTGGAAGGGATGTCTGTAGCTCGACCGTGACTCGACAATGGCATATCAGCAGCTCTCCTTATGGGAGTACGGACGCCAATCAGTAGAGGCATCAAGTATGTATGGCGGTATGTCGCGTACTCCCCCTCATCCAGGAAAAGAACTGTGTCGACACCCAGCATAAAGTCATCAGTCTCCCGAGGAGTGAGACACTCCGTGGACCGCATGTCCAGTGGATGCGGTGAGGGAATCTCCTGAGTAGCATTACCCATCATTTGACACATGAAGCGATCCCCGAGAAACCAGGCCCTGCCGACTGGTCCCTCAAACAAAACCCTGTATTGGGAACCGCTCTATGCCCCGGCGAACTGGAACCGAGAATATCTAGGCATCTCCAGCCAAGGCTGCCAAGTGATCTGCGGATAGCAAGTGCATAAACTGATTAGATGTCATAAATATGCAAGATGAATCAAAGCTGAAAGCATGAAGAACTGAGTGTTCTGGTTTACCTCGGTCGTCTGCACCGTGTCAAAGTACTATCGAAGATACGGTAGAGTCTCCCGGGGCCTAGACCGACACCGACCCTCAAATCTGCGTGAATAAGGGATCTCGAGAGGTGCCTCAACCTTGAGCTTAGGGGCGAGTGTTGGGAAGTAGGCGTAAACCCACAGCTGTGAAAGGCAAGACAGTGGCTGTCAGAATACAGAATGTATAGGAAATGTAGAATGCTGAGTGCGGAATGTAGAATACAGAATGTAATGTGTGCAATGTGTGCCGTGTGCAGTGTACAGATAATGAAAAACAAAAATGTAAATCAAGAGGGCAGAATGTACCTTCGAGGCTCGCCAATAGCCACCTACTATGGTCCCCCGCTCTTGGGAGGTCGCGCTCGTGTAGCAATGAAGGGTAGTAAGGCCAGCGTCACCCCAATCCAAGTGTCGGACCTGTGATAGGTCTACCAGAGCACTAAGCAGATAATGCCCAACTGTGTTCCCCCTGTCGAAGAACAGAGTGGTCCCAAGCAGGAACATCAGAAACCCCCAGGCATGCTACTCTATCGCCTCAATAGTCTCAAGTATAGTCCCCTTGTACTGCTCGGAGAACCAGGTGTACTTGACCATGCATGGTGATCTGTAGTGCGGTGGATGAGCTTCGAGCAAATAAGTCCAAGCAGCCTCCCACTCACCCATATCAGTATCGTATGGAATAGACCAGCATGCCACGTCAAGGCCCGTCAGTATGGAGAAGTCATACGGGGTCATCGTCATGTCCCCGGTGGCAGAAAAATGGAAGGAGTTGGTGGTGTCTCACCATCTCTCTACAAGTGCGCCCAGAAGGGTCCTGCTCGCTGGATGACGCGACAATCCGGCATAAAATGGGCCAAACCCAACCTCATCTACGATGTGTCAAACAGCATTTGGGAGCTCCATATACCACTCCCTAGCAATGACCAGCCCGTAACCCCGTGTGAAACGGGAAGATACCTGCATGTAGAAAAAACAGATGTATTCAGTTCCAAGTAAAAAGAATGTTGTGTTATGGACTTTGTGTTCAGATTGAGCAGTGTTATGAGCCGTGTGCAAATTAAATAGAATGTTGTGTTATGGACTGTGTGTTCAGATTGAGCAATGTTATGAGCCGTGTGCAAATTAAATACAATGCTGTGTTATGGACTGTGTGTTCAGATTGAGCAATGTTATGAGCCGTGTGCAAATTAAATACAATGTTGTGTTATGGACTGTGTGTTCAGATCAAGCAGTGTAATCGGCTGCGTGCAAATTAAAAAGAATACTATATTATGAGTCGTGTGTTCAGATTGACTAGTGTTATGAGCCGTGTGCAAAGTTAACAGAATGTTGTGTTATGAACTGTGTGTTCAAATTGAGCAGTGTTATGAGCCGTGTGCAAAGTTAAAAAAAAAAAAAAAAAAAAAAAAAAAAAAAAAAAAAAACCCTGCGTTATGAACTGCGTGTTTAGATTGAGCAAAAAACCCTGCGTTATGAACTGTGTGTTCAGATTGAGCAAATCCTGCGTTATGAACTGTGTGTTTAGATTGAGCAAACCCTGCGTTATGAACTCTGTGTTCAGATTGAGCAAAAACTGTGTTATGAACTGTGTGTTCAAATTGAGTAAACCCTGCGTTATGAACTGTGTGTTCAGATTGAGCAAAAACTGCGTTATGAACTGTGTGTTCAGATTGAGCAAAATACTGCGTTATGGACTGTGTGTTTAGATTGAGCAGAATACTGTGTTATGAACTGCGTGTTCAGATTGAACAGTATGCCACGTTATGAGCTGCGTGCCCAAAAATGTGCTATGAAATGAGCTGTGTGCCACAAATGAGCTGCGTTCCCAAAATGAGCTGTGTGCCCAAATGAGTTGTGTGCCCGAAAGTGAGCTGTGTGCCCAAAATGAGCTGTGTGCCAAGCTGTGTGCCAAATTAACAAAGTGTTGTGTTTTGAGTTGTGTGCCCAAAATAAGTTGTGTGCCAAATTAACAAAGTGTTGTGTTTTGACCGGTGTGCCCAAATGAGCAATGTGCCTGAAAGTGAGATGTGCGCCCAAAATGAGCTGTGTGTCAAATTAACAAAGTGTTGTGTTTTGAGCTGTGTGCTCAAAATGAGCTGTGTGCCCAAAAGAGCTGCGTGCTAAATGAACAGAATATTATATTGTGAGCTACGTGCCAAACAAAGTGTTGTGTTGAGAGCTGTGTGCCCATATGAACTGGATGTTGTGTGCAGGTTATGTTCAGAACATGCAGAAGTACTGTGTATGTGAATGTGTTCGAAATGAGTAGATAAAATACATAGCGAAAGCATGAAATGCGAAAGGAATGCAAAATACTTCGCAGGAAATGTAAAAGTGAAGTACTTACCTCTCGCGCGTGATGAGATAGATGAGACTCAGGCTCCCGTAGCAGTAAGTCTGCGGGCGCCCGTCGCGCGAAATCAGTAAAATGATGGAAAGTACTGGGAGGTAGTATATGCTCCTGCGGGTGGTACCTCTCCAGGTCTAACGGCTGAATTCACGGAGGCAGTGGCATAACGTCCGACTCATCCTCCACTCTCGGGGAGCCTCCGCCGTATGGAATATCGTCATTCATCTGAAAAAAGATGCAAAAACGAGCAAAAATGAGCAAAATGAGCCAAAATTGCAAAAAGTCAATAAAAATCAACTCTCGAGAAGAGAAAAAGTCAACAAAAGTCAACGCCCCAGAAAAAGTGCTAAACTTCGAGACAAACATATCTCGAGTGGCGAAAATGGAGAAAGAAGCTCCGAAAACAAATTCTAATCAGTTCAAAATGAAGGGAATCGAAAGTTTTCGCGAAATAACTTCGCGTGGGCCATTGGAAAGTGCGTATAAAATGCAGATATTAGAGGGAAAAGGGTCTAGGAGCAAAGGGAAATGTATTTCGGCCTTGTGTTTGTGAGCAAAAGTGATTTAGAGTTGTGTACTTAAAGATTTGGCCTTGAAATGATGAAACTGTCCCTATTTTCATAAACTGGTCAGCCGACCAGTTTTTCTGGCTGGCCGACCAGTTTGGTGGTCAACAACTGGTCAGCCATTGTTCTAGGTGGTCGGCCACCATCCTGGATGATCTCCAAGGTCCCATTGTCCTCCCTGTGTGTTTTGGTGATGATTGGAGTCCTCGGCTCTCAAGAAAGTGCAAGGAAAGTACACTTTTCGGCTCAAAATCGTCCCCGCAGAAACTTTGATTCAAGTCTTCGATACGTGGCTCATCAATTACTTGTCAAGAGCAAGGTGTATCCTTTTGAATACTTCGTGACCCCTCCGAGAGGTAACTCGGAGGTTTAGGTTGAATTGCTCGCGTTAAGACTTGTATCTCCTTTTTCAGTATTCTGCTTCGAACATACTTTTGGAGTTGCACATTTCAAATGCTTTGTTATGCACCTCACTCGTCGCATTGTTATGCGCGTTTCTCTCGTATTGTCAGGCACACTTTATTTACGTTGTCACGCACATTTTGCTTGCATTGTTTTGCACATTCCTCTTGCATTATTATGCATTTCATTCACATTGTTATGTGCACACTTAGGTTGCATTGTCATGCACTCTTTACGCGCGTTGTCACGCACTGTTCATTTGCGTTGTTATGCATGCTCCACTTGCATTGTCACACACTTTTCACTTGCATTGCTATGCATGTTTCCATCGGCATTGTGTATGCACGCGTTTATCTCGCATTGGAATTGCATCTTGATGTAATGTTGAACATGTGTTTCTAATTATATTGTACCTGTTAAGTTTCTTTCTATTGCAGGCACGATATTGTATGTACGGTTCATTTGAAGCTGACGTGACCAGACGATATTGTATGTACGGTTCATTTGAGGCTGGTGCAACCGGACAGTATTGTATTTACTCTGCGTGAGACGTAGTGAGAATTGTATAATTCTCTTACATCCTTTCTGCATGTAATGTGGTTTGGTTCGTATTCGTTTGCTTAAACTGTTGCATTTATTGTGTATAATTGCTTCACTACAGCTTTCTTTGCATGATCATAAGTTATGTTCGGCTTTGTGCATGTCATTTGCATCTTGCCGCTGCCTGCGAGCACATCTCTTTGTTATCTTGCCTATTTGTCTAAGTCTTCGACCTTGTCAAAAATAGGTCGTCTCTGGGCTTTGACATTCACTCCCGTCACTTATGACTTCCGAGTTCTATCAAAGAGGGACAACTGTAAACACCCCATTTTTGATCGACCTTAAGACTCAGACGTCATCGATTGAGCGCTCGATGATAGTGCATGTTGTGCTCATTTCGAGTTTCCGGAGTTTCGGCTGAGTGCCTTGCCTCCGGGTCTCTGAACTCTTTGTGCTTTGGCTCGGTTTGTGGACCAAGCCTTGTTTCTCTTCTCTAGAGGAAGGGAGAGGTCTAGTAGATGATCCTTTTGTGGTTGTAGACCACTTTTCGTGGTCGTAAACCACTTTCCTCGTTTGGAGACCAGTTTCTGATTTTCGGAGCCTTCGGCCGCGCGCCTTGACTCGGGACCGCTTAACGTTCTCTGTTTGGCTTGGTTTTTGAACCACACCTTGTTGTCTCTGTCTAGAGGGACACTGTGGTCTAGGAGACCACTTTTGTGGTCGTAAACCACTTTTGGTGCCGATAGACTAATTTTCGAGGCTTTCGGCCACGTGCTTTGCCTTGGTTTGTTTTTGGTACAAACCTTGTTTTCCTTGTTTGGAAGGTGGTACAAGGGTGGGAGACCAGTTCTTCCCCTTGGAGACCACTTTTCTTCCCGTCATCCAGTTTTCTGGTCTGCCAACTGGTCTCCTTGGTCTTTAGGCCATCTTTTCTGGTCAACCACCACACCACTGCATTGTTTTCATGCTGCTGACCTTCTCCCACCATGGCCGACCACTTCAAGTTGCTGGCCAACCACTTCAAGTGGTCGGCTGCTTTTCATTACCTTTTTTGAGATATTTTCATCCAGCTGGCACAACTGGAAGGCACTAAAGCCATCCTCCATACACGTGTATGGAGGGATGGCCTTGGACCCTAAGCTTGTCTAACAAGCTTGAGTTTGGTTCTTTATAAGAGAGAACCTCCCCCCTCCTCCTCCAGGTTCAGTTCTTGGTGCTTGGAAGATATAGATACACTTTTATCTCTATCTTGCTCTTGTTCTTCATTTTGTGCTTCAAAAGTGTAGGTTTATCACACTTAACACACAAACACGCACTCAAACACCATCCTTTTGTTGTTGAGGCTCTTATGAGCTGATTTTGGTGTTGTTGGTTTGGTTTGAACTCAAAAAGCTACTGGAGTTACAGCCTTGAAGGTGTTCATCAAGGGTGAGTTTCTAGCCCTTTAAACCCTTGTTTTGCTTAAGCTTTTAGCCCTACTTGCATGCTGATTTAAGCTTAACTTCCTACTGCAAAAGGTTCTATTTTCCAGCCCTTAACATGCTTGTCTAAGGTTACTTTTGTGTTGGGGGTAGTCTACCCCCTCATAAGCCTTGTAAGTCCTTGTTTTGAGCCATCCCTTTTGGCTCTTGTTCTAGCCTTTGCATGACCTTTCTACCACTGAAATCCAGAGGAGTTTTAGTGGTGAAAAGGTGGTTTTGGGGTCCTAATTAGGAGAGAGTCCCCTCTCCTTGTGTCTTCAATACTTGCTTCATATGCCTCATGTTTGAGCATGTTTATTAAGCTTGTGTTGGCTTGTTCTTAGCATGTATTTGGGGTTATTTTGATAATGGAATGCCATTGTTTTTTGTTGTCTTGATCATCCCTTGCATGCATAATACACTTGTAGTGTAAATCTTACAAACTAGCTTTGTGTGCCTCATGTTTGAGCATGTCTTTCTAGCTTGTTTTGGGGCCATCTTAGTAGATTTTTGGTGTTGTTTTAACATGCCTTACATCTGTTTTGGGTTGGCTAGATCTATTTTGGGTTGGCTTGATCATCCCTTGCATGCTTAATACACTTGTAGTGTAAATTCATAAACTAGTCTTTTATGCTTCATGAAGTAGCATGTCTTTCTAGCTTATGTTGACTCCATTTCAATAGGTTTTTGGTGTTGTTTTAGCATGCCATAACTCTGTTTTGGATGGGTTTGATGGCCCCTTGCATGCTCCATGCACTTGTAGTGCAATTCCATGAACTAGCCTAATGTGTATCATGCTTTAATATGTCATTCTAGCATGATTTTGGCTTAACTCTTAGAAGGTTTTGTCTATGTTTTAGCATACTCTAGCTCTGATTTGTGTTGTTTTGGTCATGCATGCCATGTCTTTCTAGCTTGTTAGCCTTGTGTATCAAGTCCACTAGAATGCATTGTTTGACCTATTTCCATGATTTGGCATCATTTGAAATGTGATTTCAGTTAATGTAGTGTGGCCACACACTTGCATCTTTCACTTATTCAATGCGTTGGAGGGTTGGTCCTTTATGCCTTTAACATGAATCACTGTGTATGCCTTCATGCCTAAGCTTGTGAGTTATCATTTCAATATGTTTTTGGGGTTATTTTTCCATGATATAACTCTAATTTTTGTTGGCGAAGCCATACCATGCTTGGTCTTGGTAGGTGTAGTGTAATCCTCCCATATTGCCTTTGCATGATCCATGTTTTGGCCCTTCATGCTAGCTTGTTTTGGCTTCCTTCCATACATGTTTTGGTATCATTTTGACATGTTCTAGGACTGTTTTGGGTTGCCTTGACCATATGCTTCATGTTTTGCATAGCTTGTAGTACAAATGCCTATGCTAGTGTAGACGTCCCCGAACGCCCCGGGAGGGTGAGTCCCGTTCCGTTCATATTAAGCTCACTACATTTCAGGACTCTCAAATTGTCACGGTTCTCAATCTGAACCAAAGAGTCCAAATCCGACAAATCGTTTTGAGAAAACAGATTTTGAAAGAAGTGCCAAACATGGACTGCTTTACCAGATACAAAGTCGCCACCTAAATATTTTATTTTGGGAAATTTAGGAAACCCTGACTCGTTGCCTAAGGCCACGTGTCTGTCATCACCAAAGTTGCCTCGGCTTGGGCACTTGGGTACGATTGGGGAAGGTCACTTCATGAGCACCCCCGCTCGCCCGATCAAAGATCGGCCTCTACTAACCATGATATCTATTTTTGAAAACAATATGCATTCTTATTCCGGTTATTAGCCTAGATTTACTAAGTGATGCGCACAGCATACAAGTATAGACTAGATCGCCTGAATTGGAACAAAACATTTCATGTTTGTTTGTTTGAAAATGGTTTGATGGTGCTACCCGCAAGTAGGCTAAGACGTGGATTTGCCACCCTCGGATGGGCTTAGAAGATATGATTTTGCCACCATCTAGTGGGCTTAAAACACACATTTGATGAATTGTTCCAATTCAAATAACCCAACCTTCACCCACAGGCATTCAGGCAGATATATCACATAAGCAATTAGCCTCATGGTAAGCATGCTATCATGGCAGTCACTCACACGCATGCAAGGATGCTAAAGCATAAAACTTACCGAGTACTCCAAGCCAAAACAGAAGCTAATTAGAAATCCATGCATGATCCTAATTATACAGAAATGCCTAATGCAACACATGCAAAAGTGCAACTATAGCAGGCTTGGCTATTCTAGACATAGCATATGAAATGCTACAGCTAACATGTATTCAACTTGGAATTGAAAATACAATGCAGTTAGTATGATGTGCCGAGCCCAGTGCATGCAAAACAGATAAATGAATGCAAACATGCTATCATACTGTATGCTAATTGAAACATGCCCTAATCTAACCATCATAAGCGGGTAAATAAAAGGGAGAAAGACGTGGGGTTGGAAGACATACATCACACACACGCACACTTATTACAGCATTGCCCTCGCGCAGAGGGTCCGAATAAATAATATACAGTCCCAAATGAATAATTACAGTCCAAATATATACAAAACCCTAATTAATTAACAAATTAAATTAGGAAAGCAATAAATTGGCATGCAAGCCAAGGACTGCCTCAAATCTGCTTCGGATGATGAATGATGTATGCTCGGGTTGCCTTGTGCGGAGAATCCCTCGCGATGCCCCGGTTTGCCTCTGTTTGTAATTGTTCTTGGAATGTGTGTCAAGCTCCGAAAGGCTGTCGATTTCTGATTTGCTACAACAGAGAGCCACAAAGGGGCATGGCAAAGTATTTTCACATATGTATGCATGACTACTCTTCAGGGAGTGTAGTCCTCGATCCTCGTGCCACCAATCACGCATATCGATGCATGATGGCCGAGGAGTCGAATTGCACGACTCAATATGAAATGAATGCATATATGGACACAACAAGGCCTAGACTCCATCATGGATAATCCGGAGTGTCAGTGACCAGGAATTGAGACACGTTCCGTCACTCGGAGTACGAAACGTCCCTCGTTTCCCGTGCTTGGGCTAACTCCTATCCCAAGCACAATGCAATATGCATGACATGCATGAATGCAATCCTAACATGCAACCTAGCATACGCAATGCTATGAAATGGCACACACAATGCACGATGTAACGAGGCATACACAATGCTCTAAGATACAACCTTGCATACGCAATGCTATGAAATGAAATGGCATACACAATGCATAATGGACTTACACTAACATGAGTGGACCTCAGCCACACTCACATCAGTAGCCATTAGATGAAAATGAGACTCTCGAAGTACGTGCACGCATGCACGCAAACCGAGGACCAAGCCTAAGGCATCAAATGCCACTCTACCAAAGCATGGCAAGGCATGGAACATGGTATGCAAACATGCAAATTTTAGCACTGAAATATGATACAAAATGGTCCCGAAACATGGAAACATGGCACCCAATGCATGAGATGATCCCCGAAACTCAAAATTAGGCGCATGGAATGACTTATAGCTATACAAAGAATGCATTATTTGATGATGAAGCATGAAGACAGAAGCAATACAGTCCCAAAACATGCATATTTCCAGTTTAAATCATGGCCAAAAGATGCTAGCAAGATGGCCTAACATAGCATGCAAGTTTGACTAGCAAACATGGTTTACATGGCAAGTATATGAAGCATATGGAATCTGACCAAACCATCAAAAATCAGTGAATCAATTATGTGAAAATAGGCCCAAATAACCACTGATGTGCAACCATGGCATGCAAAAATGATGAGTTACTTTAGGGGGGCTATGCAAGGAGTTCTTAAGCACATACAAGGTGGACACTTAGCATGGCATAAACAACTCTAAAAATCAAATATGATAGTCCCAAAACTCACCAAATTGACCCTAAAAAGTGACTAGAAAGCATGCAAGATGGGGTCCCTTTGGAAGGCCAAAATGACCACCAAACAAGTCAAGGTGAGAGGGGGTCACCCCCCTCTGATTTGGAAGCTCAAAATAGTGTATTAGCCACTAAAAATCCACTGGATTTCAGTGGCTAGAAGGCCAAGCAAGGCATGCAACAAAGGCTAGGGTGTAAGGCTCAAAATAGGAGTCAATCAAGCATACAAGGAAGCATATGACCTCAAACAAAAATGGAACCTTAAAAAAACTTGAATATGATGTCAAAAAAAGCCCTTTTCCAGTTTATGACAACTCTCAAAAATAAACACAAGTAGGGCTAATCTATCATGCAAAAATGGCCCTAAAAGAGAGAATGGAGACAAGGGGCAGCAGCTGGCTTCAAACAGTGAAGATCCCTTCAACAAAGTTTAAGAGGGGCTCAAAATAATGCCTTTAACAGTTTATGTCAATCCACGAAAATGATCACAAGTAGGCCTAAAATATCATGCAAGGAAAAGGCCTAAAAGAGGGATAAAGAAACAAGTGATAGCTGCGGGCCTCAAACAGAGGAGAGCCCTTCAACAAAGTTGAAGAGAGGCTCAAAATAAGACATTTCAAATTTTATGGAAAAGTCCAAAACAGCTCACAAATAAGCCTAAAATATCATGCAAGAAAAAGGCCTACAAGAGAGTTAAAGAGGCAAGTGATAGTAGGAGACCTCAAACAACAAGAGGTCCTTGATCAAACATGAAAAGGAGCTCAAAATATAGCTATTTAAATTTTTGGTCGGAGCCCAAAAATGCTTGCAAGCAAGGCTTAGATATAGAGCAAGAAAAGACTAGAAATGGGAGAAAGAGGACTCACCCTTGAAGACCAATGAACCAGTAGCTTTTGGACCAAATTTGTGAGCTTCCAACCTCTTCAAATGTCCTCCAAAGTGCTGGAATAGAGTGTAGAGGTGTGGTGCTATGGGTTGTAGGGTAAAAGTGGCCAAGTGTAGACACCCCATTTTTGACCGTCCTCAAGACTTGGACGTCACCGTTTGAACACTCGGTGATTATCCATGTTTGTGTTCGTTTGGAGTTCCCGGAGGTCTCGGCTCGCGCGCCATGCCTCAGGATCCCCGAATTCGACCGTTTAGTGTCTGGTTTTGCACCAAACACTTGCATCTTGCCTTTGAGAGGCAGGGTGGGGCTTGTAGACCATCCCCACCCATCACCGGCAGTGGCTAGATGCCACCGGCTGGTTTTTGCTGCCACCGGCAATATAGTTTGCTGGCCGGCACTCTTTGTTGCCGGTCCGCACTATTTGTTGCCGACCGGCACTCTTTTTGGCCAAGATGGCATTTTTGGCCGGCCGATTGCTGTTCATCTGCTTTTGCAGATATTTTTAGACAGCTGTATTGCTTTTGCTCCCCTCCATACACGTGTATGGAGGGATCTCTCTCTTGCAAAGCTTGTCTTGTAAGCTTTACAAGAGAGATATAGAGAGGGTCTCTCTCTAAGGCAAGAAGAGAGCTTTGAGACATTTTAGGGAGAGAAAAATACAGACCAAGCTCTGGTTTTTCTAGGGTTAGGGTTAGATATACACTCTCTATCTCTCTTTCCCTCTTATTTGTACACTAGGTGTTTTGTGTCTCACTATTGCACACAAACACCTAGTGTTTCACCTTCCTCTTGGAGCTAAGGTTCTAAAGGCTTGTTCTTGAGTTTCTTGATTGGTTTGGAGCCAAAGGAGGCCATTGGAGCACCATTGTTGAAGAGGACTACAAGGGTAAGAAACTTACACCTTTATTCCCCATTTTTGCATTGATTTTATACCCATCTTAGAGCTGTTTTTGTGATTATTGTATAACATAAAAAAGTTCTGTTTTTAGGCCCTCTTTATTGTTTATTAAGAGTGTTTTGTTGTTTGAGGGTTGTTGACCACCCTTAGGCCTCAAAAGGCCTCATTTTGAGCCATTTTGTGCTAGCTCCGGGATTTTGGTGTTGAGGTCTCTTCACCACTGAAATCTTAAGGGATTTCAGTGGTGAACATGATGCTTTGAAGTCCCAAGAAGGAGAGGGCCACCCCCTCTCCTTGTTGTCCTTGAAAAGGGCATGTTTTGGCCTCCTAAGGAAGCCTATGCTTGAGTGTGTGTTGAGCATGTTTAGTTTGTTTTTCATGCTTATATATCTATAATATAACATGATTTCAAGACGGTTTTGGAACTCCATGCATGTTTAGCATAGTTGCCATGTAATGCCTTATTTTTGCCTTAATGTGCCTTAGGTTGTTAGCCTTTGTTGGAGTATGTTTTAGGCTTAGTCTTGTGAAGATTTTGTGCATATCTTGCCATGTTTTAGCTCTGTCCATAGTCATTTGGGTTGATTTTGGCATGCTTGATATAGCTCCTTTGTATTTAGGCTTGTTGGCCTTGAGTATGTGCATGTGTAGCATGCCATCTTTGCATTGTTTTGGTGATTTGGGATCATTCTACATGCTATTTCAGTCCCATTTCCATGCTTGTTTGATTGCTTTGCATGCCTCTTTAATGCTTTGAAAGCATGTCTTGCAATGCTCCATGTTTTGGTGCCTTCGCATGCCTTTGTTTTTGAGCCATCTAGATGCCATCTAAGTGGTCTCTTGGGCCTTATGTTAGGTGCTAAAAACCTGTTTTAGGTTGCTTAATGCATGCCATGTTTGTTGTGATAAACATGCTTCAAAGCTTCATGACTTGCCTTAAGTACTTAGACCATGCTTGCATGCATTTGCTCGTCTTGTTTAACATGATTTGGCATCATTTTATGACATGATTTCAATGCTTATGTTGCATGCTAATTGTTCATGTTTGTCCCTTTCAAGTGTGCTTGAATGTTGTTTGATTTGTGCTTAAGTGTTAGTCCTTATGTGCATGTGTGTGTGCATGCCATTTAGCTCTCACTCTTTAGCACTTTTGGCTACTGTTTTAGGCCTTTTTAGAGTTGCCTAATTCATGTATAAGTCCATCTTTCCATCCATTTGCATTGCCATGTCTATGCTTGCATGATTGCATAAGTGCCTTGCCATGTCATGTTGCATTCCTAACTTGTATGCCTAGGTTCCATTGCATTTTGCATGCATGCCTTGCTCCTTGAATTGGTGATAGGAATTAGGCCTAATTTGTTTGATTGGTTTGCATGCATTTGAAACCAAAGTTGCATGCTTGGTTCCTTGGACCATCATGCATGGAAATGCGTGATTGGTGGTCCGAGAATCGAGGCACATGTCCCTTTGAGTCATTACAATGATAAGAGACATGGTTGGTGCATACATGCCTTGAATTGTGCTGCCATGCCTTGTTTTGCCCTCTGTTGCTGTGAGTTGCAGGTTCTGCAGGAATACTCTGCCGACCGGCAGTGTAATGTGCCGACCGGCACCATTTTCTCTGCCGACAGACCCTATTTTGTGCCGATGGCCATACTACACTGCCGGTGGAAATTTCAATCAGCCGGTGGTGATCCTCTCTGTCCAAGGGATCAGTCCTGAGGTTTTGACAGCCTCCAGAGGAGGAAAGGAAGGAAAGCAGAGGCAGCTTGCGCATGGTGGCACGCTTCCCGAGGCATTTTCCTGCTTTAATTAATTTATTTAATTTGTTAATTAAATTAGTTAATTTTTAATATTAATTAGCTTGCGTAGTTAATTAATTTGTAATATTTATTTGGTTCCTCCGAGCGAGGGCAAATCTGTAATAAGTGTGCGTGGGTGGTGTGTATGTCTTCCAACCTCACTTCTTTCTTCCCTTTTACTTACCCGCTTTAATGGTTAGTATTAGGACACGTTTAAATTAGCATACCTCATGCTATGCATGCGTGCATCTATGCATTTGTATTACATGCATTGAGCTCGGTACATCATGCTAACTGCATATGTATTTTCAAATTCCAAACTGAATATGTGTTAATTGTGCATTTTCACATGACATGTCTAGGTTAGCCGAGCCTATCTTAGCAACACTTTGTATGCGATGCATTAGGCACTTAACATGGACTTGGATCATGCATGTTTGCTAACGAGTTCTTTGTTTTGGTACGGAGTACGATGTAAGTATTGCCGCTTTAGCATATCGCATGAGTGTGAATGTTGCCATGTCAGCATGCTTAACATGTGGCTAGATGCTTATGTGATATAAACTGCCTGAATGCCTGTGGGTGAAGGTTGGATTGTTTGAGTTGGAAAAACTCGTTGAAATCCGTGTTTTAGCCTACTTGCGAGTAGCAAATTCCAAAGCATTTTCAAACCGAACGGATATGCAATGTTTATTTCCAAATTAGGCAATCTAGTCTATACTTGTTTGCTGCGCGCATAACATAGTAATTCTAGGCTAACAATTGGTTTAAGAACACATAAAGTTTTCAAAAACGGATATCACGGTTAGTAGAGGCCGGTCTTCGGACCGGGCGAAAGGGGGTGCTCATAGCTGACCTTCCCCGATCGTACCCAAGCTCCCGAGCCGAGACAACTCCGGTGATGACGGACATGTGGCCTTCGGCACCGAGTCAGGGTTTCCTAAATTCCCCCATTTTAAAATATTTAGGTGGCGACTCTGTATCTGGCAAAGCAGTCCATGTTTGGCACTACTTTTTCACAAATCTGTTTCTCAAAATGATTTGCCAGATTTGGACTCTTTGGTTCAGATTAAGAACCGTGACACAAATCGAGAGTCCGAACTGTAGTAG
Organism: Camellia sinensis; assembly: GCF_055761805.1. Taxonomy (NCBI): domain Eukaryota; kingdom Viridiplantae; phylum Streptophyta; class Magnoliopsida; order Ericales; family Theaceae; genus Camellia; species Camellia sinensis. Next base: position 90,103,446 of record NC_138965.1, read on the forward strand.
CGAGGCCCACGCGGGCGCTGTTACACCAAGAAATTAGGGTTTTGGAGCTTGGATGAGAGAGATATGGAAGTTGTATGTATAATACCCTAACCAAGTTTTGTAACCCTCAGAAATGAAGGGGAGAGGCTGGTTATATAGAGGGAGAGGGGTGGAGAAAATGGGGGGAAACTAATTCAAATTTCCCCCCAAAAAGAAAGAACTTCGGACAGTGGGTCAAATGTAGAATAGCTGGCACAGCTGGAACACACTCAGGAGGGCAAAAATGGCTGGCCAGCTCAAAAGGGCCAAAGTGGTCAACCGACTAGGCAAGTGGCCAGCCGACCAGTTTATGTGGCCGGCCGACCAGGTCAAAAGGGTCAAGGTGGCCGGCCACCCCCTAGGATGAAGCCCCAGAAGTTAGCTTTCTAATGTCGCAAACCTTGCATCAAAATTCCTCCTGTGCAAAAAGTTATACCAGTTTTCGTGAAGCCGCACAGATTCGGCCCAAACGGACTTCAACCAACCATATCTCCCCCACCTGAACTTGTCCTTAGGAGATTCTTGAGTGAAAAATGAACCCCCGGAAGTAATCTTTCCAACGGTGGTGGCCTCATATCTTAAATCCAAGTATGCAAAGAGTTATGCTCGTTTCGGTGAAGCCGCGCAGTGTTTTCCTCCTTCCTGGATTCATGCTGAATCACTTTTGACCAAAAAAAGCTGGTTTTTCAGAAAAATTGCTGGCCTCCCACTCTCCTACAACCTTTCTAACAACAAAAATAAGGTCTCCACCAAAAATGAACCCAAATCGATGCAAAACGAAGGTTCAGGGGCCAAAACACGCGGTCTGGGGGCCCGAAAACTGACTATTAAGCACCGGAGGTGGCGTTTGACCACGAAGTTGGTCTCTCGGACCCCAGTGTCCCTCAAAAGGGAGGAAATAAGATGTATGCCAAAAATTGGAGCAAACGAAGGTGGTTAAGCGGTCCCGAACCGAGGCACACGGCCGACGGCTCCGAAAAACTAGAAATCGGGCTCCAAACGAAAAAAATGGCCTACGACCGCGAAACGTAGCCTACGGCCACTGAGAGATGGTCTACGAGACCTCTCCCTCCCTTCAGGAAGAGAAAACAGAGAAAATAGAGCCTGGTTCGCAAACCAAGACAAGGCACGAAAGAGTCCGAAAGTCCGGAGGCAAGGCTTGCAGCCGGGACTCTGAAACTTCTGAACGAGCGCAAAATGCAATATCACCGAGCGTTCAATCAGTGACGTCTGAGTCTTAAGGTCGGTCAAAAATGGGGTGTCTATAGCTGGCTTCAAGCTTTGAGCACCATAGCATGCTTCATTTGTGTTGTGTACATGATTTGGCATCCTTTAACATGACATTACAGAGCATGTAGCATTGCCATGTTTCGACTTCATTCACTTTTTAAGTGCCTTTGAGTGTTGTGCATTTGTTGCCTAGCTTATGGACCAATGTGTATGCCATCTTGACTAGGTCTTTAAGCCTCCATCTCAGAATGTGTTTGGTCTTTGTTTAGACCTATTTGAGCTCTGTCCATGGTTGGTTCATGCATTTGTGCCACGTATTGCATGCCCCATTTATAATCCTCTTTACTAGCCTTATGCCTTAAGGACTCTAGTATGCTTTGCTTGTGTTGTTTGAATGATTTGGCATCATTTCATACCTTATTTCAGAGCTTATAGTGTTGTTACACTTCCATGTTTGTCACTCCTTGGGAATTCTTGAGAGTTGTGCTCTTAGGCCTAGTTTGATGGGCCAATACATGTGCATGCTTTGTTTTGCATTTCATGCATTTATTTTAGCATTATGGCTCCTGTTTTGGGCATGGCTAAGGTCTATCCATTTTGGTTTAAGTCCATCGAGCATGTTATGTGAATATTGTTACGTTGTATCATGTTGTTGCATGCTTATGTTGTCTTGCATTGTGTATACATGCATTAGCATTATTTGCATGTCATTAGCTTTGTTAAGTTGATCATGTTACATCGCATTGAGTATGCCATGTTGTCCATTGCATTGAGTATGCCATGTTCTTAGCATTTAGCATGGTGTATGCCATGTTGTCTACATGCTTAGGTCACATCGCATTGTGTATGTTGTATTATTCTTTGCATTGTGTATGCCATGTAGTTGCATTGCATTTATGTTTGGAATAGGTGTTAGTCCAAACATGAGAAGCGAGGGATGTTTCATACTTGAAGTGATGAAACGTGCCTCAATTCTCGGTCGCCGACGCTCTTGATCTTACATGATAGAGTTCTAGGCTTTATGTGTTTAGGTATGCATTCATTTTACATTGAATTGTGCAGTTTGGCTTCTCGGCCATCATGCATCGAGATTCGCGATTGGTGGCCCGAGGGTCGAGAACCGCACTCCCTTGAGCTCATGAAATGATAGGGAGGTTGGTTGTGCACACATATCTTGCAAATACATTGCCATGCCATTTCTTGCTCTCTATTGCAGCAAACTGGAGAAATACAGCAAAAACTGGCCGGCCAGCCAGAAAAACTAGCTGGCTGACCACTTTTTCTGGTATGCAGCAACAAAAAGTGGTCGACAGGTGGTCTTCCACATCAACAACTGGTTGGCCACCCTCCCACAGGTCCCCAAGGTGAGTTAGAAGCTTTATGCAGCTTGGTGCAAGGTTCTGAGAATGGTTGCAAACAGAGGCAAGTTGGGGCATCGCGTTGGATTTCCGAACGAGGCGACCGAGCATGCATATACTCTTCTCCCTTTGAGGCTCCTGATTTATCGCTTTATTTAGCTAATTTGCTTAGCTAGTTTATGCTTTGGTTTTGTACTTAATTAGCTAATGTGCTTAGCTATCCAATTTGTGTTGTAATAATTAGTTGTAGCTAGTTATTCAATTTTGTGATGTAATAATTAGTTTAATTAGCTTAGATTAGCTAGTTAGCTTCTTATTCGAACCCTCCGTCGAGAAGGCCAACTGTTGTAATAAGCGTGTGTGTGTGTGATGCATGTCTTCCAACCCCCATTTCTTTCTCCCTTTTACTTAACCACTTACGATGGTTAGTTTTAGGGCATATTTCGATTAGCATACCTTATGCTTCGCATGCATGCATGCATTCATCTGTATTGCATGCACCAGGCTCGACGCATCATACTAATTGCATTGTATTTCAATACATTTACTTGAATACGTGTTCAACAGCATATTATCAAGTTGCATTTCACATGACATCTTAGAATAGCCGGGCCTATCTAAGTTGCATTTTCGCATGTGTTGCATTAGCCATCTTAACATGAACTAGGGTCATGCATGATTTCTAACTAATTCTTTGTTTTGGCTCGGAGTACACTGTGAGTGTTTATGCTTTAGCATACTGCATGTGTGTTATTGATTGCCATGTTTAGCATGCTTGCCATGAGGCTAACTGCTTATTTGATATAACTGCCAAAATGCCTGTGGGTAAAGGTTTGATTACTTGAATTGGAACAATTCATTAAATCCTCGTTGTAGCCTACTTGCGAGTAGCTAACTTCAAACCGTTTTCAAACAAACGAATATGCAATGTTTTGTTCCAACTTGGGCGATCTAGTCTATACTTGTTTGTTGTGCGCATAACATAGTAATTCTAGGTTAATAAACGGAATAAGAACACGTGTTTTCAAAAAAAAAATATCATGCTTAGTAAAGGCTGATCTTTTGATCGGGCGAGTGGGGGTGCTCATTGCATGACCTTCCCCACTCGTACCCAAGTTCCCCAGTCGAGGCAACTTTGGTAATGACAGACACATGGCCTTAGGCACGAGTCAAGGTTTCCTAAATTTTCCAAAAATAAAATATTTAGGTGGGGACTCTGTATTTGGCAAAGCAGTCCATGTTTGGCACTTCTTTATAAAAATTAGTTTTCGAAAACGATTTGCCGGATTTGAACTCTTTGGTGTTTTATTGGTCTCACATTGCACTTTATGAGATTAGATTCAGAACCGTGACATTGAGTCCAAACTATAGTAGCTAGAGAACAAAACGGATTTCGCGCCCTCGTAGCGCAGATCCCGGGGAGTTCTCGGGGCACGTCTACAGTTAAACTCTAGAATGCTGAAATCTAGTTAATGTTCAAAGGAGTGAATGAGTGTTGATCCAAGTTGGGGGCAGGAAAGCATAAATGGGGTGATAAAATCTACTATGTCATGGTTGTTAGCAAATGAAAGATTGTCTATTACATAAAGGAGATATACCTTTGATAGACTGTAATTGTGAGCAAAAAATTGTCTAGCTTGTTAAAATTAATGTCATATTTACATTAGATACATTGGATACATTGTATGCATTGGATACATTGAGTTCATACATTCTTTGTATTCATGTATTTTTATATTCATGTATTTTATATTTATTAAATACATTGTCTAGATTGTATTCATGTACCTAGTTAATTGTACTCTTTTTGCAACCCCAAAATGAATTTGGCTTCGACTGTCATGAACTGAGACAATAAACTTGTAGCATACATGATGTCCGGTCTTGTAGCAGTTAAGTACAACAAACTTCCAACCAAACTTCTATAACAAGATGTTTTAGCTTGATACCACTTATGTTAGCTTTTGATAAAACTCTCTCTGGAATGAACTATATTTTGTATTGAATTTTTTTCACTTATTGATTCATATGTTTTGCCTAAAGGTTTACATCCTTTTATATAGAGAAGGTTATACAAAGGTTCAATGAATAAGATCCATGAACCTAAACAACCTTACAATTAACTAGGTACATGAATATAATCTAGACAATGTACTTAATAAATATAAAATACATGAATATAAAAATACATGAATACAAAGAATGTATGAACTCAATATATCCAATGCACGCGATGTATCCAATGTATCTAATGTATATATGGCATTAATTTTAACACTCCCTCTTAATGACACGTTCTCTTTCTCCAGTTTGCTGGCAGACACTTGGGGCATAGCTTGGTTTTCTTCTGCGTACTCTTCAGTGGGTCTTGTTGATGGCACGAGTATAGCGACATGTTCTTGAACTTCTCCTTCAAGAAAATGAGTCTTCTCATCGGATTCTAAATCATTGTTTGGTAACTTTGAGATCTCTTCAGCTGCTTGAAGAGTTTTGTATTTCATTGATGAGCTTCGTATTAGTTGGTAAGTGTAAGTCCAAATGAAGAAACCTTCAAGCACCATGGAGAAAGATGCATAAGACAAGGCAACGGAACTACATGTTTGTGATTACCAAAAAGGCTGCCTTCTTCAGAATATATTGCATGGACAACTATCAACATTAGGTTTCCCAAGTTTCCAGATGAACATGTAGCAATGATCAGGCCTTCTAGATGTGGCTTTGGCTTCAATATTTTCACTACTATCCATCCTAGTATTCCTCCAAATAGGAAGGTTAGGCCTACATTACCGTAACATGGATGACACGTCCAAGTCACTACCATAAAAGCGTCAAATGAGTTTATGAAATTTTATGAAGATATTGGAATGGAAAGGCAATTGATTGTTTGGTACACTCCACAACAAAATGGTGTGGCAGAAAGGAAGAATCAAACCATAGAGGAGATGTCCAAGGAAGAAGGATTCAAAGGCTCTCTCTTTTATTCAACAAGGAGTTTCAGAAGCAATCTTTCCAAGAATTATCAATGCAACAAAAGCGAAGGAGGCATGAGATATTCTTCAGAAAGAGTATAGAGGCAACTTGAAAGTAAAAACCATCAAACTTCAATCATTGAAAAGAGATTTTGAAAATTTAAAGATGAAGGATATGAAATTGTTGAAGGATTATTTTTCTAGGGTTATGGAACTTGTAAACCAAATGAAAATTTATGGGGATAATATTTCTAATCAAAGAGTTGTTGAGAAAATTTTGATAAGTTTTCCAGAGAAATACAATCCCATTGTTGCTGTCATTGAAGAAACTAAAGATCTTGCTGATTTGAGTATTGAAGAATTGATGGGTTCAATTAAAGCATTTGAGCAAAGGTTGAGTAGGCAATCTGAAAAGTCAATTGAAAGTGCCTTTCAATCCAAGCTCAATGTTAGTACCTCTAATTCCCAAGGAAGAGGAAGAGGAGGAGGAAGAAATGCAACAGGAAGAGCAAGAAATGCAACAGGAAGAGGAAGGTCTAATTTTCAAAGAAAGGAAAATGAAGAGTCCACTCAACAAAAGTATGGAATTTGCAACCGAAGCAATCATGTTGATAAAGATTGTTGGTTTCGAGGAAAGCCAAAATGTTACAATTGCAACAAATTTGGACATGTCAAGAAGGATTGCCTAGTCAAGAGCACTCAACAAGCTAAATTTTTCGAGGAGCAAGAAAGTATAGGGCACATGTTCTATGCTTGTCACAAGGCATCGAATCAAACCAAGGATGTATGGTTTCTTGATAGCGGATGTAGCAATCACATGATAGGAGATGAAAGCATTTTTGTAAAAATGGATGCTTTCTCCAGTTTTCAAGTAAAAATGGGGAATGGTGCCTTTGTCCAAACAAAAGGAAAAGGTACTATTGCTATAGAAACCAAGATGGGTACAAGATTCATTTCTGATGTTCTCTTAGTTCCAGACTTTGAGCAAAATTTGCTAAGTGTTGGACAACTTATGGAGCATGGATACCTTGTTCACTTTGAAGACGATTTTTGCAAAATTTTTGACAAATGGGGGAAAAGCCAAGTTGTAGCAAAAATCAAGATGGAGAAGAATAGAAGTTTTCCTCTCATTTTCCGGTATAACAAAAATGGGGCTTTGAAGATGGATGTGATTGATAATTCATGGCTTTGGCATAGAAGATTTGGGCACTTGAATTTTCAAAGCTTGAAGCATCTACAACAAAACAATATGGTTTTTGGGTTGCCAACCATTCATGAAGTGCAACATATTTGTGACGGTTGTGCACTTGGAAAGCATCATTGGGAGTCATTTCCAAAGGAGAAAGCATGGAGAGCTAAAGCACCATTGGAGCTTGTCCATACCAATGTGTGCGGACCTATGGATACACCAACTCATGGAGGTAACAAATACTTTATTATCTTTGTTGATGATTTTACTAGAATGACTTTGGTGTATTTCATGAGACAAAAGAGTGAAATTTTCTCTATCTCCAAGAAATTTCAAAATTTTGTTGAAAGACAAAGTGGTTGCTTGATGAAAATATTGAGAAGTGATAGAGGCAGAGAATACAACACAAATAAGTTTATGAAATTTTGTGATGATATTGGAATGGAAAGGCAATTGACTGTTTAGTACACTCCACAACAAAATGGTGTGGCGGAAAGAAAGAATAGAACCATAGAGGAGATGTCCAAGTCTATGCTACATGAGAAGGGGCTACCCAAAACTTTTTGGGGTGAGGCTGTGTATATAGCAGTTTACTTGATAGCTCTTAAGGACAAAACTCCATTTGAAGCTTGGAGTGGAAGGAAACCATCGGTGAATCACTTGAAGGTGTTTGGTTTCATTTGTTATGCTCATGTTGCAAAAGATTCTTTGTGGGTTATAGCTCAAAATCCAAAGTCTATAGACTCCTCAATTTGGATCAAAAGAAGGTGATTATTTGTAGAGATGTTCTCTTTGATGAGAAGGTGTCTTTTGATTGGAAGGAAAAGAAAGTCCAAGATCAAAGCATTGCTTTCAATGAAGAATCAGAAAGTCTACAAGTTGAAGATGTTGCAACTCTTGAATCTCCACAAAGAGTGTCACCAATTGCTAGTTCACAATCTTCTCCAAGTTCAAGTTCTTCATCTCCAAGTTCAACTCTAAGAAATATAAGGAGTCTTAGTGATGTGTATGCAAGATGCAATTTATGCATTGTTGAACCTGAAAATTTTGAAGAGGCAATTAAAGATGAAGCATGGAAGAAAGCAATAGAAGATGAAATTCATGTGATTGAGAAGAACAAGACTTGGGAGTTAGTGGAGAAACCGAAAGAAAAAGAAATAATTGGTGTGAAGTGGATTTTCAAAACAAAGTTCAATCCGGATGGCTCTATTCAAAAAAGAACAAAGCAAGACCTGTGGCAAAAGGGTATTCACAACAACCTGGAATTGATTTCCAAGAAACTTTTGCTCCTGTGGCTCAACTTAATACAATTAGAGCTATCATTGCTTTGGCAGCTCAAAAGGGTTGCTTCTTGCACCAACTTGATGTAAAATCTGCATTTTTGAATGGAAAATTAGAAGAAGAGGTGTATGTTGATTAACCTCAAGGCTTTGTTGTCAAAGGCAAAGAAGATAAAGTGCACAAGTTGAAGAAGGCTTTATATGGCCTAAAGCAAGCACCCCAGGCATGGTATAGTGAAATTGATGCTTACTTCAATGAAAAGGGTTTTCAAAGAAGCGAAAGTGAGCCAACTTTGTACATCAAGAGGCAAGGTACATGTGACACCCCTGTTCCGTAGTATGTTAATTGGTCCTTAACATGATGTGATTATGTATTTTGATATGATTTTGTGTTCCACTATGTGAAAATATGTGGTTTGAAATTTTATCTGTTCATCGTAGGAATATCTGTTTGAGTAGTCTGTTTTGGAAATTTAATTGAGGGCCTTATCGGCCACGGAACCCGAAATTGACTACGCCATTGTGGTTGGCATAATTTTTAGGGCCTACGGTGAAATTTAATTGAAATTTGATTCTGGTCAATTTAAACTGATTAAATTGATAAATTAAGCACCCCATTATTTTATATTAAAATAATTGTTAGTGGGGCTTGTTGTATATTTGCATTGCACTCCCCTTTAGCTCTCTTAAAACTCAAAATCTGAGTTAGACAATTGAGAGGGAGAGAGAGGCCGGCCATGGAGAGAAAAAGGGAGAGATTTGTGTAATTTGGGCTCAAGACTTGGGAATTTGAAGATCTAGCTCAAGATTTGGCTAGAGCTTGAGTGTTGAAGCTCTTAGGTAAGTGATTTCTTGAACTCTTACTTGTAATTTGTAAGTTCAAGGGTTGTTTGTGATCAAGAACATGTAATGAGTCGATTTTGTTGAGATTGAAGTCTTAGAACTCATGCATGTAAGAAATTACTTTGAATTTGCATGTTTGAGCTTGAAACACATGATTCATGTGGAGTTTTGGGTAAAGCTCATGTTGTAGTCACCATTTGTGCCATCTAAGTTGAGAATGATGAGCATCTCCCACATGCATGTACAAATCATGGGAGTATAAGTCTTGAATGTTTGAATTTGAGCATGTTGAGGATGGGTTTGAGACAATTTGGGACATGCATGTAGATAATTCATGTAATTGAGCTTCCTAATGTTGTAATCTGCATTAGTAGCATGTTAGCATGTGTAAATGTGTAATTTGAACCATTGCATGCAAGAAATGTAGATGGAAAACTGATTTGGAGCTCAAAAACACGATCTGGGAAACCCAGATTTTTGAGGTCCGCTCGAGCGGGGTAATGGCCGCTCGAGCGGGAAAATCGTGCTCCCAGCATTTTTGCAGAGTTGGATGCCCGCTCGAGCGGGACATTTCACGCTCGAGCGTGGATCTTTGTAGACGGACCTTCAGCTCGAGCGCATCTTTTGTGCAACCAGTACCTTGCAGGCCTTAAGGGTCCGCTCGAGCGGAGAAGCTTACGCTCGAGCGGGGACCCTGTTTTCTGGAATTTTGTTCATACATTCTGTGATTCGTTTTCCGTTCTCTTTCACTTGTAAGCACTCTTAGGCATGTGTTAAGCATTGTAAATGAGTTAATGAGATAAGAACAAAGCCTAAAGAGGAATATGTGAATTAAAGAACGAATTGAACTGTTAGTGACCCTTTTGTATTCATGAAATGTGTAGGGTCAAGCTCCAGGGCGCATCCACAAGCCGATCACTGTGAGTAATATCAATATTTGAAAACTTGTCAATGTCCAATTGTTATTCCCCTATAAATATTATGAGTTGTTAATTGGGATTGTGGACAAAAGTTTGACATGAATGAATGGGCCAAAGGCCGTTTGACATGAATGAATGGGCCAAAGGCCGTTTGACATGAATGAATGGGCCAAAGGCCGTTTGACATGAATGAATGGGCCAAAGGCCGTTTGACATGAATGAATGGGCCAAAGGCCGTTTGACATGAATGAATGGGCCAAAGGCCGTTTGACATGAATGAATGGGCCAAAGGCCGTTTGACATGAATGAATGGGCCAAAGGCCGTTTGACATGAACGAATGGGCCGAAGGCCGTTTTGCCATGAATGGAAACCCGGATGGGCCAAAGGCCAGAATGTTTGGAACTACAGTTACTTGACTTGCATTTCGTATAGTTATATATATTTTGCTGTTAAACAGAAGTATGAATTGGGCCCAAGGCCGTTTGGAGCATGTTGTTCTACATATTGTTATGTAACTGTTATATTTGATATTATTCACTGGGCTATCGCTCACGCTCATTCATGTATTTGTAGGTGAGCCAAGGGAAGTCCAAACCCAGCCCCAGTGAAGTCTGCTAGGAACAACAGGAGTTTTGGGAGAGTCAGCCTTGTGCCTCGCGCATGAGACCATCCTTGCCCTTTTACTATGTACCTATGTTTTGTCTTGTTGGCAAGGACCTAGTGCATGTCTGTACATAGTCTATTATAGGTTGACTCGTTTTGGACGATCCTGTCTGTAATGAATTTTGTGAAACTGTACTTTTGATGTGAGTTATTAACGTATCTGAGTATGGTTTGTTTGATGTGCATATAAGCACGGCTCTATGGACAAAGTTTTTAATTTTGCTTCCGTTTGGCCCCCATTAACTCTGTTAGAATACGTTTAGAACAGTTTGAGGCCGTAGGTAATCTCATGATTACTGGCCGGTTACGTCCTTAACCCACGGGGGCGGGTTCGGGTCGTGACAGAGTGGTATCAGAGCACGAGTTAATAACTCACACACTTGTCCAAAAAGAGCAATAAGCGTCTAGATAAGATCTAGGATGCATTCATGTGATAAATACGAGTTTGGAAGCATTGATTATGTGCTTAAATGTTTTGTTATGAATAATTATATGTGTAAGTTGTGAACTACTTGCATTACGAATTATCTGGAAATATGTGCTCCTTAGTGTATGTGTACTTGTGTACCTTTGGTATGGAATATAATGCAAGTTTAATTAGATGGTGAGAACCAGAGGTGATGAGTTAGAGGAATCCTCTGCTGCCAGACTGGACAGAATGGAAAGACCGATTCAGGAAATGGCAGAAGCTTTGAGACAGCAACAGGAGTGGCAACAACAGTGGTAGCAACCACATCCGCCACCTCCACCTCCGGCACCACCTGTGCCAGATAATCAAAATGATGATCGGATAATCGCCCTCACCAAGGAATTCAAGAAAATGAAACCACCACAGTTCCATGGTGGACTAGATCCCTTAAAAGCCGAAGCTTGGGTACTTGGGATTGAAAAACTGTTTGAGGTGTTTCCGTGCTCGGATACACAGAAAGTGCTTCTAGCCACCTTTATGCTAGAAGATGAAGCGAGAAGATGGTGGATGTTGATGAGGGAAAACCACAGAGATATTGATTGGGCGAAATTTTTGGAAATCTTCTATGACAAGTACTTCCCGCAGTGTGTCCGGGACAGGAAAGTGGCAGAGTTCATGGAACTCAAACAAGACAGTATGACTGTAGCTGAGTATGAGGCCAAATTTACTGAGTTGGCCAGGTTTGCACCACACGTAATTGACACTGATTATAAGAAGGCAAGGCATTTTGAAGGTGGGCTCCGAAGTGACATCCTAGAGCGGGTGAATGTCCTGAAATTGGAGACCTACATTGGAGTGCTTGACCGGGCCATCATATCAGAGGCTAATATAGCTAGACAAGCTAAGCCAACAACCGAATGGAGAGGCAACAAAAGACAAGGCTTCTTTTCGAAGAAGAAATTTCTGAAAAAGCAAAACACGGGCTCCTCAACTACCTCAAGTTCTTCCCGAGACACGACTCCCATGTGCAACACTTGTAGCAAAAGGCACCGTGGAGTTTGTTACCGTGCATCGGGAGCCTGTTTTAAGTGTGGGAAACAAGGGCATATAGCCCGAGATTGTAATCAGAATAGTGGGAAGATAGCTGCTAGCTCCACTGCATCGATCCCGAAGCCGGGAAACACTTTGAGATCTGCTACTACTGGGGATACAGTGAGACAAGGGAGAGTCTTTGCACTCGTTCCGGGAGATACACGGAATGCCAATGCCGTTGTCTCAGGTACTATCTCGATATGTAATCAGGATGCTTTTGTGTTAATTGATTCTGGATCAACGCATTCATTTGTGACATATGCATTTGCATCTAGACTGAAAAGACCCCTAGAATTGTTGCCATATTTGTTATGTGTGTCTGCTCCATCGGGGGAATCTGTGTTATGTGACTATATATATCGGTTTTGTGACATGCATATTGAGGATGCTACCCTGTATGTAGATTTGTTGCCCTTAAACTTTAGACACTTTGATGTAATTTTGGGCATGGATTGGTTGACCAAATACTGTGCCACTATAGATTGTGTGACAAAGAGGGTTGTATTTAAACCACCAGAACAGGAAGGAATTGTGTTTGTGGGAAATGGGGTAGTACCTCCACCATATTTGATATCTGCAATGAAAGCATGTAAATTGATCAGGAAGGGATGCCAGGGTTATTTGTGTTATGTATTGACTGAACAATCCGTGAATGTTGAATTGAATGATATTCCCATCGTTAGAGAATTCCCAGATGTGTTTCCAAATGAATTACCAGGGGAATTGGTAGACAGGGAGATAGAGTTTACTATTGAAACTGTGCCAGGCACCCAACCTATTTCTAAAACTCCCTACAGGATGGCTACAGCCGAAATGAAAGAATTAAAAGAACAGTTGCAAGACCTTCTTGATAAAGGGTTTATCCGGCCCAGTACTTCGCCTTGGGGCGTACCAGTGTTATTTGTAAAGAAAAAGGATGGTACCTTACGCTTATGTATTGATTACCGGGAATTGAACAAGGTAACGATAAAGAATAAATATCCCTTACCCCGTATTGATGACTTATTTGACCAGTTGCAGGGATCACAGGTGTTTTCTAAGATTGATTTGAGATCCGGGTATCATCAGCTGAAGGTTAAGGCAGAAGATGTTGAGAAAACCGCATTCAGAACGAGGTATGGTCATTTTGAGTTTCTTGTTATGCCATTTGGAGTGACTAATGCTCCGGCAGCATTTATGGACTTAATGAATAGAATTTTTAAAACCTACCTTGATGAGTTTGTTGTTGTCTTCATCGATGATATTTTAATATACTCTAAAGATAGACTTGAACACGAACATCATTTGAGGACTGTTTTACAAATACTTCGGGAAAGAAAACTATTTGCTAAGTTAAAGAAATGTGAGTTTTGGTTGGATGAGGTTATTTTCTTAGGGCACGTGGTCAACAAGGAAGGAATTTCAGTGGACCCGCAGAAAATAGAAGCAATTGTGAATTGGCCTACACCAACTAATGTGACAGAAGTTCGCAGTTTCATGGGCTTAGCTGGGTACTACAGAAGGTTTGTAAAGGACTTTTCGAAATTAGCTGTGCCTCTTACCCAATTGACACGTAAAGGACAACCATTTGAGTGGAATAGTGAAAGAGAATCAGCCTTTCATGAATTGAAGACAAGATTGACCACTGCACCAATTTTGACACTACCTTCAGGTACGGAAAATTTTGTGATTTTCAGTGACGCATCTTATAAGGGTTTGGGTTGTGTGTTAATGCAGAACGGAAAGGTTATTGCTTACGCCTCCCGACAGTTGAGGCCACATGAGAAGAATTATCCAACACATGACCTAGAATTGGCCGCAGTTGTTTTTGCTTTGAAAATCTGGCGGCATTATTTGTATGGGGCAAAGTGTGAAGTCTACACAGATCATAAAAGCCTAAAATACTTCTTCACGCAGAAAGAGTTGAATATGCGTCAGAGAAGATGGCTGGAACTGATAAAAGATTACGACCTAGAAATTCAGTATCACCCCGGAAAAGCTAATACAGTGGCTGATGCCTTGAGCAGAAAATCAACAGGGAGTATGGCTTGCTTGCTTACTGAACAAAGGGAGATTTTGCAAGACTTTGAAAAGTCTGAAATTGAAGTGGTAGTGTGTGAACAGGGCGGATTGATAGCCGCTATTACAGCCGAGCCGGCGATTGTTGATGAAATCAAGCAAAAACAGAAAGAGGATGAGTTCCTCAGAAAGGTAATTGATGAATTTGAAGTCAGCCCAAAAGCAGAGTTCAGTATCGAGAATGGAATGTTGAAATTTCGAAACCGAATATGTGTTCCAGTTATTCCGGAGCTAAAGAAGAGGGTCTTAGACGAAGCCCACAGATCCGTATTTGCTATGCATCCGGGTAACAATAAAATGTATCGGGATTTGAAACAAACCTATTGGTGGCCTAAAATGAAGAAAGAGATTGCAGAACATGTGTCCAAGTGCCTTCAGTGTCAGCAAGTTAAGGCTGAACATCAGAAACCAGGCGGTCTACTTCAACCTCTCCCCATTCCTGAGTGGAAGTGGGAACATGTGACTATGGATTTCGTTGTTGGCCTACCTCGGACTTCCCGCGGTATGGATTCTGTTTGGGTTGTAGTTGATAGACTGACTAAATCTGCACATTTTCTGCCTGTCAAAACTACATTTACTGCTTACAGGTTGGCTACTATTTATGTTGATGAAATTGTCCGCTTACATGGAGTTCCAGTAACCATTGTGTCGGATAGAGATCCGAAGTTTGTATCTAGATTGTGGAAGAGTTTGCAGGAAGCTATGGGAACAGAACTAAGGTTCAGTACTGCATTCCACCCACAGACAGATGGGCAGTCAGAACGAACAATACAGACTTTGGAAGATATGCTTCGCATGTGTGCTTTGGATTTTCAGGGGAGTTGGGAAGATTACCTGCCACTTGCAGAATTTGCCTATAATAATAGCTTCCACTCCAGCATCGGTATGGCACCATACGAGGCTTTGTATGGTAGGAGGTGTAGATCACCTATTTGTTGGACAGAGGTCGGGGACAGAGCTTTGCTCGGGCCTGAAATTGTACAAGACACCTCTGAAAAGATCAAGACTATTCGGCAAAGGCTCAAAACAGCTCAAGACCGACAGAAGAGTTATGCAGATGTCCGGAGAAGACCTCTTGAGTATGAGGTCGGCGACCATGTGTTCATCCGTGTTTCTCCAATGAAAGGCCAAGTCAGGTTTGGGAAAAAGGGCAAGTTGACGCCCCGTTATATTGGGCCGTTTCAAATTTTGGAGAAACTTGGTCCAGTTGCTTATAGAGTTGCTTTGCCACCGGGATTTGAACGAATCCACAATGTGTTTCATGTGTCAATGTTGAGGGGTTACCTCCGAGACCCGTTGCATGTGATTGATTATCACCGGATTGCTATTGATGAAAATATGGAATATGCTGAATGGCCGGAAAGATTTGTTGACCGACAAGTGAAAGAATTGAGAAACAAATCCATTCCAATGGTGAAAGTGGAATGGAAGGAACACTATGGGACAGATGCTACATGGGAAAAAGAGGAGGAAATGCGTCTACGCTATCCACATTTGTTTCCCGACGAAGGTAAGTTAAGTTTGGAGGACCAAACTTCCTAAAGGGGGGAAGACTGTGACACCCCTGTTCCGTAGTATGTTAATTGGTCCTTAACATGATGTGATTATGTATTTTGATATGATTTTGTGTTCCACTATGTGAAAATATGTGGTTTGAAATTTTATCTGTTCATCGTAGGAATATCTGTTTGAGTAGTCTGTTTTGGAAATTTAATTGAGGGCCTTATCGGCCACGGAACCCGAAATTGACTACGCCATTGTGGTTGGCATAATTTTTAGGGCCTACGGTGAAATTTAATTGAAATTTGATTCTGGTCAATTTAAACTGATTAAATTGATAAATTAAGCACCCCATTATTTTATATTAAAATAATTGTTAGTGGGGCTTGTTGTATATTTGCATTGCACTCCCCTTTAGCTCTCTTAAAACTCAAAATCTGAGTTAGACAATTGAGAGGGAGAGAGAGGCCAGCCATGGAGAGAAAAAGGGAGAGATTTGTGTAATTTGGGCTCAAGACTTGGGAATTTGAAGATCTAGCTCAAGATTTGGCTAGAGCTTGAGTGTTGAAGCTCTTAGGTAAGTGATTTCTTGAACTCTTACTTGTAATTTGTAAGTTCAAGGGTTGTTTGTGATCAAGAACATGTAATGAGTCGATTTTGTTGAGATTGAACTCTTAGAACTCATGCATGTAAGAAATTACTTTGAATTTGCATGTTTGAGCTTGAAACACATGATTCATGTGGAGTTTTGGGTAAAGCTCATGTTGTAGTCACCATTTGTGCCATCTAAGTTGAGAATGATGAGCATCTCCCACATGCATGTACAAATCATGGGAGTATAAGTCTTGAATGTTTGAATTTGAGCATGTTGAGGATGGGTTTGAGACAATTTGGGACATGCATGTAGATAATTCATGTAATTGAGCTTCCTAATGTTGTAATCTGCATTAGTAGCATGTTAGCATGTGTAAATGTGTAATTTGAACCATTGCATGCAAGAAATGTAGATGGAAAACTGATTTGGAGCTCAAGAACACGATCTGGGAAACCCAGATTTTTGAGGTCCGCTCGAGCGGGGTAATGGCCGCTCGAGCGGGAAAATCGTGCTCCCAGCATTTTTGCAGAGTTGGATGCCCGCTCGAGCGGGACATTTCACGCTCGAGCGTGGATCTTTGTAGACGGACCTTCAGCTCGAGCGCATCTTTTGTGCAACCAGTACCTTGCAGGCCTTAAGGGTCCGCTCGAGCGGAGAAGCTTACGCTCGAGCGGGGACCCTGTTTTCTGGAATTTTGTTCATACATTCTGTGATTCGTTTTCCGTTCTCTTTCACTTGTAAGCACTCTTAGGCATGTGTTAAGCATTGTAAATGAGTTAATGAGATAAGAACAAAGCCTAAAGAGGAATATGTGAATTAAAGAACGAATTGAACTGTTAGTGACCCTTTTGTATTCATGAAATGTGTAGGGTCAAGCTCCAGGGCGCATCCACAAGCCGATCACTGTGAGTAATATCAATATTTGAAAACTTGTCAATGTCCAATTGTTATTCCCCTATAAATATTATGAGTTGTTAATTGGGATTGTGGACAAAAGTTTGACATGAATGAATGGGCCAAAGGCCGTTTGACATGAATGAATGGGCCAAAGGCCGTTTGACATGAATGAATGGGCCAAAGGCCGTTTGACATGAATGAATGGGCCAAAGGCCGTTTGACATGAATGAATGGGCCAAAGGCCGTTTGACATGAACGAATGGGCCGAAGGCCGTTTTGCCATGAATGGAAACCCGGATGGGCCAAAGGCCAGAATGTTTGGAACTATAGTTACTTGACTTGCATTTCGTATAGTTATATATATTTTGCTGTTAAACAGAAGTATGAATTGGGCCCAAGGCCGTTTGGAGCATGTTGTTCTACATATTTTTATGTAACTGTTATATTTGATATTATTCACTGGGCTATCGCTCACGCTCATTCATGTATTTGTAGGTGAGCCAAGGGAAGTCCAAACCCAGCCCCAGTGAAGTCTGCTAGGAACAACAGGAGTTTTGGGAGAGTCAGCCTTGTGCCTCGCGCATGAGACCATCCTTGCCCTTTTACTATGTACCTATGTTTTGTCTTGTTGGCAAGGACCTAGTGCATGTCTGTACATAGTCTGTTATAGGTTGACTCGTTTTGGACGATCCTGTCTGTAATGAATTTTGTGAAACTGTACTTTTGATGTGAGTTATTAACGTATCTGAGTATGGTTTGTTTGATGTGCATATAAGCACGGCTCTATGGACAAAGTTTTTAATTTTGCTTCCATTTGGCCCCCATTAACTCTGTTAGAATACGTTTAGAACAGTTTGAGGCCGTAGGTAATCTCATGATTACTGGCCGGTTACGTCCTTAACCCACGGGGGCGGGTTCGGGTCGTGACAGAGTGGTATCAGAGCACGAGTTAATAACTCACACACTTGTCCAAAAAGAGCAATAAGCGTCTAGATAAGATCTAGGATGCATTCATGTGATAAATACGAGTTTGGAAGCATTGATTATGTGCTTAAATGTTTTGTTATGAATAATTATATGTGTAAGTTGTGAACTACTTGCATTACGAATTATCTGGAAATATGTGCTCCTTAGTGTATGTGTACTTGTGTACCTTTGGTATGGAATATAATGCAAGTTTAATTAGATGGTGAGAACCAGAGGTGATGAGTTAGAGGAATCCTCTGCTGCCAGACTGGACAGAATGGAAAGACCGATTCAGGAAATGGCAGAAGCTTTGAGACAGCAACAGGAGTGGCAACAACAGTGGCAGCAACCACATCCGCCACCTCCACCTCCGGCACCACCTGTGCCAGATAATCAAAATGATGATCGGATAATCGCCCTCACCAAGGAATTCAAGAAAATGAAACCACCACAGTTCCATGGTGGACTAGATCCCTTAAAAGCCGAAGCTTGGGTACTTGGGATTGAAAAACTGTTTGAGGTGTTTCCGTGCTCGGATACACAGAAAGTGCTTCTAGCCACCTTTATGCTAGAAGATGAAGCGAGAAGATGGTGGATGTTGATGAGGGAAAACCACAGAGATATTGATTGGGCGAAATTTTTGGAAATCTTCTATGACAAGTACTTCCCGCAGTGTGTCCGGGACAGGAAAGTGGCAGAGTTCATGGAACTCAAACAAGACAGTATGACTGTAGCTGAGTATGAGGCCAAATTTACTGAGTTGGCCAGGTTTGCACCACACGTAATTGACACTGATTATAAGAAGGCAAGGCATTTTGAAGGTGGGCTCCGAAGTGACATCCTAGAGCGGGTGAATGTCCTGAAATTGGAGACCTACATTGGAGTGCTTGACCGGGCCATCATATCAGAGGCTAATATAGCTAGACAAGCTAAGCCAACAACCGAATGGAGAGGCAACAAAAGACAAGGCTTCTTTTCGAAGAAGAAATTTCTGAAAAAGCAAAACACGGGCTCCTCAACTACCTCAAGTTCTTCCCGAGACACGACTCCCATGTGCAACACTTGTAGCAAAAGGCACCGTGGAGTTTGTTACCGTGCATCGGGAGCCTGTTTTAAGTGTGGGAAACAAGGGCATATAGCCCGAGATTGTAATCAGAATAGTGGGAAGATAGCTGCTAGCTCCACTGCATCGATCCCGAAGCCGGGAAACACTTTGAGATCTGCTACTACTGGGGATACAGTGAGACAAGGGAGAGTCTTTGCACTCGTTCCGGGTGATACACGGAATGCCAATGCCGTTGTCTCAGGTACTATCTCGATATGTAATCAGGATGCTTTTGTGTTAATTGATTCTGGATCAACGCATTCATTTGTGACATATGCATTTGCATCTAGACTGAAAAGACCCCTAGAATTGTTGCCATATTTGTTATGTGTGTCTGCTCCATCGGGGGAATCTGTGTTATGTGACTATATATATCGGTTTTGTGACATGCATATTGAGGATGCTACCCTGTATGTAGATTTGTTGCCCTTAAACTTTAGACACTTTGATGTAATTTTGGGCATGGATTGGTTGACCAAATACTGTGCCACTATAGATTGTGTGACAAAGAGGGTTGTATTTAAACCACCAGAACAGGAAGGAATTGTGTTTGTGGGAAATGGGGTAGTACCTCCACCATATTTGATATCTGCAATGAAAGCATGTAAATTGATCAGGAAGGGATGCCAGGGTTATTTGTGTTATGTATTGACTGAACAATCCGTGAATGTTGAATTGAATGATATTCCCATCGTTAGAGAATTCCCAGATGTGTTTCCAAATGAATTACCAGGGGAATTGGTAGACAGGGAGATAGAGTTTACTATTGAAACTGTGCCAGGCACCCAACCTATTTCTAAAACTCCCTACAGGATGGCTACAGCCGAAATGAAAGAATTAAAAGAACAGTTGCAAGACCTTCTTGATAAAGGGTTTATCCGGCCCAGTACTTCGCCTTGGGGCGCACCAGTGTTATTTGTAAAGAAAAAGGATGGTACCTTACGCTTATGTATTGATTACCGGGAATTGAACAAGGTAACGATAAAGAATAAATATCCCTTACCCCGTATTGATGACTTATTTGACCAGTTGCAGGGATCACAGGTGTTTTCTAAGATTGATTTGAGATCCGGGTATCATCAGCTGAAGGTTAAGGCAGAAGATGTTGAGAAAACCGCATTCAGAACGAGGTATGGTCATTTTGAGTTTCTTGTTATGCCATTTGGAGTGACTAATGCTCCGGCAGCATTTATGGACTTAATGAATAGAATTTTTAAAACCTACCTTGATGAGTTTGTTGTTGTCTTCATCGATGATATTTTAATATACTCTAAAGATAGACTTGAACACGAACATCATTTGAGGACTGTTTTACAAATACTTCGGGAAAGAAAACTATTTGCTAAGTTAAAGAAATGTGAGTTTTGGTTGGATGAGGTTATTTTCTTAGGGCACGTGGTCAACAAGGAAGGAATTTCAGTGGACCCGCAGAAAATAGAAGCAATTGTGAATTGGCCTACACCAACTAATGTGACAGAAGTTCGCAGTTTCATGGGCTTAGCTGGGTACTACAGAAGGTTTGTAAAGGACTTTTCGAAATTAGCTGTGCCTCTTACCCAATTGACACGTAAAGGACAACCATTTGAGTGGAATAGTGAAAGAGAATCAGCCTTTCATGAATTGAAGACAAGATTGACCACTGCACCAATTTTGACACTACCTTCAGGTACGGAAAATTTTGTGATTTTCAGTGACGCATCTTATAAGGGTTTGGGTTGTGTGTTAATGCAGAACGGAAAGGTTATTGCTTACGCCTCCCGACAGTTGAGGCCACATGAGAAGAATTATCCAACACATGACCTAGAATTGGCCGCAGTTGTTTTTGCTTTGAAAATCTGGCGGCATTATTTGTATGGGGCAAAGTGTGAAGTCTACACAGATCATAAAAGCCTAAAATACTTCTTCACGCAGAAAGAGTTGAATATGCGTCAGAGAAGATGGCTGGAACTGATAAAAGATTACGACCTAGAAATTCAGTATCACCCCGGAAAAGCTAATACAGTGGCTGATGCCTTGAGCAGAAAATCAACAGGGAGTATGGCTTGCTTGCTTACTGAACAAAGGGAGATTTTGCAAGACTTTGAAAAGTCTGAAATTGAAGTGGTAGTGTGTGAACAGGGCGGATTGATAGCCGCTATTACAGCCGAGCCGGCGATTGTTGATGAAATCAAGCAAAAACAGAAAGAGGATGAGTTCCTCAGAAAGGTAATTGATGAATTTGAAGTCAGCCCAAAAGCAGAGTTCAGTATCGAGAATGGAATGTTGAAATTTCGAAACCGAATATGTGTTCCAGTTATTCCGGAGCTAAAGAAGAGGGTCTTAGACGAAGCCCACAGATCCGTATTTGCTATGCATCCGGGTAACAATAAAATGTATCGGGATTTGAAACAAACCTATTGGTGGCCTAAAATGAAGAAAGAGATTGCAGAACATGTGTCCAAGTGCCTTCAGTGTCAGCAAGTTAAGGCTGAACATCAGAAACCAGGCGGTCTACTTCAACCTCTCCCCATTCCTGAGTGGAAGTGGGAACATGTGACTATGGATTTCGTTGTTGGCCTACCTCGGACTTCCCGCGGTATGGATTCTGTTTGGGTTGTAGTTGATAGACTGACTAAATCTGCACATTTTCTGCCTGTCAAAACTACATTTACTGCTTACAGGTTGGCTACTATTTATGTTGATGAAATTGTCCGCTTACATGGAGTTCCAGTAACCATTGTGTCGGATAGAGATCCGAAGTTTGTATCTAGATTGTGGAAGAGTTTGCAGGAAGCTATGGGAACAGAACTAAGGTTCAGTACTGCATTCCACCCACAGACAGATGGGCAGTCAGAACGAACAATACAGACTTTGGAAGATATGCTTCGCATGTGTGCTTTGGATTTTCAGGGGAGTTGGGAAGATTACCTGCCACTTGCAGAATTTGCCTATAATAATAGCTTCCACTCCAGCATCGGTATGGCACCATACGAGGCTTTGTATGGTAGGAGGTGTAGATCACCTATTTGTTGGACAGAGGTCGGGGACAGAGCTTTGCTCGGGCCTGAAATTGTACAAGACACCTCTGAAAAGATCAAGACTATTCGGCAAAGGCTCAAAACAGCTCAAGACCGACAGAAGAGTTATGCAGATGTCCGGAGAAGACCTCTTGAGTATGAGGTCGGCGACCATGTGTTCATCCGTGTTTCTCCAATGAAAGGCCAAGTCAGGTTTGGGAAAAAGGGCAAGTTGACGCCCCGTTATATTGGGCCGTTTCAAATTTTGGAGAAACTTGGTCCAGTTGCTTATAGAGTTGCTTTGCCACCGGGATTTGAACGAATCCACAATGTGTTTCATGTGTCAATGTTGAGGGGTTACCTCCGAGACCCGTTGCATGTGATTGATTATCACCGGATTGCTATTGATGAAAATATGGAATATGCTGAATGGCCGGAAAGATTTGTTGACCGACAAGTGAAAGAATTGAGAAACAAATCCATTCCAATGGTGAAAGTGGAATGGAAGGAACACTATGGGACAGATGCTACATGGGAAAAAGAGGAGGAAATGCGTCTACGCTATCCACATTTGTTTCCCGACGAAGGTAAGTTAAGTTTGGAGGACCAAACTTCCTAAAGGGGGGAAGACTGTGACACCCCTGTTCCGTAGTATGTTAATTGGTCCTTAACATGATGTGATTATGTATTTTGATATGATTTTGTGTTCCACTATGTGAAAATATGTGGTTTGAAATTTTATCTGTTCATCGTAGGAATATCTGTTTGAGTAGTCTGTTTTGGAAATTTAATTGAGGGCCTTATCGGCCACGGAACCCGAAATTGACTACGCCATTGTGGTTGGCATAATTTTTAGGGCCTACGGTGAAATTTAATTGAAATTTGATTCTGGTCAATTTAAACTGATTAAATTGATAAATTAAGCACCCCATTATTTTATATTAAAATAATTGTTAGTGGGGCTTGTTGTATATTTGCATTGCACTCCCCTTTAGCTCTCTTAAAACTCAAAATCTGAGTTAGACAATTGAGAGGGAGAGAGAGGCCGGCCATGGAGAGAAAAAGGGAGAGATTTGTGTAATTTGGGCTCAAGACTTGGGAATTTGAAGATCTAGCTCAAGATTTGGCTAGAGCTTGAGTGTTGAAGCTCTTAGGTAAGTGATTTCTTGAACTCTTACTTGTAATTTGTAAGTTCAAGGGTTGTTTGTGATCAAGAACATGTAATGAGTCGATTTTGTTGAGATTGAAGTCTTAGAACTCATGCATGTAAGAAATTACTTTGAATTTGCATGTTTGAGCTTGAAACACATGATTCATGTGGAGTTTTGGGTAAAGCTCATGTTGTAGTCACCATTTGTGCCATCTAAGTTGAGAATGATGAGCATCTCCCACATGCATGTACAAATCATGGGAGTATAAGTCTTGAATGTTTGAATTTGAGCATGTTGAGGATGGGTTTGAGACAATTTGGGACATGCATGTAGATAATTCATGTAATTGAGCTTCCTAATGTTGTAATCTGCATTAGTAGCATGTTAGCATGTGTAAATGTGTAATTTGAACCATTGCATGCAAGAAATGTAGATGGAAAACTGATTTGGAGCTCAAGAACACGATCTGGGAAACCCAGATTTTTGAGGTCCGCTCGAGCGGGGTAATGGCCGCTCGAGCGGGAAAATCGTGCTCCCAGCATTTTTGCAGAGTTGGATGCCCGCTCGAGCGGGACATTTCACGCTCGAGCGTGGATCTTTGTAGACGGACCTTCAGCTCGAGCGCATCTTTTGTGCAACCAGTACCTTGCAGGCCTTAAGGGTCCGCTCGAGCGGAGAAGCTTACGCTCGAGCGGGGACCCTGTTTTCTGGAATTTTGTTCATACATTCTGTGATTCGTTTTCCGTTCTCTTTCACTTGTAAGCACTCTTAGGCATGTGTTAAGCATTGTAAATGAGTTAATGAGATAAGAACAAAGCCTAAAGAAGAATATGTGAATTAAAGAACGAATTGAACTGTTAGTGACCCTTTTGTATTCATGAAATGTGTAGGGTCAAGCTCCAGGGCGCATCCACAAGCCGATCACTGTGAGTAATATCAATATTTGAAAACTTGTCAATGTCCAATTGTTATTCCCCTATAAATATTATGAGTTGTTAATTGGGATTGTGGACAAAAGTTTGACATGAATGAATGGGCCAAAGGCCGTTTGACATGAATGAATGGGCCAAAGGCCGTTTGACATGAATGAATGGGCCAAAGGCCGTTTGACATGAATGAATGGGCCAAAGGCCGTTTGACATGAATGAATGGGCCAAAGGCCGTTTGACATGAATGAATGGGCCAAAGGCCGTTTGACATGAATGAATGGGCCAAAGGCCGTTTGACATGAACGAATGGGCCGAAGGCCGTTTTGCCATGAATGGAAACCCGGATGGGCCAAAGGCCAGAATGTTTGGAACTACAGTTACTTGACTTGCATTTCGTATAGTTATATATATTTTGCTGTTAAACAGAAGTATGAATTGGGCCCAAGGCCGTTTGGAGCATGTTGTTCTACATATTGTTATGTAACTGTTATATTTGATATTATTCACTGGGCTATCGCTCACGCTCATTCATGTATTTGTAGGTGAGCCAAGGGAAGTCCAAACCCAGCCCCAGTGAAGTCTGCTAGGAACAACAGGAGTTTTGGGAGAGTCAGCCTTGTGCCTCGCGCATGAGACCATCCTTGCCCTTTTACTATGTACCTATGTTTTGTCTTGTTGGCAAGGACCTAGTGCATGTCTGTACATAGTCTGTTATAGGTTGACTCGTTTTGGACGATCCTGTCTGTAATGAATTTTGTGAAACTGTACTTTTGATGTGAGTTATTAACGTATCTGAGTATGGTTTGTTTGATGTGCATATAAGCACGGCTCTATGGACAAAGTTTTTAATTTTGCTTCCGTTTGGCCCCCATTAACTCTGTTAGAATACGTTTAGAACAGTTTGAGGCCGTAGGTAATCTCATGATTACTGGCCGGTTACGTCCTTAACCCACGGGGGCGGGTTCGGGTCGTGACAGTACAACCGGTATTCTCATTGTTTCACTTTATGTTGATGACTTGGTTTTTACCGATAGTGATGAAAATTGATTGAAGATTTTAAAAGGGAGATGATGAAGAAATATAAAATGAGTGATTTGGGACTATTGTATCATTTTTTAGGCATTGAAATTTACCAAAACAATGGTGGTGTTTTTATTTGCCAAAAGAAGTCTACTCAAACACTTCTTCAGAAATTTAAAATGAAGAATTGCAAAACAGTTGCTACTCCCTTGATTATGAATGAAAAGTTGTCAAAGGAAGATGGAAGCAAAGAAGCTGAAGCATCTTGCTATAGAAGTTTGGTTGGAAATTTGGTTGGAAGTTTGTTGTACTTAACTGCTACAAGACCTGACATCATGTATGCTACAAGTTTATTGTCTCGGTTCATGCACAGTCCAAGCCAAATACATTTTAGGGTTGCAAAAAGAGTGTCGAGATACATTCAAGGTACACTTGATTATGGAATTTTTTATGAGAAATTTCTTGATGCAAAGTTAATTGGATTTTGTGATAGTGATTGGGCCGGATGTATTGATGATATGAGAAGCACTTCTGGGTATGCATTTTCTCTTGGATCGGGCATAATTTCATGGTCATCCAAGAAACAACAAACTGTGGCACAATCATCTGCTGAAGCCGAATATATTTCAGCATCATTGGCAACTACATAAGCAATTTGGCTAAGAAGAATTTTGGATGATTTTGGTGAGAAGCAAGGTGAAGCTACTCCAATTATGTGTGATAATAAGTCTGCTATTGCTATGGCAAAGAATCCCGTCTACCATTCTCGTACCAAACACATTGCTATCAAACATCATTTCGTTAGAGAAGCTGTGGAAGATGATGAGATTCAAATCATGTATTGCAAGACTGAAGATCAAGTTGCAGACATCTTCACCAAAGCTCTACCAAGGGACGAATTTGAATTTTTTAGAGAAATGTTGGGTGTCACACAATATAGCATTAAGGGGGAGTGTTAAAATTAATGCCATATTTACATTAGATACATTGGATACATTGCATGCATTGGATACATTGAGTTCATACATTCTTTGTATTCATGTATTTTTATATTCATGTATTTTATATGTATTAAGTACATTGTCTAGATTATTAGTTAATTGTAAGGTTGTTTAGGTTCATGGATCTTATTCATTGAACTTATGTATAACCTTCTCTATATAAAAGGATGTAAGCCTTTGGGCAAAATATATGAATCGATAAGTGAGAAAAATTCAATACAAAATATAGTTCATTCTAAAGAGAGTTTTATCAAAAGCTAACATAGCTCTAGTCATTAGTGGTTGAGATTTTGGTACAGTCATTGCTACAAGTAGTGTCTTTTGAGATATGCAAAGGCAATATTGCTTGTTATCTAAAGGAGATGTACTTTAGATAGACTGGAATTTTGAGAAGAAATTTGTCTAGCTCTGCTTATTAGTGGTTAAATTTTGTTACCGTTACATTGCTACAAGTAGTCTCTTTGGAGATATGCCCAAGATAGTATGCATTTGTGAGAAAGAATTTGTCTAGATGGCCCTTAGTAGTTGAGACTTGTTTTTTTGGTTAACTTGCAACTAGGGACTAATTGAATAAAATGCTTATTAAAACTTAGGGAACCCCTTTTGTATGCACCAATATGCACCTTAGTACACTTTTTTTGGTTAGTTACTCACTTTTATGGCAAATGTTATGTAATCTTCTAGTAGAGTTATGAAAATTTTTAGTTTAGAAATGAAGTTACGCATTTTTGTGATAACGTTGCTCACTTTCGTGGTGATATTATACATTTTCAATTAAAAAATGTTTCAATGAAAAAATAAAAAACATTACCACAAAAATGTGTAACTTCATTTATGAACCATAAATTGTCATAACTTCATCAAAAAATTACATAACATTTGTCACACAAATGCATAACATATATCCAAAAAATGCATAACAATGTGTATGAAGGGATTTCCATCATTTGCAAATCGAAAGTATGTAATATGGACATATCGTTGCCTTCTTGAGAGCAATACATATTTGGAAAATGATTGCTCTTAATAAGATGAATTGTGAAGTTCTAAAGCCTGACTAATTCAAACAGGATATCAAATGTTCCAAAGTTGTGTGCCTTCCCATCGTAACAAACGAAGATTGTAAGTACAGGAGCTGAATATGAAATGGGTCAGATCCAAGCCTTGGGCCGGCCCAATCCACTGAAGCCCAAACCCAAGTGGGTTAGATGAATATATGGGCAAGTCAATTGAGCCCAACTCTATGATCAACAGTCTACTCGAGTCCTCAAGCACTTGGGCCCAACCCGCAGTGGAAAGGCTAGTCCAGCCGCGATGCTGGGTTGGGCCGAACTGCAAGACCTAATCTATAGGCCGAACTAAAGTGGGCCAAGCCCGTACAAAGATATTCGAATGGACCAGCCCATCTCTATAAACGATCTTGTAAAAGGCCGAGCCGAGGCACAACGGTACCGAGCTGAGGCACAACGGTACCAAGCTGAGGAAACCCCTTAGAGAAACGTGGAAGCTATGAATGCATGCACATGAAGGATGTCACCTCAGCTGGTCCCCTCTCCCTAGAATCACAGAAACAGTTAAAACCAGAGGAATGTGGTTTGTTATCAGCATGACTACAATGAGTATAACCACCTCTTGACAACAACCAGATGGTCCCCCATGAAGAGCCATGCTAAAAGGAAACCTGGCAGCACCAAAGCTCCATGAAACCATCTAGAGAAATAAGCAAGGAACCCTATATATACTAAATGAACTTCACACTGAAGGTAATTGAACTGATCCAAGCTGAACCCCACTTACTTACAAACTTAACTCTCTACACTTCTTCTTCGATCACTGATTCCCACACCGGAGGGGTTATCCGGCCAACCCTGGCCGGGTAGCTCTTACTATGCTTCTTGTGGCAGGAACCTCAATCCTTGGATAGTCCAACTGAGCGTGGAGCCCCGACCCACTTTCATCTCGTGCGATATTCGATACGCACAATTGTTGCGATGAACGTGGATCACTTTGTCTCTAAGCTCTGCACTCAGTTCTAGCATTGGGGATTGAGGACATCCCACCTTCGACACATACTCCACAGACAGAGAAGACAAAGGACAAAGGCTTAGCACTCCTAACAGTCCTAGAAGAACAAACTAGAAACAATAACCGGACCCCGGAATCCGTCGATCATCGATTACCCTTCGCTGGAGGTTCTTCTCATCACTTTCTTCTGGAAAAGGATTACAGAGATCAAATCATAGACTCCATGGGGATGGAGATACAGGAGCTGAAAGCGTAACTTAAAAGGGTACTGGGTGATCCAACGGAAAAGAAGACTGAAGCAGAGCCCTCTTGCTTGCGACGGAGGAGCTCATCCAGAGAGCCACTAGTGAAGAAGTTCCCCATAAATAAGTCTGGGCAACAAAGCCAGCCTATCCCGGTACAGAGTGAGGCGGTGAGCAGCCACACCCGTGGGTCACACCGGAGAAGGGCTAAGAGGCAAAAGACGGTTAGCCAACAGACTGAATACCCTCCTCAAGACCTTCGTACTTAGTTGATCGGCAACAAGCAGAATAAGCAACATTAGGATCATCTAGACCGTACCATTCACCAGAGAGAACACCGAGCGCTGGATAGGCTAGTCTCCTCGCCATTCTCCCCAGAAATTGAGGCAATGAGACCTCCAAAAAAATTCACCCCACCAAAGTTCACTTCATACGATGGGAAGTCAGACCCACTGACACATATTAGCCATTACAGACAGATAATGTCTCCTTGGAGCCGAGATGAGGCACTGATGTGCAAAGTCTTCCTATCCATCTTGGGAAACTGAACTTCGATGGTTCGATCGACTCCCCACTGGATCAATTCATGGCTGGAAGCAGCCCTCCTAAGAGTTCCTAGCCAGGTTCATCTCCAACACTAAGATCCCGAAAGAGCCGGATACACTGTTCGGTCTCCTAAAGGAGCAGGAAGAAATGCTGCACAGTTATGCTAGGAGGTACTGGGAAGAGTACAATGACCTAGAGGAAAACGTGTGCAGTGAGCAGATGGTCATTATGTCTTTCAAACATGGTCTGCGCCTGGAAAGTAAGTTGAGACAATCACTTACCAAGTGCCCAGCCACAGCATTGAAAGATTTGCATGCCAGGATTGAGCAGTACACTCGCCTCGAAGATGATCAGATCCCCATCGAAGTAGCATCAACAAAACAAACAGCTCGGCACAAGAAGAGAACAAATCGAGGAGAACAACGAGGGCTCACAGTGAATAAGGTGGATAAGTTCAAATCTCACGAAGCCGTCGTGGCTGTATTCAAAGAACCGATCTATCGAATCTTGGAAAAGATCAAGAGAGAGCCCTTCTTTGCTTGGCTGCCGAAAATGTTAGGAGATCCGGCTCGGCGCAATCAGAAGCTCAGATGCACCTACCATCAAGACAGGGGGCACATGACTCAGAACTGCAGGGCACTGAAACAACACTTGGAGGACCTAGTAGCAGCTGGGCACTTCGGGATTACATTGATCAGGATAAGAAAGTGACCGAACCGGGGAACCCACCACCATAACCAATTGTTGAGAACCCACCTCTGTTAATAATAAATGTGATCCATGGAACAGCGACTCAGGAACCTGAGGAGACACCGAAAGAAGAGATTGCTAAGGCTATGCAAATTCAGCAGGTCATGTCAATAGAGCCTGCATCGAAAAAGGTACGCACGGTACCCAAATCCCTCTTGTGTACTGTTTCATTTACTAGAAAGGATTTAGAAGGCATACAGCACCCACATAGTGATGCACTGATTATAACTGTGGGAATTGGGAAATGGTGTGACGTAAAACGAGTCCTGGTAGATCAAGGCAGTACAGCAGACATATTGTATTATGACTTGTTCAAAAAGCTTGGTCTCTCCAAGCAGCACCTCACCCCAGCGGAAGCTCCGTTAGTTGGCTTCAATTCACAGCCAGAATGGCCGCTTGGCAGAATAGTATTGCTAGTTGTGGCAGGAACAAAAACCCTCTAGATAGAGTTTCTAGTTGTTAATACACCATCCCCTTACAACGCCATACTTGGCCGTTCATGGATTCATCAAATGGAGGCGGTCCCTTCAACCTACCACCAGCTCATCCGTTTCCCAACAGAACACGAAGTAGAGCAGATCTCAGGGGATCAAGTTGCATCCAAACATTGCTTCATGGTGGCACTAAAGGTAAAGCAACTCTGCAACTGAGTACAGACAGTGGAAGTGGCCGAACAGCCAGTCTTGGAAGATGTTGGGGGAGCCCTAGAGGAAAATATAGTAGAGGATTTGGAGAAAGTCCTGGTAAAAGAGAATGATCCAGAAAAGTACTTCCTTATCGATACCTCACTAGACGCTGATAAGAAACTTCAGCTGCTGGAACTGCTGAGGGAAAATATGGAGGTATTCGCATGGTCAGCATATGATACTCCAGGATTGAACCCAGAATTTTCTTGCCACAAGCTCAACATCAACCCTTCCGCTCGGCCCGTTGTACAGAAAAGTCGGAGATCCTCATTTGAGCACACTGAAGCAGTGATTGCCGAAGTCGAAAAACTCCTGGCATCGGGAGCGATCAGAGAAGTCAGTACCCACAATGGTTGTCCAACACAGTTGTAGACAAAAAGAAGAATGAAAAATGAAGAGTTTGCGTTGACTTCACTTGCTTAAACAAAGCCTGCCCCAAAGATAGCTTTGCGCTGTCTCGCATCGATCAACTAGTAGACTCAACAACAGGGCATGAGCGCACGAGCTTTCTGGACGCTTATAGCGGCTATCACTAGATACCACTGTTCGGTCCGAATCAAGAAAAGACAGCATTTATCACTCCAAGGGGAACTTACTGCTATAAAGTAATGTCGTTCGGCCTCAAGAACGTCGAGGCAACCTACCAGCGAATGATCAATCGGATGTTCAAGGGCCAACTAGGGAAAACCATGGAAACTTATATAGATGAGATGGTAGTAAAAAGCAAGCTCGCTACAAACCACCTTGCAGACTTGAGAGAAGTTTTTGGCATCCTGAAAAACCATCAACTTCGCCTCAATGCCTCGAAATGCGCTTTCGGCGTAGGAACAGGGAAGTTCTTAGGATACATGGTCACTCACAGAGGAATCGAGGTGAATCCGGATCAAATCAAAGCAATACAAGGTCTTGATGTACCAACAAAGGCTAAAGAGCTACAGAAACTGGCCCGAATGACGGCCGCCCTGAATCGGTTCATCAGCAAATCTTCAGATCGGATGAAGCCCTTCTTCCAACTATTTAGGAAAAGGGCAGCATTTGAATGGAGTTCTGAGTGTACCGAAGCACTACAAAGTCTCAAAAGATACCTCAGCACATGACCCCTTCTGTCCACTCCAGAACCAGGAGAGGAGCTGTACCTATATCTAGCAGTCTCAGATCATGCCATAAGCGCAGTATTAATTCGAGAAGTTAACAAGGAACAGAGGTCAGTATACTATGTTAGCAAGACTTTACTAGATGCCGAGACACGATATCTATTCTTGGAAAAGTTAGCTTACACGCTGCTTATTGCCTCAAGAAAGTTGTAACATTACTTCCAGGGGCATACCATCAACGTCCTCACTACATTCCCCCTCAGATCTGTATTCAGCCGAGCCGATTTCTTTGGCGGAACAGCAAAATGGGCGGTAGAACTTGGTGAGTTTGACATTTGGTATCAACCCAGGATGGCAATCAAGGCCCAGGTCTTAGCAGATTTCATCGTAGAATTTGCTCCCACCCAGAGTACCGAGCCAGAGAATCCCAGTTCGGCACAGGTGCCACGCACCACCGAACAGGGAAAGCACTGCGCTTCGGAAGCATAGAAACTCTTTATTGGAAACATATGGCAGCTTTATGCTGACGGGTTATCCAATAACCGAGGCTCGAGGGCATGAGTAGTACTTATCTCACCAGAAGGATTTATCTGGGAACAGGCTCTTAGGCTCGATTGGAAGGCTTCAAACAACGAGACAGAGTACGAAGCGTTGTTAGCTGGCTTACGTAGTGCCGAACACTTCA
Organism: Camellia sinensis; assembly: GCF_055761805.1. Classification (NCBI taxonomy): domain Eukaryota; kingdom Viridiplantae; phylum Streptophyta; class Magnoliopsida; order Ericales; family Theaceae; genus Camellia; species Camellia sinensis. The sequence continues at coordinate 90,135,664 of NC_138965.1, forward strand.
GTGCAGAACAGCTTCTTGTTTTTAGCGATTCACAACTGGTGGTGAACCAGCTTTCTAGGGTCTATGAAACACGAGATGAAAGAATGGCTATGTACGCAAGCAAGGCCAAAAAGCTACTCAAAAAGTTTCAATCCATACGAGTGGAACGAATTAGTCGGGACAAAAACAGCCATGTTGATGCTCTGGCTTGCCTAGGCTCATCAGTAGATACCACAGATGCTAGAAAAGTTTGGGTTAAGTTCGTGCCAGAACCAAGCATTGCACCTCCAGTCCTCTACAACAACCTAGAGCCGAGCTGGATGGATCCGATACTTGCTTTTCTAAAATCTGGTACTCTCCCCAAAGATAAAAAGGAAGCCAACAAAGTCAGACATAGGTCAGCTCGATTTTGGATCTCACCATCTGGGAAGCTGTACAGACGCTCCTATCTTGGCCCTTATCTTCTATGCGTGCATCCAAATCTGGTCGAGAATGTTCTCTATGAAATTCACGATGGGATTTGTGGATGCCACGTTGGTGAAAGGTCACTGGTGCACCGAGCCCTCACTCACAGGTACTGGTGGCCACGGATGCAACAAGATACGCAACAGTAGGTACAGAAGTATGATAAATGTCAGAGGTTTGCTCCACTCATTCATCAGCCAGCCAAAACCCTCACCCCACTCACCAGCCCATGGCCCTTTGCCCAACGGGGTCTGGATATTGTCAGGCCATTGGCATGAGGCATTGGGAACAGGCGATTCTTCATTGCTGCAACTGACTATTTCACTAAGTGGGTTGAAGTCAAAGCCCTGGCAAGTATCAAAGAAGCGGACACAAAGCGGTTTGTCATGAGAAACATGGTGGTGCGTTTCGACATCCCACAGATACTAATTGCGGATAACGGAACACAGTTCGACAGAAAGATATTCAGAAAGTTTTGTGCCAACCTCATAATCAAGTATCGGAACTTTTCTCCAGGGTACCCACAAAGTAAGGAATAGGCAGAAGCGTCAAACAAAACCATCATCAACGGAGTAAAGAAACGGCTTGAGCATGCAAAAGGAAAATAGGTTGAAGAGTTACCCCACGTACTATGGGCATACCAAACCACAGCACGACGCTCAACGAAGGAAAAACCTTACTCCCTAACTTATGGAATAGAGGCCATCATCCCCCTCGAAGTAGGTCTCCCAACCCTTCGGTCTAAATTGTTTGAAAGCACCAGTAATGAGGAAGCTATTGCACAAGCACTGGATATGGCAGAAGGTCGAAGAGACGCTGCACTGATCAGACTTGTAGCGTATCAGCAGCAGCTCATCAAGAGTTTCAACCAAAAAGTTTTCCCAAGGCAATTTACACCTGGAGAACTGGTTTTGAGGAAAGTTATGGATCATAAAAGAGTGCTTGGCTAGGGCAAACTTGGGCCTAACTAGGAAGGTCCGTACAAGGTCACAATTGCTGCTGGAAATAGAGCTTACTATCTAGAGGATCTCAAAGGCAGAGCCATACCTCGGCCCTGGAATGTAGCAAATCTCAAGAAATAATATCAATAGAATTAAACCCCAACTTCTTTATCAGGATGTAAAGATATTTACCTTTTGGCCAATACAGAGGCCTCCCCACTTCTCTTAAGACTATCAAATTTTTGCAATAAGCTTTGGTGTTCACCAAACGGAATTAGCTTTGATGCTTATCAAACGGAATTAGCTTTGGTACTTACCAAACGGAAATAGCTTTGATGTTTATCAAACGGAATTAGCTTTGATTCTTATCAAACGGAATTAACTTTGGTACTTACCAAACAGAAATAGCTTTGATGTTTATCAAACGGAATTAGCTTTGATGTTTATCAAACGGAATTAGCTTTGGTACTTACCAAACAGGAATAGCTTTGATGTTTATCAAACGGAATTAGCTTTGGTCTTAACCCAAATAGACTTAGTTTCAGAACGACTGAACGGAATTAAAATTTAGTTAGCAGTCAAACATGCTAAGTGGAACTACTTGGTGGAATTATGTTTGGCAACTAAATTGTACTTTAGCCAAGTGGAATTGCTTGGTGGAAACAGCACTAACATATCTTAAGTAAACATCTCTGAGTCTACAAAGTCTCTTAAGTATCATCACATCAACACTTCAATACTGCTGCATACAAAAAGAGTTGGAACAAACTAAGCTAAGTTCTATCGGGAGCATACCTCCAGCATTATTCTTACTCAACTCCAGCTGGGGGCAAACAATTGATTTTTTTTCAAAACCAACCTGGAACTGAGTAAGACACCTCTTCATGCCCTTATCCCATTCAAATGCACCTATGCTATCAAAGTTGCAACAGACTTAAGCAGTTCTACCTAAGAGCACAATCTTTAGTACCAATCTTACTTAGCTCCAAGTGGGGGCAAACAATTGTTTTTTAGAACCAACCTAGACCTAAGTAAGACCCTCTTACAAAATCAAGCACAACCATGTAACATATTTGTTAGCCAAACTGAGCATCTGTTCGGCCCCGAGGTCCTAACAGTGCTCGGCCGAGGGCAAACAGTACAGAACCAGACCGAGCATATGTTCGACCCTGAGGTCCCAATAGTGGTCGGCCGGGGGCAAGCAGTACAGAACTAGACGGAGCATCTATTCCAAGCAGTACAGAACTAGACCATGCATCTATTCAGCCCCAAGGTCCCAACAGTGCTCGGCCAGGGGAAAACAGTATAGAAAACATTCAGACATAGAAGCCAGACAGCATCAGATTGCAAATTCAAAAGGAAAATCCCATCATCCAACAAAAGGCACAGATGGCCTCATAGCCAGCAACAAAGAAAAGAAAAGCAAAAAGAAAAATTGTCTTAGCAAGTATAGAAAGAAAGCTCGTCAAGGGGACCGAGCCACAGTACATCAAAACAGAAAAGCAAAAACTTCAATTCCTTTCAAAGAAAACTTCAGCTTTCATTAACAGAGGGAACCTCAGGAGCAGTGTCCACAATCTTGTCCAGGCCGTCTTGGGGAGGAAAAGTAGAGGCAGCTCCAACTCCCTGAGAAGTGGAAGCTTCCTTAACCACGTCTCCCGTGGCTTCAGTCTCCAGGATTCCACCCCCTTTAACGTTCACCGTTTCAATGGCAACATCACTGTCCTGAGGCTTGTTTGCAGAATCAATTTCTGGGAAAACTTTAGCCGGAAGAACAGCAGATGTGGAGACAATCTTTGAACCCAAGGATCTTGAGGGAACTAGGACATCCTGAAACAGCAGAGAGCTTTCAGGAACCAGGGCAGCAACTAGAGCGCTCGACTAACCCTCCAGGAAGAGCTTGTCTCGCAGCACCAGCACCTCCTCCTTATAAGCAGCCCCAGCCTCATCCTAACCTTGTTGCTAGTACTTGGCCTCTAACGCACAACACTCAGCAGCCATCACCGCGATGACGGCCTCCAGCTCGGCCACTTTTCCTTCAAGTTGAGCATGCGCCCCAATAGCAGCCTCCTTTGATTTTTCAGCTGAAGCAACAATCTTGTTCAAACAGAATGCCTCCCTTTTGGCAGTTCAGCGTCCTTCTTTCTCAGCCTCCAGGCTTACCGTCAGTCTCTCAGCGTTCATAACGGCCTCCAGCATGGCCTTTTCTAGTTCTTCAGCGCAGGTGATGGACAGATGCATCCTTTGAATACATTGCAACGGATTACAAAGTATTAAAAGAAAGAAAGCAGTAGCATAACACTAAAAGCAAGCAAAACAAGAAAGCACTTACAGCAGTCATCATCTGAAGGGTCCCTTTCAGAATAGGAATATCGCGGGGCCCATTATGGTCAGCCATGTCAACCGGCATCAACAGAGTCTTGGTCAAATCAAAAGCAAAATCTTGGGAAGCAACAACCAAATCAGAGATAGAAATGGGCCTGCCTTGATACAGCATCAGCGGTTTCCATTTCTCAAGTGCTTCGTCCTTAATAGGATCTTCAAAAGCTTCCGCCACCACTGCCTTGCCAGTCTCTCTCCTTCCCTTTTTTGCCCTCGCAGCAACCGAAGCGGAGTGCTCAGCAATAGCAGCGTGAGTTCCAGAAGCTCCCACCTCCAATTTTACATCCATGAGGCTCTTCGCCTCGGCCTTCAACAAAGGGGTCTCCAAAGTATCAGAGGCACCAAAAGCCTCAGCCTCCAAATCCACTAGCACTCTCCTCTTCAACACGGACCCACCCCGTGCGAAACTGGGGGCAAGAGAAGGCGTCTTTTCAGGCAATGCACCCTGGCTTCAACGGCAATTCATAACCAGAGGAGTGAGGGATGTGTCAGTCTCAGTATCAGAATCTAGAAGGGATACATCGAGCCTTGCTTCCTTCGGAATGACAGAGCGGTAAGTCGCTTGGTAATCTAACAACTCTGGCACGGACCTCTTCTTGTACCTCAGAACGGCTTTGATGGCCTCAGTGTTCTCCCGGTTCAGCCTTCGCTGAAAACGAGAGGTCTCTACAAAAAAGAAGTACCACATTAAAACAACATCCAAAACAAAGGCAAGAAATACAAATGACACTAGAGGAAGGATTCGAACCTGGGTAGCCATACTTTAGAGGCATCCGTTCGGACTGGAACTCGATCCCAGCGGGGAACTCCCAGTTGCCACCAACTTGCAGAAAATCATCATTGTGCTTGTCTAAATCAGGCAAACCAGTCACCAAATGATAGTCGATCAAACGAACACGCAGGTAGTACGTGCTATGATCCTTGTTATGAGAAAGAGTATAGCAGTCTAAAATGTCCCAAATATCGAGATTCAAGCCCAACCGTTTGTTGAGAGCAGACACACCACAGACGACATGAAACAAGTTAACAGATACTTGCATTGGGGTGAGTTAAACCTAGTGCAGAAATCGGCGCACCAAAGGGTCGAGACGAAAACGAACCACTCCCTCGACGATGGATGCAACCGGAAAAGCGGCCGCATTCCTAGTGCCTATACGCTTGGCATCGACATTTTCCAGCAAAAGGGTCACGTCATCGGGGATATTGTAATCATGACGAAACATAGCCATGGCCTCAGAAGTATCAACTAATGAGAGAAACTTTCCCATCAAACCGAACCTAGTGGTACAGGGGTAGAACTCAGATACCAAGATATGGAACACAACAGCGCGAGGGCCAGACAAGATGATTGAAACAGAAAAAGACAAGAGAAGAAGGATCACAAGAGAACTTACAGAGATCAGAGCAGCGATAGCGGACGAGCGGCGCTAAAGCAAGACTGGCAATGGAAAGTCTAAGTAGAGCACCAACGAGACTGGTTCAGAGCAATGGAAAGGGTTTTTTTTTTTTTCTTTGAAACTCTCCAAAAGAATGAAAAAGCAGATAAAGGGATTTGGATTGATAGCCCAGAGCATTTATTGCACCAGTCACACGTGAAGGTACACGAAGCACGACCTTCGGTATAGAATGAACGCACTATCTCTACACGCCTATCCCATGTCGCCACGTGTCACAACGAAAGGACGCAAGCAGGGGTTGTGTGTCAGGATTGAACCGTCACCAAGGCCGAACTGAAGCAAAACCGAAGCGACGCAACGCTTGGAGAGCAGAACAATAGCTCTCCCCAAGGGGAACCTTAGCGCGAGCTAGGGAGCAAATGAAGGGGCTGAATATGAAATGGGTCGGATCCAAGCCTTGGGCCGGCCCAATCCACTAAAGCCCAAATCCAAGTGGGTTAAATGAATATATGGGCAAGCCAATTGAGCCCAACTCCATGATCAACAGTCTACCCAAGTCCTCAAGCACTTGGGCCCAACACGCAGTGGAAAGGCTAGTCTAGTCGCGATGTTGGGCTGGGCCGAGCTGCAAGACCTAATCTATAGGCCAAACTAAAGTGGGCTGAGCCCATACAAAGATATCCGAATGGACCAGCCCATCTCTATAAACGATCTTGTAAAAGACTAAGCCGAGGCACAGCAGTACCGAGCTGAGAAAACCCCTTAGAGAAACGTAGAAGCTATGAATACATGCACATGGAGGATGCCACCTCAGCTGGTCCCTTCCCCCTAGAATCACAGAAACAGTTAAAACCAAAGGAATGTGGTTTGTTGTCAACATGACTACAATGAGTATAACCACCTTTTGACAACTACCAGATGGTCCCCCATGGAGAGCCATGCTAAAAGGAAACCTAGCAGCACCAAAGCTCCATGAAACTATCTTGAGAAACAAGCAAGGAACCCTATATATACTAAATGAACTTCACTTTGCAGGTAATTGAACTGATCCAAGCTAAACCCCACTTACTTACAAACTCAACTCTCTACACTTTTTCTCCGATCACTGATTCCCACACCAGAGGGGTTATCCGGCCAACCCCAGTCGGGCAGCTCTTACGGTGCTTCTTATGACAGGAATCTCAATCCTTGGATAGTCCAACTGAGCGTGGAGCCCTGATCCACTTTCATCTAGTGTGATATTCGGTACGCACAGTAAGGTAGGTACTAACCAACATTGGTTAGGACACAAAGGTTGGCTTGTTAGAGAGGAAGGTAAGAAAATGATTCATGTAGTCGACTCCAATTGATTGGGACACAAGAATTGGTTGGTTTGATTTTGTACTGCCCTTGGACTACTTCAAGATGAGTAGCTAGGTTGTTGTATTAAGGAAAAGGAAACTTGATTATATCCATTGTCTATGGTTCAGAGTTCCATTTTTTGTAGCTTATCTTTTTTCTTTTCATGATCAACTTTAAAAATCAACCATTCTCACAGTTGGTAAAATGTTGGTTTTCAATTACATGGACCTTGTGGATGTGGTATTTACATAATCAAAACAATGGTTGCCTTCTTTAAAAGGGTTTAGGCCTAGTGAGCAATTCATGATGATCGTAACTGGGTATGGAAATATCAATTTTCCCTAAGTGGAAGTGCTTCTCCAAGGTTAAGGGTCTTTATTCAAAGTATGATCATCTTCGTGTGGAAGTTTATACAAATGTTGACTGGCTGGGTCAGTAACTCATAGGAGATCGACTTCAGGGTATTGCACCTTTGTTGGAGACAACCTAGTTACTTGGAAGAGTAAGAAACAGAATACAGTTGCCAGGTCAAGTGCAGAAACTGAGTTTAGAGTTATGGCACAAAAGGTGTGTGAGCTCTTATGGATCAAGTTGGACTCCATAAGGTTATACTGTGATGATAAGGCCGCTACCAATATTGTTCACAATCCGGTTCAATATGACAGGATAAAGCATGTTAAGATTGATCGTCACTTCATTAAAGAGAAACTCACTAGTAGCACAAAATGTACTCCCTTTGTGCGGTCTGATGAACAACATGCTGACATCCTTACCAAGGGAGTTGGGAGTAAGCCATTTCATGACACCTTAGGCAAGTGGGGCATGAGAGATATTTTCGCACCAGCTTGAGGGAAAATATTAGAATAATATATTATTTTGGTTATTATTTTGTAATCATTCTCTGCCTTAGGGCTCCTCTTATAATTATTAACTTCATTAATATAAATAGAGAATGATATCCTAATCATTCTCTAATCTTGAAATTCTCTTAAAAAAACATATTTGTGAAGGAATACATGCCTTTCATAGTAGTTAATTCCTTATTTACCACTGGATATGTGGATTTCTACAGGTTGTATGTTAAAATGTATCTCCTAACTTTTGATTTTGGTAGGTAATGTTAATTTCAAGTGTTTGACATAAAAAACACACACAAAAGAATTAAGATTTTTTTTATTTTTTGTAAGGGACTAATTGGTAACAAGAGGATTTTTAGAGTGAGACAGATAGGGAGAGTTACCGGTATTGAGATCTTGGAGATTGGAATCCAAAGTTTGAAAATATATATATATATATATTGATGAAATATAAATCTAGAGATTTTTTTTTATAACTAATAAATTTAAATAAAAAAATAATGTATATTATTATAGTTTAAATCAAAATATAAGTCCCCATTTGTAAATTTTTTTATAAAAAAAAAAAAAAGGAGATCCTAAAAAAACAAAAATTAATATTGGTCCCCATCTGTCAATCTTATTTTTATGGAGATCAATAAAAAAATAAAAAGAATTTTTTTTTCATAATTTTGATATAGTTATGTTGATCTTCTTTTTAGTAAAGTTAAATGATCCAAAACTTCTGAAAATATAAAAAAAAAAACCTAAAATATATATTTTAATATAAATGAGATGATAATATCATTTATTTTTGGGTGAACCACCAATAAATCTCAAAATGTGATCTTGTGAACTGTTTAGTCCTTTTTTTTTTTTCCTTATGAATCCATAAGTCCCTTTAAAATGAAAATTACACAAAAAGGTAGTCACCTACATATTTGGATTTAATTTTCTAAAGATAAAAATGGGTTTCTCTAAATGTAAAATTACACATTTAGGCAATTCGCATTATAAAGGTCTTGGACTTTTACTCCTAGAACAAATCTCACATTACGGGGGGAAAAAAAATGTAACACTCCAATAACATAATATTTTAATGTAACACTAACGTAACATTCAATGTAAAATACTAAAAAATTTATTGGTGCACTTTTCCCAAACGTAACAATGTAATACTCCAAAAAAATTTATTAATGTACTTTTTCCAAACGTAACACTCCAATGTAACACACACAAAAAAACTCCTTAGTAAACTTTTTCCGAACGTAACACTCCCATCAATGTAATCCCAAACGTAACATTTAATGTAACACACAAAAATACTAAAAAATTTCTTAATGTAATTTTTTTAAACGTAACACTCAAAATTTGAAATTATACATTTGTTCAAAACTTATTAAGGAATTTTTGTACTCATTTTGAAATAGTTTGAAGAATCACACATCCTTTTAAAATAGTTTGAAGAATCTTGTATCATTTTTTTGATGTGTTACATTGGAGTGTTATGTTTAGAAAAAATACACCAAGAAATTTTTTCATATGTTATATTAGAATTTTACATTAAGGAATTTTTTCGAAATGTTATATTAGAGTGTTACGTTTGGAAAAAATACACCTTTTTTTTTTAGTGTTATATTGGAGTGTTACATTTCAGTGTTATATTTGAAATTATACATTTGTTAAAAGTTTACTAAGAGATTTTTGTACTTCTTTTGAAATGTTTGAGGAATCTCACATCCTTTTGAAATGTGTGAAGGATCCCATATGTTAAGTCATTTTTGTATTCTTTTTGAAATATTTTTCAAATAAAAAGATTCTCATATAAAAATTCATTCCAAATTTGATTCTCATAGATTGTGTACATTATTACCTTTCTAACACAAGAAAAAAAGAGAAGGAAACATAATAGAAATAAGGGTATAACCGTAAATCTAATTTCTAAATAATAATCTACTTTTTCAAAATCAATGAGAGTAATTGGTCTATAAGAAAATCCTTGAGACAATGGATCATCATTTTTCGAAATGGGATTTATAGATAAATTTTTCTTTATTTTTTTATCTATATGACTAATAAATTATTGATAAAAATATAGCTAAGTATATATAAATTAAAATTGTAAGAAAATTTAATTTAATTATATCAAAATTGTAATGATTCAGTGAAACTTTACATTTTTTTATATTAATTTTAAAATATATATATTGTGTGGGTGATTTTCTGACCACACCGCCCGCTTAGTAACCAGCTGAAGAGCACTGGCAGAATAGATGGCACCTGACTGACCTGCAACAGAAATATAAGAATTCCACGGTGGTTTCGACCACCCGGGGCACTCCGACGATCAAGTCAGTATATCTCTCAAAGATAATCAAGTACTAAACTCACAAGCTTGAGTATCAAAAGCATACCTTAGACCCATGGGCGTACCTCTCTTTTATAGCCAACATAAACCTAGTCCCAATAGGAGTCTGGCCCTAATGGACTTAGGGTTACTGCTAATCTGGGACTCCCAGTGGGATTAGGATAAACTCTTTAAGAGTCTTATCTTTACCCAAATTGAAGTCTTCTCCCAATGTAGGACTCTTGTCCATATCCAAGTTGAGTTCCCTCTTCATTCTAGGACTCTTGTCCCTTATCCGCTTATCTCGGATTCCGATATCTTCGGAGGCAACCTCGGCCTAGCCGAGATAACCTCGGCACAACGACCAAGACACGTGGCATCTCGGCTGACACGTCGGCGTCACCTTGCCACGTGTTGGTACTCAGAAAATATATCCCCACAACTGCCCCCTAGGTTCTATTACCTCGGCATTCTGAGGTGATGGAACCTACACTGTTCGTTCATCTGTGCCCCTCTGTCCGAGATCAAACTTGCCGACCTCAAATTTCCCTGGACTTTACTAGCCACTGGTGCCAAGAATCAAGTTTCATGCTTTCCAAGCTGCTTGAAATCGCACCTCCTAGCCGAGGTTCTGGTTTCATTAATTCATAAACTCCAAGAGCTTTGCAACTGCTCCACTCACACTCTCTGGTGAGTTCCTGATTTCCAGTCATCTATTTGACTTCGGCGATCTTTATATCGGCGTTCTTTATATCGGCGTTCATTTGGTAGGTTCATAAATTCTTACTTTTTTATTAAGCTCAATCTTTCATAACTCTTCTGATTTACTTTGAATCTGTTTATTTGCCATCTGTTGCCTTCTGTTCTCGTCTGTCTTTAAGTTTTTTATTTCTTATTGCTAAAATGCTTGGAACTGTTCTTTGTCATATCCGCTTTCTGTTGCTAACATCATGTCTGGTTCATTACTTTCTTGTTCTTCACATACTTACTTAGTGCTTGTGCACTTGGCTTTATTCTTGAACTTTGTCGTCTTCTTGACAATTTTTCTCTTTTTTCATTTAATCCTCTGGCTTCTTCTCTTTCTAGCTCTTTTACTTAAATCCGTCATTTTTTCCAAGCTTTCAAGCTTCTGCAACTGTCTTCGTTTCTCTCCTCCGGTGAAGTTTTACGTCATTCTGTCATTGTTGTCAGACTTCGGCGATTCTCATTCCGGCTTCCCTCTTTCTGGTAAGCCACCGTTCCTCCTGGTTTTAATTCTTGTTACTTTCCAAGAAGCTCTGCTTCATTGTTAATCACCATTGCTTGTTTTACCTGTTATTTCCAAATCATCTTCTTGAATACACACTGTTCACACATCTGTTGATTTCTACCACTGTTCTTGGCTTGACATACTTGTGTAATCTTTTTGTCTTGATTTCTTCATAGCTTTATCATCATTCTTGATTACGAATTACATTCATGTTTCTGTTTTCTGTGTCTTTTTCCAGATTCTTGCTTTCAATCTTTGCTTTCAAACTCCGAGGTGCCAATTGCCGAGAAGAGCCTTGATTAAACTCTTCAGGAGATCGAGGCTGAGCTCGAGGGCGAGAAGGCTGCTGAGAAGTCTTCCCAACTGTCTTCTATATCTTGCTATTGATGCCGAGTAGTTTTGTTTTCAATTCTCTTTCTTCTTCTTCTTTGGCTAAGCCTGAGCCGAGAAGAAGAAGCGCTCTTCGTCACCCTCCTGGACGAGGATTTTCTTCAGTGTCTCTTCACTTTTTTCGGCTGGCTCCTTGTCGATATCATCTAGGACCTCCATGTCCTCGTCTTCAATCTCTGCCTTCCCTTGTTCCCAAATGTTTGCAGGTAGTTTTCATTGCTGCCATGGAGCAATTCTTTGCCTGCAGTTGGTCTCCTCTGACTTCTTCAATCCCATGTTCTGTGGGGAACCGCAATAGTTAATGCAACGTTGAGGGAACTGCCCCTATTGCATGCAACTATGGCCTTCCCAAGATGATGTTGTAAGGTGAAGGCGTGTCAATCACGACGAATTCTGTTTTGATCTTCTTCTAACTGCTCTTGCATGATTCTATACTTAGAATATTTTGTATGCCTTTTATACTTTGCCTCCTTTGTGCAATCTTCTCGGGGTTACATACCTCGGGTATAATAGCTACAAAACTTTTACTTCGGCAAGATACTGACCTGCAAACTTTTCATAAATTCTAACAAGTGTGAAACATAAACTACTCAATGTTAATTTTGCAAACTTTGTCTCAAGCTTTAATAAGTGTTTAAACGGTGATCTCGGTTTAGTCTACTTGTAAATTGCTACAAATTTCAACAAAGATTAACATATACTGTGATAGGGATCAACAAGGATTAACATAACAAGTGTTAAACAATAATCTATTTGTAAATTGCTACGAATTTCAACAAGTGTTTAAACAACATACTTAGCTTTTTCCTCAACCTGTAAATTGCTGCAAATTTCAACAGATGATCATATGTCGGCTGAACGTTATCTTGTAAATTGCTACAAATTTCAACAAGTATTAAGCATCTTCTTTGGTTTAACCAACCTGTAGATTGCTACAAGTGTGAAAACTATAACATCGGCTTAACTTCGACTTGTAAATTGCTACAAATTTTAACAAGTGAAAAGAAACAGTAATCTCGGCTTAACTTCAACTTGTAAATTGCTATAAATTTCAACAAGTGAAGATAAGGAATCAGCTTAACTCCAACTTGTAAATTGCTATAAATTTCAACAAGTGAAGATAAGGAATCAGCTTAATTCCAACTTGTAAATTACTACAAATTTCAACAAGTGAATTAAGGAATCAGCTTAACTCCAACTTGTAAATTGCTACAAATTTCAACAAGTGAATTAAGGAATCAGCTTAACTCCAACTTGTAAATTGCTACAAATTTCAACAAGTGAAGATAAGGAATCAGCTTAATTCCAACTTGTAAATTGCTACAAATTTCAACAAGTGAAGATAAGGAATCAGCTTAATTCCAACTTGTAAATTGCTACAAATTTCAACAAGTGAATTAAGGAATAATCTCGGCTTAACTCCAACTTGTAAATTGCTACAAATTTCAACAAGTGAAGATAAAGAACCATCTCAGCTTAACTTCAACTTGTAAATTGCTACAAATTTCAACAAGTGAAGATAAGGAACCATCTCAGCTTAACTTCAACTTGTAAATTGCTACAAATTTCAACAAATGAAGATAAGGAACTATCTCGGCTTAATTTCAATTAAGCATCATCTCGGCTTAACTTCGGTTAAGCATCGTCTCGGTTTCACTTCGGTTAAGCATCATTTGGGCTTAACTTCGGTTAAGCATCATCTCGGCTTAACTTCGGTTAAGCATCGTCTAGGCTTAACTTCGGTTAAGCATCATCTCGGCTTAACTTCGGTTAAGCATCGTCTTGGTTTAACTTCGGTTAAACATCATCTGGGCTTAACTTCGGTTAAGTATCATCTCGGCTTAACTTCGGTTAAGCATCATATTGGTTTAACCAACTTGTAAATTGCTACAAATTTCAACAAGTGGTAAACGCATTCTTCTTCTCTCTGCCCCCAGTGTGAACTTAAAATCCACTTGGGTTCTCATCATACATGTAGCTTCGACCTTGTCGTCGAGGTTTAATTCAAGCCGAGGTTGTCGGCCTTGGTTTCTCTATTGATCTTACTTGGCTCCAACCTGAGTTTGATTTTCGGCCTCGCATCGGCGAGCCGTTTCTCTTTTCTTGTTCCGACGCCTTTGTTCCCGGCATGTCCTCCTCAGCCCTAACATACTTCTCAATTCTGGCCAACTTTAGTCTGATCTTTTGTGTTTCCTTTTTATCTTCTGGGATCTGAGATCTGCTCATTGTGCTCTTCTCTTCTCGGACTCAGGTACCGAGATCATATCTTCTGGAATCTTGGATTTGCTCACTTAGGTTAAGCTCTTCCCTTTTCGGACCTACTCATCTAGGTCGAGATCATGTCTTCTGGGATTCGGGATCCAAGATCTAGAATCCGGGATCTGCTCACTTAGGCATGAGCTCTTGTCTTCTTGGACTTACTTATTTAGGCCGAGATCTTGTCTTCTGGGATTCGGGATCTAGGATCTGGAATCTGGGATCTGCTCACTTGGGCTGAGCTCTTCTATACTTGAATGTCGTCTCCTTAGAAGCACTCATGCCCCCTGTTTTTGCATTCCTTCTGGAAGGGTCTTCGTTCCTCCGCAGGTATCTATCCTTCCATACTTGGAGGTCATCTTCGTTGTAGTATCCGCTTCGATCTGTTGTCTTTGGTGCGTCACCTTCTTGGCTGGCGTCTTTCACTCCGTGACGCTGGTCACGAGTTTCTGTGTTGCGATCGTTCTTCAACGTCGAGATCGATAGGTCTCCCACTCCCAGTAGGAGCATTGTCTCTAATCTGATCCTTTTGTCCGTCATTGGCCATCTATTCTTCTTTCTTTCCCACAGACGGCGCCAAATTGTGTGGGTGATTTTCCGACCACACCGCCCGCTTAGTAACCAGCTGGAGAGCACTGGCAGAATAGATGACACCTGACTGACCTGCAACAGAAATATAAGAATCTCACGGTGGTTTCGACCACCCGGGGGCACTCCGACGATCAAGTCAGTATATCTCTCAAAGATAATCAAGTACTAAACTCACAAGCTTGAGTATCAAAAGCATACCTTAGACCCATGGGGGTACCTCTCTTTTATAGCCAACATAAAGCTAGTCCCAATAGGAGTCTGGCCCTAATGGACTTAGGATTACTGCTAATTTGGGACTCCCAGTGGGATTAGGATAAACTCTCTAAGAGTCTTATCTTTACCCAAATTGAAGTCTTCTCCCAATCTAGGACTCTTGTCCATATCCAAGTTGAGTTCCCTCTTCATTCTAGGACTCTTGTCCCTTATCCGCTTATCTTGGATTCCGATATCTTCGGAGGCAACCTCGGCCTAGCCGAGATAACCTCGGCACAACGACCAAGACACGTGGCATCTCGGCTGACACGTCGGCGTCACCTTAATATATCTCCACATATATATATATTTGAACTTTTTTAGTTTTAGAGGTGATTGTGGTAGATAAAATGAAAAGACCAACAAACAAATGATACCCTTTGGCCTATTTTGATAACTTGAATGTAACCTATTTTTTTGGCTTATACACAGTTATTTGACAGGATGAAAGAAAGTCACCTTTTTATTTTTTTTCAATATTATTTATTTACGGTGTCATAGGAAAATGGGTATATTGACCACATTATCCCATATAATTTTGGGAAATTACAATTTTACCATTATAGCAGGGTATTTGGACATCACATGATAAGAGAATATTTTGATAATTTTGAAGGTTGACTTATTTCCAATTTCCTAAACAATTTTTTTGCTCAAAAAAACTTGCTTTTGGCTTAGGCTTAGGAACAGAAGGAGAAGGTAGAAGAAGCAAATGGGAGCATCAACTTGAGCTTCGTCTCTGCGTCTCCAACAGCCTCCTCCATTTCAACCTTCTTCTGTCGCCAATCTTATTTAGCAGGTTATACATATGTATATTTGTGTGTCTGTGTCTGTGTAATTGTGATGATTATACATATGTAAATTTAATATATATTTTTTTGATGATTTAAAACAGATAAGCAGCCACCAGAACAATCTTTCCACCTCTAGGGTTTGTAATTTCATCACATTAACAAACCCCCAATTTTTTTCTCTTATCTTTTGCATATGTATGTGTATCTGATGTATGTGTCTTGTGTACAATAACCCACTCAAACTCAATAAATTTTCTAAGAAAGTATATAGAAACTCTTTTGAACCATAATTTTTTTTATTTTTTATTTTTTTATTTTGAAGATGAGGCCTCTATGCATAATTTATCACATAGAAACAAAAACAGTTGTGGGTAAATTGATAAATACTCTCCTTTTCATTTTGGTTTTCTACACAAAATTTACTGATGTATGTGTCTTGGTTTTCATTTTGGTTTGTCATTTCAGTTAGGAAAATCCGACAAAAATTAATATCTATAGGGAATAATTTTTTCTATTTCTAAGCAGCTTAGGTTATGATTGTCCCCAAATTTCATTTCCGGTGCATTTTTGAATGGATTATGACATTTCACGCTTTATAACGAATTTGTACTGGTTGGAAAATCATTTTGCTCATACTTTTTCTAAAACAATTCAAATTGATATGGACTTTTGACAAAGATATTACAACTCTTTTAACTATAAAGGGAGAAAAAAAAGAAGAATGAAGTAAAAAAAAAAATGATGCACTAGGAAGAGACTACAAAACAGTCCAAGAAAGGTATACCTTTGAATAGATTATGTTGCTTCTTGAAGTACAGGGGCGGAATTGTTAAATTTGTTTCAAGTTTTAAAAAAAATTTTAACAACAGATTGTTCTTATTCATACAAAAACCTTTCAAATTCTGAGCCTGTCAGTGCACTCATATTACTTTTGTTTTGTGTGTACGAATGGAAAATTATATGTGAGAACAATATTAATATCACCCTAAACAAACTAGAATGGCGAAAAAGCATTCATATAGCAGACCCCTAATATATTTCGAGACTCTTGGCATTAGAAGTCTTTGAAAAGCCTTGGATAGTCATCTCCAGAAGAAAGCATAGAAGTTGTTGGATCAGTGAATACTAGCTGACCATGGACTTGACTTAGAGCCAATGGATTAGTCTTGGATTGATTAACAGTTTATGACAGTTAGTATGCAAATCCTTTGGCAATATTTGGCAAGGAAACACGGGAAGCGTAAGATGATTTTTTTTTTTTTTTTTGAACAGGAAGCATAAGATAATTTGTAACCTGCATCTAATTGTAAGAGATGGCTCTAGAGCTTGTTTCAAGAAATCTTCTCTTCCTGCTGGGTTTACTCTAATGAATATGGTTGAAGCATATGCACAAAAATGTTAAAAATTGTTAAACCAGTTTGTGCATACATTAATCAGCTTTGAGTTTGGAGAGTAGCGTAGTATGGGCCCACTACAATCAACATTTCCATGAGAGATGTGCTTGCAGCCGAACCCCCAACTCTAACCTAGCCTTTCTCTATGAAGGCAAGGCCCAACAGGCCGTTGTGCCATAGACAGCTGCAGAATGTTAGATTTTGTTTGACCTAGGTCCAAAAATTCATGGTCTAACCTAGGTTCAAAAATTCGTTGTCAACATTTCCTTGACTTGCCCAATCAAGTCAAGAGCTGTTGCGAATTCTCGAATAATGAGTCAAGTCAAGCAAGAACCTTACCCTTTTAGGGACCTCTCTAAGATTTCTTTTTAATAGGAGCAAGGCAAGAACCCGTATATTTAGGAAGAGTAACACCCATCAAGTACTTATCTATTAATGGGTAAGTACAAAGGGTTATAATAAAACTAATTCTTGTGGTATTAAACTTTTGATACATACTATATAGTTTTGGTAGAGAGTGATTCATCAAATATTAACCATGAAAAGTGACTTTCATAGCAGTTAGATGAGGAAACCTTGAGAGAGAGAGAGAGAGATCCAACTCCCCCTTTTCCATCTTCCCCTCCATGCGAAACCCCCTCCTACCTTCTATTTTCCCTCAACCGAAACTCCCATCTCCAACTCCCCCTTTTCCCCTTTGCATTTCCTTCACTCCAATCCATACAACTACAACAAAGATTGCACACTATTTTAGTTTGTATGGCTCTCCAAAATAGAGTCATGTTGGAGTACACGAGGTTCTCTGTGTTAGTCAAAAACTTTTGAGGGAAGGTTAGTGCAATTTACCCAGAAAAATTGTTTGTTGCACCCAAGGGACTTCTTTTGAATAAGTTCTTTTAAAAAAATTCCAACAAAATTAATAGGAAAACTTGATGCCCCATTAGTATCAATGAAACTTTAGGTCATGTAATTCTCTGGTTTGTAGCTAGGAGAGTTGAGTGAGGAGAAATTCAAATTTTTGATGTTTGTAGTTTTGATTTATGTTCTAATCTGATTGATGGGGCTTTTTGGTCATCTAGGGATTTTAATGTACCCACACCGTTGATCACTCCATGTTTTTGTTTAGGTTTAATGCTTTCACTAATAAAAGTCTTTTCAGTTACTCAACATATGTATATGTATGTATGTTTGTCATTTACGAGGGCTTAGTGATTGCAGATGCCCTGATTGTCCAATTCTGCTTTGTGGTTTAGACATAAATTTTTATTGTGGAAGCGAAATCTGCTTTCTGTTTTCTTTAGCAAAGGGATAATAAGTACTTAAAAGTTAGAACTGCGATTTAAGATGTGCTTCTGAAATGTGCTTGCTAGATTAGGCCATAAAGTATCTTTAGTAGTTGTATTTGCGGACCTGGGATTGAGTTCTGCCTTTAAAAAGTAGAAAGAAAAAGGTGCTTAGGTTCTAAAGTGTGATATTGTGAATTTATTTAGTTCTAGTTGTCATATTGCTGAGCTGTGGCAGAGTATTTTGAATTAGGGAGTCAGATCATCTGGTTTTTGGAATCCAAACTATTTTTTATTTTTTATTTTTGGTGTGCCGAAGCCAAAAAAACAAAGCAGCATTAAGGTTGTTTAACAATAGAGATTGTGTTATACTTCAAAATTCTGTTATCTGTGGCACGGTCATTTTAGGATTATGTCAGTAGTTAAGATTCAAAATCCAAGCAATTTGGCACCAAAGTTGTGTTTGAATCTTGGATTTATGGAACAAAAGGAAAAAGATAAGAACCCTTTCTCTCCCTCCACATATTCATGATCCAAACACGATCTAAAAAGTACAAGAGTGTTTCTAAGAAGCTACCCAGTGGTACCTTAGGTTTCTTATGCTAAGTCATGGCCTTTTGCCATGCGGGTTGTGCCTCTGGTTAGCCCCAAACTGTTTCCTAAGGGCTTTAGCATAGTCATTGGTCTTACAATTAAGAAAGGGGAACTGTGACATTGTTTGTTCTTTGATAATTGGCACATTAATTTGGGCTACAAGTTGCTTGGATTGGATGCTTCTTAAATGGTGGTTACGTGATTGTAACATCATTTTTATTGATTCTGGAAGATGTAATGTTGATTATAATAAAGTAAACAACAATCATGTAAACTTCCTTTCTTATGGTTGATTGACTCAGGACTAAAATGGCGAAAGGTTTGATATGGGCAACAGCAGATGATTTGGCAAGGAATAGAGGACGAGTTCTTTCTCTTTATCGCCAACTATTGCGGAGTCTTAACTCGCCAGATTTGCCACTGAACTTGGCTGCAAGACTGGCCAAAAAGGCTGAGGTTCGTGCGATCTTCATGCTGGCTTCTGAGGAGCGATCCCTACACAATGTCGAAGATCTTATTGATGCTGCTCACTACTCCCTCTCCCTCTTAAGGAAGGGAGAAATCCCCAAATACATCCAATGAATAACTTGTTCGTCATCTTCAACTCCATCTCTCAATCTTTGTGCGATTGTGTGAATGGTTCATGAAAGATATTGAAAGCCAGTTTTGTCAAATTCATATTAGGGTAACTTATTGGGATGAACAATTGGAAAACAACTTAAAAACTTTTCCTTTTTATCAATATTATTTAGGGTATGCCGTTCTTTTACTATTGGGAAAATGAGTTTGTTTTGCTTCTTTGAAATGCCATCAACGATCTAAGGTTGGTATTAATGTGAAATACTTGCAATATTTGTCATATATTTATTCTTATTTAGCTCTGGAAAACCTCAGTTGTCAAAGATTTGAATTAGCATGTTATTCAAGTTGATTTGAAACTAGAGGTGCAACTTGGGCGGGAGCAACCCGAATTCAGTTTGAATTTTTTTAGAATTTGGATAAGATATTTTCAAATTCAGTACAGGCTTGAGCAAAAATTTAGAAGTCCGAATTAAATTTGGACGGACTTAAGCAAAGATGTCGAGCAACCCGAAATCCGAATTATACATATATAGATATATAAAAATATTAAATATACATATAAATTATTAGTGATTACATAATATTAAAGTAATTTAGATTATTAAATCATATTGAATATATATTATATAGACAAATAATATAAAATCACTCTTCTTTTTTTTTCTCATAAATTGTAAGAATTACTATAGTGGCATTTCTCTTAAATTATATAAATTATTTGTTTTGATGGTATTACTGATTTTCTATATAAAAAAAATTATAAATAGAGTCAAATTTTAATAATTTAATAAAGCAGTTGAGTGCGCACGCGCACACACGCACGAAAAAACAAAAATGAAATTCATTTATAATTCAGTCAATTCGGATAAATCGGGTTTAACTCGAGTCGGGCTTGGATAGGCAATCTCGGGTTACAATTTGAGCCTGGATAGGTCTCAGCATAATTTGAATTGGGCTTGGATAATCTCTCAATCCGACCGAACTCGTCCCAGTTGCACCCCCATTTTAAACCATAGTTGAAGCTTGGATTTTGAGCCTAGCATGAAATATTCACTATTCTAACAAATATGGAGGAATACTCATAATCAATTGGGTATCGATAAGAATCTCAAAATCTCCAATTTATTTTTTTATTATTTTTTATTTTTTTATTTTTTTACTTAAGTTGTGTTTAGATTATGAATTTGGATAATGATTTAGATTTTTTTTTTTTTATTAAGGATATTAGTTGTATGGAGTAGATTTCAAGAGATGAGGGTAATTAAAAAAACTGACAAAAATGAAAAAGTGGATAGATGTGTGCTTATAGAAATTTTGGGTTTAATAAACTGTCTTTTAATTTTGTAACTGTCCGATTGGGGATGCCGCTCCGGGCTCCAAACATGGGGTATGGATGATGTTAAGTTATGAGTTTAGATTACCTGTTGAGGAAATTATGGATTTAGATTACTTCTCTCTCATGTGATTGAGCCTATAAATAGGTTAAAAGAGATACAAAGAAAAGACATACAACTCAACTCATAGAGCGTGAATTGTAGGAATAATAGCTTAGCATTGTTAGTAGTATTTCAGCTTTAATTGGTTACACTTGCTCTGTCAATGGGTGCTTTTACTGTTTCTTTATACTTGTTTAAGTTCATATAACCTGTAACAAGTAGTAATTTATTAGTTTAATAGCAATTTAATTCTTTTTGCTCACATTCTTTTTTATTAAGTTCATTTAACTTGTTACGAGTGATAATTTTATCAATTTAATAGCAATTCAATTCTTTTCTCTCATATTATTTAATTATTTCCAAAAAAATCATCAATCTGTTTAAAACATATAACACAGCCACACTTGCTTAATGTGTTTTTGTTTTGTAAAGACTAGGGCTAGGTTTGGCATAACCTATATAATCAATCTTTTTATCTTTTTATCTTTTTTCCATCACATCACCTCTCTACTTTTCTTCACATCTTTTCGTAAAAAGACAAAAAGTGTACTTTTTTAGGACACCCCAAACCAACCCCTAGGTCTCGTTTGGGAACAGGCTAATTTTGTAACTTTTTGACTATTTGACTAAAATATGAGTTAAAAAAAACTAGTATATTTAGGATGACTTTTTGATTTTTTACGAAAAGATATACAAAAAATAGAGAGAAAATGAAATCTTTGACTTTTTAATATGGATTGTTGACTTTTTGATTTTTTTAATAATTTTTTGACTTTTAGGCTAAAAGAGACAGTTCGCAAACGAGGCCTAAGTTTTGCCCATCAATTGGTTTTTGTCAATTGATCTTAACTAATTTTTTGCTAACAGCATTTCATGATTTCATATAATTTTATTTTAACAACGTTTAAATTTGTAAAAAGTATTTTTAAATTAGTGATCAACTTTACAACATTAAAATATAAAATCATAAATGTTTCTATCAATCTGAAATTGACATCATACGTGAGGTCCCATATTTCTATAAAATTATACCGTAGTGATTAAGAGGCTCTATTAATCAAAGCTCTACTAATGTGGCAATCAAAAAAATAAATAAGTAAAAGTCATAACATCAAATCACACAAAGCTCACAATTTAGAGTTGTTGGAACATTTTTCAAAATCATAAATGTTTCTATCAAATTATAAAGTCTTTTCACTAGCCGTTATAATCGTTAAATGCCTCAGTTCTCTTTTTTTTTTTTTTTTTTTTTTCATCGCATCAATCTGTTGATAACATCTTATGCTCAATCGCTCAATCAAAATCCACAAATTCCAGAAGGCCATGAGCTTCTCTAATTCTTCTTCCTCTTCTTTATCTCTAATAATCCCACATGCCTCTCATGTTGATCCCCAAGAACTCTCAATCATTCGCAGACTCGATTCCTGCAAATCCACCCGAGAACTCAAACAAGTCCACTCCTACATCATCAAAACAAAACCAACTCTTCAAACCCAACTCATATATACTAAATTCATCTCTGTATGTGCTACATCTCATAATCATACAGACCTCAGCTACGTCAATGCCATTTTCACCCAAGTTTCCAACCCAAGTATCAGTGTATACAATGCCATTATCAGATGCTTTTCACGTTGCAAAAACAGCAATGACTCGTTCACCGCGTTGTTGTTTTATCGTGAATTGCTCGTGAAAGGCTTGGTTCCCGATAACTACACATTCCCTTTTGTTCTCAAGGCTTGTGCGCAATCCCGTGCATTGAGTGAAGGCCAGGAGGTTCATGGGCATGTAGTCAAGAATGGGTTGGTGTTAGATTTGTATGTTGTGAACACATTGATGAGAATGTATGCTGTTTGTGGGGTTATTGGAGCTGTTCGCAAGTTGTTCGATGAATATCCTCAAAGAGATTTGGTTTCGTGGACGACATTGATTCAGGGGTATGTTAAGATGGGGTTTTGGAAGGAAGGTGTCAAGGTGTTTTTTGAAATGTGCGAAGCAAATCTTCGAGCTGATGAAATGACAATAGTGGTTGTCCTTTCTGCATGTGCTAACTTGGGAGATTTAATTTTGGGTAGGAGGATACATGGGTATATGCGTGATCATAACATGAATTTTGATGTCTTTGTTGGCAATGCATTGGTTGATATGTACTTGAAATGTGGTGATGCTGATCTTGCTCGCAAGGTTTTTAATGAGATGCCTGTGAAAAATGTGGTTTCTTGGAATTCGATGATATCAGGATTGGCACAGCAAGGGGAATTCAAAGAAGCCTTGAATATATTTAGGAAGATGCAAAGTAGAGGCGTGAAACCAGATGATGTCACTATAGTTGGTGTGCTCAACTCATGTTCTAATCTAGGCATGCTTGAGTTGGGGAAATGGGTTCATGCATATGTGGATAGAAATCATATAAAAGCAGATGGGTATATAGGGAATGCACTGGTAGATATGTATGCAAAGTGTGGAAACATAGATGAAGCCTTTAAAGTCTTCAATGGCATGAAATGCAGAGATGTCTATACATACACGGCTATAATTGTTGGACTAGCCATGCATGGTCAAGGAGGGAGAGCATTGGATCTATTCTCTGAGATGCGTAAAATGGGCATAGAACCGGATAGCGTGACATATGTTGGTGTCCTGATGGCATGTAGCCACACAGGACTTGTGAGCGAAGGCCGTAAGCATTTTTCACAGATGTCAAGAGTATACAACCTTGAACCTCAAACCGAGCACTATGGTTGCATGGTTGATCTATTGGGTCGTGCAGGGTTGATAAATGAGGCAGAAGAGTTTATCAAAAACATGCCCATTGAACCGGATGCTTTTGTTTGGGGAGCATTACTGGGAGCTTGCAAGATCCATGGAAAAGTTGAGCTTGCAGAGATTGTTATGGATAAACTTGTTAAGATAGAGCCTGAAAGAGACGGTGCCTACATACTCATGTCAAACATATATTCCTCTGCAAATAAATGGAGAGATGCAATAAAGTTGAGAAAGACATTGAAAGAAAAAAACACGAAAAAGACTCCCGGCTGTAGTTCTATTGAATTGGATGGTGTGGTTCATGAGTTCCGAAAGGGTGACAAGTCACACCAAAAAACTAAAGCAATTTACATATTACTCGGTGAAATTACAGGTCTTTTAAAGAATAGTGGGCAATGGGTACGTACTGATGAACTTTCTTAACGGAACAAAAGATAGCATTTACAATCGATCTCTCTTTTCTTCTACCTGATAGCATAGTGAGCATCAAGCATTTTGAAGATTCATCATGGCCTGTTAGAGATGAGCAAGACCTGTTGGAGATGAGCAAGAGTTCTCGTAGCCTCTTACTCTCTTCAATTCATTTAGCGGAGGCTGGTGGTCTTTTCGTGTAAGTGTATAACTTAATATGCAGGTCTTGTAATTAATTAATGTCGTATATTTATCACAGTCAAACATATCAAAATGTTAAAATCCCTATTTGTTTTAATTTTTTTTTTAGTACATGTAACTCCCATTCAGAAGCTGCTTCATTGTCTTCAAGGTTAACAGTAATATCATGAGATTTAGAATGGATTTTCATATCAAACTTGTAGACTAGTTACCATTTGACTGCTGGTGTGGTTAAATAAAAGACCAAAACTACATAGAAGAATATTGGTAATATGTTCACAGTTGAGGTATTAAATAAAAGACAATACACGGTAGGACTTCTTATAAACATAAAATCAGTAATTAAAATCAATCCAAAACAAAGCAGCAAACAAAATCTATGATTTGCAAACAACATTCCAATCTTTGGAAATCAAAAAGAGCAGGACCCCTCCAAAAGAAGGGGACACTAAGGCCCAAAAGGATGCCAAGGTATGAACTCTATCCCACATTGAATCCACGCTCCCAAATCTATCTTCAAAAATCCTTGCGTTCGTTTCCATCCAAATAAAACAAATTATTGCACCAACCACACCAAACCACAATGCTTTTGCTCTCCTCCTACCCCCAAATCTCTGAAAGTCAATTAAAAGAACATGAATACTTGCCCTTGGAGCCACCCAAGACAGCTCCACCAAACGAAAAAGTCATGGCACAAGTTCAACACCACAAGGCAATGTAAGAATAGATGATTCAAAAACTCCTCATCTTTCTTATACATGACACATCATTGAGGAGAAAGATAGCAATTAGACCTCTTTTGTAAGGTATCATTGATCAAAAGGCCTCCACGAGCCAACAACCACATAAAAATTTCACCTTAGGCAGTACAAAAAGGTTTCCAAATGTTTTTGTAAAAGGTGAAGGAAGGCACTCTCGGATTGTCAATGTTTTGTCAAACAAGGATTTATATGTCAAGTCCTCAAAAGAATGAATGGACAAAACCCGTTTATTACCCCTATTTAGAAACAACAAAAGATGATCCAACTGGGATAGCAAAGAACACTCGTGGCCCTTTTTGTAGATATAATTCTACAATAGAACACTCATGGCTCATGTCACAATTCATGACTCCTATGCAAAGTCGTTCATGCCTGCACAAGCCATGATTCAGCTCGAACACATGTTGCTGCTAGTGAGATCTCACAGTGGCATCACTTGAGGAGAAAGAATGAAGTCCTGGGATACCTGTAAAAAGTAGACAGGCAAGACATGAGGCTGGAGTTTGTAACTGAATATTGATAAATGTATTTAGGCAGAAAAACTGAAGTTCACATATGTGAGATGGTCTCATGAAAACATTCAAAAAGTTGTGATTTAGTTTACCATTTTATCCTTAAAAGTTGAATTTAAATTATATAAATTCTAGCATGATTCTCTTTAAATTTCTGGTCTTTTTATGAAATAAAAATTCCTTAGATTTCAAGACACCAATTGATGTCTGCCTTTTTATAGTTAGCTTTTTCTACACTCTTTTGCTAAAAATATAAGGTTTTCACAACCCAGATTGGTTTATACATATATACAGAAGATGGAGTTGGTAATTTCCAAATCAGAGATCATCTAGCTACTACTAGTTATTGCAAAAGAGAAATTTGAAACTTCAAAAAACATTTACCTTAAAACAAAACCTTAAATAAACACCCAAAATCACCACATTTACCATTCTCAAAGCTTACATTACACAAATTAATAACACCTGATCTGCATACCACTGCATGACTCATCATGAGTCCCCACATAATAGTGAGCTATAGAAAGAACAACATACAAGAAGGATTCTCATTACCAGTGGTATAGTATAGTAGACTGTTTAGCATACTTGTACATTTCTGATATTATTTTTGAAGTGACATCAGAAAACAAAACCAAAATAAGAATAACTTTTAAATTCTCCCATTATTTGGGAACGAAATATTTGAATATGTCAACACAGACCATGATCTGAAAATAGTAAAAATTGATTTAAGAAAAAAATATATATATTTGTTTGTTTAGGTTGTTTACTTAGTCAGTACCCTTTTCTTTTCCTTATTCTAATTTAATTGAATCATAACCGTGTCCTTTACAATTGTTCATTGAATCGTAACCATGTCCTTTTCAATTATTCCGGCAACATTTTGAATCTCCATCATAAAATTGCATATGCACATGCCAAGTTCAACCCCAAATATATGGGGGTGTGAGAGAGAGAAATTCAAGTAAACAGCCATAGCCGTCTTGCTTATGTTATTTCAAACATTAATTACAACCAAATAGATTTGAGATAAGGATGAAGAACAAAATAAAGTCTTGGTATAAATAGACCGAAGCCATAGAATCTCACATGTACCTTGTGTCATAGTCCAATACTCAGCCTCTGCAGAAGATCTAGAAACAATCACTTGTTTCTTGCTTTTCCATGATATAAGATGGTCACCATAGAAAGTTCAGAAACTAGACGTGGAACACCGATCAGTTCTAAATCTTGCAAAGTTAGCATCTATAAGACAGAAAAGCCCAGATTGAGAACCAGCTGTGAAGAATAGTCCTAATCCAGGAGAAGTTTTCAGATACCGCAAAATGTGGTGAATAGCGTCAAGATGCTCTAATGAGGTGCATGCATAAATTGACTCACAACACTAACCACAAATGTCAAATTGGGTCTAATGTTGGTCAAATAAATGAGATGGCCTACAAGACACTAATTCATTCATATGTGAGTCATTTAATTTGAATTTTCATTCGTAAAGGAAACATATTAGTAAGAAGGTTCCCACATAAGGGAGAGTGAATAGAAAAGCTCGACTTTGTTGAGTGGACGAACCTTCTGTGCTGCCCCCAATAAGTAAAGGTCGAAGCTTGCTAGGTTGGGTAGGAATTGGAAGGGAGAGAATTAGGGAAACATAGGAATAGCAAGTCGTGCCCATTATACTCTTGAAAGCCTAATCTACTAAAATTAGAGGAATTTGGGTTTAAGAGTTTTCATTGGTTCAAAATAAATTTAAATCAATATAGCAAAATTTAGTTACTAGCTAATTAGGTGTGCTAAACTTTGTGCTAAATCAAGTGCTCTACGGTCATACCACAAGGAGATCAAGTGGATTTTATCCTAGAATATATATACCTTTTTTTTGAAGAGTTGGCAATCTAAACAGCATCGCTAATAGTCATGGTCATTGTCATTATTATTGGTCATCTCTAACTCCGTTGCCATCCCTATTGCGATTGCGATCCCCATTGCGATAGGCTATCTATGCAATAATTAAAGAAAAAGTAATGTTAACATTTCACAATGTTTTTGAAGTAAAAAGCAGTTGTTTGTAAAATAATGACCTTAGCCATGCAAATTGCAATGTCAACAGTAATCGTCTATTGTTTATCATTGATAAACTACTAACGCATATACTCGAGATAATGACGAAAAAAAACATTGCATTAGTAATAGTAACAATCATGTCCCCAATAATTTTGTATTCTCATATCTTTAAAAAAAAAATTAAATAATCTTTGAGAGTTCTAATGTAACTGTAATGATGTGAAAAGTGTCCATATGAACGTGGGACTCGCACTCCTCTCTCTATCTCTCTCTTTTACCTCACTAGAACTCCATTTAGAGCTCTAATATTAGTGCTATGTGTCATTATTGTAAAAAAAAAATTAGGCATAGACAAATGCTGGTGGTGTGGAACATATCTTAAGGATATAAATATGCTATTAATTCTTAAATACACAGCTCACTATTAAAAAAATCAGTTGTTTCTCAAGGATATTGTTTCCTAATGATAGGTAATTCTTGGAGACAACATGGCTGCTAACGAGGCAGATGTTGTGGTTACGTGTACTACCTCATTTCACCCTTTTGACTGGTTCTAGCCTCATAAAAGGTCTTTTTAATTTGCGTTTTGTATCGATTTGATCTCTGCCGTTTTAATTGTTATCAATTTTGTGTCAATTCAACTTAATTGATAACATCCATTAAGAAATTATAATTTATACATAAATCAATGGCAAAATAATTCATTCAAAAGAAATGGATCATTTCAAATTAGATGTCAACCCCTCAATACAAGATTTTAAAAAGCGGCCACAACTGTTACGTAACATCGTTACGTAACGATTGTAATGGTTACCGTTACCCGTTACGGCCGCTATAGCGATTTGACGAAAATTCACATGTGTAACGGTTGTAACGGTCTGTTAGTCACCGTTACACTCTTTTACAATATTCTAAATAGCTTCCTTTTCCAAAAAAAAAAAAAAAAAAAATACTGAAGTGATTCAAACCCAAAGAAAAAATCTTATATGAATTTTTTTCCTTTATAATTTTTTTTTTTTAATTTATGGTGCAATTTTTATTTTATAATCCTTTCATTTAACAATTGTGAATATTTTTTATTCAATTAGTTCAGGTATTGATAAAAAATAATTTGTAAATATTTAAAATCAATTATTCTTAAAATCATTAATTATTGAAATAAAATGTAAAAAACTCTTTTATGAAATATATTAGATTATACTTAAAAATTAACAAAAATGGATCAAAATTTATTTTAAACCCCAATAAATGTGATTCTAGAAAGAAAAAAATTTATATATACGCATCGGTAATTTTTCTTCAAATTGTGTAAATTATAAAATTAAAAAAAAAAAAACACGATTTTAGTTACCACAACTATTATGCTACGGCTTTTATACCGAGCAATCGCTACTGCGTCACTACAACCATTACGACGACCACAACCACTTTTCAAAACCTTACCTCAATCACTTTGGAGAACGTGAATGAACTATTTTTTCTCTTGATTTTAGTGAACTTTCTAATAGGGCGTTATCAATTAGCCTAAATTCACACATGAAAAAAAAAATTAAGAGTAAAATTGATTTAATTAGAACAAGCAGGACTAATTGACCATGAAATAAAAAGACGAGTGCAAATTGCCCATAATACATATATTTTGATAACCCAGGACAGAACCCCACTCAAACTTGGGGTAATAAGATGCACCACTACTTCATCAGGAAACAAAAAAAAAAAATTGGAAAAAAGAAGAAAAGATGCACCACTCCTCATTACCAGGTGAAAAGCAAGAGGCTTGACTTTGCCAAAAGTTGAACTAGAAACATAGAGGCTATAACCCTCAAGTCTTACGAACACAATTATTTTGAAAGTTAACGTTATTAGCAATGCTACTAAAGTTGAAAATTCTGCCAAAACCGACAGAGATATGAACGATTCGTTCTAACATAATTTGTGGGCCAATTCATTCACTGTGGCTCATGTGACATAAGTGGGCTTCGGCCAATAAGTCAGCCTAGGATATTTTTTTCTTTGTATTGATATCATTTTTAGGATTACCTCAATTGTCAATTTACAAACTTATGTGCACCTAATTG
This sequence comes from Camellia sinensis, assembly GCF_055761805.1. Classification (NCBI taxonomy): domain Eukaryota; kingdom Viridiplantae; phylum Streptophyta; class Magnoliopsida; order Ericales; family Theaceae; genus Camellia; species Camellia sinensis. Next base: position 90,164,966 of record NC_138965.1, read on the forward strand.
TAATTATCCCTATAGTTAACCATGTTCATGAGTAATGTGGCAATTGTCGTATAGTCATGGTCTGTATTCATTTACCATGACTACCATTTTCTTAGTTGTAAGATGTAAAACAGCTAAAAAATTGATCGGTGCAGTTGTCTTCTTGAGTTTGTTGAAAACTTGGAAATCTATAGTTGGAGTTTTACCTGGAAATTTGGGACAGAACCATATGTTAATTGTTTGGCTGGAATTCGAGCATCGTTTTAAACACACAAGACTTGGAAGATCATGAAGTTGGACATCGCGAAATTGGAACAAATGGATTTCTTCTTCTTCGTTTTCCCTGGTGACAATCTTTTCTACCTTCTCACAATGTCCAATTATTAGGTCTTTTAGATTCACAAGGACTTCGGCCATGGAAATTGTGAATATATATATCTCAAGTTGTCACAATTCTTCACTTTTAGATAACTTAGATTTCTGAAACAATGAGTTTGTTGGGGAAAACACTTCCATATATGCGTCAGCTTGGGCAAATACTTGAATTCCAATTTGCTTAACTGAGTGATTGATGTTCCTTTTTCACCAACACCAACACCAATACATACCTCCTCTTTGAGGTCAAATATCATTTCCAAGGAATCACACCACCATACCTTTAGCTCTTCAACTTGGTGTAATCTTTGTATTAAATTAGATGAAACAATACTTAATAATGTCCTGCAGCACTGGACCCACATGACTCTTACGTTGTGAAGGCATCCGACTCCAAGTTAATTGTGCCATATCTCAGTTGGCTCATCTATTCCTGTGACAGTAAGTTCCCCCTTGCTGCTTAAACTAAACTGCGATTGCAATCACTTGTGTTAGTAACATATTTACAAATTACTGAATAAAACAAACCCAACTTTAAAACCACACCTTAACTAAGACCAATGTGGCAATAAAATAAAATAAAACAAAATTCATATTGTGATATGTTCAGAAAAATTCAAAACCATTGGAAATAATAAAAGTTGAAAAATTATGAATCACTGAATAAAACAAACTCGACTTTAAAACCACACGTTTACTTGGACCAATGTGGCAATAAATTAAAACAAAACAAAACTCATATTGTGATATGTTCAACACAAAAGGAAACCATTGGAAATAATAAAAGATGAAAAAAGTAAACATACAGAAGATCCATTTACACCATTAACCCCTTGTACAGGTCTCTAGTAAATACTAGAATAATGTAAGAGTACCAACAACGGTTACAATCTCCACCATATAATTGAATTAAATATGTAGTTTGATATTTCATGAAATCTCTGCCGACCTACATGTCCATAACTAGAAAATCAACAAATTTACTTTGGCATATTTGGCGAAAACCTAATAATATGATGTTGAAATATTTCTTCTACTATTTTTTCTTCAACATTTTTCTTTTTCTTGGTAGTTGTCCATGTTAAAAATAAGGGGTTAAAAATAATCAGAAAATAATAATTTTGTATAACAATCACGAAAATTATTTATAGAGGTGCAATGCAAATACATAAAATATGATCGTAACAAATATTTATCAACAAAGGCGTGTCAATCACTATCCTAAGGAGTAGGTTCTGCCCCCACAGAGTGTGTCACCTGGTTCACCAAGTTAATGATGTCTTACCCTCCAAGATTCAGCTATTGCTTTCCCGCAAGCGTGCACAAGCAATGTAGAGGCATAAAAAATAGCTCGTTTCATTGTCATAAAAATCAAATAAAATAATATATATATAGGAAAATATTTATGATCTTTGATAAAATATTAGAATTTTTTTTGGGATTTCATGTCTCCTCTTTCCCAAGAATTATACACACACATATATATGTATATATAGATGTTCTTATAACAAAAGCTATTTGTAACAATACAAACGAAAACATGTTCAATGTGATTTTAATATTTATAGAAAGGTTACACACCAATTTGGACCCAACAATTAAAGCATTCAAATTCAATGCCCACTTGATACACAGCGTAGGCAAGCGGTTATAAAGAATAAATAGGTAATGAATACATAATATAATATTAAATCATATAATTAATGAAACTATTGTTGCGGATCGGGGCACACCAGGGAACTCAAACAAGCAATAACACACAAGATTTAACGTGGTTCGACAAGTCGCCTACGTCCACGGGCAGCGGATTCACTATATTGAACAAAATGGTAAGAATTACAACACTCTCTGTAATTCTCTCTCTCTCTTTGCTCTCTAAGCTCACACCTCTCTGTTATCTCAGCTGTATCTCTCAACTCTTCTTAGCTTCTCTATATATAGAGATTACAAATGCAAGAGAAAGTCTTTGAAATGAGCTGGCTGCCAGCCCATTGTTGTGCTTTCGGTGGCTTTCCAGATTGATGCTTCACATGGCTTCTCATGGCCTCATGGCCAACTCACATGGCCTCATGGCTTCCCCACCATGTAGCTGGCCGCCACTTTCCATCACATGGCCAGAATCTGTAGCCAATATTCAACAAATCTCCACCTTGGCGAGGATTCTCTTATCTAACATAGTGATCGATCAACACTGCCATGCACCCGAAGGTGCTCAGTTCCGAGAGATGTTGACCAAGTCCAAACAATGTTGGAACTTGATCCCAGAAACTACCTTTGTGAGCATATCGACCGGATTATCTGCAATACCAATCTTTTGAAGCAGAATATCCCCTTCATTCACAATTTCTCGAATGAAATGGAAACGGACATCAATGTGCTTGGTGCGGGCATGATGAACCTGGTTCTTTGCCAAACAAATGGCACTCTGACTGTCACAAAACACCTCAACGTGCTTCTGAACAATTCCCAAGTCTTCAATCAACCCATGTAGCCAAATAGCTTCCTTAAAGGCTTCCGTCACTGCCATGTATTCTGCCTCTGTAGTAGACAAAGCCACCGTTGACTGAAGCGTTGACCTCCAACTTACCGGCCCTTTAGCAAGCGTAAATAAATACCCTGTTGTTGACCGGCGTTTGTCTAAGTCACCAGCATAATCTGAGTCCACATATCCTTCCAAATTCTGCCCGAGTCGGTTATCTCTCTCGAACTTCAATCCCAGATTGACCGTGCCATGTATGTACCTTAGGATCCATTTCACTGCCTGCCAGTGATCTTTTCCTGGATCATGCATATACCTGCTTACCATACTCACAGCATGCGAGATGTCAGGCCGTGTACAAACCATAGCATACATTAATGCACCAACTGCATTTGCATATGGAACCTGTGCCATATGCTTCCGTTCTTCTTCTGTGCGTGGAGACAATGAAGCACTAAGCTTGAAATGAGGGGCCAATGGTGTACTTACAGCTTTGGTTTTCCCATTGATGCCAAATCTGTCTAACACCTTTTTCAGATACTGGGTTTGTGTCAGACAAACCGTGCCCTTCTTCCTGTCTCTCTTGATCTCCATGCCAAGAACTTTCTTTGCTTCTCCTAAATCCTTCATTTCAAACTCCCTTGTTAACTGTGCCTTGAGTTTGTCAATCTCCACCTTGCTCGTAGATGCAATCAGCATATCATTTACATATAAGAGAAAATAGATGAAGGAACCGTCGGGAAGCTTACGGAAATATACACAATGATCAAATTGACTTCTTGTGTATTCTGTCTCCATCATGAACCGATCAAATCGCTTGTACCACTGTCTCGGGGATTGCTTCAATCCGTACAACGATTTGTTCAGCTTACAGGCCCAATTCTCTTTTCCAGCAATTTTGAAACCATCTGGCTGGGACATGTATATCTCCTCTTCAAGATCTCCATGTAAGAAGGCAGTTTTGACGTCGAGTTGGGTGAGCTCAAGATCAAACTGTGCAACCAAAGCTAACAAGATGCGAATAGACGTGTGCTTCACAACAGGTGAGAATACCTCATTGTAGTCTATTCCTTCCTTCTGAGCATAGCCTTTAGCAACCAATCTAGCTTTGAATCTGATGTTGTCTCTGCCTGGAATGCCTTCATTCTTGGTGTAAACCCACTTACACCCAATTGCTTTCTTGCCTTTTGGAAGTTGCACCAACTCCCAAGTCTGGTTCTTGTGAAGTGACCTGATCTCTTCATCCATAGCCTCATTCCATTTGACACTTTCTGCATTATGCACGGCTTCTTTGAAAGTGTAAGGAACATTGTCTTCAATGATTGGAAGTGCATAGGCTACCATATCAGTCATCCAACTGGGTTGCTTAGTAACCCTTTTTCCTTTCCTGATTGCAATGGGTTCTGATTGTTGCGGAGCCTCTGGATCTTCATTTTCATCTGAACTCTCTTCAGAGCTATCCTCTGAGACTTCTTCAGGATGGTTGATTGGCTGACTAGTCTTTGCTGGAGTCTCAAACTCCACCTACACTGACTTCTTCAATGCTTCCTCATTCTGTTGAGGATCTGGTTGCTTCAGCATTGCAGACTCATTAAAGGTAACGTCTCTTCTGATGAGAACTTTCTTTGATTCAGGGCACCACAGTCTGTATCCCTTGACACCGTCACCGAAGCCCAAGAAGATGGCTTTCTTGGCTCTTGGATCCAACTTAGATTCTGTAACATGAAAATATGCTGGACATCCAAAGATACGTAACTGATCATAATCAGTAACTGGGACTCCTGACCATACCTCCATGGGAGTCTTCCCATCTAATGCTGCAGTAGGTAGTCTATTGACAAGATGACGAGCATAGTTCAATGTCTCGCCCCAAAATGCCTTGCTCAATCCAGACTGTGACAGCATACACCGGACTTTCTCCACCAAAGTGCGGTTCATGCGTTCTGCAACTCCATTCTGCTGCGGTGTTCCAGGAACTGTGAAATGTCTCACTATCCCTGCATTCTGGCAAACCTCAAAGAAGGGATTTGATGTATATTCTCCACCATTGTCAGATCTGAGCTTCTTGATCAGTCTGCCTGTCTGGGTCTCAATCATCTTCTTCCACGTAAGAAAGATGTCTAAGACTTCATCTTTGTGTTTCATTGTATAAATCCAAACTCTTCTAGAAAAATCATCAATGAACAACACAAAGTAGTGTTTACCTCCCAACGAAGCAATCTTGGAAGGACCCCATACGTCGGTGTGGACGTAGGCTAGAATCCCTTTGGTACGGTGAATTGCAGTACCAAACTTGATTCTTGTTTGCTTGCCCAATACACAATGCTCGCAGAACTCAAGCTTCCCCGTCTTGGCGCCTTTCAACAGGCCTTGCTTTACCAACCCTTGTAAAGCCTTCTCACCGACATGCCCTAGGCGCATGTGCCAAAGTTTGGAAGTGTCTGATGCATCATCTTCTGAGCTGGAACTGGTGGAGACAGCCACTCTCCCTGTGACTGTAGAGCCATCTAGGAAATATAAATTTCCCTGTCGAGTACCCTTTATTGCAACCAATGCTCCTCGAACAACTTTAAGGACTCCACCTTCCATGGTTACTCTGTAACCTTTGGAGTCTAAAACTCCCACTGAGATGAGATTCTTGGTTAGATCTGGTACATACCGTACATCTTCAAGAATTCTGAGTGTTCCATCATGGATCTTCAGTTTAATTGTTCCAATCCCCTTTGTCTGGCAAGCTTGGTCTTTGCCCATCAGCACAACTCCTCCATCGAACTCTCGTAAGCTCGAGAACCACTGCTTGTTAGGACACATATGGAATGAACATCCGAAATCTATTATCCATTCATCAGACTGGCCATATGATGAAACTGTGAAGGCTCCTCCTTCATCATTATCTCCATCTTGTGCAATATTCACCTTCTCTTCTGTCTTATCTTTATTTGGACAATCTTTTGCCCAATGCCCCTTCTGGCGACAAGCTGCACACTCGTCTTTTGCAAGACGTCTTTTGTCTGAAGGTTTCCCCTGGATTTTGAGCGAGACTTTCCTCGCCCTGTATTTCGTCTGTTATTTGTTCTGCCTCTGACTGTTAATGCCTCGGATGTTAAGTCCCTGTTTGCAGACTTATCTTTCCTTCTGAACTCATTGTTCACCAAGGCATTTGCAACATCAATATACTTAATCTTCTCTTTACCGTACAGTAAAGTAGTAGTGAGACGATCATACGAGTCAGGCAAGGAATTTAACAATAACAGTGCTTTGTCTTCATCACCAACTTGATCATCCAAATTCTTCAAATCCGTAATAATTTTGTTGAAGTTATTTAGGTGTTCGTTCATCGAAATACCTTTAATGTAGTCGAAACGAAACAACCTCTTCCTCAAGTAGAGCCGGTTCTCAATGCTCTTTGTCATGAACTTATCTTCCAGCGCCTTCCAAAGCTTCTTCGCAATATCATATTCTGTAAAGGCATACTTCTCCTCTTTTGCAAGGCAAAGTCGGATGGAACTGCAGGCCAGGAGATTCACCCTCTCCCATTCTATCTCGTCCAGGTCATCTGGTTTGTCTCCCAGAGTGAAGTGCAGGTTCATTTGGACAAGCATATCCTTAACTTCGAATCTCCACATGCCGAAGTTGCTACTTCCATCGAACTTCTCTACCTCGAACTTGGCATGGGACACCGGGGTCCAATGCCTAGAAGTGCTTGTACTGGCTGAATTACTTACGGACTCGGTTGATCTAGATTCTGCCATTTTAGAAACTTCAATTCAAAAAAACTGACCGTACAGATGTGTCCGGAATACTCCAAATAGTTGGGAAGCACTATTGGATCGTCAAAAACGGACTCCGAATGGCTCCGATCTGGCAAAAACACTTTGGACGGGTCAGATCTGCAAAATCTGGTGCGCTGAGATGCACCGGATAATTTCTCCGGTCAACGGCTGGTCAACGGCTCGGTCAACGACCCAGGCGGCGCGGTCAACAGAGGATCGGCGGCGCGGTCAACGCGGCTTGACAGCTGGTCAACTCGGCTTGACGGCGCAGTCAACTCGGCTTGACGGCTGGTCAACGCGGCTTGGTCAGCGGCTCAGGCTGACTGGGCAGGGCACGTGTCCGACACGTGGCTAACGTGTCGGCTGACTAGGTCGTCTTCTTCACTGAGCGGCGCGTGGGGCGCGTGTGGCGCGTGGGTTTCACGCGCAATATTCTCCTGGCGCGTGACGGCGCGTCGAAGCTCTTCTGGGCTCTGTTTTTGCTGTTCTGGACTCCTCTCGGGGAGTTCTTCCTCCTGGTATGGTCAAAAGTGGATTTTCAGCACTTCAAAATCTAGGCACTTTCGGGAAAAATTCGATTTTTTGCAACCCGAGCTCTGATACCAATTGTTGCGAATCGGGGGCACACCAGGGAACTCAAACAAGCAATAACACACAAGATTTAACGTGGTTCGGCAAGTCGTCTACGTCCACGGGCAGCGGATTCACTATATTGAACAAAATGGTAAGAATTACAACACTCTCTGTAATTCTCTCTCTCTCTTTGCTCTCTAAGCTCACACCTCTCTGTTATCTCAGCTGTACCTCTCGACTCTCCTTAGCTTCTCTATATATAGAGATTACAAATGCAAGAGAAAGTCTTTGAAATGAGCTGGCTGCCAGCCCATTGTTGTGCTTTCCGTGGCTTTCCAGATTGATGCTTCACATGGCTTCTCATGGCCTCATGGCCAACTCACATGGCCTCATGGCTTCCCCACCATGTAGCTGGCTGCCACTTTCCATCACATGGCCAGAATCTGTAGCCAATATTCAACAACTATTTGAAACCAAACAGATTTGTATTTGAAATATGTTTGCAATTCTAACAGTTCACATAACAAACAATATCACACACAATGAAAGAGAGAGCTTGCCGGTTTGGAGAATTTACTCTATTTTATATCCGGGTATGAAGATTGTCGACTAGCATTACTCTAATTAAACTGAACTCAACACAATCAATTTTAACCCCGTTTTATTTGGGAATTGGACACAATTGCCAAAAAAAAAAAAAAAAAAAAAAAAAACAATGATATATAAATAGAAAAAGTATATGAAATTTATATATAGAATGATGTGGTTGTATCAGTTTTATCATTTTTGAACAGTGTACCTATTAAGATAACATTTAATTAAAAAAAGTCATCATCATAATTTCTTTTAGACAAGTGTCATCGTCATCATTATAGTGAAAAATTTTATGTACCTTGACAAAATCTTGGACCACATTGGTAATAAATAGCTCACTCTCTATGATTTTGTTTACTGAAAAATTCTTTCCGTTCAATATGTAGATGTTCATCCTTAGTTCAATGGATCTTGAAAACAATTTCTTTGAAAGAATGGATTATTAATGGTGAATGCCATAAGTTTAAGAAAACTAATTTACCTTTCCATCCAAGAAATGGTGTTGAGCTGAGTTAAAAAATTCCTCTTTTTGAACATTGCTCCTCCGTAACTCTTGCAAGCATTGGAATGCTGAAGGGAGTGCCTTCAAGTTGGGACAATTGATTACTTTCACGATCTTCAACAATGTTCCTTCAAACGTGCAAGTTTGAAGGCACAAACTCCTAAGGTTTGGCAGATCACAGAGTTTGAGACTCCTTAGTTGAGGGAATATGCAAATATTTGTTGTGACATCAGAACCTACTTTTGGTTCCTTATCAATGATCACTTCCATCACACCACATTCAATTACCTCTATTTCTTGTAGTTTCCCCAGAAGTTTGGCTAGAGAAGCTGAGAATATATATCTCAAACTGCCACAACCTTTAATTATTAGGGATGTTAGGTTTTGTAAACCTTGAATTCCTGGTAAATTGTCTTTCCAAACATGTGTCAACTTTGGTAGATGTCGTAGGTTCACATTTGTTAATGAATGCAATAGTGTATCTGGATGGCCTTCCCTAGTAATTAGTCCTTCAAGGTCAAGTAATACTTTCACAGATCGACGCCGTTTCACTTCAAGTAGTTCAAGACTTTGCATGCCCTTAATCAAATTGGATGGAAAAAGAATATTCGAAAACCCATGACACAATTTAACTCTCATCTCTCTTAGTTTAGCTTGAAGTTTGTCAGGCCATATCTCAATCAGATTATCCATTGCAGTGACAGACAACTTCTCAAGGGAAGTCAATTTAACCTGTAAAGTCGATTTCACAAGGTGAAAAGTATAATTAAACACGCGAAACTTTATTTCCATTTAATTTTAAATTAATATACTTCAAAGTTAAATAATTACACTTCAATATTTCTTTAAAAAATTTGAACATTCAAATTTAACTATACATTACTTAAAGTTTCTAATTTCAAAGTGTTATAAGAAACAAGATAATAATCATAGGAAATGAGATCCGTATAACTGTACAAGCAATAACATTAATGGGTAAATAAGATTTCAACACCTAACATCAAAGAAGTAAATGTGAGACAAACTCTTGTCCAACGAGAGCATGTAATTGAAATTTGGATGTAATTGAGGGATCAATAAAGTAGAGCCTACATTGCTGGCCATTACTACTACTATTATCAATCATCATAGTGAGTTAATTATCGAAGAAGTAAACTATTGGCCAATAAAAGAATAATCTTCTTCTTTTTTTTCTTGATGTAAGAACAATCCTAATTTTAAACTTGCTAACTATACCTTTTCTTTTCTTTCTCCACTTTTTCTTCACGAGGAGTGACTTACAACCCTATTTTTTCTTTTTCTTTTTTTCCTTTTTTTTTTATCAGGAAAAGAGAATTCATTGATGAAGAAAACAATGTATAAGTACATAAGGGAGTACAAGAAACCCTAACCAAAGACCACATCATTGCTAGATAAGATCATTCCAACTAGGTTGGCACCATCTACCTAGCCAATCATGTGCAAAGTCTCAGGAAGAGAGCAGGAGAAGAAAAAAAGAAAAGAAAACACCACAGATGGCAAGATGCTATCTGAGGAGCTGAAGAGATAAAGGAAAGTTACGCATTGATTCTGTTATTCTTGACACCATCCAGGGAGAAGATGAAATCATTGATTTGAGTAATCTGTCATATTAGCAAAACTTTTCTCCCAAAAGGAGATTCTGACTTTCACCAGTTCCACAAGGTCATCCCAATGGTGTTCCTTTCGATTCTTGACTTATTATTTTAATCAAACTTAGATGGCAGAAATCATACTAAACTCAAAATGCTTGTCGAGTTTGAGTTCAAAGAAAGACTGATCAAGAAAGCAAATCAAATATCGACTGTCTGTTTGTTTGTGTGTACATGTGTATATGTTACGACATGAGAAAAATCAAACAAAAGCAGCACATGGTTGAGTTTTTAGCTGTCTTGTGAGGTTTGAAAGGATTTAAGAATGGCTTAGGCTTTAAGGATTGAAACGAAAAAAGTTAAATTTAGAACAGGGCGTATGAAATCACAAAAAAAAAAAAAAAAAAAAAAAAGGAAAAAAGTGTAGATGAAATTATTAGATGGTAGCCCAAGATGAAATTATTCTATTCCACCAAGTCAAACACTTTCCCAAAAATAAAATTTGCAATACAGAAAGACATTAAATTTAAAATTTAAAATAGTTACAAAATTTTTGAAAAATTATGTGAATTTATTTAATTTAACTGAGCAAAATGGCAGGAAAAAAAAATTCATTTGGCCAATTTCACTTGATTAAGGCACAAGAATTAGTTTGGTTTAATTTGATAAAATAGTTAAGAAATTCCAATTATATCCCTTGTAGAGTCAAAATATAAAAGAACTTATAAACCAAACATACGGCATTCATTGTTTTTTAAATTAAAAAATTACGACTTCAAAAATGAGGAACATCACCATCTATCTACGAAGCATCAACACGTCCCCAGGGCCTGCGTATGAGTGTCGGACACGTGTTTGACACTCTCTCTAACGTGTCCATTTTTTTTTGAATTTTTCCAGCCAGACACGCCGTGGACACGCGATGACACTTTCCGGACACACGCAACGTGGATCAAAGAAGCCCTAACCTATTGGAGAGGAGAGAGAGAGAGAGAAAGAGTCTATGGAGGATCGATTGAAGGAAGAAGCCCTAACCTGTTCAAAAGAGATCAATCGAAGAAGCCCAAGAAGCCTTGAGGTATTTTTCTTCGTCTTCTCTGTTCTTCTTCTTCTCTTCGTCTTCTTTGTCCTTCTTCTTATTTCTTCTTCTTCTTTACTTTATTTCTTCTTCTCCTCTGTATTCTGTTTCGCCTCCCTTTTCTATTTCTTCTCTTCATCTTCGCTGATTTTTTCTCTTCCTTTTCTGATTTCACCTCTCCCCCTCTTTTGCTTCTCTTTTTTTTTTTTCTATTTCTCTCTCCTTTATTTTCCTAATTTCTCCCCTCCCTTTTTTTTATTTTTTTCTTTTTTCTTTTATCCTTATTTTGTGTTAAACCTAAAATTCATAGAACAAATTATTTTTATTTTAAAAACTCAATTTTTATTAAAAAAAATTTAGGAAATATATTTATTAATTTTATTATTATTGTAATTGTATAAGAAGCAATGATTTTTTTAAAATTTTAGACATATAATAAATAAATAAATTATATATATTAAATGCATCGCCAGCGTGTCGTGTCTCCCATTTTTAAAAAATTTATGCGTTCGTGTCATGTCATGTGTCCGTATCCGTGCATCGTAGCCCTTTATATATCTAGATGAGAAGAAATCACATTTAAAAAAAAAAAGTACTAAATAAATAAATAGATATAAATAAAAAGTTAGCAGGTAACGGACCAAACTTTATGGCTATTCCCCTTTAAAGTTGAATGATTCTTTAAGGGTTCACGACTATGCTTTATTTTTTTTACCTTTAAGGTAATTAATAGACAATGATTAATAATTTTAAAGTAAAGGATGTGGTAGAGATGTGGATGATGCATTGGGTTAATACTTTTGTACAAGAAAGATTATTTCTTGCTAAAGGCAATGAATGATTATTTCTTCCTTATTATGGATCTTTCTTATCTTATGTGGTGGTTGTTGGTGTTGGGGTTGCAAGTATGTACTCTTTGATTTTTTTAAATGGTTGATTGTCCTGTTTGAAGTAATTTACTTGATATTGTAAAAATATAATATTTTCCACCACTATATATATATGTATATATATCTTGCCTACATGGGGTCTTTCTTTAGTTGTTCCTTTCCTCTCTGGTAGGGTCTTCTTGTATTATGTAGTTAGTGGTAGGCTTGTGGGTTTGTATTGTTCACCATTTTTAAATGGTTTAATTGTCCAATTGACATAATTGTCTTGATATTTGTAAAATTCAATATTCCATTATCAATTGACAAAAATAAATAAATAAATAAGATCCTTTGGGGCATGTCAGTGAGAAGGTCAGAGGTTCAAGGTTCAAGCCAATAGAGCGATTGCGGCCCTTTCATTGTAATCTTACTAACCTACTAACAGCCTATCGTTTTCGTAAAAACAAAAAAAGAACATATTTCAAATAACTATGTTAATCAAGTTTCAAATTCATTTATCAAACTCTGAATTCATTCTTAAAATCAAGATATAAAATACTACATCAAGCTAAAAGTTATATTCTGAAAATGAGTGGTGTCAAGTGCATACCGTAAAATAGCAATTTAAAATTCCACCCAGTAGAATTCTAGTAAAACAAAGACACTTGTAAAAATCTCTATCGCACAACTACATGAACCTCCTTTAAAGGTTATGTTAAATGATTTATAGAGGGAAAAGAGAAGAAGAGGGATCCAAATCCAACAATCAAACATAGCCTAAGTGCTTTAATACAATATTAATAATTAAGCATCTTATATATATATATTGTCTTAACCTCAAATCCCTCCATTTCAAATTCTTCCATCCCAATACAACCCTAATGTTTTAAATAATTTGGTCAAAGTTCACAAAATTACAACCTGAACTTCAACTAAGCTTTTAATCAAAATACTAAGCATATTGACACGATGAACATACTAAACTTTAAGGTGGCCATTTGTTCCAGGATATACTAATTTCAGGTTTAGTTTGATATTCTTATCTTCCATCTAAACATATTCAATTCAAAATATATTATATTCACATTTATACATTGATACATTAGATGCAATTATGCAAGAAATCATGGATACACGTTATAACCCAAAAGTTCCACAGAAAATAGGAAAACGAGGTGCTCTTAAATAATCAAAGAAAGCATACCTTGTTGTCAAAGAGCTACTGAATGTAGGCAAAAGCAGTAGCAGGAGTGGAAGAAGGGCAGAGACTATTGAGCTTTGGTATTTCCATGAGATCTAAACACTCCAATTGTGGTAGTTCAATTGCATTCATGGCTTTATCTGTTGTTGTCGCTGCTATCTCATGGTCTCCTCCTTCATTCGAAACAATTACTTCCATCATACAACATTCAGATATCTCAATTTTCTCCAGTTGCATAAGATTTTTGGCCATAGAAAGTGAGAACACACTTTCCAGTTTATCACAACTAAACAAATCTACAAATCTCAAGCTGCCAAGCCATTTAAGTGGAGGGGGACCCATCCACAAATGTGTCAGTTCAGGCAAAAAAATTTGTAGCTGGCCTTGACAAATAATCCCTTTGAAATTATTTAGTCCAAAAAGACGCATATTCTCTAACACAGGGAAAGGGAAGGCTCTCTGCAAAACCACCTCATCTGGTTTGTTGATAAGGAATTCCAAACCATCACAGTATGACACTGACAAATTCGTCAAGTGTTCAAAACCATTTTTGTCTAAATCACTGAGAATATCAGTCAAACCCTTAATTGACTCTCTAAGGCCTGAATTTTAGTGCTCTTCAATAGCATCTATAAGGTTACTATCCATAAGATCAGTCACATCCAGTGAACTGAGATTCAACTCATTTGGTAATGGATAATAAGGCCAGGCCGTGGTGGTACTAGATGGGTGAACTGTTATATTGAACTTTTTCACCTTCTCAATGACCCAATATCTTGGAAAGGATTTAATATTGAATAGATCAATATCCAAAGCCACTAAATTGGACAAGGATGCAAGCTCAGCAATGATTGCATTAGTTCTTTCCATACTTTCTTCTTTTCCATCACCAGCCAATCTTTTAAAGCTGCTCCCGATATACAGCTCTTGTAGCATTGATAAACTTGACAAAACACCTGGGTAAATCCATTCCACTTTGCAATTCAACAAATCAAGTACCTTCAAGTGAGCAAGACGACCTATTATTTCTTTTGGCAATTCCTTGATACAAGAGTCGGCAAAACTCAAAATCTCCAGATTCTCTAATGCTGCGATTACAGAGGCATCATTATAGCGACCGCAGTTATCCCTTTACTATTCTGTTGTATTCCGGACTCGGTTCCGTGAAGTTGGTAGTGGTATCTATCTTGTTGTGTCCTTTAATTTCACATGATTGAGTTTTAGGATGTCTTGGGCAGGGTTGTCACAGGTTGGTTAGGCCTTGGTTTCAATTCCTTGTTGCCCAGGTTTTTGGTGTTACGCTTGAGCGGATTTTGGTTTCTAGTCTAGCGCTCGAGCGGGTTTCATTGCGCTCGAGCGGGGATTGCACACCTCCAGTATTTCGGGCTTCTGCAAAACTTCTGCAGATGTGATTTCTGCGCTCGAGCGGGTTTCTTTACGCTCGAGCGGTGGCGCTCGAGCGGGTCGGTTGGCACTCGAGCGGGTAGTACCTTCTGGGTGTAAGTTCTGGGAGGTGGAAATCTACGCTCGAGCGGACTGGTTTTCACGCTCGAGCGGGAGTGCTTTATTCTTGTGTCTTGGCGCTCGAGCGGGCCTTATTGCGCTCGAGCGTGTCCAGAGTTTTGTTCTGGGCGCTCGAGCGTCGTGTTCTCCGCTCGAGCGGGTCATACGTATATGAGTTATCCGCTGGGTGATTTTAAATCACTTTTTGCTTTTCTTTCTCTCTCCTACTTTTTCTAAAAACCTTTTTGAGAGCTCCTCTCTCTAAAATCTTGCCTTCTCTCTAGATTTTGATCTAGCTAGGGTGAGTTCCTCACCTTCGGCCTTTGTAAAAGTTGTGTTGATCGTCGAGGGCGTCGTTTTCATCCGAGAATCTTGGTCTTTGGAGCATTTTAATTTTTGTCTTCATCTCCATTGGAGCTCAAAGTTCGAGGTAGGGATATCCTACTCCTCTCTATGGATTTTGTCTTTAAATTTGCCATTTTGAGATGTTGGGGTTGGTTTGGTAATTTTGTGAAAGTTTGGGACTTTTGTGTTATTTTACAAAAGTTGGGGTTTTATTTATAATAAACCTAGATGCATGTTTGGCATAGAGAAATGGAATAAATGTTGAATCATTGATGAAAATGGGACCTAAGAGTCGTAATGTTAATTATGGAAATAACCTAATTACATCGTTTGATTAATTGGGATAATTAATTGTGAGAAATGAGGAAATGAAATGAAATTGTTGAGATTGGGAATGTATGGGGTTAAAGGGTGTAGTTGAATTAATTATCACTCACCGAAATGAAATGTTGATTGAATATCCATTGTGCATTTATTTTCTGTTTAGAGATAACTGCTTTGGGCTATCGGTGGAGGATAGTCGTGATTGTTGTAGACAATGCATGATGATTAGGCAAACGAAAACTAATCAATAGAATGTGTCATGGAATTTGACGGTTGATAGAATACATTAACTATATGTATTGGGTGATTGTATATAGAACCAATGTGTTTGTATACGTTATGTGTGTAAAGGAGGAGATGGGGGATGTACTCCGCGGTTTAGGGGAAGATGGGGGATATACCTCTAAACCGGATAGCGTTGGGAGGAGATAGGGGATGAACTCCGTAGATACAGTTCATATGCTTGTCTAGAGAAGTGAAGATAGAGCTCATATGCTTATCTTTGTGAAGTGTAGATACAGCTTTTATGCTTGTCTGTGAATGTGGGATATAGTTGTTATATATATCTGTTGAGAATGTGGATATAGCTTATACACTTATCTGTGAATGTGGGATGTAGTTTTTATACACACCTGTTGAAATGATGATAGAGCTAATATGCTTATCTGTTGAAAAAGGGAAAATGAAAAGTAACTTGGACTCGTAAGTCGTATGACATAAAATGTGATTTATGTGGATGTATCAGTGTTGACCATCTATCAATTGCTAATCTTTTAGTCATTGTTCATGGTTGGTTTAGTGTATTTCTACTGGGCTGTGGCTCACCCTATATGGGAACATTATTTTAAGGTACAGGTAGCATGCCACCTCCAAGGACATAGCTTGGGAGGCTAGATGCGAGCTGATTTATTTTTGCTGTTTAGTTTCTTTTGGTGTATTACATGTATATTCAAGCCAAGGGCTTAATGTGTAGATGAGTTAGCATCCTTTTGTTGTAACCAAGTGTTAACTTGGAAAGCTGTAAGCCCGTAGGGCATTTTGCTTTTGTTATTAACATGTAATACTATTGTAATGAAACTCTTATTAATAGAAGAATGTGGATATTTTGCATGTCAAGGAATGTCTCAATTGAGGGTTTAATGTCATTATTTTGAGGGCGTTACAACTTGGTATCAGAGCGTACCGGCTTCGAATACTTTGGGTACGTGGGAAGTGATTAGGATCACAATGGGTTTGTCTCGCTCGATAGAGACTTAGATGTAGTGTCATATGCTATGTGCTTAATTGATAACATGCTTATGTGCTTATGTGGGTATGAGATTTAGTTTCTAGGATGTTGATTGGATCCATGGGTTGCTGGGAGTCTTGTTGGAAAAGCACTTGATCAATGTTGTTTCTAACCGGAACTCTAGTAACGCCTCGGAACTATCATTATCCGGAAATGAAATTCGTAAGTGCTTATGTGTTTATGTGCTTACGTGGAGTGAATTACAGTTGTCCATGCACTAGGACGTGAGTGTTTAGTTTCGGCACATTTGTGAATGTGCTAACGTTCTGTATTACCTTTATTAGGATGTCTGGACGAGGAAGAGGTGCTAGGCGTGGTAGGCCTGCGAGGCAGGAAGTACCGTTACCGGAGGAGGTTCCGGCAGTGCAGGAGGGAGTTGGCCAGGCCAATGTGGCCGAGCCAGCAGGTCAACAGGCTATGAGTGCCTTGGCACGAGAGATAGCAGGGGCTTTGGGTATTCTTAGAGCTGGGAATCAGGCAGCTGAGGCAGGGCCTTCTTTCTTGAAGAGAGAGTTTTTCCGGTCTAATCCGGATGAGTTTATCGGGGATCCAAAGGAGCCACTGAAGGCAGATGAGTGGCTAGAGCAAATGAGTAAGACGTTCGAGATGCTTGGCATCGAGGACGGAGCACTGAAAGTGACCTTGGCATCCTTCCAGCTGAAGGGAGATGCGGGTCAATGGTGGAAGTACGAGAAGGCTCGTGTTGGGGGTACTTGGGAGGCGTTTGTGAATGCTTTTCAGGAGAGGTTTTTGTCTGCAGCAGCTAGGGAGAAGCTGAGGGATCAGTTTAGCCGGCTTAAACAGCAGGGCTTGTCAGTGGCCGAGTTTGAGGCTACTTTTACCAGTCTGTCCAGGTTTGCACCTGAACTGGTGGCGACTGAGCAACGCCGTTGCTATGAGTTTGAGAGGAAGTTGAGGCGGGGCCTCAAGTTGAGAGTTGGTGGGTCTTACATCCGAGAGTATAGACACCTGGTAGATGCTGCTGCTCATATGGAGATTATGATGCAGGAAGAGGAGGAAGAGCAGAAGGGCTCCAAGAGGAGCCAGGATGGTCAGGGTGATGGCAGGAGGCAGAGGGGTTATAACCCTCAGCAGCCTCAAGGTGTAGTTTCTAGATCGACCTTTCCAGTGCCGAGTGCAGGCTCGGGGAGAGGCAATCAGGGGGAGTTTGCTTGTTACAAGTGTGGCCAGCTGGGTCACAAGGTTTCAGTTTGCCCGCAGAAGGGTGGGGGTCAGAGAGCTGCTTCTTCTTCAGCTAGACCGCAGAGTCAGAGTTTGGGCAGGGGGCAGCCCTTGTCTTGTTATCAGTGTGGACAGCCTGGGCACTTGAAGAGGTTTTGCCCGCAGTTGAGTGCCACTTCGGGAGCGTCTGGTTCCAGGTAGACGCAGAGTTTTCAGCCAGCTCAGTCTGTGCAGGCCTCGAGAGCCAACCAGGGGGCTTCGTCATCCCAGTCAGTATAGCAGTCGTATGCTCCTAGAGGTGAGCAGGGGGATCAGGGGCCCACAGGGCGCGTGTATGCTGTTACCGCGCAGGATTTGGTACCGGCTCCGTCGGTAGTGAGAGGTACTTTTCTGTTTTGCAACTCGGTTGCTAGTGTGTTGATTGACACAGGTGCATCTCATTCTTTTGTATCTGCTGCATTTGCATCTATTTTGGAATTGGAGTTAGCACAGTTAGCATCTCCTATTTGTGTGGTATCGCCTTTGGGTGATGAGTTGATCTTGAAACAAGGTGTTAGAGGTTGTGATATAGAAGTCGCCGACCATAGGATTCCTTTTCCGTTTGTTGTCATGCCCATGAAGGGTTTTGATGTTATTTTGGGTATGGACTGGCTATCGTCATACCGGGCTGTTATCGATTGCTACCGCCAGAGGGTCACGTTATGTACCTTGAGCGAGGAGTGGTTCCATTTCTTGGGAGACCGGGTTGGTTGTGTTTTGCCACCAGGGTATGATTCGCGAGGGCGAAGTGAGCTTAGTGGTCTACTTGCTAGCTTTGAGAGTGGTGAGTGTGATGAAACCCAGGTTGTTTTGCCGAGGGTAGTTTGTGAGTACTCGGACGTCTTTCCCGAGGATCTCGTTAGTTTGCCACCTCATAGGGAGATTGAATTCTCCATTGATTTAGTGCCCGGCACGGCGCCAATTTCTACGGCACCTTACCATTTTACTCTAGCAGAGTTGGTTGAGTTGAAAGTTCAGCTCCAGGAATTGCTAGATAAGGGATTTGTTCGCCCTAGTGTTTCGCCGTGGGGAGCACCAGCCCTCTTTGCTAAAAAGAAAGATGGTGCCTTGAGATTGTGTATAGACTACCAGAATACAACAAAAAAGGTCTTTGGTGACAGACTGATTTTGTCTCCAAACATCAAAATTTCGTCACTAAAGTGATCTGTGACGAAAAAAATTTGTCACCACGTTCGTGGCCTATACGTCGTCACAAAAAGTACCTGGTGACGAAAAACAGTTTCGTCACCTATTTTTCATTTTTGGCGACGAAATGTTTCGTCTCCAAATGTTGAATTTTTCGTCCTCTAAAACACCAATTTCGTCACCAAAACTAAATAATATTTTATTTTAATTGTTTTCTACGACGAAATATTTCGTCACCAAATATATTTTTGTGACCAAAGTTTTCCTCACCAATGATATAGATTAAGGTGACAAAAAAATTCGTCACTAAAATGTGCAAAAAAGAAAATTATTCAATGACAAAAAACATTTTGTCACCAAATATTTCAATTTAGCGACGAAATATTCAGCAAATGTGACGAAATTATTTGTTTCATACTATATCATTAGTGACAAAATTATTCGTCATGTTTTTTGAAAACTTATAGCAACATTTTTTATTTCGTCACTAATAAAAATTAAAAATTTTGAAAATGAGGGTACTATTTTCTTCCGAAATTTTTTCTTTTCAGTAACAATTCCCTGCGCATTTCAATAACCTGTTCAATAAAATATCTATTACAAATCAATACAAAAATCTGTTCATTATCATAAACATCACAATCGAATTTTAGCTCTATCCACAAAAATACAACATGAATTGCATGCGGATTATAAACATGTCTCCTAATATCCACAAAAACGTTTACTAATATCCACAAAAATATAATATCAACCATATGCAGATTACCAAACACATCTCCTAATATCCAACAAAAAATATGTCTACTAATATCAACAAAAATAAAATATCAAGGGCGGATTACCAAACATGCCCCTTAATACTAACAAAAATATAAAATTTACAACACAACCAAAATACATGTAAGGTAATATGAACAAAAACACAAAATGAGCTACCATTGGCCCTCCAAATTACCAAACACGTCCATATCAAATCTCGAATCTGCAAAAAAATGAAAAAAAAAAAAAAAAAGTTAGACAATTATTATCTTATCTATAACATATACAATTTAACATGCATTTTTAGACTTAGTTTTCAAACCGGGAGTCCCGTGCTAGTTCCGTAAGTTTCCACAACTCACATTGGTCCATCCCGAGGTGTTTGAGGTGTTTCCCGGGCCGTCTCGTGGCTGTTGCACAATTTTCGCCCCCGAAGGCCTATTTTCAAGCTTAAGTGTGAAAAAGTGCATTTTTGGACTTAGTTTTCAAACCAGGAGTCCCGTGCTAGTTCCGTAAGTTTCCACAACTCACATTGGTCAATCCCGAGGTGTTTGAGGTGTTTCCCGGGCAGTCTCGTGGCTGTTGCACGATTTTGGCCCCCGAAGGCCTATTTTTGAAGCTTAACTGTGGAAAAGTGCATTTTTGGACTTAGTTTTCAAACCGGGAGTCCCGTGCTAGTTCCGTAAGTTTTCACAACTCACATTGGTTCATCCCGAGGTGTTTAAGGTGTTTCCCGGGCTGTCTCGTGGCGGTTGCACGATTTTCGCCGCCGAAGGCCTATTTTCAAGCTTAAGTGTGAAAAAGTGCATTTTTGGACTTAGTTTTCAAACCGGGAGTCCCGTGCTAGTTCCGTAAGTTTCCACAACTCACATTGGTCAATCCCGAGGTGTTTAAGGTGTTTCCCGGGCCATCTCGTGGCTGTTGCACGATTTTGGCCCCCGAAGGCCTATTTTTGAAGCTCAACTGTGGAAAAGTGCATTTTTGGACTTAGTTTTCAAACCGGGAGTCCCGTGCTAGTTCCGTAAGTTTCCACAACTCACATTGGTCAATCTCGAGGTGTTTAAGGTGTTTCCCGGGCCGTCTCGTGGCGGTTGCACAATTTTGGCCCCCGAAGGCCTATTTTTGAAGCTTAACTGTGGAAAAGTGCATTTTTGGACTTAGTTTTCAAACCGGGAGTCCCGTGCTAGTTCCGTAAGTTTCCACAACTCACATTGGTCAATCCCGAGGTGTTTGAGGTGTTTCCCGGGCAGTCTCGTGGCTGTTGCACGATTTTGGCCCCCGAAGGCCTATTTTTGAAACTTAACTGTGGAAAAGTGCATTTTTGGACTTAGTTTTCAAACCGGGAGTCCCGTGCTAGTTCCGTAAGTTTTCACAACTCACATTGGTCCATCCCGAGGTGTTTAAGGTGTTTCCCGGGCTGTCTCGTGGCGGTTGCACGATTTTCGCCGCCGAAGGCCTATTTTCAAGCTTAAGTGTGAAAAAGTGCATTTTTGGACTTAGTTTTCAAACCGGGAGTCCCGTGCTAGTTCCGTAAGTTTCCACAACTCACATTGGTCCATCCCGAGGTGTTTAAGGTGTTTCCCGGGCCGTCTCGTGGCGGTTGCACGATTTTGGCCCCCGAAGGCCTATTTTTGAAGCTTAACTGTGGAAAAGTGCATTTTTGGACTTAGTTTTCAAACCGGGAGTCCCGTACTAGTTCCGTAAGTTTCCACAACTCACATTGGTCCATCCCGAGGTGTTTAAGGTGTTTCCCGGGCCGTCTCGTGGCGGTTGCACGATTTTGGCCCCCGAAGGCCTATTTTTGAAGCTTAAGTGTGACATTGTTTGAAACACGGGGTAGGGGCATCATCACTCTAGAGATTTATAATTAAATAAAACAAAAAATGCCATTGCATGAGATGCTAACACAGCTCAATGAGCTTCTCACATGCCAAAAATGCCTTAAGCTTCAACTAGCTGATTTTATTTTGCTGTCCATCAGCCAAACAAGTTACAGAAAGAATACATGCACACGTAACAAAAATAAATTGATGTGCACTTAGCAACAATAACATGAGCTTGAGGATGTGCCAAAAACCCTCCATGCGCTGCCTCTATTGGTATGGGCTTGGGGAGAACCTATTGGGTGGAGAAAGGTTTTTGGCATATTTCCTAAGAAACGTACCACCAAAGCTCAGGTGGACCTCTCTTAAAATTTTAGTTTCTAGTAATAAGGAAAAGCATATATTCAATGAACATGTGGCAAGTCACTTGCCATCACACATTGTGGAAATACAATATGTTTGCTTCTTAAACATTTGGGAAACAATTTTCTCAATGTTTCCCTGACAGTAATGGAAGTCCAAAAATGTACTAGACAGTTAATTATCTTTTATAGATTATGCAAAAGACCCTCTTCAGCAGGTTCATGAATACTCCTACATTATGCAAAAGACCCTCTCGATTTGCAAATGTAAAAACTGGCAATGCCTGCATTAACCATTTTTAAGGTTAGAATGGCCTATTCACAAGCATACTTAACGCTACTTGTATACTCCTAGAAACTAGCACACTCCTTAGATTTGTGCCCTAATTTAAAATTGAAACTTCATGGGAAAATGCTTCTAAGTTCTAAGACTCTCCTCACTATAACCAATATAGCGAATATCTTAACAAGAGTGATGTTCAAATTTCTTGATAATGTGACTCACACACCCCAGATGTGTCTAATATTATCGCTAAAGAAAGATATGACATGCATTATCAACAAAACTGAAGTATGAGAAAATTTCTAATATAAAAAAAGGACACAGTAATAGAGAATTAACAACAATAAACATGGTAATATGGTTCATATACATGACATGATGGAGCTTCTTCCATATTTTGCAATTGCAAATACAAAAATCCAGATAATTAACTTTATTTTCGTCTTTTCTTTTGTAATGCACATAAACAAGACACATAAATTTATAATACAGCGCCATGCATGTGTCCTACTTCAAAATGTGTTTGGTCAATGTGTTTATGTTGTGATGTGTCATTCCCGTATCTATGTTACAAGGCACATAGGAACAAGTTCAAAGAAAATTGAAAAATAACCAAAGATTAAATTACTTTGGAGAGGCAACATTTTACACATATCAATCAAACAATAGCATATTTAAAAGAAATGTGTACAAAACCAAGTTTAAAAAGAAAATGATAAGGTGGAAGAAAGTAACAATAATCATAGTTTCAAATGGAACATGGAATTCAATCTAGATGTATTATGATTTAACATTAGATTTATAATATTCAAAAGAAGAAACTTATGTAGATGTCACACACACACACACACACACAATTGTGAGATATTTATGAAATTTAAATAGTAGAAGGATAGCAAAGAGAAAGTTCTTAAGTTGTAGTTGTGTCTCAACTAAAATTTTCCCCTCATATAGTGAAATTACTTGTGACCCTGTGGTTCAAATACCCTAATCCTCTTAATTTTATCTGTCCAAATCAAACAAGATCTTAAGTCAGATGCATATACTTTGAGCTTACTCTTCCAAGTAGAAATCCTTCATGAAGAATGGAATATGACTCAATTGAAATAAGATAAATTGTTAGTGGCCACTACTTGCGTATTATAACTTTGTTGTTGACTACAAATGGAATTAAAAAAACAAGAGTAATCAACCCAAATGCATAGCAATGTATCAATTGTCTAAGCAAGTGTGTTTTCAAAGTGACAAAAACAGGCAAGGTTCTAAATAACACATAACATATTGTTGTACATGTTTACATTGTTCCCATCCTCGATATTCACAATCACACAATTCAGCGGGTAAAGAAAGAATTACGTTTTAACTGGTTGACAGATAAATAAATGTTACACAGTAAGGATTATTTCTAAAAAATCATAAATGAAGAACATTCAGACTTCTACAAATACAGAGAACAGAAATTTGTTATAAAAATGAGAAGTTAAACAATCGAAATAATACCTTCAAAGAGCAACACATCACAGCAACTGAGTGATGCCAAAGTGTTTTGAGAATCGATTCACGTCCTTCATTAACAAACCTAAAAAGCACCTGTCAAAGAAGCAATCAACGAACCTAGAATGTAAGAAATTTGTTAACTGGTGTCCTTAACTATCATGTACACTAACACTTGTCATGTACATCAAATGTCCAAAGTGCTTCTATAACTTAAGTATCAGAAGATATGTTGCTAGTAAGTCCAGTTCACTCACAAATAATAAGTTGCGTCAGAGGTGGTCAAATGTACTAAAGCAGTGTTGTCCAAGCTTCTAAGAAAAACTACGGAGATTTGATAAGGATGGTCTAAACAGTCCTATATTATTTTAATGTTACCTTAACAACATATTTTCTTAACCATAGATTACCAATTCAAATTAAAACATACTGGAATACTTTTCTGAAGAAAATTATCATTGCTTCCACATAAAAACCAAACCAGCCTCTTCATGTATACATCTATATATCCATTATAGAAGTACCAAAAAATAATCAATAAACTCCAAAGAAAGGAACTTTATAACCAAAAAATAGATTTACTCTAATCTTTCCTTATTGAATCTAGCATGACTCAACTTAATTACAAAAGTCAAACTAAAATTCTCATCACCATAAAATAGCTTCCATGCATGATTTTATAAAGGACTGAATATCAGTTTCCTTATGGTAAATTTCACTATTCTGGCCAGCATGCAGAATGTCAATTGTAAGCAATGTTTCTCACCTCACACTCATAGGAAAATGCATTCAAAAATGAATTATAATTATGACATGGACTCCAACATGTTGCACTCAAGTAAGAACCATTTCTAAGTTGCAAAATAAATTATTTGAAAACACACATGTAGCTGAGACAGATCCAACGAGCAAGTGTGGGTGCTTCTGGAGGGACTGGGGGTGGCCACAAACTAACATCAAAAATAAAACGAGAAGGGTAGAGTGCCAATGCCACCCTCTGAACAGATGCTATGAGTGAATATAAAGGATGGAAAGGTGTCCTCAAAGTCGAAGACCAAATGGAGTCTAGAGAAACTAAGAAATGGATAAAATAAAAAATTAAAAAATCCTAGATAAAAAGCAGATTATACAGGTGTAGTGAATACCTTCACGAGTAATCAATGTACAGAATTTGAACCACCATAAAAAGTATTTGGCTGTCCATCATATTAACAATCATTCAGGCTCACAATAATAAAACCAAGCAACACCAGTAACAAACCAGCCTCACCAAACTTGGCATATGGAGACCAACCAGTTGCATTCCTATTTTCTACATAAAACCAAGCAACACCAACAACAACAGAGATAACCACCAAGCCTCATAGCAGCTAATCAATTAAACCACAACCTCAAATCGGAGCATACCAGCATACCACAACCTCAAAACAGAGTAGGAGCAAATCGCATTCAACAATTTACCCAAATGGAAATCGAAAAAAAAATGAGGGAAATCGCATACAAATCTTTATTCACAAAAAGTGTACATATATATATATAGAAAAGAAGATACCTGGTGCGAAATGGATGGAGAAGAGCGCTTCCGGTGGTGTCGCATCAATGAAGAAAAATGAACGGAGAAGAGGGCTTTCGGTGGTGCGATTCGAACGAAGAGAGAGGGCTTCCGGTGGTGCAATTCGGACAGAGAGATAGGGTTTTCGGCAGTGCTCGTGTGCATGTGAGAGGGCAAGGAAGAGATCGATGAGAGGGTTTCACGAGCTCAGACCAGAGAGAGAGAGAGACAGACAGACTGGGTGAGAGAGTGAGAGAAATAGTGCGAGAGAGAAGAGTGATTTGGGAAGACAAAACGGCGTCGTTTTGTCTCCTTGAATTATAGGTGACGAAAATATGTTATCTCTGAAAATTTTTATAGTGGTGACGAAAGTTTTCGTCTCTAATAGGGGTGCCGAAATTTTCCACCAAATTTTTAAGGGCGGGAATTTGTTTTGTGACGAAAAATAAAATTTAGCGATGAAAAAAAATTTCGTCACCTATTATTTTATTTATTTTATGCATTTGGTGACGAAATTTTGTTTTCGTCTCTAAAAATAGTATAATTAGAGACGAAATCTTATTTTCATCACTAAAACATGTATATTTGGAGACGAAATATTTTTTCGTCACCATAGACCTTTTTTGTTGTAGTTGAATCGGGCTACGGTCAAGAATAAGTACCCTATGCCCCGTATAGATGATCTGTTTGACCAGTTGAAGGGTTCCCGTTGTTTCTCTAAGATAGACTTGAGATCGGGTTACCACCAGTTGAGGGTCAGGGAGGAGGATATTCCTAAGACGGCATTCCGTACGCGGTATGGCCATTATGAGTTTCTGGTGATGCCATTTGGGCTTACCAATGCACCGGCAGTCTTTATGGACTTGATGAACCGGATTTTCCGGGAATTCTTGGATCGATTCGTAGTCGTTTTCGTGGACGACATCCTTATCTATTCGTCTTCAGAGGAGGAGCACGAGGAACACTTGAGAGTGGTGCTTGAGTTGCTTAGAGCCCATAGGCTGTATGCCAAGTTTGGGAAGTGTGAGTTCTGGCTAGAAGAAGTCAAGTTCTTGGGCCATGTGGTTTCCGGGGAAGGGGTGTCTGTTGATGCATCCAAGGTTGAGGCAGTGCAAGATTGGGCACAGCCTAAGAGTGTGTTTGAGATCCGCAGTTTTCTGGGATTAGCTGGGTATTACCGCCGGTTTGTGAAAGATTTCTCCAGGTTAGCGTCACCGTTGACTAGACTGACTCGAAAGGGAGTCAAGTTTGTGTGGAGTGAGACTTGTGAAAAGTCGTTCCAAGAGCTGAAAGTCAGATTGACCACCGCTCCGGTTCTAATTATTCCGGAGAGAGGGTTGGGTTATGCGGTTTATTGTGATGCCTCACGAGAGGGTTTGGGTTGCGTGTTGATGCAAGAGGGGAAAGTGGTAGCTTATGGCTCACGTCAGTTGAAAATACACGAGAAGAATTACCCTACGCACGACCTAGAGTTAGCAGCAGTGATCTTTGCCTTGAAAATTTGGAGGCACTACCTTTATGGTGAGAGGTTCGAGGTGTTCTCGGACCACAAGAGTTTGAAGTACCTGTTTACCCAGAGGGACTTGAATTTGAGGCAGAGGAGATGGATGGAGTTCATTGAGGACTATGATTTTGAGTTACACTATCACCCGGGAAAGGCCAATGTTGTGGCCGATGCCCTTAGTAGGAAATCCATTAGTGATGTAGCTTGTATAGCCATCCGGGAATGGGAGATGTTGGGAGCACTTGGTGAGTTTGATTTGCTACTGGGCGAATCTGTTGAGGCTGCGGCCTTGTTTTCTGTTGTTGCACAGCCCACACTTGTGACTAGAGTGTTAAAGGCACAGAGAGATGACCTTGAGGTAGAGTCTTTCCGAGAGAAGATCTCCAGTGGGAAAGTTGAGAAGGGTTTGACGGTGTATCCCGACCTGAGTGTGAGATACCGAGACCGTTTGTACCGGAGTCTTGCCGAGAGGAAGTACTCCGAGAGTTTCACCATTCGCGTCTTGCGGTGCATCCCGGGAGTACTAAGATGTATCGGGATTTGGGTCGCCAGTTTTGGTGGCGGGGTATGAAGAGAGATGTGGTTGTTTTCGTATCAAAGTGCCTTACTTGCCAGCAAGTGAAGGCCGAGCATCAGAGGCCAGCGGGTTTGTTACAACCCTTGCCTATTGCCGAGTGGAAGTGGGAGCATGTCACTATGGACTTCGTTGTAGGTCTTCCGAGGACTCAGCGGGGTAGTGATGCTATTTGGGTGGTTGTAGACCGGTTGACTAAGTCGGTGCACTTTATTCCTATGCGCGTGAGAGATTCGGTAGATCATCTTGCCGACTTGTATATTCGGGACATAGTGAGATTACACGGGGTCCCGGTGAAAATCGTCTCAGATAGAGATCCTCGTTTTACTGCTAGGTTGTGGCAGAGTTTGCAGAGCGCCTTGGGCACTAGGTTGACCTTTAGTACGGCTTATCATCCGCAGACTGACGGGCAGTCCGATCGTACTATTCAGATCCTCGAGGATATGCTTCGGGGTTGTGTCCTGGACTTCAGTGGGACGTGGGAGAGGCACTTACCCTTGGTAGAGTTTGCCTACAACAACAGTTTCCAGTCTAGCATCGGTATGGCACCGTTTTAGGCCTTGAATGGCCGACCGTGTAGGTCTCCAGTTTGTTGGGCCGAGGTGGGTGATGCACCTTTGTTGGGTCCGGAGTTGGTTAGGGAGACGACGGAAAAAGTTGAACTTATCCGTAGGAGGCTTGTTACAGCCCAGAGTCGTCAGAAATCTTATGCCGACCGTAGGAGGAGACCTTTGGTGTTCGAGATAGGTGATCATGTCTTTCTGAAGATATCACCTAGGCGAGGTTTGATGAGGTTTGGGAAGAGTGGGAAGTTATCCCCTCGGTTCATTGGGCCTTTTGAGATCCTTGAGAGGATTGGCGAGGTTGCTTATCGGTTAGCTTTACCGCCGCAGTTATCCGGAGTTCATGACGTGTTTCATGTGAGTATGCTTCGGAAGTATGAGCCAGATCCATCACATGTATTGGATTGGACCGATTTAGAGGTAGATGAAGATGCCTCGTATGAGAAGAGACCGGTTCGGGTCTTGGATAGGCGGGATCAGGTCCTGCGTGGCAAGACCATTCCTTTGGTGAAAGTCTTGTGGAAACATCACGGGGTGGAGGAAGCCACTTGGGAACGTGAGTTGGAAGTCCGTGAGAAATATCCGGACTTGTTTGTTGATATGTAATCTTGTATTTAGATTTTGAACTATTGTTAAACTTAAGAGCTTTTATATATGTCTTAAGTTGTGAAACATTAAAAATGTTTTGGTTTATTGGAAGTATATTTTGGAACTTGCCTCATATGGAAGTTGAATGTAACATTATATATGTTGAATATATTGTCAAAATTGGAATGGAAATGCGTAATGTTGATGCATGTTGAAAGTACATATGTTGTTTACATATTGTGAAATGCCTCTTGTTAAAAGGATGGGATGACCGATAATGGGTCGAATTGTTGAATGTTCAAAATGTAACATTGTTTAAAATGGAGGAAAACCTGTTTTTGAAAACTTGTGTTTAATTTCAGGGACGAAATTCTTTAAGGGGGGGAGGTTATAGCGACCGCGGTTATCCCTTTACTGTTCTGTTGTATTCTAGACTCGGTTCCGTGAAGTTGGTAGTGGTATCTTTCTTGTTGTGTCCTTTAATTTCACATGATTGAGTTTTAGGATGTCTTGGGCAGGGTTGTCACAGGTTGGTTAGGCCTTGGTTTCAATTCCTTGTTGCCCAGGTTTTTGGTGTTACGCTCGAGCGGGTCATTTTGCGCTCGAGCGGATTTTGGTTTCTAGTCTAGCGCTCGAGCGGGTTTCATTGCGCTCGAGCGGGGATTGCACACCTCCAATATTTCGGGCTTCTGCAAAACTTCTGCAGATGTGATTTCTGAGCTCGAGCGGGTTTCTTTACGCTCGAGCGGTGGCGCTCGAGCTGGTCGGTTGGCGCTCGAGCGGGTAGTACCTTCTGGGTGTAAGTTCTGGGAGGTGGAAATCTACGCTCGAGCGGACTGGTTTTCACGCTCGAGCGGGAGTGCTTTATTCTTGTGTCTTGGCGCTCGAACGGGCCTTATTGCGCTCGAGCGTGTCCAGAGTTTTGTTCTGGGCGCTCGAGCATCGTGTTCTCCGCTCGAGCGGGTCATACGTATATGAGTTATCCACTGGGTGATTTTAAATCACTTTTTTCTTTTCTTTCTCTCTCCTACTTTTTCTAAAAACCTTTTTGAGAGCTCCTCTCTCTAAAATCTTGCTTTCTCTCTAGATTTTGATCTAGCTAGGGTGAGTTCCTCACCTTCGGCCTTTGTAAAAGTTGTGTTGATCGTCGAGGGCGTCGTTTTCATCCAAGAATCTTGGTTTTTGGAGCATTTTTATTTTTGTCTCAAACTTCGAGGTAGGGATATCCTACTCCTCTCTATGGATTTTGTCTTTAAATTTTGGCATTTTGAGATGTTGGGGTTGGTTTGGTAATTTTGTGAAAGTTTGGGACTTTTGTGTTATTTTACAAAAGTTGGGGTTTTATTTATAATAAACCTAGATGCATGTTTGGCATAGAGAAATGGAATAAATGTTGAATCATTGATGAAAATGGGACCTAAGGGTCGTAATGTTAATTATGGAAATAACCTAATTACATCGTTTGATTAATTGGGATAATTAATTGTGAGAAATGAGGAAATGAAATGAAATTGTTGAGATTGGGAATGTATGGGGTTAAAGGGTGTAGTTGAATTAATTATCACTTACCGAAATGAAATGTTGATTGAATATCCATTGTGCATTTATTTTCTGTTTAGAGATAACTGCTTTGGGCTATCGGTGGAGGATAGTTGTGATTGTTGTAGACAATGCATGATGATTAGGCAAACGAAAACTAATCAATAGAATGTGTCATGGAATTTGACGGTTGATAGAATACATTAACTATATGTATTGGGTGATTGTATATAGAACCAATGTGTTTGTATACGTTATGTGTGTAGAGGAGGAGATGGGGGATGTACTCCGCGGTTTAGGGGAAGATGGGGGATGTACTTCTAAACCGGATAGCGTTGGGAGGAGATAGGGGATGAACTCCGTAGATACAGCTCATATGCTTGTCTAGAGAAGTGAAGATAGAGCTCATATGCTTATCTTTGTGAAGTGTAGATACAGCTTTTATGTTTGTCTGTGAATGTGGGATATAGTTGTTATATATATCTGTTGAGAACGTGGATATAGCTTATACGCTTATCTGTGAATGTGGGATGTAGTTTTTATACACACCTGTTGAAATGATGATAGAGCTAATATGCTTATCTGTTGAAAAAGGGAAAATGAAAAGTAATTTGGACTCGTAAGTCGTATGATATAAAATGTGATTTATGTGGATGTATCAGTGTTGACCATCTATCAATTGCTAATCTTTTAGTCATTGTTCATGGTTGGTTTAGTGTATTTCTACTGGGCTGTGGCTCACCCTATATGGGAACATCATTTTCAGGTACAGGTAGCATGCCACCTCCAAGAACATAGCTTGGGAGGCTAGATGCGAGCTGATTTATTTTTGCTGTTTAGTTTCTTTTGGTGTATTACATGTATATTCAAGCCAAGGGCTTAATGTGTAGATGAGTTAGCATCCTTTTGTTGTAACCAAGTGTTAACTTGGAAAGCTGTAAGCCCGTAGGACATTTTGCTTTTGTTATTAACATGTAATACTATTGTAATGAAACTCTGATTAATAGAAGAATGTGGATATTTTGCATGTCAAGGAATGTCTCAATTGAGTGTTTAATGTCATTATTTTGAGGGTGTTACAATCATCATCAATAAGTCGGCAACGAAAAAATGACAAGGTTCAGAGGTTGGTCAAATTTTGGAGTGATGTGGGCAGTGATCCATACATATCGGACAAAGCTAGCACTCTGAGTTCTTTCATCCCTTGGTAGAAACTATCTGGGGTCTCTTGCAGTTTGACCTCCTCCATCCCTCTGTGGAGATCAAATGGGTGAATTGATGGTAAGCCAGCATTGCAATCTAGATTTAGAAGCTGGAGTTTTGGAAGTTCTAAACCAGGAAGCCCATGCATACCATTAAGTTTTAATGAGATTACAACGTAATTCTTTAGTCGATCTTTCTCTGACCAACTTTCCAATGCTTTGTCGCATCTCACCATAAATGAATGCTCCTCCCTAGATGCAATAAATACAGCTACATCGCGTATGATATCATGTATTTTCACACACTCTGTTCTCTCACTATCTATTAATAGATAGCATTTTTTGAGGTAATCAATAACGTCATGTACTATGTCTCTTGCTTCGCCTATTGTATCAGTGCCCTTAAACAATTCAAGCCCAATCCCATATCTAACAAGATCATCAATTGGAATATCAAAATCTTCTGGATATAAGGAACAAAACAAAAATAATTTTTGGGCTTCCTTACTTTCTAAGTAGTTGTAACCCAACTCTAGGGACTTAAATACCTTTTCATCTACTCCCCTAATGTTTTTGACGATGGACTTTCGTAATTGAGAAAGAGCAGAATCCCATGAAGACTGAACTTTAGCTCTAAGTGCCCTTCCAACTGTAACAATAGCAATCAGTGGGCCTCCACATTCATTCGCAACTTCTATCTGCGTGCAATGAAAATCAGTTGTAGGACTTGGGTCGTTAGAAATTCCAGCTATCTCCTTGAAGAGATTCCATGCTTCTTCTTTAGGTAAGACTTCAACTGTAAATTTCTGTTGAGCTCCCATATCATCACATACATAATCAAATCTTGAAGTCAGCAAAATTTTGTAGCCTTTGTGATCATCTCCAAATCGAATACCTATGTCATTTAACTCAATGCTCTTCCAAACATCATCCAATATCACAAGAATTCTCTTAATGGTCTTTAGTCTTGCACACAGTCGGCGTGATCTTCCAAGTTCAGTCTCCTCCTCAATTTTGAACTGCAATATATCTGCAATTTCACCTTGAATCTTCTTCACCTCAGGACTTTGGGACACTGTACCAATGACAACCTCATTGAACATATTCCCTTATTTTGCTCTTTTTTCAACTTCTTTCACCATTGTTGTCTTGCCAACACCTCCCATCCCACATATCCCAATCGCGGTGATACTATCATCTGCCAGTGCCTTCATGACTTCTTTCATAGTGGATCTTCTAGATTCAAAATGCTTAAAGCCTCTAGTGACTGTAGATGCCATACCCACTGGAGATTCAGGGTAGAACACCCTAGGGAAATTTCCTTCTCCACAAAGCTTTTCCATGACTTGAGTTTTCTTTGTGGCTTTCCTGCTCAATGAGTAGCGTGACTTCAAATTTGGACACCACCCATTCAGACACCCTTTATTTGCTTTAACTTCATGCTCGATGAATTCCATGGCCTCTTGGCAGAGCTCATTCACTGCTGTCAACCACCGCTTGACATCTGGTCCAATAGTTTCTCTCTTTGTCTCTGCTGCAACAACTAATTGTTCTAATCCAAATTTTTTATCTTCCAACTTGAGGACTTGGTTTTCGAGATTCTTAATGTTGGTTTCATAGAAAATCAAATAACCAAACTGGCGGCTCACTGGAGTAACCAGATATTCTCCAATCTTCACTACTAAAGAAAGAACACTGTTTCCAGCCATTCTTCACCCCACCCGACCTCTTTCTCACGAGTGTTTTAGGACAGTGCAACCTAAAATGTAAAAATGGAACACAACAAAGGGCTTTTCTACAACAATTGAAATGGAATTGAGGAATCTGAGCTTTGCAAATCAAAATGGTACAACGGGAGTATTACCATTTTGTAGAGGATATATAGATAGGAAAGGACCACTTTGCAAAATCAGAAGGGGATACAAATTGCTTTTCAAGCTAATGGTTGAACAAACACAAAAGGGTTTTTTTTGGGGGGGCAAAAAGAAGGGTTGAGTTGAATATAGAGAATTATAATAAAATTGGACAAAGAGAGTTTTGTACTAGAATAGAAATAGAAATAGAAATGAAGAAAGTGAGCTTGGTAAAATAGTAACAGAATGCAGAAAATACTAAATTGTTCAACACAAAAGTTATAATAGAGTTGCAGAGGAGGAGATTACAAAGCTTTCTAAAACCAAAAGGGAATACATAGATTTTTTTTATTTTTTATTTTTTTTTGGCAAGCAAAGATGAAACAGAGAGAATAATAATATTATTATTATTATTATTATTATTCATTGAAGTGGAAATGAAGAAGGGAAAACCTTTGAAATTTTCCCCCATCAACTTGAAGAGCAAAGCTTTTTTTTTTTTTTTTTTATTCAAATGAAGATTAAAACAGAGTTTAATACAGATAAAACATCAAGGGGAGCTCAGTCCCTCCTAGAGCCAGCAGTTACCATGTCTGCAACTAGTGCAGAATGTAGAGCAGTGGGTGGCTCATCTAAGAAAACGAAATGGACAGACTGACTGACTCCTATATTGGCAAGAGCATCAGCACATTTGTTGGCTTCTCTTGGAATGTATGCAATTCTGCATTTGCATCTTCTCAGGAGAAAGTTGGCATCCTCAATCAAGGCTCTGTAAGGGCAAGAGCTGGCGGCACCATCTGTAATCAGTTGCCTCGCATCTTGAGAATCTGTTTCAAGCTCAATATTTGTCAATCCTTTCTGCATGATGATTGTAAGTCCCCGGTAGAGACCTCAAAGTTTCGCTTCCAAGCTCGTACAATTCCCCAGGTAGCCATGGTAGCCCCACAGCCAAGTTCCCACTTCATCTCGCAGCAGACCACCATAACCAGATTGGCCTGGGTCTCCTCTTGAGCATCCATCAGTGTTCAGTTTCAACGACCCTGCAAGAGGTGCAAACCAAATATTTAGACGTGGTATTGAGTAATTTGGGTGGATTGGATTCAATAGAGACGCTTGGATTTCTTAAGCCTGCTGTATAATTCTGCCTGTGCTAACAGCAGCAGTGTGATATTGGGCTTCAAACACCTCTCTGTTCCTATCTTTCCATATGTTCCAAAGGGCAAAGAGGAAGACAATTGCCCATTGAATGTCCTCCACCTTTTGCTGACTTCTCATATTTGATCTGATCCATTCAGTAAGAGGGAGTCTGTCACCTGCTTGCCACCAAAGGAAGCTTTGCAACGTAACCCAGATTGCTTTAGCTTTAGGGCAGCCTCTGAGAATGTGGCTTATGTCCTCCCTAGCAGTTTGACACCGAGAGCAGGTGTCTAAATCCGTGAGCTGTCTTTTGACTCTCATCTGATTGGTGAGCAACCTACCATGCATAACCAACCAAAGAAAGCTTCTCAATCTCTGTGGAGCCTTGAATTTCCAAACCCATTTCCAATCCAAATCATGCTCATCCTGCTGAGTAATAAAATTATAGGCAACAGAAGTAGTGAAATTACCAGTAGTAGTACCTTGCCAAGTAGGAGTATCCATGTAAGTGACAAACCTAGGCCTGAAAATTTGGAGAATGCTCTCTTTTTCTTCTTGGGAGATCAAGTTTTGAATGGAGGCCAAGTTCCACTGGCCTTCCTCATCAAGGATAGAGCTAACAGTTGTAGTGCACTCAAAATGAGGGCCCTGATGGTTACTGTTTAGTGGTGCTAAGCCACACCACCAATTTCACCAGAGTGAAATATGCTCACCATTACCCACATTCCATTTCATGTTAGCCTTTAACACCTCTCTGTTATTAATTATGCTCTTCCAAGTGTGGGAAGCTTTCCTCCTGTTAGGCCAATTAAATATGGAATGATGGCTAAGGTATTTAGTTTTAAGAATAGTACACCAGAGATTATCAGCATGGCTAGCAATTTTCCAGCCAAGCTTGGAGATGAGGGCAGCATTCTGAGCCCTGGCTTTTCTAATGCCTAGCCCTCCATGCCTTTTGCTTTTACAAACTTGGTTCCAGTTGATTAGGTGGACCTTTTTGACAGAATCAGTGCGGTCCTAAAGAAAATTCCTATTTAATCTGTCAATTTTGTCACAGATATGTCTAGGTAATTCCATAGTTTGCATGAGATGGTTGGGTATGGCAGAGGTAACAGAGTTCACAAGGGTAAGCCTACCAGCAAGGGACAAATTCTTGGCCTTCCACCCGGAGAACCTATTAGTCATCTTTTCAATAATGTGAATGATATGATTTTTGTTGAGTCTGCCATGGAGCAAAGGGGTACCAAGGTACCTACCTAAGTCATTGGTAAGGGAAAATCCACACTGATAGCTAAGGGGGACAGCTTCCCTTCTAGGAATATTAGGAGAAATAAAAAGCTTGGATTTTTGAAAGTTTATTTTCTGCCCAGAAATAGCACAAAATTCATTAAGCACTTCCATAATAGCATTGCAATTCCTAGAGTTAGCCCTGGCAAACAAAATAAGATCATCAGCAAAAAAAGAGGTGGGAAATAAGGGGGATGTCCCTAGAAGTTTTAAGGCCTTGCCAATCACCACTCTGAGTTTTAATTCTTATCATATGAGAAAGATTTTCCATGCAAAGCACAAACAGGTAGGGGGAAAGGAGATCTCCCTGTCTAAGTCCTTTCTCAACCCTAATATTTGGGAAGGCTTCACCATTCCAGATAATAGATGAATTGACATTAGAAATACAATGCATGATTAGGTTAATCCAGGTAGGATTAAGATTAAACTCTTTGAGTGTATGGTGAATGAAGTCCCAGGAGATGCGGTCATAGGCTTTTTCAAGATCTATCTTGAGCACCATGCCACCAATACGACCTCTCTTGGACCTAAGGATATGAATGATTTCCTGGGTTATGATGATATTGTCAGTTGTGGTTCTACCTGGGATGAAGCTACTCTAGTTCGGGCTAACTAGCTCAGAAAGCATGGGCCGATGGCGATTGACAATAATTTTTGTGATGGTCTTATAAGTAACATTACATAAGCTTAACGGTCTAAACTGTGTTATATTCTCAAGGTTCTCTAGTTTAGGGATTAAAACAATCTGAGTTGCATTAATCTCCTCAGGGATGGTCTGGGTGGAGAAACACTATTTAACAAAATGGCACATGGATGGGCCAACAATATTCCAGTTTTGATGAAAAAAGACAACTTGCAACCTATCTCTACCAGGAGCTTTGAAGGCTTTAATATTTCTAATGGCATTCTAGATTTCCAGATTGGTGATGGAGGCTTGGAGAGTATCATTATTATTTTTAGTGAAGCCAGTATGAATGATCCCTTTCCAGTTATCCAACATAGTAGTAGCCTCATGTTGAAACAGACCATTGAAATATTGATAAATGTGGTTTTTGATGGTTACAGAGTTAGAGAGCCAATTTCTAGCATCATCCTTGAGCATGTTGATTTTGCGTTTCCTACGTTTATTAATAGTAAAAATATGAAAGAATTTAGTATTCCGATCTCCCATAGTAAGCCATTTGACTCGGGATTTTTGAAACCAAATAAGTTCTTCTTGAAAAAGGGTCATGTTGTACTACTTAATGAGGGTATTTTCAAGAAGGTGTAGATTATGGGAGAACCCGAGAGCTTGAGATTTCTGGATACCTTCTATACGGGCTAACAGATGGCGTTTACGCTTATACACATTCCCAAATACATCTTTATTCCAAATTTTAACATCATGGGTGAAATCATTAATGGCCTCTATAAGAGTGTACTCCATATTGGACCAAGATTTTTTAACAACATCTGAGAAAGAAGGATGACACAGCCAAGCTGCTTCAAATCTGAAAGGTCTAGCAGTAGGATTATGATGATACATACCTTGTGTGAGAACAATGAGTGGGGAGTGATCTGAATAAGTTCTGGGAAGTGTCCTCACTGTTCCCTTAGGGAAGAGAGCTCTCCACTTGTCGTTGCTCATAGCTCTGTCAAGACGCTCCATGGTATTGGCTAGTCAATGTTGGTTAGTCGTCCAGGTGAATCTGGGACCAACACAACCAAGATCAATGAGGTTGCAGTTGTTGATTCGCTCAGCAAATTTCTGGGACCGGTTGTGGTTGTAGTGAGTAGAAAAGCTTCTTCTTTCAATGTGGTTATTGTAGTCATTAAAATCTCCCGCAACCAGCCAGGGTTTCTCTATGCTCCTAGTTGTCTCCTCAAGGTTGTTCTAGAGTTCATCTCTCTGAGTTGGGTGAGGGCTTGCATAAACTGCAGATAGGATCCATTCCTCATAGTCTTCCTTATGGATAGTGGCCTGAATAACTTGGTTTGTAACAATTGAAGCTCTTATGCTGACATG
The DNA here is from genome assembly GCF_055761805.1 of Camellia sinensis. NCBI lineage: Eukaryota > Viridiplantae > Streptophyta > Magnoliopsida > Ericales > Theaceae > Camellia > Camellia sinensis. The sequence goes on from NC_138965.1 coordinate 90,202,354, forward strand.
GGCAGTGTCCCAGAGTAACCATATGCCACCTGCTCTTCCTACTGGGTCAGCTATTGTTGCAGCAGTAAACCCCATGTTGTTGAAGAAGTTCCCCATTGAGCTAAATGGGACCTTTGTTTCCATAAGGATGAGTATCTCCGGTTTATGGTTGCTAATAAGTTCACGCATGTTACGTTTAAAGGCACTGTTGCCTGCCCCACGGCAATTCCAAACAAGAATGTTAAGAGAATTCATGGTCGGATATTTAGGGAGGGGGTCAGTGTCCAGTCTAGGAATAATGCACCTGATACGCCTATGATCTTGATCCCTTGATCTCAAGGAGGCCATCTGCATAGAGTGAGTTGGAGACTCGGTTCTGTGGCTCCAATTTGGTTCTATTCGCATCCGGATCTGCTCTATCCACCATACCGTAGTGACGAGGTGAGTTGCTTCTATCCCTTGTTCTAACGACATAGTCAATGGATGTGTAGACACCCCATTTTTGACCGACCTTAAGACTCAGACGTCACCAACTGAGCACTCGGTGATGTTGCATATTGTGCTCGTTCTGAGGTTTCAGAGTCTCGGCTGCGAGCCTTGCCTCCGAACTTCGGGGCTCCTTTTGTGCCTTGCCTCGGTTTGTGAACCGGGTCCTGTTTTCTCCGTTTTCTCTTCCCGAAGGAAGGGAGAGGTCTCGTAGACCATCTCTCAGTGGCCGTAGGCTACGTTTCGTGGTCGTAGGCCATTTTTCCCATTTGGAGCCCGGTTTCCGATTTTCGGAGTCGTCGGCCGTGTGCCTCAGTTCGGGACCGCTTAACTATCTCTGTTTGCTCCGGTTTTTGGTACACACCTTATTTCCTCCCTTTAGAGGGACACTGTGGCCCTGGAGACCACCTTCGTGGTCATACGCCACTTCCAGTGCCTAACAGCCTGTTTTCGGGGCCCCGAACCGCGCGTTTTGCATCCGTTTTGGTCCATTGGTAGGGACCCTTTTTTCATTGTTAGGAAGGTGGTAGGATGGTGGGAGGCCACCTTTTCTCTTAAAAAACTAGTTTTCTCATTTTCTCTCTCCAAAAGCCGATTTTTCTGACCGAAAGCTGGTTTTTCCCACTTTTGGGCCACAATTTCTGGCCTCCCACCACACCATTGTGATCTACTTATCTGGGAGGCCACCAATATGGTAGGCCGACCAGTTTTCTCTTCTTGACCCTTTTGTACCTTGCCTAAAAGCTAGCTTTTCTCTCGCCTGGGTCACATTTTCTAGTTTTTCTCTACATAACTGTGTTACACTCATCTGGGAGGCCACCTTTCTGGGGTGGCCAGCCATAAAATTTTGTTGACCCTTTTGACCCCTGGTCGGCCGACCAGGGGGGGTGGCCGACCGGCCACTTGAACTGGCCGGCCTGCTTCTTGCTTTTTGCTTTTTCTGAGTGTAGTCCAGCTGTGCCAGCTGGAGGCCATTTGGTGTATCCTCCATACACGTGTATGGAGGATACTTGGGGACCTTTCTGGATATTTTGGAGCCTCTCCTCTATAAAGGAGAGGCTTGGCTTCATATCAAAGAGTTGAACAAAATTTACTAAGGCATATAACCTCCCTCCTCCATTGTCACCATTCCAAGCTCCAAAACCCTAATTTTCTTGGTCCATTTGCACTACAACCCTTAGCACCACACCTCCATCATCCATTCCAGCACCTTGGAAGTCATTTGCAGAGGTTGAAAGCTCACCAACTTGGTCCAAAAGCTGCTGGAGGTCGGCTCTTCAAGGGTAAGTGTCTATTTCTCTTAAACTTGCATTTTTTTGCTTCATTACTTAGCTTTACTTGCAAGTATTTCTGGGCTTTGTCATAAACTAGAAAGTGTCATATTTTGAGCTCCTCTTCAACTTTGTTTAAGGGCACTTTGTTGTTTGAGGTCATCTACTTCCCCTTACCCTCTATCTCTCTTTTAGGGCTATTTTTGCATCATACTTTAGCCTTACTTGTGAACATTTTCGAGATTTGTTATAAACTGGAAAAAGCCTTGTTTTGACCTCCTCTTTAAGTTTTCTTGATGTCACTTTTCTGTTTGGAGTCATCTCCTACATTGCATGCTTCATTCCTTCATATTTAGGGCCATACATTAGAGCATTTGCATTGGACTTGTTTAGGCCTCTTAGCCACTGAAATCCAGGGGATTTTCAGTGGCTTTGATGAGGTTTTGAGCTTTGAAATCATAGAGGGGTGACCCTCTCACCCCTCATTTTCTTTACTAGCATCATTGACTTTCCAAAGGGGGTCTATTTTGCATGCATTGAAATCACTTTTTGGGCCCAATTTTGTGGGTTTTAAGGTCTACCTTAGGTCTGTCCGGGGCCCTTTTGATCATATTTTATGTCTATAGTGCATGTGTAGAACAATTCTGTTCAAGGCCTTTTGAGGGGGCCTTTCATCGTATGCTTCCTTGACTAATTTTAGGGCCAATTTTGTGAGTTTTAGGGCTTTCATAACTCGTTTCCAGAGTTGGTTTGGTCATGCTAAGTGTCTATCTTATATGTACTTAACAACCCCTTGAATGGCCTTCCAAAGAAGCCCCTCATTTTTGCCTGCATTGGTTGCATTTCAGTGATTATTTGGGCATATTTTGGCATGTTTTATTCACTATTTTTGGCTAGTTTGATGAGTTCTCATTTGCTTCATATACATGCCATGTAAACCATGCTTGCTAGCCAATGTTGCATGCTATTGTAGTCCATCATGTTAGCATCTTTTGGCCATGCCCTAAGCTAGAAATGTGCATGTTTTGGGACTCCCTTGGCTCTGTCTTTTGACTTCATGATCAAATAATGCTTGATTTGTATACTTGTGGTTCAATGCATGTGCCTAGTATTGAGTTTCGGGGCTTATTCCAAGCATCGGGTGCCATATTTCCATGTTTTAGGATCATTTAGCATCATATTTTAGTGCTGGAAATTTCATGTTTGTATGCCATCTTTCATCCCCTGCCATGCTTTGGTAGAGTGGCATTTGATGCCTTAGGTTCGGTTCTCGGTACGCGTGCATGTGTGCACGCATCTCGGTTGTCTCATTTTCATCTAATGGCCACTGATGTGAGTGTGGCTAAGGTCCACTCATGTTGGTGTAAGTCCATTATGCATTGTGTATGCCTTTTCAATTCATAGCATTGCGTATGCTAGGTTGCCTGTTAGAGCTTTGTGTATGCCATGTTACATCGAGCATTGTGTATGCCATTTCATAGCATTGTGTATGCTAGGTTGTATGTTAGTCGCATTGTGTATGCCATCTCATTTGCATTGTGTTTGGGATAGGAGTTAGCCCAAACACGGGAAATGAGGGACGTTTCGTACTCCGAGTGACGGAACGTGTCTCAAATCCCTGTCGCCGACACTCTGGATTACCCATGATGGAGTTTAGGTCTTGTTGTGTTTTCATGTGCATTCATCTCATATTGAGTCGTGCAAATTCGGCTCATCGGCCATCATGCATCGATATGCGTGATTGGTTGCATGAGGATCGAGGACTACACTCCCTAAAGAGTAGTCATGCATACATATGTGAAATACTTTGCCATGCCCCTTTGTTGCTCTCTGTTGTAGTAAATCAGAAATCAGCGGCCTTCTGGAGCATTGTGCAATATTCCGAAAACAATTGCAAACAGAGGCAAACCGGGGCATCGTAATGGATTTCTGCGCAAGGCAACTCGAGCATGCATCATTCATCATTTGGAACAGAGCTAAGGCGGTCCATGGATTTGCGTACCAGTTTACCTGCTTTCTTAGATTAATTTGTTAATTAATTAGGATTTTGTTTATTCAGATTGTACTATTTATTCAGACTGTATTATTCATTCGGACTGTATTATTCTTTCAGACCCTCCGAGCGAGGGCAATGTTGTAATAAGTGTGCGTGAATGTGATGTATGTCTTCCAACCCCACGTCTTTCTCCCTTTTATTTACCAGCTTATGATGGTTAGATTAGGGCATGTTTCAATTAGCATACAGTATGATAGCATGTTTGCATTCATTCATCTGCCTTGTATGCACCGGGCTCGGCGCATCATACTAACTGCATTTGTATTTCAATTCCAAATTGAATACGCGTTAGCTGTAGCATTATCATATGTCATCTTAGAATGGCCGAGCCTATTGTAGTTGCATTCTTGCATGTGTTGCATTAGGCATTTCAGCATAGTTAGGATCATGCATTGATTTCCAACGTAGTTTCTGTTTTGGCTTGGAGTACTAGATAAACTTTTATGCTTTAGCATCCTTGCATGTGTGTGAGTGACTGCCATGATAGCATACTTACCATGAGGCTATGTGCTTATATGATATACCTACCTGAATGCCTGTGGGTGAAGGTTAGGTTATCCGAATTGGAACAATTCATTAAACGCGAGTTTTAAGCCCACTAGATAGTGGCAAATCATCTTGTTTTCTAAGTCCACCTGAGGGTGGCAAATCCACATTTTAGCCTACTTGCGAGTAGAAAACCGTTTTTTAAAACAAACATGAGATGTTTCATTCCAATTCAGGCGACCCAGTCTATACTTGTTTGCTGTGTGCATCACATAGTAAATCTAGGCTAATAACCGGAATAAGAATGCATAATGTTTTCAAAACTAGATATCATGGTTAGTAGAGGCCAATCTTTGATCGAGCGAGCGGGGCTGCTCACGAAGTGACCTTCCCCAATCGTACCCAAGTTCCCAAGCCGAGGCAACTTTGGTGATGACGGAAACGTGGCCTTAGGCAACGAGTCAGGGTTTCCTAAATTTCCCAAAATAAAATAGTTAGGTGGCGACTCTGTATCTGGCAAAGCAGTCCATGTTTGGCACTTCTTTTAAAAAATCTGTTTTCAAAAACGATTTGCCGGATTTGGACTCTTTGATGATTTCATCGGTCTTGCATTGCACTCTACGAGATTAGATACAAGACCGAGACACAAATTGAGTCCGAACTATAGTGAGGCCCAAGGGCGCGTCTACAGGATGATTCTCCATCCGGTGGGTAAACGCTTCTAGACCTGTGCCCTCCTCTATCTCCATGTTGGATTCCCGGATCAGGGGGTTTTCTGTGCTTTATGGTTATTGATCCATCACTCTATAATGGTAGAGGTGCAAAAGTATGTAGATATGGTGTATGTATTAAAGGTGTTTCAGAGGGAGGGTCAGCCATCGGGATTTCTGGGATGTAGCATCGGTTCCCAACGTACTGGGTTTGTCAGATAAAGAAAGGCTAGACTGGTTCCTAGTGGGTGACTGAGCTGAAGGAACCATTTCTTCAGGTCTGGAGACAATGGAAGGTTTGTGGGTGGATGGAGTGGTGGTACCTGATAGACCAGTCTGAGAGACCTTGGACGGAGTCACAGTTTGTGAGGTAGATGGGCCATGTTGAATTTTCGGATATAGGCTAGATGCCTCTTTTTCAAGGCCCAGTCTAGTGGTTTTCTTTCCCCTACCCATGTCCTCTTCCTGATGGGGTCCCTTTGCTTAATTCTGAGAACTTATTATGGGTAGGGCTTGGTCCAGTGGACTGGGTTTTTCTATTGATCACAGGCTTATGGGTTCGCTTGGTGACCATCATCCAGGGCCTATATGTGTCTTCTTCTTCAACTTCTGATTGTTGCAGGTGACCGTTAGCATTGGGGCTAGCCGTTGGTGTTTGAACATGGTTGCTTTCAACGGTGAGTTGTAATCCTTTCGGCAGAGGATTATTCCAATGGCCAGTTTGAGGCTTGGGGTGTGCTACCTAGTATTTACATAGCTCCTTACGATGATCTACCCTTCCACAGTAAAAACAAATGGAGTGTATGGACTTGTATTATAGCTTTTTTTCCCCAGGAGGAACCGAGGACATAGTGGTTTTCGAAGATCAACTTCAACGCACACCCTTGCAAACCGGCCTCTAGTAGCCATGGCTGTGGTGAGATCAATTTTCACGGGCTTACCAATCTGCCTAGCAATCGTATATAAAACTTTCTCTTGAAAATACTCGATCAGAAGCTCCGAAAACTGCACCCATACTGCAATGGTGGTTTCAAAGGCTTCTGATGCCTTAAAATCAGGCTCCCATTTCCTCACAGTAAGATAATGGTCCATAATAACCCACGGTCCTCCAGAATAGACATGTGTACAATCTTCCAAAGAGGAGAATTTAAACAGGAAATAATTGTTACCCAGATCTATGACAGTAAAGTCCTCCAGTAGGCCCCAAAGGTTCTTAACTCTTGTGCAGAGCATCTTATACCCAATGTTCTTGCCCAATAATCAGACAATCAGTGTGTTGGCCCAGGGTCTACGAATCTGTTCGAGAAGTTTCTTCAGTAGGTGTACTTGTGGAATGCCTTTTTGAGCCGGGTGCAGGTTTTCTTCATGAGTGGGAGCATCCCCTTCCTCCTCTTCCTCATCAGCAGAGAGACAGTCCATGGAATCGTCAAAATAGAAATCTGCATTCCGTGGTGCAGCCAAAGCTTCCTTGAACGATTTAACCTTCTAACCCTCAATCGAGACCTCATTAGGGCCGTGAACTAGTGCCAGCGTAGGCGGGATACTTGAGCTCTCAGTTGTGTCCATGGTCTCCAGGTGATCTTTGCTCTTAATCTTCTTCGTGCTTCTAACCAGATGATCTTCTTCTTCCTGAGTTTTCGTGGGTGAGGCAGAGTTCAAGGGTACTGGCCCGCTCATACCTTCTCAAATCTTAAAAGCCTCTATAATCATGTGTAATAATAATGACACCCACAAAGCTTTTAACAAACAGAAAAAGAGCAATGAGGAAATCGAATAGAAGGGTATTCAAAGCGAAACAATTAGGGTTTGAGAAAAGGCATCTCAAGCAGCCTATATTTGTGCGGATTACTGGTTTGATTGGAAAATTGAAGTAGTTGGAGAAAGTAATTGTAAGATCAAAGACAAGTGATATGGTCTAACAGTGCTCTGGATTGTGAAGATCTGTCGCTACAACAACCAGGCTACAAATTCAATTGGTTACCGTATCACAATCTTATCTCTTAACAGCTTATCTTCTTATTATATTTTTAAAAAATAATTAAAATTCTCATTATAATACTAAAACTAATCTTAAATTAAACTATTTTCAAAACTCCTGCAACTATTTTTAGGGGTTCTTTTTTTAAGGTCCCTCGTATTAAGATTTTATAGCATAAAGGATATCTAATATTTTCATAATGTCTAAGGTCCCTCAAGTTGATCCAAAGAAAATTGGACCAGAGAAAATTCGCATCACAGAGAAAATTGGTCCAGATAAATTCTTCTGGACTTCAAGCTCTTGCACAAAAAGTTCATGACATGTGTTGTTGCTTGTCGGTGAATGCACCACCGTTATCCGGACATGGAAAAGAACAAAAGACTTTGCTTCAATGATTTTGTGCCATTGGTTCAATCCAGGAAATGATTTTCTCTAATCAAATGCATAGGGATCGTCTTCATATGGATTCAGAGACCCTTCTGAGAACAAATCACCTATCATAGAAGTACTCTTGTTGGCCAACAAGTATGCACCCATCTCCAATCCCAAGAATGATGAACTAAGGAAATTATGAGAATTTCTCTACAAGTCCCAGTCACCACACACACACACACAGAGGCTCTGCAATTGTTTGCAACAATGGCAATGACCACCACTCCTCTCTATTTTGCCTTTCTGATTCCAAAACAAAGCAACTCTACAAATCCACACACCTTTTATTTTCTTCATTCTCGCATCTCCATCGCCAAACGCTCGTTTCTCTCTGTCCGATCATCGCCGCAGCCGGTGGCAGCAGTAGTGGTGGCTAAAACCGCGAGTGCAGTTGTGGAAGCTGAGCCAAAGAAGACCGCCACTACTCCGTCCAATTCTCTGCCTTTATCGCCTCATGATCCGGGATGTTCTGTCACTCAAGGTAATCAATTTCTTTTAATTCTTCAACTGCTTAGGCACAATTTGAATGTTATTTGTTGATATCCACTTGATATAGAGAAAGAAAGTTCAGAGAGTAAGGTTTGATTTGAGAAATTTCTCTATAATATATGAGTGTGGGGGTTGAGGGATCTTAGACATCAAAAAATAATATTGTGGATCTCTTCCATTACTAAATATGGGGGATGGACCTTAGACTAATTTTTCCCTATTTTTAAAATTCTCATTGAATTACTTCAATATTATATTACTGAACAAATTACATTTATCCAATCATCTATTATCGCACATTTACAGATTCATTTTTCTTAAAACATTTTTTTTTTTAAATTTATGATCATCATGTGTCGGTTATATATTGCTAAATAATTTGAATAATTCTGGTATAATGTTGCCGAACGAATTAGATTTGTCTAGTTATCTATTACCCACATTTACAGATTCTCTTTTCTTAAAATATCAAGTATCCATAAAAATATAAAATGTACAAACATCCATAAAAACATTCACAAAATTTGTCAACACAAATATCTTTAAATTTGTCAATACAAACATCTATAAAATACATTGAGATGTTATCACAATCTATCTATGTTGATAGTTTCAATAGTTACTATATTGAGGTTGACAAACGTACCACTACAGAAAAAAATAAATAAATAAATTTGGTGACGTTTTTTAGCAACCAAACAAAAATTTAGTTGCCAAAGATTGGCAACGAAATATTTATGGTCTCTAAAAACTAAACTTTTGGCGACAAATTTAAATTTTTGGTCGTTATTGAGTTTGGCGCCAAGTGAAAATTCTACGAGGGAGCACTAAAAAATTTTCGACGACCAAATTAATTTATGCGACAAATATTTTAGTCGCCAATTGTATGTGTTTGGCGACAGACATTATTTAGTCGTCGAAAATCTAAATGACAACCCAATTAATTTGGTCGCCAATAAATTATTTGCCTTTACCCTAATTTTTTATTACCAAAAATAGTTGACTGAACATTTTGGGTGAATAAAAAACCAATTGACCATTACTTCACCATCTCATTTTCTCTCCATTAGAAACGGGGTTTTGCTTCATACACCCAGTGGGGGTCGCGCCCCCAGTGACGTGGCGCGCCCCCACTGGTCGAAAATCAAAAAAAAAAAAAAAAAAAAAAAACTGTTTTTTTCGGACTAACCCCCAGCTGACACCTCACTGGGTGTCACCCCCAGCTGGGGGTAAAATGCATTTTCCTTAGAAACGTCCCGGCAGAGCAATGCTGCAGACCCCCAGTTGGGGCAGACCCCCACCACCCCCCACATACTCGTGGGGGTAGGAAAAGGATGGAAAAAAAAATTTGGGCCAATCAGCACCCCCAGTGGGGTCCCCCTCATTTTCCGGGCACGGCACATGTATATGCTTCTTCTTATCTTCTTCTTCTTCTTCTCACTCTCCCTCTCCCTCTCCCTCTCTTGTGTCGCCCTTGCTCTACCATTGTTGCGACCTCTTTCTGTAGTGAGAAACAAAAGCAAAAGCAAAATCAAAAGCCCCATCACTATTTCGAGCCATCAAATCGCTTTCCTCTAAATCCCTCCAATGTGTCCATTAATCGCTTACTCTGCAATTGTTCCAGTTGACAACATGACATAATCGACATGTCGAAGTACCAAGAAGCTTTTGCGATGAGGATGGCCACAGCTGGTCTCAAACCTCATCACTGTATCGGTCTCTCTTCATACTCTCTCTTCTATTCGATTGAGTCTTTTTTTTTTCACAAATATTTGGATTTGTTGAGTTTATTTGTTTTCATTTTCTTGGGTGAATCCGTTTCTAGACTGTTAAATTTCACCAATCGAAACCAATTAGTCGTTCGCATTAGGCAATATTAGTGAGATTTTACTTCATTCTTTCTAGATGACCTAAATATAAGCAAATAGCAAAATGAGGAATCAGTAAAAACTGAGTATTTCCCTCAGCTACTCCATTTGGTAATTGGGAAAGAGAGGATAGTCAATAAAAACAAAATCTTGAATCTTTTTTTTCTCTATATTTTTTGAAATAATTTTTATCTTTTTTTTTTCTTTCTTTTTTTAGTTCTTCAAAACAGAGGAAATGAACACAACATGAGAAAAGCATTTTCAAGCGAATTTCTTAGAAATAGAGCGTTTTAATGAAACTATTTTAAACACTTGTATGAGTTTCAAAAAATTCATTACATGAAAACATCGAAAACAATAAGAATTTTATAACTGATTGGTATGGTTTGTCATATATTTGAGAAAAAAAATATGAAAAGTTCAAAAATTACTTTCATATCAGTTTTTCTGTTTATGTGAAAATTATTTTTGAAAGTTCAACAATTTCACATTTTGAAAAAAATATGAAAGAAAACATAAAATGAAAATAGTGAAAAATGACAGCAAAAGGCGTGCCTTTTGATATGGATTTTTGTTTTTAATAGAAAGCACCGTTGGAGTCGAAATTTGAAATCTAAGACAAAGACAAGACATTGAATCGTCCAAAAGCCCAAATCCGTTGATCTTTGAGAGCTTATTATTTTTAATTAAATTTGAATTTTCAATTTAGAAGCTAAATAGTATAATGATAGTAGAAAGAAATGAGATAAAGAGATATTATTTTTAATTAGATTCCATGTATATATAATAATTTAGTTGCCATTTGTTCTTAATATTAGCAAAGATACGTATGCATATTCAACAATTCTTAACCTAATGCCTTTGATCTTTGTGTGCTTATTATAGTTAGAATAGCTCTCTGGTGGAAAACTCACTCATATAACAATTTTTACTATGTAATGATTTTGTATTCAATCTCCAACGGGTCAGAAGGAGCCTAAGGTAGTGATGTTCTGCAGCAATTGGGTGTATTTCTTGTTTTGGAGCTAAAATCTCTTCAGCCCTTGGGTGTGTGTTTTCTACTGCTTATACATATATATATATATATATGGTTTTCTTTCTATTGCTTGATTGTTGCTCTTTGGGCTGCACATGATTAGCCCTTCAATTTCTAATTTTGGGTTCTGGGTTTGGGTTTTTTGGTTATGGAGTTTGCATATATGTGAGTATGTTTAGATGGGTTTGGTTTTTGGTTTGGATTGGGGGTTCAATTCATTCTTTGCTTTCTATTTCTGTATTTTTCTTATTTATCCTGTTTTTGGTGTTCTATTTTTTAAAAATTGTTTTTCAAATTTGGGGAATGCTGGTTGCACTTGAGGTGGTTGCTGATGTATCCCAATAAATATACATATATATATATATATATAGAGAGAGAGAGAGAGAGAGATTACATTCCCTCTCAGGAAGGTTTTCTTTCAACTTTTGAGGCTTGAGAAGCTTCCTTCCTCTATGTATATATCTATACAGAGGAAAGAGAAAGAGAAAGAGATGTTACCCAGCATTGAAAATGTTTGATGGAAGCAAATAGATGAAGAAAACCTTTGACCTTTCAGTCAAAAACATTACATATCTTTTGAAACATTAAATACATTTTGAAGTCTTTAATGCACCTCATATCTACATTTGATTATCATAGTTTTTTCTTCTTTTCCTTCACTGTTTGGCATTCGGTTGTCTGCTTAGCAACACATCTTTGTTAATTTAGTGGATTTAGTGGTTAATTTTTCCATGGTCATTCTGTGGGTGTTTCATTCCATTGTGATTCTTGGCTCATACTATTATTAATAAATGTGATTCATGTTTCTTATTTTCTTATAATTTTTTAAGAATACTTTTCTTCTATTCAGGTAAGAAATGCTCTCTTTTAATTTCTTAAGCTTTTTCTTATATGTTTCTTCCCTGTAGTTTTTTTTTTAAGGATGTATTATATGGTATTTGGGTGTATTTTTTTAATCTCTTCTAAATTGTTCTATGTTTTCTCTTATGTTGGTGTGAATAGGTGATGCTTTTTGTGTTGGAAGGACTATATTTACTTTTAGGTAATAAGCATCCTCTTTTTTCTGTTTTGCTTTTTTTTTTTTAATTTTTAATGTTTGTTTTCCTACCCTTGATAAGCACGACACTGTTATGAAAAGAGTACAGTTACAATTCCTAGGATTGAGGTATGGTGCCCTTTATGTGTTTGGTATTTTGTGTGATTAAAAAGATCGTGTCTATTGGACTAACAAGCTCCTCTCTTATGCAGGTCGAGCTCAACTCATTCAGACTATACTCTTCTCGATGCAAAGTGTATTGGTCTTGCCTTTTTATCCTTCCTAGAAAGGTTATTAGGGAAATTGAGAGTCTGCTTAGATCCTTCCTTTGGTTTGGTACTGATATGAAAAAGCATGGTGCTAAAATTGCTTGGAGTTCCATTTGTAAACCTAAGAATGAGGGGGGCTTGGGTTTCAAGGATATGGGCATTTGGAACAAGGCTTCTATAGCCAAGCATGTTTGGTTCCTTTTCTCAGGGGGTGAGGGATCTATGTGGTGCCAATGGGTTAAGTCTTACTTACTCAAAGGCAGAGTTTCTGGTACGTCAAAATTCCTAGTGACCCTTCTTGGGTTTGAAGGAAGATTTTGCAATTGAGAAACATTATTTTCCCGCTCATCAAGTTTAAGATTAGTAGTGGAGAGAAAGTGTCTCTGTGGTTTGATAATTGGCATCCTCTTGGTTCGTTGTGGAGTAGGTTTGGGCCTAGGATTGTCTATGACACTGGTCTTGATCTTAATTCTAAAGTTAGCTCCATCATTTCTCATGGTGCATGGAGTTGGCCCTTCCCTAACTCCTGGGAAATCAAGGAGTGGATTGATTCTACCCTTCCTTCCTTTAAACCGATGGATAGTTCTCAGGATAGTCCTTTGTGGTGCCTTACGGGTGATAGCAGTTTCTCTATTCAGTCTACTTGGGACTGTTGGAGAGATAAGGGTCGTAAAGTCCCTTGGAATAAACTAGTTTGGGGGCCTCCTTTCATCCCTAGAGTTAGTTTCATTGTTTGGTTGGCTATACATGAGAGGTTGAATACTAGGATAGACTTTAGGGTTTTGGCCTTATTCCTCATGCTAGTTGTCCGTTGTGTAATGATCCTGAGGAAAGCCATTCCCATCTATTTTTTAGATGTGCTTTCTCCTCTAAGATCTGGGTTGCTATTCAGAATAAGTGTAATGTCAGGTGGCCTTACCTAACCTGGTTAGAGTATGTCGAATTTGCTGTTAAATCTACTAAGGGGAGGTCTCTAAAGTCTGTCAATGTGAAGTTGTCCTTTATGTGCACGGTGTATCATATTTGGATTGAGAGGAATGGTAGAGTCTTTAACAAGACCAATGCCCCTGCTGAGGTGGTCACTAAGCATATTATCCAAATTGTGAGAGGTAGGTTAATTTCAATGAATAATGTGTTAAATTCTACAAGTGATAGCTGGTACTTGTTGCAATGGAACTTGCCTTCCACCATTATGAAGTTGCCCCCACATTCAAATGTTGGGAGAGGCATGAGAGATGTGAGTGCACCAACATTGAGGGTTGAGTGATGGGAGCAAATACAGTGGGTTTTCTAATAGTTTGTTCTAGTGCAGGTTCTCGTGTTGTCAAGTATTTGATGCTGATAAACACAAGGACTGGAGCTGGAAAATATCATTGTGGGTTGAGTGAAGTGAGCTAGTATATCATTCACTATATCAGTGGGTTAAGAGATGCGATATTTACCAAAATTGATTTTCTAATCTCTCTTCAGATATGTTATCTCATTTCGTTTTTGTAGGTTAGGAATGCGCTCAATGTTTTGTTACTGTCTCAGATGGTATATAAATATGTGAGTTGTGGGTTGAGTGAGATGAGATACTATATGGAGAGGAGAGACATTTCTGAGTGTGGGCCGAGTGTTATGAGATCCTATACAAAGTTTGTTCTGTTTTTGCTTCTTTTTGATATGCGTCGGAGTCTACTTTTTCACATGTTGCTGGATATGGTCCAGGATCACTTTACAAAGTATAGGTGGAGGAGTTGTGGCTACTATCTGTGCCAGTATGGGAGACGCAGCAGTGTGTTGTGTTTCCTCCAAGTGGCAGGTCACGGCTTTAGGGATGGTGGTTGCTTATTGTGCAGTTCCAGATGGCAATTTGAAGAGGGTATTTGTAATGTGGTGATGCCTGCTTCAAGCGCCTTGCTGTGTTACATGAAAGAGAAAAGTAGTTGTCCTTTTTATGGTGTGTACATTGTTAATTTGTGTAATTTTACCTACCCCTACGGGCTGTGTAGGTGGGATTATGTGCGGTTAACTATGCTGTACTATAGGCATTCCTACAAGGATGATATTATGGGTTGTTTCTCCCGTAAGGCTCCTGGTAGGATTCTAGTTTGGTACGTTAGAGGTATAGGAACCTATTCCTACAGGTTGTGTAGGAAGGATCCTAGAAGGCTGGGTATTTTTGGTTTGTGCTGGTCAAAGTTTGGCTACTGCTTATTATTATTGTACAAGGACCCTATCTATTACAAGATATGGCCTTTGTACAATCAGTTGGCTTGTAACCACCCTTTGACCCCTGTTCTTTGGTTGTAGCTTTTCTCGGTTTTTTTTGTGTTCTTGTGGTTGGGCGTCGGTGTTCTGTTGCCGAGGTTCGTGTTTTGTCTTGTTGCTAGGGCCTAGGGCATGCCCTTTGTAATCTTGTAAATCCTTTGTCTTTTATTTATTTCTTATTCACCCAAAAAAAAAAAGATCGTGTATGTTGCTTGTTGTTCATTGATTGAGCCTAAGCCAATGGTTTTGTATATGTTTATTTGATTTTTTAGTTGTTGATTTCTCTTCTTTTTTTTCTTTTTTTGGCTGATATGTTTTTTTATTTTTTATTTTTTTTGGGGGGGGGGGGTGAATATAATATATTTTGGTTGAATATTTTGCTGATATGGTGCTACAACATATTTTAGACAACAAAAGAGGGTCCTTTGATGCTATGGATGGTTCTTGCAGGCGAGACACCAATCATATCTAATGTTGAAATTGCACCAGAAAATTGATGTTAATGCTATGGATGGTATCTAGAATGTAGGGGTCATTTAAACCATTAACAAGTTCCAAGTTTCCAATCTATGTACATGACACTAAACTGATGAAATTAGAAACATGTTTTTGTCACTAGGTTGGGAATACTTGATTCGATTGTTGCCTAGATTAGAAGTACAATCATTTATTTAGATGTGTATATTACATTTTGGTTCGATATATAGTAATTAATCGAATCGTTTATTTTACACATATCCATGGCGAATAAGTATGACAAATAAGGTAGACAATAATAAAAATTAAAGACAGGACATGAGTATCATTTTATGTTATTTGACATTCATTTCATGCCTATAACTCTCCCTTAATTTTTAAAAACTAGCCACCTCTTGAGCATAGCAAGCAACTATGTATTACATCAAAAGTATTTTACTTGACATGATGAAATATTTACCTTAATCTAATAACTTTACAATACTTTAGAGAAATAAATATGAATTGATAAGATGGAAACCTTGGAAGATTAATACAATTAGCAAGAAATTTAGAAGCGAATGCCTTGATAAAACAAACTTAAAAAGAGAAATACTTGCATATTACTAAGAGTTAGGGGACATCTTAAGTCTAAGATTTGTGAGTGCTAGAATGTGCCTATGCACTAATTGAGGAGTTTAAAGATCCTATGTAACGCCCTAAAAAAGATACAATAAACATGATCCAAAGCGTAATTAACAATTACATCAATCAGAGTATAAAGTCCTTTCATTATATGAACATAATAACACAAAAGAGTTTAACATTTATAAATGCCCTTCGGGCTTTCACCTTTCTAAGCCTTGGCTTGGTTACAACAAAAGGAGACTAGCTCATACAGATTTAGCCCTAGGCTATACAAAATAGAACAAAACCAGTAGCTCTTGCTTCCCAAAGGTTCCTCCTATGTTATTGCCTTGGTGGAGGCATGCCATCATTACCTGAAAATATTTTTCCCAAATGGGGTGAGCCACAGCCCAATAGAAATCATCTAACACAATATATGAGGTTTAGCAGAGATATAAGTATAAAGTGCATATACAATGCCTTAGGATAAAACATTCACAACTATGTATATTCGAAAGATACCAAATTCAAATCTTAATCCATTTTCCTTCAATTCATATTCCGTTCATTTATCTTTCTCAATTCATGAGTCAATGTCATTATTTCTCAACAACCAAACTGAGGCTACAACTCAATGGTTTTCAAATCATACAGCACATACACATAAACACTTCAAACTTCCATTTCACGGATATTTCGTTCACGGGCAGCCGTTAAACGGGACCCATGTAAATGTAGACTATACAAGCACTACAATTGCCATTTTACGGATATTTCGTCCGTGGGCTAGGCATCCATGTATAATTTTAGGACTTTCACCCAGGACACTCTGGCCAACTTAATTATAATAGAGTCCATCCCCTTTCTCCTCCCAAACAATCATGCATATGTAATGTTTTTAAAAACATAATCACACATATAGAGTGCATCCCCCTTTTTCCTGCTAAATAATCATACATATACAATGTATTTTCAACAGGATCATATTCAATGATAATCAACCATGGGCTAGTTTCAATTCACCTAATCCACATGTGATTTCTACAACAATCAAAGCTATCCTCCACCGATAGCCCAATACAGATATTTCTAAACAGATATACAATCTTTATAACAGATAATTCATCAAATTTCCATGGGTGAGTGATTAAACAAATCATACTACACCATTTATTTATACTTATCCCCAATTTCACATTTCTCACATCAATTTCATTATTTATAGAAAATAATTATTCAAGGTATGCTAGGGCAAATTTCCCTCTTTTTCGAACATCAATCCAAAGGTTAAAATCTACCATTCTAACCTAAGATAACCTCATACTCAAGACCCCATATTCATTTATGCATCCCAACATGGAAACCCCTCTTTTCAACTTGAACCCAAATCCTAGGTTTGATCAAACTACTACTATATCCCACCATTGTTACACAATAATAAATAACTAAGCTAAAAACCATATGAGAGTGTAGAAAAATCCCTACTTCAAAGGAAGAAGATAAGCCAAGCAAGAGTGAGACTTCAAGAACGACGAAACCCACTTTTAATCGGATCAAAATGAAGATCTTAATGCATTCTACCTTTTCTCAAAGGCACTAGGGTGGAAATCCCAACGGATCTAGATGAAATCTTAGAGAGAACGTGAGTTTTAGAAAGAGAATGTGTAGATCTATGTTTTGAAAAGTTTTAGAGAGAGAGAGAATAGAAAAAATGATTCAAAATGTCATCTTATCGGACTATTATACACGTAGTCCGCTCGAGCGTGTCAGACACAAAGTTTCGCTCGAGCGCAAAAAGTGAAGCTTGAGTGTGGAATACACGTTTCCAGAAGTTTTGCAGACGAAGGACCCCACTCCAGCGTGAGACTGGACGCTCGAGCGTCCAATGCATTCTCCTAGTATTTGTAGAACTGCAAAAAGATGTCCCCTGAACGCCCCGGGAGGGATGAGTCCCCCGTTCCGTTCGATATTGGGCTCACTATAGTTCAGACTCTCAAATTGTCACGGTTCTAAGTCTGAACCAAAGAGTCCAAATCCGGCAAATCGTTTTGAGAAAACAGATTTTGAAAGAAGTGTCAAACATGGACTGCTTTGCCAGATACAGAGTCGCCACGTAAATGTTTTATTTTGGGAAAATTTAGGAAACCCTGACTCGTTTGCCTAAGGCCACGTGTCCGTCATCACCAAAGTTGCCTCGGCTCGGAAACTTGGGTACGATTGGGGAAGGTCACTTCGTGAGCACCCCCGGTCGCCCAATCAAAGATCGGCCTCTACTAACTATGATATCTATTTTTGAAAACATTATGCGTTCTTATTCCGGTTATAAGCCTAGATTTTACTATGTGATGCGCACAGCATACAAGTATAGACTGGATCGTCTGAATTGGAACAAAACATTTCATGTTTGTTTTTTAAAGTGGTTTGATGGTGCTACCCGCAAGTAGGCTAAGACGTGGATTTGCCACCCTCGGGTGGGCTTAGAAAAACATGATTTTGTCACTATCTAGTGGGCTTAAAACACACATTTGATGAATTGTTCCAATTCAAATAACCCAACCTTCACCCACAGGCATTCAGGCAGTTATATCACAAAAGCATATAGCCTCATGGTAAGCATGCTATTCATGGCAGTCACTCACACGCATGCAAGGATACTAAAGCATAAAATTTACCGAGTACTCCAAGCCAAAACAGAAGCTAATTAGAAATCCATGCATGATCCTAATTATACGGAAATGCCTAATGCAACACATGCAAAAATGCAACTATAGCAGGCTCGGCTATTCTAAACATGGCATATGAAATGCTACAGCTAACATGTATTCAACTTGGAATTGAAAATACAATGCAGTTAGTATGATGCGCCGAGCCCGGTGCATGCAAAACAGATGAATGAATGCAAACATGCTATCATACTGTATGTTAATTGAAACATGCCCTAATCTAACCATCATAAGCGGGTAAATAAAAGGGAGACAGACGTGGGGTTGGAAGAAATACATCACACACATGCACACTTATTACAACATTGTCCTCGCGCAGAGGGTCCAATAAATAATATACAGTCCCAAATGAATAATTACAGTCCAAATATGTACAAAACCCTAATTAATTAACAAATTAAATTAGGAAAGCAATAAATTGGCATGCAAGCCAGGGACTGCCTCAAATCTGCTTCGGATGATGAATGATGCATGCTCGGGTTGCCTTGTGCGGAGAATCCCTCGCGATGCCCCGGTTTGCCTCTGTTTGCAATTGTTCTTGGAATGCGTGCCAAGCTCTGGAAGGCTGCTGATTTCTGATTTGCTGCAACAGAGAGCAACAAAGGGGCATGGCAAAGTATTTTCACATATGTATGCATGACTACTCTTCAGGGAGTGTAGTCCTCGGTCCTCGTGCCACCAATCATGCATATCGATACATGATGGCCGAGGAGTCGAGTTGCACGACTCAATATGAAATGAATGCACATATAAACACAACAAAACCTAAACTCCATCATGGATAATCCGGAGTGTCGGTGACTGGGAATTGAGACACGTTCCGTCACTCGAAGTACGAAACGTCCCTCGTTTCCCGTGCTCGGGCTAACCCCTATCCCAAGCACATTGCAATATGCATGACATGCATGAAATGCAACTAAGATACAACAAATCATGCACATTGCTAGGAAATGGCATACACGATGCACGAGATAACATGGCATACACAATGCGCTAACATACGGCCTAGCATACACAATGCTATGAAATGAAATGGCATACACAATGCAATATGGGCTTTCACCAACATGAGTGGACCTCATCCACACTCATATCAGTAGCCATTAGATGAAAATGAGACACTCGAGATGCGTGCACACGTGCACGCAAACCGAGGACCGAACCTAAGGCACAAATGCCACTCTAACAGGGCATGGCAAGGCATGAAATATGGCATACAAACATGCAAGTTTCAGCACTGAAATTTGATGCAAAATGATCCCAAAACATGGAAACATGGCACCCGATGCATGGAATGAGACCCGAAACATGAAATTAGGTACATGGAATGACCTATGGCTATGCAAAGCATACATTATTCGAACACGAAGTGTGAAGAAAGAATCAAGACAGCCCCAAAACAAGCATATTTACAGTTTTAATCAAGGCCAAAAGGTGAACACAAATATGGCTAAGTTAACATGCAAAAATGGCCCCAAAAAAGAGATAATTAAGCAAGTAGCAGCTGCTGGCCCTAAATGGCCAAGAGCCCTTCAACAAAGTTTAAGAGAGGCTCAAAACAAGGTATTGTACAGTTTATGACCGAGCCCAAAACAGTGCACAAGTAAGCTTAAAATACTATGCAAGAAATAGGCCTAAAAGAAGGTTTAAACACAAAGTGTAAAAAGGGAGCCTCAAAAATCAAAATACCCTTGATCAAATATGAAGAGAGGATCAAAATAAGGCTATTTATAGTTTGGACCAGAGCCTAAAAATACAAGCACAAGGGGCTAACAAAACATGCAAAAATAAGGCAAAAAGAGGGATAAAGAGGCAAGTGACAAAAGGAAGCCTCAAACAGTGAAGATCCCTTCAACAATGTTGAATAATGGCTCAAAATAAGCCACTTTACAGTTTATGACCACGCTCAAAACAGTTTACAAATGTGCCTAAAATACTATGCAAGAAAGAGGTATACAAGAGAGGTAAAGAAGCAAGTGTAAAAAGGAAGCCTCAAACAGGGAGAGGCCCTTAAACAAACATGAAAAGGAGCTCAAAATAATGCTATTCTCAGTAAGGGTCAGATCCCAAATATGCAAGCAAGAGGAGCTAATATATTGAGCAAAATAAAGCACAAAAGAGGGAGAATGAAGACTCACCTTTGTAGACCAAGCTTTAGCAGCTCTTGGCTTGAGAAAAGGTGCTCCTAAGCTCTGGAAAACCAGCTCCAAGTGTTGGAATGGATGGTGGTGGTGTGGTGCTATGTGGTGGTGTAGAAAGGGGTGTAGGGTTTGGGGTTTTTGGAGCTTGGAATAGAGATAGAGAGAGAGATAATGCAAGAGCCTTAGGCCAAACTTTTTCTAACCCCTGAAGCTGCTGGAATGGCCTGGATATATAGGCAAAAAAGGGGGGGAAAAAGGGAGAGAAATGAATTCAAGTTTCCCCCCAAAAGTTGGCCCCCCCGGATACACAATCTGAGGGGAAACAAAATACATATTTGTAATGTACCAGAGGAGGGGATCATGGCCGGCTGGTTTGCTAGGGTTTAGGTGGCCGGTCTGCCTTTCCCATGGCCGGTCGGCCAAGGGTCAAAAGGGTCAAGCAGCATTAGTGGCCGGCCACCCCAGAAAGAGGGCCTCTCATGTGTGCACAACACAACCATGTGGTCAAAAACTGGAGAGAATGAACCAGGAGAGAGAAAATACCACTCTTTGGAGGGGCTCAAAAGGGTTACACACAATTACTGGCCGGCTATATGATATTGGTGGCCTCCCAGGTGTGTACAACACAAATATGTGGTTTGGGGCAAGAAAAAGTGGCCTTAGGGTGGTCAACATTGGCTTTCAAGTGAGAAAAACGGGCGACGGAGAGCGATGGAGGAATAAAACTGGTTGTCAGAACAATTGCTGGCCTCCCACCCTTCTACGACCTTCCTAACAATGAAACAGAGGTCCCTGCCAAAAATGAACTCAAACCGATACAAAATGAAGGTTCGGGGGCCGAAACGTGCAGCCCAAGGCCCCGAAAACTGACTGTTAGGCATCGGAAGTGGTGTTCGACCACGAAATTGGTTTTTCGGACCGTAGTGTCCCCCAAAAGGGAGCAAATAAAATGCATGCCAAAAACCGGAGCAAACGGAGGTGGTTAAGCAGTCCCAAATTGAGGCACACGGCCAACGGCTCCGAAAAACCGGAAACCGGACTCCAAACGGGCAAAATGGCCTACGACCACGAAACATAGCCTATGGCCACTGAGAGATGATCTACAAGACCTCTCCCTCCCTTCGGGAAGAGAAAACAGAGAAAACAGAGCCTGGTTCGCAAACCGAGGCAAAGCACAAAAGAGTCCAAAAGTCCGGAGGCAAGGCTCGCAGCCAAGACTCTGAAACCTCTGAACGAGCACGATATGCAACATCACCAAGCGCTCAATCGGTGACGCCTGAGTCTTAAGGTCGGTAAAAAATGGGGTGTCTACAAGTCTGCTCGAGCGTGTCAGACACAAAGTTTCGCTCGAGCGCAAAAAGTGAAGCTTGAATGTGGAATACACGTTTCCAGAAGTTTTGCAGACGAAGGACCCCACTCCAGCGTGAGACTGGACGCTCGGGCATCCAATGCATTCTCCTAGTATTTGTAGAACTGCAAAAAAATACTGAAAGTTGACAAATCTCACTCGAGTGCAAGAATGGCCGCTTGAGCGGAGGAGCAAAATTTGTGAAGCCCGCTCGAGCGCAAGAATGCCTGCTCGGGCGGGAGCATCACAGGTTTGGAAAAACATGCAATTGACCTGTTCCAAACACACAACCACAACCCGATAACCAAAATAAAGGGGAGACAATTAAAACAAGATATGAATCACTATTTAGAACTATACAACCCAAATCTGGAACACAACAAATGGCGGGTCAAAACTGGAATCGCTATATCCTAGACTAATGTGCTTATTATTTTCATACTATATGTCATTTTTGCTAAACATGATTGGTGTTAATTAAGTAAGATTAATTAAGCTTAATCATGATTAATTAAGCTAAGCCAAATTAAGATAAACCTTGATTAATTAGAAGACTAATCGTGATTAATTATAACTAAGATTGATTAACTAAACTAATGATGAGATTAGAGAATTGATGAAGCATACATGTAGGTGAAGCATGTATACACTTTGCTATTTTGTCTTAACCAACCCTTGTCCTCTCTAGCTCAATAAAACCAAAAGATGAAGAAGGAAATCTGCTAGAAAATAAGAGAAGGAGCTAGGGGAAAGGAGAAAGAATAAGAAAAAGAGAGAAAGAAGAAGAATGAAAGAGATAAAAGAAGGGCTTGTGAGAAATCAACTAAAAGTTTATCTTTAATCAATCTAATGTAAGATTTCAGCCCTAAATCTTGTAGTAATCCCACCTACCATCTAAGATCGAGAAGAAGTTAGGATTAATTTGGGTTAGTAATGAAGTTATGAGGAAAAGAGTAGAAAAGAGATGAAAAAGTAGGAAAAAAGCTAACTAGCTAAGATTCTTGCAATTTGGATCGTGATTGTGATGTTATTGTTGCATAAGAAGCTAGACCCTCATGTTTTCATGAAGATTTTAGGAGTTTTGTATGTTTGAATTCATTCTTTGAAAGAATAAAAAGAATTAATTTGGGTTAGTGAGAAATCAACCAAAAGTTTATCTTTAATCAATCTAAAGTAAGATTTCAACCCTAAATCTTGTAGTAATCCCACCTACCATCTAAGATTGAGAAGAATTTAGGATTAATTTGGGTTAGTAATGAAGTTATGAGGAAAAGAGTAGAAAAGAGATGAAAAAGTTAGGAAACAAGCTAACTAGCTAAGATTCTTGCCATTTGGATCTTGATTGTGATGTTCTTGTTGCATAAGAAGCTAGACCCTCATGTTTTCATGAAGATTTTAGGAGTTTTGTATGTTTGAATTCATTCTTTCAAAGAATAAAAAGAATGGTTTGGAAAATAAAATAGGTTTTGGAGATTTGATGTGAAAATCATGTTTTGATTCAGTTTGGACCTTGAAATCTTTTATACAAATGTTTTTCCATGGATTTTCTATCATTAATTTATGTTTTGAGACTTGAAATATCATGATTTGAAGCTTTGGGTGGAAAAGAATGGAAGAAAACACCAAGAACACACACTAATCCGTTTTGTCTACTTGAAATCGCTTGTGTGGCCATAAATTGCGTACGAGTGGATTGAATTTACACTATCGATGGAGGTCACTACCTCAATCCATAAGAGCGAATTTTACAAGCTTAACAAATCCGCTCGTGTGGATTTGCCAGCATATTTACTTGATTTCATCCTTTTTGCTCATTTTGATGCACCGGACCTCATTATACTCTTTTGAGACCTAAAATAGGATTAATTAAGGCTTTGAAACCAACTTAAAGTAAGAGTAGTTAAGAAATAAAATCGAAATTAAGTTGACATATTCATTTTGCATTTCGGTTTATCAATGCTTGTATGCTTTTTTGTGTAGGCCGAGCATGTTAGCGGAGAAACCCTTGTTCAAGAGCCATTTCTGAGTGGTAATTTAGTAACGCTGTGTTTAATAAACTATATTTCAAATGCAAAACTTATTTATGTTTATGAAAGCTATGCTATGATTCATTATGAATGAATATCCTATATTTTTGTATCATGCATTAAGATGACATCCTTAGAGTATGACCTTATCGGGGGGTTTAAATCGGGTATAACATCACCGGGGGTTCAAGCCGAGTACGTCTTTGTCAAGGGATTTATACCAACGTCTTTATCGAGGGACTCATGCCAATATCTTTGGAATGTTCATCACTATGTAAATGTTTACAAGTCAAGAATTATTCATGCTCAAGTTACATTATGTTCAAATTATGAATTATGCCGTGTTTTGTTAAAAGATTTTCGATGTTCATTCATTTACCGCTTTACTTTATTACTATTCACTAGGCAATGGCTCACTCCTCTCCCCTATAAGAGGATTGTAATTAGTCTTGTATATGTTGTATCCTTTGTAAATATGTATGTAATCAAGAATGATATATGTTTCATTACATATAGATAAGCATTGCTCTAAATGGATGTTCAAATGAATTTAATGGACTCCATTAAAGTAATTAATGGCTTCCGCAACTTAAAACAAGATTTTGCCCCAATTATATTCATAGTCTAACTTGGTTTTTGTTTAGTTTGGCCTTTGGTAGTCAAGGACTACTGGCCAATCACTATACCATCATGTTTGAGACGGGTTGAGGTCATTACAGTTTTAGTATTTGATGCCTAGTAAGACTAGAACTTAATCACTTTCCAATGCTTAGTAAGACTAGGGCTGACTCTATTTTCGATGCCTAGCTCAGCTAGGGCTTATTCAATTTTCAATGCCTAGCTCGACTAAGGCTTACTCAATTTCCAATGCCTAGTGTGTCTAATGCTTACTCAATTTCTGATGCCTAGCTCGACTAGGGCATACTCAATTTCCAATGCCTAACTTAGCTAGGGCTTACTCAATTTTCAATGCCTAGCTCAACTAGGGCTTACTCAATTTCCGATAACTAACTCAGCTAGGGCTTTACTCAATTTTCAATGCCTAGCTCGACTAGGGCTTACTCAATTTTTGATGCCTAGCTTAGCTAGGGCATACTCAATTTCTGATGCCTAGCTCAGCTAGAGGTTACTCAATTTTCGATGTGGGTGCCGTGCGTTTTTTGAGTCTAAGGCTCATTTCCCACACAAATGTTATATAAACTCACTTTGACAAATAAAGAGTTACTACTTGATTTTTGAAGGGAAATTAAGAAACATTTAACAATGAAAACTAAGTTAAGGACAGTAACCAAAAATTTTCTAGGCTTGGGAGCTTAGGTACAAAAGGGGAAGGTCATTGAATGGTAATACCTTTTTTTGCCCAATCTGAAGATTGGCCTCCACTCAGTTTCTATTTTATGATTTTAGTAGTTAATTATTCCCACAAATTCATTATTAGACCTAAGAACCTCCACTAACCCTATGAACTAGATGATTTGAATAAAATAAGTATCATTCATTTTTGGATTTAAAGAATAAAGCCATATCTTTCCAAAAAAAAAAAAAAATGATGATCTTTCCAAAAAGAGAACTTTTCATGATTCATGGCTATAGACTCAATCCAAAATAAACAATATTTTTGAAAATCACTCAAAACAACCAATTTTGCGAGAAAAAGCATATAACTTAGATTATTGAAAAACAATGCAACCAAGGACATGCACATGCTATGGAGATTGAGAGGACTTACGCTATTACCCACTTTCAACGCCATACATGCATTACATAAATTAAATATGATCTAATATGCAACTAATACATATAAGAATAGCTCTCAAACTCACTCAAAAAGTTCTCAAGTTGTTAACCGTTTGAAAGGAAGGGGGAGAGGTCCCTTTTATAGGTAGAGGGGAACGTTCTAGAACCCTTCTAGGGTTTTATCTCTTCCCTCTTGTCGCCTCTCTCCATAAATACACTAAGATTGAGTTTCCAAAACTGGCTTCTGATGTGCTCACGCACGACTTGCCTTGGTACATGTGCCCTCCACGAATGCACAAGTGCAGGGTCTCATGCTCTTGACTTGCTTGTGGCCCAAGTAAGCCCGAATTGCTCTTTGATCAATATTTTTAATAAATATTGCCACTAATTTTGAGAAATGGCTTTGATTATAGAACAATCGGGCTTTCCTCACTTTCTCGGGGTTAAAAAGTTAGTTTTTTGCTAAAAACAAATCCATGGATAAAATGGTCATTTTCGCAAAAAGCCAAATTTTTTGGCTAAAACAAGTTGATATAGTAACTCTAAACAACTTTAAACATTCCAAAGATGAAATAATTACCATTTCATCCTCGGGAGGCTTGCAAGTGCCCGAAATCTGAGGGTTAGTCAAAATGGGATGTCTATAGATACCTAAATCAACTAGGGCTTACTCAATTTCTGATGCTTAGCTCAGTTAGGGCTTACTCAATTTTTGATGCTTAATGTGGCAAGGGTTTACTCAATTTCTAATGCCTAGCTCGACTAAGGATTACTCCATCTTAGTGTCCCTAGCCTAGCTAGGGCTTTTTCGTTCTTTGTCTTTCATGCTTAGTAGAGCTAGAGTTTATCTGTTTTTGCTTCCAAGTTTAAGACTTGGGCCTATAGTGAACTCTTCTGTATGTAAATGGCAAGTTGTACTGAATACAAGAAAATGGTGAACTGTGTTGTACACAATTACTTTCTTTATGGTGTGATGACTTTGGCAACTCATATCAGGTCGAGCTTTATTTAGCTTACGTAAGAACATGGGGTCGTCGCAGAATGGCTGTTATTGAATGCTTAAGTTGGGCATCATTTGTTTTATCTTGGCAAAGCCTATTTCTGACATGTAGAGTTTATTCCTTCTAGTCAATAATCGTGCTTGGAGTTATGTACATCTCAAGCTCTTGGTCTTCATCACTTGGTGTTAATGCAATCACATAACTTGTTTGAGTTAAATTTGATAGCTGAGGTATTCTATTACTGCTTGGATTTCTGCACGTGGTGCATTGAACTAAAGACTGGGCTAGTAAGAGCCCACTTCTTTATTAACTTAGCTAGGTCAAGTAGGTTTTTTCCAATAATTTCGTCAGGCGAGAGAGATTGCTCGGACCATGCTCCCACTATATCTTATGGATAACGTTCCTTATGATGGCCTTGCTTTATACGTCTTTATGGCCAACGATCCTAGGTTGGCTTAACCATGATCGTCTTCTGTACTTTGATGCCATCGTGGTACAACTTTCTTCATCTTCATTAAGCTCTTTCAAATTGTGATTTGGTTGAATGTTTATGCTTGATCCTTTATAGTTTTTCAGATTGGATTTTTGTTTGCACAACAAAACTTTTTTTTTTATTGTATTATCTGCTTTTGACTCGATTATGATGCTAAACAGCTGTAGACGCGCCCTTGGGCCTCACTACAGTTCGGACTCAATTTGTGTCACGGTTCTTAATCTGAACCAAAGAGTCCAAATCCGACAAATTGTTTTGAGAAAAACAGATTTTGAAAGAAGTGCCAAACATGGACTGCTTTGCCAGATACAGAGTCACCACCTAAATATTTTATTTTGGAAAATTTAGGAAACCCTGACTCGGTGCCAAAGGCCACGTGTCTATCATCACCAAAGTTGCCTCAGCTCGGGAACTTGGGTGCGATTGGGAAAGGTCAGCTATGAGCACCCCCTCTCGCCCGATCCGAAGATCGGCCTCTACTAACCGTGATATCTGTTTTTGAAAACATTATATGTTCTTATTCCGATTATTAGCCTAGATTTACTACGTTATGCGCACATCAAACAAGTATAGACTAGATCGCCTAATTTGGAACAAAACATTGTATATCCGTTTGTTTGGAAAATGCTTTGGAATTTGCTACTCACAAGTAGGCTAAAATACGGATTTCAACGAGTTATCCTAACTCAAACAATCCAACCTTCACCCACAGGCATTCAAGCAGTTCATCAAATAAGCATCTAGCCTCATGGTAATCATGCTATCATGTTAACGTTCACACTCATGTGAGATGCTAAAGCATAAAGAGCTCACCTAGTACTGTGTGCCAAAACAAGAACATGTTAGCAATCGTGTATGATCCAAGTCCATGTTTAAATGCCTAATGCAACGCATACGGAATGTCACTAGAGTAGGCTCGGCTAGTATATAAATGACATGTGAAAATGCACAAGTAGCATGTATTCAAGTTAGATTTGAAATACTTATGCAGTTAGTATGATGCACCGAGCCCGGTGCATGTAATACTGATGAATGATGCTCCCATCCACGACCCAAGGGGCAAGTTCAAACCCAATTGGACTGGCCCTTACATCATCAAAGCTATCTGGTCAGGTGGAGCTGTGGTTCTGATGGATCTAGATGGCTTGGAGTTCTCACAACCGATCAATATGGACAAGTTGAAGAAATACTATCCTTGAGAGGCTCGCTAGGCCGAAAACCCGAAAGGGCGACCTAGGCAAAAGTCAGAGCACAAAAAAATTAGAAAATATAAAAACTAAGCTCGCAAGGTTGAAAACCCGCAAAGGGCGGCCTTGGCAAAAGTTAGAGCGCAAAAGGAGGGTGAAAATACTCGAGTGAACCTTAGACTGAACTACGTAAGGCTTGATTCCCATCTTTGGGATACGTAGGCAACTTCACCTTGAAGTTCAGCCATAAACTTTTCCCTGATCAACTCTGTCCATCTTGATCGTCTCAGTCATCTTTATCCGTCAGCATTTATCGTGATCTCCGGTACAGTGCTGTTCAGACTAGGGGCAACTTTCCGTTGCTTTGCAGTGCCGCATTGTTCTTCAGACTAGGGGCAACTTTCCAGTTGCGGGGATCTGGGGTTGTGCATCTCAGTGACAGATTTCCGGCGTGTCCAGTTCTGATCCACATCGAAAATAGTTTTGAAAAGTTTTAATGAAAGTTGACTTTGTTCAAATCAATCTTTTTACGACTAAGACCATTTTTGGACCCTAAACGGAAAATTTTCAGTACCACAACTTTCAATTTCATTGATTTCAAAACTGAGTTCTCCTGCTCTTGCATTACAATCGAGGTTGCTTTTTTTTTTTTGGTACATTCATAAAGAAAACTTGAAAATACTAATAAAGCAATAAATTTGGGGTATAGTTGAATCAAGTATCTCTACGTCCCCTCCCAGAGCTGGACGGAGCATCTGATGCCAAGCTAGGCCCGACCTGTGCCTCTTCATTGAGCCAATCCAAGCACTCATCGGACAAAGTGCAACTGAAAGTCGAAGCAGGGGCCAGGAGCTCTCTAGTCCTCCATGCCGTAGCATATCGGGCAAGCTGTGCACCCCGGACCGGAAAAGCAGCTGGGTACTCAATCCCCTCCGGCGGGCAGGTCTGATCATGGCCAAACTGACGCAGGAACCGGAACGGAAAGTAAAATACGCAGTGGGTTAGACCAATCAATTGAATCCCAATCAGCCGGGACATACTATAGCTCATTGCCGGGAGGTTGAGCCAAGGACAACGCCAAGCAATGCCGTCTGCGGACAAATTGCACATCCAATCGAACCACCACCTTTCGTCAAGAGCATTGACTAGGCGCTGCCGAAAGAAGTAGCCTCGAGCTGAATAAGCTGGGCAAGAGTCCACAACCTGCAACTTGTCCATTAACCATACCTAGGGGAGGGATGGAAAATGAGAGAATAAAGAACAGAGAGATGTACGATGAGAGAAAAGTAAGACAAGGGTTTTGTGAGAAAAACCGAGCCTGAGGGTCGAGTGATGTGAGCAAATATATATGTGAGGTCGGGTGGGAAACATTACCTGCAGCAGCAGTGGACTCCCGGCGAACCTAGTCGCCTCCCGACGATAGACAAAATCTAAGCCCATCAGTGTCTCGGCCAAGGTCATGGCAATACAGCTCTTTCCTTCTCTCAAACCTTGGGCGACTTCAATCAGGCGAATGCTAGCTCCGCCAAAGCCCGAAGAAAGCAGAAAGTGAGACAACAAACATAAGCAGAGGGCGTGTTGCCGGAAACCCTGCCGATAATGGTTGCTACGGTCACCGGCGTCGAAAAAACGATGGATCAAGCCGAGGATGTCCAGCTCCCCACTGCAGATCAGAGATCGAGCATCATGCGCCGTGAGCCCACACATCTGCCCTAAAGCCTGAGCATGGCCAAAACGGAGCTGGGGCAAGATCACTTCAGAGCTTTCAGACTCCATCAAAACCTGAAAATCTTCGAAAGTGGGGCACACCTCTTGGCCGCCAAAGCTAAAAACATGCGTCACTAGATTCCAGAACCTTGCCGCGGCATGGAGAAAAGGAAGATGTAGCGAAGTACGGCTCAGCGTGAATAGTGCATTCAAGCCGAAACCCCGGAAATTCAACTTTTCCGAGCCATCTAGAGAAGAGATCCAAGATGTGATATTTTCTGCGAGATACGCCTCCATCTTTGTCTAAAACTAAGATGAAATGAATGTTCCCGAAGTTGAAGCTTTTATAGAAGGAAAAACACTATTCACGGGGACACGTGTCAAAAATCTGGTGGCTGCAGGACTGAATGGCCAGCCAGCCACTTTTTCTGGCTGGCCAGCCATTTACTTTCTCAGAAATGGCCGGCCAGCTGTCTCTCTCCACCAAAAATGGCCGGCCGGCTCCCAGGGATGGCTGGCAATGCTGCAGTGTATCTCCTTGGCCCTGTTTTATCCTTCGAGGGAGAGTTCCAAGTATTTCCATGCAACGGGAAAGTCAGAGGCCTTCATCTCCCTCCGTTTCGGATGCGTTCCGATGCCCAGATTGTCAGAAGAACACTCTGTTGTTGTTGAATTTTGCTTATCGAGTTGTTGTTTTGCTTATCGAGTTGTTTGTCGAGTGGACGTGTTTTGTGTTTTTGAGTCATTGCTCTCTGTTTAAGCAATTTTTGTTGAAATCTTGTTTATTTGCGTTGTTGCATTCTGTTTATCGAGTTGTAAACTTGCTAAAGATTCTGTTGTATCTTAGTAGGTTGAGTTGCTTAGTTTGTTGCGTCGGTTCACTACCTGACTTGGTGATTACACAATGCGCATCTCCATTCAATTTCATTTTTGAGTGCGAAATAAATTGATGCGATACGATGCTAAAAGTTTAAAATACAAACATCTTTTCAAAAGCTATTTCATTTCATCATGCTTTACAACAAACAAAGGTACAAGTTTTACAAAAAATGAAACTGCCTAACAATATGCAAAGTGCTACAAACTACTAGCAAAAAGAAAAATAAAGCAGGAAATAATAACATCAAAGTCCTCGGGAGCGAGAGCGAGAAGCAAGCCTCGTCCACTTTTGCGGGACAATCTCCACAGCATCATCATCATCATCTGAGTCAGCGCCGTCATCCTCAGGATTCCCCTCAGCCTCCTCCTCCTCCTCCCCGGCGAACGTCTCAGACTGACGATCTGTGGCCTCCTCCTCCTCCTCCTCATCAGGCTCCACCTCCACAACGTGAGCCCCGCGTCTGCGGACAGGCCCTCCTCGAGCTCCCCGAAAAGGCCTGGAAGGCCCCGCTCCATGAAAAGACCCAGATAGCCCAGCTCCCCAATGAGGCCCAGGTGGCCTAGTCTGCGGCTGACCGGACCATGAAGGCATCTGAAAACAAAGAGTTCAATTCAAATACATCAGTCCAAATATATACGTCAGATGCGGATACAAGCAGATGCAGATGCAAACAAAGGCAACGTGAAGTGGGAGCATGTAAATACAGTGTACAAGTGGGGTGTGTGTCAGATGTGCTCTACACAAGTGGTCTATCGATGCAGTAGAAATCAGCATGTCATCAGAAGTATGATAAATGCCAGAAAACTGAAGGGTACCTGGATGCCCGCGACAGACAACTGTGCCTCCCTCCGCAGGACCATGCCCTCGAGTGTGGCCACCAGTCCAACCACCTCCTCCATGTATCCTCGCGATGGCTGCAAAAATGAGCTCATAATCATCAGTGAACAGAAGAGTATCTAAACATCTGAATGATGAATGAAAAGAAGTGGAGCATACCGGCGGTGAGTCCGGATCAATGGCGTATCGATCACTGGGCATCGGAGGCTCTAATGGAATCGGAGTCGGAAAGCTAGCCCCATACTGCCATGCCATCAACTCAGTAGGCATATCTGGCCATCCGGGATGAGGATGAACCGACGGAGCCGGAGGAACCGGTCTACTCCCACCTCTAGACGTACCGGCCCTGCTAGTAGAAGGGGCGTCTGCAGCCCGAGCCCGAGCCTGGTCCGAGGATGACATACCGGCAGGCCTCATCATCGGAATACGAGCTTCCGTCAATGGAGGCATCAAGTATATGTGACGGTAAGTGGCGTAGTCCCCCTCCTCAACATGCAGTAAAGCATCAGTGCCCAGCATGGCGCCGACTACCTCTAAGTAAGAGAGCCTGTCAGCAGTCCGCATACTGGCTGGAGGTACTGCGGGAATATCCTGAGAAAGATACCCCCATACCTGGCGCAGAAAGCGTTCACCCAGGAACCATACCCTGCCAACCGGCCCTTCAAGTAGGACCCTATACTGGGAGATGTCCGATGCCCCGGTGTACTGAAGACGGAGGCCGTCACCTAGGGACACCCAGGGCTGCCATGTAATCTGCGAATGATGAATGCATAAACCAATCAGAAATCGAGAATATACAGAGCAAATCAAAGATGAAAATGAAAGGGACTGAAAGTTCTGAGGTACCTCTGAATGTCGCACAGTGTCGAAATACTGTCGCAGGCGAAGGAGGGTCTCTCGAGGCCTCGGCCGGTGCGGACCCTCGAATATCAATGAATATGGGGTCACGGGAATCCCCACCACCTCCAGCTCTGGGGCTAATGATAGACCCATAACTGAGAAAAGCAATGCAGAATGTAAGTACGAAATGCTGAGAGCAAAATACAGACTGTAAAAGTGCGCTGTGTGCAATGTACAAGTAATGAGAAGCAGAAATGTAAATCAAGGGGACAGAAAAGTACCTCCCAGGCTCTCCAGTAGCCGCCAAGTAAGTCGCCCCGCCCGCGGGAGGTCGCGCTCATATAAAAGTAAAGGGTAGCCAGGCTGGCGCCACCCCAGTCATAACGATGGACCTGTGATAGGTCAACCAGAGCGCTCAGCAGATATAGCCCAATGGTGTTCCCTCTGTCGGCGAACAGGGTAGTCCCGAAGAGGAACATCAGGAAACCACGGGCATACTGCTCCGTCTCCTCGGGAGTCTCAGGCACCATCTCCGCCCGTCGGAAATGGGAAGAGAACCAAGTGTATCGGACTCTCCCAGAGACCCTGTCAACAGGTGGGTGAGCCCCCAACAGATACATCCACGCGGCCTCCCACTCGCCCATATCCTCATCGTAGGGGATGGACCAACCTCCGACGTCTAAGCCGGTCAATACAGCGAAGTCAAAAGGGGTCATGGTCATATCCCCGGTAGCAGAGAAATGAAAAGAGTTGGTGGTGTCCCACCATCTCTCTACCAATGTTGCCATCAGCGTCCTCCTGGCAGGACAACGTGACAACCCGACGCAGAAGGGCCCGAACCCTGCCAAGTCGACTAAGTCTCGAACACCCTCCGGGAGCTCGGCATACCAATCCCTCGCGGCAGTGGAACCATACCCCCGCACACTGCGGGAGCAAACCTGCATTCAGAATGAATACATGTGTCAATAATGAGAAGAAATAGGCTGTGTGCCAATGAGATGAAATGGTCTGTGTGCCAATGAAATGAATGGGCTGTGTGCCGATGAAGTGAAATAAGCTACATGCAAACTCTATCTACCTGGACTGCGTGTTCAGAAAATTTGAAATTTGGGCTGCGTGTTCAAATTCAGTTAATTTGTGGGCTGCGTGTTCACTATCTACCTGGGCTGCGTGTTCAGAAAATTTGAAATTTGGGCTGCGTGTTCAACTTTCAGTTAAATTGTGGGCTGCGTGTTCACTATCTACCTGGGCTGCGTGTTCAGAAAATTTGAAATTTGGGCTGCGTGTTCAACTTTCAGTTAAATTGTGGGCTGCGTGTTCACTATCTACCTGGGCTGCGAGTTCAGAAAATTTGAAGTTTGGGCTGCGTGTTCACTATCTACCTGGGCTGCGTGTTCAGAAAATTTAAAATTTGGGCTGCGTGTTCACTATCTACCTGGGCTGCGTGTTCAGAAAATTTGAAGTTTGGGCTGCGTGTTCAACTTTCAGTTAAATTGTGGGCTGCGTGTTCACTATCTACTTGGGCTGCGTGTTCAGAAAATTTGAAGTTTGGGCTGCGTGTTCAACTTTCAGTTAAATTGTGGGCTGCGTGTTCACTATCTACCTGGGCTGCGTGTTCAGAAAATTTGAAATTTGGGTTGCGTGTTCAACTTTCAGTTAAATTGTGGGCTGCGTGTTCACTATCTACCTGGGCTGCGTGTTCAGAAAATTTGAAGT
Source organism: Camellia sinensis (assembly GCF_055761805.1). NCBI lineage: Eukaryota > Viridiplantae > Streptophyta > Magnoliopsida > Ericales > Theaceae > Camellia > Camellia sinensis. The sequence goes on from NC_138965.1 coordinate 90,236,423, forward strand.
TTGGGCTGCGTGTTCAACTTTCAGTTAAATTGTGGGCTGCGTGTTCACTATCTACCTGGGCTGCGTGTTCAGAAAATTTGAAATTTGGGCTGCGTGTTCAACTTTCAGTTAATTTGTGGGCTGCGTGTTCACTATCTATCTGGGCTGCGTGTTCAGAAAATTTGAAATTTGGGCTGCGTGTTCAACTTTCAGTTAAATTGTGGGCTGCGTGTTCACTATCTACCTGGGCTGCGTGTTCAGAAAATTTGAAATTTGGGCTGCGTGTTCAACTTTCAGTTAAAATTGTGGGCTGCGTGTTCACTATCTATCTGGGCTGCATGTTCAGAAAATTTGAAATTTGGGCTTGCGTGTTCAACTTTCAGTTAATTTGTGGGCTGCGTGTTCACTATCTATCTGGGCTGCGTGTTCAGAAAATTTGAAATTTGGGCTGCGTGTTCAACTTTCAGTTAAATTGTGGGTTGCGTGTTCACTATCTACCTGGGCTGCGTGTTCAGAAAATTTGAAATTTGGGCTGCGTGTTCAACTTTCAGTTAATTGTGGGCTGCGTGTTCACTATCTACCTGGGCTGCGTGTTCAGAAAATTTGAAGTTTGGGCTGCGTGTTCAACTTTCAGTTAAAATTGTGGGCTGCGTGTTCACTATCTATCTGGGCTGCGTGTTCAGAAAATTTAAAGTGTGGGCTGTGTGTTCACTTTCAAATTCGGGCTGTGTGTTCGACAAATCGGTGTTTGAGCCGTGTGTTCTAATGTGGGCTGTGTGTTCGCAAGCAATTAATGAGCCGAGTGTTCAGAAATTCAAATGTTGAAACTACATGTTCAAGATGTAAGCAAAGTACTATGTCATAAGCTAAACTGCATGTTCGAGCATGGCAAAGGTGCGAAATGTAAAATACAGAAGATGAGATAAATACCTCTCGGGCCTCGTGAGAGAGATGCTGCTCCGGCTCTCTGAGAAGCAGATCCCCGGGTGCTCGCTCGTCAAAACTGGTAAAATGACGGAAGACAGCGCGCGGAAGGACGTGTGCTGGCGGACGGTACCTCCCGAGAATGAAAGGTCGGGTCCTCGGAGGTAGAGTCATAGGATCGAAATCATCACCAGCACCTGGAAAACCTCCGCCATGAGGAGAATTGCCCGCCATTTCCAAAGAATCTGCAAATGGGGGCAAAAATGAGCAAAATGAGCCAAAATTGGAAAAAGTCAACAAAAGTCAACTCTCGGGAAACGAAAAGTCAACAAAAGTCAACTCCCGAGAAAATATTCCAAATATTGAGACAAACTTACCTCAAGTGGTGAAAATGCAAAAAGAAGCTCCAAAGCCGGAATTTAATCGCTTCAAAGTGCTTGAAACTGAGTGTTTTTGCGGAAACAATTTGCGCGGGGCGTTGGAAAACGCGCGTGAAACTCAAATCTGGAGAGGAAAGTGTTGAAAGAGGCAAGAAAAGAAGGGGGACTCGGCTGCCTTTTATAGGCCTCAAGCCTTGGTTGAAGAGGCATGCCAAAAAGAGGGAAAAAGACCAAAATAGCCCTGGAAAAAGGCTATGGCCGGCCGGCCCCTATTTCTAGCTGGCCAGCCATCTGCTTTTTGCAGAAATGGCCGGCCAGCCATTAGCTTTTATGGAAACCGGTTGGCCACCTCCCCTTGGGAAGATAAATGGCCGGCCATGCTCCCCACATGCTCACCTAGCTCTCTGCAAATTTTGAGGAAGATCGGAGTTCCCGGGACCTGAAAAAGTTCAAGAAAAGTACACTTCTGGTCGCGAAATGATCCGCCGGGACTTCGGCTTCAAATTCTGACATGTGTTTCATCATCATTCATCGAAATCAAAGTGTATCCTTTTTGAATGAGTTGTAACCTTTCAGGGAAGTAGATCGGAGACCGTGATCGAGTCGCCTTCGCCGAAACACGCGTTTCTGTGCTCATTATTTCGTGACAAATGAACACCCTGATTTATGCTCGTTTTGTACTATCATGCACATAACTTGCATTCTCATGAGCATACTTGCCTTGTCATGTACATTTCTTGATATTGGCATACCTCCATGTTTGAGCATGCGTTGTCACGCATGTTCCTTTCTTGCATTGCGATGCATTCACTCACCGGCACTGCGTGTGTCGAACTTTCGGAATCACATTAAATACATGTTGTTAGCATGTTGTGCTCGTTGAGTTTCTCTATTTTACAGGCACGATATTGTATGTACGGTTTAATTGAGGCTGGTGCGACCAGACGAATCGCGCAGGTATCGTATCTTCTCCGTGTGAGACGTGGCGGGGATTGAATGATCCTCCGCATTCTTAACTGCATGAAATATAGTTGTTGCCTTGCATTCTTGCTTAAAACTGTTGCATCTATTTGCGAATACTTGCTTCATTACAGCTCGCTGCATTTGCATGATCATTGGGTTACCTTCGGCTTCTTGCATATCATTTGCATTTTGTCCCCTGCCTGCGGGCATGCCTGCGGGCACATCTCTGTTTATCTTGTATGTTTGTCTAAGTCTTCGGCCTTGTCAAAAATGGGTCGTCTCTGGGCTTTGACATTCACTCCCGTCACTTGTGACTTCCGAGTTCTGTCAAAGAGGGGCAACTGTAGACACCCCATTTTTGACCGACCTTAAGACTCAGACGTCACCGATTGAGTGCTTGGTGATGTTGCATAATGTACTCGTTCAGAAGTTTCAGAGTCGCGGCCGTGAGCCCTGCCTCCAGACTTCCGAACCCTCTTCTGTGCCTTGTCTCGGTTTGCGAACCAGACTCGGTTTTCTCTGTTTCTTTTCCTGAGGGGAGAGAGAGGTCCCGTAGACCGTCTCTCAATGTCCGTAGGCTACATTTGGTGGCCGTAGGCCATTTTGCCCATTTCGGAGTCCGGTTCCCGGTTTTCGGGACCGTTAGGCCGTGTGCCTCGGTTCGGGACCGCTTAACCATCTCCTATTGCCCTAATTTTTGGCATACTTCCTATTTGCTCCCTTTTGAGGGACACTGGGGTCTGAGAAACCCACTTCGTGGCCGAATGCCACTTTCGGTGCTTAACAACCCATTTTCGGGATCCCGAACTGCGTGTTTTGGCTCCCGAACATTCGTTTTGCAACGATTTTCGTTCATTTTTGGCAGGTACCTCTGTTTTATCACAGGGAAGGTCACTGAAGGGTGGGAGGCCATCAATTGTTGCAGCAACCAGTTATCTCTCCTCCGGAGCCTCCCGGCGCCCGTTTTTCCAACTTCCGGGCTAATGTTGAACACCCTAGGGTTAGTGTTGCCAACTTTCAACCACATATCTGTGATCTACACACATGAGAGGCCCCTAAAAGTTCATGGCCGGCCATTAAGGTTACCTGACCCTTTTGACCCCTTTCTTCCGGGCTAATGTTGAACCCCTTGGACCTTTTTTTTTGAACTTTGAACCACATATCTGTGATCTACACACATGGGAGGCCCCTAAAAGTTCATGGCCGGCCAGTAATTCAACTTGACCCTTTTGACCCCCTCTTTCCGAGCCAATGTTGAACCCCTTAGACCCACTTTCTTGGAATTTTAACCACATGGTTGTGTTGTACACACATAGGAGTACCTCCCCAGTAGCTGGCCGGCCAGAAAATCTCATTGAACCTTTTGACCCCTAGCCGGCCGGCTAGGTGGTGTGGCCGGCCGGCCACCTCCAACAAAAGTGAGAGGCCGGCCGTGTTCCTCGCACTGTGCACTTTATAGCTGTGGGGCAATATCCCCCAGATATTTTCTGTGTCCGGGGGATATTTTATGGGGGAGTTTTGCTCTCCTTTTCCCCCACCTTTACACCCCCTTTTGAACCCTTTTAACCAGCTGGTGGCCTCACTTACAAGGGTTAGAAAAACTCTCCTTCAAGCTTCCATAGCCAACTCCATCTCCATCCTTCTCAATTCTTCAAAAAACCCTAAGCCCCTAACCATCATTCCTTCTACACCACCAAGCTCTACCACCACCATCTCATTTCCAGCAACAAGGGAGGCTTCTCAAAGGCAAAAGAAGCTGCAAATCCATCCAAGAGGCAACAAAAGTTTGAATCTTCAAGGGTAAGTAATACTTTTACCCTTTTGACCATTTTTCTTGATCTATTTCTAAGCCCCACTTCCTTTTTGTTTCAAGCTCCGGCCCTAACTGAAAAGGGCCCTTTTTTGAGCTCATCTTCACTTTTCATGAAGGGCTCAATCCTGTTTGAGTCCTCCATAATACACTTGCTTCATTGATCCTCTTATGTGTCATGATTTTGCATGCTATTTTTGGCCCATGAGCAATCTGTTTTTGAGCATGTTATAAACTGATATGAGGCTTATTTTGAGCCCCTCTTCAACATTGGAGAAGGGCTCAACATTGTTTGGTGCTTCCATGTGTCACTTGTAGTTATATCCCTTATTTGGCCCCATTTTTGCATAAATTGGTATCCCCCTTTGCTTCTGTTTTTGGACCTTGGTCCGAACTGAAAGTGGCCTTATTTTGGCCTATAATTCTTGTTTCATTAACACTTTTTTTTCTGTTTGGTGATTATTTTGTATACTTCATGTTATAGCACTTTTTGAGCTTAATTTTGCATCACATTTCTGTCATGTTCGTATAATGATTTGAGGCTTGTCATATACTGTAAATGTTCATATTTTTGGTCCCTCTTCAGTGTTGTAGAAGGAAATTTTTCAGTTCGGGTTTTTCTTGTATCACTTGCTTCATTACCCCTCTTTTGGCCCCTATTCTTGCATGCTATTTTTACCATACCTATGCTTGCTTTTTGGCCATGTTTATAACTATGAAAGTGCATCTTTTGGGACTTTCTAACTTCTGTCTTTGCATTGCATGTCCATATTGTGTATGTTTGGCATAGCTATAGGCCATTTCGGGTGCCTAATGTTGCATTTCGGGACATTTCCTTGCATTTCATGTCATTTCGCTTCATTTCGGGGCTGTTTTCACCCATATTTTAGTGCTGAAATTCCATTAGTATGCTTGCATATCATTTTTGCCATATTTCATCACATTTTTGCATCGCCTCGATTTGCGTACCCATGTGCATGCATTTCGAGGCACTTCATTTTTATCCGCCGGCATCCTATGTGAGTGTGGCTGAGGCTCACTCATGTTGGTATAAGTCCATATCATGTTTCCATGTCATTTGCATTGCGTATGCCATCGCCTCGGTTTGCGTGCCCGTGTGCACGCATTTCGAGGCACTTCATTTTTATCCGCCGGCATCCTATGTGAGTGTGGCTGAGGCTCATTCATGTTGGTATAAGTCCATATCATGTTTCCATGTCATTTGCATTGCGTATGCCATCGCCTCGGTTTACGTGCCCGTGTGCACGCATTTCGAGGCACTTTATTTTTATCCGCCGGCATCCTATGTGAGTGTGGCTGAGGCTCACTCATGTTGGTATAAGTCCATATCATGTTTCCATGTCATTTGCATTGCGTATGCCATCGCCTCGGTTTGCGTGCCTGTGTGCACGCATTTCGAGGCACTTCATTTTTATCCGCCGGCATCCTATGTGAGTGTGACTGAGGCTCATTCATGTTGGTATAAGTCCATATCATGTTTCCATGTCATTTGCATTGCGTATGCCATCGCCTCGGTTTGCGTGCCCGTGTGCACGCATTTCGAGGCACTTCATTTTTATCCGCCGGCATCCTATGTGAGTGTGGCTGAGGCTCACTCATGTTGGTATAAGTCCATATCATGTTTCCATGTCATTTGCATTGCGTATGCCATCACCTCGGTTTGCGTGCCCATGTGCACGCATTTCGAGGCGCTTCATTTTTATCCGCCGGCATCCTATGTGAGTGTGGCTGAGGCTCACTCATGTTGGTATAAGTCCATATCATGTTTCCATGTCATTTCATCATGTTTTGTCATCGCCTCGGTTTGCGTGCCCGTGTGCACGCATTTCGAGGCACTTCATTTTTATCCGCCGGCATCCTATGTGAGTGTGGCTGAGGCTCACTCATGTTGGTATAAGTCCATATCATGTTTCCATGTCATTTGCATTGTATATGCCATCGCCTCGATTTGCGTGCCCGTGTGCACGCATTTCGAGGCACTTCATTTTTATCCGCCAGCATCCTCTGTGAGTGTGGCTGAGGCTCACTCATGTTGGTATAAGCCCATATCATGTTTCCATGTCATTTGCATTGCGTATGCCATCGCCTCGGTTTGCGTGCCCGTGTGCACGCATTTCGAGGCACTCCATTTTTACCTGCTGGCATCCTATGTGAGTGTGGCTGAGGCTCACTCATGTTGGTATAAGCCCATTTGTCATTTCCATGTCATTTCATCATGTTTTGTCATCGCCTCGGTTTGCGTGCCCGTGTGCACGCATTTCGAGGCACTCCATTTTTACCTGCTGGCATCCTATGTGAGTGTGGCTGAGGCTCACTCATGTTGGTATAAGCCCATTTGTCATTTCCATGTCATTTCATCATGTTTTGTCATCGCCTCGGTTTGCGTGCCCGTGTGCACGCATTTCGAGACACCTCATTTTCTGCCACCGGCATCCTATGTGAGTGTGGCTGAGGCTCACTCATGTTGGTATAAGCCCATTTGTCATTTCCTTGTCATTTCATCATATTTTATCATCGCTTCGGTTTGCGTGCCCGCGTGCACACATTTCGAGACATATATCATCGCCTCGGTTTGCGTGCCCGCGTGCACGCATTTCGAGACACATATCATCGCCTCGTTTTGCGTGCCCGCGTGCACGTATTTTGAAACACATATCATCACCTCGGTTTGCGTGCCCGCGTGTACGTATTTCGAGACACATATCATCGCCTCGGTTTGCGTGTCCGCGTGCACGTATTTCGAGACGCATACCATTGCCTCGGCTTGCGTGCCCGTGTGCACGCATTTCGAGACATCATTTCCATAGCATTGTGTATGTTAGGATTGTATCTTAGTTGCATTTCATGCATGTCATGCATATCGCATCGTATCCGGGATAGGAGTTAGCCCGGGCACGGGAAACGAGGTACATTTCGTACTCCGAGTGACGGAATGTGTCTCAATTCCCCAGTCGCCGACACTCCGGATTACCCATGATGGAGTTAGGTTTTAGCTATGTTTTCATGTGCATTCATCCTATATTGAGTTGTGCATTTCGACTCCTCGACCATCATGCCTCAGTATGCGTGATTGGTGGCACGAGGATCGAGACATGCATATATCTGTGCAAATACATTGCTATGCCCCTTTCCTGCTCTCTGTTGCAGCAAAACGAAGAATCAGCAACCTTTTGGGGCTTGGCACGCATTTCAAGAACAGGTGTAAACAGAGGCTAATTGGGGCATTCCGGTGGATTTCCGCGCAAGGCAGTCCGGACATGCATCATCTACCAGAAGCAAGACAGTCCCTGGCTTGCACGCCAGTTTTACTTGCTTTCTTAGTTAATTCATTAATTAATTAGAATTCTGTAATATTTTGGACTGTAATATTCTTTTATTTGGGGACTGTAATATTTGGACTGTATATTTATTCGGACCCTCTGCGCGAGGGCACAACTGTAATAAGTGTGCGTGAGTGTGATGTATGTCTTCCAACCCCACGTCTTTCTCCCTTTTATTTATCCGCTTATGATGGTTAGATTAGGGCATATTTAAATTAGCATACAGTATGACAGCATGTTTGCATTCATTCATCTGTATCGCATGCACCGGGCTCGGCGCATCATAATAACTGCATTGTACTTTCAATTTCAAAGTTGAATACATGATAGTTGTAACATTTCATATACCATCTTAGAATAGCCGAGCCTGCTATAATTGCATTTTGCATGTGTTGCATTAGGCATTTCTGTATACTTAGGATCATGCATGATTTCTAATGTAGTTTCTATTTTGGCTTGGAGTACTCGGTGAGCTTTATGCTTTAGCATCCTTGCATGCGTGTGAGTGACTGCCATGAATAGCATGCTTACCATGAGGCTATGTGCTTATCTGATATAACTGCCTGAATGCCTGTGGGTGAAGGTTGGGTTATCTGAATTGGAATAGATCATCAAATGTTTCAAGCCTACCTGCGGGTAGCAAAAACTCTTTCAAAAATAAACATGAAATGTTTTGTTCCAATTCAAGCGATTCAGTCTATACTTATATGCTGTGCGCATCACATAGTAACCTAGGCTAATAACCGGGATAAGAACTCACAATGTTTTCAAAAATAGATATCATGGTTAGTAGAGGCCGGTCTATGACCGGGCGAGCGGGGGTGCTCACGAAGTGACCTTCCCCAATCGTACCCAAGTTCCCGAGCCGAGGCAACTTTGGTGATGACAGACACGTGGCCTCACGAAGTGACCTTCCCCAATCCTAAATTTCCTAAATTAGACAGTAGGTCTAATTTATGTTTGACATAGATCTCCTTTGCTGAAACTGGATGTCGTGGACATAGACCACCTTGCCGAATTGATAAGATGGCCGGGAAACTGTCGTTGACTCATAGAGTGGTGACAATCAGTTGCCAATTTGAACCCATAAGATCCGACCATGGTTGCAACAAGTTAAGTACCACTCTTTGAGAGATTTTGAAAGTTGTAAGATGTCTCGAGATTTCATGGACTTGGGTCTTGTTGTTGCTGGATGGCATGTTGCGTTTACTATAGAGTTAGGTTGTTGAGACACATCAATGAGATATGCATGAAGGAGATCGCTGAGCTAGTTGAGTTTCAGCATAAAACGACTGCTTTGGACTGTTGTCTTTGCTCTATGAGAGTATGTGAAATATTGCTTGGAATTTCGAATAAGGTTCAGTAGAGTTGCTAGGTTGTTGAAACATCTTTCCTTTTGACATTTGTAAGAGTTTTTTTGAACTGACATTTGTAAGAGTTTGTCAAACGATTTGACATTCAATTGCGAATCATCTTGCCGAGCTGGCGTACGAAGAGGTTGACCATCCTTGACAAAACTTTTGAACTTTTCGTTATGGAGTTCATGTTGGAAATTTTGGTTTTATAGGCTTTTTTTGGGCCAACTTTGAGCCCAAATTAAAGTGGGGCCCACACATCTTTTGAGGTGGGTTTGAGTGGTGACGTGTTCCTTGTCACATGGTAAGTCACACGTTGAAGTCTATTCGTCAAAACTATTTATGGATGAATGAGAAGTTGACGTCGTTTTTGATTTCGTGAAATAGGAAATTTAAGAGTTAAATGTGGGTTACCTTATTTTGGGTTATCCTACATAGAAACAAGAAGAGAGTTTATATGAGTACACAAACTCAAGGTTGACATACTTGGGATGAGCTCCAAGGGGCACCCCAAGTTTTGTAAGGATGGGAGTTATGGATAAAGTGGGTTTGACCTAAATCCACCACACACACGCGCGCACACCACCGTTGTCTGTTCGGCCAAACCACGTCAGGTCGGCGTAGGTACATGATATGGGTTATGGGTTGGGTCCAACCTTTAATTTTTTTGACAAAATTCATTTGAATAATTGCAAATTCTTGTGGGAAAATTTAAATTTCCAAACGAATTAATTCAAAATTTTTCGGGAAAATTGAAATTCAAATATGCTTCTGAACCAGTGCCTTTTCTAGTCATCTTCCTTCATTTTTTCTAGCGATTCAAATTCATACCTATTCGGAGGGTTTTTCTGCCCTTCTCAACAGACACCACTATGCCTATAAATAGAGCATTCTCCAGCAAGTTCAATCATTCCATTTTTGTTTCTCATTTTTCTACTTTCCTGCATTTGGTCTGCATATTAGTTTATAGAGATTTAAGAGAGTTATAGAACTCAGGTTCTAGTTCCAGACAGATTATTTGTAATGCTACTACCATCTGTGTTCTTGATCATCATATTGTGGGAGATAAACGCCATTAATCTGTAAGCACCTATGCGGCGAATCTGTCTTAACGACAGAGTGTCATATACTCAATTTGATTATTATTTTGCTGTTTTGCTTTTCTGTTACAAGAAAATCTATAAGTAATTTATTTTGTCTGTTTTAGTTATATTATTTTACAAGATTGTTCCAATAATCTTAAGACAGATTCGGAAAATTTCGTTTATGCAGAATTTTTCATTTGTTTCCTTTTTAAACCTCTGATCCAACTAGTGTTGTTATGGGTACTGCGACTGCCCCTTCTACTGTTTTGACAGTATCGGTGAATCACGGGAAAAAGCGAGAAAAGTTCTTAGGAATGGACTTTAAAATATGGCAGTGGAAAATGCTATTCTATTGTATTACTCTGAATTTGGCTCGTTTCCTTCATGAGGATGCTCCTACTCTAAAAGATAATGAAACTAACTGACAAGTGGATACTGTGATCGATGCTTAGAAACATGCAGATTTTCTTTGCCGCAACTACATCTTAAATGGGCTGATAATACATTGTACAATGTCTATAGCCCTATCAAGACGACAAAGGAATTGTGGGAATCGTTGGAGAAAAAATACAAAACAGAAGATACTGGTTCAGAAATTTGTAGTGGGCAAATTTCTAAATTTTGTAACGGCTGATTCAAAAATCGTGATCAGCCAAGTTCAAGATTTCCAACTTATTCTGCATGACATCCATGCAAAAGGCATGTTACTAAGTAAGTCCTTCTAAGTTTCTACCCTAATTGAAAAGTTACCACAAAGTTTGAAGGAATTCAATAACTATCTCAAGCACAAGAGCAAATAAATGACTTCGGAGGAATTGATTGTGCATTTAAGGATTGAGGAAGACAACCGAATTTTTGAGAAGTGGACTGGAAAGCATCCTATTGAGTCAAAGGCCAATATAGTGGAACATGCACAAAAAGCGAAAAAATGCAAATTTGCCAGAGAAAGTTCCTCACAAGGCTCTAAGGGAGAGGACACAAAGAAGTTTAAGTTCAATGGCAAATGCTACATCTATGACAAAGAGAGACATCAGGCCAAAGATTGTCGTAGCAAGCGCAAAAGTAAATGAAGTTCAAGTAAGAAACCTGCTTAAGCCAATGTCATCGAAGTGGACAGAATCTCAACTGGTGTTGATGACATAAACCTTTTAGCTGTTATTGTCACACCCCAAATCCGGGCATGACCGGCCGTGGCCCACAGGGACTTAGCCCAAGGCACACGTAAGCCTAAACACGAATCCAATCACATTGAACAACTGAACAATAGTCCAATAATAAATAACCAAAACTCAATCCAGACATGCCACAATTATAAACGGCAAAATCAACCGTAATCAAAAGCCATCCAAACTTATGGGATATAATCAACCCACATATCAAAAATAATCCTAAATGAACTTCGATAAGAATAAATATAAATATGCACAAACTTGACATAACACTCTAAACTAAAGGAATGCCCTAGAGGTCCATGCAATTGAGTCCCCGCTACGCCATGAGTCCACTCTAAGTCCTTCTAACACCTGGAAATGGTAAACAACTAAGTCAGCTGATAGCTCAGTGAGTAGCAACATGGATAGTAAATACAATTTTGAAAACAGGGTTCAATTCCAAAATAAGATATATATCACAGAAACTAGATTGGCATACAGTTTGGTAAATACAATCTGTTTCAAAAAGAAGGTTCCACAGTTCAACACTTAAAATACTCATGTCTCGCAAGAACATGATAAACAACATTTTCCACTTAAAACAGATTATAACATGAACACCAATAATTTTCTGGGTATCAGTAAAAACAAATAATCTGCCACACAATTCTCAGGCTATAAGCCTCGTTGGATCCAATACCGAACTAAGAGTCATCCTCAGGGTGACACCTGGGCCTTTTCTCAAAGACGATCCGATTGAAGGTCACCTAGTTGTTTTTAAAGGTCTTTTCCTTACAATCGTTGAGCACTAGAGTCATCACGGCCTAACCCGAATCTGTTCCCTAGTGGCCAGAGTCACCACACACAGTGGAATAATTTTCTTGGACTAAATACACACATTGTCCCAATAATCAATACACATCAGTTTCGCAAAACATGGTAGTTCATCATTATAAACATGAGACCAAAACAAATAGTTTACAGTATGCCAAGTTCACACATGTTTTAGAAATAATTTGATTCCATTAATAATATAATAATTTATCAAAACAGTTTAGTCTTAAAACAACAATTTAATTTTCCAATAGTTCACGGTAGGGGAACATTTATATAAATATGTAGCATGAAACTACTCACCTGGAAACGAAATAATATAATCCTCGAATAGAGTGTAAAAGTCCAACTAGTGGCCTGAACCAAGTATAAAAACTACGCGTCACAACTAATTTAAAAATACTAAAAAAAATAGGAACTAAGTAACCTCAAACTAAACGCACTAACACGGCTCAACCCAACTCACCGTTACTCTTAAATATTACCTAAGTTCATATTCTTCAAGGTCTAAAATCACCCAAGACATAGATTCCGATCGAAACTTAACTAAAAATAACTTTAAGATGAAACAGTGTTTTAAACAAGTTTTCCCAATCTATTCGCTAACTTTGAAAATTACAAAACCCACTCCACGCTATTCGAAATATTCCAATAACCTCCAGATATAATCTAATATATCTTAAGTTTCAAACCCAATTGGTTTCACTTGATTTGCTTATCAAAATAATTTTCTACAATTTATTATATCCAAACAGGTTGTTTTTTGCAGCACTTTAAAGAAATTGACGGTTCTCTTAATATACACGAGCAATCAATGCAAGGCCAAAAACGTATGAAACTAGACTCGTAACCGGTTCTAATGACACTAATTTGATAATTTTTGGATTTATACCCAAAGAGAACAACAATCCCGAATTTACTGTTTTGGACTGGTTTCCTGGACAGATTTGAATACCTCAATTTATATGGATTTCGACTCCCAAAAATTATGAGAAAATTCAGATATGCAATTCAATGTGTAATTGATCTACTGTAAAAATTTCAGATTAAAATTCATCCGTTTGATATGGTTTCTTGATTTTTAAAGTTAGCGATTATGTGCAGAATTTTTTGGACTAAGATTCACACCGATTCTTTATACATGAATTTAACTCCTTAGATTTCTTAACAGCATATATATATACACAAAATACATACAACTACAATCTCTCCATCAATGAATTAAATAACAATATTATTAGGATAAAGAACAAAGAAAGAAGAGAAGAAAACCTAGGAAGCCACACAGCACAACACACCCAAAGCTCTCCTTCTTGGCTACAACAATAATCTTGATGATTGAAAAACCCCTCTCTTTTCTTCATAAACCCACGGCTGCTAGGGTTGCTAGTGTTGTGGAAAACAATTATAACAAGAGTTAGGGTTTGTGTTTATTTTATTTTATACTAGTTGTGGGCACACTTAGGTCAAATAGATAGATAAATATACAAAATACATATATAAGTTACATGCAATTCAAATGGTAAGAGTCTAACTTATTAATTTTGTGGTCTAGAGTTCAAGTCACACCCTCTTCTCTATTTTTTTTTTTTAATAATAAATCTTGCTTCTCAATCAATGACTTTCACCATAAATTTATTTTAGGTTTAAAATTAATTAAAAGATCCTCTAATAATATTTAATTTGCACTTAAAGATTCATAATAAAATATTTGAGATTGTAAAATTATTATTTAATTATTTACTTAATTTTTATATTCGGGTTCTCACATTCTCCCCCACTAAAAAAAAGTTTCGTCCTCGAAACTAACCTGAGTAAATCATGAGAATAGATGTGGGTACTTCTCGCGCATCTCGTCCTCGCATTCCCAAGTCGCCTCTTCAACTAGATGATTACGCCACAGTACCTTAACCAATTTAATGACCTTTGTACGCAACATTTTCTCTTTCGAATCCAAAATCTGAACAGGTATCTCCTCATACGAAAAAATCCTTTCTAATCTGAAGCGGCTCATAATCTAACACATGCGACGGACTGTGCACATATTTCCTCAGCATAGACACGTGAAACACATTATGCACTCCTGCCAACCTAGGGGGTAAAACAACACGGTACACAACCTCACTAACCTTCTCTAATACCTCAAATGGTCCAATGTATCTAGAACTCAACTCTCCTTCCTTTCCAAACCTGATGAATCCTTTCCATGGTGATACTTTCAAGAATACCATATCCCCCACATGAAACTCTAAATCTCTCCTACGATGATCAACATAACTTTTTTGTTTACTCTAAGCAGTCAATAATCTCTCTCTAATGGTGATAATTTTTTGTGTAGCATCCTCCACCAAATTAAGTCCCAACATTTGCCTCTTACCAACCTCATACCAGCACAAATGAGACCTACACTTCCTCACATACAAAGCCTCATAAGGCGTTACTCCCAAACTAGAATGATAACTATTATTATACGCAAACTCCATGAGCGGCAAATAATCATCCCAATTACCTCTCCACTCCAAAGCATAAGCCCTCAACATATCCTCAATGATTTGAATTGTCCTCTCCAATACCCCATCTGTCTAAGGGTGATAAGCTGAACTAAAATTTAACCAAGTAACCATAACTGACTGTAACGCACCCCAAAACTTAGACACAAAACGAGGGTCCCGATCTGACACTATTAACACAGGTGCACCATGCAATCTAACAATCTCCTTCACAAAAAACTGTGCAAATCGAGCTAGAGAATAGTTCATCCGAACTGCAATAAAATGTGTTGACTTGGTTAATCTATCAACAACAACCCAAACTGCATCGTGATTACTACTAGTACAAGGTAAACCACACACAAAGTCCATGGTAATATGATCCCACTTCCACTCTGGTATAGGTAAGGGTTGTAGTTTCCCCGCAGGTTTCTAATATTCTACTTTAACTTGTTGACACACCAAACACTGAGCCACAAATTCTGCAATATCTCCCTTTATACCATTCCACCAAAAATGTTCATAAAGATCCCGATACATCTTAGTACTTCCAAGATGAATGCTATAACTAGAACTATAACTATGTGCCTCTACCATAATCTCCTTCCTCAGATCACCACCAACAGAAACACAAATTCGGCTACGGAATCTAAGCAACCCGTCATCACTAACCACAAAGTCTGCATTCTTACCCTCTGCCATCTCTCCTTTAATACGCTCACACTGGGGGTCAATCACCTATGCTAAACGAATCCGTTCTCTCAAGGTTGGCTGAACTATCAATTGACTACAATAAGCCATATCACCAGGTGTAACAACCTCAAGCCTCAAACATCTCATGTCTTCCAGCAAACAACTCTCAATAGACAAAGCAGCTACATCTCCGACTGCTACTTTCCTACTCAAGGCATCTACCACCACATTTGCCTTTCCCGGATGATACAAAATATTCACATCGTAATCTTTTAGTAACTCAAGCCATCTTGTTTGCCTCAAATTTAGTTCTTTTAGTGTGAAAATATACTTCAAACTCTTATGATTAGTGTAAATCTCACATGACTCTCCATAAATAATGTCGCCAAATCTTAAGAGCGAAAATCACTGCTACTAACTCCAAGTCATGCATAGAATAATTTCTCTCATGTACTTTCAACTATCGTGACGCATAAGTAATCACCTTCCCATGTTACATGAGCACACATCCTAAACCCTATCGTGAAGCATCACTATAAATCAGAAAACCACCACCATTAGTAGATAAGGCAAGGATTGGAGCTAATATCAACCTTTGTTTAAACTCTTGGAAGCTACACTCACAATCATCATTCCACTCAAACTTTACCTCTTTCCTAGTGAGGTTTATAAATGGCAAAGCAATACAAGAGAATCCTTCCACAAACTGTCTATAATATCCAGCAAACCCTAGAAAGCTACGTACCTCTATCACAGAAGTAGGTCGTGGCCAATCAACGATTTTCTACCACCTTTGTGCTATCCACAGATACCCTATCTTTACTCACCATATGACCCAAAACGGATACACTGCTCAACTAGAATTCACACTTCTTAAATTTTGCACACAATCTCTTCTCCCTGAGGATCTGTAGTACTACCCTCAAATGCTGCTCATGCTTCTCTTTACTCGAATAAATTAGGATGTCATCAATAAACACTACCACAAATTTATTTAGTTGGGGTTTGAATACTCTATTCATCAAATCCATGAATGCGGTTGTTGCATTTGTGAGACCAAAAGGCATCACCAAGAACTCATAATGCTTATAACGGGTTCTAAAAGCGGTCTTAGGAGCATTCTCATCCCTTACTTTCAACTGGTGATAGCCTGACCTCAAGTCCATCTTGGAGAATATCTAAGCTCCCTACAATTGGTCAAATAGGTCATCAATACATGGCAAAGGACACCTATTTCTCATTGTGACTTTGTTCGGTTCCCCATAATCAATACACAATCTCATAGACCCATCATTCTTCTTCACAAATAACATAGGTGCTCCCCAAGGTGACATGCTAGGCCTAATAAAACCTTTGTCTAACAACTCCTATAACTGAGTTTGTAACTCTCTCAACTCCAACGGCGCCATTCTATAGGGCACTTTAGAAATAAGTGTTGTGTCAGGGACCAAGTTAATGGAAAATTCTACCTCACGATCTAGAGGAAATCTAGGTAGATCCTTTAGAAAAACATCAACACAATCACTCACTACAGGCAACTCCTCTAACTTCCATTATGGCAGTTCAATACTCACCACACAAGCTAAGTAACCATGATACCTTTTTCTCAACATTCAGTTAGCCTAAAGGGAAGAAGTAAAACAGATAGAAGACCCTTTCTTATCTCCCTAAAAGAAAAACTCAAGTTGTCCCAACATAGCAAAAACTACCATCTTTCTAAAACAATCAACAGAGGTATGATGCTCGGTCAACCAATCCATCCCCGAAATCACATAAAAATCCTTCATCTCTAAAGAAATCAAATCCACTGGAAAAATTCTACCATCCATCTCTATCTCACAAGATCTACAATCACCTCCTAACACCATTGTTTCTCCCAATATTACTATTCCACCTAATGGAGTAGACAAGGTAATACAAACATCAAAGGCTCACTAGGAATAGACAATCAGTGTAGATATCTAGGTGCCAACTCTTAACCTTCAAAATGAAATCAAGAACGACTCAACACAAGCTTAAACAAAACTAACTTAACCAAACACTACTAAGGACTATAGGGACCCGGACCTCGTCTAAATGATGAAATGCAAGGTATGTAACTTGATAAATCTATAGCTCTGATACCACAATTGTCACACCCCAAATCCGGGCATGACCGGCCGTGGCCCACAGGGACTTAGCCCAAGGCACACGTAAGCTTAAACACGAATCCAATCACATTGAACAACTGAACAATAGTCCAATAATAAATAACCAAAACTCAATCCAGACATGCCACAATTATAAACGGCAAAATCAACCGTAATCAAAAGCCATCCAAACTTATGGGACATAATCAACCCACATATCAAAAATAATCCTAAATGAACTTCGATAAGAATAAATATAAATATGCACAAACTTGACATAACACTCTAAACTAAAGGAATGCCCTAGAGGTCCATGCAATTGAGTCCCCGCTACGCCATGAGTCCACTCTAAGTCCTTCTAACACCTAGAAATGGTAAACAACTAAGTCAGCTGATAGCTCAGTGAGTAGCAACATGGATAGTAAATACAATTTTCAAAACAGGGTTCAATTCCAAAATAAGATATATATCACAGAAACTAAATTGGCATACAGTTTGGTAAATACAATCTGTTTCAAAAAGAAGGTTCCACAGTTCAACACTTAAAATACTCATGTCTCGCAAGAACATGATAAACAACATTTTCCACTTAAAACAGATTATAACATGAACACCAATAATTTTCTGGGTACCAGTAAAAACAAATAATCTGCCACACAATTCTCAGGCTATAAGCCTCGTTGGATCCAATACCGAACTAAGAGTCATCCTCAGGGTGACACCTGGGCCTTTTCTCAAAGACGATCCGATTGAAGGTCACCTAGTTGTTTTTAAAGGTCTTTTCCTTACAATCGTTGAGCACTAGAGTCATCACGGCCTAACCCGGATCTGTTCCCTAGTGGCCAGAGTCACCACACACAGTGGAATAATTTCCCTGGACTAAATACACACATGGTCCCAATAATCAATACACATCAGTTTTGCAAAACATGGTAGTTCATCATTATAAACATGAGACCAAAACAAATAGTTTACAGTATGCCAAGTTCACACATGTTTTAGAAATAATTTGATTCCATTAATAATATAATAATTTATCAAAACAGTTTAGTCTTAAAACAACAATTTAATTTTCCAATAGTTCAAGGTAGGGGAACATTTATATAAATATGTAGCATGAAACTACTCACCTGGAAACGAAATAATATAATCCTCGAATAGAATGTAAAAGTCCAACTAGTGGCCTGAACCAAGTATAAAAACTACGCGTCACAACTAATTTAAAAATACTAAAAAAAATAGGAACTAAGTAACCTCAAACTAAAACGCACTAACACGGCTAAACCCAACTCACTGTTACTCTTAAATATTACCTAAGTTCATATTCTTCAAGGTCTAAAATCACCCAAGACATAGATTCCGATCGAAACTTAACTAAAAATAACTTTAAGATGAAACAGTGTTTTAAACAAGTTTTCCCAATCTATTCGCTAACTTTGAAAATTACAAAACCCACTCCACGCTATTCGAAATATTCCAATAACCTCCAGATATAATCTAATATATCTTAAGTTTCAAACCCAATTGGTTTCACTTGATTTGCTTATCAAAATAATTTTCTACAATTTATTATATCCAAACAGGTTGTTTTTTGCAGCACTTTAAAGAAATTGACGGTTCTCTTAATATACACGAGCAATCAATGCAAGGCCAAAAACGTATGAAACTAGACTCGTAACCGGTTCTAATGACACTAATTTGATAATTTTTGGATTTATACCCAAAGAGAACAACAATCCCGAATTTACTGTTTTGGACTGGTTTCCTGGACAGATTTGAATACCTCAATTTATATGGATTTCGACTCCCAAAAATTATGAGAAAATTCAGATATGCAATTCAATGTGTAATTGATCTACTGTAAAAATTTCAGATTAAAATTCATCCGTTTGATATGGTTTCTTGATTTTTAAAGTTAGCGATTATGTGCAGAATTTTTTGGACTAAGATTCACACCGATTCTTTATACATGAATTTAACTCCTTAGATTTCTTAACAGCATATATATATACACAAAATACATACACCTACAATCTCTCCATCAATGAATTAAATAACAATATTATTAGGATAAAGAACAAAGAAAGAAGAGAAGAAAACTTAGGAAGCCACACAGCACAACACACCCAAAGCTCTCCTTCTTGGCTACAACAATAATCTTGATGATTGAAAAACCCCTCTCTTTTCTTCATAAACCCACGGCTGCTAGGGTTGCTAGTGTTGTGGAAAACAATTATAACAAGAGTTAGGGTTTGTGTTTATTTTATTTTATACTAGTTGTGGGCACACTTAGGTCAAATAGATAGATAAATATACAAAATACATATATAAGTTACATGCAATTCAAATGGTAAGAGTCTAACTTATTAATTTTGTGGTCTAGAGTTCAAGTCACACCCTCTTCTCTATTTATTTTTTTTTAATAATAAATCTTGCTTCTCAATCAATGACTTTCACCATAAATTTATTTTAGGTTTAAAATTAATTAAAAGATCCTCTAATAATATTTAATTTGCACTTAAAGATTCATAATAAAATATTTGAGATTGTAAAATTATTATTTAATTATTTACTTAATTTTTATATTCGGGTTCTCACAGTTATCTCCATGGCTAACCTTGTTGGAAATCTCAAAGAATGATGAGTGGACACTGGCGCCACTCGTCACATCTATGCTGACAAAAAGATGTTATCCTCCTATTTTGTGATGGAAAATGGAAAACAACTGTTCATGGGCAACTCCTCGACTTCTAAAGTTGAAGGACAAGGATAGGTTATTTTAAAGATGACGTCTGGAAGGAATTCGCGCTCAACAATGTGCTGCATGTGCCAAACATTCGTAAGAATCTTGTCTCCGTATCTCTATTGAGAAAAACTGGGTTTAGGCTAGTTTTTTAGAGTAACAAATTTATATTTACCAAAACAGAATGTATGTAAGAAAATGTTACATGACTGATGGCTTTTTTAAAATGAATGTAATGACTGTTGTACTTTCTATTATTAATAAAAATACATTTTCTTTTTACTTGCATAAGTAGGACATGTTAATTATGGATCTTTGCATAGATTAATTAATGTGCAATGTTTATCTAAATTTGAAATTGATCTAAATCATAAATGTAAATTTGTATTGAGGCAAAATTAACAAAAATTCATTTTCATCTTATTGAAAGAAATACAAAACCACTTAAATTAATTCATAGTGAGATTTGTGATTTTAAATCAATTCAAACTAGAGATGGAAAAAAATATATTTTATCACTTTTATAAATGACTATATTAGATATTCGAACTAAGAATGAAACTTTGAAAACTTTCATTTAATATAAGAATGAAGTTGAAAATCAACTTGGTAAGAAAATTAAAATTCTAAGAAGTGATAGAGGTGGTAAATATGAATCACCTTTTGGTGATTTTTGTAAAAAACATGTAATAATTCATCAAACCGCCACTTCTTACTCACCTCAACAAAATAGTATTGTTAAAAGAAAAAATAAAACTTTAAAAGAAATGATAAATACCATGTTAATAAGTTTTGGATTAGTTCAGAATTTGTAGGAGGAAGCATTATTTTCTAGTAATTGTATTCTCAATAAAATACTCGAAAGAAAGTGAATCAAACATTTTATGAAATGTGACATGAAAAAGTACCATCCTACAAATACTTAAAAAGTGTGATAGTATTTAGCTATAGTGGCTATTCTTAATACTAAAAAAACTAAGATAAGTACGAAAATCGTTGATTATATAATTCATCGGTTATATCAAGAATAGTAATACATGTCAATTTTTAATTTATAAGGCCAAACATGCAGAAATGCATATAAATATTATTTTTGTTGCTCAATGGCTGTGTTCTGTCAATTCCGATTGACGTGACACCAACTATCAAGATTTCGACCGAGCGCACCATTAACTGCTCTTGGCTCTTTGTTTACAGAAAGCACTTGATCGGTAACTCTTCTTGGCTGTTTGGCTTCGCCAAGAAAACTTTTCTGCACTTGCAATACTGTTGCCAACAAAAATAGTATACAAATGAAAGCCACACATGCAAAAATGGTGTGCATTTACATAAATAAAGAAAGAAAAAACATATGAATGTAGGTATATTTCTACAACACATCTTTGGTCTTCAGCTTTGCCAAGAGTTTGATCGACATCTCTCAGTGCTTTCCAACAAGTGATTTCTACATTTTCAATTGAAATATGTGTGTGTGTGTGTTTTCATTAGAGTTGTAAGATAAAATTGATAGAGAGAGAGAACAAGTGAATAAATGAAATGTGTATTTCATGGATTGATTTACAAAGGGAGCCTAGCTCTCTTCTTATAGAGAGAGAGCCACCGAAAGCATAAAGCTAAAGCAAGCTAATTATGAAAGCTAATTCTACACTAATTATGAAAGCTAAAGCTATACTAATTATTAAAGCTAAAGCTAAACATAATAATATACATAATATTATACTAACATAATATATTATATATTCTAACATCCCCCCTCAAACTCAAGGAGGATAGGTAAAACCAACTTGAGTTTGGAAAGGAATAAAACATGAAGATAAACTAATACATAAAATAAAAGAGGATAGTAGACACTGTATGGTCGTGTCGGACTGTTGGTGAAGACACTGTATGGTCATGTCAGACCGTTGTAGCAGGACAGTTTACGAGGTCATGCCGGACCGATGTAGAAGCTAACCGGAATCAATGTCGGGACAGTTTACGGGGTCATGCCGGACGGTTGTAGAAGCTGACCGGAATCAATGTCGGGACAGTTTACGGGGTCATGCCGGACCGTTGTAGAAGCTGTGGTGGTGCACCGAGGAGGCGACTTAGGGAGTGCGCCATGGGGTGGCTTGGGTGGTTCCCATGGTATATAACCATGCTCACCATGATATATGTATAACCCCCCCTCAAACTCAAATAGGTGTGAAGATAGAAACCTATTTGAGGTTGAAACAAAGAGATTGATAAAGGGGAGCAAAATAGCTCAACACAGAGTGAAGATGTGAAAAAAAAAAAAAATGGTAGAAAGGTGTTTTTTTTTTTTTTTGTTTTTTTTTTTTTTTTGTGTGGTGTATAACTGTGAGCGGGGTGGATCTATGATAGGAATAAAACAAGGGTGTTGTGCAAGCTGGATGGCAAGAATGGTACAAGGTTGTTGGAGTAGAAAAATCAGGGAGGTGGTATTGAATTTGTGTTTTTTTTTTTTTTTTTTGTGGTTGTTTTGGTTTTTGTGTAGAATGAAATAAAATAAAGATATGAAAAATCAGAGGTGGTTTCTGAGGCCTGGTGTGGAAGGATAATATATAAACATATATATATATATATATAATAAAGAAAGTAAAAATCAGAGGAGGCTGGGTGTGTTGGGAGAATGGAATAAAAAAAAAAAAAGAAGATAAGAGTGGTTTTATGTTTAAATAAAAGAAGAGTGAGTGGACAATATTAAAATAAAAATAAAAAAGGAAAAGAGGGGGTTTAAAGGGAGATAGAAAATCTGTTTCTATGGGTGGAGGCATACACTTGTGGGTCCACGGTTTTGGTCAAAAACACCAGCCCATAGTTTGGATTTTCTTTTTGCACACTACCAGCAATGGGTTTTGCATAGTGGTTTGATTGGAGATGGGGCCCGCCACTACACATGTTGGGCATCTAATATTGTTGTTAAAGCCATGTTTGAGGAGCTGCTTTTGGGTAGTGGGATTTTTTTTTTTTTTTTTTGGTTCAGTCTGTGGCAGGCAATGGTGTCAATGGTCAAAACCCAGAATGTGTGTGCACGGTGTTGTGTGTAGGTAGTATCCATGCATGCTGGGTCTGTGTATGATCAGAGAGAGAGAGGTGGGATAGAACAGCCTAGGAATTTAGAGAGAGAAGAGAGAGCTCTGTTTTGTTGTCCATCTTCATGTAGGAATTTAGAGAGAGAAGAGAGAGCTCTGTTTTGTTGTCCATCTTCATGTGTGTCTGGTCCGTGTGTCCCCCGTGTGGTGTGTGTGTATCTGTATATGTAGCCGAGAGAGAGAGTGGATGTTCTGAGTGTGGAGAGAGAGATCAGTGCCTGTGTGTGAGTGTTTCTTGAGTGTACCAGTGTGCATGGTGAGTGTATGGTGTGTGTGTGCGCCGTGTGAATGGTGTGTAGCTTTATGTGTGGTGTGTGTGTATTGAAAACTCCAGCGGACAGTGAAGGCAATGTTGCCGGCCGGAGTAGCTGGTGATAGAGTAGCCAGAGGTGGAGTGGCCGGTGGTGGAGCTGAAACCGGCGGAGCGGACACCACAGGAGGTGTGACCGGAGATTGACCTCCAACGCCGGCGACGACAATGCAGATAAAGCTACAACATAGACGGACCTGCGATCCATATCCACGGCCTCACTGGTGTGAAGGTGTTGATTATTCCCTCAGAGAGACAAGAGTTCAGTTCAGTTATGGAATTTATGACAGCGGAGTGAAGGTATGTGTAGAGGTCCGGCGGGCGGCCAAGGCGAGGCTGCCGCCCGCCGATGAAGCAAAATGACTAGATTGTTAACCTAGCTCTGATACCATGTAAGATAAAATTGATAGAGAGAGAGAACAAGTGAATAAATGAAATGTGTATTTCATGGATTGATTTACAAAGGGAGCCTAGCTCTCTTCTTATAGAGAGAGAGCCACCGAAAGCATAAAGCTAAAGCAAGCTAATTATGAAAGCTAATTCTACACTAATTATGAAAGCTAAAGCTATACTAATTATCAAAGCTAAAGCTAAACATAATAATATACATAATATTATACTAACATAATATATTATATATTCTAACAAGAGTCATGTATGACCTGATTGCCCATTTTCACATTAAGCTTGTGCTTGTTCGGCGATGACCGGAATGTTCGACAGCCCTTGTTTTGGGGCAATGGTGAGTGGCAACTTGGCCATTCGGCTATTTGTTGCAGGAGGCATTGATGCCCTTTGCCAAAATGATCTTTTTACATTGTGTCGGTGCCTCCAAGAAGATAATGGTATTCCCGAACAACTTCAGTGGAGAGAGTGGTATCGCGGAACAAATTAACAACTTCTTTAGGCTGAGCATCACTTCGGCAAGGTTGCCGTTTGGGTCTTGACACTCTGGTTTTTGGCTTACCGAAACAATTGGTTGACTTGTCCTTTTCTCTTGATATTAACCCAATTATGGGGTAATTATTCAGTAATTACAAAGTATAGACATGTGATATTTTAAAGTATTATGATTGGTGGAGAAGGTGCATAGGTGAGATATTATATTGAGTGATTGAAGAGCATGATGGAGTATATTGAATAATAATTAGTTAAGAAGTATAGACACATAGTATTCCGAAAATATTCTATAATTTCTCCAATCATGGTGTATCAAGGTATCTTCATGCAAAATACTTCAATAAAATTCACATCTTCATGGTCCACCCATGCTAATTAAAGTTGCCCAATTTATCGAGTTTTGTATATATATATATATATATATATTCTAGCCTCATACATAGCCAATCAAAGCATTACCACAAGCTATTAATTTTTTCATGATCTAACTTTGTCATTTTTTTTAAGCTGAGAATACTCCTAGAGAGAGAGAGAGAGAGAGAGAGAGAGAGAGAGAGAGTGTGGAAACCTAGTCATGGGTCTAACAACAATATATTATTTTTGAGCCAAAGAAGTCATAAAGCTTTTTATGAGATAGATATATAAATGCATGCAAATATTAGCTCAGTGTAGGAGAGAAGAGGCCTTCAGCTCGGCTATGCTTTTTATACCGTGTCCATGATCATTTTGCTTTATATTGATAATCGACAGAAATTCAGAATGGTATCTTGTTATTTTCTCAGTTAATCTCAATTGTGAAGGCAAAAATTGTCTCACATATATTAATTGAGAAGTTAACAAAAAATTGAGCTCCACCATTCTGAATCTGCAAAAAAAAAATAAAAATAAATAAATAAATAAATAAAAATTCAACAATTAGTGCCCCCGACGGTTGCCGGTCAGAGAGCACTCCAACGATCAGGTTAGATAGCATATATCTAAATAAAGCTGAATAAATAAATATAATAGTTTAGGCATCCCTTCCTGGGAGTCGAAGATTGTATCCCTTTATATATGCTAATTTGCCACTCATTTTGTCCAATGAGCTTAAATCACTAATTTGATCCAATGAAAATTAGTCACTTGTATGGTTCAAAACTCATCTGATGCATGTACGCTAGGGTAACTTGGCAAATTGTATTGTAAGATACTGTTTTATTATCTTAATTCTATTTCTATATAAGCATTGGATGGACCACATCACATGAGTTAATTTTTATCCCTCCACCGCAAAAAAAAAAAAATGAAATATTTTAAGTGAAAATTGGCCAAAAGCTCACATTGTCTAATGTTTTCTTCGTGAATAATCAAAATTTGTTTTTGTTGGTTGTAAAGGCACACACAGTACTTTCTAGTTGTTAAGTCCAACCTTAAGGTCGCAAGGACAATTCATGATATGTTTGTCCTTTGCGTATTTTGTCAGTAAAAGTGTTTCCAGTTCCATTATGGGAGGAATATCAAAGAGCATTTCTTAAGAAAGGGTCGTGATTTGGCTGCAACAGTGGATTAGTGTTAACACAAGTTGCTCGCACCAACAGAAATCAAGTTAGGGGATTTTGGTTCTCCCAAGTCTGAAAGTACACAACAGACACAGTAAAATGACATAAAGCTCAAAAGTGTATTGTTTGCATGTTAATCCCTTGCATAATAATTCAGTGAGCATGCAGTGCATACCAATCATGTCTCCACAACTCTGAGAGAGAAAGAATGGTTTGGAAAGTTTACACAAATTAGACAAATGGCTCATATCAACGAAGGTTATATTATACTGACAAATCTCTATACACCAGTGCCAATGAAAAAAAACAGAAGGGAAAAATGTCTGGTCAAAGGATAACCACAGAACTAGGGTGAGAGTCTTACAAGAAATGTAGTTTTATCTGCAAAACAAACCCTGCACGATTTGACAAAACAGTCACATTGAGCAAAAATGGGTTTGAATATGGGGTGTTTGGGAAAGGATTTTATTTATTTATTTATTTATTGGGGGGCTAAAATCTATAAAATAGTAAAATGTGTTAAAATATTTAATAAGATAAAATATCACATCAAACTCAATCTTTTTTTTTTTTCTTACAAAATCACATATAATTACAAAAAAAATCCAACTCTTTCCAAACACAAATATTTTAACCTTAGCCAACCTCCCAAACGAGGCC
The DNA here is from genome assembly GCF_055761805.1 of Camellia sinensis. Taxonomy (NCBI): domain Eukaryota; kingdom Viridiplantae; phylum Streptophyta; class Magnoliopsida; order Ericales; family Theaceae; genus Camellia; species Camellia sinensis. Next base: position 90,262,802 of record NC_138965.1, read on the forward strand.
ATAAGATGATTGTTGCAACTGAGGGTGTGCATGTTGCGGTTTGAAAGGTTTGAGAGTAAAATTACAAACCGAATGACGGATTAGCGAATTAACAAATTGCGTTTTGGACGGTTTTTGACAGATTAAAATATTCTAACTAATTATCATACATTTGTATAATATATAACACTAATTTGTATAATATTTTTTAGATATATAATACAAAATAATTTTACATAATATGTTTCATATATATAACCGTTAATTTGTGATAAATTTCATATCTTAAATCTCTCTCACACTCATTTTTACAATGATATTTCATTAGACGTTAAAATATATATATATATATATTAACTATAGTAGAGCGGGGTGGTTTGGTTGGTAAATTATAAATTTTAAAGTTTAAACCGCAGTTAACAGTTAGAGTGTGCGGATTGATGTAGATTGATGCGATTTTAACAATTTTAAACAACTCTAGTTGCAACTGCCATAACAAGCTTGGGAGTCCTTGAATGAGCAGTTCAAATGGTGTTGGGTGCTGCTAGAATTTTCAGGCCCCATCTTTCATCCCGTGTCTCCAAATGCCATCTTTATGGCCAGAAATCACACAATCCACATGGGCATTGTAGTCACAGCTGGTACAACAGTAAACATGTAGCTTTGAATGGCTCTAGACTCGCCAATGTTGTGAACTCATCTGAAACTTTTTCAAGAAATTACTCAGTTTGAATTGGCATGGCAACATTTTGTAGTACAGAGTCCATGGCAACGCAGCACACTGCCACTGAAATTTATGAGCGCTTTTGGTGTGGAATTGCAGGCCAAAGTTGAATTTGAATTCAAATTCATGGAATCAAAGTAGCAAAATATGGAAGGAAGATATCAGAGGTCCTCAACTTCTTTATACTTCCATTGAAATTCAGGTCTCAAACCCCAGGCAGTGCACATAATCATCCCTGCAACCAACAAAAATCCGGCCACCAATCATCACTGGAGAAGAAAAAATGTCTCCTTGGAGGTCCAGCCTAGCAAATTCCTGTACCACATCTTTCCTCACACTGTTTAGTTCTCCAACACAATCCGAGGGAATACGAAGCAAATATATACTTCCAGAACTTGCACACACACAAATTAACCTGAAAGAGAAAGTGGTTATGTCACCAAAATAAAAAGAATATTAAAATAATCCAATCAATTTAGTGTAGTTTACATACCTATCTAAAATAAGAGAGGAGGTAGATACCAACTGTAAGTTTTCATCAACATAAGCGGATGACGTAATTGGAACTCCAACATTGTATTCCCAGAGTAGATCTCCCTTTTCCTACATAAAATGAAACCAAAATAGTGTTCCTTTGCTATACCTCTGCCAAAATGTTCAGACATCATATGTAAAGTATCAATGGACTGTATCCAGGACGAATTCGAGATTATCACTATGGGGGTGCGGAAATGTTATAATTTTAAATTTTCTAATATAATATATGATGTTTTTCAAATTTTTTGGGGTGCGGTCGCCCCCCCATATCCATCCTTGACTGTATCTATTATCCTTCATGTCTTCTAAATATACAATGAACATTTTGAAGGTCCTAGTGCAAATTAATTGAAAATGCATCCTTAGGTAAAAATTAAGAAAACATATTTTATTCCATGATTTTAATTTCAAGCATGAGCTATATTCCAAATAGTTGTACAAAACCAACAAAATTAATGGATTCTGTATGCAAGGTAGTAGATGATGATCACTGAAATAGAAAGTAAAAAGATGTCAATGCTAGATCTTACCAATTCAAACGAATAAATATTCCCATCTCTGGAACATATGAGCACCTGTACAGGAATAAAATCAAAGACAGTTTGCAGTATCAGACAAAGTAAAAACCTATGAAGCATAAAAAGTTAGGGTGAACTTGCATTGTGTGTAATGTGGCACATAGATTTTATTAATAATAAATAATTAAATCTTTGAAGACTAGAGTGCAATTGCAATTAATTGGTAACTTTATCCTTATAAGGTGTAGACTCCACTTATATCTAGCTTTTAGAGGGACATTAGAAGTCCCAATCCCAACCTACATGGATTAGGCCCTAGTACTTATGTAAGCACATATATGGCCAGCCAAGGAGTACGATTTTTTTTATAGCACTCTTTTCTTCTACTACCATATTGTGAGGGTAGAGAAAAAAAGAAGGATCTCACCATCCTACCTTGGTCAATGCTGACCCATCCCTCAGGTGAGTGAGGCACTTGTCTAAGGACCCAATGTTTCAAAGGCCTAAAATTTTATCCTCTTAGATATTTGTCAAAAGGTTCAGTTGAAAAAAAAAAAAAAAAATTCACCTTGTCTAAAAGCCCTACAAAACCAAATTAAAAACCGTCTAAAGCCCCAAGTACTTTCAAGGTCGGTTCTTCAACAAATGTTAGAGGTGGCTCTACTTTGAGTGGACCTGTGTTTTAAAAGGTGAGGCAAGTCAAGGCACCAAGACGTGAGGTGAGGTGAGGTGAGGTGATGAGGCAATCGCTCACTGGGTTTTATTATGTTTGATAGTGTACAATATGTTTTAGTGAATCAATGATTGGGGTTAATTGGAGGTGATTTTGTTGAAGAGGAAACCCTGGCTCTTATGATGAGGAAGAATCTATTTGTGCCTAAGCCAACAAATGAAGAAAATTGGTTGAGGAATAATGTTTTATATACTACTAATTTGCAACATTGGTGGTAGAGTTTGTAGCATGGTCATTGATGCAGGAAGTTGTAAGAATGTGGTTTCTCAAGAGGTGGTTGACAAGTTGAACATTGAGGTTGAAAATCATCCTCATCTTTACAAAGTCTCTTGGATTAAGAAAGATCATGAAATAAAGGTGTACAAGAGGTATTTGGTAGACTTCTCTATTCATAAGAAGTACTTTGATTACGTGTGGTATGATATCATGCCTCTGGATGTTTGTCACATCTTACTTGGCCAACTATGGCAATATGATAGACAAACTACACATGATGCCAAGAAATACCTGCTAGTTTAGAGAAGAGAAGGAATTACAGAATGAGTTAGACTTCATTCCCTTTTATATTAATAATACTGAATAATTACAAGAGTGCCATAATATGGGTCAACCCATTACACCAATCAAAGGAATAAATAAAAATAATAAAATACAATCACTTATTTCCTATTCCAACACTCCCCTCAAGCTAGTGCAAAAATATCTCTCATGCCCAGTTTGTTGAGAATGCCATGAAATAGTTTGCTCCCTAGCCCCTTGGTAAGAACATCGGCTAGTTGGTCTCCAGTCTTCACAAGAGGAATGCATATGATGCCACTAGAGAGTTTTTCCTTGATGAAGTGCCTATCAATCTCCACATGCTTAGTTCTATCATGTTGAACTGGATTATGAGCTATGTTGATTGCGGCCTTGTTGTCACAGTATAGTTGCATGAAGTCAGTCTGATGGATTCCCAAGTCATCCAACAATAGTTTAATCTAGAGTAACTCACATACACCCTGAGCCATAGTCCTGAATTCTGCCTCAGCACTAAATCTAGCAATCACATTCTGTTTCTTGCTTCGCCATGTTACTAGGTTGCCACCAACAAATGTGCAGTATTCGGAAGTTGATCGTCTGTCAGTGACTGATCCGGCCCAATCTACATCAGTAAATGCCTCCACACTGAGATGACCATGTTTAGAGAAATAGAGACCCTTCCTAGGAGAAGACTTCAGATATCTCAAGATTCTCATAATTGCCTCCAAGTGAGAAGCTCTAGGAGCATGCATAAACTGGCTCACCATGCTCACAACAATGTCAATGTCCTAACGTGAATGGGATAAGTACATGAGCTTGCCCACTAGTCTCTAGTATCTCCCCTTGTCCACTGAATCTCCCTTTTGATCCTCACTCAGTTTCTGGCCTGGTTCAAGAAGTGTATCACATAGTCTACCTCCAAGCACTCTAGTTTCCTTCAGCAAGTCAAGTACATACTTCCGCTGGCATATGAAGATGCCATCCTTGGATCGAGCTACTTCAATGCCCAAAAAATACTTCAAATAGGCTAAGTCTTTGATTTCAAATTCCTTGGCTAAGTATTCTTTCAAACGAGAAATCTACTCAACATCATCTCTTGTCAGAACAATATCATCAACATAGACAATAAGATATGTGGTCTTACCATCTGAGGAGTGTTTCACAAACAAGGTGTGATCAGCTTGACTTTGCTTGAACCCATATTTCAACATAGCTTGAGCAAACCTTTCAAACCAAGTCCCATGAGACAGCTTTAGCCCATAAAGTAACTTTCGAAGCCTGCGTATTTTACCATTGGACTTAGCATCCGCAAAACCAGGAGAAATATCCATATAGACCTCTTTTGCTAGGTCTCCATGAAGGAAGGCATTCTTCACATCAAACTAATTAAGTGGCCAATCCAAATTTGCAGCAAGAAAGAGTAAGATTCTTATAAAGTTCATCTTACCAACCGGTACAAATGTCTCCTAGTAATCCACCCCATAAGTCTGAGTGAAGCCCTTAACAACTAGTCTTGCTTTGTACCGTTTTATGGAACCATCTCCTTTGTGTTTTACCGTGTACACCCACTTACACCCAATTTTGGCAATCCAAATGTCCTTTGGAACCATCTCCTTTGTGTTTTACCGTGTACACCCACTTACCCAATTTTGGCAATCCAAATTTGAAGTGGCCAATCCAAATTTGCAGCAAGAGAGAGTAAGATTCTTACAGAGTTCATCTTACCAACCGGTACAAATGTCTCATAGTAATCCACCCCATAAGTCTGAGTGAAGCCCTTAGTAACTAGTCTTGCTTTGTACCGTTCTATGGAACCATCTCCTTTGTGTTTTACCGTGTACACCTACTTACACCCAATTGGATTTTTTTCTTCTAAGTAACTCCACTAACTCTCAACTGCCATTCTTGCTGAGAGCTCTCATCTCTTCCATCATGGCATGTTTCCATTTAGGAATAGAGAGAACATCCTGAAAATTGATAGGTAGATTCATAGAAAACTCTTTAGACAGAAAAGCTTTATATGAGGAAGACAGATGAGAATAAAAGACATGATTACTAATAGGATGCTGAGTACATGACCTAACCCCCTTCCTATTAGCAATGGGAACATCAAGATTTGACAAAACAGGAATAGAAGCACTAGAATCAAAATTACTTGGACTCTCAGAAGAAAGGGTTGACTCTGGACACTCATCCAGAGAAGTTGGCAGTAGAGGAAGGAAAATAGTCTCTTGCATCCAGGTAACTTGCTGTCTATCTTTGTCCCTGATATAAACTTTGCCTGCTTCCTTTTCCTCAACAACTGCTGGCTCATCATCTTCTATCTGTTCAACCACTGTCGGAAGTGGAACAGGAATTTCTTCACACCAAGGCTCCCCATGAAGAGATGACTGTGAGACCAGGAGGGTCGAAAAGTACGGCTGAAACTCAAAGAAAGTGACATCCACAGAGACAAAACATTTGCGAGTGGGAGGATGATAACACTTATAACCCTTTTTGGTGGCAGAATAATAATAAAAAAAACACACTTAAGAGACCTAGGATCCAATTTACCACGAGTAGGTAAATGATTATGGACAAAGCAAACACAGCCAAAAGTCTTAAGAGGAATGGAGAACCCAAAAGAGGTAGACCCGAACAAAATTTGAGCAGGTGTTTGTTTGTGAAGGACCTGGATAGGAAGACAATTAATCAAATAAGCGGAATTGAGAATCACTTCCCCTCAATAGGATCGAGGAACCCACATCTCAAAGGATAGACAACGAGCGACATCAAGGAGATGACGATTTTTGCGTTCTGCAACACCATTTTATTGAGGGGTATTAGTGCAAGAAGTCTGGTGAATAATGCCATGTGTGGCGAAGTAAGTGGCAAGACCAAAGTCAATATACTCTCCTCCATTATCAAAACATAGAATTTTGACAACCGCCCCAAACTGAATACAAACCATTTTATAGAAGTTTTGAAACACAAAAAAAACCTCACTTTTATCTTTCATCAAATAGGCCCAAGTGACCCTGGAACAATCATCTATGAAGGTAACAAACCATTTTTGACCAGTTAAAGACACAAAATGGGATGGGCCCCATATATTAGAATGAATCAAAGAAAAAGAAACTAAACTTTTATTAATAGAAGGAGCAAAATAGGCTCTGTGTTGTATTCCAAGTTGACAAGACTCACATTGAAAATCTAACACATTATTTGTCTAAAAAACAGAGGGAAATAAATGCTTAAGTAATAAAAAGAGGGATGTCCCAAGTGATGATGCCATAGCCAAATGTCGTCCTTAGTGGATAGTAACTGAATAGAAGAATGAGCCAGCTTGTTTGTCTGATCCAGAATGTAAAGCCCATGTTCCTCTCTACCATTGTCAATCCTCTTCTTCGTGATAAGGTCCTCAAAAAGACAATGATCAGGAAAAAAAGTCACGCTACAATTTAAGTCATGGGTAATACGACTCAAAGATAAAAGATTAACACTGGAATTGGGAACATGAAGGACAGAAGACAAAGGAAGGGAAGATGTGGCATGAATTAAACATTTTCCTGACACAGACAAAATGATATCATCAGCGATATGGACTTTTTCCTGACCTGAGAAGGGGTTATACTCAGAAAATAAATTAGAGGAGCCAGACATATGGTCAGAAGCACCGGAATCAATAATCCATGGTACAGTCATATGAGATAGCAATGCACATGTGGAGGAAACTAAGTTACCTGAATTGGCAAAGGAAGAAGATGGTGCACCTGTAGCAGAAATGGAGGCTCGACGGTCTAGCAAATGGCGAACAACAATCTCAAAATCCGAGGTAGATAACCCCGAAACATCAACAGCGGTGGAGACAACTGGAGAAAAAGATGATGGCTTAACAGTGTCTGAAAGGTGAGCTCGTGCATTGGCCCCGCGGCCTCTAGGACCAGGCCGACCTCTGCGAGTACCAAGACGGTCGCCTCGGCCACCAGAGGGAGTGTCATGCAGCTTCCAACAAGTCTCTCGTGTGTGGCGAGATCGACGACAGTAATCATAGTACAAATTATCCTTCTCAGAGGAAAGACGAGACCCATGAGTTACATGGTCACCATCGCGAGAGGGTGCAAAAACCAAGGCCGCGCGATCAGTAATAGCAGAAGGAAGCATCGCAGAACAGCGACTCTCCTCATTTTGCACAAAAGCAAAGGCTTCCTGGAGAGAAGGAAGCACATCCATGCCAAGTACCCTACTCCGAACCGGATCATACTCCACATTTAGGCTTTCCAAGAACTTAAAGACCCGCTCTTGCACCACAAACTTCCGGTAACTAGCAAAATCAGTGGGACAGACAGGCTTGTAATCCTGAAGGTGATCAAGCTACTTCCACCTATTTCTAAGAAAGGTAAAGTACTGGAGGATAGTCTGCTCACCTTGTACCGGCCTTTCAATAGAGCGACGTAACTCAAAAGCCTGTAAAAAGTTTCCGTTCCTGGAGTAAGTAGTTGCTACGGCCTTCCAAATATCTTGGACAGTGTCAATAGACAAGTAGCCCTCTCCAATCTTTGGAACTATAGAATGAACCAACCAGCCCATATCCAGATTATGCCATAACAGCAAGTATATCACATTTGAAATTTTTCTGAAATTTTATGGTATTTTCTGAAATTTTAAATAATTAATAAACACACAAAAAATCATAAATAAACATTCCAGAATCTGAGAAAATGCAACAACCATATCAGTAAATATTAAACCATTACAATGGTCTATAGTAAAAATTTCAGCTCCAAAAACTTAATCATGCAACACCAGATGCATTTTAAAGCAGAAATAATGAATTATTATTTTAGGAAAAATATTTTTTATTTTTATAAAATTTTGAAAATGTTACAGAAGATAGAAAATTTAATTCTGAGTCTAACAGTACCAACCATGCTTAAAACAAAGCTATTACGAATTACTTATGACCATTTAAAGCAATTTTGAATTTTTAAAACAAACAAAAAGAACCTTATACCCAGCTGCCAAACCAGCCAAGCCGACACGGAAAATGGCGCGGCTCGGCTCAGCTCAGCTCGAAGCTCAACAGGCGGCTCAGCAAGCAGCCCAACATGCGGCCCAGTACGCGGCTCAACTCACGGCGCGCGTGTGGACAGCGCGACTTACGCGAGCGTGATGGCGCGTGACAGTGTGTGTCCGCTGTTGACGGCGTCATCTGGCGCGTTAGGATCACGCGTTGCCTTCCGGGGTGTATTTCTGGTCCAATTTTGGTACTACCAGACTCCATTTTTCAAAATAAACATTTATGGTCTTAAAAATAACATTTAATGAACATAAAAATGAGGTATTTTACACTCTCAATCTAATAAGAGTGGAAGTGCAGAAACCCTGCACTTCATCTTCCTCCTTCATTAATTTTCATGCATATAATGTGTATATATTTATAAAAATTATACACATGATTTGAAAATAAGCACGAAAATACCCATATTTGCTCTGATACCAATGTAAAACAAAAGTATAACGCAGTGGAAAAATATTTCAGATCATACCTTAGGTGTTAGAAGTGAAAAATCTTGTGGGTAAATCACGTGCTTCAATAAATGCGAACAATGAACTCTTAGCAATAGAGTGATACCACAATATGAGTATCACACACACAAGTCACAGTGCAAAGGCTAGATCGTTCTCATAATGGGAGAGAGTTAGAGAGAGTATATAAAAAATGTTATGGGTAAAAAACCACATAATGTATCTGATGTGATCGTATTTTATAAAATATAAAATCAGATATATAACCATATATATCAATCTATCCATATCAGTTGATATGATAGATATATGATTATCCAAATAAGTTTTGAATTCAAATTCAAACTTATATGGATAAGGTTCAAAGGGTCATGCCACATAAGCGCCCAATTTCTAACAATCTGAAATTGGCATCATGATCTTGTACGTAAGGCCCCTCATTTTTTTTTTTTTTTTGGGGATCGAAGTGAGGCCCCCATGTTGGTAGCTAAGTCTTTTCACTAACCGTTCTAATCGTTAAAAGCCTCAGTTCTCTGTTTTTTTTCATCGCGTCAATCTATTGATAACATCTTATGCTCAATCACTCAATCAAAATCCACAAATTCCAGAAGGCCATGAGCTTCTCTAATTCTTCTTCATCTTCTTTATCTTTGATAATCCCACATGCCTCTCATGCTGATCCCCAAGAACTCTCAATCATTCGCAGACTCGATTCCCGCAAATCCACCCGTGAACTCAAACAAATCCACTCCTACATCATCAAAACAAAAGCGACTCTTCAAACCCAACTCATATATACTAAATTCATCTCTATATGTGCTATATCTCATAATCATACAGACCTCAGCTACGTCAATGCCATTTTCACCCAAGTTTCCAACCCAAGTATCAGTGTATACAATGCCATTATCAAATGCTTTTCTCGTTGCAATAACAGCAATGACTCGTTCACCGCGTTGTTGTTTTATCGTGAATTGTTTGTGAAAGGCTTGGTTCCTGATAACTACACATATCCTTTTGTTCTCAAGGCGTCTGCACAATCCCGTGCAATTAGGGAAGGCCAGGAGGTTCATGGGCGTGTAGTCAAGAATGGGTTGGTGTTAGATTTGTATGTTGTGAACACATTAATGAGAATGTATGCTATTTGTGGGGTTATTGGAGCTCTCCGCGCGTTGTTCGATGAATGTCCTGAAAGAGATTTGGTTTCATGGACGACATTGATTCAGGGGTATGTTAAGATGGGGTTTTGGACGGAAGGCGTCAAGGTGTTTTTTGAAATGTGCAAAGCAAATCTTCAAGCTGATGAAATGACAATGGTAGTTGTCCTTCCTCCATGTGCTAACTTGGGAGATTTAATTTTAGGTCGGAGGATACATAGGTATATGTGTGATCATAACATGAATTTTGATGTCTTCGTTGACAATGCATTGGTTGATATGTACTTCAAATGTGGTGATACTGATCTTGCTCGTAAGGTTTTTAATGAGATGCCTGTGAAAAATGTGGTTTCTTGGAATTCGATGATATCAGGATTGGCTCAGCAAGGGGAATTCAAAGAAGCCTTTTAGGAAGATGCAAAGTAGAGGCATGAATCCAGTGATGTCACTATAGTTGGTGTGCTCAACTCATGTTCTAATCTAGGCATGCTTGAGTTGGGGAAATGGGTTCATGCATATGTGGATAGAAATCGTATAAAAGCAGATGGGTATATAGGGAATGCACTAGTAGATGTGTATGCAAAGTGTGGAAACATAGATGAAGCCTTTAAAGTATTCAATGGCATGAAATGCAGAGACGTCTATACATACACGGCTATAATTGTTGGGCTAGCCGTGCATGGTCAAGGAAGGAGAGCATTGGATCTATTCTCTAAGATGCCTAAAATGGGCATAGAACCGGATAGCGTGACATATGTTGGTGTCCTCATGGCATGTAAACGATGCCGACCAGGGATCAGCGGATATTACTTTTAGGACTCCGCTGGCACCTTATGAGAAATCAAAGTTTTTGGGTTCCGGAGGGAGTATGGTCGCAAAGCTGAAACTTAAAGGAATTGACGGAAGGGCACCACCAGGAGTGGGGCCTGCGGCTTAATTTGACTTAACACGGGGAAACTTACCAGGTCCAGACATAGTAAGGATTGACAGACTGAGAGCTCTTTCTTGATTCTATGGGTGGTGGTGCATGGCCGTTCTTAGTTGGTGGCCCCACAGGACTTATGGGCGAAGGCCGTAAGCATTTTTCACAATTGTCAAGAGTATACAACCTTGAACCTCAAACAGAGCACTAGGGTTGCATGGTTGATCTATTGGGTCGTGCAGGGTTGATAAATGAGGCAGAAGAGTTTATCAAAAACATGCCCATTGAACCGGATGCTTTTGTTCAGGGAGCATTACTGGGAGCTTGCAAGATCCATGGAAAAGTTGAGCTTGTAGAGATTGTTATGGATAAACTTGTTAGGATAGAGCCTGAAAGAGATGGTGCCTACATACTCATGTCAAACATATATTCCTCTGCAAATAAATGGAGAGATGCAATAAAGTTGAGAAAGGCATTGAAAGAGAGAAACGCGAAAAAGACTTCCGGCTGTAGTTCTATTGAACTGGATGGTGTGGTTCATGAGTTCCCAAGGGGTGACAAGTCACACCAAAAAACTAAAGCGATTTACATATTACTCGATGAAATTACAAGTCTTTTAAAGAATAGTGGGCAATGGGTACTGTGAGAACTCGAATATACAAATCAAATAAATAATTAGATAATAATAATTTTACAAATCTCAAAAATTTTATTGTAAATCTTTAAGTGTAAATTAAATATTATTGGAGGATCTTTTAATTAATTTTAAACTTAAAATAAATTTATGGTGAAAGCATTTAATTTAGAGGCAAGATTTATTATTTTTTAAAAAAAAATAGAGGACAAGTTAGTAAGTATATTTTGTTATAATAATAGTTATATTTTATTTAAATTAATGGGTTAAAAAATAAAATAATATAAAGAGATAATAATTTAGAGCCTTTTGTTTAGATATATAAAGTAACCCTAGGTTGCCTAATGCAATATATAACAACAACAACAGCAACCACGGGGAGATAGAGGTTGAGAGAAAAGAAGAAGAATAAAAAAAGGGTTGCAAACAAGGAAAAACTTTTGAGTGTGTGCTAGGTCTCTATCTTTCTTCTTCTCTTAGTTTTTGTTCTTTATCCTTTCTCTATTATTATTTAGTTCATTGATAGAGAGGTTGTAGGTTTATGTATTTTGTATATATATACTGTTACGAAATCTAAGGAGTTAAATTCATGTATAAAGAATAGGTGTAATTCGTAGTCCAAAAATTCTGTTAAACTTTTGAGTGTGTGCTAGGTCTCTATCTTTCTTCTTCTCTTAGTTTTTGTTCTTTATCCTTTCTCTATTATTATTTAGTTCATTGATAGAGAGGTTGTAGGTTTATGTATTTTGTATATATATACTGTTACGAAATCTAAGGAGTTAAATTCATGTATAAAGAATGAGTGTAATTCGTAGTCCAAAAATTCTGTTAAAAATCAAGAAACCATATCAAACAAATGAATTTTGAACTGAGATTTTAACAGTAGATTAATTACATATCGAATTTCATATCTGAATTTTCTCATAATTTTAGGGAGTCAAAATCCATATAAATTGATGCGTTCAAATCTGTCCAAAAAACTTATTTAAAATAGTAAGTTTGGTAGCATCATTCTCTTTGGGTATAGATTTGAAAATTATCAAATCAGCATCATTAGAACCGGTTACGAGTCTAGTTTTTTACATTTTTGTCCTTGTATTGATTGCTCATGTATACTAAGAGAATCATTAATTTCTTTAAAGTGCTACAGAAAACAACACGTTTGGGTGTAATTAATTGTAAATAATTATTTTGAATAGTAAATCAAGTAAAACCAATTGGGTTTGAAACTTAGGATATATTAGTTGATATCTGGAGGGTTTTGAAATTTTTCGAATAACGTAGAGTGTGTTTTGTAATTTTCAAAGTTAGCGAATAGATTGGGAAAACTTGTTTAAAACTCTGTTTTATCTTAAAGTTACTGTTAGTTAAGTTTCGATCGGAACCCATGTCTTGGTTAATTTTAGACCTTGAAGAACATGAACTTAGGTATTATTTCAGAGTAACGGTGAATGGGATTGAGCTGTGTTAGTGCGTTTTAGTGTGAAGTACTTAGTTTATTATTCTCTTTACTATTTTTTAAATTAGTAGTGACGTATAGTCTTCACACTTGGTTCAGGGCACTAGTTGAACTTTTATACTCTATTCGAGGATTACATTATTCCGTTTTCAGGTGAGTAGTTTCATGCTACATATTTTTATAAATGTTCCCCTACCCTGAATTGTTGGAAAATTTAATTATTGTTTCAGGACTAAACTGTTTTGATAAATTATTATATTATCAATGTAATTAAATTATTTCTGAAACATGTGTGAACTTGGCATACTGTAAACTATTTGTTTTGGTCTCATGTTTATAATGGTGAACTATCATGTTTTGTGAAATTGATGTGTATTGATTATTGGGACCATCTATATATTTTAGCCCAGGGAAATTATTCCACTGTGTGTGGTGACTCTAGCCACTAGGGAACAGATCCGGGTTGGGCCGTGATGACTCTAGTGCTCAACGATTGTAAGGAAAAGACCTAGGTTAGGCTAGGTGACCTTCAATTCGATCGTTTTAGAGAATAGGCCCGGGTTGCCACCCTGAGGATGACTCTTAGTTTAGTATTAGATCCAACGGGACTTATAGCCTTGAGAACTGTGTGGCATGTTACTTATTATTTCTTGGTACCCAGAAAATTATTGGTGTTCATGTTGTAATCTGTTTTAAGTGGAAAATGTCATTTATCATGTTCTTGAGAAACATGAGTATTTTGACTATTGAACTGTGGAATCTTCTTTTTGAAACAGATTTTCTTTACCAAACTGTATGCCAATCTAGTTTCTGTGATATATGTCTTATTTTGGAATTGATCCTTGTTTTCAAAACTGCATATACTAACTATGTTGCTACTCACTGAGCCATCAGTTGACTTAGTTGTTTACCATTTCCAGGTGTTAGAAGGATTTAGAGTAGACTCATGGCATAACAGAGACTCAATTGTATGGACCTCTAGGACATTCATTTATTTTGTTTTAGACTGTTATGTCAAGTTTGTGCATATTTATATTTATTTTTATTAGGTTCATTTAAGATTATTTTGATATGTGGGTTGTTTATATCCCATAACTTTGGATGGTATTGATTACGGTTGGTTTCGCCGTTTATACTTGTGGCATGACACTGGATTGAGTTTTGGTTATTTATTAATGGACTATTTTATAGTTATTCAATGTGTATGGATTCATATTTAGGTTTACGTGTGCCTTGGGCTAAGGCACTGTGGGCCACGACCGGTCATACCCGGGTTTGGGGTGTGACAGGTACATACTGATGAACTTTCTTAACGGAACAAAAGATAGCATTTACAATCGATCTCTCTTTTTTTTTTTCTATCTAATAGCATAGTGAGCATCAAGCATTTTGAAGATTCATCATGGTCGGTTAGAGATGAGCAAGAGTTTTTGTAGCCTCTTACTCTCTTCCATTCATTTAGCGGAGGCTGGTGGTCTTTTCGTCTAAGTGTATAACTTAATATGCAGGTCTTGTAATTAATTAATGTCTATATTTATCACAGCCAAACATATCAAAATGTTAAAATCCCCATTTGTTTTAATTTTTTTTTTAGTACATGCAACTCCCATTCAGAAGTTGCTTCATTGTCTTTAAGGTAACAGTAATGTCATGAGATTTAGAATGGATTTTCATATCAAACTTGTAGACTAGTTACCATTTGACTGCTGGTGTGGTTAAATAAAATACCAAAACTACTTAGAAGAATATTGGTAATATGTTCACAGTTGAGGTATTAAATAAAAGACAATACACGGAAGGACTTCTTATAAAACATAAAATCAGTAATTAAAATCAATCCAAAACAAAGCAGCAAACAAAATCTATGATTTGCAAACAACATTCCAATCTTTGGAAATCCAAAGGAACAGGACCCCTCTAAAAGAAGGGGACACTAGGACCCAAAAAGATGCCAAAGTATGAACTTTATCCCACATTGAATCCACGCTCCCAAATCTATCTTCAAAAATCCTTGCGTCCTTTCCATCCAAATAACACAAATTATTGCACCATCCACACCAAGCCACAATGCTTTTGCTCTCCTCCTACCCCCAAATCTCTGAAAGTCAATTAAAAGAACATGAATACTTGCCCTTGGAGCCACGCATGACAGCTCCACCGAACGAAAAAGTCATGGCACAAGTTCAACACCACAAGGCAATGTAAGAATAGATGATTCAAAAACTCCTCATCTTTCTTATACATGACACATCATTGAGGAGAAAGATAGCAATTAGGCCTCTTTTGTAAGGTATCATTGATCAAAAGGCCTCCACGAGCCAACAACCACATAAAATTTTTCACCTTAGGCAGTACAAAAAGGTTTCCAAATGTTGTTGTAAAAGGTGAAGGAAGGCACTCTCGGATTGTCAATGATTTTGTCAAACAAGGATTTATATGTCAAGTCCTCAAAAGAATGAATGGACCAAACCCCGTTTATCACCCCTATTTAGCAACAATGAAAGATGATCCAACTGGGACAGCAAAGAACACTCGTGGCCCTTTTTGTAGATATAATTCTACAATAGAACACTCATGGCTCATGTCACACGTCATGACTCCTATGCAAAGTCGTTCATGCCTGCACAAGCCACGATTCAGCTCGAACACATGTTGCTGCTAGTGAGATCTCACAGTGGCATCACTTGAGGAGAAAGAATGAAGTCCCGGGATACCCGTAAAAGTGGACAGGCAAGACATGAGGCTGGAGTTTGTAACTGAATATTGATAAATGTATTTGGGTAGAAAAACTGAAGATCACATATGTGAGATGGTCTCATGAAAACATTCAAAAAGTTGTGATTTAGTTTATCATTTTATCCTTGAAAGTCGAATTTAAATTATATAAATTCAAAAAACATTTACCTTAAAACAAAAACTTTAATAAACACCCAAAATCACAACATTTACCATTCTCAATTACATTGCACAAATTAATAACAGCTGGTCAGTTGGCATACAACATACAAGGAGAAGGATTCTCATTACTGGTTGTATAGTATAGTAGACTGTTTAGGATACTTGTACATTTCTGATATTATTTTTGAAGTGACATCAGAAAACAAAACCAAAAAAAGAATAACTTTTAAATTCTCCCATTATTTGGGAACAAAATATTTGAATACGTCAACACAAAGCATGCTCTTAAAATAGTAAAATATGATTTAAGAAAAATATATATATATTTGTTTGTTTAGGTTGTTTACTCAGTCGGTACCCTTTTTTTTCTTCTAATTTAATTAACCATGTCCTTTACAATTATTCCAACAACATTTTGAATCTCCATCATAAAATTGCACATGCACATGCCAAGTTCAACCCCAAATATATGGGTGTGTGTGAGAGAGAGAAATTCAAGTAAACAGCCACAGCCGTCATGCTTATGTTATTTCAAACATTAATTACAACCAAATAGATTTGAGATAAGGATGAAGGGAAGAAAAACAAAGTCATGGTATAAATAGACCGAAGTCATAGAATCTCACATGTACCTTGTGTCATAGTCTGATACTCAACCTTTGCAAAAGATCTAGAAACAATCACCTGTTTCTTGCTTTTCCATGATACAAGATGATCACCATAGAAAGTACAGAAACTAGACGTGGAACACCGATCAGTTCTACATCTTGCAAAGTTAGCATCGATAAAATAGAAGAGCCCGAATTGAGAACCAGCTGTGAAGAATAGTCCCAATCCAAGAGAAGTCGTCAGATACCGCAAAATGTGGTGAATAGCATCAAGATGCTCTAACAAGGTACCTGCATAAATTGACTCACAACACTAACCGCAAATGTCAAATCAGGTCTAGTGTTGGTCAAATAAATGAGATGGCCAACAAGACACTAATTCATTCATATGTGAGTCATTTAATTAGAATTTTCATTCGTAAAGGAAACATATTGGTAAGAGGGTTCCCACATAAGGGAGAGTGAATTGAAAAGCTCAACTTTCTTGAGTGGACAAATCTTCTGTACTGCCCCCTATAAGTAAAGGTCGAAGCTTGCTGGGTTGGTTGGGTAGGAATTGGAAGGGAGAGAATTAGGGAAACTTAGGAATAGCAAGTTGTGCCCATTATACTCTTGAAAGCCTAATCTACTAAAATTAGAGGATTTTGGGTTTAAGAGTTTTCATTGGTTCAAAATAAATTTAAATCAATATAGCAAAATTTGGTTACTAGCTAATTAGGTGTGCTAAACTTTGTGCAAAATCAAAGTGCTCTAAGGTCATACCACAAGGAGATAAAGTGGATTTTATCCTAAAATATATATACCTTTTCTTTGAAGAGTTGGCAATCTAAACAGCATCGCTAATAGTCATCGTCATTGTCATTATCATTGGCCATCTCTAACTCCATTGCCATCCCCATTGCCATAGCCTATGTCGTAATCTATGCAATAATTAAAGAAAAAGTAATGTTAACATTTCACAATGTTTTTGAAGTAAAAATGTCACGCCCCAAACGCCGTGACAACGGCGCACACTCATCTAAATGAGCATGCAAGGCTAGGAGTCCAATCAAATAAACCAACAATATAAAATACTCAAATTGATCTTTAATTATTATAATGCCAAAATCCATAAATAATAAACAATCCTTGTCATATGAAATTATCCACCAAGTACACTAATATAATCCATTAACAAACTAGTAACCCAAAGTAATTTAAAATCATAGTCCTACTCTCAGCACTCCCGTAAGTAAAAACCCGCGCAGCTCTACTCCTCAGGATCTGAAAATAACAAAATAAGGGTAAGCTAGACAGCCCAACAAATAACCAACGAACACTGCTAACTGGATCAAGTGTACAAAAAAAAAAAAAATAGTCGAAAACCAATAAATATATTTTTGTTGTAGTTCAACAAATGAACCAATATTTTGTAAGATGGTTTCGTAACTGAAAATAAACAATGTAGCAATACAATTTAATTGAAAAGACAGTGAGATAATTCAAAGTAGTTTTGTTGTTCAAATCGATGGTTCGATATTCAGACAGTTCAATGATTCGATTCACAAAACTCAAGTCTTTGTGACTATGGTCACTTAGCTCATGACAAAGCCCAAAACCACACATAGGCCGGTGGTAAATCCCTAAAAGAAACTAGTTTCTATGCCAATAAATAACCCCCATTGGCTAGGGTCCAAATCATAGTCAGACTTGAGTGATATTCAAAATTTAAACAATAAACAACTTGTAAATAAAATATTCACTATTTTCATAATAAAATTCGACGTTGTTTTATACCTGACCCATATTTTATTTTAAGAGTACAGAACAATTAGAAATAAACATTTATAATTTCAAACGATTCAATGGAAATAAAAATGAACCAATAATGACAGACGATTACTTACCTCAAACAGCTAAAATAATATTCCACCACACTAACTCCAAACACCCAGCTCCACCATTTCAATCACGCAAACCTAATAAATAAAACCTCAAATAAATTAATATTTTGATGTCTTTCACACATCAACAAGAACCCAATATATATATGCAGTGCTTAAAATCCAAGAGACACCAAATCAATCCACCCAATTTAATAGCCAAACACACCTTACCCAATGTACAAAACTCAAATGTCAAACCACACCCACACAAATTGGTCCACTGTTTCTACTCTTTACCCGACTACACTCCACACATTGCACCATTCACCAAGCTCTCAAAATCAAGTAGGCACATACAGGTTTACATAAAGTTTCGATTGTTTTTTATTTATCAATAGAAAATTAATAACTAGTGATACAAGAAGGATCTTACCTTAGTCAATGGTTGTATCAGAATATCCCCAACGTACTGCCCTCAATTCCTATCACAGCCTCACTTGAACCATCTGTAAAATTATGACACAACAACATAACATGAAAACTCCCCCTTTTTTTTTCTTTTTTTTTAAAGGGTTGATACCCTAATTGTTAAAATTACTAAATTACCCATACAATTTATTTTAATTATTAATCTATCCAAAAATAATTCTATACATAACTTGGTTTTTACAAAAAAGCAGTTGTTTGTAAAATAATAACCTTAGCCATGCAAACTACAATGTCAATAGTAATCGTCTATTGTTTATCATTGATAAACTACTAAGAACATATACCTGAGATAATGATGAAAAAAAACATCACATTAGTAACAATCATTTCTCCAATAATTGTGTATTCTCATATCTTTAAAAAAAAATAGGCGTAGACAAATGCTGGTGGCGTGGAACATATCTTAAGGATATAAATATGCTATTAATTCTTAAATACACAGCTCACTATTACAAAAATCAGTTGTTCCTTAAGGATATTGTTTCCTAATGATAGGTAGCTCTTGGAGACACTATGGTTGCTAACGAGGCAGATGTTGTGTGTACTACCTTATTTCACCCTTTTGACTGGTTCTAGCCTCATAAAAGGTCTCTGTAATTTGCATTTTGTATTAATTTGATCTCTGTAATTCTAATTGTTATCAATTTTACCCCTTCATTCTTCACATTGTGTCAATTCAACCCAATTGACAACATCCGTTAAGAAATTGTAATTTATACATGAATCAATGGCAAAATAATTCATTCAAAAGAAATGGATCATTTCAAATTAGATGTCAACCCCTCAATCACTTTGGAGAACGTGAATGAACTATTTTTTCTCTTGATTTTAGTCAATTTTCTAATAGGGCGTTATCAATTAGCCTAAATTGACACAACGTGGAAAAAAAAAAAAAAAAAATTAAGAGTGAAATTGATTTAATTAGAACAAGAAGGACTAAATTGACCATGAAATAAAGTACAAGAATTACGAGTGCAAATTGCCCATAATATATATATATATATATATTTTTTTTTTGATAACCCAGGACACAACCGCACTCAAACTTGGGGATAATAAGATGCACCACTCCTTTATCAACAACAACAACAATAACAACGACAACCAAAAAAAAAAAAAGGAAAGAAGAAGAACATCACTCCTCATTACCAGGTGGAAAGCAAGAGGCTTGATTTTGCTAAGAATTGAACTAGAAACATAGAGGCTATAACCCTCAAGTCTTACGAACAAAATTATTTTGAAAGTTAACATTATTAGCAATGCTACTAAAGTCGAAAAGGTATGAGCAATTCATTCTAACATAATTTGTGGGCCAATTCATTCACTGTGGCTCATGTGACACATAAGTGGGCTTCGGCCAATAAGTCAGCCTAAGATATTTTCTTTGTATTAATATCATTTTTAGGATTACCTCAATTGTCAATTTACAAACTTATGTGCACCTAATTGTAATTATCCCTATAGTTAACCATGTTCATGAGTAATGTGGCAGTTGTCATATAGTCATTGTCTGTAGTCATTTACCATGACTACCATTTTCTTAGTTGTAAGATGTAAAACAGCTAAAAAATTGATCGGTGAAGTTGTCTTCTTGAGTTTGTTGAAAACTTGGAAATCTATAATTGGAGTTTTACCTGGAAATTTGGGAGAAAACGGTAATGGCATTGATCGGCTGGAATTTGAGTATCATTTATGTTAGGGCCGAAACACACAAGACTTGGAAGATCATGAAGTTCGACACGGCGAAATTGGGGCAAATGGATTTCTTCTTCTTCGTTTTCCCTGGTGACAATCTTTTCTACCTTCTTGCAATGTCTAATTATTAGATCTTTTAGATTCACGAGGACTTTGGCCATGGAAATTGTGAATATATATCTCAAGTTGTCACAATTCTTCACTTTTAGATAACTTAGATTTCTGAAACAATGAGTTTGTTGGGGAAGACAATTCCATATATGCGTCAGCTTGGGCAAATACTTCACTTCCAATTTGCTTAACTGAGTGATTGATGTTCCTTCGTCACCAACACCAACACATACCTCCTCTTTGAGGTCAAATATCATTTCCAAGGAATCACACCACCATACCTTTAGCTCTTCAACTTCGTGTAATCTTTGTATTAAATTAGACGAAACAATACTTAATAATGTCCTACAGCACTGGACCCACATGACTCTTACTTTGTGAAGGCACCCGACTCCAAGTTGATTGTGCCATATCTCAGTTGGCTCATCTATTCCCGTGACAGTAAGTTCCCCCTTGCTTCTTAAACTAAACTGCAATTGCAATCACTTGTGTTAGTAACATATTTACAAATTACTGAATAAAACAAACCGACTTTAAAACCACACCTTAACTAAGACCAATGTGGCAATAAAATAAAATAAAACAAAACTCATATTGTGATATGTTCAACAAAATTCAAAACCATTGGAAATAATAAAAGTTGAAAAATTATGAATCACTGAATAAGACAAACATGACTTTAAAACCACATGTTAACTTAGACCAACGTGGCAATAAAATAAAACAAATAAAACTCATATTGTGATATGTGCAACAAAAATCGAAACCATTGGAAATAATAAAAGATGAAAAACGTAAACAAAATTCAAAACCATTGGAAATAATAAAAGTTGAAAAATTATGAATCACTGAATAAGACAAACATGACTTTAAAACCACATGTTAACTTAGACCAACGTGGCAATAAAATAAAACAAATAAAACTCATATTGTGATATGTGCAACAAAAATCGAAACCATTGGAAATAATAAAAGATGAAAAACGTAAACATACAGAAGCTCCATTTACACTATTAACCCCTTGTACAGGTCTCTAGTAAATACTAGAATAATGTAAGAATACCAACAATGGATACGATCTCCACCATATAATTGAATTAAATGAATATGTAGTTTGATATTTCATGAAATCTCTGCCAACCTACATGTCCTTAACTAGAAAATCAACAAATTTACTTTGGCATATTTGGTGAAAACCTAATAATATGATGTTGAAATATTTCTTCTACTATTTTTTCTTCAACATTTTTCTTTTTCTTGGTAGCTGTCCATGTTAAAAATAATCAGAAAATAAATAATTTTGTATAACAATAACGAAAATTATTTATAGAGGTGCAATGCAAATACATAAAATATGATCGTAACAAATATTTATCAACAAAGGCGTGTCAATCGCTATTCTAAGGAGTAGGCTCTGCCCCCACAGAGTGCGTCACCTGGTTCACCAAGTTAATGATGTCTTATCCTCCAAGATTCAGCTATTGCTTTCCCACAAACATGCACAAGCAATGTAGAGGCATAAAAAATAGCTCGTTTCATTATCATAAAAATCAAATAAAATAATATATACATAGGAAAATATTTATGATCTTTGACATGGCCAGTTGATGGAAGAATAGTATAGAATTGATAAAATATTAGAATTTTTTTTGGGATTTCATGTCTCCTATTAGAATTATACACACACACACACACATATATATATATAGATGTTCTTTTAACAAAAGCTATTTGTAACAATACAAACGAAAACATGTTCAATGTGATTTTAATATTTATAGAAAGGTTCCACACCAATTTGGACCCAACGGTTAAAGCATTCAAATTCAATGTCCACTTGATACACAACGTAGGCAAGCGGTTATAAAGAATAAATAGGTGATGAATACGTAATATAATATTATAGGGTGAATTATACTAACGGTCCTATAGCTTGGGGCTTGTGTCACTTTGGTCCTTGACTTTTAAATTGTGACGCATTTGATCCTAACTTTTGAATCTTGTTCCAAGTAAGGACAATTGAAGATACCATTACTTAATTTCAAAGGCAAAATTATCAATTTGATAAAATATAAACTAACTTGACAAAAATAAATGTCAAAAAAAATATTTTTAAATTTTTAAAAATTATTTCTCTCACTAAAGATAAAATTATGTAAAATTAATAAATCTTTTAGACATTTATTTATTTATTTATTTACCAAATTAATTTTTATTATGTGTTTGGATGATGATCATGTAATAGGTGGTTGTTTTTATTTTCATGAAATTAGTTTCTATTTTTGTAAAAGTCAAATATAGCGACAACTTTAATATTATTATTAAACCAATCCATTAAATCAAAAAATCCAAAATTAAAAACATTTCATATATTAAATATATCGATTACACATTAAAATCTTAACAATCACCCATTACATGATCATCATCTAAACACGTAACAAAAATTTATTTAGTAAAATAAATAAATAAATAAATGTCTAAAAGATTTATCAATTTTATATAATTTTATTTTTTGTGGGTACAAATAATTTTTAAAAATTTAAAAATATTTTTTTTTACGTTTATTTTTGTCAAGTTAGTTTATATTTTATCAAATTAACAATTTTGCCCTTGAAATTAAGCAATGGTATCTTCAATTTTTCTTATTTGAAATAAGATTTAAAATGGAAGGTCAAATGTGTCACAATTGAAAAGTCAGGACCAAAGTAACATGAGTCCCAAACTATACGGACTGTTAGGGTAATTGGCCCAATATTAAATCATATAATTAATGAAACTATTTGAAACCAAACAGATTTGTATTTTGAAATATGTCTGCAATTCTAACAGTTCACATAACAAACAATATCACATACAATTGGAGAATTTACTCTATTTTATATCTGGGTATGAAGATTGCCGACTAGCATTACTCTAATTAAACTGAACTCAACACAATCAATTTTAACCCCCGTTTTATTTGGGATTTGGACACAATTGCCAAAAAAAACAAAATAAAACAAAGATATATAAATAGAAAAAGTATATGAAATTTATATATAGAATGATGTGGTTGTATCAGTTTTATCATTTTTGAACAGTGTACCTATTAAGATAGAGTAATGCTAAGGACCCCAAATATTCTACCAAATCTCTCACATAGGTATGAGACCCACATACATGTGGATTTGTGTGAGTTTCACCCCATGTAAGAGGTTTGGTAGAATATTTAGTAGAATATTTGAGATACATAGCATTTCTCATTAAGATAACATTTAATTAAAAAATGTCATCATCATAATTTCTTTTAGATAAGTGTCATCATCATCATTACACTGAAAAATTTTATGTAAAATCTTGGACCACATTGGTAATAAATAGCTTACTCTACGATTTTGTTTACCGAAAAATTCTTTCCCTTCAACATGTAGACGTTCATCCTTAGTTCAATGGATCTTGAAAACAGTTTCTTTCAAAGAATGGATTATTAATGGTGAATGTCATAAGTTTAAGAAAACTAATTTACCTTTCCATCCAAGAAATGGTGTTGAGCTGAGTTAAAAAATTCCTCTTTTTGAACATTGCTCCTCCGTAACTCTTGCAGGCATTGGAATGCTGAAGGGAGTTCATTCAAGTTGGGACAATTGATTACTTTCACGATCTTCAACAATGTTCCTTCAAACGTGGAAGCCTGAAGGCACAAACTCCTAAGGTTTGGCAGATCACAGAGTTTGAGACTCCTTAGTTGAGGGAATATGCAAATATTTGTTGTGACATCATAACCTACTTCTGGTTCCTCATCAATGATCGCTTCCATCACACCACATTCAATTACCTCTATTTCCTGTAGTTTCCCCAGAAGTTTGGCTAGAGAAACTGAGAATATATATCTCAAACTGCCACAACCTTTAATTAATAGGGATGTTAGGTTTTGTAAACCTCGAATTCCTGGTAAATTGTCTTTCCAAACATGTGTCAACTTTGGTAGATGTCGTAGGTTCATATTTGTTAATGAATGCAATAGTGTATCTGGATGGCCTTCCCTAGTAATTAGTCCTTCAAGGTCAAATAATACTTTCACAGATCGACACTGTTTCACTTCAAGTAGTTCAAGACTTTGCATGCCCTTAATCAAATTAGATGGAAAAAGAATATTCAAAAACCCATGACACAATTGAACTCTGATCTCTCTTAGTTTAGCTTGAAGTTTGTCAGGCCATATCTCTATTAGATTATCCATTGCAGTGACAGACAACTTCTCAAGGGAAGTCAATTTAACCTGTAAAGTTGATTTCGCAAGGTTAAAAGCATAATTAAACACACCAAACTTTATTTCCATTTAATATTTAAATTAATATACTTCAAAGTTAAATAATTAAACTTCAATATTTCTTAAAAAAATTTGAACATTCAAATTTAACTATGCATTACTTAAAGTTTCTAATTTCAAAGTGTTATAAGAAACAAGATAATAATCATAGGAAATGAGATACGTATAACTGTACAAGTAATAACATTAATGGGTAAATAAGATTTCAACACCTAACATCAAAGAAGTAAATGTGAGACAAACTCTTATCCAATGAGAGCATGTAATTGAAATTTGGATGTAATTGATGGATCAATAAAGTAGAGCCTACATTGCTGGTCATTACTATTACTATTATCAATCATCATAGTGAGTTAATTATCGAAGAAGTAAACCATTGGCCAATAAAAGAATAATCTTCTTCTTTTTTTCTTAATGTAAGAACAATCCTATCTTTAAACTTGCTAACTATACCTTTTCTTTTCTTTCTCCACTTTTTCTTCACGAGGAGAGACTTACAACCCTTTTTTTCTTTTTTTGATCAGCAAAAGAGAATTCATTGATGAAGAAAACAATGTATAAGTACATAAGGGAGTACAAGAAACCCTAACCAAAGACCACATCATTGCTAGATAAGATCATTCCAACTAGGTTGGAACCATCTACCTAGCCAATCATGTGCAAAGTCTCAGGAAGAGAGCAGGAGAAGAAAAAAAGAAAAGAAAAGAAAACACCACAGATGGCAAGATGCTATCTGAGGAGCTGAAGAGACAAAGGAAAGTTAAGCATTGATTCTCATATTCTTGACACCATCCAGGGAGAAGATGAAATCATTGATTTGCGTACTCTGTGATATTAGCAAAACTTTTCTCCCAAAAGGAGATTCTGACTTTCACCAGTTCCACAAGCTCATCCCAATGGTTTTCCTTCAGATTCTTGACTTACTACCTTAATCAAAATTAGATGGCAGAAATCATACTAAACTCAAAATGTCTGTCGAGTTTGAGTTCAAATAAAGACTGATCAAGAAAACAAATCAAATATTGACTGTCTGTTTGTTTGTGTGTACATGTGTATACGTTACAACATTAGAAAAATCAAACAAAAGCAGCACATGGTTGAGTTTTTTGCTGTCTTGTGAGGTTTGAAAGGATTCAAGAATGGCTTAGGCTTTAAGGATTGAAAAGAAACAAGTTAAATTTAGAACAGGGCGTATGAAATCACAAAAAAAAATAAATAAATAAATAAATAAAAAAGAAAAGGAAAAAAGTGTAGATGAAATTATTAGATGGTAGCCCAAGATGAAATTATTCCATTCCACCAAGTCAAACACTTTCCCAAACATTAAATTTGCAATAAAAAAAAAGACATTAAATTTAAAATTTAAAATAGTTGCAAAATTTGTGAAAAATTATGTAAATTTATTTAATTTAACTGAGCATAATGACAATGCAAAATGGCAGGGAAAAATATTTCATTTGGCCAATTTCACTTGATTAAGGCACTAGAATTAGTTTGATTTAATTTGATAAAATAGTTACAAAATTCCAATTATATCCCTTGTAGAGTCAAAATATAAAAGAACTTGTAAACCAAACATACGGCATTCATTGTTTTTGAAATTAAAAAATTACAACTTCAAAAATGAGGAACATCTCCCTTTATCTATGAAGCACCAACACGTCCCCAGGGCCTGCGTATGAGTGTCGGACACAGACACGCGTCCGACACGCGTCCGACACTCTCTCTAACGTGTCCCTTTTTTTTTGAATTTTTCTAGTCGGACATGCCGTGGACACGCGATGACACTTTCCGGACACACGCAACGTGGAACAAAGAAGCCCTAACCTGTTGGAGAGGAGAGAGAGAGAAAGAGATCGAGGGAGAGATCGATTGAAGGAAGAAGCCCTAACCTATTCAAAAGAGATCAATCGAAGAAGCCCAAGAAGCACTGAGGTATTCTTCTTCGTCTTCTCTATTCTTCTTCTTCTTTTCGTCTTCTCTATCCTTCGTCTTCTTTCTTCTTCTTCTTTTCTTCATTTTCTTCTTCTCCTCCGTATTCTGTTTCGCCTCCGTTTTCTCTTTCTTCTCTTCGTCTTCTCTGATGTTTTCTCTCCCTTTTCTGATTTCACCTCTCCCTTTTCTGATTTCACCTCTCCCCTCTTTCATTTCTCTTTATTTATTTATTTTTTTTTTTCCTATTTCTCTCTCCTCCTTTATTTTCCTGATTTCTCCCCTCCCTTTTTTTTATTTTTTCTTTTATCCTTATTTTTGTTAAACCTAGAATTCATAGAATAAATTATTTTTATTTAAAAAACTCATTTTTATTAAAAAAATTAAGGAAATATATTTATTAATTTTATTATTATTGTAATTGTATAAGAACCAACAATTTTTTTAAAAATTTTAGACATATAATAAATAGCTAATTATATATATTAAATGTGTCCCCAGCGAATCGTGTCCCCCATTTTTAAAAAATTTACGTATTCGTGTCGTGTCCCGTGTCTCGTGTCCGTGTACATGCATCATAGCCCTTTATATATCTAGATGAGAAGAAATCACATTTAAAAAAAAAAAAGTAATAAATAAATAAATATATATATATATATATATAAAGTTAGCAGGTAACGGACTAAGCTTTATGGCTATTCCCCTTTATGGTTGAATGATTCTTTAAGGGTTCACGACTATGCTTTATTTTTTCAACCCTTCAAGGTAATTAATAGACAATGATTAATAATTTTAAAGTAAAGGATGTTGTAGAGATGTGGATCATGCATTGTGTTAATATTTTTGTACAAGAAAGATTATTTCTTGCTAAAGGCAATGAATGATTATTTCTTCCTTATTATGGGTCTTTCTTATCTTATATGGTGGTTGTTAGTGTTGGGGTTGCAAGTATGTACTATTTGACTTTTTTAAATGATTGATTGTACCGTTTGACGTAATTTACTTGATATTGTAAAAATATAATATTTTCCACCAATATATATATATATATATATCTTGCCTACATGTGGTCTTTCTTAGTTGTTCCTTTCCTCTCTGTCGGGGTCTTCTTGTATTATGTAGTTAGTGGTGTGCTTGTGGGTATGTATTGTTCACCATTCTTAAATGGTTTAGTTGTCCAATTTGACATAATTGTCTTGATATTTGTAAAATTCAATATTCCATTACCAATTGATAAAACTAAATAAATAAGATCCTTTGGGACACGTTAGTTTGCCCAGAGTGATCCATGTAGCTATCCCTTGGGAAAGTGGGAAAGTGAGAAAGTCAGAGGTTCAAGGTTCAAGTCAATGGAGTGACTGCGGCCTTTCATTGTAAATTTGTAATCTTACTAACCCACTAA
Organism: Camellia sinensis; assembly: GCF_055761805.1. Taxonomy (NCBI): domain Eukaryota; kingdom Viridiplantae; phylum Streptophyta; class Magnoliopsida; order Ericales; family Theaceae; genus Camellia; species Camellia sinensis. Next base: position 90,290,804 of record NC_138965.1, read on the forward strand.
CAACCTATCGTTTATGCCAAAACAAAAAAAGAACAAATTTCAAATAACTATGTTAATCAAGTTTCAAATTCATTTATCAAACTCTGAATTCATTCTTAAAATCAAGATATAAAATACTACATTAAGCTAAAAGTTATATTCTGAAAATGAGTGGTGTCAAGTTCATACCGTAAAATAGCAATTTAAAATTCCACCAAGTAGAATTCTAGTAAAACAAAAACCCTTGTAAAAATCTATATCGCACAACTACACGAACCTCCTTTTAAGGTTATGTTTGGATCATGAATTTAGAAAATGATTTATAGAGTGAAAAAAAAAAAAAAAAGAAAAGAAGAGGGATCCAAATCCAACAATCAAACATAGCCTAAGTGCTTTAATAGAATATTAATAATCAAGCATCTTATATATATATATATATATATTGTCTTAATGTCAAATCCCTCCATTTCAAATTCTTCCATCCCAACATAACCCTAATGTTTTAAATAATTTGGTCAAAGTTCACAAAATTACAACCTGAACTTCAACTAAGCTTTTAATCAAAATACTAAGCATATTAACACGATGAACATACAAAACTTTAAGGTGGCCATTTATTCCAGGATATACTAATTTCAGGTTTAGTTTGATATTCTTATCTTCCATCTAAACATATTCAATTCAAAATATATTATATTCACGTTTATACATTGATACATCAAATGCAATTATGCAAAAAATCATTCATACACGTTATAGCCCAAAAGTTGCACAGAAAATTGGAAAACGAGGTGCTCTTAAATAATCAAAGAAAGCATACCTTGTTGTAAAAGAGCGACTGAATGTAGGCAAAAGCAGAAGCAGAAGCGGAAGAAGGGCAGAGACTATTGAGCTTTGGTATTTCCTTGAGATCCAAATACTCCAATTTTGGTAGTTCAATTGCATTCATGGCTTTGCCGAATGCTGTAAAACTTGGCAGTTTCCGAAGAACCATACTTTTTAGTTTAGGAAATTCGACTTTATCTGTTGTTGCCACTGCTATATCACAATCTCCTCCTTCATTCGAAACAATTACGTCCATCATACAACATTCATATATCTCAATTTTCTCCAGATGCATAAGATTTTTAGCCATAGAAAGTGAGAACACACTTTCCAGTTTATCACAACGATACAAATCTACAAATCTCAATTTGCCAAGCCATTTAAGTGGAGGGGGACCCATCCACAAATGTGTCAGTTCAGGCAAAAAATTTTGTAGCTGGCCACGACAAATAATCCCTTTGAAATTATTTAGTCTAGAAAGACGTATATTCTCTAACACAGGGAAAGGGAACGCTCTCTGCAAAACCACCTCATCTTGTTTGTTGATAAGGTATTCCAAATCATCACAATATGACAGTGACAAATTCGTCAAGTTTTCAAAACCATCTTTGTCTAAATCACTGAGAATATCCTTCAAACCCTTAATTTGCGTTAAGGCCAGAATTTTAGTGCTCTTCAATAGCATCTTAAGGTTACTATCCATAAGATCAGTCACATGCAGTGAACTGAGATTCAACTTATTCGGTAACAGATAATAAGGCCGGTCCATGATGGGATGAGATGGGTCAACTCTTATATTGAACTTTTTCACCTTCTCAATGACCCAATCTCTTGGCAAGGATTTAATATTTAATAGACCAATATCCAAAGCCACCAAATTGGACAAGGATGCAAGCTCAGCGATGATTGCAGTTGTTCTTTCCATACTTTCTTCTGTTCCAGCTTCACCAAATCTTCTAAAGCTGTACCCAATATACAGCTCTTGTAGCATTGATAAACTTGACAAAACACCTGGGTAAATCCTTTCCACTATGCAATTTAACAAATCAAGTACCTTCAAGTGAGCAAGGTGACCTATTATTTCTTTTGGCAATTCCTTGATACGAGAGTTGGTAAATCTCAAAATTTCCAGATTCTCTAATGCTCCGATTACAGAGACATCATCATCAATAAGTTCGCAACGAAAAAGTGACAAGGTTCGGAGGTTGGTCAAATTTCGGAGTGATGTGGGCAGTGATCCGTATATATTGGACAAAGCTAGCACTCTGAGTTCTTTCATCCCTTGGTAGAAACTATCTGGGGTCTCTTGCACTTTGACCTCCTCCATCCTTTTGTGGAAAAAAAATGAGAATAATGATGGTAATCCAGCATTGCAATCTAGATTTAGAAGCTGGAGTTTTGGAAATTCTAAACCAGGAAGCCCATGCATACCATTAAGTTTTAATGAGATTACAGCGTAATTTTTTAGTCGATCTTTCTCCGGCCAATCTTCCAATGCTTTGTCACATCTCACCATAAACGAATGCTCCTCCCTAGATGCAATAGATATAGCCACATCGCGTATGATATCATGTATTTTCACAGACTCTGTTCTCTCACTATCTATTAATAGATAGCATTTTTTGAGGTAATCAATAACGTCATGTACTGTGTCTCTTGCTTCGCCTATTGTATCAGTGCCCTCAAACAATTCAAGCCCAATCCCATATCTAACAAGATCTTCTATTGGAATATCAAAATCTTCAGGATATAAGGAACAAAACAAAAATAATTTTTGGGCTTCCTTACTTTCTAAGTAGTTGTAACTCAACTCCAGGGACTTAAATACATTTTCATCTACTCCCCTAATGTTTTTGACGATGGACTTTTGTAATTGACAAAGAGCGGAATCCCATGAAGACTGAACTTTAGCTCTAAGTGCCCTTCCAACAGTAACAATAGCAATCGGTAGGCCTCCACATTCATTCGCAACTGCTATCTGCGTGCAATGTAAATCAGTCGTAGGACTTGGGTCATTAGAAATTCCAGCTATCTCCTTGAAGAGATTCCATGCTTCTTCTTTAGGTAAGACTTCAACTGTAAATTTCTGTTGAGCTCCCATATCATCACATACATAATCAAATCTTGAAGTCAGCAAAATTTTACAGCCTTTGTGATCATCCCCAAATGGAATTCCTATGTCATTTAATTCAATACTCTTCCAAACATCATCCAATATCACAAGAATTCTGTTAATGGTCTTTAGTCTTGCACATAGTCGGCGTGATCTTCCAAGTTCAGTCTCCTCCTCAAGTTTGAACTGCAATATATCTGCAATTTCACCTTGAATCTTCTTCACCTCAGGACTTTGGGACACTGTACCAATGACAACCTCATTGAACATATTCCCTTCTTTTGCTCTTTTTTCAACTTCTTTCACTATTGTTGTCTTGCCAACACCTCCCATCCCACATATCCCAATCATGTTGATACTATCATCTTCCAGTGCCTTCATGAGTCCTTTCATAATGGATCTTCTAGATTCAAAATGCTTAAAGCCTCTAGTGCCTGTGGATGCCATCCCCACTGGAGGTTCAGGGTAGGACACCCTAGGGAAATTTCCTGCTCCAGAAAGCTTTTCCACAACTTGAGTTTTCTTTGTAGCTTTCCTGCTCAATGAGTAGCGTGACTTCAAATTTGGACACCACCCATTCAGACACCCTTTATTTGCTTTAACTTCATGCTCGATGAATTCCGTGGCCTCTTGGCTGAGCTCATTCACCGCTGTCAACCACCGCTTGACATCTGGTCCAATAGTTTCTCTCTTTGTCTCTGCTGCAACAACTAATTGTTCTACTCCAAATTTTTTATCTTCCAACTTGAGGACTTGGTTTTCGAGATTGTTAATGTTGGTTTCATAGAAAATCAAATAACCAAACTGGCGGCTCACTGGAGCAACCAGATATTCTCCAATCTTCACTACTAAGGAAAGAACAATGTTTCCAGCCATTCCTCACCCCACCCGACCTCTCTCTCACGAGTGTTTTAGGACAGTGCAACCTAAAATGTAAAAATAGAACACAACAAAGGGCTTTTCTACAATAATTGAAATGGAATTGAGGAATCTGAGCTTTGCAAATCAAAATGGTACAATGGGAGTATTACTATTTTGTAGAGGATATATAGATAGGAAAGGAACACTTTGCAAAATCAGAAGGGGATACAAATTGCTTTTCAAGCTAATGGTTGAACAAACACAAAAGGGTTTTTTTTTTTTTTTTTTTTGGCAAAAAGAATGGTTGAGTTGAATATAGAGAATTATAATAAAATTGGACAAAGAGAGTTTTGTACTAGAATAGAAATAGAAATGAAGAAAGTGAGCTTGGTAAAATGATAACAGAATGCAGAAAATACTAAATTGTTCAACACAAAAGTTATAATAGAGTTGCAGAGGAGGAGATTACAAAGCTTTCTAAAACCAAAAGGGAATACATAGATTTTTTTTATTTTTTATTTTTTTTGGCAAGCAAAGATGAAACAGAGAGAATAATAATAATAATAATAATTGAAGTGGAAATGAAGAAAGAAAAACCCTTGAAATTTTCCCTTGTCAACTTGAAGAGCAAAGCTTTTAACAAACAGAAAAAGAGCAATAAGGAAATCGAATAGAAGGGTATTCAAAGCGAAACAATTAGGGTTTGAGAAAAGGCATCCCAAGCAGCCTATATTTGTGCGGATTACTGGTTTGACTGGAAAATTGAAGTAGTTGGAGTAGGTAATTGTAAGATTAAAGACAAGTGATATGGTCTAACAGTGCTCTGGATTGTGAAGATCGGTCGCTACAACAACCAGGCTACAAATTCAATTGGAACAATCTTATCTCTTTACACCTTATCTTCTTATTATATTTTTAAAAAATAATTAAAATTCTCATTATAATGCTAAAACTAATCCTAAATTAAACTATTTTCCAAAACTCCTGCAACTATTTTTAAAATTCTCATTGAATTATTTCGATATTATATTACTGAACAAATTACATTTATCCAATTATCTATTATCGCACATTTACAAATTCATTTTTCTTACAACATTTTTTTTTTTTAAAATTTATGATTAGGATGTTCGGTTATATATTGCTAAATAATTTGAATAATTCTGGTATAACGTTTCCAAACAAATTAGATTTGTCCAATTATCTATTACCCACGTTTACAAATTCTCTTTCCTTAAAGTATCAAGTATCCATAAAAATATAAAATGTACAAACATCCATAAAAACATTCACAAAATTTGTCAACACAAATATCTTTAAATTTGTTAATACAAACATCTATAAAATACATTGAGATGTTATCACAATAATAGTTTCAATAGTTACTATATTGAGGTTGACAAACGTACCACTACAAAAAAAATAAATAAATAAAATAAAATAAAATTGGTGACGTTTTTTAGCAACCAAACAAAAATTTAGTTGCCAAAGATACATAATTGGCAACGGAATATTTATGGTCTCTAAAAACTAAACTTTTGGCAACAAATTTAAATTTTTGGTCGTTATTGAGTTTGGCGCCAAGTGAAAATTCTATGAGAGAGCACTAAAAAATTTTCGACGACCAAGTTAATTTATGTTACAAAAATTTTAGTCGCCGATTGTATTTGTTTGGCGACAGACATTATTTAGTCGTCGAAAATCTAAATGACAACCCAATTAATTTGGTCGCCAATAAATTATTCGCCTTTGTCCTAATTTTTTATTACCAAAAATAGTTGACTGAACATTTTGAGTGAATAAAAAAACAATTGGCCATTATTTCACCATCTCATTTTCTCACTCCATTAGAAACGTCCCGACAGAGCAATGTTGGAGACCCCCAGTTGGGACAGACCCCCACCACCCCCCACATACACGTGGAGGGTAGGAAGAGGATGAAAAAAAAAAAAACTTGGGCCAATCAGCACCCAGTAAGGGGTGCTGGGGGTCTCCCTCAGTGGGGGTCCCCCCCATTTTCCCAGCACAGCACATGTATATGCTCTTCTTCTTCTCTCTCTCTCTCTCTCCTTCTCCCTCTCCCTCTTGCTCTCTTGTGTCACCCTTGCTCTACCATTGTTGTGACCTCTTTCTATAATGAGAAACAAAAGCAAAAGCAAAATCAAAAGCCCCATCACTATTTCGAGCCATCGAATCACCTTCCTCTAAATCCCTCCAATGCGTCCATTAATTGCTTACTCTGTAGTTGTTCCAGTCGACAACACGACCCAATCGACTTGTCGAAGTATCGAGAAGCTTTTGCGAAGAGGATGGCCACGGCTGGTCTCAAACCTCATCACTGTATCGGTCTCTCTCTTCATACTCTCTCTTCTATTCGATTGAGTCTTTTTTTTCCACAAATATTTGGATGTGTTGAGTTTATTTGTTTTCATTTTCTTGGGTGAATTGGTTTCTGGACTGTTAAATTTCACCAATCGAAACCAATTAGTCGTTCGCATTAGGCAATACTAGTGAGATTTTACTTCATTCTTTCTAGATGACCTAAATACAAGCAAATAGCAAAATGAGGAATCAGTAAAAACTGAGTATTTCCCTCAGCTACTCCATTTGGTAATTGGGAAACAGAGGATAGTCAATAAAAACAAAATCTTGAATCTTTTTTTTCTCTATATTTTTTGAAATAATTTTTATCTTTTTTTTCTTTCTTTCTTTTTTTAGTTTTTCAAAACAAAGGAAATGAACACAACATGAGAAAAGCAATTTCAAGCGAATTTCTTAGAAATAGAGCGTTTTAATGAAACTATTTTAAACACTTGATGAGTTTCAAAAAATTCATTTCATGAAAACATCGAAAACAATAAGATTTTTATAACTGATTGGTATGGTTTGTTATTGTTTTTCATATATTTGAGAAAAAAAATATGAAAAGTTCAAAAACTACTTTCATATCAGTTTTTGTGTTTATGTGAAAATTATTTTTGAAAGTTCAACAATTTCACATTTTGAAAAAATATGAAAGAAAACATAAAATGAAAATAGTGAAAAATGAAAGCAAAAGGCTTGCTTTTTGATGTGGATTTTTGTTTTTAATAGAAAGCACCGTTGGAGTCGAAATTCAAATCCTAAGACAAAGACAAGACATTGAATCGTCCAAAAGCCCAAATCCGTTGATCTTTGAGAGCTTATTATTTTTAATTAAATTTGAATTTTCAATTTAGAAGCTAAATAGTATAATGATAGTAGAAAGAAATGAGATAAAGAGATATTATTTTTAATTAAATTCCATGTGTTAATGTATTATATTAATATGTATTATATTAATGTATCCTAATATTATATTAACATGTATATATTATATTAACATATAGCTGTATCATACTAATGCATATATTAATATATCATATATAGCTATAGGATGCCAGAGCAGTGCCTTCGCTTTCGGCTGCTTTATCTTATTTTATGTTCTGCTTTCATAATAATGTTGTATCAAACAACTCCTATAAATGGAGTCCCTTCTTACACTTTCAGATACATTCAATATAAGAGTTTTCTTACTCTCTCAATATCACTCTCTTATTTGTTTCATGGTATCAGAGCACAGGTGTATTGCCTAGTCTCTTCTGCATCGCATTTTTATTTTGAGTAGATTGTTGCATATCTCGTCCTTATCTAAATTACAGATTGGACCACACCAGAACCTTCGTCTCCTCACGACGAATCCAACGCCACCAGATTCATCATCATCCGACGTTCCACGCGCCGCCAGAACTTTCATCCACGCGCCTCTTCGCCTCTCAGACGCGCTCTACGCGCCTCACACTTGCCCTGTGCTATCGTGCGCCGCAGCCTCATCTGCTAACATAAGCCGCGTGTTTTTGACGTCAGCTGACGTCAGCCCTGGCTGCTTCCGTGCGCCGCTTGCTTCCTCTGCTATCGTGCGCCGCGCCTGTCTGTGCTAACGTGCGCCGCTCCTGTGACACAGCAGTGACGTCATCTTTGACCAGATTGTAACGTCATCTTTGACCAGAATTGTTGACCAACTTTGACCAGCCAATTTAGTGCCTTCTGGTCATCTTTTTTTTTGGTCCGTTCACTCATTTCCCACTGATTTCGACCCTCTGCATTCACTGGTAACCTCAGATTTTTCAGATTCGGCTTCGAGAGTACTGCTTTTTTCTCATGGATCGCTTGGACTCCTCCAACCACCCTATTTCCGTTGTTCTTGACGGAACTAACTATGTCTTATGGGCACAAGCTATGTCTGGGTTCCTCAAAGGAAAGAAACTTTGGCGCATCATCACTGGGGATGTGTGCAAACCCATCCCAGCCACCACAGAATCCGCTGCCACCACGGACTCCGTTGCCAAATATGTTGACCGTCTGAAGGATTGGGATAGCAAAAACTATCAGATCATCACTTGGCTCCGTAATACTTCTATTACTTCTATCAGCCTTCAGTTTGGTCGATTCCAACTTGACTTTGCTTCCTCTCCAGCCAAAGCCATCTGGGATTTTTTACAAGAACGCTACCAGACTACTGGCCTTGCTCACCAATATCAGCTTCTGAGTCAACTTCACCGTATACGCCAAGACACAACTCAAACCATTAATGATTTCCTCTCACAAATGTATTATGTTTGGGATCAGCTCGCTCTCTCTGAACCTCTCTAGGATTGTACTAAGGATGCTGCCTTGTTCACTACTTACCGTGACCAACAACACTTGGTTCAGTTTCTCATGGCTCTCACTCCTCGTTTTGAGCCAGTCTGCGCATCTCTCCTTCATCGCACTCCTTTACCCACTCTTGAGCAAGCAATTTATGAACTACTGTCAGAGGAAACCACGTTTGGTACTCTCCATCCACACCCTGTGGACTCTGTTCTTGCTACTCCCCAGATTCGAAGTTCTCCTTCACCATCTTCCCCACAGAAGACACCTATCTGCAACTACTGTCACAACCGCAGTCTTCCATCGACTCATCTTCTGGTTAATTGTCCAGTTCGTCTTTGTCGGTTTTGCAACAAGACTGGTCCTGGTCATCTCCAGCATGATTGCTTCCGCAACCCTGCCCGTACCTCTCGCAATGGTCCCTCCCCTGGGCATTTTTCCCGCAACAACTCTCACCGTTTTGGGACTCCGTCTAAACCAATGCCTGCTCCACGCACTACTGCTGCTGCCTCAGAGGATTTACCTGCCTCTGTCCCTATAGATCCTTCCACTCCAGTCTTCTCTCACACAGATGTCGAAGCCCTGTTTCACAATTGGTAGAATTCCGGTACTCCTCCATCTCCTGCTTTGTCTGTCACCGCAGGTAACACTTCCTGGTACTTTGACTCCGCTTGTTGTAATCACATGACCTTTGACCCTACTATTTTTACTCCTCTCTCTTCTACTTCTCCTGTTCCTTCTATCCATACTGCTGATGGGTCTCTTCTATCTGTAAGTCATGTTGGTTCTGTTTCTACCTCTCACTTATCTTTATCTCATGTCTATCTTATGCCTGCTCTCACTTTAAATCTTATATCCATTAGTCAATTATGTGAGCACGGTCTAACTATTACCTTTTCCACTACTGGTTGTTTGGTGCAGGACCCTCGGACGGGGCAAACTCTTGGGATCGGCCGTAAGCATGGACGTCTCTACGAACTTATCCATCTTCATGTTCCGGATTCCTCTCAGATCACCGCTCCTACCACTGCTCCTCCTTTATCTCCTTTTCAGCTTTGGCACTGTCGTTTAGGCCATCTTTCTGTTAGTCATTTAAAATTTTTAATTTCTCGTGGTCATTTAGGTCCTGTAAGTTCTGATGCTTTAGATTGTGTGTCCTGTCAACTTGCCAAACAACCTGCTTTGTCATTTAATAAAAGTGACTCTGTTTCTCTTGCACCATTTGATCTCATCCATTCTGATATTTGGGGACCCTCTCCTACTCCCACTATGGGCGGCGCCCGCTATTTTGTTGTTTTTGTAGATGATTTTTCTCGTTTTACATGGTTGTTTCTTATGAAAAAATCGATCTGAGCTCAAACAACTTTATTACAATTTTGCTGCAATGGTTAAAACACAATTTTCTAAAACTATTAAACTTTTTCGTTCCGACAATGCCATGGAATATAAAGATTTTGACTTTCTTTCTTTCCTTCAGAGTCATGGTACTCAACCTCATCGATCCTGTCCCGGCACGTCTCAACAAAATGGACGTGCTGAACGGAAACATCGGCATATTCTCGACACTACTCGCGCTCTTCTTTTGTCTTCCTCTTGTCCGGAACATTTTTGGGGAGAGGCAGCTCTCACTGCTGCTTACACTATCAATTGTATCCCTACCCCTGTCATTCATAATCACACTCCTTATGAGCGTCTGCATGGCACCCGTCCCCCCTACACCAACCTTAGAGTCTTTGGCTCTGCCTGTTTTGTTCTTCTCCAACCTCATGAACGTACCAAACTTGAACCTCGTTCCCGCCTTTGTTGCTTCTTGGGGTATGGTATTGAACATAAAGGGTATCGTTGTTAGGATCCTCTCTCCCAACGACTTCGTATCTCTCGTCATGTGGTCTTTTGGGAACACAAAATGTTTTCCTCTCTCTCTCCCTTCCGTTTGTCCGTTCCCTTACCCTCTCTTTTTTTTACTGACCCTTCCACAGATCTATTTTCTGATGACCTTACTCCACCACCCTTGCCAGCCTCTCTCGAGTTTTCTGATACGGTTGCTCCACTGCCCCTGCCAACATCTCTCGAGATCGCCTTGCCTACCGGTTTGTCCCCTGCACCTACTCCCTCTGATGGTCCTGCTCTTGCTCCATCGGGATCCTCCCCTCCTGCTGAGTCTCTTCCTCTGGCTCCTCCTCCCTCTGCTCGACCACATCGGGTAACCCAACCTTCTACTCGTCTTCGTGACTTTATTGTTGGTTCTACTGCTTTTTCTACTTATGAACCGACCTCCTATCGTGAGGCTCGCTCTAATCCTCTTTGGCAGCAAGCTATGACTGATGAATTGCAGGCTTTAGACAAAACTCATACTTGGGACATTGTTGATCTTCCTCCTGGCAAGACTGCCATTGGCTGCAAATGGGTATACAAAATCAAGACTTGTTCTGATGGATCTATTGAGCGCTACAAAGCCCGCCTTGTTGCAAAAGGCTTCAATCAAGAATATGGTATTGATTATGAGGAGACCTTTGCTCCTGTTGCTCGTCTCACCTCTGTTCGCAGCTTGATTGCTGTTGCTACCGCTCGACAATGGGACCTTTATCAACTGGACGTGAAAAATGCTTTTCTTAATGGTGTTCTTCTCGAGGAGGTCTACATGCAACCTCCCCCTGGGTCTGCTTATCTCCCGCATCAAGTCTGCAAACTTCGGCGTGCTTTATATGGTCTCAAACAAGCTCCCCGTGCTTGGTTTGCCAAGTTCATCTCCACTATTCAGAAATGTGGTTTCACCTCCAGCTCTTATGATATTGCTCTTTTTATCCGAAAAACAGCTCAAGGGACCACCCTGCTTTTACTTTATGTAGATGACATGATTATCACCGATGATGATTTCGATGGTATTCTTCGCCTTAAACAGTTTCTTAGCCATCATTTCGAGATGAAAGATCTTGGTCCTCTCAGCTATTTCTTGGGTCTTGAAATCTTCCATGATTCTATGGGTTCTTTTCTCTCTCAGGCTAAGTATACCTCTGATCTTCTTACACGTGCTGGTCTTACGGATTGCAAGACTGCCTCTACTCCCCTGGAACCTCAGAGTCGTCTTACACCTCTTGATGACACTCTTCTCTCTGATGCTACACTCTATCGTCAGCTGGTTGGCAGTCTTGTCTATCTCACAGTTACTCGTCCTGATATTGCCTATGCCGTTCATATTGTCAGCCAGTTTATGTCGGCTCCTCGTACCCCTCATTATGCTGCCTTGCTTCGTATCCTTTGGTATCTCAAAGGCACCCTGTTTCATGGTCTTCATCATTCCGCCCGCTCATCTCTTCAGCTTCGTGCTTTCTCAGATGCTGATTGGGCTGGCGATCCTACTGACCGGCGCTCTACTACTGGGTTCTGCTTTTTTCTGGGTGATTCTCTTATTTCTTGGCGCAGCAAGAAACAATCTCTTACTGCTCGTTCCAGTACCGAGGCCGAATACCGTGCTCTTGCTGATGCTACTCAAGAACTTCTCTGGCTTCGTTGGCTCTTCGCTGACATGGGTGTTACCCCCTCTGGTGCTACTGACCTCTTTTGTGACAATCACAGTGCTCTTCAAATTGCTCACAATGATGTTTTTCATGATCGCACCAAGCACATTGAGATTGACTGCCATTTTATTCGTCAACACGTCACTCGTGGTACTGTCCATCTCCATCCGATTTCTTCTGTTGATCAACCTGCTGATATCTTCACCAAAGCTCATTCTCCTGGCCGCTTCGTTGAACTTGTCTCCAAACTCCAGTTGGTTGATGTTTGTCCTCCTTGAGTTTGAGGGGGGCTGTTAATGTATTATATTAATATGTATTATATTAATGTATCCTGATATTATATTAACATGTATATATTATATTAACATATAGCTGTATCATACTAATGCATATATTAATATATCATATATAGCTATAGGATGCCAGAGCAGTGCCTTCGCTTTCGGCTGCTTTCGGCTGCTTTATTTTATTTTATGTTCTGCTTTCATAATGATGTTGTATCAAACAACTCCTATAAATGGAGTCCCTTCTTACACTTTCAGATACATTCAAAATAAGAGTTTTCTTACTCTCTCAATATCACTCTCTTATTTGTTTCACCATGTATATATAATAATTTTGCCATTTGTTTTTAATATTAGCAAAGATATGTATGCATATTCAACAATTCTCAACCTAATACCTTTGATCTTTGTGAGCTTATTATAGTTAGAGTAGCTCTCTAGTGGAAAACTCACTCATATAACAATTTCTACTATGTAATGATTTTGTACTCAATCTCCAACAGGTCAGAAGGTGCCTAAGGTAGTGATGTTCTGCAGCAATTGGATGTGTTTCTTGTTTTGGAGCTAAAATCTCTTCAGCCCTTGGGTGTGTGTTTTCTACTGCTTATATATATATATATATATATATTTATGGTTTTCTTTCTATTGCTTGGTTGTTGCGGCTTGATTGTTGCTCTTTGGGCTGCACATGATTAGCCCTTCAATTTCTAATTTTGGGTTCTGGGTTTGGTTTTTTTGGTTATGGAGTTTGTATATATGTGAGTATGTTTAGATGGGTTTGGTTTTTGGTTTGGATTGGGGGTTCAATTCATTCTTTGCTTTCTATTTCTGTATTTTTCTTATTTATTCTGTTTTTGGTGTTTCTATTTTTTAAAAATTGTTTTCCAAATTTGGGGAATGCTGGTTGCACTTGAGGTGGTTGCTGATGCATCCCAATATATACATATATATATATATATAGAGAGAGAGAGAGAGAGAGAGATTCCATTCCCTCTCATGAAGGTTTTCTTGCAACTTTTGAGGCTTGAGGAGCTTCCTTCCTTTATGTATATAGCTATACGGAGGAAAGAGAAAGAGAAAGAGATGTTACCCAGCATTGAAAATGATTGAGGGAAGCAAATAGATGAAGAAAACCTTTGACCTTTCAGTCAAAAACATTACATATCTTTGGAAACATTACATACATTTTGAAGTCTTTAATGCACCTCATATCTACATTTGATTATCATAGTATTTTCCTCTTTTTGCTCACTGTTTGACATTCGGCTGTCTGCTTAGCAACACATCTTTGTTAATTTAGTGGATTTAGTGGTTAATTTTTCCATTGTCCTTCTGTGGGTGTTTCCATTCCATTGTGATTCTTGGCTCATAATCTTATTAATAAATGTGATTCATGTTTCTTATTTTCTTATAATTTTTTATGAATACTTTTCTTCTATTCCGGTAAGAAATGCTCTCTTTTAATTTCTTAAGCTTTTTCTTATATGTTTATTCTCTGTAGATTTTTTTTTTTTTTTTGGGATGTATTATATGGTATTTGGGTGTATTTTTTTAATCTCTTCTAAATTGTTCTATGTTGTCTCTTATGTTGGTGTGAATAGGTGATGCTTTTTGTGTTGGAAGGACTATATTTACTTTTAGGTAAGAAACATCCTCTTTTTTCTGTTTTGCTTTTTTTTTTTTTAATTTTTAATTTTTGTTTTCCCACCCTTGATAAGCATGACACTGTTATGAAAAGAGTAGAGTTACAATTCCTAGGATTGAGGTATGGTGCCCTTTATGTGTTTGGTATTTTGTGTGATTAAAAAGATCGTGTATGTTGCTTGTTGTTCATTGATTGAGCCTAAGCCAATGGTTTTGTATATGTTTATTTGATTTCTTAGTTGTTGATTTCTCTTCTTTTTTTTCTTTTTTTGGCTGATATGTTTTTTTTATTTTTTATTTTATTTATTTATTTATTTTTTGGGGTTGAATATTTTGCTGATATGGGGCTACAACATATTTTAGACAACAAAAGAGGGTCCTTTGATGAGACACCAATCATATCTAATGTTGAAATTGCCCCAGAAAATTGATGTTAATGCTATGGATGGTATCTAGAATGTAGGGGTCATTTAAACCATTAACAAGTTCCAAGTTTCCAATCTATGTACATGACACTAAACTGATGAAATTATAAACATGTTTTTGTCACTAGGTTGGGAATACTTGATTCAATTGTTGTCTAGATTAGAAGTACAATCATTTATTTAGATGTGTATATTACATTTTGGTTCGATATATAGTAATATAATCGAATCGTTTATTTTACACATATCCATGGCGAGTAAGTATGACAAATAAGGTAGACAATAATAAAAATTAATGACAAGACATGAGTATCCTTTTATGTTATTTGACATTCATTTCATGCCCATAACTCTCCCTTAATTTCTAAAAACAAGCCACCTCTTGAGCATAGTAAGCAACTATGTATTACATCAAAAGTATTTTACTTGACATGATGAAATATTTACCTTAATCTAATAACTTTACAATACTTTAGAGAAATAAATATGAACTGATAAGATGGAAACCTTGGGAGATTAATACAATTAGCAAGAAATTTAGAAGTGAATGCCTTGATAAAACAAACTTAAAAAGAGAAATACTTGCATATTACTAAGAGTTAGGGGACATCTTGAGTCTAAGATTTGTGAGTGCTAGAATGTGCCTATGCACTAATTAAGGAGTTTAAAGATCCTATGTAACGCCCTAAAAAAGATACAATAAACATGATCCAAAGCGTAATTAACAATTACATCAATCAGAGTATAAAGTCCTTTCATTATATGAACATAATAACACAAAAGAGTTTAACATTTAAAAATGCCCTTCGGGCTTTCACGTTTCCAAGCCTTGGCTTGGTTATAACAAAAGGAGACTGGCTCGTACAGATTTAGCCCTAGGCTATACAAAATAGAACAAAACCAGTAGCTCTTGCTTCCCAAAGGCTCCTCCTATGCTATTGCCTTGGTGGAGGCATGCCATCATTACCTGAAAATGTTTTTCCCAAATAGGGTGAGCCACAGCCCAATAGAAATCATCTAACATAATATATGAGGTTTATCAAAGATATAAGTATAAAGTGCATATACAAAACATTCACAAATATGTATATTCGAAAGATATCAAATTCAAATCTTAATCCATTTTCCTTTAATTCATATTCCGTTCATTTATCTTTCTCAATTCATGAGTCAATGTCATTATTTCTCAACAACCAAACTGAGGCTACAACTCAATGGTTTTCAAATCATACAACACATACACAAACACTTCAAACTTCCATTTCACGGATATTTCGGCCGCGGGCAGTCGTCAAACGGGACCCACGTAAATATAGACTATACAAGCACTACAATTGCCATTTTACGGATATTTCGTCCGTGGGCTAGGCATCCATGTATAATTTCGGGACTTTCACCCATGACACTTTGGCCAACTTAATTATAATGGAGTCCATCCCCTTTCTCCTCCCAAACAATCATACATATGTAATGTTTTTAAAAACATAATCACACATATATAGTACATCCCCTTTTTCCTCCTAAATAATCATATATATACAATGTATTTTCAACGGGATCATATTCAATGACAATCAACCATGGGCTAGTTTCAATTCACCTAATCCACATGTGATTTCTACAACAATCAAAGCTATCCTCCACCGATAGCCCAATACAATATTTCTAAACAGATATACAATCTTTATAACAGAGAATTCATCAAATTTCTATGGATGAGTGATTAAACAAATCAAACTACACCATTCATTTATACTTATCCCCAATTTCACATTTCTCACATCAATTTCATTATTTATACAAAATAATTATTCAAGGTATGTTAGGGCAAATTTCTCTCTTTTTCGAACATCAATCCAAAGGTTAAAATCTACCATTCTAACCCAAGATAACCTCATACTCAACACCCCATATTCATTTATGCATCCCAACATGGAAACCCCTCTTTTCAACTTGAACCCAAATCCTAGGTTTGATCAAACTACTACTATATCCCACCATTGTTACACAGTAATAAATAACTAAGCTAAAAACCATATGAGAGTGCAGAAAAATCCCTACCTCAAAGGAAGAAGATGAGCCAAGCAAGAGTGAGACTCCAAGAACGACGAAACCCACTTTTAATCGGATCAAAATGAAGATCTTAATGCATTCTACCTTTTCTCAAAGGCACTAGGGTGGAAATCCCAACAGATCTAGATGCAATCTTAGAGAGAATGTGAGTTTTAGAAAGAGAATGTGTAGATCTAGGTTTTCGAAAAGTTTTAGAGAGAGAAAAGAAAAAGTGATTCAAACTGTCATCTTTTCGGACTGTTATACACGCAGTCTGCTCGAGCGTGTCAGACACAAAGTTTCGCTCAAGCGCAAAAAGCGAAGCTTGAGCGTGGAATACACATTTCCAGAAGTTTTGCAGACGAAGGACCCTACTCGAGCGTGAGACTGGACACTCGAGCGTCAAATGCATTCTCCTAGTATTTGCAGAACTACAAAAAAATACTGAAAGTTGACAAATTCCACTTAAGCGCAAGAATGGCCGCATGAACGGAGGAGCAAAATTTGTGAAGCCCGCTCGAGCGCAAGAATGCCCGCTCGGGCGGGAGCATCACAGGTTTGGAAAAACACGCAATTGACCTGTTCCAAACATACAACCACAACCCGATAACCAAAATAAAGGGGAGACAATGAAAACAAGATATGAATCACAATTTAGAACTATATAACCCGAATCTGGAACACAACAAATGGCGGGTCAAAACCGAAATCGCTATATCCTAGACTAATGTGCTTATCATTTTCATACTATATGTCATTTTTGCTAAACATGATTGGTGTTAATTAAGATTGATTAATTAAGCTTAATCATGATTAATTAAGCTAAGCCAAATTAAGATAAACCTTGATTAATTAGAAGACTAATCGTGATTAATTATAACTAAGATTGATTAACTAAACTAATGATGAGATTAGAGAATTGATGAAGCATACATATAGGTGAAGCAGGTATGCACCTTGCTATTTTGTCTTAACCAACCCTTGTCCTCTCTAGCTCAATAAAACCAAAAGATGAAGAAGGAAATCTGCTAGAAAATAAGAGGAGCTAGGGGAAAGGAGAAAGAATAAGAAAAAGAGAGAAAGAAGAAGAATGAAAGAGATAAGAGAAGGGCTTGTGAGAAATCAACCAAAGGTTTATCTTTAATCAATCTAAGGTAAGATTTCAACCCTAAATCTTGTAGTAATCCCACCTACCATCTAAGATTGAGAAGGAGTTAGGATTAATTTGGGTTAGTAATGAAGTTATGAGGAAAAAAGTAGAAAAGAGATGAAAAAGTTAGGAAACAAGCTAACTAGCTAAGATTCTTGCCATTTGGATCTTGATTGTGATGTTCTTGTTGCATAAGAAGCCAGACCCTCATGTTTTCATGAAGATTTTAGGAGTTTTGTATGTTTGAATTCATTCTTTGAAAGAGTAAAAAGAATTAATTTGGGTTAGTGAGAAATCAACCAAAAGTTTATCTTTAATCAATCTAAGGTAAGATTTCAACCCTAAATCTTGTAGTAATCCCACCTACCATCTAAGATTAAGAAGAAGTTAGAATTAATTTGGGTTAGTAATGAAGTTATGAGGAAAAGAGTAGAAAAGAGATGCAAAAGTTAGGAAACAAGCTAACTAGCTAAGATTCTTGCCATTTGGATCTTGATTGTGATGTTCTTGTTGCATAAGAAGCTAGACCCTCATGTTTTCGTGAAGATTTTAGGAGTTTTGTATGTTTGAATTCATTCTTTGAAAGAATAAAAAAAAATGGTTTGGAAAATAAAATAGGTTTTGGAGATTTGATGTGAAAATCATGTTTTGATTGGTTTGGACCTTGAAATCTTTTATACAAATGTTTTTCCATGGATTTTCTGTCATTAATTTATGTTTTGGGACTTGAAATATCATGATTTGAAGCTTTGGGTGGAAAAGAATGGAAGAAAACACCAAGAACACACACTAATCTGTTTTGTCTACTTGAAATCGCTTGTGGCCATAAATTCCGTACGAGTGGATTGAATTTACACTATCGATGGAGGTCACTACCTCAATCCATAAGAGCGAATTTTGCAAGCTTAACAAATCCGCACGAGCGGATTTGCCAGCATATTTACCTGATTTCATCCTTTTTGCTCGTTTTGATGCACCGGACCTCATTATACTCTTTTGAGACCTAAAATAGGATTAATTAAGGCTTTGAAACCAACTTAAAGTAAGAGTAGTTAAGAAATAAAATCGAAGTTAAGTTGACATATTCATTTGCATTTCGGTTTATCAATGTTTGTATGCTTGTTTGTGTAGGTTGAGCATGTTAGAGGAGAAACCCTTGTTCAAGAGCCATTTCTGAGTGGTAATTTAGTAACGCTGTGTTTAATAAACTATATTTCAAATGCAAAACTTATTTATGTTTATGAAAGCTATGCTATGATTCGTTATGAATGAACATCCTATATTTTTGTATCATGTATTAAGATGACATCCTTAGAGTATGACCTTATTGGGGGGTTTAAATCGGGTAAGACCTTACCAGGGGTTCAAGCCGAGTACGTCTTTGTCGAGGGATTTATACCAACGTCTTTATCGAGGGACTCATGCCAATATCTTTGGAATGTTCATCGCTATGTAAATGTTTACAAGTCAAGAATTATTCATGCTCAAGTTACATTATGTTCAAATTATGAATTATGCCGTGTTTTGGTAAAAGATTTTTGATGATCATTCATTTACTGTTTTACTTTATTACTATTCACTAGGCAATGGCTCACTCCTCTCCCCTATAAGAGGATTGTAATTAGTCTTGTATATGTTGTATCCTTTGTAAATATGTATGTAATCAAGAACGATATTTGTTTCATTACATATAGATAAGCATTGCTCTAAATGGATGTTCAAATGAATTTAATGGACTCCATTAAAGTAATTAATGGCTTCTGTAACTTAAAACAAGATTTTGCCCCAATTATATTCATAGTCTAACTTGGTTTTTGTTTAGTTAGGCCTTTGGTAGTCAAGGACTACTGGCCGATCACTATACCATCATGTTTGAGACGGGTTGAGGTCATGACAGTTTTAGTATTCGATGCCTAGTAAGACTAGAACTTAATCACTTTCCAATGCTTAGTAAGACTAGGGCTGACTTTATTTCCGATGCCTAGCTCAGCTAGGGCTTATTCAATTTTTTATGCCTAGCTCAACTAAGGCTTACTCAATTTTCGATGCCTAGTGTGTCTAATGCTTACTCAATTTCTGATGCCTAGCTCGACTAGGGCATACTCAATTTCCAATGCCTAACTTAGCTAGGGCTTACTCAATTTTCAATGCCTAGCTCAACTAGGGCTTACTCAATTTTCGATACCTAACTCGGCTAGGGCTTTACTCAATTTTCAATGCCTAGCTCGACTAGGGCTTACTCAATTTCTGATGCCTAGCTTAGCTAGAGGTTACTCAATTTTCGATGTGGGTGCCGTGCCTTTTTTGAGTCTAAGGCTCATTTCCCACACAAATGTTATATCAACTCACTTTGACAAATAAAGAGTTGCTACTTGATTTTTGAAGGGAAATTAAGAAACATTTAACAATGAAAACTAAGTTAAGGACAGTAACCAAAAATTTTCTAGGTTCGGGAGCTTAGGTACAAAAGGGAAAGGTCATTGAATGACAATACCTTTTTTCGCCCAATCTAAAGATTGGCCTCTACTCAGTTTCTATTTTATGATTTTAGTAGTTAATTATTCCCACAAATTCATTATTAGACCTAAAAACCTCCACTAACCCTATGAACTAGATGATTTGAATAAAATAAGTATCATTCATTTTGGATTTAAAGAATAAAGCCATATCTTTCAAAAAAAAAATAATGATCTTTCCAAAAAGAGAACTTTTCATGATTCATGGCTATAGACTCAATCCAAAATAAACAATATTTCTGAAAATCACTCAAAACAACCATTTTTGTAGAAAAAGAATATAACTTAGATTATTGAAAAACAATGCAACCAAGGACATGCACATGCTATGGAGATTGAGAGGACTTACGCTATTATCCACTTTCAACGCCGTACATGCATTACATAAATTAAATATGACCTAATATGCAACTAATACATATAACAATAGCTCTCAAACTCACTCAAAAAGTTCTCAAGTTGTTAACCGTTTGAAAGGGAGGGGGAGAGGTCCCTTTTATAGGCAGAGGGGAAGGTTCTAGAACCCTTCTAGGGCTTTATCTCTTCCCTCTTGCCGCCTCTCTCCATAAATACACTAAGATTGAGTTTTCAAAACTGGCTTTGGATGTGCGCACGCACGACTTGCCTTGGTACATGTGCCCTCCACGAATGCACAAGTGCAGGGTCTCATGCTCTTGACTTGCTTGTGGCCCAAGTAAGCCCGAATTGCTCTTTGATCAATATTTTTAATAAATCTTGCCACTAATTTTGAGAAATGGCTTTGATTACAGAACAATAGGCCTTTCCTCTCTTTCTCGGGGTTAAAAAGTTAGTTTTTGGCTAAAAATAAATCCATGGATAAAATGGTCATTTTCGCAAAAGCCAATTTTTTTGGCTAAAACAAGTTGATACAGTAACTCTAAACAACTTTAAACATTCCAAAGATGAAATAATTACCATTTCATTCTCAGGAGGCTTGCAAGTGCCTAAAATCTTAGGGTTAGTCAAAATGGGATGTCTATAGATACCTAAATCAACTAGGGCTTACTCAATTTCTGATGCTTAGCTCAGTTAGGGCTTACTCAATTTTTGATGCTTAATGTGGCAAGGGTTTACTCAATTTCTAATGCCTAGCTCGACTAAGGATTACTCCATCTTAGTGTCCCTAGCCTAGCTAGGGCTTTTTCGTTCTTTGTCTTTCATGCTTAGTAGAGCTAGAGTTTATCTGTTTTTGCTTCCAAGTTTAAGACTTGGGCCTATGGTGAACTCTTCTGTATGTAAATGGCAAGTTGTACTGAATACAAGAAAATGGTGAACTGTGTTGTACACAATTACTTTTTTTATGGTGTGATGACTTTGGAAACTCATATCAGGTCGAGCTTTATTGCGATTACGTAAGAACATGGGGTCGTCGCAGAATGGTTGTTATTGAATGCTTAAGTTGGGCATCATTTGTTTTATCTTGGCAAAGCCTATTTCTGACATGTAGAGTTTATTCCTTCTAGTTAATATTCGTGCTTGGAGTTATGTACATCTCAAGCTCTTGGTCTTCATCACTTGGTGTTGATGTAATCACAGAACTTATTTGAGTTAAATTTGATAGCTAAGGTATTCTATTTCTGCTTGGATTTCTGCACGTGGTGCATTGAACTAAAGATTGGGCTAGTAAGAGCTCACTTCTTTATTAACTTAGCTAGGTGAAGTAGGTTTTTTCCAATAATTTCGTTAGGCGAGAGAGATTGCTCGGACCATGCTCCCACTATATCTTATGGATAACTCTCCTTATGATGGCCTTGTTTTATACGTCTTTATGACCAACGATCATAGGTTGGCTTAACCATGATCATCTTCTATACTTTGATGCCATCGTGGTACAACTTTCTTTATCTTCATTAAGCTCTTTCAAATTGTGATTTGGTTGAATGTTTATGCTTGATCCTTTATAGTTTTTCAGATTGGATTTTTGTTTGCACAACAAAACTTTTTTTTTTTTATTGTATTATCTGCTTTTGACTCGACTATGATGCTAAACAACATTTGTTCTTTGCAGAGGAGATATTGTCGAATAGCTTCTTAGAGGTGAGATCTTGTTAGGTGATGTGAACAATTGCATCAACATTTTGATTGTTGAAGTCAAGAGTTTAGCTGTCTCGTGGATGCACGACGTCTAATTTATGTTTGACATAGATCTCCTTTGTTGAAACTGGATGTTGTGGACATAGGCCAACTTGCCGAATTGATAAGATGGCCGAGAAACTGTCGTTGAATCATAGAGTGGCGACAATTAGTTGCCAATTTGAACCCATAAGATCCGACCATGGTTGCAACAAGTTAAGTACCAATCTTTAAGAGATTTTGAAAGTTGTAAGACGTCTCGAGATTTCATGGACTTGGGTCTTGTTGTTGCTGGATGGCATGTTGCGTCTACTATAGAGTTAGGTTGTCGAGACACATCAATGAGATATGCATGAAGGAGATCGCTGAGCTAGTTGAGTTTCAGCATAAAACGACTACTTTGGACTGTTGTCTTTGCTCTATGAGAGTATGTGAAATATTGCTTGGAATTTCGAATAAGGTTCAGTAGAGTTGCTAGGTTGTTGAAACATCTTTCCTTTTGACATTTGTAAGAGTTTGTCAAACGATTTGACATTCAATTATGAATCATCTTGTCGAGCTGGTGTATGAAGAGATTGACCATCCTTGACAAAACTTTTGAACTTTTCGTGATGGAGTTCATGTTGGAAAATTTGGTTTTATAGGCTTATTTTGGGCCAACTTTGAGCCCAAATTAAAGTGGGGCCCACATGTTTTTTGAGGTGGGTCTGAGTGGTGACGTGCTCCTTGTCACATGGTAAGTCACACGTTGAAGTCTATTCGTCAAAACCATTTATGGATGAATGAGAAGTTGACGTCGTTTTTGATTTCGTGAAATAGGAAATTGAAGAGTTAAATGTGGGTTACCTTATTTTGCGTTATCCTACATAGAAACAAGAAGAGAGTTTATATGAGTATACAAACTCAAGGTTGACATACTTGGGATGAACCCCAAGGGGCACCCCAAGTTTTGTAAGGATGGGAGTTATGGATAAAGTGGGTTTGACCTAAATCCACCACACACACGCGCGCGCACCACCGTTGTCTGTTCGGCCAAGCCACGTCGGGTCGGTGTAGGTACATGATATGGGTTATGGGTTGGGTCCAACCTTCAATTTTTTGGACAAAATTCATTTGAATAATTGCAAATTCTTGTGGGAAAATTTAAATTTCCAAACGAATTAATTCAAAATTTTGCGGGAAAATTGAAATTCAAATATGCTTTTGAACCAGTGCCTTTTCCAGTCATCTTCCTTCATTTTTTCTAGCGATTCAAATTCATACCTATTCGGAGGGTTTTTTTGCCCTTCTTAACAGGCACCACTATGCCTATAAATAGAGTATTCTCCAGCAAGTTCGATCATTCCATTTTTGTTTCTCATTTTTCTACTTTCCTGCATTTGGTCTGCATATTAGTTTATAGAGATTTAAGAGAGTTACAGAACTCAAGTTCTAGTTCCAGACAGATTATTTATAATGCTAGTACAATCTGTGTTCTTGATCATCGTATTATGGGAGATAAACGCCATTAATCCGTAAGCACCTGTGCGGCGAATCTATCTTAACGACAGCGTGTCATACACTCAACTTGATTATTATTTTGCTATTTTTCTTTTCTGTTACAAGAAAATCTATAAGTAATTTATTTTGTCTGTTTTAGTTTTATTATTTTACAAGATTGTTCCAACAATCTTAAGACAGATTCGAAAAATTTCGTTTATGCAGAATTTTTCATTTGTTTCCTTTTTAAACCTCTGATCCAACTGGTGTTGTTACGGGTACTGCGACTGCCCCTTCCACTGTTTTGACAGTATCGGTGAATCACGGGAAAAAGCCAGAAAAGTTCTTAGAAATGGACTTTAAAATATGGCAGTGGAAAATGCTATTCTATTGTATTACTCTGAATCTGGCTCGTTTCCTTCATGAGGATGCTCCTACTCTAAAAGATAATGAAATTGACTGCCAAGTGGATGCTGTGATCGATGCTTAGAAGCATGCAGATTTTCTTTGCCGCAACTACATCTTGAATGGGCTGATAATACATTGTACAATGTCTATAGCCCTATCAAGACGACAAAGGAATTGTGGGAATCGTTGGAGAAAAAATACAAAACAGAAGATACTGGTTTAGAAATTTGTGGTGGGCAAATTTCTAAATTTTGTAATGGTTGATTCAAAAATCGTGATCAGCCAAGTTCAAGATTTCCAACTTATTCTGCATGACATCCATACAAAAGGCATGTTACTAAGCGAGTCCTTCTAAGTTTCTACCCTAATTGAAAAGTTACCACAAAGTTTGAAGGAATTCAATAACTATCTCAAGCACAAGAGCAAATAAATGACTTTGGAGGAATTGATTGTGCATTTAAGGATTAAGGAAGACAACCGAATTTTTGAGAAGCGGGCTGGAAAGCATCGTATGGAGTCAAAGGCCAATATGGTGGAACATGTACAAAAAGCGAAGAAATGCAAATTTGCCAGAGAAAGTTCCTCACAAGGCTCTAAGGGAGAGGACACAAAGAAGTTTAAGTTTAATGGCAAATGCTACATCTATGACAAAGAGAGACATCGGGCCAAAGATTGTCGTAGCAAGCGCAAAAGTAAATGAAGTTCAAGTAAGAAACCTGCTTAAGCCAATGTCACCGAAGCGGACAGAATCTCCACTGGTGTTGATGACATAAACCTTTTAGCTGTTATCTCCATGGCTAACCTTGTTGGAAATCTCAAAGAATGATGGGTGGACACTGGAGCCACTCGTCACATCTATGCTGACAAAAAGATGTTATCCTCCTATTTTGTGGTGGACAATGGAAAACAACTGTTCATGGGCAACTCATCGACTTCTAAAGTTGAAGGACAAGGATATGTTATTTTAAAGATGACGTCTGGAAGGAATTCGTGCTCAACAATGTGCTACATGTGCCGAACATTCGTAAGAATCTTGTCTCCATATCTCTATTGAGCAAAACTGGGTTTAGGCTAGTTTTTTAGAGTAACAAATTTATATTTACCAAAACAGAATGTATGTAAGAAAATGTTACATGACTGATAGCTTTTTTAAAATGAATGTAATGACTGTTGTACTTTCTATTATTAATAAAAATATATTTTCTTTTTACTTGCATGAGTATGACATGTTAATTATGAATCTTTGCATAGATTAATTAATGTGCAATGTTTATCTAAATTTGAAATTGATCTAAATCATAAATGCAAATTTGTATTGAGGCAAAATTAACAAAAATTCATTTTCATCCAATTGAAAGAAATACAAAACCACTTGAATTAATTCATAATGACATTTGTGATTTTAAATCAATTCAAACTAGAGATGGAAAAAAATATATTTTATCACTTTCATAAATGACTATACTAGATATTCGAACTAAGAATGAAACTTTGAAAACTTTCATTCAATATGAGAATGAAATTGAAAATCAACTTGGTAAGAAAATTAAAATTCTAAGAAGTGATAGAGGTGGTAAATATAAATCACCTTTTGGTAATTTTTTGTAAAAAACATGTAATAATTCATCAAACCACCACTTCTTACTCACCTCGGCAAAATGATATTGTTTAAAGAAAAAATAAGACTTTAAAAGAAATAATAAATACCAGGTTAATAAATTTTGGATTAGTTCAAAATTTGTAAGAGGAAGCAATATTTTTTACTAATTATATTCTCAATAAAATACCCCAAAAAAAGGGAATCAAACATTTTATGAAATGTGACATGAAAGAATATCATCCTATAAATACTTAAAAAGTGTGAGAGTATTTGACTAAAGTGGCTATTCTTAGTATTAAAAAAACTGAGATAGGCTCGAAAACCGTTGATTATATAATTCATCGGTTATACCAAGAATAATAATGCATATTAATTTTTTATTTATAAGTCACAACACACAGAAATGCATATAAATATTATTTTTGTTGCTCTGTTCCGTCAATTCCGATTGACGCGACACCAACTATCAAGATTTCGACCGAGCGCACCATTAACTGCTCTTGGCTCTTTGTTTACAGAAAACACTTGATCGGTAACTCTTCTTGGCTGTTTGGCTTCGCCAAGAAAACTTCTCTGCACTTGCAATACTGTTGCCAACAAAAATAGTATACAAATGAAAGCCACACATGCAAAAATGGTGTGTGTGTGTTTTCATTAGAGTCATGTATGACCTGATTGCCCATTTTCAAATTAAGCTTGTGCTTGTTTGGCGATGACCGGAATGTTCGACAGCCCTTGTTTTGGGGCAATGGTGAGTGGCAACTTGGCCATTCGGCTATTTGTTGCAGGAGGCATTGATGCTCTTTGCCAAAATGATCTTTTTACAATGTGTCGGTGCCTCCAAGAAGATAATGGTATTGCCGAACAACTTCAGTGGAGAGAGTGGCATCGCGGAACAAATTAACAACTTCTTTAGGCTGAGCATCACTTCGCAAGGTTGCCGTTTGGGTCTTGACACTCTGGTTTTTGGCTTACCGAAACAATTGGTTGACTTGTCCTTTTCTCTTGATATTAACCCAATTATGGGGTAATTATTCAGTAATTGCAAAGTATAGACATGTGATATTTTAAAGTATTATGAATGGTGGAGAATGTGCATAGGTGAGATATTATATTGAGTGATTAAAGAGTATATTGAATAATAATTAATTAAGAAGTATAGACACATAGTATTTCAGAAATATTCTATAATTTTTCCAATCATGGTGTATCAAGGTATCTTCATGCAAAATACTTCAATAAAATTCACATCTTCATGGTCCACCCATGCTAATTAAAGTTGCCCAATTTATCGAGTTTTGTATATATATATATATATATTCTAGCCTCATACATAGCCAATCAAAGCATTACAACAAGCTATTAATTTTTTCATGATCTAACTTTGTCATTTTTTTTTAAGCTGAGAATACTTCGAGAGAGAGAGAGAGAGAGAGAGAGAGAGAGAGAGAGAGAGAGAGTGTGGAAACCAAGTCATGGGTCTAACAACAATATATTATTTTTGAGCCAAAGAAGTCATAAAGCTTTTTATGAGATAGATATATAAATGCATGCAAATATTAGCTCAGTGTAGGAGAGAAAAGGCCTTCAGCTCGGCTATGCTTTTTATACCGTGTCCATGATCATTTTGCTTTATATTGATAATCGACAGAAATTCAGAATGATATCTTGTTATTTTCTCAGTTAATCTCAATTGTGAAGGCAAAAATTGTCTCACATATATTAATTGAGAAGTTAACAAAGAATTGAGCTCCACCATTCTGAATCTGCAAAAAAAATAAAAATAATAAATAATAAATAAATAAATAAATAAAAATTCAACAATTAGTGCCCCCGACGGTTGCCGGTTAGAGAGCACTCCAACAATCAGGTTAGATAGCATATATCTAAATGAAGCTGAATAAGTAAATATAATAATTTAGGCATCCCTTCCTAGGAGTTGAAGATTGTATCCCTTTATATATGCTAATTTGCCACTTATTTTGTCCAATGAGCTTAAATCACTAATTTGGTCCAATGAAAATTAGTCACTTGTATGGTTCAAAACTCATGCATGTACGCTAGGGCAACTTGGCAAGTTGTATTGTAAAGTATTATTTTATTATCTTAATTCTATTTCTATATAAGCATTGGATGGACCACATCACATGAGTTAATTTTTATCCCTCCACCGCAAAAAAAAGAAAAAAACAAAAATGAAATATTTTAAGTGAAAATTGGCCAAAAGCTCACATTGTCTAATGTTTTCTTCGTGAATAATCAAAATTTGATTTTTGTTGGTTGTAAAGGCACACACAGTACTTTCTAGTTGTTAAGTCCAACCTTAAGGTCGCAAGGACAATTCATGATAAGTTTGTCCTTTGCGTATTTTGTCAGTAAAAGTGTTTCCAGTTCCATTATGGGAGGAATATCAAAGAGCATTTCTTAAGAAAGGGTCGTGATTTGGCTGCAACAGTGGATTAGTGTTGACACAAGTTGCTCGCACCAACAGAAATCAAGTTGGGGCATTTTGCTTGTCCCAAGTCTGAAAGTACACAACAGACACAGTAAAACGACATAAAGCTCAAAAGTATATTGTTTGCATGTTAATCCCTTGCATAATAATTCAGTGAGCATGCAGTGCATACCAATCATGTCTCCACAACTCTGAGAGAGAGAGAATGGTTTGGAAAGTTTACACAAATTAGACAAATGGCTCATATCAACGAAGGTTATATTATACTGACAAATCTCTATACATCAGTGCCAATGAAAAAAAACGGAAGGGAAAAATGTCTGGTCAAAGGATAACCACAAAACTAGGGTGAGAGTCTTACAAGAAATGTAGTTTTATCTGCAAAACAAACCCTGCACGATTTGACGAAACAGTCACATTGAGCAAAAATATGGGGTGTTTGGGAAAGGATTTTATTTATTTATTTATTTTTTGGGGGCCTAAAATCTATAAAATAATAAAATATGTTAAAATATTTAATAACATAAAATATCACATCAAACTCAATCATTTCTTTTTTTTTTTTCTTACAAAATCACATATAATTACAAAAAAATCCAACTCTTTCCAAACACAAATATTTTAACCTACTAAAATAGTCAAAAACTAAAATAGCCAACCTCCCAAACGAGGCCATAAGATGATTGTTGCAACTAAAGTGTGCATGTTGCGGTTTGAACGGTTTGAGAATAAAATTACAAACCAAATGACGGGTTAGCGGATTAACAAATTGCGTTTTGGACGGTTTTTGACAGATTAACGGATTGAAAAATATTTTAACTAATTATCATACATTTGCATAATATATAACACTAATTTGTATAATATTTTTTAGATATATAATACAAAATAATTTTACATAATATGTTTCATATATATAACCGCTAATTTGTAATAAATTTCATATTTTAAATCTCTCTCACTCATTTTTACATTGATATTTCATTAGACGTTAAAAAATATATATATATTAACTATAGTAGAGCAGAGTGGTTTGGTTGGCAAATTATAAATTTTAAAGTTTAAACCGCGGTTAATAGTTAGAGCGTGCAGATTGATGTAGATCGATGCGATTTTAGCAGATTAGACGATATTTTAAACAACTCTAGTCGCAACTACCATAACAAGCTTGGGAGTCCTTGAATGAGCAGTTCAAATGGTGTTGGGTGCTGCTAGAATTTTCAGGCCCCATCTTTCATCCCGTGTCTCCAAATGCCATCTTTATGGCCAGAAATCACACAATCCACATGGGCATTGTAGTCACAGCTGGTACAACAGTAAACATGTAGCTTTGAATGACTCTAGACTCGCCAATGTTGTGAACTCATCTGAAACTTTTTCAAGAAATTACTCAGTTTGAATTGGCATGGCAACATTTTGTAGTACAGAGTCCATGGCAACGCAGCACACTACCACTGAAATTTATGAGCGCTTTAGGTGTGGAATTGCAGGCCAAAGTTGAATTTGAATTCAAATTCATGGAATCAAAGTAGCAAAATATGGAGGGAAGATATCAGAGGTCCTCAACTTCTTTATACTTCCATTGAAATTCAGGTCTCCAACCCCAGGCAGTGCACATAATCATCCCTGCAACCGACAAAAATCCGGCCACCAATCATCACTGGAGAAGAAAAAATGTCTCCTTGGAGGTCCAGCCTAGCAAATTCCTGTACCACATCTTTCCTCACACTGTTTAGTTCTCCAGCACAATCCGAGGGAATACGAAGCAAATATATACTTCCAGAACTTGCACAGACACAAATTAACCTGAAAGAGAGAGTGGTTATTGTCACCAAAATAAAAAGAATATTAAAATAATCCAATCAATTTAGTATAGTTTACATACCTATCTGAAATAAGAGAGGAGGTAGATACCAACTGTAAGTTTTCATCAACATAAGCAGATGAAGTAATTGGAACTCCAACATTGTATTCCCAGAGTAGATCTCCCTTTTCCTACATAAAATGAAACCAAAATAGTGTTCCTTCGCTATACCTCTGCCAAAATGTTCAGACATAGTATGTAAGGTATCAATGGACTGTATCCAGGACGAATTCGGGATTATCACTACAGGGGTGCGGAAATATTATAATTTTAAATTTTCTAATATAATATATGATGTTTTTCAAATTTTTGGGGGTGCGGTCGCCCCCCCCATATCCATCCTTGACTGTATCTATTATCCTTCAGGTCTTCTAAATATACAATGAACATTTTGAAGGTCATAGTGCAAATTAATTGAAAATGCATCCTTAGGTAAAAATTAAGAAAACATCTTTTATTCCATGATTCTAATTTCAAGCATGAGCTATATTCCAAATAGTTGTACAAAACGAACAAAATTAATGGATACTGTATGCAAGGTAGTAGATGATGATCACAGAAATAGAAAGTAAAAAGATGTCAATGCTAGATCTTACCAATTCAAACGAATAAATATTCCCATCTCTGGAACATATGAGCACCTGTACAGGAATAAAATCAAAGACAGTTTGCAGTATCAGACAAAGTAAAAACCTATCAAGCATAAAAAGTTAGGGTGAGCTTGCATTGTGTGTAATGCGGCACATAGGTTTTATTAATAATAAATAATTAAATCTTTGAAGACTAGAGTGCAATTGCAATTAATTGGTAACTTTATCCTTATAAGGTGTAGACTCCACTTGGATCTAGATTTTAGAGGGACGTTAAAAGTCCCAATCCCAACCTACATGGATTAGGCCCTAGTACTTATGTAAGCACATATATGGCCAGCCAAGGAGTACGATTTTTTTTTATAGCACTCTTTTCTTCTACTACCATATTGTGAGAATAGAGAAAAAAAAGAAGGATCTCACCATCCTACCTTGGTCAATGCTGACCCATCCCTCAGGTGAGTGAGGCACTTGTCTAAGGACCCCATGTTTTCAAAGGCCTAAAATTTTATCCTCTTAGATATTTGTCAAAATCAAAAGGTTCGGTTGAAAAAAAAAAAAAAAAATCACCTTGTCTAAAAGCCCTACAAAACCAAATTAAAAACCGTCTAAAGCCCCAAGTACTTTCAAGGTCGGTTCTTCAACAAATGTTAGAGGTGGCTCTACTTTGAGTGGACCTGTGTTTTAAAAGGTGAGGCAAGTCAAGGCACCAAGACGCAAGGTGAGGTGAGGTGAGGTGATGAGGCGATCGCTTACTGGGTTTTATTATGTTTGATAGTGTACACTATGTTTTAGTGAATCAATGATTGGTGTTAATTGGAGGTGATTTTGTTGAAGAGGAAACCCTGGCTCTTATGATGAGGAATAATCTATTTGTGCCTAAGCCAACAAATGAAGAAAATTGGTTGAGGAATAATGTTTTATATACTACTAATTTGCAACATTGGTGGTAGAGTTTGTAGCATGGTCATTGATGCAGGAAGTTGTAAGAATGTGGTTTCTCAAGAGGTGGTTGACAAGTTGAACATTGAGGTTGAAAATCATCCTCATCTTTACAAGTCTCTTGGATTAAGAAAGATCATGAAATAAAGGTGTATAAGAGGTATTTGGTAAGAGGTATTTGGTAGACTTCTCTATTCGTAAGAAGTACTTTGATTACGTGTGGCATGATATCATGCCTCTGGATGTTTGTCACATCCTACTTGGCCAACCATGGCAATATGATAGACAAACTACACATGATGCCAAGAAATACCTGCTAGTTTAGAGAAGAGAAGAGAAGGAATTACAGAATGAGTTAGACTTCATTCCCTTTTATATTAATAATACTGAGTAATTACAAGAGTGCCATAATATGGGTCAGCCCATTACACCAATCAAAGGAATAAATAAAAATAATAAAATACAATCACTTATTTCCTATTCCAACACTCCCCTCAAGCTAGTGCAAAAATCTCTCATGCCCAGTTTGTTGAGAATGCAATGAAATGGTTTGCTCCCTAGCCCCTTGGTAAGAACATCGGCTAGTTGGTCTCCAGTCTTCACAAGAGGAATGCATATGATGCCACTAGTGAATTTTTCCTTGATGAAGTGCCTATCAATCTCCACATGCTTAGTTCTATCATGTTGAACTGGATTATGAGCTATGTTGATTGCGGCCTTGTTGTCACAGTATAGTTGCATGAAGTCAGTCTGATGGATTCCCAAGTCATCCAACAATAGTTTAATCTAGAGTAACTCACATACACCCTGAGCCATAGTCCTGAATTCTGCCTCAGCACTAAATCTAGCAATCACATTCTGTTTCTTGCTTCGCCATGTTACTAGGTTGCCACCAACAAATGTGCAGTATTCGGAAGTTGATCGTTTGTCAGTGACTAATCCGGCCCAATCTGCATTAGTAAATGCCTCCACACTGAGATGGCCATGTTTAGAGAAATAGAGACCCTTCCTAGGAGAAGACTTCAGATATCTCAAGATTCTCATAACTGCCTCCAAGTGAGAAGCTCTAGGAGCATGCATAAACTTGCTCACAACAATGTCAATGTCCTGACGTGAATGGGATAAGTATATGAGCTTGCCCACTAGTCTCTAGTATCTCCCCTTGTCCACTAAATCTCCCTTTTGATCCTCACTCAGTTTCTGGCCTGGTTCTAGAAGTGTATCACATGGTCTACCTCCAAGCATTCTAGTTTCCTTCAGCAAGTCAAGTGCATACTTCCGCTGGCACATGAAGATGCCATCCTTGGATCGAGCTACTTCAATGCCCAAAAAATACTTCAAATAGGCTAAGTCTTTGATTTCAAATTCCTTGGCTAAGTATTCTTTCAAACGAGAAATCTACTCAACATCATCTCTTGTCAGAACAATATCATCAACATAGACAATAAGATGTGTGGTCTTACCATCTGAGGAGTGTTTCACAAACAAGGTGTGATCAGCTTGACTTTGCTTGAACCCATATTTCAACATAGCTTGAGCAAACCTTTCAAACCAAGCCCTATGAGACAGCTTTAGCCCATAAAGTAACTTTCGAAGCCTGCATATTTTACCATTGGACTTAGCATCCGCAAAACTAGGAGAAATATCCATATAGACCTCTTTTGCTAGGTCTCCATGAAGGAAGGCATTCTTCACATCAAACTAATGAAGTGGCCAATCCAAATTTGCAGCAAGAAAGAGTAAGATTCTTATAAAGTTCATCTTACCAACCGGTACAAATGTCTCCTAGTAATTCACCCCATAAGTCTGAGTGAAGCCCTTAGCAACTAGTCTTGCTTTGTACCGTTCTATGGAACCATCTCCTTTGTGTTTTACCGTGTACAACCACTTACACCCAATTTTGGCAATCCAAATTTGAAGTGGCCAATCCAAATTTGCAGCAAGAGAGAGTAAGATTCTTACAGAGTTCATCTTATCAACCGGTACAAATGTCTTATAGTAATCCACCCCATAAGTCTGAGTGAAACCCTTAGCAACTAGTCTTGCTTTGTACCGTTCTATGGAACCATCTCCTTTGTGTTTTACCGTGTACACCCACTTACACCCAATTGGATTTTTTTCTTCTAAGTAACTCCATTAACTCTCAACTGCCATTCTTGCTGAGAGCTCTCATCTCTTCCATCATGGCATGTTTCCATTTAGGAATAGGGAGAACATCCTGAAAATTGATAGGTACATTCATAGAAGACTCATTAGACAGAAAAGCTTTATATGAGGATGACAGATGAGAATAAAAGACATGATTACTAATAGGATGCTGAATACATGACCTAACCCCCTTCTTATTAGCAATGGGAACATCAAGATCTGACAAAACAGGAATAGAAGCACTAGAATCAAAATTACTTGGACTCTCAGAAGAAAGGGTTGACTCTGGACACTCATCCGGAGAAGTTGGCAGTAGAGGAAGGAAAGTAGTCTCTTGCATCCAGGTAACTTGCTGTCTGTCATTGTCCTTGATATAAACGTTGCCTGCTTCCTTTTCCTCAACAACTGCTGGCTCATCATCCTCTACCTATTCAACCACTAGCGGAAGTGGAACAGGAATTTCTTCACACCAAGGCTCCCCCTGAAGGGATAACCGTGAGACCAGGATGGTTGGAAAGTAAGGCTGAGACTCAAAGAAAGTGACATCCATGGAGACAAAACATTTGCGAGTGGGAGGATGATAACACTTATAACCCTTTTTGGTGGCAGAATAATCCAGAAAAACACACTTAAGAGACCTAGGATCCAATTTACCACGAATAGGTGAATGATTATGGACAAAGCAAACATAGCCAAAAGTCTTAAGAGGAATGGAGAACCCGAAAGAGGTAGACCCGAACAAAATTTGAACAAGTGTTTGTTTGTGAAGGACTTGGATAGGAAGACGATTAATCAACTAAGCGGTAGTGAGAATCACTTCCCCTCAATAGGATCGAGGAACCCACATCTCAAAGGATAGACAACGAGCGACATCAAGAAGATGGCGATTTTTGCGTTCTGCAACACCATTTTATTGAGGGGTATTAGTGCAAGAAGTTTGGTGAATAATGCCATGTGTGGCGAAGTACGTGGCAAGACCAAAGTCAATATATTCTTTCCCATTATCAGAACGTAGAATTTTGACAACCGCCCCAAACTAAGTACAAACCATTTTATAGACGTTTTGAAACACAAAAAAAAACCTCACTTTTATCTTTCATCAAATAGACCCAAGTGACCCTGGAACAATCATCATTGAAGGTAACAAACCATTTTTGACCAGTTAAAGACACAAAACGGGATGGACCCCATATATTAGAATGAATCAAAGAAAAAGAAACTAAACTTTTATTAATAGAAGGAGCAAAAGAAGCTCTGTGTTGTTTTCCAAGTTGACAAGACTCACATTGAAAATCTAACACATTATTTGTCTCAAAAACAGAGGAAAATAAATGCTTAAGTAATAAAAAGAGGGATGTCCTAAGCGACGGTGCCATAGCCAAATGTCGTCCTTGGTGGATGGTAACTGAATAGAAGAATAAGCCAGCTTGTCTGTCTGATCCAGAATGTAAAGCCCATGTTCCTCTCGACTACTGCCAATCCTCTTCCTCGTGATAAGGTCCTCAAAAAGACAATGATCAGGAAAAAAAAGTCACGCTACAATTTAAGCACTGGTAATACGACTCAAAGATAAAAGATTAACACTGAAATTGGGAACATGAAGGACAGAAGACAAAGGAAGGGAAGAGGTGGCATGAATTAAACATTTCCCTGACACAAACGAAATGGTACCATCAGCGATACGCACTTTTTCCTGACCTGAGGACGGGTTATACTCAGAAAATAAATTAGAGGAGCCAAGTATATGGTTGGAAGCACCGAAATCAATAATCCATGGTACAGTCATATGAGATAGCAATGCACATGTGGAGGAAGCTAAGTTACTTGAATTGGCAAAAGAAGAAGAGGGTGCACCTGTAGCAAAAGTGGAGGCTCGACGGTCTAGCAAATGGTCAACAATAATCTCAAAATCTGAGGCAGATAACCCCGAAACATCAACAGCGGTCGAGACAACTAGAGAAGAAGATGATGGCTCAACAGTGTCTGAAAGGTGAGCTCGTGCATTTGCCCCGCGGCCTCTAGGACCAGACCGACCTCCGCGAGTACTAGGACGGTCGCCTCGGCCACCAGAGGGAGTGTCATGCAACTTTCAACAAGTCTCTCGTGTGTGGTGAGGCCGACGACAGTAATCATAGTACAAATTATCCTTCTCAGAGGAAGGATGAGACCCACGAGTTACACGGTCACCATTGCGAGAGTGTGCAGAAACTAAGGCCGAGCGATCAGTAGTAACAGAAGGAAGCATCGCAGAACGGCGACTCTCCTCATTTTGCACAAAAGCAAAAGCTTTCTGGAGAAAAAGAAGCACATCCATGCCAAGTACCCTACTCCGAACCGGATCATACTCCACATTTAGGCCTTTCAAGAACTTAAAGACCCGCTCTTGCGCCACAAACTTCCGGTAACCAGCAAAATCAGTGGGACAAACAGGCTTGTAATCCTGAAGGTGATCAAGCTGCTTCCACCCATTTCTAAGAAAGGTAAAATACTGGAGGATAGTCTGCTCACCTTGTACTAACCTTTCAATGGAGCGACGTAACTCAAAAGCCTGTAAAAATTCCCCTTCCTGGAGTAAGTAGTTGCTATGGCCTCCCAAATATCCTGGGTAGTGTCCATAGACAAATAGCCCTCTCCAATCTTCGGAACCATAGAATGGATCAACTAGCCCATAATCAGAGAATTGGTGATCTCTTACTGGTCATAATGAGGGTCGGTGATATTGGGTGCCTGAACTCGCCCATCAACATATCTCATCTTTCCCTTGCTCTTTAAGAAAATAGTCAGACTCTGCGACCACGCTAGGTAATTATGACTATTGAATAGAGGGGTAGTGATTCTAAGGCTAGTGTAGAGGGTATTAGTCATAGTAGAAGGGATGGCAGAATGCTCGCCCTGAGAGAGCAGAAAGGTAGTAGATTCACTAGTCAAATCTGTCATGGGGACACTACTAACTATGCCTCAACCACAATGCCAATCATAAATCCGAAAGATGAGAGTGGAGAAACAAGCACAATAGTAACTAGAGACTCATAAAGAAGCAAGAATTTTTTTTTTTTTTAATGTATCATATTTATTTATTGATTTTTATTTTTTTTATTTTTTTGTATTTTTCTATATATATATATATTTTATTTTATTTTATTTATTTTTGTGAAGAGAATTAAATAGTGGATAATAAACTAACCAACCATTAAAAACGAAGAGAGAAAAGGTAGACGAAGGCAGACCCAGAGGTAGATGGCAACAGAGGCAAAGGCAGTCAGAAGGCTGGTCGACGAGGCCCATATGGTCAAAGGGACGATCGACGACCCCCTAGGGAGTTCCGATAGAGGCTTAAGGAGCCAGAGGGACTACCGACAACCCCCTAGGAAGACAAAGGGACTGCCGACAGCCCCCTAGAACGCGAGAAGGACGGTTGACGACGCCTAAAAGGCTGTCGAGAGAGCTGGGCAAGGGCGTGGGGACTAGGGTTTGACTGTAGGTAGGCTAGGTGTGGGCTACAGTGGTCGGTCTGGATTGTTTTGATGGTCTGGACTGTTTTGACAGGAGAAGAAAGGCAACAGAAAGATGAGGCTAGGGTTTTGGCTCTGATACCATGTTAGTTTAGAGAAGAGAAGGAATTAGGAAATGAGTTAGACTTCATACCCTTTTATATTAATAATACTGAATAATTACAGGAGTGCAATACAGCATAATATATGGGTCAGCCCATTACACCAATCAAAGGAATAAATAAAAATAATAAAATACAATCACTTATTTCCTATTCCAACAATACCTACACAATTACCAAGGATGACACCTTGCTGCACATGAAAAGAAAAGTGGCAACAAATCAACCTTCCACTATTTATGTTGCTTCAAAGGAAGTTATAGAGAGTCATGAATTTGGCCATGAATTGGTTTTGTTTTTAAAGGAGTGTGTAGTCTGTCCTATGCCTGTAAATAGGCGTTAGGACTTCTAATAAAAAAATATTTTGAGATTGTAAATTTCAAATCTTTAGCTCTCGAACCCCAATTTGGGAATTTCTCTACAGAAATCCATTTCTATTTTGATTTTGATACCATTAATAATATCATCCCACACTGAGGCTGCTTTGAAAGAACCAAGTGGAAGCCCAAAATTGATTGAGGGGAGAGTAAGCCCAAACAATCCGCCACACCCCAAACACCCTACACCTCTCACTAGAATTCTGCACATTTACTCATAAATCCAACACTGCCTCAATTTTAGATTGGTCTCTGTACTCAACACTTACTTTAAAAACATTTTATTACTGCAGTCTACAGATATGGAATATAACTAAAATTAGTCATAGCAACATGTTTACAAGTGCAAACAGGAATATTTCTTGGATGTTCAATCACCAATTACGCTTGAAAGATTAACATTCAAATACCATTTTTGGAATTCCCAGGTACAAAAAACTTATTTGCTCTTTCCTCTAAAACAGCTGCATCACAAACAATGCAATGCATATATCATATTATTGCATGTTACTCATTTTCAAGGTAAGCAACTGCAGTGTTTTAAAAGGCTCCAGGCGCACCGAGGTGATAAGGTCTCCTATAGCCTAAGAGCGAGGAGCGAGGAGCGAGGCGAGGTGCGCGCCTCACCAAAGCGAGGCGCACGTAGTAAAATCAAAGCAAAATTATAAAATAGGCAAACTTTTTAACATAACAAATATATGTAGTATATTAAAAATATAATATCCAACAAAAGGTATAAAGTATCACATTCACATCCACCAAAAACCTTATCTACTAAGATCATCCACATAAAATTAATAAACACATATCATTAAAATTAATTAAAAAAAAATTTGTTCATATAAACTAATCAGCAATATATATATATATATAATAAATAAGATAGAAAAGCCAAAAAAAATTGAAGAAGAAAAATAAATGATAAAACAGGAGAGAGAGAGGGGGGGGGGTTTAGAATCAGCCAGCATAAAAGAAAAGAAAGAAAGAAAGAAAGAAAAGTCAAAGAGAATAGGACAGAACAGAAGAAAGAGAGAGAGAGTGACTGAGAGAGAGAGGAAAGAAAAAGAAGATCGAATGAAGAAGAAGAAAAACCAGAGAGAAGAGCCAGAGAAGAGAGAGAAGAGAAGAACAGTCGAACCAGAGAAGAGGAGAAGAGTTAGAGAGAAGAACCAGAGAGAAGAGCCAGAGAGAGAAGAGACGAAGCGTCGTACCAGAGGAGACGAGAACAGGAGTCGAACCTTCGTTGTTGTCTTCTTCTTCTCCACTAGGGTTTTTTTTTAATGTTTTTGCTCTTTTGACCTACGTTTTGATCATTTTATATTGTAAATGAGATTTTATTCCATGTGGGTATCCACACAAAAAAACCAAATGGGTTGTTGGAGTGGAAAAAACGCAAAGTGCAAAAGGCGCTCGCCTTGAGCCTTAGAATAAAGCGCGCGCCTCATCGCCTCACCTGTGCCTCCTCTACGTTGCCTCACCTCGCTATGCACGAGGCGCAGAGCTGCGCCTCACCTCGCCTCGAGCTTAGGCGCGCACTTAGGCGCGCTTTTCAAAACACTGAGCAACTGTATG
The DNA here is from genome assembly GCF_055761805.1 of Camellia sinensis. Classification (NCBI taxonomy): domain Eukaryota; kingdom Viridiplantae; phylum Streptophyta; class Magnoliopsida; order Ericales; family Theaceae; genus Camellia; species Camellia sinensis. The sequence continues at coordinate 90,329,981 of NC_138965.1, forward strand.
ACTGTTATAATGGAAGTTTTTGGTGAAGCTATGAACAAAATAATTGAGAGAAGTAATGAAATAAAGATTTCTCAGAATTCTACAAGATAATGCCTTAGTTGTAATCATTGAAGTGGAGTGTTTGACCTGAAATAGTTCGAAGTTCTGCTGTCCTAAAGGGTATATTTACCTGAGAAGGTAGTGTGTAAGATATGCAGGGTCCAGCGAATATTGGCCCACCAGTTTTCACCTGGAAAAAAATAATTCAACTAAATAAAAAAAGAAAAGGACAATCAATAAAAAAAAAAATGTCATGCAAATAATGCATCATGTGCAACATGCATCTCAAAAGGTCTGCACGAGCCAACAATATGAGATTGCAAAAAAGAAGACAGCAGCCCATCTCCTAATACGATTGATTTAAATCTATCGCAAAATCTTTTTAGTTCATTATGATGTTTGGGATCCATCAAGATACAAGTCTTTTGGGTTTTTCTGATTTCTCTTTTTTTGATGATTGTTCAAGCATTAATTGGACATTCTAAATAAAAGAACATTCAGAGATTGACTCTATTTTCCAACTATTTCATAAAGAAGTTAATAATCAATATGGCTATTGAATTCATATTTTGAAATTAGATAATTCTTTGGAATAACTCCGCTTGTGTCGTGCTTAGTGTTTAATCAATATGGTGGTCAACAATTCAGTATATCATGATAGAACTAAACATATTGAAATTGAGTGTCATTATGAATCAGTATGGCTGTTTAATATGTATTTTGAAATTAGATAGTGCTTTGAAATTAGATAATGCTTTGGTATAACTCTGTCTGTGTCGTGCTTAGTGTTTAATCAGTATGGTGGTTAACAACAATTCATCACAAACAAGTCAGAATATCATGAGAAGAATAAACACTTTGAACTTGAGTGTCATTTTATATGAGATATGATAATGAAGAAGCCTGAGAAGCACAAACAATTTTAAGGTGACGCGTCTGTGTTGGACACTTCCCAACACGGGTTGGGCACTCGTTCAAACATGTCCTATTTTTAAATTATTTTTTTTAAAGCCAGACATGCTTCGGACACTTGGGAAACACATGTCCATCATTTAGACAACACAAAACTAATTATAAGATTGAACAAAGTAACTTTGGTTACAATGATAAAGAGAAATAATGTAGATTTTTCATAATTAGTGTAGTGTTGCATTTTTTTTGTTGCCTTTGAATGATGTATTCATATACAAAAATAAAACATATAATAAATATATAAAACTATATATACTGAGTGTCCCCAACATATAATGCCCTCGTTGTTTGAAAATTGTTGTGTTGGTGTATCTATGTCGTGTTCGTGTCCATGCTTCTTAGAAAGAAGCAAATCATCACCTCCTTTATCGGCTCTAGGGCTCACTTAAGAGATATATTCAATAATGCTTTTAGTGGAGAACATTTTTTTGATCTATGTAGGAAGATGGGCATAACTGATATATATGTTCCAACTTGAGAGTAAGTGTTAGAATAGGAGATAGTTAACATGTTATCAATCAGTTGTATATGTAGAAGTATGTAGCAGTAGTAAGGCTGGCAAGTGTATTTTATAATTTGATGGTTTTGTTGGTTAAATATAAATATGATCAACCCCCTCTTTAGGGTTGGCATTGACTTCTGTTTGATCTCTTTATTACGCTCGCACCTCATTAATTAGAGGCAGTTCGTAGAGGTAGTGGTCAATCCAAACAGTTGTTACCAATATTACGTATATTTGACTTCACTTCTGAATGTGCACCAAAAAAAAAAAAAAAGGAAAAAAAAAATGTGACAATAAATCGGCCTCCCTAACCATTTTTAACTAATAGAAATTAAATGTCCAATTACTAAGAATAAATGGAACCAGACAAGTCATTGTATGGAAATCCAAATATATATGTATATATATGAAGGGTGTATTTGTACCTTCCAGATAATGGATCCATCAGAATCCAGTGCCACAACATGTCCATCCACCAAGCAACAAATGACTACAAAACCAAAAACAGTCTAGTGATGCAACAAAATTGACATTTGATACACAGGCAAGCATGTTGATGCATGTGCACATACACTCACACGAGCAGGCACTACCCGCATAACTAAAATTCCCAGAAAACATAATATAGATATTCCAATACTTTATAGAAATTTGATATGGACTACAATTTGGCAGGCGGTCTCCACAAGTAAAGGCAAAATAACAGGAAATTCTACAAAGAAGCAAAAAAAAAAAAAATTGTTAGCCAACCAGCCCCACTTGAGTGTGGATACAAGGCTTAGTTTAGTTAGTTTGGTTTGGTTATAGCTTAGCTGCATAGAGATCTTAACTGAACTCAGAATGTTCTCTGGCAGAATTACCTATCATCAGGAATGATAGTAAGGATAGAAAGTAAAATGAACAAAAGCAATACCATTTCCATTGTAGGAATTGATGGAAAGGGACCCAAAAACTGGTGCTTCCAACTCATGCAGCCATCGTTTACTGAATGTCATAGACTGCATTTAGAAAACATGGCTTAACAAGAAATGATGAAAATAATAAAGCAAATAAACATAAACAGATGTCCAGAGCATGACAAGCCTGGGATAGGGAAGATATGTAATAGGGAAATGAAAGTACAATTTTGTTAGTAATTCACCCAACACCCCCACTCCCATACAGGCAGCAAGATAAGTATCATAAAGTACTACAAGAAATGGTTTTCAAATCTAGGGTTACATGAGCCCAGCTCTAAAATTTGATATAAAATTTAACAAAAGTACTTATTAGGAGCCTAAACCACTTATTTATAGGCTAGAAGACTCAACTAAATAACACTTACGGTTAGCTCATGTACAGCTAAAACACACCTACAATTCTCAATCTTATCACATCACGATAATTCCAAGTATCGCACAAATCGAAAGCTGAATCGAGCAATTCACCAATGATTCTATCCCACAATAGATTCATAATGATCTATGCATGAATCATGAATCATGAATCATATTGTGAAGCATAAGATTCTGAAAACAGATTTGATAGGTGAATGTCCAACTACATGTGTTGGACATGTAGTCCACAACCTTAACCAAGTATCGAGTATCCGACATGAGTACTTCATACATTTAGAAGAGTCCATGTAATATAGATCTCTGGAAATCATGAGTAAAGGAAATCACTTGAAGGAAGGAGATGCCAAAACCCAAAATGAACCCAAATAATAAATTTTGTACCATATACCCCTAAATCTTCAAATTTCTCTCAAAGGCTATTGCATTTAATTTCATATTGGCCTACGTCAAAAACCCGAATGCATATAAAAGTGTAATTTTGGTTGTAAAATTGGGTGTAAATAAATTTTATTTGCTTCTTTATTTTACACAAAATTTGATGTCACAATAACATGCAAATTTTGCTAATTATGGCAAATCCTGAATTAAGTAGTGAGAGAAAATTGATCAACATATTACAAAATATGAGTCCGGAGTCCTTTTGTCATTTAGAAAAATTTTGGGTGCAATTTTGTCAAACATAGTGTATTAGATTCTCAATTGTAACCATTGCAAAGATGCAACACTTTTCTCTCGTTAAAAACTGCTTTCTCCAGTACTCTTTCATGTAACACAAACCAAAAGGTATCTAGAGAAAAAAAGGGGACAAAAAAAGAGCAAGGGTTGTCCAATATATGTGATTACTTTACCCAATTGTGGTTAAGTTATATACAAATGAGTTCCTCCTTTAGCGACATAAATTGTAAACATAAAATATTGTACTCATTTTAGTGAGATCATTTTCATAACCACAAGGCAATTTCATTGAGGTCAATGAAAACCCTTGGTGTCCAAACCACAAGGGCAAAGTTCTGAAGTATTGAACTTGCGATGTAAATTTTGATGTCCGACTTTAAACTTCTGCTGGTGGGAAACGAGCAAGCAACTTGAAAATATGAAAAGAACATCTACACAGCTGTGGTCTAGTAAATACCTATTATCTTTTCCCCCATCAACATTTGAAGGTCTCAAGTAAGGAGTACATTTTCCACTCTACGTAATACTGATATTTATGCTATACAATGATCCAAAAATTTGATATAACCATTTTTCTTAAAAGAAGATTCGCACCTCTATGGATATTGCTGTAACACGGCCACTAGTAGATGCCACATAAAGTGTATTGTGAACCTACATTGAAAGTAATCAGTTATAAACAACTAAAAATGCAAAAGCAATTATTTATTGATTATTCTCTTTGGCAAGAGACAATGATCCACATAAATAAATATCATTGAATACAAGTTATGGAGAAAATAATGGTGCATTCATGTGTATCATTCTACCATTCAATGATCAGAAGGGGAGAAAAAGCTAAAGAATTATCTAATTGTCAATGAATCTACAAGATCATGTCAAGGATAATGTGCAAGCATATACATAACAAATCAATGCAAGGATGCATATATCATGCCAGGAATAATGTGTAAATATATGCACAAGAAACACAATGCAGTGGATACATGTACTTTTCCAAAGTGGCCCCTACCTGCTAATGGTATGTAAAATGCTGCTTGATTGGGAGGCTATATATTGAGTAAAGGAGGTCTCACCATAAATTTTGAAACTAATGTCAGCAATTTATAATGCAAGCTATATGACAAAATGCTCAGATACAGATAACAAACCAATACAGCTTGTCAATTGGAACATGCTGAGAAATAAGGTGAAAGGAAAAGGTCAAAGTCAACTGCCATGTACTGTATGGGTCTAAATCAAAATGCAAGCAACTATTGAACTTCTACTAGTAGTGAAATACTGATTGAGTTCTTTAAAAAATTACACCTATTATCAATTCAGACAAAGAGTAGATGTAACTATTGCCAATTCGCTGTGTAACAAAAAGTATACTGCAGAGGTATCCTCCCAACATATTATCTCCGACGTAATAGCTTCAACATGTATAATTTTACTAAAACCCTTGAAATTTTCATTTTTCAAAGACTGGGAAAAAGTTTTTGTCAGCCAAAGTTACACAAGTTAGATGCCTTTTCAAAAATATTTAAAACATTGTTCTGAACAATCAGAGACCATTAGATCAAAGTGACACAAAATACTGATCATAGCTCATAATAAATAGATAATTACACAGTAGACTAAAGTATGTGTATCGCATGCACTCCAACTAAAAGAAATAAGAAAAGGAAAAAGTCTTCAGCAGAAAAAGGTTATTATAACTATGTATAGGCATACAGCTACATGGTGTAATGTAGCAGCAGGATCTCCTTGGCGAAATCTCTTTCCCTACTTACCACTAGCCAATCAAAAACTAAAATCTGGAATAACTGAATGCATTTTGCAGCACTGCAAATCTTTCAGGAGGCCAATAAGGTTTTCTACTACATGTAAATTAACCAGTGGACAGTTTCTGCACCCTCTGTGTATATTCTATTATTTACTTGGCACTTAACTGAAATGGTAGCTGTTTTCTTGTTTGAAACACAATTTGAGTACTACTTTCCATTTGCTGCTGCTCGGATTAAAGGTAATGCGTATATAAAATTCTACCTTAACTTCTCTTTTCATATGACTTTCTTAGTTGCTTGGTGATTTCAAGTAGTGTTCTATTAGTGTCATGTGTTCCTTGGAGTAGCACAATTACAGGTATTTGATGAGGTCAATGAAACTTGTCTGCCAAAATTTCTGGAGCGAACTTTTTGGTGCATGTAAAGCTAGTTGGCATACGTACTTCTTGAGTGGATCATTCCTTTGTGACATTTGATGAAAGTCTGCAAGTACTACAACCCTAGTAGCATTCAATAATTTGTAGGCAATTCTTGGAGCAGTAAGCTAATTATAGGCAGAAGTTGAGCCCTTAAAGCCCCATTGCCATACAAGCTTTTGACTATCACTGTTATTGTGGTATTTGGCATTCCTCGTGGTGGTAAATTGGTAAATTTTATCATCATTTCTTCAAGAAAATAGACAAACAGCTACTTATGTTTATGATCACAGTTGCTAAAAAGGACAATGTAAACATTTGTGCCGAAACAGATCCGATAAAGTTCATATATTCCCACGTTGCTCACACAGTAACTTGTGTTTTTGCTCACTACCATCCAATCTAACTAGGGTGGATTTGGCTAAATGACTGGCACATCATTTCCTTTATTAACACATTGATGCTCCTTTGATTAAGATTTAAGACAAACTCAAAAAGCAAACAGCTATGTTTCCTTTATTATACAGTTATTATTCAAGTGTCTCCTTCATGTCATTTTCCCCATCTACACTTGGCCAACAATCTTCATCATTGTTGTCAATAGTACATAGAGAACAAATTTCAGTATCTCCTTTTTTCTTTTTTGAATACTTAATGTATTGGATCTAAAGTAACAATTTGTAGTAATTTAGTAAACAAGTATTTCTAAAAGTTGCATCCATGACTTTTCCACTGAACAGCATACCAGATTATCATTCTGAAAGTCGTAGAAATAATGAAAATTTAAGTAGCTAATCTAACGATTAGTTTTGTGGCTCCTCAAAATTTCCAAATATACATGGCTTTGTTGCCCAATTTGAAATTTGATAGTAATTTGTTTGTACTGTTTAAGTTCCTATTTCAATTAATTTCTAGAACAATCTATATTTGCTACATCCAACTTGGAAAATTCCACATTACCCATCGTCTTCCAAAACTTGTTAGCTTTATGTTGGCAATAGAGTGGCATGTTTTACAACAAATAATGTATCCAAGTTTTTAAGGTGGGGCATTATCCAGGAACTGACACTTGAAGCCAACTTGACGTGGACAGACAAATGCAGAAGTTGCAAAGCTGATGCCAATTTATGGAGCACCATGTCTCTATCACTGCAACTTCATCTCCTTAAAACAAAAAGAAAAGAAACGTTCCACAAAATCAGAGTCAAAAGCAAAAACAAGAATTATGATACTGTATGCCGGAGATGGGTCCAAAGTATGAAGATGGGCCAAACTGCATACAATGTTACAGAGAATGATGTGCCACGCTATATTTATGTAGAGAGAGGAAAGAGTCAGACTATAGACATTCAACATAATTCAAAAGAAAAACTGATGTTTGTTAAGCTAAATCCATAGCTAACTTTGCCAAATGATTTGCATGAGGGGAAAAGGATAAATAAGAAAATCTATCGATGATGGTTTGCCAAAACAGACCTCGTCAATTACAGGTGACCCATAGATACTGCCACCACATGGAATCTTATAAACGCAGCAGTAATTTTTATAATCAAGAGCATAAAGATTATGGTCATGCGACCCACACCTGCAAATATTTTGTTGGAAGACATGTTAAAAGAGTAGTCCAGATCCTGAAATGCCATATAGCAACATAAAAATATACTACTACCCAATTAAAAGAAACTATAGTACTATGAAAATCAATGATTCACAATGCTTGGCTTTACCAATGGTAAGTTAATCAAACTACAAATAAATGTCATAGGGAGAAAGAAAATATAGCATAATGTGTCGCTTAGATGCATCTTGCTATCCAATCTCGAATACAAACATAATGTGAATTCATTGTTTACCCATAATATTGATTGTCAATAATCAGAATTTATATAGGAAAAAGAAAGTTTCTGACAATGTCCATTCTGCATCAAGGGAGAGGGTGGGAGCACTGTAGGAGGAAAGCTTGGCATTTGGTTCTATTGTATTTAGAGTGGATTATAGGTCTTTTAGGGTGTAGAGAAACTGGTTTAAAAGTTCTTTTTGGCCATTTTGTATAGTTGATTCCGGCGAGGGAGGGTCCTAACCTTGAGCAATTTTTGGACTTTGTTGTGTCTTTTGAGAGGTAAAGTGTGAAAAGTTTTGTGTGTTGAGCCTGTTTGGCCATTTTTCCAGCCTTTTCTTTCACTATTCCTCAATCCTAAATAAGTGCTACTTGTCTCAAGAGCAATTTATTATCAATTATTGAATCCTGACTCAAGTGATTAACTAATAGTCTTGATGGTTGATTGTTCAAGATATATCACTTTGATTTTGTGCAATTTGGTGAGATATAATCAAAGTAATCACATGTAAATACACAAGTCAATGATGACTCAGCAACATACATTCATCTCATTCATTCAGCATATAAGGTTCGCTCCCAACTTTTACACTAGTAGGTTTTCAATAAACTACCTCCAAAACATCTTCCACATATAAACAAAAATAAGTAGGTTTTCTTGGCTTAGCTACAACCAATAAACTCCAAATCACAAAACCCTAACACTTAAACTTGACACACTCACCTAGAGCTTCAAGGGTTTCGCTAAACGAGACCAAAATATAGTTGCATGATTGAAATAGTGTGTTAAGATTACACTAGGATGAGAAATTACCTTCCACAAGCAAAGAAATTCAAAACTTCACATGGAGAAAGTTCTTGGAAGACATGCGTTGAAGGATTGATGGATTCTCCCACTCACACAAGGTGGTTAAACTCTTTAGAAGGTAAATTAGAGAATATATGAGGTTGTTAAAGACTCAAGAAGCCAATTCTCATCAAGAAACCCCACAATGGGGTGAGTGGATATAAATCGTTAAATCCTTCAACAGTTATAAACGACTAGCTTGTTCAAATATAAGTCCAATTGGTTGACAAAACATTTCCAGTTGGTCGACCAAGGTCTCAAGACTTTCAACTACCAACTAGTCAACCATTGTTTCATATTAGTTGGCCAACTTGTGGCATGGGTACAACAAACCTATTTTTGGGACTTCACTTTAGTCAGCCAACCTTCGCGAATTGGTAGGCCAAATGGGCAGACATTATCTTGTTGGAATGTTCTTCCATTTTATTGTTTTTACGTGATGAAGGGTATTTTTGTAATATTATTGGATTAAGTAAAAATAATAGATACAATAGAGAGAACCCTAATTTTTCACTAGTTTTCTTCCAACAATCACCAACATCTCTCTTGGACTGTTTTATAGGGTGTCGACTAGATGATAGAAGAGAAGGCTTCTAGGGTGCCGCCACAGCAGTTTTGTGAAATATAGCACATATTTATGAATTAAGGCGTTATATTCATAATACCACTCAAGGTGACATGTCTCGAGCAACTTCTGGATCAATCACTGATAGGCGATCAACTTATGGATATTGCACATTTGTTGGAGGCAACCTAGTCACATGACGAAGTAAGAAATAGAATGTGGTTGCTAGATCTAGTGTCGAGGCAAAATTCAAGGCTATGACTCAGGGTGTATGTGAACTGCTATGGATTAGACTATTGTTGAGAGACTTGGGGATCCATCAGACCGATTCCATGAGATTGTACTGTGACAACAAAGCAGCGATCAACATAGCTCATAATCCAGTTCAACATGACAGAACCAAGCATGTGGAGATTGATAGGCACTTCATCAAGGAAAAGCTCACTAGTGGCACCATATGTCCTCCATTTGTGAAGACTGCGGACCAACTAGCAGATGTTCTCACCAAAGGAATAGGGAGCAAACTGTTTCATGATATTCTCAACAAGCTGGGTATGAGAAATATCTTCGTACCAGCTTGAGGGGGAGTGTTAGAATAGGAAATTATATTTTCATATTTTATTCTAATTTGTTTCCATTCCTTAATTAATGTAATGGGTTGTAATGAGCTGGCTCATAATTCATGTCTTATGGCACTCCTGTAATTATGCTTTATTCTTAATATAAAAGGGGATGAGGTCTCAATCCCGATCACTTTCTCTTCTCTAAAATATTTTACAGATTGTAAGGGGAAAAACCAATCTTATTGATGATTCAAAAGCACCCCAAGAAGATCTAATTATTATTCATGAAGAGAATGAGGTCCAAATAGAAGACTCGGATGTCACACAAGTTGTAGGGTCTAAAGAATTACATGAACCAGTTGTTGACACTGATCCTAATACGGCTTTATAGGCCAACAATTTGCTTCCTCAATTCTCTATGACAGAATCTAATATTTTCCAAAGGGATGGTAATGTTGAACTACATAATGAAACATTAGTTGAAAAAAAGGATGAAAGTTTGGAATCCACAATTAATGATGCAGGTGGAAGTATTCAAATTGATTACAAACACTGCATTGTAGAGCCAAATGAGACCAGATTGCACGGAATAAATTTTGCAGCCCAAGATTTGGATCAATTCAAGGATGTTTTACTTCTTTGATTGATTTTGACATTCCTAACACATTTAGTATCATGAAGGACAAGATCAATTTCTCAATATTTTTGTTCCTATCTCCAACAAAGAAAAGGCGGCGACAACTTAAAAGATTTTAACATGAAGCCGTAGACGCAATTCCGAAGCTTGTGGAAGCTTATACTTCAACACTTTGAAACTTGTGGTCGAGTTTTCTCCAACAAAGGGAGAATGATGCGGAATATAAGAAGCTCAAGGAACAGTTAATTCAAAGAAACGGCGATATTTGGAAATTTGAATGGTTTCAAAGAGAAATCGATAGAAACCATACATAATCATGTTTCTAATATTATTATAGTTTTATTTTATGATTATTTTTATGTTTCTAGGATTTTTAGGCGAGGGCTATTTTGGTAATTTTATATTTGCCGACATGGGCTATAGGATTCGCCCATGGGTCATCTTGTGAGTTAAGTTATTTAATTAATCTTCGTTTTTATTTCTTATTTAGTTTTAAATTAGTTTTAGAAGTCAACGATATTTTGATAGTTTCCTATTTTAGTTCTAGTTGGTTTAGGAAATCTCCTAGTCCTATATAAAATGTAATGCTTATAATTTAATAGAGTTGATATTTATAAAAAGTTGAGAGCTTTGAAGCTTTTTTGTGAGTTGCGTGATGCAATCAAATCCTAGGTGTGATGCTAGGAGTGATTCTTAAATCTATCTTCTTTTTTTCCTTTCTTCTTCTATTCTGTTTTAGTTTACTATTCACGAGTTACATTCACAGCCTTGTAACAGCCCCTAAACAGTGCTAAAACCTTGTCTTTTCATGCTTAACTCTTACCTATTTATTACACTAAACAAACCCTACTTGTCCCCTATATTCTTATTGCAATTGCAGCCATAAAATACAATTAAAATCAGACCCAAAAGCCTAGATTTGCTGCTGTCCCCTAGTTGTCCTGCATCAGGAACTCCATATCTTAGGCAAGTATTAGCAAACCAAGGCCACATGCCTATGTCATTGAATTCAGATGTTACCAAGATTTAATATATAGCTCTACAAATGAATGAGAATATCTACCATTGTTTTTTTTTTTTTTTTTTTTTTTTTTCATAAATATGAGAATATCAACCACTTTAAACTGAGAAGGGAATAGACTTCACTTGAAGTGCAACCAATTCATCATTATACGTAATGGTATTTATTCTGGAGCGAGGATCCTCTGGAGTGATTTTTCTGAGAGTGAGAGTGATTTTTTGGATGACTGAGATTTAATTCTACCAAAGTTGACGTTACAATAATCATTTCACCTTCCAACTCTCAAAGCCTAACCTTATCACTCTAAGAAAAATTACTCTAGAGGATCCTGAGTCTTTATTCTGACCCAAAGAACAAAACAAAAAATAAATAAATAAACGAAAACAAAAAGCAACAAGATCATTACCAGACCAAGTGCCTGCATTTGTCCACCACGGGCTGTGACTTTACCTTCGAAAGTCAAAATTTGATTAGCATCTAGGAAACTGCAAAACAAGTTAACCTATTTCTAAACTAATACAAGGAACTGTGAAGATGGAACAAAATGTGTCAAAAATCGAACAGGATTAAAAGTTATAATTACAGTCAACAATTTGTTTTCATTATCCATGTTGCATGCACTAGGCAGGTACCAACAGTTAATTGCATTAGTTGTTTTATTAATCTCTGCACCATCAAAATAGCCTCTCTAGTGCAAAGATGGTCCGCTAAATGCACATGAGTTAGAGAATCAATTAAATCAACCACAAGATCACCAAAATCACTTCTCGGTAGAAATTTTAATCCCAAACCGCTTTAAATTTGTACTTAAGTTTGTCAAACAATTAAATCAACCACAAGATCACCAAAATCATTATTAGTGAGAAATTTTAATCATGCTAACAATTAATCATTTCCTCTGGATTAAGACATTAAAAATGAGAGACTATATTTTCTACATGTCTATTATAAAAGATATTGAAATTGTAACAGCACCCCACAAGTTGAAGTCAATAGTTAATACAAGTATGCTAGTTGATCTCCAAGTCATTTCAGTACATTGTAATAAATCAGATGCTATGAAAATCAGACAGCATATTTTCTTAATCAATCGATATGTTACATGTACACACTGAAGAAGTGATTAGTAATTATGACTAATATTGGTCAAGTCAACGCAAACTTAACAGAGACAGAGAGCACAGAAGACAGGAGAGGAGGAATCATAGGCAGTATAAACAGAACGAAAGTTATTATCACAAAGAACTAAAAAAACACAAATGCAAATACAATTTAACCTAGTTTAGATTTTATTTATTTATTCTTTTTGAGGGACGGGAGTGGCTGTTAGTGGAATATTCATTTACAGATTCTTCTGCTGCCATTAAAGCTCTACGATTTCAGAACAGAAAAGGTACTTGTGGAAGAGGTAACATTTCTTTGCCCAGGATTTCTCACTCCCCTCTCAATATATATTATAAATGGATGACAAGCAAACTTGTCAAGGCAGAACATGAAAATTCAAACATTCATCAATAGTTAACAGCAACTTTTCCTAGACAAATAGAATCATACACGTGCAGTTTGCAAGTTCTCCTCAACATATTAAAAAAAAACTATCATACTGTTGACTGAATACCAATTCAAATACCATACATGCACCAAAGCCAAAAAAGTAAACTAGTTAACCTCTTTCTTGATAAAATTCCAACATCAAGATAAAATCAGCAATAGTACAAGAAAAAAGAACTGAAAATTCTATAGAATATGATACCTCACCACACGTTTGGAAACTCCAACAGATGTTGCCATTAGAAAAATCAAGAAAGTAAATCTTCCCTTGGTAACATCCAACGACAACCTAAAAAGACATTCCATATTAAAATCTAACAAACTCTTTTGCAGCATATTTTCAAATGAGATCAAAGGATATAGCATAAACATCAAAATGAGGACAACCTGAGAAAAATTACCAAGGATTGCAGCCGAACATTCTATCCGTCCTTCTAATTTGATCTCCCATTGGACAAAACCACTAAACCAATGCATGTGATAATTAGCACTTCAATCAGCAGCTGATAATCCTTACAAATAAACATCATATATTTCTCATGCTGTGCATGTAAACATATATATATTTTTTGATAAATAAAATTTATTAAAGAAAGAGCATCAAGAAGATGCTAAAGAGCTGTGCGTGTAAACATATGACACCAGCAGAGCAGTACATCTGGAAGTGTATTCTTACAATTCAAGACACGTTTTAACCAAAACGATTAGAATCGTGCTTTTGAAACGGAAATTGATTGAATCGTACTATTTGATTTGCAATTCAGTGTGATTCACCACGATTCAATTCTCTACTTTTCTTTTCTTTTCTTTTTTTCATTTGCCTAATACATGCAAGAACATTGTTTTTTCCTATCTATCAAAAAATATATACATAAAAACTAAAAAAAAAAAAAAAATCAATTAATTATATGAATATGTGTGGTTTTATATGTATATACATAAATACATTTAGTGTTATTGATATTTATTTCATTTAAATACTTTGTGTGTATTTTTATATGTATATGGTAAATTACACTTTTCGCCTTCCAACTTCTACCCTAATTTCACATTGGTCCTTCATCTTCTAATTGCAACATTAAGTCCTCATACATCAAATTGTGTTTCAATGTGGTCCTCCCGTTACTCACCATTAAAAATTTGGACGGAAAGTGCTAACGTGGGCCATGTGAGCTTGTTTTAGGGGTATTAGAGGGTATAAAATTATGACAAATAACATTTTTCATCCTTCAACTTTCACTTGAATTCCATTTAAGTCCCTCATGTTTCAAATTTAACTCAAGTTTTAAATGGTGTGGTAATGGGAGAACCAAATTGAAATACAAATTGAAGTTTAAGAACTTAATTGTTACAATTAGAAGGTGAGGGACATAAATGATGTTAAGGTTTGAGGGTGAAAAGAGTAACTTACCCTAAATTATATATTATATTAAATAAAGTGAATCTTATGATTCACAATTTATATTTTAACAATACAATTTATGATTCGATTCGCAATTTGACAGAAATGACTGACTCACCCTATCTGGCTAAAAAGCATTTTGGAAAACAATAATACAGAACAAAAGGGGATATGTCACTATTTATGCATTACAAAAATCAGGTGATTTAAAATAGACAAGTATAATGTCATCGCAATTACATAAACAACTCAATATCTAGGATCATATGCAAGCATATACTGGGGCATAACACAACCTTTTGTGTCTCTCACATTCCAAACAAATTAGAACAGCTAAGCACATGCAGCATAGGAAAGCAGATGCAAAGTACCCAAAGACATATTTAACTTATTTCTCTTTATTTGTTTTGACTAAAATTTGATTAGCACAAGCTTAAAGTACATACGAAGTTGTTGCTTATAACAAGTTTACTAACACTATGGTTAAAATTTCTCTATTTAAGCACTTTTCTCATCCAAGGAAAATAATTTCTGAAGCGAGCGGGAGAGCAGTGGTTGTGAACAATCTTACAAAATTCTAAATGTTATAAATCCAATCTGTTATAATCCCACATTAGTTAACATAGGCCTTGGCGATTTGCATATATAAGCCTCTTGGGCAGCCTCCCCTTCTAAGCTGATTTTCAAGGGTGAGTTCTACCCAAGGGATTTGTATCATCCGGTATCAGAGGCAGCCACCATGTCGAGTATAGGATCAGACGCACCTATGCAAGCATGGGATTGAATGGGTTCAACTTTGCGGTTCGAGCCGTGGAGGGGTGACCTATAGGCTGAATTAAGACATCTAAAAAGGTGTCGAATACTGATAGTTGAGTGAAGCCGCTAGAAGGAAAAGGACTATCACCAGGTCAGTGTCAATAGAGTGGGCCACCATTGACGTCAGCTACAAAGTGTGGTGGTAGTTCTGTAGAAAGCAATTGCCCCAAAAAATAAATAAATAAATAAATACAGCAGTTGCTCTATTCAAAGCTAAATTCAGGCATATTAACCCCAGATATTATCTAATGCTCTCCATCATCTTCAACTAGAGCATTATTCCTAACCTTTACCTAATATAATTTGTTCCAACCACTGAATTCTCCAAGCAATACCTAATATTATTAATTCCTACCATTGAATTCTCTAAGATCTAACACTACTCAGAACGCTGTCAAGAATTCAGTGTCCTTGCAGATACTATATCTTATTGTCCTCAGTCTCCCAAATCATTTTTTCTTGTCCTCCAAAGCTTCAGTTAAACCTCAAAGAACCAAAAACAGTGCTAGGCTGTTGCCACGGATCGGATCAAACGCCTTCTTCAATTGGCCAGTATACCAATGTTAATAGTGAAGTCTAATGTATTAGTGGTTTTTAAAGATACCAATACCCTACAATAACAAGGAAAGTAAACCACAGAAATTAGTAGGCTGGGCTCAAAGACCAACGCTACATGTTCAATTAAGGTCTGTCATTCAAAGAATGAAAAATTCAAGGCATTTGCAGCTTATGAATAATCAAAAACAAAAAATTGTGCTTCTACCTTTCATTAACAAAAAAATCATCATAAACTTGATTCCAGAAGATTAAGGTTCTGTAAGAAAAGAAAAGCAAACAGTTTTCTACATTGATGGAAATCTTTACTATGAAAATGACAAATAAATCAACACATCTGTCACCAACAGTATGAAAACATTGGTATATTGTGCATACCAACAACTACTAAAAATAACAATTTAAAAATCACAAGGATAATGATCATGTAGCATGGTCACAAAAATAAATGTTTTATAAATCTTCCAACAAAACACTGGTATAATGATTTTGTGAGTCGAAACATATAAAATCAGGAATTACCTTTTGGCATTGATACAAAGAAATTTGTATGAGTGAGATCCAATAAAAAGAAAAAAATCTTGTTCTTTAAATACAAGAAGTGGTGATGCATCAACACAAGATTCCATGTGGACTTTCCATAATTCTTGCATAGCACCTCTTTTATTTCTCGGAATTTCCACTGACAAGGTTGCTTGCCATAAATTATTCCCCTCGTATGCACCATCATAAATTACTCTATTGCAACGGCTACATGAACATGGCACACGTATTGAATTTGAATTCCATGGATAGCCATCTACAAAACTATTTCCCTTTGAATTTCCACAGAAATTTAAATGCACCTTCTGGAATTTAGAAGGATAATCATCACTCTTGTTGCTGAGGGTCCTCGAAAACCTTCCACATGGCTTAGAGGATTGAAGATTAGGCATCTTAGAATCAAGGGAAATAAGCATCCTCTCCTCTTGCGCTTCATTAACAGCTGTTCTTTCATTAGTATTGCACAAACTTTCTTTTTCTAGAAGTGCCATTTGAAGCTTCAATGGACTTGGAAAGACATAAAGCAACCCCATATCAATTCCTAAATTATAAGAGACGTGCGCCACTGAGATAGAATTACCACCCATTATAAAGAAATCATCATCATCAGACACCATTTCAACCATCAAAGCATCACAAAAGGCCTGCAGGGAAATTAAACAAAGAAAGAGAAAAAGGAGGAGCTTATATGATCTGCATGTAAGACAAACTTTTAAACGCAACCTAATTTTTTTTTTTTTTCTAAGGTTAGACTCAAGACTTAAATACATTGCAAATTTAGGACACGCACACACACACACACACACCTAAAAGAATACAAAATAAATATAACCATCTACATCATATATTTATTCACATTTCTTGTGTTGGGTACTTAGATTATTAATGAATGCATGTTTTTACCTTTTTGAGACATAATTTTTATTGTATCATTGGTAACATATTACTCAATACTTCATCCTTGTAATATTTATGTTTTACACCAGCATGCCTATTCTTTTTAAATTGGTCTGTAAATGTCAATTCTCAACATATCAACCTACCTTGTGATACAGATACTATATGATATGCATATTCGTACAATGATATACAATAGGTGTCATGATTAGATAATAATCCCTCCCTCCCTCCCTCTCAAATAGCATCTTTTTCCATTCTACCAAATCCCACTCTACTAAAATGTCCGTTAAAAAGTAGTAGATAAGAAATCCAACTCTAGATCATATGGCCAAGATACATACTATGAGGGGGTGTAACCCCTGCATGCAAACAACTAGTCTTGATAACATCTACGAATAAAAGATGCTACCTATAGATCCAATGGATAAATTACTGTTAGAATAGTAAATTATTAGTTGGATTATTATTCAATTATAATTATTCTATTCGTCAGGGCTCCCTTATAATTATTAATCTTTATTAATATAAAAAGGGGATGATATCACAATCGTTCCCTAATCTTTATATTCTCTAAAATTATCATGGTACCAAAGCCACAACCCTAAATCCATACACCACACAGCCACCACAAAGCTCCCATCCAGGTTTGACAGGGAAAACACCTTCGTAGCCCAGTCGGCTACTGCCGTAGGGCTTTTTGGCCTAGACATTAACTGCTGAACCTGCCGAAGGCAGCCCTAGCCCCTTCGATCACTGTCGCAGGTGCCCCAGTCTCTTGTTGGTCCCTACCGACAAGCCTTCTGGCCTAAGTCAACCACTGGGGCAGGCTCGTCTTGCCTTGCCGACTGCCACTGGCAGTCTCTCGGATCTAGCCGACAGCCCCAAGGCATTCTCTGGCTTCCTTCGACATCCTCTGCTATGTTGTCTCCCTCTGCTATGTCATCTCCCTATTTGTTTGAACTTCTGATGTTGTCGTTGACTGTGTGATGAGGTATTGACCTCTGTTTCTTCTATTCTTTATAAAAAAAAAATTTAAAATTTTTTTAAAAAAAATATATATATATATATAATAAAATGATGAATGTTTAATTCTTTAATATTTTTAGTGATCATCGTGCTTACTATTCCTCCACCATCTTCCGGGTTTGTGATTGGCACTAGTTTTGTTGAGGGTTAGGTAGTATAGTATCCATGGCAGATTCCACCAGTGTGTCCACTACTTCTCAGACACCTAAAAGTGAGTGTTCCATTATACCTATGACTGACAACCCCAATCCTAATCTTAAAATCACCACCTCTCTATTCAATGGTCAAAACTATCTAGCATGGTCGCAAAGTTTGACTATCTTTTTGAAGAGCAAAAGGAAGATGGGGTATATTGATGATAGGATAAAGGCACCCAGCACCACGGACCAGTTATGATCAATGGGAGATCACCAACTCCCTAATTATGGGTTGGTTGATACATTCTATGGTCCCAGAGATTGGAGAGGACTATCTATCTATGGATACTGCACAGGATATTTGAGAGGCAGTGGCTACTACTTATTCTCGCAAAAGAAATTTCTCACAGGCATTTGAGTTGTGCCGCTCTATTAAGAGCTCTGTTCAGGGGGAGCAGACTATTCTTCAATACTTCACCTTCCTCACTAACAGCTGGAAACACCTTGATCACATGCAGGACTATAAGCCTGTTTGCATTGCTGATTCAGTCGAGTACAGGAAGTTCATTGCACAAGAAATTATCTTCAAGTTTCTGGCAGGTGTCCATATGGAGTATAATCCGGTTCGAAATCGGGTTCTGGGTGTGGACACTTTTCCTTTACTTCATGAGGCATTCGCCTATATACAGAATGAGGAGAGTCGCCGGTCTGCTATGATGTCACCTGTCTCTACTGACCGCTCCGCGTTACTGTCTACCCCTAGAGATGGCCTCAGCCTGACTCCCATCCCTTTGTCTACCGCCAAGGAGTCTGTATTCTGTGATTACTGCCGCAAGTCGCGGCATACTCGTGAGGTGTGTTGGAAGCTTCATAGGACTCCATCCAAGGGTCGAGGTGATCAGTGTGGTTCTAGAGGAGGTCGGTCAGGTTAGTCTAAAGGACGTGGCTCTCATCCACAGGCTCATCAATCTACTGCAGTTGATACACTTGATTCTACTTCCACTTCCATTGGCCAGGCTTCTGATGGTCTCTCTAACATGACTACTCATGAGCTTGAGGATGTTCTGCGTCACTTGTTAGACCGCCGGTCTTCTACTGCTCTCAATACATCTTCCTCATCGTTTGCCCGCTCAGGTAACTTAGCCTATTCTCCTCGTGTTTTCCTCTCTCATAAGTCTTTGCCCTAGATTATTGATTCTAGTACCTCAAATCATATGTCTGGATCCTCTAACATTTTCTCCGCCTATAAGCCCTCTCCAGGCCAAGACAAAGTTAGGATTGCAGATGGTACTGTTTCTTCTATATTTTAGAAAGGTTTAGTCCATGTCACTCCTACCATACCTCTATCTTCTGTTCTCCATGTTTCCAATTTTTCTGTTAGCATGTTATCATTGAGTTGTATTACAAAGGACTTGAATTGTAGTGTGACTTTTTTTTCCTGATCACTGTCTTTTTCATGACTTTGTTACGAGGAGGACGATTGGCAGTGGTAGTGCTGAAAATGGTCTCTACTTCCTGGATCAACCGGACAAGCTTGCACATTCTTCCACCACAGTCCTATTACCAAAGATGATTTATGGCTGTGGCATCGGCGTCTTGGGCATCCTTCTTTTTATTTACTTAAGCATTTATTTCTATCTATTTTTACAAACAATAATGTGTCTGAATTTCTTTGTGAGTCTTGTCAATTTGGACAACAACAAAGAGCTTGTTTTGCTCCCTATTTTAATAAAAGTTTAGTTCCTTTTTCATTAATATATTCTGATGTTTAGGGTCCATCTCGTGTTATGTCTGTGAAAGGACATTGATGGTTTGTTACATTTATTGATAATTTTTCTCTTATTACTTGGGTGTATCTCATGAAAGACAAGAGTGAAGTTTTCTCTGTGTTTCGCAATTTTCATAAGATGATTTGTACTCAATTTGGGGCCACCGTCAAAATCTTCCGTTCTGATAATTGGGAGAGGGAGGTAATACATAGATTCTGGGTTAGGGCAATATTTTTCTACCTATGGCATTATCCATCAGACCTCTTGCACTAATACCCCTCAACAAAATGGGGTGACAGAATGCAAGAATCGTCATCTTCTTGACATGGCTCGGTGTGTGTGTTTTTCTCTGAGTGTGCATCGGTCCTACTAGGGCGACGCTATTCTCACCGTTGCCTATCTTATTAATCGTCTTCCTACCCAGGTCTTGCAAAAACAAACTCCCCTTCAAGTCTTCCTAGGTTTCGAGTCCTTGTTTTCTATTCCCCTCAAAATATTTAGTCGTGTCTGTTTCGTCCACAATCACTCTCCTACTCGTGGTAAGTTAGACCCTCGCTCCCTCAAATGTATTTTCCTTGGGTACTCTCCTACTCAAAAAGAGTATAAGTGCTATCACCCTCCTTCTCGTAAGTGGTTTGTGTCTATGGATGTCACCTTTTTTCAGTCCCAGTCCTATTTCTTGTCATCTCCGGTGTCATAGTCCTCCTTCAGGGAGAGCCTTGGTGTGAAGTGTTTCTTGTGATTCCTATGGTGGAACAAGTTGTTCTTGCACCATCACCTCTTACTAGGACTACAAAACCCAATATCACTAAGGACAGGGAAAGGCAAGTTTATGTTAGAGACAAAGACAGACAGAAAGTTAACTAAATACAAGGGACCACTTCTACTCACTCACTGTCATCTCCTACTTCTGATGAGAGTTTAGGTAACTTTGAATCTCTTGAGTCCACTGATTTTGATACTCCTATTGATTTTGATGTTCCTATTGCCAAGAAAAAGGGTGTGAGATCTTGTACTCAACATCCTATCTCAAATTTTGTGTCCTACTCTCATTTGTCGTCCTCATATAGAGCTTTTGTGTCAAATATTTCCTCTGTTAACATTCCTAACCATTTTCAGGATGCTTTTGCTACCTCTGAGTGGAAACTTACCATGATTGAGGAAATGAAAGCACTTAGGAAGAATGGCACTTGGGAATTGACTGAGTTACCTAAGGGCAAACGACCTGTGGGATGCAAATGGGTGTATACTATGAAACAAAAAGTGAATGGTTCTATTGAGCATTACAATGCTAGACTTGTGGCAAAAGTGTTCACTCAGACATATGGCGTTGACTATCAGGAGACCTTTGCACCCGTGGCTAAGATGAATTCAGTTAGAGTACTTCTCTCTTTAGCAGCTAATCTAGATTGGCTACTTCATCAGTTTGATGTAAAGAATGCCTTTCTCCATGGTGACCTCGAAGAAGAGGTATATATGGACATTCCTCTTAGTTTTAAAGATCATCAGACAGAGGGTAAAGTATGTCAGCTTCGGAAGTCATTATATGGTCTCAAACAGTCTCCAAGGGCTTTGTTTGAGAGATTCACTCAGGCTATGCTTAAATATGGCTTCAAACAGATCACACCTAGTTAGTGAAAGATTCCTCACGTGATAAGACTACAGTGCTCATTGTTTATGTGGATGACATAGCTCTTACAGGTGATGATAGTGAGGAAATACCTCTGTTGAAGAAATATTTAGCAAATGAGTTTGAAATCAAAAACTTGGGGAGCTTGAAGTATTTTCTGAAAATTGAAGTTGCTCGCTCCAAGAATGGGATATTTATCTCACAGAGGAAGTATGTGCTTGACCTATTGAAGGAAACTGGGATGCTTGGCTGCAAGGCATGTGACACTCCACTGGAACCCAATCAGAAACTAGGGAATGATGAAGGAGTAGCTGTTGATAGGGGGAACTATCAGCGTTTCGTGGGTAAGGTTACCTACCTATCCCACTTCTGTCCTGATATTACTGTTGTTATCAGTGTAGTTAGCTAGTTTATGCATGCTCCTCATCAGATTCACTTCGAGGCTGTCATAAGAATTTTGAGGTACTTGAAGTCTGCTCCTGGTAAGGGTCCTTATTTTTCAAAGCATGATCGTCTTCGTGTGAAAGCCTATACAGATGCTGACTGGGCTGGATCAATAACTGATAGGAGATCGACTTCAGGATATTGCACCTTTGTTGGACGCAACCTAGTTACTTGGAGGAGTAAGAAACAAAATGTGATTGCCAAGTCAAGTGCAGAAGCTGAGTTTAGAGCTATGGCACAAGGGGTGTGTGAGCTCTTATGGATCAAGTTATTGTTGAGTGATCTAGGTATTGATCAGACGAACTTCATGCGGTTATACTGTGATAATAAGACCACCATCAACATTGCTCACAATCCAGTTCAAAATGGCAGGACAAACATATTGAGATTGATCGCCACTTCATTAAGGAGAAACTCACTAGTGGCACAATATGTACTCCATTTGTACAGTCTGGTGAACAACACGCTAACATCCTCACCAAGGGAGTTGGGAGTAAGCCACTGCATGACATCCTAGGCAAGCTGGGCATGAAAGATATCTTTGCACCACCTTGAGGGGGAGTGTTAGAATAATATATTATTAGTTGGGTTATTATTCAATTATAATTATTCTATACCTTAGGGCTCTGTTGTAATTATTAATCTTTATTAATATAAAATGGGGATGATATCATAATCATTCCCTAATCTTGATATTCTCTAAAATTATCACTTACCAGATAACGAAATTGAGGAAGGACAAGTGCAGCATGACAAAGTCAAAACAAAGTGAGAAAAACTGTCTACAATGCTGAGAGGCCGAAGAACAAACCTTCTTGACAACTTCCAACAGTCCAGTACTCTGAATTTTACCAATCTCATTTTGGTCACGTTTCATGGAAAACGTCAAACTGGCCAACAGCACATAATCCACTTTTCCAGTTGAAGACTTGGGAAATGATTCGGTAAAGAAGAAACGGTTAGGGATCATTGCTAATGGAAGTTTTTCAAGCATCCAACTCCTAATAGAAGATCTCAAAATTTCACCACATACATCCGCTGGTCTCATTAATAAATATGCATCAAGAAGTGCTACTTCTCCTTGACCTCTACAATAAATCACAGCAACATCAACTACTCCTGGATATCCCCTTAATGTACTTTCAATTTCCTCTAATGCAATGCGTTGCCCATTAACCTTCACTGTGCGATCTTTTCTGCCGAGAAAAATTAGGTCACCACTTTGAAGTCGTCTAGCAAAATCACCAGTTTTAAAATAGTATTGACATTCACTCTCACTGACTAAACAGACAGAAGAAGAGTGTTGAGGACACTTAACAAAGTCATGCCGTATTACAGAAAAATCACAATAGTATCCAGCAGCCATGCAGAGTCCGCCAACATATATTTCTCCTTGAATTTCTCCTTGAATAGATGAATCTTCATCTACAAGAACTAAATCACAGTTTGAAATAGGCATGCCAATGGGAACACTGCTCAGTGCTTCACTATCCAAAATCGATAGCAACTTCTTGCAATCGAAATATGAACAATCACCAGACACCTTAAGAAAAATTAAAAAAAATATTGATGTATTAGCCATTGAAAATAAGACTGTATCAGTAATTATGAACAGATAACACAACGAGATGCATGAAGGTCCACATTTCGGCATTCTTCCCAAGACTATGATAACGTCAAAAAGAAGTGATCGTGTGTAAAAAGAGGTGCTAAAATGAAATCAGAAGACAAAAAATAGATTCACACATTCAATGTGCTGTAATGCTGATCCAATAGTGCTGTAAATGCACAATTGTTAAGTTGTCATACAAAAGAGGAGAGATCATATTAAAATAATAATAAGGTCCATAATTAAAAGTAGATCCAACAACATTATTGGCAAAAGAGATGAACTCAATTAGATTCCATCGGCATTTAATGCTAGACCAACAGCAGTCCTGTATGTGCACAGTTAATAACCAAGAGCAGTATGCAAGCTACACACAGAGAAGACATATGAAGATATCAGATAGGCTTTTCTATTTTACATGCAGAGAATGGGATTCGGAGCTAAATGGTGGAAGTGGATCCACCTTTGCATTTCTATTTCAGTACATCGATTTTGGTGAATGGCACCCCAAGAGGTTTTTTTCAGACATCCAAAGGCTTGAGACAAGGAGACCCTATGTATCTTCTGTTCATTTCAATTATGGAGGCATTGAGTCACATGATTGATAGGGCAGTTGGCGGAGGTTTATATAGGGGTTTAGGGTGGAGAAGATGGATGGTTCTATGCAAGCAGTTTCTCATCTTTTGTATGTGGAACATACTATCACTTGTTTCAGGTGAATGTAACACAGCTGCAACATCTTTGGCGTGTGCTTTTGTTTTTCAAGGTGGGTTTCAGGGATTAAAGTTAAACTTGGAGAAATTAGAGCTCATTCCAGTAGGCGAGGTGCATGACATTGATTCACTTGCATCTATTCTTGGTTGTACTGTTGGGTCCCTTCCATCTTCCTAATTGGGCTTGCCTTTGGGTCCTCCTCTAAAGCTCGATCAATTTGGGATTCAATAGTGCAGAGATTTCAAAGATATTGGTGGAGTAAAAAAAAAACATAATGCCTATTGAAAGGAGGTAGCTTGACTCACTGTCTAATAGTACTTTATCGACTTTGCCCACATACTGTCATTGTTTGATATTCCTTCCATAGTTGTTGAGATGTTGGAAAAGTTGCAAACGGAATTTTTTTATCAGGATACATTGGGAAGGAATACAAGTACCATTTAGTGGATTAGGACTTAGTCTGTATGCCTATACGAGACAATATTTGGGCATAAGGAAGTTAGGTATTTAGCATTCTGATTTCCATTTATCTATACATCTTCAAAGAATCATCAGACCAACCATACCAGGGGAAGTCATATTCAAATGTTAAATTCTTGCGTGTTTGATAGTAGTTCTTTGATCACAAGGTGCCAAGGACTTCTGATTGCAATGGTGTTTTGGATTCAATTTTTACTCTCATTCCTTTCTGAATCAATGTCTTCGTTTTTTAACATTCTCTTTCTTTGTCATTTCTTCTTCTTCGCAACTGGTCTTGGTATTCAATATGATGTCTTCTCTGTCTCCTTTTCTTCCTTTCCTCCACGTATGGTCTTCTTCACCAATGAAGCAGACAGTAAGGAGCTTGAGAGATATGTGCTGCAGGCATTTGTTGCAGGAGGTTCTAAGGTACAAGAAACCAGGGCAAAAAGAGGAAATCATAACGTCAATTGTTACAAGCCAAGATCAAGGGAGACTAGAAGTTCATATGGTTTATTGGATTGGAGTTGTTCAGTAGTCTGTAGAAGAGAAAATTTGCACGACTCATGGATTATGATTCAAAAGTCCTTAGAAAAATTATAGAAGCAGAGCTTTCGGTGTATTCCTTTCCAGGTCAACAAGGTTCTTTTATCTTCTGTAAGAGTAGAGAATGGACTACTCAGTTTGGGAATAATGGAAGATGTTTTTTAGAGGGACCCTTTTAAGGTGATGATGAACAAATGGAATTTCAAGACGTGTCTGTCATGAAGTGATTGCTTCCTATGGGGGGTGGATTGCTGTTGGCAATCTACCTTCTTATGTTTGGAAAACAGAATTCTTCAAAGTAATTGGCGATGCTTGTGGTTGTCTGTTGGATGTGGACCAAAGAACAAGAAATTTTCCTAATTTGTTTGAAGCAACTGTTACAGTTAATGGTTTTGATTCAGGTTTTATACTAGCAAAGGTTTTATATCTCCATTGAAGGCTGTCAATTATTTGTTTCCTTGAAGCAGCATTGAATCCAGTGAGAGCTAGGAAAATTCGCCGGAGTATTTTCAGCAAAGCAGGTTGCACAAATCATGCATACACCCATCTGGAGGCAAAAGCCAAAGGAAGACCTAGAAATACCCAACGTAGCAAGGAGTGGAGAAAGATGAATGATTCTCTACGTGCTATAGGGATAGTAGAGGTAAGGATATTAATCTGTGTCCTAGAATTTAGAGATGGGGATGTCATTATAAGTGATAATAACAAAGAGTCCCATCAGCAAGTAGTAATTAAGGACGGTAATTTCAGTACTAATGCCATTTCAAATTCAAACCAGATTCAGTTCAAATATAACTATGAGGCCTTTAAGCATTAGAAGAGGTCACAATGAGGGAGGCCCAAAGCACAAAACAAAGCCAATTTCTGTAGGACCTTCATTTCTTAAACCAAGGGCCCATGTAGGTTTGGGCCATCAAGGAAGTTTTAAGCTTGTAGAAGGCCTTATCAGCGGAACCAATTGAAAGTCCTGTCAATGAATTTAGATTTGAGAGCCGCATTTGCTGTAGTTCTAGCGAGAATCAATGCGAGATATGGGACCATTGACTAGGGCATGAAGTCGCAGGATCTCTGAGGGAAGCACTGTGCTCAGTCTTGAAAGCTCTTTCAATCTAGCACAACAATAAGGGAGGATCCCTTGGATCCTATTGATTTAGGGTTTCACAGTGGGGCTGAGAATGTAGAGGGAAAGAAGGATGCAAGGATTTATCAGGGAATCATGCAGTGAAGGTGTATAGCAGAAGGAATAGAGAAACATGAAATGCAATCATGCAAACACTCCTGATGATGGAAATTCCATTCAGGGGTTGGGTCAATTGGGGATTTCTTCGATTGAGATTAAGAGGCCGTCGAAGGAATTGAGTGGGATTGAGATTTAACTCGGACTTGGGGAATGTGTTGAAAAGGGTAACATAGATTTTGTGTTAAAAAATGCCATATCTTGCCATAACTATTTGCAAAGTCAAAAGTAAGAATGCAATTTTCTAACCTCCGTAGACCCATATAAGTTCAAGATAGTAGTCTTCGGTAATAACTTGTAAAGCATTTCCCATAAGGACATAGGAAAAACTTCGCCACTCAGCACTAACATTTTTAAGGAACTCTGAACTCTCATATTATACGGACTTTGCAAGGCAGGAAGAATCACTCTCATCAGTGATGGGACAGCAATAAGTCTATTGATAGAGTAAGCCTGCAAAAACAAATAGAAAACATTAACAAACATTTATTTCCACAAAATAAAGGAAAATGTCTGGCTTGCGAGTGATTTGAACTAGATAGCAAGTTTTTGATCATGTTGAAAAAATAAAAAGAAAAATAGGTGAATAATTAATTAAAGAGATTCCTTTCTTGTTCCCAAGAGGATGATAAATAGATGATCAAAGTACAAACGAACTTATAGCAAGAAATCACAAACTAGAAGCATTTCCTTCTTTTGATGCAAATATCATTAATCAAGCAAAACTTATCTTGTGTTCAAATAAAATCATGTACCTGCTCAACTATATTTCCAAAACATCCAAAATTTTCAGTGCTCCTGCAGAACTTCTCATGGAAAATATTTCAATTAAATACTTATAACTCGGC
The DNA here is from genome assembly GCF_055761805.1 of Camellia sinensis. Classification (NCBI taxonomy): domain Eukaryota; kingdom Viridiplantae; phylum Streptophyta; class Magnoliopsida; order Ericales; family Theaceae; genus Camellia; species Camellia sinensis. The sequence goes on from NC_138965.1 coordinate 90,357,347, forward strand.
ATACATGATTGTTAGGTTTACATATGAAAAGAAGAAGAAGAAGAAGAAGAAGAATGAGAGAGAAAAAGGAGAGAACGGCTGATGTTGTATTAACAATAGAATCAATTAGGGTTCTCCCCTCTTACACATGTATTTATAATATAAGACTAAAGACTAAATGACATATGATAAACATTTTAGTAAGATGAAACAACAAATACATGAAAAAAATGTGAGAGAGACATCATCACGAAAATGTTTTGCTACATTAAATTATAACCAAGGACTTTTGATCCTTTGGAGCTCACGGGATTTCTGTGCCCTTTAAATTTCACTTTTCACCTTCATGTGGTTCAAAGGTTTACTGGTTAAGTTTTAGTTGGCAGAAAAATTTAGTTTATTTACTAAGCCCAATAAAAACTGCATAAATTCTTAGGGAAAACAGAATACTGTTTTTTTTTTTTTTTTTCCTGACAAGATATGCACACCACCACCCAACCAGATATCTCTCTCGTACACACCCACGATTGTGAGATTCGCCAATCAAAGGGGCTGGGGTTTGTAAAGTATGCTGGTTTTAGTTAATAGAATTAGTGTCAGTAGAGGTAGGGTGATGGAAAAGCCAGGGAGGGAGGTAGCAGTGGCTATGGGGGTGCAGTGAGAGAGATGAGAGGGCGCAGGGAGAGTGGGAGGCAGCTGTAGCTGTGGGGGTGGGGAGAGAGAGAGAGAGAGAGACCTAGCAGTGGCGAGGGGAAAGAGAGAAGAAGACAAGAGAGGAGAGAGGAGAGAGAAAGAGCTGGCTGTGGCAGTGGTGATGTTGTGGTGGTGGAAGCAACAGTGGTAAAGCTGGTCAGTGGTGATCTTTTCCCTTTGGGTTCTCAGACCTAGCTATGCATAGGATAATCAATCAAATATCCTACGCATGGGATGTAACAAAGATATTGTGAAGGATAGGAAAGTAGAAGAGGAGAGAGAAGGGTAACGGGAGCAGATAAGGGATAATCTGAATGAGATAGATACAGAGAAGCAAAGAAGAGAGAGTGAGGGTGATAAACTAAATTCAATTTTTCTGTTATAAAATAATTGTTTTAAGAGTGAGGACAATTATATAAATTCAACTATTTTGTTAGGTTTGTTACTAAACAAACTGACAGAGAGAAGGTCAGTGTAATTTCATCAAACCACAGGGGTGCGCTATAATAAATCCATTAATCAGGGAGGTCAGTGTAATCTACCCTAAGAAGCACAAGCACGAACACGGACACGTGACATGACATGCATACAACATGGACACACAGACATGGTAATTTTCAAAAAATACAAGACACAACACGTGGAGGACACAGACAAAACATATAATTTTATATATTTATTATGTCATATATATGAATATATCATTCTAAGACAATAAATAAATGTAATATAATACTAATTTCTATAAATTGTGTGTGTAAGTGTGGGTAGAGGTGATCGGTCGTTGACCTCTGGGAAGATGGCGGGCACTTCAATGGCCTGAAATCACCGGAAGTTGAAGAGGAGAAGACCAAGGCAAGCTTAGAGATGAAAGAGGCAGCAGTGGGAGGCATTGAACACGTTGTGATGTATACGTTGTTGTTCTTCTTGTTGTGTTTTGTGGCTGCATTTATGATACCATTATATAGACTCTAGGAATATTGGAGCCCAGGCAACCTACGGACAAGTGGCAAGTTCTCCTCAACTCAATAGGAAAGTGATATTAGCCCTACTAGCTGTGTCTTATGATTTAGGTCCTAGGGAAGGTTGCATCATAGGAGCTATAGGTGTAGGTGTAGGTATGATATCTTGAGAGGTGTATCATATATGCAACAGATGTGAATGTAAGGTCAACATCTCCTTGCTTACCCTAGTCAAGGTGGAACTGTCATTGCGGAGAGACAGTTACACGACCTTGATGATCCTAAGGTCTTAGCCTCCAATCCACAATCCTCCAATGATCACAAGCGGGAGTGCCTAGGTCTTGTTTTCAACCTAGGTAGCCAAGTGGGTGATTACATGGGTGAGCCGGGGGCTCATCCTAAGCAGCCAAGTGAACATAGGTGAGCCAAGGGTCCAACTATGTTGCCATTGAGCTGGAGTGAGTGGGCAAAGAACACATTTTGTTATGAAGCATAAAGGATTATGGTGAGCTCTAGATGAGCCGTGGTGATGCTTCATACTTGGTGGTGTACATGTCCCTGCTTAGGCTAGGCATACAACCACAACTCATCTTGGTTCCTTAGAGGTCTACCTCGTGGATGTGTGATGGTGATGATGTGACACCCGTAGGGCTCGCCACATGCCAAGCACAATACAAATACCCACAAATTGATATTGTTTTTCTTTATCTTCATATTCTAAAATTATTTTGTTCAAACTTATAATTAATTTCGTGTGTCTAATCAATGGACACGTGTGTTTAAGCAATGGCCATGTGTATCCTCCAAGTGTCCAAAGAGTATCCGAATCTACATTTTTCTTTTCTTTTTTTAAGTAAGACACATATTGATGAGTGTTGGACACATGTCAAGAAGTGTTTGACGAATGTCGGTGTCCGACACAGACACGCCACTTTTCTAGAAGTGTTCGTGCTTCTTATAATCTATCTAGAATTAATTAAAAAAACAACCAAAAAGAAACTATAAACCCTCAAAATTTAACTCTACTATAAAATCCACCAACAAAAAAAGAAGTGTCACAACCTTCTCGTTCATCCATTAATGAATAGACTAAAGTAAGGTTAGCTTAAATTTATGCGTGGTCATCTCTGCATCTTCAAAAGTACATCAATTTCTTTCTCTCTAAACACACCACATTAAGAACATAGGAGCCACCATCCATGCCTCAACTCTTTTCACTTGGCACCATGGGCCTAACAATCATATAATTGTAACACTGAAGTTGGCATAACCTAACTCATTCTGAAAAGACAAAAACAAAAAACTCTATAAATCTCTAACAAAATCACAATGACTCAAAAGATATCAACTAAATCCTTCTCTTATTTGCACACATAACACTGATTAGGGAAAACCCACCTTCACACTCCCTGTACAAACAAAAAATGCTACTTTGGTAGAAACCTCTAGTTTCCAAATAAACTTTCATGAAAATGAGACATCCCTTCACGATATATGAGAGAATAGAATCCTCTAAATATGAATTTTCCTTGCATCCTTCCATTTCTATTCGTCTACTCTACACCCATTGACCATTACATTGTATAGTTGCTCTAAGAAAACCTAAACCATATCTAACTACCAATTCTAAAAAGATCAAACAAAACATTGTTCCCATACAAAGCATGGTTCCCAATCATCTTTGTTAGTTGCAATACGATATAGCTCTGCTAAAGGCCTAGACAAAGGAGCATCCCCACATCAGACCGCAATCCAAACTCTTACCTTACAACCATCACGTCTAGTAAAGTACACATGCCCAACAAAATCTGACCATCTTCCCCTAATGGGTTTCCAAAAAAGCCCACCCCGTGAGAACTTTTGACCTCTTTCAATATCCACACCGTAACTTCAAACCCAAACTTACATTCCATCACCCACCTCCAGTAAATTAAGATTATGACAAATATTCATGCTCTAACAAATCAATCCATAAATCTAAAAAACATGGGCCAATCATGTATAACATTTTGAACCAAAAGCCTTTAATTTTAATTTGTTTTATTGACGGGGATTTTTTCAAAACAATAAAAAGTAAAGTATATTTAAAAAATAAAAAACCTTGGAATTGAAATCACCTTTTATGCTCTATATAGAAATCACTAAGTTGTGCATAATGGATATGCTTCAAAATCTAATACCGTAGAACAAGCCTATATCAAACTATGTGGGATAATTGACAACTAACTTGAATGAGTAGAAACAAATAAAAAGTACAAAAATAAGGTCTTTTTCTTATTTATGGGTAGTTTTAATAAGAAGATGTTGCTCATAAGGATTAAAAATAAAAAAGATTAACGTCTCAGCACAATCTCAAGTAGATTAATAGGCAGGAGATGCATATAATTAATAAGCTCTACATAACAAACTATCAAACCACCCATAAGTAATAAGCAAAGGATTGACGAACACAAAGACAAATATATGCACCCATCAAGAGTAAAAAGTCTAGCATTTAGAATGTCACAATTCACCATATAAATATCCTCTCATTCATAAAACCCAAAGATGTTTGAAATTTCTTAGTCCGTTGAAAAAGGGAAATGTGTTTAACTAAATGAAGAATTTGCAAATCCCAAGTTTGGGAAACTTTGCCAATAATTTCATATCCCCCTAATACATTTTTTCTCTCTTTTCTTAGGAAATTAAATTTCACAACTATAAAAGATAAATATATATATAGAAGTAGATATTTCATAATTTTATAACCACAAAGTATCATGACCACGCAATGCTAGGCTCAAGTCCATAGGTCCACAATTCATGCAAATAAAACCCGATGTTATGTCTATGCTTTCTCAACCCTACTCAACAACTCCCATTATTGGAACAAAAATTGAGTTATGCCATTGGGATAGCAGGCATAGGGGTTTTGTGATTGCTTTGGCCAATAAGCAGTAAATAACTTCAGCAACTGTCCAATATAATTGCAGTTCTATATTTCTAATGTACCTGTAAAAAATCGTATACATAAAAAGGATTTTCTTTGAACTCATTGAAAGGAGGTATGACCAATGTACAAGTAGCAAGAAGAGCTCCCAAGCATTCTTGTAAATGATCAATAAAGCTTATTGATGTTTTGAACAGTAACAATTCTTCCCCAACTGAGGGATACAATTCTTGCATCCACAAAACACGATTCACAAGACCTAAAAAAGGGCAAGCAAATTAACTCAAAGCGCACAAGAAGATACTATGAAATTTGTACAACGTACAAAAAGAAGTGAAGATAATGCCTTAAATCAATACAAACTTGGTAAAAAAAATCTAAACATGCTCTATGAAAGATAATACATGTAGAGGAACCTGATACTATTGATACAAAAAATAAAACAATAAACAAATAAATAAATAAAATGGAACTATTTGGGAAATAGAATCACTCATTTAAGATTAGATGCAATTTATGGTGAGGCCATACCACTTTTTATTTTCCGAATGAATAAGGAAGCTTCATAAAAATCAAATAAAGAAAGGGAAATAACATGAGTAGAAGAAAAATGATCAAGAGGGAAGGATTGCCTTCATCTATAAGCAAAGAAGACCTTTTTTCATGAATAATGAAAACAAGATACAATACATGGGGGACACAATATATAGTCCTATATATTTATTATATGTAGTATACATAAATATTTCATTCAAAGTTAATAAAAAAAAATGTAACAGAATACTAATTCCAGAAGTTTAAAAGAGGGATTAATAAATATAAATTTACATTGTTTTTTCTTTTATCATTGCATCATCTACACCATTTTGTTCAAGCTTAACAATGTATTTTGTGTGTATAATACATGTGCCCCCACAAGTGTCATGTCCGGGTCTAAAAAAAATATATGAAACGTTTGGTTGTGACTCCAACATGTGTCACAAAGTGTCCAATAAATGTAGGTGTTCGACACCGACATGCCATCTCCTTAGAAGTGACTTTGCTTCTTGGTTCCTGCAGCTTGGGACCAATTAAGTTGCGGTAAAGGTACTAAGTTCATGTACTCCGTCCCATATCGCTTGGTGAAGTGTGTGTGATGTGCCTTATAAATGTGAGCCTTAAATCATCATTGTACAAAGCATTTTAAAGTCCTATGTGCCTAGTCCAAAGTAGACAATATTATACATTGCCAAAACCTAGGTGTCACATTTTAGTAGGTCTATATGGGTTTTACCATTCTATGCCTCTTAGTTTGACAATGTGAGTCCAAGACACGTTAGAAGTTAGAACTATGATGGACAAGACATGCACAACTACATGATACTCTCAATCCAATAGGGAAATAAGTTTGAGTGATTTTCTAACAACCATGTTCTTTGAGGATTGTGTGACGCAACTTTAACCATAGGGGTGATGCCTAAGAAACCTCAGATTGATTCTGAGAATCTTGCTCTTCATTCTTATACCTTTAAAACCCAAAACAAAAATAGTTTTAGAAATCTTATTTGAGAAGACCCATCCCTTTTCTCCTCAAACCATTCAAACATGGCGCCCAAAAGCTATATAACTAGAATCACTGGTCACAGCCGCCCAAAGTCTTGTCCTTTGCTTAGTTAGGCCAGCAAAACCATTATCTCCTTTATACACACTTGGAAACCCTAAAAACTCATGCCTCCACTAACCTTTTTATAACAAAATAAATTGAATATAATTAGCTCTAAACCCTGAGGACCTCATTTAGCACTGTATTTAGCACTGCTCTACAGAAATTTTAATTTGGAAGCTAGTAAGAGGATGTTTTTTGTACAGAAACAGGATGACTGGTTTCGACAAAAAATATATAGATAAATGCAACTACATATATATTTTCATCTCTTCTCGTTTGCTTTTCAGATGATTTTTTATTTTATTTTATTTGTTGCTCTTTCAATTTTTTATTTTCTGTTTGCTTTTCCGAGATTGTCCCTTTTATTTCTACGCTTGCCATATCTGTTGTTAAACATCATGTTTTATTTATCATATCCATGGCTTGCATTCACTTTCCATGCATCTGGATTCAGCTCATCTTCATTTGTGGGGTTTATCATTTGAAACGTGGTTCTATGTGTTACCTCATGCCTTGAGATGATTCACATGTCACGTATTAATAGCTACATCTTTAATTGCATTTTGTGTATGTATTACATTAGCTATTTGCATATAGAATCATGCATATGTTTATAACATAATATTTTTAGCTTACCATGGATGAATATTAGGTAAGAATTTCTAGTTTTAGCATCCCGATTGTGTATGTTATTTTACTATGTCCAGCATTATACCATGTGGCTACTTGCTTATCTGGAACATCTCCTTTAATGCCAATGGATGAAGATTGTGTTGCTTGGGTTGGAATGATGTTGATTACTATGCATGTAGGCTCAATTTTCTTCAAGTTGTACATTTATTCAAAGTCTTTCAAAATGCATGAAATCATAGCATAACTAAAATGAGTAACATAATCTATACTTGCTTGCTTCACATAGTAATGTTAGCATTATTAAAATAACCGGAACATGAGCATATGGTGGCTATAAAACTCATATAATGACTTAGTAGAGGCCAATCTTTTGATCGGGTGATTAAGGGTGCTCAATCCATGGCGTTCCCTCTTCATACCTAAGTTCCCGAACCGAGATAATTTGGTTATGACGGACAGTAGCCTTTGGCACGAGTCACGGGTTTCCTAATTTTTTCAAAAGATTAGGTGGCGACTCTAAGATCTAATGATGTAGTCCATTTCTTGCAAAGGTTTTGCAATAAAATAGATTTTTTATAAAAGTTGTTGGATCTAGACTCTCATTTATGTTTCACATTGCACTTGTGAGACTAAATTAGGGGCTTGAGAGTCTGAACTGTTGGGCACGATTGGGTACCCTCTGAAAACATCCTACAACCTCCATAACCATTTCCCTAATAATGCCCTATTAAAGACCACAAACTTTCTTAACCCCAAACCAACTCCCTCGTTTAGACTACATACAGTCCACCAAATGAAATTTAAATTCATCCACTAGCCCACCCCAAAGGAAATCTCCTTGTAACTTTTCCAAACGATGGACAATCGATACTGGAATAACATGCACTGACATGAAATAGGTAGGAATACTCCCTAAAGTACTCTTTATCAAAGTCAGCTCACACAACGACCCTAAGACCTCGTCTAGAAAAGGATGCTCTAATCATTTTGTGTCTTCTTCCGACATCTTACCAAAAATCACTCCCTTCAGGCCTGGCCACCACTCTCCCTTGCCACCCTGAAAGAGTCGCCTACAAAAGTCTACTATCCCTGCATTGCACTAATCTCTTCCTCAGTATTCATCTCCACCCTATCCATCCGTATTTTTCCAATCTGATTAACCCTTCTGTGTGCATTATCCATGCGAAGAAAAAACTTTGTATTACGATCCCCCTCCTTCAACCAGAAACACCTTGGGTGCTGCCCAAGGTTTTAAAAAGCGGCCGCAACCGTTACATAATGGCGTTATGTAATGGTTGTGGTAGTTACCGCCACCCGTTACGGCCGCTTTTGCAGTGCGATTGAGATTCACAAGTGTGTCGGCCGTAGCGACTGTCGTAGTGGTCTTAACGGCATGTTACGCACCGTTACGTAACGGTTCCAAACTGCTTCTTTAAAAAAAACACCAAAAAAAAAAAGCTTAAAATGGGAGAAGAGGGATAGAGAGAAGAGGGACAGAGAGAAGAGGAAAGATAAAGAGAGAAGATGGATGAGCAAAAGATAGAGAGAGAGAAGAGAAAAGATGAAGAATATGTTATTGATTTGTTGAAGCTGTAAGACCTATGCTAGTCTATTCAGCTGCTATTACTCAAAAATAATAATAATAATAATAATAATAATAATAATAATAATAATAATAATAAGTGTGATCATTATCTATTTGACTTGGTTAAAATATGTGTGTATATATATATTTAGGCTTTTATTTATTCTCTTACTTTTGTCATTATTTATCTTATATATAATAGTTAGTGATTGATTTTTTGTATAATATAAAGTCATTAATTATTAAAATAAAATGTAAAAAACTCAATTTATAGTGATTTAAAAATATAAAATATATTAGACCATACTTGAAAATTTACAAAAATTGATCAATAATTATTTTAAACCTAATAAATATGATCATGGAAAAAAAATATGCGTATCGGTAAGTTTTTTTCAAATTGTGCGAAAAATAAAAAAATTCATGGTTCCGGTTACCGCAACCGTTACGCTATGGCCTTTACACCCTGCAACCGCAACCGCGCCACCGCCACCGTTATGGAAACCGCAACCGCTTTTCAGAACCTTGGTGCTGCCTATAGCTGACTTCTTCCATCTAAGCAATTGAACCAAACTCTTCCTTCGCCTTCTCCTTTTGCAAAACCTCCTCTGCTGACAGACTACCAACACTTTCCTTATCATCTATCCCTTAAATCACTGCCATCACTACTGCCTTCTGTTCTTTTATACGACTAAAAACAACTTTATTCCACTACTTCAAATCCCAACACAAGTGTCTCCCCTGCTGAACCCCTAGCCGAAAGATATATCCACTCCACAAACCTGCCACCTCACAACCTCACCACCTAACTCTGCCATTTTGGTTTCTAGCAAACAAAAGACCTCTACCCCGGTAACCTATAACACAGACTTCACCGCCATCCAACGCACCCTATCATTCAACCCACACACATTCCATGAACAAATCTTCAACCTCATTGCAATAAAAGTTGTCCCCCTCGATGCTCGCTGCTCATGTGGTGGTCTTGGGGGCGTGGAAAGCAGTCACTTTTGTTGCTGATCTTGGGCTCAGGCATATTCATATAGAGGGGGACTCCCTTCAGGTCATCAACAATGTGCTATCCACGGTAGATGACCTCTCAGACATTGGTGCTCTAGTGTCAAGCATTCGAAGTAGGTTGTCATATTTTTCTTTAGTTGAATGCTCACATGTAGGCAGAAACGAGAACTCTGTGGCTCATCAACTTGCTCGACTTGCCTTGGATGTGGATGGACAGAAGATTTGGATGGAAGAAGCCCCGTTATGCATCTTACCTGCGCTGCAATCTGACCTGAGATGATTTCTTGCATTTGGTCTTCATTTTGCTGTTTTTCCTGTTATTGGTCTTTGCTTGTCTTGACTTGATGTCACAATCAAGAGGAAAAAAAGAAAAGAAAAAGAGTTAGCCCATCTGCCCATCTGAACAGCCCACACCCCTCCCTCTGTCCTTAACCCTCCAACCTGTCGAATCATCACATAACCTCCCTCGAGATCGCAGATTTCCCCGAAAATTTTGCCCCAATTACTCCGTAATTGCTGCAGCCGAAAAATCTCGCCACCCATCTCGTACACCGTCCCCCACCACCAACACCACTAGCAGCACTGTTACAAATGTTGGTTCTTTACTTGGTGGTTATCAATGCTACCTTCTGAGAGGGAAAAATTGTCTAGATATAGATGTGTGGATTATAGAAGATGAGTTTCCTTGTCTTGATCCCACCATTTTGGAGCATTATCTTAGTCGTTACACTCCGAAAGAGAGTTCTACTCAACCACAGAGACCTGATAGGAATCAAAGAGGAGGCTTTCAAACATATTCTAGGAGGGGCAAGAAGCATCAGTCAAAAGATGCTATATTGAGTTTTTAGTTCTATTAGAATTTTGAATATATTTTTAAGTTTCCTTAATGGATTTCTTTCAAGTTTTGTCCATTTCCTTATTACTTATAGAATACTTGTATTATTGGGGTTGTGTACAAAGAAACCTAATTTTTTTTGTAAATAGAGAACTTTAAGCGTACCTCTCTCTCTCTCTCTCTTCTTTTTTCCTCTATGGTCCCATTCTAGACCTCCTATAGAGATGGAAGTGTTTCCCAATATTTGGATTTTGACCTGGTTGTATTCTAGATTTAATCTAGCAAGAAACTCGATTATCCTTTCTTGTTCAATTAACTTTCACAATTTCTTGTTCAATTAACTTATGCAATTTCAAAGCATCTATAGGCATATCCATGTCAAGTGTGCGGTAGTGATCCAACTCCCTCCACAAGGCACGAAGCGTGTGAAAATAGGTGGAAATAGTAGAGTCCCCCCGCTCAGTGTTGTAAATCCAACATTTCAAATCATATACTTGGGTTATATTGCGTTCAAGTAGGTATGTGCAACTGCATCCCATCTCCTTGCAGAGGAAAAAATGGAGAACCAACCACAAACAATGGTGTTGAAAAGAGTAAGGGACTCCCAACAACCAAGAGAAGCACTACTGCTCTTAAAAAATGATCTGCCAGACCCCAACCAATCCTTAACAAGGCACACAAGGAAGAAAAGTAGGCTGCTCAAACACTGTTCTCTATCAGCCAAAACACCTAGAGCATCAAAACCAGCAACCAGGACTCAGGAATCTAGGGTAATACATCCAAGATCCTAGTCAGCATTCCTAGTAGCAGAAGACCCAGAAAATTGCTCTGAACAGGCCTTGATGAACAGATCCGGAAAAAATACCCATTCTTGCTGAAAAATAGAAAAAGGAAGAAAACATATATCTAGACAGCTTGGATTAAAAAAAATGAAAAATATAAGAAGAATCAGCTCTCCTAGTTGACCGTGGAGAGCAAAAAAATTACATTACAGCGCCAAATTCAAAGCTTTCATACCAACTTGAAAAAATGGTGTAAAACAAGAAGAGAGTGGAAAGGAACACATTATTGAGATGAGAGAATAATAATGGATTCTCTCCCTTAACCCTCATATTCATACTAGTTTTGAACAAATTACCCCTCTGACTAATACAAGGAAGAATTGTAAAGAAATTACAATATTTCAGTTTAAACTTCTTTCTTGTCTGCCACCATTTACTATACCAAAAAAATAAAAATAAAAATAAAAATAAAAAATCCTTACATAAAAAAGAAAGAAAACTGCATCATACAAACAAGAAACTATACACACCATTTTAATCTAGTTAACAGACTGCCACTTTTAATAGAATTTCCAAAAATATGACTGCAAAATACACAGTTTATAGTCTAAATCAAGAGTACTCCGCTAAAGAAAATCAAAGCCACTAGCTGAAACCAAGAGTCCACTGATGAAGAACGCTTTAAGGAAAGAGAATAGAGAAGAGAGAAGAAAGAAAGGTGACAAAGAAGAGGACCACAACCCTAACACAAAAAGGCTACAGCCTAATATCTCAAAATTCTCATTAATCAAAAGCTTACTATTACAATGTAAACACTAATATATATATATATATATATAGGCTAGAAAATCTAATCAAAATAGGGAACTAAATCAAAATTTAAACTCCTAATAAAACTCAATTAAGATAGGAAACTAAATCCTAATAGAATATGGAAATAAATATCAATAAAAATCCTAACCAAACCAAAACTCTTAATTAGACTATAGTTAAAATAAAACAATGAAATCAATTAGATAATAAATATTAAAGACAATAGTAGAATCTCAATGGTGCACACGTTCCGCATCACCCACTCATACAAAGAAGCAAATGAAGAAGAACAAGTAAACTTGGCAACCTTGGATGTGGAGAGTGGGGGAGGAGAAGAAGAAGATATGACTTGCTTGCTTGTCCTCCACCGTTTAATCTAAAAGAAAAATGAGGCGGATCACAAAGTGGTGTCCCTGCTGGCTGGACTGGTAAATGCAGGTAGAGCGTGTGATCAGCTCTTAATCAATTTGGGTCCTCCGTGATGCTTTAGCACCATGGAAATTGTAAAAAATCATTGGGGAAGAAGGCAAAAATTTAACATATTTGGTTGTTTTAATTCTCAGAAAGCTGCTTGTAAGAATTTCTGAATGAATTGTATATTCAACTTGTATATATTAAACAAAGAATACATTTATATAGAATACTAAATCCTAATCATACATGAATACATCACTGATATATAGAAGTCTAATAGATATAGGATTCTAATTCCTAATCCTATAAGGAAAAAAGAGAATACATTCTCACACACCCCCCTCAAACTCAAGGTGTTTTAGCAGAAAACACTGAGAATTTGTCAAGAAAAAACCGAAACCGAGTAGTAGTGTGAGTCTTGGTGAAGAAGTCAACAAGTTGTAGAGCTGAAGAGACAAAAGGAAGCGAGATAAAGCCAGACTGTAGATGCTGACGGACAAAGTGACAATCAATCTCAATATACTTGGTCCGTTCATGGAAAACAGTGTCATGAGTAATTTGAATAGCACTTCGGTTGTCACAATAGAGAGAGGTCGGGGAAGACTGAGAGACGCCCAAGTCAGATAAGAGACCACGAAACCAGACAATTTCAGTAGTAGCATGAGCCATAGCACGATACTCAGCTTCGGCAGTAGAACGGACAACAACAGTTTGTTTCTTGCTTTTCCAAGAAATCAGAGAATCGCTAAGAAACATACAAAAACCAAAAGTAGATTTATAATCATTAACATCACCGGCCCAATCAACATCAGCATAAGCCACCAAGTCTAAGGAAGAAGTAGAAGAAAAAAGCAAGCCTTAGAAGATAGTACTGCGAAGATAGCGAAGAATCCGAAGCAAAGCAGCCCAATGTGTAGAGCGAGGAGCAGAAACAAACTAACTAACCACATGGATATCATAAGCAAGATCAGGGCGAGTAACTGTCAGATAGACTAAGCAACCCACAAGCTCGCGATATAATGTAGGATCGTCTAGGGGAACACCATTAGTAGTGTTGAGTTTTACATTAAGCTCAATGGGGGATATCAGAAAGCTTAGTGTTAGTAAGTCCGGCACAATGGATAACCTTGTTGGCATACTTAGCCTGGGACAGAAAGTAACCCTTGGCAGAATAAGCCACCTCAATACTAAGAAAATACCGCAATGGTCTTAGATCCTTCATTTTGAAGGTGCGGAAGAGATGCTGCTTGACCTCAGCGATAGGAGAAGAGTCAAAGCCAGTGATGATTATATCTTCCACATATAGTAAGAGAGCAACAAAACCAGCCAAGGTATGTCTTAGAAATAAAGCAGAGTCGGAAGCAAAAGGACGAAACCCAAGCTCGGTAATAGCAGTCTGAAAGCGATCATAACAAGCACGAAGAGACTGCTTCAGACCATACAGAGCACACCGAAAACGACAAACCTGACCAGAGGAATGGTGAAGACCAGGGGGAGGACGCATGTAAACCTCCTCAGTGAGATGGCCATTAAGAAAAGCATTCTTAACATCCATCTGGTAAAAAGGCCAAGAACGAACAGCAGCAACAGAGATCAAAGTACAGACAGTAGTCATCGTGGCAACAAGAGCAAATGTCTCCTCATAATCAATACCATATTCCTGGGAGAAACCTTTGGCCACCAAACAAGCTTTGTAGCACTCAAGAGAACCATTAGAATAAGTCTTGACTTTGTAGACCCATTTGCAAACAACCAGATTCTTACCAGCAGGCAAAGGAACCAACTCCCAAGTACTAGTTTTCTATAGAGCAAACAACTCATCCTCCATAGCTTGAACCCAATAAAGATCCTAACAAGCCTCCTTATAAGACTGAGGTTCTACAAAAGAGTGAATGGCAGACAAAAAGGTACGATAGGAAGCAGAAAAACAAGTATTAGACCAACCTAACCTGTTTAGAGGATGACGCGTTTAAGGAGGATATCAATGTGTAGCAGGACCAGAGTCGTCAGAAGCAGGAGGATCAACAGCAGGGCCAGAGACAACTGGTGGAGGAGGAGCTTTGCGACAAGAACAAACTAACAACGGAGGAGGAGAAGAAGACGAAGGAGGAGAAGAAGTCAAAGGTGAAGCAGGAGAAGAAGATGGAACAAGTGCAGGAAGAACTGTGGAGATGTACTCAGCAGATGGGACCTCAGAAGGAAATGGATCAATATAAACCAAATCCTCTGTGGAAACTGGGACGGTGAGAGGAAGAAGCTAAAAGTAAGATAGACGTTCGAGAAAGGCAACATGGCGGGAGACATAAAGGCGACGAGAAACAGGGTCATAACAATGATAACCTTTCTGAGTGAGACTATAACCCAAAAAGACACATAAGACAGACCGGGCACTAAGTTTGATCCTGTCTTTACGGGGTAAAAGGACAAAACAAGCAGACCCAAACACACAAAGGAGGGAGTAATTAGGAAGTTGAGAAAACAGAGCCTCATAAGGAAACCGACTAGAAAGAAGGGAGGTAGGCATACGGTTGAAAAGAAAAGCAGCAGTAAGAACTGCCTCACCCCAAAATGGAGCCGGAACGGAGGCAGAGAGAAGGAGAGACTTGGCTGTCTCAAGGAGATGACGGTGTTTACGCTCAACTCGACCATTTTGGGTAGGTGTATCAGTACAAGAAGTTTGGTGAATGGTACCCAATTTGGCCAAATATTCACAGAACTCAGTTTTAAAGTATTCCCCACCCAAGTCAGACCGTAATAATTTAATAGTAGACCCAAACTGTATAGTGACCATAGACTGGAAAGTACGGTATATCTGGTAAAAGTCAAACTTATAAGTCATAAGATAAACCCACGTGTAACGGGTGCAATCATCAACAAAAGACACATAGTATGCAAAACCCCCTTTAGTAAGAACATGAGAGGGTCCCTAGACATCAGTATATACAAGAGAAAAAGGAGAAACATAAATAGATGTACTTTTATTAAATGGTAAAGCTGACATTTTAGCAAGTTTACACCCTCGACATTCATCAATTTGACTAGGAGAAACCTTACCCAACAACCCTGACTGAGTTAAAGACCGTAAACGGTCAACAGACAAATGACCGAGGCAAGAATGCCACGAGTAAAACTGACTCGACTGAGAATCTAACTGAAACGAGAAAAGTGCAGCTGGAGAGATGGATAAGGAAAGATGCAAGCTGTCGACCACAGAGATCTCCAACTCTACGGCCGGTCCCAATCTGCTTCTTGGACACCCGATCTTGCACACAACGGACAGAAGAGGCAAAGAAAACATCAAAACCAGATGTATCAAGTTGACTGATAGATAATAAACTGACAGATAATTGAAGGACATAAAAAACAGAAGAAACAGTAACAGCAGACATGACCAAGGGTAAGACAAACCCAATAGACAGAACAGACCCATTAGCAGTATTAATAGTAATAGGAACGGGTGGGGGATTACAGTTTTAAAGTAAGGAAATGTAAGGAGTCATATGATGAGAGGCACCAAAATCAAAGAGCCAGACAGAAAAAGGGATACCCTACGTTACACGGACTCGTCAGTTTTGGCGAAGTACCCGTGTCGACACGACACGACACGGGTACGGGTACGGAATCCGGACGGGATACGGCTTGGAAAAAGTGGATACGGCATAGAAGAAGAGGATATAGCATATGGAAGTAAGAAGAAAGATGGCATACCTGTGATTAGGGCTATGAAAAGTGCAATTAGGGCTTCGATCCTGCGATTAGGGATGCGATCTTCTTCTTTCGAACTGTCTGCTTTTCTCTCTCGATCGTTCTCTTCGTCTGTCTCTTCTCTCGCTCTCGATCTCTT
This sequence comes from Camellia sinensis, assembly GCF_055761805.1. Taxonomy (NCBI): domain Eukaryota; kingdom Viridiplantae; phylum Streptophyta; class Magnoliopsida; order Ericales; family Theaceae; genus Camellia; species Camellia sinensis. The sequence continues at coordinate 90,373,481 of NC_138965.1, forward strand.
CATCTCGTTCTTCTCTCTGGTTCGATCAGCTTCGTCTCTCCCTTGCGATGCTTCGCTTTTTCTCCCTCTCTCTCTGTGTCGTTTTTCTTCTTCTTGATTCAGATCTCTGCTATCTATTGTATCTATCTATTATTATAATAACAATCTACCTATTATTATAATAACTATAATAATAATAACTAATAACTATAATAATAAATGTTATTATTATATATTATATAATAATAATAGTTAATAATTATTTATATAATAATTATTATATAACATATAATATATTTATTAGATAATATATTTATTAACTATTATTATTATTATCTATCTATTATTATAATAACTATAATAATAACTATTATTATATATTAAATAATAATTATTATATAACATTAATATATTTATAAGATAATATATACTTATATATATATTAATAAAAAAAATAAACACATGTATGTAAAATAAAATAAAAAAATGAATTAGAACACATTATTTAAAAAATATAATAAATAAATAAAATAATTAATATATATTAAAATAAAAATATTTATAAAATATATATATATATATATATAATATAACTCATCTTCATATAATAAATATATATTTTTTTTAAAAAGTTATTTAACGTATCCCCGTACCCGTATCCAAATTTGGATACATATCCACGTATCCTTAATTTTTAATTTTGAAGTGTCCGACCCTTAGATACGTACCCGCACCCGATACTCGTACCCGAGTCCGTGTAACATAGGGGATACCTGAAGAGGACCCAAGCAAACCTGAATGAAGAGAGGTAAGAGCGGAGGCAGATGGGGATGGCTGAGAGGTGGACAGGAGATTCTGAAGTTGTGCGACCTGAGCACTCAAGGAAGCCTAGTCAGGATCAGAAACCGAAGCAGATGCAATATAAGCAGTAGGAGGGCGAAAAGTACTCGGAGCAGGACCTCGGAACTGTGGCTGAGACGGCTGAGCAAATTGACGGCTCTTCTTGGGACAGTTGTACTTCCAATGACCCTTTTGATGGCAAAAAGCACACTCATTTGATGCTAAGGGCCCCTTTTTGGGCTTGGCAGAAGACTGAAGCTGAGAAGCAGATGGAGTCGCTAATAGAGGTGGCTGTGCTAAGAAGACTGAAGGAGACAGAATCTGACTAGCCGTCTTAAGACGGGTTTCCTCGGAGAGGAGCTCACGAACAATAGCATTTACAGAGGGAAGAGGAGACCGATGAAGGATGCCACCACGGATAGCCTCATACTGAGAGGAGAGAGCCGTTAAGAACTACACTAAACGACCTTGCTCTCGAACTCAATATAAGCATCTAGTGCCTTGAGACTAGATGGTTCCATGAGAGCCAACTGATCCCAAAGACCTATCATCTCAATGTGGAAGTCCTGAATAAATTGATCCCGCTAGCGAGCACTCTGAATCGTTGTTTCCAACTCATACTGTTTGGCAAAGTTGGACTGTTGATACACATCCGATAAATAGTCTCACACCTCCTTAGCAGTACTGTATTTGGAAAACATCATTCCAATACGGTAATCCACAGAATTATGAAACCAGGTCAAAACTTGGGCATTATCACAATCCCAAGTGTCACAGGAAGTCAAATATCCTTCTTGTTTCGGGTCCAATGGACGAAGAACAGAACCAAAAACATAGCCCCATTTTTTCTTACCAAGAAGGAAATTCTTCATAACACTAGCCCAATAAGCATAATTGGCACCAATGAGTTTACATCTGATAGCTTGAATTTTAGTATCCGTCATTGTAATAAACTAAAGATTAATGGGTCAAAGTATACTAATAACTTAATAAATGGGCCAAACAGGAATAAGGGTTTTTATACTATTGATAACAAATCACCAAGACAGAGATAGAGAGATGAGAACCAGAGTCGCGAGAGAGAGTCGCAATGATGAACCGAGATGAAGCCACAGAGAGAGAGGGAGAACCAAAGTCAAAAAATCGCGAAAGGGAGTCGCGATGACGAACCGAGATGAAGCCGACAAGGACTGAGAGAGATACGCTGAAGCAGGCGCAATGATTGATCGCGATTTACAACCGATGGGTTGCGATTGAACAGAGAGGCTATGGCTGTTAGGGTTTCGACTCTACAAGCTAGGGTTTCGAACTCAGCTCTGATACCATGTAAGTATTTCTGAATGAATTGTATATTCAACTTGTATATATTGAACAAAGAATACATCATTTATATAGAATACTAAATCCTAATCATACATGAATACATCACTGATATATAGAAGTCTAATAGATATAGGACTCTAATTCCTAATCCTATAAGGAAAAAAGAGAACATATTCTCACAGTTTTCAGAGTCCTTAGCTTCTTGTATCATTTTTTTGTTTGGACTGTCTTCCCTTCTGGTTGAAGGGTTCCTCATCCTGTTCCTCTATCTATCACTTTTTTTTTCTTCCCCCACCAATCTATGAGCAATAGCTTCTTATCCCAGAGAGAGAAAGAGAGAGACTACAAAAGGAAATTTCCCAAAGAGGTATTATTTTTGGGATCAAGGCTTCTAAAGTTGAGTTTTCCAAAATATGCACCAGGCACTAGGCTTATTCTACTTCCTACCACCAAAATAATATAATATTGCAAGCATGCTGGCCAAAACTGGAGCATATATTGTGGTCTGCTAATAACAGCATACAGTACTGGTTTACCTGTTTCAGTGCCACATACACCTTTAGGTTTTCCAGTTGATCCCGATGTGAACATTAAGTAACAAAACGACCTTGTTTTTTCATTTTCACAATGCCATGCTAAATTTGATGAACCAAATTGCTGCTGAAGGTTTTCTTTCATGGATATAAATAACTCAGGACAAGTGCTACAATCAACAAGCCCCTCTGATTTATCAGGCTCATGACAGCCACTTCCATCAAATGAAGATTGACATCTAATAATAAGATCCACATTTGACAAAGCAACAATGGTTGATATTCTTTCTTTCGGCCACAAAGGATCTAAAGGCATAAAAGCCTCCCCACACCTCAGTACAGAAAGAACAGCAATAATGTATTCCACAGAAGGTACCATATATATTCCCAATATTTTTGGAGTATACATATACTGATCCTCAGTAGACTGCTTTACACCTAGACTACAAGAATTCGAACATTCAGATTGTACTGGCTGCTCACTCAGAAAATTACCTGCAAGAAAGACAAAGGGGTTTATCAAGGATCAACAGTGAATCGTGTCACGAAGATTCAAAAAATAAAAAATATATGTTCCAGTGACATCTAGTTAACTTCAGTAGAGACCAAGTTAATCTCATTAACTATTTCCACCTTGATCATGTCTGAGAACATTGGTTTTGAATCATCTGTCTCAGAGATCATGATCAAAGATTCGAAACCCCAAATGTGTGTCAAACCATTATGAGAGCATTGAATAAATAAACTATCAAAAGGTAGCCTATTCGGTCTTTGTTGTTGGAGGCCATTATCAAATTGCAAGCTGGTAAACAAACACTTGGTCAATTGGGCTTACCACTCACATTAGATGCAACATGTGCAAAGTAAATCAGGCTTCGATCACACACCAAGGACTTAATTTTAACATTTTACACCTCACTAAGGTCTGGAGGCTCCTTCTAATACATGAGACTTAAACCATTGATCACTTCCTCTAAGCTTTATTTGATCTTCAGGCCATCTAACCTCCACCATCACCAAACAGTAGATATGAAAGCAAACAATAAAATCGACCTGCTGCTAATATAACCCAGACAATGAAAGCAAGTGTTACTGACCTACTTTCTGAAACTATAGCTTCAATCTAACCCAATTAAAACACGGACATAAACATATATACAATCAAATACCTGTGCATAATTCAGCAGAGTTCAAGTCTTCATACTTGTGCAACTACTAAATTCCAGTCATATTTTTATAAAAAATCAAGCAATAAGTTTCAGCACAGTATCCTCTGTTCAAATCCGTCTCTCCCGTCCCAAAACACTCTCGGGCGTTGAATTATGACTCTAGATTCCCGAACCCCAAGAAAAAGTCTAGCAACATAGAATTGGACACAACCCTCTACCTTTTTGTGAGTTCTACATCCATGTAGGAGAGAGTTGTGTCAATTCTGTGATTGTTTCTGTGCATGTATAAGACCTGGCAAGTGTAATGCTCTATTTGGTTCATTGGAATGAAATAGAATGGAATAATGATTCTGTAGGCTTTCTTATGGAATGACCAGTCCCTTAAACTAGTGAAATTTGATTCATTTGTAATACATTTGTTATTATTTTTTTAGTCTAACCAAACATGGGTATGAATATTTTGATGGAATGATTATTCCATTCCACCTCATTCCATTGAACCAAACACTATCTAACACTCCGTTTGGATCGTGAGAGGAGGTGAGAAAATAAATAATTGTGGTTTCTCACCTAGATCAGAAAAGAAAAGAAATTACTATGGTTTCTCACCATTATGTTTGGATGAATAAAAGAGAAATAAATGTGGTTTCTCATCTTATTTGATAGAGTAAATAAGAGAAAAAGAAAGGAAACGATTATATTAATCAAAATAACTTTTCATATTAATAAGCTATGATTTTTCATAAGAACAAATTTTGGTATTATAGAAAACTTTTATTAAAGTCAATCCTTTCTCATCATCTCTCATCATTTCTCACCATTTCTCAAACAAGTAAAAGGTTTCCTATTCTCACCGTTTCTTTTCTTTTCTCACCAAACTTCTCCATCCAAACGGAGTGCTAGTGTTAGGATAGGGAATAGCAAATTAGAGATCATTGGCCCTAATTTTCAATATCAAATTTTAAATACAAATTAGAACGCATGACACTAGCTAGCAGTAACTCAAAATCGATTCGTGTTGAAGTAACTTCATCTATTTCGCAAACAATTGCATGCTTATCACAAGAAATTACAACAACAAAAACATAACATAACAAAACAAAACCAAAACCAAAACCAAAAAAAAAAAAAAGACTAAATAAAGAAGCGACAAGCCCACATATACGATAGAAGATAGAGAAGGGTCTAACCAGAGGTGGGCCTCACAAGATAGGGATCATCCCCACCGTCGAGGATGCGGCGGAGGCGCGAACTGAGGGAGTCGACGGCGGAGAGAATTTCAGAGAAAGTGAAACACCGATCGCCACTGCACACCGGAGGATTAGACGACGGTGCCGCTGCTGCGAAAAGGTCGCCGAAGAAGTTGTCGTAGTTGATATCGGACACACTGGTGGCGTTGTTGTTGCTGCGAAACTCTCTGGCGATGTTGGCGCCACCGCAGCCATGTATGACGGCGACTTTGTTGGGGTTTCTGGTTGCAGCTTTCAAGAATTCGTGAGATATGCAGCAAGAAGAGAGCTTCGTTCTGGTCATCTCTGCCACAGAGAGAGAGAGAGAGAGACCTATAATGTAGCCAAGAGAAAATCTTTCTTGCAGTGTTTCCGTTTTGATTTAAGAGAAATGCTTGGCGCATCCAAAGAGAGGTAACCCTCCGCCGGAATGACGACGGACGACCGTGTGGCGTCAATCAGCATCTGCTTAGACCATCTATCAATTTTTTTTTATTAACACCTCGTTTGAGAGAGGCTTTTCCCAATATAAGTCTTTTTTACATTGTATTTTCAAAATTAGGTTGATTTCTGTCGAAATTTCAAAACTAAGCTAAAGTGTCATTACTATTCACGCTTTTACTATTAGGAGCGCAAAAGTAGATGGACAGAAAAATCGCTATTACAAATAGCGACTTTGATTAAGAAGTCGCTGTTACAAATAGCACTTCTAGGGTTAATTTTTTTGCCAAGGAAAACGCTGTTAAGAACAGCGCTTTTAATCCAAATTCATTTTTCCCAGAAAATGCTATTACGAATAGCGATTTTAACATGAATAAACGCTATTACAAATAGCGATTTTAACAGAATTTTTTTTTTTTCGCCCAGCGTTTTTAACATAAACTTTGTTGGAATAAAACGCTATTTTCAAGATAAAACAAAAGAAAAAAACATAAAACATATTTTAAAAAATATATTTACACTGTATATTTTAGTACTTAGCTTTACTAAAGCCATTATCATGTTAAAATATGTTTTTTTTTTCTTTTGTTTTTATTTTTGTTTTTGTTTAGAATGTGTAATTCATAAATTTTACATAATATGAAAAAAAACCTCTTTTCATATATTAATTTTACATACTATTTTTCATATATATAATTTCAAAATCATATTCATGTAGATATTATTAAGCCAATCATGTTCATTTTTTTGGCTTTACTGAAACCGTTGTCATGTTACATTTTTCATTTTTTCTTTTGTCTTTGTTTTGATTTAGAAAATGTAATTCAAAATTTTTTTTCGTCTTCACTAAAGTTGTTTTCATGTAAATTTTTTTTTTGCTTATTGTTTTGGGTTTGTTTTGGGTTAGAAGGTGATAATGTAATTAATAATTTTTTTTTCGCTTTACTAAAGTCGTTTTCATGTAATTTTTTTTTTCTTTTGTCTTTGTTTTGGGTTGGAAGGTGTTATTTAGAAAATTATTTTGGCTTTACGAAAGCCGTTTTCATTTAAACGTACATATATATTTATTCTTTTGTTTTGGGTTAGAAGGTGAGAATGTAATTCAGAAAATCAGTTTAGTAAAACCGTTTTGTACCCGTTTTCATTTATAAAATTTATTTTTTTGTATCGTCTTTGTTATGGGTTAGAATGTGATATGCATGCTCTACAGTTCGAAGCACACCCACACACTGTGCAACTCGACGAGCAACGACGAAGGGTGAGACGCGAAGACCACCGCGGAGTAGGCCAAGAAGACAAAGGCCACAGCGAGAGCTCCTAAAATAAATTTTCTCAACATTTTTGTAATAATACTTAATACATAATATACGAAGTCAGTACTTTACAAAATACTCATACGGGCATGAAAACAACATAACTGAAGTTGCAAATGTAATAATTTTCAGTTACATAGGTAGTACAGATATAATTCTCCCACAAAAATACATTATGGACACCATGAACTGAACACACATTACATACATCCTGGACACTCTTAACTGAACACACAATACATAAACATAACAGTTAGATAGACAAACACCTAATTCATGACCTAATATTGCATATTAATAGCCGTAACATTTGACAGACACAATACATAAACATAAACTTAAACATAAACATAACAGTTATACTTACTCTAACATAGACATTACATATTAATGCAAGTTGTTATATTGCCGAAGTGTAGACATTAACACCTAATTCGCGCTTAAATCGGCAGGTGGCTCAGAGTCTGAACAATCCGAAAGCTCAGCGTCAGAGACAAGTTCAGGATCCTCCATGATAGCCTTGATAGCCGCAACATTTGGTTCTGTTTTGTTCTTCTGGGCATCCTTCTTAAGTATGAGTAGCTGCATATCGCGGGCCAATCTACGACCCATTTGAGAAATCTCACGTTGTAGTGTTTGACATAGTCGATCAACATTATCAGGATCTTCCTTTTGGATCTCAACAGAACGTGCTTTTGGCACCTTCAGTCGTCTTTCCCGACATAATCTTTCATTTTGCACTCGCTCTATAAATAGTGCGGGCCACTTAAGAAGTCTAGCCTTTGCATGACCATATCCTGTTTGATTTTCTGATGGATCCTCCACTAAACCACATGGATCTCGATAGTACTTGGGCATGACAAAATGTCGCTTCCCAAACCTATCATGATAAGCACAAGAGGCATCCAAGAAAGGAAATGGTGTTTCATCTTCAGCATCGCCACTTCCCCTTCCCCCTCCTCGTCGTGAACTTTCACCCCTTTGCAAGTTCCTACCACCTCTGCGACTCCCACTCCCTCCTATGAACCATGTAGCCATGCTAATTTTTTAAAACAAATGAATGATAATTTCGTAGGGCGAAATGAGTTGTAAGGTTGTGTCTTCACCTTTACTCGTTTATATAATTGATTATGAACGGATAAATGAGAATCCCACATATATGCATGCTGACTGTAAGGTAAATGCATGCTGACTGTAAGGTAAATCAGTGGATTCACTGTTGCCATATGACTTTCTGAATTGAGAATCCCATATATATCAATACGAGATGAGTTGTCACTGTAATAAAAAAAGTCGAGCAAAAAATGGAGAAAACCAAAGCATGTGCACCAAGTCACATGACTTCACAATCCATCTGCATATACGAACAAAATAAGGGCATGCTGACTGTAAGGTAATTCAGTGAATCCACTGTTGCCATGTGACTTTCTAAGTTGAGAATCCCACATATATCAATAACAGATGAGTTGTCACTGTAATAAAAAAAATCGAGCAAAAAATCGAGAAAATCAAAGCTTGTGCACCAATTCACATGACTTGACCATCCATCTGCATATAAGGACAAAATAAAGGCATGCTGTTTGTAAGGTAAATCAGTGAATTCACTGTTGCCATGTGACTTTCTGAGTTGAGAATCCCACATATATCAATAACAGATGAGTCGTCATTGTAATACAAAAAATTGAGCAAAAAATCGAGAAAACCAAAGCATGTGCACCAAGTCACATGACTTGACAATCCATCTGCATATAAGGACAAAATAAAGGCATGCTGACTGTAAGGTAAATCAGTGAATTCACTGTTGCCATGTGACTTTCTAAGTTGAGAATCCCACATATATCAATAACATATGAGTTGTCACTGTAATAAAAAAAATCGAGCAAAAAATCGAGAAAACCAAAGCCTCTGCACCAAGTCACATGACTTCACAATCCATCTGCATATACAGACAAAATAAAGGCATGCTGACAGTAAGGTAAATCAGTGAATTCACTGTTGCCATGTGACTTTCTGAGTTGAGAATCCCACATATGTAAATAAGAGAAGAGTTGTCACTGTAATAAACAAATCAATAAAACCAAAGACTGTGCACCAGGTCACATGACTTCACAATCTATCTGCATATACTGACAAGTCTCTCCACGATTTGACTACTCAATGTGTGAAAAAATGAAGCTTATGAAGCTTACGACCCGCTATTTGTATTTCATTGAAAAGTATGACTATTTGAATTGTTCTTGTCATTTGGGAAGCTATTCACTGACCTACCTGTTATGTTTTATGTGTTGTTGAAAGCGGTAGTTCGATTCACCGAGTTTAGTTTTTTGTCAACCCCTCATTCATTACCGGAGTCATCATTTTTACTGGACTTTCAAGAATTGGAAGGTGACTCTTTTTTCTTTCTCGATGGAGATTGAAATTCGTTGTAATTTCATCCCTATTTCAGCAGCCCCAGTTAAGGGAACCTTTTCTCCGAGTTGCCTAATCTATTTTATGTGTTTTAAGTATTCACATAATTGAACATACATTAATCCATTCATTAATCCAGAACATTCATTAACAAATTGCAATTCAATAAAGAAAGTCATGAACTCATAAATGTGTAAAGAAAGTCATGAACTCATAAATGTGTACTTATAAATGTAGTTATTTCATAAACTTCAGGTTCATAACAAAAATACTTGAAATACATCCGTACGTTAGACCAACAACAACATTGTCTTACACTCCAGTAATGAACATATGAAAGATAACGGTGTTTGTTTTCTTATTCCTCATCTGACATGTAGTAGTCAGAGAGATATTTTTCATTGTTTATGACATTATTTCACTCAACCATTGTCAAATCTCTGTTGCTTGCTTCTGCCATTTTAGTGGCTAGCTGAAGCATGAAATGTCGACATCTCCGCATCAACATCCTGTTGTTCTCCTTCTTAATTTTGCTAACTGCTTTTTCATAGTCACTCACATTTCGTCTAGCCATGGTCAATGAACGACGATGAGGTACCGGTGCCCCAAAGTTACGTAGATCATTATACAATCCTTCTTGCTCCATTACCCTGAACGCCCATTCTGCTCGGATACCAGCATAATAATCCTTCGGACTCGAGTACTTTTCGCTTTTGTAGTCATACATAAATGGAGGTAGCAGCCACACTTTCGGATTTCTTTGCCGGCGTGAACTTCCTGCACCTCTTGAAGACATTGTTAATAAAATTAAAAAAAAAAAATTAATAGTAATTGTATATATATTACTATTGTTATGACTTCAACAAACATCATACTGGGGTATTTATAGACATCATAGTGGTGCTAGGGCACTATGGAATAAGTGATACACGTGATATTATTTGATGTTATTCATTTCATGTAATTTTGATTACCCGTGACTTTGTGTACCTGTGATGTAGTCACGGACGTGGTTGTAAGATAAAATCATAATTGTAGGCCATAGAATCACAATGCAATCCCTTCATATTCGAGCAGTGCGTTGTCAAATAAAACAAAATACAGTGAGTTGTCACATCGCCACATGAAACTATTTTGTCATGCTTACTTTTGTAATACAATAAGTAGTCACTTGGAATTGACGATTTCAGTACGTATAGGTGTTTTCGAGAAATTATAAATGAAATCGAAAAATGAAATTTTCTTTGTATTAAAGTAATATTGTTCATAAACTATCATTGTTTTTCTCACCAACATAATAAAATGGTCACCAGCTAGGTAAACACGATTGGAACTTTGGTGCCTATATTTTATCTTATTTTCAGTTAATGAACTTCACAGTCATCTGATTTGTATTGTCATTACACAACCGTCCATCATATTTTTTTACCAACATAATGGCATTTTCTGCTTCTTTTCACAGTCGTAATAATGTGACTTAGATGAATTCTGAAATGTGCGGAAAAAACAAAGCATGTAAGTTGCACTGCAGAAGTCACATGCATCACGTAATGTCAAGAAAAAAGTCACAACGTATATAAGCATGGCAAAGTCAGAAAGTCACATGCATTACTGCATCACTGCATAAAGTGACATGCAGCATTGCATCACTGCACAAAGTCACATGCAGTGATGCAGTGATACACAAAGTCACACGCATCACTGTATCATTGCACAAAGTCAGATGCATCCCTGCATCGCTGCACAAAGTCACATACCTCCTACCTACTGTGCCCATTGGAATTATGCACAAACTGATAGGCATCACTGCATCTGCGGCACAATAGCCGATGCTACAGGCCGTTGATTCATTCATGACTGCACAAAGTCGAGTCTTGACAGCCGAATGCACTGGATAAGGTCAGCGGCATGCATGTGATCGAACAGGAAATTGCATACATACAGCTACCATGTGTATATATGGTATAAATATCGTAGCATACCACAACAAAAGTTTTACAGCTATTTCTAGCGATATCATCATGACATATACGGTGGTTGATCTATATTCAGCAATGGGTCGCTATTGGGTTGCAGATGGAGATGAATTTCAATACCCATTAAATCCAAATTTGCGTTACTCACGTGCCACCGTCAATACCATGAGAGCTGAGTGGGAATTTCACAAAACTCGAGCAAACGTTCTCGTTGAGCTATGCCGTGAAGTTAATCTTAAATTTCCTCGCCGGTTAGCCATGCGTATGCCAACTGACACTCCACAGTTGTTGCAAAGGGCATTGCATCGTATCCGCGACGAGGTTAATCGCATGACCCAACGTTTGCAAAGGTCCGGACTAATGAAGACCGCAAATGAGCGTGCCGAAGATGGGTTAATGGATGATGCACACCAGTACTACGCCTCGAGCAAACGTTCTCGTTGAGCTATGCCGTGAAGTTAATCTTAAATTTCCTCGCCGGTTAGCCATGCGTATGCCAACTGACACTCCACAGTTGTTGCAAAGGGCATTGCATCGTATCCGCGACGAGGTTAATCGCATGACCCAACGTTTGCAAAGGTCCGGACTAATGAAGACCGCAAATGAGCGTGCCGAAGATGGGTTAATGGATGATGCACACCAGTACTACGCCTGGAGCATGGATGTTATGTATGAATCTGATATTGAGATGTCAGATGATGATGATAATGAATGAAATTGTTTGGATGAACGCCCAGGGCATTTCTGTAATGCATGCAATTTGTAATGCTTATCCATGACTTATCAATGAAGCGAGATATTTCAATTATTTTTAGCCTTGAACAAACATATTTTTTATAGCTTCTTTACACGTTTTGTTCAAACCAAACGCGTTTGTAATTTATGTTCTCCTAAATTACGGATAATGAGAGAGGGGTAGAGATGTGAAAGAGATTTGTGTGATTCATCAATATAAATAAGAATAAAAAATTGTTAAATTATAATTGCGAATAAATAAGTATGACACTTACATCAGCTGTACAAGTTTGACACATACAAACAAAAAAAAGAAAAAAAAAAACCTATATAGTCCATATCGCAACCGCTAATGCCCTAACCTGCCCCCAGTCCCACAACCCCGACCGTGGATCTCCCTCCTCGGTCTCCTACGGTAGACTCTCTGAATATCTGGCACTCTCTCCCCTGCATGCGGCCCTCCACTGACTGCCTGTGGAGCCTGTGAGTGTGAGTGTGACCCCCCCTCTCCTGCATCTGATGCCCCTGATCCTACCTGTGCTTGTAGATCAGATACTGCTGTGAGCTGTGAAACTCCCACTCCCTCGTCTGGTGCAACTGTATCACGATCTGCAGCTGGACCCCGACCTCTGCCTCTGCCCGCACCCCGACCTCGGCCGCGACGTCCCCCACGACCATAACCTCTCCCTCGCGCTCTGGGGGGGGCTCAATATGGGCCTCATCATCAATGTGGGAGATGTCAATGAGAACTGCATCATGTGTACTCCTGGGCGCGGTCAAAGTAGTCCCCATAAAAGCAGGTGGTAACTGGGTGGGTGGGGTAACAACATCATGCATGAACCGGGGCGCGGTCGAAGTACTCCCCAGAAAAGTAGGCTGTAACTGGGTGGGTGGGGTAATAACATCATGCATGAAGTGGGGCGGTGACCAATCAGGGTCAGGGTCAGCATGCTGGGTAAGATGTACGTGTGGGGAATATGGAGAAATGTATGGGGTATCATGTGGTGGGGTGACTGAAGTCGAAGGACCTGCTGTGGCTGGCGCTAAACTGGGAGGCACTGACGTGGACGGAACTGATGTGTCTGGAGCAGCTGCTGCACTGTGTACACCGTAGTCCCCAAAATGCAGACGATCTACCCGATGGGCATGCTGGATCCCCTCGTACAATAACTCTCTGATCTCTACAAGGGCCTGCAGACCAAGCTGTCCATCACGTCTGAAAATGGCATCCTCAGCCAAGTGATATGACCTCCCAGCTCGAACCACCTGGAAAAAAAATCAGATATATTAGGCTATAGTTGACTGAAAATAATCAATTATGATATTAACAATTATCGGACATATAGTACGATACTCACCAATGCCTCGAGAGAAGGCCCAACTCCCTGATATCCGGCCTCGGACAGGTGGCTCGGATTACCGACAAGTAGGTGTGTATGTCGTCGATACCACAACATGTAAGGGTCGGGAGATGGGAGGACCCCATCGCTCCAGTCAGCCTGTACAATAGTGTCGCGACGGGCATCCCACAACTGTATGTATCGCATATGATGCAGACTCCAGTCAGTGCTGGCTCGGCCACGTCTATCCGTCGCATGCAACCGCCACTCGGTGTCACACCGATCCGGCACGGCCTGGACCCGACCAAACTGTCGGAGGACACGATCAGGGAGATGCCACTCAACCACGTCAAAACAAATGAGTGGTACTCTCGCCATCCATATATCCTCACCTAGGCGGCAGTAGTCTGGGAGCGTCTGGAGGACATCAACATAAGGCTGCCAGATAAACTACAATAACGACAAGTCTATTAAAAATCGCTCATAAACATATACAGTCCATATGACAATTAAAATTTAGGTATTTAAATTTGATACCTCGCCGTCTATCATCCGGTCAAGCTGGTCTCTATACACGACCACTACGTGGGTCGATACGACCTCGTGGCTCATGTCAACCCTCCATCGGCTACCTCGAGGTCCGGCCGGCATCTGCATGTCTCCCTGCCTGATGGGAACCTCACCAGGAGCAACTAGTTGCCGCCTAGACGGGGCAATGCGAATCAATCTCTCCCACGCCCAAATCTGCAATAGTTTGAACGCAATTACAATACTGATATATGCCATACAATATGAATTGACATGTAATAAAATTCTTACTAACCTGTAGCAAGACAAGGGGTCCTCCGATCTGAGTCACACCCACCTGAGTGGCTCGACATAACATCCTATACAAGCATGCCAAAGCCGCGGCGCCCCAGCTGTACTGGCCGATGACGTCTATGTCTCTCAACAGTGGCAAATACATCAGCTTGAGCAGGTTCTGTGACTTATCAGGGAGAAGTACCCCCCCAATAAGCCACAGAATATATGCTCGCGCATGCTGCTGTACTAACTCATCTGCAGCATGATCTGGAAAATCGCCCTGAAAATGCTCCGACAGCCACCTCACCCTCACTCTACCTGCCTATAAGTCTGCAGGTGTAGGTGCTACTCCCAATAGCTCAGCACATAGCGCTATCCACTGCTCCGTCGTCAATGATGGGTCAAGTCCAGTAACTGCTCGCCTATCAATCCGTAGACCGTATAGGACAGATACGTCCTGCAATGTGACGGTGGCCTTACCGGTCGGGAAATGAAATGTATGAGTCTCTGTGTGCCATCTCTCGACGAGAGCAGTAATGAGTGGGTGGTACAGTCTGATATGGCCTATACGATATACACCATAGAATCCCGCGCGTATTAGACACTGCAAGACTCTATGGTCCAATGGACGATCCCACAGGCCGGAATCTCCCCGTCGGCATGCCACCACGGTGCGTGACTGGTCCTGCATAACAGAATGAGTATTTTAAATTATAGCATTATCAAGGAAATCAAAAACAAAATGCAATGTATTTTCATTGTACGCGTAAAGTCCAACAAACGTTATTGCATACCGGGTCCTCCCATATACTGTCAGCCCGATGTGGATGACTCAAAAGGAGGACCTTATCAGGTAGATGTGCCATGAAGCCTGTACAGTTGAAAAACAAATACATTTTGAAAAACTGTATTGGTGAGCATGTAATTTAACTATATCAATTAAGCTCAAATTATTATGTACATGACGACTTGGAAAATAAATGTGGTCGATTATTTTAAAAGTATAAATTTGTGTACCATTAACATGGAAGCAATTAACTAAAATCAGAATTTTGCATATTATGTGCCATTAAATATGATAAGCAATTCAACATAACCTATCGTTATCTATGCTTCGGACTAATATAAAAATCTTTTACAAAGTCATTTTACGATCTCAGTTACATAAGCTTAATAATGACCAATAACATATGGATAGTTTTTGTATGTCAATATTTACAAAAAAATGGAATGATCATTTTTTTTTCAAAACTTCATTATTGATTTTGGCATATTTGACATAACCTCATTATTGATTTTGACATATTTGACAAAACTTCGTTACATTTATGGCATATTCGACAACTTCATTATTGATTTTGTAATTTTTGTTTTGCAATAAAGTATAAAATTTGTAAATTACGTACATGTAATTCATAAATTCTAAATGTACAAAATGCTTGAATCAGTCGAAATATTAAAATCTTAAAATGAAAGAAAAACTATGTGATTTTAAATAAAATTTTGTAATAAACATTTTCAATGAAGTAGAGAATAAAAACTATGATAGTTGTAAATTTTGTCAAGCAAATAAAACAATTACAATATATAAAGAATTAAACAATAGAAATGATCTATTACAAATAAAAAATGTTCTATTAAATGTATGACCCCGCTTACAAATAATGAATTATAAAAGAAAAGAAAATGATCTATTACAAATAAAGAATTACAAAAAGATCTATTACAATATGTAAGTATTACATAGTCTTCATCGACCAAGTCGCGCCGGACATGTTCGCCTGTCATGACCTGTCTGCTGGCACTCACTGCAACGAGCGGTCAAACGCCTATCTGATATGTCCATCTCATTCGGAATACGAGACATAGATGCACGACCCCGTTTCACTTGTCGCAGACGCAGTACATTAGGCATTAAAGTCCACTGCGGATCAGCCCAATAATCTTGATGCGGTATTGGATTGAAATTAGTTTCCCAAACCCTCATGTATACAGGAAGCCTATATACTAGATCAACGTACTCGAATGGATTGTCACCGCATTCAGACATTACAGCGAGCATATGAGAACATAGATAGTGTCGTATCTCATATTTCCCACAACTGCACGTGGGTTGATTCATCCGCACAATTTGTGTATTGCGACCTCGTCCATGGCGAAAAGATGTTTGCACCTCAAACACGCGGCGTGGCCTATAAAAAAATTGTAATAGAAACTAATGAAGTTCATGTTTTTAGGTGTAGTTAAATTGACAACATAATAACAATAATTTAATTTATATTACAAACTAACCTGTCATATGATATCAACTTGAAAGTATTTGCCCTTGCGATGCCATCCTCAATAGTTTTTTGCATCTCTCTAGGGTATTGGAACTCATTTCGTACATCTAGTTCAGCTTGGGCTCCCATCTCGTCAAAATATTTTACAAGCCGCCGAAATGTAAATTCAACCATAGCTGAGATAGGTAAGTTCCTTGCACCTTTCAAGACGCTATTGAAGCACTCTGCATCATTGCTAGTCAATACCCCCCACCGATGTCCACCGTCATACGAAAGAGCCCAGTCCTCAGGATTCATCTTGTAAACCCAAGTGATGGCTTCTTGGTCAATAGCTTGTATTTGTTGTAAGTAACCATTACACTTTCGTCGTTGATGAGCACTTCCTGCTTTCCATAGAAGTTGTTTCAGCTCCTTATTTCTGAACGTAGTGTTAAAGTTACTACAAACATGTCGAAGGCAGTGCCGATGATATCCAACAAATTGGAGCGAGGGATTCAACCAATGCCGCCTCACAGCAGCTAAAATACTCTCAGCTCGATCGGATATCAAAGTCACTCCCTGTCGGTCCATGACAATATGTTCCTTGATATTTGAAATGAAGAACGACCAAGACTCCAAACTCTCCTTGTTGACAACAGCAAATGCAAGCGGTAGTACTTTGCCATTGGCGGTGACAATCGTTGCTACAAGCAACACACCAGTGTATTTCCCGTATAAGAATGTACCATTTATGGTTATAACAGGCCTACAATATCTGAATCCATCGATGACGGGTTTGAAAGACCAAAAAACAAAGTGGAAGACGGGCATAATGGTTGTATTTCCGGTATATCTATGCTTCCATTGCACAATGGTGCCAGGATTAGATGTTTGTAATGCATACATGAATTTAGGCAACATCATATATGATTCATCCCAATCTCCGAATACCATTCTAATTGCCTTTGCCCTTGCATGCCACGCCTTCTTGTAATGTATAGTATAGTTCATGGACTTTTTTATGTCTTCGATGACATTCTTAATGGGCATATCAGGTTCGTTCTGCATACAACAATACCTATGAGTCAGATTATTTTGGTGTGAATCTTTAAAGACACAATTTTGGTGTGAACACTTTAAATAAACAATGTGTATATAAATATAAACATTTATTTTGTATACTCACTGCAACTTGTCCCAAAAGATGAGAAGCAATGTAACTGGAGCTAATATTTGTGTGGTCCCTATTCATTCGTGGGTATAAACAATGGTGAGGACCCCTATACTGCTTTATTTCAAAAAGCCCATGTCTCCTACTAAGAGATGCACGCAACCACCATCTCCAGTCGTGCTTGCAAGCACACACCTAAACGTCTCGCTTGGAGGCTACGACTTTATACTCTCGATTATTTGTTGCATGGTACAATTTCACAGCATGTACGAGTTGCTTCTTATCAACGAAAACCATCCCTTTGTCCAACTCTGGATTTTCAGCATTCCAGATTCGGTTACGGGGAACGACATCGCGGTTACTAATGTCAAAATCACCACCCATGTGAATGTTTTCATAGAAAGGGATTTCAGGTCTAGGTGGAATGGGGGCATTCTAAATATCAACGGGAGCGTCGACATCATCTTTTTCATCATCATCATCATCTGATCCGCCCAATAAATTTTCTTCATCACACATTTCATTCTCATCATTGTCTAGGGCGACATCAGGACCGTACATGTCACTGTCAGCAAACTGCACAGAATTAACCGTTTCAGCCATATTACCAGCAACTTCAACTGGAGTCGTATGATGGCTATAGGTGGGCACATCTTGGGTGTTATTGTGAAATTCAGTCTCGTATTCACCATGTGAACTTGATTCTCCACCATGGCCATGAAATGTCTGTTGTGTGTAGCCAGCTGCATAACATTCATTTGATTCATACATAGGAGACTGAAATGCTGTCGTGTCAACCCCATGTGTCAGCAATGTAGTGAACGGATGCGAATCCATCTGTGTTATATTCGGAAGATTCTGTACAACCTCTTTCTGAATGTACACTTCCAAACAATTTGGTGGTTCGAAATTTCCACCGATACTTAAAACGGTGTTCAACGCCTCATCGTCATTTATCGGTAATATTTTGTATTTGCTGGTTGCTTGCCACTGGCGATAAGGATATCTACATTTGAAGATCAATCGGACTGTTTTCCCGTAACTTGCGACCTTGGACATAAACATCTCCTCCAAATTGCCAAGTGTGGTGCCAAGTTGCACCCTATATATCCCTTTCGGCTCAGCATCATATGACACACCTTCATCGAGATCCCGAATTATGTTTCCCCCCCAGTAAAAGATAATTGGAACAGTTGCCATATACTTGCTTCAATGAAACAATAAATATTAAAATATCAACAATATACATATATCGAATTGTACTTGTAAAATAAACATTAAAATTTGCAGAAGCCACAAATAAAAGCAACCCTCTAATTTTTTATCAATTTATATTTTCCAATGTTGAAGGAACTGTAGAGGTGAAACATTAATTCAATTTGTATTTTGTCAACTATATATTTGTGTCTCAACTTGATTATTACTGTTTATTTTCTCATTTTTTTCACTTATTTTTATTCGTATAACAGAACAGCTGAGATTTCATCTATACGTGGAGTTATAGATTGTGTCTCATTTACTTCCTATGTGAAGACTCTTATCTTTTCAACGTGAATGTTCTTTGTTGTCATTGCTCTATTGTCTTAATCTAAAAAACACATAACAAGAAGTATACTTGTTGTCTTAATTCTTTCGAATTAGTGGCGAAAAATAAAACAGATTGAGAGATATTTAGTAGAGGGTGACGCAATTGATTTGGACAATATAAAATACAGGGTGCAAACATTGAGAGAGATTTTTTTAACCTGGTGATGTAATTGTTCAGATTTATGGAAAATATAAGTTAATTTGATTTGCTCCAACTTGTGCCATTACGGACCTTAATGACAAAGTTATTTCCTATGTGAACTAGTAACCCTCGTTCATTTTGTAGAGGGCATAGAGGCTTTCTTATAAAATTAAAACAAAAAACTGATTTTGGATCATTTTGGATCGTTCTGAAAAGTAAGAAAAAAATTAAATTTATTTACTCCTTTTTTTTCTTACACATACAAAAACAAAAAAATAATTACAGAGATAATTTATAATGGCAAAAAATTAGAGATAATTAAATTAAAGTTGGTGGTTAAATGTATGGACTACATTTTGGATAGTTATCCATGTGAATCTATCGGGCCATCCGTACCAATTATTTGATATTACAAAACACATGCTTACCCATCAAAGTGCCAATTTTTTTTTTCCCTTCTTACGTACGAAATTGCTATGGACTATTAATTAAAATAATTTATTACTCTTTTCATGCATATATTGTGACTACTCTAATAATGACTTCTAATTATACAAACATGAATAAACATTATTAAAACATAATGTTTACATTTTCCTTTTCAATGGTAGTGGACAATCACAAAGTGAAAAAGGCGATAAGTTAGTTCGTTCAATACCCATTTCAAAAACTTTTTCAAATTTTCTTCAGTTTTCTGAGAAAATTTTAATTTGTACTAGAATACTATTATATGTATTACAAATTCAGCTCATTAAATTTTTTAATCATATTTTGGCTGCCTGACCCCAAATATAGTGAAATAAACCAAACGAAATTAAACCAAATATTTTTTTTTTAAAAATCAAATAGAGTCAAATTTAAATATTTTGAGAAACCAATAAAAATATTTCTTTTCAATAAAATAGAGTCAAAATTAAATATTTTGAGAAACCAATAAAAATATTTCTTTTTAATAAAATAGAGTCAAAATTAAATATTTCAGAGAACATGATCTTTTCATGGAGAGAAAATTAAATATTTTTTTAATCAAATACATTCAAAATTAAATATTTTTTTGTTTAATAATTATATTTTGTAGAAATTAGACATTAACAATTTCTGAACCATAATTTGATTCAAAAAATGTAGACATTTTGATTCACAAGCATAATTTCAAAATTCCAATTTCTGATTTCAAATTTCAAAATATAGACATTTCATAATTCCAATTCAACAATTCTCAATTACATGAATTTCGTAATATGACATTAACAATTACGAATTATATGAATTACAATTTTTACTAATTTTATTCTTAATTAAACAAAATTACTTTTAAAACCATAATTTGAAACCCTAATTTCCTTTTAATTCCTGTTAACAAGCAAAAAAAAAAAAAAACTCACAAGCATCATTTCAAAATTCCATTTTCTGATTTCAAATTTCAAAATATAGACATTTCATAATTTCAAATCAACAATTCTCAAATACATGAATTTCATAATATGACATTAACAATTATCATTTATATGAATTTCCGATTTTTTAATCGCAATTCTTAATTAAAAAAAATTACTTTTAAAACCCTAATTTCCTTTTAATTCCTCTTCACAAGCAAAAAAAAACAATTTCCAATTCAACAAATGTACGTTGGTTTATTCAATATTCAAAATATAGACATTTTGATTCACAAGCATAATTTCAAAATTCCAATTCCTGATTTCAAATTTAAAAATATAAACATTTCGTCATTTCAATTCTCAATTCTCAATTCTCAATTATATGAATTGATGATTTACGAATTTCATCATTCCAAATTTCAATTCTCAATTCTCAATTCTCATATTTATGATTTATTTAAAAAATTCAAAAAATTCCAAACCCGATTTATGATTCAAAAGCATAAAAATTCAAAAGCATTAGAACCCTTAATAATGTGAACCCTAAAATGACATCCTAATTTGAACAATCCTAATAATGTGAACAATCTGATATTGAACCCTAATTTCATCACCACAACCACACTGACAAAGCATAAACATTCATAACCATATTCAATTCACAAGCAACATCCAAAAATTCAAAAGCAAAAAAATTCCACAAATTCAAAACCATTCGCATTTCTGATTTCCAAACCCTGATTTCTGATTTCAAAAAATTCCAAACCCTAATTTCATAACCACAATGATAACAACCCTAACACATTTAATAATTCACATGTAAAACCCTAACATTGACAGAAAAATACAACACATTTACAAACACAAAAACTAAATACATAAAATTAGGGTTAATGTCATACCACGGAGAGAGAGAGAGAGAGAGCAGAGATAGAGAGTGAGAGCAGAGACCGAGGGCAGAGACCGAGAGCAGAGAGCAGAGACCGAGAGCAGAGAGCGAGAGCAGAGCTGAGATGAGCTGAGATGGAGGAGGGTGAGAGATGGAGAGTGAGCTGAGAGCGAGATGGAGAGCAAGACCCAAAAAACCTAAGTCTGAAAAACGTATGCAAATGAGGGGGGGGCTTCGTATATATGAGGGACGTTAAAAACGCTGATTGAAAAAGCGTTTTCATTTAAGTAAACTCTCTATTAGCAATAGCGTTTTTCTGGCAAAATTTTTTTGTGTAAAATTGCTATTAGCAATAGCGTTTTTCTGGCAAAACAATTTTGTGTAAAAAGCGCTGTTCTTAACAGCGTTTTCCTTGGGAAAAAAATTAACCCTAGAAGCGCTATTTGTAAGAGCGACTTCTTAATCAAAGTCGCTATTTGTAATAGCGATTTTCTTGTTCATCTACTTTTGCGCTCCTAACAGTAAAAGCGCGAATAGTAATGGCGCTTTAGTTTAGTTTTGGAATTCCGTCAGAAGTTGGCCTAGTTTTGGAAATATAATGTAAAAAAGGCTTATATTGGGAAAAGCCTCCGTTTGAGAAGATATATATATATATTATTTTTTTTGATTTTTTATAAAAATATATGTATAAAATAGAGTGTCATATAATAACGTATAGTGACTTTTTAACTTTTGAGTTAAAATAGTTACTCCTCATACGAGACCTAAATTTGAGTAAAAATTTGATTAGAAGCTTTCTTTGATATCAAGTGCTCGAATTTTGGAGTTTTATCAAAATACTGATCGATCTGGCGGATGATCGAGCAAATGTCCGGCCGTTTGACTAGCCAGTGTAAATTTTTCTGTCTTTTTTGCCTTGAGGCGGTCGACCGGTCAATGTAATTTTTTCACAAATTTTTGCCTAATCATCCGAAGGGCATTCGACAACAGCAATGAATAGTAATTTAATAAAAAAGACATTGGTCCTCAGTTTAATGAAAGAAAAATGAAATCCTCAATTTTCGTTGATGCAATTGTTAGAGCAGGAAAAGAACTCATTTTTCATCAAATTCAAATTTGATAAAAGGTTTGAGTGATCATTGGAAATGGTTTTAGATGACCGGTTGAATGTCGGATGATCGGTCGAACGATTGACAGGTACAAATTCAAATAATTTAGACGATCTCAAATATAATAGATGTAGCATTGCCGCTGATTTAAATAGAGAGATACCGATATCAACCTTAGGAGTGTGCGTGGTATAATTCGGGCAGTTTGAGAGTAAAATTATAAATTGAATAACGGATTAGCGGACTGGCTGATTGACAAACTGCGATTTGAGCGATTTTAGGGAGATTGACGGATTGAAGAACATTCTAATTAATTATCAAGCTTTGCATAATATATAACACTAATTTGCATAATATTTTTCATATATATAACACAAACTAATTTTATATAATATTTTCATATATATAACATAAACTAATTTTACATAATACTTTTTACGCTCGATCGACCATTCTTGCATTTTTTCACCTTTTTTTGTGTCTTTCGCTCGAGCGGCCATTCTTACACTTGAGCGGTTTGTGTGCATATCAGTCCGAGAGGAAACCACTTTCAGACACTTTTTCACCTCTCTCTCTCTAAAAAAATTCAAAGCCCTAGATCTTCGCTCTTTCTCTCTAGTTCTTGAACTCTAGCTCCAAATACTCTCAATCCGTGGATTTCCTCACCTTACCCCTTTGGAGAAAAACATTGAGCACGTCGAGGGTTTCATTTTAATCAGAGCATTTTGTGTTTTTGATTTCGTCAAGTTCTACCCTTGTTTCCTCCTTGTCTTCTACTTTGAGATAGGATTTCTTTGACTCTTTTATATGATTTTTAGCTTAGTTATTTGTTCTTTAAAAAGGGTATTGATCTGGGACATTTTGGGAAAAACTTAGATTTTGGATTTGAAATCAAAAGAGAGGTTTTCCAAACGGATTCTTGAAAATGGTTGTGAGGATATATTTATGAGTGAGACATGTTATAATGGTGGATATTTATTCTTGAAATTGATTTTGTAAAATAAAAGGGATTTGTCCTAGATTTTGGATATTTGGAATTGTGAAGGGTAATGGAAAATGATGTTGAGTATTGTGAAATTTGAACGATATTTATGTTGATGATGATGGTGGAGTTGGATATGTAGTATTACTCCCTTTGTAAATGATGAAATTGTATCTTATCATTTAAATGGAAATAATTGTTTTAGGCTACTGATGAAGGATAGTTTTGATTATTGTAGACATTGAATGAAGACTAAGCCGAATTGAAACTAATTTCTCATACATTGTGCATGGAGCATCATTTCATATCAAACATTGTAAATGTATTAATTTTTGAGAAAAAATGGGTGAATACTGTGGTGAATCTGGTTAGGGGGTTGTGGTTGTGGTTTTATTATGTTGGCATGTGTATCCTTGGTGAAAGTCCAGAAACCCGCGCAGTAGTCCTCAATCCTTCTAATTAGCACCAGTAAAATGGCTTTGGTAGTGCTTGTATAGCCTACTGACAGACATATACCTAGAGATTCTCAGTGTGTTGTATCCACTGCCTTGTTTTCTATTATAAAAGGATTATTTTCATGAATTGATTTTATATTCTGGCATTGCATTATTTTGAGATAGAAAATGAGAAATGTTTGACAAATGGCATGCCTGTGTATTCACCTTATAATTTTGCTAAGATTCATATACTGTGTTAGAGTATCTTTACTGGGATGTGGCTCACTGTAGACCGCCCAAACTCACTCCGCGCGAGGGCGTGAATCGGGTTCTAGCTACTACAGTTTGGAAACCTATCACAGTTCTGAATCTAATCTCACAAAGTACAATGTAAGACTGATAAATCACCAAAGAGTTCAAATCCGGCAATTGGTTTTGAAAAATCAATTTTGAATCAAAAGCGCCAAACATGGACTGCTTTGCCAGATTTCAGAGTCATCACCTAAATATTTTTTTTTTGGGAAACTTAGGAAACCCTGCCTCGTGAAGTTGTCTCGGCTCGGGAACTTGGGTACGAGAGAGGAAGGTCCTGAAATGAGCACCCCCGCTCCTCCGATCAAAGGATCGGCCTCTACTAAACATGATATGTTGTTTTCATAAACACATGTGTTCTTATTCCAGTTATTAATCTAGAATTACTATGTGATGCGCACAGCATACAAGTATAGACTGAATCACTCAAATTGGAACAAAATATCTCATGTTTGTTTGTGAAAATGGTTTGGAATTGCTACTCGCAAGTAGGCTAAAACGCGGATTTGCCACCATCAAGTGGGCTTAAAACATGATTATTTGCCACAAATAAGTGGGCTTAAAACTCACATTTTGATGAATTGTTCCAATTCAAGCAATGAAGCCTTCATCCATAGGCATTCATGCAGTTATAGCAGTTAAGCAAATCGCCTCATGGCAAGCATGCTAAAAATGGCAACATACACATCTCATGCAGTATGCTAAAGTGTAAACACTTACAGTGTACTCCGAGTCAAAACAGAAGCTAATTAGTAATCAATGCATGATCCTAGCCATGTTAAATGCCTAATACAACACATACAGAATGCAACTAAAGAGGCTCGACTATCTAATCATGTCATATGATTGCAACAATTTGATACATGTATTCAAATAGAAATTGAAATACAATGTAGTTTGAATGATGCACCGAGCCCGGTACATGTAATACAAACGAATGATGCAAACATGCATAGCATAAGGTATGCTAATTGAAATATGCTCTAAACTAACCATCAAAAGCTGGTAAGTAAAAGGGAGAAAGAAATGGGGTTGGAAGACATTCACACACACACGCACACTTATTACGACATTTGCCCTCTCGACGGAGGGTCCGAATAATAAGCTAACTAGCTACGCTAATTAAACTAATTATTATAAACCAAAACTAATTAACTATTCCTAGTTAACTAATTATTACAAAACAAATCGATTAATCAAGCATATTAACCAATTAAATACAAAATCGACGAATTAGCTAACTAAGTAAAGTAGCTAAAGCAGTTAAAAGAGGTCCTTGGGGCGAGGGGTGCATGCATGCTCAATCGCCTCGCTCAGAAATCCATTGCTATGCCCAAAATTGCCTCTGTTTGCATTTGATTTGATCTCTGAAAAGTGCACTGACTTCCAGATTGCTTTTGCTCCAACATGGGGACCTCTTAGTGGGCTGTCGACCAGAAAAGGGGGCTGTGAAGCCCCCGAAATATGTTTTCACTTTAAAAACCCTAATGTTGAATTATTTTCTTAAAGCCCCTCAGTTACTTGAATTAATTCGAATCTTGTTGGTTAGCACTACTATTTTTATTTTTATCGAAACAGGAATTACCCTAGCCGGATTAGGTTCCCTAACCTAATTTAATTCCACCTATGTTACATGTATTTAACTCCAAGCCCTCACTCTTTATTTAAATTCAAAACTTACCCAAAAGCTAGTACTTGTACCTTGTACCTTGAAGTACCATCAATCTTGTAAGATATATATATATATATATACACCTTGAAGAGTGTGCCCTAGGACCAAAACTAATAAAATAATAACTCCATCACACTTCCCCAAGGCCAGCCACCCTAGGAAGAAGAGAGGAGCCAAATTTCAAGATTTTTGATCATGATATTCTAGGAAAACCAAAACCTAGTACCCTAGACCTAGGATGATGTTCCCTATACTAGTTACCTTTCAACTAAAAATCAACTAAATAATGCCTAATCCTATGATTTAGCACCTTAGTTACTCCTATCCCATTAGACTCCAAGCAAAATCCTAACCTTCCCATCAATTTTCAACTAGTGGGATTTTTGTCCTTTTACACCAAATTGCCTATATATACCAACCTCCCCTAGCTTGGCAAGACACAAACACCACACCCACACACACACATTCGGCTAGAGAGAGGGAGGAGAGCAAGAGAGAGAAGTCTAGAAGAAGAAGAGGAAGAAAGAAGAGAGCTTTCTTGTGCAAAGCTTAGTAGGTAAGCCACAAACACAACCTTCTCTTTCATTTTCTTTTTTTCAATACATGTTTCTAAAGGTTCTAAATAATGTTTTCAGAACTGATATTACTAAGTTCTTATGTTAAAAAGTGCTAAGGGTTGAGTATTGATTCCATCTCTCTTGTATTTTCCCCATTTTGGCCCAAAACCTTTTTTTTTTTTTTTTTTTTTGTACCAATCTCTTAACTTTGCAAAGGCACTCCTTCAAACAAATTTTCTGAGTTAAATATATGATAGTTAGCATATTTTCTTCAAAAAAGAAATGAAACTTTCCCTTGGTGGAATCCCTTTTTTCATAAATCTTCTTGTTTTGGGCAAAGTACCCTAGAATCTGTTTTTGAGCCCACTTCCAGAAATTCTAGAAAAATGTATAAAATTATTTTGGACCTCTATTTTATGTCAAAACCTTCCTTAGGGTGTTATATTTCAACTAAAATTGGTTTCATCAAAAAAAATTAAATGGTTTGCAAGAAAATCAATTTTTCGTAACAGTCGACGGATCTGGACAGAATCTGGACAGCGCTGGAATATTTTTTAAATAACTTAAAATCTGGAAAAGCAATCCCATTTCGAAAAAATGTTCTAGAAACTAGATTAAATCTTCTACTAACCATAGGAAAGCCAAGTCTAGTGAAGGATCTAAAATAGTCCTTTCATTTTAATCTTTATGTGATATTAAATCTGGAAATTTTGTTATGCATGGATGTTTTATGCCTTGTATTCATGAAAATGTTTATTAGTTCATGATCATATCCTGGCATGATATTGTATGTGTTATGTTATGTTCTTCATCTTCTTCACCTTATTGATATATGCTTGTGTGGATATTTTTATCTTGTTAAGTTGTCTAACCTTGATGTAAAATATTTAACTCAACGGGAAACTTAATGGGGAGGGTATTGGGTTTTCGAGCACTTGAGTGATGAAAAAAATGAGAATATGTGATATATGAATTGTTGGGATGCGTTCCCTTTTGAAAGTTAAATTCTTGCACAAGTGGTTTTCGGAACCCTTGAACGGAGCGGTTGTATTCGGACCCTAAGTGGTTTGGTGTAAGGAGGGATTCGGGCAAGGCCCTATTTTACTGTCTCTTTTGAGGCCCTGCGGTTGGCGTTACACGGTACATAACCGTTGGTAGGCATCCGAGGTTAGGTCTGTAACAAAGCAGCAAAAGAGGGGGCATACCGAATAATCCGCGTCCGATTCTCATGGTTGGGGGGACGAAATCTCTTTGGGGAATTTCTAGCTGCTAACAACCTAACTTAACCCTTTATTTATTTAATTGAGTATTATGCTTTATTACTTGATGTTATAATGGTGATTGTGTATTGAACTGGAAAAAAGGGGTAGGGTGTGTGTGTGTTTACTGGGCATTCAAAGCTCACGGCGTATCATGCCAGGTGACGAAGCGGAACTCATAGCTGGAGGCAACGAGCCCGAAACTTTCGAAAACTTTTGGCTATCCTAGAAAAATTAGAAGTTTTTTTTTGGATGTTTTGTAAAGACTCATTTGAAGACTTAAGTTTTCTTCTGGAATGTAATGGAACCATCTTTTGAGTTATATATATTGTGATTGTTATGTATTTATATTCTATGTAAGAACCTTATCATTGCTTATAAGACCTTGTGTCAATACTTTTTAAGATCTGTCAAAAGGGCAGTGCGCTGCCTAAGAAAGCTGGACTTAGAAGGGAGGCTAATTTGACTCCTCTGGTGATTTGGGATCTTATTTGGTTATTGACCATAGGACTCATTAGTGACTCTCCCTTGACTGCAACCAATAGTGTAGAACCGGGGCGTCACAGGGGCTGTAGACTAGAAAAACTGGTTGTAGACCAGAAAGAGTGGTCGGTCAACCACCCCTACTGGTCAGCTGACCAGCTGATTTGCCAAACTCCAGTTTTGCTACAACAGAGAACAACAAGGGGCATAGCAGTGTATTTGTAAGATATGTGTGCACAACCACCCTCCCTATCATTTCTCAAGCTCAAGGGAGTGCGGTACTCGACTCTCGGGCCACCAATCGAGCATCGCAACGCATAATGGCCAAGAAGCCAAGTTTGCACAAGTCAATGTCAATCAATGCACAAATAACACATAAGGGCCTCCACCTCTATCATGCTCGATCAAGAGGGTCGGTGACTGAGAAATGTGACATGTTTCATCACTTCAAGTATGAAACGTCCCACATTTCTTGTGTTTGGATTAACGTCCGATCCAAACACATGCAATGCATCACAAACATGTTATCTTGACATGTTTTACTTTGATTAATTTTGTTTACTCATTTTAGATTAAGTCCAAAAGTGAGAAGTACTCTAATTTGAAAGACGGACTAAGCCATAAGCTTCTTGAGCATGAAAGAAGCATCATGCCCTTGAGCATGAACGCCTCAATTTCGTGTTCAAACCAATAAAGGGCTTAAGACCTCTTTTAAAGTGATACAACAAATGAAAGATGGCATGCAATAGAGTGCAATGACATGTATTTCAGCTCTGAAATGACATGCTAAACAACATCAAATCATGCAACAATGCATGCAACGCATGCTAAGAGCCGAAAGCATTGAAGCAAGCAAAGAGCATAACACTATAGGCATGCAATACTAAGCACAAATGACCAAACCAACCTCGGACAGAGGTTAAACATGCCAAAACAGTGGCCTAATCATGTTGAAAATGAAGCACCAAAAGCTACAACAACATGCTCATGTATTGGCTCGCAAGCTAGGCATTAAACGCAACTCTCAAACACAATGAAGGCATGAATTACATGAGAGTATGGCAAGGCTATATGCTCTAAAATAACATGTTAAATAGTGCCATACCATGCAAACATTACATGCGCAACATGTTAAAAGCCCCGAAACTCAAAGCTAGTCAAGGCCCTTTACACTACAACCATACTAAGCAATGCTCAAATGACCCTAACCATTCAAAACAGATCTAAGGCAGGTCAAAATAGGGGTAAAAACATACTAGACTTGTAGCATAGATGGCAAGAACAATAAGCTCATGTATTGGCTCACAAACAAGGCATAATGCTCAACTTTTCAAAAGCATTGAAAGAATGATTTAAGTGGAAGTATGGAAAAGATATAAGCTCTGAAATCACCTACCAAATGATGCCATATCATGCACACATCACAAATATAGCATGCCATGAGCCTCAAAACTTAAGACTAGTGAAGCCATTTACACTATAGCTATACAAAGCAAGCCCCAAAGGACTAAGATGACTCAAAATAGTCCTAAAGCATGTCAAAATAATGCCAAAATATACATGGAGTATAGCCAAGACAAGCTAGCATGAAAGGCCAAAACACCGAGTACACTAGGCTAATGGGCAAGATTGCACTACAAGTGCCAAAACCAAGCAAGAGATGACTCCACCAACCAAAATCAGAGTTATGAAATGGAAAATAATGGCTAAAAACATACTTGAACTAAGTAAATTCAAAGCACAAAAACATGCTACTTTGCAAGGCTGCAAGTAGGATTACACTACAAGTGCAATAAGCATGCAAGAGGTGACCATGAAAGCCAAAAACAAAGTTAAGGCAGGTCTGAAAAGTCCCAAAAATGAGCCTAAACAAAGCCACAAAGAAGTAGAAACACATGCTCTTTTGATGGGCCATCAACACAAGCAAACAAGAGAAGATGAGGAGGGACAACCCCCACCCATTTGGGACCTCAAAACCACATTTTTACCATTGAAATTCCTTTGAGTTTCAGTGGTAAGAAGGCCAAAAAGAGATGGATTCAAAGGCCTTAAAAGATGGCACAAAGCAAGGCAAAACAAGCCACCAAAGGAGGTAAACCACCCCTAACTCAAACTAGGTCTTAAACAATTATTTTAAGCACTCAAAAATAGAACTTTTTTTAGTTGAAAGCTAAGCCTAAAATAACATGCAAAGGTGGCCAAATATGCAATCAAAATAAAGCTTAAAAGGGAGAATATGACTCACCCTTGAAGAACAACAAGAACAACAACTTCTTGAGCTCAAAACTAGCTTTTAGAACAAAAATACACCCTCCAAGAATCTCAGCAACAAAGATGGTGGTGTTTGGCTAGGAGGTTGTGTGCAAATATGCAAAGAAAATGCAATTTCAAGCACTATAGAACACAATATATATATAGAGAGAGGGAATTCTAGAGAGAGAGATATATATTTTTGTTCTCTAAAAATTTGAACCCCTTGGAAGGGAGAGAGAGCTCCCCACTTATAGAAAATGTAAGGAAAAGCTTGCATGAATCCCTTCCTACGTGTAGGAATGATGCATTCTGTGCCTAACAGCTGGCATAGCTGACACCAAAAATATCTGCAAAAGCAAAAAAAGGCCGTAGACCACTTAAAGTGGTCGACCGACCACCTCCCCTAGTCTACCGACCACCTCAGGTGGTCGACAAGGGAAAAAACTGGCTTGTAGGGGAGAAAAAGGGTCTACAAAGAGAGGAGAAGGTAGTGGCAGGTTGTAGACCACTTAGGCTGGTCGACCGACCACCCACCCTAGCTGACCGACCACCAAAAGTGGTCTACAGGTAAGAAAAGTGGTCTACAAGGGAGAAAACTGGTTGGTAGGGGAGAAAAGTGGTCTACACCCCTACTTCTCCCTCCAGGCAAAAGGGGGGATCAAGGGTTAGCTTAGAACAAGCACAAAACCAAGAAAGTTCAGAGAATCAGAGGCAAGGCGTAGCCGACAACCCCGGGGACTCCAAACGAGCGCAAACATGCGCAATCATCGAGTACTCAATCGATGACGCCCAAGTCTTTAAGACGGTCAAAAATGGGGTGTCTACACTCACCCTATGTGGAAAAAAACTTTCAGGTGCTGATGATATGCCTCCACCAAGGACATAGCTTGAGAGAATTTGAAGCTTAAGGCTTCATTTTTGGTTTATTGATGTAATTATTTTTGTTTGAGTCTCAGGCTTTACTTGTATTGAGTTTAAACTCATCTTGTTGTAACCGAGTATCGTCTTGGAAAGTTGTAGCCATTAAGGCATTTCATTACTTGGTTTTTATTTCTCTTTTACTCTGGTATCCATGCCATATGCTATAGATTCAGGATTTAGAATTGGTGAATATATATATTACATATGTCATCTTTTGTATTGGTTAGAGATATAATGAAAGAGAATATATAATGTTGTTGATCAATTGTACGTAATGATTATGAGATGGGTTGTGCTATTTATTTCGGGGCGTAACAACTCGTATCAAAGCTATCAGGTTAGAATACTTTGGGATCGTGGGATGTGATTTTACCACAATGGATTCTCTTGCTAGATGATATTAGAAATAAACCTGGTATGCTATGTGATAACATGCTTATGTGACTATATGGGTATGGGATTTAATTTCTTAGATATTGATTGAGTCTACGAGTTTCTAGAACTCCTGTTAGAAGAGCACTTGATCACTGCTATTTCTAACTGGAACTCTGACAATGTTGTGGGACGGTCAGTATCTAGAAAGGAAATTCATTTGTGTTTTATGTGGTTATGTACTTAAATGGAATGAATTAATTATGGTCCATTGTATTAGGACGTGAGTGAATTAGCTTCGGTACATTTGTGAATGTGCTAATCTATTGTGTTACCTTTATTAGGATGTCAGGACATGGATGTAGTGGTGGTAGGCGTAGTAGGCCTAGGCGGTAGGAGGTGCCATTACCAAATGACATTCTGGCACAAGAGGAGGAAGTTGGTCAGGCTAACGTGGCCGAGCCAATAGTTTAACAAGCCATAGGTGCTTTGGCCCGAGAAATGGCTGGTGCTTTGCGGGAGTCAATGGACATTCTCAAGGTTGAGAATCAAGTTCAGGCCCATGCAGTCAAGGCGGGCTGTCTTTTCTAAAAAGAGAGTTCTTTTGGTTGAATACGGATGATTTTTTGAGGGATCCAAAGGAGCCATTGAAAGCAGATGAGTGGCTAGAGCAGATGGCAAAGACGTTCGAGATGCTTGGCATCGAGGACGATGGTTTGAAAGTGACCTTGGCATCCTTCCAGTTGAAAGGAGATGTGAGTCAATGGTGGAAGTATGCGTGTGGGCGCATTGGGGTGACTTGGGAGACCTTTGTCAACGCCTTCCAAGACAAGTTCTTACCTCCTAATGCTATGAAGAAGTTAAGGGACCAGTTCTTAAAGCTCAAGTAGCTGAACACACCTGTTACAGAGTTTGAGGTAGCTTTTACTAGCCTCTCTAGATTTGCACCGGAGCTGGTGGCGACGGAGGAACGCCGTTGTGTTGAGTTTGGGAAGAGTATGATAGCCGGACTCCTAATTAAGGTGACCGGGTCTATGATTAGGGATTACAGTCGTCTTGTAGAGGCGGTGGCTCACTTAAAGACTGTGATTCAGACTGAGGAGGAGAAGATGAGGGTGTTACGACCTAAACCTGCCCCTATAGGTTTAGTGTCGTAACCGGTCAGTAATCCTCGGATTACCAAAGGCCTTTGACCTGAATATCATCAAATACAAGGGGCTACAGAAGCAAATATATAAAATACATTGTCCATAGAGCTATGCTGACGTATATGGGATGAAAATTTAAAAACCAAAACTTTATATACATAGGCATGACGCCATACATATAGTAGTCCCAATCACATTCATTACAGAAATACAAAAGGGAACTAAGCCCATATATAGATAAATAAAAGCTTGTTCACGTATCAAAAGAAAACAAAGTGTTAAACGTTCACAAAACATGGCCACAAGGCTTGACTTAATCCGGAACCTCCTCAGGAGGCACAATGATTGGCTAACAAAACAGACTCTAGGTTATCAACTCTGAGCCTAGTTACGCACCTGGTCGCCTACATACATAATATAAGTAGCGAGCAAAGCCTAGTGAATAATAACAAAGTAAAGGTTTTAATGAATGATGTCTAGTCTCGTATCATATCAATCAAAGAGATAAGCATAGTCATATCAAACACAGAGCCATATTCTTATTCGTATTCAAATCATATGTGGTGCATCCATTAGCATTAACATATCATGTATGGTCAAGCATATCAAGTTCCATAATGGAACCTCCGGTACCGGTTAACATATCTCATACATGGGCCACGGTATTATTTCCCCGGGCAAGGGCCTGGCCGCGGTATTATTTCCCCGAGCGAGGGCCTCATGACCATAAGCCACAATATTATTTCCTCTGGGTGAGGGCCTCTGCTAAGGATACCACATAGACATTTCAAAGAAGTGGTTCATCATTTATGTAATCACAACATATCCTTTTGTATCTTTGAAAAACAGTTCATATCATAGCATAATATTCAAAAAGTACTTCATATCAAACATAACTTTACTAAGTTATTATCCATAGATTG
This sequence comes from Camellia sinensis, assembly GCF_055761805.1. Taxonomy (NCBI): domain Eukaryota; kingdom Viridiplantae; phylum Streptophyta; class Magnoliopsida; order Ericales; family Theaceae; genus Camellia; species Camellia sinensis. Next base: position 90,407,429 of record NC_138965.1, read on the forward strand.
TTGCACAGACAACTCGATAGCAACCAATGGATCAATATTTACGGCATGTGATCTACACAAACATAACAGATACACAAACTGAAACACATGCTCGGATCATACTTAAATCATTTTATTTCATTCCTCGTGTGTTTCTAAGTCTTATTATTATTATTATTATGTCTTAATCATGGCCTAGGAATGCCTTGGATGCAATGAGGATGCAAAAAGTGCACTTGAGAACACTTAGGCAAAAATGCTAAAAACAGGGCCTTGCTCAAGCGGAGGGTCAAAGATGTGAGTGATCACTCGAGTGGTCTGTAAACTCTATAAAAGTATTGATTGCTTGATTTTTTCGTTCGATGGTCGCTCGGGCTTGAGATTGTGATCCTCGTTCAAGCGCAACTCTTGTCGCTCGAGCGATCTGCAAAATGTGTCAACTTCTGGAAGCATACATTTTATGCTTAAGCCAACTTTTGGTCGTTCAAGTGAGAATGTAAAATATAGAGTAGTTGCTCGAGCGGAGAGATAGAATCTAAAATTTCCATATTGCTCTACCATGTTTAAAACTCGAATTCAACTCATCAAAACTCATCCTTTTGGGCCAAAAACTTGAGGAAACAAGTGTAAACTTGGAAAACATTGGGAATTCAAAATCATTTTGCAATATCAAGGCCCAAAAGCTTGCCAATTGTGCAAAATAGAACTCAATTCTTTGAAAACATAACATGCGTGTATTGCCTTGACTTCAAAACTTTCAAAACATGATCATTTGATATAAAATGGTATCAAACAAGATGAATTCTCAAAATAATGGTAAGATGAACACATGCATGAGTGAATTCTTTGAAATCAAACTCAAATTGTGATGAGATGAACATGCATGCATCGTATGATCTATATTCCTTCATTTTAGCTCAATTCTAGTATTACACAACTTAATTCTTTGGATTCATGTGCTAAATGATTCAATTCCAAAGTTACAAGGTTGAATTCTTACCTAGAAGCCTTAATTCCCTTGATTCCTAGCAAGTCTTGCTCAATACCACCAATTCCTTGAATTTCCGAGCTAAATTCTTTTTTGAACTCAACTCTCTCTCTCTCTCTCTCTCTCTCTCTCTCCACGTTTGACGTTAAGAAAATGAGAAAATAGAGGTGTAATTAAAGGCCTAAGCCAACAATGGGCCTTATATAGGCTTGGTTAGTGATATATAATTAACGGCTAATCATTTGATATTTTTAACTCTAATTATTTGATTCCAAATAGAATTTCAATTGAACCTACCATAATGTTCTAAAAATCCCAAATAACTTATAAGCCAAGTCAATTTCGTGATTGGATGCCGATAAGGCTTTCAATTCACAAAACAAAGCGGAAATATGAATAGATATTCCTATGATAGACAGATATAAACACAAATAATACAACACACATGCAATTAATTTAGAATTTCACCTTAATTACTTATTAGGCATCTTTAATCATGGTTTAGCAGTTAATCATAGGTCAGGATTGTTACAGTCTTCCCCCTTTAAAGAGTTTGGTCCTCTAAACTCGAATTACCTTCATTCTGAAAGAACATCGAGTCCAAAGGAAACAAACCAGGGTATCTTCTCATCATATCTTCCTCCGTCTCCCAAGTTGCATAGGTCCCTCCGTGGTTTCACCAATCAACTTTTACCAACGGTATTTATTTGTTCTTCAGTCTTTGATTTGGCGGTTCATAATCTGAATTGGCCTCTCTTCGTATGTATAGTCATCTTTCAAGAGCACATAATTTGGTTCAATCACGTAGAACGGATCTCTCAAATACTCTCACAGCATTGAAACATGAAAGACATTATGCATGTGTTCCATGACTGGCGATAAGGCCACCCGATGCGTCACCGGATTAATTTTCTCAAGGATTTCATATGGCCTAACATACCTTTGCCTTTCACTCCGAACCGCGTTTACCCTTTCATAGGAGTCACTTTGATGAATACATGGTCCCCGACCTCATATTCTCTGTCTCTTCTCCAGACATCTGTATAACTCTTTTGGTGACTTTGTGCAGTTTTCAGTCTCTGTTGAATCAATTTCACTTTCTCCATTGTTTCTTGCACAAGTTTTGGTCCCAACAATGGTCTATCACCTACCTCAGCCCAACAGATCGGAGAACGGCATTTTTTACCATACAAAGCTTCAAAAGGAGCCATACCGATACTCGAATGGTAGCTGTTGTTGTACACAAACTCGGCTAATGGTAAGTGCCTAATTTTCTTGGATTTAACACACATATTCTGAGCATGTCTTCCAAGGTCTGTATCGTTCTTTCTGATTGGCCGTCTGTCTGTGGGTGTTAAACACTGCTCAATCTCAATTCAGTCCCCAAAGCTTGTAACAAACTCTGCCAGAATCTTGAGGTGAACTTGGGATCTCTGTCAGATACTATGGAAACTGGAACTCCATGCAATTTTATAATCTCACTTATATACAAATTAGCCAACTTATCCGCATTATACAAAGATTTGACAGGTAAAAAGTGGGCAGATTTAGTTATACGATTAACAATGATCCAAATAGAATCCACACCCTAAGAAGAGCGAGGCAGTCCGACAATGAAATTCATGGTAATATGCTCCAATTTCTATTCCTGTATTGGAAGCGGCTGAAGTAATCCAGTGGGTCATTGATGTTCAGCTTTAACTTGTTGGCAATGTAAGCACCAAGCCGCAAAATAAGCAATGTTTTTCTTCATTCTCAGCCACTAGAAATTTTGTTTCAAGTCGTGGTACATTTTTGTATTCCCCAGATACATAGCAAATTTAAAATTGTGGGCTTCTATCATAACTTGTTTCCTTACGTTAGAATAATCTGGTACACAAAGTCTATTTTGGAATTTTAGTACACCATGTTCAATCATAAATCCCAGCTTCGGTTTTGAGTCAATATTATCCACAATTTTCTTTAAGAACTCATCTTCAAGTTGTTTCTCTCTAATTTTTTCAATGATTGCAGGCTGAGTAGAAATGGTGGCTAAGATCCCGCCCTGTTCACGTAACATAATTTCAATCTCATCATTCTCTAAGTCATATAACAACTCTCTCTGATTGGTGAGCAAACATGACAAATTCCCAATAGATTTTCAGCTTAATGCATTTGCAACGGTATTTGCCTTTCCTAGATGATACATAATTTGCAAGTCATAGTCTTTGATTAATTCCAATAATCTTCTCTATCTCATGTTTAGTTCTTTTGGGTAAAGAAATATTTCAGACTTTTATGGTCTGTGAACACTTCGTAAGTCACACCATACAAGTAGTGTCGCCAAATTTTCAATGCGAACACTACAACTGCTAATTCAAGGTCATGGGTCCGATAGTTCTTTTCATGGAGGCCGAGTTGCTGAGAAGCATAAGCAATCACCCTTCCATTCTGCATTAAAACACATCTCAAACCCTTGTACCAAGCGTCACTGTAAATTTGCCATCAGTACCATTAGGCAAAGTCAAAATTGGTGCAGTTACTAACCTAGTCTTTAACTCTTGGAAGGCAGACTCCCTTTGATCAGTCCAATCAAATGGTGTAGTTTTTTGTGTCAATTGAGTGAGTGACAAAGCAAGTTTAGAAAAATATTTCACAAATCTACGATAATAGCCTGCAAGCCCTAACAAACTTCGAACTTCTGATACATTGGTTGGTCTAGGCCAGTCCACAATAACTTCAATTTTCTGTGGGTCAATAGAGATACCATCCTTGTTGATTACATGCCCCAGAAATGCTACACTGCCAAGCCAAAATTCACATTTGGAAAATTTTGCATACAATTTCTTTTCTCTCAGAATCTGTAAGGTAGTTCTCAGATGATGTTCATGTTTTTCACTGCTTTTAGAATAAATCAAGATATCGTCAATAAATACAATTATAAATTCATCGAGGAATTGTTTGAAAACCCTATTCATTTGGTCCATGAAACCCACAGGTGCATTCATTAGCCCAAATATGGCATTACTAAAAATTCATAGTGCCCGTATCTAGTCCAGAAAGTAGTTTTCTCAATGTTTTTTGCCTTAACTTTCAATTGATGATAGCTTAATCTAAGGTTAATTTTAGAAAACACTTGGGCTTCCTGGGGTTGGTCAAACAAATCATCTATTTGGGGCAATGGATATTTATTCTTGATAGTTACTCGATTCAATTTCCGGTAATCTATACATAGCCTTAGGGATTCATCTTTCTTCTTTATAAACAAAACTGGAGCACCCCAAGGTGAAGTGCTCGGTCGAATAAATTTCTTGTCAAGCAATTCTTGGAGTTGGACTTTCAACTCTTTCAGTTCAGAGGTTGACATTCTATAAGGAGTTTTGGAAATCGGTTGGGTTCCGGGTACAACATCAATAGTAAACTCAATCTCCCTATCAATTAAATCCTTGGGCAATTCATTTGGAAATACATCAGGGAATTCATTTACTACAAAGTTGTTCTCTACAGTAGGACTATCAGAAGTCGCAATCAAAACAAAACACATATACCCTCTATATCCCTTCCTAAGCAATTTAACAACTTGCATGGCAGAAATCAAGTATGGGGGAGGAACTATCTCATTTCCAGTAAACACAAACTCAGGTATTCCAAGTGGACGAAATATAACAGCCTTATTCCCACAATCAATAGTTGTACAATACTTCGTTAACCAGTCCATACCCAATATGTAGTTGAAATAATCAATCCCCAAGGGCAATAAATCAACATACAATGCCACATCACCAATCACAATATCACATGTTGGATAAGCATAAGCACATACCATAGAACCCCCAGATGGCGTATATACAGACAATAAATAATTCATGGGTTCTAAAGGTCTAGTTAATTTTCGAGAAAAGGCATGCGACACAAATGAGTGTGTAGAACCAAAATCTATCAAGATATATATATTTTGGGCATAGATGGAAATTATACCTGACACCATAGACTCGGTATTCTGTATATCTCCTGGCACCAGTGTGAATACTCTCTCTTGCCTTAATGTTTCATTTCTAGTATTACCTCTAGCATTAGTTATTGCATTTGATCTTGTTACAGAGGCAGATTTGGCTGAACTTGCCGCAGGGCGATTGACATTTCCCAAGTGGACAATGCTTCATTATATGGCCAAGTTTGCCACACCGATAACAAGTACCAGATGCACGGTAACACACTCCTCTATGCTTCCTTCCACAATCTAGATAGTTTGGAATAGATCCACTACTCTGACTAGAGCTACTGGAGGATCCAGTGTTTTGCTTTGTCTTTTGCTTCTTCGAAAATGACCAACCTTTCTTGAAATTGAATTTGGCCCTTTTACCTCTCCAATGAGTTGTTGGAGTTGTAGCTTGTTTTTTTGCCGGTAGAATGGACTCTGCCATCAGTGCTCTATCAAGTACTTTCACATATGTAGGTAATTTCAGTACACCTACTCGGTCAAACACATCAAGGTCTACTCCCTGTAGACACCCCATTTTGACCGTCCCTAAGACTTGGGCGCTTTCTTTTGATTACCCGATGATGAAAAGTAGAATATGTTTCTCACAAAATTCTCAGTAAGAGAGATGGAATTTGAACTTTAATCCAAACCTTCACCATTATAGCCAAATTGTTTTAAAATACTAAATATTTCATTAGTTTAGTATTTTTGTAATTTTGCATCATTTTATGCGTTTGTTAATATTTTTGGTGTTTTTATATAAATTGGTATAAATTATATATTTTATATATATAAAATAAAATAATAAAAATTTATATTATTATATTATATGTTTATTAAATGTTTAGTATTTTATGCATAGTTATAGTATTATATTATATGTTTTGTATTTTGATATAAATTATATATTTTATATATTATATATATATTATAAAATAAAATAATAAAAAAAATTGTTTGATGTCGGTCAGCCCTCGGCTGCCGACATGAAACATCAGGCATGTATATGTATATGTTATTAGATTATGTTTATATTATTATTATATTATATGTATATAATATAAAGATTAGGCATATATTATTATATTATATGTTTTGGCTTATATAAAGAGAGAGAGGCTAAACAAAAAAGGGAAGGTTTTTGATTAAGGAGAATTAAGAGAGTTAGAAGAAAAAGGGGAGTAACTTTGTCTACATTTCAACCTTGAGCCAAAACACTTCCAAGCTTCCATAGCTACTGAGGATTTGAGAACACACTTCCTACACTTGAGGGTGATCAAGAGAGAGTTTGTAAACTAAGGAGTTCATCCTTTCCAGGTGAATTTCATCAACCTTTCATTTTCTTGCATTTCTTGCTTTGATCTTTTGCTTTGATTTATTGTTATATTGTATATTGTTGTAATCTAATTGAAAATGGCGAATTGAAATCCCATATATGTTGTTTTTAGCATGAGAAAGAGACCTTCCATGCTAAATGGTTTAATCTCTTAGGAGGTTCATTACCAGGGCATTACATCTCTCTCATGCCAAGAACAACTCCTTGTTTGACACTTTCCTCCTTTTAGAGGACTTAATAATCACTTCGGACAAATGGACTAAAAAATGAAAATGACTAAGAAAATTGATTTAAAAGCAATCAACATACATAAGAAAATGAGTCATTGGGCTTCGCTGGACGTGATGCCAAGTTTATTGTGTCAAGACTTGTCTAAACACCAATTCATGATGTTTTAGACGAATCTTGAAGCGTCACCTCTCATCCATTTCTTGAAATTGAGAGTGATTTCAAATGGTTTATAGTTATTCAAAATATGAGCTAGAGATCTATGCTCAATGGCTTAATCTCTATTGAGGTTCATTGCCAACAGCATAATCTCTCTTTTATATTAAGAATTACATCCTATTTGGCGCACTTTTCATTTAGTGGACATAATCGTCACCTTGGACTTAATGAATTAAAGAATGGAAAAGACTAACAAAAATTGATAAAATAAACCAACCCACATAAAGAAAATAAAATATATCGCTTGGATTCGGCCAGAGGTTATGCCGAGTCTATTGTATCAAGGCTTGTCTAAACATTAATTCATGATGATGGTTTAGATGAACTCTCTACCTCCCTTTTTGACTTCAATCTATGATAGGATGGAGGGGTGGTTCCATTCGTTTATTAATTTTTGTCCAAATTGTACCAAAAATCGTCAAGTAATCAACTTGCTCATTAATGATTTTAGAAACAAATTCCACCATTCTCTCGAGGCTTTCCAATGATACAGAAGTGTGAAAGGGACAAACAAAATTCGGAACACCCTGTCTGCACTGTTTTCACCTCAGGCACGAATAAACAGTCTACTGCAAAGAAAAAAGGCATGGTCGGATTTATTTGAGCTCAAATCGATTGTGGGTCATCCAGACCCCAATATATGGCAATCCGTACACTTTTGGTTAGCAGTAGTGACTGCAATAGTGACTGAGGGTGAAATAGAATAGTTCCCAACAAGGCAAGGCAGACAGAGTGGCTTCCGAGGACCATCACGCGAACATTGCATATGTATTGTTATAATAAATTAGACAACCATTTAATTGTTTATTCATTTAGATTTGTAATAAATAGTTAATTTGGACACTCAGACATTCAGACCCTCCTATATGACGACGCAATTTTGTAATAATGTGTATGTCTTCCAACCCCATGTCTTTCTCCCTTTTATTTAATCGCTTAGGATGGTTAGATTAGGGACATCACGTTTTATTTAGCATTATTCATGTTTGCATCCGCTTGTCTTACATGCACCGGGGCTCGGTTCATCATCTTAAATTGCTTGTTTGCATACTTTTTTGAATACATGTTCAACTGCATACTACCAAATTGATTCATATGCCATACTAGTAGCCGAGCCTATTTAATTGCATATCGTATGTGTTACATTAGCCATATTGCATGGTTAGGATCATGCATTTTTCTAATTGGTTTCTCTTTTGGCTTGGAGTATGAGGTAAGTTTTTATGCTTTAGCACGTTGCATTAGTGTGATTGTTTCCATGTCTAGCATGCTTACCATGAGGCTAAGTGCTTAATTGATATACCTGCTTGTATGCCTGTGGATGAAGGCTAATTGCTTGAATTGGGATAATTTGAGCCATGCACATTTAAGCCTACTTTTCAAGTGGCAAATTCAAACTCTTTTCAGAAAACAAATATGACTCAAGTGTTCCAATTATTGCAAGTTAGTCTATACTTGTATGTACGCATCACATAGTAATGCTAGATTAATAACTGGAACAACAACATATAAATGCAAAGTAAGATTCATATCATGATTAGTAAAGGCCAATCTTTGATCGGGCGAGCGGGGGTGCTCAATTCATGACCTTCCCCTCTCGTACCTAAGTTCCCGAGCCGAGACAATCTTGGTGATGACGGCCACATGGCCTTTGCCGTAAGTCATGGGTTTCATAAATTTCTCAAAAAAATATTTAGGTGGCGACTCTGTATCTAGCAAAGTAGTTCGTTTTTGGCAATTTGATTCAAAATCGATTTTTCAAAAGATTTGCCGAATTTGGACTCTTTGGTATTTATCTATTTTACATTACACTTATGGAATCAGATTCAGAACCACGGGAGTCCGTTACTGTAGGGCTTATTTCGACCTTTGAAAGGGGGCGCGAAAAAGTCGAGCTACACTCCCCCTTCAAATTTTCGAGCCTTCTTGTAATCTATGTCAACTATATGAGGAGCAAATCTAGCCAACTCCGTGAACTTAGCCTCATACTCGGCTACGGACATCTTCCTTTGCTTAAGCTCTTGAAATTCTAAAACCTTACGGTCCCGGAAGCACTGAGAAAAGTACTTATCGTAGAAAATCTCGTTGAATTGAGCCCCTATCATGTTCCCATTGCTATTTCGGATTAGTAACCACCATCTTCGGGCTTCATCTTTCAAGGAGTAGGTGGCCAAGAGAACCTTCTGAGTCTTAGAGCAAGGAAAACTTCAAATAATTTCTCAATTTCCAATAGCCATGTCTCAGCCTTTAATAGTTCAATTCGACCCAAGAAAGTCGGTGGTTTCATCTTCATGAACTTCTGAGTTAGATTGATAATGCCATTGTTATCCGGTTTAACTTGGACCGAAGGAGGTGGAAGAGGTGGAGGTTGTTGTCTTTGCTATTGTGTCATTGCGTCAGTTAGGGCTACGAGCATTTGTTCCATTCAGCTTATGCGACCCTCTGAGGATTCAGCTGTTCTATCACTTCTTGTATTTTTCATTACTATAGGTAAATAAAACAATAATAAACATAGGCAAATAGTTCTATTTGTAGTAATCAGAACATTCAATCCTAGTCCATTTGTTTCAATTTCACGTGTTCATGTTTAGATTCAGTTTTCACATTCACAGAAATCAACACACGCACACTCTCACATGCAGATGAAATGTCCCTAATTCTTTTTCTAGGACATCCTATAGCTCTTATGGACTCGTGTGTGCAGTATAACTCATGCTTTGATACCACTTTGTAACGACCCAAACCCACCCCTATAGGTTTAGCGTCGTAACCGGCCAGTAATCCTCGAATTACCAAAGGCGTCTGACTTGAATATCATCAAATACAGGGGGCTGCGGAAGCAAATATATAAAATGCATTGTCCATAGAGCTGTGCTGACGTATATGGGATGGAAATTTAAAAACCAAAACTTTATATACATAGGCATGACGCTATACATATAGTAGTCCCAGTCACATTCATTACAGAAATACAAAAGGGAACTGAGCCCATATATAGATAAACAAAAGCTTGTTCATGTATCAAAAGAAAACAAAGTCTTAAACGTTCACAAAACATGGCCACAAGGCTTGATTTAATCCAGAACCTCCTTGGAAGGCACAATGGTAGGCCGACAAAACATAGACTCCAGGTTATCAACTTTGAGCCTGGTTACGCGCATAGTCGCCTACATACATAATATAAATAGTGAGCAAAGCCTAATGAATAATAACAAAGTAAAGGTTTTAATGAATGACGTCCAGTCTCGTATCATATCAATCAGAGAGATAAGCATAGTCATATAAAAAATAGAGCCATATTCTTATTCATATTTAAATCATGTGTGGTGCATCCATTAGCATTAATATATCATGTTTGGTCAAGCATATCAAGTTCCATAATGGAACCTTCGGTATAAGGTAACATATCTCATACATAGGCCACAATATTATTCCCCCGGGCAGGGGCCTAGCCACGGTATTATTCCCCCGGGCGAGGGCCCCATGACCATAAGCCACAGTACTGTTTCCCTTGGGCGAGGGACTCTACTAAGGACACCACATAGACATTTCAAAGAAATGGTTCATTATTCATATAATCACAACATATCCTTTTGTATTATTCAAAAACAGTTCATATCATATCATAATATTGAAAAAAAGCTTCATATCAAACATAACTTTACTAAGTTATTACTCACAGATTGTTGCATAGACAGCTTAATAGCAACCAATGGATCAACAGCTTACAACGCGTGATTTACACAAACAGAACAGATACACAAACTGAAACACACGCTCGGATCGCACTTAAGTCATTTCATTTCATTCCTTGTGTGTTTTCAAAAATGCTAACAACAGGGCCTCGCTCGAGCGTAACTTCATTCGCTTGAGCAGTCTGTAAACTCTGCAAAAGTACTGGTTACTTGCTTTTTCCATTCGACTGTCGCTCGACGGTCGCTCAATTGTGAGACTATGACCCTCGCTCGAGCGCAACTTTTGTCGCTCAAGCCAACTTTTGGTTGTTTGAGCGAGAGTGCAAAATACAGAGTAGTCATTCGAGCGTAGGTTCTATCGCTCGAGCGGAGAGACAGAATCTGGAATTTCTAGATTACTCTACCATGTTCAAAACTCAAATTCAACTCATCAGAACTCATCTTTTTGGGCCAAAAACTTGAGGAAAAAAGTGTAAACTTGGAAAACATTGGGAATTCAAAATCATTTTGCAAAATCAAGGCCCAAAAGCTTGCCAATTGTGCAAAATAGAACTCAATTCTTTGAAAACATAACATGCGTGTATTGCCTTGACTTCAAAACTTTCAAAACATGATCATTTGATATAAAATGGTATCAAACAAGATGAATTCTCAAAATAATGGTAAGATGAACACATGCATGAGTGAATTCTTTGAAATCAAACTCAAATTGTGATGAGATGAACATGCATGCATAGTATGATCTATATTCCTTCATTTTAGCTCAATTCTAGCATTACACAACTTAATTCTTTGGATTCATGTGCTAAATGATTCAATTCCAAAGTTACAAGGTTGAATTCTTACATAGAAGCCTTAATTCCCTTGATTCCTAGCAAGTCTTGCTCAATACCACCAATTCCTTGAATTTCCGAGCTAAATTCTTTTTTGAACTCAACTCTCTCTCTCTCTCTCTCTCTCTCTCCACGTTTGACGTCAAGAAAATGAGAAAATAGAGGTGTAATTAAAGGCCTAAGCCAACAATGGGCCTTATATAGGCTCGGTTAGTGATATATAATTAAAGGCTAAGCATTTGATATTTTTAACTCTAATTATTTGATTCTGAATCGACTTTCAATTGAACCTACCATAATGTTCTAAAAATCCCAAATAACTCATAAGTCAAGTCAATTTCGTGATCAGATGCCGATATGGCCTTCAATTCACAAAACAAAGCAAAAATATGAACATATATTCCTAGGATAGACAGATATAAACATAAATAATACAACACACATGCAATTAATTTAGAATTCCACCTTAATTACTTATTAGGCATCTTTAATCGTGGTTTAGCAGTTAATCATAGGTCGAGGTTATTACAGAGGGGCTCTAGGCAGAGAAGTTATGAGGTTTAGGGAGAGACAATGGACAACAAGAGACAGAGGGGTTCTACTCCACAGCAGCCCCAGGCAGCGCAGTTTAGATCCATCTTCCTATACAAAGTTTTGGTTCAGGGAGGGGTAGTCAGGGTGTGATCATTTGCTTTAAGTGTGGCCAGCTGGGTCACAAGTCTCTAGTTTAACTGCAGAGAGGAGGAGGGCAGCAGTCTGTGTTGTCTGCGGCTCGTTCTTAGAGCCAGAGTCAGGGGAGAAGGTAGTCGCCTACCTGTTATCAGTGTGAGCAGTCAGGGCACTTAAGGAGGTTTTGCCCTTAGACAGGTGACACACCTGGTGCATCTAGTTTCAGGCAAACATAGAGCCATCAACCTATCCAGTCGGTATAGGCCTTGAGGGCCACTCAGAGAGCCTCTTTGGCTCAGTCAACTTATCAGTCTTATGCTCTGTGGGGTGAGAAGGTGGAGTAGAGACCTACCACTCGTGTGTATGCTGTTACCATGCTGTATCAGTGGCTAGCACCCTCTGTTTTGAGTGGTAACTTTTTGTTGTTCAATTCAATTGCTAATGTATTGATTGATACTAGTGTATCTCATTCTTTTATTTCATCTGCATTCGCATCACTTTTGGGGTTGGAGGTGGCTCAGTTAACGTCTTCACTCAAGGTAGAGTCACCAGTTGGGGGTAAGGTTGACTTGGACTAGGGATGTCGTTGTTGTGAGATAGAGGTTGCCGGGCGCTGACTTCCTTTTGCATTTATGTTATTAGACATGTCGGGTTTTGATGTCATTTTGGGTATGGATTGGTTATCCTCGTATCATGCTGTTATTGATTGTTACCGTCAGAGAGTTACGGTGTGCACCTCGAGCGGTGATTGTTTTTATTTTCTGGGGGACTGAGCTAATAAGGTTTTATTGCCAATATGTGACCTCGTGGTAGGGGCGAGCTTAATTATCTTCTTGCAGCTTTCTTGGGGAGTAAGAGTGATGTGGTTTGAGTTGAATCACTGATGGTAGTTTGTGAATACCTAGATGTCTTTCCTGAGGATCTTACTAGCTTGCCACCCCACTGGGAGATCAAGTTCTCCATTGATTTAGTGTCTGACATGGCACCGATTTCTATGGCACCGTATATATTTGCACCTGCTGAGTTATATAAGTTGAAGATTCAACTCCAAGAGCTGTTAGATAATGGCTTCATTCGCCCTAGTACATCGCCTCGGAGAGCACTGACTCTCTTTGCTAAGAAGAACGATGTTACTTTGCGACTATGTATAGATTACCAGAAGCAAAGTTGGGTAACTGTTAAGAACAAGTACCCATTACCTTGTATAGATGATTTGTTTGACCAGTTGAAGGGGTTTTGTTGCTTTTCTAAAATTGATTCGAGATCGGGTTATCATTACTTAAGGGTGAAGGAGGAGGATATTCAAAAAATGAGATTCCATACGCGATATGGCCATTATGAGGTCTTAGTGATGCCTTTTAGGCTAACCAATGCATTGGCTTCATTTATAGATTTAATGAATCAAATTTTCTGTGAGTTCTTAGACTGTTTCGTGGTTGTCTTTGTTGATGACATCTTGATCTACTCACCATCTAAGGAGGAACATGAGGAACACTTACAGGTTGTACTTGAGTTGCTTAGAGCCCACCGTCTATATGCTAAGTTTGGGAAGTGCGAGTTTTGGTTAATAGAAATGAAGTTCTTAAGCCATGTGGTATCTGTGGAAGGGGTAATAGTAGACTTTTCTAAGGTAGAGGTAGTGCAAGATTGGAAACAACATAAGAATGCCTTTGAGATTCAAAGTTTCTCGGGCTTAGCCGGGTATTACCAACGTTTTGTGAAAGATTTTTCTAGATTGGCCTCACTATTGACTAGATTGACGAGGAAGGGGGTAAAGTTTGTGTGGAGTAAGACTTGTGAAATGTTATTCCAAGAGTTTAAGGTTAGACTCACCACTGCTCAAATATTAATTATTCTGGAGAGGGGTTTTGGCTATTCAGTTTACTGTGATGTGTCACGGGAAGATTTGGGTTGTGTGTTGATGCAAGAAGGGAATGTGGTAGCCTATAGTTTGAGGCAGTTGAAAACTCATGAGAGAAACTATCCTACTCACGACCTAGACCTAGCAGTAGTGATTTTTGCCTTAAAGATCTGGAGGCATTACATATATGGTGAGAAATTTGAGGTGCTCTCCGATCACAAGAGTTTGAAGTATCTATTTTTCACAGAAAGATTTAAATTTGATATAGAGGAGGTGGACGAAGTTTATGAAGGACTATGATTTCGAGTTGCACTATCATCCGGAGAAGGCCAATGTAGTGGCCGATGCCTTAAGTAGGAAATCCGTAAGCAGTGTAACTAGTATTGCCATTTGGAAATGAGAGATATTAGGTGCTATTGGCAAGTTTGACTTGCATCTTAGTGATTCCGTTGAGTCAGCCATTTTGTTTACTGTAGTTACACAACCTACATTAGTGAACCAAGTTATAGAAGCAGAATAGGGTGATCATGAGGTAGAGGCTATCCAAGGGAAGATATCCAGTGAGAAAGTAGAAAAGGGCTTGAATGTGTATTCTGACTCGAGTGTGAGGTATCTAAACTGACTTTTTGTGCCAGAATCTTGTAGAGAAGAGATACTTTGAGAGATCTACTATTCATGCCTTGCGGTACACCTGGGAGGCACAAAGATGTAGTACGACCTTAGCCGCTAATTTTGGTGGAGAGGGATGAAGAGAGACGTAGCCTTGTTTGTGGTGCCTTACTTGCTAGCAAGTGAAGGATGAACATTAACGACCAGTGGGCTTGTTGCGATCCTTACCTATAGCTGAGTGAAAGTGGGAGCATGTCGCGATGGACTTTGTTGTGGGTCTTCTGAGGACTCAATGGGATAATGATGCCGTGTGGGTGATAGTGGACCGGTTAACTAAGCCAGCACATTTTGTACCTATGCACACGAGTGACTCGGTAGATTATCTCGCCAACCTTTATGTTAGGGACATAGTTCGACTTCATGGGGTCCCTATGACTATTATTTCGGATAGAGATTCTCGCTTCACGGCTCGATTGTGGTAGAGCCTACAGAATGCTTTGGGCACTAGATTGACATTTAGCACCGCCTATCATCCTCAGACTGATGGATAGTTCGAGCGAACCATTCAAATCTTAGAGGATATGCTTCGAGGGTGCGTTCTTGATTTTAAGGGGTCATGGGAAAAACACTTACCTTTAGTAAAGTTTGTCTATAATAACAGTTTTCAGGCGAGTATTGGTATGGCACCATTTGAGGCATTATATGGCCGACTGTGTAAATCTCCAGTGTGTTAGGCCGAGATGGGTGACACGCCTATGTTAGGTCCTGAATTAGTTCGAGAAACAACGGAGAAAGTCGTACTTATTTGTAAGAGATTGGTTTTGGCTTAGAGTTTCCAGAAAAGCTATGCTGATCGTAAGAGAAAACCTTTATCTTTTGAGATAGGAGATCACGTATTCTTGAAGATATCACCGAGATGGGGTTTGATGAGATTTGGGAAGAGTGGGAAGTTGTCTCTTAGATTTATTGGGCCTTTTGAGATACTAGAGCGGATTGAGGGAGGTAGCTTACTGTTTGGCGTTGCCACCCCAACTTTTTGGGATTCATGATGTGTTCCATACTTGTATGCTCCGAAAGTATGAGTCGAATCCTTCACCTATGAGAGATTGGACCAAGTTAGAGGTAGATGAGGATGCCTCGTATAAGGAGAGAGCAGCGCGAGTTCTAGACTCTTGGAACCAAGTTTTGCGAGGCAAGACTATTCCATTAGTTTAGGTGTTGTGGCGACACCACAGGGTTAAGGAAGCGACTTGAGAGAGTGAGGCGAAAGTTCGTGAGAAGTATCTAGACTTATTTGAGACTTGTGTTGAAACTTTTACGTATGTTGTAATATATGTACATTGAACATTGTATATGTTTTAGAGATTTGAATGGAAATTATTAATGTTGAAACATTTGGTGTATCCTTGTTACAAGTCTGGATGGTATATGGTTGATTTTATTTCAATGAATGTTGTTGATTTTAAATTTCGATGACGAAATTCCTTAAGGGGGGAGATTATAACGATTCTGGTTTAGACCCGACCTATTTTCTTACTTTTGAATCCAAGGATCCATGTACTTAACTGTTGTTCATCTCTTTTCCACCATAATAGTTGTTGAGTCTGGCTATTGGGACTTTTGGTTGTGTATGAAACAGGTTTGGAAGTTAGTTTTTCAAAGAGTTGTTGCCCAAAATTTTGCTTGTTCGCTTGAGCAATCATTCCTGCGCTCGAGTGGTCTTTTACAGTCTGTAAAACTATTGAGAGTGTGATATCTGTGCTCGAGCGACACTTCTTGCGCTTGAGCAGTATGTGCGTATATCAGTTCGAGAGGAAGCCATTTATAGTCACTTTTTCATGTCATTCTCTCTAAACATTTCAAAACTCTAGATCTTCACTGTCTCTCTCTCTAGTGCTTGAACTCTAGCTCCAAATACTCTTAATCCGTGGGTTTTCTCACCCTACTCCTTTGAAGAAAAACATTGAGCACGTCGATGGCTTTATTTTTATCGGAGCATTTTGTGTTTCTGACTCTGTCAGGTTCTACCCTTGTTTCCTCCTTGTCTTCTACTTTGAGGTATAGATTTCTTTGACTCTTTTATATGATTTTTAGTTTAGCTATTTGTTTTTTAAAAAGGGTATTGATTTGGGACATTTTGGGAAAAACCTAGATTTTGGATTTGAAATCAAAAGAGAGGTTTTTCCAAATGGATTCTTGAAAATGGTTGTGGGGATGTATTTACGAGTGAGATATATTATAATGGTGGATATTTCTTCTTGAAATTGATTTTGTAAAATAAAAGGTATTTGCTCTAGATTTTGGATATTTGGAATTGTGAAGGGAAATGGAAAATGATGATGGTGGAGTTGGATATATAGTATCACTCCCTTTGTAATTGATGAAATTGTATCTTATAATTGGAAATTATCATTTGAATAGAAATAATTATTTTAGGCTACCAGTGGAGGATAGTCTTGATTGTTGTAGACATTGCAAGAGGATTAGGCCGAATTGAAACTAATTTCTCATACATTGTGCATTGAGCATCATTTCATATTGAACATTGTAAATGTATTGGTTTTTGAAAAAAAAAGGATGACTACTGTGGTGAATCTGGTTAGGGGGTGTGATGGTGGTTTTATTATGTTGGCCTGTGTGTCCTTGGTGAAAGCTAGAAACCCACGCAATTAGGTGCCGATCCTTCTGATTAGCACCAATAAAATGGCTTTGGTAATGTTTGTATAGCCTACTGGAAGACACATACCTAGAATTCCTAGTGTGTTGTATCCATTGCCCTGTTTTCTATTATAAAAGGATTATGTTCATGATTTGATTTATAATCTGGCATTGCATTGTTTTGAAATGGAAAATGAGAAATGTTTGACAAATGGCATGCATGTGCATTCACCTTATAATTTTGCTAAGATTCATCTACTGTGTTAGAGTATCTCTACTGGGATGTGGCTCACCCTATGTAAAAAAAAACTTTTAGGTACTAACAATATGCCTCTACCAAGGACGTAGCTTGGGGGGATTTGAAGCTTAAGGCTTCATTTTTGGTTTATTGATGTAATTATTTTTGTTTAAGCCTCAGGCTTTACTTGTATTGAGTTTAAACTTGTCTTGTTGTAACCGAGCATCGTCTTGGAAAGTTGTAGCCATTAAGACATTTCATTACTTGGTTTTTATTTCTCTTTTACTCTTGTTCCATGCTATATGCTATAGATTCAAGATCTAGGATTAGTGAATATATATTACATATGTCATCTTTTGTAATGGTCAAAGATATAATAAAAGAGAATATATAATGTTGTTGATCAATTGTATGTAATGATTATGAGATGGGTTGTGTTATTTATTTCGGGGTGTTACAGGACTCACCTCATAGTACAAGGTGAGAATTTTTGGCTTTAGCATATTGTATGTACATGTTTCTTATTGTATCTGTTGCTATATCATGAGGCTAAGTGCTTAAATGAGATATCTATTTGAATGCCGATGGATGGAGGTTGTGTTGCTTGTATTGGAATGTAGTTGATTCTTATGCTTTTGAGTTTGTACAAAAAGGCTTTTCAAAAGTGCATAAAATCAAAGCATAACCAAAATTAGTGGCACAATCTATACTTGCATGCCTTAGATAGTAATGATAGCATTAATAAATAACGGGAACATGAATAAATGTTGATTATAAAAACCGCATCATGACTTAGTAGAGGCCGATCTTTTGATCAAGTGAGGGGGATGCTCAATTAATGACCTTCTTCTCTCATACCTATGTTCCTAAGCCAAGACACTTTGGTTATGACGGACGGTGGCCTTTGGCACGAGTCATGGGTTTCCTAATTTCCTTAAAAGATTAGGTGGCGACTCTGAAATCTAGTGATGTCGTCCATTTCTGGCGAATGTTTTGCAATAAAATGGATTTTCTATAAAAGTTGTTTGATCTAGATTCTCATTTTCTGTTTCACATTGCACTAGTGATATCAGATCAGAAATCGGGAGTCTGAACTATTGGGCACACTCGGTAACCCCAAAGGCATCCCACACAGTTACTCAATTTTTCATGCTTGAACAAAATATGTTGAAATTGATTTGCATTTTGTTAAAGACAGTTTCTTGTGGTGATCTTGCTGTCAATTTTCTCAATACCAAGTATCAAGTAGCTGGCATCTTTACCAAAGGCTTACCCTCTATTCATTTCTAATTTCTTCATCACAAGCTGAATGTTCTTCTCATAAAACAATCCATTGAAGTGTGGTTATTAGGCATACTGATAGATATCACATGACTGTCCACTTAAGGAGGACTGTTAGAAATACTGATAGGGATGTACTCGATTTCCAAGTAGTCCTATGGTCAATTTCCAAGTGTGCCCAAGTGGTTGGGTTTTGTCCTTTGGAAGGTTTATGTATTGGGTTTAGCTCATTGCTTTGACTGACCTGCAAAACAAACCCTTGAGGATTCATTCACCTATGGGTGTCTTCCTCTCAAGTCCTCCAAAGATCAAGTTAGAGTTCTTGACTAGGCAGTGGCAAATAGTGTGTATTCCTATTTACCTTATTTCTCTCCTTTTGGGCTTACCTTATGAGGGTTCTTGGGTGCCTCTTATTGGATGCTGCATGACATGTCTTCCTTGGGTGTCATGTTGTAATGCCCCCAAAAATATAGATACTAAACAACACATTATATTTCTCATTAAACAT
Organism: Camellia sinensis; assembly: GCF_055761805.1. Lineage (NCBI taxonomy): Eukaryota > Viridiplantae > Streptophyta > Magnoliopsida > Ericales > Theaceae > Camellia > Camellia sinensis. The sequence goes on from NC_138965.1 coordinate 90,426,492, forward strand.
AAGGAAGCCTCATTAATCTTAATCATTCAATATTAGAAATATTTTCAAAATCATGTTTTATTCATAACTGTCCTTTGAGTCTCACAAAATAGCATCACATGCATTAATGCATTCATCGATCATAAAACATGAATCTATAGCATGTGATCTGTAAGGAACAATACTAAATAAATACAAGGTCATGCCTTGTAGGCTACATGTTTCCAAAACCTTGCTTGGTTATAACAAAAGTGGGTTAGAAGCCCAATATAAGAAAGCCTATGGCTATACAAAAGAAAATAAAACAAAATGAGCCTTAAGCTCCAAGGTCCTTCCAAGCTATTATTTTGGCAGAGGCACACTGTCAACACCTAAAAGTTGTTTCTACGTAAGGTGAGCAAAAAATCTAGTAGAGATAACTTAATAAAGTGTATGATGTTTAACAATATCATATGGTGAGATGCATATGAAATGTGATGCTCTAAAAACATGAGTTTTTCCTTTTGAAACAATGCTATGCAAGAGTTTCAAAACCACATTCCAAATACATTTCTTTTAAATAAAAAATAGGACAATAAATACAATATTGGCAATCCTTAGGCTGGAGTCTACAAGTAGGCTCTTAAAGCATTACCCAATAACCACTTTATTGGCTCCTAACCGGAAGGAACTTGGTACGTACACCGCGCGTGTTTTCAGAATTTCACCATGGACCTAAAGCTAAATTAATTATCCACAACCACACCCCTTAACCGGATTCACCACGGTATTCACCAATTTTTCTCAAAACTCAATCATTTCAAAGATATAAAATATGAAGTTCACAAATTTATGAGATGATCAATAACATACATGATTTGTAAACAGTTCAATTGCCTAAATCACATGCAATTACTATCACACGATAATGCTATCCTCCACCAATAACCAAAACAATTATCTCTAATACAAAATTAAAACATAACAACAATAATATAATTCAATATTTCAGAAATCACTATGATTTTTCCAAAATCTCAACAAGTTGCAATATTCAACGTTCAACACTCATCTAGAGTCTCATGAATCTCACCATTTCAAATTAAAATTTTGAAATCCAAATACCTCTTAATTCTTATAACAAAATTTTGGGGTTCTTTCTCAAAACTCCATTTTCCTTTCAAATCAAGTCACAAGATAACCAAAAGAACATTTATTAACCAACAAACAAAACTAAAGAGAAAATCCCATTTTTATGCACTAATACATAAATTAATCAAACCCTAATTTTCTCAAATCTTCTTGTTATCCAATACCACATAACATAGCTAAATAACATGAAAATCATTAAGAAAATCCCTACCTCAAGGCAAAAATGAAAAATCCCCAAAAGTCAAAAGTGGCGAAATAGTGGTTTGCTCCGATTAGAATGAAACCCTTGGCAAGCTCTATACTTTATCTTAAAAGAGCAAGATGAGGAGATGACCCAAAGTGGGAAAATCTGAAGCTTTAGCGTGAAAAGTTTAAGTTTAGAGAGAGAAATGGTGTCACAATCTAAAGAAGGAAAAGTGTGTGTGTGTGTGTGTGTGTGAGAGAGAGAGAGAGAGAGAAAGAGAGAGAGAGAGAGAGAGAGAGAAAAGTGAGAAAATAGAGTATATTGAGGGTCTATGTAGACACCCCATTTTTGACTGACCTTAAGACTCAGACGTCATCGATTGAGCGCTCGGTGATAGTGCATGTTGTGCTCGTTTCGAGGTTACGGAGTTTTGGTTGAGGGCCTTGCCTCCGGGCTTCTGAACTCTTTGTGCTGTGGCTCGGTTTGTGGACCAAATCATGTTTTCTCTTCCCGGAGGGAGAGAGAGGTCTTGTAGATCATCTCTTCGTGGTCGTAGACCACTTTTTATGGTCGTAGGCCACTTTTTCCGTTTGGAGACTAGTTTTTGATTTTTGGAGCCTTCGGCCGCGTGCCTTGTCTCGGGACCGCTTAACGTTCTCCGTTTGGCGTGGTTTTTGAACCACACCTTGTTGCCTCTGCCTAGAGGAACATTGTGGTCCGGGAGACCACTTTTGTGGTCGTATACCACTTTTGGTGCTTGTCAGCTAGTTTTCGAGGCTCTCGGCTGCGCGCTTTGCCTCCCGAACTTTCGTCTTGCATCCGTTTTGGTTTGTTTTTGGTACAAACCTTGTTTTTCTTGTTTGGAAGGTGGTACAAGGGTGGGAGACCAGTATTTCCCCTTGGAGACCACTTTTCCTCCTGCCAGCCACTTTTCTGGTCTGACAACTGGTCTCCCTGGTCTTTGAACCATCAAAAGTGGTTGGCCACCACACCATTTGCTTGTTTTCATCCTCTGGACTCTCTCCCACCATGGCCGACCAGTTTCATTTTTGGGTGACCACTTTTTGTAGCTGGCCGACCAGTTTCATTTTTGGGTGACCACTTTTTGGCACCTTTTTGGAGATATTTTCCTCCAGCTGATAGCTGGAGGGCACCAGAGCCATCCCCCATACACGTGTATGGAGGGATTGGTTTGAGCCTTAGCTTCTTGGAGAAGCTTTGCCTTTTGTTCTCTATAAGGGGGAGGCTCTTCCTTCCTCCTCTAGGTTTAGAAAAATCTCCCTTGAGATATACATATAGCCTTGTATCTATATCTCTCTTTTGTTTTTGTTTTATGCCTTAAAAGTGTAGTTTGTCATGCTTTTGTACACAAACACACACTCAAACACCTTGTTTGTGTTGCTGAGGCTTCTTGAAGTCGTTTTTGGTGTTCTTAGGCTAGTTTGAGCACAAAGAGGTTGCTGGAGTTGTAGTAGTAAAGAAGGTCTTCAAGGGTGAGCCTTTAACCCTTAAATCCCCCATTCTTGCTTAAGCTTTTAGCCTTATTTGCATACTATTTTAAGCTTAGCTCTTAACTGGAAAAAATTTTGATTTTTGGTGCTTAAGATCTTTGTTTAAGGTCATTTTTGTGTTTGGGGTTGTTCACCCCCTCTTAGGCCTTGTTTGGCCTTGCTTTTGTACCTTCTTTTTAAGCTTTGGGACCACCTTGTTTTGGCCTTCTCACCACTGAAACTCAGAGGAATTTCAGTAGTGGGAAGGGTGTTTTGAGGTCCCAAATAGGAGAGGGTCATTCCCTCTCCTTGTATCTTCAATACTTGTCTTGAATGCCTCATGTTTGAGCATGTTTACTAAGCTTGTGTTGGCTTGTTCTTAGCATGTATTTGTGGTTATTTTACTGAGGCTTACCACTGTTTTTGCTTGGTTTGGTCATCCCTTGCGTGCCTAGTGTAAATCACACAAACTAGTCTTGTATGCTTCATGAAGTAGCATGTCATTATAGCTTGTTTTGTTCCCATTTCAGCATGTTTTTGGTGATGTTTTACCATGTCATGACTCTGTTTTGGTTTGGTTTGGTTGGCCTTTGCATGCTCCATGCACTTATAGTGCATTTCCATGAATTAGCCTAACATGCATCATGCTTTAACATGTCATTTTAGTATGTTTTGGCTTAGCTCTGAGAAGATTTTCTTCATATTTTACCATGTTTAAGGTCTGATTTGTGTTGTTTTGGTCATGCATGCCATGCTTTGTATAGCTATAGTGCATTCTAGCTTGTTAGCTCTGTGTGTCAAGTCCACTAGCATGTTTTACTTGGACTATTTGAATGATTTGGCATCATTTATTATGTGATTTCAGTCCATGTTTCATGCTCATGCACTTGCATTTATCATTCATTCAATGCGTTGGAGGGTTTGCCCCTTTATGCCTTATCATGAATCATTGTGTATGCCTTCATGCCTTAGCTTGCGAGCCATCATTTCAATGCTTATTTGGGGTTATTTTGCTGTGATATAACTCTGATTTTTGTTGGTTAAGTCATCCCATGCTCGGTCTTAATAGGTGTAGTATAATCCACCTTATTTACCTTGTATGCATCATGCCTTATGCCCTTCGTGATAGCTTGTTTTGGCTTCCTTCCATGCATGTTTTAGTATCATTTTAACATGTTCTAGGACTATTTTGGGTTGTTTTTTCCATATCCTTCATGCTTTGTATAGCTGTAGTGCAATTGGCCTTGCTAGCTTTGTGTTTTGTTGACTCATGTATGCTATCTTTGAGCTACTTAGATGATTTGGCTTGTATGCTTGCATGCCTAGGTCTTTAAGCCCTTATCTCAGCATGTTTAGGTCTTTGTTTTGACCTATTTCAGCTTTGTCCATTGTTGGTTCATGCATATTTGCCATGTATTGCATGCCTCATTTGCAGTCCTTTTTATTAGCCTTCGTGCTTTAGGACCTTTGCATGCTATACTTGTGTTTGTTTGAATGATTTGGCATCATTTCTTACTTTATTTCAGTGCATTTAGTGTTGTTACACTTCTGCATTTGTCACTCCTTGAGCCCTCTTGAGAGGTGTGCTCTTAGGACTAGTTGGTTGGCCATGGCATTATGCATGCCTGCCTTCCCTTTTTGTGCCTTTGTTTCATCATTATGGCCACTAATTTGGGCATGACTGAGGCCTATCCATTTTGGTTTAAGTCCATTGTGCATTGTGTATGCCATGTAGTTCATAGCATTGAGTATGCCATGATGTTTGCATGATTAATTTAGCATTGTGTATGCCATGTTCATTGCATTGTGTATGCTAGTTACCATTTGCATTGCGTATGCTAGTTGTCATGAGCATTGTGTATGCCATGTAGTACATAGCATTGTGCATGCTAGTATGCTAATTGCATGTTTACACACTTGTCCCTTGCATATTTGCATGCCTAAGTTGCATTACGTGTTTGCATGTTTGAGTCGCATTGTGTATGCCATGTTATGTGTTGCATTGTGTTTGGAATAGGTGTTAGTCCAAATACGGGAAACAAGGGGCGTTTCGTACTTAAAGTGATGAAACGTGACTTAATTCCTAGTCGCCGACGCTCTTGATCATACATGATAGAGTTCTAAGCCTTATGTATTTACTTGTGCATTCATTTTACATTGAATTGTGCAACTTCGCCTCTCGGCCATCATGCATTGAAATGCGCGATTAGTGGTCCGAGGGTCGAGAACCGCACTCCTTTGAGTTCATGACATGATAGGGAGGGTGGTTGTGCACACATATCTTGCAAATACATTGCCATGCCATTTCTTGCTTTCTGTTGTAGCAAACTGGAATTCAGCAGCAACAACTGGTCGGCCAGCCAGAAAAACTAGCTGGCCGACCACTTTTTCTGGGTTTCAACAAAGAAAGTGGTTGGCAGGTGGCTACAGAGACCAAAAGTGGTCGGCCACCCTCCCACAGGACTCCCAAGGTGAAGTTTCAGCTTTCTGGAGCTTGGTGCAGTGTTCTGAGAACAAATGAAAACAGAGGCAAATCGGGGCATTGCATTGGATTTCCAAACGAGGCGACCGGGCATGCATCCAGTCTTCTCCCTCTGAGAACCTCCTGTTTTATTGCTTTATTTAGCTTCTTTACTTAGCTAGATTAAGCTTTCGTTCTGTACTTTAATAGTTAATGCGTTAACTTTTCAATTTGTTTTGTAATAATTAGTTAACTAGAATTAGTTAATTAATTCGTTGTGCAATAATTAGTTTAATTAGCTTAGATTAGCTAGTTAGCTTCTTATTTTGTCCCTCCCTCAAGAGGGCACAATGTTGTAATAAGCGTGCGTGTGTGTGATGCATGTTTTCCAACCCCTATTTCTTTCTCCCTTTTACTTAACCGTTTACTGTAACGCCCTTAAAATAATAACATTAAACCCATCAACTTAGACATGCATTGGTATAAAAGATAAATATTCTTCTATTCATCATAGTAGTTCCTTACAAAAGAATTACATGTTAACAACAAAAGCAAATGCCCTACGGGCTTACAACTTTCCAAGTTAACACTTGGTTACAAAAAGAAGAGTGCTAACTCAATACATATTAAGCCCTTGGTCCCTCTTATCCAAGAGTGCTAACCCATCAACTCGCAAGACTTGATCCCTCCTATCCAAGACCCGAACCGGTCTCTCTTCATACGAGGCATCCTCATCAACCTTTAAGTCGGTCCAATCCAATACATGCGATGGATCTGGCTGATACTTCCGAAGCATACTCACATGAAACACGTCATGCACTCCGGACAACTGCGGCGGCAAAGCTAAACGATAGGCAACCTTGCCAATCCTCTCAAGGATCTTAAAAGGGCCAATAAACCGAGGGGATAACTTCCCACTTTTCCCAAACCTCATCAATCCCCGCCTAGGTGATATCTTCAGAAAGACATGATCACCCACCTCAAATACCAAAGATCGCCTCCTACGGTTGGCATAAGATTTTTGACGACTCTGGGCTGTAACGAGCCTCCTACGGATAAGCTCAACTTTCTTCGTCGTCTCCCTAACCAACTCCGGACCTAACAAAGGTGCATCACCCACCTCGGCCCAACACACTGGAGACCTACACGGTCGGCCATACAAGGCCTCAAACGGTGCCATACCGATGCTAGACTAAAAACTGTTGTTGTAGGCAAAGTCCACCAAGGGCAAGTGCCTCTCCCACGTCCCACTAAAGTCAAGGACACATCCTCGAAGCATATCCTCAAGGATCTGAATAGTACGCTTGGATTGCCTGTCAGTCTGAGGATGATAAGCCGTACTAAAGGTTAACTTAGTGCCCAAGACACTCTGCAAACTCTGCCACAACCTAGCAGTAAAACGAGGATCTCTATCTAAGACGATCGTCACTGGGACCCCGTGCAATCTCACTATGTCCCGAATATACAAGTCGGCGAAATGATCTACCGAATCTCTCACGCGCATAGGAATGAAGTGCGCCGACTTAGTCAACCGGTCTACAACCACCCAAATGGCATCACTACCCCGCTGAGTCCTCGGAAGACCTACAACGAAATCCATAGTGACATGCTCCCACTTCCACTCGGCAATAGACAAGGGTTACAACAAACCCGCTGGCCTCTGATGCTCGGCCTTCACTTGCTGGCAAGTAAGGCACTTCGATACGAAAACAGCCACATCTCTTTTCATACCCCGCCACCAAAGCTGGTGACCCAAATCCCGAAACATCTTAGTGCCTCCCGGATGCACCGCAAGGCGTGAATGATGGAACTCTCGGAGTACTTCCTCTCGGCAAGACTTCGGCACAAACAAACGGTCTCGGTATCTCACACTCTGGTCGGGATACACCGTTAAACCCTTCTCAACTTTCCCACTGGAGATCTTCTCTCGGAAGAACTCTACCTCGAGGTCACCTCTCTGTGCCTCTAATACTCGGGTCACAAGTGCAGGCTGCGCAACAACAGAAAACAAGGCCGCAGCCTCAACAGATTCGCCCAGAAGCAAATCAAACTCACCAAGTGCACCTAACATCTCCCATTCCCGGATGGCTATACAAGCTACATCACTAATGGATTTCCTACTAAGGGCATCGGCCACAACATTGGCCTTCCCCGGGTGATAGTGAAACTCAAAATCATAGTCCTCAATGAACTCCATCCATCTCCTCTGCCTCAAATTCAAGTCCCTCTGTGTAAACAGATACTTCAAACTCTTGTGGTCCGAGAACACCTCGAACCTCTCACCATAAAGGTAGTGCCTCCAAATCTTCAAGGCAAAGATCACTGCTGCTAGCTCTAGGTCATGTGTAGGGTAATTCTTTTTGTGTATTTTCAACTGACGTGAGCCATAAGCTACCACTTTCCCCTCTTGCATCAACACACAACCCAAACCCTCTCGTGAGGCATCACAATAAACTGCATAACCCAACGCTCTCTCCGGAATAATCAAGACCGGAGCGGTGGTCAATCTAACTTTCAACTTTTGGAACAACTTTTCACAAGTCTCACTCCATACAATTTGACTCCCTTCCGAGTCAGCCTAGTCAACGGCGAAGCTAACTTGGAGAAATCCTTCACAAACCGGGGTAATACCCAGCTAATCCCAGAAAACTGTGGATCTCAAAAACGCTCTTAGGCTGTGCCCAATCTTGCACTGCCTCTACCTTGGATATATCAACAGACACCCCTTCCCCGAATACCACATGGCCTAAGAATTTGACCTCTCTTAGCCATAACTCACACTTCCCAAACTTGGCATAAAGCCTGTGGGCTCTAAGCAACTCAAGCACCACTCTCAAGTGTTCCTCGTGCTCCTCCTCTGAAAGCGAATAAATCAGAATGTCGTCCACAAAAACGACTACATAACGGTCTAAGAATTCCCGGAAGATCCGGTTCATCAAGTCCATAAAGACTGCCGGTGCATTGGTAAGCCAGAATGGCATCACCAGAAACTCATAGTGGCCATACCGCGTACGGAATGCCGTCTTCGGAATATCCTCCTCCCTGACCCTCAACTGGTGGTAACCCGATCTCAAGTCTATCTTAGAGAAACAACGGGAACCCTTCAACTGGTCAAACAGATCATCTATACGGGGCATAGGGTACTTATTCTTGACCGTAGCCCGATTCAACTTCCGGTAGTCTATACACAATCTCAAGGCACCATCTTTCTTTTTAGCGAAGAGGGTCGGTGCTCCCCACGGCGAAACACTAGGGCGAACAAAACCCTTATCTAGCAATTCCTGGAGCTGAATCTTCAACTCACTCAACTCGGCTGGGGCAAAATGATAAGGTGCCATAGAAATCGGCGCTGTGCTGGGCACTAAATCAATAGAGAACTCTATCTCTCGGTGAGGTGGCAAACTAACGAGATCCTCGGGAAAAACATCCGAATACTCACAAACCACCCTCGGCAATACAATCTGGGCCTCATCACACTTACCACTCATAACGCTAGCAAGTAGACCACTAAGCTTATTCCGCCCTCGCGGATCATACATCGGTGGCAACACACTTCCAACCCGATCCCCCAAGAAATGAAAACACTCCCTGCTCAAGGTACAAACTGTGACCCTCTGGCGGTAGCAATCAATAACAGCCCGGTATGACGATAGCCAGTCCATACCCAAAATAACATCAAAACCCAACAAAAGGAAAAGAAAGCCTATGGTCGGCGACCTCTATATCACAACCTCTAACACCTTATTTCAAGATCAACTCACCACCAATAGGCAATACTACACATATAGGAGATGCTAACTGTGCCAACTCCAATTCCAAAACAGATGCAAATGCAGCAGATACAAAAGAATGAGATGCACCCGTATCAATCAATACACTAGCAACCGAGTTGCAAAACAGAAAGGTACCTCTCACTACTGATGGAGCAGGCACAAGATCCTGCGCGGTAACAGCATACACGCGCCCTGTAGGCCCCTGATTCAACTGCTCACCCCTCGGAGCATATGACTGCTGGACAGACTGGGACGATGAAGCCCCCTGATTGGCCCTCGAGGCTTGCACAGACTGAGCTGGCTGAAAACCCTGCATCTGCCTAGAACCAGACGCACCCAAAGTGGCACTCAACTGTGGGTAAAACCTCTTTAGGTGCCCAGGCTGACCATACTGATAACAAGACAAGGGTTGACCCCTGCCCTGACTCTGGCTCTGCGGTCTAGCTGAAGATGAAGCAGCTCTCTGACCTCCTCCCCTCTGTGGGCAAACTGAAGCCTTGTGGCCCAACTGACCACACTTGTAACAGGTGAACTCCCCCTGATTACCTCTCCCCGAGCCTGCACTCAGCACTGGAAAGGTCGACCTAGCAACACCACCCTGAGACTGCTGAGGGTTAGCACCCCTCTGTCTCCTGCCATCACCCTGACCATCTTGGCTCCTCTTGGAGCCTCTTTGTCCCTCCTTTTCCTGCATCATGATCTCCATATGGGCTGCAGCATCAACCAAGCGTCCATAGTCTCGGATAATCGAACCTCCAACCCTCATCTTGAGGCCACGCCTCAACCTCTTCTCGAACTCAATACAGCGGCGTTCCTCGAACGCCACAAGTTCAGGTGCGAACCTGGACAAACTAGTAAAAGCAGCCTCATACTCGGCTACTGAAGAACTCAACTGCAAAAGCTGACAGAACTGGTCTCTCAGCTTCTCCCTGACTGCTGGAGATAAATATTTCTCCTGAAAAGCCTCCATAAAAGCCTCCCACGTGCCAGCAATACGGCCCCTCATGTATTTCCACCACTGACCTGCACCCCCTTTAAGCTGGAAGGATGCCAAGGTCACTTTCAACGCTCCGTCCTCGATGCCAAGCATCTCAAACGTCTTACTCACTTGCTCTAACCACTCATCAGCCTTCAGTGGCTCCTTCGGATCCCCAATAAATTTGTCCAGGTTGGACTAGAAGAACTTCTTTTTCAAGAAAGAAGGCCCTGCCTCAACAACCTGGGCCTGAACTGGAGCCTGAACTGGATTCTCAGCTCGAAAAATACCCACAGACTCCCTCAAAGCATCGGCTATCCCTCGGGCTAAAGCGCTCATAGCCTCCTGACCTGTTGGCTCGGCCACATTGGCCTGGCCAATCCCTTCCTGCTGCGCCGGAATATCATCCGGTAAAGGCATTTCCTGCCTACCACGTCTGCCACGTCTACCGCGTCCTTGTCCTGACATCCTAATAAAGGTAACGAAGAACATTAGCACATTCATAAATGTGCCAAAACTAAACACTCGCGTCCTAATACATGGACAACTGTAATTCACTCCACGTAAGCACATAAACACATAAGCACTTACGAATTTCATTTCCGGATAATGATAGTCCCGAGGCGTTACTAGAGTTCCGGTTAGAAACAACATTGATCAAGTGCTTTTCCAACAAGACTCACAGAAACCCAAGGATCCAATCAGCATCCTAGAAACTAAATCCCATACCCAAGTAGTCACATAAACATGTTATCAAATAAACACATAATGTCACACATAAGTCTCTAACAAGCGAGACAAACCCATTGTGATACTAATCACTTCCCACGTACCCAAAGTATTCGAACCCGGTACGCTCTGATACCAAGTTGTAACACCCTCAAAATAATAACATTAAACCCATCAACTTAGACATGCATTGGTATAAAAGATAAATATTCTTCTATTCATCATAGTAGTTCCTTACAAAAGTATTACATGTTAACAACAAAAGGAAATGCCCTACGGGCTTACAGTTTTCCAAGTTAACACTTGGTTACAAAAAGAAGAGTGCTAACTCAATACATATTAAGCCCTTGGCATGAATTTACATGTAATACATCAAAAGAAAGCAAACAACAAAACAGTCTGTCTGCCTTTAGCCTCCCAAGCTATGTCCTTGGAGGTGGCATGCTACCTATACTTGAAAATGATGTCCCATAAAGGGTGAGCCACAGCCCAATAGAAATACACTAAACCAACCATGAACAATGACTAAAAGATTAGTAGTTGATAGATGGTCAACACAGATACATCCACTTATATCACATTTCGATTTCATGACATTAAGTCCATGTTACATTTCGTTTCCCATGTCCTTTCCAACTTTGAGTTTGAAAACAAGGCTCAACACCTAGCCAAATATCTTAATGAGGTTTAGACTCATCTTTAAAACACTTTCAAAATTCACGAGGGATACACATTTTAATGCTGTATCAATAACACATAAACCATTCCCACACTTTGCGAAGGATACACATTTCGGTGCTGTATCAACATAACATAGAATCACTTCTATACTTTACAATTGATAACGATACACATTTTAGTGCTCTATCAAATCAATTCAAACACTTCCATAAGTCTCAAATAATACACATTGTAGTGCTGTATTAATAAAGCAAAAACACTTCTAATTCACAGCCTGATACACATTGTAGTGCTGTATCACTGTCACACAAAATCCGGTTTAGGGGTCCAGTCCCTTTCTTCCAATAAACCGTGGAGTACAACCCCTTTCTCCTCCCACACAATACAATGTATATAAACAATTATCATATACAAATTCAACCTATCAATACACATTTTAGTGCTGTATTGTACTAGCCACCATATTCAATGGCTTACTTAATTGATTAGTTTTAGTTTGCCTAATCATCATGCATTGTCTACAACAATCAAGACTATCCTCCACCGATAGCCCAAAGCAGTTATTTCTATACTGAAAATAAATGCACCAAATGTATATATAATCAACATTTCAACTAGGTGAGCGATGAACGAATCTAACTACACCCTTTAATCCCATGCACATCCAATTTTAACATTCTCAATTTAATTCCTTTTTTCTTCAAATTAATTATACCAATTAATTTACCAATGTAATTAGAGTATTTCCCATAATTAACATCACAACCCTACGGTTCCATTTTCACCAATAATCCAATATTGATCTCATTTCTCTATGCCAAACATGCATATAAGTTTATATAAACAAAACCCCAACTTTGGTAAAATTACACAAAGGCCCAAACTTTCTCAAAATTACCCAACAACCCCCAACTCATCAAAATGCTAAAATTCAAAGACAAAACTCATGAGAAGGAGTAGGATATCCCTACCTCGAAGTTAGAGCTCAAACGGGGAAGTTGAAGAAAACCAAAGTGCTCCAAACTCAAAGATCCACGGATCAAAATGGAGCTCTCGACGATCCACACACTTTTTACAAAGGCCGGAGGATAGTGAGACACTCTAACTAGATCAAACCCTAGAGAGAAGGGAGTTTCTAGAGAGAGGAGCTCTCAAAATGTCTTTTTAGAAAGTAAGAGAGAGAGAGAGAGAGAGAGAGAGAATGTAGAAAGTGATTTTAAAATGCCCAGCTGCCAACTGATATACGACATTCCCGCTCGAGTGGAGAACACAATGCTCGAGCGTCAAGAACAAAAAACTAGGTACGCTCGAGCGCAAGAAGGTCCGCTCGAGCGCCAAAACACAAGAATAAAGTACATTCACTCGAGCGCAAAAACCAGTCCGCTCGAGCGTAAATTTCCCCCTCCCCGAACTTACACCAAAAAGTACTACCTGCTCGAGCGCCAGAGTACCCGCTCGAGCGCTACCGCTTGAGCGTAAAGAAACCCGCTCGAGCGTAAAAATCACACTTGTAGAAGTTTTGCAGGGACACGAAATACTGGGAGTGTGCAATATCCGCTCAAGCGCAACAAGGCCCGCTCGAGCGGAACGACCAAAAACTTGGCAACAAGATTTCTGACCAAGGTTCAACCCACCTGTTCGAAACATGCCCAACACATCCTAAAACTCAAACAAATGGAATTTAAGGACGACAACAAGATAGATACAACTACCAACTCCACGGAACCGAGTCTGGAATACAACAGAACAGTAAAGGGACAACCGGGATCGCTAACCATCGCTAACGATGGTTAGTTTTAGGGCATGTTTCATTTAGCATACCTCATGCTTGCATGCGTGCATCCATTCATTTGTATTACATGCACCAGGATCGGAGTATCATACTAACTGCATTGTATTTCAATTCTTATTTGAATACATGTATCAAGTTGCATTTCACATGACATGACTAGAATAACCGAGCCTATTATAGCTGCACTTTCGCATGTGTTGCATTAGCCATTTTAACATGAACTAGGATCATGCATGATTTCTAACTAGTTCTCTGTTTTGGCTTGGAGTACACTGTGAGTGTTTACGCTTTAGCATACTGCATGTGTGTTAATGCTGCCATAAAAGCATGCTTACCATGAGGCTAACTGCTTATTTGTCATAACTGCCTGAATGCCTATGGGTGAAGGTTGGATTACTTGAATTGGAACAATTCATTCAAATCCTCGATTTAGTCTACTTGCGAGTAGCAAACTTCAAACCATTTTCGAACAAATATGCAATGTTTTGTTCCAAATTAGGCGATCTAGTCTATACTTGTTTGCTGTGCGCATCACGTAGTAAAGATTAGCCAATTAATCGGAATAAGAGCACATATGTTTTCAAAAACAAAATATCATGCTTAGCACAGGCCGATCTTTGATCGGGCGAGCGAGGGTGCTCATTGCATGACCTTCCCCTCTCGTACCCAAGTTCCCGAGCCGAGGCAACTTTGGTGATGACGGATGTATGGCCTTAGGCACGAGTCAGGGTTTCCTAAATTCCTCCAGAATAAAATATTTAGGTGGCGACTCTGTATCTGGCAAAGCAGTCCATGTTTGGCACTTTTTTTTTCTTCTAAAAATCAGTTTTCCAAAATGATTTGCTGGATTTGGACTCTTTGGTGATTTATCGGTCTTACTTCGCACATTGTAAGATTAGATTCAGAACCGTGACATTTAAGTTCGAACTATAGTAGCTCGGAACAAAACGAGATCTGCGCCGCCTCTCGCAGGCGCGCGCGGATGTCGGAGAGTTCCTGGGAGCGCGTCTACAATCTATTTATAGTGTTAGGTCAAAAGTGGAATATGAGCCCTAAAGTCAACCAAAATAATAAGTCAAAAACTCCTAAAAGTCGGGCCCAAAACACTTAAGAACTTTTGAAAAATTCTGTCAAGTGTTGACACCAAAAAAAGGGATGTTGACACTAGAAATCAGTGGCACACCAAGAACAAACAAGTTGGGCAGTGTTGACACCCAAAAGGGGTGGTGTCGACACCAGAAAATAGAACTGAACTAGGAAACACTCAACCACGTAGTGTCGATGATAGGAAGAGGTGGTGTTGACACCCAGAAACAGAAACAAAAGGAAAGGAGAGGAAAAAAGTGCAGGTGTCGACCCTGGAAGGCTTAGTGTCAACCCCCATAGCAGAATTTCAAGGTTCCTAAGGCACTTTCTAAGAAAACAAAGCGTGAAATGACATCCCTACCAAGTCTAGATTGGATTTCACTCTACTGATACAATAATACATTAACTTGAAGGTCCCTAAAACAAAGTAATGGAATTAAAAACACTTTCCAAAGGCTTAAAGAACCCAAGTGTTACACATGTTCTAATGCACCTACAAGATTAGCTAGCAAGTAGAGCCTTCGATGATATCTATCCACTGTGTTTGATGTCTTTGCTGAAAATTCTCAGGAAGTCAAACCTCTGGTTCGAGGTCGGCAGTCTTGGCCCCCATGTCTTTGTAGGTGATCGATGCGGCTTGTGTGGTACTCCGTACTTCTTGGTATAATGGAATTATATTTGACTCATTGATTATCATAATCGAGAACCTTCTTAGTCGATATTTGAGTCTTGGTTGAGGTGCTACCATAGTGGTTGGGCGAGATTGGATCAAAAACTTCTAATTCGAATAATTGTTATTGAGTAGTTTTCACTCTTTTATCATTTTCTCTCTCCTTACTTTGAATCTTAATGTGAGGATAGAGCCATTAGAAAGCTTACTTCTAGGGCTTCAATTTGGATATAAGAACGACCCTAAATGGAGTCCGGACGAGAGAGTTATGCCTGTTTGAAATTGCAAATATGTGTTGTATGCATAGTTCACTCGAGCGCAAGTTTCACCTCTCTAGCGGTCCATAGACCCTTCTAGCTCTATTTTTCAAAATTTTCTGAGACACTACAAGCCTTGATTCACTGCTCGAGTGCACTTTTGACTAGTCGAGCGGTCTGTTCGAGTTAGAATAGATACTGAGAGATTTCATTCACTACTCGAGCATATATTTGAATGCTCGAGAGGTCTGTTGGGGATCAAATCTTTAAAAATCACTTTTTGGGTCAAATATCTTCACTTTTCACCCTCTCTTTCCACCATTTTTGAGATTCCTAGCTCTTTAACCTATGATTTCATCTATTTCTAAACTTCTTTGACCCCTAGTTCCATATACCAAAATGTAAAGCTCGGCAAAGGCTTTCATTTAATTTGAGCTGATCATATTTTCGTCACTATGGATTTTTGGCTTTTCTTCTCTTTACTTCGAGAGGTAGGGATTTCTTTGCTCCTTTTCAATGCCTTGTTATAGATAGACATGTGGTAGTTTTTCTTGCATTAAAAGCATGTTTTATTATGCGATTTTCCAAAAGCATGAAAGGGGATTTGGTTTGAGTTTTTGGGAGTTGAAGTTGTATGTTTTTGGTTATTTTAGTAAATTGGGAAATGGTTAGTTTTGGTTAGGTTGATAGTGGCAAAAAGCCTTAATTTGTTATTAAGAGTTTCATAAAACGAAAAGGGGTAAAGTTGGGTAATGATTGTGTTATGTGTTATGGGATTGAATTAATGCTTTTATTACTAAAATGTGTTAATTGAGTCTTGTGTTTACTTTGTTTAATGTTGTGTCTTGCAGCAGTGCTAATGCGCCCCTTATTGAAAACTCAAGGAAAGCCTTGATCGATATGAAAAAGATGCGCTCAAGCACCCAACCTATACAGGGGGCTTGGGCTCGAAAGCTGGCCTTACTCAACAAGCGCCTTTCTTAGTAAGGTTGCTTGTTTCCACCCATTGAAGATTCAATCTACAAAAGAAGGTCAACGGGGGATACTAAAATTGCTCTCACTGACACTATCTATGAGAAGGTGAGGTTGTCTTTCTTTCTAACCTCTATACAGGTTAGCCTTAAAGCCTTAAGGACGGAGAAAGAGAAGAGCAGTTATCTATGTAATTACAGTCTTTATTGGCTGTTGTTCTGGTCGAGCACTGAACATGGATGCATGGGTTATCCATGTTCCATTATCACCTAAAAGGCCTAAAAAAAGAGCTAGAACAAGCGTTTAGTGGTCCTTTGATAGAGTTTGGTTAGGTAGAGCTCCCGGACGTCGACCCGCCCCACATGCTGCCGATCGGAGAATGGATGAAAGATAAGTGAAACTGATGTTAAGAGAAGAAAAACAAATATTCTAATCTTTATGGTATTGCGCAAAACGCGGGCTAGGAATCCTCATTCTTTTTCAAAAATATTGGACCCTTGTTCTCAGAAGAATCACAAGACCAGAATCACGAACGTGAGTGAAAAACATAGAATTCAGTGTGGTGACATAAAGAAAGAGACGAACGAGGTATCAACAATCTTACCCCAGATTCAGTATGGTGGAAGTCAGTACCCTCTGTTTCAACTAGCTCTAGTACAACCGAATCCTGTTCCACTAGTACAGGCAGCACCCATGGCACCACCACCCATTGCAGCTCCCATTGTTAGGGTTAATTAACAAAGGCATGCCAATAGAAGGGGCCGCGTTTTCACTCCTATGGCCATAATATGTAGCTCCGAATCCGACACTGCCTCCATAAATTTCTTCACCCTGAACTCGTAATCCCGACTACAAATGCATCTACCATTCGGGACAAGTTGGGCATGACACTAAGAATTGCTATCACGAGTAGCGTAATTGCTTGATCGGCGGGGATAAGCATCTCAAAGTATCGGGCAAAGGATCTAGCACTTTGACTTTGTTCCTCGGGATCCACCACAGAATGGGTTTGAGAGCCGTGTGATAGGGGACTATCCAGGACGGTTCGGAGAACACTTTTAGTTTATGTTGGTGAATGGAAGCCCCTTTAGCAAGTAAGAAAGAAGCGGCTCTTCCCATGGTAGAGTCACCATTGATTCTATTTATTATTATGGTAAATCAGTGTATCAAGATGCCAATCTGAGATCTTATTTCAGCTACTTTTACATCAAGAAATATAGGATTTTCCTTTTCTATTTCTGGTCTTTGGTTAATGAGCTAATCCGTGATAGTTGAAGAGTTAAGAATTGACTGCTTCTCATTTCCTATCTTTGGGAAGTCAATTGGGTACTTGCTTTTTCCGAAAGTTGAAATTTAGTGCTCATTGTATTTCCCTCATACTCGGGTAAAGTATCCTTCAAATTTGCTGTTATCAATTCAATAGAGTGGCCGGTTATTGAAAAGAGAAAGCCTATAGCCTTGGAAGGTGCCAAGGGGAAGGGGGTCAATTACAGGTATTCTCAGCTGCTGCTTCTTCAATCGTTGGTTCGGGCTTTAACCTATATATTCATTGGCTAATGGAGTTCTATTCTCCAAATAACGGTAGTCTTCTTACGCGGTTGAATCCATTCAATATCACTCGGAAACCTCCGAACTTATGTACGATAAGGAGGAGATAGTAGGATTAGACGAATAGTGGTTGGGTTGTAGTTGTGTATCATAAATTGGGTTTTTATTAAATGAAAAAGGGGTTTTTTTTCTAAGGGTTGAAAGTATTGAATAATTAGAACAACAATTTTGGTTTTGAAGAATGAATTAATGTTCGTAACTCTTTTGTGAAATGATTTCATTGAAAACGTTAATGTTTTGGAATTGTGAACCTGTTGTGGAATTTAATTCATGAGAGTGGTTTATTTAACTGTTAGAGGTTTTGTCCTTGGTTATCGATAGAGGATGACGTTGTCATTGTTGAATAGATTATGTGTATGTATTACACTTGCGTAGCATTTATGTAATCTAGCATGTTGTGATATTGTTTGGAGATCTGTTTCTCTCTAGTTAAGTCGGTAAAGCGTGGCGCCTTGAGGTAGGTTCCTCTCCCTTCCGGTTTGCACACAGGAAAGTGTGAAATTGAGGTCCGTTATTCTTCGGTTAGGCCGATAAAGAGTGACACCTTGAGATAGGTTTCTCTCCCTTCTAGTTTGTACCTAGTAAAGTGTGACCTTAAGGTTGTTCTTTTTCGGATAAGGCTGGTAAAGCGTTGTTGTGTTATATGGGTTAGGGCATTTGCCATTTGTGCTGTGAGCAGATGGAAATGGAAGTATGCATTACTCTCAATTATAAATGTTTAGACATATATATTTCTTGGTATATGGTTGTGGGTGTTCCTTACCCTTGGGCCTATGGCCAGGGAAGGTAGTAGATGTATTGGTATGTAAGTGTGTATAGTGTGTTGGAATGTAAGATTGGGTTATTACTAGCATGTGTGAATGTGTTTTCAAAGAAAAATTTTAGGTGAAATTCTTTTATATCAATGTGGAAGGTTCAAGAGAGAAGAAAGTGATGTGATGAAAAGTTTTTAAACTAAAATGGAAGTTAGAAAGAAAAGAAGTGATTTTACACTGTGTTGTGTTAAAGAGGATGAATTTTGGAAAAATGTACTTATATAAGTATATCTTGGATATAAACTATCACATTACTTATATGGTATGTCACCATGCATTCATGAACATAGCTATTTGTATATTATTATTGTTCAGGATCATGTTGGGATCTTTACTGGACTTTATGTTCATCTCATATTGCTAATTACTTTCAAGTACAAGTTGAGAGATGATTCAAGATTGGTGATTTTCTTTAATTGTTGGCCATGGGACCCTATAATTGTTGGCGAAACGCCATTGTTGTAAAGATTAAAGCCTTACTTTTACGAGCATTTTGTTTGAATGTAATTCATATTGCATTCAATAAATATATGAAAGAGAGGATTTTCATTACTTATGAATGCATATAGATTCTGTATGTTATTAATGGAATTGAATTATGTTAAGGGATGTGGTAAGATTATCTGAATAATAAAAAGTGGGACATGACAACTCTTGTAACGCCCCAAAAATAATAACAAGTCATAGCATGATATTCGACAGAAACTATAATTTGCGAAATATTTAACGTTTCATTGATATTCTTTGATCGTACAAAAGATGACATATGCATGTATACATTCATAAATCTTAGATCTTGAATCTATAGCATATGGCATTTGTAAATGAATTTGAACAAAAGGAAGTATAGATAAGTTTATGCCCTAATGGCTACATCTTTCCAAGTCAAAACTTGGGTACAATAAAAGTGAGTTAAACTCAATACATATAAAGCCCAAGCCTTGTACAAAAATCATTGCACAAAAGAAATAAAAAAGGAGCTCTCGGCACCTAGTCCTCCTATGTCCTTGGTGGAGACATATCATCAACACCTGAAAGTTGTATTTCACGAAGGGTGAGCTAAAGCCCTGTAGAGATACTTGAACACAACATATGAAACTTAACAAAGTCATAAGGTAAATGCATAAGCATGCCATTTTCCAAACATTATACATTTCCATCTCAAAACAATACAATGCCAATATTATATGATATTCATGAAAAATATACTTTTATATCAAAAGAGCAGTGGATACAAAACACTTGGTTATACAAGCACTACTAAAGTCATTTTACCGGTATTAACTAGAAGGATCGGCACCTAAACACATAGGTTTATGGACTTTTACCAAGGACACACATGCCAACATAATAAACCACAACCACACCCCCTAACCAGATTCACCACGGTATACACCAATTTTTCTTAAAACAATACATTTCAATTGTTAAGTATGAAATAATGCTCAATGCAAGATGTATGAGTAATTAGTTTCAATTAACTTAATCCTCATGCTCAATGCAAGATGTATGACTATTACTTCATAATGATAAATTATGATTGTAATACATGTTTTATTTTTTTATTTTTTTGGTGAACTAAACGTGAGAATGAATATTATGAAAGAATAATTATTTCATTCATTTTTATTTCAATTAGGATGATTTACACTAAGATCCCCTCAATTATTAGTAAATATCACTCTATCTCCATTATCTAAGAACTCATATATTTTGACCCCTTCAACTAGGGTCAACCTTGACTTTGTAGGGACCCAAGGAGAATTTTAAAAAATGAGACCTTTATACATATTAAAAGAAATTATTTAATTATTTTTGCTTATACCGACACAAAATTTGCGTACATGTATAAATACAAAATTACTAATTTTTTTTACCTGTTTTATGCACGAAAATTATTTAAAATATTAGTTGATAAATCCAATTTGAAAATATTGTGTTAGTGAATAATTTGATTATAATTTATTTTTCAGAATGATTCTAATATTGTATTTTCTAAGAAATTTCATATGATATTTATAATTGACATAAATCATAGTTATTGAGATAGATATAAATCATAATTATTGATATAGATATTGTAATAATTTGTCTTGAATTCTTTAGTTGTTGGTCTTCAGGTCTTTAAAACTTGGCAATGATCTTGTCTATGTAGAACAGAAATTTGGTGCTTCAAGTCACATTACTTAGTCGCTTTCCTAAAAATAATATTTGCACCCATCAAAAGGTGTGGGGGTTACAGCAAGTTCGCCTCTAAGATACAATGAAGCCTGATCTAAAGATCAAGTCTACTGGCATCTACACTGATGACAGTAGATCTAAATACGCTTGATATAATCAAGAAAATCAAGACACTGATAACTAGGCCTGCAGAATTTGATTACCAATAAGAAAAGTAGAAACTTGCTTAAGAAACTCTTGATTGAAAACTCTAAATCAAGAGGGAGAGAGAGAGAGAATTTGTGACAGCCACCTCCTTAATTAATTAAGTTAATTATGTGATTTGCATTGATCATGTGCTTGTGTTAAACATGCATTATGTGCCATGTGCTATATGTATTGTATTGTTATTATAATAGATATGCATAGGGATGAAATAAACCTATCTGATTTAGTAATTTTAATGAGTTAGAATTAAATATTTAGATAGGCAATTAGAGCCTAATTCATATTAGTATAATTAAATTGAGTTTGACTTAAGTTATAAATGATGAGGATTAATTTAATTTGAGCGAATTTGATTTAAATTAGTTAATATGATTCATTAGCCTATTTAATTTAAACCTAATGTCTGTATAATTAAAGAATTAGTGTTTTACTCATCAATTGAATATAGAAAAGAGGATTAGAGAGAGATAGTGGGTCTTGTGTTGAATTGAGTCATCCACGTAGAGAGAGAGGGAGAGACTTTGAGAAATAGAGCTCAAGAAGGAGAAAGAAGATAGGAAAAAGAGGAAGTGAAAGGGAACTTGAATTCTTCATTAATTCACCAATTTAAGGTGAGAATTTCCTTTAAATTTCATGAAATTGAGATGTCATAGTAATCATCCTTTGGAAATTGAGTTGAATTATAGAGGAGATCATGCATAATTATGAGTTTAGTGGTGTAAATTGATGATAGGAACTCATATGAGCAAATAAAGAAGGAATTGTAGGAATTTAGCTCAAGATCAACATGCATGGCATGAATTCATGATATTTTGTTTATACACATATTTTCTTGCATGATCTTCATGAATTCTACAAGTTTCAAAGAGCTTTCCTCATTAATTTTCTAATTGGAAGTTTGAAACACATGGTTCATGCTTTGATAATGTCTTGGAGTCTTTGATCAAGTAAATTGAAAGAATTAGCTCAACTTATGGACATGCATGATTTTATTCTGGATCATACACATCATTCTTGCATGAGTTTTCAAAATTGAAGGGAAATTCCATGAGATTTGAGGATTTGAAGCACAAGAATGCAAGTTTAAAGAATATATATGTCAACTCAAAGAACTTGATCATTGCATGAAAATTGAGCTTTTTTTTGAACTTATAAATTTTGTTTGAAGTTAGAAATTGTGGATTCAACACGTTTTTATGAATTTTGGGCTTTGAAATATATGGTTATGAAGGTAGATTTTGAAGAAAAGGAAGGCAAAAAACAAGAGCAATTTTCGGTACATTTCAACCCATACTGCTCGATCAGCCAACCCTCCCTTGCAACATGCATTCTGCACGCTCGAGCGGCCGTGGCTACCACACGAGCGTCCAGGCCACCGCATGAGCATCCAAGGCCACCGCTCGTGCGGCCAATAGGGCAAACCCTATTTTGTTTTCGCTCTATTTTCCTAACTTTCGGGCCTCTGTTTGCATGGTTTTAAAGTGTTTTTCATGTGCATTTGCATCTCATGAACACGAATGAAATATAGAACGAAAGTATAAACCAAACGAGTGAACATTTAATGGAAATCGATCAAGTAAACAACGAACTGAATAGAACTGACTGAATAAGTGAATTGTGTATTGAGTTGTTGTGCTTGAATTTGTTTCTTTAGGTCGAACGCCGCATCTCTAGCACAACTTAGCATGGAATTTAGGGAGCCCATTGTGAGTAACAATGTCGTAAAGCTATGTCGAATTGGAATTATTTTCTAATCAATGAACTATACTATACTCGTGGCATCCATAACAACTGTTTACTGCTACTGTTACAGAGATCTCTGTCAGTTCCAATTCTTGGAACTATTGTTTACTGTATTGATGGCCATCAATGACTATTCAGTCTTTAAGATCTACTGTACTATTCTACTATTAGATGTACCACGTATGATTGTTATGATTGCATATGGCTCTGAAATGTATGAAATACTGTTTTGTAAACTGATTCACTACTGAAACTGACTGTTTTGAATTATTATAAGGACATCATTCATAAATCCCTTTACACAATTGTTTTTCACTGGGCTTTAGCTCACTATTTAATATATGTATGTAGGTGAGCAAGTGCCGTAGCGGACTTAGCAGCGTCAACCTGAACCTTGTTTTGTCAAGCCAACTATTGTGCCTCATCGCGAGGTTTTGAACCGCCACGTGTTATGGCTTTTGGATGTTTTTACTTTGCCCTCTTGTGGCTATGACTCTATGTTACGGAATTTTTGTTTAGACTTTTGTTTTGACCGTTTCGTTTTTGGGATTTAATTCCCTAAGTTATGACATTTTTGGACTTGGTCTTATGTGATATGTGAATATATATATATATATATATAGATGCAAAATTTGTTTTGTTCATTTAAATCCTCAGAGCTAATTGGATGATATATTTTATTATCAATTGGCTTTCACCGACCTCTCTTATTGTATTGTTGTTATCATTATTAAGCAGGCCTTTGGTAATCACAGATTATTGGTTGGTTACGCTACTAAACCCTTAGGGGCGGGTTTGGGTCGTGTCAGAATTGCATGAATGCTTTTTGAATTTTTGGATGATTAAAATGGCTGATTTCGTAGCCTATTTATAGGCCTTGATGCATCTGATCGAATGGTTATGTCCCTTGATCGCATCCGATTAGATCTGACCATTGGATCGGCGATCTATGGTGTAGATCATTCTCACATTGAATAGATGCCTTGACTGACATACCTAATCACGATCAGGTGCTATCTCATTCGTACGATTGCGCGCATCTCTAATCAATGGCTATAATCAAACTGCTCCAGATCAGACACGCAACCGTTCGATCGGTTGGTTGACTCATCGCCAATAGATGCCACATCATTGCCACGCGGAGCTTACTATATTCCATGTCACCCATGCCACGTTGGATCTACGTCATCGCTCCAACTTGTCTGATGCAAATAGGAAAGTGCCCTTATGGTGCCGATGCGTCTGTGCTAAATGCAAAGTACGCCATCAAACACCACACAGCCTATTACCCACGCTACGTGTAGGCGCTTGTGCATGTGCGTGTACGTGTGCAGATGGTGCGAAGCACCGTCCTTGCGGTGTAAGTGCATGCACACTAGCATCCATCCCTCAATTCCATATTTAAAGGAATATTCCATGTAGCACTTTATTAAGTGCTCCATGTTTTCCTCTCTTTCCAATATGGGACAAAGTCCCCAAGCTTATTTCAAGCTTTCCAAAGAAAAACAAGAAAGTTTTAAAAACATCCAAAAATTAAACTATAAATTTTGAAAACCCATTTTGAAAATTCCTAACATTTCCCCACCATTTTCAAAATACCAGATGATGACTCTTGGTTCACTTGGCAGCCGTATGCATAGGTGAAGATATCTTATGATTTGAATCATTCACTTAGTCAAGACACCTCAAAGTTAGTCAAGATGGCATAGTAGACTTGTCTTTGAACTAGTAATCTTATATGACTAACTGGACATATCTCACGCACAGTACAAGTTACCTCAAGTATTAAAACAAACCGACACGTGGATTGGTCTTGTGTTTATATCCTATTTCATAAGCGCCCTAGAGTCAAGCCCTTGGACTCATAGGAAGCAGTGCCACCATGTACACTCACATAGGTAAGCTTACTAAGAGTACCCTTGTAATTTACAGTATTCTAACAATCCAGTTGTAATCTTATTAAGAGTTTGCTTACTCATCCTCTTCTTTTCACATTACAGGTACCAAACACTTCAACATTGGGATGAAAATGAAATAAAACTAAGTGCTTGCAATCACGACATATGGTGTACTTGGGTTCATTAAACTCAAGACTTGATGTTTCTTCAAGCGTTGAGTCGAGTTTCCATTAGGAGTGATTATGTTAAGTAGGCTTAAGACCCATCCCCTATGATGTTTTCCACACCAAATTCCTTGCAAGTCCCTTTGTTAAGGGGTCAGCCAAGTTTTCACTTGACTTTACATAACTAATGGTAATCACACCTTCTGTGATTAACTGCCTGACACAGCTATGTCTTAGTCCTATATGCTTGGACTTCCAATTATAGACATGGCTATAGGCTTGTGATAGAGTTGCTTCACTATCACATTGTAAAGATATTGGTGGTATAGGTTTTGGTCATAGCTTAATCTCTAACAAGAGATTCCTTAGCCACTCTGCCTCTTTGTTACAAGAAGCCAATGCTACAAACTTTGACGCCATGGTTGAGTCTGTTATGCATGTTTGCTTCTTAGAACTTCAAGAGATAGCTCCTCCTCCAAGAGTAAAAATCCAACCACTCACAAACGAGTGATCTTCACGGTCAGTTATCCAACTAGCATCGGTGAATCCTTCCAGCACTGTTGGATAGCCATTATAGACTATTCCATAGTCTATTGTTTTCCTTAAGTACCTAAATATTCGGTTAACAGCATCCCAATGCACATTACTAAGATTACTAGTGTATCTAATAAGTTTTCCCACTACAAATGCAATATCAGGTCTAGTGCAAGTCATGACATATATCAGGCTACCTATCACTCTTGAGTATTCTAACTGATCAATAGCTCTTCCAATATTAGTATATAATTTCAAATTTGAATCAAAAGGTGTAGACATGGGTGTACAATTATATTGATTGAATTTCTTAAGAATTTTCTTAATATAGTGCGACTGGGTAAGAATCAAATTATTGTCCTCTTATTTGATCTTAATACCCAGAATTATATCAGCCAAGCCTATGTCTTTCATACTAAAGCTAGACGATAAGAAACTTTTAATACTTTCAATGACATTATTGTTAGTACCAAAAATAAGCATGTCATCTACATATAAGCATATGATTACACCTCTATTGCCAGTAAACTTAATGTACACACACTTTTCAGATTCATGTATCCTAAAACCATTTGACACTATTACTTTGTCAAATTTCTTATGCCACTGTTTTGGAGCTTGTTTCAGTCCATATAGTGACTTCACGAGTTTGCACACTTTGTGTTCTTGACCCTTTACAACAAATCCTTCCGGTTGTTGCATATAGATTTCCTCATCTAACTCTCTATTTAGGAAAGTGGTCTTAACATCTATTTGATGGATTTCAATTTTGTAGATTGAGGCTAAGGCAATCAACACTCACATGGTGGTGATTTTGGCCACCGGAGCATATGTATCAAAATAATCGATACCCTCCTTTTGAGTAAAACCCTTAGCAACTAATTTTTCTTTTAACTTGTCAATTGTGCCATCAACTTTCATTTTCCTCTTGAAAATCCATTTATAACCAATTGGTTTGGATCCAGGTAACAAATTAGCAAGTATCTAGATATTGTTACCCATGATAGAATTCATCTGATCGTTTATTGTTTCTTTCCAGAAAGCAATATCTTGAGACTTCATAGCCTCCTCAAAGGTTAATGGATCCAAATCTATATTCAAAGAAATCTTTGTTTGCTTACCATAAGCTTTCCTAGTTCCTTCTACAAGGTAAACAATGAAATCAGGGCCAAATGACTTCTCAATCCTAGCCGTCTTACTCTTTCTTAGCTCAACAGGCTCATTAGGTTCATTAGGCTCAATGGGTTTATGTCGTTCACTTTCCTTTGTAGATGTCAAAGGAGTTAATTCATTTTCTTGATTAGAATTCAACATTGGAATGATTGTGAAATGATTCTCATAAAATACCGCATCATGTGATTCAATGATGGTATTTGTTTCTACTGAACCATTGGGCTCTACTACCAGAAACCTATATTCTTTGCTATGTATAGCATAGCCAAGGAATATGCATTCAATTCATTTTTCACCTAATTTCTTCCTTTTAGGTTCAGGAAATCTGGCTATTGCTATACAACCCCACATTTTCAAGTAACCTAGATTAGATCTCTTGTTTTTCCAAAGTTCATAAGGAGTAACATTTCTTCCCTTGAGAGGAATTCTATTGACTATGTGACAGGCAATGAACAAGGCTTCACCCCCAAAACCAAAACTTAAATTGGAGTAAGAAAGCATAACATTAATCATTTTTGTTAATGCCCTATTCTTTTTTTCAGCTACTCCATTTTGTTATGGTGTGTAGGGTGTAGACTTCTCATGAATAATACCAACATTTTCATAATATTCTGGAAAATGGTATTCACCACCTCTATCAGACCTAAGTCTTTTTATTTGGACATTACACTAAATTTCTACTTCTGTCTTAAAAATCTTGAATTTATCAAGCACTTCATCTTTTGAATGAAAAAAGATAGATATGATAACACTTAGAAAAATCATCAATGAATGTTACAAAATATTTCTTACCACCTCTAGTGGGGGTACTATGCATGTCACATACATCACTATGCGCAAGTTCAAACATATATGTGATTTTATCTACTTTAGGAAATGGAATGCAAGTGGTTTTAGATTGTACACAAAATTTTCATTTTTCAAACATATTAATATCACACTTAGGAATTAAATTTAAATTGACCATAGCATGCATTTTCCTAGTACTTACATGACCTAAACGAGCATGTCATAAACAAAAGAGAATCAACAATATAAGCAGAAATAGATGTATTATTAATAATGTTAAGTTTGAACATTCCTTGATATATGTAGTCCTTCCCAACAAAAATCCCACCCTTAGACAGGACAAATTTGTCCGACTTAAATACTAACTTGAAACCATGCTTATTAAGTAGGCTTCAAGATGCAAGGTTTTTCCTAACATCAGATACATGATAAACATCATTAAGACTTAAGACTTTTCCAGATGTGAACTCTAGATCTACCATCCCTTTGCCTTCGATAGCAGCAGTTAAAGAGTTGCCCATGTAGAGAACTGTTTCATCACCTACTTGTTCATAAGTACTGAAATGGTTCTTGTCGTTGCAGACGTGCCTTGTTGCTCCTGAGTCAATCCACCAGTCACCAGCATTTTCGAGCATATTCATCTCGAATATAACAGCCACAAACTTGTTCTTGGCATTTGATGCTTCTGGCTTCTTCTTGTATGATCAACATTCATTTCTAAAGTGCCCTGGCTTGCCACAGTGCCAACAAGCACCTTTCGACTTCTTAGCATCTTTTTCAGATTGGGGGTCGCACTTACGCTTCATTTTGTTGAACCTCTTGCCATCATCCACCATGTGAATCTTGGAAGTCTGAGCCAATTGGTTATCTTTACTTTAAAGAAGTCTTAACTCTTCCTCAACTTGGAGGTGTTGAGCCAATTCCTCTAAAGTTAGATCTTCCTTTTTGTGTTTCAGAGTTTTCTTAAAATCCTTCCAAGAAGATGGTAGTTTCTCTATTATAGATGAAACTAAAATAGATTCATCCATGTTTATATTCTTTTGTTGAAACTGACTCAGAATATGGTGGATCTCATGGAATTGTTCCATAATGGGCTTTATATCAATCATCGTAAAACGCATAAAATTACTAATAAGAAATTTCTTACTGGTGGCATCCTCGATGAGGTACTTTGACTGTAATATGTCCCAGAGTTGCTTTGTCATTTCCAGATGTTGATACACATCGAACAGAGAGTTTGATAGTGTATTCAGAATGTGTTCTCAGAAAATGTAGTCGTCATTCTCCCATTTGGTTCTAGTACGGGTTTGCTCTATAGTCTCGTCTTCTTGTTCCGTCGGATAAGGCGTAGTTAGCACATAGACCACTTTGAGAGTGGTGAGCAAAAAGTGCATCTTTCTTTTGCAGTGTTGGAAATTTCCTCCATCAAATCGGTCAAGCTTCATGAAGTCTTGAGTCATTTTCTGAATGGACACCGCCATATCCAAATATTGTCTTTAGATTGTTGGAACAATTCATCTTGAATTCTTCAGTTGGTGGTCTTCGGATCTTCAAAACTTGGCGATGATCTTGTCTATGTAAAACAGAAATTTGGTGCTTCAAGTCGCGTTACTTAGTCGCTTTCCTAAATATAATATTTGCACCCACCAAAAGGTGTGCAGGGGGTTACAACAAATTTGCCTCCACGATACAATGAAGCTTGATCTAAAGATCAATTCTATCGGCGTCTACACTGACAACAGTAGATCAGAATACTCTTGATATAATCAAGAAAACCAAGCACTAATAATCTAGTTTGCAGAATTTGATCACCAGTAAGAAAAGCGAAAACTTGCTTAAAAAACTCTTGATCGAAAACTCTAAATCAAGAGGGAGAGAGAATTGCAGGAATGCTTTTTGAATTTTTAGATGATTGAAATGGCTAATTTCGCAACCTATTTATAGGCCTTGATGTATCTGATCAAATGGTCATGTTCCTTGATTGCATCTAATCAGATCTAATCGTTGGATCGATGATCTATGGTGTAGATCATTCTCACTTTGAATAGATGCCTTAATTGATCATACCTGATCACAATCGGGTGCCATCTCATCCGTACGATTGCGCGCATCTCCAATCAACGGCTATGATCAAATCGCTCCAGATCAGACACGTAACCATTCAATTGGTTGGTTGACTCATCGCCAACAGACGCTCCACGTCATCGCTCCAACCTGTTTGATGCAAATAGGAAAGCGCCTTCATAGCGCCGATGCATCCGTGCTAAGGGCAAAGTACGCCATCAAATGCCACATAGCCTATTGCCCACGCCACGCGTATTGTGACAATCCTCACCACTGTTTACTGATAATACCACTGATTACTGCTAAACTGTGACCGAGCATGATTAAGTAACTGATTTGGCTGACATTTTGAACTGATTGATTGAGTGTATTAGTTTAAACGCATTTCTATCTGTTTGACTGTTAAGATCTGTTCATGTTTTAAGTGTCGAACTGTGGATTGAATGCCTTATCGGCGGCCGAATCTGAAATTGATTAGTGTTTCATGTTAATTAGAATTTATGTGATTTTATGATATGTTTAATTGAAATTTGATTTGGTATGATTAAATTGGATTAAATAATGTTGAATTACATTAAATGAGTTTATTACTCTTTTGCCACTTAGTGGATTATTCTAGGACCATTTAGTTGACTTATATATGTTAGCATTAGCACCTCTTCAGCCATTATTCAAGACCCAAAACCGAGAGAGAGAGTGCGTCTTGGGAGAGAATTGATTCATCTTGAAATCTTAGCTTGAAATTTAGAGGAATTGAAGAGTAGATTGCAAATTGAGCTTCCATTCTTGAAATTGAGGACCTAAGGTAGGAGAATCATCTTTTTGAACTTGTATTTAAGTTGTATCTTGCATGTTTCATGGAAGTTTGGTGATTAGAGTCTAGAATTGGTTCAAAATGTTGAATTGAAGCTTAATTCATGCATGTATGTATACATTGTTGAGTTTCGAGGTTGATTTCATGGAAATCCTCACATGCATGTCCATATTCTAGCTTTAGCCCATGAATTCAGCATGTTTTTGGAAGGATTGACTCATTTGTTCTTGTATTAGAAGCCTTGAAGTTGATTAAATTCATGCATGTTGCATGTACATCATGTTCTTGAAGTTTTGTTTGGAAATGGGTTCAATTAAACTACCTTTGGGCTTTGATTTTGCAAATTGATCTTTGAAACATGTCATATTATGAGTTTTAAAGTGTTTTTCGGAAAATTAGCCCAAAAGGATCGAATTTGATGCTTTAAATGTTGAGTTTCATGCTTGGTGACAAATTTGGAAATTCCAGATTTTGGATCTATGCTTGAGCGGAGAACTCCACGCTCGAGCGTACACTCTGAGTTCATGCAGTCCGCTCGAGCGGGGAAAGTAACGCTCGAGCGTGAAATGCGTATATCCAGTACTTTGCATGTGTTTACAGTTTGCTCGAGCAAGGGAATGCATGCTCGAGCGAGGACTTGTGTCTCACGCTCGAGCGGGGGTCGAGCGCCGTCGAGCGTGAATTCCATGCATCCAGTACTTTTGTAGTCCGCTCGAGCGAGGAAAGTCACGCTTGAGCGTAGCTCTTTTGTCTGCATGTCCGCTCGAGCGGAGAAAGCCACGCTCGAGCGGCACTTCTGTTTCAGCAAAAATTTGAAAAGTGTTTTAAAGTGCATCTTTGCATCCTCATTTCATCCTAGGCATTCCTAGGCCTAGTTTAAGGCATCTTAATAAGGATAATGCTATATAGAACCACACCGAGTCAAGATAGGGACTAAGTTATTTTTTCCCAAACGTGCAACTTAGTGTGTGTTCGTTCTGTAACTGTGTAGGGTTGGCATCTGAGGACGCTCACTAGCTGCTATTAGTCCAGTGCTCTGTGAGTAACAATGTTGTAAAGATATATTCAATCATGAATATTTTCTAAATGACCAACTGTACTGCTTTCTGAAATGATATTTCTTACTGAATGAGTGCTTGTCCTATTTGCGAACTGTATTCGTGGCATCCATAGCAATTTACTGTTACTGTACTGTTACTGTTACTATTACAGAGATCTCTGTCGGTTCCCATGTTAGAACCACTACTGTTTACTGATATGATGGCCATCAACTGACTGTTCGGTCTGTTAAGACCTACTGTACTGTTTTGCTATGGGATGTACCACATATGACTGCTGTGACTGAATGACTGATATACTGTTATAACTAACTGTTTTAAATACTGAAAGGACATTCATTCTTAACCTCTTTACGCATATGCTATTCATTGGGCTTTAGCTCACCGTTTATATATATATATGTAGGTGCCCAGGCACCGGATCGGAGCTAGGAGCGTTGGGTTAAACTCCTTTTTTGTCAAGCCAACCATTGTGCCTCACTTCGAGGTTCCGAGTACGTCAAGCCATGGCTGCTTCGGGGTGTTTTAGATTCCCCCTTTTTGTCTTTGTTTTGTATAGACTGTATGAGACTAGCACTGTACTGTTATAGTAGGGACTTGGTCCCCAACTTGAATGTCTGTATATGATGCGTGTATGTACATACTATTTTTCTTATGAATGTGAATATGTTCAGAAAAGTCTTTTTGCATACAGACTGTCACAGCTCATTGGACATCTTTTATTACTGTTTTGGCTTCCGCCAGCCCTTGTACTCTGTATTACTGTCTTTACTGTTAAGCAGGCCTTCGGTAATCACGGATTACTGGCCGGTTACGGTGCTAAACCCATAGGGGCGGGTTTGGGTCGTGACAGAGTGGTATCAGAGCGATATTAAACCACGAGTTATACCGCACACACGTGTCCAAATGAGCTATAGGATGTCCTAGAAAAGTAATTAGGGCATTGCATGAGCATGAAAAGTGTGTGTGGCCATGACATGAATATATGTACTAATGTGTTAATATATTTAAAGTATGCAACTGCCTATGTTTATTATTGCCATAATTGCCTATAGTGAAATGGAGAATGCAAGAACTACTGATGAAACTGAATCATCTGACGCCAGAATGGAGAGATTAGAAAGAATAGTTGAATTGCTGACTGAGGCCATAAGGCAATAATAGAACCAACAGCCCCCACCTCCTCCGGCACAGCCGGAACCGAATGTGAATGATGACATAATTTCTCTAACACAGAAGTTCAGTAAAATGAAACCGCCATCATTCCAAGGAGGCCTTGAACCGCTAAAGGCCGAAGCATGGGTGCTAGAAACAGAGAAATTATTTGAAGTGTTTTCGTGTTTCGAAGCACACAAGGTATTGCTGGCTACCTTTACTTTACAAGAAGAGGCCAGACGGTGGTGAATGCTTGTCTGTGACAATGACAATGTTATGACTTGGGCTCAGTTCAAGGGAGCCTTCTTTGAGAAATATTTTCCTCAGTGTGTCAGGGGATCGTAAAGTAACTGAATTTGAACAGTTAAAGCAGGGTACCATGTTAGTAGCAGAGTATGAATCAAAGTTTACCGAACTCGCTAGATATGCACCACATATGGTGGATACCGATTACAAAAAGTCCAGGAAGTTTGAAGGCGGTCTTAATGTTGAAATCCTTGACAGAATCAATGTTCTGAAACTACTGAAATATGTAGATGTTCTTGACCGAGCAATAATGGCTGAGTCGAACATCGAGGCACTGAAACAGACTGAAACACCAGCGACCGAGTGGCGTGGTAAGAGACGAGGCTTCAAGTTTAAGAAAGGCCGGAATAGTTCATTGAATAAAAAGCAAAATACAGGGTCAACAACCAGTTCCAGTCAGGGAAGTGGTTCCATACCGCCTTGTTCTGAATGTGGTAAGAAACATAAAGGGGTTTGCTATAAAATATCTGGTGCTTGTTACAGATGTGGCAAGGTCGGCCACATGGTCAAAGATTGCCCTTCTGCTCCACAGGGCAATAGTAAAGCCGCAGCCAGCGCCGCAACATCAACTGTTGCACCAAAACCTAATCCCAAAGCTACTGGAAAAGAGCCTATGAGGCAAGGCCGAGTGTTCGCACTCGTATCGGGAGATGTACAGAATATCGAGACCGTTGTGTTAGGTATACTCTCAATTTGTGCTCAAAATGCATATGTTCTGATTGATTCGAGGTCTACACATTCATATGTATCGCATGCTTTTTCGCGAAAATTAAATAGACCACTGGAACCTATGAACTATTTGTTAGCTGTATCTTCACCTGTTAGAGGATCTATGACTTGTGCTTATATGTACCCTGCATGTGAAATTATTGTTGGGGATGCTCATTTGTATATTGATTTACTGCCTCTAAATATTAATCACTTTGATGTGATATTGGGAATGGACTAGTTAACGAAATATCATGCTACCATAGACTGTGTAACAAAACAAGTTGTTTTCCGTCCACCTGGACTGCCTGAATTTGTGTTTAACAGAGTTGGAGTAGTACTCCCCCATATCTGATTTCATCCATGAAAGCTTTTAAACTGATTAAAAAGGGGTATAAAGGGTATCTGTGTTGTGTATTGACTGTACCTACTGATGCTAAAACTGATGTGAACAGTATTCCTATAGTCAGAGAATTCCCAGATGTTTTTCCAAATGATTTGCCAGGGGATTTGATTGATA
Organism: Camellia sinensis; assembly: GCF_055761805.1. Taxonomy (NCBI): domain Eukaryota; kingdom Viridiplantae; phylum Streptophyta; class Magnoliopsida; order Ericales; family Theaceae; genus Camellia; species Camellia sinensis. The sequence continues at coordinate 90,460,410 of NC_138965.1, forward strand.
GGGAGATTGAATTCACCATTGATGTGATTCCGGGTACATAGCCAGTATCTAAAGCTCCTTACAAAATGGCACCGACTGAATTGAAAGAGTTAAAAGTTCAGTTGCAAGAACTGTTAGATAAGAAGTTCATCAGGCCCAGTACTTCAGCGTGGGGTGCGCTGGTCTTATTTGTGAAACAGAAAGACGGCTCATTGAGACTCTGCATTGACTACCGTGAGCTGAACAAGGTAATAGTGAAAAATAAATATCCATTGCCTCGTATTGATGATTTATTTGACCAGTTACAGGGTGCCCAAGTGTTCTCCAAAATTGACCTTAGATCTGGATACCACCAATTGAAAGTCAAGACAGAGGACATTGAAAATACTGCATTTCGAACGAGGTACGGACATTATGAATTCTTAGTTATGCCTTTCGGAGTTACCAATGCGCCTGCTACATTTATGGATCTTATGAACAGAATTTTCAAACCATTCCTAGATGAATTTGTAGTTGTTTTCATAGATGACATTCTGATTTATTCCAAAAGCACAGAAGGACATGAACATCATTTGAGAATTGCTTTGTAAACCCTAAAAGAACAAAAATTGTATGCTAAACTGACAAAATGTGAATTTTGGCTTGATAACGTGATGTTTTTGGGACATGTGATTATTAAAGATGGCATTTCAGTGGACCCGCAAAAAATTGAAGCAGTGATAAGTTGGCCTAGACCGACAAATGTGACTGAAGTCCAAAGTTTCTTAGGCTTAGCCGGATACTACAGAAGATTTGTGAAAGACTTCTCCAAAATTGCCCTACCATTGACTCAGTTGACTCAAAAGGGAATATCATTTGACTGGACCGATCAGAGAGAATCAGCCTTTCAAGAGTTAAAGACTCGACTTATGACTGCACCGATTCTTACCCTACCCTCAGGTACGGATGGTTTTACTATATTTAGTGATACTTCTCATAAGGGTTTGGGATGTGTATTAATGCAGAATGGTAAAGTGATTGCGTATGCTTCCCGACAATTGAGACCACATGAAAAGAATTACCCCACTCATGATCTGGAACTTGCTGCAGTAGTGTTTGCACTGAAAATCTGGCGTCACTACCTATATGGGGCAACATGTGAGGTGTACATAGACCACAAGAGTTTGAAGTACTTCTTCACACAGAAAGAACTAAACATGAGATAGCGGAGATCGTTAGAACTGATAAAAGATTATGACTTGCAAATTTTGTACCATCCAGGAAAAGCTAACACCGTTGTCGATGCACTGAGTCGGAAATCGATTGGAAATTTAGCCTGTTTACGCACCGGGCATAAAGAATTGCTATGTGACCTTGAAAAACTTGAAGTTGAGATTGTTTTACGAGAACAAGGTGGAACAGTAGCTGCTATTTTTGCTCAACCAGCACTTATTGAAGAGATCAAAGAGAAACAACAACATGATGACTTCTTGAAGAAGATCATCGATGAACGAGAATCTAAACCGAGGCCAGATTTCAAATTTGAAAACAATGTACTGAGATTTCAGGGAAGGTTATGTGTACCAAGTGATTCTGAACTGAAAAGAAGAATTTTGCAAGAAGGCCACAATTCAAAATTGTCTATCCATCCAGGAAATACAAAGATGTATCAAGACTTGAAACTGAATTTATGGTGGCCGGGAATGAAGAAAGAGATTGCTGACTTTGTGTCGAAATGTCTTCATTGCCAACAAGTTAAAGCCGAACATCAACGACCTGCAGGCTTACTGCAACACTGACCGATACCGGAGTGGAAATGGGAACATGTCACTATGGATTTTATTGTTGGTTTACCTTGCTCCAGTAAAGGTATGGACTCAATTTGGGTTATTGTTGATAGACTGACTAAATCTGCTCACTTCTTACCTGTCAAAACAATTTATAATGCGAACAAATTGGCTATACTCTATATCAATGAGATTGTTAGATTGCATGGAGTGCCTGTCTCCATTGTTTCCGATAGGGACTCAAAGTTTACACCGAGATTCTGGCAAAGCCTACAGACAACATTGGGTGCTGAACTGAGACTGAGTAGTGCATACCATCCTCAGATAGATGGCCAGTCAGAAAGAACCATCCAGACTCTGGAGGACTTACTGTGAATGTGTGTCCTTGATTTTCAGGGAAATTGGGAAAGCCACTTACCGTTGGCTGAATTCGCCTACAATAACAGTTTTCATTCAAGCATTGGTATGGCGCCTTTCGAGGCTTTGTATGGCAGGAAATGTCGATCTCCAATTTGCTGGGCAGAAGCTGGAGATGGGCTTTTGCTTGGGCCCAAGATTGTACATGAAACTACTGAAAAAGTGAAATTGATTCAACAGAGATTGAAAACTGCACAGAGCCGGCAGAAAAGTTATGCGAATGTCCGAAGGCGAGATAGAGAATATGAAGTAGGTGATCATGTTTTTGTTAAAGTGGCACCGATGAAAAGCCAGACTCGTTTTGGAGTCAAGGGCAAGCTAGCGCCGAGATATGTCGGACCGTATGAGATTATTGAGAAGATTAATCCGGTGGCGTATCAAGTAGCGCTTCCTCCTGAAATGGAGTATATGCATAACGTGTTCCATATTTCAATGTTGAGGGATTACCTCCAGGATCCCTTCCATGTGATTGAGCCTACCCGTGTAGTGCTAAGTGATGACTACACTTATGAAGAACGACCTACTCAGATTGCAAACCGACGGATCAAGAAGTTAAGGAACAAAGAAATTCCGTTAGTGAAAGTTGATTGCAAAACCATGGTGGCGTATATGCCACTTGGGAAAGGGAAGACGATATGTTAAAGAGATATCCTGAACTGTTCCCTCTGGATTCGGTGTTCTTCCAAAATGAAGGTAATTTGAGTTTGGAGGACCAAACTCTTTGTAAGGAGGGGAGACTGTGACAACCCTCACCACTGTTTACTGATAATACCACTGATTACTGCTAAACTGTGACTGAACATGATTAAGTAACTGATTTGACTGACATTTTGAACTGATTGATTGAGTGTATTAGTTTAAACGCATTTCTATCTGTTTGATTGTTAATTAATCTGTTTATGTTTTAAATGTCGAACTGTGGATTGAAGGCCTTATCGGCGGCCGAATCTGAAATTGATTAGTGTTTCATGTTAATTAGAATTTATGTGATTTTATGGTATGTTTAATTGAAATTTGATTTGGTATGATTAAATTGGATTAAATAATGTTGAATTACATTAAATGAGGTTATTACTCTTTTGCCACTTAGTGGATTATTCTAGGACCATTTAGTTGACTCATATATGTTAGCATTAGCACCTCTTCAGCCATTATTCAAGACCCAAAACCGAGAGAGAGAGAGAGTGTGTCTTGGGAGAGAATTGATTCATCTTGAAATCTTGGCTTGAAATTTAGAGGAATTGAAGAGTAGATTGCAAATTGAGCTTCCATTCTTGAAATTGAGGACCTAAGGTAGGAGAATCATCTTCTTGAACTTGTATTTAAGTTGTATCTTGCATGTGTCATGGAAGTTTGGTGATTAGAGTCTAGAATTGGTTCAAAATGTTGAATTGAAGCTTAATTCATGCATGCATGTATACATTGTTGAGTTTCGAGGTTGATTTCATGGAAATCCTCACATGCATGTCCATATTCTAGCTTTGGTCCATGAATTCAGCATGTTTTTGGAAGGATTGACTCATTCGTTCTTGTATTAGAAGCCTTGAAGCAGTGATTGGTATCAGCCCAATTCATGTGATTAGTATAGATGGCATTTTAGTGGACTCGCAGAAAATTGAAGCAGTGGTAAGTTGGCCGAAACCGACAAATGTGACTGAAGTTCAAAGTTTCTTAGGCTTAGCCGGATACTACAGAAGATTTGTGAAAGACTTCTCCAAAATTGCCCTACCATTGACTCAGTTGACTCAAAAGGGAATATCATTTGACTGGACCGATCAGAGAGAATCAGCCTTTCAAGAGTTAAAGGCTCAACTTGTGACTGCACCGATTCTTACCCTACCCTCAGGTACAGATGGTTTTACTATATTTAGTGATGCTTCTCATAAGGGTTTGGGATGTGTATTAATGCAGAATGGTAAAGTGATTGCGTATGCTTCCCGACAATTGAGACCACATGAAAAGAACTACCCTACTCATGATCTGGAACTTGCTGCAGCAGTGTTTGCACTGAAAATTTGGCGTCACTACTTATATGGGGCAACATGTGAGGTGTACACAGACCACAAGAGTTTGAAGTACCTCGACACATTTTATTACTATTTTGGCTTCCGCCAGCCCCTGTACTCTGTATTATTGTCTTTACTATTAAGCAGGCCTTCGGTAATCACGGATTACTGGCCGGTTATGGTGCTAAACCCATAGGGGCGGGTTTGGGTCGTGACACGTATGTGCTTGTATGTGTGTGTTCGCACTATCTTTGCGGTGTGAGTGCATGCACACTAGCATCCATCCCTCAATTCCGTATTCAAAGGAATATTCCATGTAGCGCTTTATTAAGTGTTTCATGTTTTCCTCTCTTTCTGATGTGGGACAAAGTACCCAAGCTTATTTCAAGCTTTCCAAAGAAAAACAAGGAAGGTTTTAAAAACACCAAAAAATTAAACGATAAATTTTGAAAACCCATTTTGAAAATTCCCTAACAATAGATTGCAGACATTTTCGATGGGTAGCGTTATTAATTTATTCAAACTTTTTTATGACATAGCTAATTAAATATATAATTTGATCAACTTCAGGTAAAAAGAAAATTTATTTCTTGAGAGGCAGTTGTAATTGGTACAATTTTACAATATTTATAAACAATCTACACATTTAGCAAATAATCATCCATTACTATAAAATATTTTACCATTTTAATTATTTAAAAAGAAATAGGTGAAACTTCACTTTTAAACTATACTAATACAATAATGTAGTGTTTAATTCATTGGAATAAGATGGAATAGTTATTCTTTTTCCTTTTTATAATATGATTATTCTCTCACAATAAATAATGATATTATTTGTAATATATTTTTTTATTATTTTTGTAATGATCCAAACATGAAAATGAATATTATGATGGAATAAATGTTTTGTTTCAGTTTATTTCAATGAACTAAACCTAAGTAAATCATTCGGGGGGCCAAGGCGGCTGCCTTTCTAGCCTTGCCTCAAGGCCGGCCTCGTCTTTAAGTATAAAAATATATTCCATCCGTCCTAAAATATTAGTTCCTTATTCCATTTTTCATTATCCTAAAAATATTAGTCCATTTTCAAAAATCAATGACTAAAATAATATGAATTTTCTATTTTACCCTTTCTTTCTAAATTCATTAACAACACAAAAAGTATATGTCACAACCCAAACCCGCTCCTAAAAGTTTAGGTCATGACCGGCCTGTACTCAGGTCTCAGAAATAAAATTTCACAATATTAAAATCATATTAGGGCCTAAAGCGAAAGCAAAATAAGAGTAACAATGATGCCCATTGAGCTTGTACATACAGGACGACTAAAATAATTAAAACATTTAACTGCACTTTCAATATTTACATATACAATAACAAGGCTTATACAGATCTCACACACGTGTACATAAATTCCATAAAATACAAAATTTTAACAATACAAGGTTAAAACCTCAATACAGAGGTGCATCTTGGATGGCTTGATGTAGACTATCCCGAACTCGCTCTGCGCGCGAGGGCGCGAATTGGGTTCATAGCTACTACAGTTCGAACTCCTGCCACGGTTCTGAATCTAATCTCACAAAGTGTAATGTAAGACTGATAAATCACCAAAGAACCCAAATCCGGAAAATCGTTTTGGAAAATCGATTTCGAATCAAAAAGCGCCAAACATTGACTGCTTTGCCAGATTTCAAAGTCACCATCTAAATATTTTGTTTTGGGGAAATTTAGGAAATCCTGACTCGTACCTAAGGCCACGTGTCTGTCATCACCAAAGTTGCCTCGGCTCGGGAACTTGGGTACGAGAGGAGAAGGTCCTGAAATGAGCACCCCCGCTCGCCCGATCAAAGATTTGCCTCTACTAACATGATATGTTGTTTTTGTAAACACATGTGTTCTTATTCCGGTTTATTAGCTAACATTACTATGTGATGCGCACAGCACACAAGTATAGACTAAATCACTCAACTTGGAACAAAACATATCATGCTTGTTTTTTTGAAAATGGTTTGAAAGTGCTACTCGCAAGTAGGCTAAGACGCGGATTTGCCACCCTCAAGTGGGCTTAGAAAACAACATGATTTTTCCACTCCGCAAAGTGGGCTTAAAACGCACATTTTGATGAATTATTCCAATTCAAGTAATGAAGCCTTCATCCATAGGCATTTATGGAGTTATAGCAGTTAAGCAAATAGCCTCATGGCAAGCATGCTATCATGGCAAGCACTTACACGCATGCAAGGGTGCTAAAGCATAATCACTTATAGTGTACTCCAAGCCAAAACAAAAGTTAGTTAGTAATCATGCATGATCCTAGCTATGTCAACAATGCCTAATGCAACACATGCAAAATGCAACTAAGTAGGCTCGGCTATCTAAGATGGCATATGAATGCAACACTCGATAACATGCTTTGAAACACGTTTTCAAGTAAATGTATCGAAATTCAATGCAGTTTGAATGATGCGCCGAGCCCAGTGCATACAATACGAATGAATGATGTACGGATGCAAAGCATAAGTATGCTAATTGAAACATGCCCTAAAACTAACCATCAAAAGTTGATAAATAAAAGGGAGAAAGAAATGGGGGTTGGAAGACATGCACACACACACGCATCCTTATTACAATATTGTGCCCTCTCGATGGAGGGTCTTATAGCCATTTGCACTATAACACAAGACTAGCAAAGCCATTTGCACTATAGCCCTACAAGGCAAGCCATACATGACCAAGACCACTTAAAACAGACCTCAAGCATGTTAAATCAGTGGTAAAAATGTGCTGGAGCAAAGCTAACACATGCTAGAATGATGAACAAAAGCATGAAGCATGTTAGGCCAACAAGCATGATTGCACTACAAGTATCAAAAGCATGCAAGAGGTGACCAAATCAGCCAAAAATAGAGTTATGGCATGGCAAATAATGGCTAAAAACATGCTTGAACTAAGCAAATTCAAGGCACAAAGACATGCTACTTTGCAATGCTACAAGTAGGATTACACTACAAGTACAAGAAGCATGCAAGAGGTGACCAAACCAGCCCAAAACAGAGTTATGGAAGGTCTAAAAAGTCATAAAAAAGTGCTTAAACTAAGCCTCAAAAGGGTAGAAACACATGCTCATTTGATAGGCCAACAAGATAAGCAAGCAAGACAAGATGAGAGGGGACCGCCCTCTCCTATTTGGGACCTCAAAACAAGGTTTTTACCACTGAAAATTCTCTGGATTTCAGTGGTTAAAATGCCACGAAAAGTTGTTTTGAAAGGCCTTGAAAGATGGCACAAAAAAGCTATACAAGCTAAGGAACAAAAGGGAGAGACAACCCCCTAACACAAAATAGGCCTAAACCATCATTTTTAGGACTGAAAAACAGAGTTTTCTTCAGTTCAAAACCAAGCCAAAAATAGTTTGCAAAGGTAGTAAAACAAGCATGCAAAACAAAGCTTAAAAGGGACAAGTTCTTACCCTTGAAGCACAATAACAAAACAACAAGATTTCTGAGTTAAAACCAAGCTTTAGACCTCAAATAGGACCTCCAAGGACCTTAGCTCCAAGATGAAGGTATTTGGTCAAGAGGTTGTATGCAAATATGTAGAGATTTCCCACTTTCAAGCCTAAAATAGGGAGAGAGAGGGAGTTCTAAAGAGAGAGGCTCCCAAGCCTTTGCCAAATTGTTCTAAAATGTTCTAACCCTTGAATATGGGATATTTGGCTTCATTATATAGTAAAAATGGAGCATTTGGTCGAAAATATCTCAAAGAGAGACAGCTAGAGCAAGCTGGAGAAAAATATCTGTCCAAAATTGCTTTCTGCCATTTATGGCCGGCATTATACCACTGTTGGCCGGCACTTTACCATTGTTGGCCAGAAGCACACTCCCTTGGATGGCAGGGGCCCAGAATTGACCATTCATGGCCGGCACATGGCCCAAAAATCCCATTCATGGTCATAAACTTCCACCTCTGGTTGGACAGAAAAATCTGCTTTTTGGGTCTGACTTCAACCGGACATATCTCCTTCACCTGGACTGCTTTTCTGGTCATTCTTGAGCCTAAATTGTATCCTCGGCAGTCTTCTTTCCAATGGAGGCAGACTCACTTCAAAATTCCAACTGTGCAGAAAGTTATGCTCATTTGAGTGAAGACTGCTCAGTTTCGATCCTACCCGGATTCATACCGAATTACTTCTCCAATTTGTTTTCTTCTCTCCTCTCCTCTTTTCTTCAACTCCAAACCCCTAAGTAAGGTGTTTTGAAAGGTTTTTCAAAAGAGTTCATCTCTCCTTCATTCATTTCCACTTTGTCCTTGCTCGATTTACCGAAAAGCGCAACATTTAACAAAATGCGAGCCTCAAAACATCATAGAAACTTCTTTTCAAAAGCTATTTTGAAAGAGAGGGTTTTAAGGTCTAAAAAAAAAAACATTCAAAATAGTTTTGGTCCAAAATGGGGTGTAAGGTTAGGATTTGACTCTCCTCTTGCCGAAGAAATTGAACCTTTGCCCTGCACATCTTTCACAACCAAGTAAACCATCAGCAGCGCCCAAGTCTTAAGGACGGTCAAAAATGGGGTGTCTACACTTGACATAACAGGTTCACAAGAGAACTTCTGAGATTGACCTAAGGTTGATTTTCGGGTAGATCACCTACATACATATAAAATACAGAGTGAGTGAAGCTCAATGAGTAATAATAAAGTAAGGAGAATCAAGTGAATAATCTAGATTTAAAAGAAGCATATCCCAGTATTCTTTAACAATTATATCATTCACAACATTATTCATAATTATATTTACAAAACGACCTTAGGCCCACCATATAACCAAACGACCTCAGGTCCAGTCATATATCAAATTATAAATAATTCACATTTCATATCCATATTCCATATCATAGGTCTTGTAACTCATTCATTTACCTAAACCATAATTCCAGAACGTCATAACATTTACATATTAAAATAGATATAAATGAACATATCTTTACAATATTATTACTCATAGTGGTTTCCAGAGATGGTTGACCGGCCCTTGCATCTTGACCTGCAATCACAATGTGCATAGCACAACATAGCGAAACATACTCCTATGATTAAACTTACTTTTCTTAATCTTTTCTTATTCTATGTTTGATTCGCTAAATCTCATTTAATTAAACACATCACAGAAGCATCAAATGGACATATTAACACGTTCAGAGGGTTGAAAAGAGCAAAAGTAATTAACAAGATTTTTCATCTTTGGCTGCATGTGCAGAAGGCCCCACCGCACGTGTGGGTAGGTGCGCCACACGTGCTTGTATTGCATTGTAATTCAGTTCTTCTCCCTTGTTTTCTGCACGTGCGGTTGTGTCTCCTGTACATGCGGCCATGAGCTCCGCACGTGCGGTCGTATACCCTGTTTTGGGCAGTCCGAAACTCTATCAAAATTAGGCTTGCCAAACATATTTTCATGGTGAAATACGAGCAATTTCTCTTTAATATCATGAAATATAAACATAATAAACATGGATATCAAGCTTAAAGAGTTCATAACTCACTTTAATGAAACCTATACAATTTAAATACTGACATTTCCTTCCATTCCCTCATCTCGTCTCCTGATGGTTAATCAACATAGATACAAGCATATATGCATATAAGAGCCAAAGCATGCAAAACTAAAGCTTAGAAGGGCGTTCCTCTCAAACTAAGTCAAAATAGACTCCAAATACAAGAATCGACTCCTAAACTAGATAAAGACAATGAATCTTGAGGATTTTCGTGGATATTTTCTCAACAAAACCTTTATATCAAAACCCTAACCCAAATGGGCTTCAAGCTTTCTAATCTCTTCATGATTTCATGGAATTAATGAATTAATTATAAGAATTCAAGATAGATTTCCATACCTTAAATCCTTGTTTTTCCCTTAACTTTCTTCAAGTCCTTCTTCAATTTTATCTTTAAATTCCATGGATGTTAAGCTCTGTCTCTCTGTCTCTCTCTCTTATTCTTTTTTGTCGAGCCAGACTAGGCTCATATACAAATATATATATATATATATAATATAATAATTAATGAAAATTAATTTAATTCATTCTGAATCAGATTTTTTCAAAACTTCATACTAGGTTCTAAAAATCATGCTCATCATAACTATGTACTCCGTTCTGGTTTCTGAAACCTCTAAGGTCTTCAATTTACAATGCAAAATTGCAATTACCCAAACACACCTTAACGAATCAGACGAAATAAATTTTCAATTAATTTTTCCAAATGGCTCTAAAAATTCCCATTAGCATATCCATGTACTCAATTTTGATTTTTGAACCCATGAAGGTCGGCAATTTCAATTTCAAAATCGTAACTCAACAGATAATTCCTTAATTCAAACAGATATAATTAAATTAAGGCACCTTAACCCATAATAAAATAGAGATAATCTATGATGCGTATTTTGGGGTCGTTACAGTATAATTATGGCAATTGATATTCCCAAAAAATGTACTATCAAAGGGTAATTTTGAAAAATTAATATTTTTAAAGTGTAGTAATTGTACTACCAAAATAAGTTAGATTTCTTAAAAGGGACTTTATTTTGGGATGGAGGGAGTATTACTTTTATCCTTGTAGATCACTTCCAAAAAGACTGTAATTGTATAATTTATGTAAATAAATGTATGAATTTATAGATGAGAAAGAAAAAATAATATTTACTTATTAACAAAGTCTTAACGTGATTACCTTTTTAAATTAATAATTGTAATGCTCCGAAATAATAACAACTCATAACATAATATTTTGTATAATGTATAACTCACAATATATTTAACATTTCATTAATACTTCTTAATAGTACAAAAGATGACATATGCGTGTATTCATTCATATATCCTAGATCCTGAATCTATAGCATATGACATGTGTAAATGAATTGCAATAAAAAGAGATACAAGTAAGTTTATGCCCTAATAGCTACATCTTTTCAAGTCAATGTTTGGATACAATAAAAGTGAGTTCAACTCAGTACAGTTAAAGTCCATGGCTTGTACAAAAATAATTACACCAAAAGAAACTCTTGGCGCGAAGTCCTTCCAAGCTATGTCCTTGGTGGAGACATATCATCAGCACCTGAAAGTTGTTTTTCCACATAGGGTGAGCTAAAGCCTAATAGAGACACTTAAACATAATGTATGAAGCTTAACAAAATCATATGGTGAATGCAATGCAATGCCATGTTGCAACGCCCCAAAAATAACCAATATAGTTTAACTATGTCAAACCACAACCACTACATGATAATAGCAAACTCCAACCCTTATATCACTGATCAATGAAGTTGTTACAAAAGTTCCACATGCGATTATACATTCAAAGGTATGAGAATCACATGGATCTATAGCATGTAGAGTGTCAAGTTCCAAAATAAATAAAATGCCCTCATGGGCTACAACTTCCAAGGCTTAAGCCTGGTTACACAAAATTGGCCTCTCGGACCCATAAAAAATAGTCCTTGGCTAGCAATTAAATCACAACAAAATAGAGCTATGTATTCTTCACAATTATCTACGCCCTCAACTTGGCGGGATCACCACGTCTTTTCTTACACCAAAATCCCATAGGTGTGAGCATAAAACCCAGTAGAGAATTCTTACAAAGTGTATACAGTTACGCAAACTCTCAATGTAAAAATGCAAATGTTAATGCCATGTAATGCTATTTTAAAGAATTTTCATTTCATGTTCTTCTTAAGGATCATCATATTTCAATAATAGTTTGCAATTCAACAATTTTTGAAACTTCCAATTTTTAATCAATAGGGGTGGTAAATACGACTCAGGTAATCCCTAGGTTGGTGTCTGCAAGTAGGCTTAACAAGCACTACCAATAACCCCACTTTACCGGTTGCTAACCAGAAGGGAAGTGGTTCCTCCTCCGCGTGTATTTTCGGTCTTTCACCCCGGACACTCAGGCCAACTTATCAATCTCATCTACACCACCTATCCGGACTTACCAACGTATTTACCCCATAACACATTTCCATAGTTCTCATTACCATACCATTTTCTTTCATGATGTAAATATCTTCAATCTAAAATTCACAATGCATAATAAATAATTGAATGAGTATGCAATGCAATGATCTTTCCATACCTCATAACATTTCTCCATTTTCAAAGGTCTCTACAATAATGTCAACAATCACATTTCCCATTTCCTCTTTTCAATGTTCTTCCACAAGATAATCATATGTCATCAACACATAGTTACAATTTCTCATTTCACAAGTCTTAACAATTTAGTCTCTTCAAGACTACATGTAGTGTTTTCAAACATTAATTTCCAATGTTTATAATTCTCACAAATTCGTAGTGCACAACAATTTGTCATCTTACAACCATATATCATCATATATTTAACAATAGTTTCTAAAACAAATTCTTCATTTCGATATATCAATTTGATTGCCATTTTGTAAAACCACATCATGAAGCCTACACATATCCATTCTTTTATCACACAAAGAATAAAATCACTCTAGACATTTCCATACTTTCCAAAATCCTCAAATTTCTAGGGTTTTTCATCATAAACCAAACATTTCCATTTCCTTGGTGAAACCATACCAAAACCATTTTTCTTGAGTTTAATAAAAAAAAAGGAAAATAACCCTAGGATTAACAAAGGGTTGAGATTTAAAACCCACTCTTAAAACTCTCTACATTTTTGGTCTCAAAATAAACATCAACATAAGACTTCAAGAAAACTTTTTAAATCAACATCATTATAGCAAAACATGTGTATATAACTCAAGAAATTCCTACCTCAAGGTTTGATGAAGAAATGGAGATGAAACCCTAGCTTTGATGGAAGATCCTTCAACTTCCACTACACCATGAGGAGCCCTAGCTTGATCTTCAAGATTAGAGGAAGATGATGATCCTAGGTTCAAAGAATCACAAGGAATCAAGGACTTAGAGTGCTAGGTGAGGGTTTTTAGAGAGAAGGAAGAGCAAAAAGGTGTTTAGAGTGAGAGAGGAAAGCCCCAAATGTGATACAAATTCGGCCAAAAGAGCTAAAAAAAATAGAGGTTCGGAATGCCCGGATTGCCGCACGTGTGGTGCCTTTCCACGCACGTGTTGAGTGCCTCTCCTGCACGTGCGACCTTCACCTCTGCACGTGCGGTGCTCCCTTCCCGCACCTCACTCCGTACATGCCTTTTAGGCAGTGTGCAACCCTTTGAGGTCCAACCCTCACTGCACGTCCGGCCTCACCCCCCCGCACGTGCGGCCCCACCTCACACGGGCGGCCTAAGGCCATCGCATGTTCGGCCTTGGCCCAGTAGCCTAGAATTTTCTGGTTCGGTCCACAGGCACTCTGGACTCGACCACGCACCCACCGAAACAAAAGAAAAGCTGACCCAAAATAAACAAGGATGAAAGTTAGAGAAAGGACATCTGGACACAACAATCCCAAAGAAAACGAAAATGGAGAGACATGTAGCACAACCGATCATCACACATGTCATTTTTCCAAAACATCATAACCCCTCTTTCAAAAGAATGCCATATGTCAATTATATGTGATTCAATTTAATAAACAATACTTTTCCAATTAGAAAACAGGGCAGTTGATGCAAAATACTGATAATCTCTAGGTATGTGTCTGCCAATAGGCTATACAAGCACTACCAAAGCCATTTTACCTGTACTAACAGGAAGGATTAGCACCTAATAGCGGGTTTTTGGACTTTCATTAAGGACACACATGCTAACATAATAAAACCACACCTCCTAACCAGATTCACCAAGGTATACACCCCTTTTTCTCAAAACAATACATTTTCAATGTTTAAGTGTGAAATAATGCTCAATGCAAGATGTATAAGTAATTAGTTTCAATTAACCTAATTCTCATGCAATTTCTACAACAATCAAAGTTATCTTCCACCGATAGCCCAAAACAGATATCTTTACTCAATAGATAATTTCCACAACAAGTATAATCTCATAATTTTTCAAAATGGGAGTGATACATATATCCAACTCCACCCTCATTATCAACATATACATTCATTTCATCATTTCAAAAACCCAACATCATTTCTTTTTCTTTCATAAATTAAACATTTATGATTTTCAAATCACATACTCTTTACTTCCAATGTAACACCTCGAAAATATAACGATAGCCCATGACGTATAATCAAATAAGATAATGTGATTCCAAAATGAATATTCTTTCCATTCATATATGATTTGAATTATACAAAAGATAACTCGTGCATTTACACATTCATAAACTCTAACTTTGAATTTATAGCATGTGTTACAACAGGAGATATGATATGAAAGTAAAATAGATAATAAATGTCCTAAAGGCTTATAACTTTCCAAGACGATGCTTGGTTACAACAAAAGTGAATTTAAATCCAATACAATTTAAGCCCTAAGCTTGTACAAAATAGGTACAACAAAACAACAAAAATGAAGCTCTTGCTCCAAATCCTCCCAAGCTATTGCCTTGGCAGAGGCATATCATCAGCACCTAAAAATGGTTTTCCCACATAGGGTGAGCCAAAGCCTAGTAGAAATAATCCAACACAGTATATGAATCTTAACAAAGATATAAGGTGAATGCATACGTAATGCTCGTGTCAAAATATTTTATATTTTTTTCCAAAACCATGAAATGCCAAATTAATATCATAGTTCATAAATCATTTCCTTCACAATAGAAAACAGGGCAGTGAATCCCTCTTTGGGAATCTCAAAACAAATACAGCCTTTCACAAAAATTTGGTCTGCGGAAAACCGTAAACGAGCACCCATGTAAACGTAGGCTATACAAGCACTACTATTGCCACTTTATGAAAATTTCATCCGTAGGATCGGCACCCATGTATACGCCCGATTTTTAAGACTTTCACCATGGATACTCGGACCAACTTATTTTAATGAGTAGATTCACTCATTTTCTTAAAACGATAAACATTTCTAATGTATAAATGTGAAATAATGTCCGATACAAATGGATAAGGCAATAGTTTTAATTCTCCTAATTCTTATGCAATTTTGACGACAATCATAGTTATCCTTCACCGATAGCCCAAAATAGATATTTCTAAATAGATAAACAATTTTCAATAAAGATAAGCTTTCCAAATGTTTGAGTGATAATACATATCCAACTCCACTATCCTCATCAATATCAACCCAATTCTACTTTTCCAACATATTTCATTATTTATATAAAATCAACATTTGAGGCATTTAGGGTAAAATCCCTTTTTCTTCCAAAATCAATCCCAAGAATATAAACACACTATTTTATCACCACTCACCCTCATTCACCTTTCCAAAACCATTTCCAAGGATTCATTTGAAAGCCTCTTTTTTGATTTTTACCCAAAATCCTAGGTTTGTTTCAAAAATCCCCAAAATCACCATATTGTTTAGAAAAAGAAAATAACTAAGTTAAAATTCATAGAAGGTGCGAATAATCTCTATCTCAAGCTTAGAAGATAATTGAAGGAGTGATAGAAACTCAAAGATGTGGAAAATCAACTTTGCTTAGATTAGAACGAAACCCTCATTAAGCTCTACCTTTTTAACAAAGGGACACAGGTGAAGAACTTGACGGATCTAGGTGTATTTGTAGAGAAAACTAAAGTTTTAAAGAGAGAGGGTGTAGATCTAGGGTTTTTAGAAAGTTTAGAGAGATATATAAAAAAAGTGACTCAAAAATGACTTTTACGAACTGATATACGCACAGATCGCTCGAGCACAAGAAGCATCACTCGAGCGACCAGACACAATAAGTTGCACCGCTCGAGCGTAAGAAGCTTCGCTCGAGCGAAGAATACAAACTTCTAAAAGTTTTATAAATAGAAGATCAACGCTCGAGCTCAAGAAGGGCTACCCAAGCCAACACCGCTCGAGCGCAAGAAGTTTCGCTTGAGCGAAGAATACCAACTTCCAATATCTCTGGAGATCTACAAAAGTACTACAAGTTTGCAAAGACCGCTTGAGCGCAAGAAGTGTCGCTCGAGCGAAGAAATAAAATTCTAGGCCACAACAGTTTAGAAAACAAGCTACCAACCTATTCCAAATGCTGTTCCAAACGCAACCAACACATCCCAATAGCCAACTCAAAGAGAATTAAGGGAAACAAGACAAGAACAACTACATAAGGAAATTAAACCCGGATCCAAAGCATCAAATGGTTCGGCCTAAGCTAGAATCGTTATCTCCAAAAACACTTCTAAAGAAGTGATTTCCAACATTTCAACAAAACTCAACAATAAACACATCCTTACAACCTTTCTCAAGAACTCATTTGAAAACTCCTGTTTTACATTTCAAAATCTAAATCCTAAGTCAAAATCCCCATTTCCCAAATCTCAATACTTGACAATGAATACATAACTAAGTTAAGAATCATACTAAAAGGTTGAAGAAATCCCTACCTCAATATTAGAAGACGAAAGGAGCAAGTGTTGAAGTTTGGTAGAGCCAAAAATGAAATCTATTCTAATTAGATTGACCTCCTCGATGAGTTCTATGTTTTACTCCAAAGCACAATGGGGGTGAAATCATAGGATTAGGGTGTATGGGAGGGTTTTAAATAAGAACTAGAGAGATAATGGCAATGAATTAGGTTTTGAGAGGTTTTAGAGAGAGAGAGAGAGAGGAAATGCAAAAGCGACAAAAATCCCTTTTTTCCAAACTGATATGCGCACAGACTGCTCAAGTGGCCAAACCACTACTCAAGTGTCAGACACAATAAGTGACACTGCTTGGAGCGTACAATGACCTCCTTTCAAAAGTTTTGCAAACTACAGAAGACTGCTTGAGTGCAAGAAACACCGCTCAAGCGAAGATCACCCGACTCCTAGAAGTTTTGTAAACCTGCAAAAGTACTGGGAGGTCTCAAAGACCGCTTAAGCGACCAAAATACTGCTCAAACGAAGAAGAAATGGACTGGACAACAACTCTTTTGAAAAACTAACTCCCAACCTGTTTCAAACATAACCAACAACTTCCAAACGACCAAACTCAACTAATAACAAGGTAAAAAGGTTATAAACAACAATTAAAGATATGAGATTCCAAATCTAAGAACATGAGAAGGGTCAGGTTTAGATCGAAACCGTTATAATAGTGCTATAGACCATAGGAAACAATCGAAGAAATGACCAAATGCCTATTTGGCTTGACACGCTGATTAGTTGGGGCCCATAAGTGCTAAATAAGCTTACTTTTTTGCTTATTACAAAAAGACGTGTAAAAAATAGAGAGGTAATGTCACCCAAATACGTCAAAAAAACTAATAAGCTGACTTATAAACCACTTTCCAAAATTGGCCTAAACAAATGCAGTGACCGGAACAACTACTCTCACATGAACCTCTTTTGATATAGATTATAACATAAGTCCAAACAACCTATAAATTATATTTAAAAATAAATAAAAATAACGTGAGTTTGGTAAAATAAATAAAAATAAAAATACTCATCATTTTATATGTTTTTATTTTTAAAACAAAATTAATGTTTTTAGCATTTATTTTGATTAAAGTAATATCAATTTTTGGAGAAAAAAAATCAAAATAAAAACTCAATCGAATTTGATTTGTAACCATTAGTTTTGATTATAAACCTTATTAAGATTAATCCTTTCAAATTAAAATAAATAAATAAATAAATAAAACAAAAAAATAACAATTTGTCAAGATTAAAATAAAAAAAATAAATCACAGACTTCAGTTTGTCGAAATGAATCTACCAATTCAAAATAAAAAGGGAAGCCCATATAAGACCATGCTAAATTAAACTCAATATTGAAAAATAAAAACAATAAAATTTGTTAATTATGATACCAAACCGCAAAAAGTCTCTAATTTAGCATGCTCGAGATGAGGATAGAGAAAAATTAAAAAAATAAAATATAATGCCAATTTTGTTGAACAAGTGGATTTTTGAAAAAATGTAAACTGGCAGGATTTATCTAGCTAGATTGGATTGGAATATCGATTTCATTTATGTAAATAGATTGATCTGGTAGCAAGGTTCATAATTAAAATTAATAGTATATTTACTTAAGTTTTCAAAATATTTTTGTAATTTTTTCTTCAAAAAATAGTTTTGATTTTGATGAAAATAAATTAAGGTGGTGTAAAATATCGTTCAATTCACACCGATTCCCCCAACTAATAGCGGGTTAGTTTGATCTGCTGTTTGAAATTTAAAATCTGCTTTTGAAATCACTCCGCTCTACTATAATTAATACATTTTTTCACTTTTAATAAAGTATCAAAATAAAAAACAGTGTGAGGGATATTTAAAATGCAAAATTTGTTATAAATTAGTGTTATACTTATGAAAAATATTATGTAAAATTAGTTAGTGTTATATATGTAAAAAATATTATAAAAATTAGTATTATATATTATGCAAATGTTTCATAATTGTTTAAGATTAATCTTCAATCAATTAATAAATTGAAACTGTTCAAATCTCGATTTGATTATTTGCCAATCCACCATTTATAATTTGATTCATAATTTTACTTTTAAATCACATGAACTGCACCGCATATACCTCTATTTTTTTTTTTTCTTCAAATAACATTTTCAAGCACCAAAAAAGCCAATTTTTTAACTTTTTAATTTTTTTAAGTCACAATACCTCTCTATTTTTTATCACTAAAAAATTACAAAAAAAAAAAAAAAAAAAACTAAGAAACTAACTTTTTACTATCTTTGGCTTATTCTATAATTCTCATCAAAAGCGACTCACGTGAGAGTAGTTGCTACTGTCGCTAATATATTTGTTTAGTCTTTCTCGGTGGGCCTCAGCGAAATAGACATTGGGTCATTACGTCGATAGTTTCTTAGGCGTCCGTAGCATTATTGCTCTTTCAATTAACCAAACATTCGTTCAAAAATTTAAAATAAAAAATTAAAATTAACCAAACATAACAACACTATATTTGTTAAACAATTTTAAAAAATAATTTTTCAAAAATAATTTATAAAATTAAAAAATTTGTTTCGTTATATGTTTTGAGAATAGTTTTGGCACTACTAAAGAAAGGGTCTTTTGAGTCGGTTTTTTGAGTCGGCAAATTTTACCGTCGCAAAAGGCAGCCTTTTTGAGACGGCACAGAGTTACCGACTCAAATACCAAACCTTTAGTGACGGCACCGTTGGCCGACACAAAAAATTAATATTTGATAGTATTATTTGAGTCGGTTGAATTTACCGACGCAAAAGATAGACCTTTTGAGTCGGCATAGACCTTTTGCGTCGGTAAATTTGTGCCGACGCAAAAAATTAGACCTTTTGAGTCGGCAACTGACGCCGTAGCAAAAAAAAAAAATTTATAACCAAGATATATATTTATTTACTTGATTATATTTAATAAATATATTTATTTATACATATACTTTTATATTAATATTGAGTGTATATACTATAAATAATATATATCTCGTTTAATATCTGAAAGAGGTGTGGTGGTGAAGTGGGTGTAGTGCGTTGACCTTGGGTCAACTTGTCCAAATGGGTGTGTGTTCGAACCTTGGGAGCCTCAGTGAGAAAATTGTAAGTTAAATTTTTTAAAACATTTAACCACTTTTTGAGTCGGCAATCTACCGTCTCAAAAAATTTAAACTTTTTGCGTCGGCAGATTGCCGACTCAAAAACTTTTTGCGACCCCACCATTTTCGTCCCTTGAGTTGCCGTCGAAACGCCGTCGCAAAAAGTTTTTGCGTCGGCAAATCCGCTATTTGCGACGGCAAGCTGCCGACTCAAAAGCCCTTCTTTTTAGTAGTGTGGAGTTTTGGATGATTTAATTATTTTTTTTTGAATAAATGGGTGTAAGAGGAAAAAAATATTAATTGATGTGTAGGATGTGAGAGAAAGAGAAGGGAGAGATAAAAAATAACTGGTTGATATATAGTAGAGAGAAAAGTAATTTTAAAATTTTAAAAAAAAAATTAATCAAACAAATTTTAAAATTTTGTTAAAAAAAAAATTATATCTCTATATACAAATCAAACAAGGACAACATAACAACTAAAATTATTTGAGTGTACAATTTTATAGACAAAATCTACATGAGTGATTTTTTTTTTAAAAAAAAATATATCTCTGTATACAAATCAAACGAGGCTAAAATTATTTGAGTGTATGATTTTATAGACAGAATCCACATGGGTGATTTGTTTTTTAAAAAGAATTATATATCTATATATATAAAAATCAAATGAGGGCAACATAGTAATTAAAATTACAGCAATGATTGAGGGCCACAATTTTTGTGGCTCAAATGGCTCGAAATTGTTAAAACGACGTCATTTTAAGTAAAAAACAACTTCAAAATTGCCAAAACGATGTCGTTTTGGCAATTTTGAGCCATTTGAGCCACAAAAATTGTGGCCCTCAAACATTTTCCTTAAAATTATTTGAGTGTACGATTTTATAGATAGAATCCACATGGGTGATTTGCTTTTAATAAAAAATTATATCTCTATATATATAAAAATCAAACGAGGGCAACATAACAACTAATATTAAAAAAAAATTATATCTCTATATATATAAAAATCAAATGAGGGCAATACAACAACTAATATTACTTGACTTGAGTGTACGGTTTTATAGACAGAATGCACATGAGTGATTTATTTAAAAAAAATTATATTTTTATATACAAATTAAACAAGGGCAACATAATTAAAAATTATTTGAGCGTACGGTTTTATAGACAGAATCTACATGGCTGATTTGTTTGTCCACATACTAAAGGAAGAAAGTTGAGCTGGATTCCAAAAAAATAATAATGCATGTGAGGGTCCTTCCCTTGTCTTTAGTGCAATTATAGTTCACTGTGCTCTATTTTTTGCTATGATAATAGTTGGAATTTATTCACGGGAATTTCTCATCGACACAAATCTACTGTGCACACAATTGCCACAATGAGGTGGACTTGTCCTGTCACAAAGAGGTGGATTAAGAGCATTAACAGTAGACGAGTTAAATAACAGTAGACGAGTTAAATAGTGTGTTAGTGTTAATAGTCAAAATTGAAAAGAGGCACAATAATTTTTAAATTTATATTGAAAGCGTTAAGTAGTGTGTTAGTGAATTTTGTTAGTATCAATTGTTAACTTCTTTGTTAATTGTGATTAACGTTTTAGCCAGCAAGAGGGAGAGAGAGGGAGACGTGAAAAGTGTTGTGGGGTCATCCGGCTGGATGTCGGGTTGGGCGTCCCTCGGATGTCCGGACCCTTCAAGAAAACAAAATAAAGATAAAAATTGCGTTGGCTGATTGACCAGTCGGTTGACCGGCCAGATGTCCGGCCCAATTCTTTGCTGCCTTCATTTTCAGTAGAATCAATTGTGAGAGAAAGCCTTCATCATAGAGGATTTATTTATTTATTTATGATATATATATATATATATACACTTAACACATCAATTATACCACCACTCAGTCTCTAAAATTAATAAATTCTTAACACACCTTAACACATATTTTGGGCCTCACTTTTATTACCTTTTGTCATATAGCCCACACTTTAACAAATAATTTTAGCCATCCCATTGTAGATGCTCTTAGTTAAGTTAGATTTGAAATAAAAAAAAAAAAAATAATAATAATAATAATAATAAAGGAGTGCAAGTGTCTAAGGGAGACTTGCACCTTTGCAACTTTCACTTACATCCCATCACAGATTCATTTATATTCCCCATATTTTTATAATTTTTATTCTCTATCCCATTGTCAAGTAATTCTCCTTATAATCAATTTGTTTCGTAAATTATAAAGCGACCTCAAAACTTTAATATAATTTTAGAGTTAAACTTATTTACTTAGTACAATTTTAAAAAATTTAGTTTTCACCTATATGACTTTGTGAGACTCTCAATCTTGGTATCAAAACTTAGAAATTGAAATTAGGAATAATTTTAAATATGAAAATTCAATGTCTAATGAAAGATATAATAGATGTAAATTTTTTTATACATCTTGATCATAGAAATAGTAAACTAAAATCACAAGACTATTAAGGCCTCGTTTGGGAACAGGCTAATTTAGTAACTTTTTGGCTATTTGGCTAAAAAGGTAGGTAAAAAAAACTTGTATGTTTGGGATGACTTTTTGACTAATTACGAAAAGATGTGCAAAAAGTAGAGAGAAAAGAGAATCTTTGATTTTTTTATATGAGTTATTGGCTTTTTGGCTAATTTAGTAACTTTTTTACTAATTGGCTAAAAAAATAAGTCCCCAAACGGTAAGTAAATAGTTTAATGGATGTGATTAAAAAAACTTTAAATATTTGAAGAAATCAAAATATCATGATTATTGAAATATCTAAAGAGTTAATAGAAATAAAAGAAATTTTTCTTAAAAATTAAAAAGAAAGTTTTATTAAAAAATTTAGAACTTCTTTTATGGTTATTGAACAAATTACAATAACTGCAAAAGATGAAAAAGATCAAGATGGTAGTAGTACATTCGCACGAAAAAAATTCTCTAGAAGAAATATTTTTAGAAGATCTTCAAGAATATTTAAATCTATATATGAATAATTATGAAGAGAAAAAAAGCTTAAAAAATCAATAAGCGATTCAATTGATCTAATCGAGTTAAAAAAACAACGCCATCAATCAAAAAGAAAAGTTGAAATATCCAAATAAAATAAAACATTTGAAAATTTTAATTTTTGGGAAAATCCCGATTTTATGAATATCTTTGGAGATAATGAAGAAAAACTTCTAAGAAGAAAATAAAATTAAAAAAAAGAGGACCATTAAAGACTCATATAAAATATGACTTTATTCCTAAAGCTGCAAAAAAGGAACCTGTTACTAAATACGGAATATATATTGATTTTGATTACGTAACTAACATAGAAGAGTTTATACATAATTGAGTTCAAGTAGTAAGAATTGTTGTAGTGGGACATGCTATAGACGCCAATGGTTTAAATGATTTTGCAAAAGTTACTCAAAGAGGTTAAATTGCTAAATTTTGAGATACTCTATCAGATAATGATAATATAAGAGCTCAATAGTTAGCATTAACTACTACTGAAGAGAGTATCATAGTTATGGTAGATAATCTTAAACAAGAATTTTGTGGAACAACTATTAGCCAATTGGACATTTTGGAAAAAAAATAGTATTTACAAATCTAACTAAGATACGAATATCTAATATGTGCTATTTTGAAAATTATACATGTGAATATAAAAAATGGTTTTATAAACTAGACCTAAAAGATACTATTCATTGACAAAAATAATTTATAGCCAAAATTCCTGAATCATGGAATGAATTATCTCAAAAAGAGTTTGAAAGGTATTAGAAACAAATCAAATCTGTGATTCTTTAGCTGGAAGAATAGCTTTTGTGCGAGAAGTTATAAATAAATATTGTGTAGAACGACAAATCATAAAAGATATGAACAATGCATATATGAAATATAATTGTTGTTTAAAAACATAAGGTATGATAGGAAGTTATGGTTGTGATAAGAAATCTAAACCATTGGTTAAGAAGAAGAAATTTGTGAAAAAATAATATAAAAAAATTCATAAAAGAAAATTTAATCATTATAAAGAAAAACCAAAATTTGGGGTAGATATATTAGAAAGAAATCTACTAAATTCACAAAACAATAAAAAGCTTCCATGCGCAATAGGAAAATCTCCTGAAAAATGTAAATGTTGACGTTGTGGAGAAAAAAGACATTTTGCAAATAAATGTCCTAACAAATCAAGAAAACAACATGTTAAACAAATATTATTTTTTTAAGAGAAATATGAACTAGTATGGGGATATGAAATAGCATCTGACGATGAAGTAGAGGAACTCATGTTAAAATACGAATCAGAATATGAATATAGTTCTGATGAAAACGATGAACAAAACTTAGAAGAAGCTTTAACTAGAACTATTTGATGAAAATATATTCAGATGACGAGAATAAAATGACCCATTTTCCTAAGTTAGGAGAAAGTGAATCATTTGAAATTAATGAATATAGTTATGATGACAGGGAGTTTTTATGAGCATTAAGGCCGAGCTAAGCCCAGGCGTGGTAATAGGCCGTTCTATGGGCTGTGGTGAAAAGGTCTTAGCAAGTGGACCTTAGTGTTAGCTCGGTCCAAGTATGATTACAGTCACCACGGTTGAGGTGGTGATAATTAGCTCGGTCATGGTATTCGGAACCGAGATATTTGGGCTTCTTATGGTGGACCTTGCTCTTGTTAGCTCGGTCAGAGCTTGCTATAGTTAGCTCAACAGGCAAAACCGAGGTACAAGTGAACAAAGAGCCGAGCTATGTGTTGCATGTGAAAGCGCTGGATAAAGCATGACAAAGGGCTAGTGTTAGCTCGGTCGTACTGTCATCTAACCGAGGTAAAACCATCTCACTTGATGTCATATCTTTTTCAGACAAAAATTTAGCAAGGGTATACTGCCCTCACAATGACGCACTGGTTGTCACTTTACGCGTCAAGAATTTCAACATCAAGTGGATTTTGATTGACCAAGGGAGCTCGTGTGAGATAATGTATTACGAAACCTTCAAACAACTGAAACTGGAGGACAAAGACTTGGCACTTGCAACATCTCCCCTAATAGGATTCAACTCAATGCCAGAGTGGCCAGTGGGCAAGATAATCCTCCCAGTCAGAGCAAGAACCATGACGAAACAGGTGGAATTCTGGGTATTGAAAGTCCCTTCCACTTACAACATCATTTTAGGGAGGACATGGTTGCACGCCATGCGATCGGTAGCGTCAACCTACCATCAAGTATTGTGGTTCCCCAATGAAGCTGGAGTAATTGAAGAGGTCTTTGGAGACTAAATTATGTCAAAACAATGTTTCGTCACAGTAAATGGCAGCCGCGCTGCAAAAGGATATGTACAGATGGTGGAAGAACCTGAGAGCAATGAACTGTTTGCAGATGTTGGCAAGGCAGCTGAACAGAAGGCAGTGGAAGACTTGGTACAGGTAAGGATAGATGAAAAGAATCCAGAAAAGTTCTTTTTGCTCGACTCGTCTTTGTCCAGCACTGAGAGAATAAAGGTCATGGAATTCTTAACCTCTAACATCGAAGTGTTTGCCTGGACGCCGTATGACATGCCCGGCATTGACCTAAACTTCATTTGTCACCAACTGAGCGTCCACCCAACTGCCAGACCAATTATACAGCGCACTCGCAGATCAGTGCTCCACCATACCGAGATAGTAGCGGAAGAAGTGGGAAACTTGCTAGAGGCAAGAGCTATCCGAGAAGTGCACTATCCCAAGTGGATCTCCAATACCGTAGTAGTGCCAAAGAAGAACAGAAAATGGCGTGTCTGCGTGGACTACAAAACAGTCAACAAGGCATGCCCAAAGGACATTTTTCCCCTACCACAGATAGACCAACTGGTGGACCTGACAAGAGGACACAATCGACTTAGCTTCCTAGATGCGTACAGAGGTTACCATCAGATCGCTATGTATGAACCAGACTAGGAGGTCACATCCTTTACAACGCCTAGAGGACTGCATTGTTACAAGGTCATGCCCTTTGGCCTAAAAAACGCAGGGGCAACATCTCAACAGATGGTCACCAAGATGTTTGAACCATTGTTAGGAAGAACAATGGAGGCTTACATAGATGACATGGTGGTCAAGAGCAAGGATGAGAAAGACCATCTCAGGGACCTAGGTGAAATGTTCCAGATTCTGAAAGAGAACAAGTTGTGCCTAAATGTATCCAAGTGTGCATTCGGCGTAGGATCAGGCAAATTCCTAGGCTTCCTGGTGACCAACCGAGGTATAGAAGTAGACCCTTCTCAGATCAAAGCAATCCAGGATCTAGAGAGGCCCAACACAGTAAAAGAGGTGCAGCATCTCACTTGATTGGCTGCCATACTCAACTGGTTCATAAGTCGGTCATCAGATCGATGTCGACCATTCTTTCAAGCATTAAAAGCCAAGTTTGAGTGGGATGAAGAGTGCGACCGCGCCCTAGAAAGCTTGAAGGAATACATGTCTTCTCCACCGTTGCTAGTAACCCCAATACCTGGAGAACAGCTCTTTTTGTACTTAGTAGTTTCACATCACGCAGTCAGCGTAGTGTTGGTCAGAGCGGAAGGAATCCAACGCCCGCCCATCTTTTATGTTAGCAAAACCTTGCTGGGCATAGAAACCAGGTACCTACCATTGGAAAAACTGGCCTTAGCCTTGATGATGGCCTCAAGAAAGCTATCACATTACTTCCACGCCCACACCATAATCGTTCTAAGGGCTTTTCCATTAAAAGCTTTGTTTGAGAGGGCGAACTTTTCTGGGCGAATCTTGAAGTGGGCGGTGGAATTGGGACAATTTGATATCAAGTTCCAACCCAGAACCGCAATAAAAGCCCAATCTTTGGCAAACTCTGTGGCAGAGTTCACACTAGGAAGCCATCATATCTGCCCAGCTGACTTGACTGGTACAATAGAAGAGGGGAAGGAGAGTACCGCAGGAACCACGCAACCCCCAAAACAAGATGCCCAGCCACATCCCAAGGCATACCGGATTGAAGAAAGGAAGGAAGAGGCAAACCGCGCTATACCTGGCAAAGACTTATCAACAAGTAAAAACTTGGTAAAATCAGATAGTGAGGCGCAAACAGTAGGTATGGACTTTGAAGAAGACATCAGCAACACTTGCTAGAAACTATTCGTTGGAGAGATGTGAAAGCTTTTTGTGGATAGAGCATCTAACAGGCACGGTGTAGGACTTGGCATAGTCCTCATCTCACCAGACGGCCTAATAGTGGAACAAACAGTCAACCTTGTCTTCCTAGTATCAAACAACGAAACGGAGTATGAAGCGCTTTTAGCAGGCCTAAAATCGGCACTCTTCATGAAAGCCACCGAGCTAATGGTTTACAGTGACTCCCAGCTGGTAGTAAACCAGATTTCAGGCGACTACGAGGCAAAAGATGAGAGGATGGCTAAGTACCAAGAGTTAGTCAGAAAGGAGATCATGAAATTTGAAGTAGTGAGGATAGAGCAGATCGGCCGAGAAGAAAACAGTAGAGCAAACGAACTACCAGGCTTCGCTTCGATGGCAGATACATCCATCCCACATCTATTACTGATCGACTTCCTACCAAGACCAAGCATTGAAGAACTCGAAGTAGCTGAGGTATGTTGTGCCGAACTAGGCCCTTCATGGATGGATCCCATTATAGTGTTCTTAAAAGACGACATCTTACCCGAAGAGAAGAAAGAGGCCAACAAAATAAGAGCAAAGTCACAGCGATTTTGGCTCTCCCCATCAATGGCCTTGTACAAAAAATCCTTCACAGGACCTTACTTGAAATGTGTTCATCCTAGGAAGGTCAAGGCATTCTTGTTCGAGATACACGAAGGCATATGCGGAAGCCACCAAGGAGAAAGATCATTGGCCTACAGAGCAATTTCACAAGGATATTGGTGGCCTTACATGCAAGCAAATTCAGAGAAGTATGTCAAGAAGTACGAGAAATGTCAGAAGTTCGCACACTAAATACATCAACCAGCCAGAGAGCTCCTACCATTAACTAGCCCATAGCCCTTTGCGATGTGGGGCTTAGACATAGTAGGACCACTTCCAACAGTACCCAGCAACAGAAAGTTCTTTCTTGCAGCAACAGACTACTTTACAAAATGGGTAGAAACAGAAACACTTGCCTCAATAAAAGAGAAAGATGTGAAGAAGTTCGTCTGGCAGAATATCATCACTCGGTTCGGCATACCCAAGGCTCTAATATCTGACAACGGCACTCAGTTCGATGGCAAAATTTTTAGAGGCTTTTATGAGGAGTACAAGATAGAATTCTACAATTCTACACCAGCATACCCCCAAGCAAATGGCCAGGTGGAAGCATCAAATAAAGTCGTCTTGGATGGATTGAAGAAAAGGTTAGAGAAAGCAAAGGGTAAGTGGGCTGAGAAACTTCCTCATGTTTTATGGGCTTACCGTACCACACCTTGGCGGTCAACTGGAGAAACGCCATTCTTTTTAGCCCTATTTCATGGAGGCAGTAATCCCACTGGAAGTCGGCCTCCCCACAATTAGAAGTGAAAATTTTGACCCAGACTTGAATGGAGAAGCCATAACCTTGAAACTTGACCTAGTAGAAGAAAGAAGAGAAAGAGCACTGGTCTACATCGCTTCATATCAACAAGAGTTATCCAGAAAATATAACAAGGCAGTACATCCAAGGCAATTCAAGATTGGAGATTGGGTATTACGCAAAGTAATGGGCAACACTTTGGTACCCGGAGACGGCAAGTTGGGACTCAACTGGGAAGGACCTTACAAAGTGGTTGGATTAGCAGGAAAATGGGCATACCACTTGGAAGATGTAGATAGCAAGACCATTCCCAGGACATGAAACATGACCAATCTCAAACTATTTTATTTTTAGCTTTTCATTAAACACTTGGCTCTAGGTTGGCAGGAATAACCAACATTGAGCTCTCTTCAGCTAGATCAGGATCTAGGTTGAAGAAGTTTGGCAGGAATAACCAAACACTTGGCTTTAGGTTGGCAGGAATAACCAACCTTGAGCTCTCTTCAGTTGAGATCAGAATCTTAGCTGAAGAAGTTTGGCAAGAATAACCAAACACTTGGCTTTAGCTTGGCAGGAATAACCAACTTTAAGCTCTCTTTAGTCGAGATCAGGATCTAGGCTGAAGAGTGGTTGGCTAGAATAACCAACTTTGAGTACTCTTCAGCCGAGATAAGGATCTAGGTTGAAGAGTGGTTGGCTGGAATAACCAACTTTAAGTACTTTTCAGGCGAGATAAGGATCTAGGCTGAAGAGTGGTTGGCTGAAATAACCAACTTTGAGTACTCTTCAGCCGAGATAAGGATCTAGGCTAAAGAGTGGTTGGCTAGAATAACCAACTTTCAGTACTCTTCAGCCGAGATAAGGATCTAGGCTGATGAGTGGTTGGCTGGAATAACTAACTTTAAGTACTCTTCAGCCGAGATAAGGATCTAGGCCGAAGAGTGGTTGGCTGGAGTACTCTTCAGCCCAGATAAGGATCTAGGCTGAAGAGAATTGGCAGGAATGACAAAACAAAATACAAGGATCCAAGACCGAGATGAGCACCTCGGCCAGAAAAAGCTAAACTTCATACAAATTATAGTTGAAAAATAAATGCAGGTATGGAATAAACTGAGCAAAAAGATGAAAAAATTGAAGATATCATTCCAAAATTGAAGATTTCATTCCAAAGTGCATTACAAAAGGAGGACTCGTAGCCCAGTTACAAACTTCATTCATATCAAAAGAAGAAAAGTACAAAATCAAGCAAAAATATCATCAAGGTCTGCGTCAAGATCAACTCGAGTTTCATCACTCCGTAGCCCGATGTCAACAGAAAGGTACCCCGGCCTCAAATATATTTTGAGAAGCAACGAGACCCTCTAAGTTGGTCAAATAAATTATCTATTCTGGGTAGAGGATACTTGCTGTTAACTGTAACTCTATTCAACTTGCGGTAATCAATACACAACCGCAACGACCTATCCTTCTTCTTCGCAAAGAGAGACGGCGCTCCTCAAGGCGATGTACTAGGGTGAATGAAGCCCTTGTCTAAAAGTTCTTGGAGTTGAATCTTTAACTCATGCAATTCAGTTGGTGCAAATCTATACAGTGACATGGAAACCAGTGCCATGCCAGGAACTAATTCAATGGAGAACTCGATATCCCGGTGAGGTGGTAAACTGGTAAGATCTTCTGGAAGGACATCCGGGTATTCACAAACTACCCTTGAGCAAGCTTAGTGGCCCCATCACTCTCACTATCCAAGAAAGTTGCAAGAAGGCCACTAAGCTTGCTCCTCCTACGAGGGTCAACAACTGGGGACAAGGCTCTATCAACTCAGTTCCCCAGAAAATAGAAATGATCACCACCCAAAGTGCACACCGTAACTCTCTGACGGTAACAATCAATCACAACTTGATAAGAACACAACCAGTCCATGCCTAAAATGACATCGAAACTCAACATATCTAGCAACACAAAAGCAAATGGAAGTCGATGCCCGACAAATTCTATTTCACAATCACGACAACCCTGGTCTAAATCAATTGTACCCCCAATAGGTGACTCTACTTTGAGTGGAGCCACAAACCGTGCTACCTCAAACCCCAATGCAAAAGCAAATGCAGTAGATATAAATGAATGAGACGCACCCATGTCTATCAATACATTAGCCAAAGAATTACACACAACAAAAATACCTTTCACAACTGAGGATTCTGGCAACTGTTCTAGCACAGTAACAACATACACACGCCCCTGTGACGCTTGATTAACTTGCTTCCTTCTCGGAGCATAGGCCTGTTGTACTGACTGAGCTGAAGCGGCTCCCTAATTAACTCGTGAAGCTTGGACTGATTGAGCCTGTTGGTGGCTCTGAGTTTGCCTCGACCCTGGTGCGCCAGATGTGCCTCCCAACTGTGGGCAAGTTCTCTTCATATGCCCCAGCTGACCACACTGATAACAATTAAACCCTTGACCTTTATTCTGAGACTGATACTAACTTTGAGATTGGTTAGGTGGTGGTAATATTAACTGCCCTCCTCCCTTCTGTGGGCATGAGAAGGCTTTGTGACTCGGTTGGTCACACTTGAAACACGAAAAGCTACTCAATGCACTTTTTCCCGGACTCGCACTAAGCAAAGAAAAAGTGGATCTAGACTGCCGTGGTTGGGATTGGGATGGATAGGTGTTCCTGCTCTTCTTGTTCTGCCTATAGTCTCCTTGAGACTCTTGGCCCCTAGACCTCGAACTCCGAAGCCTCTCTTCCTCGAACTCTGAAGCCTCTCATCCTCAGCTTGTATGGAAATTTCTACCTGTGTCGCCGTCTCCACAAGATGGTCATATTCTCGAATCATATTTTCGACTAGCTTGAACATAATTTTTGTTTTCATTCTTTTCAAATTCGATACAACGGCTCTCTTCCGTTGCCACCAACTCTGGTGCAAATCTGGACAAACTAAAGAAGACAGCCTCAAACTCTGCCACGGGCATGTCGAGTTGTTTGAGGTCTTTACACTCTTGCCTCAATCTCTCCCTAGTAGTGAGAGGTATGTACTTATGTTGGAAAGAAACCGCAAAGGCTTCCCATGTCGGCTCCACTGTACCCTTGGCATATTTCCACCATTGACCCGTATCTCCCTTAAGGTAGTAACTCGCTGTAGACACCCCATTTTTGACCGACCTTAAGACTCAGATGTCATCGATTGAGCCCTCGGTGATTGTGCATGTTGTGCTCGTTTCCAGGTTTCGGAGTTCTTGGCTGAGAGCCTCGCCTCCGGACCTCGGGATCCTTTGTGCTTTGACTCGATCCGCGGACCAAGTCTTGTTTTCTCTTCCCAGAGGGAGGGAGAGGTCTTGTAGACCATCTCCCAGTGGTCATAGGCTACTTTTCGTGGTCGTAGGCTACCGTTCCCATTTGGAGACTAGCTTTCGATTTTCGGAGCCGTCGGTCGTGTGCCTCGGCTCAGGACCGCTTAACATTCTCCGTTTGGCATGGTTTTTGGAACACACCTCGTTTCCTCTGTCTAGAGGGACACGGTGGTCTAGGAGACCACTTTTGTGGTCGTGTGCCACTTTTGATGCTCGGCAGCTGGTTTTCGGGGCTCCCGGCCGCGTGTCTTGCCTCCCGAACCCTCGTCTTGCATCCGTTTTGGTTTGTCTTGGGTACGAACCTTACTTTCCTTGTTTGGGAAGTGGTACAAGGGTGGGAGACCAGCTTTTATCCTTGGAGACCACTTTTCTCCCCGCCAGCCGATTTTTTGGTCAGGAAATTGGTTTTCTTGGTCTTTGGGCCACATTTTCTGGTTTTCCACCCCACCATTGGCTTGCTTTCAGTGTGGAAACCACCAATTCCCCCTACTGACCACTTTTTTGCCTGGGAGACCACTTTGGGTGGTCAGTCGACCACCAAAAGTAGCAGGCCGACCACCTTTTTTGGTTGGCAGCTTTCCTTCTATTTTGTCAGACTGAATGGATGCCAGCTGGAGAGCACAGACTGTATCCTCCATACACGTGTATGGAGGGATTGAATCCAAGTTTTAGCTTCTTGAGGAAGCTTTAACTTTGTTCCTCTATAAGAGAGGCTCTCCCTCTCCATGGCAGAGGTTCTGAAATTTTGTTTAAGGCATAGACATATATCCCTCTCTTTCTCACTCTATATTGGTGTTTTGCTTCACACTTGTGCACACAACCTCATAGCCAAACACTCTTACCTTGTTACTGAGTTGCTGGAGGGTCTTGAGAGGGCTTAAGAGTTGTTTTTTGGTTCAGAAAATTTGCTGGTTTTGCTGAGCTTCAAGGGTAACCTCTTTTCTCCCTTTTAAGCTTTGTTTTGGTCACTCTCTTAGCCATACTTGCATGCTTTTTTGAGCTTTGTTTTAAACTAAAAAAAGCTTTATTTTTGAGCACTTAACATGTTTGTTTAAGGCCTCTTGGGTGCTGAGGGTTTCCTACCCTCTTGCATGCCTTGTTTGGAGGCCTTGTTTTGTGCCATGCCTTAGGGCCTTTGAGCTAATCCTTGCTTGGCCGTTTTAGCCATTGGAATCCAGTGGATTTTCAGTGATTGACATGTGGTTTTGAGGTCCTAAATCATAGATGGCTGACCCTCTCTCTTTTTGTCTTGTTTACTTGCATTTTGGCCTATCAAAGGAGCATACATTTTCATACTTTCAAGGCTTGGTTCAGGCACTTTTTGGTGACTTTTAGGGCTTTCCTAGACTCTGTCCATGGTTGGTTTGGTCACCCTTGGCATGCTTCTCATATGTGTAGTGTATTTCCATTTATGGCTCATCAAGGTAGCATGTCAATCTAACATGTTTTAGCTCCATTTCATTGTTTTTTTTGGTCATCATTTGACATGCCATGGCTCTTTTTTTGGCTGGTTTGGCAACCTCTCACATGCTCCATATGCTTGTAGTGTAAATCTTGTTTACTAGCTTGGTTCGCATGATGTTTTGGCTCTTTATTCTAGCACATTTTGGCTTTGCTCCAACATGGTTTTGTTCATATTTTGGGCTGCCTTAGCTCTATTTTGAGGCCTCTTGGTCGAATGATGATTGCCATGCATGCTTGTTGTGTAATAGCCTTGACTAGCTTTGAGTTTTGAGGTCTCTTGCATGCTTAACTCGAGATATTTGCATGTTTTGGCATCATTGGGAATGTTATTTCAGAGCATGCAGGGCTTCTATACTTCCATAGTTTTCCACTCTTTAAGTGCTCTTTAGAGTTATGCTTTTATGCCCTATTTGTGAGCCATTGCATGAGCCCCATTTTTATGCCTTTCAAAGCCATCATCCCAACTCATTTTGCTACTATTTTGGCTTGCATAGGGTCTGTTTGGGGTTAGTTTGGTCATTTGAGCATCGCCTTTCATGTCTCTAGTGTAATATGCTTCACTAGCTTTCGATACTTGAGCCTTTCAACATGCATTGCGTGAGTTGTTTGCATGATTCAAAGTCATTTTGTATGCCATTTCAGTGCTGGAACACATGCCATTGTACTCCATGTTTCGTCTTTTCAATGCTCTTGGAGAGTTGTATTTTGTGCTTTAGGCTTGGGCCATTGCATTATACATGTTTGTGTGTGTTTTGGTGCCTTGATTTCATCATCAATGGCCGCTGATTTGGACATGGTTGAGGCCTATTCATTTCGGTTTAAGTCCATTGCGCATTGGGTATGTCATGTAGTTTGTAGCATTGAGCATGCCATGTTGTTACATGATTGATCATTGCACTTGTGCATGCCATTTTCATTTCATTATGTATATTGGTTACCACGTGCATTGTGTATGTTAGTGTCATGAGCGTTGTGTATGCCATATAGTTCATAGCGTCGTGTATGCTAGTTTGCATGCTTGCACGATCATCCCTAGCATGCTTGCATGTCCAAGTTGTGTTGCATTAAGTTGCATAATTGAGTCGCATTGTGCATGCCATGTTTGTTGCATTGTGTTTGGAATAGGTGTTAGTCCAAACACGGGAAACGAGGCACGTTTCATACTCGAAGTGATGAAACGTACCTCAATTCCCGGTCGCCGACACTCTTGACTATACATGACAGAGTTCTAGGCTTTAGGTGTTTGTATGTGCATTCGTTCCATATTAAGTTGCGCAATTCATCCCTCGGCCATCATGCATCAAGATGCGTGATTGGTGGCCCGAGGGTCGAGACCTACACTCCCTTGAGCATATGTAATGATAGGGAGGGTGGTCGCGCATACATGTGTTGTAAATACTTTGCCATGCCCCTTTCTTGCCCTCTGTTGCAGAAAACCAGAAACCAACAGCAAAAACTGGTCGGTCGACTAGATAAAGTGGCTGGTCGATCACTTTTTCTAGTTTTCACCACAAAAAGTGGTCGGTAGGTGGTCTCCAAGGCCAATATCTGGTCGGCAGCATCCCTATAGATTCCCAAGGTGGAGTTTCATCTCTCTGGAGCTTGGTGCAAGTTTCTGAGATCAATTGCAAACAGAGGCAAATCGGGGCGTCGCGAGGGATTTCTGAACAAGGCGACTCGAGCATGCATGCATCCTTTGTCATCCAAAGCAGAGCTGAGGTAGCCTACATCATATAGTTTATATGCTTATTTAATTGCTAACTTAGTTAATTTGGTAATTAGTTAGAGTTGTGTAATAATTAATTGTAGCTTGTTATTCATTCTGTTGTGTAATAACTAGTTTAATTAGAATAGCTTAGATTAGCTAGTTGGTTCTGTATTATTCATTCGGATCCT
The DNA here is from genome assembly GCF_055761805.1 of Camellia sinensis. Lineage (NCBI taxonomy): Eukaryota > Viridiplantae > Streptophyta > Magnoliopsida > Ericales > Theaceae > Camellia > Camellia sinensis. The sequence goes on from NC_138965.1 coordinate 90,495,396, forward strand.
CCGTCGAGAGGGCACAACTATTGTAAATAAGTGTGCGTGTGTGTGATGCATGTCTTCCAACCCCCATTTCTTTCTCCCCTTTATTTACCAGCTTACGATGGTTAGTTTTAGGGCATGTTTCAATTAGCATCCTTATGCTCGCATGTTTGCATCCATTCATTTGTCTTGCATGCACCGGGCTCGGCGCATCATACTAACTTCATTGTATTTCAATTCCTGTTTGAATACATGTATCAAATTGCATTTCACATGACATTTTAGAATAGCCGAGCTTATCTTAGTTGCATTTTGTATGTGTTGCATTAGGCATTCTTGACATAGCTAGGATCATGCATTGATTTCTAACATAGCTTTTGTTTTGGCTCGGAGTACTCGGTAAGTGTTTATGCTTTAGCATCCTTGCATGTGTGTGAGTGACTACCATGATAGCATGTTTGCCATGAGGCTAACTGCTTATGTGATATAATAGCCTGAATGCCTGTGGATGAAGGTTAGATTACGTGAATTGAGACAGTTCATCGAAATGTGAGTTTTAAGCCCACTTGAGAGTGGAAAAATCATGTTTTCTAAGCCCACCTGAGGGTGGCAAATCTATGTCTTAGCCTACTTGCGAGTAGCACTTTCAAACTGCTTTCAAAAACAAACATGAGATGTTTTGTTCCAACTTAGGCGATCCGGTCTATACTTGTATGCTGTGTGCATCACATAGTAATTCTAGGCTAATAAACCAGAATAAGAACGCATGTGTTTTCAAAAACAAGATATCATGTTAATAAAGGCCGATCTTTGATCGGGCGAGCGGGGGTGCTCATTGCATGACCTTCCCCTCTCGTACCCAAGTTCCCGAGCCGAGGCAACTTTGGTGATGACGGACATGTGGCCTTAGGCACGAGTCAGGGTTTTCTAAATTTCCCAAAATAAAACATTTAGGTGGCGACTCTATATCTGGCAAAGCAGTCCATGTTTGGCACTTCTTTACAAAAATCAGTTTTCAAAAACGATTTGCCGGGTTTGGACTCTTTGGTGATTTATTAATCTTGCATTGCACTTTGCGAGATCAGATTAAGAACCGTGACATTGAGTTCGAACTGTAGTGAGCCCAATGAACAAAACAGGATTTTCCTGGGATGTTCGGGCGCGTCTACAGTTTCTGGCGACTCTGTTGGGGATTTAGAGAGCTTGACTCGAACTCATGATATCTTGTTTTGATTACACTTATGTGTTTCTTTGCATTGCATTTGCATTGGTGTGCTTAGGATACCGTGTTTGCCATCTGTTATTCCTGAACGGTTTGCCGAATGCTCACTTTGAGAAGCGTGCCTTAAGGCTGACCGGTTACGGGCTCTGCCACGATGGGAACACAAACCCCGGTTTTTACTGAGGCACCCTTTTTGACCATTCAACCTAGTGCATACCGAAATCCACAGTGACTATTCCAAACTAGGACAGGTTGCTTACCCGATTGTAGGTTGTTTGAAAACCGCTGTGTGTGTAGTGAAACCCTAGCTCCTGACAAAATAGGATAGGGAAACCCTATCCCTCCATAGGGGTGTTTTGGCCCTCACTTGCTTGCTATGTGCTTTTAGAGTGTGTCTCTACAGGAATGCATGTATCAGTCTACAAATCTGGGTATCAAGCCTGAGGACATCAGTGTTTTAAGAATCAGTTATATCTGCGGGTATCAGATTCAGATTTGGGGCAGTGATTTGGGAACAGTGATCAGTGGTTGAGAACGGTTCATTCAGCATATGTTTGCCAACTGTGTGTTGTCTTTATTTAAGTTGTTATGCTGTCCGTTTTTTTGTTCATTATTTCCTTATTATGCTTTATTTATCTTTTTGCTAGGTAGTTTAGCATAATTGCTTCTGACCTAGCAGATATTCCCCAAGCACTCTGGACTAGAGGTCGTAGACTCTATCGATCTGAGGATCTAATAGACGGACAACCAGTGTTCCTTTCTTTACCCCCGGTTGCTAGACGGAGGTCAAGAGGACACAGTGTATCGGTACAACGGTCATCAGATCAGTGGTCTAACCCATCAGTGGACAGTCAGGCTGAGGTCTTAGTTTCTACTGTAGGGACAGATATACCGGTTATGTAGATAGATCAACACAATATGTCAGGTATAGAGGAGATGATGCATCAGCTCCAGGAAAGTATGAGAACCATGTAGTAGGACGCTGCCCGTCAAGCAGAATTTGCCAAACAACAGGCCGAAGTCATGGCCCAATAGGCAGAGTTTATTACCAGGCTACAGCAGCAAGCCGGAGCATCTGCTTCACACCAGGTTCCTCCCCCACCAAGAGTTCCCATACCTAGGAAGACAATACACGTCCAGGATGATACAGACGCTCCAACAGGGCTGGCTCTGCCCCTGATCCTACCCCAACCACCCAAAGCGCAGACCAACCTGCCGGATTCTCCCTTTGAGTTCGAGGTGGACCCCACAACACTAAAAGTGAGCAAGCTTGAAAAGTTGTTTAAGAAATCTTAGGGTGTGAAGTCCATTCCGGACATTGAGGATGGGTACACCGACTCGGTCATGACTCTACCGGACCGATTTAAAATGCCGCACATAGACCGTTTCGATGGGTCTGGGGATCCCATGGTGCACCTACGACTGTTTTCAGATATCTTAAGGCCGATGGGCCTCTCAAGATTGCAGAAGCTTTCCCTATTTGGTCGGACCCTGTCAGGTGTAGCGGCTATTTGGTATGCAAAACTGGAAGACTCCGTTAAGAGTAACTGGGAAGAGATGGCTGAGGCCTTCGTGGCTCAATACTCTTATAATACACTGATCGAGATCACAACTCGTGATCATGAGACAACTAGACAGGAGCCGAATGAGAGCTTTTCTGACTTCGTAATCCGCTGGAGGGCCAAAGCCTCAATGATGACCATTAGGCCGACTGACAAAGATCACATACGGATGGTTGTGCGCAACCTCCCGCCCGAGCTTATGAAGAAGATGATCGTTCTCCCTCTCCCCACTTTTGTAGATCTACATGAGATTGGGGTGCAGATCGAGGACGCCTTGAAGCAAGGTCTGATTGACAATGACAGAGAGCAGCCCAAGAGGACTTTCAACCGCAGTACGAATGTAGGCATAAGCAGTGCTGCAGCTGCCAGAGCTTCAGATGTAAGCATGGTCACCGCCATCGCCCCAAGAACCCTTACGGCTCCACCATTCACTGGCGCATCCGGAAGTAACTCACAAACAACCAAATACCTACCTCGAGGCCAAAGAACCTTCTCTCCACTATACATGCCCCTGTCCAAAACTCTAGGGGTTTTGATCAAGAAAGGGCATTTGAAGCCCCTGGAGCCGTGGCCATTGCCAGAAACCCTTCCCCCCTCCCATAACCCAGCTAAATACTGCGCCTTTGACCAATAGCATGGTCACGACACCGACCATTGCTTTAGATTGCGTCATGAGATTCAAGATCTCGTTGATAACAAGGTGATTGTGCCTCCAGAGAAACCCAATGTCACAACCAACCCTCTCCTACCACATAACCAAGCTCCACCTTCCAAACGCATCAACTCAATCCAAACTGGGGTTGTACCATACGACCCTAGCATATATATCACCCCTTTTCACCTACCCAAGCTGGAGGTGTTCATTTCTGACAGCACTGACTTGTGCATGTTGGACATTTCCCAAACCCAACTTGAACCAATGGTGGTGATTATCAAAGATAGGACATGGATGATTTTGGAGGAGAGTGGGACTGTGGATTCAAGGTTTGAGGAGTTTGGGAGCTGTGCTGAGGAGGTATATAATCTGAATGATTACATTACGTCAACAGGCTAGGTTAGGCCGAATGTAGAATTGCCGGTGAGGGCAGAGATTTGTGTTGTATGGGGGGATGGGCTTGATCAGAGGGTAGATGACTTAGTAGCTCTGGAAAGGGGCATTGCTAACCTTTAATTTTTCAACAAACAAGACTTAGGAGACATGACAGTCAACAGGTTTGATCTTGATGGGTCAGCAGAGGTTATAAGGTGGCTTGACGACCAACCAGATGTTGTTGAAGAATCGCAGCCAGAACAGGGCCTGTCAGGGACAAGGACATTAGCTGTGGCCGGAAGGACCGGAAATCAGAATGCATCGCCGGAGAGCGCCGGTGCCAAGAATTTTGCTCGGGATTTGGGTATTTTAAGTGCAGGAGATGTTGAACAACTGGCTGCACTAAAGCAGTTTGAATGGCAAGGGATCGAAGATTCTGAGAGAGCCAGAAAGGCCAAAGCCCCTATGGGGACTGAACGTGCTGTGGGTACAAGGACAGTTGTAATGGAGCCAGACAGGTGTCTGTCGGCTGTAGATGGAATGTGGTGGAAAGACGATGACCTATGTCTCGTCCACACCGATGAGGACTACAGGAGCAATCAACCGGATGATACCTAGTATATTGGTGAAGTTGACCATATGACTAGGAGTGGGCGGTATTTCAAGCCCCCGCACCTAGATCAACCAGAGGCGTCCGGGAAGGACAAGGAGTCGGAGAAGCAGAAAGAGAAGCTACTTGAAGAAGAGGCTGTGCTGAAGCAGTTGAAAAAGATACAAGTAGACATCTCCATCTGGGGACTGCTTATGGCTTCACGTGTTCACAGACAAGCTATCCTATCGGCAATGGACAAGGCCAAACTCTCAATAGACACCACGCCTGAACAGCTGGTGGGATTTGTTTTTCCGAGAGGGGCTTCCCCGATGTTGACCTTTTCCGACAAGGAACTGCCACCTGAGGGTGCGAATCATAACAAACCGCTCTACATTTCTGTAGAGTGTAGAAACAAATGGATACCGGTAGTTCTTGTCGACACGGGATTCGCTATTAACGTGTGCCCGTCAAGGACGGCGTATGCAATCGGGTTAAAGCCCGCGGACTTTGTGCCAACAGCCCAGGTGATAAGGGCATATGATAACACAAGCAGAGAGGTGATGGGGACTGTGAAAATTTAGACTCAGGTTGGTCCAGGACAACACAAGATTGACTTTCATGTCTTAGACGTTCCCGTAACCTTTAATCTACTCCTGGGGTGGTCGTGGCTGCACCAGGTGAAAGCAGTCTCTTCCACCCTCCATCAGATGTTGAAATACCCTCACAGGAAGGGGGTGGCTATAGTTTTTGGGAATTCGTCAATCCATCTGTCACCAGAAGTGTCTACACTGGTTTTGGAAATCGAACATGGCACGGAGGATGTGTTCCTATCGGGTTTTACCCTAGCCGAGGCCCTGGTCGTACAGAATATCTTAGCTATTGATGAAGGGTTATATGTTAGCGCTCAGTCAGTATACCACATGAACAAACTCCAACACATCCCTGGGATGGGACTAGGAAGAACTGGCCGGAAGAGTATTGCAGTATCGGTCGAAGTACCGCACAACCCACATACCTTTGGTTTGGGTTATCTGCCCACCAAAGAGGACTGGGTGAGGAAAGGCAAGGAGATGGCTGGGAGAGCCAGAGCAAAGCAGACGGGAAAACCTTATGAGTTAATGCACCGACCCATCCAAGGTACCCTAAACGGACGCTTTGTCCAGGAGGGGGAGGATTTTCCATTCCGCGGCTTCCCAGAGCCATGGTTGAACGCAGAGAAGCGTCGCTTGCTAGGGTTTGAGATCTTCTTTGACCTATAGTTATCTGGGGATGATGTTGTCGGGGAGCAGACAGACACACCAGCTGAAGTTGAGCAGTGTGGGAAAGTGGATTTTGAGAACACCGAGATTGAAATGGGGGTAGCACTGGCTTGTCTACTTTCAGATCCTCCGATCGTACAGAAGTGCTTGGGGGATAACTTCTCGATGTCCATGATTGGGAATGAAATGGCTGCGAGCCCACCTTCATACATTTTGGATGCATCCATCGCACCCTCCATCATCTGGCAGTACGAGGAGGGATTTCTATCAAGCAGCACCGGGTCAGGTAGTAAACTGGAATATGATTCCACCGAGTCTGTGGAGATGGAATCAGGTTCCAGCTCATCTGAGTCTAAGTCCGGTATTCCTGGGGGTGGCAACCCGGATGCCACAGTCCTGTTTAGGTCGTCTTTTTCTTTCTCTTTTGAGTCTGTTGTAACAGAGGAATCGGATGATTTGGAAGTGATTAATGAGAATGGAATGGCAATGGCTTCTGAGTACTTTTCTGTGCCTTTGATTTATTGTATTAATCAGGACTTTCAAAATTTTGATGAAAACGACGAGGAAGAAATTCCTCCGGTTTTACAACGATTAATTGATCAAGAGCAGGAGAGATTTGTTAAACCCTTGGTTGATGAAATCACTATAGTTAATGTTGGTACTAAGAAGGACCCGCGACTGGTCTAGATCGGGTCCACGTTGTCTTCGGAGGAGCGCGAGCGCTTAGTTGCTTTATTAAAAGATTTCAAAGATATTTTCACGTGGTCCTACGAAGATATGCCTGAAATTGATCTTGAGATTGTACAACACTGGATCCCTCTTGACCCAGAGGCCCGACCTGTTAAGTAGAAGCTCAGAAGGATCTGCCTGGACTGGGCTCTGAAGATCAAAGCAGAGGTCACCAAGCAAATTGACGCAGGGTTCCTACTGGTATCTGAATACCCAACTTGGTTGGCCAATATAGTTCTAGTGCCGAAGAAGGACGGAAGAATTCGGGTATGTGTGGACTTCAGGGATTTGAATAAAGCTAATCCGAAGGACGACTTTTCTCTGTCGCATATCGACGAATTAGTGGACTTTATTGCTGGGCATGCATTGCTCTCATTCATGGATGGGTTTTCGGGCTACAATTAGATTCTGATGGCACCCGAAGACCGGGAGAAGACTGCTTTCACCACCCCGTGGGGAACCTATTGTTATAGGGTGATGCCGTTTGGGCTGAAGAATGCTGGAGCAACGTATCAACGGGCCGCGACCACGATTTTGCATGATATGATCCATAAAGAGGTTGAGGTGTACGTGGACGACATGATTGTCAAGTCCAAGGAAAGAGAGGGCCACTACACCGCCTTGCAAAAATTCTTCCAACGGATCAGAGTGTATCGGTTACGGATGAATCCTCAGAAGTGTACGTTTGGTGTTACAGCAGGGAAAATGCTGGGGTTCTTGATCACACAGAGAGGTATCGAGGTCGATCCTTCTAAAATCAAGGCCATCTTAGAAATGCCACTACCGAGGACCGAAAAGGAGGTGTGAGGCTTTCTGGGCAAAGTGCAATTCATAAGACGGTTTATTGCAAAATTAACCTTGACTTGTGAACCACTCTTTGGTCTCTTGAAGAAAGGAAAGAAGTTCCAATAGGACCCACCTGTGTTGTCATCGCCTGAGCTAGGGAAACCATTGATTTTGTACCTTTCAGTGACTGAAACTACAATGGGCTGCATGCTTGCACAGGAGTCTGAGGACAAAGTGGAGAAGGCTATCTACTACCTGAGCAAGAAAATGCTGGATTACGAGACCCGCTACACTTTGCTAGAGAAGGCTTGTCTGGCCTTGGTATGGGCTACCAGGAAGCTGCGGTACTACCTATTAGCTCACTCCGTAATACTAGTTTCGAGATTAGATCCCATCAAATATCTCTTCGAGAAACCGACACTTACGGGTAGGCTAGCTCGTTGGTTGCTTCTGCTTTCCGAGTTTGATCTGAAGTAGGTAATGCGCAAGTTAGTAAAAGGGAGATCGGTAGTGGAGTTCCTAGCCGATCACCCAGTTGAAAGGGATGAAGCAGTTGAGTACTTGTTCCTAGACGAAGCCATTCTGCATGTCGAAGAAGAGACTTGGACGATGTACTTTGACGGAGCGTCAAACCAATACGGATATGGGATAGGGGTGTTGCTGATAGCACCCGACAATTCTCGCATACCCTTAGGATTCAAACTCCGGTTCAAAGTATCGAACAATGAGGCAGAGTTCGAGGCATGTATTGTTGGTTTAGAAGCCGCCCTAGAACTAGGGGCAAAACGGTTGGACGTCATCGGGACTCGAACCTTGTTGTATCTCAAGCTAAAGGAGATTGGAAAGTCAAAGAAGAAAAGATGAGAATTTACCACTAGACCTTGGATTTGCTGATTCCTCGGTTTGAGAAACTAAACTTCGCTCATCTGTTAAGAGAAAACAACAGGTTCGCAGATTCACTAGCAACTCTATCTTCTCTGATAGACATCCCTTTTGGAGTCTGAATGCGTCTGATCATCATTGACCAGAAATTTGCGCCAGCCTACGATCTGATTACTGCCATAAATGAGATTCAAGATGAGAACCCCTGGTATTACGATGTCTGGAACTTCTTGGAGAAAGAGGCATACCCACCAGGGGCAAATGCCAAAGATAAAAGGGCAATTCGAAGAATGGCTGCTCAGTTCATCATCTGCGGGGGAAAACTGTACAAGAGAGGTCATCTGGGAATGCATAAGCTGTGTGTTGAGGCTGAAGAGTCGAAGCGCCTAATGGAGGAGAGTGCGAAGCGCACATGAACGGGGTGATGTTAGCTCGAAAGATCCTCAGACAGGGTTACTACTGGTCCACCATGGAGGAGGATTGTATTGGCTTAGTTCGGCGATGCCATAAATGTCAGATCCATGCAAACCGTATGAACATTCCGCCGTCGAAGTTGTACAACATGACTTTGCCATGGCCATTTTCCGTCTGGGGGATTGATGTGATCAGGGCTGTCACTCCGAAGGGGTCTAATGGGCATGAGTTCATTCTGGTCGCGATAGACTATTTCACAAAGTGGGTTGAGGCCCAATCTTATGCGGTGTTGAAGGCTTCACATGTTGCGAAGTTCATCAGGAAAAACATTATCTGTCGCTACGGGGTCCCGAACGCGATTATTTCAGATAACGGTTCCCACTTCAAGAAGGAAGTGATTGGCTTGTTGAAAAAATACAACGTGGCTTTTCATAAGTCATCCACATATCGGCCACAGACCAACGGAGCAGTTAAGGCCGCCAACAAGAACATCAAACACATTTTGCAAAAGATGGTGGAAACCTACCAGGACTGGCTAGATAAGTTGCCATTTGCTCTGTGAGGCTACCGGACTTCAATTAGAACTTCTACTACGGCGACTCCATATTCATTGGTTATAGGATGGAGGCCGTTCTACCTATCGAAATTGAGGTTCCGTCATTATGAGTACTGGCTGAGTGCCAGATAGCTGAGGCAGATTGGCAGCAGAGCAGGTTTGAAGAACTCATGCTCTTTGACGAGCGAAGGCTGAAAGCACTGTACCATGTTCAGGGTTATTAACGAAGAATCGCCAGGGCTTTCAACAAGAAGGTTAAGTCCAGAAATTTGAAGGAAGGAGATTTGGTGCTCAAAGACAACAGAGCTCCCATCCATGACCCTAGGAGCAAGTTTAGACCCAATTGGACTGGTCCCTACATCATTAAGTCTATTTGGCCAGGTGGAGCTGTCGTTCTGATGGACCTAGATGGCCTAGAGTTCTCACAGCCAATCAACATGGACAAATTGAAGAAATATTATCCCTGAGAAGCTCGCTAGGCTGAAAACTCGAAAGGGTGACCTAGGCAAAAGTTAGAGCATAGAAAATTTGAAATTATAAAAACTGAGCTCGCAAGGTTGAAAATCCACGAAGGGCGGCCTTGGCAAAAGTTAGAGCGTAAAAGGTGAGGGTTAATACATGAGTGAACCTGAGCCAAACTATGTAAGGCTTGATTCCCATCTTTGGGATACGTAGGCAACTTCATCTTGAAGTCCAGCTGTAAACATTTTCCCGATCAACTTTGTCCATGTGATCATGTTTGGTCATCTTTGTCTGTTCCGCATTCAAGAGCTTCGATCATGATCTCCGGTACAACGCTATTCAGACTAAGGGCAACTTTCCAGTTACCGGGATTCGGGGTTGTACATCCCAGTGACAGATCTCAGGCGTGTCCAATTCTGATCTATATCGAAAATGGTTTTGAAAAGTTTTAATAAAAGTTGATTTTGGTTAAATTAATCTTTTACAACTTAGACCATTTTTGGACCAAACGGGAAATTTTCAGTACCCACAACTTTCAATTTTATTGATTTCAGTACAGATTTCTCCTGCTCTTGCATACAAATTGAAGTTGCTTTTTTATTACACTCATAAAGAAAACTTGAAAGTTGTGATTAAAGCAAATAAATTAGGGGCATAGTCAGGTGTTCCCGCGTCCCCTCCCAGAGTTGGTCGAAGCCTCTAATGCTAAGTTGGGCCCAATCTGTGCCTCTTCAGTGAGCCAATCTATGCACTCATCAGAAAAGGTGTAACTGAAAGTGGGAGCGGGGGCCAGAAGCTCTCTCGTCCTCCATGCCGTGGCATACCGAGCTAGTTATGCGCCTCGGACCGAAAATGCAGCTGGGTACTCTATCCCCTCTGCCGGGAAAATCTGATCATGGCCGAACGGGCACTGGAACCGGAAAGGAAAGTATAACACGCAATGTGTCAGGCCAATCAACTGAATCCCGGTCTGCCGGGACATGCTGTAGCTCATTACCGGTAGATTGAGCCAAGGACAACACCAAGCAATACGGTCTGCGGACAAACTGCATATCCAGTCGAACCACCATCCCTCATCAAGGGCATCGACTAGATGTCGCCGGAAGAAGTAGCCACGAGCTGAGTATGCTGGGAAGAGTCCACAACCTGCAACTTGTCCATTAACCACACCTGGGGAGGGATGGAAAATGAGAGAATAAAGAATAGAGAGGTGTACGTTGAGAGAAAAGTGAGAAAAGGGTTTTGTGAGAAAAACCGAGCCTGAGGGCTGAGTGATGTGAGTAATATATGTGAGGAAGGGTGGGAACATTACCTACAACAGTAGTGGACTCCTGGCAAATCTGGTTGTTTCCCGGCGATGGAAAGCATCCAAGCCCATCAATGTCTCGGCCAATGTTGTAGCAATACAGCTCTTGCCCTCTTTCAAGCCTTGCGTAACTTCGATCAAACGAACGCTAGGCCCACTGAAGCTTGGGGCAAGCAAAAAGTGAGACAACATGTACAAGTAAAGGGCATGTCGCCGAAAACCTTGCCAGTGGTGATCACCGTGGTCATCGGCATTGGAAAAATGATGAATCAAGTTGAGGATGTCCAATTCTCTGTCGCAGATCAAAGATCGAGCGTCGTGTATAGTGAGTCCACACGTTCATCCTAAGGCTTGGGCGTGGCTGAAGCGAAGCTGGGGCAAGATTTCTTCGTTGTGCTCGGTTTCATCAAAGCTTGGAAGTCTTCGAAGGTAGAACACATCTCTTGCCCGCCAAAACTAAAAACATGTGTTACCGGGTTCCAAAACCTTGCCGCGACATGGAGAAACGGAAGTTGCAACGGAGTGTGACTCAGCGTGAATAGTGCATTTATGTCGAAGCCTCGGAAGTTCAACTTTTCTGAGCCGTCTAAGGTAGCAATCCAAGTTGTGAGATTTTGGATGAGAAATGCCTCCATTTTGATGTAAAACTGAGATGGAATGAGAGAACCACGAAGCTGGAACTTTTATAGAGGATAAGGCACTGTTTGGAGGACAAGTGTCAAAAATCTGGAGGTCACCATGCCAACTGGTCGGCCGACCACTTTTTCTGGTCAGCCAGCCAGTTTTTCTGGTCGGCCGACCACATAACTGGTTTACTGAGCAAAAAACTGGTCAGCCAGCCACTTTTGGTGGTCGGCCATGGAGAAAAACTGGTTTTTGGCATTTTCCTAGTCTCTAGAAGAGAGCTCCTAGCCTTTCCATGTGTTGGGAGTGTTGAAGGTCCGAGTTTACCTTTGTTTCAGATATGTTCCGTCGCCCCGTTTGTCCGAAATGCATTTGCTTTTCGAGTAGTTAAGTTTTGCTTATCGAGTTGTTAAGTTTTTCTTATCGAGTTGTTAAGTTTTGCTTATCGAGTTGTTAAGTTTTATCGAGTTGTCGAGTTTTGTTCATTGAATTGTTGCTCTTTGTTTATCAACATTGTCGAAATTTGCTTATCGAGTTGTAAACTTGCTGAGGTTTTGTTGTTTCTTAGTAAAGTTAAGCTGTTTAGTTTACTATGTTGGCTCATTACCTGACTTGGCAATGTACAATGCTTGATTTCTATTCAATCTCATTTTCCTGTAAAATGATGCGATGCGATGCTAAGAATGCAAAATACAACACTTTTTGAACAAAAAGCTGTTTCATTCCATCATAGCTTCTTTTGTTACAACATTTTACAACAGGGTACAAGTTTTAAAGAAAATAAAACTGCCTAAAGCTGATGTGCTATAACTACTAGTAAAAAAAAAAAGAAAATAAAGCAAGAACATCTGCATCAGTGCTGTCAGGCTCAAGATCGGGAGGCTCTCTTCATCCTCTTCGGCTGAGCAGCCTCTGCACCACCTCCACCAGCACCACCATCCGAATTGGAGCTGCCGTCCTCGGAACCCTCCCCGGCATCACCTCCACTCTCAGAACTGTAGCTAGAGTCCTCCTCTCTGCCTGCAGATGTCTTCGACTGAGGATGCGCAGACTCCTCCTCCTCGCTGGACTCCTCATCATCTCTGATAGGCGCTCTACGTCTGCCTCGGCTGCGAGTCGAGTCCCCTTTTCCAGCCCCTTGAGAAGGCCTGGATGGCCCAGTCTGTGGTGGTGGGACCTAAAAAGAACAGTTTTAGTGCATTAGCTAGTCTGTATATCAGATGCAGATGCAAGAATGCTACATAAAGTGTGTGCATGCAGATATAGTTTATGAATATGGTGTGTGTCAGATGTGCTCTACACATGCAGTTAACCAATGGAGTGAAATATTCAATTTCAGTATGTCATCAGAAGTATGATAAATGCAAGAAAATTGAAAAGTACCGAAACGCCGGCGATGAACAACGGTGTCTCCCTCCGCAGGACCATGCCCTCGAGTGAGGCCACCACTCTGAGCAACCCATCAGTGTACTCTCTGGGAGGTTACAGACGCAAGTTCAAGTCATCAGTGAATGAATGAATGTCTAAGTATATATCTGAATGATGAATGAAAACTGTGAAGCATACTGGTGGTGAGTCAGGGTCACTAACGTATCGGTGATCTAGCCGCGGAGGCTCTAGCGGGATCTGGTATGGTGTCCCATACTCCCAACTTGTCAGCCCGGTCGGAAGATCTGGCCATTCGGCATACTAGCAAGTAGAGGGCATCTATCCAGCCCCACCCCTTGATGTGCCGGCTCCGCTGGTCGAAGGAATGTCTTTAGCTCGGGCGCAACTCGAGGAAGGCACGTCAACAGCCCTCCTCCTGGGGGCACGGACATCTGACAGCGGAGGCATTAAGTATGTACGGCGGTAGGTCGCGTACTCTCCCTCCTCCAGCAACAGAACTGCATCAGTACCTAACATGAGCTCTTCGACCTCCCAGGGAGTGAGTCTCTCAGTGGATCGCATGTCTTCTGGAGGTGCTGAGGGGATACCCTAATCAGGGTTGCCCATTGTTTGATGCAAGAAGTGATCCCCCAGAAACCAGGCCCTGCCAACTGGCCCCTCAAATAAAGTCCTGTATCGAGAAGAGGCCCATGCCCCAGGGAATCGGAACCGGGCATCTCCTGACAAGGGTGCCCAGGGCTTCCAAGTGATCTGCGGATAACAAGTGCATAAACTGATTAGATGTCGTAACTATGCAAGATGAACCAAAGCTGAAAACATGACGAACTGAGAGTTTTGGATTACCTCCGTCGGCCGTACAGTATCGAAGAACTGTCGGAGATAGGGCAAAGTCTCCCGAGTCCTCGGCCGACACCGACCCTCAAATCTACGAGAGTAGGGGATCTCAAGAGGTACCTCCACCTCGAGCTCAGGGGCTAATGTCGGAAAGTAGGCATAAACCCATAGCTATAAAAAAATAAGACAGTGGCTGTCAGAATATAGAATGTACAGAAAATACAGAATTCTGAGTGCAGAATGTAGGATACAGAATGAAATGTGTGCCGTGTGTGTAGTGTACAGATAATGAAAAGCGGAAATGTAAATCAAGAGGGAAGAATGTACCTCTTAGGCTCTCCAGTAGCCACCTACTATGTTCCCTCGCCCGCGGGAGGTCGCGCTCATATAACAGTAAAGGGTAGCGAGGCCAGTGCCACCCTAATCATACTGGCTGACCTGCGATAGGTCTACCAAAGCATTGACCAAATAAAGTCCAACTTGGTTCCCCCTGTCGGAGAACAGAGTGGTCCCAATGAGGAACCGGGCATACTGCTCTATCTCCTCGACAGTCTCAGGCATAGTCCTTTTAAACCGCTCGGAGAACCAGGTGTACCTGACTCTACATGATGATCTGTCTATCGACGGGCGGGCTCCTAGCAGATAAATCCAAGCCGCCTCCCACTCACCCATGTCTGTGTCATAGGGGACTGGTCGGCCGGCCACGTCAAGGTCCGTCAACATAGAGAAGTCATACGGGGTCATCGTCATGTCCCCAGTAGCTGAAAAGTGGAACGAGTTGGTGGTGCCCCACCATCTCTCAAAAAGTGCCCCCATAAGGGTCCTACTCGCTGGATAATGTGATATCCCTGCGCAGAAAGGTCCAAATCCTGCCTCGTCCACGATGTGACGTACAACATCTGGGAGCTCCGTATACCACTCCCTAGCAAGGATCGATCCATAACCCCGTGTGGAACGAGAAGATACCTGCATTCAGAATGAGCAGATGTATTCAGTTTCAGGATGAAATGTATGAGCTGCGTGCAAATAAAGTAAATGAACTATGTGTTCAGAAATGAAGTAAATGAATTGTGTGATCAGAAATGAAGATTTATGAACTGCGTTTTAAAGTGGAATGTATGAGCTGCATGCAAACAAAAATGTATAGGCTATGTGTTCAGAATTGAAAGGTATGAACTGCGTGTTCAAAGTGACATGTATGAGCTGCGTGCAAACAAAAATGTATGGGTTGTGTGTTAAGAATTGAAAGGTCTGAGCTGCGTGTTCAAAGTGGAATGCATGAGCTGCGTGCAAATTAAATCAAATACTGTGCGTCCAGTATGAGCCGCGTGTAAATGAAATGTGTGAGCCGTGTGTTCAAACATAAAGACGAGCCGTGTGCCCGAAAAACGAGCTGCGTGCCCAAAGAACGAGCTGTGTGCCCGAAAAATGAGCTATATGCCCAAAGAACGAGCTCTGTGCCTGGAAAACGAACTGTGTGCCCGAAAATGTGCTGTGTGCCTGAGACAAACTGTGCGGTCAGAATGAACCGTGTGTTCAAAGTAAGCTGCGTGCCAAATGAACCGAATATTGTGTCGTGAGCTGCTTGCCAAATGAACAGAATACTTTGTTGGGAGCTGCGTGCTAAAGCAATAGAGTATTGTTATGTATGAGCTGTGTGCCAAATGGACCGAATGTTGTGTATGTAAATGTGTTCAGAACAAGCAGATATAATACACAGCGAGAAGATGAAGTGTGCAAGAAATGCAAAAATACATTGCAGAGAATGTAAAAGGGAAATACGTACCTCTCGCGCCTGGTGAGATAGATAAGACTCTGGCTCCCATAGCAGTAGGTCCGCGGGTGCTCGCCGCTCGAAGTCAGTAAAGTGATAGAAGGTGGTAGGAGGCAGGACGTGCTCCTGAGGGTGGTACCTCTCCGGGTCGAAAGGCCGAATCCTCGGAGGCAATGACATGATGCCTGGCTGGTCCTCGGCATATGGAGAACCTCCGTTGTGATGAAAGTGATCCGCCATCCGAAGAAATCTGCAAAAATGAGCAAAAATGAGCGAAATGAGCCAAAATTGCAAAAAGTCAACAAAAGTCAACTCTCGGGAAAGGAAAAAGTCAACAAAAGTCAACTCCTGAGAAAATGTGCCAAAGTTCGAGACAAACATACCTTAAGTGTTGAAAATGGAGAAAGAAGCCCCAAAAACAAATTTTAATCGGTTCAAAACAAAGAGAATCGAAAGTTTTCGCAAAACAACTTCGCGTAGGGCTTTGGAAAACGCGTATAAAGTGCAGATCTGAGAGAGAAAATGGTCTACGGAGCAAGATGAGTTGATTTCGGCCTTGGAGGTGTGAGCAAAAGTGATTTAGATAAGTGAACTTAAAGATCCGGCCTTAAAAGACCAAATTGCCCCGAATTTCTGTAAACTGGTCGGCCAACCAGTTTTTCTGGTCGGCCGACCACCTTTGTAAGCAAAAACTGGTCGGCCACTAGCCTAGGTGGCCGGCCGTCCTCCTGGATGGTCTCCAAGGTCCCTTTGTTCTCCCTGTGTATTTTGGTGATGATTAGAATCCTCAGCTCTCAAGAAAGTACAAGAAAAGCGCATTTTTCAGTGCGAAATGTCTCCGTGGGAACTTCAATTCAAGTTTTCGCTGCGTGGCTCGTCCTTACTCGCCAAGAGCAAGGTGTATCCTTTTTGAGTACGTTGCGACCCCTCCGAGAGGTAAATCGGAGGTCGCGTTTGAGTTTCTCTCTTTAAGGCTTGTACTTCTTTACTCAGCATTTTGTTTCAAACATGCTTTTGAAGTTGCACTTTTCCTGCATTGTTATGCACACTACTTGCATTGTTGTGCACGTTTCACTGGCATTGCCATGCACCCATACTTTTCATGCGTCGTCACGTACGTTTCACTTGCATTGCTATGCACTTTTCCATCGGCACCATATGTGTCCGCGTTTGATATGGCGTTGAGCATGTGTTGCTAACTATATTGTACCTGTTAAGTTTTCTTCTTTTGTAGGCATGATATTGTATGCACGGTTCATTTGAAGTTGGTGCGACCAGACGAATCGGAAGGTATTGTATTCTCCACGTGAGACATGGCGAGAATTGTATAATTCTCTTACATCCTTTCTGCATGCGATGTAGTTTGGTCTGTATTTGATTGCTTAAATTGTTGCATTTATTGTGTATATGTGCTTCATTATAGTTTTCTTTGCATGATCATAAGTTATGTTCAGCCTCGTGCATGTCTTTTGCATTTTGCCCCTGCCTGTGGGCACATCTCTTTGTTTATCTCGTCTGTTTGTTCAAGTCTTTGGCCTTGTCAAAAATGGGTCGTCTCTGGGCTTTGACATTCACGCTCGTCACTTATTACTTTCGAGTTCTGTCAAAGAGGGGCAACTGTAGACACCCTATTTTTGACCGACCTTAAGACTCAGACATCATCGATTGAGTGCTCGGTGATTGCGCATGTTGTGCTCGTTTCGAGATTTCAGAGTTCTTGGTTGAGAGCCTCGCCTCCAGACCTCGGGACCCTTTGTGCTTTGACTCGATCCGCGGACCAAGTCTTATTTTCTTTTCCCGGAGGGAGGGAGAGGTCTTGTAGACTATCTCTCAGTGGTCGTAGGCTACTGTTCCCATTTGGAGACTAGCTTCCGATTTTTGGAGCCGTCGGCCGTGCGCCTCGGCTCGGGACCGCTAAACATTCTCCGTTTGGCACGGTTTTTGGAACACACCTTGTTTCCTCTGTCTAGAGGGATACTGTGGTCCGGGAGACCACTTTTGTGGTCGTACGCCACTTTTGATGCTCGGCAGTTGGTTTTCGGGACTCCGGGTCGTGCGTCTTGCCTCTCGAACCCTCGTCTTGCATCCGTTTTGGTTTATCTTGGGTACAAACCTTACTTTCCTTGTTTGGGAAGTGGTACAAGGGTGGGAGACCAGCTTTTATCCTCGGAGACCACTTTTCTCCCCGCCAGCTGGTTTTTTGGTCGGGAAACTGGTTTTCTTCGTCTTTGGGCCATATTTTCTGGTTTTCCACCCCACCATTGGCTTGCCTTCAGTGTGGAGACCACCAATTCCCCATACTGACCACTTTTTTTCCTGGGAGACCACTTTGGGTGGTCAACTGACCACCTTTTTTGGTTGGCAGCTTTTCTTCTATTTTGTCAGACTGAATGGATGCTAGCTGGAGGGCACAGACTGTATCCTCTATATACGTGTATGGAGGGATTGCATCCAAGTTTTAGCCTCATGAGGAAGCTTTAACTTTGTTCCCCTATAAGAGAGGCTCTCCCTCTCCATGGCAGAGGTTCTGAAATTTTGTTTAAGGTATAGGCATATATCCCTCTCTTTCTCACTCTATATTGGTGTTTTGCTTCACACTTGTGCACACAACCTTATAGCCAATCACTCTTACCTTGTTACTGAGTTACTAGAGGGTCATGAGAGGGCTCAAGAGTTATTTTTTGGTTCAGAAAATCTGCTGGTGTAGACACCCCATTTTTGACCGTCCTCAAGACTTGGTTGTGCTTGCAGGTACACCCAACAACTAGTTCGATTGCTCGCTGAGTACTCGACTGTCGCGGCGGAACGTCACCAGTTCGAGCTTCCCGGACCCTGTATCCTTTCTGCTTTTTTTTGGACCTTGACTAGGTCCTTTCAAAGTGACCTTCTTGGTGCACTGCCGGCCATGGCATGGAACTGCCGGCCATTGCCTTGTTTCTGCCGGCCATTGGTGATGCCCTACCAGCCATCAGTGAGCCACTGCCGGCCATTGATGATGGCTGGCACCCCCCTGTCTTAGCTGGTTTTCCTCCAGATCTTTTGAGCCAGCTGGTTTTTTGTTTGCTCCCCTCCATACACGTGTATGGAGGGATGAAGCCCTTGTAAAGCTTCTTAAAGAAGCTTTGGCTTTGCATTCCTCTATATAAGCAAGAGACCCCCCTCTTTGCCAGGGGTTCTGCAACTTTGGAAGAAAAAAACCTCTCTTTCTCTCTATATTGTTTGTGTCTTGTGCATTGGAGTTGGATTTCCCTGCACTTTTACACTACAACACCTAGATATACACCACCACCATTGGACAAAGCTTCTTGGGAGGTCTTCTTGAGGTCTGAAAGTGAGTTTCTACCCCCTGAAGTTGCTGGTTTCGAAGAGGGTCTTCAAGGGTAAGTATTTTTCCCATTTTTGCACTTTCTTGCACCTTGCTTTAGCCCTCTTTGCATATTGATTTAGGCTTTGCTTATAACTGAAAAAAGTTTTGTATTTAAGTCCTTTTTAAGTTTGTTTAAGGTCATTTTGCTTTTAGGGGTGTGTAGCCCTTTTGCATGCTTTGTTTGGCTTTGTTTTAAGCCATATCTTGGAACCTCCGAGCTAGCCTTGGTTTGGCCTTCCTACCACTGAAATCCAGCGGATTTGCAGTGGTAAAGGTGTGGTTTTGAGGTCCTTAATCAGAGGAGGTGGCCCCTTCTCTTTTGATTCCTCTTTGCTTGTATTTTTGGCCTTCCAAAGGACCATCCTTCTATGTATTTTTGAGGCTTGGTTCAGACCTATTTTTGTGACTTTTAGGACCTGCCTTGGCCCTGTCCATGGCTGGTTTGGTCATATTTTGCATGCATATAGTATGTGTAGTGTAACTCCATCCATAGCTCATCAAAGTAGCATGTGTACTTAGCTTGTGTTGAGTCCATTTCAGTGGGTTTTTGGTGATGTTTTACCATGCCATGAACCTGTTTTGGGTTGGTTTTATTACTCCAAGCTTGCATGATGCACTTGTAGTGTAAATCTCCTAAACTAGCTTCATATGATCAATGCCACGCCATGTCATTTTAGCTTGTTTGGTTTACATTTCAATATATATTTGGTCATCATTTGACATGTTATGACCCTATCCATAGTTGGTTCGATCATCCTTTGCATGCTTCATATAGTTGTAGAACAACTCATGGTTCACTAGCTTTCTTTGCATGCTTTGTGGGCCCTCGATTTTAGCACTTTTTGGCCATGTCATAAACTGATATTGTGCTTATTTTGGATTGTCCTAGCTCTATTTTTGGGTCTCATGATTGAATGATGTTTGTTTTACATGCTTGTAGTTCAATACCCATGCTTAACTTTGAGATTTGAGGTCCATTGCATGCATGCGCTGAGGTGTGTTCATGTTTTGAGGCCATTTTACATCACATTTCATGTTTTCATCTCTTTAAGTGTGCTTGAGAGTTGTGCATGAATGCCTTGTTTTCAGACCATTGAATGAGCTCCATTTTCTTGCATGTTGGGCCACCATTTTAGGACATTGCCCCACTGTTTTAGATCTGCCTAGGGTCTGTTTGGGGTTGGTTTTGCCTTTGGTGCATTGCTTTGGGTACCTCTAGTGTAACGCACTTCACTAGTTTCGGTACCCGGGCCCTCCTAGCTTGCATTGTGTGACATATTTGCATGTTTCGGGACCATATTGCATGCTGTTTCAGAGCTGTAATTTATGCTATTCTATGCCATATTGCATCCCTTGCCATGCTTTGGTAGAGTGGTATGTTATGCCTCAGGGTCAGTCCTTTGTATCTGTGCAAGTTTGCATGTGTTTCAGTTGTCTCATTTCCATCCTAATGGCCACTGATGTGAGCGTGGCTGAGGTCCACTCATGTTGGTGTAAGTCCATCGTGCATTGTGTATGCCATTTCATAGCATTGCGTATGCTAGGTTGCATGTTAGAGCATTGTGTATGCCATATTACATCGAGCATTGTGTATGCCATTTCATAGCATTGCGTATGGTA
Source organism: Camellia sinensis (assembly GCF_055761805.1). Taxonomy (NCBI): domain Eukaryota; kingdom Viridiplantae; phylum Streptophyta; class Magnoliopsida; order Ericales; family Theaceae; genus Camellia; species Camellia sinensis. The sequence continues at coordinate 90,515,780 of NC_138965.1, forward strand.
GGTTGTATGTTAGTCGCATTGTGTATGCCATCTCATTTGCATTGTATTTGGGATAGGAGTTAGCTTGAGCACGGGAAACGAGGGACGTTTCGTACTCTGAGTGACGGAACGTGTCTCAATTCCCGGTCGCCGACACTCCGGATTACCTATGATGGAGTTTAGGCCTTGTTGTGTTTTCATGTGCATTCATTTTACATTGAGTCGTGCAGTTCGACTCCTCGGCCACCATGCATCGAGATGCGTGATTGGTGGCACGAGGATCGAGGTGTGCATACATATGTAAAAATACTTTGCCATGTCCCTTTCTTGTTCTCTGTTGCAGCAAATCAAAAATCAGCAGCCTTCTAGAACTTCGCACAACATTCCGAGATTAATTGCAAACAGAGGCGAATCGGGGCATCGCAATGGATTTCCGCACAAGGCAACTCGAGCATGCATCTTTCATCATTCGGAACAGAGCTGAGGCGGTCCATGAATTTGCATACTAGTTTATTGGCTTTCCTAGTTAATTTGTTAATTAATTAGGGTTTTGTAATATTTAATTATTCATTCGGACTGTAATTATTTATTCGGATTGTATTATTTATTCGGACCCTCCAAGCGAGGGCACAATTGTAATAAGTGTGCGTGCGTGTGATGTATGTCTTCTAACCCCACATCTTTCTCCCTTTTATTTACCCGCTTATGATGGTTAGATTAAGGCATGTTTCAATTAGCATACTTATGCTTGCATGTTTGCATCATTCATCTGTATTGCATGCACCGGGCTCGGCGCACCATACTAACTGCATTGTATTTTAATTTCGAGTTGAATACTTGTTAGTTGTAGCATTTCACATACCATCCTTAGAATAGCCGAGCCTACTGTAGTTGCATTTTGCATGTGTTGCATTAAGCATTTCTGTATATTTAGGATCATGCATGATTTCTAATCAACTTATGTTTTGGCTTGGAATACTCGGTAAGTTTTATGCTTTAGCATCCTTGCATGCGTGTGAGTGACTGCTATGATAGCATGCTTACCATGATGCTATTTGCTTATGTGATATACCTGCCTGAATGCCTGCGGATGAAGGTTGGGTTATTTGGATTGGAACAATTCATCGATTGTGAGTTTTAAGCCCACTTGAGAGTGGCAAATCATCTTTTCTAAGCCCACCCGAGGGTGGCAAATCCACGTCTTAGCCTACTTACGAGTAGCACCATCAAACCATTTTCAAATAAACAAAAATGAAATGTTTTGTTCCAATTCAGGCGGTCCAGTCTATAATTGTATGCTGTGCGCATCACATAGTAAATCTAGGCTAATAACCGGAATAAGAACGTATAATGTTTTCAAAACTAGATATCATGGTTAGTAGAGGCCGATCTTTGATCGGGCGAGCGGGGGTGCTCACGAAGTGACCTTCCCCAATCGTACCCAAGTTCCCGAGCCGAGGCAGCTTTGGTGATGACGGACACGTGGCCTTAGGCAACGAGTCAGGATTTCCTAAATTTCCCAAAATAAAATATTTAGGTGGCGACTCTGTATCTGGCAAAGCAGTCCATGTTTGGCACTTCTTTCAAAAAAATCTGTTTTCAAAAACGATTTGCCGGATTTGGACTCTTTGATGATTCATCGGTTTTGCATTGCAGTCTGTGAGATTAGATACAGGACCGTGACTTTGAGTCCTGAACTGTAGTGAGCCCAATGAACAAAACAGGGGGGATTTCCTCCCGGGACGTTTGGGGACGTCTACTGTTTCTGGTGACTCTGCTGGGGAGTTAGAGAACTTGACTCGAACTCATGATATCTGGTTTTGACTACACTTATGTGTTTCTTTACATTGCATGTGCATTGGTGCGCCTAGGACACCGTGTTTGCCGTATGCTATTCCTGAATGGTTTGCTGGAGGCTCGCTTCGAGAAGCGTGCCATAAGGCTGACCGGTTGCGGGCTCTGCCACGACGGGAACACAAACCCCGGTTTTACCGAGGCACCCTTTTGACCATTCGACCTAGTGCATATTCGGAATCCATAGTGACCGATCCAAACTAGGACAGGTTGCTTACCCGTTTATAGATTGTTTGAAACCGCTGCGTGCGTAGTGAAACCCTAGTTCCTGACAAAATAGGACAGGGAAACCTTACCCCAACATAGGGGTGTTTTGGCTCTCACTTGTTTGTTATGTGCTTTTAGAGTGCGTCTCTATACGAATGCATGTATCAGTTTACAAGTTTGGGCATCAGGCCTGCGGGCACCAGTTCAGTATTTTGGGTATCAGGCCTGCGGGCACCAGCTCGGTATTTTCGGAATCAGTTATCTGCGGGTATCAGATTCAGCTCTGGATACAGTGATTTCGGAATAATGATCAGTCTTTGAGAATGGTGTATCAATTGCGTGTTAATTGTACCCGACTGTGTGCTGTGTTTATTTACGCTGTTATGCTATCTGTTTGTCTGCTCGTTTATTCCTTTATTATTGCTTTATTTATTTTTTTGCTAGGTAGTTTAGCACAATTACTTTAGACCAAGTAGATATTCCCCAGGCACTCTGGATAAGAGGTCACTGACTCAATCAATCTAAGGATCTGGTTGACAGATAACCAGTGTTCCACTCTCTACCCCCGGTTATCAGACGGAGGCCGAGAAGACACAGTGTATCCGAGCAGAGATTGCCAGATCGGTGGACTTTGAATAGTCAGGTTGAGCTTCCTGAGGTTACTCAAGAGTTAGACCTTCCGATATTTCAGAGAGAACAGGGCAGTATGGCGGGAACGACAGGAGTTGAAGAAATGATGCGCCAGATGTAGGAGACCATGAGAGCCATGCAGCAGGACACTGTTCGCTGGGATGAGTTTGCCAAACAACAAGCCGAGATCATGGCCCTGCAGGCAGAGTTAATTTCCAGGTTGCAACAACAAACCGGGGCATCTGCTTTACACCCAGCTCCTTCCCCACCAGGAGTTCCAGCACCCGGGGAGGCATCAAATGTCCAAGGAGATACGGACATCCCGACGGGGCCGGCTCCGCCCCTGATTCTACAACAGTTATCCAAGGCACCTACGCCTGTCAATCAACCAGACTCTCCCTTTGAGTTTGAGGTAGACCATACAGCATTGAAATTGAGCAAGCTCGAGAAGTTGTTCAAGAAATCCCAGGGGGTGAAGCCCATCCCAGACATTGAGGACGAATATACTGACGTGGCCGTGACGCTGCCAGATAGGTTCAAGATGCCACAAATTGACCGCTTTAACGGATCCGGGGATCCCATGGTCTATCTTCGGTTGTTCTCAGATATACTACGACCGATGGGCCTCACCATACCACAGAAGCTTTCACTATTCGGCCGGACCTTGTCAGGTGTGGCCGCCATCTGGTATGCAAAATTAGAAGATGATGTCAAGCGAAACTGAGACGAGATGGCCGAGGCTTTTATTGCACAATACTCTTACAATACCCAAATCGAGATTACAACCCGAGATCTCGAAACAACAAGGCATGAGCCTAAGGAGAGCTTCTCGAATTTCCTAACTCGGTGGAGGGCGAAGGCTTCAATGATGACCCTGAGGCCTACCGACAAAGATAAAATCCGGATGATTGTGCGCAATCTCCAGCCGAAACTAATGCAAAAAATGATCGTGCTCCCTTTCCCTACCTTTTCTAATTTGCATGAGATGGGAGTACAGATCGAAGATGCAATAAAACACGGTCTGATTGACCAAGATAAGGAGCAGTCCCGAAGGACTTTCAACCACAACAACAATGCAGGCATAAGCAGTGCTGTGAATACAAGGGCTTCGGAAGTCAGCATGGTCACCATCATCCCCCCTCCAAGACCCACGGCAGCCACACCTTTCTCCGGCGCGTCCGGAAGCAATACATAAACAGCCAAATACCAACCCAAAAGCCAAAGAGCATTCGCCCCACTATACGTGTCCTTGTCCAAGGCTTTAGGGGTTTTAATCAGAAAGGGGCACCTAAAACCCCTAGAGCCACGGCCATTACCGGAAAAACTTTCCCCTACCCACAACCCATCCAAATATTGTGCATTTCACTAACAGCACGATCATGACACCGACCGATGCTACCGATTACGTCATAAGATTCAAGATCTCATCGATAACGGGGTGATCCTGCCTCCAGAAAAACCCAACATCACAACCAACCCTCTCCCTCCGCACAACCAAGCTCCACCTCCCAAACGTATCAACTTCATCCAGACTCGGGTCGCGTCTTACGATCCTAGCATCTATATCACTCCTTCCCACCTACCTAAACCTTCCCGACTGCACTGACTTGTGCATGTTGGACATCCCCAGAACCCAACCCGAACCAATGGTGGTGACTGTCGAAGACAGCACAGGGGAGATTGCAGAGGAGGATGGGATTGTTGAGTCAAGGTTTGAGCAGTCTAGGAGTCTCCCTGAGGAAGCCTACAATCCGAGTGACTACATCCGATCAGTGGGCCAAGTTGGGCCGAACTTTGAATTGCCGGCGGGACAGAGCTTTGCATGATACAAGGGGATGAATTTGGTCAGAGGATAGATGACCTGGCAGCTGTGGAAGAGGACTTTGCTAACCTCCAATTTTTCAATGAACAAGAGCTAGAGGGCATGGTAGTCAACTTGTCAGATTTTGAGGAGTCAGCGGAGGTCACCGGGTGGCTTGATGACCTGTTAGACATTGTTGACGAAGCTCAGTTGGAATAGGGCCCGGCAGGGGCAAGAATATCAGTTATGGCCGGAAGGGCCGGAAATCAGAATGAATCGCCGGAGAGCGCCGGTGCTAAGAATTTCGCTCAAGGCTTGGGCATTGTGAATGCGGAAATTGCTGAACAGCCAGCTGTACTGACACAGTTGGGAACAAGAAAGGTTTGAGGATTCTGAGAGAACCAGGAAAGCTAAGGGCCCTGAGGGGACCGAAAGTGTTGTGTGCACGAGGATAGAGAATGCTGCGAGCATGTGGACGGAGAGTACTGCGGATGTAATTGTACTGGAGCCAGACAGGTGTCTGTTGGCTACCGACGGAATGTGGTGGGAGGACTATGATTTATGTCTTGCCCACACGGATGAGGATTGGGGGAGCAATCAGCCAGATGATACCTGGTATATCGGCGAAGTTGATCATATGACCAGGAGCGGGCGGTATTTCAAGCCCTCGCACCTAGACCAGCCAAAGGCATCTGGGAAAGATAAGGAGGCGGAGAAGCAGAAAGAGAAGCAACTCGAAGAAGAGGCTGTACTGAAGCAGTTGAAAAGGATACAGGCAGAAATCTCCATCTGGGGACTGCTTATGGCATCGCGAGTGCATCGACAAGCCGTCTTATCGGCCATAGACAAGGCCAAGCTCTCAATAGACACCATGCTGAGCAGCTGGTGGGCTTAGTTTTTCCGGGAGGAGCTACCCCGATGTTGACCTTTTCTGACAAAGAACTGCCACCTGAGGGTGCGAACCATAACAAGCCACTCTACATCTCCGTGGAGTGCAGAAACAAATGGATACCCGTGGTGCTTGTCGACATAGGGTCCGCCATCAATGTGTGTCCAGTAAAGACTGCCTATGCAATCGGTTTGAAGACTGCAGACTTTGTGCCAACAGCCCAGGTGATTCGGCATACAACAACACAAGCAGAGAAGTCATGGGGACAGTGAAAATTCAGACCAAGGTTAGGCCGGGACAGCATGAGGTAAACTTCCACATCTTAGAGGTTCCCGCCACTTTCAATCTACTCTTGGGGCTGCCGTGGCTGCATCAAGTAAAGGTAGTTTCTTTTACCTTGCACCAAATGGTGAAATACCCCCATGGAAAGGGAGTAGCTATTGTTTTTGGAAATTCATCGATCCATCCACCGCCGAAAATATCTACGCCAATTTTGGAAATCGAGCACGGTATGGAGGATGTGTTCTTATCCGGTTTTACCCTAGCTGAGGCCCGGGTCGTATAGAACATCTTAGCTGTTAATGAGGGGGTGTATGTCAGTGCTCAATCAGTATACCTCATGAACAAGCTTCAACACATCCCCGGGATGGGATTGGGAAAGAGCGGCCGGAAGGGCGTCGCAGCATTGGCCGAGGTGCCACATAACCCACATACCTTTGGCTTGGGTTATTTGCCCACCAAAGAGGATTGGATAAGGAAGGGTAAAGAGATGGCTGGGAGAGCCAGAGCGAAGAAGGCGGGGAAGCCTTTTGACTTAATGCACCGGCCCATTCAGGGTACCCTAAACGGACGCTTCGTTCGGGAGGGGGAGGACTTTCCGTTTTGTGGCTTCCCAGAGCCGTGGCTGAACGCGGAGAGGAAGCGCGTGCCGGGGTTTAAGATCTTCTTTGACCTGCAGTTACCTGGGGATGACGTTGCCGAAGAGCAGACAGACCCATTAGCTGAGGTTGAGCAGAGCAAGAAAGTGGAGTCTGAGGACGCCGAAAGTGAAATGGGGTAGCGCTGGCATGTCTACTTTCAGATCCTCCGATTGAACAGAAGTTCTTGGGGGATAACTTCTCGGTATGCGTAATTGGGAATGAAACGGCTGCGGGCCTACCAGCAAACATTTTGGATGCATCTATCGCACCCTCTCTCATCTGGCAGTATGAAGAGGGATTTTTGTCAAGTAGCACCGGGTCAGGTAGTGAGTCGGAATCTGATTCCACCGAGTCTTGTGAGTCAGAATCAGGTTCCAGCTCAACTGAGTCTGAGTTCAGTATTCCTGGAGGTGACAACCCGGATGCCACAGTCCTGTCCAGGTCGTCTTTTTCTTTTTCTTTTGAGTCTGTTGTAACCGAAGAATCAGACGATTTGGATGTGCTTAATGAGAATGATGTGGCTGTAATTTCTGAGTACTTCTCTGTGTCCTTGATTTATTACTTGAATCAGGACTTTCAAAATTTTGATAAAAACGATGAGGAAGAAATTCCTCCGGTTTTGCAACGCTTAATTGAACAAGAGCAGGAAAGATTTGTTAAACCCTTAATGGATGAAATCACTACTGTGAATGTCGGTACTGAGGAGGACCCGCGGCTGGTCCAGATTGGGTCCACGTTGTCTTCGGAGGAACGCGAGCGCTTAGTTGTTTTATTAAAAGATTTCAAAGACGTTTTCATGGTCCTACGAAGACATGCCTGGAATCGATCCTGAGATCGTACAGCACCGGATCCCTCTTGACCCCGAGGCCCGACCCGTTAAACAAAAACTCAGAAGGATCCGCCCAGACTGGGCTCTCAAGATTAAGGAAGAGGTCACCAAGCAAATTGACGCAGGTTTCATTCTAGTATCCGAATACCCAACTTGGTTGGCCAACATCGTTCCGGTGTCGAAGAAGGATGGTAGGATCCGGGTATGCGTGGATTTTAGGGACTTGAATAAAGCTAGTCCGAAGGACGACTTCCCCTTGCCGCATATCGATGAGTTAGTGGACTTCACGGCGGGGCATGCTTTGCTTTCGTTCATGGATGGCTTTTTGGGCTACAACCAGACAGTGATGGCACCTGAAGACCAGGAAAAGACTGCATTCACCACCCCGTGGGGAACTTACTGCTACAGAGTGATGCCATTTGGGCTAAAGAACGCTGGAGCTACATATCAACGAGCCGCGACCACAATATTGCACGACATGATCCACAAAGAGGTTGACGTGTATGTGGACGACATGATTGTCAAATCCAAGGAAAGGGAGGGCCACTACACCGCCTTTCAAAAGTTCTTTCAAAAGATCAGAAAATTCCGGTTGCGGTTGAATCCTTAGAAGTGTACGTTCAGTGTTACAGTAGGGAAAATACTGGGGTTCCTTATTACACAGAGAGGTATCGAAGTCGACCCTTCCAAAATCAAGGCCATCTTAGAAATGCCACCACCAAGGATTGAAAAGGAGGTGCGAGGCTTTCTGGGTAAAGTGCAATTCATAAGACGGTTTATCTCAAAATTAACCTTGACTTGTGAACCACTTTTTGGTCTCTTGAAGAAAGGAAAGAAATTCCAGTGGGACGGTCAGTGCCAAGCTGCTTTTGAAAAGATCATGGAATATTTACAGAACCCACCTGTGTTGTCACCACCAGAACCGGAGAGACCGTTGATATTGTACCTTTCAGTAACTGAGACCACAATGGGCTGCATGTTTGCGCAGGAATCAGAAGATAAAGTAGAAAGGGCTATCTACTATCTGAGCAAGAAGATGCTAGAGTATGAGACTCGCTACACACCATCGGAGAAGGCTTGCTTAGCCTTGGTATGGGCTACCAGGAAGCTGCGACACTACCTGTTAGCTCACTCTGTAATGTTGGTTTCGCGGTTAGATCCCATCAAATATCTTTTCGAGAAACCGGCACTTACGGGTAGGCTAGCTCATTGGTTGCTGTTGCTTTCCGAATTCGATCTGAAATATGTGACGCGCAAGTCAGTCAAGGAAAGAGCAGTAGCAGAATTCTTAGCCGATCATCCAGTGGAAGGGGGTGAAGCAGTTGAGTACTTATTCCCAGATGAGGCCATTTTGCGTATCGACGACGAGTTTTGGACGATGTATTTTGACGGAGCGTCCAACCAGTACGGGTATGGGATAGGAGTGTTGCTGATAGCACCCGACAATTCCTGTATCCCTCTAGCCTTCAAACTCTGGTTCAAAGTTTCGAACAACGAAGCAGAATATGAGGCATGCATTGCCGGTCTAGAGGCAGCTCTGGAACTAGGGGCAAAACGGTTGGACGTCATCGGGGACTTGAATCTTGTTGTGTCTTAAGCAAAAGGAGACTGGAAAGTCAAAGAAGAAAAAATGATAATGTATCACCAAACCTTGGATCTGCTGATTCCTCGGTTTGAGAAGCTAAACTTCACTCATCTACTAAGAGAAAACAACAGGTTCGCAAATTCACTAGCAACTCTATCTTCCATGATAGACATCTCGTTTGGAGTCCGGATGCGTCCAGTCATTATTGACCAGAAATTTGTGCCGACTTACAAGTCAATTGTTGCTATAGATTAGGTTCAGGATGAGAACCCCTGGTATTACGATATTTGGAATTTCTTGGAGAAAGAGTCGTATCCACCAGGGGCAAATGCCAAGGATAAAAGGGCCATCAGAAGAATGGCCGTTCAGTTCATCATCTGTGGAGGTAAATTGTATAAGAGAGGTCATTTGGGAATGCATAAGTTGTGCGTTGAAACTGAAGAATCAAAATGCCTGATGGAGGCCATACATGGAGGGGAATGCGGTGCGCATATGAACGGGGTAATGCTGGCACGGAAAATCCTCAGACAAGGTTACTATTGGTCCACCATGGAGGAGGATTGTATCAGCTTTGTTCGGCGATGCCACAAGTGTCAGATCCATGCAAACCGCATAAATATTCCACCGTCAAAGCTGTACAATATGACTTCACCATGGCTATTTTCAGTTTGGGGAATCGATGTGATCGGGGCTGTCACTCCAAAGGGGTCGAATGGGCATGAGTTCATCCTAGTCACGATAGATTATTTCACAAAATGGCTTGAGGCCCAATCCTATGCGGTGTTGAAGGCGTCGCATGTTGCAAAATTCATCAGAAAAAACATCATCTGTTGTTATGCGGTCCCAAACGAAGTCATTTCAGATAATGGTTCCCACTTCAAAAAGGAAGTAATTGATTTGTTGGAAAAATACAATGTGGCTTTTCATAAGTCATCCACATACCGGCCACAAACCAATGGAGCGGTTGAGGCCGCCAACAAGAACATCAAGCACATATTGCAGAAGATGGTGGAAACCTACCGGGATTGGCCAGACAAGCTACCGTTTGCTCTGTGGGGGTACCGGACTTCAATTAGATCTTCTACTGGGGCGACTCCGTATTCATTAGTTTATGGGATGGAGGTCATTCTACCTATTGAGATTGAGGTTCCGTCATTACGAGTACTGGCCGAGTGTCAGATAGCCGAAGCAGATTGGCAACAGAGCAGATTTGAAGAACTCATGCTTTTTGATGAACGCAGGCTGAAAGCACTGCACCATGTTCAAGGCTATCAGTGCAGAATTGCCAGGGCTTTTAACAAGAAAGTTAAGTTCAGGAATCTAAAGTAAGGAGATTTGGTGCTCAAGGACAACCGAGCTCCCATCCACGACCCTAGGGGCAAGTTCAGACCCAATTGGACTAGTCCCTACATCATCAAGTCCATCTGGTCAGGTGGAGCTGTGGTTCTGATGGACCTAGATGGCCTAGAGTTTTAACAACCGATCAATATGGACAAGTTGAAGAAATATTACCCCTGAGAGGCTCGCTAGGCTGAAAACCCGAAAGGGCGACCTCGGCAAAAGTTAGAGCACAGAAAATTGGAAAATAGAAAAACTGAGCTTGCAAGGTTGAAAACCCGCAAAGGGCGGCCTTGGCAAAAGTTAGAGCACAAAAGGAGAGGTTAATACCCGTGTGTACCTTAGCCTGAACTACATAAGGCTTGATTCCCATCCTTGGGATACGTAGGCAACTTCATCCTGAAGTTCAGCCATAAACTTTTCCCCAATCAACTTAGTCCATTTGATCATCTCGGCCATCTTTGTCTATTCAGCATTCAAGAGTTCAGTTATGATCTCCGGTGCAGTGCTCTTCAGACTAGGGGCAACTTTCCATTGCTTCGCAATGCTGTGGTACTATTCAGACTAGGGGCAACTTTCCAGTTGCTAGGATCCGAGGTTGTGCATCTCAGTGACAGATTTCAGGCGTGTCTAGTTCTGATCCATATCGAAAATGGTTTTGAAAAGTTTTAATAAAAGTTGACTTTGTTCAAAATTAATCTTTTTACAACTTAGACCAGTTTTGGACCGAAGCGAAAAATTTTCAGTACCCACAACCTTCAATTTCATTGATTTCAATACAGAGTTCACCTGCTCTTGCATACAAATTGAAGTTGCTTTTTATTTGCGCCCCCTCCCAGAGCTGGTCGAAGCCTCTGATACCAAAGTGGGCCCTTCCTGTGCCTCTTCATTGAGCCAATCCAAGCACTCATCAGACAAAGTGCAACTGAAAGTGGGAGCAGGGGCCAGGAGCTCTCTAGTCCTCCATGCTGTGGCATACCGGGCAAGCTGTGTGCCTCGAACCGGGAATGCAGCAGGATACTCTATCCTCTCTGGCGGGCAAGTCTGATCATGTCCGAATTGGCGTTGGAATCGGAACGGAAAATAGAAAACACAGTGTGTCATGCCAATCAATTGAATCCCAGGTTGACGGGTCATGTTGTAACTCATTGCCGGCAGATTGAGCCAGGGGCAGCGCCAAGCAATGCAGTTTGCAGACAAATTGTACATCCAGTTGAACCACCACCTCTCATCAAGGGCATCGACCAGGCGTTGTCAGAAAAAGTAGCCGCGAGCTGAGTATGTGGGGTAAGAATCCATAATCTGTAACTTGTCCATCAACCACACCTGGGAAGGGATTGAAAAATGAGAGAATAAAGAATAGAGAGATGTACGATGAGAGAAAAGTAAGAAAAAGGCTTTGCGAGAAAAACCAAGCCTGAGGGCCGAGTGATGTGAGCAATACATATGTAAGATTGGGTGGGAAACATTACCTGCAGTAGTAGTGGACTCCCCGCAAATCTGGTCGTCTCTCGGCGATAGAAGGCGCCTAAGCCCATCAATGTCTCAACCAGAGTCATGACAACGCAGCTCTTGCCCTCCTTCAAGCCTTGGGCAATCTCGATCAACCGGACACTGAATCCTCTGGAGCTTGAGGCAAATAAGAAATGAGATAGCAAGCATAGGCAAAGCGCGTGTCGTCGATGGCCCTGTTGATAATGGTCATCGTAGTCGCCAGCATCAAAAAATCGACAAACCAAGCTTGGGATGTCCAGCTCCCCATCGTGAATCAATGATCGAGCATCATGTAAAGTGAGGCCGCACATTTGTCCTAGGGCTTGGCCGTGACCAAATCGGAGTTGAGGCAAGATTTCCTCGTTACGCTCGGATTCCATCAAAGCTTGGAAATCCTCGAAGGTAGGACACATCTCTTGCCCGCTAAAGCTAAAGACATGTGTTACCAGATTCCAAAACCTTATCGCGGCATGGAGGAAAGGAAGGTGCAGCGGAGGACGGCCCAGCGTGAATAGTGCGTTCAAGCCGAAGCCCCAGAAGTTCAACTTTTCTGAGCCATCTAGAGAAGCGATCCAATTTGTGAGGTTTTGGGCAAGAAGTGCTTCAATTTGGCGCAAATTTGAGCTGAAATGAAGAGAATCCCGAAGCTGGAACTCATATAGAAGATAAGGAAGTGAGTGGAGGACAGATGTCGTCATTTCGGAGAGTCTGCCATCGATGGCTGGCAGTGGCTCATCAGTGGCCGGCAGTGGCACACTGATGGCCGGTAGGGCTCCATTGATGGCCGACAGTGCTTCCCTCTTGCTCATTGGCTCCCTCGCTGAAGACCCAGTTGTCCGTTGTAGTGCAGTCCTATCCCTTGTGTCTTTCATGGTCTTGTTTTGTCCTGTTGGACTTTGTCGTGTCTCGTTTAAGGCGTATTATTTTTTTTTTCTATGTTAGGTTGTAATTATCTTCTTTTCATTTATCGAGTTGTTGCAATTTGCTTATCGAGTTGTAACTTGCTAGGCTTTATTTTGTTTATTGAGTTGTTTTGTTATTAGTCAATTCACTACCTGATTAGTGCAATTTAAGCGTTTGGTTTTCAAAACAAAAACTTCGATTTCATTTATATTGTTGTGTAAAGTAATGCGATGCATGTACAAACAAAACAATTTTTCAACAAAAAGGCTGTTTTCATTCCGTCATAGTTTCTTTTCACAAAAGAGATTGGTTTTAAACCAAATCTGCCTAACGCAGTACAATGTGCAAAACTACTAGTAAAAGGAAAATAAAACAAAAGAGGATCAGCATCTGAAGTAGCAAAATGTCTGGATCAGCGCCACTGGCCTCAAGTGCGGGAATCCATCCTGGTCCCCTTCCTAGACGAAGGTCCAGGACCTCCACCGTCAGCATCCGACTCTGAATCTGACTGCGGACTCATCACCTCCTCATCAGACTCATCATCATCAGGGGCAGGCCCCCGTGAACTAGTCCCTCGTCCTGCTTCCTCTGCTGCTTGAGGAGGTGCTGAAGGGCCCACCCCTGCTCCTGCTGGAATACCCGATGGGCCTGGCGGCAAGAAAGGAATCTGAAGGAGGGACAATCCACCAAAATGCATTAGTAATCAAAATGTATCAGATGCAAAAAAATAATGTACTGTGAATAGTGAATGATTTGCAGTGAATGTATGCCGTGAGTGGTGTATGGGAACAATGTATCAGATCAATGCAGTGTGTAAGCCGTACAAATGATGGTGTGTGAAGAAAAGACTTCGTGGCACGAAGTGCAGTTTGAGCGAACTTACTGGAATGCGGTAGATACTGAGTAGGTCCATGCTCATCTGCAACATCCCTATCACTGAAGCCGTCATCGCCAGAGACTGACGAGTATACTTAATGGGAGCCTGCAAAAATGATTGAAATCATTAGTACTCGGCAGAATATCAAGTGGAATCGGATGACTGTACAAGGGATGACAGTGTAGTATATACCGGAGTCTAGCCATAACCTTCGACAAGCTCGTGACCAGCTGGAGAAGGAGCAAAGGGAACCTGATAGATCTCTCCAGCTCGCCCTTGAAGTGTCATAGTAGCAGGCAGCACTGGCCATCTAGACCCCTGCGTCTCCTCAGGACCTCTCCTCCTACGAGACCTGGTCGCTCCACCTCTGCCCCTCGTAGCTAGAGCCCTCACTCCCTCTCCTCCTCGGACACCAGTCAAAGGCGGCATCAGATGTGTCTGAATGAAGGTCGCGTAGTTGCCCTCGGCATGGAAGTAATCTGTCTCCAACCCTACCATGAACTGGATCACTTGGTTGGCGGATAACATGTGTGTCTCCCTCATCGATGGTGGAGGCGCTATCGGCACAAATGGGGTGGGTAACCCCAAAGTCTGACGTACAAAGCGCTCACTCAGAAACCAGGCCCGACAGATCGGCCCCTCGAAGAGGATATGGTACTGAGACATAATCTGGGCAACGCGATACCGATCCCGGAGTCCTGACGGAATCACCTCCCATGGTCGCCATGTAATCTGAGAAAGAGAATCAGCAAGATGGTCAGTCGTCAAATAACTAAGGCAGGTGCATTGGTTTAATTGAAATAATCCTATTGCAGACTTACCTCGCCTGCCGCAACCGAGTCAAAGTATTGTTGAAAGAACATGAAGCCCTCCCGAGTCCTACGACGGAGCGGACCGTCATATATATCAGAGAACGGGACCGTCACTACAGTCTCCTCCACCGGATCTGAAGCAAGCCTTAGGAAGTATGCATATACCCAAAGCTGTTGAACAGATGTGATCAGTACATCGCATGAACAAGAATGCAGAAAGCAGAATGCAGAATGCAGTATAGTACATAACAGGGGCAGGCCTAGAAAAGCGGACATTAGATCCAGTGTGCAGTGTATGGTGTGCAGTGTGCAGTGTATGGTGTACAGAAAATGCATAGCAGAAAGCATACAGTGTGATAGTAAGTATGGAAAGTACAAATGTTGAACAAAGCAAAACGTACAAATGCTAAGCAAAGTAATGAAAAGGGGAAATTGGGTTGTGCACCTCCCAAGCTCGCCAGTAGCCTCCAATCAATCTCTCACGCATCCGAGAAGTGGAGGTCATGTATCCATAAAGAGTGGTGAGGCCGGCTGCACCCCAGTTGTAGGAGCAGACCCGCGGAAGCACCACCAGGGCGCTCAAGAAGTACAAGCCCACGGTATTCCACCTGTTCGAAAACAAGGTGGTACCAAAAACAAATAGGAGGAAGCCCCTGACATACTGCTCCACTCCCTCATCGGTCTCAGGATCCTCCTTGCGGAACTGCTCCTCGAACCAAGAGTATCTAACAATACCTGCTCGAGCAAGGGGTGGACGTGCTCCAAGCAACACATCCCATGCAGCCACCCACTCCCCCATGTCGGGATCTAGGGGAATCGGATCACCTCCCACGTCCAGACCGGTGATCATAGCAAAATCAAAAGGAGTCATGGTCATCTCCCCTGCTGTGGAAAAATGGAAGGAATTGGTGGTGTCCCACCACCTCTCCACAAGAGCCCCCAGGAGAGGGCGACTCGCTGTAACCTGCGTCAAGATGCTGCAAAATATACCGAAGCCGGTCTCGTTGACAATCCGGCGGACCCCCGCGGGTAGCACATCGTACCAATCTTGAGCGGTCGTAGCGCCGTAGCCCCGGAAGGAGCGAGATCCCTCTTGTTGAAAATACAGTTTCAAACCAAATCAGCACAGTTCAAATCAGATCAACACAGATCAGATCAGATCAGTGATGTATTGAAAATACAGTTGCATCCAGAGCAGTGATGTGTCAAAAATGCATTCGAATTCAGAACAGTGACGCATGAGATGCGGTTGTGTGCAGTATATACAGGGCAATGATGTGTAAAGTACAGTCAAGTGCAGATCAACAATGTATGAAATACAGTCAGATCAAAGCATGCGACACAATCAGATTGAAACAATGCAAGAAATGTAGGTATTCGAAAGTGATACCACAGAAAAACAGAGGTGGTACCTCCACGGCAATGGCCGACAAGTGAGACATCGGCTCTTTCAACAAGAGGTCGTCTGGCACATCCTCATCAAAATCGGTAAAAGCATGGATGCCTCCCGCCACCAGAATGATGTGAGTCTCCGGATGGTACACCGCGGGGTCGAAGGGACGTACGTCCAATGGTAACGGCTGAGGCTCAACCTCTGGCTTAGCCATAAGCTCTGTCGCTAACTCTACTGGAGGAAGTGCGGGGAAGCCCTCGCCATGAGGCACATCGTCAGCCATCTGAGGTGGATGCAAAAGAATGATGCGAAAATGAGCAAAAGTGAGCAAAATATTGAAATTTTGAATAAACTCAAACCCTAAGAGAGAGAAAATTCAAGAAAAGTTGAAAAACCTGGGAAAGTGAACTAACCTCGAGAGAAGATCGAGGGAAATGATCCTTGAATGCAGGAAATGATGAAAGAAGCCTCAGATGCAATTTCTGATCGGTTCAAATCGAAGGATACCAAGAATCCTTAGTGATGCAAGGTTGTATAGGGTGTTGGGAAACGCGCAAAATGCGCGAATCTAGAGAGAAGGCACACCTAGGAAGGAAGAAAATTGTTTTCTATGGAAGAGTTTGTGAAGAAATGGGTTGGTTTTGAGCCTATTTAAAGACCCACGGCTTAAAAGCCCTATTTGCCCGAATCTGCCACCGATGGCCGGCAGGTGCCCATCGATGGCCGGCAGACTGTTGTCGATGGCCGGCAGTGTATTCTGATGACCGGCGATGGCCGGCAGTTGCTCCTAGTGACCAACAGCCTCATATCAACTTTCTTTGCCTATTTGATCTTGGTATGTGTCCCTGGGCCCCAACAATCCCGAGGAATGCTTGAAAATTGATTCGAATCGCCTTCGTGGGAACTCGGGAATCACATCCTCAATATACAGTGATTTACACCAATCAAGGCGCACGAGGTGTATCCTTTTGACGCATCCCAAACCCTCCGGGAGGTAAACCGGAGGTCTCTTTTTAAGATGTCCTTATTAAGCGTCTTCCTCTTCTGTTGTTGTCAATTAGCATTCGTCTGTTATAGTAAACACCCGTCTAGTTCACATGCATTGTTTTTGCATATTTCTAAAATGCATTGTCATGCATTTTCTCTATCTTGCATTGCCATGCATTGCCTTGTCACACATCGTTATGCACTTCCTCATCATGAGTTGTCACAGTTTCCTGCCATACACATGGTATGCGTTACTGCATACTTTACTTACATGTGTTCATTCCTGCCATACACATTGCTTGCGTTACTGCATGCTTTACTTACATGTGTATATGTATTCTTAGGTGGTTACACATTGTATACGTTTCGACGTGTGCTTTACTTACATGTGTTCATACCTTGCTTGCTTACACATTGCATGCATTTCCACGTATGCTTTACTTACATGTGTTTATGCATCTCACAGGAGTTTACACATTGTATGCGTTACTGCATACTTTACTTACATGTGTTCATTCCTGCCATACACATTGCCTGCGTTAATCCCGCATGCTTTACTTACATGTGTTCATACCTTGCTTGCTTACACATTGCATGCGTTTCCACGTATGCTTTACTTACATGTGTTTAGGCAACCTCTCGCATTGTTATGCTTGTTTCAAATTGCATTGTTATGCACGCGCCTGCGTCGCATTGTTATGAACCCCCTTCCACCCGCATTGTCATGCATCCCTTCACTTGCGTTGTCACGCACTTTCCATTGCATTGTTATGCACACTTCTAACAAAATTATACCTGCTAAGTTTTGTTTCTCTTTCAGGCACGATATTGTATGTACGGTTCATTTGAAGCTGGCACGACCAAACGAGCTGCACAGGTATTATATGCACTCCGCATGAAACGTGGTAAGATTTGCATAATTTTCTTACATCCTTCATGTCGAAATATGTAGGACTGTTGTTCACCTGCTTAAAATTGTTGCATGATTTGCTTTATTACAACATTCTTGGCATAACTATAAGTCATGCTATTGCATCTTGCATACCATTTGCGTTATGCCCCAGCCTTCGGGCACATCTCCGCATGCCTATATTGATTGATTGTCTAAGTCTTCAACCTTGTCAAAAATGGGTCGTCTCTGGGCTTTGACACTCACTCTCGTCACTTTGTGACTATCGAGTTCTGTCAAAGAGGGGCAACTGTAGACACCCCATTTTTGACCGTCCTCGAGACTTGGTTGTGCTTGCAGGTACACCCAACAACTAGTTTGATTGCTCACTGAGTACTCGACTGTCGCGGCGGAAACGTCACCGGTTCGAGCTTCCCGAACCCTGTATCCTTTCTGCCTTTTTTTTGGACCTTGACTAGGTCCTTTCAAAGTGACCTTCTTGGTGCATTGCCGGCCATGGCATGGAACTGCCGGCCATTGCCTTGTTCCTGCTGGCCATTGGTGATGCCCTGCCGGCCATCAGTGAGCCACTGCCGGCTATTGATGATGGCCGGCACCCCCCTGTCTCAGCTGGTTTTCCACCAGATCTTTTGAGCCAATTGGTTTTTTGTTTGCTCCCCTCCATACACGTGTATGTAGGGATGAAGCCCTTGTAAAGCTTCTTGAAGAAGCTTTGGCTTTGCATTCCTATATATAAGCAAGAGACCCCCCTCTTTGCCAGGGGTTCTGCAACTTTGGAAGAAAAAACCTCTCTTTCTCTCTATATTGTTTGTGTCTTGTACTTTGGAGTTGGATTTCCTTGCACTTTTACACTACAACACCTAGATATACACCACCACCATTGGACAAAGCTTCTTGGGAGGTCTTCTTGAGGTCTGAAAGTGAGTTTCTACCCCTTGAAGTTGCTGGTTTTGAAGAGGGTCTTCAAGGGTAAGTATTTTCCCCATTTTTGCACTTTCTTGCACTTTGCTTTAGCCCTCTTTGCATATTGATTTAGGCTTTGCTTATAACTGAAAAAGTCTTGTATTTAAGTCCCTTTTAAGTTTGTTTAAGGTCATTTTGCTGTTAGGGGTGTGTAGCCCTCTTGCATGCTTTGTTTGGCTTTGTTTTAAGCCATATCTTGGAAACTCCGAGCTAGCCTTGGTTTGGCCTTCCTACCACTGAAATCCAGCAGATTTTTAATGGTAAAGGTGTGGTTTTGAGGTCCTTAATCAGAGGGGGTGGCCCCCTCTCTTTTGGTTCCTCTTTGCTTGCATTTTTGGCCTTCCAAAGGACCATCCGTCTATGTATTTTTGAGGCTTGGTTCTGGCCTATTTTTGTGACTTTTAGGACCTACCTTGGCCCTGTCCATGGCTAGTTTGGTCATATTTTGCATGCATATAGTATGTGTAGTGTAACTCCATCCATAGCTCATCAAAGTAGCATGTGTGCTTAGCTTGTGTTGAGTCCATTTCAGTGGGTTTTTGGTGATGTTTTACCATGCCATGAACCTGTTTTGGGTTGGTTTTGTTACTTCATGCTTGCATGATGCACTTGTAGTGTAAATCTCCTAAACTAGCTTCATATGATCCATGCCATGCCATGTCATTTTAGCTTGTTTGGTTTACATTTCAGCATATATTTGGTCATCATATGGCATGTTATGACCCTATCCATAGTTGGTTCGATCATCCTTTGCATGCTTCATATAGTTGTAGAACAACTCATGGTTCACTAGCTTTCTTTGCATGCTTTGTGAGCCCTTGATTTTAGCACTTTTTGGCCATGTCATAAACTGATATTGTGCTTATTTTGGACTTTCTCATGATTGAATGATGTTTGTTTTGCATGCTTGTAGTTCAATACCCATGCTTAACTTTGAGATTTGAGGTCCATTGCATGCATGTGCTGAGGTGTGTTCATATTTTGAGGCCATTTTACATCACATTTCAGAGCCTATACGAATGCCATATTGCCATGTTTCCTCTCTTTAAGTGTGCTTGAGAGTTGTGCATGAATGCCTTGTTTTCGGACCATTGAATGAGCTCCATTTTCTTGCATGTTGGGCCACCATTTTAGGCCATTTCCCCACTGTTTCAGACTTGCCTAGGGTCTGTTTGGGGTTGGTTTTGCCTTTGGTGCATTGCTTTGGGTACCTCTAGTGTAACGCACTTCACTAGTTTCGGTACCCGGGCCCCCCCTAACTTTCATTGTGTGACATATTTGCATGTTTCGGGACCATAATGCATGCTGTTTCAGAGCTGTAATTTATGCTATTCTATGCCATATTGCATCCCTTGCCATGCTTTGGTAGAGTGGTATGTTATGCCTTAGGGTCGGTCCTTTGTATCCGTGCAAGTTTGCATGTGTTTCGGTTGTCTCATTTCCATCCTAATGGCCACTGATGTGAGCGTGGATGAGGTCCGCTCATGTTAGTGTAAGTCCATTGTGCATTGTGTATGCCATTTCATAGCATTGCGTATGCTAGGTTGCATGTTAGAGCATTGTTTATGCCATGTTACATCGAGCATTGTGTATGCCATTTCATAGCATTGCGTATGGTAGGTTGTATGTTAGTCGCATTGTGTATGCCATCTCATTTGCATTGTGTTTGGGATAGGAGTTAGCCCGAGCAAGGGAAACGAGGGACGTTTCGTACTCCGAGTGACGGAACGTGTCTCAATTCCCGGTCGCCGACACTTCGGATTACCCATGATGGAGTTTAGGCCTTGTTGTGTTTCCATGTGCATTCATTTTACATTGAGTCGTGCAATTCGACTCATCGGCCATCATGCATCGAGATGCGTGATTGGTGGCACGAGGATCGAGGTGTGCATGCATATGTGAAAATACTTTGACATGCCCCTTTTTTGCTCTCTGTTGCAGCAAATCAGAAATCAGCAGCCTTCTAGAGCTTCGCACAACATTCCGAGATTAATTGCAAACAGAGGCGAATCGGGGCATCGCAATGGATTTCCGTGCAAGGCAACTCAAGCATACATCTTTCATCATTCGGAACAGAGCTGAGGCGGTCCATGAATTTGCATACTAGTTTATTTCCTTTCCTAGTTAATTTGTTAATTAATTAGGGTTTTGTAATATTTAATTATTCATTCAGACTGTAATTATTTATTTGGATTGTATTATTTATTCGGACCCTCCAAGCGAGGGCACAATTGTAATAAGTGTGCGTGCGTGTGATGTATGTCTTCCAACCCCACGTCTTTCTCCCTTTTATTTACCCGCTTATGATGGTTAGATTATGGCATGTTTCAATTAGCATATTTATGCTTGCATGTTTGCATCATTCATCTGTATTGCATGCACCGGGCTCGGCGCATCATACTAACTGCATTGTATTTCAATTCCGAGTTGAATACTTGTTAGTTGTAGCATTTCACATGCCATCCTTAGAATAGCCGAGCCTACTATAGTTTCATTTTGCATGTGTTGCATCAAGCATTTCTATATATTTAGGATCATGCATGATTTCTAATCAACTTCTGTTTTGGCTTGGAATACTCGGTAAGTTTTATGCTTTAGCATCCTTGCATGCATGTGACTGACTGCCATGATAGCATGCTTACCATGAGGCTATTTGCTTATGTGATATACCTGCCTGAATGCCTGCGGATGAAGGTTGGGTTATTTGGATTGGAACAATTCATCGATTATGAGTTTTAAGCCCACTTGAGAGTGGCAAATCATCTTGTTTTCTAAGCCCACCTGAGGATGGCAAATCCACGTCTTAGCCTACTTACGAGTAGCACCATCAAACCATTTTCAAATAAACAAAAATGAAATGTTTTGTTCCAATTTAGGTGATCCAGTCTATACTTGTATGCTATGCGCATCACATAGTAAATCTAGGCTAATAACTGGAATAAGAACGCATAATGTTTTCAAAACTAGATATCATGGTTAGTAGAGGCCGCTCTTTGATCGGGCGAGCGGGGGTGCTCACGAAGTGACCTTCCCCAATCGTACCCAAGTTCCCGAGCCGAGGCAACTTTGGTGATGACGGACACGTGGCCTTAGGCAACGAGTCAGGGTTTCCTAAATTTCCCAAAATAAAATATTTAGGTGGTGACTCTGTATCTGGCAAAGCAGTCCATGTTTGGCACTTCTTTCAAAAAAATCTATTTTCAAAAACGATTTGCCAGATTTGGACTCTTTGATGATTCATCGGTCTTGCATTGCACTCTGTGAGATTAGATACAGGACCGTGACTTTGAGTCTTGAACTGTAGTGAGCCCAATGAACAAAACTGGGGGGATTTCCTCCCAGGACGTTCGGGGACGTCTACAGCTGGTTTTGCTGAGCTTCAAGGGTAACCTCTTTTCTCCCTTTTAAGCTTTGTTTTGGTCACTCTCTTAGCCATACTTGCATGCTTATTTGAGCTTTGTTTTAAACTAAAAAAAGCTTCATTTTTGAGCACTTAACATGTTTGTTTAAGGCCTCTTGGATGCTGAGGGTCTCCTACCCTCTTGCATGCCTTGTTTGGCCTTGTTTTGTGCCATGCCTTAGGGCCTTTGAGCTAATCCTTGCTTGGCCTTTTTAGCCACTAGAATCCAGTGGATTTTCAGTGATTGACATGTGGTTTTGAGGTCCTAAATCAGAGAGGGGTGACCCTCTCTCTTTTTGTCTTATTTACTTGCATTTTGGCCTATCAAAGGAGCATACATTTTCATACTTTCAAGGCTTGGTTTAGGCACTTTTTGGTGACTTTTAGGGCCTGCCTAGACTCTGTCCATGGTTGGTTTTGTCACCCTTGGCATGCTTCTCATATGTGTAGTGTATTCCCATGTATGGCTCATCAAGGTAGCATGTAAATCTAGCATGTTTTAGCTCCATTTCAATGTTTTTTTTGGTCATCATTCGACATGTCATGGCTCTGTTTTTGGCTGGTTTGGTAACCTCTCACATGCTCCATATGCTTGTAGTGTAAATCTTGTTTACTAGCTTGGTTCGCATGATGTTTTGGCTCTTTATTCTAGCACATTTTGGCTTTGCTCCAACACGATTTTGTTAATGTTTTGGGCTGTCTTAGTTCTGTTTTAAGGCCTCTTGGTCGAATGATGCTTGCCATGCATGCTTGTTGTGTAATAGCCTTGACTAGCTTTGAGTTTTGAGGTCTCTTGTATGCTTAACTCGAGATATTTGCATGTTTTGGCATCATTGGGAATGTTATTTCAGAGCATGTAGGGCTGCTGTACTTCCATAATTTTCCACTCTTTAAGTGCTCTTTAGAGTTATGCTTTTATGCCCTATTTGTGAGCCATTGCATGAGCCCCATTTTTGTGCCTTTCGAAGCCATCATCCCAACTCATTTTGCTACTGTTTTGGCCTGCATAGGGTCTGTTTGGGGTTAGTTTGGTCATTTGAGCATCGTCTTGCATGTCTCTAGTGTAATATGCTTCACTAGCTTTCCATACTAGAGCCTTTCAACATGTATTCTGTTGTGTAATAACTAGTTTAATTAGATTAGCCTAGATTAGCTAGTTGGTTCTGTATTATTCATTCGGACCCTCCGTCGAGAGGGCACAACTGTTGTAAATAAGTGTGCGTGTGTGTGATGCATGTCTTCCAACCCCCATTTCTTTCTCCCTTTTATTTACCAGCTTACGATGGTTAGTTTTAGGGCATGTTTCAATTAGCATCCTTATGCTCGCATGTTTACATCCATTCATTTGTTTTGCATGCACCGGTCTCAGCGCATCATACTAACTTCATTGTATTTCAATTCCTGTTTGAATACATGTATCAAATTGCATTTCACATGACATTTTAGAATAGCCGAGCCTATCTTAGTTGCATTTTGTATGTGTTGCATTAGGCATTCTTGACATAGCTAGGATCATGCATTGATTTCTAACATAGCTTTTGTTTTGGCTCGGAGTACTCGGTAAGTGTTTATGTTTTAGCATCCTTGCATGTGTGTGAATGACTGCCATGATAGCATGCTTGCCATGAGGCTAACTGCTTATGTGATATAACTACCTGAATGCCTGTGGGTGAAGGTTAGATTACTTGAATTGGGACAATTCATCGAAATGCGAGTTTTAAGGCCACTTGGGAGTGGCAAAATCATGTTTTCTAAACCCACCTGAGGGTGGAAAATCTACGTCTTAGCCTACTTGCGAGTAGCACCTTCAAACCGCTTTAAAAAACAAACATGAGATGTTTTGTTCTAACTTAGTCGATCCAGTCTATACTTGTATGTTGTGCGCATCACATAGTAATTCTAGGCTAACAAACCAGAATAAGAACGCATGCGTTTTCAAAAATAAGATATCATGTTAGTAAGGGCCGATCTTTGATCGGGCGAGCGGGGGTGCTCATTGCATGACCTTCCCTTTTCGTACCCAAGTTCCCGAGCTGAGGCAACTTTGGTGATGACGGACACGTGGCCTTTGGCGCGAGTCAGGGTTTCCTAAATTTTCCAAAATAAAACATTTAGGTGGCGACTCTATATCTGGCAAAGCAGTCCTTGTTTGGCGCTTCTTTACAAAAATCAGTTTTCAAAAACGATTTGCCGGATTTGGATTCTTTGGTGATTTATCAATCTCGCATTGCACTTTGCGAGATCAGATTAAGAACCGTGACATTGAGTCCGAACTGTAGTGAGCCCAATGAACAAAATGGGATTTTCCCGGGATGTTCGGGCGCGTCTACACTCGCTAAAGTCACTCTTAGTTCATTATCTTCGATGTGAATCATCTCAAATGTCTTCATAGTTTGTTCGAGCCACTCATCCACTTTCTTGGGCTCGGGGCCACCATGAAACTCATCCGATTTAGCCCGCAAGAACTCTCTAGTAAGGAAACTCGCCCTTGACTCCGCGGTGTTCTCTCGGGCTTGATTCTCCACCCTCAACAAGTTCATAGACTTTCTTAAAGCCCCTGCCATTACTCGGGCTAGGGCCCCCATTGTAATTTGACCCGCTTGTCCCGGGATTCCCGCATTCCCCACTTGTTCGGCCACATTAGCGTGGCCAGAGTCTTCCTCTTGCACCGAAACCTCATGGATCGGTACTTCATGCACACCTCGACGAGCCCTACCACGCCTCCCGCCTCTACCACAATGAGTTTGACCTCTTCCTGACATTCTATAAATGATAATAGAATTAATTTAGCACACTAACCCACACGTGCCCGCAACTTGCGTTACACATTTGATCACAATAATTCTATATATTCCTCTACCATATAACAATTAAATCTCACCCCACATAAGCACTTAGTCATGTAAACACATACGAATTACAGTCTTACGATGAGATTCGTTCCACAAAAAACCAAGAATTCTTAGTCGAATGAGTATTGATCAAGCACCCTTCTAATAAGACCTCAAGGAATTTAACAGGCACAAACAACATCCCAAAAGTTCAATCCCCTACCCATTTAGTCACATAAACATGTTATCACATAGTCACAAAATGCATAACACTTCCTAAGCATGCTAAATGAACCCATTGTGGTTAAACAACCACTTTCCACGAGCTCCAAGTATTCAAACTAGGTAACTCTGATACCAAGTTGAAAAATCTCAAATTTTTAGCCCAAATGATAATACAACAATCATGGCCCTTTCAAGGAAAACCGAATATAAATCTCCAAACTTACATTACATGATACAATAGTTCTTCATGCAACAATACATTAATCCAACAACAAGTAAATACCCCCAACGATTTACAAGTTTCCAAGGCTTGAGCCTGGTTACACAAAACGGTTATTCAAACTCGCACACATACAGCCCTTGGCTTACACACAGAGTCACAACAAAATGAGAGTCTCGTACTCTCAACACACATTTCCTCGCCTTTAGTTAGGGGGTATCACCACATCTTTTCAGGCACAAAAATCCCATAGGGTGAGCATAAAACCCAGTAGGAAATCCGTAACAAAGTATATACATTTTATATAAGTCTCAAGAGATGAAATGCACATGCCATGCTATACCCTTTTTAAAGATAAATCACATTTTCATCTTTTGAAAACCATCATCCTCAATGATATCATGTAATTTCAATTGTTCAAAACTTAACAATTTATTTCAAGGGCGGTAAATACGACTCTGGTAATCCCTATGTCGGTGTCTACAAGTAGACTATACAAATACTACCAAATTGTCATTTTTACCGGTATTAACCAGAAGGCTTGACACCTATCCGCGCGAATTTTCGGTCATTCACCCCGAACTCTGAGGCCAACTTATTCAATATCATCTACACCACCTATCAAGACTTACCAACGTATTTACCCCAAAAACATTTCATGAAAACTTGTTTCTCATCACTCTTTTCTCAATGCAACTTTTCAAATCAACTTTCAAAATTTAATGTAATCAAATGAATTGTTATGCCAATAACACAAGATGAGTATAAATACTTTTATTCCAATTCATCATCCAAGGAATAACACAATTCCCTCTTTTCAAGTATCCTTACCAATTAGTTATTTCAAAACTATTTCAATGTTTTAAACAATAATTTCCAAAATGAACAACAATTCTCATATTCCTTGAAATTCATCATTTATATAAATATAAATAAGAAATTTTCCAAACATCCATTTATTTTGACACACAAAATAAATATAACAATCTCATTTATGGATTTTCAGTCTCTTTTAAAAAAATTCTCAAATTCTAGGTTTTCTCACCAAAACTATACAACTCAAATCTTTTGAAAGAAAACTTTCCAAAATCATTTTTTCTTCAATCAACGAAGATCAAAACCCATAAGATCATTTTAAAAGAATAAGAGACAAACCCACTTTCAAAATCGCTCAACTTCTTGAATCAACAATCAATTTTCAAAGCTATCGAAAGATGATTTCGAAAATCATATAGATTTTGCAAAAATATATATATAACTCTAAGAAAATCCCTACCTCAAGTTTTGAAGAAGAAATGAGATGAAATCCCCAAAATCAACAGTGTCGAAACTCGGTCTTCACTGTACACAACGAAGCCGTCGAGATGATAACCCACTTTGATGAAGAAGCAATGGAAAAACTCAAATGGATCTTGAGAAATCAAGGTTTTTGATCTAGTTTATGTAAAGAAATGTAGAGAGAATGGAGAGGAAATGTTTTTAGAGAGAGAGATATATATACAAAAGTGATCTGAAATATTAGATTCACGAATTGATATAACATGGTCTGCTCGAGCGTGGAAATCCCCACTCGAGCATTGAATTCACTTTCGCAGTACTTTTGTAGATTGGTCAAACTTCTGGAACCAAACATTCTCTGCTTGAGTGCATAAACGGCCACTCGAGCAGACAAGCAACTTCGAATGCATTTTGCATTTTTGCTTCAGCGAGCTGGCCATGCAGCTCAACCCCCGTAAGCTGTATAGGGTGACTCGACCCCCGACATACTCAGGGAAATGGCAAAACATGATAGAATTAACTTCCGATACAACTCTACAAGGCACAATTTAGGTTGGATTCGCATCTAAAGGTTTGGAGACATTACCTGTTCCAAACACACCACTATAACCTGATAACCATAAATAAGGGGAATACAACGGAAACTAAGATACGTAACATCGTTCAAAAGCATACCAACCCGAGCTCGGAACACCACAAGAGACGGGTCAAAATTGGGATCGCTAAACAAATGATGGTGAACTTTATGATGTCGGCTTAAAATTACCAGGATTTGCTTTCTAGAGTTAGCTACCGGTTCTATATCTAAAACCAAAAAGTTATCAGGAAAATAAAACCTATCAATCTTCACAGGAACATCCTCAATCATACCACAAGGCACTTTGAGGGAACGGTCAGCTAATTAGAGTGTGACAATGGTGGGCTTCAACTCGCCCAGCCCGAATTCCTCATTGTAGACACCCCATTTTTGACCAACCTTAAGAATCAGATGTCATCGATTGAGCGCTCGATGATTATGCATGTTTGAGCTCGTTTCGAGTTTTCGGAGTTTTGGCCGAGAGCCTTGCCTCCGGGCCTCTGAACTCTTTGTGCTTTGGCTCGGTTTGTGGACCGAATCTTATTTTCTCTTCTCTGAAGGGAGGGGGAGGTCTTGTAGACCATCCTTTTGTGGTCGTAGGCCACTTTTCCCGTTTGGAGACTAGTTTTCGATTTTTGGAGCCTTCGGCTGCGCGCCTTATCTCAGGACCGCTTAACGTTCTCCGTTTGGCTTGATTTTTGAACCACACCTTGTTGCCTCTGCCTAGAGGGACACTGTGGTCTGGGAGACCACTTTTGTGGTTGTATACCACTTTTGGTGCTCGTAGACTAGTTTTCGGGTCTCTCGGCTGCGCGCCTTGCCTCCTGATCTCTCGTCTTGCATCCGTTTTGGTTTGTTTTTGGTACAAACCTTGTTTTCCTTGTTTGGAAGGTGGTACAAGGGTGGGAGACCATTTCTTTCCCATGGAGACCACTTTTCCTCCTGCCAGCCAGTTTTCTAGTCAGAAAACTGGTTTTCTTGGTCTTTGGGCCACCTTTTTTGGTCGGCCACCACACCATTGCTTTGCTTTCATGTTGCAGACCATCTCCCACCATGGCCGACCACTTTTTGTTCTGGCCGACCACTTCCACTGGTCGGCCGACCAATAAAAGTAGCTGGCCGACCACTAAGACCACTAAGTGGTCGGTAGCTTTCCACCTCCTTTTTGGTGATATTTTCTATCCAGCTGTCATAGCTGGAAGGCACTAAAACCATCCTCCATACACGTGTATGGAGGGATGGCCTTAGACCCTAAGCTTGTCCAACAAGCTTACACTTTTGTTCTCTATAAGAGGAAAGCTCCCCCTCCCTCCTCTAAGTTCAAAAAAAAGTGCTTGAGCTATACATATATACCTTTGCCTCTACATTGCTCTTCTTCTTTTTTTTTGTGCCTTAAAGTGTCATTTTATCATACTGTTGCACACAAACACACACTCAAACACCATCCTTTTGTTTCTGAGGCTTCTTGGAGTTGGTTTTGGAGTTCTTGGACTGGTTTGAGCTCAAAGAAGTTGCTGGAGTTGCAGCTTTGAAGGTGTTCTTCAAGGGTGAGCTTTTAACCCTTAAAACCCCTATTTTTGCTTAAGCTTTTAGACCTATTTGCATGCTGATTTAAGCTAACTTTCTACTATAAAAAATTTTGATTTTGCATGCTTGTGATGTTTGTTTAAGGTCACTTTTGTGTTAGGGGTGGTCCACCCCCTCTTGTGCCTTGTTAGGCCTTGTTTTGAACCTTTTTTTAAGCTATTGGGACCACCTTGTTTTGGCCTTCTCACCACTATAACTTAGAGGAATTTCAGTGGTGGAAATGGTGTTTTAAGGTCCTAAAGAGGAGAGGGTCATCCCCTCCTATTTGATGGTGTTTGAGCATGTTCGTTAAGCTTGTGTTGGCCACATCTCAACCTATTTTAGGCCTTATTTCAGCATGACATGCCACTGTTTTGACTTGGTTTTGTCACCTCATGCATGCTTAGTACACTTGTAGTGTAAATCTCATAAACTAGTCTTGTATGCTTCATGAAGTAGCATGTCATTCTAGCTTGATTTGAGTCTATCTCAGCATGATTTTGGTGGTGTTTTGCCATGTCATACCTCTGTTTAGGTTTGGTTTGGTTGGCCCTTGCGTGCTCCATGCACTTGTAGTGCAATTCTATGAATTAGCCTAATGTGTGCCATGCTTTAACATGTCATTCTAGCATGCTTTTGGCTTAGCTCTAAGAAGCTTTTGTCCTTGTTTTACCATGCTAAAGCTTTGATTTGTGTTGTCTTGGTCATGCATGCCATGCCTTGTATAGCTATAATGCATTCTAGCTTGTTAGTTTTGTGTATGAAGTCCACTAGCATGCATTGCTTGGCCTACTTGAATGATTTGGCATCATTTGTAATGTTATTTTAGTGCATGTTTCATGGTCATGTACTCACATTTGTCACCTATTCAATGCGTTGGAGGGTTTGTCCTTTATGCTTTAAACATGAACTATTGTGTATGCCTTCATGCCTAAGTTTGCGAGCTATCATTTCAGTGTGTTTTTGGGGTTATTTTGCCATGATATAACTCTGATTTTTGTTGGTTAAGTCATCCTATGCTTGGTCTTAGTAGGTGTAGTGTAATCCTCCCTTTTGGCCTTGCGTATTTCATGCTTCATGCTTATCATGCTAGCTTGTTTTGGCTTCCTTCCATACATGTTTTAGCATCATTTTGACATGTTCTAGGACTATTTTGGGTTGTCTTTTCCATATGCTTCATGTTTTGCATAGTTGTAGTGCAAGTGCCTATGCTTGCTTCAAGCTTTGGGCACCATAGCATGCTTCATTTGCATCATGTACATGGTTTGGCATCATTCATCATGACATTTCAGAGCATATAGGACTGCCATGTTCCCATTTCATTCACCCTTTGAGTGCCTCTAAGGGTCGTACATTGTTGCCTAGTCTTTGGGCCATTGCATTGAGCATGCTTGTCTTGATCTTCATGCCTTAGTTTCATTATTATGGCCACTAATTTGGGCATGGCCAAGGTTTGTCCATTTTGGTTTAAGTCCATCGAGCATGTTATATGAATGTTGTTGCATTGCATCATGTTGTTTCATGCTTATGTAGCCTTGCATTGAGTATGCATGCATTAGCATTGTTCACATGTCATTAGCTTCGTTAAGTTAATCATGTCACATTGCATTGTGTATGCCATGTTGTTCTTTGCATTGTGTATGTCATGTTATTCTTTGCATTGTGTATGCAATGTAGTTGCATTGTGTTTTGCATGTCTGGCATTGCATGTTTGCATGCTTAAGTTGCATTGCATGTTTGCATGTTTGAGTTGTTTTGCATTTGTTTGGAATAGGTGTTAGTCTAAACACGAGAAACGAGGGACGTTTCATATTTGAAGTGATGAAATGTGCCTCAATTCTCGGTCGCTGACGCTCTTGATCATACATGATAGAGTTCTAGGCATTTATGTGTTTATTTGTGCATTCATTTCATATTGAATTGTGCAATTTGGCTTCTGGGCCATCATGCATCGAGATGCGTGATTGGTGGCCCGAGGGTCGAGAACCACACTCCCTTGAGCTCATAAAACGATAGGAAGGGTGGTTGTGCACACATATCTTGCAAATACATTGCCATGCCCTTTCTTGTTCTTTGTTGCAGTAAACTGGAAAAAGTGCAGAAAAACTGGTCGGCCGACCAGAGAAAGTGGCTGGTCGACCACTTTTTCTGATTTTCAACAAAGAAAAGTGGTCGGCAGGTGGGCTCCAACCCCAACAACTGGTCGGCAACCCTCCCACAAGCCCTTGTAGACGCGCCCGCGTGGGCCTCACTACACGCTACAGTTCGGACTCGATTTGTGTCACGGTTCTTAATCTGAACCAAAGAGTCCAAATCCGGCAAATCGTTTTGAGAAACAGATTTTTGAAAAGAAGTGCCAAACATGGACTGCTTTGCCAGATACAGAGTCGCCACCTAAATATTTTAAAATGAGGGAATTTAGGAAACCCTGACTCGGTGCCAAAGGCCACGTGTCCGTCATCACCAAAGTTGCCTCGGCTCGGGAACTTGGGTACGATTGGGGAAGGTCAGCTATGAGCACCCCCTCTCGCCCGATCCGAAGATCGGCCTCTACTAACCGTGATATCCGCTTTTGAAAACGTTATGTGTTCTTAAACCAATTATTAGCCTAGCATTACTATGTTATGCGCACGGTAAACAAGTATAGACTAGATTGCCTAATTTGGACATAAGCATTGCATATCCGTTTGTCTTTAAAAAAAAACACTTTGGAATTTGCTACTTGCAAGTAGGCTAAAATACGGATTTCAACGAGTTTTTCCAACTCAGACAATCCAACCTTCACCCACAGGCATTCAAATAGTTTATCACATAAGCATCTAGCCACATGGTAAGAATGCTGTCATGATAGCATTCACACACATGCGATATGCTAAAGCATGAAAATACTTACATCGTACTCCGTGCCAAAACAATAAACTAGTTAGCCAACATGCATGGTCCTAGTTCATGTCAAATTGACTAATGCAACACATGCAGGATGCAATTAGAGTAGGCTCGGCTAACCTAAACATGGCATGTGAAATGCAATCAATTGATGCACGTATTCAATTTGGAATTGAAGTACAAATGCAGTTAGCATGATGTACCAAGCCCGGTGCATGCAAGACAAATGTATGGATGCACGCATGCGTAGCATAAGGTATGCTAAATTAAACATGACCTATTACTAACCATCAAAGCAGGTAAGTAAAAGGGAAGAAAGAAGTGGGGATTGGAAGA
The DNA here is from genome assembly GCF_055761805.1 of Camellia sinensis. Classification (NCBI taxonomy): domain Eukaryota; kingdom Viridiplantae; phylum Streptophyta; class Magnoliopsida; order Ericales; family Theaceae; genus Camellia; species Camellia sinensis. The sequence goes on from NC_138965.1 coordinate 90,547,470, forward strand.
CTTGCACATACTCACCTACACTTATTACAAATTCACCCTCGTTCGGAGGGACCGAAAGAATAATACAAATTAACTAACTCGCAAGCTAATTAGTTATTACAATTCACCTAATTAATTAACAAATTAACTAAGCATAAGAAAAGCAATAAAAGGGGCCTCGGGAAGAGGGTTCGATGCGCGCGTGCTCGGGTCTTGCTCGGAAGTGCACTGCCATGCATAGGCTGCCTCTGTTTTCCCTGCTCTGCCCCTTTGAAGACTGCCGAAGTCTCAGAATTGCTTCCTTGGACATTGAGAGACACCACCGGCTGAGTAGAATGGCCACCGGCAGTGGTGTGTGATCACCGGCTGTTGGTGAAACTATCGGTCCAGGAAGGATTGCCGGTCGACACTGGGCACTGCCGGTCGGCAGAAAGTTCCTGCAGAATCTGCAATTAACAGCAGCAAAAGGCAAGGCACAGCATGACAATGCAATTCAAGCAATGTATGCAGCTACCAAGCCCCTTTTCATGTGTATGACTCAAAGGGACATGGTCCTTGGTTCTCGGACCATCAATCGCGCATTTCCATGTGTGATGGCCCAAGGGACCAAGTGTGCACATTTTGATGTCAAGTGCAATGCAAACCAACAAACCAAAGCCCAATTCCTATCACTAGATCAAGGAACAAGACATGCATGCTAGATGCAATGCAACCTAGGCATGCAAGCTAAGGATGCAACATGGGAATGCAAGATGTACATGCAAACATGCACACAAACATGCAAGGTAAGCATGCAAGCAAGCAAAGGATGGACTTAAGCATGGTTTGGGCAGCTCTAATTAGGCCCAAAACAGGGGCCATAAGTGCTATGAAATGAGGACTAAACACACATACATGCATGCACATGTTAAAGGGCTAACACTCAAGCACAAAAAGGCAACTCTCAAGCACACTTGAAAGAGGCATAACATGGACTAATGGCATGCAAGGTAAGCATTGAAAATCATGTTACAAAAGGTGCTAAGCCAATTAAACAAGATAAACAAGGCATGCAAACAAAGCCAAAAACCTAAGACAAGCCAAGAGGCTTAAACCAAGACTAAATCAACCAAGACTCACAAGGCTAGGAGGACTTAAAATAGGTCTAATGTGAACCTAAACAACACCCAAGGGACACCTAGATGGCATCTAAGTGGCTCAAATTCAAAAGCATGCACAATGGCCAAAACATGGAGCATACAAGACAAGCTTTCAAAGCTTCAAAGAGGCATCCAAGGCAAGCATACAAGCATGTTAAAGGGACTGAAATAACATGGTAAACGGTCCCAACCCACTAAATTAAGGCAAGGATGCATGCTATACATTCACACACTTAAGGCCAACAAACCAAAAATGCAAAGGGGCTATACCAAACACATCATGGCCGACCAAAATGACTAAGGATAGACCTTTAGCATGGCAAAATAAGCATAAAAGCTTCACAAAGCTAGACCTAAAACATGCTTGAACAATGGTTTACAACCTAAGGCATGTTAAGGCCTAAACATGGCATTATAAGGTAGGTATGCTAAGCATGCATGGTGTACCAAAACCAACTAAAAACAGAGGCATATTATGACGTAATAAGCACAAAAAACAACTAAGGCATGGTCAACAAGAGCCTAAGCTAGGTGCTCCCTCAAGAGGCCAAAAATGGTCCTTTTTAAGGACAACAAGGAGAGGGGGTGGCCCTCTCCTCCCTAGGACCTCAAGGCACCATCCTCACCTCTGAAATCCCTCAAGATTTCAGTGGTGAGGAGGCCTAAACACCAAGGTCCCGGAGCTCCCTCAAAATAGCACAAAATGGGGCCTCTCAAGGCGTAAGAGGGGTCAAACACCTCCAAACCACAAAACACTCTAAACAAACTATTTAGAGGGCCCAAAAACAGAACTTTTTTATATTATACACTAAGCTCAAAAACAGTTCTGAGATAGGCAAAAATAGTATGTAAAAATGGGGAATAAAGGAGTAAGATTGTTACCCTTGAAGACCCTCTTCACAAATGAAGCTCCAGCAGCTTCTTTGAGCTCAAAACAGCTCCAAAACTCTGAAAACAATCCCTTAGAACCTCAATAGCCAAGGGAAGGTGTAACGGTAGGTGTTTGTGTGCAATACTATGAACAAATACACCTAGAACACTCAAGAGAGAGAGATATAGAGATAGAATGTGTATAAGTTCTAACCCTAGAACCAGAGCTTCTAACAATGTTTTTTCTCCCTAAAATGTCTAACCCTAAGCAAGGGAGAGGGGAGCTCCTCTTATAGAGGAGCCAATCTTGTAAAGCTTACAAGGTAAGCTAACAAGAAGGCCATCCCTCCATACACGTGTATGGAGGGGAACAAAATGCCATACAGCTGTATTAAAATATCTGCAAAAGCAGATGAACAGTAGTCGGCTGCTCAAAATTGCCATTTTGACAAAATGTACTGCCGACCGGCAACAAAGAATGCCTACCGGCAATATACATTGCCGATGGCAACAAAACACCAGCCGATGGCCTCTGGCCATAGCCGGTGATGTGTGGGGATGCCTCACAAGGCATTCCCTGCCCCTCCAAGGCAAAGCACAAGTTTTTGGTGCAAAACCAGACACTAAACAGTCGAGTCGAGAGATCCTGAGGCAAGGTGCGTAAGCCGAGACCTCCGGGAACTCAAGACGAACACAAACATGGATGATCACCGGGTGTTCAAACGGTGACGTCCAAGTCTTGAGGACGGTCAAAAATGGGGTGTCTACAGCCCCCAAGGTGAGTTTGAAGCTTTCTGGAGCTTGGTACAATGTTCTGAGAACAATTGCAAATAGAGGCAAGTTAGGGCATCGCGACGGATTTCCGAACGAGGCGACTGAGCATGCATACACTCTTCTCCCTCCGAGGCTCCTGTTTTATTTCTTACTTAGCTACTTTTCTTAGCTAGTTTATGCTTTGGTTTTGTACTTTAATAGTTAATTTGTTTATCAATTTGTTTTGTAATAATTAGTTAACTAGGATTAGTTAGCTAGTTTTGTTTTGTAATAATTAGTTTGATTAGCAAGTTAGCTTCTTATTCGGACCCTCTGTCGAGAGGGCCAACTGTTGTAATAAGTGTGCGTATGTGTGATGCATGTCTTTCAACCCCCATTTCTTTCTCCCTTTTACTTAACCGCTTACGATGGTTAGTTTTAGGGCATTTTTCGATTAGCATACCTTATGCTTCGCATGCGTGCATTCATTCATCTATATTGCATGCACTGGGCTCGGCGCATCATACTAACTGCATTGTATTTCAATTCCAATTTGAATACATATACCAAGTTGCATTTCACATGACATCTTAGGATAGCCGAGCCTATTTTTGTTGCATTTCTCATGTGTTGCATTAGCCATCTTAACACGAGCTAGGGTCATGCATGATTTCTAACTAGTTCTCTGTTTTGGCTCGAAGTACACTGTGAGTGTTTACGCTTTAGCATACTGCATGTGTGTAAGTGCTACCATGATAGCATGCTTGCCATGAGGCTAACTACTTAAGTGTTTAACTGCTTGAATGCCTGTGGGTGAAAGTTGGATTGCTTGAATTGGAACAATTCATTGAAATCCGCGTCTTAGCCTACTTGCGAGTAGCAAACTTCATACCATTTTCAAACAAACGAACATGTAATGTTTTGTTCCAACTTAGGCGATCTAGTCTATACTTATATGTTGTGCCCATCACATAGTAATTCTAGGTTAATAACATGAATAAGAACACATTGTTTTCAAAAACAACATATTATGTTAGTAAAGGCCAATCTTTGATCGAGCGAGCAGAGGTGCTCATTGCATGACCTTCCCCTCTCGTACCCAAGTTCTCGAGCCAAGGCAACTTTGATGATGACGGACACGTGGCCTTAGGCACGAGTCAGGGTTTCCTAAATTTCCCAAAATAAAATATTTAGGTGCTGACTCTGTATCTGGCAAAGCAGTCCATGTTTGACACTTATTTATAAAAATCAGTTTTCCAAAGCGATTTGTCAGATTTGGACTCTTTGGTGATTCATCGATCTCACATTGCACTTTGTGAGATTAGATTCAGAACCGTGACATTGAGTCGGAACTGTAGTAGCTAATGAACAAGTGATTTCGCGCCCTCGCTCGCGGAGGCGGGACGTTCGAGCGATCTACACTTGTACATAGAATATGGCAACAAATTGACACTTGCTCCTAAATCTAGCGAGGCCCTATCAATGAAATGGTCCTATATGATGCAGGCAATGGTTGGGGCACCCGGGTCTTTAAGCTTTGGAGGTATGTCAATCAACAAGATGAAGCTTACTTGCTCTATGAGTTAGACCTTTTGGGACATGTGTGTCATAGATTTACGCTTTTGTATACATAGGTCCTTTAAAAATTTCACATAGGAGGGTACTTATTTAATCGCCTCTAACAAGGGAAGGTTGATTTTCACTTGTTTAATACCCTCTATCATCGCCTCCATAGATGCTGCCTTTTTTTTTTAAAATGGATGGTTTGTCAAGGCATTGGGGGAAAGGGTGCCTTAGGAACGTATGGTGTCTTAGGCTCATATGAAGTACTAGGGTCCAATTCATCCCTCTTCTATGTTTCTCCCTCACCTTTGCTCTTTTCAATTTTTCCATTGTGGTCACCCTTTTTAGCCTTAATTGTATCAGAAGTAACTAGTTGAGGTTCTAACTCCCTCTCAGTTCACAAAGTAATTACTGTTTGCACTTGTTCATGGTGCTTTCCACTCTCACTCGATCCATCTGCCCCATATTGTCACTCAAGGTTGGCCACAGTCTAACTTGGTAATTTTTCCTTATTTCTCTTATTCATGTTATTAGCCATTTGGCCAAATTGGGCCTCAAGCTTGGCAATGAAATGAGTATGGGAATGAACTACTGGTGCTAGCCCTTTAAATTCTGAGAGAAATTCTAACACCTAAGTCTCAAACGTTGAATTGCCTTGATGAGCAAGCGGGGGTTGTGGTTGTTGATAAGGTTGTGGTATGCAGTATGAAGTTTGATTGGTAAAATAATTAAAATTCTGCCTTGGTGGTAGAGGAGTGTAAGAAATACCTAGTGGTGAGGGTCTTCATGAAAAATTAGGGTGGTTTCTCCATCCCAAGTTGTATGTGTTGGAGTATGGATCATTACCTGGTCTGGAGAATCATTGAGCTGCATTCAAATACTTTTGGACTAACTCCTGAAATTGTGATGTTGAAGGGCACTCACTTAAGTAATCAGCAGGGCTCGTACAAATAGCACAAGCCTCATTGAATTGAGGTTGTACTTGTTGTGTAGAGGCATGGCATGAAGCTAACAACTGGTTAATTTTGTAGAACAATGCCTTTACTTGTTGAGCTAACTTGACATTATGCTCAACATCATAAATGCCCCCTCTTTTCGAGGCTACAGTAATAGGCTGCCAGACATGTTGGGCTGTGGAGGCATGGTGAAGAGAATTATCACTCAAGTTTTCAAATAATTGCCATGCCTCGACATCACTCTTTTACATAAATGTCCCACCACAAGATAAATCCACTATTTGACAGTGAGGCTCAGTTAAGCCATAATAGAAGGTCTGGACAAGTTGCCAATCGGACACTTGGCGGTGAGGACACTGTTTGAGAAGGTCACGAAGTCTCTTCCATGTTTCGTGGAATTGCTTGCGATCAATTTGAGCAAAATTTGTGATGGGTCGACTCAATTGGTTGGTCTTACCAATGGGAAAGTGCTTCCTCAAAAACTTCTTCTGTAATTGGTCCTATGTTGTGATAAAATTAGCAGGTAAGGAGTTTAACTAGTGTTTAGCCTTATCCTTAGGTGAAAATGGAAATAGTCTCAATATAAGGGCCTCATTGGTGAAATTTTGGATCTTTACTATAGAGCAAATTTTCAAAAATTCATGCAGATGCTTGTAAGGGTCATCATGAGCAAGTCCATGGAATGATGGAATCATTTGAATAGTGCTGGACTTAATCTCATAGTGGGTAGCAGTGGTGTCTGGTAACTGAATGCATGATGGTGAAGTGTATACAGTGTGTGCGAAATAATCCTTAAGGGTTCGATTGGGCCCATTCGGGGAGAAGATTTTGTTCAGCCATCTTTATTGGTTTTGGATATGGATATCGATATGGATATTCAATCCTAGGAACACAAGAAGAGGCTTTAAGATTTCTAAGAGTCTTTTTTAGTTCAAGATCCAAACTCCAAAGTTTTGGGTGGCAAGAATGGCACCCGTGCATACACCACTCACATACATTAAGTTTTGACTCTTGTGTGGAATCTACAAAAACAAAATACTAAAGAGAGAAATACTCACAATGGTTAATGAAAACACTTTACTCACCTTGTGGGTGCTTGACTTGTAGACCGTTGGCTCCAACCTCCACTTTAGCTCTCATTTTTTAGCACTTTGGTGCTTTGCTTGCAAATGTTTGCTTTAGCACATTGGTGTTGCAGGTATTTTTTTTTTAAATTTATTTTTATGCTCGGTTGTGCTCCGCTTTGCACTTCGGTAATAGATCCACTAGCAACAAATTCTGCACACTTAACAACACAACAACGTAAAATCGTAAACTAAAAATTAAAATAAGAATCTAACTTTAAATTAATTAATTTTTCCAAAAGTCCCCGGCAACGACACCAAAATTTGATGGGTCGTTTTTCATACCACAAAAAAAAAAAAAAAAAAAAAAAAAAACCAAACTATGCCCAAATTACTTAGAATAATGGCAAGTCCAGACATCAATCCATAATGACAAATGTGAAATTAAACTACTTTAATTACTAGGTTCCTAAATTAATTTTGATAAAAATATTGATTGATCATATGACCAAATGAGAATTAAGATGAGATTAAGAAATTGAATTGACAATTAAAAGTATGGGTTAAGATATTGATTTTGGAATTCTACAGCATTAAATTCACCACTAGTTACATAAATAAGGTTTAAAATTGGAAATCGATTGCGCTATGGTTTGAACCACCCAATACTTCGCAACTACAAGGGTGAAGTATTGGTCAAGAAAATTATCACGTTTAACGTATAAGCACGAATCATCTCAAGTAGTACGAGTCGTTGACTCTAAACTAGGGTAGTAACATGAATCATTTCTTATAGCATGGCTCATCTCACACTTTGAATACGAAAGAAAATATAACAATTGTATGAAAGTATTCAACAATCACAGAAAAAAGAACACTTGAAGAAAATGAAAGAAAAATATATTGGAAAACTTCTTAAACACCATACAACTTGTTCAAACCATTACAACAATTAAAAAAAACCTAAGAAAACCCCTATTTACTTGGCTAGGGTTTCATCAAAACTCTAGAAAGTGGAGAACTAGCCACTCATGGAGGAGTGAGAAGAGGTAGAGGAAGCAGCCACCATGGAAGACATACTTCAAAACTCCAAACTCCTTTCTCCCCTAAATCCTAGTGTCTTATTTTCTTTAGAAATTTCCAGAACCCTTTTTCAACTCTTTTTTTTTCTTCTTTTGTACCTTCCAGCCTTCAAAACAGGTTTAGAATGAAGCGCACGTAGTACGATCGCACGTATAGGAAATGTCATAGCATGTGTGGCAAAGGCTCCGCACGTACGACTTTTTCAAAATGCATGGCTTTCGGGAGAAGAGGCCGCACTTGCGGGAATGATCCTCCACACATGTGGGGTTGGCTTTTTTTTCAGCTAAAACTCCATTCTTTTGCTCATTTTGTGCTTCAACCGCATCCAAATCTAACCTGATTGACATTAAACAGTAATAACATGTAACTTGAATCAAGAATAGGGTTAAGAGCTCTCAATTATTGGCCTCAATGATATACAATTCAGCCTCAATCACACTGCCCAACTCACAACTTGCTAGTCCTCATGCAAGGAAATAAAGAAAGAAAATAAAGAAAAATCTAGCTACCTCATCTTTCGTGGGATGAACGATTGCATTTAGCATATACAACAAGCCTTTAAACTACAAAGTTACCCCGCGTCAACGAGTATAGTCTCATAAGGGTTTCTAGAAATGATATCCACAAACATTCAACATACATACACCTCATTCATAACATTTGAATCATTTGCTCAAATAACACTTCCCAATATCTCACACCATCTAACGACAAATATGTCACTTTATCTCATGGATTATTCAATACTAGTGCTATGCATAGATCAATTCACATGAACATGTGAAACATCAAGAGGCTTTCAAATTGAAAGTAATATTTGCACCTCGTGTGTAATGTGAAGTTCAACAATCAGTGAATTACCATACAGTATCTCATCAAGTATTCTCAAAGTCTCATAGCATAACCCCACCTTCAAAGTCTCCCTAGCAATAACGCCAAAATTTGATGGATCGTTTTGAGCACCAAAAAAAGAAAAAGAAAAAAGAACTAAACTCTGCCCAAATTTCTTAGAATAATGGCAAGTCCAGATATCGATCCATAGGGACAAATGCAAAATTGAACTAATTTAATTGGTAGGTTCCTAAATTAATTTTGATAACAATATTGATGGATCATATGACTAAATGAGGATTAAAATGAAATTAAGAAATTGAATTGACAATTAAAAGTAAGGATTAAGTTATTGATTTTGGAAAAATCCTAGGGCAATGAAGTTACCACTAGTTACATAAATAAGATTTAAAATTGGAAATCGATTGTGCTATGGTTCGAACCACCCAATACTTCGCAACTACAAGCTTGAAGTATTGTTGAAGAAGATTATCGTGTTCAACGTATAGGCACAAACCATGTTAAGTAGTACGAGTCGTTTGCTCTAAACTAGGGTAGTAACACAACCCGTCTCTCGTAACTTGGCTTATCTCACACTTTTAATAATTGTATGGATAGCATTCAATAATCACAGAGAGAAGAACACTTAAAGAAAATGAAAGAAAAATGTATTGGAAAACTTCTTAAACACCATACAACTTGTCCAAAATATTACAACAATCAAAAACCTAAGAAAAACCCTATGTACTTGGCTAGAAAGTAAAGAACTAGCCACTCATGGAGAAGTGGGAAAATGTAGAGGAAGCAGCACCATGGAAGACATCCTTGAAAACTCCAAACTTTTTTGTCTCCCAAACCCTAGCCTTTCATTTTCCTTAGAAAATCCCGAAACTCTTTTTCAGCTTTTTCTTCTTCCTTTTATACCTTACAACCTTCAAAATAGGTTTAAAACAATGCACACGCTAATGGAGGTATGACTGCACATGCGACTTTTTCAGAATGCATGGATTTCAGGACGAGAGGCCGCACGTGCAGAATGATCCTTTGCATGTGCAGGGTTGGCTTTTTTTTTTTTTTTTCTAGCTAAAATTCTATGCTTTTTCTCATTTTGTGCTTCAACCACTTCCAAATCCAACCTGACTGAAATTAAACATTAGTGGAATGTACAACTTGAATCAAGAATATAATTAAGAACTCTTAATTATCAGCTTCAATGATATACAATTCGGCCTCAATCACTCCCCCAACTTACAACTCACTAGTCCTCGACTAAGGAAATAAAGAAAGAAAACAAAGACCTCCTCTTTCGTGGGAAGAACTATTGCATTTAGTGTAAGCAACAAGCTTTTAAACCACAAAGTTATCCTAAGAGGACGAGTATAGTTTCATGAGGGTTTCCAGAAATGATACCCACAAATATTCAATACACATACACCTCATTCAAAACATTTGAATCATTCGCTCAAATAACACTGCCCAATATCTCACACCATCTAATGACATATATTTCACTTCATCTCATGGATTTTTCAATACTAGTGCTAGGCATAGATCAATTAATATGAACATATGAAACATCAAGAGGTGTTCAAACTAAAAGTAATATTTGCATCTCGTGTGTAATGTGAAGCTCAACAATCAGTGAATTACCATACAGTATCTCATCTAGTATTCTCAAAGTCTCATAGCACAAGCCCACCTTCAAAGTCTCCCTGGCAATGGTGCCAAAATTTGATGGGTCATTTTGCATACTAAAAAAAGAAAAAAAGATCTAAACTACGCCCAAATTCCTTAGAATAATGGAAAATTTAGATATCGATCCACATGGACAAATGTGAAATGAAACTAATTTAATTGGTAGGTTCCTAAATTAATTTTGATAAAATTATTGATGGATAATATGACTAAATGAGAATTAAAATGAAATTAAGAAAATGAATTGAAAATGAAAAGTAAGGGTTAAGACACAAATTTTGGAAAAATCCTAGGGCATTGAATTCACTACTAGTTACGTAAATAAGGTTTAAAATTTCAAATTGATTGTGCTATGGTTTGATCCACCCAATACTTTGCAACTACAAGCTTGGCACAAACCATCTCAATTAGAATGAGTCGTTTTCTCTAAACAAGGGTAGCAACACGACTCATCTCTAGTTGGCTTGTCTCACACTTTGAATACAAAAGAAAAGATAATAATTGCATGGAAAGTATTCAACAAATAGAAAGAACACTTAATTAAAGAAAATTAAAGAAAAATATGTTAGAAAACTTCTTAAACACCATAAAACTTGTTCAAACCATACAACAATAAATAAATAAATAAAACCTAAGAAAAAACTTATTTACGTGGCTAGGGTTTTATCAAAACCCTAGAAAGTGGAGAACTAGCCACTCATGGACGAGTGGGAAGATGTAGAGGAAGCAGCTACCATGGAAGACATCCTTTGAAACTGCAAACTTCTTTCTCTCCCAAACTCTACCCTCTAATTTTCTTTAGAAATTCCCAGAATCCATTTTTAGCTTTTTCTCCTTCAACAAAGGTTTAGAATGACACGTACGCAAATTGAGGTATGACCGCATGTGTAGGAAATGTCACTGCACGTGCGGTAAAGGCTCCCCACGTGCAGGAAAAACCCTCCTCATGTTTGGTTTTTTCCGAGTGCACGGGCTTTCGGGAAGAGAGGGCACATGCGCATGAATGACCCTCCGCACGTGCGGGGTTGACTTGTTTTTTAGCTAAAATTGCATTTTTTTTCCTCATTTTGTGCTTCAACCACATCCAAATCAAACCTGATTGACATTGAATAGTAGTGAAATGTACAACTTGAATTAAGAATAGGGTTAAGAACTCTTAATTATCGGCTCCAGTGATATACAATTCAGCCTCAATTAATTATATCATCTTAAAGTTGTTTTGATATTCTTGATGCATGTAAATCTCTATCTCCATATCTTGTTTTGATTTTCAATAGTTGTGCATATTTGAAATCATGTTTCAGAGAAAAGAAATGAATGGGTTTGGAAAAGGAGTTGATTCTTGAAATCCATGACAAATCTTGAAGTATGATCTTGGATTCTTGAAACCAAACCATGTTTTGATGTTTTTGATTTGGCAAACAATCGTACTCCCACGTTTACCTTTAAAATTACATGCTTTAGATTGATTTTGCTTGAACCCTAGTTTGGAACCAAAAAAAGAACACTTAGAACACAACAAAATTTCGACTGCTCTATTTTTCTTAGAACCGCAGATGTGGCTAGATTTACCAAAACCAAATTCGATTATGAAAAAAGGCACGTGCGGTAGTTCCCTGTTTCATGCACTTGTTTGTTTTGTGATTCTTTCTCATATAGGACAGTTCTTGTATGCATTTGACACTTAGTTAAGACTTGAATTAGACCTAGAACAACACTAAACACTTGAGAGAATTTAAGAAAATGTTTAACTAAGCTTAGACGAAAGCTTTGTTATATTGTACATGTAAGCTTGGAATTTCAATGTTTTGTTCTTCTTTTGTGTAGGTTAAGCTCTGAAGAAGATAAAGTCTCGTTTACGGAGCAATTTGTGAGTAGTAGTGTAGTAAAGTTATGTTTATTAAACTATGATTGGAAATGTAAACGTATGATATATTTAAGAAAACTATGATATTGTTTGTTAAGGATGAACATCTGTAGACACCCCATTTTTGACCGACCTTAAGACTCAGACGTCACCGATTGAGCGCTTGGTGATGTTGCATATTGTGCTCGTTCTGAGGTTTCAGAGTCTCGGCTGCGAGCCTTGCCTCCGAACTTCCGGACTCTTTTGTGCTTTGTCTCGATTTGCGAACCAGGCTCTGTTTTCTTTATTTTATCTTCCCAAAGGGAGGGAGAGGTCTCGTAGATCATCTCTCAGTGCCCGTAGGCTACGTTTCGTGGTCGTAGGCCATTTTGCCCTTTTGGAGTCTGGTTTTTGGTTTTTCGGAGCCGTTGGCCATGTGCCTCGGTTCGGGACCACTTAACCATCTCCGTTTGCCCCGGTTCTTGGCATATGTCTTATATCCTCCCTTTTGAGGGACACTGTGGTCCGAGAAACCGACTTCGTGGTTGAACACCACTTCCGGTGCCTAACAGTCAGTTTTCGGGGCCTCGGGCTGCGCGTTTCGGCCCCCGAACCTTCATTTTGCATCGGTTTTGGTTCGTTTTTGGCAGGGACCTCTATTTCATTGCTAGGAAGGTCATAGAAGGATGGGAGGCCAGTAATTTTTCTTTCAGCCAACTTTATCCCTTCATCGCCCTCCGTCGCCCGATTTTTCTCACTTCAAAGCCAATGTTGACTACCCTTAGGCCATTTTCTTGCACCCTAAAACCCATATTTGTGATGTACACATCTGGGAGGCCACCAATATTTGGTGGCTGGCCAGTAATTGCTTTTGAGCCTTTTGAACCCCTCCTAGAAGTGGCCTTTTCTCTCTTCTGGTTCATTCTCTCCAGTTTTTGACCACATGGTTGTGTTGTGCACACATGAGAGGCTCCTTTTTTGGCATGGCCGGCCACTAATCCCCATTGAACCTTTTGACCCTTGGCTGGCCGGCCATGGGAAGAGCCGGCCGGCCACCTGTAACTCCAATAACCAGCCGGCCTTGCTCCTTGCTGCAGGTACAGTTCAAATATGTATCTCTTTTCCCCCCAGATTTTGTATCTGGGGGGCCAACTTTTTTGGGGGAAACTTGAATTGTTTTCCCCCCCATTTCTCCTCCTCTTTTGCCTATAAAACCAGGCTCCCAGCTCTAGTTTAGGGGTTAGAAAAATCACCTTTGAGCTCCCATATTGTATCTCTCTCCCTCTACACTTCCAAGCTTCAAACCTCTCAAGTCCTACACTCATTTCTTCACCAACCCATAGCCCCACCCTTCCATCCTCCATTCCAGCAGCTTGAGGTTGTTCTTCAGAGTCTAGGAGTGCTGCATCTTAGTCCAAAAGGCTGTCAAAGACTAGTCTTCAAGGGTAAGTCCTCTTCTCCCCCTTTTGACCCTTTTCTTGGTTCATATTCTAGCTCCTTGTGCTTACTTTTTTGAGCTCTGACCCTAACTGAAAATAGCATTTTTTTAAGCTTTATTTCATGTTTGTTTAAGGGCCTCTCACTGTTTGAGGCTTCCTTGTGGCACTTGCTTCTTTACCTTTCTTTTATGCCATTTCCTTGCATAGTATTTTAGGCCTATGTATAAACTGTTTTGATCTCTGTCATAAACTGTAAAGTGGCTTATTTTGAGCCCTTCTTCAACATTTTTGAAGGACTCATCACTTTTTGAGGTTTCCATTTACCACTTGCCTTTGTATCTCTCTTTTGGCTCCATTTTTGCATGATTTGTTACCCCCTTGTGTTTGCATTTTTGGACTCTGGGCCGAAATGTAAATGGCCTTATTTTGACCCCCTCTTCATGTTTCATTCGGGGTCTTTTACTGTTTGAGGCATCCTTTTTGTACTTTGTGTTATAGCTCTCTTTTTGGCCTTGTTTTGCATAGTATTTTGAGCATGCTTGTGCACTGTTTTGGGTTTGATCATAAACTGTAAAATGCCATGTTTTGGGTCCCTCTTCAACATTGTTGAAGGGCCCTCTCGTGTTTGAGGCCAGAAGCCATGACTTGCTTCTTTATCTCACATTTCGGGGCCATTTTTGCATACTAGCTTAGCCCCATTTGTGTTCATTGTTTGGCCTCACCTAAAACTGTAAATATGCTTTTTTTTGGGCTGCCTTGAATCTATATTCACATTTCATGCTCAAATAATGCATGTTTTGTATAGCTATAGGCCAATGCATATGCCTAGTTTTGTGTTTCGGGTTCATTTCATGCATCGGTGCCATGTTTCCATGATTCAGGACTGTTTTGGGTCATATTTTAGCGCTTAAATTTGCATGTTTGCATACCATGTTTCACACCTTGCCATGTCTTGTTAGAGTGGCATTTATGCCTTAGGGTCGGTCCTCGGTTTGCGTGCATGTGTGCACGCATTTCGAGTGTCTCATTTTCATCTCATGGCCTCTTATGTGAGTGTGGCTGAGGTCCACTCATGTTAGTGTAAGCCCATTTATGCATTGTGTATGCCATTTTATTTCATAGCATTGCGTATGCTAGGTTGTATGTTAGCGCATTGTGTATGCCATGTTACCTCGTGCATCGTGTATGCCATTTCATAGCATCGTGTATGTTAGGTTGTATCTTAGTTGCATTTTATGCATATCATGCATATTGCATTGTGCTTGGGATAGGAATTAGCCCAGGCACGGGAAATGAGGTACGTTTCGTACTCCGAGTGACGGAACGTGTCTCAATTCCCAGTCGCCGACACTCCGGATTATCCATGATGGAGTCTAGGTTTTGTTTTGTTTTCATGTGCATTCATTCTATATTGAGTTGCAATTTGACTCCTCGGCCATCATGCATCGAGATGCGTGATTAGTGGCACAAGGATCGAGGCATGCATACATTTGTGAAAATACATTGCCATGCCTTTTTCCTGCTCTCTGTTGCAGCAAATCAAGAATCAGCAGTCTTCCGGGGCTTGGCGCGCTTTCCAAGAAATCATTGCAAAATAGAGGCTAATTGGGGCATCGCAGTGGATTTCCGTGCAAAGACAACCCGAGCATGCATCAATCATCATCCGGAGAAGAGTCAAGGCAGTCCCTGGCTTGCATGCCAGTTTTATTGTTTTCTTAGTTAAATTTGTAATTTAATTAGGATTTTGTAATTATTTGGACTGTAATATTCATTTGGGACTGTATATTATTTTATTCGGATCCTCCGTGCGAGGGCACAACTGTAATAAGTGTGCGTGTGTGTGATGCATGTCTTCCAACCCCACGTCTTTCTCCCTTTTATTTACCTGCTTATGATGGTTAGATTAGGGCATATTTCAATTAGCATACAGTATGATAGCATGTTTGCATTCATTCATCTGTTTTGCATGCACCGGGCTCGGCGCATCATACTAACTGCATTGTATTTTCAATTCCAAATTGAATACATGTTAGCTGTAGCATTTCATATGCCATGTTTAGAATAGCCGAGCCTGCTATAGTTGCATTTTTGCATGTGTTGCATTAGGCATTTTTGTATAGTTAGGATCATGCATGGATTTCTAATTAGCTTCTGTTTTGGCTTAGAGTACTCGGTAAGTTTTATGCTTTAACATCCATGCATGTGTGTGAGTGACTGCCATGATAGCATGCTTACCATGAGGCTAATTGCTTATGTGATATAACTGCTTGAATGCCTGTGGGTGAAGGTTGGGTTATTTGGATTGGAACAATTCATCAAATGTGTGTTTTAAGCCCACTAGATAGTGGCAAAATCATGTTTTCTAAGCCCACCCGAGGGTGGCAAATCCACATTTTAGCCTACTTGCGAGTAGCACCATCAAACCATCTTTCAAAAACAAACATGAAATGTTTTGTTCCAATTCAGGCGATCCAGTCTATACTTGTACGCTGTGCGCATCACATAGTAAATCTAGGCTAATAACCGGAATAAGAACACACAATGTTTTTCAAAAATAGATATCATGGTTAGTAGAGGCCGATCTTTGATCGGGCGAGCGGGGGTGCTCACGAAGTGACCTTCCCCAATCGTACCCAAGTTCCCGAGCTGAGGCAACTTTGGTGATGACAGACACGTGGCCTTAGGCAACGAGTCAGGGTTTCCTAAATTTCCCAAAATAAAATATTTAGGTGGCGACTCTGTATCTGGCAAAGCAGTCCCTGTTTGGCACTTCTTTTCTAAAAATCTGTTTTCTCAAAACGATTTGCCGGATTTGGACTCTTTGGTTCAGATTAAGAACCGTGACAATTTGAGAGTCCTGAACTGTAGTGAGCCCAATATTGAACGGAACGGGGGAGCTCGTTCCTCCCGGGGCGTTCGGGGATGTCTATAGTTTCTGGCGACTCCGTTGGGGATTTAGAGAACTTGACTCGAACTCATGATATCTTGTTTTGATTACACTTGTGTGTTTCTTTGCATTGGTGCGCCTAGGACACCGTGTTTGCCATCTGCTATTCCTGAACGGTTTGTCGGAGGCTTGTCTTGTCAAGGCATGACCATAAGGCTGACCGGTTGTGGGCTCTGCCAGTATGGGAACACAAACCCCGGTTTTACCGGGGCACCCTTTTGACCATTCGACCTAGTGCATATTCGGAATCCATAGTGACCATTCCAAGCTAGGACAGGTTGCTTACCCGATTTAGGTTGTTTGAAACCACTGCGTGCGTTGTGAAGCCCTAGCTCCTGACAAAATAGGACAGGGAAAACCCTACCCCAACATAGGGGTGTTTTGGCTCTCAATTATCTGTTATATGCTGTTAGAGTGTGTCTCTACAAGGGTTACATATATCAGTTTATGATTTTGGGGCATCAGGCCTGCGGGCATCAGTCAGTATTTGAGAATCAGTTATTTGCAGGTATCAGAGATTCAGTTTCGGGGACAGTGATTCGGGGATAATAATCAGTGTTGGAGGACAGTGTGTATTCAACTTGTCGACCGTGTGTTGTTATGCCCGGCTGTGTGTCATGCATTTACTTTAAGCTATTATACTGTCCGTTTATCTGTTTATTTATTTCCTTATTGCTTTATTTATCTTTCTACTATGGCAGTTCTAGCACAATTGCTTCCGACCCAGTAGATATTCCCCAAGCACTTTGGACAAGAGGTCGCCGGCTCAATCGATCCGAGGATCTGGTTGACGGACAGCCAGTGTTTCATTCTCTACCCCCAGTTGTCAGAAGAAGGTCAAGAAGACGCAGTGTGTCTGAGCAGAGGTTACCAGAACAGTGGTCTACCCTAGTAGTGAACAGTCGGGCTGAGGTTTTAGTTTCTGCCATAGAAATACACATACCCGTCAGTCAGCAGGATCAACAGAGTGTAGCAGGAATTGAGGAAATGATGCGCCAGCTCCAAGAGAGCATGAAACAAATGCAGGAGGACGCCGCCCGCCAAGCAGAGTTCTCTAGACAACAGGCCACAGTCATGGCTCAGCAGGCCGAGCTAATCAGTAGACTTCAACAGCAAAATGCAGCATCGGCCTCACATCAAGTTCCTCCTCCACCAGGGGTCCCGTTACCCGAGCAAGCACCTACTGTCCAGAATGCTCTGCCAAACACCCAGAACACCTTACCCAATATCCAGAACATCCAAGAGGACACGGACCTTCCAACGGGGCCAGCTCCGCCCCCACTTCTGCCTCAACTGTCCAAGACCCATACACCCAATCACCCGGACTCTCCTTTCAAGTTCGAAACAGACCATACAGCTCTGAAACTGAGCAGGCTCGAGAAGCTTTTCAAGAAATCACAAGGAGTAAAGGCTATTCCGGATATCGAGGACGGATACACCGATGTGGCCGTAACTTTGCCAGATAGATTCAAGATGCCGCAGATTGATCGTTTCGACGGATCCGGGGATCCCATGGTCCACCTCCAGTTATTCTCAGATATATTGCGGCCAATGGGCCTAACCCGACCACAAAAACTTTTGCTGTTCGGCCGAACCCTGTCGGGTGTGGCCGCTATCTGGTACGCGAAGTTAGAAGATGAGGTAAAGAGAAGTTGGGATGAAATGGCCGAGGCCTTTGTCGCACAGTACTCGTACAATAGCCAGATCGAGATTACAACTCGTGATCTCGAAACGACGAGGCAGGATCCCAAAGAAACTTTCTCAGATTTCGTAACTCGGTGGAGGGCGAAGGCATCGATGATGACTTTGAGGCCCACTGATAAGGACCAAATCAGGATGATTGTGTGCAATCTCCAACCAAAATTGATGTAGAAGATGATTGTACTCCCCTTCCCCACCTTTTTCGATCTACATGAGATGGAGGTACAAATCGAGGATGCGATGAAGCAAGGTCTAATTGACCAGGACAGGGAGCAACCCCGGAGAACATTTAACCGTAACAATAACGCAGGCCCAAGTGGCGCTGCAACCGCAAGAGCTTCGGAGGTCAGCATGGTCACCACCATTCCCCCTCCCCTTCCAAGGCCCATGGCAGCCACACCCTTCTCCGGTGCATCCAGAAGTAATACCCAAACCACTAAATACCAGCCCAGAGGCCAAAGAACCTTCACCCCACTGTACATGCCTTTGTCCAAGGCTCTGGGGGTCTTAATCAGAAAGGGGCATCTAAAACCCCTAGAGCCGAGGCCATTACCAAATCCACTTCCACCCTCTCACAACCCAGCCAAGTACTGTACATATCACCAGCAGCACGGCCATGATACTAACCAATGTTTCAGGCTGCGTCACAAGATTCAAGACCTCGTTGACAAAAATGTGATTCTGCCGCCAGAAAAACCCAACGTCACAACCAATCCACTCCCTACACACAACCAAGCTCCACCGCCCAAAAGAGTCAATCTTATCCAGACTGGGGTCGTGTCTTACGATCCTAGCATCTATATTACTCCTACCCATCTACCTAAGCCGGAGGTGCTCCTTCCCGACTGCGCTGACTCTTTGTGCATGTTGGACATCTCCACAACCCAACCAGAGCCGACGGTGGTGACCATCGAAGATGGGGCAAGGCAAACTTCAGGAAAGAATGGAATTGTTGAGTCTGGGATTGAACAGAGTTTTGCTGGGGAAGCCTACGATCCAAGTGAGTACATCTTGTCAACAAGCCAGATTGGGCTGGGTATAGAATTGCCAGAGAAGGAAGAGCTGTGTGTGATCCAGGGGGATGGATTTGAGCAAGGGGCAAATGATTTGACAGCTGTGGAGGAGGACTTTGCCAACCTACAGTTTTTTGATGACCAAGAATCAGGGGGCGCGGTAGTCAACTGGTTTGATTATGAGGAATCGGCAGAGGCCATTGGATGGCTGGATGATCAGCCAAATGTAGTGGAAGAATCCCAACCTAAACAGGGCCCAGTAGGGGCGAGAGTATCAACTATGGCCGGAAGGGCCGAAAATCTGAGTGCATTGCCGGAGAGCACCGCTACAAAGAATTTTGCTCAGGACAGAAGCATTGTGAATGCAGGGAAAGTTGAACAACAAACTACACTGACGCAGGTAGAACAACAGGGTTCTGAGAGAACCGGGAAAGCCAAAATCCATGAGGGAATCGGAAGTGCTGTGGGCACAAGAACAGAGGATGCTGTGAGCATGCAGGCTGAAAGTGCTGTGAGTACAAACATGCCCGAGCCAGACAAGTGCCTTTTGAATGCCAACGGAATGTGGTGGGAAGACGATGACTTATGTCTGGCCCACACAGACGAAGACTGGGGAAGCAATCAACCGGACGACACTTGGTACCTCGATGAGGTTGATCACATGACGAGAAGCGGGCGGTACTTCAAGCTCCCACACCTAGACCAACCCGAGGCATCTGGGAAGGACAAAGAAGCCGAGAGACAGAAAGAGAAGCAGATCGAAGAGGAAGCTGTACTGAGACAGCTAAAGAAGATACAAGCAGACATCTCTATATGGGGATTACTTATGGCTTCATGAGTGCACAGACAGGCTGTCTTATCTGCCATGGACAGGTCCAAACTCTCTATAAATACTACACCAGAACAGCTGGTTGGGCTGGTTTTTCCGGGAGGAGGTTCCCCGGCATTAACCTTTTCAGAAAAAGAACTACCGCCTGAGGGCACAAATCATAACAAACCCCTCTACGTTTCCGTGGAATGTAGAGACAAGTGGATACCGGTGGTACTTGTTGATACCGGATCCGCCATCAATGTCTACCCAGCCAAAACAGCGTATGCAATCGGGTCGAAGCCCGCGGACTTCGTGCCGACTACTCAAGTGATCAGAGCATATGATAATACTAGCAGGGAAGTGATGGGGACTGTCAAAATTCAGACCCAGGTTGGTCCAGGACAACACAACATTGAATTCCATGTCTTGGACGTCCCTGCAACCTTTAACCTACTCTTGGGGCGACCGTGGTTGCACCAAGTAAAGGTAGTCTCTTCCACTTTACATCAGATATTGAAGTACCCTCACGGGAAGGGGGTGGCTATTGTCTTCGGGAATTCATCAATCTATCCGCCACCGAAAGTGTCCACACCAGTTTTGGAAATCGAGCATGGCACTGAGGATGTGTTCTTATCAGGGTTCACTTTGGCTGAGGCTCGAGTGGTGCAGAATATTATGGCTGTGAATGAGGGGGTGTACGTCAGTGCTCAATCCGTCTACCTCATGAACAAGTTACAACACATCCCCGAAATGGGATTGGGAAAAAGCGGCCGGAAAGGCATCGCAGCATTGGCCGAAGTGCCACACAACCCTCATACCTTTGGCTTGGGTTATACGCCCACCAAAGAGGACTGGGTGAGGAAGGGTAAAGAGATGGCCGAAAGAGCCAGAGCAAAGCAGGCTGGGAAGCCTTTCGAGTTAATGCATAGGCCCATTCAGGGTACCGTAAACGGACGCTTCGTCCGGGAGGGGGAGGACTTTCTATTTTGCGGCTTCCCAGAGCCATGGCTAAACGCGGAGAAGAAGCGCGTGCCAGGTTTCGAGATCTTCTTCGACCTGCAACTACCCGGGGATGACGTTGCCGAAGAGCAGACAGACCCATCAGCTGAGGTTGAACAGAGTAAGAAAGTGCAGTCTGAGGACACCGAACTTGAGATGGGGGTAGCACTGGCATGTCTACTTTCAGATCCTTTGATCGACCAAAAGTGCTTGGGGGATAACTCCTTGGTTTCCATGATTGGGGATGAAACGGCTGCGGGCCTACCAGCAACTATTTTGGATGTATCTATCGCACCCTCTCTCACTTGGCAGTACGAGGAGGGATTTTTGTCCAGCAGCACCGGGTCAGGTAGTGAGCCGGAATCTGATTCCACCGAGTCTTGTGAGTCGGAATCAGGTTCCAGCTCGACTGAGTCTGAGTCTGGTAATCCTGGGGATGATAACCCGGATGCCACAGTTATGTCCAGGTCGTCTTTTTCTTTCTCATTTGAGTCTGTTGTAACCGAGAATTCGGACGATTTGGATGAGCTTAATGAGAATCAAGTAACTGTGGTTTCTGAGTACTTTTCTGTGCCCTTAATTTATTACATAAACTCAGACTTTCAAATTTTTGATGAAAACGACGAGGAAGAAATTCCTCCGATTTTGCAACGTTTAATTGAGCAGGAGCAGGAGAGATTTGTCAAACCCTTAACGGATGAAATCGTTACCGTGAATATTGGTACTGAGGAGGACCCGCGGCTGGTCCAGATCGGGTCCACGTTGTCTTCGGAGGAACGTGAGCGCTTAGTCGCTTTGTTAAAAGATTTCAACGATGTTTTCGCGTGGTCCTACGAAGACATGCCTGGGATCGATCCTGAGATTGTACAGCACCGGATCCCCCTTAACCCCGAGGCCCGACCTGTCAAACAGAAACTCAGAAGGATCCGCCCAGACTGGGCTCTCAAGATTAAAGAAGAGGTCACCAAGCAAATCGATGCAGGCTTCCTGCTGGTATCCGAATACCCGACTTGGTTGGCCAACATCGTTCCAGTGCCGAAGAAGGATGGTAGGATCCGGGTGTGCGTGGATTTTAGGGATTTAAACAGAGCTAGTCCGAAGGACGACTTTCCCTTGCCGCATATTGATGAGTTGGTGGATTTCACAGCAGGGCATGCTTTGCTCTCATTCATGGATGGCTTCTCAGGGTACAATCAGATAGTGATGGCACCAGAAGATAGAGAAAAGACTGCATTCACCACCCCGTTGGGGACATACTGCTACAGAGTAATGCCGTTTGGGTTGAAGAATGCTGGAGCTACTTATCAACGGGCCGCGACCACAATATTGCACGACATGATCCACAAAGAGGTTAAGGTGTACGTGGACGACATGATTGTCAAGTCGAAAGAAAGAGAGGGTAACTACACCGCCTTACAGAAGTTCTTTCAAAGGATCAGAGAATTTCGGTTGCGGTTAAATCCTCAGAAGTGTACGTTCGGTGTTACAGCGGGAAAAATACTGGGATTTCTTATTACACAAAGGGGGATCGAGGTCGACCCTTCAAAAATCAAGGCTATCTTAGAAATGCCACCACCAAGTACTGAAAAGGAGGTGCGAGGCTTTCTAGGTAAAGTGCAATTCATAAGACGGTTTATCTCAAAATTAACCTTAACTTGTGAACCACTTTTTGGTCTCCTGAAGAAAGGAAAGAAATTCCAATGGGACGGCCGATGCCAAGCTGCTTTTGAACAAATCAAGAAATATTTACAGAACCCGCTCGTGTTGTCGCCACCAGAGCTGGGAAAACCGTTGATATTGTACCTTTCAGTGACCGAGACTAGAATGGGCTGCATGCTCGCACAAGAATCAGAGGATAAGGTGAAGAGGGCCATCTACTATCTGAGCAAGAAGATGTTGGATTACGAGACCCGCTACACTCCGCTGGAGAAGGCTTGCTTAGCTTTGGTATGGGCTACCAGGAAGCTGCGGCACTACTTGTTAGCTCACTCCGTAATGTTGGTTTCACGACTGGATCCCACCAAATACCTTTTCGAGAAACCGACACTTACGGGTAGGCTAGCTCGCTGGTTGCTGTTGCTCTCCGAATTCGATCTGAAATATGTAACACGCAAGTCAGTCAAGGGAAGAGCAGTGGCAGAGTTCTTAGCCGATCATCCAGTCGAAGGAGGCGAAGCAGTTGAGTACTTATTCCCAGATGAAGCCATTTTGCACATCGACGACGAATATTGGACGATGTACTTTGACGGAGCGTCAAATCAATACGGGTATGGGATAGGAGTGTTGCTGATAGCACCCGACAATTCCCGTATCCCTCTAGCCTTCAAACTTCGGTTCAAGGTCTCGAACAACGAAGCAGAATATGAAGCATGCATTGCTGGTCTAGAAGCGGCCCTGGAACTCGGGGCAAGACGGTTGGACGTCATCGGGGATTCAAACCTTGTTGTGTCTCAAGCAAAAGGAGACTGGAAAGTCAAGGAAGAAAAGATGATGATGTACTACCAGACCTTGGACTTGTTAATTCCTTGGTTTGAAAAGCTAAACTTTACTCATCTTCCAAGAGAGAACAACAGGTTCGCAGATTCTTTAGCAACTCTATCTTCCATGATAGACATCCCGTTTGGAATCCGAATGCGTCCAGTCGTCATTGACCAGAAATTTGCGCCAGCCTACGAGTCGATTGCTGCTATAGATGAGGTTCAGGACGAAAACCCCTGGTATTACGACATTTGGAATTTCTTGGAAAATGAAGCATACCTGCCAGGGGTAAATGCCAAGGATAAAAGGGCGATCAGAAGAATGGCCGTTCAGTTCATCATCTGCGGGGGTAAGCTGTATAAGAGAGGTCATCTGGGAATGCACAAGCTGTGTGTTGAAGCCGAGGAATCGAAGCGCCTAATGGAGGCCATCCATGGAGGAGAATGCGGTGCACATATGAACGGAGTAATGCTAGCACGGAAGATCCTCAGACAGGGTTACTACTGGTCCACCATGGAGGAGGATTGTATTAGCTTTGTTCGGCGATGCCACAAGTGCCAGATTCATGCAAATCGCATGAACATCCCGCCGTCGAAGCTGTACAACATGACTTCGCCATGGCCATTTTCAGTTTGGGGAATCGATGTGATCGGGGCTGTCACTCCAAAGGGGTCGAATGGGCATGAGTTCATCCTGGTTGCGATAGATTATTTCACAAAGTGGGTTGAGGCCCAATCGTATGCGATGTTGAAGGCGTCGCACGTTGCAAAGTTTATCAGAAACAACATCATCTGTCGCTATGGGGTCCCGAACGAAGTCGTTTCAGATAATGGTTCCCATTTTAAGAAGGAAGTGATTGACTTGTTGGAGAAATACAACGTGGCTTTCCATAAGTTATCTACATACCGGCCGCAAACCAACGGAGCGGTCGAGGCCGCCAATAAGAATATCGAACACATACTGCAGAAGATGGTGGAAACCTACCGGGATTGGCCAGATAAGCTGCCATTTGCTTTGTGGGGCTACAGGACTTCAATAAGAACTTCTACCGGAGCGACTCCGTATTCATTGGTTTATGGGATGGAGGCCGTTCTACCTATCGAGATTGAGGTTCCGTCATTACGAGTATTGGCTGAGTGTCAAAAAGCCGAAGCAGATTGGCAGCAGATCAGATTTGAGGAACTCATGCTTTTTGACGAGAGAAGACTGAAAGCACTGTACCATGTTCAAGGCTATCAGCGCAGAATTGCCCGGGCTTTCAACAAGAAAGTTAAGTCCAGGAATCTAAAGGAAGGAGGTTTGGTGCTCAAGGACAATCGAACTCCCATCCATGACCCAAGGGGCAAATTCAAACCCAATTGGACTGGTCCCTATATCATCAAAGCTATCTGGTCAGGTGGAGCTGTGGTTCTGATGGATCTAGATGGCCTAGAGTTCTCCTAACCGATCAACATGGACAAGTTGAAGAAATATCACCCCTGAGAGGCTCGCTAGGCCGAAAACCCGAAAGGGCGACCTAGGCAAAAGTTAGAGCACAAAAAATTGGAAAATATAAAAACTGAGCTCGCTAGGTTGAAAACCCGCAAAGGGCGACCTTGGCAAAAGTTAGAGCGTAAAAGGAGAGTGAAAATACTCGAGTGAACCTAAGCCTGAACTACGTAAGGCTTGATTTCCATCTTCGGGATATGTAGGCAACTTCACCCTGAAGTTCAGCCATAAACTTTTCCCCGATCAACTTTGTCCATTTTGACCATCTCAGTCATCTTTACCCATCAGTACTTATCACGATCTCCGGTGTAGTGCTATTCAGACTAGGGGCAACTTTCCGTTGCCATGCAGTGCTGCGGTACTCTTCAGACTAGGGGCAACTTTCCAGTTGCAGGGATCTGGGGTTGTGCATCTCAGTGACAGATCTTAGGCGTGTCCAGTTTTGATCCATATCGAAAATGGTTTTGAAAATTTTTAATAAAAGTTGACTTTGTTTAAATTAATCTCTTTACAACTAAGACCAGTTTTGGACCAAAGCGGAGAATTTTCAGTACCACAACCTTCAATTTGATTGATTTCAAAACAGAGTTCTCCTGCTCTTGTATACAATCGAAGTTGCTTTTTATTGCATTCATAAAGAAAACTTGAAAGTACTAATAAAGCAATAAATCCGGGGCATAGTCAAGTCAAGTATCCCTGCGCCCCCTCCCAGAGCTGGTCGAAGCCTCTAACGCCAAGCTAGGCCCAACCTGTGCCTCCTCGTTGAGCCAATCCAAGCACTCGTCAGACAAAGTGCAACTGAAAGTGGGAGCAGGAGCCAGGAGCTCTCTAGTCCTCCATGCTGTGACATATCGGGCAAGCTGTGCACCTCGGACCGAGAAAGCAGCTGGGTACTCAATCCCCTCTGGCGGGCAAATCTGATCATGACCGAACTGGTGCAGAAATCGGAACGGAATGTAGAATACACAGTGGGTCAGACCAATCAACTGGATCTCGATCAGTCGGGACATGCTATAGCTCATTACCGGGAGATTGAGCCAAGGACAACGCCAAGCAATGCGATCTGCGGACAAATTGCACATCCAGTCAAACCACCACCATTCATCAGGGGCATCGACTAGGCGCTGTCGAAAGAAATAACTGCGAGCTGAGTAGGCTGGGCAAGAGTCCACAACCTGCAATTTGTCCATCAACCATACCCAGGGGAGGGATGAAAGATGAGAGAATAAAGAATAGAGAGATGTACGATGAGAGAAAAGCGAGAAAAAGGTTTTTTTTGTGAGAAAAGCCGAGCCTGAGGGTCGAGTGATGTGAGCAAATACATATGTAAGATTGGGTGGGAAACATTACCTACAGCAGTAGTGGACTCCCAGCAAATCTAGTCGTCTCCCGGCGATGGAAGGCATCCAAGCCCATCAGCGTCTCGGCCAAGGTCATGGCGATGCAGCTCTTTCCTTCTTTCAAGCCTTGAGCAACTTCAATCAGATGAATGCTAAATCCGCCAAAGCCCGGGGAAAGCAGAAAGTGAGACAGCAAGCACAAGCAAAGGGCGTGTTGCCGGAAACCTTGCTAATAATGGTTGCTGCGGTCACCAGCATCAGAAAAGCAATGAATCAAACTGTGGATATCCAGTTCCCCATTACAGATCAGAGATCGAGCATCATGCGCGGTGAATCCACACATCCGCCCCAAAGCCTGGGCCTGGCCGAAGCGGAACTGGGGCAAGATCTCTTCATGACACTCAGATTCCATCAAAACTTGAAAATCTTCAAAAGTTGAACATACCTCTTGCCACCGAAGCTAAAGACATGCGTCACCGGGTTCCAAAACCTCGCCGCGGCGTGGAGGAAAGGAAGATGTAGCGGAGTGTGGCTCAGTGTGAATAGTGCATTCAAGCCGAAACCCCGGAAGTTCAACTTTTCCGAACCATCTAGAGAAGCGATCTAAGCTGTGAGATTTTCAACGAGAAACGCCTCCATTCTTGTGCAAAACTAAGATGAATTGAGTCAAAATACGGAGCTAAGGCTTTTAAATAGGAAAAGACACTATTCGGGAGACAAGTGTCAAAAATTGGTCGGTTGCTGGACTAAGTGGCCGGCCGGCCACCTTTTCTGACAGGCCGGCCATTTCCTTTTTCAAAAACTGGCCGATGGCCTCCCCTCTGCAATAAATCTGGCCGGCCAGCCCCCAAAAGTAGCCGGCCATGCTCCAATGTGTGTCTTCAGCCCTGTTTTACCCTCCGAGGAAAAGTATCAAGCATTTCCATGCAATGGATGTGTCGAAGGCCTCTATTTCCCTCCGTTTCGGATGCGTTCTGTTGCCCAGATCGTCCAAAGTACACTTCGTTTTGTTAAGTTTTGTTTATCGAGTTGTTGTTTTGTTTATCGAGTTGTCGTTTTGCTTATCGAGTTGTTTGTCGAGCTGTCGTGTTTCGTGTTTTTGAGTTATTACTCTTTGTTTAAGCATTTTTGTTTGAGTCTTGTTTATTGAGTTGTCTACACTATTGTGTTTTGCTTATCGAGTTGTAAACTTGCTAAGGTCTTGTTATATCTTAGAAAGTTAAGTTGTTGCGTCGGTTCACTACCTGACTGGGCAAAATGCACAATGCACATTTCCATTCAATCTCATTATGATGCAAAATGATGCGATATGATGCTAAAAGTTTAAAATACAATACTTTTCTCAAAAGCTGTTTCATCCCATCATGCCTCGCCTGTTACAACATTTTACAGACTAAGGCGCAAGTTTTACAAAGAATAAAACTGCCCGATAATATACAATGTGCTACAACTACTAGCAAAAAGGTAAATAAAACAGGAAACAGCCGCATCTGTGCTCTCAAGAGCAGTAATAAGAGGCCCTCTTCGTCCTCTTTTGTGGAATCGACTCTCCGCCACCATCGCCATTACCATCATCTGAATCGGAGTCGTCATCCTCAGGATCCCCCTCAGCCTCGCCTCCACTCCCGAAACCAAGACCGGAGCCGTCCTCTCTGTCAACAGATGTCTCCGATTGACGGTCTGCAACCTCCTCCTCCTCATCCTCACCAGGCTCCTCGTCCACAATGTGTGCTCTGCGTCTACGAGACGACCCCTCTCCTCAAAAAGGCCTGGATGGCCCGGCTCCTCGGAAAGGCCTGGATGGCCCAGCTCCGTGAAAAGGCCTGGATGGCCCAGCTCCTCGAAAAGGCCCAGATGGCCCAGCTCCTCGAGAAGGCCCATGTGGCCCGGCCTGCGGTTGAGTATATACCGGGGGCATCTGAGAATAAAGAGTTCAATTTAAATACATCAGTCCAAATATGTACATCAGATGCAGATACAAGAAAAACTACATGAAGTGGGTACATGTAAACACAGTGTATAAGTGAGGTGTGTGTCAGATGTGCTCTACACAAGTAGCCTATCAATGCAGTAGAAATCAGCATGTCATCAGAAGTATGATAAATGCTAGAAAACTAAAGGGTACCTGGAAGCCCATGATAGACAACTGTGCCTCCCTCCGTAGGACCATCCCCTCAAGTGAGGCTACTATCTCGAGCACCTGATCCATATACTCAACAGGGGGCTGAAGATGCAAAGGCAGGGGTATCAGTAAAGGAATGAAAGTCTAAATATCTGAGTAATGAATCAAAGCCGTAAAACATACAGGTGGTGAGTCGGGGTCTCTGACATATCGATGGCCGGGCATCGGAGGCTCTATCGGGATCGAAATCAGAGAGGTAGTCCTATACTGCCACCCCATCAACTCAGTCGGCATGTCCGGCCATCCAGGATGAGGATAAGTTGGAGGAATCGGGGGAACCAACCCACCCCCACCTCTAGATGTACCAGCCCTGCTGGTAGAAGGGGCGTCTGCAGCCTGAGCTCGGGCCTGGCTTGAAGATGGCATGCCAGCAGACCTCATCGTCGGAGTACGAACTCCCGTCAACGGAGGCATCAGGTATATGTGACGGTAAGTATCGTAATCCCCCTCCTCAAGATGTAGCAAAGCATCAGTACCCAGCATAGCACTGACAACATCCCGGGAAGGGAGCCTATCAGCAGTCCGCATATCAACTGGGGGTGCTGAGGGAGGGTCCTGAGAAGTGTACCCCCAAACCTGACACAAGAAGTGGTCCCCCAAAAACCAGGCTCTACCAACTGGCCCTTCAAACAGGATCCTGTACCGGGAGGCACCCCACCCTCCGGCAAATTGGAATCGGAGACCCTCACCTAAAGGCGCCCAGGGCTGCCATGTAATCTGCAGATAACAGGCCCATAAACCAAGCAGAAATCGAAGATGTACAGGACAAACCAAAGATGAAAACAGAAAGAACTGAGAGTTCTGAAGTACCTCCGATGAGCGCACCGTGTCGAAATACTGCCGCAGGTAAAGGAGAGACTTCTGAGGTCTTGGCCGGTGCTGGCCTTCAAATACGAGTGAGTACGGGGTCACGAGGGGTGCCGCTACCACCAACTCCGGGGCCAATATCGGGAAATATACATAGACCCACAACTGTGGAAAACAAAGCAGAATACGAAGTGCTGAGGGCAAAGTGCATGATGCAAAGTATAAAGCGCGCCGTGTGTGTGCCATGTGCAAGTAATAAGGAGCAGAAATGTAAATCAAGAGGGCAGAAAGTACCTCCCAAGCTCTCCAATAGCCGCCAAGTAAGTCCCCCCGTCCGCGGAAGGTCGCGCTCATGTAGCAATAAAGGGTAGCCAAGCTAGCGCCACCCCAGTCATACCGCCTGACCTGTGACAGGTCTACTAAGGCACTCAACAGAAAAAGCCCAACAATGTTCCCCCTGTCGGCAAACAAAGTGGTCCCGAAGAGGAACATCAGAAAGCTGCGAGCATACTGTGCTGCCTCATCAGGAGTCCCGGGCTCCATCTCCACCCACCGGAAATGGGAAGAGAACCAAGTGTATCGGACTCTCCCCGAAGCTCTATCAACAGGCGGGCGAGCCCCCAGCAGATATATCCAAGCGACCTCCCACTGGCCCATGTCCTCGTCATAAGGGATAGGCCAACCTCCTACATCTAGGCCAGTCAGTACGGCGAAGTCAAACGGGGTCATAGTCAAGTCCCCCGTGGCGAAAAAATGGAAGGAATTGGTGGTATCCCACCATCTCTCCACCAAGACGGCCATCAGCGTCCTCTTGGTAGGACAACGAGATAGCCCAGTACAGAAGGGCCCAAACCCCGTCAAGTCAACCAAATCCCAAACGGCCTCCGGGAGCTCAGCATACCAGTCTCTCGCCGCGGTAGAGCCATACCCCCGCACAGTGCGAGAAGTCACCTGCATTCAGAATGAATACATGTTTCAGCATAAAATGAATAAGCTGCATGCAGATGAAATGAATAAGCTGCGTGCAAATAAAATGAATAGACTGCGTGCAAAGTAAAGTAAGTTGGGCTGCGTGTTCAACTCTCAATCAGTGTGTGCTGTGTGTTCACCATCAATTTGGACTGTGTGTTTAGAATATCAGTGTTTTGGGTTGTGTGTTCAGAGAATCAATGTCTTGGGCTGCGTGTTCAATTCTCAATCAGTGTGTGCTGCGTGTTCACCTTCAATTTGGGCTGTGTGTTTAGAAAATCAGTGTCTTGGGCTGCGTGTTCAATTCTCAATCAGTGTGTGCTGCGTGTTCACCTTCAATTTGGGCTGTGTGTTCAGAGAATAAATGTTTTGGGCTGCATGTTCAACTCTCAATCAGTGTATGCTGTGTGTTCACCATCAATTTGGGCTGTGTGTTCAGAAAATCAATTTGGGCTGTGTGTTCAGAAAATCAGTGTTTGGGTTGTGTGTTCAGAATATCAGTGTTTTGGGCTGTGTGTTCAGAGAATCAATGTTTTGGGCTGCGTGTTCAACTCTCAATCCGTGTGTGCTGTGTGTTCACCTTCAATTTGGGCTGTGTGTTCAGAGAATCAATGTTTTGGGCTACGTGTTCAACTGTCAATCAGTGTGTGCTGCGTGTTCACCATCAATTTGGGCTGTGTGTTCAGAAAATCAGTGTTTGGGCTGTGTGTTCAAATCTCAATCAGTGTGTGCTGTGTGTTCACCTTCAGTTTAGGCTGTGCGTCCAGAAAGTCAGTATGTTGGGCCGCGTGTTCAACCCTCAACCGATGTGTGCCGTGTGTTCACAATCAATTTATGGGTTGAGTATTCAGGAATTCAAGTGATAAGACCGTGTGTTCAGAGTACAAGCAGAATGCAAGAAAAATTCATAATACATTACAGAAAATGTAGGAACGAAGTAAATACCTCTCGTGCCTCATAGGAGAGATGATACTCTGGCTCCCGCAGAAGGAGATCCCCGGGCGCTCGCTCGTCAAAATCGGTGAAATGATGGAAAACAACCCGCGGGAGGATGTGTACTGGTGGGTCATACCTCTCAGGGATGAAGGGGCGAACCCTCGGAGGCAAAGACATGATGTCAGGCTCGCCTCCGGTGCCTGGAGAACCTCCGCCATGGGGAAATTGACCCGCCATTTCAAGAAATCTGCAAAAAGGGCAAAAATGAGCAAAAAATGAGCCAAAATTGGAAAAAGTCAACTCTCGGGAAATAAAAAAGTCAACAAAAGTCAACTCCCGAGAAAATCTTCCAAATATTGAGACAAACACACCTCAAGTGGCGAAAATGAGAAAAGAAGCCCCGAAACCAAAATTTAATCGGTTCAAAGTGCTTAAAACTGAAAGGTTTCGTGAAAACAATTTGCGTGGGACGTTGGAAAACGCGTATAGAGTACAGATCTGAGGGAGAAAATGGTTTGGGAAGCTAGAGAGGAGGATTTCGGAGCTGCACTTGTGAGCCCGAAGTGTTTGGATGGATGTATTTAAAGAAAAGAGGCCGAAAAGACAAAACTGCCCCCGGATTTGGCAAAGTGGCCAGCCGGCCACTTTTTCTGGCAGGCCGGCCATTCACTTTTCAAAAAATGGTCGGTGGCCTCCCTCTCCCAATAAAACTGGCCGGTGGTGTTCCCCACATGCCCTCCAAGGTCCCTGCAAATTTTGGGGAGGATTGGAGTCCTCAGAACCTGAAAAAGTACAAGAGAAGTGCACTTCCTGTCGTGAAATCGCTCCGCCGGAACCTCAGCTTCCACTTTCGATGCGTGTCTCATCATTACTCGTCGAAAGTGAGATATATCCTTTTGAACATGTTGTAACCTCTCCGGGAGGTGGACCGGAGGCCGCGATCGAGTCGCCCTCGCCGAAACGCGCGTTTCCTCACTCGTTGTTTTGTGACAAACAAATATCCTGGTTTATCATGCATGTGACTTGCATTCTCATGCACATACTTGCATTGTTATGCACGTCTCTTTGACATCACCGAGCCTCCGTGCTTGAACCCGCGTTGTCACGCGCGTTCCCTCCTGCATTGCGATGCACTTTTCCATCAACACCGCAATTGTCTGCATTCGATATCAGATTGAACATATGCTGTTAGATCTGTTATGCTTGTTGAGTTTCTTACTTTTGCAGGCACGATATTGTATGTACGGTTCATTTGAAGCTGGTGCGACCAGACGAATCGCGCGGGTATTGTATCTTCTCCGTGTGAGACGCGACGAGAATTGAATAATTCTCTGTATTCATAACTATATGAAATGTAGTTGTTACTTTGCATTCTTGCTTAAAACTGTTGTATCTATTTGCAAATACTTGCTTCATTACAGCTTGTTGCATTTGCATGGTCATGAGGTACCTTCGGCTTCTTGCATTGTCGGTTGCATTTTGCCCCTGCCTGCGGGCATGCCTACGGACACATTTCTTCGCTATTTTGTATGTTTGTCTAAGTCTTCGGCCTTGTCAAAAATGGGTCGTCTCTAGGCTTTGACATTCACTCCCGTCACTTATGACTTTCGAGTTCTGTCAAAGAGGGGCAACTATAGACACCCCATTTTTGACCGACCTTAAGACTCAGACGTCACCGATTGAGCGCTTGGTGATGTTGCATATTGTGCTCGTTCTGAGGTTTCAGAGTCTCGGCTGCGAGCCTTGCCTCCGGACTTCTGGACTCTTTTGTGCTTTGCCTCGGTTTGCGAACCAGGCTCTATTTTCTTTATTTTCTCTTCCTGAAGGGAGGGAGAGGTCTCGTAGATCATCTCTCAGTGGCCGTAGGCTACATTTCGTGGTCGTAGGCCATTTTGCCCGTTTGGAGTCCGATTTCCGATTTTTAGGAGCCGTTGGCCGTGTGCCTCGGTTCGGGACCGCTTAACCATCTCCGTTTGCCCCGGTTCTTGGCATACGTCTTATATCCTCCCTTTTGAGGGACACTGTGGTCCAAGAAACCGACTTCGTGGTCGAACACCACTTCCGGTGCCTAACAGTCAGTTTTTGGGGCCTCGGGCTGCGCGTTTCGGCCTCCGAACCTTCATTTTGCATCGATTTTGGTTCGTTTTTGGCAGGGACCTCTGTTTCATTGCTAGGAAGGTCATAGAAGGATGGGAGGCCAGTAATTGTTCTGTCAGCCAACTTTATCCCTTCATCGCCCTCCGTCGCCCGATTTTTCTAATTTCAAAGCCAATGTTGACCACCCTTGGGCCATTTTCTTGCACCCTAAAACCCATATTTGTGATGTACACATCTGGGAGGCCACCAATATTTGGTGGCCGGCCAGTAATTTCTTTTGAGCCTTTTGAACCCCTCCTAGAAGTGGCCTTTTCTCTCTTCTGGTTCATTCTCTCCAGTTTTTGACCACATGGTTGTGTTGTGCACACATGAGAGGCTCCTTTTTTGGCATGGCCGGCCACTAATCCTCATTGAACCTTTTGACCCTTGGCCGGCCGGCCATGGGAAGAGCCGGCCGGCCACCTGTAACTCCAATAACCAACCGGCCTTGCTCCTTGCTGCAGGTACAGTTCAAATATGTATCTCTTTTCCCCCCAGATTTTGTATCCGGGGGGGCCAACTTTTTAGGAGAAAACTTGAATTGTTTCCCCCCCCATTTTTCCCCCCATTTCTCCCCCTCTTTTGCCTATAAAACCAGCCTCCCAGCTCTGGTTTAGGGGTTAGAAAAATCACCTTTGAGCTCCCATATTGTATCTCTCTCCCTCTACACTTCCAAGCTTCAAACCTCTCAAGTCCTAAACTTATTTCTTCACCAACCCATAGCCCCACCCTTCCATCCTCCATTCCAGCAGCTTGAGGTTGTTCTTCAGAGTCTAGGAGTGCTGCATCTTAGTCCAAAAGGCTGTCAAAGACTAGTCTTCAAGGGTAAGTCCTCTTCTCCGCCTTTTGACCCTTTTCTTGGTTCATATTCTAGCTCCTTGTGCTTACTTTTTTGAGCTCCAACCCTAACTGAAAATAGAATTTTTTTAAGCTCTATTTCATGTTTTTTTAAGGGCCTCTCACTGTTTGAGGCTTCCTTGTGGCACTTGCTTCTTTACCTTTCTTTTATGCCATTTCCTTGCATAGTATTTTAGGCCTATGTATAAATTGTTTTGACCTCTATCATAAACTGTAAAGTGGCTTATTTTGAGCCCTTCTTCAACATTGTTGAAGGGCTCATCACTTTTTGAGGTTTCCATTTACCACTTGCCTTTGTATCTCTCTTTTGGCTCCATTTTTGCATGATTTGTTACCCCCTTGTGTTTGCATTTTTGGACTCTGGGAAAAACTGTAAATGGACTTATTTTGATCCCCTCTTCATGTTTCATTAAGGGTATTTTACTGTTTGAGGCATCCTTTTTATACTTTGTGTTATAACTCTCTTTTTGGCCATGTTTTGCATAGTATTTTGAGCATGCTTGTGCATTGTTTTGGGTTTGATCATAAACTGTAAAATGCCATTTTTTGGGTCCCTCTTCAACATTGTTGAAGGGACCTCTCATGTTTGACGCCAGCAGCCATGACTTGCTTCTTTATCTCACATTTCGGGGCCATTTTTGCATGCTAGCTTAGACCCATTTTTGTTCATTGTTTGGCCTCACCTAAAACTGTAAATATGCTTGTTTTTGGGCTTCCATGAATCTTTCTTCACATTTCATGCTCAAATAATGCATGTTTTGTATAGCTATAGGCCAATGCATATGCCTAGTTTTGTGTTTCGGGTTCATTTCATGCATCGGGTGCCATGTTTCCATGATTCGGGACTGTTTTGGGTCATATATTTAGCGCTGAAATTTGCATGTTTGCATACCATGTTTCACGCCTTGCCATGTCTTGTTAGAGTGGCATTTGTGCCTTAGGGTCGGTCCTCGGTTTGCGTGCATGTGTGCACGCATTTCGAGTGTCTCATTTTCATCTCATGGCCTCTTATGTGAGTGTGGTTGAGATCCACTCATGTTAGTGTATGCCCATTTATGCATTGTGTATGCCATTTTATTTCATAGCATTGCGTATGCTAGGTTGTATGTTAGCGCATTGTGTATGCCATGTTACCTCGTGCATCGTGTATGCCATTTCATAGAAT
This sequence comes from Camellia sinensis, assembly GCF_055761805.1. Classification (NCBI taxonomy): domain Eukaryota; kingdom Viridiplantae; phylum Streptophyta; class Magnoliopsida; order Ericales; family Theaceae; genus Camellia; species Camellia sinensis. The sequence continues at coordinate 90,582,518 of NC_138965.1, forward strand.
CGTGTATGTTAGATTGTATCTTAGTTGCATTTCATGCACATCATGCATATTGCATTGTGCTTGGGATAGAAATTAGCCCAGGCATGGGAAATGAGGTACGTTTCGTACTCCGAGTGACAGAACGTGTCTCAATTCCCAGTCGCCGACACTCCGGATTATCCATGATGGAGTCTACATTTTGTTTTTTTTTTCGTGTGCATTCATTCTATATTGAGTTGCAATTCGACTCCTCGGCCATCATGCATCGAGATGCGTGATTGGTGGCACGAGGATCGAGGCATGCATACATTTGTGAAAATACATTGCCATGCCCTTTTCCTGCTCTCTGTTGCAGCAAATCAAGAATCAGTAGTCTTCCGGGGCTTGGCGCGCTTTCCAAGAAATCATTGCAAAATAGAGGCTAATTGGGGCATCGCAGCGGATTTCCGTGCAAAGACAACCCGAGCATGCATCATTCATCATCCAGAGTAAAGTCAAGGCAGTCCCTGGCTTGCATGCCAGTTTTATTGTTTTCTTAGTTAAATTTGTAATTTAATTAGGATTTTGTAATTATTTGGACTGTAATATTCATTTGGGACTGTATATTATTTTATTCGGACCCTCCGTGCGAGGGCACAACTGTAATAAGTGTGCGTGTGTGTGATGCATGTCTTCCAACCCCACGTCTTTCTCCCTTTTATTTACCTGCTTATGATGGTTAGATTAGGGCATATTTCAATTAGCATACAGTATGATAGCATGTTTGCATTCATTCATCTGTTTTGCATGCACCGGGCTCGACGCATCATACTAACTGCATTGTATTTTCAATTCCAAATTGAATACATGTTAGCTGTAGCATTTCATATGCCATGTTTAGAATAGCCGAGCCTGCTATAGTTGCATTTTTGCATGTGTTGCATTAGGCATTTTTGTATAGTTAGGATCATGAATGGATTTCTAATTAGCTTCTGCTTTGGCTTGGAGTACTCGGTAAGTTTTATGCTTTAGCATCCTTGCATGTGTGTGAGTGACTGCCATGATAGCATGCTTACCATGAGGCTAATTGCTTATGTGATATAACTGCCTAAATGCCTGTGGGTGAAGGTTGGGTTATTTGGATTGGAACAATTCATCAAATGTGTGTTTTAAGCCCACTAGATAGTGGCAAAATCATGTTTTCTAAGCCCACCCGAGGGTGGCAAATCCATGTCTTAGCCTACTTGCGAGTAGCACCATCAAACCATCTTTCAAAAACAAATATGAAATGTTTTGTTCCAATTCAGGTGATCCAGTCTATACTTGTACGCTGTGCGCATCATATAGTAAATCTAGGCTAATAACCGGAATAAGAACACACAATGTTTTTCAAAAATAGATATCATGGTTAGTAGAGGCCGATCTTTGATCGGGCGAGCGGGGGTGCTCACGAAGTGACCTTCCCCAATCGTACCCAAGTTCTCGAGCCAAGGCAACTTTGGTGATGACGGACACGTGGCCTTAGGCAACGAGTCAGGGTTTCCTAAATTTTCCAAAATAAAATATTTAGGTGGCGACTCTGTATCTGGCAAAGCAGTCCATGTTTGATACTTCTTTTCTAAAAATCTGTTTTCTCAAAACGATTTGCCGGATTTGGATTCTTTGGTTCAGATTAAGAACCGTGACAATTTGAGAGTCCTGAACTGTAGTGAGCCCAATATCGAACAGAACGGGAGAGCTCGTTCCTCCGGGGCGTTCGGGGACGTCTACAACATCCTATGTTCTTATATCATGCATTATAAGATGACATCTTGGTATTTGCTTGTTACTGAGAATCATGCTAATAACCTCTAGCTAACTAAGCTCTTCTAGCCACCTGTTGTGGATTCTTGATGTGAAGGCCTTGGAATGATCATTGATATATATAGGTTTGCAAGTTAAACTTGTTTTGCCTCGATTAAACTATATTATGTTCAAAATATGATCTTGTGATTGATTTTATTAAAATCATTGGTGTTCATTCATTACCACTCTACTGTATTACTATTCACTAGGCTTTGGCTCACCATCTCCCCTATATGTATGTAGGTGATGATGAAGAACAAATTCAAGAAGAAGGGTCAAGCTAGGAGTCTTTTTTTTTTTTTTTTTTTTTTTTTTTGTACTTTTGGGAGTGGTGGTTTATAGATGACAGTCTTGTATGTATGTTTTGGTTTTTGTTAGGAGTATGTTTGTTAATGTTGTACTTTTTCTTTTGTTGTGGGACTTGTAAATGTCAAAGATAATAAAAATGAGAAGCTTGCTTGTTTTGTTTCATATGACTTATGCACATGCTCTGAATGGATTCTTTGTAATTATTAGACAAATATTTCCGCATATGCCCCAATGTTATTGTTTTAGTCTTGTCTTATCTTGCCAGGCCTTTGGTAGTCAGATACTATTAGCCAGTCATTACTATTATCCTGTTTAGGACCGGATGGGGTCGTGACACCAAGTCATAAAGCTTAAAACTATTGGTGCAAGGATTTAAAAAATTCTTCAACTACAAAGTGCATACGGTTGAAACCGCGAAATAGCAAAGAGAAAAAATTCGAACTTTAAACCAAAAAGTTCAAAGGGATTCTTAAAAGGAGAATCATCAAAGAAGTGAAAAAGTGAGTAAACATCCGAACTCGAAGATATAGATATAGCAGAAATCCCTTTTATAATCGAAAAATCATTTTATAATCCTGGACTAGCACTAGAAACTAACAAACTTTTCAAAGAAATTTGGTTTGCTCTACGCAACAATAAATGAAAAGATAAGCGTAGAATTATCAGCTCTCTTACTGATTATGTTGGGTTTCTAGAAAATGAACCTAACACCATTTGCAATGACGAAAAAATAATTTTTTTTAAAAAGAAATATATATGTTTTTTTTTTCCTCCAAAAGAGCTTGCTAAGAAAACTAAACAAATTGCTAAAACACAAGATGAACACGAAAAAAAACTTCATATGCCATCCTTAGTAGAATCCTTAAATTGGGATTATGGTTGGCTAAGTCTTAAGTTATCAATAGATAAAATCAATATGCACTAGATTGAACTGGGAATTATTGATTTTTGAAAGATGATTTTCAGCTCTTAAATGAATTTCCATAAATAGTTAAATATGTTATTACAATTATAGTAGCAAGCTCGATGCTTATTACGGTACAAATCGTGTCTACTTTGGCTGAAAGAATTAACCATATCAGATCTGGTATCTATACTCAATAACTAGTAGAAATCCTTTCTACCATGGTAAAAAAGAAAGATCATAGAAGGGATATGATTCTATAATCAACAAAATTGATAAGATCTTGTTTTTCGATAACACATTGGAAACTCTTTTCCAACATTCAGAAGCAATCTACTATGATAGGAAGAGAGTCGTGGTGGTAAGAATCGACCAAGTCTTCATTGCATTGAAAGCCGCCAAGCTAGGAGAAGACAAAGCAAAGAAAATACTCAAGATGCTCCAAGAAGAGATAATTGAAGCACCAGACATGTCTGTAGCTGTTTCAGAACTCTACAAAATCATGAAGAGAGCCCAAATTTACTCTGAATCAATACAGGACATGGACCTCTATAGTTTTGAAAAATGAGCAGATGTTCATATGACAAATCAAGCCAAAAAAGACAGGAATGTTTTAGACAAGTCATATGAAGAATAAGGCCAAAGAAGGCTCACATGACAGAAGAAGCCAAAAGAAAGATCATATGACAGATACAGCTAAGGAGACATAACAAAGTGGATCATATAGTGAATAAAGACAAAGAAGTCACATCTTGAATAAAATCAAAGTGGTGGAGATACTACCACTAACTTTGTTAGTTTCAATAAATCAAAATGTAAAAGGTTTCTTCTCTTGTTACAAGAACCTTATCTTTTAATTTCATGCATTTCAATTCCGAAGTTGAAGTCTACTCTTTGCCTATAAAAAGGTGTGATGTGTCTTGTAGAAGTAGAGTCAAGAAGCAGAGTCTTATAAGTGTACAAGAGTATTCTCTCTATCTTTCTTGTAAACATTGTAGTTTTCAAGTATTCAATAAAAGTTTTTTATTTCCATATATACTTTGTCTACTGCCTTTTAATTTTCTAGAGATCAGAGAGTAGTGATTCAAGTAGAGTAATATTCATCGAGAGTGAGAGATTACTCTTCTGTTTACTCGTCGAAATGCTTGAAAAGTATTCGCAACAAATGAAGCAAGATGGATATGGAAAAGCAAAATCTTAAGATAATTTTATAAATAATCAGTATTTTCTATTTTTATTGCAAATATTATTATTTTTAAAAAAAATCCACATCATGTGTAAAAAATATTATTTTATTTCACATCATCGCCACATCATCGTACCTAGTCATTCAGGGCAGTTTTGGGCTAACAAAATCTGTGTGGATGTAGCATCACTCTTTATTTATATTCCCTAAATGCAAACACAAACACACTACACATACACGAAAGAGAAAAATTAAATAGATTTACACATTTTGAAACTAATTATTTACCTTCACAAAAGAAAATTTTACTATATAGATAAAATAGAGAATACATGTTAAGGAGAAATTCTATTATACACACCCATTGAAAGGGGTGTATCATATGCACTCTTAATTATGTCATTTTCTTCTTTAGTTATGATTAATTTTCTTCTTTAGTTATGATAATATTTTAATTATGACTCATAAGATCTTTGGTTATCTCTTATCTAATATTTGGTTTTGACTTTATTATTATTATTTTTTATAGTTATGATTCAAAAAATATAAAACTAATCCTAAGATATATTAAAATTGATAAAAGCAGTAATCTAAAAAATGATTGGCCAATCTAAAATGGACTGATAGAGAAAAATGATTGGTCAATCTGAAAGACTAAGGCTCTGTTTGGTAGAGTTCTGGAACGTTAGTTCTAGAGCTTGATTTGCACATGATGTTTGTTTACGATTTTCAAAAATTAATTCCATACTTAAAAGGCGGGAAAATTTGGGCTAACCGGATCATCCCACCGGACGTCCGGCTGGTTGACCGAAACATTGAATTTATTTTTTATTTTTTATTTGCAATTAATGCATGTTAATTTTTATATATTCAATAAAAAATATATTTTGAATTTTTAAATTTTTTTATGAGTTTTAAATAGAATTTTGAGTTGTGTATTTGGTTATGAGTTGTAAGTTTTTGTATCAAATATCATATGTCACATCAAAAATTCTCTACTTTATTTAAAACTCTTTTTAAAACTCATTCACCGAACAAATTTTCCACACTCAAATCATAATTCAAAAACTCACAAACTCAAAATACAATTATATTCTCAAATCATATTCAGAAAACTCTACCAAACGCAACCTAAAGTGTTCTCCCAATTTTATCATATTTTTAGAAATGTCTTTTTATTTTTGGAAATTTTTTTAAAATACACATAATAATTTATTCAATGCCTATATTTAATAATAATAATAATAATAATAATAATAATAATAATAAATTTATACGTCTAGGTACGTACCCACAAGAACCAACGGGGTTGGCTCGATTGGTCATAACTCTCGCATCTTATTAGGAGGTCATTAATTCCAATCTCCCCACTTGCGTAAGAGTCTTATTACCCATACTTTAATTGAGGTTTTCTCTCACTTTGAAAGTTTCTTTGTAAAAAAAATTTATATTGTATTTGATTTTCATTATTATGATTATAAATCATTGAATTTCATTACCTAATTTTAATTTTTTTTATTTAAAAAAAATTACCTGATTGGTACATATTTTGCATTCCTAATATGCATGTAGCCATATTGATATATAAACCTGTATGAAATACTTACCTACCTTATATATATATATATATATATATATATATTAAAAAAATGAAAATTTTGTTAATAAAAATAAGCAATGAACATGAAACATTGATAAGATACATCAATAAAGTAGAGGCAATACTTGTATGACATAGGGTATGTTTAGTTTGAGTTTGAGAGATGAGTTTTAGAAATAAAAAGTATGAAAAGTTGTTTGGTTTGGTTTTTTTCAAAAGATGTTTTGGAAAATTATTTTGAGAAAGAGTTTTGGAAAAAAATGATTGATTTGATGTGTATGAGAGAGATATTTGTTTGGAAAACTTGTAAACCAAACAAGTTTTGGAAAATTTTTTTGAAAAAATTTGTTTGATTTGATTACTTTTAAAAATTTATTTGTAAAAAATTTTTCTCAAAAAATTTTAAGAAACACAAACCAAACAAGGACATAATTTTTGAATTACCCCACCTTGCATAGATTTTTATTGTTTGTTTTGTGGCCTAAAAAGTACAATGATGACGAAGCTCAAAAATAGTATATAAGGACATAAAAGAAGATAGGTATACACTCCTCCAAACTGAAAAAACCACACAGGATTGATTTCTTTTGTAGATGTTGAAGCAAGAACCAATTATGTTGTTATGGAATCCCATAGTCTTCTCTCTTCTTCCCTTGTTCTTCTACATGCTATTCTTCCTTACCAAGTGGTTGTCCAATTTTATCACTCCAGAAATAGCCCACAAAAACCCACCGCCTTCTCCCACAAAGCTCCCAATTATTGGGAACCTTCACCAACTTGGCTCCTACCCTCACCGCTCACTCCAATCAATGGCCCTTAAACATGGACCTCTCATGCTTCTTCACCTAGGCAGTGTCCCAGTCCTCGTTGTCTCATCTGCAGTTGCAGCTCGTGAGGTATTGAAAACCCATGACCTAATCTTCTCAAACAGGCCTAAATCAAGCATTACTAGAAGACTTTTCTATGGCCCCACGGATGTGGCGTTCTCTCCCTATGGAAAATATTGGAAGCAGATAAGAAGCATCAGTGTGCTTCAACTTCTAAGCAACAAGAGAGTCCAATCGTTTCAAAGCGTGAGAGAAGAAGAGACACGCCTTATGATTGAGAAGATTACAGAGTCTTGTTCTTCCTCTTCACCGGTGAATTTGTCTGAAATGTTCGTGTCTCTTACAAACAATATAGTGTGTAGGGTTGCTTTGGGGAGGAAGTACAATAGAGGGGAAGGGGGAAGGAAGTTCATGGAGTTGCTGGGAACCCTTGTGGAGGTACTTGGTACTTTTAATGTAGAGGATTATATCCCCTGGCTTGCTTGGTTGAATAGGATCAATGGCTTTGATGATAAAGTGGACAAAGTTGCTAAAGAGATTGACAAATTACTAGAGGGTATGGTTGAAGAGCATATGATCAGTCAAAATCAAAGAGAAAGTGAAAGGAAGAGCAATGGGAGTGGTGGTCATGAAGGTGAAAGGCCACAGGACTTTGTGGATGTTTTGCTTGAAATTCAAAGAGATAAAGGGGCTGGCTCTCTTCTTGATAGAGATAACATCAAAGCTGTCATCTTGGTAAATACATCACTCATGTGTTCTCTTTTTCATTTCTATGCTTTGTTGACAAGAAGTTTTTTTTTTTTTTTTATCAGCAAAGAAAAATTTCATTTAACAGCATGAAATTAAGAGTACAGGAAGATGACATGCATCGAGAGAGATTCGGAAAGTACGAAATACCCCTACTACTGCTACTCGCATCCATACAACCAACCCCTTAGCCTCTCAATTTTTTTTTTTTAAATAAATACATAAAAAAGTTAAGAAGGACTTAACAAGAAATAAAGACATGAATCCCCACATAATCTACCCACCAAAACACCCAAAACAAACTAAACTAAACTAAACAAACCCAACTCCCAAGTTGCCGAACCACCCAAACTAAAGTCAAATCACCACCCACTCTCCAAGACCACACCTCAATCTGCCCACGCCTGCTGCCCACGCCTGCTGCCACCCTAGCCCACGCCTACTGCTGCCAACTCCCATCTCCCAAAGTCCACTCCGCCAGACCTGCTGCTAATCCGGCCAACCACTCCTAAGCTGCTAATCCACATTTACCACCGGCAAACTCCCCTGCTAGTCCCTGAGATTTTAGCCCCAACATTGCAGCTCCACCAATGCAGATCATCACCCACATTGCAGCTCCAGTCATTGCAGAACACCGCCCACACAACACCCAACAATCAACTCACCCACTGAACATCACCCAACAGTTCTTGCTCATTGCCAAACAAGCCACCCCACGCCACAGTTGCTGGAACACCCGAATCGCAGCACACCGAACCCACTGGGAATCCAAACACCGACCAACCAACAAATCATCTTCCTTCTCCAGGTCTTCTCCTAACACCCCTCAAACTCTCACACGAAGCGAAGTGCTCGAGTGAAAACCAAACAGATCTGGAACACCTCCGACACCCAAGTTCCGCCCAAACCAAGCATCAAACCTTCTCCAAAAATCTGAACAAGAGTTCACCCCTCAAGCTCCACCTCACAAAAGAGCGCTCGAGTGAAGTTCTGGACGTCCCCAACTGAAAACAACACACCAATACCCCGAAGAGATCTGCTAGAACGGCTTGGAAACACCAACAAAAACACCGCAGCACACCAAACACTCACCGCAGCACACCAAACACTCCTAGGTGGGAAAATAATGGGGGACTCAAGTTTATTAACGGGAAGACAACCAACAAACACGAAAGAAGCTAGCCCAGCCGACCGCCATAGCCAAAGGCGGCGGCCGGCCGGCCCAAAGAGAGGCTTGGGGAGGAGGTTTTTAGAAAGAGAAAGAGGGGAAAAAAACTGAAGAGAGAGAAAGAGTTTGGACTATGGATTTGGAAAAGGAAAAATAAAAGGGAAATGGAAAAAGAAAAAAGGTTGTTGACAAGAAGTTAATGAGTAATGATATTAAAATAGAATTTTCGTACAAAAAATATATATTTTTTTTCATATAATCTTTCTGTATGTAAATTATTTTCTTTTTAATTGGTTTTTACTCCTTGCCTAATTTCATATTGGAAAATCTTATTTATACAAAAATAATGCCGTGATGACATTTTTATAATTAAATATTATTTAAATAGATATTTTTGAATTTGTTAATTAATTGGCATTTCTATAAATTCTGATTTGTTCTGTTTTTATATCACTATTTTTGGATATGGAGAAGAGGTTTTGTTTTGGTTGCTCTTTTGTTGTTGGGTCTCAACATTGCTTTATTACTTAAGATAATTCTTGGATTGATTTATAAAATCCCAAGCTCAAAAAAGTCACATGTGAATTTAAAATTCTTAAGATATGATTTTCTGTTTTAAAATTAAATTTTAAGATTCCAAATCTCATAATATAAAAATTTTATTTAGTTTCTCTTGTTGCAAAGATTCCATTTGGTATCCTTAATTTTTATGATTATAATTTTTTAGATTGTGGTTGTTTGTTCTATTCTAGTTGAGTTGCTTTTATTTATGTTATGAGTCTTTGTAGATTGGTTGGTATAATTTTTACTTATTAGACAGAAGTATTTTAAATAAATTAAAAAAATGATTATTTTGAAGTTACAAAAGGGGTGCTATTAGTTTTAATTTTTTGATTATTTATTTTAACTTACAATGAACGGTATCAAACAGGCTCATTATTAACTTAAAAGAATTAAAATAATTTGTAAACATGTTTGATACAACTCTTGATAATTTATTATATAATTGAACTTATTTAATTTATTATAATTAAAAAAAAAACTCGGAATTTGAGCTTTGTAACAAAGTAAATCATAAATTTTTAATTTTGTCTATTTTTATTAAGTAAAATTTATGAAAATTTTATTATTTTAATCATTAAACTCAATGAAAAATATATTTTAGACATTATATATATACATATCAAGTTAAATGCCTAAAATATTTTTCTGATAAATTTTACTTAATGAAAATTGACAAATAATTTAAATTAAAAACAAATCAGAAGATTATGATTTAAATTAATAAAGTTAAAAATTCATTATTTATTTACAAAAGTCAGATCTTGACATATATATATATATATATATATATATATATATTTTATGTGTGTAATTGTTCCTAATTTTTTTATTGCACAAACATCAAGAATACGCTCAAAAGCTATGAATAAGGCCTCGTTTGGGAACATGTTAATTTAGTAATTTTTTGACTATTTGGCTAAAATATGAGCTAAAAAAATTAGTATGTTTGGGATGACTTTTTGACTTTTTACGAAAAGATGTGCAAAAAGTAAAGAGAAAAGAGGATCGTTGACTTTTTAGTATGTGTTGTTGACTTTTTGACTAATTTAATAACTTTTTAATTTTTGACTAAAAAATTTAAAAATTTAGTTGCCAAACGAGGCTAGGTCAAAAGCAATGTAACTTTTTTGTCCATACTTAAAGGTTCAAATAAATTTTTTAAAAAAAAGGTACAAATTGTATTTAAGAAAATCTCTATTTTTTTAGGGGCAACGTAAACTAAAAATGTCAAATAAAAGATAATTAACAATTTTAATAAACGCCATTAATTGGCTTTTTAAACAAATAAATTAAATAAGTTTATGTACCAAAACAAACCCACCAAGGATCCTCTAGAGTGTTTTTTTTTCTAAAGTTTCTTAAAGCGGTGTATTGTGTGGTTAAGATTTAATGTTGAAAAATTGATGTGACTTGTCAATAAATTAAATTAAGTTTATGTACCAAAACAAACCCACCAAGGATCCTCTAGAGTGTTTTTTTTCTTAAAGTTTCTTAAAGTGATGTATTGTGTGGTTGAGATTTAATGCTGAAAAATTGATGTGACTTATCATTAAATCTCAACTACACAATACACGACTCTAAGAAACTTTAGAAAAAAAAAACTCTAAAAGATCTTTGCTCAAACAAACCATGGTTTTTTTAATTGCGTTTCACCGAGGGTATATCACAATGATGAAAGTACTTATATGTATTAAGATCCGTTTGGAAATGTGTTATTTTGGTTAAAATAATATTAAAAAAATCAAAAAATAAAAATAATTTAACTGATACAAAAAGTTTGCCTTATTTCACTTTCACTCTACTTCTACACTTTTTTTTTTTGATAAAATATTATTATTTTCGAATATATTAATTTTCTTCATCTCATATTTTAATTAAAAATTTAAAAAATAACTAAAAAAGTGACTTCTGAAAATGACTATCATAACACTGCAATCACCCTAAGAAGCATAGTTGTCAATCTCGTGCTACACCAGCCAGTACAGGCTAGTATGTACGAGCAAGGATCCTCTAGAGTGATTTTTTCCTAAAGTTTCCTAGAGTGCTACATTGTGTGGTTGAGATTTACTGGCAAGTCACATCAATTTTTCTGATGTGACTTGCCAGCAAATCTCAACCACACAATGTAGCACTCTAGGAAACTTTAGGGAAATTTCACTCTAGAGGATCCTTGGTGAGTATGTACTATACCAAAGAGAAAACAAAATACAAATAGGTCAATACCATCCCGATTCATTTCTCTATGAACTCCGGCTAATTCAATAAATATCAGACAATATCGGTTGAACAATATAATTTTGATGGAATTGAATGGTACATAAGTAAAATGAATTTTTAAATTTATTATTTTACTTATATATATTATATCAAGTATATTATTTCATATACGTTATAGCCCTAAGAAAACAAAGCAATGCAATACAACTTTGAATCCTTAAATTATGTGCTCAAATATATTATATGATTAAATTATTTGCTATTAGATAATGTTTTTAATACAAATATCATACCAATTGAAAAAAATAGTACTTTGTCCAATACGTGATTAACAACTTTGCCAAGAAGTACATGGAGATCGTCTTTCATTTGAGAGATAAAAGAATTAAGGAATTATTTTGTGCATACCTCAAAGACCGCATTTTGCACGTCTTTTTTACACGTCTTTAAGTTTATCTACCAAATTTTATGGGAAAAGAGATAGTTTAAGAAATTATTTTAATTCGTTATTTTAGTTGGTTTTAGCTTCTCTTTTTATATGACATCAAATTATAGCATAGGCAAAGAAACATTCACTTTGATATTAAAGATTAATAGTTATAAATTTAAAGGTGATTCAAATTATTTTAAAAACTCAATATAGCTAATATTACAAACATTCCCTTATTAAAGGTAACAATATAGCTAATATTAAAGATAACAATGTTCTTCTTACAAACATTCCCTTATTAATCTACATTGACTCTACCTTGATTACTAAAAAAAAAAAAAGGTGATATAATTAGTTTGTATTGATTTGTATAAAACTACTTCAAGTCGATAGATTTGTACTCATGAAATTGTTTAAGTAGTTAAAGTACAAAATATGAAAAATTTTGTGTGTGGGGATACGTTGTGGCAAGAATAGCCACTCAATTAGACAAACACGGTTGACTTTATCACTAAGTTATCTATTTTTGTTAATTTTTTCATAGGACATGTTTGCTGCTGGAACTGATACTATATACACAGCCTTAGATTGGACAATGGCGGAACTCTTAAGGCACTCAAAAATCATGAAGAAATTGCAAAATGAGGTGAAAGAAATAGCCAGAGGCAAGCTTAACATAACTGAAGAAGATTTAGAGAAAATGTACTACTTGAAAGCTGTAATCAAAGAGAGTTTGCGATTGCATACTCCACTTCCATTATTGGTTCCTCATGAATCAACCCAGGATGTTAAAGTAATGGGCTATGACATTTTAGTTGGAACACAAGTACTTATCAATGCATGGGCGATTGGCAGAGATCCATTCTCATGGGAAGATCCAGATGAGTTTCAGCCAGAAAGGTTCTTGAATAATTCCATAGATGTCAAAGGAAATGACTTTGAATTGATTCCTTTCGGTGCTGGTCGGAGAGGTTGCCCAGGTACCCTATTCGCTATGAACGTCAGTGAGCTTGCATTAGCAAATGTTGTACACAAGTTTGCGTTTTCATTGCCCGACGGATCAATGGAGAAAGATTTGGACATGAAGGAAGCAACCGGTATTACCATCCATAGAAAGAACCCTCTACTTGTAAACGCAACTCCATATTGTTCAACATGAGAGAATGCCTTCATGAGTGATCAAGAAAAGATCACATATGTGGTTATTGGTGGAGTTGTTATACTATTTTGTTGTAAAATAATATGTGCCTAGACATACAAATTTGGCACATGGGTCTCTATTCTTCCCTGTCCTAATGTCTTTATTCTAAACAACATTTTTATAATGATGAGTCGCTTTAGTTATTTCATGGGGCAGAGGTGATTACTGGTTCAAAATAGGAAGACAAAGGAGACAGGAGGTAAGATATAGTTTTGAATTCTAGATCAAATTTTGTGTTCAAGATTTTAAAACTTACACTATATCTACATGGTAGTCAATGAGTTGAGCAAAAGTTATAAAAATATTTTAAGCTCTTCCATTGCATAATGATCACATATGCCATCTTTATATATTCATGAAAAAGTTAATGACTTTTTCTACTATTTGGATAGTTGCTTCAAAGTTTAGAGTGAAATTCTCTAACTTGAATAGGGTTCATTATCATTTTAATAAATGAGAATTTACGTGTAGGTCTTTATATGTGGATTTGTTATTCAATAGGTCTTATGATAATTAATGATATTTTTTATTAAACATTATTAAAAAAGGTCATTAATTATTAATTTTTAGTAACAGTTTGAAAATTTTATTATAAAAAAATGCCATCAATTATAAGTTTTAGCGATAGTTTAAAAAAATTATCACAAAAAAGTCACTAATTTTCAACTTTCAACAATAGTTTAAAAAATTCATTACAGAAAAGTGTAGACACCCCATTTTGACATGCCTTAAAACTTGGGCACTTTTTTCCGAATACCCGATGATGGAAATTAGAATGTGTTATATTACAAATTTCTCATCAGTCAGATTGAAACTTAATCCCAACCTTCACATATTTTGGCTAAATTATTTTAGACCACTTAAACATATTTTATTAATTTAGTATTTTATAATTTTACATAATTTTATGTATTTGTATATATTTTGGGTATTTTTTTTCTTTTTAAATTGATATAAATATTATATTTTAGATATTTTAGAGAGTGGTCGGCGATCGCCTTCTCCACTCAAATCATATACATATATATTAGATAGGAAAAGGAGAAGTTTGAAAAAGGAGAGGATTTAATTTTGTTTTTCAAAAAGGAGAAAGGAGTTGTTGGAGGGTCTTGGTATGTTGTCGGGGGAAAGGAATGATTTAATTTTGTTTTTCAAAAAGGAGAAAGGAGTTGTTGGAGGGTCTTGGATTGTTGTCGGGGGAAAGGAATGAAGTTGATTTTAAAAAAAGGGTGAGGGGATTGGAATGGAAGGGAGAGAAAAATTAAGTTCAAGAAGGAAGAAAAAAAAAAAAAAAACGGAACACACACCCCTCTCACTCTTTCTATCTCTACATATCATTTTATTCTCAACCTCTTCACTAATATTTCGCTCTTCATGTTCAAAACCTCTTCACTAATATATGACTCTTTATTGCAAAACTATCCAAAAACAACATTAAAGCCAAATTTTTGAATTTTCTAGCTGGGATTTCAAAAACATATTCCATAACGTGAGGGAGTTAAGAAAAAAGTTTGTAATTAGAAAAATTCATTACTTCCTCCAAAGGTGAGTTTTTGCAATCTTCTTATTTATTTTATTTATATTTCTTTGTTAATCTTCTTATTTATTTTCTTTCTATTTTTAATTTTTTTTTTTACCCAAAATTTTTATCTAAAAGGTCATAAAGATCTACTGTTGAAAGTTGATTATAAAAATCTGCCCCATTATTTGGTTCATCTTCCCATTGTTCATCATCTTCAAGTATTGGTGACTCATGGGAGACACTATACTGATGGTCCGGATACTGACTTTCATCGACAAAGGTTTCTTTGTTGAAGGGGAAACCTGGAATACCTAGATTATAGTAGATCTTCTAGATTTTATTCTCACAAACGAGATGCCCGTAGTTTCCATTATAAGCTAATAGAGGATTATTAGCAAATTTCCTTAATATATTAAGCTGATTAAAAAGTTTTTGCATAGCCAAGGCCTTTTGTAGAGAAGTCCTAGGTATCTTGGGAATGTTGAAGTTCCTTTGAAGTACATTTTATGCTTGGCGGGAATAAACCTTATTCCTTTCCATTCTGGTAGCTTGCTATCAATTAAAACTTCAACAAATGGATGAAGCTCTTCCATTATATACAAAGTACTGAATGAGCAAGTTTATTTCCAAAATTATCTGTCTAATTTGGTTTTGAAAAAATTATTCTAGAGACAAAACCGTAATCTAACAATTGTGTTTTTGTTCGATGATGAGTTTTGCCTTTAATTACTATCTCTAGTGGCTAAAAGTGGCTCGATTTATCTGGCAAAGACAGATTCCGAAGTCGAGATTACACTGACATCTTCCAAAACATTCAAGCCTTTCTCTACATGGTCTTTCTTGTATAAATGGTTGTTCTTCATCATTGTAGAGATAAGTCCATTGATATGTTATACCAGGGCACTGAACTCCTGCTATAGAAAGGTCCTAGAGAAACTATTGTATTGTAACTAGCTCATTATTTTCACTATCATTGGCTAGGGTATAAACATATATATATATATATATATATATATAAGGCTTAATATCCTCAAATTCATGGCTTTTCTCACAAAAGATTGAATGATAGAATGCCTGAAGAAATACATTCTAGCACTCAATCGACCAAATTCCTCACTAGTGAGTTGTTTGATGTCTTGGATTTGATCTAGAGTGGGTGATCTATATGAAGTTATTGGTTTATGCTAGCTGGTTAGGGTTCGAATGGTTGCTCTCAATTATTTTTCTTCGTCTCGAAACTGATCTAGCTTTTCACTGACTCTTTTTCCTTTATCCGTGATTTTCTTGAAATTTTTGGTAAGGCCTTCACAATGTCTGCACAATTGAAGAGAATTTTGTGATTTTGTATTAGGCTGAGGGTTAGTACAACAACTTCATTTTATCTGGCTGATTGGAACTCCACTTGTAGCAAGAATAGATGACTGCATCTTGCCCAATGTGTCTAGATAATCTTTAGCTGCTTGGCTAATAACGTAACTGGTTCCTATTTGTCTGAGGGCATATGTACTGGTTGACTCAAAATCATAAAATCCTTTAAATTGGGGTAAGGGAAAATTTTTGACTAAAGGTTCAACTTCTATCCAGTCATGGTATATGCCAGGTTTGGCTCCTTTAGCTACGACATAGAAAGAAAAACTTTTAGACAAAGGTTTATTTTGGATTTTTGAAAAGTATATACTGAGAGAGTTTAGGACTGACAAATGTTTAGTTGGGTGGTTAAGGTTATTCCAAAGGTTATCTAAAAGATACTGTTGAACCTGGTCTAGCAAGATTCCTGTTAATGGTTTGAACTTGGCTCTGCCCTCATAGATTGGAAGATCAAATCCCCCAAAGTTCATTGTTTTGCTGTTCTCCATTATCTGCACAAAAATTAAACTGATTTTTTTCTTTTTCTAAATAGATTTTCCTACTTAGCCAATCTGTTAACTTATTATCACTCCCTTTAATATGCTCAAATTCTACTTTATGTGTTCGTCCTACTATACAATCCAAAAAATTTTCCCATTTTCTGCTACTAAGTTTACGTTCATTAAGTTTATTGTGAAATTTGACTGTAACCTCACAATTAGTTCTATAAGTAAAAGGTTTCTGTAAAAATAATCTGAATTTATTTATTGCATATACTACTTCCAATATTTTAAACTCTAAACTAGTCATAGTTGTATCTTTTTCTTTAAATTTGCCAAAACTATATTTACAAATACGCTCTTTATTCTTACTATCATATATACCAAATTCAGCTAATAGTACTGTTCCCCATCCTAGCTGGTTTCCATTGGTTTCTATGATTATATATTCTAATTAATGGAAGTTGTAAGTCGGGTAGCTTCCTGCAAATATCTTTAATTTTCCTTACCAATGCTATATTTTGTTAGTTAAAATACTTTTTTCCCGTGGGTGTGGTCTTGCTATATAATGGTCATATTATCTTACTAAGATTAGAAATGTACATTCGTGTATAATTTAGAATTCATAAAAATGACTGAAGTTGTCTTGTATCTTCTAATTTATTTACATAGTCTAAAATTTTCTTTACTATGTGTGGTTGTAGTCTTATTTTTCATCTTCTAACTCCATTCCTAAAAACTTTATATGAGGTTTATTTAATACCATTTTTCTTTTACCAATTATTATTCCATTGGTTATAAATTCTTCTAATACTACATATAAATGATTTATATGGCTATTTTTATCTAGGCTAAATACTAATATTATCATCTATGTATACCAATACGAAATTATATTTATTAAATATACTATCCATCTTACGTTGAAATATGGAAGGTAAATTTTTAAGTCTAAAAGGCATAACTAGCCACTCATAGTGTCCGTGTGGGTAACAAAAGCTTGTCCAAGGTATGTTTTCCTTATCTATTTTTATTTGCCAAAATCCTGACTTGCAATCAAATTTACTAAATATTCGGGCTGTCTGTATTCTATTTATAAGCTGGTCCTTATCTGGAATAGTATACTTATCATCTTCTGCGTTATCATTTAACCTTTTGTAATTTATAACCATTTGAGCTTTCTCTCATTTTATCTCTGCATGGTTTCTTACCATAAATACGGCACTTCGATATGGACTATTACTGGGTTAAATTACTCCTACATCTAATGACTTTTTAATTTGTATTCTAAATTCCTCTATATCTGCTGGTGTATGATCTATTTGTGCTGATATAATCCTATAATCTTTATTTTTTATATCTAAGCTAGCTAAAACTTTTCTTCTTTCCCAGTATTGCATGGGATGTTCTCCTAAAATTTATGATCTTTCAACTAATCTTATTATTTCATCTAAATCGTTTAATGTTCTTTTGTATACTGGTTTTTGTCTCAACTTTCCTATTTTTGCAAAAAAAAATTCTAAATTAACAATTTGGTTAAACTCTTCTAAGCTCCAAGAGTAAGTTTTTTCTTCTAATACTAAATCTTCTATATCTAAATCTTCTAAATAACTGTTAGCTATCTCCTCACTAGGTATATACTTTTAGGCTAACTCAGGAAAAATATTTCTACTAGGAAATAAAAGACTAGCAGAAATGGAATCTACTCCTGTGGTACCACCACGCTTCACATGCAACTCTGATGAATGGGTGATTGTGCTAAGGGCATATGCGGTGGGTGTATGCACGATACATTTGAAGAAACTTACACTACTATAGCTGATAAACATGCCACCTCGTAGACTGAGTATGAAATTAAGTCCTAAGATGAATGGATGGTTTTGTCAAGCCTTTCTAATCCAAACTTAGGACAAAGGGAACCATTCGATATGTTGAGCTTGTGAGCCTATATGATGAAAACTAATTTATGCTCCATTAATGCAATTTGTATATGTTTGTCTAGTGTCATTGGCTATACCGACTAAAGTTGGGGTAACTAAAGGTGAACTCCATCATGGTGGAACTATATGTTGTTCAATGTACGATTTACTAGCTCCTGCATCTATCATGGCATTTATACTAAGAGTTTTTTTTTTTTTTTCTGCAAATTTGATTACACAAGAAGTCTCAACTGAATTTAGTTTAGGTATGACAGGGTAATTGAATGGTAAGTAAGCTTTGTCAGACTGTGCTTGGGAATACTAACTAAAGGGTTGAGAATCAACTAGGTTGACTAATTCTAACGAATGCATATGTTCTTCAACAAGTTTATCTTTTAAGGGGTATTTATTTTGAAATTGTTCTAACTGCTGTTTATTTTTCGATGTTAAAAATTCGATGTCCAGATTAGCTTTAGTTTCTATCTCAAGCATTTGTAGTCTAAGCTCTCTTACTTGTATCTCTAATTCTCTAATTAGTAGGTGCAATTCTTTATTTTCTAGACTATGATTTTCTTGCATCTCTTCTTTACTTTCTAGTATTACTTTGTGTGTCATATTCAATTTTTCTAAACAAATTATACAATAAGTTATATTGCATAATAAACAATGAGCTCTCTTATTTTTTGCTGTAAACCAATTACAATAACTGCATTGAGTGGTATCGAATCCTAGTCCAATCCTAAAGTTATGTTGACATTCAGTATCTGGATTGCATTCCATCATCATAAAGAAACTATTATGGGAAGAGGGTATTCTCATTTCTTGGTTAAGTTGTCCTAAAAGATTATCTATATCGGTATCACTCTCTGAAATCATAGCTTCTATTTGATATTCACAATCACTAACTATGCTATATACTTCTGAATCATCACTGTTTATGTTTACAATATCCTCTTCTAAATCTTCTATAATCTATAATCTATAATCTTTCTATCTGTTTATTAATATTAGGTTTATGTCTTTTTGGGCAGTTTTTTGCAAAATGGTTAGGTTCTCCACATATAAAACAATTACATTTTTTAGTACTAGGTTTTCTAACATATCTTTGTTTGCTTTTATCTTTCTCTTCCTTAGGTAGACGCTATAATCATTTCTATTAAAAGTTCTACTCTTTCTAATGAATTTTTGTTTTCTCCATGGTTTTATATATTTATTCTTCCAATATTTGTCTATTTTATATTTTTCATATTATTTGTATTGTCTCCTATTATATTTATCTTCATATTGTTGTGGAGTATACATATTATGCTACTACAAAAACCATAGTTTTGTTTTTTCAAATCTTTCGGTATTTTGACTTTTATATATTTTTCTCTAAGCCTTCTAAATGTAAAAAATATTCTAGGTCCTATTCCTAAAGCTCCTTGTAGACACCCCATTTTTGACCGACCTTAAGACTCAGACGTCATCGTTTGAGCGCTCGACGATTGTGCATGTTTGTGCTCGCTTTGAGTTTCCGGAGTTTTCGGCTGAGTGCCTTGCCTCCAGGCCTCTGAACTCTTTCCCTTTTGGTTTGGTGTTGAACCAAACCTTGTTTTCCCTTGCCTAGAGGGAGAGAGAGGTCTGTAGACCAATTTTCCCTCTTGTAGGCTAGTTTCCGATTTCTAGAGTCTTCGGTCGTGTGCCTTGTCTCGGGACCGCTTAACATTCTCCTCTTGGCTTGGTTTTCGAACCATGCCTTGTTGCCTTTGCCTAGAGGGACACGGTGGTCTTGTAGACCACTTTTTGTGGCCATAGACCACTTTTCCCTCCCGTAGACCACTTTTGGTGCCCGTAGACTAGTTTTCGAGGCTTCCTGCTGCGCGCCTTGTCCCGCGGACTTTCGTCTTTCATCCTTTTTGGTTTGTTTTTGGCACAAACCTTATTTTCTCTACTTGGAGGGTGGAATAAGGGTTGTAGACTAGTTTCTCTCCCTGAAAACCACTTTTCTTCCTCGCTAGCTAGTTTTCTAGTCGGCCAACTGGTCCTGGTGGCCTGTGGACCACCAAAAGTGGTCGGCAGCCATGCCACCACCTTGCTTTCTTGGTACAGATCACCCCTCCCCCTTGCCGACCACTTTTCATTCTTGCAGACCACTTTCACTGGTCGACCGACCAGTGCAAGTAGCTGGCCAACCACTTCAATTGGTCGGCAGCTTTCCTGTAGATATTTTCTTGCCAACTGTGTCAGCTGTTGGGCACAAAAGGCATCCTCCATATGGAGGGATTGCTTGGAGCCTAAAGCTTGTTCAACAAGCTTGTTGCATGTTTTTCTATAAAAGGCAACCTCCTCCCTCTTGCCTTAGGTTCAGAAAATTGCTTAGAGAGCTATATATATCATATATCTCTATAATTACTCATTTCTCTCATATTTGTGCTTAAAAGTGCCTATTTTTCACACTGTTTCACATAAACACATAGTGAAACACCATACTCTTGTTGCTGAGGCACCTTGAAGCTGGTTTTGGAGTTTTTGGACTGCTTTTAATCCAAAAAAGTTGCTGGAGTTGCTTCCTTGAAGTTGTTCTACAATGGTGAGTTTCTAACCCTTTAAACCTTTGTTTTTGATTAAGATTTTGGCCCTATTTGCATGATGATTTAGGCCTAACTTTAAACTGAAAAAAGTTCTGGTTTTAAGTGTTTAAAATGTTTGTTTAAGGCCTCTTTGGTGTTGGGGGTAGTCTACCCCCTTTTGTGCCTTGTCTGGCCTTGTTTTGAGCTTTCCTTTTAAGCTATTGAGACCACCTCTTTTTGGCCTTATCACCACTGAAACTCAGAGGAATTTCAGTGGTGGAAAGGTAGTTTTGAGGTCCCAAATAGGAGGGGGTCTGTAGACACCCCATTTTTGACCGTCCTCAAGACTTGGACGTCACCGTTTGAACACTCGGTAATCATCCATGTTTGTGTTTGTTTGGAGTTCCCGGAGGACTCGGCTCGCGCGCCCTGCCTCAGAATCTCCGAACCTAACCGTTTAGTGTCTGGTTTTGCACCAAACATTTGCATCTTGCCTTTGAAAGGCAGGGAATGCCATGTAAGGCATCCCCACACACCACCGGCAGTGGCTGGAGGCCACCGGCTGGTCATTTTCTACCATCGGCACTTTTGTTTGCCGGTCGGCACACTTTATTGCCGGTCGGCACTGTTTTTTGCCGAAATAGCATTTTTGGGCAGCCGACCACTGTTCCTCCACTTTATGGAGATATTTTGTGCCAGCTGTGATAGCTGGCACCAACTCTTCTCCCCTCCATACACGTGTATGGAGGGATTTCCCTCTAGCCAAGCTTGTTGAAGAAGCTTTGCAAGAGGGAGTCCTATAAGAGAGGGGCTTTCCTCTTGGTTCTAGGTTAGAAAAATAGAAGCAAAAACCAGCCTTTAGAGATAGAGATACATATTATCTCTATACCTCTCTCCCTCTCCCTTCTTGTGTGTGTTTCTTGGCCCAAAAGGTGTGTTTTACCTTACTTTTGCACCATTACACACACCATTACACCTTACTCCGAGATTGAGGGACTTGGAGGAGTTGTTTCTTGAGTTTTGGACTGGTTTTGATCCAAAGGAGGAGGCTAGACCACTTGTTCTTCAAGGGTTCTTCAAGGGTGAGCATCTTCCCTTTTATTCCCCAAACTTGCATTGGTTTTCTACCTATTTTGTTTACTGTTTTGGCTCTTGTGTATAACATAAAAAAGGCTCATATTTTCCTGCTCTAGCACTTTCATTAAGGTCACTTTGTAGTTAGAGTGCAAACTCACCTTCATAGGCCTTGTTTGGTCTATTTTGGTGCCTCTTTGATAAGGTTTTGTTCACTTCAGCACTTTGATCTTTTCATCACTAAAAATCAGTGTATTTTAGTGTTAAAAAAGGAGGGTTTGAAGTCTTGCATAGGGGAGGGACACCCCCCTCCCTTCATGGTTTGTTTCCTTGCTTTTTGGCCTCAAGAGGGTAGCATGTGTGCTTGATGTTTCTTGGCTTCATTTCAGCATTTTTTTAGGCATCTTAGGTCATATATAATCTCTGTTTTTGGTCGGATTTGGGCCTCCTTGTATGCTTGTAATACTTGCTTTGTATTGCTCCATCTTGCTTAGAAATACATATTATGATTAGGCCATGATTCTTATGAGAGTTGGCTTAGTTCCATGAAGTTCTTAGTGATGTTTTTCCATGCTTAAGGTTTATTGGTTATCCATTTTGCCATGCTTGACATGTGTGTTAAGGTTGCTTTGTATTTTGGCTTAAAAGCTTTGAGCATGATGGCCTCTTTCATGTCTTGAGGGTGTGTCCTCTTATGCCTAAGAATGAGCCTTAGTGTATTTGCTTCATGGGAGATATTTTAGTTGCAATATTAGGAGTTTTTGGGGTCCTATTTTGCATGCAAATTCTGTTTTTGCTTTGCTTTAATCATGCCATGAGTGGTCATGCCAATGAAGGTGAAATGTTTCTTTTTGTGTCTTAACTTTGGGACCATAAGTTTGCTTGTTCGCATGAGTTGATTGTCCATCATTTCGAGCACTTTTGGCCACTGTTTTGAGAAGGGTGAGGGCCTGCCCCTTCGCCATTTTAAGCCCTCTTGCATGCTTGCTCCATGTTTGTTGCATAGTTGTTCCATTGATCTTCGTAGCACATCAATCCCATGGTCAATTTGCTCCATGTTTGCATCATGTTTGTATCTTGTGTGCTTGGTATCATACATTTTGTCATGTTGGTTGCATATTGCTTGTTGTGTCTTACATCTTGGTGGCATGATACATTTGAGGCTTGTGAGCATTATATGCATTGCATTTACTTGGTTTGGGGTGTCAAACCAAGTGTGGGAATCAAGGACCATTCATACTTCAAGTGATGTAATGTGCCTTGATTCCCGGTCATCGAGACCTTTGACTCCAACTTGATAAGGCCCCGGTTTTCATGTTGTTTGTTGCATACATCTTCATATCAAATGGCAAATTCGATCCTTTGATCCACCATGTGCCATTGATGGTTCAAGGATCGAAAGTCATGCTTCTTTGAGTTCAAAATATGATAAGAAGTAGGATCATGCTTACATGTGTCCAAAAACTCCATGCCATGCACTGTCTGTTCTCTGTTTGCTGTCAAATTGTCTTCTGCAGGAAGTTTCTGCCGACCGGCAGAATTTAGTGCCGACCGACACTATCTGGAGTGCCGATGAATCCAATAAAGTGCCGATGGGAATTGTGAAGTGCCGGTGGCAATTCTGTCTGGCCGGTGGTGCTCTGCAGGATGCAAGGAGCTTGTTCCAGTACTTTGGCAATTTTCAGAAAGACAAGGCAGTACAAACAGAGGCGACAAGAGTATAGTACGGGTTTTCCGGGCAGGACGGATTCGAGCATGCATCATCTGCGCACCCCGAGGAAGAGGCTGTGGCCACCCTCTTCTTTCCTTTTGCTTCCTTTCTTTTAATTAATTAGGAAAATTTTGTAATAATTTTGTTTGTTCATTATTTTGGGACTGTAATATTAATTCGAACCCTCTGAGTAAGGGTAAACATGTAATAAGTGTGGGTGAGTGTGTGTATGTCTTCCAATCCCCATTTCTTTCTTCCCTTTTATTTATCTGCTTATAATGGTAGATTAGGGCATCTTTGAGATTAGCATACCTTATGATATGCATGCGTGCATTCATGCATCTGTTGGCATGCACCAGGCTCGGTACATCATACTAACCGCATTCGTATTTTCAAAATTCCAAAATTGAATACATGAATCAGTTGGTTGCATATCGTATGCCATATTTAGGTTAACCGAGCCTAACTAAATTGCATCTTGTATGTGTTGCATTAGGCAAAATAACATGAGCTAGGACATGCATATTTGCTAACTAGTTTATTGTTTTGGCACGGAGTACAATGTAAGTAGTTATGCTTTAGCATCCAGCATGCGTGTGAGTGTTGCCATGATAGCATGCTTACCATGTGGCTAAGTGCTTATATGAGATAAATTGCTTGAATGCCTGTGGGTGGAGGTCAAAATTGCTTAAATTGGGATAATGCGTTAAAACTATATTTGTTTTAAGCCCACTAGATAGTGGCAAAACCGTCTTTTCTAAAAAGCCCACTTGAGGGTGGCAAAACCTGCATTTTAGCCTACTTGCGAGTAGCAAACCATTTTCAAAACAAACATGAAATGTTTTGTTCCAATTCGGGCAATTTGGTCTATACTTGTTTGCTGCGTGCATAACATAGTAATTCTAGGCTAACAATTGGTATAAGGACACATAACGTTTTCAAAATTGGGCATCACGGTTAGTAGAGGCCGGTCTTCGGACCGGGCGAAAGGGGGTGCTCATAGCTGACCTTCCCCAATCGTACCCAAGCTCCCGAGCCGAGACAACTCCGGTGATGACGGACATGTGGCCTTCGGCACCGAGTCAGGGTTTCCTAAATTCTCCCATTTTAAAATATTTAGGTGGCGACTCTGTATCTGGCAAAGCAGTCCATGTTTGGCACTACTTTTTCAAAAATCTGTTTCTCAAAACAATTTGCCGGATTTGGACTCTTTGGTTCAGATTTAGAACCGTGACACAAATCGAGTCCGAACTGTAGCATGAGGCCTCCGCGGGCGCGTCTACAGTTTCTGGCGACTCTGCTGGGGAATTTAGAGAGCTTGACTTGAACTCGTGATATCCCATTTTGACTTCATTTATGTGTTTCTTTGCATTGCATGTGCATTGGTGCGCCTAGGAACACAGTGTTTGCCATCTGCCATTCCTGAACGGTTTGCCGGAGGCTTGTCTTGTCAAGGCATGTCCATAAGGCTGACCGGCTATGGGCTCTGACAGTATGGGAACACAAACCCCGATTTACCGGGGCACCCTTTTGACCATTCGACCTAGTGCATATTCGGAACCATAGTGACCATTCCAAGCTAGGACAGGTTGCTTACCCGATGCTAAGTTGTTTGAAACCGCTGCGTGCATAGTGAAACCCTAGCTCCTGACAAAATAGGACAGGGAAACCCTACCCCAACATAGGGGTGTTTTGGCTCTCTTTACTTGCTATGTGCTTTTAGAATGTATTTCTGCAGGGAAATGAACACATCAGTTTGTAAGTTTGGGCATCAGGCCTGAGGGCATCAGTACCAGTTTTGAGAGAATCAGTTATCTGCGGGTATCAGGGTTCAGTATTGGGAATAGAGATTTCGAGAACAGTGATCAGTATCGGGGAACCGTGTGTTCGGCTTATCGACTATGTGTTTTGAAAAATCCAACTGTATATTATTTGTTTATGCTGTTGTGCTGTCCGGTTATTGGTTTATTTATTGCTTTATTTATCTTTTTGCTAGGTAGTTTAGCATCATTGCGTCCAACCCAGTAGACATTCCCCAAGCACTCTGGATCAGAGGTCGCCGGCTCCATCGATCTGAGGATCTGATAGAAGGACAACCAGTGTACCATTCTCTACCCCCGGTTACTAAACGGAAAGCAACTAGGCAGAGGATATCGGTTCAACAGTCGGTACAGAGGGCTTCGTCTACCCCACCTGTGTACAGTAGGGATCAGGATCCCGTTTCACCCACAGAGAGGGAACGCATACCAGCAATTCAACCAGAGCAGAACAGTATGGCTAGCTTAGAGGAGATGGTGCGCCAACTTCAGGAAAGCATGAAAATGATGCAGCAAGATGCTGCCCGACAGGCAGAATTTGCCAGGCAACAAGCTACAGTTATGAGTGAGCAAGCAGATTTAATCGGGAGATTGCAACAGCAAACTGGAGCATCACCTTCGCAGCAAATCCCTCCTCCATTAAGGGTTCCAATACCCGAAGAGACACCAAATGCCCGAAATGTCCAAGAAGATACAGACATCCCAACGGGGCCGGCTCCACCCCCGATTCCGCCTCAACAATCCAAGGCACCCACTCCCATTAATGTATCGGATTCTCCCTTTGAGTCTGAGGTAGATCCCATGACGTTAAAAATGCACAAGCTTGAAAAGCTGTTCAAGAAATCTCAAGGTGCGAAGTCCATTCCGGACATTGGAGATGGGTACATCGACACAGCTGTGACGCTGCCAGATCGGTTTAAGATGCTCCAAATTGATCGTTTTGACGGGTCTGAGGATCCCATGGTACACCTGCGACTGTTTTCAGACGTCCTAAGGCCAATGGGCCTCACCAGATTACAGAAGTTGTCTTTATTTGGCCGTACCCTGTCGGGTGTGGCGTCCGCATGGTATGCCAAGTTGGAGGATGACGTCAAGAGAAATTGGGACGAGATGGCTGAGGCCTTCATCCTGCAGTACTCATATAACACACAAATCGAGATCACGACCCGGGATCTCGAGACAACGAGGCAAGAACCCAAGGAAAGCTTCTCAGAGTTTGTAACTAGATGGCGGGCTAAGGCTTCAATGATGACCTTGAGACCCACGGACAAAGACCAGATTCGGATGATTGTGCGCAATCTTCAGCCGAAGCTAATGCAAAAGATGATTGTAGTCCCCTTTCCCACCTTTGCTGATCTGCATGAAATGGGGGTGCAGATTGAGGACGCCTTGAGACAAGGTTGGATTGATAATGACCGGGAGCAACCCCGCAGAAATTTCAATCGTAGTGCTAATGCAGGCCCGAGCGGTGCTACGACTGCCAGGACCTCCGAAGTAAGTATGGTCACCACTAACCCTTCCCCAAGAAATACGGCAGCCACACCATTCTCCGGTGCGTCCGGAAGCAACTCACAAACAGCCAAATACCCTCCCAGAAACACCAGAACCTTCACTCCACTTTATATGCCCCTGTCCAAAGCTTTGGGGGTTTTGATCAGAAAAGGGCATCTGAAGCTCCTAGAGCCGCGACCCTTACCTGAAAGACTACCCGCCACCCACAACCCAGCCAAATATTGTGCGTTCCACCAGCAACATGGTCATGACACTGACCTATGCTTTCGTTTACGTCATGAGATTCAAGATCTCATTGATAATGGGGTGATTCTCCCCCCTGAGAAACCTAATGTTACAACAAATCCTCTCCCCGCGCATAACCAAGTTCCACCACCCAAAAGAGTCAACTTCATCTACACTGGGGTCGCATCCTACGATCCCAGTATCTACATCACACCCTCCTACCTGCCTAAACCTAAAGTTTTCCTCCCCGATTGCACCGATTTGTGCATGACGGACGTCTCCATAACCCAACCCAATCCAGTGGTGGTGACCATCGAGAACAGGAAAGAGGTTGTCAAACTAGGGTCCGTGAAGCCTGAGAATGATGTTGGGAATGCTTACAGTCCGAATGACTACATATCACCAGTGGGCTAGAATAGACCAAATGTCAAATTTCCAGTCGGGGGAGAGCTGTGTGTAATCCGAGGGAACAGTCCAAGACAGGGAACTGATGATTTGGCAGCCATGGGAGGGGATTTTGTCAAGTTCCAATTTCACGATGACCAAGACTCAGCCATCAACTGGTTCGATTATGAAGAGTCAGCAGAAGCCACGGGGTGGTTAGATGATCAGCCGGATGTAATAGGGGAGTTCCAGTCAGAACAAGACCCGGCAGGGGCAAGAATGTCAACAACAGCCGGGACGGTGGAAAAGCAGAATACATCGCCGGAGAGCGCCGGTGTCGAGAGTTTCGCTCGGGAATGGAGCATTTCAAGCACAGGGATCAATGAGCAATCTACTGCATTGACACAGTCAGAACAAGAGAGATTCGAAGATTCTGAGAGGATCAGGAAAGCAAAAGGACATGTAGAGGTCGAAACTACAAGCATAGGGATAAAAGGTACTGTGAGTATCGGGACAGTTGTATCAGAACCAGACGGATGCTTGTCAGTCGCAGATGGTATGTGGTGGGAAGACGACGATCTATGTCTTTCCCACACGGACGAGGATTGGAAAGATAACCAACCAGATGATACCTGGTATATCGGCGAAGTCGATCACATGACTAGGAGTGGACGGTATTTCAAGCCTCCACACCTAGATCAGCCGGAGGCGTCTGGGAAAGATAATGAAGCAGAGAAACAAAAGGAGAAGCAACTCGAAGACGAGGCCGTATTGAGACAATTGAAAAAGATACAAGCAGACATCTCCATCTGGGGACTGCTTATGGCTTCTCGAGTACATAGACAAGCCGTCCTTACAGCCATGGACAAGGCCAAGCTGTCCATAGACACCACGCCCGAACAACTGGTGGGCTTAGTCTTTTCGGGAGGAAGTTCCCCAGCGTTGAGTTTTTCTGACAAAGAACTGCCACCCGAGGGTGCGAACCATAACAAGCCACTCTACATCTCTGTGGAATGCAGGGATAAATGGATACCTGTAGTGCTTGTCGACACGGGGTCCGCCATCAACGTCTGCCCGGCAAGGACAGCTTATGCGATTGGTCTGAAAGTCGCGGATTTTATACCAACGGCCCAGGTGATTCGGGCGTATGACAACACAAGTCGGGAAGTAATGGGGACAGTTAAGATTCAAACAAAGGTTGGGCCAGGACAGCACGAGATAGATTTCCACGTCTTGGAGGTTCCTACAACATTCAACTTGCTTTTGGGGCGGCCGTGGCTGCATCAGATAAAGGCGGTCTCCTCTACCTTACATCAAGTGGTGAAATACCCCTATGGGAAGGGAGTAGCCATTGTTTTTGGAAACTCATCAATTCATCCACCACTAGAGGTATCTACGCCTGTTCTAGAAATTGAGCACGGTATAGAAGATGTGTTCATATCAGGTTTTACCTTGGCCGAGGCTCGGGTTGTACAGAACATCATGGCAGCTAACGAAGGGGTGTATGTCAGCGCCCAAGCAGTTTATCTCATGAACAAACTCCAGCACATCCCCGGGATGGGATTAGGCAAAAGCGGTAGGAAAGGCGCCGCAACGTCGGCCGAAGTGCCACATAACCCCCATACCTTTGGTTTGGGCTACCTACCCACCAAGGAGGATTGGATAAGGAAAGGAAAGGAAATGGCCGGAAGGGCCAGGGCGAAACAGATGGGAAAGCCCTTTGACTTAATGCACCAGCCCATCCGGGGGACCCTAAACGGACATTTCGTCCGGGAGGGGGAGGACTTTCCGTTCTGTGGCTTCCCAGAGCCGTGGCTCAACGCGGAGAAGCAGCGCGTACCGGGATTTGAGATTTTCTTTGATTTACAGTTACCTGAGGATGACATCGCCGAAGGGCAGGCAGATCTATCGGCTGAGGCTGAGCAAAGTAAGGGAGTGCAGTCTGAGGATGCCAAAAATGAAACGGGGGCAGCGCTGGCGTGTCTGCTTTCAGATCCTCCGATCGAACAGAGTTGCTTGGGGGATAGCTCCTCGGTATGTGTGATTGGGAATGAAGCGGCTGCGGGCCTACCATCAGCTATTTTGGATGCATCCATCGCACCTTCTCTCATCTGGCAATATGAAGAAGGCTTTTTATCAAGCAGCACCGGGTCAGGTATTGAGCTGGAATCTGATTCTGCCGAATCTTGTACGTCGGAATCAGATTCCAGCTCAACTGAGTCTGAGTCCGGTATTCCCGGGGGTGATAACCCGGATGCCACAGTCCTGTCTAGGTCTTCTTTTTCATTTTCTTTTGAGTCTGTTGTAACAGAGGAATCCGACGGCTCGGAAGCATTTAATGAGAACGACGTGGATGTGGTTTCGGAGTATTTTTCTGTGCCTTTGATTTATTGCTTAAATCAGGATTTTCAAAATTTTGATGAAAACAACGAGGAAGAAATTCCTCCGGTTTTACAACGGTTAATTGATCAAGAGCAGGAAAGATTTGTTAAACCTTTAATGGAAGAAATCACTACTGTGAATGTTGGTACTGAGAAGGACCCGCGGCTGGTCCAGATCGGGTCCACGTTGTCTTCTGAGGAACGCGAGCGCTTAGTCGCTTTGTTAAAAGATTTCAAAGATGTTTTCGCGTGGTCCTACGAAGACATGCCTGGAATCGATCCTGAGATTGTACAGCACCGGATCCCTCTTGATCTCGAGGCCCGACCTGTCAAACAGAAGCCCAGGAGGATCCGCCCTGATTGGGCCATTAAGATCAAGGAAGAGGTCACCAAGCAGATTGATGCAGGCTTCCTGTTGGTGTCTGAGTACCCGACTTGGCTGGCCAACATTGTTCCGGTGCCGAAGAAAGACGGCAGAATTCGGGTTTGTGTAGACTTCAGAGATTTGAACAGGGCCAGTCCGAAGGACGACTTTCCCTTGCCGCACATTGATGAACTGGTAGATTTCACGGCAGGACATGCCTTGCTTTCGTTTATGGATGGTTTCTCAGGCTATAATCAGATAGTAATGGCGCCCGAGGACCGGGAGAAGACTGCATTCACTACCCCGTGGGGTACATATTGTTATCGAGTGATGCCATTTGGGCTGAAAAACGCTGGAGCTACCTATCAACGGGCAGCAACTACAATATTGCATGATATGATCCATAAAGAGGTCGAGGTGTATGTGGACGACATGATTGTCAAGTCCAAAGAAAGAGAGGGCCACTACACCGCCTTACAAAAGTTTTTTCAAAGGATCAGAGAATTTCGGCTGCGGCTAAATCCCCAGAAGTGTACTTTTGGTGTTACAGCAGGGAAGATGCTAGGGTTTCTGATAACGCAAAGGGGCATCGAGGTCGACCCTTCCAAAATCAAGGCCATCTTAGAAATGCCACCACCAAGGACTGAAAAGGAGGTGCGAGGCTTTCTAGGTAAAGTGCAATTCATAAGGCGGTTTATCTCTAAATTAACCTTGACTTGTGAACCACTTTTTGGCCTCCTGAAGAAAGGAAAGAAATTCCAATGGGACGGCCGATGTCAAGCAGCTTTTGAACAGATCAAAGAATATCTACAGAACCCGCCTGTATTGTCACCGCCAGAACCGGGGAGACCGTTGATACTGTATCTTTCGGTAACTGAGACCACCATGGGCTGCATGCTCGCACAGGAGTCGGAAGACAAAGTGGAAAGGGCTATCTACTATCTGAGCAAGAAGATGCTGGATTACGAGACCCGCTATACACCACTGGAGAAAGCTTGTTTGGCCTTGGTATGGGCTACCAGGAAGCTGCGGCACTACCTGTTAGCTCACTGTGTAATGTTGGTTTCACGTTTGGATCCCATCAAATATCTTTTCGAGAAACCAGCACTTACGGGTAGGCTAGCTCGTTGGTTGCTATTGCTTTCCGAATTTGACTTGAAGTATGTAACACGCAAGTCAGTGAAAGGAAGGGCGGTAGCGGAGTTCCTTGCCGACCACCCGGTTGAGGGGGATGAAGCGGTTGAGTACCTATTCCCAGATGAAGCCATTCTGCACATTGAAGATGAAACTTGGACGATGTACTTTGACGGAGCGTCAAACCAATATGGGTATGGGATAGGGGTGTTGCTGATAGCGCCTGACGATTCCCGTATCCCTTTAGCATTCAAGCTCCAGTTCAGAGTCTCGAACAATGAGGCAGAATATGAGGCATGTATTGCTGGTCTGGAAGCAGCCCTAGAGCTAGGGGTAAGACGGTTGGACGTCATTGGGGACTCGAATCTTGTTGTGTCTCAAGCAAAAGGAGACTGGAAGGTCAAGGAGGAAAGGATGATAATCTACCACAAAACCTTGGATTTGTTAATTCCTCGGTTCGAGAAACTAGATTTCACCCACCTCGTAAGGGAGAACAACAGGTTCGCAGATTCACTAGCAACTCTATCTTCCATGATAGACATCCCGTCGGGAGTCCGGATGCGTCCAGTCATCATTGATCAGAAGTTTGCGCCAGCATACGAGTCAATTTCCGCCATAGATGAGGCCCATGACGACAACCCCTGGTATTACGATATTTGGAACTTCTTGGAAAAGGAGACGTATCCGCTAGGGGCAAGCGCCAAGGATAAGAGGACCATTAGAAGAATGGCTATTCAGTTCATCGTCTGCGGAGGTAAGCTGTACAAAAGAGGTCATCTGGGAATGTATAAGCTCTGTGTAGAAGCTGAAGAGTCGAAGCGCCTAATGGAGGCCATTCACGGAGGGGAGTGCGGCGCGCACATGAATGGAGTAATGTTGGCCAGAAAGATCCTTAGGCAGGGTTACTACTGGTCGACCATGGAAGAGGATTGTATCGGCTTTGTTCGGCGGTGCCACAAATGCCAGATCCATGCAAACCGTATGAATATCCCACCATCCAAGTTGTACAACATGACTTCCCCGTGGCCGTTTTCCGTGTGGGGGATCGATGTGATCGGAGCTGTTACCCCGAAGGGGTCGAACGGACATGAGTATATCCTGGTAGCAATAGATTATTTCACAAAGTGGGTCGAGGCCCAATCATACGCGGTGTTGAAAGCGTCGCACGTCGCAAAGTTCATCAGAAACAACATCATTTGTCGCTACGGGGTGCCAAATGAGATCATCTCGGATAATGGATCCCACTTTAAGAAAGAAGTGGTCGACTTGTTGGAAAAGTATAACGTGGCTTTTCATAAGTCATCTACGTATCGGCCGCAAACCAATGGAGCAGTTGAGGCCGCCAACAAGAACATCAAGCATATACTGCGGAAAATGGTGGAGACCTATTGAGATTGGCCAGATAAGTTGCCGTTTGCTCTGTGGGGCTACAGAACTTCGATTAGAACTTCTACCGGAGCAACTCCGTATTCGTTAGCTTATGGAATGGAGGCTGTTCTACCTATTGAAATTGAAGTTCCGTCTTTACGGGTATTGGCCGAGTGTCAGATAGCTGAGGCGGATTGGCGGCAGAGCAGGTTCGAGGAACTAATGCTCTTTGATGAAAGAAGACTGAAAGCACTGTACCACGTTCAGAGTTATCAGCGCAGGATTGCTCGGGCTTTTAACAAGAAGGTTAAGTCCAGAAATCTAAGGGAAGGGGATTTGGTACTCAAAGACAACCGAGCTCCCATCCACGACCCAAGGGGCAAGTTCAGACCCAATTGGATTGGTCCCTACATCATCAAAGCTATCTGGTCAGGCGGAGCTGTGGTTCTGATGGACTTAGATGGTTTAGAATTCTCTCAACCGATCAATATGGACAAGTTGAAGAAATACTATCCTTGAGAGGCTCGCTAGGCCGAAAACCCGAAAGGGCGACCTAGGCAAAAGTTAGAGCACAAAAAAATTAGAAAATATAAAAACTGAGCTCGCAAGGCTGAAAACCCGCAAAGGGCGGCCTTGGCAAAAGTTAGAGCGCAAAAGGAGAGTGAAAATACTCGAGCGAACCCAACCCGGAACTACGTAAGGCTTGATTCCCATGTTTGGGATACGTAGGCAGCTTCATCCTGAAGTTCAGCCATAACACTTCCTCGATCAACTTTGCCCATTTGATCATCTCAGCCATCTTTGTTCATCAGCATTCGTTGGAATCTCCAGTGCGAGTGCCGCTCAGACTAGGGGCAACTTTCCGTTGCTATGCGGTGCTACGAGGCTCTTCAGACTAGGGGCAACTTTCCAGTTGCAGGAATCTGGGATTGTGCATCTCAAGTGACAGATCTCAGGCGTGTCCAGTTCTGATCCACATCAAAAATGTTTTTGAAAAGTTTTAATATAAGCTGACTTTGTTCAAATAATATTTTTGCAACTTCGACCATTTTTGGACCAAAGTGGAAAATTCTTAGTACCAGAACTTTCAATTTCATTGATTTCAAAACAGAGTTCTCCTGCTCTTACAGACAATTGAAGTTGCTTTTTTTATTACATTCAGGAAAGAAAACTTGAAAGTACTAATAAAGCAATAAATCTAGGGCATGGTCAAGTCAGGTGTTCCTGCGCCCCCTCCCGGAGCTGGTCGAAGCCCCTGATGCCAAGCTGGGCCCGATCTGTGCTTCTTCATTGAGCCAATCCATGCACTCGTCAGATAAAGTGCAACTGAAAGTAGGAGCAGGGGCCAGGAGTTCTCTCATCCTCCACGCAGTGGCCTGCCAAGCAAGCTGTGCGCCTCGGGCTGGAAATGCAGCAGGATACTCTATCCCCTCTGGCGGACAGGTTTGATCATGGCCAAATTGGCGTCGAATCCGAAATGGGAAATAGAATACACAATGAGTGAGACCAACTAGTTGAATCCCAGTCTGCCGAGGCATATTGTAACTCATTGCCGGAAGGTTCAACCAAGGACACCGCCAAGCAATACGGTCTGCGGACAAGTGGCACATCCAAGCAAACCACCATTCCTCATCCAAGGCATTGACTAGACGATGCCGGAAGAAGTAGCCGCGAGCTGAATATGCTGGACAGGAGTCCACAACCTGCAGCTTATCCATCAGCCACACCTGGGGAGGGATTGAAAAATGAGAGATTAAAGAATAGAGAGATGTACGAGGAGAGAAGAGTGAGAATGGGGTTTTTGTGAGAAAAGACTGAGCTCGAGGGCCGAGTGATGTGAGCAATACATAAATGCGAGATTGGGCGGGAAACATTACCTGTAGTAGTAGTGGACTTCCTGCTAATCTGGTCGTCTCATGGCGATAAAAAGAATCTAAACCCATTAGCGTCTCGGCCAGAACCATGGCAATACAGCTCTTGCCCTCTCTCAAGCCTTGGGCAACCTCAATCAGCCGGACACTAGCTCCTCCAGAACCCGAGACAAGTAGAAAATGGGATAGCATGCATAAACAGAGGGCGTGCCGTCGGAAGCCTTGCCAGTGATGGTTGCTGCGATCACCAGCATCAGAAAATTGATTGGCCAAACTCGGAATGTCTAACATCCCGTCGCCCATCAGAGACCGAGCATCGCGCATGCTGAGTCCGCACATGCGCCCTAAAGATTGGGCATGACCAAAATTAAGTTGGGGCAGGAGCTCCTCGTCGCGCTCGGACTCCATTAAGGCTCGGAAATCTTCGAAGGTAGGACACATCTCTTGCCCGGCGAAGCTAAAGACATGTGTCACCGGATTCCAAAACCTTGCCGCGGCATGAAGAAACGGGAGATGCAACGGGGTACGACCCAGAGTGAATAGTGCATTTATGCCAAAGCCCCGGAAATTCACTTTCTCCGAGCCGTCCAAGTTAGCAATCCAAGCTGTGAGATTTTGAGTAAGAAACTCTTCCATTGGAGCAAATCAGTGTGAAAATGAGAAAAACTACGAAGCTGGGATCTTTTGTAGAAGATAAGGTTGAGTGGGGGACAGGTGTCAACATTCTGGTGGTCCCCCTCGTTTAGTGCCGACCGGCCAGAAAAATATGCCGACCGGCCATTTTAGTTTGCCGACAAAACAGGCATACGACCGGTAACCACTCCTTGCAGCCGGTGGTCTCTACGCCGTGCCGGTGGGCTTCCTCCTGGTTTCCTGAGCTGTTTATGCTAAGAATTTGGGAACTTCAACACCTCCAACCCCCTCCCCGGCAATAGACTCTCGCGGAACCACGCCTGTCTGCTTGTCGAGTTTTTGAACATTTGTTTATCGAGTTGTATTTCGCTCTCTTTGAGCTCTTGATTTGATTATCGAGTTGTATTCACACTTGTTTGGTTGTGTCATGGCCTTGTTTTGCTTATCGAGTTGTAAGTCGGTTCACTACCTGATTATTACGATGGCAAATTTCCAAAATGGGTTCAATTTCGTTCACATTGTGGTGTGAAACCCTGCGATGCGATGCACAGAAGATCCACAAATGCAACATCTTTTGAATAAAATGATTTGTTTCATTTCCATCACATGTTTTGCAAAGTGTGTGAATTTTAAGAAAGAAAATAAAACCTGCCTGAAGCAGTGCAATGTGCTCAAACTACTAGTAAAAAGGGAAATAAAACGTAGAATGGCAGGGTAGCCAAGTATCAGAATCGATACCGGTGAAACTCCCTTTGCGGTTAACGCCCTTCCACATCGTTGTTCGGGGCAGCCGCGTCGTTGGACGCTCTCACAATAACGGGAAAGCACACCTTTGAGACGTAAACCTTTGAGTTGATCTCAGGCCACAACTTCTGCGAGCAACGCTCGATGCGTGCGAAGAATATCCCGCCCCGTATCCTTTTCATGCTTTGTGAGCCCCACAAATTGTTTCGATTATACCGTGTAATAGTACGTTCCTTTGATTGCGTAGACCGCATGTTTAAATTTCATTACTTGCGTAGACCGCATATCTTAATTGCGTAGACCGCATGTTTGATTTCAATACCTGCGTAGACCGCATGTTTTACTTGCGTAGACCGCATATTTAATTTCAATACTTGCGTAGACCGCATGTCTTGATTGCGTAGATCGCATGTTTAAATTTCATTACCTGCGTAGACCGCATGTTTTGATTGCGTAGACCGCATGTTTTTGATCGCGTAGACCACATGTTTAATTTCAATACCTGCGTAGACCGCATGTTTTGATCGCGTAGACCGCATGTTTAATTTCAATACCTGCGTAGACCGCATGTTTTGATCGCGTAGACCGCATGTTTGATTTCAATACCTGCGTAGACCGCATGTTTTGCTTGCGTAGACCGCATGTTTTGCTTGCGTAGATCGCATGTTTAATTCCATTACCTGCGTAGACCGCATGTTTTGATTGCGTAGACCGCATGTTTAATTCCGTTACCTGCGTAGACCGCATGTGTTAATTGCGTAGACCGCTTGTTTGTTTCGTCACCTGCGTAGACCGCGTGCTTATGATCAATTTCGTCGCCTGCGTAGACCGCTTGCTCCGCTTCCCTAGTTGTATTTCAAAATGCATTGTCATGCTCTCCACTTACTTTGCGCTGTCACGCATTTCGAGTACACCACTATTCTTGCATTGTCATGCACGTTGCTAACAAAATTGTACCTGCTAAGTTTGTTTTCTTTACAGGCACGATATTGTATGTACGATTCATTTGAGGCTGGTGCAACCAGACGAGCCACACAGGTATTGTATCTCCCGAGTGAGACGTATTGAGAATTCCATAATTCTCTTACATCCTTTCTGCATTGTAGTGTAGTTTGGTATGCTAGCTTAAAATTGTCGCATGTTTGCTTCATTACAGCTTTCTTTGCATGATCATAAGTATGCTCGGCTTCGTGCATTGTCTTGCATTTTGCCCCTGCCTCCGGGCGCATATCTTATTTGTCGCGTATGTTTGTCTGAGTCTTCGGCCTTGTCAAAAATGGGTCGTCTCTGGGCTTTGACATTCACTCCCGTCATTGTTATGACTTTCGAGTTCTGTCAAAGAGGGGCAACTGTAGACACCCCATTTTTGACCGTCCTCAAGACTTGGACGTCACCGTTTGAACACTCAGTGATCATCCATGTTTGTGTTTGTTTGGAGTTCCCGGAGGACTCGGCTTGCGCGCCCTGCCTCAGAATCTCCGAATCTAACCGTTTAGTGTCTGGTTTTGCACCAAACATTTGCATCTTGCCTTTGAGAGGCAGGAATGCCATGTAAGGCATCCCCACACACCATCGGCAGTGGCTGGAGGCCACCGGCTGGTCATTTTCTACCATCGGCACTTTTGTTTGCCGGTCGGCACACTTTATTGCCGGTCGGCATAATATGTTGCCGGTCGGCACTATTTTTTGCCGAAATAGCATTTTTGGGCAGCCGACCACTGTTCCTCCACTTTATGGAGATATTTTGTGCCAGCTGTGATAGCTGGCACCAACTCTTCTCCCCTCCATACACGTGTATGGAGGGATTTCCCTCTAGCCAAGCTTGTTGAAGAAGCTTTGCAAGAGGGAGTCCTATAAGAGAGGGGCTTTCCTCTTGGTTCTAGGTTAGAAAAACAGAAGCAAAAACCAGCCTTTAGAGATAGAGATACATATTATCTCTATACCTCTCTCCCTCTCCCTTCTTGTGTGTGTTTCTTGGCCCAAAAGGTGTGTTTTACCTTACTTTTGCACCATTACACACACCATTACACCTTACTCCGAGATTGAGGGACTTGGAGGAGTTGTTTCTTGAGTTTTGGACTGGTTTTGATCCAAAGGAGGAGGCTAGACCACTTGTTCTTCAAGGATTCTTCAAGGGTGAGCATCTTCCCTTTTATTCCCCAAACTTGCATTGGTTTTCTACCTATTTTGTTTACTGTTTTGGCTCTTGTGTATAACATAAAAAAGGCTCATATTTTCCTGCTCTAGCACTTTCATTAAGGTCACTTTGTGGTTAGAGTGCAAACTCACCTTCATAGGCCTTGTTTGGTCTATTTTGGTGCCTCTTTGATAAGGTTTTGTTCACTTCAACACTTTGATCTTTTCATCACTAAAAATCAGTGTATTTTAGTGTTAAAAAAGGAGGGTTTGAAGTCTTGCATAGGGGAGGGACACCCCCCTCCCTTCATGGTTTGTTTCCTTGCTTTTTGGCCTCAAGAGGGTAGCATGTGTGCTTGATGTTTCTTGGCTTCATTTCAGCATTTTTTTAGGCATCTTAGGTCATATATAATCTCTGTTTTTGGTCGGATTTGGGCCTCCTTGTATGCTTGTAATACTTGCTTTGTATTGCTCCATCTTGCTTAGAAATACATATTATGATTAGGCCATGATTCTTATGAGAGTTGGCTTAGTTCCATGAAGTTCTTAGTGATGTTTTTCCATGCTTAAGGTTTATTGGTTATCCATTTTGCCATGCTTGACATGTGTGTTAAGGTTGCTTTGTATTTTGGCTTAAAAGCTTTGAGCATGATGGCCTCTTTCATGTCTTGAGGGTGTGTCCTCTTATGCCTAAGAATGAGCCTTAGTGTATTTGCTTCATGGGAGATATTTTAGTTGCAATATTAGGAGTTTTTGGGGTCCTATTTTGCATGCAAATTCTGTTTTTGCTTTGCTTTAATCATGCCATGAGTGGTCATGCCAATGAAGGTGAAATGTTTCTTTTTGTGTCTTAACTTTGGGACCATAAGTTTGCTTGTTCGCATGAGTTGATTGTCCATCATTTCGAGCACTTTTGGCCACTGTTTTGAGAAGGGTGAGGGCCTGCCCCTTCGCCATTTTAAGCCCTCTTGCATGCTTGCTCCATGTTTGTTGCATAGTTGTTCCATTGATCTTCGTAGCACATCAATCCCATGGTCAATTTGCTCCATGTTTGCATCATGTTTGTATCTTGTGTGCTTGGTATCATACATTTTGTCATGTTGGTTGCATATTGCTTGTTGTGTCTTACATCTTGGTGGCATGATACATTTGAGGCTTGTGAGCATTATATGCATTGCATTTACTTGGTTTGGGGTGTCAAACCAAGTGTGGGAATCAAGGACCATTCATACTTCAAGTGATGTAATGTGCCTTGATTCCCGGTCATCGGGACCTTTGACTCCAACTTGATAAGGCCCCGGTTTTCATGTTGTTTGTTGCATACATCTTCATATCAAATGGCAAATTCGATCCTTTGATCCACCATGTGCCATTGATGGTTCAAGGATCGAAAGTCATGCTTCTTTGAGTTCAAAATATGATAAGAAGTAGGACCATGCTTACATGTGTCCAAAAACTCCATGCCATGCACTGTCTGTTCTCTGTTTGCTGTCAAATTGTCTTCTGCAGGAAGTTTCTGCCGACCGGCAGAATTTAGTGCCGACCGGCACTATCTGGAGTGCCGATGAATCCAATAAAGTGCCGATGGGAATTGTGAAGTGCCGGTGGCAATTCTGTCTGGCCGGTGGTGCTCTGCAGGATGCAAGGAGCTTGTTCCAGTACTTTGGCAATTTTCAGAAAGACAAGGCAGTACAAACAGAGGCGACAAGAGTATAGTACGGGTTTTCCGGGCAGGACGGATTCGAGCATGCATCATCTGCGCACCCCGAGGCAGAGGCTGTGGCCACCCTCTTCTTTCCTTTTGCTTCCTTTCTTTTAATTAATTAGGAAAATTTTGTAATAATTTTGTTTGTTCATTATTTTGGGACTGTAATATTAATTCGAACCCTCTGAGTAAGGGTAAACATGTAATAAGTGTGGGTGAGTGTGTGTATGTCTTCCAATCCCCATTTCTTTCTTCCCTTTTATTTATCTGCTTATAATGGTAGATTAGGGCATCTTTGAGATTAGCATACCTTATGATATGCATGCGTGCATTCATGCATCTGTTGGCATGCACCAGGCTCGGTACATCATACTAACCGCATTCGTATTTTCAAAATTCCAAAATTGAATACATGAATCAGTTGGTTGCATATCGTATGCCATATTTAGGTTAACCGAGCCTAACTAAATTGCATCTTGTATGTGTTGCATTAGGCAAAATAACATGAGCTAGGACATGCATATTTGCTAACTAGTTTATTGTTTTGGCACGGAGTACAATGTAAGTAGTTATGCTTTAGCATCCAGCATGCGTGTGAGTGTTGCCATGATAGCATGCTTACCATGTGGCTAAGTGCTTATATGAGATAAATTGCTTGAATGCCTGTGGGTGGAGGTCAAAATTGCTTAAATTGGGATAATGCGTTAAAACTATATTTGTTTTAAGCCCACTAGATAGTGGCAAAACCGTCTTTTCTAAAAAGCCCACTTGAGGGTGGCAAAACCTGCATTTTAGCCTACTTGCGAGTAGCAAACCATTTTCAAAACAAACATGAAATGTTTTGTTCCAATTCGGGCAATTTGGTCTATACTTGTTTGCTGCGTGCATAACATAGTAATTCTAGGCTAACAATTGGTATAAGGACACATAACGTTTTCAAAATTGGGCATCACGGTTAGTAGAGGCCGGTCTTCGGACCGGGCGAAAGGGGGTGCTCATAGCTGACCTTCCCCAATCGTACCCAAGCTCCCGAGCCGAGACAACTCCGGTGATGACGGACATGTGGCCTTCGGCACCGAGTCAGGGTTTCCTAAATTCTCCCATTTTAAAATATTTAGGTGGCGACTCTGTATCTGGCAAAGCAGTCCATGTTTGGCACTACTTTTTCAAAAATCTGTTTCTCAAAACGATTTGCCGGATTTGGACTCTTTGGTTCAGATTTAGAACCGTGTCACAAATCGAGTCCGAACTGTAGCATGAGGCCTCCGCGGGCGCGTCTACAGGGTCACCCCCTCTCCTTGTATCTTGGTTACTTGCCTTGTTGGCCTCATGTTTGAGCATGTTTGTTAAGCTTATGTTGGCTTGTTCTCAGCCTATTTTCGGCCTTATTTTAGCATGGCATACCTCTATCTTGGCTTGGTTTGGTCACCCCTTGCATGCTTTGTACACTTGTAGTGTAATCCTGGCAAACTAGCCTTGTATGCTTAAGGTTTTAGCTCACCTTTTTAGCATGTTTTGATCCTATCTCAGCATGTTTTTGGTGTTATTTTAGCATGCCTTGGCTCTATTTTGGGTTGGTTTGATAGCCTCTTGCATGCTCCTTGCGCTTGTAGTGCATTTCCATCAAACTAGCCTAACATGCATCATGCTTTGGACCATCATTCTAGCATGCTTTTGGCTTTACTCCAGGAAGCTTTTCTTTATGTTTTGACATGCTTAAGCTCTGTTTGAAGTTGTTTTGGTCATGCATGCCTTGCTTTGTATAGCCATAGTTCATTCTTGCTCACTAGCTTTGAGTTTCCAAGTCACTAGCATGCATTGCTTGGGCTATTTGCATGATTTGGCATCATTTGGTGTGTGATTTAGTGTGTGTAGTGTGGTCATGCCCTCACATCTTTCACTCATTCAATGCTTTGGAGGGTTGGTTCTTTATGCTTTAAAAATGGGCCATTGTGTATGCCATCTTGCCTAAGCTTTTGGGCTGTCATATCAATGTGTTTTGGGTGTTATTTTTCCATAATACTACTCTGATTTTTGTTGGTGAAGCCATCTCATGCTTGGTTTTGGTAGGTGTAGTGTAATCATGCTCATTGACCTAGCCTACTTGATGTTTTGGTCCTTCATGCTAGCTTGTTTTGGCTTTGCTCCATGCATGTTTTAGCATCATTTTGACATGTTCTAGGACTGTTTTGGGTTGCCTTGGCCGTATGGTTCATGTATTGCATAGTTGTAGTGCAATTGGCCTTGCTAGCCTTGGGTTTTGAGCACCATAGCATGCTTCATTTGTGGCATGTACATGATTTGGCATCATTTCACATGTTATTTCAGAGCATATAGCATTGCCATGTTCTCACTTCTTTCACCATTTGAGTGCTTTTAAGGGTCATGCATTGTTGCCTTGTTTGTGGCCTAACTTGTATGCATGCATGCCTAGACCTTTGAGCTCCCATCTCTGCATGTTTTGGTCTTTGTTTTGATCTATTTGAGCTCTGTCTATGGCTGGTTCATTCATTTGTGCCATGTATTGCATGCCTCTTGTGTAGTCCCTTTTGGTAACCTTGTGCCTTAGGCCTTCTAACATGCTATGCTTGTGTTGTTTGGATGATTTGGCATCATTTCTTACATGATTTCAGAGCATATAGTGTTGCCACACTTCCATATTTGTCACTCCTTGAGCACTTTTGAGAGTTGTGCTCTTATGCTTAATTGGTGAGTCAATGCATGAGCATGCATTTTCTAACCTTTCATGCCATCTTTTAAGAGTGTTTTGGCCATTGTCTTGGCATGCATGAAGTCTATTTGGGGTTGGTTTAGTCCATTGTGCATTGCATTGTATAGTCTTAGTGTTGTGTGCCTCAATGTTTAAGGACTTTGTTTTGACATGCTCATGTTGTGTTACATTGTATTTCCATGATGTTGCCTTGCATGGTGTTTGGAATGAAAGTTAATCTAAACACGAGAAACGGGGGACGTTTCATACTTGAAGTGATGAAACGTACCTCATTTCTCGGTCGCCAACGCTCTTCATCATGCATGATAGAGTTTAAGGCCCTTATGTGTTATTTGTGCATTCATTTACATTGAATTATATAATCTTGGCTTCTCGGCCATCGTGCATTGCGATACTCGATTGGTGGCCCGAGAGTCAAGAACTGCACTCCCTTGAGCCTAAGAAATGATAGGGAGGGTGGTTGTGCACACATACCTTGCAAATACACTGCCGTGCCCCTTCTTGTTCTCTGTTGTAGCAAACTGGAGTTGGACAGCATTTTCTGGTCGTCAGACCAGTAAAAGTGGCTGGCCGATCACTTTTTTTGGTCTGCAGCAAGTGTGGGTGGTCGGCAAGTGGTCTACACCACCATCAATTGGTCGGCAGCCTTCTTGGGGGTCCCTATTTTGGAATAGAAGCTATCTGGAGCTTTGTGCAGTGTTCTAAAAACAAATGCAAATAGAGGCAAGTTGGGGCATCGTAATGGATTTCCGAACGAGGCGACCGAGTATGCATGCACCCCTCATCCCGAGGATCTCTTCTTACTGCTTTACTTAGTTAGCTAGTTTGATAGTTTTGTACTTAATCAGT
Source organism: Camellia sinensis (assembly GCF_055761805.1). NCBI lineage: Eukaryota > Viridiplantae > Streptophyta > Magnoliopsida > Ericales > Theaceae > Camellia > Camellia sinensis. Next base: position 90,625,953 of record NC_138965.1, read on the forward strand.
TAATGCGCTTAACTAGTCAATTTGTGTTGTAATAACTAATTAGTTAACTAGGATTAGTTAATTAGTTTTGTTTTGTAATAATTAGTTGTAGCTAGTTATTCAATTTGTTATGTAATAACTAGTCTAATTAGCTTAATTAGATTAGTTGCTTAGCTTAGCTTAGAGTAGCTTAGCTTTCATTCGGACCCTCCGTCAAGAGGGCACAACTGTTGTAATATGTGTGCGTGTGTGTGATGCATGTCTTCCAACCCCCATTTCTTTCTCCCTTTTACTTATTTACTTTCAGTGGTTAGTTTTAGGGCATATTTCGATTAGCATCCTTATGCTTCGCATCCGTGCATCATTCATCTGTTTTGCATGCACCGGGCTCGGCGCATCATACAAACTGCATTGTATTTCAATTCCAATTTGAATACATGTATCAATTGTTGCATTCATGTGCCATTCTAGATAGCTGAGCCTATTTTAGTTGCATTTTTGCATGTGTTGCATTAGGTATCTTAACATGGCTAGGATCATGCATTGTTTACTAACTAGCTTCTTTTTTTGCTCGGAGTACACTGTGAGTGTTTATGCTTTAGCATCCTTGCATGAGTGTGAGTGTTGCCATGTTAGCATGCTTGCCATGAGGCTATTTTCTTAGTTGATTAACTGCATGAATGCTTGTGGATGAAGGCTTCATTGCTTGAATTGAAACAATTCATCAAAATGTGCGTTTTCAGCCCACTTGAGAGTGGCAAAATCATGTTTTCTATGCCCTTGAGGGTGGCAAATCCGCGTCTTAGCCTACTTGCGAGTAGCAACTTCAAACCATTTTCAAACAAACAAACATGAGATGTTTTGTTCCAAATTGAGTGATTTAGCCTATACTTGTATGCTGTGCGCATCACATAGTAAGCTAGCTAATGAATCGGAATAAGAACACATGTGTTTTCAAAAACAACATATCATGTTAGTAGAGGCCGATCTTTGATCGGGCGAGCGGGGGTGCTCATTGCATGACATTCCCCTCTCGTACCCAAGTTCCCGAGCCGAAGCAACTTTGGTGATGATGGACACATGGCCTTAGGCACGAGTCAGAGTTTCCTAAATTTCCCAAAACAAAATATTTAGGTGGCGACTCTGAAATCTGGCAAAGCAGTCCATGTTTGGCGCTTTTTGATCAAAATCGATTTTCCAAAACGATTTTCCAAAACGATTTTCTGGATTTGGACTCTTTGGTGATTTATCAGTCTTACATTGCACTTTGTGAGATTAGATTCAGAACCGTGACATGAGTTCGAACTGTAGTAGCAAGAACTTACAATTCGCACCCTCGCGCGCGGAGCGGAGTTCGGGCGGTCTACACTCCTCTTATATTTTCTTCTCCTGTGGCTATTCTCGTTGGTAAGGTTGTATAATAAATTGACCATTGATTCTCTATTTCTCTTCCTAATTCTCCAAGTAACTTTCTAAAATATTTATTCCCTATTTCTTCATCAAAACTTTTTCCTGTCCAGGTTACAATAGCTAAATATTCCTTACTAAAAGGTACAATATATTTCCAACTTCCTAATGTAATATGATCTAATCCAGTTAATGCTATGCTTTGAGTATAATCATTTCTTTTATAAAACTAGAAAAATTCCATGGGTTATCTCCTAGTCGTTTAAGCTGTCTAATGGCATTCTCGTATTTTCCTTTAGAAGTTAAATATATATTAAAAGCTGAATCTCCTAAAAGTGTTTCCATATATTCCCATGTATCATTTCCTTTAAAGGGATTATTCATCCAGGCTTTCATTTCATCTTTTTCCCATTTTTCTATCACTTCTAGCCATACATGTGGGTCAAATTTAGCCAAGTTTAAAAGGGTTCCTTGGTTACTAGCTAGTTGTAATTGTGTGCTCATATTTGGTTGTCTATGTTTTCCATGAAACCTATTATGTTTACTAGGATCTGCTTTACTAGGTCCTGTATTGGCTAATGGTTGTCTTCCTCCTACCTCATATTGCATTGGTTCTACTGGTTCTTCTATTGTAGGCTGTGGATGGCTAGCTCTTGTGCTTCCTATTGTTTGAGGGAGTGTTTGAGTATTCATAGAAAAGGTGTCTTCTATGTTAAACTTTTTAGGTGTTTTAAATATTTTACTAGGATGTATCTTAAATTTTAAAATATCATCTACATATTCGGTATGAAATTCTTGGTCTAAAAATGAAGCTGGTTCATCATGGGTATCTCTCCTAGCTATATATTCATAGTATCTGGTATCTAATATTTTATTCATATCCATTAGTGTAAAACTATCCAAATTTATCTCATTGATATGATATATCCTATTTTGTGATACTGTTTTTTCTTTTGTCATTACATATAGTTGATCTATGCTACTATGATTATCTTGATTTTCGTCCCTATCTATGTTACTGAATTCATCTTCTTCGGATCTTTCAGGGGCTACATATGTATATTGAGTAAATCTTACTACATAACTACCGTCAGTTTTTTGATATAGTAAGTTATCTTGAGGGACTAACCTCTTTTGTCATAAAAAAAATCTCCTAAATTCCAATCTAGGACTGCATTATTTGCTGAATTATATTTTTTAGCTAGAAGTGCCTTTATTCCTTTTGCTCATAATAACTTAACTATCTGATCATTTGTAAGTTTATAATGGGTATTACTTTCTGAGACCGCTAAGCCTAAAAACCCGGTACAAATTAATAAGTTCTTTTCTTCCTTGTTCATCTTATACCCTCTAACTTTTTATGGCTTTTTATTTTTTTTATCTTCTTATGAAAGGTTGAGGTTGGTAAAAGAACATCTGGTGTGAAATAAACTATTCCTCCTTTCGAATTCATGTCTAATTCATTGCTTCCTAATATGCTTTGTCCTACATCATTAAACCTATCATCACAGAGACATACAAAGACCTTGGCTCCTAAATTTTCTCTGGTTAAAACCTTAACTCCTATTACAACTAGTCCTAAATGGGTCATTTTGAGATGTTCATTTACAACATAATTGTAACTTTCTCTATTTACTAGATTTAGCTCTATTTTTTTATTTTCTTGAGTTACGTTAATCATATGTTCACCATAGTGTTTAAATAAATATTGTTTCCTATGAATTTTTCCTAGTTTATATACATACTTGGCTAGAATTAAATCTAATTTTTCCTTTTAAATTTCTCTTTTTGATGTTCTACATCTATGATTTCTTCTACCTTAACATCTTTATCTTCATTACACTTTTTACTACTACCTTCTTTTACTAGCTGTTTGAACATTTTTATTTTCTCTAAGTTCTACAAACAGGCTTTCTTATTGATAATCCTGATGGTAAATTAAGTTTTTCAAAATATTTTCCTATATTTTCTTCGTTTATCTGAGGATGAGCCTAACTTACTTGTCCTTCAACCTTTTTTCCTTTTTGATGCACTAATCTTTCTAAAGAAGCTATACGATTTTCCAATCTGTGTAGTTGTTCTAATAGTTCCTCAAATTTGTCACACAACCTAATAAGAAATAAAATTTCTATGTTATTTTGTCTTACAAATATTTTATCTGACTGATTTGTTTCTTGATAGCTACTAATTCCTTATGGGTTATTATGAAAATCCTCTACTTATTTTAAAATGATCAAATAATCTCTGTTAGCTTTCTTATCACTGCTTATAAATTAAGATCTTATTAGTTGCTCTAATACTTCTAGCTTTTGTTTTAAATTATCTTGAATTTGATTAATCTGTTCTATTTGTCTACCTATTTGATTTATCTGATTATGAGTTTTTTTTCTTTTTTTCTTTTCAATTTGTTGCTTAGATTCTAACTCTATTTGTTTCAAATTACTAGTATTTATGGCTAAAATTAAGGTTTCGATTTCTAGCTTAGTGGGAACCTTTTCTAAATTTAAATCTACTATTTTCTGTAAAATTGAGCTACACTGATCTTAGATATAATCTTATCTTGATCCTTAATTATACTGCGAGTTTTATGAAGGTGGTCTATAAACAAGGTAAAAAGATTATTGATTTTATGAAAGTCCTTTTTAATAATTTCTGCGAAATTAATCTGATGATCTATAATACTATTTAGCTGAAAATTATGTTCGTTGTGAAGTTGATGTGTAAAATTATCTTCAAAATTACAACAAAATTTATTTTTATCTATATTATGGCGATGCTTATTATAATTGCTGAGGTCTAAATCCAAGTATTCTATTTTTTTTATACACAATTAAATCCTAATTTAAAATTACTAAAAGCCATTATAACATGAAATTTGTAACTAAATTTTCCAATAATAAAAACTACTCTATTTCCATAAGCAAATTGCATGCATTAACTTAAATTGTCCTAAAACCGAACACTGCTCTAATACCAATTTTTTGACGGTTAGTGGTTTACAATTATTTTGGTGTTGGGCTGAAAAATATCTAGTTAATTCTATAGTTATTCTACTAATAAGTTCTTAAGTTGTTGTACTAACTACTCTAAGGCTTTTTGTTTTATTGCTAGCTATCTGTCATTTTGTATGACTCTAAAAACTATAGTGTGCTAGAGATCTATCTATAGCTAATGATAGCAGAAATTGATATTTTTGCTTCTGATCTGCTAATTCTCGTATATGTTCAGTACTGGCTTTAATTTTAACTCTAAGTTCTTTTTCCAAAAGCATGAAACTTTGGCTTTAAAAGATATTAAAAATATTCCTTTGATATTTCTACTTAGGTTACTCTCTTTTTATTCTAAAATTCTTTCCTTTACTTTGAAAAACCATTTTTAAGTGATGTTTGCTTTCATTACATGTATTCTCACCTTGAGACTAAGCCTCATTTGCCATAGTATATTTTTATTTTCATAGTCCTTACTGTTCCCTTTTTGCCTACAATTTCCCTCTAATGCCTGATCACTGCTCACACAGATTCTTCAGCTAAGGTCACTCAGTAATGAAATAGAAAAGCAATAGATACTACGAAGGTTCAAAGCATGTAATATTAATAAGCAAACATGCATTCCATAAACTTAGTTTTTAAAATAGAAAATAAATTTTAGAACAGAAGAGTTACCCTTTCGAAATACCCAAGGAAAAATATAAATTACTCACACTTCATAGTAATATAACAATATACTTACAAAGGATTATGCTATTGACTCTAGGACACTAGCAAACTTTGAAAGACAAAGATTTGAATACTTGAGGTTGGACAAGGACTTGAGTGTGTGTTGTTCTTTGTGTGTTGCTAATTGAAGAGTGTTCCCTATTTAGAGTGGTAACCACTCTAGAGGCCGACTACTGAAAGAATCAATCAAGGGTTAAGATAAATATGTCGAATCCTCCCTCTCTTGATTCTTTGTTTGCAGAATAAATAAAAAAATGGATACAATACACGTGTAAGGATTCTCATAGCTTTTCTTTAATAGAGCAGGGTAGGGGTCGTCTGCTCTATTAAAGTAGTGAGTGAAGGAGAAGCCTTACTATTGACAGACACAAATAATTACATACGTAAATTAGATGCCAATCTTCTTATTTATTTTATTTATATTTCTTTGTTAATTTTCTTATTTATTTTCTTTCTATTTCTTTGTTGGCATTTTATTTTATTTTTTTATTTTCGTATTCTCTTTATTATTTTGAATATGTGATTTAGTTTTGTTAAAGATAGATAGCTGAGCCATATGATGTAATTTGTTCATTTTCATGGTATGCTATTATGTTTCTAGACTGAATATTCCTCTTTGCATAAGCAAAAATTGAACCAAAGTAATCTTGGTCGGACGTCTGGCCGGCTGGCCATCCTTGGGTAATTCAGCCTCTAATTTATTGTGTTTAAATATTATTTGAGGGAAACCAATAACAAGAATTTCTTTGGTAGAGTGGATATAATTGATATTGTTAAGCCATAAGTCATGAGTTCAAAAAGCAATAGCCTTGTTTTGGTTCTTTTTTTTTTCTTCCCTTTTTTGTGTGATTTATTTTTGAAGTGGAGGATGACGTCACATCAGCGGACGAAATATTCCTTTGTTCTTGGAATATTTCCCGAGTTCTAAAAATTATACTTTGGCTCAAAATTTTTAGATAATTGTGGTGTGCCCCATTTTAGGAAGACTTTTCAGTGAGGCTCACCAAAGTGCAACGAAGATTGGTCCTAGCTAAATGGACCATTCCGAACACATCCGTGAGGTCAGAATGGTACAATTCTAAACAATTTTAAAAAATTGTTGGATTAGACTTTAAATTTTGGCCTTCAATGAACTTGAATGTGATTGAATGGAGGTAATTTGTAATGAATATTTGTTGGATTTTCCATTTGATAGCTTTTATACATATCATATTGAACTTCTCTCGGAAAGGCTTTGTTGGCTTTGTTTGCTTTGTTTTGGGCCTGCAGTGTGAAAAACAAGAATTTCTAGATGATTTTCCAAACACAAAATAGAACAGTTCCTCAGTAGCAAACAAGACAATTTCCTGCTGATGATCTCCGAGGCATATATAGATTTTGTCTTTTAATTTGAGAAATTTGTGAGGCTTTATTTTGTTATAATATTTTCTTCATCTCCTTCCTTATTCAGATATGTAATTATTCAAGTATTGTAATAATTTCCCACCCCGCTTCTTTCTATCCCGTTCTTTTACTTACTTTCCTTATCTGTAAATAAGCATATATTGCCTTATCATCATATCCATGTTTCATGCTTTAAGATTCGGCTAAATTTGCATCTATGGATTTAATCGATTATTATGTGATTTGATACGCTACCTCATGTCTTGAGATGATTCACATACCATATACTAGAAGCCGGATTTTTAGTTGCATTCCATGAGTGAATTGCACTAGGATTTTTGTATATAGGATCATGCATATTTTGCTAACTTTGTTTTGTAATTGTTTGCAGGACATCGGTAAATATGTAAGTTTTTATACTTTAGCATCCTGCTTGTGTGTGTTTTCCTTATGATGTTTAGCATTCTACTATGAGACTTTGCTTATTTGACATAACTCTATGCATGCCAGTGGATGAAGATTGTGTTGTTTGATTTGGAATAAAATTAATTTTCATATTTGTAAAACTCAATTTTCTGTGTTTTGTACGCTATTCAAAACATTTTCAAAATATATGAAATCAAATTGTTCCAAAATAAATGACATATTCTATATTTCTTTGCTTCACATAATAAATTTTAGGATTTATTAAATAAATCAAAATATGAACATATAAAGTAAATAAAAATCATATCATGGTTTAGTAGAGGCCGATCTTTTGATTGAGTGAGCGGGGGTACTCAATCAATGGCCTTTTCCATTATACCTAAGGTTCCAAATAGAGACATCTTTGGTTATGACAAACAGTGACCTTGGCACGAGTCACCGGTTTCTTAATTCTTCCAAAATATTATGTGGCAACTCTGAGATTTGATGACGTAGTCCATTTCTGGCAAAGGTTTTGCAATAAAATGGATTTTTTTTTATAAAACTTGCCAAATTTGGACCCTCATTTATGTTTCACATTGTACTCGTGAAACTAGATCAAAGAAATCGATGGTCCAAACTATTTAACACATGCGGGTACCCCCGAGGCAATGTTATAGTTTCTGACGACTCCGTTGGAGATATTAAGAAACCTTAACTCGAACTCTATGATACGATTTTTATTTTCAATTATATGTTTATTGCATTGCATGCATTAGTGTGCCTAAGTCTCATGCTCGCCACCTGTTATCCCAAACGGGCTATCCAGCTTTGGACGAATAAACAGACATGGGCTCTATCATGGTGGGAGCACAAGCCTTACATCTAGATCACCACTGCACCACTTGATTTGTTGTTCACTTATAGGTGATGAACTGGGTATATAATGGTTTTGGTTTAGACCTGACCCATTTCTTGCTTTTGAATCCAAGAATCCATGTCCTTAACTATTGTTCATTTCATTTTCATCTTGTTACTTGTTGAGTTTGGCTATTGGGAGTTATGGTTGTGTTTGAAACAGGTTAGGAAGTTAATTTTTCAAGGAGTTGTTGCCCAGATTTTTGCCTGTTCGCTCGAGCGGTCTTTTACAATCTTCAAAACTATTGGAAGTGTGGTATCTTCACTCGAGCGGTCTTTCTTGCGCTCGAGCAGTTTTTTGTAGGTCTGCACTTCTGGAAGGGGGTCATTTTGCAGTTGAGCGATGTTTTTGGTCGCTTGAGCAGTGTCACTTATTGTGTCTGATGCTCAAGCGGTGTTTTGGTCGCTCGAGCGATCTAAGCATATATCAGTCCGAGAGAAGGCCATTTTGAGTCACTTTTTTTTTTATCTCTCTCTCTCTAAACATTTCAAAACCCTAAATCTTAATTCTCTCTCTAGTTCTTGTACTTTAGCTTCAAATATTCTCAATCCATTGGTTTTCTCACCCTAGTCCTTTGGAGAAAAAGCTTGAACACATCGAGGGCTTTGTTCTAATCGAGAAGTTGTTGTTTTCAGCTCTGCCAACCTTCTACTTTTTTCTCTCTCTTGTCTTCTGCTTTGATGTAGGGATTTCTTCAACCTTCAATACAATTTTTAGCTTAGTTATTTGCTCTTTGAAAAGGGTTAGTGATTTGGGATTTTTGCGTAAACCTAGGGTTTTATTTTGAATTTAAAATAGGGGTTTTCCAAATGGGCTCTTGAGAATAGTTGTGGGGATGTGTTTATGGTTGAGATATGTTAAAATGGTGGATTTCCTTGCTAAAAAATTGATTTTCTAAGTAAAGTGGGTTTTGTTCTAAATTTATGAATATTTGGATTCGTGAAAGGAAATGGATAATGATGTTGGGTTTTCTAATATTGGAACAATGTTTATGTTGATGATGATGGTAGAGTTGGATATGTAATATCACTTCCATTTTACAATGATGGAATTATATCGTTTGATTGGAAACTATTTGTAGTATAAAAATATCTATTTTGGACTATCAGTGGGGGATAACTTTGATTGTTGTAGAAATTACATGAGGATTAGGTTAAATTGAAACCAATTTCTCATACATCTTGCATCGAGTATTGTTTCATAGTCAACAGTGAAAATATATATTGATTTTGAGGAAAAAGAATGAATACCTTGGTGAATTTAGTTAGGGGTGTGGTTGTGGTTATGATTTTGGTTTGTGTATCCTTAGTGAAAATCCAGAAACCCGCGTGGATAGGTGCCTATCCTTTTGGTTAGTACTGGTAAAATGGCTTTGGTAGTGCTTGTGTAGCCTACTGGCAGACACGTACCTAAAGATTCCCAATATTTTCTAACCATTGCCCTGTTTTCTGTTATAAAAGGATTATTTTCATGAATTGATGTATAATCTGCCATTACATATTTTTGATGTGGAAAATGTGAAACATTTGACAAATGGCATGTATGTGCATTTACCTTATAACTTTATTAAGATTCATATATTGTGTTTGAGTATCTGTGCTGGGCTTTAGCTCATCCTATATGGAAAATAACTTTCAGGTACTGATGATATGCATCTACCAATGATGTAGTTTAGGAAGACTTGGAGCCAAGGGCTTCATTTAGTTTATTTGATGTAATTTTTTTGTTTAAGCCTTATGCTTTAATTGTATTGAGTTAAACTCATTTTGTTGTACCCAAGCATTGACTTGAAAAGATGTAGGCATTATGGCATATAATTATTTGGTTTTACTTTTATTTTAATTCATGTATCCATGTTATATATTATTGATTCAAAATCTAGGATTTTTGAATGTATATTGCATATGTCATCTTCTGTGTTGATCAAAGGTATAAATGGAATAGAAGATATGGTGTTGTCAATCAATTATAAGTAATGCCACGAGATGGGTTTTTTTTTTTTTTTTTTTGGGGGGGGGGGGATGATAGGGTAGGTATATTGGTGTCTTGTTGAGGTACCCTTTTTGACCAAGACTGACGTAGTGCATATAGTAAACTCTAGTGACTTCCAAAATTAGGATAGGATGCGATGCCATTTCAGGATGTATGATGCCACTTGTTTGAATAGTGCAAACCTAGATCATGTCAAAGCTATGACAGGATAACCCTATCCTCCATAGGGGTGTTTGTTCTCTTTCTTGCTATGTGCAATGTATGGGATCTAAGGTTCTCAAAATTTTGAGCAGTGGTTCAGGCATTTCATTTTGAGGGGTTGAATTCAATGTTTTAGCATGTTATATAATGATTAGTTAAGCTGGAATGCTGCTGAAATTCTGATTGAGGGTTCCCTTGTTTTTGGTAGGTAGTCGTAGCACTATAGCTTCAGAATGGCCTGGTATCCCTTAAGTTCTTTAGACTTGCACTGGTAGACTCTGTAAAATCGCCGATTTGGCTCAAGGAAAGCCAGTGTCAGTTTCTTTATCACCGGTTACACGAAGAAGAAGAACGAAAGCCTCCGCAACTGTCCAGAGTACCCCTTCTTCACCAGCTAGATCATCCCCACTCAATTCACCAAAATCAACGATGGCTCAAGTTCTAGAAAATATAGTAGACATGTTTGTGGCCCTTCAACGATGCATGGATGCTATTGCCAATACGGTTGCCACCCATGGTGATGCTCTTGCTAATTGCAACGCCCATCTGGGGCATCCACTGCTCAACCACCGTTGGTGACTCATCCAATTCCAAATCCACCTCCACCAGCTGAGGAACTTCCTGAACCCAACTTCTCAGATGACCTGAGCCACGCAATTGTTAAGAGGACCTTTTCCCCTTCCACAACCAACGGGAGGGCTCTTCCTCTTGAAAATGAATGAGTTCGATCCGACTATGCTAAAACTAGACAAGTCAGAAAAAATGTTCAAAAGGTTGCAAGGAATCAACTCTATTCTAGACATCGAAGACAAGTATACAGAAACAGCTGTAAAGTTGCCTGGATGATTCAAGATGCCACACATTGATATATTCGATGGATTTGGTAACCCTATGGTGCATATCCGCCTATTTTTTGATGTTTTGAAGCCTATGGGTTTGACTCGTCTACAAAAGCTATCTCCATTCGGATGAACTCTATTAGGAGTGGCTGTCATCTAGTATGCCAAGCTAGAACACTTGGTGAAATAGAGTTAGGAAGAATTAGCGAAGGCCTTTATCACCCAATATGCATACAGCACTCATATTGAAGTGACTACCCAGGAGTTGAAAGCAACCGTTAGGAGCAAAACGAAAGTTTTGTAGCCTTCATCACCAGATGGAGGGCCAAAGCAACAATGATGACCAATAGACCACCTGAGAAAGATCAAATTCGTATGATTGTAATGCCCCACTTTTTATTTCACGGATAACATTACCATAGACCATTATTATAATACAATTTTAGAGATAACGAACGGAAGTTCAAATACATCAATAAAGATAAATAAATGAAGATTCTCTCATTCGTATACGTAATGAATGCAACATGTGACATAATTAAAGCAACACACGCAATCATGGCCTCTATATGGGCTGAAGTGGACTCCTCCTTAACTCGACCAATACATGCAACCATGGCCTCCACATGGGCCGCGTGCCTCAACTAATGCATAGTAATTCTTCCACAAAGATTCAACTACCTTCTCCTGGATATCATCACGCAACCGTTTTCCAAACTTATAAAAACGACGCTCCCCCATTGCCACCAACTCTGGAGCGAACCTTGCCAAACTAGTAAACTGCATCTCAAATTGTGCCAAAGGAGTAGTATCCTGGCACAACTCAATAAAATGTTCCCTCAACCTTTCCTGAGCAAAAGGAATGAAGTACTTGGCCAAAAAGGCCTCTATGAACGCAACATGTTTCCTTCAGTGTTCTTAGCATACTTCCACCAATACCCGCATCTCTCCTCAATTGGAAACTCGCCAAAGAATTCCTCAGCCCTTCGTTTTCGACTCTGAGCATGTCAAGAGTCTTGGTTGTCTGTTCCAACCAATCTTCCGCCTCTAGCAGCTTAGCCTCCCCAAGAAACTCTAGTGGATTAATGCGAAGAAAGTCCTTAGTAAGCTAAAGGGTACGCCCGTTGTCACCATCATTATGATCTAGAGCATCTTGCACCGCTTTTACAATCTCGCGTGTGACTTCCTCGCTAACAGCCAATGCTGTAACAACATGTGCTAAAGGAACCGTTGTGCCTTTACTGGCACTCTTATTTTCAATTCGTTTTTTATTCCTTCGTGTAGACATCCCATAAAATCAAAACAAGCCCAACTTAGTGAGCAACAAAACGGCCTTGCCCAAGGCACATATTCGCCACCGCTTAGCTACAGGACACACTTAAACCCCAACACACCCAATTCTATTACACATAAACAATTGAACACTTAATCACATAATCGAATCAAGTCCACAAAGACAACCACTCGTCCTGGAACTTTTGAGGAATTTCAATTAGAAACCACGTACTATCCAAGACCTCAAACCAAGTTCACTGGCTACAAGTACTATCCAAGAAACTTAATCACATGCTCACATAACTGCAACATATAAAGTCCTAATACTTATCCTAACTATATGCAACATCCTCACTACATGTAGCAAACCCATTGTAATGAAAACCACTTCCTACGAGCTCAAAGTATTCAAACCCAGCTTGCTCTAATACCAAGTTGTAACGCTCCACTTTTTATTTCACAAATAGCATTGCCATAAACTATTATTATAATATAATTGTAGAGATAACGAACAGATGTTCTAATACATCAGTAAAGATAAATAAATAAAGATTCTCTCATTCGTATACGTAATGAATGTAACATGTGACAAAATTAAATAAATTGCCCGCAGACTTACATCATTACATAAAAGATAAAGGGTTCAACCCTTTTACAACAACGACATCCCACCAATAGATATAAGGCCCCGTGGCCAACAGATAAAGAAGATCATCGATCTTGAAAATACTTCTCGTCATTCACCTAAAAAAGGATTAGCAACGTGGATAAACATGAAGTCCACTAGGGATCCCAACATGATCCTAAACAATAACAACTTACAGATAGTTATGATCATGAATGTTTCAACTCATACTATGTACATAATGTGATGGTTTGTACTAAAGTATATTTACATAAGTACTTTTCCCAAAATCATCCAATTCGTTCAACAATATAGATAGTTTACATATCCTTCTTGCTTTCTATTTCAACAATATCACATAATAACCGTTTTGTTTTTGAAATACATTAACAAAAGTTCCGATTTCCTCCCTGTACTTACAAACTCAATACATAACCTATGTCCATTTCCAACACATTCATCACATTTTCTAGGCCTTAAGTCCAAAGTCAAAAAGATACTTTCGACAATTTATTTGATACTCACATGTATACATAACAACCAATACAAAAAATGAAAATAACAAACACCCAACAACTGCATACTCAATATATTACTCAGTCTTCTTGAACCATAACCATCATAACATATGATCTATATAGATACACTGGGACAATAATGATAAACATAACTTTGCTCTACTTGCCTTAAGCACGGTAAGCCAAGGATACACCTTTCCATAATACAAGCCAATTTACTAGTCACCAGTTGGAAGGGAATGGGACCTCTGCCAATTTACTAGACACCCGCTAGAAGGTAATGGTACCCCTGTCAAGTACTCCAGGAGCTAGCTGAAAGGTACTGGTACCTCTCATTCTAAGCGCAGCCAATTCTCCAAGCACTAGCTGGAAGGTAATGTACCTCTTATTCTCAGTGCCTACATATGCCCAACCATCACAATATACATGAGCATAAATAACTCGAATGTACTACATACACATAAACTATTCAACATCACAATGTCATCCTTCATCGATGACCAAGGAGAAAACCTCTAAACATATGTATTGAATACACGTAATACAATAATCCAATTTTCACGAGACCTTAAGTCAAACAACAATAATAATATTTAAAGGTTTCAAAATCAAACCTCAAGTTCATTCTTAATTAACAAAGGGTTATGATTTCATTTTCTTTCCAAGACCAATTTTCGTATTTTCCAAATCACAATACTTCAATCATTTTCTAAAAGCCCATTTTCTACATTTCGTTAAAACCGCATCCATGATGTCAAAGCCACAACCCAGCCCCACTCAACATAATCAATCCCAATTAGTCCAAATTCCATTAACACAATTACACAAGCCATATCAAACCAAAACATAACCAAATTCAACTTTACCCCTTTTTCTATTTATTAAGGTAATAATATTAAATTAGGTTTTTTCCCCATTTCTTAACATAAACACGTAAAACTAACAATTTAAACCCCAAATATTAAATGCTAGATCCTTCTTTCATGCTTTTCAAAGATTCATAATAAATATGGTTCTTATGCAATAAAAACTACCACATATCTATCTATAAATGAAGTATTGAAAAAGAGTAAAGAAATCCTTACCTCTTGAAGCAAAGAGAAGATGACCCAAAAATCACCAGTGACGAAACAACGATCCGCTCAAATTAAAAGAAAGCCCTCGCTGAGCTTTACATTTTGATCTAAAGAACTATGGATCAAAGATGGGTAGAAGTAGATGAAATCAAGGGATGAAGAGCTTTTAGCCTAAAAAATGGCAGAATGAGAGAGAATGAAGAGAGAAAAATGATTCAAATGTGACAAAAAATGACTTTTATAGATGCTGAATTCGAACAGACCGCTTGAGCGATGAAACCATCGCTCGAGTGAAGAATACAAGCTCCCAGAAGTTTAGACCAAACAAGGCAGACCGCTCGAGCGCAAGAAGTATCACTCAAGTGAAAATATCACACATCAAGTAATTTTACAGACTGTAAAAGACCGCTCAAGCGAACAGGCAAAAATCTGGGCAACAACTCATTGAAAAATTAACTTCCTAACCTATTTCAAATGCAATTAAAACTCCCAATAGCCAAACTCAACAAGCAAGAAGATGGAAATGAAATGAACAACAGTTAAGTACATAGGTTCTCAAATTCAAAAGCAAGAAAATGGGTCAGGTCTAAACCAAAATCATTATATTGTGGTAAAAAATTTGCATGGCAAGATGTTGCAAAAGATGATATTCCTTCTACTATTCACTTTCAAAAAACTACATGAAATGGGGGTCTAGATAGAAGATGCAGTCAAGTAGGGAATCTTTGTTGATGATAAAGAACCTGTACGAAAAACTTCCAGTCGCAGTTCCAATGCTACTACTAGTTGTAGCAGGGCTATGAAGCCCTCTAAAGTCAACTCGATTACTGCCACCACCAAAATGGCTGATCCTTTTGCCAATGCCAGTCTAGAAATAGCAAACTCAACAGGAACCTCAACTAGAACATTTACCCCTCTTTATATGTCCCTCACTAACGCTATGCAGGTCGTGACAGAAAGAGGGTATTTCAAACTTACCCTCGACCTCTTTCCAATCCTCTCCTAGCCAAACATGACCTTGCCAAACACTGTGCCTTCCACTAACAACCCAGACATGATACTGACTGTTGTTTTCATCTATGTTATGAGATTCAAGATCTCATTGACAATAAAGTCATAGCTTCCCTACAATCGCCAAAACCTAATGTCACTACTAACCTACTACCACCCCATGACAAAATCCAACCACTCCCTCATCTCAACCTCATCCATACACTATTACCCACCTTTAACCCCAGCATATATATCATACCTTCCTATCTACCCAAACCTGAGGTACACATTCCTGAGAGCACTGATCTGTGCATGATAGATGCATCTCCAACCTAGCCAAAACCTGAAAACCTTATGGTGGTAGTGGTAGAAACCAAAAAAGAAACAACTGAAGTGCCTATGATTGAGATTGGAAAACAACTAGAGGAAGAACACGATCCTAGTAAGTATATCGTACCCACTGGTCAACTAAAGCCTAACATTGTTTTACCCAACTCATTTTCCCTTAATGTCATATGGAAGGATATACCTAAACAAGGGATGGATAACTTGGCTGATCTAGATGTAGACTTGCACAATCTCCACTTCTTTGAAGAGCTAGCTCTGGGGAATATACAAATTGACTGGTGGCATCCAAGCAATTTAAAAAGAAGCCATGGATGGACGAGTGGTGAAGATTCCAAAATAGAGGCGGCTAAAGGAATCGGGACAGAAACAATGACAATGGAACAGAAAGTGGATACCAAAGAGGACAATAAGAAAGAAGACGCCAAAAGAAAGAAGAAAAAAGGAATAGCTAGCAGAGTGGAGATATGCATGGATATTCAATCAGAATCACTCTATGAGCATCATGCGGGGATGATCCATTCAGGGCCAGATAACTGTCTATTGATAAATGAAGGAGAGTGTTTGGAGGATGATGATTTGAACTTTCCCTATACTAACGAAGATTAGAGTACCAATGTTCCTAATGATACCTAGTATTCTAAGGAAATTGATCACTTAATTAGGAGTGAGCGTTACTTCAAGTCCTCACACCTAGTGAATCATATAAAAAAGATACCGAGAAAGAAAAGGAAAAGGAGAAAGAGGTGGAAGAAGATCTGGTTCTTAGACAATTGAAAAAGATCTAGGCAAACATTTCTATTTGGGGGCTTCTTATGGCATCTACAGAACATCATTAGGCAATGCTAAATTGTCAATTGACACTACTCTAGAACAACTTGTGGTGTTGATTACCCCGAAGCAAACAGTCCCCACAATGACCTTTCTCGACAAACAATTACCACCTGAGGGATTAGGACACAAGATTTTATATGTGTCTTTGGAATATCGAAATAAATGGATCTCAGTTGTTTGGTTGACACTAGATCAGCTATCAATGTTTGTCCTTCACGTACTGCCTATGCCATAGGGCTAAAACTAGTGGATTTCACACCCACTACTCAACTGATTCGAGCTTATGATAATACAAGCCGAGAGGTCATGGGAACAATCAAGGTGCAGCTAATAGTGGGCCCGTCTGAGCACGAAGCCGAATTTCATGTCCTGGATATACCTGCGACATTTAATTTGCTGTTAGGAAGGCCATGGCTCCACCAAATGAAAGCAGTATACTCCACAATGCATTAACTGTTCAACTATCCATATAAAAGAGGAATTGCCATGTTTTTGGAAATTCATCCATTCTTCCTCCTCCAGTATCTCAATTTGCTTCTTAACGGGTTAGAGGCACATCATCATAATTTGGAATTTTGTATATCCTGTCCATAAAATGAGTGAGCTTTGACACCCAATAAGAACAATCTTAACACAATATACATATATGTTTCTTATGATTATGATCATACAATGTAATGTACATGTCGTGAACAAGAACTATAACTTCTTCCAAAGAAACTAGTGTCCAACATACGAATGTAACCTATGTTCAACTTAACACTAGCATTTTTTTTTTCAATCATTTTTTAAAATCTTTTTGCACCAAAGCTCACCACACGTTTTTTAAAGATATTCCTACATTTATCGGCTACTGAGTACAAAAAGAAATTGGGACCTATTGCATTTCCAAATTCATTTCCACATTTATCGATATCACGTAGAGAGGGGTAATTAGACACCCAATAATATTTCCAACAACTTTCCCACATTTATCGGTCTTAAGCACAGAAAGGGAATTGGACACCTCAATAACATATTCAACAAAATCCCCCACATTAACCGACATCAAGTACGAAATGGTAATTGAGCACCTCAACAATATTTCGATTACTTTCCCACATTTTGCGACCTCCAAGCACGAAAGGACAATTGGGCACCTTAACCCATACATGATGTTTTCTCAAAACCACACACATTTTTAAATAACTTAACACTAGTCCCAAAACCATGAGATTACAACGCAATGCATGAATGTATAATAACTATAATTGCCCAAGTGTCACCTCCATTTTGCTACAATTTCTCATCATTCTTTATTGATAACCAAAAGACATTATTTCTAATAAAACATTAAATAAGTATTGACACAATGTTATATCATAACTAATCATCATCATCATCCACGTTTCATTATTATCAAATATTTCTCAAGACTAACAACACATCTCAATCTTCTAATTCTCACAATTTCCCATACTCATCAACATTGTTCACATAATTTCATAAGGTATTCCATTTCAAGATTTCCTTGACTTTCCAACACAATATAGGTTTCAATTTCACTTATAAAACATCAATTGATTTCAAAATCATCTTTTAATAAAATCTTCAACCTAGGGTTTTTCAAGAAAATTGGGAATTTTTCCAAATTTTTAACGTCATCTCTTTTCAATCAACAAGACACCATTTCACTTTCAAGATTTTCACAAATCATTTCAAAACATTGTGTAAAACCTTTTTTTTATACAACAATACTCATATATTCAAAAATCTCTAACTTTTACAACTCACAGTTACAAAAATGTTCACACAATCATAACAAATCATAGATATAGAGGGTTAAGAGAACTCCTACCTAAGAGTGAGTGGGTGAAGTCCCAAACTTTGACGGTGACGAAAACTTGATCCAATCGGCTCAAAATGTCAATCTTGACACATTTTATGCTTTTGCATCAAGAACTAGGGTAGATTTTATGGGCAAAAAAAAAAAGACGGAATCCAAGCTTAAAGAGCTTGGTGGTTCCAAAATAGAGGAAAAAGAGAGGAGAGAGAGTGAAAAGTGATAAGAAATCTGACCAAAAAGGTGATTTCAATGTGCTAATTTTGAACAAACTGCGAGCGGTGAATAAAGGCTTGCAGTATATCTACTTTCAACGAGCATACCGCTCGAGCGGTGAATCAATGCTTGCAGGATCTTTCTTCAATTTAGATTTCAAAGGTGCAAGAGTCTGCAGACCGCTTGACTGGTCAAACTTGAGCTCAAGCAGACTATTCCCATAACTCAGGTACGCAAATTTAGAACAGGCATAACTCTATTGTCCGTACTTCGTTTTAGGTCATTCTTATGTCTAAATCGACGCTCCGAAAGAAGGCTTTTTAGTGGTTCTAGTCTCACATGAAAATTCAAAGTGTGGAGAGAGAAAATAGTAAAGGAGTGATGACTACTCAAAGGACGATTATCCAAATCAACGTTTTTTGTTCAATTCTACCCTACCATCACAATACCACACCAATCAACACTAATGAGAATTCAAATGAAAACTAAAATAATTGCGCAAATAAATAGAGTAATCTGAATATGGAGAGAGACTTAGGATTTCGAATCCACTACTAATATCATATCATGTAATTAAAATATCCAATTCTAGTAAATCAATGGCCCGGATAATAATGATGTGTCATGACTACAAGCCCCAATATCATTGTCAAGAAAATGAGTATATGCAAAATGTAGGCACGAATCATCTTCAATTGGTATGAATCGTCTACACTAAACTAAGGTTGTAGCACGATATGTCTCCCCTAAGCATGACTCGTCTCATGATTTGCATATACAAGAAAGTAAAACAGTTGTATGATCATGCATTCTCAATCAGAGAAATCGAATACATAAATCAAATGAAAAGATTATTTGAATAGAAGATCTAAAAATGATCATACAATGATTATCCAATTCCAAAGAAAAACTAGAATTAAAATACAAAATTACATGATACTTGATTAGAGTTTCATCTCAATCCTCAGAAGAAAGCTTAGCCACTCATGAAGAGGTTGAACACTTCAAATTTTGAAGAGAAAGCCATGGATTGATGATTTACTCTTCTTCTCTACCTTCTAGCCATCTTCTTTAGGGTTTCAGATCCCAAAATAGGTCCCCAAAATCTCTTTTTATAGCCTCCAGTCAATTCTGAGTCAAAAACACGTGCACAAATATCAAGGCAGATCTACTCGTGCGAATTGGGAATTTCACTGGTACAAATTCAATTAGAGGGAAATTTTGGCAGGGAAATCCGCTCATGTGGATTTGTGAATTTTGCTCATACGGTTCACTCAGTCATAGAGTTTTCGCTCTTTTTGCCTCTTTTTGGAATCCTTTTGTCTTCAGAGTGATATTAACTTGAAAAGGATGAAAAAAACCTTATTGTATCAAATATCATAAGCTAAAAGGCTAAAAAATAAGATAGGGAGCCTCACAGTGTAACATTTCAGCTAAAATCACACCGTCCAACTTACACTTTACTAGTACTCTAGTAAAGCCAAATAAAGTAAAATTTATCTAACCCACTTTCGTAGGGATCACGATTGCATTTAGCATATGCATCAAGCCATTTAAACCACAAGGTTACCCAATTGGACGAGTGAAGTCTCGTGAGTGTTTACAGAGACGATACCTACAAACATCAACTTGATCAAACGAATTAAAACTTAGGACAAATTTATACACAAATACTCGGCACCATTCCCTTTTCATCAAAACCAACCTCTCTCATTTATGACAAATTTCAAGTAACCAAGTCAGATAAATCTTCAAACTATCCATGAGCCCATAAATATGCAAACAAATAGCATCGAATCACAATCAAATGGAAGGTATCTGTAGACATCCCATTTTGACCGCCCTTAAGACTTGGGCGCCTCACGCTGAACACTCGACGATGAAATGTTACACTGTGCAATCGTTCAAATTCTTTAGCAAAAAGGCTTTGGTTTTGAGTTTCAAAACCTACACCTTGCACCCCTTTTGGACCAAAACCCAATTTTTTCTAGCCTAACCACTTAGAGAAGAGCTGGCCAACAAGTGGTCAGAAGGCCATTTTTGATTAGCCGGCAGTCCCCTTTCATGGCCTGGCAGCGATGTTCAACGACAATAGATATTTTGAGACAGCCAGCTATTCTTATGCCCATGCCTTGAACCAGCTGTCTCATTACAGATATTTTCGACGTGAGAAGGTGTTTTTCTATAAATACGTGACTCCTCCCGTGGTTTGGGGTTAGAGCATTTTTGCCAAAAGCCATAACTTGTCAAACAGATATTTCCAAAAGCCATGTTTAGTGATAGCAGATATTTTGAGACAGCTAGTTGTCCCCATGCCCATGCCTTGCACCAGCAGTCTCATTACATATATTTTCCAACGTAAGATGGTGTTTTTCTATAAATACATGACCTCTCCTCATGGTTTGGGATTAGAAAATTTTTGCCAAAAGCTATAACTTATCAAACACTATTCCATTCTCTCTTACAGTATACATACACCATACATACACCTCCTAAACTTTAGGCATTTTTGCTGAGATTCTTTAACACAATTTTAGCTCTTGAGAGTGTTCAACTTGTGGTTTCTGAACTAGATGAGCATCCTCTCTTTAAGAGGTATATCTTGAGCTTTTGTACCATCTTTTCTTTCTCTTTTCTTTGTTTTTTCATACTATTTTTTCGAGTGTTTTGAAGCCTAAAATATGTGATTTGAGTAACAAAAAATAGGAGGGGTTAGCTACCCTTCCTTAGGCTTGTTGGTTGAAACTCCTTGGCTTTGGCCCATTTTTGCTCATTTTTTCACCTCAAAAATTGAATTTTTAGCACTATTTTTGTGCTGTTTCAGAGCTTTTTTTTGTGTTAAATTATGCTTTAAGTACTATAGATGTGAAGTTATAAGTTCTCATGGATATGGCTTTTAATCTATTTGAGTTGATAACCTTTCTTTCACTCTTTTTTTTTAAATATATATCTTTTATAGCCATTGTAATCATCCACTTTCCATTAGCACTCTACAATCTCCCTACTTTCTTTGTTTCTTTGATTAAGAGCTGTACTCAATGAAAGATTATTACTCCAAGCATAAGGAAGAGATATTTCATGCTAAATGGTTTAATCTCTTCGAAGGTTCATTACCAGGGCATTACATCTCTCTTATTCTAAGTGTGATCTCTCGTTTGATGGTGCATTACTTCCAAGGAACTAACTTTCTAGTTAGAGCCTTGCAAATCACAAAGGAAAGTGTCATTATAGCTTATTATTAAGTTTGGATTTGGAGTCATTATCGCTCATTTTGGTTTTGATTAGTCAGTATCGCTCTCTTTGAGTTTGACTAATCATTATCACTTATTTTAGGTTTGACTTAGAATTCATTATCGCTTGTAAATGAGTTTGATCCTTCTTTTGTAATTTCCCCTCATATAAAAAGGGCTTGAAGAGCTCATTTCTAAGGTTAAGTCATGCTTGCTATTCTTTATTGCTTTGGATTTAGTTTACATAATCATCACCTTTGGAAAAAAAAATAAAGAAAAGATAAGAAATGGAAAGGTAATGTAAAAAAAAGTCTAATAAAACAGAGGTAAAAAAGGTAATAAAATTTGGTTAGGTTCAGTTGGACGTTATACTGAACCTGTTGCGTCTTAAATCATCACATACTATTGTTGTGATATTTGATGACTCATGAAGCAAATCTACCCTTTCCCTTGAGGTAACTCCATGATAGGGAGGATGTGCTGTTTGTCTTTTGTTTCACGTTATTGAGCTCTTGTCCTATCGTTTCAAGATCATCACGTAACAAATTTGCGACAATTGATGATTTGAGAATCGAATCTACTCATCCCTTGATCATATCCATGATAGGGAAGGGCAAAGAGGATAAACATCTCTTGAAAACACTCTGTTTTTGCTCTATTTCAGCTCTGTGGCAGCAGGGTATTCCCTAGAAGTAGTGGCTAGCCGACCATCATTTTGTACGGGCGATCACTTCTCAAGGCCAGTCGGCCACCTATTTTGTACAAGCAGTGGCATTTTTTACAGCAAAACCTGAGACCCAAACAGAATAGTTTTATGACTGCAAACAGTTCAAATTCTAGCAGCAAATAGAGAGATTTTCGAGAGGATGTTCTCGGTTGTGCGCATGTGCCTCCTCACCTCCCGTTCAAGTCCATTAAATCAGTGCTTTAATATTAGTATGTTGTAATTAATTAGTTGCTTTTCTTTTATTTGGACTTGTAATAATTAATTAGTCTAGTTTATTCAATTGTGTTGTAATAATTAATTGTGTTTATCCAATATACGACAGGATGCTCATTCGTATGCAGGATTTTGTGAAACTACTTGCTTGAAGTAGTGAAGCCCTAGATCATACCGAAGTTAGAACAGGGTAACCCAACTCCCTCATCGAGGTGTTTTGGCTCTCTTTACCTGTTATATGCTTTACAGTGAAACTATACAGGGGGCTCCATATCAGTGGTACAGTTGATATCACTTTGTGGGGAAGACTTTAGTGGAGAGTACAGTCATTCAGCTGGGATCATATCCATCTGTTGAAAATTTGGCTGAGGTGCTATCTGTTTTCTCTTTTGCTAGGTAGTCCTGGAACCATGGCTTCAAAAGGCTCTAATATCCCCCAGGTACTTAGGACTCATGTCGATAGACTTTGTCAGGTCAAAGATTTATTTTCAGGGGCAACTAGTGTTGGCTTCACTATGACTAGTTACAGGGCAAAGGAAGGTCAAACGCGGTTCACCAGTTCTGTTGTTTGGGCAATCACCCCTCCAATCACCTGTAATCGGCTCACCCCAAGCACAATCACCTACTTTTGGAATGGCGTAGTATCCATCATCAGATCTGGAGGAATTACTAATTCGTCTGTAACAGTCAGTTGACTTGCTTCAGCATGACATGGCCCATCAAGTCGAGGTCACAAATAGGTTGCAACAACAACAGCAGCAGCCGACTACGGTGTCTGCTTCGCATACACCTAACATGGCTACCCCTATGCCTGGTGTTACTACCCATACTATGGCTCAGGATCCACCGGCCAAGGAGATTCCTGTTCTTCCCATCTAGTCAGATCCAATCCTGGTTCAAATATCTAAAGTTCCAGTTCACCAGATTAAGGCACCTTTTGAGTTCGAGTTCGAGTTCGACCAAACCCTGCTCAAAGTTAACAAACTTGAAAAACTATTCAAAAAGCCACAGGGGGTTAACTCTATTCCAGATATTGAGGACGGGTACACTAAATCTGCTGTTACTTTGCCTGAATGGTTCAAAATGCCGTAGATTGACCGCTTCGATGGCTCTAGAGATCCAATAGTGCATCTGCATCTTTTCTTTGATATTCTATGACCAATGGGTTTGACCAAACTTTAAAAGTTGTCGCTATTTGGCCAAACCATGTCTGGTATAATTGCTATCTGGTATGCTAAATTGGAGGACTTTTTGAAGTAGAGCTGGGAGGAGTTGGCTGAATCTTTCATTGCCTAATATTTCTACAACACGCAAATTGAGATCACAACTCATGATCATGAGGCAACGCGTCAGGAACCAAAGGAAGGCTTTTTAGAGTTTCTTACGAGATGGAGGGCAAAGGCGTCTATGATGGCAAATAGATCTCCATAGAAAGAGCAAGTTCATATAATTGTTAGAAACTTCCATGAAAGGCTATTGCAGAAAATGATAGTCCTCCTACTATTCAACTTTAAGGACCTCCATGAAATTGGGGTTGAAATCAAGTATGCCATCAGACAAGGGATCATTGTGGAAGGCAATGAGCTTATGAGGAAGAATGTTATTTGCAATTGCAATGCTACTACCAGTGGTAGCACAGTTGCGAAATACTCAGAAGTAAACACTATCATCACTCCCATCAAAAACCCTTTTCCTGATAATAGCCAAAGACCAACCACTTCAACTTGGCCCCAGCTCGAAATTTCCATCCTCTTTACAAGGATCTTTTTCAAGCCTTGAAAAATTCTACTAGAAAAAAGGCACCTAGAGCTCCTAGAACCCCGACCCCTTCCAAATCCTCTTCCACCAAGATATGACCCCGCTAAACACTATGCATATCATCAATAACATTATCATGCTATAAACCATTGCATCCGCCTACGTTATAAGATTCAGGATCTTATTGACGAAGAGATCATAGCTCAACAAAAAGACCACAGGCCACCACTGACCTAGTACCTCCACACCTTAACCTAATCCATACACTGATATCCACTTATAACCCCAGCATATACATCACCCCGGCCCATTTACCCAAGTCTAAGATGTTCATTCCAACAAGCACGAACTTGTGTATGATGGATGTCCTTAAACCTCAATCATCTCAAACCCTGTCAAATACACTGCGGCCACTAATGGCCGAGCCCACTACTTCTGAGCTTTTTAGCATGATTGAGGATCTTCAGAGAATTGTGGCAGATTTAGTCTTTGGGATCTTGGCGTTATCATCGACCACATCTGTGATAACCTTGTTCCGTAATTAGCTAATTGGTCCTTATTATGAGTTTGATTATATGTCTAATATGATTTTGTGTGCCATTATGTGAAAATGTGTGATTTTGAATTTCTATCTGTTCACCGTAGGAATATCTATTTGCTTATCTTCTTTGGGAATTAAATTGAAGGCCTTATCGGCCACATAATCCGAAATTGATTACGCCATTGTGATTGGCATAATTTTTAGAGCCCACGGTGAAGTTTAATTGAAAAATTAATTCAGACCAGATTAAGTTGATTAGATTAATGAATTAGTGCCCAATTGTTATTATTATTATAATGAAATTAGTAGAGAGTGTTGTAAAAAGGCACTATACACTCAAAATCCCTCCTTCTTATCATTTGGCTGATTTTGGCTCCAAGTGAGGGTGGGAAAGTCGGCTGTAGAGAGAGAGAAATGGAGAGAACTGTGCAATTTAGCTCACAGCTTGGTGATCTTGAAGATTATTCAAGAATTTGCTATTTATTGGAAAAATTGAGCCTTTAGGTAAGCAATTGATTCTTGAATTCATGAGTGTAATCTGTAATCTTGTGTGTTCAAAGTTGATTAATGGTCAAGAACAAGAATTGAAATGAAATTGAGTTGATCATGTTGAATTGAAGGTCAATGTTGCACGCATGTATGTAGTTGCTTTGAGTTTACGTATTTGAGCACCAAATGCATGATCTATGTGAGTTTTTAGTTGAAGATTATGTTCTTGACCACCTCTTCATCATACAAGTTGAGAATGAGAATAATATACCACATGCATATGCAAATTACAAGGGTGAAGTGTTGAATGCATGAAATTGTTATATTGGTAATGAGTTTGGTGGAAAATGAACCATGCATGTGTTTGAGTCATGAAATTGAGCTCCATGTTGATGTGTTTTAGTGTTGGTACCATGTTAATACAAGTATATGTGAAATTGGAGCCATAATATGCAAGGAATGTGGTTGGAATGCCGAATTTGAGCTCAAGAACACATTCTAGAAAACCCAAAAATTTGATGTCCGCTCGAGCGGGGAAACCGCCGCTCGAGCGTGAATTTCGTGCTCCCAGTATTTTCTGCAGACCATGATGTCTGCTCAAGCAGGGAAGTCCACGCTCGAGTGGGGAGGTATGTACATTGAACTTCCGCTCGAGCGTCCAAGTTCCACACTCGAGCGTAAAAATGACATAACCAGTACTTTTGTAGACCTCATGGGTCCGCTCGTGCAGGGAAGTCCACGCTCGAGCGGGGACCCTGTTTCTGAAAATTTTGTGTGATCGTTCTGTGTTTCGTTTTCCATTCTCTTTCACTTGCAAGCACTCTTAGGCATGCATTGAGCATTGTAATTGAGTTAAAGAGATAACAATGAAGCCTAAAGAGGAATATGCGAATTAAAGAACGGATTGAATCATTTGTGACCCATATGTGTTATATGATGTGTAGGGTCAAGCTCCAGGGCAAATCCACGAGCCCATCACTGTGAGTAATGTCTGATATTTGAAATACGTTGTTGTCCAAATTGCTTACTTCTATGTAAGTTTTATATGTTCATTGATTCGTTTGGTGGACAATGGTTGTTATACTAAATGAATGGGCCAGAGGCCGTTTTGATAAGAATGAATGAATGGGCCGGAGGCCATTTTGACATGAATGAATGGGCCAAAGGCCGTTTTGACATGAATGAATGGGCCGAAGGCCGTTTTTACATGAATGAATAGGCCAAAGGTCATTTTGACATGAATGAATGGGCCGAAGGCCGTTTTGACAAGAATAAATGATTGGGCCGAAGGCCGATTGATATGAATGATTAGGCCGAAGGCTGATTGACATAAATGGTTAGGCCAAAGGCCGTTTGGACACAAATGAAAGTTTGACATGCATGAATGGGCTAGAGGCCAGTTTGACATGCATGAATGGGCCAGAGGCCAGTTTGAAACGCATGAATGGGCCAGAGGCCAGTTTGACATGCATGAATGGGCCAGAGGCCAGTTTGACATGCATGAATGGGCCAGAGGGCAGATTGACATGATTGAAAGTTTGAAAGGCCTAAAGGCCAGTTTGAAATGAAAGTTTGAAAGGCCTAAAGGCCAGTTTGATATGGAAGTTTGAGAAGGCCAAAGGCCAGTTGACGCGAATAACAGTTTGACACTAATGAATTGGGCCCAAGGCCGTATGATGTGTTTGGAACCGCAGTTACTTAACTTACATATGTCTATGTATGTATGTATTAGTAAAAATATAAATTGGGCCCAAGGCCGTTTGATGTATATTGTTCTAATGTATATTCTTTATTTGATATTATTCACTGGGCTTTCGCTCACTCTCATTCATGTGTTTGTAGGTGAGCCAAGAGAAGTCCAAACCTAGCCCCAGTGAAGTCTGTATGGAACAACTAAGGTTTTGAAGAGTCAGCCCTTGCGTCTAACGCACGAGACACGTCTTCGCCCTTCTATCATTCTATGTTATCTTGTCATGTTGGCGAGGACTTTGGTGTACGTCTGTACATAGCTTTGTTTTGGCTGACTTAGATTTGAATGATCCTGTCCGTATAGAACTTTATGTTACTATACTTTCTGTTGCGAGTTATTAACATATGTATGTATGGAATGTTATGATGTGCATATAAGCACGACTTTATGGACAAAGTTTTAAATTTGCTTCCGTTTGGCCCCTTTACTCTGATAAGTTTTGTCTTATTTGGTCTAAGGCCGTAGGTAATCTCGTGATTACTGGCCAGTTATGGCCTTAACCCATAGGGGCGAGTTCGGGTCGTGATAGAGTGGTATCAGAGCACGAGTTAATAACTCACACACTTGTCCAAAAGAGCAATAAGCATCTAGAGAAGATCTAGGATGCATTCATATGATAAGTATGAATTTGGAAGCATCGAGAATATGCCTAACTGTTTTGATATGAATGATTATGTGCTATAAGTTTGCGAATTGCTTGCATTGCAAAATATTTGAATACGTATGCTCCTTTGTATATGCATACCTGTGAATCTTTTGTATAAAGCATAATGCAAGTTTAATCAAACGTTGAAAACATGTGATTATATGAGATATGAATTGTTGCACTAACGTGTACAACGAGTTTGTTTTGTTATAATGCACATACATGAACATATGAATCATGAAAAGTTGCCTATGTACGTTCGACTCTGCAAATGGGTGTCTATGTGAAATGTGAACATGATTTGAGTATATAACTACTTAGTAAATGTTCAGTATGAGTTGTCTGATAAGTGTGCAATCATCTGTTACGTATGTGATTAATTGTGTCTTGTCAATACATAAAATGAGAAAATAACAATGTGCCTATGTGCGAATGTATGCATGTGTATCGGTGTTTATCTTTGTATTGGGCATCCTGGTATTTGGCAAGTCTTAATAAGAATTTGTGTAGAACACAGATAAAGTAAGGACATACGAGTTGGCAGACTCTTCTATAGCCGATTTGATAGACTGGAAAGCATAGTACAAGAAATGACAGAGATTTTGAGACAACAACGTCAGTTGCCACTACGGTGAGAACCTTTGCCACCATCAGTGGAAGAAACGCCGAGGGGTTTGTTATCGAACTTCTGGGCTCGTTATAGGTGTGGTAAAATGGACCATATGGTAAGGAACTATCCCTGAACTGGGCAAAATATGGATAAATCTTCTGCCTCAGCTAGATTCATACCAATGGTAGGAATTGCTAATCAGGATAGAGTAATTACACTCATTCCAGAAAGCACTCAGAATACTGCGACTGTTATCCCAAGTATCTATATTGTTTATAAACGTATGCTTATGTGATGATTGATTCTGAATTAGTACATGTGCACATAATTGCTTGGGATATTAATTGATTCGGATCAGCATTTTTTTTTTTTCGTATCTGCTGCATGTGTATCTAGATTGGTTAGACCCACAAGATCGAGACCGTATTCATTGAATGTATTGGGATATCGATTGACTTTGTACATGCACATGTACATCTGGACCCATGCTTGTGGTAATTTATTATATTACTGTCTTTAAAGACTGAACCACTGGAATTATGACTCCGTGATTGTGTGACCGGGTTGAGCACCCCAAATAATGAACTCTATAAATTGCGAGATCATGTATTCGGATTGGTAGAAAAATGATTGGACTATGTGACTATATTAAGCTTGAATCGTCAACCTATGTTTTGTGACTGATTTGGAATCTCTGCGTGACAAATCCTATATTATGTGTAATCGAAGAACTTTGTTTAATGTGTTACTGTGTACCATGTGCTTGCATCTAAGACTTATTTGAGAACTGCTATATTGATTATGATACATACCTCCTGATATGAACAACTGCATGCATATGTAACTACACCTGAACTTATGTGGACAGTGTTATATTGTACATGACTTGAAATACTTTGATATGAACAGTTGTGATGAATGACTCCGATATGACTTTGAGGACTGATGAACTTAGAACAGTTGTGAAACTATCAACCATGTACCTAAGCAAACGAAATATGCCTTACAAAACCAAATGTACTCTATTTGAGAAAATTTCTATCTGATTTGATACGATAGAACCTTTGTCTGATTTGGCCCGGTAGGACCCTCATTGGATATAATTTGATGGGGCCTTGTTTGACTTAATTTGGCAAGACCTTTGCTTGGATTGATCGATAAGACTCTCTATCTAATCAGATTTTGTAAAAAGGGGATTAAGAATCGTGTATAAATAAATGACCAGATTATTCTTGGCAGAAAAACTAATAGACCCAAAACTTGAATCCGTTTGGAGTACTTGACTTACTTGAAAGACCTTTTGTGGGCTATCAACAGACCGATCTAACCATGAACACTATGAAGAACCGACCTATAGTTGTTGGAGACATACGTGTTACAAGTGAACGGGGTTGAGCAAATCCTGTAATTGGGAGTTTTATAAAACAATGCTTGTGTGCTATCATGTTCTTGCTCATTTGACGTTATGGAAACCGATGACAACAGATTGATTTGATTGTAAATGGTACTGAACATTTATCCTTGACTGATCATAAAATTTTTTGTATGGGAGGGTAGTTACTTCAGTGTTATCGGATTTTGGGAAATCAGGTTATGATGAGTGGTATTATGTTTGTTTTGATGACATTCTTGGGGCGTCCTTTCGTTCTAGGGGACGTTAAGCCTATGTAGCACCTTTGTTGAGTCATCTCTTTTGCCACCGACGGTTTTGTACGGGTGGATTTGTTTAATCGATCTCGAGTCGGCCACCGACGGTCGTGAATGGGTGTGCTTGGATTCCGAGATGATTATTCGTTTGTTTTGTCTGGAATGTCATCCTTTGGTATTATGTGGATGTTATTAGCATCAAAGGAGCTTTGGAAAAAACCCTGATTATCCGAAAGTGTGTGAATTCAGTACGCTCTATGTAAATAACTGCTCAGTGCCATTATATTCTGTAATTGGGACTCTTGGGATGTGTAAATTGTGCTTAAAATGTGATTGAGTCCTTTGATATTGTCCTTGACATCATGGGGATTTGTATATGCATTGTCTTATGCTTTTGACGATTATCAGATAATATGGACAGACTCGATAGAACAAGGGATTGAATGTGGACTGAATTGTAAACCATAAGCTGTTGAATGAATTGAGGACACGTGTATTGTGTTAGAAATTGATTGCTTCGATGCTACCTTTGTTGATTCGAAAATCCGTATCTAGATCCACTTCATATTCCTAAAGACTTTTGGTTAACCTTGGATAACTGTGATGAGTCACTGAACTAAATACCGAATCGGATTGTGAATTGTGAAATTATT
Organism: Camellia sinensis; assembly: GCF_055761805.1. Classification (NCBI taxonomy): domain Eukaryota; kingdom Viridiplantae; phylum Streptophyta; class Magnoliopsida; order Ericales; family Theaceae; genus Camellia; species Camellia sinensis. The sequence continues at coordinate 90,656,762 of NC_138965.1, forward strand.
GAAGAAAGAATTGAACTTTTGTGACAAGGGCATAGACCGAACTTATGTGATAAAGTTAGCTAGCATCTGAAATAAATATGTTGGTAACCTACCTTGAAGAGGGCAATTGGTGAAATTGTGTCTAAATATTTTCGGTGCTAACAAGTCAAAGTCGAATATCAGATATTGGCGGAACTACTTCGACCTCTCTCTATTTCGGAATGGAAATAGGGATATGTGACTACGAATTTTATTGTGGGGCTGCCTTGGACACCCAGGGTATAAGTCCCGTTTGGGTTATTGTATATAGGATTACTAAGTTTGTTCATATCCTCCCTGTAAAATCTTCATGTGATGCTTATAGACTAGCAACTGTTTACATCGACAAGATTGCTTGTTTGCATAGGACCTTAGTATCTATTGTTTGGACAGGGATCCTAAAATGTGCTTGAATTCTGACAAGCCTTCAAGAGGCGATGAGAACTGGATTGTGAGTCAGCGCTACCTTCCATCCGCTAATTGATGTATAATCAGAAAGAACGATCTAGACTCTGGGAGGAATGCTCCAAATGTGTACTTTGGACTTTCGGGGAATTGGAAATATCTATCCATCGTTAGCAAACTTTGCTTACAACAACGGCTCACCCTCTAGTTTCGGTATGGCACCATACAAGCCTTGTATGGCGGGAAAGGTAAGTCTCTGACTGATAGAGAACAGAGTGTTGCTTGATTTTGAGACTAAGCAGTAAATGACTATCAAAAAAGATTGGAACCGTTGAATGAAAAGCGTTCTGAATTGTTTTCGACTAAAGGTGAAATAAGTTTGGAGGACCAAACTTCCTAAAGGGGGGAAGACTGTGATAACCCTGTTCCATAATTAGTTAATTGGTCCTTATTATGAGTTTTATAGCGATTCCGGGTTTTACCCCTTGTTGTATAGTGATCCAGACTTGATTCTGTGAATGGTAGCAGTTGTTTATATCTTTTTTACATCCTTTCGTACTTTGTATTTGAGTTATAGGATGTATTGGGCGTGTTCTGAATAGGTAGATTGAGTTTTGGTCTCAAGTGTAGTTGCCTAGGTTTTTGGTGTTACGCTTGAGCGGATCATTCTGCGCTCGAGCGGAAGTTTGGTTTCTGGTTGTCCGCTCGAGTGGGCCTTCTTGCGCTCGAGCAGGATTTACACACTCCCAGTATCTCGTGTCCCTGCAAAACTTCTGCAGGTGTGTTTTTCACGCTCGAGCGGGTTTCCTACGCTCGAGCGGGTCGAGCTTGAGCGAGTATGTTGGCGCTCGAGTGGGTAGTGCTTTGTCTGTGAAAGTTCTGGGAAGGGGGAATCTACGCTCGAGCGAACTGGTTTTCGCACTCGAGCGGATGTACTTTATCCTTGTGTCTTGGAGCTCGAGCGGGCCTTCTTGTGCTCGAGCGTGTCCAGATTTTGGTGCTTGACGCTCGAGCGTTCTATTCTCCGCTCGAGCGGGAGTGTCGTATATCAGTTGGCAGCTGGGTAATTTTGAATCACTTTTTACCTTTCCTTTCTCTCTTTTACTTTCCCAAAATCGTTTTTGAAAGCCTCTCTCTCTAGGATCTTCGTTCTCTCTAGGGTTTGATCTAATTAGAGTGTCTCCCTATCCTTCGGCCTTTGTAAAAAGTGTATTGATTGTTGAGGGCTACGTTTTGATCCGAGAATCTTGGTGTTTGGAGCATTTTCATTTTTTTCATCTTCTCCTATTGAGCTCTAACTTCGAGGTAGGGATATCCTACTCCTCTTTATGAGCTTTGTCTTTAAATTTTAGAATTTTGATATGTTGGGGGTTGTTGGGCAATTTTGAGAAAGTTTGGGGCCTTTATGTAATTTTACCAAAGAAGGGGTTTTACTTATATAAACCTATATGCATGTTTAGCATGGGGAAATGAAATAAATGTTGGGTTATTGATAGAAATGGAACCTTAGGGTTGTTTTGTTAATTAAGGGAAATGCCCTAATTACAATGATGAATTAATTTGTGAAATTTGTTTTGAGAAATGAGAAGTTGAATTGAGAATGTTGAAATTGGGAATGTATGGGATTAAAGGGTGTAGTTGGATCATTTATCACTCACCTAGTTAAAATGTTGATATTTTATCCATTTGGCGCATTTATTTTCTGTTTAGAAATAATTGCTTTGGACTATCGGTGGAGGATAGTCTTGATTGTTGTAGACAATGCATGATGATTATGTAAACTAAAACTAATCGATTGATTATGCTATCGAGTATAGCGGTTGGAATAATACATTAACTTTATGTATTGATTGATTGTGTATATGGTCTAGGTTTATATACATTGTGTGTGGGAGGAGATAGGGGATGTACTCCACGGTTTAGGGGAAGATAGGGGATGGACCTCTAAATCGGATTTTGTGTGACATTGATACAGCACTACAATGTGTATCAAGTGTGGATTACGGAAGTGTTTGAAGTGATTTGATATAGCACTAAAATGTATATCGTTATCAATTGTGAAGTATAGAAATGTTTCTATGTGTTATTGATACAGCACCAAAATGTGTATCCATCATGAATTTCGAAAGTGTTTTAAAGATGAGTCTTAATCTCATTAACTTATCTGGCTAGGTTCTAAGCCTTGTTTCCAAACTCGAAGTTGAATAAGAAATGGAAACTGAAGTGTGCCATGGGCATGATTGTCGTGAAACTGTAATACGACATATGTTGGAGTACAAGTGTGGACCATCTATTGAATGTTATTATTTTAGTCATTGTTTATAGTTGATTTAGTATATTTCTACTGGGCTATGGCTCACCCTATATGGGACATCATTTTGAAGTACAGGTAGCATGCCACCTCCAAGGACATAGCTTGGAAGGCTTGAGACTGTTGGGTTGTTTTGTGTTTTTGATTGTATTACCTGTATATCAAGCCAAGGGCTTTCTGTGTATAGAGTTAGTACTCCTTTTTGTAACCGAGTGTTGACTTGGAAAGTTGTAAGCCCATAGGGCATTTACTTTTGATGTCAACATGTAATACCTTTTGTAAAGATTACTCTGATGGAATATATTTATGCTTTATTCACTTATGTTTAAGCATGCTATTGTTGGATGATTTATGAGTTTATTTTTGAGGGCGTTACAACTTGGTATCAGAGCGTACCGGGTTCGAATACCTTGGGCACGTGGGAAGTGATTAGTATCACAATGGGTTTGTCTCGCTTGTTAGAGACTTATGTGTGACATTATGTGTTTATTTGATAACATGTTTATGTGACTACATGGGTATGGGATTTAGTTTCTAGGATGTTGATTGGATCCTTGGGTTTCTGTGAGTCTTGTTGGAAAAGCACTTGATCAATGCTGTTTCTAACCGGAACTCTAGTAACGCCTGGGACTATCATTATCCGGAAATGAAATTCGTAAGTGCTTATGTGTTTATGTGCTTACGTGGAGTGAATTACAGTTGTCCATGTATTAGGACACGAGTGTTTAGTTTTGGCACACTTATGAATGTGCTAATGTTCTTCGTTACTGTAGACGCGCCCGCGTGAGTCCTTCGCTACAGTTCGGACTCGATTTTGTGTCGCGGTTCTTAATCTTGAACCAAAGAGTCCAAATCCGGTAAATCGTTTTGAGAAAACAGATTTTGAAAGAAGTGCCAAACATGGACTGTTTTGCCAGATACAGAGTCGCCACCTAAATATTTTAAAATGGGGGTATTTAGGAAACCCTGACTCGGTGCCGAAGGCCACATGTCCGTCATCACCGGAATTGTCTCGGCTCGGGAGCTTGGGTACGATCGGGGAAGGTCAGCTATGAGCACCCCCTTTCGCCCGGTCCGAAGACCGGCCTCTGCTAACCATGATATCCGTTTTTGAAAACGTTATGTGTTCTTATTCCATTTATTAGCCTAGAATTACTATGTTATGCGCGCAACAAACAAGTATAGACTAGATTTCCTAATTTGGAAATAAGCATTGCATATCCGTTTGTTTTGAAAAGTGCTTTGGAATTTGCTACTCGCAAGTAGACTAAAACACGGATTTCAATGAGTTCTTCCAACTCAAACAATCCAACCTTCACCCACAGGCATTCAATCAGTTTATCAGATAAGCATTTAGCCACATGGCAAGCATACTGTCATGGCAACACTCACACGCATGCGGGATGCTAAAGCAAAAATACTTACATCGTACTCCGTGCCAAAACAATAAACTAGTTAGCAAACATGCATGTCCTAGTTCATGTCAAATTGCCTAACGCAACACATACAGGATGCAATTAGATAGGCTCGGCTAACCTAAGCATGGCATATGAAATGCGATCAATTTGATGCACGTATTCAATTTGGAACTGAAATACAAATACAGTTAGCATGATGTACCGAGCCCAATGCATGCAATACAAATGCATGGATGCACGCATGTATAGCATAAGGTATGCTAAATTAAATATGCCCTAGTCTACCATCATAAGCGGGTAAGTAAAAGGGAAGAAAGACGTGGGGTTGGAAGACATACACACACTCACACACACTTATTACACAATTGCCCTCACTCGGAGGGTCCAAATAAATATTACAGTCCCAAATAATAAACAAATAAAATTATTACAAAATTTCTAATTAATTAAAAGAAAGAATGCAAAAGAAAGAAGAGGGTGGCCGCAGCCTCTGGCTCGGGATGCGCGAATGATGCGTGCTCGGAAACCGGCTCGCCTGAAAAACCCGTACCATATCTTTGCCACCTCTGTTTACACTGCCCTGTCTTTCTGAAAATCGCCAAAACCCTAGGACAGGTTCCTTGAATGTTGCAGAGTACCACCGGCTTAACAGAATTCCCACCAGCAGTCCAGGATTTCCATCGGCACTGTTTTGATTTATCGGCCATTCAAAGATTGCCGGCCGGCACTGAATTCTACCGGTCGGCAGAAACTTCCTGCAGAAGACAGTTTTGACAGCAAACAGAGAACAGACAGTGCATGGCATGGGGTTTCAGGCATATGTGAGCATGGTCATGCTTCCCATCATGCTTTGAACTCAAAGAAGCATGACCCTCGATCCTCGAGCCACCAATGGTGCATGATAGCCCAAGGGATCAAATTTGCCACTGAATGTAAAGATGCATGCAACATACAAATGAGATCCAAAGCCTTATCATGTCGAAGTCAAAGGCCCCGGCGACCGAGAGTTAAGGCGTGTTTCATCACTTGTAGTATGAACACTCCTTAACACTCACACTTGGTTTGACACCCCAAACCAAGCAATGCAATGCATGCTATGCAAATAAGGTTCAAATGCAACATGATACCAATTATTCAAGTCATGGCAAATGTTATGGAATTATCATGACAAATATGCAATGCTAAGCATGCAAGGTGCAAATATGATGCAAACATGGACCAATTTGCCATAAAGTTAGCATGGGACTACACATTAATGAAACAATTATGCAACAAACATGAGACAAGCATGCAAGAGGGCCTTAAATGGTAAAGGGGCAGACCTTCACCCACCTCAAAACAGTGGCAAAAAGTGTCCAAAAAGTGGACCAATGCTCATGCCAACAAGCAAACCAAAGGTCCTAAGGTTAAGGCACAAAAAGAGGCATTTTACTCCCATCAACATGACCACTCATGGCATGATCAAGACAAGTAAAAACAGAATTTTCACATGCAAAAATGGACTCCAAAAACCTCATTAATATGGCAACTAAAGTAGCTCCAAAAAGGCATATGCACCAAGGCTCATGTGTAGGCATAAAAGAGCGCACCATCAAGGCATGAAAGAGACCATACATGCACACATACAAACATAATTCTTGGGCTGAAATAAGGTCCTAAATGATGCCAAAATCATGAAGACGGTTCAAGACATACATGTTAGAGGTCGAAATGCTCAAGGCTTACAAGCCAAAACACAAAGGGATGACATTAAACCATGTAAGCATGACTGAAATGAAGGGCCAACAGACTTTAAACATGATAAAATAAAGCCAACGTCTTCATGGAACCAAGCCAACACATGCAAGAATTAAGGCCCAAACACAAGACACGATTCTAGGCCAAATGAGGGAGTATGAAGCAAGTATACTAAGCATGCAAAGGGCCATAGATCCGGCCAAAAACAGAGATCCCATATGACCCAAAAACACCCAAAAAGTTCTGAAATAAGGCAAAAGAACAAGCAAGCATGCATGTTACCCTTTTGGGCCAAAACTCAAGGAAACAAGACAATGAAGGGAGAGGGGTGTCCCTCCCCTATGCAAGACTTCAAACCATCTTCCTTACTACTAAAAATACACTGGTTTTCAGTGGTGAAGAGATCAAAACACTGATGTAAACAAAGCCTTACCAAAAAGGCAACAAAAGGGGCCAAACAAGGCCTAATAGGGTGAGTTTGCACTCAAAACACAAAACAACCTTAATGAAAGTTCTAAAGCATGAAAATATAAGCCTTTTTTATGTTATACACAAAAGCTAAATCAACAAGCAAGATAGGTAAAAGACTATTGCAAGTTTGGGGAATATAAAGCAAGATGCTCACCCTTGAAGAACCTTTGAAGAACAAATGGTCCAGCCCTCTTCTTTTGATCAAAATCAGTCCAAAAACTCAAGAATCAACCCCCCAAGTCCCTCAATCTCGGAGCTAGGTGTAATAGTGTGTGTAATGGTGCAAAAGTAAGGTAAAAACACACTTTTGGGCCAAAAATCACACACAAAGGAGGAGAGAGAGGGAGATATAGAGATAGGATGTATCTATATCTCTAAGCTCTGGTTTTTTCTTCCAACTTTCTAACCTAGATCAAAGAGGAGAGCCTTCCTCTTATAAGACTCCCTCTTGCAAAGCTTATACAACAAGCTTGCTTAGAGGGAGATCCCTCCATACACGTGTATGGAGGGGGACAGAGTTGGTGCCAGCTATCACAGCTGGCACAAAATATCTCCATAAAGTAGATGAACAGTGGTCGGCTGCCCAAAAATGTCATTTCGACAAAAAAGAGTGCCGACCGGCAACACACTATGCCGACCGGCAATAAAATGTGCCGACCGGCAACAAATAGTGCCGATGGCAGCAAAAACCAGCCAGTGGCCTCTAGCCACTGCCGGTGGTGTATGGGGATGCCTCACAAGGCATTCCCTGCCCCTCCAAGGCAAAACACAAGTGTTTGGTGTGAAACCAGACACTAAATGGTCAAGTTCGGAGATCCTGACGCAGGGCGCGCGAGCTGAGACCTCCGGGAACTCCAAACGAACACAAACATGGATAATCACCGAGTGTTCAAACAGTGACGTCCAAGTCTTGAGGACGGTCAAAAATGGGGTGTCTACAGTTACCTTTATTAGGATGTCAGGACGAGGAAGAGGTGGTAGACGTGGCAGACGTGGTAGGTAGGAGATGCCTTTACCGGATGATATTCCGGCACAGCAGGAGGGGGTTGGCCAGGCCAATGTGGCCGAGCCAGTAGGTCAGGAGGTTATGGGCGCTTTAGCCCGAGTGATAGCCAATGCTTTGAGGGAGTCTATGGGTATTCTTAGAGCTAAGAATCCAGTTCAGGCTCTAGTGCAGGCCTAGGTTGTTGAGGCAGGGCCTTCCTTCTTGAAGAGGGAGTTCTTCTGGTCTAACCCGAACGAGTTTATTGGGGATCCAAAGGAGCCACTTAAGGCTGATAAGTGGTTGGAGCAGATGAGTAAGACGTTCGAGATGCTTGGCATCGAGGACGGGGCGTTGAAAGTGACCTTGGCATCCTTCCAGCTTAAAGGGGGTGCGGGTCAGTGGTGGAAATACATGAGGGGCCGTATTGCTGGCACGGGGGAGGCTTTTGTGGAGGCCTTTCAGGAGAAGTACCTATCTCCAGCAGTCAGGGAGAAGCTGAGAGACCTCTGCCAGCTTTTGCAGTTGAGTTCTTCAGTGGCCGAGTATGAGGCTGCTTTTACTAGCTTGTCCAGGTTCGCACCTGAACTTGTGGCGTCCGAGGAACGCCACTGTATAGAGTTTGAGAAGAGGTTGAGGCGCGGCCTCAAGATGAGAGTTGGGGGTTCTATGATCTGAGACTATGGGCGCTTGGTTGATGCTACAGCCCATATAGAGATCATGATGCAAGATGAGGAGGGACAGAGAGGCTCCAAGAGGAGCCAGGATGGTCAGGGTGATGACAGGAGACAGAGGGGTGCTAACCCTCAGCAATCTTAGGGGGGTGTTGCTAGGTCGACCTTTCTAGTGCCGAGTGCAGGCTCGGGAAGAGGCAATCAAGGAGATTTCACCTGTTACAAGTGTGGTCAGCTGGGCCACAAGGCTTTGGTTTGCCCACAGAGGGGAGGAGGTCAGAGAGCTGCTTCATCTTCAGCAAGACCGTACATTCTCAATTCAACTTCTCATTTCTCAAAACAAATTTCACAAATTAATTCATCAATGTAATTAGGGCATCTCCCTTAATTAACAAAACAACCCTAAGGTTCCATTTTTATCAATAACCCAACATTTATCTCATTTCTCCATGCTAAACATGCATATAGGCTTATATAAATAACACCCCATCTTTTGTAAAATTACACAAAGACCCAAATTTTCTCAAAATTACCCAACAATCCCCAACATATCAAAATGCTAAAATTTAAAGACAAAGCTCATAAGGAGGAGTAGGATATCCCTACCTCGAAGTTAGAGCTCAATCGGAGGAGATGAAGAAAATGAAAATGCTCCAAACACCAAGATTCTCGGATCAAAACGTAGCCCTCAACGATCAATACACTTTTTACAAAGGTCGAAGGATAGGGAGACACTCTAACTAGATCAAACCCTAGAGAGAAAGAAGACCCTAGAGAGAGAGGCTCTCAAAAACAATTTGGAAAAGTAAGAGAGAGAAAGGAAATGTAAAAAGTGATTCAAAATTACCCAGCTGCCCATTGATATACGACACTCTCGCTCGAGCGGATAATAGAACGCTCGAGCATCAAGCACAACAATCTGGACACGCTCGAGCGCAAGAAGGACCGCTCGAGCTCCAAGACGCAAGAATAAAATACATCCGCTCGAGCGCGAAAACCAGTCCGCTCGAGCATAGATTTCTCCCTCCCAGAACTTTCACAGACAAAGCACTACCCGCTCGAGCGCCAACATACCCGCTCGAGTGCGACCCGCTCGAGCGTAGGAAGCCCGCTCGAGCGTGAAAAACATACTTGTAGAAGTTTTGCAGGGACACGAGATACTGGGAGTGTGTAAATCCCGCTCGACCACAATAAGGCCCGCTCGAGTGGTCAATCAAAAACCAAACTCCGCTCGAGCGCAGAATGATCCGCTCGAGCGTAACACCAAAAACCTAGGCAACTACACTTGAGACTAAAACTCAACCTACCTGTTCAGAACACGCCCAACACATCCTATAACTCAAATGCAAGGTATGAAAGGATGTAAACAAGATATAAACAATTGCTAACATCCACAGAACCAAGTCCGGATCACTACACAACAAGGGGTAAAACCCGGAATCGCTATATAAATAATGAAAATATCTGTTGTATTTTGCACACCTAGATTACTTACATATAGAGGCATTTTAATATTTTTCATTAAATCGTTAACGGGGCTAATAGTATACTTTGATTCACAAATATGGCTACATGGTTATTTCCTAAAGAGAAACGAGGAAACCCAACATAGGTCAAATCACAATGTGATAAAGTAAAATTTCCCAATTATAAACACAAATAAAAGGTAAATGCTAGGAGTAGTGTGTAAGACTAAATTTAATTATTTAGTCATTATAGTGACTCACATGATATGGCAATATTAATCGTAGATTTAATTTTGCTTGTTTTTGGTTTTTTAAAAACATTTTTCAGAAAATTATACTTTCTTGTAGCCACTATCAAATGGTTTGTCCCTGTTTGCCTCAGTTCTTTGGGAGGCATTTTAATATTTTTTATTAAATCGTTAATGCGGTTAATAGTATACACTGATTAACAAATATGACTACATGGTTATTTCCTAAAGAGAAACGAGGAATCCCAACGCAGGTCAAATCACAATGTGATAAAGTAAAATTTCCCATTTATAAACACAAATAAATGGTGAATGCTAGGAGTGACCTGGTGTGTAAGACTAAATTTAATTATTTAGTCATTATAGTGACTCACATGATATGGCAAAATTATTTATAGATTTAATAGGATTTATGTTCCATATTCTTAGTCACAAGTTTTATAGGTCAATAAGAAGAGTGGTTTCCAAGTTTTTTGATGCGCAAGTAGAGTTATATTTGAACAAGGAAATGGGTCATTGCTTTGCCTATAAAATAACTGTTGGAACAATCTTCTATATAAATAAAATAAATTGAAACTAAATCAAACAAAATAAAATAAATAACTTATAGAATTTATTTTATCGAACCGAATAAAAAATAAAAGACCAAGTCGAGTGTGTGACATTATGTCCTTAAGACATATTTGCCCCGCTACGGTGCTTACAGTTATGTGGCGTCTATCTCCCAGGATAAAATGATCTTCACAAATTTGTAATAGCACTCCAAGCAAATTTGTCCGACGAACTAGAACCTTGTGTTCTAATACTCTCTTTAATTTTCTCTAACACTAGAATGAAGAATAAAATGCAAAGGAGAAATATGGACTGCAAAAAATGAATTTTTCTGACAAAATTTTTTTTTTTTGGATCCCAAGACTGCTGGAACAGATCTGAATTTATAGGCAAAAATTTTGTCCCGAACAGGTACATACAAGAAGTGAACAGGTGTAGTTTTTAATTTGAACATGTGCTGTTTGAGTTCAAACACATCTGCAAACTGTTTCAACAGATTAACTACTGTAGTTATTTATCTATTCAGAAACTGTCCAAAACCGAATCTGTTATGGTCTTTTTGAAGCTGTTGGACATGGACCGAATGAGGAAAGAAATTAGGACAGAAATTAAATTCAAACTTGAATTTAATTAAATTTTCTCGCAAGTAATTTTTGAAAAAATTTTGTCCAAAAAATTAATACAAGAACCGACCCGACCCACACCCTACACCCGCGCCCAACACGGCTCGGCCGAACGGACGGACGGCGGCGGCTCATACGCGCGTGTGTGGTGGTTTTGGGCTAAGGTTCATTTTGTCCATAACTCTTCCTTTTTACAAACTTGGAGTGCCCCTTGGGGCCCAACCCAAGGTTGTACACCTAGAACTTATATACACACATAAGTTCTCTTCAAGTTTCAATGTGGGACAAGCCTCACAAGGAAACCCACATTTAAAACTTAAATGTCCAATTCCACGAACCCGAAAACGACGTCAACTTCCTATTCACTCATAAATGGTTTTGACGAACCGTCTTCACCGTATGACTTGCCATACGACAAGGAACACGTCACCTTTTCGGACCCACCCCAAAAGATGTTTAGGGCCCACTCAAAATTGGGCTCAAAGTTACCCCAAAATAAGCCTATAAACCATTATTTCCAACAATCCCCAACATAAATGGAATTTGACAGAGAGAAAATGCAATAACATGATCTAATTACAGAGAGTACGGAAATTGGAAATATTCTGCAAATGATAGGTAGCTTTTGGCATTAAACCTTCCCTTCTGAGACACTATCGGATTTACTAGCTAACCAATGAACATGATGTCTTAAACTATTTAGCCGTTTGTGTAAATCAAGACAATAGAACTCACACACTATATCCCCAGACACAGTTTAGTTCTCACTATTGTGTTCATTTTGGCCCTAAACAACCTGGTCTTTCATGAGTGCTCTAGAGAATTGTAACCCTTCACAAATCTCATAGAACCGGCCCAGTTCACACTCACATAGGTGATTCTTATGAAGAGTATACTGCCATACTCCACTAGGTTCACCTAGATATAAGAATCATTAAAAGCATTACTTAACCTAAAACGCTGCAGACATCACTATTTCATCATAGAAATGGGTAGAAGTTTGACTCCCTAGTGATCCTTCGGAATCATACACAACTCGGTTGTCCCTTTGAACTTAGATCTTGGGATCTCCAGTCAACTAGGTTGGGTTGCCGTTGTGGTAACTCTTATTTAATAGGCTTAAGTCCCAACTAACTCTCAACTAACTCTCTTGCTAACCCTTTGGTTAGTGGATCTGCTATGTTGTCTTTAGACTTCACATATTCAATGGAAATAATTCCATTAGAAAGTAGTTGTCTCACGGTGTTATGTTGATGACGAATGTGTCGTGGCTTACCGTTATACATATGACTCTGTGCTCTACTTATTGCTGATTGACTATCGCAATGTATGCATATAGCAGGCATCGGTTTTGGCCACATTGAAATATCTTCAAGGAAGTGGCGAAGCCATTCTGTCTCTTCCTCATCTTAATCTAAAGCTATGAATTCTGATTCCATAGTAGACCTAGCTATGCAAGTCTGTTTGGAAGATTTCCAAGATACAGCCGCGCCACCCAGAGTAAAGACATACCCACTAGTGGACTTTGAGTCTCTAGTATCTGATATCTAATTTGCATCACAGTATCCTTCAAATACTGCTGGATATCTAATATAATTAAGCCCAATGTTACGAGTAAATCGGAGATATCTAAGAACCCTTATAATAGCTTTCCAGTGTTCTACTCCTGGATTACTCATATATCTACTTAATTTACTTGTTGCATAAGCTATATCTGGGCAAGTGCAGTTCATCAAGTACATTAAGCTTTAAATAATTTGGGCATACTCTAATTGAGAAATACTTTCCTGTACATTCTTAGATAGAAACAAATTAACATCTACAGGTATTCTAGCAAGATGATCATCATCTTTGCTGAATTTATCAAGTATTTTCTCAATGTAATGAGATTGTGACAAAGTATATCCTTCTGATGTTTTGGTAATTTTCATACCAAGAATTACATCAGCAATGCCCATGTTCTTCATGTCAAAATGTTTATTCAACATTTTCTTGGTAGTTTTAATCATATCATTATTACTACCTATGATGAGCATATCATCCACATAAAGACATACTATAACATAACATTTGTCTGTGTTTTTAATATAAACACATTTGTCACACTCATTAATTTTAAATCCATTTGACATCATTACCTTGTCAAATTTCTCATGTCATTGCTTTGGTGCCTGTTTTAAACCATATAATGATTTAACCAATTTACACACTTTCTTTTCTTTTCCTGGAATAGAAAAACCTTCTGGTTGTTCCATGTAAATTTCTTCATCTAACTCACCATTTAAGAAAGCGATTTTTACATCCATTTGATGAATTTCTAGATTGTATAAAGACGCAATAAAAATTAGCATTCTAATGGATGTTATTCTAGTAACCGGTGAGTATGTGTCAAAGTAATCAAGACCTTCTTTTTGTCTAAAACCTTTGACCATAAGTCTTGCCTTGTATTTGTCAATTGATCCATCCACTTTCATTTTTCTTTTGAAAATCCACTTGTACCCAAAAGGTTTACAACCTGGTGGCAAATCCACCAATTTCCAAGTGTGATTTTGCAAGATAGATTCAACTTCACTATTGACAGCTTCTTTCCATAAAGGAGTTTCAGGACGGGACATAGCTTCTTTAAAAGTTAAAGGCTCTTTTTCTAACAAAAATGTTAGAAAATCTGGACCAAAAGATTTTGAGGTTCTAGCACGTTTACTACGCCTAGGTTCCTCTTCATCAACTTGATCTATCTCTTGCTCTTGCTCTTGATCATGTTATTGATCCTGACTAGTAATAGTATCATGAGATCTTTTATTGTTACTAGTCTATTAGCCAGTCTTATTTGGAATACATGTTCAAAGAAAGATGCATTCCGAGATTCAATAATAGTATTTACGTGCATTTTGAAATGTTCTGATTTATGAATCAAAAACCGATATGCGCTACTATTTTTGGTATAACCAATGAAAATGCAATCAATGTTTTTGGGACCTATCTTAGTCTTTTTATGACTAGGAATAGTCACTTTAGCCAAACACCCCCACACTTTTAAGTATTTGTAGGATGATACTCTCCCATGCCACATTTCATAAGGTGTTTGATTCACTTTCTTTCAGGGTACTTTATTTAAAATATAATTTGTAGAAAGTATTGCTTCCCCCCACAAGTTCTGAGGCAATCCAGAACCTATTAACATGGCATTCATCATTTCTTTTAAAGTCCTATTTTTCCTTTCAGCAATTCCATTTTGTTGAAGTGAGTAAGGAGCGGTGGTTTGATGAATTATTCCATGTTCTTTACAAAACTCACCAAAAGGTGATTCATATTCACTACATCTATCACTTCTTAGTTTTTTTATTTTCTTACCAAGTTGATTTTCAACTTCATTCTTATATTGAATGAAAGTTCTCAAAGCTTCATCCTTGGTTCGAATTAAATAAACATAACTATATCTAGTATAGTCATCTATAAAAGTGAAAAAATATCTTTTTCCCACCTCCTGTTTGAATTGATTTAAAATCACAAATGTCACTATGAATTAATTCAAGTGGTTCCGAACTTCTTTCAATTGAATGAAAATGAGTTTTGGATAATTTTGCCTCAACGCAAATTTCATATTTATGATTTGAATCAATGTCAAATTTAGGTAAACATTTAATCTTCGCAAAGATCTATAATTAACATGTCCTAATCTACCATGCCATAAATTTGAAAACTCAAGCAAATAAGAAAAAGATGTATTTTTATTAATAACTGAAGGTACAACGGTCATTACATTCATCTTTAAAAGGGCCATCAGACATACAACCTTTTCCTACATACATTCCATTCTTAGTAAGTACAAATTTATCACTCTCAAACACTAGCCTAAACCCATTCTTACTCAACAAAGATCTGGAAACAAGATTCTTGCGAATGTCCGGTACATATAGTACTTTGTTGAGAGTGAGTTCCTTTCCAGATGTTATCTTGAGAACAATCTTCCCTTGTCCTTCAACTTTAGAAGTTGAGGAGTTGTCCATAAAAAGTTGTTCGCCATTGTCCACTGTAGAATAAGATGTGAACATCTTTTTGTCGGCACAGATGCGGCGAGTACCACCAGTGTCCACCCACCATTCTTTAGGATTTCCGACAAGGTTTGCCTCAGAAGCAACTGTAGAAAGATTGATGTCATCTACACTATTAGAAATATTATCCACTTCGGTCATATAGGCTTGAGCAGGCTTCTTGCTTGTTCTTCTTTTGCTTTTGCTTTGGCCTTTGTTACGGCAATCTTTGGCCCGATGTCCCTCTTTGTCACAGATGTAACACTTGCCATTAAACTTGTACTTTTTAATTTCCCCTTTTTTAGAGCCTTGTAATGAACTTTCTCCAGAAAACTTTCGTTTCTTTGCTTTTGGAGCATGTTCCACCACATTTGCCATAGACTCCATAGGATGCTTACCAGTCTGCTTCTCTGAATTGTGGTTGTCCTCCTCAATCCTCAAACGCACAAGTAATTCTTCTAAAGACATTTCTTTGCGCTTGTGTTTGAGGTAGTTCTTGAAAGCCTTCCAACCTTGTGGTAATTTCTCAATTAAGGCTGCAACTTGGAAGGATTCACTGAGAGACATGCCTTCTGCGTGAATGTCATGCAGAATGACTTGAAGATCTTGAACTTGGCTGATCACAGTCTTAGAATTCAACCATCACAAAGTCCAAGAATTTGCCAACCACAAATTTCTTTGAGTCGGCATCTTCCGTTTTGTATTTTTTCTCCAAAGACTCCCAAAGTTCCTTTGTTGTCTTGATAGGACTGTAGAGGTTGTATAATGTGTTGTCAAGTCCGTTCAAGATGTAGCTCTGGCAAAGGAAATCAGCATGTTTCCAAGCATCAACCGCATCAACCACTTGCCGCTCGGTTTCACCCTCTTTCAAAATAGGAGCATCCTCACGGAAAAAACGAGCCAGGTTCAGAGTTGTAAGATAGAACAATATTTTCTGTTGCCATCTTTTAAAATTAGTTCTAGAGAACTTCTCTGGCTTCTCACCATGATTTACCGACATTGTCACAATAGGAGAGGGGGTTGGCGCAATTGCAACCACTACACTAGTACTTGTTTGGGCATTAGTTTCAGTAGTTCTAAATTATAAAACAAAATTATAATTAGAATTTATACTACACAGAAAATTAAACCAAATTCACAGAATTAAATTCTGTAAAAAAAAAAGAAACAAGAATGTAACTTTTATTTTTCAATTAAGTTGGAAATAAAATAAAATTTTATTTAACCAAATAAATTCCACACAGAAAATTAAATTTCTGTAGCACTTCAATAATTAAAAAAACACTAAAATAGAATTTTTTTTAATTAATGAGCACTCGGAAATAAATTAAGAAAACCAAAATTAATTTCTGACAAATCACAAATAAATATTCTGAAATGTTAATGACACCAATATATTACTACTAGTTGTCAAAGAAAATAGACAATATATTACTACTAACTGTCAAACAGTATATTACTACTACTTGTTTTGCAAACCAGAATATTATTTTGTAAAATCACAGAAAATAATTTATGTAAGAAGAAGAAAGAAGAAAGGAAATAAATGAAAAATTTTGTAAACAGAATAATTCGAATCTGTCTTAAGATTGTTGGAACAATCTTCTATGTAAATAAAATAAATTGAAACTAAATCAAACAAAATAAAATAAATACCTTACAGAATTTATTTTATCGAACCGAATGAAAAATAAAAGACCAAGTCGAGTGTGTGACACTCTGTCCTTAAGACAGATTTGCCTCGCTACGATGCTTACAGTTATGTGGCGTCTATCTTCCAAGATAAAATGATCTTCACAAATTTGTAGTAACTGTAGACACCCCATTTTTGACAGCCCATAAGACTTGGACGTTACTGATGGTTTACTTGGTGATAAAAGGTGTGCAGGGCAAAGACCCAATTTCTTCGGCAATGAGAGGGTCAAATCCCAACTTCACACCCCATTTTGGATCAAAGCTATTTTGAATGGTTTTTAGACCTTAAAACCCTCTCTTTCAAAACATTTTTGAAATAAAGTTTCTACGATGTTCCGAGGCTCACATTTTGTCAAAAAAATGCACTTTTCAATAAACCGAGTAAGGACAAAGTGGAAATGAATGAAAGAGAGATGAAATCTTTGAAAAATCTTTCAAAACACCTTGCTTAGGGGTTTGAAGTTGAAGAAAAGGGGAGAAGAGGGGAGAAGCCAAGTTGGAGAAGAAGATAGGCAAGAATTGCTAAGAGAGGGACGAGCAGTCCTCGGTAAATCAAGCTAATTTGTCTATACACTTTGAGTTAAGGTATGAGGCCACCACCGTTGGAAAGAAGACTTCCGGGGCTTCATTTTTCATTCAAGAATCTCTTAAATCCGAGACCGGAGGGCGGAGATATGATTGGTTGAAGTTGGGCATCATCCCGGTTGGACCGAAACTGAGCAGCCTTCACTAAAACAAGCATAACCTTTTGAACAGTTGGATTTTTGATGCAAGGCTGGTGCCATTGGAAAGCTTACTTCTGGGGCTTCAAGTTTGACACAAGAATGACCAGAAAAGGAGTTCATATGAAGAAGTTATGCCCGTTTGAAGTTGGACCTGCAGAGCAGATTTTTCCTGCCGACCGGCCAAAACAAATGGCCGACCGACCAAATAGATGGCCGACCGGCCAAATAGATTGCCGACCGGCCAGAAAAGATGGCTGACCGACCAAGTTTGCTAGCCGATGACCTTCCAGAGTATTCTACAGATTGAATGGATGCCAGCTGTGCCAGCTGGAATGCACAGACTCTGCTCCCCATGCACGTGTGTGGCTGTTTTGCACCCTTTGCACCACCTTTGGCCCCTCTTTTTGCACCCTTTGCTCAAGGCTTCTTGAGGAAGCTTTGACCCCTTGTCTTGGCTTCCTCAATAAGCTTGGCCAGCTGTCTTAGCTTCCTCTATAAGCCTTGCCCCCTTTGCCCCCCTTGACCCTTTCTTTTTAGCTTGTCTTATAAGCTTCAAGCCCTTCCCTTTGCCTATATAAGAAAGCCTCCTTCTCCATTATTTTGGTTCAGCAAAATTAGACCTAATACATACATATAACATATATATCACCCTCTCTCTCTATATGTCCCTCTCTCTCTACATTTGGGTGTGTTAGAGTGTTCAAAGACCCTTGTTCTTGGCCTATTTGCACTACACCACCTACCACTACACTACCACTTCCATTTCCAGCAGCTTGGGGAGCTTTCCAGCAACTAGGAGGCATCACTTCTCAAGCCAAGAAGCAACCAAGGGTTGGTCTTCAAGGGTAAACATCAATTCCCCCTTTTTGAGCTTAATTTTGCAACATTTTTCTAGCTATTTTGCTTACTGTTTTGAGCTCCGACCAAAACTGAAAGTACCCTTTATTTGAGCTCTATTTCATGATTCATTAAGGGAATTTTGTCATTTGAGGTCCCCACCTTGCACTTCCTTCTTTATCTCTCCTTTAGGCCCTAATCTTGCATGTTATTTTTGGCCTATGTGTGATCTGTTTTGGAGTATGATGTAAACTGTAGATAGGCTTATTTTGAGCCCTTCTTCAACATTGAAGAAGGGCTCATCACCGTTTAGATACCCCATGTGCTACTTGCTTTGAAATCCATGTTTTTGCCTCATTTTGCATGTTTTTTTAGCCTATTTTTCTTCTGTTTTTGGACCTTGGTCCGAACTGAAAGTGGCCATATTTTGACCCCCTTGTCATGTTTCATTAAGGGTCTTTGGCTTTTTGATGAATTTTTTGTATACTTTGTGTTTTGACCTCTTTTGGGCCCTACCTTGCATGGCATTTTGAGCATACTTCTATATTGTTTTGGGGGTTTCCATAAACTGTAAGTAGTCATATTTTTGGTTCCTCTTCAGTGTTGTAGAAGAGTCTTTTTCTGTTTGGGCTTTGCATCTACCACTTGCTTCATTGCCTCCCTTGCGGAGCCATTTTTGTATGATAATTTAGTCCCACTTGTGCTTACTGTTTAGCCATGCTTTGAACTATAAAAATGCTTATTTTGGGGCTTCCTTACTTCTGTCTTTTCATTCCATGTACCAATTATGCATGGTTTGTAT
This sequence comes from Camellia sinensis, assembly GCF_055761805.1. Classification (NCBI taxonomy): domain Eukaryota; kingdom Viridiplantae; phylum Streptophyta; class Magnoliopsida; order Ericales; family Theaceae; genus Camellia; species Camellia sinensis. The sequence goes on from NC_138965.1 coordinate 90,675,757, forward strand.
AGCTGTAAGCCATTTCATGTACCTATTTTGCATTTCGGGAGAAATTCCATGCATCGGGTGTCATTTCGCCTTGTTTTGGGGCTGTTTTGCCCCTTATTTTGCTACTGATTTTTGCATGTTTGCATATCATATTCTATGTCTTTGCCATGTCTCATTAGAGTGGCATTTCGGTGCCTGAGGGTCGGTCCTCGGTTTGCGTGCATGCGTGCACGCGTTTCGAGAGTCTCATTTTCATCTAATGGCCACCGATTTTGGCATGCTTGCGAGCTATCCATGTTAGTTTTGGTCCATCATCGCATGTTGTTGCATGCCATGTTTACTTACATGTTTAGGTTGCGCGCCTAGTATACATTGCTCATTTGCATGTTCATGTTGCATACTTAGCCTCCATGCCTAGGTTGCATTTCATTGAGCATGCATCCCTTGCCTCTTGATCAATCATGATAGGGGCTGGGGCCCTTTGATGTGTTTTGTGCTTGCATTTCATTTGATATCAAAGTTGCAAAACTTGGCCTCTTAGGCCATCATGCGTAATTGATGGCCCGAGGGTCGAGGGTCATGCTCCCTTGATTCCCTTGCATGATAGGGAGTGTGCCCGCGCATACATGTGCTTGAAATTCTATGCCGTGCACTGTCTGTCCTTGTTGTTGTCAAAAACCAGCTTCTGCAGGAAGTTTCTGCCGACCGGCACTGAAGAATGCCGACCGGCAAAGGATATGAGGCCGATGGACTTGAAAGCAGCCGATGGAAATTTCCGATGGCCGGTGGTCATTTCACTTAGCCGGTGGTGTTATGCAGTTCTCATTGAAGATACCCTGAGACTTTGGCAATTTTCAGAGGAGCAGGGCAGCATTAACAGAGGCAGCAGTGGCATGGTATGGGTTTCCGGGCTTTCAGGGGAAGATAAATCCGAGCATGCATCATTTACGCATCCCGAGGCGAGGGCTGCGGCCATCCTCTCTTTGCATTTAATTTGTTAATTAGATTAGAAATTTTGTAATAATTCATTTAGTATTATTTATTCGGACTGTAATATTTATTTGGACCCTCCGAGTGAGGGCAATTCTGTAATAAGTGTGGGTGAGTGTGTGAAAGTCTTCCAACCCCCACTTCTTTCTTCCCTTTTATTTACCTGCTTATGATGGTAGATTAGGGCATGTTTAAATTAGCATACCTTATGCTATGCATTCGTGCATCCATACATTTGTTTTGCATGCACCAGGCTCGGTACATCATTCTAACTGCATTTGTATTTCAATCCCAAATTGAATACGTGCATTAATTGGTTGCATTTCACATGCCATGTTTAGGTTAGCCGAGCCTACTCTAATTGCATCTTGCATGTGCTGCATTAGTCAACTTGACATGAACTAGGATCACGCATGTTTGCTAACTAGTTTATTATTTTGGCACGGAGTACGATGTAAGTATTTATGCTTTAGCATCTCGCATGCGTGTGAATGTTAACCTGATAGCATGCTTACCATGTGGCTAGATGCTTATGTGTTATAAATTGTTTGAATGCCTGTGGGTGAAGGTTGGATTGTTTGGGTTGGAAAAATTCATTGAAATCCGTATTTTAGCCTACTTGCGAGTAGCAAATTCCAAAGTACTTTTTTTAAAGACAAACAGATATGCAATGTTTCTTTCCAAATTAGGCAATCTAGTCTATACTTGTTTGCTGTGCACATAACATAGTAATTCTAGGTTAACAATTGGAATAAGAACACATAATGTTTTCAAAAACGGATATCACGGTTAGTAGAGGCCGATCTTCGGATCGGGCAAGAGGGGGTGCTCATAGCTGACCTTCCCCAATCGTACCCTAGCTCCCGAGCCGAGAAACTCCGGTGATGACGGACATGTGGCCTTTGGCACCGAGTCAGGGTTTCCTAAATTCCCCCATAAAAAAATATTTAGGTGGCGACTCTGTATCTGGCAAAGCAGTCCATGTTTGGCACTTCTTTTCAAAAATCTGTTTCTCAAAACGATTTGCCGGATTTGGACTCTTTGGTTCAGATTAAGAACCGTGACAATTTGAGAGTCCGAGCTGTAGTGACCCCACAAATGAACAGAACGGGACTCACCCTCCCGGGGCATTCGGGGACGTCTACAGTTTCTGGCGACTTCGCTGGGGATTTTAGAGAGCTTGACTCGAACTCGTGATATCCTGTTTTGATTTCATTTATGTGTTTCTTTGCATTGCATGTGCATTGGTGCGCCTAGGAACACAGTGTTTGCCATCTGCCATTCCTGAACGGTTTGCCGGAGGCTTGTCTTGTCAAGGCATGACCATAAGGCTGATCGGTTATGGGCTCTGACAGTATGGGAACACAAACCCCGATTTCACCGGGGCACCCTTTTTGACCATTTGACCTAGTGCATATTCGGAAACCATAGTGACCATTCCAAACTAGGGCAGGTTGCTTACCCGATGCTAAGTTGTTTGAAACCACTGCGTGCGTAGTGAAACCATAGCTCCTGACAAAATAGGACAGGGAAACCCTACCCCAACATAGGGGTGTTTTGGCTCTCTCTTACTTGCTATGTGCTTTTAGAGTGTATCTCTACAGAGACGCATATACCAGTTTGCAAGTCTGGGTATCAGGCCTCTAGGCATCAGCATCAGTATTTGGGGAATCAGTTTTACCCGAGGGTATCAGTTTACAGGAAGATATTTGGGAAACAGTGATCAGTATTGAGTACAGTCATCCTAGTATGCTCAAATCCGTTCCAGTGAAATTGTGCTGAGATGTTGTCTGTTTTCTCTCTTGCTAGGTAGTCCTGGAACTATAGCTTCAGAAGGCTCCGATATCCCCAGGGTACATTGGGCTAGTGTTGATAGACTTTGTTAGGTCAGAAATTCAATTCAAGGGCAACCAGTGTTCTTTCGCTGAGGCAAGGCAAAGAAAGGCCAGTTAGGGCTCACCGGTTCATCTGATTCGTCAGTCACCAGTCACATCACCTTTGTTCAGACTCAGCAGACCACGATGGCCCAGGGTTCGGAAGAATTTGTGGCCGTGATAGCAGCGTTAAATCAGGGAACTGCCATGCAAGCTGAGACCAGTGTTGAAATGCAGCGTCCATCTGGGGCATCTGCCTCACATCCAGCTTTGGGACCCCAGCCAAACTTTGACCCACTTCCGCCAGTTGAAGATTTGCAGTGTCCGAATCCTCGAGAAAGGTTGACTCAAGCTCAGGTGCTCAGACCCCTGGTGCAGCCTAATGAGAGACTTTATCCCCTTGATGTTAATGAGCTCAATCCGACTGCAGTGAAGATTGCGAACCTTGAGAAGCAATTCAAAAAAGCACAGGGCCTTAACTCCATTCCCGACATTGAGGATGGGCACACCGAGGCTGCCGTTCAGCTCCCAGACAGATTCAAAATGCCATATATTGACCGTTTCGACGGGTCTGGAGATCCAATGGTACATATCCGACTTTTCTTGGATGTCCTGAAGCCGATGGGTCTGACCAAGCCACAGAAACTCTCCCCCTGTATGGAAGAACCCTGTCGGGTGTAGCAGCCACTTGGTACGCTAAGTTGGAAGATAAAGTGAAGCAAAACTGGGAAGAATTGGCTGAGGCCTTTGTTGATCAGTATTCTTACAATACCCAAGTTGAAATGACCATGCAAGAGCTTGAAGCAACCCGCCAGAACCCAACAGAGCCTTTTGTAGAATTTGTTGCGAGGTGGAGAGCAAAGGCAGCACAGATGATAGATCGCCGCCCTTCTGAGAGGGATCAAGTACAGATGATGGTGCGAAACCTCGAGCATGATATGTTGCAAAAGTTGATAGTCGCTCCGCTATTCACTTTCAAAGGTTTGCATGATCTGGGGGTTCAGATCGAGAATGCGTTCAACAGTGGGATCATTCCCAGAACAAGTGAACCGACGAGGAAGGTTTTTGCAGGGAGTACCAATGCTGGTAGTAGCGTCATTCCCAAACCCACCGAGATCAATGTAGTCGCCACAGCCAACCCTTTTGCCAAACCAAGCCTACAAACAGCCGGCCCAGCCCGAGCTCAGGGCAGAACTTTCACTCCCCTCTATATGAGCTTGACTAGCGCACTAAAAGCCTTGATGGAAAGAGGGCATCTCAAACCCCTCGATCCTCAACCTCTGCCTGATCCACTTCCAGCCAGACATAATCCCTCCAAGTACTGTATGTACCATCAGCAGTGCAGTCATGGCACCGACCGTTGCTACCGCCTTCGTCATGAGGTCCAAAATCTCATCGACAACCGGACGATAGCTCCACCTTCAGCCCCCAATGACCAAGTACCTCATCCACATCTCAATCTGATCCACACACTGGCCGTCCCTTACGACCCCAGCGTATACATCACCCCGGCCCATCTACCCAAGCCAGAGGTGTTTATCCCAGAAAGCATGGACTTATGCATGATGGGTGCATCTGAACCCCAATCATCTCAAACCCATGAACCCACTACTTCTGAGCTGATGAGAATGATCGAAGATCTTCAGAGAACTGTGTCGGATCTAGCCTTTGGGGTTTTGGCCTCATCATCAACCACATCATGTACCAGGGAGTTCATATCTAAAAGCTCCCCAACCTTGGGACGGGTTGAATTTGAAGAAGGCCAATCCCTTGGCAAAGTGGAAGCGACTAGTAAGAACAAGGTAGGGGCAGGCCATGGTCCCCATGAACACCTTCGGTGGGATATTGAGGCTTTGAAAGCTGAGGGACTGAACAAAGAGCAAGTCCTCGCAGTTGTTACAAAAACTGTGGATGACACTTTCGCCACTCAGAATGAGAGTAGTCTGAATCAAGGGGCAAGCCAGGAGAAGGGCCTTTGTACGAGGAATATTCCTTTCAGCCCTAATCTCGTGCTCGGAAACGATCAGTAAACCCAGTCAACGCCTGCCAATTCCTTTGCTGGTGCATCCAGCAAAACTCCACAAACCTCAAAACACCTACCTCGAGGCCAGAGGGTGTTCGCACCACTGTACATGTCTCTATCAGCGGCCTTTAGGATCTTGATTAGAGAGGGGGATTTGAAACCCTTGGAGCCGCGACCACTGCTAGATAGACTTCCTCACTCCCATGATCCGACCAAGTACTGTGCCTTTCATCAGCAAGTCGGCCATGTCACTGATGGTTGTCTCTGTCTTCGCCACGAAATACAAGATCTGATTGACAATAAGGTCATCATCGCACCAACTCAGCAAAGTCTATCGTCATTGGATCAGTGAACCCGGGGGATAATGCGGTGCGATCGGGGGATGAACCACCTGTGGGCGGCGCTCAGTTTACTTCAGATATGACGTTTGACACGCACAGTTTTGAGCAATGTGCGAACACTAGTTTTTGTACTTTCTGACTTGGGTATTGGGTCAGTTTTGTTGTTTTGTATATGGTCAGTCTTTTTGTACTAAGTCGGTCAGGTCTGTCTTGTTGTATCGAGTCAGTCCTGTTTTGTTAGAGTCAGATGATTCCAAGGGTGTTACCTCGGGCATCACTATTTTGTTTTGTGTCTGTCTTTTCGCTTTCTTTTGAGTCTGTTTCTGCCATGGAGCCAGTTACACCAATAGTTATGAATGAAACAGCAATGGTTTTTCATGCTTTTGTGCTTGCTTCTGCCTTGTGCCAGTTGTGCCAGAAAGTTTGAATGAAACGGTAGTACTTTTTGCCTACTCTTCTGCACCCCAAAATCATTGCATTGACCTAAGTTTTTCAAAACTTTTTGAACATTGCGGTGAAAACGAAGAGGAAGGAATTCCTTGGGTTTTGCAAAATTTGATCATTTGAGAGAAAGAGAGGCATGCTAAGCCTTTAATGATCGAGATCATGCTTCTTAATGTGAGTACTGAGAAGGATCCTGGCTTGATCCAGATTGGTCCCACACTGTCTTCAGCGCGAGCGACTAGTCGCCCTCCTAAAAGATTTAAAAAAAAAAAAATGTTTTGCGCGATCCTACGAAGACTTGTGTGGAATCACTCTTGAGATTGTGCAGCCTAGGATTGCTCTCAGCCTCGAGACTCGACCCCTCATTTTCAAACCTTGAACTTGGATTCAGAAGGTTCAAGGATCAACCACAATGTGAAGCCTATGTGGCCTGATTTGAAGCAGCCCATGAATTAGGGGTAGGGAAGTCAGATCAAGAAGATCAGATGTCATCAAAAGAAGCTTGCAAAACTAGATCAAAAGCACCCCTCGAACTAGGGGCAAAAGATGCCAGATTGTGCTCGAAGAGCCGAAGATGGATCCTTCCGCAAATCAATGAAGATCGGCAAGAATGCCAAATCCCAGATGGAGGAAAGAATAAAGTATTGCTGAAGAAAAACTGAGTTCCGATCCACGACACTAGGGGCAAATTCAGCCTCCATTGGATGGACTCCTGCATCGTCAGCGAACAACAGCCGTCCTCCTGGATTCATATGACTTCAGGATCTCAAACCATTCAACATGGACAAAGCTACACTTTTACCCTTGAGAGGCTCGCTGGGCCGAAAACCTGGAAGGGCGACCCAGGAAAAAGTTAGAGCAAGAAAAAGAAGAAAAAAAAAGAAAAAAATGAAAAATACAAAAAAATAAAAATAAAGAAGAAAAAAAAAAGAAAAGAAGAAAATAAAAGAAAAGAAAAAAAGATGAAAAAGAAAAAAGAAGAAAAGAAATGAAAAGAATTGAAGAACATAGCTCGTAAGGTTGAAAACCCGCAAAGGGCGGCCTTGGCAAAAGTTAGAGCCTAAAAAGGAGAGGTTAATGCCCGAGTGTACCTTAACCCCGAACTACGTAAGGCTTGATTCTCATCTTTGGGATACGTAGGCAACTTCATTCCGAAGTCCAGCCGTAAAACACTTCAAAATCAACTGTGTCCATGTAATGGTTTTGATCATCTTTGCCTTCTCTGTATCCGAGAGTTTGGTTGTCATCGTTACCCTAAGGACTGATTGCAATGCGCTGCGATGCTATCCAAACAAGGGGCAACTTTCCGTTGCCATACAGTGTGCCGCGGTGCCATTCAAACAAGGGGCAACTTTCCGTTGCCGTGCAGCTCTTTCCAAGAAAGGGGCAATTTTCCTTCGGATCTGAAGTTGCGCATCTCAAGAGTAGGTTCCGTGCTTGTTGAGCATTGGCCGTTTGCTAAAATAATTTTTGAGAATTTTTATTGAGGTTGACTGATCTCTTGAAAATTATTCCATCTTTTCCAAAACTTGACCATTTCTTGGACCCAAAAAGGGAAAATTTTCAGTGCTCATAACCTAACCTACATGATTTTCAAATCAAAAATCGAACAAGCATGTTAATCTAACTTTCATATTGGTCAAAATTGTTTCAGTAGAAAGCAAAAACAAAAATGGTCAAAATAATGAACTAGGGGCACAGTTGAGTCAGGCTTCCTATCTTTCTCCCATTGTCAATGCATCTGCCAGAAAGGGCACTCTACCTGCCAGAAAAGGGCACCACTAAAGCTGACCGCAAAAGGGCAGAAGGCTCTCACATCCTCCACGCAACGAGGTATCAAGCCAAGTGCGAAGCACGAATTGGAATGAATTAAGATATTCCACTCCTTTGTTTGGACAGATCTAATCACGTCCAAACTCCCCAGTAAGAACATCGTCAACCAATGTCGATTGCAGATCTGCTGCACATCCAGCCGCATCGCAACCCCTCTGTGGGAGAAAGTTCACTGTTGTGAACAAGATTGAGAATCTGGTAGAATACCAGGGGCAAGAGCCCACAATTTCCAGCTTATCCATCAACCACCCAGGGGAAGGATGAAAAATGAGAGATTAAAGAATAGAGAGATGTGCGTTGAGAGAAAAAGTGAGGAAAAGGGCTTTTTCAGAAAAATAGAGCCTGAGGGCCGAGCGATGTGAGAATCACAAATGAGAAAGGGTAGGAAACAATACCTGGGGAAACAGGCTCCATGTGCACATTTGAGTCTTGTGTTTTATTTTGTCTGTCTCGATTCTTGTTTTGAGTCGCTTCGAGTGTTACTCGATGTGTTTAGGTTGTTTACCTTTGTTTTTCCCTTGTCGAGTCGTTTTGGCTGTGGCCAGTCGTCGGCTCAATACCTGGTTAAGAACTCATTTCTCAATCTCCAAAAAATCATCTTGTGCTCAGAGTGCTGTGTCATTCTCCACATTTATGCAAAACAGTATTTGTTCTTTCATAAAACTGCAGGGTCCACCCCCGATAAGTGTGAACAGTAGAACAAGGACCTATCTGAAGCTATGTAGGTTCCAGACTGCAAAGCAAACAAAAAAAGAGGGGGAAATTTGGAGCATCTTAGGGTGTTCCAGCTTTGGCAAGATCCGAGACTGCATTTCAGGTGCACCTTCCCAGACCTCGCCATTTCTCTGGAGTATGAGTTTATCTCGACCCCAAGTGTAAGCCTGCTTCAAGTCAGAATGGCAATTAAAGCAGCAGCAGATGTTATCTCTTGCCAACATAAACAGGGTGTGCCCTTTTTGAGCTGAGTGTGTTACAAAGTCCTCCAAAAGGTAAATCGGAGGCACCAGAGTACACGTTTGATTCCCTTCCATTGCATAGAATGTGCACTTTCATATACGCTTCTGTGACATGCGTGCCGCGCATCGTTATGATTCATGTATAGAATATGCTTGCTTTCAATTCTGCATAGAATTTGCTTTCAATATTGCATAGAATATACTCCTGTTTCTTGCATAGAAAATGCACCTCATTTGCATAGAACATGCATTCACTCGCACTATCTTGTGCACTTACACTTTGTATCTCACTAGCACTGTTTTGTGCATCTTGTAGTTGTATCTCACTCGCACTATTTTGTGCATTGCATATCAATCGCGCTGTATAGCGTATCGCACTGTCTTGTGCATTTCAAGATCACTCGCGCTGTTTAGCGTATCGCACTGTCTTGTGCATTTCAAAATCAATCGCGCTGTTTAGCGTATCGCACTATTTTGTGCATTGCAAAATCAATCGCGCTGTTTAGCGTATCGCACTATTTTGTGCATTGCAAAACCAATCGCGCTGTTTAGCGTATCGCACTGTCTTGTGCATTTCAAAATCAATCGCGCTGTTTAGCGTATCGCACTGTTTTGTGCATTTCAAAACACTCACGCTGTTTAGCGTGTCGCACTGTCTTGTGCATTTCAAAATCAATCGCGCTGTTTAGCGTATCGCACTATTTTGTGCATTGCATATCAATCGCGATGTTTAGCGTATTGCACTGTCTTGTGCATTTCAAAATCAATCGCGCTGTTTAGCGTATCGCACTGTTTTGTGCAGCTACATTCGCGCTATTTTGCGCACCTCAATCGCACTGTTTTGTGCAGTTTACATTCACGCTATTTTACGCACCTCAATCGCACTGTTTTGTGCAGTTTATCATTCGTGCTATTTTGCGCATTGCACTGTTTTGTGCAGTTTACATTCGCGCTATTTTGTCCACCTCAATCGCACTGTTTTGTGCAGTTTATCATTCGCGCTATTTTGCGCATTGCACTGTTTTGTGCAGTTTACATTCGCGCTATTTCGCGCACCTCAATCGCACTGTTTTGTGTAGTTTATCATTTGCGCTATTTTGCGCACCTCACTCGCACTGTCTTGTGCATTTCAAATCACTCGCGCTTTCTTGCGCATCGCACTGTTTTGTGCACCTTACTTGCATTTTGCATCCATCCTATCGCGCTATCTTGCGCACCTCACTTGTACTTGTTAGTGCATTGCATTGTTTTGAATACAAACCGGCTTCGCGTAGCGTATAAGTCCAATTGTCAAAGTCTTCTTTCATATCATTTGCATCCTGCCCCTGAACTACGCTGGTTTGATTCCTTGCAAAGGGATACGTAGGCAGCCTGCAGGCACAACCATTTATTTATCGGTATTTTGTTTTGTTTTTCCAAGTCTTCGGCCTCGTCAAAAATAGGTCGCCTCTGGGCTTTGACATTCACTCCTGTCATTCTTATGACTTCCGAGTTCTATCAAAGAGGGGCAACTGTAGACACCCCATTTTTGACAGCCCATAAGACTTGGACGTTACTGATGGTTTACTTGGTGATAAAAGGTGTGCAGGGCAAAGACCCAATTTCTTCGGCAATGAGAGGGTCAAATCCCAACTTCACACCCCATTTTGGACCAAAGCTATTTTGAATGGTTTTTAGACCTTAAAACCCTCTCTTTCAAAACATTTTTGAAATAAATTTTCTACGATGTTCCGAGGCTCACATTTTGTCAAAAAAATGCGCTTTTCGATAAACCGAGTAAGGACAAAGTGGAAATGAATGAAAGAGAGATGAAATCTTTGAAAAATCTTTCAAAACACCTTGCTTAGGGGTTTGAAGTTGAAGAAAAGGGGAGAAGAGGGGAGAAGCCAAGTTGGAGAAGAAGATAGGCAAGAATTGCTAAGAGAGCGATGAGCAGTCCTCGTTAAATCAAGCTAATTTGTCTATACACTTTGAGTTAAGGTATGAGGCCACCACCGTTGGAAAGAAGACTTCTGGGGCTTCATTTTTCATTCAAGAATCTCTTAAATCCGAGACCGGAGGGCGGAGATATGATTGGTTGAAGTTAGGCATCATCCCGGTTGGACCGAAACTGAGCAGCCTTCACTAAAACAAGCATAACCATTTGCACAGTTGGATTTTTGATGCAAGGCTGGTGCCATTGGAAAGCTTACTTCCGGGGCTTCAATTTTGAATGACCTGAAAAGGAGTTCATATGAAGAAGTTATGCCCGTTTGAAGTTGGACCTGCAGAGCAGATTTTTCATGCCGACTGGCCAAAACAAATGGCCGACCGACCAAATAGATGGCCGACCGACCAAATAGATGGCCGACCGGCCAAATAGATTGCCGACCGGCCAGAAAAGATGGCTGACCGACCAAGTTTGCTAGCCGATGACCTTCCGGAGTATTCTACAGATTGAATGGATGCCAGCTGTGCCAGCTGGAATGCACAGACTCTGCTCCCCATGCACGTGTGTGGCTATTTTGCACCTTTTGCACCACCTTGGACCCCTCTTTTTGCACCCTTTGCTCAAGGCTTCTTGAGGAAGCTTTGACCCCTTGTCTTGGCTTCCTCAAGAAGCTTGGCCAGCTGTCTTAGCTTCCTCTATAAGCCTTGCCCCCTTTGCCCCCCTTGACCCTTTCTTTTTAGCTTGTCTTATAAGCTTCAAGCCCTTCCCTTTGCCTATATAAGAAAGCCTCCTTCTCCATTGTTTTGGTTCAGCAAAATTAGACCTAATACATACATATAACATATATATCACCCTCTCTCTCTGTATCTCCCTCTCTCTCTACATTTGGGTGTGTTAGAGTGTTCAAAGACCCTTGTTCTTGGCCTATTTGCACTGCACCACCTAGTACTACACTACCACTTCCATTTCCAGCAGCTTGGGGAGCTTTCCAGCAGCTAGGAGGCATCACTTCTCAAGCCAAGAAGCAACCAAGGGTTGGTCTTCAAGGGTAAACATCAATTCCCCCTTTTTGAGCTTAATTTTGCAACATTTTTCTAGCTATTTTGCTTACTGTTTTAAGCTCCGACCAAAACTGAAAGTACCCTTTATTTGAGCTCTATTTCATGATTCATTAAGGGAATTTTGTCATTTGAGGTCCCCATCTTGCACTTCCTTCTTTATCTCTCCTTTAGGCTCTAATCTTGCATGTTATTTTTGGCCTATGTGTGATCTGTTTTGGAGCATGATGTAAACTGTAGATAGGCTTATTTTGAGCCCTTCTTCAACATTGAAGAAGGGCTCATCACCGTTTAGATACCCCATGTGCTACTTGCTTTGAAATCCATGTTTTTGCCTCATTTTGCATGTTTTTTTAGCCTATTTTTCTTCTGTTTTTGGACCTTGGTCCGAACTGAAAGTGGCCATATTTTGACCCCCTTGTCATGTTTCATTAAGGGTCTTTGGCTTTTTGATGAATGTTTTGTATACTTTGTGTTTTGACCTCTTTTGGGCCCTACCTTGCATGGCATTTTGAGCATACTTGTATATTGTTTTGGGGGTTTCCATAAACTGTAAGTAGTCATATTTTTGGTCCCTCTTCAGTTTTGTAGAAGAGTCTTTTTCTGTTTGGGCTTTGCATCTACCACTTGCTTCATTGCCTCCCTTGCGGAGCCATTTTTGTATGATAATTTAGTCCCACTTGTGCTTACTGTTTAGCCATGCTTTGAACTGTAAAAATGCTTATTTTGGGGCTGCCTTGATTCTGTCTTTTCATTCCATGTACCAATTATGCATGCTTTGTATAGCTGTAAGCCATTTCATGTACCTAGTTTTGCATTTCGGGAGAAATTCCATGCATCGGGTGTCATTTCGCCTTGTTTCGGGGCTGTTTTGCCCCTTATTTTGCTACTGATTTTTGCATGTTTTCATATCATATTCTATGTCTTTGCCATGTCTCATTAGAGTGGCATTTCGGTGCCTGAGGGTCGGTCCTCGGTTTGCGTGCATGCGTGCACGCGTTTCGAGAGTCTCATTTTCATCTAATGGCCACCGATTTTGGCATGCTTGCGAGCTATCCATGTTAGTTTTGGTCCATCATCACATGTTGTTGCATGCCATGTTTACTTACATGTTTAGGTTGCGCGCCTAGTATACATTGCTCATTTGCATATTCATGTTGCATACTTAGCCTCCATGCCTAGGTTGCATTTCATTGAGCATGCATCCCTTGCCTCTTGATCAATCATGATAGGGGTTGGGGCCCTTTGATGTGTTTTGTGCTTGCATTTCATTTGATATCAAAGTTGCAAAACTTGGCCTCTTAGGCCATCATGCGTAATTGATAGCCCGAGGGTCGAGGGTCATGCTCCCTTGAGTCCCTTGCATGATAGGGAGTGTGCCCGCGCATACATGTGCTTGAAATTCTATGCCATGCATTGTCTATCCTTGTTGCTGTCAAAAACCAGCTTTTGCAGGAAGTTTCTGCCGACCGGCACTGAAGAATGCCGACTGGCAAAGGATATGAGGCCGATGGACTTGAAAGCAGCCGATGGAAATTTCCTATGGCCGGTGGTCATTTCACTTAGCCGGTGGTGTTATGCAGTTCGCATTGAAGATACCCTGAGACTTTGGCAATTTTCAAAGGAGCAGGGCAGCATTAACAGAGGCAGCAGTGGCATGGTATGGGTTTCCGGGCTTTCGGGGGAAGATAAATCCGAGCATGCATCATTCACGCATCCCGAGGCGGGGGCTGCGGCCATCCTCTCTTTGCATTTAATTTGTTAATTAGATTAGAAATTTTGTAATAATTCATTTAGTATTATTTATTCGGACTGTAATATTTATTTGGACCCTCCGAGTGAGGGCAATTCTGTAATAAGTGTGGGTGAGTATGTGAAAGTCTTCCAACCCCCACTTCTTTCTTCCCTTTTATTTACCTGCTTATGATGGTAGATTAGGGCATGTTTAAATTAGCATACCTTATGCTATGCATGCGTGCATCCATACATTTGTTTTGCATGCACCGGGCTCGGTACATCATTCTAACTGCATTTGTATTTCAATCCCAAATTGAATACGTGCATTAATTGGTTGCATTTCACATGCCATGTTTAGGTTAGCCGAGCCTACTCTAATTGCATCTTGCATGTGCTGCATTAGTCAACTTGACATGAACTGGGATCACGCATGTTTGCTAACTAGTTTATTATTTTGGCACGAAGTACGATGTAAGTATTTATGCTTTAGCATCTCGCATGCATGTGAATGTTAACCTGATAGCATGCTTACCATGTGGCTAGATGCTTATGTGTTATAAATTGTTTGAATGCCTGTGGGTGAAGGTTGGATTGTTTGGGTTAGAAAAATTCATTGAAATCCGTATTTTAGCCTACTTGCGAGTAGCAAATTCCAAAGTACTTTTTTTAAAGACAAACGGATATGCAATGTTTCTTTCCAAATTAGGCAATCTAGTCTATACCTGTTTGCTGTGCGGATAACATAGTAATTCTAGGTTAACAATTGGAATAAGAACACATAATGTTTTCAAAAACGGATATCACGGTTAGTAGAGGCCGATCTTCGGATCGGGCGAGAGGGGGTGCTCATAGCTGACCTTCCTCAATCGTACCCTAGCTCCCGAGCCGAGAAACTCCGGTGATGACGGACATGTGGCCTTTGGCACCGAGTCAGGGTTTCCTAAATTCCCCCATAAAAAAATATTTAGGTGGCGACTCTGTATCTGGCAAAGCAGTCCATGTTTGGCACTTCTTTTCAAAAATCTGTTTCTCAAAACGATTTGCCGGATTTGGACTCTTTGGTTCAGATTAAGAACCGTGACAATTTGAGAGTTCGAGCTGTAGTGACCCACAAATGAACAGAACGGGACTCACCCTCCCGGGGCGTTCGGGGACGTCTACAGTAGCACTCCAAACAAATTTGTCCGGCAAACTAGAACCTTGTGTTCTAATACTCTCTTTAATTTTCTCTAACACTAGAATGAAGAATAAAATGCAAAAGAAGAAATATGGACAGCAAAAAATGAATTTTTCTGACTTTTTTTTTTTTGGATCCTAAGATTGCTAGAACAGATCTGAATTTATTAGCAAAAATTCTATCCCGAACAGGTACATACAAGAAGTGAACAGGTGTAGTTTTGAATTTGAACAGATGATGTTTGAATTCAAACAGATCTACAAACTGTTTCAACAGATTAACTGCTGCAGTTATTTATTTGTTCAGAAATTGCCCAAAATCGAATCTGTTATGGTCTTTTTGAACCTGTTAGACATGGACCGAATGAGGAAAGAAATTATGACAAAAATTAAATTCAAATTTGAATTTAATTAAATTTTTTCGTAAGTAATTTTTTAAAAAATTAATACAAGAACCGACCCACAACCCACACTCGGCACGGCTCGACCAGACGGACGGACAGCGCGCGCGTGTGGTGGTTTGGGCTAAGGTTCATTTTGTCCATAACTCCTCCCTTCTACAAACTTGGGGTTCCCCTTAGGGCCCAACCCAAGGTTGTACACCTAGAACTTATATACACACATAAGTTCTTTTCAAGTTTCAATGTGAGACAAGCCTCACAAGGAAACCCACATTTAAAACTTAAATGTCCAATTCCACGAACCCAAAAACGACATCAACTTCCCATTCACTCATAAATAGTTTTGATAAACCGTCTTTACTGTGTGACTTGCCATGTGGCAAAGAGCGCATCACCTTTTCAGACCCACCCCAAAAGACGTTTAGGACCCACTCAAAATTGAGCTCAAAGTTAACTCAAAATAAGCCTATAAACCATTATTTCCAACAATAACATTCAGAGTATCTATCAAAAAATTCTGAATTCATGTATTTTAAAGAAGGTTAAGAAAGATAAATGATTTATTCATAAACCTAAAACTTAGCGTTTTTTTCAATCATCTACTGAATCTCTAAAGTTTTCCATAGCAATGGATTTAGGTAAGCACCGCAGCAATAGATTCAAGTAAGTACAATTATTTACATGAAAATCATGATAGTTATAGATTTTGGATTATGAAGGTTGTTATATGCATAATACCATAAAATTTATTTATATCGTGGACCATGTAGTTGTCCCTTGAAAATTTAAAATAATGAGAAAGTCAAATGTTCAGGATTTGAGTCGATGGAGCGACTATTGTCCATTCGTTGTGATGTAACTTACTAACCTATTAAAATCTTATATTTTTTTAAGAAAATAAAAAAATAAAGGGTTAAATTTATTTTATCCCCTTGTGGTTGGGAGTTAGAGCACTTTACCTCCCTATGGTTCAAATATAGCTAGAAAATCCTCATATGATTTTAGATTAAAGTGCTACCGTTAATTTTTCCACCCAAATTAATAGAATGTGTATTTCACAAACTACTTTTGAGAGTGGATTTGATTTTTTGAACAATTAAAGTGAAATTAATATAACAAAAAAACAATTATATACTTTTTCTAAGCGTAAAATTAGATGAATATGTTAATTAAAATAAAATAAATCAAATTAAAATATAATTAAAAGTTGATCTAAAATATAAAATAAAATTAAGAAATGATTTAAAATATAATTAAATAAAAATATAAAATAAATAATAATTCAAAATTGAACTAAAATACAATTAAATTAAAATTAGATTAACATGCTAGGAATTATAATAGATAATTAAGCATTTAAGATTAATTGTGATTTAAAATATTAAATTAAAATTAGATTAAAAATTTAGTAATTAGAATAAATAATTAAATATTTAGGATTAATTGTGATATAAAATATAATTAAATTAAAATTAGAAAAAAAAATGTTAAGAATTAAAATAAATAATTAAGAATTTATAATTATTTGTGATCTAATTAAATTAATGTTAAACCTGATAAATTATGTGTATGAGAGAGGAGATAGAGAGAATAAAAAAAAATATAGAATTTCATGGTATTGTAATAATTTTATATGTGGTCCAAAATCACATGCGCTCTCTGATTATTTTTGAGCCATAAGGGGTAAAGAAGTTGAGCCTGAAATTCTGATGAGGTAAAATGAATTTAACCCAAAAATAAAAAATAAAAATGATTGTAAATGAAGTTTAACCCGTTGGTTCTGACCTCAGTATTCAATTGGGAGAGAATGTCCCAAGCTTGTTTGGCGTTTGTAGCATCCTTGATACTTGGAAAGATCCGGTCTGAGACGCCTTGCTGGATGTGAGAAAGAGCTTCAGCATCCTGCTGTTCGTTGGCCTCATGGTTGTACCCATCCTGTAGCGTAACCCGCAAACCCTTAGATAAAAACAGAGTTTTCATCTTCACACTCCAAAACTCGTAGTTGGTACCGTCAAAAATTGGAATTGTGGCCATGTAGAGTTAACTTTGTTAAGGATATTCAGTTCTTCACCTTGCAGCTGATCTTCCTTCCACAAACCATAAACTCTACTACTACCATATGGAATGGAAGCCTTTTGAGTAGGCCTATGTAAGCTGTTGTTTCATCATTAAAAAAAAAAATAAATAACAGCCAGAAAAATTGAGGGTTGGTTTGAGATGTTTTAAAAAATTATATTTTTTAATTTATTGGCTTATATGGGTTGGGTTTGGGTTGGGTTTGATGTAAATTTTTTCACGGCAAAAGAAGGGATAGTAGATCCCTATTTATGCAGATTTGGAATTCCTGTCGTACATTTTAGGGGTGTTTGGGAAGCCAATTTTAGGCTTTTTTTTTGTTAAAATTTACAAAAGATAAAATATATTAAAATAGTCAATAAAACAAAATATCACATCAAATTTATAATCTTTTTATTTTTTCTCTTACAAATATCACATCCAATTACAAAAAAATTCAACCCTCTTCTCAAACACAAATATTTTAGTAAATTAAAATAGTTTACTAAAATAGTTATCTTCCTAAACGAGACCTTTGATTTTTCACAACCTATGTCTTACAAGTAGGGATGGCCACGTGATGGATTGGGAGCGAACAAGGGCCGGTTGATATTATAATTTAAAAAATAAAAATATTAATAAAATTTATAAATAATAGAGTACATATTATGAATAATAATTTATAATTAATAAAAATTAAGAGATGTAAGATGAGAAAGAAAAGAGTGAAATTTAATATTTAGTGTAATATTTGAGTTTTAATTTTATTATATTAAAAAAAATTAGTTAAACAGTCATCTCTAACTTTGGATAGTATGAGAGATCCATATGCTTTTTATTGTTAATTAAGGTCCCTCAATAATATTATTAGATAAATTTTAACTTATCACAGAAAAATATTTATTTCTGAAGAACTGAAATTTCTCTATGAAAAAAGAAATTTCTCTATAAAAATATTGAAGAACACCAAACTACTATGAAAATATTGTATATTCTTTATTTTACAAAATCCTAATATCGGGGATTTTAAACTAAAAATCCCTTAAAAAAATTAAATGATATCTATAATTAGCAAGCCTCCATATGTTTTTGGATTAAAAAGTTTCCGGTAGTTTTTTCATTCAAACTAACGCAAGAGGTATCACACACAATTTTTTAGAGTGTGTTAGATTATTTTTTTTTAAGTGAAATTCACATGAAAAAAAGATAATTTTACCCACATTTTCGTCAAACATAAATTTAAATTAATATGTTAATTAAAATATAATTAAGGATTGATTTAATATAATTAAATAAAAATATAAAATAAATAATAAATAAGAATTGCTCTAAAATATAATTAATTTAAAAAGAATTAATATGTTAAGAATTACAATAAATAATTTTACTTAAGATACAAGGACTTCAAAAATTAAGCATCTCAAGCTTTGTTTCACTTTGTTTGGCGTGAACAATGGTTTTACTTTAATTTGAGTGATTCTTTGCTTCAACCACATCAAAATCTTTTTTCTTTTTCTTTTTCTTTTTCTTTTTCTTTTTTTTCTCTTTTTCAAAGTTATGTGATTTTAATTTTACAATTTCTTCTTCTATCTCGGAGATTTTTTTTCTAGGGTCCCTAATATTATAATTTTATAGCATAAATGACATTTAATATTTTCATAATGTATGAGGTCCCTCAACATCGATCTAGAGAATTTCTCTAACCTTTCTAGACAAAGAAATTCTGGGAAGGCCAAAGAAATTCTCTGGATTCCAATCTAAAGATTTTCTCTGGATTTTCAGAAAATTTCTCTAGTTTTTGCAAGAATTTCTTTGGGTTCAAACCAAAAAATTTCTTTGTCTTCCTAATCACGATGTGCAATACACAAATCAATCACCCAAATAAGCAACAACAACAACCAATATACATATATCTAGAGAATTTCTCTGCACTTTCTAAGAATTTCATTCTCTGGATTCCAATCTAGAGATTTTCTCTAGATTTCTAGAAAATTTCTCTGGATTTCAAGAAATAATAATGAAGAGTTCAAGGAATAGAGCATCTGACTTTACTATGATTTGCATTTGTCCATAAGAAGGCTAGAGAAATTCTCTCGATTCCAGTCTAGAGATTTTCTTTGGATTTTCTCTAGATTTCAAGAAACAATAATGAAAAGTTCAAGAAACAAAGCATCTGGCTTCACTATGATTTGCATTTGTTCAGGGGAAGGCCAAAGAAATTCTCTAGATTCCAGTCTAGAGATTTTTTTTGAATTTCGAGAAAACAGTAATGAAGAGTTCAAAGAACAAAGCATCTAGCTTCACTGTGATTTGCATTTGTCCATATACATGATACATATACAACTCCTCAAACCCTAAAATTTTAAATCTGAAATTCAAGAACTCAACATCCCTAAATCCTTTAAGACCCATCAATACCATACAAAATTGTCAAACAAACTGTAATCACATTGTTCATGAGATAGAGTTTCAAGTACATACATTAACATAAGGATATTCAAGAAACACATATTTTGTAACGCCCCACTTTTAAATTCACAGATAGCATTACCAAATCCTTTGTTATATTACAATTTTAGGGATAATGTTCGAAACTTCAATGCATTAATAAGGACAATTAGGTAAAGGTTCTCTCATTCAAATATATATTGAATGCAACATCAGATACAATTGAATAAGTTGCCCATAGGCTTACATCATTACATATAAAAGAAAGGGTCCAACCCTTTTACAATAATGGCATTCCGCCAACAAATAAAAAATCCCGTGGCCAACAGGTAAAGAAGATCCTCAATCTTGAAACACTTTTCGACGTTCACCTGAAAAAAGGTTAGCAACGTGGGATGAACATAAAGTCCAATAAGGATCCCAACATGATCCTAAACAACAACAACTTACAGATAGCCATGATCGTGAATGCTAGTCTCATACTATATAAATAATGTTACGGTTTATAACCAAAGAATGTTTACATAAGTACTTTTCCAAAAATTATTCAATTCCTTCAACAATACAAACAGTTAACATTTTCTTTTCATTTCCCATTTCAAAAATTTCTCATCAGAACTAATTTGTTTAGGACTTTGAAACATGTTCATAAATCTCTGATTTCCTTCACGTTATTTACAAACTCAATACATGGTCTACGTCCTTTTTCCAACACGTTCAAAGATACATATATACATCTAACACAAAAACAATAAGCACCCAACAACTATTTACTCAATATATGAGACAACTCAGCCTTTCTAAACCATAACCATCATAGCGCATGATATACACAGGAACACTGAGACAATAATAATAAATAAGCTATGCTCTACCTACCTTAAGCATGGTAAGCCAATGATACACCTTTCCATAACGAAATGCTAATTTACCAGATACCGACTGGAAGGTAATGATATTTCTACCAAGTTCTCCAAGCACTAGCTGGAAGGTACTGGTACCTCTCAATCTAAGCGCAACCAATTCTGTGGGCGCTAGCTAGAAGGTAATGGTTCCTCTCATTCTCAAGGTAGCATATGTTACCAATCATCACAATATGTCAAAAGTACAACTAACACAAGTGTAATGCATACACATAAACTATTCAACACAACAATGTCATCCTCTATTGATGACCAAAGACAAAACCTCTAAATATATGTACTTAACACACGTATTATAATAATCCAACTCTCATGAGATTTTAAATCCAACAACAACAATAGAAAAATAAAATATTTATAATCCAACCTCAAGTTCATTTCTAAAATTCACAAAGTGTTATGATTTTCTTATTTTTTTCAAAAAAACAATTCTCTTATTTTCCAAGTTAACATACTCCAATCTTTATCCACAATCTATTCTTTTCATTTCACAAAACCAAATCCATGGATATTGTAACCACTCCGATCCGTAATCAAGTACTAATCCGTAATTAAGGATGCAAATGAAGAGATTAAAATAAATTATGCATTATTATGTATTTTGTATGTTATTTGGCTTTCTATCTATTACTCGTAGTAATATCTGTCAAGAATTCTGTTTTGATCTGAAAATTGGAAGCCTTATTGATATCCAAAACTAAAATTGGTTACATCAATATGTTATTTAGAATTTTTAGAATGTTATGGCAAATTTTATTAAAAATTGATTCATTATGATTAATTAAGTTGCATTTGGCAAGTCTTATGTTCTAATTAATGTATTACTGCATTATAGCAATATATATATATAACACATTAAGCTCACTTGAGCTTATTTATTCAACACTTTGAGCTCCCAAATCTAAATCAACATTTTAGAGAGGGAAAGTGTAGATTCAAGCTAGAAGTTGAGGATTTTGCTAGAGTAGCTCAAGTTTGGCAAGAATCTTGTGCATTTGAAAACTTTTGGTGAGCATCTAATCCATAATTCATGAAGATTGTGGGTTGTAGAGATGCATTCATGGAGTTTTCATAATCATTTGCATGTATTTCACATGAGTTTGTCAAGAAGATGAAGAATTTGCTGATAATTCTTACATGCATTGAAGTATGAGTGTTACATCATCATTTTGATCATAAGCTTTATCATTATGTTGAATTGAGACCATGAAATTAACATGCATGAATATTATATCAAGTTTTGTAAGTAAATTCCATGTTTGAGGAGTCTTAGGAAAGAATTAAGAAGAGAATTCTACTTGCAAGCCTAAACATGTTGGGTTTTGCTATGTCAAGTTTGATTTTGATCATTCATGTGGAAATTATGAATAATTGGCACATGAATGTTTGAATCATCACATATTACCTCTTAAATCATATTTTGAAAAGAGTTTATGAAACTTACATGCATTGAAGTTTTGAACCCAATTTTGGTTAAATCCATGAGTTTTGAGTTAAATGTTTGTAAAGGATCATGTATTCATGTGTGTGGATAAGTTTTCTAAGTTTTTGAACACACCATGCATGAGTTTACCTTTGAAGTTGCATGTTTG
This sequence comes from Camellia sinensis, assembly GCF_055761805.1. Lineage (NCBI taxonomy): Eukaryota > Viridiplantae > Streptophyta > Magnoliopsida > Ericales > Theaceae > Camellia > Camellia sinensis. The sequence continues at coordinate 90,697,517 of NC_138965.1, forward strand.
GAGCCTACGACTCTATTTTGGAAATCCAGAATTTTTGCAAGTCACTCAAGCGAAGGATTTGCCGCTCGACCAGACATTTCGAGCATCCAGTAGTTTTGCAGTCTATCATAGGCCGCTCAACTGACCACTTAGTGGCTCGAGTGAACCCTTTGTATTTTGTTGAATTGCTCGAGCGCAGAAGTTGTGGCTCAAGCGTAGATTGAGACCATCCAGTACTTTTGCAAGCAGAGCAGTCCGCTCGAGCGACCAAATGTGCGCTCGAGCGGCCAGGCCAAATTCAACATATTTTTCGAAGACATTTTGTGTTAATATTTTTGTCCCCATCCTTTTCTACTCATATGTAGGCATGAATTATGAGTGATTAAAGAGTATTAAGTTAAGAAATAGCATGAGTAATTGAATTAGAAAATATGAGACCAATCCAAGACTCGAGAAAGTGATTCACGTGTTTACGATATGAGAATTGGACTGAATAAGAAACCAATGTCGCGAAGCCGTGATGGCCAAGTGCATGTGTAATGATAAGATACGTATGTGTTATGTACTTTTGTGTTTGTAGGTCAATGTTCGAAGATTGATTGACCGTTTTTGGTAGCCCACTGTGAGTAACGTTATTGTAAAGATATGTTTATATGAATTGTGTCCCAAATGTGATTTGATAAGTTATGATTTCTGAAATGATATTTGTTTACGTGAACGAATGTACTATGTATTATGGCATCCATAGATAGTCGCAAGTCATGGGGGATGGCATGTTAATGCAGGTCCATGACATGTATGTGATTACGAGATCTCGTTAGCCACTTGTCAAAGTGGTGATGTGTTTAATTGGTATTAGGAACTGATTACTCTAGTCAGAAGACGATGTGATATGTTCTATTGGATGTACCATTATTATGTTCAGATACGAGAATGATTATGTTATGATCTGTTTCATGATTATGAAATGTTCGGAATTCGTTCACTAACCTCTTTACCTTAATGTTATTCATTGTGCTTTAGCTTACTATTTGTATATATATATATATATATAGGTGAGTGTGTGCAGGACCAGGCCTGAGGGCTTTTGTCTAACTTCTATTTTGTCAAGCCAACCACCGTGCCTCACGTGGAGGTTCCTAAAAGTCAATGTGACCAAGATGTTTTGTGACCAAGTTTTAAGCTCTTAATATCTTTTGTTTATTTTCTATACAGGGCTAAGTCCCTTTTTGTTGTATCTGCATTTGGTTGGCATAATGATGATGTTATGATATATGTACGTAAATGCTTAAAATTTTTTGTTTCATATAAGTCTACACAGCTCATTGGATGATTATATTTATTTATTTGCTTCCACTAGCCCCTTATTTTGTTAATCTGTTTCAGAGGCCATAGGTAATCTTAGGATTACTGGCCGATTACGACGCTAAATCTATAAAGACGGGTTTGAGTCGTGACAAATGTAAAAGCCACAACCCAACTAAACTTAATACGATCAATCTGAAATAATTCCAATGTCATAGTTAATTCTCCCTTTTAGCTATTAACACATTTACACAAACCATAATAACAATTTACAAACATTATTTAACTTTACCCCTTTTTAATTCACCAAGTCAAAATATTAAATTAGGGCTTTTTCTCCCTTTCAACATAAACATGTTCGACAACTCTCCAATTAACCCAAACAACAATCAATTTAACAATCTCATTCACAAATAACAAACCCTAGATCCCCTTTCACGGCTTTCAAAGAAATCCATAATGGATATGATTTTTATGTAATAAAATCTACCACATATCTGTCTATAGATGAGGTATTGAAAATGAGTAAAGAAATCCCTACCTCAAGCAAGGTAGAGAAGAAGCTCAAAAATCCAACTTCAACGAAAACATGATCCGCTCAGACGACATCCAAGCCCTTGTTGAGCTTTACATTTTGGTATATGGAACTAGGGGTCAAAGATGTGTAGAAATAGATGAAATCGAGGTTAAAAAGTTTGAAAACTCAAAAATGGCAAAAGAAGAGAGAAAATGGAGTGAAAACTGAAGAGATTTGACCAAAAAAGTGACTTTTAAAAATATAATTCTGAACAGTTCACTCGAGCGATGAAAGTTGTGCTCAAGCGAATAATCAAGGCTTCCAGTATCTCAGAAAATTTTGAAAAACAAAGCTGGAAGAGTCTATGGCTCGCTCGAGCGAAGAAAGTTACCCTCAAGTGAACTATGCACACAACACAGATTCGCAAACTTCAAACAGGCATAACTTTCTCGTTCAGACTTTGTTTAGGCCGTTCTTGTGCCCAAATTCAAGCCCCGGAAGCAAGTTTTCCAGTAATACAAGCCTCGCATCAAGATTCAAAGTGTGGAGAGGGAAATTGATGAAAGAGTGAAAACTACTCAATAATAATTATTTGAATTTGGAGTTTCTGATTCAATCTCACCATTATGATAACACCTCAACCAAGACTCAAATATCAACTAAGAAGGTTCTCAATCAAGATAATCAAAAACTCAAATATAGTTCCATTGTAACAGGAAGTATATAGTGATACATATTTGCATCAACTATATGATAGAAAATGAAGAAAACAAAACAAGGGGAAAATAGAGAGAGAGAGAGAGAGAGAGAGAGAGACAGAGACAGAGATAGAATATATATCAGAAAACAAAACCTTAATCTTCAATAAACTCGTATTACATGTGTATGGTTTGTATGTATTTGTTTATTTTATATATATACACGTATATACACAGAAAATGATCAAAGATTCTAGATGAAACAAACCCTAATCAGACCTACCATGAAAGATTTCTTGGACTTGTGTTCAATAATCACATATTCACACCATAAGCATAAAACAAAGAATAGGTTTGTAAATCTATCAATGTGTATATATATATATATATATATAGAGAGAGAGAGAGAGAAAGACAAAGACAATGACAGAGAGAAATAGGAGATGATGGAGTAGATACAACCGCAAGAGGAGATACGGGAGAAGATGGCGGAGAAGATACGGTGGTAGGAAAGAGTTGTCAATAGCAATGATAGATGTGGGGTTTGTTGGGGAGAGAAGAGTAGAGAGAGAGGAAGAGAGGGAGAGGCCGGTTTGATTTGAGAGAATCAAATTTTCTCTGTGATATATGGGCGTCAAGGGTGAGGGACCTTAGACATCACAAAATAATATTATGGACCTTTTCCATTACTGAAAATGGGATAGGGTCCTTAGACTAATTTTCTCTTTATTTTTCAGCTAAAAAAAATTAAAATTATTTCGTACACAATATTTTGAAAATGAAAACCAAAAAGAAAAAAAAAAGGCAAACATATTTGATGAATTACTAAAGGTGATAGGGTGATAGAGAGTGGTCGTATATGGGGGTAACTGACTAGAGAGTCACTAGAACTCAGCGAAGGGTCACTAACTTTAACACTGCCTCTTACCTACTTGTTACTTTTATGATTAATCTTGATTATGTCTTTATTTGCGCTCTATATATCTATTTGTGTGCATCATGTTTGCTAACAGATACGCTTCTTTATGAAAAAGACCTGTCTGATTCGTTAAATCATAAGGTTATGAATTAACTAGTGGACTAGGTGATTAGAGCCCAATTCACCATTGTGATGACTCAGATTTTAATTCACATTGGATTGATGTATAGTGGTGCCCGTCACCTTAAAACTTGTATGGTTGTCGGACTCTTGATATTGATGGGTTGGAAAGTGAACTTTAAATATTATAATTGAGGACCCTTAGGTGATGTTTGAAACCTTGATTGAAGCCTTAACAAGGCCTTTAGATAAGATTAGATCAAAAGCTCCAAATTTGAGTTTGAGTTTTCGAACAACCGTCACCCCTTTTGCCTTTTTCTTTTTCCACACTTTGAATTTGAATGTGACGCTAGGACCATTGGAAAGCTTATTTCCGGGGTTTCGATTTGGACACAAGAACGACCTAGAATGGAATCCGGATGAGAGAGTTATGCCCGTTTGAAGTTTTGGAATCTGTGCTAGAAGCAGGTCCGCACGAGCGGAAAAAGTGGCGCACATGCAGGGCTGCGCAAATTTAGCAGCTTAAAAACGTGATTTTTAGCTCATTCTTTGCATTTTTCTTTTCTTTCTTCATCCCTCTCACCCTAGGTCCGAAAACCCTAGGGTTTTGACCTCAAATACCTTCCATTTCCCTTAAGATTGGTCGAGATCTTTTGCCATAAAGTGAAGAAGGCTTGAAGCTCAACATTTTCTACCGATGGGAATTCGGATTTGTGAAGGAATCTCATCAAAGCTTTGCTCCTTGCTTGATTCTTGAGGTAGGGGTCCTAGTTCTCCTTCAATACTTCCATAAATAGATAGATTTGTGGTATTTTGAGTATATACATATAAAACCCACATTTTTTGAGCATATAGTGTACATCATGATTTTGGGGGTTTAGGGTTTGAAGTGTTGGGGTTCAATTGTTGGGTTAATAAGGTGGATTATGAACCTTAGGTGTTTAATCAATGGGAGGATTGGAATAAAGAGTAGTGGTTTAAGAAGTTTGAATTTTTCTTGAAATTATTGATTTTCTTGAAAACCCTAAGTTGATTCATGATGATAAACAATGATTTTGCCCAAATTGAAAGTAGAATCATGAAATTGGTAGGCTGAATTATATATATACAAGTTTAATTAGATTTTGGAGGTGTTTGGAAATTATGTTAAAATTTAGCGATTGAACCTTTGTTATGGATATTGTAAATTATGCTACAATGTGAAATGAAGATTGGGGAAATGATTTGTTAATGATATGGATGACATGAGCCTTGGGGTGAAATGATGAAATAATGGTTTAAGAGTTCACCTCGAATTATGTTGTGTTGAATAATGTTGAGTCGAATTGTGTTGGACTATGATGAATTGTGTTTGCATCATGTTGAATTGTGTTGTGTTGAGTTGAGTTGTGTTGGGTGTGTTGAGTTTGAGTTGTGTTGTGTTGGGTCATGTTGAGTTTGAGATGAGTTGTATTGGGTGGTGTCGTGTTGGTACTCGGGGGGGGGGGGGGAGAGTTGAAAGATGATACGGAATTTGTGATAAGATGATGAACTGAAGATTTAAGAATTTTATTATATAATTAGAAAGTGATTTTATACCTCAAAACTAAAAGTCCAACTTTATATTTAACTCTAGTTATAAAGTATTATTTTGGAAAATGAGGATACTTCCATCAACATTAAATTTATGAAATTAAGTTATGTTGGGTCAAAATGAGTGCGAATAATGATAAATGGGAGATTGTGAAATATGATGATGTTATATGAAGGAGTTATATCAAAGAAAATTAAATGTTGGAGATTTAATTTATAACTGTGGGTAGTAATTGATAACCAATGTATTTTAAAAAGAATTGAATTTGAAGACTTGATGATAATATGGAAAAGTTAAGAAATAGTTTGAACCCAAGAATTGTGAATACGTTAAAGATGAATCTTTGCCTCTATGGAGATGTTGTTATATTTTTGTGTGACAAAACAATGAATGATTTAATGGATAGTGAAGAAGGTCGTGGAACATATTTGTACTTGTTATGTGAATGTAATTTTAGTATATGGTGGATGTATATTGAATTAATGTGTTACGGAAATAATGGAAGATGTGTTGGCATTGTCCACTAATTGTAATGATGGATTGTGATGTTATCTTGGGGTCCATTTTCCTGCCGTATTTGAGTCGGCAAAGCGTGGCGCTTGAGATAGGTTCTGCCTTCCTTCCGGAGTAGCGCCCGGTAATGCGTGTGGTATGTTGAGGTTCCACGTTCCTTCCGGCTGGTGACCGGTAAAGCGTGAGGTTCCGTGTTCCTTCCTGCTTGTGACCGGTAAAGCGTGAGGTTCTGCATTCCTTCCGGCTTGTGACCGGTAAAACGTGTGAGTCATGGAGATGACTTGTGATTAAATCCAGTATTTGATATGAGATTAATTGAAAGAACGGAAAATGAAATGGTAATTGGATTAGGGATTGGTGTTGATACACTGAATAGATTGCTTGTGATTAAAATGGAAGATTATGAGTTTTGTTTTGTAGATAATAGAAGAATTGAATTAAAAGGGGATTGTTATTCTTGTGTCATGCTTGTATTCTATTTGGTAATACAAACGTTAATGTGAGGTAATTGTTGGGCAAGTTGGAATTGAGTGTATGAGGATTGTCTTTTTGAACATAAAGGAAATTGGATCTTGACATTATAGATTTATAGTGATTGGAAATAATATAAGGGAAAAAAATGGAAATAAAATGGGGAATATTTTGGGAATTGGTTAATAATTTTTAAATGGTGTTGTTTCTTAAACATGTTGGTTTCACGAGGATCTATGATTTTCTAAAGTTAAGGAATGAATTTTAATGGCTGAAGGTTTTTCTTAAAAGTGTTCAAATAGTTTTTGAGAAAAGGTACTCTACTTATGATATTTTGAAGTTATAAAATGTCACTCTACTATATGGTATCACCCTGCATGCATGATCATTTCTATCTGTGTGCTAGTTATTGATTGAGAACTATGAGATTCCTACTGGGCATTAGTGCTCACCCCGTTGTTGTTTTACCTTTTTGCAGGAAGAAAGTTTGGATTCTTGATTGAAGAGTTAAGAAGTCCATATGTCTTTTATATGTAATTTCACTATAGATGTGATGGATCCTGTATTTGTATATTATTCATTTGTAGCTTCATAGTAGGAGATTGGTATGCATTGTTGACATTGTAATTTTCATTGAGAGAGAGAGAGAGAGAGAGAGAGAGAGAGAGAGAGAGAGAGAACATGTATCATTGTATTCCTATTACTCAAGTGTAATAAATATTTGTATATGTAAAAAAAAATATGGACCTAATTTTAAGGCTTTGGTAACGTTTCCGAGTAACTAAAATTGGGGCGTGACAACCATAGTTAGAAAGGAAGGGTTCAGTTCACATTTGATGGGTGCATCTCTAATTTAATTGAATTAATGAAGTAAAATAGATATAGCTACATGTATTTCTTATTATATATATATGGGTTGAACTCAATTAAAGAGGGAGAGAGACATATAGTCTGTGAGAGAGAATTCTAAAGGTCAAGGGAAAGAAGAGAAAGAAAAGAGAATGGGGAAATTGAGGTTATTTCACCAAATTGACTTATTGAGGTAAGACTTCTTGATAATCTCTTGAATAAAAATTAGATTTATCTTGATCTCATGAAATTGAGGGGAAGAGTGAAGGTTTTGGGTCATGTAAGTTTTATTCCAAACCCTAAATAGAAGAATTTAACAAATCTTGGCTTGACTAAAGCTAACCTGCTTGATTTTGCATGAGCCCAAGTTGAGGTTTTATTGAACATAGAATTTCCATATGCATGAGCTTTATTTCCTCTCCAACCTTAACTAATTCATAAAATTGTAGGATTTGGTTTGGATTTTAGAGTTCTATTCTTATTTTGAACTTGGTTGTTTTTGTCCATACATCAAATTGACTGGCCTTTAGTTTGGTTGACTTTGGGTTTGAGTTTGAGGAATTTGGAACCCCAAAAACAGAGCAGAAACTCGGTTCTGGAACACCCAGAACCGTACGTGCGGCTAGGGAGCCCACACGTGCGGGAGAGCACCGGTGCACGTGCGGTGGGTAGGCCCGCACATGCAAAAAATAGGGGGGAGGAAGGTGCATTCTGAAATAAAAAGACTTAGCACGTGCGACCAAGGACCTTCGCACGTGCGGCAGTTTCGCAACCCCGGCTTCAATTTTCTATGTTAATTACGCCACTCCTAAGCCTCCGTCAACATAATTTACATCTGTAATTGGTGTCCATTTGTATTGCAAAAGCATTTAACAGGGGTGAACGACTTCCAGACCAACCAACGTTTAAGAGATGAAACTAATTAGCTAGTTGTATGGAAAATTAAGTGTTCTACGCTCGTATTTGTCTATGTAGGTCAAACTTTCCAGTCACCTGCATCACGAGACCCACTGTGAGTAACACTGCTGTAAATATATATTTGATTTAAATTATCTTTTCTCTGCTTCAACTTATGCGTTATTCCGATTTATTTCTCATGTGGATGAATGATAATTCTATCCCAGTTTCCATTATTTACTATGGCAACTCTGGCACCTCTTCATATGAGTACAGTTCCGTCAGTTCCGTTTCATGGAACTCCTGTTTAATATGGTAATAGCTATCATGTCTGATCTTCGGTCTTTATGACCGCCTGTTCGGTCTTCCTGGCCGCCTATCCGGTCTCCATGATCGTTTGTTCGGTCTTCTAGACCGTATGTTTTTCCTGCTTATGAGTGTACTACGCAAATTGTTATGCTTCTCAAAAACCTGTTTAGTTTGTGTTCTATTTTATGCTATAATTATCATTCAAAATCTCTTTATTCAGTTGTTATTCACTGGGCCCTAGCTCACATTTTGGTATACCATGTAGGTGATCCAACTCAGGAAAGGGCGTAGTGGCGTCGGCCTTGCTCTGGTTTTGTCAAGCTAACCACCGTGCCTCACCGCGAGGTTCCCATCTACCTCAGTTTTGATGTGGCAAGTATTTATCCTTTTGAAATTCACTCATGCGTTTTGGTCGGTTGTAACTGGCATTATAATTGTTGTCAATGGGAGTAACTTTTCCCTTTTGATCTTTTTTTTTAGACAGACTTGTTATAGCGTGCTGTACTTCTGCGTGTATACATGTATATATATATATATAGCAATGTCTTTTATCTCATGTAAACTCACAGCTCATGGGACATTTTGTTTTCTTGCATATTAGCTTCCCCTAGCCCCGTTTGTTTGCTTAGCTCAGTCAAGCCTTCGGTAATCGTAGATTTCTGGCCGGTTACGACACTAAACCTATAGGGGCAGGTTTGGGTTGTGGCAGAGTGGTATCAGAGCACGGGTTGTACTGCACACACGCATCCATATGAGCTATAGGATGTCCTAGAAAAGAGATTAGGGCATATTTTCTGCATGCGTGTGTGTGTGGTGTATCTGCTATGTCTATGTGGTAATCATGTATGTATAAACTTTCCATGTCCTATGTTTATTATCACATTGTTTATGTGGATATCTGATGGAAAACACAAGACTTGTAGAGACATCCGAGTCTTCCAATGCAAGAATGGATCGATTAGAGCGAATGGTGGAGTTGTTGACAAAAGCACTAAGACAACAACAAAGACAGCCCTTCCCACCTCCACCTTCGCCACCAACTTTAGTGGAGCCACCTAATAACGATGACATCATTACCCTGACACAGAAGTTCAATAAGCTGAAACTGCCTACCTTTTCGGGAGGCCTTGAACCGCTAAAAGCTGAAGCTTGGATTTTGGAGATTGAGAAGTTATTTGAGGTATTCCCATGTACGGAAGAACAAAAAGTTTTTCTAGCAACCTTCACTCTACAAGAAGAAGTGAGAAGATGGTGGATGCTTGTTCGAAATTAGCAGACTGCCATGGCCTGGGTAGAGTTTAAAGAAGTTTTTTATGAAAAATATTTTCCACAGTGTGTGAGAGATCGCAAGGTGACAAAATTTGAGCAACTGAAGCAAGGTACTATGGTAGTAGCGGAATATGAAGCTAAGTTCACTGAACTTGCGCGCTACGCGCCACATATGGTAGACACTGAGTATAAGAAAGCTAGAAAGTTTGAAGGTAGTTTGGATGTTAAACTTCTAGATTGAGTTAATGTACTCAAATTAGAAAAATATGTTGATGTTTTAGATAGATCCATCATTGCCGAGGCGAATGTAGCCGTACTAAGACAAGCAAAGGCACCAGTGGTTGAATGGAAAGGGAAGAGGCCGGTATCTAATTTCAAGAAGGGTTGTAGCAACTTCATTGCTCCACCGAACTAGAGACAGAATACAGGATCATTCACTAGCTCAAGTTAGGGGAATGACACACCTATTTGCCCGGAGTGTGGGAAAAGACATAAGGGAGTTTGTCGCAGGATTTCTGGAGCATGCTTCCGATGTGGAAAAACAAGCCATATGATTAAGGATTGTCCTTTAGTGTCTCAAAGCCCAAGCTAGTCTAGGGCTAACTTAACTGCATCAGTGTCAGCACCAAGGGTAAATTCGAAAGCAGCTACATGCAAAGAAACTTTAAAGCAAGGACGGGTTTTTGCATTGGTGCCGGGTGATGTGCAGACTATAGAGACTGTTGTGTCAGGTATTCTTCCAATCTATTCTCAGAATGCTCATGTCTTAATTGATTCGGGATCTACACATTCTTTCGTGTCCTATGCTTTTGCTCCAAATTTATCTAGGCCTTTGAAACCAATGAATTACGTCTTAGTTGTCACCTCTCCGGCAGGGGCAACTATAATCTGTACATCTGTGTATCCTGCATGTGAAATTATCATTGGAGACATGAATTTGCATGTGGATTTATCACCTTTAGACATTGCATGTTTTGATGCTATATTGGGAATGGATTAGCTAGCGAAGTATTGCGCTATAATTGATTGCTCAACCTGTCACACCCCAAATCCGGGTATGACCGGCCGTGGCCCACAGGGACTCAGGCAAGGCACACGTAAGCCTAACCACTAATCCATAATCACATTGAGCAACTATACAAAAGTCCAATAATAAATAACCAAACTCAATCCAGTGACATGCCACAAGTATAAACGGAAAAACCAACCGTAATCAAAACCATCCAAACTTATGGGATATAAACAACCCACATATCAAAATAATCCTAAATGAATCTCAATAAAAATAAAAAGAAATATGCACAAATTTGACATAACAATCTAAAACAAAATAAATGAATGTCCTAGAGGTCTATGCAATCGAGTCCCCGCTATGCCATGAGTCCACTCTAAGTCCTTCTAACACCTGGAAGTGATTAAAACTAAGTCAGCTGATAGCTCAGTGAGTAGCAGCATGGATAGTAAATACAGTTTTGAAAACAGGGTTCAATTCCAAAATAAGATATATATCACAGAAACTAGATTGGCATACAGTTTGGTAAATGCAATCTGTTTCAAAAAGAAGGTTCCACAATTCAACACTTAAAATACTCATGTCTCGCAAGAACCTGATAAACGACATTTTCCACTTAAAACAGATTATAACATGAACACCAATAATTTTCTGGGTACCAAGAAAAACAAATAATCTGCCACACAGTTCTCAAGGCTATAAGCCCCGTTGGATCCAATATCGAACTAAGAGTCATCCTCAGGGTGGCACCTGGGCCTTTTCTCAAAGACGATCTGATTGAAGGTCACATAGTTGTTTTTAAAGGTCTTTTCCTTACAATCGTTGAGCACTAGAGTCATCACGGCCCAACCCGGATCTGTTCCCTAGTGGCCAGAGTCACCACACACAGTGGAATAATTTCCCTGGACTAAATACACACATGGTCCCAATAATCAATACACATCAGTTTTCGCAAAACATGGTGGTTCATCATTATAAACATGAGACCAAAACAAATAGTTTACAGTATGCCAAGTTCACACATGTTTCAGAAATAATTTGATTCAATTGATAATATAATAATTTATCAAAACAGTTTAGTCTTGAAACAACAATTTAATTTTCCAACAGTTCAGGGTAGGGGAACATTTATAAAAATACGTAGCATGAAACTACTCACCTGAAAACGAAATAATATAATCCTCGTATAGAGTGTAAAGGTCCAACTAGTGCCCTGAACCAAGTATAAAAACTACAGGTCACAACTAATTTAAAAATACTAAAAAAAATAGGAACTAAGTAACCTCAAACTAAAGCGCACTAACACGGCTCAACCCAACTCACCGTTACTCTTAAATATTACTAAGTTCATGTCCTTCAAGGTTTAAAATCCCCCAAGACATGGTTCCGGTTGAAACTTAATTAAATGTGACTTTGAGATAAAACAGAGTTTTAAACAAATTTTCCCAATCTATTCGCTAACTTTGAAAATTACAAAACCCACTCCACGCTATTCGAAAAATTCCAATAACCTCCAGATATGATCTAATATATCCTAAGTTTCAAACCCAATTGGTTTCACTTGATTTGCTTATCAAAATAATTTTCTACAATTTATTATATCCAAACAGGGTTGTTTTCTGCAGCACTTTAAAGAAATTGACGGTTCTCTTAATATACACGAGCAATCAATGCAAGGCCAAAAACTTACGAAACTAGACTCGTAACCGGTTCTAATGACACTAATTTGATAATTTTTGGATTTATACCCAAAGAGAACAACACTCCCAAATTTACTGTTTCAGACTGGTTTCCTGGACATATTTGAATACCTCAATTTATATGGATTTTGACTCCCAAAAATTATGAAAAAATTCAGATATTCAATTCAATATGTAATTGATCTACTGTAAAAATTTCAGATTAAAATTCATCCGTTTGATATGGTTTCTTGATTTTTAAAGTTCGTGATTATGCGCAGAATTTTTTAACTAAGAATAATACCCATTCTTTATACATGAATTTAGCTCCTCAAGTTTCTTAATAGAATATCTATATACACAATACATAAACCTACAACCTCTCCATGAATGAATAAAATAATTATAGAATAAGGATGAAGAACAAAGAAAGAAGAGAAGAAAACCTAGGAGGGCTAACCTTGATGATCACACACAACACAACACACCCAAAAGTTCTTTGATTGCAACATCTTCTTTTTTTCCCTTCTCTCAAACCCTCTCCCGTGGCTGCTGTGTTGTTGCCCTATGTGGTGAACAAATAATAGAGTAGGGTTTGTGTTTATTTTATTTTATACTAGTGGTGGGCACACATAGGTCAAATAAATAGATAAATATACAAAACATATGTATAAGTTATATGCAACTCAAATGGTAGGAGTCTTATATATTAACCTTGTGGTCTAGAGATCAAGTCACACCCTCCTCTCTCTCTCTCTCTCTCTCTTTTTTTTTTTATAATAAACTTTGTCTCTAAATTAAAGACTTTCACCATAAATTTATTTTAAGTTTAAAATTAATTAAAAGATCCTCCAATAATATTTAATTTGCACCTTAGAATTCACCACCAAAATATTTGAGATTATAATATTATTATTTAATTATTTACTTAATTTTTATATTCGGGTTCTCACACAACCAAACAAGTTGTGTTTTATTTACCTAAAGGGCCTGAATTTACATTTAATGGGAATAGTGTTATATCTCCCCCATATTTGATTTCCTCGATGAAAGCGAATAAACTAATTAATAAGGGGTGCAAGGGATTTCTATGTTCGGTACTAATAGTGTCAACTACTGCTAAACCAGATGTGAGTAGTATTCCTGTGGTTAAAGAATTTCCAGATGTGTTTCCAAATGATTTACTTGGGAATTTGATTGATAGAGAAATCGAGTTTACTATTGAGATAGTCCTAGGTACCCAACCAATTTTTAAGACCCCATATCGGATGTCAACTACCGAATTAAAAGAGTTAAAGACTCAGTTACAAGAATAGCTAACTAAGAAATTTATCAAGCCTAGTACCTCTCCGTAGGTGCTCCAGTGCTATTTGTCAAGAAGAATGATGGATCCTTAAGGCTCTGTATTGACTATCGGGAATTGAATAAAGTGACAATCAAAAATAAGTACCCGTTACCACGTATTGATGATTTGTTTGACCAACTACAAGGGAAGGCATTTTCAAAAATTGACTTACGATCTGGATATCATCAACTAAAAGTGAAAGCTGAGGATGTGGAGAAGATTGCCTTTCGAACAAGATACGGTCATTATGAATTCCTCGTTATGCCTTTTGGGGTTACGAATGCACCAGCTGCTTTTATGGATCTAATGAACAGAGTTTTTAAGCCATTTTTTGATGAGTTCATTGTGGTTTTTATCGATGACATTTTGATTTACTCTAAAACCCAGGAGGAGCACGAACACCACTTGAGACTTACTCTTCAAACGTTGAGGGAGAAGAAATTGTATGCTAAGCTGTCGAAATGTGAATTTTGGCTAGATAGTGTGACATTTCTGGGGCATGTGATAACGAAAGAGGGTATTTATGTTGATCTATAAAAGGTAGAGGCTGTTTTAAATTGGCCGAGACCGACAAATGTAACAAAAGTTTGTAGTTTCTTGGGCCTAGTTGGATACTATTGCAGATTTGTGAGGGACTTTTCCAAGATTGCTTTGCCACTCACTCAATTGACATAAAAGGGGGTACCATTCGAGTGGACTGAACGAAGGGAAGCAGCTTTTCAAGAATTAAAGACAAGACTCGTGATAGCACTGATTCTCACTTTACCCTCTGGCACGGATGGTTTTACCATTTACAACGATGCTTCCTATAAAGGTTTGGGGTGCGTGTTGATGCAAAACGAAAGAGTAATTGCCTATACGTCCCATCAGCTAAGACTGCATGAAAAGAGTTACCCGACTTATGATCTAGAGTTGGCTACGTGATTTTTGCATTGAAAACTTGGCGCCACTATTTGTATGGGACTACGTGTGAGGTGTATACAGATCATAAAAGTCTAAAATATTTCTTTACTCAGAAGGAGCTCAACATGAGACAGCAAAGGTGGCTACAGTTAATTAAGGACTACGATTTTCAAATTATGTATCATCCTAGAAAAGTTGACACAGTGGCCGATGCCCTTAGTCGAAAATCCATAGGAAACTTGGCCTGTTTACTCACTAGACAGGAAACGGTAGTGTGTGAGCCGATACTAGTTGAAGAGATCAAAAAGAAACAATTGCAAGATGAGTTCCTCAAGAAAATAGTGGACGAATGGAAATCCAAACCTAGACCGGGGTTCAGTTTTGAGGATGGCATACTTAAGTTTCAAGGGCGGTTATGTGTCCCTAACGACAGTGAGGTGAAGAAACGAACTCTCCAAGAAGCCCATAGTTCCAAATTCTCTATTCATCCGGGAAATATGAAAATGTATCAAGACAAAAAGAAAAATTTTGGTGACCGGGAATGAAAAGGGAAATTGCAGAGTTCGTATCTAAATGTTTGCAATGTCAACAAGTTAAGGCGGAACATCAACGACCCGCAGGATTGCTTCAGCCATTGCCAATACCGAAGTAGAAACGGGAACATATCACAATGGATTTCGTGGTTGGTTTGCCTTGCTCCAGTAGAGGTATGGATTCAATTTGGGTAATTGTAGATCGATTGACAAAATCTGCTTATTTCCTACCAGTTAAGATGACATATACTGTGGATAAATTGGCTACTCTGTATATGAACGAAATTGTGAAATTGCATGGAGTTCCCATGTCAATTATATCCGATAGAGATCCAAAGTTTACTTCGAAGTCTTGGCAAAGCTTACAAAAAGCAATGGGAACTAAGGTAAGGTTGAGCAGTGCATATCATCCACAAACCGATGGCCAATCAAAAAGAACAATTCAGACGCTTGAGGACATGTTACGTATGTGTGTGTTGGATTTTCAAGGTACTTGGGAAACACATTTGCCTTTGGTGGAGTTTGCATACAACAATAGCTATCACTCCAGCATCGACATGGCACCCTACGAGGCTCTATATGGCAGAAAGTGTAGGTCGCCGATTTGTTGGGCTGAAGTTGGAGATAAACCATTACTAGGACCCGAACTTGTGCAAGAGACTACAGAGAAACTGAAGTTGATTCAACAACGGTTAAAAACTTCACAAAGCTGGCAGAAAAGCTATGCCAACGTGCGTAGACGAGAAAAAGAATGTGAAGTAGGTAACCATGTATTTGTCAAAGTTACGCCAATAAAGGGACATACTCGTTTTGGAGTCAAAGGTAAGTTAGCACCTCGATACATTGGACCCTATGAAATTATTGAGAAACTGAATCCAGTGGCGTACCGAATAGCTCTACCACCGAATATGGAACACATGCATAACATTTTCCATATTTCTATGTTAAGAGAATCCCTCCTAGACCCTCAACAAATGGTTGAACCCACTCAAATACCTATAAGTGATGATTATACGTATGCAGAACGACATCTCCGGATTGTTAGTCATCGAATCAAAAAGTTGAGAAATATAGAAATTCCATTGGTAAAAATGGATTGGTAGAACCATAGTGGCCTGTATGCAACTTGGGAACAAGAAGTTGAGATGCACGAGAAATATCCTAAACTTTTTCCACTAGATCCTACACTCTCCACTAAAGAAGGAACTTGAGTTTGGAGGACCAAACGTCCTAAGGGGAAGAGACTGTAACACCTGTCTCTTACCTACTTGTTACTTTTATGATTAATCTTGATTATGTCTTTATCTGTGCTCTATATACCTATTTGTGTGCATCATGTTTGCTAACAGGTACACTTCTTTATGAAAAAGACCTGACTGATTAGTTAAATCCTTAGGTTACGAATTAACTAGTGGACTAGGTGATTAGAGCCCAATTCACCATAGTTAGAAAGGAAGGGTTCAGTTAATATTTGATGGGTGTATCTCTAATTTAATTGAATTAATGAAGTAAAATAGATATAGCTACATGTATTTCTTATTATATATATATGGGTTGAACTCAATTAAAGAGGGAGAGAGACATATAGTCTGTGAGAGAGAATTCTAGAGGTCAAGGGGAAAAAGAGAAAGAAAAGATAAGGGGCAAATTGAGGTTATTTCACCAAATTGACTTATTGAGGTAAGACTTCTTGATAATCTCTTGAATAAAAATTAGCTTTACCTTGATCTCATGAAATTGAGAGGAAGAATGAAGGTTTTGGGTCATGTAAGTTGTATGCCAAACCCTAAATAGAAGAATTTAACAAATCTTGGCTTGACTGAAGCTAACCTACTTGATTTTGCATGAGCCCAAATTAAGTCTTTATTGAACATAGAATTTCCATACGCATGAGCTTTATTTCCTCTCCAACCTTAAGTGATTCATAAAATTGTGGGATTTGGCTTGGATTTTAGAGTTTTATTCTTAGTTTCAACTTGGTTGTTTTTGTCCATACATCAAATTGACTAATTTTTGGCCTTTAGTTTGGTTGACTTTGGGTTTGAGTTTGAGGAATTTCGAACCCCAAAAACAGAGCAGAAACTCGGTTCTGGAAAACCCAGAACCGCACGTGCGGCTAGGGAGACCGCACATGTGGGAGAGCACCGGCACACGTGCAGCGGGTAGGCCCTCACGTGCGGAAAACAGGGGGAAGAAAGGTGCATTATGAAATAAAAGCACTTAGAACTGCACGTGCGGCGCATGTGCAGAGAGGGTCCCGCACGTGCAGCCAAGGACCTCTGCACGTTCAGCAGTTTTGCAACCCGAGTTTCAATTTTCTGTGTTAATTACCCCACTCTTGAGCCTCCGTCAACATAATTTACATCTGTAATTGGTGTCCATTTGTATTGCAAAAACATTTAATAGGGGTGAAGGACTTCCAGACCAACCAACGTTTAAGAGATGAAACTAATTAGCTAGTTGTATGGAAAATTAAGTGTTCTACGCTTGTATTTGTCTGTGTAGGTCAAACTTTCCGGTCACCTGCATCACGAGACCCACTGTGAGTAACACTGCTGTAAATATATATTTGATTTAAATTATCTTTTCTCTGCTTCGACTTATGCGTTATTTCGATTTATTTCTTATGTGGATGAATGATAATTCTATCCCAGTTTCCATTATTTACTATGGCAACTCTGGCACCTCTTCATATGAGTACAGTTCTATCAATTCCGTTTCATGGAACTCCTGTTTAATATGACAATAGCTATCATATCTGATCTTTGGTCTTCCTGACCGCCTGTCTGGTCTCCATGACTGTCTGTTCGGTCTTCTAGACCACCTGTATTTCCTACTTATGAGTATACTACGCGAATTGTTATGCTTCTCAAATATCGTATGAACCTGTTTAGTTTGTGTTCTATTTTATGTTATAATTATCATTCAAAATCTCTTTATTCAGTTGTTATTCACTGGGCCCTAGCTCACATTTTGGTGTACCATGTAGGTGATCCAACTCAGGAAAGGGTGTAGTGGCGTCGGCCTTGCTCTGGTTTTGTCAAGCTAACCACCGTCCCTCACCGCGAGGTTCCTATCTACCTCAGTTTTGATGTGGCCAGTATTTATCCTTTTGAAATTCGCTCATGTGTTTTGGTCAGTTGTAATTGGCATTATAATTGTTGTCAATGAGAGTAACTTTTCCCATTTGATTGTTTTTTTTTAGACAGACTTGTTATAGCATGCTGTACTTCTGCGTGTATATATGTATATATGTATAGCAATGTCTTTTGTCTCATGTAAACTCACAGCTCATGGGACATTTTGTTTTCTTGCATATTAGCTTCCGCTAGCACCGTTTGCTTGCTTTGCTCAGTCAGACCTTCAGTAATCGCAGATTACTAGCCAGTTACGACACTAAACCTATAAGGGCTGGTTTGGGTCGTGACACTAACAGTGTCAGTGGTGGCCTACGGCGGGTGGTGGCTCAAGTTTGAAAGAGGGAGAGTGAAAATTTGTTTTGAAAAAATACATATATTTTTTTGTCTTTAAAATTTTTAAAAAAAATGAAATTAATTTTACCTTTTTTTCCCTTTACAATAAAAATCATATACAAACATATCATTATTACAAAGAAATTCTCAAAATTAACGAGAAATTCAAACACATATAAGGAAAATAATACCTAGAAGAAAATTTTGGTCAAGGGTTCTGGCCAATTGATTGCAGCGTTGGTTAAAGGTATACTTAAGTTAAGAAACTAAAATCACTAACACTAGCAATTCAAAACCCGAACACACAGAATCAGACACAAAAACATATGTACGATGAAGATTACACAATGGAATCTGCTTCTGAAAAATTATGTCTACCAATATATTTTATATGTCCAATTCTATATTTGAATTTTATGTTATTACACTCATTGAACTTCGAAATAGGATTCAAACATATGTGAATGATGATGATTAAGTTCATGATTTAGCACAAGCTACACAAGAAAAGAACTTAGAAGCAAAGATTTGGACTTATCCTTTGATGGTTTGGGTGGATCATCATCATTGGGACACAAATCTGGGACTCATCTGCACCACTTGCCTTAGCTTTCTCACATTCATCGAAGAATTTCTTGAAGGAATTATTGACATACTTAACTGCCTCACCAATAGTCATTTTCTCTACAAGTTTGTCAGGATAAATGTCCTTCTTGTGGTCCCCACATAATGTTGCTGCCATTTCTACCATCTCTTCTTGGAACTCTGTTAATTTTGCATTTTCTTTTGCTTCTGCCTCTCTCAACTTCACTGGTTCAAGTAATTTAACTGTAATATGCATTACACCATGGAAATAATTATTTTCCAAGTCACAAAATAATTCAAATAAAAAGTTCTGAGGCATGCTAATTCAAAAAATGTTCGTATTGGCTATTGGTACTTTATATGGTTACTTCTATATGTGTATTAGGTACACCAAAACACGTACCTATTTTTATTTTTATTTTTATTTTTGGCAATAACTGCATCATCAAGAATTGTATTTTCTTCCATATAAAGGTAAAGTTAGTTTAATTGTACATTATTTTATACATTGCTTTTGGTATTAAATTGTGGACGGGATCCTTAACCAAGAAGACTATTTAATCTAAATTATATATATATATATATATATATATATCTACAAATGTAACCAGTCGTACTCATATTTTGTATTTTTAAAGATTTACTGTTATAGACCTACAAGGTACCAATTGAATGTCGTAATCTTCGTTGTTGTTTTCCATCGAATGTTGCATGTATCTTAGTGCCATGTTTGATTTATGCATAAGGAGACGAAATAATACTGTTTTATTCTAGAATAAAATTATCAAGTGATTTAGATTTTGTGATCCAGAACAATTTAACTTGAATATATAGAATTATTTTTGTCACGGGACAACTTATCTCATAGCAAAACTTTGGCCCGAGTGTCACACAGATGGAAAACACAAATTAGCACTCAGCCAAATAACAAATGAAGTAGTACAATCCATCACTACATTACACTTATGAAATGGTAAAAACCATTGTTTGATTTTCAAATCCGAAAAGCATTCCCTGTACACAAGTACAGGCAGGGGGTGAGCAACCACTAGCTCACCAAGCAATCCATATTAAAACATTAGAAGATATGTGAGTACCAAAATACTCATACATATACGTGAAGTCATATCATGTCAAAATCATATGATTTTATTACATAATCTCTCAAATCCAATTTATTAAATTAACCACAACAAGTTAACTTAAATAAATAAACATGTTTCGATAGCAACAAGACATCCTTTTCAATTCATTCAATTATCTCGTTATCAATTAAATCAAATAATTAAACAATTCATCAAATCCATTTTATATAGTCTTATTAGATGAATGCATATGCCATGTCATACTCAAAATATTTTTCTCATCTTTTGAAAATCTTATGCACAATGCCACTTTGAAAACACATTAATCCAACAATTTCAATAAAATTCCAAGATGGTAAATACGACTCAAGTAATCCCTAGGCTGGTGTCTGAAAGTAGACTATACAAGTACTACCAATTTGTCATTTTTACTAGTATTAACTGGAAGGCTCGACACCTGTAATCTGTCATTTTTACCAGTATTAACTGGAAGGCTCGATACCTATAATCCCTCATTTTTACCAACATTAACTGGAAGGCTCGACACCTATCATCTACATCACCTTTCAAGACTTACCACCGTATTTATTTCAAAATCATTTCATGAAAACTTGTTTCCCAACATTCCTTTCTCAATGCAAAGTTTTCAAATCAAATTTCAAAGCTCATCATTATCAAATGAATTGATATGCCAATGCAATGATTAATAATACAATGCAATATTTCTTCCACTTTCAATACTTCTACAGAATATTCCCATTGTAATCAAAATTCTCATTTCCTATTTCAATATAATTTCTCAAGATGAATATAAATATTTTTATTCCAATTCATCCATGGGACAACATAATTCCCACACTTAGAGTAATCTCAACCATTTAGTCACTTCAAGACTATATCAACATTTTGAACAACAATTTCCAAAACTTCAACAATTCTCATATTCCATGAAAACCATCATTTATATGTAAAAAAATAAACAATTTTTCGAACATCATTTATTTTGGCACACAAAATAAATATAACAACATCTTCAAAGATTGTCAACATCTTTGTTAAAAACTCCCAATTTTTAGATTTTCTCACTAAAACCACTTATCTTCATTTATTGAAAAAAAGTCACCAAAAATATCTCTCTTCAATCTTCATAGTTCAGAACTCTCAATTTTTATTTAAAAGGAACAAGAAAGTAAACCCACTTTAAAAAAAAAAATCTCTCATCTTCTTGAATCAACGGTCAATTTTCAAAACAAATCAAAGGATGATTTTAAAAATCATCTAGATCTTGCAAAAACATATATATAACTAAAAGGAAATACCTACTTATTAAATATTACCATTTCCATCCTATTATGTCAAAAGTTATGGTATAATCTTAATAACACACTTTTAACCATAACGGATATAACCTTTTAACCAAAACTAATTTAATTCACTAAATTAGTAAGTTTATTATATTCAAAAAATTTCAAATTAATAAGACCAAACCTAACTTCACATGTCTCATCCCTCAAACATAACTATATTTCAGCATAACCATTTTTCATGCCAAGCTATGTAAAAATGTAATATTTTTACCAAATTCTCTACCAATAACAATTTCACGACTTTTTCTAAAATTACTTAACCAACATGACAGTTACATCAAAAATTATGAAATATGCCCCATAGTAACATTTTCAATGTTATGAGTTTGAAAGCTCACATTTCACATTTTTATTTTCATAAAAATGAACACAACTTAATCATCAACATATCATCTTTTATAAAATATCATGAATATAACACTTTTAGAGTTTTTAATCCCAAAGCAAACTTATAATTCCTACTTAAGCATTTACTCCATATTCCTCAACATCAATTTATTTTTCTTCTCAAAAATAAATTCCAAAACTCAAAGATGAGATAAATATTTCAACATTATTTTCTCAAAATAAATTATCTAACCATGATATGAGGTAGATACAACTCATACAACTATTAATTTTATTTTATTTTCAGATTTTTAACAAGTATTTCCAACACAAGATGATTTTTTCAAATCAATTTCAAAATAACAATATTCTTAACACTTCAACCTAATTTTTCATCCAAAAATAACCAAATAAAAATCTGAAAATATATATATATATATATATATATATATGCAATACCTCTTATAATGACATATTTTCTGAAAATAACCCTAACATAGCTTTAATGTAAAAATATGAAGAAAGTCCCTACCTCAAATATGAAGAAAAGCTAATCCGAAAATGCAAACATCACCCGATCATGGATCCAAGATCACCATTGTGAAGATCACGGCAAGCTCTCCAACTTTCATGTACAACACTTTGGCAAAATCTCACTCTAAAGACTCCCATTTCAAGCTCAAAGATACTCAAGCTCAAAGATTGAGTATCAATGGAGAAATAAAGAGAGAGAGAGAGAGATTGGTCTTTTTCACAACTTTTTCCATAAATCTGCTCTCTTCAAGTCCCTCATTTGACTGTATTAAGTTGTCTAATAGGTTCAAGAGTGGGCCGATGCCATCTTTTTTTTTATATATCCCACCGAGAGAGATAGAGATGGCGGCCATGTGAACTTATTCTTTACCTTTTTTTTTTTTTATTGCCACAGAAAACCTCCCTTAGCCCCACAGAGAGAGATTGTCATCATATATTCTCTTGATGTGTATTTTCTTTTTTTAAGTTTAAAACAATGTTGTCCCTTATCCCCCCCATGTGTGTGTGTCTCTCATTCTTTCTAACTTTTTTTTCTCTCTCAAAAATACCCTCAGCCAAAAACCCCCACCATTACACAAAACTTATTTTTTTTGTATTATCTCTATCTCTTTTTCTTTTATAGATCCCTTCTGCCAACCACTCAATTCCCTTTTGATCAATGCCCATCTGTGAGCTCCCCCAAATCATCATTCTCCACCGCCTTTCTTTATTCCACACTCATCATCAAATATTTATTATAATCCTATATAATAGATAATAACAACTCCTAAGGTTGTTACTACCAATCACTTAATTAAAAAGGACCAAGCAGTTAAACATGAGTCATTAAACAAACTCAAATTAAATTATGCCCTGGCTATTTAAAAAATATAAAATATGGGTCATCACAACCTACCCTCTTTAAAGAAATTTTGTCCTCGAAATTTAAACAAGTAATGTAATGCATCCTACTGTCACCCATAAACTCCTTCAGGTACTTACCAATGCATCAACAAAAATTCTTTGACTACTACACAAGCCTCAACGAGTCACACCAGTAACAAACCAAACCATTACTTTTGCACAACAATTGATTATAAAAACCCTTACTAGAATAAACCATTAAGTGATTCTTCTATCCACATCGATAACCTAAAGCAACCAAAATAGGATCTAATCCCTTAAGCATATCACAATTTTGGCAAAACGACTCCTCAAAATACCAAGACACCATACCTTGTTGGTGATAACCCAACTTCAACTAACTATTTCCATCGCCTAATGCACAATGCACCCCAAGGCCAAAACAACTATTACTACTCCAAAACCTTAACAAAACGAAACAATATATCTTCAAAAGCACTAACCACCAATTCAAAAAGTGACCGCCAACAGTCACAAGACGAATAACACTTAACCAACGCTAGGGTGATGCCACACTCCATAACCCAAATGAAACAAAATCAATTCAGTCAATGAGCTAGGATTTCCATCAACAAAGACAACAAATCAACATTAATGGTTCCACTCTGATGTGGGGTTTACAAAATGGTTTCGACAACATACCTTAAGTCTAAGCAAGACTCAACACAACTAGGTAAACACCCAAACTATACATGGCCCTCAAGCTAAAAATTAATTCAACTCAACTTCTAAGATATTTACTCCGAGTTATAACACAAACTCTACACTGGTATTACGGTGACTCACAAGGTCCACCCTGAATACAACCATGATTCAAAACACAACTCATTCTCTTTAAGATAATTCTATTACCAACGAGTGTTGGACACTCCCTCTTGACACCCAAGGACAAAACAATCAAATAAATAAGGATAACAATTATGAATTTTGTCCATTCAAATCTCATTTTTAAACCTTACATAGTTTGCACTTTATAGATTTTACAACCAAATCTCAAAACAATCAATCTCTCTTGGGAGATATATCCCTTACCACCATTTATAATCTTTACCATGTCAAGGCCACGCCTTTTCCCAAATACACACTAGGGTATACAACCCAAGCTTCAGGAACAACTCCACATATACCCAAGTAAATAGAACAATTTCACAATCATGCAAGGCCACATATATTCCATTAATAACATTTAGCATCAACACCTCCCACTAAGGTATATTCTCATGTTGCAACACGAAACTCAACATATGCACATCAAGTAGCATAAAATCACATAATCACATAACAAATAACGAGTTGCCACTACGAAGATGGTTAGTCGTTTTAGAAATCCTTTTAGACCTCTAATTAGAAATCACATTGATCAGGCGCATTTCTGAAGAGATTTCTAAGAAAATTTTTAGACCCAACATAACATCCTCGAGACTCAACCCCATGCCCACATAAACATATAATATCTTAGCATATAAGCATGTTATCACATAGAATGCAAACGTCGCTCACAATCCCGAGGTAAACCCAACTATGGTCAAAACCACTTCCCACGAGCCAAGGTATTCAAACCCGGTTCGCTCTGATACCATGTTGTAACGCCCCCTATTTTATTACTCGGATAACCTTACCAATATTCATTAATTAAGTCCATTTACAAATAACATTTCATCCTTGGATGAAATGATGAATAATTAAATATACATATTCCTTCTCGTTATACAACAATGACTTACATACAAATAAAAGAAATGCCCTAAGGCTTACAATAAAAGAGAGGACACTACTCTTTACAAAAAAAATAAATAACACTCAGCCAAACAACAAATGAAGTAGTACAATCCATCACTACATTACACTTATGAAATGGTAAAAACCATTATTTGATTTTCAAATCCGAAAAGCATTCGTTGTACACATGTACAGGCAGGGGGTGAGCAACCACTAGCTCACCAAGCAATCCATATTAAAACATTAGAAGATATGCGGGTACCAAAATACTCATACATATACGTGAAATCATATCATGTCAAAATCATATGATTTTATTGCATAATCTCTTAAATCCAATTTATTTAATTAACTACAACAAGTTAACTTAAATAAATAAACATGTTTCGATAGCAACAGGACATCCTTTTCAATTCATTCAATTATCTCATTATCAATTGAATCAAATAATTAAACAATTCATCAAATCCATTTTATACAGTCTTATTAGATGAATGCATATGCCATGTCATGCTCAAAATATTTTTCTCATCTTTTGAAAATCTTATGCACAATGCCACTTTGAAAACACATTAATCAAACTGTGACGCCCCGATTCTACACTATTGGTTGTAGTCAAGGAAGAGTCACGAATGAGTCCTGTGGTCAATAACCAAGTAAGATCTCAGTTCGCCAGAGGAGTCAAATTAGCCTCCCTTCTAAGTCCGGCTTTCTTAGGCAATGCACTACCCTTTTAACAGATCTTAAAAGGTATTGACAAAAGGTCTCATAAGCAACGATAAGGTTCATACATATACGTAGAATATAAATACATAACAACCACGAATATCCTTAATTCAAAAGCTTGTTCCGTTACATTACATCCCAAGAAAATTTAAATCTTCACATGAGTCTTACAAAACATCAAAAGGAAATTTCTAACTTTACTAAGATAGCCAAAGGTCTTCGAAGGTTTCAGGCTCTTCGTCACCTGGCATGATACGCCGTGAGCTTTGAATGACCAGTAAACACACACACACCCCGTCCTTTTTTTCTAGTTCAATACACAATCACAAATATAACATCAAGTAGTAAAGCATGATACTCAAAATAAATAAACAAAGGGTTACAAGTTAGATGTTAGTAAACTAGAAATCCCCCAAAGAGATTTCGTCCTCCCAACCACAAGAATCGGACTCGGATTATTCGGTATGCCCCCTCTTTTGCTACTTTGTTGCAGAACTAACCTCGGATGCTTACCAACGGTTATATACCGCGTAGCACCAACCATAGGGCCTCAAAAGAGACAGTAATAATGGGCCTTGCCCAAATCCCTCCTCACACCAAACCACCTAGGGTCCGAATACAACCGCTCCGTTCAAGGGTTTTGAAAACCACTTGCGCACGACTTTAACTTCCAAGTAGGGAACGCATCCCAACAATCCACACATCATACATTATCATCATTACTCAAGTGATCGAAAACCCAATACCATCCTAATTAAGTTTCCCGTTGAGTTAAATGTTTTAAAACAAGGTTAGACCAATCTTAACAAGATAATAATATCCACATAAGCATGCATTATTAAGATGAAGGAGAATAAGAACATAACCATAATATGTACAACATCATGCCAAGATATGATCATACGCTAATAAGCATTTTCATGAACACAAGAGCAAAACACCTATGCATAACAGGATTTCCAGATTTGATATCACATAAGGATTAGAATAGAAGGGCTATTTTAGAATTTTTACCGGACTCGGCCTTTCTATGGTTCGTAGAGAATCTAATCTAGTTTACAGAACATATTTCGAAAATGGGATAGCTTTTCTAGATTTTAAGTTATTTAGAAAACACTCCAGTGCTGTCCAGATTCGTCGATTGTTACGAAAATTTGATTTTCTTGCAAACCGCTCACTGTTTTTCCATGAAACTAATTTTAGTTGAAAGCTAACTCCTTAAGGAAGATTTTGACATAAAATATAGGTCCAGAATAATTTTATACATTTTTCTTGAATTTTTGAAAGTGGAAGATTTATGGGAAAAAGGGATCCGCTAAGAGAAAATTTTTGTCTCTTTTATGATGAAAACATGCTAACTAACATATATCAATGACATATCTGAAAATAATATTTAGAACCCTTAAGAATGTGCATTTGAAAAAGGAAAATGAAAGAGAAGGCTGTGTTGTGGCTTACTTGCTAAGCTCTAAACAAGATGGCTCTCTTCTCCCTTCCTCTTTCTCTCAAGACTTCTCTCTTGTTCTCCTTCCTCTCCTCTAGCCGAATGTGTGTGTGAGTTTGATGCTTGTGTTTTCCAAGCTAGGGAGTGGTGATATTTATAGGCAACTTTGGTGTAAAATGACATAGAAGCCCACTAGTTGGAATTGAATGGACAAGCTAGGATTTACTTGGAGTTCAATGGATTAGGAGTGATTAGGGAGCTTAACTTTGGGATTAGGCAACACCTAGTTAATTCCTAGTTGAATAGTTTTTTTTTTTTTTTTTTTTTGGGGGGGGGGGGGTTTCAAGAATACCATGATTATAAATCTTAAAAATAGGCTTCTCACTTCTCTCTAGGGTGGCCGGCCATTGGGAAGGGTGATGGGGCCATTTTTTTTTTTAATCAATCCAGGTACTAGGAACACATTCCTCAATGTATATATTTATATAAATCTCAATTAATTGATGGTACTTATAATATAAGGTACATGTACTAGTTTTGGAGAAATTTTGAATTTAAATAAAGAAGTGAGGGCTTGGAGTTAAATTCATGTATTGGAACCTTACTTATGTAAAATTTAATTAAATTAGGCTAAGGAACCTAATTCGGCTAGGATATTCCTGTTTCAATAAAAATTAAAAATGCTAACCGGCAAGATTCGAAATAATTTAAGAAACTGAGGGGCTTTAAGGAAATAATTTAAACATAAGGGTTTTTAAGCAAAATACATTTTTCAGGGGCTTCACACAAACAATTTCAATAAAATTCCAAGATGGCAAATACGATTTAGGTAATCCCTAGGCTGGTGTTTGCAAGTAGACTATACAAGTATTACCAATTTGTCATTTTTATTAGTATTAACTGGAAGGCTCGACACCTCTAATCTGTCATTTTTACCAGTATTAATTGGAAGGCTCGATACCTGTAATCTGTCATTTTTACCAATATTAACTGGAAGGCTCGACACCTATCATCTACACCACCTTTCAAGACTTACCACCGTATTTGCTTCAAAATTATTTTATGAAAACTTGTTTCCCAACATTCCTTTCTCAATGCAAAGTTTTCAAATCAAATTTCAAAGCTCATCATTATCAAATGAATTGATATACCAATGCAATGATTAATAATACAATGTAATATTTCTTCCACTTTCAATACTTCTACAGAATATTCCCATTGTAATCAAAATTTTCATTTCTCATTTCAATATAATTTCTCAAGATGAATATAAATATTTTTATTCCAATTCATCCATGGGACAACATAATTCCCACACTTAGAGTAATCTCAACCATTTAGTCACTACAAGACTATATCAACATTTTGAACAACAATTTCCAAAACTTCAACAATTCTCATATTCCATGAAAACCATCATTTATACGTAAAAAAATAACCAACTTTTCGAACATCATTTATTTTGGCACACAAAATAAATATAACAACATCTTCAAAGATTGTCAACATCTTTCTTAAAAACTCCCAATTTTTAGATTTTCTCACCAAAACCACTCATCTTCATTTATTGAAAAAAAGTCACCAAAAATATCTCTCTTCAATCTTCAAAGTTCAGAACTCTCAATTTTTATTTAAAAGGAACAAGAAAGTAAACCCACTTTAAAAAAAAAAAATCTCTCATCTTCTTGAATCAACAGTCAATTTTCAAAACAAATCAAAGGATGATTTTGAAAATCATCTAGATCTTGCAAAAACATATATATAACTGAAAGGAAATCCCTACTTATTAAATATTATCATTTACATCCTACTATGTCAAAAGTTATGGTATAATCTTAATAACACACTTTTAACCATAACAGATATAACATTTTAGCCAAAACTAATTTAATCCACTAAATTAGTAAGTTTATTATATTCAAAAAATTTCAAATTAATAAGACCAAACCTAACTTCACATGTCTCATCCCTCAAACATAACTATATTTCAGCATAACCATTTTTCATGCCAAGCTATTTAAAAATGTAATATTTTTACCAAATTCTCTACCAATAACAATTTCACGACTTTTTCTAAAATTACTTAACCAGCATGACAGTTACATCAAAAATTATGAAATATGCCCCATAGTAACATTTTCAAGGTTATGAGTTTGAAAGTCCACATTTCACATTTTTATTTTCATAAAAATGAACATAACTTAATTATCAACATATCATCTTTTATAAAATATCATGAATATAACACTTTTAGAGTTTTTAATCCCAAAGCAACCTTATAATTCCTACTTAAGCATTTACTCCATATTCGTCAACATCAATTTATTTTTCTTCTCAAAAATAAATTCTAAAACTCAAAGATGAGATAAATATTTCAACATTATTTTCCCAAAATAAATTATCTAACCATGATATGAGGTAGATACAACTCATACAACTATTAATTTTATTTTATTTTCGGAGTTTTAACAAGTATTTCCAACACAAGATGATTTTTCCAAATCAATTTCAAAATAACAATATTCTTAACACTTTAACCTAATTTTTCATCCAAAAATAACCAAACAAAAATTTGAATATATATATATATATATGCAATACCTCTTATAATGACATATTTTCTCAAAATAACCCTAACATAGTTTTAATGTAAAAATATGAAGAAAGTCCCTACCTCAAATATGAAGAAAAGCTAATCCGAAAATGCAAATATCACCCGATCATGGATCCGAGATCACCATTGTGAAGATCATGACAAGCTCTCCAACTTTCATGTACAACACTTTGGCAAAATCTCACTCTAAAGACTCTCATTTCAAGCTCAAAGATTGAGCATCAATGGAGAAATAAAGAGGGAGAGAGAGAGATTGGTCTTTTTCATAACTTTTTCCATAAATTTGCTTGCTTCAATTCCCTCATTTGACTGTATTAAGCTGTCTAATAGGTTCAAGAGTGGGCCGATGCCATCTTTTTTTTTATATATCCCACCGAGAGATATAGAGATGGCAGCCATGTGAACTTCTTCTTTACCTTTTTTTTTTTTTTTTATTTCCACCGAAATCCTCCCTTAGCCCCACAGAGAGAGATTGTCATCATATATTCTCTTGATGTGTATTTTCTTTTTTAAGTTTAAAACAATGTTGTCCGTTATCCCCCCCCCCCCATGTGTGTGTGTCTCTCCCTCTTTCTAACTTTTTTTTTCTCTCAAAAATACCCTCAGCCAAAAACCCCCACCATTACACAAAACTTTTTTTTTTTTTTGTATTGTCTCTATCTCTTTTTCTTTTAGAGATCCCTTCTGCCAACCACTCAATTCCCTTTTGATCAATGCCCATCTGTGAGCTCCCCCAAATCATTATTCTCCACCGCCTTTCTTTATTCCACACTCATCATCAAATATTTATTATAATCCTATATAATAAATAATAACAACTCCTAAGGTGGTTACTACCAATCACCTAATTAAAAAGGACCAAATCGTTAAACATGAGTCATTAAACTAACTCAAATTAAATTATGCCCTGGTGTAGACACCCCATTTTTGACCGTCCTCAAGACTTGGACGTCACCGTTTGAACACTCGGTGATTATCCATGTTTTTGTTCGTTTGGAGTTCCCAGAGGCCTCGGCTCGCGCGCCTTGCCTCAGGATCTCCGAACTCGACCGTTTAGTGTCTGGTTTCACACCGAACACTTGTGTTTTGCCTTGGAGAGGCAGGATAGGGCTTGTAGACCATCCCCACCCACCACCGGCAGTGGCTAGAGGCCACCGGCTGGTTTTTGTCTCCATCGGCACTGTAGTTTGCCGGTCGGCATAGTTTTTTGCTGGTCGGCACTTTTTAATGCCGGTCGACACTCATTTTGGCCAAGATGTCATTTTTGGCCGGCCGACTACTGTACATCTGCTTTTGCAGATATTTTAAGACAGCTGTCTTGCTTTTGCTCCCCTCCATACACGTGTATGGAGGGATCTCCCTCTTATGAAGCTTGTCTTGTAAGCTTTACAAGACAAAAGCTTCTATATAGAGAGGGGCTCTCTCTTGTTGCAAAGAGGTTAGACACTTGAGATATTTTGAGAGCTTAGACAGCCATTGTTAAGCTCTGGTTTTAGGGTTTGAGTTACATACACATCCTATCTCTCTTTCCCTCTCTTTTGTGCTCTAGGTGTTTTGTGTCTTTCACCTTTGTCTAGCAACTGAGGTTCTAAGGGACTGATTTTGAAGCTTTGGTGTTGGATTCAAGCCAAAGAAGGCCATTGGAGCATCATTGTTGAAGAAGGCTTCAAGGGTAAGAATCTCACCCCTTTATTTCCCATTTTTGCACCTTATTTCTACCTGTCTTAAATTCGTTTTTGAGCTTGGTGTATAATACAAAAAAGTTCTGTTTTTTTGTCCTCTTGATTGTTTGTTAAGAGTGTTTTGTGGTTTGGGTAAGTTTGAACACCCTTAGGCCTTGAAAGGCCTCATTTTGTGCCCTTTTGTGCTAGTTTCGGGACTTTGGTGTTTGGGCCTCTTCACCACTGAAATCTTGAGGGATTCCAGTGGTGGAGATGGTGCCTTGAAGTCCCAAGAGGGAGAGGGCCACCCCCTCTCCTTGTTGTCCTTGAAATGGACCCATTTTGGCCTCTTGAGGGAGCATCATGATAGAGTGTGTATTGACCATGTCTTGGCTGCTTTCCATGCTTAATATATTGTGATATACCTCTGTTTTTGATTGGTTTTGGTACTCCATGCATGCTTAGCATAGTTGCCATGTAATGCCTTGTGATTCCTTAACATGTCTTAGGTTGTGTGCCTTTGTTTCTAGCATGTTTTAGGCTTACATTTGTGAAGATTTTGTGCTTATCTTGACATATTTTAGGTCTGTCCATAAGTGTTTGGGTTGATTTTGGCATGCATCATATAGTCTCTTTGCATTTTGGCTTGTTGGCCTTAGGTACGTGCATGCATAGCATGACATCTTTACATTGATTTGGTGATTTGGGGTCACCTTACATGTTATTTCAGTCCCATTTTCATGCTTGTGTGACTGCCTTTCATGCCTCTTTAATGCTTTGGAAGCATGTGTTGCATGCTCCATGTTTTGACCATCGTGCATGCCTCTAAATTTGAGCCACTTAGATGCCATCTAAGTAGTCCTTTAGCTTTGTTTTAACATGCTAAAAACCTGTTCTTAGTTACTTAATGCATGCCATGATTGTTGTGATAAATGTGCTTCAAAGCTTCATGACTTGCCTCAAGTACTTGGACCATGCTTGCATGCATTTGCTTGTCATGTTTAACATGATTGGGCATCATTTCATGACGTGATTTTCAATGCTTATGTTGCATGCTAATTAGTCCATGATTCCCCCTTTCAAATGTGTTTGAGAGTTGTTCAATTTGTGCCTAAGTGTTGGCCTTTCAACATGTGTATGTGTACATGTGTATTTGATCCCTCATTTTAGCACTTTGGCCACTGTTTTAGGCCTATTTAGAGCTGCCCAATTCATGTATAAGTCCATCTTTGCATCCATTTGCATGCCCCTATGTTCGCTTGTATGCTTGCATAAGTTTGTTGCCATGCCATGTTGCATCCTTAGCTTGCATGCCTAGGTTGCACTGCATCTTGCATGCATGCCTTGTTCCTTGACTTGATGATAGGAATTGGGCCTTAGTTTGTTTGATTTGGTTTGCATGCATTTGAAATCAAAGTTGCATACTTGATTACTTGGGCCATCATACATGGAAATGTGTGATTGGTGGTCCGAGAATCGAGACACATGCCCCTTTGAGTCACTACCATGATAAGGGACATGGTTGGTGCATACATGCCTTGAATTGTGCTGCCATGCTTTGCCTTGCCCTCTGTTGCTGTCATTTGCAGATTCTGCAGGAACACTCTACCGACCGGCAGTGTAAAGTGTCGACCGGCAATAATTTATCTGCCGACAGCTTCATTTTGTGCCGGTGGCCACATACCACTGCCGGTGGCAATTCCATGCAGCCGGTGATGTCTCCCGGCATCCAAGGAAGCAGTCCTGAGGTTTTGGCAACCTCCAGAGGAGTGAAGGAAGGAAAACAGAGGCAGCCTATGCATGGCGGTGCATTTCCCGAGGCGGTTTTACTGCTTTTCTTAGCTTATTTAATTTGTTAATTAATTAGGCAATTTGTAATATTTAATTAGCTTGTGTAGTTAATTAATTTGTAATATTTATTTGGTCCCTCCGAGTGAGGGCAAATTTGTAATAAGTGTGTGTGGGTGGTGTGTATGTCTTCAAATCCCCACTTCTTTCTTCCCTTTTATTTACCTGCTTATGATGGTAGATTAGGGCATCTTTAAAATTAGCATACCTTATGCTATGCATGCGTGCATCCATACATTTGTATTACATGCATTAGGCTCGGTACATCACGCTAACTGCACCTGTATTTCAATTCACAAATTGAATATGTGGTAGTTGATCACATTTCACATGCCATGTTTAGGGTTAGCCGAGCCTGCCTAGATTGCATTTTTGCATGTGATGCATTAGCCATTTTTAACATGAACTAGGACATGCATGTTTGCTAACTAGTTTACTGTTTTGGCACGGAGTACGATGTAAGTATTTATGCTTTAGCATCCCGCATGCGTGTGAGTGTTGCCATGACAGTATGCTTGCCATGCGGCTAAATGCTTATGTGATAAAATTGCTTGAATGCCTGTGGGTGGAGGTTGGATTGTTTGAGTTGGAAAAACTCGTTGAAATCCGTATTTTAGTCTACTTGCGAGTAGCAAATTCCAAAGCACTTTTCAAAACCGAACGGATACGCAATGCTTATTTCCAAATTAGACAATCTAGTCTATACTTGTTTGCTGCGCGCATAACATAGTAATTCTAGGCTAATAAATGGAATAAGAACACGTAATGTTTTCAAAATCGGATATCATGGTTAGTAGAGGCCGGTCTTCCGACCGGGCGAAAGGGGGTGCTCATAGCTGACCTTCCCCGATCGTACCCAAGCTCCCGAGTCGAGACAACTCCGATGATGACGGGCATGTGGCCTTCGGCATTGAGTCAGGGTTTCCTAAATTTCCCCATTAAAAAATATTTAGGTGGCGACTCTGTATCTGGCAAAGCAGTCCATGTTTGGCACTACTTTTTCAAAAATCTGTTTCTCAAAACGATTTTCCAGATTTGGACTCTTTGGTTCAGATTAAGAACCGCGACAACAAAATCGCGAGTCCGAACTGTAGTAGCAAGGCCCCCCCCTCACGCGGGCGCGTCTACACCTGGCTATTTTTATAAAAAAAAAATTTATGGGTCATTACAAAAATCTTTTTAACAATTGCTGGAATTGAAGAATGCTCAAACTCTGATGTGGGATATGGCCCTGAAGGCCCATGCAACACTGCAATTTGAATCATCAATTTCGTTAATTTCATTCCTTGTTAATGAAATTATTAAACATTTTCCTTCAAATAAATGTGCACTTTCATTGACTCTAACAACTAAGAAAGGGACGACCAATTAAAGAAACCGCAAGTTCCATCCTTGAAAGGGCTAAATATGAAATGGGTCGGATCTAAGCCTTGGGCCGGCCCAATCCATTAGACTCAAGACCTGAGAAGCAAGATAAGCAAGTGGGCTAATCAGCTCTGCCCAATTACATCCTAAACAATCCACCTAAGTTCTCAAGCACTTAGGCCCAACCTGTGGTGAAAAGGTTAGTCCAGCCGCAATACTGGGCTGGGCCGAACCGCAGGACCTAACCCTTGGATAGAACCCAAAAGGGACCGAGCCCACACAAAGATATCATACTGGGCTGGCCCATCTCTACAAGCAATCCCATAGAGGGCTAAGCTGAGGCACAACAATGCCGAGCCAAAGGAACACACTAGAGAAACGTGGAAGCTGTAAGTATATGCATGTGCAAGTTGCCACCTCAGCTAGTCCCCTATACCTAGAATCACGGAAACAATTAATCAAAGGAATGTGGTTTGTTATCAGCATGGCTACAATGAGTATATGCACCCCTTGACAACTACTAGATGGTCCCTTACCTTGCGCAATGCTAAAAGGAAACCTGGCAGCACCAGAGCTCCATGAAACCATCTTGGGGAACAAGCAAGGAGTTTTATATAAACTGCACTAACTTCACACAGAAGGTAACCGATCTAAGCCAAACCCTACTCACTGAAATATAACTTTCTACACTTAGAGAGCATCCTGCTCCTTCTCCAATTACTCATTCCCACACTGGTGGGGTTATCTAGCCAACCCTGGCCGGGACAGCTCTGACAGTGCTCTCTGTTGCAGGGCCTCAATTCCTAGACAGTCCAACCAAGTGCAGAGCTCCGATCCACAATCATCTAGTGTGGCATTCAGTACGCACAATTGGTGCTATGAGCGTGGACTGCTTTGTTTCTGAGTTCTGCACTTGATTCTGGCGATGGGGATTAAGGACATCTCACCTTCGACACAGACTCCACAGACGAAGAAGACAAAGGATAAAGGCTTGGCACTACCAACAATCCTAGAAGAACAAACCAGAAACAATAACCATACCCCTGAATCTATTAAGCATCGATTTTGTTTCACTGGAGGTTCTTCTCATCACTTTCTTCTGGAGAAGGATTACAGGGATCGAATCATAGACTCCATGGGAATGGAGATACCAGAGCTGAAAGTGCAACTCAAAAGGGTGATGGGTGATCCAATAGAGAAGAGGACTGATGCAGAGCCCTCTCGCCTACAACAGAGAAGCCCATCTTGTGAACTGCCAATAAAGAAGATTCCCAGAAATAAGTCTGGCCAGCAGAGCCAGCCAATCCCGGTACAAAGTGAGGCGGCGAGCAGCCACACCTGTGGCTCACACCGGAGAAGGGCTAAGAGGAAGAAGACAGCTAGCCCGCAGACAGAGTACCCCCCTCAAGAGCTTCGTACTTGGCTGATTGGTAACAAGAAAAATGAGCAACGGCAAGATCACCTTGACCGCACCATCCACCAAAGAGAGCATCGGGTGTTGGATAGGCTCGTCTCCTCCCCATTCTCCTCGAAAATTGAGGCCTTGAGACCTCCCAAGAAATTCACCCCACCAAAGTTCACATCGTATGATGCATATCAACCATTATAGATAGATGATGTCCCTGTAAAGCCGAGACGAAGCACTGATGTGCAAAGTCTTCCCGTCCAGCTTAGGAGAATCCAAATTTTGATGGTTCAATCGACTCCCCCCTGGACTGATTTATGACTGGAAGTAGCTCTCAGAGGAGTTCTTGGCCAGGTTCGTCTCCAACACTAAGATCTTGAAAGAGCTAGATACATTGTTCGGTCTCCGAAAGAAACAAGATGAAACACTGCGCAATTATGCTAGGAGGTATTGGGAAGAGTATAATAACCTGAAGGAAAACGTCTGCAGTTAACAGATGGCTGTGATGTCTTTTAAACACGGTCTGCACCCGAAAAGTAAGCTAAGACAGTCACTTACCAAGCGCCCGACCACAGCACAAAAAGATTTACGTGCCAGGATTGAGCAGTACACTCGCCTCGAAGACGACCAGATCCCTATCGAGGTAGCATCAACTGAGCAAACAACTCAGCATAAGAAGAGAGTGGACCGAGGGGAACACCGCAAACTCACGGTGAATGAAGTATACAAGTCCAAATCTCACGAAGCAGTCGTGGCTGTATTCAAAGAACCAATCTATTGTACTTTGGAAAAAATCTAGAGAGAGCCATTTTTTATTTGGCCACCAAAAATGTTAGGAGATCCAGCTCGGCGCAATAAGAAGCTCAGATGCACCTATCACAAAGATAGGGGGCATATGACTCAGAATTGCAAAGCACTGAAGCAACACCTGGAAGACTTGGTAGCTGTTGGACACCTACGAGACTACATTGATCAGGATAAAGTGGTGGCCGAACAAGAGAACCCTCCACCAGAACCGAACATTGAGCATCCTCCTCGGTTGGTAATAAATGTAATCCACGGAACAACTACCCAAGAGCGTAAAGAGGCACTGAAAGAAGAAATTGCCAAAGCTATGCAAATTCAGTAGGTAATGTCAGTAGGGCCCGCACCGAAAAAGGTGCGCACAGTACCCAAGTCCCCCTTGTGCACTGTTTCATTTACTATAAAGGATTTAGAAGGCATTCAACACCCACATACTGACGCACTGATTATAACTGTGGGAATTGGAAAACGATTTGACGTAAAACGAGTCCTGGTAGATCAGGGCAGTGCAGCAGATATATTGTATTACGACTTATTTAGGAAGCTCGGTCTCTCTAAGTAGCACCTCACCCTGGCGGCAGCTCTATTGGTTTGCTTCAATTCACAGCCTGAATGGCCACTTGGCAAGAGAGTGTTGCCAGTTATGGCTGGGACAAAGACCCTAAAGATAGAATTTCTAGTTATTAATACACCTCCTTACAAAGCCATACCCGATCGTCCTTGGATTCACCAAATGGAAGCGGTCCCTTCAACCTACCACCAGCTCATCCGCTTTCCAACGGAACAAGGGGTAGAGAAGATCTCAGGGGACCAGGTTGCGTCAAAACATTGCTTCATGGCAGCTATAAAAGCTAAGCAACTTTACAATCGAGTACAGACAATTAAAATAGCCAAACAGACAGTCTTGGAGGATGTAGGAGGCCCCCTAGCAGAAAAGATAGTAGAGGATTTGGAGAAAGTCCTAGTAAACAAGGATGATCCAGAAAAGTACTTCCTTATCGATACCTCGCTAGGCGCTGATGAGAAACTTCAGCTGCTGGATTTGTTGAGGGAAAATATGGAGGTATTCGCATGGTCAGCATATAATACTCTAGGGTTGAATCTAGATTTTGCTTTCCATAAACTCCACGTCAGCCCTACCGCTCGGCCTATCGTATAGAAAAGTCGAAGATCCTCAGTTGAGCACACTGAAGCAGTAATTGCCGAGGTTGAAAAACTCCTAGCATCGGGTTCGATTAGAGAAGTTCAGTACCCACAATAGCTGTCCAACACAGTTATAGTCAATAAGAATAACGAAAAATAGAGAGTCTACGTTGACTTCACCTGCCTAAACAGAGCTTGTCCCAAGGACAATTTTCCTCTACCTCGCATTGATCAACTGGTAGATTCAAGAGCAAGACATGAGCGTATGAGCTTTCTGGACACTTATAGCGGCTATCACCAGATACCACTATTCAGCCCAGATCAGGAGAAGACAGCATTCATCACTCCAAGAGGCACTTATTGCTACAAAGTAATGCCATTTGGCCTCAAGAATGCCATGGCAACCTACCGGTAAATGATCACTTGAATATTCAAGGACCAGCTCGAAAGAACCATGGAAGCTTACATAGATGATATGGTAGTGAAAAGCAAGCTCGCTACAAACCACCTTGCAAACTTAAGAGAAGTTTTTGGTATCTTGAAAAGCCATCAACTTCGCCTTAATGCCTCGAAATGTGCTTTCGGGGTAGGAACAGGGAAATTCTTGGGATACATGATGACTCACAGAGGAATCGAGGCAAACCTAGATCAAATCAAAGCAATACAAGGGCTTGAAGTACTAACAAAGGCGAAGGAACTACAGAAACTAGCTAGGATGGCGGCCGCCCTAAATCAGTTCATCAGTAAGTCTTAAAATCGGATTAAGCCCTTCTTCCAATTACTAAGAAAAAAGGCTGCATTTGAATGGGGTCCTGAATGTACCAAAGCATTGCAAAGTCTCAAAAAATACCTCAGTACACCACCTCTCCTATTCACTCCAGAACCAGGTGAGGAACTATACCTATATCTAGCAGTCTTAGATCACGCTGTAAGTGCCGTATTGATCCGAGAGGTTGGCAAGGAACAAAGGCCAGTATACTACGTTAGCAAGACTCTACTAGATGTCGAGACACAGTACCTACCCTTGGAAAAGCTAGCTTACGCACTGCTCATCGCCTCAAGGAAGCTATAACATTACTTTTAGGGTCTTACAATCAATGTCCTCACTGAATTCCCCCTCAGATCCATCTTCAGCTAAGCTGATTTCTCCGGCCGAACAGCGAAATGGGCGGTTGAACTTGGTGAGTTTGACATTCGATATCAACCCAAAACAGCGGTCAAAGCCCAGGTTTTTGCGGATTTCATTGCCGAATTCACTCCCACCTAGGGCACGAGCTCGAGAACTCTGGCTCGGTACAGGTGCCACACACCACCAAACTAGGAAAGCAGTGCGCTACAGAAGCATGGAAACTCTTTATTGGTAATATCTAGTAGCTCTGTGTTGACGAATCATCCAATAACCGAGGCTCAGGAGCTAGGGTAGTACTCATGTTGCCAGAAGGGTTTATCTAGGAGCAAGCTCTTAGGCTTAGTTGGAAGGCTTCTAACAATGAGGCGGAGTACGAAGCACTGTTAGCTGGATTACGTAGTGCCAAACTGTTCAGTGCAGAACAACTTCTGGTTTTCAGTGATTCCCAATTGGTTGTAAACCAGCTTACTGGGGTCTACGAAGCATGAGACGAAAGAATGGCCATGTATGCAGCCAAGGCTAAGGATCAACTCAAAAAATTCCAATCCATACGAGTGGAACGAATCAATTGGGACAAAAACAGCCACGCTGATGCTCTGGCCTGCCTCGGCTCATCATTAGATGCTAAAGATGCTAGAAAAGTTTGGGTTGAGTTCATGCCAGAACCAAGCATTGCATCTCCAGTCCTTTGTAGTAACCTAGAGCCAAGCTGGATGGATCCAATACTTGTTTTTCTGAAATCTAGCACTCTCCCCAAAGACAAGAAGGAAGCCAACAAAATCCGACATAAGTTAGCTCCGTTCTGGGTCTCACCATTTGGGAAACTCTACAGACACTCCTATCTCAGTCCTTATCTTTTGTGTGTGCATCCAAATCTAGTCGAAAATGTTCTTTATGAAATTCATGATGGGATTTGTGGATGCCACGTTGGTGGAAGGTCACTGGTGCACCGAGCCCTCACTCATGGGTACTGGTGGCCACAGATGCAACAAGATGCACAACAGTACATTTAGAAGTGCAATAAATGTCAGAGGTTTTCTCCACTATTCATTAGCCAGCCAAAACTCTCACTCCACTCACCAGCCCATGGCCCTTTGCTTAATGGGGCCTGGATATTGTTGGACTATTGGCACGAGGCACTGGGAACCGACGATTCTTTATCGCTGCAACCAACTATTTCACTAAGTGGGTTGAAGTTGAAACACTGGCGAGTGTTAAAGAAGTGGACACAAAGCGGTTTGTCATGAGAAATGTCGTGGTCCGTTTCGGCATCTCGCGAGTACTGATTGCAGACAATGGAACACAGTTTGATGGAAAGATCTTCAGAAAATTTTGTGTCGACCTCAGAATCGAATATCGGAACTCTTCTCCGGACTACCCACAAAGTAATGGGCAGGCAGAAGCGTTGAACAAAACCATCATCAACAAGGTAAAGAAGCAGCTCAAACATGCA
The DNA here is from genome assembly GCF_055761805.1 of Camellia sinensis. Taxonomy (NCBI): domain Eukaryota; kingdom Viridiplantae; phylum Streptophyta; class Magnoliopsida; order Ericales; family Theaceae; genus Camellia; species Camellia sinensis. The sequence goes on from NC_138965.1 coordinate 90,737,993, forward strand.
AAAGGAAAGTGGGTTGAAGAGTTACCCCATGTGTTATGGGCTTACCAAACCATGGCACGACACTCAATGGGGGAAACACCTTACTCCCTAACTTATGAAATGGAGGCTATTATCCCACTTGAAGCTGGTCTACCAACCCTCCGATTTGAACTGTTTGAAAGCACAAGTAATGAGGAAGCTATTGCACAAGCACTGGATCTGGCAGAAGGCCGAAGGGAAGCAGCACTGATAAGACTTGTAGCATATCAGCAGCAGCTCATCAAGAGTTTCAACCAAAAAGTTTTCCCAAGGAAATTCACACCTGGAGAACTGGTTTTAAGGAAAGTTATGGATCACAAAAGGGTGCCTGGCGAAGGAAAACTTGGACCTAACTGGAAAGGTCCATACAAAGTCACAGTCATTGTTCGAAATGGAGCTTACTACCTAGAGGATGTCAAAGGCAGAGCCATACCTCGGCCCTGCAATGTAGCAAATCTCAAAAAATACTATCAATAAAATTATCCCCCAACTTCTCTATCATCAGAGTGTAAAGACATTTATCTTTTGATCAATGCAAATGCCTCCCCACTTCTCTTAATTTTGTTTTTTTGTTGTGTGCTTGATATATTACTGACTTCATTACAAGAGATTTTCATAATCAGCTTTGGTGTTCACCAAACGGATTTAGCTTTGGTGTTTGCCAAATGGAATTAGCTTTGATGTTTACCAAATGGATTTAGCTTTGGTCTAACCCAAACGGACTTAGTTTCAAAACGACTGAACGGGATTTAATTTTAGCTAGCACTCAAACATGCCAAGTGGAATTGCTTGGTGGAATTATGTTTGGCAGCTAAATTGGCCTTCAACCAAATGGAATTGGTTCGTGGAAACCGCACTAATATATTTTAAATAAATATCTCTGAGTCCGCAGAATTTCTTAAGTATCGTCACATCAACAATTCAGTACTACTGGATACAAACAGAGTTGGAACAAACTTGGCTAAACTCTATCAGGAGTAAACTTCCAGCACTAATCTTACTCAACACCAAGTGGGGGCAAACAATTGTTTTTTCAAACCAACCTGGACCTAAGTAAGACATCTTTTTATACATTTATCCCATCCCAATGCACTTGTGCTATCAAAGTTGCAACAGACTTAAGCAGTTCGGCCAAAAAGCACAATCTTCAGTACCAATCTTACTTAGCCCCAGGTGGGGGCAAACAACTATTTTTCAGAACCAACTTGGACCTAACTAAAACCCTCTCCTTTCATTACAAAACCAAGCACAGTGGTACAGCATATTCATTAACCAGATCGAGCATCTATTTGGCCCAGAAGTCCCAACAGTGCTCGGCCGGGGGCAAACAATACAGATAACATTCAGACATAGAAGCAAGAAAGCATCAGATTGCAAAATCAAAAGGAAAATTCCATCATCCAACAAAGGCACAACTGGCCTCACAAACAGCAACAAAAAAGAATAAAATTGTCTTGGCAAACATAAGGGGGCAGCTCGTCAGGAAAACCGAGCTTCAGTACAACAGAAAGCAAAAATAAGAAAAAGCAAAACGTGAAAACTTCGAATCATTCCAAAGAAGACTTCAACTTCCATCAACAGGAGGAACCTCAGGAGCGACATCCACAATCTTATCCAGGCCATCTTGGGAAGGAAAAGTAGAGGCAGCTCCAACTTCTTGAGAAGTAGAAGCTTCCTTAACCACATCTCCCACAGCTTTAGTTTCTAGGGTTCCACCCCCTTCAACGTTCACTGTCTCGTTGGCAACATCGCCCTCTTGAGTCTTGGTTACAGAATCAGTTCCTGGGAAAACCTCAGCTGGAAGAATTGCAGGGGTAGCAGCAGTCTTTGGACCTAAGGATCTTGAGGGAACAGGGACATCCTGAAACAATGGAGACCCTTCAGGAACCTGAGCAGCGGTCAAAGCACTCGACCAACCCTTTAGAAAAAGCTTGTCCCGCAACACCAGTACCTCCTCTTTATAAGCAGCCCCAGCTTCATCCCAACCTTGCTTGTGACGCCCCGAATCTACACTATTGGTTGCAGTCAAGGGAGAGTCACGAATGACTCCTATGGTCAATAACCAAGTAAGATCTCAGATCGCCAGAGGAGTCAAATTAGCCTCCCTTCTAAGTTCAGCTTTCATAGGCAGCACACTACCTTTTTGACAGATCTTAAAAGGTATTGACACAAGGTCTCATAAGCAATGTAGAGATAGGTGTAGGATTACAAAGTAAATAATTATTACAGCGTCTAAAATTTTAAACTTACAAACGAGTTCCATTACTAATACAATCTAAAAGAATAAATAAAAGCACAATTAGACTAATGAGTAGAATGGTTCCAAATTTTCTCTAAGGAAAACTTAAGTCTCCAGTCTTTGACGCTTTATTGGCTTCGTACGTTTCTTCGATACCTGGCATGAAACGCCGTGAGCTTTGAATGCCCAGTAAACGCACACACACCCCATCCCTTTTTCCCAATCCAATACACCATCACAATTATAACAAGCAAGTAATGAAGCATGATAATCATTTAATAATAAAGGATTACAAGGTTAGATGTTAGAAATCTAGAAATCCCCCAAAGAGACTTCGTCCTTCCAATCACAAGAATCGGACGCGGATTATTCGGTATGCCCCCTGTTTTGTTGCTTTGTTGCAGAACTAACCTCAGATGCCTACCAACGCTTATATACCGCGTAGCGCCAACCGCAGGGCCTTAAAAGAGACGGTAATAATGGGCCTTGCCCAAATCCCTCCTTACACCAAATACCTAGGGCCCGAATACAACCGCTCCGTTCAAGGGTTCCGAAAATCACTTGCGTAAGACTTTAACTTCCAAATAGGGAACGCATCCCCGTCAACTAATCAATATCTTAGTAATCTTGTCCAAAAATTCACAACCCATTACCACTCATTAAGTTTCTCATTTGAGTTAGATAATTTAAGTCAGAGTTAGGACATGCTCTTGAAACAACATCTATTGCACAAGTTTGAACAACTAAATAGCACAAGTAATAAGGTTACAGCACATGAGATTCACATATGAAGATAGGCACAAGTAGTTCTAGGCATATTCAAGTAGTTAAGGGAATAAATTCGCACATGAATATAATTTTCAGATTTGCATAAGTGTGAGCACCATCGAAGGATTGAAATAAAATACATAATCCCTATGACATGTGAAATGTCATATCGAGACATGATCATAAATTAATAAGCATATTTATGAACACAATAGCATGAAATACCAATGCCAAACAGAAATTTTAGATTTAGTACCCGTTAAAGATTAAAATCGAAAGGGTTGTTAGAGATTTTTACCGAACTCGGCCTTCCTATGGTTCGAAGAGAATTTAATCTAGTTTTCAGAACATGTTTCGGAAATGTAATAGCTTTTCTAGATTTTTAGTTATTTAAGAAATGTTGCAGCACTGTCTAGATTCGTCGACCGTTACGAAAATCAGATTTTCTTACAAACTACTCACTCTTTTTCAATGAAATAAATTTTCCTTGAAAACTAACTTCTTAAGGAAGATTTTGGCATAAAAATGAGGTCCAGAAGATTTTTCTATGTTTTTCTATAATTTTTGAAAGTTGGCTGTAAAAACAGATTTTTAATGCATAATACTAAAAAACAAGAGGATTTGTGAGAAGAGAGATCCACTAGGGGAAATTTTTCTTCCTTTCTTTTGTGTGATGAAAACATGCGAAATAATAGATATTAAACTCAGAAATTTATATTGAAGGTGTGCCTTTGGAAAGTTTGAGAGATTGGTATGAAAAATATAGTTTTGTACCGATTAAGGGAAACTACATGAAGAGTAGAATTATGGCTCAACTCTTTTCATTTTTAACACAAGAAAAATCATTTAAACACATCTGAAAACAATGTTTAGAACCCTTAAGAGCATGTATTTAAAAAAGGAAAATGAAAGAGAGAGTCGTGTTTATGCTAGGCCAAGTTGAACAAGATTGCTCTCCTCTTCCTTCCTCTCCCTCTCAAGACTTTTCTCTTGCTCTCCTTTCTCTACTCTAGGCCGAATGCAGGTGTGTGTGTGTGTGTGTGTGTGTGTGTGTGTGTGTTGTTTGTGTATGCTATGCTAAGAGGGTGGTTGTATATATAGGCAAATTTGGTGTGAAAAGACACAAAAGCCCACTAGTTGGAATTGGATTGAAAATTTTGGATTTACTTGGAGTCTAATGGAATAGGGAGTGATTAGCGGACTTAATTACGTGATTAGACAAGATTTAGTTAGTCTCTAGTTGGAATGGAACTAGGTTGGGGACAAAATCCCTAGATTTAAGGGTACTTGGTACTTTTGCTTCTAGAATGCCATGATTACAAGCCTTGAAAATTGATCCCTCACACTCTCCTAAGTTGGCCGGCTATGGGGAAGGGAAATGGGAAATATTTTATTCATTATATGAGTACTATGGACATATTCCCAATGCATATATAGATCCACAAATTGATTTGGTGGTACTATAGTATAAAAAGTACATATACTAGTTTGGGGCAAATCTTGAAATTAATAAAAGAAGTGAGGGATTGGAATTAAACTCATGTATTGGAACCTTATTTATGTAGAATTAAATTAAATTAGGCTAAGAAACCTAATTTGGCTAGGATATTTCTATTTCGATAAAAATTAAAAATGCTAACTGGCAAGATTCGAAATAATTTAAGAAACTACGGGGCTTTAAGGAAATAATTCAAACGTAAGGGTTTTTAAAGAAAATACATTTTTTAGGGGCTTCACATTAAATATAATGGAATGAGGGAGGATTAGAACCTTAATTATGTATTTAATTACGATCTAGTTAGGTTTAGGGCTGATGTAAATACCTTCTAGTTAGAAGTACACACATATATATAGAAAATCTTTATAGGTACCAAAGTCATTATTGCTCCAAGATTTCAAGAGATTTGTTTGTACGAAAGTACAATGATTATAACCTAGGAGGTATGATGTCTAGCCATGTGATGGTGAATTGATGGACTTGTTCTATATATATATATATATATATTGTGTACAAATCTTGGAAATTGTAAAATATAATGGTAAAAAGATTTTTGGGTACAAGTGTATATATAAATATATAATGGTACTTGTTTGGCGTCAATTTATGATTTAATAAAAATGTGAGGGCTTTGGATCAGTTAATAAATTAGTGTTCGGAAAAATAATTCGGTTTGTATTATCTTGCTTTGAATTTAAAGGTAAATAATCAAACGAAGACTGTGAAAACTGAATGTTAAGGTTTAGAGCGATTAATCTAAAATTTGAGAATTAAATAATTAATATTAGAATGTTAGAAATGATTTCTAAGCTTCCAGGGTCGATTAGGGTTTGTATGGGTTCGTCCATGATGCGTTTTCGGTCCTAGGGTTTAATTTGCGAATAATCGACGAACTAAGGGCTTTATTATAATAACTCAAAATTTAGGGACCTAATAAGGTTCACAAAAGTTAGGGGTCTCACATTGCTGCCAATACTTAGCCTCCAATGCAGAACGTTCAGCGGCCATCACCGCAATAACAACCTCAAACTCTGTCATTTTCCCTTCAAGTTGGGCCTATACCACAATGACAGCTTCCTTAGAATTCTCAGCCGAGGTAACAACCTTGTTCAGATAGAACAGCTCCCTCTCAGTAGTTCTGCCTCCTTCTTTCTCGGCCTCCAAGCTCATTGACAGTCTCTCAGCATTCACAGAAGCCTCTAATACGGCCTTCTCCAGTTCCTCTACACTGGTGATTGACAAGTGCATCCTCTGAATGCACTACAACAGATAGCAAGGTGTTAAAAGAAAGAAAACAGTAGCATAACACAAAAAAAAAAAAAAAAAAACACATACACACACACACACACTCTTATAGCAATCATCATTTGAAGGGTCCCCTTCAAAACGGGAATATCACGGGGCCCGTTATGATCAGCCATGTCCACTAGCATTAGCAAGGTTTTTGTTAGGTCAAATGCAAAGTCTCTGGAAGCAATAACTGAATCTGAAGTAGAAATGGGTCTGCCCTAATGCAACATTAGCGGCTCCCACTTCTCAAATGACTCACCTTCAATAGGATCTTCAAAGGCCTTCCCAACTACCGCCTTGCCAGTTTCCCTCCTCCTCTTCTTCGCCCTTGCAGCAACCGAAGTAGAGGGTTCGACAACAGCAGCATAAGGGCCAAAGGCTCCTATCTCTAACTCTACAGCCATAAGGCTCTTGGTTTCGACCTTAACCGAAGGAGTCCCTAAAGCATCAGAGGAGCCAAAAGCCTCCGCTTCCAAATCCACTAGTACTCTCTTTTTTGACATAGACCCACCCCCTGCGAAACTAGGGGCAGGAGAATGTGTCCTCTCAGATTGCACACTTTGGCTTCAGCAGCGATTCGTAACCAGAGGGGTAAAGGATGTATCAATCTCAGTGTCAGAATCTAGAAGAGACGCAGCGAGCCTCACTTTCTTCGGGATGGTGGAACGACAAGTCATTTGGTAATCCAATTGCTCGGGCGCGGTCCTCTTCTTTTACCTCAAAGCAGCTTTGATGACCTCAGCATTCTCTCTGTTCAGCCTGCGCTGAAAATAGGAAGCCTCTACAGAGAAGAAGGGCAATATTAGAGCAATATTCAAAACAAGGTACGAAACGTAAAAAACACTAGAAGGAAGGACTCGAACCTGGGTAGCCATCCTTCTGGGGCATCCGTTCAGATTGGAACTCAGTCTCAACGGGAAACCCCCAATTACCACTAACTTGTAAAAAATCGTTGTTATGTTTGCCCGAATTAGGTAAACCAGTCATAAAATGGCAATCGACCGAACGAACACAAAGGTAGTACGTGCTGTGATCCTTGTTGTGTGAAAGAGTATAACAACCCAAAATGTCCCAAATGTCCAGTTTTAAACCCAACCACTTGTTAAGAGCAGAGACGCCGCAGACGACTTGAAACAGATTAACAGACACCTGCATAGGGGTAAGCTGAACTTGGTGCAAGAATCAACGCACCAAAGGGTCGAGGGGCAATCGAACCCCTCCCTCAACAATGGCCACAACTGGGAAGGCAACAGTACTCCTAGTGCCCATACGCTTGGCGTCAACCTTCACCAGCAAAAGGGTCACATCATTAGGGATACTATAGTCTCGGCGAAACATGGCCATAGCCTCAGGGGTATCAACTAATGATCAAAACTTCCCCATTAAACAGACCTAATGGGACGAAGACAAAACTCAGACTAGGCAGAAAATAAAACTAGACACTAGAGACAATGGCGCAAGGGCCAAAGAAGGCAATCAAGACAGAAAAAGACAAGAAAAAAAGACTTTCAAGGGAACTTACAGAGATTGGAACAGTAGTGGCAAGTAGGCAGCACTGAAACGAGAACGGCAGCGGAACGTCTGGACAAAGCACCGACGAGACCAACTTAGAGGAATGGAAAGGGTTTTGGACTCTTTAGAAATTTTGAAAACAAATGAAAGGATTTGGATTGATGAATCTAGAGCATTTATTGCACCAACCAGCGTGAAGGTACATAAATCACGACCATCAGCATGGAATCGGCGCACTATCTCTGTGCACTAGTACCACGCCGCCATGTGTCCCCATGGAAGGACACATGCAGGGGGTATGTGTCAGGATTGAACCGTCACCAAGGCCGAACTGGGACGGATCTGAAGCGACGCGACGCTTAGAGTACAAAGTAATAGCTCCCTCCAAGGGGAACCTTAGCGTGAGCTAGGGGGCAAATGAAGGGGCTAAATATAAAATGGGTCGGATCCAAGCCTTGGGCTTGCCCAATCCATTAGATTCAAGACCTGAGAAGCAGGATAAGCAAGTGAGCTAGTCAGCTCAGCCTAATTACATCCTAAACAATCCACTCAAGTCCTCAAGCACTTGGGCCCAGCCTGTGGTGGAAGGCTCAGTCCAACCACGATGCTGGGCTGGGCCGAACCGCAAGACCTGACCCCTAGATAGAACCCAAAAGGGGCCGAGCCCACACAAAGATATCATACTGGGCTAGCCGATCTCTACAAGCAATCCCATAGAGGGTCGAGCTGAGGCACAACAATGCCGAGCCAAAGGAACACACTAGAGAAATGTGGAAGCTGTGAGTATATGCATGTTCAAGTTGCCACCTCAGCTGGTCCCCCACACCTAGAATCACGGAAACGGTTAATCAAAGGAATGCGGTTTGTTATCAGCATGACTACAATGAGTATATGCACCCCTTGACAACTACCAAATGGTCCCCTACCTTGGGCAATGCTAAAAGGAAACCTGGCAGTACCAGAGCTCCATAAAACCATCTTGGGCAACAAGCAAGGAGTTCTATACAAACTACACTGACTTCACATTGAAGGTAACTGATCTAAGCCAAACCCTACTCATTGAAACATAGTTCTACACTTAGAGAGCATCCTGCTCTTTCTCCGATTATTCATTCCCACACCAGAGGGGTTATCCGGCTAACCCCAGCCGAACAGCTCTAACAGTGCTCTCTGTTGCAGGGCCTCAATTCCTGGACAGTCCAACCAAGTGCGGAGCTCCGATCCACAATTATCTAGTGCGGTATTCGGTACGCACAATCCTAATAACAAAATAAATTATGAGCTTTTAATGTTATCAATTTAATTTCTAAATTTTTAATTTGTTTTCAATCTAAATTATTTGAGTATTTTCATTAAGTAAAATTGACAAGAAAAAAGGTATTTTAGTCACTAAACTCAACAAAAATGATATTTAGACATTTGTGTACACCTATATCGAATTTAATGATTAACAATTATTTTTTCATCAATTTTAATTTTTTTTTTTTAAAAAAAATGACTTATTGTTTAGATTGAAAACAACTAAAAAGATTAGAATTTAAATTGATAAAATTAAAATTTTAAGATTTATTTTGTTATAATAGTCAAATTCTTGATTTTTTTTTTTAATATAATTATCCCTCTCCCCCTCCCCCATAAAAAAAATTTTAAAAAATAAAGAGGAGAGAGAGAGAGAGAGTCTTATCTGTATCTTTAGACCCCAGGTGGTTTGGTATTTTGTGGTATTGATTTGGGAGAGAGAGAGAGTCTTATCTGTATCTTTAGACCCCAAGTGGTTTGGTATTTTGTGGTATTGATTTGGGTTTTGGAGTTACCCTAGTGATGGTACTCTAGTCATGTGTTTGTTTTGGCCATAAAATTTTGAATACTTAAAAAAAATAAAAAAAATAAATAAAAAAATAAATCAGATATGTTCCACATATGTTAAAAAGTATTCAACTAATATTAATGTTCGTAGGATACATTTTTAAAAAGTATCTATATAGTTATATGAAAAATGCTATGTAATTCAACTTTATATGCAGAAAGCGACATGTAAAATCATCTGAAAATGAATATGGTTGATCAATATAATTTTTAGAATATATAATATTGTTGATATTTTAAACTTGTACCACGTTCAATCCATGGAGAAGTCATGATGGGTGGAACTCTAACACTAAGACAGTCAAATTGAAAGTTATATGATGCGGAACCCACAAGGCCATCCGGACTTGAAACTCTGGTCATTGGAATAGGCACATGATCAGAAAAACCACCATGCTGGTCATATATGATGATGAACAACATTTCATTCCATTAGGGACTTAATCTAAGTGCTTCATACACTTCCTTCACAAATTTCTAGCCCTCAAAGACATCATGAGAAGGGTGATCATCATTCCCTGGCAATATTTTTAAGTCAAAGTACCTTTGTTCAATTACCACATAGTTTGGTAGCTTTCCCTCTTTACAATGCCTCTTGAAGTGTAGATCAAAGTCATTTACATACTTCAATTTTCTAAGGTTCCTATAAGGACACAAAACGAAATGTATTCATCACAAAACACAATGAGAAAAGAAACACCCTTCTACAATTTTCTATTGACAATCTTCATATTAAAGTGGGTAATGGGAGCAGAGTGAGATTTTGGCAGGATAAATGGTGTGGTGACTTTTGTCTAAAAGAGGGTTTCCCTAGACTTTATCCTTTGTCCACTTAAGAATGGTTGCCTCAAGTTCCTTGCTGATAACAAAGGAAGCTCTGAGATGTGGGATCTCAGTTTAAGAAGGCCTTTGCTACAGTGGGAGGGTGAGGAGGTATCCAGACTCACTGAAGTGTTAAGAGCAGCACTTGCACTTTGTTCGTGTGAAAAAGATAAACCAAGGTGGCTTCCATGCCAAACAGGTCAGTCCTTTGTTGCATCTCTTTATAGGCACTATGAATTGGGTTTTGGTGTATTTGAGAGTTCTAGTAGATTGGTGTGGATTAATTACCTCCCTTCCAAAGTTCAATTTTTTTGGGTGGTTAGCTTGGAAACATAAACTTAAAACTTCTGTTTTCCTTCAAAGGTTGGAGTTCTGGGTGAGGGAGCATCCACTCTGTGTGTTTTTTGTAAATCTAAGGCAGAATTTGTCGAACATGTTCTCATTTCTTACCCCATGGTTTGGAAGGTCTGGACTGGCCTATTGCAGTTGTAGGGAATAATATGGGTTACATCTGGTTCTGTTGACTGCTTATTGCATTGGTGGGCTGGGAACTGCCTCATGAAAGTTGAAAGGAGGATATAGAAAGCTATCCCTTTGGTTGCTCTCTGGTCCATTTGGAAACATCGGAATGATTGCTTGTTCAATAATGTTCAACTAGATATGGAGGAGTTGCAGGAGTCAATTATTATTAGATTAGCTATTTGGCTAAAAGCTTTTTCTAAGGATTGTCAGTTTACTATTAATGACTTTATCTACAACATCTGGCATATTAGAGTTTGTTTAGGCGGCAGGGTTCGTTGCAATTTATAATGACATCTATGTCTCCTAGTGTACAGCAGCAACTGTTTATGGTCTAGCTCTGTATTTGTTCTGTTTGCAGCTCTGTGGATTTGGTGGCTGAGTTTCTTTGCATATTTGAGTTTGTTTGCAGTTCTGTGGGTCTGTGGGTTTGCAGCTCTGTGGGTTTGGTATATGTTCTGTTTGCAGCTCTGTACTCTTGGTTTCTATTTTGCTATGCTGTGCTGTGGGCATCTGGGTTTTTTTGCAAATTTTGGCATAAGGTTTTGGTGTAGGACTGCTGATTTGGGCTAATCTTGGAGAAGTTTTGTATCAGAAATGGAGGTTGAATGATTTGGCTCAAGTTTGGTGGCATGCAACAGATGCTTGGTTAGGTGTAGAGGGTCACTGGTCCTTTATTCCACTAATATCACTCTGCTGCTAATACTCTGCTTGCCCATATGAGTTTTTTAATGGTTCATCAGTCTATAATTGGTGTGAATCCCTTCTGAGACTTGATACAGATGCTCTGCTCAGGTGTTGTGTTTGGTCTCACCAATTAGTTTTTTGTTTTTTGAATGGGTGGATGTTGGTTTGTTTGTTTGTTGAATTGGTTGTTGATTTGAATGGAGGTCATGGTAGCAAAGCTCTGGTTTGTTCAGTGGATTGGCTGAGCTGCTGTGGAGTAAGGTCTACTGCTGGTGTAAGGTCTGATACTATATGGTCTGATGCCTAAGGTCTGTTGTGGAGTAAGGTCTGTTCAGTGGATTGGCCTACTGGATACTGCTGGTCTGTTTGATTGGTCTGGTCTGTGCTGGTTTTGTTGTTCTGTTTTTTGTCCTTCGAGAAATGTATATTATATTTGTTTATTATTACGTCTTCATGCTATCCACGTTAGTCATGATCTCTTTAATATTACTAAAAAGGAGGTTAGTGTAATTATGTAACAACTATGAGGAATTTCTCAAAACCACAAGGAATGCTATTGTAATATTTACCTTCTATATTAACTGTGAGCTTAGATGGTCAATTTTTGTCAAAGATAAAAAATTATTCAGTCCAATTAAAAGTTTCTCTTAAGTAATTAATTTTGTTCTACATTATTGGTTTCTTCGTAGTTAGTTTGTTTTGTTTTTGTTTTTGTTTTTATTTTATTTTTTAAAATTTCTGGACAACTTGTTGTATTGTTATTGTGATTATTGCTACATTGAATTTGCAAGCGGATGTTGTAAGGACGAACTCATCCTTTAGGCGATAATTTTTGTATCTCATAACAAAGTAAAGAGTTTAAAATTTCTCCACATTAGGAATGGCAATGGGGGGCAATGGGGTGGATATTAATTCCCCATCCCCATTCCCCTATAATAAATTTTCCTCATTCCCCATTCCCCATTCCCCATGGGTACCACCCTCCCCATTTTTTAATGGGTATGGATTTTCCCCAACCCACTTTAATCCCCATTTTTATTTTTTATATTTAATGTTAACAACCACTTTTTTTTTTTTTTTTTTTTTTTTTTTTAAGGTTCACAACAAAAACTAAATATACCTTCAATCTTTTTTCTTTCTTTTTAAATATATTTAATGTTAACAATTTTTTTTTTATTTTTTTTATTTTTTATTTATTTATTTTTTTAAGGTTCACAACAAAAGTTAAATATACTTTCAATCTTTTTTCTTTCTTTTTTAATACGGACTTCGCTTTCACATTTCGTAACAAGCATAGATTTCCTCTTTCAGTGTTTGTCTGTTCATGTGGTTACAAAAAATGTGAAAGCTAAATATACCTCCAACCAAAGTTAAACAAGAGTCTTGTTTAGCTTTCACTGTAAAATCTATGTTTGTTAAAAGATTGGAAATCTATGTTTGTTACAAAAAAAAAAAACAAACATATGGGAAATCTATGAAATCTATAAAAGATAGGAAAAAAACAAAGATTGGAAATCACTGTGAAATCTTCGCTTTCACCCTCAAGACTCTTGTTTAGCTTTCACTGTGAAATCTATGTTTGTTACAAAAAAAAAAAAAAAATTGGAGATATATTTAGCTTTGGTTGTGGATCTTAAAAAACAAAAAAAAAAAAAAAAAAAAATTGGTTGTGAACTTGAAAAAATAAATAAAAAAAAAAAAGAAAAAAGTTTGAATGTATATTTAGTTTTAGTTGTGAATCTTAAAAAAAAAAAAAAAAAAAAAAAAAAAAAAAAAAAAAACATATGGGGAAATTAGTGGGTACCCATCCCCAACCCATCCCCTGTGGATATTTAAAGAATATCACCTACCCTACCCAATGGATAAGAAAAAGAGGGGAAAACCCATGTATTTGGGTTGGGTCTCCATGGATACCCACAGGGTAGGTTATCCATTGCCATCCCTAATTGCAAGGAAGGGTTTGGCAGCTGTAATATATCAAAAAGAAAAACAACCAAAAAAATCATTCAATGGGTTTGATTTGAGTTTTTTAAATTGAGTTTTTTGAAAATTGATTTTTTAGTTTTCGTATTTTTTTGTTTTTAGTAAATATTTTTTTTACTTTTTTAGATGCACCTTACTTAGATGTATCTTAAAAGTAAAAAATTTGTGAAAAAATATTTTAAAAAATTAATAAATACATAAAAATATAAAAAAATGTACTGAATTCTTATTTTTTTTTTATATTTTTGTATTTAGTGAATTTTTAAAAGATTTTTTTTACAATTTTTTTACTTTTTAAGTATATTTATGCTAGGTGTGTTTAAAAAGTAAAAAAAAAATGCTTAAAATATTAAAAATAATCAGTAAAAATAAAAAAAAAAATAGGAAAAAATAAGAAAGTAAAATTTTCTGAAAAGTATATTTTGAAAAGTGAAAACAAATAAGGTTATTTATTTTATCAAATAAATGGTCAAAACTTCAAAAAGTCCAAGTTGGGCCACCCCCAGCCAATAAGGTTATTTATTTTATCAAATAAATGGTCAAAACTTCAAAAAGTCCAAGTTGGGCCACCCCCAGCCGTCTAAAATTTGTCATAATTTCGGTTATGTGTGGAATGTTGGTTTGAGGCTATTTTAAGTATAGAAAGATAAAGGGGTAATTTAAAAAGTTAGTTAAAAGTTAATTTTTAACTTTTTAATCTATTTTGAGTTACATCATTTCTTATATTTTTACACATAAAAGGATAAAAAAAATCAAAAAATTAGATTTTAATCAAATTCTCAAATCACTCCAAAATAGGTTAAAAAGTAAATCAGATAAGATGTCATGTTCAAATTATAATCATTTTATTTTTTCTTTTATAAAAGTTAAAAAAAAAATCAAAAAATCTATCCAAAATGAAAATTTTTAACTCTAAATTAAAATGATCAAAAAATAAAAAAAACTAACTCACAATTCAAACGTGGGCTTAGTTAGACGTGTTGCACTCTATGCAACCAACTTTGCTTTCACAAGTTAATGGTGGTGTTTGGTGTAGCTGTTAAAACAGATTATAGATTATAGCTTAACAGATAATAGATTATGACTTTAATCAGAAGCGGTTAATCTGTTTGGTATAGCTGTTGGATTATAGATTTAAGTTGCTGAGTAGTATTTGTTAAATAAGCTGTGAAGTAACTTTTTCAATTAATTTTTATTTTTTATTATTCACTATTTGTCTACATTTTTCATAAAAAATAATAATAATATTTAATAGTCCATTTGAGTCTTTTTCTATTTTTAAAAAATTAAAAAATAAAAAAATCTAAGAGTATAACCGTGAATTAACATGTCCACAGCAGAAGCTGATAATCAGAAGTAAGGGGTGAGCAGCTTCTCAGAATCAGCTTTTTTGACTTAAAATAAGTTGTTAGAATCAGAAGCTGTTTGAAATAAGTTTAACCAAACAGTCCAAAATAACTTTTTAAAAGCCAGAAGCCATAAGTTAGCTTAAAAAAGCTGCACCAAACACCCCCAATACCGTCTAAAAAATGTCATAATTTAGTTGTACGCGTTGCATTCTATGCAACCAAGATTACTTTTTTGGAGTGTTCTATGCAACCAATTTTGCTTTCACAAGTTAATTGGGGAGTTCCAATCTGAAAATAATAATAATAATTAATTGTAGAGTTTGAGACAAGCAAGTAAATCATGTTAAATAATTAATTTAGGAAGTTTTTATAAGTTAAAAAATTGTTTAGTGTAACATTTTGTTTAAATTGTGAAAAATTAAACTTCTCTAGTAAATTCTATCAAATAATCTTTTAATATAACCAATGGAGATAATGATATTGGTTAGAACTCCTACACTTTATTAGGAGGTTCACGATTTAAATCTAATCACATATAAAAGTTTAAAATTTTAATTCAAAAAAGAACCTCTCTAATAGTCTTAATTTGTTTTTTCCCAATATGAGAAGCCAGTCGAAATACTCAATGATTTTTTAAAAATTTCTTTTAAAGATATAATCTTAAAAAATGAAGTTATAACTATTTGTGCCCATTAATTAATTTGTAAAATAATTGAAAAATAATAATAATAAAAGTTTAATAAATTTTACAAACTTATTTTATTCACACATATGATAGATTAGTTGTTTGTTTCTATTTTATTATTCTATTAATTGGATCCTATTTCAAATATTACGTTACATTTGTATGTTAAAATAATTATAAAATTTATTAGTTCTGTAAAAAAAAATTCCAATTGTAATACAATCTAGCATTGATAATAATAATAATAATAATAATAATAATAATAATAATAATTGAATAGTCGAAAGTACTTTCTCATATTGGTGGAGTCAATAACTTTCGTGTATTAACCTCTGAAGTCTCGTAGCCAATAAAAAAATCCTCTAAAGTCTAATTGCATTTGATTTTCTCCCTAAGAATCGAATAACTTTACCTTGAAATTCCCTCCTAATTAATCTTATCCTTGTAGAAGATAATACCAAAATTAAAAAAATCACATTAAAATGATAAATAATGTGATAAAATTTATACATGACGGGACTTGTGAGAATTTGAGATAAAAAATTTGTTACCTAAGTGTTTGATATTGACTTTTTAATAACTTTTTAATTGACTTATTTTTGTTTTTAGTTAATTTTTTTTGAAAACATTTCAAAAAAATTTAAATTATGCTCTACTAGACCAGGTGAATCAGAAAAAAAAAAAAAAAATTGCTAAAGATAAAAACAAAATTAAAAAACAACCACTCCTACTTTTTGATCCACTTAATTTAAATATATTTAAAAAATATAAAATTTATCAAAACAACTTTTAAAAATTCACTAAGGTCTCGTTTGGGAACAGGCTAATTTAGTAACTTTTGGTTATTTGGCTAAAATATGAGCTAAAAAAAATTAGTATGTTTGAGATGACTTTTTGACTTTTTACGAAAAGATGTGCGAAAAGTAGAGAGAAAAAAGAATCTTTAACTTTTTGGTATGTGTTGTTGGCTTTTTGACTAATTTAGTAACTTTTTAACTTTTTGACTAAATGGGAGGGTTTCCAAACGAGGCCTAAATATGAAAAAAAAAAAAAAAGAAGAAGTCATATGTTTAATACATTTTCGTAATTTTTTGTATTTATTATTTTTTAAAGGTTTTTCCACAAATATTTTTCTTTTTAAGTACATTTAGATTAGGTGCATCTAAAAAATAAAAACAAATTTTACTACAATATGAAAAAAGTTCACTAAAGACAACAAAATATGAAAAACAAAAAACTCAAAAGTGAACTTTTTTCTTAAGTAATTTTTTTTTTTTAATTTTGGATTTTTTTTTTTGTTTACATTTTAAATTCTTCTACATTAGATAAAAAAAAAAGAAAAAAAAAAAGAGAATTTGTTCCCAAAAAAAATTGACTACACTAAATGGATCGAATAAGTAAAAAAATTGACACAAATTTAAAAATAAATAACTAAAAATAAAAAATAACTTTTTTAATTTTAAACGAGATATTAAAAAATGGACATTTATTAATAAATCATATATTCATGACTTATGAACTATTTAATTTCATAAATATTTTTAAGAAACTATAAGTCCTATCCCATATTAAAATCTTCCAAATGAATATACCCACATTTGGAAACGTAATAAGACAAAAGTATGTCACATTTTAATAATAACATATTGAACACAAGTTTAATAACATAACATTTCACGAAAGTTCCATTGTCACATTTTAAGAAGAATGACATGTTTGACAAAAATTTAATAAGACAATAGTACAAACATTAGAATAATAGTGCACATTTGGCAAAAGTTTAATAGGATAATAGTGTACAAATATCTCAATATCACATTTTAAGAAGAATAACACATTTGACAAAAGTTTAATAAAACAATCGTGCACACATTATAATGATGTCAAATTGTCACATTTTAAAAATGATACATTTGACAGAAGTTTAGTAAAATAATAATGCACAAATATCTCATTGTTACATTTTAAAGAGAACGACACATTAGAATGATACTCCATGGTCACATTTTAAGAATGAAACATTTGACAAAAAATTAATAAGACAGTAGCGCATACATTAGAATTATGTCATATTGTCACATTTTAAAAATGACATATTTGATAAAAGTTTAACATAACAATAGTGCACAAATATTTCATTGTCATATTTTAAGAAAAATGACACATTTGACAAATATTTAATAAGACAATAGTGCACATATATTATAATGCATACCCACATTTGAAATCTCCAGGAAATTTAGTGAAAGGATTTCATGGTGTACTTTTTCAAATTCAATGAGACTTGTTTGGGGTTTTCTAAATAAGTGTACTTTTTGTCTTTTTAGACTAAAAATTGAGGAAGAAAATATGGATGTTTGGGTTAACTTTTTGACTTTTTATGAAAAAATGTGTAATAAAAAACTTAAAAAATTGATTTGTAGGGAAAAATTAGGATTGAAAGTTGTGCAGCCATAATTATTGACTTTTGGTGAAAAGTGTTAACTTTTTAACTTTTTAAGTAATTTTTTGACTTTTTAACTTTTTTTATAATATGTCAAACTTGACTTTAGTATACGAAAAGTTCATGGGACTTTTTGGTTCACTCTTTTCTAGGATGAAACTTCTGGGTAAATTTCTCATTAAAGGAATCAATTTTAAAAAAAAATAAAAAAAAAAGTTTGCTACACTTTCAACCCCCAAAGTATGGCCAAATAATCTATTAGTTCATAAACTATCGATTTAGTTTACCGTGTCCCTATAAAGTATATAAATCAAAATTTATTTAATTTCTAAACTATCGATTGAATCCATTAAGTCCCTAAAATATTTAATTAAAATATATTTAGTCCCTAAAAGGATTGTAAAAATAAAATATAAACCCATAACTATTATAAATTAGTAAAAGACCCTATCTAGTTAAAATTTTATTTAAAAAAAGTTTTAAGTTCTTCTGGTAAATTTTCCCATGGTGTACCTTTTCAAATTCAATGAGATTTAATAGTTTACAAAAAAAATTCATGGGACTTTTTGGTACATTATTTTCTAGGATGAGACTTCTGGGTAAATTTCTCATTAAAGGAATCAATTTAAAAAAAAAAAATTTGTCACACTTTTTACCCCTAAATTGATGCACATTAGTTCTTCTGGTAAATTTTCTTTGTAAGGATAAGAGTAATTTGTCTATAATATTTTTTTTATTTGTCTTCTACAATGGTTATTTGTTTGCCTTTATCTAGTATTATACGTTAGATTTCGTTTATAAATTTTAATTGATTGTTTTTAAGTTTTTTTTATGAAGTTCTTTTTATAACTTAATTGATGTATTATTTTGCTCTATTATTATTTGTAGCGAAAGGTTATTATTTAAGTTATTTGATCCTAGTTCTTCCGTTTATCTAATATTCACATAATTTTTTTGGTTCTTCAGTAAATCAACCTCCGATGCTAATTTAAACACAACAAAGCAAAATACTTTTTAAAAACAAAATAGAAAGTTAAAAATTTTCAAGAATAAATTCTTAATTAGGTTACTAATTTATAATAGTTATAGGCATATATTTTTATTTTTATAATCACATTAGTGACTAAATAAGTTTGAATTAAATATTTTAAAAAGATCCAATCAATAGTTTAGGAATTAAATAGATTTTTATTTATATATTTTAGGAACTTAGTAAATTTAATTGATAGTTTAGGGATTAAATAAATAATTTGACAATAATTTAAAGGTGAAAAGTGTAATAAACCCAAAAGAACAAAATAAAACTCATATTTTGATATCTGAAATCAAATTTCTGATTCTATCCCTTCTTTTCCCACGAGTATGCTAAATAAAGGTTAAGGTTGCAAGTCTCAAATTGGAACATATAAACCCCTTTCAGATGGAAAAAGTATTGGGTGAACTTAGACCACCACGTGTTTATATTGAATTGTAATTATCATATATTATGTTTTTTATATTCTTTAATTACTTAACAAAAAATTATAAATTTTACTTTTCTATCAATCATAATACGTCTAGAGTACTACATAACTGTGCTCCAAGAGCACCTAATAATTAGGTTTCGTTTTGGAAGAACTAATTTAACCTGATTTTTTTAACTTTTTGATTAATTTAGTCTGGTTAAATTACTTTCGTTTGAGAAGAACTTTTAACTTTTTTTAGTTTGGATGCGATGATTTTTGAAAGAAAAAATAAAGTAATTATAATTTTGATGTGATATTTTATCTTATTAACTTATTTAACTTAATTAATCCTTTTTTGTGCTTATTTTAAAAAAAAAAAAAAATTGTTGCCAAATGGCAACTTACTCAAATGAAAAAATCTCCTTGGATCAACTTGGTTAAAAGCTCTACTCAAACTCAAAAATGGAGTTAATCCTAACACAACTTTTAGTAAACTCAACATCTAATTACCCGAACAAAAATGATTGGGAGTTTTAATAAAGGAGCTCTAATGAGTTCTAATAGGAGTGAGCTCCACTGTAATGTGATGCTTTAGCCTTATTTTTTTTTTTTATTTTGTTTTTTATTCTCTGTTACATCATTAGAGATCAATTAGAACTCCAAATTTAGGAGATGCATCATTGCTCATTAAATGACCACCTAATCTGTAGGGGCATATTTTGTGAATGACAACACGTGGCCAAGGTGACGAAAAACCTTGGGATAAGAATCCTGGAGAAAAAGACGTCGGCCAAGAGGGAGACGTACCGAAGAAAGCATGTCAAGGTGGGTATTACAACGAAAGCGACCTCCAGGTGTGGAAAGATAGATGCCTACGGAGGAAGAGCGAGATGAAGGGAATGGTAAACAAATTGGCAGACCTGCAATCGGTCATCAATTTTATGATGTAGAACGTTATGCAGCCACCATTCTTATTGGAGGACACACCGATTCCAGCGGCAAGAATGATGCCCAAAAAAGGGGGTAGAAAGTAATCCTCATAGTCCCTCAGTATGATAGGGGAAGGGAGCATTCGCATCGGCCTTCACGGGAGGTCAAGCGAGGAGAATCGATGAGAGGACAGTCTCAGAAGACGCATCGTGCCAAAGAAGCCTACACCAAAGAACATCGGCATGTTCAAGGAAAGGAGCTTTGTTTTGACATGACGAATAGAGGGAGGTCCAAGAGGACTCATAACGACATCGGGAGTAGTGCACCAAAATGGCTGAAATCCTTTGACAGCTAAGCTCCTGGACGGACCAAGGAGGATTTGAGGGATTACCTCCAGAGGAAGCGACAAGATGCCGAGGTAACATCTCCGGTCAAGCCGAGAACGCCGTTTTCGGTAAAATTGGACAAGTTTGAGGCCTCGAAAAGGTTCCACATGCCGAGATTCCAGATATGCGACGGTAAGTCTGATCTCAACTTCCATGTCGGCTTATACTTAAACTTAATGGTAGTATACACCGGGAACGAGCTGTTGCTCTGTAAGGTGTTCCCCTCGTTCTTTGGGGAAATCACATCAGATTGGTTCCACAAGTTGCCGAAAGGAACTATGAAAAGTTTGGACGGCCTGGTCGAGATGTTTGTGGCCAGGTTTGTTACAAATAAACTACGGCCGTTGAGGGTAGACTCCCTGATAGCTTTGAGAATTGGCGAGGATGAAAGCCTCAAGGCTTATGCCAAGAGGTATTATAAGGTGTTTAACCGAATACCAGGGTGCAACCAAGAGGTGGCGGTCGTGTCTTTTAAGAACGGCCTAAACGATGACTGTCTGCTTCAAAAATCACTAGCAAAGACACTGCCAAAAAATATGGAGAAACTTATGGCCAGAATCAAGAAATATGCAAGAGCGAAGGAAGATACGTCGGGGACAAAGGCGTCAAAGCAAGAGAAGAGGAACGGCTCGCCGAAGCGAGGTCGAGGTAATACAAACTTTAACAGACAAGAAACGGGATTAAGGGCTGCACAAGCAGTCACCACAGTGTTCCGGATCTCAGTTTACAAAGTCCTGGAAAGAATCAGGAACCAGCCATACTATAGAGCACCAGAGAAGATCCCTAGCAAATTTATGGAAAGAAGCCTGGAGAAGCATTGTGTCTACCACAATGAGGATGGGCACATGACTCAGGGGTGCAGAGCCCTAAAGACAAATCTGGAAGACCTTGTGAGACAAGGTCACTTAAGGGACCTGGTGGACGAGACCAGAATAAGGGAAAAACAAGCAAGGCTGGCCCAGACATCGGCAACACCACCTCCACCACCACCACCGCCAGCAGACGAGCCTCGAGTGATCAATGTGATTCACTCAAAGTTCAATGAGAACGAGATACGTGGGGAGACTCAAAGGGTAAAACACTTACAGCATGTGTATCAGGTCCAGCAAAAAAGGCCCAGGGCAGACGAGTGCCAGGAACCAATGGTGTTCTTTACTGAAGCCGACCTAGACATGGTGCAACATCCACACAACGATGCTCTAGTGATTTCCCTGAAGATTGGAGAGTGTAAAGTAAGGCGCATTCTAATTTATCAAGGCAGCTCTTATGACATTATGTATGTCAGATGTTAAAAGGAGCTCGGCCTTCACCAAGATGACCTAGAACAGTCTAACAGTCCAATGGTCGGGTTCAATGGAACACCGACATGGCCCTTGGGGGCAATAAATTTGGAGGTATAAGCAGGCACTAGGAAAGTGAGCACAGAGTTTACAATCATCGGCACCCCCTCACCTTACAACGTTATCTTGGGAAGGTCGTGGTTGTACGTAATGAGGGCTGTTCCCTCAACATTACACCAACTACTGTGGTTCCCAACAGAACAGGGAATTAAGGAGATCCGAGGAGATCAAGTGCAGGCAAAGAATTGTTTTATGGCAACAATCAAATCCACCTGCAACGTACGAGAAGCAAACATAGCCGAGATTGAGGACGAGAACATGGAGGTCCTGGATGGCGTCGGCAAATAACCAGCCAAGAAAAATGAGGAAGCCCTGAAGAAGATTCTAATCCAACAATGGGATGAAGAACGTTTCTTCCTGCTCGGCTCAGGATTGGCCGAGGAGGAAGAAAGGGCGTTAGAAGCCTTCCTACGAGCAAACATTAAGGTGTTTTCCTAGACACCATATAAGATGCCTGACATTGACTCTGAGGTCACTTGCCATAGACTGAATGTGGACAGGTCGGCTAAACCTATCATTCAACGAGTAAGAAGGCCAACGTTGATGCATGTTGAGGCAGTAGAAGAGGAGGTGGAAAAAATGCTGGAGGCTAGAGCCATTTGAGAGGTAAACTACCCAACTTGGTTGTCAAACACAGTTGTTGTGAAGAAGAAGAACGAGAAGTGGAGGGTCTGCATAGACTTCACTAGCCTAAATAAGGCTTGTCCTAAGGACAATTTCATACTTCCCAAAATCGATCAATTGGTGGATGCCACTTCAGGACATGGAAGAATGAGCTTCCTGGACGCATATAGGGGGTACCATCAGATAGAAATGTACCCCCTGAGGAAAAGAAGGTTGCATTCATCGCCCCAAAAGGGTTGTACTGCTACAAAGTGATACCTTTCGGGTTGAAAAATGTAGGAGCAATATACCAGAGGTTGGTGACCAAGATGTTCAGACATCAGATCGGCAAAACAGTTGAGGTATACATCGACGACATGGTTCTGAAGACCAAGGAACCTGAGAATCATCTGGCCGACTTGAAGGCAATCTTTGACATCCTAAAAACATATCGGCTCTAACTCAATGCTTCAAACTGTGCATTTGGTTGGGTCTGGTATGTTCTTAGGGTACTTGGTTACCAGGAAGGGCATTGAGACAAGCTCAGATCAAATCAAGGCCATTCTGGATTTGAAGAGCCCAAAGTCAACAAAATAAGTATGGATGTTGACTGGAAGGGCCGCAGCCCTGAACAGGTTTATAAGTAGAAGTTCTGACAAATGCAAACCATTTTTTAGTTTAGTGAAAAAGGCCACGGATTTTTTGTGGACAGAAGAGTGTGAAACCGCCTTGACCAACTTGAAAAAAATACCTGACCAGAGCTCCAGTTCTCTCAAATCCTATGCCTGGAGAGGAACTTTTCTTATACCTGGCAGTTTCGGAGCATGCACTGAGTGCAGTGGTAATTAGAGAAGAGAAAGGGGAACAGAGGGTAGTTTACTATGTAAGTAAAACCCTAGCAAGTGCGGAGACCAGGTATTTACCCCTGGAGAAATTGACATTAGCCTTAATAATGGCTTCCAAGAAGTTGAACCATTATTTCCAAGCCCACAAAATTGTTATATTGACTGAGCACCTTTTGAAATTCCTGCTACAGCAAGAGATTTAACAAGCAGGGTGGCTAGATGGACAGTGGTATTGGGCCAGTACGAGTTCGGACCCAAAACGGCAATCAAAGGCTAGGTTCTAGACAACTTCGTGGCCGAGTTCACACCTAGTGCCATCCCACGTCGGGCTCCGGTGAGCCATGACTTAGAATGTCTAGGGGAACAAGAAGAGACTCAGTTGGAAATGAAAAACCCCACAGTAGAGTAGAAGAAAGAAGAGCAACTCAAGTCCTGCGATATTTACATCAGCGACTCCTTTCGCCTTTTTGTGGATGAGAGTTCAAACCGACAAGAAGCGGGGGTAGGAGTAGTGCTAGTATCTCTAGATGGACAAATGTTAGAGCAATCAATTTGTTTGGGGTTCAAAGCCTCCAACAATGAAGCAGAGTATGAGGCACTGATCGCAGGATTGAAGCTGGCAACAGCAATGGAAGCCGACGACGTTGTGGTCTTCTGTGACTCCTAGCTTATTATGAACCAAGCAACATGTGAGTATGTAGCCCGAGATGAAAGAATGATAGCCTACGTGAAGGAGGTTGTTAGACTACTAGCCTTGTTTTAGGACTGCAGACTATAACAGGTTAGCTGAGATGACAACAGCCATGCCGATGCCTTGGCTAACCTGGCTAGTGCAATAAAATCAAGAGAGGCAAGGACAATAATGATTGACTATTTGTCAGGCCCAAGTGTGAAACCATTGATTACAGAATACGAAGCAATGTGTGTGGAGATGAGACCAAGTTGGATGGATGCAATAGCAATATTCCTTAGAGATGGGAAGCTGCCAGATGATCACAAGGAAGCACACAAAACCAGACTGAAGTCGGGAAGGTTCAGTCTAACAGCAGAAGGACATCTCTACAGAAGGTCTTTTACTGGTCCCCTTTTGAGATGTGTGCATCCTTCACAAGTTGAAGACTTCTTGTATGAAATACACGAAGAAGTATGTGGAAGCCACGTTGGGGATAGGTCACTTGCTCATAGGGCCATTACTGAGAGGTACTGGTGGCCTTATATGCAGAAAGATGTTGAAGCTTATGTAAGAAAGTGTAAGAAGTGTCAAAGGTTCGCACCTTTGATACATTAACCAACAACAGATTTAAACCCAGTATCCAGCCCTTGGCCATTTTCCCAGTGAGGCATGGATCTTGTTGGACAACTACCCCAAGCGACTGGACAAAGGAAGTTCCTGCTGGTAGCAACTAACTATTTCACAAAATGGGTGAAAACTGAACCGCTCGTGAAGATTCGGGACATTGATGTGAAGAACTTTATATGGAAGAACATCATCACCAGGTTCAGGATCCTGAGGGCCATAGTAGCAGACAATGGTACACAATTTGACAGTAAGCTAATCAAAAGCTTCTGTGCAAAGTACAAAATCAGGAACTATTACTCCACCCCAAGTTTTCTTCCGAGTAATGGTCAGGCAGAAGCATCCAACAAAACTATCTTGGATGGGATCAAGAAGAGACTGGAAACAGCCAAAGGAAAATTGGTGGAAGAATTGCCCAATGTACTCTGGGCATATTGGACTACGCCGAGAAGATCAACTGGAGAATCCCCATTTTCCATGGCTTACGGCATAGAAGCAGTTATCCCATTAAAAGTCGGCATCCCTGGGATCAGAACTCAGGGAGTAGAAAATGGGACCAACGAGGCATTCCTGGCCCGAGATCTGGATCTACTGGAAGAAAGAAGGGAGAGAGCAGCAATTCGGCTGGGGACATACCAGCAACAGCTTGCTAGGGCTTACAATAAGAAGGTCAACCCAAGAGAGTTTCAAGTTGGGGACCTCATCCTAAGAAAGGTCGTCAGCAACAAGAAGGATCATAGAGAGGGAAAGCTGGGCCCAAATTGGAAGGCGCCTTATATAATCATTTCGTTCGCCGACAATGGGACATATCGACTTGAAGATAGTGAAGGCAAAGAGTTGCCAAGACCCTGGAACACTTGCAACTTAAAGGTTTTTTTTATCATTAGGCTTTTTTGTTTTTTATGTCATGATTTTCTTAGCCAAGGTAGTAATAAAAAAATTTTAGCTTGATTTTTTAAGAATTTGAAAATTTGTGTGATCAGTCCTTTGGCGATATTTCTGATTGAAACGTGACGAATAAGTTAGATTTATTATATGACAGAGTTGAATTATACTGGCATATAATAGAGTTGAACTAAGTTGGTGATGTTTCTGATTGAAACATGACGAATAACTTAGACTTATTATATGGCAGAGTTGAATTATATTATACTTGCATATAATAGAGTTGAACTAAGTTGGCGACGTTTCTGATTGAAACATGACGAATAACTTAGACTTATTATATGGTAAAGTTGAATTATACTTGCATATAATAGAGTTGAACTAAGTTGGCGACGTTTCTGATTGAAACATGACGAATAACTTAGACTTATTATATGGTAAAGTTGAATTATACTTGCATATAATAGAGTTGAACTAAGTTGGCGATGTTTATAATTGAAACATGACGAATAACTTAGACTCATCATGTGGCAGAGATGAAACTGGACTTGCATATAATGGAGTTGAATTAAGTTGGTTTAAGCATAGCCTTACCATGTCGGCAGAATCAAAGCTTAGAATGAAACTAAGTGCATTCCAGTTAGATTAACAAAGAAACCAAGGTCGAGAATCTTGGCTAGTTTTCGTTTGAATCAGACTTCGGCAAAAACTATACGTACTTAATGTGGACATAAGTGAAACTTAAGTTCACATTAGGGGGCAAAGAGCTGGAGAATGATAAGTAAAAGTTTAAAGTTCAAGTGCTTGGGAGTTGGAATTTTATAGAAAAATTTACAAGCTAGAGTTGACTTAACACTTGTTGAAATTTTCTAAAAAATTTACAAGTTGAAGTTAGGCCGTGCTAATATTGCAGGAAGTACATACGTACTTGCCGAGATGGTCAGGTTGCCAAACTTGGGAAATATAGAAGACAGAAGTCTTGATAAACTAAGAGTGAAGTGGCAAGTTTAAAACAACGCTTGTGAAAATATTTTTACAATGTTTTCAAGTGTTAAGCCAAGGCCGAGATAAATAGTCAGAAGCATATTCAAGGAACTTTACTCCGAGGAGATATACAGTTAAAGGTATACTTTGACAACATGCAAAATTATTCTAAGTATGAAAGTGGAAAACAAACATAAGAGAAAGGAAGACATTCAACATTTAAAAGGAACGAGGAGGCTTGCATTTAAAAGACAACTTGTTCAAAGTACAAAAGGCACATCGGCCAGACAAAAATTAAAACATTGTCTAAACAAAGTTACATAAACTACAGATGAAAAAATACAAGATGTCAAAACAGAGAGAGGATGCTAAAAAAGGCTATTCTGCGTCGGCGGGTGGCTCAGTGTCAGCCTCGGTAAAAAGTTGGGAAAGTGTCTCGGCAGTCTTCTCTGCTTCGAGCTCGGCATCGATGTCCTGAAGAGTTTTGTCGAGGCTCTTCTCCGCGGAATGTATCTCGGCCTCTGAAACAGCCCTTTAGGAGAGGCACCCTTGGAGACCTTATCCTGCTTGTCCTGAGTCAAGTCTAGGACTTGCTCATTCAGAGTTGGGGACTTGGCCCCAGCAGAACCCTCAGCGCCGGCTACCACCTCATCTTTTTCTTCTTTTTCTTCGTCTTCTTCTTCTCCTTCTTTCCCCCTAGCCTTAGCCTTAGATTGGCTTGAAGCATGAGGGAATGGCACTACAAGTCGGCCTTCATCTCGGAGGGGAGAGTCCTCGGGGACAGCCAACTCTTTCAGAGCAGCCATCCAACCAAGGGTGCAACCCCTATTGCATGCCTGTCTGACTTGCTTTTTATACTCCTCGCGGACGTCGACTGCCCCTGTTATGACCCGAACCCACCCCCATGGGTTAAGGACATAACCGGCCAGTAATCATGAGATTACTTTCGGCCTCAAGCTAAACCAAACGTATTTAACAGAGTTGATGGGGGCCAAACGGAAGCAATTTTAAAAACTTTGTCCTTAGAGCTGTGCTTACATGGCACGTCAAAACAAACCATACTCATAGACATTAATAACTCACAACTCAAAACAGTAGCATAAATTCTGTACAACAGGATCATCCAAAGTAAGTCAACCCTAGATAACTATGTACAGACATATACAAAACTTCGCCAACATGACAAAATATAATTACAGAACAAAAGGGGCGAAAATGGGTCTCGTGCGTGAGACACAAGGGCTGACTTTCCAAAACCTATGTTGATCCACTTAAGCTTCACTAGGGCTGGGTCTGGGCCTCCATTGGCTCACCTACAAACACATGAATGAGCGTGAGCGAAAGCCCAGTGAATAATATCAAGTAAAGAAAATGCATTGCAACATTATACAATAGACGGCCTTGGGCCTAATTCATTCATGTCAAACTGGCTCTTAGGCCTTTTCAAACTTTTATCATATCAAACTGGCTCATAGGCCTTTCATTTCAAACTGGCTCATAGGCCTTTCGTTCCAAACTGGCTCATAGGCCTTTCGTCCCAAACTGGCTCATAGGCTTTTCATATCAAACTGGCTCATAGGCCTTTCATATCAAACTGGCTCATAGGCCTTTCGTTCCAAACTGGCTCATAGGCCTTTCGTTCCAAATTGGCTCATGGGCCTTTCATATCAAACTGTTTCCACCATTCAAATTAATGAACTTTACAAAACTTATATAGAAGTAGCAATTGGACAATAACATATGTGAGATATTACTTACAGTGATCGGTTGATTGGTTCGCCCTGGAACTCGACCCTACACGTGCCATGAACATAAAAGGGTCACTAACAATTCAATCCGTTCAAAATTCACATTTTCCTCTTTAGGCTTCATTCTTATCTCTTTAACTCATTTACAATGCTTAACATATGCCTAAGAGTGCTAGCAAGTGAAAGAGAACAGAAAACAGAACACAGAATGCAAAAACAAAATTTCAGAAAACAGGGTCCCCGCTCGAGCATGGACTTACCCGCTCAAGCGGAAGGCCTGTCAAAATAGCTTCCCCGCTCGAGCGTGAATTACCCTGCTCGAGCGGTCATCAAGTCTGCAAAAAGTGTTGGGAGCACGCATTTCCCGCTTGAGCGGCCATTACCCCGCTCGAGCGGAAGTCAAAATTTTGGGTTTCCCAAATTGTGTTCTTGAGTTCAAATTCGACCTTCAAGCCAACAATTCTTGCATACAATGGCTCAAATCTAAAATATACTAGTTCTAACATGGTATAAACACCAAAATACAACATCATGGGGCTCAATTTCAAGGATTTAACACATACATGGGTCAAATTGACACCAAACTCAATTCTAACATACACATTCATGCATTCAAAGCTCTCATCTTCATAGATTGTACATGCATGTGATGTCTAGCTCCTATTCTCAACTTAGATGATATAAATGGTGATTATACATGAGTTCTAACCAAAATCCTACATGAATCATGTGGTTCAAGCTTAAACATGCAAATCCAAACAATTTCTTACATGCATGCATATATCAAGCTTTAATTCCAACAAAAACTAATTCAATTTCATCATGATCAATTCATCTTATGATCCTTATCAACATTCAACTTGAATTCACAAAGATTACAAACTAAGATGTACAAATTCACCCGCCTAAGAGCCTTAATCTTCCCAATTTATGATCAAATCTTGAGTTAGACTTCAAATCTCCAAGTCTCAAGACCAAAATTGTATAATTCTTCTTTCTCTCTCTCCATGGTCGGCTCTCTCTCAAATTTGAGTCCAAGATCAGCCATAATGCAACTAAGGAGGAGAATTGAAGTGCAATGCCTCTTTACAACAACTTCCACTAACTCCATTATAATATTAATAACAATAGGGCACTAATTCATCAATTTAAGCGATTTAATCTGACCCGAATAAATTTTCAATTAAATTTCACCGTAGGCTCTAAAAATTATGCAATCACAATGGCACAATCAATTTCAGATTCTGTGGCCGATAAGGCCTCCAATTTAATCTCCAAAGTAGATAATCAAACAGATATTCCTACGGTGAACAGATAGAAATTCAAAACCACATATATTCGCATAATTGGCACACAAAATCATGGCAAGTACATAATCATGTTTAAATTAAGGACCGATTAGCATATTACGGAACAGGGGTATCACAGTCTTCCCCTCTTTAGGAAGTTTGGTCCTCCAAACTTAATTTACCTTCATCGGAAAACAAATGTGGATAGCGTAGTCGCATTTCCTCCTCTTTTTCTCACGTAGCATCCGTCCCATAGTGTTCCTTCCATTCCACTTTCACCATTGGGATGGACTTGCTTCTTAATTGTTTCACTTGCCGATCAACAATTTGTTCCGGCCATTCAGCATATTCCATATTCTCATCCAAAGCTACCTGGTGATAGTCAATCACATGTGAAACACATTATGGATTTGCTCAAATCCCGGTGGCAAAGCAACTCTATAAGCAACTGGACCAAGCCTTTCCAGAATCTGAAACGGTCCAATGTAATGGGGAGACAACTTGCCATTTTTCCCAAACCTGACTTGGCATTTCATTGGGGACACACGAATAAACACGTGGTCACCGACCTCATACTCAAGAGGTCTTCTCCGAACATCTGCATAATTCTTCTGTCGGTCCTGAGCTGTTTTGAGCCTTTGTCGAATAACCTTGATTTTCTCAGAAGTGTCTTGCACAATTTCAAGCCCAAGAAAAGCTCTATCCCCGACCTTTGTTCCACAAATAGGTGATCTACACCTCCTACCATACAAAGCCTCATATGGTGCCATACCGATGCTGGTGTGGAAGCTGTTGTTATAAGCAAATTCTGCCAGTGGCAAATAGTCTTCCCAACTCCCTTGAAAATCCGAAGCACACATCCGAAGCATATCTTCCAAAGTTTGTATCATTCGTTCCGACTGCCTATCTGTCTGTGGGTGGAATACAGTACTGAACCTTAGTTCTGTCCCCATGGCTTCCTGCAGACTCTTCCACAATCTAGATACAAATTTCGGATCTCTATCCGACACAATGGATACTGGAACTCCGTGTAAAAGGACAATTTCATCAACATAAATAGTAGCCAATCTATAAGCAGTAAATGTAGTCTTGACAGGCAGAAAGTGTGCAGATTTAGTCAGTCTATCAACTACAACCCAAACAGAGTCCATACCTCGAGAGGTCCGAGGTAGGCCAACGACAAAATCCATAGTCACATGTTCCCATTTCCATTCAGGAATAGGGAGAGGTTGAAGTAGACCGCCTGGTTTCTGATGCTCAGCCTTAACTTGCTGACACTAAAGACATTTGGACACATATTCTGCAATCTCTTTCTTCATTTTAGGCCACCAATAAGTTTGTTTCAAATCCCGATACATTTTGTTGTTACCCGGATGCATAGCAAATGCGGATCTGTGGGCTTCATCTAAAATCCTCTTCTTTAGTTCCGGAATATCTGGGACACACATTCGGTCTCGAAACCTCAACACTTCATTCTCAATGCCAAACTCCGCTTTCGGACTTGTCTCAAATTCATCAATTATTTTCTTGAGGAATTCATCCTCCTTCTGCTTCTGTTTGATCTCATCAATGATCGCCGGCTCGGCTGTAATAGCGGCTATCAATCCTTCTTGTTCACATACTACCACTTCAATTTCAGATTTCTTAAAGTCTTGTAAAATCTCTTTCTGTTCAGTAAGCAAACAAGCCATACTCCCTGTTGATTTTCTGCTCAAGGCATCAGCAACTGTGTTGGCTTTCCCGGGGTGGTACTGAATCTCAAGATCATAGTCTTTTATCAGCTCAAGCCATCTCCTCTGTCGTATATTCAGCTCTTTCTGCGTAAAGAAGTATTTCAGGCTTTTGTGATCCGTGTAGACTTTACACTTTGCTCCATACAATTAATGCCGCCAGATTTTCAAAGCAAAAACAACTGCGGCCAATTCCAGGTCGTGTGTTGGATAGTTTTTCTCGTACAGTCTCAACTGTCGAGAGGCATAAGTAATAACATTTCCGTTCTGCATTAATACACAGCCCAAACCTTTATAAGATGCATCACTAAAAATCACAAAATTTTTCATACCTGACGGTAGTGTCAACACTAGTGTAGTGGTCAATCTCGTTTTCAATTCATGAAAGGCTGATTTTCTTTCACTGTTCCACTCAAATGGTTGCCCCTTGCGGGTCAGTTAGGTAAGTGGTACTGCTATCTTTGAAATTTTTTTCACAAACCTCCTGTAATACCCAGCTAAACCCATGAAACTACGAACTTCTGTCACATTAGTCAGTGTAGGCCAATTCACAATCGCCTCAATTTTCTGCAGGTCTACAGAAATTCCTTCCTTGTTGATCACATGCCCTAAGAAAACAACTTCGTCCAACCAAAATTCACATTTCTTAAGTTTAGAAAATAATTTCCTTTCCTAAAGTATTTGTAGGACAATTCTCAAATGGTGTTCATGTTCAAGTCTATCCTTAGAATATATCAAAATGTCATCAATGAATACCACAACATATTCATCAAGGTAGGTTTTGAAAATTCGGTTCATTAAGTCTATAAATGCTGCCGGCGCATTAGTCACTCCGAATGGCATGACAAGAAATTCAAAACGCCCATACCTCGTTCAGAATGAGGTTTTCTCAACATCCTCCGCCTTAACTTTTAGCTGATGATACCCAGTTCTCAAATCAATTTTAGAAAACACCTGTGATCCCTGCAACTGGTCAAATAAATCATCAATACGGGGTAGGGGATATTTGTTCTTTATTGTTACCTTGTCTAATTCCCGATAATCGATGCACAAACGCAAAGTCCCATCCTTCTTTTTCACAAATAGTACTGGTGAACCCCAAGGCGAAGTGCTAGGTCGGATAAACCCCTTGTCAAGTAGGTCTTGCAACTGTTCTTTCAATTCCTTCATTTCGACGGTAGCCATTCTGTAAGGAGTTTTAGAAATGGGCTGGGTGCCTGGCACAGTTTCAATAGTAAACTCTATCTCCCTATCTACCAATTCCCCTGGTAACTCATTTGGGAACACATCTAGAAATTCTCTAATAATAGGAATATTATTCAATTCAACATTCTCAGATTGTTCAAACAACACATAACACAAATAACCCTGGCACCCTTTCCTGATCAGTTTACATGCTTTCATTGCAGATATCAAATAATGTGGAGGTACTACCCCATTACCCACAAACACAACCTCTTTCTGTTCTGGTGGTTTAAATACAACCCGTTTTGTCACACAATCAATGGTGGCGCAATATTTGGTCAACCAATCCATGCCCAAAATTACATCAAAATGTCTAAAGTTCAAGGGCAACAAATCTACATATAGGATAGCGTCCTCAACATGCATTTCAAAAAATCGGTATATAGATTCACACAATACAGATTCCCCAGATGGAGCAGACACACATAGCAGATATGGCAGTAATTCTAAAGGTCTATTCAGTCTAGATGCAGATGCATATGTCACAAAAGAGTGTGAGGATCCGGAGTCAATTAACACAAAAGCATCCTGATTGCATATAGAGATAGTAACTGAAACGACTGCATTGGCATTCCGTGTATCGCTCGGTCCAAGCGCAAAAACTCTCCCTTGCCTTACGGTATCTCCGGTGGGAGTAGGTCTCACAGTATTTCCTGGTTTTGGGATCGATGCAGTGGAACTAGCAGCTATTCTCCCACTGTTCTGCTTACAATCTCGGGTCATGTGCCTTTGTTTACCACACTTGAAACAGGCCCCTGACACACAGTAACAAACCCCACGGTGCCTTTTGCTGCAAATGTTGCACATGGGAGATGTGTCTTGGAAAGAATTCGAAGTATTTGAGGAGCCCGTGTTTTTCTTTTTCAAAGATTTCTTCTTTGAGAAGAAACCTTGCCTTTTGTTACCCTTTCATTCTATTGTTGGCTTAGCTTGTCTAGCTATGTTATTCTTTGATATGATGGTCCTGTCAAGCACCCCAATGTAGGTCTCCAACTTCAGGACATTCACTCTCTCTAGGATGTCACTTCGGAGTCCACCTTCAAAATGTCTTGCCTTCTTATAATCGGTGTCAATTACATGTGGTGCAAACCTGGCCAACTCAGTGAATTTGGCCTCATACTCAGCTACAGTCATGCTGTCTTGCTTGAGTTCCATAAATTCCGCCACTTTCCTATCCCGGACACACTGCGGGAAGTACTTGTTAAAGAAAATTTCCAAAAATTTTGCCCAATCGGCATCTTTGTAACTCTCACGCATTAACATCCACCATCTTCTGGCCTCATCTTCTAGCATAAAAGTGGCTAGAAGCACTTTCTGTGTCTCTGAACAGGGGAACACTTCAAATAATTTCTCAATGCCGAGGACCCAAGCTTCAGCCTTCAAAGGGTCCAATCCACCATGGAACTGTGGTGGTTTCATCTTTGTAAACTCTTTGGTGAGAGCTATGATTCCGTCATCATTCTGGTTATCTGGCACAGGAGGTGCCGAAGGTAGAGGTTGAGGCTGTGGCTGCTGCCACTGTTGTTGCCATTCCAGTTGTTATCTCAAGGTTTCTGCCATTTCCTGTATCAACCTTTCCGTCCTGTCTATTCTGGCAGTGGAGGATTCCTCTATCTCATCACCTCGTGTTCTCACCATCTGATTAAACTTGCATTATAGTTTGTACAAAAGATACACAAATATGCGTATAACAAAGAGCATACATATTCAGATAATTTGCAATGTAAGTAGTTCACAAACTTATAAAATATAGTTGTCCACATTAAACAGTTAAGCACATTCTCAATGCTTTCAAATTCATACCTATAACATGAATGCATCCTAGATCTTTTCTAGACGCTTATTGCTCTTTTTGGACAAGTGTGTGAGTTATTAACTCGTGCTCTGATACTACTCTGTCATGACCCGAACCCGCCCCCATGTGTTAAGGACATAATCGGCCAGTAATCATGAGATTACCTTCGGCCTCAAGCTAAACCAAACGTATTTAACAGAGTTGATGGGGGCCAAACGGAAGCAATTTTAAAAACTTTGTCCTTAGAGCTGTGCTTACCTGGCACGTCAAAACAAACCATATGCATAGACATTAATAACTCACAACTCAAAACAGTACCATAAATTATGTACAACAGGATCATCCAAAGTAAGTCAACCCTAGATAACTATGTACAGACATATACAAAACTTCGCCAACATGGCAAAATATAATTACAGAACAAAAGGGGCGAAGATGGGTCTCGTGCGTGAGACACAAGGTCCGACTTTCCAAAACCTATGTTGATCCACTTAAGCTTCACTGGGGCTGGGTCTGGGCCTCCCTTGGCTCACCTACAAACACATGAATGAGCGTGAGCGAAAGCACAGTGAATAATATCAAGTAAAGGAAATGCATTGCAACATTATACAACAGACGGCCTTGGGCCCAATTCATTCATGTCAAACTGGCTTTTTGGCCTTTTCAAACTTTTATCATATCAAACCGGCTCATAGGCCTTTCATTTCAAACTGGCTCATAGGCCTTTCGTTCCAAACTGGCTCATAGGCCTTTCATATCAAACTGGCTCATAGGCCTTTCGTTCCAAACTGGCTCATAGGCCTTTCGTTCCAAATTGGCTCATAGGCCTTTCATATCAAACTATGTCCACCATTCAAATTAATGAACTTTACAAAACTTATATAGAAGTAGCAATTGGACAATAACATATGTCAGATATTACTCACAGTAATCGGTTGATTGGTTCGCCCTGGAACTCAACCCTACACGTGCCATGAACATAAAAGGGTCACTAACAATTCAATCCGTTCAAAATTCACATTTTCCTCTTTAGGCTTCATTTTTATCTCTTTAACTCATTTACAATGCTTAACATATGCCTAAGAGTGTTAGCAAGTGAAAGAGAACAGAAAACAGAACACAGAATGCAAAAACAAAATTTCAGAAAACAGGGTCCCCACTCGAGCATGGACTTACCTGCTCGAGCGGACCCTATAGGCCTGCAAAAGTGCTAGTTGCATCAAAAATATGCTCGAGCATGAAATAGGGCGCTCGAGCGGAAGGCCTACCAAAATAGCTTCCCTGCTCGAGCGTGAATTACCCTGCTCGAGCGGTCATCAAGTCTGCAAAAAGTGCTGGGAGCATGCATTTCCCGCTCAAGCGGTCATTACCCCGCTCGAGCGGAAGTCAAAATTCTGGATTTTCCAGATTGTGTTCTTGAGTTCAAATTCGACCTTCAAGCCAACAATTCTTGCATACAATGGCTCAAATCTCAAATATACTAGTTCTAACATGGTATAAACACCAAAACACAACATCATGGGGCTCAATTTCAAGGATTTAACACATGCATGGGTCAAATTGACACCAAACTCAATTCTAACATACACATTCATGCATTCAAAGCTTTCATCTTCATAGATTGTACATGCATGTGATGTCTAGCTCCTATTCTCAACTTAGATGATATAAATGGTGATTATACATGAGTTCTAACCAAAATCCTACATGAATCATGTGGTTCAAGCTTAAACATGCAAATCCAAACAATTTCTTACATGCATGCATATATCAAGCTTTAATTCCAACAAAACTAATTCAATTTCATCATGATCAATTCATCTTATGATCCTTGTCAACATTCAACTTGAATTCACAAAGATTACAAACTAAGATGTACAAATTCACCCACCTAGGAGCGTTAATCTTCCCAATTTATGATCAAATCTTGAGTTAGACTTCAAATCTCCAAGTCTCAAGACCAAAATTGTACAATTCTTCTTTCTCTCTCTCTATGGTCGGCTCTTTCTCAAATTTGAGTCCAAGATCAGCCACAATGCAACTAAGGAGGAGAATTGAAGTGTAGTGCCTCTTTACAACAAATTTCACTAAGTCCATTATAATATTAATAACAATTGGGCACTAATTCATCAATTTAAGCGATTTAATCTGACCCGAATAAATTTTCAATTTAATTTCACCGTACGCTCTAAAAATTATACCAATCATAATGGCGCAATCAATTTATGATTCTGTGGCCGATAAGGCCTCCAATTTAATCTCCAAAGCAGATAATCAAACAGATATTCCTACGGTGAACAGATAGAAATTCAAAACCACATATATTCGCATAATTGGCACACAAAATCATGTCAAGCATGTAATCATGTTTAAATTAAGAACTGATTAGCGTATTACAGAACAGAGGTATCACAGGCCCCTCGGCGTAAGCCTTCTTGTCCGCCTCTTTGATTTCAGTAGCCTTTGTAGATAGTGCCGTCTGGAGCTCGTCTGGGACTGGGCCTCTTTCTCTTTGGCCTCTTTTGCCTCGACCTGTGCAACCCCATCAACATTCTCTGCAGCCTCGACACGGTCCTCGGTTGTTTTCAGGGCCAGCTCATTAGCCTTAGCTTTATCAAGAAGACCTCGGATGCGATCCTCGGCTTTGTTAAAAGAAGTAAGAAGCTTGGCTGCCTTCTTGGTCTTCTGGGTAAGCTCTTTTTTGAACGCATTGGTCTTGACTGCCAGGGAGTGACCCTGCTGGATAGCCTGTAGGAGTGCAAAGGAAATTAATTAAGTATAGAAACTAGAGTTAAAGTTAGATAAAAAGTTATTAGTGTTGAATCTTACCAAGACGCAATGCTGCATCATCATCGCATAATTTTCATACTCCGATAGCTCAACCATCTGGTTGATGTCGGTTGGGAGCAGAAGGCAGTAGAAATAGCAGCACCAATTTCTAGGTCGTCAAGTGCGTTGTCCCCGGCAAAAAGTGGTCGGTCTCCGACCATAATGGGTGGATTCTAGGGAGTGTCAGCACGGAAACTGGAAGGATCAGAGGAGTCACTGGTCCTCGGCCTTTTTGATTGTCGTGGGTCAGACGCCTCGACCTTGGCTGGTCTCTTGTCGGCCGAAGGAGTACTCCTCTCAACATCGGCCAACTTGGAAATCGGCAAAGTGTCCTCAGAATCGATCTGAGTCACTGTTGCCTTGGCTTTGGCCCTCTTGATCCTCTTTGGCTTGGCCTTCGATTGAGATTGTGATGGGAAGGATTGGACTATCACAACGCCAGGGATGTCGACCAAGAGGTCTTCGACGACAGCCTTGTTGCATCCCATCTCGTCGGCGGTAGTAATGACAGTAACTTTAGTACCAAAGTGAATTGCTGGAAGTGCAGTGGGTGGGTTGGCTAGATCGTAAGATGACGCCTTAGTACTTTGACCTTTTCGGCTACGAGTGCTGCTTGCAGGAGCAAAGAGTGGAGCTCGACGTCGGCGTTGGTGCTGGGCTGGAGGAATCAGTTGGGGAGCATATGTGGATGGCTGCTCTGCTAGACCAGAGGTTGAGGCTTGGTTAGGCCATAGTGATGAAGTAGTAGAGGGAGTTGTTGCTGAAGGAGGAGACTTGCTTTTCTTGGGGACGTCGGGTAGTGCGAATTTGTAGGTTGGAATGTAGTTGAGCAGTAGAGGGGCTTTGTGCTGATCAACTGGCAAGCCCAACAGCTTCTTAAAGTCCTTGCTGGGATAGAAAGTTTTGCGGAAGTCTTTTGGTAGCTGAGGAAGAGCTGCAAGTACCAAAAAAAAAAAAAAAAGTCCTTAGAACATATAAAGGGGACAAAGTAATAAAGACTTAAAAACAGGTAAAGTGACACTTAGTTCTTACCATTACCCTCTTTAAATACTGTTCGGCTTAAAGGATAGAGGTAGAGGTCATCGTCAGGTGGGAACCCCCAGTTGCCCAAGACGATGAAATAATCATCTCTAACACCTTTGTTGGAGTCTGGGAGGTCGGCTATGAGTTTGTATTCAGTGGATCTCGGCTTGAGGTAATAGATGTAGCCTTTTTTGGATTTCAGGCCACACATGGTATAGCAATATTGGATGTCGGCTAGTGTTATCCTAGCATTTTCTCGACTAGCTAGGGCAATTATATCGTTAATGACTCTATAAGAGTTAATGGCTAGCTGCATTGGGTTAAGTTTGTAATAGTGAAGGACTTGTCGAAAAAGGATGTTGAGAGGGAACCTAAGTCCACACTCTATGAAAGCCACTACGGGGAAAGGCATAGAGTCCCTATCAGGCATGATGGCGTCTTCCTCCCCTGCCAGCCTCAGGTGAACATCGGCTGGGATGGAGAACTCATTCTTAAAGTACTCTAGCTTGGAAGGGGTGTCGACTCTCCTCCTGAACATATCCATGATGTCGACTTACGAAGATTAAGGAAAAATTTTAGAAAAGTATGGGTTTAAGGACCTCGGCTAAACTCTAGAGGGCATTGGAGTAAAGGTTTCTGAGAATCTAAGGGGGTTTTTGGTTCGGTTTTCCTAAAGAACAGAGTTCTAGATCAAAACCCGAATCTAAGGGGGTTTTTGGTTCGGTTTTCCTAAAGAACAGAGTTCTAGATCAAAACCCAAACCTAAATCTACGCAGATACAGGAATCAAAGGCAAGAATCTGGAAATAAAGCATGAAAAACAGAAAGAAACAATGGTTCAAACTCAAGAAAACAAATAGAAATTCAAGAACATTGAATAAAGCGTATGCAGATGTGCAAAGCCAAGGAAAGTGGCAAATTAGCGAGCGTATGAGTGGTATGTATGTGCATATGTAGACCCAAATATGAGTTGGACAAACACGAAATTGCAAACAAATATGCTCAACGCGCAAATGATGAAATTTAAAACACAGGCAAAGATTGAAGAACACGAATGGATTCACAGTGGCAATACACAAAACATGACAGAGTTTGAAACTGAAAAAAGGGAAAATAGTGACTTACCGAAGAGAATGACGCCGATATGAGATACACCGAAGTTAGACGATAATGGTAAATGGATCAGAACGGTGAATGCTTTGCCGGAGGGGAAGAACATAAACAGTTGCAGAAAGCTTTGAAAGAATGAAAATGGAGGTTTCTAGTTTAGAGAGAGAAAAACTTAGACTCAGAGGGAAAACGAAGGATGCAAAAGTGAAGAGACGAAAAGAGAAAGTGTTTTTGTTAAAACACGAAAAGATAGCAAAGTCACAATGAATGTGCCTTGGAGGACGTGCTTGTCAGACGACGCGCGCAGAAGCGATGCGACCTGATGGCGCATGTCAGGTATGAATCTATGAGAAAATCGTGCGTGATAGCTCATGCGCAGATAGAACTCTTGAAGTTCTTGATTTAATGGGGTGAGAACCTCGGCTAGAAGGACAATCAGATAAGGGACTTGAAGAACTC
The DNA here is from genome assembly GCF_055761805.1 of Camellia sinensis. Lineage (NCBI taxonomy): Eukaryota > Viridiplantae > Streptophyta > Magnoliopsida > Ericales > Theaceae > Camellia > Camellia sinensis. Next base: position 90,777,674 of record NC_138965.1, read on the forward strand.
GGTTCTTGGTTCTTAGTTCTTGGTCATTGATAAAGTAAACCGCTGAGTCTTTGTCATGAGAGGTTGACGTGTGATGATTTCGGTCATGAAGGATGGAGTAAGTCCTAACCGATGTGCTATATAGACAAACAATATATGTTCCATCACCTTAGAATGCCGAGGTAATAGAACCTAGGAGGTAGTTGTGGGGGCATATTTTGTGAATGACAACACGTGGCCTAGGTGACACCAAAGTGTCAGTCGAGGTACCACGTGTCTTGGTCATGGCGCCGAGATACCGAAATCCGAGGAAAAAAAGCAGATAAGGGACAAGAGTCCTAGAATGGGGGAGGACCTCAGTCTAGATAAAGATAAAGCTCTTAGGGAATTTATCTCTATTTAGTTGAGAGTCCTAGATAAGCATTAAGCCAAAGTCCATTGAAGCTAGGCTTTTAAAAGATCAGGTTAGTGCTGGCTATAAAAGTGAGGCATTCTCGTGGGTCTAAGGTACGCTTTGTTGTATCATTGCTAGTGAGTTAAGCACTATTGGCCATCTTTGAGAGATAACTAAGTATTGACTTGATTGTCGGAGTGCCCCCGGGTGGACGAACCACCGTTGAAATTCTTATCTTTCTGTGACAGGTTGTTTAGACACAGTCTATTCTGCCTGTGCTCTCCTGCTGAGTACCTGTTTGGCAGTGTGGTCAGAAATTAGCACCCACAATTAAACAATAAATGAGTACATACTCGGCTAAAGAATTTAAATGATAAATGAGAAATTTTATAAATATAAATATTAATTTATAACTAGATTGTTGAGATCACAATCTTATCTTAAACAATAAACAAGTCCTTTAAATATAATAAAAGTTTAATGAATTTTACAAACTTATTTTATTCACAACGTGTGATGGATTAAAATTTTAATTCAAAAAAGAACCTCTCTAGTAGTCTTAATTTCTTTTTTCCAATCCGAAAAGCCAGTCAAAATGCTCAACAATTTTTTTTTAAAAAAATTTCTTTTGAAGTTATAATATTAAAAAATGGAGTTATAATTATTTGTGTCCATTAATTAAGTTGTAAAATAATTAAAAATAAAGGCACTTGATCCATAAATCCAAATTTAAATTTTTGTTGCTCAAAAGTCCTTGCCCTAAACTATTATATCCATAAGGACATGGTTTTGTGAAATGACCAAATGACCCATATATACCCAATCAACCACTTCACGGATCTGAAAACCATATTTTTTTCCCTACAAACTCTCTCTATCTCTCTCTGTCTCTCTAACACCACCATAGATCTTTGAGTAAGTCATGGCACTGGTAGTAATTCTTGCTGTTGAATAGCACCACCGCTTCTTTAAATCCTCCGTTGCCACAATCGGCGGCGCTGTGATTATCCTCTTCTTCCTCGATGTCGAAGGAGAATTTGTAAGATACATAGATCAAACTAGAGGCCCTACATGTTTGATACTTCAACAACAATGGCAGCAACAATGATAGAGGATGATTGAATGGCGGAAGAAAGAGAAGTCTAAGGTGAGAAATTGAGAGACTTGCCATTGACGATGACCAGTCTCGATTTGAAATTCCCTGTCATTTCTTCATCTGTCGTTCGTTACTGATGCCGCTACTACCATCTTCTCTTCTCGATCTCGTTACTATTTTTTCTTCTCCACTCTCTCTCTCTCTATGTCACGACCCAAACCCGGCCCTATGGGTTTAGCACCGTAACCGGCCAGTAATCCGAGATTACCGAAGGCCTGCTTAACAGAAATACAGTAAAACAGAGTACAGGGCCTGGCGGAAGCCAATACAGTAAATAAATAGTGTCCATTGAGCTGTGACAGTCTGTATGCAAAAAGGCTTTTCATACATTCACACATAAACAGTACAGAACAGTATGTACAATATTCACATTCATTCAACTAGGGACTCAACCCTATAGAACAGTACAGAAAACATTCCGTCTGTACAAAACAGTACGGTCTATACAAAACAGTAAAACAGTACAGAAGGGGAAAAAACGGACAAAACACCCCCAAGCCATAGCATGGCAACTCGGAACCTCGCAGTGAGGCACAAAGGCTGGCTTGACAAAACTGGAGTAACCCTGACGCCTCTAGCTGCGGTCTGGTGCCTGTACACCTACATATATATATGAGCAGTGAGCTAAAGCCCAGTGAATAACATAAAGCGTAAAGGGGTTTAGAATGAATGTCCTTACAGTAATGAAAACAGCTCAATTCAATCAGTATTTCAGTTGTTCAGTACAGTAAACAGTCATATGTGGTACATCCATTAGCATAACAGTAACAGTAGGTCTTGAAAGACCGAACAGTAATGATGGCCATCAGTCAGTAAACAGTAGTGGTTCCACGAGGGAACCGTCAGAGATCTCTGTAACAGTAACAGTAACAGTAAACAGTAGGTACGAAGGATGCCACAGTACAGTTCAGAAATAAAGGACATACATTCATTCAGTAATACCAGTTCAGTAAACAGTTCAGTTCAGTATTCAAAAGATATCAGTTGAACATATCTTTACACAATTGTTACTCACAGAGTTCTGGGCTACAGTATGCTAGAGCGTGTCTCCCCAGTTGCCAACCCTACACAGTTCACAGATTGAACACACTAAGCTACACAGTTGGGAAATCTCATAACTTAATCCCTAATTTGCCTTGGTGTGTTCTACAATGATATCCTCATCAAGATGCCTTAAACTAGGCCTAAGAATGCCTAGGATGGGATGAGGATGCAAAAATACACTTGGAAAATATTTCGCAAACTTTGCTGAAAATAGGGGCTTCGCTCGAGCGAGACTTTCTCCGCTCGAGCGTAAGTCCAAAATCAAAGGCTTCGCTCGAGCGAGGAATCCTTCGCTCGAGCGGTCTGCAAAACAGTAAAAGTACTGGATGCTGAAATTTTACGCGCAATGGTCGCTCGATGGTCGCTCGAGCGGAGCCCTGGACAAAGGTGCTCGCTCGAGCGGGGAATCCTTCGCTCGAGCGAGGAAGCCAAATCTGGAATTTCCAGATTTGCCTCCCAAGCTCAAACCAAGCATTCAACCACTCCAAACTCGACCTCTTGGGCCCAAATTCTGGAAAACATAACTAAATTCAATGTATAACAAGTTTCAAAGCTCAATTTATGAATTCAAGCCCCAAAGGTGAGTCAATTAAAACCACATTCAAACCCATTTTCAAGAATAACATTCAAACATGTCATGTATGAGTTTTAAACCAAATTAAAGCTCCAAAGCTTGATCAAATGGACTCATTTCTTCAAGAACATGATGAATTCATGGAGTATGACCAAAAGATGGACATGCATGTAACCTTTGCCATGAAAACAACTCAAACATCTACATTACAAACATGCATGCATGAAATGAGTTCCAAATCAACACAATGAACCAATTCTAGACTTGAATCACTAGAGGCTCAAGAATCTAACATGAATGAGCTCAAACACAACAAAGAGGGGTTGAATTCCTTACCTAGAGCTTTAGTTACAAGGTGAGGAAGTTAAATTTGCAACCTATGTTCCAATTCCTTCAATTTCCAAGCAATTCACAAGGTAGAACTCAATTTCTCTCCCTCTCCCTCTCTTGGTCGGTTAAGCACAAGAAAATGGTTGAGCAAATGTGTTTTGATTCAAGTATAAGGCTCAAGTGTGTGTATATGAGATAGTGGCAAAATGGTAAATATGGCAAACTCTTTAATTGGCTTATTTTAATCCAATTTAATCATACCTAATCAATTTTCAGATAATTGTACAATAAAATCACATAAATTACGAGGGTCACAGAACACTAATTGGTTTCAGATTCGGCCGCCGATAAGGCCTTCAATTAGCAGTTTAAACATATGAACATGAACAGATAATCATACAGTCAAACAGATATAATGCAATTTAACTCACATATACTCAATCAATTCGGTTTCCAGTTTCAGTCAGTCAGTTCAGTACTTTTAATCAGTTCAATTATCAGTCAGTTATCAGTCAGTATCCGTTTTGTTTAACAGCAATCGGTGATTATCGGTAATCAATCAGTCATTAATCAGTAAACAGTATGGGGGTTGTTACTGTCTCCCCTCTTTATAAAGAGTTTAGTCCTCTAAACTCGAGTTACCTTCATTCTGGAAGAAAACAGGATTCAGTAGAAACAGTTCGGGATATCGTTTAGCCATGTCATCTTCCCTTTCCCAAGTGGCATACACGCCACCATGGTTCTGCCAGTCAACTTTCACTAACGGGATCTCTTTGTTCCTCAGTTTCTTGATTCGTCTGTTTACAATCTGTATAGGCCGTTCCTCGTAAGTGTAGTCATCACTCAACACCACGTGGGTAGGCTCTATTACATGGAAGGGATCCCGGAGATAATCTCTTAACATAGAAATGTGGAAAACGTTATGCATATGCTCCATTTCAGGAGGAAGTGCAACTTGATACGCCACCGGGTTGATTTTCTCAATGATCTCATATGGTCCGACGTATCTCGGTGCTAACTTGCCTTTGACTCCAAAACGAGTCTGGCCTTTCATTGGTGTCACTTTCACAAAAACGTGATCACCCACTTCGTACTCTTTGTCCCGTCTTCTGACATCTGCATAACTTTGCTGTCTACTCTGTGCAGTTTTCAGTCTTTGCTGTATCAGTTTCACTTTTTCAGTTGTTTCATACACAATCTCGGGCCCAAGCAAAGGCCCATCTCCAACTTCTGCCCAGCAAATTGGAGATCTACATTTTCTGCCATACAATGCCTCAAAAGGCGCCATACCAATACTCGAATGGTAGCTGTTGTTGTAGGCGAATTCAGCTAAGGGCAAGTGACTTTCCCAGTTTCCCTGATAATCAAGGACACACATTCTTAATAAATCCTCCAGAGTTTGGATGGTCCTTTCTGATTGGCCATCTGTCTGAGGATGATAGGCACTACTCAGTCTCAGTTCAGTACCCAGTGCAGTTTGTAGGCTTTGCCAAAACCTCGATGTAAACTTCGAATCCCTGTTAGAAACAATAGACACAGGCACTCCATGCAGTCTTACAATTTCATCAATATAAATAACAGCCAATTTGTCCGCATTATAAATCGTCTTGACAGGTAAGAAGTGAGCAGATTTGGTTAGTCTATCAACAATAACCCAAATTGAATCCATACCTTTTCTGGAGCGAGGTAACCCGACGATAAAATCCATCGTGATATGCTCCCATTTCCACTCTGGTATGGGTAGGGGTTGCAATAATCCGGCAGGTCGCTGATGTTCAGCTTTGACCTGTTGGCAATGAAGACATTTGGATACAAAATCAGCAATTTCTTTCTTCATTCCCGGCCACCAGAAATTCTGTTTCAGATCTTGGTACATTTTCGTGTTCCTCGGATGGATAGACAACCTTGAGTTGTGGCCCTCTTGCAGAACTCTTCTTTTCAGTTCAGTATCATTTGGTACACACAGTCTTTCATGAAATTTCAGTACATTGTTCTCGAATTTGAATCCCGGTCTCGGTTTAGATTCTCTTTCTTCGATGATCTTCTTCAAGAAGTCATCCAGTTGCTGTTTCTCTTTAATTTCTTCAATCAGTGCCGGTTGAGCAGAAATAGCAGCTAAGGTTCCACCTTGTTCCCGTAAAACAATTTCAATTTCAGATTTTTCAAGGTCACAAAGCAACTCTTTCTGTCCGGTGAGCAAACATGCTAAGTTTCCAATCGATTTTCGGCTCAATGCATCAGCAACGGTATTGGCTTTTCCCGGATGGTACAGTATCTGTAGGTCATAATCTTTAATCAGTTCCAGCCATCTCCGCTGTCTCATATTCAGTTCTTTCTGTGTGAAGAAATACTTTAAACTCTTGTGGCCAGTGTATACTTCACATGTCACCCCGTAGAGATAGTGACGCCAGATTTTCAGTGCAAATACTACTGCAGCAAGTTCCAGATCATGGGTTGGGTAGTTCTTTTCATGTGGTCTCAGTTGTCAGGAAGCATAAGCAATAACTTTCCCATTTTGCATTAAAACACACCCCAGACCCTTATGAGAAGCATCACTAAATACAGTATAACCATCCGTACCTGAAGGTAAAGTCAGAACAGGTGCAGTCACTAATCGAGTTTTCAACTCCTGGAAGGCAGATTCCCTTTGGTCAGTCCAGTCAAATGATGTCCCCTTTTGTGTTAACTGTGTCAGTGGTAGGGCAATTTTGGAGAAATCTTTGACAAATCTTCTGTAATATCCAGCCAGTCCCAAAAAGCTTCGGACTTCAGTCACATTGGTCGGTCTAGGCCAGTTCACTACAGCTTCAATTTTCTGCGGATCAACAGAAATTCCATTTTTGCTAACAACATGCCCCAAAAACATAACATGGTCAAGCCAAAATTCACATTTAGACAGCTTAGCATACAGTTTCTGTTCTCTTAAGGTTTGTAGGGCAAGTCTCAGATGATGTTCATGCTGTTCTATACTTTTGGAGTAAATCAATATGTCATCGATAAATACTACAATGAAGTCATCAAGGTATGGTTTAAAAATTCTGTTCATGAGGTCCATAAAAGCAGCAGGGGCATTCGTGACTCCAAAGGGCATAACCAAAAATTCGTAATGTCCATACCTCGTTCTAAAAGCAGTTTTGTCAATGTCATCTGGTTTAACCTTCAGTTGATGGTATCCTGATCTGAGATCAATCTTGGAAAACACTTGTGCACCCTGTAACTGATCAAATAAATCATCAATGCGCGGTAATGGGTATTTATTCTTCACAGTTACCTTGTTCAGTTCACGGTAGTCAATGCACAGTCTCAGTGAGCCATCTTTCTTCTTGACAAACAAAACAGGAGCACCCCATGGCGAAGTGCTAGGTCTGATAAACTTCTTATCCAGCAGTTCCTGCAGTTGTACTTTCAATTCTTTCAGTTCAGTTGGAGCCATTCTGTATGGAGCTTTAGAAACTGGTTGTGTTCCGGGAATCACATCAACGGTAAATTCAATCTCCCTGTCAGTCAAATCTCCTGGAAGGTTATCTGGAAAAACGTCTGGAAATTCTCTGACTATAGGAATACAATTCACATCAGTTTTAATACTATCATCAGTAGGCACAGTCAGTACAGAACACAGATATCCTTTACACCCCTTTCTAATTAATTTAACAGCTTTCACTGGCGAAATCAAATACGGAGGAGGTACTACTCCACTCCCATTAAACACAAATTCAGGCAGACCAGGTGGACGAAAAACAACTTGCTTGGTCACACAATCAATAGTGGCATGATATTTTTGTAACCAATCCATCCCCAATATTACGTCAAAATGATCAATGTTCAATGGCAGTAAATCAATAAACAGATGCATATCCCCAACAATGATTTCACATGCGGGGTACATATAAGCACATGTCATGGATCCCCCTACGGGTGATGATACGGCTAGCAGATAGTTCATAGGCTCTAAGGGTCTATTCAATTTCCGTGAGAAAGCATGCGATACATAAGAATGTGTAGACCCCGAATCAATCAATACATATGCATTTTGTGTACAGATAGAGAGGATACCTGACACAACGGTCTCAGTATTTTGCACGTCTCCCGGTACTAGGGCGAACACTCGGCCCTGCCTCATGGGCTCTTTCCCGGTAGCTCTGGGGTTAGGCTTTGGTGCTACAGTTGATGCTGCTGTGCTTGGTGCAGCTTTACTACTGGCTTGTGGAGCAGAGGGGCAGTCTTTAACCATGTGGCCCACCTTGCCACACCTGTAACAGGCTCCAGATAATTTGTAGCAGACCCCCTTATGCTTCTTGCCACACTCAGGACAGGGTGGTATGAATCCACTCCCTTGACTGGGGCTAGTTGTCGACCCCGTATTCTGTTTCTTGTTGGCTGGGTTGTGCTTGCCTTTCTTGAATTTGAAACCCTGCCTCTTACCATGCCATTCAGTTGTTGGTGTTTCAGATTGTTTCACTGCTGCAATGTTCGACTCGGCCATCAATGCCCGGTCGAGGACACCCACAAAAGTCGGTAATTTCAAAACATTTATCCGGTCAAGTATTGCCACATTAAGGCCGCCTTCAAATTTCCTGGCCTTCTTATATTCAGTATCCACCATGTGCGGTGCATAACGGGCAAGTTCAGTAAATTTCGTCTCGTATTCCGCAACAGTCATTATGCCCTGCTTCAGCTGTTCAAATTCAGTCACTTTTCTATCCCTGACACACTGAGGGAAGTACTTTTCAAAGAAGGACTCCTTGAACTGAGCCCAAGTCATAACAGTATTTGTATCACGGATCAACATCCACCACCTTCTAGCTTCTTCTTGTAGGGTGAAGGTAGCTAGCAATACCTTATTTGCTTCCGAGCACGGAAACACTTCAAATAATTTTTCTGTTTCAAGCACCCAAGCTTCAGCCTTTAACGGTTCGAGGCCTCCCTGAAAGGATGGCGGTTTCATTTTACTGAACTTCTGGGTAAGAGCAATTATATCCCCATCATTCACATTCACATTAGGTTCCGGCTGAACCGGAGGAGGAGGAGGTGGGGGCGGTTGGTTCTGTTGTTGTTCCAGTCTAGCAGTTATAAGTTCTATCATTCTTTCCATTCTTTCCATTCTTGCCTCGGTAGACGAGGATTCAGGTTCATTTGCATTGTCCATTTCACTATAAGCAGTTATAACAGTTTTAAACATAAGCAGTCATTTGTTTACCAGTTTAACACATTAGCAGATATTCAGTCACAACGTAATCACACACTTAACATGCTCATGAGATGCCCTAATCACTTTCTAGGACACCCTATAGCTCAGTTGGACACGTGTGTGCGGTATAACTCGTGGTAAGTATCGCTCTGATACCACTCTGTCACGACCCAAACCCGGCCCTATGGGTTTAGCACCATAACCGGCCAGTAATCCGAGATTACCGAAGGCCTGCTTAACAGAAATACAGTAAAACAGAGTACAGGGCCTGGCGGAAGCCAATACAGTAAATAAATAGTGTCCATTGAGCTGTGACAGTCTGTATGCAAAAAGGCTTTTCATACATTCACACATAAACAGTACAGAACAGTATGTACAATATTCACATTCATTCAACTAGGGACTCAACCCTATAGAACAGTACAGAAAACATTCCGTCTGTACAAAACAGTACGGTCTATACAAAACAGTAAAACAGTACAGAAGGGGAAAAAACGGACAAAACACCCCCAAGCCATAGCATGGCAACTCGGAACCTCGCAGTGAGGCACAAAGGCTGGCTTGACAAAACTGGAGTAACCCTGACGCCTCTAGCTGCGGTCTGGTGCCTGTACACCTACATATATATATGAGCAGTGAGCTAAAGCCCAGTGAATAACATAAAGCGTAAAGGGGTTTAGAATGAATGTCCTTACAGTAATGAAAACAGCTCAATTCAATCAGTATTTCAGTTGTTCAGTACAGTAAACAGTCATATGTGGTACATCCATTAGCATAACAGTAACAGTAGGTCTTGAAAGACCGAACAGTAATGATGGCCATCAGTCAGTAAACAGTAGTGGTTCCACGAGGGAACCGTCAGAGATCTCTGTAACAGTAACAGTAACAGTAAACAGTAGGTACTAAGGATGCCACAGTACAGTTCAGAAATAAAGGACATACATTCATTCAGTAATACCAGTTCAGTAAACAGTTCAGTTCAGTATTCAAAAGATATCAGTTGAACATATCTTTACACAATTGTTACTCACAGAGTTCTGGGCTACAGTATGCTAGAGCGTGTCTCCCCAGTTGCCAACCCTACACAGTTCACAGATTGAACACACTAAGCTACACAGTTGGGAAATCTCATAACTTAATCCCTAATTTGCCTTGGTGTGTTCTACAATGATATCCTCATCAAGATGCCTTAAACTAGGCCTAAGAATGCCTAGGATGGGATGAGGATGCAAAAATACACTTGGAAAATATTTCGCAAACTTTGCTGAAAATAGGGGCTTCGCTCGAGCGAGACTTTCTCCGCTCGAGCGTAAGTCCAAAATCAAAGGCTTCGCTCGAGCGAGGAATCCTTCGCTCGAGCGGTCTGCAAAACAGTAAAAGTACTGGATGCTGAAATTTTACGCGCAATGGTCGCTCGATGGTCGCTCGAGCGGAGCCCTGGACAAAGGTGCTCGCTCGAGCGGGGAATCCTTCGCTCGAGCGAGGAAGCCAAATCTGGAATTTCCAGATTTGCCTCCCAAGCTCAAACCAAGCATTCAACCACTCCAAACTCGACCTCTTGGGCCCAAATTCTGGAAAACATAACTAAATTCAATGTATAACAAGTTTCAAAGCTCAATTTATGAATTCAAGCCCCAAAGGTGAGTCAATTAAAACCACATTCAAACCCATTTTCAAGAATAACATTCAAACATGTCATGTATGAGTTTTAAACCAAATTAAAGCTCCAAAGCTTGATCAAATGGACTCATTTCTTCAAGAACATGATGAATTCATGGAGTATGACCAAAAGATGGACATGCATGTAACCTTTGCCATGAAAACAACTCAAACATCTACATTACAAACATGCATGCATGAAATGAGTTCCAAATCAACACAATGAACCAATTCTAGACTTGAATCACTAGAGGCTCAAGAATCTAACATGAATGAGCTCAAACACAACAAAGAGGGGTTGAATTCCTTACCTAGAGCTTTAGTTACAAGGTGAGGAAGTTAAATTTGCAACCTATGTTCCAATTCCTTCAATTTCCAAGCAATTCACAAGGTAGAACTCAATTTCTCTCCCTCTCCCTCTCTTGGTCGGTTAAGCACAAGAAAATGGTTGAGCAAATGTGTTTTGATTCAAGTATAAGGCTCAAGTGTGTGTATATGAGATAGTGGCAAAATGGTAAATATGGCAAACTCTTTAATTGGCTTATTTTAATCCAATTTAATCATACCTAATCAATTTTCAGATAATTGTACAATAAAATCACATAAATTACGAGGGTCACAGAACACTAATCGGTTTCAGATTCGGCCGCCGATAAGGCCTTCAATTAGCAGTTTAAACATATGAACATGAACAGATAATCATACAGTCAAACAGATATAATGCAATTTAACTCACATATACTCAATCAATTCGGTTTCCAATTTCAGTCAGTCAGTTCAGTACTTTTAATCAGTTCAATTATCAGTCAGTTATCAGTCAGTATCCGTTTCGTTTAACAGCAATCGGTGATTATCGGTAATCAATCAGTCATTAATCAGTAAACAGTATGGGGGTTGTTACACTCTAGAAACCATGGTTGATATGCCCAGATCAACCATCTTATCTTTCTTCTTTCTCTTCTTCTCGGCCATCACCGGCGGTCGTGGTGGATATGCCATATCTGGTTGTTTAAACTCCCCAATCTTCTCTCTCTCTCTCTCTCTCTCTCCAGATATGTTTTCAAAATGTTATCTAAATTACATTTTGTTTTTGTTTGTGTTGTGAAGAAGATGGTATTGAATAGATCACAACACAAATATGTTTGAAATGCTTCAATACAACACAGATCTATTTGTGTTTGATCTAAACAGATAAAAAATGAAAATTTGAATAGGTCAATCTCTCCTCTCTCCAAAAGGTTCATATCTGTTCAAAAACAAACTTTGTTGAAATTTAACATATAGGAAAAATTGGCTTGGTTAATTTCAATATATAAGAAAAATTAGAACAAGAATTTCAATAGATAGAATTTCACACAAACAGATTTTAAATAGATAGAATAAAAATTTCAACAAATAATAAAAATTTCAATAGAAAATCAGACAAATAGATTTTAAATAGATATAGAATACAAATTTCAACAAATAACAAAAATTTCAACAGATAATAAAATTTTGACAAATAAAATAAAAAATTTCAATAGATAAGTGTTAATAAAAATTAAAAGGGCAAAATTGGAAACAAAATGTCTTTGAAAATAATAAAATGCACTTCTCACCACAATATTTCACAAAACGTTCTCACCAAAAAAAAAAAAAAAAAGTACACATTGGACCTAACATTTTGCACCCTCTTTAAAATGGATTTTTTAAATAATTTTCTCTAAAAATAATAATACTAAAAGTTTAATAAATTTTACAAACTTATTTGATTCACACATGTGATAATTTAGTTGTTTGTTTCTATTGTATTATTCTATTAATTGGGTTCCCTTTCAAATATTTTGTTTCATTTTCATTATTACATGTTACATTTGTACGTAAAAATAATGTAGAATTTATTAGTTTTGTAAGGAATTTTCCAATTATAATACAATCTGGCATTGAAAAAGAAATTTTTTTTTTGAATAGTCTAGAGTACTTTCTCACATTAGCCATGTCAAGAATTTTAGTGTACTAGGCACGTCCGTTGCACGTGACACGTGATTTTTCATCAACTGTTAGTACTGTAATGTAATATGTAAAACGTTGAATAGAGGGGACATGTGAAGGACCCCATAAATCACAGTGAATTTTTTGAAAAGGAAACTCAGCTTTTTCATTATTTTGAGAAAATGGAGGTTTGCAACTTTTTCCCTGTAAATCAAAGTATTATATTACAGCGGGAAAAAATATCAGAATCATACCTTGTAGCGATGAACCTCGTGGGTAAATCACGTGCTTCCAAAATCTGAACAACGAACCTAACAGTGGAGTGATACTACCAAATGAGTATCACCCACATAAGTCACAGTGCAAAATGACTTGATCGTTGTTTTATGGGAGAGATTCAGAGAGAGAGTCTGGAAAAAATGGTTATGGGTAAAACCACATAACGTATATCCGATATACGTATCTCATAGATTAACCATATAATTTGATATATAACCACATATATATCAATCTATCCATCTATCCATATCTATTGATATGATAGATATAGATATCCTGAATGGTTATCTAAATAAGTTTTGAATTCAAATTCAAACTTATATGAATAAGGTTCAGGTTCAAAGGGTCATGCCACATGGGCGCCCAATTTCTAACATCTCCCACTCGCACATGAGTTGGCATGACACTGCCACATCTCTTATCTCAATCTCCCCAAAAAAGAACAATCTCATACTAGCCAATGCACCGTGCGACTGTTGAGAACACCTGCATGTGGGAGCTCTATACTAGAAACTCAAAATGAGCCAGCATAGAGACACCAACCCAAAAAGAACAGAAATAGTGTCTCATATACCCCAGACCCATCTAATTACACCGGTCCAAAAAAAAAACATCTCTAATCCCTAAAAAAAAAAGCATGTTTGACCCTCTCAATTCTTGCAATATATTCACACTCAATCCGCCTCTCATACAGAGCGATGTGAGTTGCGGGTAGTGAATATACAACAGTGGTGTAATACTAGATGATCTTCCCATTGCCCTCATGCCATTTAGTTTAGGATTGACCGTTTTCCTAGTGATGTCCCTTAAGGCCGAATCATACATAGCAGAACATCAACCCCTTACCTTATGACATAGTCAAAAGTCATAAAAGGGTACATAAATGAAAGTCATATCAATGATGACACATAAGACTCACACGGTGAGGAAACAGGGATCCATTCTCTCACCTCATTACTCGGTCGCCAAGTACATATAGTATGAATACATGCTACGATGGAGTAACTCTTCCATAAAGAGTGACGTCATACTCGATACACCATACAGATATTAGTCTAGCCACTTTCTAGCGCCTAACCCGAATTCTCTATTTGCTCACCGTCCAGGCGCCAAATGAGATCTCGCATCTGGCTAATCATAACAGGCACAACATGGAAAGTGAGTACTAACATCCATGTTTGGTCCTTAACACGACCTCATCTTGGTTGTAACCAAGGCGACATGCATAGTGGATTATTTAAGCCTCTCTTGGCTCCAAATAAAAATAAATCACTAGTCTCATCCTTGCTCGCTCCCAAGCGCCAAGGGCGATTGCTCGTGTGAGTGAGCCAATCTTGCCTACTGACATCATCATCTGCTAATTATTATGACACAAACCATAATAGTGTCAACATCCCATCATCTCAAAATAAGTGATCGATTTAAAAAAAAATGACCACAGCTTGCGCAATTATAGATTCCAAACATAAGCCTTATCAGCATCTCTTGCGATAAGTATATACAACGGAATCCACCATGTGCGCCTCACATGAAGTAATTTAAGATCACTACCTCTTGCACAATAACCTCTCTAAAGATATTTTGGTGACCAATTTGCGTTCATTCTTAATACGCCCAACTAGCACAGATACGCCCAACTAGCGCATTGAATCTTACAAGGAACAAATTAATATACTACTAGTAAAGCATTTTATCCATAGTCTAATGAGCAAGGTCAATGTCTAAACAACTCAGTTGACCATTTACCAAAGATAACACTTATCATGCCGAATACGCCCACATAGCGTACTTTAGGCTCCCATAACAAAGAAAAGATCAAGGAATATAGGTCATCTGTTTCTCCCAAAGACAATCCGAGGATTCACTCAATAGCTAAGGCTCTGGCTTTTATTGATAGGTAAGTCAATGGGTTTGCAATTTTACATCTAGAATCGTTCTAGGATATTCCTTATGTAAGTCATCGAAGACAAAACATGAATTCTCCCAAAGCAATCCCTAAGGATCGTACATCCGAGCATATAAATTACATCACCCATGTCCATCATATCTAAAATAGAGGATTGCCCACCCTAGGTGGTGACAACCTTATAAATTCCTGGCTCATAATGACTAAGTAAGGAAAAACTTCTTTTGGACCATTGATCATGCCTTAGTGGTCTTCATCGATCATCGTTGGCCTATCATGGCTTGACGAAATCTAAGAACCACTATTTGGATAACTGTTTTAGGCTGTAAAAGATTTATTGGAACTAGCAACCTTTTTGCGCTCCTAACTTTTCACCATAAAAGCAGAAGGTAAATCCCTACGGATCTACTTATCCAAGTCTCTAACGAGAAAGTTGGGTCACAATGTCCACAAATCAATGTTCCGAACTTATGTCAATCATAGCCTAAGTCAAAATAACCTCACTCCCCAGGAAGAAGTCTTCTCATGGTCTACACTTTCCTCAATGGTGCGACCTTTCGGTATCTAGCGAGCCTTATGCCTCAACAATGACTATCCAAATTATGCATAACTTTATAACAGTTTTGCGTCATAATGGAAAGTCAACCAAATTATAAAAATGGTTAGTCCTCAAAGACTTTGTCTTAAACTGCGCAACATTGATCCACTTTCTAAAAATAGGGGACTAGAGCCTTAGGCTTTATCCTAGGCTCTTTATCATCTTGCGGAGCAATCATGAATGTTTCCCTCTCAATCACCCAGTGATGACGTGGAAAATTTTCACATTCGCTACCACGCAACTAAGAATGTGGAGTATTCTTCTCTAATGGAGTAATCCATTAGTAGGCACATCACTCCCACTGTCCCTAGGATATTGGAAATTTCTTTCCATTCTCAACTAGGCTACATAGAGCGCTATGCTTAGAATTCTCTATCTTATAGAGTTCCAAAAACTCTATTCACGTCACCTTTACTAATAAAACTTTATGTGACTTAGTTACACTACCACAAAGCTGCTTACCTATATGCACATGACTTGGAGGGTTTGCATGACCGCATACAATAATGCGCCACACGACCCTTTCTGTTTACAAGACAGCATACAATAATACGCTATAGAACCCTAGGTCTTAACTTCGCAATCTTATGAGAAGTAAAATAAAGATAAGCTGCTTAACGGTTACAGATCACCCATAGATGGCTCTCCGCTAACCTATTACTCAAAATGGAGTGTAAAATTTGATATGGAGGGCACTTAGTTAGGGATATAGGCAACAAACTAGTGCAATTTCCAATTGGGAAACATTTTGTGCCATTATCCACCTAACATTAACAATATTTAATTCCTTATCTCTACTACACCGTTGTGTTGTTGAGTACTAGGAATAATCAATTTTCTAAGCATCCATCTCTCTTCACAGAGTTTTCTAAAAATAACTCAAATAGATACTCGGCACCTTAGTCAAAACTAAAGGCACGAAAGCTGTTATCTAATTGATCTCAACCTCATATGTGCAATGTCAAAAATCATCTCAAAACTTTTGACTTATGGGAGATCAAATAGTCTTGACTCAAATGTGTATCGTAATCTATAAATGTGTCGAGATTGAGGCTTAGCTATCATACCCTTACACATATCTAGTCACAAATATCATAGTGGACTAAGTACGCCAAAACAAATGACCTTCTACGGCTTTCCTACTTACTTGTGCGCACCCATTGCGAACAAAGTTACACATTCACATGAGAGCAGGATATAATAAGCGAGTGGGCCCGAGAAGGCCTACTCAAACCATCGTGTCATCATCTCATTAATGTGATTAAGTATAATAAGCTACTGGTTCATGACCAATGTCATAAACTAATTCCAATCATCTTAATGTGTGAGTTCTCGAAGACAAGTTTTAAAGGTTTAAGCCCAACTAGGTAATGACTCACGACTAATTCATATTCACTAGATCATAAAAGGATGTCATGGAGATATCAAGTGCGCCTAAGTCGCAAATTTAACTAGTAAGTGCTAATCCCCTGCACCTTCAAGTCAATTTTATTCTCCATACACTTTACTGCATCTAGTTGAAAGATGACGATATCCTCTTGCTATATCTATTTCTCGCTTCATAGTTACTTGCAATTAATTCTACTATCCACAAGAAGGAGAGAATAAGCTATCAACTATGACAGCTCCAAAGTAACTTAAGTGCGAATTAGGCTAAAGAGTCTAATTCAACACAATGTTCTCACAAGCGATGCGTCAAATTCTTAGAGTCATAACAACCTTGTTGGCCTTGACCTTTTCATCACTATGCCGCAACATTTGTGCTTAGTGCTAAACGTTATTCAAAAACGTTAGCCTAGCTAAAGAATCATACAAAGAAGCCCCTAAACGTTATTCAAAAACGTTAGCCTAGCTAAGGAATCATACAAGAAGCCCCTCTTCATGTCTCACACTTAAGTGTGGAAACAGTAAGTGTCCAGACTTAGACAAGTTGGCAATGCTAATAGATTTTGCAGTTTCTAAGCGCTAATCTTTTCACTTAGTGTTAATAAATTTTGTAGCTTCTAAGCGCTAATCTTTTAACTTCACGTGATATTTCAACGCACACTATTATAGTGCATGAAATTTTGCTCCATCCACTCCCAATAATTGGGTAGAGAGAAAAACACTGCTCATACTGGCTACTCGTCTTACACTTAATGACTAATTTATTTAAGCTCGCATTTCTTGGATGACGTGACTCTTGAATGTTACTTTATCTAATGATGTAACATTATTTACAAGTCAAATTACAAAGTCAATCCGCGCAGCTCAATAATCAAGATCATATACAGATCTATTGAGAGCTTACTAATTTCATAACTCCAAAACTCACCAACCAAACTACGTAGCGTGCCGCTAACCATAGCGCACACATTAGTTTTTATTATGCCAAACAAGGCAACAAAACTACGGCGACTTTGAGTCATGTTTCCTTACTTTGACTCAATTAAGACTTGACCTAAAGTCTCCAAGACTTTTGCTCATCTAAAGAACGGGATTACTTTATTCACATTTGAACATCTTTACTAAGTCTTGGTCAACCAATTAACTTCTATAAGCTAAGTCAATTTGGAGAGAAATTCGCATTGGAATTAATTTGATTAGCATAATATAATTTTGCCACAAAAATTTAAATTAAATAGTGACAATATTACACAAGTCGCAAAATCGAAAATCCGCTATGCTTGTAATCATCTCTTGCGCCACAGGTGACAATTATCTAAAATTTAATTTAATTTATGCGCAAAATATTGGTTTTCGGGAGTTAATCTACAAAGATTTCTCTCAACCAAATAACCTCCCACTGACTATGGCACGTCTAAAAGCATGATAAAATATTCTAATTCCATACAATAGCATCATAATGTAGATTCACAATCAACTCATGCTATGTTACATTTAATAACGGAATTAAAATAAAAAAATAATTAATCATGCTATTCTAATTACAACATATGCAAAAAATAACAATATACTGTATTTAATATTCAGATTATGCCATAACAGAAAGTATATCATTCTGAAATTTTCTGAAATTTTTCTGAATTTTTCTGGAATTTTTTTCTGGAATTTTAAATAACTAATAAACACACATAAAATTAGAAATAAATATTCAAGAATCTGGTAAAATGCAATAACCATACCAGTAAATAGTAAACTACAACAATAGTCTACAATAAAAAATTCAGTCTCAGAAACTTAATCATGCAACACCAGATGCATTTTAAAGCAGAAATAATGAATTATTATTTCAGGAAAAATATTTTTTATTTTCATAAAATTTTCAAAATTTTACAGAAGATAGAAAATGTAATTCTGAATCTAACAGTACTAACCATGCTTAAAACAAAGCTATAACGAATTACTTATGACCATTTAACGTAATTCAGAATTAAAAAAAAAACAAATAGAGCCTTAGAACCAAGCCAACTGGGAAAAACGGCTCGGCTTGGCTCGCGCCGCTCAACTCAGCGTGAAGCGGCTCAACGGCGGTGCGGCGCATGGCGCACGCGTGGCTGCGCACGTGGCGTGGCGCGGCTAACGCGCGCGTGGGAAGGGCACGGACAGCGCCCGCGTGGAGCGTGTGGTGGCGCGTTGAAGCGCGTGGAACCGCTGGGCGGCGTTGTATAGCACGTGAGGCACACGCGCCGGCTTCCACGGTGTTTTCTAGTCTAATTTTGGTACTGTCGGACTCCACTTTTCACAATAAATACATTTATAGTCTCAAAAATGACATTTAATGGACAAAAAAATGAGATGTATCACATTCTCAATCTAATTTTCATGCAAATAATATGTATGTATATTTGTATAAAAATATACACATATTTTATCGCATACAACTAAGCACGAAAATACCCATAGTAGGCTCTGATACCAATGTAAATCGAAGTATTATATTACAGCGGGAAAAAATATCAGAATCATACATTGTAGCGAAGAACCTCGTGGGTAAATCACGTGCTTCCAAAATCTGAACAACGAACTCAACAGTGGAGTGATACTACAAAATGAGTATCACCCACACAAGTCACAGTACAAAATGACTTGATCGTTGTTTTATGGGAGAGAGTCAGAGAGAGAGTCTGGAAAAAATAGTTATGGGTAAAAACCACATAACGTATATCCGATATACGTATCTCATAGATTAACCATATAATCTAATATATAACCACATATATATCAATTTATCCATCTATCCGTATCTATTGATATGATAGATATAGATATCCTGAATGGTTATCCAAATAAGTTTTGAATTCAAATTCGAACTTATATGGATAAGGTTCAAAAGGTTCAGGCTCAAAGGGTTATGCCACATGGGCGCCCAATTTCTAACATCCCCATTTTACAACTAGTCCACAATCAAGGCGGTTGGGTCCAAGAAGAAACTTTGATAATATTTTTTGAAGCTAAGGTTTCCAAGATACGAGAGTGGAGATGGCCTAAACGCTGATGCCAAGTTGAATCTTCAACCTTGCCTGCGTTAATTGATACGAATGCATGTTCTGCTCCTTCATCAAGTGCATAAAGTTGTCCTTTCGTACTCCCTTTTGCTAGGACTCTTTGAGTTATGGGATCCTTTATCACAAAACTGGATGATGAGAATTAAAAAACACAAGAATTTTCATCAGTAGCTGACTTATAAAAAGTAAATTCTTCTTTAAATCTAGTACGACTAACACTTTTTGTAGTTTAATGGAACCAACTGAAGTTGATCCAGTATGGGTTATAGGGAGCATAGTGCCATCACCAATATAAACTTTTGTGTTACCTTGATATGGAGAAATGGAATGAAGAATGTTGGTGTCTGATGCCATATGAGAAGTTGCCCCTGTATTTGCATAAAAACTTGGATCTTTTTCGGTAGGCAAAGACATTGCTACAAATGCTTTGAGGCAAGTCTTCACTTTGTTATGCATGATCAAACCTATACCAGCATTTCAAAACAGTATGACCATTGCTTCCACAAATTTGACAAGAAACATTACCTCGGAAAGATTGTGAAGCTTGTTGTTTGGATTTTGAAAAAATTTGCTGGTCATTTTTTTTTTTTGGCCTTGTTGTGGTTGCAGGTTATTATTTGTGAAAATTTCTATTATTTCCACCACCTTGATGATTATAGTTCCTAGCCAGAATAAAACCTTTGCCTCGTGAATTAAAATTACGTCATCCATTGTTCCTACTGTGGCCTTGCTCTCTTTGAGCAACAAAGGCATGAGCAAAGTCTGTTGCCTTTGCCTTTTCTTCTTTGTCTTGAAAAGCCAGTTGTTGTTCCAAGCCCTGTAGGCCCATGACATACTGACTGTAAGTAGGATATGGAGGTTTGGATAGAACCGCCAATTGTAGGCTTGGTAACAAGATCCCATGGTTCTTGATAGTTGGAAGACTTTGTCTACATCCTCCATAGGTTGTTGTATTGTAGCAAGGTTATCACATATGAGTTTAAAATTTTGAACATGGTCATCCAATGGTTGGTTGCCCTTCTTAATCATAGCCAACTGGTTCTTCAGATGCATTTCTTTTTCCTTTGTAGAAGTAAGAAAATGCTCTTCTAGATATTTCCAATTTTACTGTGCCGTGTTACTTCCAACAACCAAACCAAGAACTTCTTCTGTCATGGTCCCTAGGAGCCAACTGGTAAGAAGTCCATTATTAATCCAAATTTCATAATTTGGATTTTGTTTCTAATCTCTCCCTCTTTGATGGTTTCAGTCGATTCCTCTTTCTTAATATGATGAAAAAGTTATGAACTACGTATAAGTGGATAAATTTGTGATTTCCATAATAGAAAATTAGAACTAGAAAGCTTGACTGATACCAGGCTTGTCATTTGATGGAAGCTCTGAATAGTCTATATTGACTTGTTCTTTGACATGGTTGAAACGCTACTTGCCTCGGTCTCAGATATAGAAAGCACACTACTATGATACCATGAAAAAACAACAGAAAATAGTATTTGTGAAAGATAATTCACCACACTCCTTTAGTGAGTCTTTAGTTTATATATAGAGTCAATGATTTACAATCAATAAGGGAATTATTACAATGCAGGCTGAAATTATGCATAGGAAATTAGAATAAGATTGTAATCTGCAATGGAATCTCATTTGATTGTGGAATGATTCATTCAATTTCCTTAACTGAATCATTGGCTTGAATGGCTTGAGTGGTCTGCTGATTTTTTTGCGCTAAATATTTATCACTAGCACTCTCTCCGTTTACTTTTAACATGGATTTGGGTATTACTCTTTTCCATGAGAGATGATGTAGATTCATATTTACTTCTTTGATTTAGTTATTTAGCTTTCATTTCATATCTGTTTCTTCTATGATCATCATTCATTTCCAATATCTTTGATGATCAAAGAAGTCTATCATCTCATCCTTCCTTCCATGATGAGTATGATAGTTCTCTCTCCTTGTTTTTCTTCCTTAATCATCATTGTAGACACCCCATTTTTGACCGTCCTCAAGACTTGGACGTCACCGTTTGAACACACGGTGATCTTCCATGTTTGTATTCGTTTGGAGTTCCCGGAGGTCTCGGCTCGCGCGCCTTGCCTCAGGATCCCCTAACTCAACCGTTTAGTGTCTGGTTTTGCACCAAACACTTGCATCTTGCCCTTGAGAGGCAGGGTGGGGCTTGTAGACCATCCCCACCCACCACCGGCAGTGGCTAGAGGCCACCGGCTGGTGTTTTGCTGCCACCGGCAATTTTTATTGCCGGCCGCACTTTTTGTTGCCGGTCAGCACTATTTTGTGCCGGTCGGCACTCTTTTTGGCCAAGATGGCATTTTTGGCCGGCTGATTGCTGTTCATCTGCTTTTGCAGATTTTTTTTAGACAGCTGTCTTGCTTTTGCATCCCTCCATACACGTGTATGGAGGGATCTCCCTCTTGTAAAGCTTGTCTTGTAAGCTTTACAAGACATATAGAGAGAGGCTCTCTCTTGTTAGAGAGGTTGGAGAGAGTTGAGATATTTTGAGAGCAAAAAACAGCCATTGTTGAGCTCTTGTTCTAGGGTTTGAGTTAGATACACTTTCTATCTCTCTTTCCCTCTCATTTGTGCACTAGGGGTTTTGTGTCTTACTATTGCACACAAACACCTAGTGTTTCACCTTCCTTTGGCTCTTGAGATTCTAAAGGACTGGTTTTGAGGTTTTGGTGTAGGATCCAAGCTAAAGGAGGCCATTGAAGCACCATTTGTGAAGGGGTCATCAAGGGTGAGAATCTAGTCCTATTTTCTCCCATTTTTGCATTGATTTTATACCTATCTTAGAGCTGTTTTTGTGCTTATTGTATAACATAAAAAAGTTCTGTTTTTAGACCCTCTTTGTTGTTTATTAAGAGTGTTTTGTTGTTTGAGGGTAGTTGACCACCCTTAGGCCTTGAAAGGCCTCATTTTGAGCCATTTTGTGTTAGCTCCGGATTTCAGTGGTGAAGATGATGCCTTGAAGTCCCAAGAAGGAGAGGGCCACCCCCTCTCCTTGTTGTCCTTGAAAAGGGCATATTTTGGCCTCTTGAGAGAGCATTATGCTTGAGTGTGTGTTGAGCATGTTTGGTCTGTTTTTCATGCTTATATATCCATAATATAACATGATTTCAAGTTGGTTTTGGTACTCCATGCATGCTTAGCATAGTTGCCTTGTAATGCCATGTTTATGCCTTAATGTGCCTTAGGTTGTTAGCCTTTGTGGGAGCATGTTTTAGGCTTAGTCTTGTGAAGATTATGTGCTTATTTTGCCATGTTTTAGGTCTGTCCATAAGTGTTTGGGTCGATTTTGGCATGCTTGATATAGCTCCTTTGTATTTGGGCTTGTTAGCCTTGAGTATGTGCATGTGTAGCATGACATCTTTGCATCGAATTGGTGATTTGGGATCCCTCCACATGTTATTTCAGTCCCATTTCCATGCTTGTTTGATTGCCTTGCATGCATCTTTAATGCCTCTTAAGCTTGTGTAGCAATGCTCCATGTTTCGGTGTTTATGCATGCCTTTGTTTTTGAGTCACTTAGATGCCATCTAAGTAGTCCTTTAGCTTTGTTTTAACATGCTAAACCTCTGATTTTGGTCCTTCCTTTCATGCCATGTTTGGTCTTGTTAAGTGTAGTCCAATACCCCATTGATTTGCTTTGAACACTTAGGCCATTTGGTGCATGCTTGGCTTAATTTGTTGCTTGGTTTGGCACCATGTATTAGCATGATTTTCAGAGCTTATGTTGCATGCTTTTAGTCCATGAATGCCTCTTTCAAGTGTGCTTGAATGTTGCTTGCTTTGTGCTTAAGTGTTGGCCTTCAATTAGGTACATGTGTGCATGCGCTTTGGTCTCCATTTTTGGGCATTAATGGCTACTGTTTTAGGCCTATTTAGAGTTGCCTAATTCATGCATAAGTCCATCTTTGCATCCATTTGCATTGCCCTATGTTTGCTTGTATGCTTGCATGAGTTTGTTGCCATGCCATGTTGCATCCTTAGCTTGTATGCCTAGGTTGCATTGCATCTTGCATGCATGCCTTGTTCCTTGAATTGATGATAGGAATTGGGCCTTGTTTGGTTGGATTTGGTTTGCATGCATTTGAAATCAAATTTGCATACTTGGTTCTTTGGGCCATCATGCATGGAAATGCGTAATTGATGGTCCGAGAATCGAGGCACATGCCCCTTTGAGTCATTATCATGATAAGGGACATGGTTGGTGCATACATGCCTTGAATTGTGCTGCCATGCTTTGTTTTGCCCTCTGTTGCTGTGAGTTGCAGGTTCTGCAGGCTTTCTTTGCCGACCGGCAGTGTAAGGTGCCGGCCGGCAATCTTTCCTCTGCCGACAACTCCATTTTGTGCCGATGGCCACACACCAGTGCCGGTGGTAATTCCACTCAGCCGGTGGTACTCCACAGTGTCCAGGGATGCAGTCCTGAGGTTTTGACAGCCTCCAGAGGAGCAGAGGAAAGAAAACAGAGGCAGCTTGTGCATGGCGGCGCGTTTCCCGAGGCGATTTATCTGCTTTTCTTAGTTTATTTAATTCGTTAATTAAATTAATTTGTAATATTAATTAGCTTGCGTAGTTAATTAATTTGTAATATTTATTTGGTCCCTCCGAGCGAGGGCAAATCTGTAATAAGTGTGCGTGGGTGGTGTGTATGTCTTCCAATCCCCACTTCTTTCTTCCCTTTTACTTACCTGCTTTGATGGTTAGTATTAGGGCACGTTTAATTTAGCATACCTTATGCTATGCATGCGTGCATCCATACATTTGTATTACATACATTAGGCTCGGTACATCATGCTAACTGCATTTGTACTTCAAATTCTAAACTGAATATGTGATAGTTGTGCATTTCTCACATGCCATGTTTAGGATAGCCGAGCCTATTCTAGCAACACTTTGTATGCGATGCATTAGGCACTTAACAATGGACTTGGATCATGCATGTTTGCTAACGAGTTCTTTGTTTTGGCACGGAGTACGACGTAAGTATTTCCGCTTTAGCATATCGCATGAGTGTGAATGTTGCCATGTCAGCATGCTTAACATGTGGCTAGATGCTTATGTGTTATAAACTGCTTGGATGCCTGTGGGTGAAGGTTGGATTGTTTGAGTTGGAAGAACTCATTGAAATCCGTGTTTTAGCCTACTTGCGAGTAGCAAATCCAAAGCATTTTCCAAAACAAACGGATATGCAATACTTGTTTCCAAATTAGGCAATCTAGTCTATACTTGTTTGCTGCGCGCATAACATAGTAATTCTAGGCTAATGAATGGAATAAGAACACATAAAGGTTTCAAATACGGATATCACGGTTAGTAGAGGCCGGTCTTCGGACCGGGCGAAAAGGGGTGCTCATAGCTGACCTTCCCCGATCGTACCCAAGCTCCCGAGCCGAGACAACTCCGGTGATGACGGACATGTGGCCTTCGGCACCGAGTCAGGGTTTCCTAAATTTCCCCATTAAAAAAATATTTAGGTGGCGACTCTGTATCTGGCAAAGCAGTCCATGTTTGGCACTACTTTTTCAAAAATCTGTTTCTCAAAACGATTTGCCAGATTTGGACTCTTTGGTTCAGATTAAGAACCGTGACACAAGTCGAGTCCGAACTGTAGTAACCCCAAATGAACAGAACGGGACTCATCCTTTCGGGGCGTTCGGGGACGTCTACAGTTTCTGGCGACTCTGCTGGGGAGTTTGGAGAGCTTGACTCGAACTCATGATATCCTGTTTTGATTTCGCTTATGTGTTTCTTTGCATTGCATGTGCATTGGTGCGCCTAGGAACACAGTGTTTGCCATCTGCCATTCCTGAACGGTTTGCCGGAGGCTTGTCTTGTCAAGGCATGTCCATAAGGCTGACCGGCTATGGGCTCTGACAGCATGGGAACACAAACCCCGGTTTACCGGGGCACCCTTTTTGACCATTCGACCTAGTACATGTTCGGATCCATAGTGACCATCCCAAGAATAGGACAGGTTGCTTACCCGATGTTAGGTTGTTTGAAACCGCTGTGTGCGTAGTGAAGCCCTAGCTCCTGACAAAATAGGACAGGGAAACCCTACCCCAACATAGGGGTGTTTTGGCTCTCTCTTACTTGCTATGTGCTTTTAGAGTGTATCTCTACAGGGACGCATATACCAGTTTGCGAGTTTGAGTATCGGGCCCGAGGGCACCAGAATCAGTATTGTTGAGAATCAGTTATCAGGAATCAGTTATCCGCGGGTATCAGATTCAGTATTTTGGGAACAGAAATCTGGGAACAGTGATCAGCAGTAGGGTACAGTTGTTTGGCTACGCCCGTATTCGATCAGTTTGAGGCTAAAATGCTGTTTATTTCTCCATTCAGTTCAGAGAGTCGCAGAGTTGATACAGAATAGCCAGTGTCTCCCCTTGCTGAAGCAGGATTTATGGCGGCACAAAATACCGAAGAAGTTGTGGTTATGACGGCTGCATTGGAGCAGGGGACCGCTCCGCAGAATGAGGCCAGCATCAGTGTGTCACACCCACCCAGGTCGCCCGTTGTGCACCCGGTCTGGGCTCCCCAGTTATATCAGGCTCGTGAGCCCACCCCCTTTGAGTTGATGGGAATGATAGGCGATCTCCAAAGGTCTGTGGCGGACCTCGCCTATGGAATGTCGGCTTCACCGCCAGCGGCGTCGTACGCCGGGAATTTCGTACCACAGGAACCCCCGCTACTAGGGCGGATTGTGATAGAGCTCAGCCAGCCAGAGGTGGCTTCCAGCTACAGCCGCGACATGCCAGCACCAACTCAGACCCTTGATCAGGTTGACACCAGAGGAAAGGATAAGGCAAAGGTAGATGCCGACCCTATTGAGCAACTGCTGTGGGCAGTCGAGGCTCTGAAAGCCAGAGGGATGAACAAGCAACAAACATCTGCAATCGTGATCAAAGCTGTGGATGATGCTTTCCCCGCTCCAATCAAAGGCAGTTCAAGCCAGGCAGAAAATCGGGATGGGCCCCGTCATGCCCAGACAATTCCTGTAGTTCCCAACCCTGCACCGGGAAAGGTTCAAAAAGCCAAGGCAGCGCCAGCCGATCCTTTCGCCAGCGCATCTGGCAAGAATCCTCAAACTGCAAAGTACCTGCCCCGAGGGCGCAGGGTCTTTCACGACCTCCACATGCCTTTGTCTAGGGCATTGCTGATATTGGCGAAGAATGGGCATCTTAAGCCTTTGGAGCCTCGGCCACTCCCGAAGAATCTCCCTGCCACTCATGATGCCACCTTGTACTGCGCGTACCATCAACAGTCCGGTCACAGTACCGATGGATGTTCCCGCCTTCGTCATGAAGTGCAGGATTTGATTGATAACAAGGTTATCCTACCACCCACCTTAGGCAAGCCCGTCACCACTCAGTTGTTGGATTTCGAGGGCTCAGATACTGCGAGTATGTGAAGTGGACCGCCTGCGGGCAACATTTGGTGTATTTTTGAAGCGTCTGGCACGCATTTTTGAGCATCGGTGAAACCGAGTTTTGTAAATCCTGGCTTGGATGTCGAGTCAGTCTTTTGTTTTGGGTCTGTCTCTTTGTCTTGAGTCAGTCTTTTTTTTTTTTTTTTTTGCTTAAGGGTCTGTCTGGTTGTATCGAGTCAGTCCCCGTTGTATATAATACTAGGTGATTCTGGGGTTGTTGTCCCGAACGCCATTTTGTTATTATCTGTTTTTGTTTTAAGTCTGTTTCTACCGAGGGGCCAGTTGCACCAACAAAGCCGATTGAAACAGCTGTTGCTATCTCAAACTTCATGCTTGCTTTCAGCATAAGTGCCAGAGAATTTGATTGGGCTGACAGTACATCTCGCCTGCTCTCTTGCGCGCCAAACTCTTTGCATTAACCTAAGTTTTCCAAAAACAAACCTTTTGTACACTGCGGTGATGAAAACGAAGAGGAAGGAATTCCTCGGGTTTTGCAAAACTTTGATCATTTTGAGAGAAAGAAAGGCGTGCTAAGCCTTTTTATGAATGAAATCATGCTTGTCGGCGTGAGTACTGGGAAGGATCCTGGCCTGATCCAGATTGGTTCCACACTATCTTCGGCGCGAGCGATTTGTCGCTTTCTTAAAAACATTCAAAAACAAATGTTTTACGCGGCCCTGTGAAGACCTGTGTGGAATTGCTCTTGAGATTGCGCAGCCTAGGATCGCTCTCGGCCTCAAGATTCAACTCACCCGCTCCGAACCTTGGACCCGTTCAGAACATCTAAACGGCCGATTGTCAGAAAAGGCCCGTGTGGCCAATTTTGAAGCAGCCCTCGACCAAGAGGCGCAGAAATCGAATCAGAAGGAGTGGATCTCGCCGGAAGAAGCTCGTGGAGCAACCGGGATGGATTCTCCGCAAATCACCGGAACAGCCGTTCTCCTGGACACAGAGAGGCTTCAACTTCAAAAAACCATTTGACATGGACTTGCTACACTTTTTACCCTTTGAGAGGCTCGCTGGGTCGAAAACCCAGAAGGGCGACCCAGGCAAAAGTTAGAGCAAGAGAAAAATACAGAAAAGCAAAAAATAGCAAAAAAGCAAAAATACAAAAAAGAAGAAAATAAAAAGAAAAGACAAAAGATACAAAAAAGAAAAGAAAAAGAAAAATGTAAGAAAAAAGAAATAGAAGATGAAAAGAAGCTCGCAAGGTCGAAAATCCGCATTGGGCGCCTTGGCAAAAGTGAGAGCCAAACAAAGTGAAGGTTAAAATACCCGAGTGTACCTTAGCCGGAACTACGTGAGGCTTGATTCCCATGTTTGGGATACGTAGGCAACTTCATCATGAAGTCCAGCCCCCAACGTTTTCACAGCGTTTCAGTCCATGCAATGGTTTCAATTTCATCCCCAAAGTCCAGTGGCCAACACCCTTCAAGGTGATTGTGTCCATATATGTGTTGTGACCGTCTTCGTCATCGCTGTGTCCAAGAGCTCGACCACCGCCAATGAAGACTGTCTGCAGATTGCTGTGGCACCATCCCAAACAAGGGGCAACTTTCCGTTGCCACAAGCCGTCGTGAGACGCCATTCAAACTAGGGGCAACTTTCCGTTGCCTCCCATCCCCCTTCAAACCAGGGGCAATTTTCCATTGCCTCCGATCCGAGGTTGCGCATCTCAAAGAGTAAGTTCCATGCTTGTTGAACATCAACTGTTTGAAAATTAGTTTTTGAAATTTTTTTACTGAGGTTGACTATTTTCTCGAAAACTATTCCATTTTCCAAAACTGGACCATTGTCTTGGACCCAAAAGGAAAATTTTCAGTGCTTGCAGCCTGACTTGCATACTTTTCAAATCAAAAATCGAACAAGTACGTTAATCCGACTCTCATTTTGATCAAAACTGTTTTAGTGAAAAGCAAAAACGAAAAGAATGGTTAAAATGATGAACTAGGGGCACAGTTGAGCCAGGCGTTCTGTCTTTCCCCCGTCATCGACGTATTTGCTAGAAAGGCGCTCTACCCGCCAGAAGAAATAGCTGTGAGCTAACGGCATCGGGCGTGAACCCGCAACTTTCTATTTATCCATCAATCACCCCGGGGAGGGATGAAAAATGAGAGAATGAAGAATAGAGAGGTGTAAGTTGAGAGAAAAGTGAAGAAAAGGGTTTCGAGAAAAAAAATCCAAGCTTGAGAGTCGAGTGATGTGAGAATCACAAATCAGGCAGGGTGGGAAACAATACCCAGTTTGAACTGGCTCCTCGTGGTCCAAGGTCCCCCATCTTCGTTTACGCGTCTGTGTGTCGTGTCTCTTTGATTTGACAATCTCGTCTTTTGTTTTTAGTCTTTCCCGAGCGTGTCTCGTTGTGTTTAGGTCGGGTACCTATATTTGAGTCCTCCTCGCTGTGTTCAGTTGTAGGCTCGATACCCCGGTTTGAAAAACCCTCATTCGATTTCAAAAATCACTTACACTCGGAATGCTGTGCCATTCTCTACATTTGAGCATGTTTCAACCCTAGCTGGTTTCACCGCTGTAGGCCGTCTTGTCAGATTGGGCTGTTTTGTTTAGAATTTGCTGCGTGCAGGATGAACCGAATGCTGTGCTAAGGGCTGTATACAGATTAATCCCCAGTAGAGCAAGGGCTGTGTGTCCAGAATCAGGCAGTGGGCTGCTTGGGTTATTTTGCTGTTGGCTGTTTAAGTTATCTGATTATTGCAGTGCAAGTGTTCAATTTTCAGACAGCTAATCAATTTCATTTACATTGAGGTGTAACATGATGAGATGCAATGCAATACATGAGATATGTGAATGTAACACTTTTTAAGCAAAAATCTGTTCATTTAACTATCTTTTCGAATGTACAAGTTTTGGAAACAAAAATCTGCCTGCGGCAGTACAAGGTAATCTATCTACCAACAAAAAGAAGAGTAAAAAAAGAAGAAGATAGCAAAAATCTGCATCTGTGTCGAGCACTCCGGGGGGCCGTCAGTCCGTCCTAGTCCTCTTCCTGGACGAGGGTCCAGGAGCATCATTAGCATCGTCATCAGAGCCCGAGCTAGAACCGCCTCCGGTCTCCTCCTCTGATGACTCTGACTCCGCCTCTGACTCCTCGCCATCATCATCGTCCGGGACTGGAGCTCGCGAGCTACTCCCAACATGAGTACGCCCTCTCCTGGTACGGGGAAATATCCTGCCCCCCTCATCTCTCCCCCGAGCAGGGACAGAAGGTCCGGCTGGAGCACCTCCTGCCATGGGAATCTGGAAAGGAGGCTGAAAAAGCACACAAAAGGGAAATGCATCAGTATACTGTAGACAGTCTATCAGTGCAGAATGCAATGCAGAGTACAGTGTATGAATGCCGTGAGCAATTTATCAGTGCAGAATGCAGTGTATGAATACAGTGTATGAATGCCGTGAGCAGTTTATCAGTGCAGAATGTAATGTCGAGTACAGTGTATGAATGCCGTGGGCAGTTTAACAGTGCAGAATGCAGTGTATGCAGTGTGTCAGATGCTGTGAGATCAGTGTATCGGGTGTTGTGCCGTGCATCAGATTATGTAAAGCAGTATATGAATGGTTTGAGGCCAATGTCAGAAGGACATACCGGTATGCTGTAGAGGGCTAAGAGGTCAAAAGTCCGCTGAAGCATCCCCATCATCGAGGCATTCATCGCCAACGACTGACGGGTGTACTCAGAAGAGGCCTGCAAAATATCAAATGCATCAATATTCTGTGGAATATCAAATAGACTGAAAATGAAATAACTGTACAAAAATGCAGTAATACGTACCGGTGGTAAGTCGGGGACATCAATGAACTCGTGACCAGCCGGTGGAGGGGCGAAGGGGATCTGATAGGTCGACCCACCCTGCCCCTGGAAAGTCAGTACAGCGGGCAGGGCAGGCCAGCCAGCTCCCCGTCCTCCCTGCACTCCACCCCTACCACGGACCCGGGCCCTCCTCGAAGATCCAGCCCCTGCTCCCGCTCCGGCCCCAGCTGCCGATGCCACAGGCCTGGCCCCCTCTGCTCGACGGCCGCTCAGGGGGCGCATCAGGTACGTCCGCACGTACTCCTGATAGTCTCCAGTGCCTCGGAAGCCGGCCTCCTCCCAGCCGATGGAGTAATCATCCAGCTGCTCAGTGGTGAGCCCCTCGGTCTCCCTCATGTCTGCAGGAGGGGGAACCGGGACTATCTGCTCAGGTAACCCTAGGGTCTGGCGTAGAAAACGCTCCCCCAGGTACCAAGCCCGACAGACCGGGCCCTCAAGCAAAATCCGGAAACGCGAGGTCTCCTCCGCACCAGGGAACCGACCCCGCATCGCCGCCGGCATAGGAGCCCACGGCCGCCATGTGATCTGAAAATGACAGACAGTTTGTTGTCTACTGTTATTGAAATATACAGTTGAAAAGCGAAGCTTAAATGAACTGAAAGTAAAGCATACCTCCGCGGGGGTGATGGTGTCGAAATATCGGCGGAAGAAGCTAAATGTCTCCCGTGGTCGCCGGGTGCATCTCCCGTCGAAACGACTCGAAAACGGGACGGCCAGGGGAGTCTCCACAACTGGCACGGGGGCAAGCCTAGGAAAGTAGGCGTAAACCCACAACTGCAAAACAGATGTCAGTATGACCGTCAGATAAAGCAGAAATGGCAGAGCCGTGTGTTGTGCAGTGTATTGTGTGCAGTGTACAGTGTGAGCAGTGTACAGTCAGTGTAAAGCAGAATGTATGTGTGTGCCGTGTGTACAGTATACAGCAAGTATAGAGCAGACTACAGTGTGTGCAGTGTACAGAATACAGAAAGTACAAGACAGAAATGAAAAAAGCGGAGAAGAAATGTACCTCCCATGCCCGCCAATAGTCTCCAAGCAGCTGGCCGCTGCCGCGCGAAGCCGAGCTCATGTACCTGTAAAGGGTGGCCAGAGCAGCGCCGCCCCAATCATAGTGCAAGATGTCCCGGACATCCACCAGTGCGCTGAGAAGACAGAGAGGCATGGTGTTCGCCCGGTCGGCGAAGATGGTAGTCCCAAATAGGAACATGAGGAAGCCGCGAGCATACCTCTCCACGTCCTCCGAGGTCATCTGCGCCTCCTCCTCCAACACGGGCTGGACTCGAAACTGGACCTCGAACTAGGAGTATCGGACGAAACCTGGGCGAGCTAGAGGTGGGGCCTCACCTAGCAGATAGACCTGAGCGGCGGTCCACTCATCCATCGCGATGTCAAAAGGGATCGGATCCCCCCTACCCCGATGCCTGTGAGCATCGAGAAATCATGAGGGGTCATCGTCATATCCCCTGCAGCAGAGAAATGAAAAGAATCGGTGGTGTCCCACCACCTCTCCGCCAGAGTGGCGAGGAGAGGTCTGCATGTGGACAATCTGGAGAGCCCTCGGCAGAAGGTGCCGAAGCCCGCCCGGTCCACGATGCGTCGGACTGCGTCGGGGAGCTCATCATACCACTCCCGTGCACCAGTATTCCCATACCCGCGGATGGTATGGGAACCCTCCTGTAAACAGAAAATAACGGTGGCAAGACAACATTCAAAATGCAATTTTGAAAAAGCAGATAAAGCATGTGTGCAAGTTTGACAAGTTTCAGGCAAATACCGGGTGCCGTTGTGCTTACAGTGAAATACGTGCGATGTGTCAGCGTGTTTGGGTGTTTCAGAACAGATATAGCATGCATGCAGGTTTGACAGATTCAGACAAATACTGGGTGCCAGTGTGTATGCAGTGAACTACAGTGAGTGCGGTATGTTTGAGTGATTCAGGGCTAGTGCAGTGTGTGTGCATGTGTCAGTCTCAAGCAGATATCAGTTGTGTGTATGTTTACAGTCAACTACGGTCTACAGCATATCAGTTTTCAGCAGTTAAAGAATACAACTAACTATGACAGTTTTTGTATCCTACATTGCGGAAAGTAAAGCAGAAGACAGAGAGTCACCTCGGAAGTGCCGAATGAAAGGTGGGAGGTAGGCTCACGCAGCAGTAGCTCAGGCGCCACGTGCCTCTCGAAGCTCCGGAACTGACGCAGGCCGTCGGGGGGCAGAACATGGATCGCCGGTCGGTAGGTCGCCGGGTCGAACGGGCGCTCGCTCAGTGGTAGGAGCTCGACCCTGGGATCCATCTCGTGGTCCGGGGGAGTCCCGCCACGTGGAATGTCGTCCGCCATGCAGAGAATGGTGTGAAAATGGCCAGGAAAAAGGAAAACCGGACCGGAATACGAAGAGTCAACCAGAAAGTCAACTCCTGAGAGGGTCGGAAATGGCCGGGAAGGCCGGAATGTAAAAAGTCACAGGAATGAAGAGGAAAGTGGGGGGAACAAACCCCGAAAAGGCGAGAACGCCAAACGAGGCGCTGAAACGAAAATGTGATCGGTGGAAAATGTTCGAAACGCGAAGGAAATCGCGAATCCGACGACGAAACGAGCGTAGAACGCAAAGAAACGAGCGAAAAGGGAGAGAGAAATACTCTAGAGAGAGAGAGCAAGGGATTTCGGCGGTAGGGAAGTGAGGAAATAGGGCTTGAAGCCCTATTTTATAACACCCAAGGTGAAAAGTCAAAACTGCCCCGCATCAGCAACTGTTTGCCGGTCGGCAATGTTTTGTGCCGGCCGGCACTTTTTTGTGCCGATGGACTTATTTTGATGCCGGCGGCCAGCCGGTGGCCTCCCCTTTCGGCCGGTGATGTTCCCACAGCTTTGTTTAGGCCATGTGAGGAGTTTTTGGTCTTCATGGCTCAAGAAAGTGCAAGAAAGTGCATTCCCGACGCTCAACCGGCCTCCGTTCTGACTTCGGACTGCATCTGCCGTGCGTAGCACTCCAACCCATGCAAGGTGTATCCTTTTTGTATCCTTTTAAATTCAAAAGTTGCCCCATGTGTATCGCATATCAATCGCACTGTTTTGTGCATTTCAAACTGTCGCACTGTTTTGTGCATTTCAAACCATCGCACTGTTTTGTGCATTTCAAACCGTCGCACTGTTTTGTGCATTTCAAACCGTCGCACTGTTTTGTGCATTTCAAAATCGTCGCACTGTTTTGTGCATTTCAAACCTCGCGTTGTTCCGCGCATTGCACTGTTTTGTGCATTTCAAATCTCGCGCTGTTCTGCGCATCGCACTGTTTTGTGCATTTCAAATTTCGCACTATTTTGCGCATCTCATTGCATTTTGCATGCATTCCATCGCACTGTCCTAGGCACTCGCGTTGCCTAACGCATTGCGCTATTTTGCGCATCATACCGTCGTGCAATACCCATGGTCTGGCGAGACCTTAAACACGCACGGTCTGGCGAGACCTTAAACACGCCCGGTGTGGCGAGACCTTAAACACGCACGGTCTGGCGAGACCTTAAACACGCACGGTCTGGCGAGACCTTAAACACGCACGGTCTGGCGAGACCTTAAACACGCACGGTCTGGTCTGGCGAGACCTTAAACACGCATGGTCTGGCGAGACCTTAAACACGCCCGGTCTGGCGAGACCTTAAACACGCACGGTCTGGCGAGACCTTAAACACGCAAGGTCTGGCGAGACCTTAAACACGCACGGTCTGGCGAGACCTTAAACACGCACGGTCTGGCGAGACCTTAAACACGCACGGTCTGGCGAGACCTTAAACACGCACGGTCTGGCGAGACCTTAAACACGCACGGTCTGGCGAGACCTTAAACACGCACGGTCTGGCGAGACCTTAAACACGGTCTGGCGAGACCTTAAACACGCACGGTCTGGCGAGACCTTAAACACGCACGGTCTGGCGAGACCTTAAACACGCACGGTCTGGCGAGACCTTAAACACGCACGGTTTGCCGAGACCTTAAACACGTACGGTCTAGGAGACCTTAAATCCTTGGAAGGTGCAAGACCTTTAATGCATTGGTGTGCACACTATTGCTTTGTACATATCTTAAGCCGCGTGTTGTCGCGCATTTCATGCAACATGCATTTCATACATCATTTGCATCTCAAAAACAAAAAACAAACAAAACATGCATTGTCATGCATACCATTTTGCATCCCGGTCTAGGAGACCTTAAATCCTCTAAAGGTGCAATTCCTTTGGTGTTCGTCGTGCCCGAACGACTTTCGGTGGTCTGGTACGGCTACTTGCCTATGTTCGCGGTGAGTTCCTAGAAGACCAACTGGGACGGTGGAAACTAGAGTTCGAATGGCTTATGCCTAGAACGCAAAGGTTCGGGAGTTCCGAGACTAAAGTCTGGTTTAAATACTCAGGGGTTTACCCTCGGCTTGAAATCTGTATGGAAACCCCATAGGTTGAGGCGGCATGTCGGCGCCTCAGTTTTGGATACTGAACCAACCTAGTATATCGCCCTATTGGTAAGATAGGGAAAACTGCAAACATAGTCATTGCATCATAGTGCATTGTCATGCATTTGCATTGTAGATTGCATGCATTCACTGCATCGCCTTCCGCCTATGGCTTGCGCCTTTCCAGGTTGAGCTTGGTTTGGTATGTGTCCTTACTTTTCATGTTAAAACACAGTTCTGCATGTGTATCGCGCCGATTCCACGCTGATATGTTGGTTGAGGGTTGCGGCACCTTTTCTGTGTTACACATGGCTCGTACGTGTACATGCCTTTCCTAGGCAAGATTTGGTTTGGCTTGCGTGCCATATCCATTGTATCCATATCCACTCCATTGCATATTTGTAGATATTGCATTGTAGATTGCATGCATTCATTGCATCACCTTCCGCCTATGGCTTGCGCCTTTCCAGGTTGAGCTTGGTCTGGTATGTGCCCTTACTTTTCATGATAAAACACAGTTCTGCATGTGTATCGCGCCGATTCCACGCTGATATGTTGGTTGAGGGTTGCGGCACCTTTTCTGTGTTACACATGGTTTGTATGTGTACATGTCTTTCCTAGGCAAGATTTGGTTTGGCCTGCGTGCCATATTCATGTATTACATTGTAGTGTAATTTTTGCATCCGGCATTAGGATCGTAGTCCTTTCTCCAGCGGGTCGTTTCCCCACTTATGTCGATTCCACCCAATACTTGTTCTTGCGTCTGTCTACAATACTCATAGTTCAGTTGACCGTTCTATGGTAGACAGACTTGTTATCTCCATCAATCTATTTGACATAGGTGTGGTTTCAAACCGCTCGTGATTGGATCACGATTCAAATGCTTTGCATGTAGCTTGCATTGTTTCAATTACATTGCATCATCATTTGCATTGTTTATACATTGTTTTGTATATATTGCATTTCGTTTTGCATCCATCTTGCATTGTCATGCATGTTGCTAACAATGTTGTACCCGTTAAGTTTGTTTTCTTTTCAGGCACGATATTGTATGTACGGTTCATTTGAGGTTGGTGCAACCAGACGAGCCGCACAAGTATTGTATCCTCCGAGTGAGACGTATTGAGAATTGCATAATTCTCTTACATCCTTTCTGCATTGTAGTGTAGTTCGGTGTATGCTAGCTTAAAACTGTCGCATGTTTGCTTCATTACAGCTTTTCTTTGCATGAGCATAGGTTATGCTCGGCTCTGTGCATTGTCTTGCATTTTGCCCCTGCCTTCGGGTGCATATCTTGATCGTCTTGCATGTTTGTCTAAGTCTTCGGCCTTGTCAAAAATGGGTCGTCTCTGGGCTTTGACATTCACTCCCGTCATTGTTATGACTTTCGAGTTCTATCAAAAAGGGGCAACTGTAGACACCCCATTTTTGACTGTCCTCAAGACTTGGACGTCACCGTTTGAACACACGGTGATCTTCCATGTTTGTGTTCGTTTGGAGTTCCCGGAGGTCTCGGCTCGCGCGCCTTGCCTCAGGATCCCCGAACTCGACCGTTTAGTGTCTGGTTTTGCACCAAACACTTGCATCTTGCTCTTGAGAGGCAAGGTGGGGCTTGTAGACCATCCCCACCCACCACCGGCAGTGGCTAGAGGCCACCGGCTGGTGTTTTGCTGCCACCGGCAATTTTTATTGCCGGCCGGCACTTTTTGTTGCCGGTCAGCACTCTTTTTGGCCAAGATGGCATTTTTGGCCGGCCGATTGCTGTTCATCTGCTTTTGCAGATTTTTTTTAGACAGCTGTCTTGCTTTTGCATCCCTCCATACACGTGTATGGAGGGATCTCCCTCTTGTAAAGCTTGTCTTGTAAGCTTTACAAGACATATAGAGAGAGGCTCTCTCTTGTTAGAGAGGTTGGAGAGAGTTGAAATATTTTGAGAGCAAAAAACAGCCATTGTTGAGCTCTTGTTCTAGGGTTTGAGTTAGATACACTTTCTATCTCTCTTTCCCTCTCATTTGTGCACTAGGTGTTTTGTGTCTTACTATTGCACACAAACACCTAGTGTTTCACCTTCCTTTGGCTCTTGAGGTTCTAAAGGACTGGTTTTGAGGTTTTGGTGTAGGATCCAAGCTAAAGGAGGCCATTGAAGCACCATTTGTGAAGGGGTCATCAAGGGTGAGAATCTAGTCCCATTTTCCCCCATTTTTGCATTGATTTTATACCTATCTTAGAGCTGTTTTTGTGCTTATTGTATAACATAAAAAATTTCTATTTTTAGACCCTCTTTGTTGTTTATTAAGAGTGTTTTGTTGTTTGAGGGTAGTTGACCACCCTTAGGCCTTGAAAGGCCTCATTTTGAGCCATTTTGTGTTAGCTCCGGGATTTTGGCGTTGGGGTCTCTTCACCACTGAAATCTTGAGGGATTTCAGTGGTGAAGATGATGCCTTGAAGTCCCAAAAAGGAGAGGGCCACCCCCTCTCCTTGTTGTCCTTGAAAAGGGCATATTTTGGCCTCTTGAGAGAGCATTATGCTTGAGTGTGTGTTGAGCATGTTTGGTCTGTTTTTCATGCTTATATATCCATAATATAACATGATTTCAAGTTGGTTTTGGTACTCCATGCATGCTTAGCATAGTTGCCTTGTAATGCCATGTTTATGCCTTAATGTGCCTTAGGTTGTTAGCCTTTGTGGGAGCATGTTTTAGGCTTAGTCTTGTGAAGATTATGTGCTTATTTTGCCATGTTTTAGGTCTGTCCATAAGTGTTTGGGTCGATTTTGGCATGCTTGATATAGCTCCTTTGTATTTGGGCTTGTTAGCCTTGAGTATGTGCATGTGTAGCATGACATCTTTGCATCGAATTGGTGATTTGGGATCCCTCCACATGTTATTTTAGTCCCATTTCCATGCTTGTTTGATTGCCTTGCATGCATCTTTAATGCCTCTTAAGCTTGTGTAGCAATGCTCCATGTTTCGGTGTTTATGCATGCCTTTGTTTTTGAGTCACTTAGATGCCATCTAAGTAGTCCTTTAGCTTTGTTTTAACATGCTAAACCTCTGATTTTGGTCCTTCCTTTCATGCCATGTTTGGTCTTGTTAAGTGTAGTCCAATACCCCATTGATTTGCTTTGAACACTTAGGCCATTTGGTGCATGCTTGGCTTAATTTGTTGCTTGGTTTGGCACCATGTATTAGCATGATTTTCAGAGCTTATGTTGCATGCTTTTAGTCCATGAATGCCTCTTTCAAGTGTGCTTGAATGTTGCTTGCTTTGTGCTTAAGTGTTGGCCTTCAATTAGGTACATGTGTGCATGCGCTTTGGTCTCCATTTTTGGGCATTAATGGCTACTGTTTTAGGCCTATTTAGAGTTGCCTAATTCATGCATAAGTCCATCTTTGCATCCATTTGCATTGCCCTATGTTTGCTTGTATGCTTGCATGAGTTTGTTGCCATGCCATGTTGCATCCTTAGCTTGTATGCCTAGGTTGCATTGCATCTTGCATGCATGCCTTGTTCCTTGAATTGATGATAGGAATTGGGCCTTGTTTGGTTGGATTTGGTTTGCATGCATTTGAAATCAAATTTGCATACTTGGTTCTTTGGGCCATCATGCATGGAAATGCGTAATTGATGGTCCGAGAATCGAGGCACATGCCCCTTTGAGTCATTATCATGATAAGGGACATGGTTGGTGCATACATGCCTTGAATTGTGCTGTCATGCTTTGTTTTGCCCTCTGTTGCTGTGAGTTGCAGGTTCTGCAGGCTTTCTTTGCCGACCGGCAGTGTAAGGTGCCGGCCGGCAATCTTTCCTCTGCCGACAACTCCATTTTGTGCCGATGGCCACACACCAGTGCCGGTGGTAATTCCACTCAGCCGGTGGTACTCCACAGTGTCCAGGGATGCAGTCCTGAGGTTTTGACAGCCTCCAGAGGAGCAGAGGAAAGAAAACAGAGGCAGCTTGTGCATGGCGGCGCGTTTCCCGAGGCGATTTATCTGCTTTTCTTAGTTTATTTAATTCGTTAATTAAATTAATTTGTAATATTAATTAGCTTGCGTAGTTAATTAATTTGTAATATTTATTTGGTCCCTCCGAGCGAGGGCAAATCTGTAATAAGTGTGCGTGGGTGGTGTGTATGTCTTCCAATCCCCACTTCTTTCTTCCCTTTTACTTACCTGCTTTGATGGTTAGTATTAGGGCACGTTTAATTTAGCATACCTTATGCTATGCATGCGTGCATCCATACATTTGTATTACATACATTAGGCTCGGTACATCATGCTAACTGCATTTGTACTTCAAATTCTAAACTGAATATGTGATAGTTGTGCATTTCTCACATGCCATGTTTAGGATAGCCGAGCCTATTCTAGCAACACTTTGTATGCGATGCATTAGGCACTTAACAATGGACTTGGATCATGCATGTTTGCTAACGAGTTCTTTGTTTTGGCACGGAATACGATGTAAGTATTTCCGCTTTAGCATATCGCATGAGTGTGAATGTTGCCATGTCAGCATGCTTAACATGTGGCTAGATGCTTATGTGTTATAAACTGCTTGGATGCCTGTGGGTGAAGGTTGGATTGTTTGAGTTGGAAGAACTCATTGAAATCCGTGTTTTAGCCTACTTGCGAGTAGCAAATCCAAAGCATTTTCCAAAACAAACGGATATGCAATACTTGTTTCCAAATTAGGCAATCTAGTCTATACTTGTTTGCTGCGCGCATAACATAGTAATTCTAGGCTAATGAATGGAATAAGAACACATAAAGTTTTCAAATACGGATATCACGGTTAGTAGAGGCCGGTCTTCGGACCGGGCGAAAGGGGGTGCTCATAGCTGACCTTCCCCGATCGTACCCAAGCTCCCGAGCCGAGACAACTCCGGTGATGACGGACATGTGGCCTTCGGCACCGAGTTAGGGTTTCCTAAATTTCCCCATTAAAAAAATATTTAGGTGGCGACTCTGTATCTGGCAAAGCAGTCCATGTTTGGCACTACTTTTTCAAAAATCTGTTTCTCAAAACGATTTGCCAGATTTGGACTCTTTGGTTCAGATTAAGAACCGTGACACAAGTCGAGTCCGAACTGTAGTAACCCCAAATGAACAGAACGGGACTCATCCTTCCGGGGCGTTCGGGGACGTCTACAATCATGTGATTTTCTATATCCATTGGTGATTAAGGAAGGCCATCATCTCATCTCTTCCATAGTGAGAATGATGGATTTAGGTTATTTCATCCTTTATTTGATTGTTTCTATGATCATCATGTAGTATCTTGTGTTACTTGACAGCTTCTCTTGTATTTTCATTTGTTAGTGTAATTGAATCATCTGTGATTAGCTTTTATTTTGGTTAGTAGTTGTTTCCATTATTTTTGGTTGAGTAGTTTATTTTGTTTATAGCCTTGATGTATATCTCTCTCATCTCTTCTTTACTATTCTTTTTTATTTAGAGCTTTCTTTATCTTCGCATCATGTTTTTTACTTCATTATGCTCCATGTTTTGCATCCGTTTTTCATACATAAAAGTTGGCTCGTTTTATCTCTCATTTCTTTACTTCCTATGTGAGTATGTGTGCTACCCTATGTCTTGAGATGGTTCATATATCATATGATTTGTAGCCAAGTCTTTAGTTGTAATTTTTTTTTGGATGTTGCATTAGTTTCTTTGCATCTAGAATCATGCATATTTTTCTAACATTTTTTGCTTGGGTTGGTGCTGAGGAGTACTAAGTGAGCTTCTTTCATCATTGCATCCTGATTATGTGTGATTTTCTCACTATGTTTAGCAATCTTACCATGCGGTTACTTGCTTACTTGATATGTCTTTTTGGATGCCGACAGATAGAGGTTATTTCTCTTAACTTGGGATGATATTGATTTCCATGCATGTGGACTCATCTTTCCTTTGAGTTGTACTTTTTTAAACTCTTTTTCAAAACGCATGAAATCAAAAATTTCAAAATAAGTGATTTAGTCTATACTTATTTGTTTCACATAATAATTTTAACATTAATAATCGGACAATGAGCATACATTTGTAATGAATCTCATATCTAGAATTAGTAGAGGCTGGTTTTGTTATACTCATAGAGGGGTGTGTGTGTGTAAATTAAGTAAATAATAAATTAAAATAATTCAAAAAATAATTATATAAATTAAATTCTGAATTAAACACTTACCGAAATTAAAGTCGAGGCTTATGTTGGACACAATCTCCTTAAAGTAGATTTTGCTCTCACTCCGGTGTTTCGAGTTTTAACGGTGCCTACTTTCTAGGATGCAACGACTAACACTTGAATTTACAGCACTACAAAATCATGTCTGTCAAACCAAATGAGGCTATAACTCTTTCTCTTTCTTTTCCTAAAAAATAAATGCAAAAACAGATGTAGGAGTAAGAAAGGACTAAAAGAAGAAGAAATGGAAGATGTCTGGAAAATTGTCGATGGAAATGAATGCTAGATTGCCAACTATTTATAGGAGAAATGGTTTATGTTCGAACAGGTACCAAACAGATAGAAACCTATTCGGACAGATTCAATACTGTTTGGACAGATTTGGTTGGAATTCAACAGGTATGAACCTATTTTGAACCCTTTGAACCTGTTCAGATAGGTTTGAACCTGTTAGAGATCTGTTTGGGTGAAGGAAAAATTCTAGACTAATTTATTTTGAATTTTGAAAAAAAAATAATAATTAAATAAATAAATAAATTACAAATGTTTTTGGCCCAAAAAGATAAGTATTGGGCCGGACAAGCCCAACCCAACCTCACACCACGTACCTGCACCCAAGCCCAGGCCCAACCCAGCCCAGCCTGCCTACCCGCCCGCTCGACTGACCGAACGGACGGCGACGGCGCACGTGTGGTTTTTATTTTGGGTTCAATGGGTCTAGCCCACTTCACCCCTAACCTCATCCTTCCACAAACTTGGGTACCCCTTGGGCCCCATCCCAAGTATCCCAAGCCAAGGTATATAAACCCAAATAAATCCTTAAGCCTTTTAATTTTGGACAAGCACATTTCACAAATGTGTAGGAAACCCACCTAAAGATAGTTCCACGAACTCAAAAACGCGCGTTGAATTCTCATTCATTCGGAAATGGTTTTGAGTAACCAAATACACAGTTTTATTCACTATGCGGCATTAAACATGAATCCAATTAGAAATGTTAAAAATAACGCTTGGGTCTCAGCTTAATTAATGCTCAAAATTAGAAAAAATAAGGATTTTACAAAGCCATTTTCCAACAATCTCCCACATGAATGGAATTCACAAGAACAGGCATACAACAAGGTACAAATAAAGAAAGAGTACATTAAGAAAATACATCACATCGAGATAGGTAGCTTTTGGCCTTGAACCTCCTCTAGTGAAAGCCTATCAGACTTACTGGTTAACCAGTGGATGCAATGCCTTAAACTATTCAGCTATTTGTATAAGCTAAGACAATAGACTACACATAGTGTATCCACAAACACAGTTTGGTTCTTATGGTTGTGTTCATTTTGGCCCTGAACAACGCCTGGTAATTCATGAGTGCTCTAGAGAATTTAGCCTTCTCAATTCTCACAGAATCGACCTAGTTCACATTCATATAGGTGACTTCTTATTAAGAGTATCCTTCTATACCTCACTTGGATGTCCAAGCTATAAGAATCATTAAAAGCAAAGCTTATCCTACTAATGTTGTAGGTATCACTCTTCTTATCATAGAAATGATTAGGAGTAAATTTTCTTAGTGATACGTGAAGCAATCCATAATTCGGTTGTCCTTTTGAACCTAGATCTTGGGATCTCTAGTTAACTAGGTTGGGTTGCCATTATGGTGACTTTTAAGTAATAGCCTTTAATCCCATTCCTTTCGATAAATAGTACGCTTGCTCTCTGGCTAGCCTTTTAGTCAATGGATCCACAATGTTCTCCTTTAACTTTACATATTCTATGGAAATTATTCCATGTGAGAGCAAATGCCTAACGATATTATGTCTTCGACGAATGTGTGGAGACTTACCGTTATACATATGATTCTGTGCCCGTTTTATTGCTGTTTCACTATCACAGTGAATGCATATAGCTGGCACAGGTTTACGCCAGATTAGAATGTCTTCTAAGAAATTACGAAGCCATTCTGCTTCTTCTCTTGTTTTATCTAATGCGATAAACTCAGATTCCATTGTCAACCTTGCTATGCATGTCTTCTTGGAGGATTTCCAAGAGACTGCAGCACCTCCCAGGGTAAAGACGTATCCACTAGTGGATTTTGAGTCTTTAGTATCTGATATCCAATTTGCATCGTTGTACCCCTCGAGTACTGCTGGATATTTGGTATAATGTAAGCCATAATTTCGGGTATGTCTTAGATACCTAAGTACCCTAATTATCGCTTTCCAATGATCGGACTGTGGATTACTTGTGTACCTACTCAGTTTGCTTATAGCATAGTGCAGACACCCTATTTTTGACCGTCCTCAAGAGTTGGACATCATCGTTTGAACACTCGATGATCATCCATGCTCGTGTTCATTTTGAGTTTCTGAAGGTCTCGGCTGTGCACCTTGCCTTGGAGCCTCTCAACTTGTCTGTTTTGTGCTTGGTTGTGGACCAAGAGCTTATGGTTTTGTTTCTGAGGGAAGGGGGTGGCCTGTTGGCCAGCCCTACAACCCATTGGCCAGGCCCTGTGCCTATCAGCCATGCCCTCTCTCCATCGGCCATTAGTGGTGGCCGGTCGGCACCTTTGATGGCTGGCCGGCACCTTTGATGGCCGGTCGGCACCTTTAGTGGCCGGTCGGCCATATCTTTTGGCTGAGACCTTTTTATTTGCTTTTGCAGATATTTCTTTGCCAGCTGTGCCAGCTGGTGAGGATAGAATTCATCCTCCACACACGTGTATGGAGGGATTGAACCAAGCCTCTAGCTTGTTCAACAAGCTCGAGACTTGGATTTCTATAAGAAGGGAGGTCCTTCTCCCTTTCCAGAGGTTCTAAAATTTGCATTAGAGACAAGATATCCCTCTCTCTCTATATTTGCACTTGTTTGTGCTTGAAAGTGGTTTTTCTTCACACTGTTGCACTAAAGCACCTAGTGAAACACCAAACTCTTGTTGCTGAGGTACCTAAGGGTTTTGTTTGGACTCAAGAGTTGGTTCTTAGCTCAGAAAAGTTGTTGGAGTTGTTGCTTTCAAGTTGTTCTTCAAGGGTGAGCCTCTAGCCCCTTTAAAGCTTTTGTTTTGAATAAGTCTTTGGCCCTATTTGCATGAGATTTTAGGCCTAAATTTCAACTGGAAAAAGCTTCATTTTTAAGTATTTGAAATGTCTGTTTGAGGCTTCTTTAGTGTTGGGGGTGGTCTACCCCCTTCTGTGCCTTGTTTGGCTTCGTTTTGTGCTATCCTTTTAGGCCTTTGAGATCACCTTCTCTTGGCCTTT
Source organism: Camellia sinensis (assembly GCF_055761805.1). Taxonomy (NCBI): domain Eukaryota; kingdom Viridiplantae; phylum Streptophyta; class Magnoliopsida; order Ericales; family Theaceae; genus Camellia; species Camellia sinensis. The sequence goes on from NC_138965.1 coordinate 90,822,359, forward strand.
TAGCCACTGAATTCCAGAGGAATTTCAGTGGTGGAAAGTGTGTTTTGAGGCCTTAAATAGGAGGGGGTTGTCCCCCCTCCTCTCTTCTTGTGTGCTTGTGTTGATGGCTCACCAAGTTAGCATGTTGTTCTACCCCCTTGAGGCTCCATCTTAGCATGTCTTAGGCCTTATTTTGGCATGGAATAACACTATTTTGGGTTGGTTCGGTTACTTCTTGCATGCTTCTTGCACTTGTAGTGCAATTTCATTCACTAACCTAACATGCATCATGCTTTGGACCATCATTTTGGCATGATTTTGGCTCAACTCCAGCAAGCTTTTACTCATGTTTTGCCATGCTTAAGCTCTGTTTTAAGTTGTTTTGGTCATGCATGCCTTGCTTTGTATAGCCACAGTGCAATCTTGCTCACCAGCTTTGTGTTTTGAGTTCACTGGCATGCATTGCTTGGGCTATTTGCATGATTTAGCATCATTTGCTATGTGATTTCAGAGTATGTTTCACTATCATGCCCTCACATCTTTCACTCTTTCAATGCTTTGGAGGGTTAGTGCTTTATGCCTGAAGTATGAGCCAATATGTATGCCATCTTGCCTAAGCTTTTAGGATGTCATTTTAGTGTGTTTTTGGTGTTATTTTGCCATGACACAACTCTATTTTTGGTTAGTTAGAGCATCCCTCATTTTCTTCTTACACTTGTGGTGTAACCATGCTCATTGGCCTAACTTACTTGATGTTTTGGCCCTTCATGCTAGCTTGTCTTGGCTATACTCCATACATGTTTTAGCATTATGTTGACATGATTTAGGACTATTTTGGTTGTTCTTGGCCTTTTGAGGCTTGCTTTGTATAGCTATGGTGTTAATGCCTTGACTAGCTTTGAGTTTTGTATGTGGGATGATATTTCAGAGCATATAGTGTTGCCACACTTCCATGTTTTTCACTCTTTAGGTGCTCTTGAGAGTTGCACCTTCATGCCTTGCTTGTGAGCTAATGCATGAGCATCATTCCCTTTCCATTAATGCTAGCATTTTAGAGCATCTCAGCCACTGTTTTGGCATGCATGAGGACTGTTTAGGTTTGGTTTAGTCCATTGAGCATCGCATTGTATAGCCTTAGTGATGTGTACTTCATTAGCTTTAATGCTTAAGGACCTTAGCATTCCATGCTTGTGTTGCATGCATGATATGTCATCATTCCTCACACGATTTCAGTGCTTGTACCTATGCCATGCTCTCATGTTTGTCACTTCTTCGTTGTGTTTGAAAGTTGACCCTTATGCCTAGTTGATGCGCCATCTCATGAGCATGTGTTCTTGCCCTTTTTGTGCCTAAGTTTTGGTGTGTTGGCCACTGTTTTGGCATGATTTAGGTCTGTCCATATTCGGTTTAAGTCCATTGAGCACTGTATTGCATGCCTCTTGTATGATGCTCCTTACTTGCTTTGATGCTTTAGCCTCTAAATATGCCATGCATGCATTGCTTGCTTGTACGATGGAGCCTCATGCATGCCACTTTAGCATTGGTAGATAGCATGTTGTTGCATTGCATTGTGTCTAGGATGTTGTTGCATTGCACTGCGTTTGGATTAGACGTTAATCCAAACACGAGAAGCGAGGGACGTTTCATACTCAAAGTGATGAAACGTGTCTCATTCCTTAGGTCACCGACACCTTTGATCATGCATGATAAGGTGAAGGTTCATAAAGTCCTATGTGTCATTTGTGCATTCATCAACATTGTGCAAACTTTACTCTGTGGCCATCATACATTGAGATGCGTAATTGATGGCTCGAGAGTTGAGTACTACACTCCTTTGAGCTTGAGACATGATAAGGAGTGTGGTTGCACACACATTTTCTTGCAAATACACTGCCATGCCTCTATTTGTGCTTTGTTGTAGCAAAAGGAGAAATTGCAGAAAGCAGTGGCCGACCGGCCATCAAATCTGCCGACCGGCCACCAAGGTTGCCGATCGGCTATCACAATTGGCCGATAGCCATTAACTCTAGCCGATGGCCATTGCTCTTGGCCGACCATCCCTCAACATGTTCCTAAGATGGTTCAGAATCATCTTGGAAGTTGGCACAATTTTCAGAAGTTCAAAAGAGTGCAAATAGAGCCATCATGAGGCACGATAGTGGATTTCTGAGTGAAGCCGACCGAGCATGCATCTCTTCCTTGCCCGCGAGGCCATTTCATTACTTATGATTAGTTCGTGTAAACTAGTCATTTGATTTGTTTTGTAATATTCTAATTAGCTTAGCATAGTTATTTGTTTCAATTTGGATTGCAATACTTAATTAGCTTGAGTTAGTTAATTAGTTTACTTGTAATAATTAATTAGCTTAGCGTAACTAGTTAGTTGATTTATTCGGACCCTCCGTCGAGAGGGCACAATTTTGTAATAAGCGTGCGTGTGTGTGATGTATGTCTTCTAACCCCATTTCTTTCTCCCTTTTACTTAACCGCTTTCGATGGTTAGTTTTAGGGCACTTTTCAATTAGCATCCTTACGCTTCGTATGCGTGCATCATTCATCTGTTTTGCATGCACCGGGCTCAGTGCATCATACAAATTGCATTGTATTTTAATACCAATTTGAATACATGTTATCAAGTTGCATTCACATGACATCTTAGAATAGCCGAGCCTATTTTAGTTGCATTTTTCATGTGTTGCATTAGGCATTCTTGACATAGCTAGGGTCATGCATTGATTTCTAACATAGCTTTTGTTTTGGCTCGGAGTATTAGGTAAGCTTTTACGCTTTAGCATACTGCATGAGATATGAGTGTTGCCATATCAGCATGCTTGCCATGAGGCTAACTACTTAACTGCTATAATTGCATGAATGCCTGTGGATGAAGGTTTCATTGCTTAAATTGGAACAATTCATCAAAATGTACATTTTAAGCCCACTTGAGAGTGGCAAATCATGTTTTCTAAGCCCACATGAGGGTGGCAAATTCGGGTCTTAGCCTACTTGCGAGTACTTAGCCTACTTGCGAGTAGCACCTTCAAACCACTTTCAAACAAACAAACATGAGATGTTTTGTTCCAATTTGAGTGATTGAGTCTATACTTGTATGTTGTGCGCATCACATAGTAATTCTAGGCTAATAACCGGAGTAAGAACACATGTGTTTTCAAAAATAACATATCATGCTGAGTAGAGGCCGATCTTTTGATCGGGCGAGCGGGGGTGCTCATTTCAGGACCTTCCCCTCTCGTACCCAAGTTCCCGAGCTGAGGTAACTTTGGTGATGACGGACACGTGACCTTAGGCACGAGTTAGGGTTTCCTAAATTTCCCAAAACAAAACATTTAGGTGGCGACTCTGAAATCTGGCAAAGCAGTCCATGTTTGGCGCTTTTGATTCAAAATTGATTTTTCAAAACCAATTGCCGGATTTGGACTCTTTGGTGATTTATCAATCTTACATTGCACTTTGTGAGATTAGATTTAGAATCGTTACAAGAGTCCGAACTGTAGTAGCTAGAACTACAATTCACGCCCTCACGCACGGAGCGGAGTTCGGGGCGGTCTACAGTTTCTGGCAACTCCGCTGGGGATTTAGAGAACTTGACTCGAACTCATGATATGTTGTTTTATCTATACTTATGTGTTTCTTTGCATTGCATTTGCATTGATGCGCCTAGCACACCGTGTTTGTTGTCTGCTATTCCTGAACGGTTTGCCGGAGGCTTGCTTAGAAAAGCGTGCCATAAGGCTGACTGGTTACGGGCTCTGCCATGATGGGAACACAAACCTCAGTTTTCACCGAGGCACCCTTTTTGACCATTCGACCTAGTGCATATCGGAAGCCATAGTGACCATTCCAAACTAGGACAGGTTGCTTACCCAAATGTAGGTTATTTGAAACCGCTGTGTGCGTAGTGAAACCCTAGCTCCTGATAAGATAGGGCAGGGAAACCCTACCCCATCATAGGGGTTTTTTAGCTCTCACTTGCTTGCTATGTGCTTTTAGAGTGTGTCTCTAGAGGAATGCATGTATCAGTTTGCAAGTCTAGGTATCAGGCCTGCGGGCATCAGTATTTGGGGAATCAGTTTCACCTGAGGGTATCAGATTTGGGGCAGTGATTTGGGAACAGTGATCAGTGTTTAAGAATAGTTCTTTTAGCTTGTGATTGTCAACTCTGTGTTGTCTTAATTTAAACCAAAGTGGTGTCCATTTTTTTGCTTATTGTTTCCTTATTATGCTTTATTTATCTTTTTGCAAGGTAGTTTAACACCATTGCTTCCGAACAGGTAGATATTCCCCAAGCACTCTAGATCAGAGGCAGAAGGCTTCATTGATCCGAGGATCTAGCTGACAGACAAGCAGTGTTCCTTTCATTACCCTCGGTTACTAGACGGAGGTCAGTTAGGCGCAGCTCATCAGTACAGCGGTTACCAGATCAGCGGTCCTTATCCACCCCACCAGTGAGTAGTCGGGCTGAGGTTTTGGTTTCTACCGCAGGGAGAGATATACCTGTTGTTCAGTTAGATCAGCACCTTATGGCAAGTATGCAGGACATGATGCGTCAGCTCCAAGAAACCATGTAGACCATGCAGCAGGATACCGCCCACCAGGCAGAGTTTACTGCGCGCCAGGCAGAGGTCGTGGCTCAACAAACAGAGCTGATTGCCAGACTTCAGCAACAGCAACAACCACAGCAAGCCAGAGCATCTGCTTCGTATCCATCTCCACCCCCACCTAGAGTTCCAACACTCGGGGATACTGCAAACGTCCAGGAAAATACGGACGTCCCAACGAGGCCAGTTCCACCCTTAATCCTACCTTAGCTGTCCAAAGCACCGACTAATCTAGTGGATACACCGTTTGAATTTGAGGCGGATCCAACAGCGCTGAAAGTGAGCAAGTTAGAAAAACTGTTCAAAAAAGCTCAAGGCGTTAATTCCATTCCAGACATAGAGGATGGACCCACTGATTCGATGGTGACTTTTCCGAACCGGTTCAAGATGCCGCATATAGACCATTTTGACGGTTCTGGGGACCCCATGATAGATTTGCGATTGTTCTCGGATATCCTAAGGCCAATGAGCCTCTTCAGATTGCAAAAGCTTTCCCTCTTCGGCCGGACCCTGTCGGGTGTTGCGACTATTTGGTACGCAAAGCTGGAGGACTCTGTCAAGAGAAGCTGGGAGGAGATGGTTGAGGCCTTTATAGCTCAATACTCCTACAACACACAGATCGAAATCACAACTCGTGATCATGAGACAACCAGACAAGAGCCAAGGGAGAGCTTCTCTGACTTTGTAACCCGTTGGAGAGCCAAAGTTTCTATGACGACCACCAGGCCGGTTGAGAAGGATCAGATACGCGGATGGTTGTGCACAACCTCCAACCCAAGCTGATGCAAAAGATGATCATTTTACCCCTTCCCACCTTTGTGGATTTATACGAGATTAGGGTACAGATTGAGGACGCCATGAAGCAGGGTCTGATTGACCACGAAAGAGAGTAGCCCAAGAGGGCATTTACCCGCAGTTCGAATACAGGCATGAGTAGTGCTGCAGCTGCCAGAACTTCCGATGTGGGCATGTTCACTACCACCACTCCAAAAATAGCCAAGCCTTTTGCTGGTACTTCCACTTCAAACCCCCAAACTCCGAATTATCCACCCCGAGGCAAGAGGGTTTTCACCCCGCTGTATATACCTTTGTCCAAAGCTCTTGGAGTCCTACTCAAGAAAGGATATCTGAAACCGTTAGAACAACGGCCTCTACCCGATCTTCTCCCTCCAAAGCATGACTCGACTAAATACTGTGCCTTCCACCAACAGCATGGTCACGACACCGACCAATGCTTCAGACTTCGTCATGAGATTCAAGATCTCATCGACAACAAGGTGATTGCGCCACCACAAAAGCCAAATGTCACCACCAACCCACTCCCACCACATAACCAAGCTCCATCTCCCAAACACATCAACCTGATCCAAACCGCGGCCATTCCATATAACCCAAGCATATATATCACACCCTCTCACCTATCCAAGCCGGAGGTGTTCATCCCGAACAGCACAGACTTGTGCATGTTGACCACCTCCCAAATCCAACCTGAATCGGCGGTGGTGACTATTGAAGATAGAATTAGGTTGACTTTGGAGGAAAATGAGAGTGTTGATTCAGAGCCTAAAGGGTCTGGGAGCTTTGCTGAGGAGGTATACAACCCGAGTGGTTATATCACATCAACAGATCAGGTTAAACCGAGGGTAAAATTGCTGGTTGGGGCAGAGATCAGTGTGGTTCGGGAAGATGGACCAAGTCGAGGGTTAGATGACCTAGCAAAGCTAGGAGAGGATATTGCCAACCTTCAATTCTTCAATGAACAGGATCCGAGGGACGTGACTGTCAACTGGTTTGACTTGGATGGATCGACAGAAAATACAGGGTGGCTCGGCGACGAGCCAGATGTTGTTGAGCAGCCTCAACCAGAACAGGGGTCGTCAGATACTGGGATATAAGCAGTGGCCGGAATGGCCGAGAATCAGGAGAAACCGCCGGAGAGCACCGGTGTAAAGAATTATGCTCGAGAACTGAGCAGTTTATGTACAATAGACGCCGAATAAGAGGCTGCATTGAAGAGATTTGAGCAGGACAAGATCGAGAGTCTTGAAAGGGCTAGAAAGGCCAAAACCCTTGCGGGGGACGAAATGTGCTGTGAGCACAGAAACTGTTGCAACGGGACCGGATAGCTGTTTGTCGATTGCCAACGGGATGTGGTGGGAAGACGACGACTTACGTTTTGCCCACACTGACGAGGATTGCGGGCAGACCCAACTGGATGACACCTGGTATGTTGAGTGGGCGGTATTTCAAGCCCCCACACTTGGACCAACTAGAGGCGTCCGGAAAGGACAAAGAAGCAGAGAGGCAGAAAGAAAAACTACTCGAGGAGGAGGCTGTACTAAAACAGCTTAAGAAAATTCAAGTAGACATCTCCATTTGGGGACTGCTTATGGCCTCAAGAGTTCACAGACAAGTTGTCCTTTCTGCAATGGACAGGGCTAAACTTTCAATCGACACAACTCCTGAGCAGTTGGTAGGGCTGGTTTTCCCGGGAGGAACTTCCCCGACATTGACCTTCACTGATAAGGAACTGCCGCCTGAGGGCTCAGATCATAACAAACTGCTCTATATCTCTGTCGAGTGTAAAGAGAAATGGATACCGGTGGTCCTTGTTGACACAAGATCTGCTATCAATGTGTGTCCGCCGAGAACGGCATATGCTATTGGGTTGAAGCTCGCAGATTTTGTGCCTATAGCCCAGGTTATACGGGCTTATGATAATACCAGCCGAGAGGTAATGGGGACCATACAGATTCGAACTCAGGTTGGTCCGGGGCAAAAGGATATTGATTTTCATGTCTTGGATGTTCCTGCAACCTTCAATCTACTCCTGGGGCGGCCGTGGCTGCACCAGGTAAAGGCTGTCTCTTCCACCCTGCACCAAATGTTGAAGTACCCCCACGGGAAGGGGGTGGCAATCGTTTTTGGGAATTCTTCAATACATCCACCGCCAGAGGTTTCTACATCAGTTCTGGAGATTGAGCATCGGGCGGAGGATGTATTTCTGTCAGGATTCACCCTATCCGAGGCCCGAGTTGTATAGAACATTCTAGCTATTGATGAGGGGCTATACATCAGTGCATAGTCTGCCTACCTTATGAACAAGCTTTAACACATCCCTGGGATGGGATTAGGGTAAAGTGGCCGGAAGGGCGTCACAGCGTTGGCCGAAATGCCACATAACCCATATACCTTTGGCTTAGGTTATCTGCCTAGCAAAGAGGATTGTGCGAGGAAAGGAAGAGAGATGGCCGGAAGAGCCATAACCAAACAAGTCGGGAAGCATTAGGAGTTGGTGCACCGACCTATCCAGGGGACCCTAAACGGACACTTTGTCCAGGAGGGGGAGGACTTCTCGTTTTGCTGCTTTCCGGAGCCATAGTTAAATGCAGAGAGGCGGCACTTGCTGGGATTTGAGATTTTCTTTGACTGGCAATTGTCCAGGGATGACGTTGCCAAAGAACAGACAGACCCACCAGCTGAGGCTGAGCAGTGCAAGGATGAGGATTCCGAGAGCACATAAATTGAAATGGGGGTAACACTGGCTTGTCTACTCTCAGATCCTCAGATCATACTAGAGTGCATGGGGGATAACTTCTCAATTTCCATGATCGAGAATGAAGCAGCTGCGGGCCCATCTTCATGCATTCTGGATGCATCCATCGCACCCTCACTCGTCTGGCAATACAAGGAGGGCTTTTTATCGAGCAGCACCAGGTCAGGTAGCGAGCCGGAATCTGATTCCACTGAGTCTGTGGAGTCAGAATCAGGTTCCAGCTCATCTGAGTCTGAGTCCAGTATTCTTGGGGGTGATAACCAGGATGCCACTGCCTTGTCCATGTCGTCTTTTTCTTTTTCTTTTTCCTTTGAGTCTGTTGTAACAAAGGAATCAGGTGGACTGGATGTTATTAATGAGAATGGTACGGCTGTGGCTTCCGAGTACTTTTCTGTGCCTTTAATTTATTACATTAATCAAGACTTTCAAAATTTTGATGAAAACGATGAGGAAGAAATTCCTCCGATTTTACAAAGTTTGATTGATCAAGAGCAGGAGAGGTTTGTAAAACCTTTGGTCAATGAAATCACCACAATTAACGTTGGTACTGAGAAGGATCTGCAACTGGTCCAGATCGGGTCCACGTTGTCTTCGAAGGAGCGCGGGCGCTTAGTTGCTTTATTAAAAGATTTCAAAGATGTTTTCACGTGGTCTTACGAAGACATGCCTAGAATCGATCCTGAGATTGTACAGCACCGAATCCCTCTTGACCCAGAGGCCCGACCTGTTAAGCAGAAGCTCCGAAGGATCTACTTGGATTGGGCTCTAATGATCAAAGAAGAGGTCACCAAGCAGATTGACGCAGGGTTCTTGTTGGTATCTAAATACCCTACTTGGTTGGCCAATATAGTTCCGGTGTGGAAGAAAGACGGCAGAATTCGGGTATATGTAGACTTCAAGGATTTGAATAAACCCAGTCCGAAGGGTGACTTTCCTCTGCCGCATATCAACGAATTAGTGGACTTCACTGCTGGGCATGCGCTGCTCTCGTTCATGGATGGGTTTTCAAGCTACAATCAGATTTTGATGGCACCCGAAGACAGGGAGAAGACTGCTTTCACCACCCCGTGGGGAACCTATTGTTATAGGGTGATGCCGTTTAGGCTGAAGAATGCTGGGGCTACATATCAACGGGTTGTGACCACGATTTTGCATGATATGATCCATAAAGAGGTTGAGGTGTACATGGATGACATGATTGTCAAGTCCAAGGAAAGAGAGGGCCACTACACCGCCTTGCAGAAATTCTTCTAACAGATCAGAGAGTATTGGTTGCGGCTGAGTCCTCAGAAATGTACATTTGGTGTTACAGCAGGGAAAATACTGGGGTTCTTGATCACACAAAGGGGTATCGAGGTTGATCCTTCCAAAATCAAAGCCATCTTAGAAATGCCACCACCGAGGACTGAAAAGGAGGTGCGGGGCTTTCTGGGTAAAGTGCAATTCATAAGACGGCTTATTGTAAAATTAACCTTGACTTGTGAACCACTGTTTGGTCTCCTGAAGAAAGGAAAGAAGTTCCAGTGGGACGACCGATGCCAAGTCGCTTTCGAGCAGATCAAGCAATATCTACAGAACCTACCTGTGTTATCACCGCCTGAGCCGGGAAAACCGTTGATTCTGTACCTATCAGTGACCGAAATGACCATAGGCTGCATGCTTGCACAGGAGTCTGAAGACAAAGTGGAGAAGGCTATCTACTACCTGTGCAAGAAAATGCTGGATTACGAGATCCGCTACACTCCGCTGGAGAAGGCTTGTCTAGCCTTGGTATGGGCTATTAGGAAGTTGAGGCACTACCTGTTAGCTCACTCTGTAATACTGGTTTTGAGATTAGATCCCATCAAATATCTCTTCGAGAAATCAGCACTTACAGGTAGGCTAGCCCGTTGGTTGCTTCTGCTTTTCGAATTCGATCTGAAATACATGACACGCAAGTCAGTAAAAGGTAGAGCGGTAGCGGAGTTCCTAGCCGATCACCTAGTGGAAGGAGATGAAGCAGTTGAGTATCTGTTCCTAGACGAGGCCATTCTGCATGTTGAAGAAGAGACTTGGACGATGTACTTTGACAGAGCGTCAAACCAATACGGGTATGGGATAGCGGTGTTGCTGATAGCACCTGACAATTCTCGTATACCTTTAGCATTCAGACTCCGGATTAAAGTGTCTAACAATGAGGCAGAATATGAGGCATGTATTACTGGACTAGAAGCTGCCCTGGAACTAGGGGCAAAACGGTTGGATGTTATCAGGGACTCAGACCTTGTTGTATCTCAAGCTAAAGGAGATTGGAAAGTTAAAGAAGAAAATATGAGAATCTATCACCAGACCTTGGACATTCTGATTCCTTGGTTTGAGAAACTGAATTTCACCCATCTGTTAAGAGAAAACAATAGGTTCGCTAATTCATTAGCAACTCTATCTTCTATGATAGATATCCCTTTCGGAGTCTGGATGCGTCCGATCATCATTGAACAGAAATTTGTGCCGGCCTACAAGCTGATTGCTGCCATAGATGAGGTACAAGATCAGAACCCCTGATATTATGACATCTGGAACTTCTTGGGAAATGAGGTGTATCCACCAGGGGCAAATGCCAAAGATAAGAGGGCAATTCAAAGAATGGCTGCTCAATTCATCACTTGCGGGGGTAAACTGTACAAGAGGGGTCATCTCGGGATGCATAAGCTATGCGTTGATGCTGAAGAATTCAAGCACCTGATGGAGGCCATCAGTGGAGGAGAGTGCGGAACACACATGAGCAGGGTGATGCTAGCTCGAAAGATCCTTAGACAGTGTTATTACTGGTCAACCATGGAGGAGGATTGTATTGGTTTTGTCCAGCGATGCCAAAAATGTCAGATCCATGCAAACCGCATGAACATTTCGCCGTCGAAACTGTACAACATGACTTCGCCATGGCTGTTTTCAGTCTGGGGAATTGATGTAATCGGGGCTGTCACTCCGAAGGGGTCCAACGGGCATGAGTACATTCTGGTAACGATAGACTACTTCACGAAGTGGGTTGAAGCTCAATCTTATGCGGTGTTGAAGGCGTCGCACGTCGCTAAGTTCATCAGGAACAACATTATCTGCCGCTACGGGGTCCCGAATGAGATTATTTCGGATAATGGTTCTCACTTCAAGAAGGAAGTGATCGACTTGTTGGAGAAGTACAACGTGGTATTTCATAAGTCATCTACATATCGGCCACAAACCAACGGAGCAGTTGAGGCCGCCAACAAGAACATCAAGCACATTCTGCAGAAGATGGTGGAAACCTATAGGGACTGGCCAGATAAGCTGCCATTTGCTCTTTGGGGCTACCGGACTTCAATTCGAACTTCTACTGGGGCAACTCCGTATTCCTTGGTTTATGGGATGGAGGCTATTCTGCCTATCAAAGTTGAGGTTCCGTCATTACGGGTATTTGCTGAGTGTCAGATAGCTGAGGTAGATTGGTAGCAAAATAGGTTCGAAGAACTCATGCTCTTTGATGAAAGAAGGCTGAAAGCACTGTATCATGTCCAGGGTTATCAACGAAGAATTGCCAGGGCTTTCAACAAGAAGGTTAAGTCCAGGAATTTGAAAGAAGGATATCTATTGCTCAAAGACAACCGAGCTCCCATCCACGACCCTAGGGGCAAGTTCAGACCCAATTGGACTGGCCCTTACATCATCAAGTCTATCTGGTCGGGTGGAGCTGTCGTTCTGATGGACCTAGATGGCCTAGAGTTCTCCCAGCCGATCAACATGGACAAGTTGAAGAAATACTATCCCTGAGTGGCTCGCTAGGCCAAAAACCTGAAAGGGCGACCTAGGCAAAAGTTAGAGAACAAAAAATTTGAAATAATAAAAACTAAGCTCGCAAGGTTGAAAACCCAGAAAGGGTAGCCTTGGCAAAAGTTAGAGTGCAAAAGGAGAGTGTTAATACACGAGTGAACCTGAACCGAACTACGTAAGGCTTGATTCCCATCTTCAGGATATGTAGGCAACTTCATCCTGAAGTCCAGCCATAAACACTTCCAAATCAACTTTGTCCATGTGATCATGTTGGTCATCTTTGTCTATTCTGCATTCAAGAGCTCGGTCATGATCTCCAGTGCAGTGCTATTCAGACTAGGGGCAACTTTCCAGTTGTTGGATCCAGGGTTGTACATCTCAGTAATAGATCTCGAGCGTGTCCAATTATGATCCATATCGAAAATGGTTTTGAAAAGTTTTAATAAAAGTTGATTTTGCTCAAATTAATCTTTTTACGACTTAGACCATTTTTTGACCAAACGAAAAATTTTCAGTATCCACGACCTTCAATTACATTGATTTCAGCATAGAGTTCTCCTACTCTTGAATATAAATTGAAGTTTCTTTCTATGACATTCATAAAGAAAACTTAAAAGTACTGATTAAAGCAAATAAACTCGGGGCATAGTCAGGTGTTCCTGTGCCCCCTCCCAGAGCTTGTGGAAGCCTTTGATGTCAAAGTAGGCCCAACATACGCCTCGTCATCAAGCCAAGCTATGCACTCGTCAGAGAGGGTGCAACTGAAAGTGGGAGCAGGAGCCATAAGCTCTCTCGTCCTTCATGCTGTGGCATACCGAGCTAGTTGTGCACCTCGGACTGGAAATGCGGCAGGGTACTCTATCCCTTCTTCTGGGCAAGTCTGATCATGCCCAAATTGGAGCCAGAATCGAAATAGGAAGTAAAAGACACAATGTGCCAGGCCGATCAACTGAATCCCAGGCTGGCGAGACATGTTGTAGCTCATTGCCGGTAGATTAAGCCAGGTGCAGCGCCAAGCAATGTCAACAGCAGACAAACTGCACATCCATTCGCACCACCATCCCTCATCAGGGGCATCGACTAGACGCCGCCAGAAGAAATAGCCGCGAGCTGAATATGCTGGGCATGAGTCCACAACCTTCAACTTATCCATCAACCATATCTGGGGAGGGATGAAAAATGAGAGATTAAAGAATAGGGAGGTGTACGTGGAGAGAAAAGTAAGAAAAGGGTTTTGAGAGAAAAACCAAGCCTGAGGGCCGAGTGATGTGAGAAATATATGCGAGATAGGATGGGAAACAGTACCTGCAGCAGTAGTGGACTCCCCGTGAATCTAGTCGTCTCTCGGCGATGGAAAGCATTGAAACCCATCAATGTCTCAGCTAATGTCATGGCAATACAGCTCTTGCCCTCTTTTAAACCTTGGGTGACCTCAATCAAATGGACGCGAGACCCTCCGGAGCCTGGGGCAAGCAAGAAATGAGACAACATGCACAAGCAAAGCACATGTCGCCGAAAACACTGCCAGTGATGATCGCCGTGGTCACCGGCATCAGAAAACTGACAAATCATGCTCGGGATATCCAGTTCTCCATCGTGAATCAATGACCAAGCGTCATGCAAAGTGAGCCCGCACATCCGTCCTAAGGCTTGGATGTGGCCGAAACAAAATTGGGGCAAGATCTCTTCCTCACGCTCGGACTCCATCAAAGCTTGGAAGTCCTCGAAAGTGGGACACATCTTTTGTCCGCCAAAGCTAAAAACATGAGTTACCAGATTCCAACACCTAGCCGCGGCATGGAGGAACGGAAAACACAGCGAGGTGCGGCTCAACGTGAATAGTGCATTTATTCCGAAGCCCCGAAAATTCAGCTTTTCCAAGCCTTCCAAGTTAGCAATCCAATTTGTGAGATTTTGGAAAAGAAATGCCTCCATTTGGTGCAACTGAGTTAAAATGGAGAAACTACGAAGTTGGGGCTTTTGTAGAAGATAAGGTGTTAAGTGGAAGACAGGTGTCAACAATCTGGGCACTTTCTACATTAATGGCAGACCGGCCAAGTTTGATGGCCGACAGATCATCTTTTTAGCCGATCGGCTAGTATTGGTGGCCGATAGCCCTTTATGGTGGCCGATGATCTCCCACATTGGCCGATGGCCTCTTCCTTTGTTCTCTAAGCTGCCCATGTCGTGGGAGTGTTGAGAACTTATGTCTTGTTCCACTTCAAATGCCTTTTTGTGACGATTTTGTGATGTCGTGCATGTGTTACTTCAATTTGTTTATCGAGTTATTGTATTTTTGTTTATCGAGTTGTATTTTGCATTGATTGTTAAGTTCTTGTCTCACTTATCAAGTTGTATTTACATTTGGTTAGGATGTCAAGTCCTTGTTTTGCTTATCGAGTTGTTTTGTTCTTTCAGTTGTCAGTTGGTTCACTACCTGATTAAGACAATGCAATTCTAGTGTTTAGTTTTCAAACAAAGTTCAATCTCATTTACATGCTGTGGGATGTAATGCGATGCGATGCGATGCTTAGAATGTAAAACGTAACACTTTTTCAATAAAAAGCTATTTTTCATTCCATTATGGTTTCTTTTTGCAAAAGTACAAAGTTTCGAAGAACATAAAACTGCCTGAGGCAGTACAATGCGCAAAAACTACAGGCAAAAAGAGAAATAAAGCAAAAACAAAGCATCTGAATCGGTGCTAGTCGCCTTAAGAGTGGGAACCCCTTCTCGCCCTCTTCCTCGACGAAGGCCCGGAACTACTGCCGTCAGCTCCGCTGCCTGAGTCTGAACCCAAGCCATCTCCAGCCTCATCTCTATCCTGAGAAGACTCTGACTGTGGACTCACCGCCTCCTCATCAGACTCATCATCATCTGGGGTAGGCGCCTACGAACTGCTTCCAGTCTGAGCACGCCCAGCTCTGCTCTGGCTGCGCGCTGAAGCTCTGTGTCCCGCTCCCCCTGCTGCTCGGGGAAGCACTGAAGGTCCCGCTAAGGAGCCCACTACGGCTGGTATCTAGAATGAGGCCTGAAAAGAATATTTTGGCAAATGCATCAGTTATGCTGTGCGAAGCTAAGTATGGTATCAAATGCAGTATATGATTGCATTGTATGAATGTTGTGAGTAGTATATGAACACCGTGAGTGGTGAATGATTGCAGTGTATGAATGCTATGAGCAGTATATGAACGCCGTGAGTAGTGATTGATTGCAGTGTATGAGGGCCGTGGCCAGTATATGAGATGCAGTGTATCAGTGCCGTGAGTGGTATGTGAGTTTGGTATATCAAATGCAGTATTGATAATTTGATGCATCAGATCAACATGGAGCAGATTATAGAGGGTTTTGGGACCGAGGTTGAAAGAACTTACCAGAATACCGTAAATATTGAGCAGGTCCATGCTCCTCTGCAGCATCCCCATCACCGAAGCCGACAGCTCTAGAGCCTGCCTAGTGTACTCTATGGAAGCCTGCAAAAGTGTTGAGGTAATTAGTAATCTGCGGGATATCAACTGAAATGAAATTAATGCACAGAATGTAAAACATAGCATATACCGGGGTCGAGCCTCGAACTCCAACGAGCTGATGATCATCTGGGGGAGGAGCGATAGGTATCTGATAAGTCTCTCCAGCCCGTCCTCGGCATGTCATGATAGTGGGCAGGTCTGGCCACTCCGCTCTCTGTCCCCTTCGGGAACCCCTCCTGCCATGGGCCTAAGTCGCCCTCGATCCTCCCGCTCCTCTTGCTGTGGCTGCAGGTCTTTCTCTCTCACTTCGGCGAACACTAGCCAGAGGCTGCATCAGATATGTCTATATGAAGACCGTGTAGTCACCCTCAAATCGGAAGTAGTCGGTGTCCCAACCTATCGTAAAATCGGTCATCTCTTGAGGGGTGTACGTCACTGTATGCCTCAAGTGTGAGGGAGGCGGCATCGGAACCACCGGCTCGGATAAACCAAGGCTCTGTCGCAGGAAGCGCTCACACAGGTACCACGCTCGACAGACCGGAGCCTCAAGCAAAACTCAGAATCGAGAAGTCTCCCGAGTGCCTATATACCGGTCTCTAACTGCGTCAGGCAACACTGCCCAGGGCTGTCAGGTGATCTGCAAATGATGGATATTCAAGTTGTTATCTGCTATCGAAAGTGCAATATAAAGAAATGCTCAAATGGACTGTACGGTTTGAAATACCTCCGCTGCGGCTACAGTGTCAAAATATCGGCGGAAGAATGAGAAAGACTCTCGCAGCCTCCGTTCGCATCTCTCATCGTACCAATGTGAATATGGAACCATGGGGGGCATCTCTACCTCCGGCTCTGGAGCAAGCCTAGGGAAGTAGGCATATGCGCATAACTACAGAATGTGAAAGGGTAATAATGAGTATGTTTATCAGTAAAGTAGTATACAGATAAAGCAGAAATCAGAGAGTCATGTGAAGTGTCTTGTGCAGTGTGTGCAGTGTACAACCAGTTTAAAGTAGATTGCGTGTTATGCAGTGTGTGTGGTGTACAGATAGTGTAAAGCAAAACTGTAAAGCAAAAGGAAAAGATGTACCTCCCAGGCTCTCCAGTAGCCTCCTAGCAGGTGCCCGCTCTGGCGAGATGAGGAAGTCATATACCCATACAGCGTGGCCAGGCCTGCCCCGCCCCAGTCATAGCGCCGGACGCGAGTCACGTCTACTAGTGCGCTAAAGAGGTAGAGGCCAATGGTGTTCGCCCGGTCGGCGAAGAGAGTAATGCCCAACAAGAACATGAGGAACCCCCAGGCATAGTGCTCGACCTCCTCGCGGGTCGTCGGCGTCTGTCCCCTGAACTGGTCAGCGAACCATGAATATCTCACGAACCCTGGTCCGGAGAGAGGTGGGTGAATCCCTAGTAGAAAGATCTGGGCAGCATCTCACTCGCCCATATCAGTGTCGAAAGGGATCAGATCACCCCCTACTTCGATGCCGGTGAGCATGGAGAAGTCAAAGGGAGTTATCGTCATCTCCCCTGCTGTAGAAAGGTGGAAGGAATCAGTGGTGTCCCACTAACTAGAAGAGGCCGACTTGCAGTGAGGCGCGAGAATCCCATGCAGAATACACCAAAACCGGCCGCATCGACGATGTGGCGAACATCATCGGGTAGCTCCATGTACCAATCTCGTGCAATGGTGTTCATATAACCCCGGAAGGCATGAGAATCTCCCTGTGTTCAAGATAAACAGATGCGAAGCAGTGTTAGGAATACAATGTATGCATGTATTCAGAATTGATAGTAATGCGGTGTGTACATATGCTCGAGTTGACAGAAGTATCATGTATGAATGTGCTCAGAATGAACTAGGTATGCGGAATACAAGTGTGTTTGGGTTAATCAGATGAAGAGTAATATTGGCTATCCAAGACATATGACCTACATTGCAGAAAGTAAAGAGGAAGAATATACCTTAGCAGTGCCAAAGGATAAGTGTGACTCCGGCTCGCGTAGCAAGAGGTCCTTTGGAGCACCTTGCGCAAAGCTCCTGAACTGGCAAATACTGTCGGGAGGCAATACGTGTACGTCAGGGTGATAAGACACTGGGTCGAAAGGCCGAATGCCAAGCAGCAAAGGCTCGAACTTGGGATCCATCTCCATCCCTAGAGGAGCCCCACCCTATGGAATATCATCCGCCATCTCGAGAAGAGTGAGAAAATGGTCGAAGGTGTGGAAAATGGGCAAGAATGCCAAAAGTCAGCCAAAAGTCAACCGAAAGTCAACTTCGCGGGGTGAAAAATGAAAGAAAATGTCAAGGGTCGGAAGAGGGCACGGAAACCAAGGGTAACTCGGGGGAAACAAACCCCAAGTGGTGGAAATCAAGAAACAGGCACCAAAGGCACTTTTCAATCGGTTCAAAGTGTGTGAAACAACGAGGGTTTCGCGAATCAAATGTTTTTGGGAAGTTGGAAAATGCGTTTGAAGCATGGATCTAAGGGGGAAAGTGATCTAGAGCAAGAGGAGAAAAGTTTTCGGCCTTAGGGAAGTGAAGAAATAGGGTTTGAAACCCTATATGTAAAGACTCGAGGCAAATGGACAAAACTGCCCCGAATCTGCCATTTTTGGCTGATCGGCCAAATTGTTGGCCGGCCGGCCACTTTGTTGGCCGATTAACTTGTTTGATGGCCGATGGGTGGCCGATGGTTCCCTCTTGTGGCCGATGAATCTCCAATGCCCTTGTTTGGGGATTTTCTGTTGATTTGTACCCTCATCTCTCAAGAAAGTGCAAGAAAATACACTTTTGAAGCTTAAGCGGCCTCCGTGGTGACCTCGAACCGTGTTTTCTGTGTGCGGCACTCGATATGCACAAAATGTATCCTTTTTTCGTATCCTTTTGCATTTTGCTAGATTCGAAAATTATCTTTGAATGTGTGGCTTTACAGTGTTCTTATCACATTCACAAGGTTTGCATTTGTTAAATGCCTCTTTCACTTTTGCATCGGACATGCATCATCGCGTTTGCATAACATATGCGCGTTGTGTCAAATAGGCATGCGTGCTTATATTGCATAGAGTATGTACATTGCACGGAACACGTTTTAACCTTGCTTGTATAGAGTATGCACACTCTAGTTGCATTGTTATGCATGTCCCAGTTGCATCGTTTTGCACATTTCTAATCGCATTGTTATGCACATTCTAGTTGCGTTGTTACACACGTTCCAGTTGCATTGTTATGCACTTTTCACTTGCATTACTATGCACTTTTCACTTGCATTGCTACGCACTTTGCACTTGCATTGCTATGCACCACTTGCATTGTATATGCACGTGTTTATCTCATATTGTATCATGATGTAACATTGAACATGTGTTTCTACTATATTGTACCTGTTGAGTTTCTTTTTTGTGTAGGCACGATATTGTATGTACGGTTCATTTGAGGCTGGTGCAACCAGACGATATTGTATGTACGGCTCATTCAAAGAAGTTCCGTTTAAGCTTTGTTCACTTTTGTGTATCTATCACACTTTGCTTCACTTAGTGTATCTATCACACTTCGTTCAGTTTATGTATCTACCACACTTTGTTCACTTTTGTGTATCTATCACACTTTGCTTTACTTAGTGTATCTATCACACTTTGTTCATATAGTGTATCTACCACATTTTCTTCACCTTTGTGTATCTATCACACTTCGTTCACCCGTTGTGTATCTATCGCACTTTGCTCGCTTTGTGTATCTATCACACATGCTCACCTTTGTGTATCTATCACACATTCGCTTTGTGTATCTATCACACTTTGCTCGCTTTGTGTATCTATCACACTTTGCTCACTTTGTGTATCTATCACATGTTCGCTTTGTGTATCTATCACACTTTGCTCACTTTATGTATCTATCACACGTTCGCTTTGTGTATCTATCACACTATGCTCACCTTGTGTATCTATGACATGTTCGCTTTGTGTATCTATCACACTATGCTCACTTTGTGTATCTATCACACGTGTTCGCTAAGATTGCATAATTTTCTTACATCCTTTCTGCATCAAATGTAGTTTGTCTGTTATTCCCACGCGTGGCATGTTTACCTATTTGCTTGTGTACGAGTTTGCTGTAGCATTTCTTCGCATAACATTTGCATCTAGATGTTTCATTACAACCCTCTTTGCATAATCATAAGTTATGTTCTATATTGTGCATGTGACTTGCACTTTGCCCCAGCCAGCGGGCGCATCTCTGTATTGTTATTTTGTATGTTCGTCTAAGTCTTCAGCCTTATCAAAAATGGGTCGTCTCTAGGCTTTGACATTCACTCCCGTCATTTCTTGACTTCCGAGTTCTGTCAGAGAGGGGCAACTGCAGACACCCCATTTTTGACCATCCTCAAGACTTGGACGTCATCGTTTGAACACTCGATGATCATCCATGCTCGTGTTCGTTTTGAGTTTTTGAAGGTCTTGGCTGTGCGTCTTGCCTTGGAGCCTCTCAACTTGTCGGTTTTGTACTTGGTTATAGACCAAGAGCTTGTGGTTTTGTTTCTGAAGGAAGGGGGTGGCTTGTTGGCCAGCCCTACAACCCATCGGCCCGGCCCTGTGCCTATCGGCCATGCCCTCTCTCCATCGGCCATCAATGGTGGCTGGTCGGCACCTTTAATGGCCAGTCGGCACCTTTAGTAGCCGGTCGGCCATATTTTTTAGCCGAGACCTTTTTATTTGCTTTTGCAGATATTTCTTTGCTAGTTGTGCCAGCTGGTGTGCATAGAATTCATTATCCATACACGTGTATGAAGGGATTGGACCAAGCCTCTAGCTTGTTCAATAAGCTTGAGACTTAGATTTCTATAAGAAGGGAGGTCCCTCTCCCTTTCCAGAGGTTCTGAAATTTGCATTAGAGACAAGATATCCCTCTCTCTTTATATTTCTCCCTCTCTCTCTATATATTTGCACTTGTTTGTGCTTGAAAGTGATTTTTCTTCACACTTTTGCACTAAAGCACCTAGTGAAACACCACACTCTTGTTGCTGAGGTACCTGAGGGTCTTGTTTGGAATCAAGAGTTGGTTTTTAGCTCAGAAAAGTTGCTGGAGTTGCTGCTTTGATGTTGTTCTTCAAGGGTGAGCCTCTAGCCCCTTTAAAGCTTTGTTTTGATTAAGTCTTTGGCCCTATTTGCATGATGTTTTAGGCCTAACTTTCAACTGCAAAAAGCTTCATTTTTAAGTATTTGAAATGTTTGTTTGAGGCTTCTTTGGTGTTGGGGGTGGTCTACCTCCTTTTGTGCCTTGTTTGGCTTTGTTTTGTGTTATCCTTTTAGGCCTTTGAGATCACCTTCTCTTGGCCTTTTAGCCACTGAAAGTGTGTTTTAAGGCCTCAAATAGGAGGGGGTTGTCCCCCCTCCTCTCCTCTTGTGTGCTTGTGTTGATGGCTCACCAAGTTAGCATGTTTTTCTACCCCCTTGAGGCTCCATCTTAGCATGTCTTAGGCCTTATTTTGGCATGGCATAACACTATTTTGGGTTGGTTTGGTTACTTCTTGCATGCTTCTTGCACTTGTAGTGCAATTCCACTCACTAGCCTAACATGCATCATGCTTTGGACCATTATTCTAGCATGATTTTGGCTCAACTCCAGCAAGCTTTTACTCATGTTTTGCCATGCTTAAGCTCTGTTTTAAGTTGTTTTGGTCATGCATGCCTTGCTTTGTATAGCCATAGTGCAATCTTGCTCACTAGCTTTGTGTTTTGAGTTCACTAGCATGCATTGCTTGGGCTATTTGCATGATTTAGCATCATTTGCTATGTGATTTCAGAGTATGTTTCACTGTCATGCCCTCACATCTTTCACTCTTTCAATGCTTTGGAGGGTTGGTGCTTTATGCCTCAAGTATGAGCCAATATGTATGCCATCTTGCCTAAGCTTTTACAATGTCATTTCAGTGTGTTTTTGGTGTTATTTTGCCATGATACAACTCTACTTTTGGTTGGCTAGAGCATCCCTCATTTGTTTCTTACACTTGTAGTGTAACCATGCTCATTGGCCTAGCTTACTTGATGTTTTGGCGCTTCATGCTAGCTTGTCTTGGCTATACTCCATACATGTTTTAGCATTATTTTGACATGCTTTAGGACTGTTTTTGGTTGTTCTTGGCCTTTTGAGGCTTGCTTTTTATAGCTATGGTGTTAATGCCTTGACTAGCTTTGAGTTTTGAGGTATCTTGCATGCTTGACTTGAGGTATTTGCATGTTTTGGCATCATTTGGGATGATATTTCAGAGCAAATAGTGTTGCCACACTTCCATGTTTTTCACTCTTTAGGTGCTCTTGAGAGTTGCACCTTCATGCCTTGCTTGTGAGCCAATGCATGAGCATCATTCCCTTGCCATGAATGCTAGCATTTCAGAGCATCTCTGCCACTGTTTTGGCATGCATGAGGACTGTTTAGGGTTGGTTTAGTCCATTGAGCATCGCATTGTATAGCGTTAGTGATGTGTACTTCATTAGCTTTAATGCTTAAGGACCCTAGCATGCCATTCTTGTGTTGCTTGCATGATATGTCAGCATTCCTCACATGATTTCAGTGCTTGTACCTATGCCATGCTTGTACCTATGTCAGCATTCCTCTCATATTTGTCACTTCTTCATTGTGTTTGAAAGTTAACCCTTATGCCTAGTTGAGAGCCATCTCATGAGCATGTGTTCTTGTCCCTTTTGTGCCTAAGTTTTGGTGTGTTGGCCACTATTTTGGCATGATTTAGGTTTGTCCATATTCGGTTTAAGTCCATTGATCATTGTATTGCATGCCTCTTGTATGATGCTCCTTACTTGCTTTGATGCTTTAGCCTCCGAATATGCCATGCATGCATTGCTTGTATGATGGAGCCTCATGCATGCCACTTTAGCATTGGTAGATAGCATGTTGTTTGCATGTTGTTTTATTACATTGTGTCTAGGATGTTGTTGCATTGCATTGCATTGCATTTGGATTAGACGTTAATCCAAACACGAGGAACGAGGGACGTTTCATACTCAAAGTGATGAAACATGCCTCATTCCTTAGGACACCGACACCTTTGATCATGCATGATAAGGTCAAGGTTCATCGAGTCCTATGTGTTATTTGTGCATTCATCAGCATTGTGCAAACTTGACTCTTTGGCCATCATGCATTGAGATGCATGGTTGATGGCTCGAGAGTCGAGTACTACACTCCTTTGAGCTTGAGACATGATAAGGAGTGTGGTTGCACATACACTTTCTTGCAAATACACTGCCACGCCTCTGTTTGTGCTATGTTGTAGCAAAAGGAGAAATTGCAGGAAGTAGTGGCTGACCGGCCATCAAATCTACTGACCGGCCACTAAGGCTGCCGATCGGCTATCACAATTGGCCGATAGCCATTAACTCTGGCCGATGGCCATTCCTCTTGGCCGACCATCCCTCAACATGTTTCTAAGATGGTTCAGAAGCATCTTGGAAGTTGGCACAATTTTCAGAAGTTCAAAAGAGTACAAATAGAGCCATCATGAGGCACGATAGTGGATTTCCGAGTGAAGCCGACCGAGCATGCATCTCTTCCTTGCCCGCGAGGCCATTTCATTACTTATGATTAGTTCGTGTTAACTAGTCATTTGATTTGTTTTATAATATTGTAATTAGCTTAGCATAGCTATTTGTTTAATTAGCTAGAGTTAGTTAATTAGTTTACTTGTAATAATTAATTAGCTTAGCGTAGCTAGTTAGTTGATTTATTCGAACCCTCCATCGAGAGGGCACAATTTTGTAATAAGCGTTCGTGTGTGTGATGCATGTCTTCCAACCCCATTTCTTTTTCCCTTTTACTTAACCACTTTCGATGGTTAGTTTTAGGACATTTTTCAATTAGCATCCTTATATTCATTTGTTTTGCATGCACCGGGCTCGGCGCATCATACAAATTGCATTGTATTTCAATACCAATTTGAATGCATGTTATCAAGTTGCATTCACATGACATCTTAGAATAACCGAGCCTATCTTAGTTGCATTTTTCATGTGTTGCATTAGGCATTCTTGACATAGCTAGGGTCATGCATTGATTTCTGACATAACTTTTGTTTTGGCTCAGAGTATTAGGTAAGCTTTTACGCTTTAGCATACTGCATGGGTGTGAGTGTCGCCATGTTAGCATGCTTGCCATGAGGCTAACTGCTTAACTGCTATAATTGCATGAATGCCTGTAGATGAAGGCTTCATTGCTTGAATTGGAATAATTCATCAAAATGTGCATTTTAAGCCCACTTGAGAGTGGCAAATCATGGTTTCTAAGCCCACATGAGGGTGGCAAATCCGCGTCTTAGCCTACTTGCAAGTAGCACTTTCAAACCATTTTCAAACAAACAAACATGAGATGTTCTGTTCCAAATTGAGTGATTGAGTCTATACTTGTATGTTATGCACATCACATAGTAATTCTAGGCTAATAACCGGAATAAGAATACATGTGTTTTCAAAAACGACATATCATGCTTAGTAGAGGCCGATCCCTTGATCGGGTGAGCGGGGGTGCTCATTTCTGGACCTTCCCCTCTCGTACCCAAGTTCCCGAGCTAAGGCAACTTTGGTGATGACGGGCACGTGGCCTTAGGCACGAGTCAGGGTTTCCTAAATTTCGCAAAACAAAACATTTAGGTGGCAACTCTAAAATTTGGCAAAGCAGTCCATGTTTGGCGCTTTTGATTCAAAATTGATTTTTCAAAACCAATTGCCGAATTTGGACTCTTTGGTGATTTATCAGTCTTACATTGCACTTTGTGAGATTAGATTCAGAACAGTAACAAGAGTCCGAACTGTAGTAGCTAGAACTACAATTTGCGCCCTCGCGCGCGGAGCGGAGTTCGGGGCGGTCTACACATAGGCTATATCTGGCCTAGTGTAATTCATTAAATACATCAAGCTTCCGATTATCCAAGAGTACTCTAATTGTGATATGCCTGCATCTGTATTTTTTGACAAATGATGGCTAATGTCAACACGTGTTTTAGCAGGACAGTCGTCATGCTTTCCAAATTTCTCCAGAATCTTCTCAACATAGTGAGACTGAGATAAAGCATATCTTTCAGATGTTC
Organism: Camellia sinensis; assembly: GCF_055761805.1. Classification (NCBI taxonomy): domain Eukaryota; kingdom Viridiplantae; phylum Streptophyta; class Magnoliopsida; order Ericales; family Theaceae; genus Camellia; species Camellia sinensis. The sequence continues at coordinate 90,846,855 of NC_138965.1, forward strand.
TAGTAATTTTTATTCTTAAAATTACATCTGCTACTCCCAGATCTTTCATGTCAAACTTTTTGTTCAACATTTTCTTTGTGGATTTAATCATGTCATTATTGTTTCCAATAATGAGCATGTCATCCACATAAAGACAAACTAAAACATAACCTTTGTTTGTGCTTTCAACATAGACGCATTTGTTACATTCGTTTATCTTAAAACCATCCGAAAGCATAGCGCGATCAAATTTTTCATGCCATTGTTTCGGAGCTTGTTTTAATCCATAAAAGGGATTTGACTAGTTTACAAACCTTTTTCTCTTGGCCGAAAACTTGAAATCCTTCCAGTTGTTCCATATAGATTTCCTCATCTAACTCACCATTCAAAAAAGCTATTTTAACATCCATTTGATGTATTTCCAAATTATACAAAGCTGTAATTGCAATCAACATGCGAATAGATGTTATTCTTGTCACTGGTGAATAGGTGTCAAAATAATCAAGGCCTTCATTCTTCCTGTATCCCTTAACAATAAGCCTAGCCTTGTATTTATCTATTGAACCATTTGCTTTCATTTTTTTCTTGAATATCCACTTATATCCAAGAGGTTTACACCCTGGTGGAAGATCCATCAGTTCCCAAGTATGATTTTGCAGTATTGATTCAATTTTACTATTCATAGCCTCTCTCCACAATGGAACTTCAGGACTTGACATTGCTTCCTTGAAGTTTTGAGGGTCATTTTCTGACATATTCTAACAGGTATGTCAGAAAATCTAGACCAAATGATTTAGAGATCCTAGCCCTCTTGCTACGTCTAGGTTCATCTACTTCAGTATCATTTTGGTCTTCACTGTTACCCATAGCAATATCAAAAGTTCTTTTATTTGAACTTGTCTCTTTAGTTTCCTTTTAAGGAAAAATGTGTTCAATAATAGTGTTTACATGCATATCCAGATTTTCAAATCTATGAACTAAAAATCTATATGCACTACTATTATTTGTATAGCCAATGAACACACAATCAACAGTCTTTGGTCCTATCTTAGTCGTTTTGGGACTAGGGAATGCCACCTTGGCCAAACACCCCCATACTTTGACGTAATTGTAGGTAGGTCGTCGACCTTTTCATAATTCATAAGGTGTTTGATTGTGTTTCTTGTGGGGTACCTTGTTAAGGATAAAATTAGCAGACAAAATCGCATCCCCCATAAGTTCTGAGGTAACCCTGAACTAATCAACATGGCATTCATCATCTCTTTAAGAGTTCGATTCTTTCTCTTAGCAACTCCATTTGACTAAGGTGAATATGGTGCTGTGGTTTGGTGAATAATACCATGTTCAAAACAAAATTCCTCAAATGGTGCATCATACTCACCACCTCTGTTACTCCTCACTATCTTAATAGTTTTGCCAAATTGATTTTCAACCTTAAGTTTATATTGCTCAAAAGCTTCTAAGGCTTCATCTTTACTTCTCAATAAGTAAACATAGCAATATCGAGTGCAATTATCAATAAAAGTAATAAAGTACTTTTTACCTCCTCTAGTTTGAACAAATTTTAAATCACAAATATCTGTGTGAATTAAACTTAGAGGTTTAGTACTTCTTTGTACTTTATTAAATGATGCCTTAGTGAGTTTTGCCTCAACACAAATCACACATTTATGATTAGGATCTGTCAAGCCCCAAACTTGCCCCTCTAAGTTCAGGCATGACCCGTTCACAAACAGACATATAACCTGATATATATATAACATATGGGGCCTTGACGGAAGCACAAAATATTAGAAAAATACAAAACCAAACAAATACCATTGAGCTATTTCTAACATGCCAGGATCTCATACATTACATGCACCATAAAAGGTTGATAGAATCCAAAAATATTCCTTGGCAGAACATATATACAAACACATATACAGACCCAGCCCTTTAGTCGGGCATGTAACAAAAACTATTGGAGTTATACACATTCAACCTTGGAAGGATAGCCAAGAAATAAGCTAATTATCTTAATAAACTTCACAAAATAGGTGGCCTCGTGAGTGCTTGGATACACGAAGGTTGTCAAAAGAAACCGGGCGTCATAGGTTAGGATTGACCACCTGGTTGGTTGCCTACAGAAACAGACATAACGGAGAGTGAGCCGGGCTCAGTGAATAGTAATATATAATGAAACAATGCTCAACTTGAAACATGACATATATCAATACATGTGGAAATGCAGAGATTACAAAGTTAGCCTAATTCTGTATTTATCTTATAACGGCCTTAGGCCCAATCTTGAACATAACAGCTTGACATTTCACATTCTTAATTCATAACGGCTTGAAGCCCTTAAACATGGTGACATAATGCCCTTGAACATAGTGGCACAAGGCCCTTAAACATGGTGGCATAAGGCCCTTAAACATGGTGGCATAATGCCCTTGAACATATGGCACTAAGGCCCTTGAAACGTGTGGCACAAGGCCCTTGTAACTTGTTGGCATTGAAGTCCTTGAAAGTGGCATAAAGCCCTTGAAACCATACTTATACGAACTCAAGAGGTGTCTCACACGGATTCTAGAGGTGGCTCACATCGTAGCACTTAGTTCCATGTAGCACTTTGTTTCATATCATAATAGCTTATATTGAGTGGCCGTAGGCCCAGAGTCTTATAGAAGGAAGGTATTTTATCTTTCCCATTTCTTTCTTTACACACTTGGAACATATTTGAACATTAACATACAATTAACATACATACTTGAAACATTAACATAGTTGCGTAAACGTAATGCTAATGAAAATCATTAGCCTTATATAAAGTAGATAATGATACTACTACTCACAGTGTTGCGATGATGCGCTTGTTCCTCCCGGAGTGTGCCCTGCACACATTCAACCTTTACAATTTAGTTTCCTTTCCATATCCGATTTCTTTCTGTTTCGTTTTATTTCGAAGGAATTAATACATATTAAAAGGCATCAAATACATATTCCGACAACATTAGAGGGTTCTACACGCAAAACGGAGCGATCCACGTTTTTCAGCATGGGCCGCACATGCGGCTGTGAGCCCCGCACGTGCGGCAAGCTCTCCCGCACGTGCCTTTTAGACAGTGGCCGAGCCCCTGTTTTTCACCATTTCCCGCACGTGAAGCCATGACTCCCGCACGTGCGACAGCACTTCCCGCACGTGCGGCCATGACCCCCGCACGTGCGGCGATTCTGCCCAAAACAGTCCGAAAATTCTTACAAAATCCCACCTTTTGGCACATATTTACAAGGCTCAAATTAACATTCTTACTTGATAATACATGGTCCAAAATCATGTCAAAATTATGGCAATTACATCAATCTAATTTAGTTCATCATTCTTAGGCTCACAACATACACATGCCCATGAGAATTTTAACTTTACATATCCATAAACATATATCCACATACTTGAATTCAAATTAAAAGCTCAAATACAACTTCTCCATGGTTAATTCAAAGTGAATCAAACAACCAAGTAAGAGTATTTTGCCCGTTAACTTCTACACATACACAAGGTTACAGTTACCATCTTCAAATACCATAATCAAGGGGAAAATCTTACTCAAAGCTAAGAGAAAGGTTTTAGAAAATGATTAGATTTACCTTAAGCTTGAGCTCCTTAGATTCTCTACCTTCTCCTTGTTGAATTCCTCTCAAACCTCCACTCTCTCTCTCATCCTTTCTCTCTTAGGAAATAACTTGAAGAAACTCTTCTAAGTCCAACATATATGAACATGAATATATACTTATATATAAGCATATCATAGGTGAATAAAACAAAAATCATTCAGTTTAATCATCCTAAATTGAAATTTCATAAACATACTTAATATTACTTAAAAATTATGCTGATCATGTATATATACTCAATTTCAGTTAATTAAGACCCTAAGGCTTCCAATTTCTGTTTCTAACTTAGAGATGTAATAGATATTTTCCCTTGTTGAACAGATGAATATCTTTAAACATGGGTTTACTTACTTAGCCTCAATTTCTCATGGAATCTCACAACAAGCATTCAAAATCACAAAATAGGATCCGAAAGTATAACAAAGAACATGTACGAGGGTCGGGTTATTACACTCTCCCCCCCTTAAATAAGTTTGGTCCTCCAAACTTGTTTTACCTTAGGGTAGAAATAAATGTGGATACTGATGTTGCATTTCCTCTTCTCTTTCCCAAGTTGCGTCGGTTCCGTAATGTTCTTGCCATTCCACTTTTATCATTGGGATTTCTCGGTTTCGTAATTGTTTCACTTGCCGATCCAAAATGCGGATTGGTTTCTCCTCATAAGTTAACTTATCATCTAGTTCAATTTGGTGATGATCAATAACATGAGACGGATCCGCAAGATACCCCCGAAGCATAGAGACATGAAACACATTATGTACTTGACTCATATGTGGCGGGAGGGCAACCCGGTAAGCTACCAGACCTACTCTTTCCAAAATTTGAAAGGGACCAACATAACGAGGCGTTAACTTACCCCTTTTCCCGAATCTTGGATGACCTTTCATCGGAGTAACTTTTATAAAAACGTGACTGCCCACCTCAAATTCCAAATCTCTCCGTCGGTTATCCGCATAACTTTTTTGTCTACTTTGAGTCGTTTTTAATCTTTCCCGAATAACTTTAACTTTTTCCGTTGTTAACTGAACAATTTCAGGCCCTAGCAAGGATTTGTCTCCAACTTCAGCCCAACATACGGGAGAACGACACGGTCTTCCATACAAAGCTTCATAGGGTGCCATTGCAATACTTGAGTGGTAACTATTGTTGTATGCGAACTCTACCAGTGGTAAATGGGTTTCCCAACTTTCTTGAAACTCTAGCACACACATCCAGAGCATATCTTCCAGAGTTTGTATTGTTCTCTCGGATTGACCGTCAGTTTGAGGATGGAAAGCTGTGCTGAACTTCAATTCTGTACCCATGGCTTCTTGTAAACTTTGCCAGAATCTGGAGACGAACTTTGGATCCCTATCCGATACAATTGAGACCGGTACACCATGCAGCCTTACAATTTCATTCACATAAATGACCGCCAATTTATCTGCATTGTATTGAGTCTTTACTGGTAGAAAGTGGGCGGACTTAGTCAATCGGTCGACAATGACCCATATAGAATTCATACCCCGAGGTGTCCGTGGTAATCTCACAACAAAATCCATGGTTAGATGTTCCCACTTCCGTTCCGGGATTGGAAGGGGTTGTAATAATCCTGCTGGTCTTTGATGCTCCGCTTTCACTTGCTGACACTGCAAACACTTAGAGAGGAATTCTGCAATTTCCTTTTTCATGTTTGGCCACCAAAAATTTTGTTTCAGATCCCGGTACATTTTAGTACTTCCCGGATGCATGGAAAACCTTGAAGCGTGCGCTTCTTCCATCAATTTCCGTTTAAGTTCCAAAACATTGGGGACACATATCCGATTTTGAAATTTAAGTACCGAATCCACTAAACTGAACCCCGAGTGTGGTTTTGTCTCTAACTCATCACATACCTTCTTTAGAATGTCATCCTCCATTTGATGTAACTTAATCTCTTCAAGTAAGGTCGGTTGAGCCATTACTGCTGCTAGGACTGTCTCCTGTCCATGTATCTTAAATTCCACTCTCATCTTATCCAACTCATTTACCAATTCTCTTTGCTCCGTAAACAGGTTGGCCAAATCTCCCATATTTTTCCGACTAAGAGCATCCGCGACCATGTTGGCCTTACCAGGATGATAATGGATCTGTAAATCATAGTCTTTAATTAACTCTAACCACCGACGCTGCCGTATGTTCAATTCCTTCTGGGTAAAAAGGTACTTAAGGCTTTTGTGGTCGGTGTAAACTTCACAGGTAGTACCATACAAATAGTGCCGCCATATCTTTAAAGCAAAAACCACCGCCGCGAGCTCAAGATCATGCGTGGGGTAATTCTTTTCATGGGGTTTAAGCTGTCGTGAAGCATAGGCAATGACCCTTCCACCTTGCATAAGCACACACCCTAATCCTTTATGGGACGCATCACTGTAAATTACAAACCCTTCGGTGCCAGACGGTAAAGCCAAAAATGGAGCTGTGGTTAATTTCATCTTTAATTCCTGGAAAGCAGATTCCCGCTCTTTTGACCATTCAAATGCAACTCCCTTTCGAGTTAATTGTGTAAGTGGCCCAGCAATTTTAGAAAAATCTTGAACGAATCTCCTGTAATAACCAGCTAACCCCATAAAGCTACGCACTTCGGTCACATTGGTAGGAGTCGGCCATTTCACAATCGCCTCAATTTTGTGTGGATCAACAGAAACTCCTTCTTTTGTGATAATATGCCCCAGAAATGCCACCTCGAGTAGCCAAAATTCACATTTCTTTAGCTTTGCGTACAATTTCTTTTCTCGGAGAGTTTGAAGAATTACGCGAAGAAGGATCTCATGAGCTTCCGCATTTTTTGAATAAATGAGGATATCATCAATAAAGACCACCACAAATTCATCCAAATAGGACTTAAAGACGCGGTTCATCAAATCCATAAAAGCTGCTGGGGCGTTAGTAACTCCAAAGGGCATAACCAAAAATTCATAGTGACCGTACCGGGTTCGAAAGGCTGTCTTCTCAACATCGTCAGCCTTGACTTTTAATTGGTGGTATCCAGACCGCAGATCAATCTTAGAAAAGACCTGTGCCCCTCGAAGCTGATCAAATAAGTCATCGATTCTTGGCAATGGATACTTATTCTTGATTGTGACCTTGTTAAGCTCTCTGTAATCAATGCAAAGCCGGAGTGTTCCATCCTTCTTCTTTACGAACAAAACCGGTGCACCCCACGGAGATACACTCGGACAGATAAATCCTTTGTCCAGTAAATCTTGCAACTGTATTTTTAATTCTTTCATCCCAACTGGCGACATTCTATACGGAGTCTTAGAAATGGGTTGAGTTCCCGGTGCTACTTCAATTATAAACTCAATTTCACGGTCTATTAACTGCCCTGGTAACTCTTCCGGAAAGACATCCGGAAATTCACAGACAACTGGGATCATATCGGTATTCCCATTCTCCGCTTGCCCCTATAGAACACTGCATAAATACCCCTGACACCCTTTCTGAATTAATTTACAAGCCCTTGCTGCGGAAATTAAATAAGGTGGAGAAGTCACTCCATGTCCCTGAAAGGTAGACTCTGTTTGTCCCGGAGGGTGGAAACTGATTTGTTTAGTCAAGCAATCTATGGCTGCACCATATTCACCCAACCAATCCATTCCCAGAATAATATCAAAGTAGGCCATGTCAAGAGGTAACAGATCGGCATACACCCGGATATCCCCAAGTTGGAGTTCACAAGCAACATATACAGAAGTACAAATCATAGGGCCTCCCAAAGGTGAAGATACACACAACATATAAGCCAGTTTTTCTTCAGTTTTATCTAAATTAGGAGCAAATAGTTTCGACACAAAAGAGTGGGTGGAGCCAGAATCAAATAATACATGAGCGAAATGATCGTAAACGATAAATGTACCTGACACCACTGTTGCCGCATTTTGCACATCTCCCGGAACTAATGCGAACACCCTGCCTTGTCTTGCAGTGTCTTTATTATTAGTGGGTTTAACAGTTGTCTTGGTGTTGGCAATTGGTGCAGACCCTGCTGAACTTGTAGTGGTTCTATTATTGCTTTGTTGATTTCTTTGAGGGCAATCCTTGATCAAATGACCCGTCTTACCACACTGAAAACAGGCTCCAGACTTTCGATAGCACGTTCCACGATGCTTCTTCCCACATTCCGGACAAGTCGGTATTGAATCCTGGCTAAGGGTAGAAGTATTTGAACTCCCTAAAGTCTGCTTCTTGTTTGGTGGAGTAGGTGATCCCTTCGACCATTGAGTATTTTGCCTCTTCCCTTTCCATTCTGAGATTCGACTCTGAGTAGCAAGATTTCCTTCCGCTATAACGACTCTTTCCAACACATCAACGTAAGTAAGTAACTTCAACATGTTGACCTTATCCAGGATAGCGCTCTGCAATCCCCCTTCAAATTTGCGCGCCTTCTTATAATCCGCGTCCACCATATGAGGCGCGAACCGAGCTAACTCCGCAAATTGGGCTTCATATTCGGCGACGGTTTTGTTCCCTTGCTTGAGAGTTTCGAATTCTGTTTCCTTCTTATTCCGCATACTTTGAGGGAAGTACTTGTCATAAAACAATTCTAAGAATCTATCCCATGTCAATCCTTGGTGTACAGTTCTCGTAAGCATCCACCATCTGCGCGCCTCATCCTCAAGAGTAAAGGCAGCCAGTTGCACCTTTTGAGCTTCTGTGCAGGGAAAGACTTCGAATAACTTCTCTATTCCCAACACCCACGCCTCAGCTTTCATTGGTTCTATTCCTCCTTTGAAGGATGGCGGTTTCATCTTTTTAAACTCCTTAGTAAGGGTGATAGTCCGGTCTTCAGCATGGAAATCTTGTACTGCTGGTGGAGGTACCGGTGGTGGGGGTGGTTGTTGTGGCTGTTGTTGTTGTTGCCGTAGGGTCTCCGCCATTTCCATAATTATTCTCTCCATTCTATCCAGCCGTGCAGAAGTAGCATCTTCTGTCTCTTCTGTCCTTGTCCTCACCATTGCCTACACAATAAACATTTATACATAATAGACATAATTCAAAAGTGTTAGCATTATCAGAGTAGACTTAACGTTGCCATCGCTCTTTCATATATCTTCAGGATGTCATGCAAGATGCCTAAAACTTTTCTAGACACCCTAAAGCCCAATGGTTCCGTGTGTGAGATAGCAACTCGTGCTCTGATATCACTTGTCAAGCCCCAAGCTTGCCCCTCTAAGTTCAGGCATGACCCGTTCACAAACAGACATATAACCTGATATATATATAGCATATGGGGCCTTGACGGAAGCACAAAATATTAGAAAAATACAAAACCAAACAAATACTATTGAGCTATTTCTAACATGCCAGGATCTCATACATTACATGCACCATAAAAGGTTGATAGAATCCAAAAATATTCCTTGGCAGAACATATATACAAACACATATACAGACCCAGCCCTTTAGTCGAGCATGTAACAAAAACTATTGGAGTTATGCACATTCAACCTTGGAAGGATAGCCAAGAAATAAGCTAATTATCTTAATAAACTTCACAAAATAGGTGGCCTCATGAGTGCTTGGATACACGAAGGTTGTCAAAAGAAACCGGGCGTCATAGGTTAGGATTGACCACCTGGTTGGTTGCCTACAGAAACAGACATAACGGAGAGTGAGCCGGGCTCAGTGAATAGTAATACATAATGAAACAATGCTCAACTTGAAACATGACATATATCAATACATGTGGAAATGCAGAGATTACAAAGTTAGCCTGATTCTGTATTTATCTTATAACGGCCTTAGGCCCAATCTTGAACATAACAGCTTGACATTTCACATTCTTAATTCATAACGGCTTGAAGTCCTTAAACATGGTGGCATAATGCCCTTGAACATAGTGGCACAAGGCCCTTAAACATGGTGGCATAAGCATAATGCCCTTGAACATATGGCACTAAGGCCCTTGAAACGTGTGGCACAAGGCCCTTGTAACTTGTTGGCATTGAAGCCCTTGAAAGTGGCATAAAGCCCTTGAAACCATACTTATACGAACTCAAGAGGTGTCTCACACGGATTCTAGAGATGGCTCACATCTAGCACTTAGTTCCGTGTAGCACTTTGTTTCATATCATAATAGCTTATATTGAGTGGCCGTAGGCCCAGAGTCTTATAGAAGGAAGGTATTTTATCTTTCCCATTGTGAGCCCCGCACGCGCGGCAAAATGCCCCGCACGTGCCTTTTAGACAGTGGCCGAGCCCCTGTTTTTCACCATTTCCCGCACGTGCGGCCATGACTCCCGCACGTGCGGCAGCACTTCCCGCACGTGCGGCCATGACCCCCGCACGTGCGGCGATTCTGCCCAAAACAGTCCGAAAATTCTTACAAAATCCCACCTTTTGGCACATATTTACAAGGCTCAAATTAACATTCTTACTTGATAATACATGGTCCAAAATCATGTCAAGATGATGGCAATTACATCAATCTAATTTAGTTCATCATTCTTAGGCTCACAACATACACATGCCCATGAGAATTTTAACTTTACATATCCATAAACATATATCCACACACTTGAATTCAAATTAAAAGCTCAAATACAACTTATCCATGGTTAATTCAAAGTGAATCAAACAACCAGGTAAGAGTATTTTGCCCGTTAACTTCTACACATACACAAGGTTACAGTTACCATCTTCAAATACCATAATCAAGGGGAAAATCTTACTCAAAGCTAAGAGAAAGGTTTTAGAAAATGATTAGATTTACCTTAAGCTTGAGCTCCTTAGATTCTCTACCTTCTCCTTGTTGAATTCCTCTCAAACCTCCACTCTCTCTCTCATCCTTTCTCTCTTAGGAAATAACTTGAAGAAACTCTTCTAAGTCCAACATATATGAACATGAATATATACTTATATATAAGCATATCATAGGTGAATAAAACAAAAATCATTTAGTTTAATCATCCTAAATTGAAATTTCATAAACATACTTAATATTACTTAAAAATTATGCTGATCATGTATATATACTCAATTTCAGTTAATTAAGACCCTAAGGCTTCCAATTTCTGTTTCGAACTTAGAGATGTAACAGATATTTTCCCTTGTTGAACAGATGAATATCTTTAAACATGGGTTTACTTACTTAGCCTCAATTTCTCATGGAATCTCACAACAAGCATTCAAAATCACAAAATAGGATCCGAAAGTATAACAAAGAACATGTACGAGGGTCGGGTTATTACAGGATCAAATTCTAAGTTTGACAAACATTCTAAAGCAACAAGTATACGCAAAGAATTAAAATTAATATGTCCTAATCTACGATGCCATAAAAAAGAAGAATTAGCAATATAAACAGAAGATGTGTTCTTATTATTAATAGCCAAATTTGGTACAACAATATTTACATTAAGCTAAAAAAGCCCATCATTCATAATCTCACCCCACATACATTCCACTCTTGGAGAGTATAACCTTGCCAGATTCAAAGACTAATTTAAACCTATTCTTGATCAACAATGACCCAAAAATCAAATTCTTGCAAATTTCTGGCACATGGAGTACATTGTTGAGCGTGAGTTCTTTTCTCGAGGTCATTTTCAGTACGATATTTCATTGTCCTTCCACAGTTGAAGTAGATGAGTTTTTCATAAAAAATTGTTCCCCACTTTCCATCACTTTATAGGTTGTGAACATCTTCTTATCTGCACAAATATGGCGAGTTGCTCCAATATCCACCGACCACTCCTTGGGATTGCCCACCAAATTTGCTTCAGAGACTACTACAGCAAGATTGATGTCTACAACTTCATCGGAAAGATAAAAATCCCCGGCTATGTTTACTTGTGCAGGCTTTTTGCTTGAACTTCCTCCATTCTTGCGAACGTGACAATCCTTAGCGTGATGTCCATCTTTGCTGCACACAAAACACTTGCCTTTGAACCTCTTGTTGAACTCGTTGACCCCTTTATTGATCTTACTAGTGGATTTTTGTTGGGGACCATTGCCATCATGCTTCCGGTTTTTGTTGTTGAACTTTGACCCTTGTCCATGTTCCATAACATTTGCCTTAACCTGCATGACATGGTTTCCTGACTTCTTGTCGGAACCAGGATTATTCTCCTCAATTTTGAGCTACACTTCCTCCAATTTCATCTCCTTGCGCTTATGCTTTACATAATTCTTGAATTCTTTCCAAGATTGTGGCAATTTTTCAATGATTACCGCTACTTGGAAAGATTCACTGAGAACCATTCCTTCCACATGCATTTCATAGAGAATTAATTGGAGATCTTGAACCTGACTAATAACTGTCTTGAAATCCATCATTTTAAAATCAAGAATATGGCCGACAAAAAATTTATTTGTACCGGCGTCCTCTATCTTATACTTATGATCTAGAGATTCTCACAGTTATTTAGCAGTGCTTTTAACACTATACACATTGTACAATGTATTGTCCAATCCATTGAGGATATAATTTTGACACAAAAAATCACCATGTTTTCATGCATCGACTACAGCAACCACTTGCCGGTCAGTTTCTCCCTCATTTAGTGCCAGTGCTTTTTCATGAGTGAAGTGAGCCAAATTTAATGTGATAAAATAAAACATCATCTTTCGTTGCCATCTTTTAAAATCATTTCCATTGATTTTTTCTGGCTTCTCCCCATGATTTATCGGTACTACCGGAGTCATCACTGGCACAACAAGTTTAGGGGGTCGGAGTAATAACAGTCTCAGTACTGTTAGTAGTCATATTTTTGACGAAATAAAAAGCACCAATCACAATTTTATACAAAAAAGAATTTATACACAAAATATACAGAATACTATTTTGTAACAAAATTCCAATGATAAATAGTATATTACTACTATTTAAGAAATCAAACAGTATATGACTACTATTTAATTTCTCGAAACAAAATATTCGTCTATCTAACACATAAATAAGTAAAAATCGGAAATCTACTTTAAGATTGTTATACCTACAGAGGTGTGTATGTGTGTAAAATAAATGTATAAATTAAATAAAGAATAAAATAAAATAATTAAGAAAATAATTATATAAATTAAATTCCGAATTAAACGCTTACAGACATTAAAGTCGAGGCTTGTATTGGACAAAATCTCCTTAAAGTAGATTTCGCCCTTGCTCCAATGCTTCGAGTTTTAATGGAGTCCACTTCCCAGGATTCAGCAACTAACACTTGAATTTGCAGCACTACAAAATCAAGCCCGTCGAACCAAACAATGCTGTAACTCTTTCTCTTTCTTTTCCTAAAAAATAACTATAGAAACAAATGCAAGTGCAAAGGAGGATGAACAGAAGAAGAAATGGAAGAAGTCTGAAATTTTTTTGATGGAAATGAATGCTGGATGGCCAACTATTTATAGGAGAAACGGTGACTGTTCGAACAGGTACCAAATAGATACAAACCTGTTCGGACAGATTCAATACTATTTGGACAGATTCAGTTGGAATTCAACAGGTACGAACCTGTTTTGAACCCTTTGAACCTGTTCGGGTGGGTCTGAACCTACTAGGGATTTGTTTGGGTGAAGGAAAAATTCTGGACCAATTTATTTTAAATTTTGAAAACAAAATAAAAATAAATAAATAAATTGTAAATGTTTTTGGCCCAAAAAGATAAGTATTGGGCTGGACAAACCCAACCTCACATCACATGCCCAAGCCCAGCTCGATTGACCGGACGGACGGCGTCTCGCGCGATTTTTGTTTTGGGTCTAATGGGTCTAGCCCACTTCACCCATAACATCGCTCTTCCACAAACTTGGGTACCTCTTGGGGCCCATCCCAAGTATCCCAAGCTAAGGTATATAAATCCAAATAAATCTTTAAACTTTTATAATGTAGAACAAGCACATTTCATAAATGTGTAGGAAACCCACCTAAAGCTAGTCCCACGAACCCAAAAATACGCGTTGAATTCTCATTCATCCGGAAATAGTTTTGAGCAATCAAATACATGGTTTTATTCATTACGCGGCATTAAACATGAACCCAATTAGAAACGTTAAAAATAATGCTTGGGTCCCACCTTAATTAATGCTCAAAGTTAGCAAAAAATAAAGATTTTACAAAGCCATTTTCCAACAGGTTTTTGATCGGGTGAGTAGGGATGTTCAATACATAACATTCCCCTCTCTTACCTAAGTTCCCAAACCGAGATACTTTAGTTACGATGGACAATGGGCTTTGACATGAGTCATGGATTTTTTAATTTTCTCAAAAGATTAGGTGGCTTGGTGATATAGTCCATTTTTAACATTTCTTATAATTAGTGAATTTTCTATGAATATATCATATTTGAACTCCTATTCTTTTTCACATTGCACTAATGGAGCCAAATCAAAGGCTCTAACTGTTAGGTCCGCTTGGACCCCCCGACCAAGAGATCCCATAGTTACCGGTATCTAAATGACGAATTTCCTTATCTTCAATATTGAACTTTAGGAATTTCATTATCTTCAGTATTGAACTTTACGATGTAACCCTTTCCAAATGCTTATGGAACCTAAGTTGCCCAACAAAAAAAATAAAAAAATAAAAAAATAAAAAAATGGTAATTTAGAATATTAAAAAGATCTTACCAGAAAAAAACCAATTAAGCATGTAAAAAAAAATAAAAAAAATCACAATATATAGCCACAAAATTTATAACAACAATAGAATGAAAAATTTGTACTGCGAAAACCAGAAGCCTGGCCTTTTCGGCTTGAACTTGCCTTGGCCCATAGAACCAAGGGTAAATTACATAAATAGTCTCTATAGTTTGGGACTTGTGTCACTTTAGTCTCTAACTTTTCAATTATGACACATTTGACCTTGAATTTTGAATCTTATTTTAAATAAGGACAATTGAATATATAATTAGATTTTTCAAGGGTAAAATTGTCAATTTGATAAAATATAAACTAATTTGACAAAAATAAATGTCAAACAAATATTTTTGAATTTTTAAAAATTATTTCTACCTACTAAAAATAAAATTATGTAAAGTTGATAAATCTTTTAGACATTTATTTATTTTTTTTTACCAAATTAATTTTTATTATGTGTTTGGAGGATGATCATGTAAAATTAATTTTAAAAAATTAATCATGTAATTTTTATTAATTTTACATAATTTTATCATTGGTGGATAAAAATTATTTTTAAAAAATTAAAAATATTTTTTTGACATTTATTTTTGTCAAATTAGTTTATATTTTATCAAATTGACGATTTCACCCTTGAAAATCCTAATGATATTTTCAATTGTCCTTATTTGGAACAAGATTCAAAATTCAAGGTCAAATGTGTCACAATTGAAAAGTTAGGGACCAAAGTGACACAAGTCCTAAACTATAGGGACTATTTGTATAATTTACCCTAGAATCAATGAGATCAATAGTGCTTTTTTCCCAAACACTATGGCAATTGGTAAAAGTCATTAGCAGCCCCACAAAAATATCTGTAAAAGACATACATAATATAATCCTTTGAACCATGATAATATGTGTTCCATTGCATACAAATGCAACCCATTTCAAATCCATTTTAACCCCCTCATAATCTAAGCCAAAGAGCAGCATCAGATGACTATATATATAATTTTATTTATAATTTACTATTATATATCAGATTTTATTTATAATTTATAGTTAATAGTTTTAAAGTTTTTGTAAAGCTTTTTATAATTTAATTAATATATTATTTTTCTCTATTATTATTTATAACAAAACGTTATTATTTAAGTTATCTTATTTTAGTTCTTCAGTATATTTAATATTCATATACTTTTATCAGCAATATTGATAAATTAGGTTTTGATACTAATTTAAACACAAAGAAACAAAAATACTTTTTAAAGAAAAAAAAAAGGTTAAAATTTTTCAAGAATAAAATCTTAACTAAGTAAGATCTTTTACTAATTTGTAATAGTTATGGACATATATTTTATTTTTATAATCATTTTAGAGACTAAATAAGTTTGAATTGAATACTTTAACAATTTAATAGATTTAATCGATAGTTTATGAATTAAATAGATTTTAATTTATATATTTTAGGCACTTAGTAAACTTAATTGATAGTTCATGGATTAAATAGACAACTTGATAATAATTTAAAGATAAAAATTGTAATAAACCTAAAATAAAATAAAATAAAAACAAAACAAAATTTATATTTTAACCTCTTAAATCAAAATTCTGATTCTGTCCTTTCTTTTCCCACGAGTATGCTAATTATGCTGCAATTGGGGGACATTACTCTCCACGCAAATAAAGGTTAAGCTTGCAAGTCTCTAATTGGAACATATAAATCCCAACAATGCTACGGACTCCAATACGGACGACCCTCAGTGTCAACCTCAGTGACGTGGTACCGTATAGTTAGCCAAAATCCAAAACATAAAATAAAATAAAATTAAAAAAAAAAATATTTTTGCACCAATCAAAAACGATGCCCAACACCCCAGTTGGGAGTCTTAAGCCTAGTTTGGGAAGACTAAATAAGTGCACTTTTTGACTTTTTTTGTATTATGTGTAGAAAAAGTAGAGAGGAGATGTTGATTGATGTGACCCAAAAAAAATAAAAAGATGAAATAAGTGCATTTTTTTGACAGTAGCCAAACTTGGCCTTACTTATTTTTCATACAAACCGCTTGAGGTTATGGTGTGTGGATCAACTTGGTTAAAAGCTCTACTCAACCTCAAAATACTCCAAAGCCAAGAAAGTAGTTAACCCTGACACGGCTTTTGGCAGAGTCAATATCTAATTGCCCAAAATCACCATCGAACCTTAGTTGTATTGATTAGACTTGTACTGATTAGACTTGTACCACCTGTTTTTAAGTCGGTGGAACTTTGTTAAATTATTGGGAAATTATCTATAATTGGATTCTGAAAAAAATAAATTATAAATCAGTGTTAAAATTTATACATTTTAATTATTAAAATATTGCACTCTTTTTATAATCTTGTAATTTTTTTACTGTATGATTGTACAGTTATTTTTCCTAAAATATTTGAGAGATTATTTTATTTATTATCAATTTTAAAATAGTATTAGAGTTGGATCTTCAATGATTTTTAATGGATTTATAGTCTAATATTTGTTGGAAAATAATAATTTTTTTGTGACTTCAATGCAATATTAAAGTGGGTGTCAATTCTCAATTGAGGTGGATTAGAGTGGGTTTAGATTCTTTGTAATGAATTCTTTATACCAAAAAAAAGAATGACAAAAACACAATTAAGATTTGAATGAGAAATTGACTCATTTAGTTGGCCTCATGAAAGAGGTGTTGAGAAACGTGTGTAACTTTCTATCCCACATTGATTATAGAAGAAAGTATTGATGGGTATTGAAATCTCATATTTTGCCTAAGGGTGTGAGTCTTTTGGGGCATTCAAATTTTTCAAAGAAAGGGAGTCATAGATAATTCAATGATGGACTTGGACCAAGACTATAGACTAAGTTGGTTATGCAAAAATTACACGCAGCTGGACTCGGCCAAATCCGTGGGTTGTGGATCTTGGACTTGGGGCAGGTTTCTTCGTCTTTTTGGACCAAACCAAATATGTGGCTGTAGGAATATACACAATTTACATGTGTGTAAAACCTGGTAACTCCTCTGTATTCATGATGGATTAAATCCATTAATTTTGTAGAGTTTAATACTGCATTTGTGTTGGGCTAATTTTTGCAAAGTTTAATACTGCATTTGTGATGGATTTGATGGCAGGAGCCTCTTCCTCTCTCCCTCCATGTGTATAAAAAGAGGCCCCTCTCCTTCAGTTTTCCACCTCCAGAAATTGTTGCTATTCTTACTCTCTGTTTTTTTCCAGTTTTATATTATTCCTACTGAAAAAGTGCTGTTTCAGTTCAGTTCGCCGAAAGGTTTCAGTTTGATTTTTGTTCTTGTGTATATTGTCATGTATTTCTGTTCTTCTAATTATTATTTGTAGCGTGATGTCTTATTCTATAATTTAAATTATAAAATATGAATTTATTTCTTCTATTTGGTTTCACAATTTTTTATATCAATTTTAAAACATAACACGTGTGTTTCTCATGAATTAAGATAAATAGATTTATATGCAATGCGTAATTTGGGAAATTTGGCTATAAACCCAATTTACCTTTCTTTTATTGTTAAAAGGATCAAGAAAAAAATTTTACTTTTAAAACCCTCTCATAATTATAAAATCTTGTATAAATGACAAAATTTATTATTTAAATATTTTATCAGATTAATATACCCTCAACTAAATCTTCCATAATCACCATCTCAATCTCTCAAGCTTCGTTTGATACAATTATTGCTTATACATAGACGATGACACCATGGCTAGGGTTTCAAAGGACCAGATTTGGTAGCAAAACCGATGCTGACGACCTCCCAGGCCTAGAGAACCATCACCGTCTACGCCATCAACAATTTCGAAACGACAAATCTACTCTTCAAGCAAGCTGTGGTGGGAATACTTATGATGATTGTGTTTTATACATGCATGTGCTCACCGAAGCTACCAGATTCTCTTACATTCCCTTCATAATAGTTCTTTGCAGTACTATAGAAAGAAATAGATTACATATATTTATATATATATATATATATATTTTACTTTCATATAGAGTAAAATTTTACTTTCATACAGAGTAAAATTTTACTCTGAAATACATAGTGAAAATGTCTTAATAGGAGAACTGATAGATCTGAGGGTAATATAGTAAAAGAAATAAGTTTTAAAATATCAGGAGGTTTTGAAAGTACTTATATAATTCTTGTCATTTTGAAAGAGAAATTAGATAGTGAGGGGGCTATGACCAAATCCCCCTCAATATATATATATATATATATAAATAAATATATGTAATCTATTTCTTTCTATAGTACTGCAAAGAACTATTATGAAGGGAATGTAAGAGAATCTGGTAGCTTCGGTGAGCACATGCATGTATAAAACACAATCATCATAAGTATTCCCACCACAGCTTGCTTGAAGAGCAGATTTGTCGTTTCGAAATTGTTGATGGTGTAGACGGTGATAGTTCTCTAGGCCTGCGAGGTCGTCAGCATCGGTTTTGCTGCCAAATCTAGTCCTTTGAAACCCTAGCCATGGTGTCATCGTCTATGTATAAGCAATAATTGTATCAAACGAAGCTTGAGAGATTGAGATAGTGATTAGGGAAGATTTAGTTGAGGGTATATTAGTCTGATAAAATATTTAAATAATAAATTTTGTCTTTTATACAAGATTTTATAATTATAAGAGGGTTTTAAAAGTAAAATTTTTTTCTTGGTCCTTTTAACAATAAAAGAAAGGTAAAATAGGTTTATAACCAAATTTCCCATATTTTGAAGGCTTGAGTAATTGTTTTGATTGGTTTGCTTTTGTTTAACAATGGCGAGATGATGATTTTCTTATTGATCTATTATTACTTTCGATTTTTGATTCTTCATTATTTTGCTTTCAGATTAGCGATTTGGTGATCGTTCAGAGGAGTTGTTGAGTCCAGTTGCGTTTGATGAAAGCATTTCAGTTTTTATTTTTATTTATTTTTTATTGTTGTTGTTGAACAGATTTGTGTTAAATTTGCTTTTTGTTTTTTATTTTTAGATTTGAAATTGTTTTCCATTAATGATGGATTCGAGTAAGTTTTCGATAATTATTGTAGATTAAAGATCCTCGGTTTATTTTCGATCTTCTCTAATTCTTTCTTTTAATTATTATTATTATTATGTAAGTTTAGATCATTTTTTGTTGTTGTTGATGAAGAAGAAGAAACATATTGCAACAGATACTTTTTTTTTCTTCTTATGTTGATGTTAATGAAAATGAGACATATTGTAATAGATATGATGAATATGAACTGAGCTGTAGATGTCGTCTTGTTGTTTCCAATTGCCGTTTTTTTTTATTTGTTAATAGATCTTAGAGTAAAATTTAACTCTGGTTCATTCATTTAGTATGTATTTTATTTTTTGTGATAGTAAAATTTTACTCTGGTTAAAAACATGTTGATTTGCTTAACAATATAAAATTTTACTTTAAATCATAGTAAACTTTACTCTGATTCAAAGTAAAATTGTATTTTTAGAGCAAATTTTACTTTTATACAGAGTAAAATTTTATTTTTAGAGTAAAATTTTACTTTTAGTTTCAGAGTGTAAAATTTTACTCTGAAATACATAGTGAAAATGTCTTAATAGGAGAACTGATAGATATGAGGGTAATATAGTAAAAGAAACAAATTTTAAAATATGAGGAGATTTTGAAAATACTTATATAATTCTTATCATTTTAAAAGAGAAATTATATAGCGAGGGAGTTATGACCAAATTTCCCTATTAATTTTTCCTTCGGCTTGTGCGCTGTTGCATTCACATTACGCAGTGAGTTCATTTTTTTACTGTTTCCGGGGCCCACTGCTTGGGCTATAGAGTGCACGTTTAGGAAATTATAAAAAACAATTTGGTTCTGATTTATGTAAGCAACTTTATGTATGCATAGCCACTGATGCATGCATGATGTTCATGCCTAGGGAGTCAGAGTTATTCAAACAAATAATTTGTTGCATACATTGCATGTGGAGGGGAAAATAGAGAATAGCTTTATGTTTCTACAGTGTATGAGTAGAATAATATATAAACTATATTTGCTTACTGCTACTGTTCCGGAAAGTGCATCAATTTTAGACATTTAATTTATATCAGAGGCCTTTGTTTTGTTCCTTCGTATTCATGTTTAGTACATTACGGTCATGTTTGTTTGGGTGGACATGAGCTTGGGATTGGACTAATAGTCCACTAAAATTACTAATCCAATGTTTGATTAAACAATTGAAGTACGGACTAATTATTTTAAACTTGACTATTAGTTAAGATAGGATACATAATCCAATGGATTTGTACCCCTAGGACTATTAGTCATGGGAATGCTAATCCAGTCCGCCCAAACAAACATGGCCTACATGTTTGTTTGGGCGGACTGGATTAGTATTCCCATGACTAATAGTCCTATGACTACGAATTCGTTGGATTATGTATCCTATCTTAACTAATAGTCAAGTTTAAAATAATTAGTCCGTACTTCAATTGTTTAACCAAACATCGGATTAATAATTTTATTGGATTATTAGTCCAATCCTAAGCTCATGTCCACCCAAACAAACATGACCTAATAAGAATGTTTTGATATTTTTCGACCTCTAATAATTTTAAATACATATTTGTTTTAATATAATTTTATGAGTACGAGTTTAATTCCCTATCATGAATCTGTAATATAATTTGCTTTCTATTTTTTTAGTATGTTTTACATGCTTCTTTGTATATAATCCTTATAATATAATATGCATATTGGTTGATTATATTTTTAGTAAAAGGTAACATGCTAATTAATGTCTATTGTTTTAGTAAATTCACATGTTTATTAGATATTAGATTTATAGAATAATTTGCATGTTTTAAAATTTTCTGAATTTGCAATGTAATTTGCATACTAATTGCTTTATAATTTCTAGAATTGTTTATTCACATGTAAATTATTACATGTTTAATGTGTAATAAGTTCATAGGTAACTCTTGTCAATTTAAAAGTTTTAATTTAATTGTGGGTTTATAAATTTTTTTTGTAACTCATCTAGAATTTTAATTCATTAGTTAATGTTATTATTAAATAGTTTGCTAGGTGGTTTCAGTTAATTTATTTTATTTACAGTTTCTTTGGATTGTTTGGTATCTATTTTCTTGTGTTTGTCTGCTAACTTTCTTTACAGGAATACATGTGCGAAAGGGAAAAAAAATAAAATACAAATCCAAATGAATAGGATTTGGGACTATAAAACGAAAATTATGAACTACTAACCTTTGTATTGAACAAAAATACCTAAGCGTGGAAAGGGATTTTTGGACTAAAATTGAAGCAATTTTTTGCTTGATTTTTAATTGGGGTTTTTTTCAATGTATTGAAGCATTTTGTTTGCTTGTGTTTCTTATAGCAATTTGTTTTGATTGCTTGCAATTTGGTTAGCAATTTTTAAATTGCATGTAAGTTTGGAATTTGGTTTGTTTTAACCTAGTTCATTCCCTGAAAATATAATTCTTAAAATTATTTACCATGGATTAAGAGTCAACATGCTCTTGAAAGTTTTGTCTAAGATTAACAATGTTTTGAGTGGGACCAATGTGACCCCTCCAGTCTTCTTGAAAACTTTCCTGACCATGCTCGATTTTAGGTTAAGTGGTGAGACTAATTTTGAATTAAATTTTCAACTTTGAGATTTTCTAGTTTTAAGTTTAATTTCTGGAAACACAGAATAGTGAAATTCTGTTGTATTTTTCAAAAATGGCAACTGTTAGAGATGCTGATGTTGCTGTTAATGTTGGTGGGGATCAGAATCCCAGGACTACTGGCTTGCCAACCACTGTTGTGACCTCTGTAGTCAATCCAGTTGTTGTGACCTTTGTGGTCAACCCTGTTGTTACTTTGGCTTTTCCAGGAAGACCGCTCAATCATCATGAGCACCTGGAGAAGTTTACGAGAACGAATTGCAAGAGGTGGCAATAAAAAATGTTGTTCTACCTGACTACTCTAAGCCTTGCAAGGTTTTTGAGTGAGGATCCACCAACGATAAAAGAGAATGAGCAAGACAAGCAGAAGCTCGTGGCTCTAGATGCATGGAAGTAGTCAGACTTCCTTTACTGGAACTATGTTTTGAATGGCATGGCATATTCACTTTCAATGTGTTTTATGCCAAGAAGTCGGCAAAGGAGCTGTGGGATGCCTCGTGCAAGAAGTACAACACTGAGGATGTTGGGGCAAAGAAATTTGTCGTTTGTCTGTTTCTGGACTTCAAAATGGTGGACTCAAAAATCTTCATTAGTCAAGTCCAAGATTTTCAAGTAATTCTGCACGACACGCAGAGGGAATGTTTCTAAGCGGATCATTCTAGGTAGCTGCTCTGATTGAGAAGTTGCCTAATGGCTAGAAAGACTTCAAGAACTACTTGAAGCACAAGCAAAAAGAGATCACAGTTGAAGAGCTTCTTTTCAGGCTCCGTATTGAGGAAAACAACAGAAGGAAATGGGGGAATACCTCTACTATGAAAGAAACATGGTTGAGCATGGCCAGTCTTCGGGGGTGAAGAAGAAACCACCTACAAGCAAAAGCTCGAAGTTGGGGGCTAGAGGCAGTGTCTCCAAAAGGCCAATCTACAAGCTGCAGGAACCTACTTTTAGGTTCAATAGAAAGTGCTTCAACTGTGGAAGCGATGGGCATCGGACGGTTGATTACCGTCAGAAGAAGAATTCCTACAAGAAGTACCCTCCACAGAGCAAAAGTCATGCCCACATGGCTGAAATGAAGGATATGTCACAAGATGTGGACGACATGCATCTGTCAGCTATCATATCAGAGGTGAACATGGTGGGGTCCAACCCGAAAGAATGGTGGGTGGGCATTGGAGCCACTCGCTATATCTGTGCTAAGAAGAAAATGTTCATAACTTTTGAACCGATTTCAAATGGTGAGAAGTTGTTCACGAGAAATTTTGTGGCATCAACTGTTGAGGATAAAGGCAAGGTGGTCCTGAAGATGACTTCAAGAAAAGAGCTGACTGTAAACGATGTCCTTTATGTGCTGGACATTCGTAAGAACCTTATCCCGGGGTTACTCTTAAGCAAACATGGCTTTTGCATGGTGTTTGAGTCTGATAAGGTTGTGTTGACTGCGAGCAGATTCTATGTGGGAAAGGGGTGTATGTCGGGTGGTATGTTTAAAGAACCTTGCCCCGAGGTCGCTCTTAAGCAAACATGGATTCCGCATGGTGTTTGAGTCTGATAAGGTCGTGCTGACTAAGAGCGAAGTCTAAATGGGGAAAGGGTATATGTTGGGTGATATGTTTAAGCTCAATGTAATGACTATTATCCCTAAAATTAATGAGAAACTTCTTCTTCTGCTTATATGCTTGAGTCCCCTTGTTTATGACATAGTAGATTGGGTCATGTGAATTTTGACTTTTTGCATAGATTAATCAAGTTAGATCCCATACCATCTTTCAAGATTAATCCAAATCACAAGTGTGAAACTTATGTATAAGCAAAATTGACAAAGACTTCGTTTCATTCTGTTAAAAGAAGTACGGAGCCTTTAGATTTAGTGCATAGTGATGTGTGTGACTCGAAAGTTGTACAATTACGCGGTGGCAGCAAGTATTTCATCACTTTTGTTGATGATTGCACTAAATACTATCATATGTAATTGCTTAAAAGCAAAAATGAGGTGATTGACAAATTTATTCTCTTCAAGAATGAAGTTGAGAATCAACTAAGTCGAAAGATCAAGGCTTTAGTGATCGTGGTGGTGAGTATGAATTCCCGTTTGCTGAGATTTGTGCTTAATTTGGAATTATCCACCAAACTATAGCGCCTTATTCCCTTCAGTCAAATGGTGTTGCTGAGCGGAAAAATAAAACGTTAAAAGAAATGATGAATGCAATGTTAACCTAGAACTTGTGAGAGGAAGCAATTCTCTTCGCGAATTACATTCATAATATAATATCTCGGAAGAAAGTGGATAAGACTCCATATAAGTTGTGGAAAGGCCACAAGCCTTCATATAAATACCTACAAATGTGGAGGTGTCATGCGAAAGTGGCGGTGCCTACACCCAAGTGGGTTCGAATAGGCCCGAAGTCAGTGGATTGTATATTCATTGGCTATGTACATAATAGCAGTGCATATCGATTTCTTGTGTATAAGTTTGTTATTCCTAATATACAAAATAATACTATCATGGAATCAAGAAATGCATCTTTCTTTGAAGAGTTATTTCCTTTTCGTCTTTAAGAAGGAGTTTTAAGTTCCATGAAAGAGATTGAAGGTGACAATGATCACATAGATGATCACATAGTTGATCAAGTAAATGATCAAGTCAATGATCAAGACGAGGAAGTAGACGAGCCAAGAAGGAGTAAAAGGGCTAGGACCGCAAAGCCCTTTGGTCCGGACTTCTTAACTTATATGTTAGAGGAAGAACCTCGAACCTTCTATGAAGTTGTGACTTTACCTGAAAGTCCCTTGTGGAAAGAAGAAATTAAGAGTGAGATTGAATCCATCTTACAAAACCATACATGGGAGTTGGTTGATCTACCCCCAGGTAGTAGGGCCTTAGGGAGCAAGTAGATCTTTAGAAGAAAGATGAAAGCAGATTAATCAATTGATAAGTATAAAGCTAGGTTAGTTATCAAAGGATACAGGCAACGAGAAGGCCTGGATTACTTTAATACGTATTCACCTATGCCAAGGATTACATCCATTCGCATGGTGATTGCGATAGCAGCTTTACGTGGTCTGGAGATACATAAGATGGATTTAAAAATAGCTTTCTTAAATAGAGATTTAAATGAAGAAATCTACATGGAGCAACCCGAGGGGTTTTCAGCTCGAAGAAAAAATAAAAAAGTCTGTAAGCTTGTCAAATCGTTGTATGGTTTGAAGCAAGCTCCTAAACAATGGCATGATAAGTTTGACAACGCTATGTTGTCAAATGGGTTCAAGATCAATGAGTGTGATAAATGCATATATGTCAAAGACACCAACAGAGGTTATGTCATTTTGTGTCTATACGTTAATGACATACTCATTGTTGGTAGTAATGATGAGATGATTAGAACTACCAAGAGATTATTAAAGTCTAAGTTTGACATGAAAGATATGAGTCTTGTAGATATAATTTTGGATGTTAAGATTACTCGAACATCTGATGGTATTGTACTTTCTCAATCTCACTATGTTAAGAAGATACTTGAGAAGTTTGGTAAATCAGATATGAGTGTGTCTAGGATACCGGTAGATTTCAGTCTACACTTGACCACGAATAATGGTGAGAGTGTCTCTCAGGTAGAATATTCTTAGGTCATTGGGAGTTTGATGTATTTGATGAGTTGTATAAGGCCGAATATAGCCTACTTTGTTAACAGACTTAGTAGATACACGAGCAAGCATGATGTCACTCACTAGAAGGGTATCGTTTGGGTGTTAAGGTATCTCCGTTTCACCCAGGATTATGGGCTACTTTACACCAAATATCTAGCAGTAATAGAAGGCTACATCGATGTGAATTGGATATCTGATGTTAGGGATTCAAAATCCACTAGTGGTTATGCGTTCACCCTTGGAGGGATAGCCGTGTTATGGAAATTTTCCAAGCAGATGTGTATTTCACAATCAACGATGAAATCGGAGTTTATAGCGTTGGATAAAGCAACAGAAGAGGCAGAATGGCTTTGCCATTTCATTGAAGATATTCCCAGTTAGCTCTCCAAATTTGATAAAGGAAGTTGGGTCAAAACTCCAATGAATCCAAAGAGATCAAGAGTTTAAGATGTTTTGGTGGAGTTTTAGAGAGAATGAGGAGCAAAAGTTGATTTTAGAGTGAGAAAATGATATACAAAAGTGATATACACACAGCCCAATGAAGAAAAAAAAGTAGATTTTTGGACTGCCCAGAGGCTCGCACGTGCGGCGCCCTCTCCTGCACGTGCAAAGCGTCTTTCCGCACGTGCAGCCTTCTCCCTTGCATGTGCAGTGGTCCCTCCCCACACATCACTTCGCACCTGCATATAATGCAGTGTGGAAGTTAAAAAACCCTCACCTCCCCGTACGTGCAGCTTCATCTCCCGCACGTGCGGCCCAAGGCCCCACACGTGTAGCCCTAGTCCTCCAGCCCAGAATTTTTTTTGGTTCGATTCCAGATACTCCGGACTCGACTGTGCACCCTCCGAAACAAGTGACACACAACCCGAAATAAACAAGGACATGATTTTGAGAAAAACTTCCGAACGCAACGAACCCAATGATGACAATGAGTGAAAAGACGTACAACAAAACCGGTCATCACAACCTCCCCACTATAGGAAATTTCGTCCTCGAAATTAAATCAATTACTTGGACAATGAGTCACTAGCAATCACAATCGTTCTATTTCAACAACATTTACCATTATCATCATGGTTCCCAAATGTCCTAGTTACAATGTCACAACAATAATTCATGTGCATGAGACCTTCTAACTAGATAATTGTAATTCATAACAAATCCCAATTTCAAAATAATAACATACATTATAACACATGATTTATCAACTTTGATACATGACTCTCCAACATTTGGAAATATCACAAATTAAAACAACTAAGCATTTCCAAACAAATCCGGATACTTGGAGCGTACCTTTGCTTCCCGTTCCCAAGTTGTCTCCTCAACCCCATGGTGCCTCCACAACACCTTTACTAACGATATAGTTTTGCCCCGTAGTACTTGTTCTCGGGTGTCTAGTATTTGAATCGGTCTCTCTTCGTAAGAGGCATCCTCATCTACCTCCAAATCAACCCAATCAAGCACATGAGAAGGGTCGGGTTCATACTTCCTAAGCATAGACACATGAAACACAATGTGAACCCTCGAAAGTTGTGGCGGTAAAGCCAACCGACACGTCACTTCCTTAATTCTCTCAAATATCTCAAAAGGCCCAATAAACCTCGAAGATAACTTACCACTCTTACCGAATCTCATTAAACCCCGCCTAGGTGAGATCTTAAGGAAAACATGGTCACCCACCTCAAAAGACAAAGGTCGTCTCCTTTTATCGGCATAACTTTTCTGTCAGCTTTGGGCCGTAGCCAACCTCTTCTAAATGAGAGCAACTTTCTCGGTTGTCTCCCTAACAATTTTCGGACCCAACAACGGTGCATTCCCCACCTCGGCCCAACAAACCGGCGATCTATAAGGTCACCCATACAAGGCCTTAAATGGTGCCATCTCGATGCTAGCTTGGTAACTATTGTTATAAGCAAACTTAATCAACGGCAAGTGCCTTTCCCAAGACTCCTTGAAATCAAGGACGCAAGCTCTAAGTATGTCCTCCAAAATTTGAATGGTACACTCCGATTGCCCATCGGTTTAAGGGTGGTAAGCGGTACTAAAGGTCAACTTAGTTCCCAATGCCTCTTGAAGGCTTTGCCACAACCGAGCGGTAAAACAAGGATCTCTATCCGATACAATGGTTACGGAAACTCCACGAAGTCGAACTATCTCTCTAATGTATAACTCTGCCAAGTGCTTAACTGAGTCACCGGTACGCATTGGAATGAAATGCGTAGACTTAGTCAACCTATCAACAATTACCCAAACAACATCATTGCCCCACTGTGTTCTAGGAAGCCCATTCACAAAATCCATGGTAACGTGCTTCCATTTCCACTCGGCTATCAGTAAAGGTTGTAACAAACCCGCTGGTCTTTGGTGCTCGGCTTTCACTTGTTGACAAGTAAGGCACTTCGATACAAATAAAGCGACATTCCGCTTCATACCCCTCCACCAAAACTGACAACTAAGATCACGATACATTTTGGTGCCTCCCAGATGTACCGCAAGGCGTGAGTGATGGAACTCCTAAAGCACTTCCTCTCTATAAGATTCTAGTACAAACAAACAGTCTAGGAACCGTACACTCAGATCCGAGTGGATGTTCAAACCCTTTTCTTCTTTCTCGTTGGAGATTCTAACACGAATTGACTCTACTTCACGGTCCCCTTGTCGTGCCTCTATAACTTTACTAATCAAGGTAGGTTGAGCACTCAAAGTAAACAAAGTTGCACCCTCATCAGACTCACCCAAGTGCAATTCAAACTTGCCAATGTCACCCAATATAACCCATTCCCGAATGGCCACACTCGCCAAACTACTCATGGATTTCCTACTTAAGGCGTCGGTCACTACATTGGCTTTTCCCGGATGATAGTATAATTCGAAGTCATAATCCTCTAAAAATTCCATCCACCTCCGTTGGCGTAAATTCAAGTCTTTTTAGGAAAACAAATACTTTAGACTTTTATGATTGGAGAAAATCTCAAACTTCTCGCCATACAAATATTGTCTCCAAATTTTCAAGGCAAACATTACTGCTGCTAATTCCAAGTCATGGGTGGGGTAATTCTTCTCATGAGTTTTCAATTGTCGTGAACCGTAAGCTACAACCTTTCCCCCTTGCATTAAGACACAACCAAGCCCATCCCAAGACGTATCACAATAAAAAGTGTAACCCAAGCCTCTTTCTGGAATTATCAACACCGGTGTGGTAGTCAGTCTAGTCTTAAGATCTTGGAAAGACTTTTTACAAGCCTCACTCCACACAAATTTAACTCCCTTTCTAGTCAATCTAGTCAAAGGGGCGGCTAGTCTAGAAAAGTCCCTTACAAAACGCCGATAGTACCCTGCCAATCCCAAGAAACTCCGGATCTCAAAAACATTTTTGAGTTGTTCCCAATCCTGCAAGGCATCTATCTTCGAAGAAGCTATAGTTACCCCCTCTCTTGACACTACATGATCCAAAAACTTTACTTTGGTGAGCCAAAACTCGCATTTCTCAAATTTGGCATACAACTGATGCTCCCTAAGCAAGTCAAGCACTATCCTCAAGTGAGCTTCATGTTCCTCCTCAGAGGTTGAGTAAATTAAGATGTCGTCCACAAAGACGACCACAAAATGATCCAAGTATTCTCTAAAGATTTGATTCATCAAATCCATAAAGGAAGACGGCGCATTAGTCAACCCAAAAGGCATTACAAGGAATTCATAGTGGCCATAACGCGTACGAAAGGCCGCTTTCTGGATGTCCTCCTCTCGGACTCTCAACTGTTGGTACCCCGACCTCAAATCTATCTTCAAAAAGCAACAAGACCCTCTAAGTTTGTCAAACAAATGATCTATTCGGGGTAAAGGATACTTGTTCTTGACAGTTACTTGATTCAACTTATGGTAGTCAATACACAACCGCAACGACCCATCCTTCTTCTTCGCAAAGAGAGGCAGCACTCCCAAAGGCGATGTACTAGAGCAAATGAAACCCTTGTACATCGCCTTGGGGAGTGCAAGAAGGCCGCTAAGTTGAATCGCCTTGTCTAAAAGCTCTTGGAGTTGAGTCTTCCACTCATGCAATTCCGCAAGTGCAAATCTATACGGCGCCATGGAAATTGTTGTCGTTCCAGGCACTAACTTAATGGTAAACTCGATCTCCCTGTGGGGTGGCAAACTAGTAAGATCCTCGGGAAATACGTCCGGGTATTCACAAACTACCCTTGGCAACTCAATACGAGTCCCGTCACCCTCACTATCCAAGAGAGTAGCAAGAAGGCCGCTAAGCTCGTTTCTACTATAAGGGTCAAAAATTGGCGACAAGACCCTATTAACCTGGTCCCCTAGAAAGTAAAAACAATCACCACTCGAGGTGCACACTGTAACCCTCTGACGAAAATAATCGATCATTGCTCGGTACGAAGATAACCGATCCATGCCTAGAATGACATCAAAACTCAACATGTCTAGCAATACAAAAGCAAACGGGAGTTGAAGCCTGGCAACCTCTATCTCAAAACCACGACACCCCCGATCTAAGTCAACTATACCCCCGACTGGTGACTCAACTCTAAATGGAGACGCTAGTCGTTCCATCTCTAACCCCAATGCAGATGCGAATGCAGTAGATATCAATTGTAGATACCCCATTTTTGATCGTCCTCAAGACTTGGACGTCATCGTTTGACCACTCGATGATCATCCATGTTTGTGTTCGTTTTGAGATCTCGGAAGTTTCGGTTGCGCGCCTTGCCTTAAGATCTCTCAACTTGACTGTTTTGTGCTTGGTTGTGGACCAAGGACTTGTGGTTTGTGCACCTAAGGGTAAGAAGTGGCTTGTTGGCCATCCCTCAACCCACCGGCCATGGCCTGAGGCCACCGGCCTTGTTTTCTTTCCACCGGCCAAATGTATTGGTCGATCGGCACTGTATTTGGTCGACCGGCCATTGTTTTGGTCGATCGGCCACATTTTATGGCTGAGGCCTTTTCTTTGCCTTTTTCAGGCATTGTGCATGCCAGTTGTGCCAGCTGGTGAGCACGGACTCTGCCCTCCATACACGTGTATGGAGGGATTTCATCCTTACACTTAGCTTCTCTAAGAAGCTTAGAAGTTGATTTTCTATAAGAGGAGGGCCTCTCCTCCCTTTCCAGAGGTTGAAAAATCTGAGAGAGAAGATATATCACTCTCTCTATATATCTCGCTCTCTCTCTATATTTGTGTGTGTAATAGTGCTCTAAAGGGTGTTTTTGTTCATATTTTTGCACTAAGACACCTAGTGTTACACTATCCTTTAGTTATGAGGTGCTAAGGATTTGATTTCAGAGTTTTTGAGTTGGTTTTGATCAGAAGGAGGTGCTGGAGTTGGTGTTCTTGAAGTGTTCTTCAAGGGTGAGAAACTACACTTTTATTTCTCATTTTTGCTTAAGCTTTTAGCAATACTTTCATGCTATTTTGAGCTTAGTGTCCTACTAAAAAAAGTTCTGTATTTTCATGCTTGAGATGTTTCATTAAGGTCACTTTTGTGTTGGGGGTTGTCTACCCCCCTTTAGGCCTTGTTTGGCCTCATTTTGTGCCTCTTCCTTTTGGCTTTGGAACCTTCCTTGTTTCAACCTTCTCACCACTAAAATCCAGAGGATTTTCAATGGTGGAGAAGTGGTTTTGAGGTCTTGTATAGGGGAGGGACACCCCTCTCTCCTTATGTCTCATTTGCTTGTCTTAAGGGGTCATAATGGTAGCACATTTACTTAGTTTGTTTTAACTCCATTTTAGCAAGTATTTGGTGTTGTTTGGTCATGTTGTACCTCTGTTTCATGTTGGTTTGATGGCCTCATGCATACACCATGCACTTGTCTTGCAATCCTCTCATTTGCCATAACATATATCTTGCATTTGGACTATCATGCTTTGCATATTTTGACTCGACCCAAAGGAACTTTTAGTCATATTTTAGCATGTTAAAGCTCTGTTTGGTGTCGTTCTGATCATATATGTCATGTTTTGTATAGCCTTAGTTCATCCTAGCTTGTTAGCTTTAAAGGTCTAAGTCGCATGATTACATTACTTGGCTCATTTTCATGATTTGGCATCATTTCACAAGAGATTTCAGTCCATATAATGTGGCCATGCATTCATATTCATAACATTTTCCATGCATTAGAAGGTTTGTGTTTTATGCTTCAAGATTGAACCATTATGCATGCCTCTATGCTTAGACCATTTCGATACCATCTAAGTGGGTTTTTGAGTTTGTTTCAACATGCCATGACTCTGTTTTCCATTGCTAAAATCATGCCATGTTTGGTCATATTACGCGTAGTATAACACCTCTTTGATAGCATTGCATGCCCCTTTGTTTTGGCATTGTATTCTAGCTTGTTTTGGCTAGCTTTGAGCTCACTTTTGGCCTTGCTTGGACCTGCCTCAGGACTGTTTTAAGTCCCCATGGCCCTTTGGGGCTTGCTTCACATAGCCATGGCTTGAGCCCCTTGGCTAGTCTCAAGTTCTAGGCTCCTTTGTATGCTTTACTTGCATGGCTTGGTTGATTTGGCATCATCCCTTGCATATTTTCAGAGCTTATCATGCTTGTTATTTGTCCATATTTGTCTCTTTTAAATGTGCTTAAGAGTCGACCCTTTTGTGCCTAAGTGTTGGACCTTTACATGCGCATGTTTGGGTGTGTTTCGTCCATCATCTCTTCGCACTTTGGCCACTGTTCTGGCATGACTAAGGTCTGCCCATTTCAGTTTAAGACCATTGAGCATGTTTGCTTTCATGATATTTGCATGCTTGTATTGTATCATGTTTGCATGTTTGGTATATCGCATGATATTTAGCTAATTGCATCACATAGGATTGTTGCATACTTGGCGTGCCCATGTTACATTAGTTTAACTTGCATGCTTAGGTTGCATTGCATTTGGCATGCTTGCTACCTTAGTCTTGTGTGCATACTTGAATCCTATTGCATTTGGCATACTTAGGTTGCATAACATTGCTTTTCAATATTGCATATTGCATTTGGCATACATACATTGGATTTTGTTTGGTTTGGGGTGTCAAACCAAACATGAGGAGCGAGGAACGTTCGTACTTGAAGTGACGAAACGTTCCTCATTCCTTAGTCGCCAACGCTCTTGATCCAACATGATAGAGTGCAAGGTATTCATGTGTTTTTGTGTATTCACTCCACATTGATTTGCACACTTGGCACCTTTGGCTATCATGAATCGAAATGCGTGATTGGTGGTCCGAGGGTCGAGAGCCATACTCCATTGAGTACATAGTATGATAAGGAGGGTGGTCGTGCACACATTGTCTTGCAAATGCCTTGCCATGCACTGTTTGTCCTCTGCTGCAGGAAAAACAGTATTCTGCAGGAAGGGATGGCCGGCCGGCCATCTTCAGTGCCGGCCGGCTAACTTGACCTGGCCGAGGGCTACACTTTTGGTCAATGATCATGTTTCCATGGCCGGTGACTTCATATCTTGGCCGGTGAACTCCCACAGTGATCAGGGAGTGGTTCAGGAGCATCCTTGAGACTTGTGCAGTGTTCAGAGGTGCAGAGCAGTGTAAACAGAGGCAGCATGAACATGGCGATGGATTTCTGAGCAAAGCCGTCTGAGCATGCATGCATCCCTCTTCCCGAGGCTGCTTTACTGCTTTACTAGCTTAGTTAATTTGTTAATTAATTAAGGGTTTGTAATAATTAATTAGCTAGGATAGTTGATTAATCATTTGGGTTTGTATTATTTATTCGGACCCTCCGTCGAGAGGGCGAATTTTGTAATAAGTGTGCGTGAGTGTGTGAATGTCTTCCAACCCCACGTCTTTCTCCCTTTTACTTACCTGCTTTCAGTGGTTAGTTTTAGGTCATGTTTTAATTAGCATACTTATGTTAGCATGTTTGCATACATTCATTCGTATTGCACGCACCGAGCTCGGCACATCATACTAATTGCATAGTGTTTCAATTCCAACTTGAATACGTGTATCGAGTTGTCGCATTTCACATGCCATTCTTAGATTAGCCGAGCCAATTCTAGTTGCATTTTGCATGTGTTGCATTAGCCATCTTAACATGAACTAGGATTATGCATGATTTCTAACTAGTTTCTTGTTTTGGCTTGGAGTACTATGTAAGTGTTTATGCTTTAGCATCTTGCATGAGTGTGAGTGTTCCCATGATAGCATGCTTGCCATGAGGCTAACTGCTTATGTGATATAACTGTCTGAATGCCTGTGGGTGAAGGTTAGATTACTCGAATTGGAACAATTCATCAAAATGTGTGTTTTAAGCCCACTTGAGAGCGGCAAAATCATGTTTTCTTAAGCCCACTTGAGGGTGGCAAAATCATGTTTCCTTAAGCCTACTTGAGGGTGGCAAATCCACATCTTAGCCTACTTACGAGTAGCACCATCAAACCATTTTCAAATAAACGAACATGAAATGTTTTGTTCCAACTTAGGCGATCTAGTCTATAATTGTGTGTTGTACGCATCACATAGTAATTTCTAGTTAATAACCAGAATAAGAACGCATATGTTTTCAAAACAAAATATCATGCTTAGTACAGGCCGATCTTTGATCGGGCGAGTGGGGGTGCTCATAGATGACCTTCCCCAATCGTACCCAAGTTCCTGAGCCGAGGCAACTTTGGTGATGACGGACGCGTGGCCTTAGGCACGAGTCAGGGTTTCCTAAATTCCCCCAAAATAAAATATTTAGGTGGCGACTCTGTATCTAGCAAAGTAGTCCATGTTTGGCATTTTTTCCTAAAAAATCAGTTTTCCAAATCGATTTGCCGGATTTGGACTCTTTGGTGATTTATTAATCTCACATCGCACATTGTGGGATCAGATTAAGAACCGTGACAAATGAGTCCGAACAGCAGCATGGGGCCCCCCCGGGGGCGCATCTACCGTTTCTGGCGACTCCGCTGGGGATTTAGAGAACTTGACTCGAACTCATGATATCTAGTTTTGACTACACTTATGTGTCTCTTTGCATTGCATTTGCATTGGTGCGCCTAGGACACCGTGTTTGCCATATGCTATTCCTGAACGGTTTGCCGGAGGCTCGCTTTGAGAAGCGTGCCATAAGGCTGACCGGTTACGGGCTTTGCCACGGTGGGAACACAAACCCCGATTTTTACCGGGGCACCCTTTTTGACCATTCGACCTAGTGCATATCAGAATCCATAGTGACTATTCCAAGCTACGACATGTTGCTTACCCGATTACAGGTTGTTTGAAACCACTGCGTGCGTAGTGAAACCCTAGCTCCTGACAAAATAGGACAGGAAAACCCTACCCCAACATAGAGGTGTTTTGGCTCTCATTTGCTTGCTATGTGCTTTTAGAGTGCGTCTCTACAAGAATGCATGTATCGGTTTGCAAGTCTGGGCATCGGGCCTGAGGGCATCAGTGTTTTGAGAATTAGTCATATCCATGGGTATCAGATTCATGATTTGGGGCCGTGGTTTGGGAATAATGATCAGTGGTTGAGAATAGTATATTCAGCCTACAAATGCCAACTGTGTGTTGTCATACAGATTGTGTGTTGTGATTATTTAAACCGTTATGTTGTCCGTTTTTCTGGTTGTTTGTTTCCTTATATTGCTTTATTTATCTTTTTGTTAGGTAGTTTAGCACAATTGCTTCCGACCAAGCAGATATTTCCCAAGCACTCTGGACTAGAGGTCGCAGACTCCATCAATCTGAGGATCTGATAGACGGACAACCAGTGTTCTACTCTTTACCCTCGGTTGCTAGACGAAGGTTAGTGAGGCACAGTGTATCAGTATCGCGGTTCCCAGATCAGTGGTCCTTGAGCAGTCAGGTTGAGATTTTCGAGTCTACTGCAGAGGCAGATATACTGGCAGTTCAGTTAAATCAGGGCAGTATAGCAGGAATGGAGGAAATGATGTGTCAACTCTAAGAAAGTATGAAAACTATGCAGCAGGACGCTGTTCGTCAAGTAGAATTTGCCAAACAACAGGCTGAGGTCATGGCTCAACAAGTAGAGTTAATTGCCAGGCTACAACAGCAAACCGGAGCATCTGCTTCACACCGAGCTCCTCCCCCACTAAGAGTCCCAATACCCGAGGAGACGGCGAATGTCCAGAATATCCAGGAGGATACAGACATCCCAACGGGGCCACCTCCGCCCCCGATTCTACCTTAGCTATCCAAAACACCTACCAACCTACCAGATTCTCCCTTTGAGTTTGAGATGGACCCCACAGAGTTAAAAGTGAGAAAGCTTGAAAAGCTGTTGAAGAAATCCCAAGGTGTGAAGTCCATTCCAGATATAGAGGATGGGTATACCGACTTGGCCGTGACACTGCCAGATCGGTTTAAAATGCCACACATCGACCGCTTTGACGGGTCTAGGGATCCTATGGTGCATCTACGGTTATTTTCGGATATACTGAGACCAATGGGCCTATCTAGATTGCAGAAGCTTTCTTTGTTTGGCCGGACCTTGTCAGGTGTAGCGGCCATCTGGTATACAAAATTGGAAGACTCCGTCAAAAGAAACTGGGAGGAGATGGCCGAGGCCTTCATAGCTCAATACTCCTACAATACACAGATCGAGGTCACAACTCGTGATCTCGAGACTACCAGGCAAGAACTGAAGGAGAGCTTCTCCGATTTTGTGACCCGATGAGGCCAAGGCCTTGATGATGACCATCAGGCCTATTGACAAAGATCAGATTCGGATGGTTGTGCACAACCTCTAGCCTAAGCTTATGCAGAAGATGATCGTTCTCCCCCTCCCTACCTTTGCAGATTTACATGAGATTGGGGTGCAGATCGCCGACGCTATGAAGTAGGGCCTCATTGATAATGAGAGAGAACAGCCCAAGAGAACATTCAACCGCAGTACGAATGCAGGCACGAGCAAGGCTGCAGTTACTAGATCTTCAGATGTGAGTATGGTTACCACCACCAATACCCCGAGAGCCCTTGCAGCCACACCATTCACCGGTGCGTCCGGTAGTAGCTCGCAAACAGCCAGATACGCACCCAAAGGCCAAAGAACCTTCACTCCACCATATATGCCCCTGTCCAAAGCTTTGGGGGTTTTAATCAGAAAAGGGCACTTGAAGCCCCTAGAGCCGCGGCCATTGCCAGAAAAACTTCCCCCTCCCATAACTCGGCGAAATACTGTGCATTTCACCAACAGCATGGTCATGACACCGACCAGTGCTATAGATTGCATCACGAGATTCAGGATCTCGTCGACAATAGGGTGATCGTGCCTCCGGAGAAACCGAATGTCACAATCAACCCTCTCCCACCACATAACCAAGATCCACCTCCCAAACATATCAATATGATCCAAACTGGGGTTGTGCTGTATGACCCTAGTATATATATCACCCCTTCTCACCTACCCAAGCCGGAGGTGTTCATTCCTGACAGTACTGACTTGTGCGTGTTGGACATCTCCTAAACCCAACCTGAAACGGTGGTGGTAGCTGTCGAAGATAAAAGTGGGTCGATTGCGGAGGCAAACGAGAATGCAAATACAGAGCCTGAGAGGTCTGCAAGCTACATGTACAACCCGAGCGGTTACATTACATTAGCAGGCCAGGCTAGGCCGAATGTGGAATTGCCAGTAGAGGCAGGGATTTGTGTAGTTCGGGAAGATGGACTCAATCAGGGGATAGATGACTTAGCAGATCTGGAGGAGGACATCGCAAACCTTCAATTCTTCGACGAACAAGACTCAGGAGACGTGACAGTCACCTGGTTTGATTCGGATAGGGCAACGGAGTCTACTTGGTGGCTTGACGACCAACCAGATATATTTGAACAACCTCAGCTAGAACAGGGTCCGTCAAGGACGGGGACATCAACTGTGGTTGGAAGGGTCGGGAATCTGGATGCATTGCCGGAGAGCGCTGGTGTTAAGAATTTTGCTCGGGATCCGGGCAATTTGAAAATAGGAGATGTTAAACAGCAAGCTGCTCTGAAGCAGTTTGAGCGCGAAAGGACCGAAGATTCTGAGAGGGTTAGAAAGGCCAAAGCCCTTACGGGGATAGAATGTGCTGTGTGCAAAAGAGCAGAGCATGCTGCGGACACGGGAACAGAAGGTGTTGTGGGCACCGGAATAGTTGTGACAAAGCCAGACTGGTGTCTGTCGGCTGCCGATGGCATGTGGTGGGAAGATGACGATCTATGTCTGGCCCACACAGATGAGGATTGGGGGAGTAACCAGCCGGATGATACCTGGTACATTGGCGAAGTAGATCACATGACTAGGAGTGGACGGTATTTCAAGCCCCCGCACTTAGATCAACCAGAAGCGTTCGGAAAGCACAGGGAGGTAGACAAGCAGAAGGATAAATTGCTCGAAGAGGAGGCTGTGCTGAAACAGCTGAAGAAGATACAGGCAGACATTTCCATCTGGAGACTGCTTATGGCTTTGCAAGTCCATAGACAAGCCGTCCTATCTGCAATGGACAAAGCCAAACTCTCGACAGACACCACGCCTGAGTAGCTGGTAGGACTGGTTTTTCCAGGGAGAGCTTTCCCGACGTTGACCTTTTCTGACAAGGAACTGCTGCCTGAGGACGCAAACCATAACAAACCGCTCTACATCTCTGTGAAGTGCAGAGACAAGTGGGTACTGGTGGTTCTTGTCGATACAGGATTCGTTATTAATGTATGCCTGTCAAGAACAACATATGCAATCGGGTTGAAGCCCGTGGACTTTGTGCCAACAGCCTAGGTGATAAGGGCTTATGACAATACTAGCAGAGAAGTGATGAGGACTGTGCAGATTCAGACCAAGGTTGGTCCAGGACATCACGAGATTGACTTTCATGTCTTGGACGTTCCCGCGACCTTTAATTTACTCCTGGGGCGGCCGTGGCTGCACCAGGTGAAGGCAGTCTCTTCCACACTGCATCAGATGTTGAAATACCCTCACGGGAAGGGGGTGGCCATTGTTTTTGGGAATTCGTCAATCCATCCGCCACCAGAAGTGTCTACATCGATTTTGGAAATCGAGCATGGCACGGAGGATGTATTCCTATCAGGATTCACCCTAGCTGAGGCTCGGGTCGTACAAAACATCTTAGCTGTTGATGAAGGGATATATGTCAGCGCTCAAGCAGTATACCTCATGAACAAACTCCAGCACATCCCTGGGATGGGACTAGGAAGAAATGGCCGAAAGGGCATTGCAGTATCGGCCGAAGTGCCGCACAACCCACATACCTTTGGTTTGGGTTATCTGCCCACCAAAGAGGACTGGGTGAGAAAAGGCAAGGAGATGGCTGGAAGAGCCAGAGCAAAGCGGGCAGGGAAACCTTATGAGTTAATGCACCGACCCATCCAGGGTACCCTAAACGGACGTTTTGTCAGGGAATGGGAGGATTTTCCATTTTGCGGCTTCCCAGAGCCATGGTTAAACGCAGAGAGGCATCGCTTGCCAGGGTTTGAGATCTTCTTTGACCTACAGTTATCAGGGGATGATGTTGCCGAGGAGCAGACAGACCCATCAGCTAAAGTTGAGTAGTATGGGAAAGTGAATTCTAAGAACACTAAGATCGAAATGGGGGTGGCACTGGCTTGTCTACTTTCAGATCCTCTGACCGTACAAAAGTGCTTGGGGGATAACTTCTC
This sequence comes from Camellia sinensis, assembly GCF_055761805.1. Lineage (NCBI taxonomy): Eukaryota > Viridiplantae > Streptophyta > Magnoliopsida > Ericales > Theaceae > Camellia > Camellia sinensis. The sequence continues at coordinate 90,886,032 of NC_138965.1, forward strand.
GGTATCCATGATCGGGAATGAAACGGCTGTGAGCCCATCTGCAAACATTTTGGATGCATCCATTGCACCTTCCCTCGTCTGGCAGTACGAGAAAGGCTTCTTATCGAGCAGCACCGAGTCAGGTAGTGAGCCAGAATCTGATTCCACCGAGTTTGTAGGGTCAGAATCAGGTTCCAGCTCGTCTGAGTCTGAGTCCGGTATTCCTGGGGGTGATAACCCGGATGCCACAGTCCTGTCTAGGTCATCTTTTTCTTTTTCCTTTGAGTCTGCTGTAAAAGAGGAATCAGACGACTTGGAAGTGATTAATGAGAATGAAGTGGTTGTGGCTTTTGAGTATTTTTCTATGCCTTTGATTTATTGTATTAATCAGGACTTTCAAAATTTTGATGAAAACAACGAGGAAAAAATTCCTCCGATTTTACAACGTTTAATTGATCAAGAGCAGGAGAGATTTGTTAAACCCTTAGTTGATGAAATCACTACAGTTAATGTTGGTATTGAGAAGGACCTGCGGTTGGTCCAGATCGGGTCCACATTGTCTTCGGAGGAGTGTGAGCGCTTAGTCGCTTTATTAAAAGATTTCAAAGATATTTTCGCGTGGTCCTACGAAGAAATGCCTGGAATCGATCCTGAGATTGTACAGCACCGGATCCCTCTTGACCCCGAGGCCCGACCTGTCAAACAGAAGCACAGAAGGATCCGCCCCGACTGGGCCATCAAGATCAAAGAAGAGGTCACCAAGCAAATCAACGCAGGGTTCCTGCTGGTATCTGAGTACCCAACTTGGCTGGCCAACATAGTTCCAGTACCGAAGAAGGATAGTAGAATTCGAGTATGCGTGGATTTCACGGATTTGAATAAAGCCAGTCCAAAGGACGACTTTCCTCTACCGCATATTGATGAGTTAGTGGACTTCACAGCAGGGCATGCACAGCTCTCATTTAGTGATGGCTTTTCAGGCTACAACCAGATTGTAATGGCACCCGAAGATCGGGAGAAGAATGCTTTTACCACTCCGTGGGGGACCTACTGTTATAGAGTGATGCCGTTTGGACTGAAGAATGCTGGAGCTACATATCAACGGGCCGCGACCACAACATTGCACGACATGATCCACAAAGAGGTGGAGGTGTACGTAGACGACATGATTGTCAAGTCCAAAGAAAGAGAGGGCCACTACACCGCCTTGCAAAAGTTTTTCCAAAGGATCAGGGAATTTCAGTTGCGGCTGAATCCTCAGAAATGTACTTTTGGTGTTACAGCAGGGAAAATGCTGGGGTTCTTAATTACACAGAGAGGTATCGAAGTCGACCCTTCCAAAATCAAGGCCATCTTAGAAATGCCACCATCGAGGACTGAAAAGGAGGTGAGAGGCTTTCTGGGTAAAGTGCAATTCATAAGACGGTTTATTTCAAAACTAACCTTGACTTGTGAACCACTTTTTGGTCTCCTAAAGAAAGGAAAGAAGTTCCAATGGGACGGCCAATGCCAAGCTGCTTTTGAACAGATCAAACAATACTTACAGAACCCACCTGTGTTGTCGCCGCCTAAGCCGGGAAAACCGTTGATTTTGTACCTTTTAGTAATTGAAACCAAGGTTTTAAAATCAGACCGGTGAGCGAACCGGAAAAATGATCGGATGGACGGGTCACCAGTTCAATTGGTGGGTTGAACCGGATCGAACCATGATGTCATAATTATGTCATAAATAATTTTTTTTAAAATATAAATTAATAATTTAAATATTAAATTTTCAATTTTTTTAAAAAAAATTCTTAAATATTTTTAGTGATGTTTTTCTATAATTAAAAAAAAAATTCCTGAATATAAGCCATATCACTTCACATACTAACAACAAATAAAATTAAAGATGAAAATTTAGCCATTAAAAACAACAATCATAGTAAGAAAAATTATGAAAGCATCCAACTAAAGTAATCCATAAAACATAAGTTTCAAAAAAGACAAAACTAAGTCCAAAGTTTACAGACAACACAACATAACATCACAAACAATCTTTGATTTTTGCCTAAATCTCTTAGAGACGATAATTTAGCCAATCATCATCATCATTCTCATTCGCATTTGCACTAGAGCTCGGATTATTTGATATATTATCAATGTTCACGTCACCAAAAGATCCCAAGTCGATATCATCTCCAATAAGTTTTACCTCCATATCATCCTCAACATCATCTACAATAGTTAAAATAAAATCATGAAGCTATCATTTTGATAATGATTGATAAAAAAAAAATTGTTGCATAATGATGAAACAATATTTTCTAACCATCTCGTAGACCATGACATTGCTTCTTATATCGTGGAGGCTCATCTTCTTCATAAAGCATTTTTTCGAGCTCATCATAATCAAGCAATGGAGGCTCCTCTTGTTCTAGTCTTTCTTCTTCAATAATCCAAAACTCGATTTTGTCAATGCTTTCAATGTCAATGGGATCATAATTCCTTGTTTTGTAATACTTCCTATATTGATTCAATTGTAAGACTAAATAAACGAATAAAATAAAGAATCCATTAGTTACTATATGAGAAAGATTAATTTACCTATTCTTCAATCGCAAGTTGTAATGAACATACACAAGATCATTAACCCTATGATGTTCTAATCTATTCCTCTTCTTTGTATGTATGCGTTCAAAGACACTCCAATTCCTTTCACACCCAGAAGAGCTGCTAGTTTGACTAAGAATTCAAATGGCTAACTTTTGCAAATTTGGAGCACTGTGTCCAAGCATCTTCCACCATTCATCTTATTCTCAAGAAAGAAAGAAAGATATTATAAAAAATAAAAAATAAAAAGAAACAAGAAATAGATAAACGAGATAAAATATTCTAATCAAAAACATATAATAATGATAATTACTATTAAAAAAAAAAGAGAGAGATTACCAGGTTGTGTTTTCTTTGATGTAATAATGGCAAGCTCTCTTCCAAAACTATCTTGTCGATCTCGAAACAATCTAAGTTCATTCATGATCTTCGTTTTACTTGATGTGGCTTTAGTTTCAATCACATTGAAAAGCTGGGTTCAACCAATAAGCAGCCGCATGTGTATTCTTTCGCAATTGATTATCCCAACGAGTTTTAATGATTGTTGTGTAAGGCCAATACAACCTCTTATTTCTCTTAAAAATATCTTTAATACCTTTGATTTCCCTATACATGCCTTCATAAACATATCCCATGGACGGTTTCTCATCTCCATCAACAATACGCAAGAGACGCAGAAGTGGCTCATTAATCTTAACAATGATGAAGCAATTCTTCCAAAATTGTTTATCTAAAATGATATCAATGGCATCCTTTCTTTTCTTCTCTTTGGCAAATCTTGAACTTGCAAACTCCTTACTTGTCACGAAAGCTTGCAAATCATGCATATGCTCATGAATACTATGTAATGCAAGGAAAGTAGTGGCAAAGCGCGTTGCTCCTGGGCGCACAATTTCAGTCCAACTCTTCTTCTTTCTCAACCGAGCTAACAACCATGAACAGTTGTATATGTACCTTGTCACTGTTGATGCCTTAATAGCAAGCTCATGCACATCATTCATCTTGGAAATTTCACTTAAGATTAAGTTCAAGCAATGAGCTGCACATGGAGACCAATTTATAGATTTGTAAGTAGCATTTACAAGTCCTTCAGTAGCTTTATAATTTGCTCCATTATCTGTCACCGTATGAACAACATTCGACACTCCTACCCACTCAATAACCTCTAGAAACAATTTAGAAAGAAGAGTAGCATCTTTGACAGCATCAGAGGCATCAATTGATTTCACAAAAGCAATTCCCATAGAGCTATAGATAAGAAAATTTATTAGATTTCTTTGTCTAGCATCAATCCAACCATCACCCACAAACTCTTCAAAGTGTCAATATACAATTGAAGCTCTTTTTTTGAGTCTCCCAATAAAGGAACTCGAAGTGGATGGTACGTGGGGACCTTATATCCTGGACCAATGGCAATTGCGGCATCAAACATGGGCTGAAAATAAATGGAGTTCACAGCATTGATTGGAATACAAGTATCATAAAAGAATTTGCCAACAATCATATATGCTCTATGTATGGCTTCTTTAGTTTGGAGGGCACTTTTGATAGTTGGTTGAGAACCCGGAGTGGTCCTTGGTGCAAAATAATCATCGATTTTTGTTGGTTCATGTCTCTTCCCCTTCCCTTTCTGTGTCATTGGTGCTCTACTCTTATTCCTACTTCCAGCTACTTCATTGATTGAAATTCCCTTATCATCCTCATCATCAACATTGACATAAACATCATCACCCTCAAATTGAAAGCCACCTGGACCATAAGGATTTAATTGATCATAATTTTCTTCACTTTGCTTCTTCTTTTCATCAAATGCTTTCAAAGATTCATGCATTTGATATTGAATATCCGGGGAAACTTTTTTACATGGCCCAACCTCACCTGACTTCTTTGCAAGATGTTGCTTCATTCTATTAATCCCTCCACCTTTAATAGTTTTCCCACAATACATACATGAGTAAGTCTTCTTCCCATTGGCATCTCGTCCCTCGATAACACGTGCCCATGCAATATCAGATTTTCCCCTTGTGGCTTGAGTGGAATTAGATGTTGAATTCTGGTCAGATGACATCTCTCACAACTACAACTTAGAATAAGGACAAATGAAAAAAAGAATAAAGAAAAAAGAAAAAAAGTACTCCTATTCAAATTAATATTCCAGAAAGTAGGATCATAATTATTCAAATTAATAAAAATGGTGTAAAATCACAATTTAACTTCATGGGTATCCAAATTATCATCACTGAATTCATGGGTATCCAAATTATCATCACTGAATTCACAAATCAAGAAGCAACCCAGAATAACATACCCACCAAATCACAATTTAACTTCATAAATATTTGAAAATTAAGGTCATTTAATATTAAATTGACTGGTAATATGAATATTGACCCGTTTCACAATCTGATGCAGACATTAAAGTAAAATCAAAAACTCAATCAAAGTGAAAGCATGAGAGAGATCTTCAGATATTTAGGCAAGAAAAATAAGAAATTGATAGAAAATATCACAATAATATCAACCTGTAAAACAATGAGTTGCCACCAAAAAAAAAAGTAAAATGGTGTAAAATGTTTGAGATAGAGAGATAAAGGGATGAGAAGTACCTTTTGGGTGAAGATAATGAGATGGGTTTCTTCACAAATGCACTCTCTGCTTCTCTATACCCCTCTCTCTCACTATAGTCTTCACTCTCAACTGAGAAGTAGTCGTTTGACATTGGGAAATTAGTGCACCATTTCAATTCAAAATATGTTTTCTATATATCTATGATCTATCTATAAGGGGAAAAAAATTCTGAAGAAAAAAATAGAAAATAGAAGAATAAAAAATCTCTATATATTTTTCAATCTGAAAATTTTTTGTGAGAATCTCTATATATTTTTCATTCTGTAGAAAAAAATAGAGGAAAAGGAAAATAAAAAACAGAGTCGTTGTAAGTAGACCCAATTTTTTTGAAAAACAAAGAAGGAGATTCAAAGATTCATCAAAATAATACCTGGAGGCTGCTGGCGGCTGTGATTCTTGGCAGCAGTGGTGGTGAATCAGTGTGTAAAGTTGAGAACCTTGCTTGATTGATTCGTTAATGGCGAAAAAAAAGAAAGAGAGATAGATCGGATGCTCTAACAGAAGGAAGGGAAGAGACCTGTGTGAAAAAGCCCTAGATGGCTGAAGATAAGCAACGAAAAATAGAGACAGATCTAATTTTTTTTTTATATATATATGTATAATCAAACCGCCCCGGCTCAATTAACCCGGCACCGGTTCGAACGGTTCACCGGTTGAACCACCGGTTTCACCAGTTCTATGAAAATACACCGGTTTTTACATTTGACCAGTTTTAGAGGGCCAACCGGACCGGAACCTCACCCGGTCACCGGTTCAACCCGGCCGATCCGGTCCGGGTTTCAAAACCTTGACTGAAACTACAATGGGTTGCATTCTTGCACAGGAGTCCGAGGACAAGGTGGAGAGAGCTATCTACTACCTGAGCAAAAAGATGCTAGATTACGAGACCCGTTACACTCCGCTGGAAAAGGCTTGCTTAGCCTTGGTATGGGCTACCAGGAAGCTGCGGCACTACCTGTTAGCTCACGCTGTAATGTTGGTTTCAAGATTAGATCTCATCAAATATCTCTTCGAGAAACCGACACTTACGGGTAGGCTAGCTTGTTGGTTGCTTCTACTTTCTGAATTCGATCTGAAGTATGTGACGCGCAAGTCAGTGAAGGGGAAAGCGGTAGCGAAGTTCCTAGCCGATCACCCAATGGAAGGGGATGAAGCAGTTGAGTGCCTATTCCCAGACAAGGCCATTCTGCATGTCGAAGAAGAATTTTGGACGATGTACTTTGACGGAGCGTCAAACCAATACGGATATGGGATAGGCGTGTTGCTGATAGCACCCGATAATTCTCGTATTCCTCCAGCATTCAAACTCCGGTTCAAAGTCTCGAACAATGAGGCAGAGTATGAGGCGTGTATTGCTGGACTAGAAGCAGCTCTGGAACTAGGGGCAAAACGGTTAGGCATCATCAGGGACTCGAACCTTGTTGTATCTCAAGCAAAAGGAGATTGGAAAGTTAAAGAAGAAAAGATGAGAATCTACCACCAGACCTTGGACTTACTGATTCCTCGGTTTGAGAAACTAAACTTTGCTCATCTACTAAGAGAGAACAACAGGTTCACAGATTCATTAGCAACTCTATCTTCTATGATAGACATCCCTTTTGGAGTCCGGATGCGTCCGATCATCATTGACCAGAAGTTTGCACTGGCTTACGAGTCGATTGCTGCCATAGAAGAGGTTCAAGATGAGAATCCCTGGTATTACGATGTATGGAACTTCCTGGAGAAAGAAGCATATCCACCAGGGGCAAATGCCAAGGATAAAAGGGCAATCAGAAGAATGGTTGCTCAGTTGATCATCTGCGGAGGTAAACTGTATAAGAGAGGTTATCTGGGAATACATAAGCTATGTGTTGAGGCTGAAGAGTCGAAGCACCTAATGGAGGCCATCTATAGAGGAGAGTGCGAAGTGCACATGAACGGGGTGATGCTGGCCCAGAAAATCCTCAGACAAGGTTACTACTGGTCCACCATAGGGAGGATTGTATCAGCTTTGTTCGGCGATGCCACAAATGTCAGATCCATGCAAACCGCATGAACATCCCACCGTCGAAGCTGTACAATATGACTTCACCATGGCCATTTTCAGTTTGGGAAATCGATGTGATCGGGGCTATCACTCCGAAGGGGTCCAATGGGTATGAGTTCATTCTGGTCGCGATAGACTATTTTACAAAGTGGGTTGAGGCCCAATCTTATGCAGTGTTGAAGGCTTCACATGTTGTGAAATTCATTAGGAACAACATCATTTGTCGCTATGGGGTCCTAAACGAGATTATTTCAGATAACGGTTCCCACTTCAAGAAGGAAGTGATTGACTTGTTAGAAAAATACAACGTGACTTTTCATAAGTCATCCACATATCGGCCGCAGACCAACGGAGCAGTTGAGGCCGCCAACAAGAACATCAAACACATTTTGCAGAAGATGGTGGAAACCTACCGGGACTGGCCAGATAAGTTGCCATTTGCTCTGTGGGGCTACCAGACTTCAATTAGAACTTCTACTGGCGCGACTCCGTATTCATTGGTTTACGGGATCGAGGCCGTTCTACCTATCGAAATTGAAGTTCCGTCATTACGAGTACTGGCTGAGTGTCAAATAGCTGAGGCAGATTGGCAGCAGAGCAGATTCGAGGAACTCATGCTCTTTGATGAGAGAAGGCTGAAAGCATTGTACCATGTTCAAGGTTATCAACGACAAATTGCCAGGGCTTTCAACAAGAAAGTTAAGTCCAGGAATTTGGAGGAAGGAGATTTGGTGCTCAAAGACAACCGAGCTCCCATCCACGACCCCAGGGGCAAGTTCAGACCTAATTGGACTGGTCCTTACATCATCAAGTCTATCTGGTCGGGTGGAGCTATCGTTCTGATGGACCTAGATGGCCTAGAGTTCTCCTAACCGATTAACATGGACAAGTTAAAGAAATATTTTTCCTGAAAGGCTCGCTAGGCCGAAAACCCAAAAGGGCGACTTAGGCAAAAGTTAGAGCACAAAAAAATTGAAATTATAAAAATTGTGCTCGCAAGGTTGAAAACCCGTAAAGGGCGGCCTTGGCAAAAGTTAGAGCGCAAAAGGAGAGTGTCAATACACGAGTGAACCTAAGCCGAACTACGTAAGGCTTGATTCCCATCTTTGGGATACATAGGCAACTTCATCCTGAAGTCCAGCCATAAACACTTCCCTGATCAACTTTGTCCATGTGATCATGCTTGGTCAACTTTGTCTATTCAATATTCAAAAGCTCGGTCGTGATCTCCGGTGCAGTGCTATTTAGACTAGGGGCAACTTTCCAGTTGCTGGGATCCGGGGTTGTGCATCTCAGTGACAGAACTCAGGCGTGTCCAGTTCTGATCCATATCGAAAATGGTTTTGAAAAGTTTTAATAAAAGTTGATTTTGCTCAAATTAATCTTTTTACAACTTAGACCATTTTTGGACCAAACGGAGAATTTTCAGTACCCACAACCTTCAATTTTATTGATTTCAATACAGAGTTCTCCTGCTCTTGCATACAAATTGAAGTTGCTTTTCATTACATTTATAAAGAAAAATTGAAAGTTCTGATTAAAGCAAATAAATCCGGGGCATAGTCAGGTGTTCCCACGTCCCTTCCTAGAGCTAGTCGAAGCCTTTGATGCCAAAGTGGGCCCTATATGTGCCTGTTCATTGAGCCAATCTATGCACTCATCAGAAAGGGTGTAACTGAAAGTGGGAGCGGGGACCAGAAGCTCTCTCATCCTCCATGTCGTGGCATACCGAGCTAATTGTGCGCCTCGGACCAGAAATGCAGTTGGGTACTATATCTCCTCTGCCGGGCAAATCTGATCATGGCCGAACTGGCGCTGGAACCGGAAGGGAAAGTAGAACACGCAGTGTGTCAGGCCAATCAACTGAATCTCGGTCTGCCGGGACATGCTGTAGCTCATTACCGGTAGATTGAGCCAATGACAATGCCAAGCAATACAGTTTGTGGACAAACTGCACATCCAGTCGAACCACTATCCCTCATCAAGGGCATCGACCAAACGTCGTCGGAAGAAATAGCCGCGAGCTGAATACGCTGGGCATGAGTCCACAACCTGCAACTTATCCATCAACCACACCTGGGGAGGGATGAAAAATGAGAGATTAAAGAATAGAGAGATGTACGATGAGAGAAAAGTGAGAAAAGGGTGTTGAGAGAAAAATCGAGCCCGAGGGCCGAGTGATGTGAGCAATATATATGTGAGACAGGATGGGAAACATTACCTGTAACAGTAGTGGACTCCCTATGAGTCTGGTCGTCTCCTGGTGAGTTTGGACAAAGCCAAACTCTCAAAGGCGCGGCTAGTCTAGAAAAGTAGCTTACAAAACGTCGATAGTACCCTGCCAATCCCAAGAAACTCCAGATCTCAAGAACATTTTTGGGTTGTTCCCAATCCTGCAAGGCATCTATCTTTGAAGAAACTATAGTTACCCCCTCTCTTGACACTACATGATCCAAAAACTTTACTTCGGTGAGCCAAAACTCGCATTTCTCAAATTTGGCATACAACTGATACTCCCTAAGCAAGTCAAGCACTATCATCGAGTGAGCTTCGTGTTCCTCCTCGGAGGTTGAGTAAATTAAGATGTCGTCCACAAAGACGACCCCAAAATGATCCAAGTATTCTCTAAAGATTTGATTCATCAAATCCATAAAGGAAGACGGCACATTAGTCAACCCAAAAGGCATTGCAAGGAATTCATAGTGGCCATAACGCGTACGAAAGGCCGCTTTCTGGATGTCCTCCTCCCGGACTCTCAACTGTTGGTACCCCGACCTCAAATCTATCTTCAAAAAGCAACAAGACCCTCTAAGTTGGTCCAACAAATGATCTATTCAGGGTAAAGGATACTTGTTCTTGACGGTTACCCGATTCAACTTACGGTAGTCAATACACAACCGCAACGACCCATCCTTCTTCTTCGCAAAGAGAGCCAGCACTCCCCAAGGCGATGTACTAGAGCGAATGAAACCCTTGTACATCGCCTTGGGGAGTGCAAGAAGGCCACTAAGTTGAATCGCCTTGTCTAAAAGCTCTTGGAGTTGAGTCCTCAACTCATGCAATTCCGCAGGTGCAAATCTATACGGCGCCATGGAAATTGTTGTCGTTCCAAGCACTAAGTTAATGGTAAACTCGATCTCCCTGTGGGGTGGCAAACTAGTAAGATCCTCGGGAAATACATCCGGGTATTCACAAACTACCCTTGGCAACTCAACACGAGTCCTGTCACGCTCACTATCCAAGGGAGTAGCAAGAAGGCCGCTAAGCTCGTTTCTACTACAAGGGTCAAAAACTGGCGACAAGACCCTATTAACCTGGTCCCCTAGAAAGTAAAAACAATCACCACTCGAGGTGCACACTATAACCATCTAACGAAAACAATCGATCATTGCTCGGTACGAAGATAACCGATCCATGCCTAGAATGGCATCAAAACTCAACATGTCTAGTAATACAAAAGCAAACGGGAGTTGAAGCCTGGCAACCTCTATCTCAAAACCACGACACCCTCGATCTAAGTCAACTATACCCCCGACTGGTGACTCAACTCTAAACAGAGACGCTAGCTGTTCCATCTCTAACCCCAATGCAGATGCGAATGCAGTAGATATCAATGAATGAGATGCATCCATATCTATCAACACATTAGCCAAAGAATTACACACAACAAAAATACCTCTCACAACCGAGGATCCTGGCAACTGCTCCGGCACCGTAACAGCATACACACGCCCCTGTGGCCTCTGATCAACCTCTTCATCTCTCGGAGCATAGGCCTGTTGCACTTACTGAGCCGAAGCGGCTCCCTGGTTAGCTCACGAAGTTTGAACTGAGTGAACCTACTGGTGGCTCTAAGTCTGCCTCGACCATGATGCGCCAGATGCGCCTCCCAATTGCGGACAAGCTCTCTTCATGTGCCCTAATTGACCGCATTGATAGCAAGTAGGTCCATGTCCCTTACTCTGAGACTGACTCTGGGATAGGTTAGGTGGTGGTAGTGGCAACATCTGATGTCCTCCTCCCTTCTGTCGACATGCAAAGGCCTTGTGACCCGGTTGGCCACACTTACAACAGGAAAAACCACTCGGTGCACTCTTTCCCTGGCCCATACTAGGCAAAGAAAAGGCGGATCTAGACTGCTGTGGTTGACACTGGGATGAGAAGGTGTTTCTGCTCTTCTTGTTGGGTCTGTAGTCCCCCTGTGACCCTTGACCCCTCGACCTTGAACCCCGAATTCTCTCCTCCTCGGCCTCCACAGTAATCTCTACATGTGTCGCCACCTCCACAAGACAGTCATAGTTTCGAATCATGTTCTTAGCAACCTTGAACAAAATCTTGGTTCTTAGTTTCTTCTCAAACTCAATGCAACAACGCTCTTCCATAGCTACCAACTTCAGTGCAAACTGGGACAAGCTAGAGAAGGCCGTTTCAAACTCGGCCACTGACATGTTAAGTTGCTTGAGGTCTTGAAATTCCGGCCTCAACCTCTCCCTAGCAATGGGAGGTAGATACTTATCTTGGAAAGCCACCACAAATGCTTTCCATGTTGGTTCGATTCGGCTCTTGGCATATTTCCACCATTGGCCCGCATCCTCCTTGAGATAGTAACTCGCAAGAGTCACCCTTAACTCACTATCCTCAATGTTAAGCATCTCAAATGTCTTCACTGTCTGTTCGAGCCACTCATCCACTTTTTTAGGCTCAAGGCCACCATGGAACTCATCCGGTTTGGCCCACAAAAACTCCCTAGTAAGAAAGTTCGCTCTCGTATCTACAGCGTTCTCTCTAGCTTGGTTCTACGCCCTTAGTATGTTCATAGACTCCCTCAAGGCCCCCGTCATTTCTCAGGCTAGGGCCCTCATTGCGGCTAGACTCGTTTGCCCTAGAATTTCTCCTTGCCCCACTTGTTCGGCCACATTAGCTTGGCCCAACCCCTCCTCTTGCACCGGAATCTCATGGACCGGTACTTCATGCACACCCCGGCGAGCCCTACCGCGCCTTCCATATCTACCATCACGGGTTTGACCTCTTCCTGACATTCTAATTAAGGAGCAAGGTAAACAATTTAGCACATAATTCGAAATGTGCTCGCAACTTGCCTCACATGTTAGGCTACAACAATTCTATATATGTTCTACCACACAAACAATTCAATTCCACTCCACATAAACACTTAATCACGTAAGCACATACGGATTATCCTTTTGTGATGAAATTTGTCCCATGAAAAATCAAGAGTTCGTTTGGTTTGTATTTCTGAAAAAATTTTGGGAAATTTTCTCTACAAATAAGTTTTTAAAAGTAATCAAACCAAACAAATTTTTCCAAAAAATTTTCTCAAAACTTGTAAACCAAATAAGTTTTCTAAACAAATCTCTCTCTTACACACATCAAATCAATCACTTTTTCCAAAACTCTCTCTCAAAATAATTTTCCAAAACATCTTTTGAAAAAAACCAAACCAAACAACTTTTCATACTTTTTATCTCTAAAACACATCTCTCAAACACAAACCAAACATACCCCAAGAATTCTTAGTAGAACGAGTATTGATCAAGTATCCTTCTATTAAGACCTCAAGGAATTTAATAGGCACAAACAACATCCCAAAAGCCCAATCCCATTCCCATATAGTCACATAAACATGTTATTACATAATCACAAAACACAAGGCATCTCCTAATCATGCGCAATGAACCCACTGTGGTATAACAACCACACCCCGCGAGCCCCAAGTATTCAAACCCGGTAACTCTGATACCAAGTTGTAATGCCTCAAAATATTCTAACAATCATTAAAGAACAACAACCATTCTCCAAACTTTTCATCGTTAACCGATAAGTTTTATACAAAATAGTCTCACATGCTAATTATACATTCAATGAATATCAAATACATGAATTTATAGCTTATGGAACATTGAATCCCAACAATAAATAAAATGCTCTCAAGGGCTTACAAGTTCCAAAGCTTATGCCCGGTTACACAAAAATGATCTCTCGGACCCATACATGAATAGCTCTTGGCTTACAAAAATTCACAATCACAACAAAAAGAGCCTTAAGTTCTCAATATATACTTTCACACCATAGTTTGGCGGGTTCACCACGTCTTTTCCTGCACCAAAATCCCATAGGGGTGAGCATAAAACCCAGTAGAGAAATCTTAACAAAGTATATACATTTATACAAGCATTCCCAATATGAAATGCACATGCCATGCTATGCCTTAGAAAAGATTTCATTTACATCTCTTTGAAAATCACCATGCATAATGATAACTTGAAATTCTTTACAATTCAAAAATTTACAATTTAATTCATTGGGGCGGTAAATGCGACTCAGGTAATCCCTAAGTTGGTGTCTGCAAGTAGGCATAACTAGCTCTACCAAAACCCCACTTTACCGGTTGCTAACCGAAAGGGAAGTGGTACCTCCTCCGCGCGTGTTTTCGGTCTTTCACCCCGGACACTGAGGCCAACTTAAATCAATTTCATCTATACCTCCTATCCGGACTTACCAACATATTTACCCCGAAACATTTCAATAATTCTCATTTCAAAATTTTCTTTTCTCAAAGTAAACGTTTCCAAACTCAATTCAAAATGTATAAAGATCAATTTAATGAGTACGTAATGCAATAATTATCAATGCCTCATAATGTTTCTCCATTTTTAAATATCTCAACAATAAGACGATAATAACCACATTTCCATTTTCCTCCCTTCAATGTTACTTCACAAAACACCACATGATTTATTATATCTAACAACATGTTGCGTCTTGTACAATTCTCAACACTTTAGTCATTTCAAGACTATGTGCAATGTTTTTAAAACCTTAACTTCCCAAAATCACAATTCTCATATTTCATGGGACTCAACAATGTGCCAATTCATAGCTATACATATATATGCATTAACAATAAATTCAAATATGGTCTCCAAACTCTCATACATCAAGAAGTTGTCATATTTGCAAACAACAATATGAAATTTCCACTCACTCCTTCATTTAACCCAAGAAAATCCATGAATCCCCAACATTTTTCCAAAACCCCCAATTTCTAGGTTTTTCACAAAAACCAAACATTTCTTCATCTCTTAGCAAAACCTCACTAAAAACATCATTCCTAAGCCAATGTGATTCAACTATTCAAGAGGATCTTTAAAAAGAGAGAAAAGATGAATTTCTTTTATAAAATCACTAATTTCTTGAGCCAAAAACCAATTTTTAAAATAATCAAAGAGGAACTCTCAAAATCCACCAAAAACTTGCAAAACATATATATAACTCTAAGAAATTCCCTACCTCCTGTTCTTAGGGAGAAACGAGATGATAAACGCCAAATTTGACAGTGTTGAAATCAAATCTCCACCGCACAAGATATAGCTCCCGGTTAGCTCTCCAAATTTGATGAAGGAAGTTTGGTCAAAACTCCAATGAATCCAAAGAGATCAAGACTTTAAGATGTTTTGGTGGAAGTTTTAGAGGGAAGGAGGAGCAAAAATTGATTTTAGAGTGAGAAAATGATATACAAAAGTGATATACACACAGCTCAAGGAAGAAGAAAAAGTAGATTTTCGGACTGCCCAGGCGCCCTCTCTCCCACACGTGCGGAGTGTTTTCCCGCACGTGCGACCTTTACCGCCGCACGTGCGGTGGTCCTTCCCTGCACCTCACTCCGCACCTGCATAAAATGTAGTGTGCAAGCTGAAAAACCGTCACCTCCCCGCATGTGCTGCTTCATCTCCCGCATGTGAGGCCCTCTTCCGCACGTGCGTCCCTCTTCCGTACGTACGGCACGTACGGCCCTCTTCCGCACGTGCGGCCCTGGTCCTCCAGCCCAGAATTCTTTTCCGGTTCGATTCCAGACACTTTGGACTCAACCGTGCACCCTCCAAACCAAGTGACACTCAACCCGAAATAAACAAGGACAGGAATTTGAGAAAAACTTCTGAGCGCAACGAGCCCAATGCAGACAATGAGTGAAAAGACGTACAACAAAATTGATCATCACATTATTTCTAACATGATGTCTTATTCTATAATTCAAATTATAAAATATAAATGTATTTCTTCTATTTGATATCACAATTTTTTATAACAATATTAGACTTGCCTCATGTCGTCTATCTAAGTAAGTTAAGTTTAGTTAATATATTTGAGAGATCCCTATATTTATTGTGAATTGATTTTAAATTTTGATATTTTTTAGTAGCATTGTATCTCATCAAAGGTTAGTGGAAATCTATACTGTATATATAGCAGAATGTAGTGGTGTGACAGTCTGTCCAGGTGACCGCTCGAGCGCAAGAAGTGGCGCTCGAGCGTAGAATTGTTGCTCCCAATATCTCGCTTGTTTGCACGTGGGCCGCTCGAGCGCAGAAAGTACCGCTCGAGCGTAAAAAGTGAGATTGCCCTTGAATTTTTTATTAGTGTATTTGGAGTCTCCTTGTTTTATTTTGGGACATTGATCGAAGTGGTAACATGATGGTAAAGTAAGATTGGACCAAAAACTTTAATTCGGATAATCTTCCTACGAACAGCCGTCACTCTTTTGCCCTTTTATTTTACCATACTTTGAATTTGAATGTGAGGCCAAAACCATTGGAAAGCTTGTTTTCAGGGCTTCAATTTGGACACAAGAACGACCCTAAACAGAGTCCGAACGAGAGAGTTATACCTGTTTAAATTTTGTGTTCTGTGCTGGAAGCATGCTCGCTCGAGCGAGATTTCCTTCGCTCGAGCGAATAGTGCGTTTTTCAGAGAATCTGAGAGCTTTTTTTCTATGCTCGAGCCAAGCTTCTTTCGCTCAAGCGACCAAGTCGCTAACAGACATTATAAAGTGACTTTTTGGCCCAAAAAATTTTATTCTTTCTCTCCCTTCTCCTCCCATCTTCCAAACCCGAAAACCTAACCTTCCAAACTCTTGATTTCTCTACTTTTTACCAAAGGTTCACCCCAAATGTTTTAAGAAGGTTGAAGAACAAGCATGGATCAAGACTTTTACCGATTATTCTGTGATTCCATTGAAGTTTGAAGATGGGTCTTCACTCATAGCTTCCAATCTTGAGGTAGGGGTCCTAGTTCTTCTTCAATACATGCATTAATAGATAGATTTGTGGTATTTAGATTATATAAATACAAAATTTACATTTTTGAGCATATAGTGTTATATCATGAAATTTGGGGGTTTAGGGTTTGAAGCGTTGGGGTTCAATTGCTGGGTTAAGATTGCGGATTATGAACCTTAGGTTTATAATCAATGGGAAAATTGAAATAAAAAGTAGTGGTGTGAGAAGTTTTAATTTTTCTTGAAAGTTTTGATTTTTCTTGAAAACCCTAAGTTGACTCATGATGATAATTAATGATTTTTTCCTAAATTGAAAGTAGAATCATGAAATTGAGAGGTTGAATTATATATATACAAGTTTAATTGAATTTTGGAAGTGTTTGAAAATTATGTTAAAAATTAGCGAATGAACATTTATTATGGATATTGTAAATCATGCTATAATATGAAATGAAATTTGGAGGAAAAGATTTCTTAATGATATGGATGGCATGAGACTTGGGATGAAATGATGAAATGGGGATTTAAGAGTTCACCGTGAATTATGTTGAATTACATTTAGTGGTGTTGAATTGAATCATGTTGAATAGTGTTGATTATGTTGAATTGTGTTGAATTAAGTTAAGTTGCATTGGGTTGTATTGAGTTTGGGTTGATATTTGGGGGGGAAAAAAAGGGGGGGAGTTTTGCCCTAATTGGATCAAATTGTTATTTTGTATAAATAATTGAAATTGTTATTGTAAATGTGAAATTAGAGGATTATTAATGATAATGGTGGAGCTTGATATGTATTATCACTCACATATGAGATTTTGGAAAAGCGTATCTTTAAAGGAATTTATTTATCGATTTAGATATATTTGTTTTGGGCTATCGGTGGAGGATAAATATGATTGTTGTAGATATTGCATATTGACTAGGCAAACCGAACTATTTATAAATCATGCATATCATGGAGCATATAATGGATTTTCAGGATTTAAATTGCATGTTTTGGAAAGAGATTTTGAAAATTCTTGTGTTATGTTTTAAATGCACTTGTTTCATTTTGAAAATCATATTTTGGATCACATGTATTGTGCTAGTTGAAAAGAGTAAATAACATGATGAGTCTGATAAATGGTTGTCATTGAATATGATTGTGTGTTTTAATACATTGTATATGTACGATTGTTTGGGAGGAGAAAGGGGATGTACTCCATGTGTGATTATGTGATTAAATACATTGTATATGTATGTTTGTTTGGGAGGAGAAAGGGGATGGACTCCACTGTTTGGGAAGAGAAAGGGGATGGACTCCATTATAACTAAGTTAGCCGAGTGTCCTCTGTGAAAGTCCCGAAATTTATACATGGTTGCCGATCCCGCGGACGAAATATTCGTAAAATGGCAATTTAAAGTGTTTATGTGTGTTTTGTATGATTGGAAAACTACTGAGTTGTAGTCTTAGTTTAGTTGTTGAAAGATAATGAAATTGACTCATGAATTGAGAAAAATAAATGAACTGAAAATGAACTGAAGGAAAATGAATTAAGGATTGAAATTGGCATCATGTGGGTAATTGGATTAGGGGCTAGTGATGATGAACTCAATGGATTGCTTGTGACAAAATGGAAGATTATGAGCTTTGTTTTGTAAGTAATTGGGAAATTGAATTAAAAAGGGTTTGTGATTCTTGTGTTATGTTTGAACTCTAATCCTTTGGATTTTGATGTTATGGAGTATGGTAATTGGAAATGGAAATGAAATGTGGAATATTAAAATGGAAACAAAATGAGGAATAATTTGGAATCGGGTTAATAAATTTAAGATGATGTTCTTCCTTAAGTGTACTTGTTTTCAAAGAGAATTTGTGGCTTCCTAATGATGAGAGACTATATTTATGGCAGGGAGTTTTCTTAAAGGTTCAAGTGAAATTTTAAGAAAAGATACTTTTCGTATAATATTTTGAATGACTATATTTTGAACTTACAAAATGTCACTTTACTATATGGTATCACTCTGCATGCATGGTCATTTCTGTCTATGTGTTAGCTATTGTTGTAAAACTATGAGGGCATATTTGATTGGAAGGATTAGAGCATGGAATTGGGATTACTAATCTGTGGGCCCAATTATCCTATGTTTGTTTTGACATTTTGTTTTAGGATTATTAATCCAATGGATAATTAATCCAACAAATTTGTAGGATTATTAGTAATGGGGTAGAGTGGGATTGTGAATACCACACTAATTTGATAAGATTATTAATACCTCACTATTAGTCTTGTGGAATCAAACATGGCCTGAGATTCCTACTGAGCATTAGTGCTCATCCCTCATTGTTTTATTCTTTTTCAAGAAGAGAATTTCGGATTCATTAGTTGAAGAGTATGGATTCCATGTATCTTTTTGTATAAATTTTTTCATAGATGTTAAAGGAATGAAAAATGTATCTTGTGGTTTGTAATTATTTATTTGTAGCTCCGTAGTGGAAGCTCGACATTTATTATTGTTATTGTTGTATTCATTGGAAGAGAAAGAGAGAACATGTATTATTGTATTTCTATTACTCAAGGGTAATAGATATAAAAAAAAAAGGACCTAAATTACAGGCTTTGGCAATGTTTCCGATTAATTAAAATGTTGGGGCGTGACAAGTGGTGTTTTAAAAGCCTTCAAAATGCTATTCTAAAATCCTCATAATTTTAAAAAATTTGTGGTAGCTCTCTTTATAGTTTATAGCTCTTTTCCTCCCCTCTCATAGACTTTCAGAACAATAAAAACTCTTACCCTCCCACCTTTCTCTCTTACCCTACGTTTGTCTCCTACCCTCAAAGACTTTTAGTCCCACTCTCTTACTATCCACAACTTCTATCCATAAAAAGTTGTCCAAAAAAAAAAAAAACAAAACAAAACAAAAACAAAAACAAAACAAAACCTATACATAAAAGGCTGTCAAAAAAAAAAATAATAATCAAAACTTTCACTCTCCTATAACTCCTACAACAGATAGATATCCCTCTCCCACATTACTCTCCCACCTCAAACAAATCTCTCCTACCCTCAAAGACTTTCAGTCCCACTCTCCCACTATCCTACAACAGATAGATATAAAAAACAAAAAAACAAAAAAACAAAACAAAACAAAACAAAAAAAACCCCACCGATCTATCCATATCCTACAACAGATATATATATATATATATATATATAAACCCTCACCCATCTATCCATATCCCCTTAAACCATTAATTCCAACAATCCACTACTACAAATATCTATACATATACTTTATCAACTTCCTTCATCAGCAGTGAACACCAGCAGTCCCCGAATTCAGTAGTCTGCCTCTCGATCGAATGTATGTCTTGGTTTTTCTTTTTCTTTTGCTTTAATAATTTATTTTTTGTTCCAAGCATTTGTGATTTTGTATTTTGACTATAAATATTGCAGAAAATTGTAGTGCCCATGTCTCTGTTTTTCTTTTTCTTTTGCTCTAATAATTTGTAGCATATTGTGTTAGACCAAGTACATTCCATATCTTCACATTTTCCATCCCATTCCTTGAGAAGATTCATGGAAGTCCTTATAGTTTTCATGCCATAGAAACGTGAATTGGAAAATTAGTGATAAACTGCATTAGAAAATTTTCTACCATCACCTACTGTTTGTTCCACCAATTTTGGTGCTGTGGGCTAAATATATACCGGGCCTTTTGCATACAGTTGCTATTCTCAGACTAAACCCATTTTCTCTCACTTGATGAAACCCACTTTTACCACCCCGTCTTTTGATCAAATTCATTTCTCAATTTTTTTTTTCTTTTGCTTTAATAATTTATTTTATGTTCCAAGCATTTGTGATTTTGTAGTGTGCATGTCTCTGTTTTTCTTTTTATTTTCCTCTAATAGTTTATTTTTTCCCAACCATTTGTGATTTTGTATTTTCATTATAAAGATAGCAGAAGATTGTAGTTAAGAATTATGTCGGTATTGTGGCTTAGGATTAAATAAGAGGGAGAACAAATTGGCTTATTATTTGCGTTGTCAACTAAAGAACACATGCAATGAAATTCATTCATGCTTTTAAATTTAATCATAACTCTTTTTTTTTTTTTTTTTTTGATTCATAATCATTAACACTTCTTTTGACACTTTCAGGAAAAAAAATAAAAAAAAAATAGAACAAAAATACAACTCCCACGTTTTACACTTTCGATATCCATCCACGTTATTTTTTAAAAAACAATCTATAATTATTAAATAAATTAATAAAAAATATATATAATATAAAAATTACAAATTACAAATATCCAATGTTTATCACGTTATTTACAAAAAAAAAAAAAAAAAAAAAAGCTCAAACTTCTTTTGACACTTCTAGGAAAAAAATAAAAATAAAAATAGAACAAAAAAACAACTCCAATGTTTTACACTTTCGTTATCCATCCACATTACGGGTGTTCGTGGATCGGTTTTGTGCGGTTGGCAGTTCGGTTTTGACCCGCCCGCATCTATGCGGTTTAGGAAAAAGTCAACCCGCAACCGCCCGCAGTGCGGTTTGCGGTTTGTGCGGATAGGGTTTGTAAATGTGCGGGCGGTTGCGGGCGGTTTGCGGTTTGCGGTTTACACTTTTTTCTTTAAAAATTAATTTTTAAGTTTTTTTTTCCCACCGAATTTAGGCATTAGATTCATTTTATATATTTGTGATCAATTGATAACAATTTTCTGATGAGTTTACAAATAAAAATTGAATATCACTAGTATTTTTGTCATGAAAAAAATGTATATCAATGCATTAAAGGTTGTACTCAATTAGAATTGTCAATTCAGTAATCAATAATCAAACTAGAAGCTTCATCGATCACCAGAAGAAAATTTTTATTAGAAAAAAGTGGATGAGACATCAATGAAAATCATATAAGAAACCAAGTTTAGGATTTGATAATTCTACGACATTAAGAATGTTGAGAAATACTTAAAAATAAGGATCCTAGTGTCATAGAGAATATAATGGTGCTCTTGTTAAAGTTACAAAGTTGGTATATAAAAAATAATATTAATAATACTAATTAAAGTGCGGGCGGTTTTTGCGGGTTGCGGTTTTAACCCGCGACCCGCCCGCAACCCGCAAATTTGTCATATTTCAAACCGCATCCGCCCGCATTATGTTTGTGAAACCGCCCATTTATATGCGGGTTGGGCGGGTTGGGCGGTTTGAGCGGTTCGGATAAACCGTTGCCCACCCCTAATCCACATTATTTTTTTTTAAAAATCTATAATTATTAAATAAATTAATAAAAAATATGAAAATATAAAAATTACAAATATCCAATGTTTATCACGTTATTTACAAAAAAAGAGCTCAAATATCGGTAACTTAAATAAATTTAAAACATATACACAAACTATAAAAATTCAATGTCTATCACATTAAATTTTTTTTTTCAAAAAAAAAAAAAAGGAAACACACAAGTTTTATTTGTATAATTTACTCATGCATATCCAACAACCACAATTCACTGAATCAGACGCCTATCACATAAAATTCAATAATATCTATAACTTAAATCAATTAAATAAATTCCACTCACAATTAAATAAATTAATAAAAAAAATACACATCCATAAAAAGACACCACTTTGTGTTTATTTTGTAATTTAAAAAATCTTTAAAAAAACCTAACAATAAATCAAAATAAATCCACTTTTTCCTTTTTGTTTTTTTCCATGTATAACAATAATTTGATTACATTTTCTTTGCTTACTTTAAAATTATTGTGTTATAATTTTCTTTACAAAAAGTTACATTAGCTCTACAGTAGATGCATGTTGTATAATAGTTTTTTTTTTTTTTTAAATTATATGTACTTACTATAAATAATGATACTTATTGAGATTTTTTATTCCTTATCTTTTATATTCCAATTTGAATTCTATTGAAAAATAAGATAAGCAAACTTCTGGTAAATTCTAGATAAATCAGCACCAATTGGATAACCATTTGATATTTCTAGGTTTGAAGTTGAATTACAATTTTTTAAATATTTGGTTATGTACTATTTTTATGAATTCTATAGCAAATGTTATCATATAGGAGTTGATGATTTCAATGTGCAAAATTAACTACAAACAATTATAGACTACATGTTTGTGAGTTTTTTTAGCAGATTTTAATATGACTAGAAACAATTAGTGACTATCATATCTATATATATAATAAATATATAACCTGCATGATTTTAGATCTTTGATACATTCTATTTATATGAATTCTACAGCAGATGTTATCATGTAGGAGTTAATCATTTCAATGTGCAAAATTAACTACAAACAATTATAGATTATTATGTTTTTTATATGAAAGTCATATGTTACACATCTTGAAGTCATTATCTATACTATAAACTAATAGCATGAGTTATATAAGCTTCAACTTAATACTTTGTTCAGGATGGATATGATTTTTAATCGAGAAATTAATCAAACACAACTTAAGTCCAAGATGGCTTGGTTGGTAGCCAAAAGAAGACTGCTTTTGATACGACATTCTGATTATAATGATCCAACCTTCAAGATTCCTCTTCTCAATATAGAAATGGAGGATCGACATTTGAGAACCATCGTTTTACATTTGAAAAGATTACAAAGTAGTGCCTGTCATAGTGGTAATCTATTGACTTATACACAATAATGTTACATTTCAAATTTTCTTACAATCTTATTAGTGAGACCTTCACATTTTCAATAATCTTTTAAGAATCACAAAAATAATAATATGATCTTTATATTATATATTAGGTGTTGATAAAGAATATGAAAATCGATAGCGAAAACATCTTTCCTCCAAGTTGGCACGACTGGTGGGAAGAAGAATATTACTATTAACACGATATGATTGTAATGATCCTACATTAAAGGATCGCCTTCGGAAAATAGAAAAGGAGAATCGACATTTGAGGATCACAGCCTTGCGACTCAAAAGAATGCAACGTGGTGCTTTCAAACAAACATGCAGTCGCAATAATGACAATGCTCCTGATGTTAGTCACATTGGAATTCAGATTCCTATATCTAATGAATTAGACACAAATGAATCAGAAGTGCGAGCTCCTAATATTGTACCACCAACTTTAGATAGAGCACATCTACCTAGTAATAAACATTTAGCCAACTATGGACTCTATACAAATTTCTTATAGACACAAGAAATTCATAATTATAATCTAAATATAAATAATTTTAGGTAGAACATTTACCACACGTTCTAGAAGAAGAAAAATTTCAGACTGCTTAAACTTTGGTGGGAGAATAGTAACATGCTCTAGATGTCAAGCAATGATGTGGATAGAGGAAAAAGTAAGAGATAGTCCATTGAGTCAACCAAAATTTAGTCTCTGTTGTGAAAGTGGACAAGTGATGTTGCCTTTATTGCCAGAAGCTCCTGAATTTTTGCAACAACAGTTTACTCATGTGAGATTCAGGGAACACATAAGGACATATAACTCTCTATTATCCTTCACTTCCATGGGTGGGAAAATTGATCAATCAATGTTAGATGGAAGGGGTAGTGGAGTAAATTTTCGTAAAACTGGTTCTCTACTACCGGAACCTGGAAAAAGACCTAAATTTGCACAACTCTACATTTATGACACTGAGCATGAAAGTCGCAATAGAATGGACGTTATGAATAGGGGTGGTGGCACATCGGGAATTGATACATCCACATTAGAAGGTTTACAGTCAATGTTGAATGTCATCAATACATATGTATCAATTTTTCGCACTGCTTGAGACATGATCCGTGAGAATGGTGCTCAAGAATTGCATATTCACATTTTGAGTTTGAATGATGGAAGACAGTACACTAAACCCACTACAACTGACATTGCCGCATTAATTATTGGTGATGGGTCTGAAAGCACTAGAAATCGTGACATAATTGTTAGAAAATTGGATGGACATTTACAAAGGATTAATGAAACACATCCTTCATACATGCCACTTCAATATCCATTACTTTTTCCCTATAGGACTCATGGATGGAGAAGGTCTATAAGTTTTACTTTGGGTACAAACAACAAACGGGGAGTGTCAATGAGAGAGTTTTATGCATTTAGACTTCAATTTTGAGTTGGAGAAGGGAAAACGCTACTGCAAGGGGGATGTTTGTTCCAACAATTTGTTGTTGATTATTATGTAGCTATTAAGCAAGATAGACTAAACTTCATCAGGCATAAACATAATGTGTTGCAGATTGATTTGTACAGAGGTTTAAAAGATGCTGTGACTATGGGTGACAGTGATGCATCAGCCGTTGGTAGGAGATTTATACTCCCATCATCTTTTACAGGAGGCCCATGAAATATGATTCAGCATTACCAAGATGCGATCGCAATATGTCGAAAGGTGGGATTTCCCGACCTTTTTGTCACATTCACATGTAACACAAATTGGTCAGAAATTCAACAGAAGGTAGCGCGCATTCCAAATCGACGCACAGAGGATATACCAGATATACTTGCGAGGGTTTTTTAAATTAAATTGAAACAACTGATGGCAAATTTCAAGAACCAAAAATTCTTTGGCAAAATAATTGCAGGTTTGTTTTTATTTGAACTGGTCAATTAGATTCGAATTTCAAAAGTAAAGATTACTGCATTTGCACATTATCTTGACATTATCAGTAGATGACAAGATAAGATCGCCAGAGGAAATTGATGATATAATTTGTTCTGAAATTCCTAATAAGGATGAAGATTCATTAGCATTTCAAACAATAATGAGGTGCATAATACATGGTCCCTGTGGCAGTGCTAACCCTAATGCCCCATGTATGGTGAATGGAAAATGTTCAAAACATTATCCGTAGAATTTTTGCAGTGAAACGAGTATTGATGAAAATGGATTTGCTATCTATAGGCGAAGGGATACAAAGAAAAAATACATGGTTAATGGATTTGAAATTGACAACAGATGGGTTATTCCGTACAACCGTGATCTTATTATGCTGTATGATGCCCATATCAATATTGAGCGTTGTGCAAACAGCAAATTGATCAAGTACTTATATAAGTACATACATAAAAGTCTTGGTCGTGTAATGGTTGTAATTAAAGATAATGTAAATCGAGTTAACATTGATGGACAAAGTCGGTGTAGAGAGGCTGATGAGGTAAAACGTTACTTAGATTGTCGATATATCTTTGCAATTGAATGTTGCTAGCATATGTTTGGGTTTGAATTGCAAAAGCAATACCCTTCAGTTGAACGGTTACAGTACCATCTACCTGGGGAACAATCTATTCTATTTAGAAACACAGATAACATTCCGTCAATTATTAACTAGCCGGGGGTTCACAAGACAATGTTTACAAGGTGGTTTCAAGCAAACAAAGATCATGTAGAGGCAAATGCATTAACATATGAAGAGTTTCCTAGCTTAGAGATTTGGAACCAGAAACAGAAGAAGTGGAAAATGAGGCAACAACAAATATGCATAGATAGATTGTATTATGCACATCCTAATTCTGGTGAACTATATTATTTACGTATGTTGCTTACCAAGGTTCGAGGTGCAAAATGTTATGAAGATATTAGAATCGTTAATGGCATTGTGCACCTAACATTTAAATCTGCATGCCTTGCCCTTGGCTTACTTGACGATGATAATGAATGGGACGCAGCTTTAACAGAAGCCTCAACATGGGCATCAAGTGCTCAACTATGAAATATGTTTTGCTCAATGCTAATGTTTTCTGAGGTTACAAATGCATATGAATTATGGGAGAATCATTGGTTTGACCTTACTGATGATTTACAAAATAGGGTACAAAGGCAAATTGAGGATGGCAATATACGTCTTGAAGAATGTGAATTGAAAATTTTAGGATTGCTTGAAATTGAGCACATAATAAATAAGAATGGAATGTCTCTTAAAGAGTTTCCTCCGATGGCACTACTATCATATCGATCAGGTCAAATGGTTACTAATAGGCTCATAAGGGAGGAACTGAACTACGATAGCATTTCAGAAATGCAATCTTTTGAATCTTTATATGTGGGATTGAATGATGACCAATTGAAAGTGTTTATAAACAAAATGCGCCTTTGGAAACTTTGGGGACCTTTGGTGACCAAAATTGGCGACTAAAAAACATTTAGTCGCCAAAAGTTAAGGAATTGGCGACCAACATTTTTTTTAGTCGCCAAAAGTAAAATATTTAGCTACTCATTTTTTTTAGTCAGTGTATATTCATTATTGGCGACTAAAAAAAAATTAGTCGCTAAAAATGCCAGAATTGGCGACAAAAAAAAAAAACTTAGTCGTTGTATATTGACTTTTGGCTACTAAAATATTTAGCCGCCAAATGGGAAATAAAAAAATTATTTTTTCTATTTGGCGACTAAAGTTTTAGTCTCCAAAAACTTACTTTCAGCGACAAAAAAAAATTAGTCACCATATATTGACTTTTGGCTACTAAAATATTTAGTCGCCAAATGAAAAATAAAAAAATTATTTTTTCTCTTTGGCGACTAAAGTTTTAGTCGCCAAAAACTTACTTTTAGCGACAAAAAATTATTTAGTTGCCGTATATTGATTTTTGGCTTCTAAAATATTTAGTCGCCGAATGGAAAATAAAAAAAATTATTTTTTCTCTTTGGCAACTAAAGTTTTAGTCGCCAAAAACTTACTTTCAGCGAAAAAAAATTATTTTAGTCACCGAATAATTTTTTTTTTTTTTTTTTATCTTTGATAACCTATCTTCAACGACTAAAATTTAGTCAGCATATGTGTTCAAAATTTTACTGGGAAATATTTCATATTGGCGCCTAAATTTTTGCCCAAATCTATTACTTCTTCACACGGTTCTTGCTCTCTCTTGCTCTCCCTCTGATCAGTACACCAAACCAGACGTATGGTCAGGGACGGTCACCACCTCACCGTCACACGTCGCCACCGCTGCACGTCGCTACCTCCACTACTGCAAATCACAGGTACTTGTCCCTCTATCTCTGTCGATCTGGGTCTCTCTCTCTCTCTCTCTCTCTCTCTCTGCGTTGCCTTATTTCACTATCTCTCACACTTCATCTAGGGTTTATATGATTTTTTTAGTTTAATTTTGTGTTGATTTCGTAAATGGGTTTGGTTAAATTGTTTGATTTCTATGAAATTATATTATTCTTCAAGTCCGAAATTGGTTTGACTTTTGTTTGATTTCTATTAGAAGTAGGTTGCTTCTCTGGCTATTGAGTATCTTAGCATCTCAAAGCTGAATATATGATTTGGGGGTTTTTATTTGCCTTGACTCAATCACACCCACAATTGGACACAGATGTATGTTTTGATTTTGTATTTACTTTGACATTCATTCCAATGTTTTGCAGGCTTTGATTCCTATACCAAAGCCAACTGGTTACACTGGCGTTGATCCGTATAAAATGTGAGATATCTTCTCAAGCTCTTATTTTTATCTTTTTGCCTTCTTCTTCAGAAAATTGTCTTTCTATTTGCTCAAATTTCAAGCTGTTTAATGGATAATTTACACTATGTTAGGAGAGAAAATAAAAGAAATGATTTGCTATGTTAGGAGAGAAAAGAAAAGAAAAGATTGTGATTTCTCTCCCTCTTATTTGGTTAAGATGGAGAGGAAGGAAAAAGAAATATTGTGTATTTAAAAATTTGTATGGCATGAATGCTGCACACTAAGTCTCCATCAACTTTTAATGTGTTGCAAATAAAATGCTAACATAGTGAAAGGTAGATTTTGCTTCTCAGTTGACCTAGTGGGTACATTTTGCCTGTTTGTGGGTTTGTACGTTCATGACTATGTTAGTATGTGTATTTATCGATGAGCAATGGCAACAATCTAAAATCACCCATTCGGAGCAAATGATGCAGAGCATATGTAACAACAATATATTTATTACATAAACTAGTAATTTAGTTTTATTTATGACAATGATGAAGGAACCTTCTCTAATTGTTAGTGGACCTCTTGAATTAGATTTCCTATTGTTTCATGTATCAATTTCATTTTTATGCAGGCATTAGTTGTTATGTTGCGTCTTATAACAATTTGTATTGATTGTTGAGAGCCTCTGATATAGGGCATTGACAAGGGTCTGGTTCATAATTTAATTGAACCCAACATAATAGTTTGGCTTTGGTTTCTATTTATACATTATTTTGAAGGCTCAAAGCTGTTAATTTTTATTATTTATTGAAATACAAATGAAATGGTTTAAGTTTCTATTGCTTGTGTATATGATTGTATCCCTTGAAGCTTTATTTGCTTTAGATGTTATTACAATTGTTGAAGTGATGCTTTCAATAAACATGTGTTCTTAAGTTGCACAGATATCCCAAGATGTACTGAAAATTATTCTCATGCAGATCATTTCAAGTTGGAAAAGAAAAGTTTTTTATTCCATGGCTTTTTGTGATAAATCGGAAGAGTTTTGAGGTTCCAATGATTGATGTTCATTTGGTAAGGGTTTCAATGAGTGGTAAACTTGTTATCGTGTTTAGAATTTCATATTTTGAACATTTTAAAAGGTACAACTAAATAGTGAGATGTTCTTTATAGTTTTTTTAACATCCAATACACGACTTTTTGATTCTTTGAATGGTAATTATAATTTAATCCTCTAAAGTTATGGAGATGTTTTTTATTTGTATGTCATACAAAGGTACTTTGGGGGCAATTTGGTTGGTGTCACTGCCAAAGTTGTAGATATGCCACATCGATGTATGTAATACTTTTGTAACTGACTTCTTATTTTGAAGTACTATGCTAACTATTACATCAAATCACACAATGAATGTTAGTATTCATTTGTTTTTCCTCTGTGAATTTCTATATGATGTTCATATATTATCCATTACCTGTCAGAGGTTTAAAAACTCCATTTGCATCATGCTTTGTTTGTTATCTTTATGTGATTGGTCTTAAACTTGGGGAAATAAAGGTTATTTTAAGTAGATGCTCAGATTGAAACTTGTAGTCACATCTTGTGGTATGAACTACAAGAACTTCCTAGTAAGAGGTTACAATTGATTCTTATTCAAGCAATCTCAATGATTTCTTTGTCCAAAAATCTACGTTGAGGAAGTTGAAACTAGAAAAAAAAAAAAAAAAAAACCGAGATGTGTTTATTTTAAATCCCTAACTTCTATGCCATTATCCATCTATTTTTCATTCTATAATGAGACCTGTTTGTTATAAAAGGCTCACTTTGCTCCTTTTCTTGTTCTTCTTCTTCTCCCCTTTCATTTCTTGGTTGGATTAATGCTATTTGAAATGTTGTAAGCAAAATAGCAGTCATTATGATGTTGGTTCTACTTATTGAGGAAAGTCAAAGAGTACTTTTATTGATTAAATTTTGCAAAATATCATCCAAAGTTCTGATGCAGTGGTGATTTTGATTTTGTTCTTCCAAAAATAATTTATTCTTTAAGCGTACTCTCAAAAGGATTTATCTTTTGTCTTGAGTAGATGTTGAAATACATCCACATATAAATGAGTAATCTAGACTTTTGAATCTTCGGTTTATATTATTTATTAGGAGTTGCATGGTAGGATCATTAAGATTTATTGTCCTGCTACATTCAATTCCATTACCTTGATGAGTATGATAAACTTGCATTGCGTATTCTGCATTTCACTTGAGACTCAAGAGTGGGATTCTGTTTGGGTAAGATCATGAACCCTTGCAGTTGGTCATCTGGCCAAACCAGCCATAACAGCCACATTTCCTGTATTGGGGTCATATTATCTTTTATCCACTCCGACCTATATGGATAGGTTGGTCTTAAACAGAACTGCATCTATTTTCTTTCTGGAACTGTATGTATGCGAGCAGCATGTTGAAACACTATACCAGGAATGGATTCACAACAAATAGAACTGTTGTAGTGAAACAGGAACATTTGCAGATTTTAGTGCTTCTTTTTTGTTTAATGTTTGTAACTACTGATGTCTTTGCAATGGCTAATACATTCAGCTTTCCTATTCCCTTTTTCTCTTTTTCTGGTGTATACAGGGAAGAACAGTCAGAAATAGATGTAGCTTCTGGGTTTTATGTTCTGTTTGGATTAGGTAAGAAAGCTCAATTAATCATTTAAAACAATACATTTGTTTTCTGTATTAGCAAGTTCAGCAGTGTTTTTCAAGATTGACAAAATCAATACTTTTATTTTTTTTCACTAGTGAATAGTTTGTATTATAATGGTATCTATAGCGACCCCGGTCTTTTCCCATTTGATTATTGTATCCAGACTTAGGTTCCGTAGATTCCGTCATTGTATAATTGTTGTTGTCATTCATTATTTTCTTATTTTGAGTCTTGGGTTGTGTTGGGAAGATTTGGAGCAGGTTGGTTGAGCTTAGGAACCAAGTCTAGTTGCCCAGATTTTGGCTTGTCCGCTCGAGCAGGGGTTTGGACGCTCGAGCGGGGAATACACCCATCCAATATGTCCTGTGTAGTGTTGGCCGCTCGAGCGGGGGATTGGACGCTCGAGCGGGAAGTCGTGAGTGACGCTCGAGCGGGGAGTTGGGAGCTCGAGCGGGGACCTGTCTGCAAAAACTTCTGGGAGAGTGCATTCGCCGCTCGAGAGGGAGTTTGGCCGCTCGAGCGGGAGTCTGTGAGTGGCGCTCGAGCGGGGGTTTCCACGCTCGAGCGAGGCGACTGGTATAAAAATCCGAGATCCGACTTTCAGGATCATTTTTCATCTCCTTTTTTATTTTAAAACCCTAGAACCGTCTTCTCCCTCTCCCTACACACCTTCTCTCTTAGGTTTGATCTACTTAGAGTGTATTTCTACCCTAAGCCCTTTGTTAAAAAGATAGAGTGGGTCGAGGGCTTCCGTTTAATCTGAACAATCTTGGGTTTGGAGCACTTTGGTTTTCGTCATCTTCTCCATTCGAGTTCTTCGCTTCAAGGTAGGGATTTCCTACTCCATCCTATAAGTTTTGTCCTAAGTTTTGGTATTTTGATATGTTGGGAGTACTTTGGTAATTTTGGGAAAAACCCTAATTGTATTAATAAATTAATTTGTATAATTAATTTAAGGAAATTGGGGAAATTGGTTAAATGCATGAAATTGAGGAATTCATTGATTAAATGGTGTAGTTGGATAATTAAAATCACTCGCCTATTGAATTGTTGATATATTTATTTCCAGTCTAGAAATAACTGTTTTGGGCTATCAGTGGAGGATAGTCGTGTTTGTTGTAGACATTGCATGTGGATTAGGAATAACTGAAACTAATCACATTGGTTAAGTCATTAATTTTGACTATTGCATTAATACAGAAAATACGTGTATTGATTGAGCATTGCATTTGCATATATATTGTTTTGTGTGGGAGGAGATAGGGGATGTACTCCACAGTTTAGGGGAAGATAGGGGATGGACCTCTAAACCGGATTTTGTTTGGGAGGAGATAGGGGATGGACTCCATTAGCATCACTTTTATGTGTGCTTATTTATATTGAAGTGTTTTATTTGATACAGCACTAAAATGTGTATCAAACTGGAAGTATGAAGTGTTTGATTTGAGCCTGAGTCTCATCTGTTTGTTGACATTGGAAGAATGTGAATATAATATATATAGTTCACTGTTGTAAGTTTGGCCAGGTTCTGAGCCATATTGATAAAGTTGGAAAGTAAAACGTGTCTTAGACAATATTGTCATGAGACTGTAAAATGATGTAATTGATTATCTTGGTTAACCATCTATTGAATGCTATAGCTTTATTCAATACTTATATTTGGTTTAGTACTTTTCTACTGGGCTGTGGCTCACCCTTTATGGGAACATCATTTTCAGGTTCAGGTGATAAGCTACCTCCACGGACTTAGCCTGGAAGGATTTGATGTTTGGGATTTTGAAGACTTGTCTTTAGTTATATGTTTTATTTTGTTATTTTTGAGATTTCATGTAAACATTCAAGCCTAGGGCTTAACTTGTAAAAGAGTTAGTACTCATCCTTCTTGTGTCCAAGTGTTAGCTTGGAAAGATGTAAGCCCTTAGGGCATTTATTTTGATGTTGCAGGATGTTACATGTGATGTCTTTCAATAAGAATACTCTGATGAATAACTCAAATGATTCGTTTTCTTTTATAAATGCATGTTAATGTTATGGTTATTATGGGTTTATTTTGAGGGCATTACAACTTGGTATCAGAGCGTACCGGGTTTGAATACTTTGGGTACGTGGGAAGTGATTAGTATCACATTGTGTTCGTCTCGTTTGATAGAGACTTAGTGTAATGTTATATGTTTATGTGATAACCTGTTTATGTGATTATGTGGCTATGGAATGTAGTTTCTAGGATGTTGATTGGACCCTTGAGTTTCTAGTAGTCTTGTTGGAAAGGCACTTGATCACTGCTGCTTCCAACCGGAACTATAGTAACGCTTCGGGACTATTATTATCCAGGAATGAAATTCGTAGGTGCTTATGTGATTATGTGCTTACGTGGAATGAATTATTTTTTGTCCAATGCATTAGGACGCGAGTGTTTAGTTTCGGCACATTTATTAATGTGCTAACGTCTTTGTTTGTTTCCTTTATTAGGATGTCAGGACGAGGACGAGGACGCGGTAGGCGTGGTAGGCCGGGTAGGCAGGAGGTACCGGTGCCAGAGGAGATTCCGGCAGTTCATGAGGGAATTGGCCAGGCCAATGTGGCCGAGCCAGTAGGCCAGCAGGCTATGGGCGCTTTAGCCCGAGAGATAGCAGGGGCATTCAGGGAGTCAGTAGGCATTCTTAGGGCTGAGAATCAAGCCCAGGTTGTTGTTGCGGATGCAGGACCTTCCTTTCTGAAGAGGGAGTTCTTCCAGTCTAATCCGGATGAATTTGTGGGTGATCCTAAAGAGCCGCTTAAGGCAGATGAATGGCTCGAACAGACAACGAAGACGTTTGAGATGCTTGGCATCGAAGACGAGGGGTTGAAGGTGACCTTGGCATCATTCCAGTTGAAAGGGGATGCGGGTCAGTGGTGGAAGTTCACTAAGGGGCGTATAGGAGGTACATGGGAGGCTTTTGTGAATGCTTTCCAGGAGAAGTTCTTATCTCCAGCAGTTAGGGAGAAGCTGAGAGACCAGTTCTGCCAGCTTAAGCAGTCGAGTTCTTCAGTGGCCGAGTTTGAGGCTGCATTTACTAGTTTGTCCAGGTTTGCACCTGAATTGGTGGCGTCTGAGGAACGCCGTTGTATTGAGTTTGAGAGGAAGTTGAGGCGTGGCCTCAAGCTGAGAGTTGGGGGAACTATGATTCGGGATTATGGGCGTTTGGTTAATGTTGCAGCCCACATGGAAATCATGATGCAGGAGGAGGAGGAAGGACAGAAGGGCTCCAAGAGGAGTCAGGATGGTCAGAGTGATGGTAGGAAACAGAAGGGTTTTAATCCCCAACAGTCTCAGAGTAGCTTTTCTAGATCGACTTTTCCTGTGCCGAGTGCTAGTTCGGGGAAAGGCAGTCAAGGAGACATTACCTGCTTCAAGTGTGGCCAGCTGGGCCACAAGTCTCCAGTTTGTCCTCAGAGGGGAGGAGTGCAGAGAGCAGCATCATCTTCAGCTCGATCTCAGAGCCAGAGTCAGGGTAGAGGCCAGCCAATCTCGTGTTATCAGTGTGGTCAGCCAGGGCATATGAAGAGGTAATGCCCGCAGTTGGGTGGCACACCTGGTGCATCTGGTTTGAGGCAGATTCAGGGTCAACAGCCAGCTCAGTTGGGTCAGGCCTCGAGGGCCAATCAGGGGGCTTCATCGTCTCAGTCGGTGCAGCAATCTTATGCTCCTAGGGGTGAGCAGGTTGATCAGAGGTCATCTGGGCGCGTGTATGCTGTTACCGCGCAGGATCTTGTACCGGCTCCATCTGTTGTGAGAGGTACTTTCTTGTTTTGCAACTCGGTTGCTAATGTTTTGATTGATACGGGTGCATCTCATTCCTTTGTGTCTGCTGCATTTGCATCTGTTTTGGAGTTGGAGTTAGCACAGTTAGCATCTCCTATTTGTGTAGTGTCGCCTCTTGGGGGTGAATTGATTTTGAAACACGGTGTTAGGGGTTGTGATATAGAGGTTGATTACCATAGAATCCCATTTTCCTTTGTAGTTATGCCTATGAGAGGTTTCGATGTTATTTTGGGTATGGACTGGTTATCGTCATACCGGGCAGTTATTGATTGCTACCGCCAGAGAGTCACTTGTTGTACCGTGAATGGTGAGTGTTTTCATTTTCTGGGGGACCGTGTTGGTAGTGTTTTGCCACCGGGGTATGTTCCGCGAGGACGGAGTGAGCTTAGTGGTCTACTTGCTAACCTTTCGATTAGTGAGGACGGTGAGACTCAGATTATGTTGCCAAGGGTGGTGTGTGAGTACTCGGACGTTTTTCCCGAGGATCTTGTTGGTTTGCCACCGCATCGAGAGATTGAATTCTCTATTGACTTAGTGCCCGGCACGGCGCCGATTTCTATGGCACCTTATCGTTTTGCCCAAGCTGAGTTAGTTGAGTTGAAGGTCCAACTCCAGGAGTTGTTAGATAAAGGCTTTATACGTCCTAGTGTTTCGCCTTGGGGAGCACCGGCCCTCTTTGTTAAAAAGAAAGGTGGTGCTTTGAGACTTTGTATAGATTACCGGAAATTGAATCGGGCTACGGTTAAGAATAAGTACCCTATGCCCCGTATAGATGATCTGTTCGATCAGTTGAAAGGTTCCCGTTGTTTCTCGAAGATAGACTTGAGATCAAGTTATCATCAGTTGAGAGTCAGGGAGGAGGATATTCCAAAGACGGCATTCCGTACGAGGTATGGCCACTATGAGTTTTTGGTGATGCCATTTGGGCTCACCAATGCACCGGCAGTATTTATGGATTTGATGAACCGGATATTCCGGGAATTTCTAGATCGTTTTGTAGTCGTCTTCGTGGACGACATCCTTATCTATTCACCTTCAGAGGAAGAGCACGAGGAACACTTGAGGGTGGTGCTTGATTTACTTAGAGCCCATCAGCTTTATGCTAAGTTTGGGAAGTGTGAGTTCTGGCTAGAGGAGGTGAAGTTCTTAGGCCATGTAGTTTCTAGGGAAGGGGTGTCTGTTGATACATCCAAGACAGAGGCAGTGCAAGATTGGGTACAGCCTAAGAGTGTGTTTGAGATCCGCAGTTTTCTGGGATTAGCTGGGTATTATCGCCGGTTTGTAAGAGATTTCTCCAGATTAGCTTCGCCTTTGACTAGATTGACTCGGAAGGGAGTCAAATTTGTTTGGAGTGAGACTTGTGAAAAGTCGTTCCAGGAGTTGAAAGTTAGACTGACCACTGCTCCAGTCTTGATTATTCCGGAGAGAGGGTTGGGTTATGCAGTCTATTGTGACGCCTCACGAGAGGGTCTTGGTTGTGTGTTGATGCAAGAGGGGAAAGTGATTGCCTATGGCTCACGTCAGTTAAAAGTTCACGAGAAGAATTACCCTACGCATGATTTAGAGTTAGCAGCTGTGATATTTGCCTTGAAGATTTGGAGACATTATCTTTACGGTGAGAGGTTCGAGGTATTCTCGGATCATAAGAGTCTGAAATATCGGTTCACACAGAAAGACTTGAACTTGAGGCAGAGGAGGTGGACGGAATTTATTGAGGATTATGACTTTGAATTGCATTATCATCCGGGAAAGGCCAATGTGGTGGCCGACGCCCTTAGCAGGAAACCTGTTGGTGACATAGCTAGTATAGCCATCCGAGAGTGGGAGATGTTAGGTGCACTTGGAGAGTTTGATTTGCTTCTGGGCGAATCCGTTGAGGCTGCGGCCTTGTTTTCTATTGTTGCGCAACCTACACTTGCGATTCGAGTGTTAGAGGCTCAGAGGGGCGACCTTGAGGTAGAATCCCTCTGTGAGAAGATTTCTGGTGGGAAGGTTGAGAAAGGTTTGACGGTGTATCCCGACCTGAGTGTGAGATACCGAGACCGTCTGTTTGTGCCGGAGTCTCATCGAGAGGAGGTACTCCGAGAGTTTCATCATTCACGCCTTGCGGTGCATCCGGGAGGTACTAAGATGTATCGGGATTTGGGTCGCCAGTTTTGGTGGCGGGGTATGAAGAGAGATGTGGCAGCTTTCGTGTCTAAGTGCCTTACTTGTCAGCAAGTGAAGGCCGAACATCAGAGGCCAGCGGGTTTGTTGCAACCCTTGCCTATTGCTGAGTGGAAGTGGGAGCATGTCACTATGGACTTCGTTGTAGGTCTTCCGAGGACTCAGCGGGGCAGTGATGCTATTTGGGTGGTTATAGACCGGTTGACTAAGTCGGCGCACTTCATTCCTATGCGCGTTAGAGATTCAGTAGATCATCTTGCCGACTTGTATATTCGGGACATAGTGAGGTTGCACGGGGTTCCAGTGACGATCGTCTCCGATAGGGACCCTCGTTTTACTGCCAGATTATGGCAGAGCTTGCAGAGCGCCTTAGGTACTAAGTTGACCTTTAGCACAGCTTATCATCCTCAGACTGATGGGCAGTCCGAGCGTACTATTCAGATCCTTGAAGATATGCTTCGGGGTTGTGTTCTTGACTTTAGCGGGTCATGGGAGAGGCACTTGCCATTAGTGGAGTTTGCCTACAACAACAGCTTCCAGTCTAGTATCGGTATGGCACCGTTTGAGGCCTTATACGGCCGACCGTGTAGGTCTCCTGTTTGTTGGGCCGAGGTGGGTGATGCACCTCTGTTGGGTCCGGAGTTAGTAAGGGAAACGACGGAGAAGGTTGAGCTTATCCGTAAGAGGCTTGTTACAGCCCAGAGTCGTCAGAAATCTTATGCCGACCGTAGGAGGAGACCTTTGGTGTTTGAGGTGAGTGATCATGTCTTTTTGAAGATATCACCAAGACAGGGATTGATGAGGTTTGGGAAGAGCGGGAAGTTGTCCCCTCGATTCATTGGTCCTTTTGAGATCCTTGAGAGGATTGGCGAGACTGCTTATCGTTTAGCTTTGCCGCCGCAGTTGTCCGGAGTACATGACGTGTTTCATGTGAGTATGCTTCGGAAGTATGAGCCGGATCCATCACATGTGTTGGATTGGACCGATTTAGTGGTTGATGAGGATGTTTCGTATGAGGAGAGACCGGTTCGGGTCTTGGATAGGCGGGATCAAGTTTTGCGAGGCAAAACCATCCCTTTGGTCAAAGTTTTGTGGAAACATCACGGAGTGGAGGAAGCCACTTGGGAACGTGAGTTGGAAGTCCGCGAAAAATACCCGGACATGTTTGTCGATTTGTAATCTAGTATTTAGATTTTGTAATATTGTTAAACTTAAGAGCTTTACATATGTCTGAAGTTGTAAAACGTGAGTATGTTTTGATAAATGGGTGTGTCTTGAAACTTGCTTCATTGTAGAAGTTTAGTGTAACATTGCATCTGTTGAGTACATCGTTGAATGTGTTGTTTATATCATGCGATTGAATATGATATGGGAATTGTTAACATTAAAAGGAATAATCCATAATAATGATACAGGTTGAAATATATGTTGTTTTATATATATTGTGAGATACCCCTTGATAAAGAGATGAAGTGACCAGTATTGGGTCAAGATGTTTATTGTTGTTATACAATATCTTTGAGAATTGAGAAAAACTTGTTTTTATTTACAAACTTATGCTTAATTTCAGGGACGAAATTCTTTTAAGGGGGGGAGGTTATAGCGACCCCGGTCTTTTCCCATTTGATTATTGTATCCGGACTTAGGTTCCGTAGATTCCGTCATTGTATAATTGTTGTTGTCATTCATTATTTTCTTATTTTGAGTCTTGGGTTGTGTTGGGAAGATTTGGAGCAGGTTGGTTGAGCTTAGGAACCAAGTCTAGTTGCCCAAATTTTGGCTTGTCCGCTTGAGCAGGGGTTTGGACGCTCGAGCGGGGAATACACCCATCCAGTATGTCCTGTGTAGTGTTGGCCGCTCGAGCGGGGGATTGGACGCTCGAGCGGGAAGTTGTGAGTGACGCTCGAGCGGGGAGTTGGGAGCTCGAGCGGGGACCTGTCTGCAAAAACTTCTGGGAGAGTGCATTCGCCGCTCGAGCGGGAGTTTGGCCGCTCGAGCGGGAGTCTATGAGTGGCGCTCGAGCAGGGGTTTCCACACTCGAGCGGGGCGACTGGTATAAAAATCCGAGATCCGACTTTCAGGATCATTTTTCATCTCCTTTTTTATTTTAAAACCCTAGAACCGTCTTCTCCCTCTCCCTACACACCTTCTCTCTTAGGTTTGATCTACTTAGAGTGTATTTCTACCCTAAGCCCTTTGTTAAAAAGATAGAGTGGGTCGAGGGCTTCCGTTTAATCTGAACAATCTTGGGTTTGGAGCACTTTGGTTTTCGTCATCTTCTCCATTCGAGTTCTTCGCTTCAAGGTAGGGATTTCCTACTCCATCCTATAAGTTTTGTCCTAAGTTTTGGTATTTTGATATGTTGGGAGTACTTTGGTAATTTTGGGGAAAACCCTAATTGTATTAATAAATTAATTTGTATAATTAATTTAAGGAAATTGGGGAAATTGGTTAAATGCATGAAATTGAGGAATTCATTGATTAAATGGTGTAGTTGGATAATTAAAATCACTCGCCTATTGAATTGTTGATATATTTATTTCCAGTCTAGAAATAACTGTTTTGGGCTATCGGTGGAGGATAGTCGTGTTTGTTGTAGACATTGCATGTGGATTAGGAATAACTGAAACTAATCACATTGGTTAAGTCATTAATTTTGACTATTGCATTAATACAGAAAATACGTGTATTGATTGAGCATTGCATTTGCATATATATTGTTTTGTGTGGGAGGAGATAGGGGATGTACTCCACAGTTTAGGGGAAGATAGGGGATGGACCTCTAAACCGGATTTTGTTTGGGAGGAGATAGGGGATGGACTCTATTAGCATCACTTTTATGTGTGCTTATTTATATTGAAGTGTTTTATTTGATACAGCACTAAAATGTGTATCAAACTGGAAGTATGAAGTGTTTGATTTGAGCCTGAGTCTCATCTGTTTGTTGACATTGGAAGAATGTGAATATAATATATATAGTTCACTGTTGTAAGTTTGGCCAGGTTCTGAGCCATATTGATAAAGTTGGAAAGTAAAACGTGTCTTAGACAATATTGTCATGAGACTGTAAAATGATGTAATTGATTATCTTGGTTAACCATCTATTGAATGCTATAGCTTTATTCAATGCTTATATTTGGTTTAGTACTTTTCTACTGGGCTGTGGCTCACCCTTTATGGGAACATCATTTTCAGGTTCAGGTGATAAGCTACCTCCACGGACTTAGCCTGGAAGGATTTGATGTTTGGGATTTTGAAGACTTGTCTTTAGTTATATGTTTTATTTTGTTATTTTTGAGATTTCATGTAAACATTCAAGCCTAGGGCTTAACTTGTAAAAGAGTTAGTACTCATCCTTCTTGTGTCCAAGTGTTAGCTTGGAAAGATGTAAGCCCTTAGGGCATTTATTTTGATGTTGCAGGATGTTACATGTGATGTCTTTCAATAAGAATACTCTGATGAATAACTCAAATGATTCGTTTTCTTTTATAAATGCATGTTAATGTTATGGTTATTATGGGTTTATTTTGAGGGCGTTACAGTATCATGCTCAGAGGGTTTCCCTTTCACAAGTAATTGCAATTAGACTATCAAATCACTTTTTACTTTAAAGAATACAGCCATTTCCTGTTTCTTGATTGTCATAACATTGCCCCATTGCTAAAATGGTTTGAGTTGTGAGGCTTGTTCTTCAATCTGGCTTTAGAACCTAACTTCATGTCTTACATGCTACCATATCTGACCGCATGTTTACATACCAAGCAGAAATA
The DNA here is from genome assembly GCF_055761805.1 of Camellia sinensis. NCBI lineage: Eukaryota > Viridiplantae > Streptophyta > Magnoliopsida > Ericales > Theaceae > Camellia > Camellia sinensis. Next base: position 90,926,170 of record NC_138965.1, read on the forward strand.
AGGCCACCAAGTAGTTGTCTGTGGGCTCTCTCTCTTTCTCTCTCCCTCAATTTAGTGCAGTAGAGAAGTAGAAGTATATAGTGGGTAGCACACATAGATTCACGTAGGATTGCATCCAACTATACATGGACTTTAAGAGCTCCTAAGCTATTCATATTTGGAAACTAAGAATTTGATGGGCATAACCTATTTGAATTTACTAAAACTTGGACTGGGGACCCAAAAAAGTGTGCTTGAGCCATCATGACCACTACAAATATTCCACCTAGTTTATAAGAACATAAGGAGTATATAAAACTAACCAATTGCCATAACCAACAACTTGTCAACCTAGAAGTAAACATAAGCTAAGAGATGGGACAATGGTGGGGGCTGTGCATTGCATTTGCAATTTTCAATCATTGGCAGAGTTGTATAAAAATGTATAAGTGAGTGTATAAAATTAAAATTATATAATGATTTAACAAGAAGAAAAAAATTCAATACACAAGATTCTAGTTGGATAGCATAGAGAAACAACTTGACCTTAACCACTCATACACAATAATTAAATTTTAGTAGTGAGTAGAAAAATTGAGAGGGTTAAAGGAATACAATAGAGTACCAAAACAACAATATGAATTTATTATCCATACAAGCCTTAATTGGAAGAAAAGAGAGGGAAAAAAAATTAGAAGCATGAAATCAAAAAGGTATTGTTATTCTAGTTTTGTATTTTGTTTAGGGTACAATAAAAGGTCATAGTGAATTATAGTCTTAAAGAGTCCAATATACAAGAGGCATGAGTAGTATGATAGTTCTAATTTCAGCTTAACTCATGCTATGTTCTCTGTTCATGTAATCATGTTAATGGAGGTCTGACTACTATTTGAAATTACTAACCTATCTACCAAAAATGGAAGGATATTGAGATGGTTATTTGACCCATTACTGGACAACAGAACAAGAGCGGACTAGAGAGAAATGAAGTACATGTCCAGCATAAAAAGGGCTCTAACCAGTCTTACTTTTAGCTGGTGATGCAACAACAAATAGTTCATATGGTACTTGTTTGGAAGTTAGAGCCAAAAACACCTTTAACTTAACCGAAAAAAGGCATTAAGGAGGCGAAAATGCAAAACTGCCCCCGAACCACCGTACGGATGTCACAATCAGCTTCCTCATGACAAATAGGACCTGTGACAGTAGACGGAATGTAATTAGCACATGTACATTGGGAGTTAGAGCCAAAAACGCTTTAAACTTAACCGAAAAAGGGCATTAAGGGGGCAAAAATTCTAAACAGCCCCCGAACCACCTTGTGACTCCCATGGACAGCTTCAAAACAGCCCCCAAACGACCTTGTGGCTCGCATGGATAGCTTCTCCATGACAAATAGGACTTATGAGAACTGACGAAACGTAATTCGGACCCGTAGGTTGGGAGTTAGAGCCGAATACGCCCTAAACTTAGTCGAAAAAAGACATTTCGGGAGCGAAAATTCAAAACATCTCCTGAACGACTGTGTGGCTCACACGGATAGCTTCTCCATGACAAATAGGACTTGTGAGAACTGACGGAATATAATTCGGACCCGTAGGTTGGGAGTTAGAGCCAAATACGCCCTAAACTTAGTCGAAAAGGACATTTTGGGGGCGAAAATTCAAAACAACCCCCAAACGACCATATGGCTCCAATGGATAGCTTCGCCATGACAAATAGGACTTGTGAGATCTGACGGAACGCAATTCGGACCCGTAGGTTGGGAGTTAGAGCCGAATACGCCCTAACCTTAGTCGAAAAAAGGCGTTCCGATGGCGAAAATTCAAAACAGCCCTTGAACAACCATGTGGCTTGCACGGATAGCTTCACCATGACAAATAGGACTTGTGAGATCTAACGGAACGTAATTCGGACCCGTAGGTTGGGAGTTAGAGCCGAATATGCCCTAAACTTAGTCGAAAAAAGGCGTTTTGGAGGAGAAATTCAAAACAGCCCCCGAATGACTGTGTGGCTCACACGGATAGCTTCTCCATGACAAATAGGGCTTGTGAGAGCTGACGGAACGTAATTCGGACCTGTAGGTTGGGAGTTAGAGCCAAATACGCCCTAAACTTAGTCGAAAAAGGGTGTTTTGGGGGCGAAAATTCAAAACAGCCCCCGAACGACTGTGTGGCTCACACGGATAGCTTCACCATGAAAAAGAAGACTTGTAAGATCTGACAGAACGTAATTCGGACCCGTAGGTTGGGAGTTAGAGCCGAATACGCCCTAAACTTAGTCGAAAAAAGGCATTTCGGTGGCGAAAATTCAAAACAGCCCCCGAACGACCATGTGGCTAGCACAGGTAGCTTCGCCATGACAAATGGGACTTGTGAGATCTAACGGAATGTAATTCGGACCCGTAGGTTGGGAATTAGAGCCGAATACGCCCTAAACTTAGTCGAAAAAAGGCGTTTCGGGGGCAAAAATTCAAAACAGCCCCCGAACAACCATGTGGCTCGCACGGATAGCTTCTCCATGAAAAATAGGACTTGTGAGATTTGACGGAACGTAATTTGGACCCGTAGGTTGGGAGTTAGAGCCGAATACGCCCTAAACTTAGTCGAAAAATGGCATATCGGGAGCGAAAATTCAAAACAACCCCTGAACGACCGTGTGGCTCACACGGATAGCTTTTCCATGACAAATAAGACTTGTGAGATCTGACGGAACGTAATTTGGACCTGTAGGTTGGGAGTTAGAGCCGAATACGTCCTAAACTTACTCGAAAAAGGGCTTTCCGGGGGCAAAAATTCATAACAGCCCCCGAATACGCCTTACACTTAGTCAAAAAAATTGCAACACTTAGTTTAAAAAAGCAATAACTTTATTAAAATAACATCTACATATTTTAATAATTGCATTTATATATTTATAGGACGAAGAAATTACATATTACATTTTTTGTGCAGTTGGCTGGAATAAATATTGCATGATACATATATATATATATATATATATGTACTTTCTTTTATTTCAAGAAGACATTTTAGGACTTGTTCTACCTTAAATGCATGTTAGAACATGTTCCATATGGCTGACTGAATTGATATTTTGTAACTAATTCTAATGTTTCATTTTTTTATTTTTCTTTGTAGATGGCTTTGTTGCGTGGACTTGTGGATAATCCATATTGGTGCATGGAGAAGAATTTTCACTTTTGTGTAGAACTAATATAATACTTTTGTCATCCTCACCTTTTCTGTAGTTTATTATTATTGATACAGAAAACTTTTGGCAATCAATCGATAATGACTGTCGTGGTACATAGATCACCTTCTGTCGTGGTACATATATACCATTTGTCGGCCTACATATAGGACGTTTTGTCATGGTCCATAGAAAACTTTTGTCGTGGTACATATATCACCTTTTGTTGTGGTACAGATTACGATGGTAATTTGTACCATGCCAAATGGTAATTTCGCTTGGTAGTAAATGTATTTTTTTGTATACAGAGGGCTTTGATTTTTGTATGATATATTTTGTATGGAATTATTATTTTAGTTTGGACAGTAGTTGATTTGTATGGACTTTGATATTTAATGTTATTTATTTTTGGCATATGGATGCAGATTGTAGAATGATTGATAGTATGTATCATTTTGTTTTTATACGTATTACAGGTTGCATTGTATATAGACAGGTTGCGGAGAAATTATAATTTCGCGATAAAACATAATATCATGTTTTTGGCGACTAAACAATTAGTAGCTAAAAAGAAATTGGGAAAAGACATTTGGCGACTAAAAGTTTTGTAGCCAAAAAAAAAAAAAGACATTTAGCGACTAAAAGTTTAGTAGCCAAAAAAAAAAAAAAAAAAGACATTTGGCGGTTAAAACTTTAGTAGTCAAAAGAAAATCAAACATTTGGCGACTAAAATATTTTGTAGCAAAAAACAAAAAACTAAATTATAAACACACTTTTGCTGGCTAAAATTTTAGTAACAAAAAATGTAAAACTTTAGGTGACTAAATATTTAGTAGCCAAAAGAGGAATTCTTTGCCGACTAAACATTTAGTAGCCAAAGATGGGGACTTTCGGAGACTAAATTTTTAGTGGCCAAAAAAGAACTCTTTGCCGACTAAAATTTTAGTAGCTAAAAAGGTGGGACTTTAGGCGATTAAAAGTTTGGTCGCCGAAAAGGGTCTAATTTAATTTAATGTCCAACCTTTTGGCAACTAAATATTTAGTCAGCAAATGAATACATTTGGCGACTAAAATTATTTTAGTTGCTAATTAGCTTTCCCGACTACTTTTTGGCTACTAATTTTGCGACCAAAAAATTTAGTTGCTAAAGCCCTTCGGCGACTAAAAATTGACTTTGGCGATTAAAAATTTAGTCGCCAAAAGTGAAAATTCTTGTAGTGTTAACACCATAATGGAAGCTTATTCCACTTATCATAGGAGCTTATTTTTTGTGTATGGTAGCGGAGGAACTGGAAAGACATATTTATGAAACACTTTAATTGCAAAATTTCGATCCGATAAGAAGATCGTTCTTTATGTTGCATCATCAGGTATTGCAGCTTTGCTTTTACCCGGGGACAAACTGCCCATTCTCGTTTCAAGATTCCACTTGACCCTGATAACTCATCATGTTGTTCAATAAATCAAGGGACAGATTTGCCAAGGTTAATTCAAGCGGCATCATTAATTATATGGGATGAAGCACCAATGGTTAGTCGTCATGATTTTGAAGCTGTTGATCGTACATTTAGGAACATATTGAAAAATACAGAACATTGTTCAGAGGATAGGGTTTTTGGTGGAAAACTATTTGTGCTTGGTGGTGACGTTAGACATATATTGCTTGTCGTACCTAGAAGTGGGCGTGAACAAACAGTGGAAGCTTCATTACCTAAGTCAACAATTTGGGAGCATTGTCAAGTTTTGCATCTTACCAGAAATATGCCTGTTACAGCACAAGATATTTCTAATCATACGCATCATGAATTACGTGACTTTGTAGAGTGAATTAAATTGGTTGGTGAAGGAAAAATAATGGGAAGCTCATTTAGTGAAGGCCATGAACCTAACTGGATATAGATACTAGAAAAATTTGTTATAAAAAATGGAAAAAGAGATTTGCACCAGTTAATCAATGCCACCTATCCTGATTTCATAAATAAATATCAGGATATGTCGTACTTAAAAGAACGAGGCATTTTAGCTCCTAAGAATAGTGATGATGAAATCAATTCTATTATGGTTTCAATGCTTCCTAGAGAGATGAAAACTTTTAATAGTGCTAATAAATTGTGTCCAATAGAAAGTGAGAGCAACGTTCAAGACATGAACCCTCCTGAACTTTTGCATTCTTTGAATTTACCAAGACTCCCAAATCATTGTTTGCAGTTGAAAGTTAGAACACCAATAACGCTTCTAAGAAATGTCAACCAATCTTTGGGATTATGCAATGGCTCTCGATTAAATATTGATAAGACGGGAAGTCGAGTAATTGAACTTAGAGTTATTACAGGGTCTAGAGTTGGTGAGAAAGTACTACCCTCACGTATTGTTTTAACACTTTCCAAAAATCATGCTCCTTTTGCAATGAAAAGAAGGCAATTTCTAATAAAGTTAGCATTCGTTATGACAATAAATAAGAGTCAAGGGCAAACTTTGAAGAATCTGGACCTTTATCTTCCAAATCCAGTCTTTTCTCATGCCCAGCTGTATGTAGCTCTATCACGTGACACCTCTCCATCAGGCTTAAAGGGGTTGATTATAGCGATCCCAATTTTTCCCTATTTGGTTGTTGTATTCCGAACTTAGGTTCCGTGGTGTTAGTTGTTGTACATATCTTGTTGTCATCCTTTAATTCTTTATATTCAAGTTTTGGATATGTTAGGCAGGTTTGTTACAGGTTGGTAGTGAGTTTAAACCAATGGTTGTTGCCCAGAATTTTGTTCCTTTGCTCGAGCGAGGCTTTTGTCGCTCGAGCGAGCTCTGTGTTTTAGATCCTTCGCTCGAGCCAAGGTTCCTTCGCTCGAGCGAGAGTTGGGTGATGTGTCTGGTGGCTCGACCGAGAAGTCTTGCGCTCGAGCTTGCGTCTGCATCTCTTTTTGACCCGATGGTTGTGATTCTTGGCTCAAGCGAGCTTTCTTTCGCTCGAGCGAGCGAGCTGTATGTTTCGGGTTTCTTCGCTCGAGCGTGCTTTTGGGTTGCAGACCTGAAACTTCGAATTGTTGGCTCAAGTGAGGCTTTCTACGCTCGAGCGAGGTCTCTTTGTGTCTGGTCGCTCGAGCGACCACTCCTTCGCTAGAGCGAGCCTCGAATATATCAGTTCGTAGCAGCAGCTTCTTCTTCACTTTTTCTACATCTCTTTTCTTCTCAAACCCTAGATCAGCTGCCTCTCTCTCTACATTTACCTTCTCTCTAAAAATACACCTAGTTCTAGTGTGTTTCTAGCCTAGTCCTTTTGTAAGAAAGGTTGTTCTTGGTGTGGGCTTCACTTTGATCCGAAAATCTTTTGGTTTGGAGCATCTTGAGTTTTCTCCATCTTCTCCTTTGGGATTCTAATTTCGAGGTAGGGATAACCTACTTTATTCTATGAGTTTTGACATAAATTTTAGTCATTTTGATTAGATGGTGTTGTTGGGTAATTTTGGGAAAAGTTATGTAACGCCCTCAAAATAATACAATATAAACCCACATTCTTGACATGCATAGACATAAGAGGATAAAGCATATTTCTATTTATCAGAGTATTCATTACAAAAGTTTTACATGTTGACATCAAAAGTAAATGCCCTACGGGCTTACAACTTTCCAAGCCAACACTTGGTTACAAAAAAGAGAGTATTAACTCAAAACACAAAATAAGCCATTGGCTTGATTTACATGTAACACACAAAAGAATCACAAAAAGGAAGCCTTCAGCTTCTACAACCTCCCAAGCTACATCCTTGGAGGCGGCATATCACCTGGACCTGAAAATGATGTCCCATATAGGGTGAGCCAACGCCCAGTAGAGATATGCTAAACATAATATGAGCAATAACTAAAATATTAGCATTTGATAAATGTTTAACTCATAAAAACCAACATACAGCACAATCCAAATCCATGACAAGTATGTCTATGATCCTTTCCAATATCAACAATTTAAATGAGATTATAACTCATAATAAAACACTTTCATACTTCATAATTCACATGAGATAACAACTCATATTAAAACACTTCATACTTGATAAATGATACACAGATTTGTTGTATCAATGGAATCCATCCCCTATCTCCTCCCAAATAAAATCCGGTTTAGGAGTCCATCCCCTATCTCCTCCCAAACCGTGGAGTACATCCCCTATCTCCTCCCACACAATAAAATATATATAAACAATTATCATATACACGATCAATCAATACACAAATTTGATGTATTATTCCAACCGTCATATTCAATGACATATTCAACCGATTAGTTTTAATTCGCCTAATCATCATGCAGTGTCTACAACAATCAAGACTATCCTTTACCGATAGCCCAAAGTAATTATTTCTGAACAGATAATAAATGCATTAAACAGATAAATTATCAATATTTTCAAAGGTGGGTGATTAATAAATCCAACTCCACCATTCAATCTCATAATAAGCCAATTTCATTATTTCCAACCCAATTCCATATTTCCATAACTTTCCCAAATTAATTATACAAATTAATTCATAATAATAAATTAGGGCTTTTCCCCCTCTTTTCTCAACATTGACCCCAAAGGTTCAAATATTAACAATAAACATCAATAACCTCTTTTAAGACCCAAAACACACATGTATTGGTCAAAAAAACAAAACCCCTCTTTTCAATATTTGAAATCTCAAACCTAACCTCCCCAAATCAAATCATTTATACAAAGTGCCCAACATCTATGTTAAAACTCATAAAAGTGAGTAGTTATCCCTACCTCAAATGGAGAGACCAAATAGAGAAGATGAAGGATTTCGAAGGTGCTCTAAACCCAATAATTTTCGAATCAAAATGAAGAGCAAGCCAAACCCCACACTTTATATAAGGGGACCAAGGTAGAAGATCACTTGATCTAGATGATTTTATAGAGAAGTTGTAGTCTAGAGTGAGAAACTCTCAAGTTATTCATTCAATGAACTTCATTAAATAGATTAATGTATCTCATACATTCATGATACATAATGTATCTTCTGTATTAATGAATTCATTAGATAGATTAATGTATCTTACATATTCGTAATAGATACATAATGCATCTCTAAGATTCATTCATAATTGATCCATCTCATTCAATGTATTAGCATTAGTCTTCTATACATTGTATATATAGGTGCATTCATCAATAATTAGTCACCATCTAATTGATGTACATGTATCTTACAAATGAGATGAATCTAGTATAATCATGCATAAGCTTTGAAAAGTTAGAGATAGAGAATGGCCCGAAAAAGTGATCCAAAAAGCTGTTTTTCGGACTGATACACAAACAGGTCCGTTCGAGCGTCAAAAGCCCCGCTCGAGCGTGCAACCCAAAATCTGGACATCAACCCTTGGTTTCCAAACACAACCAACCTGTTTCAAACCTGCCCAACATGACCCAAGACTCATATACGAAGAGTAACTGATGGAAATGGGAATAAGACAACAACACATCCACGAGACCAAGTTCGGAATACAATTAAACAATGAAGGGAAAACCGAGATTGCTATAAGTTAGGGTTTGATTTGTAATTTATAAAAGAGGGGTTTTCCATGTTTGAGTCAAATATGTGCTAGAGACTTGAAATTGGGGTTGTTTATGAATTATGAGTGAAATATGAGCCTTGGAGGCAACCATGTGAATAAGGGAAAAATGCCCTAGTTATATTGAATAATTAATTTGAATAATTAATTTGGGAAAAATGTGTAATTTGGTGGAAATTCATGAAATTGGGAAATAATGAGATTGAATGGAGTAATTGGATTAATTAATCACTCACCTATGAAAATGTTGACATTATATCTGTTGATGCATTAATTATCTGTTTAGAAATAACTGCTTTAGGCTATTGGTGGAGGATAGTCTTGATTGTTGTAGACACTGTATGTTGATTAGGGAAAATTGAAACTAATCATTTGGAATATGTCATTGAATATGACGGTTGGAATAATACATCGAATATGTGTATTGATTGATCATTGTATATGATGAGTGTTTAAATACATTGTATATGTATATTATTTAGGAGGAGATAGGGGATGGACTTCATGGTTTGAGAGGAGATAGAGGATGGACTCTCAAACCTGTTTGGGAGGAGATAGGGGATAGACTCCATTAATACAGCAAATATATGTATTAATTGAAGTGTTGAAGTGTTTTAATATGAGCCGTTGTCTCATTTAATTGTTCAGCCAGGTTCTGAGCCATGCTTATATAACTTGAAAATTGGATAAGTAAGGGAAAGTAAAATGAAACATGGACACTGTTTGTCATAGAACGGAATTGTGTTACAAGTTGTTTTATAAGTGCTAGCCATTTATCAAATGCTAATGTTTTAGTTATTTCTCATACTTGGTTTAGTATATCTCTACTGGGCATTGGCTCACCCTATATGGGACATCATTTTCAGGTTCATGTGACATGCCACCTCCAAAGACATAGCTTGGAAGGTTTTGGGAGTTGAAGACTCTTTTGGTTGTTTTGTTATTTTGGTATTACATGTAACTTTAAGCCGATGGCTTAATGTGTATGAGTTAGTACTCTCTTTTTGTAACCAAGTGTTGGCTTGGAAAGTTGTAAGCCCATAGGGCATTTACTTTTGTTGTCAACATGTAATACTTTTGTAATGAATACTCTAATAAATAGAAATATGTTTTATTCTCTTATGTCTATGCATGTCAAGAATGTGGGTTTATATGTATTATTTTGAGGGCGTTACATTGATTATTAATAAACAAGGCACACCGGATGATGTCACCAAAAATGTAGTCTACACAGAAGTTTTTAGTGGCATTGATCAATAATTTTGTTCAAGAGTTTCAAATGTGTTTCATTTTCCTAGAAGAAATTATTTTATTATTTCTCTTCATATATTGATTGTTTAAAATAAGTAATGTCATACATGAAAACATATGTTGTATTTGAGATTTACATGTTTATATTTAATTTAACTGTCTGTACATATACTATGTTTAATTCATACAATTATTTTATTTTATAATTAAGTACCCTTCCTTTTTTTTCATTTTTTTTAAGGAAACAATTTTTATGTTGACAATTATCATTATAAATTTTATTCAAATAATAATAAATGTGGTTTATTATTTTAAAAAATTGACTAACATTATGTAATTGTATGTTAAATGTGTTAAATTCATTATGCAGATAAATATGTGACCTCCTCTAAATTTGCGCCGAAGTGATCGTTTGGCCATGCAAAATGCCATAAATGAATTTGAAGCTATACCGCATAAAGAGGGTTTACTAGTAGAAAATTTTGTTGATTGGAAAATCAAAATATGTCGAGCAATGCAAAAATTAGGGAAAAAAATAAGTGGAAAAAAAATTGATGGAAACAATATTAGACCTTTTACCATTGAGCTGGTGTAATAACCCGACCCTCGTATGTGTTTCTGACATGTTTAATTCTCTTATTTTGTGCATTGCAATGCTTAAGGAAAAATGTTTGAGATTTTATCTGTTGGATAAGAAAGGCATTTGTTATCATTAAGACATTCAGAATAGAAATTGAAAGCCTTAGAGGCTTAATTACCAGAAATTGACTTTATATTTGGAATCAGCATAATTTTTAGGTAATAATAAGCATTTCTATGAAAATTCAATTTGGGATGTGTAAACTGATTCAATTTTGTCCTTATCTCACCCTATGTTTATATATATAATTGTGTCCCTTATATGTGTGGGACTTAAGAACTTTAGTTACAACAAATACACCTCTTGAGAGAAATAGGGAGGAAGGGATCTAGGAGAGAGCATTATCAAAGATTAAGGAGTAGAGAATTGAAGCAAGTTTGAAGGAATTAAACTCAAATGTAAGTTCCCTCATCTTTTGTAGCTCCTCTCCTAAAATGGAGTGAGAATTCTTCATAAGTGTGAGTATGATCCTGGGTACCTTGGATTAAGTTTTATCCATTGAATGATGTTGATGTTAATGGTTATGTTTGTGCAAAGAAACTATCCTATGTTGCATGCTTCCTCATGTTGTGCTTACAAGTCAAATGTGTGATGTTGTATATTGAGAGAATTGAATTTCACTTTGATAAATATGTGTGTTATGATCTCTTTGGACATGAGTTATGTTTTTGAAATCTAGTTTATAATTAGATCACCATGTGTTTCACCTCCTAATTCACATGATATTTGAACCATGTTTTGGAAATTTAAAGATCTATTTTGAACCTTGAAGATGCCCCCAAAACATTGGACTTTTGTTGAATTTCGGACAGGTTTTTGGGCAAATCGCCGCACGTGCGTGAGCTTTGGCCGCACGTGCAGGAAAATGGGAAAAAAACTAAGTTTTGATTCTGCTAAAAAGGCACGTGCGGGGACATTCTGCCGCACGTGTGGGGCTCACAGCCGTACGTGCAGCCCAGGCCGGAAAATTTGAGATGCTTCGTTTTGCGCGTTGGACCCTCTAATATTGTCAGAATTTGCATTTGATGTTATTTTGATGTCTTTTAATTCAGTCAGAGTTAAGCGAGTCAAGGAATGATTTAAGAAAAAAAAGAGAACTAATTTGTAATCTTGTGTGTGTAGGACACGCTTCGGAAGGGACAAGTGCTCCGCCTCAATACTGTGTGTAATAGTACAATGAATGTACGCTTGTTGCTATGAATGTTTGATGGTGTTAACGTTCTGATTTCCGTAAATTCTTATGTTAACGTGTACATGGATTGAAACTTGGTGGGAATGTAAACAACGAAGGAATAACCTACATCTGTATATTTCTGAGCCGAAAGGCTGTTCTGTATATTTCTGGGCCGAAACGTTGTTCTATATATTTTTAGGCCGAAAGGCTGTTCTGTATATTTCTGGGCCGAAAGGCTGCTCTGTATATTTTTAGGCTGAAAGGCTATTCTGTATATTTCTGAGCCGAAAGGCTGTTCTGTATATATTCTGGGCCGAAAGGCTGTTCTGTTATGTCTAGGCCAATAGGCCGTTTTGTTATAACTAGGCCCAAGGCCGTTCTGAAAAGTAATACAGCATCGGACTAATTATTTGGATTCCATTCTTGTGAATATACTGTTACGCATTATGATTCAAATTGAGTATCAAACTGTTTAAGTACTGTTATTCACTGAGCTTGTCTCACTCTATAATTTTGTCTGATTCTGTAGGTAACAAACGTGGAGGTCAGTCCTAACATCGATTTCATCTATCTTTTGTCAACCTAAGTACAACCAGGCACTTGGAGAGGCCTTTGTGTCTTAGTACAGCTTTGTTTTTGTTAGCTTATACTCTAGTTGCCGGCCAAGGTTGAATTGTATCTAATGTTTTGTTATATGCCCAATTTCTGGGATGGACTTGTAAATGTATACGTATGGATGTACTTATTCCCAGATGCATGTTTCTTATATGTTTATTTGCTAGTCGTGATCCTGGTATTTTAGTAGTGGCTCAATGGATATGTTTTCATGCTATTTTCTAATATCAAACGCTTTCGTTCAGGCCCCATAAGACATATGTATCAGGTTAAGTGTTCAATTCTGAATAGGTCGTGCCCAAAACTTTTAGGGGTGGGTTAGGAGCCTGACAGCTGGAATGAAATAAAGGAAACAAATTTTCAAAAGCATGAAATCAAAGATGCCTCAGACTTAATGGATGCTTTAATGGAGGAGGAGTGTGAAGTTCATCCTCTATGGATTGAACTTGAGCAAGAGTGAATGACTCCAAATTTGATGGTACGAGAGCATATGTTACATAAAGAGCCAGTGTTTTATAAGCTTAGGAAAAAAGGTTTCCAGCCCCACATTGCAATATTAGTTCATGCTATCTTTAACACACTTCCAACCTCAGGGCCTATTCAAGAAATTCATAAAAAAAAAAAAAAAAAAATTAAAAAAGACTTTCTAGACATGAGAGCATTGATAGTTATGTTGGAGGAAATTGAAAATGATATGATTTGTTTACAAGCATTGGATGAAGTGGAGCAATGCATTAGTAATGAAAATATTAAAGTGGAACAACAGCAGCAGCAACAGCAAAATAATGGTTGTGAAGAGAATGAAGTGAAGCACCAACCCAAAAATAAGGACAATTAAATCAACACTCCTTATAAGGTAATATATCTATATTTTGTTTTTAAAGTTTGTTTGTATGTAAAAAATGATAACAAAAAAATGTTAACACTTTTTTATTTTATAGGTACTTTTTGGGACATTTGGACATGACGAGCAACATCTATTGAGTTTTAATTTATCAAATATAGATAGATTTGATTTATGCTACAAAAACAGATAAAGATCACACCTTTTTTGTGTGATGCATGTTATTTAATCACACGTTTTAAGTTTTATTAAAGTGTGATTTTTGGGAGTGTGATTAAAAGGGGTCATTTTTAATCACACCTTTTAAGTGTGATTAATAACATTTAGATCACACATTTTAAATGTGATTAATAATATTTAGATCACACCTTTTAAGTGTGATTAATAACATTTAGATCAAACCTTTTAGTCGCCAAAAGCTCATTCGTGAAAAAAAAAAAAATTACACTCACTAGCTTCTCATTTGCTCTTGTAGAGATTCAAACCATCAAACCCTCTCACACCATACACCTTATATAAGACACTTTTCCCACTACGCCTCTATAATACCATATGATTATATATGCAACATATATTATTTATATAGTACATAGACCCGTATTAATATAAAAGTATATATATATAAAGATAATTATTTTTTATTGAACATAATTTATGTAAAAGTAAATTATTTACTAGAAAAAAAAAGAGACTACTTTTGGCGACTAAACATAATTTTAGTCGCCAATTCTATACTTTTAGCTACTAATTATTTTTTAGTCGTTAAAAAATTTAATTCCCGGGCTAAAATTACCACTTTTGGTGACTAAACTTCTTTTTAGTCGCCAAAAAGCCTCACTTTTGGCTACTAAACATCGTTTTAATCGCCCAATGCCTCAGTTTTGGCTACTAAATTTTTTTTAGTCGCCAAAAAGCCTCACTTTTGGCTACTAAAATTTTTTTAATCGGTAAAAGCCTTACTTTTGGCGACCAAACATCTTTTTAGTCGCCCAGTGTCTCACTTTTGGCTACTAAATTTTTTTTTAGTCTCCAAAAAGCCTTACTTTTGGCTACTAAAGTTTTTTTAGTCGGTAAAAGCCATATATGGGCAACCAAACAGATTTTTAGTCGCCAAAACCTATACTTTTGGCTACTAAATTTTTTTAGTCGCCAAAACTCTTTCTTTACTTTTGGCTACTAATATTTTTTTAGTCGCCAAAACCTATACTTTCAGCGACCAAATGTGCTTTTTTAGTCGCCAAAGATACTTTTTCTACTTTTTCTTGTAGTAAAGTGTGATAAAATATATATATATATATATATAATTACACTTATTTAAAAAGTGTGATTAAAATGTAGTAATGTATATATAATAACACTTTAATTAGAAGGTGTGATTAAAAATATATATAAATAATCACACTTTAATTAGAATGTGTGATTAAAATATATATATATATATATAATCACACTTAATTGAAAAGTGACATAAAAAATGAATATTATCACACTCAATCAAATTAAGTGTGATTAAAATATCAATCTAATTTTTTTTATCACACTTCCAATAAAAGTGAGACATTTTTTTTTGTCAAAGTATGATTTTTAACTATTTTTGTACTAGTTTATTATTAGTTTTTTTAGCATATATATGTTTTAGACATTAGGTTCATTGCGAAACATCTTATTTATTGTTAATATAGATTATTTCATTAGTTAGAAATCAAGTTTATTGTTTTAAGAAAAATAACTCAATTGGATTATAATATTTTATGAATATTTGCTTTGAAATATTATCTTCACTTGTGAAATTTGAAAAGATGATCTCTATGCATTACGATTATAATTTTATGAGTAAACCTAGAAATTAATGCGTTACTAAAAAATTTACACATTATTAAACCAATCCCGTGCATAGCACGGATTTACCACTAGTTGTTACCTACAACAGTGTTGTATCATGTCAAAAGTTAATGAAAGTTATTACAATGTATATTCTAAAAATAAATAAATAAATAAAACCATATTGTATGTATTTCATCATAACATATAAAAATAAATAAATAAAATCATGTTGTACATATTTTATTACACTACAAGAAAAAGCACCTTTGGCGACTAAATTTTTAGTCGCCAAAAGTCTGTTTTTAGTCGCCGAAAGTCAAGTTTTTACTTTCAGCGACTAATTTTTTTAGTCGCCCGTTTTGTCGCGTATATATGGTCGCCGGAGGTATTGGTGACTAAAATTTTTTTTGTCAGCAAAAAATAGCTCTTTAGCGAACAACGATTTAGTCGCCAATAGTGATTTATACTTTTTAAAATCACACATTTAGCGACTAATCTTTTAGTTGCCAATAGTCCATGAATCGCCGACTAGACCGTTTAGTCGCCCAAAATAAACACTTTTGGCAACTAAAATTTTAGTCGCCAAAGGTGCTTCCATGGAAAAAATTAAAAAAACCAACTTTTTTGCTTTTTTTGAGATTCAAACCGCCAACCTCTCCCACATTCTAAACCTTTAGGAACACACTCCCCCCACTATGCCACTGCAACACCACATGAATATATATGCAACATATATTATTTATATACTATATTGACCCATATTAATATCTAGCTATATATATAAAAATAATTATTTTTATTCAATATAATTTATGTAAAAAATAAATTATTTACTAAAAAAAATTAGATCACTTTTGGCGACTAAATCTATTTTTTAGTCGCCAATTGTATAGTTTTGGCTACTAATTATATTTTAGTCGCTAAAAAAATTCATTCCCGCCAAAAAACCTCCACTTTTGGCGACTAAATTGAAATTTAGTCACCAAAACCTCTACTTTGAGCGACTAAATTGCATTTTAGTCGGCAATTCTTGACTTTTAGCTACTAAATTTTTTTTAGTAGCCAAAAAGCTTCACTTTTGGCTACGAAATTGATTTTTGTCGGTAAAACACGTATAATCGGCGACCAAACTATTTTTTAGTCGCCAAAACCTATACTTTTGGCTACTAAATGTTTTTGGTCGCTAAAACCCCTATATTCGGCGACTAAACTGAGTTTTAGTCACTAAAACCCCTACATTTGGCTACTAAACTGTTTTAGTCGTCAAAAGTGTTCACTTTTGGCGACTAATTCCATTTTAGTCGCCAATTCTGCTACTTTCAGCGACGAAAAATCCATTTTTAGTCGCAAAATCTGCTTTTTCTTGTAGTGTTATAACATAACCATAACATTTTTTGATGCAAATAATAACAACTAGTAGTTGACCCATGCAATGCACGTACTATTTTTTTCGAAGAATATTTGATGGTACAATGTGTATTATAAGAGAATAATTTTAATTTTAAAGCGTGATTTTAATAATTTATTTTGATAATATTGGCGCTACCATTCTATAAAATTACTATTGAATAATTATATATATATAAATATTAATTTTAGTCAAATTATTTGTATATTTTGATAATTTTAGTTATATTGTATTATAAAAATGTAATTATCATATAATAATTTTGTATGATATATATTAAATTATAACATAATAAAATAAATACATATTTTAATATTAAAATATTAGTTAAATTAGGAGAAGAATTAGTAATATAAAATTAAAAGTAATTCTAACTATTTAATTTTCTTTTATATTCATTTGGAAAATAAAAATATATAGAAATAGAAATTATATAAAGTTTATTTAAAAAATTAAATATAAATATTGTGTAGTTGGATTATCATATAATGATTTTATATGATATATATATATATATATATATTAAACTATAAGATTGTAAAATAAACACTCTTAATTAAATTAAAATATCAACTATATAAAAGAAATAGGAAATTATGCAAATAGTGATAAGTCACAGCAATCTGCAAAACCTGCAATAGATACAGAGCAAGCTGCAGCAGTTTCATCTATAGCATAAGTCACACATGTGTAATATCCAGCTGTATAGGTTGTTATTTTGTTATAGGTTGTTAGTTTGTTATAGATTAACTGTCCAGTGTTAACTATGGTTTAGTAGTTAGATTCAAGGTTAGGTAGTTATAGTTAAGAGTCATTGAAGTGTATAAATATAACTTCATCCTGTAATAATTGAATTGATTCAATACAAAGTATATTCATTTTCTTTATGGTATCAGAGCTTTAGGCTCTTACGAGCAAGAAAGCTTCAAAGCTTCAGCTATGGCTTCTTCAAACATCACACCTGCACCACCTGCAACAACATCTGCAATTACTTCATCAGCCTTACCTTCTAATCTCACATTATTGATTTCTAATCTGAGTTCTTTTGTTTCTGCCAAGCTTGATTCATCCAATTATATAATTTGGAAGAATCAGTTGCAGAACATCTTGAAAGCCACAAAACTTCTTGGCTATGTAGATGGATCAGAGGTATGTCCTCCTGCAATGATTCTAGATTCTAATAATCTTGCAATTCCTAATTCGAATCATGAACTATGGACCACTATTGATGCTCATTTGTTAAGTTGCATCACTGCAACTTTGTCTCCATCCATCTTCACTACTGTTATTCAATGTCAAACCAGTCATGAAGTTTGGACTGTTCTTGCCAAACGATTTACTTCACTGTCCAAATCTCACATACATCAGTTGAAGATCAAGTTGAGTAAGATTGTTAAGAAAGAGAAAACAATGGAAGAATACCTGAATCAATTCAAGGTATTATCTGATCAGCTTGCTCTTGCATCATCTCCTATTGATGATGAAGATTTAGTTCTGTTGATTTTAAATGGCTTGCCTGAGAAATATAATGCTACAAAAACTGCTATCCGCACAAGATCAGATCATATTTCTCTAGATCAGTTGTGTTCTTTACTCTGTTCAGAGTCTATTCATGTGGAGGCCTCTCTTAAGCATGTACATGCCTCAGATCTTCCAAGCTCCATTGCTTATACAGCACACAGAGGAAATTATTCTAATCGAGGCAGTACTAGAGGCTATTATAGAGGCAGAGGTGGTTCTTACAGAGGCAGAGATGGAGGTAGGTCTAGAGGACAGATGAGAGGCTCACAGTATTCAAGAGGCAGATTCAACTCTGCTTACAGTCCTCAAGCTGGCAGATCCAGCTATAGCTACTCTTACACTCCTCAAGCTGCTGCTGCCAATACTAATTCTTTAAATGTGATTTGTCAAATTTGTGGAAAGACAAATCACACTGCTCTAGACTGCTGGTACAGGTTAGACACAGCTTTTCAGCAGTCTGCCTCTACAGAGCCTCAGTCCAATGCCTATGTTGCATCATCCTCAACTCAGTCACAGCCTGCAAACTGGTTTCTTGACTCTGGAGCCACTAGTCACATGACACCTGATCTAAGTCAGCTCTCTTTCTCTCAGCCATATTATGGTCAAGATCAAGTTGCAGTTGGTGATGGTTCTACACATACCATTGCTCACACTGGAACAGATCTTCTTCCTACTCCTTCTTTTCCTTTTCATCTTACAAAGCTACTTCATGTGCCTACACTTTCATCCAATTTGCTCTCTGTTCATCAGTTAGCCAGAGATAATCACTGCACTATCACTTTTGATGAAAGCTCTTTTGTTATTCAGGACAAGATTACTCAGAAAATCTTGTATAAATGAAGCTACACAAATGGCCTTTATCCATTCAGTGCCTCTCCTTCTGGTGCATCCTCTCCTGCTGCATTTACATCTGCTGCATCTATCTCTTCTCAAACTTGTTTTTCTTGTTCTTCATCTGCAGTAACACCTAATTGGCATTTCAGACTTGGTCATCCTTCCTCTAAAAAGCTTCATCATGTTCTTTCTCATAATAATCTAGGTTCTAAGGTTTTGTCCAATAAAGGCTCTAGTTTGTGTGAACATTGTTGTGTTTCAAAGAGCCATAGGATGCCTTTTCATTTGTCTAATTCCACTGTAAATAAACCTTTAGCTCTTATCCATACAGATGTTTGGGGCCCTTTTGCTTCCTCTGTTTCAGGTTTTAAGTACTATGTCCTTTTCATTGATGACTTTAGCAAATTTACTTGGCTTTTTCCTTTGCATTACAAGAGTGAAGTTTTCACTAAATTTCTTGAATTTAAATCATTTGTTGAGACTCAATTTCAAACTAAACTTCAGATTCTTTGTTGATGCTCTTGCAACAGCTGTCTATTTGATTAATAAACATCCTACTCTCAAGCTTAAAAATCTTACTCCCTATGAGGTCTTATTCAAACATAAACCTGATTATATGTTCTTGAGATCCTTTGGCTGTAGATACTATCCTTGGCTCAAACTATACACCACTAATAAACTTCAACCTAGATCTCTTCCTTGTGTCTTTCTTGGTTATCAACCTTCCATCAAGGGTTATAGGTGTCTTGATCCCATCACAGGAAAAGTCTATATCTCCAGACATGTGGTGTTTGATGAGTCTTTCTTTCCTTTTCAGACTTCTTCCAAACAGTCTTCCTCTGCCACTGCTGCCTCTCTCCAGCAGTTTTTCTGGTCTTCACCTTTCTCTTTATCTCACACTGCACCTACTCCAGCAGCTCTCCCAGTTCCAGCAGCTGCAACTACTACAACAGCTCACCCAATTCCTGCAGTTCCAGCAGCTGCAACTACTCCAGCAACTCACCCAATTCCAGCAGCTCACACTATTTCCTCTTTTCCTACTATTCCTCACTCCGGAGCTCAACCAGTACCAGTATCTTCCAATTCTGTTCCTCTTCTATCTACTGTCCCTTCTGATCAGATTGCTATTTCCAAAATCTCTATTGATCTTCCCTCTCTTTCTTCTAATACTCATCCCATGATTACCAGATCCAAATCAACCTCTTCTCATACTGCTTGTCTTTCTTCTTTCTCTCCTCAGTCTGAACCACAGACTTTTCAGCAAGCATCTTCTTCTTCTGTTTGGAAAACTGCTATGCTTGAAGAATTTCAAGCATTACAAAAACAAGGTACTTGGTCGTTAGTTGATCTTCCACCTGGCAAACAAGCAATAGGCTGCAAATGGGTTTATAGAATCAAGAAAAATTCAGATGGTTCTATAGCCAGATATAAGGCAAGGTTAGTTGCCAAGGGCTTTCTTCAAACTGAAGGGGTGGACTATCATGAGACTTTTAGTCCTGTGGCTAAGCAACCTACTATTAGAATTCTGTTATGCCTGGCTCTACATTTTGATTGGCCCATCAAGCAGCTTGACATATCTAATGCATTTCTCCATGGTGTTCTTGAAGAAGAAGTTTATATGGTTCAGCCTCAAGGCTTTGTTCAACCAAATCAATCTCAGCTTGTTTGCAAGTTACACAAGGCTCTCTATGGTTCAAAACAAGCTCCTAGAGCTTGGTTCTCTACCTTCTCAAATTTTCTTCTCACTCATCAATTTGTTCAAAGCCATTGTGACTCTTCTCTTTTTATTAAGAAAACTTCTACTGCTATTACCATTCTTCTCATCTATGTAGATGACATTCTTCTCACAGGAAGTGATCCTCTCTATATTACCTCTCCCATTACACATATGCATACAACCTTTTCCATGAAGGAGCTTGGCTTTGTTAATTACTTCTTGGGTATATCTGTCATAAAAAATGCTTCTGGTTATATGCTTTCTCAGCAAAAATATGCCTCAGATTTATTGGCCAAGGCTGGTATGAGTGACTGCAAATCTTACTCTTCTCCCATGGCTACTAAGTCTTCTTCCAGTGCTCTTACTGCAGCAGAAGATTCTCTCTTTTCTCAGCCAGCTTTGTACCGCAGTTTGGTTGGAGCCCTGCAATATCTTACCCTTACTAGACCAGATTTAGCCTTCGTGGTTAATCATCTTTGTCAATTCATGCACTCTCCTCTGACTAGCCATTTTATCTCAGTCAAAAGATTGCTAAGATATCTCAAAGGCACCTTATCTTATGGCCTTCATTTCACTTCTAGCCCTCTTCTTCTCAATGCATATTCAGATTCAGATTAGGCAGGTAATGTCCTTGATCGCAGGTCCACCACTAGATACTGTATCTATCTTGGTCCTAATCTTATCTCTTGGTCTGCCAAGAAGCAACCAACTGTATCTAGATCATCTTCGGAGGCTGAATATAGAGCTTTAGCCCAAACCTCAGCTGAACTTAGTTGGATTGGAATGTTGCTTGCTGACCTTCATATTGCTGTTCCTGTGCCTACCCTATGGTGTGACAACTTATCTGCCATAGCTATGAGTAACAATCCTGTGTTTCATGCTCGTACTAAACACATTGAGGTGGATTATCATTTTGTTCGCGAAAGGGTTGCATCCAAGAAGCTTCATATCTGTCATATTCCCACTTCAGATCAAGTTGCTGATATTTTTACTAAACCTCTATATGTTGCTCGGTTTCAATATCTTCAGCTCAAACTCAATGTCCTTCCCAGTCCCTTGAGCTTGCAGGGGTATGATAAGTCACAGCAATCTGCAAAACCTGCAACAGATACAGAGCAAGCTACAACAGTTTCATCTATAGCATAAGTCACACATGTGTAATATCCAGCTGTATTGGTTGTTATTTTGTTATAGGTTGTTAGTTTGTTATAGATTAACTGTCCAGTGTTAACTATGGTTTAGTAGTTAGATTCAAGGTTAGGTAGTTATGGTTAAGAGTCATTGAAGTGTATAAATATAACTTCATCCTGTAACAATTGAATTGATTCAATACAAAGTATATTCATTTTCTTTAAATAGTCTCTATAGTTTATACGATGTGTCAATTTGGTCCATATTGTTTCAATTTGTTCGATTTTGCCCCTTAATTTGACAAATTGTGTCATTTTAGTCCAATAAATAACAGTTGTTAAGTTAATTAAACGGAAAGTCAAATAATGTATCAATTTGGTCCTTGTCAAATTTGAGAAAATTATAACAACAGGGACCAAATTGACACATCTTATAAAGTACAGGGACCAAATTAACACATTGTTTGTCTTTCTGTTAAATTAACTTAACAACCGTTATTTATTGGACTAAAATGGCATAATTCGTTAAATTAAGGGGCAAAATCAAGCAAATTGAAACTGCAGGGACTAAATTGACACATCGTGTAAACTACATGGACTATTTGCATAATTTACCCAAAAGAAATTCACAATGACTAACCAAGAAAGAATCACATAACATATAAACCCAAAAAAAAAAAAAATAAAAACATCCGAACGATAGATACATCTTAGTGTATGAAGTGATTAATCATCTGTAATATGATGTCAAAACATAAAAGAACTTATTGTTAAACAATTGAAAATGTAACTCAACTAATAAATTTAATCTTTAGAAGTTTGTCGAAAGTATCATTGTTATGTATGTTTTTCCTCTTGTGAGTTGTGATTATATAAAATAATATATGAAATGAAATATAATTTCATATATATAATCACTATAAAATTTAAAGGACAAATCCATAATATAGAATTGGTATTGAATATAGAATAATACACGGAAAAATAAGAAGGAAAAAAAAAAGAAAAAAAGAAGGCAATT
This sequence comes from Camellia sinensis, assembly GCF_055761805.1. NCBI lineage: Eukaryota > Viridiplantae > Streptophyta > Magnoliopsida > Ericales > Theaceae > Camellia > Camellia sinensis. The sequence goes on from NC_138965.1 coordinate 90,948,889, forward strand.
TAGCATTAAAAAAATTCTAATACTCTTAAAAGAATTAAGAGGAAAATGTGAAATACAAAATTGGTATTGGATTTGTAGATTATTTCAGTTTATCATGAAGAATATATGGAAAAAAAATATTTGTCAAATAAAATTTATATAAAATAGGTAAAGTTAATATAATTTAAATTAATTTTTATTTTGTGTAAAACTTTATATATAATTAAAAATATATATGCTGATGTGACTCTCTTAAAATAAAGTAAGCACGTAATATGTCATCTAAGTATAGAAAAATAAATAAATAAATAAAATAAAAAATAAAAAACTATTTTTAATAATAATTACAATCTTGGATACATGCTAATAGGTCTTTCTGTGACAGAATATGCACATGCAATGTGTTAGGTACAGCTGGAATGTGGAGTCCTCACATCCTTACACACAATGGCTTCTTTTTGGAAGATAGGAAAACGTTACTTTTTATCTTTTAATTTATTTTAGATTATATTATTTTTTAATTTTTCTATATATATATTTTTTTTAAAAGTCAAAGAATCAGCTCTAAGTATAACACAGCATATTAAGTAACGTGAAATGATTTATTCATCGAATTTATTGTCGCTCGAATCATCTGAATTTGTATTAGTTGGACAATCAATTTTATCCTCATTTACTGCAGTCGTCACTCTATCATCTGGATGACCGGCCGAACGACCAACATGAATAAATTCAAGCAATTCAAGCGACATCAAACTTGATAAACATATATAGTATTGCTATAAAGTAACTGCGAGCATGGTGGCCAACTCTTTGTGGCCAAATACTCTCATGTAAAGTAACTGCTAGCGTACTTATGGTTGCCATCTCAAATGCAACAAGCAAGAGCATTATTTATTTATTTATTTATTTATTTATTTTTGATAACTAGATATTCGGGACAACTTGCGCATTGGGCATTGCTTATAAGTCACAGAATCAAACTTGTTTGTCTTTTCTCACAACAACCTTAGTGCCATGATTCTAGATTAACAATTATAAATCAATTACCTATTTATAAAGTCAAAGCAATTATTTTCTCTGTTTAGGTATGGACTAGATTGGTCTTGCTCCAGGTGCCAACCTAATTAGAATTTGGCGTATGGCAATGATGTAATATTTCCACATAATCCCTGGTTGTTGTATTGCTGTTACTATTTTCTATAAATAAAATTCTTTTATTTGCTTTGCTTTATATATAAGAAACTCTTACCTGTTTGAGGCTTGTCTTTTTTTCCCTGTTTTGCCCCTCAGATTTGTAGATATTCCGAAAGAATGGTAAAATGTCCAACAGCCATTAACTTTATTACAAAGGATGCTATGTATACCTGTTAGTGATAAATTTTATCAATTTTAATAATTAAAGTTTTAAATTTTTGTATTAATTTATAAATATTTTGTGAAATTATCATTGAAAGCTAATTTTGTTTTTAACTCTAGCATGATTGAATTTTTAACAAATTAAAAAATAAAACATGTCTTTTCAATGTGAGGTAAATTATAATATTTTAAATTGTAAGGTGTTGTTTGATAAAATTGAAAATAGAAAACTAAAGGTTCAAACTGAGTTGTTGTTTGGCAAAAACTTTTTTAATTGGCTTTTTTGAGTTGGGATTTTTTTGGCATGGGACTAAAAAATTCGTTTGGATTAGCTTTTGATGTTACTTTGATGTGGTATGAAAGGTAGTGTAATCGGTTTGCGGATTTGCACTTGTGGTTTGCTTCCAATTTGAAAGATTCTTCTTTTGACATGAATTATGTTTTGCTGATTAAACGCCAATTGGTTATTAATGTGTTATTTTTTTGTCTAATCTCTATTTAACTGGGTATAGTTTCCTGTCTAATCTCTATTTAACTGGGTATAGTTTCCTTCTCTTCGGCTTTACTTCCATTTGTATCATATAAATTTTGTGTGTTATAGAAAAAGCTGGGACTTACTTATCTATATCTTAATTTTATTTGCTTCAATTGTGTTGGTGCAGATACAAAATAAACCAACCATCTTTGGATTGTATGATAAAGGTTTGTTCATAAAGCACTTCATATTTTTTTACTGGAATTTTTATGAATTGAGAAAGGAATGAGATGAGTAGTAGTGAGGTGAGGAAAATGAGGAGTAGTGGTAGATGGGGAAAAGAGATGGGGGTAGTGATAGATCATGGTTAGGGTAGCAAATGACTGTCAACACCAAAATAAAGGGAAAAAAATTGTTAGACTGTTTAAATGGCCCGTAGAAATGAATGGTTAGAATTAAAATAATTTCAAGTTAGGATTGATTTGTTGCCGAGGTCAAAATTTTGAAGTTTTTTTTCTTTTTTAAATTTCCCAAAAATCAATATATGAAACCATGAATTACTTGGTATATTTGTCATTTATCCTAGGTACGCATACAATTATAGGGCAGGCTCTAAATGCACTTAAAGTTTTAGGATGCATTTAAAGCCTCCCAACTACAATCATATACCACAAATATAAGTAATGTCATAAATGGAAGAAGAGTTACTATAGCGATCCCGGTTTTCCTTTCTTTTGATTATTGCATTCCGGACTTGGTTCCGTGGTTATGTTGTTGTCTTATTCTCATTTACATCCTTTACTCTTTATATTTGAGTCTTAGGTTGTGTTGGGTAGGTTTGAAACAGGTTGGTTGTGTTTAGAAACCTAGAGTTGATGCCCAGATTTTGGCCTTCACGCTCGAGCGGGGCTTTTGACGCTCGAGCGGGTCCTTTGTTGTTGTTTCTCCGCTCGACCAGGAGTTTTGATGCTCGAGCGTGAATATTCATCTTCCAGTATTCTGTCTCTGCAGGTCGTCGTACGTTCGAACGGGAGTTTTTACGCTCGAGCGGGACCTTTCATTTTTGTTCCTCCGATCGAGCGGGAAGTCTGACACTCGAGCGGGGACTGTGGTCTGCAAAACTTCTGAAAGTATGCATCCGGCGCTCGAGCGGCGATTTTGACGCTTGAGCATGAGTCTGTGTCTGACGCTCGAGTGGGGAGTTCCATGCTCGAGCGAGGAGACGTGTATATCAATCCGAAGTTCGACTTTTTGGATCACTTTTTCAACTCCTTTTCTCTCTCTTACTTTTCAAAACCTTCATTGGAGAGCACCTCACTCTAAATTCCCAACTTCTCTCTAGGGTTTGATCTAGTATGAGTGATCCTCTACCCTTGGGCCTTTGTAAAAAGTGTTGATCTCGTTGTGGGCTACATTTTGATCCGAAAATCTTGGAATTTGGAGCATCTCGAAATTCTTCATCTTCTCCCTTTGAGCTCCAAATTTTAGGTAGGGATAACTACTCATTCTTATGGTCTTTGACATAAATTTTTAGTCATATTGATATAATGTTGATGTTGGGCAATTTTGGGTGTTAGAGTTTCAAAATGAAAAGAGGGGTTTTGTTATTTTGGCCCACACTTGTGTATTTTGGGTCATAAAATGATGGTATTGTTGATATTGTAGATATTTTGAGCCTTTGGGTCAATATAGAGAAAAAGGGAGAAAAGTCCTAATTTGATGTTATGAATTAATTTATATAATTAATTTGGAAATGTTATGGAAATATGAAATTGAGTTGGGAATGAGTAAATTGGCTCATTATGAGATAGAATTGTGGAGTTGGATTCATTAATCACTCACATTTGAAAATGTTGATAATTTATCTGTTGGTGCATTTATTATCTGTTTAGAAATAACTGCTTTGGGCTATCGGTGGAGGATAGTCTTGATTGTTGTAGACACTGCATGATGATTAGGTGAATCAAAACTAATCAATTTGAGTATGTCATTGGGTATGACGGTTAGAATAATACAACGAATTTGTGTATTGATTAGTCATTGTATATGATGAGTATTTGAATACATGGGTGTCGAATCCCGCAGATGAAATCTCCGTAAAATGGCAATTCGAAAATGATTATACATGGGTGGCAAATCCCACAGATGAAATTTCCGTAAAATGGCAATTCAAATATAATTATTTATGGGTGCCGAATCCCGCGGATGAAATTTTCGTAAAATGGCAATCCGAAAATATCTATACATGGGTGTCGAGTCCCGCGAATGAAATTTCCGTAAAATGGCCATAAGAAAATAATTACACATGGGTGCCGAATCTCGCGGACGCAATTTCCGTGAAATGGCAGTTTGAAGTATTGTTGGCATGAGATGTAGTCTCACTTAAGTTGTTTGGCCAGGTTCTGAGCCGTGTTATAAGTTGAGTTGTTGTTAAATGAAGGATTACAGAACTGGATTGTACTGTATGTTGGTTTATATGAGTTAAACGTTTATCAAGTGCTAATGTTTTAGTTATTGCTCATATCATGTTTAACATATCTCTACTGGACATTGGCTCACCCTATATGGGACATCATTTTTAGGTATAGGTGTTATGTCACCTCCAAGGACGTAGCTTGGGAGGCTTGAGGCTGTCACTCCTTTTTGTTGTTTTCGTCGTATTACATGTATATCAAGCCAAGAGCTTATTTTGTGTAGAGTTAGTACTCTCCTTTTTGTAACCAAGTGTTGCCTTGGAAAGTTGTTAGCCTATAGGGCATTTACTTTTGTTGTCAACATGTAATACCTTTTGTAAGAATACTCTGATGATTGTAATATGAAGTCTCTTCTATTTATCGTGAATATATGTTATGATGGGTTTATTTTTGAGGGCGTTACAGTTATAGTACAATGTAACCAACTCCTTGCCAATTTACTGTAACTGACTCCTTGCCAATTCAAGTCAGCAACAAGCACGAAGGCAGTGTAATTCTATGAACACAAAAAGTTAAAACATTTTTTGAACTGCCTAATAAAATGAAAGGAAAATTCTACTTACACAAAGTTTTAGCTCACTATACCTGTTATTATAATATTTTTATTCTTTTATAAGATTACTATTAAGAACTAAAAAACCTTATTGTTTTTCTTTGATTAACCTCTGATCATATATCCAGAGTAACGGAGTACTCATTTGTGTTTGTTATTGCCAGAAAAAATAAAAATTTTATTGGGCTTTGACTTTTAAGACTTAATAGAAGTAGTTTTGTTGGTGGGTTGCTATCATTTGAGGTAATTTGGTGAGCTGGGTCTGAATTTGGAGGTGAATTCAAGCTTGGTAAGAGGAATTATATACATTTGGGTGTGTTTTTTGTTGGTGGAATTGAAGTCTATAATGGTTATAATAAATCTGTTTGTTCCATTTGATTGCTAATCTTTTTAGTAAGGTTGAGTTATTGACTCTTCAAAGGAACAATGCCTTAGCCTTAGGTGCTGAAATACATGTGTATGCATATATTCTTTTAGATATTACGATTGGCCAAAATTTAATGAACAAAGCTTGCATAGTTTTTCGGAGAAAAGCCCATTTCTGCTCATATTATCATATATGAGAAAAGTATTGTGAGTTTTGCAATTCTTAACTTAAACCTATTAACAGATAAGCTTATTTAGCTACTCTGGTTTGGCTCCTCCATTTGTGGCAAGAAATGGAGATCTCAAGTTCAATGTAACAGGTTGCAACATATCACCAAATATGTTGAAGATTCATCTAGCATATGATGATCTTCAGGTTTGATGATTGGTGAAGCTCAATTCTGGCTTCACATGTTGAAGATTTATAATAAATATATATTATGACAAATAATATATATTTAGGTATCTAACATTATATGTTTAGGTACCTAAATATAATGTTTCTGGCTTATTTAGGTACCACTGTAATATAAATTTTATAATGTTTCTGGCTTATTTAGGTACCTAATAATAGAATTGACTTCTTTAATTTTTAAATTACTAATAATATGATTTGTCTGTTACTAAAATATATGTTTAGGTACCTAAATATAATGTTCAGGCAACTTGGTAAGAAGAATTGGGTTGTTTGAATTCTACTTCGAAGCTCTTGCAGGTTTGATGATTTTCACAATCTTCTCTTTGTTCTTTTTCTTTTTTTGTCCTTTTCATTTCAAAACTTTTGCAGGTTTGATGATCTTCACAATCTTCTCTTTGTTATGTTTCTTTTTCATTTTTTATTTATGTAGCTTTCAATTTATTTGGATTGGTGTTTCTAAACCTTAAACTGATATGCATTTGTTTTTCTTTTTTGTGTTGTCAGGCATGAGTCTTGACATTAGATCTATATCCAATAGCACCCTCGATTAAGTAGAATTTGGGACCATCACTTAACAATGTCCTTTTATTTCATTTTTTATTTTGTTTTATTTCATTTAATTTTTAATTTTTAATTTTTAATTTTATTTATTTATTTATTTTCCATTACTTGCAAGTGCATTTTGGAAAGTAGTTTCATGAAATGTAAAATTCAGTTCACTTACAGGTGAGGACGTTGATTGTGAAAGTTTTTATATTTGATTTGTTTGGAATTGTAGAGTACAGTCTGTTAAATATATTTTTATAACTGCATTTTAATCTTAATATTATTTACATCGTGCCTTTAGGCACGGGCCTACGCTAGTAATACTATAGAATACCACGTGTCTATATTTCAGGATTACTGAATAATTACCCGTCTTGCACAGGCATCCCCACCTAGTGTGTGTGCATATATATATATATATATATATAAAGCAATTCCCAAATAGTTCAAGGAATCAAATACCAAAACTGCAATGATTGACTCAATACAAAAAATAATGAAAGGGTATGCAGTTGAATTGGTAAACATAATAAGACGTTGGACAGCAATAGTGTGTTCGATTGTCCAAGGAGAGAAGTTTTTGTGTAAATGAGAATAAAGAATTTTTGTATCTTTATGCATATCTTTGTAAAATTCAGAGATGTAATTTAAACTTCCTAAAAATCATTGTAATTGTGTTTTGTCACGAATTTCGTCAGGAAATTTGCTAGCAAATTCAATTGATATCTAAATTGGAATGATTGTACCTTTATTAATGATATAACCCAAAAATCGAATAGATGTTTGAAATAATTGCGTTTTCTTAGCACTGAGGACTAAGAATTTATTTTTAATAATATTATAAAATTTATACAAGTGTTTGCCATGTGGAGAGATAGAATTAGAGTAAATTAATACATCATCTATGTAAACGATTGTAAATGCTATGTAAGGATTGAAAATATCATTCATAATGTTTTGAAATTCAAAATGAACATTTTTTGGCCAAAATGCATAGCATTCCATTCATAGTGGTGAAAGAGAATAGTGAAGGCAGTTTTGTATTTGTCTTTCTCGGTAATTTGAACTTGTCAAAAACCAAATTTCATATCAAATTTTGAGAATATTTTTGTGTTATATAGACGGTTTAACAAGTCTTTTTTATTGGGGATTGGATACCGGGTCCATTGTAAAACTTTATTCATTAGTTTATAATTAATAATTAATCAAGGTGTGTCTCACTCTAGTTCAGCATTTTTGTTGACATAAAAAGTAAGGCATAACGATGGAGATTTACAGGGTCTAATTAATTTTTTATTAAATAGGTCATTGATTTCTTGTTTGTAATATTCCATTAATTTTTGTCCATTTGGATAGGCCTAGCTTTCGTAGGAATTTGCCTTTCATTGAAATCTTTTTCGTATGGTAGATTAACCATATGTTGTTTACGATGCCAGAATGCATGAGGCAATTCAAAACATAAATCTTTTTCAAATAAAGATTGGATTTTTTGAATAATAGATTTAATGTGGGGTTGTTGTAATTCTTGGTCAACAACTTTGTAAGAAATCTCTTTTTGAAGTAAACAAATTTGTTTTTGTTTATAAATAAGATTTATTTTTAAAATATTGATCTCATGTTCCTAGGAAGGAAATAAAAATTTGAAAACTATTTCATAATTAATGAGAGTTGTAGAAATTCCTTCATTGGTTATAGTAAAAGGAGCAATCATTGCAAGAAAATGAGTTCCTAATATAATTAATTGAGACATATTGTTAACTAAGAAAAATTCAGTATTGAGACAGATACCTTGGTTGCATATTTGAGCATGAGATATTTTGTAATTAATATCCATAGATCCACCATTAGCAGTACTTAGAGATTGATCAGTTTTTTCAAAATATTTAAAAGGTACAAGACCTTCTTGAATACAATTGAGATCAGCATCGGAATCGACAAGTTCCATAGTGGTCAAAACAAAATCATGTATGACAACTTTGATCTCTACATACCATTTTGGAAGTGTGATGCTATTAAGAAGTAAATTGACAGAATCATTAATAGCTAATGGTTGTTTTGTAGGGTTCTTGTTAGATGATTCTTAGAGATGTGGTTCATAAGGAAATGATGTATCAGCAAGAAAATCATCAATATCATCAGGATTTTCTTGTAAAGCAAGGACACGAGATTGTAGATTTTTATAGCGATCCCGGTATTCCCTGTTATTGTTTAACTGTAATCCGGACTCGGTTCCGTAGACTCGTTGTTGTTTTATCTTCATTTCTATCCCTTACTCTTTGTGTTAGAGTTTTGGGTCGTGTTGGGCAGGTTGGGAATAAGTTGGTTGTGTTTTAAAACTTAGAAATTTTGCCCAGGTTTTGGTCTCTCCGCTCGAGCGGAGATTTGACGCTCGAGCGGGCATTTGTTGTTGCCTTTACGCTCGAGCGGCAGTTTGGACGCTCGAGCGTGAATTTCCTTCCCTCAGTATTTTGGACGTCTGCGGAAAATTCTGGGTGAGTGCATCCGGCGCTCGAGCGGATATTTGGATGCTCGAGCGTGAACCTGTGTCTTACGCTCGAGCGGGGTATTGTACGCTCGAGCGGACCTGTTATAATATCAGTCCGTGAAATCACTTTTTTGTTCATTTTTTTGATTTCCTTTCTCTCTCTTACTTTTTCAAAACTTCTATTGGAGAGCACCTCACTCTAAAACCTAACTTCTCTCTTAGGATTGATCTAGCTAGAGTGTTTTCCTCACCTTGGGCCTTTGTAAAAAGTGTGTTGATCGTCGAGGGCTTCGTTGTGATCCAAGAAATTTGGGATTTGGAGCACTTTGATTTCGGGTCATCTTCTCCATTTGAGTTCTCCATTTGAGGTAGGGATTCTCCTTGTTCTTTTTCAATACCTCGTCTATAGATAGACATGTGGTAATTTTGTATTGCATAAAAATCATATCCATGTTGGATTTGTTTGAAATCATGAGAAGGAACCTAGGGTTGGGTATATGAAAATGGTTATGTTATCATTTAGGGTTGTTTTGGGCTAATTGGAGTGTAAATTAGCATGTTGTAGTTGATAAAGGAAAAAAGGCCTAAATCATATTTTGATTGATAAATTAAAATGGAGAATAATGAACCTAAATTGTAACTCTCTATTGTTGATGTGAGTTGGGTGAAGGTGTTAATGCCTAAGGGGTTAACTTTGGCTTTGGAATGGGTTTGAAACGTATGTTGTGGAACTTGTTTTGTGAAATGGGAAAAGTGTTTTGAAATACGTATGAAAATTGGATTGTTATTTCATGAGTGTTGAACACACACATGTGTGGAATTGTATCTTGAACTACCATGTTAATGTTGTTGTCGGGTTTGTGATCTCATTGTAATTGAGTCTTTAATAGGTGTACTAAATATTTGCATCTAGAGGTTTTGTCCTTGGTCATCGGTGGAGGATGACGTGGTTGTGTTGAATTGCCGTGTATGTAATACACCATTGTTGATTGTACATCATATGTAATGAAATACTGAATTACATTATATTTGTATACTGGTTGGGGAGAAGAGAGGGGTTGTACTCCAGTGTGTGTGAGAAGATAGGGGATGGACTCCACACACCTATGTGTTCAGCGCTTATAATCAGAGGTATCATACCCTTCCAGCTAGCGCCTGGAGAACTGACGCGCTGATAATCTAAGGTACCATACCCTTCCAGCTAGCGCCTGGTAAACTGGTAGATTGTGGTGAGAAGTGTATCTTTGGCTTACTACGCATATAGCTAGTAGTGCAGTGTTGTTTTGTTATTGTTTCAGTGTATCTGGAAACATTGTGGATTGTATTTGTTACAGTGTTGAAGGGACGAGTTGACTCATTGATTGATTTTATGTATGTAGTTGAGTTGTTATCTTTTTTATAGAGGTGTGCATGGATAACTATGAAATAATTGGAGTTGCATTGAAATGCCAAATATGTTTTGAAAAGGCACATCTGTGGTATGTGTGGCAAATGGAAGAGTAATGGGCTTAGTGAATCTATTTTTTTTCTAAGTAGTTGTTAATGTTATAAAAGATTGGGAACAGGGGTTAATGAAAGGAAAAATGAAGGATGAATCGCTTATAGCGGTAAATTAAATGGTTGTTTTCAAGAAAAGTTCATATATATATATACATATATTTATATATGTATTTTGCATAAACTGTCACATTATTATTCTAGTATGAGAATGGGTGTTCATGATCATAGCTATCTGTAATGTTGTTATTGTTAAGGAGCATGTTGAGTTCCCTACTGGACTATATGTTCATCCCACGTTGTTGAATCTTTTTCAGGTGTTTAGCAGGGTGTGCTACAAGATTTGGATCTTCTTATTTGTTGGCCACGGGGCCTCAGTTATGTTGGCGGAATGCCATTGTTGTTAAGGGTTACACCCTTCTTCCTGTACTTTGAATGATGTAAGCCCAAGGGCAATTTATTAAGTTAGTTCATGTAATATTTACTTTACATACGAATGAGAGTATTGTTAATCACTTCTACGGATTGAATGTATGAGTTTGTTTCCGCTTGTTATCTCTGAAATTGAATTAAGTTAAAGAATTTGGTAATGACTCCGAGTAATAAAAAGTGGGGCGTGACAACTTGGTATCAGAGCGAGCCGGGTTTGAATACTTTGGGCTCGTGGGAAGTGGTTTTTACCACAGTGGGTTTATTACGTATAGTGAGGACGTTGCATATAGATATCATGAAAGTTAGGACTTATGTGTTGCATTTATGTGAGCATGGGATTTAGTCTCTCGGATAGTATTCATAGCCGGTGAACTTGCTTTGAGGTCCTTTCGGAAACACGCCTGATCAACGTGGTTTCTGATAGGAATTCCTTGAGAGTTCCGGGATGAGTGGCTATCTTTGTGGACTTGATTCGATTATGTGTTTATATGTTTAGATGATTATATGCAATAGAAATGTATGTTTTAAGACTAAGTGTGTCTTGTGACCTTTTGGCGGTAGAGTGTGCCTCGGAGAAGGCTATTGTGTTATGCACTAAGTGTAATTTATTTTGTGCTTTATAGGATGTCTACACGAGGAAGTAGAGGACGGTTGAGTAGTAGGAGTGTCGGTAGGGGCACAGCGGCTCCTTTAGCACCCGCCGTTGCAGCATCGGCTGTCGGCGAGGATGTCGCACGTGAGATTGTGAGAGCAGTGCAAGACGTCCTAGCTCGTACTGAGGGCGGCAGCGGGCATGCTCTCAAGCTTACTAAGGAGTTTTTCCGCTCCGGCCCACCAGAGTTTGTGGGGGAGGCTAAACCGTTGGAGGCAGAAAGTTGGTTGGAACAGATTACTAAGACTCTTGATATGCTCAGAGTCGAAGAGGAGGAGTTGAGGGTTTCTTTGGCGACTTTTCAGTTGAAGGGCGATGCGAGTTATTGGTGGAAGTATGCTAAGAATAACGTGGGTAGCACGTGGGTTGCTTTTACCGAGGCCTTTTTGGCCAAGTATTTCCCTCCTTCTGCACGGGAAAGGTTGAGGGATCAGTTTTTGGAGTTGCGTCAGGAGGATACTCCCGTGGCGCAGTTTGAGATGCAGTTTACTAGTTTGTCGAGGTTCGCTCCAGAGTTGGTAACAACAGAGGAGCGTCGTTGTATTGAGTTTGAAAGGCGGTTGTGTTTCGATATTCGGGAGAAGGTAGCTGGATCCTTTTGGAAGGATTATTATAATTTAGTCGAGGCAGCGGCCCATGTGGAGGCCATGGTTACAAGTAATGATGGGGTTAAGGAGGAGACCGTTTTGGTAAGTCCTACGGTTCCTAAGTGTTCTAGGCTCAGTAAGGGGTGGAGGCGGAAACATGCTAAGTTAGGGGCTGGTTCCTTTCCTTCGCCAAGAGTTTCGGACTCATCTGTTGGGAGGTCTGGGGAAGTGCAGGTTTCAGGCCAGTCTCAGAGTAGGGTGTCTGGTGGTTGTTTCGTTTGTGGCCAGCATGGCCATGGTAGACGTTTTTGCCCTTTGCGTGTGAATTCTGCAAGTGTTTCAAAACCTAATCAGACTCAGTCGTGCCCGTCCAGTCGGGGACGTTATCGGTACTAGAGACGTGCAGGCCAGGCTTCGAGAGCCTCGCGAGGGGCAACTTATTAGTTAGTCCTTTGGTATTACCCTGGAGGGGGGGACTTTTGTGTTGTTGACCGGTAATGTATTATATGGATGATTTTGTTGTAGACCGGTGTACTGTTGGATGCTGAGGCATCATGTTTATGTATTGCTTATGTACGCATAGTGTTGTTTGTTTAATCCTCAGGTATTGGGGAGTATGTATGGGTTTTAAGCTCTCTTTAATATTGAGAAGTTGTTAATGGGGTCAATGATCCTGATGTTGTTGCTTGCTTAGTACCTGTATGTTGGTTCGTGTTTTGGGCCTTGCTACTTAGTGAGTCCGTGGTGACCCCATCGGTTGCATTGGGGTAGTGTTTGTGGTTTGATTTTAGGAGATCCGTTGAGATTCCAAAATTTAGGGGTTTGTGTGGGGAACTCCGTGTGTGAGGTTAGTGGCACATCAGTGTGTGGATTACGGGGTGTGCAGTTTATTGAGTTGATTAGTCAGCCTGTTGGTGTCGGGTTTTGGGTTGACATCGGTCACTGTGAGGTTAGTCTCATTCGTTGTAGACTTTGTGTGTTGATTAAGGAAAACTGAAACTAATCATCCGGTTGTGTCATTGAATATGACGGTTATAATAATACAGAAAATTTGTGTATTGAATGATCATTGTGAATGATTGGATTTTTTTTTTTATACATTATATATGTATATTGTTTGGGAGGAGATAGGGGATGGACTCCGATGATACAGCACCAAAATGTGTATCTGTTGAAAGATTGATATAGCTCATATGCTTATCTATTGTGAAGTGAAAACTGTTTTATATGAGTTATTATCTCATTTAATTGTTTGGCCGGGTTCTGAGCCAGGTGTATGTTATTAAATTGGTTAAGTAAAGGGAGGCGGGATGAAATTGCAAAACCATGAATTTCTTATGCCTTATGTGTTGATAGGACTGTTGTTATTTCTATTAGCTATCATTATAGAAATGTTATGTTCCGTGTTGATTGTGACATCACTATGTGAGTGATGGTTGTTGATGGTATTATTTTGGAAAGAAATGGAAAACAAAATTTTTCTGGTGGTTGGGCCACCTAAAGATGTTGTTGAGAAATTGATTTAATTCAAGGGTTTAGAGGAATTCCAAATGAATCTTTTTGGCAAATAAACTGTGGATGGTTATGTGTTTTGGATAACATCGTGTTGGTGAAAATGTATACAAAGTTTTTTGAGTTTTTGCGTTGAAAATGCAAGGTTTATTTTGAAATGTTTCATGAGCAAGAAAATGTTTTCCTTATATTGATGTAATAGATTTGCCTTGATTACCCTTTTATTTGAAGTTTTGTTGTTGGGTAGTGACTTGGCTTGAAGCGCTAGTCTGTTGTTGGTGAATTGTTTCGGAAAAAGGTTTGGTTTTGTTATGGCTTTTATGCCTACAGTGTTGTCTTTTGGAACGTGTTCCCTTGGTTAGTCTCTTCCTTGGTAAGAGTAAATTGAAGGTTTGTAGGGAGAATAGTTTCTTTCCTAGTACTCAGGTGTTGGGTGCTGTGTGATCAGTGGGCCTTGTGCTTTTGGCGTGTTCTAAATTTCGGGGACGAAATTCTTTAAGGGGGGGAGGTTATAGCGATCCCGGTATTCCCTGTTATTGTTTAACTGTAATCCGGACTCGGTTCCGTAGACTCGTTGTTGTTTTATCTTCATTTCTATCCCTTACTCTTTGTGTTAGAGTTTTGGGTCGTGTTGGGCAGGTTGGGAATAAGTTGGTTGTGTTTTAAAACTTAGAAATTTTGCCCAGGTTTTGGTCTCTCCGCTCGAGCGGAGATTTGACGCTCGAGCGGGCATTTGTTGTTGCCTTTACGCTCGAGCGGCAGTTTGGACGCTCGAGCGTGAATTTCCTTCCCTCAGTATTTTGGACGTCTGCGGAAAATTCTGGGTGAGTGCATCCGGCGCTCGAGCGGATATTTGGACGCTCGAGCGTGAACCTGTGTCTTACGCTCGAGCGGGGTATTGTACGCTCGAGCGGACCTGTTATAATATCAGTCCGTGAAATCACTTTTTTGTTCATTTTTTTGATTTCCTTTCTCTCTCTTACTTTTTCAAAACTTCTATTGGAGAGCACCTCACTCTAAAACCTAACTTCTCTCTTAGGATTGATCTAGCTAGAGTGTTTTCCTCACCTTGGGCCTTTGTAAAAAGTGTGTTGATCGTCGAGGGCTTCGTTGTGATCCAAGAAATTTGGGATTTGGAGCACTTTGATTTCGGGTCATCTTCTCCATTTGAGTTCTCCATGTGAGGTAGGGATTCTCCTTGTTCTTTTTCAATACCTCGTCTATAGATAGACATGTGGTAATTTTGTATTGCATAAAAATCATATCCATGTTGGATTTGTTTGAAATCATGAGAAGGAACCTAGGGTTGGGTATATGAAAATGGTTATGTTATCATTTAGGGTTGTTTTGGGCTAATTGGAGTGTAAATTAGCATGTTGTAGTTGATAAAGGAAAAAAGGCCTAAATCATATTTTGATTGATAAATTAAAATGGAGAATAATGAACCTAAATTGTAACTCTCTATTGTTGATGTGAGTTGGGTGAAGGTGTTAATGCCTAAGGGGTTAACTTTGGCTTTGGAATGGGTTTGAAGCGTATGTTGTGGAACTTGTTTTGTGAAATGGGAAAAGTGTTTTGAAATACGTATGAAAATTGGATTGTTATTTCATGAGTGTTGAACACACACATGTGTGGAATTGTATCTTGAACTACCATGTTAATGTTGTTGTCGGGTTTGTGATCTCATTGTAATTGAGTCTTTAATAGGTGTACTAAATATTTGCATCTAGAGGTTTTGTCCTTGGTCATCGGTGGAGGATGACGTGGTTGTGTTGAATTGCCGTGTATGTAATACACCATTGTTGATTGTACATCATATGTAATGAAATACTGAATTACATTATATTTGTATACTGGTTGGGGAGAAGAGAGGGGTTGTACTCCAGTGTGTGTGAGAAGATAGGGGATGGACTCCACACACCTATGTGTTCAGCGCTTATAATCAGAGGTATCATACCCTTCCAGCTAGCGCCTGGAGAACTGACGCGCTGATAATCTAAGGTACCATACCCTTCCAGCTAGCGCCTGGTAAACTGGTAGATTGTGGTGAGAAGTGTATCTTTGGCTTACTACGCATATAGCTAGTAGTGCAGTGTTGTTTTGTTATTGTTTCAGTGTATCTGGAAACATTGTGGATTGTATTTGTTACAGTGTTGGAGGGACGAGTTGACTCATTGATTGATTTTATGTATGTAGTTGAGTTGTTATCTTTTTTATAGAGGTGTGCATGGATAACTATGAAATAATTGGAGTTGCATTGAAATGCCAAATATGTTTTGAAAAGGCACATCTGTGGTATGTGTGGCAAATGGAAGAGTAATGGGCTTAGTGAATCTATTTTTTTTCTAAGTAGTTGTTAATGTTATAAAAGATTGGGAACAGGGGTTAATGAAAGGAAAAATGAAGGATGAATCGCTTATAGCGGTAAATTAAATGGTTGTTTTCAAGAAAAGTTCATATATATATATACATATATTTATATATGTATTTTGCATAAACTGTCACATTATTATTCTAGTATGAGAATGGGTGTTCATGATCATAGCTATCTGTAATGTTGTTATTGTTAAGGAGCATGTTGAGTTCCCTACTGGACTATATGTTCATCCCACGTTGTTGAATCTTTTTCAGGTGTTTAGCAGGGTGTGCTACAAGATTTGGATCTTCTTATTTGTTGGCCACGGGGCCTCAGTTATGTTGGCGGAATGCCATTGTTGTTAAGGGTTACACCCTTCTTCCTGTACTTTGAATGATGTAAGCCCAAGGGCAATTTATTAAGTTAGTTCATGTAATATTTACTTTGCATACGAATGAGAGTATTGTTAATCACTTCTACGGATTGAATGTATGAGTTTGTTTCCGCTTGTTATCTCTGAAATTGAATTAAGTTAAAGAATTTGGTAATGACTCCGAGTAATAAAAAGTGGGGCGTGACAATTTTGAACATCAATTTTAAGACCGCGAATCTCATTTTGTAAATCTTGGATTGTTGGTGTATTTAATTGAGTAGGAACTTTGTTGACTCAATCGAGAATACATTTAAAATCATATGTATCATATTTTAATTCTTTAGTAGTATTTATGGTTGGAGCATTTTTTCTGTATGGAATTAGAATATTTAAACATAGCTTGTTGTTTCTTTTCTAGATCATCAATGCTATCAATAAATTCAAAAATCATGTTTTCCTGTGTCGTAAGAACATTAATACTTAGACCATTCATCTCTAAGATAGCTTTATAATAATCAGTTGTTGATTGGCACGGACAATCACGATATTCTTCAAGATGGTTTTTCAGATCTTTATCAAAGGAAGTAATGAAATCATTATCAATTTCATTAAGTTGGAATTCATTATTAGAATGATTGTCAGAGGAATATTCAGATTCGGATTGGGGTTCTTTATCCATAAAAAGAATGGATTCTAATTGGCTTTTGAGTTCATCTGAGGCATCAAGTTCATGAATTTTCTTTTTAGTAAGACATTTATTTGCAGAGTGGCCAAGTTTGCCACACTTCCAACAATTAGTAGATTTCTTAGAAGAGCTTGGTTTGGGCTTAGATGTGGGTGTATTTTTGGTATTAATAAATTTTCTCTTTTTGTAGTAAGGTTTCTTTTTTGTCGTTTGAAGATTTGTTATAATATTTTTTGGTGCGAGATTTGCGAATAAGGGTTCTTTGGGAAGAAGATCCGGATACTGGAGAGAGAATGGAATTGTAACCAAACTGACAACAGAATTGACCAAGTTCGGTTTGGCTAGTAGAACGTTCCTTTTTTAATTGATTTTTGAGTTTTATGTCATTGTATAATGATAAGCCTTCAGCACGGATTTCAGATATGAGTTCACCAAATGTGTATTGATTACAAAGGGTCAAAGAAGTCTTTTAGATCGTTCAAGAACTATTTGAGTGTTACTAATGAAGTGTCGTGTGATAGCAGTAACAAGGGTGGTAACTACATCACTAGTTGGTTGCCTAGTTGTGGGATTATTTTGGTCTCTTTTGACAGCAATTAAGATTGACTGATGTTGGTCTTGGATAAGGTAATTATCCCACCAACTTTTGAGTTGGTCGGAAAATCTTGAAATAAGCATACAGGCAAGGTACTATCATTATTATTGGAAGGGTGTTTAGCAAGGGTTGCATTAGACTTTTTTGATGAAAATAATATACAAAACATGTGAAAATACATCAATAAATGAGAGGCAAGAGCAAAAAAATATCAAAGTGAAACGTCATAATCCCAATTAGATTGGCATCAAGAAAAACACACAATTATATGCTAGCACAAGTCAAAAGAGTTGGTGAGAAACCAACAAAAAGGTGGAAAACAAAACAAAAGGATCAACCCCAACTGGCACTATCCAAAATCTCCTAGGGCAATACAATAACAAAGGGCAGTTCAAGACAGAGCAACTTCAAATCAAGAGGCAAAAGGCTAATTTTGTAATTTGGACAACTTAAAACATATAACTAAACACGGATTACAAAGATTACAGGGTATAGTTTGTTTAAGATAGAAAGAGAAATAAGGGTTGAGTTGTATGGTTCAAGTTATTTAAATTTTGAAATAATAATTTTTATTTTTTTTATTTATTTGATATCAAATTAGGCTTTAATGGTTATCACTATAACATATAAGGGTTATAGGAACCAAACCTTTTAATTCTTAAAAGTAAAAATTTTGTTGTAAAAACATTTGTCATGCCCCGGATTTATACGGTCCGGCTCACGTGAATAAATCACCCAACAAAGAACAAGATAACAACTCTCATGCAAATGAACATAATATAATCACACAAACATGTGTTTATCCGATTTTATACATTCCTAGATGCAACATCTTGTTGGACAATCTTCACTGTATTTGAAAAATAAATTATGTTTGTGTACTTAACAACAAACAAAGTACATAAGAAATAACAGAAAATGAGAGAATTTGTTTGATTACAAAAATCAAACCAAAAAAATAAAATAAAATAAATAAAACAGATTTTTATTTTGTTACAAAAACAAAATGAAAATCTGAAATAGAAAAATAATAAAACAGAAAATAAATTAACAACTTACTTGATTAATTTCTTGAACAAACGTTTGATCAAGTCCAGTGTTTAACACAGTGTCCTTAAGATAGATTTGTCCTCTCCACGGTGCTTTTAGAATGCAGACGTCTATCTCTCAGGATAAAATGATCAACAGCAAACAATAACAGCACCACAAATTGTTTGCACAATGAACACACTAAGTGTGTACACTCTTTCTCACATAAAATTAATGTAGTTAACGCAGCAAAATATGCAGAGAGCAAAAGCAGAATTATGGACGGAAGTTCTAGTGCAAATCCAAATGAAGGACTAGTTTATTTATAGATGGAGTGGTGGCTCTTCACATTAAACTCAACAGGTAAAAAACCTGTTCGGACAGTACTCAACAAGTGCAAGACCTATTCAATTTGAATTAAATAGATGTGAATTTGTTTGGTTTACAGTTAAACAGATATGAAACTGTTTTGGGGTTTGAATTTTGAACAGATAAAAAACTGTATTTGAACAGTTTTGAATCTGTACAAACTTTCGAATATGTTTGTGAAGAGGTGCAAAAAATTGAATTTGAATTTTATTTCCAACTAGAATTTGAAATAAAAAACGGACATATTTTATTTCTAACTAAATAAAATAAAATTAAAATGTTTTTTGCCCAAAAAACTTAGTATTGGGCTGGAAAAACCCAACCCAACCACACACCAACGCCCAAGCCTAACCCAGCCCGCCCGACTGACTGGACGGACGGCGCGCCCATCTATGTTTATTTTGGGTTTATTTTGGGTCCAATGAGTCTAGCACATTTTGCCCATAACCTCCCTCTCTACAAAACTTGGGTGCCTCTTGGGGCCTACCCCAAGTTTCAACTCCAAGCCTTATAAACCCACTCAAAGTTTCCCACCAAATCAATGTGGGACAAGCCTAAACCACACCTTTAAGAAATTTCCATCAAAACTCCATTTCCATGGAGCTCTCTTTGGATTCAATTTTCCATTCACCTGATAATGGTTTTAAGCAACCAAATATACCACGTGAATCACAACACGGCATAGAATGCATTACCACTTAGACCCCCCAACTTTGGCGCGTAGGTCCCACCTAAAAATAAGACCAAAGTTTAGAAAAAATTATGTTTTTTCCAGATTTTTTCAAAACGATTTCTAACACATCTAAGTCGAATGGATGTTCTATAACTAAAACATACACAGATGTTATAAATTAAATTTGAACACCCTGAGGCTTACATCATACACAAGGGTGTAACCCTTACAAGAATGGCACACGGCCAACAAATAACATAAATGGCCGTTGGCCTACAAATAACATAACCACCCTACACGGTTCCAAACACAGCTTAACATCTCAGTTCACATCCATACATGTACATTTGAAAAACATTTTCAGCCACATAGGGTGGGCATAAAGCCTAATAGAGAATATTTCAAAAACTAAACGTGCTCTACCAGTATAAATGATCATGATGCAATACATATATACAATATGCCTAAATGCATTTTCCAGTCCATTTGATTCCTCAACAAAATCATTTCTTTCCAATTTCCAAAACCTTACGTTTACTCAAAACGTTTTTCCCAAGTTCCAATCATCCATTTGATATAAAATCCCTTTCCAAAAACCAATCCAAGTATCTCAATATCAACCAGTAAATACATTGCTAAATCAAATGCGAATACATCGCTAAAACTTATTTCCAAAACATCATTTCAAGCCAAAACGATAATAAATAAAATGGGTAAATCTCAGGGCTAGTGTTCATACGAGTAACTATACAAGTCACAAATTCATTTTTACCAGTGCTAACCGGAAGGCTCAACACCTACCGCACAGGTTTAGGTCTTTCACCATGGACACACAGGCGAACTTAATTTTGCTTTAACACCCCCTCATAGCTTTACCACTTTATTTACCTTTTCCGAGAGCACAACACGTGTGATTCAAAATATTGTTTTCCAAAACAATGCAAATGTTCCAAAACAAAAATACAAGAATTTTCAAAATCTCTTTCCAAAACATACAGTTTCAATTTCCAAAATCCATTACATGCTCCATGATGTGAATGATTTCAAATTGCCTAATTCACATGCAATTTCTAACACGCGGCAATGCTATCCTCCACCGATAGCCAAAACAGTTATCTCTAATGCAACAATCAAAAGATATCAATACAGATACATTTTCCAAAAAAGTAACAACAACTATTTTCAAAATCCCAAAACCATTTTCTTCTCATCTCTTACAAAACCAACATCATTTTTCATTTTTTTCCAACACAAGCCAAAACCCGTGTTTTTAGAACAAAATCTCATTTTCTTTCAAAATCCCTTTTTAGTAAAAGAAAACCACCATGTCAACATATCTCAACCACCAATACAAAATCATAACCTTGTTCAAGAACTCTTTTGAAAAATCTCTCTTTTACATTTCAAATCCAAACCTTAAGTTTAACCCAAAACACCCAAATCCATAGGACCTTTGAAATAACAAATAACTAGGGTAAAAAAATAATACCAAATGACTACCAAATATAAATAACAGAATAGGTCACAAATATGCTACAAAACTCATAATAAGTTTAGGAAATAGACCCTACCTCTTGAAACGAAGAGGAGAACTTGGAAAAACTCAAAATCGATGAAACAACGAAACTCTTAGATCAAAAGAAAGCTCTTGATGAGATCTGTAACTTTTCTCAAAGGACCAAGGTGAAAAGATGCCTTTACGTGGGTAAATCTAGAGATCTAAGTGAAAAGGTTGAGTTTCTAAGAGAGAGAGAGAGAGAGAGATATAGTTTAAAGAGGAAAAAGAGAGAGAGAGAGAGAAAGAAAAAGTGAATGAGAAAAGTGTGTTTGGAGTCTATTTATAGTGGTAGAATAATAACACTAAAGTCAATGAAAAGAATAAGTCAAAACCCCAAAAAGTTGAGCCCAAAACCAAACCAAAATTTTTGAAGATAACTCACAAGGGTCGACCCTCAAGATAGTGGTGTCAACCCTTAAGAAGAAAAGTTGAGACACCAATGTGTGCAATAGGCAAGGGTCGATCCTAGGAAGCAGTGGTGTCGACCCTTTATTTCAGTAGCAATACCCAGAACACAGCAGTAGACAAGGGTCAACCCTGGGACTCGTGGTGTCGACCCTATAAACCCGCAAAGACACTAGGAGCAAGGCAGTAAGGTGGTGTCGACCCCCAGGAAGACCAGTGTCGACACCAGAGCAAGTTTCCAAAGAACTTTTCAACATAAACAAGCATGAACAAATAATCCCAACAAGACTAAATCGAATTGTACTCCTCTAAACCAAGATACAACAACTCCAAAGTTTCCCAAAATGAAATAAAGGAATTAAATACACTCTCCAATAGTTTATAGGACACAAGTGCTGCAACATTTTGGGGCCAATTTTAATTGTTGCGATAATCGTCACTAAAATATCATCTTGAAAAGTGAAAAATAAGATTTTTGCAACCAAATTTTGAAAATGCCGCTAACAAATGCATTTTAGCGACAAAACAATTTGGTGCAAAAAAAAAAAAAAGTTCACTTTTTGGGGTAAAAAATTTTAGTCCCAAAATGATAGTAATTCATCACTAAATGGTCAATTTCATTGTTAAAAATATAACATTAGCGCTTTTGACAACGAAAATATTTCCTCTTTAAAACATGATTCTGTCCTTAAATTTTCGTCTCTAAAATCTTTAATTTATTGTAGTGTATTAATTTGTATAATTGTCTCCAATTGGCCCATATGAATAAAAATTAGAAATTTTATGGATTAAATAAACGAAAATGATAATATAGGAATGAAATAAGAAAAAAAATGGCAATAGTATAAGAAATAAAAATGTAATTAACTTCTTTCTTCTTTTTTTTTTTGGATAAATTACATTGACTTTTTTCTAAGGTTTGAAGAAAATACAATAAGCACCATAGTTTTGACATAATTACATTGACATTCCTTTAATAAAGGTAAATAGATCGAAACTAATGGACATAATGTGAAAATTCAAAAATAAATAATGTAATATATATATATATATATATATATTTTGTATAAAAAAAGATGACAACATTATTTTTTTATTCATATAATGATTCATTATTGATGAAGACATGATTAACTATATGTAAATTAAAAGTCCAAGGAAACTCAATGTAATTATATGAAAATTGTGAGACTTATTATGTGCTTTTTATTTAATTATTAACAAACAAAAGTATTATACACTGAAGAGAAAGCAGATGAAACCATTGCTCAACATAAACTGCCCTAAACTGACATACACAAGAAGGTTATTTAGTCTCAAAGCACACCATTCATTAGTTATTTTTTATTACAATAATGACCTTACCTAAAATGATGAAAATGACCAACACTTCACAGAGATAAGCGAGCGAGAGAGAGAGAGAGAGAGAGAGAGAGAGAGAGAGACCACCGAAGTTTCACTCTGAGTCATCAATGGCCATTTAGGGTTTCTATTGATTCTTCTACCTCGTGATAATCAAACCCCTTTTCCATTTTTCTCTTCCTTGCTATCTCTCTTCTCGACCCTCCAAAACCCTAATTTCAATTCAATCCTAGTTTCCAATTCAATCTTCGTAGCTTTTGTCATGAGAAGCGTAATGGGTGCCCAAGAGAAATCTCCAATGGCAAAGCATTCGATGCAGGTGAGGGGTTTCACTGTTGAAGCAAAAGCTTATTTCTTTTGCCCTAGAATTGAGCTTCTCATAGTTTACTTGTTATTATTGAGGTGGGTCTTAAATACTGACTTCAATTATGTGGTTTGATTGTATTTTATTATGGTGAATTCACTTGCTTTTGGTGTTGTAAGCATAAAATTGTAATATTATGGTGTTTGATTTGCTTATGTTTTAGGGTTACAGTGGGATCTCTATTGTTAGGTTTTATTCTTGGCAATCCCGTTTGACAAAACTCCTTTGTGTTGTAATTTTATTCGTATTTTTATTTCAGTGAGGATATGAGTTGTTAGATGCAAATCCAACCCGAATTGTGCCTTGCAGAGAAGTTTGTGATGTTAATACTTTCAAGATTGCCACTTCGCTGATTATGACGGGGATCGAGCTGCCAGGTCAGCTCGCGGGGGTCCGGGGGGCAGCGCCCCTTGGCAGGTCTGGGTCAACACCACTGCGGGGTTGAGGGGCAGCGCCCTCGAAGCAAAATGCAAAAATGCATTCCAAGTCACCTGTCCGCTCGAGCGGACATTCCCCCGCTCGAACGGAGAATGCTGAGTTCCAGAAGTTTATTCGCTTGCAAAAATACTGGATGTTGTTTTTTCCAGCTCGAGCGGAACTTTCCGTGCTCGAGCGTAAGTCCGCTCGAGCGGCCAATATAGCGATTCCGGGTTTTACCCCTTGTTGTACAGTGATCCGGGCTTGGTTCGGGTGGATGTTAGCAGTTGTTTATATCTTGTTTACATCCTTTCGTACTTTGTATTTGAGTTATAGGATGTGTTGGGCGTGTTCTGAACAGGTAGGTTGAGTTTTGGTCTCAAGTGTAGTTGCCCAGGTTTTTGGTGTTACGCTCGAGCGGATCATTCTGCGCTCGAGCGGAGTTTGGGTTTTGGTTCTCCGCTCAAGCGGGCCTTCTTGCGCTCGAGCGGGATTTACACACTCCCAGTATCTCGTGTCCCTGCAAAACTTCTGCAGGTGTGTTTTTCACGCTCGAGCGGTTTTCTTACGCTCAAGCGGGTCGCACTCGAGTGGGTATGTTGGCGCTCAAGCGGGTAGTGCTTTGTCTGTGAAAGTTCTGGGAAGGGGGAATCTACGCTCGAGCGGACTGGTTTTTGCGCTCGAGCTAATTTATTTTATTCTTGCATCTTGGAGCTCGAGCAGGCCTTATTGCGCTCGAGCGTGTCCAGATTTTTGTGCTTGACGCTCGAGCGTTCTATTCTCCGCTCGAGCGGGAGTGTCGTATATCAGTGAGCAGCTGGGCATTTTTGAATCACTTTTTACATTCACTCTCTCTCTCTCTAGGATCTCCCTTCTCTCTACGGTTTGATCTAGTTAGAGTGTCCCCCTTCCCTCCAGCCTTTGTAAAAAGTGTGTGGATTGTCAAGGGCTTCGTTTTGATCCGTGGATCTTGGAGTTTGGAGCATTTTGGTTTTCTTCAACTTTCCCGTTTGAGCTCTAACTTCGACGTAGGGATATCATACTCCTCTTTATGAGCTTTGCCTTTAAATTTTAGCATTTTGATATGTTGGGGGTTGTTGGGTAATTTTGAGAAAGTTTGGGCCTTTGTGTAATTTTACAAAAGATGGGGTTTTATTTATATAAGCCTATATGCATGTTTAGCATGGAGAAATGAGATAAATGTTGGGTTATTGATAGAAATGGAACCTTAGGGTTGTTTTGTTAATTATGGGAAATGCCCTAATTACATTGATGAATTAATTTGTGAAATTAATTTTGAGAAATGAGAAATTGAATTGAGAATGTTGAAATTGGGATCGTATGGGATTAAAGGGTGTAGTTGGACCATTTATCACTCACCTAATTGAAATGTTAATATTTTATCCATTTGGTGCATTTATTTTCTGTTTAGAAATAACTGCTTTGCGCTATCGGTGGAGGATAGTCTTGATTGTTGTAGACAATGCATGATGATTAGGTAAACTAAAACTAATCGATTGAGTATGCTATCGAGTATAGCGGTTTGAATAATACATTAACTTTATGTATTGATTGATTATGTTTATGATCTCTGTTTATATACATTGTGTGTGGGAAGAGATAGGGGATGTACTCCACGGTTTAGGGGAAGATAGGGGATGGACCTCTAAACCGGATTTTGTTTGACATTGATATAGCACTACAATGTGTATCAAGTGTGGATTAAGGAAGTGTTTGAATTGATTTGATATAGCACTAAAATGTATATCGTTATCAATTGTGAAGTATAGAAGTATTTCTATGCTATATTGATACAGCACCAAAATGTATATTCTTCGTGAAGTATGGAAGTGGTTTATGTGTTCTTGATACAACACCAAAATGTGTATCCATCATGAATTTCAAAAGTGTTTTAATGATGAGTCATAATCTTATTAAGTTATTTGGCTAAGCTCTGAGCCTTGTTTTCCAACTCAAAGTTGAAAAAGAAGTGGGAAATGAAATGTAACATGGATCTGAATGTCATGAAACTGTAATGTGTTATAAGTGGGAATATAAGTGTGGACCATCTATCGAATGATGTTGTTTTAGTCATTGTTTATAGTTGGTTTAGTATATTTCTCCTGGGCTGTGGCTCACCCTATATGGGACACCATTTTCAGGTACAGGTAGCATGCCACCTCCAAGGACATAGCTTGGGAGGCTAGAGGCAGACAGACTTTTTGGTTGTTTTGTTTTCCTTGATGTATTACATGTGAATCCAAGCCAAGGGCTTAATATGTATATGAATTAGTACTCCTTTCTTGTAACCAAGTGTTGGCTTGGAAAGTTGTAAGCCCATAGGGCGTTTACTTTTGTTGTCAACATGTAATACTTTTGTAAGAACTACTCTGATAAATAGAAAGATGTTTATTTCTCTTATATTGTTACATGTCAAGAATGATGGGTTTTATGTATTATTTTGAGGGCGTGACAGCCAATCTGACGCTCGAGCGGAGATCGCGGGACAATTTTCTATAAATACGTGTTTCAGTCCAAATCTAGGATAACTTCTCCAGATCTTCTTCTTGGGTTCTAGGGTCTATATCTGGGGATATTTTGCTAGTTTTCTTTAATGTTTTGATTGAGTATTCAACTCATGGTTTAAATAGTATACATCAAAGGATTATTTGTTTGTTCTACACAAAAGAGAGAGTTGTTCTTCGGTGGATTCTGAAGAATTCGAGCCTGAAGCTTTGGTGGATCTGGAGTGGCTCATCGTCAAGACAATTCTGAGGTGAAGATGGGGTTGGAAGAGGCACATAGAGGTTGGTTCAATTCGGGCGTGGATTCGCTAAGTAATTGAGAGTATAATTGTGTAATTCCTTTATATCTTCTTAGTAGATTGTTTTGTGGCTGTTGCCCATGATTTTTTTACCATAATTGGAGGTGTCCAATTGTGGTTTTTCCACGTAAAATCGTTGTGTCGATTTGACTTAATTGTTTGATTGGAATTATTATATATTGCTTAAAATTGATACATAATCACAAATCAACATCTAGGGGATTTCTAGATTTTTCATCTATGTTAGTTTGCGTTATTTGTTTGAATTTGAGGCATGTACTAAGTGGTGTGAGATTAAAGGTAAAAATGAAACACTCTGGTGTGTGTTGAGAAAAATTATATTTTTTCAAATTATTGAAGGTGTGAATTGAGTAGTGGTGTGCCTTGAGACCAAATATGGTGTGTAAATAGAGGCACCCGTTAGCAAGCGATCAAAATACATATTTGCCCTTAATTAAAAATGAGAAGGAATCTGACACGTGTTGATGAAAAAATTTGCTGATGTGGCAAAATTTTGTCTATTTTATATTCTAAACTTTAAATATCATAATTTTTTATAAAATTTATTGTTAGACAATTTTGCCATCAAATAAAAGAGGGATGAAGCCTAACATATGCTAATGAAAGTGCTTAATGATGTGGTGAAATTGTCGTTTTGTATTTTTATCTTTAACATGTCACAATTTTTACATCGTACATCCATTTTTTTATAAAATTTATATTTTTGGAAACTCCTTGTCGAGATTTATCAAATAAGACCAATATTGAGTATAAAATTATATAAAAATTTAAAAAAAAAAATTGGCGAAACAACTATATGGAACATTGTTTTGCAAAATTGAAAAATTTCTCTGTTTTAAAACTAAGAAAAACTAAGAAATTTATCGTTTTTGCAAATTGAGAATTTCTCAATTTTGTACAGCTAAAAAATTAATAATTTATTTTTATAAAATTTTATATTCAATATTGTTCTTGTTCAGTAGATCTTGTTGTGTAGATTTTAGAAATATAAATTTATTAAAAATGAATATGTATAATAAAAGTTAGGGACAATTAACAAACCAAAAAGAAAAAAGAAACCCCGACGTTTGAGCTTTCTAATAAAATAAATCTTGAATTTTCAATTTTATCAATTTAAATCCTAATCTTTTTATTTGTTTTCAATCTAAACTATTTGTCTATTTTTTAAAAAGTAAAACCGTCGAAAAAATATTATTTTAATTATTAAACTTAATGTAGATATATATATTTCATTAAGTTTAATGACGAAAATACTTATTTTTCCATTGATTTTACTTAACAAAAATAAACAAATGGTCTATATTGAAAATAAATAAAAAGTTTAGAATTTAAATTGACAAAATTAAAAACTCAGAATTTATTTTATTAAAAGAGTCAAACTTTGAGGTTTTTTTTTTTTTTTTGTAATTTTCTCTAAAAGTTATGAAGTTTTAAAGTTTTGAAACAATAAAAATAAAAGTAAATTTACATCAATGGAAGTTATTTAATGCTCCTAGGACATGTCGAGATGGTGCCACTGGAGATTTGTGATTTGTAAAAGGGGTGTGGCCAACGATTTTGTGTTGAGGCATGCCGCATGCAGGTATTGTTTTTGGTTATTGGCGGATGGCATTACCACGTGGTGACAATCAATCCCCTAAATTTTGTCGAATCTCACTGTGGTCCGTACATATGAAATTGTGACAGTTAACTCCCTGTATTTTTTGTCAAATCTCACTTTGATCCATACGTAATTGTCAATGTCCTACTTCTGTTACTCCACTATTTAAATTTTTAATAGAATTCAATCATTTGATAAGAATGTAACTACAAAATGAGGGTAAGAGGGGAAAATTATTCTCATTTCCCATACACACTTTGTCTCAAAATTTATATCAAAATATTTGAGTGCCTGTACGTCTAACCAAACAAACTTCAAAATTGGATTTATGGACCAAGTACTCTAAAATATATACATGAAAGTATTAGTGATTTTTTATTTCTATATATTTTTTAATTGAATTCTAAAATTTAGTAAATTATAAAGTGCATATGTAAATGAATTTTTTTTTTTTCAAAATTGTTATAAATTGAACCACAATATATATATATATATATATATATACACATATTAGTTTTATCTTTATGCTCAACATATATATAGGGTACGAGTGCTGCTATTTACCACTACTTTTTTACTTTGTTCCTCCACCTAACTAAATGAGTTCCATCTATTTTCTCTTTGAACCCCCACCTTAATTTCAACTATACCCTCTCCCTAACTCATTCTTCCAACCCAACAATTGTCAGCTCCGACCACATTCTCCTTCATCATCCCCATCTCCAGCAACCAACTCGCTGCCATTGTCTGCCCTCTACAGCCCGTCCTTGCAATTGTCATCCATCATCCAACCTCTCGCCGCCATCATCGTAACCCAGATCAGGAAAACCCAGATATCTTTTCCCGTCATAGCATCAACGCTGCACCACCATTACTATCGTTGCACCATTGCCACCGACTAAATCTCTTTTGTCCCTTTACAATCGAAAACTCCACCATCCTTAATCCCTCATCTTTCGCTACCCTGCCCTGTCATCATCACCGACAAACATTGCAAAACATCACCCACCCACCGCCCTTTGCATCTCACCCTCCATCACCGGTTGTGACTCTCTCTTCTTCCTCTTCTTCTTCTTCTTCTTCTTCTTCTTCTTCTTCGCGACTCTCTCTCTCTTTCACACACACACTCTCTACCGATGATAGTGGGTTGTGGGGTTAGGGTTTAAGGAGAAGGGGTGGAGAAGTGGCATCAGAAAATGAAAGGGGTTGGCCGAAGGTGGTGGTGAAAGGGGAATGGTGACGGCCGGAGGTGGTGGTGATTGTTGGATGTGATGGGGATAGAATTATGATTAGGGTTAAGGTTTAGGAAATTAGGGTTAGAAGATTAAGGATGAGGGTAAAAATAGAATTTTATGTTTGGACAAAATTAGAATTAAAAATAAAAAACAAAAAATGAAGGTGGGGTTCTAAGAAAAAATGTAAGGTAAATTGCAAACTCATGGGGTAAACTATCAGCTATAAAGTCTAACTCTATTAACTATTTTGCAAAAGGTCAATATTACCCTTACTTTTTTTATATATATTTTTCTTCAATGTGCCACCACCATAGCCTCTAACTTTGTCTCTCTTTTTTATTTTTTTATTTTATTTTCCTTCTTTTCCTTCTCTATTTTCTTCTTCCTAACTTTTCGTCTTCCCCTCATGCTGCTACGCTGTTGCAATTGCACTTTTTCTTTTTTTGTTTTTTCTTTTGTAATTTTTTTTTTGTTTTGCATTTTTCTTTTTCTTTTTCTCTTTTTCCTTCGATACTTGGCCAATGTTATCGTGAGCATGAAAGGTAGATTTCTACTTCTTTATCAAGATTTTATCATTGATTTATTGATGACACTATATTATAGATATATTTAGTTTTCACATAATGTTGGATATGCGTTCTGCAATCCTGATTCTTGGATGGGTTTCTAAACCAGTTGTTTAGTTTCCATTGAAATTCACCTAAAGCATCTCCAACCCACTAGGTATATAATGCTTGTTAGTTAAAATGCCTAGTATAATTCATTTTTTTCAACTCCAATGCATTAGGCATATGATTAGGCATTTTAGCTCAACTCACATTCACTAATTACATGTAGCTAGACTTCAAGGCTAGGCAAAATGAATTTAATCATTAGGATCATTTCCCTCCATCTTTGTTGTTGATGTGACATTTTTTAAAATTAATAGTATTTAGATAAATAGCTAAAATAAAGAGCATGGTTGGAGTAGAAACATGAAATAGTTGATAGGGAAAGGTTGTGAATTGAGCACCCCACTCGCCCGATCAAAGATCGGCCTCTACTAATCATGATGTGATTTTTATTTATATCATATGCTCTTGTTCTGAGTTTTTTAACTATATTATTAGGTGATGCGCACACAAGGTATAGACTAATATTTGTAAGAATTGGAACATTTGATTTCATGTTTGTTTCGAAATTATTTTGTGAATTTGCCACTTGAAAAAGTGGGCTAAAATGGACATTTAATCAAACCTTCCCAATTCAAACAACTAGCCTTCATCCACAGGCATTCAAATAGTTATATCATTTAAGCATTCAATGCAAGATGCTAAAGCTCAAAATAGCTCACCTAGTACTCCGAGCCAAAATAAAGAAAAATAATTAGAAAAAATACATGATCCTAACTAATGCAATATGACTAATGCAACGCACACATTATGTGTTTTATAAGCTTGGCTATGAGCATGGCATATGATTTCATTCAAGACATGCAATAAAGCACGTATTCAAATAATGAATTTGAACATTGATATTGGGTTAGTATGATGAGCCAAGCTTTAGATACATGTAGGACAATGGATGCAAAGCATAAGAATGCTAATTTGAAAAATGATGTTCTATACTAACCATTGTAAGCAAGTAAATAAAAGGGAGAAAGACGTAGGGTTAGAAGACATACAACTTATTACATAATTGCGCCCTCACGCAGGAGGGTCCGAATCAAAGTCCGAAAGTCCGAATTAAACTACTTATTACAAAACCAAATGAAAAAATAAAAGAATTAACTAGCTAACTATACTATTACAACAAGGATAACCAAAATAAACTAGCTATCTAAGGTAATTAGCTATAACAATTACAAATAAACAAGATTAATAATAAATTAATTAGTTACAACATTAATAATTAACAAGACTAATTATAACAATAATAAATTAATTAATAAATTACAACAATGCACAGAGCATTAATACACAAGGGTTGCATGCACAAGGTCCAAGAACAACACTGTCTACTTTGGCTTGCTCTGTTTCACCTTCAGCCACTGCCTTCTGTTTTTTGCAAAATACACTATTGACCAAACATTGATGACCAACCAGCCCTCAATGAAGCCCGGCCGGGCCTAAAGAAGGCCGGTTGTGCCTCAATTTCATGCCAAATTATGTTCTGTGCTATGAAGTGAAAGCAGTGCAGACAGAGTGCTTTGGACTCTGTTTGTCCCTCTCACACTTCTCTGTCGTGGAAAAGTCTCGAGAGAAGGTTAGAATTGTTTCCAAAACCATCAATGAACAAATTGATTGCTTGATGATTTCGATGTACAATTTGGACAAAAATCAATAAATGAAATGTACAATAACCACCCCTCTCTCCTATCATAAAGTGAACGCAAAGAGGAAGGTAGAGACGCTTCAAGGTTTATCCAAAACATCATGAATTGATATAAGATAACTCTTGACACAACAGATTCAACTAACGTCCAGCCGAATCCCAAGCAAGATAACTCATTTTTTTATGTGGGTTAGTTTATTTTAAGCCAAATTCATTAATCTTTTCCATCCTTTAATCCATTAAGTCCAAGATAATCGTTACATCCACTAGAGATTACGTCCACTAAGTGAGAAATAAGTCAAACATGAGGTGATTCTCAATATGAAAAAGAGACTACACCATTGGCAATGAACCTCCGTAGAGATTAAGCCATTAAGCGTAAATTGCTAGTTCACGTTTTGAATCAACGTCAACCAATTGAAACAACTCTCAAAGGAAAGAGATGAATGGCAAGTTGATTATTAAAATGAGGTTCTTAATCATGGAAATGAGTTAAAGAAAAGCTAAGAACAATGCACAACAAGCTATGTAGGCAAACTTATGAGACAACAAATAAACTAATCAAAGCATGAACTATTTAACTAACTTAGAGCAGCCCTAGACAGATGAAAAGCATTGTCTTAGAATGCATGAAAAGAGCCTACAAAGCTAAACAACAAAGAGAGGAAACAAGACTAGTAAGCAAGAACAAGGAGGGGTGGCTAACCCCTCTACTTTTGAAACCTCAAAGCATAATTTTTAGCCCTTTTTTAACTCTAAAAATCAGTTTAAAGAACAAAGAAAAAGAGTGTAAAAGTAAGGGATTGAGCTATAAGTAAAGGTGTAGAAAGAGTATAAACTCTCTCTATCCTTTTGGTAACTCTCCAAACCCAAACTTAAACACTTAGAATAAAATCAAAGCAACAAGAAACTACAAGAACTATATATCAAATGAAAGAACAAGAAGTAAAAGATAGGATAACAAGCTTATACCTCTCAAAGAAGTAAGCTTTTGCTTGTGATTCAAACTAAGTCTCAACACACTCTCAAGCTTGAATTATGGTGTTCAAGGCTTAACCAAGGTTCCTAAGTTAAGGTATGAAGATGTATATGATGTATGGATATAGGTTCAAGATGATAGGTTAGCTCAAAGTGTTGTTTGCACAAGAAGAAAAAGAAGAAGAATGAGCTCTCAAGGTGGTGTGAAGGCTTTCTTGAAATTCTCCAACCCTCAAAATAGAGATATATGGTCGTTTTTATAGAATCTGAGCCAAAAATATCATAAATATCTTCAAAAATGGATAGCTGGCGGCCTCCCACCCAAAACAGTGTTTCTCGTTACTAAAGCCCGGCCAGGCCTCAATGCATTCCCTTGTTTTTCTGCTTCAGCCTTAGTATAGGGTGGTACAAGGTGTACAAATGGATTTCTTGGGTATAATCAATGAAAATATGGGAGGTTTGGTATTGTTTCAAAGCTTAAACAAGGCTCCTTCATTGAAACCTTGAACCACGCACAACACCATTTTCATCATCAAGTGTCCCGAACAAAGCGCTCGAGCCTTGTGGGCGATCAAAAATGGGGTGCCTACATTGTGAATCGTGCCAAAGGCCACTTGTCCGTCATAACCAAAGTTTCTTGGCTCGGAAACTTAGGTATGAGAGGGGAAGGTCATGAATTGAGCAGCACCCTCATCCGATCAAAGATCAGCCTCTAATAATCATGATGTGATTTTTATCAATACTATATGCTCTTGTTTTGATTGTTAATGCTAACTTTACTATGTGAAGCACACAAATATAGACTACGTCATCCACTTTGGAATGCTTTGAATTTATGTTTGTTTGAAAAGAGTTTCGAATACGTGCTACTTAAAAAGTAAACTCGTATGTACATTTATCAAAGCCATCCCAACTTAAGCGAAATAGCCTTCATCCACAGGCATTCGAGAAGATATTTCAAATAAGAACTTAGCCTCATGGTAGTATGCTTGATGTGGCAACACAAACACACATGTAATATGCTAAAGCAAAAAATGTTTACCTAGTACTCAATCGAGGTAAGCCAAAGAAAAAGAAAATAGTTAGAAAAATGCATGCTTCTAACATGCAAAGTGACTAATGCAACACATACAAAATGCTAATACTAGGTTCGGCTTATTTATCATGTCATATGAATCAACTCAAAGCATGCGACAATGCACGTATTCAAGTAAGTAGGAAATGACAATGATATTAGAATGATGAACCGAACTCAATGCATGCAAAAATGGATACAACGCATGGTAATGATATGAAACGAAAAAAACATGATACTATATGCAACCACGATAAGCATGTAAGTAAAATAGAGAAAAAAAAATGGGGGTCGGAAGACATACAAAATATTACAAATTTGCCCTCGCAGAAGAGGGTCCGAATAAATGTCCTAATTAACTAATTATTACAACACAATTGAATGAATTAACTAATTATTACAAATTCAAATGAAACCAAAGTAATTAATTAGTTACAACATACAAATATGAATATTAAAGCAACTAATCTAATGGACTCGAATGGAAGACGAGGAACGGCATGCGCACAACCGAAAACATCCTCTGGAAACCTCTCTGTTTGCTGCCAGAATCTACTCTGTTTGCAGTCAAAAAATTATTCTATTTTGGTCCTAGATTCTGTTCTATTCTACTGTAAAAATGTTACTACCTGTACAAAACAAGTGGCCGACTGGCCCTAAGAAGTGGTCGACCATACAAAATGATGGCCGGCCGGCCACTGTTTCTGGGGAATACCCTACTGCAATAAAGCTGAAACAGAGCAAAAACAGAGTGTGTAGGCGTCCCATGTTTGACCGCCCTTAAGACTTGGGCGCCTCAGGTTGATCACTCGATGAAAGTTATGCTATACAAACGTTCGATTTCTTCAGCAGGAATAGCTTCTAAATCCCAACCTTACACCCCATTTTTTATTAAAACTATTTTGACCAAAACTATTTTAGACCCTAAAACTCTCTTTTTCAAAATATTTTTTTAAATGTTTCTACGATGTTCTGAGGCTCGCATTTCATTTAAAAATTACACTTTTCGGTAAATCGAGCAAGGACAAAGTGAAAATAAATGGAATGGAGGTGAACTCTTTGAAAAATATTTACAAACATCTTATTTATAGGTTTGGAGTTAAAGAAAATAGAAGGAGAGGAAAGAAAACTAGTTGGGGAGAAGGTTGGGCATCAATCCGTTAAGAAAGA
The DNA here is from genome assembly GCF_055761805.1 of Camellia sinensis. Taxonomy (NCBI): domain Eukaryota; kingdom Viridiplantae; phylum Streptophyta; class Magnoliopsida; order Ericales; family Theaceae; genus Camellia; species Camellia sinensis. The sequence goes on from NC_138965.1 coordinate 90,983,626, forward strand.
AATGAGTAATCTTTACTAAAATAGGCATATCTCTTTGTACATTTAGAATTTAGATATAAGGCTACCACCATTGGAAATTAGACTTTCGGGGCTTCAATTTAGACCCAAGAATAACCAAACACTGAGTCTGAATAAGGGAGATATGCCCATTTGAAGTCAGGCCTGAAAGTAGATTTTTGCTTGGTCGGCCACTATTAGTGGCCTGCTGCCCCTTTTTAGTGACATGCCGCCCACTTGTGTAAAACGCAGATATTTGTTGCTAGTTGTCCCCCACAGGTGCGTGCTCTGCGCCAGTGGTATGTATATAGATATTTCCGACCTAGTAACATGTTTTTCTATATATACTTGACCTCTCCTCTTGGTTTTAAGGTTACAAAAAATTCCAAAAGCCCCAAAACTTGAAATTATCTCTGTATCTCTATCTTGGAACACACACACCTTTCCCAAACACTTCCTAAACCAATATTGGAGTTCTCCTTGCTAAGATTATTGAGTCCAAATTTCAGCCCTTGAGAGTGAGAACTTGTGGATTTGTTAACAAAAGAGTTGCCTTGTTTCAAAAGGTACAATTTTGAGAATCTTTGCACTACTTCTTTTCTCTCTTTTCTTGTTGTTTTTGAACTATTTTTACATTATTTTTATGGGCTGAAGCTTGTGGTATAAGGCCATTAAAGGTAGAAGGGTTAATCACCCTTCTTTAAACCTTGTCTCCTAAGCCTTTACACTTGTGTTTCCCATCTCTTCCTCAAAATTTTTTGAGCTTTTTATCACTGATTTTCAAAGGTTTTTAGAGGCTAAAAATGTGATTTTGAAGTCCCAAAAATGGAGGGTTAGCCATCCCACCTTTGGCTTGTTTACTAGCTCTCCATTATTTTAGCTTGTTTTTATCTTAATTTCAGCACTATTTTAGCTTAATTTAGGACTATTTTTATGTGTTAGTTTCATTTAAGCTTTGTATGGTATGCTTGTAGAGTAATAGTCCTCATATATATGGTGTTTTACATATTAGACACCAACCTATTTGAGTTGATAGTATTTATTTCAAGCTTTCTATACTTGTGATCACCTCTAATCATGTCTACAACATCCCTCTTTTCTTGGCATTTTATTTGTTTTGAGAGTTGTTTCAACCAATTGATTGTTTAAGCTTGAAATTGAGATCGTTGTGCTTAATGGTTTAATCTCTTCGGATGTTCATTACCAACGGCATGACATCTCTCTCATGCCCAAAACAACCCTTTGTTTGAAACTTCTTTCCATTAGTGGACTTAATGCTCATTCTTGGACTGAAATGACTAAGGAATTAAAAGGTAATTAAAAAAAAGGTATTAAAATTGGAATAAAATGGAGCAATTAAAAGGTAATTAAAAAAAAGGTATCAAAATTGGAATAAAATGGAGCAAGATAATAAAATGGTTTAGGGTTCAATCGGACGTTAATTGAACCTATTGAATCTTGAAGCATTTCATACTAACTAGTGAAGTTTCAACGTCAATCGCTTTCCTTGATCAATATCATGATAGGGAAGAGGTTCATGAGTCTTTCATTGTGCATTTATTAAAATTGTATCCCTTGGTTCATAAGTCATCACACAATGAATTTACGTCGATTGATGGCTTCTGAATCAAGCCTACCACTCCTTTGAGCTGTTTGATGATAAAGAGGGGTAGGGTGGACAAACATCCCCTGAGGATGCTCTGTTTGTGCTCTGTTTGTTGTCTGTTGCAACAGGAGAAACCCAACATTAGTGGATGGCAAGCCACCATTAGTGGGCGGCCGGCCACCACTTTTGGCCTGCCGGCCACTTTTGTTTTTCAGCCAGGCAATTTCCTTTTTTACTACAAAACAGAGTAGAGATAGAGGTGAAAAAATAGTGCAATTCTCTTACTGTAAAACAGAAGCATTTTGGTAGCCAAACAGAGGCATTTTCGAGTGGAAATCCGCGTTCATGCATGAACCATCCCTAGTATTTTGGGGCCCATTTAAATTATGTTGTTATAGTAGTATGTTGTACTTCGAGTGATGAACTTATAATAGTTAATTACTTACTTAGTTCAATTCCCAATTTGTAATAATTAGCTAGTGTAGTTAATTTATTTCAATTGGTTTGTAATAATTAGTTAAGTAGCTTAGCTAATTCATTCATTCGGACCCTCATGTGCGAGGGCGAAATATGTAATAAGTGTGTATGTCTTCTTGCCACACGTCTTTCTCCATTTTATTTCCCTGCTTATGATGGATAGTGTAGCACATCAAATTTTGTTTAGCATTTTCCATGTACGAAGCATCCATTGTCTTGCATGCATAAGGCTCGGTTCATCATGCTAACAAGCATTGTCGTTTAAATACTTCTTTGAAAACGTGCTTAAACTGCATGCTATCAAATCGATCCACATGCCATGTTAGTAGCCAAGCCGATTAATTGCATATTGCATGTGTTGCATTAGTCATTATAGTTAAAGCATGCATTTTTTTAACTCTTTTCCTTTGGCTCGTCTTGGAGTATTAGGTGAGCATTTCTTGCTTTAGCATACCACATGTATGTGATTCTTGCCATGCCAAGCGTGATACCATGAGGCTAAGTGCTTAAGTGGTATACCTGTTTGAATGCCTGTGGATGAAGGCTAATCACTTATATTGGAATAATTTGAGTAATGTACATATGAAATTGCTTTTTCAAGTAGTGCATATTCAAAACATTTTCAAAACACAAATGAAATCAAAGAGTTCCAATTTTTGCAAATTAGTCTATACTTGTGTGCGTCACATAGTAAAAATAGCCTAATAACCAGATCAAGAGCATATAATGTAAATAAGATTCATATCATGATTAGTAGAGGCCGATCTTTGATCGGGCGAGTGAGGTGCTCAATTCATGACCTTCCCCTCGCATACCTAAGTTCCTGAGCCGAGACACCTTGGTGATAACGAATAAGCGGCCTTTGGCACGAGTCTCGGGTTTCCTAAATTTCCTAAAATATATTTAGGTGGTGACTCTATATTTAGAAAAATAATCCATTTTTGGCATTTTGATTCAAAATCGATTTTCCAAAAGAATTGCCAGATTTTGACTCATTTGTGTTTATTTATTTCACATTGCACTTGTGGAATCAGATTCAGAACCACAGGAGTCTGAACTGTAGGGCTAGTCGTATTCGAAAGGAGCACAAAAAGCAAGCTACAGAGTATTTTCAGGAGATGTTTATCCTCTCTGCCCTTCCCTATCATGAAGATGATCAAGGAAGGAGTAGATTCAATTCTCAAATCATCAATTATTGCAAATTTGTTGCATAATGATCTTAGAAACGATAGGACAAGAGCTCAATAAAATGAAAGAAAAGACAAACAACACCTCCTCCCTATCATGGAGTTACCTCAAGGGAGGGGGTAGACTTGCTTCATGAATCATCAAACATCACTAAAATAGTATGCGATGATTTGAGAAGCAAGAGGTTCAGTATAACGTCCGATTGAACCTAACCAAATTTTATTATCTTTTTGCCTCTTTTACTCCAATTTTATTAGCCCTTTTTACTTTACATTTTCATTTTCTTATCTTTTCTTCCTTTTTGTCCAAAGGTGATGATTACGTCCACTAAATCCAAAGTAATAAAAAGTAGCAAGCATGACTTGACCCGAGAAATGAACTTTTGAAGCCTTTTTCCATGGAGGAAATTACAAAGGAAGAATCAAACTTATTTACAAGCAATAATGAATTTAGATTCAAACTCGAAATGAGCGATAATGACTCCAAATCCAAACTCTATAATAAGCTATAATGACTCTTTCCTTCATGATTTACAAGGGTCTAAATGGAAAATTAGTCCCTTAGTAAGTAATGCATAGGCGATAAAGGGAAGTGTCAAACAAAAGATCATACTTAGCATAAGAGAGATGTAATGCCTTGATAATGAGCCTCCGAAGGGATTAAACCATTTACCATGAGGGGCCTCTTTCTTATGCCTTGAGCGGTGATCTATTGTTTGATACAACTCTTAATCAAAAGAAATAAAGAAATGAGGGAGATTGCAAAGTATGAATGAACAAGTGGATGGTTACAATGGTGTGAATATGTACATGAAAGCCAAAAAAATGAAAGAAAAGACTATCAACTCAAATGGATTGGAAACTATGGCTTATACACCAAATCCATGAGGACTTACAACAACACAAGGATAAAATTCAAAGCATAAATTAAATAAACACATTAAACAACCCCTAAACTCCAAAAAAAAAAAAAAAAAACAGTGGTTAAAACCAAAAGAAACAAAGTAGAAAAAGACAAATCTACAAGCTATGGAACAAGGCCTAAGGAAGGGTGGCTAAAACTCTCCTCTTTTTGGGAGGTTTAAATCACATTTTTAAGCTTCAAATGGCTTTGAAATCAATATAAAAACACAAGAAAAAGAGAGAGAAAAGATGGTGAAAGAGTTCAAAGATTACCCCTTTAAAGAGAGGAAAAGCTTCCTAGTTAACAAACCACAAGCTAAGCACTCTCAAGAGGTTGAAATTATATTCACAAATGTTAGCAAAAGTTTCAATTTTAAGCTTAGAAGGTGTATGTATGGTGTATATATATTGCAAGAGAGAAGGGAAGTGTGTTGGACAAGTTATAGCTCTCGGCCAAAATTTTCTAACCCCAAACCATAAAGGGGAGCTTGTATTTATAGAAAAATAGGTTCTCACATCGGAAATATCTGTAAAGAGATAGCTGGTACAAGGCATGCACACGAGGACAACCGGCTGTTACAAAATATCTGCTTGCGCTAAACATGGCCAGCCGCCCGGCTATGAAAGGGTACGGCCAGCCACCTAAAAATGGTCTGCTGGCCACTTGTTGGCCAACTCTTCTCTAAGTGGTTAGGCTAGAAAAAATAAGGTTTTGGTTCAAATGGGGTGTAAGGTTTAAGTTTTAAAGCTTGAAACCGAAGCCTTTTGTTGAAAAAAATTGAACGATTGCACAACATACCATTTCATCATTGAGTGTTTAGAGTGAAGCGCCCAAGTCTTAAGGGCGGTCAAAATGGGGTGTCTACAGTTACCCCTCTTTGACAGAGCTCGGAGTCATGAAATAACATGAGTGAATGTCAAAGTCCGAAGATGACCCATTTGACAAGACTGTAAAACTTGGGCAAGCAATCAAAATGTAAATGCAATTGGTTGAACTCAAAAGTTGCCTATGTATCCCTTTGCAAAGAATCAAACTAGCATAGTTTAAGGGCAAAATACAAATGTTATGCACAAGAATACTAGGAAATTGGACTTACACGCTTCACAAAGCCAATAATTTTGCAAATCCATGATCATGTAAAACAATGCAATGAATAATAACAAGATGACAGCATAAGAATCGAACAAGCTTCAAGCTTAAATCAAAATAAGTCCAACCGTGTTTCACATGAAAATGAGTAAGTAAACAACAATTCCAAACACGTTTCACGTGAAAGGAGGAAAGAGGGTGTAACTAACAGGCGTATCTCACCATATTTCATATGGAGAGAGGGAAGGTTTAACCGGGTAAAAACAACAACCTAACGCGTTTCATGCGAAATAAGGAATAGTGGTGTAACCAATAGGCATATCTCACCGTATTTCATACGAAGAGAGGGAAGGTTTTAACCAAGTAGAAACAATATCCTAACGCGTTACACGCAAGAGGAGGGAAGGATGGTGTAACCAACATGCATATTTCACCGTATTTTATACAGAGAGAGGGAAGGTTTTTAACCAGGTGAAAGAAACATCCTAACGCGTTTTGGTGGTGTAACCAACAGGCGTATCTCACCGTATTTCATACAAAGAGAGGAAAGGTTTTAACCAAGTGAAAGCAACATCCTAATGCGTTTCACGCGAAAAGAGGGAAGGGTGGTGTAACTGATAAGCGTATCTCTCCATATTTCAGGAAAGGTTTTAACCAAGTGAAAGCAGCATCCTAACGGGTTTCACGCGAAATGAGGGAATGGTGGTGAAACCAACAGGTGTATCTCGCTGTATTTCCTACAGAGAGAGAGAAGGTTTTAACCAGGTGAAAGGTGGAAACCAAACTACGTTTCACGTAGAGAGGGTATGAGAAATGTAAGCCTAACTATGTTTCACTTAGAAAGAGTAAAAGATACAAGCCAAATCACACTCCTGTGATGAAGATGGATATGATAAAATGAAAAGCATAATGCACATGGATGCAACACAATTGCTGTAGTTGGTGTGGAATATGATATGATGCATGCTCTATGCAACATAACATATAACATAATAAACAAAAAGCGGTGGTTTTGAAAACACCTCATAAAGATCTCCAACTTATAGTTCAGAGGTCCTCAAATGCTCAAAAAGGATACAACTTGCTCAAGCTTGAGATCAGGAGACTTTCCCACTTCAGAGAAATGACAGGACCTAGAATGGTGCATCCATAATGACATTTCAAAATTTTCTGTAACCAAAACACACCTAAATTCTTTAATCTTCCACTTTATAGATGAATACAGGATCAAATATGCACAAAATAAGCAAGATCTCAAGAAAATAGGTCAGGAACCACTTAATAGGTACAGCCGGCCAAAAGATGGGTCGGCCGGCCAATTGTTTGTACGGCCGGCACCTGTACTGCTTTCAGGGGCAGTCTCGGGTTTTCACACCAGAGACTCTTTAAAAAAAAGTTTTAGCCCACTTTTTCATACACATGCCATCCGAAATCACACACCCTCTCTCTATAGGTTCTCTCTCTCTCTCTCTCTCTCTCTCTCTCTCTCTCTCTCGATCGATCGATCGATTTTTCCTCTACTCACTTTACCGAACGACCCACACAAACTTTTTTCGTAAAACCCATTTGGCCATCTACGTTTTGAGCTAAATAGATTTTGTTTCGGTTGAGTTTTTGGGTTTCTCATTATTTTTGGCTCATTCTCATGGGTTTTTCTTGGTTTTTTATACTCTCTTTCAAGTTTTCACTTTTTTCTCTCTTTTTCTCTCTCATAGGGCTTGGTTTTGGGGTTTTTACCTATTTTCCTCATTTTTCTTGCTTTTCTCTCACCACCCACTACATTCTCCATGGCTGACAATGTTTCACATGATGGTGCCCTTCCCGAGGTGCCCATGCTCCTACCCACTCCGAGAGTAGAAGAACCAATGATAGACGAGGCCAATGGGGTAGTAGAAGACATTGCCGCCGACATTGCTATGAAAGAGATCTACCCTCCGGAGACTGAGCCTGAGTTTCTGCCACTAAAGGTGAGGGCTTTTGATCAAGCCATCTATCACCCCCGCACACATGCGATGGCTCTTGGCAACATGTTGCGGTTTGAGGACTTTACTCGGGGCGCACCCAAGGACTTTCTCTTGAGGGAGTGTGCATCATATCTCTCCCACAACACCTCTAAGGTAAGAACCTTTGCTCATTTTTATGCACTTTGCTTGCTTTGATATTCATTACAATCTTCATCTATCATGCATATAACAAATTCTTCTCTTTCAACACAAGGTGATGCTCTCGCCTGGAGAGGCTATGTGGGAGTGACTGCGAGAGACTGGTACCAGGAGCTCCCCGCTCGAGTTAGAGAGTTGGTTGATGTGGCAGGCTTTAGCCTATTCTACTCGGGGGCTATCATGACTACAAGCTAGTCAATCCCTGCTCGGTGCTTTGGTGGAGAAGCGGTGGGACACCACCAAATCCTTCTCTTCTCCTCCACAGGGGAGATGACGATAACCCCATACGATTTTTCTATGATTATAGGGCTGCGAGTAAGGGGTGATCCGATCCCCTTCGACATTGACATGGGCCAGTGGGAGGCCGCTTTGATTTATCTGCTTAGAGCACGCCCTCCCTTGGACAGGCCGGCTATGGTGAGGTACAGTTGGTTCTATAACCATTTCCATAGGAGTTAGCCAGAGACTCAAGAGCTGATCTAGCAATATACCCGAGGCTTCTTGATCTACCTTCTCAGTACCACCTTATTTGCGAACAAGTGGAACACCGTGGGTCTATATATACTCATTGCCTTGGTGGTGTTGCCCCGGGTCCATTTCTATGATTGGGGTGGTGCTAGCCTCGCCACCCTGTATGGATTTATGAGCTCGGATTCCCGCAAGAAGGGGAACAAGGTCGGAGGCTACTACAGAGTTTAGGAGGTACATACTGCATTTTTTGTTTCCATTTCTATTATAAACAATGCTTTCTTCTTTGCACTTTCTGTCTTTATTTTTGTATCTGCCTGTATTTATGTCTCTTCCTGTTGACTCATAAACCGATCTTTTCTTGCAGCTTTGGGTATATGCCTACTTTCCCACCCTTGCCCCAGTACCAAGAGATGAGGTAGAGGTAATTGTGCCTCACTCCAGGCGATATGACAACAAGTGCTTCCCTTGGTGCCACAGTACTACCGCATTCGACTACTACGGTCACTTCTTTCGATATAGTGACGGTGCACGAGGTAATCTGAAACTCATGCCCATTCCATTCCAGTTCTATGGCTTCTATTCCATACTCTAACAACTGACAATTGTGAATTCTCTGTCTACAGGTGACGTGGCAGCCATGGGTGGCCATGCCGACGAGGATGACGGACGAGTATATTGGGTCCTAGGATACCTCCAGGTTGTGGATCTTGCTGGAGGGTCCTTTCTGTCAGACCTGGTACTTTAGGGAGATGTTCGTGCGCCAGACCTTGGTTCTACCAAACCCCGTTGTTCCTACTCCACTCCCCGCATCCATAAGGATTGTTGATAGCCTACCAGTCGAGGCTATTATGCAGTTTATGGTGGGGCAAGACGCCGATCTCTTCCTTAGGGTTGGGGACTACACCGAGTTCATTCGGACCCACCTAATGCCTCCTCTGACCAGAGCTCATGCGGGAGACGCTGCAGATGTTCCTGCTGCTGGAGGTGCTATTCCTGCGACTACGTCTTATACTGAAGAGGTTGCCCCTGACGTACATGTTGCTGGTCTGCCTATGATCCCAACCCCGATTACATACTGGCAACCTAGTGGGACTGCCCACCAGATCCTGGTTAAGTACCTAGAGGAGCGCGAGTACGTCAAGGATCCCGAGGTGCAACAGGTATGTACTTTGTCTTGCATTTTATGTTTCATATTTCCTTTTCAGCATACTGATGTTCAAACTGAGTTGTAGGTGCTAGTGGAGTACGTAGACAGCCTCTTTCAGTTTGTCGACTCCCTAGTCCAGATGGTACAGAGAAGGGAAGCCCTGCTCACCTACCATGGTCATTAGATACTCTACTTTTCTCATTCATCTAACTGCTCTAATTCTCTTCTTGCTATACTTATACTGTTTCCCCACCAAATTGTACTGATACTCTGTTTCTTGTTTTCAACCTCTGCCTGTACCTAGGGCACTGGTGGCACCAACAGTACCTCCTCTGGCTGTAGGGAGGAGAGGTAAACAGGCTCTTGTACGCAGCAGGGGTAAGGGTAGAGGTCAGGGCAGAGGTAGAGGTACCCAGAGTTAGAGTGGAAAGTCTCAGGCATAAGAGACTTCCTCATCTTCAGAGCCAACTTTGAGTGGAGATAATGTTGAGACTAGTGGCGCTGAGGGGACAACGAGCTAGCGCTCTGGGTCTGAGAGTGAAGAGGATGATGCTGGCTCTGAGTCACACTCCTCTGACGACAATAGTGCTAATGGTGACAGTGATTTTGAGTCCCCTCCTCGGAAAAGGGCAAAGAGGGCCTCTCGACACACCTGATGCTAATTTTAGCACTCTTTTTACTCTTTTCTTTTCTTTTGGTAGTTCAAAACTTTGTATAGCTTCAGATAGGCCTTTACTTTTTGTTTTGAAAACTTGTATTTTCTCTTTTGTAAAAACAATGATCGGGGTCGAACCCTGCAGTTTTATAAAAGAAAGGATTTTTGTTTTCCATAGCATCTCAAGCATGGCAACAGCACAACACTTGCATAAAATTGATTGTATTACTGAAACTAAAACTGAGTATGATCACATTTGAACGAGTTCTTAACCAGATATTGAGCCTACAACTGACCAAAATATAAAATACAACTCAATAGAAGAAAAACAAAGTAAAAACAACTTAAACACAACTATTTACACTTGCTAGAAACAAAAGACTCAAAACAAGACTCAAAAATAAAAGGGGCCAACATAACACTGTCGCCCAGTTGTCTGGTCAACATTCTTGGTCGGCCAGCCAACAGAATGGATGGTCGGCTGGTGAAATGGCCAGCCGACCAAGACTTGCGGCTGGACAGCTGGTAACAACTTTCGACAAAACTTCATCTTTTGCTCATTTTTCTCTGAAAATGGAGATTTTTCTTACTGAGAGGCTCAAAGATTGGACGGCCACTTTGGACGGCACGGAAAAGATAAATTTCAATAGTTTCAACATAAACGCTATTTTTCTGTTGAGTCACACCTCGTTTTGTTTTCCGTTCCTTCATGCCGTTGCCCTGATGTTGGGACCCATTCACTCATGTGTTTCTCTTTGGATCATATAAGATGTGTCCAACTCTTGAAGAGTTTCAAGCTTTAATGGGCTCTCATCGAAACGAGGAGATTATCCCTCAACCCCGTTTTGGCCATGCATGGGCTCTTGAACGGATGTGTAGGCTTACTTTATATGAGGCTCGATCCTTGGTTCATGACAGGGAGTTAGATATACCTGGCTTGATTCATCGATTTTCCAGTATCAGAGACAAAAGTGACCTTCCCTGGTGAGGTTAGCTCAATATGTCCTCTGCTTATGTTTACTCACACACTTCCTACTTGCCCCTAGTTGCAACGAAACTAGCATTAGGTTGATTGAAGTGGCCCAACGCCTCAAGGAGGGTCAGAGTTGCATAGGTTTGGCATTGACCGAAACTTTAATGGGTTTGGACACTTTCCATCGGCTAGAGACTTCTTAGTTTGCGAGGAGTCCACCGCTTCTCCAGATATTGTTTCCTACCATTCCTCATTTATGATTCTCACATCACTCTAGCACTCAATCTCTATTATCTCTTAAAGCATTTTCCTTACTTTTTCTCTCAACGCACATCTCTTTATTCTTTAATCTCTCTTCTTTTTTGTCCCTTTCCAAGTGTGGTTGATGGATAAGCGAAAGGCTGTGGACCCTTGCCCTGAGTATTCGGTCATATCCTACTTCTTTCGCCCGTTGCTAGTGGACTTTTCCACGGAGGGGTTGTGGTGCAACTGGATGTGCAGCAGATTTACAACTGACATCGCTTGGCGTTGCCCTTGGCTGAACTTAGCTGAGATAAGCTACAACATGTCTCGCCAGCCGGGTATACAGTTGACCGGCCTTATACACTATGTTTTCTACTTCCCATTCTGATTCAGACACCAGTTTAGATGTGATCAGACCCGTCCAGATAAGGGCGTGGAATACCCTGCTCCATTTCCAGTCTGTGCTTCGCACTAGGCTCAATACCTCGCTGCTTGGAGGACGAGAGAGCTTTTGGCCCCTACTACAAGCTTCAGTTGTGCTCTTTCTAGCGAATGCTTGGCTTGGCTTGAGAACGAGACACAAGTTGGGCCATCCTTGGCTACAGAGACTTCTAAGAGTGCGGGCAAGAGACAGAGAACTATCACCTGACTTATCTGTGCCCTTAGTTTATTGCTTTGACTTTTCTTTTCAAGTTTTATGATGTAAAAGCAACTTTGACTTTAACTTGAGAGTTAGAGGGTGTACTTGTGTTGAAATCATGTAATTAAAGTTGCGAGTAATGAAAACTTTTCTTTTTGATCCAAAGATTGGTCTGTATTGTAAAAAGTGAAATTTTGAGAAAATCAGCTTCATTAAAACTTTTCAAAACAAATTTTCGCAAACGGTTATTACCTAACACACATGGAATCAATTCTTAAGAAGTACAGTCCCGAATCAATAAGATCATAACTGCCCACAATAGCATTCACCTTCACTATCGTTTTCCCCTTACTTTATCTTGCAACTGGCCCCTTTTGTTGACACAACCAAATTAACTGATGGCGAGATGGGCTGAGCAGTAATGGATAGGAAAGTTGAGTTGAAAATGGTTATGGTTGAATTTCAGGATGAAGTTGCCTACGTATCCCGAAGATAGGAATCAGGCCTTACATAGTTTGGTTAAGGTTCACTCGAGTATTAACTCTCTCTTTTTGCGCTCTAACTTTTGCCAAGGCCGCCCTTTCGGATTTTCAACCTTGCGAGCTCTCTTTATTTCCCATTTTTTCACGCTCTAACTTTTGCCTAGGTCTCCCTTCCTAGTTTTCGGCCTAGCAAGCCTATCAAGGATAGTATTTCTTCAACTTGTCCATATTGATCGATTACAAGAACTCCAAGCCATCTAAATCCATAAGGATGATTGCTCTTCCTGACCAGATAGATTTGATCATGTAAGGACCAGTCCAATTGGATCAGAACTTGCCCCTAGGGTCATGGATGGGAGTTTGGTTGTCTTTGAGCACCATATCTCCTCTTTAAGGTTTCTGGATTTGACTTTCTTGTTGAAGGCCCTGGCGATTCAGCTCTAATATCCTTGGACATGATACAACACCTTCAACCTTCTTTCGTCAAAAAACATCAACTCTTCGAATCTGTTCAGCTGCCAATCTGCCTCTGTTATCTAACACTCGGCCATGATTCTCAACGATAGTACTCCGATCTTGATTAGCAAAACAAATTCCATCCCATATACCAAAGAGTAGGGGGTTGCCCCTGTAGATGTTCAAATTCAAGTCCCATAACCCTAGAGTGCAAAAGGTAGTTTATCCGGCTAGTCTTTGTAAGTCTCCACCATCTTTCACAAGATGTTTTTGACGTTCTTTTTTGTGGCTTCAATGACTCCATTGGCCTGCGGTCTATATGTTGATGACTTATGAAAAGTCACATTGTATTTCTCAAGAAAATCCACCACCTCTTTCTTGAAGTGTGAGCCGTTGTCTGATATGATCTCATTTAACACCCCATACCTGCAGATGATGTTATTCCTGATGAACTTGGCTACATGTGATGCTTTCAACACAAAGTACGACTGCGCTTCCACTCACTTGGTAAAATAGTCGATTGCCACTAAAATAAACTCGTGTCCATTCAAACCCTTTGGCAAGACTGCTCTAATGACATCAATTCCCCAGACTGAAAAAGACCATGGTGAAGTTATATTGTAGAGCTTTGAAGCGGGATATTTATACGATTAGCATAGATTCGACATTTGTGGCATCGCCAAACAAAGTTGATACAATCATCCTCCATGGTTGACCAATAATGATTAGCATAGATTTGACATTTGTAGCATCGCCAAACAAAGTTGATACAATCCTCCTCCATGGTTGACCAATAATATCCCTGCCTGAGGATCTTCCTGGCCAGCATCACACCATTCATATGGGCTCCACACTCTCCTCCACGGATGGCCTCCATGAGACGCTTTGACTCTTCCTCTTCGACGCAAAGCTTATGCATTCCTAGATGGTCCTTTTTGTACACCTTACATATCATATGATGAACTGAACGGCCAAATGTCGTATTCCCCGTTTAGCTTTGGCATTTGCCACGGATGGATGTGCATCCTTCTCCAAAATGTTCCAAATGTCATGATACCATCCAATTAATTCATTCTAAATCAAATTTTTACAAAACTACATATTAGACTCTAAAAATCATGCTGATCACAAGTATTTAATTGATTTCAATTTCTGGCAACTCTAAGGTCTTCAATTTGCAGTTTAAAGTTATAACTTCAACAAGTCTTCCTGCGAACAACAGATATCAATTTAAAATCTTATAAATCACATCATTAGACATGCAATTTCATAATAAACACAAAATCAATAAACACATCAAGATGCAATTAGCTGACTAATTAATCAGATGCATGTTCGGGTTATTACATTGTCCCCACCTTAAAAAGTTTGGTCCTCCAAACTTGTCTTATTGCGTCACAAAACGAATTCGGGTCCCATTAGTCTTTCACTTTCCCGTTGCACCACTAATTCTTTCTTCTTCTTTTTTTAATACAATAATACAGAAAGTCGATCGAATTTCCCCCCAAGCAATTATGCCACAGAAGTTCATTCCAATTCTTAATTATATAACAATTCACAGTTCAATTCGGTAATTTGTTTCAGTGTTATGATCATTTGCAGTCATTCAAACTTCTAAAGCAAATCCATATATCCATTCCAAGATAGTGAAGTCAATACCATCGTAGTCCATCACATGATGTACATCTTTCACATATCCCAAGAATCAATTGTAAATAAGGTAAAACTGATGCAGTCAATCATAGGACGTATAAAAGTCATATATTGCCAAGTAGTTGAGGTTTCAATCCCAAGTCCGCTGTTAACGATTCTCGTACAATTGAATTCAGATTTGGTAACGCAAATGCAACCATTCCCTAAACAATCAAATTCATGGTAGCAAAAGTAATACCGAGGCATTCCATCTTTAGCATAATACATGTGTTCCAATCTGTTAGCGGTAAGTATCGTTCATAATCGAATAGTTTGTTGTTAATAATTCACATAAGATTCTCAAAGCAAGGTAAATGTTCAAATCATAGTTAAGTTCTCGATCTACCAATTTCCTTAGCAACATAGCCCGATCATAATATTCCAAAAAGTCATGGTTCCAAATGTATACAATAACTCCTTATCACAGTCCATTACAGTACGTTCCATATCCATTCGTTTTCAGCATACCACATAGTTCGAACGTGTCAACGTAGTTCAAAGTTGTCAAGCATAATAATTCATATTAAATTGTCTAAGTACGGTATAAAGGTCTAACCCAGCAAATCTCAAAGTTCACAAGTCCAAACAATTTCCATAACATAGGTAATTTGTCAAATTCATAGCGTTGCAAAGCATCTCATATAATCTATACCAATTCATAAGTCTCAAGAGCGTGCATTCGTTAACTATAGTTCAATCTTGTCATTACCCTTTGTAGACTCTTATGTTCAATATCAATAAGTCACATGTAACCCGTCAATTCAAATAACCGTCTACGCATCAATAGAAATCAAAGTATAAGTTCGCAATCCCAATAATTCCATAAGTTCAGTCAATGTTCACAAGTCATGTCAAATCAAGAAATGTACAATTCTCACACTAATTTCCACATAAATATTTTGCATATAATTAAGATAATGCATGCATCAGCTATCTCAGTAATCTGGGTCTTTTTTGAAACTAGGGTGTAAACCCTTCCTTGCCTCAAACTGCAGGAGTAAATGTCACAGTTGTTCTTGGTGTCATTGGTGATCCAATCCCACTAGTAACAGGTCTCTCATTGCTTGGGTGAGCTTGTGGACAAGATTTAGCTAAGTGTCCTTTCTTTCCACATCTAAAGCAAGCTCTGAATAGGTGGTGACAAAGGCCCCAATGTTGTTTCCCACACTCCCTACATGTAGGCATATCTTTGCTCCCTTTACTTTCCCGACTTGTATTGTCAAAAGTTCTTGAATTTGATTTTTCATTCACAGAGGTCATTGAATCACTGGTAATTTCAACTTTATGTTTCTTTTGTTTCTTACTCTCTTGCTTGGTTAATGATATTGATTCGGACATCTTTAGAGCCGCTATGTTTGCCTCGGACATCAAAGCCCTATCAAGGACATCGACAGACTTTGACAATTTTAGAACATTGACCCGATCAAGTACTTCAACGTTGAGTCCACCTTCAAATTTCCTAGCTTTCTTGCAGTCAAAATCGACCATGTGTGGCGCATATCGAGCAAGCTCCGTGAATTTGGCTTCATATTCAGCCACAGACATAGTACCCTATTTCAACTACTCAAATTTCGTTTCTTTGCGGTCTTCGATACATTGGGGAAAATATTTCTCATAAATTGTCTCTTTGAACTGAGCCAAAGTCATGGAACCATTATGATCACGAATGAGCATCCGCCACCTTCTCGCTTCCTCTTGCAAAGTAAAGGTTGCCAATAAAACCTTTTGCACCTCTGAACATGGAAAACCTCAAATAACTTTTCAATTTCCAACACCCATGCTTCAGCTTTTAGTGGCTCCAACCCTCCCTGGAATATTGATGGCTTCATTTTATTGAACTTTTGGGTTAGAGCTATGATGTCATCATTATTGATCGGTTCAATTTGAACAAGTGGCGAAGGAGGAGGTGGAAATGGTTGTCTCTGTTGTTGCCTCAAAGATTCAGCCAATAATTCAACCATTCTTTCCAACCGGTCTATTCTTCCATATGATGATTTAGTTTCATCTGTATGTCTTGTGTTCTCCATCGGTCTATATACATGTGAGTAATAATAAACATAGGAGAATTCATGTTCACATAAGTCACTTATTTCATCAAATTACATATTAATCCTCATTGCTTCCTTGTTCATGCTCATTCCACATATTCATCTAGGTCATATAACTTTCATGCTCATGCTCAAACAATAATCAAAGCTACTCAAGTAGTCTCATATACGTCATACTCAAGAAAAGAATTAGAAAGAGCGCACACACACACACACACACATATATATATAATTTTCATTCTCTTGTTCACATGGAGGTCAAAAATTCATATCTTAACTCAAATGCTTGTAGCACAAATGTAAATAATCCCAACACTTTTCTAGACTTCCTATTCCTCAATTGGACACATATGTGGGTAAATTAACTCGTGCTCTGATACCATTCTTCCATGACCCAAATCCACGCCTATAGGTTTAGCGTCATAACCGGCTAACAATCCAAGATTACCAAAGGCCTTCCTATACAAATCAAAATAATTGGGCAAGCGGAAGCTTAGTATAAAAATATATATAACAAGTAGTCCAATGAGCTGTGATTCTATATGGAATAACACATGCACATAACGTTAATTTACCCACTCTGTATTACATACATCACAACTTGTACAAAAACATTTATATACATAGACACACATAACAAAATCTCAACGCCATGATTCAAAACTAGACAACGGTCCTATAGACCTAGCCTTAACTCGGAGGCACCAAAATCTTAAAAGGCTCCAAGTGGTGGCTCGACTAACGGTGTTCCTCTAAGCTTGATCTTCATATCGTCCACTTATACATATATATATACACATAGTGAGCTAAAGCCCAATGAATAACGTTAAAGTAAAGGGGTTAGTGAACGAAATCTGAACATTTCATAATCATAAAATAGATCACAACTTAATCATTCTCATATCTGAACATAATAATGGTATATCCAATAGAACAGAACATATCGTCTTCCGAACAGAGTAATCGGTTCCGGATACCGATTAAACATATCACCACTTTGTCAAGTGGCTAATGAGATCTCGTAATCACATACATGTCATGGACCTGCATTAACATGCTCTCCCCCATGACTTGGGACCATTCTTTAGATGTCATTGTAGGTTCGAAAATGGGACATTCATTCACTTAACAAAATAACGTTTCAGAAAACATAACATATCGAATATCATTTCAAATATATTTCATATGAACATCTCTTTACAGTAATGTTACTCACAGTGCTTAATTAAACGATACTCCTTAACGGCTCAACTTGCAGAAATATAACCAAGCACAACATATCATAACATATTCAATTTATGCATCAATTCATAAACTAATTTGATTCATCCGTTACTTGTTCACTAAATTGTTCGTATTTATTCTTTAATTTCCTTCGTGTTCATGCTATGCATATGGATGTGAATTACATGTGAAAACCATGTAAATGAAGGCCCGGTAATCAGAAAAATGGAAAGAAAGCAAAACAAAAAAAACTGCCCTGTAGGTCGCAGTGCGGTGGCCTGGCCACTCGTACGAGCAGAATGCAACGTTGAGCAAATGAAGATTGGCCTCTCAAGCGGTGGCCTAGGCCGCTCGAGCAATCTGGGTTGAATGCATTCTGAAAACTACTGAAAAATGAAACTTTCTCCATTTTACAAACCAACTCCAATTTCATGCAAATCAAGGCTCAAAACCCTTTAAAACACTTTCAATTTCATAGTTCTAACTTCAAACCAAATCATAACTTTAAAACAAAACTCAAGGTTCCATTTAAAGATCGAAACTTTGAATTTTAAGGGCAAAATCAAGAATCCATGCATATATAAAGTTCTCTAGTTAAACTCCATGGAATTTCTCCTCAAATTTGAGGAACTATGCAAGAAACAAATGATTGAACATGAAAAATGCCATGTATGATCAAATCTTAAGCTATTCCTTACAAGCCTTCTCTTTAGTGTTCTTAACATCAACCCAATTCCTAAATTTCACGTAGCTTCTATGATCTCATCGAGGATACAACTTAGATTCAAGAAATTAGAAGAAAATTCTCACCTTAGATGGTTGATTTGGTGAAGATTTGACTTAATTCTCCCTTCTTCTTCATCTTCTTCCTCTTCCTTCTCTTAGTCTCTAGAACTCTCTCAATATCTCTCTCTAGATTTTTTTATTTTTTGTTGAGTCTAACACTAAGGCTCATATATAAAAATATGTATATATATAATATTTAATTAAATCCACTTAATTCATTCTAAATTAGGCTTTTATAAAACTACATATTAGACTCTAAAAATCATGTTGATCACAAGTATTTTATCAATTTCAATTTCTGGCACCTTTAAGGCTTTCAATTTTCAGTTTAAAGTTATAACTTCAACAGGTCTTCCTATGAACAACGAATATAAATTCAAAATCTTATAAATCACATCATTAGACATGCAATTTCATAATAAACACAAAATCAATGAACACATCAAGATGCAATTAGCTGACTAATTAATTATATGCATGTCCGGATTATTACACCAATTTAGTGTGAACAGAAGTGCATGTGTGCACAACGATTATTATATTTATTTATATTTTATAAACTGAACATGATAATTAGGTGTATAACATTTAAAAATTGAATCTTATCCCAAACCCACTCCTCACTCTCCAACTCTTTCATGTGCAACTTCCTCAATTACATTACTTTTGTTTTTTTAATTTTTTAATTTTTATTTTTATTTTTATTTTTATCACAAAGTATACGTCTGTAAGAATTAACTTGTTAATTATACAAATATATCTATAAAAATGTAGGCACATGTATACACCAATCACTAGTTTATTACGATATGTAAAGCAAATTAAAACTTCAATTAACATGAGAATTGTTCTTCCTTTAATCATTGATTTTAAACAAACTGAAATTTCTGTAACAATTTTGAATAGAAATTAGTAATCATTAACTGTATAATATATATATATATATATATATAGATATACTCACTTTTTGGTTATTTGTATAATATATATATATATATATATAGTATGAGTGTAAAAAATGTGTTTGGACCCACAAATCTGACTTAAAATTACATTTTTCACATACTGAATTTAAACAGACTGCTGGAGCGACTAAGATTGCGCTCAAGGGGTGAATAAGGACTTGCTGGATCTTAGACTTCTAAAGGACATACCGTTCGAGCGAACAATTCAGACTTACAGTAACTTAGGATTCAAAAACTCAAAGCTGACCAGGCCTAAAGACTGCTCAAGCAATCAAAGTT
Organism: Camellia sinensis; assembly: GCF_055761805.1. NCBI lineage: Eukaryota > Viridiplantae > Streptophyta > Magnoliopsida > Ericales > Theaceae > Camellia > Camellia sinensis. The sequence goes on from NC_138965.1 coordinate 91,003,109, forward strand.
ATGCTCTAGCAAACTACACTAACTGCTCTGGTACTCAAACTTCAAACGGACGTAACTCTCTCATTCAAACTCCATTTTAAGCAAATCTTGAGTCTAAAATGAAGTCTTGGAGATAAGTTAAGCAATTGTTCTAGTCTCACATCCAAATGATACATCAATTAATGTTCTGAGAGGGTAATTTATATGAATATTGGGCTGAGCTAGACAATGGGCCGTTATGGGCCACAGTACGAAGGGCTGAGTAAAAAGGCCTCAAAACCAGTCCGGTCCAAGCAGGACTTAAAGTTAAGACCGGTCCCAGAAGTGCATTGTTATCTCGGTTCGGGAGAGCGCGGCAGTTCGGTCGCTGGGTCACCACCCTCAGAGTTAGTCCGGTTGCAGCATATTACGGTTAGCCTAGTCGTGTCTTCTAAACCGAAGTATGATAAGCCTTCTTCAAGATACTTCTGTGTTTGTTCGGTTCGACACTTCTATGGATAGCTCAGTCTGGGCATGCGAAGCCGAGATAGAAGCAAGGAAAAGAAGAGCCGGACTGAAAGTTAGATCTGTCATACCTGCATATCTAGTAAGGCAATGGTATTTTGGTCTCATAGAAGTCTGACCATGGTAAAACCATCTCACTTGGTTTAAGCAGTGAGGAAGGTGTTGAAGGATAAGCATTGTCTTTCAGGAGTATGAATCCTAGGAGGACTCTGCATGGAGGAGTAGAAGTCCTATTAGGACTAAGCCACACGGAACCTATAAAAGCTCACAAATATCACCTATGGAGAGGTAACACAACTTTGATTCCTGAATGCACAGAGCTTTTGTCTACTTGTCTATTTTGCTGACTTAGGCATCGGAGAGGTTTCCAGCACACACCCGCCGGCTAGCTCACGTTTGTGTTTTCAGGAAGTAAAGCGACGACGTTTGGAGGAGCGCAGACTTGATCAACAGGATTATACGAGAAGATTTATTTCTTTCCCGTACAATTGGCGCCGTCTGTGGGAATTGCAAACAAGAACAAAACCTCTTGATTAAGCTTTTCCTCTTTAAAAGCAATGGCGCACAACGAAGATTTGCCGCAATCCGCCATCGGCGGACAAACACCAAAAGGGGGGTGCAAGGCGCGAAGGCCTACCTTCTATCCCTCCCATGGTGGACTTGGAGCCACAACAACAAAATCCCAGGAGGGATGCAAGGGGGAGGAGGCCGACTAACAGCCCCGGTCACTCTCATTCACAAAGTCCTGACAGACAAAGGCGAAGGATTGATCCTCAAGTTTTAGAGGACCGTGTAAAGGAGCAAGACGAATTAATACGACGGATGGCGGCGGACATGGAGATTATGAAACGCCAGATGAAGGGAAAAATAGTGGCGACAGGAGAGGGGCGCAAAAACAAGACGCCCCCTCGCCGCTCAGAAGACCGTGGAAGGCATTCCACACCATCACAAGCAAAGAGTAGAAGCCTCAGGACAGGTGATACTCAATCCAGAACCTCCAGAACTCGTTATTCCAGGTCTGAGAGAACGAGATCATTGAGGTCTTACACTGAGGGAAGTACCTATCGACCCTCGCACTCGCACCAAACATCATTCCAAGATCATCCGATTTGTGGATCATGCTGGAAGAAAAGGCACGATGGAAGGAGGATACCAGGGCGCGCAACCCTCACAGGGTATCTGCCCTTCAGCGGTTGGCTCCTCGGACGCATGGAAGCGTCGAGGTCGGAATGCCATTACCACGCCCTGCCTATGAACGAACGGACAAAGCGTTAGCAAGGCTGCAGACCTCGTCGTTCGTTCCGGCAATTGAAAACGCGCCCCTACCTTCAGGCTTCCTTCAGCCCAAATTCACCACGTACGAGGGGAAGACGGACCCCTACATACACCTAAGCCACTTCCGCCAGGTTATGGCAGTATATCGACGAAACGAGGCTTTGATGTGCATCCTCTTCCCATCAAGCCTTGGTGACCTAGGCTTGACTTGGTTCGAAAAACTTCCAGAAGGCAGCATAGCCTCCTGGGCACAATTGGCGGAGGCGTTCGTCACAAGGTTCAGAACGAACACCAAAACCCCGGTGGAAATAGACCAGTTACTCTCCATCAACATGGGCGAAAATGAGACACTAAGATCCTACAATAGTCGCTACTGAGAGACATTCAACCAGATTGGGGACTGCCCCACCAATCTCGCCATTGCACAATACAAAAGAGGCCTTCCAGTCAGAAACAGACTATAGGACTCAATCACCATGACACCGCCCCTCACCATGGAGGCCTTGATGGAAAGAGTGCATCAGCACATCAGGGTGGAAGAGGATGGCGCCCGTGCCAAAACAAAATCTAGCACGACCGCAGTACCAGATAAAAAGACCGCAGCAAAGATCAATACGGTAGAACGTCCGAACAAAAACGGACGAGGCAGGCGAGACAACGGTGAGGACCAGGATAAAAGATGGCTGAGAGTCTGCACTGCCATAACCACGGTATTCAAGAAACCAATCTATCGAATTCTGAGCGAAATACACGATGAATCTTTCGTCAGATGGCTAGCTAAGCTAGGAGAAGCACAGAAAGACTACGACGAAAGATCACGATGCACCTTCCACAAAGAAAAGGGGCACCGTACTGAAAATTGTATGCCATTGAGACAACACCTGGAGGAGTTGGTGGCAGCTGGTCACCTGGATAAATACATTGAAGGAGGGATGCAACCAGCCCCCCAGGACCACAATAACCCCAATGGAATGCCAATTGACGCCCCACCTCAAGGAGTAATCAATGTGATACATGGAGTATTTGAACCTGAGCGTGTATGCGAGCTCAGAGGGTCGATCAAGAAGGCTGAGCACTTAAGGGAGGTACTAAGTGCCCAACCTACCGTCAAAAAGGGGAGAACAGAGGCCAAGAATGTCATGTCTTTTTCAGACAAAGACTTGGAAAGAATATATTGCCCTCACAACGATGCACTGGTCATCACCCTTCGCATCAAGGACTACGACGTCAAACGAATTCTGATAGACCAAGGTAGCTCGTGTGAGATAATATACTACGACACCTTCAAACAATTGAAATTGGAAGACAAAGACATGGCACCAGTTGTATCCCCCCTGTAACGCCCTCAAAAATATACATAAAACCCATCACTTTAGACATGCATTGATATAAAAGAAACCAACCATTTCTATTCATCAGAGTAATTCTTACAACTGTGTTACATGTTAACAACAAAAGCAAATGCCCTATGGGCTTACAGCTTTCCAAGTCAACACCTGGTTACACAAAAGAAGAGTACTAACTCTATACAAAATAAGCCCTTGGCTTGATATACATGTAATACAAACAAAATAAACAAAAAAAGAGTCTTCAACTCTCATCATCATCCAAGCTATGTCCTTGGAGGTGGCATACTACCTGTACCTGAAAATAATGTCCCATAAAAGGTGAGCCAACGCGCAGTAGAGATATGCTAAACACAGTATGAGCAATGACTAAAACATTAGCAATTGATAAATGTTCAATTTTCATAAACCAATTCATAACCCATTTCCATTTCATGACCACTATGTTCATGTTTCATTTCAATTTCCATTTCTTATCAATTTCACAATTTACATCAACGGCTCAGAACCTGGCCAACCACTTATATGAGACAGTGACTCATATTAAACATTTCCCATTTTTACAATAGATAAACATACTAGTTGTATCAACATCTCAACAGATAAGCATACAAGTTGTATCCACATTTCAACAGATATGCATATTAGCTATATCAACACTTCCAAAGATAAGCATATGAGTTGTATCAATACTTCCAAAGATAAGCATATGAGCTATATCAACACATTATTTGACAAGCATATGAGCTGTATCAGTGGAGTCCATCCCCTATCTCCTCCCAAACAACATCCGGTTTAGAGGTCCATCCCCTATCTTCCCCTAAACCGTGGAGTACATCCCCTATCTCCTCTCACACACACAACGTATATACACAAAGGTCATATACATAATCAATCAATACATAGCGTTAATGTATTCTATCAACCATCATACTCTATGACATATCCAATTGATTAGTTTTAGTTTGCCTAATCATCACGCATTGTCTACAACAATCAAAACTACCCTCCACCGGTAGCCCAAGAAATTATTTCTAAACAGATAATAAGAGCTCCAACAGATAAAATATCAATGTTTTCAAAAGTGAGCGATTAATAAATCTAACTCCACTATTCAACCATATAATGAACCAATTTCATTATTTCCAACTCAATTCCATATAGCTACGATTTTCCCAAATTAATTATACCAATTAATTTAAACAACAAATTAGGGCTTTTTCCTCCAACTCTCAATATCAACTCAAATGTTCAAATATCACCAACCAACAACTACATCATCATTCGGAAACCCAAAATACATATTATGAGCCCAAAATCACAAAACCCTCTTTAACACATTTTGAAACCCTAAGTCCCAAAATCAACCATTTAAACAATAAGCTCAAAATCTAGGTTAAAACCCATAAGAGTGAGTAGGAATCCCTACCTCAAATTCGGAGCTCAAGGAAAGAAGGTGAAGAACCTCAACGTGCTCCAAAACTCAATATTCTCAGATCAATGTGTAGCCCTCGATGATCAACCCAACTCTTACAAAGGCCGAAGGAAAAAGAAACACTCTAACTAGATCAAACCCTAGAGAGAAGGGAGTTTCTAGAGAGAGAAACTCTCAAAATGTCTTTTTAGAAAGTAAGAGAAAGAGAGAGAATGTAAAAAGTGATTTTAAAATGCCCAGCTGCCAACTGATATACGACATTCCCGCTCGAGCGAAGAACACAACGCTCGAGCGTCAAGAACAAAAAACTAGGTCCGCTCGAGCGCAAAAAGGCCCGCTCGAGCACCAAGACACAAGAATAAAGTACATCCGCTCGAGCACCAAAACCTGTCCGCTCAAACATAGATTTCCCCCTCCCAAAACTTACACCAAAAAGTACTACCCGCTCGAGCTCCAGAATACCCGCTCGAGCGCTACCGCTCGAGCGTGAAAAACATGCTTGCAGAAGTTCTACAGAGCACCAAAATACTGGGAGCGTGCAATCTCCGCTCGAGCGCAAGAAGACCCGCTCAAGGGGACCTCCTAAAAATTGGGCAACAAAGAATTGAAACCAAAGCCTAACCAACCTGTAACAACTCTGTCCAATACATCCTAAAACTCAATCAAGCAGAATTAAAGGACGACAACAAGATAGATACAACTACCAACTTCACGGAACCGAGTCCGGAATACAACAGAACAGTAAAGGGATAACCGGGATCGCTATACCCCCTGATCGGATTCAACTCCATGCCAGAATGGCCAGTCGGCAAAATTATCCTGCCAATCAGGGCAGGAAGCGTGACAAAATAAGTGGAATTTTGGGTGTTGAAGGTCCCTTCCACTTACAACATAATCTTGGGAAGAACATGGCTCCATGCCATGAAATCAGTAGCATCATCCTACCATCAAGTAATGCGGTTCCCCAACGATGTCGGGGTAATTGAAGAGGTCTTTGGAGACCAGATTATGTCCAAGCAATGCTTTGTCACAGTTAATGGCAGCTGCGCTGCCAAGGGATATGTATATTCGATGGAAGAACCTAAGAGCAATGAACTATTCGCAGATGTCAGCAAAGCAGCTGATCAAAAAGCGGTGGAAGACTTGGTAGAGATAAGAATAGATGAAAAGAAACCGGATAAGTTCTTTTTGCTCGGTTCGTCGTTGTCCAGCACTGAGAGATTAGAGGTCTTGCAATTCTTGACCTCTAACATCGAAGTGTTCGCCTGGACACCCTACGACATGCCAGGCATTGATCCAAACTTCATCTGTCACCAACTCAATGTCCACCCATCCACCAGACCAATCATTCAGCGCACTCACAGATCGGCACTCCACTACGCCGAAATAGTGGCAGAAGAAGTGGGAAACCTGTTGGAGGCAGGAGCAATCAGAGAGGTACATTACCCCAGATGGATTTCCAACACAGTCGTGGTACCAAAAAAGAATAGCAAATGGCGTGTCTGCGTCGAATACAAGACAGTCAACAAAGCATGCCCAAAGGACAACTTCCCCCTACCACGGATAGATCAATTGGTAGACCTAACGGCGGGGCACAACCGACTTAGCTTTCTTGATGCGTACAGAGGTTACCATCAGATCGCCATGTACGAACCAGACCAGGAGGTCACGTCCTTTACAACTCCAAGAGGACTGTATTGCTACAAGGTCATGCCCTTTGGCCTAAAGAACGCAGGGGCAACATTCCAGAGAATGGTCACCAAGATGTTTGAGCCGTTGTTAGGCAGAACAATGAAGGCTTACATCGATGACATGGTGGTCAAGAGCAAGGATGAGAATGACCATCTAAGGGACCTAGGTGAGATGTTCTAGATTCTGAAGAAGCACAAGTTGAGCCTTAATGCATCCAAGTGCGCGTTCGGTGTAGGATCTGGTAAATTCCTGGGCTTCCTAGTGACCAACCGGGGTATTGAGGCAGACCCCTCCCAGATCAAAGCTATTCAGGATCTGGAGAGACCTAACTCAGTAAAAGAAGTACAGCATCTCACCGGCATGGCAGCTGCACTCAACAGATTCATTAGCCGGTCGTCAGACAGACTACGACCATTTTTTCAAGCATTAAAAGCCAAGTTCGAGTGGGACGAGGAATGCGACCGCGCACTGGAAAACTTGAAAGAATACATGTCTTCTCCACCATTGCTTGTCACCCCAAAACCTGGAGAAGAACTCTTTCTGTACCTGGCAGTCTCTCAGCACGCAATTAGCTCAGTGTTGGTCCGTGCGGAAGGAATCCAACATCTGCCCATCTATTATGTTAGCAAGACATTGCTGGGTGCTAAAACAAGGTATTTGCCACTAGAAAAACTGGCCTTGGCCTTAATAATGGCCTCAAGGAAGTTGACGCACTACTTTCACGCCTACACCATAGTCGTCCTCACAGCTTTCCCATTAAAAGCTTTGTTTGAGAAGGCGAACTTTTCTGGGCGAATCTTGAAGTGGGCAGTAGAGTTGGGACAATTCGACATCACGTTCCAACCCAGAACCGCGATAAAGGCCCAAGCTTTGGCAGACTTTGTCGCAGAATTTACCCCAGGAAGTCATCATATCTGCCCAGTCAACCTGACTAACACAACCGAACTAGGGACAGAAGTTAACGCCGGAATAGCGCAACCCCTGGTGCAGGATACTCAGTCAGACCCTATAGCAGACCAGAGTAAAGACAGCAAGGAAAAATCGAACCATGCTACACCCAGCCAAGACTCACCAACAAATAAAGACTTGGTACAGTCAGATAGCGAGGGGCAGACAGTAAGCATGGACCTTGAAGAAAACACCAACAACATTCTTGACCCCACGACATCATCTGACCCCTCCACTTGCTGGAAGTTGTTCGTTGGAGAAATGTGGAAGCTCTTCGTGGACGGAGCGTCCAACCGACATGGTGCAGGACTTGGCATAGTCCTCATCTCACCAGACGGCCTGGTTGTGGAGCAAGCAATCAACCTTGGCTTCCCAGCATCAAACAACGAAGCGGAGTATAAAGCACTTCTTGCAGGACTTAAATCAGCATTCTCCATGAAGGCCACCGAATTAATGGTCTACAACGACTCACAGCTGGTGGTAAACCAAATTTCTGGCGACTATGAAGCAAAGGATAACAGGATGGCCAAGTACCAAGAATTGGTCAGAACAGAGATCAAGAAATTTGAAGTAGTAAGGATAGAACAAATTGGCAGGGAGGAAAACAGCAGAGCAGACGAACTAGCAGGCTTCGCGTCAATGGCAGATACATCCATCCCTCACCCACTACTAATTGACTACCTACCGAGACCAAGCATTGAGGACCCCGAAGTAGAAGAGGTATGTTGCGCCGAATTAGGCCCCTCATGGATGGATCCCATCATACTGTTCTTAAAAGACGGCGTCTTACAGGAAGACAAGAAAGAAGCCAATAAAATTAGAGCAAAGTCGCAGCGATTTTGGCTCTCCCCATCTATGGCATTGTACAAAAAGTCGTTCTCAGGACCTTATCTAAAGTGTGTCCACCCCAGCAAAGTAGAAGCATTCTTGTTCAAAATACACGAAGGGGTGTGCGGAAGCCACCAAGGAGCCATTTCACAAGGATATTGGTGGCCATACATGCAGGCAGACTCGGAGAAGTATGTGAAGAAGTGCAAGAAATGTCAGAAGTTCGCACACCAAATACATCAGCCGGCCAGAGAACTCCTACCATTGTCCAACCCATGGCCCTTTGCAATGTGGGGCTTGGACATAGTAGGACCACTTCCAACAACACTCGGAAACAGGAAGTTCTTTCTCGCAGCAACAGACTACTTCACAAAGTGGGTGGAAGCAGAAGCATTGGCATCAATCAAGGAAAAAGATGTGAAGAAGTTCGTCTGGCAGAATATCATTACTCGATTCGGCATACCTAAAGCCCTAATATCAGACAACGGCACCCAGTTTGATGGCAGAATCTTTAGAGGCTTTTGTGAAGAATACAAAATAGAGTTCTACAATTCTACACCGGCATATCCCCAAGCCAACGGCCAGGCGGAAGCGTCAAACAAGGTCATCTTGGATGGACTGAAAAAAAGGTTAGAAAGAGCAAAAGGCAAATGGGCTGACGAGCTTCCTCATGTTTTATGGGCTTACCGCACCACACCTCGACGATCAACAGAAGAAACACCATTCTCCTTAGCCTATGGCATGGAAGCAGTAAACCCGCTGGAAGTTGGCCTCCCCACAATTAGAAGCGAAAATTTTGACCTAGACTTGAATGGAGAAGCCATAGGATTGGAGCTCGACCTTGCAGAGGAAAGAAGAGACAGAGCACTGGTTCACATTGCCTCATACCAACAAGAGTTATCCAGGAAATACAACAAAACAGTGCATCCAAGGCAATTCAAGATCGGAGATTAGGTGCTGCGCAAAGTAATGGAAAACACCTTGGTCCCATGAGATGGAAAATTAGGGCCTAATTGGGAAGGACCCTACAAAGTGGTCGGATTAGCTGGCAAGGGGGCATACCACTTAGAAGATGAGGACGGCAAAGCAATTCCCAGGCCATGGAACACTGTCAATCTCAAACTACTTTCATTTTAGCTTTTCTTCAAAATACTTGTAATTTTCTTTTTTTCCCCAATAAAACAAGTAATTTTCTTTTCAGCATAAATGTTTTATTCTGTAAAAAGAGATTATATTAAGTAAGTTAGGGACATCAACAGCAAGGTTGGTCGGAATAACCAAACACTTTACTCTAGGTTGGCTGGAAAAACCAATCTAGAGGTTGGCTGAAAAAACCAACACCCCTCCTAAGCCCAGGATAAGGATCCAGGCTGCAGGACGTTTGGTCAGAAAAACCAAACACTTTACTCTAAGTTGGCTGGAAAAACCAATCTAGAGGTTGCCTGGAAAAACCAACACCCCTCCTAAGCCCAAGATAAGGATCCGGGCTACAGGATGTTTGGTCGGAATAACCAAACATTTTATTCTAAATTGACAGGAATAACCAATTTAGAGGTTAGCTGGATTAAACCAACTCTTGGTACTCTTTAGCCGAAGAAAGGATATCGGCTAAAGAGTGGTTGGCTGGATTAAACCAACTCTTAGTACTCTTTAACCGAAGTAAAGACATCGGCTAAAGAGTGGTTGGCTGGACTAAACCAACTCTTGGTACTTTTTAGCCGAAGAAAGGATATCGACTAAAGAGTGGTTGGCTGGATTAAACTAACTCATTGTACTCTTTAGCCGAAGTAAAGACATCGGCTAAAGAGTGATTGGCTGGATTAAACCAACTCTTAATACTCTTTAGCCGAAGTAAAGACATCGGCTAAAGAGTGGTTGGCTGGATTAAACCAACTCTTAGTACTCTTTAACCGAAGTAAAGACATCGGCTAAAGAGTGGTTGGCTGGACTAAACCAACTCTTGGTACTCTTTAGCCGAAGAAAGGATATCGGCTAAAGAGTGGTTGGCTGGATTAAACCAACTCTTAGTACTCTTTAGCCGAAGTAAAGACATCGGCTAAAGAGTGGTTGGCTGGATTAAACCAACTCTTAATACTTTTTAACCGAAGTAAAGACATCGGCTAAAGAGTGGTTGGCTGGATTAAACCAACTCTTGGTACTCTTTAGCCGAAGAAAGGATATCGGCTAAAGAGTGGTTGGCTGGACTAAACCAACTCTTGGTACTCTTTAGCCGAAGAAAAGACATCGGCTAAAAAGTGGTTGGCTGAATTAAACCAACTCTTAGTACTCTTTAGCCGAAGTAAAGACATCGGCTAAAGAGTGGTTAGCTGGACTAAACCAACTCTTGGTACTCTTCAGCCGAAGTAAGGACATCGGCTAAAGAGTGGTTGGCTGAACTAAACCAACTCTTGGTACTCTTCAGCCAAAGTAAGGACATCGGCTAAAGAGTGGTTGGCTGGACTAAACCAACTCTTGGTACTCTTCAGCCGAAGTAAGGACAACGGCTAAAGAGTGATTGGCAAGTGTAGTTGCAAATGTTTGCAAATGTTAAAGACCAATATAAAGTATCTTGGCAAGAAAATATTAGTCTGAATACAAAATAAATGCAAGCATGGCAGCAGACTGAACTGAAAGTTGAAAGGCTCTTCATTCAAAATTCAAAAGTACAGAGAAAAGAGTTCATTCAGAACCAGTTCAGAAGAATGTTACTTCAGCTGGGTTACAATTGTTCAAAAGTAGAAAAGAAAAGAAAATACAAAATCAGTTAAAAAGATCATCTATTTCGGCGTCAAGATCAGCATCAACATCAACCCGAAGATCGGTTTCAGATGGGAGCTCGGCTTCGATCGGAAGTATGGTCTCTGTTGGAAGCACGGTATCAGTTGGTTGCTCAGTAGTCAGGTCTTCCACTGTGGGCTCCGCCCAAGCTAACTGATCGGCAGGATCATTGACGACCGGGGTGTCGTTAGGCTCGGTTTCATCATCATCTGAACCCTCAAGGAATTGTTGCTGAAGGGTAGCAGCGTACTCCGCTAGTGAGCTCGGTATAAAGTATGAAGGAGAATTGAATACCTCGGCTTCAGGTCCATGACCGAGCTGCACCACGGCCCCCCTCCAACCGCATTTGAAGAACAAATCCTTAGCTGCCTCATATTGTTGCATGTAAAGTGCCTCCCCCTCCTTGAAACCTGCAGCATTCGCATCATCCGCCTTCTTTTTTAGCTCGGCGATCTCTGCATTTTTCTTTCCTTCGAGCTTGGCCAGCTCACGCAGGTACTTTTCCTTCATCACGGTCAGGGCCTTTTGTTTGTCAGCATTAGCGGAGGTAACTAGTCCGGTTAGACGGGTTACCTCGGCCTCTAGCTCGGCTGTCCTCTGTTGGGAGTCTTTTAGCTCGGTGGTTTTTGCTTCAACTTCGGCCATGGCTTGCCTTGCTGTTTTACGAAGCTCCAACACACGCTTGTGTGCAATTTGACTCTTTTGCATGGTCTGAAAAAGAATGGAAAGAAACTATTGACCAGACCGAGCAAAAAAGTTAGAAAAATTAGGGAGACCAGAGGGGCTACTTACCAGGATCATTGATTTCGTTGCTGACCGGATAGCCTTGAGCTCGGTCAACTGGTTGTGATGCTCCATATCAGGGGGCAGACATACACTCTTAGCCAAATTGAAGGCTAGCATATGGTCTTTGTCAGCCACCACTGAGTCAGTATCACGGATAGTGCGGTTTTGAAAAGTCATTTTTGGAGCCCACTTGGAGGAACTAGCCCGGTTAGAACGCTCCGGCTGAGGGCTCAGTGGAAGGATGGTTTCATCTTCATCAGCAAGGCGTTGCTCGGTTTGAGTAGTCCGGGCGCGCTTGCTTGGGCGTGATGAAGAGGGTTGTTGAGATGGAAGGGCCACCACTGTTTCCTGAGTCTGGACTTGTGGCGATACTTCGGCTCGATGGGTTTCGGTTAAGAGGGCCCTTACTCGGTTCCTCTTCGCCATTTCTTCTTCTTCGGTAGTACGAACTAGGTTAATTTGTGGCAAGTTGGGGTCCGGTTCAGGAGAGGCTTCCAGTAAAAAGTCTGTTATTCTGGCTTTATGTTGGCTGCTGTATCTGTACGTCGGCTCAAAATTCAGCAGCTTGGCCCAACTTCTTTCTGGATATCGTAATGCGGCGCGGAGAGTGTTCAGATTGGGGTAACTGTATAGTGATTGAAGATGGGCTGAATCTGCATAAAGAAGACAACTGTTAGTTCGGTTCAGGAATAGGAAACCGAAATAAAACAGGATTATGTAAAGGAACCAAAGTAATTATACCGGGTGTTCCTTTATTCCAGTTTATACTACGGCCTGGGATCTGGGCTTGGTGGTCTTCGAAATTGCCAGATACCCAGAAAAAATCGTCATCGTTTAAGTCTTTGTCCGGTGTGTTCTTTATTATTTTCTCACGACGGCGGCGTATTCTTAAATAATAAACCCACCCGTCTTCTTTTCAGCCTATAGAATATTGGTGAAATAGTTTGGCTAAACCGAGGTTAATACCAGCACAACGGTTTAGCTCGGCTATACCATTTATTATGCGGTATGAGTTTGTGGAAAGCTGAGTTGGGCATATCCTAGTTTGCCTAAGGAATTCACAAAGCAAGGGCTGTACAGGGAATCTTAGGCCGGTCTCTACAATGGAAAGGAGGGTGAAGGGAACAAAACCAGGGTTCCCCCAAGGTATGATATCTTGTTCGGCTAAGGTGAGACGTCATCAGGGATGTTATACTCCCTTCGGAATTTGGCCAAGCCACCAGGTGTTTCTACTAAAAACCTATATTTACCCATTTACTCTTAAGTTATGTATAATTTAACTGTGATAGCTCGGTTAAAAAATGACGCTGAGTAGCTCGGTTGAGCGTGCGAAGGAGTGCCTGGCAACCTAAGTCTACAAAGTGAAAAAAGAAAGGGATTATACACAGATCGATGGACCGTGCTAAAAAGAAATCAAGGTAAAATAAATGAAGTCCTATCTCGGTTATATGAAGAACTACGGGTGTTAGCTCGGTTTCAGCAAGGGGTTTGTTAGCTCAGTTTGAGCAAGGCATTTGATAGCCCGATTGAGCCTCAAGGAGCAGCTTTCTTAGTTCGGTCTGAACTTGGAAGGCTGGTTTAGCCCCTAGATTCAGCTCGGGCATAGTTAAGGTTTTCAAGGCTTGACTTGTTAGAACTACAAATATAGCAATAAAGAGTTAGCTCGGTTGGTTGGTCCGGCTAGACTAACATCCACTACAAGCAACTTCCTAGTTCGGTTATATTGTGATTTTGGATCAAAACTAGTGTTTTTCATGTTATTTCTTGAATCAGAGGGGCTCTATTACTAAGTTTTTGCAGAAAATGCAAGACAAGGCAGAAAATGGAAGTAAAAAATATTTTGCAAAAACACATAAAACAAATGTTATGGGCTAAAAAGTACGAAAGCCAAAAAAATAGAGCAGATTTGTGTTACTCACCAAAGTAAGAGGAAGGAAAGGGAAGTAGAAAACAGCCATAAACGTAAGCTTCGCAAAATGCAAAACAATGGAGACGCAGGCAAGAGAGAGAACAAGAGGAGAGAAGATGAATAGTGTGGTGAGATTCAAAATGAATAGGTTTGTTTTGTTTTGTTACAAAAACCAGAGGCGGGAACTGTTCAAAATTCACGAAGTACGAAGACGGCGTGACAGCTGCCTTGGGCCAATCAGCATATGCCACGTGTCATGGAAATGAGAAGCGAATCAGTTGCTGTGATTGAAGAGACGTTTTGACCAGACAAGGAGAGCTCGGTGTGGAATTAGCTCGGCTGGGTAGGCTAAGAGGTTTTAGTTCGACTGGAAAAGCTAAAGGGTTTTTAGTTCGGTTGAAAAGCTTAAAAACCTTAGCTCGGCTCGTAAAACAAGTAATCTCTATCATGCTGCGCAGATGGAATTAAGGGGCAATTGAGAGGGTAATTTATATGAATATTGGGCCGAGCTGGACAATGGGCTGTTATGGGCCACAGTACGAAGGGCTGAGTAAAAAGGCCTCAAAACCAGTCCGGTCCAAGCAGGACTTAAAGTTAAGACCGGTCCTAGAAGTGCATTGTTATCTCGATCCGGGAGAGCGCGGCAGTTCGGTCGCTGGGTCACCACCCTCAGAGTTAGTCCGGTTGCAGCATATTACGGTTAGCCTAGTCGTGTCTTCTAAACCGAAGTATGATAAGCCTTCTTCAAGATACTTCTGTGTTTGTTCGGTTCGACACTTCTATGGATAGCTCGGTCTGGGCATGCGAAGCCGAGATAGAAGCAAGGAAAAGAAGAACCGGACTGAAAGTTAGATTTGTCATACCTGCATATCTAGTAAGGCAATGGTATTTCGGTCTCATAGAAGTCTGACCATGGTAAAACCATCTCACTTGGTTTAAGCAGTGAGGAGGGTGTTGAAGGATAAGCATTATCTTTCAGGAGTATGAATCTTAGGAGGACTCTGCATGAAGGAGTAAAAGTCCTATTAGGACTATGCCACACGGAACCTATAAAAGCTCACAAATATCACCTATGGAGAGGTAACACAACTTTGATTCTTGAATACACAGAGCTTTTGTCTACTTGTCTATTTTGCTGACTTAGGCATCGGAGAGGTTTCCAGCACACACTCGCCGGCTAGCTCATGTTTGTGTTTTCAGGGAGTAAAGCGACGACGTTTGGAGGAGCGCAGACTTGATCAACAGAATTATACGAGAATATTTATTTCTTTCCTGTACATGTTCTAAAATCAATTAAAAGAATTCCAACTATAATAATAAAGAAGTTAAATGCAATTCCATTAACTTTTTTGTTAGATATGAACAATTCCATTAACTTAAGAGTACAAAGTGTTACATGACCTATCACCAAATGAAAATTAAATTTATTTAAATTATCATTAATTAAGTTTTTATATGGCGGCCCAGGTAAAGGCCCGAGAATTTTATACTCTTTAAATTGTTAATATGGTATATATTGTTGTTGTTGTTGTTGTTTAAACACTTCTAGTCTTGTTGTTGGTGGAGAGTGGATGTTTGAATTGTTGGGTTATGTTTTGAACAGGTTGGAAGTTAGTATTTCAAAGGAAGTTCTGTCAGTTTATTCTTTAGTTCGCTCAAGTGGTCGTTTCTTCGCTCAAGCGATCCTTCATTCCTTCCAGAATATGTGTTTGCAGTCTGAATTTCTCGGAATAGGGTATTCTTTACTCGAGCAGTCTTTTCTTCGTTGGAGCAGTCTCCTTACAAGTCTGAACTTCTGGGAGTTTGGTTTCTTCACTCAAGCCATGGTTTGTTCGCTCGAGCAGAGTTTTATGTCTGATGCTTGAGCGGTGTTTTGGTCATTCGAGTGGTCTACGTGAATAAAGCTGTGGAGAAAAGATCTTTTCTTTCACTTTTTGAGATCTCTCTCTCTCTCTCTAAAAGGTCTCTAGGCAAAATTTCTTTCTCTCTCTCTCTCTAAAATCTCATATACACCTTTCCATACACCCTAATCGGCTAATCTTGCCATCTTGGTGCTTTGGGTTAAAGTGTAGAGCGCATAGTGGTGAACGTTTTAATCAGAAAAGTTCAAGCTTTGGTCTCGATCAAATTTTGGAATTTATTTCTATTATCTTCATACTTGGAGGTAGGGATTTATTTAGTAGTTTATATGGTATTTAATCTTACTATGTGTTCCTTGAAAAGAGAGGTGTTCTGGGAGTTGTGGGTTTATTTTAGGGTTTGATTTAGAATGATTTGGGTTAGTTTTGGGAATATAAAAGATGGGTTTTCAAATAGATTCATGGGACATGTTATGGAAATGGTTGTATTGATTAGTGGAGTTGAAAACTAGAAAATATCTCTTTTAAATGAATTTTTTAAGGAAACTGATATTTTCTTGGAAAACCTTGGAAATCATTGGTTTTGAATAAGGAGGTGAATGATGGAGGATATGTTGGACCCTTATGGAGTTGGAAAGTGGAGTGAAACATGTATTGTTATTCTTATATTGAAATTTCTATATGTTTGTCACAATTTATTTCTTATATAGAGATATATGTTTGGTGCTATCGGTGGAGGATAGCTTTGATTGTTGTAGAAATGGCATAAGAATTAGGTTGATTAAAACCATTCACTCATGCAGCTTGCATTTAAACATGGTTTCATATTTACACATTAACAATGTATCGTTTTGAGAAAAAAATAGTGAATACCTTAGTGAATCTGGTTAGGATGTGTGGTTATATCTATGTTGGCCTATGTGCCCGTGATGAAAATCCAAAAACTCATGCAGTTAGATGTCGATCCTTCCAATTAGTACTAGTAAAATGACTTCAATAGTACTTGTATAGCCTATTAGTAGACATTTACCTAGAGATTCCTATTGTTGTGTGTCCACTTCCATATTTTCTATTTTAAAGAATATTGGTTTATGAATAGATTTATAAACATAACAATACATTGTTTAAAAGAAAAAATATAACATTTTGTTAAATGGCATTCATGTGCATTCATTATATGACTTTGTTAAACATTATACAACATATTAAAGTAATCTCTACTAGGTTTTAGCTTACCCTATGTGGAAACTAACTTTCAAATACTAATAATATGTCTACGCTAAGGACTTAACTTGGAAAGATCTCAGAGCTGGAGGCTCATATATTTTGTGATTGTAATTATCTTTTGTACAAACCTAGGGCTTCTGTTTGTATTGGGCTTAACCCACTTTTGTTATAACCAAGTATCGTCTTAAAAATATGCAACCATTAGGATATAAACTTCTATTTTGTTCTTTTCATTTCTACACACACACACACACACATATATATATATATATATATATTTGTCACATACTATAGATTTATAACTTAAGGTTAATGAATGTATTAATGCATGTGACATTAGTCTTGTAATACTTCATAGAAATCAATGAAATGGAATATGGTTCTAAGAAATACTTGCAAAATTGAATAATTGAAAGATTTATGTTACTAAATTTTCACATATCTTTTGAGAGTAATGAGTGTCTGTTGACTATCACTGGCATTACATTTTAACTCAATAATGCTACTAGTTATTAAAGCCACCTTTCGTGTAGATATTAATAAATATCTTTTTTACATTGTCTGGTTGTTTAGAATATATTCCTGGTTGGTTAGCCTTCCACAAATACTCGTGGCCAACTAGGGCATAGTAACCTGGTTGACCATTTGTTCTTGGTCACCTAACTGTACACAAATCCATCAAAGACAGCTGAAATGAGTACACCAAGGCTAACAATCGACCATATCCTTGCTAAAAAAACAATCGATCATATATTCTTCCTAAGATTTAGAAAAATAAAAATAAAATTTACACTCACCCCCTCTTAAGTTTAGAAAAAATATATATATAATTAACTATTTTTTATATAATTATATTAAACTTTATTTTATTAAAGTTATTGAAACTAATGTGGATGACAGGTAGCTAATGAAATAAATAAATAAAGATGTATATTTCAATAGAAAAAATAGATGAAATGACAATTTCTTTTATTTATATAATTAAAAAATTATTGATAAAAACAGATCTAACTGTTTTATATGAAAAATAAAAATAAAAAAATCTTAAGTTATATTTAACCTGTCCAATCCCAGGATCATCCAAACATGATATTAGGATTCCATGAGCGATAATGATTCAGACCCCA
This sequence comes from Camellia sinensis, assembly GCF_055761805.1. Lineage (NCBI taxonomy): Eukaryota > Viridiplantae > Streptophyta > Magnoliopsida > Ericales > Theaceae > Camellia > Camellia sinensis. Next base: position 91,020,802 of record NC_138965.1, read on the forward strand.
CAACCCCCACTCACTTGTGATTGGTCTAAATAAGAAAGAGAAAAAAAAAAAAAAAACAATACAAACACATTGTTGGTCTACATCACTGTGGGGTGGTGGGAGCCTCCCCAAAAGGGGATCCTAAATATTTTCCTTCCATGAGATATTTGATCTAATTATTATATGAATTAAAATTTTTAAAAACTAATCAAATGGTGTGAAAACATAAAAATAAGGGAGCTTTTTTGATAAATAAATTTTCTAAGAGTTTTATTCCATCCAACCCATATTATTTTTGACTATTCCATTAGGTCCAATTTGAGATAAAAGACCAAAATACCCTTTTCATCTACTTATGTTCCATTTAATTCACATTATTTTCTTATATTTCAATAAGTCCTATGGATGACATAATTACCAAAATACCCTTAATGTGAATGTTCACACCATCAATATAAATGTTTATATCGTCAATGTGTAGGGGCCCGGCTCATCTCGATCCTCGTGGGTGCCCGGAAAAATTCGAGTCGGGCCGGGCCGGCCCACAAGCCAAAAAAATAGGCCCGACCCGGCCCGTTGATAATATGAATATTCACATTGACAAGTTAACATTCACATTGATAGGAGAGTAAAATTGGCTTGCTACCCGTGGGCGGCCCGAAACCAGCCCGTCGCCCGGGGCGGGCCCGGGCCGGCCCGTTCACAATATGAATATTCACATTGACATATTAACATTAACATTAGCATTGACAAGAGTGTAAAATTGGCCCATGACCCGTGGGCAGCCCGAAGCCCGGGCCCGGGCCCGTGCCCGGGCTCAGGTCGGGGCGGGCCCGGCCCGGCCCGTTGACAATGTGAATATTCACATTGACATGTTAACATTCACATTGATAGGAGTATAAAATTAGCCCGCGGCCTGTGGCCGGCCCGAAACCCGCCTGCAGCTCGTGGGCTACCCTGGGCGGGCCCGGCCCGACTCGTTGATAATGCAAATATTCACATTGACATGTTAACATTCACATTGATAAAAGTATAAAATTAGCCCGCGTTCCGTGGCTGCCCGAAACTAGCCCACGGCCCGTGGGCGGCCCGGGACGGGCCCGACCCGGCCTGTTGACAATGTGAATATTCACATTGACATATTAACATTCACATTGATAAGAGTGTAAAATTAACTCGCGTCCCATGGGCGGCCCGGGGCCGGCCCGGGGCGAGCCCGGTTCGACCCGTTGACAATGTGAATATTCACATTGACATATTAACATTCACATTGATAGGAGTATAAAATTGGCCCGTGGCCCGTGGGCGGCCCGAAGCCCGCCCGCTGCCCAGGGCGGGCCCGGCCCGGCTCGGCTCGTTGACAATGTGAATATTCACATTGACATATTAACATTAACATTGATAAGAGTGTAAAATTAGCCCATGACCCGTGGGCAACCCGAAGCCCAGCCCCGGGCCGACGCAGGCCCGGCTCGTTGACAGCGTGAATATTCACATTGATAAGAGTGTAACATTAGCCCGTGCCTCATAGCTGCCCGAAACACGCCCACGGCCCGTGGGTGGCCCGAGGTGGGCCCGGCCCGGCTTGTTGACAATGTGAATATTCACATTGATATGTTAACATTCACATTGATAAGAGTGTAAAACTGACTCGCGTCCCATAGGCGGCCCGAGATGGCCCGGGTTTGGGTCTGGGCCTACACCGGGCCGCGGGCGAGCTTCGGGCAGCGGACAAGTTTTACACTCCTATCAATGTTAATGTTAACATGTCAATGTGAATATTCACATTGTCACAGGTCGGGCCAAGCCCGCCTCGAGCGGCGATCGGGTTTCGGGCCGCCCACGGGCTGCGAGCCAATTTTACACTCCTATCAATGTGAATGTTAACATGTCAATGTGAATATTCACATTGCCAACGGGCCGGGCCCGCCCTGGCCCGGGGTCGGGCTTCGGGCTGCCCACGGGTCACGGGCCAATTGTATACTCTTATCAATGTGAATGTTAACATGTCAATGTGAATATTCACATTATCAACAGGCCGGGTCGGGCCCGCCCCGGGCCGCCCACGGGCCGTGGACGCGTTTCGGGCAGCCATGGGGCGCGGGCTAATTTTACACTCCTATCAATGTGCATGTTAACATGTCAATGTAAATATTCACATTGTCACGGGTCGGGCCATGCCCGCCTCGAGCTGCGGTCGGGCTTCGGGCCGCCCACGGGCTGCGGGCCAATTTTACACTCTTATCAATGTGAATGTTAACATGTCAATATGAATATTCACATTGTCAACGGGCCGGGCCGGGCCCGTCCCGGGCAGCGGGCGTGCTTTTGGCCGTCCATGGGCCGCATGCCAATTTTATACTCTTATCAATGTGAATGTTAACATGTCAATGTGAATATTCACATTGTCAACAGCCCGGACCGGGCCCGTCCCGGGTAGCCCATGGGCCGCGGGCGGGTTTCGAGCCGCCACGGGACGGGGGCTAATTTTACACTCCTATTAATGTGAATGTTAACATGTCAATGTAAATATTCACATTGTCAACGGGACGGGCCGAGCCGGGCCAAGTCAGGCCCGCCCTAGGCCGCTGTCTAGTTTTATACTCTTATCAATGTGAATGTTAAGATGTCAATGTGAACATTCACATTGTCAACAGGCCGGGCCGGGCCCGCCCACGGGCCGTGGGCGGGTTTCGGGCAGTTACGAGGCACGGGCTAATTTTACACTCCTATCAATGTGAATGTTAACATGTCAATGTGAATATTCACATTATCAACGGGCCGGGCCGAGCCGAGCCCGCCCCGTGCTGCGGGCGGGCTTTTGGTCACCCATGGGCCGCGGCCTAATTTTATACTCTTATCAATGTGAATGTTAACATATCAATGTGAATATTCACATTGTCAACGGGCCGGACCGGGCCGCCCCGGCCCGCCCATGGGCCGCGGGCGGGTTTCGCGCCGCCACGGAACGAGGGCCAATTTTACACTCCTATTAATGTAAATTTTAACATGTCAATGTGAATATTCACATTGTCAACGGGCCGGGGCCGTCCTGGCTCGCGGGCGGGTTTCGGGCCGCCCACGGGGCAATTTACATTCCTACAAATGTGAATTTTAAAATAAGAATGTTCACATCATTAAATTGTTAATCGTTGAAAAAATATTTATAAGGGTATCAAAATTAAATATAAGGGCATAAGTGTCCAAGAAAATAGTGTAAATCAAGAAAATGGACTTTATGAAATAAAACTATACATATATGGGACTAAATGGGTTAAAAAATTCTTTCATGAACTTCTTGAGTTAAAACATTTTTAAATTGGACTTATCAATAAAAATCCCTAAAAATAAATATGGTAAATTACACACGTTGCATAAAATAAAGACGCATTTAGTAGAAGTCATATTTTATAGAATTGTTTGAGGATAAGTCTTACTTAAGATATTTTATTCCAGTAAGTCCCATTAGTTTATTTTTTTTCACAAATGCCCACACATGCAAATATGTGCGCCTAGTTAATTAAAAAATATTGAGGTGCTCTAGGTTCCCGTGGCAATGCTATCCACTATTCACCAAACACATGTCTCTCCATGCCCCAATACAAAATTAAGAGCTCAACCCATGTCACAAATTTGTCGCACCTGTCGCATCACCTGAGGGTTATTTGAACGTGCTAAATAATTCGGACCTTCAATTTTTTTGATCTAATCTTACAAGTACAATATGAAACATAGATGATAGTTCAGATCCCGCAAATTTTATAGAAAATTCATTTTAGCATAAAATCATTGTCAGAAATGGACTACATCACCAAATTTTAGAGTCGTCACCTAATATTTGGAAAAATTAAAAAATCTCTGACTCGTTCCAAGGCTAATGTTTACCATAACCGGAAATGTCTCGATTTGGAACCTTAGGTATAAGGAGTATAAGGAGGGAAGGTCATTAATTGAGCACCCCGACTCACCCGATCAAAAGATCGGTCTCTACTAAACCATGATATGAATTTTATTGACTTTATATGTGTATATTCTAATTATTAATAATTCTAAAAATTACTATGTGAAGCAAACAAGTATAAACAAGGTCATTCATTTTGAAACAATTTGACTCACAAGAAATTGAGTTCACAAATATAAAAATCAATATTATTCCAAATTAAACGACACAACATCCATCCACTAGCAATCATAAAGATATATCACTTAAGCAAATAACCGCATGGCAGGGTGCTTAGACATAGTGAAATAAATACACACAAGCGGGATGTTAAAGTATAAATACTTATCTTGTATTTTTCGATGTCCCGGGAGAAACTGCAAAACAAAATTAGAAAATATGCATGATCTTAGATGTAAAATTCTAATACAATATATACATATACAAAAATGTAACTAAAAATTCGGCTACTAATACATGACATGTGAATTATTTCAAGACAAGAGGTAGTGTACAAAATCACATAGAAATTGATTAAATCCACAGATGTAAATGAACCGAATTTTAATGCATAAAATATGAGTATAAAACATGGATATGGTGAAAAATAAAACATGATGCTTATTTACGGATATAAAAAAAAACAAATAAATGAAAAGGGATAGAAAGAAGTAGGGGCAGAAAATTATTACAGCACCAAATAATTACAATGAATAAAAGATGTGGGATTCGAAAATTATTACAACAAATAGTTATCTAACTCAAACATAAGTTGAATCTAACAAATCAAATATAGTAATAATAATAATATAATACAAACAAACATAATAATAATATATTTGAAAGAAATATGCATGTGGTTTCATCCTGCACCGAAAACATATATTATTATTATATTATTTATATTATTATTAAAATTAAAAAAAAATACATATTTAAAAAAGTACAGAAAACACAAAAGAGAATAAATGAGAAAGTTTCGAAAACTCACCTTTAGAAGAGAAGATAAATTTTCTGATTACTAAACCGTCTTCATAACAACCATGAGTTATAGAGTATGCTTTGAAATCTCAGTAGGAAGTTGTAAGTTTAAATTTTAATAGAATTTTTAAATGGAATATATCAGTGGATAGAATGGTGATCGAAAGGTTTAAAATTTATTGAAACAAAAATTCTTTTAACCAAAATTTTCTCTCCTCAAGACTTTTGAGATTCTTTTTCTAGAATTTTCTCTCATTTTTAAACAAAATTTTCTCTCAAAATTTTCTCTTTTTTTTCTCCTTTTTAAAACAACAAAATGATGGCATATTTAAACAGTTCATCACGAATGCAATGTGAAACATAGATGAGAGTCTAAATCCGGCAACTTTTATAGAAAATCTATTTTATTGCAAAATCATTGCCATAAATAGACTACATCACCAGATCTTAGAGTTGTCACCTAATATTTTGAAAAAATTAGGAAACCCACAACTCGTGTCAAAGTCACTGTTTGTCGTAACTAAAGATGTCTTAATTCGGAACCTTAGATATGAGGGGAAAAGATCATTAATTGAGTACCCTGCTCACCTAATCAAAAACTCGGTCTTTACTAAACCATGATACAAGTTTTATTGGCAATATATGCTCATGTTCTAATTATTTAATAAATCTAAAAATTGTTATGTGAAACAAACAAGTATAGTTTGTGTCATTTATTTTGGAACAGTTTGATTTCATATATTTTGAAAAAGTTTTGAACAATGTACAAAACACAGAAAATTAAGTTTACAAACATGAAAATCAATTTTATTTCAAATTGAACAGCACAACCACCATCCACTGGCATTCATAGAGATGTATCAACTAAGTATCAACTAAGCAAATAACCATATGATAAAATGCTAGATATAATAAGAAAAACACATAAAAGCAGGATGTTAATATGCCAAGTGTACAGAAAAATGTTGTATTATGCACACACAAAACAAAAGGATAGTTTCAGTAAAAAACTCGCACCATTGCAGAGTCCTATTTCTGTAATTTGAATCCATGACGCACAGATCGCAGAAAATAGTAATGAAATAAAAAAATCAGTTGGGAAACATGAACTTCCCAGTTGAGATTGATCTTTTCATTGCAGCAGCAGGGCTTTTAACCAAATCGAAGACCCGATTTCCATAATTTTCCCAGCTTTTTCCTCGGATTCCTTGTGACGATCCAATGCCGGTTGACAATTGGTGGATTTTCATTTGCATATCTTCATCTTCATTAATGTGTGACATACTTGAAAATGAACCGAGTGAAACTGATCTTCTCAATTGTTCAACACCCTCATTGACAGCTTGAAAGGTGTCCTTTGGAGCAACAACATCACTAACAAGGCCAAAAACCACCTCTTCCCCTCGAACAACCCTCTCTCGATCATCTACCACCATGATCAGATCATTTTCACGATGAATTTCAAGAGACAATATGTTAAGGCTAGAAGAACTTTGTACAACACTGGCACGGCATAAAGGGCAATTCGAGTGAGATTTCAACCAAGTATCAATGCAAGGGAGGTGAAAAGCATGGTTACACTTTGGCAATAGCCGGAGGCTCTCATTTTCTTGAAATTCACCGAGACAAACCGCGCACTCTGTGCCTTCAACCAACCCATCTCCTTTCTTGTACTTACAAACCGTGATGGATTCGATTAGTGCCTCATCCAACCCGGGTGAAGCGACTTGCCATTGGTCATGATGGTTGATTTGATTGCGATTCGATTCAATTTCTGCAATTGAGCTTTGATCTCTTCTTCTCTTGCAATACTTGGAGATGAGGATGTAGTAAGTTACCAATAGGAAAGCACTTGCCAAGATGGCAATGAGGGCTATGATGAGAGGGGAGAAGTTGGGACCAGAATTGTCATCAAGTGCAAAAGGAGGTGGGGGAGGGAAGAAGAAGTAGCACCATTGTGGGCAATATGTGCTGCAAATTCCTTGAGAACAATCCCTATAATTATCATATGGTGGAAAAGAATTTGGGCTGCGCATAGAAGACATGCCCAAATCTATATGTTTAAAACTTGTTCTCTGCTTCAAGAGACAGATGGGGGTGGGGGGTGTAAGTGGAGAAGTAGAATAATCAAAAGGGAGTTAGATGGAAATGGAAGCAAAGTGAAGAAGAAGAAGAAGAGGTGGAAGCTGATGTGTCTTTTTCATATGCTCTGCTTTAGAATTACTTTAGTTTTCTCATCTTCTCTTTTTTTGGATTCACTTTACAATTTCCTTCATTGGAGATAATGGCTTGTGGACCAAGGAAAAAATTGTTGGTTGTTTTCTTTTTTTTAAAAAAAATTATTTTGATGTTGAAAATGACTATTCGACACCTAATCACCGTCCAAGTTGGTTGGTGAATACAACTGTATGGGGTGTAAAATAACCTCCAAACCATTTGAAAATGATTGTTGCCTTGCCACAATAGAGAAAATGACACCCCAATAAATAATTTTATTATGTCCGACTTTAAATCTTATTGTTGTATATATCTCCTCTATTTTCCGATAAACAAATTGATTACTTATAATATCTAGATCCTATTTCCCTCTTGTCGATAACCACGAAAATAAATTTCTTTAAAAAAGTCTTGCAACTCTTGCCATCCTTCGAAGGAGTCAAACTTTTATTGGCCCATATGGATTTAACATATGGAGACTTCCACACAGATGAAGAGTGACGTCACATATGACATGAGATTAGCCTTTGTCTAATAGATGGTAGGTTCAAGGAAGGAATCTAAAATAACCTCATAAAGAGGTCCTAATTAATCAAACTTGAACTTTAAATAATGAGAAATAATTCATTTAAATTTTATTTTTTTTTTAAGTCCTAGATCCCTCCATTAAGCTCACATCTCTTTTAATCTCAGCCAGATGAGCTCTTGTATGATGTTGGCTCCATCTTTTGGCTGTAAAGAAGAAAAAAAATCAGCCCGTTTGAAAACAGACTAATTTAGTAATTTTTTTGTTATTTGGCTAAAATATGAGCTAAAAAAACTAGTATGTTTGGGATGACTTTTTAACTTTTTACGAAAAGATGTGCAAAAAGTAGAGAGAAAAGAGAATCTTTGACTTTTTAGTATGAGTTATTAGTTTTTTGGCTAATTTAGTAACTTTTTGACTTTTTGGTTAAAAAGTTCGAGTTGCGAAACGAGGCCGATTTGGGTAAACTATTAAACGAACTTAATCAAATGAAACAAAACTAAAACTTGTACATGAGAATCTTTGATGTGTATACTTATATTTTCTTAGGATGATTTTGATGTCTATTTCCAAACAAGAATAGTGATTTGTACTTGCAACCTTGCAATGCTCAAATTTTATAGCATAAAGTTCAATTTTAAAGCATTCTGATCCATTCTAATCAACAACCTACAGGAAAAGTAGAGGCAACAAATTGCAATGCTCAAATTTTACAGCATAAAATTCAATTTTAAAGCATTGTGATCCATTCTATTCAACAACCTAGAGTCAGAAAAAGTAGAAGCAACAAATGTAGGTCTTCACACCCATTTAGCCTTTAATAACTAATAACAACACAACAGAATCATAGGGATTGACTCCGACAATACAAAAAACCGAGCATAGAGATTGCAGATTAATCATCTCTGCAATAAATAAATAAATAAATAAATATTACAGAAATTCAAATTCTAAAACTAATACGACTTTGCAATTCATAGTCTAGAGGTGACTCCCTTTATTCTTATAACTACATTGTGGGGGAAGAGAGAGAGAGAGAGAGAGAGAGAGAGAGAGAGAGAGAGAGAGAGAGAGAGCTATATAAATGTTCTTATTTTTTATATTGAAAATAATCCATAAACTTTGTACATATTTATTGTTTGTTCTTTACTTTCTACAAAGAATGAATAATGAATATATAAACAATATGCTAAATGAAGAAAGGGGTCTATGCTCTTCCTTTCCTCCTTTCATCCAATGCCTGCTCAAAAAAATTAGTATAAAATATTTCAATTATGACAAATTTGTTTGACATAGGTTAGCAAAAAATTAATAAAGCAAATCAGAGTACGGCGCATAAAAGCAATTGAATGTCACTAAGCATGATTGGACTACTCAAAAGGACAAGTTAAAACATCAGTTACAACATGCATACAAAAACAAGTGATGAGAAATACTCGAATATCCAGATTGTATTAAGGGTTTGAAACATTAAAAGAATAAAAGATAGAAAGCTCAATATATATCTACTAAAACCAATTGAAATCTCAACAAGATTGATATACAGTATGTTCTAGTTTACCACAATATGATGAAACTCTCCGAGTATCCACATATTCAAACATAACAAACAATGATCTTGATTTGTTCCAAATAGATAGTAAATGATCTGATTGTAGATATAAAAGAAAAGTTGTGTTAAGGGCTTGATTAGATTGAAATATAGTATAGAACTTTTATGCAGTTAACTTGTATCTTATTGTGCAACAGTGAAGGAATTCCCATGAGACTAAAGAAACATTTTACAAGATGACTGTGAGACCAACTATAGTTTATGGTTACATAATGCTGGACAATCAAGAAACATGTTAGTAGAAGGAATGTAACCCAGATGAGAATGTTGGGATGGATGTGTGGAAAAACTAGGGGATATAGGATTAGGAATATAAATTCTCCTGGAGGGCATCCAACGAACCCGACAGTTTAAACCCTCGGTCTGGCTTCATGAGTGCAATACAAAGTAGAAAGAGAGTCCAAATCTGACAAATCCAAAGAAAATCTACTAATCGCAAGAAATGCCAAAATGGACTGCACATCAGACTCAGAGTCGCCGCCTAATCTTTTGGAGGAAACTAGGAAACCTTGACTCGTGCCAAAGGCCATAGTCCGTCCTAACCAAAGTGTCTCGACTCAAGAGTTTATGTATGAGGAGGGAAGGTCATGAATTGAGCACCCCTGCTCATCCGATCGAAAATCGGCCTCCACTAATTCTTGATATGAGAAAGAATTATTAACACAATATGATTATATAGCCCAATTATTATCGTTATCCTTACTATGTAGAGCAGACAAGTATAGACCAAATCACCTATTTCAGAATGCTCTAATCTCTCTTGCCATTTGCAAAGGGTTTGAAAGCAGAAATCTCATGAAAAATCAAGATAACCATCATGCGAAGAGATCAAAGTCATTCGAACTTAGGCAACAAAGCCTCCATACAATGAGCAAACATGGAGATACATCACATAAGCACTTAGCCTCATACTATCATGCTAGACATAATAAGAAACAATCACATACTCAGGATGCGAAGATGAAAGAGGCTCACCTAGTACTCCTCCGCACCATGCCATGAGCATAAAGAGTTAGAAATCAATGCATGATCCTAGATATCAAACTAAATGATGTGCAAAGGAAGATAAAAGAAAACTAGAAAACTCACTGAGTACTCCAGCTAAGCATAACAGAAAACAATTAATTAGAAATATGCATGATCCTAGATATGATAGCTAATGCAAGATTCACGCACGATGGGTCCTATGAGCTCTGATTCTAATAAGATGGCATGTAAATCATTGAAGCTACACACCACATAACTACCAAAATATAATGCTCCAAGCTCAAATGCATGATCCTAGACTAGACATGTAAATTTTATGAAGACAAAATAAAGCTAAAATAAGATAAAGGGAAGAAGAGATAGAGAGTATAGATAGGAGAAAGGAGACCTGTTCCAACGCATGCAATGGATATAATGAATAATAATCATGAAAATACAATAAAATGAAATAAAGGGAACTCCAACGAGGATAAAGAGATTCTCGGCCTCTAACACATGAAAATAGGTACAAACTACCCAAATTCATGAAATACAATGGCGAGGGGAGATTCAATCTATACTCGAGGAGGAAGCCATGCCTGGGCTTCTACATCATCAATGATTTATCAAAATAATAAAAAAATATATAAAAGTATAGAAAAAGGAAAACTCTACGAGAAGCGAAGGGTTCTCCTCTCCATACTCATTGAAATGAGTATGAGCTACTCAAATCCATGTAAAATGGGTTCGGGAGGAGAGAACCAATCTCTTCTCATAGAGAAAACCATGCTTGGGTTTTTAACCCATAACAAATCAACAAAAAGAAAAAGCAATTCGGACTTAGCCAAAGTCTCTATATAGGCTCCACCAACTACAGAAAGGTGAGGAAGAAAAGAGAATCCAAATATATTATCAACAACCACCCAAGAATGATCTCAAAATCTCAAGAAAGCTTCAAACAGAAAAAGAATAGAAATAGAAATTGCAAGAATTTTAAGAATGGAAGTAGGGATTACCTCTAAGCTAGTAAAGAGAGGGCCCAAACTGGTCACAAACTCTAATCCAAGCACCCTCTGGCCAGTAGAGGTCCCTCGCTCGAAGTCTCCACACAAAGGGATGAAGAGAGTAATCTTAAGTGTATCAGTTCCAATGTCCAAATCCCACTCAAATTAGTTGATTGATTACCTAATTAACTAAGTCATTACCTAGAATTTTAGGGAATCCTTTAGGAGTTAGAATTTTTGGAACCCTTAATCCTCCAAAGAGAGGGGGTTTTATAGGCTTGGAAGGCTTGGAATGTGCCTTTAAATCTCTAGGATCCGGATGGAATATTCCAAGATCCTTGGGACACCTCACAAGAAAGCTACTTGGTTGACGTCAAAACAGGTTGCACCAGATAAGACTTGTCCGGCCGGCATCGAGTAGTTTGGCGTATTTCTTCAAAAAAAGCTCCGGTGAGGTTGAAAAGATCCAGCCACGCATCACCAGATCATTATGTTCACTGCCGGATATAAATTGTCCGGCTTGTAGTTTTGAAAAGCTGTTTAGCTGACCTAGCCTTATCTAGCTTATTTTCTTGAAAGGTTTCTCGAGTTTTCTCATTCATTCTGCCTTTCTAAGCTTACTCTTTTTAAAAAGTGAATTAAATACTTTTGGAAAACATACTACTAAGAACGGCCAAATGAATGAAAAAGTACCAATTGCCTTAAAAACATTTTGAAAATAGGTTTTAAGAGTCTAGAAAATCTTTTAGCCAAAACAGGTATAGGGAAGTTTGTCACTCTCCATCCCTAACTTGTTGCTTGGAGCGATCTCCGATTTCTTCATCGGGAGCTTTTCATAGAGCACCCAAGTCTTAAAGCCGGTCAAAAATAGGATGTCTACATAGAGGTAGCACATATTGTAGATAAAATAAGAAACATCAATTGAGACAGCTTGAGCATGCAGGAAGAAGATTGATAAATGGACCAGTTAGGAAGAGTGACATTATCCCCACTGAAGGTGATTCTAGGGAGCGAGGGAGACTGAAAGTAACTTGATTTGAGATGATAATAATAATAATGAAAAACTGGTCCATTTTACTTTCATGATCAGAACTGAGAAATAAATCTGTTGATGGCATCTGAAGCATGTTCTGCTATCCTAGAAAATAATTGTGGATGAGATTGGAGACTTAGGAATTAACAATGAAACATGAGTAAACTATGTCAAATTTGCAAGCATGTTATGGGAAGCTAAGCTGCAGGGAAATAATTGATTGTGAACAATAAATACAAAAAATGTGTATTTAGGGAAGTCTGGCAAGTTATATGAGTGATCCTGCTAGAAAGAGTACCTTGCTTTGGGACATTCTCATGGTTAACACCTAAAAAGCACAATCACTCGGACATGCAAATTTTTTAAATTATAAGACACAACACGTCGGGGACACCTGCAAAGCATACAATTTTATATAATTTTTATGTGATATTTTCTTAATGTTATATATTTATTCTATGTCAAAATATTTATTCTCGTCAAATTCATCAACCTTGGTATGTTATTCTAGTAAAAAATAAATAAATGAAAAGGGTCCCCCAACATATCCCCAACATGTCCGACATGTGTATGTGACTTCTGAAGAGGTATCCATGCCTCGTAGGTTAACATGAGTATCATGCATTCTGCAAAAGAACGAATAGCAACACATCAAACATCATTGAATCTATGGGAGAGGGCACAATGTCTCACCATTCCGATAAAAAAAAAATTTGTAATTTCTCTTTTCCTCCACTGTAAACAAAAAGACATTAGGAAGAACCATAAGATAATATATATATATATATATATATAATAGATTCCTTTAAGTACCAACAGGAATAAGCGAACTCTTACTAACGTATTCACTTTCAATCCAAACACTGCTTCAAAGCATACAGACACACATTATGTCAAATACTTCAATTGTTTGTCCTCTGCATCACAGATTTGTTGAGAAAAAAAACCACCCAAGCAATGGATGCAATAAAATAAAATTTACACAGAATTTATGTGATTCTGCAAATGCCTACATAAGCAGGTGAGATAGGGCAATACAATAACAGTAAAAATTACATATGGTGAGACAAATACACTCCCTGGTATTTTTCCCATTACAACCTGACTGTTATTGCTCTCAATCTTACACCCCACAATAGTACACAATGTTATCAAAGCAATTGTACTCACTTTTTTACATTTGAAACACTGTTCTGGCCATCCCTGTACTCTAATTAATTTTATTCAGAGATTAACCTCTCTTCTTTCGTTTTTTTCTGACATGAAGTATATGATTAAGAGGCACCAAGAGGATGCAACCCATGTACAAAGGCTATCTCAACTGTACATCAAAAATAGTCAAAAGTATCTACAAATTCAAAAAAAAATGAGTCAAGAAAGGATTAACCCTCCCCACATCCAACTATACAAAAGGACAATCTTTAAAATTGGCTCTTCCCCACTGTCAAAGGTTCTCCTATTGAGCTCACCTCAAATCCACCACATAATAGGCGAGAAGCGAAGCACCAAAACTTGACCTCCTCAAATTCTTCCCTAGTACCAGAGCAACTCCTCCACCTCCTTGGGAAACACCCAATCAACACCAAACATAAAAAGAAGGGCTAAAGCTCCCGAGCCACATCACAATGAATGAGAAGGTGGCTCACATTCTTCTCATCATCCTTGCAAATATAGAACCAATTTACATGCACCTGCCTTCTTCTAATCAAATTGTCAATAGGAGGATTTTACCATGCACTGCACATCAAACAAAAGACGGCCCTTTAGATGGAATCTTTGTATCCCAAACCCCTAACGAAGGGAAGAGAGACCTCCCTAGAGCCCACAAGGGTCTCATAATAAAAATTTACACTAATGCAGCCAAAAGAACCTTCGATCCGCTCCATCCCCAATGTAAGAAGCATACAACAGCCCCAGTGAACTCACTCCAACAAATCCCCCAAATCCCAATCATCAAACTCCCTCTGTAAATCAATATCCTAAAACACACACCCACCATCACACTTCAAATAATCATACAACGCAGCCTCCCATTCAAAGCTGCACAAGCCACATTGGGGTAAGTGGCCACATCCAACATGTCAACATCACACCACCAATGACTCCAAAACCTCGCCCGATTTCCAACACTCGTATGCATGCCTCAGGGAGGTGTATGTGCTTCATAGGTGTCATGACACTAGTTCAGTTGGTACTTGCCCCGGAAACAAGCCTGGTTCATTTTTTAAACAGAGTTGTTATAAGTCTCACAATTATAGAAGAGAATACGGCATTTTACTAAACTGAACCTCCATTTACTGGCATCTGTAGATTATAGTTTTAACAGTACTACATAATTTAGGGGGAAATTTATGTGGTAGATGAGTTGGGTATGGCTTGTTTATGACCTAGCAATTTGTCTTCGGTCCTCAAAAAGGATAGGAATAGAGACCTTGCAACATAAATGTCGGGATCAAACCTTCTTAGATTTTATACAATCACCCTTCTAGTATCTTTAATAATATGAAAAACATAAAGGAATTCAAGACTTGATCAAAGGTAAAGGTTTTATTTTTATTTGGATGAGCTACTCATGACTTGAGGAGCTCACATTCTATATCTAATCTGTTCATATTGATCTCATGCAACAATGAACTCAATATAGGCACTTCAACAAGAAACATGTCTGTGTAAGAATTTAATGAACGTGAATGAGAGTTTCATTTTAGTAGATGCAATGATAAGAATAAAGAGGTCTTTCTCAAAGAAATTAGAGGGCATGCAATATAAAAACCATTACAAGCATTTTAATATTAAAGAAGCAAAAGAGTTCTAACATACAAAGAATCAAGCTACATTATGGTTGTATAAGACTATCACAAACTATGAAGCATGTCATACCCGTATGTTTCTGGTATGGGTACAAGTTGGGTACTTTTGCATGCATACAGGTACGCAAAATACCTATCCATTTTTTTCCTTCAATTTTCTGATTGTTGGGTACGGTTCAAGTTAGGGCTGCTCAAGGGTCAAGTCAAGTCAGTTCTGTCATCAACCCATCATTCGAACCAACCAATTCGGGTTGGAAGTGTGAACACCCGATTTCGACCGCTCAACCCTTTGAAACTGAAAGCATTTGGTCAATGGTTCGGCAATTGGACTTCAGTCGGTGGTGATATAGATCTGAGAAAAACCAGATCATCCAATCACGTCTTCATCCTCTCATCTTCCATAATATTTGAGTTTTAACAAAGGGGTAAAGGGTGAGGCCATGGAGGAGAGTTCGACACAATGGGTTGACGGAGAACTGAGTGCGAGAGTCAGGGGCAATGGATTGACGGAGAGCGAGAGTTGGCGATGAATCTGTAGTGGCCAAATCATGTGAGAGAAGACAGTCGACCGATGAGGCAAGGACAACTGAAAGCTAAAGGGAAACACTGCAAGACTGAGGCCGAGAGAGAGAGAGAGAGAGAGAAAAGAAGAGAGAGAGGAGAGAGATTGTGAGAGACATGAAGAGACAGAACACTGTCGTGAAATGATGGAACTACAGACGGAGAACATTAACATTGAAAGTTGAAAAGTACAATGAGGGAAATGAAAAGGTCGGCAGAGAAGATGAGAAAAGTGAGAAATTTGATGAGGCGTAATTTAGGGGTCCAATTACAGAGAGGCACGTACAAAACAATAGTTGGAGTGTAATTTGTAAATCCAATTAAGGGTGTTTTGGAAAAATAATATAGCATGAAGTTAACATTTTAAATTTTTTAAGAAATGATTTGACAAATTAGTAAAATATTATTTTTTTATTTTTTTAATTAATATTTATTTATAATGTCACTTTATCATAAAATGACCAAAATATCCCATCCAACTTAAAAAATTTACTTTTTAACCCATGTAACTCATTTTCTAACTATTTATTAACATGGAGGGCAGTGCAGTAATTTCACACCTTACGTTTCTATACTTCCCAAATGATGTTGGGAGCATCTATTTACACACACACCTCTCTCTATACACATCCTCCACACACAACTCTCTAACACACCCTCTCATTAAGTGTGAGAAAAGAAGATATAGTGTGTGCAAATAGAAGCTCCCAATGATGTTTGGCGTTTTTAACTGTAGGGGATGCGTTTTTGAAGTTACTAAAAACAAAGCTTTTTCATTGGATTCCCAAATAGCCACTAAGTGAGCTCATGTGTAAATGTGCTCATATTTTCGAATGGTTCGGTTCAATGAATATTAATTTATTGGAACAGTTGACTGACTATTCTTTATAAAACTTTGAAATCTTGCAACTGACGCTGGCTGTAGAGATTGACGAAACCGACCATTATGATTCGAGTCGAGGCAGTTCAGTCGATTTTTTTAAGTGGTTCAGATATTTGAACAGCCTTAGTTCAAGTACATTTTGGTTTTGCACTCGGTACTTATGTGGATATAGTGAGGCTTGAATACAATTTTCTTACAAATATAAAGGTGTTGGAATAGTTATTATGCGAGGTGGTTTTCGCACTGTTGAATAGTGAAGCTCCGTGGCCAAACTGGACTATTCGAGAATCAAGATCTACAAAACAAAGAATCAGTGAGGTTGCCCGACCAAAGTTGGCTAGAAAACCCCTTAATGACTTAGAGAGAAAAAGAAAGGTAATATAGATAG
Source organism: Camellia sinensis (assembly GCF_055761805.1). Lineage (NCBI taxonomy): Eukaryota > Viridiplantae > Streptophyta > Magnoliopsida > Ericales > Theaceae > Camellia > Camellia sinensis. The sequence continues at coordinate 91,037,702 of NC_138965.1, forward strand.
AGAGTAATAACAAAGAATTGTATTTCGAATGCAGGACTACGTCCCTTTCCAGGAAGAAAAAGGTTACCTTTGGCGGTGTTGCCTTGCTCTCCTAAAGTGGTACCAAAGATATGTCCCCTAGTCCCCCTTGTTCTGTCTGCCATCGTACCTTAGTGGAGGAAAATGATAGCGAGTTTGCTAGGCATGTAGGTGTCACGATCCAAACTCGCCCCTACAGGTTTAGCGTCGTAACCGACCAGTAATTCATAGATTACCGAAGGCCTCATAGATAGAAAGCATAATATTAGGGGCTAGCGGAAGCAAATAACAAATATATACTGTCCATTAAGCTGTGCAGACATATATGAGATAGAAAATTTTAAACTTTTGATATACATATATTATCACATCATTCCTACGTCATCATATATATATATAGATGAAACAAAATGAAACTTAGCCCTATTTACGAAATAAACAAAGATTTGTTTAACCAAATAAGAAAACAGAACTTAAACTTAAATCACATAGTCATAACCACTTGACATATCCGGAACCTCCACGAGAGACACATAGGTTGGCTGACAAAAACAAATTCCAAATAAATGCCTCTAAGTCTGGTCACGCACCTGATCACTTACATACATAATTAATACAGTGAGCTCTCCAGCTCATAATAACAAAGGTCCTGTTTGGTAGTGCTGTGGGAAAATGCTTATAGCTTATGCCTTAACAGCTTATAACTTATAACTATGAACATAACCTGATTTTTGACTTATAAATTAAGCATCTCCTGCCCCACTCAAAGAATAAGCTGATTTCTAACTTACAAAAAGCTATAAGCTGCATTGTTAAGCTAAACCAAACACATCAAAATAACTTAAATTAAGCTGAAAGCTGAAATAAGCAGCTTTTAAGCTGCACCAATGTCACGACCCAAACCCGACCCTATGGGTTTAGCACCGTAACCGGCCAGTAATCCGAGATTACCGAAGGCCTGCAAAACAGTAATACAGTGAAACAGAGTACAGGGCCTGGCGGAAGCCAATACAGTAATTAAACAATGTCCAATGAGCTGTGACAGTCTGTATGCCAAAAAGATTTTTCATGCATTCATACATATACGAACAGTACAGAACAGTATACACAATATTTACAATCATTCAGACTAGGGACTCAACCCTATGTAACAGTACAGTAACACTCGGTCTATACAGAACAGTAAAACAGTACAGAAGGGGAAAAAACAAACAAAACACCCCCAAGCCATAGCATGGCAACTCGGAACCTCGCAGTGAGGCACAAAGGCTGGCTTGACAAAACTGGAGTAACCCTGACGCCTCTAGCTGCGGTCTGGTGCCTGAACACCTACATATATATATGAGCAGTGAGCTAAAGCCCAGTGAATAACATAAAGCGTAAAGAGGTTTAGAATGAATGTCCTTACAGTAATGAAAACAGTTCAATTCAATCAGTATTTCAGTTGTTCAGTACAGCAAACAGTCATATGTGGTACATCCATTAGCATAACAGTAACAGTAGGTCTTAAAAGACCGAACAGTAATGATGGCCATCAGTCAGTAAACAGTAGCGGTTCCACGAGGGAACCGACAGAGATCTCTGTGACAGTAACAGTAACAGTAAACAGTAGGTGCTAAGGATGCCACAATACAGTTCACAATATTGGACATACATTCATTCAGTTAACAGTAATCAGTTCAGAAAACAGTGCAGTTCATTTGTTCAGAAGATATTCATTTATGAACATATCTTTACATAATCGTTACTCACAGAGTTCTGGGCTACAGTATGCTAGAGCGTGTCTCCCCAGTCGCCAACCCTACACAGTTAACAGATTGAACACACACTAAGCTACACAGTTGGGAAATATCATAACTTAATTCCTAATTGGCCTTGGTGTGTTCTACAACGATATCCTCATCTAAATATCTTAAACTAGGCCTAAGAATGCCTAGGATGGGATGAGGATGCAAAAATACACTTAGAAAACATTTCGCAAACTTTGCTGAAAATAGGGGCTTCGCTCGAGCGAGACTTTCTCCGCTCGAGCGTAAGTCCAATATCAAAGGCTTCGCTCGAGCGAGGAATCCTTCGCTCGAGCGGTCTGCAAAACAGTAAAAGTACTGGATGCTGAGATTTTACGCGCGATGGTCGCTCGATGGTCGCTCGAGCGGAGCCCTGGACAAAGGTGCTCGCTCGAGCGGGGAATCCTTCGCTCGAGCGAGGAAGCCAAATCTGGAATTTCCAGATCTGCCTCCCAAGCTCAAACCAAGCATTCTACCACTCCAAACTCGACCTCTTGGGCCCAAATTCTGGAAAACATAACTAAATTCAATGTATAACAAGTTTCAAAGCTCAATTTATGAATTCAAGCCCCAAAGGTGAGTCAATTAAAATCACATTCAAACCCATTTTCAAGAACAACATTCAAACATGCATGAATGAGTTTTAAACCAAATTGAAGCTCCAAAGCTTGCTCAAATGAGCTCATTTCTTTCCAAAACCAGATGAAAGCATGGTCTATAACAACAATATGAGCATGCATGTAACATTTTGCCATGAAAACAACTCAAAATCCAACAATACTACCATGCATGCAAAGATTGGGCTTCAATTCACCATTAATGAACCAATTCATGACAATTGGACATGAACTATGCATGAATCAACTTAAACACAAGTCAAAAGGATGAAATTCATACCTAGGTTCCTTGAATGCAAGTCTAGAGGTTCAAATTAACAATCCACACTTCAATCTTCAAGCAATTCTACCAAGTTCCAAGCAATGCAAGATGAAACTCACTCTCTCCCTCTCAAGGTCGGCTAAAGCAAGGAAAATGGCTGATCAAAATGTGTTTTGATACAAGGTGTAATGAGGCTCAAACATGTATGTTGAGTGGGCCACTAAGGGTGGCAATATGGTAATTAAGCTTAACTCTTTAATTAGCTTATTTAATCTAATTTAATCATACCTAATCAATTTTCAGATAATTATACCATAAAATCACATTAAATATGAGGGTCACGGAACATCAATCGGTTTCTAGTTCGGCCGCCGATAAGGCCTTCAATTAGCAGTTTAAACATATAAACATGAACAGATAATCAGACAATCAAACAGATAGAATGCAATTAACTAACATATACTCAGTCAATTCAGTTTCAATTTCAGTCAGTCAGTTCAGTATTTCATTCAGTTTGATTATCAGTCAGTTATCAGTCATTATCAGTTTCGTTTAACAGTAATCGGTGATTATCGGTAATCGGTCAGTCATTAATCAGTAAACAGTATGAGGGTTGTTACAACCAAACAGGCACAAAGTAAAGGTTTTAATGAATGATGTGCATAACAGATTCAGAAATCAGAGTTCAAAATTCATATCAGAAACATATTCATATTCATATTCAGATTTTACATATAGTCATACATGGTACATCCATTAACCCTAACACACAGATAACCTATGATCACATGGGACAGTCAGATACAGAGCAGATAACGGTTATGTTTAACAAGTTCCATGATGAACCTCTGGTACCAGGTAACAGATAATAGATATCACATGAAGCTAAGGATGCCGCGAATACATTTAAGAAAATTGGACAATCATTCTTTCATACAGAAAATAACTGTTCAAAAAACAGAGTATCATATCATTTAGAAAATACATATAACTGAAAATAGTTTTACAAATTTGTTACTCATAGATAGCTCCAGAAGCAAATCAGATAGATTAGACAAATCAGACAGATTAGGTAGACGATAGCATGTGACCTACACAAACACATAACATATACACATTGTATCACAATATCACTTATTGATCAAACTTGACTTTTCTTGTCTTTTTTTGTCTAAGTAATCTGAAGTTCTACTACACTTATTCTTTCTTATTCAAATTAATCGGGTTCTTATTTCACATATTCTTTCATTACCAAATCTCTCTTTTCTAAATAAACCGGTTTCTTACTTGGCTTCTTAATCAATTATTACTAAATCAATGATTTATTCCTTAACCAACTAATTTATGTTAATTGTTAATTTATTAATCTTGTTGAGTCATAATTCTTGCCTAAGAATGCTTGGAAAGAGATGAGATTGAAAATATGATATGTTATTTTTCCAAAATATACTAGAAAAAAGCTATTCGCTTGAGCGATTTGTAAAGACTGCAAAAGTACTGGAAGCCTTTAATGTGTGCTCGAGCAGTAATTATACTACTCGAGTGGTCCGTAAAATTTCAGAGTTCCGAATTTCTCAAAAATGGCTTCCAAATGCATTTTCAATCTTTAAACCCATACTAATCTTGATCAAAACCTTAAAAATACTTTAGAAAATATAAACACTTATTTATTTATAAATTATTTGTTCAAAATCTTGAAACACGATATTTAAATCAAAACCTTACTTAATTTCAAAATCAAAACCCACGAACTCATGGTTCTAAAATTCTTTTTCAAAATCAAATGCACAATAAAATTGCATGTAATTTATGGAGCTTAATCTAATTACATCTTTCAAAATCAAGTCCAAAATAATTAATTTCCAAATTAACTTTATAAACTTGAGTTTAGCTCAAATGCTTCATTTTCTTGTCAATTTCTTCTTAATCACATAAAATTGATTTCAAACTCTTTTCCATTTTCCTTCAAAACATGAAATCAAAGCTGTAAACTTTTTAGAAAATCATTTGCATGTATGAACTTGACATCAAAATTAACTAATTTTATATTTTTATTAATTTCCTTAAAATCAAGCCCAAATTGAAATTTGTAAGTCTTTTTAACATAAATTAAAATCTAAAATCTTGAAATTCCAAGATGCATGTAAAGATGAGTTTCAACTTTATGAAAAATAACAAAAATCAAACTCAAACTAATTTATTTCCATAATCTTAATCTTAACTCCATTTTTCTCCATCTTGTTGCTAATTCCTTTTAATTACATGATTTTTGTAAAGAGCTGAATCAAATTGAATTTTGCCCTTATTATTATTGTTGTGGTGTCGTGAACCATTCTATTTAAATTGGTGAAAATAAATTGAATTACTTTTTGATTTCGACTTCGTAAGGCCCGCTTGGAAAAAAAATATTTTTTTTAGTTTTAGTAGTTATAGTGATTCTTGGTTCCTGAGTCATAAATGAGATATAAATTCAATTTTTAGGTTTTATTTTATTAGCCCATACTTAATCATTTTGGTCCATAGTTAATTATGTGAATGGTGGGGACCACCTTAAGTCGTTTAAAATTTATTTATATTTTAATCTCAGTTGGAGATTTATTTTAAATTATTAAATACCATTCATTTTAGACCCAATTGATTGAATCATGAACCGTTAATAACCATGTAATATTTTTTTTGTTTTATTATTATTATTTGATTACCATAAAAGAGTTGTGAATATTTATGGTGTATACCATTAAACGAAATATATTTTGTGGTAAGAAAATATTATATCTTTTATCATTAATAATATTGAAATATACTTTTAATTGATATATATATATATATAGATAGATAGATAGATATATGTATAGATAGATATTTATATTGATTTAAAAAAAAAAAAAAAAAAAAAAAAAAAAAAAAAAAGAAGAGAAGCCAATCCAATTGTACCAAACCTTGATGTACTTCATAGAATTTCATGGTTGCATGTGCTGGAAAGTAAAGACAATGTATATGTGCAAAATGATGAAGTTTGCTGGAAAGAAATGGTAAAGGAAATGAGTGGACTATAATTGTGAGTGCAAGGGAGCTCGGGGGGAGAGAGCTAGAGAGCAGATATTCTAGTTCACATTTCTTTCTTTCTTTCAATCTGTGTATTTAGCTGCAATAAGATTTTAGACCCTAGTTTCATAAATCAAATTGTAGAGGGTTCTAAGGGCTCCAATTTAATCTAAACGAATTTAATTTTTGTCGCTGAAAATTTTTATTTTCTTGGAAGCTCTTGGATCGAGGTAGGGATTTTTCTTACAATTCTTTATGTACTTTTTCTTGATTATATGGAGTTTAGAGTTGTATATAATTTAATTAAAATTTTTGAAAATTTTGTGATTTATTTGCTTAAAAGAGAAATTTTGAGAAAAATAAAGAGTTGATGCCCAAATTGCGAAAGTGTAAACTTGGAATATGTTTATAAGGTTATGAAAGAGATATGTTTTAAATTTGAACAAAAACGAACTTCGACCTAATCGGTTTTGAAAGTTTTACCGATTTGCGACCAAAAGAGTATTTTTAAAGAAAACAAAGGAATTATGTTTAACGTTTGGGGCTTTTGATCAAAATAGGATGTCATAGTTGAATAATGCTTGGAAAATGAGTTTGGAAAGAAAATGATATTTTCTTGGGCATTAACGGTATTATTTTACTTAATGTATTTATTGGAATAAAACCAACACGATTAGAAATAGACCTTGAGAGGTTACCAGACGTGATTGTGATATGAAAACTAGTGTAATTGTTCATATTTGATGAGATGTGGAATAGATTGTTTTTATCGAAATTTTTGAAATTTAATTGTTTAAATATTTGTTTAGAAATATCTGTTTTGGGCTATCGGTCGAGGATAGCCATGATTGTTATAGAAATGCACGAGACTTAGGTAAATTGAAACACATTCTTCATTTGTTGCATTGGACATTGCATTACATTCATTTCATTGGAAATGTATCTGTTTTTGAGAAATATTTGGAAATGTATTTGTTTACGAAAAGATGAATACTTGGTGAATCTGGGTAGAGGGTGTAGAACCGCGCGGTTAGGTGTCGAACCTTCCAGTTTGCTGGTAAAAATGACAGTGGTAGTGCACTAGGGCCTACTTGCAGACACTCACCTAGAGATTCATGAAGCCTGTATTCATGTAACAGATATGGTTTAAAATAGAAATGGTTTTATATTTGTTATTGCATCTCAGCATTGCATGCTTTATAAAAAGAGAGATAAATTGTTTTATTATGAGCATGGCATGAGCATACTCTTTTTTAGTCTTGTCATGGTTCATATGTTGTGTTATATATCTCTACTGGGCTGTGACTCACCCTATAAGGGAAACCATTTCAGGTACAGGTGTTATGCCTCCGCCAAGGCATTGACTTGGGAGGACTCAGAGCTGAGGCTTCATTTTTATTTTATTGTTTTTTGTTGAATGTAAGCCCAGGGCTGTATTGGTGTTGAGTTGAAACAAAATTTTGTGTAACCAAAAATGTTCTTGGATAAATTTGTAAGCCTGTATGACACTTATTATTTGGTTGACTTTCATTTCATACTTATTGTAAAATGTATGCTTGGGATTGGAACTGGGGCATTGAGAGGTGAATAACATGTATTTGGCATTTGGGATTTAATGGAAATAGATGTATGAAATAGTTAGCTATACATATGTGTTTATCTATCAGGTGAGTTTTGTAGCATAAATAGATATACCCTGCCGAAATTTTTGGGGCGTTACAATTTTGATTCCAATTTCATCTTTAATTTCATATTAGTTAGCTCTCTATTCCATCTTCAATTCTTAGCACAAAAGTGGGATTCCCTTGAGCTTCCTCAAAAGTTTTCAGCAAATTCAATCATTCTTCAACAAAGAATTGAGCTCTCTACTCTCTCTCTCTCTCTATTTGAACTCAATACTCCCACAAAGAATGCTATAGCACAAAGAAAACAAACACACACACACATACACACACACACTCTTATACTTGTTTACACCACATGCACATGTGCACATTGTCTAAGGCTTCCAACACAACACTCACATGCACACAAACAAATTTCTCTACACACAGAATTTCTCGGTATACTCACACCCACATACACTCTCAATTCTAGATTCTTCTATAATTCAATTTATGTTTAGGATTAATTTAATTAAGCAACACTTAGTCTTAATAAATCTTAATTAATATATATATATATATAATTAAATTAATCATAAGTAATCTCAAATCCCACATAATTTAATTAGTCTATTTGACTTCCATTAGAGCCTAATTAATTATATTTAAACTTATTAGTCTGAATCAGATTTTTAATCAAACTCCCAAAAGGCTCCAAATATCAAATTAAACTTATTTTCATTATCAATTTTTGTTCCTCAAATCATTTATGCTTTTGATTTCAGATCAAGCTCAAAATCTCCGTCAATAAATAACATATTCAAATTGGACCCTCATAAGTAAGGTTGCAAACGAGCCGAGCCGAGCCGAACTTTAGTATGTTTGGGCGTGTTTATTAAGATTTTAATGAACCCAAGCTCGAGCTCGAGCTTGAGTTGAATAAAAATTTAACAAACCAAGCTCGAGCCGAGTTGGCTTGGACTCGACTCGAGCTTGAGCCTATTCACAAGCCTTAACGAGCCAAAAAAATTATAAATTCATACTTGCATGTGTGACTAAAGTTACAATTAAAACTTTGATTATATAATTATATATACAATATATATAAACATACTAAAAAAAAGTTCATATTTTACTAAAATAATAATATCTACTACCATTATTATATAAATGTACTATATATAGTTAACTATTATTTACATTTATATTTTTTAAATATATAAATAACATATTTCTCTTATTTTTTATATATATTTTTTATATTATTTAATATATAAATAATAAATATTAAACGAGTCAGCTAACGAGTCAAGCTTTAGAATGTTTGAGTTTGCTTATTAAAAATTTAACGAGTTCAAGTATGTTCACGAACGGCTCTGTTCATTTGTAGCCATACTCATAAGTAAATTTAATTCATAATAATCTTAATTCTCAATTTCTATAACTTAATTAACTCCAATTTGGACCCAATTAATCAAATTTCAATTTTACAAATCTGAATCGAATATTTAATTAAACTCTCATATAGTCCGATACTCGAAATTAAAATAATTCAATTCACCAATTATACTTTCTTGAGCCATTTAGGCTTTTAATTTCTAATTTCAAAATAAAGTTTTAATAGAATCATATGCAAATCAGTCTCCATAATTTTCATAAATTTCAAATTAAATCAAAATAATGAATAATTTAAATTCAAATTTTTTTAATTAAAAGTTAATTATTATACATGATAGGATCGGCCTACAAAGTGCGCTTTGTGTCATCTCATATGATAATATATTCCTTCTTATCCATTTTCATCCAGCATTTGGGGATTGCGTTGATGTGTTCCTTCAGTTGAATGCAAGGCCTGAGACTTTACTAACTGTTCTTGGCCCAACCTGTCCTTAATGAAAGAGCTTCCTTTGATGTCCAACCGAGCTCGTCCAGCTCAACCAAGCTATGCCCTGATCCTTAGCCAATGTATTGATCTAAGTAGACCACTCTAGTTTAAGTGTGCTCGGCCTACATTAGTAGGGCTAAGTGGATTCAGCCCATATTGATACCCTGGGTGTACTAGACCCATTCTGTAACAGCCTGAACGTTAAATTAAATATCACATAAATATTTATAGTTATATATAATTATAAGTGTATATAATAATATATTATTAAATAAATAATAATAAATATAAAATTTAATTTGACATTAGATTATCAAATATGAGATTAATTAAGAATTATTATTTGGAGTCAAATTAACAGAAATATAAAATTATAATACTAGTTGGGCCAAATTAGAGTTAAAGATAGTAAATAAATAAATATAAAAGTAAGAGTAAATAAATAAATAATAATAATAATAATAATAATAATAATAATAATAATAGGTGTAGTAGTAAAATAAATAATTAATTTTCTGTTGATATACGATAAAGTGTAATTTAATAGGGGATTAATTTATGTATATAGTTATGTTAAAAAATTAAGTAAAAATATAATTATTATAAGATAAAAATGTAATTATCATAAACATTCATTAAGATAAGTATAAATCCATGGTGATTTACAATCATATTTGGAGAGGATTTGAGCGGTGCCATGTGTTGGCCTCAAAGTGTTTTTGCCTTAGTTGATCAAGCTCAGTGAAAAAAAAAAAAAAAACAAAAACAAAAACGGAAGTTGTTAGAAGTAAGAATTTATAGTAGGAATGTTGTGATAGTGGAGCAAGGCTAAGGATCAATATTAAGATGAGTTATATTATACCTTGAGTTACCATAATATATTTTTCGTATGTTTTGATTTACCATAATTTATTTTATACAAGTTATATTTTATGAGTTATATTAATACAAGTTATATTTTATAAATTATATTAATATTTCAGTTACGTGGATTAATTTCTGAACTCTATTTATTTAAAATGAAATCCATGGATATGTTTGTTTAAATTTTAAAAAATATTTGACTATGACCTTATAAACAATTATGTTTTGTAAGTACCACCACGGGAGTCCCACGCCTTGGGGGACTTAAATAACCATTGGCCTCTGTTTGGTCATTTTGTGGTCCTCTGTTTGTCATGAATCCATTGACCTTTATTCTGACTGTCACTTCTGTGACCTCTGTTCTATTCTGTTTTGTACCATGATTATGGTTATTTATTTATATAATTTCTGTATTTAAGTTTTTGCCACTTAAATAATTTATTTACCAAATTAAGTTATGTAAATGTTTTGGCTTAACTAACTATCCATGGTTGTTTTGTATTCCCCATACTTTTGGCATAATTTTTCTCACTCTGTTATGTGCTTATAGCTGTTACCCTTTCAAGTAATGAGATGTAAGGAAGACCCATAACCTCGTGTAGTGGAACCTGTGCAAGAAATTGATGCGGATTCATTAATTTGCTTTTCTTTTCTTTTCTTCATGTTGTTTTTTCTGATGGTCGGTCGCTGCATAATAAAATAATAAAAGCCTATGAATGTACTTTTTTAAAATAGTATAGTGAAGTAACTTTTTATTTAATTATTTTTATTTCCGTTGCCTCCGCTTGCGCAATTTCATTTGCTATGATTAGAATAAGTTAGTAAGTTGTGATTCTAACCCTGAGCCCTAGGGTTGGGTCGTGACAGAGGTGGTATCAGAGTAATGGTTCATTCAAAAAAAAAAATGTTATTTTAATTTGATCAGGAAGTTCGACAAATTATAAATAAATCTATAAATAAAACTGTGCGTGTCAATTTTCGACCACACTGCCAACTTAGTACTCAACTGGAGAACACCAGCAGAATAGGTTAAGCCCGAACGACCTGCAACAGAAAGAAGAGTTTCCGGCGGTGGCTCGTCCACCCGGGGATACTCCGACGATTAAGTCAGTACTCAATATCTCTCAAAGATAATCAATAGTGATTAACTCACTAGACAGAATATCAAAAGCATAAAAGACATACCTTAGACCCATGAGGGTGCCTCTCTTTTATAGCCAACAGAATCCTAGTCCCAATAGAAGCCTAGCTCCAATGGACTTAGGATTACTGCTAATCTTGGACTCCTAGTTGAATTAGGATAAACTCTCTAAGAGTCTTATCTTAATCTAAATTGAAGTCTTCTCTCATTCTAGGACTCTTGTCTCTTATCCACTTATCTCGGATTCCGACATCTTCGTAGATAACCCCGGCTTAGCCGAGATCATCTCGGCATCATGACCATGACACGTGGCACCTCAGCTGGCACTCCGGTGACACCTCGGCCACGTGTTGTCATTCAAAAATTATGTCCCCACAACTGCCCCCTAGGTTCTATTACCTCTGCATCCTGAGGTGATGGAACCTGTATCATTCCTTCCTTTAATCATGATCCCGGTTTAACTTCAATTTGTAAATTGTCCACAAATTTCAACAAGTGTTAAACAATGATCTCGGTTTAACTTCAACTTGTAAATTGTCCACAAATTTCAACAAGTGTTAAACAATGATCTCGGTTTAACTTCAACCTGCAAATTGTCCACAAATTTCAACAAGTGTTAAACAATGATTTCGGTTTAATTTCAACTTGTAAACTTTTCTCAAGTTTCAACAAGTGTTAAACATCATCTCTGTAAACTCTTCTCTTCTCAGACTTAATCATCTTAAGCCGAGATCTTGTCTTCTAGGATCTGGGATCTGGGATCCGAGATCTGGAATTTGGGATCGGCTTACTTGGGCTGAGCTCTTGTCTTCTCATATCCAGTGTTATCTTGGCTTGACAAGTGAGGTCACCTCGGCATCTTGTCGCTTTCTCTGGAGGTAATCCCTCAGATCCCCCTTGGTTCGTCCAGGAGCTCGGCTATCTCTGGATTTTAGCCTTTTTGGTGCACTACTTCCTGTGTCATTGCGAGTCCTTTTTTGACCTCCCTCCATTGGTCGCGTCAAAACAGAGGTCCTTCCCCTGAACATGCCGATGTTCTTTGGAGTCAGCTTCCTTGGTGCGATGTGTCCTCTATGAATCTCCCCTTCTTGATTCTCCTCGTCCGACCTCCCTTGAAGGCCGGTGAGAATGTTTCTTGGTCCTATCGTGCTGAGGAGTCGTAGGAGTTGTCTTCTGCCCCCCTGCTTGGGCATCTTTCTTGGCTGCTGGAATCGGCGTATCTTGTGACGGGAACGGTGGCTGGAGGTCGTCCTCGTTATAATACTTGCTTCGGTCTGATTTCTTCGGCACGTCGCCCTCCTGGCCGACATCCTCTTCTTCGTGATTCTTATCACGAGTTTCTTCGTTGTAGTTATCTTCTTCGACGCCAAGGTCAATATGTTTCCCACTCTCAGTAAGGGTGTCGTCTCCAACCTTCTCTTTTGGTCTGTCGTTGGCCATCTATTCTCGTTTCGTTCCCACAGACGGCGCCAAATTGTGTGTGTCAATTTTCGACCACACTGCTAACTTAGTACTCAACTGGAGAACACCGGCAGAATAGATTAAGCCCAAACGACCTGCAACAGAAAGAAGAGTTTTCGGCAGTGGCTCGTCCACCTGGGGGTACTCCGACGATCAAGTTAGTACTCAATATCTCTCAAAGATAACCAATAGTGCTTAACTCACTAGACAGAATATCAAAAGCATAAAAGACATACCTTAGACCCATGAGGGTGCCTCTCTTTTATAGCCAACATAATCCTAGTCCCAATAGAAGCCTAGCTCCAATGGACTTAGGATTACTGCTAATCTTGGACTCCTAGTTGAATTAGGATAAACTCTCTAAGAGTCTTATCTTAATCCAAACTGAAGTCTTCTCTCATTTTAGGACTCTTGTCCCTTATCCGCTTATCTCAGAGTCCGACATCTTCGCAGATAACCTCGGCTTAGCCGAGATCACCTCGACATTATGACCATGACACATGGCACCTCGGCTGGCACTCCGGTGACACCTCGGTCACGTGTTGTCATTCAAAAATTATGTCCCCACAAAAATCACATAGCTAAATAAACATAATAAAATAAAATAAAATAAATAAATATTTACCTGCAACATTAGTCCTTTTGTGTAAAATCTTACGTTTCTTCTGGTGATGTAGGAATGTCCGAGATTAACCTTAACTAGGCATTTTGGGAGGAGCTCAGGGCCATTAATTTAGATGAGATTTTAGCAGAGCACCCCGCCTCCGCCCCCGCCTCACCTGAGGGATGGGGAGATTCAGAGGATATAATCAGAGGACTGCATCCAGGCCTTGCCCAATTGATAGGTCAGCCAATCTATATACAAGTTGATCCTACCGATGTCCTACATTTACTATGGAGGCAGAGCCGTGACTATATGCGCGGACTTTTTCTTGGACCCACTCGTGTCCTCGGCGTTGCCCCGGGACATGACTGCCCGCACTACATCATAGGCCCTCTACCCCCATATTTGTGGCAAGAATGGAGAACGTGTACCCCGAGGACTATATTTTTACCACTGTTCCCAACCCGCTGGAGATAATTAATATTCAAAATGTTGACTTTAATAATGACTTGTCATATATCGAGACACCCAACTGGATTGTCGATCGAGCATTTTTGGGATATATACAGTCCGTTCCCATTTTCACAATCCAAGCAGCGTGGATGTGTTTTGGTGTAGTCCAGTTAGGATGGGAATTTGTGCTTTTGATACAACATTATTTCCCATGGTTGTTTGGCTCGTTTGACCTACCACTCTAGATTTGATAGAAGAAAACATTTTTGTACACTAACCATGATATGTTCTAATCTTTACCGGCGAGAAAAATTTAACAAGTTCAAGCCTGTTCAGGAACGGCTCTATTTATTTGCAAAGTCGGTTACCATAAAATAGTTCCAAGATCTGAAACCCATCACATTTACCGACAGCCCAGACCCAATGATAGCAGACGCTTGGGTTAAAGACATGTAAAATATTTTTCACGCCCTACCCTGTACCGAAAGACAGAAGGTAACTTTCGCCACTTTCACTTTCAAAGACAATGCATAGGAATGGTGGCTTCTCACTCTGTAGAAAGAAGAAATTGCGACTTGGGCAAGATTCTTGGAAGAATTTTACGAAAAATACTTTCCAAATTCATTGCGGAAACAGAAGGCATCAGAATTCATACATCTAAAGAAAAGAACCATGACAGTGGCCGAATACGAGAGCAAGTTCACACAACTTGCTCAGTTTGTGACATACGTCATCCCCACCGAAACTCGAAAAACAAGAAAATTCGAAGCAGGATTGGATGCTAAAATTAAAGATAGAATTGAGGTCTTGAAACTGCCAACCTATGCAGAAGTGGTAGACTGGGTGTACATTGTAGAAAAGGGGATTAAAGCCTAGCGTTCCAAGGAACCAAGCCAAAAGAAGCAATTTTGGGAAAGAGACAACAGAAGACCCAGTGTTGCACCTCCTAAAAAGGTAAATACGGGCACAACCAGTTCAAGCCATCAAGGTCCTACCAACCCCCGAGGTGGCACTATTTCAATTTGTCCTACTTGTGGGAAGGCTCATTGGGGACAATGCCATCAAGACACATGAGCATGCTTTAAATACGGTCAGGTTGGCCACTTGCTGAAGGATTGTCCAAAGCTGACCAATGCTGCAGCTAGCCCCTCTGGCCTAGTCAAAAAACCCGCAGGACCTGGAGGAGAGAAGAGGGACCAAAAACGCCAAGGAAGGGTTTTTGCCTTGGTGCCTAGAAAATTAGAACTTACCGAAAATGTTATGTTAGGTACACTTTCTGTCTGTGGTCATTTAGCCCATGTTCTCATTGACTCTGGGTCAACTCATTCTTTTGTTACACCACACTTTGCTGCCAAGCTGGCATCAATACCCGAATCCTTAGGATATATATTGCCTGTGTCTTTTCTTTCTAGTAAGTCTGCCTGTAGTACTGATGTGTACAGATCTTATGTTATATTTTTAAAAGGCAAAACCTTATATGTAGACTTGATTCCCCTCCGCATTGGGAACTTTGATGTGATCTTAGGTATGGATTGGCTGACTGTCAACCACGCCTCTATTGATTGTAAAGCCAAAAAGGTCTCATTCAGGTTACCAAACCAACCCGAGCTTGTCTTTGATGGGACTGGAGTTTCCAACCCTCCCTATATTATATCCTCCATGACAGCCCAACGACTTCTAAGAAAGAGTTGTGATAGTTATATTTGTTATGTGATCGATACACAAAAAGCGGCCCCTACCGTTGATGCGATCCCCGTAGTACGAGAATTCTCGGATGTTTTTCTTGAAGATCTACCCAGTATCCCGGTTGATCGGGAAATCGAATTCATCATTGAAACCCAACCTGGCACACAACCAATATCAAAAGCTTCTTATCGCATGTCGATGGCAGAATTGAAAGAGGTGAAGATTCAACTCAAGGAACTCCTGGACAAAGGTTTCATTCGACCTAGTACCTCACCCTAGGGAGCTCCAGTATTGTTTGTAAAGAAAAAAGATGGCACGATGAGATTATGCATCGATTACCGAGAGCTGAACAAGGTTACCATCAAGAATCAGTACCCTCTGCCATGAATCGATGGCTTGTTCGATCAACTTCAAGGCGTCCAAGTATTCTCCAAAATGGACTTGCATTCTGTCTACCATCAACTAAAAATCAAAACGGAAAGCATTGAAAAGACTGCCTTCAGAACCCGTTACGGGCACAACGAGTTTCTTGTTATGCCTTTTGGTGTCACAAATACTCCAGCAACCTTCATGGACCTCATGAACCGAGTGTTCAAACCCTATCTTGATGAGTTTGTCATTGCCATCATTGACGACATCCTCATATACTCCAAGTCACCAGAGGCCCATGAGCAGCACTTACGAATGATTCCATAAACACTACGTGATCACAAACTTTACGCCAAGTTGAAGAAATGCGAATTCTGGATCACTAGTGTACACTTTCTCGGTCACGTCATTAACAAAGATGGCATCTCGGTTGACCCAAAAAAAGTTGCAGCAATCGTAGATTGGCCACGACCTACTAATGTGTTAGAAATACGAAGTTTCTTGGGTCTAGCTAGTTATTATCGACGCTTCATGCAAGATTTCTCAAATATGGCATCACCCTTGACCCAGCTAACTCAGAATAACATACCCTTTGAATGGACTAACAAATAAGAGCGTTGCTTCCAAGAATTAAAAAGTCAATTGGTGTCAGCTTCTATACTAGCACTCCCTATAGGAGCAGATGGATTCATAATTTATAGTGATGCCTCATACAATGGTTTGGGTTGCATTCTCATACAAAATGGAAAAGTCATTGCTTATGCTTCACGACAATTAAAGACTTATAAGAAGAACTACCTGACTCATGATTTGGAATTGGCTGCGGTGATCTTTGCTCTCAAAATCTAGCGTCATTATCTCTACGGTGCAACCTGCGAGATTTACACTGATCACAAGAGTCTCAAATATCTGTTCACACAGAAGAAACTGAATATGAGGCAACAGCGGTAGCTAGAATCTATGAAAGACTATGATGTAGAGATCCATCACCATCCAGGCAAAGCTAACATGGTGGCAGACGCACTGAGCCGAAAGACGACCAGAGGTTTGGCATGTACTCTCGTTTCCTGCAAGATCAATGGACTGCTTGCCAACATAACCGTGGAACCTACCTTGATTGAAGAAATTAGAGCACGCCAATGTAAAGATAACATTTTGAAGAAAAAGTACGATGAGCAAAGGAGTACACCTGATCCCAATGGGATACTAAAATTTTGAAATTGAATTTGCGTACTCAACATTCCGGAACTCAAGAAGAAGATATTGGTGGAAGCTCATAGCTCGAGATTTGCAGCCCACCCTGGTAACACAAAGATGTACCGAGATCTGAAGGAACACTACTGGTGGACAGGAATGAAAAGAGGCATAGCAAGCCATGTCTCTAAATGTCTGCATTGTCAACGTGTTAAAACAGAACATCAGAGACCTGCAGGACTGTTGCAACCACTCCCTATTCCAGAATGGGAATGGGAGCACATTACTATGGACTTCGTGGTCGGGCTACCATAGTCATTTTCGAAGAATAATGCAATATGGGTTATAGTAGACCGATTGACGAAGTCAGCGCATTTTCTACCAATCAAAATCATGTACTCCCTTAATAAGTTTTCTACCTTGTACATCAAGGAAGTTATTCGTTTGCATGGTACTCCAGTTTCAATTGTGTCTAACCGAGACCCACGCTTCATGTCTCACTTTTGGAACAAATTACAGGAGGCTTTGGAAACTACATTGAAGTTTAGCACTGTTTATCACCTACAAACTGATGAGCAATCCAAAAGAACAATCCAGACGTTGGAAGACATGTTACGTGCATGCGTGTTGAACCTCAAAGGTAACTGGGATGAGCACCTACCTTTAGTGGAATTCGCTTATAACAACAGCTATCAGGCAAACATTGGAATGACGCCATACGAAGCTCTGTATGGAAGGAGATGTTGATCACCTCTATGCTGGACAGAAGTCGGGGACAAGAAATTGTTAGGCCCCGAGATCGTGCAGGTCACAAGTGAGAAAATCCAACTTATTCAATAGCGAATTCGCACTGCTCAGAGCCGCCAGAAAAGTTATGTAAATACATGGAGACGGGACTTGGAATTTCAAATAGGAGATCATGTGTTCCTCAAGATCTCAACAACAAGAGGAGTTATTCGATTTGTAAAGCGAGGAAAGATGAACCTACGTTACATCGGGCCATTCGAGGTACTAGAAAGGATTGGTCCTATAGCCTATCGCCTTGCACTGCCGCTTGAACTATCCAATGTCCACAATGTGTTTCACGTTTCAATGCTCCGACGGTACGTCCGAGATCCAGAACATGTCGTCGACTATGAGAACCTAGAAGTTCAAGAGGATCTCTCTTATGAAGAGTAACCAGTGCAGATTCTTGATCGTCGCGATCAAGTTTTCTGAAACAAGACTATACCACTGGTAAAGGCCTTAGGGCAAAATCATCGTATCGAGGAAGCTACGTGAGAAACGGAAAGTCAAATGCGAGCCAAATACCCACACCTCTTCGAAAATTATGGTATGTCAAATTTGGGGACAAACTTCTATTTAGGAGGGGAGAAATGTGACACCCTGGACGTTTAATTAATTATCACATAAATATTTATAGTTATATATAATTGTGGGTGTATGTAATAATACATTATTAAATAAATAATAATAAATACAGAATCTAATTTGGAGTTTAGTTATCAAATATGGGATTAATTAGGGATTATTATTTGGGGTCAAATTAACAGAAATATGGAATTATAATACTAGTTGGGCCAAATTACAGTTAAAGATAGTAAATAAATAAATATAAAAGTATGAGTAAATAAATAATAATATAGATAACAATAATAACAACAACAACAACAATAATAATAATAGTGGATGTGGTAGTAAAATAAATAAATAATTTTTTGTTAGTATACGACAAAGTGTAATTTAATTAGAGATTAATTTATTTATATAGTTATGTTAGAAAACTGGGCAAAAGTGTAATTACTATAGGGCAAAAGTGTAATTACCATAAACATTCATTAAGATAAGTATAAATCCATGGTGATTTATGATCAAATCTGTGCAGGATTTGAGCGGTGCCACGTGTTGGCCTCATGGTGCTTTTATCTCCCTATAAATAGGGAAGAGTTGATCAAGGTCAGTGGAGAGCAAAGGAAAAAAAAAAGGGGGGGGGGAAGGCGCGTAAGTTGCTAGAAGTAGGAACTTATAGCAGGAAGGTTGTGATAGTGGAGTAAGGCTAATGATCAATATTAAAGTGAGTTGTATTATACCTTGAGTTACCATAATATATTTTACGTATGTTTTAACTTACCATAATTTATTTTATATAAGTTATATTTTATGAGTTATATTAATACAAGTTACATTTTATAAATTATATTAATATTTCAATTACGTGGATTAATTTCTGAACTTTATTTGTTTAAAATGAAACCCATGAATATTTTTGTTTAAAATTTAAAGAATATTTGACTATGACCTTATGAGCAATTATGTTTTGTAAGTACCACCACGGGAGTCCCACATCTTGGGAGACTTAAATAACCATTGGCCTCTGTTTGGTCATTTTGTGGTTCTCTGTTTGTCATGGATCCATTGACCTCTGCCTTGATTGTCACTTCTGTGACCTCTGTTCTGTTCTGTTTTGTACCGTGGTTATGGTTATTTATTTATATAATTTCTGTATTTTAGTTTTTGCCACTTAAATAATATATTTACCAAATTAAGTTATGTAAATGTTTTGGCTTAACTAACTATCCATGGTTGTTTTGTATTCCCCATATTCTTGGCATAATATTTCTCACTCTGCTATGTGCTTATAGCTGTTACCTTTTCAGGTGATGAGATGTAAGGAAGACCCATAATCTCGTGTAGTGAAACCAGTGCAAGAAATTGATGCGGATTCGTTAATTTGCTTTTCTTTTCTTTTCTTCCTGTCATTTTTTCTGATGGCTAGTCGCTGCATAATAAAATAATAAAAGCCTATGGATGTACTTTTTTTAAATAGTATAATGAAGTAACATTCTGTTTAATTATTTTTATTTCTGTTGCCTCCGCTTGCGCAGTTTAATTTGCTACGATTAGAATAAGTTAGTAAATTGCGATTTTAACCCTAAGCCCTGAGGTTGGGTCGTGACACATTCTAGTGGACTAGGTGAGTTCGGACCACCATAGTTTTCGGCCCATATCAATAGGACTAATTCAGTCCACGTTGAGACCCTAGCCGGGTTCGGACCATGCCTGTGGCCCTGAGTTGGTTTGGACCCAATAGAGTAGCTCGGCCTGGCCCAAGCCTTAGTCCAATTGATTTGACCCTCTTCAAATATATTTTTTGTTTATTTTTAAATAAAATATATGAAGGGTACCTTTACAAATTTTCAAATCATAGAGAACTTTGGCCACCACCTTTTATGGTTAGCAACCACCTTCGGCCGCCATCTCCAGCCATTGACGGCCACCCCTTTCGCTTGTTTTCAAAAGAAAATTTTAAAATACTTGTGTACCAAACATGTTTTTTATTTTTGTTCTTGCCCAAAATAAACATAAACATGTTTAATGTTGTCTATAAACTAAAAAGGGTAAACTGTAAATGCTATCAAATGGCACCTATGTCACATACATATCAGGCACTATTATAGATTATAAAGGGAAAAAAAATAAAATAAGTAAATAAAATTATGGACATACCCTAGTCATATTTTCTATCCTTTTTTTTTAACCAATTTTGTGATACCTAAGAGCATCTCCAACCCTAAACTTCTTTTGTCATCAAATCTGATGAAAAAAAAGGATGCTTTCCTCAATTTGATACCACTAGCTCCAACGCTTCACTTTTTATCAAATTTGGTCCGGGGACAACTGGTTGGTCAACCGGCTGGTCGATCGGCTGGTCAACCGGTAAGAGGATTTTTTTTTTTGAACTGTTTGAACCAATTTTTTTGAACTGTTTGAACCCTGTGGTGTTGATCGGTTGGTCGACCGGTAAGGAATTTTTTTTTTTTTTAACTGTTTGAACTTTTTTTTGGAACTGTTTGAACCTTTTGGTGGTCGACGGTTGGTCAACCGGCTAGTCAACCGGCTGGTCGACCGGTTCGTCTCCTCCAACGGTCATGTAGAGTGTTTTGGTGAAATGCGGAGCCTGTCCTCACTTTGGTGAAACGTTTGGTGAATTCTCGATTTGATATCAATTTGGTGAAACCGTTGGAGCTCCAAACATTGTTTTTTTCACCAAATTTCAAATTTGATGACAGGTTTGGTAAAGCGTTGGAGATGGTCTAACATACCCCTACTGTACCTGTACTTGCATATGTACCATATTTGTGCTTCATAGGTCCCAAACAACACCCCAGAATGCAGCTTTTTATAAGCTAGAAGTTGATAATCAAAAGCAAAAGTAAAAGCACCTCTCTACCTACTTATCAATAATCAACTTATTTAAGTTATTTCTATATCATAAGCTATAAGTAGAAGTTACAACAAATACTCTGACATAATTTTCCAAAATAAATATATATAACTATAAATAGCTCCATAAATTGCACCACATTGCGTCACAATATAATCATATTTCATCAGCTTTACTAACACATCTACTTCTTTTCATTTTTTGCATCCAATAAATGTCTATATAAATTTTGATTAGATACAATTATATGCATATGACAACGTTATACACTTGAAAGACTAAACCAAGCTAAACTTCACAAAAACCCAAACATAAATAAAATCACAGTTCCCAAACTTTGATATGTAGATAGCACATCTAGATGCAGCCCACTCCACACAAACTTTAAATCTACACCATACATTGAAATTTTGGATACTTTTATGAGTAAAAATTCTGATTACATAAAATTTCATAAAATAATAAATAAGCAAAGTCACTTAAGTTCAAGAAAGTAAACCCTAGATAACTAAACAATTATTCATCCCAAAAAAAAAAAAATGCATAGACAAACAAATTTAACAAAATTAATACCAAAATGAGTTCTATATTAAACACACAACACACGAATAAAAGGTGTGCAATCAAGAAATCAATTCAACACAGATGCAATTCATAAACCCAATAAATTCAACTAATATCAAGACATGCAAAAGTGTTTGCAAAGAGACCTATACTTGGTGTCTTTTATAGAACTCTTTAAGGGAAAATCCAGAATGTCAGATCCATTAATTCAAGAGAGAAGCTAGAGAGAGAAGAAGGGTTATGGAGTGTGAAAGCGAAGCTATGCAGGCCTTCAATATAAAAGGCAAATGCGGGTCGATGCGGTTTATAGTTAAGTAAAGGGAAAATTGCATTTAGGTGTATTTTTATTTTTCATGGTAAATCATTCTTAACATCTTATAATTATAATATTTTTGTGAATTTTAATTAAAAAATAAAATAAAAAAATTATGACCAAACACAAAAAAGTCATAATCAAAATCTTAAAATAATGTCATAACTAAAAAAAAAAATGGTCATAACTAAAGAATGAAATAGCATAACTAAAAGTGCATAATATGAAGGTGTGCTTAATAAAATTCTCTAACTTCATCATGTGTGTTTAAGTTAAAGGTAATTCTATTTGCACACCGTACAAGTCGTCAGTACGTGTATGTAGGTTATTGTTGATTAAGGGGAAAATTGCATTTAGGCATATTTTCATTCTTAATTTTTTGGTATAAGTTCATCTTGTGTGTGTGTTAAAGTAACGGATAATTCTATTTGTATATAATACAAGTCCTCAATACGCATCATAAATATATTTAGATATAAAATTTTGAACAAATATCAAATATTCATATTTAGATTTATGAACATAAAATAGTTGTTTGGATATAAATAATTGATCGGGCAATATACTTGAACAATGTATTTTTGTTCATAACTTTAAATCCAAACATTTGATATTTGTTAAGAAATTTATATCCGAACATATTTGTAGTGTGCACTAAGAGTTTGTATGGTGTGCAAATAGAATTTTCCTAAAGTTATACCAGAAAAAATTCCATCTACAATGCAATACAATTTTACTGATTTGCAATTTCCCCATGCGTAAATTACATTTAGTTTGGAAGTTTGGCAATAAAATAATCTTTTTGGTATAGATAAGAGGGGATGAGCTCCCTCAATATCTCCAATTCTTTCGTACATTTTTTGTGGGTTTCAACTCAGGCATATATAGATGATCTAAATAGTCTATCTCCTAGGCCTTGCAGTAAATAGCATTCATGAAAAAAATGAGTTTCTGTTGGCTTTTTGGCTTTCAAAGGTTATTATTGTGATTGCGAGCGTGCCAGCAAGGATCAATTTAGTCCTTACAGAAATTTAATTGCCAACCAATTATCAGACGACTGTGTTTTAGTTCTCTCAACCTCAATGAAGAGGACTTTTACTGGTGGCTTGATTTAGGAGAATTTAAACAGAATACCAATCAAATAAAGAAAATCTGAAGCATTTCACTAGAATAAAAAACTTATAATGATTCGAAGCGACAATCTATTTGAAACTACTCCTATGAATGAAAATGCAGTGCAGAATTTGAAGTACTGGAATGTAAAGAACAGGGTATGTAAAAGTAAAGTAGAATAAGACTGGTTTTTTAGATCTGAATCCGAGGCTTTTTCCAGGGCCTTCTCTGCTATTTATACTGCTCAAAGATGACAGTCGAACTGTATTTCCAACCATCGAACTGCTCCCCCATGATTGCTGATTATGTAGCCTCAAGATTAGCTCCACTATGCCATCATTTGCAGTTAAGCTTCCCTCCTAAATTTGAATTTAAATAAGAGTAACCGCTGATGCCACATCACCTTGTATCTCTTTGTTGATCTACTGCTACTCAGATCTCATAACAACCAATATCAATTGCCACGTGTACGATCAGGATCGAAGACTTGAATGGTCTCCCCATATTACCCTTACTTTGTCACGCGTCGAATTGTAACTGGCTTGTACAAAATATACAGCCAACATTACCCCCCGTACTAATATACCCAAGACTTGGTGATATTAGTGGATCAGGGTCTTTTTCCCACGTCTTAGAACATGCATGGGTTTTGCATCTTCCCAGAAATGCAACTGTCACTCACCATCTGTATTAAACTCTAGTTTAATCCTTTGAACACTTCCACCGTCTTAGCATTCGAACAGACTGATACATTTCATGGCCGAATTAATTTTTTCCTCCAACGATCGAGCACACGAAGAGTCATATGTCGATGCTGTTCCTCCTCGAAAGAACGTCCATGCATTTATTAGCCACCTTTACCCACCTTTCTATATTCAGGTCATGGATGCCTTTGCAAATTATCAATCCTTGGACTTCGAACATATTGCCCTTAATCCTTCGATCCAAAAACTCACAAATATAGACATGGGAGGTTCTTCTTCTGTCTCACCCTTGGACTACGAACAAATAGCTCTCAATCCTTTAATTCAGAAAGTTACAAATATGGACATGGGAAATTCTTCTTCACAATCCTCCGCATGGGACAGGGCTGCGACTTCTTCCTCTTCTGGTGCATCCGATTGGATAAGTTGGTCAAAGCCTGAGTCTTGTGATTTGAGGGAACGAATTAACCATCACTTTGTCAAATTTACTGATCCTTTAGAGTTCCTTTCTTATGCACAAAGCTCGGTGGTCTATCCTTACATGCCCATTGACCATTGACACAGTTTGGAGGAGAATCTGCTTATGGTATGGTATACATCCTCCATGCCTACAAAGATAGTGCATGCCACCCGACGCCTAGAAGAGGCACAAGGGTACAATCCATCATTCTTAGCCCAGAAGGTGAAGATTTGTTCTTCTGACTGGCTTGATTATATTAATGCCCTTGTTCCTTCTACCCTTGTTCCACCTCCTGAAATAGAAGCATCCACACCTTCTCCCCTGCCCAATCCTCGTTGGATAGAGAGATTGAGGCTTGCCCTCTCTGTAGATAAGATCTTTCCACCTTACAAGCCTCCACCTTCCCCCACTCTTGCTGAACGGAAACAAGCTCTACTTCTGCTCGCGACTTTCTCTCATTTGCCCTTCAATGTTCTTGAGGACGAAGTTCCTCTCAAGAACCTTCGATGGGCTTGTGATATTCTGACTCGGGGTCATGTTCTCAATCCCCTTGCCCAAGCAGAACTTTACATGTTTTTGGACCAGCTTTCATTGCTTCTCCACTAGCATCGAACCTCTATGGCCACTACACGATCTTTAGACCAACTTTCGTCCCTTCGAATTCACGCCCAGTACGAAGCAGAGAACTTCATTGAAGAATTCGATGATTTAAGAACAATGATTCTGCATACTGGGATGACTTAGAGATGGACGAATTGGAACAAGGATTGAGAGAAACAGCTTTCGAAATAAAGGTTGAAGAACTCTTTTACGAAGTAAGAGCTCATCAACTCATGCAGCAAATGTTAGAAGAAATAGAGGACAGAATAAAGAAAGAACATAAATTCATTGATTATAGCTGGACTAAATTTCATGATCTTGTTATTTATTCCATTCCTTATTTTTATGAGCTTGAGTTTGTACCCAAATAGGGTCATTCGATGTAACTGCTTTTGCTTTAATACAAGACTTCTCTTTGTTTGATATGGTTTGATCTTGTCTCTATTTGTCTTTAAAAGCAATTTCAGAGCTTCGAACTGAACAATCTTTTCCTTCGAACCTGGATTCGATCGTTTAAAATGAATACTAACAACACGACCATGAACTTTTCCAATTTAGGAAAATGTAGATTAATCATTTCTAAATTGATCTTTTCGTTTTCAACAACAGTCCATATTTTCAAAAATATGGAAGCTCCTTTTAAGGGCTGCACTGTTTTAGTTCAAAAAGTCAACTTTTCTGAATATATATATAAACCAACTATGGGTTTCGATGTTTCGAATGCCAATTTCCCTTCCCAAGGAATTTCTAATTTTACTTCGAAGAACATCACTGTCATTGAAAAACCTAAAACAGGTCTTTAGTCCTTTTGAAGTAAACGAATACTTGAACATTCTTGTATCCATTGAGTACGGAATGCGCTTCGAAGCCGGCTCTTAGTTTTGAAGCCGTTGTTATTGGACTTTTGGCGCCAAAATCTAGTGTGTTATGTTTTGAACACCAATTTCCATCCTCATGGGGTCTCAAGTTTCACTTCGAAGGTCATCGTTTTCATTAAGAAGCCCAAAACAGGTCTTTAATCCCTTTCTAAGTAAATGAATATTTGAGTATTCTTATATTCTTAAGCATGGAATGTGCTTCGAAGCTGGCTTCTTAGTTTCAAAGCCATTGTTATTTGACTTTTGGCGCCAAAATCTGGCTTCGAAGCCAAACATTCTACTTCGAAGCTGGTATCAACATCTGGGATATGTTTTTTCCCTCCAAGAGTATCAATATTGAATGAAATTCTTCGTATTCGTACTTTTAGTACTTAACGAATTTACGCAATGTATCTTTCAGATATAAAGGCTTTTGAAATCCTTTTATTCCACATTCTGAAATCACTTGCTCGCTCAACATACAAAACCCTTCACCTCTATTCGTCTCCCACTTCTTTCTACTCCCTTTTTCAGCTTCGTCCTTTGAGAAAGCGTTATATCAATGGCTTCCTCCTCATTGAAAGTTCCAGTTGTAGAGCGTGCGAGCCCATCTGTAGCCCTGAAAAGGCTCATTGATGCAGAATGTGAAAAGTACAAAGCTGAGGAGAAAAGTGCCATTGACGGATGCATCTTCATTCCTCGTCGTCATGCACAACAAGACTATGTGCTTGGTCCCATATTCAAGGAGATTCCTATTGAGCTTCCAGCTCTATACCCTCGTCTGGAAGACCATTGTTTCCTTTACGAAGGTGGCCTTGACTGTAGGAACTGGAAAACGAATCGTCCCCACCGATGCTGGCCCACGGTGAGACCGGAGTGGCAAGAATGGTATGATCGAGTTGTCCCTAGTAGGACCCTGGACCTTCAAGAACTCTGCCTCCTCGATGCCCTTCGGTTATCCAGGTTAACCATTTCAGAGGACCCCTTTTTAGTTCCTGCTGCTCTGTGCTTTTGGAATTCTGTTTTTAATTTCTTCCAATTCAGATATGGGATGATGGCCCCTACTGTGCTTGACATTTGCCATCTTTTAGGATTATCTCCCATTGGAACTCTCATTGGACCAGATTATCCTGACCTAGCAGTCCCTTTTTCCCTACCCTCTCTTAACTCATCCTATAGTGACTTTGTCAAGGCTGAGAATAGAAAGGAGGGTCTTGTGACCGATAGGGAATTCTTTTCTTTCTTATTATATTGGCTTTGCAAGTTCCTTTTATGCACTTCTTCTCAAAGAATTATGCCTGAATTTGCCCCTCTTGCCAAAGCCCTTGTTTTACAGAAAAGGGTGGCTTTAGCCCCATACGTTCTAGGTCACGTATACAGAGCCTGCTCTCTTTTTTGTGAGAAACCCTTAGATGTCAATCAAGGGGGACCGATTTGGATTCTTCAGCTTTGGCTTTTTGCTTATTTTCCCGAGTTACAATCCAAATGCCTTAAATTTTTTGAACCAGACCCTCCTACTCATGGCATGAGGCTAGCCAATGCTTCTCTTTATCCTTCTACTTTTGCTTTTTACTTCTCTTTCTTCCACCAACTTTCAACTTCTTCCCTTTCCTACTGCTTTCATCCCTTCGAACCCACTACTATTGGCCCACTTTGGTTAAAGAATTTCCTAAGTGATAGGCTCTGTGCTTCACCTGTTCACAAGGATATATGGGCCTCCATTTTAATTCCCATATAATTATTCATTGGGACCATGAACCCCAGAGCTTACAAATGCATTGCTGAGCCCTATTATCCTGCACAATTTGCTAGACAATTTGGCTTTACTCAGGGGGTCCCAATACCTCTCTGTAGTAACACCAATCTAAGTCTTACCACAAGGGATGTGAAAGTTCGAAGGTCCAGACTGGAAGAGGCAACTTCCAAATTTATACAGGACTTGATCGATTTTGAGTATATCCCCTTCCTTCCCCAAGGTAACATTTTGAAGAGATACCAAAATTGGTGGGTGACCAATATGGAAGTGCACCTGGCCATTCCCCCTCAAGACCTACTGACGGTGTTAGATGTACCCAAGCCCAAAGGAGCTGGAGCTGCTACTTCTTCTACTGTTCTGACCACTCCAGTTCCTGTGTCTGTCTCTACTCCTAGAGTTACTCGGGCCACCTCGAAGAAAGGTATATACTCTCATCTCTTCTTTTTTACCTTCTTTATAATGCTTTCAGTCTTATCTTTAGTTCTTCCTTTTGTGAAGGTGGTGTAGGTACCTCACAGGGAGATTCTCCTCAGAAGATTCAAGCTCTAAATCTCCTCAAAAGCAAACATCAACAAAAGAAAAGGAGACTTTTACTTGAGCCTGAGAAGGAAGTTTTTGAGATGCAAGTAGAAGAAGAAGAAGCAGAAGAAGAGATAACCCAAGAGCAAGAGTCTCCCCTGAAAAGAAGGAAAAGAGTGGCCGTCCCTTCTTCTGGCTTGGTTCAAGATCCCATGCATGAGACAATCGTCAGAGTGGAGGAACTCACTTCTGAAAAATCTGAATCCCAAACTGGAGAGAAAGAAGTTGAGGAAGAACATTCAATGCCTGCACAAAGAACAAAGAGAAGGAAGATGATTGTCTCTCCTTCTGATTTTGTTGAAGACCCTATACATGAGGCAGCTGCTAAGGCAGTGGGACGAGAGCATTCCAAGGCCATAGTTGTCTTTGAAAGAGCTAAGAAGAGACGGCAGCAGCAATTCTTAAGAGACGAAGCTGCTGATGCTAATGCACTTCAAAGGGATGCTACTGTCACTTTTGAAACAAGTAACTTCTTTAAAGCCTCTACTATTTTTCCTTGTTAATCTTGTGGGTATTGAGCTTTGGCATCACTTTGTCCTTCTCTTCTTTTGCAGCAACAAATCCTGAGCTTACTCTTTCAATGAGAACTCTCTCAGTTTCAATTGAGGCTGATCAGATGCAAAATGTGAAGACCATTCAGATAATACTCCCACTTCCTAGGCCTACATTCAATGTATCCCCCTTGAGGCCAAGCATTCTTGCATCTCTTTCTTTTGGATTGAATCCATATCTCTCTTTCTTATCTTTGGATCTACCTTTATTCGATTCTTTTCCGAGTCTTGCTCTTTCCCTTCCCCCTAAGGAAATTCCAACTATTACTCTATCTCAGATGATAGCTGATTCCGCAAAAGAGGGTGTTGGTGGCTCTCCAACCCATGGTTTATTACCTATATCTACTTCTAGCCCTTCTTCCCTTGACATATTGGTGGCTAGGACCATAGAGACTGTTGAAAATGTTCCATCCATTTCTCCTATCCCTATGCAATCCTCTATGTCTTCTACCACTACTCTTTCTGCGCCCCTCATGTTCATGGATGAAGTAGATGTCTTCGAAGCAAGACTAGCTAGTCTCTTCGACATAGCCTCTACCTCTCCAATAACTAATGATGAGGCTGAGCCGTTGGTACTAGCTGACTCCCTGTTAGAAATTCTTGAGAGCTCCTCTTCCTCCAGTAGGAAGCCTTCTACACCTCTGATGGATTTAGACAGCTGTCTGGAATTACTGATATCTTTTTCAATGATTCCTTTCGAGGCTTTACAAAGGCCTATAATAAGAAATGGCTTCCTGCAGTGCTGCAAAGCTGTTGAGCAATCCAGCATGACTGTCTCAAGTCATCTATCTCAGGCAGCAGCTACTATTGACTTTTATATCAATATTTGTCATACTGCCAAGGTTGCAAATGAGAGATTAGTGAGAGATCAGAGCTTTGTTTCCGCAGTACATTCTGAAGTCTCAGTGCTGAAGGAACAACATTCCTCTGTCTCCCATTTTCGAACTTAACTACTAGAGAAGAAAGCTCAACTTGAGGAGGAGCTATCTGCAGTGAATCAAGCCTTAATTCGAACTGACACAAAACTGCAGATTACCAACCAAGGATTGGCCGATCGAAAGCAAGAAATGACCACGGCCATTCAGTTGGCTCCCTCATTTAAGAATAGGAAGTCTGTTGTAAAAAAACAATTAAGGCATTGTAATGATTTTTGGGCCAATTTATGGCAGAATGTATTTAACTCTTTATGAAGAAAAACAAATTATGATTTATCATTTGAGTACTCTTGTGTTCTTTTGCTTGACATTCATTCTACTCCTTGTGTTTCCCAGATAGTTGGAAAATAAGGCTTCAAATATCTGCCATTGATCTTTTTGGGATGTATGTATCCATTCAAATTTCTCAAATGGTATGCCCCAAAAGGCAGGACTCTATGAATTTGATATGGTCCTTCCCAGTTAGGTGACCATTTACCAAACTTATGGCTTTTAATATCTATTGGGAGTATAGTTTTCCACACCAAATCACTTTCATCAAAGCCAATGTGCTTGACTTTCTTATTGTAAATTTTGGCTGCTTTCTTCTTTTGAAAGAGAATGCTATTTATGCCAGAATTCTGGCCTTATCTATTCCTTCTAATTCCAAGCACATGCTCTGATGGTATTGCTCAGAATCTATCTGGTCTTGGCATCTTACCCTCAAAGACTTAACATTAATTTCCACAGGCAATACAGCATCATGCCCATACACCAAGGCATAAGGAGTAACTCCTGTGCTTGACCTTAGAGAAGTTCTATAAGCCTACAATACATCCAACAACAGATTATGCCAATCCCTTGGATTGTCTTCCACAACCTTTTGTATTCCTTTCTTCAAGGACTTATTGGATGATTCAGCCTGGCCGTTAGCTTGTGCATAATAGGGGGTGGAATTAATAAGGCTAATTCCAAACTCAGCCATAAAAGACCCCACCATTTTTCCATCAAACACAGTCCCATTATCAACAGTTATGGTTTGCGGGATGCCAAACCTATGGATCAAATCCCTGATGAACCCAATGATCTCAGTCTGGTCTACAGCCTTGTATGGCTTAGCTTCGACCCACTTGGTGAAATAATCAGTAGCCACCAAAATGAAACAATTATGCTTCGAAGAGGGTGGGTGTATTTTTCCCATCATATCCATGGCCCATCCTCTGAATGGCCAAGGCTTTACTACTGCATGCAGGTCAGTTATGGGCACATGCCTTATTGTACCATGCTTTTGACATGCCTGGCAACCCTTTGCATATTCTATGCAGTCTTTAAGGATAGTTGGCCAATAATAGGAATGTCTTCGAAGCATCCATCTCATTTTTACACCAGGCTGATGTGCACCACAGATGCCTTCATGAACCTCAGCCATAGCTGTTAATGCTTCTTTTGGTCCTAAACATTCCAACAATAGACCATCTCCCCCCCTTTTGTAGAGATCATTGTTATATATGATGTATTGCATAGATTGCAATTTGATTCTTCTGCTGGCCTTTGAGGATGGGCCAGCCAAGTACTGTATTATTGGATGCCTCCAATCTTGTTCCTGTAAATCATTATGATTGACTTCCAGGACCACATTCCTTTTATTTAAGGGTGGTATAGATTTCTGGTATGTTGTTTGGCGTATGTCTCGTTGGGTACCATCCTTCCTCTTGAAATTCGAGGCTTTCTGAGCTACATCATTAGCTCTATTATTCCAGAATCTTGGAACATAAGTTACATTTGCTATTTGAAATTGAGAGAGCAAATGTAATGCGACAACATAATATGGCAGCATGCTTATACTTTGACATTTGAAAATCCCTTTTACTTGGTTAACCACCAATTGAGAATCTCCAAATATGTCAACTTTATGTACTTGTAATCCAATAAGAATTTCCAATCCCACTATCAAGGCTTCATATTCAGCTTGATTATTAGAACAAGTAGTTTTATCCACTTTGAAACCATGCGTGGTTTTTATTCCTTGTGGTGACTTAATCACTATACCAATTCCAGTTAGGCCATTGGCTTTCGATCCATCGAACCACATTTGCCATGGCTCGACACTAGCCATACCAAGTTTCATTATCTCTTGACTCTCTATTTGAGATGGATGGTCTTCCAAAAAATTGGCTAAAACTTGTCCTTTCACTGCCTTTTGGAGAACATATTCTAAGTGAAATTCTAACAAGGCTAATACCCATTTGCCAATTCTTCCCCTCAACATAGGTCTAGATAACATATATTTAACCAAATCTATGGTTGCAATTACCAAGACAGTTGTAGGCAAAAGGTAATATCTTAATTTCATTGCAGCAAAATACAGCGCAAGGCAAAGCTTTTCTACAGCTGAATATTTACATTCACAAGAATTTTAAAACCTACTAAGGTAATAAACAGCTTGCTCCTTTCCTTTTTCATTGTCTTGGGCTAAGAAAGCTCCCAATGAATCTTCTGCTGCAGCTATATACAACTTCAAAGGCTTAACGCCATTTGGCGGCATCAGTACTGGAGGGTTGGCCAAGTAGGCTTTGATTCCTTCGAAAGCAATTTGATTCTCCGCTGTCCACACAAATTCCTCTTCATCTTTCAGCCTTAATAAGGAAGAAAATACTTTAGTTTTCCCTGCAGTGTTAGAAATGAATCTTCGAAGAAAATTAACCTGTCCAAGGAACTTTTGTAATTCTTTCTTACTTGATGGAGGTCTGGCTTCAATGATGGCTTTGGCTTTATTCTGGTCAATCTGTATTCCTTTCTTGTGTACTACATAGCCCAAGAATTTTCCAAATGATACGCCAAAAGCACACTTAAGAGGATTAAGCTTCAATTTAAACTTTCTCATTCTTTCAAAGGCTGCTTCTAGGTGAAACAGATGTTCCTCCATGGATTGGGATTTAACTATAATGTCATCAATATAACACTCTAAATACCCTCCAATAAGGTCATGAAAGATAGTGTTCATAGCCCTCTGATATGTGGCCCCAGCATTTTTTAGGCCAAATGGCATTTTAACCCATTCGAAGGTCCCAATATTCCCAGGACATCTGAATGCTGTCTTGTGAACATCCTCCTCCGCAATGCAGATTTGGTTGTAACCAGAGTGCCCATCCATCATTGATAAAATTTGATGCCCTGCTGAACTATCCACCAGCAAATCTACTATAGGCATAGGATATTCATCTTTTGGAGTTGTTAGATTTAGTTTTCTAAAATCGATGCATACCCTCATTTTGTCATTCTTCTTAACTACAGGCACAATATTAGATAGCCATTCAACATACCTGGCTGTCCTGATAAAGCCTGCCTTGAGTAGTCTAAGAATTTCTTCCTTAACTTTCTGGATCACTTCTGGACCCATTCTTCTTGGTTTTTGTTTGTATGGCTTGAAGTTAGGCTTCATAGGAAGCCTATGTTCCACTAATGACCTATCCAATCCTGGTAGTTCATTATAAGATTATGCGAAACAATCTTTATATCTCCTCAGTATAACCAACAACTGGTTCCTGTCAAGAGTATTCACCCGAGCACTTATATAAATGGGTTGTTGTACAGAACCTTCCCCTAAATTTATTTCTTCTAAGGGGTCTTGTATCTGAGTACTTACTGGAACTCCTTCTTTGATTCTTTCTGGCTTCGAAGCAATCTCCTTGCTGCGTTCTGTTCCCAGGTTCTTTCATTCAACCTCTTTACCCTCCTCCTCATAGACGAAGTCTGTCCACAAGGCTTCTTCTTCCTGTATTTCTTGGACTTTTGTCTCTATGTCCAATGCACATTATTTATCAAGTGTCAAAATTCTGGCTTGTTGCTGCTCCTGCTTGTAGCCAATTATCATGACTTCTTTCTCTTGTTCCCGCACTTTCTAGACTATTGACTTTACATCCAATATTGAAAACTTAATTAAAGCCAAAGACTTGGCTTCTGGTGCTTCATCTTGCTGCCTATAACCAGGCATCATTGTCATCTTTAACGACCACCTCTTCATCAGCACTCTCCTGGACTAAGTGCTTCAGGTGTGTCATTTCCTCATCAGCCGTTACTTCGGCTGAGCCATCAGATTTTATCAGTATACTGAGCGGTGTCACTCCCTTAATATACAACTTGGCTTCTGCGAAGTCTGCGCAGGCTACGAAAGGTTGAGGATCTGTATCAATTTCCTCCGTCTCCCCATTGCCTAGAGCCATTATCATTTTTTGATGCAAAGAGGAAGGCACACATTTGTTAGTGTGAATCCAATCTCTACCAAGTAAAGCATTGTACTTCGCATTGCTGTCGATGACGAAAAATGCCGTCATGTAGTCCCTGGTTCCCACACTCAGGTTGATGGGTAGAATTCCCTGGGCCATCTGTTTGTCTCCAGCAAAACCAGCAATGGTTGTACTGGTTGGGATTAACTTGGGATTCTTTTTCCCTAATTTCTTCAAGGAAGATTTCGGTAGTAAGTTCACCGCTGCCCCATTATCCACTAAGACTCGGTTCAACTGCATCCTATCAAAGAAGGCCTTAATATACAAAGGCTTAACATGCTGTGTCATAGAATTCGTGGGATATTCAAAAAGATACGAGATGTTAATACTTACCATTTCTTCAATCTCATACTCAGTTTTCATTGGGGTAATCATTCCAGAATTATCGTGTACCATACTCACTTGTGAGTCTTCACTAGAGATTGGAATTGGGTCAATTTCTTGCCCCTCTTGATTCTCATCTCCAGCTTGGAATTCATGCGGTAGTATGTGTACCATGTTCACTGACACCGAGCCAAATTGGATGGCTGGCTGTGTCTGCTTCTCCTTTTGGCCACCTTGTTTAGTCACTCCAGAAGCATCCTTCATGCCGCTTTCTAGTACTTTATCCTTTGAATGGTCTGTCACGACTGGTTTTTCAACCAGGAACGTTTGTTCAGCCATGAAGGCTTCGAACATTTCTTCCTCAACCATTTCTTTCTTTTGGCTTAAACCAACTTCCGTCTCTGGTTTGCTGTCACTTTCCATTAGTGCCTTCTCTAATCCCGCTAAACTGGACTTCTCCCTGGCTCTTAGTTCAGAATGAACTTTGGCCAACTGTTTTCTGTTGCAACCCATTTTGCCTTGTAGAGTTGGTTTTGGAGTAGGGTCTGACTTTGGATTCTTCTTTCCTTCTGTCTGTGCCAATAAAGAATTCTCTCCATTTTCTTTCAGGTCTCGTTGGTACTGAGTGTATCTACACTGAATTTTTCTCCTTTGTCATCTAGAAATCACGGGGACCATATTTGGTTCCTTTGTTTTTGGGTGCTTAAGCAAGACCCAATTGCTCAGAGCCACCGAAGGAGGTCTGACCATCCTACTTTGGTTTCCAGCAACCTCTCTCTGGGTAGACACTTCCCTAGGTTTGTTCCGCATTACAAACCAGTCTGGGACCCCAGGTACCCACGAACTTACTGACCCTGCTGTGGAACTACTTCCTTCTTCCTTCGAAGCTTTCCTCAAAACTAGCCGCGAAGGCCACTGCTTGGTCCGGACTTCATGCTTTGAGCCTAACTTCGGGCTTCGATGAAGGTGTCCACTTTCTGTCTTGCATGAGGCTAGTTTAGGGGACCAATCTCTAGTTTTAATCCCATAAACTGGACTTCTCTCCAATCTCCTCCCATAATGGCTGCTCTCCGTTTTGTAATAATTAGCTGGCCTGGATTCGTGTAAAGGCTTCTTGCCTTTGAAATGCATCCTATCAACTGTTGGTTCAACCCTCAAGGGCTGCTGCCTGACGCTAGATGGATATGGCCTTTTATTGTAAGCATTGGTTGGTTTAGGACGTCTCTGCACATCCTTGCAAGACTGCTTCCCATCAGTCGGGAGTCCTTTCAACCATTTGTAGCTTAGTCTGTACCTAGGACACATCCTCTGCATTACAGCTGCTTCTAAGGAATCGTCATCCAATGCTTCTTCCTCAGAGTCTTCCCCCTGGTGTGAGAAACCTTGTCCAATAGCTAGTAGATCTCTAGTGTCTTTCTTGATTGCTGTTTGGTTGGCCACATGTATCTGTACATTGACTTCTTCCAATTCTTTCAAAGACAGGTTCTGAAAATCTGGCATAATGACATTGGCTGCCACCTCTCTAATTTCTGAAAATGGATTACTGTCGATCCCCATGGCCTTTTCAGCTTTGGTTGGGAATTTCAAACTCCTTTTCCGAATTTGTTCTTGGATCCTGTCTCGAAAAACAACATAGTTTTTAGTTGAGTGAGACTAAGAATTATGCCATTTACAATATACTTTTCCTTTAAGTTCATCAAGAGATGGAATTTTAACCCCTTTTGGTAACTTAAGGAAGTTGGTCGCAAGCAAATGATCAAAAATGTCATCTGCCTTAGTTAAATCGAAAGAATATTTCCTGTGGAGATCTTTCTTTTTAAATTGCTGGTCAATTTTCGTATCCTTATGAATTAATGCTTCACAGATCATAGGCTCTTTCCCCACAATCTCTGCTACATCAATCTCATAGTTAGGATCTTTGTAGTATGTCTTATATGATGCATTATTTCGATCTTGCTCCTCTTCTAGTAATGCTTCATATCTAGATACTTTGTAAGTCAGTTCCACTAAGTCCCTGAACTCTGTTGAGTCAAACTTCTTTCGAAGCCTAAATTCTAAGCCATTTTGAGCCAATCTTACAATTCTGGCTCCGGCAAAATGACTCTACATTTATTTCGAGCCCTTTTAAATCTGACAATAAATTGAGTAGCCTTTTCTTCATGCCTTTGACTCAACCTTGCCAAGTCTGCCATGGAAACTTCTGGCTCCGATTAGAAAAATTGGGCATGAAATGCCTTTTCCATTTGTTGCCAAGTTTGGATTGAGCCAGGTGTAAGGTTAATGTACCATACAAATGCTCCCCCAGTTAGAGAATTTGGGAACAGCCTCAGCTTCATAAAATCATTATTAGTGAATTCACCGCATTGAGCAGCGAACCTAGCGATATGCTCTACTGTTGACTGGTTTCCATTCCCATAAAAAAGAGTGAAATCTGGTATCTTGAAACCTTTTGGGTATTCATGTACCCTATCTATCCATTCTGGGTAGGGTTTCCTGTATACAAGAGTCTGGACCCCCCAAGCCATTGGTCCACACATCTCCCTAACGATGTCAGCAATTTGGTCCCTAGGGACCATATTTTGTGCCTGCTGAATCACCGCCGGAGGAACAAACACAGGATTTGGTGGACAAACTTGTGCTTGTGGTCCTCTTAGTCCATAAGGTGGTATATTTGGGACTGGTTGTTCCTGTGGTGCAGGTTGCAGTTGGGGGTGTGGGTAACCCCTTTGAATTTGTCCTACGAAAGGACCTGCGAAAGGTGCTGGAACTGGTGTTGTGTCTCTTCCATTTGTAGGAAAACCTTCTAACCCCCCGGGTATAAATTCGAATAAGGGATTTGTGAACCCCCTTGTGCAGGTATGGCTTCGAACATGGGATTCAGAACCATTCTTATGCCATTTCCTTGTACTGGGCCAGTTCCACCAAATTGCATGGCTTCACTGTTAAGTACTGAGACATTTTGACCTACAACGGGCCTTGGAATAGGTTCGTACCAAGACTGAGGTGATGGTCTTTCATGGTTCTGATTACTAGTTTGTCCATTAGAATGTCCATTAACTTGTATAGGCTGTTTATCTCTAGCCAATCTTTACTGAGGGACATTCGAAATTTCCTCCATGTGTCTTGCGTTTGTTAGTTGGTGGTTATTCATTCGATCCAAAAAGGATGTTTCCCACCTTTCCATTGTGTTCATTAATTGCTGTCCCATTGCATCTATTAAGCCACCCCATGGATTTACTGGCTGAGTAGATGGGACAGTGGATGGTCCAATTCCTTGGTCTCGTCCAATATTACGAACAAATGGTATTTGTTCTGAAGTATTGGTCTGTTCGACCATAGGTTCCGATAAAATAGGAGTTTCCACAGGATGTGTTGTCACATTATCCTCTGGATTAGGTATCTCTACCTCTCCTTCCACGCCTTCTTCCAAGCTTTCATTTTCTCCTTGTCTCCTACGTCTAGCCATTTTAAATGTAGTCCCACTGGGCGTGCCAAAAATATATGTTGGCTTTTTGGCTTTCGAAGGTTATTATTGTGATTGCGAGCGTGCCAACAAGGATCAATTTAGTCCTTACAGAAATTTAATTGCCAACCAATTATTAGACGACTGTGTTTTAGTTCTCTCAACCACAATGAAGAGGACTTTTACTGGTGGCTTGATTTAGGAGAATTTAAACAGAATACCAATCAAATAAAGAAAATCTGAAGCATTTCACTAGAATGAAAAACTTACAATGATTCGAAGTGATAATCTATTTGAAACTACTCCTATGAATGAAAACGCAGTGCAGAATTTGAAGTACTGGAATGTAAAGAACAGGGTATGTAAAAGTAAAGTAGAATAAGACTGTTTTTTTAGATCTGAGTCCGAGGCTTTTTCTAGGGCCTTCTCTGCTATTTATACTGCTCAAAGATGACAGTCGAACTGTATTTCCAACCGTCGAACTGCTCCCCCATGATCGCTGATTATGTAGCCTCAAGATTAGCTCCACTATGCCATCATTTGCAGTTAAGCTTCCCTCATAAATTTGAATTTAAATAAGAGTAACCGCTGATGCCACATCACCTTGCATCTCTTTGTTGATCCACTGCTACTCAGATCTCATAACAACCAATATCAACTGCCACGTGTACAATCAGGATTGAAGACTTGAATGGTCTCCCCATATTACCCTTATTTTGCCACGCGTCGAATTGTAACTGGCTTATACAAAATATGTAGCCAACAGTTTCATTAGACAATTATAAATACATGAACAAATCACATTTTATTTTATAAAATTAATGGTTTAAATTTATAATTATATTTATCCTTCATTTTATAAAACAAAATATGATTTATTCATGTGTTTAAAAATGTTCAATGAAGCTATTTTTTGCATGAATGACTTTTATGACGGGTCATACGAGGTATACAATTTGGATCATCGATAGAAGTTGAGATAGAGGCCCACAAGAAGAGTATGGAGGGGTATGAAGAGATGAAAGTATGGCGAAGAGTTCATCCCGAGTAGGAGCATATCCAATCCTTCATATTTTCTTTTATCAAATTTAAATTTGATGAAAAAACATTAAAAATTATTTTCAATCCTTTCATTAAATATTTATCAAATCAAGGGAGCGTCATTTTTTTTTATTAAATTGATAACTCAAATTTGATGAGAATTTAAAAGACGAAACGTCAAGAATTTTTTTTCCCATCAAATTTGTGAAAAAAAGAAATTTTGGGATAAAAGATGAATTTTTAAAAAGATTTCGATGAAATGATTGGAGTAGGGCATATCAAATAAAGTTTTTCAGTTAAATTTGAAATCAAATTAAATGAAAGAATTATTAACGGATTAGAGATGCTCTGAGCAGGAAAATATGAAGACATTGGATAAACAAGAAAAAAAATGAAGATGGGAAATTTCTCTTCGATCTTATTATCAAAATAATCTTTTATAGTTGTCTTTTCTATATGGGTAAATTACACTTTGTCCCCTTAAAGTTTCACTCATTTCCCATTTTGGCCCTTTAAGTTTTATTTTTTTCACTTTGACCTTTCATGTTTGAAATCCTTCCCACTTTACTCCTAGACGAACTTCCATCCAAAAAAACTAACGGAATCTGCCATGTCAGCAACTTACCTGTAAAATAAGAATGAAAAATTATTTTTTTAAAAAATTTGTACATATGCCATGCACATGTAGGGAACCCCAATTGTTTTAGGGTTTATTTGCCTCAAACCCAAGTAAAGAAAAGAGAATGAGAGAAAGTGAAGATGAAGGGTCAAAATTGAGATTGAAGGAGTGAGTCAAACCCCGATAAAAGAAAGAATCATCAACAGTTCAAGTTCTTTATTTTGAGGGCAGCAATGGTGGGGACTGTTGAAGAAAGAGTCGAAATACCCTATTACAATAAGTATTTTTTGCTTTTTGTTGTGTTTGTATAGCAAGGTTATATAATATTGGTTTGGGAAATTTGGCTATAAACCCCCTTTACCTTCCTTTCATTGTTAAAAGGACTAAGAAAAAAATTATACTTTCTAAACCCCCTCATAATTATAAAGTCTTGCATAAGGACAAATTTATTATTTAAATATTTTATATGACTATTATACCCACTCTCTTCCCCACTCTCTTCTTTTCCACAGATGGCCTCTTCAAGAAGAGCGGTGAGCTCTGCAACTTGTGCGGCACCGAAGCCGCCGTCATCACCTTTTCCAACGCCGGCAACACCTTCGCCTTCGGCAACCCCTCCGTCGAATTACCTCTCCATGACTTCATCATCCTCCAGAGCCTCCGCAAGCTTCTCTTCCCTCTTTCGACATAGGGTTTCAACTCAAATCTGTGCACCATGAACGATTCCGATCTCTAATCTCCCGAGATCGACCTACGTGAACCGTTGTAGAATCGGCGAATCCCTCATCAGCAACCGTTGATCAAACACAGTTCCTGCAAATCGCACTGATACATATATATATATATATGTTTTGAGTCTTTAAGATCGGAGATTTGAATGATTTTTTAGTAGTAGAGAGACCTGTTACATCAAGTTTTCGACAAAGAATTCGAATTGTGAAAGAGTACAGAGACGAATCGCGCGAATGTTCAAAATTTTCATATTTGAACACAGTTCTTCAGATTTTTCATATATATATATATATATGTGTGTGTGTGTGTGTTTATGTGTGTGTGTGTGTGTGAGAGAGAGAGAGAGAGAGAGAGAGATTTTTCATTTGGATAGTGTTGTTAAGTTCTTAAATTGATCTATTGATGAGTTGTTACTATGTTCTCTCAACTTTTTGTTGTAAAATTGTTTTTGATTTTGATAAATTTTTGTGTCGTAAGTGAGCAATATGGATTGTGTATATGTAATAGATAACAGAGAAGCCAAAAAGGTGATACGAAAGAGGCAAGTAACTATGAAGAAACAGAAGAATAGTGGTTGTGAATGATCTAATTTCATTTGATAGAACCAGAGTAAAATTTTACTTTGGTTCTATTGCTCTGTTTTTTTCATTTGACAGATCCAGAGTAAAATTTTACTTTTATACAGAGTAAAATTTTACTTTTAGCTTCAGAGTCTCACAGTTTACTTGTTTTTCAGAGTAAAATTTTACTTTTATACAGAGTAAAATTTTACTTTAGTTTCAGAGTGTAACATTTTACTCTTATTCAGGGTAAAATTTTACTTTTATACAGAGTAAAATTTTACTTTTAGTTTTAGAGTGTAAAATTTTACTCTTATTCAGAGTAAAATTTTACTTTTATACAGAGTAAAATTTTACTTTAGTTTCAGAGTGTAACATTTTACTCTTATTCAGAGTAAAATTTTACTTTCATACAGAGTAAAATTTTACTCTGAAATACACAGTGAAGATGGCTTAATAGGAGAGCTGATAGATATGAGGGTATTATAGTAAAATAAATAAGTTTTAAAATATTAGGGGGTTTTGAAAGTACTTATATAATTCTTGTCCTTTTGAAAGACAAATTAGATAGTGAGGGGGCTATCACCAAATCCCCCTATTGGTTTATTATCATGATTAAGGTTTGGTTTGTTTGTGTATTTTTACAGGATACTAGATGGATTTCTGTTTTTTTTTTTTTTTTTATAATTTCTAATTAGGAATTTATGGGTTTTTGTCCATTTTTCATGTCTATAATTTTTAATAGAGATTTTGTTGTGTATTTTTGTGACTTCTTTAGGTTCCTAATTTCTTAATGGAGAATTTGTTATGGGTTTTTGTGTAGGGTTTTCATGTTTCTAATTTTTTTAATGGGAAATTTGTTTGACAACTATTTGTGGTAATTTTTTATGTAATGGGGCCCTATAATCTGACAAATATTGTTAGATTTTTTTATTATTTTGCTTGTGTGTATAGTTCTGTAGCATTTTTTTTTCAAAAGTGGTCCCCATTATGTTTGTCTTGTAGTCCCCTTAATATTTTTTGCTTTGTTTATATGTAATTACATATCCTGATTCTATTAGTCAAACAGCCTCATCTGGTGTAAAGATTGAACATGTGGATAATAATGAAGGGGGGCATAACACTAGTGATCTTAATTATGAAGGGGATGATGAAGACAGTGTGTATGATGAATTTTCTGAATTTGAATATACCTTGAGTAACGATGATGTCTTATTTGACTTGAATGTGGACAAAGATGTGGAATGGAGTGGGCTAAACAATGCCACTGAGCAAGATAAAGTACTTGTACCAAAAAATGTACCAGACCTGGTTATGGGTTCCTCATCTAATGATTATGACTCAGCAGATGGCTTTGAAAGCCTAGATGAGTCATTTGATGAAGCTGGAAAGACAGTTAAGAAGCCTAAGTTTCCTATTTTGAAACTAAAGTCAAGAATGGAGGATCTTGATTTTAAGCTAGGAATGCCTTTTAGGTCTACAACACAATTCAGAGACGTTATCAGACAACATGCAATTATTCAACGGAGGAATATTAAAATAGTAAAGAATGAAAGAGATAAGGTAAGGGGTAAGGGCCAAGTGTCAAAGCAAAGGGTGTAAGTGGATGATTTTTGCATCTTTAAATGAAGAGAATACAATACAAGTGAAGTCATACATGTCTAACCACACAAGTGGAAGGATATTCACTAATAGAAGTGTGAACGCTAGGTGGTTGGTAGGGATTTTTAAAGAGTTAAAAATTAATCCAAACTGGTCAGTGCAATCTTTTATGGAGAAAATTGAGTATGAGTATAATTGTAAGGTGTCTTCTAGTCAGGTTTATAAAGTAAGGGCCAAGGCACTTAAA
Organism: Camellia sinensis; assembly: GCF_055761805.1. Lineage (NCBI taxonomy): Eukaryota > Viridiplantae > Streptophyta > Magnoliopsida > Ericales > Theaceae > Camellia > Camellia sinensis. Next base: position 91,080,202 of record NC_138965.1, read on the forward strand.
AGGATCCATGGGGATGTGTTGGATCAATTTGGTAAAATATGGGACTATTGTGAAGAAGTGAAGAGAAGTAATCTAGGTACCACAATCTTTGTGGACTTAAAGGCTTCAATTACAGGGGGTGAAGATGATATGTTTGACATAATTTATATTTGTTTTGAAGCATGCAAGGGAGGACTCATAAAGGGATGTAGGCCTGTAATTGGACTTGATGGGTGTCATTTGAAGGGGCCACATGGGGGCCAATTGCTCATAGCTATTGGCATTGATGCCAATAACCAAATTTTTCCTATCGCATATGCCATGGTTGAGATGGAGTGCACCAGTAGCTGGAAGTGGTTTATTTAAAGTTTGCTCCAAGATATTGGTATAATAGAGCAACAAAAGTGGACCTTAATTACAGACAAGCAGAAGGTAAGTTTTGTACTTTTTTTGTTTACATAACACACTTTGACATAATAGATTTTGAGATTTGTTTCGTGTTTTATACAGGGGTTAGAGGTTACAATTACAGAGTTACTACCAGAAGTGGAACAAAGGCATTGTTTTAGGCATTTGCACAACAACTTCAAAGGTGCTGGTCACACTAGTAAGGTACTTAAAGATAGGATGTGTGATATAGCAAAAGCAAGTGACATGGTAGGTTTCAAGCTCTTATAAAAGAGCTTCAAGATTATGATAAGGAGGCTTTTAAGTGGTTGGCTAATAAGCCACCAATGTATTGGTGCAGGTCACACTTTAGGACATTGACTAAGTGTGACATGTTATGCAATAACTTGTGTGAGTCCTTTAATGCTAAAATAGTTCATGCTAGAGGAATGCCTATTTTAACAATGTTGGAGAGAATTAGAGTTTATTTGAAGGAAAGGATTAGAGTTTATTTGATGGAAAGGATGTGAATGAAGAGAGAATTGGCTGTGAAGTGGAATGATGATATTGGGCCTAAAATTCATAAGATTTTAGAGAAGAACAAACTTGAATCCAACTCCTACATTCCTTCATTGGCTAGTTAGAGAATGTTTGAAGTAAGAGGGATTTTTGAGGACCAATTTGTGGTTGATTTGGATGCTGAAACTTGTTCATGTAGGAGATGGGATCTGACTGGGATCCCATGTGCACATGTAGTGGCAGTAATGTGGAATTGTTATGAGGAACTAGAAGCTTTTGTGGATCATTGGTATAGAAAAGGATACATACTTGAGAGCATATAACCACATTATATATCCAATGAATGGGTAAGACATGTGGGTCAAAATAAGTCTTCCAAAAATTAAGCCACCTAAGTATTCTAGAAAGCCTGGAAGGCCAAAAAAGGTTAGGATAAGAGAACCAGATGAGCAACCTAAGTAGCCTACCAAGTTGAGGAAATACCGAACATCATTAAAATGCACAAATTGTGGGAACTCAGGTCACAACAAGAGAACATGCAAACCTGAAACAAGTGCACAAGGGGAAAGTAGAAAAAGAAATGCCAGAGACAAGGTATAACATTTTCTAACATGGTTCAATATTTTCTAACATTGTTTAATATTTTTTAACAATTGGTTTATGTGAAGTAACAATGCGAGCAGCAAACAAACAATTCACAACAGAGCTTAATAAGCTCTAACATTAATTCAGCTCCACTAGGTTTTATGCAAGCATCATCGCCTGAAGTTAGAAGGCATGAAACTATTAGAGGTTCTGCATCTGTAAGAGGATCTGCAACAGTTAGAGGCCCAACTCCATTAAAAGGACCTGCTCCAATTAGAGGCTCTACTTTAATTTCAGTTAAAGGTCTTGCTCCTACATCATTTAGAGGTCCATCTCCTACAAAATAACCTCGTTTGTAGAGCTATGGGAAAGTAATTATAGATTATAGCTTAACAGATTATAGTTTACAACTGTGAACATAAGCTGGTAACCTGTTTGGTGCAGCTATGAAATTATGGATTTAAGCAGCAGAGTAGTGTTTGGTAAATAAATTGCAAAATAGTTTTTTGCTGTGTAATTGTCATTTTTGCCCCTTATGAACATAAAAATTGTAATTTTGCCATTTTCTTCACTTTAAATTTAAAAAAGTTATTTCATTAATGGAAGTTGATATAAATTAGTACCTAATTTGGTACATTTTTCCATTACCTCAATTTTTTTATTTTTTTAATATTGAGTTCACAAGGGAACAAAAAATATCATTGTAATAAAAATACAATAAATTACTATTAAGGCAATAAAAATAAAACTTTGTAGATATTTAAAGAACTCGTAATTTTGTCTGTAAATTGATATACAAATATTATGTCTCCTCACTTCCGTCTCGTTGTCATTACATGCAACATGATTTCCATGGTGTGCTTATTGAGACGAAGATCCTTTCTCTTCATTAGGTACATAATTCGTGAATCTATCATAAGAGTCAAATGCAATATCGCGAAACTCACTTTGTCGAATGAAATTATGAATTGCCATTGTTGCACAAACAAGTTTGACTTGGGTCGACTACTTGTAGTTTGATGGGATATCCTTTATCATCGGCCCTCTTGCTTTCCAAACCCCAAACGTTCTTTCTATTACACTTCTAAATGATGAATGTGCTTGGTTGAATTTTTCTTGTGCATTTTTTTTTTAGGAGAGGGGGGGGAGTTGACCATGTTCAAATCAGCTAGATGGTATCTCTCTCCTTTGTAAGGTGCAAGATATCCTTTCATGTTTGGATGCCTAGCATTCACTAAGTAAAAATCATCTATTTTAAAATTTCAAAATGAAATTAAAGTAAGCAATTATAAATGTAAAAACAAATATGAAGACGTGAGTGTGGTGTATCTAATGTAGCAATTAAATATAAAACAGTTACCTCCTTGTGGTTTTGGAAAATTATAACTAGAATTCCTGATTGTATCTAAGAAGATCTGAGTATTGTGTGCACTTCCTTCCTATACTGGTAAGCAAAATATGAAACACATATCAAAGTCACATGCAACCATTATGTTTTGAGTCGCATGCCCCTTTCTACCTATTAAGCGAGGTTGCTTATCTGGAGATATATATGCTTTGATATGTGTTCCATCAATTGCTCCAATACAATCCTATTACAAAAAAGTGAATAAAAATATTTATGTTCACAAATTATTAGAAATATCCTACCAACATTAATTATATGTAACACCCAAGTTCCACTTGTAGTTAATTATTTACCTTGAAATGAGGATAATATTTGTGGTCGCTTCGAATATATGGATGCACACCATTTCTCGGTTGAGGCCTTACCCAATCAATAGACATTATTGTGACAACTTTTAACACCTTCTTGAAGTATGTTGAAATGCTTTGATATGTGTTCCGTCAATTTCTCCAATACAATCCTATTACAAAAATAGTGAATAAAAATATTTATGTTCACAAATTATTAAAAATATCCTACCAACATTAATTATATGTAACACCCAAGTTCCACTTGTAGTTAATTATTTACCTTGAAATGAGGATAATATTTGTGGTCGCTTCGAATATATGGATGCACAACATTTCTCGGTTAAGGCCTTACTCAATCAATAGGCATCATTGTGACAACTTTTAACACCATCTTGAAGTATTTTGAAATAGTCTCGCCGAAATGTTGAAATCTTTCTTGTATATTTCTGTTTCGAATGTCACCGCCAACAATATATAAAAATATTGTAACCTGCTCCTGACCCGAGACTTTTCACCAGTTTCAAAGCCATACTTTGTTTGTAACAAATCACACAATTGATAAAATACCTCTCTTTCCAGTCAAAAATTTTCAAATATTCTTGTCCGATTCCCTTCTTGTAATTCTACCATCCACTTCCACCCTGTTAAACTAGATGTCCTACATGGTTCTTTTATTAAATAATTTGTCGCATATGTCACTGCAACTGTTGCCGCCGTAGCTAAGAGCATATTATTATTTTGTTGGGTTTGTGATATGTTGCATTCATCTTCAGCATCTTCATCATCGTGATCATCATTTTATTCATCGTCAGCACTGTTACTCATCTCCAAAATACCTACTCATTTAAAGAATTGGTTACTGTAGACACCCCATTTTTTACCGACCTTAAGACTCAGATGTCACCATTTGAGTGCTCGGTGATGATGCATATTGTGCTCGTTCTGAGGTTTCAGAGTCTCGGCTGCGAACCTTGCCTCCAGACTTCGGGGCTCTTTTGTGCTTTGCCTCGGTTTGTGAACCAGGTCCTGTTTTCTCCGTTTTCTTTTCCCAAAGGGAGGGAGAGGTCTCGTAGACCATCTCTCAGTGGCCGTAGGCTACGTTTCGTGGTTGTAGGCTATTTTTTTCGTTTGGAGACCAGTTACCGGTTTTCGGAGCCGTCGGCCCTGTGCCTCGGTTCGAGACCGCTTAACTACCTCCGTTTGCTCCGGTTTTTGGCACACACCTTGTTTCCTCTCCCTAGAGGGATGCTGTGGCCCGAGAGACCACCTTCATGGTTGGGCGCCACCTCCGATGCCTAACAGCCTGTTTTCGGGGCTCCGGGCCGCGTGTTTTGGCCTCCGAACCCTCGTTTTGCATCAGTTAGGGTTCATTTTTGGTATGGACCCTATTTTCATTGTTTGGAAGGTGGTAGGATGATGGGAGACCAGTAATTCTTTTGAAAACCATTTTCTCTCTCCTCCAGCCGATTTTCTTGACAGAAAGCTGGTTTTTCTCACTTTTGGACCTTAATTTCTGGTCTCCCATACCACCATTGTGTTGTACTCATCTGGGAGGCCACCAATATGGGTAGGGCGACCAGCTTTTCTTCCTCACCCTTTTGAACCTTGCTAGAAAGCTGGTTTTTCTCTCTTCTGGGTCACATTTTCTGGTCTCCCACCATAGAGTTGTATTCTACTCATCTGGGAGGCCACCTTTCTAGTATGGCCGACCGGCATTTAAGCTTGACCCTTTTGAACCCTGGTCGGCCGACCAGGGCAAGTGGCCGGCCGACCACCTGAACGGGTCGGCCAACCACTTCCTTTTTGGCCCGCCTGAGTGCAACACAGCTGTGCCAGCTGTGAAGCACTTGACCCTTCATCCGAGATTTTGACCCTCTTTTGGGTCTTCTTAAGGGGGTTTTGCCCCTTTTGCTTAGCTTCAAGGAGAAGCTTGACCCTTTTGGTTAATCTTCTTTGAGAAGCTTTGACTCTCTCTTGAGGCTTCTCCAAGAAGCCTTGGCTCTCTTCCTATATAAAACAAACCTTCCCCCTCCATTTGCAAGGGTTAGAAACATTTGGCTAAGATAGATACACCCCACCCTCCATAGCTCTCTTCTTTAAGCTCCAAACCCTAATATTCTTGGCCATTTACACTACACCTGATAACCTACCACCTCCACCATCCATTCAATCACCCCGGAGCTCTTTTTTAGAGGTTGAAGGCTCACCTTCTTGGTCCAGAACTTGCTGCTTTGCTGTGCTACAAGGGTAAGTCATCATTTCTCCCATTTTTGCATTATCTTGCTTCATTACTTAGCCCTATTTGCAAGCATTTCTGGATTTCGTCTTAAACTAAAAAGTGTCTTATTTTGAGCTCCTCTTGAAGTTTGATTAAGGACACTTTTCTGTTTGAGGTCCTCTACCTCCTTGTATGCTCCATCCCTCTTTGTAGGCTTATTTTGCTTTGCATCTTAGCCCTATTTGAAAGCATTTTTGGGTTTCGACATAAACTGAAAAAAGTTTTATTTTGAGCTTATAAACATGTTTTGTTAAGGTCACCTTTCTGTTTGGGGTCACCTTCCCCTTTGCATGCTTCATTTCCCCATGTTTAGGGCTATGCATTAGTGCATTTGTGTTGGCCTTGATTTGGCCTTTTAGCCACTGAAATCCAATAGATTTTTAATGGCTTAGATGTATTTTTGAGCCTAAAATCATAGAGGGGTGACCCTCTCATCCCTTGTTCTCTTTACTAGCTTCGTTGGCCTTCCAAAGGACCCCCATTTTGCATGCTTTGAAGTCTCATTTCAGGCCCTATTTGGTGAGTTTTAAGGTCTGCATTGACTCTATCCAGAGCACTTTTGGTCATATTTTGTGTCCCTCATGCATGTATAGAGCAATCCTCCTCAAGGCCTTTCATAGGGACCTTTCATTGCATGCTTCATTGACCCATTTCAGGCCCTTTTCAGTGAGTTTTAGGGCTGTCATAACTGATTTCCAGAGGTGGTTTTGCCATATTGCATGTCTATCTTGTATGTGTTGAACAACCCTCTTATTGGCCTCTCAAAGGGGCACCTCATTCTAGCATGTGTTGACTGAGTTTATATGGGTTTTTGGGGTTTATTTGACATGCCATATTTCTGTTTTTGGCTGGTTTGGTGACCTCTCTTGTGCTTCATATACATGTAGTGAAAACCATTCTTACTAGCCTATGTTGCATGTTGTTTTGGCCCTTCATGTTAGCACTTTTTGGCCATGCCTTAAACTGATCTTAGGCATATTTTGGACTGCTTTAGCTCTGTTTTTGGGTCTCATGGCCGAATGGTGTTTGTTTTGCATGCTTGTGGTTTAATACACTTGCTTAGCTTTGAGTTTCGGGGTCCAATACATGTATATACTGAGGTATTTCCTTATTTTGGGGCCATTATACATCATATTTCAGAGCTTGTTTGAATGTCATATTGTCATGTTTTATACTCTTTAAATGCGTTTGAGAGTCGGGCTTGTATGTCTCATTTACCGACCATTGAATGAGCTCCATTTCGTTGCATTCCGAGCCATCATTTTAGGCCATTTCCCCACTGTTTCAGACCTGGCTAGGGTCTGTTTGGGGTTGGTTTTGCCATTAGTGCATTGCTTTGGGTACCTCTAGTGTAACGCACTTCACTAGTTTCGGTACCCAGGCCCCCTAGCTTGCATTGTGTGCCATGTTTACAAGTTTCGGGACCATTTTATATGATGTTTCAGAGCTAGAATTTGTGTGTTTGTATGCCATATTGCATCCTTCTCCATGCTTTTGTAGAATGCCATTTGATGCCTTAGGATTGATCCTTGCATCGTGCATGTTTGCATGTGTTTCGATTGTCTCATTTCCATCATATGGCCACTGACGTGAGTGTGGCTAAGGTCCACTCATGTTGGTGTAAGTCCATCGTACATCGTGTATGCCATTTTAGTCCATAGCATTGCGTATGCTAGGTTACATGTTAGAGCATTGTGAATGCCATGTTACATCACGTGCATCGTGTATGCCATTTGAGTCCATAGCCTTGCGTATGCTAGGTTGCATGTTAGAGCATTGTGTATGCCATGTTACATCACGTGCGTCGTGTATGCCATTTTAGTCCATAGCATTGCGTATGCTAGGTTGCATGTTAGAGCACTGTGTATGCCATGTTACATCACGTGCATCGTGTATGCCATTTTAGTCCATAGCATTGCGTATGCCAGGTTACATGTTAGTCGCATTGTGTATGCCATCTCATTTGCATTGTGTTTGGGATAGGAGTTAGCCCGAGCACAGGAAACGAGGGACGTTTCGTACTCCAAGTGACGGAACGTGTCTCAATTCCCGGTCGCCGACACTCCGGATTAACCATGATGGAGTCTAGGCCTTGTTGTGTTTATATGTGCATTCATTTCACATCGAGCCGTGCAATTCGACTCCTCGGCTATCGTGCATCGAGATGCGTGATTTGTGGCACGGGGATCGAGGTGTGCATACATATGTAAAAATACTTTGCCATGCCCCTTTCTTGCTCTCTGTTGCAGCAAATCAGAAATCAGCAACCTTCTAAAGCCTTGTACAGCATTCCGAGATTAATTGCAAACAGAGGCGAATCGGGGCATCGCAATGGATTTCCGCGCAAGGCAACTCAAGCATGCATCTTTCATCATTCGGAACAGAGCTGAGGCGGTCCATGAATTTGCATACTAGTTTATTGCTTTCCTAGTTAATTTGTTAATTAATTAGGCTTTTGTAATATTTAAATTATTCATTCGGACTGTAATTATTTATTCGGACTGTATTATTTATTCGGACCCTCTGAGCGAGAGCAATGTTGTAATAAGTGTGCGTGAGTGTGATGTATGTCTTCCAACCCCACTTCTTTCTCCCCTTTATTTACCAGCTTATGATGGTTAGATTAGGACATGTTTCAATTAGCATACTTATGCTCGCATGTTTGCATCCATTCATCTGTCTTGTATGCACCGGGCTCGGCGCATCATACTAACTGCATTGTATTTCAATTCCGAGTTGAATACTTGTTAGCTGTAGCATTTCACATGCCATCTGTAGAATAGCCGAGCCTATTTTAGTTGCATTTTGCATGTGTTGCATTAGGCATTTCTGTATAACTAGGATCATGCATAGATTTCTAACATAGCTTTTGTTTTGGCTTGGAGTACTCGGTAAGTTTTATGCTTTAGCATCCTTACATGCGTGTGAGTGACTGCCATGATAGCATGCTTACCATGAGGCTAACTACTTATGTGATATAACTATCTGAATGCCTGTGGGTGAAGGTTGGATTATCTGAATTGGAATAATGCATTGACTGCGAGTTTAAAGCCCACTTGAGAGTGGCAAATCATCATGTCTTCTAAGCCCACCTGAGGGTGGCAAATCCACATTTTAGCCTACTTACGAGTAGCAAACCACTTTCAAAAACAAACATGAGATGTTTTGTTCCAAATCAGGCGATCCGGTCTATAATTGTTTGTTGTGCGCATCACGTAGTAAATCTAGGCTAATAACCGGAATAAGAGCACATAATGTTTTCAAAACTCGATATCATGGTTAGTAGAGGCCGATCTTTGATCGGGCGAGCGGGGGTGCTCACGAAGTGACCTTCCCCAATCGTACCCAAGTTCCCGAGCCGAGGCAACTTTGGTGATGACGGACACGTAGCCTTAGGCAAACGAGTCAGGGTTTCCTAAATTCTCCAAAATAAAATATTTAGGTGGCGACTTTGTATCTGGCAAAACAGTCCATGTTTGGCACTTCTTTCAAAAAAATCTGTTTTCAAAAACAATTTGCCGGATTTGGACTCTTTGATGATTCATCGATCTTGCATTGCACTCTGCGAGATTAGATACAGGACCGTGACTTTTGAGTCCTTAACTGTAGTGAGCCCATATGAACAAAACGGGATTTCTGTCCTGGGACGTTCGGGGACGTCTACAGTTTCTGGCGACTCTGCTAGGGAGTTAGGGAACTTGACTTGAACTCGTGATATCTGGTTTTGACTACACTTGTGTGTTTCTTTGCATTGCATTTGCATTGGTGCGCGTAGGACACCGTGTTTGCCATATGCTATTCCTAAACGGTTTGCTGGAGGCTCGTTTCGAGAAGCGTGCCATAAGGCTGACCAATTGCGGGCTCTGCCACGACAAGAACACAAATCCCGATTTTTACCGGGGCACCCTTTTTGACCATTTGACCTAGTGCATATCGAAATCCATAGTGACCATTCCAAAGCTAGGACAGGTTGCTTGCCCGATTATAGGCTGTTTGAAACCACTGTGTGCGTAGTGAAACCTTAGCTCCTGACAAAATAGGACAGGGAAACCCTACCCCAATATAGGGGTGTTTTCGCTCTCACTTCCTTGTTACGTGCTTTTAGAGTGCATCTCTACAGGAATGCATGTATCAGTTTGCGAGTTTGGGACATCAGGCCTGCGGGCACCGGTTCAGTATTTTGGGAATCAATTATCTGCAGGTATCAGATTCAGTTTTGGGGGTAGTGATTTGGGGATAATGTTCAGTGTTTGAGAACAGTATTTTCAGCTTATCGACTGTGTGTTGTGATGCTCGACTGTGTGTCGTGTATTTATTTTAAGCCATTATGCTGTCCGTTTGTCTGGTTGTTTATTTCCTTATTATTGCTTTATTTTTCTTTTTGCTAGGTAGTTTAGCACAATTACTTCAGACCAAGCAGATATTCCCCAAGCACTCTGGACAAGAGGTCGCCGACTCAATCGATCTGAGGATCTGGTCGACGGACAACCAGTGTTCCACTCTCTACCCCCAGTTATTAGACGGAGGTCGAGGAAACGCAGTGTATCCGAGCAAAGATTGCCAGATCAGTGGACTTTGAACAGTCAGGTTGAGCTTCCCGAGGTTACTTCAGAGTTAGACCTACCGGTAGTTTAGATAGATCAGGGCAGTATGGCAGAAATGACAGGAGTTGAGGAAATGATGCGTCAGATGCAGGACACCATGAGAGCCATGCAGCAGGACGCTGTTCGTCGAGATGAATTTGCCAAACAACAAAGCCGAGATCATGGCCCAGCAGGCAGAGTTAATTTCCAGGCTGCAACAACAAACCGGGGCATCTGCTTCACATCAAGCTCCTCCACCACCAGGGGTTCAGACACCCAGTGAAACACCCAATGTCCAGGAAGGTACGGACATTCCGGTAGGGCCGGCTCCGCCCCCAATTTTACCCCAGCTATCCAAAACACCTACCAATCTACCGGACTCTCCTTTCGAGTTTGAGGTCAACCCTACCGCGTTAAAATTGAGAAAGCTTGAGAAGTTGTTCAAGAAATCCCAAGGGGTGAAGTCTATCCCGGACATTGAGGACGGGTACACCAACGTGGTTGTGACGCTGCCAGCTAGGTTCAAAAGCCACAAATCGACCGCTTTGACGGATCTGGGGATCCCATGGTGCATCTCCGGTTATTCTCAGATGCACTACGGCCGATGGGCCTCACCAGACCGCAGAAGCTTTCATTATTCGGCCGGACCTTGTCGGGTGTGGCCGCTATCTGGTACGCAAAATTAGAAGACAATGTTAAGCGAAACTGGGATGAGATGGCCAAGGCTTTCATTGCGCAGTACTCCTATAACACACAAATCGAGATTACAACCCGTGATCTTGAGACAACAAGGTAGGAGCCTACGGAGAGCTTCTCTGAATTTTTAGCCCGGTGGAGGGCAAAGGCCTCGATGATGACCCTAAGGCCCACCGATAAAGACCAAATCCGGATGATTATGCGCAATCTCCAGCCTAAGCTGATGCAGAAAATGATCGTGCTCCCCTTCCCTACCTTTTCAGATCTGCATGAGACGGGAGTACAGATTGAGGATGCCTTGAAATAGGGCTTGATTGATAATGACAGAGAGCAACCCAGAAGAACCTTTAACCACAACATCAATACAGGCACCAGCAATGCCGCAAATGCTAGAGCTTCGGAAGTAAGCATGGTCACCACCATTCCCCCTCCAAGACCCATGGCAGCTACACCTTTCTCCGGCGCATCCGGAAGCAACAAAAAAACCACCAAATACCAACCTCGAGGCCAAAGGACCTTCACCCCATTATATATGCCCCTGTCCAAGGCTCTGGGGGTATTAATCAGGAAAGGGCACTTAAAGCCCCTGGAGCCGAGGCCATTGCCAAATCCACTCCCCCCTCTTATAACCCAGCAAAATACTGCGCATATCACCAACAACATGGTCACGACATTGACCAATGTTTTAGACTGCGTCATGAGATCCAGGATCTCGTTGACAAGCAGGTGATTGTGCCTCCCGAAAAACCCAATGTCACAACAAACCCTCTCCCTCCGCACAACCAAGCTCCACCCCCCAAACGTATCAACTTTATCCAGACTGGGGTCGTATCTTATGATCCTAGCATATATATCACCCCGTCCCACCTACCCAAGCCGAAGGTGCTCCTTTCTGACTGCACTGACTTGTGCATGTTAGACATCTCCAAAACCCAACCCGGACCAATGGTGGTGACTGTCGAAGACAGAACAGGGGGGATTTCAGGGGAGAATGGGATTGTTGAGTCAGAATATGAGGAATCTAGGAGTTTTGCTGAGGAGGTATACAGTCCGAGTGACTACATTCTATCTGTAGGCCAGGTTGGGCCAAATGTGGAATTGTCGGTAGGGGCAGAGCTTTGTGTGATACAAGGGGGTGAATCTGGTCAGAGGATAGATGACTTGGCAGCTATAGAAGGAGACTTTACTAACCTCCAATTTTTCAATGAACAAGATCCAGAGGGCATGGCAGTCAACTGGTCTGATTTTGAGCAGTCAGCAGAGGTCACCGGGTGGCTTGATGACCTACCAGATGTTGTCGACGAAACTCAGTTGGAATGGGGCCCCGCAGGGGCAAGAACATCAGTTGTGGCTGGAAGGGCCGAAAATCAGAATGCATCGCCGGAAAGCGCCGGTACTAAGAATTTCGCTCAGGATCTGGGCAATTGAAATATAGGAATTATAGAGTAGCCAGCTGTACTGGCGCAGTTGGAGCAAAAAGGAATCGAGGAGTTTGAAAGAATCAGAAAAGCCAAGGCCCCCGTGGAGACTGAAAGTACTGTGTGTACGAGGATAGAGAATGCTGCGAGCATGTGGACGGAAAGTATTGCGAGTACAATTGTACCGGAGCCGGACAGGTGTCTATTGGCTACCGACGGAATGTGGTGGGAAGACGATGATTTATGTCTTGCCCACACGGATGAAGATTGGGGGAGTAACCAGCCAGACGATACCTGGTACATCGATAAAGTCGGTCATATGACTAGAAGCGGGCGGTATTTCAAGCCCCCACATCTAGATCAGCCAGAGGTGTCTGGGAAAGATAAGAAGGCGGAGAAACAGAAAGAGAAGCAACTCGAAGAAGAGGTTGTACTGAAGCAGTTGAAAAAGATACAAGCAGACATCTCCATCTGGGGACTGCTTATGGCATCGCGAGTGCATCGACAAGCTGTTTTATCGACCATGGACAAGGCCAAGCTCTCAATAGACACCACACCCGAACGGCTGGTGGGCTTAGTTTTTCCGGGAGGGGCTACCCTGATGTTGACTTTCTCTAACAAAGAACTACCACCTGAGGGTGCGAACCATAGCAAGCCACTCTACATCTCTGTGGAGTGTAGAAACAAATGGATACCCGTGGTGCTTGTCGATACAGGGTCCGCCATCAATGTGTGCCCGACAAGAACTGCATATACCATCGGTTTAAAGATCACGGACTTTGTGCCGACAGCCCAGGTGATTCGGGCATATGATAACACAAGCCGAGAAGTAATGGGGACAGTGAAAATTCAGACCAAGGTTGGGCCAGGACAGCATGAGGTAGACTTTCACGTCTTAGAAGTTCCTGCGACCTTCAATCTACTCTTGGGGCAACCGTGGTTGCACCAGGTGAAGGCAGTTTTGTCCACCTTACATCAGATGGTGAAATACCCCCATGGGAAGGGAGTAGCCATTGTTTTTGGGAATTCATTGATCTATCCACTGCCAGAGGTGTCTACACCAGTCCTGGAAATTGAGCACGGTATGGAGGATGTGTTCTTATCCGGTTTCACTCTGGTTGAGGCCCGGGTCGTGCAGAACATTTTGGCTGTTAATGAGGGGGTGTATGTCAGTGCTCAATCAGTATACCTCATGAACATGCTTCAACACATCCCCGGGATGGGATTGGGAAAGAGCGGCCGGAAGGGCGTTGCAGCGTTGGCCGAAGTGCCACACAGCCCACATACCTTTGGTTTGGGTTATCTGCCCACCAAAGAGGATTGGGTGAGAAAAGGTAAGGAGATGGCTGGGAGAGCTAGAGCAAAGAAGGCAGGGAAGCCATATGAGTTAATGCACCAACCCATCCAGGGTACCCTAAACGGACGCTTTGTCCGGGAGGGGGAGGACTTTCTATTTTGCGGCTTCCCGAAACCATGGTTGAACGCGGAAAGGAAGCGCATGCCGGGGTTTCAGATCTTCTTTGACCTACAGTTATCCGGGGATAACATTGCCGAAGAGCAGACAAACCCATTAGCTGAGGCTGAGCAGAGCAAGAAAGTAGAGTCTGAGGACGCTGAAAGTGAAATGGGGGTAGCGCTGGCATGTCTACTTTCAGATCCTCTAATCGAACAAAAATGCTTGGGAGATAACTTCTCGGTATGCGTGATCAGGAATGAAACGGTTGCAGGCCTACCAGCAAACATTTTGGATGCATCCATCGCACCCTCTCTCATTTGGCAGTATGAAGAGGGATTTTTGTCAAGCAGCACCGGGTCAGGTAGTGAGCCGGAATTTGATTCCACCGAGTCTGTTGAGTCGGAATCAGGTTCCAGCTCGACTAAGTCAGAGTCCGATATTCCAGGGGGTGATAACCCAGATACCACAGTCTTGTCCAGGTCATCTTTTCTTTCTCTTTTGAGTCTGTTGTAACTGAAGAATCGGACGATTTGGATGTGCTTAATGAGAATGATGTGGCTGTGGTTTCTGAGTACTTTTCTGTGCCCTTGATTTATTGCACTAACTCAGACTTTCAAAATTTTGATGAAAACGACGAGGAAGAAATTCCTCCGGTTTTGCAACGCTTAATTGAACAAGAGCAGGAAAGATTTGTTAAACCCTTAATGGATGAAATCACTACTGTGAACATTGGTATGGAGGAGGACCCACGGCTGGTCCAGATCGGGTCCACGTTGTCTTCGGAGGAACGCGAGCGCTTAGTCGCTTTATTAAAAGATTTCAAAGATGTTTTCGCGTGGTCCTACGAAGACATGCCTGGAATCGATCTTGAGATTGACAGTATCGGATCCCTCTTGACCCCGAGGCCCGACCCGTTAAACAAAAACTCAGAAGGATCCGCCCGAACTGGGCTCTCAAGATTAAGGAAGAGGTCACCAAGCAAATTGACGCAGGTTTCCTACTGGTATCCAAATACCCAACTTGGTTAGCCAACATCGTTCCGGTGCCAAAGAAGGATGGTAGGATCCGGGTATGCATGGATTTCAGGGACTTGAATAGAGCTAGTCCGAATGACGACTTCCCCTTGCTGCATATCGATGAGTTAGTGGACTTCACAGCGGGCATGCTTTGCTTTCGTTCATGGATGGCTTTTCGGGCTACAACCAGATAGTGATGGCACCTGAAGACTGAGAAAATACTGCATTCACCACCCCGTGGGGGACTTATTGCTACAGGGTAATGCCATTTGGGCTGAAGAACGCTGGAGCTACATATCAACGGGCCGCGACCACAATATTGCACGACATGATCCACAAAGAGGTTGAGGTGTATGTGGACGACATGATTGTCAAGTCCAAAGAAAGAGAGGGCCACTACACCACCTTGCAAAAGTTCTTTCAAAGGATCCGAGAATTTCGGTTGCGGCTGAATCCTCCGAAGTGTACGTTTGGTGTTACAGCAGAGAAAATGCTAGGATTTCTGATTACACAGAGAGGTATCGAAGTTGACCCTTCCAAAATCAAGGCCATCCTAGAAATGCCACCACCAAGGACTGAAAAGGAGGTGCGAGGCTTTCTAGGTAAAGTGCAATTCATAAGATGGTTTATCTTAAAATTAACCTTGACTTGTGAACCACTTTTTGGCCTCCTGAAGAAAGGAAAGAAATTCCAATGGGACGGCCGATACCAAGCTGTTTTTGAACAGATCAAGGAATACTTACAGAACCCACCCGTGTTGTCGTTGCCAGAGTCAGGGAGACCATTGATTTTGTATCTTTCAGTGACTAAGACTACAATGGGCTGCATGCTCACGCAAGAATCAAAGGACAAAGTGGAGAGAGCCATCTACTATCTGAGCAAGAAAATGCTAGAGTATGAGATTCGCTACACACCGTTGGAAAAGGCTTGCTTAGCTTTGGTATGGGCTACCAGGAAGCTGCGGCACTACCTGTTAGCTCACTCCGTAATGTTGGTTTCATGATTAGATCCCATCAAATATCTCTCGAGAAACCGGCTCTTACAGGTAGGCTAGCTCGTTGGTTGCTGTTGCTTTCCGAATTCGATCTGAAATATGTGACGCGCAAGTCAGTCAAGGGAAGAGCAGTAGCAGAATTCTTAGCCTATCATCCAGTGGAAGGAGGTGAAGCAGTTGAGTACTTATTCCCAGATGAGGCCATTTTGCATATCGAAGACGAAACTTGGACGATGTACTTTGACGAAGCGTCAAACTAGTACAGGTATGGGATAGGGGTGTTACTGATCGCACGCGACAATTCCCGTATCCCTCTAGCATTCAAACTCCAATTCAAAGTCTCGAACAACGAAGCAGAATATGAGGCATGCATTGCCGGTCTAGAAGCAGCCCTGGAACTAGAGGCAAAACGGTTGGACACCATCGAGGACTCGAACCTTGTTGTGTCTCAAGCAAAAGGAGACTGGAAAGTCAAAGAAGAAAAGATGATAATGTATCACCAAACCTTGGACCTGCTGATTCCTCGGTTTAAGAAGCTAAACTTCACTCATCTTCAAAGAGAAAACAACAGGTTCGCGGATTCACTAGCAACTCTATCTTTCATGATAGACATCCCGTTTGGAGTCCGGATGCTTCCAGTCATTATCGACCAGAAATTTGTGCCGGCTTACGAGTCAATTGCTGCTATAGATGAGGTTCAGGATGAGAACCCCTGGTATTACGATATTTGAAATTTCTTGGAGAAGGAAGCATATCCACCAGGGGTAAATGCCAAAGATAAAAGGGCAATCAGAAGAATGGTCGTTCAGTTCATCATCTGCGGAGGTAAATTGTATAAGAGAGGTCATCTGGGAATCCATAAACTGTGCGTTGAAGCTGAAAAATCGAAGCGCCTGATGGAGGCCACCCATGGAGGGGAATGCGATGCACATATGAACGGGGTAATGCTAGCGCGAAAAATCCTCAGACAAGGTTATTATTGGTCCACCATGGAGGAGGATTGTATCGGCTTTGTTCGGCGATGCCACGAGTGTCAGATCCATGCAAACTGTATGAACATTTCGCCGTCAAAGCTGTACAATATGACTTCGCCATGGCCATTTTCAGTTTGGGGAATCGATGTGATCGGGGCTGTTACCCCAAAGGGGTCGAATGGGCATGAGTTCATCCTAGTCGCGATAGATTATTTCACAAAGTGGGTTGAGGCCCAATCTTATGCGGTGTTGAAGGCGTCGCACGTTGCAAAATTTATCAGAAACAACATCATCTGTCGATATGGGGTCCCAAAGGAGGTCATTTCAGATAATGGTTCCCACTTCAAGAAGGAAGTGATTGACTTGTTGGAGAAATACAACGTGGCTTTTCATAAGTCATCCACATACCGACCGCAAACCAATGGAGCAGTTGAGGCCGCCAACAAGAACATCAAGCACGTACTGCAGAAGATGGTGGAAACCTACCGGGATTGGCCAGATAAGCTGTCGTTTGCTCTGTGGGGCTACCGGACTTCAATTTGAACTTTTACTGGGGCAACTCCGTATTCATTGATTTATGGGATGGAGGCCGTTCTACCTATTGAAGTCGAAGTTCCGTCTTTGCGAGTACTGGCTGAGTGTCAGATAGCCGAAGCAGATTGGCAGCAGAGTAGATTTGAGGAACTCATGCTCTTTGATGAAAGAAGACTGAAAGCACTGTACCATGTTCAAGGTTATCAGCGCAGAATCGCCAAGGCTTTCAACAAGAAAGTTAAGTCCAGGAATTTGAAAGAAGGAGATTTGGTGCTCAAGGACAACCGAGCTCCCATCCACGACCCTAGGGGCAAGTTCAGACCTAATTGGATTGGTCCCTACATCATTAAGTCTATCTGGTCAGGTGGAGCTGTGGTTCTGATGGACCTAGATGGCCTAGAGTTCTCCCAACTGATCAACATGGACAAGCTGAAGAAATATTACCCCTGAGAGGCTCACTAGGTCGAAAACCCGAAAGGGCGACCTAGGCAAGAGTTAGAGCATAAAAAATTGAAAAATATAAAAACTGAGCTCGCAAGGTTGAAAACCCGCGAAGGGCGGCCTTGGCAAAAGTTAGAGCGTAAAAGGAGAGTGAAAATACTCGAGTGAACCCGAGCCTGAACTACATAAGGCTTGATTCCCATCTTTGGGATACGTAGGCAACTTCATCCTGAAGTTCAGCCATAAACTTTTCCCCGATCAACTTTGTCCATTTGATTATCTCGGCCATCTTTGTCTGTTCAGCATTCAAGAGTTCCGTTATGATCTCCGGTGCAGTGCTTTTCAGACTAGGGGCAACTTTCCGTTGCTGTGCGGTGCCGCGGTACTATTCAGACTAGGTGCAACTTTCCAGTTGCAAGGATCCGAGGTTGTGCATCTCAGTGACAGATTTCAAGCGTGAATGCTGAGTGCAAAATGTGAATGCAGAATGTACAGAGAATGCTGAGTGCAGAACGTGAATGCAGAATGTACAGAGAATGCAGAATGCTGAGAGCAGAATACAACATACAGAATGTAAAGTGTGCCGTGCGTGCAGTGTACAGATAACGAAAAGCAGAAATGTAAATCAAAGAGGGCAGAAAGTATCTCCCAGGCTCTCCAATAACCGCCGACTATGTTCCCCCGTCCGCGGGAGGTCGTGCTCATGTAGCAATAGAGGGTAGCCAAGCCGGCACCACCCCAGTCATACCGACTGACCTGTGATCGGTCTACCAAGGCACTCAGCAGATAGAGTCCGACGGTGTTCCCCCTATTGGAGAACAGAGTGGTCCCGAGGAGGAACATCAAAAAACCTCGAGTGTACTGCGCTGTCTCCTCGGGAGTCTCGGGCTTAGTCTCCCTGAAATGTGTGGAGAACCAAGTGTACCGGACCCTGCCCGATGCTCTGTCAACCGGTGGGCGAGCTCCCAATAGATAGATCCAGGCGGCCTCCCACTCGCCCATGTCCTCGTCATAAGGGATCGACCAGCCTCCCACGTCAAGGCCTGTCAGCACAGCGAAGTCGAACGGGGTCATAGTCATGTCCCAGGTAGCTGAGAAATGAAAGGAGTTGGTGGTGTCCCACCATCTCTCTGCAAGGGCACCCATCAATGTCCTGCTAGCAGGATAGCAAGATATCCCCGTGCAAAAGGGTCCGAACCCTGCCTGGTCAACCCAATCACGAACGGCCTCCAGGAGCTCTATGTACCACTCCCTCGCAACAATAGAGCCATATCCTCGTGTGACACGGGAAGACACCTGCATTCATAATGAACACATGTATTCAGTTTCAGAATGAAATGAATAAGCTGCATGCAAATGCAATGTGTGAGCTGTGTGCAAACCAAATCAGATACAATGCTATGAGCTGTGTGTTCAACATGAAGTATATGAGTTGTGTGTTCAGAATGGAAGTGTATGAGCTGTGTGCAAATACAAGTGTGCGCTGTGTGTTCACCTCAAAATTGGGCTGCGTGTTCAGAAATTCAACAACGGGCTGTGTGTTCAACTTTCAACAAGCGTGGGCTGTGTGTTCATCTCAAAGAATGGGCTGTGTGTTTATCATCAAAGTGTGGGCTGTGTGTTCATCTAAAAGAATGAGCTGTGTGTTCAGACTTCAAAATCAGTGGGCTATGTGTTCATCTCAAAGTTCGAGCTGTGTGTTCAACGTCAAGTGTTTGGGCTGCGTGTTTGGACTTCAGAAATAGTGGGCTGTGTGTTCATCTCAAAGTTCAAGCCGTGTATTCAACATCAAGTGTTTGAGCTGCGTGTTCAGACTTCGGAAATAGTGGGCTGTGAGTTCACCTCAAAGTTTGGGCTGTGTGTTCAACCCTCAACAAGTGTGTGTTGTGTGTTCACAATCAACAGTGGGCTGTGAGTTCACCTCAAAGTTTGGGCTGTGTGTTCAACTCTCAACAAGTGTGTGTTGTGTGTTCACAATCAACAGTGGGCTGTGAGTTCACCTCAAAGTTTGGGCTGTGTGTTCAACTCTCAACAAGTGTGTGATGTGTGTTCACAATCAACAGTGGGCTGTGAGTTCACCTCAAAGTTTGGGCTGTGTTTTCAACTCTCAACAAGTGTGTGCTGTGTGTTCACAATCAACAATGGGCTGCGTGTTCAGAAATTCAACAGTTTGGGCTGTGTGTTTAACTCTCAACAAATGTGTGCTGTGTGTTCACAATCAACAATGGGCTATGTGTTTAGAAATTCAACAATGGGCTGCGTGTTCAACTCTCAACAAGTGTGTGCTGCGTGTTCACAATCAGCAATGGGCTGCGTGTTCAGAAATTCAACAGTTTGGGTTGTGTGTTCAACTCTCAACAACTGTGTACTGTGTGTTCACAATCAATATGTGGGTTGCGTGTTCAGAATTTCAAGTGATTAAGTTGTGTGTTCAAGATGCAAACAGAATACTGTGTTATAGACTAAGTGTTCAGAATAAGCTATGTGCTAAAATGAGCAGATAAACATAGCGAAAGCATGAAATGCACGAAAACTGCATAATACATTGCGAAAAACGTAAAAGTGAAGTACATACCTCCCGTGCCTGATGAGAGAGGTGGGACTCCGGCTCCTGCAATAGCAGATCCACAGGTGCTCGATCATCAAAATCAGTAAAATGGTAGAAAACGACCCGAGGAAGGATATGCTCCCGAGGGTGATACCTCTCGGGATTGAATGGCCGAACCCTCGGGGGCAAAGACATAATGTCCGGCTCACCTCCGGCACCGGGAGGACCTCCGCCATAAAGGAAATGACCCGCCATCTCAAGAAATCTGCAAAAACAAGCAAAATGAGCCAAAATTGGAAAAAGTCAACAAAAGTCAACTCTCGGGAAAGGAAAAAGTCAACAAAAGTCAACTCCCGAGAAAATGTTCCAAATATTGAGACAAACTTACCCCAAGTGGTGAAAATGGAGAAAGAAGCACCGAAATCAAAATTTAATCGGTTCAAAGTGAAGAGAACTGAAAGTTTTCACGAAACAACTTTGCGTGGGGCATTGGAAAACGCGTATAGAGTGCAGATCTGAGGGAGAAAATGGTTTAGGAAGGAGGAGAAGGTGATTTCAAATCTGAAGATGTGAGCAAAAAGTGTTTAGGCTGAGTACATTTAAAGAAACAAGTGTGAAAGTACCAAACTGCCCCGGATTTGGGCTAACCTTTTCTGGTAGGCCGACCACCCCCCTTTACCAAACCTGGTTGGTGGCCTCCAATAGCCTCCAAACCTGGTCGGTGGTGTTCCCAAGGGGGTCTCCAAGTTCTCTTTGAACTCCCTGCAAATATTGGTAGTGATCGGAGTCTCCAGCACTCGAGAAAGTACAAGGAAAGTGCACTTTTCGTCACGAAATCCCTCCGCGGGAACTTCAACTCCAACTTTCGATGCGTGTTTCATCGTTACTTGTCAAGAGCGAGATGTATCCTTTTTGAATATGTTGTGACCCTTCCGGGAGGTAAACCGGAGGCTGCGATTGAGTCGCCCTCATCAAAACTTGTATTTCTTTGCTCGTTGTTTGTGTCAAATATGCATTCGAGTTTGCACTTATCCTGCATTGTTATGCACGTCACTTGCATTCTCATGCACACCACTTGCATTGTTGTGCACGTTTCATTGGTATTGTCATGCCTCCATGTTTAACTTGCGTTGTCACACACGTTTCTTCTTGCATTGCGATGCACTTTCTCATTGGCACCATGTGTGTCTGCGTTCGATATAGCATTGAACATATGTTGCTAACTATGTTGTGTTTGTTAAGTTTCTCTCTTTTGCAGGCACGATATTGTATGTACGGTTCATTTGAGACTGGTGCGACCAGACGAGCTGCGTAGGTATTGTATCTTCTCTGTGTGAGACGTGGCGAGAATTGAATAATTCTCCGCATTCTTAAACTGCATGAAATGTAATTGTTGCTTTGCATTCTTGCTTAAAACTGTTGTATCTATTGCGAATACTTGCCTCATTACAGCTTGCTGCTTTGCATGATCATGAGTTACGTCCGGCTTGGTGCATATCATTCTGTCTGCGGGCACATCTCTTTTGTCTCGCCTGTTTGTCTAAGTCTTCGGCCTTGTCAAAAATGGGTCATCTCTAGGCTTTGGCATTTACTCCCGTCACTTATGGCTTCCGAGTTCTGTCAAAGAGGGGCAATTGTAGACACCCCATTTTTGACCAACCTTAAGACTTAGATGTCACCATTTGAGTGCTCGGTGATGATGCATATTATGCTCGTTCTGAGGTTTTAGAGTCTCGGCTGTAAACCTTGCCTCCAGACTTCGGGGCTCTTTTGTGCTTTGCCTCGGTTTGCGAACCAAGTCCTATTTTCTCTGTTTTCTTTTCCCGAAGGGAGAGAGAGGTCTCGTAGACAATCTCTCAGTGGCTATAGGATATGTTTCGTGGTCGTAGGCCGTTTTTCCCGTTTAGAGACCAGTTACGGGTTTTCGGAGCCGTCGGCCGTGTGCCTCGGTTCGGGACCGCTTAACTACCTCCGTTTGCTCCGATTTTTGGCACACACCTTGTTTCCTCTCCCTAGAGGGACACTGTGGCCCAAGAGACCACCTTTGTGGTCGCGCGCCACCTCCGGTGCCTAACAGCCTGTTTTCGGGGCTTTAGGCCGCGTGTTTTGGCCCCCGAACCCTCGTTTTGCATCGGTTAGGGTTCATTTTTGGTATGGGCCCTATTTTCATTGTTTGGAAGGTGGTAGGATGGTGGGAGACCAGCAATTCTTTTGAAAACCATTTTCTCTTTTCTCCAGCCGGTTTTCTTTGACAGAAAGCTGGTTTTTCTCACTTTTGGACCTTAATTTCTGGTCTCCCATACCACCATTGTGTTGTACTCATCTGGGAGGCCGCCAATATGGGTAGGGCAACCAGCTTTTCTTCCTGACCCTTTTGAACCTTGCTAGAAAGCTGGTTTTTCTCTCTCCTGGGTCACATTTTCTGGTCTCCCACCATACAGCTGTATTCTACTCATCTGGGAGGCCACCTTTCTGGTATGGCCGACCAGCATTACAGCTTGACCCTTTTGAACCCTGGTCGGCTGACCAGGGCAAGTGGCCGGCCGACCACCTGAACGGGTCGGCCAACCACCTCCTTTTTGGCCCGCCTGAGTGCAACACAGCTGTGCCAGCTGTGAAGCACTTGACCCTTCATCCGAGATTTTGACCCTCTTTTGGGTCTTCTTAAGGGGGTTTTGCCCCTTTTGCTTAGCTTCAAGGAGAAGCTTGACCCTTTTGGTTAAGCTTCTTTGAGAAGCTTTGACTCTCTCTTGAGGCTTCTCCAAGAAGCCTTGGCTCTCTTCCTCTATAAAACAAACCTTCCCCCTCCATTTGCAAGGGTTAGAAACATTTGGCTAAGATAGATACACCCCACCCTCCATAGCTCTCTTCTTCAAGCTCCAAACCCTAATATTCTTGGCCATTTACACTACACCTGATAACCTACCACCTCCACCATCCATTCAATCACCCCGGAGCTCTTTTTTAGAGGTTGAAGGCTCACCTTCTTGGTCCAAAACTTGCTGCTTTGCTGTGCTACAAGGGTAAGTCATCATTACTCCCATTTTTGCATTATCTTGCTTCATTACTTAGCCCTATTTGCAAGCATTTCTGGATTTCGTCTTAAACTAAAAAGTGTCTTATTTTGAGCTCCTCTTGAAGTTTGATTAAGGATACTTTTCTGTTTGAGGTCCTCTACCTCCTTGTATGCTCCATCCCTCTTTGTAGGCTTATTTTGCTTTGTATCTTAGCCCTATTTGAAAGCATTTTTGGGTTTCGACATAAACTGAAAAAAGTTTTATTTTGAGCTTATAAACATGTTTTGTTAAGGTCACTTTTCTGTTTGGGGTTACCTTCCCCTTTGCATGCTTCATTTCCCCATGTTTAGGGCTATGCATTAGTGCATTTGTGTTGGCCTTGATTTGGCCTTTTAAATGTGTTTTTCAGCCTAAAATCAGAGAGGGGGTGACCCTCTCATCCCTTGTTCTCTTTACTAGCTTTGTTGGCCTTCCAAAGGACCCCCATTTTGCATGCTTTGAAGTCTCATTTCAGGCCCTATTTGGTGACTTTTAAGGTCTGCATTGACTCTGTCCAGAGCACTTTTGGTCATATTTTGTGTCCCTCATGCATGTATAGAGCAATCCTCCTCAAGGCCTTTCAAAGGGACCTTTCATTGCATGCTTCATTGACCCATTTCAGGCCCTTTTCAGTGAGTTTTAGGGCTATCATAACTGATTTCCAGAGGTGGTTTTGCCATATTGCATGTCTATCTTGTATGTGTTGAACAACCCTCTTATTGGCCTCTCAAAGGGGCACCTCATTCTAGCATGTGTTGACTGAGTTTATATGGGTTTTTGGGGTTTATTTGACATGCCATATTTCTGTTTTTGGCTGGTTTGGTGACCTCTCTTGTGCTTCATATACATGTAGTGAAAACCATTCTTACTAGCCTATGTTGCATGTTGTTTTGGCCCTTCATGTTAGCACTTTTTGGCCATGCCTTAAACTGATCTTAGGCATATTTTGGACTGCTTTAGCTCTGTTTTTGGGTCTCATGGTCGAATGGTGTTTGTTTTGCATGCTTGTGGTTTAATACACTTGCTTAGCTTTGAGTTTCGGGGTCCAATACATGCATATATTGAGATATTTCCTTGTTTTGGGGCCATTATACATCATATTTCAGAGCTTGTTTGAATGCCATATTGTCATGTTTTATACACTTTAAATGCGTTTGAGAGTTAGGCTTGTATGCCTCATTTACCGACCATTGAATGAGCTCCATTTCGTTGCATTTCGAGCCATCATTTTAGGCCATTTCCCCATTGTTTCAGACCTGCCTAGGGTCTGTTTGGTGTTGGTTTTTCCATTAGTGCATTGCTTTGGGTACCTCTAGTGTAACGCACTTCACTAGTTTCGGTACCCGGGCCCCCTAGCTTGCATTGTGTGCCATGTTTGCATGTTTCGGGACCATTTTATATCATGTTTCAGAGCTGAAATTTCTGTGTTTGTATGCCATATTGCATCCTTCTCCATGCTTTGGTAGAATGCCATTTGATGCCTTAGGATCGATCCCTTGCATCGTGCATGTGTGCATATGTTTCGATTGTCTCATTTCCATCATATGGCCACTGACGTGAGTGTGGCTGAGGTCCACTCATGTTGGTGTAAGTCCATCGTACATTGTGTATGCCATTTTAGCCCATAGCATTCCGTATGCTAGGTTGCATGTTAGTCGCATTGTGTATGCCATCTCATTTGCATTGTGTTTGGGATAGAAGTTAGCCCGAGCACAGGAAACGAGGGACGTTTCTTACTCCAAGTGACGGAACGTGTCTCAATTCCCGGTCGCCGACACTCCGGATTAACCATAATGGAGTCTAGGCCTTGTTGTGTTTATATGTGCATTCATTTCACATCGAGTCGTGCAATTCGACTCCTCAACCATCGTGCATCAAGATGCGTGATTGGTGGCACGAGGATCGAGGTGTGCATACATATGTGAAAATACTTTGCCATGCCCCTTTCTTGCTCCCTGTTGCAGCAAATCAGAAATCAACAACCTTCTAAAGCCTTATACAACATTCCAGGATTAATTGCAAACAGAGGCGAATCGGGGCATCGCAATGGATTTCCGTGCAAGGCAACTCGAGCATGCATCTTTTATCATTCGGAATAGAGCTGAGGCGGTCCATGAATTTGCATACTAGTTTATTGCTTTCCTAGTTAATTTGTTAATTAATTAGGATTTTGTAATATTTAAATTATTCATTCGGACTGTAATTATTTATTCGGACTGTATTATTTATTCGGACCCTCCGAGCGAGGGCAATGTTGTAATAAGTGTGCGTGAGTGTGATGTATGTCTTCCAACCCCACTTCTTTCTCCCCTTTATTTACCAGCTTATGATGGTTAGATTAGGACATGTTTCAATTAGCATACTTATGCTCGCATGTTTGCATCCATTCATCTGTCTTGCATGCACCGGGCTCGGCGCATCATACTAACTGCATTGTATTTCAATTCCGAGTTGAATACTTGTTAGTTGTAGAATTTCACATGCCATTTGTAGAATTGCCGAGCCTATTTTAGTTGCATTTTGCATGTGTTGCATTAGGCATTTCTGTATAGCTAGGATCATGCATGGATTTCTAACATAGCTTTTGTTTTGGCTTGGAGTACTCGGTAAGTTTTATGCTTTAACATCCTTGCATGCGTGTGAGTGACTGCCATGATAGCATGCTTACCATGAGGCTAACTGCTTATGTGATATAACTGTCTGAATGCCTGTGGGTGAAGGTTGGATTATCTGAATTGGAATAATGCATTGACTGCGAGTTTAAAACTCACTTGAGAGTGGCAAATCATCATGTCTTCTAAGCCCACCTGAGGGTGGCAAATTCCCATTTTAGCCTACTTACGAGTAGCTATAGATGTCCCCCGAATGCCCCGGGAGAGGAACGAGTCCCCCGTTCCGTTCGATATTGGGCTCACTACAACTCAGGACTCTCAAATTGTCACGGTTCTTAATCTGAACCAAAGAGTCCAAATCCGGCAAATCGTTTTGAGAAAACAGATTTTGAAAGAATTGCCAAACATGGACTGCTTTGCCAGATACAGAGTCGCCACCTAAATATTTTATTTTGGGAAATTTAGGAAACCCTGACTCGTTTGCCTAAGGCCACGTGTCCGTCATCACCAAAGTTGCCTCGGCTCGGGAACTTGGGTACGATTGGGGAAGGTCACTTCGTGAGCACTCCCGCTCGCCCGATCAAAGATCGGCCTCTACTAACCATGATATCAAGTTTTGAAAATATTGTGTGTTCTTATTCCGGTTATTAGCGTAGATTTACTATGTGATGCGTACAGCATACAAGTATAGACTGGGTCGCCTGAATTGGAACAAAACATTTCATGTTTGTTTGTTTGAAAATGGTTTGATGGTGCTACCCACAAGTAGGCTAAGAAGTAGATTTGCCACCCTCAGGTGGGCTTAGAAAACATGATTTTGCCACTATCTAGTGGGCTTAAAACACACAATTAATGAATTGTTCCAATTCAAATAACCCAACCTTCACCCACAGGCATTCAGGCAGATATATCACATAAGCAATTAGCCTCATGGTAAGCATGCTATCATGGCAGTCACTCACACGCATGCAAGGATGCTAAAGCATAAAACTTACCGAGTACTCCAAGCCAAAACAGAAACTAATTAGAAATCCATGCATGATCCTAATTATACAGAAATGCCTAATGCAACACATGCAAAAGTGCAACTATAGCAGGTTCGGCTATTCTAGACATGGCATATGAAATGCTACAGCTAACATGTATTCAACTTGGAATTGAAAATACAATGCAGTTAGTATGATACGCCGAGCCCGGTGCATGAAAAACAGATGAATGAATGGAAACATGCTATCATACTGTATGCTAATTGAAACATGCCCTAATCTAACCATCGTAAGCGGGTAAATAAAAGGGAGAAAGACGTGGGGTTGGAAGACATACATCACACACACGCACACTTATTACAACATTGCCCTCGCGCAGAGGGTCCGAATAAATAATATACAGTCCCGAATGAATAAATAATACAGTCCCGAATAAATACAAAAATCCTAATTAATTTACAAATTAATCTAAGAAAGCTATAAGCATGGCATGCAAGCCAGGGACTGCCTCGACTCTGATGAATGATGTATGTTTGGGCTGTCTTGCGCGGAAATCCATTGGGATGCCCCAATTAGCCTCTGTTTTACAATTATTCTTGGAAAGCGCGCCAAGCTCCGGAAGGTTGCTAATTCTTGATTTGCTGTAACAGAGAGTAGGAAAGGGGCATAGCAATGTATTTTCACAAATGTATGCATGCCTCGATCCTCGTGCCACCAATTACGCATCCCGATGCATGATGGCCGAGGAGTCGAAGTACACTGCTCAATATAGAATGGATGCACATGAAAACTCAACTAAAACCTAACTCCGTCATGGATAATCCGGAGTGTCGGTGACTGGGAATTGAGACACGTTTCGTCACTCGAAGTACGAAACGTCCCTCGTTTCCCGTGCTCGGGCTAACTCCTATCCCAAGCACAATGCAATATGCATGATATGCATGAATGCAACTAATATACAACCTAACATGCAAGATGCTATGAAATGGCATACATGATGCACGAGATAACATGGCATACGCAATGCGCTAACATACAACCTAGCATACACAATGCTATGGAATGAAATGGCATACACAATGCGATAATGGACTTACACTAACACAAGTGGACCTCAGCCACACTCACATAAGAGGCTATGAGATGAAAATGAGACAACTCGGAATGCGTGCACACATGCACGCAAACCGAGGACCAAATCTAAGGCACCAAATGCCACTCTAACAAGACATGGCAAGGCATGAAACATGGTATGCAAACGTGCAAATTTTAGAGCTAAAATATGACCCAAAACAGCCCCGAATCATGGAAACATGGCACCCAATGCATGGAATGGGACCCGAAATGCAAAACTAGGCATGCGCAATGGCCTATAGCTATACAAAACATGCACTATTTGATCATGAAATGTGAAGACAGATACAAGGCAGCCCCAAAACAAGCATGTTTACAGTTTCAAGAAAGGCCAAACAATGAACACAAATGGGGCTTAGCTAGCATGCGAAAATGGCCCTAAATGTGAGATAAAGAAGCAAGTCACAGCTGCTGACCCCAAACAAGAGAGGGCCCTTCAACAATGTTGAAGAGGGACCCAAAACATGGCATTTTATAGTTTATGATCAAACCCAAAACGGTGCACAAGCATGCTCAAAATACTATGCAAAACAAGGCCAAAAAGAGAGCTATAACACACAGTACAAAAAACATGCCTCAAATAGTAAAAGACCCTTAATGAAACATGAAGAAGGGGTCAAAATAAGGTCCTTTATAGTTCGGACCAGAGCCCAAAAACAGAAGCATAAGAGGCTAACAAATCATGCAAAAATGGAGCCAAAAGAGAGATACAAAGGCAAGTGGAAAATTGAAGCCTCAAACAGTGATGAGCCCTTCAACAATGTTGAATAAGGGCTCAAAATAAGCCACTTTACAGTTTATGACAGAGCTCAAAACAGTTTATAAATAGGCCTAAAATACTATGCAAGAAGATGGCATAAAAGAAAGGTAAAGAAGCAAGTGCCACAAAGAAGCCTCAAATAGTGAGAGGCCCTTAAACAAAAATGAAATAAAGCTCAAAAAAATGCTATTTTCAGTTAGGGTCGGAGCTCAAAAAAGTAAGCACAAGGAGCTAGAATATGAACCAAGAAAAGGGTCAAAAAGAGGAGAAGATGACTTACCCTTGAAGACTAGTCTTTGACAGCCTTTTGAACCAAAATGCAACACTCCTAGGCTCTGAAGAACAACCTCAAGCTTCTGGAATGGAGGATGGAAGGGTGGGGCTATGGGTTGGTGAAGAACCACGGGGTTTTTTAAGGCTTAGAGTAGAGAGAGAGAGAGATTGATTGTGAGAGCTCCAAACCAAATTTTTCTAACCCCTAAAACATAGCTGGGGGGTCTGTTATATAGACACAAGAGGGTGGAAAAGAGGGGGGAAAATGGGGGGGAAATGAAATTCAAATTTCCCCCCAAAATTGGCCTAAAAGGGAGATAAAGAGGCAAGTGATAGTAGCAGATCTCAAACCGAAAAGAGCCCTTCAACAAAGTTGAAGAGGGGCTCAAAATAAGACACTTTGTAGTTTATGAAAAGCCACGAAAATAAATACAAGTAGGCCTAAACTATCATGCAAGAAAAGGCCTAAAAGAGGGGTAAAGAAGCAAGTGGCAGTAGGAGATCTCAAACAGCAAAAGGTCCTAATCAAACATGAAAAGGACCTCAAAATATGACTATCTCAAGTTCGGGTCGGAGCCCAAAAATGCAGAATGAAGGTTCAGGGGCCAAAACACGCAGTTCGGGGCCCCGAAAGTGGGCTGTTAGGCACCGGAAGTGGTGTTCGACCACGAAGTTGGTCTCTCGGACCGCAGTGTCCCTCAAAATGGAGTAAATAAGATGCATGCCAAAAAATAGAGCAAACGGAGGTGGTTAAGCAGTCCTGAACCGAGGCACACGGCCAACGGCTCCGAAAAACCGAAAACCGGACTCCAAACGGGCAAAACGGCCTACGACCACGAAACGTAGCCTACTGCCACTGAGAGATGATCTACGAGACCTCTCCTCCCTTTGGGAAGAGAAAACAGAGAAAATAGAGCCTGGTTCGCAAACCGAGGCAAAGCACAAAAGAGTCCGGAAGTCCGGAGGCAAGGCTCGCAGCCAAGACTCTGAAACTTCTGAACGAGCACAATATGCAATATCACCGAGCGCTCAACTGGTGACGTCTGAGTCTCAAGGTCGGTCAAAAATGGGGTGTCTATAGTTGTTCCTCTTTGACAGAACTCGAAAGTCATAAGTGACGGGAGTGAATGTCAAAGCCCAGAGACGTCCCATTTTTGACAAGGCCGAAGACTTAGACAAACATACAAAATAACACAGATGTGCCCGCAGGCAGGGGCAAAATGCAACTGCCAATGCAAGAAGCTGAACATAACTTATGATCATGCAAAGGAAACTGTAATGAAGCATACCATGCAACAGTTTTAAGCAAGTGAATACAAATCTAACTACATTTCATGCAGATAGGATGTAAGAAAATTATGCAATTCTCACTGCGTCTCACACGGAGAAGGCTAAAAGCGACTACTGAGAATACCCGGAGTCTTACACACAACATCTCTCTGCGTATCACACATAGGAGAGGAAGAAGGTAAATCTCTCAGCGTATCACACGCAAAAGAGGAAAGGTAAACTTCTCAGCGTATCACACGCAAGAGAAGAAAGGCAAATTCCTCAGCGTATCACACGCAAGAGAAAACCTCTCAGTATATCACATGCAAGAGAGGAAAGGCAAATTTCTCAGCGTATCACACGCAAGAGAAAACCTCTCAGCATATCACATGCAAGAGAGAAAAGGAAAATTTCTCAGCGTATCACACGCAAGAGAAAACCTCTCAGCATATCACACGCAAGAGAGGAAAGGTATGAATGAACACCGGAACTCGTCCGAATGTTCGAACCGAAGATGTCCTAACGCACCGCATGCGAGAGGAGAAAAGACGACAATAGCAAGTGAAAAGGTGCATAACGATGCAGGTGAAGTGTACATAACAATGCAAGTAATGAGCATAACAATGCTAGATAGATGTGCATAACAATGCAAGTAATGAGCATAATAATGCTAGATAAATGTGCATAACAATGCAACGAATGAGCATAACAATGCTAAATAGATGTGCATAACAATGCAACGAATGAGCATAACAATACCAGTGGAACGCGCGTGACAACACCCGTTTGAAACAAAAATACCGAATAAAGGAATACAAGCCTTAAGTAGACCAAATTCCAAACGCAACCTCCGATTTACCTCTCGGAGGGGTCACGATACATTCCAAAAAGGATACACCTCGTGCATGCCGACTGACGATGAGCTACACATCGAAGACATGAGTTGAAAATTCCGCAGAAACATTTTGAGCTGAAAAGAGTGGGTTCTTCTTGCACTTTCTTGATTGTACTTCCAAACCGCAGTTACTACCTTTCCTTCCTGGCCATGTTCACAACTTTTCCTATTCTCTAACGGGGTGACAGACTAGGTTGATTCAGTATCCAGAATCGAGGCGCATTCACATGCTATCTCAATCTATGGGGCTGCCATACAGATTTCAAGCCGAGGATAGACCCCTGGGTATTTAAACCAGACTTTAGTCTCGAAAATTCCGAACCTTTGCGTTCTAGGCAATAGCCGTCCGAACTCTAGTTTCCACCGTCGCAATTGGTCTCCTAGAAACTCATTGCAAACATAGCCAAGATGCATCTGGCAGGGGCTGGTTTTCTGAGGGAGCACTTCGATTGCCATTCTGGCATTGAAGTAGGCTTGAGTTTGGGAGTAGAGGCACACTCATACTTCGGAGCATTGACAAGGCCTGAAGAGGTACATCTGGAGTATAATAACGGAAAGTATAATCACGGAAACTGAAACAAACTCAAATGCTCCAATTTTTCCTCTTTTCTTTTGCTTCGTAGCCTGGAACTTTCATAGCTTCAGATGGGTCCTAGTTTTACTGTTTTCACATGACCTGGGTTGAATCCCGCGGCTTTATGAAAGAACCAATCATGATTTGCACAAATGTGGAGAACGACACGGCACTCTGAGCACAAAACGATTTTATTTTTTGAAATTAAGAAATGAGTTCTTAACCGGGTATTGAGCCTACGACTGAACACAGCGAAAAAGACTCAACAACGAAAGACAAAAAGGTAAACAACCTAAACGCAACGAGACACGCTCGGGACGACTCAAAGCAAGAATCGAGATAAATAAAACAAAAGACACGACACACAGACGTACACAGGGAGCCTGTTTCACCGGGTAGTGTTTCCCACCCTTTCTCATTCGTGGTTCTCACATCACTCGGCCCTCAAGCTCTGTTTTTCTGAAAAAGCCCTCTTCTCACTTTTCCTCTCATCGCACATCTCTCTATTCTTCAATCTCTCATTTTTCATCCCTCCCCTGGGTGGTTGATGGATAAGCAGCAAATCGTGGGCTCGTGCCCCCTAGCATTCTGTTAGATTCTCTTTCTTCCACTCACAGCTAGTGAATTCCTCCCACGGGAAGGTTGCGCTACAACTAGGTGTGTAGCAAATCTGTAGCTAACATCAGTTGATGATGCTTTGCTGGGGAGTTTGGATGTGATAAGATCTGTCCAGATGATGGAGTGGAATATCTTGCCCCATTCTAGTTTGTGCTTCGCACTTTGCTTGATACCTCGTTGCTTGGAGGATGTGAGAGCTTTCTGCCCTTTGTTGTGCCCTTTTCTGGCGAATACGGTGCCCTTTCCGACAAGTAGAGTGCCCTTTCTGGCAAGTATTTTGACAAAGGGGAAAAGACAGAACACCTGACTCAACTGTGCCCCTAGTTCATCATTTTGACCATTTTTTGTTTTTGCTTTCTACTAAAACAGTTTTGACCAACATGAGAGTTAGATTAATGCGCTTGTTCGATTTTCTGATTTTAAAATCATGCAAGTTGGGCTATGAGCACTGAGAGTTTTCCTTTTTTGGGTCCGAGAAATGGTCCAGTTTTGAAAAAAAAGGAGTACTTTTCGAGAAGATTAGTCAACCTCAGTAAAAATTCTCAAAAACTATTTTTGCAAACGACCACTGCTCAACGAGCACGGAACCTACTCTCGAGATGCACAACCTCGAATTCGAAGGAAAATCGCCCCTTGCTTGAAGGGAACTGCATGGCAACGGAAAGTTGCCCCTTGTTTGAACGGCACCGCGGCGCATTGAATGGCAACGGAAAGTTGCCCCTTGTTTGGATGGCACCGCGGCGCATCGAATGGCAACGGAAAGTTGCCCCTTGTTTGGATGGCACCGCAGCGCATTGTAGGCAGTCCTCAGAGCGACGAACACAACCAAATCCTCAGATATAGAGAAGACAAAGATAACTAGAACCATCGCATGGACACAATCGAATTGTTTTATGGCTGGACTTCAAAATGAAGTTGCCTACGTATCCCAAAGATGGGAATCAAGCCTTACGTAGTTCGGGGTTAAGGTACACTCGGGTATTTAACCTTCACTTTTTAGGCTCTAACTTTTGCCAAGGCGCCCGTTGCGGGTTTTCAACCTTGCGAGCTTTGTTCTTCTTTTCTTTTCAATTTTTTTTTTTCATTTCTTTTTCTCTTCTTTTTTTTTTTGCATTTTTTTTTTTTCTTTTCTTTTGTTTTTTTTTTTTTTTTTTTTTTGTATTTTTCTCTTGCTCTAACTTTTGCCTGGGTCACCCTTCCGGGTTTTCGGCCCAGCGAGCCTCTCAAGGGTAAAAGTATAGCTTTGTCCATGTCAAATGGTTTTGAGATCCTGAAGTCATCTGAATCCAGGAGAGTGGCTGTTGTATTGATTTACTGATGGATCCATCTTTGGCTCTTCGAGCATATCTGACATTTTTGCCCCTAGTTTGAGAGGGGGCTTCTGATCTAGCTTTACAAGCTTCCTTTGATCTGATCTTCTTGACCTGACTTTGGTGCCTCTTGTTTGAGGGCTACTTCAAAACTGGCCACACGAGCCTCACGTTGTGGTTGACCGTTGAACGTTCTGAACTCAGGTTCAAGGTTTGAAAGTGAGGGGTCGAATCTCGAGGCTGAGAGCGATCCTAAGCTGCACAATCTCAAGAGCGATTCCACACAAGTCTTCGCAGGACTGCGCAAAACATTTTGTTTTTGAAATTTTTTTAAGAAAGCGACAAATCGTTCGCGCTGAAGATAGTATGAAACCAGTCTGGATCAAGCCAGGGTCCTTCTCAGTAGTTATGCTAACAAGCATGATTTCATTCATTAAGGGGCTTAGCACGCCTCTCTTTCTCTCAATTGATCAAAATTTTGCAAAACCCGAGGAATTCCTTCCTCTTCGTTTTCACCGCAGTGTTCAAAAAGTTTTGGAAAACTTAGGTCGATGCAATGAATTCAAGGCACAGAAAAGACACAACTTCTTGTCAAATACTGCCATCTCATTTAGAATTTCTGGCACATGGCAGAAGCGAACACGAGAGTGTGAAAATCACTGCTGTTTCATTGAGATTTGTTGGCACAACTGGCTCCTCGGCAGAAACAGACTCAAAGAAAGCAAAAAGACAAACACGAAACAAAACAGTGAGGTCCGAGGTAACACCCCTGAGATCACCCGACTCCTATACAACAGGACTGACTCGATACGACAAGACAGACCTCAACTAACTCAGTATGAAAAGACTAACTCAAAACAAAAGGACAGACTCAAAACAAAACAACAAGACTGACTCAATACCCAAGTCAGAATGTAGCATTCGCCAACTGCTCAAAACGGTGCGTGCCATACGCCATATCTGGAGTAAACTGAGCGCTGCCCGCAGGTGGTTCATCCCCCCAATCACATCACATTATCCCCCCAAGTTCACTGATCAAGTGCCGATAGACTTTGCAGGACTTGGTGCGACGATGACCCTGTTGTCGATCAGATCTTGTATTTCGTGGCGAAGACGAAAGCACATGTCAGTGTCATGACCAGCACGCTGATGGAAGGCACAGTAGTCGGCTGGGTTGTGTGAGAGAGGGAGGTTCTTTGGTAATGGCTGCGGCTCCAGGGGCTTCAGATGCCTTTTCTTGATCAAAACCCCTAGAGCCTTTGA
Source organism: Camellia sinensis (assembly GCF_055761805.1). Taxonomy (NCBI): domain Eukaryota; kingdom Viridiplantae; phylum Streptophyta; class Magnoliopsida; order Ericales; family Theaceae; genus Camellia; species Camellia sinensis. Next base: position 91,115,058 of record NC_138965.1, read on the forward strand.
CAAATGCATATAAAGTGGGGTGAAAACCTTCTTGGCTTGGGGTGGATATTTGGCTGCTTGCGAGCTACTCCTGAATGCACCGGTGAATGGGGTGGTTGTTTTTGGTGCGGTGGCGGTGACCATGCCCACTTCAGAAGATCTTGCAACTGCATCACCGCTGGTGGTCGCATTCGAACTGCAAAAAAATGCCTTCCCGGGCTTCTCCTTGTCATTGTCAATTAGGCCCTACTTCATGGCATCTTCGATCTGTACTCCCATCTCATGCAAATCTGAAAAGGTAGGGAAGGGGAGCACGATCATTTTCTGCATTAGTTTGGGCTGGAGGTTGCACACAACCATCCGTATTTGATCCTTATCCGTTGGCCTAATGGTCATCATTGAGGCTTTGGCCCTCCAGCGGGCCACGAATTCTGAGAAGCTCTCCTTAGGCTCCTGTCTCGTCGTCTCAAGATCACGGGTCGTAATCTCAATTTGGGTATTGTATGAATATTGTGCGACGAAGGCCTCGGCCATCTCTTCCCAGCTTCGTTTCACTGAATCCTCCAATTTGGCGTACCAGATGGCCGCAATACCCGACAGGGTCCTGCCAAAAAGGGAAAGCTTTTGTAATCTTGTCAAGCCCATTGGGCGCAGAACATCTGAAAACAAACTCAGGTGGACCATAGGATCTCCAGACCTGTCAAAACGGTCGATGTGAGGCATCTTGAACCTGTCCAGCAGTGTCACAACTGCGTCGGTGTACCCGTCCTCAATGTCCGGGATGGACTTTACCCCCTGGGATTTCTTGAACAACTTTTCAAGCTTGCTCAACTTCAACACTGTATGGTCTACCTCGAACTCAAAGGGAGAGTCCGATGGGCTGATTGGTGCTTTAGACAACTGTGGTAAGATTGGGGGCGGAGCTGGCCCTGTCGGAATGTCCGTACCTTCTTGGACATTTGGTGTCTCCCCGGGTATTGGATCTACTGGTGGGAGGGGAGCTTGATGCGAAGCAGATGCTCCGTTTTGCTGTTGCAATCTGGTGATTAGCTCTGCCTGTTGGGCCATGACCGCAGCCTGCTGTTTGGCGAATTCAGCTTGGCGAACAGCATCTTGCTACATGAGTTTCATACTTTCTTGCATCTGGCGCATCATTGCCTCCATCCCTGATGTGTTCTGCTGATCCATCTAACTGACTGGTATCTATCCCTGCAGTAGAAACTGAGACCTCAGCCTGACTGTTCGCTGGTGGGGTAGATAAGGGCCACTGATCTGGTAACTGCTGAACTGGTGATTTGTGCCTGACTGACCCTTTTACCCTGCCTCTGGCAAAGGAACACTGATTGCCCTTGAACTGAATCTCTGACCTGACAAAGTCTATCAGCACAAGTTCAATGAACCTCGGGGAATATGGTTCCAAGACTACCTAGCAAAAGAGAAAATGGACAGCATCTCAGCCTAATTTCACCTGAACAGATATGAGCATAACGGGATGACTGTGCCCTCTACTGAATTCTGCCCCAAAATTCGGCCTGTAAACTGTTACCCTCGGGTAAACTGAATCCCAAAATACTGAACTGGTGCCCGCAGGCCAGATGCCCAAACTTGCAAACTGATACATGCATTCCTGTAGAGACGCACTCTAAAAGCACATAACAGATAAGTGAGAGCCAAAACACCCCTATGTTGGGGTAGGATTTCCCTGGCCTATTTTGTCAGGAGCTAGGGTAACCTATATTGGGTAAGTAACCTGTCCTAGTTTGGAATGGTCACTATGGATCCGAATATGCACTAGGTCGAATGGTCAAAAAAGGGTGCCCCGGTAAAACCGGGGTTTGTGTTCCCATACTGGCAGAGCCCACAGCCGGTCAGCCTTATGGTCATGCCTTGACAAGACAAGCCTCCAGCAAACCGTTCAGGAATAGTAGATGGCAAACACGGTGTCCTAGGCGCACCAATGCAAATGCAATACAAAGAAACACATAAGTGTAGCCAAAACAAGCTATCATGAGTTCGAGTCAAATTCTCTAAATCCCCAGCGGAGTCGCCAGAAACTGTAGACGTCCCTCGAACGCCCCGGGAGAGGAATGAGTCCCCCGTTCCGTTCGATATTGGGCTCACTACAGCTCAGGACTCTCAAATTGTCACGGTTCTTAATCTGAACCAAAGAGTCCAAATCCGACAAATCGTTTTGAGAAAACAGATTTTGAAAGAATTGCCAAACATGGATTGCTTTGCCAGATACAGAGTCGCCACCTAAATATTTTATTTTGGGAAATTTAGGAAACCCTGACTCGTTTGCCTAAGGCCACGTGTCCGTCATCACCAAAGTTGCCTCGGCTCGGGAACTTGGGTACGATTGGGGAAGGTCACTTCGTGAGCACTCCCGCTCGCCCGATCCAAGATCGGCCTCTACTAACCATGATATCAAGTTTTGAAAACATTGTGTGTTCTTATTCCGGTTATTAGCCTAGATTTACTATGTGATGCGCACGACATACAAGTATAGACTGGGTCGCCTGAATTGAAACAAAACATTTCATGTTTGTTTGTTTGAAAATGGTTTGATGGTGCTACCCGCAAGTAGGCTAAGACGTGGATTTGCCACCCTCAGGTGGGCTTAGAAAACATGATTTTGCCACTATCTAGTGGGCTTAAAACACACAATTAATGAATTGTTCCAATTCAAATAACCCAACCTTCACCCACAGGCATTCAGGCAGATATATCACATAAGCAATTAGCCTCATGGTAAGCATGCTATCTTGGCAGTCACTCACACGCATGCAAGGATGCTAAAGCATAAAACTTACCGAGTACTCCAAGCCAAAACAGAAACTAATTAGAAATCCATGCATGATCCTAATTATACAGAAATGCCTAATGCAACACATGCAAAAGTGAAATTATAGCAGGCTCGGCTATTCTAGACATGACATATGAAATGCTACAGCTAACATGTATTCAACTTGGAATTGAAAATACAATGCAGTTAGTATGATGCGCCGAGCCCGGTGCATGCAAAACAGATGAATGAATGGAAACATGCTATCATACTGTATGCTAATTGAAACATGCCCTAATCTGACCATCGTAAGCGGGTAAATAAAAGGGAGAAAGACGTGGGGTTGGAAGACATACATCACACACACGCACACTTATTACAACATTGCTCTCGCGCAGAGGGTCCGAATAAATAATATACAGTCCCGAATGAATAAATAATACAGTCCCGAATAAATACAAAAATCCTAATTAATTTACAAATTAATCTAAGAAAGCTATAAACATGGCATGCAAGCCAGGGACTGCCTCGACTCTGATGAATGATGTATGTTTGGGCTGTCTTGCGCGGAAATCCACTGGGATACCCCAATTAGCCTCTGTTTTACAATTATTGTTGGAAAGTGCGCCAAGCTCCGGAAGGCTGCTAATTCTTAATTTGCTGCAACAGAGAGCAGAAAAGGGGCATAGCAATGTATTTTCACAAATGTATGCATGTCTCGATCCTCGTGCCACCAATTACGCATCCCGATGCATGATGGCCGAGGAGTCGAATTGCATTACTCAATATAGAATGGATGCACATGAAAACTCAACTAAAACCTAACTCCATCATGGATAATCCGGAGTGTCGGTGACTGGGAATTGAGACACGTTCCGTCACTCGAAGTACGAAACGTCCCTCGTTTCCCGTGCTCGGGCTAACTCCTATCCCAAGCACAATGCAATATGCATGATATGCATGAATGCAACTAATATACAACCTAACATGCAACATGCTATGAAATGGCATACATGATGCACGAGATAACATGGCATACACAATGCGCTAACATACAACCTAGCATACGCAACGCTATGGAATGAAATGGCATACACAATGCGATAATGGACTTACACTAACACAAGTGGACCTCAGCCACACTCACATAAGAGGCCATGAGATGAAAATGAGAAAACTCGGAATGCGTGTACACATGCACGCAAACCGAGGACCGAACCTAAGGCATCAAATGCCACTCTAACAAGACATGGCAAGGCATGAAACATGGTATGCAAACGTGCAAATTTCAGAGCTAAAATATGACCCAAAACAGCCCCGAATCATGGAAACATGGCACCCGATGCATGGAATGGGACCCGAAATGCAAAACTAGGCATGCGCAATGGCCTATAGCTATACAAAACATGCACTATTTGATCATGAAATGTGAAGACAGATACAAGGCAGCCCCAAAACAAGCATGTTTACAGTTTCAAGAAAGGCCAAACAATGAACACAAATGGGGCTAAGCTAGCATGCGAAAATGGCCCTAAATGTGAGATAAAGAAGCAAGTCACAGCTGCTGACCCCAAACAAGAGAGGGCCCGTCAACAATGTTGAAGAGGGACCCAAAACATGGCATTTTATAGTTTATGATCAAACCCAAAACGGTGCACAAGCATGCTCAAAATACTATGCAAAACAAGGCCAAAAAGAGAGCTATAACACACAGTACAAAAAAGATGCCTCAAATAGTAAAAGACCCTTAATAAAACATGAAGAGGGGGTCAAAATAAGGCCATTTATAGTTAGGACCAGAGCCCAAAAACACAAACACAAGGGGCTAACAAATCATGCAAAAATGAGGCCAAAAGAGGGATATAAAGGAAAGTGGCAAAAGGAAGCCACAAACAGTGATGATCCCTTCAACAATGTTGAAGAAGGGCTCAAAATAACTTCTTTACAGTTCGGACTAGAGCTCAAAACAGTTTATACATAGGCCTAAAATACTATGCAAGGAAATGACATAAAAGAAAGGTAAAGAATAAAGTGCCACAAGGAAGCCTCAAACAGTGAGAGGCCCTTAAACAAACATGAAATAGAGCTCAAAAAAATACTATTTTCAGTTAGGGTCGGAGCTCAAAAAAGTAAGCACAAGGACCTAAAATATGAACCAAGAAAAGGGTCAAAAAGGGGAGAAGAGGACTTACCCTTGAAGACTAGTCTTTGACAGCCTTTTGGACCAAAATGCAGCACTCCTAGGCTCTGAAGAACAACCTCAAGCTGCTGGAATGGAGGATGGAAGGGTGGGGCTATGGGTTGGTGAAGAACCAAGGGGGTTTTTAAGGCTTAGAGTAGAGAGAGAGAGAGATTTAATGTGAGAGCTCCAAACCAAATTTTTCTAACCCCTAAAACACAGCTGGGGGGTCTGTTATATAAACACAAGAGGGTGGAAAAGAGGGGGAAAAATGGGGGGGAAATGAAATTCAAATTTCCCCCCAAAATTGGCCTAAAAGGGAGATAAAGGGGCAAGTGATAGTAGAAGATTTCAAACCGAAGAGAGCCCTTCAACAAAGTTGAAGAGGGGCTCAAAATAAGACACTTTGTAGTTTATGACAAGCCACGAAAATAAATACAAGTAGGCCTAAACTATCATGCAAGAAAAGGCCTAAAAGAGGGGTAAAGAAGCAAGTGGCAGTAGGAGATCTCAAACAGCAAAAGGTCCTCAATCAAACATGAAAAGAACCTCAAAATATGACTATATCAAGTTTGGGTCGGAGCCCAAAAATGTAGAATGAAGGTTCGGGAGCCAAAACACACAGTTCGGGACCCCGAAAGTGGGCTGTTAGGCACCGGAAGTGGTGTCCGACCACGAAGTTGGTCTCTCAGACCGCAGTGTCCCTCAAAAGGGAGTAAATAAGATGCATGCCAAAAACTGGAGCAAACGGAGGTGGTTAAGCAGTCCCGAACCGAGGCACACGGCCAACGGCTCCGAAAAATCGGAAATCGGACTCCAAACGGGCAAAACAGCCTACGACCACGAAACGTAGCCTACGGCCACTGAGAGATGATCTACGAGACCTCTCCCTCCCTTCAGGAAGAGAAAATAGAGAAAACGGAGCCTTGTTCGCAAACCGAGGCAAAGCACAAAAGAGTCCGAAAGTCCGGAGGCAAGGCTCGCAGCCGAGACTCTGAAACTTCTGAACGAGCACAATATGCAATATCACCGAGCACTCAACTGGTGACGTCTGAGTCTCAAGGTCAGTCAAAAATGGGGTGTCTACAGTAGCAAACCGCTTTCAAACATAAACATGAGATGCTTTGTTCCAATTCAGGCGATCCGGTCTATATTTGTTTGCTGTGCGCATCATGTAATAAATCTAGGCTAATAACCGGAATAAGAGCACATAATGTTTTCAAAACTCGATATCATAGTTAGTAGAGGCCGATGTTTAATTGGGCGAGCAGGGGTACTCACGAAGTGACCTTCCCTAATCGTACCCAAGTTCCCGAGCCGAGGCAACTTTGGTGATGACGGACACGTGGCCTTAGGCAAACGAGTCAGGGTTTCCTAAATTCTCCAAAATAAAATATTTAGGTGGCGACTCTGTATCTGGCAAAGCAGTCCATGTTTGGCACTTCTTTCAAAAAAATCTGTTTTCAAAAACGATTTGCCGGATTTGGACTCCTTGATGATTCATCAGTCTTGCATTGCACTCTGCGAGATTAGATACAGGACCATGACTTTTAAGTCCTGAACTGTAGTGAGCCCATATGAACAAAACGGGATTTCCCTCTCGGGACGTTCGGGGACGTCTACAGTTTCTGGCGACTCTGCTGGGGAGTTAGAGAACTTGACTTGAACTCGTGATATCTGGTTTTGACTACACTTGTGTGTTTCTTTGCATTGCATTTGCATTGGTGCGCCTAGGACACCGTATTTGTCGTATGCTATTCCTGAACAGTTTACCGGAGGCTCACTTCGAGAAGCGTGCCATAAGGCTGACCGATTACAGACTCTGTCACGACGGGAACACAAACCCCGATTTTTACCGGGGCACCCTTTTTGACCATTTGACCTAGTGCATATCGAAATCCAGAGTGACCATTCCAAAGCTAGGACAAGTTGTTTGCCCGATTATAGGTTATTTGAAACTGCTATGTGCGTAGTGAAACCTTAGCTCCTGACAAAATAGGACAGGGAAACCCTACCCCAATATAGGGGTGTTTTGGCTCTTACTTGCTTGTTATGTGCTTTTAGAGTGCGTCTCTACAGGAATGCATGTATCAGTTTGCGAGTTTAGGACATCAGGCCTGCGGGCACCGGTTCAGTATTTTAGGAATCAATTATCTGCGGGTATCTGTAGACACCCCATTTTTGACCGACCTCGAGACTCAGACGTCACCAGTTGAGCGCTCGGTGATATTGCATATTGTGCTCGTTCAAAAGTTTCAGAGTCTCGGCTGCGAGCCTTGCCTCTGGACTTCCTGACTCTTTTGTGCTTTGTCTCGGTTTACGAACCAGGCTCCGTTTTCTCTGTTTTCTCTTCCCGAAGGGAGGGAGAGGTCTCGTAGATCATCTCTCAGTGGCCGTAGGCTACGTTTCGTGGTCGTAGGCTGTTTTGCCCGTTTGGAGTCCGATTTCTGGTTTTTCGGAGCCGTTGGCCGTGTGCCTCGGTTCGGGACCGCTTAACTACTTCCGTTTGCTCCAATTTTTCGCATGCATCTTATTTAATCCCTTTTGAGGGACACTGTGGTCCGAGAGACCAACTTCGTGGTCGGACACCACTTCCGGTGCCTAACAACCCACTTTCGGGGCCCCGAACTGCGTGTTTTGGCTTCCGAACCTTCATTCTGCATTTTCAGGCTCCGACCTGAACTTGAGATAGTCATATTTTGAGGTCCTTTTCATGTTTGATTAAGAACCTTTTGCTGTTTGAGATATCCTACTGCCACTTGCTTCTTTACCCCTCTTTTAGGCCTTTTCTTACATGATAGTTTAGGCCTACTTGTATTTATTTTCGTGGCTTATCATAAACTACAAAGTGTCTTATTTTGAGCCCCTCTTCAACTTTGCTGAAGGGATCTCTTCGGTTTGAGATCTCCTACTATCACTTGCCCCTTTATCTCCCTTTTAGTCCAATTTTGGAGGGAAATTTGAATTTCATTTCCCCCCCATTTTTCCCCCTCTTTTCCACCCTCTTGTGTCTATATAACAGACCCCCCAGCTGTGTTTTAGGGGTTAAAAAATTTTGGTTTGGAGCTCTCACATTAAATATCTCTCTCTCTCTCTACTCTAAGCCTTAAAAAACCCTTTTGATTCTTACACCATTTCCTCACCATCACCTAGCACCACATCACCACTCCATTCCAGTAGCTTGGAGGGTCTTTTCAGAGCTTAGGAGCCAGCATTTCTTGGTCCAAAAGGCTGTCAAAGACTAGTCTTCAAGGGTAAGTCCTCTTCTCCCCTTTTTGACCCTTTCTTGGTTCATAGTCTAGCTCCTTGTTCTTACTTTTTGAGCTCCGACCCTAACTGAAAATAGCATTTTTTTGAGCTCTATTTCATGTTTGTTTAAGGACCTCTCACTGTTTGAGGCTTCCTTGTGGCACTTTCTTCTTTACCTTTCTTTTATGCCATTTCCTTGCATAGTATTTTAGGCCTATGTATAAACTGTTTTGAGCTCTAGTCCAAACTGTAAAGAAGCTTATTTTGAGCCCTTCTTCAACATTGTTGAAGGGCTCATCACTGTTTGTGGCTTCCTTTTGCCACTTGCCTTTATATCCCTCTTTTGGCCTCATTTTTGCATGATTTGTTAGCCCCTTGTGTTTGTGTTTTTGGGCTCTGGTCCTAACTATAAATGGCCTTATTTTGACCCCCTCTTCATGTTTCATTGAGGGTCTTTTACTATTTTAGGCATCCTTTTTGTACTTTGTGTTATAACTCTCTTTTTGGCCTTGTTTTGCATAGTATTTTGAGCATGCTTGTGCACCGTTTTAGGTTTGATCATAAACTATAAAATGCCATGTTTTGGGCCCTCTTCAACATTGTTGAAGGGCCCTCTCTTTTTTAGGGTCAGCAGCTGTGACTTGCTTCTTTATCTCACATTTAGGTCCATTTTTGCATGCTAGCTTAGCCCCATTTGTGTTCATTGTTTGGCCTTGCTTAAAACTGTAAACATGCTTTTTTTGGGGCTGCCTTGAATCTGTCTTCACATTTCATGATCAAATAGTGCATGTTTTGTATAGCTATAGGCCATTGTGCATGCCTAATTTTGCATTTCGGGTCCCATTCCATGCATCGAGTGCCATGTTTCTATGATTCGGGGCTGTTTTGGGTCATATTTTAGCGCTGAAATTTGCATGCTAGTATGCCATATTCCATGCCTTGCCATGTCTTGTTAGAGTGGCATTCGTGCCTTAGGTTCGGTCCTCGATTTGCGTGCATGTGTGCACGCATTCCGAGTTATCTCATTTTCATCTCATGGCCTCTTATGTGAGTGTGGCTAAGGTCTACTCATGTTGGTGTAAGCCCATATTGCATTGTGTATGCCATTTCATTTCATAGCATTGTGTATGCTAGGTTGTATGTTAGCGTATTGTGTATGCCATGTTATCCCGTGCATCGTGTATGCCATCTCATAGCACTGTGCATACTAGGTTGTATATTAGTTGCATTCATGCATGTCATGCATATCGCATTATGCTTGGGATAGGAGTTAGCCCGAGCACGGGAAACGAGGTATGTTTTGTACTCCGAGTGACGGAACGTGTCTCAATTCCCAATCACCGACACTCCGGATTATCCATGATGGAGTTTAGGTTTTGTTGTGTTTATGTGTACATTCATTCCATATTGAGTCATGCAAATCGACTCCTCGGCCATCATGCATCGATATGCGCGATTGGTGGCACGAGGATCGAGGACTACACTCCTTGAAGAGTAGTCACGCATACATGTGTGAAAATACATTGCCATGCCCCTTTCCTGCTCTCTGTTACAGCAAATCAAGAATCAGCAGTCTTCCGGGGCTTGGCGCGCTTTCCAAAAAATATTGCAAAACAGAGGCTAATTGGGGCATCACAGTGGATTTCCGTACAAAGGCGACCCGGACATGCATCATCCATTATCTGGAGAAGAGTCAAGACAGTCCCTGGCTTGCATGCCAGTTTATTATTTTTCTTAGTTCAATTTGTAAATTAATTAGGGATTTGTACATATTTGGGCTGTATTATTTGGACTGTACTATTTATTCGGACCCTCTGCGTGAGGGCAATGTTGTAATAAGTGTGCGTGTGTGTGATGTATATCTTCCAACCCCACGTCTTTCTCCCTTTTATTTACCCGCTTATGATGGTTAGATTAGGGCATGTTTTAATTAGCATACAGTATGATAGCATGTTTGCATTCATTCATCTGTTTTGCATGCACCGGGCTCGATGTATCATACTAACTGCATTGTATTTTCAATTCCAAGTTGAATACATGTTAGCTGTAGCATTTCATATGCCATGTTTAGAATAGCCGAGCCTGCTATAGTTGCATTTTTGCATGTGTTGCATTAGGCACTTCTATATAGTTAGGATCATGCATGGATTTCTAATCAGCTTCTGTTTTGGCTTGGAGTACTCAGTAAGTTTTATGCTTTAGCATCCTTGCATTCGTGTGAGTGACTGCCATGACAGCATGCTTACCATGAGGCTAATTGCTTATGTGATATAACTGCCTGAATGCCTGTGGGTGAAGGTTGGGTTATTTGAATTGGAACAATTCATCAAATGTGTGTTTTAAGCCCACTAGATAGTGGCAAAATCATATTTTCTAAGCCCACCCGAGGGTGGCAAATCCACGTCTTAGCTTACTTGCGGGTAGCACCATCAAACTATTTTCAAATAAACAAACATGAAATGTTTTGTTTCAATTCAGGCGATCCAGTCTATACTTGTATGCTGTGCGCATCACAAAGTAAATCTAGGCTAATAACCAGAATAAGAACGCATAATGTTTTCAAAAATAGATATCATGGTTAGTAGAGGCCGATCTTTGATCGGGCAAGCGGGGGTGCTCACGAAGTGACCTTCCCCAATCGTACCCAAGTTCCCAAGCCGAGGTAACTTTGGTGATGACGGACACGTGGCCTTAGCCAAATGAGTCAGGGTTTCCTAAATTTCCCCAAAATAAAATATTTAGGTGGTGACTCTGTATCTGGCAAAGCAGTCCATGTTTGGCACTTCTTTCAAAATTTGTTTTCTCAAAACGATTTGCCGGATTTGGACTCTTTGGTTCAGATTACGAACCGTGACAATTTAAGAGTCCCGAGCTGTAGTGACCCCAATATCGAACGGAACGGGGGACTCGTTCCTCCCGGGGCGTTCGGGGGATGTCTACAGTATCAGATTCAGTTTTGGGAGCAGTGATTTGGGGATAATGATCAGTGTTTGAGAACAGTATTTTCAGCTTATTGACTGTCTGTTGTGATGCCCGACTGTGTGTCGTGTATTTATTTTAAGCCGTTACGCTGTCCGTTTGTCTGGTTGTTTATTTCCTTAATATTGCTTTATTTATCTTTTTGCTAGGTAGTTTAGCACAATTATTTCAGACCAAGCAGATATTCCTCAAGCACTTTGGACAAGAGGTCGCCGACTCAATCGATCTGGGGATTTGGTCGACGAACAACCAGTGTTCCACTCTCTACCCCCAGTTATCAGACGAAGGTCGAGAAAACGCAGTGTATCCGAGCAAAGATTGCCAGATCAGTGGACTTTGAACAGTCAGGTTAAGCTTCCCGAGGTTACTCAAGAGTTAGACCTACCGGTAGTTCAGATAGATTAGGGCAGTAGGCCAGGAACAATAGGAGTTGAGGAAATGATGCGTCAGATGCAGGACACCATGAGAGCCATGCAATAGGACGCTGTTCGTCGAGATGAATTTGCCAAACAACAGGCCGAGATCATGGCCCAGCAGGCAGAGTTAATTGCCAGGCTGCAACAACAAACCGGGGCATCTGCTTCACATCAAGCTCCTCCACCACTAGGGGTTTAGACACCCGAGAAAACACCTAATGTCCAGGAAGGTACGGACATTCCGGTTGGGCCAGCTCCGCCCCCAATTTTACCCCAGCTATCCAAAAAAACCTACCAATCTATCGGACTCTCCTTTCAAGTTCGAGGTCGACCCTACCACGTTAAAATTGAGCAAGCTTGAGAAGTTGTTCAAGAGATCCCAAGGGGTGAAGTCTATCCCGGACATTGAGGACGGGTACACCAACGTGGCTGTGACGCTGCCAGATAGGTTCGAAATACCACAAATCGACCGCTTTGATGGATCTGGGGATCCCATGGTGCATCTCCGGTTGTTCTCAGATGTACTACGGCCGATGGGCCTCACCAGACCGCAGAAGCATTCATTATTCGGCCGGACCCTGTCGGGTGTGGTCGCTATCTGGTACGCAAAATTAGAAGACGATGTTAAGCGAAACTAGGATGAGATAGCCAAGGCTTTCATTGCGTAGTACTCCTATAACACACAAATCGAGATTACAACCCGTGATCTTGAGACAACAAGGCAGGAGCCTAAGGACAGCTTCTCTAAATTCGTAGCCCGGTGGAGGGCAAAGGCCTCGATGATGACCCTAAGGCCCACCGATAAAGACCAAATCCGAATGATTATGCGCAATCTCCAGCCTAAGCTGATGCAGAAAATGATCATGCTCCCCTTCCCTACCTTTTCAGATCTGCATGAGATGGGAGTACAGATTGAGGATGCCTTGAAACAGGGCTTGATTGATAATGACAGAGAGCAACCTAGAAGAATCTTCAACCGCAACAACAATACAGGCACTAGCAATGCCGCAAATGCTAGAGCTTCGGAAGTAAGCATGGTAGTGAGCCCATATGAACAAAACGGGATTTCCCTCCCGGGGGGACGTCTATAGTTACTATTGCAAGAATGATTCATGATATCATTAAATTATCAACTCCTATGGCGTTGTGTTTTCACCATTGGCATGAGCGTTTTTATGTATTTATATTTTAATTATTTTTTAAACCGTAATCCTTTAACAAAAATTAAATTGTCCATATTAAGCTTCTATGGTCTACTGTTTGGTAAAAACCAATATATAAAAATTAAAAATACATATATATACAAATGAAAAGAAAAAGGAAAAGAAAAGATGACGAAGAGAAGACAACAAATTTATAAGAATTTGAGTACTTATTTCATAACCCAATTAGCTCAACTACGGATTCTCTCACAAAAAATTTGACACTGAATTTACCATTATTGAAACAATTTCTACTTTTAATTGCTGAAAATAAGAAAGTCCAAACATGTTCCAAGATAATTGAACCCACTTGCTTGCTCAAATTCATGCAACACCAACAAAAGCTCTTCAAAGAATTAACATTTCAATCAAAGAACTAACATTTTCATCAGTAAAACCACAAAGTTGAATAAAAAAAAAAACCAAAATACCTAGGGGCCCAAATTCGAAGAAAAACCTCAACTATTGTCTCAGCAAAAGACCTGCTTGAAGAGAGCTGAAATATCCTAATATGTCTCAACAAAAGACCAACACATCTACATATATATAAAAGTCTTAACCATTCACCTACCATTCATCTTCAAGATTGAAATAAATGCCACCTACCATTCAAATGACATCCACCTACAAATGCCACCTACCCCCACCAACCATTCAACAATTCAACTAACAAAGTCTAACATAATAAAAGTCCAAAAGAATATTAATAAAAGTCCAAATAATGTGTCCAACATGAAAGTCCAACATACTCATACATAATATGAATAAAGAAAAAAATAACGAGTCCAACATGACAGTCCCCAATTAATAATAAAAGTCTTAATGAAGGTCTTAAACATGAAATAATTAGGAAATTTAGAAACATTCAACTTCATAAACAATTAGCCGCGACACCCTGTGGTGGTCTTCTCCATCTCAATCTCCAACTTCAAAAACCGCAGCCGAACTTCATCTGTAGGAAGTGTCATGAAACACTCACGACGCTTGTCTCTTAAGAACAATCTGGCAGTCCATAAATACAGCTCATCATCCGAGGACACACCAGGGATGCTTTCCAACTTCGCTAAACATTCTGCAATTGAAGGATATCTTGATGAGGTTTATGTTGAAGTTGCTGAAGATGAGTCAACCACATTGACTATACGATTAAGTGTCCTATTAAGTAAAGCTGCACCAAAAAATTTCTTCTTTTTCTTGCTCTTGTTTGATGAACCATTAGTATTTGATGGACGTTTTTTGTTTAACTCAGAAGGATGAACCACCTCCAAATTAGCATCATCATGAAATTAAGCATCATGTAAGGTATGAAATTCCTCCACAGTCTCATCAGTGTAAGGCATAACCCCTAAGCTAGGGGTGTATGCCCATTCTCCTATAGCAGCTGCATCTGAGAAGAGTATATCTAAGTCTTCAATGAATTGCAATGGCATACACCAAAATTTAGCAGCATCAGGATACTTCTACAACAATTACAAAGGAAAATTTAACAATTTCAAGTAACAAAATTTGGTCTGTCTAAACAAAAAACAAAAAGAATATGTTCATCTTCAGCAATTCACTTACCTCCAATTTCTTGGTCCACCACTTATCAAATACAAATATAGCTCTAGTCAATGTATCATGGCCTAAGCCTGTCTCACCCCTTAACAGATTATTTCACAAAAGCCAATCTTTTTTTAACACATCCCAATGGTTTTCATTTGTATTCATTGGTATGCTTTTCCAGTCATAGTTTTAAACTTAGTTATCACATTTTCCCACCCGACCCTATCTAAGTGTGTACCAAGTTTGTGTCCAGACTTCACTTGCTTAACGCAAAGCTTAATAAAAATTTCATTTGATTTTGCATCCCAATGAGCCTTAACGGATGGTACTTGAGAGGATTTTCCCTTGTTCTTCCTATTTTCAGATTGTGTTTCCTCTTGGGTAGAAAGAAAAAAAATTTCTTTAACACAAACTCATTCATCATTGCTTGCATTAAAGCATAAGATTAGTACAAAATAACAATACACGGCAACTAGGATAGACATATCAACATTCATTAGGTACACAGCTTAGCACAAAATCACCTGATCTAAAAGCCACCGACAATCATTTGAAGAGTAATGCAACTGACAGAACAATACAAATTGTGAGCAAACCCACAACAACCTTCTTCATAAATGTTAAGGATTGCTCAAGCATTTGGTTCTTGACTTTTAGTCCTACAGTCTCAATGTTTTGATTTTGATAAAAATCTGTCTCATTCCTCTGCCTCTCTACCATCCTCACAAATTTTGGGGTACACCACCTCCAAAATTGACAATTTCTCTTCTCATACAGTCTTCCTTTTGATGGCTTGTTAGACTCGGTAACCCTTATGGCAGCTCTTACACCACAATCACATTTGAAAGCCTCATACCTCAAGTTCAAGGTCTCAGCACTGGAAGAATAGTTACTAGAGGATGACATGCCTCTGCATTAATTAGGAAGAATTTAATCCAAATCCTCTAAAATTGATTGAGAAGTTAATTGTATAATACATTTCATTTGGTCATTTTCTCATTCAACTTTTATGAAAGATGATTGAGATAATACTTCTCACACAACTGTAAGCACACACCAATGAACTAACTAAAGTCCATAGTTTGAAATGAGATAGAGGAATTCAATAAAAATATAGAAATAATCAATACATGCTGGAAGTTTGAATGGTCAAATTCACTTCTTTTAAATTCCCATGTGTGTCCAGTCTCTTAATGAAATCTATAACACACTCCACAATATGTTGATTTCTTATTGGTTTTTGGGATTTAATAGCACATGCAGATTATGGAGTCGACAAGTATGACATTGGAACTGGTTTTGGACATTTTGATATTACAGTCGAAAATGTAAGTTCATTGTAGTTAAAAGGAGATTAGCTTTCTTTGGTCATAATCACATCAAGTCTTTACTGCATGGCATTTTCCATCCTCATATATGCAATCTATAAAGGATAAGTTTTCCAAAGCCGTCAGCTGGACAGACGATGTAATGATACAAGTGGGGTTTCCAACTTATCAGTGTAACTAACAAAAGTGGCATCTATTGTTTCCACCAACATGCTCTTTTTGTAATAGGATTTTAATATTTGAAATTTAATTATGTTTCAGTGATCTCCTGACATGTGCTCTTACACCTTTTGGAGTGTACTTTAGTTATCTGCCTGCATTGATGATGTATGTTTTAGACACTGAGTACAATTACTGAGAATATAAGGTGAGTCTTACTAATACATAGGTCTCTAATTACTCTGTTTTGGGGGTAACCACCCTCAATGTGAGTAGTTTTTCTATGTCAAACTTTTTATACTTTTAATTTTTCCTCTTTTTTTTTTTTTAGTGGTTTATATAGTATTGCCCTGTATGCTCTGCATATATTCCTCGGGCTTACGTTTGGCTTTGTTTATGTTCCAATATACAATAGCCATGATGGGCTATGGTCCTGAAGATAAAAATGCAATGGTGGAATTGACATATAACTATGCGGTCAAAGAATATGACAAAGGAAATGGTTATGCATAGGTGAACTTTTTACCCTTATCCTAAACATTATTCACAGTTAAGAGTTTGAGCAGCAGTGCAAAAATTCACATCAACCATTCATATGATTGAGAAATTTCTTTTGATACTTTTTCAGGCTTACTCTATGTCATTAGTCTAACAAGGCTGGTTCATTATATTGTTCTTTTAATGTTAAATTTTCACAAAGTTTCAAACTTAAATCAAAATTAACTCAATTAAACTTAAACTCAAGTCAAATACTAAACTAATTTGCAATTTATTTTTTCTAACAATTTCTTTACTTAAATAAAATATATTGATTACCAAATATATATTAATTATGGGTATAATAATGTGTATAATCAGCTACAATTAGGGCTTTGGATGAAAAAAGACAAAAAATAAAAAATTGTCATTTTGGGGTCTTTTTTTTTTTGAAATTTGATTTTGTAAAGTAGATTTTGCTCAATATATATACAGAAACAAAACAATTATAATATAGCTCAGTTAGTCACAGGGAAGATGTATTGAAATAATACCCAAAATAGAAGAGATTAGGGTTTGTGTTGATTTTGAACATGGAAGAGATCACCCAAAATCAAAGAGAGAAGGGAAAGAGAGAGGGAGAGAGAGCCAATTTTTTTTTAAGGATGCAGAAATCCTACAATTGTTTTTTTCTTGTAATCGGATGCACATTAACGAAGCTCATGAAATGAATATTAACTTTGAACTCAAATTTCACCTACCATTCTCCAGTACCAAATTTATGCATTTAAAATTGAAAAACATCTAAGGATTAAATAAATAAATAATAGATCGCAGTAAAAAGGTGGTTTTCAACCCTAATCAGAGAGTGAAAAAGAGAGAGAGGCGTTTTCAACCCTAATCACAGAGTGAAGAAGAGAGACATTTCACAGTAAGCAGAGAGAGAAATCTTATATATATATATATATATATATATGTATTCGTATATAATTTCACAGTCATGAAATCAACCCTAATCGATGTCCATATATGTATATATATGTGTGTATTTTTATATAACTTCACAGTCATGAAATCTTACCTTTTCGGTGTAGATGAATGGAAAATAGGGGACGACTATTCTTGGAGAGGTAGATGACTATTCTACAAGCACGATTTGCTGTGATCAGAGAGGTGGACGACTGTTCTTCTCAGTCGCCAGAGAGAAGAGGAGAAGAGAGAGAAGAGTGTAAGAGGCGAGAGTGTTTAGGTCAAGAGGGATCAAAGGGTATATATAATGGCAGTTTCATAAATAATGAACTTTGGGAGGGGCATTTAAGTCATTTAATCCCTCACCCCCAGATGCGCGCTTAAGTCGAAATCCTTAAGCACCTCCTGACCAGCTTTTGAGATAAGCTGAAAAATAGCTTGATTTAAGCTGTAAGCTAGTAAACTTAAGCTATACCAAACACAAATTTTAGCTTAAATTAAGCCAAAAGTTGAAATAAGCAGCTTATTAGCCCTACCAAACAGGCACAATTTAGAGCACCTACAGCAGGGTTACCGATGAGGACTACACAACCCATGCCACCCTTGAGACCTCATATTGTTGAAAGAATGTATATTGTCAATGGGCAATGCCAATGGGGCCCTGGATCCAATCAGCCATGATTTGTTTGTTTTATTTACTTAGCTTTTTCAGACTTGGATATATTTTAAGGCTTGGTACTCTATTTGGAATTGGGTAGCTTTTTTTTTTGGACAAACACTAGCATACTTTATTGTGTTTATGATGTGCATGACAGATTAGAGATATGGATATGATTGGTTTTAACCTTCCATTCCAGTTGTTAGATTCTAATTTTTTTTTTGTTTTTTATTTTTTATTTTTTTGCATCTTTAGTGAATTTTTTAAAATTTTATTCACAAATATTTAAATTTTGTGCATCTAAATATTTTAAAATTATTAGAACTTTTTTTTTATATAAAAAAATACATAACTTGACCTTATATAAATAAGATGGCCCTTAGTTTTGGCAAGAAAAATTCCCTCCATAAGTTGGTGTAATTTAATAAAGATCATATAGTTAAAGGGTTAATATGGGAATCATTTTAAACTTAAGGGTCCAAAATGGGAGAAGAAACTTAAATTTTGAAATTGACATGAAGCTGATGCGTTGCTGACATGGCAGATTCCATTAGTTTTTTGGATGGAAGTTAGTGTAGGAGTAAAGTGGGAAGAATTTCAAACATGAAGGGTCAAAGTAGGAAAAATAAAACTTAAAGGACCAAAGTGGGAAACTGGTGAAACTTTAGGAGGACAAGGTGTAATTTATCCTTTTTATATATACAATTTCTTCTATATCTAAAAGGACAATTTTAATATTAAAAAAATAGTAATTTGTTGATTCTTTCCTCTTTTAATCTCTAAACTTCCAGAGAGATTTTAAATGAATGTTATAAGAGAAATAGATTCCAAATGAATGCTTAGATTTCTCTTTATTTCTTCTCATTTGTCTTATTTTTACTAATCCAAACAGGTGATATGAAGTAAGAAAATGCATTTATTTTATTTTTTCTTTTCAAATCACCTAATCTAAATGGATTGTGAGTCTTTATAGCGACCCCGGTCTTTTCCCATTTGATTATTGTATCCGGACTTAGGTTCCGTAGATTCTGTCATTGTATAATTGTTGTTGTCATTCATTATTTTCTTATTTTGAGTCTTGGGTTGTGTTGGGAAGATTTGGAGCAGGTTGGTTGAGCTTAGGAACCAAGTCTAGTTGCCCAGATTTTGGCTTATCCGCTCGAGCGGAGGTTTGGACGCTCGAGCGGGGAATACACCCATCCAGTATCTCCTGTGTAGTGTTGGCCGCTCGAGCGGGGGATTGGACGCTCGAGCGGGAAGTCGTGAGTGACGCTCGAGCGGGGAGTTGGGCGCTCGAGCGGGGACCTGTCTGCAAAAACTTCTAGGAGTGTGCATTCGCCGCTCGAGCGGGAGTTTGGCCGCTCGAGCGGGAGTCTGTGAGTGGCGCTCGAGCGGGGGTTTCCACGCTCGAGCGGGGCGACTGGTATAAAAATCCGAGATCCAACTTTCTGGATCATTTTTCATCTCCTTTTTTATTTTAAAACCCTAGAACCGTCTTCTCCCTCTCCCTACACACCTTCTCTCTTAGGTTTGATCTACTTAGAGTGTATTTCTACCCTAAGTCCTTTGTTAAAAAGATAGAGTGAGTCGAGGGCTTCCATTTAATCTGAACGTTTGGTGGTTTGGAACACTTTGGAATTTGGGTCTTCATCTTCATCTTATCCATTCGAGTTCTTCACTTCAAGGTAGGGATTTCCTACTCCATTCTATAAGTTTTGTTCTAAGTTTTGGTATTTTGATATGTTGGGAGTACTTTGGTAATTTTGGGAAAAACCCTAGTTGTATTAATAAATTAATTTGTATAATTAATTTAAGGAAATTGGGGAAATTGGGAAAATGCATGAAATTGAGGAATTCATTGATTAAATGGTGTGGATGGATAATTTAAACCACTCGCCTATTGAATTGTTGTTATATTTATTTCCAGTTTAGAAATAACTGTTTTGGGCTATCGGTGGAGGATAGTCGTGATTGTTGTAGACATTGCATGTGGATTAGGAATAATTGAAACTAATCACATTGGTTAAGTCATTAATTTTGACTATTGCATTGATACAGAAAATACGTGTATTGATTGAGCATTGCATTTGCATATATTGTTTTGTGTGGGAGGAGATAGGGGATGTACTCCACGGTTTAGGGGAAGATAGGGGATGGACCTCTAAACCGGATTTTGTTTGGGAGGAGATAGGGGATGGACTCCATTAGCACCATTTTTATGGGTGCTTATTCTATTGAAGTGTTTTTACATGATTATTGATACAGCACTAAAATGTGTATCAAATGGGAAGTATGAAGTGTTTTGATATGAGCATGAGTCTCATTTGTTTTGTTGATATTGGAAGTAATGTGAATATGATATATAATTCACTGTTGTAAGTTTGGCCAGGTTCTGAGCCATGTTGATAATAATGGAAAGTGAAATGTGTCTTTGACATTAGTGTTATGAGACTGTTTAATGATAAAATTGATTATCTTGGTTAACCATCTATTGAATGCTATAGCTTTATTCAATGCTTATATTTGGTTTAGTATTTTTCTATTGGGCTGTGGCTCACCCTTTATGGGAACATCATTTTCAGGTTCAGGTGATAAGCTACCTCCACGGACTTAGCCTGGAAGGATTTGATGTTTGGGATTTTGAAGACTTGTCTTTAGTTATATGTTTTATTTTGTTATTTTTGAGATTTCATGTAAACATTCAAGCCTAGGGCTTAACTTGTAAATGAGTTAGTACTCATCCTTTTTGTGTCCAAGTGTTAGCTTGGAAAGATGTAAGCCCTTAGGGCATTTATTTTGATGTTGCAGGATGTTACATGTGATGTCTTTCAATAAGAATACTTTGATGAATAACTCAAATGATTCGTTTTCTTTTATAAATGCATGTTAATGTTATGGTTATTATGGGTTTATTTTGAGGGCGTGACAACTTGGTATCAGAGCATACCGGGTTTGAATACTTTGGGTACGTGGGAAGTGATTAGTATCACATGGGGTTCGTCTCGTTTGATAGAGACTTAAAGTAATATTATATGCTGACGTGATAACATGTTTATGTGATTATGTGGGTATGGAATGTAGTTTCTAGGATGTTGATTGGACTTTTGAGTTTCTAGTAGTCTTGTTGGAAAGGCACTTGATCACTGCTGCTTCCAACCGGAACTATAGTAACGCATTGGGACTATCATTATCCAGGAATGAAATTCGTAGGTGCTTATGTGATTATGTGCTTACGTGGAATGAATTATTGTTGTCCATTGCATTAGGACGCGAGTGTTTAGCTTCGGCACATTTATTAATGTGCTAATGTCTTTGCTTCCTTTGTTAGGATGTCAGGACGAGGACGAGGACGCGGTAGGCGTGGTAGGCCGGGTAGGCAGGAGGTGCCTGTGCCGGAGGAGATTCCGGTAGTCCAGGAGGGAGTTGGTCAGGCCGACGTGGCCGAGCCAGTAGGCCAGCAGGCTATGGGTGCTCTAGCCCGAGAGATAGCAGGGGCATTCAGGGAGTCAGTAGGCATTCTCAGAGCTGAGAATCAAGCTCGGGATGTTGCTGCAGATGCAGGACCTTCCTTTCTGAAGAGGGAGTTTTTCCGGTCTAATCCGGATGAATTTGTGGGTGATCCTAAAGAGCCGCTTAAGGCAGATGAATGGCTCGAACAGACAACGAAGACGTTTGAAATGCTTGGCATCGAAGACGAAGGGTTGAAAGTGACCTTGGCATCTTTCCAGTTGAAGGGGGATGCGGGTCAGTGGTGGAAGTTTACTAAGGGGCGTATAGGAGGTACGTGGGAAGCTTTTGTGAATGCTTTCCAGGAGAAGTTCTTATCTCCAGTAGTCAGAGAGAAGCTACGAGACCAGTTTTGTCAGCTTAAGCAGGCAAGTTCTTCAGTGGCCGAGTTTGAGGCTGCATTTACTAGTTTGTCCAGGTTTGCACCTGAGTTGGTGGCGTCTGAGGAACGCCGTTGTATTGAGTTTGAGAAGAAGTTGAGGCGTGGCCTCAAGCTGAGAGTTGGGGGTACTATGATTCGGGATTATGGGCGTTTGGTTGATGCTGCAGCCCACATGGAAATCATGATGCAGGAGGAGGAGGAAGGACAGAAGGGCTCCAAGAGGAGTCAGGATGGTCAGAGTGATGGTAGGAGACAGAAGGGTTTTAATCCCCAGCAGTCTCAGGGTAGCTTTTCTAGATCGACTTTTCCTGTACCGAGTGTTAGTTCGGGGAAAGGCAGTCAGGGAGACATTACCTGCTTTAAGTGTGGCCAGCTGGGCCACAAGTCTCCAGTTTGTCCTCAGAGGGGAGGAGTTCAGAGAGCAGTATCATCTTCGGCTCGATCTCAGAGCCAGAGTCAGGGTAGAGGCCAGCCACTCTCGTGTTATCAGTGTGGTCAGCCAGGGCATATGAAGAGGTATTGCCCGCAGTTGGGTGGCACACCTGGTGCATCCGGTTTGAGGCCGATTCAGGGTCAACAGCCAGCTCAGTCGGGTTAGGCCTCGAGGGCCAATCAGGGGGCTTCATCGTCTCAGTCGGTGCAGCAATCTTATGCTCCTAGGGGTGAGCAGGTTGATCAGAGGTCATCTGGGTGCGTGTATGCTGTTACCGCGCAGGATCTTGTACAGGCTCCATCTGTTATGAGAGGTACTTTCTTGTTTTGCAACTCGGTTGCTAATGTTTTGATTGATACGGGTGCATCTCATTCCTTTGTGTCTGCTGCATTTGCATCTGTTTTGGAGTTGGAGTTAGCACAGTTAGCATCTCCTATTTGTGTAGTGTCACCTCTTGGGGGTGAATTGATTTTGAAACAAAGTGTTAGGAGTTGTGATATAGAGGTTGATTACCATAGAATCCCATTTTCCTTTGTAGTTATGCCTATGAGGGGTTTTGATGTTATTTTGGGTATGGACTGGTTATCGTCATACCGGGCAGTTATTGATTGCTACCGCCAGAGGGTCACTTGTTGTACCGTGAGCGGAGAGTATTTTCATTTTCTGGGGGACCGGGTTGGTAATGTGTTGCCACCGGGGTATGTTCCGCGAGGACGGAGTGAGCTTAGTGGTCTACTTGCTAACCTTTCGATTAGTGAGGATGATGAGACTCAGATTGTGTTGCCAAGGGTGGTTTGTGAGTACTCGGATGTCTTTCCCGAGGATCTTGTTGGTTTGCCACCGCACCGGGAGATTGAATTCTCTATTGACCTAGTGCCCGGCACGGCGCCGATTTCTATGGCACCTTATCGTTTTACCCCAGCTGAGTTAGTTGAGTTGAAGATTCAGCTTCAGGAGTTACTAGACAAGGGCTTTATACGTCCTAGTGTTTCGCCGTGGGGAGCACCGGCCCTCTTTGTTAAAAAGAAAGGTGGTGCTTTGAGACTTTGCATAGATTACCGGAAATTGAATCGGGCTACGGTCAAGAATAAGTACCCTATGCCCCGTATAGATGACCTGTTTGACCAGTTGAAGGGTTCCCGTTGTTTCTCTAAGATAGACTTGAGATCGGGTTATCATCAGTTGAGAGTCAGGGAGGAGGATATTCCGAAGACGGCATTCCGTACACGGTATGGCCATTATGAGTTTCTGGTAATGCCATTCGGACTCACCAATGCACCGGCAGTCTTTATGGACTTGATGAACCGGATCTTCCGGGAATTCTTGGATCGATTTGTAGTTGTTTTTGTGGACGACATCCTTATCTATTCGCCTTCTGAGGAGGAGCACGATGCACACTTGAGGGTGGTGCTTGAGTTACTTAGAGCCCATAGACTTTATGCCAAGTTTGGAAAGTGTGAGTTCTGGCTGAGGGAAGTCAAATTCTTAGGCCACGTGGTATCCGGGGAAGGAGTGTCTGTTGATACATCCAAGGTAGAGGCAGTGCAGGATTGGGCACAGCCTAAGAGTATATTTGAGATTCGCAGTTTTCTGGGATTAGCTGGGTATTACCGTCGGTTTGTGAAAGATTTCTCCAGATTAGCGTCACCGTTGACTAGGCTGACTCGGAAGGGAGTCAAGTTTGTGTGGAGTGAGACTTGTGAAAAGTCGTTCCAAGAGTTGAAAGTTAGATTGACCACCGCTCCGGTGTTGATTATTCCGGAGAGAGGGTTGGGTTATGCGGTTTATTGTGATGCCTCACGAGAGGGTTTGGGTTGTGTGTTGATGCAAGAAGGGAAAGTAGTTGCCTATGGCTCACGTCAGTTGAAAATTCACGAGCAGAATTACCCTACGCATGATCTAGAGTTAGCAGCTGTGATATTTGCCTTGAAGATTTGGAGGCATTACCTTTATGGTGAGAAATTCGAGGTATTCTCGGATCATAAGAGTCTGAAATATTTGTTTACACAGAAAGACTTGAACTTGAGGCAGAGGAGGTGGATGGAATTTATTGAGGATTATGACTTTGAATTGCATTATCATCCGGGAAAGGCCAATGTGGTGGCCGACGCCCTTAGCAGGAAACCTGTTGGTGACATAGCTAGTATAGCCATCCGAGAGTGGGAGATGTTAGGTGCACTTGGAGAGTTTGATTTGCTTCTGGGCGAATCCGTTGAGGCTGCGGCCTTGTTTTCTTTTGTTGCGCAACCTACACTTGTGACTCGAGTGTTAGAGGCTCAGAGGGGCGACCTTGAGGTAGAATCCCTCCGTGAGAAGATTTCTGGTGGGAAGGTTGAGAAAGGTTTGACGGTGTATCCCGACCTGAGTGTGAGATACCGAGACCGTCTGTTTGTGCCGGAGTCTCATCGAGAGGAGGTACTCCGAGAGTTTCATCATTCACGCCTTGCGGTGCATCCGGGAGGCACTAAGATGTATCGGGATTTGGGTCGCCAGTTTTGGTGGCGGGGTATGAAGAGAGATGTGGCAGCTTTCGTGTCTAAGTGCCTTACTTGTCAGCAAGTGAAGGCCGAACATCAGAGGCCAGCGGGTTTGTTGCAACCCTTGCCTATTGCCGAGTGGAAGTGGGAGCATGTCACTATGGACTTCGTTGTAGGTCTTCCGAGGACTCAGCGGGGCAGTGATGCTATTTGGGTGGTTGTAGACCGGTTGACTAAGTCGGCGCACTTCATTCCTATGCGCGTGAGAGATTCGATAGATCATCTTGCCGACTTGTATATTCGGGACATAGTGAGGTTGCACGGGGTTCCAGTGACGATCGTCTCCGATAGGGACCCTCGTTTTACTGCCAGATTATGGCAGAGCTTGCAGAGCGCCTTAGGTACTAAGTTGACCTTTAGCACGGCTTACCATCCTCAGACTGATGGGCAGTCTGAGCGTACTATTCAGATCCTTGAGGATATGCTTCGGGGTTGTGTTCTAGACTTTAGTGGATCGTGGGAGAGGCACTTGCCGTTGGTGGAGTTTGCCTACAACAACAGTTTCCAGGCTAGTATCGGTATGGCACCATTTGAGGCCTTGTATGGCCGACCGTGTAGATCTCCTGTTTGTTGGGCCGAGGTGGGTGATGCACCTCTGTTGGGTCCGGAGTTAGTGAGGGAAATGATGGAGAAGTTTGAGCTTATCCGTAAGAGGCTGGTTACAGCACAGAGTCGTCAGAAATCTTATGCTGACCGTAGGAGGAGACCTTTGGTATTTGAGGTGGGTGGTCATGTCTTTCTGAAGATATCACCTAGACGGGGTTTGATGAGATTTGGGAAGAGCGGGAAGTTGTCCCCTCGGTTCATTGGTCCGTTTGAGATCCTTGAGAGGATTGGCGAGGCTGCCTATCGTTTAGCTTTCCCACCACAGTTGTCCGGAGTACATGATGTGTTCCATGTGAGTATGCTTCGGAAGTATGAGCCGAATCCATCACATGTGTTGGATTGGAATGATTTAGTGGTTGATGAGGATGTATCGTATGAGGAGAGACCGGTTCGAGTCTTGGATAGGCGGGACCAAGTTTTGCGAGGCAAAACCATCCCTTTGGTCAAAGTTTTGTGGAAACATCACGGAGTGGAGGAAGCCACTTGGGAACGTGAGTTGGAAGTCCGCGAAAAATACCCGGACATGTTTGTCGATTTATAATCTAGTATTTAGATTTTGTAATATTGTTAAACTTAAGAGCTTTACATGTGTCTTAAGTTGTAAAACGTTGAGTATGTTTTGATAAATGGGTGTATCTTGAAACTTGCTTCATTGTAGAAGTTTAGTGTAACATTGCATCTATTGAGTACATCGTTGAATATGTTGTTTATATCATGCGATTGAATATGATATGGGAATTGTTAACATTAAAAGGAATAATCCATAATAATGATACAGGTTGACATATATGTTGTTTTATATATATTGTGAGATACCCTTTGATAAAGAGATGAAGTGACCAGTATTGGGTCAAGATGTTTATTGTTGTTATACAATATCTTTGAGAATTGAGAAAAACTTGTTTTTATTTACAAACTTATGCTTAATTTCGGGGACGAAATTCTTTTAAGGGGGGGAGGTTATAGCGACCCCGGTCTTTTCCCATTTGATTATTGTATCCGGACTTAGGTTCCGTAGATTCCGTCATTGTATAATTGTTGTTGTCATTCATTATTTTCTTATTTTGAGTCTTGGGTTGTGTTGGGAAGATTTGGAGCAGGTTGGTTGAGCTTAGGAACCAAGTCTAGTTGCCCAGATTTTGGCTTATCCGCTCGAGCGGAGGTTTGGACGCTCGAGCGGGGAATACACCCATCCAGTATCTCCTGTGTAGTGTTGGCCGCTCGAGCGGGGGATTGGACGCTCGAGCGGGAAGTCGTGAGTGACGCTCGAGCGGGGAGTTGGGCGCTCGAGCGGGGACCTGTCTGCAAAAACTTCTGGGAGTGTGCATTCGCCGCTCGAGCGGGAGTTTGGCCGCTCGAGCGGGAGTCTGTGAGTGGCGCTCGAGCGGGGGTTTCCACGCTCGAGCGGGGCGACTGGTATAAAAATCCGAGATCCAACTTTCTGGATCATTTTTCATCTCCTTTTTTATTTTAAAACCCTAGAACCGTCTTCTCCCTCTCCCTACACACCTTCTCTCTTAGGTTTGATCTACTTAGAGTGTATTTCTACCCTAAGTCCTTTGTTAAAAAGATAGAGTGAGTCGAGGGCTTCCATTTAATCTGAACGTTTGGTGGTTTGGAGCACTTTGGAATTTGGGTCTTCATCTTCATCTTATCCATTCGAGTTCTTCACTTCAAGGTAGGGATTTCCTACTCCATTCTATAAGTTTTGTTCTAAGTTTTGGTATTTTGATATGTTGGGAGTACTTTGGTAATTTTGGGAAAAACCCTAGTTGTATTAATAAATTAATTTGTATAATTAATTTAAGGAAATTGGGGAAATTGGGGAAATGCATGAAATTGAGGAATTCATTGATTAAATGGTGTAGATGGATAATTTAAACCACTCGCCTATTGAATTGTTGTTATATTTATTTCCAGTTTAGAAATAACTGTTTTGGGCTATCGGTGGAGGATAGTCGTGATTGTTGTAGACATTGCATGTGGATTAGGAATAATTGAAACTAATCACATTGGTTAAGTCATTAATTTTGACTATTGCATTGATACAGAAAATACATGTATTGATTGAGCATTGCATTTGCATATATTGTTTTGTGTGGGAGGAGATAGGGGATGTACTCCACGGTTTAGGGGAAGATAGGGGATGGACCTCTAAACCGGATTTTGTTTGGGAGGAGATAGGGGATGGACTCCATTAGCACCATTTTTATGGGTGCTTATTCTATTGAAGTGTTTTTACATGATTATTGATACAGCACTAAAATGTGTATCAAATGGGAAGTATGAAGTGTTTTGATATGAGCATGAGTCTCATTTGTTTTGTTGATATTGGAAGTAATGTGAATATGATATATAATTCACTGTTGTAAGTTTGGCCAGGTTCTGAGCCATGTTGATAATAATGGAAAGTGAAATGTGTCTTTGACATTAGTGTTATGAGACTGTTTAATGATAAAATTGATTATCTTGGTTAACCATCTATTGAATGCTATAGCTTTATTCAATGCTTATATTTGGTTTAGTATTTTTCTATTGGGCTGTGGCTCACCCTTTATGGGAACATCATTTTCAGGTTCAGGTGATAAGCTACCTCCACGGACTTAGCCTGGAAGGATTTGATGTTTGGGATTTTGAAGACTTGTCTTTAGTTATATGTTTTATTTTGTTATTTTTGAGATTTCATGTAAACATTCAAGCCTAGGGCTTAACTTGTAAATGAGTTAGTACTCATCCTTTTTGTGTCCAAGTGTTAGCTTGGAAAGATGTAAGCCCTTAGGGCATTTATTTTGATGTTGCAGGATGTTACATGTGATGTCTTTCAATAAGAATACTCTGATGAATAACTCAAATGATTCTTTTTCTTTTATAAATGCATGTTAATGTTATGGTTATTATGGGTTTATTTTGAGGGCGTGACAGTCTTGTTGGAAAATGGTTTTATAAAATCTTAATTTTTGCTAACTTTAAGCATTAATTAAGGTGTGACTCATGCATTATTTTTGGCGGGTCCAGGTGGTAACGTGTTCTATGCGGCATAATGAATAATATCATGTATTTCGTTGTTCAAAACTATTTACGGGTGAATGCATTTGAACTTCGTAGAAATGGTTTAAAGTGGGTTTCCTACACATTTGTGAAATGTACTTGTTATGAGTATATAAACTTTGAAGTTGGGACTTTGGGTTGGGCCCAGAGACTACCCAAGTTTTGTAAGGAGGAGAGTTATAGACAAAATTCACCATGCACTGTTGTTAACCTCAAATTTATTTTTGTGCCAAAATTCAAATTTGAAATTTTGAATTCAAATTTTTCAGTCGCCTCCTTTTAAACCAATTCCTTTTTCTGGTCGCCCCTTTCCTGCCATTCCGAACAGTCATGAAGGCATATCCGAACATGCACCTTTGAGGCTATAAATAGCCTTCCCCATTCTAGTAAATTCATTCATTCAATTTCTCAATTTTCATTCTTTCTTCTTCGTGTTCTTTGTCCTTATCTGTTCTGTATTTTCTACAAGTTAGGATTTTAAGAAGAGTCTGTGAGAGAGAAAGAGTTACAGTATTAGTTGGTTCTCCAAGCTTGAAATTGTAGTGCTACAATTTCAAGATTAGTCGTTGCATCTTGAGAAATAGACGCCGATAAATCTTGAAACACCAAAGCAAGGGAAAAATTTTCTTTAAGGAGATTGTATCTAACACAATTCTCGACTTAAAGATATCTGTTTGTATGCATTGTAAGCATTTAATTCAAAATTTAATTTATTAAAATATTTTTTGAATTAATTTATTCTTTTTTTATTATATATGTATATACATACATTTGAATTGCACATACATTTTCATAGAGCGGTTCTAGCAATCTTAATGCAAATTTTCTTTTCTTTTTTCTTTTTTTGTAGTAATATTATGTTCAGAAAAATTAAATAGTAGTAATATATTGTTTAATTTTTTTATTATTAAGTAGTAGTAATATGCTGTTTATCATTGGCTTTTAATACCAAATTTTATTCTATCTGATTTGTGTGTACAATTTATTCTATATATTTTATAATTTTTATTGTTGCATATTTATTTTATCAGAAAAATAATGGCAAGTAAAAAGGATAGTGCTAAGACTACTTCTATCGCAACCTCAAACCCAGTCACTACATCTATGATGCTAGTATTGTCAACGGTGACTCCGTCAGTACTTGCAAATCATGGGGAGAAACCAAAAAAGTTCAATGGAATTGAGTTCAAAAGGTAGCAACAGAAAATGATGTTTCATTTGACCACATTGAACTTGGCTCGTTTCACCCATGAAATTGCTTTGGCGCTGAATGAGGGAGAAATTGATCAGCAAGTTGTCGCCGCTATGGAAGCATGGAAAAATAGGGACTTTCTGCGTTGGAACTACATCCTCAACAGATTGGAAAATACATTGTACAATGTGTATAATGTTAAAAGACTGCAAAAGAAATATAGAAATCCTTAGAATTAAACTACAAGACTAAGGACGTTAATACAAAGAAATTTGAACTATTTTCTTAACTTTAAAATGGTGGATTCCAAGACTGTCGTAAGTCAAGTTCAAGACCTCCAGTTGATTTTGCACGACATTCATGCAAAAGAAATGGTTCTTAGCAAATCCTTTCAAGTGGCAGCGATAATTGAGAAACTACTGCCACAAACGCAAGGAGATGAAACTGGAAGAATTAATTATGCGACTTTGTATTAAGGAAGACAACAGTGGATCCAAGAAGAAATTTTGTGGTTATATCATGCAAGCAAAAGCAAATATTGTGGAATAATGACTAGGCTCTCATTCTAATAACAAAAACAAAAAGCATGATGACAAAGTTCCCAAACAAGACTTCCAAAGTGGGGACAACAAAAAATTCTATAACAAATCTAGTTTAGACCCGACCATTTTATTGATTTTGAATCTAAGAATCCATGTACTTAACTGTTGTTCATCTCATTTCCATCATGTTGCTTGTTGAGTTTGGCTATTGAGAGTTTTGGTTGAGTTTGAAACAAGTTGGGAAGTTAGCTTTTTAATGAGTTGTTGTCCAGATTTTTGCCTATTCACTTGAGCGGTCTTTTACAGACTTTAAAACTACTGAAAGTGTGATATCTTCGCTCGAGTGATATTTCTTGCACTCGAGCGGTCTTTTGTAGGACTGAACTTCTAGGAGGAGGTCATTGTGCACTGAAGTGATGGTTTTGGTTGAGCGGTGTCACTTATTGTGTCTGTTTTCTTGAGCGGTGTTTTGGTCGCTCGAGCGGTCTATGCGTATATTAATCCAAAAAATGGTCATTTTGAGTCACTTTTTCATCTTTTTATCTTTCTAACATTTCGAAAACCCTAAAAACCTTCACACTCTCTTTCTAACTCTTACTTTTAGCTCCATATATTCTCAATCCATTGGTTTTCTCTCCCTAGTCCTTTGGAGAAAAACGTTGAGCACGTCGAGGGCTTCTTTTTAATCGGTGAAGTTATTATTTTCAGCTCTGTCAAGTTCTGCCCCTTGTTTTCTTTTTGTCTTCTACTTTGAGGTAGGGATTTTTTTGACCTTTAATATGGTTTTTAACTTAATTATTTGCTTCTTGAAAGGTTTAATGGTTTGGGGATTTTTAGGAAAACTTAGGGTTTGAACTTGAAATCAAAAGAGGGGTTTTCTAAATGGATTCTTGAGAATGGTTGTGGGGATGTGTTCATGGGTGAGATGTGTTAAAATGATGGATATCTTTTCTTAAAATTTATTTTTGTAAGAAAATGGGATTTTGTTCTAACTTCTGGATATTTGGATTTGTGAAAGGAAATGGAAAATGATGTTGGGTTTTATAAGATTGGAACTATGATTTTGTTGATGATGATGGTGGAGTTGGATATGTAATATCACTCTCATTGTAAGAGGATGGAATTATATCTTTTGATTGCAAACTATCTGTGCATAGAAATGTCTATTTTGGACTATCGATGGAGAATATTCTTGATTGTTGTAGACATTGCATGATGATTATGTTGAATTGAAACTAATTTCTCATACATTGTGCATTGAGCATCATTTCATTTTGAACATTATAAATGTATTGATTTTGAGAAATATGGGCGAATACCTTGGTGAATCTGGTTAGGGGGTATGGTTGTAGTTATGATGTTGGCTTGTATGTCCTTGGTGAAAGTTCAGAAACCCACGCGATTAGGTGCCGAGCCTTTCAGTTAGTACCGGTAAAATGGTTTGAGTAGACCTTGTATAGCCTACTAGCAGATACGTACCTAGAAATTCCTAGTATTTTGTATCCATTGCCCTGTTTTCTATTATAAAAGAATTATTTTCATGAACTGTCTTATAATCTGGCATTGCATTGTTTTGAGTTGGAAAACGAAGAATGTTTGACAAATGACATGCATGTGCATTCACCTTATAATTCTGCTAAGATTCATATACCATGTTAGAGTATCTCTACTAGGTTGTGACTCATCGTATGTGGAAAATAATTTTTAGGTGTAGATGATCTGCCTCCACCAAGGACGTAGCTTGGTAGGACTTGGAGTTAAAGGCTATATTTTTGTTTATTGATGTAGTTATTTTTGTTCAAGCCTTGGCCTTTACCTGTATTAAGTTAAACTCATTTTGTTGTACCAAGCATCGCCTTGGAAAGTTGTAGCCAATAAGGCATTTAATTATTTGGTTTACTTTTACTTTAAATCGATGTATCTAAGTCATATGCTATAAATTAAGAATCTAGGATTTATGAATGTATACTGCATATGTCATCTTTTGGATTGATCCAAAAAAATGAATGGAATAGAAAAGACGATGTCGTTTGATCAATTGTGAGTAATGTTATGGAATGGGTTATTGTTATTTATTTTGGGGCGTTACAAATTCAAAGGAAAGTGTTTTGTGTCCGGCAAAGACAGGCATTGCACTAAGGATTGTCATAATCAAAAAGAAAGCAAAAGCTTGAGCAAGAGGTCAGCATAAGTTCACATGACCGAAGTCGCATACATCTCTAATGGAGTGGGAGACATTTATCTCTCCTATGTGGTTTCTAAGGCAAACTTAGTAGGAAACACTAAGGAATGATGGGTGGACATTATGGTTACTTGTCATATCCGCGTTGATAAGAAAATGTTCACGACCTACAAAGCGATGGAGAATGGATAACAACTCTTTATGGAAAATTCCTTAATCTCTACAATCAAAAGACAAAGAAAGGTCATGCTCAAGGTGACTTCAGGAAATAACTCACTCTCAACAATGCACTCCATGTACCGAACATTCGCAAGAATCTTATTTCCTAGTCATTGTTGATCAATAATGGGTTTAGGCTAGTCTTTGAATCAGACAAAGTTGTACTCTCTAAAAGTAGGATATATGTGGGGCAAGGATATTTGAGGGATAGGCTTTTCAACCTCAATGTACTAACTGTTGTCCCTAACTTTACTATTAATAATAAGAATACATCTTCTATTTATATTGTTGAGTCTTCTTATTTGTGACATGATATATTAGGACATGTGAATTTTAATTTTTTTCGTAGACTAGTTTCTTTAGAATGTTTACTAAACTTAGAATTTGATCCAAATCATAAATGAGAGATTTGTGTTGAGGTAAAACTTACTAAGGCGTCATTTAATACAATGGAGAGAAAACTGAACCTCTAAGTTTAATTCACACCGATATTTGTGATTTAAAATTTATTCAAACTAGAGAAAGTAAAAATTACTTTATTACTTTTATTGATGATTGCACTCAATATTGTTATGTTTATTTATTGAGAAGTAAAGACGAAGCTTTAGAAGCTCTTAAGCAATAAGCTTTAGGTTAAAAATCAACTTGGCAAAACTATTAAGATAGTAAAGAGTGATAGAGGAGATGAGTATGATACATCATTTGAGAAATTTTGTTCCCAACATAGTATTATTTACCAAACTACTGTTCCATATTCTCCTCAATCAAATGGAGTTGTTGAGAGAAAGAATCAAACCCTTAAAGAAATGATGAATGCTATGTTGATTAATTCAAGATTACCTCAGAACTTGTGGAGAAAAACAATCTTGTAAGCCAACTTTATCTTTAACATGATATCTCACAAGAAAATTAATCAAACATCTTATGAATTATGAAAATGTCAACAGCCTACCTACAAATATCTCAAAGTGTGGGGGTGTTTAGCCAAAGTGGCGGTCTCTAGTCCTGAAATGACTAAAATAAGACCAAAAATTGTTGACTATGTGTTCATCGATTATGCAAATAATAGTAGTGCATATAGGTTTGTAATTCATAGATTTGAAAATCTTGATATGCATGTGAATATTATTATCGAGTCAAGGAATTCATCGTTTTTTGAACACATATTTCCTTGCAAGAAAATTAAAGAGTTTAAAACTTCTGAAGCTGAATAGACAAGTTCAAATAAATAACTTTTTGACACTGCTATGGGTAACTGTAAAAACCAAAATGATAATAAAGAAGATGAACATAGATGTAAAAGATGGCTAGGATATCTAAATTTTTTAGTCCATATTTTTCGGCATATTGGTTAGAAAATGAACCTAAAAACTTCAAGGAAGCTATGGCAAGTCCTAAAGCTCTATTATGGAAAGAGACTGCGAATAGTAATATTGAATCTATTTTGTAGAGTCATACGTGGGAATTGGTAGATCTTCCACCCAGATGTAAATCCCTTGGATATAAGTGGCTATTCAAGAGAAAAATGAAAGCAAATGGATCAATTGAAAAATACAAGACAATGCTTATTATGAAGGAATATGGGCAGAAGAAAGGCTTTGATTATTTAAACACTTATTCACTGGTGACAAGAATAACATTCATTCGCATGATAACAACAATTGTAGCATAATATAGAAATACATCAAATGGATGTTAAAACAGCCTTTTTGAATGGCGATTTAGGTGAGGAAATCTATATGGAACAACTAGAAGGTTTAAAGTTCTAGGCCAAGAGAAAATTGTTTGTAAATTTGTCAAATTCATTTATGGTCTAAAACACAATGGCGTTAAAAGTTTGATCGTGCTATGATTTTGGATGCTTTTAAGACAAACGAATGTGACAAGTGTGCTTATGTTAAAAACACAAATATAGGTTATGTCATAATTTGTCTTTATGTGGATGACATGTTTATTATTGGTAGCAATAATGACATAATTAAATCCACAAAGAAAATGTTGAACAAGAGGTTTGATATGAAAGATCTAAGAGTAGTAGATATGATTATAGGGATGAAAATCACAAGAACATCTGAAGGATATGTCGTATCTCAGTCTCACTATGTTGAGAAGATTTTAGAGAAGTTTGAGAAGCATAATAACCGTCCCGCAAAAATACCTGTTGACATTAGTCTTTATTTGTCAAAGAATACATGTGTAGGCATATCACAATTGGACCACTCTCAAATAATTGAAAGCTTGATGTACCTAATGAATTGCACTAAGCTAGATATAGCTTATGCAGTGAGTAAATTGAGTAGGTATACAGTAATCTAGGGCAAAATAATTAGAAGTAATAATTAGGGTGCTTAGGTATCTAAGACATATCTAGTATTATGGTTTACATTATATCAAATATCTAGCAATACTCGAAGGGTACAGCGACACAAACTGAATATACTAAAGACTCACAATCCACGAGTGGATGTGTCTTTATCCTGAGAGGTGTTACAGTCTCTTAGAAATTCTCTAAGTAGACATGCATAACAAGGTCTACAATAGAATTTGAGTTTATTGAGTTAGACAAAATAGATGAAGAAGTAGAGTGACTTTCGTAATTTCCTAAAAGATATTCCAATGTAGTCTAAACTTGTGCCAGCTATATGCATTCACTGTGATAGTGAAGCAGCAATAGAACGGGCACATAGTCACATTTATATTTGTAAGTCTCGACATATCTCGACATATCTGTCGAAGACATAATACTGTTCGACATTGGCTCTCATATGGAATAATTTTTAGAGTATATAAGGTCAATAGGGAACATTGTGGATTCGTTGACTAAAGGATTAACTAGAGAACAAGTGTACAATTTATCGAGGTTAATGAATTAAAGCTTATTAATTAAAAGTTGCCATAATGGCAACTTAATTAGTTGATTGAAGATTCTAAGATTTAGGTTCAAAGGGACCACTGCATTATGGATAACTTCACATATTACTAAGGAGATTTATTCTTATCAATTTTTATGATAAGAAGAGTGATACCTGTCGCGTTAGTAAGGTAAGTTTTGTTTTTAATGATTCCTGTATTTTGGGTATCTAAGGGGTTGTTTGGGATGTCCTAAATAAGTGTATTTTTTGACTTTTTATAAAATATGGGTTCGGTATGTGTTGGGTTTGAAGTGATGTGAGTTAAATAAGATGATGTGATTTAAATAAAATAGTGATTTTTTTACTTTTTAATTTTTTTAGTTATGCCAAACCAAGCCTAAGTGGGTATAACAAGATATTTACCTATTTTATTAGTACATAGCAGAAAATCTTAGATCACACTTCTAATTTTTGCAAAATTTAGGGAAGGTTAGTGTGATTGACCCATTTTTAATAATTAATTAACTATTAAAAAAAATGCAATTTTGAGCCAAAAACACTCGCCCTCTCACTCTCTCTCCGCGGTGCGACGATCCGATCATCTGAGCTGAATCCATTTGGCACCTACCAACGATCGTATTACGTATAGATGATACGAAGTGGTCGGTGAAAACTGAGTTCAAATGTCGCAGAACAATATTCCTGTGAGCGAAACCTATTGGTCTCTCGTCGACAAGGCCGACAAGAAGTTCTCTAAGATCAGGGATTTACCCTATTACGAACGCAACAGGTTTGTTTTTTTAATTCCCTCTAATTTCTCTGATTGTTTCCATGGAAAAGTGCGGTCTGTGTGTAAAGAAAAAAGGGTAATTATTCAATTATAATGTGATAGTGTTAGGATTACTAGTGTGTTATTATCTGAGAATTTGTGTTAAGCCTGGTATTATTCAATTATGAAGTTTTCAATACTCAATTTAGTGGAGGTTGTACTCAATTCAATACTCCTTTTCTTACATTTTCTTTACAATCAAACATGGGTATATGGGTTTTAGAGTGTTGTTTGTAATTGATGAAATTTGTGCATCTGGGTTGTTGTTGATGATGATGGAATATGTATATCTGTGGAATGAAAACTACAGTCTGTGTGTAAAGAAAAAAAAGGGTATTATTCAATTTTAATGTGATTGTGTTAGCATTATTAGTGTGTTACTATCTGAAAATTTTTGCAAGACTGGTATTATTCAATTATAAAGTTTTCTATACTCAATTTAGTGGAGGTTGTACTCAATTCAATACTCCTCTTCCGACATTTTCTTGACAAGGAAACATGGGTAACAGTTATACATAATTAGAGTTGCTTAATTATTGAAATACGGGGTTCAGAGTTTTGGGATTTGTAATTGATGAAATTTGTGCAACTGGGTTGTTGATGATGATGCTGGAATATGTATATCTACCAGGTATGATACGTACTTTTACAAGGTGTTTAAGGTCTACACACAGTTATGGAAGTTTCAACAAGAGAATCGGCAGAAGCTTGTGGAAGCAGGACTCAAGAGATGGGAGATTGGGGATATTGCTTCTCGAATTGGGCAGCTTTATTTTGGACAGTATATGAGGACAAGTGATGCCAGTTACTTGTCTGAGTCATACATATTCTATGAAGCTGTATTGACTAGGGAATATTTCAAAGATGGATTGTTTCAAGATCTCAATCTTGCTAACAAACAACTGCGCTTTCTTGCAAGGTTTTTAATGGTGTGTTTGGTGTTGAACCGGCGAGAAATGGTCTACCAGTTGGTAAATCAGCTTAAATTGTTGGTTGATGAGTGCAAGAGGACTTTCCAGGTCAACTTTAGAATTTAGTTGTTAGACTTTTCTGATTACATGTTGTTTTAGACTTTTCTGATTACATGTTGTGTTGTTATGTTTTCATTCTCTCTGGATATATATATTTTGTGGGTCTCGTTAGAGCATCCTATGATAATTGAATTGCTTTATTGTATTTTTTATGTACTGTGTTTTGTTCAAAGCCATGATTTACCCATAAATTTGAAGGGATATGGTCATCATGAAGAGTGATTATGAAAGTTTGGAAATAACATCCCTCGTGGTGTGTTTGCTATCTGGTTGAAGTTGAATTGCTTGGTGTAAGTGTATTACTCATTCTGAGTCCATTGCTAAAAATGGAAGCCATCTCTATGCTGGTTGTGAAGTATCACTTGAGGAAATAGCCATGCATACATAATCTTGCTTCCGACTTTTAGCTATGTCTTGTCATCGTCGATGAGGAATTTGTACCAAATAATCATACATGAAACCTCTTCCCTTTCCTTTTTGGCTTAAAAGGTGCATTTGGATGTAAAATAAAATCGAACCGTTCTATTTGAGGTATCAAAGGCTGTACGGCGAATGAGGTCATTGTAGAATATGTAAACCACCATCATCGTAACTACAGCAAAGCACTGAAACAGCATCATTGCTTGAAATCTT
Organism: Camellia sinensis; assembly: GCF_055761805.1. Taxonomy (NCBI): domain Eukaryota; kingdom Viridiplantae; phylum Streptophyta; class Magnoliopsida; order Ericales; family Theaceae; genus Camellia; species Camellia sinensis. The sequence continues at coordinate 91,152,976 of NC_138965.1, forward strand.
AAAATCATATAGGTGTGGTGATAAACCATTTTTTAAGTGATCATCCAAAGCAGAAATGCAAATGGTTGCCATCAGGTATAAGATCAACCAGAAGGGCTATGCCTTTCAAGATCAAAGAAAGGCAAAAAGGCCAAGCTTCTCCCTTTTGGACTTTGCATGTATACCCCTAAAAAAAGAAAAATACTGAGGGGGAAAAGGAAGATAACAGATTAGACTTAGACCTCTTGAAAGAAAAGAAAAAGAAAAAGGTGGAATAATCTGAGAGAACACCCTATTTTCTGAATGTTATATAACTCAGTTTGGATAAGACTGAAATAGCCTGATTTGTGTGGGACTTATATACGCTTGCCTTAATCTAATGATTATCATCATTTGCAAAAAAACATTTTTGCATGTTATGACTTATGACAGTAGATGGATTGAATGACCTTTTAATTATCCCATTTCCAGGACACTAACTTTAAAGAATGGAAGCTGGTGGTTCAAGAAATAGTTAAGTTTCTGAAAGTTGACACAGCTTTTATGAATATCAGGCCTTTGAGATATAGTCTTGTACTGGACCTCCATCCAGATTTGCTACCACATGTTGCAGCAGCTAGGAGAAAGCTAAGATTAAGAGATGCAATACTGACAAGCTATTATCCTAATGAGGTTGGTACCCTTTTCATATTTTTTTATTTTTGTTGTCAATAGACAATATACAATTTCATAGTCAAAAGTACTAATTATCTGATTTATTATACAGTTGTGCTTACTGCTTCAAATTGTGTTCTTTCCATTTTTATTTGTTAATTTTTTTTTTCTTAGGTAAAGTTTTCAGAGCTTACTCTTGACACTTTTAGAATGCTTCAATGTCTGGAATGGGAACCCAGCGGCTCATTTTATAAGTCAAGTGGAGCTCCTTCAAGTGGGACAGCTACTAACATTGCTCAAAATGGGGCCCCAGGGCCTAGTCGTATTAACTACTCACAAGATATTACTGATCCTACTTTGCCACCGAATCCACGCAAAGCTGTTTTATATCGTCCGACAGTCACACAATTTATAGCAGTGAGTATCCATATTAGCCTAATTTTCTTTACAACTGTACATCTTTCTCTATCTTGTAACCATTTTAATTTTTTCAAATACTAAAAAAATATGAAATGGTGTTAAATTTGGTACTTGTATGTGGTGAGTTTTTGCTTGAATTCCATGATAAAGTATGGACACTATGAGGTTAGTTTTATCCTTGATGAGGTAATCTCTCTTATGGGTTGGAGGAATGAGTAAAAGAAGAGCAGCCCGCTATTGTCTTCCACCTCATTGGTATCCTAGCTCCCTAGCTGCTTGGTGAGATCAATATTATGTTAGAGTTTTTCTTTTAGCCTTTTATTTTTCTATCTCCTAAATACGCTAAGCAAGGTTATTTAGCATCAAATCCATGACTTCAGAATTAGAATGAACTTAGTAATTCTAAAATGTTTTGAACCGGAACATCAAGGATGGTTGTAAAAGGTTTAAGTTTGACCAGGACGATCTTTGATGCTTTTCCGATTCATATTTGTCAAAGTGTACAATGCATCAAAGTTCAAGACAACACTATGTATTCTGTCAAAAGACCATATTCTTAGGAAGGTTTAAAGCTGTAGTGATGGTATAAATGTTGTGTGGTAGAGAAGTAATAGTTACTGTAGCTGATGCAAGATTTGTGAGGGAAAAATTGTGTATATTAACCAGCACAATCACATCTTTATACAAGGAAATAAAGATAAATCTCTTCATATCCCCCCACAAATTCATGATGTGAGCCTTGTGAGCATCAATAGTTTGTCAAGCAAGAAGTGAAAGTGAGAGTAAGAATGAATCTTGGTGAATAAGTACACAAGTTAAAGGCGAAAGATATTGGAAACAAAGTTTTGAGCGAGCTGGATAATACTCTTATTATCACAGTAGAGAGTAGGAGATAGTGAAACATTCAAGCCAATGGAGCCAAACAATCTGAGCATAGTATGAGCCATAACATGATTTTCAATCTCAACAATAGAATAAATTGTTTCTTGATTCTCACTAAGAGACATACAGTAGTAGACTTGTGATTTGGAAATCTCTCCAACTCAATCAACATCAACATAGGCTTGAAGAGTCAAACAGAAAGCATAAGATAACAATAAACTTTGAAATATATTGCCATACACACATCGTAAGATTTGTAACAAAGTTGCCCAATGAGTAGAATGAGATGTGAAAATAAATTGACTAACCACATCAACAATGTAGACAATATAAGGTATGATTATCAAAGAGAACACATCAAAAGTAGGAAATTTGGCATGTAAGGTATATCAGCGACTTTGTCATCATTGAATTGGGCACGATGAACATGCTTACTCGCATATTTAGAATGCAACAAAAAGATAGCCTTTTGGTGAAGAAGTTACCTCAATACTAAAAAAAAAGAGAGTAGAGGATCCAAATCTTTCTTCTCAAATTCCCCAAAAGATGTTTCAACTCGCTGTCGTTGAAACCAATGATATTCATTATTTTCACATATTACAACTTGTGGGTAAGGAGTGTTAGGTGGTCAGTTGTGACCTCTAGGCAGATGGTGGGCACTTCAATGACTCGAAATTACCGAAGGCGGTGGAGAAGAAGACCAAGGTAGCCTTAGAGATAGAGAGAGTGGCAGTGAGACCTTGAGCACTTAGGTATAGGGTAGTTGTGTGCAAGATAGGTGAGAGCTCTTATTTTCACATGTTATGATATGATTATGATTGTTGTGGTTGTGAGTTACGGCTGCGTTCATGACACCGTCATATAGACTTTAGGTGTATTGGAGCCCAAGCCACCTATGGACAGGTGGTAAGCTCTTTTTAACTTGACAGAATGGTGATATCAACCCTACCACTGTGTCCTATGATTTAGGCCCTTGGGAAGGCTGCATCATAGGAGTTGGAGAGGTAGGTATGATATCTTGGCCAATGTATCATGCATGCAACAAGCGTGCATGTAAAGTTAACACCCCCTCTAAGATTGGTCAATGTGGAGCTGTCATCCTAAGGAGACAACCAAGTAACCTTGACAAACCCATGATCTTAGCCTCCAATTCACAAGCCTCTAATGATCTTGAGCGAGGTATGCATAGGCCTTGCTTCTAGCCTAGGTGTGATTGAGTAAAGTGATACTTACTTAGGAGTGAGCACCTAGGGGAGATAGAGAAATGGTAGGGGCCTGACTATGTTGTAGCTGAGGAGGAGGACTTGTAGATAGATAATTACTCGTGCGTTCCCTATGAGAATGAGGTATGAAGGATAATGGCGAGCTGGGGCTTCGGGTGAGCCATGGTGCTGTTGAGCGAGCTATGGTTGAGTGAGTGAGCGAGCTTGGCTTCGCTACGTGAGCCACATCAAGTTCTTCATACTTTGACCCAAGCTAGTGAGCTGAGTATTCATATTTGGTGGTGTGTACTCCCTTGCTTAGGCTAGGCATACAACTCCAATTAGTCTTGTGAGGACATCATGGTGCCACAGAAGTTTGCCATGCGGAGGTATGGTGTTGATGGCATGGCGCCTATAGGGCTTGCTGTTACACGGTCTTGGGTAGAACTCACCCCAAAAACTAGAACTTAAGGTGAGGGTGCCCTCAAGTTTATATGATTAATATTACTTTAGTACTCAAACGATATGGGATTTTGCTTTACACCATCCCTCACGCCCAGTGTGCTCACTTGGTAGCACCTATAGTGTGCAGGTCAGGGACACGCACCCTATCCATCCCTGGACCCCGAGTACTCTGGCTCTGATACCATGTTACTCAGTCTTGGGTAGAACTCAGCCCAAAAGCTAGCTCTTAAGGTGAGGATGCCTTCATGTTTATATGCTTAATATTACTTTAGTATTCAGGCGATGTGGGATTTCGCTTCACACTAGCTAAGTGCCATGCGTGGTACAAGTATCCACACAACCTAATGACCATACCACAAGTAATGTGATGTGTGAAAAGAGTAGAATCATGAATTCTAGGATGCAAACCAATATGAGGTGCCAGCTATTAAACATCCAGATGTTAGAATGCTTCAATGGGTGAAAACATGGGCTGTTAGGAAACTAAAATTCAAGTAGTGTAGCAAAATACAAGAACAAGTTTTTTGTGACAATGGGAGATTGATGCAGCCCAAATAGTTCCTTGCTTTATAAAAGAATCCATGTTGGGCCTTTTTTTTTTTTTTCATAGGATTTAACTACCAGGGCAGTTCTATCATTTTACATTTGCTGGAGGCATTTTGGTTACTTCTATATTTTTAGAATTACTTCTAGGGTAATAGATTAAATTATATTTATGAGACTCTAGTAAGTTTAGTTGATTGGGGATTCTATCATTGTACATTTTCTGGGGGCATTTTGGTTACTTCTATATATTTAGAATTACATCTAGGGTAATAGATTAAATTATATTTATCAGAATCTTGTAAGTTTATTTGATTTGGAATTAAGTGTTGAAGTAATTGAAGTCCATTAGTATTCCATATAACCCAACCAGCTCCTTCCACCACTCCTCTCTCCTTCTAGCTCTATTAGATCCATATACTCCAGTCAACCACCATTCGTTGAATACTAATTTGTTGTGTGGGGGGCAACTGTAATGTGGGTTAGATTTGTTTCAGAAAAGCTTAATGTGACTTCAATAATTAGGGATATGAGGGATTTTGACACTTACATAAGAAAGTGTGATTTGATTGATCTTCCTCTGTTCAATGCTAGAGTCACTTGGTCTATTCTTCAGGTGAGTTTTGGCATGTAGTAGACTGGATCACTTATTGTTTTCTTTAGGTTGGGAGGAATTATTTCCAAGCATCAGACCGGAGGTGCTTCCAAGAGTCATATCAGATCACTATGTTGTGGTGATAGAGAGCTGTCCTAACAAATGGGGTCCATCACCCTTTAGGTTTGAGAATATGTGACCCAAGCATATCACTCTTTTAGGAAAATTTTAAGGTCTGGTGGGATAGTTGTAGGCATTGTTATCAAATCGTGAATTGAATCATGAATCATTTTGTTGAAATAATAAATTGTGTAGGCATATTAATTTTTATTTAATATGATATATAATTTCATATATTTATATACATATTAAATTACACATAGTGTTGAAAATGAAGTAAATATCAATATATAACTAAATTGATAACAATATGAAATCATTTATATCAATATAACTAGTTGATCACTTTATATCTTGATAATTTGGCAAAAATGATGTCATTCCATGCATTTTGTCAACAAAAAAAAAAAAAAAAAGAAAAAGAAAAAGAAAAAGAAAAGAACTACGTCACAGTGAATTGTGGTGAGTCACAAATTGAATTGCTTGATTCACTCAATTTTCAATTCAATAGTATGATTTGAATCGTTTTTGTTGAAATTGTATCAACTCATATGAATTGAATTGTGAATTGTACAATTCTAACAACCATCATGGATGGGAGTGTGAAGCGAAGTCCTATATCGCCCTAAGTACTAAAATAATGTCAATCATATAAGCATGATAGCACTCTCACTTCTTAAGCTAGCTTTTGGGGTTGAGTTCTATCCAAGACCGTGTATCATGGTATTGGAGCTGGAGTATGGGTAGGGTAGAGTGTGTGTCTCTGGCCTGCATGCTGTAGATGTTGTAGAGTGAGCACGCTAGGTGTGAGGGAGGGTGTGAAACGGAGTCCCACATCGCTTGCGTACAAGTAATAATAAGCATATAAGTGTGAGGGCATCCTTACTTTAATAGCTAGCTTTTGGGGTGAGTTCTATCCAAGACCGTGTAACATGGTATCAGAGCTAGAGTACTCATGGATGGGTAGGGTACGTGTCCCTAGCCTACACGCCGTAGGTGCTGTCAAATGGGCACGTTGAGCGTGAGGGAGGGTGTGAAGCAAAGTCCCACATCGCCTGAATACTGAAGTAATATTAAACATATAAGTGTTAGGGCACCCTCACCTTAACAACTAGCTTTTGAGGTGAGTTTTATTCAAGACCGTGTAACATGGTATCAGAGCCGAAGTACTTAAGGATGGGTATGGTGTGTGTCCTTGGTCTGCACGCCGCAGGTGCTGCCAAGTGAGCATGCCGGGTGTGAGGGGGAGGGTGTGAAGCGAAGTCCGACATTGCCCCAAGTACTAAAATAATGTCAAGCATATAAGTGTGAGGGCACCTCATCTCTTAAGCTAGTTTTTGGGGGTTGAGTTTTACCCAAGACCGTGTATTAGGGAGGGTTTCAAATTTATGAAGATATTGAAGATGATTAAAGAAAAAAATTGAAAGGGTGGAATAGAGAAGTTATTTGGTAGGTCTGACCTACAGCTGTGTGCGCACCTTATAATGAGGCATAACCATTTCATTTGAAACATACGAGGAAAAATAGGAGAAAGTAGTACATGACCCTATACAATTACAAGGGCACACCATGGAGGATATACGTTGGACCTACTTGATAATTTCTTGTCAAATAGAGAGGTCTTTGGTGATTGATAGAGAGCAAAAATGAGATTATTTAGAGAATAGAGGAGCTGGATGTTATTGAGGCTAGGGATGTTTTGGATGAGATTTTGGAAATGAAAGGATTGAGTTAAAGTAAAATTAGAAGAGATAATCTTTAGGTAACATATTTTTTGGGGTCAAATGCCAAAAATAAAATGGGTTAAGGGGGGTGACAATGATACCAAGCTGTTTCATAGGGTTGCTAATGGGTAAGGAAAAAGAAGTACATTAAAAAATTAGAGGTGGCCCAAGGAGTATTTTGTGGATAGAGAAGATCAAATTGTTAATGAAACTTTTTACTTGAATCGAATCTTTACTTGGATGGGGGAGTCATGAGGCTAGGGATTGACGGTTTAGATTTGATACCTGTTGATGATTCCAAAGCAAGATGGTTGGAGAGACCCTTCGATGAGATGGAGATTAGAGAGGCGGTCTTTGAGAATAAAGCACTTAGATTGGACAGGTTCTGTATGGCAGGCTTTCAAGATTGTTGATATGTAACCTTGTATGAATTGATTAAGTTCCCCATTGGGAAAGCTATAGAGGGTAATAGGGGTGGACAGTGGAAAGGGATTTGGTGATTGTCTTTGCCGAATTTTATGAGACAAAAGAGTGATTAATTTATGTACAAATGTGTCTTCATTTGTTTGATACCTAAAAAAGAAAATTCATTGAAGATTGGCGACTTCAGACCTGTTAGTTTGGTCACATTCTAATACAAGATTTTGGGAAAAGTGCTATTAAAAAGACTAAGGGCTATTGGGGGGGGGATATTGTATCTTTGGCTTAGGGTACTTTTGTGAAGGGCCTGCAAATTTTAGATGTTGTCTTGGTGGTGAATGATGTAGTGGAAGAATATATTGTGTTGACGAAGGAGGGCCTTATTTTCAAATTAGATTTTGAAAAAGCATATGATTATGTTGATTGGCAGTTTTTGGACTTTGTGATGCAAAGAAAAGGATTTGGGAAAAGATGGAGAAAGTGGATTTAGGGTGCTTGTCTACTTGAAATATGTCAGTTGTTGTAGTTAATGAAAACATAGGGAACACTTTTACGGCTTTTAGAGGGATGATGGGATAATCCTTGAGCAAAGTCTTTTTGGGTTCCAATGTTAGAAAAGAGTGGTAAAAGATTGGAGAAGAGAGCTTTGTTATCTAGAAGGGGGAGGTATACTTTGGTGTAGTCTATGATGAGTAGTATCCGATCTACTATTTGTCTTTGTACAATATTTTGGTTGGGGTTCCAAATGAAATTGAAAAAATGATGAGGGATTTTCTTTGGGAAGGTTGGGACGAGGGGAAGGACCACTTAGTGAATTGGGAGGTAGTTTTTCTCCCCAAGGCAAAAAGGGGACTAGCCATTGACAGCATTGTGGCTAGGAACATTGCTCTTCTTAGAAAGTGGCTGTGGAGATTTTCCATTGAGTGTGATTCATTATGGCATTTTATTATAAAAAGCAAGTATAATTGTTGATCTCCATGGCAATGTTTCATATTTTTTCACTTTTGTCTAGATTTCTTTCTTTGAAAGTGGAAAATTGTAAAAATGTCCCTTTTTGGGAGGATGTTTGGTTGGGTGATTCTTTTTTTGATGCAGTGTTCCAACATTTGTATTGAGTGCCTCGTTCTCATAATGCTTCCATTCCTACCTTGGCTTTGTTTTAATATGGCACCAATTTAATGAAATTTCAATTTCATTAGAAATTTTAATGATTGTCAAACTCTTGAGTTGGCATCTTTGTTGGCTTTTCATTGTCTCCAAATGTTGTGATAAGTCGGTTTGGCTAAGTCACTTTTCCATTTTATTTTCATGCAAGTCTTTCTTTGACAAAATCATTGATAAACCCAATGTCCGTTCTTTACCTCTTTGCAAAAGAAATTGGAAAGCGGTTGTGCCTCTTAAAGTAAAGATATTTATGTGGTCGTTGGCTCATGGAAGTGTTATGACTGATGATACCTTAAAAAAAAGGGAGCTAATCGCTATCTTTGTCTTGAATGGTGCATCATGTGTGGAAGGAATGAAGAATCTTTGGATCACTTATTCTTGTATTGGCCCTTGGCATTGGACCTATGGCATGGACTCTTTCATTTGGTAGATATCCATTGGCATTGGGTGTTGGAGACAAAATTATATTGTCAAAGATATTAGAAGATATGGAAGATATCAGAATATATGGAGATTCCATATTTGTGCTTATTATGATTGTTTGTATCTTTGAATTATTTCAATTCCTTAATTGAAGGGATTCGATTGCATCTCTCACTCTATATATATGGTGTATCATGCAAACAAGATATTAAGTTGAGCGAGTGAAAGATGTAGCCCATAGGGCTTTGTGCGTGTGGATTTAGGCTAATATTGGCTGAACCACATTAAACCTTTGTTCTTTCTTTTCTCTTTTCTGTCTATTATTTCTCCGTATTCAACTTTATTGCCTTATTACAAAATTCAACTTTGGGTACCCAGCAATATCCAAGAGCAAAGTTTTATCTTTTGGTAGACACTCACTCACTCTCTGTGTGGGGCAGGGGGAGGGGGGTTGCCCTGGGAGAAGAAAAAATAATCAAATTTTATTCTTCAACAAGGCTAGTAGGAAAATTCATATAAATAAATGCCGAATCAGCCTTTTCATTGCAACAAAGGCAATAACAATAAACATGCATCAATACCATAAAAAACATAGGCTTGGATATGTCCCTTCATGTTGGAAAGCTTATAGAAAGCATCAGATGCTTTTTCTGCCAAGGCACGGTACTGAATAGATGCAACCACATTGACAAAGACATTATCCTGAAAAGGAAACAATAATCACAATTTATAACTTGATCAAGTGTAATCAATTAAATTATATGCAAAATAACGAGAATCCACATCAGTCTTTGATTTGATGTTGAAAACAAAAATGCATTCCATGAAAAGGGAGAAGCACCAAACTGAGGGAGAGGTAAAATAAGGGATGTACGTATGCTTTTAATTGTTTTGTAGGGCTTTGGAGGTAAGAAAGCAGAAGTGTTGTGGTATTACATTGTATTCTCACTCTTTTGGGTTATTTGGTTGGAAAGGAATGCAAGGATATTTGAGGACAAGTTTGATGACATGGAGTCAGTGTGAGATGCGTCACTTGGCATAGTTTTGGGCTTCCATTTCTCCTCTGTTTAAAGGGACTCCGTTCTTTTTGATATGTAGAGATTGAAGAGCTGTTTGTAATGCATAAGTTGTTTCTCTGATATGTTTGGTGCTATATTTTCTTTCACTTGTAGAGGACTCCTTGTCCTCCCTTTGTACCTCTTTTTATTTTTTTGTAATAAATATATATGTTTTTTTGTTGGTGATCATAAAAAGAAGAAATAAGTATTCTTTAGACTTTGAATGCATTGGAAATAGGTAGTATTCATATTTGTTTAATATTTGTTGTCTTGAAAATCTAAGAGCTATGAATGAAAGCCATAATTATTTAGAAGGCTCATCGTTCCCTGTTTCTAGTGTGCGCTTTAGTTTTCGAATTTGTCATTTAGCTTCACATGTCTACGAGCTTTTTGGACCTTTCACAGGGACCAACAACAAGGACCGAGATGAATAGGGAACGGGAACTACTGTTTTCGTTTCGGGATTTGAATAGGTTGATTTCTTTGGATTGAGAATTTTTTTTTAGTTATTGGGACTTTTTTTCTTTTACGACCTACTTTGGCTTTCTACTTTCTGCAGGACTAGAAAAGTTCTACATCATAATGTTTCTTAACAATATGCAAACAATATAAACAATTAATTGCTATATTTCAACGATAGGAATCAAAGAAAAGGAATAAAAATCCCATTACCAGGAATCTCATTTCTAGTAGCCAGATTCCTGTGTAAATGCAATTCAGGTGTTTGGATTAGTCAAGAATTCTCTATGGAAAATGGTAAAAGATCACATAATATATTTTGTTTTGTTTTGTTTATATCTTCAAAGCTTTAGGAATGTGATATGCCATGGAGAGGCATGGTAATGAGATTCTCGCTTAGTGTGCGGTTATCTCATTTGTCCTTCGGAATGTAACTGGTTAGATTACATATCTTGGATGCACCCAAACAGCATAATGGAGGGTTGGTATGAGATTCACATTCCACCTTTTTATTCTTGCCATCCAAATATAGCTAAGCATTGCTACATGTTGAGTTTTAGTTTGAAGTGGTGTATGCTGATCACACATCATAATCCTCGATGTTGATGGCTTTCATGGGCCAAAATGTTAATGGTAAACTTACGTAAAAAATTGTTGACGTTGCATGCCTCTTTCCCCCTCTTTCCTGCTTTCAATCTGTATTGGGTTTGTGTTCATTTTGCAATATGGCCAGTATTTGATATGTAATGTTACTATACTCCAGCATATATTTGTTCTGGGGTTGCTGATCTCTAGCAGATACCAACATTTAAAAGGGCAAATTACAAATACACCCCTTGAGGTTTGCTTAAAATACGGATTACTCTCTGTGGTTTGGAACATTACAAATACATCATTTTCAGAATTTTTTAGTTAACATAATTAACTGAAAAAATAAAATTTCTACTTGCACTCCTGTACAAGATAAAATTACCTAAATTATTAATTGAAATAAAATTCTGACGTCATTAAAAACTGTTAATTGACTTGATTAGTTATTAATAAAAGGGGCTATTTGTTATGAAATTATAAACATCAAGAGGCGGGATGTAATTTTCAGAACCACAGGGGGCAAATCGTAATTTAAGCAAATCTCAGAGGGTGTATTTATAATTTACCCTATTTAAAATTATGAACTTTATTATATATCTGTGTGTCTTAAATGCTTGTAGGTAACATGGAGAGATGTTTGCTATTAATTGTAGTTTTATGAAAGAACCCTGAAGTGAGTTGCAACAGGCTGTTTTGGGAATAATAATTTACTGGAACAAGAATTGCCCCACAGTTGGAAGGTTTCTCCACTTTTATTTTTGGGGTGTTATTGATTGAGCATGAGCCAAGCATCTTATTATAACCATGTCTAGAAGCGCATAAACTAAAAGGTGTGGGCCATTATTTTTCTTTGGATTTGTTGACACTATGAAGCGTCGGCCATAATTTTTTTTTTCATTATATATATATACTAGGCTTTCTAAGTGTTAAGAATATGTTCCTCTGAACCCATGATTAAGGATGTCCCTGAAGAAATCCATATAATTTAATTATTTTGCAAATTTTATCAGTTTAACACGTTCACATTACATGCGATTGTACTTCCTATGGCAGGTTCTGTCTACAATGTGTGAGGAGCTTCCTTCTGATGGAGTTCTCTTAATATATTTATCAGCTTCAGGTAACACGAATTTTTAGCTCTGCTTAATGCCTTTTTTATTTTTCATTGAATCTGAGATCATTCAAATTGCTTTTGATGGCTTATGTTTACATCATTTAAATTGCTTCAGGAAGCGATACATCTGGTAGCCTAAACCATTCTTCTAGGCAAGGTGAAGGGGATAGCTTAAGTGCCCTTACTTGTGGCTTACATATTGGTGCTCGTGGAAATGGAGGTATTCTACAAACTCATGAATACATTTAGTATAGATAAATCCTGGGAGGAACTCATTATGTGAACTTCTAGTAGTTGTCTTGTCATCATTACATGTATGTCCCAGTATGATTCCTATTGTTATTTATGCCTGTTCCTAGGCAGGACATTAATGCATCATCTTTATTAAATTCAGAGCAAATGGAACCTTTCTGGCCACTGTTGTATTCTGCAAGGTATGAAGCATGGGTACTCCAAAAATGGTACCGTACGAGTACCGGATACACCGAATACATGCCGGGTACGACAAATACGTTTGGGTACGTTGTGGGTATGGCAAGAGTACGATGAGGGGATTTTTTTTTTTTTTGCAGCTGCTAGAATTTGTTGCAGCTTTTATTATTCTTCTTTCAACTTCGAAAATCATTCCAATACCCTTTACCCATGAGTCATGGTTTTGCTCTTTTTTGCATCCTGTTTTAGACAATCAAAAAAGAAAAAGAAAGAATTATACAACTTTTTAGACAAGCTGTTCTCTTTTTCGTTTTGATATTGAAATTTTGATTTGTATGTTGGATGTTTAGCTATAAATTTAAAAAAAAAAAAATAAACTAAATATTGACGTACCCTAGCTGTACCCGTACCCATACCCATACCCATACCCATACCCAACTTTTTAAAGAATTTGTTGTATTGGTGTACCCGTATTGTACCCGCCCCCGCACCTGCACTCGTATCCACACCCACACCCACACCCACACCCGTGCTTCATAGTCTGCAAGTCCTCACCCATTTTCCCATGGATGGCCTTCTTAATTAAGTCATCCAGTAACAGCTTCCTTGACAGTGCTTTGAATTATTGTATTTTCAGAACATTAACTTTTTCAGATATTGGAGTTGGTTGGATAGGTAAGTAGTCAACAGCTAAAAGCAAATACTTATTAAAATGCAATGACTAAAGGTGCTTTAAAAATGCACATGCCACTGGAGCAGCAGAATATTCCGCTTAATTAAAAAAGGAGACCTTTGTCTTTGGAGTTCATTCCCCATCTAGAGTGGAGATTGTCCGAAGGTACGATTCCGATCCTTGATTTGATGAGTTTGATCTTTTCTTTTGAGGGTTGAGGACAAGAGAAGAGTAAGGGCAATCAAAGCCAACGCATCTTAGCGGCATACAGATTCATTTCATGGGTACCCTCATCCACGAATCCATACAGCATATGAAGGGGTGTGGATCCATTTGTGTAAATAAATCCAGAAGTTTCCTCCTATTTTGACACTAGAGACTCATCTTATTCCTTGCTCCCAGCCAATTTATTTGGAAGAGTACATGTTCTCCCTAAAGTTAATGTTTGACATGATTTGGTGCCCCCAAGATGGTCAATACTAACGTTATGCTTCAACTGCAAAGATCATTTAAAGCTTTTTGCCACGTTTGTGCTGATGTATAATTGTGGAACAATAAATTAGTCATTAATACACTGACTTTTCAATCCAATATGGAAAAGTATTTTCTTGGATTAGGTTGGTAGTGCCCTTTTGTGTCTCGTCCAATTTGGTATTGACTGTCATTTTAGTAAGAATAGAGGAAATGCAATGCAAGTTTTCTCTAAGCCTGCTGGAGGAGGCTTTGCCACTATTAGCTCTTGTGGAGGATCCTTGGGAGTTGCTAATTTAACATTATGGTGTGTTGGGAATTTGTACTCCTTGCTCCCTAGTAGTTCCCAAGCTTGGGTTCCTGGAGACAAAGCTGTGTATTAAGAGGGATGTTTGGGATTTGGCTTTTAAAAATGTGGATGTGGACCTTTAGTGGATCTTGAATGCATGCCATTATTTTGACGTAAAAGAGGACGTGAAAAAGCCAGAATAAATCCCCTCTTACATTTCTAATTTCTTTGAGAAATTCTATGAGAAATGGAAAAGGAGATAAATGGTTAGTTGTTTTGTTAGCCAACTGTTTCTTTCATTATCTAGTGGACACTTGGAAGTTTTAGATAATTATTCAGATGTATTTTGGCACTGGCAAAAGAATTCATTTATTGCCCTTTTGGCCCCCTTTTTAAGTTCTTTCAACCAATGTTACATGGACTCTTTCATTTCTCCAGTAACCTCGTCCACTGAAAATGCGAAGGTAAGGATGTGGGATATGTGTCTGACATGCGTACCTAATTTAGTCACTTGGATCCTCTAATTTTATATGATGTTTGAAGTAGTTCACACTTTCTAGTAAAGAAATATTTTTGCCTCACGTGGATGCGAAATAGAGATTTCATATTTTTCTTAAGAGGTCATTTGGGAATTGGCTTTTTGTCTTTTTAGCTTTTTTATGAGGTGAAAAATATGTTTAGGAATGACTTTTTTTAGTTGTATAGAAAAATGTGAATGACTACTGTGTATGATTTGACTTTTTAAGTAGTTTTTTTTGACTTCCCCCCCCCCCCCCCCCCCCCCCCCCCCTCCAATTTAAACCATTCTGAATAGTGTGCTGTTAACTGATAGAGTGTAGTTTTTGTTAGATGGATGACCTAGAAAGGAAAAATGGGATCCAAGTAGTTTCACCTTTGTTGGTTTCTTAAATTTTGTTTCTTTTCACATTGTATGCTGCACATTTGTTAATTGTTCTTAGTCTTGCAAATTCATTAGTTTTAGACTTCACTAAAGATTGAGATTTTCTGTAAACCCATTATAATACCAAATTTTTTTCCCCTCAGGTTTAGATTGCATTTATCCTTGCGACTTCATTCCATTCACAAGAAGGCCACTGCTTTTAGTTGTTGAAAGTGACAACAGTACAGCATTCAAGGCAAGTATCCTATTGTTACTTTGTGTTTATCCTCCTCTGCCAAGTAATGCACTAACACTTTGTTAAAAAAATTATATGTTTCACAAATAGCGATATCAAACATTACTGATAATCTCATTGGTGAGTTCGTAATTAATTAGAAGAGAAAAGGAGGGGACTTCATGCCCTGGTTTATATTTCAATAGAAATTGATATGCACAAACTGTTACATGGTCTTGAGTAGAACTCACCCCAAAAGCTAGCTTTATGGGGTGAGGGTACCCTCACGGCTTATATGTTTAATATTATTTTTAGTATTTAGGCGATGTGGGACTTTGCTTCATACCATCCCTCACGCCCAGCGTGCTCACTTGATAGTACTTGCGGCGTGTAGGCTAGGAACACGCCTCCTACCCATACGTTTCGGCTCAGATACCATGTTACACGGTCTTGGGTAGAACTCACCCCAAAACCTAGCTAGTAAGGTGAGGTTGCCCTCATGGTTATATGCTTAATATTACTTTAGTACTCACGCGATCACATCCTCCCTTACGCCCAATGTGCTTACTCGGCAGCACCTGCGACGTGCAAGCGATGGACACGCACCCTACCTATATTATTGATAACTGAATTAATTATTACAATACTAAGCCAATATTAGATAGGTAAAACATAAGAAACCCTAAAATGCTAAATACATAGCTTATGACTAAACTACCCTCAAATACTAAGGTACCGTTTGGTAACACTTACGTTTTCAGTTTTCTGTTTATATTTACAAAAATTTAAAAAACTCAAATAAAAACTTGTTTGGTAAAATTTTTGATTTATAAATAAGTGGTCTCAGTTTATAAATTTGGCTAAAAAATGAAAACACAAAAAATGTGTTTCCGTTTTGAGTTTTCAATTTTTTTTTTTACCATCCAACACTAGTCACCACCTGCTACATTTTCCACCGTCTTCCGCCACCACCACTCACCACCCACCCGCCCGCCACCACCACCTGCCACCACCACTCACCACCACCTGCCACCACCACCACTCACCACCACCTGCCACCACCACTCACCACCCGCCATCACCCACCTGCCACCTACTCGCCATCACCACCCACCCCTCGCCGCCGCCACCACCACCACCGCTACCACCACCACCACTACCCACCACCCACCTGCCATCCACCGCCTGCCACCACCACCCGCCAACACCACTCACCACCCACCTGCCACCACTTGCCACCACCAGCCACCACCTGCCACCACCAGCCACCACCACCACCACCACCATCACCCACCACCCACCTGTCACCACTACCACCACCCACTCGTTATCACCTACCAACCGCCACCACCCGTCATTCGCCATCCACCTGCCACCACCCGCCACCACCACCACCGCCACCACCCACTCGCTACCACCCACCATCAGCCATCGTCACCCACCATCACCACCCGCTACCACCCACCACCACCCGCCATCCGCCACCCACCACCCACCACCACCCACTCGCTACCATCCACCACCCGCCACCACCCACCCGCCAATGTCACCCACTCACCCACCACGACCACCCGCCACCACTACCCATCCGCCACCACCCACCACCTACCACCACCCGCCACCCACCTGCCACCACCACCACCCATTAGCTACCACCCGCCACCGCCACAGCCACCGTCACCGTCACCCACCCACCCACCCACCACCACCACCACCACTACCACCCACCACCCGCCACCATCACCCACCCACCCACTCACCCATCACCACTACCAGCTACCCACCACCCACCGTCACCACTTTCCACCACCGTCTTCCGCCGCCACTTGCTACCATTTGCCATTTCTCACTCTTTTATATTTTTAAATTTTTAAAACATTTTGTCAATTACTAAACGCGTTTGTAGTTTATGTTTTTCTAAAAATAAACAAAAAATAAACAAAAATTAGTTTATAAAATTTTTGTAAATATAAACTGAAAACGTAAACGTTACCAAACACACTAATATAACATAACATAATATCTCACCCCTTCCCTCCCCTCTCCTCTCCAAACTTATAATGTGAGCGCAGAGAATATAGAGTTTGCCAAATAAAAAGCAAAAACAAGCAGTCGTGTGAGTCTTGGTGAAAAAATCAGTCAACTGAAGAGACAAAGGCACAAATGGAAGAGTAATAGTGCTGGCTTGAAAGTGATATCGAATGAAGTGGAAGTCTATTTCATTGTGTTTGGTGCGTTCATGAAAGACAGAATTATGCGCAATCTGAACAACACTCTGATTGTCACAATATAACGAGACTTAGAAAATATGAGGAAGAAGAACTCCGAAAAATATGAGGAAGAAGGAATATATTTCTGTTATATTCAAAACTTCTTATCTTACAAGACCAAATGACACTCCTTATATAGGAGATATTACAAACATCATTATAACCCATTATATGCCATTTACATATTATATATTACCACTATCTACCACTAACATATTATATACATGCCACTATCTACCACCAACACCACTATCTCATATTCTATACATGCCACTATCTACCACCAACACCACTATCATATTATATACATGCCACTATCTTATTATTAACACAAATTTCCAGCACTCCCCCTCAAGCTGGTTTGAAGATATCTTCCATAGCCAGCTTGCTAGTCAGCTTATCAAATTGCTTCTTGTGTAGTCCCTTCGTTAGCACATCAGCTAATTGTTCACCTGTTGGAAGGTAGGTCATACAGATTATGCCAGCATTGATTTTCTCCTTGATGAAATGTTTATCCACTTCTATATGTTTTGTGTGATCATGTAGAACTGGATTATGAGCTATAGATATAGCTGCTTTGTTGTCACAATAGACCTTCATAGGTGTCGGGTGAGAAAGCTTTAATTCTTCAAGAATTCTTTTAATCCACATTACTTCACAGATTCCATGGGCAACAGTTCTGAACTCTGCTTCTACACTACTTCTAGCTACCACATTCTGTTTTTTACTCCGCCATGTAACTAGGTTCCCACCTACAAAGGAGCAGTATCCGGATGTTGATCTCCTGTCTGTAACACTTCCTGCCCAGTCTGCATCTGTGTATACTTCAACTTGAAGATGTCCATGTTTCTTGAACAGTAAGCCTCTCCCTGGAGTTCCTTTCAAATATCTTAAGATCTTATAAACGGCCTCAAAGTGCTCTGCCCCCGGTGAGTGCATGAACTGACTTACCATGCTGACTGCAAAGGCAATATCAGGCCGCGTATGAGACAAGTAAATCAATTTCCCTACAAGTCGCTGATATTGTTCCCTCTCTTTGACTTCTTCAGCCTTAGCAGCTTGTAACTTCAAGTTAGGCTTGATCGGAGTCTCCACCATCTTACAACCAAGCATACCTGTTTCTCCAAGGAGATCAAGAACATATTTTCTCTGATTAACGAATATACCTTCCTTGGATGTTGCAAATTCCATTCCGAGGAAATACTTGAGGGCTCCCAGATCCTTAATGTGAAATTCTTTTGCGAGTTTCTCTTTGAGGGCTGCTAACTCTGCTTCA
The DNA here is from genome assembly GCF_055761805.1 of Camellia sinensis. Lineage (NCBI taxonomy): Eukaryota > Viridiplantae > Streptophyta > Magnoliopsida > Ericales > Theaceae > Camellia > Camellia sinensis. Next base: position 91,171,315 of record NC_138965.1, read on the forward strand.
TCATTACCAGTTAAAATGATGTCATCAACATAAACAATCAAAATTGCAATTTTACTGTCTTTTGAATGTTTATAAAATATTGTGTGATCTGCTTGACTCTGCGAGAAGCCACAACTGATAACTGCCTTCCCAAAGCGTTCAAACCACGCTCTTGGTGATTGTTTGAGTCCGTATAATGACTTGTTCAATCTGCATACTCTGTCGCTTCCAAGTCTCTGCTCAAATCCCGGCGGTAGGCTCATGAACACCTCCTCTTCAAGATCACCATTGAGAAATGCATTTTTAATGTCAAGTTGATGTAGAGGCCAATCTGAATTTACTGCAAGAGATAACAGTACTCTGATGGAATTTATTTTAGCAACAGGAGCAAACGTTTCCTGATAGTCGATCCCATAAGTTTGAGTGAAGCCTTTAGCCACCAGTCTCGCCTTGTATCTCTCAACGCTTCCATCTGCGTTACATTTTATCGTAAACACCCATTTACACCCAACTGTTTTCTTGTCTTTGGGTAGATCAACTATCTCCCAAGTACCACTTCTCCTTAAAGCATTCATCTCCTCCATGACTGCTAATTTCCAATTCGGATCATCCAATGCTTCCTGTATATTCCTTGGAACAAACAAGTGTGAAATCCTAGATGTGAAAGCTCTATGGTTTTTAGACTATCTTTGATAGGAGAGGTAATTTGCAATAGGATGTTTAATACAATTTCGGACACCTTTCCTAATTGCTATAGGAACATCAAGGTCGGAAATAGAAGGAATAGGATTACCTAAAATTTCGATGCCAGAACTCGGGTGGACATTCGGGTCATTAGGATGGACATTCGGGTCATTATTCCTCAGATGAAATCGCTTCCTAGTATAAACTTGAAGCTCAGGATTTAGATCATTTTGTAGTACTTCTCCCCCTAAACAAGAATCTTCTTGACTAGGCACCATAGAACTTGGTTCTCCTAAGTGATCATTATCAGACAGATGTGGTTTTTGTGTAGGATAAATGACATTGGGGAGCGGGATAGAAATATCCCAAAAACGGTCTTCTACTCCACTTGTCTCCCCCTGAAGAGAAGTGTTGGGGAAAGAGGATTTTGTTTCCACAAATGACACATCCATACTCACATGAAATTTCTTGGTTTGAGGATCGAAACACTTATACCCCTTTTTGTTTGAGGAATAACCCAAAAAAACACATTTTATAGCACGGGGGTCAAGTTTTGAACGAAATTGACTGGGAACATGATCATAGGCAGTACATCCAAAAACTTTGGCGGGTAAATCAGAAAACAACCTCGTGTCAGGGAAAAAAGTTTTGAGACAATCAAAAGGTGTTTTGTATGTTAACACCTTTGTAGGCATCCTGTTTATCAAATAAGAGGCTGTTAAAATTGCTTCACCCCATAAATATTTAGGAACATGCATGTAAAACATTATAGCACGTGCTACTTCAAGTAGATGTTTATTTTTTCGTTCTGCAATGCCATTTTGTTGAGGGGTATCCCGACATGTAGATTGATGAAAAATCTCTTTTTTTTCCAAAAACTCACCCAACTGCTCATTGAAATATTCTGTTCCATTATCAGAATGTAAAATACCAATTTTGGTTTGAAATTGGTTTTCAATCATATTGTAAAAATTTGTGAATAAATTTTTCACGTCAGATTTTTTATTCATCAAATAAATCCAACATAAGCGGGTATGGTCATCAATAAATGTAACAAACCATCTTTTACCAGAAAGAGTAGTGATTTTAGAAGGGCCCCAAACATCACTATGAATCAAATAAAAAGGTTTGGAAGCCTGGTAAGGTTTTGGCAAATAAGTAGAGCGATGAAATTTTGCAAAAATGCAACTTTCACAATGAAAAGAAGAACAATCAATCCCTTTAAATAATTCTGGAAATAAATGTTTCAGATAAAGAAAACTAGGATGTCCTAGCCTATAGTGCCATAGCATTATTTTTTCTCGAACAGAGTTTGAACTAGTACTATTAAAGCTCTGAGCTTTTTTATTACTAACATGTACTTCATCAAAGTAGTAAAGACCTTCAAGCATCCTAGCACGCCCAATCATCATCCCCGAGTTCTGGTCCTGAAATTCACAAAATGTAATACGACAATTAGAATCCTTAGATAGTTTACTGACAGACAAAAGGTTACAGGCTAAGTTGGGGACGTGAAGAACAGCATTGAGATTAATTTTCTCAGTTAGTTTAATAAATCCTTTTCCTGCAATAGGTGAAAAACTACCATCGGCTATTATGATTTTGTCATGACCAGAACAAGGGAAATAGGTACTAAATAAATGGGAAAAACTAGTCATGTGATCGGAGGCACCGGAATCTATGATCCACGGAGAGAAGTTTAGGCAAGAGAAGGCTTTAGGATTTCTACCTGTTTGTGCCAACAAAACACTAGGAGTACCGGATGAGGAGTTGGATTTTATCAGCTTTAAGAGTTGATCAATCTGCTCTTTGTTGAAGGGACCTGAATCGGCTTCATTAGCGGTAGGAAAGCCACGATTCTTCTCTCCTTGTTTGCTGCTTTTCCAGTTGACAGGTTTGCCATGGATCTTCCAACACGTTTCGCGTGTATGGCGAGGCTTGTTGCAAAAATCACACCAGACCCGTGGCTTATCATCAAACCTGCGCTGGTAATTTGCAGCCTTGTTGGCCGCAGCATCGCTAATTAAAGCAGAAATTTCAATTGATTCACCAGTACCTTTTTTCTTAAGCATGACGCTCCTTCGGCTCTCTTCCCTTCTGACTTCGGCAAATACTTCGCCAATGGATGGGAGAGGAGGTCTGCCAATAATTCTTCCTTGCACTTCATCGAACTCAATGTTGAGGCCGGCAAGAAACTTGTAAATACGGCTATCTTCCACAGTTTTCTTGTGGTGGTTGCAGTCGTCAACCGATTTCCATTCGTATGTGTTGAAGATGTCAAGATCCTGCCACAACCTTTTCAACGAATTGAAATATTTGGTGACGGAATCATCTCCTTGACGAATCTCTCCCAACTTCAAAGTTAATTCGAAAACTTGAGATTGATTTCCTAGGTCAGAATACATCTGACTAACATTATCCCACAACTCTTGTGCAGTAGTATAGCACATGTAATTAGAGCTTATATCCTCCTCCATGGAATTGACCAACCATGTCATAACCATGGAGTTTTCAGCGTCCCAACTGTCGAATAGCGGATCATTAACAGCAGGAGCCTTCTTGTCACCAGTGATGTAACCGATCTTTCCTTGCCCACGGATATACATCCGGACAGATTGTGACCAGCGGAGAAAATTATCACCATTTAGGCGGATGGTGGTGATTTGGACAGAGTGAGAGTTGGACGTTTTCACAGGAATGGCAGCGGCAGGGGTTGAAGTGGTTTCGGACGTGACTTCCGACATGGCTATGACGGTTTTAGGGCTGCTGTGTTTTTTGTTGCTCTGATACCAACTTAGAAAATATGAGGAAGAAGAACTCCGAAAAATATGAGGAAGAAGGAATATATTTCTGTTATATTCAAAACTTCTTATCTTACAAGACCAAATGACACTCCTTATATAGGAGATATTACAAAAATCATTATAACCCATTATATGCCACTTACATATTATATATTACCACTATCTACCACTAACATATTATATACATGTCACTATCTACCACCAACACCACTATCACATATTCTATACATGCCACTATCTACCACCAACACCACTATCACATATTCTATACATGCCACTATCTACCACCAACACCACTATCATATTATATACATGCCACTATCTTATTATTACCACAAATTTCCAGCAACGAGGTAGGAGAAGGAAGTAACACACCCATATTAGAAAGAAGCTAGCAAAGCCACACAATTTCAAAAGTAGCATGAGCCGTAGCATGATATTCAGCTTCAACGGTAGAGTGAACAACAACTGATTGTTTCTTACTTTTCCAAGAGATGAGAGAATCACCAAGGAAAACACTAAAGCTGGAAGTAGACTTGCGATCATAAATATCTCCAATCCAATCTGCATTAGCATAAGGATGAAGTGTGAAATCAGAGGAAGAGGAGAGAAATAAATATTGGAGCAAAGTACCATGAATGTATCGAAGAGTGCGTAAGAGACCAGCCTAATGAGTGGAGTGAGGAGCATAAACAAACTGGCTGAGAATGTGAACAACATAGGAAATGTCCGGATGAGTCACCGTGAGATAAACCAAACAACCAACAAGCTCATGATAGGTAATGGGATCATCAAGCGGCACACCTTCACAACCAGGGAACTTAGCATGCAATTCAATCAAGTGTCAACAGCCTTACCATCTGTGAGATGAACATACCCCGTAGGAGAGGAAGCCACTTCAATACCAAGGAAATATTGAAGAGGACCCAAATCTTTAATCTCAAATTCACAGAAGAGCTAACGCTTAAAATCCTAAATAACAAGGAGGTCGGAGCCAATAATAATCATATCATCCACATGTAATAGAAGAAGAACAATATAGTAGAAGTCCGACGAATAAAGAGAGTAGAATGATGTGTGTGGGCCAGAAACCAAGGTGGAGAGCGACCGAGTGAAAGCGATCATACCAAGCCTAAGGAGACTGCTTAAGAACATACAAAGCTCAACGAAGACGACAAATAAGACCAGTGGAATGAGAAGGCCAGGAGGAGGCCGCATATAAACTTTTTTAGCAAGATAGCCATTGAGGAAGACATTCTTGATATCAAGCTGAAAAAATGAAGCCTTTTCAACCAGATAGTCATTGAGGAAGGCATTCTTGACATCAAGCTGAAAAAGTGGCCAATGAGACATAGCAGCCATAAAGATGAGAGTGCGAATAATGGTCATCCTAGCAACTGGAGCAAAAGTTTCTTTATAGTCAATCTATGCTCTTTAGAGAAACTCTTAGCAACCAAGCGAGTTTTGTATCTTTCCAAAGAACCATCAAAATTTGTCTTAACCTTGTATGCCCATTTACACCCAACAAGATTCTTACCAGCAAATAAAAGAACCAACTCCCAAGTTTGAGTCTTAGCAAGAGCAGTCAACTCATCATTCATGGCAGCCACCCAATTAGGATCATGACATGCTTCTTTGTAAAACCTGGGCTTAAAGTAAGTATGGAGACAAGAAAGAAAAGAGCGATAGGAGGAAGAGAAACATGTAGTAGAAAAACCTAATCTTACCGTGGGATGACGATCATGAGCAGGATTATGACGGACAACTTGATTAGGATCCAAGGAGGCAGTGGGAAGAGCAACAGAAGTAGGAGGTGCCTTGCAATGAATGTAAACTAGGAGAGGAGCTGGTGTACTAAAGTAATATTAGGCATACAAGTGTGAGGGTATGCTCACCTTAATAGCTAACTTTTGGGGTGTGTTCTACCCAAGACCGTATAACATGGTATCAGAGCAGGTTCAGCAGCCATAGCCGTCGTTCACCTTCCAACGACCTTCCGGAGTTTCTTAATATTGTTTAAAGGTCACCACGGACCATCACAGCTCTCTCTCTTGCTTAGCAAGGTCGTTGCACCCTCTATCTCCCTCTGCCTTCGCTAGTCGTAGCCCTTTGTCTTTAGTACTTAGGCAATGTGAGACTTCGCTTCACACCCTCCCTTATGCCCAGTGTGCTTACTTGGCAGCACTTGCGGCATGCGGGCTAGGGACATGCACCCACCCATCCCTACGTACTTAGGCTCTGATACTATGTTATACGGTCTTGGGTAGAACTTAATCCAAAAGCTAGTTTTTTGAGGTGAGGGTGCCCTCACACTTACATGCTTAATATTACTTTAGTATTCAGGCAATGTGAGACTTCACTTCACACAAACATGTGAATCTCTCTCGATGGTTTCTGGGGCATAGAAATGGGTAAATTACAGCGACCAACATATGGCTCCCCCAACATTTACCTTCCTATTTTAAACAATGCTTTCTCTCTTTAGGCCATAAATTTTCTTTTAATTCATTCTAAAACCATGATTACTAATCTAGTTTGAAAGATCATGACAGCACGCGGTTGAAGAGTAAAATGTATTGTGGCTGTCCTAGATTGATGTTGATGTCAAGTAAACAAAGGATGAGATTGTGAGATTCGGGAATTAGCACGTGGCAGGGCTCTTTTTTATTTTATTTTATTTATTTATTATTATGAGAATGCTAGGAATGATCAACTCCATTTGCTTGGAGGAGTGTTATAGGGTGCATGTATCCCTAGTGTCTCCTGTACTTGGGCTGTACTCTTTGATTTGTTTGTTAGTCATGTTCTGTTGAGTTGGTGAGGCTGGGGTACATGTACATAATCACAGCCATCTTCTGTCAATACTGAAGCTAGGATTCATGAAAGGCATCTCCGTATTCTCCCAATTCTCTATTGGAACAAATAGAATCCTTTGATGAGGTTTATTATAGGGCTTTGCTTCATACAAAATCTCATCGACAATTACTTCGGATGGAAGGTTCTTCAGGAAATCAGAGCCAAGCATGATGATCACAACGAGGTGTAACTAGTGGTTCAAATTCCACTGTACTTCCTCAAACACTCTTGGTATATCTTATGTATAAAGCCACATTTCTAAAGTTGTGATGTGAATTTTCTGCCATGAGTTATGATTGTGCTCTGATATGACATAACTTGGTTTATCTGGAGAAGATAAAATGTTGATATGGAACTGAAGTTAGTTTATTCTATTCAGTTAGCCTCATTTAGTTACATTTGCTCAGAGAAAATGGTTTGCCTCTTCTATACAGAAAATTATCAATCTGACAGGTTGATATTTTATTTTCAAAAGTTTTCTGAGCCAGATTTTCCATAAAACAAATTTAGCACAGCCAATTATTTTTTAAAATCATATTGAAGATAATTAGGGTTTTCATTTGCACAGGCTATAAATGGAGCTGAAAAAGGGGAGCCAGCTGCACTGCTCCTATCTCCAAGCTCTTCTTCTATTATGCCTCACCCAAATGGAAGCCTATTCACCAGCTTTCTCACAGCTCCTTTGCAGGCTTTTTGCCTCTTGCTCGGTATTTCAGGCTCTGATAGTGAAACGGTGAGGGCAATCAACACTGCTATCCATACTTATTCGCTAATTGCTTAATTTGTTGGTAAACTAAAAAAATGCTTCAGGATACATGCAACAAGGCTGAGAACTTACTTTCCTCGTTACTAAATGACTGGGGAATGACGTTAGCAGCTTCAGACACCCTTGACCCTGTTTGGGCTCAAGTTTTAAGCGATCCATTTCTAAGGCGACTTCTATTACGGTATGCCAAGAATTTCTTTTACTTTTTGAGTTGTGAGGATTTATCTTCTGTCTCTGTTTGATTGCATCTTCAAAACCACTGGTACTTACAAATATTGTTGAATTAGTGAATTTTAACATAACATGGGAGTATTTTAGATTGAGATAAAATTTGATTTTCAATTTTATGGCAATGAGAAAATGGAACTTGTGTGTTTTACCAAGATTTCTTGGAAATGAAAAGGAATTGTGGAATCGGAAGTAAGGCTGTGTTTGGTTTGCCTTTGGAATCATGATTCCAAAGGCAAAATTTTAAAAACACTTCAAAATTCATAACCAAACACATAACTTAAAATTATTCAAAACTTAATTCAAAAATTAATTTCAAAACTTTAACCAAACACACAGTTCAAAACTTAATTCAAAACTCTTTTGACGATATAGTGTTGAAGATGGTTAGTAATAAGATTGTTAAATTATTTTTATAAAAAATCTAAAAAAAATAATTTCTATATTTAAAAAATATCTAAAACAAATATATTATTATTTTTTTCAAATAACAGGTTGCAATTGCCACAAAAAAAATAAAAATAAAAATTGTGCTGTTCTGGTCAATAGGCTGGACGTCCGGGAGGATGTCCGGTGACTGGGTTGACCCAATCCGCTCTTTTTAAAATTTAAAAATTCCTTTCAAAACTCTTTTCAAAACTCATAATTAAACAAATTTTTTCTTTTCAAAACTCAACTCACAATTCCACACTTAAATCACAACTCCAAAAAGAGAATTACAATTCCAAACTAAACCAAACGCAACCTAAGTTTTTTATTTTTATTTTTAAGTTACTGATTTATGATTTTGGAATCTTGCCCCAACCGCTTGACTAATTTGTGCATGACATGTCACGCAGTCAGTGGAGTCTGTCAAAAATCCTTGAAAATAGACTCTATTAGGTTTCTCTTAAAATTATGTGCCTAACGTTTGGATTTTTGATGGCATTGCCGTTCGCTTTTAAAGAAAGACATTGGAGAGTTTCAACCTTCAAGCATTTTGCCTCTAATTTAATCATCTAGGTAAGATGAATTCATGCCAAGTGACCTATATAATTGGATGAACCAGATAAATTTCTTACTAAGAAGCCCAACTTAGATTTTAATGTTCAAATTTTAGATTGATTTGCTTTGTTTCTGAGGGACTTTTGAGATATCCCTTTGGAAGAAAATAGGTGTAAATGAGAGCTAGTGAGAAGGGACCACATTCTTCATCAAGAGGAAGCATTTATATGTAGATTGAATGGATATTTAAATCATGGAGGCAATTTAGTACCCTTTTTTTAATTTTAATTTTAATTTTTTTGGATGTATGGCATTTCTAAGTTAATGTTGTACAAAGTCTAAGTTGGTGTTTGGATTCCTGATTCATCAAGGGAAAAGAAATAGAAAGTAAAATAGATTACTCATACATGCTCATTTTTATGGGTAACTAAACAAAAAACTGAATATTTTGACAAATATATATATATATATATATTCTTATTTACATAACCCAATCAAAAAAGAGAAAAAACTAGCATCTACTTCATTTTCCTTTCATATCTTTTTCTGTAATTTTTCTTCTCTACAAACTGCTCCACAAATCCAAGATCCAAACATGCTATTTTGGGAAGATGGTTATAATCAGTTTTTTGGTAAAAAACTGCTTATAAGCAACTTTTTTGTGAGAGAGGAAGTGAGTTATAATATGGGAAGTGGATTATAACCCACTTTCCAAAAAGGGCCACGTTTCAGACTAATCTAGATGCCTTCTAGTAATTTGGTATATTTGTAGTTGTAAAATTTTCATGCTTACCCAAAAAAAAAAAAAAAAAAAAAAAATTTAATTACCAAATTGTTTGATGAAAGAACTGCATGGAGTAGAGCAAATTTGGTGGGTATTCATCTTTCCTTGCATTAATCTATGTAAAATTGTTATATATATATATATGTATGTTTTCTCGTAATAATGTTGTGGTTAAGCTCCTTTGAATTGAATCTTGCAGATTCATATTTTGTCGGGCAGTACTAACACTGTATGCTCCTACATTCAACAAGAAAGAGTTTCTTCCTGAATGTATACCGTGCCTTCCAGAGGCTGTTCTACCTCTGGCTGCAAGATCTCAAACAGCAATTCTGCAGATAGCCAACCTCTTCGGTGCGACCAACAGTTTCATCTTCTCTGAAGGCATCACTCTTCCTGAGAGTAACGACGAATCTATGTCGTCGTCTTCATGAAGCTCGCTTCAATGCCGAAACTGGCTTCAAAATGTAACATTTCGTGAGTAATTAAATTTTTTTTTTGGTATGTATAATTTCATTCTTTTATCCTTAACTTCAATTTTTTTTTGTCGTTGGTTATTATGGTTTCTAGTGTTTTGGATCCTCATGGTTGGAAATATATGTCATTATGGTTTGTGATTCTGTAAATATCATATTTGTGAGCATTACAAGTCATATTTTCATTTTCCAATTATTCTACCAATGTAACAATAAGAATGGAACACACATCTTAAAGATGTCATCAAAATGCTAGAATGCTATCATATCAAACATGGTATATTTTCAAAATGATAATTTAGGGTTTAAGGGTTAGGATTTAGATGATATTTTCAAACATGGTATATTCTCACAAAAAAATAAAAATAAAATAATAATAATGATAATTGAGGACTGTAGGACAACCATTATGTTCTATTTGGTTTAATAGAATGGTGGAATGAAGTGGTGTGATTATTCCTCACTTCCTATGGATGACCATTTTCGTACAATGGTGAGTGATAATTTCAATTATAATGTATTTTTTATTATTTTTTGTCAATAAACGAATGTAAATGAATATTTCGATAGAATGATTATTTTATTTTTTTTCATTTCAGTGAATCAAATATTATCTTAATATTTTGTTAACTAATGCTTCAACTATTAGGCCAATATGCCTATAACCTAAGGCCTGCATGACAAAAGGCTATTGGGCTTTTTTGAATCAATAGTTTTTATTTTGAAAAATTATTTTGGACTGTTTGGTTAAATTTATTTTAAACAGCTTTTGATTTCAACAATTTATTTTAACTCAAAAAAGTTAGTTTTGAAAAGTTGTTCACCACTTGCTTTTGATTATTAACTTATGCTATGGGCATGTTAATTTACAGTTATATTCTTAGGTTTTTGTATTTTTTATTTTTTTAAAAATAGAAAAAGACTTAAATAGACTATAGATTATTATTATTATTATTATTTTTTATTATGAAAAATATAGACAAGTAGTGAATAATAAAAAATAAAAATTAATTGAAAAAGTTAGTTCACAGTTTATTTAATAAACATTACTTAGCAACTTAAATCTATAATTTAACAGATATACCAAACAGATTAACAGTTTTTGATTAAAGTCATAATCTATAATCTATTAAGTTATAATTTATAATTTGTTTTAACAGTTATATCAAACGGGATCATTAATTCAAATATTTAAATTGGCTGCAATTATTGTCAAATTAGTTGATGAAATATTATTATTATGTTTTTGTTATAAAATTGGGGCAAGGCCCAAAGAAAAGGATTACATAAAAACTGGGCAATAGGATAAAAGTCCTTGTCGATCTATATCTAGGGGCTTTTTCCAAACAAAGTTTCTTTTGCATTTTATTTTCCAAACTAGGCCTAGTTTGGATAAGTTAAAGCGCTATTACAAATCGCGCTTTCACTGTGGTCAACAGTAGAAACGTTATTTCAAATAACGTTTTCTAAAAAAAATAAAATAAAATTATATGCACAGTGAAAGCGCTATTTCAAATAGCGTTTTCTTTAGAAAAAAAATTTTATGTTAAAAGCGCGATTTAAAACAGCGATTTATTAATTAAAAGCGCATTTTACAATAGCGCTTTCACTATTCATCAAATTTTGGGCTCCAAACAGTGAAAGCGCGATTTGTAATAGCGCTTTAGCTTAGTTTGAGAATTCCGTCCAAACTAAGCTTAGTTTGAAAAATAAGATGCAAAAGAGACTTAGTTTGGAAAAAGCCCCTAAAAAGCAGAGGAATGAACGCAGGAGTTCGAAGAACTTGTCGAGTGGCAAGGTATCTAGCTTCCTTGGCCAAACAAGTGACATTGCCAATCCCGCGAGAGATCTCCTGATTTCTTGGCACAGGTTAAAATTAAAGGCCCACTCTGTTCGTTCCATTAACGACTTGAATGACCTCTAAAGAACTTGTTTCAACGACAACAGCCCCGAAATCGTTCCTCTCAAGAGTTGGAGGTCAATCCACAAAGCCCAAAGTTACCAATGTAATGTTGAAAACGCATAATCCAATCCCCATGATCAATTCCTCTAGCACCAGCAAATCCATCAGGAACAACGGATCCATCAGTGTTCAACTTGACCCAATTCGAAGGACGACAACCCCATATGACCATCGCAAGTTCATGTCGCCTGGCTTGACTAAGCACTTGAGCTTTAATCACCTCCGCCAGTCTCTGCTTAATGATACCAATGGGCCGAAAGGGAGATTGAAAGGTAGGATCATGCAATTGTTGACTGTGCCAATACCAAAGAGAAGTTAGCGCATCCATAAACACCAAAGTCCACTGATTCTCAATGGTGCTGGGCCATGGTGGGGATCTCAAGTTAACATCCACCCATTTAACCAAAGGTGAGGAGAAGAATAGTAGCCAATGTGAGGGGGTTGGCAAAGGTATGGTTCTCAGCGTTTCTGAATTTGAAGAGGAGAAAGAGATGTGGGTTAGCAAGACAAAGTGGAATTGTATGGAAAAATCCAGTCTCTAATTCTTCCCTACTAACTGGGAAAGGCGATTAATAATAATGATAATAATAGAACTAAAAAATTAAAAAATTAAAAACTAGCCATATCCATGTATTGGGTACAAAGATCATTATAGAAAAATTAGTTTGATAAATTCCAGAAAAATGATAAACTATGTAATGGGAAGATATTAAGTACAATGAATTTCTACATTGTTGCATTAGAAAAAGCAATTGGTGTTTCACCAAACACTAACGATATATATATATATATATTTCCAATATTTACAAAATGACAGTAAATCATTCGAATTTATGAGAAATACCAAAAACTATGGTTTTCAGATAGAGTTTGGGAGAAAAAATATTTGAAATTTCCCTTTGCATACAGAGAAGTCGTGATAGAGACCAAATGGTTTTAGAATAGACCCCTTTTCTTTTTCTTTTTATTAATATTTTTTGACAATGGAAACAAATAATCTCTGTTTTTTTTATTAAAAAAAAAAAAAATTAAAAAAAAAAGCTTTTAACCACATTGGATCCTCTCCTTGTAGGGTTCCCATAATGTGTTACAGAGGTAATTAAGTAAACCTAATCATGACTAATTTGTTAAGTCTTTAACCATCCAATTGTAGAAGGAAAAACTAAACATTTTTTTAAAACCTATCTTAAACTGTTAGACACAACATTTGATTTAGAATTCGAAAATAGATTCTACATCATATCTCCTTTGTCTCTGTATTTCAAACCAATGATCACTTCTTTACTTGATGAAAGAGAGTCATCATGGGTAAAAAAATGTTTGGGATAGAAGACAGTAAGATAGGGTAAGTATGCCAGATTTGTATGTCTAGGCACTTGTTATTTTATAACAGAATATTAACCACTCCACCAATAATCACACGTGTGACATTTTCTTGATCACTCACAAAGTCAACCTCTCATGTGGAAGAATATGCTGTAGCAATTACAAGCAGAGAAGCTTCTGTCATATCCAAATCTTCATCCTTTGATTGATCGAGCAATGAAACCTCAAACTTGTGTACAACATTTGCTAAAGCAAGCTGCTGGAAATAATTTCGGCAATAATTAATTAAAGCAAATAAAATAAATAAAGGAAACAACAAAATTAAACCTTACAATACTTCTGCAGATGGTTTATGAATAAGTTTGTGATTGAGACCAATGTTTGAACACTGTGTCTTTAAGACAGAATTTCGTCCTCTCCAATGGTGCTTGAGAACAAGACGTCCTGTCTCCAAGATACAACAATCATCACAAAATGAAGGGAGTACACTCTTTGATTGTACATCGAACCAAAATTATGTTTTGCACTCACAAAATTCAGACTCACATAGATGAAGAATACAAGAAGAATGCTTGAACTTGAGGAATTTGGAATTAAAATATTGGAATGGGGGTTGCCTTTATATAGGCTTGTTGGTACCTGTTTAGTTTGAACAGAAAATGCACGATGGGACACGACCCATTTCTTTAAAATAAAGAGACATCATTCAAGGATTGCATCCTTTCATTCAATGGTCGCACTCTTTTGTTCAAATAGAGTCTATTTCAATTCACCACTGCCTTTATAAATTTTCCAACAATCCCCCACATGAATGAAATTGACAGAAACGAGAAATGCAACAACATGCAGACTATGTGAGTACAAATCTGGAAATATCCTGCATAGGATAGGTAGCTTTTGGCCTTGAAGTTTCCCTTGTAAAAGACTATCGGACTTACTGGCTGATCAGTGAACATGATGTCTTGAATTGTTCTGCCGTTGGTGTAAACCGAGACAATAGCCTATCACATAATTTTATTTCCATACACAACTTGATTCTATCAGTTGTGTCCATTTTGGTCCTGGACAATTCTTGGATTCATGCTTACTCTAGAGAATTTAGCCTTTTCAATTCTCATAGACCGGTCCAGTTCACACTCATATAGGTGATTCCCATGAAAAGTATCATGCTATACCCCACTTGAATTTCCAAGCTATGAGTCTCATTAAAAGCAAAGCTTAATCTATTTATTGCTGCAGGTAATCATGATCTCATCAAAGAAATGGATAAGAGTTTTACTCCTTAGTGATTCTAATGAGTCATTCTTAACTTGGTTGTCCCTTTGAACCTAGATTTTGGGATCTCCAGTCAATTAGGTTGGGTTTCCATTACGATAACTCTTAAGTGATAGGCTTTAATCCCATTCCCCTCGATGATTGCAACGCTTACTCTCTAGTCAAAGCCTTTGTCAACGGATCTACGATCTACTATGTTTTCTTTTGACCTTATAAACTCAAGGAAAATTATTCCATTAGAGAGCAGTTGCCTAACGGTGTTATGTCTATGGCGAATGTGACGAGACTTACCATTAGACATATGATTCTGTGCCCTAGCCATTGCGGTTTGACTATCGCAATGAATGAAAATCGCTGGCACAGGTTTCGGCCATACTGGAATATCTTCTAAGAAGTTACGAAGCCATTCTACTTCTTCTTTTGCTTTGTCTAAAGCAATAAATTCAGATTCCATTGTGGATCTAGCTATGCAAGTCTGTTTAGAAGATTTCCAAGAGATCGCTCTACCTCTCAAGGTAAAGACATATCCACTAGTGGATTTAGAATCCTTAGTGTTAGATATCCAATTAGTGTCACAATACCCTTCTAGGACTGTTGGATATCTAGTATAGTACATCCGATAGTCACGGGAGTATTTTAGGTATCTAAGAACTCTAACAATTGCTGTCAAATGGTATTTTCCTGGGTTACTAGTGTATCTACTTAATTTACTCATTGCATGCGCCATATCAGGATGTGTGCAACTCATGAGATACATTAGACTTCCAATTATACGGGAATTCCAATTGTGATATGCTTTCACCTTTATTTTTCATTAAATGAAGGTTAGCATTCACATGTGTCTTTACATTACAGTCGTCATGCTTATTGAATTTCTCAAGAATTTTGGCAACATAATGAGTTTGAGACAAAACATATCCTTCAGATGTTTTAGTAATTTTCATTCCTAAAATCACATATGCTACTCCCATATCTTTCATGTAAAACTTAGTTTTCAACATTTTCTTAGTTGAATTGATCATTCCACTATTGCTACCAGTAATTGGCATATCATCTGCATATAGGCAAACAATGACATAACTTTTCTCAGTGTTTCTAATATAAACACATTTGTCACACATTGATTTTAAATCCATTTATCATCATGACATTGTCAAATTTTTCATGCCATTGTTTTGGTGCTTATTTCAAGCCATATAATGATTTTACTAATTTGCACACTTTCTTCTCTTTGCCTGGAATGACAAAACCTTCTTGTTATTCCCTGTAGATTTCTTCATTCAGATCACCATTCAAGAATATAGTCTTTACATCCATTTGATATATCTCTAGATTGTTTAAAGCAGCAATTGCAATTAACATTCTAATAGATGTGATCCTTGTTACGGGTGAATAGGTATCGAAGTAATCCACTCCTTCAGTTTGCCTATAACCCTTGACTACAATTCTTCCTTTGTACTTGTCAATTGAACCATCCGGTTTCATTTTCCTTTTGAATATCCATTTATATCTAGGAGGTTTACAACCTAGAGAAAGATCCACCAATCCCCAAGCATGATTTTGTAGAATGGATTCAATTTCATTGTTAATAGCTTCTTTCCATAAAAGAGCTTCCGGAGTTGACATTGCTTCTTTGAAAGTTCAAGGCTCTTTCTCGAGTAAAAATGCTAAGAAGTCAAGACCAAATTTTTTCTCAACTCTTGCCCTTTTACGTCGTCTAGGTTGTTCTTCGAACTCTCCTCCTTGGTTTTCTTCAACCAATTCTTGACTATTGTCAAATGCAATATAATCAATCCGTTTAGGAATACTAATCTCTTGAGTGGATTTGCAAGGAAAAATATTTTCAAAAAATGAAGCATTCCTTGAGTCAATGATTGTATTAACATGGACCTCTTAGTTGTCACTTTTATTTACTAAAAATCGATAAGCACTACTGCTGTTTTCATATCCAATAAATACACAATCAATTGTTTTAGGATCAACCTTGACCTTTTAGGGTTTGGTAATGCTACCTCAGCCAAACATCCCCACACTGTTAAATATTTATAGGAAGGCTTTCGGCCTTTCCATAATTCATAAGGTGTTTGAAGGGTTTTCTTGTGAGGTATTTTATTCAAAATATAATTGGTAGAAAGAATAGCTTCACCCCATAAGTTCTAAGGTAGTCCCTAACTTATCAACATGGCATTCATCATTTCTTTTAAAGTTTGATTTTTTCTCTCAGCAAACTCCATTTTGTTGAGGTGTATAAGGCGTAGTAGTTTGATGCACTATTATGAGTTGTGAACATAGGTCACCAAAAGGTGCATCATATTTACCACCTCTATCACTCCTTAACGCTTTAATTTTTCTACCTAGTTGTAATTCAACCTCATTCTTATATTGAATGAATTTTTCCTAGGCTTCATCCTTGCTTTGTAGCAAGTACACATTGAAATATCTAGTGCTATCCTCAATATAAGTAATGAAATACTTTTTGCACCCCGAGTTTGAATAAATTTCAAATCACAAATATCACTATGGACTAAGTCCAGTGGCTCAATTTTCCTTTCAATTGATTGAAATGGTGCTTTAGTTAATTTTGTTTCAACACAAACTTCACATTTGTGATTTGAATCAATTTGAAGACTCAAGCAAGTAAGCAAGAAGACTCAAGCAAGTAAGTAGAATATGTGTTAATTTTATTAAACTTTGAAACAACAGTCATTATATTAAGTTTAAAGAGCCCATTGCTTATGTACCCCTTTCCTACATACATTTCATTTTTGATGAGTACAAACTTATTAGACTCAAACAGGATTTAAATCCACTCTTGCTTAGAAACGATCTAGAAACAAGGTTCTTTCGAATATTTGGTACACGCAGCACATCTTTGAGAGTGAGTTCTTTGCCTGACGTCATCTTTAGCACCACGTTCCCTTGTCCCTAAACTTTGGAAGTAGAAGAATTCCCCATATAGAGTTGTTCTCCATCTTTTGCTGCATGATATGATGAGAACATCTTTTTCTCGGAACAAATGTGGTGAGTAGAGCCTGTGTCCACCGACAATGCTTTGGGGTTGTCCACCAAATTGACTTAAGACATGATGCCAGATAGGGTTGTGCAAAATACCACCTAATCCGCCAAAACCGCACTGATCCGCATCAACCTGTACCGCTCTAACCACTAATCGCGGTTTAAACTTTAAAATTTATAATCCACCTTCAAAACCGCTCCGCTTTGCTCCGCTATAGTTAATACATATATATTTTTTAATATCCAATGAAATATCAATATAAAAATGAGTGTGAGAGAGATTTAAGATATGAAATTATTACAAATTAGTAGTCATATTTATGAAACATATTATGTAAAATTACTTTGGGTTATATACATAAAAAATATTATACAAATTAGTGTTATATATTATGTAAATATATGATAATTAATTAGAATATTTTTTAATCCGTCAATAATTAGTTAGAATATTTTTCAATCCGCCAATCTGCCAAAAACCGCCTAAACAACAATTTGTCAATCTGCTAATCCGCTATTTGGTTTGTAATTTTACTCTCAAACTGCCCGAACCGCACCGCGCACACCCCTAACGCTAGATATATTTAGGTGCGAAACCATTGCACAAAGACTCTCTTCTTCAGTTAAGTTGGCTTGAGCGGATTTTTTCTTGTAGTTCCCTTGAGTCCTCCTCTTGCGACAATCCTTGGCACGATGTCCCATTTTGTCACACACAAAGCACTGGCCATTAAAATTATGACTGTCTCCATTTTTAACTCCTTGCTTGGAGCTCTCTCGAGGATGTTTCCTTTTCTTATTTTTGAACTTTGGCTTATGTTCCACAATGTTTGCCTTGGATTCCATGTGACGATGTCCATTTTTATTTTCAAAACCATGATTATCCTCTTCAATTTGTAAGCGAACAATCAAATCCTCTAGTGACATTTCTTTGCGTTTATGTTTTAAATAGTTTTTGAAATCCCTCCAAGTCAGCGGTAATTTTTCAATAATAGCCGCCACTTGAAAAGATTTGCTCAGAGACATTCCTTCTGCATGAATTTCATGCAGGATAACTTGAAGTTCTTGGACTTGATTGATCACTATTTTGGAATCCACTATCTTAAAATCAAGGAAGCGACCGACAACAAATTTCTTTGTTTCGGCATCTTCTGTTTTATATTTGTGATCAAGCAAATCTCACAAAGCTTTGCGGTCTTGATTGGACTATACACTTTGTATAATGTGTTATCCAAACCATTGAGGATATAGTTCTTGCAGTGAAAATCTGCATGTTTCTATGCATCCACCGCTGCAACAACTTGTGCATCACTTTCATTCTCACTAAGAGATGGAGCATCCTCTCGCAAAAACCTTACCAAATTCAAGGTGGTAAGATAAAATAACATTTTCTGTTGCCAACGCTTAAAATCTGTACCATTGAATTTTTCAGGTTTTTCCTCGTGATTGATGGGAACATTACCATGCCCAACAACTGTTGGAATGGAAGCAACTGGTGTAGACACAATGGGTGTAGGGGCAGTATTTCCTGGTGTAACATTACTTTCTGTAGCCATTTATGATTAACAAAATTAATTTATGCTAAACAGAAGATTCCACTATATATAACTATAAAAACAAATATATATATATATATATACAGTAAACTTCACAATATCAGAATAAAAAAAAAAAGAGTAAAAATAAGTGTCCAAATAATATAGTATACTAGAAATTATTATGACAACAAACCAGAGTTATATTGCAAAGAGAATTCGAGTAAACAAATTTTTTTTTTTTAAAAAAAAAAAATCTTATCAATAACCAAAGAAATTAAGTAAAATTTTTATTTAGGTTGAAAATCTTATCAATAACAATTGTGTTCCCAAAAAACAGTATTCTGTTAGTAACACTAGAACCATAATAGAGAAGAACAGAGTTTCACTGAAACACTATTATGGTTATAACAAAATTGTCTTAATAGTATTGAAAGGCCACATGTATAACAATTACACTGAAAGAAAACAGTCCCACAACAATACATATACGGTAAAGAAAATCTAAATTTATATATATATATATATATATAGATACAATACATAAAACCAAACCAGAGTTTTAATGCAAACGAAACCAAAGAAAAAAAAATAGTAAACCCAGAAATAAATATTGCAGGATTCTCTAAACTTAAAATCAAAATTTAATCGAAAAAGAGTAATACTCAAATACAGATTTGGGTAAATATTTGTAAACAAATGTGTAATTAATAAACCAAATAGTATAAATCTAGAGTTCTAATACGTTGTATATAAGAAAACAATTTTGCTAAAAATAAATTTTAACTGAAAAAATCAATACTGTAATACAGAAAACAGAATAGAAATTCTGTCTTAAAATTGTTGGAGATAATTTTGGCAATAATTAATTAAAGCAAATAAAATAAATAAAGGAAACAACAAAATTAAACCTTATAGTACTTCTGTAGATAGTTTATGAACAAGCTTGTGATTGAGGCCAGCGTTTGAACACTGTGTCTTTATGACAGAATTTCATCATCTCGAATGGTGCTTGAGAACAATGGACGTTCTGTCTCCAGGATACAACAATTACCATAAACGAAGAGAGCACACTCTTTGATTGTACAACGAACCAAAATTATGTTTTGCACTCACAAAATTCAGACTCACACAGATGAAGAATACAAGAAGAATGCTTGAACTTGAGGAATTTGGAGTTAAAAAATTGGAATGGGGGCTGCCTTATGTAGGCTTGTTGGTACCTGTTCAGTTTGAACAGAAAAAGCACGAAGAATGGACATGACCCTTCCTTTAAAATAAAGAGACACCATAAAAGGATTGCACCCTTTCATTCAACTGGAGGGTTGCACCATTTCATTTAAATGGAGCCTATTTCAATTCACCACTGCCTTTATAAATTTTCCAACACAAGTTCATTGATGTGCATGACAAATAGTTTACCTGGACAACTTCTTCTACCGGCATCGAAAGGAATCAACTCAAAATCATGCCCTTTGTAATCTATGGAAGTATTCAAAAACCTTTCTATAATTGGAACTCCTCTGAGTCTTCCCAAGTGAATGGATCTTTACAAATTGCGAATGCATTGATTAGTACTTGTATGCCAATTGCAATGTCATAACCTATTACTTTAATGTCTTGGGTTGATTCACGGGGAACCTGGAATTGGAGTATGCAATCGTAGATTTTTCATTGATTACTCCTTTCAAGTAATGCATTTTCTCTAAATCATCTTCAGTTATGTCAAGCTTGCCTTGTGCTATTTCCCTCACCTCATTTTGCAACTTCTTCATGATTTTTGGATGCCTTAAGAGCTTTGCTATTGTCTACTCTAGAGCTGTGTATGTAGTATTAGTTCCAGCGAGAAACATGTCCAATTAAAAAGAAACAAACAAGAAATTGATAAATTCAACCATGTTTGTCAAATTGAATCGCATTTCTTGCCACAACATATCACCATAGAAAAAAGAGGAAAATAAAAAGAAAAAGAAAAAAAGGCTCCATTTTTGTAGTATTAGAGGTGGGCACACATGTAATTGAAACTAATAAGTAAGACATTTATTCAAATGACATATTGACTAACTTCGATGTGTTTAACTAAGTGAATTCAATCATGAGACACCATTCGCTAATGCACAAGTTGTTGGGAATTGGATCGGATCTGACCCGATTCATAATCCATGAAGCGTCCACATGGGTTACATGATTATTATCATATAGTTATAATAAGATAATTATTATATTATCTTTAATTATTTGAATTGTATGATAAGATAATTATTTTATTATCTATAAGAGAGTTTTAATGAAAGTGGATCTCTATCTACATATCTCTATATATCAGCTATCTCTGTTCATCTCTCCAAGGTCACCATTATTGTACCTTGGAATTTGGAGTGTGTGTTTCATAAGGGAGACTCTACTAGTCTCTTTACTGACGTGGATATTGAAAGAAGAAGGGCTTATAATTCAAGCCTTCGGATCTTATTACGTGGGTGTTTTTTTGCCTAAGGTAACCCATATTTTCTTACAGTGGTATTACAACCTATTGCTTGTTTTCTCCTCTTGATTAGTATGGCATTGATATGTTTATTGCTTATGATTGATGCATCATTAATATTGTTTTATATTATGACATATTTAAAGAGATTTTTTTTAGGGTAATTCACATACAATAGATTTTTGTACTCAAAAAATAGAAAATAAGATTTCATTTTTTGTAAATGAAATTGACATATTTAGATTGTACTTGCCATAAACTTTTTATTGATATAAAATAGTACTGAATCAGAGTTAAATTGAAAAATATATGATTTTTCAAACTTTTTTGAGTTAAATATGTTTTTTCTGCATACAGTAGTTTTTGTACTCAAAAAATAGAAATTAATATTTCGTTTTTTGTAAATGAAATTTATGTATTTAAATTATGCTCTTCGTAAGCTTTCCATCCATATAATATGGGCTTTAATCGGAATTAAATTGAAAAAGATATGATTTTTCAAAGATTTTTGGGTCAAAATTGTTATTTTTGAGAAATTATGAGAAACTAGGAGAATCTGAGGAAGTCGACTCAACATGGCTCGAAAATAGACTTCTTGAATCTCCAAACCGGTGTTTCCGACCTCGTTCCTGAAAATGGTAAAACAATAACATGGCATGAACAAATATGTCTAGTAGGGATCTACAATGATTCTCAACAATAAGATCGATAGATATATGCGATCATGAATGCTAAAGGGTGATACATAAATAAATAATGTGCCTTTTATACCAAAATAAAGTACATATAAGTAATACCTTTCTCATAAGAATCCACTACTTCTCTAAGAAAACTCATTCTTTTATCTTTTTATCCTTTTTGTTTAATTTCAAACAATTTTCTTAGAAACCCCTTTTTAACATTACAGAAGGATCTTAGGTCTATTAATCATGTATTACTAATGATCATACATCCTACCACAATCCGCATAACCTCAATATAGACCTATATATATACACTTATTACAACACATATTACATAACTAGTCCATATAAAACAAATCAATTCATTTCCGTCTCTTCTCATTCACACACTTCAATTCTCCAATTCCACTTTTCACATTCACACGTACAAATCCCCTTATCATTATCCCATAAAAGTTCACAAATCAACAACTGGCTCCATAACCAAGCCATACCAACAAACCATATGCTTTTTCGGGCGGTACTTCGGAAGGAAAGCGGAACCTTTATCAAGTGCCATGCTTTATCGGTCACAAGCTGGAAGGAACGCAGAACCTTAACCTATCTCAATAGGTCATACACCCTTAGACACCCCATTTTGACCGGCCCTAAAACTTGGGTGCTTTCTTTTGATTGCCCAATAATGAAAATAAGAATGTGTTTCTTGTATAATCCTTAGTAAGAAATACGGAATTTGTGCTTCATTCTCAACCCTAAGCTTGTTTTGGCCAAGTGTTTAAGTCTCGTTCAAAACTCTCTTTCGAAACTTTCTTTCCACGCTTTGTTCCGAATATTTTTGTAGTGTTCCAAGGCTCATTTTTAAACTTCAAATAAGACTTTTTTTCTAAGGAAATTGAGCAAAGAACAGTGTGGAAATAGGAGGAAAGGATGATAATTCTGTTGAAAAATCCTATTTTGTGCAAACTAATCAGGGCATGACCAATTTTTTTTGGCTGGCTAGCTAGATAAGAAATTGGTTAGCTAGCCACAGAATTGGTAGGCCAACCAAGAAATCAACCATCTGGCTAAATTTTCCCAAAAGCAGGGTAGTTTCGGCAGAACTCTTGTTGAATGCATGTGGGTCATTCCATTACAGTTGTTGTTGATACATTCAGTGCACGAGATACACACCTACCCCCTTCATTATCCTCTATTGGCCTTCATTGTCAAAAGGGAGCTTGTCTTCTTCCAAAAGGTTGCATCCATTTCAACCACCCTTGTCACCCCATCATCCTTGTCTCCCACCTTGTCTCCCACCTCCTTGACTTTACCTTCCATCATTGTCTATATGGATATCAGAATGTATTAGAAGAGGATGGAAGAGAGGAACGAATTAAGGGAATAGAGAGAGAGAAAAAGAGAGAAGTTGAAGCTTTGAGCTATAAGCTTCCAAACCTCCATGTACACTGATATACCGAGTTATATACACCAAAAACAATCTCAAAAATTATGTTAGAACCATATTCAAGAGCTTTGATAAAAAAAGAGTGAGTGTTCTTAAAAGAGAGAAAAATATAGAGTTGGAACAACTCCCCCCCCCCCCACACACAACTAAACAACCCAAAATACCATTCCAATAAGAATTTCAAATTTTTGAACTGAGATTGAGAACACACTTCCTAAACTTGAGGGTAATCAAAAGGAAGTTTTAAAAATCAAATCCTTTCATTGGAAGGTGAATTTTGCACACTTTTAGTTTCTTGCACTGTCTTTCTTATATTGCTTTTCTTGCTTCAATTTCATGTTATAAACCTATTATAAACTTGTTGTAAGCTAACTGGAAGTGGTTAGTTAAGCCATCCCATATTTCCCATTTGTTTTTTTTAGTGTTTTGAACAGAACCCGACAGCTTTCTGGAGTTGAACAAAAAAGTCTCTGATGGTCTCCGATGTCCCTTGAAGCTTCTATTTTTGTTTATTTCTTTTAGTTTAAGAGAGGTTTGTGAGGATATTTTGTTGTATATTTTTATTCCTCTCCTCCTTATTCAGATTTGTAATATTCAAAGTGATGTAATAATTCCCCACTCTTGCTTCTTTCTATCCTATTCTTTTACTTGCTTTCCTTATATGTACATATGTAGTATATATGATTGTCATCATATCCATGCTTTGCATCCATGCTTCATGCCTTAAGATTCAGCTAAATTTGCATTTGTGGGTTTAATCGATTATTATGTGATTTTGTGCGCTACCTCATGCCTTGAGATGATTCACATGTCATTTATTAGAAGCTGGATCTTTAGTTGCATTTCATGAGTAAATTGCATTAGGATTTTGTATATAGGATCATGCATGTTTTTATTAACTTTGTTTTGTAAATATTTGCGGAATGTTAGTAAATATGTAAGTTTTTGTGCTTTAACATCCCGTCTATGTGTGATTTTTGTGCTTTAGTATCTTGTCTCTGTGTGATTTTCTTACTAAGTTTAGCATCCTACCATGTAGCTATGTGCTTATTTGATATAACTTTATGCATATCAGTGGGTGATGGTTGTGTTGTTTAATTTGGAATAAAATTGATTTTCATGATATACTATTCAAAACATTTCCGAAATATATGAAATCAACTTGTTCCAAAACAAATGACATAGTCTATACTTGTTTTGCTTCACATAGTAAATTTTAGGATTATTAAATAAATTGGAATATGAACATATAAAGTTAAAAAAATCATATCATGGCTTAGTAGAGGCCGATCTTTTGATTGGGTGAGTGGGGAGTGCTCAATTAATGACCTTCCCCCTTCATACCTAAGTTTCTGAGCCAAACATCCTTGGTTACGATGAATAGTGGCTTTGGCACGAGTTATGAGTTTCCTAATTTTCCAAAAATATCAATTGATTATGTCATTCATTATTTAAATTTTAACATTTAACCAACAAGACATTTAATAACAAAGTAAATGTTCATCTTTAGAAATGAGCACAATTTTTTCCCACGATATTCTTTACACTTCATCACTAACTCCTTACATTCAATTATACATCACAATTAGTATCATACACTTTCCGCAATTCATTAATCCAATTTCCATTATCAATTCCTCTAACATAACCCTCATATACCATAATTATTTTCACAACAATTAATTATCATCATTTATACTCATCTGAACCGATCATAAAATTATTTTCAAGAATTTAAGGCCAATTGAAATAATTCATCATTAAAAAAAAAAGAGAAAAAGATCCAAACCAAGGTTACACAAAAATTAAGGTTTTTTACTTTAAAGCACAAAACCATGTTCCAATTGTCCAAAACTTCCTTAAATCCCCTAATATCATAAACTTAACTCCCTTGATTTGGAGAACCCTTACTTCATCTATATGCTTTTTAAGAAAATCCCTTAACAATGAAGTTTTTATGCAATACATACATACTACTCATCTAACTATAAGAAAATATTGAAGAGAAGCAAAGAAATCCCTACCTTTAGCAAGAAGAGGAAGAAACCCGAAATTCCAATTTCGATGAAAACAAGATCCGCTCGGATGGATGGAAAGCCCTTGTCGTGCTCTTCGTTTTTATATAAGGAATATGGGGTAAGAAATGAGTAGAAAGAGATGAAAATCAAGCTTAAAGGCTTAAAACCCTAAAAAATGGCAGAATGGAGGAAGAAGAGTGAGAAAAGAGCAGAAAAAGTGATTTTTCATGCGCACTGAGAATACATATACTCAACACACCGCGGGTGCGATGAATTGGACCGCAAGCGTGACTTTCACAACGTGGGTGCGATCATGTATGTCGCAGCCCATGACCATGGCCCCTTGCGGGCAATGGACACCATCTTGGGCCAAACACCTAAACACTGCTTTTGGTCGCGGGCGAGACCTCAACATTTTGCGTGCGTGACCTACATGATTGCGGGCGCAACCAACTCACACAAAAAAGTGTGGGCTACTGCTAATAGCCAACTCGAGGCACCCCAAAGGTCCAAACCACCCCAAAATAATCCAAGACACCAGGAACAATCCCGTGTTCCAACCAAAAATAAAATGGGTTGGGTTTTCTAACCTTGGTCATTACAAACTAGGTTGCATGCCCTTACATTAAAGTTCACTCGATATGTGATGGACCCAAAACATGCTATGGCTGAGCACCTTAGGGTGATGTCTGCCATGATTAGAGAGATGAAGGCAGCTGGCAATGTTCTCACTGATAAGCAACAGATTCTGTTAGTCATCAGATCCTTACCTGATCCTTTGTAGGGACATGTGAATTAGTGGTCGCGTATAATGAGGGAATAAAAACTTTTGATGACATTTCTCGACAGCTTGAGCTCGAGGCGGAGTGCAAAGATGCCTAACTAGTACTAAGTCAAAGAAGGTATAACTAACTACTAGCTCTCTAAATATATTTGTTTGTTCACATGTTTTTACTGCTCACTCTCTTCTTGGTTGGATTGTAGCACTGGAGCAACCAAACATGTAGCTAGAGATCAAACTGGATTTTTAGATTATCATTGGATACCAATTAGTAGAAATTATGTAATAATGGGAAATGGAGCTCAAGAAGAAGTCTTAGGAGTTGGTATTCTTCAACTCAAGTTGCGTACTGGGTTGCTCCTTAATGATGTGCTTCATGCACCCACTATCCGATGTAATCTACTTTCAGTTTCAGCACTTTTGAAGTTAGGTTTTTCTTTCCATTTTGAGGACATTAGTTTGTCAATTTATCTCGGTAGAACATTTTATGGTCATGATAGTTTGAGGGATGATTTCTGTATGCTAGATTTAGAATCAAAATTGAATAATAATTCCCTTATTTGTGTTGCATCTTCTTCTTCTTTTGATAATGTATCTGATTCCATTAAATGGCATGCAAGACTAGGCCATATAGGACAAGAAGAAAGAATGGCTAGATTGGCTATAGAAGGGCTCTCTTGCCAAAGTTAGGCTACCTATATGTGAGCCTTGTTTAGTTGGAAAGGCATGTAGAAAGCCTTTTGGTAAGGCTTCTAGAGCTACTCATCCATTTGAGTTAGTCCATTTTGACATTTCTAGATCAATGAATCTCAAGGCATGACATGGCATATCCTATTTTATAACATTTATAGATGATTTCTCGCATTTCGACTCAGTATTTCTGTTAGCTCACCGCTCTGAAGCTTTGAATTATTTCAAACACTTTGTAGAAGAGGTTGAGAATCAAAAAGAGAGGTACTCGAAGGTTCTCCAAACTGATAGGGATCAAAAATATTTGTTTGATCAGTCAAAGAGAATTATGCAAGGAAAAAGGGATATGTAGACAATTGTCAATGCTTGGTACTTTGGAACAAAATGGTGTCGCAGAGAGAAGGAACCACACTTTTTTAGACATGGTTAGGTCGATGATGGTGCAAGCTAATCTCCCAATAAATTACTAGGGAGATGCCTAATGACTACGACTTATGTCCGTAACCGAGTGCCTTCAAAGTCGGTTCCTACCACTCCATATGAGTTATGGAATGGTGAAAAGCCTAATTTAGAAGGCTTACACCCATGGGGATCGGCTGGATATGTTCACAATACTTCTGATAAGTATTAGAAATTAGGTCCTAGAGCTAATAAATGTATTTTTATTAGATATTCAGAGCACTCTAAGGGTTATGTTATGTATAGTGAACACCCAGATAGTGGAATGACTGAAATAGAGTCACGCGTTGTTGATTTCCTAGAAGAGAATTTTCAAAGCATTGGTGAGGTAAAAAAGGATCTTGAACTCTATGAGTTAGAAGAACCTTCCATATCGAACAGTCAGGATGACGAATCACAACTTCATCTGATGGTTGTTAGAGATAGTGAGAGCGATCCTCTACCTAGTGGGAGTATACCATTAGGAGGCCCTTAAGATCCACAGATTTGTAGAAGCCAATGTGGAATAGTTCGTTGCCGATGTTTCAATATAGAATGAGAGTCCTTCATGAGTGTCCTGTGGATGCTGATGAACCAGCTTCTTTTGAGGAAGCCACCAAATCACCTAATTCAGAAAAATAGATAACTACTATGCAGAAAGAGATAAGCTCAATGGCTAAGAATAATGTATAGGAGCTAGTTGACCTTCCGCTTGGGCACAGGACCATTGGTAACAAATGGGTCTTAAAAATTAAGCACACGGTTGATGGATCAATTGACAAATACAGGGCTCGACTCATGGCAAAAGGCTATACCCAACAAGAGGGTATAGATTATGAGGAGACATTCTCTCCTGCGGTGAGATTTTCCTCCATTCGCGTCATTCTAGCTATCGTCGCACATGTAGATTTGGAATTGTGCCAAATGGATGTAAAGACAACATTTCTCAATGGAGAACTAGACGAAGAGATCTATATGGATCAACTAGTAGGTTTTCAAGTTGAAGGAAAAGAACGCAAGGTTTGTCACTTGAAGCGTTCTATTTATGGCACGAAACAGTCATCTAGGCAATGGTATATTTGGTTTCATCAAGCTATTGTCACTATGGGCATTGTGATGATGGGAGAGAACCATTGCGTGTATGTCAAGAGGATTGGGAATAAGTTTATTATCTTATCATTGTATGTGGGCGATATTTTGTTAGCTGGGAATGATTTGGAGTTGATTCATTCCACTCAAAAGTGGTTGTTTTCTACTTTTGACATGAATGACGTGGGTCAGGCAGATTATGTGCTAGGAGTTATGATCTCGAGAGATCGTTCTAAGAGACTTCTTAGTTTGTCTCAAGAGACTTACATAAAGATAATTTAAGAGCAGTTTCGTATGCACTATTCGAGACCAATAAATACTCCAATTGGGAAAGGTCAAATTCTTAGTACCACGAAAAGTCTTAAAATAGAGGAAAAAAAGAGGTAGATGGCTAATGTTCCCTATGCGAGTGTTGTTGGTAATCTGATGTATGCTATGATGTGTACTCTACTCATCATATATTTCGCGGTTGGAATGGTTAGCCGATATGAAAGTAATTGATCGGAGCCTAAATGTTACCCATTTGGCCCGCTAAAATACATTTTATTAGTCCATTAATTTATATTATTTTATAATTTTGTGGATTTTGTATATTTATACATATTTTAGTTGTTTGCACATCATTTAGTGTAAATAATACATTTTAAATATTTTATATATTATATTATAATATTTATTAAATAAAAAAATGATAAAAAAAGAAAACTGAAGAAGTCGGCAACCACCCCTGACTTTCTTCACCCCTCAATCATATATATATATATATATATATGTAATAAGATATTATATCATTATATTATAATTTTGTTTGTTTGTTTGCAGGTTTACCTATAAAAGAGAAGAAGAAAAGCAAACAGATGGGGGAGATGGAGCAGTGGGCTTCAGCCCAAAGCAGAAGGAAGAAAGAGAGAAAAGAAAGAAAAATAAAAAGAAAGGGAAAGTGGGAAAGTGTAATTTGTATACATTAGAGTGTGGTAGTTATATGGGTGTTAGGAACTAATATTTTCTTCTTAGGGTGGAGATGAAACCTTGATCAAATAATTGGGGTAAGTTATATTTAATATTTTTGGTTTTGATTTGATTTGGATAAACTGCATAACTTTCAGATCTTTTTGTGCAATAAATGTTTCATTCAAATCATGTTATACAATTGTTTTCACTGCTGTGTATTAAAATTGTTAGACGAGTCATACCTAGTAAGACGGGTTGTGCATCAACCTTAGTTTAGTTTAGTTTAATAGTGACAGTCTGTGTTAAGCGAAGATGATTCGTGACTTTCTGGTTTTAATATACAAATCCTCTTGACGATGTATTTCTGATCAACTTATATCATTTTATCCAAATTAATGATTTTCTGAAAACTAATACAATAACCCCTGATTATAAGGTTAGTGGTGGATTCAAAACCTTGAGATATTTCTTATTTTATTTTATTTATTTTATGTTTTATTAATTTTAGTTTTAATATTTTAAAATCTATTGTTTTTAAATTACTTCAATTATTATTTTTGTATCAAAACAACTCGGTTAGTCCCTGAGTATCGACACTTGGTCTTAACCGCTGTTTTACGGAGTAATAGTTATTACTTGGTTTTAAATATAATGTTTTGGTGTTCAAATGACAACATCAGTAATCCTGAAGCTGCACATTGGGTTGCAGTTAAGAGGATATTTCGGTATTTGCGAGGGGTTACAGATTTCGCTTTATGCTTCCAAGGTGATTCTTTCAGATTGGTCAGATTCAGTGATGCAGATAGGTTTGTTAATAGAGATGAGCGTAAATCAGTTACTGGTTATGCATTTGTACTTGGAAGAGAAGCCATTTCATGTTGCAGCAAGAAACAATCGTGTGTTTCCTTATCCATGATGGAGTCAGAATACGTGGCTTGCACTGTTGCCGTTCAAGAAGCAATATGGTTAAAGAAATTCTTGCAGAGCTTGAGTATAATAGGGCATTTGGATGAGGCTGTTGTGGCCTATTGTGATAACATAGTTGTTATAGCATATGCGAGAGATCCCAAATGTTATGGGAGAACTAAGCATATTGATACCCGTTATCACTTTATTTGAGACATCATTATGTAGGGTTTAGTGGTCCTAAGGCATGTCTCCACTAGCAACATGGTTGCTGATCCATTGACCAAACCCATTGTAAGGGATGTTTTTCATAGACATGTTAGGGGTTTGAGCTTATGCAGGATTTGATATGCATGTATTAGATGGACCCTTTTGATCTCATGCATTAATGAAATTAGTTTTCCCTTTTATTTTGCATAATGATGGATTGTTTGAGCACATATCTTGAATTACATGTATATGTCACCAGGCTAAGATTGCCCCCCTCACACTGGTGATCACCCTGGCACTTCTCAAGTGAGCAAGATGAGACATAGATTATCTCGATGCTTGGAGAACGAGCGAGGTAAACGTTTTGTTACTTTTGAGTGAACAAAACTAGTTTATTAGTAGATGTCGCCTTGGCATTAGCTGAGATGAGACTTAGATAAGTCGAACATGGAGTTTTTCCACAACTTCATTGAGCCTGAATATAGCCGAATTTGAGGTCTTAGATAGGTGCTTGATGAGTGACTAGGCTAAGAAACTAAGGTTAAGCGCTTGTATAGCGACTAGACTAAGATTTGTCTGGCGTTAGAGAGTGGCAAACCCAATTGAGTGGGAGCTTCGCCATAGCATAGATATGATACTGTATGTGCTATAGTCAAACATAGAAGGGAGTAACTAGATAGATCCCTACTCTAGCACTGTGTGAGCCCTATTAAGCCATTAATTGGTTTGTACTATGCCCTTGAAGCTAGAACTATATCATGAAGTGATGACTTGATGTTGCTACTTTAGCATGTCACCCTACGATCATGATGAATACGATTCAAATGACCATGTCTAGGAAAGCAGTCAAGTTTGAGTGGATTAACATAAGTGGTTAGAGAAGATTCTTAGATTTCATACCCATGTATTGTAACTCATTGCTCGGGTGATTATGTTAGATTGTGTTCTTGATATACCATACAACTTGTTCAAACCATAGGGCCTATGGACCAATGGTTCTAATCTTACATCAAAGAGAAAATGGTAAAAAAGTGATGACTATTATCTGAATCAAGGTTTTGGGTTCAATTCTACCCCACCATCATAATACCACATCAATCAACACTCTAATGTCGATCAAGGAGGTTTTAATTATAATAATAAGAGAGTAAAAAAAATTCCATTAGCTCAAGGAGCCCAAAGTGTTACACAAATGCTTTTTATTTGCCTTCAGTACTCGCTATAGGGAGCAAATGTCACATCCTTATGGTCATACAAAAGTCTACTACTAATGCTTGATTTAGGTCTATTGGAGAATATGAGGTCATGGGTTTTCAGTACCCCGTGAGCTGTAATGGTAGATAAGACAATGAGGATTGCGACACTAGAGATCCATGTTTTCGGGCTAGTGATTAGAGTGAGCGGTGAGGGTAGGAGCCAAGTTGATGAAGGTTCCCAATTATTAGGAGCTTTGAAGGGGAAGTGATGTAGCGCAAAACGCAAAATAGTAACAATCTTAAAATCCATTGATTTAACAAGAATACTGGAAGTAAGATTCTTCTCTAAACTCGTTGAGTCACAAAGAATACCGATAATAAAGGCTCAACAATGGTTGATTCACAAAGAATACCCAAAGTTGGAAGAAAAGAGAATAAAATTCAAAATATATTAATTCTCAAAAAATGAAGAGCCCTAAGGCTTACATCTTGATGGGTCGTTACACACACCAAAAATAAATACCAAATTATACCAAATTCCTTGGAATAATGGTAAGTCTAGGTATCAATCCATAGGGATAAATGTGAAATTAAACTAATTTAATTGCTAAATTCCTAAATTAATTCTGATCAAAGAGATGATTGTTTATAAACTAATGATAATTAAAATACTAATAAATTAAACTAGCAATTAGAAGTGAAATTAGGGTTACTGATTTTTGGGAAAAACCTTAGGTAATGACTTCACCACTAGTTACATAAATACGGTCTCAATTTGAAAATCAATTATGTTTGGTTCGAACCAAATAACAATTCACAACTACAAGTTTGAAGTATTAATTAAGAGAATTATTACGTTCAATGTATAGGCACGAACCATCTCAATTAGCACGAGTCGTTCATTTTAAACTAGGGTAGCAAAACGATTCGTCCCTCGTAGTATGGCTTATCTTATACCTTGAATATGAAAGAATAGAAAACCATTGCATGTAAAGCATTCAATAATCACAGAAAGAAGAATCCTTGAAGAAATAATGGAAAATATAATTAAACACTTCTTGAATACCATACAACTTGTTTAAACCATTAACTAATCAAAAATAAAAAAGAAAACCCTATTTACTTGGCTAGGGTTTCATCAAAACCCTAGAAATAGAAGCCTAGCCACCCATGGAGGAGTACGAAGAGGTAGAGGAAGAGAAAACCACCATGGGAGATATTCTTGAAGCTTGAAACCCTGCTCTTCAAACCTTAGCCCCTTATATCCTTTGGAAAATTTCAGAATCCCCAGAGCAACCACTCTTTTTTTTTTTTTTTTTAAATTTTTTTTATTCCCAGTAGAACAAACTTGAAATTCTGTTCACGCAACCCTAGGTGGGCCGTACGTGCGGTGAGGTGGCAGGCCGGGAATTTTTGACTACTTGCACGGAGAATCTGCTTTTGTGCCACTTTTTGCTTGAATTTGTGTTGCCTGCAAAATCTGTACAAGTGCACAAAATACATCATCTCCACCAAATAAACAAAATTCAAAGACTATAAATGTAACTTAAGCGGCTTCAATGTGGTACCTTTCGGCCTACATCACATCCCCTAACTTACATTTTGCTAGTCTTCGAGCAAAACAATAGAAATAAGAAAATAAAATACTTTGAGCCACTTTCGTAGGGATCATGATTGCATTTAGCATATGCAACAAGCCTTTAAACCACAAGGTTACCCCAAGTGGACGAGTATAGTCTTGTGAGGGTTTCCAGAAATAATACCCACAAATTTCAACATATTCACACTTACCCAACAACAAGTAATCACATTACTCCAACTATCAATTAACTTATGTGCCAACTACATTGTGATATTAAGACATGATGAGTCATTGAAGGCATAGTGGACAAGCATGAAGGAATCTATTGAGCAAGACCCACAGTTCAGTATTACAAAAGTTAAGTCCCCTGTACTTGTGAATGCTAGTAAACACACCATTAGTGCCCTTGGTGTAAAGTGCAGTCCCCATAACCAGTTAACTGTCCACAATAATAGCCCAGTGTAACACATAATAACACCCAATACATATAGAAAAGATTAAACTTTTGCAACCAGGATTCTCAATTTTTTTTTTTTTTTTTTTTTTTAAGACTGTGCAATGTCCTAATCCATTAAGCTTTCTAATCAACCCATGTAACATGCATTGGGCCAATGGCTCCCAACCAGATGGTTTTAGAGCACTAGGTGTGAAGACACCCCTATGGGCTTAATAACTCGAGCTGAAAAGGCTACGGATCTGAACAAGTCATTATTTTTCCTTAGCTGTGCAATGTCCAGGTCTCTTAAGCTTTCTAATTAACCCATGTAGCAAGTATTGGGCCAATGACCCCTAAACCAGACAGTTTTAGGCCACTAGGCGTAGAGACACCCCCACGGGCTTAATAACTTAAGTTAAAGAGGCTATAAACCCAAACAAGTCAAAGTTTTTTTTTTTTTTTTTTTTGAGAATCAAGGCTACTCATTATTCTTTTCTGTAACACTAGTAATTATCAATGATGTACACCAGAGATTATAATAGAGAGATCACTGCTATGATAATGTGTTCATGTGAATCAAGGCATACTCATGACAAGTGTATTAATACCACAAACACAAACAACTCTCTTAGTGAAAACATCACATGCAAGTATTTATCCAATAAACCCTTTTCATACAAGTCCACTATGTTCCCCAATTAACATATGTTTATATCACCACCATACTAGTAAAAATTTAACATCAAGTGAAGTGGTGCAATCAAGTGTAGAAAGTACAGACATGAATTGTAAGTATAAATACACCCCTCACCCCCCAACCGAAATACAACATTGTCCTCAATGTAAGCAACTGTAAAGTAGATGTAACATGAGAGAGAGAGAGAGAGAGAGAGAGAGAGGATTGTACCATACAACGTAAGCACACATCCAACGAGACAGGGATGAACCAAACACACAAACACACACACACACACACACACACTATTTTTTTATTCTTTTTTCATGGACCGCACGTGCGCCCATGTGGGCCGCACGTGCGGTGAATATTGGGCTACTCTAGTGGCATTTAAGCATAATGGTTTCCGAGTTGGGCTGCTCGTGCGCTTGGGCCCTCCGTTTAGGCGCCCAATTTTTGGACTGTCCCCTCGTGTGCCCATTTGGACCTTACGTGAGGTCTTCTTTCTTTTTTTGGTTCCAAGGCTTCATGTTGATCTTCCTTTAAGTAATCCATCTCAAACCAAATTTGTTAGGTCGTACTCAGCAGTTCCATTCAAAGGTGTATTGTACTCATCTATTTGGCCCTAACACACCACACTGAAAACACACAAAATAACAAATAAAGAAATAAAACTAGAATCTCAGGTTTCCTCCCGAGAAGGGCTAAATTTATTGTCTTTAGCCAAATATCAACACTAACTTATTTTTGCCTTTTTTTCCAATTTATGAGATATGGGTCCCTGTAACGAAAATAAATCGAACTGTCCAACAGTGTCGGACTAGGTTGTAAATGGCTTGTAGGAAGAGGATTCACGGAGTGGAGAAATATGTGTGTGAAAAGTATAGTGCGTAAAGAAATCTCATGGGTGGACACAATAAGATGAAAACCAAAAATAAATCCCACCCTTGTTGATTTACTGTATCACTATAATTTTCTACAGTTTAATCCCTTTCAATTTCTTCCATATGAGAGGCCAAAACTATGAGGAGAGTTTCTGTCATATCTACGGGTGCAACGGTAGGCTCAAGTGACAAAAATACTAACTCCATATCAATTGTTGGATCACTTGATAGATGTGTTGTGGCTTCACTAGGTTCAATTTGCAACTCTTTTTAAAAAATCTCACGGCATGCACTCTTATGGAAGTCTTGAACGATTTGGTCAAAAGAAATCCACACCTCAGCTGGGAACATCTCAAAATATTCAGTTGCCCACATTGTGTCTACAAATTGACTTGTTTGAGAGTTCAACCCATTGTAAAAAAAAGCAATTAGTTGAGTCATTTTGTAGCCATGCTGTGGACAAGCATCTACATAGCTCCTGTATCATTCTCAACATGACAAAATAACTCTTCCCCTTCCTGAGTAAAATTTAATATTTTTCTATTGAGAAGAATGAGTTCAGAAGGAGGTTGTGATTCTTTCCATTTAAAATAAGCTGACATATTTACCAATTAATCCTCATTAATTGAAAACTCAAGGCTAGTAAAGTCACTTCCAAAGAAAGTCATCTTTAGGAAAAAAAAAGATATATATATTTCTAAGCGCTCGCATTCTATTCACTTGCTGTGCAGACATGCGAAAATCCTGTACAAGTAGATACTAGCAAGAGAGAGAGAGAGAGAGAGAGAGAGAGCAGTAAACCAAGAATAAAAATAAAATAAAATCATAAATTATAAATTAAAATAAGAATATAACTTTAAATTAATTAATTTCGCCAGAAGTCCTGGCAACATCGCCAAAATTTGATGGGTCGTTACACACACAAAAAATAAACACTAAACTATACCAAATTCCTTGGAATAATGGTAAGTTCAGGTATCGATCCACATGGATAGATGTGAAATTAAACTAATTTAATTGCTAAATTCCTAAATTAATTCTAATCAAAGAGATGATTGTTTATAAACTAATGATAATTAAAATGTTAACAAATTAAACTAGCGATTAGAAGTGAAATTAGGGTTACTGATTTTTGGGAAAAACCCAGGGTAATGACTTCACCACTAGTTACATAAATAAGGTCTCAATTTGAAAATCAATTATGTACGGTTCAAACCAAATAACACTTCACAACTACAAGTTCGAATCGTTGATCGAGAGAATTATCACGTTCAATATATAGGCACAGACCATTTGGAGTACCACAAGTTGTTCACTTTAAACTAAGGTAGAAAATGACTCATCCCTCGTAGTATGGCTCGTCTCATACCTTGAATATGAAAGAATAGAAAACCATTGCATGAAAAGCATTCAACAATCACAGAAAGAAGAATACTTGAAGAAATAATGGAAAATATAATTAAACACTTCTTGAATACCATACAACTTGTTCAAATCATTACACAATCAAAAACCAAAAAGAAAACCCTATTTACTTGGCTAGGGTTTCATCAAAACCCTAGAAATAGAAGCCTAGTCACTCATGGAGAAGTGGAAAGAGGTAGAGGAAGAGAAAACCACCATGAGAGATATTCTTGAAGCATGGCTATATGTGCAGTGAGGTGACAAGTCGAGAATTTTCACTACTCGCACGGAGAATCTGCTTGATGCGCCACTTTTTGCTTGAATTTCCATGTTGCCTGCCAAATCTGTACAAGTGCATAAAACACATCATCTCCACCAAATAAACAAAATTCAAAGACTATAAATGTAACTTAAGCGGCCTTAATGTGGTACCTTTCGACTTACATCACATCCATTATTTATAAGTAAAGACAAATCTAACTTAACTAGGAAACAATCAGAATTGGCAAAAATCATAATGAAATACAGGAATATGGAAATATAATGAAAATTACCAAAAATAGAAATACTGCAATAAAATAAAAAAGTACTAATATATGCTCCACAATCATGGTAGATTTTGTGGAATCGGATTCTGAGGCCTGTGCTAGGAGTAATTGAAGTTTCAAATCTTTCTAAAAATGGCAAATTTGTGAAATTGACCACCCAAACTATTGAATTTACCCAAAATCCACTTGGCACCATGGCAAAGCCATGGATCCTTCTTAAAATCATGTTTTCCATTGACCCACCAAATTTCACGCGATTCCAAGTCCGGCCTGTTTTTTGCCTTTGCCTTGCCTATCTCTTTGATCCAAGAATTGTATATGCATATGCTATATCAGGAAGGCAGTGGCTTTTGTGGTTTGTTGGATTGGTAAAATTGGACAACCACTCACAAGGAAGAATACTATATAAAAGAATAAGGGAAGAAAATAGAAGAATAAGGGATACTGAAAAACTTACGTGATTCGTGATTCGTAATAGATTTAATTGCACCAAATCCTAAACAATTAAAAAGTAAAAATCTAAATCATTTAGCACGTAAGAAAGAGATTTAGATTGTTGTTTCACAATTAATAAATAAACACAAACGACTTTAACGTGAAAAAGACCACAGTTGAAGCACCTCCAATTATGATAAAAAAACCACGAACGAAACAACACAAATCAATCCACTATGAAGAATGAAAGAATACAAATTGACCAAACAATTTACCCAAACTCTGTAAAATTTTCTTCAACAACTTGTTCCTCTTTCACCAACGCCTTCATCTCGAAATTGATCAGCTTGATGTCGAATCCACAACATCCAAGTCAAATCCACGACCACGAGCGACTTCGAACTCCTTCAAAGACTTCACGCTCAAATCCTCGAAATCCACCAACGAATAGCTCTTTTGTATTGAATGATCAAAACACAAACCCTTTGATATACTCTACTCAATTCATGATACAAACTCACAAAGATATCAAAGGAAAACCAGCAAAGAAGCTTCAGAAGAAAACCCTAATACCCAATAAGAAGATCTAGAAGCCATACCCTAGAAACGGACTTGATCGCAACTTTATAGCAGGTAAAATCGCGATCACTGTTCGAGCCATAGAATGGTCGCTTGAGCGGTGTGACGTAAATGCATGTTTTTGCATAAGTGTCTTCGCTCGAGCGATGAAAAATTTGCTCGAGCGTGAAAACTCAAGTCCTAGTATTTTTGCAGTCAGTTTAAACTTCTGTAAGGCTTGCATCTTCGCTCGAGCGATCAAGTTAAAATCCAAGGAATAAAAACAATGCAATAAGACATATTTGTTAGCGGAATTGGCAATAAGTAGAGACCTAACAGATACCATAAGAACATTATTGCTTCTTGCTCCAATAGTTGCGAAAGAAACTAATATAGCTATCTTGTGTGGTTTTGTTTATGCTTTTGGATGAGTGTATATCTATATTCCTTTATATCCACTTTTTATAGCGGTATTTTTTAGGTTGGATTTATTGTACACTTTTTTTTTTGACCAAGGAATTATTGTACTTTGTAGTCCATAAACAAGATCATAGAAATCTATCGAAGTAGTTTCAAAAGCTATGTTGTAGTAAAACTAATGTAAAGGGTGGTCAGAAATTAAACCCCAAATTAAGTATAGACCTAAGTGTTGGGGTTGCCCCTTTACGGCGACCAGGAATGATTGAAAGAGCATGGGCTAAAGCCCAAGGGAAGTGGGCCAACAGTGGGCCGAAGCAGGTTCGACCCACCAAGAGTCCAAATGGTCTCCACGAAAGAAAATGCCTAAGTCAAGTTGCAGAGGCAACACATGCAGCGGGAAAGTTGCTAAGGTACTTTGCCTCAGCGCCGCCATTCCTAATATCTTTGGTTTCGCCGCCATCCGAAGTTGCCGAGAGAAAGAGGAAGCCGAAACAACTAAGTTGCAGAGGTGACACTTGCGATGGCCAAGTTGCGGAGGGACTTTGTCTCAGCGTCGCCATTCCATATATTGTCAGTTTCGCCACCACCTGGAGTTGCTGAGGAAAGGAGAGAACTGAAGCAACTAAGTTGCAGAGGCATTACTTGCCGCGCCCAAGTTGTAGAGGCACTTTGTCGGCACTGCCAGCTCCAATATTGTTGGTTTTTCCATTTGAACTTGCCGCAGGAAATGATTGCCACAACAATAATAGCCGCCGCAACCAACTTGCGGAGGGAACATCCCGCTAGGGTGATAGCAGACTTTGGGAAAAGTTTTCCCTCTCCAAGTAGAGGCTAATGCCTGGCGTTGATAGCAGACCCCAAGGCATTACTAGCTTAGGTCTGATAACAGGCCCCAAAGTTCATTTAACTTGGTGCTGATAGCAGGCCCCAAGACTTACTGGTTGGAGTTGATAGCAGACCCAAAGATACCAGTTTACCGTGGCGATCCCGCGAAGATAGGAACAGGGTAGCTCGAGCATAAGGGACTCCCTTTCCATTACCCAGGTCATGGACCTTCCTTAGTCGCACATGCAGGACTAAGAAAGCCCCCTTGGGCTTGGTACTAAGGCACAACATGCTAAAAGCAGGCTTGGCTGTGGCCTTCGCCTTGGGAAGCTGGGGAGTTTGTGGTGAGGTGGCTAAGGGTGGAGGCTTCGCTATGGTGAGCACGAACATAGTCGATAGCATACTAATGGAGTCTTGAGAATGCACTGTATTAGCCAAGTAGAAATGAGAAGGCAAATGCAGCAGTAAGGTCTACTGCTACAAGTGCATTTGCTCTGCATTTGCTAAGGTTCGAGCTGAGAAGGCAAGTGTAGCAGCAAACACTCCCGTACTACACTTGCTGAGGCTTAAAAGAGAGTTGCCGCGCCAAACACTCCCGCCGCAACTACACTTGTCGAGGCTCAAAAAGGTAGTTGAGGAGGCAAACAGATAGTATACAGTACATGCAGAGCGACACGTGGCACCTTCAGCCTGGTGGCTCAAGGAAGAATATTCCATGTGATCCTCTGGGATATATGTCCTTTCTCTATTTGGACACTTGGTGTCCTGTTGGTACCAAGGAAAAACCTATAAATAGGACCCATTTCCCAAGGTTCACCAAGAGGAATTTTGGGGAGATACTGCGTATTTTGGCACTGCCATTGTCTTTTTCTTGAGCTACCTGCTTTACTCTCACCCAGCTGCATACTCTTCAACTTCCTAGACAGTTGTTGTTACTCATTCTCAAGCCACTTCCACCATCATTGGACCATTAATATAGTTTTGCCTCTCTAATCACCTTCCTAACCTTGAACCCCCTACATTTTTGGCGACTCCACTGTGGAGGCTACTTTGTTAATGGTTCATACCCGCAGTGGTTTACACACTTCACTGGAAAAAATCGCAGAGGATGAAGTTCAGCAACCCCTATAGCAGTAAGGCTTTTCTAATGGCAGTGCCGCACGTGCGGAGGCCGCGACCACAATGTTATGGTTGAGGCAGTCCAATCACTCCAGGATACGTAGAGGGAGATCCTAGCCGCTTTGTAGACTCTCATTAAGGCTATTATAGTCATGGTGTCCAGGCTAGCCCCAATGTAAGGACCTTCGCTTGTAGCGGTTCGAAACCCAGTGCCTAACCTGCTCCCTGAGGTTCAGGCTCCAATCCAGGTGCCGCCGGTGGTACCTCAGGCGAACGGTGTAGCCGCTGGTTCAGCTACCCAGGAGTAGATTGGTCCATTCCAACCCACTCACTTCATTACTCTAGTGGATGTACAAGCTATGCTCGAGCAAGAGCGTAGCAAAAAGCAGCTGCTATCTCTCCCAGACCCAGATGTGAAACCTCCATACTCTCAAGAGATATTGACCATGCCATACCCAACTGGGTCTACAGTGCCCAAGTTCATTAAGTTTGATGGAAAACAAGGCAATGCCAGAGAACACGTGGTGAGGTTCATTGAAACTCTTGGTATCCATGGCAGTGACCACTCTTTGCTCCTTCGGGAGTTCTCCAAATCACTTACTGAAAGGGCTTACAGCTGGTATGTGAACTTGGCTCCTAACTCGATCAAGAGTTGCGAAGAGATGGTGAACAAGTTCCACATGAAGTTCTTTCAAGTCCAAGAGAAAGTTACAACCCTCACACTTGGGCGAGATGTCCAAAAAGAAGGCGAAGATATACTGGACTATGTTAAGCGGTTCCAACATAAGGCTGTTGACTGTCATGAACCAGTGAATGAGGCCCATTTAGTTAGCATATGTGTGGAGGGTGCCAAACGCAACTACAAAATTTTCTTGGCAAACCATAATCTGCCTACTTTTTCAGCCTTGGTTGAGGCAGCTAGGAACCTCAGTACCACTGGCCCTTTGCACAATCTCGTGACAGCCACTGCTATTCCCATAGTACCAGAGTTGCTGCGGTAACCTCTATAGGAGGGAGCCGCTTGCAAGGGGAGGCGACTTCCTCTCGGAAGAGGAAGAGTTATGAAGACAAGAATCCATATCCTTGCAGCCTTGAGAATGTTAAGGCCTTGGTTAAAGAATGGGTAGCCAATGGTGAACTTACTTTGCCTCCGGTTGATGTCCCTCCAACCAAAAAGGACAAAGAAAGCCCAGATTATTGTGTCTATCACAGAACCACTAGACACTCTACTAAAGACTGTTGGACTTTGAAAAGTATCTTCAAAAAGAAAGTTGACGCAAATGAGCTGATGTTCAAAGATGCTAGTAATCGTGATGTAAGGAAGGACCCTTATCCTAGCCACAAGGAGAAGGGGAAAAATGTACATATGATTGGCTATCTTGGGCCTGTGCGCGATTAAGTGCACATGGCATCCTACTATGATGAGTTAGAAGAAATCACTAGTGGCCAGCTCCCTGAGACAGTACCTACAGAGGCAAAATTCGCAGAGGATACTCATGCTCAGGCCTTGTAAAACTCTGTTAAGTTTCGCACCTTCTTTGACCAGCTGGGGCTGGGCTAAGCCGGCAGGTTGGAAGCATGTTGAAGTTGCCGAGGCTAAGGAGTATGTGCCTCGGCGTATCCAGGAAGATTATAGGGTCATTACTCTTTCAGAACCAGGCAGAGCATACCTATTTCCTCATAACTGTCCTCTTTTTGTCACAACTTACATCAATGATGTAGAGTTCAAGTGTGCTTTTCTCAATGGTGGGGCATCCATAAACATCATCACTATTGACACCTTTGCAAAGGCTGGCATCCCAAAGTCCAGGATGGTT
Organism: Camellia sinensis; assembly: GCF_055761805.1. Classification (NCBI taxonomy): domain Eukaryota; kingdom Viridiplantae; phylum Streptophyta; class Magnoliopsida; order Ericales; family Theaceae; genus Camellia; species Camellia sinensis. The sequence continues at coordinate 91,213,576 of NC_138965.1, forward strand.
CGCCAACTCATCACTATGATGGGTTTTGGTGGTGAGAAAAAAGTTACTAGGGGTATTGTCATGGACTTAGCAGTTGGCGAGATCCGTTCTGCAACTAAGTTCCATGTGATTGAAATGTACATAAATTACCATATGATACTTGGCAGAGCTTGGATGCATCGATATGGAGCCATTCCGTCAAGTTATCACCAATGTGTGAAGGCAAAGTTGGGCAAGTGCACGGTAACCATAAATGCGTCTGAAAAGCTATTCGGAGTGGAGGAGGCACATTATTTGGATGCAGTTTTCTTTACTATGTTGTCAACGGATGAAACTCCAAGGATTGGTAAAGTTGCAGGGGTAAAATTGCCGAAGTGGGAAGACATTCGAGATGTAGAGGCTGTTCTAGAAAGTAGTGGGCAGAAGAGGAGCATAAAGTCCACAAGTCCTCCGCCCAAGATTGTTAAGGTGCGCAAGGGCGGCAAGACAGTTCACTACCTCTGACGGTCTTGGGGGCCAGACTTCATACCTTGGAAAGATGGCCTTGAGGCAAATAAATGTGATAGTGATGAGTCCCAAGAAGGGTTAGTGGAGACGCCTGAGGGTTAGTGGAGACGCCTGAGCCCGCCCCTGAATGCATGCAGGGTAGACCCAAACCGCAGTAGGAGGTACTTACTGAGGTCAACCTTAGCGACTTACTAGGGCAGAGCAAGCCCATATTCATTTAGCGATACAATGACTCCAACAGCTAAGGCAGAATTGATAACACTACTGAAACGGTACAGTGACGTCTTTGCTTGGACATACGATGAGATGCCTAGTCTTGACCCATCTCTTGTCACCCATCACCTGGACACTTTTCCTAACTCTAAGCCAATAAAGCAGCATGCTCGAAAGTATCATCCTGACCTTGAGGCAAAGATTAAGAAAGAGGTAAAAAAGTTGCAGAGGGCCAGGTTCATTGAGCTTATACAGTACCCAACTTGGCTAGCAAATATTATGCCTGTGAAGAAGAAGAAGAATGGCTAGATTAGGGTCTGCGTAGACTTTCGCGACCTGAATAAGGCCTGCCTGAAAGATGAGTTTCCATTTCCCCATGTTGACATATTTATCGATTCTACTACGGGCCATCAAATGTTCTCCTTCATGGACGGGTTCAACGGTTATAACCAGATCAAAATGGCATCAGAAGATGTAGAAAAGACAACTTTCAGAACGCCCTTGGGAATGTTTTCCTATATGGTTTGAAAAATGCAGGGGCAACCTATCAACGGGCCATGACTGCAGTGTTCCATGACATGTTACATCATGAAGTGGAAATGTATGTAGATGATCTGGTGGTCAAGTCTATTGAGGCAAACCGACACCTCTGCGACTTGGAAAAGGTTTTTCAGCATTGTTGCAAATAAGATGAACCCGCTGGCAAGTTCCTTAGCTTTCTTGTACACTAGCGGAGGATCGAAGTAGATGGGGATAAGATGAAGTCAATCATGGAGATGCCACCACCACACTCTGAAAAGGGCTTGAAGAAATTCCTAGGCAAAGTGTCATACCTCAGGAGGTTCATTCCAGCCCTTGCTGAGATAACCTTTTCCTTTGGGACATTGCTGAAAGGGAATCACAAGTTTGAATGGTTGCAAGAACACCAACAAGCATTTGATATGGTGAAGAAAGCGCTTACATCTCCACTTACAATGATTGCCTCACAACTCGAAAAGTCTTTGCTACTGTACTTGACCTCTACACCTTGGTCTATTAAAGCTCTACTTGTCCAACATTGAGAAGCCAATTTATTACATCAGTCGCAAAGTCAATGGTGTTGAGTCGCGATATACCCCAATTGAGAGGCATTGTTTAGCCTTAATCTTCACAGCGCAGAAGTTGTGCCACTATTTTTTGGCACATCCGATCTAGGTTGTGACCCGGAGTGATCTAGTCTGCTACTTGTTAAGCAAGCCCACTCTGACTGGAAGAATGGCAAGATGGCTTTTGGCTCTAGCAACATATGACATCACTTGTGTTACTCCCAAGGCTATTAAAAACCAAGCACTTGCAGACTTACTAGCCTAATTCCCATCTAGTGAACATGAACCTGCAGAGGTACCTCTACCAGGTGAGGTCCATGTCTCAGCAGCTGCAGTTGAGACTTATTAGGACTTAAAATTCGATGGAGCTTCTGAAGCTGGGAAAGGCAGAGTTGGCATAACACTAACTAGTCAAGATGGCGAGAAGTTTTATCTATCATATAAACTTGAGTTTGAATGTTCAAACAACGAGACTGAATATAAGGCATTGATACTAGGCCTAATTGCTGCCCAAAAGAAGGGCCTCCGCAAGTTAAAAATTTGGGGCGACTCCAAGCTAGTTGTCAAGCAAACAATGGGTGATTTCGCATTGAAGGAGCCTCTGTTGGCCCGATATTGCACTGTGGTTCAAAAGTTGCTCACTCAATTTGATGATGTCCAAATCCAGCATACCTCTCGGACACACAACCATTTCCCTGATGCCTTGGCTACACTGGGGGGCAAAGGTGGATATACCAGATGATAGTATAGCCATCGTCATCAAGAAAAGAATAACACCAACAGTATTAGCTGAAGAACATACAGAGCAAGATGCTGAGGGGTGGAAAGCAGATATAATCTAGCAGTTGAAAATAGGCTAGGGAATAATCAGACCAGTAGAACTCGCATCATTTCTGCTCCTCAGAAGAGAGTTGTATTTTCGTGGTCCCAACAACCTGCTGGCAAGGTGCGTCGGTAAACAAGAAACAACTTATAGACTTAAGCAGATCCATGCTAAGTCCTGTGAAGATGGAGATATCAGTCTATATCGACGGATACAGAGGCAAGGGTATTACTAGCCAGAGATGGAGAAGGAAAGTACTGAGTTGCAGAGGCAACGTGAAAAGTGTCAGTCCCATCCTAAGGAAGAAGAAGCTCATTTCTTAAGCAGTGAAGAATGGAGGCAGCTATATATTTACTACCTTGGAAATGGCACACTGCCTGACAACAAAGCCGATGCAATCAGAGTTAAGAGGCGGGCTTTTCGTTTCTTCCTTGACCAAGGCAAGCTGTGCTGCAGAAGCTTTGACGGGGAACCTCTGGCGTGTTTATCAAAAGATGAGGCAAATGAAGTACTGAGGGAAGCCCACAAGACAGAGCATCAAGGAGGACAGTGATTATATGGATATCTCATTCAACTCGGCTACTATTGGCCGACAATGGAATAAGATGCCAAAACCTTTGTAAGAAGATGCCGATCCTGCCAGAAGTTTGGGAACTTGATACATGCACCAGCGGTTGAACTGCACAACATCAAGGCCCCTTACCCGTTTCATACTTGGGCATTCGACCTAATGGGTCCTATAGCGCAACAATCCAAGGGGTACAGATGGATACTTACAGCAACTGGAGTTAGCACCAAGTTGGTAGAGCCTATAGAAATGAGGAAGGCAAATGGGGAAGGAGTAACCAACTTCATCAAAGAAAACATAATCTATAGGTTTGGCATACCCAAAGTAATGCTATATGACAATGGAACTCCCTTTGTAAATCGCCATGTGGGAAGACTGCTAGATGCCTACCAGGTCAAGCACCACAAATCTAGTCCATACTACTACCCGCAAGGGAACGGACAACCTGAGGTGACCAACAAAACTCTCGTCTGAATATTGAGTAAAATGATGGATGAAGTAGGGGGCACATGGTCTAAACAACTCCATGTAGCACTCTGGGCATATAGAATGTCAAAGCGAAGGCCAACTTAAGAAACCCCATTTTCCCTAGTATACGGGTCTGAGGCTGTGTTAGCAGTTGAGTTGGCAGTACCCTCAGCAAGAATGGCTATGTCAGCACACTTAGTTCTAGACAGTAGAAAGAACGACATAGAGGTAGCCGAAGAAAGAATGGATTGGACCTCGCGGGCAATGGAAAAGAATCATTAGTCCATAGCTCGCGCCTACAATCAGTCTGTTCAATACAGAGAGTTCAAGGAGGGGGACTTGGTATGGAAGACGGTGGACGCAATCATGCGGGGGCAACCCATCCCCAAGTTCTCACCTAGATGGGAAGGCCCCTACAAAGTTGCTAAGACAAGCAACAACGGATATTACAAGTTGACAAGAGTTGATGATGGGTTTAGAATTGGTCCTATCAACGCCAAGTATGTCAAAGAGTATTTTCCTTAATTTCTTTTGTCCAGAAAAAATAGTTGTAAGTTTCTTTGTCAATACTTCCAAAGCAAAGTGTAAAGAAAGTGTCATACACTTAGTAAACCTATTACTCCTGTAAACACTTAGTACAAGGAAAGTTTTCTATACTTAGTGAAATTTTAGCCTTGTAAAAACTTAGTCATAATGAAGTTATGTTCATAGCAAGAGTATGGCTCATCCTTAGGAGCTATGTAAAGATAATGAAAAGAAGGCAATGAAGTAATACTTAATATCTTCGCATTTCATAAACATCAAAGTTCTCCATAGCATGACTACAGTGTTCAAAAGGAAAAGGAGAAAAAAAAAAGATAGCAAAAGTACAAAGAAAAGGAGCCATAATAGAGTCACACTAAATCAAATCAAACCCTTCATGAGGGAGTCCATCAAGGTCATATCCTGAGGTAGCTAGGCAACCAACGCAGAGTCTTTCTTCTTGAACTGAGCCAGGTTTTGCCAATGCTGCTCTAAGGCACCCTCACACTCTTTGATAGTCTCCTCCAAGGACGCAATCATCGCCACATTGGCTGCATGCTCAAGGAAGCCATTGACTGCCTGAAGCTTATCCCTCATCCACGACAGGTCCGAACCGTTTCTCCCAAAGCCGCTTAGGTTGGCCTCAACACTTTCAACGAACTTGCTGGGGGTTGTCAGAATCTTCTTGGTAGCAAGGTCGTGAATGAAGCTGGCAAGTGACTCTAGCAACGCTGTCTGCACCATAGATCTAGGAACATTAAAGGCAGTGAAGGTACTGGGGTGCAGCGCATAGATGCAGGCAAGAGTAGGGGTAGCTTTGGAGGAGACCCAATAACTCAGAAAAGAAACTTTCCCTAAGGACTGAGGGGACTCTCTCATACTGTCGCTAGCTTTAATCATTGGAGGGAGACTGGCAGAGCGACCAAAGGTCTAAGGATGATGCACTTCCCTTGAAGATGATTGCCCAGCAGCATTGGAGTGGGTAGATGTTGGGTGGTGACCACGTGAACTGGCCTCGCAAGAAAGGCCAAAGCTACCTGCACCATCATGTCGCTCCGAAAAGAGGTCATCTATTTGGTAGTCTCCAACGTTCAGATCTGGTATAGTTGTAGTATCCATCCCAGTATAAAAATCTTGAGACACCCCAAGGCTAGCTGGCACTTCTGGAAAGTGAGTGGGGTATAGGTCCGTGAGTTGCTCAAAAGTTGCCGAAGCAACTGGGTCAGAGGTCCCAGCGACAACAGTAACAACATGAGTGGCTAAGGTGACAGTTATCTCTGCAAGTCGGTCTAAATTTAGGGGGACCATAGTAGGAACAGTGGAAGCAGCCACTATACTTGCACTTCTAGCGGCTCTCTTATGTCGCAATCTTTTCTTGGGGTCTTAGGGACAAAATCATCTCCCTTGGCAGAGGAGCAGTTAGAGTGAATAGAATCAGCAGGGTTTGGCAGCTCTAGACCCTTAGCAACTATACCACCCGCTGCAACTTCCATAGCAGGGGGGACTTGTTCATTCTTTGCAGCCTCCACAACTGGCTCAGCCTCAGCAACTGGCTCAACCCTAGTAGTTAGTGAAGCCCCAACACTTGGTTCTCCTTCAACATCTAGAAGTACTGTCCTGCGGGTCCTGAATCTTGTGACCCTTGTAGCAATGGGAAGGTCGTCGTCGTCGTTGTCCGAATCTGAGGAAATTTCGATGGCAGTAGAGGAAACTCCGGGCCTCGAAGGTGGTATGGCCGGTGGGCCCTAAAAAGGAAAAAGGATTATGTGATTACTAAAGTAAATGAAAAAAGCCCAAGGAAGTAATGCAAAATATTTTCTAAGTACGGGTACCTTTCAGAGTCTCTTCCTACTTGGTGAGGCACGTGCCTCAACAACTGGTGTCACTGCCTCTCGGGTTACTCTCAGTCTGGAGCGGGTCATGCGTACTGTTGTGCCGACTTAAAGAGGAGTAATTTGCAAAGGTTGAACGGACATTGCCCCAGATGGGTGAGGCTCTTCCATGGCAGGCACGAATAGAAGGTTGAAACGATAGAATATACTAGTCTGTTTTCCTTGACCAGAGCAAAGACAAAGGGATAAGTCAGGCTGCAGAATGGGTTCCATTGCAGGGACAACAGGAGCACTGTTGCAAAAATTAAAAAATGAGTTGAGATTGCGGTGCTAGAATAGCCTGTTACTGGGAGTAAAGGCACCTTCTCGTCCAAGTGAAGGCAGCTCCATGAAGCCTAATCCCACCACGAGTAGAGCGGCATAATCATGGGCAAACCGCTGAAAGCTCTGGTGGAAATCAGCTTGAGACGGAAGGGCATATGGGATGCGTAGATCCATGCCGAACTACGTAAGGACCCTGTTCGGTCGATAGACGACGTTGGACATGCCCTCCTCATTCCACACGGGTAGAAATCTAGGACGTATCATAGCAGCAATGAGAAAGGAGTTGGCCTGGACACTGTCCAGAGAGAAATCAACATGACGAGCCTTAGAGAAATAAAATGGAACCACAAAGATGCCTAGAAGAGGCTAAGTGAAGAGACGGAACACACACTCCTCCATGCGGTTGACATAATTAGCAAAAGGTCTGTTGGTGCCAAGACCAGACCACCCAGAGATGTGAGGGAAGGATTGGTGCACTTGTCTCGTGACAGGTCGACCCTCTGCATCTAGAACAGGATGACCCTCTGCATCAAGGACTTCGTCGATAAAGAAGGGCTCATGCTCTTTAGGGACAGGGCCCATAGCAGAGAATCGCTCGTAGAAGAAAGTGGTCAAGAACTGAGAGTGTGCAAAGCTCCATATATCATAATGGTCCATGGATCGCTCTATCTCCGAGTGAATGAGGTCAAGGCAGAAGTATAAGTGCCCCAAGAAGAGGGAGGCCAGAGGGATCTGACTGCAGCCAAAGGAAACACCAGAGGATTAATACTCTTAGCAGGGTTACTAGGGAGAACAAAAAAAGAGATGAAATAAGTGACAAAGGCGGCCAGGTACAAGTCGTCGCGTTAGCCCGACCCAACTATGGAGTTGCGGCTCTCCTCTGTGATGTTGCCACGACTAGTTACAGGTCCTTGAAGAAATGTTTCAACTAGGAAGGATAGGTGGTTTTGTCCCTCTTAGGTCTCTCCTGGAGTGGTTTCCCAGTCCTAAGATCGTACCAGGAGCCATACTTCCGCCCCTCTCGAAAGGCGCTTTGGAGGGCAGTGATAGAAACTTGTTCTACAGAAGTCAGAGACGTTGGATCGAAGGGGTGATCTCCACGGGTACTCAAGCGTAGAAGGACGGAAACATCTTCAAGGATTGGAGTTATCTCCCCCTATGCCAAGGTAAAGATGTGAACGTCGCTGCTTCAGCGAGAGACAACCAAAGCAGTGTTGGTTTGTACCTTGCGCACTGACAACTCCCTCAAAATCAAAACGACATTAAAGAGACAACATCCCTCAAGTGTTGCTTGAAGTCACCATCTGCAATGATGTTATCAACCTAGAGGGACCAGTCTGCTAGAGGGCCCGAGTGAGTGTGGTAGTAGATGTATGAATGGGGAAAGTCACCACGCTCCATACGAAACCACAACACAGATACTGGGTTCACCATGTCAGCATCATCCAGAGTAGCCTCACCAAAAAGAAGCAGAGGCTCCTCTAGAGAAAGGGCATCAGGAGCGAAGGGAGTCAACTGGCTTCCATAAAGGGTCAGCCAGCCCTCCGAAGTATGGGGCCCTCCTTCACTCAGTTGGGGGTGGGGCAGCCCTGTCGGGTAGAAACCTTGTGCTAGCCATAAGAAAGAATAAAGAAAAGTAAAGAAGACTTTGGAAAGTGGGGACAAGGAAGAGAAGAAGACAAGGAGACATAAAGTGTGTTTGGGCAGAAGTGGGGGACCAGTGGACCCAAGGGACGCTATTTATAAAGAAAGCAGCAAAAGGGTGCCAACACGCTTCCCTAGGCTCATTATGATCTATCAGTCAAAGGGTGGCACCTTTTCAAAGCCGATGCAACTTCTGATCCAACCGACGCAACCCTTAGGTTACTTGCTGACGTTATGCAAGCGCAAAGAAACTAGGAGCATGTCCCCCATGAGTGCAGGGGTCAAATGTTGAGGGTCAAAAATTAAACCCCAAATTAAGTATGGACCTAAGCGTTGGGATCACCCCTTTATGGCGACCAGGAATAACAGAAAGAGCATGGGCTAAAGCCCAAGGGAAGTGGGCCAATAGTGGGCTGAAGTAGGTCCAACCCGCCAAGGGTCCAAATGGACTCCATGAAGGAAAATGCCTAAGTCAAGTTGCAGAGGCAACACATGTAGCAGGAAAGTTGTTGAGGCACTTTGCCTCAGCGTCGTCATTCCTAATATCTTTGGTTCCGCCACCATTTGAAGTTGTCAAGGGAAAGAGGAAGTTGAAGCAACTAAGTTGCAGAGGTGACACTTGCGACAACCAAGTTGCAGAAGGACTTTGTCTCAGCGCTGCCATTCCAAGTATTATCAGTTCCGCCGCCACTTGGATTTGCTGTGGGAAGGAAAGAACTGAAGCAACTAAGTTGCAGAGGCATTACTTGCAGCGCTCAAGTTGCAGAGGCACTTTGTCGATGCCGCCAACTCCAATATTGTTGGTTTTTCCATTTGAACTTGCCGCAGGAAATGACTGCCACAACAACTATATCCACCACAACCAACTTGCGAAGGGAACATCCCACCAAGGTGATAGCAGCCTTTGGGAAAAGTTTCCCCTCTACAAGTAGAGGCTAATGCTTGGCGCTGATAGTAGGCCTTAAGGCATTACTAGCCTAGGGCTGATAACAGACCCCTAAAGTTTATTTAACTTGGTGTTGATAGCAGGCCCCAGGACTTACTGGTTGGAGCTGATAGCAGGCCTAGAGATACCAATTTACCACGGCGATCCCGCGAAGATGGGAGCAGGGTAGCTCGAGTATAAGGGACTCCCTTTCTATTACCCAAGTCATGGACCTGCCTTAGTCGCACAGGTAGGACTAAGGAAGCCGCCTTGGGCTTGGTACTAAGGCACAGCATGGCTGAAAGTAGGCTTGGCTGTGGCCTTCTCCCTAGGAAGCTGGGGAGTTTGTGGTTAGGTGGCTAAGGGTGGAGGCTTCGCTAAGGTGAGCACGACTATAGTTGATAGCAGACTAATGGAGTCTTGAGAATGCACTGTACTGGCCAAGTAGAACTAAGAAGGAAAATGTAGCAGCAAGGTCTACCGCTGCGAGTGCACTTGCTGAGGTTCAAGCTGAGAAGGCAAGTGCAGCGGCAAACACTCCCGTTGCAACTGCACTTGTTGAAGCTCAAAAGGGAGTTGCCGCGCCGAACACTCCCGTCGCAACTACACTTGTCGAGGCTCAAAAAGGTAATTGTAGAGGCAAACAGATAGTGCATAGTACATGTAGAGGGATACGTGGCACCTTCAGCCTGGTGGCTCAAGGAAGAATATTCCATGTGATCCTTTGGGACACATGTCCTCTCTCTATTTGGCCACTTGGTGTTCTGTTGGTACCAAGGAAAAGCCTATAAATAAGACCCATTTCCCAAGGTTTAACAAGAGGAATTTTGGGGATTTGGGGGAGATGCTGCCTGTAATAACTCGATCCTCTTATATGTTTTATATCCTTCATTATATGAGTAATGACATGCTTAATGTGAAATTCCATGTGGAGTTGTGTTTACATACATGAATTATTTAATTATGATAGTATATCTGTTGGTTATTGGAGAAAATCTATTAAAATTGAGATGTTTGGACTAGAAATCGAAAGCCTTAGAGGCGCGATAACCCGAAATTGACTTTATATTTATGATTAGCATGATTTTTAGGACATAATATAAAATTTCGTAAAAATTTGATTCGTAATGAATTAAAGTGATTTATTTGGGCTAGCCTTATATAAGCCTTAGACATAAGAGATTCAAGGCAACACTTGGCATCAAAACAAATATAAAATATCTCCTGGAGGAGACTTTGAGAAGAAAAAGAAGAGAGAGGAAGAAAAGAGCAACTAAGGCTTGGAAATTGAAGACTTTTGCTAGAAATTTCAAAGAATAGAGAACAAGGTATGTGTAATCTAACTAAAATACCCTAAACCTCAATCCCATTGTTTAGTATCAAGCTTGAGAATGATGATCTCCACTTATTTAACTTAAGGCTTTTAAATTACTCACTTTGGTTGGTAAATATCCATGAAAGACATCAAGATCCATTGTTTGATCTAGTTAAGGGTTGATTCTTGTGTTAGACAATCTTTAGTCTTTGCACAAATGTTTGTATCTACATTGTTTAACTATAAAAAGATGAAAAGAAATGTGATTATTAACTTGTATAAATTGCTTAAAGTGAATTATGATCTATTTATGTATGAATTCATGTTTATTATGTTCACATAATATGATATTGGAGAGATATTGCTCATATTTGCCCTTAGAAATGCCTTTGGAAAGTTTAATTCTTGATGATGTTCGGACTGCCTAGGAACAGAGCAAGAACCGCACGTGCGGGGTTCATGGCCGTACGTACGGGAACACAACCGCACGTACGAGGATCACATATGGATGTGCGAAAAATAAGGGAGACCAAGATTGCATTCTGAAATAAATGCGCGTACGGAGCCGCACGTGCGATGAAGGACTCCCGCACGTGCGGCCAAAGATGGAAAAATTCTGCTAATTTCTTTTGCTCTTTTCAACCCTCTGATCATGTTAACACGACCATTTGATGCTTCTGTAACGTGTTTAATTGAATGGAATTTAGCGAATCGAACATAGAATAAAAAGAGAAAACTAAAGAAAAGTGATGTACTTAAGAGTTGTGTACTGTGTGTAGGGCACGTGCAAGAGGGTACTATTGTTCATCCACATCATAGTGAGTAATAGTAATGTAATGATTTGTTTCTTACACGTATTGTTCTCACATGTGTTATCCAATATCTACTCTATTTTTCTCTCAAATAGCTTATGTTATATGAGTTATATTTGATAGAATAAGTGGAATGATTGAACATTAGCGCATGAGATATGGACCTGAGGTCGTTTTGTCCTGTTAGGAATAATGGGCCTAAGGCCGTTTTACTATTACAATGGGCCTAATGCCGTTATGTATGACATTGGGCCTAAGGCCGTTATGTATGACATTAGGCCTAAGGCCATTCTGTACTACATTGGGCCTAAGGCCGTTCTGTTCTAAGTGGGCCCAAGGCTGTTCAGAGAAAGGGAATGTAAATAAGATTGACTTAAAATTTATGAATATGCATTACAAGAGTTATACTCGTGCACATATTCTTTTCGCATTGCTATTATTCGTTGAGCCTTGCTCACTCTGTTTTTATGAATGTTTTGTAGGTAATCAGCCTGCAAGACAACCTTAGGTCAGCTGCAGGTGCCTTTTGCTGGGTCTATTTTGCCGAGTCACTCGAAGTGGCCTTTTGTCTTCATTTGGCCGGTTCCTTATGTTGGCATGTGTAACTAGTTTTTGGATGAATTGTCTTAGATACTTGTTAATATGTAATTTTTGAGTTGCTTGCTACCCTTGTATAGACTTATATGTGTGAACTTAATATAAACGTATATATGTATGCTATACTGTATTAAGATCCTGACATTTAGACACAACTCAATGGATGATATATTTTAATATCATATTTGCTTCCGTTCAGGCCCCAATGTTGAGTAAAACTTAAGGAAATTTGGTTTTGAGGCCTAGGTATGGACCGGTCATGCGCAAACTTTTAGGGGCAGGTTTGGGTTGTGACAGCTGGTATCAGAGCCAAGTTACTATCTTACACACGGGTCCATTGAGCTTCAGAGAGTCTAGAAAAGATTTAGGTTACATGCATAGCATTTCTTGGTGCATACAAAATGAGATATAGCAACGAGATTCGTATGATTAATGCCAAGTGTTATAAAACCAATGTATCTTGTATATTCTTGTGTACTATAATTGATTGATATGCAGATTATGGTGAGAACAAGGATGGATGATTCGGAAGGTGCTACCTCCGTATGGTTGGATAGAATGGAAATGATGATTATAGAGATGGTAGAAACTTTGAGGCAACAACAGCAACAACAACAGCAACCACCACCGCCACCGACACCTATACCACTGCCAGTGGTACAAGATTATCAAGCTGAGGACCGAACGATTACGCTCACGAAAGAATTCAAGAAGATGAAGCCACCCTCATTCAAGCGGGGAATTGAACCAATGAAAGCATAAGCATGGGTGTTGAGCATAGAAAAGTTATTTGAGGTTTTTCCATGTACTGAAGCCTAAAAAGTGCAACTTGCTGCCTTTACTCTAGAAGATGAAGCGCGGAGGTGGTGGATGCTCACAAGAGTTGAACACCAAGAGTTAACATGGGCTCGATTTTTGGAGTTGTTCTATGATAAATATTTTCCACAATGTATGCGAGACAAGAAAGTGCTTGAGTTTGAGACCTTGAGACAAGGGAACAGAACTGTTGCTGAGTATGAAGCTCAATTTGTTAAATTAGACCGTTTCGCACCACATATGGTGGACACGGACTACAAAGAGGCAAGAAAGTTTGAAGGAGAATTACGGACTGCTATTCTCGACCGAATCCATTTGCTGAAATTTGCTACATATGTTGATGTGTTAGAAAGGGCAGTAATAGCTGAAGGTAATATTGCCGCTCAAAACCGAGTCTCAGAATGGAAAGGGAAAAGGCAGAATACCTAAGCCTCAAGGCGATGAGTGACACCACCGAACAAGAAATTGAATACGGGAACTTTGAGTACTTCCGCCTCTACCCGTGACTCTACACCAATTTGTCCGGATTGTGGAAAGAGGCACCGTGGGACTTGTTACTGGATAACAGGGGCATGCTTCAAGTATGGCAAGATGGGTCATTTAGCAAGGGAGTGCCCGCAAAGAGATCGATAGAATGGAAATCGAACTACCACAAGTTCAGTCGGTTTGACTCTAACCCCAACCGCAAAGGCAACTGTAAAACCCATCAATGCTAAAGATATCGCTAGGCAGGGAAGAGTGTTTGCGCTGATTCCAGGTGATGTGCAGAATACCAAGGCTGTGGTATCAGGTACATTTTTTGTTAATGGTTATTCTGCACGTGTTATTTGATTCGGGCTCTACCTACTCTTTTGTGTCAAAAGCATTTGCTAGTCATTTAAATAGACCTATTGAACCGCTACTTTATGTCTTGTGTGTGTCCTCACCATTGGGAGAGTCTATGGTATGTGCGTCTATTTATTTTGCATGTGAAATTCTAATTGGGGATGTTCGGGTAGAAGCCAATTTGTTACCTCTTGACATGGCTTACTTTGACATAATTTTGGGGATGGATTGGTTAAGTGAATGTCACGCGACTATTGATTGTATGTCTAAACAAGTTACCTTCCAACCTCTGGGACAGTCTGAGTTTATTTTCGAGGGATAGGGGGTGATTTCCCCACCTTATTTGATCTTCGCAATGAAGGCGTGTAAATTATTACAAAAGGGTTGTCAGGGGTATTTATGTAGTATTTTGGTGGGCAACCAGCGGATGGGGGCATTGATGCAATCCCAGTCGTTCGTGATTTTCCAGATGTTTTTCCAGAGGAATTACCGGGAGAGTTAGTTGATCGCGAAATTGAGTTTACAATTGATGTAATGCCAAGAACTCAGTCCATTTCCAAAACTCCTTATCGAATGGAAGGGTCATCGTATATGCCTCTCGCCAACTTAAACCTCATGAAAAGAACTCTCCCATGCACGACCTTGAACTAGCTGTAGTAGTCTTTGCTTTGAAGATCATAAGAGCCTTAAGTACGTTTTCACTCAAAAGGAGTTGGATATGCGACAAAGACGATGGTTAGAACTTATCAAAGATTATGATCTGCAAATCCATTACTACCTTGGTAAAGCCAATACTGTTGCCGATGCTCTTAGCCGAAAGGGTATGGGAATTTGGCAAGTTTGCTCACGGGACGGAAGGAGTTGTTACTTGATTTGGAAAGAATGGGTGTGGACGTTATGCTACACGGTCGAGATGCAGTAGAAACTTTGGGAATATGTCAGACAAATCAGATATTTATAGTTTTGGAATGTTGTTGCTAGAAATTGTTGGAGCGAGGAAAATTACTATAACACAGAACACAAGCAAAATTTACTTTACGGAATGGATTTACAAGCGTTTGGATAAAGGAGAAGAGCTAGGAGTTCAAATTGATGAGGAGTGAGATGCAAAGATTGTGAAGAAACTAACAATGGTGGGACTTTGGTACATATAGTGGTATCCAATACACTGGCCATCGATGAAAGCTGTGGTGCAAATGCTGGAGGGAGATGAAGGCACTCTGACAGTTCCTCCCAATCCGTTTTCCTCCACAATCCAATGCCAACGAGGCGAACAATGGGTCGTACAACTTTTACTAGTGAGTTAGATGTAATTTTTGAATCTGAGTGAGAGAATAAATTAGTGATATTTTATGGGAAATTTTAATGATTGTATAATGTATAATAGAAATTAATCTCATTGTTCTTAGCAATTGCACTTAGAATTAATTGTGTGTTGACGTATTACTGTAGTTTTCAATAATACATCTTGAGCATTGCCTTTGTATTAATTATCATGTTACAATGGGGCACTTTGCATCAGAAAGGTTTATGTTTTTTTTGTATTCATATCAAAGTAGTTTATCAGCATGCATAACACCAATGGCCAATCTATAGGAAATCTTTTCTTCTAGGAAGCATGGTGAGTTTGAAGTCTCCAATCTCAACCATCATCAACAATCAAAATCAAAGAGAAAGAGAAAAATAAAAACATCAAACAACAATAAAATTTATTCATGGATTTATTACACTTTCTACCCTTAAACTATCACCAAATTGTCTACTTAGTCCTGAATTATTGATTGAGTCGACTAAGTTTTTAAAGTATATAAATCAAAATATATTTAGTCTCTAAACTATTGATTGAATCTATTAAGTCTAAAATATGTAATTCAAACATATTTAAATATATGCTTCATAAATTAGTAAAATACCTTACCTAATTAAGATTTTATTACAAAAAATTCTTAAAGTTTTATTCTATCTAGTGCAAACATACAACGAAATAAAACATTTTTTTAAAATATAAAAATTTAAGATTTTTTTGAATAAAATTTTAACTAAATAGAGTATTTTACCAATTTATAATACTTATGAACTTATATTTTAATTTTATAACGAGCTAAATAAGTTTGAATTAAATATTTTAGATAAGGGTTAATTACACACAAAAAAACCCCAGGGTTTCACACCTTTTTCATTTTAAACCCCAGGTTTTCAATTTCGACAAATTAAACCCCATTCTTCCATCTGTATTTCGATCCGGCCCCTCCGTCCATCTCCGTCATATTAAACTAACGAAAATCTGGGCAGAATTTCAGATTGAAACCCACATGTTCAAGCACTTGTATCTCCCTTGTCGTAACTCCATTTCGCTTCATTTTTGCGTCGTTGGATTCACCTCAGGGCCTAGTTTTCATTATACCCCTCATACACCTTGTTCTACCTCTTTTTGCATGCCTTCAGAGCTCCAAAAGTTAGCTAAAAATAAGATTTTTCTCTCTTTGGGCAAAATTTTCATATTCGAACTCACATGTTCAAAAACTTGTATCTCCCTCGTCGTAACTCCGTTTTGCCTCATTTTCATGTCGTTGGATTCATCTCATGGCCTAGTTTTTATTTCATTCCTCATATGCTTTGTTCCACCTCTTTTTGCACACTGTCGAAGCTCCAAAAGTTGGCCGAAAATAGGATTTCTCTCTCTCTCCCTCTCTCTCTCTCTCTCTCTCTTCTTCCCCATCTATCTTCTATTCCTTCCTCATTTCTTTCTACAATTATTCTCTTTTTTCCTCTTCTTTCATGGCCCTTCCTCCACCCTTACGTTTCTTCCCCTTCTTGTAAGTCATATACCTCCATACTTGATGACACCACCACTGTCGGAGGTTCGGTGGCCACCGCGAGCCTAGTGGAAGGGCCATGAAGAAAGAAGAAAAGAGAGAATAATTGTCGAAAGGAAGGACGAAGGAAGAAGCATGGAGATAGAGAAAAAAAAAATCTTATTTTTGGCTAACTTTTGGAGCTTTGATATCACGCAAAAAGAGGTGAAATAAGGTATATAAGAGGTGGAATGAAGACTAGGCCACAAGATGAATCCAACGACTCAAAAATAAGACAAAACGGAGTTACGACGAGAGAGATTCAAGTTCTTCAACATGTAAGTTTGAATCTGAAAATTTTGCCCAAAGAGAGAAAAATTCTTACTTTTAGATAACTCTCAGAGCTCTGACAATATTCAAAAAGATGTGGAACAAGGCGTATGAGGGTTGGAATGATAACTAGGCCATGAGGTGAATCCAACGACGCAAAAATGGGACGAATTACGATGAGGGAGATACAAGTGTTTGAATATGTAAGTTTGAATATAAAATTCTGCCCAAATTTCTGTTAGTTTAAGATAACGGAGATGGACGGAGGGCCAGATTGAAACACGGGTAGAAGGATGTGGTTTAATTTGTTAAAATTGAAAACTTATAATTTAAAATGAAAAATGCACAAAACCCTGAGTTTTTTTTTTTTTGTGTAATTAATCCTTTAGATAATTAATATATTCCATCGATAGTTTAGGAATTAAATAAATTTTAGAGACTTACTCTACTCGATTAATAGTTTAGGACAAAATAGATAATTTGACAACAATTTAGGGATATAAAATATAATAAACCCTTTATTCATTCATCATTCAGTCTTAATACTCAACCGCTAACCACAAATTAAAAAATTCTAAATACCGTTTCGCCCCCAATCGCCGTAACGAGTGGGTTCGGGACCTCCAATCAAATTCGTCATCTTCATCTTCATCTTCATGATTGTTTTCATCTTCATTTTGAATCTTCTTTTTTTAATTTCTGATTCCTCTTCTAGCTTTTTAGGGCTCACTTCATCTTCTTGTCGAAACTGAGTCGAAAGAGCAGATGAGTCGACTCGCCGCGTTCGAACCGAAGAAAGTTACCGATCCAGATATCGCGTATGAAAGCCCCAATTTTGGAGTAGATAGGTTGATTATCGACATATTTTATTAGTAAGACTTATTTATTCATAATTTATTTATTTATTTATTTATTTTTACGTATTTACTTCTTATTTTAATGACAAGCAAAAGTTTGAATTTTTTTGAATTTGTTTTGTGTAAATAATGATATAATAAATTTATCAAATTGATAAAAGGATTGGATATTTTGACTTTTGTTCGTGAGATTTATTTAATTTTTATTTAATTTGTATTGAAATATGACATGATAAATGTAAGAAATTAAATTATATAATTTAAAAAATATTTTTATAATAATAAATTTATCACTGAAATTTACAATATGACTTTTTAATAAACAAGTTAGTCATAATTGTCCCAGATATTAATCAAATTGTTTGGTTTTAAAAGGACCCAAATTCTGTTTTTGAGTATTTTGTGTTTCCACTTTTTGTTTTTTGAGTAATCTTTTATTTTTGTTATAATTTCCAACACAACCAAATAGGAAAAAATGAATAAACTAATTGCAGCAAAATCAACAAGAAAAGACCAAGTTGTTGAAACAAAAATGAGATGAATAGAGCTCAGTTTCAAAGAAAGCAATGCAAACTCAGTATTTGTTTTAATTAATGAATTTAAAAAGAAAAAGGGGAACATTAAAAATTGACGTTTCAGTTTTCTGAATATAAATGTTTGGTTTCAACTTTCTAAAAGTTGAGTTTTTTATTTTTTGTACTCCCTCCGTCCCAAAATATTGGTCCCTTTTAGGGAATCCAACTTTTTTTGGTAGTACACTTATTGCATTTGAAAAAAAGTTGGTTTTCCAAAATTACCCTTTTGATAGTACATTTTTTGGGAATATCAATGTCATAATTGTACTTTTTAAATTGTTTATTAATTTAAAAGAAGGGCAAAATAGGAAATTTACATTATTTTTGTACTTGATTTATAAAGAGGGACTAATATTTTGGGACAATGAAAAATGGAATAAGGGACTAATATTTTGGGACGGAGGGAGTATTTTTTTTGTTTTTTAGTGAATATTTTTAAAATTTTAAGTAATTTTTTAACTGTTTTAGATGTATCTAAATAGTAAAATATTTGTGAAAAAATATTTTAAAAAATTAATAAATATACAAAAATATGAAAAATGTACTGAATTTTTGTATTTTTTATATTTTTGATATTTAGTGAATTTTTTTTATAAAAAAAAATCACAAATATTATACTTTTTAAATGTATTTATGTTAAATGTGTCTAAAAATTTAAAAAAATTACTTAAAATATTTATAAAAGAATCTTTAAAAACAAAAAAAAAATACAGAAAATAAAAAGTAAATTTTTCTGAAAAGCATTTTCTAAAAACCAAAACCAAGCGAGATCAAATGATCATGATCTTTTTAGAAGAAATGCTAGGAAAATTTCATATTTCTTTTTATTGAATAATACTTTTTTTGATAAAAGGTGAAAGTTTATTGAACTACAAACAACTACAGTGTCGTACCATATAAGCTTCACTGGTGAAAACAATCAATAGAAGAACAAAATTGAAATGCAATCCAAACACAGCCATTTGAACAACATACCAAGTTTTCATACCAAAATTTAATCCGAGGTTGCATAATTTCCCTATCATACATTGGAAAGTTTGCCTCAATTACGTGAGGAATAGAGGATGTCAACAATCAAAATACATAAAAACAGAGTGTTTGAATTGATACAAAACAGTTTAAGGTTCACTTACATCCAAAGTGACAGAATTTATGCATTCACTTGATAGCATAGACAACTTGGTAGGATTGGTGTCAAATCTATGTTCTTCAATAGGCCTCTCTTGCGGGCACATAAAAGGTTTGGAAGGCATTTGCCGTTGTTCAACATCCCCTTCAAGCATTTCCACAACTTTGTTCATCGAAGGGCGGTCACTAGGCTGCATTTGTATGCACCACAAAGCTACTATTACCAGCTTATTCACCATCACCCTTTCCTCCTCATTGGTTTCTCCCATTTGTATGTCCGTTCCTTCTTTGAATTGATCATAAATCCAAGAAGAGAAGTAAATTTGGCTTGTATGTTCAGCAAAGGTATTCAAATTTCTCATCCTGCTAGCCATTTCCATCAACAACATTCCGAAACTATAAACATCAGCTTTATATGAAATACCTCCAATGTTTTTGTAGAACAACTGTGGATCCGTATAATCCATTGTTCCCCTCGCTGCTGTCAAAGTCACAATACTATCGTTTGTTGCATACGATTTTGCAAGCCCAAAATCAGAAACTTTTTGAGTGAAATTCTCATCAAGTAGAATGTTGTGAGGCTTGATATCAAAATGCAAGATCTGCATATTACAAACTCGATGCAAATATTCTATCCTGCGAGCAACTCCTAGAGAAATTTCATACATTTGTTTGCAACTCAATGAGATATCTCCTTCTTGAGAAAATATATACTTTTCAAGTGACCCATTAGGCATGAAGTCATAAATAAGAGCTTGCTTAGATCTCTCGGCACAATATCCAATTAGTTGAACCTCATTAACATGATAAATCCTTCCTATGGTAGCTACTTCGTTGACGAATTCTTGCCCATTGGCTTTGGGCTTGCCCAATACTTCTATCGCTACAAGATTACCACTTCTAAGTTTTCCTTTATATACAGAACCATAGCCTCCTTCTCCTAAATTGTTCTTGAATCCTTTGGTCATCTTTTTAATCTCTGAGTAAGAGTAGCTAATAGGCATGAGATGGTTTTGGCTTCGTAGATAATCCTCAATACTATCAAACATCGATAAATGCCTTCTCGTAAATTTATGAATTAAAAATGCAAGCATACATAATGCTAATGGAATTCTTGGTGAAAGGATTCCTCCCGTGTATGAAAATCACAAGATGTCAAAATGAAGAAAAATGGCCTAATTGGCAAAAAGTCCTTCAAAACAATTTGATCATTGAAGAAGTTTATGAAAATATGAATCAATCTCACGTAGTTTGGACAATTTATTGAAGATCAAGTATCTGTGTTTCAAATTCCATTTTCTTTGTCGTCGATGCATCATATTCATATTCTTGTGGACAGGGGCGGAAGGAGGGGGGTTTGGGGGCCTGGCCCTGGTAGTTTCCACAACATCCTAAATGATGTATAAGAAAATTGTATAGTTTGTATAACTTAATTATATTTGGCCCCCCAAAGTTATACATTTTAGTCATGAGTTTTGCAAAGATTCAAATAATATTCCTAAATTCATCCGTGATGGTGTGTAAAGTTTTTGTCGCAAGTGTTTAATTCTTACACAATTCAATAATTGATAGGTAACCATTCATATCATTTGGGAAAAATTTTAAAGTGAGATTTTACAGCTTTGAAGCCTTTTCTTTTACTGATTTGTTTTTTCTTTTAAAAAATAATTAATTGTTGTCTTTTGTGTTGACAAAAGTTATGAAGTATTACGGCTTTGTTACGAATCATTAATTATGATGTAGTTTTAAAATAGCATATGGTATGTACCTTTTATACAGTGTGATCTATAATCTATTACTATAATACTATTCATGTATAATGTAAATTATGTGACATTACTTATTATTTGTATTTGGGCGAATTACGCCACTAGTCTGTATATTTTGCCTCTTATCTAATTTGGTCCCTACATTTTCAATTGATTCAAATTTGATCATTAATTTTAGATTTTGTGTCAAATTGATATAATTGATAATATCGTTAGTATTTTTTACAAAAAATTATCGCTGAATTGATTAAAATTAACTCACTGAGTTGAATAAGTTTATTATTTTTTCCTTAAAAATACGCAGATGCCATTTATGTGTGTATTTTCATAAATAAAAAAAAATTAAGAGTAGTAATCATTTGGACCAAATTAAGGCAAAATCATAAATTTATGGTCAAAATCGAGCCAATTAAAATCATGAGGACCAAAATGACACGAGAAGCAAAACACAGGACCGTCGTCGTAATTTGTCCTTTGTATTTTTCTACTGGTTCATCACTGATGTTCAAATTTCTATAGCATACTTAGAATGTTCTCATTTTTTATTAACTTATTTTTAATAATGATTTATTAATTTTAATAATTATTTAAATCGTTTAAACATATCTTGACCCGACAATTTGGATTTGTTGAAACCTTATTTTTGGCCCCCCTAATCGTCTACTCCTGGTTCCGCCCCGGCTTGTGGGTCATTTACTTCATATTAGAAGATAACTTTTCCCTTATGATCATTGAAGGAGAGGAATGAGGATTTACCAATGATTTTGATGATGAGAAAAAAATGATCTGTAAGAGAAGTGAAACAAAGATTCAGCTGTGTGATTAAGGCAGTTAAAAGAAACAAAAACTACAAGAAGTAATCAGAGAAAAGCAAGTAAACCAAATGAGGCATTCAATTATTCTAAACAGAGATATTATTAAGTGATTGAAGGTGTCTTGAATAGCAATGAAAATATCAGCTGAAGATCCAACCACTTAGAATGTCTTATTTTGGAACCATTACTGTGTGACAATGGGAAAATTATAGAATACTCTCGGATTATCACGTGTTTATACTCTCTAATCAATCATCATTCATCATGCCCCAGGTTACTCAATCACTCAATACAATACCTCATCTATTCATCTTTTCCACCGATCACAATACCAATGGTGCATTTTTAAAAACATTTGTAGTCTATATTTTTGAGAGAATAAAAAAAATGGATGGAGTAGGGGTACTTACCGTCGAGGAAGTATTCCAAGCGGACTGCATTTTTCAAGGGAACAAATAATGTTAGAGACAAAAAAAAAAAAAAAAAATTATGTTACTCTTGTAATATAAGGGGTGAGAGAAAAAAATAAAAGTATTTTTTGTCATAATGTTACCAATTTTTTCATCAGAAATTTTTTGAATAATTTTAATTTTGAATATCAAATTATCGTAAGTCTATCAAAAAAATAACATAAGATTTACCACAAACATACCTAACATATACCAAAAAAATAATAATAATAACAAGGTGCATATAGTACTAATTTCAAAAAAAAAAAAAAGTACATATGGTAGACATCTTGCTTCTTTATCAAGTACGGTTCTCTATCTAGTAGCACAGTGGAGGTGTTTGTTTGTTTGTTTTTTTTTTTTTTTTTTGATGAGATAAAACCTCATTTCTTTGACAAAAAATAAAAATAAAAACAGAGGAAAATTTCATGAATTGAGAACAAAATAGGAATGACGAAAGTGTTGCATACGCACCTACTATCCTGCAGAAAAAATTGCAACTCATGAATTGATAGTAAACAAGGTCAAATCCATCAGCCAACACACTGTGGACGTCCAAGAAGCTCGAAAGGTTACGTCCTCAAATCATCCTTGCCGGAAAATCATGTCGACGCTGCACAAGTTTTCAACATCTGACCACGACAAGTAGTCTCCGACCACAACATAGGAATGCTTTCTGTGAGGACATAATTTTTGAATAATAACACGTAAACCAAATGTAGAATATTTAAATAAAAAGTGAAAGTTCCATATTCCCTAATCTCAAGATCTGTCTAATTTTATAGAAGTTCAAGGAATCATATAGTGGTTGGTGACAGCACAAGATGCTAGAACAATTGATGACTAGTCCAATATTCTGGAATAAGTTAATATTTTTATTGTTCTTAAAGGAATTTGGGGAATCTAGTTTTTCAATTAAAAAATGAGTTCAGTATGCAGATAGATATTACAGAATAACAGAATGATTAATTTATTGTAGTTTTGTTCTCTATCATATTGAGAAAATGCACCCTCTAGAGGAGTGTATTTCCACAACCTTGTCATGGGGCAAAAATGGAATTATGGCTTTATTTAGGGCTTGTTTGGGAATTAACCTTTTTAGTGATTTTTTTTGTTTTTTTTTTCAAATTTTCTACGAATAAAAAAGTAGGGAAAATGATTTGATAAATTATTGAGAAAAATGGAATTATGGCTTTATTTAGGGCTTGTTTGGGAATTAACCTTTTTAGTGATTTTTTTTTTTCTTCAAATTTTCTACGAACAAAAAAGTAGGGAGAATGATTTGATAAATTATTACGACTTTTTGACTAAAATGTTTGGTTCCCAAACATATCCCATGTAACTTATGAGATTATTCACTTTTTTTTATTTATTTATTTATTAAATTTGTGTTAAAGTGTTGATGCAACTTTTATTTATAACTTATGAGACATAAATAATTTAAATAAGTTTAAAAAATTAATTAATGAGAAATAAAAGAGTACTAAAATTTATACTTTTTCATTATTAATTTTTTATTTGTAACAAACTACTCGAAACAAGCTATGTGTGGAACCCAAGCTTAAGGGTGGATATGGGTGCATTAGCACGCAAGGCTTATCTATAGTTTATACGGTTTAGAATTATAATTTAGGCCGATAGAGGGTTGGGCATAAATATTTAGTTGGACTTACTGGTTAGTCTTGTTAAGCAAAATTATTTACCTATAAGTCCTACTCATTTTTCATATATCTATCAATATTTCCAAAGTACCCTCTCATCATATTCTTCATCCACATTATCAGTAATATCATAACACTCCCACCGCCTAACTATCGCCTCTTGGTTGTCGTCTTTGACCATTAAAAAATATCTCCGATCTCTATCTCCCATCTCCAATCGTCGAAGACCTCCTTCGGTATCTAGAAATAATTTTCTAGTGACATTTTTTATAGTTCTCCGATCATTGACTTCCACCGTCACTATTTTCTGACAATATTTGTCCGACCATTTTTTAGCAAAAATAACGTCCATCTCCACCACATCACTACCATCACTTCTTCCCTGGATCTGATGGTGACAAAATAATATAAGAAGGAGAAGAAGAAGAAAAATGAGAGAAATGAAGAGGATGAAGAAGAAAATGAAAGGCCTTACCATAAAATATTTTTCCTCTCTGTCATAGATCAACATAATCATACCTTTGCCATTTACTCTCTGTCTTCTACTTTTCTGCATATCACCATTCTTGGTGGAGTTGGATGCGTTCGAGGCTCTAAAAAGATTCAACATGTCGAGGTTTCAAATCTATGATGGTAAGTCTGATCCAAACTTTCATGTTGGTTTATATTTGAATTCGACAGCTTTGTGGAGTGGGAATGAACAATTATTGTGCAAGGTGTTCCCATCATCCTTTGGAGAGATAGCATCGGATTGGTTCCATAAACTGCCAAAAGAAAGTGTAAAGAGTTGGGAAGGCCTGGCCGAAATGTTTGTGGCCAAGTTTCGTTACAAACAAGTCGTAGCCATCGAGGGTAGACTCCCTATTGGCTCTAAAGATTAGCGATGGCGAAGGCCTCAGGGCTTACGCCAAGAGATATTACGAGGTTTACAACCATATCTCAACTTGTGACCAGGAACTTGTGGTTATTTATTTCACGAACGGCTTGGATGACGATTGCCTGCTCCAACAATCTCTTGCAAAAACCCTATCAAAGAGCATGGAAGAGCTCATGGCTCGGTTTGAGAAGTACGCTAGAGTAGAAGAAGACAAGAAAGCTAAAAAGGCACATGAGCAAAGTAGGAAAAAAGAAACGGCTCGCCGAAGCGTAGCCGAGGAAACAATGGCACGAATAGGCTGAAAACAGGATTGAGGTCTATGCAGGCAGTCAGTATAGTATTCAGGATCCCCATTTATAAGATCTTAGAGAGGATCAAGAACCAGCCATACCACAGAGCACCGGAGAAGGTCCCTGGCGAGTACATGGACAGGAGCACTGGGAAGCATTGAGCTTACCATAACGGAGACGGGCATATGACTTAGGGATGCTGGGCTTTGAAGTCACACCTAGAGGATCTGGTTAGACAAGGACGCCTGAAAGACCTAGTAGATGAAGCGAAGATAGAGGAACACGCGAGGCTGCCCCAAACAGCAACACCACCGCCGCCACCACCAACGCAGCAGGAAGATGGACCTTGGGTAATCAACGTGATTCACTCGAGGGTCAATGAGAATAAAATTCGAGGGGAGACCCAGAGAGTAAGGCGCTTGTAGTATGTCTATCAGGTCTAACAGAAGAAGCCCATAACATATGGACAGTAGGGGCTGATGATCTTTTTTACTGAAGAGGATTTAGCTATGGTGCAGTATTCGCATAGCGATGTGTCGGTAATAACTTTGAAGATTGGAGGCTGCCAAGTAAGGCGTATCTTGATTGATTAGGGAAGCTCTTGTGACATCATGTATGTTAGATGTTACAAGGAGCTTGGCCACCATTAGGATGATCTAGGGCAATTCGATAGCCCAATGGTTGGATTGAATGGGACCCCGACATGGCTGCTGGGAACTGTAGACACCCCATTTTTGACCGACCTTAAGACTCAGACGTCACCAATTGAGCGCTCGGTGATGATGCATATTGTGCTCGTTCTGAGGTTTCAGAGTCTCGGCTGCGAGCCTTGCCTCCGAACTTCGGGGCTCTTTTGTGCTTTGCCTCGGTTTGCGAATCAGGTCCTGTTTTCTCTATTTTCTCTTCCTGAAGGGAGGGAGAGGTCTCATAGACCATCTCTCAGTGGCCATAGGCTACGTTTCGTGGTCGTAGGCCATTTTTTCCGTTTGGAGACCAGTTTCCGATTTTCAGAGCCGTTGGTCGTATGCCTCGGTTTGGGACCGCTTAACTACCTCCGCTTGCTCCGGGTTTTGGCACACACCTTGTTTCCTCTCTTTTGAGGGACACTGTGGCCCGAGAGACCACCTTCGTGGTTGCACGCCACTTCCGGTACCTAATAGCCTGTTTTCGGGGCCCCAGGCCGCATGTTTTGGACCCCGAACCCTCGTTTTGCATCGGTTAGGGTTCATTTTTGGTATGGACCCTATTTTCATTATTTGGGAAGTGGTACTATAGTGGGAGACCAACAATTCTTTTAGAAATCATTTTCTCTCTCCTCCAGCCGATTTTCTTGACAGAAAGTTGGTTTTTATCACTTTTGGGCCATAATTTCTGGTCTCCCATACCACCATTGTGTTTTACTCATCTGGGAGGCCTCCAATATGGGTAGGCCGACCAGCTTTTCTTCCTGACCCTTTTGAACCTTGCTAGAAAGCTGGTTTTCCTCTCCCCTGGGCCACAATTTCTGGTCTCTCACCATACAACTGTATTCTACTCATCTTGGTGGCCACCTTTTTGGTATGGCCGACCAGCATTTCACCTTGACCCTTTTGACCCCTGGTCGGCTGACCAGGGGGAGTGGTTAACCGACTACCTTGGCTGGTCGGCCAGCCTTCTGCTTTTTGGCCTTCTTAAGTGCAACACAACTGTGCTAGCTGTGAAGCACTTGACCCTTCCTCCGGGATTTTGAGCCTATTGTTTGTCTTCTTAAGGAATATTTGATCATTTTGCTTAGCTTCAAGGAGAAGCTTGACCCTTTTGTCAAGCTTCTTTTTGGTTAAGCTTCTTTGAGAAGCTTTGACCCTTTCTTGAGGCTTCTCCAAGAAGCCTTGGCTCTCTTCCTCTATAAAACAAACCTTCCCTCTCCATTTGCAAGGGTTAAAAACATTTGGCTGAAATAGATACACCCCACCCTCGATAGCTCTTTTCTTCAAGCTTCAAACCATAATATTCTTGGCCATTTACACTACACCTCATAGCCTACCACCTCCACCATTCATTCAATCACCCCGAAGCTGTTTTTCAAAGGTTGAAGGCTCACCTTCTTGGTCCAGAACTTGCTGTATTGCTGTACTACAAGGGAAAGTCATCATTTCCCCCATTTTTGCATTATTTTGCTTCATAACTTAGCCCTATTTGCAAGCATTTTTGGGTTTTGTCTTAAACTGAAAAGTGTCTTATTTTGGGCTCCTCTTGAAGTTTGATTAAGGACACTTTTCTGTTTGAGATCATCTACCTCCTTGTGTGCTCCATCCCTCTTTGTAGACTTATTTTGCTTCCTATCTTAGCCTTGCTTGCAAGCATTTTCGAGGTTTGTCAAAAACTGAAAAGAGTCTTGTTTTGAGCCCCTCTTGAAGTTTGGTTAAAGGCATTTTTCTATTGGGGGTCATCTACCCCCTTGTATGCTTGTTTGCCTCTTGTTTTGAGCCTTGCACCTAGGCCTTTATTTCATGATTTGTTTGGCATCTTAGCCACTGAAATCCAGTGGATTTTCAGTGGCTATCACACTATTTTGAGAGCCAAAATCAGGGTGGGTGACCCCCTCTCTCCTTGTCTTGTTTGTTGGCCCTTTTGACCTTCCAAAGGGGCCCCTACTTGCATGTTGTGAAGTCACATATCAGGCCCTATTTGGTGAGTTTTAAGGTCTGCCTTAGCTCTGTCCGGAGCCTTTTTGGCCATATTTTGTGTCCCTCATGCATGTGTAGAGCAATCCTCCTCAAGGCTTTTCAAAGGGACCTTTCATTGCATGCTTCATTGACCCATTTTAGGCCCTTTTCAGTGAGTTTTAGGGTTGTCATAACCTCTTTCTAGAGGTAGTTTTGCCACTTTGTATGTCCATCATGTATGTGTAAAGTAATCCACCTCATGGCCTTCCAAAGGAACACTTCATTTTTGCATGCATTGACTGAGTTTCAGTGGTTATTTGGGCATATTTTGGCATGGAATACTTTTGTTTTTGGCTGGTTCGGTGAGCCCTCACGTGCTTCACATACTTGTAGTGTAAATCATGGTTCACTAGCTTATTTCGCATGCTTTGTTGACCCCTGATTTTAACTCTTTTTGGCCATGCCTTAAAGTGATGTTGTGCATATTTCGGACTGCCTTAGCTCTGTTTTTGGGTCTCATGGTCGAATGATGTTTTTTTTGCATGCTTCTAGTTCAATACCCATGCTTAACTTTGAGTTTTGGGGTCCATTACATGCATATACTGAGGTGTGTTCATGTTTTGAACCTATTATACATCATATTTCAGAGCTTGTTTGAACGCCATATTGCCATGTTTTGTACTCTTTAAATGCGTTTGAGAGTCGGGCTTGTATGCCTCATTTACCAACCATTGAATGAGTTCCATTTCTTTGCATTCCGAGCCATCATTTTAGGCCATTTCCCCACTGTTTCAGACCTGCCTAGGGTCTGTTTGGGGTTGATTTTGCCATTAGTGCATTGTTTTGGGTACCTCTAGAGTAACGCACTTCACTAGTTTCGGTACCCGGGCCCCCTAGCTTGCATTGTGTGCCATGTTTGCATGTTTCGGGACCATTTTGTATCATGTTTCAGAGCTGGAGTTTGTGTGCTTATATGCCATATTGCATCCTTTTCTATGCTTTGGTAGAGTGGCATTTGATGTCTTAGGATCGATCCCTTGCATCGTGCATGTTTGTATGTGTTTCGGTTGCCTCATTTCCATCATATGGCCATTGATGTGAGTGTGGCTGAGGTCCACTCATGCTAGTGTAAGTCCATCGTGCGTTGTGTATGCCATTTCAGTCTATAGCATTGCGTATGTTAGGTTGTATGTTAAGAGCATTGTGTATGTCATGTTACATCACGTGCATTGTGTATGCCATCTTAGTCCATAGCATTGCGTATGCTAGGTTACATGTTAGTCGCATTGTGTATGCCATCTCATTTGCATTGTGTTTGGGATAGGAGTTAGCCCAAGCACGGGAAACGAGGGACATTTCATACTCCAAGTGACGGAATGTGTCTCAATTCCCGATCGCTGACATTCCGGATTAACCATGGTGGAGTCTAGGCCTTGTTGTGTTTATATGTGCATTCATTTCACATCGAGTCGTGCAATTTGACTCCTCAACCATCGTGCATCGAGATGCGTGATTGGTGGCACGAGGATCGAGGTGTGCATACATATGTGAAAATACTTTGCCATGCCCCTTTCTTGCTCTCTGTTGCAGCAAACCAAAAATCAGCAGCCTTCTAGAGCTTTGCACAACATTCCGGGATTAATCGCAAACAGAGGCAAATCAGGGCATCGCGAGGAATTTCCCAACGAGGCGACTTGAGCATGCATGCATCTTTCATCATTCGGAACAGAGCTGAGGCGGTCCATTTAGCTTGCATGCTAATTTATTTGCTTTCCTAGTTAATTTGTCAATTAATTAGGGTTTTGTAATATTTGGTTATTTATTCAGACTGTAATTATTTATTCGGACTGTATTATTTATTCGGACCCTCCGAGCAAGGGCATAATTGTAATAGGTGTGAGTGTGTGTGATGTATGTCTTCCAATCCCCACTTCTTTCTCCCTTTTATTTACCAGCTTATGATGGTTAGATTAGGGCATGTTTCAATTAGCATACTTAAGGTCACATGTTTGCATCCATTCAACTGTCTTGCATGCACCGAGCTCGGCGCATCATACTAACTGCATCGTATTTCAATTCCAAGTTGAATACTTGTTAGTTGTAGCATTTCACATGCCATCTTTAGAATAGCCGAGCCTATTGTAGTTACATTCCTGCATGTGTTGCATTAGGCGTTTCAGCATAGTTAGGATCATGCATGAATCTCTAACATAGCTTCTGTTTTGGCTTGGAGTACTCGGTAAGTATTTATGCTTTAGCATCCTTGCATGTGTGTGAGTGACTGCCATGATAGCATGCTTACCATGAGGCTATGTGCTTATGTGATATACCTGTCTAAATGCCTGTGGTTGAAGGTTGGGTTGCTTGAGTTGGGATAATTCGTCGAAACCCGTGTTTTAGCCTACTTGCGAGTAGCAAACTTCAATTCATTTTTAAAATAAACGGATGTGCGATGCTTTGTTCCAACTTAGGCAATCCAGTCTATACTTATATGTTGTGCGCATCACATAGTAATTCTAGGCTAATAAATCGGAATAAGAGCACATAATGTTTTCAAAACTCGATATCATGGTTAGTAGAGGCCACTCTTTGATCAAGCGAGCGGGGGTGCTCACGAGGTGACCTTCCCCAATCGTGCCCAAGTTCCCGAGCCGAGGCAACTTTGGTGATGACGGACACGTGGCCTTAGGCACGAGTCAGGGTTTCCTAAATTCTCCAAAAATAAAATATTTAGGTGGCGACTCTATATCTGGCAAAGCAGTCCATGTTTCGCACTTTTTTCAAAAAAATCAGTTTTCAAAAACGATTTGCCGGATTTGGACTCTTTGATGATTCATCGGTCTTGCATTATAATCTGCGAGATTAGATACAGGACCGTGACGTTTGAGTCCTAAACTGTAGTGAGCCCAAATGAACAAAACGGGATTCATCCTCCCGGGACGTTCGGGGACGTCTACAGTTTCTGGCGACTCTGCTGGGAAATTAGAGAACTTGACTCGAACTCGTGATATCTGGTTTTGACCACACTTGTGTGTTTCTTTGCATTGCATTTGCATTGATGCGCCTAGGACACTGTGTTTGCCGTATGCTATTCCTGAACGGTTTGCCGGAGGCTCGCTTCGAGAAGCGTGCCATAAGGCTGACCGGTTGCGGGCTTTGCCACGACGGGAACACAAACCCTGGTTTTACCGAGGCACCCTTTTTGACCATTCGACCCAGTGCATATTCGGAATCCATAGTGACCATTCCAAGCTAGGACAAGTTACTTACCCGATTATAGGTTGTTTGAAACCGCTGTGTGCGTAGTGAAACCCTAGCTCCTGACAAAATAGGACAGGGAAACCCTACCACAACATAGGGGTGTTTTGGCTGTCACTTGTTTGTTATGTGCTTTTAGAGTGCGTCTCTACAGGAATGCATGTATCAGTTTGCAAGTTTGGGTATCAGGCCTGCGGGCACCAATTCAGTATTTTGAGAATCAGTTATCTACGGGTATCAGATTCAGTTTTTGGGGACAGTGATTTGGGGATAATGATCAGTGTTTGAGAACAGTATTTTCAGCTTATCGACTGTGTGTTGTGTGTTTATTTTAAGCCGTTATACTGTCCATTTGTCTGGTTGTTTATTTCCTTATTTTTGCTTTATTTATCTTTTTTGCTAGGGGGTAGTTTAGCACAATTGCTTCAGACCAAGCAGATATTCCCCAAGCACTCTGGACTAGAGGTCGCCGACTCAATCGATCTGAGGATCTGGTTGACGGACAACCAGTGTTCCACTCTCTACCCCCGATTATCAGATGGAGGCCGAGAAAACGCAGTGTATCCGAGCAGAGATTGCCAGATCAGTGGACTTTGAACAGTCAGGTTGAGCTTCCCGAGGCTACTCCAGAGTTAGACCTACCAGTAGTTCAGATAGATCAGGACGGTATGGCAGGAACGACAGGAGTTGAGGAAATGATGCGTCAGATGCAGGAAACCATGAGAGCCATGCAACAGGACGCTGTTTGTCGAGATGAATTTGCCAAACAACAGGCCGAGATCATGGCCCAGCAGGCAGAGTTAATTGCCAGGCTGCAACAACAAACCGGGGCATCTACTTCATACCAAGCTCCTCCACCACCATGGGTTCAGACACCTGGGGAAACGCCCAATGTCCAGGAAGGTACGGACATTCCGGTAGGGTCGCCTCCGCCCCCAATTTTACCCTAGCTATCCAAAACACCTACCAATCTACCGGACTCTCCCTTCGAGTTCGAGGTCGACCCTACCGTGTTGAAATTGAGCAAGCTTGAGAAGTTGTTCAAGAAATCCCATGGGGTGAAGTCTATCCCGGACATTAAGGACGAGTACATCGACGTGGCTGTGACGCTACCAGATAGGTTCAAAATGCCACAAATCGACCACTTTGACGGATCTGGGGATCCCATGGTGCATCTCCGGTTGTTCTCAGATATACTACGGCCGATGGGCCTCACCAGACTGCAGAAGCTTTCATTATTCGGCCGGACCCTGTCGGGTGTGGCCGCTATCTGGTACGTAAAATTAGAAGACGATGTTAAGCGGAACTGGGATGAGATGGTCGAGGCTTTCATTGCACAATACTCCTATAATACGCAAATCGAGATTACAACCCGTGATCTTGAGACAACAAGACAGGAGCCTAAGGAGAGCTTTTCGAAGTTCGTAGCCAGGTGGAGGGCAAAGGCCTCAATGATGACCCTAAGGCCTACTGATAAAGATCAAATCCGGATGATTGTGCGCAATCTCCAGCCTACGCTGATGCAGAAAATGATCGTGCTCCCCTTCCCTACCTTTTCAGATCTGCACGAGATGGGAGTATAGATTAAGGATGCCTTGAAGCAGGGCTTGATTGATAATAACAGAGAGCAACCTAAAAGAACCTTCAACCGCAACAACAATACAGGCACCAGCAATGCCGCAAATGCTAGAGCTTCAGAAGTAAGCATGGTCACTACCATTCCCCCTCCAAGACCTATGGCAGCTACACCTTTTTCCGGCGCGTCCGGAAGCAACACACAAACCACCAAATACCAACTTCGAGGCCAAAGAACCTTCACCCCATTATATATGCCCCTGTCCAAGGCTCTGGGGGTATTAATCAAGAAAGGGCACTTAAAGCCCCTAGAGCCGAGGCCATTGCCAAATCCACCCCCTCCCTCTCATAACCCAGCAAAATACTGCGCATATCACCAACAACATGGTCACGACACTGACTAATGTTTTAGATTGCGTCACGAGATTCAGGATCTCGTTGACAAGTAGGTGATTGTGCCTCCCGAAAAACCCAATGTCACAACAAACCCTCTCCCACCGCACAACCAAGCTCCACCCCCCAAACGTATCAACTTTATCCAGATTGGGGTCGTATCTTACGATCCTAGCATATATATCACCCTATCCAACCTACCCAAGCCAGAGGTGCTCCTTCCTGACGGCACTGACTTGTGCATGTTGGACATCTCCAGAACCCAACCTGAACCAATGGTGGTGACTGTCGAAGACAGAACATGGGAGATTTCAGGGCAGAATGGGATTGTTAAGTCAGAATCAGAGGTATCAGGGAGTTTTGCTGAGGAGGAATACAGTCCGGGTGACTACATTCTATCAATAGGCCAGGTTGGGCCAAATGTGAAATTGCCGGCAGGGGCAGAGCTTTGTGTGATACAGGGGGATGAATCTGGTCAGAGGATAGATGACTTGGCAGCTGTGGAAGAGGACTTTGCTAACCTCCAATTTTTCAATAAACAAGATCCAGTGGCATGATAGTCAACTGGTCAGATTTTGAGGAGTCAGCAGAGGTAACCGGGTGGCTTGATGACCTACCAGATGTTGTCGACGAAACTTAGCTAGAACAAGGCCCGGCAGGGGCGAGGATATCAGCTGTGGCCGGAAGGGCCAGAGACCAGAATGCATCGCCGGAGAGCGCCGGTGCTAAGAATTTCGCTCAGGATCTGGGCATTTGGAATACAGGAATTATAGAACAGCCTGCTGTACTGACGCAGTTGGAGCAAAAAGGAGTCGAAGAGTTTGAGAGAATCAGAAAAGCCAAGGCCCCTGAGGGGACTAAAAATGCTGTGTACACAAGGGTAGAGAATGCTGCGAGCATGTGGACGGAAAGTACTGCGAGTATAATTATACCGGAGCCGGGCAGGTGTCTGTTGGCTGTCGATGGAATGTGGTGGGAGGACGATGATCTATGTCTTGCCCACACGGATGAGGATTGGGGGAGCAACCAGCCAGACGATACCTAGTACATTGGCGAAGTCGATCATATGACTAGAAGCGGGCGGTATTTCAAGCCCCCACATCTAGATCAGCCAGAGGCGTCTGGGAAGGATAAGGAGGTCGAGAAACAGAAAGAGAAACAACTCGAAGAAGAGGCTGTACTGAAGCAGTTGAAAAAGATACAAGCAGACATCTCCATCTGGGGACTGCTTATGGTATCGCGAGTGCATCAACAAGCTGTCTTATCGGCCATGGACAAGGCCAAGCTCTCAATAGACACCATGATTGAACAACTGGTGGGCTTAGTTTTTCTGGTAGGGGCTACCTCGATGTTGACTTTCTCCGACAAAGAACTGCCACCTGAGGGTGCGAACCATAACAAGCCACTCTACATCTCTATGGAGTGTAGAAACAAATGGATACCCGTGGTGCTTGTCGACACAAGGTCCGCCATCAATGTGTGCCCGGCAAGAACTGCATATGCAATCGGTTTAAAGACCGTGGACTTTGTGCCGACAACCCAGGTGATTCGGGCATATGATAACACGAGTAGAGAAGTAATGGGAACAGTAAAAATTCAGACCTAGGTTGGGCCGGGACAGCATGAGGTAGACTTTCACGTCTTAGAAGTTCCTGCAACCTTCAATCTACTTTTGGGGCGATCGTGGTTGCACCAAGTAAAGGCAGTTTCGTCCACCTTGCATCAGATGATGAAATACCCCCATGGAAAGGGAGTAGCCATTGCTTTTGGGAATTCATCGATCCATCCACCGCCAGAGGTGTCTACACCAGCCTTGGAAATTGAGCACGGTATGGAGGATGTGTTCTTATCCGGTTTCACTCTGGCTGAGGCCCGGGTCATGCAGAATATTTTGGCTGTTAATGAGGGGGTGTATGTTTGTGCTCAATCAGTATACCTCATGAACAAGCTTCAACACATCCCCAGGATAGGATTGGGAAAGAGCGACCGGAAGGGTGTTGTAGCGTTGGGTGAAGTGCCACACAACCCACACACCTTTGGCTTGGGTTATCTGCCCACCAAAGAGGATTGGATAAGGAAGGTAAGGAGATGGCTGGGAGAGCCAGAGCAAAGAAGGCAGGGAAGCCATATGAGTTAATGCACCAACCCATCCAGGGTACCCTAAGTGGACGCTTTGTCCGGGAGGGAGAGGACTTTCCATTTTGTGGCTTCCCGGAACCATGGTTGAACGCGGAGAGGAAGCGCGTGCCAGGGTTTGAGATCTTCTTCGACCTACAGTTATCCGGAGATGACGTTGCCGAAGAGCAGACGGACCCATTAGCTGAGGATGAGTAGAGCAAGAAAGTGGAGTCTGAGGACGCTGAAAGTGAAATGGGGGTAGCGCTGGCGTGTCTACTTTTAGATCCTCTGATCGAACAGAAGTGCTTGGGGGATAACTTCTCGGTATGCGTGATCGGGAATGAAACGGCTGCGGGCCTACCAGCAAACATTTTGGATGCATCTATCGCACCCTCTCTCATTTGGCAGTATGAAGAGGGATTTTTGTCAAGCAGCACTGGGTCAGGTAGTGAGCCAGAATCTGATTCCACCGAGTCTGTTGAGTCGGAATCAGGTTCCAGCTCAACTGAGTCTGAGTCCGGTATTTTTGGGGGTGATAACCCGGATACCACAGTTCTGTCCAGGTCGTCTTTTTCTTTCTCTTTTGAGTCTGTTGTAACCGAAGAATCGGACGATTTGGATGTGCTTAATGAGAATGATGTGGCTGTGGTTTCTAAGTACTTTTCTGTGCCCCTGATTTATTGCATTAACTCAGACTTTCAAAATTTTGATGAAAATGACGAGGAAGAAATTCCTTCGGTTTTGCAACGCTTAATTGAACAAGAGCAGGAAAGATTTGTTAAACCCTTAATGGATGAAATTACTATTGTGAATATTGGTACTGAGGAGGACCCGCGGCTGGTCCAAATCGGGTCCACGTTGTCTTCGGAGGAACGCAAGCGCTTAGTCGCTTTATTAAAAGATTTCAAAGATGTTTTCGCGTGGTCCTACGAAGACATGCCTGGAATCGATCCTGAGATTGTACAGCACCGGATCCCTCTTGACCCCGAGGCCTGACCTGTTAAACAAAAACTCAAAAGGATCCGCCTGGATTGGGCTCTCAAGATTAAGGAAGAGGTCACCAAGCAAATTGATGAAGGTTTTCTGCTGGTATCCGAATACCCAACTTGGTTGGCCAACATCATTCCGGTGCCGAAGAAGGATGGTAGGATCCGGGTATGTGTGGATTTCAGGGACTTGAATAGAGCTAGTCCGAAAGACGACTTCCCCTTGCCGCATATCGATGAGTTAGTGGACTTCACAATGGGGCATGCTTTGCTTTCGTTCATGGATGGCTTTTCGGGCTACAACCAGATAGTGATGGCACCTGAAGGCCGAGAAAAGACTGCATTCACCACCCCTTGGGAGACATACTGCTACAGAGTGACGCCGTTTGTGTTAAAGAACGCCGGAGCTACATATCAACTGGCCGCGACCACGATATTGCATGACATGATCTACAAAGAGGTTGAGGTGTACGTGGACGACATGATTGTCAAGTCCAAGGAAAGAGAGGGCCACTACACCGCCTTGCAAAAGTTCTTTCAAAGGATCAGAGAATTTCGGTTGCGGCTGAATCCTCAGAAGTGTATGTTTGGTGTTACAGCAGGAAAAATGCTGGGGTTTCTGATTACACAGAGAGGTATCGAAGTCGACCCTTCCAAAATCAAGGCCATCCTAGAAATGCCACCACCAAGGACTGAAAATGAGGTGCGAGGCTTTCTGGGTAAAGTGCAATTCATAAGACGATTTATCTCAAAATTAACCTTGACTTGTGAACCACTTTTTGGCCTCCTAAAGAAAGGAAAGAAATTCCAATGGGACGGCTGATGCCAAGCTACTTTTGAACAGATCAAGGAATACTTACAGAACCCACTTGTGCTGTCACCACCTGAGCCGGAGAAGCCATTGATTTTGTATCTTTCAGTAACTGAGACTACAATGGGCTGCATGCTCGCGCAAGAATCTGAAGACAAAGTGGAGAGAGCCATCTACTATCTGAGCAAGAAGATGCTAGAGTATAAGACTCGCTACACATTGTTGGAAAATGCTTGCTTAGCCTTGGTATGGGCTACCAGGAAGCTGCGGCACTACCTGTTAGCTCACTCCGTAATGTTGGTTTCACGACTAGATCCCATCAAATATCTCTTCGAGAAACCGGCACTTACGGGTAGGCTAGCTCGTTGGTTGCTGTTGCTTTCCGAATTCGATCTGAAATATGTGACGCGCAAGTCAGTCAAGGGAAGAGCAGTAGCAGAATTCTTAGCCGATCATCCAGTGGAAGGAGGTGAAGCAGTTGAGTACTTATTCCTAGATGAGGCCATTTTGCATATCGAAGACGAAACTTGGACGATGTACTTTGATGGTGCGTCAAACCAGTATGGGTATGGGATAGGGGTGTTACTGATAGCACCCGACAATTCCCGTATCCCTCTAGCATTCAAACTCCGATTCAAAGTCTCGAACAACGAAGTAGAATATGAGGCATGCATTGCCGGTCTAGAAGCAGCCCTGGAACTAGGGGCAAAACGGTTGGATGTCATCGGGGACTCGAACCTTGTTGTGTCTCAAGCAAAAGGAGACTGGAAGGTCAAAGAGGAAAAGATGATAATGTACCACCAGACCTTGGATCTGCTGATTCCTCGGTTTGAGAAGCTAAACTTCACCCATCTACTAAGAGAAAACAACAGGTTCGTAGATTCACTAGCAACTCTATCTTCCATGATAGACATCTCGTTTGGAGTCCGGATGTGTCCAGTCATTATCGACCAGAAATTTGTGCCGGCTTACGAGTCGATTGCTGCTAAAGACGAGGTTCAAGATGAGAATCCCTGGTATTACGATATTTGGAATTTCTTGGAGAAGGAAGCATATCCACCAGGGGTAAATGCCAAGGATAAAAGGGCAATCAGAAGAATGGCCGTTCAGTTCATCATCTGTGGAGGTAAATTGTATAAGAGATGTCATCTGGGAATGCATAAGCTGTGCGTCGAAGCTGAAGAATCAAAACGCCCGATAGAGACCATCCATGGAGGAGAATGCGGTGCGCATATGAACGGGGTAATGCTAGCGCGGAAGATCCTCAGACAAGGTTATTATTGGTCCACCATGGAGGAGGATTGTATCGGCTTTGTTCGGCGATGCCACAAATGTCAGATCCATGCGAACCACATGAACATTCCACCGTCGAAGCTGTACAATATGACTTTGCCATGGCCATTTTCAGTTTGGGAAATCGATGTGATCGGGGCTGTTACTCTGAAGGGGTCGAATGGGCATGTGTTCATCCTAGTCGCGATAGATTATTTCACAAAGTGGGCTGAGACCCAATCTTATGTGGTGTTGAAGGCGTAGCACGTTGCAAAGTTTATCAGAAACAACATCATCTGTCATTATGGGATCCCGAACGACGTCATTTCAGATAATAGTTCCCACTTCAAGAAGGAAGTGATTGACTTGTTGGAGAAATACAACGCGGCTTTTCATAAGTCATCCACATACCGGCCGCAAACCAATGGAGCGGTTGAGGCCGCCAACAAGAACATCAAGCACATACTGCAGAAGATGGTGGAAACCTACCGGGATTGGCTAGATAAGCTGCTGTTTGCTCTGTGGGGCTACCGGACGTCAATTCGAACTTCTACTGGGGCGACTCTGTATTCATTAGTTTATGGGATGGAGGCCGTTCTACCTATTGAAATCGAGGTTCCGTCTTTGCGAGTACTGGCTGAGTGTCAAATAGCCGAAGCAGATTGGCAGCAGAGCAGATTTGAGAAACTCATGCTCTTTGATGAAAGAAGACTGAAAGCACTGTACCACGTTCAAGGTTATCAGCGCAGAATTGCCCGGGCTTTCAACAAGAAGGTTAAGTCTAGGAATCTAAAAGAAGGAGATTTGGTGCTCAAGGACAACCGAGCTCCCATTCATGACCCTAGGGGCAAGTTCAGACCCAATTGGACTGGCCCTTACATTATCAAGTCTATCTGGTCGGGTGGAGCTGTGGTTCTGATGGACCTAGATGGCCTAGAGTTCTCACAGCCGATCAACATGGACAAGTTGAAGAAATATTACCCCTGAGAGGCTCGCTAGGCCGAAAACCCGAGAGGGCGACCTAGGCAAAAGTCAGAGCACAAAAAATTTGAAATTATAAAAACTGAGCTCGCAAGGTTGAAAACGCGCAAAGGGCGGCCTTGGCAAAAGTTAGAGCGTAAAAGGAGAGTGAAAATACTCGAGTGAACCCGAGCCTAAACTACGTAAGGCTTGATTCCCATCTTCGGGATAC
Source organism: Camellia sinensis (assembly GCF_055761805.1). Lineage (NCBI taxonomy): Eukaryota > Viridiplantae > Streptophyta > Magnoliopsida > Ericales > Theaceae > Camellia > Camellia sinensis. Next base: position 91,252,627 of record NC_138965.1, read on the forward strand.
GTAGGCAACGTCATCCTGAAGTTCAGCCATAAACTTTTCCCCGATCAACTTTGTCCATTTGATCATCTCGGCCATCTTTGTCTATTCAGCATTCTAGAGTTCGGTTATGATCTCCGGTGCAGTGCTTTTCAGACTAGGGGCAACTTTTCGTTGCTGTGCAGTGCCGCAGTACTATTCAAACTAGGGGCAACTTTCCAGTTGCTAGGTTCCGAGGTTATGCATCTTAGTGACAGGTTTCAGGCGTGTCCAGTTCTGATCCATATCGAAAATGGTTTTGAAAAGTTTCAATAAAAGTTGACTTTGTTCAAAATTAATCTTTTTACAACTTAGACCATTTTTAGACCAAAGCGGAAAATTTTCAGTACCCACAACCTTCAATTTTATTGATTTCCATACAGAGTTCTCCTGCTCTTGCAGGCAAATTGAAGTTGCTTTTTTATCACATTTATAAAGAAAACTTGAAAGTACTAATAAAGCAATAAATCCAGGGCATAGATAAGTCAGGTGTTCCTGCGCCCCCTCCCAGAGCTGGTCGAAGCCTCTGATGCCAAGCTGGGCCCAATCTGTGCCTCTTCATTGAGCCAATCTATGCACTCATCAGACAAAGTGCAACTGAAAGTGGGAACAGGGGCTAGGAGCTCTCTAGTTCCCCATGCCGTGGCATATCGAGCAAGTTGTGCGCCTCGGGCTGGGAATGCAGCAGGGTACTCTATCCCCTCTGGCGGGCAGGTCTGATCGTGTCCGAACTGGCACCGGACCAGAACGAAAAATAGAAGACACAATGTGTCATGCCAATCAATTGAATCCCAGGTTGACGGGTCATGTTGTAACTCATTGCCGGCAGGTTGAGCCAAGGGCAGCACCAAGCGATGCAATTTGCAGACAAACTGCACATCCAGTTGTACCACCACCCCTCATCTAGGGAATCGACCAGGCGTTGTCGAAAAAAATGGCCGCGAGCTGAGTATGCTGGGCAAGACTCCATAATCTGTAACTTGTCCATCAACCACACCTGGGAGGGATGAAAAATGAGAGAATAAAGAATAGAGAGATGTACGATGAGAGAAAAGAAAGAAAAGGGTATTGTGAGAAAAACCGAGCCTGAGGGCCGAGTGATGTGAACAATACATATGTGAGATTGGGTGGGAAACATTACCTGCAATAGTAATGGGCTCCCAGCAAGCCTAGCCGTCTCCCGACGATGAAAAGCGTCTATTCCCATCAATGTCTCAGTCAATGTCCTGACGATGCAGCTCTTGCCTTCCTTCAAACCTTGGGCAACCTTGATCAACCGGACACTGAATCCACCGGAGCCCGGGGCAAGCAAGAAATGAGATAGCAAGCATAGGCAAAGCGCGTGTCGCCGATGGCCCTGCCAATGATGGTCGCCGCGGTCACCAGCATCAGAAAACCAGCGAACCAAGCTTGGGATGTCCAGCTCCCCATCGTGAACTAATGATTGAGCATTAAGCAAAGTGAGGCCGCACATTCGTCCTAGGGCTTGGACGTGGCCAAATCGGAGTTGAGGCAAGATCTCCTCATTGCGCTCGGATTCGATTAAAGCTTGGAAATCTTCGAAAGTAGGACATATCTCTTGCCCGCTAAAGCTAAAGACGTGTGTTACCGGGTTCCAAAACCTTGCCGCGGCATGGAAGAAAGGAAGATGCAGCGGAGTACGGCCCAGCGTGAATAGTGCATTCAAACCAAAGCCCCGGAAGTTCAACTTTTTCGAGCCATCCAAAGAAGCAATCCAAGCTATGAGATTTTGGGTGAGGAATGCCTCCATTTTGATGCAAAACTGAGATAAAATGAATGAACCACGAAGCTGGGACTTTTATAGAGGATAAGGCACTGTTCGGGGGACACGTGTCAACAATTTGGTGGCTGCCAAGCCAGGTGGTCGGCCGACCACCTTTTCTGGTAGACCGACCACCCCTTTGGTTTCTAATGAAAAAAGCTGGTCAGCCAGCTCCCTCTGATGGTTGGCCATAAAGAGAAATGGGGCTTTGGTCTTGCCCTAGCTTCTAGAGGAAAGTTCCTAGCATTTCTATGCATCGGGAGTGTTGAAGGTGCGAGTTTTCCTCTGTTTCGGATGCGTTTCGTCACTCCCATCGTCCGAAATGCATTTTGTTTATCGAGTTGTTGTTGAGTCTTGCTTATCGAGTTGTTATTTTGCTTATCGAGTTGTTGTTGAGTCTTGCTTATCGAGTTGTTATTTTGCTTATCGAGTTGTTGTTTTGTTTACCAAGTTGTTTTGTTTATCGAGTTTTGTTTATCGAGTCATCGAGTTTCATGTATTGAGTTACTACTCTTTGTTTAATCAACATTGTTGTGTTTTCCTTATCGAGTTGTAAACTTGCTAAGGTTTTGTTGTTACTTAGTAAGTTAAGTTGTTTAGTTTGTTGTGTCGGTTCACTACTTGACTTGGCAATTTTCAGTGCACAATTCCATTTCAATCTCATTTTCGTGCGAAATGATGCGATGCAATGCTAAGAACATAAAATGCAACACTTTTTCAAAAAGCTGTTTCATTCCATCATGCTACAACTTTTTACAACATGGGTACAAGTTTTACAGAAAATAAAACTGCCTAAAAGTGTACAAATGTGCTACAACTACTAGTAAAAAAAAGGCAAATAAAGCAGGAACAACTATCAAGCACAGGAGTAAGAAGCCCTCTTCGTCCTCTTCTGCGGAACAACCTCTGTACCATCATCATCATCGGAATCGGAGTCGCCGCCCTTAGAATCCTCCTCGGCATCATCTCCACTACCCGAACCGGAACCAGAGTCATCATCTCTGCCAGCGGATGTCTCTGACTGGGGATGTACAGACTCCTCCTCCTCGCTGGACTCCTCCTCTATGACAGGTGCTCTGCATCTGCCTTGGCCGTGAGTCGAACCCCCTCTCCCAGCTCTCCGAGAAGGCCTGGATGGCCCGGCCTATGGCCCAGTATGTAGCGGAGGCATCTGAAAAGAAAGAGCGCAATTTGAATACATCAGCCAAAGTATGTATATCAGAGGCAGATGCAAGAAAGCTACAAAGAGTGGGTGTATGCAGATACAGTACATGAATGTGGTGTGTGTCGGATGTACTCTACACATACAGTCAATCAATGCAGTGAAATATTCAAGTTTAGCATGTCATTAGAAGTATGATAAATGCAAGAAAACTAAAGAGTACCGGGACGCCGACGATGGACAACTGCGTCTCTCTCCGCAGGACCACGCCCTCGAGTGAGCCTACTAACCCGAGTAACCCCTCCGTATACTCCCTGGTAGGCTGCAGATATAAGCTCAAGTCATCAATGAGTAAATAAATGCCTAAGTACCTGAGTGGTAAACGAAAAGCAGTGGAACATACCGGTGGTGAGTCAGGATCACTGACTCAGTCCCCCCGGATGGCTCTATCGGAATCGGGTAGGAAGTCCCGTATCGCCATCCTGTCAACTCAGTCGGGATATATGGCCATCCGACCTGATGATAAGTCGGGGGAATCGGGGGGACTAGTCCAGCTCCGCCTCTCGATGTGCGGGCCCTGCTGGTCGAAGGAATATCTATAGCCCGGGCCCGGCTCAATGATGGCATGCCAGCAGACCTCCTCATGGGAGTGCGGACACCAGTCAATGGAGGCATCAAGTATGTATGGCGGTAGGTCGCGTACTCCCCCTCCTCCAAATGCAAAAGTACATTAGTGCCCAACATAGCCGACTCAACATCCTGGGGGGTGAGCCCCTCAGTAGACCGCATATCGACCGAAGGTGCTGCGAGGACACTCTGCTCGGGGTAGCCCATAGTCTGACGCATGAAGCGGTCCCCCAGAAACCAAACCCTACCAACGGGCCCCTCAAATAAGATCTTGTACCGGGAAGCGGCCCACCCCCCAGTAAGCTGAAATCGGGTATTTCCACCAAAGGGCGCCTAGGGCTGCCATGTGATCTGCGGATAACTAATGCATAAGCCGATTAGAAATCGTAAATGTGTAAGATGAATTAAAGATGAAAACATGGAGAACTGAGAGTTCTGAATTACCTCTGTCGGCCTCACTGTGTCAAAATACTGCCGCAGATAGGGCAAAGTCTCCTGGGCCCTCGGCTGGTACTGGCCCTCGAATACAAGCGAGTAAGGGATCGTGAGAGGCACCGCCACCTCGAGCTCTGGAGCCAGCATCGGAAAGTACGCGAAAACCCATAGCTATGGAAAACGGGGCAATAGCCATCAGAATACAGAATGCTGAGTGCAGAATGTGAATGCAGAATGTACAAAGAATGCAAAATGCTGAGAGCGGAATACAAAGTACAGAATGTAAAGTGTGCCATGTGTGTAGTGTATAGATAACGAAAAGCAGAAATGTAAATCAAGAGGGCAGAAAGTACCTCCCAGGCTCTCCAATAACCGCCGACTATGTTTCCCCGTCCGCGGGAGGTCGCACTCATGTAGCAATAGAGGGTAGCCAAGCTGGCGCCACCCCAGTCATACCGACTGACCTACGATAGGTCCACCATAGCACCCAGCAGATAGAGTCCAACAGTGTTCCCCCTATCGGAGAACAGAGTGGTCCCGAGGAGGAACATCAAGAACCCTCGAGTGTACTGCGCTATCTCCTCGAGGGTCTCGGGCTCGGTCCCCCTGAAATGTGTGGAAAACCAAGTGTACCGGACCCTGCCCGATGATCTGTCAACCGGTGGGCGAGCTCCCAACAGATAAATCCAGGCAGCCTCACACTCGCCCATGTCCTCATCATAAGGGATCAACCAGCCTCCCACATCAAGGCCTGTCAGCACAGCGAAGTCGAACGGGGTCATAGTCATGTCCCCGGTAGCGGAGAAATGAAAGGAGTTGGTGGTGTCCCACCATCTCTTTACAAGGGCGCCCATCAATGTCCTGCTAGCAGGATAGCGAGATATCCCCGCGCAGAAGGATCCGAACCCTGCCTGATCAACCCAATCATGAACGGCCTCCGGGAGCTCTGTGTACCACTCTCTCGCAACGATGGAGCCATATCCTCGTGTAACCCGGGAAGACACCTGCATTCATAATCAATACATGTATTCAGCTTCAGAATGAAATGAATAAGTTGCATGCAAATAAAATGTATGAGCTGTGTGCAAACCAAATCAGATACAATGCTGTGAGCTGTGTGTTCAACATGAAGTATACGAACTATGTGTTCAGAATGGAAGTGTATGAGCTACGTGTAAACACAAGTGTGTGCTATGTGTTCACCTCAAATTTGGGCTGCGTGTTCAAGAACTTAGAGTTTGGGCTGTGTGTTCAACTTTCAACAAGTGTGGGCTGTGTGTTCATTTAAAATCAGTGAGCTGTGTGTTCAGATTTCAAAATCAGTGGGCTGTGTGTTCATCTAAAAGTTCGAGCTGTGTGTTCAACGTCAAGTCAGTGAGCTGTGTGTTCAGATTTCAAAATCAGTGGGCTGTGTGTTCATCTCAAAGTTCGAGCTGTGTGTTCAACGTCAAGTCAGTGAGCTGTGTGTTCAGATTTCAAAATCAGTGGGCTGTGTGTTCATCTCAAAGTTCGAGCTGTGTGTTCAATATCAAGTGTTTCGGGTTGCGTGTTCAGACTTCGAAAATAGTGGGCTGTGTGTTCATCTCAAAGTTCGAGCTGTGTGTTCAATATCAAGTGTGTGCTGTGTGTTCACAATCAACAATGGGCTGTGTGTTCAGAAATTCGAAGTTTGGACTGTGTGTTCAACTCTCAACAAGTGTGTGTTGTGTGTTCACAATCAACAATGGGCTGTGTGTTCAGAAATTCAAAGTTTGGGCTGTGTGTTCAACTCTCAACAAGTGTGTGCTGTGGGTCCACAATCAACAATGGGCTGCGTGTTCAGAAATTCATGGTTTGGGCTGCGTGTTCAACTCTTAACAAGTGTGTGCTGCGTGTTCACAATCAACAATGGGCTGTGTGTTCAGAAATTCAATAGTTTGGGCTACGTGTTCAACTCTCAACGAGTGTGTGTTGTGTGTTCACAATCAATATGTGGGTTGCGTGTTCAGAAATTCAAGTGATTGAGCTGTGTGTTCAAGATGCAAACGGAATACTGGGTGATAGACTAAGTGTTTAGAACAAGCTGTGTGCTAGAATGAGCAGATAAACATAGCGAAAGCATAAAATGCACAGAAAATGCATAATACATTGCGAAAAACGTAAAAGTAAAGTACATACCTCCCGTGCTTGATGAGAGAGGTGGGACTCTGGCTCCCACAATAGCAGATCCATAGGTGCTCGATCATCAAAATCGGTAAAATGGTAGAAGACGACCCGGGAAAGGATATGCTCCCGAGGGTGATACCTCTCGGGATCGAATGACCGAACGCTCGGAGGCAAAGACATGATATCTGGCTCACCCCCTACACCTGGAGGACCTCCGCCATGAAGGAAATGACCCGTCATCTCAAGAAATCTGCAAAAATGAGCAAAAATGAGCAAAATGAGCCAAAATTGGAAAAAGTCAACAAAAGTCAACTCTCGAGAAAGGAAAAAGTCAACAAAAGTCAACTCCCGAGAAAATGTTCCAAATATTGAGACAAACTTACCTCAAGTGGTGAAAATGGAGAAAGAAGCACCGAAATCAAAATTTAATCGATTCAAAGTAAAGAAAACTGAAAGATTTAGCGAAACAACTTTGCGTGGGGTGTTGGAAAATGCGTATAGAGCGCAGATCTGAGAGGGAAAATGGTCTAGGAAGGGAGGAGAGCTGATTTCGGACTTGAAGTTGTGAGGAAAAGTGTTTTGGTCGAGTGTATTTAAAGATCCGAGTGCAAATGTACCAAACTGCCCCTGTTTTTGTCTAGGTGGTCGGCCGACCACCTTTTCTGGTAGGCCGACCACCCCCTGCACCAAACCTGGTCGGTGGCCTCCAAACCTGGTCGGTGGTGTTCCCAAGATGGTCCCCCAATGCCTCTTTGAGCTCTCTGTAAAATTTGGTAGTGATCGGAGTCCCCGGCACCCGAGAAAGTACAAGAAAAGTGCACTTTTCGTCGCGAAATCCCTCCGCGGGAACTTCAACTCCAACTTTCAATGCGTGTTTCATCGTTACTCGTCAAAAGCAAGATGTATCCTTTTTGAGTACATTGTGACCCTTCCGGGAGGTAAACCGGAGGCCACAATTGAGTCGCCCTCGTCGAAACTTGCATTTCTTTGCCCGTTGTTTTGTGTCAAATGTGCATTCGAAGTTGTACTTATCATGTATTGTTATGCACGTCACTTGCATTCTCATGCACACCACTCGCATTGTTGTGCACGTTTCATTTGTATTGTCATGCCTCCATGCTTAACTTGCGTTGTCACGCACGTTTCTTCTTGCATTGCGATGCACTTTCTCATCGGCACCATGTTCGTTTGTGTTCGACATAGTGTTGAGCATATGTTGCTAACTATGCTGTGCTTGTTAAGTTTCTCTCTCTTGCAGGCACGATATTGTATGTACGGTTCATTTGAGGCTGGTGTGACCAGACGAACCGCGCAGGTATTGTATCTTCTTCGAGTGAGACGTGGCGAGAATTGAATAATTCTCCACATTCTTAAACTGCATGAAATGTAGTCGTTGCTTTGTATCCTTGCTTAAAACTGTTGCATCTATTGTGAATACTTGCTTCATTACAGCTTGCTGCATTGCATGATTGTGAGTTGCGTTCGGCTTTGTGCATATCATTTTTCATTTTGCCCCTGCCTGCGGGCACATCTTTGTTTATTTCGCCTGTTTGTCTAAGTCTTCGGCCTTGTCAAAAATGGGTCGTCTCTGGGCTTTGACATTCACTCCCATCACTTATGACTTCCGAGTTCTGTCAAAGAGGGGCAATTGTAGGCACCCCATTTTTGACCGACCTTAAGACTCAGACGTCACCAATTGAGCGCTCGATGATGATGTATATTGTGCTCGTTCTGAGGTTTCAGAGTCTCGGCTGCGAGCCTTGCCTTCGAACTTCAGGGCTCTTTTGTGCTTTGTCTCGGTTTGTGAACCAGGTCTTGTTTTCTCTATTTTCTCTTCCTGAAGTGAGGGAGAGGTCTCGTAGACCATCTCTCAGTGGCCGTTGGCTACGTTTCGTGGTCGTAGGCTATTTTTCCAATTTGGAGACCAGTTTTCGATTTTCGAAGCCGTCGGCCGTGTGCCTCGGTTCGGAACCGCTTAACTACCTCCGTTTGCTCTAGGTTTTGGCACACACCTTGTTTCCTCTCTTTTGAGGGATACTGTGGCCCGGGAGACCACCTTTGTGGTCCCACGCCACTTCCGGTACCTAACAGTCTTTTTTCGGGGCCCCTTGCCGCGTGTTTTGGCCCCCGAACCCTCGTTTTGCATCGGTTAGGGTTCATTTTTGGTATGGACCCTATTTTCATTGTTTGGAAGGTGGTACTATAGTGGGAGACCAGCAATTCTTTTGGAAATCATTTTCTCTCTCCTCCAGCCGATTTTCTTCACAGAAAGTTGGTTTTCTTCACTTTTGGGCCATAATTTCTGGTCTCCCATACCACCATTGTGTTGTACTCATCTGGGAGGCCACCAATATAGGTAGGCCGACTAGCTTTCCTTCTTGACCCTTTTGAACCTTGCTAGAAAGCTGGTTTTCCTCTCCCTTGGGCCACAATTTCTGGTCTCCCACCATACAGCTGTATTCTACTCATCTGGGAGGCCACCTTTCTGGTATGGCCGACCAGCATTTCACCTTGACCCTTTTGACCCCTGGTCGGCCGACCAGGGGGAGTGGTCGGCTGACCACCTTGGCAGGTCGGCCAGCATTCTGTTTTTTGGCCTTCCTGAGTGCAACACAGCTGTGCCAGCTGTGAAGCACTTGACCCTTCCTCCGGGATTTTGAGCCTTTTGTTTGTCTTCTTAAGGAAGAGTTGATCCTTTTGCTTAGCTTCAAGGAGAAGCTTGACCCTTTTGTCAAGCTTCTTGAGGAAACTTGACCCCTTTGGTCTAGCTTCCTTAAGAAGCTTGACCCTTTTGGTTAAGCTTCTTTGAGAAGCTTTGACTCTTTCTTGAGGCTTCTCCAAGAAGCCTTGGCTCTCTTCCTCTATAAAAACAAACATTCCCTCTCCATTTGCAAGGGTTAGAAACATTTGGCTGAGATAGATACACCCCATCCTCCATAGCTCTCTTCTTCAAGCTCCAACCATAATATTCTTGGCCATTTACACTACACCTCATAGCCTACCACCTCCACCATCCATTCAATCACCCCGAAGCTGTTTTTTAGAGGTTGAAGGCTCACCTTCTTAGTCCAAAACTTGCTGCATTGCTGTGCTACAAGGGTAAGTCATCATTTCCCCCATTTTTGCATTATTTTGCTTCATAACTTAGCCCTATTTGCAAGCATTTTTGGGTTTCATCTTAAACTGAAAAGTGTCTAATTTTGGGCTCCTCTTGAAGTTTGATTAAAGACACTTTTCTGTTTGAGGTCATCTACCTCCTTGTATGCTCCATCCCTCTTTGTAGGCTTATTTTGCTTCCTATCTTAGCCTTGATTGCAAGCATTTTCAAGATTTTTCATAAACTGAAAAGAGTCTTTTTTTGAGCCGCTCTTGAAGTTTGGTTAAGGGAATTTTTCTATTGGGGGTCATCTACCCCCTTGTATGCTTGTTTGCCTCTTGTTTTGAGCCTTGCACCTAGGCCTTTGTTTCATGCTTTGTTTGGCCTCCTAGCCACTGAAATCCAGTGGATTTTCAGTGCCTATCACACTGTTTTGAGAGCCAAAATCAGGGGGGGTGACCCCCTCTCTCCTTGTCTTGTTTGTTGGCCCTTTTGGCCTTCCAAAGGGGCCCCTACTTGCATGTTGTGAAGTCACATTTCATGCCCTATTTGGTGAGTTTTAAGGTCTGCCTTAGCTCTGTCCGGAGCCCTTTTGGCCATATTTTGTGTCCCTCATGCATGTGTAGAGCAATCCTCCTCAAGGCCTTTCAAAGGGACCTTTCATTGCATGCTTCATTGACCCATTTCAGGCCCTTTTCAGTGAGTTTTAGGGCTGTCATAACCTCTTTCCAGAGGTAGTTTTGCCACTTTGTATGTCCATCATGTATGTGTAGAGTAATCCACCTCATGGCCTTCCAAAGGAACACTTCATTTTTGCATGCATTGACTGAGTTTCAGTGGTTATTTAGGCATATTTTCGCATGGAATACTTCTGTTTTTGGCTGGTTCAGTGAGCCCTCCTGTGCTTCACATACTTGTAGGGTAAATCATGGTTCACTAGCTTATTTCGCATGCTTTGTTGACCCTTGATTTTAGCTCTTTTTGGCCATGCCTTAAACTGATGTTGTGCATATTTTGGACTGCCTTAGCTCTATTTTTGGGTCTCATGGTCGAATGATGTTTGTTTTGCATGCTTCTAGTTCAATACCCATGCTTAACTTTGAGTTTCGGGGTCCATTACATGCATATACTGAGGTGTGTTCATGTTTTGGACCCATTATACATCATATTTCAGAGCTTGTTTGAATGTCATATTGCCATGTTTTGTACTCTTTAAATGCGTTTGAGAGTCGGGCTTGTATGCCTCATTTACCGACCATTGAATGAGCTCCATTTCTTTGCATTTCGAGCCATCATTTTAGGCCATTTCCCCACTGTTTCAGACTTGCCTAGGGTCTGTTTGGGGTTGATTTTGCCATTAGTGCATTGTTTTGGGTACCTCTAGAGTAACGCACTTCACTAGTTTCGGTACCCGGACCCCCTAGCTTGCATTGTGTGCCATGTTCGCATGTTTTGAGACCATTTTGTATCATGTTTCAGAGCTGGAGTTTGTGTGCTTGTATGCCATATTGCATATTTTTCCATGCTTTAGTAGAGTGGCATTTGATGCCTTAGGATCGATCCCTTGCATCGTGCATGTTTGTATGTGTTTCGGTTGTTTCATTTCCATCATATGGCCGTTGATGTGAGTGGCTGAGGTCCACTCATGCTAGTGTAAGTTCATCGTGCATTGTGTATGCCATTTCAGTCCATAGTATTGCGTATGTTAGGTTGTATGTTAAGAGCATTGTGTATGCCATGTTACATCACGTGCATTGTGTGTGCCATCTTAGTCCATAGCATTGCCTATGCTAGGTTACATGTTAGTCGCATTGTGTATGCCATCTCATTTGCATTGTGTTTGGGATTGGAGTTAGCCCAAGCACGGGAAACGAGGGACGTTTCGTACTCCAAGTGACGGAACGTGTCTCAATTCCCGGTCGCCGAAACTCCGAATTAACCATGGTGGAGTCTAGGCCTTGTTGCGTTTATATGTGCATTCATTTCACATCGAGTCGTGCAATTCGACTCCTCGGCCATCGTGCATTGAGATACGTGATTGGTGGCACGAGGATCGAGGTGTGCATACATATGTGAAAATACTTTGCCATGCCCCTTTCTTGCTCTCTGTTGCAGCAAACCAGAAATCAACAGCCTTCTAGAACTTTGCACAACATTCCGGGATTAATCGCAAACAGAGGCAAATCGGGGCATCGCGAGGAATTTCCCGACAAGGCGACTCGAGCATGCATGCATCTTTCATCATTCGGAACAGAGCTGAGGCGGTCCATTTAGCTTGCATGCTAATTTATTTGCTTTCCTAGTTAATTTGTTAATTAATTAGGATTTTGTAATATTTGGTTATTTATTCGGACTGTAATTATTTATTCGGACTGTATTATTTATTCGGACCCTCCGAGCAAGGGCATAATTGTAATAGGTGTGCGTGTGTGTGATGTATGTCTTCCAACCCCCACTTCTTTCTCCCTTTTATTTACCAGCTTATGATGGTTAGATTAGGGCATGTTTCAATTAGCATACTTATGGTCGCATGTTTGCATCCATTCATCTGTCTTGTATGCACCGGGCTCAGCGCATCATACTAACTGCATCGTATTTCAATTCCGAGTTGAATACTTGTTAGTTGTAGCATTTCACATGCCATCTTTAGAATAGCCGAGCCTATTGTAGTTGCATTCCTGCATGTGTTGCATTAGGCATTTCAGCATAGTTAGGATCATGCATGAATCTCTAACATAGCTTCTGTTTTGGCTTGGAGTACTCGGTAAGTATTTATGCTTTAGCATCCTTGCATGTGTGTGAGTGACTGCCATGATATCATGCTTACCATGAGGCTATGTGCTTATGTGATATACCTGTCTGAATGCTTGTACGTGAAGGTTGGGTTGCTTGAGCTGGGATAATTCGTCAAAACTCGTGTTTTAGCCTACTTGTGAGTAGCAAACTTCAATCCATTTTTAAAATAAACGGATGTGCGATGCTTTGTTCCAACTTAGGCAATCCAGTCTATACTTGTATGCTGTGCGCATCACATAGTAATTCTAGGCTAATAAACCGGAATAAGAGCACATAATGTTTTCAAAACTCGATATCATGGTTAGTAGAGGCCGATCTTTGATCGGGCGAGCGGGAGTGCTCACGAGATGACCTTCCCCAATCGTACCCAAGTTCCCGAGCCGAGGCAACTTTGGTGATGACGGACACATGGCTTTAGGCACGAGTCAGGGTTTCCCAAATTCTCCAAAAATAAAATATTTAGGTGGCGACTCTGTATCTAGCAAAGCAGTCCATGTTTGACACTTCTTTCAAAAAAATTTGTTTTCAAAAATGATTTGCCGGATTTGGACTCTTTGATAATTCATCAGTCTTGCATTGCACTCTGCGAGATTAGATACAGGACCATGACGTTTGAGTCTTGAACTGTAGTGAGCCCAAATGAACAAAACGGGATTCATCCTCCCGGGACGTTTGGGGACGCCTACAGGAACCACGAGCCTGGAGGTACAGGTAGGAACCAAGAAGGTGAGTACATAGTTTATTATAATAGATACCCCCATACAATATCATACTGGGAAGACCTTGGCTGTATGCGACGTGGGTTGTTTCCTCAACGTTGCACCAACTATTACGATTCCCAACTGAACAGGGGATTGAGAGGAGACCAAGTGCAGGTGAAAAGTTGCTCCATGGCAGAAATGAAGTATACTTGCAATGTGAGGGAAGCAGAGACATCAGAGATCGAGAATAAGGACCAAGAGGTGTTAGAAGATGTTAGCAAAGAACCCGCCGAGAAGAGTAAAGAACCATTGAAAAAGGTTCTAGTACAGGAAGGCGATGATGAGCGATTCTTCCTCAGCTCTGGCTTAGCCGAGGAAGAAGAAAGAGAACTAGAGGCTTTTCCAAGAAAAAACATAGAGGTGTTTGCTTGGACATTGTATGAGATACCAAGGATCAACCCCGAGGTTATCTGTCATAGACTTAACATGGACAGGCTGGCTAAACCTATCATTCAAAGAGTAAGGAGGCTGACATTGATATACGTGCAGGTAGTTGAAGAAGAAGTGGACAAACTGCTTGAAGCATAGGCAATCCGAGAAGTAAATTACCCTACCTGGCTATCCAACACGATGGTGGTAAAAAATAACAATGGCAAGTACAGGGTCTGCATGGACTTCACAAGCCTGAACAAGGCTTGCTCAAAGGACAGCTTCCATCTACCCAAGATTGATCAGCTTGTGGATGCCACATCAGGGCATGAAAGGATGAGTTTTCTGGATACCTACAGGAGATACCATCAAATAGCAATGTACGCCCCTAATGAAGAGAAGACAGCATTCATCACCCCCAAGGGACTTTACTGCTGTAGAGTAATGCCTTTTGGGTTGAAGAATGCAGGGGCGACATACCAAAGACTGGTCACCAAGATGTTCAAACATCTAATTAGGAGGACAGTAGAGGTCTACATTGACGATATGGTTGTCAAGACCAAGGAACCTGGGAACGAACTAGCCGACCTGAAAGAGGTCTTTGACATATTGAAAACATGTCGGCTTCTACTCAATGCCTCGAAATGCGCATTTAGAGTCAGATCTGGTAAGTTCTTAGGGTACTTAGTAACCAGGAAAGGAATTGAAGCGAGCCTAGATCAGATCAAGGCCATCATTGACCTAAAAAGCCCGACAACAGCTAAACAGGTCCAGATTTTGACCAGCAAGGTAGTAGCCCTGAACAGGTTCTTTAGCCGAAGCTCAGATAAGCGCAAACCATATTTTTAATTATTGAAGAAAGCTATAGACTTTCTGTGGACAGAAGAATGCGAAGTTGCCCTGGCCGACTTGAAGAGGTACTTGACAACACCCCAAGTATTATCAAATCCGATACCATGAAAGGAATTGTTCTTGTACCAAGCAATTTCAGACCACGCCGTAAGTGCCGTGGTAATCTGAGAAGAGAAAGAAGAGCAGAAAGCAGTGTACTATGTGAGCAAGACCTTGGCAAATGCAGAAACCAGGTACCTGCCGCTGGAAAAGTTGACACTAGCTTTGGTAATGGCTTCGAAGATATTAAACCATTACTTCCAAGCTCACAGGATTGTCGTGCTAACGAAGCATCCCCTAAAGTCTCTATTGCAACATAGAGACTTGACAGGCAGAGTAGCTCACTAGGCTATAGTCCTAGGTCAGTATGACTTAGAATTTAGACCAAGGACAACAATCAAGGACCAAGTTTTGGCTGACTTCGTGGCCGAGTTCACCCAGGTGCGATCCCAAGGCAGGCGTCGGTGAGCTGCGACCTAGGATGTCCAGGAGAGGAAGAGGAGACTCAACTGGGTCCACGGAACCCCACTCCAGCAGAATAGAAGAAGGGGGAAGAAAAGCTAAAACCTTGCGATATTTAAATTGGCAACTCTTTCTGTTTCTTTATTGATGGTAGTTCAAACCGACAAGGAGCGAGGGCGAGAGTGGTTTTAGTATCTCCAGACGGGAAAATGATTGAACAGTCTATCCATTTGGGGTTCAAGGCCTCAAACAACGGAGTGGAGTACAAAGCACTGATTGTTGGACTGAGACTGGCGGCAGCTGTAGAAGCCGATGAGGTGGTAGTCTTCTGTGACTCCTAGCTCATTGTAAATCAAACGACGGGTGAGTACACTGCCCGAGATGAGAGGTTGATAGCCAATGTCAAGGAGCTTGTCAAGTTGCTAACATATTTTCAAAACTGTCGACTGCAGTAGGTTAGCTGAGATGATAACAGCCATGCCAACACCCTGGCTAACCTCGCCAGTGCGATGAAGGCAGGTAAGGCAAGGACAATAATGGTGGATTATTTGTCAGGCTCAAGTATAGAGCCCCTAGTAACAGAATATAAAGTAATGTGTATGGAGATGGGTCCAAGCTGGATGGACGCCATAGTGGTATTCCTCAGAGATGACAAGCTACCAGAAGACAAAAAGGAAGCCCATAAGATCAGATTAAAGACAGCCAAATTCTGCTTGTCAGCAGAAAGCCATCTGTACAAGAGATCTTTCACTAGACCTCTACTACGATGCATGCACCCATCCCAAGTAGAGGACTTTTTGTACGAGATTCATGAAGGAGTATGTGGAAGCCATACTGGAGGCAGATCACTTGCCCATAGAGCCATATCCCAGGGATACTGGTGGCCCTACATTCAGAAAGACGCTGAAACCTACGTAAGGAAGTGCAAGAAGTGTCAAAGGTTTGCACCTTTGATATACCAGCTAGCTGCAGATCTGAATCCGGTGTCCAGTCCCTAGCCATTTGCCCGATGGGCCATGGATTTTGTTGGGCAACTGCCCCAGGCAACTGGACAGAGGAAATTCCTACTGGTGGAAACCAATTACTTTACAAAGTGGGTAGAAGCTAAACCCTCTGCAAAGATTCGAGATATTAATATGAAGAATTTTATCTGGAAGAACATAATTACCAGATTTGGGATCCCAAGAGCCATTGTGGCAAACAATGACACATAGTTTGACAGTAAGCTGATCAAAAACTTTTGTGCAAAGTACAAGATCAAGAATTACTATTCTACTCCTAGCTTCCCCCAGAGTAATGGTCAAGCCAAGGCATCCAACAATACCATTTTGGATGGAATCAAGAAAAGGCTGGAAGTTGCCAAGGGCAAGTGGGTGAAGGAATTGCCCAATGTCCTATGGGCATATCAGACGACGCTGAGAAGATCAACTGGAGAATCTCCTTTTCGCCATGGCATGTAGCACTAAAGCAGTCATTCCACTAGAGATTGGCATCCTTGGAATCAAAGCCCAGGGAATAGATAATGGAACAAATGAGGCATTCCTTGCTCGAGATCTGAATCTGATAGAAGAAAAAAGAGAAAGAGTGGCAATTTGGCTGGGGGCATACTAGCAGCAACTTACTCGGGCATACAATAAAAAGGTCAATTCTAGGGAGTTTCAGATTGGGGATCTCGTCCTAAAGAAAGTTGTTGGCAATAAGAAAGATCTTAGGGAGGGCAAACTTGGCCCAAACTAGAAAGGACCATATCGCATCATCTCGGTAGTAGGCAATGGCGTTTATCGACTTGAGGACACTAATGGCAAGGAGTTGCCAAGACCCTGGAACACCAGTAATTTAAAGTTTTTCTACCATTAATTTCTATTTTTCAAGTTTTCTTTCATGTAACAGATTATTAGCTGAAGTATTAATAAATTACTAGTTCAATTTTGTTTTACAAAATGTTGTTGAAATTTGTACGATAAGACTGAAAAGTCTTAAGGCGATGTTCCCATGGTGAATATGATGATTAACTTAGACTTGCCATGACGGTAGAGTTGAACTAAGTTTGCGATGTTTCAGCATGAAACATGACGATTAACTTAGACTTGCCATGATGGTAGAGTTGAACTAAGTCTGCGATGTTTCAGCATAAAACATGACGAGTAACTTAGACTTGCCATGATGGTAGATTTGAACTAAGTTAGTAATGTTTCGGCACGAAACAAGGCGAAACTGGCCATGATTTGGTCAGTTTGTAAGAAAAGCCAAGGTAGTCAGTACTCTCGATGCACTAAGGTAAAGCCTTAAGTGCTTCGTTGAGGCAAGACAAACATGATGATCTCGGCCAAGAATGTCTAAGTAAGACTTAGACGATAACTAGGCAATGCATCCTTAATGTGAACACAAGTGGTACTTAGGTTCACATTAGGGAGGCAGAAAGTAGGAATGAGCATAACACTTGTGAAAATTTTGGTGAAATTTTACAAGTTGAAGTTATCCGAGATAACTGAATGAAGGGATACCCGAGGTATAGTTACCCGAGATAACCAATCAAGTTGTTAAACTTGGGATGGCGAAGTCTTGCCAGAAGACAGTAAGCACAAGTAATAGCATTTGTAAAAAGTTTTCGAGAAAATTTTTATAAGTGCAAGTTGGCCGACATAATTAACAAAGGCTCGTTATCCGAGATATGACAATCCGAGATGATTATTCGAGGTGTGCTAACCCGAAGTGATTATTCAAGTAAGTTGTACTTGGAAGTATTTCAAAAAATCTTACATGTGCAAGTATACAAGGCAAGAAGCATACACAAGAATCAGCACATAGAAGAAAAGAAGACGACTTGCATTCACAAAGGCAGAGAAAACTTGTTCAGTATATGCTAGAGGCACATCGGCCTAACAAAACTGTTCAGAAGGAAAGTTGACAACTGTTCAAAGCAAAATAAAAAGTACAACTAACAAAGAAAAGAAAAGAAAAAAATCCTAAGTACTAGCTTGGGCCTCGTCATTTTGGCTTTTCCTGGAGTCGGCTTCAAGGGCAACCTCGGCGTCAATCTCTTGCAACGTCTGATCCAGGCTCTTTTCGACTGCAAGGATTTTAGCTTTAGATACCTCGGCCTTATTTGGTGAGGTGCTCTTAGAGACCTCATCATCATCTTTTTCGGTCAAGTCCAGCACTTGATCATTTAGAGTAGGGGACTTGGCCCTAGCACCAACCTCATTCTCTTCTTCAGCATCCTCTGCCTCAGTGTCTTTGCCTTGAATCTCCTCAGCATCGGATTCTTCTTCCTTAGCCTCATCGCCGGATTGGTTGGGAGAGGAAGGGATAGGCACATCAAGGTCGCCGATGTCACAGAGGGGCGAGTCCTTGGGGACGGACAACTTTTTGAGGGCTTCCATCTAGCCGAGATAATATCCCTTGTTGCAGGCAAGGTTGACTTGCTTTTTGTAAGCTTCATGCACATCAGCCTACCCCTCCGCATAAGCCTTTTCATCAGCTGCCTTTATCTCAGCCTCTTTTGTCTTCAGTTCTGCTTCGAGCTTGGCCTCAACTTCTGCCACCCTGACTTCGGCAACATTAGCCTTGGCCTTGGCAACCTTGACAATGGCCTCGGCAACAGCCTCGACAATGGCCTTGGCAACCTCGGTTCTATCCTTGGCCTTACCTTGGGCAACTTTGGCGGCATTGGCCTTATCTAGCATACCCTTGATCTTGGTTTCGGCCTTATTAAGTGAAGCCAAGAAGCCTGCTACCTCCTGGGTCTTTTTGACCAACTCTTTCTTGATCGCCTTGGCTTTGACCACATGGGAATGTAAATGCTGGATGGCCTGCAAAAAAAAAAAAAAAGTTAGAAAATTTTGGTTAAGTACAAAAACTGAAATGAAAGTTGAATGGAAAGGAAAAAGTTGAGGACTTATCAGGACCGAATGCTGCATCATTGAAGCAAAATTTTCATACTAATTCAGTTCAGTTATGCAGTTTATGTCGGCTGGTAGGAGCCCGGCGGTTGACAAGATGACACCAACCTCTAGATTGTCGATGGCACTATCACTGGCTTTCATAGGTCGATCGCCGACCATGACTGCAGGGTCCCACATTTCCTCAAGATGGAAACCATCTTGGCCTTCCTCGCCCTCAAACCTCATCTTTTTTAACAGCGGAGCGTCGGATGATTCACCCTCGGCAGGCCTCTTCTTGGCCTCGATAGGCCTTTTCTCGGCTTCGGCCAATTTGGAGATTGGCACTATGTCTTCGAAGTCGAAAGAAACTTGGGTTACTGTGGCCTTAGCCACCCGCTTTAGCTTGGGCTTGGATTGGGAAGATGGAGTGGACTGGATCGTGACTATGTTGGCCAGGAGATCTTCCATTATAGCGGGTTTTTGACTCATCTCTTCTGAAGTGGCAACAACGGTTACGCCGGTGCCAATTTTGAAGCCGGGAGGGCTATTGGCGGATTTGCTGGGTCAACAACTGATACGTTTGAACCTCGACGCTTCCTGCTACGAATTCTGCTGACAGGTGCGTTCGGAAGTCAGTAGCGGCGTTGGCGCTGAGATGGAGGAAAGTATAGAGCTGAGGTGGATGGTTCATTGATTGGATTTGAGGTGAAGGCCTGATTTGGCCTTAGAGAAGAGGTGGCTGGTGGAGTTGATGTAGATGATGGAGTTTGGCTTCTCTATGGAACATTGGGAAGAGGGGAACAGTAGGTTGGCATGTAGTTCAGGAGGATTGGTGCCCTCCGTTTGTCAATTGACAAGTCGAGAAGATGAGCAAGGTCCTAGCTAGGGCCGTATTATTGGCGGAAGCCTTTCGGTGGCTGAGGAAGAGCTGCAAAAACAATAATAAGCATATTAGAACAGATAACAACAATAAATCGCTAAGTGTTAAAAAGAAAAGGACTTCGGGTTAAGTAAGTTCTTACCCTTATCGTCTCTAAAAACTCCTCGGCACAGAGGAAAGAGATTAAAATCGTCATCCGGCACAAATTTCTAGTTTCCCGAGACAATCAGATAATTATCTCCAGTATCTTTGTTGGAGTCGAGGATATCACCTATAAGTTTGTATTTTGTGGATCTGGGTTTCAAGTAGTAAGTATACCATTTTTTGACTTAAGGCCACACATGGTATAGAAATATTGAAGGTCGGACATGGTAATCTTAACTTTTTCTCGGCGTGCCAATTCGGCAACATCGTTAATGACCCTGAAGGTGTTGATGGCTAACTGCATGGGATCGAATTTACAAAAATGAAGGACCTCTCTGAAGAAGATATCAAGGGGGAATCTGACTCCACCCTCGATGATGGACACGACAAGAAATGACATGTAGGTTTCGCTGGGCATAATGGAATCCTCTTTTTCAGCCAACCTAAGTTGAATGTCGACTGGAATGGAGAACTCTTAGCGAAAATACTCAAGTTTGCTGGCGAGTCTTCCCTTCACTTAAACATGCCTATGACCTCAGCTAGGGTAAATGTGGTAATGTTTGTTGTGAGAAAGGGTTTAGTATGGGTTTGAGGACCTCGACAAACCCCTAACGAGCGCTAGGGTGAGGATTTTGGAGATCTAAGGGCGGTTCTATTTCAGTTTTCCTAAGTATGTAATTTCTAAACAAATCCCAATCCTAATTCTATGTATGAATTACTGAAATCAACAAGAATCAGAGACCAAAATCTGGAAAACAAGCAAGATGAACAGAGATTCAAAATAAAAATAAAGAAGAACACAAGAATCAATGGCAGAAATCTAGAAACAGACAAAGAAAACAAAATAGGGTTCAAAATCGATTCAAAGTGTAGGTGAATAAGAGAATTCACAAATTCAAGATGAAGATGAACAAAATAAGAGCGGACTTAACTTCAATAGATTTATATACCAAGGCAATGCACAAGACGTGACAAAATTCATAAACATTGAACTATCGAGTGCAAAGTGTTGGGTGAGAAACATGAATTAATACTGAGAACATGAGGGAAAATGTAGATATCAGGGCAAAAGACATTCAGTGCGTGCATGTAACAGTTCAGAAAAGAATACAGTCGAAGGTAGTAAAAGAAGAACGGAAAGAAATGGGGCACTTACAAAGCGGAGCCGAAGAAACGGACGTCGGATTCATGTTCGCCGGAATCAAGTAGTGAAAGGCTCACTGGAGGAGATGGATGGAACAATTGTAGAGCTTCGAAGGGCTTGAAAATGGCGGATTGGGAAGGATTTTTAGAGAGAGAAAATTTGAGGCAAAAGAAAGAGTGGTAGTGGCAAAAGTGAAGAGACAAAGAGAGAAATGAGAGGTTTTGTCAAAAATTGAAAAGGCGACAAAACGTAATGAGACTGCCTTGAACGACGTGCCTATCAGGTGCCGTGGGCAGAGTCGACGTGACTTGATGGTGTGTACCAGGTACGAGCCAATGAGAATGGAAACACGTGGAGGAAACGGTTAAAATGGCGATACGTGATAGATCATGAGCAGTAGAGATTCTTGAAATTCTTCAACTGGCAGGGTGGTGACCATGGCCAACGAAGCTATCCCAGTTAAGATGTTGAAAGAACTCGGTTCTTAATTCTTGATAAGGTGGACACTTGAGTCCCTATTTCTTGAACACCAAAGAGTAATGATCTAAGTCGGAAGAGTATCTCTGAACATGTTGTTTAGCAGACATGTTGGGAGATCAGACGATATAGGTTCCATCATCTCAAGTTGCCAAGGTAATAGAACATAGGAGGCAATTGTGGGGAAGTATTTTGAGATTGACGCCACGTGGCTAAGGTGACACTGAGATGCCACGTAGGCAGGTCATGTTGCCGAGGTGATTACGATATTGCCGAGATGATCTGCGGTAATATCGGAATCCCGAGATATTCGAATAGGGGGACAAGAGTCCTAGGTAAGAGAGGGTATTCAGTCTGGATAAGGATAAGGCTCCTAGAGAGTTTATTCCCATCTTGTTGAGAGTCCGAGATAAGCTTAGTACATGAGTCCTATGAAGTGAGACTTCTAGGGGACCATGGCACCGTTGGCTTTAAAAGACAGGCACCCCCATGGGTCTCAAGTATGCTTTTTCTTGTGAGATTAAGTACTGTTTTGATATCTGTGAGAGATATGATTTACTGACTTGATCGTCAGAGTGCCCCCGGGTGGACGAACCACCGCGGTATTCTCATCTTCTTGTTGGTAGATGTTTGGCTCAATTTATTCTACCGGTGCTCTCCAACTAAGTTCCCCTTTAGTTGTGTGGTCAGAAATTAACACCCACAATTATTATTAAAAAAAAATCATATTAATAGAGTGATTGGGATGGAATTGTTAAAACTTTAATTCCAAAATAATTTACACTTTTTAAAACTAAATAACATTTCTCATTTAAATAAATTTATTTTTCATTTTTCATTTTTCATTATCCTAAAAACTAAAAAATAAAGATTTTTTTTTTATAAAAAAATTCTACCGAAACAAACGAAGCGTTCGTAGTGTTGGAGGGCCGAGTATGGACACAGTGCAAGAAGAAAAAAAGAAGAAAGTGAAAGTAGCTAATTACTGTAGAATTAAGAACTTAATAAGTAAAAAAAAAAAAAGTAACTGTTCAAACGGATTTGAGATAGAGAGTTGGAAGTTGACTTACAAGTCAACTAGCTAAGCAAAGCAAGACCACTAAATCTGTACAAATTTCCAAGGATTAATGAGGTGAAAAAGAAAAAAATGTAGCTAAATATTTTCCTAGATATTATCATCCTATAAAACGATGTTCTTTTAAAACATTTGTTATGGAAAATTCATCTTTAGTTTTTCCAATTTACTTTTTGGTTCAAAGGTGAAAGCTTTTGTTATGGTATGCCTTATATTTTGACTACACATTCAAAGTTAATGTAAGGGGGCTTTTTATGGAGGTGGAGGGTTAAAGTTGAAAATCGAAGTAAAAAGCCAAATCGTGCTTCACCTAGGCCCATGCAGACATTTGGGGCAACACTTCTGATCCAAAGTTGTGGAGGTATGTGTTATATTTTTTGTTAGGGTGTTTATTTTAGGTTGGTAAGAGTTTAGATGTTCAAAGCTCTGTAATTCTTATTCCATGTAGTGGATTTGATCTCTTTCCCTCTATGAAAGTTAGCATATTGTTGAATGACATTTATCTTATATTTTATGTATTTGATTTGTTTCTCTTTATTGTAAATGCCATAACTTACAATTAAAAATTGTAGTGTCAAAGCAATATCTCTAAACAATGACAAAAAAATCTAAATTAAATAAAAATTCTTACTTGCATAGCTCCAATCAAGCTAGTTTTAACTAGGAAAACCTTTCAAGAAAAATTGAAATGTAGGATGCCAACAATTAATTGAGGATGCATATATAGTTTCCCCATCATATGTTTAATAAGGCAACCTCAATTCCATAAGCAACTGAGGATGCCAACAATTAATTTACTTAAATATGATGCATTTGATATGAAACCATTTAAGGTTCACTTACACCCAAAGTGATGGAATTTATGCATTCACGTGATGGCATAGGCAAATCTGTAGGATTTGTGTCAATTCTATGATCTTCAGTTAGCATCTCTTCTGGGCATAGAAAAGGTTTAGAAGGCATTTGCAGTTGTTCAACATTCCCTTCAAGCATCTCTACAACTTTGTTCATTGAAGGACGGTCACTAGGCTTCATTTGTATGCACCACAAAGCTACTATTATCATCTTCTTCACCATCATCACTTCCTCCTCATTGGTCTCTCCCATTTCTATGTCCCTCCCTTCTTTGAATTGAACATAAATCCAAGAAGGGAAGTAAATTTCGCTTGTATGATTAGTCAAATTCCTTTTCCTACTAGTCATTTCCATTAACAACATTCCAAAACTATAAACATCAGCTTTATATGAAATGCCTCCAATGTTTTTGTAAAACAACTCTGGAGCCATATAACCCATTGTTCCCCTTGCTGCAGTCAGATTCACAATGCTATCATCAGTTGAATACAATTTTGCAAGCCCAAAATCAGAGACTTTTGGAGTGAAATTCCCATCAAGAAGAATGTTGTGAGGCTTGATATCAAAATGCAAGATTTGCATGTCACAACCCCGATGCAAATATTCAATCCCGCGAGCCACTCCTAAAGAAATCTCATACATTTGCTTACAACTCAATGGGATATATCCTTCTTGAGAAAATATATACTTTTCCAGAGACCCATTTGGCATGAAGTCATATATGAGAGCTCGCTTAGATCTCTCTGCACAATATCCAATTAGCTGAACCACATTAACATGATGAATCCTTCCTATGGTAGCAACTTCATTGATAAATTCTTGTCCATTGGCTTTGGGTTTGCCCAATACTTTTATCGCTACAAGATGACCACTTCTAAGCTTTCCTTTGTAGACAGAACCATAGCCTCCTTCTCCCAACTTGTCCTTGAAACCTTTGGCCATCTTCTTAATGTCTACGTAAGAGTAGCTAATTGGCATGAGGTGATTCTGACTTCGTAGATAACCTTCAATGTTATCGAACATCGATAAATGCCTTCTCTTAAACTTACGGATTAAAAGTGCAAACGCACATAATGCAAATAGAATTCTTGCCAAAATGATTCCTCCTGTATATAAAAATCACAAGATGGCAAATTAAAAATCATTTTTTGTCTTGCCATTGTTAGAATTTGGAAGCATTTAGCCTAGTGGTGGACAAACATCAGGTCGGGTTCAAACTCAATCAACTCTAAGTTAAGAAACATATAGAAAACTCTTGTACCCAAGTCCAACCTAGTCTAACTCCAATCCTAAAATAGTATTACAATCTCGAGCCCACCCAACAAGCCCATATATTAAATAAAAACTAATATTATAAAACTTAGAATTAATAATTTTATAGTTGAGTTCCCACAAAAACTAAATATTAAGCCATATCCTCCAAGGTATAAATTTAGATAAATAAATTTTCTATCTTGAGTGCATCTTTCTTTTTTTCTTTTTTTCTTTTTTTCAAACATAAAACTAAGTAAATTGTATAAGTGTATACATATTAATAGGTAATATTATGGTAAAAGGGTGTGTACTATAAACAAGTTATGACATTTGTGGATTTAGTACCTATAAATGTCATAACTCAATTCTGTGGAAGTCAGTAGAAATAAATCAATAAATAAAAGAGTTATAACTAAACACCATAATAAGATATAATCAAAGAGTTATTGGATCATAACTAAAGTAATATCGTAACTAATATTACATTAAGTGATAACTAATACCACAATATGTATAATTAAGTTATATAACCAAATCATAATTAACACCATAATATGTCATAATCAAATATTATTAAAGTCGTAATTATGGGTCATATGGTGCATAAAATTTCCCATATATGTAAACAATTGGGTCAAATCCAGCCACAAGAAACATTTCTAAATCCAACCAAACGGGGCGTTTGGGAATAAACTTTTTTGACTTTTTTAGCTAAAATAGCACTAAAAGACAAAATAGACTAAAATAACTAATAAGATAAAATGTCACATCAAACCCATAATTATTTCATTTTTTCTCTCACAAACATCACATCTAACCAAAAAAAATTCAACTTTCTTTCCAAACACAAAAATTTTAGCCTCCTAAAATAGTCAAAAACTAAAATAGCCTATTAAAATAGCAACTTCCCAAACACCCACTTATAAGCAGACTTAAAATGTCATTCTAAGATTACTTTTTAAAGTATGCTTATTAAATAGCCATATGTAACCTAGGATGTATGCCTATATGTAATGGGGAAATTATTCAATACTTTCCGAGTATCCCGTAGTCATATTCCAAACTAATCACCAATTACTTAGCCTTATTTTCTCATCCCCAACATAAATTGTGGGCCATTATGCTTCTCCACCAATCAAAATCTTATAGAGCATCACGTGTCCATACTCCGGGAGTACTGAATAATCACTCATATGTAATATATGCTTGTTGCCATCAATAAAAAAAAAAAAAAAAAAAATTTGCCGATAAAAAATTAAAAAAAAAGTCATCCTAACCCAGCTTTGTGAGCTTAAATATCAATGTTAAGTCCTTAAAAAAGCAGGCTTGACGGCCCATCAAGTCGGTGCCTAGGCCTAATCCACCCCCAAAATCAATTGGCAAAATAACTTTTTCCAGTTAAAAAGAGGAGTAATTTACCTATGATTTTGAGCTCGAGACCCCAATTACGATCTGTAAGAAAAATTAAACAAGATTCAGCCGACAGGCATAAAAATTACAAATAAATTAAACTAAAATCCAGAAACGAGAAAGGAACTAACATCGACAAATGGTAGTTTGCTTCCCTGGGACGTGAACTCGAAAGAAACACACCTTTAAAACTAAACATAATGAAATATTCAATTAGTCTTAATTATCAAAGATATTATCAAAGTGATTAAAAGCGTCTTGATAAGAATGAGAAAAGTAACTGGATGAGATCCAACAATTTGAACATTGGTATGATGATATTACAACATATAAGAGTTTTAGGAATTAATTTTTTGGTTCTTAAAAGTAAAAATTTTGTTGTGAATGACATTTAGGGATCAATTTCTGTTATCGGGACTTGTAAGGATAGTCGTTAAAAGATCATTTTGAAAAGTCAAAAATAAATTTTTTAGCGACAAAATTTTGAAAATGAATGAAGGGCTTTTATTGTTTTCTTCCAAACAACTTTTGAATTAAATGGTATGTGATTGCTCACTACAACAATTTAATATTTTAAAGACAAATATTTAATGACAAAAATACATTTTTAGTGAATAAATATTTTTGTTATCAGAAGTGTCATTATTAGATTTTTAGTGACACAATTTGAACATTAATATTAAAATAATGCTATATGCACCAATTGGTATACTAATTAGTATACTAACAAATGATGTGACATAATTTTAGAGATTTTGGGTATTTGTAATTTGTATAATGGGTGGAGTCAGTAATAATGTCATAACATATGTTTATATACTAATTGGTGTTTGTAATACCACCCTTAATATTATTGTTTTACAACCAAAATTTGTGTCAAAAATAATGATTTTGGGACCAATTTGTCACTAAAAACCATGTTTTTTATTTTTTCAAACATCTTTTTAGTGGCTATCATCACGACATGAATTGGCCCCCAAATATACAAAAATTTCACCCTCTCTTATAGGTAGTAGTGACTTTGAAATGAAATAGATATGAATGGACAAGGGAGAATACTTACAGGCGAGGTCAGCACTCAACGTGTCTGTATTTTTTGACAGAAACAAACAATGTTAGAGACCAAAGCATTACTATTCCGTAGATGCAGATAATAGGTCTTCTCAATTATGTCTATTTCAATGCAATATTGACACATAAGGTGGTAGATTAAAAATGTGACAAATGTAACATTTATTTATATTTGATTCATTGAAATGAAGGTGAAATGGAATGATTCTTTTACTAAAATATTTATTTTTACGTAAGCACAACAATTAAGGGGTGAAAAATAGAACATGAGTTCCAATCAAGAAAAAAAAGATAAAAAGAGAGCACTAGACTGATAGAAACTTAAATTAACTAGTAAGAAATAAAAGGTCAAGCCCAAAGCCTGATTTCTCCTTTAATTTGACAAACTAGTATTCCATTTAGCTTCTTGCTTTTCAATTTGTACAATAAGAATTTTTATCAGGTGATTTACTTTCAGAATGACCTTGCGCATTAACTGCATACCCTTTTTTTTTTTTTTTTTTTTTCTATTTGAAAAAAAAATCCCTAAGGGTAATTACACTCTCCAAGTTACACTCTGTTTTGGGGGTTGGGCTATCCTTCAGTTCATATACTGTTCGAGCTCGTGAGGCCCATTACATATCATATTTCAATAGTTTGAACATTTAAAATTTACGTCAATCCGATAATTCTAATTTGTTCAATTTATTGTCCGTCACCCAAAAAATAAATGGCCTATTTTAAAAAATATACTTATAGTCCATTTTTTTTAGAGACATTTCAATAAACTAAACAAATTATGATTATCGGATCTACTTAATTTTTTTTGTGTAAATAATATATGCAAAGGATCATACAAAATGAAATATTCAGATCATCAAAATAAAACCATGGTAAACCCCACGGACTTGAACAACACTCACCAGTCCAGACATTTTGGGCTGGAAACAAACCTTTTTTTTTTAATCTTCTAACTACAATATTAAGTTATTAGATTTGTAACTTTTGTTTTAATGTTTTTCTCTGTCACCTACTATTTTAAATGAGTGAAAAATAAAATATAAGAATAAAAATAGAATTTGAATAAAAGTCAAGAGGGTGAAAATGATAATTTGCACTATAAATTTTTAAAACAATTCTAGACTGATCAAATCAAGCATCTAAAATTTAAGTTTCATAGATTTGTGAAATAATTGAGAAAATGAAACAGTATTATGAAGGCGATGTCTGGCCCGGGGCAGCTTAGAAATGAAACAGACATAGATGGAGCAGGGAGAAAACTTACCCGTCAAGTAAAATTTCAACCAACCTGCAATTTTTGAAAGAATAAATAGTGTTAGAGATCAAAAACATTAGGACGAATTACACTTATGGTCTCTGTAATTTAGATTTTATTTCATTATGATTCTTGATTTTTCAATTGTAATACATTTGACTTTAAATTTTGAATCTAATTTCAAACAAGGACAATTGAAGATATAATTGTTATATTTCAAGGGTAAAGTCGTCAATTTGATAAAATTTAAACTAGTTTGACAAAATAAATGTGAAAAAAATATTTTTGAATTTTTAAAAATTATTTCTACTCAAAAATATAATTATATAAAAATGATAAATCTTTTACATTTTTATTTTTTTACCAAATTAATTTTTAGTATGTGTTTGGATGATATTCATGTAATTGGTAGTTGTTTTTGTTGATATTTTTGGATGATTATCAAGTAATAAACGGTTGTATTTGTTGTTAACAAATTTTTTTTTATGGTTTGTGTAATTGATATGTTTAATATATGAAATATTTTTAGTTTTGGATTTTTTGATTTAATGGATTGATTAAATAATGACATTAAAGTTGTCGCCATGTTTAAGTTTTGAAAAAATAGAAGAGAATATTTCATTTTTACTTCTATACTTTTACACAATTTTCAATGACATGGGAACTATTCTTATTTTCACGCGTACCTCCATACTATTTAAGTTACTATCAATTTTGCCACTGTCGTCACATTTGAAACGAAAAACATTAAAAAAATTTACATTTTGGCCCCAAATTTCAAAAGAAAGATGCAAACCCACCCTTTTCTACCAACAAACTATCACCACCAACCACCACCAACCACCACTTCAAGCCCTTCTATCTCCTTCGTCATAACTCTGTTTCGCCTCATTTTTACGTCGTTGGATTCAACTCACGGTCTAGCTTTCGTATCACATCTCACATGTCTCATTCTTCCTCTTTTGCATGCTATTGGAGCTCTAAAAGTTGATAAAAAAAAAATAAAAGTTTTCTTCTTATTTTTGACTTTTCTTTGAGCTTTCGGACTTCATATCTTTCTCGATTCTTAACGGTTTTACTTCATTCTTTCGTCATTCTCTTCACCTCACTTTCTACTCCGCCCTACACTACCTCGCTTTCTCACTTTTTTGTATAATGGGCAGTTTTGGTACGCCGAAAGTTGTCCGAAAACTAATTCTGAAAATTTCAAAACATTACAAAAAACTTAGGACCCTTGGTAAACCATTAAGCCTCTGCCCCTAAGAATTACCATTACAACCTTTTTTTCTCATCTACTATTTGTATATATATATATATATGATTGTATATGACACCATCTTCTCCAACCTTTTGATTCTTTAATCACTCCTCTCTGTTTCTCTCTTTCCTTATTGTGTTTTTTTTTTTTCAAAAATCAAATCACTTATGGTTTTCTTAGAACCTTGTTTTTCTCTTTATTCTTTCTTCATTTCCATTACAACCAAATAGTTTCTTTTCCAAATTCATTTCACCCAAAAAAAACCTTTCCATACATGAGAGAACGCAACCATGAAAAGCTCAAGAAGAGGCGACTTATTATACACTGGTTTTGATAGCAAGAAAATTCGGGTATGGAAGAATCAGAAGGATTTTTCTGGGTTCAAATCGAATAGTGGGTTAGTTAAAGCCATTGTAATTGCAAACAAAATCATCTTCATGGCCATCAAGACGGGAAGATTTGATTATGGAAAGTGTCTGCGAAGAATCTAACAATTCACAAACGAATCGGGACTTTACCCATGTTGAAACCTTATATAAAGAGCTCGATCAATCCGAGCAATTATGTTGAGGTGAGAAGGAATTGAAATACGGTTTGGATCAAATATTTCGATGTGATTTCGCGTCTTAGTTTGAGCGAAGACAAATCTTTGTTATACTTAGCTTCTTGGGATAAGACAATGAAGGTTTGGAGAGTATCGAATTCAAAATGCTTGGAATCGATTCATGTTCATGATGACGCAGTGAATGCGGTGGTTGTCGGATTTCATGGGTTGGTCTTCACCGGCTCCGCAGATGGAAGTGTCAAGATATGGTGGCAAGAGATGTAGGGGAAGGGTACCAAACACTTTTTTTCACAGAACTACAGCATATAGGTTGTAATGTTCTGAAATTTTCAAAATTAGTTTTTGGACAACTTTCGGCATACCAAAACCGCCCATTACACGAAGAAGTGAGAAAGCGAGGTAGTATAGGACGAAGTAGGAAGTAAGGTGAAGAGAATGGCGAAAGAATGAAGTAGAACCGTCAAGAATTGATAAGATATGAAGTCCGAAAGATGGCTCGAAGAAAAATCAAAAATGAAAAGAAAAGTTTTTTTTTTTCTTTTCTTTTATCAACTTTTGAAGCTATGATACATGCAAAAAAAGGAAGAACGAGACGTGTGAGATGTGACATGAAAACTAGATCGTGAGTTGAATCCAACGACGTAAAAATGAGGCGAAACGAAGTTATGACGAAGGAGATAGAAAGGCCTAAAGTGGTGGTTGGTGGTGATGGTTTGCTAGTAGGAAATGTTGGGTTTGCATCTTTTTTTTTTTAAATTTGGGGCTAAAATGTAATTTTTTTTAACGTTTTCCGTTTCAAATGTGACGGCAGGGAAAAAATTGATAGTAACTTAAACAGTATGGGGGTACACGTGAAAATAAGAATAGTCTGGGGGGAGTCATTGAAAATCGTGTAAAAGTATAGAGGTAAAAATGAAATAATCTAAAGCTAGAAACTAATTTTAAAAAAATAAATATGAAAAAAAATTAATTATACCCTCCCAAAAGATAATATTATATAAAAATGATGTGTTTTTAATTTTTTTCACCAATTTAATTTTTAGTTTCTTAGAAAAATTTTATGAAAATAGATTCTGAAAATTAAACCGAACAAAACTTTATAACCAAGAAAGTTCAAGCACTATTCATTAAAAAAAAAGAACATTACATTTCAAATAACGTACAAGTTAACCAACACAAAATAAGTTGTATAATGACTTTACTCTTGAAATGGACCATTTACAAAGAAAACATATTTGATTATTCTTATTTAAAATAAAATTTAAAATTCAAACAAGTCCTAAATTACAAAGACTGTTAGCGTAATTTGCTCAAGGCATTACTAGGCCCTTGAAATATAGAGGATATTAATGTGAAAAAGAGAGCATAAAACTGATAGAAACTAGTAGAAATTAACTAGTTAAACCCAAAGCCTGATTCCTCATTTAAATTCACAACCTTGTGTTGTCTATCATTTCAAAGGGCCAATTCGACAATAGAGTTAAAGCTAATTTTTAATTCATTTTAAAGTTTTGTTTGGCATTTGATTTTTGGCTTAAAAAGTATAAAAAGATAAAATTAACTACATAAGTCAATAAGACAA
Organism: Camellia sinensis; assembly: GCF_055761805.1. Taxonomy (NCBI): domain Eukaryota; kingdom Viridiplantae; phylum Streptophyta; class Magnoliopsida; order Ericales; family Theaceae; genus Camellia; species Camellia sinensis. The sequence goes on from NC_138965.1 coordinate 91,284,024, forward strand.
AATATTACATCCAAATCATAATCATTACACTTTTTCTTTCATAAAAGTCAAAAAAACCAAACCAAACGAGGCTACAAAACGTCCCAACACAAAAAAATCAACTAAAAAAGTCAATGCCAAACGAAGAAGTCACATTACTTCTCATATTTTTTATATATTTTTTTTAAAAAAGTCAAAAAAAGATTAAAAAAAAAATACCAATTTTTAACCATATTTCCAAAACATGTCAAATAATTTGCTCTATCGTGCTTTTTGTTTTTGAATTTGTACAAATAAACTATGCGCAACTTTGAATGTTCCATCCATCTCAAAATATTAGTCTTTTATTTTATTTTTTATTATCTCAAAATATTAGTTCATTTTCAAAAATTAAGGACTAAAATAATATGAATTTTCTATTTTATCTTTCTTTTAAATTTATTAACAATACAAAAAGTACAATTATGACAATTGATATTCTCCAAAAAATGTACTATCAAAAGATAATTTTGAAAATTTAATTATTTTAAAGTGCAATAATTTTATTATCAAAAAAATTAAATTTTCTAAAATGTACTATTATTTTGACACGGAAGAAATAATTTTCTAAAATGTACTATTATTTTCTCATGTATTTTTTTAAAGGTGATATCAGCTCATCACTAATATGTAGAAAATTTCTTATTTCAACAACGCTAAAGATTATCAAATTTTTATCAAATTTTTTACTAAATGTCTTATATAGATGTGAGACCCATATAAAACTCACGTACTGTGAGTTTCACATCCACGTGAGACATTTGATAAAAAATTTTAACATTTCAAATATTTTTTAAAAAAATAATTCTACACGTACATATATAGTGAGGGTTTTTATGCATACATTGTAGGTACCTGTATTGAATTTTATTGTACAACAATGCTTGATAATTCAAATTTTCATGATCCGAATGGCTCGAATATCTTAAAACAATGTTGTTTTAGACTTTTTGCGTGTAGATATATATTTGCATGAGTCTAATCTCAAGTCTGAGGGTGCAGTTTTGGACTTTTCGAGCCTATTTCAACTGCTACTCAGTGATCCAAATAATTTACTTTGGGTTTGATTGAGAGATTTGGGGAGGGATTTAGAAGGAAAAAGGTATATGAAACTAAGTAAAATATATGTATATTTTATTCACATTTTATCTATATTTTTCCACGTCCTTTTCAAATCTCTCCTCAAATTCTCTAACTAAACACGGCACTAGGAGTTGTTTGGATGATCTAAATAAGTATTTTTTTTTATATTGTACGAACAAATATACAGAAAAAGTAAAGAGGTGATGTGACCCAAATAAATGCACTTATCTAAATAAAGATACTTACATGCCAAATAAAACCTTAAAAGTTATCAAATCCTTAATAAGCACTAGTTTGGCATGAGTCTTTTTTTTTTTTTTTTTTTTTTTTTTTTTTTTTTGAGATTGGAGTCTAATTTAGTCAAAAAAGACAAAATAAATTTAAAAGTCAATAAGATAAAATATCACATCTAAATCATAATTATTTTAATTTTTTCTCTACAAAGTAAAAAAAGTTAAAAAAAATCTAATCTAAACGAACTTTTTAGCTATAGTCTAAAATAGTTAAAAAGCTAAAAAAATCAACCCACTTCCTAAACGAAACCTAAATCATTTTATGCAAATATTAAGTTAGTGCCATTTTGGGAACCAAAATAAAAAGCCACGTTTTTTTATCTTTGGTCCAAAAACACAAGTGGCAAAAACGCAACAAAATTGGTTTGGGAAGTTATAAAAACGCAAGTGGGGAAATTACAAATTGGGGCCTATGACAAAAAAATAAAAAAATAAATTTCTTATGTTGGATAAGGGTGTTTTAGTCATTTTAATTTGATTTGACACCATAAATAAATATTAAACTAAAAAGTCAAAAGCCAGCTTTTTACCAACTTCTCAAATGACTTTTTAAAAAGCTAAAAAGCTTGGTAAAAAGCCAAAAACTAACTTTTTACTAACTTTCCAAAACACCCATTAATTAGATATCAATAATCTCATGTTTGAATCATATTTATCTTAAAAAATAAACAATTTATTATCAATTTCATATATGCCCACTATTTTTTTAAGAGTAAATTTTATTTAAATATATAATAACTAATATCTAATTAATTTAACTTTTTACAAAGATAATTTACTCAAAAAGTATTAAATTTTAAACAATTTTGATCACCAAGTGGAGTGAAAACTAATTAATGGACCGGAGGTGAGCCTTCTATACATATATATATATATATATATATATATATATATATATATATATATATATATTCTCTTTTGTAATGAAAATTATAAATGTTTAAAGTGTGTAATATGTCACTTTCTAGTAAAATTATGAATAATAAATTTACAGTACACCCTAAAGTTATAAATAATGTATTATGAAAAGTTATAGTTAACTTTTTGGAAAATTATATGCCCGTATGGTTTTGACATATCGTATTATTAATTATGATATATTATAATATTAATTATAATATTATTTTAGTTATGATATTAATTATAATATTATTTTAGTTATGATTCAAAAGTTATTTAATTATACTTCATGTGATATTTGATTATAACTCGATTTTTTTAAACAAAAATTATAACTCTCATAGTATAATTATTTGTGATAATTAAATTTACAAATAAATTAACTTACATATTATACAGGCTCTTTTAAAGGTTATTTGAGATGTTCTAAATATTTTTTGACTTTTTATAAAATATGGGTTACGTATGTGTTGGGTTTGAAGTGATAGGATAGAGAAGTGATGTGAATTAAATAAGATAATGTGACTTAAATAGGATAGTAATTTTTTGACTTTTTAAATTTTTTAAGGAATGACAAACAAGACCTTAGCATTAATATATAAATAAGAAATGGTCATTATTATAAACAAAAAAAATGAAATAATAAAAAAAAAGATTAAAAAAAGTGGCTTGGATGCACGCACCTAGATACTGTAGAAAGGAGAAGCGATGGCAAGTGCCGGCGGTGGCATTTTTAGGATAATTAGAGAAGCAACGTTGCTGACGTTTGCATTGTCCGTAGGTGTAGAATACCCATTGAAGATCAAATCCATCAGCCAATATGTTGTTGACCTCCAACAAGCTCGTAATGTTACGTTGTCTAAAAGTATGATCTGGATTCCGCAACTCCCTTGTCGGAAAAGCCGCGTCGACGCTGCACAAGTTTAAAACATCTGACCACGACAGAGAACTGTAGCTTCCGATCAGAAAGTATGAATGCTTTTTCAACGATGACGAACTGACTCCTCCTCCTCCTCCTCTGTTTTCACAGAAAGCCGTACTAATATTACTAGTAGGCCATGTTTGTTTGGGCGGACTGGATTAGCATTCCCATGACTAATAGTCCTAGGACTACGAATCCGTTGGATTATGTATCCTATCTTAATTAATAGTCAAGTTTAAAATAATTAATCCGTACTTCAATTGTTCAATCAAACATCGGATTAATAATTTTATTAGACTATTAGTCCAATCCCAAGCTCATGTCCACCCAAACAAACATGACCGTAGTGTCTATGTAGAGAGGAGATTTCACCTGTTTTTCACAACTCACTAACACTGCCATTTCATTCCAACCACCTTGATATGGATCTACTGAATAAGTAAAGTTGTAATAAGTTAAAGAATGAAGAGGAAGAGAGGAGCAATTATTCCTCTGTATCCCCACATCCACCAGGCTGATAAGTTGACTGCTGTAGTTGATGGCCTGGACGTAGTATTTACCGGAAAGCAAGTGTAGTACTGTCCGATTGTTCTCGCACTCAAGTTCGAAATACTTGTTTTCACAATTATCAAGTGCGTGGGCTTTGAGTCGAAAAGGGAAACTGATGTTATGGATATCTCCACAATAATTTTTGTGGAGGGCGAGTTGCTGCTGATTTTGATTATTAGTGACACAATTCACACAAAAAAAAACTTGAACATGAACAGCAAGCGCTATGTAACCAGCAATGAAGAGGAGCCTATCCCTAAACATAATGGAGAGAGAGATGATCGGATTTTTTTTTTTTTTTTTGTAACCAACAATGAGGGTAGGTTATTTTAGTTTTAGACAAATTGCACGAAAAGTCTTATAGTTTGGGGTTTGTATCACTTTAGTCATTAACTTTTTAATTATGACATATTTGACTATAAATTTTGAATCTTATTTTAAATAAGGACAATTAAACATACAATTACTTAATTTCAATGGCAAAATCATCAATTTGATAAAATATAAATTAATTTGATAAAAATAAATGTCAAAAAAATATTTTAAAATGTTTAAAAATTATTTCTATTCACTAAAGATAAAATTATGTAAAATTGATAAAAATTACATGATTAATGTTTAAAAATTAATTTTACATGATTATCATCCAAATACATAATAAAAATTAATTTGGTAAAAAATAAATAAATAAATGTCTAAAAGATTTGTCAATTTTATATAATTTTATCTTTAGTAGGTAGAAATAATTTAAAAAAAATCAAAAATAAATTTTTGACATTTATTTTTATCAAATTAATTTATATTTTATCAAATTGACAACTTTGCCCTTGAAAAATCCAATAGTATATTCAATTGTCTTTATCTGGAACAAGATTCAAAATTCAGGATCAAATGTGTCACAATTGAAAAATTAGGGATCAAAATAATACAAGTCCCAAACAATAAGGACCGTTAGTGTAATTCACCCTTTAGTTTTTGATTATTTTAATAGATTAAAATTTTTATTTTTGAAAAGATGATTGGATTTTTTTGTACTTGAATACGATGTTTGTGAGAAGAAAAAAAAAAGTGAAATGATTATGGATTTAATATGATATTTTGTCTTATTAATTATTTTAACCTATTTAGCATATGTTTGGGGAGTGAGTTGACTTTTTGATTTTTTGATTTTTTTAGCTATTTTAGCCTGAGCTAAAAAGCTTAGTTTGGGAAAGATTTTTTGATTTTTTTGGCCTTTTTGATTTTTTTTTTGAGAAAAGAGTGTAATGATTATAGGTTAGATGTGATATATATATATATATATATATATATATATATATTTTTGTGATTAAAATAACCTATTTTATCTTTTATGACTAAAATAGTCCCTTTAACCCTTCCCAAACAATGCCTTAGTCTTTCTATGAATTTAACCACAAAAAAAAAAAAAAAAAAAACGAAAAAGCCTCCTGCCAAACAGTACAAAATATATAAACTAATTTAACAAAAAATAAAATTCAAAAAATTATATTTTAATTTTTAAAAACTATTTCTATTTACCAAAAATAAAATTATATAAAAATGATAAATCTTTTTCATTTTTATATTTTTATTTTTTTACTAAATTAATTTTTAATATGTATTTGGATGATAGTGATTGTTTTCTATTATATTTTTTGATAGTTATGGTTGTTTTTGTTGTTAAATAGATTTTTTTTTTTATGATTATCATGTAATGAATGGTTATTAGATTTTTAATGTGTAATTGATATGTTTAATATATTAAATATTTTTAGTTTTAAATTTTTTAATTTGATAAATTAGTTTAATAATAATATTAAAATTGTCACTATGTTTGATTTTTGAAAAAATAAAAACTAAATTAACAAATATATATATATATATATATATATTATTTTTACTCTCCAAAAGATAAAATTATATAAAAATATTGTATTTTTAATTTTTGTTCACCGATTTAACTTTTAGTTTCTTAGAAATTTTTTATGAAAATAGATTGTGAAAATCAAATCAAACAAAACTTTATAATTAAGGAAGTGTCAATATTATTTGTTAAAAATAAGGCCATTATATTTCAAACAATGTAAAAATTAGCCAACACAACATAAGTTGTATGACGACTTTATTCTTGAAATATACCGTTTGTAAATGATTTTTTTTTTATTGTTTTTATTTGAAACAAAATTCAAAATTCAATATTAAACATATCACAATTAAAAAATTAAATACCAAAATAATACAAATTCAAAACTAAAGAGACTGGTAGTATAATACTTTCTAGTCATAGTTGAAGTAGGTGTTACTTTTTTCTTTAGGCTCTCATCACTTCATATTTTTTGTATTACATTTTATCTTATCATAAAAGTTCAATTTGGTCCTCAAATAGTAACATCTCAAATCTTAACCTTGCCTCCTTACACAACCAGCTTTGATTGCCACCCTCCTTAGCTCCGGAAAAACATTTTTCGTTTTTTAAAAATAAAAAATATTTTCTATCTAAATAGATTTATTTTCTATTAACCATGGTTAATGTTTTATGTTGATTTTTGTTTTCTGATAAATCAAACAGCAGAAAATGTATTCGTCTAAGCAAACGGAGTGTATATTTCAAGTCAAATCTGTTGAACAGTAAACTTGTGTTTTAATATTTTAAGAGTTTTTTATATTTAGCTATGCTAATTATGGAGAAATAATGGCAGGCATGTAATGGTGCCTAATGGTGTGTTAAAAGGCATTAGTAGTATGTTAATGTGTTCATGGTTACAAAGAATAACAGGGCTAATGGTTACAAAGAATAATATAACAATAGAGTTAATGGGTCTTAATGTGGGTGTGTGAGTTACATGTTAGATTCTTATATTTATGCAACCCATGTAATGAAAGAATGAGTAAGAGAGTGCAATGATAATGATATGAGTGAAATACAAGATTTGTATTTTTCTTTTTCCAATTCTCTTTTAAACTCGTGCGAGTGATTGTTTTGTAGTCATTTTTAATTCCAACAAAGTCCACTTTGGGTGAAAAATGCAGAAGCTCACACCACTTGTAGTCGAGTATACTATAGAAAAAAGGGAAAAAAAAAATTATAAAATTATAAAAAAAAAAATAAAGGAATAATGCAAACAAAATATTTTGTCTTAAAAAAAAATTGAATTTTGAATTTTATCAATTTAAATCTTAATTTTATTTATTTATTTTCAATCGAAATCATTTGTTTATTTTCGTTAAATAAATTGATAAAAAATGAGTATTTTAGTCATTAAACTCAATGTAGATATATATAAAATATCTAAATTATTTTTTTCATTGAGCTTAACGATTAAAATACCTTCTTCTTTTTTTTTTCTTTTTTTTTTTTTATCAATTTTACTTATCGAAAAGAAAGAAATGATTTAGATTGAAAACAAATAAAAAATTTAAATTGATAAAATTTAAAACTTAGGATTTATTTTGTTATAAAGCTTAAACTTTGGGTTTTTTTTTTTTTTTAGTTTGTAATTTTTTTCAAAATAAACCTTATGTTTTTTAATTTTGTCAATTTAAATTCTAATCTTTTGATTGAAAAATCTAACCTTAAGTTTTGATTAAAAATCAATCAAAAGATTAGACTTTAGATTGATAAAATTAAAAGCTCATACTTTATTTGTTACAATGTCAAACTTTGGAGTTTTATCTGTAATTTTCTCCACAAAAAAAAAATGTATAAAAGAACTCATTGGGCGTTGGTTTAAAAAAAATAAATAAATTACATTGATCTTTTTTCAAAAAAGAAAATTTGAAAAAAATACAATGGATTTTATAAGTTTAGTATAATTATATTGAGCTCCTTTAAAATCACAATTCATATAATATTTAGTCTATTTTCATAATAAATTCGTAAGTCATATAAGTTTAGTCTATTTTCATTATAATTATCGAATAATCATGGAGTATCACGTGTTCGTAGTCTCTAACCAATTATAATTCATTACACTACAAAAAATTAATGGTTTGGGGACCAAAATTTAGGGACAAAATTATTTTTTAAGAATCAAATTTTTTTTGTTGCAAAAAATGTAATTATTATATTTTTAGCAAAGAAAATTGAATATTAGTGATGAATTATTATTTATTTGGGACCAAAATTTTTGTCTAAAAAAATAAACCATTTTGTGACCAAATTATTTTATTCCTAAAAGTCTATTTATTAGTGACATTTTCAAAATTTTGTCGCTAAAAGCCTTTTTTTAAAACTTTTCAGGACGACCTTTTAGTGACTATCCTCATGATAATAGAAATTAGTCTCTAAATGTCTTTTGCAACAAAATTTTCACTTTTAGAGATTAAATTATTTGGTCTATAAAACTCTTATATGTTGTAGTGTTATATCTCCTCATGTTCCTCAATCACCCAACAAAATATCTCACTTACCCATATTCTCCACTAATCACAATATTATGAAGTATCACGTGTCTATACTGTGAGATTACTTAATAATTGCCCGTCATATTAATGAAAAAAATTATGTTATTATCTTTTTTTTATAACGTAAGTTTGAGAAACACCTAAAATAATTAAAAAGTCACTGGCAAAAAGTAATTATTTCTATTTTTTACAAGTATTTTTTAAAAATATTTTAAAAAGTCATTTAAAAGAGTCACTTTCAAATAACCCTAAAATGTATGATTATACTTTTATATCATTTATCTTTTTTGCTTGTTAGTCCTGTTAAGTAAATGGTAATTATGCTCAATTTACAATAGTCTATTTTTTTAGTGATTTTTTTTTTATTATTTTAAATAGAAAATGGAGGAACATGTGATATGAGAAGAAATCAGTAAACATTTAAATACTAAATTCAGTTTTCACTTTTAATTGACTTTTTTTGTATTGGGACTCTTTCAGCCTAGCCTTTTTAGTCTCATTTGGTTTGATTTTTTTAGTTTTTTTTTTTTTGTATTTTATAAAAGAAAAAATATAATAATTATGGTTTGAATATGATATTTTATTTTACTGACTTATATAATTAATTTTTTTGGGTACTTTTTTAATCAAAAATCAAATGCCAAAGGAAGCTTTAATAGCCCTGTTTGGTAGAGCTGTCACTACTAGAAAACAGGGCTTTTGAGTCGGCAGCGTGCCGTCACAAATAGCGTATTTGCCGACGCAAAAACTTTTTGCGACGGCGTTTCGACGGCAACTCAAGGGACGAAAATGGTGGGGTCGCAAAAAGTTTTTGAGTCGGCAATCTGCCGACGCAAAAAGTTTTAATTTTTTGTGACGGTAGATTGCCGACTCAAAAAGTGGTTAAATGTTTTAAAAAATTTAACTCATAATTTTCCCATTGAGGCTCCCAAGTTTCGAACACACAACCATTTGGACAATTTGACCCGAGATCACCGCGCTAAATCCACTTCACCACCATACCTCTTTCAGATATTAAACGAGATATATATTATTTATAGTATACACACTCAATATTAATATAAAAGTATATGTATAAATAAATATATTTATTAAATATAATCAAGTAAATATATATATATCTTGGCTATAAATTTTTTTTTTTGCTACGGCATGAGTTGCCGACACAAAAAGGTCTAATTTTTTGTGTCGGCACAAATTTGCCGACGCAAAAGGTCTATGCTGACTCAAAAGTTCTATCTTTTGCGTCGGTAAATTCAACCAACTCAAATAATGCTATCAAATATTAATTTTTTGTGTCGGCCAACGGTGCCGACGCTAAAGGTTTGGTATTTGAGTCGGTAACTCTGTGCCGTCTTAAAAAGGCTACCTTTTGCGACGGTAAAATTTGCCGACTCAAAAAACCGACTCAAAAGGCCCTTTCTTTAGTAGTGTGTGAGAAAGTGCTTAGAGCTTATGCCTAAACAGCTTATAGCTTATAACCATGAACATAAGCTGATTTCTGACTTATAAATTAAGCATCTCCTGCCTCACTCAAAGAATAAGCTGATTTCTGACTTCCAAAAAGCTATAAGCTATAAGCTAAACTAAACACATCAAAATAGCTTAAATTAAGCTGAAAGCTGAAATAAGCTGCTTTTAAGTTCTGCCAAACAGGCACAATATAATGGTGAATATAGTTAGATTATTATGATTAATAGAACTTTGAATTAGCGGTACTCAAGACGAACCCATGCGGTTGGTGAATTAGTCTAGATGGAAGAAGTTCCCTGTGTTTCCTCTGCTGTCAAAGCAGACATGGGCGGTTCAGAAATGATATATTCTTCTAAGTTGGAAACTTTAAAAGAGTATTAATGATGTGAAAAAAAATTTTAAAAAAATATTAAGACCAAAACATCATATCACATCACATGAAATTTACATATCAATTAAAACTATTAAAGTTCTTAATTTAAAGCTCCCAACATTTTTTCATGGGCAGCCCTTCTTAGTTTGTGTGGTTGTCTTTATTTGCCAAAAAAAAGATCCACCCAAATACTTGGCTAAGCAATGAACGTTCAATACGATTTGATTTGCGATCTCTACTCAACCACAAATTCATAAAAAGTGTAAGTTAATCCATCGAAGTAATTGTCAGACTTGTCAAACAAGAGGTATTTTTGGCTAAGCAATGAATGTTCAATGCAGTTTGATTTGTGGTCTCTACTTAACCACAAATCCAAGAAAAGTTAAAGTTAGCCCATCGAAGTAGTTGTCAGATTAGTCCTTCTTAGTTTGTGTGGTTGTCTTTATTTGTCAAAAAAAAAAGATCCACCCAAATACTTGGCTAAGCAATGAACATTCAATACGATTTGATTTATGATCTCTACTCAACCACAAAATTCAGAAAAATTGAGAGTTAATCCATCAAAGTAGTTGTCAGACTTGTCAAACAAGAGATATTTTTGGCTAAGCAATGAACGTTCAACGCGGTTTGATTTGTGGTCTCCACTCAACTACAAATCCAAGAAAAGAGAAAGTTAGCCCATCGAAGTAGTTGTCAGATTAGTCCTTCTTAGTTTGTGTGGTTGTCTTCATTTGCCAAAAAAAAGATCCACCCAAATACTTGGCTAAGCAATGAACGTTCAATACGATTTGATTTGTGATCCAAAAAAAGTGAAAGTTAATCCATCGAAGTAGTTGTCAGACTTGTCAAACAAGAGATATTTTTGGCTAAGCAATGAATATTCAACGCGGTTTGATTTGTGGTCTCTACTCAACCACAAATCCAAGAAAAGTGAAAGTTAGCCCATCGAAGTAGTTGTCAGATTAGTCCTTCTTAGTTTGTGTGTTTGTCTTTATTTGCCAAAAAAAAGATCTACCCAAATACTTGGCTAAGCAATGAACGTTCAATACAATTTGATTTGTGATCTCTACTCAACCACAAATTCAGAAAAAGTAAAAGTTAATCCATCGAACTAGTTGTCAGACTTGTCAAACAAGAGACATTTGTGGCTAAGCAATTAACATTCAACGCGGTTTGATTTGTCGTCTCTACTCAACCACAAATCCAAGAAAAGTGAAAGTTAGCCCATTGAAGTAGTTGTCAGACTAGTCAAACACATGGCATTAATATGTGGGCTGGGGCTTCCCTTCAGTCCACTAGAGAGTACTGTTAGATCCCTGAGAATCTATTGCGGATTTCGTTTCAATAATTCGAATCGTTTAATATGTAGAATTTATTGAGTACTATGTATCTGTAAAAGATCATGTTGATCAGATATTGATAGCTATTTTATCGGATCAGATTTTTGTCAACCGTATATTTTTTCACCTTATATTTTTTTTTATACAAAACTGATTTGATCACATAGTTATTCATATCAAATTAATGTGATTTTTTACAAACATATAGTAATCGACGATTTGTACACACTGAACAGTTCAGATTATCGAAACAAGACCCATAATAAGCCTCTACAGACCCAATAATACCCTCCAGTCTGTGATTACCCGACCTTAATATGTAACCCAAGTACACCCATCAGGGTACATACCATATACACCTTATTATAAATTGATAAAATTTTATCATAAAATATATAATTTTATTATAAATTGAAATAATAAAAAATATTGTAACTGATTCATAAATTTTTATAATATTAATTATAAATTTATAAATATTTTTTTATATTAATTTATAATGAGATTACACATTTTATAATTATTATATACACTCCTAAAAATGCACACCATAGGCCTTTCTGTAACCTAAGTCAAGTCTACACATGTATATGAGGGGTTATAGCCAAAATCAAGTTTTTTCTTCTTTTTTTATTTTTTATTTTTTTATTATTATTAAAAAAAATATTAGTATAATAATATAGATAGATTACAATTAAAGGGTTTCATCGCTGCTTCATTGGTGGTGTTTATTTGGACTTTTTTGATCTAACTTGTGACTTTTGGCTTTTAAAAAGTTATTTTGGATTATTTGGTTAAACTTATTTCAAATAACTTCTGATTCTAACAACTTATTTTAAGTTTAAAAAGCTGATTCTGAGAAGCTGTTCACCCATTGCTTCTGATAAAATTGATAAAATTTTATAAATTGATAAAATTTTAGCATAAAATATTTTGATAAAATTGGTAAAATTTTATCATAAAATATTTTGGACTATTCGGTTAAACTTAAATTTTTTAATCTTTTATTTTTTTAAAAATAGAAAAAGACCCAAATAGATTATAGAATATTATTATTATTTTTTATGAGAAATATAAACAAGTAGTGAATAATAAAAAATAAAAATTAATTGAAAAACTACTTCACAGCTTATTTAACAAACACTACTCAGCAACTTAAATCTATAATCTAACAGTTATACCAAACAGATTAACAACTTCTAATTAAAGTCATAATGTATAATCTGTTAAGTTATAATTTATAATCTATTTTAACAACTACACCAAATGGACCATTAACTCGCATTTATAACATCTCACTCACCACACCCTAAGCATGCTACTAGACCATTGGGCCAATGATCTCACTCCACTTGTAGTCAACTCTACTTTAGAAAAGAAAACAAATTATAAAAAAAGAAAAATGTTTGAGAGCTCTAAACTGAGAGCACTAAAGAAGTTCTAGAGAGTGGGTCCCACTGACTGATGTGATATTTTGGCCTTAAGTTTTTTTTTTCTTTTTTTTTTTTTGAATTTTCACCTCATTAGTGGTCCATTAGTGCTCCCAAATTAGTGTGATGTATCATTGTTGATAAAAAAATTCTTAAGATTTGCTCATTATAACAATAGAAAAGGATAATTATAATTTTTTAAAAACTTTAGTTTTATGACATAATAAAATCTTAAAATTTAAAATTTATTAATTTAAAATCTTAATCTTTTTATTTATTTTTAATCAAAATTATTTGTCTATTTTTTCTAAATAAGATCAATAAAAAAACAAATTTTAGTCATTAAATTCAATGTATGTATACATAAAATATTTAAAATACACATTTCATTGAATTTAATAACTAAAATACTAATTTTTCTTTAATTTTACTTAACCGAAATAGCAAAATAGTTTAGATTGAAATAAATCAAAAGTTTAAGATTTAAATTGATAAAATTAAAAATTAAGAATTTATTTTGTTATAAAACTCAAACTCTAGAGTTTTTTTTTATTATTACTTATAATTTTCTCCTATTAAGTTTTTAATTTTATCAATTTAAACTCTAATTTTTCGTTTGAAAATCTAACATTAATCAATCAAAAGATTAGAGTTTAAAATGACATAACTAAAAATTCATAATTCATTTTGTTACAATGTCAAACTCTAGAGTTTTTTCTTTAAATTTCAAAAAAAAAAAAAAAAAACCCTTGGCATTCATTAAAAAAATATTACATTGATCTATTTGAAAAAATATAATGAATTTTATAAGTTTGGTATAATTATATTGAGTTGCTTTAAAATTTTAATTCATATAACACTTAGTCTATTTTTATAATAAATTCATAAGTCATATTAATGAAAAAATTATGTTATCATCTTTTAACACTTAAATGTATGAATATATTTTATATTATTTATCTTTATATTTTCACTTAATGTGCATTAGTGTTATTCCCTTTAGAAAGGGATGCCAGTGTAATTGTGCTCAATTTACATTAATGTGATGAAAGATTGAATTATGTTATTCAAATCACAATAACAGTAAAGCCATTTACATGGTGTATATATACACCTTTAGAACTAGTTACAATCAGTTACTAATAACAGAGTTAGAAACTAATTCGGGTATAGACTATAACAAACTCTAACTGACTGATGGAGGAGATACTGTGTGTGCATCTGCAGGAGGAGTAATACTGCAGCTATCCTGATTATCTGGTATAGGTGATATCTTATCAGGCCCCGGCAAGCTGATGGGGTGATGAAACTCCATGAGCTTGGATTTGAGATAAGAAAACCGGCCAACAGACAAGGGTTTAGTGAAGATATCCGCTAACTGATCGGTGGTAGGAATGTATTGCAAATGCAATTGTTTAGCAAGAACTTTGTCACGAAGGAAGTGACAATCAACTTCTATATGCTTTGACCGAGAATGAAACACCGGATTATTTGCGAGAGCAATGGCGGAGACATTGTCACACCAAAGGATAGGAAGAGTAGGAAGAGGAATGTCAAGATCATGTAGGAGCATAAGTATCCAGGTGAGCTCAGCAGTGGTGTGAGCAAGGGCTCGATACTCGGCCTCAGTAGAACTTCGAGAAACAGTAGCCTGTTTCTTGGCAGACCACGATATAAGATTGGAACCCAAGAAAATACAATAACCAGAGGTAGACTTGCGGTCAAGAACATCCCCGGCCCAATTGGAGTCAGAAAAGGCATGAACATCAAATGTACTAGGAGAAAACTGTAAACCATGATGAAGGGTGCCTTTGACAAAGCGAAGAAGGCGCTTAACAGCAGAGAAATGGCCATTGGTAGGGGCATGCATATGTTGGCAACAGTGATTAACGGCAAGAGATAAATCCAGCCTGGTAATGGTAAGATATTGCAAAGCTCCCACCAAACTTCGATAGAGAATAGGATTAGAATAAGGAGCTGTAGAATGAGGCTGAGAAGTAGGTTTAACAGCAAGAGGAGAAGAACACGGCTTGCAATCAGATAAACCAGCCTTAGTGAGAATGTCTTGAGCATATTTTTGCTGGGATAAAAAATAGCCAGAAGAGGGAGAACCATGGATAGAAATACCAAGGAAATAGGAGATATTTCCTAATTCTTTCATGGAAAACACTTGATGCATCTTTGTAATAAGGGATTGAAGATGAGAAGAATCATTGCCAGTAAGCAAAATGTCATCGACATAAACCAGAAGAATAGTGAGAGTGGTAGGAGTCTTCTGAATAAACAAAGAGGAATCACATTTACTGTTGAAAAATCCCTGAGATAAGAGAAATGCTGAAAAAGTGGAGTACCAAGCCCGGGGGGCCTGCTTGAGGCCATATAAAGCCTTGTGAAGCTTACAAACATGAGTTGGTGCAGAGGAAGACACAAAACCAGGGGGTTGAAGCATAAACACCTCTTCTTCAAGCAAACCATGCAGAAAGGCATTAGAAATATCCAATTGTTTCAAAGGCCAGTGATGATGAAGAGCCAAACACAAGAGAATGCGAATAGTAGGTTGTTTGGCAACGGGACTGAAAGTCTCTTGAAAATCAATACCATGTTGTTGAAGATACCCCTTAGCCACCAATCGGGCTTTGTGTCGGGCAATACTACCATCGGAATTTCTCTTAATTTTAAAGACCCAGCGGCAGCCGATAGCTTGTTTGTCAGAAGGCAAAGACACAAGAGACCAAGTATGTTGAGTATGCAAGGCATTCATTTCTTCTTGCATAGCCTGAAGCCAAATAGGGGATAAAAGAGCCTCTTTATAGGAGGGTGGTTCAGTATCAACAAAGGGAAAAGAAGAAGTAGGCTTTGAGGCTGGTGTGAAGGCTGAAAAAGAAGCTTTAGACCGAGTGATCATAGGATGAGAATTAAGAGTTGGAGGTGGAGGATGTAAAGGAAGTTGAATGGTAATGGACTGGATAGGGATAGGCGGCTGCAGAGGAACAGAGGAAACATGGGAAGCTGGGGCAGCATGAGGCTGGCTTGGTGCAGACCCGTGCCGCAGACCAGCAGAAGGCAGAGGAACAGAATGGGGCGGCAGAGCAGCAGATCTGGGTGGCAGCAGAGGAGAAACAGCAGTGTGAGGCTGCGGACCAGGAGGCTGGGCAGCAGAAGGCAGAGAAGCAGATCTGGGATGATGAGAAATAGAACGGAGCTGCCTAGAAGGCAAAGGAGGAGAAGACCAAAAAAACTGATGTAAAGAAGACAAAGAAGAAGATGCAGGTGTAGACTGAGAAAGAGTATGAAAAGGGAAACAAGATTCATTAAAATGAACATGCCTAGAAAGATACACACGACCTGTAAGAGGGTCTAAACACCTGTAACCTTTGGCAAATGGATGATATCCTAAGAAGACACAAGACATAGAGCGAGGTTGAAGCTTATGAGTCACATAAGGCTTGAGCCAAGGGAAACATTGACATCCAAAAACTCGAAGATGAGAGTAATCAGGAATGGAGTGAAACAACAACTCAAAAGGAGATTTATGAGCTAGCTGAGAAGAAGGCAACCTGTTGATTAAAAAAGTAGCCACAGCAATAGCATCAAACCAGTACTTAAGAGGCATAGAAGCATGATGTAATAATGCAATAGTGGTATCAACTATATGCCTATGCTTTCTCTCGGCAACACCATTCTGAGAGGGTGTGTAAGGACAAGAATGCTGATGAACAATACCATCGGAAGCAAGAAAATGAGTCATTTTGTTATTAAAAAATTCAGTGCCACCATCTGTTCGCAGAATTTGTAAAGGAGTCTGAAATTGTTTTTCCACATAGGCTTTAAACTCAATGAATTTGGAATAAACCTCACTCTTAAAAGATAAAGGATAAAGCCAAGTGAATTTGGAAAAATCATCCACAAAAAGTACATAAAATTTGTAAGAAGAAGCAGACTGAAAAGGCCCCCATACATCACTATGAATTAAGGAAAGAGGTTGATTGCTAGTGGAATTAGTCAAATGAAAAGGAAGCCTATGGCTTTTAGCAACACAACAGTCAACACAATTTGAAGAGACTGTCTTATGTGCAACATTATTAGAAACAAACTTCAAATACTTCCTAAGATGAGACAATTTCAGTGAACTTGGATGACCAAGTCTATTATGCCAAATGTCCTCAGTAGCAGAGGCTGAGGAATGAGTAGAACTAAGATGAGCTTGTGGACAACATGCAGCAGCAGATGAAGATGGAAGGAAATGATAGAGACCATTGATGTTAGTTCCTTTGTGAAGCACTCTCTTCGAATGCTTGTCCTGAATCACAAAGTTAGCATCATCAAATGTAATAAAACAATTGTTATCTCTGGCTAATTTGTGAACAGAAAGCAGATTTGAAGAAATAGAAGAAGTGTGAAGAAGAGTGTTTAATTTGAAAGAATGGTGAGGAGTAGGTAAAAGCCCTTTACCAGTGTGATGAATTGGTATAGAATTACCATTTCCAATAGTAATTTGATCAGAACCTTGGTAAGGTTGGTAGCAACTCAAATTACTCATATCATTGGTAATGTGATCAGTGGCCGCAGAATCAAGGTACCAAGGCACTTGTGCAGTAGATGAATCTGTAACCGAAGCAGTGGAAGAAGCCACAAATGCTTTGGAGTGTTGAGCAGATGGTGTGGAGGAGGAACCAGGAGAAGAATGAAATTGAGAATCCATTCTATACCAACAATCAATGGCTATATGACCAAAACCTCCACAGATTTGACATTGAGATGGAGGAAAAAACGATCTGCCGCGTCCGCGATTAGCACCACCTCTATTATAATGATAGCCTCTAGACTGAAACCGTCCACCTCTAGTACCTCGAGACTGAGATCTGCCTCCTCTGTAACCAGAACCACGAGATGAAGAGTTGCCTTTAATAGAGGAGAAGGCAACTGTTGGATCAGAAGAAGACTTCTTGAGTTTAGCCTCCATATGAATCTCTTCAGAACAAAGAAGAGAAGACACCTCTTCCATAGTAATAAAACCAGATCTGGCTCGAATGGAAGTAGCAAATGCATCATACTCATCAGGTAATCCGTTAAGAGTTATCAACACTAAATCTTCATCGTCGATTAACACCGAAACAAGAGCTAACTGATCAATTACTTCTCTGATTTTTCCAAGATAGACAGTCATTGAATCAGTTTTCTTAGAAATACTATTCAATTGGTTCTTCAATTGATGAACATGAGATCGTGAAAAGGAAGTGTAACGCTGATGCAAGACAGACCATACTTCAGAACAATGATTACAGTTTAAAACCGTGGAGTATATAGATGGAGAAAGAGTAGCAGTCATGCAACTCAACAGATGTGCATCAACACGATTCCATTTCACTCGATCTGGATTGGAAACACTCTTACCTGAATCATCAAGAACAGTTAATGGTGGACATGAACATGAACTTGGATCATCAACATATCCAAGAAGTTCTGTAGCTCGCAGAATTTTCTGCCATTGTGATTTCCAAATCACAAAATTTGATGTATCAAGTTTAACTGTAACAAAGGAGGATAGATTGGAAAGAAGCAAAGAGAGATCTGGTGGAAGTGTAAATTCAGAACTCGAAGCAGCCATGGATGCTTGTGCTCGGAGGAGCTCAAAGCTCTGATACCATGATGAAAGATTGAATTATGTTATTCAAATCACAATAACAGTAAAGCCATTTACATGGTGTATATATACACCTTTAGAACTAGTTACAATCAGTTACTAATAACAGAGTTAGAAACTAATTCGGGTATAGACTATAACAAACTCTAACTGACTGATGGAGGAGATACTGTGTGTGCATCTGCAGGAGGAGTAATACTGCAGCTATCCTGATTATCTGGTATAGGTGATATCTTATCATAATGAAATCTTCTATAATTTTTTTCAGTGAACTTTTGCGTAATGTTTTTTAAAAAAAACTTTATACGTTTTGGACCTATTTGGTTAGTAGGATTAGTAGTGAGATAATTAATAATTCATGAGATTAGTGTAATTTTTTTAATTTTTTTTTGGTGATTTTTTTCTTAATTTTAATTATTATTTTTACTCTTTAAATCATTTTACACTTGATGGACCCAAAAACAAAAAAACAAAATTACTAAAAAAAGAAAAAAAAAGTTGAAAAAAATTAAGATTGGAATTTATGACTTTTGATCTGCCCTAGAAACAACTCTTCAATAGACACAGGCACACAATAAATTAATAGAAATTCTATGATTCATGAAAAAATATTTTGAATTTTATACAAAAAGGAGGTTTATGATGTAAATTTAAGATTTTTAAAATGTGAGTTTCACTTAGAATGATTTGTTTGGTTTTGAGTATTTAAAAATAAATTTTCAATTCATATTTTTTATTTATAGTGAATTTTTAAAAATATTTTGGACAAATTTTTTTTTTTTTTTTTTTTTTTTTTTTTTTTTTTTTTTTTACACTTGCATCTAATCTAAATTTACTTAAAAAGTAAAAAAATTGTAAATTTTTTTTTAAAAATTCAATAAATATGAAAAAAAATAAAAATGTACTGAATTTATATATATATATATATATATTTTTTGTTTTGTTCGTATTTACTGAATTTTGTAAAGATTTTTTTATAAATTATAAATTTTTTAAGTGTATTTATATTAAGTGGATCAACAAATGAAAAATATTTACAAAAATTCACTAAAAATAAAAAACTATACGAATTTAAAACTCAAAACCTATTTCTAAAAACTCCAAAACAAACAAAATATATTTTGCTCAATAATTTTCTAAATATATAGCATTGTTAATAATTTATTATTATTATTATTATTTGTGGACCTTATTATTATTGTTGTTGTTGTTAGTATTATTATCAGGATAAATTATGTAAATGATCCTTATAGTTTATATAACGTGTCAATTTGATTCCATATTGCTTCAATTTGTTCGCTTTGGCCCCTTAATTTAATTGATTGTATCATATTAGTTCAATAAATACAACGGGTAGGTTTGGTGGATAGAAAGTCAAATGATGTGTCAATTTGGTTTATATAGTTTATACGATGTGTCAATTTAATCTCTGTTGTTTTAATTTGCTTAATTTTGTCATGGACCAAATTGACACATCGTGTAAATTACCAACTGTTATTTATTAGACTAATATGTTATAATCTATTAAATTAAGAGGCAAAATCAAAAAAATTGAAATAAGATAAACCAAATTAACAGATCTGTGTAAATTGTATGGATAATTTGCACGATTTACCCTTATTATTATTATTATTATTATTATTATTATTTGTGGACCTCTGTATAAAAATTGTCTATCTAACCCAACTCCACCGCCATCAACAAATTCTTCCACCACAAAACAAACAACACACACTTGGGAGAGTAGTTGGGATTTTGTATCAGAGTATCAAATAGCCATTAATTAGTTAAATTAAAATGGCCATTTTCCAAGGAATTCTGTTGCTCATAGTCCTTATAGTTGAACTCGGAGGAGCAGAAGAACAACATGATGAGTGCATCACGCCAACAACTTGCTGTCAAAAGGGCGGCCCTGATATCCGATTCCCTTTCTGGCTCAAAGGGCATCACCACCAAAACTGTGGGTATCATCATCATGGCTTTGATCTTTCTTGCATTCCTCATTCCAAATACCCACTCCTCCAGCTTCCATTTTCTGTCAATGTTTTTGTTAAGCATATTGACTACAAATCTCAGACCATATTTGTATCTGACATAAGTATATCTGACTCTGACGCCCATGGATGCTTCCCACGACAGCTTCAAAACCTCAGCTTATCTGCCTCTCCCTTCCAATTCCCAACAGACAACTCCACCGACCGTTACAGTGGCATTAACTTCATCAGTTGTTCCCAGACTTACGATCCAAATTTTGTTGGTATTTTTCCGATTGCTTGCCTTAGTAACCAGAGTCACCAGGTTTATGCCACTCGTTCATGGTCACTCCCAGATTTATTTTGCACAAAGATGTATAACATCTCACTTCCATATGAAATAACTGGTGGTTATGAACAACACATCACATTTGATGTTCTTCAATTGAATTGGAACAAACCGGTATGTAGGGAATGTGAAGCACAAGGCAAGTACTGTAGATTCAAGAATAACAACAACAACAGCAGCAGCCAATTATTAAATGGAACAACTGAATGCTTTGGCAACATCAGACAACCAATTTCGGGTACACTTCTACTCTAGCTAGTTTCTGCCTTCTTACATCAAGTCAAGATTATTATATTTTGTTTACCATCTCGTCTCATATGTAATTATTGCGTTTGCTTTACACTGATGTCGTCTTCCACCACAATTTTGAATTGAAATTCGGACAGAACTTCTTCTCTCTAATTCAGATAATTGAACAGGACATCCAATCTGAGTTTTAGATGTGGGCAACGTCAGTATTTTTCCAAATCAATAGTTTAGATTTTGTTTTTCTATTTACAACTCAATGGTATATACTCAAATAAAAAAATTCAATCCAACGTCCTTGGGTTACAAGGTCATTTTAGCTTCAATGCCCTTGTTTTATTTTGTTTTGATCTATTGGATTACTTAGCCTTGTTGATTTTGTGTCGATGATAAGTCTTGCCATATATAGATTAGGTTATGCTTTTGTTAGACGTAATGCACCCAATGGAGGATGTGTTGAGAACCTGATTAGTCCTTTGTTATTTGCTGATTTAAGGGTTTTTATTTTTTATATATATATATATATATATATATATTTTTGAGGAGGTTTGATCCTATTTGGATATTTGATTCCATCATGTCAATTTCTTTTCTTTAGCGCTGAAAAATACATTTATTATGAATCTAGGATAAAATTTTTAATTATATATATATATGTATTTTAATGGTGAGAGTTTAAGAAGTTTTTAAACTTTTACAGGTACATGGAAGATACTAGAGATTACAGGTGCATTGGTCCATCCTCTCTTTAATTTAAATTGTCGATGAGGAGGAAGAAATTTACTAACAAGGTCTATTATGATTGCAGGTGGAGTCCTGGGTCTGACTCTTTGTGTTATAGTTATCATTGCAATATATAGATCAAACAAAATGAAAAAAGAGGATCAAGCAAAGATCAACAAATTTTTGGAGGATTACAAAGCTCTCAAGCCTGCAAGATACTCTTATGCAGATATCAAGAAAATAACAAATCAATTTGAGGAGAAAGTAGGTCAAGGAGGTTACGGAATAGTATACAAGGGAAAGCTTTCCAATGATGTTTATGTCGCAGTCAAGATCCTCAACAATGTGAAAGGAAATGGAGATGAGTTCATCAATGAAGTGCAAACAATGGGTAGAATCCACCATATCAATGTGGTTCGCTTGGTGGGATATTGTGCCGACGGATTTAGAAGAGCTTTGCTTTACGAGTTCTTACCAAACAATTCACTAGATAAATTCATATCCTCTAATCAAGAGAAGCATTCACTTGGTTGGGAGAAGTTGCATGACATTGCTCTTGGCATATCTAAAGGAATTGAATATCTTCATCTCGGGTGTGATCAACGAATCCTGCACTTCGATATTAAGCCTCAGAACGTCTTGTTGGACAACAAGTTTAACCCAAAGATCTCTGATTTTGGTCTTGCAAAATTGTGTTCAAAGGAACAAAGTGTTGTATCTATGACTGCCGCTAGAGGAACTGTGGGTTACATTGCACCCGAAGTGTTCTCCAGGAACTTTGGGAACGTCTCATACAAATCAGATGTTTATAGTTTTGGAATGTTGTTGATAGATATGGTTGGAGGGAGGGAAAATACAATAACACAGAACACAAGTGAGTGTTACTTTCCGGAATGGATATACAAACGTTTGGATCAAGGCGAAGATCTAGGAATTCAAATTGAGGCAGTTGGGGATGCAAAAATTATAAAGAAACTAATAATTGTGGGACTTTGGTGTATACAATGGTACCCAGTGGACCGACCATCGATGAAAGTTGTGGTGCAAATGTTGGAAGGAAATGAAGACACTCTGTCAGTTCCTTCCAATCCATTTGCCTCCACAAATCCAATGCCAACAAGGGCAACAATGGGTGGGAGAACTTTCAATAGCGACTTAGAATTAGTTTCTGAATCTGAATGAGAGAATGAATTATTGGTATTTTTCAAGATTTTTTTGACTATATAGTAGGAATTATTCTCATTGTTCTCACCAATGAGTGTAGAATTAATTGTTTATCAATGTATTACTATATCCATTCAATACTACATCTTGTGCATGTCCTTTGTATTGATAGTCCTCTTGTAATGGTGTGCTCTATTAGATTTTTGTTCTTGGCAATCCCGTTTGATAAAACTCTTTTTAGTTGTAATTTTGTTCAACTTTTATTTCAGTGAGTCTATGAGTTTTTAGATGCGAATCTAATCTAAATTGTGCCTTGTAGAGAAGTTTGTGGTGTTAATTCTTTCATGTTTGCTACTTTGCTGACTATGTCGGGGATCGGGCTGCCTGGTCGGCTCACAGGGGTTTAGGGGGTAGCGCTCCTTGGCGGGTCTGGGGCAATGCCCAGGCGGGGTTGAAGAGCAGCGCCCCTGAAGCAAAAAGAAAAATTGCAAAAAGAAAAATTGCATTCGAAGTTGGTTTTCCGCTCGAGCGGAGATTGCGGCCTTTCAAAAGTTTCATTCGCCTACAAAAGTACTGGGAGTTGTTTTTTTCCACTTGAGTGGCCATTCCCGCGCTCGAGCGTAGACCCTGTTTAGTCACATGCGTTTTACTCAGTCCGCTCGAGCGGCCATTCTTGCGCTCAAGTGGAGATCGCAGATCTGTTTTCTATAAATATGTGTGTAGACGTCCCCGAACGTCCCGGGAGGGAATCCCGTTTTGTTCATTTAGGCTCACTACAGTTCGAACTCAAATGTCACAGTTCTTAATCTGATCCCACAAAGTGCAATGCAAGATTGATAAATCACCAAAGAGTCCAAGTCCGGCAAATCGTTTTGGAAAACAGATTTTTAGAAAGAAGTGTCAAACATGGACTGCTTTACCAGATATAGAGTCGCAACCTAAATATTTTATTTTGGGGGAATTTAGGAAACCCTGACTCGTGCCTAAGGTCACGTGTCCATCATCACCAAAGTTGCCTCAGCTCGGGAACTTAGGTACGATTGGGAAAGGTCATCTATGAGCACCCTCGCTCGCCCGATCAAAGATCGACCTATACTAAACATGATATCTTGTTTTTGAAAACACATGCGTTCTTATTCCGGTTAATTAGCTAGAATTACTATGTGATGTGTACAACACACAAGCATAGACTAGATCACCTAATTTGGAACAAAGCATCGCATATCCATTTGTTTGGAAAATGGTTTGAGGTTTGCTACTCACAAGTAGGCTAAAACATGAATTCCAATGAATTGTTCCAATTCAAGCAATCCAACTTTCACCCACAGGCATTCAGGCAATTATATCACATAAGTAATTAGCCTCATGGCAAGCATGCTGTCATGTTAACATTCACATATATGCAAGATGCTAAAGCATAAACACTCACAGTGTACTCCGAGCCAAAACAAGAAACTAGTTAGTAATCATGCATGATCCTAGTTCATGTTAGCAATGGCTAATGCAACGCATGCAAAATGCAACTAAGATAGGCTCGGCTACCCTAAGAATGGCATGCGAAATGCGACAACTCGATACACGTATTCAAGTTGGAATTGAAATACTATGTAATTAGTATAATGCGCCGAGCCCGGTGCGTGCAATACGAATGAATGTATGCAAACATGCTATCATAAGCATGCTAATTGAAATGTGCCCTAAGACTAACCATTGAAAGTAGGTAAGTAAAAGGGAAAAAGATGTGGGGTTGGAAGAAATGCATCACACACACGCACGCTTATTACAAAATTGCCCTCTCTCGGAGGGGCTAAAAGAATAATATGAACCAAATAAATAATTAACTACTCTAGCTAATTACATATTACAAAACCTTAATTAATTAACAAATTAATTAAGCTATTAGAGCAGTAAAGCTGTCTCGGGAAGAGGGTCAAATGCATGCATGCTTGATTCGCCTCGCTCGGAAACCTATCGCCATGCCACATGTTGCCTCTATTTGCACTGTTCTGCTCCTCTGAGAACTGTGAAAATCCTTGAGATGCCTCTGAATTACTCCATGAGCATTGTGGGATGTCACCAACCAAAAGATAGGACCACCGACCATTAGGAAGTGGTCACCGACCAAAAGTGGGGCCATCGGCTGGACTTTGGTAGCCGGCCGGCACTGAAGAGGGCTGACCAGCCATCTGTTCCTACAGAACTCTGTTTTTGTTGCAGCAGAGGACAGACAGTGCATGGCAACGAATTTACAAGGCAATGTAGGCACGACCACCCTCCTTATCATGCTATGAACTCAAGGGAGTATGGCTCTCAACCCTCGGGCCACCAATCACGCATTTCAATGCATGATGGCCAAAAAAGCCAAGTGTGCAACTCAATATGGAATGAAATGCACAAAACACATAAAGGGCCCGAACCTCTATCATGATTGATCAAGAGGCAAGGGATGCACACACAATGCAATGCAACCTAGTCAAGCAAGCAAACATGCAAATAACTCAAGTGTGCAACAAATCTAACGCAACATGAGCATGTTAACATGCAATATGCAATAGGCATACAACCTAAACATGTGGACATGTATAGCATGCAACAACATGCAAAATGAAACAAGCATGCAACAACATGGTGAGATGGACTTACACTAACATGGGTAGCTCTCAGGCATGCCAAAATCAGTGGCCAAATGGACTAAAATGATGGCTTGACATGCACCAAAACAAGGCTCATGCAATGGCTCACAAATGGGATATAAAAGCACAACTCTCAAACACATTGAAGGCATGATAAACATGAGAATATGGCATACCTATAAACTCTGAAATATCATATTCAATGATGCCAAAACACTAAAATGCCTCAAGCAACACATGTAAGGGACCCCAAAACTCAAAGGTAAGTAAGGCTATTACACTACAACCATGCATGGCAAGCACCAATCGGCCAAGAGGCCTAAAAATAGAGCTAAGGCAGCCCAAAATATGAACAAAACATGTTTGGAGTGTGGCCAAAAGGTGCTAGAATAGGGGGCCAAAACAACATGCAATGTGAGCTTGTAAGCATGATTTACACTACAAGCCTATGAAACATGTGAGGGGCCACCAAACCAGCCAAAAACAGAATCATGGCATGCCAAAATATGACTAAAAATCCACTGAAAAATGGTCAATACATGCAAGAATGATGTGCTACTTTGATAAGCTATGAAAGGGATTACTCTACACATGCAAGAGGCAAACAAAAGGGGACCAAACCAGCCATGGACAGAGGCTAGGCAGGTCCCAAAAGTCACAAAAAAGTGCCTGAAATAGGCCTCCAAACGATATAAACATATGCTCTTTTGATAGGCCAAATATGCTAGTAAACAAGACAACAAAGGAGAGGGGATGACCCTCTCCTTCTCACCTCTGGATTTCAGTGGTGAGAAGGCCAATACAAGGTGGTCCCGAAACTCACAAAAAAGGCACAAAAAATGAGGCCAAACATGGCCTAAGAGGGGGTAAACAAACCTAAATACAAAAAGTGATCTTAAACAAAGATTAAAAGCATAAAAAAATAGAACTTTTATCAGTTATACACTAAGCTCAAAACAGCATGCAAGATAGGCTAAAATCTTGTGCAAAAATAGGGAATAAAGAGGGAAAATGAGTTACCCTTGTAGCTCAGCAAAACCAGTAGGTTCTTGGACCAAAAACTAGCGCTTTAACCTCTAAAAATACCCTCCAAGAACCTTAGATAAATGGTGGAGGTGTGTGGTTGTGAGGTGGTGTGTAAAGGGGCCAAGAATCTCAGTCTTTTTAACCCAAAATGTAGAGATATAGAGAGAGATGTATCTCTTGTGCCTTAGACAAATTTTTCTACCTCTCTAAAGGAGAGGGAGGCCCTCTCTTATAGAGAAACAAGAGGGTTCAAGCTTCTTGGAGAAGCTAGAGCAAAAGGGTCAAGCTTCTTGGAGAAGTTAGAGCAAAGGTTCAAGTTTCTTGGAGAAGCAAGAGCAAAAGGTTCAAGCTTCTTGGAGAAGCTAGAGCAAAGGTTCAAGAGGTTCAAGCTTCCTCAAGAAGCTAAACAAAAGTTCAAAAGGTTCAAGCTTCCTCAAGAAGCTAAAACGAAGGTTCAAAAGGTTCAAGCTTCCTCAAGAAGCTTAAAACAAGTGTGCAAATCCTCCATACACGTGTATGGAGGGCAGGGTCTGTGCTTACCAGCTGGCACAGCTGGTATGCATAATGCCTGAAAAAGGCAAAGAAAAGGTCTCGACCAGAAAAAGTGGCCAATTGACCAACACAATGGTCGGCCGACCAAAAACAATGCCGACCGGCCAATACCGTTGGCCGGTAGCAATAAAACAAGGCCGGTGGCCTCAAGCCATGGCCAGTGAGGTGTGGGGATGGCCAACAAGCCATTCCCTGCCCTTAGAAGCAAAAACACAAGTGTTTGGTCCATGACCAAGCACAAAATAGATAAGTTGAGAGATCTTGAGGCGAGGCGTGTAGCCGAGACCTCCGAGAACTCAAAACAAACACGATCATGGATGATCATCGAGTGTTCAAACGATGACGTCCAAGTCATGAGGACGGTCAAAAATGGGGTGTTTATAGTTGCCCCTCTTTGACAGAACTCGAAAGTCATAAAAATGACGGGAGTGAATGTCAAAGCCCAGAGACGACCCATTTTTGACAAGGCCGAAGACTTAGACAAAGCATACAAGCTACAGAAAAAGATATGCACCCGAAGGCAGGGGCAGGATGCAAGATAATGTACAAAGCCGAGCACAACTTATGATCACGCAAGGAAAGCTGTAACGAAGCATAACATGCAACAGTTTTAAGCAAGCATACACAAATCTAACTACATTACATGCAGAAAGGGTGTAAGAGAATTACTGCAATTCTCACTGCGAATACAGTGTGCATGTGTGATAGATACACAAAGCGAACGTAGTGTGATGGATACACAAAAAGGTGAACACAAAGTGTGATAGATGCACTAAGTGAACAAGGTATGATAGATACACAAGGTGATTGTAGTGTGATAGATACACAAGGCGTGAACAGAGTGTGATGGATACACCAAAAGGTGAACACAAAGTGTGATAGATGCACTAAGTGAACAAAGTATGATAGATACACTAAAGGTGAACACAAAGTGTGATAGATGCACTAAGTGAACAAGTGTAATGGATACACTAAACGTGAACACAAAGTGTGATAGATGCACTAAGTGAACAGGTGTGATGGATACACAAAAGGTGAACACAAAGTGTGATAGATGCACTAAGTGAACGGGTGTGATGGATACACAAAAGGTGAACACAAAGTGTGATAGATGCACTGAGTGAACAAAGTATGATAGATACACTAAAGGTGAACACAAAGTGTGATAGATGCACTAAGTGAACAAGTGTGATGGATATACTAAAGGCGAACACAAAGTGTGATAGATGCACTAAGTGAACAGGTGTGATGGATACACAAAAGGTGAACACAAAGTGTGATAGATGCACTAAGTGAACAGGTGTGATGGATACACAAAAGTTGAACACAACGTGTGATAGATGCACTGAGTGAACAAAGTATGATAGATACACTAAAGGTGAACACAAAGTGTGATATATGCACTAAGTGAACAGGTGTGATGGATACACAAAAGGTGAACACAAAGTGTGATAGATGCACTAAGTGAACAGGTGTGATAGATACACAAAAGGTGAACACAAAGTGTGATAGATGCACTAAGTGAACAGGTGTGATAGATACACAAAAGGTGAACACAAAGTGTGATAGATGCACTAAGTGAACAAGTGTGATGGATACACAAAAGGTGAACACAAAGTGTGATAGATGCACTAAGTGAACAAAGTATGATAGATACACAAAAGGTAATGAAGTGAATATCTACATGATACATACACAAAATGAGGATGTGTGTGATAGATACAAAAAATAAGAATGTGTGTAATAGATATAGAAAATGAGAATGTGTGTGATAGATACAGAAAATGAGAATGTGTGTGATTGACACACTAAGTGAAGGGAGTGTGATTGATACACTAAATAAATGAAGTGTGATTGATACACTAAGCGAATGAGGAAAGTGAAGTGTGATTGACACACTAAATGAATGAAGTGTGATTGATACACTAGAGCAAATGAAGAGAGTGAAGTGTGATTGATACACTAAATGAATGAAGTGAGTGAAGTGTGATTGATACACTAAATGAATCAAGTGTGGCGGATACACTAAAGTAAATAAAGTGTGATTGATACACTAAGTGAATGATCTCAAACGAAACTTCTTTGAATGAACCGTACATACAATATTGTGCATGAATGAGAAAGAAACTTGATAGGTACAATGCAATACAATGCATGATGTTTAAGGAATGCAACAAACAAACCCAGTGGCGCTTTAGAAAGCACCTCATGGGGTGAGTTGCGATGAACCGCTCTACTCTGACGGGGATCTCCCTTCGTGCTCTTCGAACGCTTACCTTCAACTGACAGTACAAAGGCTCTGAAATGCTGACAAGGGTTCTTCACGTAGAACACTGTGGATGCTGCCTTTCTTCCTGATCATATTCACAACTTTCCCTATTCTCCAACGGGGTGACAGACTAGGTTGGTTCAGTATCTAGAATTGAGGTGCATACACGCTATCTCAATCTATGGGGCTTCCATATAGATTTCAAGACGAGGACACGCCTTTGGGTATTTAAACCAGACTTTAGTCTTAGAAGTCCCGAACCTTTGCGTTCTAGGCAACAGCCATTCGAATTCTAGTTTCCACCGTCGCAGTTGGTCTCCTTGGAACTCATTGCGAACACAGCCAAGATGCCTCTGGCAGGGAATGGTACTCAGTGAGAGCACTTTTGATCGCCATTCTGGATTGAAGCAGACTTGATCTTGAGCTTGAGGTAGAGGCATACTCACACTTTGGAGCATTGGCAAGACTTGAAGAGGTACACACGGAATGCAATCTCGGAACTTATTGAAGTTAAAACAAACTCAGATGCTTGACATTTCCTCTTTTCTTTTACTTTGCAGTCTGGAACCCATATAGCTTTAGATAGGTCTTGGCTTTACTGTTCTGACATGACCTAGGTTGAACCCTGCGGTTTTATGAAAGAAAGAATCCTGTTTTGCACAAATGTAGAGAATGACACAACACTCTGAGCACAAAAAATATCATTTTGAAAATTGAGGATTGAGTTCTCGACTGGGTATTGAGCTTACGACTGAACACAGCGCACCACGATTCAACAAAGGAAAACAAAGGCAAACCAACCTAAACACAAACACAAACACTCAAAAATGACTCAAGACAAGAATCGAGATAAAACAAAAAGACACAACACTCTGACGTGCACAGGGAGCTTGTTTCTGGGTATTGTTTCCCACCCTTTCTCATTTGTGATTCTCATATCTCTCGGCTCTCAAGCTCGGTTTTTCTCTTAAAACCCTTTTCTCGCTTTTCCTCTCAGCGCACATCTCTCTATTCTTTAATCTCTCGTTTTTCATCCCTCCCAGGGTGGTTGATGGATAAACAGGAAGTTGCGGGCTCTTGTCCCCTAGCATTTTGCTAGATTCTCTTTTTCTGCTCACAACAGTGAACTTTCCTGCAGAGGGGTTGCGCTACAACTGGGTGTGTAGCAAATCTGCCGCTGACATCGGTCGACGATGTTTTGCTGGGGAGTTTGGACATGATCAAATGTGTCCAGACGAGGGAGTGGATATCTTGATCCGTTCCAGTTCATGCTTCGCACGTGGCTTGATATCTTGTTGCTTGGAGGATGTTGAGAGCTTTCAACCCTTTGTTGTTAGCTTCAGTTATGCCCTTTTTCTGGCAGGTAGAGTGACTTTTCTGGCAAGTAGAGTGTCCTTTTCTGGCAAGTATGCTGACAACGAGGAAAAGACAAAACACCTGACTCAACTGTGCTCCTAGTTCATCATTTTGACCATTTTTTTTTTTTGGTTTTCCACTAAAACAATTTTGACCAATATGAGAGTTAGATTAACATACTTGTTCGATTTTCTGATTTAAAATCATGCAAGTTAGGTTATGAGCACTGAAAATTTTCCTTTTTTGGGTCCAAGAAATGGTCATGTTTTAGAAAAATGAAATAATTTTCGAGAGAATTAGTCAACCTCATTAAAAATTCTCAAAAATTATTTTTGCAAATGGCCACTGCTCGACCAACGCAGGATTTACTCTTGAGATGCACAACCTCAGATCCAAAACAATGGAAAATCGCCTCTTGTCTAAAGGACACTGCACGGCAATAGAAAGTTGCCCTTTGTTTGAATAACACCGCAACACACTGTATGACAACGGAAAGTTGCCCCTTGTTTGAATAGTACCGCAGCGCACTGTAACCAGTTCTCATGGTGAAGGTCACAACCGAACTCTTGGATACAGAAATGACAAAGATGACCCGTTCAATCTCATAGACAGGACAGTTGAATTTGAAATGTTTTATACCTGGACTTCAGAATGAAGTTGCCTACGTATCCCAAACATGGGAATCAAGCCTTACGTAGTTCGGGGTAAGGTACACTCGGGTATTAACCTCTCCTTTTGCGCTCTAACTTTTGCCAAGGCCGCCCTTCCGGGTTTTCAACCTTGCGAGCTTTGTTTTTCTTTTCGTTTCAATTTTTTTTTTTGTTCAGAATTTTTCATTTTCTTCACTTTTCCTTTTTTTTTTTATTCTTTGCATTTTTCTTTTTTTTGTTCTTTTTCTTCTTTTTCTTGCTCTAACTTTTGCCTGGGTCGCCCTTCCGGATTTTCGGCCTAGTGAGCCTCTCAAGGGTAAAAGTTTAGCTTTGTCCATGTTGAATGGTTTGAGATCTCAGAGCCATCTGAATCCAAGAGAATGGCTGCTGTTCGCTGATGATGTAGAAGTCCATCCAATGGAGGGTGAATTTGCCCCTAGTGTTGTGGATAGGAACTTGGTTGTCCTTCAGCAATACTTTCTTCTTTCCCCCTTCTGGGATTGGCATTCTTGCCAGTCTTCCCTGGTTTGCAAAAAAGACTCATCTTTGACTCTTCGAGCGCATCTGATATTTTTGCCCCTAGTTCAAGGGTTGCTTTTGATCTAGCTTCGCAAGCTTCCTTTGATCACATCTGATATTCTCGCCCCTAGTTCATGGGCTGCTTCTGATTTAGCCACTCGGGCTTTACATTGTGGTTGACCATTGAACATTCTGAATTACGGTTCAAGGTTTGGAAGCAAAGGGGTTGAGTCTCGAGACTGAGAGCGATCCTAAGCTGCACAATCTCAAGAGCGATTCCACACAGGTCTTCGCAGGACCGCGCAAAACATTTTTTGAAATCTTTTAAGAAAACGACTAGTCGCTCGCGCTGAAGACAATGCGGAACCAATCTGGATCAAGCCAGGATCCTTCTCAATACTCACATTAACAAACATGATCTCATTCATTAAGGGCTTAGCACGCCTCTCTTTCTCTCAATTGATCAAATTTTGCAAATCCCGAGGAATTCTTTCCTCTTTGTTTTCAACACAATGTTCAAAAAGGTTTTGAAAAACTCAGGTCAATGTAATGATTTCAAAGCACAGAAAGTAGGTGAAATGCACTGCCGTTTCATTCAAGTTTGCTGGCACAACAGGCTCAAAGCAGAAACAAGCACAAAAGCATGAAAACCACAGCTGTTTCAATTAGATCTTCTGGTGTAACTAGTTCCCCGGCGAAAATAGACTCAAAAGGAAGCGAAAAGACAAACACAAAACAAAATAGTGATATCCGAGGTAACGCCCCCAGGATCACCCGACTCTAACAAAATAGGACTGACTCGATATAACAAGACAGACCCAACTGACTCAGTATGAAAAGACAGACTCTATACAATTGGACAGACTCTAAATGACATAACAAAACTGACTCAATACCCAAGTCAGAAAGTACAAAAACCAGCATTCACAAATGCTCAAAGCAGTGCGTACCATACGCCACATCTGGAGTAAACTGAGTGCCGCCTGCAGGTGGTTTATCCCCTGATCACATATTCGTACTATCCCCCAAGTTCACTGATCCAGTGGCGATAGACTTTACTGAGCTGGTGCGGCGATGACCTTGTTGTCAAACAAATCTTGTACATCATGGCGAAGACGAAAGCAACTATCAGTGTCATGACTAGTTTGTTGATGGTAGGCACAGTATTTAGTCTGGTTATGCTTTGGAGGGATAGGATCGGGTAGAGGCTGTTGTTCCAACGGTTTCAGATATCCTTTATGGAGTAAGACCTCTAGAGCCTTTGACAAAGGCATATAAAGTGGGGTAAAAGCCCTCTTGACTCGGGGTGGATATTTGGCTTTTTGTGAGCTACTTCCGGAACACCGGTGAATGGGGTAGCTATTTTTGATGCGGTGGTGGTGACCATGCCCACTTCAGAAGATCTTGCAGCTGCATTACCACTGGTGGTCGCGTTCGAACTGCGGGAAAACGCCCTCCTGGGCTGCTCCTTCTCCTGGTCAATGAGGCCCTGCTTCATAGCGTCCTCGATCTGTACCCCAATCTCATGTAGATTTACAAAGGTGGGAAGGGGGAGAACGATCATCTTCTGCATGAGCTTGGGTTGGAGGTTGCGCACAACCATCTAAATTTGATCTTTGTCAACAGGCCTGATGGTCATCATCGAGGCCTTAGCCCTCCACCGGGTTACAAAATCGGAGAAACTTTCTTTCGGCTCTTGCCTAGTGGTCTCAAGATCACAGGTTATAATCTCAATCTGCGTGTTATAGGAGTATTGAGCTATAAAGGCCTCAGCCATCTCCTCCCAATTCCTCTTGACGGAATCCTCCAATTTTGCATACCAAATGACCGCTACACCTGATAGGGTCTGACCGAACAAGGAAAGCTTCTATAATCTGGTGAGGCCCATCGGCCTTAGTATGTCGAAAAATAGCCGCAATTGCACTATGGGATCCCCAGATCCGTCAAAGCGGTCAATATGTGGCATCTTAAATCGGTCTGGCAGTGTCACGGCCGCATCGGTATACCCATCCTCAATGTCCGGAATGAACTTCACATCTTGAGATTTCTTGAACAGCTTTTCAAGCTTGCTCACTTTTAATGCCGTGGGGTCCACCTCGAACTTAAAAAGGGAGTCCGGTAAATTGATAGGCGTGGGTGCCTTGGATAGTTGAGGTAGAATCGGGCTTGGAGGTGGCCTCGTTGGGATGTCTGTATCCTCCTAGACATTCTGGACATTTGCCATCTCCCCGGGTATTGGGACTCTTGGTTGGGGAGGAACCTGGTGTGAAGCAGATGCTCCGGTTTGCTGCTGTAGCCTGGCAATTAACTCTGCCTGTTGAGCCATGACCTCGGTCTGTTGTTTGGCAAATTCGGCTTGACGAGCAGCGTCCTGCTACATGGTTTTCATACTCTCCTGGAGCTGATGCATAATCTCTTCCATTCCCGCCATACTGCTCTGATCTAACTGATCTATCGGTATATCTGTCTCTGTGGTAAAAATAGATATCTTAACCCAACTGCACACAGGTGAGATGGATAATGACTGCTGATCCGAAGACTGTTGAACTGATGATCTATGCCTGACTGGCCTTTTTACCCTGCCTCTGGCGAAGGAACACTGATTTGCCCTTGAACTGAATCTCTGACCTAACAAAGTCTATCAGCACAAACCCAATGTATCGGGGGATATTGGAGCCTTCTGAAGTTATGGTTCCGAGACCCTTGCAAAAGAAGAAAATAGACAACATCTCAGCCTGATTTCACCAAAACAGATATGAGCAAAGCTGAATGACTGTGCTCTCTACTGAATTCTGCCCCAAATTCTGCCTGTAAACTGATACCCTCAGGTAAAATTGATTCCCAAATATTGGTGCCCTCAGGCCTGATACTCAGACTTGTAAACTGATACATACATTCCTGTAGAGATATACTCTAAAAGCACATAGCAAACAAGTGAGAGCCCAAAACACCCATATGTTGGGGTAGGGTTTCCTTGTCCTATTTTGTCAGGAGCTAGGGTTTCACTACGCACACAGCAGTTTCAAACAACCTACAATCGGGTAAGCAACCTGTCCTAGCTTGGAATGGTCACTGTGGATTCCGATATGCACTAGGTCGAATGGTCAAAAAGGGTGTCCCGGTAAAAACTGGGGTTTGTGTTCCCATCATGGCAGAGCCCGTAACCGGTCAGCCTTATGGCACGCTTCTCAAAGCGAGCCTCCGGCAAACCGTTCAGGAATAGCAGATGGCAAACATGGTGTACTAGGCGCACCAATGCACATACAATGCAAAGAAACACACGAGTGTAGTCAAAACAAGATATCACGAGTTCGAGTCAAGTTCTCTGAGTCCCCAGCAGAGTCGCTAGAAACTGTAGACGTCCTGGAACGTCCCAGGAGGGAATCCCGTTTTGTTCATTTGGGCTCACTACAGTTCGGACTCAAATGTCACGGTTCTTAATCTGATCTCACAAAGTGCAATGTAAGATTGATAAATCACCAAAGAGTCCAAGTCCGGCAAATCGTTTTGGAAAATAGATTTTTAGAAATAAGTGCTAAACATGGACTTCTTTGCCAAATACAGAGTCACCACCTAAATATTTTATTTTGGGGGAATTTAGGAAACTGTGACTCGTGCCTAAGGGCATGTGTCCGTCATCATCAAAGTTGCCTCGGCTCGGGAACTTGGGTACGATTGGGGAAGGTCATCCATGAGCACCCCCGCTCGCCCGATTAAAGATCGGCCTGTACTAAACATGATATCTTATTTTTGAAAACACATTTGTTCTTATTCCGGTTAATTAGCTAGAATTACTATGTGATGCACACAACACACAAATATAGACTAGATCACCTAATTTGGAACAAAACATCGCATATCCGTTTGTTTGGAAAATGGTTTGAGGTTTAGTACTCGCAAGTAGGCTAAAACACGGATTCCAATGAATTGTTCCAATTCAAGCAATCCAACCTTCACCCACAGGCATTCAGGCAGTTATATCACATAAGCAATTAGCCTCATGGCAAGCATGCTGTCATGTTAACATTCACATATATGCAAGATGCTAAAGCATAAACACTTATGTAGACGTCCCCGAACGCCCCGGGAGGGAACGAGCTCCCGTTCCGTTCATATTGGGGTCACTACAGCTCAGGACTCTCAAATTTGTCACGGTTCTAAGTCTGAACCAAAGAGTCCAAATCCGGCAAATCGTTTTGAGAAAACTAATTTTGAAAGAAGTGCCAAACATGGACTGCTTTGCCAGATACAGAGTCGCCACCTAAATGTTTTTTTAATGGGAAATTTAGGAAACCCTGACTCGGTGCCAAAGGCCACGTGTCCGTCATCACCAAAGTTGCCTCGGCTCGGGAACTTGGGTACGATTGGGGAAGGTCACTTCGTGAGCACCCCGCTCGCCCGATCAAAGATCGGCCTCTACTAACCGTGATATCTATTTTTGAAAACATTGTGTGCTCTTATTTCGGTTATTAGCCTAGATTTACTATGTGATGTGCACAGCATACAAGCATAGACTGAATCGCCTGAATTGGAACAAAACATTTCATGTTTGTTTGTTTGAAAATGGTGTGATGGTGCTACTCGCAAGTAGGCTAAGACGTGGATTTGCCACCCTCGGGTGGGCTTAGAAAAATATGATTTTGCCACTATCTAGTGGGCTTAAAACAAACATTTGATGAATTGTCCCAATCCAAATAACCCAACCTTCACCCACAGGCATTCAGGCAGTTATATCATATAAGCAAATAGCCTCATGGTAAGCATGCTATCATGGCATTCACTCACACGCATGCAAGGATGCTAAAGCATAAAGCTCACCGGGTACTCCAAGCCAAAAAAGAGACTACATTAGAAATCATGCATGATCCTAAGTATACAGAAATGCCTAATGCAACACATGCAAGAATGCAAACTATAGCAGGCTTGGCTATTCTAAACATGGCATATGGAATGCTACAGCTAACATGTATTCAACTTTGAAATTGAAATACAATGCAGTTAGTATGATGTGCCGAGCCCGGTGCATGCAAAACAGATGAATGATGCAAACATGCTGTCATACTGTATGCTAAATTGAAATATGCCCTAATCTAACCATCATAAGCAGGTAAATAAAAGGGAAGAAAGACGTGGGGTTGGAAGACATACATCACACTCACGCACACTTATTACAGTTGTGCCCTCACGTAGAGGGTCCGAATAAATATACAGTCCCAAATAAAAGAATATTACAGTCCAAATATTACAGTCCAAATAATATACAAATTCCTAATTAATTAACAAATTAACTAAGAAAATAAATAAAACTGGCATGCAAGCCAGGGACTGCCTCGCTTCTGATGAATGATGCATGTCCGGGTTGTCTTGCGCGGAAATCCACCGGGATGCCCCAATTAGCCTCTGTTTAGCAGTTATCCTTGAAAAGCGTGCCAAGTCCGGAAAGTTACTGATTCTTCGTTTTGCTGCAACAGAGAGCAGGAAAGGGGCATAGCAATGTATTTGCACAGATATATGCATGTCTCGATCCTCGTGCCACCAATCACGCATACCGAGGCATGATGGCCGAGGAGTCGAAATGCACAACTCAATATAGGATGAATGCTCATGAGAATACAGCTAAAACCTAACTCCATCATGGACAATCCGGAGTGTCGGTGACTGGGGAATTGAGACACATTCCGTCACTCGGAGTACGAAATGCACCTCGTTTCCCGTGCCCGGGCTAACTCCTATTCCGAACACAATGCAATATGCATGACATGCATGAATGCAATTAAGATACAGCCTAGTATACACAATGTTATGAAAATGAGATGCCTCGAAATGCGTGCACAAGGGCACGCAAATCGAGGCAATGGCATACGCAATGTAAATGACATGGAAATATGATATGGGCTTACACTAACATGAGAGAGCCTCAGCCACACTCACATAAGAGGCCGGTGGATGAAAATGAAGTGCCTCGAAATGCGTGTACACGGGCACGCAAACCGAGACAATGGCATACGCAATGTAATATGGCAAAAATGGCATATGGAATGCAACATGGACTTATACTAACATGAGAGAGCCTCAGCCACACTCACATAAGAGGCCGATGGATGAAAATGAAGTGCCTCGAAATGCGTGCACAAGGGCACGCAAACCGAGGCAATGATAGAATGCGATGCAAATGACATGAAAGCATGATATGGGCTTATACCAA
This sequence comes from Camellia sinensis, assembly GCF_055761805.1. Classification (NCBI taxonomy): domain Eukaryota; kingdom Viridiplantae; phylum Streptophyta; class Magnoliopsida; order Ericales; family Theaceae; genus Camellia; species Camellia sinensis. Next base: position 91,322,118 of record NC_138965.1, read on the forward strand.
CATGAGAGAGCCTCAGCCGCACTCACATAGGATGCCGGTGGATGAAAATGAAGTGCCTCGAAATGCGTGCACACGGGCACGCAAATCGAGGCAATGATAGAATGCGATGCAATGACATGAAAACATGATATGGGCTTATACCAACATGAGAGAGCCTCAGCCGCACTCACATAGGATGCCGGTGGATGAAAATGAAGTGCCTCGAAATGCGTGCACACGGGCACGCAAACCGAGGCAATGATAGAATGCGATGCAATGAAATAGAAATGGAAAGAAATCATTCTAATAGAATTTCAGCAATGAAAAATGGGGTAAAACAGTCCCAAAATGAGGCGAAATAACACCAAATGCATGGAATAGTCCCGAAATGCGAATTTAGGCACCCGAAATGGCCTATAGCTATGCCAAATATGCACGATATGGACATGTAATGCAAAGACAGAAGCTAGGCAGTCCCAAAAAAGCACTTTCACAGTTATAAACATGGCCAAACAGCAAGCATAGGTAGGGCAAAAATGGCATGCAAGAATAGGGGCCAAGAGAGGGGTAATGAAGCAAGTGATATAAGAAAAATCCAAAATGAAAAATTTCCTTCTACAACATTGAAGAGGGACCAAAAATATGAATGTTTACAGTATGTGGAAAACCTCAAATCAATATACAAACATGCTAAAAAAAAGGCACAAGATTGAGGCTCAAAAGGTGCTATAACATGAAGTATACAAAATAATCACCAAACAGAAAAAAAATGTTAATGAAACATGAAGTATAGGCCAAAATAAGACTATCTATAGGCCTGTAAAATGGCCAAAAACAAAAGCAAAGGGGGCTGCCAATTTATGCAAAAGTGGGGGCCAAATAAGGGATATAACTACAAGTGGCACATGGAGGCATCAAATGGTGAGGGGCCCTTCAACAATGTTGAAGAAGGGCCCAAGATAAGCACATTCACAGATTACATCATGCTCAAAAACAGATTACTCATGGGCCAAAAATAGCATGCAAGATTATGACATATAAGAGGATTAATGAAGCAAGTGCATCATGGAGGGCTCAAACAGGGTTGAGTCCTTAATGAAAAGTGAAAATGAGCTCAAAAGAGGGCCACTTTCAGTTAGGGCCGGAGCTTGAAACAAAAAGCATATAGGGCTTATAAATGGATCAAGAAAAAGGGTCAAAAGAGGAGAAATGTCACTCACCCTTGAAGACTAAAGCTTTTGTTGCTTCTTGGACCAATTTGCAGCTCCTTTAGCTTTTAGAAGCCCTCCTTGTTGCTGGAAATGGAGTGGTGATGGTAGAGCTTGGTGGTGTAGAAGAAATGGTGATTAGGGACTTAGAAGTTTTCAAGGAAATGAGAGGTATAGAGAGGGATTTGTGTATGGAAGCTTGAAGACAATTTTTTCTAACCCTCATAACAAACAATGGCAGCTGGTTATAAGGACCAAAAGGAGGGTGTAAAGGTGGGGGAAAAGGAGGCAAGCTTTCCCCCACAAAATATCCCCCGGATTGGGATATTTTCTGGGGGAAAGGGCTACACAGCTGTAAAGTTCCTGGCACAAGGAAAATGGCCGGCTGGTTTTTGGGCTAGAAAGTGGCCGGCCAGCCACCCCCCCTAGCCGGCCAGCTAGGGGTCAAAAGGGTCAACTTGAAATAGTGGCCGGCCACCACATATTGGTGGCCTGGTCTCCTCTTCACAACCCTGTGGTTCGAATTTGGAAAGTCTGAAATAGGAGAGAGAACAAGCCATTTTCAAGAGGGGTTCAAAAGGGTCAAATGGAATTAATGGCCGGCCACCAACTTTTAGGGTCCTCCCATGTGTGTACAACACAAATATGTGGTTCAAAGTTCAAGAAAAAAGGCCCAGGTTGTTCAACATTGGCTCGGAAGGAGGGGTTCAAAAAGGTCAAGCAACATTAGTGGCCGGCCATGAACTTTTAGGGTCCTCCCATGTGTGTACATCACAAATATGTGGTTTGGGTTTGAAGAAAATGGCCCCAGGGTGTTCAACATTGGCCCGGAAGTGCGAAAAACGGGCGTCGGAGGGGGCCGGAGGAGTAAAAAGCTGGTTGTTGAAACAATTGCTGGCCTCCCACCCTTCCATGACCTTCCTAGTGATGAAACAGAGGTACCTGCCAAAAACGAACGAAAACCGATGCAAAACGAATGTTCGGGGGCCAAAACACGCAGTTCGGGGCCCCGGAAACTGCCTGTTAAGCACCGAAAGTGGCGTTCGGCCACGAAGTGGGTTTCTCGGACCCCAGTGTCCCTTGAAAGGGAGAAAATAGGATGTATGCCAAAAATCAGAGCGAATGGAGATGGTTGAGTGGTCCCGAACCGAGGCACACGGCCTGACGGTCCCGAAAAACCGGAAACCGGACTCCAAAATGGGCAAAATGGCCTGCGGTCACAAAATGTAGCCCACGGCCACTGAGAGATGGTCTACGGGACCTCTCCCTACCCTCAGGAAAAGAAACAGAGAAAACCGAGTTTGGTTCGCAAACCGAGACAAGGCACAGAAGAGGGTTCGGAAGTCCGGAGGCAGGGCTCACGGCCGCGACTCTGAAACTTCTGAACGAGCACAATATGCAACATCACCGAGCGCTCAATCAGTGATGTCTAAGTCTTAAGGTCGGTCAAAAATGGGGTGTCTACAGTTGCCCCTCTTTGACAGAACTCGGAAGTCACAAGTGACGGGGGTGAATGTCAAAGCCCAGAGACGACCCATTTTTGACAAGGCCGAAGACTTAGACAAACGTACAAGATAAACAGAGATGTGCCCGCAGGCATGCCCGCAGGCCAAGGGGGCAAAATGCAAAATGGTATGCAAGAAGATTTTGAAGATTGGACTTATACGCTACGCGAAGCCGGTTATCACTCATGATCATGCAAAGAGAGCTGTAATGAAGCAATTATGCAAAATAAATGCAACATTTTAAGCGAATGCTAGGCAAGCAAGTAAACTCGAGCCAAACTACACCTCGTGCAGAAAGGATGTAAGAAAATTATGGAATTCTTACTGCAAATACATTGTGCATGTGTGATAGATACACAGAGTGAATATGTGATTGATACACAAAAAGGTGAACACAAAGTGTGATAGATGCACTAAGTGAACAAGGTATGATTGACATACTAAATGTGAACACGAAGTGTGATAGATGCACTTAGTGAACAGGTATGATGGATATACTAAAAGGGAACACAAAGTGTGATAGATGCACTTAGTGAACAAGTATGATGGATATACTAAAAACGAACACAAAGTGTGATAGATGCACTATGTGAACAGAGTGTGATTGATACACTAAAAGTGAACACAAAGTGTGATAGATGCACTATGTGAACAGAGTGTGATTGATACACTAAAAAGGAACACAAAGTGTGATAGATGCACTAGGTGAACAGAGTGTGATTGATACACTAAAAGTGAACACAAAGTGTGATAGATGCACTATGTGAACAGAGTGTGATTGATACACTGAAAATGAACACAAAGTGTGATAGATGCACAATGTGAGCAACGTATGATTGATATACTGAAAGTGAACACAAAGTGTGATAGATGCACTTAGTGAACAAAGTATGATTGATATACTGAAAATGAACACAAAGTGTGATAGATGCACAATGTGAGCAAAGTATGATTGATATACTGAAAGTGAACACAAAGTGTGATAGATGCACAATGTGAGCAGAGTATGATTGATATACTGAAAGTGAACACAAAGTGTGATAGATGCACTTAGTGAACAAAGTATGATTGATATACTGAAAATGAACACAAAGTGTGATAGATGCACAATGTGAGCAAAGTATGATTGATATACTGAAAGTGAACACAAAGTGTGATAGATGCACAATGTGAGCAGAGTATGATTGATATACTGAACGAATGAAGTGTGATTGATACACTAAATGAACGATCTCAAACGGAACCTCTTTGAATGAACCGTACATACAATATCGTGTATGAATGAGAAAGAAACTTGATAGGTACAATGCAATACAATGCATGATGCTTAAGAAAAGCAATAAATAGACAAAACAGCGTTTTAGAAAGCACCTCATGAGGTGAGTGGCGGTGAACCGCTCTGCTCCGATAGGGATCTTCCCCTGTGCTCTTCGAACACTTACCTTCAACTCATAGTACAAAGGTTCTGAAATACTGACAAGGGTTCTTCCTGTAGAACACTTTGGACGTTGCCTTTCTTCCTGATCATATTCACAACTTTCCCTATTCTCCAACGGGGTGACAGACTAGGTTGGTTCAGTATCCAGAATTGAGGTGCATACACGCTATCTCAACCTATGGGGCTTCCATACAGATTTCAAGCCGAGGACATGCCTCTGGGTATTTAAACCAGACTTTAGTCTCGGAAATTCCGAACCTTTGTGTTCTAGGCATCAGCCATTCGAACTCTAGTTTCCACCGTCGCAGTTGGTCTCCTAGGAACTCATTGTGAACACAGCCAAGATGCTTCTGGCGGGGAATGGTACTCAGGGAGAGCACTTCTGATTACCATTTTGGCTTGAAGCAGACTTGATCTTGAGCTTGAGGCAGAGGCACACTCATACTTCGGAGCATTGGCAAGACCTGAAGAGGTACACACGGGATGTAGTCTCGGAACTTACTGAAGTTGAAACAAACTGAGATGCTCAACATTTCCTCTTTTGCTTTTGCTTTGTAGTCTGGAACCCATATAGCTTCAAATAGGTCCTGGTTTTAATGTTCTGACGTGACCTGGGTTGAACCCTGCGGTTTTATGAAAGAACGAATCTTGTTTTGCACAGATGTGGAGAACAGCACGGCACTCGGAGCGCAAAATGATTTTATTTTTGAATTGAGAAATGAGCTTTTGACCGGGTATCGAGCCTACGACTGAACACAGCAAGACAACTCAACAAGGAAATAAAAGGCACACAACCTAGACACATCGAGTAACACTCGAAATGACTCAAAAGAAGAATCGAGACAAACAAAACAAAAGACACGACACACAGACGTGCACAGGGAGCTTGTTTCACCGGGTAGTGTTTCCCACCCTTTCTCATTTGTGATCCTCACATCACTCGGCCCTCAAGCTCTTGTTTTCTGAAAAAGCCCTTTTCTCACTTTTTCTCTCATTGCACATCTCTCTATTCTTCAATCTCTCATTTTTCATCCCTCCCCTGGGTGGTTGATGGATAAACAGCAAATTGTGGGCTCGTGTCCCTACCATTTTGCTAGATTTTCTTTCTTCCACTCACTGCTAGTGAATTCCTCCCACGGAAAGGTTGCGCTACAACTGGGTGTGTAGCAAATCTGCAGCTAACATCAGTTGATGATGCTTTGCTGGAGAGTTTGGACGTGATAAGATCTGTCCAGATGATGGAGTGGAATATCTTGCCCCCATTCTAGTTGGTGCTTCGCACTTTGCTTGATACCTCGTTGCTTGGAGGATGTGAGAGCTTTCTGCCCTTTGTTGTGCCCTTTTCTGGCGAATACGGTGCCCTTTCTGGAAAGTATTTTGACAAAGGGGGAAAAGACAGAACACCTGACTCAACTGTGCCCCTAGTTCATCATTTTGACCATTTTTTTTGTTTTTGCTTTCTACTAAAACATTTTTGACCAACATGAGAGTTAGATTAACGCGCTTGTTCGATTTTCTGATTTAAAATCATGCAAGTTAGGCTATGAGCATTGAGAGTTTTCCTTTTTTGGGTCCAAGAAATGGTCCAGTTTTGAAAATGGAATACTTTTCGAAAAGGTTAGTCAACCTCAGTAAAAATTCTCAAAAACTATTTTTGCAAACGACCACTGCTCAACGAGCACGGAACCTACTCTCGAGATGCACAACCTCGGATTCGAAGGAAGATTGCCCCTTGCTTGAGGGGAACTGCATGGCAACGGAAAGTTGCCCCTTGTTTGAACGGCACCGCGGCGCATTTGAATGGCAACGGAAAGTTGCCCCTTGTTTGGATGGCACCGCAGTGTTTTGTGGGCAGTCCTCAGAGCGACGAACGTAACCAAACGCTCAGATACAGAGAAGACAAAGACGACAAAAACCATCGCATGGACATAATCGAATTTGAAGTGTTTTACGGCTAGACTTCAGAATGAAGTTGCCTACGTATCCCAAAGATGGGAATCAAGCCTTACGTAGTTCGGGGTTAAGGTACATTCGGGTATTAACCTCTCCTTTTTAGGCTCTAACTTTTGCCAAGGCGCCCGTTGCGGGTTTTCGACCTTGCGAGCTTTGTTCTTCTTTTCTTTTCAATTCTTTTCATTTCTTTTCCTCTTTCTTTTTTTTTTTTGATTTTCTTTTTTTGTTCTTTTCTTTGCATCTTTCTTTTTTCTTTCTCTTTTTTTCTTTTCTTTTGCATTTTTTGCTTCTTTTTTCTTGTATTTTTCTCTTGCTCTAACTTTTGCCTGGGTCGCCCTTTCGGGTTTTCGGCCCAGCGAGCCTTTCAAGGGTAAAAGTGTAGCTTTGTCCATGTCAAATGGTTTTGAGATCCTGAAGTCATCTGAATCCAGGAGAATGGCTGCTGTTTTGCTTTGTAAGCTTCTTCTGATGAGATCTGATCTTTTTGATCTGACTTTGGGTGCCTCTTGTTCGAGGGCTGCTTCAAATCTGGCCACACAGGCCTCATATCATAGTTGACCGTTGAACCTTCTGAATTCAAGTTTCAAGGTTTGGAAGCAAAGGGGTTGAGTCTCGAGGCTGAGAGCGATCCTAGGCTGCACAATCTCAAGAGCGATTCCACACAGGTCTTCACATGACCGCGCAAAACATTTTGTTTTTGAAAATTTTTAAGAAAGCGACAAATCGCTCGCGCTGAAGATAGTGTAGAACTAATCTGGATCAAGCTAGGGTCCTTCTCAGTACTCACGCTAACAAGCATGATTTTATTCATTAAGGGCTTAGCACGTATTTCTTTCTCTCAATTTGATCAAAGTTTTGCAAATCCCGAGGAATTCCTTCCTCTTTGTTTTCACCGCAGTGTTCAAAAAAGTTTTGAAAAAAACTTAGGTCGATGCAATGATTCTGGGGCACAAGAGAGCAGGTGGGATGCACTGCCATTTCATTCAAACTTTCTGGCACAATTGGCACATGGCAGAAGCGAACACAGAAGTGCAAAAATTACTGCTGTTTCATTCAAATCTTTTGGTGTTACCGGCTCCTTGGCAGAAACAGACTCAAAACAAAACGAAAAGACAAACACAAAACAAAATGGTGATGCCCGAGGTAACACCCCCGGGATCACCCGACTCCTATACAACAGGACTGACTCGATACAGCAAGACAGACCCGAAACAAAAGAGACTGACTCAAAACAAAAAGACAGACTCAAAAACAAAATAACAAGACTGTCTCAATACCCAGGTCAGAATGCAAAATTAACAGCACTGGTACATTGCTCAAAACAGTGCATGCCATCCACCACAACTGGAGTAATCTGAGCGCCATCCGCAGCTGGTTCAATCTCTGGTCAGATCACATTACCCCCTCCACAGGTTCACTGATCAAGCGCCGATGGACTTTGCTGGACTGGCGCGGAGATAACCCTGTTGTCAAACAGATCTTGTACATCATGGCGCAGACGAAAGCAACTGTCAGTGTCATGACCGGTTTGTTGATGGTAGGCGCAGTACTTAGTATGGTCATGCTTTGCAGGGATAGGATCGGGTAGGGGCCGTTGTTCAAACGGTTTCAGATGCCCTTTCTGGGTTAAGGCCTCTAGAGCTTTTGACAAAGGCACATGAAGTGGGGTGAAAACCCTCTTGACTCGAGGTGGGTACTTGGTTCGTTGTGAGCTACTTCTGGACGCACCGGTGAATGGGTAGCTGTTTTCGATGCGGAGGTGGTAACCATGCCCACTTCAGAGGATCTTGCAGCTGCATCACCACTGGTGGTCGCATTCGAACTGCAGGAAAACGCCCTCCTGGGCTGCTCCTTCTCCTGGTCAAAAAGGCCCTGCTTCATTGCATCTTCGATTTGTACCCCCATATCGTGCAAATCTGAGAAAGTGGGAAAGGGGATTACAATCATTCTCTGCATTAGCTTAGGCTGGAGATTGCGCACAATCATCTGGATTTGATCCTTATCAGTAGGCCTTAGAGTCATCATCGAGGCCTTCGCTCTCCACCGAGACACGAATTTTGAGAAGCTCTCCTTCGGCTCCTGCCTCATTGTCTCAAGATCACGGGTCGTAATCTCGATTTGGGTATTGTATGAATATTGTGCGACGAAGGCCTCGGCCATCTCTTCCCAGCTTTGTTTCACTGAATCCTCCAATTTGGCATACCAGGTGACTGCAATACCCGACAGGGTCCTGCCAAAAAGGGAGAGCTTCTGTAATCTTGTCAAGCCCATCGGGCGCAAAACATCTGAAAATAAACTCAGGTGGACCATCGGATCTCCTGACCCATCAAAACGGTCGATATGAGGCATCTTGAACCTGTCTGGCAGAGTTACAGCTGCGTCGGTGTACCCGTCCTCGATGCCCGGGATGGATTTTACCCCCTGGGATTTCTTGAACAACTTTTCAAGCTTGCTCAACTTCAACGCTGTGGGATCGACCTCAAACTCGGAGGGAGAGTTCGGTAGAGTGGTAGGTGTTTTGGACAGTTGGGGTAAAATTGGGGGCGGAGCCGGCCCTACCGGAATGTCCGTATCATCCTGGACGTTTGGCGTCTCCCCAGGCGCTGGAGCTCCGGTTGGGGGAGAAACTTGTTGTGAAGTGGACGCGTCGCTTTGCTGTTGCAGCTTGATGATGAGCTCGGCCTGCTGAGCCATGATTGCAGCCTGCTGTTTGTCAAATTCCTCCTGACGGGTAGCATCCTGCTGCATCAGTTTCATACTTTCTTGCATCTGGCGCATCATCGCCTCCATCCCTGACGTGTTCTGTTGATCCATCTGACTGATTGGTATCTATCCCTTGCCTCTGGTGGAGGAACACTGATTGCCCTTGAACTGAATCTCTGATCTAGCAAAATCTATCAGCACAAGTTCGATGAACCTCGGGGGATATCGGAGCCTTCTGAAGCTATGGTTTCTAGACTACCTTGCAAAAGAGAAAACAGACAGCATCTTAGCCTGATTCCATCTGAACAGATACGAGCATAGTTGGATGAGTGTGCCCTCTACTGAATTCTGCCCCAAAATTCGGCCTCAATCTGAGTCTGATACCCACAGGTAAAGCTGACTCCCAAATACTGATAGTAATGCCCGCAGGCCTGATGCCCAAATTCGCAAACTGGTGCCCGCAAGCCTGATGCCCAAACTCATACACTGATACATGTATTCCTGTAGAGACGCACTCTAAAGTACATAACAGATAAGTGAGAGCCAAAACACCCCTATGAAGGGGTAGGGTTTCCCTGTCCTATTTTGTCAGGAGCTAGGGTTTCACTACGCACAGAGCGGTTTCAAACAACCTATAAACGGGTAAGCAACCTGTCCTAGTTTGGAATGGTCAGTATGGATCCGAATATGCACTAGGTCAAATGGTCAAAAAGGGTGCCTCGGTAAAACCGGGGCTTGTGTTCCCATACTGGAAGAGCCCACAACCGGTCAGCCTTATGGTCATGCCTTGACAAGACAAGCCTCCGGCAAACCGTTCAGGAATAGCAGATGGCAAACACGGTGTCCTAGGCGCACCAACGCAAATGCAATGCAAAGAAACACACACGTGTAGTCAAAAACAGATATCATGAGTTCGAGTCAAGTTCTCTAAATCCCCAGCAGAGTTGCCAGAAACTGTAGACGTCCCCGAACGCTCCCGGGAGAAACGAGCTCCCGTTCCGTTCATATTGGGGTCACTACAGCTCAGGACTCTCAAATTTGTCACGGTTCTAAGTCTGAACCAAAGAGTCCAAATCTGGCAAATCGTTTTGAGAAAACTAATTTTGAAAGAAGTGCCAAACATGGACTGCTTTGCCAGATACAGAGTCGCCACCTAAATGTTTTTTTAATGGGAAATTTAGGAAACCCTGACTCGGTGCCAAAGGCCACGTGTCCGTCATCACCAAAGTTGCCTCGGCTCGGGAACTTGGGTACGATTGGGGAAGGTCACTTCGTGTGCACCCCCGCTCGCCCGATCAAAGATCGGCCTCTACTAACCGTGATATCTATTTTTGAAAACATTGTGTGTTCTTATTCCGGTTATTAGCCTAGATTTACTATGTGATGCGCACAGCATACAAGTATAGACTGAATCGCCTGAATTGGAACAAAACATTTCATATTTGTTTGTTTGAAAATGGTTTGATGGTGCTACTCGCAAGTAGGCTAAGACGTGGATTTGCCACCCTCGGGTGGGCATAGAAAAATATGATTTTGCCACTATCTAGTGGGTTTAAAACAAACATTTGATGAATTGTCCCAATCCAAATAACCCAACCTTCACCCACAGGCATTCAGGCAGTTATATCATATAAGCAAATAGCCTCATGGTAAGCATGCTATCATGGCATTCACTCACACCCATGCAAGGATGCTAAAGCATAAAGCTCACCGGGTACTCCAAGCCAAAAAAGAGACTACATTAGAAATCATGCATGATCCTAAGTATACAGAAATGCCTAATACAACACATGTAAGAATGCAAACTATAGCAGGCTCGGCTATTCTAAACATGGCATATGGAATGCTACAACTAACATGTATTCAACTTTGAAATTGAAATACAATGCAGTTAGTATGATGCGCCGAGCCCGGTGCATGCAAAACAGATGAATGATGCAAACATGCTGTCATACTGTATGCTAAATTGAAATATGCCATAATCTAACTATCATAAGCAGGTAAATAAAAGGGAAGAAAGACGTGGGGTTGGAAGACATACATCACACTCACGCACACTTATTACAGTTGTGCCCTCGCGCAGAGGGTCCGAATAAATATACAGTCCCAAATAAAAGAATATTACAGTCCAAATATTACAGTCCAAATAATATACAAATTCCTAATTAATTAACAAATTAACTAAGAAAATAAATAAAACTGGCATGCAAGCCAGGGACTGCCTCGTTTCTGATGAATGATGCATGTCCGGGTTGTCTTGCGCGGAAATCCACCGGGATGCCCCAATTAGCCTATGTTTAGCAGTTATCCTTGAAAAGCGTGCCAAGTCCTGAAAAGTTACTGATTCTTCGTTTTGCTGCAACAGAGAGCAGGAAAGGGGCATAGCAATGTATTTGCACAGATATATGCATGTCTTGATCCTCGTGCCACCAATCACGCATACCGAGGCATGATGGCCGAGGAGTCGAAATGCACAACTCAATATAGGATGAATGCACATGAGAATACAGCTAAAACCTAACTCCATCATGGACAATCCGGAGTGTCGGTGACTGGGGAATTGAGACACATTCCGTCACTCGGAGTACGAAATGCACCTCGTTTCCCGTGCCCGGGTTAACTCCTATTCCAAACACAATGCAATATGCATGACATGCATGAATGCAACTAAGATACAGCCTAGTATACACAATGTTATGAAAATGAGATGCCTCGAAATGCGTGCACATGGGTACGCAAACCGAGGCAATGGCATACGCAATGTAAATGACATGGAAATATGATATGGGCTTACACTAACATGAGAGAGCCTCAGCCACACTCACATAAGAGGCCGGTGGATGAAAATGAAGTGCCTCAAAATGCGTGTACACGGGCACGCAAACCGAGGCAATGACATACGCAATGCAATATGGCAAAAATGGCATATGGAATGCAACATGGACTTATACTAACATGAGAGAGCCTCAGCCACACTCACATAAGAGGTTGATGGATGAAAACGAAGTGCCTCGAAATGCGTGCACACGGGCACGCAAATCGAGACAATGATAGAATGCGATGCAAATGACATGAAAACATGATATGGGCTTATACCAACATGAGAGAGCCTCAGCCGCACTCACATAGGATGCCGGTGGATGAAAATAAAGTGCCTCGAAATGCGTGCACACGGGCACGCAAACAGAGGCAATGATAGAATGCGATGCATAGACATAGAAATGGAAAGTAATCATTCTAATAGAATTTCAGCAATGAAAAATGGGGTAAAACAGTCCCGAAATGAGGCGAAATAACACCAAATGCATGGAATAGTCCCGAAATGCGAATTTAGGCACACGAAATGGCCTATAGCTATGCCAAATATGCACGATATGGACATGTAATGCAAAGACAGAAGCTAGGCAGTCCCAAAAAAGCACTTTCACAGTTATAAACATGGCCAAAAAGCAAGCATAGGTAGGGCAAAAATGGCATGCAAGAATAGGGGCCAAGAGAGGGGTAATGAAGCAAGTGATATAAGAAAAATCCAAACTGAAAAATTTCCTTCTACAACATTCAAGAGGGACCAAAAATATGAATTTTTACAGTATATGGAAAACCTCAAATCAATATACAAACATGCTAAAAAAAAGGCACAAGATTGAGGCTCAAAAGGTGCTATAACATGAAGTATACAAAATAATCACCAAACAGAAAAAAAATGTTAATGAAACATGAAGTATAGGCCAAAATAAGACTATCTCTAGGCCTGTAAAATGGCCAAAAACAAAAGCAAAGGGGGCTGCCAATTTATGCAAAAGTGGGGGCCAAATAAGGGATATAACTACAAGTGGCACATGGAGGCATCAAATGGTGAGGATCCCTTCAACAATGTTGAAGAAGGGCCCAAGATAAGCACATTCACAGATTATATCATGCTCAAAAACAGATTACTCATGGGCCAAAAATAGCATGCAAGATTATGACATATAAGAGGATTAATGAAGCAAGTGCATCATGGAGGGCTCAAACAGGGTTGAGTCCTTAATGAAAAGTGAAAATGAGCTCAAAAGAGGGCCACTTTCAGTTAGGGCCGGAGCTTGAAACAAAACGCATATAGGGCTTATAAATGGATCAAGAAAAAGGGTCAAAAGAGGAGAAATGTCACTCACCCTTGAAGACTAAAGCTTTTGTTGCTTCTTGGACCAATTTGCAACTCCTTTAGCCTTTTAGAAGCCCTCCTTGTTGCTGGAAATGGAGTGGTGATGGTAGAGCTTGGTGGTGTAGAAGAAATGGTGATTAGGGACTTAGAAGTTTTCAAGGAAATGAGAGGTATAGAGAGGGATTTGTGTATGGAAAGCTTGAAGACAATTTTTTCTAACCCTCATAACAAACAATGGCAGCTGGTTATAAGGACCAAAAGGAGAGTGTAAAGGTGGGGGAAAAGGAGGCAAGCTTTCCCCCACAAAATATCCCCCGGATTGGGATATTTTCTGGGGGAAAGGGCTACACAGCTGTAAAGTTCTTGGCACAAGGAAAATGGCCGGCTGGTTTTTGGGCTTGAAAGTGGCCGGCCGGCCACCCCCCCTAGCCGGCCAGCTAGGGGTCAAAAGGGTCAACTTGAAATAGTGGCCGGCCACCACATATTGGTGGCCTCCCAGGTCTCCTCTTCACAACCCTGTGGTTCGAATTTGGAAAGTCTGAAACAGGAGAGAGAACAAGCCATTTTCAAGAGGGGTTCAAAAGGGTCAAATGGAATTAATGGCCGGCCACCAACTTTTAGGGTCCTCCCATGTGTGTACAACACAAATATGCGGTTCAAAGTTCAAGAAAAAAGGCCCAGGTTGTTCAACATTGGCTCGGAAGGAGGGGTTCAAAAAGGTCAAGCAACATTAGTGGCCGGCCATGAACTTTTAGGGTCCTCCCATGTGTGTACATCACAAATATGTGGTTTGGGTTTGAAGAAAATGGCCCCAGGGTGTTCAACATTGGCCCGAAAGTGCGAAAAACGGGCGTCGGAGGGGGCCGGAGGAGTAAAAAGCTGGTTGTTGAAACAATTGCTGGCCTCCCACCCTTCCATGACCTTCCTAGTGATGAAACAGAGGTACCTGCCAAAAACGAACGAAAACCGATGCAAAACGAATGTTCGGGGGCCAAAACACGCAGTTCGGGGCCCCGGAAACTGCCTGTTAAGCACCGAAAGTGGCGTTCGGCCACGAAGTGGGTTTCTCGGACCCCAGTGTCCCTTGAAAGGGAGAAAATATGATGTATGCCAAAAATCAGAGCGAATGGAGATGGTTGAGTGGTCCCGAACCGAGGCACACGGCCTGACGGTCCCGGAAAACCGGAAACCGGACTCCAAAATGGGCAAAATGGCCTGCGGTCACAAAATGTAGCCCACGGCCACTGAGAGATGGTCTACGGGACCTCTCCCTCCCCTCAGGAAAAGAAACAGAGAAAACCGAGTCTGGTTCGCAAACCGAGACAAGGCACAGAAGAGGGTTCGGAAGTCCGGAGGCAGGGCTCATGGCCGCGACTCTGAAACTTCTGAACGAGCACAATATGCAACATCACCGAGCGCTCAATCGGTGATGTCTATGTCTTAAGGTCGGTCAAAAATGGGGTGTCTACAAGTTACAGTGTACTTTGAGCCAAAACAAGAAACTAGTTAGTAATCATGCATGATCCTAGTTTATGTTAGCAATGGCTAATGCAACGCCTGCAAAATGCAACTAAGATAGGCTTGGCTACCCTAAGAATGACATGTGAAATGCGACAACTCGATACACGTATTTAAGTTGGAATTGAAATACTATGTAATTAGTATGATGCGCCGAGCCCGGTGCGTGCAATACGAATTAATGTATGCAAACATGCTATCACAAGTATGCTAATTGAAATGTGCCCTAAGACTAACCATTGAAAGCAGGTAAGTAAAAGGGAGAAAGACGTGGGGTTGGAAGACATGCATCACACACATGCACGCTTATTACAAAATTGCCCTCTCTCGGAGGGGCCAAAAGAATAATACAAACCAAATAAATAATTAACTACTCTAGCTAATTAAATATTACAAAACCTTAATTAATTAGCAAATTAATTAGGCTATTAAAGCAGTAAAGCTACCTCGGGAAGAGGGTCAAATGCATGCATGCTCGATTTGCCTCGCTCAGAAACCTATTGACATGCCACATGTTGCCTCTATTTGCACTGTTCTGCACCTCTGAGAACTGTGAAAATCCTTGAGATGCCTCTGAATTACTCCCTGAGCATTGTGGGATGTCACCGGCCAAAACATAAGACCACCGGCCATTAGGAAGTGGTCACCGACCAAAAGTGGGGTCATCGGCTGGACTTTGGTAGCCGGCCGGCACTGAAGAGGGCCGACCGGCCATCTGTTCCTGCAGAACTCTATTTTTGCTGCAGCAGAGGACAGACAGTGCATGGCAAGGAATTTACAAGGCAATGTATGCACGACCACCCTCCCTATCATGCTATGAACTCAAGGGTGTATGGCTCTCGACCCTCGGGCTACCAATCACATATTTCAATGCATGATGGGCAAAGAAGCCAAGTGTGCAACTCAATATGGAATGAAATGCACAAAACACATAAAGGGCCCCAACCTTTATCATGATTGATCAAGCGGCAAGGGATGCACACAGAATGTAATGCAACCTAGTCATGCAAGCAAACATGCAAATAACTCAAGTGTGCAACAAATCTAATGCAACATGAGCATGTTAACATGCAATATGCAATAGGCATACAACCTAAACATATGGACAAGTATAGCATGCAACAACATGCAAAATGAAACAAGCATGCAACAGCATGGTGAGATGGACTTACACTAACATGGGTAGCTCTCAAGCATGCCAAAACGAAGCTCATGCAATGGCTCACAAATGGGATATAAAAGCACAACTCTCAAACACATTGAAGGCATGATAAACATGAGAATATGGCACACCTATAAACTCTGAAATATCATATTCAATGATGCCAAAACACTAAAATGCCTCAAGCAACACATGCAAGGGATCCCAAAACTCAAAGGTAAGCAAGGCTATTACACTTCAACCATGCATGGCAAGCACCAATCGGCCAAGAGGCCTAAAAATAGAGCTAAGGCAGCCCAAAGTATGAACAAAACATGTTTGGAGTGTGGCCAAAAGGTGCTAGAATAGGGGGCCAAAATAACATGCAATGTGAGCTAGTAAGCATGATTTACACTACAAGCCTATGAAACATGTGAGGGGCCACCAAACCAGCCAGAAACAGAATCATGGCATGCCAAAATATGACCAAAAACCCACTGAAACATGGTCAATACAGGCAAGAATGATGCGTTACTTTGATAAGCTATGAAAGGGATTACTCTACACAGGCAAGAGGCAAACAAAAGGGGACCAAGCCAGCCATGGACAGAGGCTAGGCCGGCGCCAAAAGTCACAAAAAAGTGCCTGAAATAGGCCTCCAAATGATATAAACATATGCTCCTTTGATAGGCCAAATATGCTAGTAAACAAGACAACAAAGGAGAGGGGATGGCCCTCTCCTTCTTAGGACCTCAAAACACCATCCCTACCACTGAAATCCTTCTAGATTTCAGTGGTGACAAGACCAATACAAGGTGATCTCGAAGCTCACAAAAAAGGCACAAAAAATGAGGCCAAACAAGGCCTAAGAGGGGGTAAACAAACCCAAATACAAAAGTGATCTTAAACAAAGACTAAAAGCATAAAAAATAGAACTTTTATCAGTTATATACTAAGCTCGAAACAGCATGCAAGATAGGCTAAAATCTTGTGAAAAAATGAGAAATAAAGAGGGAAAAGGAGTTACCCTTGTGGCTCAGCAAAACCAGCAGGTTTTTGGACCAAAAACCAACTCTTTAACCTCTAAAAATACCCTCCAAGAACCTTAGATGAATGGTGGAGGTGTGTGGTTGTGTGGTGGTGTGCAAAGGGGCCAAGAATCTCACTCTTTTTAACCCAAAATGTAGAGATATAGAGAGAGATGTATCTCTTGTGCCTGAGAAAATTTTTTCCACCTCTCTAAAGGAGAGGGAGGCCCTCTCTTATAGAGAAACAAGAGGGTTCAAGCTTCTTGGAGAAGCTAGAGCAAAAGGGTCAAGTTCCTTGGAGAAGCAAGAGCAAAAGGTTCAAGCTTCTTGGAGAGGCTAGAGCAAAGGTTCAAGAGGTTCAAGCTTCCCCAAGAAGCTAAAACAAAGGTTCAAAAGGTTCAAGCTTCCTCAAGAAGCTAAAACAAAGGTTCAAAAGGTTCAAGCTTCCTCAAGAAGCTAAAACAAGGGTTCAAAAGGTTTAAGCTTCCTCAAGAAGCTTAAAACAAGGGTGCAAATCCTCCATACACGTGTATGGAGGGCAGGGTCTGTGCTTACCAGCTGGCACAACTGGTATGCATAATGCCTGAAAAAGGCAAAGAAAAGGTCTCGGCCAGAAAAAGTGGCCGATTGACCAAAACAATGGTCGGCCGACCAAAAACAATGCCGACCAGCCAATACCTTTGGCCGGTAGCAATAAAACAGGGCCGGTAGCCTCAAGCCATGGCCGGTGAGGTGTGGGGATGGCCAACAAGCCATTTCCTGTCCTTAGAAGCAAAAACACAAGTGTCTGGTCCATGACCAAGCACAAAACAGATAAGTTGAGAGATCTTGAGGCGAGACGCATAGCCGAGACCTCTGAGAACTCAAAACGAACACGATCATGGATGATCATTGAGTGTTCAAACGATGATGTCCAAGTCTTGAGGATGGTCAAAAATGGGGTGTCTACAATGTGGTTTTATCAGATTTTAGAATTACAGCTTCCAGATCTTCTTCTTGGATATTCGGGTTTTTATTTGGAGCTTCTTTGCTTGTTTCCTTTGATATCTGTGAGAATTTAATCATGAATTGAGTGGATTATATGAAAGGGTTAGTTTAGTTTGTTTTATTCAAAAAAGGGAGAGTTGTTCTTTTGGTAGGTTCAGTAGAACTTGAGTCTGAAACTTTGGTGGATTCCGGAGTGGTGCATCATCGTGGATTCGACATTGGTGTTGTGGATTCAACGTTGGTCAAGACAATTCCCAAGTGAAGACGGTGGTGGAAAAGGCACATTGGGGTCAGTTCAATTCAGGTGTGGATTTGCTAGGTAATTGAGAGTACACTTGTGTAATTTCTTTATATCTTCTTTGTGAATTGTTTTGCGGCTTTTGCCCGTGGTTTTTTTTATCACAATTAGAGGCGCTCCAATTGTGGTTTTTTCACGTAAAATTGTTATGTCGATTTGTCTTTGATTGTTTGATTGGGATTACTATTTACTGGTTAAAATTGATACATAATTACAAATCAATATCTAGGGAATTTTTAGATTTTTCATGCTCTATAGCATAATAAAGATAAAGATATATGTTTTCCTATTAAATTATTTTTTCACTCAAAAATTTGACAAACAAAGGTCTGATTGTCCCAGTAATGGTAGTCTGAATAACATCAATGGCCTAAAGCTATCTTTTAGGTGTTTCCTTATTAGTTTTGGATTGAATTGCAAAAAACCAACTTCGTTTTGGTTTAGCTTTAAAGAACCCTTTGGCTAAAAAAGTGTGTAGACCTTCTCTCCTTCGATTGAACATCTTAAATCTTTTTTGAGAGAGGCCATTGACCTCTTCAAAAGTTTTGTTGGAAGTTTCTCCTTATTTGATGATCTTTCGGGGATCCTTTTTCCTTAATCTTGGAATATCATTATTCATTGGTTCGGGGTAGAACTTGTTTGTAAATCTTCGCTTGGCAGTTTACTACAAATCTTAGTGGAATTTTGGTATCCTTGACAACGTCTTGTAGGTTTTGCTTTGGTGGTCCTCCATAAATCCTTGATAGCTTTTTAGAGGTCTTAAGTGAGAGTTATCTCATGTTCTTAATCAATTAGAGAATTTAGGGTTTGTTCTTCTCTCTCTTTTGTTTGAGAGTTTTAGTTGTGTTTGTTAAGTCCTTTGGTATGTACTTATTACAAGACTAGTTATTTGGTGCCTCATAATGAAAGTTGTTTGCCTGAATTAGAGAAAAGTGTGTCAAGTTAGAGTACCAAGAGTCAAATCCTGAAAATTAAAATCAGGAGATTATAAAAGGATAAATTGCAAATAAGTAGAACAGTTAAAAATTAAATACACTACAGATGAAAATATTTTTTGGTACAATTTTGACACATAAGAAAGATTTGTACCAAGCACATGAATGAACTTGCATCATTCACATAGGAGATTTGCACCACCATAAAAATGTAATTATTTCTCGATTAATCCACTGAAATGTAATTGTGGTGCAAATGTTGGAAGCAGATGGAGAGACACTAACTCCATCCAGTCCATTTGCCTTTACAAATCCAATGCCAATGAGGTGAACAATAGGTGGGAGAACTTTCGATAGTGAGTTAGAAATAATTTCTGAATATGAATGAGAGAATGAATTAGTGATAGTTTTCAAGAAATTTTTGACTATATGATAAGAATTAATCTCATTGTTCTCACCAGCGAGTGTAGAATAAATTGTTTATGTATTATAAAGATAAAGATATATGTTTTGCTATTAAATTATTTTTTCACTCAAAATTTTGACAAAGGAAGGTCTCATTGTCTTAGTATAATGGTAGTCTAAATAACATCGATGGCCCAGAGCTTTCTTTTAGGTGTTTCCTTATTAGTTTTGGATTAAATTGCAAATAAATCAACTTTTTTTTTTTTGGATTGGCTTTAAAGGACTCTTTGGCTAAAAAAAAATTGTGGACACTTTTGTCTCCTTTGATTGAACTTCTTAGTTCTTTTTTCACAGAGGCCATTGGCTTCTTCAAAAGTTATACTGGAAATTTCTCCTTGCTTGATGATCTTTCGTGGATCCTTATTCCTTAATCTTGGAATATCATTTTTCGTTGGTTTGGAGTAGAACTTGTTTGTAAATCTTCACTTGGCAGTCGTCTATAAATCTTAATGAAATTTTGGCATCCTTGACAACCTCTTGTGACAGATTTTTAGAGGTCTTAGTGACAGTTATCTCCTGTTCTTAATTAGTTGGAGAATTTAGGTTTGTTCTTACTTCTCTTTCTCTTTTGTTTGAGAGTTTTAGTGTTTGTTAGGTCCTTTGGTATGTCCTTACAAGACTTGTTATTTGGTGCCACATAATGAGAGTTGCTTGCCTGGATTAGACAAGGTTTGGTGAAAGTCAGGCAAGCAGAAAAGCAGGTCAAGTTAAAGTAGTTAGAATCAAAATCTGGAAATTAATGGCAGGCAATTAAAAAAGGAAAAATTGAAAATAAGTGAGATAGTTTAAAAATAATTGTACTATAGATGAGATTATTGTTTGGTATAATTTTGATACATAGGAAAGACTTATACCAAGCACATGAATGAACTTGCACCATGCAAATAGGTGACTTGCACTACCATAAAAATGCCAATCGTTTCTTGACTAATTGACTGAAATGAAAATTTCCCATTAAAAAAAGGGAAATTACTAATTTATGGTGTAAGCTCATCAAAATGAACAAAACATAAAAGTCAGACACTTTGAAAATGAAACTTTGAGTTGCACCCATCCCTGTTCATAATTTTTTTTGTTCCACTTTTCCATTATTCCACATTAGAAAACTAAGTCAAGGAAAAGTCGATAGATGTCAAATGGCTTTAATCTGTATGGTATAAAGTAGTGTTGGAAGATTATGAAGGAAGAAGTGATGCATTTCTTTAAGGAATTTTTCGATCATGGCAGATTGGTTTCTGGTTTGAATTCATCTTTTATAGCCTTAATCCCAAAGAATGAGAATCCAAGTAGTTTATCTCATTTCAGACCAATTAGCTTAATTGGTTCAATTTACAAAATACTTGCCAAAGTGTAGTCTTCTAGACTGAAAAAAGGTACTTCCATCTATCATTAGTAGTTCCCAATCAACATTTATGGGTGGGAGGTATATTCTTGATGGAGTACTAGTGGCAAATGAGGTGTTGGATTGGTGGAAAGTTAAAAAGAAGAAAGGGGTGATTTTTAAACTTGATTTTGAAAAAGCCTATGATTGTGTAACCTGGAATTTCATGTTTAACTGTTGGAAAGCTTTGGATTTTGTCAGAAGTGAAGAAAGTGGATCAGGAGTTGCATCTCTACAGTAAGCATTTCAGTTTGAATGGCAACCCTACTTCAGAGTTCAATACTGAGAGGGGTGTGAGGCAAGGGGATCCATTGTCCCATTTCTGTTCAATTTGATAGTGGAAGGCCTTAACATTCTCATCATGAGAGCTAAGGACCTTGGTTTGTTAAAAAGGGACTAAAACTGGCACTAATGAGGTTAATGTATCTCATTTACAATTTGTGGATGATACTATTCTCTTCTATGAGGCTGAATGGGAGGAATTTTTATGCATAAAGAGATTATTGAGGTGTTTTGAGGTGATCTCTGGTTTAAAAATTAACTATTGCAAGGGTATGGTGATCGGTGTGGGTTTAGAGGATGGGATTCTCAGTGACTTTGTTGATCCACTCAATTGTTCCAAACAAGAGTTACCTTTAGCTTTCTGGGCATGCCACTTAGAGCCAGTCCTAGATTAAAGTCTACCTGGAGCCTTATAGTCAAGAAGTTCAAGATGAGGGTTGCATCTTGGAAGAGGAGGCACTTATCTTTTGGGGGCAGATTGACACTCATCAAATCTGTGTTGTCTAGTTTGCTAGTGTACTACCTATCCTTGTTTAGGATGCCTATAGGTGTGGCCAAAGAACTTGATTGAATACAAGCTTCTTTGTGTGTGTGTGTGTGTGTGTGTGTGTGTGTGTGTGTGTGTGGTGGGGGGGTGTGGGGGAGGATCTTAGCTGAAGAGAAAACTTCATATGGTTAAGTGGAGTGATATAACTAAAGATAAGAAAATGGCTTTGGCATTAAAAGATTGAGTGATATGAATCTGTGCCTTCTTATCAAATGGTGGTGGAGATTTGGGAATGTAGATAGAGCTCTATGAAAGGATATCCTCTGCAACAAATATAACTATTCCACCACCAACTGGCTCCCATCATTTGATCCACAAGCCAGAGTGTCAAGAGTGTGGAAAGACATCTTGTCAGTAGCATCATCCAATCCAAATGTTCTTGTTTCTTTCAATCCAATATCAGTATTCATCTTGGAAATGGGGTTAGAAGTCTGTTCTGGATTGACAGATGGTTTGGGGATGTATGTCTTAAAGAGGCATTCCCAAGATTGTATTCTTTGTCATTAGAGAAATATGATCTGTGTTGGATTTTTTCAACAGAAAATCCATTTTAGGTGATTGGCATTTCTCCTTTGTAAGACATTTGTTTGCTTGGGAAGTGGATGAGTGTGCTCAGCTTACTCTTTTACTTCAATCTTTGTCCTATTTTGAGAGTAGCAGAGGTTGACAGATTGGTTTGGAAAGCTGGAACCTCAAGATTTGTTTTCTGTAAAGTTATGAACCATGGGTACTTCGACAAACATGTCGTACCTGTACTGGGTATTTACTAGCTTATGATACTTGATATGGTATTTCTGCATACGTACTGGGTACCTCAAACACGTATCTATATTTTTTCTTCTTAATTTTTGGCATACCCAGATGTACCTACTATATACCTAAGTCGTACCGTATCTCAGTCGAAACAATATTTTCTCCTACTAAACAACGCCCAAATAGTATACATTAATTACAGAGATAAAATTCATTTCATTAGGGGTGCCTCTATTTACACACCATCTTTCATCTTAAGGCACATCATTAATTAATTTATTTTTTATTACAATATTAACCTAATGTAAAATGACCACAAAGGATAAAGGGCTATGATACACACCTTACATAATACGCACCAATTACTCATTGCACACCACATCCAATTTTGATTTTTTTATTTTTCACTCAATACACACTATCAATTTTTAAATATTCCCAAAATATCCTCATAACCATAACCATAACCCTAACTATACCCCGCAGTCGCAGTCGCAGCTGCAGCCGCCGCCATCAACTGTTACCGTTAGCCATCCTACCTCTTTCTGCCGTCGCTACCTTCCAACCGACACCATCCCCTTTTTTGTTTCCATCCCTAATCCATTTGCGCCCCTGCCATGGTAGCAACTCGTGCTACCATTTCCTTCACTGCTGACATTGCAACTCGTATCTCTCTCACCCCCGTCACCCCTCTCCAGCCCCGTTGGCCAACTTCTACCGCTTCCTGTCATCTCGATCTCCTCCACAGCGTGACTCAGTTCCTCTACTCCATCATTTGATCTGCAGTTACGAGAGAGAGAGAGAGAGACACTTGGGTTTCCAGATCTAGGGTTTGAAGAGAAGAAGAAGAAAAAGAAGAAGAAGAAAAAGAAAGGGCTATGGGTGGAAATAAGAGGAGAGAGGAGCTGCAAGTGGAGCTGGGATTTGTAGAGAAGAGGTGCTGATTGAAGGGGATTCGGAGGGGCAACGCTGGTGGCAGTAGTGAGGAGATGTTAGGGTTTAGGATTAAAGTTGGGGTAGGGGAGATGGGGATAGCAGGGGATGGCTTATCGGAGTTAGGGATGGCGGAGGAGGTGCGGTCGAAGCTGGTAATGGCTGTGACAGCGACGGGTGGCAAGTGGGCGGCGACGATGACGGTTAAGGTTAGGGTTAGGACTAGTGGGGGTGGGTTGTGTGGATAGAGAAATTTGTGTGAAGGTTAAAATTGTAATTAACTAGAAGGATAAAGATGTAATAATTTTTTTTTAAGGAAATGGAAGATTGAAGATTGTGGGTGGGGCGCGTGAATAAGGGTAAAGATGGAAGATTGTGGTGTGTATTGAGCAAATTTCTTATTTATCAAATTATTAAAAGTGTGCCTTGAGTAGTGGTGTGCCTTGAGATGAAATGTGGTGTGTAAATAGAAGCACCCTTTCATTAGACTTTTTTTTTATTTTTAGTTTTATACTTAGCATGATTTTAAAATTAAGATATAGTTTGTAAGTTGATGTTAATTATAAGTTGGATCTTAACAAACTAAACCATTTAATCCATTTTGCATTACTCGAAATTAAAAATAAATATTTTTTTTACAAACGTACCAAGGCGTACTCGTACTCTATTTTTTTTTGGATTTTTCTATATCGACGTACCCGTATTGTACCAGTACCAGTACTCGTACCCGTACCCATGCTTCATGGATGTAAAGTCAGTGTATGATTGGCTTAACTCGATTTCAGGTCCATTGCCTTATGTACCTCGGTTGATTTGGAAAATTTTACTCCTCCAAAGATGCAATTCACATTGTTGGTTGGCATGGAAGGGTAGGTTAAAAACATCAGTTTATTTACAAAGCTTCGGTGTTCTGGATCCTATTGTTGGCTCTTTATGCTTCTTTTGTAACTCTTTTGAGAAAGATGTGAACCATTTGCTACTGCATTGCCCATTTGCTTGGAAAATCTGGACAGAGATTCTATGGGTGGTTCCACAGCCTGTTACTAATCTGCTAGAATGGTAGGAAGGTTTCAAGTTTAAGAAGCTGGCAAAGAGCATTTGGGAGGCAATTCCATTTGCTGTAGTGTGGAATTTGTGGAAGGTTAGAAATGGGTGTTAAGTTTGCTGTAGCTACTGTCATATGGGATAGCTTGTGTGAATCGATAAAAATATACATAGCCTTATGGGTCAAGTACCATGTCAAAGGGGTAAGTTACTCAGTTACTGACTCAGTGTTTAGACTAAAATCTATTAGGGCCTGTTAGTTGCTTGTGTTTGTGAGCACCTTGGTTTGTTGGTTGCATTACTTTCTCTATTTTGGTTAAGCTCTCCTCAACTTTGGTGGAGTAGGTGCTGCAGATGATAGAGGGTGGGTCTTTTTGTGCCAATTTAATTGGGATGAAAGGATTTCACTTTGATGCTTATACACTTGCTAGATTTTTGTCTTTATTAATGTATGATGTACGGATTTTTCTTGATTCTTATTCAATAAAACTTTTTTTTTTTTGCTGATAAAAAAATATCTTAGAAATTAGAAGGAGAAATTACTAGTCAAGATAGATTTTGAAAAATTATTACACATTAATAAAAAAATTATAATTATAATTATTAATTTTTATAATATTTATCACTTGTGACACGATAAGGTGTACTTTCCTAAATTACAAAAGCAAATCATGTAAGAATGGCTAGACCTCTCAAATCATGGACATTAAAGTCGGGCAACCAAAAATGCAAGTCAAGAGTTGCTTATAGACATGTCAAACATGAGACACGTTTATGAGGGCTCCCTTAAAGTCAAGTCTACTCATAATAATAGGAAAAAAAAAAAAAAAACAGAGTAAGAGCAAATTCACTATAACTCTCAATATTTTATGGGAGAAAAAACTACACTTACCTTGTGTGATGTTGAGAAATTACTCATTGCTCCAAGGCACCCCGTCCGTCATATGTGGCAGGTGGTGCCTCACACCAATCAAATAGGGCCATCTCAGACTGATGTCAGTGTTACAAGTCAACAAATATCAATTAAGTCAAAGTCAAGTTAAACCATAATCATACAGTACCTAATGCACATTAAGAAATTCTTATATGGGTAAGGAAGATCATGTAGTTATGTACCCATTCAATAGTGTATTATCATTTCTCCACTATTTCTTTATTTTTAGGTTCATATAATTGTTAAGTCCTCTACTATTGATTGGATAGATTGTCTGTGGGGATATATTTTTGAGTACCAACACGTGGCAAGGTGACGCCGACGTGTCAGCCGAGGTGCCACGTGTCCAGGTCATGACGCCGAGGTGATCTTGGTTAAGCCAAGGTTATCTCTGAAGATATCGGAATCCGAGATAAGCGGATAAGGCACAAGAGTTCCAGAATGAGAGAGAACTTCAGTTAGAAAAGGATAAGACTCTTAGGGAGTTTATCCTAATCCTACTGGGAGTCCAAGATTGATAGTAATCCTAAGTCCATTAGAGCTAGGCTCCTGTTGGGACAAGGATTGAGTTAGCTATAGAAGAAAGGCACCCCCATGGGTCTAAGGTACGCAATTTATATTCTGTCTAGTGAGTTAAGCACTATTGATTATCTTTGAGAGATATACTGACTTGATTGTCGAAGTGCCCCCGGGTGGACGAACCACCGCCGGAATCTTCTCTTTCTATTACAGGTTAGCCAGGTGTCATCTATTCTGCCAGTGTTCTCCAGCTGAATACTGAGTTGGGCAGTGTGATCGGAAAATCACTCACATAATTTGGCGCCGTCTGTAGGAAAGAAAGTAGAATAGATGGCCAGTAACAGACAGAAGGAAAAGATTGGGGACGACACTCCTACTGGGAGTGGGAGACCTATTGACTTTGATATCACAGGAGACGAATGCAACGCAGAAACTCGTGACCAGAATCACGAAGTAAAAGACGTCAGCCAGACTGGTGACACACCAAAGAAGACAGATCGAAGTGGATACTACAACGAGGACAACCTCCAGGTTTGGAAGGATAGGTGCCTACGAAGGGACGAAGAGGTAAAAGAGATGGTAAACAAATTGATAGACCTGCAGTCGATCGTCAATTTCATGATGCAAAATAACATCATGCAGCCACCGTTCCCACTGCAAGACACGCCGATTCCAGCGGCCAATGCCTAGAAGGGAGGGCAGAAAACAATCCCCGTAGCCCCTCAGCACAACGGGAGCGAAAAATACTCACACTGACCTTCTAGGGAAGTCGGACGAAGAGAGTCAAGAAGAGAAGAATCACGGAGGACGCACCGCACAAAGGAGGCAGACCCCAAAGGACATCGGCATGTTCAGGGGCAGGCACTTTGCTTCGACACAACTCATGGAGAAGGGTCGAAAAGAACTCACCACGAAGCTGAAAGTAGCGCACCAAAAAGACTGAAAGCAGGAGATAGCCGAGCTCCTAGACGGACGAAGGAGGAGTTAAGAGATTACCTCAAGAGGAAGCAACAGAACGCCGAGGCCGAGGTAATCTCCCCAGATAAGCCGAGGACACCATTCTCAGTGGAATTGGACATGTTTGAGGCACCGAAGAGATTCAGTATGCCGAGGTTTCAAATATACGATGGTAAGTCAGACCCCAACTTCCACGTTGGACTATATTTGAACTCAATGGCATTGTATAGTGGGAACGAGCTGTTACTCTGCAAAGTGTTCCCCTTATCTTTCGGAGAGATTGTATTAGATTGGTTCCACAAATTACCGAAGGGAAGCGTGAAGACTTGGGAAGGCCTGGCCGAGATGTTTGTGGCTAGGTTCGTGACAAACAAACTACAGCCATTAAGGGTGGACGCATTGATGGCTCTGAAGATCAGCAAGGTTGAAGGCCTTAGGGCCTATGCAAAAAGATATTACGAGGTGTTCAATCGAATACCCGAATGTAACCAAGCGGTGGTGGTCATATCCTTCAAGAACGGCCTGAAAGACAACTGTCCACTACGAAAGTCTTTGGCAAAGACGTTGCCAAAAAGTATGGAAGAGCTCATGGCGAGAATCGAGAAGTACGCCAGAGCCGAAGAAGACACGTCGGGAACTAGGGAGATAAAACAAGAGAAAGGAAACGGCTCACCGAAGCGAGGCCGAGGTAACAATGGATCGAGCAAACAAGAAACAGAGCTGAGGGCCACACAGGCAGTAACAACTGTGTTCCAAATCCCGATTCCCAAAGTCTTGGACCGGATTCGGAACCAACCCTATTTCAGAACACCAGCGAAGGCACCAGGAGAATTTATGGGAAGGAAGTTGGCAGACATTGTGCTTACGACAATGAAGATGGGCACACGACTTAGGGTTGTAGAGCCCTGAAAACACACTTGGAAGCACTGGTGAGGCAAGGCCATCTGAGAAACCTCATCGATGAGGCCAGGACAAGGAAAGAACAGGCAAGATTGCCTCAGGCGGCAGCAGCTCCTCCTCCCCTAGCACCACAACCTCAGGCAGGAGGACCTCGGGTAGTCAATCTGATTCACTCGAAGGTCAACGAGAACGAGATTAGGGGGGAGACCCAGAAAGTGAAGCACCTGCAACATGTCTACCAAGTCGAGGAGAAGAGACATCGGGCAGAGGAGCGCCAAGGACCAGTAGTGTCCTTTTTAGAAGCGGACCTTGAGATGATATAACATCCGCATAATGATGCCTTGGTAGTATCCCTCTAGGTTGGGGAGTGCCAAGTAAAACGCATCCTGATTGACCAAGGCAGCTCTTGCGACATCATGTACGTTCGATGTTACAAGGAGCTCGGCCTTCACCCAGACGATATGGAGCAATCCAATAGCCCAATGGTCAGGTTCAATGGAATGCAGACATGGCCACTGGGAACAACTAGCATGGAGGTACAAGCGGGCACCAGGAAGGTAACAACAGAGTTCACCATAATCGACACACCCTCTCCTTACAACATCATCTTGGGAAGGCCATGGTTGCATGCAATGAGGGCAGTTCCCTCAACATTGCATCAACTATTGCGATTCGCAACAGAGCATGGGATAGAGGAAGTTAGAGGCGATCAACTGTAGGCGAAGAATTGCTCTATGGAAGCAATGAAATCTACCTGCAGCATACGAGAGCCAGAAAAGGCAGATATTGAAGATGAGGACGTGGAAGTCCTAGAAGACGTCGGCAAGGAGCCAGCTGAGAAGAGCGAAGAGGCACTGAAGAAAATCCTCGTCTAGGATGGGGATGAAGAACGCTTCTTTCCTCTCGGCTCGAGTTTAGCCGAAGAAGAGGAAAAATAGTTGGAAGCTTTTTTGAGAGTAAATATTGAGGTGTTTACTTGGACACCTTACGAAATGCCTGGCATTGACCCCGAGGTCACCTTCCACAAGCTGAATGTTGACAGGTCGGCCAAACTTGTAATTCAACGAGCCAGAAGACCGACGTTGATGCATGTCGAAGCAGTAGAGGAAGAAGTAGACAGACTTCTGGAGGCCAGGGCCATTGGAGAAGTTCACTACCCGACATGGCTATCCAATACAGTGGTGGTAAAGAAGAAGAACGGTAAATGGAGGGTCTGCGTAGACTTTACCAGCCTCAATAAAGCCTGTCCCAAAGACGGCTTTCCTCTATCCAAGATTGATCAACTAGTAGATGCCACTTCAGGGCATGGAAGAATGAGCTTCCTAGATGCCTACAGGGGGTACCACCAGATAGCCATGTACCCCTCAGACAAAGAGAAGACCGCGTTCATCACCTCAAAAGGCCTGTACTGTTACAGAGTAATGCCTTTTGGATTGAAAAAAGCTGGAGCAACTTACCAAAGGCTGGTAACCAAAATGTTCAAACACCTGATTGGCCGAACAGTAGAAGTCTACATCGACGACATGGTCATTAAGACCAAGGAACCTGAGGGTCATCTCGCCGATCTAAAAGCAGTCTTTGAAATCCTTAAAACATATCGGCTCCGACTCAATGCATCGAAGTGTGCATTTAGAGTTGGATTTGGTAAGTTTTTAGGATACCTGGTGACCAGAAGGGACATCGAGGCCAGCCCAGATCAAATCAAGGCCATCCTAGAGTTGAAGAGCTCGACATCGGCAAAACAGGTGCAGATGCTAATTGGAAGGGCCGCAGCCCTGAATAGGTTCATAAGCAGAAGCTCAGACAAATGCAGACCTTTCTTCAACTTGGTGAAGAAAGCCACAGACTTCCTGTGGACCAAAGAATGCGAGGCCGCCTTGGCCGACCTGAAGAAGTACTTGACCACAGCTCCAGTTCTTTCAAATCCAGAACCTGGGGAGGAGCTGTTCCTGTACTTAGCCGTTTCATAACATGCGATAAGTGCAGTACTAATCCGAGAAGAAAAAGGGGAGCACAGGGCAGTTTACTATGTAAGAAAAACCCTAGCCGACGCAGAAACGAGGTATCTACCCTTAGAGAAATTGGCACTAGCTTTAGTAATGGCTTCAAAGAAGTTGAACCATTACTTCCAGGCCCATAAAATTGTGGTGCTAACAGAGCACCCCTTGAAGTCCTTACTACAACAAGGAGACCTGACAGGAAGAATAGCCAGGTGGGCAGTCACCCTAGGCCAGTATGACCTCGAGTACAGGCCAAGGATAGCAATCAAAGGCCAGGTTCTGGCCGACTTCGTGGCCGAGTTCACGCCAGAATCCATCGAACATCGGGCTCCGTTGAGCTAGGATGAACGATGTCCAACCAAGCAAAGAGAAGCTCAGTTAAAGGCGAAAGAACAAAGAAAAGAGGAAAAACTTAGACCCTGCAGCATTTACATCGGCGACTCCTTTCGGCTATTCGTTGATGGGAGTTCAAACCGACAGGGAGCGGGGCCAAGAGTAGTGCTTATATCTCCAGATGGACAGATAGTGGAACAGTCCATTCGTTTGGGGTTCAAAGCCTCAAACAACAAAGTAGAATATGAAGCACTCATTGCAGAACTGAAGCTGGCAGCAGCAGTAGAAGCAGACGAGGTAATAGTCTTCTGTGACTCCCAGGTCATTGTCAACCAGACAATGGGCGAGTTTGCTGCCCGAGATGAACGGATGTCGGCCTATGCAAAGGAGCTCATCAGGCTGGCAGCCTTGTTTCAGAACTGTCGACTACTATAGGTCAGCCGAGATGATAACAGCCACGCCGATGTGTTGGTCTATCTAGCCAGTACAGTACAACCTGGAAAAGCAAGGACAATAATGATCGACTATATGTCGGGCCCAAGCGTCGAGCCACTGTCCACAGAGCATGAAGCAATGTGCGTGGACATGAGACCAAGCTGGATGGATGCAATTGTTACATTCTTGAAAGAAAGAAAGCTGCCAGACGACCACAAGGAGCCACACAAGATCAGATTGAAGTCGGCAAGATTCAGTCTGACAGCAGAGGGGTATCTCTACAGAAGGTCCTTCACTGGACCCCTTTTAAAGTGCGTACATCCTTTACAAGTTGAAGATTTTTTATATGAAATTCATGAAGGAATTTGTGGAAGCCACGCTGGGGGCAGATCACTCGCCCATAGGGCCATTACCGGGGGGTATTGGTGGCCTTACATGCAGAAGGATGCAAAAGCCTATGTAAAGAGGTGTGAACAATGCCAAAGGTTTGCACCTCTGATACACCAGTCAGCAGCAGACCTGAACCCTGTATCCAGTCCTTGGCCATTTGCCCAATGGGGCATGGATCTCGTCGGGCAACTGCCCCAAGCAACTGGACAAAGGAAGTACTTGCTGGTAGCAACAGATTACTTCACTAAATGGATAGAAGCTGAACCTCTTGCCAAAATCTGAGATGTGGACGTAAAGAACTTCATTTGGAAGAACATTATCACCAGGTTTGGGATTCTAAGAGAAATTGTTGTAGACAATGGAACTCAATTTGACAGTAAGCTAATCAAGAACTTTTGTGCAAAGTTCAAGATCAAGAACTACTTTTCAACCCCAAGCTTTCCACAAAGTAATGGACAAGCAGAAGCATCCAACAAAGTAATTTTGGATGGGATAAAGAAGAGGCTACAGGCAGCAAAAGGAAAGTGGGTAGACGAATTGCCCAATGTACTCTGGGCATATCGAATTACGCCGAGAAGATCAACAGGAGAATCCCCCTTCGCCATGGCTTATGGCACAGAAGCAGTCATTCCGCTAGAGATCGGTATCCCAGGAATCAGAACCCAGGGAGTAGAGAACGGAACTAATGATGTACTTTTAGCCCGAGATCTGGATCTTCTAGAAGAACGAAGGGAAAAAGCTGCGATTCAGCTCGCAGCGTACAAGCAGCAGCTTGCCAGAGCTTATAACAAGAGGGTTAACCCAAAGGAGTTCCACGTCGGCGACCTGGTCTTGAGAAAAGTTGTCGGCAACAAGAAGGATCCCAGAGAGGGCAAGCTTGGCCCAAATTGGGAAGGACCCTACAGAATCATCTCGGTACTGGGTAATGGGGCATATCGGCTTGAAGATAATGAGGGCCAAGAGTTGCCAAGACCTTGGAACACTTGTAATTTGAAATTTTTCTATCATTAGAATTTCTTTGTTACTTTGCCATTTGCCGAAATAAATAAATAAAGCTTCAGCGGTTCACCTTTCAAAATACTTGACATTATCTCTAGACTACATGCATAATGAGAACCCAAGTGGAACTCAGGTTCACATTAGGGGGCAGAGAGAAGAAGAATATGTTTAATACTTGTTGAAATTTGTGGACAATTTACAAGTTAAAGTTAAACCGAAATCATTGTTTAACACTTGTTGAAATTTGTGGACAATTTACAAGGTGAAGTTAAACCGAGATCATTGTTTAAGACTTGTTGAAATTTGTGGACAATTTAAAGTTAAAGTTAAACCGAAATCATTATTTAACACTTGTTGAAATTTGTGGACAATTTACAAGGTGAAGTTAAACCGAGATCATTGTTTAACACTTGTTGAAATTTGTGGACAATTTACAAGTTAAAGTTAAACCGAAAATTGTTTAACACTTGTTGAAATTTGTGGACAATTTACAAGGTGAAGTTAAACCAAGATCATTGTTTAACACTTGTTGAAATTTGTGGACAATTTACAAGTTAAAGTTAAACTAAAATCATTGTTTAACACTTGTTGAAATTTGTAGACAATTTAAATCGAAATCATTGTTTAACACTTGTTGAAATTTGTGGACAATTTACAAGGTGACGTTAAACTGAGATCATTGTTTAACACTTGTTGAAATTTGTGGACAATTTACAAGTTAAAGTTAAACCGAAATCATTGTTTAACACTTGTTGAAATTTGTGGACAATTTACAAGTTGAAGTTAAACCGATATCATTGTTTAACACTTGTTGAAATTTGTGGACAATTTACAAGGTGAAGTTAAATCGAGATCATTGTTTAACACTTGTTGAAATTTGTGGACAATTTACAAGTTAAAGTTAAACCGAGATCATTGTTTAACACTTGTTGAAATTTGTGGACAATTTACAAGTTGAAGTTGAACCGAGATCATTGTTTAACACTTGTTGAAATTTGTGGACAATTTACAAGTTGAAGTTAATCCGAGATGATATCTAACACTTGTTGAAATTTGTGGACAATTTACAAGATGGAAGACTAAGGTTAAATACTTGTCAAAATTTTATACCTTCAAAGTGAAACCAAGATTGTGCCGAGAAAGGTAGTTAGGTACTTGCCGAGATAAATCATCGGTTTGTACAATCGAGGTGTGTCACCCTAAGAAGGTTGCACAAGGATTGAAGTGTATATTGAAGACATGCCAAAACTTCTAAGTATAGAATCATGCAAGAGCAGTAAAGAGAAGACAAAGATACAAGCACTCAGAGAAGGAAAGTTGTATTAATATTCAGAAAAGGCACGTCGGCCAAAAGCTTACAATCGTTCCCAAAAAAAGAAAAGCAAAACTAAGAGTCTTCAGCAGGCTGGGCTTGGACCTCGGAGGATTACTGAGAAGACATCTAGGCAACCTTCTCGGCTGCAAGTTCAGTGTCGATTTCTTGCAGGGTTTCATCTAGGTTCTTATCAACAAGAGGAACATCGGATAAAGCTTTCTCAGGAGCAGCATCTTTGCGAACCTCCTCATCCTCCTCATCTTGAGTCAAGTCCAGGACTTGCTCATTTTGAGGAGGAGACTTGGCCCCAGCAGCATCTTTGGACTTCCTTACCAAAACTTCCTCCTCAGCCTCATCCTTAGAATTAGATTCATCATCAGATTGAGCTAGAGTTGGAGTTGGAGGGAATGGAAGAGGAATGGCGTCGGCTTTCCGAAGAGGCGAGTCCTTGGGGACCTCAAGCTTTTTCAGAAGAGACATCCAACCAAGGGAGAAACTCCTGTTGCATGCCTGCTTCACCTGCCTTTCGTAGGCCTCCGTGACATCGGCCATGCCTTGAGCATATGCCTTCTCATCGGCATCCTTGATTTCGGCTTCTTTCGTGGCCAAGCCCTCTTGAAGCTCTTTTTGGGCCTGGTCCATCTTTTCCTCGGCCTCTCTTTTTTGGGCCTCAGAAACCTTCCTGATGGCCTTGGCAGATTCAGCCTTTTCTTCAGCATGGGTTTGGGCTTTGATTGCAGCCTCGACTTGGTCCTCCAACTTCTTCATCTTCGATTGTAAACTCTTGTTGGCCTTTTGAAGACATGAGACCTCCCTCTTCATTTCGGCCAGCTTCTCCCGGTTCTCGAAAGACTGAATTGAGAAGGAACGAGCATGCTGAATGGCCTGAAATTGAACAAAACGAAAGTTATTAGCAAATTTCTAAGTATGAAAAAGAAGGAAAAAAGTGCCAGATGAAAGACACTTACTTGAACAGAACGCTGAAGCATCAAGGCATAGTTCTCGTACTCGCTGAACTCGGCGTTTCGCTTCAGATCGCCTGGAAGAAGCAGAGCAGTACTGAGCGCAACGCCGACATTGATATCATCGGCGCTATCACTAGCCATAACGGGCTTATCTTCCAAAGTGATTTCGGGGGCCTAGGGGGCATCAGGCTTTTTAGACCCCGAGGTTGTTGAAGAAGATGACCTCGGCCTTTTGGATTTGGTGGATTCAGATGGAAGTGTTTCAGCGGACCTCTTCGCGGGGGTAGAGGCAGTCTTCTCACTCGGAGCCAGTTTAGAAATTGGCAGGATATCCTCAGAATCGGTCTGAGTCACCTTTGCCTTGGGTTGAGCCTTTTTGGTTTGTTTTGGCTTTGGTGGAAGTTGGGTTTGTGTTGGTTGTGCATCAATGTCAGAAGGGATGCTGGCCAAGAGATCTTTTACAACTGGTTTTGGGCGACCCATCTCAGCAGTAGAAACTGATCGGCTTTGACGGCGGCGTTGGGATATTGGAATCAAGTATGGAGCTGAGGTTGACGATTGCTCAGCTGGATCAGAGGTTGACGCATGGTCTGTCCGAGATGTGGATGCGGTTTGTGGAGTTGTGGCAGATGGTGGAGAAAGGCTTTTCTTCTTCCTCCTAGGGACGTCGGGCAGAGCTGACTTGAATGTTGGAATAAAATTGAGAAGCAGGGGCGCCGTTCATTTATGGACTGGCAGGTCCAAGAGTTTCTTCAAATCCTTGCTGGGAATGAAGGATTGGCAAAAGTTTTTTGGTGGCTTAGGAACAGTGCAAGACAAACAGACATTAAGAAATAGATAAAGTATGAAAGACTTTAAAAAACAAAGTAGGTATGAAAGACTTTAAAAAACAAAGTAGGTATGAATACAGGGCTCTTACCATTGCCCTCTACAAAGACTGATTGAAGGAGAGGGAAGAGATGGAGATCTTCATCTGGGGCAAACTCCCAGTTCCCCGAAGTAATGAAATAATCATCCCCAGCTCCCTTGTTGGAGTCAGGGAGGTCGGCAACGATTTTGTATTCAGTGGACCTCGGCTTGAGGTAGTAAACGTAGCCAGTGTCTTTTTTAAGGCCACACATAGTATAGCAATATTGGATGTCGGTTAATGTGATCCTAGCATTTTCTTGTTTGGCTAAGGCTATGATACCATTGATGGTTTGATAAGAATTAATGGAAAGTTGCATTGGGTTCAACTTGTAATAATAACGTATTTCACGGAAAAGGATGTTGAGTGGGAGCCGAAGTCCACACTCAATGAAGGCTACCACAGGGAAAGGCATGGAGTGATCAGTAGGCATGATGAAGTCATCATCCCCAGCCAACCTCAGATGGACGTCGGCTGGGATTTCAAACTCTTGTCTAAAGAATTTTAGTTTGGATGGGGTGTTTACCCTATGTTTCCACATAACCATGATGTCGGCTTAAATGGAGATATCGGATTTCAGGAAGAGGTATTTTTGGAAGGCTTAAAGGACCTCGGCCAAAAACCTAAAAGTACACTTTGGTAAGAGTTTGTATGGATCTAGAGGGAGTTCGTTTCAATTTTTCCTAAATTGTGGGTTCTATAGACAAATCTCAAACCTAAAGCTATGGAGATGAAGATTGAAGGAACGAATCTGGAAAACAGGAAAACAGGGATCCGTTTCAGCAGCAAGAATGGTGATGAAGACATCAAGAAATCAAGACAAAAAGTTTGCATAAGTTTATCAGGCCAAGAACAGTGGCAAAAACCAACATGTATGTGGACAGTGCGAGTATTCAAGACATGGACAAAGAGCAAAGATATGAAATAAACATGCTCAGATACATGATTCGTGAATTGAATATTCGAATAAAATAACAATGGCAACTAATGATGAAGCAAAATTTCATGGAACACAACAAGAACTGAAAAACCAGGAGGAATGGTGACTTACCAGAGAAAAGAAGCCGGTGTGAGGATTGCCGAGATCAGGTGACGGTCGTGAAGGCAACAGAACAATAGAAAATCCACTGGAAGGGATGAATAGAATGAGTTACAGAGCAAGGAGAGCTTGAACAATGGAGGATTTGGAGAGAAAAGCTAAAGAGAGAGAGCAACAGAGGCAATGAAAAGTGAAAGGGCAAAAAATGGAAACAAATTTTGTTAAAAATTGGAAACGGCGGCAAAAAGGCCATCAATGCGCCTAGGAGGACGGCTTTGTCAGACGGCGCACGTAGGCGCGAGACTGTTTTTAGGCGTGTCGCAGGTACAATCCAATATAGGAAAGACGCGTGTCGTAAACGGTTGAATTATTGTGTGACAGCTCATACGCGTGAAAGGGTTCTTGAAATTCTTGTTCTTTAACAAAGACATGTCGGCCAACATAATGATCTCGGCTGAAATACTGTAAATCGACATACTGGAAGAAAGGAATGATATAGGTTCCATCACCTCAGAATGCCGAGGCAATAGAACCTAGGGGGCAGTTGTGGGGATATATTTTTTAGTACCAACACGTGGCAAGGTGATGCCGACGTGTCAGCCGAGGTGCCACGTGTCCAGGTCATGACGCCGAGGTGATCTCGGTTAAGCCGATGTTATCTCCGAAGATATCAGAATCCGAGATAAGCGGATAACGCACAAGAGTCGCAGAATGAGAGAAGAATTCAGTTAGAAAAGGATAAGACTCTTAGGGAGTTTATCCTAATCCTACTGGGAGTCCAAGATTGATAGTAATCCTAAGTCCATTAGAGCTAGGCTCCTGTTGGGACAAGGATTGAGTTAGCTATAGAAGAAAGGCACCCCCATGGGTCTAAGGTACGCAATTTATATTCTGTCTAGTGAGTTAAGCACTATTGATTATCTTTGAGAGATATACTGACTTGATCGTCGGGGTGCCCCCGGGTGGACGAACCACCGCCGGAATCTTCTCTTTCTGTTACAGGTTAGTCAGGTGTCATCTATTCTGCCAGTGTTCTCCAGCTGAATATTGAGTTGGGCAGTGTGATCGGAAAATCACTCACACACCGTCAATACAAAATTCTTTAAGGACAATATAATTACTCTTGTTTAATGCTTTCTAAATCTCTCTCTCATTTCATCTTTTTAATTTCTTCAACCGACGCTCAAATCTAATTAAAAATTTGAATTTAACTCCCAAAAACTCATAGCCAAAAAAGAGAATCATTATCTTTCCCACTTCCAAAACATCCACAAACTTTGCAGTTGAAAGCCACCATATGTATTCTAAAAACACTTGGACAACAGAGGGCATGTTTTGAGGGAATGTTGTGTGCTGCTGCAATTTCATTTTCTTTTTATCTTGATTTTTGACACAAATAAACAAAAATAATTCACTACAAGAAATTGCATTTTTCGCAACGCAACAAAATATGTTGCTAAAAGGGAAAATTCGTTGGCAAAGAATTTTACCGACACACAAAGCTACGTTGGCAACCCGTAGGCAAAAGTGAGTTGGCAAAAGTTTTTGCCGACGAAATTATCATTGCGTTGGTAAAAGTAATGCCTTTAGCGACGAACATAGTCGTCGATAAAAGTCTTCATCCATTGTCGGCAATTTACCATGTGTCGGTAAAAGTCATTCAAATATGATGATTGTGTGGCACTTTTCGCGATGCAAATTTGCATGGGCAAAAGATATACTTTTAGCAACAACATATGCGTCAGCAAAAGTACACTTTTGGTGACACATTTACGCCGGTAAATGTTGCCATTTGCCGACGATTTGTTTGTCGCTAAAGCTTTACTTTTGGCAACGACAAATTGGCGTTGGCAAAAAATACACTTCTACCAACACAATATGAGTGGGCAAAAGTAACTTTTAGCGACACATTTACGTCGGTAAATGTTGCCATTTGCCAACGATTTGGTCGTCAATAAAGCTTTAGTTTTGGCAACGACAAATTGGCATTGACAAAAAATACACTTTTAGCAACACAATATGAGTAGGCAAAAATAAACTTTTGGCTACACATTTACCGACAAGTTGTTTGTCGAGAAAGCTTTACTTTTTGGCAACGACAAATTTGTAGTGGCAAAAAAAATTAAAAATCATATATATTTTTTAATAATATTTTCATATTTACAAGAGGCATCCCTCAGGCACTACTATTACAAACTAATAACATTGATATTAAATCACCTAAAGTTGATGTGTAGGCAAAAAAACACTACTGATGTCACCCCCCAAACCCGCCCCTAAAAGTTTCGGGCATGACTTATTTAGAAACGGACACTTAACCTGATATACATAATATATGGGGCCTGGACAGAAGCATTAATAAAATTAAATAACATAAAACATCATCCATTGAGCTACCACTACTATGCCAGGACCGCAAACATTACATTAGGTAGATAATACACAGGAAGCATGCACCCGAGCTTTAGTTACAGTCATTCACATTCATACGAAAGTACTAAAGAAGAAAGGGGTTATTTACATTCAACCATAAGTAGACAATCAAAGCATAAACCAAAAACCTAGTTAAAGCTTTACAAAATGCACAGGTTCCATCTTAAGTGGCTGGACACACTGAGGTTGACAAGAGATAGACAAGTCTCAAGGGTTAGGACTGGCTTTCTAGTTGGTTACCTACAGAAACAGACAAAATACAGAGTGAGTAAAACTCAGTGAATAATAGCACATAAATAATGTAATGATTAACTTAAATAACAAAGCATATAACTGTGGAGGCATATGATTAATTACATTCTGTAGTCATTTCTAGAACGGCCATGGGCCCAATTTCCTTAACCGAGTGGCTTTAAGCCCAGTAATACACAGAACGACCATCGGCCCAGAGATAACAGAACGGTCTATTGGCCCAGAAATAACAGAACGGCCTAACGGCCCAGAAATAACAGAACGGCCTATCAGCCCAGAAATAACAGAATGGCCTAATGGCCTAGAAATAACAGAACGGCCTAGCGGCCCAGAAATAAATATGTATGGACTCAAGAGGTGGCTCGTACGGATTCTAGAGGTGGCTCCCACCAAAGTGTAGCACTTAGTTCTGTACAACACTTTGTTCCATACCAAAAATCATCAGAACAAATTAACTTCAGAATCATACAGAAAGTACATACATTCTTCCCATTATTCACATGAATTACCATCGGTAATATAAGTTTAACAGAGCGTTGCTGATAATTGTTAGCAAAAGGGAACCACATTCCAGAGATACGTAGATACCATAGTTTCATAATGCACATACATCCCATTTGCTTGTCATGAACCAATACCACTAGCTTGCAGATAATGGAATGTCAACATTAACTATCAACAGTAAACAAAATGTATGATCCAACGATGCACTTAGATTTCCTCATGGTTCTTTGTAGGTCGACATACTTGTCTCGTAATTAGCAGAACATTAATATTAACAATAGTCCGAAGGTAAAGGTACCATTACATCAATAGGTCAGAACAGTTGATATAATAACATGAATCACGTAACAATGTTATTGATACTCAATTCCTTTCGATTAACCAACTTCACAATGTTAATAGTTTTTATGCAATTCTTATGCAGAATCATGAGTAATTCATAGGATGGTACATTCACGATAATCATTAGCCATAGCCAGAATACAGCGTAGGTTCAGAGTCATACCAATGTTCACAAAAATCTTTCCATGTCCACATTGTTTCCCAATCAACATAATATTAACATAACTACGTTTGAAGCGCAGAGCGTTAATAAAAAGAATTATTAACGGTAATCAAATGTGCGATTACAGTACTATTACTCGCAGTGGTAGGTCTCTGATAGCGGTGGAACGATGTCCTCGTCTTGACCTACGAACACAATGCATATAACAGATTATGAGAATAAAACCAATCTCTTTTTATTCTTCACTCAATAGCTATGGTGGTTCTGGACTCATTAGTCCTCCATAGGTTATAATCCATGCCTCATAAGATAGGAGGAATCGATAGGAGAAAGGTTCAGACGAAGAAACGGTACAAACCGGTAACCAGAAAGTGAACAGTCGTCACTAATTTGGGCATAACTATTTCTGTATTTAAAATTTTGGAGTGAGACTACGACCATTGGAAACTAGACTTCTGGGGCTTGATTTTAGGCTCAAGAATCACTCAAAACGGAGTCCGGATGCAAAAGATATGCCTGTTCAAAGTTACTCAGTCTATGCTGAAACAGGGGTGGCCGCTCGTGCGCCCCAATTCCGCTCGAGCGGAAGAACCCGGCCGCTCGTGCGCCCAAAAACAGAATGAAAATCCCTTTTTCTTCTTCATGTCCGCTCGTGCAGTGCTGTGGCCGCTCGTGCGGTCTGCGCAAAAACATCAGTCCGAAAATGGGTCTTTTGCTCCAACACTTGATTCTTTCCATTCTTAAACTTAGTTCTAAACATAATTCACTCAAAAACATGTACAATTGCCTAATAACATGATAAACTAAAATCAACCAAGTATAATCTCCTCTCAAATAAAACAATCTATGTCTCAAATTAAAAATCCAACACTCATCTTTCTATATAATCAAACTTCCAAAATATATGCTCTCAAATCATAAGAATATATCTTACCTATGGTTGATTTTCACACCAAAACTTGTTATTCCACAAATCATTGTTAAGATTGGACCCAATTTAAACAAATTTAAGGAAACCAAAGTTCATTTCCATGAATTCAACCCATTTCACCCAAAATCCCAAAACACTAGTTCATTTACATTTTAAACTTCCAAATTAATCCTTGATTTCATGTAGTAATTGAATTATTACAAAGATAATAGTTAAAACCACATACCTTAACCCAAATCCTTGAATTCCCCCTTTAAAGCTCTTCAATCTCCAAACTTTCCCTCCTTCCTCTTTGAGTTCTCTCAAGAACTCTCTCTCTCTCTCTCTCTCACGGGTCTTCCCCATTTCTCTAGATATTTTTGGTTCAAAATAGATGAGTTCCAACAACTCCTAAGGCATCCATGTATATAAATACACACACACACACAAGATTAACACAAGGGAGAGCCAAACATGGCCTTACGAATCGTACGAAATTAAATTTCAATTAAACTTTTCAGATGACTCTAAAAATAACACTGATCATGAATATGCCCTCTATTCTGGTTTCTGAAACCTCTAAGGCTTTCAATTTGCAGTACAAAATTAACCACTCAAACGTGTATTAACGAATCAGACGAATTAGATTTTCAATTAATTTTCCCAATTAGTTCGAAAAATTCCCATTAGCATAACCAAGCACTCAATTTCGATTTCTGAACCCATAAAGGTCGGTAATTTCAATTTTAAAGCTGCGACTCAACAGATAATTCCTTAATTCGAACAGATATCATTAAATTAAAATGTATTAACCCACGAGGACATAAAAGGAATTTCAAATATAGATTTTGGGGTCG
Organism: Camellia sinensis; assembly: GCF_055761805.1. Taxonomy (NCBI): domain Eukaryota; kingdom Viridiplantae; phylum Streptophyta; class Magnoliopsida; order Ericales; family Theaceae; genus Camellia; species Camellia sinensis. The sequence goes on from NC_138965.1 coordinate 91,363,514, forward strand.
TCACAACTGAAAAATATGCTTTTGGAAGCGTTGTATAAAACCTAAAAGTGTAAACTCACTAAAATACTCAAATACATCCAAATTGTGAACCCATAGTAAAAACAGCAAATAACAAAATGAAAACATGAAACTAACAACAACCCAAATTTCCAGCAGACCAGCATCTAGTAGCAGCCCGCTTCCCAACAACATTGCAGCAGCAGCAGCCCAGCAAAATTCTGCAGCAGCACACCGGCAGCAGCAGCAGCAGCAGACCAGCAAAATTAAAGATAAGGAAGCATTATTCTTTGGGAAGAGACTCAAATTAATTAAATGTGGAAATCTATATAATTTTCAAGTGTGCCTTATGAGGGCATATTAGTTATTTATGTGCAACAGTAGATTCTTCCAAGCGATTTTGGATAGCAACACTTTCAAGTAAATAACTTGTCACAAATTCATGGTTTATTTACTTTGTAATTCATTTTCACCATATCAGAGAGTGTGGTTGAAGAATGATGTGGTAAATATCAATTACAAGAGTAACAATGCCTCAGATCAATTCCAGCAAATCTCATGACCTGAAGCAAATAGCTGTAATCACCTGAAGCAAGCAAGTCCTTCCATCAATCAGAAGGCGAGTTCTGGCAGCTTCTTCCTCTGCATATATAACATGACTTTTTCCATCCAACTGTGACAAATTGAAGTGACCAATTAAAATTATGTTATGCACTTATATTGAGATATACAATGCCGAATAAAAGCCAATTCATGATAGTTTAGGTATAAGACCATAACTATAGTGCAACATTAAATTGTGAATCTACAAATTTCAGCAGAGTCAGACATCAGAGAATACTGAAGAAAATGGCAGAGACAATAGATGCTTGCCTGCATCAATAAACCTCCATCACGTAGCGTATGTATCTCTGCCTCGATCTCTGACTGATTCATCTTCAATCTGTAACATAAGCTCAATCAAGATTTAATGCTAACTAAGTAAATAGAAACATGAATGGTAGCACACTTTCTCCTTTGCTTTCCAGATATGGTTCTTTGAAATTCAATATAAATTTTCAGTATATATTGTAATGTAAAGCTCTGGTTTAATTCATTTGAAACAGTTCAAAAACTAGGTAGGAGCCAAAACCTAGTCATCTTTCAGAAATATATATATATATATATATATATATATATATTTTAAAAACAATATATAATAGTCTCATAGGTCGTTATCAAGGAAAAACAATAAGTATTTCTATCCAGGTGTAAGCTAAGTATGTATTAGAATGTTCATACAAGATGCAGCTAAGTAAAAGTAGGATATCAAGCGCATAGGGATTACCGCAAGGTATTGATTTAAATGTGAACATTCCCTCTGCATCAGAGACAGCATAACAGAGAGCTTTTCTTTGCCCAGGGGCATTACCAGAGCCAAGGGCACAGTCCACCCTCGAGATATCATTTGAGTACAAATAAATGTGAACCCCTAAGATGGGATCTCCCTAAAAAAAAAATGGAAAAATAGAAGAAAAAGAAGAAGAAAGAAAAGACGACACAGATCATTCATTAGTTTCACTCACTTTTATATTACATTGCAAGATACCTCAAACAACAAAATTCAGCAAACCTCAATTCCTATAAATATGTCCACACATTTATAATAAAGCATGACACTATTAGTCCACCCAAGTTCTTCAGATATCTGCAGGGTCTCCTATCTCCAAACAGTTAAAGCCATGTTACGAAACAATAGAGCATGGAATCTATGGAAAGAAGGTCAAACCAACTACTGTGAGCAGTTTACTCAAAACGGGTGGTTGAGATTAACTGGCTTTGCTAGCTAAGGAGTGCATTTGTTGAAAATGGAATTGCATCCAACACTGTATTCCACTACCAAGGTTCACATTTTGCAAGGTTGCAACTAAGAAAACAACAAAATTATCAAAAAGCCACATTACTCAATAGAAAAATTGCATTTGTGCAATTAAACATGTCACACTATGCATATAAGGTAATAGGAATAGCATAAGGAAATGTGGTGCATTTTCAGCATTTCATTATTAGAATACCAACAACAACCAAACATAACCAGAAACAGAGAAAGTCACCTAGTAATGGAAATAACATCTGTTGATACACATATTAGTACAAGCATACGGACCAAATCAATCTTGTACTCAGTCGTAATAACGAATGTAATGATGTGTGCATAATATCAGCTGTTAGCTTGAGTCGCATCTCCTAACACACCAAAGAAGGAAGATGCAGGATTCAAATCCCAATTGGTAAGTGAGGATCCATCTACTTATCAAGAAACATATATCCGTATCCACATACACACACGGGTGCATACTTATCAAGACTCTTGTTTGTCAATAACCAGAGAAAGAAAACTCCGGTAAATTGAAGGTTAAAGAGACTATAACATATCGAAGATGGGAGCAGCCTGCAATTTATCAACTGAAACGGAACAACAATAAACTGCTACATCCAGAAATACAACCCTATTTATATGAAACTAATTTTAAATTTGTGAAAAGAAAACATTGAGGCATCCATTACCTACGCCACATGGCAGAAACACAAACATATGCCGATATAAATCCTTGAATTATTTTGTTGCTAAATCATTGCAAATTGATGTGGAAAATACTGTAAAAGTATTCTATTTCCACAGTTCGAATGCTATAAAGCCTAAAATTTTCATTCTTGTTCATGCGCACTTTATAATTAAATGATAAATGACATAAAATTTATTAAAGAAGAAATTTTTAATCAAGTGACACGGGATAAAATACGCAAACCACCAGGGACCTTCAACCTCAAACCCATTTGATTCCCAAAGATTTTATAAAATGAAATAAGTAAGTAAAAATATGAAAGTGAAAAGAATGGCACAACTTATTTTATAAGAAAGCAATACAAGGAAATTGCATTTTGTGAAACAATTATTAGTGCAAAAAATTACCTGAGCAACTACAGATCCACGAATATCATAGCCAGGGACAAAGAAAATGCCATCAACCAAACCATTCTCAAACACCAATTCAACCTGTAACAAGTAAAATGTAGTTGCAGCTCAAGCAAAAATATATAGGCGTGCACATGTGTGTTTTTTGGTGAGTATGGGGGGAGAGAGCCACACAACAAATAGTAACAAGGCGAAATAGAAAGCCTTTGAAAAGAAAACAAGCATCTGACCTCTGCAGAACCTCTAACTTCAACATTAAAATCAGGACGTGAAGCACGTAGTTTGTATTTTCCTAAACCCAAGAACAGCTAATGTTAAGTCAGTGAACCGATGTTCTTGACAATCAATAACAATTAAAAACAAGAAAAGCATCAGGTAAGATTTACAAGAATAACAAGAAAACCAGAATACTGAAAATAAATTATGGTTTGCTATAAGTCAAATTCATTATTTCCAGAAAACACTTATTAACATTATTTAGAGATGGTTAAATGAGGTTTTCAGATGAACTTTTAGAACAAGTTTAGAACAGTCGACCCTTTGTTGGGTCACTAGCAAGTGAACTACAGACCTGGGATAATGTTAGTGAACGAGTAACTTCCTGTTGGTGATGTTAAAACAGATGTGACAAGATCACCCGTGGGAGATAAAAGCTCAACATTTACATTTGATGGACCCCCATTTTTATTTGAACAACTCTCTCCACCAACAGATCCCACAACTCTTCCAGACACGGTGAACCTACAGATATAGGAAATTTAGGAGAGTGATACACAGCACAATATGGAAGCAAATAAATTTAGAAAGAACAATGCTAGAGATGCAAAGAGAGTTGACAACATGAATAAAATACCACATGTTTCATATATATTTAAAATAATAATAATAATAACCTAAAGCAACTGAACATACCCGGTGAATCTAAAATTTATATCCTCATTTGCATTGCAACCAGCCTGATCAACAACGACAGGAACCTACAAGAAAATTATTTTTTTTTTCCTCTCACATTTTAGGTGCAACAGAATTACAAAATGCACTCCTACAAAGGACTGGAAACATCCTACATGGGAAACATTACATACTGACAAGTTGACAACTAATATACTTAACTTGATCTGGATCCCATGACCATCCTTCTGGTCCCTTGACTTTAATTACAAAGGAACCCTGTAGAAGAAAGCATTAAAGATGAAAAACATGCAATATAAGGTCAAACAAGCATGTCAAGAAAATAAAATGCCTTGCTGATGGAGTAGGAAATTCTAGCCTTGATTGTGTTGGATTTTTTTTTTCCCAGCAGTATATTTTTTATTTTCATGGGAATAAAACCTCTCTGCATGTGGGGATAAGACCACATACATCCAACCCTTCTTAGACCCCGTAGTGGTGGGAGTCTCATGCACAGTTGCACTAGGCTGTCCTTTTTTTATTGTTATTTTCTTACAAAGATGATAATAAATGGATGAAGTCTTTTGTAGCCAGATGACATAACCAGTTTATTAGGTTTCTAAGCCACTTACCAATTTGAGAATCTGAAAATTCATGAATGCCTCCTCCAGACTGTAAACAATCACGGGGTGGTCAGCCACAAGTTTTTGAATTCAAGGATTGTCCCCTATAATATTGCAAAGAAAAATATACCTTAACAGAAAAGTATGCCCACACATTTGGCTTGCTTTTAAAACTCAGCTCCTGTAAAAATTTCAATGACTTGGTAAATGTTCATCATGAAACAACCCCCCCCCCCCCAAACCCAAAATAAATAAATAATAATAAAGGAAAGACTTCTAACTATCTTTGAAAATCTAACATGTACTTTCCCACTAGTAGGCTTAAAACCATCATCTGGATCCTCATTTGTTACACGCACAGCTACACAATGACCTTTTGGCCTTGTAGATTCTGCCTTGTCAAAGTCAAATGGGGTAGCAAAGACAGAAGTTCTCCTCCAAGCATCGTATCCTCCACCATGTTCCATACCATAAAATTGCCTAACTTGTAGTTAAATAGGCACAGGAAAATAATTGACATAAATAACAAGAAAATTTATAAAGATTTTAAAATAAAAAACCCAAATATGGTAAGATTATACCAGGAATTTGCCAGAAAGGAATCCCATTCCCACTGCAACCTGTGCTGCTGGCAGATTTATTTCAGCTATCCACTCAATGACAGGGTGTTCTACCTACAGCAAAGCTTGTTGTAAGAAATTTATAATGATCATGGTGAACATACATGATAAATGATTTCCCATGCATTTATAACTCATTTGCAACAGAATAAAATCAAAATTGGACAACCAATTAGCAGCCAACCAATGGTCGATTCCGCCATTTATATAAAGTCTAACACTATGGCATCAACATAAGACTCTATATAACTTGCTTTAGTCCATTGAAAAATAAATCCATCAAATGATTAACATTTTCACCTCATCAAATTATGTAATGACAAATGAAAAAATATACCATGCATACATAGTCTAGTCTAAAAATAAGACTATACTAGTTGTTACCTTATGCATGCCTGACAGGTGCAACTTCACCCACATTCCACAAACCATTCACTTCCTTAGTTGTATACACAGCACACCACATGTTGCAGAAGTTTCACATATAACAACTGCTGATTCAGCAAGTTCTTCATTAGATGGATTGGCAGTATGCACGCCTCAGAGCAACATTGCAGCAGCAACAGCAGCCGCAGCAAGCATCAGTCACCACGGCAGCAGCAGCAGGAGCCAGTAGAATTAAAGATGAAGCCATTTTTTCTTTCTTTTGGGAACAAAAAATGAATTTGAAAACAAGTTACTACAAATGAATATTAAAAATGCAAGATAAAATAAGACACATTGACACCCTATACTTTTTTTCCTGATGATTAAAATATTGTCAGCCTAACCATCTAAAACAAATTCAATCTTAGCTTCCCATGACCTATTATTTTATTACTTAGCAATTCTTGCTACACCTAAACCCTAATTGATCCACTTCCTGAACGTGTATTTCTAAGTAACCTGTATTTCTCTGTAAAACATACAAAAAAAATCTTTACATAACATTGCGTATAAACTAAACTGAACACATCATAACAATTAGTAATGTAACCAAATTAATATCAAATGCATTTCAATATCCCAAATTTTATTCAAATATCTAACAATACTAAACATAAGAATCCTAAAATGCGTTTAACTATATCCAACAATCCCAAACATAATAATTCCAAGAAGTATATAAACATTCAACAGAAAAACCTATAAAACAAAACAAAGAAAAATTAAATGAATGCCAACGTGCAAAACGATATATATCACTACTGAACCACGAACATCCACCACCAACCTGTGAACAGAAGGATAAAAACATGAGTATTTTATTAATGCATTAACTTCAACAATAATATACAAATATAGTTAAAATTAATCAGAAAATTGTTGTGAAGCTATTGTTTTATCAAGCTATTGTATACAAAGGTTGTAATGACAAGATTGTAATACAAAGTTTATATAATTTTATATTGTTGACACATGTTAGGATTGGTTAAATAAAGTAAATCAATTTAATGAGGTGTCAAATTTACCTCTATTTCAACCGAGAAAAGTTTCATCCTCCCTTACACCCGATGCATCCTCCTCGACATTGTTGCTTGGAACTAACCCCGGAATGTTTGCTAGATCTATCCCATTTTTTGCTGCCAACATTTGAATGATAGTTTGCATTGTACTCATGTTTTGAGCCTGGTCAACTAACTGCTTTCCTTGGTCAGCTAATTGTTGTCGCTGGTCAACTAATTGCTGTTGAAGAACAATTACCTTGGAGTTAGGAGCCTCAAAATGCGTAGAAGATGAAGTACTGTCCTTGCGGATCCCGTATCCCTTCAAGTAGACCGACCTCTTCCCAAGTACTTCTCTGCTCCTCAGACAATGGATGTGTGACACTAGGTTGAGATTGCTCAGCGATCTTTGAAACCATAGTGGCCTATGAATGAAACATAAATAAGCTTAAAACATAATATCAAAATGCAAACATTTATTATTGAAATTGAAATAGTTATCGTTACATGATGTTCCTCAACTGTGTTATTTCTCCACACTCCCCATGTCAGTGACGTTTGTGGGTGTCCTCGAATAGCTTCGTAATAGTCGGTTTGCTTCCTTGTACCTTTCATTTCATTAGATTTTCTAGTCAATCAATAATTATGTATTTATAATTTAGTATGTTCAAATTTGTAAATCTACACTTACAATGATAGATGCTCGCGATGCAAATGATCTCGAGCCGCTCGTATGATTATACTTCACACAACCTCTCGCTTTCTTCGCATTCTCTGACTTTACCTACAAATTAAAAAAAAATTAGGTATTAATATACAGGAGGATGTTATTTTAGTAAATATTTTTATAAATACCTTCCAATCATTAGTTTCCCACAGATTGTCAATCATCCATTCCCAATCATCCTTTGTACAAGGATATAGTATCTGACTTTTGAGGTCAGATACATTGTCTTCTTTAAGGGATTTGTAGTGTGTGTGCAATCTACTTTTCCATTCACTGCACAAAGTTTGGCACTTATGATCAATAATACATCTCACATCCACGTCATTATTGTAGTCCCCAAAGTCAAAACTTTGTTGTAGTTGGAAATAATAAAATTCAATATATTTTATATATCATTGCAATTAACATAAATTACATGTTAAATATATAACACATATATTTCAAATTACCCCAACTCTTGTAACAATGGACTCTCTTAACCCAAAGGCAATTTCTAGCCATCCATCATTTCGAACTGGGGCATGAACTCGAATTTGTTGACCAAGAGCAGCTGCTAGCGGTGTGGTGTAATCCCCTTCTATTGCTTTGGTCAAACGGTTAAGTGTAACGGGTATTCGATCACCACGTTCCTTTCTAATCTTCTCCACATTCTTTCCTCGGGTCAGTCCTCGTGCACGTTTCTTGCCCAAAACTGGAATTAATGCTATTATGACCAAAATTTTATTTAATTTAGTCGACATAAAACATGAATGCACTAAATAAATATTGAGATAAGAAATTATCATTTCATTTAAGGGGTCATTTATTTTTCACCTCCACTGTTAGTCACAGTACATGGACTTGAAAGGTGGTCAAGTTGAGTGGCGGAGGTAGGGAGCTGATCGGGCCTAGTATGTAAGGCGGGAAGATGGATAGGTTGGGTTGAGACCTCAGGTGTGCTCTCTGAATGATTAACTTGTGCAGCTGCAGGTCGTCTCGGAAGAGTAAGTGTATCTTCATCAACAGTACTTCTCTTTTCCCTAGGTGTTTGTGAAGCTATTAGGTGAGCTGCACACCTATTTGTTTTCTTACCGGGACCCATATGAATATCCTGACATAATATAAAAAAGAATTGTTAGTACATTTTCAATAATTTAAGCTTGCTTAATAAAAAATAAATTTGAAATAACAAAACATACCACAAGTAATAGAACAAGTGAAAAAAATAGAGAAATTACTTTTTAAACACACATCTATTACCTCAATCACTTGAGAATCAAAAGGCTCGCCATTATCACTTGAAGAACTCAGTCCTTCATCATCATCAAGTGGTTGATAGTCCTCGTCATTATCAGTTTCACCCACCTTTCTCTTTCCCACCCTACAACTTTCACTATTGTCCTTTTCAATAGAACCAAACATTGAATTCTTGAGGGACTTTATCCCTAGAGCATCAAATCTGATTTTATTTTTCTAGATTGTTTTTTTCCTATCCTTCTCATATTTCGTCATCTTCTGGACTAAGCCGCCGGGCTTCATAAATGATTTACCGTTTCTGGACATCTTTTAACTGTACATATGGCATATAATTAAATGAAATGAAATAAGAAACAATGCTATGAAATTTGAAAAACAATGCCATGCAATGTAAACCAAGCAATTTATTATTAAATTATAACACTTGTCCATATAATTAAAAATTAAACACTACATATCATAATCTATACCAAGATCTATATCAAACACTACATATCATAATCTATATCAAGATCTATATCAGGATCTGCATCAACATCAGGTTGTCTATGCAGTTCATCATCTTCATCGTCATTATACTCTATGATTGTGTCGTCCTCGTCATCATTGTGAACTAAATTCTCTGCCATTAGTTGATCATTGAAAATGATCTCAGGATCCATATCATCCCTGCTGTATTGAACATCATTATCTTGGATCACTACCCCAACACCATCAGTGGTTTCATCCTATTGAACAGCATCATTAGAGACATCATCCCGCTCTGGTATATCCCATACTCCCCGATACTTAACACGTTCAACGACTCTCCAATTTTTGCCTTTGCTGGTATCATTGACGTAGAATACTTGTCTTACTTGACTACGTAGAACAAATTGGTCACCTTTATACCAAAGTCTTGTAACATCAATACTTGTGACATGTTCATCTTAGTATATTCTATTCTTGTGACCGGTGTCATATCATTCACATTGGAACAAAACCACTGTACCCCCATGCAAGTATTTCAATTCCCATATTTTGCACAAGTAGCCGTAAAAATTAATTTGGTTCCCATTATGGTCCCCTTCTACGACCAACCCACTATTTTGGCAGGTGCGACGATTTTCACAGTTTCTAGTATGGAATTGAATTCCATTGTAGATGCACCCAGAATAAAAGTCAATTACCGATCCAGGACCATTTGCTAATGACCACAATTCGTCAGTTGCTTCAGGTGACCCTTTTGTTCGCAAATCATTCATCTACATAAAACACCATATAACAAGTGTACTAAGTTAATGTGAATTGAAAGTTTCAACAATTGTATTCAGTTATTTTCTTTAGTATATCTTACACGATTTTTGAACCATTTTGGAAATTCTTCTCGTTGTACCCGAGTTATGTGACATCCTTGTAGATTATGTAAAATATTCTTCTACTACCTACCCAAGGAAATGTGATATACGTAATTAACTTTGAGAGTTCGAAACAAAATGGAACGATTATGCATAAACGTAATTAAACTTAAATACATACTCAATATATGGCTCCACCTCAGAGCTATTGTACAACACAAACTAGTGAGCCATTTCTCGTTCATTTTGTGAAGGGTCAAGAGCCCTTGTGATAGGTGAGAATAGACGAGCATTTTGGGTGAAGACCTCCATCCCGGGACCATGTTCACCACCATCATCATTTCGTTCAGGTTTATTAATCCCTTTTAAGTACATTGAACAAAAAGTAAGACACTCTTTGACAATGTAAGCCTCAGCGATAGAACCTTCTGGACGTGCTCTATTGCTAACATACCCTTTCAAAGCCTCGAGAAACCTTCAACAAAAATTGACAATGAAAATTATGCTTCTTGATGCAAGAAAATTACTTCTTAAACATTAGTCTTTTATGGGTCGATTTTTGCACAAGAGTTTAGTTATAACAAATTAATAAATAGCCATATGTTCATAATGATTACCTTTCGATCGGGTATTGTAGACGCGCCCGTGGGCCTCGCTACAGTTCGGACTCGATTTGTGTTACGGTTCTTAATCTGAACCAAAGAGTCCAAATCCAGCAAATCGTTTTGAGAAACAGATTTTTGAAAAGAAGTACCAAACATGGACTGCTTTGCCAGATACAGAGTTGCCACCTAAATATTTTATTTTGGGGAATTTAGGAAACCCTCACTCGGTGCCAAAGGCCATGTGTCCGTCATCACCAAAGTTGCCTCGGCTCGGGAACTTGGGTACGATTGGGGAAGGTCAGCTATGAGCACCCCCTCTCGCCTGATCCGAAGATCGGCCTCTACTAACCATGATATCCGTTTTTGAAAACGTTATGTGTTCTTATTCCGGTTATTAGCCTAGAATTACTATGTTATGCGCACAGTAAACAAGTATAGACTAGATTGCCTAATTTGGGAATAAGCATTGCATATCCGATTTGTTTTGGAAAAATATTTTGGAATTTGCTACTCGCAAGTATGCTAAAATACGGATTTCAATGAGCTATTCGAACTCAGACAATCCAACCTTCACCCACAGGCATTCAAGCAGTTATATCACATAAGCAGCTAGCCTCATGGTAATCATGCTATCATGGCAACACTCACACGCATGCGGTATGATAAAGCACAAATACTTACATCGTACTCCGTGCCAAAACAAAGAATTCGTTAGCAATCAATGCATGATCCAAGTCCATGTTTTAAATGTCTAATGCAACGCATACGGAATGTCACTAGAGTAGGCTCGGCTATTCAATAATGACATGTGAAAATGCACAAGTAGCATGTATTCAAGTTAGATTTAAAATACTAGTGCAGTTAGCATGATGCGCCGAGCCCGGTGCATGCAATACTGATGAATGATGCACGCATGCATAGCATAAGGTATGCCATTTTAAATATGTCCTATTACTAACTATCAAAGTAGGTAAGTAAAAGGGAGAAAGAAGTGGGGGTTGGAAGACACACACACACTCACCCACACTTATTACAAGTTCGCCCTCGCTCGGAGGGACCGAAAGAATAATACAAATTACCTAATTAATTAACAAATTAACCAAGCATAAGAAAAGCAATAAAAGGGGCCTCGGGAAGAGGGTTCGATGCGCGCGTTCTCTGGTCTTGCTCGGAAGTGCACTGCCATGCATAGGCTGCCTCTGTTTTCCCTGCTCTGCCTCTTTGAAGACTGCCAAAGTCTCAGAATTACTTCCCTGGACATTAGGCGACACCACCGGCTGAGTAGAATGGCCACCGGCAGTAGTATGTGATCATCGGCTGTTGGTGAAGATATCTGCCACCAATGGATTGCCGGTCGGCACTGAACACTGCCAGTCGGCAAAGAATGTCTGCAGAATCTGCAATTGACAGCAGCGGAGGGCAAGGCATAGCATGGCAATGCAATTCAAGCAATGTATGCACCAATCCTATCCCTTATCATGTGTATGACTCAAAGGGACATGGTCCTTGGTTCTTTGACCATCAATCGCGCATTTTAATGTGTGATGGCCCAAGAGACCAAGTTGTGCATTTTCATGTCAAATGAAATGCAAACCAAATGAGCACATAAAGGCCCAACCTCTATCACTTGACTTCAAGAGGCAAGGCATGCATGTTCAATGCGATGCAACCTAAGCATGTTAGCTAATATGCAACGTGGCATACAAGAGAGCATACAGACATGCAATGCACATTAAGTACACAAACTAAGCAACAAAGCAAACAAGCATGCCATAATTATGCAAACCACTTGAGCATGCGAGATGTAATCCAATCACGCAACATGCTAGCAACTTGACCAATGGAATGCAAGGCGAATGCAAGTGATTTCAAGCATGTAACATGTGCAACCAAAGCATGCAAACATGGGATGATGTAACAACACTTGAATGGCATGCGAGGGATGGACTTACACTAATTGGATAGCTCTAAGTTAGGTCCAAAACAGTGGCCAAAAGCTTAAGAAAATGGGACCAAACACACATACACACATGCACATGTTAAGGCCTAACGCTTAAGCACCAAAGGACAAATTTTAAGCACACTTAAAAGGGAATAATCATAGACGTGTGGCATGCATTATAAGCCTTGAAAATCATGCTATAAGAGGTGCCAAACCAACTTAAACAAGACGAACATTAGCATGCAAATGGTCCAAGCATTTAAAGCAAGTCAAAGGGGACTTAAACCATGGCTAAGCCAACCAAGCCTCACAAGGCCAAGAAGGCTTAAAATAGGTCCAAGGCAGACCTAGACCATGCAAAGGGACCTCCTAGATGGCATCTAAGTGGCTCAAATTCAAAAGCATGCACAAAGGCCAAAACATGGAGCATACAACATAAGCTTTCAAAGCATTAAAGGGGTGTCCAAGGCAAGCATACAAGCATATCAAAGGGACTGAGATAACATGGAAAATGATCCCAACCCACTAAACCGAAGCAAGTGATGCATGAAACACAGTCATACACCTACGGCCGACAAACCAAAAATGCAAAGGGGCTATATAATGCATGCCATGGTCGACCAAAATGGCTAAGGACAGACCTTAATAATGGCAAAATAAACATGAAAGCTTCACAAAGCCAAGCCTAAAACATGCTAGAACAATGGTTTACAGCCTAAGGCATGTTAAGGCAACAAAATGGCATTACAAGGCATGTATGCTAAGCAAGCATGGTGTACCAAAACCAACTAAAAACAGAGGCATATTATGACATAATAAGCACAAAAATCAGCTAAGGCATGGTCAACATGAACCCAAACATGGTGCTCCCTCAAGAGGCCAAAAATGGTCCTTTTCAAGGACAAGGAGAGGGGGTGGCCCTCTCCTTCTTGGGACCTCAAGGCACCATCCTCACCTCTGAAATCCCTCAAGATTTCAGTGGTGAGGAGGCCCAAACACCAACGTCTCGGAGCTCACCCAAAATGGCACAAAATGGAGCCTTACAAGGCTTAAGAGGGGTCAAACGACCTCAAATCACAAAACACTCTAAACAAACTTTTTAGAGGGCCTAAAAACAGAACTTTTTTATGTTATATACTAAACACAAAAAAAGTTGTAAGGTAGGAAAAAATAGAATGCAAGAAAGGGGTAAAAAAGAGCAAGCTTCTTACCCTTGAAGACTCTCTTCAACAATGGAGCTCCAACAGTTTTTTTAGGTTGAAACCAGCTTCAAAACCTCCAAAACAACCCTTTGGCCCTTAATAACCAAGAAAAGGTGTAATGGTGGGTGTTTGTGTGCAAAAGTAAGACCAAAAACACACTAAACTAACAAGAGAGGAAATATAGAGATGGAATAGATACAAATTCCTAACCCTAATATCAAAGCTCTCTAAAAATGTTGTCTAACCCTAAATCAAAGAGAGGAGACTCTCTCTTATAGAGCTCTCTCTTGTAAAGCCTGTCAAATAAGCTTGTCAAGAGAGAGATCCCTCCATACACGTGTATAGAGGGGAGAAAAGGTGGGTGCCAGCTATCACAGCTGGCACAAAATATCTACCAAAAGTAGATGAACAGTGATCGGCCATTCAAAATTGCCATTTTGGCAAAATAAATGGCCGACCGGCAACAAAGAGTGCCGACCGGCAATATACATTGCCGATGGCATAAAATCACTGGCCGGTGGCCTCAAGCCATGGCCAGTGATGTGTGGGGATGCCTCACAAGGCATTCCCTGCCCCTCCAAGGCAAAACACAAGTGTTTGGTGCAAAACCAGACACAACACGGTCGAGTCGAGAGATCCTGAGGTAAGGCGCGCAACCGAGACCTCCGGGAACTCAAGACGAACACAAACAAGGGTAATCACCAAGTGTTCTAATGGTGACGTCCAAGTCTTGAGGACGGTCAAAAATGGGGTGTCTACAGTTGCCCCTCTTTGACAGAACTCGAAAGTCATAACAATGACGGGAGTGAATGTCAAAGCCCAGAGACGACCCATTTTTGACAAGGCCGAAGACTCAGACAATCATGCAAGACAAACAAGATATGCGCCCGAAGGCAGGGGCAAAATGCAAGACAATGCACAGAGCCGGACATAACTTATGATCATGCAAAGAAAACTATAATGAAGCACACATGCGACAGTTTTAAGCTAGCATACACCAAACTACACTACAATGCAGAAAGGATGTAAGAGAATTATACAATTCTCGATACGTCTCACTCGGAGGATACAATACCTGTGCGGCTCGTTTGGTTGCACCAGCCTCAAATGAACCGTACATACAATATCGTGCCTGAAAAGAAAGCAAACTTAACAGGCACAATATCGTTAGCACCATGCATAACATGCAAAATGAATGCAAAATGATATGCAATATATACAAAACTATGTACAAATAATGCAAATGAAAATGCAATGCAATTTGAAACAATGCAAACTATATGCAAAGCAATTGAATCATGATCCAATCACGAGCGGTTCGAAACCATACCTATGTCAAATAGATTGATGGAGGTAACATGTCCGTCTACCATAGAACGATCAACAGAACTATGAGTAATGTAGACGGACACAAGAACAAGTATTGGGGGGGGGGGATGACATAAGTGGGGAAACGACCCGCTGGGGAAAGGACAATGATCCTAATGCTGGATGCAACAATTACACTACAATGTAATATATAATGAAAATGTTGGGGAAATGGCAATGGATATGGCACGCGGGCTAAACCAAATCTTGCCTAGGCAAAGCATGTACGCATACAAGCCACGCCTAACATAGAACGGTCCACTGAACTATGCTTCGACACGAAAAGTATGGGCACATACCGGACCAAGCTCATCATGGAAAGGCGCAAGCCATAGACGGGGGGTGATGCAATGAATGCATGCAAATTACAATGCGATATCTACTGGGGTGGAAAAGATACGATGGATATGGCCTGCGGGCCAAACCAAATCTTGCCTAGAAAGGGCATGTACACATACAAGCCGCGTCTAACATAGAACGGTCCACTGAACTATGCTTCGACACAAGAAGTATGGGCGCATACCGGACCAAGCTCAATCATGGAAAGGCGCGAGCCATAGGCGGAGGTGATGTAGTGAATGTATGCAAGCTACAATGCAATATCTACTAGGGTGGAAAAGATACGATGGATATGGCCTGCGGGCCAAACCAAATCTTGCCTAGGAAGGGCATGTACACGTGCAAGCCGCGTCTGACATAGAACAGTCTACTGAACTATGTTTTGACGTGAAAAGTATGGGCACATACCAGACCAAGCTCAATCATGGAAAGGCGCGAGCCATAGGCGGAGGTGATGCAGTGAATGTATGCAAGCTACAATGCAATATCTACAAATATGCAATGATGCATGACAATGTAACTATTTACGATGATGCATAACAATGCGACTATATTTTTTGTTTTGTTTTTGTTTTTGTTTTTGAAATGCAAATGCATGATGATGCATGATTTCGAAATGCGCGACAACGCGCGGCTTTGCAGGCACATCAATGCACTAAAGATCTTGCACCTTTCGAGGATTTAAGGTCTCCTAGACCGTGTATATTGCACAAGAAATGCATAACAATGCAAGTGAACTTGAAATGCGCAACAACGTGCGGCTTAAGACATGCATGACAATGCAAATGAACTGTGCACATCAATGCGCCAAAGGTCTTGCACCTTCCAAGGATTTAAGGCCTCCTAGACTGTGAAAATCCTCGATATGTCTCACTCGGAGTATATCATACTTGCCCGGTTCGTTTGGTTGCACCAGCCTTAAATGAACCGTACATACAATATCGTGCCTGCAAAGAAAACAAACTCAACAGGTACAATGTGATTAATAACACGCATATTAATGTACTTGAAAATGCGTGACAACGCAAAGCAAGTGGGAAGCACAACAATGCTTTGAAGGCACAGACATGTAAGTGGAGCATGCGGTCTACGCAGGCAACGAAATTGATCATAAGCATGCGGTCTACGCAAGCAATGAAATTGAACATAAGAATGCGGTCTACGCAAGCAGCGTAATTAATTGTAAACATGCGGTCTACGCAAGTAAAACATGCGGTCTACGCAAGTAATGAATTTGAAAAGAGGAAATGTGGTCCACGCAAGTAGAACATGCGGTCTACGCAAGTAATGAAATTGATTACAAACATGCGGTCTACGCAAGCAAAACATGTGGTCTACGCAAGTAATGAAATTGATTATAAACATGCGGTCTACGAAAGTAACGTAATTAATTATAAACATGCGGTCTACGCAAGCAAAACATGCGGTCTACGCAAGTAATGAAATTGATTACAAACATGCGGTCTACGCAAGTAACGTAATTAATTATAAACATGCGGTCTACGCAAGTAATGAAATTGATTACAAACATGCGGTCTACGCAAGCAAAACATGCGGTCTACGCAAATAAAACATGCGGTCTACGCAAGTAACGTAATTAATTATAAACATGCGGTCTACGCAAGTAATGAAATTGATTACAAACATGCGGTCTACGCAAATAAAACATGCGGTCTACGCAAGTAATGAATTTCAAAAGAGGAAATGCGGTCCATGCAAGCAGAACATGCGGTCTACGCAAGTAATGAAATTGATTACAAACATGCGGTCTACGCAAGTAACGTAATTAATTATAAACATGCGGTCTACGCAAGCAAAACATGCGGTCTACGCAAGGAAAGTATGCGGTCTACGCAAATAGCGTGATTGAATGCATGCAAAATGCAATGAGATGCGCAAAATAGCGCGATTTGAATGCATGCAAAATGCAATGAGATGCGCAAGATAGCGCGATTTGAATGCATGCAAAATACAATGAGATGTGCAAGATAGCGCGATGCGTTTAGACAACGCGAGTGCACAAGATAGTGCGATTGATTTGAAATGCACAAGACAGCGCGATTTGACATGCGATGCACATGGGGGCAACTTTTGAGTTTCGTAAAAGCCAAAAGGATACGGAAAGGATACACCTTGCACGAATTCGAGTGCCACGCACAGAAAACACGACCCAAGGTCAAAACGGAGGCCGGCTGAGCATCGGAAATACACTATTTTGCACTGTTTTGAGCACTAAAGGCCCTGGACCCCACACATAACTCAAACAAGGGTGTAGAAGGCTCCAAAATCACTGTAGGAGACCACCGGATGTCCACCGGCCATCAAAATGCATCACCGGCCATCATACAATTTCCATCGGCACAATATTTTGCCGACCGGCAAAGAGTGTGGCCGACCGGCAAAAAGTCCCTGTATCGGGGCAGTTCTGTCATTTGGCCACGGGTCTTTTAAAATAGGGCTTCTAGCCCTATTTTGTTCACTTCCTTTTGCTCGAAAATCCTCTCCCTCTCTCTCTAGAGTGTTTTCCTCCTTCGATTCTCTCATTTTCGTGCGTTCTAGCCCCCGTTTCGTTGTCCGATTCGCGAATACCTTCGCGTTTCGAACGTTTTGAACGAACGAAACTTCGTTTCGGTGTCCCTTTCTTGATTTTCGCCACTCGGGGCTCGTTTCCCTTGAGTTTTTCTCGATACCCGTGCCTTTTCCGCACTTCGGCTTTTCCGGCCTTTTCTGGCCCTCTCGGGGTTGACTTTTTGTTGACTTTTCACATTCTCGCCCAGTTTTTCGTCTTCCGGCAATTTTCACATCCTCTTCAAGATGGCAGACGATCTTCCACAGGGCGGGACCCCTCCAGAGCTCGAGATGGATCCCGAGGCCGACCCCTTGCCACTTCATATCCGGAGACCTACAAGCCTGCAGTTCATATGATGCTCCCCGATGGACTACGCCAATTCCGGAGCTTTGAGAGGGGCGTGGCACCCGAGCTTCTCCTGCGTGAGCCCACCTCCCATCTGTCCTTCGGCATTTCCGAGGTAACATTCTTTCTTCTGTTTTATTATTTTCCGCAATGTAGAACATAACTGCCATTAGTTGATTCTGTTCTCTAACTGCTTAGCCCGGATTCACCAATACACTGTACACTGTAGTTGATTGCAAACAAACTTACAACCGATATCTGTTTGAAACTTACACGTGCACACACACTACACTAACCCTGAATCACCCAAATACATGGCGCACACTGTATTTCAGTGCATACACACTGGTACCCGGTATCTGCTCGAGTCTGAAAACATGCACACATGCTGTATTTGCCCTAAACCACTCAAACACGCTGACACATCACACGTTGTAGTTCACTGTAAGTACATCGGCAACCGATGTCTGTTCAAATTTGAAAACATGCACACATGCTGTATATCTGTATGCTTCTTAAAACTGTATTTTGAATATTGCCTTGCAATTGTTGTTTTTGATTACAGGGGGATTCCTATACCATCCACGGGTATGGGAATATCGTCGCTCGGGATTGGTATCTAGAGCTTCCAGACGCGGTTCGTCACATCGTCGACAAGGCCGGTTTCGACATCTTCTGCAGGGGGCTCTCCCGGCTCACGACCTGCAGGCCCTTGCTTGCCGCTTTAGTGGAGAGGTGGTGGGATACCACCAACTCCTTCCACTTCTCCGCTGCGGGGGACATGACGATGACCCCTTATGATTTCTCGATGCTCACCGGCATCGGGGTAGGGGGTGATCCAATCCCCTTTGACACCGATATGGGTGAGTGGGACGCTGCCCAGCTGTATCTGCTCGGCACTCAGCCTCTCCTCGCTCGAGCAGGGTTTGTTAGATACTCTTGGTTCGAGAGCCATTTCCGGATTTAGCCAGCCTTGGCAGAGGAGGCGCAGATGACCCTAGAGAAGGTGGATCAGTATGTGTGGGGCTTCATCATGTTCCTCTTTGGGACAACTCTTTTTGCCGACCGGGCGAACACCGTGCCTCTATGTCTGTTGAGCGCACTGGTGGATGTCAGGCGGATCCGCCGCTATGATTGGGGTGGCGCAGGCTTGGCCACATTGTATGGTTATATGAGCTCTTTTTCCCGCCTCAGCGGACAGCTTCTCGGCGGCTACTGGCGAGCTTGGGAGGTACATCTTCTTCCCTTTTTACATTTCTGCTTCACGTTTTCTGTATTCTGTACACTGCACACACCACGGTCTGCCTCTCACTAACTATATACTGCACACGCGGCACACATATACTCTGCTTTACCTTGACTGTATACTACACACACTGTATACTCTGTACAATACACTGCACAACACACGGCTCTGCCATTTCTACTTTATTCTGTATTTTGCTTTATCTGATAGTCATACTTATATCTGTTCTGCAGTTGTGGGTGTATGCCTACTTTCCCAGGCTTGCCCCAGTACCTGATGTGGAGACCCCACTCGGCGTCCCCTTTTCTCATCGCTTTGATGTGCGATGCGTGCGGAGACCACGGGAGTCTTTCATTTTCTTCCGCCGCTACTTCGACACCATCACCGCCGCGGAGGTATGTTCAACTTTAGAATTTTCTTAGGCTTCGCTTAGCACTATATGTTTGATAACAGATAGATAACAGCTGCATATTTACCCGCAGATCACCTGGCGGCCTTGGGCTCCGTTGCCAGCCGTGGTGAGGGATCACTACGAGGGCGCAGAGGAGACTACCCGTTGCCGGATTCTGTTGGAGGGCCCGGTCTGTCGGGCTTGGTACCTGGGCGAGCGTTTCTTGTGTCAGGCCCAGGGTTTACCGGAGCAGATAGTCGTGGGTCCACCTCCTACACATATGAGGCATACAGAGGGGTTCTCCCTTGAGCAGATGAGGGACTACATCGTCGGCTGGGGTGCAGAGCATCACAGAGGCGAGGGCGACTACACAGAGTACGTCCGGACCTACATTATGTGACACTTGAGCGGTGGTCACCAGGTTGAGGGAGAGAGGCCAGCGGCGCCGGCAGCTGGAGCGGGAGCGGGGGCTGGAGTAGGAGCGTTGAGGAGAGCTCGAGTCCGCGGCAGGGGTGGAGTTCAGAGAGGGCGGGGGACCAGCTGGCCTGCTCTGCCCACTTTACTGACATATAGAGGGCAGGATGGGGCGACCTACCAGATCCCCTTTGCTTCTCCCCCGGCTGGTCATGAGTTAGCCGGTATCCCCAACTTGCCTCCGGTATGTATTACTTCATTTTGCATCTTGCATTGGTATTTCATTTTAGTTTATTTGATATTTCGTGGAATACTGATACATCTTGTACTCTTGCAGGCGTCCTCCGAGTACACCCGGCAGTCCGTGGAGTTGAATGCCTCCATGATGGGGATGCTACAGCAGACCTTCGACCTCTTGGCCCTCTATAGTATTCCGGTATGTTCTTCTGATCACGGCCTCAAGCCATACTCATAAGCTGCTTAACATAATCTGATGCACAACACAACACTTGACACACTGATCTCACAGTATGATACACTGCATACACTGCATTTATACACTGCACCCTGCATTGATAAACTGCTCACGGCATTCATACACTATATTCATACACTGCATTCTGTACTGATAAACTGCTCACGGCATTCACACACTATACACGACATTCTGCACTGATACACTGCTCACCGTATTCTAATGTATTTGCCTTTTGTGCTTTTCAGCCTCCCTTCCAAATTCCTCCGGTGGGTGGTGCTCCGGCTGGGCCCTCTATTCCTGCTCGAGAAGGGCGTGGAGACGCTGTACGTCCCCGTACCAGGGGGGCGCGTTCATGTCGGGAGTAGCTCTCGGGTGCCGACCCCTGATGATGACGATGATGATGATGACGAGTCCGAGGCAGAGGCAGAGGCAGAGGCCGGGTCATCTGAGGAGGTTGGAGACGACTCAGACTCAGGCTCAGATGGCGATGCTGATGACGATGCCCCTGGACCTTCGTCCAGGAAGAGGGTGAGGACAGATTCCCGGGCCTGAGACTACTGATGATGATCCGGATTGCTGCTTTTCTTCTTTTTGTACTTTTTCTTTTTCTTTTTTTTTTTCTTTCTTCTCTTTGCTAGTAGTTAGATTACCTTGTACTGCCGCAGGCAGATTTTTGTTTTCAAAGCTATGTACTTGAAAAGGATAATGAAATGAACAGACTTTTTTACTTAAAAAGTGTTACATTTACATATCTCATGTATTGCATCGCATCGCATCATGTTACACCTCAATGTGAATGGAATTGACCTGTTGTTTAAAAAATCGAGCATTTGTACTGTAATGATCAGATAACCAGACGGCTCATAACAAAACAGCCCAAGCAACATACTGCTCGAACTGAACGCACAGCCCATACTCTGTTGGGGATTAGTCTGCATACAGCCCCTAACACCACACTCGGTTCATTCTGCACACAGCAAATCCTGAACAAAAAGCCCAAATCTGACAAGACGGACCATGAAGGTTGAATCCACTGAAATTGAAACACTCTCAGATGCGATCTGAAAACCCAGAGGCTTCGAAAAGGCCCGTGTTTTCCTGTTCACACTTATCGGGGGTGAACCCTGCAGTTGGTATGAAGGAACCAGATCATGTTTTTGCACAAATGTGGAGAATGACACAGCATTCTGAGCACAAAACGATCAATTTTTGAATTTGAAGAAGGGTTTTCATTCGGGTATTGAACCTACAGCTGAGCGCAACGTACTGTGACTTAACAAAAGGTACACGACCTAAACACATCGAGTAACACTCGAAAAAGACTCAAAACAAAGGTTGAGGTAAACAAAACAAAAGACACGACACGCGGACATGTTCAACGAAAGACCTCAAATCTCGAGGAGCCAGTTCCTCCGGGTATATTTCCCATCCTTTCTGATTCGTGATTCTCACATCACTCGGCCCTCAGGCTCATTTTTTTTCTCTCAAAACCCTTTTTCTTACTTTTCTCTCAACTTACACCTCTCTATTCTTTATTCTCTCATTTTTCGTCCCTCCCCGAGGTGATTGACGAATGAATAGGAAGTTGCGGGTTCATGCCCAATGCCGTTAGCTCACAGCTATTTCCTCTGGTGGGTAGAGTGCCCTCCTGGCAAGTATGTTGACGACGGGGGAAAGACAGAACGCCTGACTCAATTGTGCCCCTAGTTCATCATTTTGACCATTTTTGTTTTGGTTTTTCTACTAAAACAATTTTGATCAAGATGAGAGTCGGATTAACATACTTGTTCGATTTTTGATTTGAAAACCATGCAAGTCAGACTATAAGCACTGAAAATTTTCCTTTTGGGGTCCAAGAAAATGGTCCAAGTTTTGAAAAATAAAACAATTTTCGAGAAAACTAGTCAACCTCAGTAAAAATTCTCAAAAACTATTTTTGCAAATGACCGGTGCTAAACAAGCGCGGAACTTACCCTCGAGATGCGTAACCTCAGATCGGAGGCAATGGAAAATTGCCCCTGGCTTGGAAGGGGTGGATGGCAACGGAAAGTTGCCCCTTGTCTGGATGACGCCGTAGCATTTGGTAAACAGTCCTCGTCAGTGATGATTGCAAATGAACTCTCGGATGCTGAGAAGATGGAGATGGTCAAAACCAATATATGGACACAGTCACTTTGAAGGTGTTGAGGGCTGGATTTCAGGATGAAGTTGCCTAGATACTCCAAACATGGGAATCAAGGATGATTTAAAACCATTGCATGGACTTAGTCGCTATGAAAAGACTTCAGGATGAAGTTGCCTACGTATCCCAAACATGGGAATCAAGCCTTACGTAGTTCCGGTTTAAGGTACATTCGGGTATTAACCTCTCATTTTTAGGCTCTAACTTTTGCCAAGGCGCCCAATGCGGGTTTTCGACCTTGCGAGCTTCTTTTCATTTTCTTTTTTTTTCTGACTTTTTGTATCTTTTCAATCTCTTTTTTTTCTTTCTTTTTTGATTTTATTTCTCCTCTTTTTTTTTTTTTGCATTTTTTGTATTTTTCTCTTGCTCTAACTTTTGCCTGGGTCACCCTTCCGGGTTTTCGGCCCAGCGAGCCTCTCAAAGGGTAAAAGTGTAACAAGTCCATGCCAAATGGTTTTTGAAGTTGAAGCCTCCCTATATCTAGGAGAACGGCTGTTGCAGTGATTCACAGAAGAATCCATCATGGTTGCTCCACGAGCTTCTTCTGGTGAGATCTAATCTTTTTGATTCGACTTTGGTGCCTCTTGTTTGAGGGTTGCTTCAAAACTGGCCACACGGGCCTCCTCTGACAGTTGACCTTTGAATGTTCCGAATGAGTTCGAGGTTCAAAACAAAGAGGTCGAATCTTGAGGCTGAGAGCGATCCTAGGCTGCACAATCTCAAGAGCGATTCCACACAAGTCTTCACAGGACCGCACAAAACATTTGTTTTTGAAAGTTTTTAAGAAAGCGACAAATCGCTCGCGCCGAAGATAGTGTGGAACCAATCTGGATCCAGCCAAGGTCCTTCCCAGTACTCACACTGACAAGCATGGTTTCATTCATTAAGGGCTTAGCATGCCTCTCTTTCTCTCAATTGATCAAATTTTTGCAAAACCAGAGGAATTCATCCCTCTTCGTTTTTATCACAATGTTTCGAAAAAAAAGTTTGAAGAACTTAGGTCAATGCAATAATTCTCAAGGCACAGAAGAGCAGGTAGAATGCAGGGTGGTTCCATTCAAAACCTCTGGCACAACTAGCCCAAAACAAACAATAAGCACGGAAACATGATAGCCGCAGCTGTTTCATTCAGGTTTCTCGGATGTAACTGGCTCCACAGCAGAGACAGACTCAAAAAGAAAGCAAAAAGGTTAAATACAAAAATGGTGTTCGAGGCAACAACCCCGGAATCACTTGACATCTTATATAACGGGACTGACTCGGTACCACAAGACAGACCCAAAAACAAAAAGACTGACTCAAAGCAAAGAGGCAGACTCAAAAACAAAACAGAGAACTGACTCAAAACCCAAGCCAGAAGCTACAAAACTGCATTTACAAATGCTCAAAAAGTGCGTGCCAGACGCCACATCTGAAATACATTGAGCGCCGCCCGCAGGTGGTCCAACCCCTGATCACATACTTGTAGCATCCTCAAAGTCCAACAGCTCGGTGGTAACAGACTTCGCTGAGGTGGGTGGAAGAATGACCTCATTATCGATCATATCCTGCACTTCATGGCGAAGGCGGAAACAGTTATCGGTGGCATGACTGGTCTGTTGGTGGTACGCGCAGTACAAAGTAGCATTATGTGTGAGAGGGAGATTCTTCGGGAGAGGCCGAGGTTCAAGGGGTTTGAGGTGCCCCCTTTCGGCAAGAATCTGAAGTGCCTTAGACAGAGGCATGTAGAGAGCATGACAGACCCTGCGCCCTCGGGGCAGGTACTTTGAAGTCTGAGTATTCTTACTAGACGCACTAGCAAAAGGGTCGGCAGGCACTGCCTTGGTTTTCTGATCTTTCCCAGGTGCAGGGTTGGGAATAGGAGATATTGTTCTAGCATGACGGGGCCTATCCCGATTTTCTGACTGACTTGAACTACCCTCAGGTGAAGTGGGGAAAGCATCCTCCATAGTTTTTGCCACAACTGCGGATATCTGTTGCTTGTTCATCCCCCCGGGTTTCAAAGCCTCGACTGCCCACAGCAGTTGTTCAATGGGATCGGCCTCTGCCTTCATTTTGCTCTTGTCTCTGGCCTCAGCCTGATCGGGGGTTTGGATTACTGCATCAGAGCAAAACCCGGTTGTTGTTGATACGTCGTGGCTGTAGCTGGAAGCCACCTCTGGCTGGCTGAGCTCTATCACAATCCGCCCCTGTAGCGGGGGCTCCTACGGTATGAAATTCCTGGTATACGGTGCCGTTGGCGGCGAAGCCGACATTCCATAGGCCAGATCGACCACGGATCTCTGGAGGTCACCAATCATTCCCATCAGCTCGAATGTAGTGGGCTCGCGAGCCTGATACAACTGGGGAGTCCAGACCGGGTGCGCAACAGGCGACCTGGGCGGATGCGATACATCAACATTGGTTTCATCCTGCAAGGTGATCCCTTGATCTAGTGTAGCTGTCATAACCACAATCTCTTCTGAATTCTGTGTCATCATAAGTTCGCTGTACTGAACGGTGACTGACGGATCAGATATCTGTCTTGCCTCAGCAAGGGGGGACACTAGCTATTCTGTATCAATTCTCTGAACACTCTGAACTGAAAGGAAAAACAAACAGCATTTCAGCCCAAACAGATCAATCACAGGTGTAGCTGAACAACTGCACTCTACTACTGATCACTGTTCCCCAGAATTGCTGTTCCCAAAACTGAACTTGATACCCGCAGATAACTGATTTCTCAACAGTACTGATACTGGCATTCTCAGGCCTGATACTCAAACTTGCAAACTGATATGTGCATTCCCCTGTAGAGATACACTTTAAAAACACATAGCAAATAAAGAGAGCCAAAACATCCCTATGTTGGGGTAGGGTTTCCCTGTCCTATTTTGTCAGGAGCTAGGGTTTCACTATGCACGCAGCGGTTTCAAACAACCTATAATCGGGTAAGCAACCTGTCCTAACTTGGAATGGTCACTATGGATCCGAATATGCACTAGGTCGAATGGTCGGAAAGGGTGCCCCGGTAAAAACCAGGGTTTGTGTTCCCATACTGTCAGAGCCCATAATCGGTCAGCCTTATGGTCATGCCTTGACAAGACAAGCCTCCGGCAAACCGTTCAGGAATGGCAGATGGCAAACACGGTGTCCTAGGCGCACCAATGCACATGCAATGCAAAGAAACACATGAGTGTAATCAAAACAGGATATCACGAGTTCGAGTCAAGCTCTCTAAAATCCCCAGTAGAGTCGTCAGAAACTGTAGACGCGCCCGTGGGCCTCGCTACAGTTCGGACTTGATTTGTGTCACGGTTCTTAATCTGAACCAAAGAGTCCAAATCCGGCAAATCGTTTTGAGAAACAGATTTTTGAAAAGAAGTGCCAAACATGGACTGCTTTACCAGATACAGAGTCGCCACCTAAATATTTTATTTTGGGGAATTTAGGAAACCCTCACTCGGTGCCAAAGGCCACGTGTCCGTCATCACCAAAGTTGCCTCGGCTCGGGAACTTGGTTACGATTGGGGAAGGTCAGCTATGAGCACCCCCTCTCGCCCGATCCGAAGATCGGCCTCTACTAACCATGATATCCGTTTTTGAAAACGTTATGTGTTCTTATTCCGGTTATTAGTCTAGAATTACTATGTTATGTGCACAACAAACAAGTATAGACTAGATTGCCTAATTTGTGAATAAGCATTGCATATCCGATTTGTTTTGGAAAAATGTTTTGGAATTTGCTACTCGCAAGTAGGGTAAAACACGGATTTCAATGAGCTATTCGAACTCAGACAATCCAACCTTCACCCATAGGCATTCAAGCAGTTATATCACATAAGCAGCTAGCCTCATGGTAATCATGCTATCATGGCAACACTCACACGCATGCGGTATGCTAAAGCATAAATACTTACATCATACTCTGTGCCAAAACAAAGAACTCGTTAGCAATCAATGCATGATCCAAGTCCATGTTTTAAATGTCTAATGCAACGCATACGGAATGTCACTAGAGTAGGCTCGGCTATTCTATAATGACATGTGAAAATGCACAAGTAGCATGTATTCAAGTTAGATTTAAAATACTAGTGCAGTTAGCATGATGCACCGTGCCCGGTGCATGCAATACTGATGAATGATGCACACATGCATAGCATAAGGTATGCTAATTTAAATATGTCCTATTACTAACTATCAAAGCAGGTAAGTAAAAGGGAGAAAGAAGTGGGGGTTGGAAGACACACACTCACTCACCCACACTTATTACAAGTTCGCCCTCGCTCGGAGGGACCGAAAGAATAATACAAATTAACTAACTCGCAAGCTAATTAATTATTACAAATTACCTAATTAATTAACAAATTAACTAAGCATAAGAAAAGCAATAAAATGGGCCTCGGGAAGAGAGTTCGATGCGCGCGTGCTCGGGTCTTGCTCGGAAGTGCACTACCATGCATAGGCTGCCTCTGTTTTCCCTGCTCTGCCTCTTTGAAGACTGCCAAAGTCTCAGAATTGCTTCCCTGGACATTAGGAGACACCACCGGCTGAGTAGAATGGCCACCGGCAGTAGTATGTGATCATCGGCTGTTGGTGAAGATATCTGCCACCAATGGATTGCCGGTCGGCACTGAACACTGCCGGTCGGCAAAGAATGTCTGCAGAATCTGCAATTAACAGCAGCGGAGGGCAAGGCATAGCATGGCAATGCAATTCAAGCAATGTATGCACCAATCCTATCCCTTATCATGTGTATGACTCAAAGGGACATGGTCCTTGGTTCTCCGACCATCAATCGCGCATTTCAATGCGTGATGGCCCAAGAGACCAAGTTGTGCATTTTCATGTCAAATGAAATGCAAACCAAATGAGCACATAAAGGCCCAACCTCTATCACTTGACTTCAAGAGGCAAGGCATGCATGTTCAATGCGATGCAACCTAAACATGTTAGCTAATATGCAACGTGGCATAAAAGAGAGCATACAGACATGCAATGCACATTAGGTACACAAACTAAGCAACAAAGCAAACAAGCATGCCATAATTATGCAAACCACTAGAGCATGCGAGATGTAATCTAATCACGCAACATGCTAGCAACTTGACCAATGGAATGCAAGGCGAATGCAAGTGATTTCAAGCATGTAACATGTGCAACCAAAGCATGCTAACATGGGATGATGTAACAACACTTGAATGGCATGCGAGGGATGGACTTACACTAATTGGATAGCTCTAAGTTAGGTCCAAAATAGTGGCCAAAAGCTTAAGAAAATGGGACCAAACACACATACACACATGCACATGTTAAGGCCTAACGCTTAAGCACCAAAGGACAACTTTTAAGCACACTTAAAAGGGAATAATCATGGACATGTGGCATGCATTATAAGCCTTGAAAATCATGCTATAAGAGGTGCCAAACCAACTTAAACAAGACGAACATTAGCATGCAAATGGTCCAAGCATTTAAAGCAAGTCAAAGGGGACTTAAACCATGGCTAAGCCAACCAAGCCTCACAAGGCCAAGAAGGCTTAAAACAGGTCCAAGGCAGACCTAGACCATGCAAAGGGACCTCCTAGATGGCATCTAAGTGGCTAAAATTCAAAAGCATGCACAAAGGCCAAAACATGGAGCATACAACCTAAGCTTTCAGAGCATTAAAGAGGTGTCCAAGGCAAGCATACAAGCATATCAAAGGGACTGAAATAACATGGAAAATGATCCCAACCCACTGAATCAAAGCAAGTGATGCATGCAACACACTCATACACCTAAGGCCGACAAACCAAAAATGCAAAGGGGCTATATAATGCATGCCATGGTCAACCAAAATGGCTAAGGACAGACCTTAATCATGGCAAAATAAACATGAAAGCTTCACAAAGCCAAGCCTAAAACATGCTAGAACAATGGTTTACAACCTAAGGCATGTTAAGGCAACAAAATGGCATTACAAGGCATGTATGCTAAGCAAGCATGGTGTACCAAAACCAACTAAAAATAGAGGCATATTATGACATAATAAGCACAAAAATCAGCTAAGGCATGGTCAACATGAACCCAAACATGGTGGTCCCTCAAGAGGCCAAAAATGGTCCTTTTCAAGGACAAGGAGAGGGGGTGGCCCTCTCCTTCTTGGGACCTCAAGGCACCATCCTCACCTCTGAAATCCCTCAAGATTTCAGTGGTGAGGAGGCCCAAACACCAACGTCTCGGAGCTCACCCAAAATGGCACAAAATGGAGCCTTACAAGGCTTAAGAGGGGTCAAACGACCTCAAATCACAAAACACTCTAAACGAACTTTTTAGAGGGCCTAAAAACAGAACTATTTTATGTTATATACTAAACACAAAAAAAGTTGTAAGGTAGGAAAAAATAGAATGCAAGAAAGGGGTAAAAAGGAGCAAGCTTCTTACCCTTGAAGACTCTCTTCAACAATGGAGCTCCAACAGCTTTTTTAGGTTGAAACAAGCTTCAAAACCTCCAAAACAACCCTTTGGCCCTTAATAACCAAGAAAAGGTGTAATGGTGGGTGTTTGTGTGCAAAAGTAAGACCAAAAACACACTAAACTAACAAGAGAGGAAATATAGAGATGGAATACATACAAATTCCTAACCCTAATATCAAAGCACTCTAAAAATGTTGAGTAACCCTAAATCTAAGAGAGGAGACTCTCTCTTATAGAGCTCTCTCTTGTAAAGCTTGTCAAATAAGCTTGTCAAGAGAGAGATCCCTCCATACACATGTATAGAGGGGAGAAAAGGTGGGTGCCAGCTATCACAACTGGCACAAAATATCTACCAAAAGTAGATGAACAGTGATCGGCCATTCAAAATTGCCATTTTGGCAAAATAAATGGCCGACCGGCAACAAAGAGTGCCGACTGGCAATATACATTGCCGATGGCATAAAATCACTGGCCGGTGGCCTCAAGCCATGGCCGGTGATGTGTGGGGATGCCTCACAAGGCATTCCCTGCCCCTCCAAGGCAAAACACAAGTGTTTGCTGCAAAACCAAACGCAACACGGTCGAGTCGAGAGATCCTGAGGCAAGGCGCGCAACCGAGACCTCCGGGAACTCAAGACGAACACAAACAAGGGTAATCACCAAGTGTTCTAATGGTGACGTCCAAGTCTTGAGGATGGTCAAAAATGGGGTGTCTATAGGTATATCCATCGATATTGCACCGGTCCAGCAAACATGGCCTCACGGGGCAAGTGAATAGCCAAATGGACCATCACATCAAAGAAAGCTGGAGGAAAAATTTTCTCCAACTTGCAAAGTATGAGCACAATTTGTTCCTCCCTTTTTTCCAAATTAGTCTGCCTTAATGTTTATGAGCACAGTTCTTGGAAGAAGTTGCCCAACTCAAATAGTGCTGTACAGATCTCCTTGTTCACAAAACCACGCATGCCAATTGGTAGAAGTCGCTGAAACAGGACATGACAATCATGGCTTTTCATGCCCGATAATCTTTCATTTTTAGAAGTCACACATCTTGAGATGTTTGCTGCATAGCCATCTGGATAACTAATCGACTTCAAGAATTCACAAAAACCATCTATTTGTCGAGAATCCAATGTGTAGGCTGCCTGAGGCTTTACAATGGATCCGTTATCTTTCCTCTGTAGATGCAATTCTTGCATTATGCCCATTTCTTGCAAATCATCACGTGCTTTGTACGTATCCTTGTTTTTCCCATCTATGGCCAACATCGTCCTGTAAAAGTTTTCACAAATATTCTTCTCAATGTGCATGACATCATGATTGTGTCGGAGGTTTAATTTCTTCCAATATGGTAGCTCCTACATTATGTTTTTCTTTGTCCAATTCAATTCTTCAGACTCTCGTGGTCTTTTCTTGTTGGTAGGATCCATTCCAAACTTGACTTCCCGCAATTGATCCAATTGAACCATTACTTTTTCCACTGGTAAATCCAAGGATTTCTTTCTAAGCTCAGTTAAACCATCAAACTTCTTGTCTTTCCTCCAAAGGTGGTTATCAGACAAGTAAGCTCGATGACCCACCCACCTAATCTTACTGATCAACCCGCGTGACAATGGATTATCATTACAAGGAGAGCAAGACAAATAACCTTTAGTTCTCCATCCGGATAAGTCACCATATGCAGGGAAGTCATTTATGGTCCACATTACAGTTGCATGCATCCAGAAGGTCTGTTCAGTGGAGGCATCGTAAGTCATCACGCCATTCTCCCATAACTCCTTCAACTCATCAATCAATGGCCTTAGGTAGACATCAATATCAGTCCCTGGTTGATTACGTCCAGGAATAAGTAAGGACATCATGAAAAATGGGGCCTTCATACATCCCCAAGGTGGGAGGTTATAGGACATAAGTATGACAGGCCACATGCTATAGGAAGTGCTCATGTCCCAAAAGGGTTGAACCCATCGGCGGCTAGGCCCAACCTAACATTGCGAGTCTCCTAGGCAAACTCTAGATAATGCAAATCAAATTCCTTCCACTCTTTACAATCAGCCGGATGCCTCCCTACACCATCATCCACACGCTTATCACTATGCCATCTCATGTCTTTTGCCGTCTTCCTAGACATGTACAATCTTCTCAACCTAGGTGTCAATGGGAAGTAACGCAATATCTTGTGAGGGATCTTCTTACCCTTGCTATCATTTACTCTGTACCTAGATGCTTGACATGTGGGACATTTTTCCAAGTGAGCATTCTCCTTCCAGAATAGTACACAATCATGTTTACATGAATCGATGAGCTCGTACCCCAAGCCCAAGTCACGTAGCAACTTCTTGCACTCATAAATTGACCCTGGCACCACGTGGCCTTCTGGTAGGAATCGCCTTTGTATCTCCAAAACCTTGTCAAAAGACTTATTGCTCCACCTATTTTCTACCTTCACATGTAGCATCTGAATAACGAATGATAACAAAGTATCCGAGTTTTTGCAAGCTGGGTACAAGCAACATTGGGAAGCATCTAACAATTTATCAAAATGTCGTACATCCTCTCTTTCTAGAGTATCACCCTCCATAAAATTCCCCCTCTGATAATCCTCTATCAGTTCATCATATTCATCTTCATCCTCATCATTCTCACCATTGCTTTCATCAAGGTTATTGTGTTCTGGAAGTTCACCGTGTTCTAACCAAGTGTTGTATGATACTATCATCCCACTTATGAGCAAATGAGCCTTCACACTATCATACTCATGCTTATAAAAGTTACAACAATTGATGCATGGGCACTTAATCTCCCTAGCCTCACCCAAATGAACCTTTGCAAATTCAATAAATGAGTTCACCCCATCTACATATGGCTGACTGAATCTATCAGAAATTAACATCCAACTCCTGTCCATGTCTGATCATAAGATAGTAGTTAATATCAATAGGACACAACCTTTTATTTATTTATTTTATTTATTTATTTATTCTTTAAACATGAAGACAAAGTAGTTAATATAAGTGTAGAGTGACACATCATCGTCAATAAAGGTGCATCTACCTATAGGCTTTTTTAATTTTGTATCAAGGTTTCGACCAACAAATCCTTTAAAATTCTATTATATCTGCATATATTATGTATTAAGTTAAGTGTTTTTTGATTTATCAGCAAAAAAAAAAAGAAAATATATATATTTTTAATGTCTGTTAAATGGTAAAAGGCAGTTGGCATGGCAATGTACCATTCCAATTCATTCCAATATCTTTCTTAAAGGACATTACCTAATGGGCTGCTACAAATTAAGGGCATAGGGAAGGACTAAGGGTGGCTACAGGCCTAACCTCTATAATATTTGTGGGAAGGGACTACATTTTTCAATTCCAACCCATATTTTCATACACGGGAACTCAAGCATTTACCACTACACCAATCAATACCGCCTCTTTGATGAAACTTCTATTTTATCTAAAAGGGATTTTCAGCTCTCCTAAAAAGCCCTAGCACAAATTACATCCAGCCACTACCTCTAAATTTTCTATTAATGAACCAATTGAAAAGTCGGGAACCAAAGTGACACAAACCTCAAACTATAGGGACCGTTAGTATAATTCGCCCAAGATAAAAAGATCAAAAATAAAAAGAGCACTTTTGTAGTGCACCCCAAACACTCTCTTAGCTTAAAAAACCATCTAAAACCCAACTTAAAAAACTAAGCTATTTAAACTTTTTTGAGCTGAAAAGGAAAATAAGCTGAAAACAAGATAAGCAGAACCAAACACCCTACCATTTTAGGTACAACTACTAAGGCATGTGTTTTCAAAATTTAAACAAAATAAGTTGCAAATAAGTGGAAACCAAACAGCCTTTTTATATACAACTACTAAAGCATGTGTTCTCAAATTTTAAATTAAGTTGGTTGCAAATTTTAACTACTAAAACATGTGCTTTCAATTACTACATTGTATTTATGCTTTTATATTCACATTCAAACACGTAAAAAATCATAAGTTGGCCCTTAAGCTTTATGGTATAATATCTTACTACATCCTCTATTTCTAACATTACATTGTCTCCAGAGTGTTCTTATACTGGATGCAATAGACCATTTCCTTCGTGAGACAGAATTTCAACTCCTGAATAGGTGCTTCAGTGAGCAAGGCTACATGAAAGAGAATCCCAGTAAGCTTTAGCATAGAAGTGGGCTACTTAAGGTATGACAAATAAGCCACCTCTATGCCCTGGGGGCAAGGATGAAATGTCAACACTCATAGTAGGGGCACTAATAGGCTCAGAATTGGTGACTTGTATTGGGTTTAAGATGGAACAGATTTTAAAGCCTCTCTTATTCATATGCACCAGTAGAAGTGTTCTTATTTTATTACCTTACATAAATAGTCACTGTGGGTTCTTATTAATATTTGAAGTAAGAGGCCCACTGAGAAGATGAATAAATTCCTGGTGAATGGGCACAGGCATCCTCTCATACAGAGGCAAATCCATGTTCTAACCTAAGCGTTTGATGTGGATTCAGGTTATGTGTTCATTAAAATTTCATATCCTTTCAGTTTTGCATTTCAAAATGATATTGTACTGGACAACCCGTAAAGGCCCCATCTTCCCCAACTCAAGCATGGAATTTGTTTGGAAAAAGCATCCTTCAGAGAACCCCAAAATCTAAATAATAGAAGAAGTGAAAATAGACAAACATAGATTCATTTAAGAAATTGAGAGAGAGAAGCAGGGGCATTGAGGTACAAAGCAAAAGGGAACAAACCTGTAAGGGCAGACTGAAGCACCGATCTCGCACGGCAGCAGCAAACGATACAAACCCTACGATCAAGAGTGAAATCGTGAGGGAGAGAGAACTACGAATTCTGAGATAAGGATGTGCAAGAGTGAAATCATGGAGATTGATTTGGGGAGATTTGATGAGGGAAACAAAAAAGGAGGGAATTTTAAGAGGGAAATGTCACCGCCGATCAGCACCTGCTCTACCCCAAAAAAATAAATAAAATAAAATATTCAAAACAATTTTTAGATTTGTTTTTTTTTTAAAAAAATTAAAAATAATTTCAGAGCAATAAAAATCAAAATTATATTTTTAAAATTTTAAAAAGTATTTATGACCTAAAAGATTAAAAAAAAAACAAAAAAAAAATTTAGATTTGTTTTTTTTTTTTTTAAATTAAAAATAATTTGAAAGCAATAAAAATCAAAATTATATTTTTAAAATTTTAAAAAGTATTTATGACCTAAAAGATAAAAATATACAAAAATAATAAGTTTTTTTTTTCACCCAAATTTTTTTTTAGTTTTTTAGGGAAAAAAAAATTTGAAACTAGTTTTTGAAAATAAAAACAAACATTGAAATTGATAATCTAACCATATTCTTTGAAAAAGTTTAAATTATCTCAAATTAGTCATATCAACTTAAGAGTGTGTTTGGGCTCAATGAGTTCATTTTGTGATCTAATTCAACGATTATTTTAATTTTATAATTCAGTAACTAAAATATTTAAAACTCTTTCAAAAATTATAATCAAAAACAGAAATCACTAAATCACATCATTCCACTAGCAAAACTTTTACCGACGAATAGTGTCATCGTCGCTAAATGATTAACTCTTTGCCCACACCAACTTGTCGTCATCAAAAGTAAGCACACTAATAGCAACGCTCATTGTGTTGCTAAAACATAAGCCTTGTAGGTAAAAGTTTTGAAATTTTGGCGCCAACTAAAAAATTTGGCGCTAAAATAATGTTATGCCTTTTTAGCGACGGCAACAAATTGCGTCGGTAAAGGTATACTTTTACCAACGAAATTGATCACTGTGTCGCCAAAAATATACTTTTGGCGATGAAAAATTGACGTCGTCGCCAAAAGTAGTCGCCAAAAGTGCAATTTCTTGTAGTGATTTGTTTGAAATTTTGATTGCACAATATATAGAAACTGTTTGAAGTAATTCGTGATTGAATGCAGTTTTTGTTTTGGTGATTAGTTTCAATTCTCAATTTCTTTTTGCTTAACCATTTATCTTCAGTAATGTAATTGGTTGAGCTTTTGAGGAGCATGGGCGTGTAGAACTTTATTGTGTAGGCAGCAACGGAGGTTGCTTAGGGCTATTCAGTAGACCATATTAATTACAAGCTCAACTAGAAAGCATGTCTTTTGGTCTGATTTCTTCAAAATGGTCTTGGCTGTGAGAATTGTTACTGGTCTAGTGGCAGCATCATTCCAACAAATATGATTGTGAGAAAAATAAAAAATGATACCAATAACGAAAATAATAATAATTTTCCAAATTTGAAAAAAAAAAAAAAAAGGTAAAAAAGGGCTTGGATGTTTCCTGACAAACATGAAACATATATTTTGAATTTTGATTTATACAGAACAAAGAAAAGAGAAAATAAATGAAAAGAAAAGAAAAGAAAAGAAAATAATAGGCTAATTTATTGCTTTTGTTTGTTTGGTTGGGATGGAAAATAAAAAATTTAATAGGCATTTCTTGGATTTTTATTTTATTATTATTATTAATTTTTAATGTTTTCATTTTCGTATTCAAAACTTCTACACTAACCTAGTCGGCCTGAGCTGCACAGGGCCGCGGGCAGGTTGGCCAGATTTACAGCCCTAATTGTAAACAATCGTATTACAGAAATAATTTGAAAGGTTTAATTTTTCTATCAATATTAATGAAACATGGATGTTGGATGTTTTGTTCGTACTTAATACACAGTTACTTTTACCCTAAAATCTATTATTTTATGCAATTGCTATCAATTCACAATCCAGCTGTTTGCATATTGCATATTATAATATTTATTAGCCTTAACATCATGTGACAGCGTTGATTATGTAATTTTCAATCTTTGCTTTATATGTCTTTTAAGTCTTTATATGTCTTTTAAGTCTATACTATTATATTAAATGAGGCCCAATTTTAATATTTTGAAACTTTTGCCACGTAAAAATTTGATTAAAAAAAATCTACCTACACTACACGTTCTTCACGGCAGTTTAATTGCCACGTTCTTCCCCGACAGTTTGCAAGTTTACTTTCATATGCACAGATGAGTGCGTAATTCTGAGAGGAATATCTCTCTCTCTCTCTCTCTCTCTCTCTCCACTACAAAAAATAAAAGATAAAAAAATAAAGTTTTAGAAATTAAAATTTAGGGATAAAATTATTTTTTAGGCATCAAATACTTTTGTTTCAAAAAGTGTTATTATTATATTTTTAACAACAAAAATTAGACATTAGTAATGAATTATTATCTTTTTGGAATCAAATTTTTTATCTAAAAAAATAAATTATTTTGAAACCAAATTATTTTGTTCCTAAAAGTCTATTTATTAGTAACATTTTCAAAATTTTGTTGCTAAAAATTTTATTTTTGACTTTTCGAGACGATATTTAACAACTATCTTCATAACAATAGAAATTAGTCCTTAAATGTCGTTTACAATAAAATTTTCACTTTTAGAAAACATAACATTTAGTTTCTAAAACTCTTATATGTTGTATTGCTATTTCACAGATGACGTGTTGTTTGGTTGTTGAAACTTTCTTATTAAAATTAGAAGAGAAATTGAATATGAATCGGGTATGTTTTGTGGACTTCTTCTTCTTCTTTATTTTTTTTATTTTTCATTTTTATAATTAATCTAGACTAACAAGTGAAATCTGATTTTGACAATAGCCATTGGACACTGTTTCTTCTCCGATTTCTCAATGGCAAGAAGCCAATTTGGCCGAGTACACGTCAGTGCTCGCTACCACGTTAGACCATCTCCAATTTTTTTCATCTAATTTCATATAATTTGAATAAATAGTTTAATTTGATATCAACTATTCTAATCATTTCATTAAAATCCTTTTAAAAATTCCTCTTTTACTACAAATTTCCTTTTTAATCAAATTTGATGAAATAATAATAATAATAATAATAATAATAATAATAATAATAATAATAATAATAATAATAAACAAAAAATTCATTTAATTTTTGGATGGATGAGAATGAAAAGTTAAAAATATATTTTGAAAGTTTACTTATTTTAGAAAAATGAATGAGAAAGAAATAGATATTAAGAATTTTTTTTTGAATTTCAATGTTTGTGTTGGACCATTTTAATATTTTTTATTTATTTATTTATTTATATTGTTCATGAATCTTCTTTTGTCTTATCCATGAATCTCATCTTGTTCATGTATTGAGATTCATTGCTTTGGTGTCATTTTGTTTTGTTCATGAATTAAGATTAATTAGAATTCATGAATTTGGTGATGAGTTAATGTTTGGTTCACTCTCCATTTTCTCTAGGTTCTTGGTCATTTGTATGTCTTAGTGGGTTATATATAGTCCATCTCATCTACTCTTTTCTACATTAACTCGCCAACTATTTTTCTATACTTGAGAGATTACTAGCAAAGAAGGATGTTTTCTTGGTGCAGCTTTGGGTTCACCATCTTGTGCAGAGTTGGGCTGAACCATACAAGTGGTCGGCTGTTGTATTCTAGAGGGGACAAGTCATAGTTTTGTGATTGCTGCACCGGTATTTGGGTTTTTCCTACCGCAGTGGGCTTGATCTCTTTAAAGAAAACGAGATATCTGTGCCTCAGCCTGATCTATTTGTATCTCATTTTCTTTGTATTATTTATCAATAAAATAAATTTTTTTCTGGTATTTTCACCAATAATTTGATAGGATATGTATATATACTCATATATTTTGAAAGTTACTTATTTTAGAAATAAGAAAAGAAGAAGAAGAAGAAGACGACGACGGAGAAAGAAATAGGTATTCAGATTATTATTATTATTATTATTATTATTATTTTTCCATTTTAAGGTTTGACACACACTCCTATACTTTTGCATTATCTTCAAGTTTTATAAGATATATATATACACACTCATGTACCTTTATATTAGCTTTGATTTTTTTTTTGAGTTTTTAATAAATAAATATATATTTTTTTTCTTCATGTTTATCAAATCTCTTTGGTTGCAAATGTTCTAAAAATCTTGAATTTGTGTTTAATTATTTTTATATTCAATTTAAAAAAAAAAAACTATATTCAGCTTCTTTTTTTTCTTTTGTGTTTATTAAATTTCTTTGACTAAGTATTTTAAAAATATTGAGGTTGGCCAAATTATTTTTATATTGAAATTAAGTCTATGTATTAGAAGTATATTTAAGAGTTTTAAATATGAATTTTTAATATTATTTATTTTATTTTATTTTATTTTATTTGTTGTACCGAAATGTGTTGACTTGTCGGATTTTGAAGTGGAGCCGAAGAAGACACCTGTATGTAGGGGGGTAAATTTGGCCCGACCCGGCTCATGTCGGGCCTTGCAGGCTCCTACCAAAATTCAGGATGGGTCAGCCTGTCCACAGGCCAAAAAATTAGGCCCAAGCCAGGGGGTACTCGGGCCTTGGGTGGGTTAAGTTTTGAGTGGGCCTTGAGAGCTGGCCAATCGGCCAGGCCACAGGCTGGCCTAGGTGGGTTAGGCCCATGGGCCGGATCGGTTTCAAAATGACGACCTAGGCCTAGGGTCTCGGGCTGGGATCGATCCCGAACCTAACCGGGTCATGCCCATGGGTTATAGGCCATTTTTATACTGCTACATATATGTAGGGTGTAAGTTGTATCAGGTTCATGCGTTTGGACTTGGACCTGATATTCTACCATGTGTTGTTGGAGATATTTTGTTATCTCAATATTTATTTCCTTGCCTATTTGAAGTTTGAAATGTTCTTGGTGGGAGAAGTTGGGATTGTTATTCTGTCCTTTCTATATTAATATTGGAAAATTTTTATTATATTATTTAATGATGAGTATAATGATATTGTTTAATTTAAGAATAGTGTTATTTATCTCTATCTTTTTTCTTAGTACCCCTCACATTTTTTATTTTTTTAATTCCAATTTTGTTCAAACATAAAATTTTATTTTTATTCCCATCCCTAACTTTCTAACCCTAATTTTTCAAACCCTAACCCTAAACCACCAACCATTCCCATCACCCCAACACTAGCTGCCGCGTCCCATTTTGGCTGGCAACTTCTATTGCCATCATCAACATCATCTCTAGCCACTAACACCGCCACCTTACTTACCAATCACCAACAACGCCACCACCCACTTGTCAAGTGCTGCAGCCTTGGCCTCAGCCCAGGTCGCGCGCAAGCAAGTGAGGTCGCAACCTTGCCAAGTGCCGCAGCCTAGGCCACGCTCACGCAAGCTAGGCTGTGGCCTTGTCAAGTACTGCTGCCTTGGCCGTGTGCATGCAAGCCAAGCCGTAGCCTTGCCTAGCTTTTCCCCTCTAAAAAAAGGAATGAAGATTCTACATTGGGTTTGAATGACTTAGAAAGATTGACATATTATATGGACAATTGGTGTCATTAATTTTGTCATTATTGATTTGTTTTTGAATTTAAAATAATCAGTAATGCTAGAGATGCGACTGTAGATTATTCTAGAATAAATTAGTTTGATTTGATTTTGAATTTTACAAATCGTTTTTTGTTTTTTTAATTAAAAATTAATTTAGTAAAAAAATCAATAAATTAAAAGTACTTGTAATTATTTTCATATAGTTTTATATTTTTTGAAGATGAAATAATTTTAAAATTTTAAAAACATGTTTTTAGTGTTTATTTTTTAGGGTTTAAAGAGTTTTTGTCAAACAATGAGATGTATTTTTCATCCAAAAAATAAGAGAGAAAAAAAGGGGATCGAAATGAGATATTTTTGAGGTGACATGAATCTATTATGTAAAAATTCAATGTTAATTAGAGAAAAACTTGATGGTAGATCTTTGATGATATAGCTCAGTTCTTTCTCCTCTTGGGCTTCTTGGCATAGACCTTGCTAGAGGTCTTGGCTAGCAGAGGTGGTAGAGGAAGAGAGATACTAGCAGAGGCACCGAACTCCCCTGAGGCATTATCTATCAAAAGAAAAGTACAAAAGAGGGAAAATTGTAAGTACAAGAGTAAGTACAAAAGAGCAGATAAAACAAAAACATAATAAAAGAGAAAGAATGAATATCTTACAAATTTTTCTTTGTCGATGGGAAGATGAAAGACAGTATAGGTATTCCTCTAGTGACTTGTGGAGTATGACAGCACTAATGATGGCCTACCAGTCCCTGAATTTGTTGCTCATAGTGGCATTGGCTAAGAAGGCATAAAAGCTGGTTTGATGCAAAAGTTTTTGGTTCTCAGCCAGAATGACATAAGGGGATGGTTGCTCAGTGAATTGGACCCTTGTGTTCACATATTCATGAATAGTGGAGTGAACATAAGGGAGAGGAATACTTTGGATGAGGCCAAATTGCCTGGCCCATTGCCAGGGGTTGTAACTTTCAAAGCTATAAGTGGAGTGCCTGTTGCTAGAAAGGGAGCACCCAGCCAGAATGTGCCTAGGTGTAAGGCAAATGCTCCAAACTATTTTTTGGGCTTGCCTCTGATCATCAATTAAGGAGGTTAGATCAGCATACATATAAGAGAAGGAGGCGTAAGAAAAGAGAAAGGATTGAAAAGGGAGAGAAGGAATTCTGTCGATGGTGAAGTTGAAAAAGATGGAAAAATACTGTGCAAAAGTGACAAAGGGGGAGGTCGATGGGAAAGAAAAAATTAAGCATAAGTCTCACACTTAGGGGTGTAGTCTATTATTCTATTGGACCTGATTTCTGGGAAATAGACAAGAAGCTAGGCCTGGAAAAGCTAGAAATGACCTCCTATACTTTGACTGATCTTTTTGTTATGGAGGGAAAAGAGGCCTCTATACACGGTGGCCAAAAAGAAAGGGGCAAAGACCAGTTGTTGACCCTCTTCGATTAGGAGGGCTAGCATAAGGTAGTCTTTGGTAATCCTAAGGCTACCCACAAAAAAAAGGAAACATCATAGCCAGTATAGGTAGAAGGCAATTTTTTCGATTACTGTGGGTATGTCAGTTTTCTTGTAATGATTGAAAATAAACTTGTCATAATGTAGACACTCCATTTTTAACCGACCTTAAGACTCAGACATCATCGTTTGTGCACACGGTGATTGTGCATGTTTGTGCTCGTTTTGAGTGTCCGAAGTTCTCGGCTGAGTGCCTTGTCTTTGAGCCTCTTAACACTCTGTGTTTTGACCTTGTTTTTGGGCCAAACCTTGATTCCTCTTGCCTGGGGAGAAGGGGGGGAGGGGGTGGGGGGAAAGGCTTTGCCGGCCACTTTTCTCCCTTGTAGGCCACTTGAAGTGGTCGATCGGCTAGGGGAGGTGGCTGGCCGATCACCTAAAGTGGCCGACGGCCAATTTTCTCCTCTTTTTTTTTTTATAGATATTTCCAGATCTTTTGAGTCAGCTGCTGAGCACTGAGGCTCATCTCCATACATGTGTAGCGACAAAAAGATATTTTTGATCATTAAAAGTAAAAATCTTATTGCAAAAGATATTAATTCCTATTATTGAAGAATAATAGTTAAAATGTTGTTCTGAAAAGTCAAAAATAGAGTTTTTAGCGACAAAATTTTGAAAATGAATAAGGAGCTTTTATTGTTTTCTCCCAAACAACTTTTGAATTAATATTATGTGATTGCTCACTATAATAAATTAAGATTTTAAAGATTAAAATTTAAAGATAGAAGTACAGTACTTGTTAGGGAAGAAATATTTTTATTGCCAGAAGTGTCATTATTATATTTTTATCAACGGAATTTGAACATTAGTATTATCATTTTACGACCAAAATTTGTCTCCAAATTTTTTTTTTCGGAATCAAATTATTTTGTTACTAAAATTCATTTATTAGCGACATTCATAAATTTTGGTCACTAAAAGCTATGTTTTTTGACTTTACAAAACATCTTTTTAATGACTATCATCACAACAACATGAATTGGTCCCTAAATATTTTTTGCAATAAAAATTTCATTCTCTTATAAGTTGTAATGACTTTGAAACAAATATGAATGGAGAAGGGAGAACACTTACAGTTACAATCATTACTCAACTAAACTGCAGTTTTTGAAAGAGATAAATAGTGTTAGAGACCAAAGCATTACTATTCCTTGGAATGTAGATAATAGGTCCTATCAATCGTATCTATTTTTAATGAAGTGTTGACACATAATGTAGTAGATTAAAAGTGATATAAAAATGTGACAAATCTAACATTATTCATATTTGATTCATTGAAATGAAAGTAAAATGAAATGATTATTTTACTAGAATTTTATTTTCACATAAGCACAACAATTAAGGGGTGAAAAACAGAACATGAGTCCCCATCAAGGAAATAAAAAAATAAAAAAAAGAAGAAAAAACAAAGTAGGAGATTGATAGAAATTTGTGAAAATTAACTACTAAGAGATAAAAGGTCAATCCCAAGGCTAGATTTCTCCTTTAATTTTTCAAACTAGTGTTCCATTTCCAGAACTTAAAAGGAAGATTATGGAAGAAGCACATGCCTCAAAATTTACAATGCATCCCGGTAATACCAAGATGTACCAAGATTTAAAGCAAAATTTTTGGTGGCTGGGTATGAAGAAAGAAATTGCAAATTTTGTTTCAAAGTGTTTACAATGTCAACAAGTAAAAGGAGAGCACCAAAGACCGACAAGTTTACTTCAATCCCTTCCAATCCCGGAGTGGAAATGGGAGCATCTGACTATGGATTTCATTGTTGGTTTACCGCGAATCCCTCGAGGTATGAATTCCATATGGGTTATTGTTGATAGACTAACTAAGTCAGCTCATTTCCTACCTGTGAAGACTCAATACAACGCAAATAAACTAGCTACCATATATGTGGATGAAATTGTGCGACTACATGGTGTTCCGGTTTCAATTGTATCCGATAAAAATCCAAAATTTGTATCAAGATTTTAGCAAAGCTTACAGGATGCTATGGGAACAGAATTGAAATTTAGTATGGCCTACCACCTTCAAACAGATGGTCAATCTGAAAGAACAATACAAACATTGGAAGATATGCTTCGGATGTGTGTTTTAGTCTTCAAAGGAAGTTGGGAAACCTACCTACTGCTGGCGGAGTTTGCATATAACAATAGTTACCACTCAAACATAGGAATGGCACCCTACGAAGCTTTATATGAAAGAAAGTGTCGCTCTTTTGTGTGCTGGACTGAAGTCGGTGATAGATCGTCGCTAGGACCTGAGATTGTTCAATTGACAACAGAGAAAATTAAAACTATCCAAGAAAGGTTAAAGATCGCGCAGAGTAGACAAAAGAGTAATACGGACCACCGGTGAAGGGACTTAGAATTCGAAGTGGGTACTCATGTTTTTGTGAAAGTCACACCAATAAAGGGACACTCAAGATTTGGCAAAAAGGGTAAGTTAGCAGCCCGATATGTTGGTCCATTCCAAATTCTAGAAAGAGTAGGTCCGGTAGCCTATCGTGTTGTTCTTCTGCCAATTATAGAGCAAGTGCATAACGTGTTTCATGTATCAATGTTACATGGTTATCTTCAAGATCCATCTCATATTATAGACTATTAACAAATTGCCTTGGATGATACGTTGATTTATGAAGAGAAGCCGATTCAGATTTAGACCAACAAACGAAGCAAC
Organism: Camellia sinensis; assembly: GCF_055761805.1. Lineage (NCBI taxonomy): Eukaryota > Viridiplantae > Streptophyta > Magnoliopsida > Ericales > Theaceae > Camellia > Camellia sinensis. The sequence continues at coordinate 91,407,430 of NC_138965.1, forward strand.
TACGAAGCAAAGTGATCCCTATGGTGAAACTGAAATGGCAAGAACATTATGGAAAAGAAGCTACGTGAGAGAGAGAAGAGGAAATGAGACAACAGTATCCAGAATTATTCTCGACTTGAGGTAAAACAAGTTTGAGGGACCAAACTTATTTAAGGGGGGGGGGGGGAGAGTGTAATAACCGACCCTCTTATATGTTTGATATGCTTCATTATATGAGTAATGACATGCTTAATGTGAAATTCCATGTGGAGTTGTGTTTACATACATGAATTATTTAATTATGATAGTACATCTGTTGGTTATTGGAGAAAATCTGTTAAAATTAAGATGTTTGGACTAGAAATCGAAAGCCTTAGAGGCGCGATAACCCGAAATTGACTTTATATTTATGATTAGCATGATTTTTAGGACATAATATAAATTTTCATAAAAGTTTGATTCGTAATGAATTAAAGTGATTTATTTGGGCTTGCCTTATATAAGCCTTAGACATAAGAGATTCAAGGCAACACTTGGCATCAAAACAAATATAAAATATCTCCTGGAGGAGATTTAGAGAAGAGAAAGAAGAGAGAGGAAGAAATGAGCAACTAAGGCTTGGACATTGAAGACTTTTGCTAGAAATTTCAAAGAATAGAGAACAAGGTATGTGTAATCTAGCTAAAATACCCTAAACCTCACTCCAATTGTTTAGTATCAAGCTTGAGAATGATGTTCTCCACTTATTTATCTTAGGGCTTTTAAATTAATCACTTTGGTTGGTAAATATCCATGAAAGACATCAAGATCCATTGTTTGATCTAGTTAAGGGTTGATTCTTGTGTTAGACAATCTTTAGTCTTTGCACAAAATGTTTGTATCTACTTTGTTTAACCATAAAAAGATGAAAAGAAATATGATTATTAACTAGTATAAATTGCTTGAAGTGAATTATGATCTATTTATGTATGAATTCATGTTTATTATGTTCACATAATATGATATTGGAGAGATATTGCTCATATTTGCCCTTGGAAATGCCTTTGGAAAGTTTAATTTTTGATGATGTTTGGACTACCCAAGAACAGAGCCAGAACCGCACGTGCGGGGTTCATGGCCACACGTGCGGGAACATAACCGCACGTGCGGGGATCATAGCCATACGTGCGGAAAACAGGGGAGACCAAGATTGCATTCTGAAATAAATGCACATGCAGCGCACCTTTCCGTACGTACGGCGAAGGACTTCCGCACGTGCAGCCGAAGATGGAAAATTTTTGCTAATTTCTTTTTCTCTTTTCAACCCTCTGATCATGTTAATACGACCATTTGATGCTTCTGTAACACGTTTAATTGAATGGAATTTAGCGAATCGAACATAGAGTAAAAAGAGAAAACTAAAGAAAAGTGATATACTTACGAGTTGTGTACAATGTGTAGGACACGTGCAGGAGAAGACCATTGTTCATCCACATCACAATGAGTAATAGTAATGTAATGATATGTTTCTTACACGTATTGTTCTCACATGTGTTATCCAATATCTGCTCTATGTTTCTCTCAAATAGTTTATGCTATATGAGTTATATTTGATAAAATAAGTGTAATGATTGAACATTAGCACATGAGGTATGGACTTGAGGTCGTTTTGTTCTGCTAGGAATAATGGGCATAAGGTCGTTTCGCTATTACAATGGGCCTAAGGCCGTTCTGTATCACATTGGGCCTAAGGCCGTTTTGTATCACATTGGGTCTAAGGCCATTCTATATTACGTTGGGCCTAAGGCCGTTTTGTTCTAAGTGGGCCCAAGGCCGTTCAGAAAAAGGGAATGTAAATAAGATTGACTTAAAATTTATGAATATGCACTACAAGAGTTATACTCGTGCACATATTCTTTTCGCATTGCTATTATTCGCTGAGCCTTGGTCACTCTGTTTTTATGAATGTTTTGTAGGTAATCAGCCTGCAGAATAGCCGCAGGTGCCTTTTGCTGGGTCTATTTTGTCGAGTCACTCGAAGTGGCCTTTTGTCTTTATTTTGGCGGGTTCCTTATGTTGGCACGTGTAACTAGTTTTTGGATGAATTGTCTTAGATACTTGTCAATATGTAATTTTTGAGTTGCTTGCTACCCTTGTATAGAATTATATGTGTGAACTTAATATAAACGTATATATGTATGCTATATTGTATTAAGATCCTGGCATTTAGACACAGCTCAATGGATGATATATTTTATTATTATATTTGCTTCTGTTGGCCCTAATGTTGAGTAAAACTTAAGAAAATTTGGTTTTGAGGCCTAGTATGGGCCAGTCATGCCCAAACTTTTAGGGGTAGGTTTGGGTTGTGACACTACCCATTTTGGCACTGCCATTGTCTTCTTCTTGAGCTACTTGCTTTACCCTCACTCAGCTGCGTACTCTCCAACTTCCCAAACAGTTGATGTTACTCATTCTCAAGCCACTTCCACCATCATTGGACCATTAATATAGTTTCATCTCTCTAATCACCTTCCTAACCTTGAACCCCTCTACACCTAATAAGTTTCTCATATGAGTTTATATACTGGTATAGTTGCACGCATACTGAGAAAATTAAAATTGAATGTGGATATGACCTCGGTACAACATGGGTACATCTCAAGTACTTTGTGGATACGTTGAGCTATAAATTTATTTATTTTAAAATATAAGGGTACTGAAATAAATATATTTTGTCTATTTCTAAAATCTCCAAAAATAAAAGGTATATTTACAAGTATCACAAATTTGAAAGAATACTTAGGATTCTCCTTAGTTGTGTTACAGATTGAACAATCTTTTGTACCTTGCTTTAATAATTTTTTTACATTTATTTTCTAACTATTATATATCATGCGCTATTGCAAATTATAAAAATATATATTTTATAATGAATGTATATCCCAACCATATCCATACCTCACTTTTTCATCTGTCTTTGGTTTTTTGTTTTTAAAATTTCATCCCATCAAATTAAATTTAAGGTTAAACTTGCCTCTTGGAAAAGGAAACTCCTGTCTGTTGCTGGAAGATTAACATTAATTAAGACAGTTTTATCAAGTTTACCAATGTATTATTTGTCAGTGTTCAAGATGTCTGGCTAAAAAAAAAAAAAAAAAATGCCTGAGAGAATTACTAAGGCAATTGATAGAATTCATGCAGCTTATCCCACTACCTTAAATGCAAGGCTTACCACTTAACTTAAATGCAATTATCCCAATTTGTTCAATAAAGAGGACTGCCTGAGGTGGAAAAAGCTTCTTCATCAGGTTAGTTCCGTGTCATCAATTTACAATAGAAATGAGTCCGGTACCAATCTTGTTTTACTAATTTTTTGTGGAGCAATGTTTCTCCACCAAAGGTTCAATTCTTTGGTTGGTTGGCGGGGAAGGGAAGGGTCGAAACCTCTGTTTATTTACAAAGGATTAGTGTGCTTGATGCGAATGTTAGAAATGTTTGCATTTTTTATAATTCTGATCTGGAAACAACAAACCATGTGTTAATGTTGTGCCCAATAATTTGGATAAATGGTGGGGGGTAATGTTCCAGTTGGCAATGGCTCTTCTGTGGCCCATTTGGAAACGTAGAAATGAGTGTGTTCAATGAATCTCAGCCTCATCTAGATGAGCTTTGCGAGCTTGTAAAACTAAGAATCGCCTTGTGGACTAAATATAATTCAGCTGGGATTTTTTACGCGGCGGTGCACCATTTCATCTCAAATTTGCAACAAATTAGGACCTCTGTTTCGTGTGCTTTGTCATCTTGGGGCAATAGCTGCTCCTTTGTTCTTTTGGGTGTATCTAGTGCTGTCTCAAGGGTAGATTCTTATGGTGTGAGTTGTTTTCCTTTTTGAGTTGAAAGCTTTTCAACTCTTGGCTGTGTGTTGCATATGATTGGTCTCGTATGAGTTTGGATTTGTTAAAGTTTAACATCTGAATTTTACGGTAAAATTGATCTATTATGAGATTAACTTGGACATACTACGGTGATTTAAAATCTTTGATCTCCTATAACCAAATAAAAAAATTATTCATGCAAAAAATTAAATTATTCTAATATAAGTAATCACATTATCAAATCACGTATATATTATAACAAATGTATGATCTATTCTTAAGGACATGTATGCCGTCTAGACAAAAATAATCTCATAGTATAACAATCAATGTTCGATCAACTTGATTTTTTGTATAGATAATTTTCTTAGTTGGTTTTATAAGATGAACCATTTAGATTACTAAAATGGGTCTAAGCTAATTACATAATGGGTCAACTTTATTGTAAAATAAAGATATTCAACTTTAGTAAATCTGGACTCATCTGGCATCAGGTGCCAACTTAATTGGAATGTGGTGTGTCGACAATAATGCAATTATCCTCAATATTAATGATGCATGATTTTACTTTACTTTTATTAATAAAATACTCTCCCCGTGTTGTTGATAAAAAATATATGAGAATGGTTTGTCTCCAATTAAAATTTCGAATGAATCAGACAATTAAGATCTCTTACCGATTATAGTTAATGAACGGAGGTCAAACGAGACCAGACAGTTGAGGTCTTTTTGAGGTCTCTTACCATTAACTTTAACTAATAGAAAATCTCAACTGTCTGATTCAGTTGAACTTTCAACTGGACACAAACCATTTCTAAGATATATACCAATACCAACATCCATAACCACATGGACCATAGCATTAGCATATCAGCAATAAAGAGGAAACCATATCAAAATCAAATGACCACTTTATCGATAGGTGGATCAATTGACTGATGACATATGGAAACAAAGTCAAAAGTAAAAGTCTTACATTTGATCAAAGAGACACAAGGCAGGAAAGAATTGTTTAAGTACATGAATTGTTAAAAGTAGTCATGGAACAGTTATTAAATAATTGTTGGCTTAGTGAACTGATTTGTGTGAAAATTAATTTGTGAAGGAAATGTTTTCTTTGTCGATTTAGTGTTCAAAATGATGAGGAGCATGTGGCAGTATGGAGCAAGGTTAGTTCGACATGAAATATAAAGAATTGTTAAAGTTTGAAAGCTTGGAAGTGATGGAGCAGTTGCAACAGTAGTTGGAGGTTAGTGGCCTGCAGTTTCTAAGGGAAATGGGACAGTTGCAGCAGCAGTTGGAGTTTAGTGGCTTGCAGTTTCCAAGGGAAATGGCATCATGGATCAAGAAAGAGGAGAAAGGAGAACTATAAAGGCCAGAAGTTTGCTGAAAGAAGGGAGATCAACAATCCAAAAATAACTTAGCCTTTATTTTAGGAGTAGATTATCAAGTTAGGAGTAGTTTTGTTCTCTGAAATTTGTGACTTGTAGTTCTTGTAAACTTGGATAATTTCATTTGGAATTATTTTTGTTTATTTGAATACTCTTTCTTTTGATTGCTAATTGTTCCAAAGAAGTTCTTGACTTTCAAGGCATTTAGAACCTTTATACAATCGTTTGATTTTCTGTTTAAATTATTCGTTTAAAATTATTGCTTGGTTACTATCGATCTAAGCCCAACATAATTTTTACTAACAATGTCACAACTGCATTGGGCAAAATGCTGCAACAGTCAAACCTTATCAAAAATAGTTTCAATATGATAAATGTTTACTAAATACCAAAGGATAAGAAAGACTTATTTGAGAAAATGATAGATTATTTAAAATGAGTTAGTAAAGGATAGGTAGAGAAAATAAAATATTATTAAAATAAAAATCTAATGTATATTTATTAATGTGGGTTATATTATTTTGTGTTTAGAAATAAAAAAAATATATGTTAAAAAAATGAGATTATGAATAATATTACTCCCCTGCCAAAATCACATTATATTGAGAAATCTTCATTACACCATTTTATGGCGACAACAAAGATTAAAAAAAAAAGAAAAAAAAAAGAACAAAATACATAAGCACGCAATAATTTAAAAAGGCTCATACACTTGGCAAGTGAAATTTTTAATTAAAAAGTTATTATAAATTATTATATTATTTTTTTTTATATTTTTTTATAAAAAATTTAAAAATCAATGAAAACGATCGATTTTTAAGACGTAAACGGAAAGCAGAGTAATAATAGTATCAAGAATTGTAAATAGAGAGCAATCATGTTCTGTGGGTCCATCATATGTATGAGAAATCTCAACAATTGAACCAAGGTCCTTTACATGAATTAATAATTGAGAGCAAGAGTGTGATAATACTAAGGATTTTTACTCATAGCCGGTTAAAAAATTGTTAATACTTTTAGAATAACACGTGACATAATTAATATGATATTTGAGATAAATACAAAATAGATAAACACTTTTTAATTATAAAATTTTAAATTATATCATTAATTAAGAGTATCACAGGAATAATAATACATGATTATAACTGTATGTATAGAATTATTTTATTTTATTTTTTTATAATAAATTTGACTTCATATAACATTGCAACGTCACTTTAAGACCTCCAGACAATCATTTACTCCAAAAATTGGCACTTACTAGTTTTGTTGCGTCCCGGGCCTTGTAGAAGTAAATTTTTTGTGATTCTATTTACACTTAAAAATCATTAAGCACTTCAAATTTTTAAGTGTATCCTATTTAATTATTTAAAATTTTATTTTACTCTTATTATACTTTATTATTTTTTCTAAATTACTCTCAAGATAAACCTAAATAATAAACAAACTAAAAAAAATTAAATTATTTTAAATCTTTTCAATATAGAAAATAATTTGCAAATACGGGAAAAAAAAAACTAAACTTATAAGCACATAAGAATTATAAATACAGAAAAAAACCAAACTTTTACATTAGCATTATAAAACTTTTCAATACAGAAAAAAACTTTCACATTATAAATTAACCACAAGAATGCTCGTGAAAAAAGTAAAAACCAAAGTTATAAGTACATAAATATCAGGCACTAACAAGAAAGAGCAGTTCTCAAATAATGTACTATTTAAATGAAAAAAAAGAGGAACAACTTCGATAATATGTTATTGTTAATTTAATTATTGGGCCCTTTAATTTTTTTCAAAAAATGATGTTGAAAATAATTGATGGTGTAACGCCCCGAAATAATTATAATAAACCACCCATAATATTAGTTACATAGTAACATGCCATGAAATAGTTATCTTCCATTAATCCCAATCACTTGTACGAAAAGGATAACATATGCATATGTACATTCATAAATCTAACTCTAAATCTATAGCATATGTTACAACCAGAGAGAGGATATGAAAATAAAATAGTTAGTAAGTGCCCTAAAGGATTACAACTTTCCAAGACATTACTTGGTTACAACAAAAGTGGAGTAAGTCCAATATAGTTAAAGGCCCATGGCCTGTACAAAACATATACAAAATCAACAAAATGAAGCCCTTACTTCAACTCCATCCCAAGCTATAGCCTTGGCGGAGGCATATCATCCGCACCTAAAATATTTTTCCCACATCGGGTAAGCCAAAGCCCAATAGAAATAATCCAACACAGCATATGAATCATAACAAAGTTATAAGATGGATGTATATGCCACGCTGACGGATGCTCCCTTTCCTCTCATGCGTGTGCCACGCTGAGGGACGCCCCCTTTCCTCTCATGCGTGTGCCACGCTGAGAGATGCCCCATTTTCTCTCATACGTGTGCCACGCTGAGGGATGCCCCCTTTTCTCTCATGCGTGTGCCACGCTGAGATGCTCCCTTTCGTCTTATGTGTGTGCCACGTGGAGGAACGCCCCCTTTCCTCTCATGCGTGTGCCACGCGGAGGGGTGCCCCCTTTCTTCTCATGCGTGTGCCACGCTGAGGGATGCCCCATTTCCTCTCATGCGTGTGCCACGCTGAGAGATGCTCCATTTCCTCTCATGTGTGTGCCACGCTGAGGGATGCCCCCTTGCTCCCTTTCCTCTCATGCGTGTGCCACGCTAAGAGATGCCCCCTTTCCTCTCATGTGTGTGACACGCTGAGGGATGCCCTATTTCCTCTCATGCGTGTGCCAAGTTGAAGGATGCCCCATTTCCTCTCATGCGTGTGCCACGCTGAGGGATGCCCCCTTTCCTCTCATGCGTGTGCCACGCTGAGCAACGCTCCCTTTCCTCTCATGCGTGCGCCACACTGAGGGATGCCCCCTTTCCTCTCACGCGCGTGCCACGCTGAGAGATGCTCAATTTCCTTTCACGCGTGTGCTACGCTGAGGGATGCTCCCTTTCCTCTCACGTGTCTGCCATGCTGAGAGATGCTCTCTTTCCTCTCATGCGTCTGCCACGCTGAGAGATGCCCCCTTTTCTCTCACGTGTGTGCCACGCTGAGAGATGCCCCCATTCCTCTCACGCGTGTGCCACGCTGAGGGATGCCCCATTTCCTCTCATGCATGTGCCACGTTGAGGGATGCCCCCTTTCCTCTCATGCGTGTGCCACGCTGAGATGCTCCATTTCCTCTCACGCATGTGCCACGCAGAGGGATGCCCCATTTCCTCTCATGCATGTGCCACGTGGAGGGATGCCCCCTTTTCCTCTCATGCGTGTGCCACGCTGAGGGATGCCCCTTTTCCTCTCATGCGTGTGCCACGCTGAGAGATGCTCCCTTTCCTGTCATGCGTGTGCCACGTTGAGAGATGCTCCCTTTCCTCTCCTGCGTGTGCCGTGCTGAGAGATGCTTCCTTTCCTCTCATGCGTATGTCGCACTAAGAGATGCTCCCTTTCCTCTTATGCGTATGCCGCGCTAAGAGATGCTGTCTTTCCTCTCATGGGTGCGCCGCGCTGAGAGATGCTCCATTTCCTCTCATGCGTGTACCGCGCTAAAAGATGTTGTCTTTCCTCTCATGCGTGTGCCGCGCTGAGAGATGCTGCCTTTCCTCTCATGCATGTGCCACGCCGAGAGATGCTTTCTTTTCTTGCGTGTGCTACGCTGGGAGATGTTGTGTTTGGGACTCCGGGTGTCTTCGGTAGTCGCTTTTAGCCTTCTCTGCATGAGACGCAGTGAGAATTGCATAATTTTCTTACATCCTTTCTGTTGGAATGTGTAAGATCATTATCTCTTATTCGCTTGTTTAAATTGTTGTATTTATTTTACATAAATGCTTCATTACAGCTCCCTTTGCATGATCATAAGTTATGCTCGGCATCTTGCATGTGATTTTCATCTTGCCCCTACCTGCGGGCGCATCTCTTTGTTATCCTGTATGCTTGGTTGAGTCTTCGTCCTTGTCAAAAATGGGTCGTCTCTGGGCTTTGACATTCACTCTCGTTATCTTATGACTTTCGAGTTTTGTCAAAGAGGGGCAACTGTAGACACCCCATTTTTGACCGTCCTCAAGACTTGGACTTCATCGTTTGAACACTGGGTGATCATCCATGCTCGTGTTCGTTTTGAGTTCCCGAAGGTCTCGGCTGTGCGCCTTGCCTTAGGATCTCTCAACTTGTCTGTTTTGTGCTTGGTTGTGGACCAAGGACTTGTGGTTTTGCTTCTGAGGGAAGAGGGTGGCTTGTTTGCCATCCTCTCAGCCCACCGGCGCCATCGGCCTTGTTTTCTTGCCATCGGCCAAAAGTGTTGGCCGGTTGGCACTTATTTTGGTCGGTTAGCTCCTCATGTTGGTCAATTGGCCATATTTGGTGGGCGAACCCTGTTCATCTACTTTATGCAGATATTTTGGGCCAGCTGGCACGCACAATTTCCCCCCTCCATACATGTGTATGGAGGGATTTGAGTCTTGCTTAGCTTCTCCAAGAAGCTTTGCAAAATTGGATTTCTATAAAAGGAGAGCCTCCTCTCCCTTTCCAGGGGTTCCATAAATCTGATATACAAGTTATATATATATATATATATATCTCTCTATATCTCCATCTCTCTAGATTTGTGTGTGTGTTTGAGCTCAAAAGGGTGTTTTGTTCTTACTATTGCACACAAACAGCTAGCATTACACTATCCTTGGTTGCTGAGGTGCTAGGGAGTTGATGTTATAGTTCTTGAGGTGGTTTTGATCAGAGAAAGGTGCTGGAGCTTTGTTCTTGAAGGTGTTCTTCAAGGGTGAGCATTCTTACTTTAGATCCCCATTCTTGCTTAAGCTTTTAGACCTAGTTGCATATTGTTTTAAGCTTAGCTATAAACTGTAAAAATTTCTAATTTTGTATGCTTAAGATGTTTGTTTAAGGTCATTTTTTGGTTGGGGGTTGTCCACCCACTCTTAGGCCTTGTTTGGCCTTGTTTTGTGCTTCTACTTTTGAGCTTTGGAACCATCTTGTCTTGGCCTTCTCGCCACTAAAATCCAAAGGATTTTCAGTGGTGGAGAAGTGGTTTTGAAGTCTTGAATAAGAGAGGGACACCCCTCTCTCCTTATGTCTCATATGCTTGTGTTATTGGTTCACATTGGTAGCATGTTTGCATAGCATGTTTTGGCCCCATTTTAGCAAGTATTCAGTGTTATCTTGGCATGCAATACCTCTGTTTTAAGTTGGTTTAGTGGTCTCTTGCATGCATTAGACACTTGCCTTGCAATCCTCTCATTTGTCTTAACATGCATCATGCATTTGGACCATCATGCTTACATATTTTGGCTCAACTCAAAGGAGCTTTTAGTCATGTTTTACCATGTTTAAGCTCTGTTTGGTGTTGTCTTGGTCATGCATGCATTGTTTTGCATAGCCTTGGTTCATTCTAGCTTGTAAGCTTTGTGCCTTGAGTTCATTAGCATGTGTTACATGAAGTATTTTCATGATTTGGCATCATGTGAAATGTGATTTTAATCCATGTTTCATGGTCACACACTTGCATTTATCACGTATTCCATGCTTTGGATAGTTTGTGTTTTATGCCTTAAGAATAGGTCTTTGTGCATGCCACCATGCTTAGGCCTTTGGGATGCCATCTCAGTGGGTATTTGAGCTTTTTTTGACATGCCATATCTCTGCTTTTCATTGGTTAAGTCATGCCATGTTTGGTTATAATGGGTGTAGTGTAATCCCTTTTGTTGGCCTTACTTGCATCTTGCCTTCGGCCCTTCATTTTGACTTGTTTTAGCTTTGGTCCTTGCATGTTTTAAACTCCCTTTAGCATGATCTAGGACTGTTTTGGTTGTCCTTGACTCTTTGGAGCTTGTTTCATGTGGACTTAGTACAAGCTCCTTGGTTAGCTTTAAGCTTTAAGCTTTCTTGCATGTCATACTTGCTTTGATTGGTTGATTTGGCATCACTCCTCTCAGAGCATGTAGTATTGTCATACATCCTTGCTTGTCACTCTTTAGGTGTGCTTAAGAGTTACATCTTTATGCTTTAGTCCTTGGGCCAATTGGCATGCATGTTTGCCATGCCTTTTTCATGCTTCATTTCCATCATTTCTTGGAAGTTTGGCCACTGATTTTGGGCATGGCTGAGGTCTGTCCGTCTTTAGTTTAAGTCCATTTGCCATGTTGTTGAAAGTTGCTACTCTACATCATGCTTGCATGTTTGTCCATCTTTGCATGCCATACATGTTCGCAGCATTATGGTTGCATTTTGCATGCTTGCTAGCTCGCATTTTGTCACATGCTTGTTTAGGTCGCATTACATTTGGCATGCTTGTTACTTTAGCCTTGTGTACATGTTTGAGTCATATTGCATTTGGCATGCTTATGATGCATTACATGGCTTGTCCATTGTTACATAGATTGCATTATGTTTGGTTTGGGGGGTCAAATCAAACATGAGGACCGAGGGACGTTTGTACTTGAAGTGACGAAACGTGCCTCAATCCTCGGTCGCCGACACTCTTGATCCAACATGATAGAGTTCTAGGCATTCATGTTGTTTTGTGCATTCATTCCATATTGAATCGCACACTTGGCTCCTTTGGCCATCATGCATCGACATGCGTGATTGATGGCCCGAGGGTCGAGCACTGCACTCCCTTAAGTTCACGACATGATAGGGAGGGTGTTTGTGCACACATTGCCTTGAAAATGCATTGCCATGCTCTATTTGCCCTGTGCTGCAGCAAAACAGCATTCTGCAGGAATATATGGCCGGCCAGCCATCTTCAATGCCGATCAACTAAACATTGTTGCCCGAGATCCCCACAAATGGTCGGTGAACAATTCCACATAGCCGATGTTTCTATATCTTGGCTGGTGACATCTCACAATATTCAAGGAGTGGTTCAGAAGCATCCTTGGGACTTGTACAGTTTTCAAAGGTGCAAAACAGTGCAAACAGAGGCAACATGTGGCATGGCAATGGGTTTTCGAGCGAAGCGATCGAGTATGCATCATTCAATCATTCCGAGGCAGAGCTGCGGCGGCCTTTTTAGTTTCATAGCTTAGTTAATTTGTTTAAATTAGTTAATGGTTTTGTAATATTTAATTAGCTAGGCTAGTTGATTATTTATTCGGTTTGTATTATTTATTCGAACCCTCCATCGAGAGGGCGAATTTTGTAATAAGTGTGCATGAGTGTGTGAATGTCTTCCAACCCCACGTCTTTCTTCCTTTTACTTACCTGCTTTCAATGGTTAGTTCTAGGTCATGGTTCAATTAGCATTCTTATGCTCGCATGTTTGCATCATTCATCTGTATTGCATGCACTGGGCTCGGCGCATCATACTAACTGCATCGTATTTCAATTCCAACTTGAATACGTGTATCGAGTTGTCACATTTCATATGCCATTTTAGAATAGCCGAGCCTATTTCTAGTTGCATTTTGCATGTGTTGCATTAGCCATCTTAACATAGCTAGGATCATGCATTGATTACTAACTAGCTATTGTTTTGGCTCGGAGTACTCGGTAAGCTTTTATGCTTTAGCATCTTGCATGAGTGTGAGTGTTAACATGACCGCATGCTTGCCATGAGGCAAACTGCTTATATGATATAACTGCCTGAATGCCTGTGGGTGAAGGTTAGATTACTTGAATTGGAACAATTCATTGAAATGTGAGTTTTAAGCCCACTTGATTGTGGCAAAATCAAGTTTTTCTAAGCCCACTTAAGGGTGGCAAATCCACGTCTTAGCCTACTTGCGAGTAGCACCTGCAAACCACTTTCAAACAAACAAACATGAGATGATTTGTTCCAAATTAGGCGATCTAGTCTATACTTGTGTGTTGTGCGTATCACATAGTAATTCTAGCTAATTAATCGGAATAAGAACGCATGTGTTTTCAAAAACAAGATATCATGTTTAGTAGTGGCCGATCTTTGATCGGGCGAGCGGGGGTGCTCATAAATGACTTTCTCCAATCGTACCCAAGTTCCTGAGCTGAGGCAACTTTGGTGATGACGGACATGTGGCCTTAGGCATGAATTAGGGTTTCCTAAATCCCCCCAAAATAAATATTTAGGTGGCGACTCTGTATCTGGTAAAGCAGTCCATGTTTGGCACTTCTTTTTTAAAAATCAGTTTTCCAAAACGATTTGCCGGATTTGGACTCTTTGGTGATTTATCAATCTCACATCGCACATTGTGAGATCAGATTAAGAACCGTGACACTTTGAGTCTGAATTGTAGCACAACATGAAGCCCCTCGGGGCGCATCTACAGTTTCTGACAACTCTGCTTGGGATTTAGAGAATTTGACTCGAACTCATGATATCTTGTTTTGACTACACTTATGTGTTTCTTTGCATTGCATATGCATTGGTGCGCTTAGGACACCGTGTTTGCCGTATGCTATTCCTGAACAGTTTGCCGAAGGCATGCTTCGAGAAGCGTGCCATAAGGCTGACCGGTTGCGGGCTCTGCCACGACGAGAACATAGACCTCGATTTTTACCGAGGCACCCTCTTTGACCATTCAACCTAGTGCATATCGGAATCTATAGTGACTATTCCAAACTAGGACAGGTTGCTTACTCGATTGTAGGTTGTTTGAAAACCGCTGTGTGCGTAGTGAAACCCTAGCTCCGGACAATAGGACAGGGAAACCCTACCCCAACATAGGGGTGTTTTGGCTTTCACTTGCTTGTTATGTGCTTTTAGAGTTAGCCTCTACAGGGTATGCACGTATCAGTTTACAAGTTTGGGTATCAGGCTTGCGGGCATCAGCATTAGCACTTTGAGAATCAGTTATATCTGCGGGTATCAGATTTAGATTTGGGGCCAGGGATTTTGGGAATAGTGATCAGTGGTTGAGAATGGTTCATTCAGCTTGTGTTTGCCAACTGTGTGTTGTCTTTATTTAAGCTGTTGTGCTGTCTGTTTTTCTGTTCATTGTTTCCTTATTATTGCTTTATTTATCTTTTTGCAAGGTAGTTTAGCACCATTGATTCCAACCAGGCAGATATCCCCCGAGCACTCTGGGTTAGAGGTCGTAGGCTTAATCGATTTAGGGATCTGATAGACGAACAAGCAGTGTTCCTTTCTTTACCCCCGGTTACCAGACGGAGGTCAAAAAGGCGTAGTGTATCGGTACAGCGGTCATCAGATCAGTGGTCTACCCCATCAGTGGACAGTCAAGCTGAGGTCTTAGTTTCTACTGTAGGGACAGATATACTGGTTGTGCAGATAGATCAGCGTGATATGGCAGGTATAGAGGAGATGATGTGTCAGCTCCAGGAAAGTATAAGAACTATGCAGCAGGACGCTGCCCGTCAAGCAAAATTTGCCAATCAACAGGCCGAGGTCATGGCCCAACAGGCAGAGTTAATCGCCAGGTTACAGCAGCAAACTGGAGCATCTGTTTCACACCAAGTTCCTCCCCCACCAAGAGTTCCAATACCCGGGGAGACACCAAATGTCCAGGAAGATATGGACGTTCCGACAGGGCCGGCTTCGCCCCCAATCCTACGCCAGCTATCCAAAACACCTACCAACCTACCGGATTCTCCCTTTGAGTTTGAGGTGAACCCCATAACGTTGAAAGTGAGCAAGCTTGAAAAGTTGTTCAAGAAATCTCAGGGTGTGAAGTCCATTCCAGATATTGAGGACAGATACACCGACTCGGCCGTAACGCTGCCGGACCGATTTAAAATGCCGCACATAGACCGTTTCGATAGGTCTGGAGATCCTATGGTGCATTTGCGGCTGTTCTCGGACATACTAAGGCCGATGGGCCTCTCTAGATTGCAGAAACTTTCTCTGTTTGGCTGGACCCTGTCAGGTGTAGTGGTTATTTGGTATGCAAAGCTGGAAGACTCTCTTAAGAGGAAGTGAGATGAGATGGCTGAGGCCTTTGTGGCTCAATACTCCTATAATACTCAGATCGAGGTCACAACTCGTGATCTCGAGACAACTAGGCAAGAGCTGAAGGAGAGCTTCTCCGATTTCGTGACCCGATGGAGGGCCAAGGCCTCGATGATGACCATCAGGCCTGTCGACAAAGATCAGATTAAGATGGTTGTGCGCAACCTCCAGCCCAAGCTTATGCAGAAGATGATCATTCTCTCCCTCCCCACTTTGCAGATTTACATGAGATAGGGGTGCAGATCGAGGACGCTATGAAGCAAGGCCTCATTGATCATGAGAGAGAACAGCCCAAGAGGGCATTCAACCACAGTACGAATGCAGGCACAAGCAGTGCGGCAGCTGCCAGAGCTTCAGATGTGAGTATGGTTACCACCACCACCACCCCAAGAACCCTTTCAACTACACCATTCATCGGTGTGCCCGGAAGTAGTTCACAAACAACCAAGTTTCCACTTAGAGGCCAAAGAACCTTTACCCCACTATACATGCCTTTGTCCAAGGCTCTGGGGGTTTTGATCAGGAAAAGGCACTTGAAGCCCCTAGAGCCGCGGCCATTGCCAGAAAAAACTTTCGCCCTCCCACAGCCTAGTTAAATACTGCGTGTTTCACCAACAGCATGGTCATGACACCGACCAGTGCTATAGATTGCGTCACGAGATTCAGGATCTTGTTGACAATAGGGTGATCGTGCCTCCGGAGAAACTGAATGTCACAACCAACCCTTTCCCACCACATAACCAAGCTCCACCTCCCAAACACATCAATTTGATCCAAACAGAGGTTGTGTCATACGACCCTAGTATATATATCACCCCTTCTCACCTACCCAAGCCGGAGGTGTTCATTCTTGACAGCACTGACTTGTGCGTGTTGGACATCTCCTAAACCCAACCTGAAACGGTGATGGCAGCTATCGAGGATAAAAGTGGGTCGACTGCGGAGGCAGATGAGAATGCAAATACAGAGCCTGGGAGGTCTGCAAGCTTCATGTACAACCCGAGTGGTTACATTACATCAGCAAGCCAGGCTAGGCCGAATGTGGAATTGTCAGTGGAGGCAGAGATTTGTGTAGTACGGGAGGATAGACTTAATCAGGGGCTGGATGACCTGGCAGAACTAGAAGAAGACATTGCTAACCTTCAGTTTTTCAACGAGCAAGATCCGGGAGACGTGACAGTTAACTGGTTTGATTTAGATAGGGCAACGGAGTCTATTGGGTGGCTTGGCGACCAGCCGGATGTTGTTGAACAACCTTAGCTAGCACAGGGTCCGTCACGGAGGGGGACATCAACTGTGGCTGGAAGGGCTGAGAATCTGGATGCATCGTCGGAGAGCGCCGGTGCCAAGAATTTCACTCGGGATCTGGGCAATTTGAATATAGGAGGTGTTGGACAGCAAGCTGCGCTGAAGCAGTCTGAGCGAGAAGGGATCGAGGATTCTGAGAAGGCCAGAAAGGCCAAGGCCCATGTGAGAACAGAACGTGTTGTGTGCATAGGAATAGAGGGTGCTGTGGGCATAGGAACAGAAGGTGCTGTGGGCACAGGAATAGTTGTAACGGAGCCGGACAGGTGTCTGTCGGCTGCCGATGGCATGTGGTGGGAAGATGATGATCTATGTCTTGCCCACACCGATGAAGACTGGGGGAGTAACCAACTGGATGATACCTGGTACATCGGCGAAGTTGATCACATGACTAGGAGCGGGCGGTATTTCAAGCCCCCGTACTTAGATCAACCAGAGGCGTCCAGAAAGGACAAGAAGGCGGAGAAGTAGAAAGAAAAGCTACTCGAAGAGGAGGTTGTGCTGAAACAGCTGAAGAAGATACATGCAAGCATCTCCATTTGGGGACTGCTTATGGCTTCAAGAGTACATAGACAAGCTATCATTTTTGCTATGGACAAGGCCAAACTTTCAATAGATACCACGCCTGAGCAGCTGGTAGGATTGGTTTTTCCGGGAGGAGAACTTTTCTGACAAGGAACTGCCACTTTAGGGCGCAAACCATAACAAACCACTCTACATCTCCGTGGAATGTAGAGACAAGTGGATACCGGTAGTTCTTGTCGACACGGGATCCGCCATTAACGTGTGTCCGTCGAGGACGGCATATGCAATCGGGTTGAAACCAGCGGACTTTGTGCCAACTGCCCAGGTGATAAGGGCTTATGACAATACTAGCAGAGAAGTGAGAGGGACTGTGCAGATTCAAACCAAGGTTGGTCCAGGACATCACGAGATTGACTTTCATGTCTTGGACGTTCCTGCAACCTTTAATCTACTTTTGGGGCGGCCGTGGCTGCACCAGGTAAAGGCGATTTCTTCCACCCTACATCAGATGTTGAAATACCCTCACGGGAAGGATGTGGCTATAGTTTTTGGGAATTCGTTAATCCATCCGCTGCCAGAGGTGTCTACATCGATTTTGGAAATTGAGCATGGCACGGAGGAAGTGTTCCTATCTGGATTTACCCTAGCCGAGGCTCGGGTTATTCAAAATATCTTGTTTGTTGATGAGGGGTTGTATGTCAGCGCACAATCAGTGTACTCCATAAAGAAGCTCCAGTATATCCCTAGGATGGGATTAGGAAAGAGTGGCCAGAAAGGCATTGCAGTATCGGCCGAAGTGCCACATAACCTGCATACCTTTTGTTTGGGCTATCTGCCCACCAAGGAGGATAGGGTGAGGAAAGGCAAAGAGGTGGCTGGAAGAGCCAGAACCAAGCAGACCGGGAGGCATTTTGATTTGATGCATCGGCCTATTCAGGGCACCCTAAACAGACGCTTTGTCTGGGAGGGGGAGGACTTT
This sequence comes from Camellia sinensis, assembly GCF_055761805.1. NCBI lineage: Eukaryota > Viridiplantae > Streptophyta > Magnoliopsida > Ericales > Theaceae > Camellia > Camellia sinensis. Next base: position 91,425,385 of record NC_138965.1, read on the forward strand.
CCATTCTGCGGCTTCCCCGAGCCATGGCTGAATGCCGAGAAGAGACGTCTGCCGAGTTTTGAGATCTTCTTTGACTTACAGTTGTCCAGGGATGATGTTACCGAGGAGTAGACAGACCCATCAGCTGACGTTGAGCAGTGCAAGGAAGTGGATTCCGAGAGCACGAGATTAAAATAGGGGTAGCACTGGCTAGTCTACTTTCAGATCCTCCGATCGTATATGAGTGCTTGGGAGATGATCTCTCAGTGTCTATGACTGGGAATGAAACGGCTACAAGCCCATCTGCAAACATTTTGGATGCGTCCATCGCATCCTCCCTCATCTGGCAGTACCAGGAGGGATTCTTATCGAGCAGCATTAGGTCAGGTAGTGTGCCGGAATCTAATTCTACCGAGTCTGTAGGGTCGGAATCAGGTTCCAGCTCGTCTAAGTCTGAGTCCGGTATTCTTGGGGGTGACAAACTGGATGCCACAGTCTTGTCTAGGTCTTCTTTTTCTTTTTCCTTTAAGTCTGTTGTAACAGAGGAATCAGGCGACTTGGAAGTGATTAATGAGAATGAAATGGCTGTGGCTTTTGAGTATTTTTCTGTGCCTTGGATTTATTGCATTAATTCAGACTTTCAAAATTTCGATGAAAACGACGAGGAAGAAATTCCTCCGGTTTTGAAATATTTGCTAGAGCAAGAGCATGAGAGGTTTGTTAAACCTTTGGTCGATGAAATCACTACAGTTAATGTTGCTACTGAGAAGGACCCGCGGCTGGTCCAGATCGGGTCCACGTTGTCTTCGAAGGAGCGCAAGTGCTTAGTCGCTTTATTAAAAGATTTCAAAAATGTTTTCGCGTGGTCCTACGAAGACATGCCTAGAATGAATCCTGAGATTGTACAGCACCAGATCCCTCTTGACCTCGAGGCCCGACCTGTTAAACAGAAGCTCAGAAGGATCCGCCCGGACTGGGCTCTTAAGATCAAAGAAGAAGTCACCAAGCAAATCGACATAGGGTTCTTGCTGGTATCTGAATACCCAACTTGGTTGGCCAACATCGTTCCAGTGCCGAAGAAGGACGGTAGGATTCGGGTATGTATCGATTTCAGGGATTTGAATAAAGCCAGTTCGAAGGACGACTTTCCTCTGCTGCATATCGACGAATTAGTAGACTTCACTGCTGGGCACGCATTGCTTTCATTCATGGATGGCTTTTCAGGCTACAATCAGATTGTGATGGCACCCGAAGATCGGGAGAAGACTGTTTTTACCACCCCGTGTGGGACTTACTGTTATAGAGTGATGCCATTTGGGCTGAAGAATGCTGGAGCTACATATCAACGGGCTGCGACCATAATATTGCACGACATGATCCACAAGGAGGTTGAGGTGTACGTGGACGACATGATTGTCAAGTCCAAAGAAAGAGAGGGCCACTACATCGCCTTGCAAAAGTTTTTCCAAAGGATCAGGGAATTTCGGTTGCGGCTGAATCCTCAGAAATGTACATTTGGTGTTACAGCAGAAAAAATGCTGGGGTTCTTGATTACACAGAGAGGTATCGAAGTCGACCCTTTCAAAATCAAGGCCATCTTAGAAATGCCACCACCAAGGACTGAAAAGGAATTGCGAGGCTTTCTGGGTAAAGTGCAATTCATAAGACGGTTTATTTCTAAATTAACCTTGACTTGTGAACCACTCTTTGGCCTCCTAAAGAAAGGAAAGAAATTCCAATGGGACGGTCGATGCCAAGCTGCTTTTGAATAGATCAAGCAATATTTACAGAACCCACCCATGTTGTCACCGCTTGAGCCAGGGAAACCATTGATTTTGTACCTTTCAGTAACTGAAACTACAATGGGCTGTATGCTTGCACAGGAGTCTGAGGACAAAGTGGAGAGAGCTATCTACTACCTGAGCAAGAAGATGCTGGATTACGAGACCCGTTACACTCTGCTGGAGAAGGCTTGTCTGGCCTTGGTATGGGCTACCAGGAAGCTGCGGCACTACCTGTTAGCTCACTCTGTAATGTTGGTTTCAAGATTAAATCCCATCAAATATCTCTTCGAGAAACCGACACCTACGAGTAGGCTAGCTCGTTGGTTGCTTCTACTTTCCGAATTCGATCTAAAGTATGCGACGCGCAAGTCAGTGAAGGGGAGAGCGGAGCGGAGTTCCTAGCCGATCACCCAGTTGAAGGGGATGAAGCAGTTGAGCACCTATTCGCAGACGAGACCATTCTGCATGTTGAAGAAGAATTTTGGGCGATGTACTTTGATGGAGCGTCAAACCAATACAGGTATGGGATAGGGATGTTGCTGATAGCACCCGATAATTCTCATATTCCTGTAGCATTCAAACTCCAGTTCAAAGTTTCGAACAATGAGGCAGAGTATGAAGCATGTATTGCTGGACTAGAAGCAACCCTAGAACTAGGGGCAAAACGGTTGGACGTCATCGGGGACTAGAACCTTGTTGTATCTCAAGCTAAAGGAGATTGGAAAGTCAAAGAAGAAAAGATGAGAATTTACCACCAGACCTTGGACTTACTGATTCCTCGGTTTGAGAAACTAAACTTCGCTCATCTGTTAAGAGAAAACAACAGGTTCGCAGATTCACTAGCAACTCTATCTTTTATGATAGACATCTTTTTTGGAGTTTGGATGCGTCCGATCATCATTGACCAGAAATTTGCGCCGGCCTACGAGCTGATTGCTGCCATAGATGAGGTTCAAGATAAGAACCCCTGGTATTACGATGTCTGGAACTTCTTGGAGAAAGAGGCATACCCACCAGGGGCAAATGCCGAAGACAAGAGGGCAATCCGAAGAATGGATGCTCAGTTCATCGTCTATGGAGGGAAGCTATAGAAGAGAGGTCATCTCGGGATGCATAAGTTGTGTGTTGATGCTGAAGAGTCCAAGCGCCTAATAGAGGCCATCCATGGAGGAGAGTGCGGAGCGCATATGAACAGGGTGATGCTAACCCGAAGGATCCTTAGACAAGGTTTCTACTGGTCCACCATGGAGGAGGATTGTATTGGCTTTGTCCGGCGATGCCACAAATGTCAGATCCATGCAAACCGCATGAACATTCTGCCGTCGAAGCTGTACAACATGACTTCGCCATGGCCATTTTCCGTTTGGGAGATTGATGTGATTGGGGCTGTCACTCCGAAGGGATCCAATGGGCATGAGTTCATTCTGGTCGCGATAGACTATTTCACAAAATGGGTTGAGGCCCAATCTTATGAGGTACTGAAGGCTTCACATGTTGCGAAGTTCATCAGGAATAACATCATCTGTCGCTATGGGGTCCCGAACGAGATCATTTCAGATAATGGTTCCCACTTCAAGAAGGAAGTGATCGACTTGTTGGAAAAATATAATGTGGCTTTTCACAAGTCATCTACGTATCGGCCACAAACCAACGGAGCAGTCGAGGCCGCCAACAAGAACATCAAACACATTTTGCAGAAGATGGTGGAAACCTACCGAGACTGGCCAGATAAGTAGCCATTTGCTCTGTGGGGCTACCGGACGTCAATTAGAACTTCTACTGGAGCGACTTCGTATTCATTGGTTTATGGGATGGAGGCCGTTCTACCTATTGAAATTGAAGTTCCGTCATTATGAGTACTGGCTGAGTGTCAGATAGCTGAGGCAGATTGGCAGTAGAGCAGATTCGAGGAACTCATGCTCTTTGATGAGAGAAGGATGAAAGCACTGTACCATGTTCAAGGTTATCAACGACGAATTGCCAAGGCTTTCAACAAGAAAGTTAAGTCCAGGAATTTGAAGGAAGGAGATTTGGTGCTCAAAGACAACCGAGCTCCCATCCACGACCCAGGGGCAAGTTCAGACCTAATTAGATTGGCCCTTACATCATCAAGTCTATCTGGTCGGGTGGAGCTGTCATTCTGATGGACCTAGTTGGCCTAGAGTTCTCCTAACCGATCAACATGGACAAGTTGAAGAAATATTTTCCCTGAGAGGCTCGCTAGGCCGAAAACCCGAAAGGGCGACCTAGGCAAAAGTTAGAGCACAAAAAATTTGAAATTATAAAAACTGAGCTCGCAAGGTTGAAAACCCAGAAAGGGCGGCTTTGGCAAAAGTTAGAGCGTAAAAGGTGAGGGTTAATACTTGAGCGAACTACGTAGGCTTGATTCCTATCTTTGGGATACGTAGGCAACTTCATCCTGAAGTCCAGCCATAAACACTTCCCCGATCAACTCTGTCCATTTGATCATCTCGGTCATCTTTGTCTATTCAGCATTCAAGAGTTCGGTTGTGATCTCCGGTGTGGTGCTATTCAGACTAGGGGCAACTTTCCAGTTGCTGGGATCCAGGATTGTGCATCTCAGTGACAGATCTCAAGCGTGTCCAGTTCTGATCCATATCGAAAATGGTTTTGAAAAGTTTTAATAAAAGTTGATTTTGCTCAAATTAATCTTTTTACAACTTAGACCATTTTTGGACCAAACGAAAAATTTTCAGTACCCACAACCTTCAATTTTATTGATTTCAATACAGAGTCCTCCTACTCTTGAATACAAAATTGAAGTTTCTTTTCATTACATTCATAAAGAAAAATTGAAAGTTTTGATTAAAAGCAAATAAATCCAGGGCATAGTCAGGTGTTCCTGCGTCCCCTCCCAAAGCCGGTCGAAGCCTCGGATGCCAAGCTAGGCCCGATCTGTGCCTCTTCATTGAGCCAATCCAAGCACTCATCAGAGAGGGTGCAATTGAAAGTGGGAGCGGGGGCCAAAAGCTCCCTCATCCTCCATGCTGCGGCATACTGAGCTAGTTGCGCACCTCGAACCGGAAATGTTGCAGGGTACTCTATCCCCTCCTCTGGGAAAATCTGATCATGACCGAACTAGCATCGGAACCAGAACGGAAAATAAAAGACACAGTGTGTCATGCTAATCAATTGAATCCCGGGCCGACGGGTCATGCTGTAACTCATTGCCGGCAGGTTAAGCCAAGGGCTAAGCAATGTGGTTCGCGGACAAACTGCACATCTAGTTGTACCACCATCCTTCATCCGAAGTATCGACTAGACGTTGTCGGGAGAAATAGCTGCGAGCTGAATATGCCGAACACGAGTCCACAACTCTGAACTTGTCCATCAACCACACCTGGGGAGGGATGAAAAATGAGAGAATAAAGAATAGAGAGATGTACGTTGAGAGAAAAAGTGAGCATAAGGTTTTGAGAGAAAAATCGAGCCTGAGGGTCGAGTGATGTCAGATACATATGTGAGATGGGGTGGGAAACATTACCTGCAATAGTAGTGGACTCCTCACAAACCTAGCCGTGTCCCGGGGATAAAAAGCATCTAAGCCCATCAATGTCTCGACCAATGTCATGGCAATGCAACTTTTGCCCTCTTTTAAGCCCTCGATGACTTCAATCAAACTAGTGCTAACCCACCAGAGCTTGGGACAAGTAAGAAATGGGACAACATGCACAAGAAAAGCGCATGTCGTCGGTAACCCTGCCAATGATGGTCGCCGCGGTCACCAGCATCAGAAAACCAACAAACCAAGCTCGGAATGTCCATCTCTCCGTTGTGAATCAATAACTGAGTGTCATGCACAGTAAGGCCGCACATTCGTCCTAAGGCTTGGATATGGCCGAACCGGAACTGAGGCAAGATTTCCTCGTCGCGCTCGGATTCCATTAAAGCTTGGAAATCCTCGAAAGTGGGACACATCTCTTGACCGCCAAAACTAAAGACGTGTGTTACCAGATTCCAAAACCTTGCCGCGGCATGGAGGAAAGGAAAACACAGCAGGGTGCGGCCCAGCGTGAATAGTGCATTTATGCCGAAACCCCGAAAATTCAGCCTTTTCGAACCATCCAAGTTGGCAATCCAGGTTGTGAGGTTTTGGGCAAGAAACTCTTCCATTTGGTGCAAATAAGTGTTGAAATGAGGAAAACTATGAAGCTGAGGCTTTTGTAGAAGATAAGGTGTTGAGTGGAAGACAGATGTCAACATTCTGGAGGTACTTGCCATTTTTGGCCGATCAGCCAAAAATAGTGCCGACCGACCATCCCTTTTGGCCAATCGGCTAAAAATGGTGGCCGATGGCCATTTCTTGTGGCCGGTGGGCTTTCCTTTTGGCTGATGGCCTTTCTTCTCGTTCCATGAGCTGTCTATATGTTGAATATGCTGAGAACTTGTGACTAGTTCCACTTCCAATGCCTTCCAGTGATGATTTTGCGAAGTCATGCCTGTGTTACTACAATTTGTTTATCGAGTTGTTGTACTTTTGGTTATCGAGTTGTATTTTACAGTCTTTAAGTCTTTGTTTTTCTTATCGAGTTGTAATTACAATTGGTTAGCTTGTCGAGTTCTTTGTTTTGCTTTTCAAGTTGTTTTGTTGTTAGTTGGTTCATTACTTGATTATTGTAATTCGAGAGTTTAGTTTTCAAAACAAAAGTTCAATCTCATTTACAATGTTATGTAATGCGATGCGATGCATAAAATGTACAAATGTAAGACTTTTTGAACAAAATAGCTGTTTCATTTCATAATATGTCTCTTGTAAAGTACATAGTTTTGAGAAAATAAAACATGCCTGAGGCAGTACAATGTGCTCAAACTACTAGTAAAACGAAAAGTAAAACAAAAAGGAAGGGCAACAAAATGTCTGGACAAAGCAAAAGAAGAAAAGCAGCAAATGTCTGGATCAGTATCAGTCATCTCGAGCACGGGAGTCGGCCTTGGTCCTCTTCCTGGACGAGGCCGTCTCCAGCCTCACCCTGGGATGACGTCGCCTCCTCGTCAGAATCATCGGGGGAGGGCTCTCGCGAACTGCTCTCAGCATGAGCGTGCCTATGTCTGCCCCGGCTATGGAATGTCATCCTCTGCCTGGCTCCCATCCTCCTTGAGCAGGAACAAATGGTCCAGCTGGAGCACCTCCTGCGGCCGGATTTTGGAATGGGGCCTAAAAAGGAACAAATGGCAAATGCATCAGCTATGCTACGCAAAGTGGAGTATGAATACCAAATACAATGTATGAATGTTGTGAGCAGTATATTAGTACAGAATGCAGTGTATGAGTACAGTGTATGAATGCCGTAAGCAACACTGTGAGCAGTGTGTGGGGTACAGTGTATCAGTACCGTGAGTGCTATATATCAAGTGCCGTGTTGATAGTGTGATGCATCAGATTATGTATGAAACAGATTATGTAGAGTTTGAGATTGCGGTTGAAAGAACTTACCGGAATGCCATAGATGGTCAACAGGCCGATGCTCCGCTGCAGCATTCCCATCACAGAGGCAGTCAGCTCCAGAGATTGGCGAGTGTACTTAACGGAAGCCTGCAAAAGGGTTAAGAGCATTAGTATTCTGCGGAATATCAAGAGAAAGGAAATGAAATGGATGTACAGAATGCAAAGTGTGGTAGTACATACCGGGGTCAAGCCATAGACTCCGACAAGCTCATGATCCGCTAGAAGAGGAGCAATGGGTATCTGGTAATTCTCCCCACCCTGTCCTCGGCATGTCATCGTCGTAGGCAGCTTTGGCCATCCAGCTCCCTGCACTCTCCGGGACCCACTCTTGCCTCGGGCCGGATGTACCCTCGGTGCCCCTGCTCCTGCTACTGGCGCCGCTGGCCTTTCTCTCTCGACTCGGCGAGCACCGGTCAGAGGCCGCATGAGATAAGCCTGAATGAACTCGGCGTAATCGCCCTCGTCTCTAAAGTGCTCTGAGTCCCAGCCGATCGTATAATCCATCATCTCCTCAAAGGTGTACCTCTTAGTATGCCTCATATGGGTAGGAGGCAGCCTCGGGACTACCTGCTCCGGTAAGCCGAGGGTCTGCCGCAAGAAGCGCTCACCCAAGTACCACGCCCGGCAGACTGGACCCTCCAGCAAGACCCTGAACCGGGTAGTCTCTCGAGCACCGGCATACCGCTCCCGAACTGCGTCAGGCAACGGGGCCCAAGGCTGCTAGGTGATCTGCAAATAATGCATAGTTTGTTATCTACTGTTATTGAGAGTACGATATAAAGCGAAGCTTAAATAAACTGTAATGTTTGACATCGAAGGACTCCCGTGGCCTCCGCTCGTATCTGACATCGAAGCGGTGGGAAAATGGAACCATAGGAGGCGCCTCCACGTCTGACACTGGGGCAAGCCTAGGAAAGTAGGTATACACCCACAACTACAGAATGCAACAGAGCAGATATGAGTATGCTTATCAGATAAACTAGTATATAGATAAAGCAGAGTGATGTATGTGCAGTGTATTGTGCAGTGTGTGCAGTGTACAACCAGTGTAAAGGAGATTGCGTGCGCGTAGTGTGTGTGATGTACAGATAATGAAAAATAGAATTGAAAAGACAGAAAAGGGAACATGTACCTCCCAGGCTCGCCAGTAGCCTCCAAACAACTGCCCGATGCGGCAGGAGGATGAGCTTATATATCCTTAAAGGGTGGCCAAGCCAGCGCCACCCCAGTCGTAGCCGCGGATCTGCGTCACGTCCACAAGTGCGCTCAGTAGGCAAAGGACGACAGTGCTCACCCGGTCGGCGAAGAGCGTGGTCCCCAGCAGGAACATGATAAAGCCACGAGCATACTGCTCCTCCTCCTCCCGAATAGTAGGCGCCTGGATCCGGAAGTGATCCTCAAACCATGAGTACCTCACAAACCCTGATCGGGCAAGAGGTGGCTGAGTGTTGAGCAAGTATAGCTGAGCGGCATCCCACTCGTCCATATCCGTATCAAAGGGGGTCGGATCACTCCCTATTCTGATGTCTGTGAGCATGGAGAAGTCAAAGGGAGTCATCGTCATCTCCCCGGTGGCCGAAAGGTGGAAGGAGTCGGTGGTGTCCCACCACCTCTCCACCAAAGCAGCAAGAAGGGGCCTGCTCTCAGTGAGGCGCGAGAGTCCCACGCAGAAGGTCCCAAAGTTGGCCTGATCGACAATATGGCAAACCGTATCGGGTAGCTCCATATACCATCCTCGAACGACGATATTCCCATACCCCCAGAAGACATGGGAATCTCCCTGTATTAAAAAACAAACAGATGTGAAGCAGTGTCGCATGTACATTGTTTGAATGCCTTCAGAATTGGGGAAAATGCAGTGTGGGTATATATATTCAAGTTTACACAGATATTGGGTGGGCTAAGCATACGATGTAACCGTTTGTTTGGGTTATTCAGTTGAAAATGCAGTGTGTATGCATGTGTTTGGGTGCGCTCAGAATTGGTGAAAATGAAGTGCGGGTGCATATGTTCAGATTTAAATAGATATCGGGTGTGGGTGTGCTCACAGTGAACTACAACATGTGATGTATCAGTGTGCCTGAGTTAAGCAGTTAAAGAACAGAATCGACTATCGCAATTATATGTTCTACATTGCAGAAAATGAAACAGAGAAAGAGTGTACCTCAAAAGCGCCATAGGACAGATGTGACTCTGGCTTGCGCAGCAAAAGCTCCAGTGGCGCACCTCGCGCGTAGCTCCTGAAGTGGTGGATGCCGTCGGGAGGCAACACGTGTACCGCAGGCTTATAAGTCGCCAGATCGAACAGTCGGATGTGAGGAGGTAGGAGCTCGACCTCGGGGTCCATATCCATCCTCGGGGGAGTCCCACCACGTGGAATGTCGTCTGCCATCTCAAACAGAGCGTGAAAATGGCCGAGAATGTGAAAAACGGGCAAGAATGCAAAAGGTCAACCCAAAAGTCAACCCCAAGAGGATGAAAAATGGGAGAAAAGGGTTAGAGTGTGGAAAAGGCACGAAAACCAAGTAAAATCGGGGGGAAACAAACCCCAAGTAGTGGAAACCAAGAAAGAAACACCGAAAATCAAGTTTTGTTCGGTTTAAAGTGTGCGAAACGGGAAGGGTTTCGCGAATCGAACGACGAAAAGGGCTCGAAAACACAAGAAAAGCAAAGATCGAAGGCAGGAAAATCACCTAGAGAGAAAGATCAAGGATTTTCAACCAAGAGGAAGCGAGGATACAAGATGTGGAACCCTATATTTAAAGACCCGTGGCCAAAAGACAAAATTGCCCCGAAACTGCCATTTTTGGCTGGTCGGCCAAATTGTTAGCCAATCGGCTAGATATTTGGCCGATGAGCTTATTTTGTGGCCGATGGACTTTCCTCGTGGTCGATGCACCTCCAACACCCTTGTTTGGGTCAATTATGTGGTTTGGGACCTTCATCTCTCAAGATAGTGCAAGAAAGTATACTTTTGAAGCTTAACCGGTCTTCGTGTTGACCTTGAACCGTGTCTTCCGTGTACGGCATTCGATACGTGCGAGATGTATCCTTTTCGTATCCTTTTGTATATTGCAAAAATTCAAGAATTGCTTTTGAGCATGTTATGTTACAATGTTTTGTCATAATTGTAATAAGTGCGCTTGTTACGCGTCTTTCCATCCTTGCGTCGAGCATGCTTCATCTTGCTTTCGAGTCGCATCTCAACATCACGAATAACATGCCTTTATCGTGCTTCCATTGAATATGTGCCTCTTTTTGTTGTTACATTGTTACACACATTACTTGCGTTGTTGCGCATGCTTTACTTACATGTGTTTATCCACCCCGTTGTCGCATTGTTACACACATTTCTTGCTTTGCCGCGTATGCTTTACTTACATATGTTGCCATGCTTTTGCTCACATTGTTATGCGTACACTTAGGTTGCATTGTTATGTACCCCTTGCTCGCATCGTCACGCATGCCTTTTTTTGCATTGTTATGCTCGTTCTACTTGCATTATTATGCACCCTCTCACTCACATTGTATACGCATGTGTTTATCTCATATTGAAATGGTATCTTGATCTAACGTTGAACATGTGTTTCTACTATGCTGTACCGGTTGAGTTTCTTTCTTTTACAGGCAGGATATTGTATGTACGGTTCATTTGAAGTTGGTGAAACCCGCCAGTACTGTGTGTACTGGTCAATCGGAGGAATTTCAGGTAACACCTTTCATGTCCTTTGAATTCACTTTGTTTTGGTTAGAAGTATTCGGGTGCGCTCGGTGTTTGCGCTATACCCTTGTTAGAAGCATTGGGCTTACTCTGATGTTTGTGCACCCTTTCTTCACATGTGTGTGCCACGCTGAGGGATGCCCCCTTTCCTCTCATGCGTGTGCCACGCTGAGGGATGCCCCCTATCCTCTCATGCGTGTGCCACGCTGAGGGATGCCCCCTTGCTCCCTTTCCTTTCATGCGTGTGCCACGCTGAGGGATGCCCCCTTTCCTCTCATGCGTGTGCCACGCTAAGCGAAGCTCCCTTTCCTCTCATACGTGTGCCACACTAAGGGATGCCACCTTTCCTCTCATGCGTGTGCCATGGTGAGGGATGCCCCCTTTCCTCTCATTTGTGTGACACGCTAAGAGATGCTCCCTATCTCTTCATACGTGTGCTACGCTGAGGGATGCCCCCTTGCTCCCTTTCCTCTCATGCGTGTGCCACGCTGAGGGATGCCCCATTTCCTCTCATGCGTGTGCCACGCTGAGCGAAGCTCCCTTTCCTCTCATGCCTGTGCCACGCTGAGGGATGCCTCCTTTCCTCTCACGCGTGTGCCACGCTGAGAGATGCTCCCTTTCCTCTCATGTGTGTGCCACGCTGAGGGATGCCTCCTTTCCTCTCATGTGTGTGCCACGCTGAGGGATGCTCCCTTTCCTTTCATGCGTGTGCCACGCTGAGAGACGCTCCCTTTCCTCTCATGCGTGTGCCACGCTGAGGGATGCCCCCTTTCCTCTCATGCGTGTGCCACGCTGAGAGATGCTCCATTTCCTTTCAGGCGTGTGCCACACTGAGAGATGCTACATTTCCCCTCACGCGTGTGCCACGCTGAGGGATGCCCCCTTTCCTCTCATGCGTGTGCCACGCTGAGATGCTCCCTTTCCTCTCACGCGTGTGCCACGCCGAGGGATGCCCCATTTCCTCTCATGCGTGTGCCACGCTGAGGGATGCCACATTTCCTCTCATGCGTGTGCCACGCCGAGGGATGCCCCCTTGCTCCCTTTTTGCTCATGTGTGTGCCATGCTAAGGGATGCCCCTTTTCCTCTCATGCGTGTGCCATGCTGAGGGATGCCACATTTCCTCTCATGCGCATGCCACACTGAGGGTTGCCCCCTTTCTTCTCATGCGTGTGTCACACTGAGAGATGCTCCCTTTCCTCTCATGTGTGTGCCACGCTAAGGGATGCTCTCTTTCCTCCCATGCCAATGCCACGCTGAGAGATGCTCCCTTTCTTCTCATGTGTGTGCCACGCTGAGGGATACCCCCTTTCCTCTCATGCATGTGCCACGCTGAGACATGCGCCCTTTTCTCTCATGCGTGTGTGCAGACACCTCATTTTTGACCATCCTCAAGACTTGGACGTCACCGTTTGAACACTCGGTGATCATCCATGTTCGTGTTCGTCTTGAGTTCTCGGAGGTCTCAGCCACGTGCCTTGCCTCAAGACCTCTCGACTTGCCTGTTTTGTGTTTGGTTTTGCACCAAACACTTGTGTTTTGCTTTTGAGGAGCAGGGAATGGCTTGTTGGCCTTCCCTACATCTCACCGGCCATGGCTTGTGGCCACCGGCCATTGTTTTGTTGTCATCGGCCAAATGTTTGGTCGGTCGGCACTCTGTTTGGTCGGTCGACCATTTATTTGGTCAATTTGGCATTTTTGGCTGGCCGACCACTGTGCATCTGCTTTTGGCAGATATTTTGTGCCAGCTGTGCTAGCTGGCACCCACTTTGTGTATGGAGGGATTTCACTCTTGCTTAGCTTGTTTTGTAAGCTTTGCAAGAGTGATCCTCTATAAAGGGAGGCCTTCTCCTCCCCCCTCAAGGGTTACAAAAAAGAGTTCCAAAGGTCTGAATTAGGGTTAGATCTTGTGTATCTATCTATCTCTATATCTCCCTCTCTTTTGCTATTTGTGTGTGTATTAAGGTGTTTTGTTCATAGTTTTGCACACAAACACCTAGAGTTACACTTTCCTTTAGCTACTGAGGTACTAAAGAGTGATTGTCAGAGTTCTTGAGTTGATCTAAGCTTGGAGAAGGGGCTGGAGTGGTCCTTGTGACGAAGGTCTTCAAGGGTAAGAACTTTACCCCTTTATTCCCCATTTTTGCATAGGCTTTTAGCCATCCTTGCATCTATTTTTAAGCTTAACTTATAACATATAAAATTTCTGATTTTAAGTGCTTAAAATAGTTGTTTAAGGTTGTTTTGGTGTTTGGGGTTGTTTGACCCCTCTTAGGCCATGTTTGGCCCCCATTTTGTGCTATTTTGGTAAGCTCCGGGACCACCTTGTTTGGGCCTCCTCACCACTGAAATCTAGAGGGATTTTAGTGGTGGGGATGGTGCTTTGAGGTACTAAGAAGGAGAGGGCCATCCCCTCTCCTTGTTGTCTTCAAAAGTTGTCATTTTAGCCTCATGTGTGAGCACCATTGTTGAGTTCATGTTGGCCATGTCTTAGCTAGTATTTGTGCTTATTTTTCCATGATATAGCACTGTTTTAAGTTGGTTTAGACACACCATGCTTGCTTTGCATACTTGTCTTGTAATGCCATGAATTGCCTTAACATGCTTTGTGTTTTGAGCCTTGTTTCAAGCATGTTTTTGGCCTAGCTTTGTGAAGTTTTTATGCATGTCTTAGTATGCTTAAGGTCTATTTGGAGTTTTTTTGGCCATCCATGACATGCTTTGCATAGCCACCTTGCATTTTGGCTTGTTAGCCTTGGGTGTGTGAGTGTTGAGCATGCATTACTTGGCTTGGTTTAGTGGTTTGGCACCACTTATAACATCATTTCAGTCCTTGTGGTATGCTTATATGCTTGCATTTGATGCCCCTTTAATGCGTCAAGAGGTTGGTGTCTTATGCTCCATGTTTGAACCCTTTTGCATGCCTTTAGACTTAGGCCATTTAGATGCCATCTAGGTGTGCCTTTGACCTTGTTTTGATCCGCCTTGGGGTGGTTTTAAGTCCCATGGCCCTTTAGGACTTGCTTCATATAACTATGGTTTAAGCCCCTTGGCTTACCTTGAGTTTTGGACATAGTTCCACGCCTTGCTTGCATTGATAGGTTGATTTGGCATCATTCCTCATGTATTTTCAGAGCTTGCTATGCTTTCCATTAGTCCATGTTTATCCTCTTTTAAGTGTGCTTAAAAGTTGCTTCTTTATGCTTAAGAGTTGGGCCATGTGTGCATGCATGTTTGTATGTGTTTTGGCCTTCATTTCCTTAGCATTTGGCCAATGTTTTGGACCTAGTAGAGAGCTGTCCATCTTGACATAAGTCCCTCCTTTGCATGTTGTTGCATGCTCGCCTTGTGTGTTGTTGCATATTTGGCCTATCGCATGTGTTGCATGCTTGAATCACATTGCATTTAGCATGTTTTCTTCCTTTTGTCGTGGTTGCTTAACATGTTACGTGTCTTGCATGTTTGCATGTTCGCATTGCATGTTGCATGCTTGTTGGCTTGCACATGTTGTTACATGCCTTGCATGTTTGTTTGTTTAGGTTGTGTGCTTAGTACACATTACTTGCTTTCATGCTCATGATTGCATACTTAGCTCACATGTCTAGGTTGCATTGCATTGAGCATGCATGCCTTGTCTCTTGATCAAGTGATAGAGGTTGGGCCTTATGTGTTTATTTGGTTTGCATTTCATTTGACATCAAAATGCATAACTTGGCCTCTTTGGCCATCACGCATTGAAATGCGTGATTTGTGGCCCGAGGGTCGAGGACCATCCTCCTTTAAGTCATGAACATGATAAGGAGGGTGTTTGTGCAAACATTTGCTTGAAATGCATTGCCATGCCATGTTTGCCCTCTGCTGCTATCAAAATAGGATTTTGCAGATAAATATGGCCGGTCGACTGCGTAAAGTGCCGATCGACCAATGATGGAAGCCCGAGAGCTGAATATTTGGTCGATGACCCTTCTACCATGGTCGGTGATGTTTCCCCTTGGTCGGTGATGCTCCACAGTGTTTAGAGAGTGTCCCTTGGGACTTGTGCAATTTTCAGAAGAGCAGAGCAGGGTAAATAGAGGCAGCTTGTGCATGGTGACAGATTTTCGAGCAAACCCGAGCACGCATGCATTGGACCCTCTTCCCGAGGCTGTTTTATTGCTTTCTTAGCTTAACTAGTTAATTCTTTTGGTCCCTCCGAGCGAGGGCGAATGTGTAATAAGTGTGGGTGTGTGTGTGCATGTCTTCCAACCCCCATTTCTTTCTCCCTTACTTACCTGCTTTTGATGGTTAGTACTAGGGCATATTTAATTTAGCATACCTTATGCTATGCATGCGTGCATTCATTCATCAGTATTGCATGCACCGGGCTCGGCACATCATGCTAACTGCATAGTATTTCAAATCTAACTTGAATACATGTTACTTGTTGCATTTCACATGCCATCTTAGGATTAGTCGAGCCTATTCTAGATTGCATTTTGCCTGTGATGCATTAACCATTTAAGATGGACTTGGATCATACGTTTGATTGCTAACATGTTCTTTGTTTTGGCTCGGAGTACGATGTAAGTATTTATGCTGTAACATCTCGCATGAGTGTGAATGATGGCATGACAACATGCTTACTATGTGGCTATGTGCTTATGTGATACATCTGTCGGAATGCCTGAGGGTGAAGGTTGGATTGTTTGAGTTGGAACAACTCCTTGAAATCCGTGTTTTAGCCTACTTGCGAGTAGCAAATTTCAAACCGATTTCCAAATAAACGGATACGCGATGATTTGTTCCAAATTAGGCGATCTAGTCTATACTTTTGTGTTGTGCGCATCACATAGTAAGATTAGCTAATTAACCGGAATAAGAACACATAACGTTTTTAAAAATAGATATCATGGTTAGTAGAGGCCGATCTTCGGATCGGGCGAGCGGGGGTGCTCACAGCTGACCTTCCCCAATCGTGCACAAGTTCCCGAGCCGAGGCAACTTTGGTGGTGACGGACACGTGGCCTTAGGCAAACAAGTCAGGGTTTCCTAAATTCCCCCATAAAAAATATTTAGGTGGCGACTCTGTATCTGGCAAAGCAGTCCATGTTTGGCATTTCTTTACAAAAAATCAGTTTTCAAAAACGATTTGTCGGATTTAGACTCTTTGGTTCAGTCTTAGAACCGTGACAATTGAGTCCTGAACTGTAGTGAGCCCAAATGAACAAAACGGGATTCCCTCCCGGGACGTTCGGGGACGTCTACAGTGTGCCACGCTGAGAGATGCACCCTTTCCTCTCACGCATGTGCCACGCTGAGGGATGCCCCCTTTCCTCTCATGTGTGTGCCACATTGAGAGATGCTCCATTTCCTCTCACGCACGTGCCACGCTGAGAGATGCTCCCTTTCCTCTCACGTGTGTGCCACGCTGAGGGATGCCCCATTTCCTCTCAAGCGTGTGCCACGCTGAGGGATGCCCCCTTTCCTCTCATGTGTGTGCCACCCTGACATGCTCCCTTTCCTTTGACCCGTGGGCAACGTTAAGGGATTCCCCATTTCCTCTCATGTGTGTGCCACGCTAACGGATGCTCCCTTTCCTCTCATGCGTGTGCCACGCTGAGCGATGCTCCCTTTCCTCTTATGCATGTGCTACGCTGTGGGATGCTCCCTCTCCTCTCATGCGTGTGCCACGCTGAGGGATTCCCCCTTTCCTCTCATGCGTGTGCCACACTGGGAGATGCTCCCTTTCCTCTCACGCGTGTGCCACACTGATAGATGCCCCCTTTCCTCTCACGCGTGTGCCACGCTGAGGGATGCCACATTTCCTCTCACGCGTGTGCCACGCTGAGGGATGCCCCCTTTCCTCTCATGTGTGTGCCACGCTGAGATACTCCATTTCCTCTCACGCGTGTGCCATGCCGAGGGAGGCCCGCTTTTCCTCTCATGCGTGTGCCACGCAGAGGGATGCCCCCTTTCCTCTCATGCGTGTTCCACGTTGAGGGATGCCCCCTTTCCTCTCATGCGTGTGCCACGCAGAGGGATGCCCCATTTCCTCTCATGCGTGTGCCACGCAGAGGGATGCCCCCTTTCCTGTCATGCGTGTGCCACGTTGAGGGATGCCCCCTTTCCTCTCATGCGTGTGCCATGCTGAGGGATGCCCCCTTACTCCCTTTCCGCTCATGCGTGTGCCACGCTGAGGGATGCCCCATTTCCTCTCATGCGTGTGCCACGCTGAGGGATGCCACATTTCCTCTCATACATATGCCACGCTGAGGGTTGCCCCCTTTCCTCTCATGCGTGTGCCACATTGAGAGATGCTCCCTTTCCTCTCGTGCGTGTGCCACGCTAAGGGATGCCCCCTTTTCTCTCATGCGTGTGCCACGCTGAGAGATGCTCCCTTTTCTCTCATGCGTATGCCACGCTAAGGGATACCTCCTTTCCTCTCATGCGTGTGCCACGCTGAGAGATGCGCCCTTTCCTCTCATGCGTGTGCCTCGCTGAGAGATGCTCCCTTTCCTCTCGTGCGTGTGCCGCGCTGAGAGATGCTCCATTTCCTCTCATGCGTGTGCCGCGCTGAAAGATGCTCCCTTTCCTCTCATGCGTGTACCGCGCTGAGAGATGCTCCCTTTCCTCTCATGTGTGTGCCGCGCTGAGAGATGCTCCCTTTCCTCTCATGTGTGTGCCATGCCGAGAGATGCTTTCTTCTCTTGCGTGTGCTATGTTGAGAGATGTTGTGTTTGGGACTCCGGGTGTCTTCGGTAGTCGCTTTTAGCCTTCTCTGCGTGAGATGCAGTGAGAATTGCATAATTTTCTTACATCCTTTTTGTTGGAATGTGTAGGACCATTATCTCTTATTCGCTTGTTTAAATTGTTGTATTTATTTTACATAAATGCTGCATTACAGCTCCCTTTGCATGATCATAAATTATGCTCGGCATCTTGCTTGTGATTTGCATCTTGCCCCTGCCTGCAGGCGCATCTCTTTGTTATCCTGTGTGCTTGTCTGAGTTTTCGGCCTTGTCAAAAATGGGCCGTCTCTGGGCTTTGACATTCACTTCCGTCATCTTATGACTTTCGAGTTCTGTCAAAGAGGGGCAACTGTAGACACCCCATTTTTGACCGTTCTCAAGACTTGGAGTTCATCGTTTGAACACTCGATGATCATCCATGCTCGTGTTCGTTTTGAGTTCCCGAAGGTCTTGGCTGCGCGCCTTGCCTTAGGATCTCTCAACTTGTCTGTTTTTTGCTTGGTTGTGGACCAAGGACTTGTGGTTTTGCTTTTGAGGGAAGAGAGTGGCTTGTTTGCCATCCCCTCAACCCACCAGCCAAGGCTTGAAGCCATCGACCTTGTTTTCTTGCTATCGGCCAAAAGTGTTGGCCAGTCGTCACTTATTTTGGTCGGTCGGCCCCTCATATTGGTCAATCGGCCATATTTGGTGGCCGAACTCTGTTCATCTGCTTTATGCTGATATTTTGTGCCAGCTGGCACAGCTGGCACGCACAATTCCACCCTTCATACACGTGTATGGAGGGATTTGAGCCTTGCTTAGCTTCTCCAAGAAGCTTTGCAAAATTGGATTTCTATAAAAGGAGAACCTCCTCTCCCTTTCCAGGGGTTCCAGAAATCTGATATACAAGTTATATATATATATAGCTCTCTATATCTCCCTCTCTCTAGATTTGTGTGTGTGTTTGAGCTCAAAAAGGTGTTTTGTTCTTACTATTGCACACAAACACCTGGCATTACACTATCCTTGGTTGCTGAGGTGCTAGGTAGTTTATGTTATAGTTCTTGAGGTGGTTTTGATCAGAGAAAGGTGCTGGAACTTTGTTCTTGAAGGTGTTCTTCAAGGGTGAGCATTCTTACTTTAGATCCCCCTTTCTTGCTTAAGCTTTTAGACCTAGTTGCATACTGTTTTAAGCTTAGCTATAAACTATAAAAAGTTTTGATTTTGTATGCTTAAGATGTTTGTTTGAGGTCATTTTTTGGTTGGTGGTTGTCCACCCCCTCTTAGGCCTTGTTTGGCCTTGTTTTGTGCTTCTACTTTTGAGCTTTGGAACCATCTTGCCTTGGCCTTCTCGCCACTGAAATCCAGAGGATTTTCAGTGATGGAGAAGTGGTTTTGAAGTCTTTAATAGGAGAGGGACACCCCTCTCTCCTTATGTCTCATATGCTTGTGTTATTGGTTCACATTGGTAGCATGTTTGCATAGCATGTTTTGGCCCTATTTCAGCAAGTATTCGGTGTTATCTTGGCATGCAATACCTCTGTTTTTAGTTGGTTTAGTGGTCTCTTGCATGCATCATACACTTGCCTTGCAATCTTCTTATTTGTCTTAACATGCATCGTGCATTTGGACCATCATGCTTACATATTTTGGCTTAACTCAAAGGAGCTTTTAGTCATGTTTTACCATGTTTAAGCTCTATTTGGTGTTGTCTTGGTCTTGCATGCATTGTTTTGCATAGCCTTGGTTCATTCTAGCTTGTAAGCTTTGTGCCTTGAGTTCATTAGCATGTGTTACTTGAAGTATTTTCATGATTTGGCATCATGTGAAATGTGATTTCAGTCCATGTTTCATGGTCACACACTTGCATTTATCACCTATTCCATGCTTTGGATAGTTTGTGTTTTATGCCTTAAGAATAGGTCTTTGTGAATGCCACCATGCTTAGGCCTTTGGGATGCCATCTCAGTGGGTATTTGAGCTTACTTTGACATGCCATATCTCTGCTTTTCATTGGTTATGTCATGCCATGTTTGGTTATAATGGGTGTAGTGTAATCCCCTTTGTTGGCCTTACTTGCATCTTGCCTTCGGCCTTTCATTTTGGCTTGTTTTAGCTTTGGCCCTTGCATGTTTTAGACTCCCTTTAGCATAATCTAGGACTGTGTTGGTTGTCTTTGGCTCTTTCGAGCTTGCATCATGTGGACTTAGTACAAGCTGCTTGGTTAGCTTTAAGCTTTGAGCTTTCTTGCATGTCATACTTGCTTTGATTGGTTGATTTGGCATCACTCCTCACATCATTTTAGAGCATGTAGTATTGTCATACATCCTTGCTTGTCATTCTTTAGGTGTGCTTAAGAGTTACATCTTTATGCTTTAGTCCTTGGGCCAATTGGCATGTATGTTTGCCATGCCTTTTTCATGCTTCATTTCCATCATTTCTTGGCATTTTGGCCATTGATTTTGGGCATGGCTGAGGTTTGTCCACCTTTAGTTTAAGTCCATTTGCCATGTTGAAAGTTGCTACTCTACATCATGCTTGCATGTTTCTCCATCTTTGCATGCCATACATGTTCGTAGGATTATGGTTGCATTTTGCATGCGTGCTAGCTCGTATTTTGTCACATGCTTGTTTAGGTCGCATTGCATTTGGCATGCTTATGATGCATTACATAGCTTTTCCATTGTTACATACATTGCATTATGTTTGGTTTGGGGTGTCAAACCAAACACGAGGACCGATGGACGTTCGTACTTGAAGTGACGGAATGTGCCTCAATCCTCGGTCGCCGACACTCTTGATCCAACATGATAGAGTTCTAGGCATTCATGTGTTTTTGTGCATTCATTCCATATTGAGTTGCACACTTGGCTCCTTTGGCCATCATGCATCAACATGCGTGATTGATGGCCCAAGGGTCGAGCACTACACTCCCTTGAGTTCATGACATGATAGGGAGGGTGTTTGTGCACACATTGCCTTGAAAATGCATTGCAATGCTCTGTTTGTCCTCTGCTGCAGCAAAACAGCATTCTACAGGAATATATGTCCGGCCGGCCATCTTCAATGCCGATCGACTAAACAATGTTGGTCGAGATCCTCACAAATGGTCGGTGACCAATTCCACATGGCTGATGTTCCTATATCTTGGCCGGTGACATCTCACAGTATTTAGGGAGTGGTTTAGAATCATCCTTGGGAGTTGTGCAGTTTTCAGAGGTGCAAAACAGTGCAAACAGAAGCAACATGTGGCATGGCAACGGGTTTCCAAGCGAGGCGATCAAGCATGCATCATTCAATCAGTCTGAGGCGGAGCTGAGGCGGCCTCTTTAGTTTCATAGCTTAGTTAATTGGTTTTAATTAGTTAAGGGTTTTGTAATACTTAATTAGCTAGGGCAGTTGATTATTTATTCGGTTTGTATTATTTATTCGGACCATCCGTCGAGAGTGCGGATTTTGTAATAAGTGTGCATGAGTGTGTGAATGTGTTCCAACTCCACGTCTTTCTCCTTTTTACTTACCTGCTTTCAATGGTTAGTTCTAGGTCATGTTTCAATTAGCATTCTTATGCTCGCATGTTTGCATAATTCATCTGTATTGTATGCACCGGGCTCGGTGCATCATACTAACTGCATCGTATTTCAATTCCAACTTGAATACGTGTATCGAGTTGTCGCCTTTCATATGCCATTTTAGAATAGTCGGGCCTATTTCTAGTTGCATTTTGCATGTGTTGCATTAGCCATCTTAACATAGCTAGGATCATGCATTGATTACTAACTAGCTATTGTTTTGGCTCGGAGCACTAGGTAAGCTTTTATGCTTTAGCATCTTGCATGAGTGTGAGTGTTAACATGACCGCATGCTTGTCATGAGGCTAACTACTTATATGATATAACTGCCTGAATGCCTGTAGGTGAAGGTTAGATTACTTGAATTGGAACAATTCATTGAAATGCGAGTTTTAAGCCCACTTGATTGTGGCAAAATCCTGTTTTTCAAAGTCCACGTAAGGGTGGCAGATCCACGTCTTAGCCTACTTGCGAGTAACACCTTCAAACCACTTTCAAACAAACAAACATGAGATGATTTGTTCCAAATTAGGCGATTTAGTCAATACTTGTGTTTTGTGCGCATCACATAGTAATTCTAGCTAATTAATCGGAATAGGAACACATATGTTTTCAAAAACAAGATATCATGTTTAGTAGTGGCCGATCTTTGATCAGGCGAGCGGGGGTGCTCATAGATAACCTTTCCCAATCGTTCCCAAGTTCCCGAGCCGAGACAACTGTGGTGATGACGGACACGTGGCCTTAGGTACGAGTCAGGGTTTCCTAATTCCCCTCAAAATAAATATTTAGGGGGCGACTCTGTATCTGGCGAAGCAGTCCATGATTGGCACTTCTTTCTTAAAAATCAATTTTCCAGAACGATTTGCCGAATTTGCACTCTTTGGTGATTTATCAATCTCACATCGCACATTGTGAGATCAGATTAAGAACCGTGACACTTTGAGTTTGAACTGTAGCATAGCATGAAGCCCCTCGGGGCCCGTCTACACATATATGCCAACTTATTTGATGGAACAACAACTCCTTCCCAAATTCACCCATTTTCTCAAAACGATAACATTTCCAAGGTATAACTGTAAGATAATGCTCAATGAAAATGAATGAGAAAATAGTTTCAATTCTCTTAATTCACATATAATTTCTACAATAATCATAGATATCCTCCACTGATAACTCAAAATAGATATTTCTAAACAGATAAACAATTTTCAATAAAGATAAACTCTCCAAATTTTCAAGAGGTGAGTGATAATACATATTCAATTCTACCATCCTCATCAACATGATTCCAATTTCATTATTTCAATATCAATCTCATTACTTATATAAAATCAACATTTAAGACATTTAGGGAAAAAACCCATTTTCTTTCCAAAATCAATCCCAAATATCAAAATCAACCATTTATTTCCAACTCAACATTATTTTCTGCATCAAAATCATTTTCAATGATCTATTTGAAAATCTCCTCTTTTGATTTTTACCCCAAACCCTAGATTTGTTTAAAATCTTCCAAAATCATAATATTGTTTAGAAATAACAAATAACTAAGTTAAAACTCATAAAAAGTATGGAGATATCCCTATCTCAAGCTTAGACGATGAGAGAGAGAGAGAGAGAGAGAGAGAGAGAGAGTGTAGGAAACTCAAAGATGTCAAAAATCAATTTTGCACCAATTAGAATGAAGCCCTCATTGAGCTTTACCTTTTTAACAAAGGGACAAGGGTAAAAAGATTGACGGATCCAGGTAGATTTGAGTGAAATAGATGAGTTTTAGAGAGAGTGAGAGAAATTAGGGTTTTGAAATGTTTACAGAGAGAGAGAGAGGTAAAAAAGTGACTCAAAAAAGTGACTTTACAAACTGATATACTCGCAACTCGCTCGAGTGCAAGGTGTGACGCTCGAGCTACCAGACACAATAAGTTTCACCACTCAAGCACAAGAAGCTTCGCTTGAGCACAGAATACAAACTTCCAGTAGTTTTACAGACAAAAAACTGTTGCTTGAGCGTAAGAAGCTTTGCTGGAGCGAAGAATACAAACTCCTAGTATTTTTGTAGACCTGCAAAAGTACTAGAGGTTCACAAAGACTAACTCGAAACCAAGAAGTGTCGCTCGAGCAAAGGAACAAAATTTTGGGCAACAATAGTTTGAAAAACAAGCTATCAACCTGTTCCAAACATAACGAACACGTCCCAAAAGCCAAACTCAAAGAGAGATAAGAGAGAACAAGAGATGGATAACTATATAGGACAGTGAAACCCGGATCCAAAACACCAAATGAGTTGGGTCCAAATCGAAATCGCTATAGATGGTACACTACAAAAATTGTGAAACCCCTTTTATATGAATATTTACCTCCTTTTTGATGGGTTGCTTCAAAAAACTATTTTGATTATTACTCTTATCCATTATTTGATTTTGTTTAAGCTTTCTTCTATGGTTTAGGGTTTCAAAATAATAAAAAAAAACAATGATGTTGATGATGATGGTGAGTTTTGGTAGGGTAGATTAGAGTTTTGAAGGGAGGAAGAAGAAGAAGAAGAAGAAGAAGAAGAAGAAGAAGAAGAAACAACTTTGATCTCTTGGGGAAGAAGATACGGAGATTTAAGTAGGAATAATTGATTAGGGTGTACCATGAGAAAAAAAAATATTTTGGGGTTTAATATGTGTTGTCCTTAATAGTAAATTCATATTATGATATATTAGGAATTAAAATTTATGAATTTAAATTGGGTGTACTAAGACATATTTTGGGTTCAAATAGAATCCCTCAAATTTTTTTTACCCCCTAGCTAGCCAAAATCTGATTGTCAAAAAGGAAAAAAATAATATATTTTTTTTTGAAGAAAATTGTTAAAAAGTTTATTCTAGGGAGTGTATAAGATATTAGGTCTAATGGATATTTTTTATTGGTGAAAGGTCCACTATTTATAAAATTGTTTGGTTCGAAATCATTTTATTTGTTTTGAAGGATATTTTATTTCTAATTTCACCCCTTAATTTATCTGTTCATTTTTTTTATCTATTTAATTTTTTTGATTATCTGTTCAAATTATTTTCTATCTATTCAAATTTATATTTATCTGTTCAAATTTTTTCACTATCGGTTCAATTTTTACCCTTATTTGTTCAAATATTTGTCCAAATTTGATTATCTATTCATTTTTTTCCTATCTGTTGAAATACCAAGCCAAAGAAAATTCCATCTGTTGAAATACAAAGCCAAACCAATCCCTATCTGTTGCAATACCATGCCCCTATTTTGAACAGATTTATCCTATTATCTATTAAAAATTTGAATAGATCTATCAATTTTATTTTTTTAAAAAATTTTTTGCAATATGTTTCATCATCCTCATTATTAAGAACAACAACAACAATAATAACGGATAAGACAAAAAATGTAAAAAATTAAATATATAAATAAATAAAACAACAACAACAACAACATTCTTGCCATTAGATCATTTTCTCTAATCAACAACAACAAATAAAGCGAAAAAAAAATAATAATCTACTTTTTGAGCAAGATAAAGAGTAAGAGAGAGAGGGAGAGGGAAAAGAACCAAAATTTGTACAACTGTAGACATCCATTTTTGACCGACCTTAAGACTCAGACGTCATCGATTGAGCGCTCGGTGATTGCACCTGTTGTGCTTGTTTCAAGGTTTCGGAGTTCTTGGCTCAGAGCCTCGCCTCCGGACCTCGGGACCCTTTGTACTTTGACTCGATCCGTGGACCAAGCCTTGTTTTCTCTTCCCAGAGGGAGGAAGAGGTCTTATAGACCATCTCTCAGTGGTTGTAGGCTACTTTTCGTGGTCGTAGGCTACTGTTCCCATTTGGAGACTAGTTTCTGGTTTTCGGAGCCATCGGCCGTGCGCCTCGGCTCGGGACCGCTTAACATTCTCCGTTTGGCACGGTTTTTGGAACACACCTCGTTTCCTTTGTCTAGAGGGACACTATGGTCCGGGAGACCACTTTTGTAGTCTTACGCCACTTTTGATGCTCGGCAGCTGGTTTTCGGGGCTCCCGACCGCGCGTCTTGCCTTCCGAACCCTCGTCTTGCATCCGTTTTGGTTTTTCTTGGGTACAAACCTTTCTTTCGTTGTTTGAGAAGTGGTACAAGGGTGAGACACCAGCTTTTATCCTTGGAGACCACTTTTCTCCCCGCCAACCGGTTTTCTGGTCGAGAAACTGGTTTTCTTGGTCTTTGGGCCACATTTTATGGTTTTCCACCCCACCATTGGCTTGCTTTCAGTGTGGAGACCACCAATTCCCGCTACTGACCACTTTTTTTACCTGGGAGACCACTTTGGGTGGTCGGCCGACCACTAAAAGTAGTAGGGCGACCGCCTTTTCTGGTCGACAGCTTTCCGTCTGTTTTGTCAGCTTTCCGTCTCTTATAGAGGAACAAAGTTAAAGCTTCCTACTACTTATTTGATCATTCTCTTAGCCATACTTGCATACTTATTTGAGCTTTGTTTTCAACTAAAAAAGGCTTCATTTTTGAGCACTTAACATGTTTGTTTAAGGCCTCTTGGGTGCTGAGGGTCTCCTGCCCTCTTGCATGCCTTGTTTGGCCTTGTTTTGTGCCATGCCTTAGGGCCTTTGAGCTAATCCTTGCTTGGCCTTTTAGCCACTGAAATCTAGTGGATTTTTAGTGGTTGGCATGTGGTTTTGAGGTCCTAAATCAGAGAGGGGTGACCCTCTCTCTTTTTGTCTTGTTTACTTGCATTTTGACCTATCAAAGGAGCATACATTTTCATATTTTCAAGGCTTGGTTCAGACACTTTTTGGTGACTTTTAGGGCCTGCCTTAGCTCTGTCTATGGCTGTTTTGGTCATCTTGTGTTTGCTTCTTGCATGTGTAGTGTATTCCCATTCATGGCTCATCAAGGTAACATGTCATCCTAGCATGTTTTAGCTCCATTTCAGTGGGTTTTTGGTCATCATTTGACATATCATGGCTTTGTTTTTGGCTAGTTTGGTAACCTCTCACATGCCCCATATGCTTGTAGTGTAAATCTTGTTTACTAGCTTGGTTCGCATGATGTTTTGGCACTTTATTCTAGCACATTTTGGCTTTGCTCCAACATGGTGTAGACCTCCCCGAACGTCCCGGGAGGGAAATCCCGTTTTGTTCATTTGGGCTCACTACAGTTCAGGACTCAATG
Source organism: Camellia sinensis (assembly GCF_055761805.1). NCBI lineage: Eukaryota > Viridiplantae > Streptophyta > Magnoliopsida > Ericales > Theaceae > Camellia > Camellia sinensis. The sequence continues at coordinate 91,451,791 of NC_138965.1, forward strand.
TCACGGTCCTGTATCTAATCTCGCAGAGTGCAATGCAAGACCGATGAATCATCAAAGAGTCCAAATCTGGCAAATCGTTTTGAAAAACTGATTTTTAGAAAGAAGTGCCAAACATGGACTGCTTTGCCAGATACAGAGTCGCCACCTAAATATTTTATTTTGGGAGAATTTAGGAAACCCTGGCTCATGCCTAAGGCCACGTGTCCGTCATCACCAAAGTTGCCTCGGCTCGGGAACTTGGGTACGATTAGGGAAGGTCACTTCGTGAGCACCCCTGCTCGCCCGATCAAAGATCGGCCTCTACTGACCAGGATATCGAGTTTTGAAAACATTATGTGCTCTTATTCCGGTTATTAGCCTAGATTTACTACGTGATGCGCACATCATACAAGTATAGACTGGATCGCCTGAATTGGAACAACACATCTCATGTTTGTTTATTTTGAAAATGATTTGATAGTGCTACCCGCAAGTAGGCTAAGACGTGGATTTGCCACCCTCGGGTGGGCTTAGAAAACGTGATGGTTTGCCACTCTCAAGTGGGCTTAAAACTCACATTCAATGCATTATTCCAATTCAGATAATCCAACCTTCACCCACAAGCATTCAGGCAGGTATATCACATAAGCACATAGCCTCATGGTAAGCATGCTATCGTGGCAGTCACTCACACACATGCAAGGATGCTGAAGCATAAACACTTACCGAGTACTCCGAGCCAAAGAAAGAAGCTAATTAGAAATCATGCATGAATCCTAACTATACTGAAATGCCTAATGCAACACATGCAAAAATACAACTAAGATAGACTTGGCTATTCTTAGATGGCATATGAAATGCAACAATTGATACACGTATTTAACTTGGAATTGAAATACGATGCAGCTAGTATGATGCGCCGACCCCGGTGCATGCAATACAGATGAATGATGCAAACATGCAAGCATAAGTATGCTAATTGAAACATGCCCTAATCTAACCATCATAAACTGTTAAATAAAAGGGAGAAAGACGTGGGGTTGGAAGACATACATCACACACACGCACACTTATTACAATTGTGCCCTCGCTCGGAGGGTCCGAATAAATAATAGCTAGAGCTAATTATTACACAACATTAACTAATTAACAAACTAGCTAAGTAAGCATGTAAACTACATGAATGTGACTGCCTCGGCTCTGTTTTGGGTGACGATGGATGCACGCATGCTCGAGTCGCCTCATTGGGAAATTCCATCGCGATGCCTCGTCTCGCCTTTGTTTGCAACTGATTTTAGAAATTTGCACAAGGCTCCACAAGGCTGAAACTCCACCCTGGGAAGGCTGCCGACCAGATATTGGCTTGGGAAACACCTGCCGACCACCCTTTCTGGTGGGAACCAAAAAAGGTGGTCAGCCTGCCAGAAAACCTAGTCGGCCGACCACTTTTTGCCCCTTGGATTCTGGTTTTTCTGCAACAAAGGCAAGAGGGAGAGAAAAACAAGGTATTTTCAACATATGTGTGCAAGGCCACTCTCCCTGTCTTTGCACAAGCTCAAGGGAGTGTAGACCTCGATCCTCGTGCCACCAATCACGCATCTTGATGCATGATGGCCGAGGAGTCGAATTGCACGACTCAATATGAAATGAATGCACATATAAGCAAGTAAAGCCAACGACTCTATCATGGTCAGTCAAGAGTGTTGGCAACCGAGAATCAAGGCACGTTTCATCACTTGGAGTACGGAACGTCCCTTGTTTCCCGTGTTTGGACTAAACCCTACTCCAAACACAATGCAACAAATAAGGATGGCCTAACATGCACAAATGCAACTAGCATGCAATCCTAATGCAATGCGACGTAATCATGCAAACATGCAAGGATGAGATACAAACATGCTACTAGCATACACAATGCTATGAACCATATGACATACACAATGCGACTAACAACCTAGCATACGTAATACAAGGAAATGAGATGGCATACACCATGCCTAAAACAACATGGCATGCGCAATGCACTAACATGCAACCTAGCATACGCAATGCTGTGGACTAAAATGGCATACACAATGCACGATGGACTTACACCAATATGAGTGGACCTCAGCCACACTCAAATCAGTGGCCATGTGATGAAAATGAGACAACCGAGATACATGCAAATATGCACGAATGCAAAGGACCGATCCTAAGGCACAACATGCAACTCTAATTAAGCATGGCAAAGGATGAAATATGGCATAGAATAGCACATGATACAGCTCTGAAATGGCACAAAAGATGGTCTCGAAACATGCCAACATGTCACCCAATGCATGCTAGAAGGCCCGGGTACCGAAACTAGTGAAGTGCGTTACACTAGAGGTACCCAAAGCAATGCACAAATGGTGAAACCAACCCCAAACAAACCCTAGGTAGGTCTGAGACAGTGGGGAAATGGCCTAAAATGATGGCTCGGAATGCAAAAGAATGGAGCTCATTCAATGGTCCGAAAACAAGGCATTCATGGACAACTCTCAAGCACACTTAAGGAGTAGAAAACATGGCAATATGGCATTCATGCAAGCTCTGAAATATGATGTATAATGGGCCCAAAACATGAACACACCTCAGTATATGCATGGAATGGACCTCAAAACTCAAAGTTAAGCATGGGTATTGAACTACAAGCATGCAAAACAAACATTATTCAATCATGAGACCCAAAAACAGAGCTAGGGCAGTCCAAAATATGCACAATATCAATATAAGGCATGGCCAAAAAGTGCTAACATGAGGGGTCAACAAAGCATGCGAAGTAAGCTAGTGAACCATGATTTACACTACAGGTATATGAAGCACATGAGGGCTCACCAAACCAACCAAAAACAGAAGTATGCCATGCCAAAATATGCCCAAATAACCACTGAAACTCAGTCAACACATGTAAGAATGAAGCGCTCCTTTGAAAGGCCATACAAGAGGTTATTCTACACATGTATGATGGACACACAAAATGGAAAAAACACCTCTGGACAGAGGTTATGAGGGTCCTAAAACCCACCAAAAATGCCCTGAAATTAGTCTAGGAATCATGCAAGTGAAAGCCCCTTTGAAAGGCCTTGAATAGGATTGTTCTACACATGCATAATAGACACTTTACCTGGCAAAATGGGCTCTAGAAAGAGGTCATGCAGACCTTAAAACTCGCCAAATAGGGCCTGGAACATGGCTTTGAAACATGCAAATAGGAGCCCCTTTGGAAGGCCAACAAAGCTAGTAAACAAATCAAGGGGTGAGAGGGTCACCCCTCTCTAATTTTAAGACTCAAAAACACATGTGGTCCACTGAAAATCCACTAGATTTCGGTGGCTAAAAGGTCAAACCAAGGCCAACACAAATGCTCTAATGAGTGGTAGTGCAGCAAGCTCTGGACCAAGAAAGTGAGCCTTCAACCTCTGAAAAAAAGCTCCAAGGTACTTAGGATGGTAGTGGAGGTGTTGTGCTATGAGTGGTAGTGTAATGGGGCAAGAACAATGGAGTTTTTGGAGGCAAAAGAGAGAGATATAGAGAGAGAAGTGTATAAGCTTGAGGCCAAAAATTCTAAACCCTTGCAAGTGGAGAGGAGGGTTTCTTATATAGAAGAGGAGGTCCAAGGCTTCTCTTGGAAGCTTGGAGCAAAGGGGCCAAGCTTCTAAGAGAAGCTAAACAAAAAGGATCAAGCTTCTTGGGAAAGCTAAACCAAAGGGGTCAAGCTTCCTCAAGAAGCTCAACCAAAGGTCAAGCTTCTCCTAGAAGCTAAGAGAAAAGGGCCAAGCTTCCTTGAGAAGCCAAACAAAAGGGTCAAACCCGGAGCAAATGCTTTCCAGCTGGCACAGCTGGATTGCATTCAGAGAGACAAAAAAAGAGATGGCTGGCCGACCAGTTCAAGTGGTCGGCCGACCACTTGCCCTGGTCGGCCGACCAGGGGTCAAAAGGTTTAGGCTAAAAAGGTGGTCGGCCATCCCATATTGGTGGCCTCCCAGATGAGTGCAACACAGTGGTGGTATGGGAGACCAGAAAATGTGGCTCAAGAGCGAGGAAAACCAGCTTTCAAAGAAGGTTCAAAAGGGTCAATCACCAAAGGTGAATGGCCAACCCATATTGGTGGCCTCCCAGGTGAATACAACACAATGGTGGTATGGGAAACCAGAAATTATGGCCCAAAAGTGAGGGAAACCAGTTTCCCGACAAAAAAACTGGTTGGAGGAGAGAGAAAAGTGGTCTCCAAGGAGAAAGCTGGTCTCCAAGAAGAAAAGGTGGTCTCCCACCATACTACCACCTTCCTAACAATGAAACTAGGGTCCACGCCAAAAATGAACCCTAACTGATGCAAAACGAAGGTTCCGGGGCCAAAACGCGCTGTCGGGGGCCCCGAAAACTGACTGTTAAGTGTCAAAGGTGGTGTGCGACCACGAAGGTGGTTTCTCGGGCCACAATGTCCCTCTAGGGAGAGGAAACAAGGTGTGTGCCAAAAACTGGAGCAAACGGAGGCAGTTAAGCGGTCCCGAACCGAGGTGCGCGGCCGACGGCTCTGAAAACCGGAAACTGGTCTCCAAACGGGACGAAACGTAACCTACGGCCTCTGAGAGGTGGTCTATGAGACCTCTCCCTCCCTTTGGGAAGAGAAAACAGGAAAAACAGGACCTGGTTCGCAAACCTAGGCAAAGTACAAAAGTGGTTCCGAAGCCTGGAGGCAAGGCTCTTAGCCGAGACTTTGCAACCTCAGAACGAGCACAATATGTAACATCACCGAGCGCTCAATCGGTGATGTCTGAGTCTTAAGGTTGGTCAAAAATGGGGTGTCTACACATGGTTTTGTTCATATTTTGGGCTGCCTTAGCTCTATTTTAAGGCCTCTTGGTCGAATGATGCTTGTCATGCATGCTTGTTGTGTACTAGCCTTGATTAGCTTTGAGTTTTGAGGTCTCTTGCATGCTTAACTCGAGATATTTGCATGTTTTGGCATCATTGGGAATGTTATTCAGAGCATGTAGGGCTGCTATACTTCCATATTTTTCCACTCTTTAAGTGCTCTTTAGAGTTATGGTTTTATGCCCTATTAGTGAGCCATTACATGAGCCCCATTTTTGTGCCTTTCAAAGCCATCATCCCAACTCATTTTGCTACTACTTTGGCCTGCATAGGGTCTGTTTGGGGTTGGTTTGGTCATTTGAACATCGTCTTGCATGTCTCTAGTGTAATATGCTTCACTAGCTTTTGATACTTGAGCCTTTCAACATGCATTGCGTGAGTTGTTTGCATGATTCGAAGTCATTTTGTATGCCATTTTAGTGCTGGAACACGTTCCATTGTACTCCATGTTTCATCTTTTCAATGCTCTTGGAGAGTTGTATTTTGTGCCTTAGGCTTAGGCCATTGCATTATACATGTTTGTGTGTGTTTTGGTGCCTTGATTTCATCATCAATGGCCGCTGATTTGGACATGACTGAGGCCTATTCATTTCGGTTTAAGTCCATTGCGCATTGAGTATGTCATGTAGTTCGTAGCATTGAGCATGCCATGTTGTTACATGATTGATCATTGCACTTGTGCATGCCATTTTCATTGCATTATGTATGTTGGTTACCACGTGCATTGTGTATGTTAGTGTCATGAGCGTTGTGTATGTCATATAGTTCATAGCATTGTGTATGCCAGTTTGCATGCTTGCATGATCATCCCTGGCATGCTTGCATGTCCAAGTTGTGTTGCATTAAGTTGCATGATTGAGTCACATTGTGCATGCCATGTTTGTTGCATTGTGTTTGGAATAGGCATTAGTCCAAACACGGGAAACGAGGCACGTTTCATACTCGAAGTGATGAAACGTACCTCGATTCTGGTCACCGACACTCTTGACTATACATGACGGAGTTCTAGGCTTTAGATGTTTGTATGTGCATTCATTCCATATTGAGTTGCGCAATTCGTCCCCTCAGCCATCATGCATAGAGTTGCGTGATTGGTGGCCCGAGAGTCGAGACCTACACTCCCTTGAGCTTATATAATGATAGGGAGGGTGGTCGTGCATACATGTGTTGCAAATACTTTGCCATGGCCCTTTTTTTCCCTTTGTTGCAGAAAACCAGAAACCAGCAGCAAAAACTGGTTGGCCGACTAGATGAAGTGGCTGGCCGACCACTTTTTCTGGTTTTCACCACAAAAAGTGGTTGGCAAGTGGTCTCCAAAGCCAACAATTGGTCGGCAGTCTTCCCACAGGTTCCCTTGATGGAGTTTCAGCCTTCTGGAGCTTTGTGCAGTGTTCTGAGATCAATTGCAAACAGAGGCAAGTCGGGGCGTCGCGATGGATTTCCGAGCAAGGCAATTCGGGCATGCATGCATCTTTCAACATCCAAGGCAGAGTTAATTTGTTAATTAGTTAGAGTTGTGTAATAATTAGCTGTAGCTTGTTATTCATTCTGTTGTGTAATAACTTGTTTAATTAGATTAGCTTAGATTACCAAGTTGGTTCTGTATTATTCATTCGGACCCTCCGTCGAGAGGGCACAACTGTTGTAAATAAGTGTGCGTGTGTGTGATGCATGTCTTCCAACCCCCATTTCTTCCTCCCTTTTATTTACCAGCTTACGATGGTTAGTTTTAGGGCATGTTTCAATTAACATCCTTATGCTCGCATGTTTGCATCCATTCATTTGTCTTGCATGCACTGGGCTCGACGCATCATACTAACTTCATCATATTTCAATTCTTGTTTGAATGCATGTATCAAATTGCATTTCACATGACATTTTAGAATAGCCGAGCCTATCTTAGTTTCATTTTGTATGTGTTGCATTAGGCATTCTTGACATAGCTAGGATCATGCATTGATTTCTAATATAGCTTTTGTTTTGGCTCAGAGTACTCAGTAAGTGTTTATGCTTTAGCATCCTTGCATGTGTGCGAGTGACTGCCATGATAGCATACTTGCTATGAGGCTAACTACTTATGTGATACAACTGCCTGAATGCCTGTGGGTGAAAGTTGGATTACTTGAATTGGAACAATTCATTGATTGCGAGTTTTATGCCCACTTGAGAGTGGCAAATCACCATGTTTTTCTAAGCCCACTTGAGGGTGGCAAAATCCGCATTTTAGCCTACTTGCGAGTAGCAAACCGCTTTAAAAAACAAACATGAGATGTTTTGTTCCAACTTAGGCGATCCAGTCTATACTTGTATGCTATGCGCATCACATAGTAATTCTAGGTTAATAACCGGAATGAGAGCACATGTGTTTTCAAAAACAAGATATCATGTTAGTAAAGGCCGATCTTTGATCGAGCGAGCGGGGGTGCTCATTGCATGACCTTCCCCTCTCGTACCCAAGTTCCCGAGCCGAGGCAACTTTGGTGATGACGGACACGTGGCCTTAGGCATGAGTCAGGGTTTCCTAAATTTCCCAAAAATAAAATATTTAGGTGGCGACTCTGTATCTGGCAAAGCAGTCCATGTTTGACACTTCTTTCTAAAAATCAGTTTTTCAAAACGATTTGTCGGATTTTGACTCTTTGGTGATTTATCAATCTCGCATTGCACTTTGCAAGATCAAATTAAGAACCGTGACATTGAGTCCAAACTGTAGTAAGCCCAATGAACAAAACGGGATTTTCTCGGGACGTTCGGGCGCGTCCAAAACAACATGTTCCATTTCATGTCCATAAACATCCAGAATTTGAAAGTTTTCTTGTGAAGAACTACTAATGTTTCAAGGTTATATAAGAAGTAAGAATTATTAAAAATATTCTTTTATGCTGTTTATATATTGCCTATTTTTGTCCGAATGAATTTTTTTTTTCATGCATAACCATGTTTCTTGTGACTTCCATTCACCTCATAATCTAAAAATAAAACCACAAAACATGGATCAAGAGAAAACGATACCTTGAAATTACGGATCTATAAATAGCTTTCAATGCTTCAATCAAGCTAATATAGATATAAATACAGAGAAAGTGATATATATATAGAGAGAAAGAGGAGAAAGAGGGATTTGAAGGGTGAGAGTTGGACGATTTGTTTACAATCTTAGATCTGAGAATGAAGATGCTGCTGGCGACAACGATGAAGGAATCTACTATCGATCTGAGATTTTTAGCCATGGTGATGAATCTGTGGTCAGATCTTCTCGGTTGGGGCCAAAGAGAGCTAGTGACAACGATGATGAAGAAAGCGATGAAGACAAAGTGTTGTTAATGGCGAATCGGAGGAGTAAATGTAGCACTGTGAGTTTTTTCTCTTTGCTTGAATGAAAGATTGTTCACTCGAGCGGTCTTTTGAATTGTCTAGTACTTTGGTCCGCAGTTCAAGATTCTGTGAGCTTTTGATATTCGCTCGAGCAGTAGTTTGTTTGCTCAAGTGATCTATTCCTTTTAATTTTAGTGGATCATGTTTTCGCTGAAGTTGGATTTCTGGGCTTTTTTTTTTCTTCTCACTTGAGGTATGGATTTCTTTACTTCTCCTCAATACTTTTGCATAGATAGATGGGTGGTACTTTTCTATTGCATAAAACATCGTATTGGAAGAGATTTTCTTGAAAAGGATGAAGAGGAAAATTAGGGTTTTGAAATAAAGAAGTTAAACTTATGGTTTATAGTAGATTATGGAAGTTTTAAGCCACTGGAACATGTTTATATACTTTAAGGTAGAAAGTCCTAAATTTTATCCAAATCCTATTCTTGAACTTTACTTTAAAGATGAAGTTTGTTTCAATTGGGCCTTAAATCATGAAATTGGCTTGATATTAAAAGAAATGGGCATGAATGTTGGTTGCTAGCTATTACGGGAATAACTATGCTGAAAATTAGATCCTATCAAGGAAATTGCTAATTAGAATTGGCATCATAAACTATGAGAAGCGCATGATATTAAATGTGTTAATGTCACTTGAATAAAAGGGAGTTATATTTGTAGTGTGTCGTTGGTATGATTCTATAAATTGAGATAATGAATGATATGAGAAATTAATGAGTTAAAATATTGAAAAGATGGTCCATTTTCTTTCGGCTTGTGGCCGGTAAAGTTTGGTGCTTGATAGAGGTTCTGCCTTCCTTCTAGAGTAGCTTCCGGTAAAGCGTGTGGACTGTTGGGCTATATGGAGGTTCTAGTTTCCTTCTGGTTAGGCACTAGTAAAGCGTGGCACTTGAGATAAGTTCTAGATTTCCTTCTGGGGTAGTGCTCGGTATAATGTGTTTGAGATTTCATTGGAAACACATCTGATCAACGTGGTTTCTAGTGAGATTTCCTTGAGAGTTTTAGGACAAGTGGCCATCCATGCAGACTTGACTTGATTATGTGGCTAAATGTTAAAATTGTTGATGTGCTATGTGACTATATGCTAGATATGTTTTGTAACTTAGTGGAAGGTTGAGTGATTATCTCTAGAAAGATTAGAATTTCGTTTACTAAGCTTGGTGTTGTCATTGATGGATGTTAGATTGAGGAAGTAGAGGTTGTGTTAGCACTAAACGTGTTATTAAAGGCACAACAGTTCGAGTAACACGAGCACCTGTAGCGTTGGTTGTGGGCGAGGAGATTGCACACAAGATTATAAGAGCAGTAAGAGAGGCCTTAGCTCGCAATGAGGGGGATGATGGAGCTCTTTCGCTTTAACCCACTAGAGTTCATAGGAGGGCTTGAACTGTTGGAGGTAGAGGATTAGTTAGAGTAGATTACCAAGACTTTTGATATGCTCAGAGTTGGGGATGAGGGGTTGAGAGTGGCATTAGCGATTTTTCTACTAAAAGGAGATGCTAAGTATTGGTGGAAGTATACAAGTACTACCATAGGCACCAAGTACTTTCCTTTTTCATTGAGACCTTTTCGGCCAAGTACTTTTTTCTTTTCGCTCGAGAAAGATTGAGGAAATAGTTTGTGGAGTTGCACCAAGGTACTACTTCTTTGGCATAGTTTGAAGTGAGGTTCATTAGTTTGTCTAGGTTTGCTTCAGAGTTAGTAGCAATAAAGGAGCGTTCGTTACATTGAGTTTAAAGACAGGTTATGTGATGATATTAGAGGGAAGGTTATTGGATGCATGAATAGGAATTATCACACTCTAGTAAAGGTGGTAGCTCACGTGGAAGCCACCAATCTTGAGGTTGGCAGGGATGGAAGGGAAGAGGCCATATTGGTGAGTTCTCGAGAGCACACTAAGCCTACTAAAAGGAAAAAGAGAGCAGAATCTCAATCACAAGCACAGTTTCAGCCTCCGTCTACCATTATTTCTTTGAATTTGTCCTTCGGGAGGTCCAATCAGACTTAGGTTTCCTCGAGTCAGTTACAGAATAGAGGACTATCATTTTGTTCTAACCGACCTTAAGACTCAGACGTCATTGTTTGTGCACGCGATGATTGCGCATGTTTGTACTTGTTTCGAGTGCCTGAAGGTCTCGGCTGGGTGCCTTGTCTTTGAGCCTCTTAACCCTTTGTGTTTTGGCCTTGTTTTTTGGGCCCAACCTTGTTGCCTCTTTCCTAGGGAGGGGGGGGGGAAGAGGGCCTTGCCTGCCACTTGTGGCACTTGCCGGCCACTTTTCTCCCTTGTAGGCCACTTCAAGTGGCCGGCCGGCTAGGGGAAGTGGTCGAGCGGCCACCTTAACTGGCCGACAGACACTTTTTCTCCTTTTTAGATATTTTCAGATCTTTTGAGCCAGCTATGGCTCACTGAACTCATCCTCCATATTGAGCAAGCTTTTTGGCTTGCTTGCTCTATAAAAGGGGAGCTTCCTCCCCCTTGAGAGGGTTTCAGATTTTTTAGAGCTAAAAATCTCCCTCTCTCTCTAGAATTCTCACACTCTCTCTATATATTGTGCTATTGTGCTTAGAAGTGTTGTTTCTTCATACTTTTGCACACAAACACCTAGTCAAACACCTTCACTTTGGAGTTGAGGTCCCTTGGAGCTTGTTTTGAGGTCTTAGCATTGGTTTTGGTCTAAAATTGTTCCTGAAGTTGCTGTCTTGCCATTGTTCTTCAAGGGTAAGAGACTAGCCCCTTTTAAGCTTTATTTTGATTAAGTGTTATACCACCTTTGCATGCTACTTTGAGACTGATTTTAGCCTCTCAAAAACTTTGATTTTAAGACTTTAAAGTGTTGGTTTGAACCTTGTGGGGTTAGGGGGGTGGTCCCCCTCTTTTGCTCTTTGGTTTGTTAAGCCTTTTGAGCCAACTTTCTAAGTTTTTGTATTGAACTTTGCTTGGCCTTTTAACCACTGAAACTCAAAAGAATTTCAGTGGTAAAAAGTTGCTCTTGTGGTCCAAAATAGGAGGGGGTGGTCCCTCTCTCCTTTTGTCTTGCTTGCATGCCTTGTTGGCCTCATACTTGAGCATGCTTTTCTACTCTTTTATGACTTAGATCAAGCATGTTTTTGTGACTTTTTGGACCTGCCATAGCTCTATTTTTGGTTGGTTTGGTCATTGGTTGCTTGCTTCTTACACTTGTAGTATAATTCTTGCTATTTAGCCTTGTATGCTTAATGCTTTGGTCCATTATTCTAGCCTATTTTGGTCCTACTCCAGCATGTTTTTTCCTTTTATTTAACATGCCTTAACTCTGATTTTGGATGGTGGGGGCACCTTTTGCTTGGTTTTTATACTTATAGTGTAATCCTACTTGTTGGCCTAACATGCTTTATGCTTTATGCCTCTCATCATAGCTTGTGTTGGTTCTATCTCAGCATGTTTTTGCCATTATTTTAGCATGCCTTAGCTCTTTTTTCAGTGGTCTTGGCCATGTGAGGCTTGCCTTGTATGGTTGTAGTGTAAGTGGCTTTGACTAGCTTTGAATGTCAAGTCTTTAATATGCTTTACTTGAGTTGTTTGCATGCCTTAAACTCATTTCTCACATGATTTTAGTGTATATGGTGTAGTCACACTCTCACATATTCCACTCCTTCATAGCTTTTGTGAGTTGTTCCTTATGCCTTGTTATGAGCCAATACGTATGCATGCTTGTCTAAGCTTTTGGGCCACCATTTCAGCATGTTTTGGCCTTTATTTTGGCATGGTTGAGCTCTATCCAAAGCTGGTTTGGTTGTTTGGGCTATGTATTGCATGCTTCTTGTGTAGTGCCCTTTACTAGCCTTAGGTTTTAGGCACTCTAGCATGCCTTATTTGTAATGTTTATGTGATATGGCATCATTTAACATGTAATTTCAGAGCATATAGCCTTGCCACACTCTCATGTATATCACTCTTCAATTGTGTTTAAGAGTTGTGTTTCATTCCTTGTTGATGAGCCAATGCATGAACATCATTTTCTTGCCTTTCATGCTATCATTTCAGAGCATTTTGGCCACTATTTTGGCATGCATGAGGTCTGTTTAGGGCTGGTTTAGTCCATTGAGCAATGTATTGCATAGTCCTACTATTGTGTACTTCATTAGCTTTAATGCCTAAGTCTTCTAGCATGTCATGCATGTGTTGTTTGTGTGTTAGATTCTTGTTTTAGCATGCCACTTTAGCATTGAAAGATGAGCATGTTGTTTGCATTGCATTGTGTTTAGATCGGATATTAATCCAAACACGAGGAATGTGGCACGTTTCATTCTCAAAGTGATGAAACGTGTTGCATTTCTTGGTCGCCAACCCTCTTGATCATGCATGATAGAGGTAGAGGCTCTTATGTGTTGTTTGTGCATTCAATAACATTGTGCGAGTTTGGCTCTTTGGCCATCATGCATTGAGATGCGTGATTAGTGGCTTGAGAGTCGAGTACTACGCTCCTTTGAGCTTGAGAAATGATACGGAGAGTAGTTGCACACACATTTCCTTGTAAATGCATTGTTGTGCCTTTGTTGATCTCTGTTGCAGCAAAGTTGGGATTCTGGAAAGGGAAGTGGCCGGCTGGCCACTTGCAGCAAAATTTTCCAAAATGCTCCTGTTTCGAGGCAGATGCAAACTGAAAGTGTGTTCGATGCTCTGAGGTCACTGCGAGTGCAAACAGAGACAACTCATGGCAAATCAATGCATTTCCGGGCGAAGCAACCCGAGCATGCATGTTTCCCATCCCTCGAGGCCATTTTAACTGCTTTACTTAGTTAGTTAATTTGCCGGTTTTCTATAATTAATTAGTCAATGTGTTTAGCTAATTCAATTCATCTTTGTAATATTCTAATTAGCTTAGATGATCTAATTATTCAATTTGGGCTGTAATATTCTAAATTAGCTTAGCATAGCAAGTTTTCAATTCGGCTTGTAATTAATTAGTTAAGTTAGTTAATTAATTGGTTTGTAATAAGTAGCTTAGCTTAGATTAGCTTAGCTTATTTATTCAGACCCTCCGTCGCGAGGGCACAATGTTGTAATAAGGGTGCGTGTGTGTGTGTATGTCTTCCAACCCCACTTCTTTCACCCTTTTACTTAACCACTTTCGATGCTTAGTTTTAGGGCATTATTTCAATTAGCACACCTTATTCTTTGCATGTTTGCATCATTCATTTGTCTTGCATGCACCGGGCTCAGCGCATCATTCAAACCGCATTGTATTTCAATACACTTACTTGAATACGTGTTTCAAAGCATGTTATCAAGTGTTGCATTCATATGCCATCTTAGATAGCTGTGGGGGCCGAGTAATGGGGGTCGTAAATAAGCCGAGTATATAAACTTGGGGAACTGGGATACATGTATAGTATTCGGCTTCATCGCTCATCCAAATCATACCCTATTCAGTCAAATAGCCGAATAAGGCAAGGGCCGAGTAAAAAGCAATCTGCTACAAAGGAAGCCGAATGACGATCAGAAACTGGGCCTAATCCCGAGGCCTAAGAGAGAAAGGATATAAATAGAAGAATATCAGCCAGTAAAAGGTATGTGAGAACTACTGTGCTTAACTTAGAATATAAGTAATCTTGAGTGTAGAGACTGACTTGCCCATCGGAGTGCTAATTCCGGCACCCCCGACCGGAGTGTTTATTCCTTTTTAGGTGACCAGAAGAGGATCGATAGCGTCCTCCAGGATCAGAAGAGTATTTCGAAACCACTTCCCCACAATTGGCGCCGTCTGTGGGAATACTCAAACACATCCATGGCGGGCGTAACGGAAGACCCTCCGATAGTCACTGATGAAACCACGCAGAGAGACGACCTCACTCCAACAAACATGCTTGGACCGGAGACTATCACCGCAAGACGTGCCTTGAACTTCGCCTCACCGTCGACTTCGGAGCATGAGACAATGCAGGCGATCATGGAACAAGCAAAGCAAGATAAATAGAGGTTGGAGAACATGATCACTGAGAACGGACGTCTTCGTGAAGATTTGGCCTTGTAAGTGGCGAAGTCCAAACAAGCTGTACGCCTAAATCCGGAACGATCTCCGAAGGCAGATGGTCGACGACCTCGAGCCCGACAAGATGACACCAATAGTAACTCCAACTCATTATCCCTAGAGCCCAGGGGCGACCTGAAACCACCAGTTCTTCTAATGAAAGTCCTCGTATAAGGTAGAAGCGAAGAAGGAACAGTTCGAACGAAGATCAACACGATCCCTTCGTACGACGGATTGCAAAGGTAGTGCTACCCAAGAAATTCAAAGCACCGTCATTCACCTTGTACTATGGTAAATCAGACCCCACCGACCACATTTGCCACTACAAGCAAGCCATGACATTGCATGCAGACAACGAGGCCCTCATATGCCGAATATTTCCCAGCAGTTTGGGACCATTGGCTGTCATGTGGTATTATAAACTAGAACCGGCTTCGATCAGAACCTTCCACCAATTACAGAAATCCTTCAGGACCAGATTCATCACCAACGAGGTCCAGCCAAAACAAGCTGACTCTCTTTGGGCAATGCAAGTCTTGCCAGGAGAAACACTAAGAGCATATTCGACGTGATATTGGGAATGCTTTAATCTTGTTGATGACGCTTGCAACGACTCTATGGCCATCACTGCCTTCAAAATGGGATTACATCTAGATAGTGCCCTCCGCAGTTCCTTGACAAGAAAACTCCCCAAAACAGTCTGGGGGTTGATAAGGAAAGTAGAGAAATACTGCAAAGTGGAAGATGATGCCTTGCGGGTTAAGGCCGGGCACATGGCCAACAAAACGGCCCCTCCTGAAATTGCTCAACCAATAAGTTCTGTACCACCTCAGAGCCCTGAACCATGACAGAGGGCTAAACGAGACAAGAGACGGGACTCTCGCCGATCAAGCGATCAATGCTCACACCGAGAAAATGAGCAACTGCAAGTTGATAGTAGGCACACAAAGCGCGCCGATAAGAAATATACGGAGCTGTCAATGCCAATCAGCTCGGTTATGTCCAAAATCCAACATCTTCCATTCTTCAAATGGCAGTCCAAAATGGTGGGACCTCCTGACACGAGAAGGTGGGACAGGCGGTGTGAATATCACAAAGATCACGGTCATGATACGGATAGTTGCTATGCTTTGAAAGACCACCTTGAGGAATTGGTGCAAGATGGTCGGCTCTAGCAACATGTCCGAAAGAGCACAATCAAAACAGTTGCCCTTCGGCAGGATTCACCTTCGCTTGGCATCATTCATATGATATACAGCCTTCCAACACCTCTTACCGTACAAGCAATTCAGTCAACCCCTCGGAGGCAACGCTCACCAACGAAACGGCCCCACAAAGCTCCGAGTATTATCATCGACGATTCCGATCTTATCGGCATAACACTCCCCCACATTGATCCATTGGTCATTGAACTATACGTAAACCGATTTACCGTTGAACGCGCCCTCATAGACCACGGGAGCACTTCAGAGGTTATGTATTCCGAGACCTTCATCAAACTTGACTTCAATGAATCAGACTTGTCTCCGGCTCCTTATCCATTATTCGGCTTCACCGCAAATCTAGAGTACCCGCTGGGGAAAATCACACTACCCGTTCGAGTGGGCTCCCAAACAATGGATGTGGAATTCCTGGTCGTCAAGCTCCCTTAGCCGTATAATCTCATCATGGGGCGAACTTGGTTGCATACTATTCAGGCCGTGCCAAGCAACTATCATCAACTGCTACGCTTCCCGACCGAACACCCACACAAGCATGTTATCTCCTTTCTGGAAAGACAACAATGAAGTCGCAGGTCAACTCCACTGGTGTGCCGAATCGAAGTAGCCTCGACGATGTTGGACGGCTCCCTAGCGAAAAGCCACGGAAACCCTAGGGGATACTAGCAGCAGCTTGCCAAGTCGTATAATCAGCGCGTTCAGCTGCGTCGCTACACACTGGGAGAGTTGATCTTGAAGGTACTTCTGGATGACAAGAAACCAGTTGATGGAAAGTTGGGTCCTAACTGAGACGGCCATTATCGGATAGATTCCATATCGGCTCAGAAATATGTCAGGGAGGAGTCGGCCACGGCCCCAGAATTCGACGCACCTACGAAAATTCTGTCATTAAACCCGACTTATGGGGATTGATCCTAGTTCTAAATGATTCACCATGTACACATTCCACTTTTGCAATGCAAGGATTCTTGTTGAAAAGTTATAATCCCACCCACTGCGAAATCTAGTTAAAAAGTTCTCCGATGGAAAAAAGCCTCCGGATTCGGAGCCCCCTCGGCGCATGATGCCTTTGGGCCAAAAAAGCCTCCGGATTCGGAGCGCCCTTCGTGGATATCACGATTAGCCAAAAAGCCTCCGGATTCGGAACCCCCTTGGCGCATGACGCCTTTGGGCCAAAAAAGCCTCTGGATTCGGAGCGCCATTCGTGGATATCACAATTGGCCAAAAAGCCTTTGGATTCGAAGCCCTCTCAGCGCATGACGCCTTTGGGCCGAAAAAGCCTCCGGATTCAGAGCGCCCTTCATGGATATCACGATTGGCCAAAAAGCCTCCAAATTCGGAGCCCCCTCGGCGCATGACGCCTTTGGGCCAAAAAAGCCTCCGGATTCGGAGCGCCCTTCGTGGATATCATGATTGGCCAAAAAGTCTATGGATTTGGAGCCCCCTCGGTGGATGACGCCTTTGGGCGAAAAAAGCCTCCGGATTCGGAGCGCCCTTTGTGAATATCACAATTGGCCAAAAAGCCTCCGAATTCGGAGCCCCTCAGCGCATGACATTTTTGGGCCGAAAAAGCCTCCGGATTCGGAGCGCCCTTCGTGGATATCACGATTGGCCAAAAAGCCTCCGGATTCAAAGCCCCCTCGGCGCATGATGCCTTTGGACAAAAAAAGCCTCCGGATTCGGAGCGCCCTTCGTGGATCTCACAATTGGCCAAAAAGCCTCCAAATTTGGCGGCCAACAAAGCCTCAAGGGCCGAGTAATATTCCGAATTCGGAACGCCCCTCCAGAACGAAAAAACATTTACACATCAAAGCAGGGATATCGAAGTTGAGCCGACACAACCGCATGAACAGAACAAAATGTGCCAACATTCGAAATAAGATGCTTAATTAAGCATATAAAAATTCAGAATGAGATATAAACTTTTAAAATGAAACGTTTTATTCAATTAAACAGTAATTACAAAAAATGCAATCTGCGTTCGAGCATTACAATATCTATTTTCATACGGCGTCACCTTCGTTCTCACCCTCTCAACATCGAGGGCGAAGAAGAGGTCGCGTTGGTACAGCGGCAACGCCGAATCAACGCCCGCTGCTCAGAGAGCATCCGTAGCTTGAAATGTTTTGATCTGACCATGCTTAAATCCACGACTTTCACACTGGCGAGACAATCACCCTCGAGGTGGAGAGCTTTGACACCATAGACAACGTCAAAGCCAAGATCCCGGACAAGAAAGGAATTCCCCGCAAAAATAGTAAAACTCAACGGTCGCGATGCTACATCAGCCTCATTTCTCGGTCGCGGTTGCGGAGAGCTTCCCCGTTGCTGCTTCTCTCTTAGGGGTGATCTGCTTCGACGACTTAGAGGCTGACCTTTTTCCCATTCTTTGAACGCCCTACCTCTCGCACGGGTGGGTTCTCTGCTACGATTCATTGCAGCATCAAGCTTAGCCAAAGTTCGAGCTTCTCCTTTGCTAATTGAAGAAAACTCCACTTGACATTCACTTATCTAGCCTCATGCAACAAAATTATATTAAATCGAGTCTGAACGCAGTAAGTGAAGTTACTGGCGCGAAGAGTCCGAGGCAATTTATTTCTAACCCTTGCAGTGACCCCGAGGTGATTTCATTAACACCGAACTCCAAAAGATGGACGCCGATCGATATTGGCCACAGCCACTCCATGTACTAATTTTCAGCTTTTTGGAGTTAAAATGGCCTAACTATCTGAGCGGTAATTATAGATGGGCTGGCAGTCTCCGGATTCGGAGCCCCTAGTGCATAACACCTTTGGGCCGATTAAGCCTCAAAATTCGGAGCCTCATTGGCACATGACGCCTTCGGGCCGATAAAAGCCTCCGAATTCGGAGCCTCATCAGTGCATTGACCGTGCGTGACATGTATGCCGAATATATATTTAATGAAGAATGCTCATGACAAGCCGGCATATAACTGTTCGAAATTAAATGCCCAGTTGTCTCGGGCCGGTCAATGTTTATACAATGAAACACATGCAAACACGTGTGCCGAGTGAAAATTACAATAAAACATTGAAAATATAATCTTTTTATTTGACCAACCAATAGTTACATAATTTTAGATGCAATCCACGTTTGAACATTACAACGAATATTTTTATGCGGCGTTGCCCTCATCCTCGCTCTACTCAACCTCAAAGGCAGAAAACGGAAAATGTTTCGTCGGTAGAGTGGCGATGCCGAATCAATGCCCGACACTCAGAGAACTTCCGCGGCTTGAGATGCCTTGATCTAACCATGCTTAAAACCGCGATTCTCACATCGGCAGACCAACCTTCATTTTCTCGATCCCAACCTTCCGACTAGCATGGAAGCCTTGCTCAACCCTTGGTCCTCGCATTTTCTATGGCAAACATGCTTGCCGTATCCCGGTCGGCGATGGCATGACTCAATAGCCGCTGGGTCACCCTCTCCTCCACAATCGGGTTAGATCGACCCGCCGCGTGTGGCTCGACGGCTTTAGCCTTCCTAAGCTCATTAAGCTCACGTTTGGCTTTCTTCGCACGAGCCTACGAACTACGGATCCGTTCGCGCATTTTCTCTATCTCCCGCCGCGCGGCGCGCAGGCGCATGCCGACTTCGTAGGCGGTGTACAGCCCCTTCACCGCCTCATGAATACCTTCTCGAAACACTTCGAAATCTTGTCGTCCAACCATCGATTGTTGGACTTCCGATGGAAAGATTTGTGAAGCGAACTCGACCGCTACACCTGGATCATTAACGATGGAATCTACCTCAGGCATCGGTTTATTCCCCACGGACACCGCAAAACTCAATGGTCGTGGCGTCGCGTCTGGTTCATTCTTTGGTCATGGTCACAGGGAGCTTCCCTATTGCTACTTCTCTCTTCGGGGTGATCTGCTTCGACGGCTTAGAGGTTGACGTTTTTCCCTTTCCTTGGACGTCCTTCCTCCCGTGCGCGTAGGCTTGCTACTGCGATTCATCGTAGTATCTAGCTCAGTCAGCATTCGTCCTTCTCCTCTGTTGTTGAAAACAGTCTGTTTGACATTCGCCCTCGCCCCATGCTAGTTCAAATCGAGTCTAAATAAAAATAAGTGGACTCACTGGCGCGAACTCACCCCATTTATTCATACGTATGCAGCACCCCTGAGGCGACATCATTAATGCCAAACGCCAGAAGCCCGACGCCGATAGATGTAGAACTAGGCCTAGTCGGCTAACAAAGCTCGTGCACTGGCTGGGGCAAGGGCAGATTAATTAATCTGGTCGGCCAAATATTGAAGCCCGATGCTGATAGATGTATGTCGCAGCCATTCCACGAACTGGGGCAAGGGCACAGTGATTAATCTGATCGACTAAGTGTTTATGCCTAATGCCGATCAATACTTGGTATTAAAAACAAAGTGTAGCCATTTTGCAATCAACAGCAATATCATTCGTCAATAACAAAAGCTAGCACAGATAACAGCAAGGCAAAAAAGGAAATTTTCATTAGGAAATTGGGCATAAATTGTAGCCATTTTACACATGAAAATTACCAAACAAAAAGCTGTAAAAATACATTCGAAAACCCCCAAAACAGCAAGCAAAAAAGTTGTCGCCCAAATTAATCCTCGGAGTCAGACTCCAGCGGCTCAATATCCACTTGCTCGTATGGAATTGGCATAGCCAATGTCACATCAGCCGTAGCAAGGGGTTTGATCCAACCATGTTTGAATCCTCGATTTTCAAATTTGGACACTTCGTCTACATATTTAGCAAGGGCAGCACTTTTCTCGGCCTGCAATGCCTTAGAAGCCTTCGAGTCAGCCGCTTCCTTCGCCTTCTTTGCTTCCTCCAACTCAGCCTCCAGTTTGGAGACCGCCTCCTGGGCCAATTTTAGCACCCCCTCGCTCGCGTCCGCCCTTCTCTCGGCGGCTAATCTCAGTTGCTCCGTATTTCGTGCCCTCTCCATCTTAGATTCGACTCGCGCGCCTTCCATCTTCGACCTTAAAGCCTTAAACTCGGCCCTGCTCCTTTGGCCCTCAACTTCCGTTTGAAGACGGCCGAGCTGTTCGATGGCGTCACGATAGCGACGGCCCATCTCCGTTATCCTTCTGACTGTTTGCAAAACAGGAAGTTAAGACCAAAATAGTACTTGTATAAAGTGAAAAAACAAAGTCAAGATTTAAACCAGATCTGGCTCTGCCCAGAAAGCCGCCTTGTCAGCCGGCAGTGAAACGAATGTAGCCATGCTAAGCGCGACCGCTGCATCTTTAATTATCGAAGCATCAGAAGGGATCAGTGTGTTTTTTTATCTTCGGTTGAATAACGAAAGGCACAATCACATTTGATTCCTCTAAATGAGGTCGTTTGTCGGCGCGGTTACCTTTTGAGCCGGCCTCAACTTCGGCAGAGCGCTTCCCGGCCCTTTCTTTAGTCTCTCGATCGGCCTGCACAACCAACTCAGCCTCGGCACTTTGTATTTCTGCTGTCCCCTCCTCAATAACAGGCAAGGCGGGCTGAGATTCGCTAACAGGTAGGGAGGGTTGAGTTTCAGTAGCAGGAGGCACTCCGGTTCGAATAGCCTCTGCCTTTCGTCGTGCTGCCATCCTTTCTGCGTTCGCCTTTTTGGCAAGTTGTGTGAGGCTTAACCCAGCCATATCTTCGGGGTAAGCACTAAGAAGGTCCTCCAGACCGTGAAAAATGTCGTCGGGTGGAAGGTCCTCTCGGCCCGAAGTGGACGGAGGGTTGGCTGAGTTGAGGCGGCTTCCTCAAAGGCTAACTGCAAAGCCTTGTCTTCGGTTTCGAACTGATCGGACTCGGCAACCTCAGCTACTGGTCGTTCCGAATCGGACCCCCCAAGACCGACTTGCCTCAAATTCTTGAAATCGGTCAGGATAAGGGCGGTAAGAAACTCATCACCCCTCGGAACTGGGATGTTCTCCATCGCCAATAAGGTCGTACAGGTCGGCTTGTAGCGGAGAAGAACGTGGGCCGCCCTCCCCTGTTTTTGAAGATTCGGCCGGCCGAAATATCTGAGCGCAACCTTGATTTTTGAAAGAACGGCGTCGTTGATTGAAGTCAGGACTTTCTTCAAATCGTTCCATGCACAAGCAAAGCCATGAGGTCTCGGAAACGAAGCTTTATGAATATAACAATAAATAAATAAAAGAAGCTACACGGCCACCAGGTTCATCCCTCCGTCTAGGAATTGGATTGAGGCGATCCTCGCCTTCGTCGAATTCCCAATTACCTTGGACAACGACCATAACATCATCGACTCGCTTCCCAGAGCTGGAAAGCATAGTCACTAGTTAATAGTCGGTGTCCTTGGCTCTAAGGAAGTAACGCCCATTCCGACCGGAAGACTTGGCCAACGCATAATAATGCCGAATAGCAAGAATGCCGAGGTTAATCCTAAGGCGACGATTTAGTGCGATAATCTCCATTATGATTCTAAAAAAATTAACTTTAGGTTGGGAAGGGATTAAACCCCAATCGCAGAGCACAGCCCTAAGGAGTGGATGAAGTGGGAATCGGACTCCACCCTCTGTGATTGATAGGAGAGGGAAAACAACCGTGGATTCATCAGCCCTCTCCATATCGAGGGTGCCGTCTGTCACGAATGACAGACGGACGTCATCAGGAATGGAAAAATGGCGTCAGAAGCCAGAAATTCGATCCGAATAGAGGAGATCTTTCTGGTGTTTTTCCATTTCCTACAGTGTACACGAATGCTCGAAACCAAAAACAAACTAGGCAAAGAGAACTTAAGAGAGACAAAGAGGATAGTGAAGTTGCAGAGACAATGCAGAAGACAGTCCAGCGGCAAGTATCTGAAAGCGTGTGTATTTGAAAAGACATCAAAATTTTAAACCATAATAAGTAGGAGAGTACGAAGGGGCGGGAAGTTGAAATGATGACCAAAAACCGTGTGTTCAGACGTCAGCCGCCGAATTTCGGCTCTAACTTTTCAAGTTCGAAACCAAACACTCCAATCATCCATCATTAGTGGAATGTTTGGGGGGCAATTGTGGGGGCCGAGTAATGGGGGTCGTAAATAGGCCGAGTATATGAACTTGGGGAACTGGGATGCACGTATAGTATTCGGCTTCATCGCACATCCAAATCATACCCTATTCAGTCAAATAGCCGAATAAGGCAAGGGCCGAGTAAAAAGCAATATACTACAAAGGAAGCCGAATGACGAACAGAAACTGGGCCTAATCCCAAGGCCCAAGAGAGAAAGGATATAATAGAAGAATATCAGCCAGTAAAAGGTATGTGAGAACTATTGTGCTTAACTTAGAATATAAGTAATCTTGAGTGTAGAGACTGACTTGCCCGTCGGAGTGCTAATTCCGGCACCCCCGACCAGAGTGTTTATTCCTTTTCAGGTGACCAGAAGAGGATTGATAGCGTCCCATAGGATCAGAAGAGTATTTCCAAACCACTTCCCCACAATAGCTGAGCCTATTTTAGTTGCATTTTTGTATGTGTTGCATTAGGCCCTTAACATAGTTAGGATCATGCATTGATTTCTAACTAGTTTCTGTTTTGGCTTGGAGTACACTGTAAGTGTTTATGCTTTAGCATCCTTGCATGTGTGTCAGTGACTGCCATGATAGCATGCTTGCCATGAGGCTATTTGCTTAATTGATAAACTGCATGAATGTCTGTGGATGAAGGCTTCATTACTTGAATTGGAACAATTCATCAAAATGTGAGTTTTAAGCCCACTTGGAGTGGCAAATCATCATGCTTTAAGCCCACCTTGTTTGGTGGCAAATCCACATTTCTAAGCCCACTTGAGGGTGGTAAATTCAAACCATTTTCGAAAACAAACATTGAATTGTTTTGTTCCAATTTAGGCGATCTAGTCTATACTTGTATACTGTGCGCATCATGTAGTAAGTTAGCTAAATAACCGGAATAAGAGCACATGTGTTTTCAAAAATAACATATCAGGTTTAGTAGAGGCCGACCTTTGATCGGGCGAGCGGGGGTACTCATTTCAGGACCTTCCCCTCTCGTACCCAAATTTCCAAGCCGAGGCAACTTTGGTGATGACGGACAAGTGGCCTTAGGCACGAGTTAGGGTTTCCTAAATTTTTCAAAAATAAAGTATTTAGGTGGTGACTCTGTAATCTGGCAAAGCAGCCCATGTTTGGTGCTTTTCGATTCAGAATTGATTTTTCAAAACCAATTGCCAGTTTTGGACTTTTTGGTGATTTATCGGTCTTACATTGCACTTTGTGAGATTAGATTCAAAACCGGGACAGAAGTGCGAACTGTAGTAGCTAGAACCCAATTCACGCCCTCTCCGAAAGGGGGGCGCGTGGAGCGAGTTCGGGGCGGTCTACACCATGTTAGGCATCGTTGTCCTCAGCATGGATAGAACCAGTTTCAGTAGTCTAGACCTAGGTAGAGATGTTATTGAAGATTAGTAGAATGCTTTGGTTTCTTTGGCGTTGTAATGTTATGTTACTAAATATGGGGCTCTATGACTGCTGATATTGTATGTATGTACGTTTGTTGCTTAATCCAAGATGTTAGACTTGTGATAGGTTGTGAATTTACGTGGCCTGAGTAGTCGTGTTGAGATTGGTAATTTTCGTACTATTGTGTGTGTGTTATTGTTTCATCAGTGAGTGCATGTTATGATTGGTGGAACTTCGTTTTCTTAAAAATTTGATTGTTAGACAATTGTGTGTCATAATGATTAACTTTAGTAGGTTGGGAATTGAGTTGTATTATTGGAGTGCATGTGATCCGTAACAACACGACTTGTGGGTCTTTGAAGGGGGTGAATGTTTCTTGGTGAAGTGTTGGGGGTATCCCTTGAGGGAGTGTGAAACTTCACTACAAGAAATTACACTTTCCGCGACTAACGTTTTGGTCACGAAAAGTACCATATTTGATCACTAAAATCTTTCCGCGACCAAATTGTGTTGGTCGCGAGTTGGTCACTAAAGCCTCGTCACAGATAGTTTTCTGCGACCAAAGTTATAGTTGGTCGCTAAAAGGGACCATTGGCGACCAAATAATTGGTCGCGGAAAGTCCAATCCACATTAGCCAAAAGGTAACTTTTAGTGACCAAAGTTATAGTTGGTCGCGAAAAGTCAGCGCCTTCACCCAAAGAAAAATATTCTTTTGCGCTGCCTAGGAGTTGAACTCCTGACCAAGGAGTCACTTTCTATGCGCCCAATCCACTCTGCCAATAACATGCTTGTGTTTACATTTGGCAGAGAAAATATATAACCCATAAAAATTGGGTTATATATTATTTCATAAAACCTTCAATGTCTAAACAGAAAAATAGAATATAATTACAGTAGTACCCATTTTTTTTTAATTTATCCCACCATAACTTTCCGTGACCAACTTATTTTTTGGTCGCCAAAAGGTGATCTTCGGCGACCAAATTTGTAGTTGGTCACCAATAGTTAAGTCATTCACGACCAACTTATTTTTTGGTTGTCAAAAGGTGATCTTCCGCAACCAAATTTGTAGTCGGTCGCCAATATTTAAGTCATTCACGACCAACTTATTTTTTGGTCACCAAAAGACGATTTTCTGTGACCAAATTTGTATTTGGTCGCCAAAAATTAGCTATTAGCCACCAAAAAATTGTGGGTGGCGAAAACATACCCATCAGCGACCAAAAAAAATTTTGTCGCAGAAAGTGGACTATTTGAGACCAACTCAAAATAGGTGGTTGCCAAAAGTGTTTTTTCTTGTAATGCTTGCATCTTCAGTGATGAGGTTAATGTTAGTACTAGTAGTTTGGCATGTTTGAGTTGGTGTGATTAGGTGATTGTCTTAAGCCCTATCGGTCATTTTAAGTGAGATGGGAAGTGTTTAATTTCCACTTAGACATGAAGTTTATAGCAAGTTGATTTGGGAACCTGTCGATGTTTGAGTGCGATGTGTTGAGAGTTAATGGTGTTAATTAGTTGGTATTAGGAGATGTTTAAATTTCCATTAAATCTGCTTGTCATAGTGAAATTGACTAGGAAAAATAGGAGTGATATGATTGAGTCTGTAGCAAGAGAAATGTTTGGAGTGAATAATCTTATTGTAAACAGTCTTGAAGAGTTCATCTCGAACTCGAAGGATGTGTGAGAATGTGTGATGAACCCTATATCAAGATGAATGATGTTGGACAAACGTCGGTGTGTGGTGTTAAATATGAATAGGTTATGAGTCGGTTGAGTAGTATTAGAAAGAAGGTCAACGTGAAGTCACCTCGGGAATTGTTGTGAACTTGGACAAGAAATTGTGTAGTTAAGAAGTGCTTGGGAATACACTCTAAAGTGTCGAAACTTTGCTTGTATGAGTGATATTTTGTGTGGGTATGTGTGAAAACCTTTTGAGTCGGATAGAGAGATGGAATCTTGAGCATGATGAGTGTGATGTGATAACTTGTAACTGTTAAAGGATGATAGTGATTGCGATGTCATGAAATTTCAAGAATTTATTAGAGTGCATGTGCAATGTTGTCTCTTAATGCGATGGTTGTTTTGTGAATTGTTGTTGTAATAGAATTTATAATTGAATATTGGCATTCCCCAATAGTAATGGGTGATTTTTGGATGACATTGGGATCACCAATGATAATGTTGAGAAAGGTTATGGAAATGAATTTTCCTGGTGTTGTGGCCTTGGATGGCATTGGAATCAAAGACATAGGGGATGTAAATACACTTCATTTCTCTCGAAAAATGTTTATAAAACTTTTGAAATTTAAATTAGGTTTGAATATTATTTTTATTTTTATTTTTAAATATAGGCCAAGTTGAGACTTCTTTTAACAATGTTTTGTACTCAAGAAGGTGTTTTCAAGATGATGGATAATTTTTACTATGATATGTAGTTAATTCTTTAACTTTGTAGAGTTGGCTTATGTAATGATTTGAGCATGAATTGATAGTTATGTGGTTGAACGTTTTGTTTTGACGAACTAGCATTGTTTAAATGTGTTGTGCTGTAATACCATTATTTAAATC
The DNA here is from genome assembly GCF_055761805.1 of Camellia sinensis. Lineage (NCBI taxonomy): Eukaryota > Viridiplantae > Streptophyta > Magnoliopsida > Ericales > Theaceae > Camellia > Camellia sinensis. Next base: position 91,478,273 of record NC_138965.1, read on the forward strand.
GAGTTTCTAGGACAAGTTGCCTTTCATTGTGAGAATTGATTGAGAATCTTTTGTTGTAATGATGGATTTAGCCTCGAGTTTTGAGACGTTGATTACCAAGATTATTCGTGCCTTGTTTTGAGTGTGTTAGCGTTGTTAAAGCTGTTGAGCCAGAGAACTATCCTTGTGAACCAGGTTTTCTTTGGTGAACTCTATTTCTTCATTAGCTGGGGGAGAGCTTCTAGTTGTGAGTGTGGTACCATCTTGGGTTTGGGGATTCTAAATACTCAGTTGTTGCTGAATGTGGGCATATTGTTGAGGCGTGGGTAACATGTTTGTATGGGAGCGGACTGTTAGATTTATGTGGTCATAGAGATATTCGTAACCTTTTGTTAGGATCATTGTTCCAAAACCTGTACCTTGTAGAGGATTCTATTTTGATTAGCCAGTTTCCTTTTTGTTACAGTAGACGAGTTGGGAGTGACTCACTATTCTTTATCTTGTTGATCTTGTTACTCGGGGTCTAGGGGATACCGAGATGTTGGACTGGGGATCTGAAAAATTATCCAGAGGATGTATCTAGGCTTCTGGTAGAGGGTATAGTTCTTTTGTTATTCTCTTATTTTGAGCTTGGGTATATCTTTAATTTTGGAGACAAAATTTCCCAAGCTGGGAAGATTGTAGAGAGTTTCGTCTTCGCTCGAACGAAGGATTGTTCACTCAAGTGATCTTTCGAATCGTCTAGTACCTTGGTCCACAGTTCAGGATTCTGTGAGCTTTTGATGTTCACTCGAGCGGTCTGTTCCTTGTATAGTCTGAGATTCTGGGAGCATCACTTTTGGGTCAAAGCTATCTCATTTTCCACTCTCTCTTTTCTCTTTTTCCTTCATTTTTGAAAACCCTAAGCTTTTAAGCTTGGGTTTTATCTTCTTTTACTTAAAATCTCACCCTAGTTCCATATACCAAAATGTAGAGTATGACAAGAGCTTTCTTTTAATCTGAACGGATCGTCTTTTCATCGAAGTTAGATTTCTTGGCTTTCTTCTCTTCATGCTTGAGGTAGGGATTTCTTTGCTTCTCCTCAATACTTTTGAATAGATAGATGGGTGTTACTTTTCTATTGCATAAAACATCATATTGGAAGAGATTTTCTTAAAAAGTATGAATTCGAAAGTCAGGGTTTTAAAATAAAGAAATTGAACTTATTGGTTGTTGTACATTATGGAAGTTTTGAGCCATTGGAATATGTTTATATACTTTCAGGTAAAAAGTCCTAAATTTTATCCAAACCCTATTCTTGAACATTACTTTAAAGATGAAGTTTGTTTCAATTGGGCCTTAAATCATGAAATTAGGTTAGTATTTAAAAGAAAGAGACACTTACCAGTAAGTCCCATATACAATGTTCAAAACCCATCTAATCCCAAAACAAAACTCTTGCATCAATTAGTCCTATATATTTTTAATTGTTACCAAAAAATCTCAATTATATATATATATATATATATATATATATATATATATCTAAATTTAAAAACACACGTTTCACGTGTCCTGAAATACTCTAATCGCGGTGAAATCATGAGAAGAGGAGATAAACTGCTCGGGGTCACGTTTCACGCGTCCTGAGATAAAACCCAGATAGGGCCATGCTTCATGCATCCTGAGATACTCGAAAAAGATAATGAGATTACACAATAACCACAATGTAGTGAAGGAGTGCGATAGATGCACAAAATGAACAACCAACAAATGCGGCTATGCAAGGTACAAAACATATTCTATGTGAAATTGAAAGCATATTCTATGCATAAATCATGAATGATGCAGGACACGCGTGCAACATACGTATATGTGAAAATGCACATTCTATGCAACATAAGAGAACAAATATGTACTTTGACAATATGAATAAAAATGATGTTCGGCGACAACCTCTGGTTTCCTCTCGGAGATTTTGCAACATGCTCAAAAAGGAAACACCCTGTTCATTGGCAAGTGGGGCACGCTCACGCACCGAAACATAGTTTCGAGCTCCCTAAGAATCAATCTGGACCTAAAGGAGAACCTTCCATACACTTCTCAGGGAACAGAAGCACAAAACAGAACTAGGCCACAGATGAGGATAGCCGTCCACCAGCCGACCACAAGGGAAGGCCACCGGCCACCCATGCAACTCTGGGGGCAAATCGGCCATTTTTCTTCGGGCCTCTTTAAATACACATCCACACCTCAGTTTTCATACACCCACACATCCGAAATCACCTTCCCTCTCTCTCTAGGTACTTCTTCTCTCTAGATCCGTGCTTTATATGCGTTTTCCAATGCCCCACGCAAACTTTATTCACAAACCCTTTTGATTCTCTACACTTTGAACTGATCAGACTTTGGTTTTGTCACTTTTCTCAAGTTTTGACCACTTTAGGCTTGTTCCCCTCAAGTTTCTCTCGGGTTTTGTGACCTTCATCATGTTTTGACCTTTTCTCTCATTTTCTCTCTCCTAGGGTTGACTTTTTCCAAGTTTACCCTCTTTTCTCCATTTTTCTTCCTTTTTCACCCATTTTTTCACCCACTTTTCAGATGGCGGATGATATTCCTCATGACGGTGCTCTGTCTGAGGTTTCACCTCCATTATCACCCCATATCGAGGTTGAGGGGCTGGTGAGGCGACGGAGGGCATCGCAGCTGATCTTGAGGCGGAGTTCGTTACAGAGCTCAAGCTTAAGCCACTACCGCTGAGGGTATGGCCTTTTGATCCCATGACTTATCACCCTCGCACATATATGTTGCCACTTGGAGTCATCAGACGCTTCAGTGATTTTATTCGTGGTGTGCCAGATGATGTTCGGCGGAGGAAGCCAGACTCCCATCTTTTCTGCAGTGCCGCTGAGGTACAAACTTTATTTTCATGCTTTCCTACCATTCTTTTAACTATATTTCTTGTACTGCTTTTCATTTGAATGCTCTCTTATCACTGTCTGCTTCACTATTTCTCTGCCACAGGGGGACTCCCGCTCTTACAGGGGGTATGGGGCGGCGACAGCTAGAGACTGGTACTATGAGCTTCCTTTAGAGGTCCGCAACCTTATTGACAAGGTTGGCTTCAGCCAATTCTGCTTTGGACTTTCACGTCACATCGCGAGTCGGGCTCTTGTTGGAGCGTTAGAGAAGAGGTGGTGGGACATCACCAGCTCTTTCCACCTTTCTTCTGCTGTGGAGATGACGATGACTCCTTACGACTTTGCCATGCTCACAGGCTCAAGAGTAGGGGGTGATTCGATCCCCTTCGATATGGACGTTGGCGAGCAGGAGGCAGCCTGGATCCACCTGCTGGGAGCACGCCCACCTCTATACAGGCCGACGATGGTGAGATACAATTGGTTCGCTGAGCATTTTTGCGAGGAGCAAGCCTGAGACACCAGAGAAGGTGGAGCAGTATGCTCGAGGCTTCTTGATGTTCCTCCTTGGTACCACCTTGCTTGCGAATAGGTGGAAGACTATGCGTTTATATTTGCTGAACACCCTCATGACCCTGCCCCGGGTCAAATTCTACGACTGGGGTGGAGTTGGCCTCACCACACTCTATGGCTACATGAGTTCCACTTCCCGCATGAAGAGAGAGCTGGTCAGAGGCTACTGGAGAGCCTAGGAGATATGCACTACACCTTTCTACTTTTGCATTTATGCTTTCCGCTTTGCATTTTCTGTTTCATATCTGTTCAATATCTGTGCATGCAATGCGCTTTCTATTTTACACTTTCTGTATCTGTTCATACATTGTGCTTTCTACTTTGCACTTTCTGTATTTGTTCATACATTGTGCCTTCTGCTTTGCACTTTCTGTATTTGTTCATACATTGTGCTTTCTACTTTGCACTTTCTATATCTGTTCATACATTGTGCTTTTTACTTTGCACTTTCTGTATCTGTTCATATATTGCTGATAACATCACTGCCCTTTCCTAGCAGTTATGGGTTTATGCCTATTTCCCTGCCCTGGCTCCGGAGTCCGTAGATGAGATTTCTGTGGTCGTACCTTACTCACGACGGTATGACGGTCGATGTCGGCGCCAGAGCCGAGATGACACGACCTTCACCTTCTTACGATGATACTTCGACACAGTGGCTGCCGATGAGATAACCTAAAACTCATAGTCATTTTTGCTTTACTACTGCTCTGATTCATATCTCGACATTTGACGGCGACTAATAATTTGTACATTCTCTGTTCATAGATTACATGACAGCCTTGGGCAACGATGCCGGCTGATGTGAATGACCAGTATGGCGGGTCTTGGATCACGTCCCGATTTTGGATTTTGCTAGAGGGCCCAATTTGCCAAGCATGGTTTTTAAGTGAGCATTTTGTACTCCAAACCACAGGCTCGCCCAATCCAGTTGTGCCCATGCCATCCCTAGCATCCATAAGGACAATAGATAGCCCCTCAATTGAGGCAATTATGTAGTTCATGGTGGGCCTAGAGACTGACTTCTTCAGAGCGGAGGGTGACTACGCGACATTCATCCACACTCATCTCATGCCCCATTGGCGGGCGTTCGCGTGGGCGAGGCAGGAGGTGCTCCCTTGGCAGGTAAGGCTGCTTAGGGGATTGAGGCCGATAGTAGAGGGGCCCCTCCTGTTGGGCAGATTACCGATTGGCCGCAGCTTTCCACTATGCTTACATGTTGGCGGCTGACCAAGACAGCCTACCAGATTCCGATTGAGCCGGCAGAGGCAGGGCACGGGTATGTCAGAGCTTGAGGTGCACCTCAGGTATCGACCACACTTTACAATTTGCACCCCACATTTTCCACTTCAGATATTGATTATTCTAAATATTGATCATTCAAATGCACTTGCAGGCACCCACGGAGTATACAGAGAGCCTCTTCGAGCTAGTTGCTTCTCTAATTGGCGTGGTGCAGAGGAGAGAGACGCTGCTTGGTCTCCATGGTATTCAGGTAGTTTCCTTTATTTCAACATGCATTTCACTACTAACTCTGTTGTGCACCACACTATCATATTCCCACTGATACATTAGCACTCCCACTGTAGTCTTCCCCAACCTACACTGATACACTACATTGGCAGATTGTACTCATACAGTATCTGGTTTCTACATGACGCTCATTCTGCATACTATGCCTGTATCTGATACACTTACTGTAGCTGATATGTTGATAACTATTTTTTCGGATTCTATCTATACCTAGGGCACCGGTGGCAACAGCAGCACCAGCACTGGTAGCGCCTCCTCCAGTAGCAGAGAGGAGAGAGAGACAGGCGCTAGCACGTGGTCGAGATGTGTGCCATAGTTGAGGCAGGGATAGGGGTACCCGAGGCTAGAGTAGTTCCTCAGAGCCCATTTTGAGTGATGATGATGCCAAGACCAACGACTCCGATGAGGCAGCGAGTCGACATTTTGAGTCTTCTGAGGGAGGAGGTAATGATGCTGGCTCGGGGTCCGGAAGCGGAGATGACGCCGAGGTTGGCTCTGAGGTAGGGAGTGAAGACGATGAGACCGGCTCTAGCTCAGAGTCTGATTCTGACAGTGGTGCTGACATAGACAATGCCCCTGAGTCCTCTCTGAGGAAGAGGACGAAGAGAGCCTCTTGAGCTTGAGATGACCGGCGCCGATTTTTGTACTTTTTTCTTAGTTTCTTTTTGTTTGGTAGCTTAGCACATGTATAGCTTTGGATAGGTTTTACTTTTGCTTTTGAAACTTGTACTCCCTTTTGTAAAAACCATGATCGTAATAAAACCTCCCAATTTTTATGAAAAGTGTTCATCATGAGCACCTCCCAATTTTTATGAAAAGTGTTCATCATGAGCACCTCCCAATTTTTATGAAAAGTGTTCATCATGAGCACCATATTTTCATGAAGTGGAAATGGAATTGAGTTTGCAACAAGAACGCTTGATTGAAACAATGTTATTAATCGCGTAATGAGCCGACCAACAACCAAAATACAAAATGCAACTCGATAAGCAAAGCAAAAACAACTCAAACACAGATGAATGCACTTGCTAAAATGAAAAGACTCAAAACAAAACCTTAGAACATAAAGACCAGGACAAAAAAAACAGATTGCCAACACTGCCAGATCCAGAAGTGGATGGTACGCCAGAAACGTGGGCTGCCGGCCACAAAAGTGGGTTGCCGGCCAGAAAAAGTGGCATGCCGTCCACTAATGTGAAGAACCACCAGAAAGCTGACAACTAGCTTCCACTCACAGCTTTATCTTCTACAAAAGGTCTTCCTTTATGATTTCTTCTCTAAAACCTCATTTTAGCTGTTGTTTCTTCCACAAATGGAGAAAATCTCGAACCCGAGGACACGCTGCTTCGAGGAATTCACCCAATGCTCGGGAAAGCCACAAAAAGGGAAATCTTCTCCCTCCCGAACAAAGCGGCCATTCGATGTCCCCTGGATTGGCCTGTAGATGAGTTCATAATGCTTTCCAGCTCTCTTGGCCTTGGCTCTGCCTCTCATCTCTTCTCCCTTCCTTATCCAGCCTTCTTGGGTGGGCACATAGCCCAGTCCAAAGGCATGTGTGTTGTGTGGCACATCTGTCTGTGCTACAACACCTTTCCGACCACTCATTCCTAGCCCCATTCCTGGAACATAGTGCAGTTTGTTCATGAAATAAATAGACTGGGCACTGACGCACATGCCTTCGTCTGTGGCTAGGATGGTCTACACTACCCGAGCTTCAGCCAGAGTGAACCCTGAGATGAAAACATCCTCCTCGCCATGGTTGATCTCTAGCACTAACGTAGTTATTTCTGGTGGCAGATGGATAGACGAATTTCCAAAGACAATTACTACTCCTCCCCCATGAGGGTACTTCAATATCTGATATAGAGTGGAAGAGACAACCTGCACATAGTGTAACCAAGGCCCCCTAACAACAAATTAAAGGTAGCCGGCATATCCAAGACATGAAACTCAACCACTTGTTCAGCTAGGCCCACCTAGACTATGACTTGCATTGTGTCCATGACCTCTCTACTCGTGTTATCATATGCCCGAATTACATGGGCTGTGGAAATAAAGTCTACTGGCTTGAGGCCAATTGCATAGGCGGTACGAGAAGGACAGACATTGATAGCCGAACCGGTATCTACCAACACCACCGACACCCATTTCTCCCTGCATTCCACCAGTATTTACAATGGTTTGTTCTGAGCCGAGTGTAGACGTCCCTAAACGTCCCAGGAGGGAATCCCCGTTTGGTTCATTAGGGCTTACTACAGTTCAAACTCGATGTCACGGTTCTTAATCTGATTTCGCAAAGTGCAATATGAGATTGATAAATCACCAAGAGTCCAAATTCGGCAAATCGTTTTGAAAAACTAATTTTTAGAAAGAAGTGCCAAACATGGACTGCTTTGCCAGATACAAAGTCGCCACCTAAATATTTCATTTTGGGGGAATTTAGAAAACCCTGACTCGTTGCCTAAGGCCATGTTTCCGTCATCACCAAAGTTGCCTCGGCTCGGGAACTTGGGTACGATTGGGAAAGGTCATGCAATGAGCACCCCCGCTCGCCCGATCAAAGATCGGCCACTACTAAACATGATATCGAGTTTTGAAAACATTATGTGCTCTTATTCCGGTTATTAACCTAGAATTACTATGTGATGCACACAGCAAACAAGTATAAACTAGATCGCCTAATTTGGAACAAAGCATCGCATATCCGTTTTGTTTTGGAAAATGGTTTGAAGTTTGCTACTCGCAAGTAGGCTAAAACACGGGTTTCGACGAATTATTCCAATTCAAGCAACCCAACCTTCATCCACAGGCATTCAGGCAGTTATATCACATAAGCAATTAGCCTCATGGTAAGTATGCTTTCATGGTAACACTCACATACTTGCAAGATGCTAAAGCATAAACGCTCACAGTGTACTCCGAGACAAAACAATGAACATATTAGTAATCAAATGTATGATCCAAGTCCATGTTAAAATGGCTAATGCATCGCAGGAAAAATGCAACTAGAATAGGCTCGGCTAATCTAAGGATGGCATGTGAAATGCGACAACTCGATACATGTATTCAAGTTGGAATTGAAATACTATGCAGTTAGCATGATGCGCCGAGCCTGGTGCATGTAATACAAATGAATGAATGCAAACATGCATAGCATAAGGTATGCTAAATCAAATATGCCCTAAAACTAACCATCATAAAAAGGAGAAAGAAGTGGGGGTTGGAAGACATGCATCACACACACGCACGCTTATTACACAATTGCGCCCTCTCGAGGGAGGGACCGAAAGAATAATACAGATTAATTAACTAACAAGCTAATTAAATATTACACAATACTTAATTAATTAAATGAATTAATTAAGCTAAGAAAGCAGTAAAGAGGCCTCGGGAAGAAGGATGAATGCATGCACGCTCGGCTCCGCTCGAAAATTCATCGCCATATTCATGCTGCCTCTGTTTACACTGATCTGTACTTCTGAAAACTTCACAAGTCCCAAGGAAGCTTCAGAATCACTCCCTAAGCACTGTGGGAGGTCACCGACCAAGAGGTGAGGCCACCGGCCATGGGAAACTGGTCATCGACCATAAATGGGGCTCTCAGCCAAACATTTGTAGCCAGCCGGCACTGAAGATGGTCGGCCGACCATCTTTTCCTGTAGAATCCTGTTTTGCTGCAGCAGAGGACAGACAGAACATGGCAATGCATTTTCAAAGCAATGTTTGCACCACCATCCTCCTTATCATGTTTGAGACTCAAAGGAGTATAGTTCTCGACCCGCGGGCCATCAATCATGTATTTCAATGCATGATGGCCCAAGGCGCCAAGTGTTCAAATCAATATGGAATGAAATGCATATAACACGTAAGGGGCCCCAACCTCTATCATGGTTGATCAAGAGGCAAGGGATGCATGCTCGATGCTACGCGACCTAAACATGCGAGCATACTAGTGCAAAATGAGCATACAAGCAACAATGTTACACAAGGCAAATAACATATAACAATATGTAAAGACAAGCATACAAACAAGCATGTGACTTCGTTCAATCATGTAACAACATGTGAGGCAAACATGTAACAACATGTTAAGCAACGTAAAACCAAAAGAGTGCATGCCAAATGCACTACCGCTTAAGCATGCAACAACATATTAATAGGCCAAGTATGCGACAACATGCAAGGCAAGCATGCAACAACATGCGGGAATGGTCTTACACCAAGATGGACAGCTCACTAATAGGTCCGAAACAGTGGCCAAAATGCTAAGGGCATGAAGGCAAATGCACATACAAACATGCATGCTGAATGGTCCAATACTTAAGCATAAAAGGGCAACTTTTAAGGACACTTAAAAGGAAAGGAAAGAATGCAAATGTGACAACATTACATACTCTAAAACGGAACTACGAATGATGCCAAATCACATAAACAAGTCAAGCATGGCATGCTCAAGACTGAAACCCAAGACTAGTCGAGGGACTTGAACCAAAGCTACACAAAACAAAGAGCATATGGCAAGTATGATCCAGAACAGTCCTAAATCATGCTAAAGTGAGCCTAAAACATGCAATAACCAAAGCCAAAAGAAGCTAAAGCAAAGGGGCAAAATCATAAGGCATGCAAGGCCATCAAAGAGGTGTTACACTACACCTAATACAACCAAACATGGCATGATTTAAGCAACCCAAAATAGAGTTATGACATGTCAAAATGAGCCCAAAAACCCAATTAGATGGCATCCCAATGACCTAAGCATGCTGGCATACACAATGACACATTCATGAGGCATAAAACACAAACTCTTTAAGACATTAAAGGAGTGATAAGTGTAAGTTTATAAGCATGAAATATGGACTGAAATAACATTCTAAGTGATGCCAAACCACTGAAATGATCCACATAGAGCATGCTAGCAACTTGGACACTCAAAGCTAACAAGCTAGATTGCATGGTGGCTATACAAAACAATGCAAGCATAACCAAAACAATGAAAAACAGAGCTTAAGCATGCTACAACAAGGCTAAAAGTTTCATGGAGTTGAGCCAAAATCATGCTAAAAACACATGTTACAGCATGATGTATGTTAAGGCCAAATCATGGGATTACAAGACAAGTGTATGAAGCATACACGGAATGTCTAAACCAACTCAAAACAGAGGTGTATCATGGAAAAAAAAATTCCTAATACATGCTGAAATGAAGCTAAAACAAACTAAACACACATGCTACCACATAAGCCATTTATGCAAGCATTAAACACAACAAGGAGATGGGATGACCCTCTTCTTTTTAGGACCTCAAAACCACCTCTCCACCACTGAAAATCCTCTGGATTTTAGTGGTAGAGAGGTCATGCAAAGACCAAAACAATGACCAAAAGGTATGGCCTAAAACAAGGCCTAACAAGGCCTTGGAGGGGGGAGACAACCCCAAACCTCAAAGTGACCTTAAACAAAGTTCTAAAACACACAAAATTAGAACTTTATCAGTTATAGTTGAATCTTAAAACAATAAGCAAGATAGGCTACAAGCTTGTGCAAAAATGGGGGTAACTAAAGTAAGGATGCTCACCCTTGTAGACCTTCTTTAGGAAAAAAGCTCCAGCACCTTTCTTTGGTCAAAACCAGTCTAAGAACCCTAACAACAACCTTCTAAGGCCTCAACAACCCAAGGATGGTGTAATGCTAGGTGTTCTAGTGCAAAAGTAACATAAAACTCACCTTAGGGCACAAAAAAGGATCAAACAAGGGAGTATAGATACAAAACTATATCTCACTCTCTAACCCTAATTTTTCTGAACCCTGGAGGAGGGAGGAGGAGCTCCCTCTTTATAGAGGTTCAAATGCCAAGCTTCCTAAGCAAGCTAAGCAAAAGGAAAATCCCTCCATATGGAGGGGGTGTAATGTGGATGCCAGCTATGAAAGCTGGCATAAAATATCTGCCTAAAGCAGATGGAAAGGGGTCGGCTAGAAAATATGGCCGATTGAACAAAAAAAATGGCCGGCCAACCAAAAACATTGCCGACCGACCAAAATCTTTGGCCGGTAGTAAGAAAACAAGGCCGGTGGCCTCAAGCCAAGGCCGGTGAGGTGTGGGGATGGCCAACGAGCCAATCCCTGCCCTCAGAAGCAAAAGCACAAGTGTTTCGTGCACAACCAAGCACAAAACAAACAAGTCGAGAGGTCTTGAGGCAAGGCGCGCGACCGAAACCTCCGAGAACTCAAGATGAACACGAACATGGATGCTCACCAAGTGTTCAAACGGTGACGTCCAAGTCTTGAGGACGGTCAAAAATGGGGTGTCTACACCGAGCCCTTCGGCAGTAGCTTTTTGTCAAAAAAGGTAAGAGCTGGCTTGGCACCACTTGGAAAGACCAAATCCATAAGCTGCTTGGGTGTGGTGTCCATGGACAATTTAGCCTTGTCCATTGCCGACAACACTGCCTGTCGGTGTACCCAGGAGGCCATAAGAAGGCCCCAGATTGAGATGTCAGCTTGAATTTTCTTAAGCTATTTCAACACTGCCTTTTTTTCTAGTTGTTTCTCTTTCTGTTTCTCGGCCTCTCTGCCTTTTCCAAACGCTTCTGCTTGATCTAGGTGCGACGACTTAAAATACCGCCCACTTCTCGTCAGATGGTCTATTTCTTTGGCATACCATGTATTGTCCGGAAGGGAATTGCCCCAGTCTTCATTGGTATGGGCCAGATGCAGATCATTATCGTCCCACCATTCACCCTCAGTAGTCGACAAACAATTGTCCGGCTCTGCTTGTATCACCTTCACATCATAGGTATCCCCCACAGGGTGTTGTGCAATTATAGCTTCCCGGCCGTCTTCAATCCTTTCTTGTTCAAACTGCCTCAGTGCAGCTTCTTGTTCAAGTATCCACAGTATCCATAGCACCCACTCATGGGGCTGAGTTTTCTACACCAATGCTCTCCGGCAACTTTCCTTTCTCATCATCCCTTTCGACTACTACAACGATCTCTGCATCTTTTCCCTCTGGTTTCATTCCAGTTTCTTCTTCCTTGTCTGTCTCATCACTCAGCCATCCAATATTATCAGTTGATCCATTCAAGTTGAACCACCCAATCTGTACATTTCCCTGATCCTGCTCATCAAAGAATTGCAGGTTATCCAAATCCTCTATGAGATCTGCCAAATCATCCAACCCTTGGCTCGGACTATCTTCCCTAGCCACATTGATGTCTACCAATGTCGACAGCACCAATTCAGGCTTGATTTGACCACTGGACACATTGTAGCAACTTGGATCATATACGCCATCAGATAAGTCCTCAGGACACTCCAACAACAAACTAGTACTTTCCTCCAAGGTCGACTCCCTTTCCACTGTAAGTCTCATCACCACAGACTTGGGTTGAGGATTGGACATGTCTATCATGCACAAATCTGGGCCTTCTGGAATGAATAACGTCGATTTTTGGTAGGTGGGATGGGGGGGTCATAAGAGGTGGCCAGTGTATGGATCAGGTTGAGATTTCGAGGTGAGAGGACTTGATTATGGGCTGGGAGTGGATTTGTGGTCACGTTTGGCTTCTAGGGTGGTGCGATCACCTTGTTGTCAATGAGATCCAGAATCTCATAACGCAATCAAAAGCACTGGTCAGTGTCATGACCATGCTGTTGGTGAATGCACAGTATTTTGCGAGATTGCGTTTGGGTAGGAGAGGATCAGGCAATGGGTAGGGTTCTAAGGGTTTGAGATACCCTTTCTCGACTAGCACCTTCATGGCTTGAGACAGAGTCATGTACAGTTGGTTGAATGTTCTCTGGGATAGGGTAGGATTGGACGGTGTTTGTGAGCTTGTGTTGGCAAATGGGTCGGCAGTCTTGGTTATGGTGACAACACTTACATCTGACGGCCTCGTAGCTGTGCTACCATTGGAACTGTGAACAAATAGCCTTTTTGCCAGCTCCTTCTCATCTGTAATAAATCCCTGCTTCATGTTGTCTTCGATTTGCACTCCCATTTCATGGAGTTCTGTAAATTTAAATAGAGGTAAGACAATCATCTTTTGCAGCAGATTGCCATGGAGATTTCAGATAACCATCCTAATCTAATCCTGCTCGAAAGGCCTTGTGGTCATTATCGAGGCTTTAGCTCTCTACCTTGTCACAAATTTAGAAAATCCCTCCTTCGACGTTTGGCGTGTTGGCTCGAGATCATGAGTTGTGACGTTGATTTGTGTATTGTATGAATACTGGCAATGAAGGCCTCGGCCATCTCTTCCCAATTCTTCTTGACAGAGTCTTCCAACTTAGCACACCATATGGCCCCTATACCTAACATGGTACAACCAAAGAGAGATAGTTTTTGTAGTCTATTTAGGCCCATGGACTGCAAGATGTCTGAAAATAGCCGTAGGTGAACCATTGGATCTCTAGAACTATCAAAACGGTCAATGTGTGGCATTTTAAATTGATCCGGTAATGTCACTGCAGAATCAGTATACCCATTCTCTATGTCCCAGATGGAGTTCACCGATTGTGCTCTCTTGAACAATTTTTCTAGTTTATTAACCTTGAGTACAGTTAGGTCAACTTCAAACTCAAACAGAGCCTCAGTCTGATAAGTAGGGGTTTTAAAGGCTTGTACTGGGATTGGCTCTGTTGGATTGCCTAAGTTTTCTTAGACATTAGCAATATGAGTGGTAGCTTCAGGTGCTGGGATACCTATGGTAGGTGCATGGGATGTAGAGGCTGCAACCGAGTGTGGTTGCTGTTGTTGTAACCTGGTTACAACCTCAGCTTGACGGGCCGTGACCTCGGCCTGATAGGCCACATCTTGCTGTAAGGTTTCAACTATCTATTGCAGATGGTGTATCAGTTCTTCCATACTGGTTGGGGGATACTATGCCATTGGAATAATTGTTTGATCTCGTATTGGGTAGAAGTAGATGACTGTTCCCAAACCTGACTAGACACAGGTGAGTTGAGAGGTGAGTGCTATAAAAACTAAACTGGTAAATTTTGCCTAACTCTCCTTCGTCTTGTAACTGGTGGAAGTGTGGTAAACACGGGTTGTCCCTGAACAAGATCCCCGGCTTTACAAAGTCTTCTGACTCGGGTCTAGAGTACTTAGGGGATATCTGAACTTTCTGAAACTATGGTTTTAAACTACCAAGCAAAAGAAATAAAGCAGAAGAGCAGCAATCAGAAGCTGAAAAACACATCAGCTAAGATATTATCCACATAGACATGATCAAAGCTGTATGACTACACTCCACACTGAATTCTGCCCCCAAAACATATACCAAATTTGCAACTGATATGCACATTCCTATACAGTTTCACTGTAAAGCACATACCAGTTAAGAAAGAGCCAAAACACCCTTATGAAGGGGTAGGGTTACCCTGTTCTAGTTTCGTCAGGAACTAGGGTTTCACTATTTCAAGCAAAGCAGTTTCACGCAATCCTGCATTTTAGGCAAGTATCCTGTCCCAGCTTTGGAACAGTCACTAAGGCTTTTCTATATGCAACTAGGCCGAATGGTCAAAAGGGTACCTCGGCAAGACTACCTAATATACCTCTCACACCTAACACCGAGAAGTGAAAGGAGGATCAAACGGTACAGAAGTAGTCTAAATCCAAGGGTTGTGTTCCCAACATGGTAGAGCCCACGACCGGTCAGCCTTTTGGGCAAGCCTCTAGTAAACCATCCAGGAATAGCAGATGGAAAACATAGTGACTTAAGCGCACCAATGCAACTGCAATGCAAAGAACATATAAGTGTAGATAAAATTTCACATCATGAATTTCAAGTCAAGTTCTCTAAATTCCTAGCAGAGTCGCCAGAAACTATTGCTCGACTTTTTGTGCTCCTTTTAGAAGACGATAAGCCCTACAGTTCGAACTCTCGTAGTTCTGAATTTGATCTCACAAGTGCAATGTGAAATAGATAAACACCAAAGTGTCCAAATTCAGAAAATCTTTTGCAAAATCGATTTTGAATCAAAATGCCAAAAATAGATTGCCTTTCCAGATACAGAGTCGCCACCTAAATATTTTTGAGAAATTTAGGAAACCCATAACTCGTGCCAAAGGCCACGTGTCCGTCATCACCAAGATTGTCTCGGCTCGGGAACTTAGGTACGAGGGGGGAAAGGTCATGAATTGAGAACCCCCGCTCGCCCAATCAAGATGGGCCTCTACTAATCATGATGTGAATCTTATTTACATTATATGCTATTGTTCCGATTATTAGACTGTTGTTACTATGTGATGCGCACACAAGTATAGCCTAATTTGCAAAAATTAGAACACTTGATCTCATGTTTGTTTTTGAAAAGAGTTTGTGAATGTGCCATTAAGAAAAGTGGGCTCAAATGTACATTAATCAAACTATCCCAATTCAAGCAAGTAGCCTCCATCCACAGGCATTCAAGTAGTTTATTAATTAATCAGTTAGCCACATGGAAAGCATGCTAGACATGGCAACAACCACACTCATGCAATATGCTAAAACACATAAAAGCTCACCTAGTACTCCGAGGCAAGCCAAAAGAAACAAAAGAGTTAGAAAACATGCATGCTTTTAACTAATGCAACATGGCTAACACAACACATGCGATATGCAACTAATAGGCTCGGCTATTAATTATGACCTGTGAATTAATTTGATAACATGCGGTCTAAGCACGTATTCAAAGAAGTATTAACTAACAATGCGAGTTAGAATGATGCATCGAGCTCAATGCATGCAAGACAATGGATTCAAGGCATGCGAGATGCTAAACGAAACATGATGCCTTAAACTAACCATCATAAGCAGGTAAATAAAAAAGAGAAATATGTGGGGTTGGAAGACATACATATTATTACAATTGTGCCCTCACACAGGAGGGTCCGATTAAACTAACTAGCTAAGCTAATTACTACGAATTAACTAACTATTACAAAACGAATTAACTAACTATTCTAGCTAATTAAAGAATTACAACACAAAATTAATCAATCTAACTAATTAATTAATTACAACAAATTAACTAGCTACCCTAACTAATTAATAATTACAGCACAAAGTAAATTAATTTACAACACCAAATGAACTAGCTAGCTAGTTATTACAAATCCACAAGTGAACGTACCTCAATAAGTAAGGGAATTGCTTATGCATGCACGAATTTCCACCCGAAAAGCCCACTGTTCTGCTGCCAGAATGCCTCTGTTGCATAGTAGAACATCTTTTCACATCAGCCTCTGCTCTGTTCTGTTTCAAAAAGATACTACTCAATTTGACAAAAGTGGACGGCAGGCCAGAAGTAATGGCCAGCCAGCCACAAATGGTGGCCTGCGGGCCACCAAAACCTAGTTCCTCTTGCTGTAACAGAAAGTATACAGAGCAAGAATAGGGTATTCTCAAGGTATGTCTGCACACCCCACCCATCCTCATCATCAAACAGCTCAAAAGAGTGGCAAACTCAATTCACAAGCCATCAATCGATGTAATTTCATTGCATGATGGTCTATGAACCAAGGTGTACAATTTCAATAAATGCAACATAAAAGACTCGCAAACCTCCTCCATATCATGGATTGATCAAGGGAAGTGGTTGACGTTAGAAACTTGAACCATTTCATCACTAGCAAGTATGAAATGCCTCAAGCTTCCATGTGTTCAATTAACGTCCGATTGAACACTAAATTACTTATTATCTTGCATCATTTTTAGTCCCCACTTTATTCCTTCATTTTAATTACCAACCATTCTTTAACCGATTGAGTCCAAAAGTGGTCTTTAAGTCCTCTAATGGAAAGAAATAACAAACAAAGAGTTGTTTTGGGCATGAGAGAGACATCATGCCGTTGGTAATGAACCCCCAAGGGGATTAAACCATTAAGCACAATATATCAATCTCATGCTTAAAACAAGCAACTAGTTTGAAACAACTTTCAAGGAAAAGCAAAAACCAAGAAAGGAGGGAGGTTGCAGAGGTAATTAGAGGTGATCACAAGTATGGAAATCCATAAACAAATGCTATCAACTCAAATAGGTTGGTGGATAAGGCCTAAACCACTAAGCTTATGAGGACAATTACACTACAAGTATGCAATACAGGGTTCAAATGCAATGAGCAATCAAAAAAATTCCCAAAATAGTCCTACAACATTTTTGGAATTAAGACCAAAATAGCTAAAACAATAGGCTACAATATGGAGCCAGTTAAGCTAGTAAGCAAGCACAAGGAGGAGAGGTTAACCCCTCCATTTTGGGACTTTAAAACATGGTTTTTGCCTCTAAAAAACCCCTGAAATTTAGTATTAGAAAGCTCACAAAGAGCTAACCAAAAGGTGCGAAACACAGGGGCAAAGGCCTTAGGAACAAGGTTCAAAGAAAGGCTATCAACCCCTCTACGTTACATGGCCTTCAACCACAAGTTTCAGCCCAAGATACAGAGTTTAAACAGCCCAAAAATAGGCCAAAAATAGTAGGAAAAATAACAAATAAAGCAAAGAAAGAAATCAAGAATTATACCTCTTGAAGAGGAGAATCTTTTCTAGGTGATAAACCAACACTTACACACCCTCAAGAGCTCAAAGTAAGCCTAAATGTACCTCATGTCAAATACCACAAGGTTTGGTTTAGAGTGTATAGGCAAAGGCTTAAGAATTTGCAAGAGAGGAAGAGAATTGTAGAGAGAAAAATAATTTTGCGCCAAAATGTTCAACTCCCAAAAATGGTAGGGGAGGTCCTCTATATACATAAAAACATGAAACTGCTTCAAAAATATCCATACATACACGTGTAGGCAGGTGCATGCATCTGTGGAAATAGCTGGCACGGCTGGCCAAAATATCTACAAAAACACACAAGTGGCCGACAAGCCACTAATGCTAGCTAGTAGCCTACATTGGTGGATGGCAGCCCACAGGGGTGGCCGACAACCCAAAAGGTTTTTAGGCTTTGAAAAACTGTGGTTTTGGTCCAAAACAAGACAAAAGGTGCGTAGGGTTTGAAGGCTCAAAGCTGTGGCATTCTGCTGAGGACTTCGAGCACTCGACAAGCGTACACAAAGTCATCATTGGGTGCGCAAGCAGTGGTGCCCAAGTCGTAAGGGCGGTCAAAAATGGGGTGTCTACACCCACGCGGGGAGTTTAAAAGGTGCCCAAATGCCCTATCTAGGCTTATCGCTGGACAAATATGGGAAAAATATTTTTGGTTATCCACAAAGTCCTGCCGTGTTGTAGTTGGCAAAAGTGGAAAAATGGATGGTTTTCTTTTGCTGTCGACTCCTTGCCGTATAATAGTTGGCAAATGTGGGGGCGAGTTTAAAACAAAAGCAAAGGGTGTTTCGAAATGGACTCTTACCGAGGGACTCTTGGTTTGCTTTCTATGGATGTGATTGTTGAATTGTTGTGATTGAAGACATGAAATGTAACTGTCACTGTTTGATAGTCATGTATCTATATGATTGATAAAGATTCCATGTGAAGACAAATTCCCTTGTAATATTTTGTTGCAAGGATGTCATAATCTTATTCAAGTGATTAAATACTTGGCTAAATGTATTCCTACAAGGCATATAGTTTAATCCTATTTTATTTTTCAAGAAATGATGAAGTACCACCTCACTGATGGATTGGAACAAGCAATAGCTCCTTTTGGAAAAAGTTGATTCGTGGGTGTTTTGATAATTTGAATCGGGATTTTGTAACAAGACTATCAAATTTATTATTGTTGTACGCCCTACATGCTTATATTTTGTAAGGCCATCTAGTTCATTGAATTGGAATACGAATCGCGGGTACTGTGGGAATGTACATGATGAATTGTAATCTCTTAACTCTTAGTTCAATGAGAAAGATGACTTTTTGGGTATATTATTGTGTTTGTCTTGGCATGTTCTTGTGAGAAGTTCAGGGTGTTACAGTGAAGTAAGGAATCGGTAGTCGGTGAGCCCTAATCAATGGTGGTCATCGGTCGCCGGTGACTATATATTAGAAAGAGAAAGAAAGAGAAGAAGTAAGGCGTGATTGCTAGTTACTGGAAAGGAAGAGAAAGAGAGTGAGAAGAACAAAGGCACAAAGAAGAATGAAAAAGAAAAATACACAATGGACTTTGAGAGTGTCCAAGAACTTGTGGGACTAAATAGACTTCTCCTCTTTTAAATAAGACTTTCAGGTAATTTTCTCTAAAAGAAAATGGGTATGAATATTGGTTGCTAGCTGTTGCGAGAATAACTATGGTGAAAATTTGTTCATATGAAGGAAATTGTTAATTAGAATTGGCATCATAATTATGAGAAGTGCTTGATATTAAATATGTTGATGTAACTTGAATAAAAAGGAGTTATATGTGTAGTGTTATTGGCATGATTCAATAAGTTGAGATGATAAGTGATATGATGAATTAATGGATTAAAATATTGAAAAGAGGGTCTATTTCCTTCTGGCTTGTGATCGG
Source organism: Camellia sinensis (assembly GCF_055761805.1). NCBI lineage: Eukaryota > Viridiplantae > Streptophyta > Magnoliopsida > Ericales > Theaceae > Camellia > Camellia sinensis. The sequence goes on from NC_138965.1 coordinate 91,497,684, forward strand.
TAAAGCGTAGCGGTTGATAAAGGTTTCGCCTTCCTTCTGGAGTAGTGCTCCATAAAGCGTGTGGATTGTTGGGCTATATGGAGATTTCATTTTCCTTCTGGTTAGTCACTGGTAAAGCGTGGTGGTTGAGATAAGTTCTAGATTTCCTCCTAGAGTAGCGATTTGTAAACTATGTTGGAATGGCTTAATGAAGATAGTTGTTGGTGTGTTGGTGCTCATTGTTAGTCATGTGATTGTATTATTATATGCAAAAGTGGTGATTTGTAGTTAGTGGTTAGAAGTGTGTAATTGGAATACGTCTATAATAAATTGAATCTTATCGCTTAGTTATATGAAACATGTTGATGTGTGATTGGTGTTATATGGATTATGGAAAGGTGACATGTGGTAGTGTAATTGATGTGTATGATATATGATTAGGAGGAGTACATGATTAGTTGGCCTAAGATCTTTTTTCAAGGCAAACGAGATTTAAGAAATTCTTTGAATCAATATTGATAAGATAAGAAGACAATAATTGATTTTTCTTTGAAATGTCAAGTTTTGTGAAGAAAGTGTCTACTCATGTATATTCTATTTTGAATATAAAAGAACACATTATTTATCTACTTATCATTTGTTAGCATTCGTGATCGCATATATCTTTTGATCTTACTGTAGAGAATTATTTTAGATCCCTACAAGACATATTTGTTCATTCCATATTGTTTAACCATTTTTAGGGACAGGGTTGGTTACACCAGTTTGAAGATCAAGGAATTATTTACTTCTTTATGAGTTCTTCCTGTATAGATTGTAGATGAAAGATTAAAGTGTTGTGGAGATGATATTGTTCATCTAATGTAAATATTTATTTGGTAATGTTTAATGTAAGCCCATGGGGCATGTATTGTTATTATCTTTATTAAACATTCCATGATTGTGTTTACACGAGAGAGGACCTTACTTATTCTATTCAGCTTGTTTTACTTCCACAACTATAATTTGGAAATGGACTTTTATAAAGAATTTGGTAAAGCATCCGAGTAATAAAATTACAGGCGTGACAATAGACGAGAAAGGCAGCAGTGGAGAGGAGGAAGGCAGTGGTCGTTTTTTTCTTCATCTTCTTTTCTCGGTTCATTGACAGATCACTCGGTCATCCACCACCATCGCCTTCGTAGAGGGTGGTTCCAACATTGCCACCTCTATCGTCAACGAAGCACATAAAGATATAACTGGGGATGAAGAGAAACAAGAGGAGGAGAAAGGCAGAGGAGAGAGGGTTCTGGGGAAATGACTTTGCACATATAGATTTTGTATGTTGTATATGTGAGAACCCGAATATACAAATCAAATAAATAATTAAATAATAATTATTTTACAAACCTCAAATGTTTTACTTGTGAATCTTAAGGTGCAAATTAAATATTGCTAAATGATCTTTTAATTAATTTTAAACCTAAAATAAATTTATGGTGAAAGTCTTTAATTTAGAGGCAAGATTTATTATCAAAAAAAAAAATAATTGAGAAGAGGGTGTGACTTGAACTCTAGACCACAAATTTAATAATTAAGGCTCTTACCATTTGAGTTACATATAACATATATAAACACTTTGTATATTTATTTATTTATTTGACCTGCACATGCATTACTAGTATAAAATAAAATAAAATAAACACAAACCCTACCCTCTTATTTGTTCACCACAAGATAGGAGCAATTGTGAAAGAGGAAAAGGGGGAGGGAGAGAGAGAGAAAAGAGAGATTGGAGAGAAACTTTCAGCAACATTGGCGGTCAACAACTCTAAGGTATTATCCTATTTTATTATATTTATATATTGTGATAGTTCATGTGTGTAATCTACTTGTTGTTGGGAAGGAATAGGAGAAACAGGTGTGTTGTTTGGGTGCCGAGTCAGTGGTTGGGGATGAGAAATAATGGGTGTAATTCTTAGTTCAAAAATTCTGTACACAAACACAAACTTTAAAAATCAAGAAACCATATAAAACAGATGAATTTTGAAATATTTACAGTGGATTAATTATATATTGAATTGCATACCAGAATTTTCTTATAATTTTTGGCAGTCAAAATCCATATATACTGATGCGTTCAATCTATCCAGAAAACTAGTACAGAAAATTAAATTTGGAAGTGTTTTTCTCTTTGGGTATATATCTAAAAAATATCAAATCAGCGTCATTAGAACCGGCTACGAGTCTGGTTTCTTAAATTTTTGGCCTTGTACTGATTGCTTGTGTACACTAAGAGAACCATTAAATTCTTTAAAGTATTGCAGAAAGTGACCTATTTGGATATAATTAATTATAAATAATTATTTTGATAAGCAAGTTAAGTAAAACTAATTAGGTTTGAAACATAGGATATATTAGTTGAGATCTGGAGGGTTTTGGAATTTTTCTAACAGCATGGAGTGGGTTTTTAATTTTCAAATTTAGCAAATGGATTGGGAAAATTTGTTTAAAATTTGGTTTTATCTTAAAGTTACTTTTAATTAAGTTTCGATCTGAACCCATGTCTTGAGTAATTTGAAACCTTGAAGAACATGAACTTAGGTATTATTTAAGAGTAACGGTGAGTGGGGTTGAGCTGTGTTAGTGTGCTTTAGTGTGGGGCACTTAGTTTATTATTCTTTTTAGTATTTTTGAATTAGTAGTGACGTGCAGTTTTCATACTAGGTTCAGGGCACTAGTTGGACTTTAATACTCCATTTGAGGATTACATTATTCCATTTTCAGGTGAGTAGTTGCATGCTACATATTTTTTTATAAATGTTCCCCTACCCTGAATTGTTGAAAAATTAAATTATTGTTTCAGAACTAAACTGTTTTGATAAATTATTATATTATTAATGGAATTAAATTATTTTTGAAATACGTGTAAACTTGGCATACTGTAAACTACTTGTTATGGTCTCACGTTTATGATGGTGAACTACCGTGCTTTGCGAAACTGAATTGCATTGATTATTGGGACCATCTGTATGTAAAAGTCCAGGGAAATTATTCCACTGTGCGTAGTGACTCTAGCGACTGGGAACAGATTTGGGTGGGGATATGATAACTCTAGTGCTCAACGATTGTAAGGAAAAGACCTGGGCTAGGCTAGGTAACCTTCAATCGGGTCGTCATAGAGAAAAGGCATGGGTTTCCACCCCAAGGATGAATCTTGGTTCAATATTGGATCCAACAGGCTTATTGTCTTGAGAACTTTATGGCATGTTACTTGTTATTCTTGGTACCCTGAAAGTTATTGATGATCATGTTGTAATATGTTTTAAGTAGAGAATGCCATTTGTTATGTTCTTAAGAGACATGAGTATTTTAACTGTTGAACTATAGAACCTTCTTTTTGAAACAGATTGTCTTCATCAAAACTATATGCCAATCTAGTTTTTGTAATATATATCTTATTTTGGAATTGAACCCTATTTTTCAAAACTGTATTTACTATCCAAGCTTCTACTCACTGAGCTATCAGCTGACTTAGTTGTTTATCATTTCCAGGTGTTAGAAGGACTTAGAGTGAACTCATGGTGTAGCGAGGACTCAATTGCATGGACCTGTAGGACATTCATTATTTTGTTTTAGCTTGTTATGTCAGTTTTGTGCATACATTGTGGATTTTATTTAGAATTATTTTATTTGGTGGGCGGTTTGTGTTCCATTTAGTATATATTTTTGGAAGTTGGTTATGGCTGGTTTTACCATTTATACTTGTGACATATCATTGGATTGGGTTTTGATTTATTTATTTCTAGACTATCGTTACGTTTATTCTTTGTGATATTGGGTTCGTGTTTAGGCTTACATGTGCCTTGGGCTAAGTCCCTATAGGCCACGGCCGGTCATGCCTGGATTTGGGGTGTGACAGTGTATGTAGAGATAGATAGAGAGAGAGAGAGAGAGAGAGAGAGAGAGAGAGAGAGAGGAAAACAACTCAACTCTGATTTCTATTGTTGGTCATTTTGAACAATGGACATAATTGTTCAATGTGTGGACTTTTGGACACAAAGAATTAAAATTTTGATTTACGGACTGAGTTCCTTTTTTTAAAAAAAATAAGTATTTTCACATGCTGATCATAGTAGTGAAGTCCGCTTTCATAATTAAATGTCTCAATTTTTTCATTTTAGTGGTCGAAAGTTTCCATTGGCTACTTAGGGGTCGTGCAGAAAGAAATTTTTTTTAGTGATTTTTTAATTAAAATATGAGATCAAAAAATTAATACATTTGAGATGATTTTTAAATTTTTTTACGAAAAGAAGTGCAAAAGTAAAGTGAATGGGAAGGAACTTTAACTTTTTGGTATTTATTTATTTATTTATTGATATTTTTCGTGACTTTTTGACTTTTGGGAAAAAATTACCAATTGTCCAAACGAGGCCTTAGACTAGTTACTGGATGCTTTTTAAGTTAACAAAAATGAAACTTGAGTAGAGAATCCCAATTCAGTACGAGTTATGTTAGGGATACCAAAAATTCTACCAAGATATTTGGTCAAATATTTGGTAGAATTTTTTGAACTTCTAGTATTTTTTATTCAATACATATAAGTGTAATCACGTTTCATTGTGCCCGTGAAGCACCTAATTAATGACATAGCGAAAAATGTTATAATGGAAGAATGTTGATCAATTTTTTTAACATACAAGACTAGGAATGATAAGAAATAAATAATGATTTAGTAGTGTTAGAGTTGTGAAATGGTGGGGGATACAATGGGTAATGTTCCAGTCGACGATGGCTCTTTTATCATCCATTTGGAAACGAAGAAATAAGTGTGTGTTCTGTTGGAAATTGGGTCGCCCATGATGGCATGCTTTATAACCTATTGAGAGATCTTGTTAGGAGAGATTCATTTTGAATCAACTTATCCTGAGGATAAAAGCATATAACCCACTATCTCATCTCTTAAGGAGATAGAGTTGTAGGTGGTTATAACACTCCCACATAATATACTTATTATATTTGGGAGAGTAAGATTTTAACCGTTTGAGTAATCTGGTAGTCTCTTCCTCCTGGTTTCTTTCCCATTTTTCTCTTTTGTCTCTCTCCATAGAAACACATAATAGCCTTTGTACTGTGAATAGTGTGAGTAGTTCTCTACTAGTTCTATATGATTGCTAAATATTATTCAAAGACATCAATGGAAGCACGTGATTCACCCACATGATCCATGGATTTGGTTTAAGTGTAAATGGTATGCCCGAATCCGTTTATTTACATTGTGTATTATTTCTTATTTTCCCTACATTAGTATTAGAGCCATTATTGGGTGTTTTTGTGTTTTTTATACTTGAAATATGATTTAAACCATGTATGTAATATTAAAATATGTATACATGTTTTTTATGCAAGAAAATTGATAGTTTTTAAAATATCTTTGATTGACCTAAATTTCATATATGTTGTGGTTCATATAATGTAGATCATATTTGCAAAGTTTTGCAAAAAATTAGATGGTCGGATTTTGAGATAAATGGAGATTTATATTTGATTTTCGTAACTTTGACTACATACTATTTTTACATGATTCGTTTTTATGTTGTGAAAATTATATATTTAGAATGCTTGTTTCGAGACCTTTAAAATGCTATATTATGGGTCTAATTTCAACTTATTGTTGAGAAGAAAATTCAAAATCTAGTTTTGGGTGAGAGTTGAAGCATTGGACTCTTACATCTGCATTGACGCCATCATGACATGTGCTGATGTCATCATGAAACGCTTGTTGATGTAAGCATTAAGCTGAGCTGCCATGAGCCGCGAAAGTCAGTGGCTATCGTAGCTATTTCAAGGTCCTGTTTGTTTGTTTTTAATTTTAAAATTATGTTAATTGCTTTTATATTAATTGCTATAATTCTGATTGAAGCATGGGTTATGTCGTTGGACTCCTAATTCATTTTTCTACAATATGTTAAAGGTTCAAAAAATAAAATATTTTTCATTAATGAATAATTCAATATTTTTACATTAAATTGCTCTTGGAGGAGCATGACTTAGATTCTGGACTTGAAATGTTTACAGTAGACTACTGTTATGTAAGCTTAATATTTGTATGATTTATATATATATATTTTTAGATTTTGTAATATTTATTTATGTTTTTCTGTGTAATTATTAATTACTTGTAATTCTAGAAAATTTCAAAAAAATGTGAAAATTATAGAAATTTGTTTTGGCATTATTTAAATATTGTACACAACATGTTAAGTTCTTTTAAATGCTTAGAACTTATAGTATGTTGTTATTTTAAATAGTATGATTTATTGGTGAATTTTAATTCCATAACTAATATTCTAGCATGTTTTCTTTTATGAATCACATTTAGATGTTATCATGTGGAGTTAAATATTTTGTCATATTTTAGACATGCCATAGTTAGTGGGAGGTTATTCGGGTGAGAGAAATGTTTGTAGATTTACTCCCGAAAACTAATAATTTGCGCATGAATTAAATTAAATTTTGGGTAATTGTCACTTGTGGTGCAAGAGATGATTACGAGCATAACGGATTTTCGATCTTACGACTTGTGTAATATTGTAACTATTTAATTTAAATTTTTGCTGTAAAATTATATTGTGATATGCTAATCAAATTAATCTCAATGCACATTTTTTCCCCTCTAATTGACTTAGCTTATGGAAGTTAATTTGGTTGACCTACACTTAGTAGAGATGTTCAAATGTGAACATTGTAATCCTATTCTTTAGATGAGTACAAAGTCTTGGAGACTTTAGGTCAGACCTTAGTTGAGCCGAAATAAGGAAACATGACTCAACATTATCATGGTTTTGTTGCCTTGATTGGTGCAATAAAAACTGATGTGTGTACTATGATTAGTGGCATGCTAAGCAGTTTTGATTGGCAAGTTTGGAGTTGTGAGATTAGTAAGACCTCAATAAATCTAGATGTGATCCTAACTATTGAGCTGTGTGGATTGACTTTGTAATTTAACTTGTAATAATGTTGCGTCATTAGATGAAGCAACATCCAAGAGTCACGTCATCCAAGAATGCGAGCTTAAATGAGTTAGTCATTAAGTGTAAGATGAGTAGCCAATATGAGCAGTGTTTTTCTCTCTACCCAACTGATGGGAGTGAATGGAACAAAATTTCAGACACTATGAGAGTGTGTGTTGAAGTGTCACTTAAAGTTAAGAGATTAGCGCCTGCAAAATCTTTAACACTAAGTGAGAAGATTAGCACTTCAAGTTAATAGATTAGTGTTTAGAAGCTGCAAAATCTATTAACACTAAGTGAGAAGATTAGCGCCTAGTGGCTGCAAAATCTATTAGCATTGCCAACTTGTTTAAGTCTAGAAACTTACTGTTTCCATACTTGAGTGTGATACATGAGGATGTGCTTCTTTGTATGGTTTCTTAGCTAGGCTAATGCCTTTGAATAGCGTTTATCATTAAGCGCAAAAGTTGCAGCATAGTAATAAAAAAGGTTAATGCCAAGTTGGTTGTTATGATTGTAAGAATTTGACGCATTGCTCGTGAGAGCATTGTGTTGAATTAGACTTTTTAGTCAGATTCACGCTTAAAGTTGCTTTAGGAGTAGTCATAGGTTAGTATCTTATTCTCCTTTTCTTGTGCATAGTTGAATTAATTGCAACTAACCATGAAGCGAGAAATGGAGATGGCAAAAGGAGTATTGTCATATTTCAACTAGATGCAGTAAAGTGTATGGAAAATAAAATTGACTTTTGTGTAGGGGATTAACACTTACTAGTTAAATTTGCAACTTAGGCACCATGACATCCTTTTACGATCTAGTGAACATTAGTTAGTCATGAGTCATTACCTAGTTGGGACTAAACCTTTACACTTGTCTTTGAGAACTCACACATTAGGATGATTGGAATTAATTTATGACATTGGTTATGAACTGGTGGCTTGTTGTACTTAATCACATTGACGAGAAGATGACGTGGACGGTTTGAGTAGGTCTTCTTGAGCCCACTCGCTTGTGGCAATTTGCTCTCATGTGAATGTGTGTAGACACCCCATTTTTGACCGACCTTAAGACTCAGACGTCACCGATTGAGCGCTTGGTGATGTTGCATAATGTGCTTGTTCAGAAGTTTCAGAGTCGCGGCCGTGAGCCCTGCCTCCGGACTTCCGAACCCTTTTCTGTGCCTTGTCTCGGTTTGCGAACCAGACTTGGTTTTCTCTGTTTCTTTTCCTGAGGGGAGGGAGAGGTCCCGTAGACCATCTCTCAATATCCGTAGGCTACATTTGGTGGCCGTAGGCCATTTTTCCCATTTCGGAGTCCGGTTTCCGGTTTTTGGGACCGTAGGCCGTGTGCCTCGGTTCGGGACCTCTTAACCATCTCCTATTGCTCTGATTTTTGGCATACTTCCTATTTGCTCCCTTTTGAGGGACACTGGGGTCCCGGAAACCCACTTCGTGGCCGAACGCCATTTTCGGTGCTTAACAGCCCATTTTCGGGATCCCGAATTGCGTGTTTTGGCCCCCGAACATTCGTTTTGCATCGGTTTTCGTTCATTTTTGGCAGGTACCTCTGTTTTATCACCAGGGAGGTCACTGAAGAGTGGGAGGCCAGTAATTGTTGCAGCAACCAGTAATCTCTCCTCCGGAGCCTCCCGGCACCCGTTTTTCCAACTTCCGGGCTAATGTTGAACACCCTAGGGTTAGTGTTGCCAACTTTCAACCACATATTTGTGATGTACACACATGAGAGGCCCCTAAAAGTTGGTGGCCGGCCATTAAGGTTACCTGACCCTTTTGACCCCTTTCTTCCGGGCTAATATTGAACCCCTTGGACCCTTTTTCTTAAACTTTGAACCACATATCTGTGATCTACACACATGAGAGGCCCCTAAAAGTTAATGGCCGGCCAGTAATTCAAATTGACCCTTTTGAACCCCTCTTTCCGGGCTAATGTTGAACCCCTTGGACCCACTTTCTTGGAATTTTAGCCACATGGTTGTGTTGTACACACATAGGAGTACCTCCCCAGTTGCTGGCCGGCCAGAAAATGTGATTGAACCTTTTGACCCCTAGCCGGCCGGCTAGGGGGTGTGGCCGGCCGGCCACCTGCAACAAAAGTGATAGGCCGGCCGTGTTCCTTGCACTGTGCACTTTACAGCTGTGGGGCAATATCCCCCAGACAAGATATTTATCCGGGGGATATTTTGTGGGGGAATTTTGCTCTCATTTTCCCCCACCTTTACACCCCCTTTTGAACCCTTATAACCAGCTGGTGGCTTCACTTACAAGGGTTAGAAAAATTGTTCTTCAAGTCTCCATACTCAACTCCATCTTCTTCCTTCTCAATTCTTTGAAAAACCCTAAGTCCCTAACCTTCATTCCTTCTACACCACCAAGCTCTACCACCACCACCTCATTTCCAGCAACAAGGGAGGTTTCTCAAAGGCAAAAGAAGCTGCAAATGCATCCAAGAAGCAACAAAAGTTTGAGTCTTCAAGGGTAAGTAACACTTTTACCCTTTTGACCCTTTTTCTTGATCTATTTGTAAGCCCCACTTCCTTTTTGTTTCAAGCTCCGGCCCTAACTGACAAGGGCCCTATTTTGAGCTCATCTTCACTTTTCATTAAGGGCTTAACCCTGTTTGAGCCCTCCATGACACACTTGCTTCATTGACCCTCTTGTATGTCATAGTTTTGCATGCTATTTTTGACCCATGAGAAATTTATTTTCGAGCATGTTGTAAACTTATATTAGGCTTATTTTGAGCCCCTCTTCAACATTGAAGAAGGGCTCAACACCATTTGGGGTTTCCATGTTGTACCTACCTTTATACTCCTCTTTTCTTCCCCATTCTTGCATGCAATGGCAGCCTACCATGCTTTTGTTTTTGGCCATTTTACAGTTCTGAAAAAGTTCTTATTTTGGTCCATAATTCATGTTTCATTTAGGTCCTTTCATGGTTTGGGGCTTCCATAGGTCACTTCATGTTATATCTCCCTTTTATTCCCCATTCTTGCATGTTTAGTTAGCCTACCATGCTTTTGTTTTTGGCCATTTTACAGTTCTGGAAAAGTGCTTATTTTGGTCCATTCTACAAGTTTTATTAAGGGTCTTTGGCTGTTTGGTGATTATTTTGTATACTTCATGTTGTAGCCACTTTTGAGCCTAATTTTGCATCACACTTTTAGCATGTTTGTATACTGATTTTGAGGCTTCCATATACTGTAAATATTCATATTTTTTGTCCCTCTTCAGTGTTGTAGAATGAAATTTTTCAGTTTGAGTTTTGCTTGTATCACTTGCTTCATTACCCCTCTTTTGGCCCCTATTCTTGCATGCTATTTTTGCCATACCTATGCTTGTTGTTTCTGTCTTTGCATTGCATGTCCATATTGTGCATGTTTAGCATAGCTATAGGCCATTTCGGGTGCCTAGTGTTGCATTTCGGGACAATTCTATGCATTTCATGTCATTTCGCCTCATTTCGGGACTGTTTTTCCCCATATTTTACTGCTGAAATTCCATTAGAATGATTGCCATCATTTCCATGTCATTTCATCACATTTTATCATCGCCTCGGTTTGCGTGCCCGTGTGCACGCATTTCGAGGCACCTCATTTTTATCCGACGGCATCCTATGTGAGTGTGGCTGAGGCTCACTCATGTTGGTATAAGCCCATTTGTCATTTCCATGTCATTTCATTGCATTTTGCCACCGCCTCGGTTTGCGTGCCCGTGTGCACACATTTCGAGGCACCTCATTTTTATCCGACGGCATCCTATGTGAGTGTGGATGAGGCTCACTCATGTTGGTATAAGCCCATATCATGTTTTCATATCATTTTCATCGCATTCCGTCATTGCCTCAGTTTGCGTGCCCGTGTGTACGCATTTCGAGGCACTTCATTTTTATCCGCCAGCATCCTATGTGAGTATGGCTGAGGCTCACTCATATTGGTATAAGCCCATTTGTCATTTCCATGTCATTTCATCACATTCTGCCATCGCCTCGGTTTGCGTGCCCGTGTGCACGCATTTCAAGGCATCTCATTGCATTCCGCCATCGCCTCGGTTTGCGTGCCCGTGTGCACACATTTCAAGGCGTCTCATTGCATTCCGCCATCGCCTCGGTTTGCGTGCCCGCGTGCACGCATTTCAAGGCGTCTCATTGCATTCTGCCATCGCCCCGGTTTGCGTGCCCGTGTGCACGCATTTCGAGGCATCTCATTTTCACATCATAGTGCACATTAGGTTGTATCTTAGATAGCATTCTGTCATTTTCTCGGTTTGCGTGCCCGTGTGCATGCATTTCGAGGCATTTCATTTCCATAGCATTGTATATGTTAGGATTGTATCTTAGTTGCATTTCATGCATATCATGCATATTGCATCAAGTCCGGAATAGGAGTTAGCCCGGCACGGGAAACGAGGTACGTTTCGTACTCCGAGTGACGGAATGTGTCTCAATTCCTCAGTCGCCGACACTCCGGATTATCCATGATGGAGTTAGGTTTTAGCTGTAGTTTCATGTGCATTCATCCTATATTGAGTTTGTGCATTTCGACTCCTCTGCCATCATGCCTCGATATGCGTGATTGGTGGCACGAGGATCGAGACATGCATATATCTGTGCAAATACATTGCTATGCCCCTTTCCTGCTCTCTGTTGCAGCAAAACGCAGAATCAGCAACTTTTTGGGACTTGGCACGCATTTCAAGAACAGGTGTAAACAGAGGCTAATTGGGGCATTCCGGTGGATTTCCGCGCAAGACAATCCGGACATGCATCATCCACCAGAAGCAAGGCAGTCCCTGGCTTGCACACCAGTTTTATTTGCTTTCTTAGCTAATTCATTAATTAATTAAGATTTTGTAATATTATTTCGGACCGTAATATTCTTTTATTCGGGACTGTAATATTTGGACTGTATTATTTATTCGGACCCTCTCTACGAGGGCACAACTGTAATAAGTGTGCGTGTGTGTGTTGTATGTCTTCCAACCCCACGTCTTTCTTCCCTTTTATTTATCCGCTTATAATGGTTAGATTAGGGCATGTTTAAATTAGCATACAGTATGACAGCATGTTTGCATCATTCATCTGTATCGCATGCACCGGGCTCGGCGCACCATACTAACTGCATTTGTATTTCAATTCCAAATTGAATACATGTTAGTTGTAGCATTCCATATGCCATCTTAGAATAGCCGAGCCTGCTATAGTTGCATTTTGCATGTGTTGCATTAGGCATTTCTGTATACTTAGGATCATGCATGATTTCTAATGAAGTTTCTGTTTTTGGCTTGGAGTACTCGGTGAGTTTTTATGCTTTAGCATCCATGCATGCGTATGAGTGTTGCCATGAATAGCATGCTTACCATGAGGCTAATTGCTTATGTGATATAACTGCCTGAATGCCTGTGGGTGAAGGTTGGGTTATCTGAATTGGAGTAAATCATCAATTGTTTTAAGCCTACCTGCGGGTAGCAAACCATTTTCAAAAACAAGCATGAAATGTTTCATTCCAATTTGGGCGACCCGGTCTATATTTATATGTTGTGAGCATCACATAGTAACCTAGGCTAATAACCGGAATAAGAACTCACAATGTTTTTCAAAAATTGATATCATGGTTAGTAGAGGCCGGTCTATGACCGGGCGAGCGGGGTTGCTCACGAAGTGACCTTCCCCAATCGTACCCAAGTTCCCGAGCCGAGGCAACTTTGGTGATGACGGACACGTGGCCTTTTGGCACCGAGTCAGGGTTTCCTAAATTTCCCAAAATAAAATATTTAGGTGGCGATTCTATATCTGGCAAAGCAGTCCATGTTTGGCACTACTTTTTCAAAAATCAGTTTCTCAAAATGATTTGCCGGATTTGGACTCTTTGGTTCAGATTAGGAACCGTGACATTTCAAGAGTCCGAACTGTAGTAACCCCAAATGAACAGAACGGGAGCTTAACCCTCCCGGGGTGTTCGGCGGACGTCTACAGTTTCTGGCGACTCTGCTGGGGATTTAGAGAACTTGACTCGAACTCTTGATATCTGTTTTTGACTACACTTGTGTGTTTCTTTGCATTGCATTTGCATTGGTGCGCCTAGGACACCGTGTTTGCCATCTGCTATTCCTGAACGGTTTGCCGGAGGCTTGTCTTGTCAAGGCATGACCATAAGGCTGACCGGTTGTGGGCTCTGCCAGTATGGGAACACAAACCCCGGTTTTACCGGGGCACCCTCTTTGACCATTCGACCTAGTGCATATTCGGATCCATAGTGACCATTCCAAATTAGGACAGGTTGCTTACCCGTTTGTAGGTTGTTTGAAACCACTGCGTGCGTAGTGAAACCCTAGCTCCTGACACAATAGGACAGGGAAACCCTACCCCAACATAGGGGTGTTTTGGCTCTCACTTATCTGTTATGTGCTTTAGAGTGCGTCTCTACAAGAATGCATGTATCAGTATATGAGTTTGGGCATCAATCCTGCGGGCTTCAGTTCAGTATTGTCAGCATTAAGCCTGCGGGCTTCAGTTCAGTATTGACAGTATCAAGCCTGCGGGCATCAGTTCAGTACATCAGTTCAGTATCAAGCCTGCGGGCATCATTTCAGTACATGAGTTTCAACATCAGGCCTGCGGGCATCCGTTCAGTATTATGGGTATCAGGCCTGCGGGCATCAGCCAGTATTTGAGAATCAGCTATCTGCGGGTATCAGATTCTGTTTTAGGGGATAGTGATGCAGGGATAATAATCAGTGTTTGAGGACAGTGTATTATTCAGCTTATTGACTGTGTGTTGATTATGCCCGACTGTGTGTCCTGCATTTTATTTTAAGCTGTTATGCTGCCCGTTTATCTGTTTATTTATTTCCTTTTCGCTTTATTTATCTTTTGCTAGGACAGTTTTAGCACGATTGCTTCCAACCCAACAGGCATTCCCCAAGCACTTTGGACACGAGGTCGTCGACTCCATCGATCTGAGGATCTAATCGACGGACAGCCAGTGTTCCATTCTCTACCCCCTGTTACCAGAAGGAAGTCGAAAAGGCGCAGTGCGTCAGAACAGAGGTTGTCAGAGCAGTGGGTTACTTCATTAAAGGACTATAGGACTGAGGTCTCAATTACTGCTGTAGAAATAGACATACCAGTTAGACAGATGGATCAACAGAATACATCAGGGATGGAGGCTTTGATGCGCCAGATGCAGGAGAGCATGAGACAGATGCATGATGATGCCACCCGTCAATCGGAGTTTTCCAAACAGCAGGCCACGATTATGGCCCAACAGGCCGAACTAATCACCAGGCTGCAACAGCAGAATACAGCATCTGCTTCACAACAAATCCCTCCTCCGGCAGGGGCTCCGTTACCTGAGCAGGCACCTACTGTTCAGAACGCCCCACCAAATGCCCAGAATACCCTACCAAATGTCCAAAACTTACAAGAGGACACGAATCTTCCAACGGGGCCAGCTCCGCCCCCGCTTCCACCACAACTGTCCAAGGTCCATACATCCAATCACCCGGACTCTCCATTCGAGGTCGAGGTTGATCATACAGCTCTAAAATTGAGCAAATTGGAGAAGCTCTTCAAGAAATCCCAAGGGGTCAAGGCTATGCCGGATATCGGAGATGGATATACCGAGGAGGCCGTAACACTCCCCGATAGGTTCAAAATGCCACAAATCGACCGCTTTGACGGAACCGGCGACCCCATGGTCCATATCCGACTGTTTGCAGATGTCTTGCGGCCAATGGGCCTAACACGACCACAGAAGCTCTCACTATTCGGCCGAACCCTGTTAGGTGTGGCCTCCCATTGGTACGCAAGATTACAAGATGAAGTGAAAAAGAATTGGGATGAAATGGCTGAAGCCTTTGTCATGCAATATTCGTACAACACTCAGATCGAGATCACAACCCGTGATCTTGAAACGACAAGGCAAGAGCCTAAGGAATCTTTCTCGGACTTTGTGATCCGATGGAGGGCAAAGGCGTCAACAATGACTTTAAGGCCCACAGACAAAGATCAAATCCGGATGATTGTGCGCAATCTCCACCCAAAACTGATGCTGAGAATGATTGTAGTCCCCTTCCCTACTTTCGCAGATTTACATGATATGGGGGTGCAAATCGAAGACGCAATGAAACAAGGTCTGTTTGACCACGACAGAGAACAACCGAGGAGGACGTTCAACCGTAACAACAATGCGGGCCCGAGTGGCGCCGCAAATACGAGAGCCTCGGAAGTTAGTATGGTCACCACCACTCCCCCTCCCCCTCCAAGGCCCATGACTGCCACACCCTTCTCCGGCGCGTCCGGAAGCAACACACAAGCCACCAACAGATTCCAACCACGAGGCCAAAGAACCTTTACCCCACTATATATGCCTCTGACCAAGGTTCTGGGAATATTGATCAGAAAAAATCATTTAAAATCCTTAGAACCAAAGCCATTACCGAATCCACTCCCCCCCTCTTACGACCCGTCAAAGTATTGCGCATATCACCAACAACACGGTCATGACACCGACCGTTGTTACAGATTGCGTCATGAGATCCAAGATCTTATTGACAAACAAGTGATCGCACCTCCTGATAAACCCAATGTCACAACCAACCCTCTCCCACCACATAACCAAGCCCCTCCTCCCAAAAGAATTAACCTTATCCAGACTGGGGTCGCATCTTACGATCCTAGCATCTATATTACTCCCACCCACCTACCCAAGCTGGAGGTGCTCCTCCCCGATTGCACTGACTTCTTGTGCATGGTGGACATCTCTAAAACCCAACCAGAACCGATGGTGGTGACCGTCGAAGACAGGGCAGGGCAGATTTTGGGAGAAAAGGAGATTGTTGAATCTGGGACTGGGCAGAATTTTGCTGGGGGAGCCTATGATCCAAGCAAGCATATCCTATCAACGGGCCGAATTGGGCTAAGTCTAGAATTGCCAGAGACAGGAGAGCTATGCATGATCCGGGGGGATAGATCTGGGCTATGGGCAGATGAGCTGACAGCCGTAGAGGAGGACTTTGCTAACTTGCAATTTCTCGAGGACCAGGAACTGGGGGATGCGTCAATTAATTGGTATGATTATGAGGGATCAGAGGAGGCCACTGGATGGCTTGAAGATCAACCAGATGCAGTGGGGGAAGCCCAACCAGAACAGAGCCCGGCAGGGGTAGAAATATCAATTGTGGCCGGAACGGCCGAAAATCAAGTTGTACCACCGGAGAGCACCGGTGTAAAGAATTCTGCTCGGGACACGGGCATTATGGATATGGGAACTGTTGAACAAACAGTTGTACTGACGCAGCTGGAACAAGAAAAGTTTGAGGAGGCTGAAAGAATTGGAAAGGCTAAAGGCCCTGAGGGGACTGAAAGTGCTGTGTGCACGAAGACAGACAATGCCGCGAGCATATGGACAGAGAGCATTGAGAGTGCGAGTGGACTGGAGCCAGACAGGTGTCTGTTGGCTGCCAGCGGAATGTGGTGGGAAGATGAGGACTTGTGTCTTGCCCACACGGATGAAGACTGGGGGAATAACCAACCGGATGATACTTGGTATCTTGATGAAGTGGATCATATGACAAGAAGTGGGCGGTACTTCAAGCCCCCACATCTAGACCAACCCGAGGCATCCGGGAAGGATAGAGAAGCGGAGAGACAGAAGGAGAAGCAGATTGAAGATGAAGCTGTGCTGAAACAGTTAAAGAAAATACAAGCGGACATCTCCATCTGGGGACTGCTAATGGCATCACGAGTACACAGAGAAGCTGTCCTATCTGCTATGGACAAGTCCAAACTCTCCATAGACACCACGCCTGAACAGCTGGTTGGGCTGGTTTTTCCGGGAGGAGGTTCCCCGGCATTAACCTTTTCGGACAAGGAGCTACCGCCTGAGGGCACAAGTCATAACAAACCTCTCTATATTTCTGTGGAATGTAGAGATAAGTGGATACCGGTGGTACTTGTTGATACCGGGTCTGTGATTAATGTCTGCCCAACCAGAACGGCATATGCAATCGGGTTGAAACCCGTGGACTTCGTCCCAACCACCCAAGTGATCAGAGCGTACGACAATACCAGCAGAGAAGTGATGGGGACTGTTAAAATTCAAACCAAGGTTGGTCCAGGACAACACAGCATTGAATTTCATATCTTGGACGTTCCTGCAACCTTTAACCTACTTTTGGGGCGACCGTGGTTGCACCAGGTCAAAGCAGTCTCTTCCACTCTACATCAAATGCTAAAGTACCTCCACGGGAAAGGGGTAGCGATCGTTTTTGGGAATTCATCAATCCATCCGCCGCCTGAGGTGTCTACACCTGTCTTGGAGATTGAGCACGGCACGGAGGATGTGTTTTTGTCAGGGTTCACTTTGGCCGAGGCTCAAGTGGTGCAGAATGTCATGGCTGTGAATGAGGGCATGTATGTTAGTGCACAATCTATCTACCTCATGAACAAGCTAAAACATACCCCCGGGATGGGATTAGGAAGAAGCGGCCGGAAAGGCGTCTCAGTGTTGGCCGAAGTGCCACACAACCCTCACGCCTTCGGACTGGGTTATCTGCCCACCAAGGAGGACTGGGTAAGGAAAGGGAAAGAGATGGCCGGAAGGGCCAGAGCAAATAAGGCCGGGAAGCCATTTGAGTTAATGCACAGGCCCATCTAGGGTACCCTAAACGGACGCTTCGTCCGGGAGGGGGAAGATTTTCCATTCTGCGGCTTCCCGGAGCCATGGCAAAACGCGGAAGGGAAACGCGTGCCTGGTTTTGAAATCTTCTTCGACATACAATTATCTGGGGATGACGTTGCCGAAGCGCAGACAGACCCACCAACTGAGGTTGAGCAATGTGAAGTAGTGGATCCTGAGAGCACAGAGCTTGAAATGGGGGTAGCACTGGCGAGTCTACTATCAGATCCTCCGATCGGCCAAGAGTGCTTGGGGGATAACTCTTCGGTTTCTGTTATTGGAGATGAAGTAGCTGCGGGCTTTCCAGCGCCGATCTTGGATGCATCTATCGCACCTTCTCTCATCTGGCAATATGAAGAAGGCTTTTTATCTAGCAGCTCCGGGTCAGGTAGTGAGCCGGAATCTGATTCTACCGAATCTTGTACGTCGAAATCAGATTCCAGCTCGACTGAGTCTGAGTCCGGTATTCCTGGGGGTGATAACTCGGATGCCACAGTCCTGTCTAGGTTGTCTTTTTCATTTTCTTTTGAGTCTGTTGTAACAGAGGAATCTGACGGCTTGGAAATATTTAATGAGAATGATGTGGATGTGGTTTCCGAGTATTTTTCTGTGCCTTTGATTTATTGCTTAAATCAGGATTTTCAAAATTTTGATGAAAACAGCGAGGAAGAAATTTCCCCAGTTTTGCAACGATTAATTAATCAAGAGCAGGAAAGATTTGTTAAACCTTTAATGGATGAAATCACTACTGTAAATGTTGGTACTGAGAAGGACCCGCGGCTGGTCCAGATCGGGTCCACGTTGTCTTCGGAGGAGCGCGAGCGCTTAGTCGCTTTACTAAAAGATTTCAAAGATGTTTTCACGTGGTCCTACGAAGACATGCCTGGAATCGATCCTGAGATTGTACAGCACCGGATCCCTCTTGATCCCGAGGCCCGCCCTGTCAAACAGAAACTCAGAAGGATTCACCCAGACTGGGCCCTCAAGATTAAGGAAGAGGTCACCAAGCAAATTGACGCAGGGTTCCTGCTGGTATCTGAATATCCAACTTGGCTGGCCAACATAGTTCCGGTGCCAAAGAAGGACGGCAGAATTCGGGTCTGTGTAGACTTTAGAGATTTGAACAGGGCCAGTCCGAAGGACGACTTTCCCTTGCCACACATTGATGAATTGGTGGATTTCACGGCAGGACACGCCTTGCTTTCGTTTATGAATGGTTTCTCAGGCTATAATCAGATAGTGATGGCACCCGAAGACCGGGAGAAGACTGCGTTTACTACCCCGTGGGGTACATATTGTTATAGAGTGATGCCATTCGGGTTGAAAAATGCTGGAGCTACGTATCAACGGGCAGCAACTACAATATTGCATGATATGATCCATAAGGAGGTCGAGGTGTATGTGGACGACATGATTGTCAAGTCCAAGGATAGAGAAGGCCACTACACCGCCTTGCAAAAATTCTTTCAAAGGATCAAAGAGTTTCGGCTGCGACTGAATCCCCAGAAATGCACGTTTGGTGTTACAGCAGGGAAGATGTTAGGGTTTCTGATTACACAAAGGGGCATCGAGGTCGACCCTTCCAAAATCAAGGCCATCTTAGAAATGCCACCACCAAGGACTGAAAAGGAGGTGCGAGGCTTTCTGGGTAAAGTGCAATTCATAAGACGGTTTATTTCTAAATTAGCCTTGACTTGTGAACCACTTTTTGGTCTCCTGAAGAAAGGAAAGAAATTCCAATGGGACGGCCGATGTCAAGCAGCTTTTGAGCAGATCAAAGAGTATCTACAGAACCCACCCGTGTTGTCACCGCCAGAGCCGGGGAGACCGTTGATACTGTACCTTTCGGTAACTGACACTACCATGGGCTGCATGCTCGCGCAGGAGTCAGAAGACAAAGTGGAAAGGGCCATCTACTATCTGAGCAAAAAGATGTTGGATTACGAGACCCACTATACACCGCTAGAGAAGGCTTGTTTGGCCTTGGTATGGGCAACCAGGAAGCTGCGGCACTACCTGTTAGCCCACTCTGTAAAGTTGGTTTCGCGTTTGGATCCCATTAAATATCTCTTCGAGAAACCAGCACTTACGGGTAGGCTAGCTTGATGGCTGCTGTTGCTCTCCGAATTTGATTTGAAGTATGTAACGCGCAAGTCAGTAAAAGGCAGAGCGGTAGCGGAGTTCCTTGCCGACCACCCGGTTGAGGGGGATGAAGCGGTTGAGTATCTATTCCCAGATGAAGCCATTCTGCACGTCGAAGATGAAACTTGGACGATGTACTTTGACGGAGCGTCAAACCAGTATGGGTATGGGATAGGGGTGTTGCTGATAGCGCCTGATGATTCCCGTATTCCTTTAGCATTCAAGCTCCGGTTCAAAGTTTCCAACAATGAAGCAGAGTATGAGGCATGTATTGCTGGCCTGGAAGCAGCCCTGGAATTAGGGGCAAGACGGCTGGACGTCATTGGGGACTCGAACCTTGTTGTGTCTCAAGCAAAAGGAGATTGGAAAGTCAAGGAGGAAAGGATGATAATCTACCACCAAACCTTGGATCTGCTAATTCCTCGGTTTGAGAAGCTAAATTTCACCCACCTCGTAAGAGAGAACAACAGGTTTGCAGATTCACTAGCAACTCTATCTTCTATGATAGACATCCCGTCCGGAGTCCGGATGCGTCCAGTCATTATTGATCAGAAGTTCGTGTCGGCATACGAGTCAATTTCCGCCATAGATGAAGTTCAAGACAGAAACCCCTGGTACTACGACATCTGGAACTTCTTGGAAAAGGAGACATATCCACTAGGGGCAAATGCCAAAGATAAGAGGGCTGTCAGGAGAATGGCTGCTCAGTTTATCATCTACGGGGGTAAGCTGTACAAAAGGGGCCATCTGGGAATGCATAAGCTCTGTGTCGAAGCTGAAGAGTCAAAACGCCTGATGGAAGCCATCCATGGGGGGGAGTGCGGTGCACACATGAATGGAGTGATGCTGGCTAGAAAGATCCTTAGACAGGGCTACTACTGGTCAACCATGGAGGAGGATTGTATTAGTTTTGTTCGGCGATGCCACAAGTGTCAAATCCATGCAAATCGCATGAACATCCCGTCGTCAAAACTGTACAACATGACTTCGCCATGGCCTTTTTCAGTCTGGGGAATTGATGTGATCGGAGCTGTTACCCCGAAGGGGTCAAACGGGCATGAGTTTATCCTGGTAGCGATAGATTATTTCACAAAGTGGGTCGAGGCCCAATCATACGCGGTGTTGAAGGCGTCGCATGTCGCAAAGTTCATCAGGAACAACATCATCAGTCGCTACGGGGTGCCAAACGAGATAATTTCAGATAATGGTTCCCACTTCAAGAAAGAAGTGATAGACTTGTTGGAGAAATACAACGTGGCTTTCCATAAGTCATCTACATATCGGCCGCAGACCAACGGAGCGGTTGAGGCCGCCAACAAGAATATCAAGCATATACTACAGAAGATCGTGGAAACCTATCGGGATTGGCCAGACAAGCTGCCATTTGCTCTGTGGGGCTACAGGACTTCAATCAGAACTTCTACTGGAGCAACTCCATATTCATTGGTCTATGGAATGGAGGCTGTTCTACCCATTGAGATTGAGGTTCCGTCGTTACGAGTATTGGCTGAATGCCAGATAGCCGAAGCAGATTGGCAGCAAAGCAGATTCGAAGAACTCATGCTCTTTGATGAAAGAAGACTGAAAGCACTGTACCACATCCAAGGCTATCAACGCAGAATTGCCCGGGCTTTCAACAAGAAGGTTAAGTCCCGGAACCTGAAAGAAGGAGATTTGGTGCTCAAAGACAACCGAGCTCCCATCCACGACCCAAGGGGCAAGTTCAAACCCAATTGGACTGGTCCTTACATCATCAAAGCTATCTGGTCAGGTGGGGCTGTGGTTCTGATGGATCTAGATGGCTTGGAGTTCTCACAACCGATCAATATGGACAAGTTGAAGAAATACTATCCTTGAGAGGCTCGCTAGGCCGAAAACCCGCAAGGGCGACCTAGGAAAAAGTCAGAGCACAAGAAATTAGAAAATATAAAAACTGAGCTTGCAAGGTTGAAAACCCGCAAAGGGCGGCCTTGGCAAAAGTTAGAGCGCAAAAGGAGAGTGAAAATACTCGAGTGAACCTTAGCCTGAACTACGTAAGGCTTGATTCCCATCTTTGGGATACGTAGGCAGCTTCACATTGAAGTTCAGCCATAAACTTTTCCCCGATCAACTCTGTCTATTTTCGATCATCTTAGTCATCTTTATCCATCAGCATTTATCGTGATCTCCGGTACAGTGCTGCTCAAACTAGGGGCAACTTTCCGTTGCCGCGACGGTACAAAGTTACTCAGACTAGGGGCAACTTTCCGTTGCTATGGAGTGCCGCATTGTTCTTCAGACTAGGGGCAACTTTCCAGTTGCAGGGATCTGGGGTTGTGCATTTCAGTGACAGATCTCCGGCGTGTCCAGTTCTGATCCACATCGAAAATAGTTTTGAAAAGTTTTAATAAAAGTTGACTTTGTTCAAATCAATCTTTTTACGACTAAGACCATTTTTGGACCAAAAACGGAAAATTTTCAGTACCATAACTTTCAATTTCATTGATTTCAAAACTGAGTTCTCCTGCTCATTGCATTACAATCGAGGTTGCTTTTTAGTACATTCAGAAAGAAAACTTGAAAATACTAAATAAGCAATAAATTTGGGGCATAGTTGAATCAAGTATCTCTGCGTCCCCTTCCAGAGCTGGACGGAGCATCTGATGCCAAGCTAGGCCCAACCTGTGCCTCCTCATTGAGCCAATCCAGGCACTCATCAGATAAAGTGCAACTGAAAGTGGAAGCAGGGGCCAGGAGCTCTCTAGTCCTCCATGCCGTGGCATATCGGGCAACCTGTGTACCCCGGATCGGGAAAGCAGCTGGGTACTCAATCCCCTCCGGTGGACAGGTCTGATCATGACCAAACTGACGCAGGAACCGGAACGGAAAATAGAATACGCAGTGGGTTAGACCAATCAGTTGGATCCCAATCAGCCGGGACATACTATAGCTCATTGCCGGGAGGTTGAGCCAAGGACAACGCCAAGCAATGCCGTCTGCAGGCAAATTGCACATCCAATCGAACCACCACCTTTCGTCAAGAGCATTGACTAGGCGCTGCCGAAAGAAGTAGCCTCGAGCTGAATAGGTCGGGCAAGAGTCCACAACCTGCAACTTATCCATTAACCATACCTAGGGGAGGGATGGAAAATGAGAGAATAAAGAACAGAGAGATGTACGATGAGAGAAAAGTGAGACAAGGGTTTTGTGAGAAAAACCGAGCCTGAGGGTCGAGTGATGTGAGCAAATATATATGTGAGGTCGGGTGGGAAACATTACCTGCAGCAGCAGTGGACTCCCGGTGAACCTAGTCGCCTCCCGGCGATAGACAGAATCTAAGCCCATCAATGTCTCGGCCAAGGTCATGGCAATACAGCTCTTTCCTTCTCTCAAACCTTGGGCGACTTCAATCAGGCGAATGCTAGCCCCGCTGAAGCCCGAGGAAAGCAGAAGGTGAGACAACAAACATAAACAGAGGGCGTGTTGCCGGGAACCCTGCCAATAATGGTTGCTGCGGTCACCGGCGTCGGAAAAACGATGGATCAAGCCGAGGATGTCCAATTCCCCACTACAAATCAGAGATCGAGCGTCATGCGCCGTGAGCCCACACATCCGTCCTAAAGCCTGGGCGTGACCAAAACGGAGCTGGGGCAAGATCACTTCAGAGCATTCAGACTCCATCAAAACATGAAAATCTTCGAAAGTGGGGCACATCTCTTGGCCGCCGAAGCTAAAAACATGCGTCACTGGATTCCAGAACCTTGTCGTGGCATGGAGAAAAGGGAGATGTAGCGGAGTACGGCTTAGCGTGAATAGTGCATTCAAGCCGAAACCCCGGAAATTCAGCTTTTCCGAACCGTCTAGAGAAGAAATCCAAGATGTGATATTTTCTGCGAGAAACACCTCCATCTTTGCCTAAAACTAAGATGAAATGAATGTTCCCAAAGTTGAAGCTTTTATAGAAGGAAAAACACTATTCACGGGGACACGTGTCAAAAATCTGGTGGCTGCAGGACTGAATGGCCGGCCAGCCACTTTTTCTGGCTGGCCAGCCATTTACTTTTTCAGAAATGGCCGGCCAGCTGTCTCTCTCCCCAAAAAATGGCCGGCCGGCTCCCAGGAATGGTTGGCAACGCTGCAGTGTATCTCCTTGGCCCTGTTTTACTCTTCGAAGGAAAGTTCCAAGCATTTCCATGCAACGGGAAAGTCAAAGGCCTTTGTCTCCCTCCGTTCCGGATGCGTTCCGATGCCCAGATCGTCAGAAGTACACTTTGTTGTTGTTGAGTTTTGTTTATCGAGTTGTTGTTTTGCTTATCGAGTTGTTTGTCGAGCGGACGTGTTTTGTGTTTTTGAGTCATTGCTCTCTGTTTAAGCAATCTTTGTTAAAGTCTTGTTTATTTGCGTTGTTGCATTTTGCTTGTCGAGTTGTAAACTTGCTAAAGATTCTGTTATATCTTAGTAAGTTGAGTTGCTTAGTTTGTTGCGTCGGTTCGCTACCTGACTTGGTGATTACACAATGCGCATTTCCATTCAATTTCACTTTTGTGCGAAATAAATGATGCGATACGATGCTAAAAGTTTAAAATACAAACATCTTTTCAAAAGCTATTTCATTCCATCATGCTTTACAACAAACAAAGGTACAAGTTTTACAAAAAATAAAACTGCCTAACAATGTGCAAAGTGCTACAAACTACTAGCAAAAAGAAAAATAAAGCAGGAAACAACAACATCAATGTCCTCGGGAGCGGGAACGAGAAGCACTCCTCATCCTCTTCTGCGGGACAATCTCCGCACCATCATCATCATCTGAGTCAGAGCTGTCATCCTCAAGATCCCCCTCAGCCTCGCCTTTATTCCCCGAGCCAAAACCGGAGCCTCCCTCCTCAGCGGATGTCTCTGACTGACGGTCGGTAGCCTCCTCCTCCTCCTCAGCATCCTCCTCCTCCTCATCAGGCTCCACCTCCACAACGTGAGCCCTGCGTCTGCGGACAGGCCCCCCTCAAGCTCCTTGAAAAGGCCTAGATGGCCCGGCTCCTCGGGAAGGCCGAGATGACCCTGCCCCCTGAAAAGGCCCAGAAGGCCCAGCTCCCCAAGGAGGCCCAGGTGGCCTGGTCTGCGGCTGGCCGGACCATGAAGGCATCTGAAAACAAAGAGTTCAGTTCAAATACATCAGTCCAAATATATACATCAGATGCAGATACAAGCAAAGGCTACATGAAGTGAGTGCATGTAAATACAGAATACAAGCGGGGTGTGTGTCAGATGTGCTCTACACAAGTGGTCTATCGATGCAGTAGAAATCAGCATGTCATCAGAAGTATGATAAACGCCAGAAAACTGAAGGGTACCTGAATGCCCGCGACAGGCAACTGTGCCTCCCTACGCAGGACCATGCCTTCGAGTGTGGCCACCAGTCCAACCACCTCCTCCATGTATCCTCGCGATGGCTGCAAAAATGAGCTCATAATCATCAGTGAACAGAAGAGTGTCTAAACATCTGAATGATGAATGAAAAGAAGTGGAGCATACCGGCGGTGAGTCCGGATCAATGGCGTATCGATCACTGGGCATCGGAGGCTCTAGTGGAATCGGAGTCGAAAAGCTAGCCCCATACTGCCACGCCATCAACTCAGTAGGCATATCTGGCCATCCAGGATGAGGACGAACCGACGGAGCCGGAGGGACCGGTCTGCTCCCACCTCTAGATGTACTGGCCCTGCTAGTAGAAGGGGCGTCTGCAGCCCGAGCCCGAGCCTGGTCCGAGGATGACATACCGGCAGGCCTCATCATCGGGATACGAGCTTCCGTCAATGGAGGCATCAAATGTATGTGACGGTAAGTGGCGTAGTCCCCCTCCTCAATATATAGCAAAGCATCAGTACCCAGCATGGCGCCGACTACCTCCGAGTAAGAGAGTCTGTCAGCGGTCCGTATACTGGCTGGGGGTACTGCGGGAATATCCTGAGAAAGATACCCCCATACCTGGCGCAGAAAGCGCTCCCCTAGGAACCATACCCTGCCAACCGGCCCTTCGAGCAGGACCCTATACTGGGAGATGTCCGATGCTCCGGTATACTGAAGTCGGAGACCATCACCCAGAGACACCCAGGGCTGCCATGTAATCTGCGGATGATGAATGCCTAAACCAATCAGAAATCGAGAATATACAGAGCAAATCAAAGATGAAAATGAAAAGAACTGAAAGTTCTGAGGTACCTCTGAATGTCGCACAGTGTCGAAGTACTGTCGCAGGCGAAGGAGGGTCTCTCGAGGCCTCGGCCGGTGCGGGCTCTCGAATATCAATGAATATGGGGTCACGGGAATCCCTACCACCTCCAGCTCTGGGGCTAATGATGGGAAGTATACATAGACCCATAGCTGAGAAAAACAATGCAGAATGTAAGTACGAAATGCTGAGAGCAAAATACAGACTGTAAAAGTGCGCTGTGTGTGCAATGTACAAGTAATGAGAAGCAGAAATGTAAATCAAGGGGACAGAAAGTACCTCCCAGGCTCTCCAGTAGCCACCAAGCAAATCGCCCTGCCCGCGGGAGGTCGCGCTCATATAAAAGTAAAGGGTAGCCAGGCCGGCGCCACCCCAGTCATAGCGATGGACCTGTGATAGGTCGACTAGAGCGCTCAGCAGGTATAGCCCAATGGTGTTCCCTCTGTCGGCGAACAGGGTAGTCCCGAAGAGGAACATCAGGAAACCACGGGCATACTGCTCTGTCTCCTCGGGAGTCTCAGGCACCATTTCCGCCCGCCGGAAATGGGAAGAGAACCAAGTGTATCGGACTCTCCCAGAGACCCTATCAACAGGCGGGTGAGCCCCCAATAAATACATCCAGGCGGCCTCCCACTAGCCCATATCCTCATCGTAAGGGATGGACCAACCTCCGACGTCTAAACCGGTCAATACAGCGAAGTCAAAAGGGGTCATGGTCATATCCCCGGTAGCAGAGAAATGGAAGGAGTTGGTGGTGTCCCACCATCTCTCTACCAAGGCTGCCATCAGCGTCCTCCTGGCAGGACAACGTGACAACCCGACGCAGAAGGGCCCGAACCCTGCCAAGTCAACTAAGTCTCGAACACCCTCCGGGAGCTCGGCATACCAATCCCGCGCAATGGTGGAACCATATCCCCGCACACTGCGGGAACCAACCTGCATTCAGAATGAATACATGTGTCAATAATGAAATAAATGGGCTGTGTGCCAATGAAATGAGAGGGCTGTGTGCCAATGAGATGAAATGGGCTGTGTGCCAATGGAATGAAATGGGCTGTATGGCGATGAAGTGAAATAAGCTACATGCAAATTCAATCTATCTGGGCTGCGTGTTCAGAAAATTTGAAATTTGGGCTGCGTGTTCAACTTTCAGTTAAATTGTGGGCTGCGTGTTCACTATCTATCTGGGCTGCATGTTCAGAAAATTTGAAATTTGGGCTGCGTGTTCAACTTTCAGTTAAATTGTGGGCTGCGTGTTCACTATCTATCTGGGCTGCGTGTTCAGAAAATTTGAAGTTTGGGCTGCGTGTTCAACTTTCAGTTAAATTGTGGGCTGCGTGTTCACTATCTATCTGGGCTGCGTGTTCAGAAAATTTGAAGTTTGGGCTGCGTGTTCAACTTTCAGTTAAATTGTGGGCTGCGTGTTCACTATCTATCTGGGCTGCGTGTTCAGAAAATTTGAAGTTTGGGCTGCGTGTTCAACTTTCAGTTAAATTGTGGGCTGCGTGTTCACTATCTATCTGGGCTGCGTGTTCAGAAAATTTGAAGTTTGGACTGCGTGTTCAACTTTCAGTTAAATTGTGGGCTGCGTGTTCACTATCTATCTGGGCTACGTGTTCAGAAAATTTGAAGTTTGGGCTGCGTGTTCAACTTTCAGTTAAATTGTGGGCTGCGTGTTCACTATCTATCTGGGCTGCGTGTTCAGAAAATTTGAAGTTTGGGCGTGTTCAACTTTCAGTTAAATTGTGGGCTGCGTGTTCACTATCTATCTGGGCTGCGTGTTCAGAAAATTTGAAATTTGGGCTGCGTGTTCAACTTTCAGTTAAATTGTGGGCTGCGTGTTGTTCAACTTTCAGTTAAAATTGTGGGCTGCGTGTTCACTATCTATCTGGGCTGCGTGTTCAGAAAATTCAAAATGTGGGCTGTGTGTCCACTTTCGAATTCGAGCTGTGTGTTCGACAAATAAGTGTTTGAACCGTGTGTTCGCCTCTTAACTAATGTGTACAGTGCGTTCGCAATTAATTAATGAGCCGAGTGTCCAGAAATTCGAATGTTGAAATTACATGTTCAAGATGCAAGCAAAGTACTGTGTCATAAGCTAAACTGCGTGTTCAAGCATGGCAAAGGTGCGAAATCTATGAAAAATACAGAAGATGAGATAAATACCTCTCGGGCCTCGTGAGAGAGATGCTGCTCCGGCTCTCTGAGAAGCAGATCCCCGGGTGCTCGCTCGTCAAAACTGGTAAAGTGACGGAAGACAGCGCGCGGAAGAACGTGTGCTGGCGGACGGTACCTCCCGGGAATAAAAGGTCGGGTCCTCGGGGGTAGGGTCATGGGATCGAAATCATCGCCGGCACCTGGAAAACCTCCGCTATGGGGAGAATTACCCGCCATTTTCAAAGGATCTGCAAAAGGGAGCAGAAATGAGTAAAATGAGCCAAAATTGGAAAAAGTCAACAAAGTCAACTCTCGGGAAACGAAAAGTCAACAAAAGTCAACTCCCGAGAAAATATTCCAAATATTGAGACAAACTTACCTCATGTAGCGAAAATGCAAAAAGAAGCTCCGAAACCGGAATTTAATCGCTTCAAAGGGCTTGAAACTGAGTATTTTTGCGGAAACAATTTGCGCGGGGCGTTGGAAAACGCGCGTGAAACTCAGATCTGGAGAGGAAAGTGTTGTAGAATGCAAGAAAAGAAGGGGGACTCGGCTGCCTTTTATAGGCCTCAAGCCTTGATTGAAGAAGCATGCAAAAAGGAGGGAAAAAGACCAAAATACCCCCGGATAAAGCACATGGCCGGCCGGTCCCTATTTCTAGCCGGCCAGCTATCTGCTTTTTGCAGAAATGGCCGGCCAGCCATTAACTTTATTGGAAATCGGTTGGCCACCCCCCCTTGGGAAGATAAATGGCCGGCCATGTTCCCCACATGCTCACCTAGCTCTCTGCAAATTTTGAGGAAGATCGGAGTTCCCGGGACCTGAAAAAGTTCAAGAAAAGTACACTTCCGGTCGTGAAATAGCTTCGTCGGGACTTCAGCTTCAAGTTCTGACATATGTCTCATCATCACTCATCGAAATCAAAGTGTATCCTTTTTGAATGCGTTGTAACCTTTCAGGGAAGCGGATCGGAGGCCGTGATTGAGTTACCTTCGCCGAAACACGCATTTCCGTCCTCGTTGTTTCATGAAAAATGAACACCTCGATTTATGCTCGTTTTGCACTATCGTGCGCATAACTTGCATTCTCATGAGCATACTCACATTGTCATGTGCATTTCTTGTTATTGGCATACCTCTGTGTTTGAGCATGCGTTGTCACGCATGTTCCACTTTTGCATTGCGATGCATTCACTCACCGGCACTGCGTGTGTCGAACTTTCGGAATCACGTTAAATACATGTTGGTAGCATATTGTATTTGTTGCAATTTCTCTCTTTTACAGGCACGATATTGTATGTACGATTCAATTGAGGCTGGTGCAACCAGACGAATCGCGCAGGTATCGTATCTTCTCCGTGTGAGACGTGGCGGGGATTGAATGATCCTCCGCATTCTTAACTGCAAGAAATGTAGTTGTTGCTTTGCATTCTTGCTTAAAACTGTTGCATTTATTTGCGAATACTTGCTTCATTACAGCTTGCTGCATTTGCACGATCATTGGGTTACCTTCGGCTTCTTGCATATCATTAGCATTTTGCCCCCTGCCTGCGGGCATGCCTGCGGGCACATCTCTGTTTATCCTGTATGTTTGTCTAAGTCTTCGACCTTGTCAAAAATGGGTCGTCTCTGGGCTTTGACATTCACTCCCGTCACTTATGACTTTCGAGTTCTGTCAAAGAGGGGCAACTGTAGACACCCCATTTTTGACCGACCTTAAGACTCAGACGTCACCGATTGAGCGCTTGGTGATGTTGCATAATGTGCTTGTTCAGAAGTTTCAGAGTCGCGGCCGTGAGCCCTGCCTCCGGACTTCCGAACCCTTTTCTGTGCCTTGTCTCGGTTTGCGAACCAGACTCGGTTTTCTCTGTTTCTTTTCCTGAGGGGAGGGAGAGGTCCCGTAGACCATCTCTCAATGTCCGTAGGCTACATTTGGTGGCCGTAGGCCATTTTTCCCATTTCGGAGTCCGGTTTCTGGTTTTCGGGACCGTAGGCCGTGTGCCTCGGTTCGGGACCGCTTAACCATCTCCTATTGCTCTGATTTTTGGCATACTTCCTATTTGCTCCCTTTTGAGGGACACTGGGGTCCCGGAAACCCACTTCGTGGCCGAACGCCATTTTCGGTGCTTAACAGCCCATTTTCAAGATCCCGAACTGCGTGTTTTGGCCCCCGAACATTCGTTTTGCATCGGTTTTCGTTCATTTTTGGCAGGTACCTCTGTTTTATCACCAGGGAGGTCACTGAAGAGTGGGAGGCCAGCAATTGTTGCAGCAACCAGTTATCTCTCCTCCGGAGCCTCCCGGCGCCCGTTTTTCCAACTTCCGGGCTAATGTTGAACACCCTAGGGTTAGTGTTGCCAACTTTCAACCACATATTTGTGATGTACACACATGAGAGGCCCCTAAAATTTGGTGGCCAGCCATTAAGGTTACCTGACCCTTTTGACCCCTTTCTTCCGGGCTAATGTTGAACCCCTTGGACCCTTTTTCTTGAACTTTGAACCACATATCTATGATCTACACACATGAGAGGCCCCTAAAAGTTCATGGCCGGCCAGTAATTCAAGTTGACCCGTTTGAACCCCTCTTTCCGGGCTAATGTTGAACCCCTTGGACCCACTTTCTTGGAATTTTAACCACATGGTTGTGTTGTACACACATAGGAGTACCTCCCCAGTTGCTGGCCGGCCAGAAAATGTGATTGAACCTTTTGACCCCTAGCCGGCCGGCTAGGGGGTGTGGCCGGCCGGCCACTTGCAACAAAAGTGATAGGCCATCCGTGTTCCTTGCACTGTGCACTTTACAGCTGTGGGGCCATATCCCCCAGACAAGATATTTATCCGGGGGATATTTTGTGGGGGAATTTTGCTCTCCTTTTCCCCCACCTTTACACCCCCTTTTGAACCCTTATAACCAGCTGGTGGCTTCACTTACAAGGGTTAGAAAAATTGTTCTTCAAGTCTCCATACTCAACTCCATCTTCTTCCTTCTCAATTCTTTGAAAAACCCTAAGTCCCTAACCTTCATTCCTTCTACACCACCAAGCTCTACCACCACCACCTCATTTCCAGCAACAAGGGAGGTTTCTCAAAGGCAAAAGAAGCTGCAAATGCATCCAAGAAGCAACAAAAGTTTGAGTCTTCAAGGGTAAGTAACACTTTTACCCTTTTGACCCTTTTTCTTGATCTATTTGTAAGCCCCACTTCCTTTTTGTTTCAAGCTCCGGCCCTAACTGAAAAGGGCCCTCTTTTGAGCTCATCTTCACTTTTCATTAAGGGCCCAACCCTGTTTGAGCCCTCCATGACACACTTGCTTCATTGACCCTCTTGTATGTCATAGTTTTGCATGCTATTTTTGACCCATGAGAAATTTATTTTCGAGCATGTTGTAAACTGATATTAGGCTTATTTTGAGCCCCTCTTCAAGATTGAAGAAGGGCTCAACACCATTTGGGGTTTCCATGTTGTACCTACCTTTATACTCCTCTTTTCTTCCCCATTCTTGCATGCAATGGCAGCCTACCATGCTTTTGTTTTTGGCCATTTTACAGTTCTGAAAAAGTTCTTATTTTGGTCCATAATTCATGTTTCATTTAGGTCCTTTCATGGTTTGGGGCTTCCATAGGTCACTTCATGTTATATCTCCCTTTTATTCCCCATTTTTGCATGTTTAGTTAGCCTACCATGCTTTTGTTTTTGCCCATTTTACAGTTCTGGAAAAGTGATTATTTTGGTCCATTCTACATGTTTTATTAAGGGTCTTTGGCTGTTTGGTGATTATTTTGTATACTTCATGTTGTAGCCACTTTTGAGCCTAATTTTGCATCACACTTTTAGCATGTTTGTATACTGATTTTGAGGCTGCCATATACTGTAAATATTCATATTTTTGGTCCCTATTCAGTGTTGTAGAAGGAAATTTTTCAGTTTGAATTTTGCTTGTATCACTTGCTTCATTACCCCTCTTTTGGCCCCTATTCTTGCATGCTATTTTTGCCATACCTATGCTTGCTGTTTGGCCATGTTTATAACTGTGAAAGTGCATCTTTTGGGACTTTCTAGCTTCTGTCTTTGCATTGCATGTCCATATTGTGCATGTTTAGCATAGCTATAGGCCATTTCGGGTGCCTAGTGTTGCATTTCTGGACAATTCTATGCATTTCATGTCATTTCGCCTCATTTCGGGACTGTTTTCCCCCATATTTTACTGCTGAAATTCCATTAGAATGATTGCCATCATTTCCATGTCATTTCATCACATTTTATCATCGCCTCGGTTTGCGTGCCCGTGTGCACGCATTTCGAGGCACCTCATTTTTATCCGACTGCATCCTATGTGAGTGTGGCTGAGGCTCACTCATGTTGGTATAAGCCCATTTGTCATTTCCACGTCATTTCATTGCATTTTGCCACCGCCTCGGTTTGCGTGCCCGTGTGCATACATTTCGAGGCACTTCATTTTTATCCGACGGCATCCTATGTGAGTGTGGCTGAGGCTCACTCATGTTGGTATAAGCCCATATCATGTTTTCATATCATTTTCATCGCATTCCGTCATTGCCTCGGTTTGCGTGCCCGTGTGCACGTATTTCGAGGCACTTCATTTTTATCCGGCGGCATCCTTTGTGAGTGTGGCTGAGGCTCACTCATATTGGTATAAGCCCATTTGTCATTTCCATGTCATTTCATCACATTCCGCCATTGTCTCAGTTTGCGTGCCCGTGTGCACACATTTCAAGGCGTCTCATTGCATTGTCTTTGGCTGTTTGGTGATTATTTTGTATACTTCATGTTGTAGCCACTTTTGAGCCTAATTTTGCATCACACTTTTAGCATGTTTGTATACTGATTTTGAGGCTGCCATATACTGTAAATATTCATATTTTTGGTCCCTCTTCAGTGTTGTAGAAGGAAATTTTTCAGTTTGAGTTTTGCTTGTATCACTTGCTTCATTACCCCTCTTTTGGCCCCTATTCTTGCATGCTATTTTTGCCATACCTATGCTTGCTGTTTGGCCATGTTTATAACTGTGAAAGTGCATCTTTTGGGACTTTCTAGCTTCTGTCTTTGCATTGCATGTCCATATTGTGCATGTTTAGCATAGCTATAGGCCATTTCGGGTGCCTAGTGTTGCATTTCTGGACAATTATATGCATTTCATGTCATTTCGCCTCATTTCGGGACTGTTTTCCCCCATATTTTACTGCTGAAATTCCATTAGAATGATTGCCATCATTTCCATGTCATTTCATCACATTTTATCATCGCCTCGGTTTGCGTGCCCGTGTGCACGCATTTCGAGGCACCTCATTTTTATCCGACTGCATCCTATGTGAGTGTGGCTGAGGCTCACTCATGTTGGTATAAGCCCATTTGTCATTTCCACGTCATTTCATTGCATTTTGCCACCGCCTCGGTTTGCGTGCCCGTGTGCATACATTTCGAGGCACTTCATTTTTATCCGACGGCATCCTATGTGAGTGTGGCTGAGGCTCACTCATGTTGGTATAAGCCCATATCATGTTTTCATATCATTTTCATCGCATTCCGTCATTGCCTCGGTTTGCGTGCCCGTGTGCACGTATTTCGAGGCACTTCATTTTTATCCGGCGGCATCCTTTGTGAGTGTGGCTGAGGCTCACTCATATTGGTATAAGCCCATTTGTCATTTCCATGTCATTTCATCACATTCCGCCATTGTCTCAGTTTGCGTGCCCGTGTGCACACATTTCAAGGCGTCTCATTGCATTGTCTTTGGCTGTTTGGTGATTATTTTGTATACTTCATGTTGTAGCCACTTTTGAGCCTAATTTTGCATCACACTTTTAGCATGTTTGTATACTGATTTTGAGGCTGCCATATACTGTAAATATTCATATTTTTGGTCCCTCTTCAGTGTTGTAGAAGGAAATTTTTCAGTTTGAGTTTTGCTTGTATCACTTGCTTCATTACCCCTCTTTTGGCCCCTATTCTTGCATGCTATTTTTGCCATACCTATGCTTGCTGTTTGGCCATGTTTATAACTGTGAAAGTGCATCTTTTGGGACTTTCTAGCTTCTGTCTTTGCATTGCATGTCCATATTGTGCATGTTTAGCATAGCTATAGGCCATTTCGGGTGCCTAGTGTTGCATTTCTGGACAATTCTATGCATTTCATGTCATTTCGCCTCATTTCGGGACTGTTTTCCCCCATATTTTACTGCTGAAATTCCATTAGAATGATTGCCATCATTTCCATGTCATTTCATCACATTTTATCATCGCCTCGGTTTGCGTGCCCGTGTGCACGCATTTCGAGGCACCTCATTTTTATCCGACTGCATCCTATGTGAGTGTGGCTGAGTCTCACTCATGTTGGTATAAGCCCATTTGTCATTTCCACGTCATTTCATTGCATTTTGCCACCGCCTCGGTTTGCGTGCCCGTGTGCATACATTTCGAGGCACTTCATTTTTATCCGACGGCATCCTATGTGAGTGTGGCTGAGGCTCACTCATGTTGGTATAAGCCCATATCATGTTTTCATATCATTTTCATCGCATTCCGTCATTGCCTCGGTTTGCGTGCCCGTGTGCACGTATTTCGAGGCACTTCATTTTTATCCGGCGGCATCCTTTGTGAGTGTGGCTGAGGCTCACTCATATTGGTATAAGCCCATTTGTCATTTCCATGTCATTTCATCACATTCCGCCATTGTCTCAGTTTGCGTGCCCGTGTGCACACATTTCAAGGCGTCTCATTGCATTGTCTTTGGCTGTTTGGTGATTATTTTGTATACTTCATGTTGTAGCCACTTTTGAGCCTAATTTTGCATCACACTTTTAGCATGTTTGTATACTGATTTTGAGGCTGCCATATACTGTAAATATTCATATTTTTGGTCCCTCTTCAGTGTTGTAGAAGGAAATTTTTCAGTTTGAGTTTTGCTTGTATCACTTGCTTTATTACCCCTCTTTTGGCCACTATTCTTGCATGCTATTTTTGCCATACCTATGCTTGCTGTTTGGCCATGTTTATAACTGTGAAAGTGCATCTTTTGGGACTTTCTAGCTTCTGTCTTTGCATTGCATGTCCATATTGTGCATGTTTAGCATAGCTATAGGCCATTTCGGGTGCCTAGTGTTGCATTTCTGGACAATTATATGCATTTCATGTCATTTCGCCTCATTTCGGGACTGTTTTCCCCCATATTTTACTGCTGAAATTCCATTAGAATGATTGCCATCATTTCCATGTCATTTCATCACATTTTATCATCGCCTCGGTTTGCGTGCCCGTGTGCACGCATTTCGAGGCACCTCATTTTTATCCGACTGCATCCTATGTGAGTGTGGCTGAGGCTCACTCATGTTGGTATAAGCCCATTTGTCATTTCCACGTCATTTCATTGCATTTTGCCACCGCCTCGGTTTGCGTGCCCGTGTGCATACATTTCGAGGCACTTCATTTTTATCCGACGGCATCCTATGTGAGTGTGGCTGAGGCTCACTCATGTTGGTATAAGCCCATATCATGTTTTCATATCATTTTCATCGCATTCCGTCATTGCCTCGGTTTGCGTGCCCGTGTGCACGTATTTCGAGGCACTTCATTTTTATCCGGCGGCATCCTTTGTGAGTGTGGCTGAGGCTCACTCATATTGGTATAAGCCCATTTGTCATTTCCATGTCATTTCATCACATTCCGCCATTGTCTCAGTTTGCGTGCCCGTGTGCACACATTTCAAGGCGTCTCATTGCATTGTCTTTGGCTGTTTGGTGATTATTTTGTATACTTCATGTTGTAGCCACTTTTGAGCCTAATTTTGCATCACACTTTTAGCATGTTTGTATACTGATTTTGAGGCTGCCATATACTGTAAATATTCATATTTTTGGTCCCTCTTCAGTGTTGTAGAAGGAAATTTTTCAGTTTGAGTTTTGCTTGTATCACTTGCTTCATTACCCCTCTTTTGGCCCCTATTCTTGCATGCTATTTTTGCCATACCTATGCTTGCTGTTTGGCCATGTTTATAACTGTGAAAGTGCATCTTTTGGGACTTTCTAGCTTCTGTCTTTGCATTGCATGTCCATATTGTGCATGTTTAGCATAGCTATAGGCCATTTCGGGTGCCTAGTGTTGCATTTCTGGACAATTCTATGCATTTCATGTCATTTCGCCTCATTTCGGGACTGTTTTCCCCCATATTTTACTGCTGAAATTCCATTAGAATGATTGCCATCATTTCCATGTCATTTCATCACATTTTATCATCGCCTCGGTTTGCGTGCCCGTGTGCACGCATTTCGAGGCACCTCATTTTTATCCGACTGCATCCTATGTGAGTGTGGCTGAGTCTCACTCATGTTGGTATAAGCCCATTTGTCATTTCCACGTCATTTCATTGCATTTTGCCACCGCCTCGGTTTGCGTGCCCGTGTGCATACATTTCGAGGCACTTCATTTTTATCCGACGGCATCCTATGTGAGTGTGGCTGAGGCTCACTCATGTTGGTATAAGCCCATATCATGTTTTCATATCA
Organism: Camellia sinensis; assembly: GCF_055761805.1. Classification (NCBI taxonomy): domain Eukaryota; kingdom Viridiplantae; phylum Streptophyta; class Magnoliopsida; order Ericales; family Theaceae; genus Camellia; species Camellia sinensis. Next base: position 91,534,378 of record NC_138965.1, read on the forward strand.
TTTTCATCGCATTCCGTCATTGCCTCGGTTTGCGTGCCCGTGTGCACGTATTTCGAGGCACTTCATTTTTATCCGGCGGCATCCTTTGTGAGTGTGGCTGAGGCTCACTCATATTGGTATAAGCCCATTTGTCATTTCCATGTCATTTCATCACATTCCGCCATTGTCTCAGTTTGCGTGCCCGTGTGCACACATTTCAAGGCGTCTCATTGCATTGTCTTTGGCTGTTTGGTGATTATTTTGTATACTTCATGTTGTAGCCACTTTTGAGCCTAATTTTGCATCACACTTTTAGCATGTTTGTATACTGATTTTGAGGCTGCCATATACTGTAAATATTCATATTTTTGGTCCCTCTTCAGTGTTGTAGAAGGAAATTTTTCAGTTTGAGTTTTGCTTGTATCACTTGCTTCATTACCCCTCTTTTGGCCCCTATTCTTGCATGCTATTTTTGCCATACCTATGCTTGCTGTTTGGCCATGTTTATAACTGTGAAAGTGCATCTTTTGGGACTTTCTAGCTTCTGTCTTTGCATTGCATGTCCATATTGTGCATGTTTAGCATAGCTATAGGCCATTTCGGGTGCCTAGTGTTGCATTTCTGGACAATTCTATGCATTTCATGTCATTTCGCCTCATTTCGGGACTGTTTTCCCCCATATTTTACTGCTGAAATTCCATTAGAATGATTGCCATCATTTCCATGTCATTTCATCACATTTTATCATCGCCTCGGTTTGCGTGCCCGTGTGCACGCATTTCGAGGCACCTCATTTTTATCCGACTGCATCCTATGTGAGTGTGGCTGAGGCTCACTCATGTTGGTATAAGCCCATTTGTCATTTCCACGTCATTTCATTGCATTTTGCCACCGCCTCGGTTTGCGTGCCCGTGTGCATACATTTCGAGGCACTTCATTTTTATCCGACGGCATCCTATGTGAGTGTGGCTGAGGCTCACTCATGTTGGTATAAGCCCATATCATGTTTTCATATCATTTTCATCGCATTCCGTCATTGCCTCGGTTTGCGTGCCCGTGTGCACGTATTTCGAGGCACTTCATTTTTATCCGGCGGCATCCTTTGTGAGTGTGGCTGAGGCTCACTCATATTGGTATAAGCCCATTTGTCATTTCCATGTCATTTCATCACATTCCGCCATTGTCTCAGTTTGCGTGCCCGTGTGCACACATTTCAAGGCGTCTCATTGCATTGTCTTTGGCTGTTTGGTGATTATTTTGTATACTTCATGTTGTAGCCACTTTTGAGCCTAGTTTTGCATCACACTTTTAGCATGTTTGTATACTGATTTTGAGGCTGCCATATACTGTAAATATTCATATTTTTGGTCCCTCTTCAGTGTTGTAGAAGGAAATTTTTCAGTTTGAGTTTTGCTTGTATCACTTGCTTCATTACCCCTCTTTTGGCCCCTATTCTTGCATGCTATTTTTGCCATACCTATGCTTGCTGTTTGGCCATGTTTATAACTGTGAAAGTGCATCTTTTGGGACTTTCTAGCTTCTGTCTTTGCATTGCATGTCCATATTGTGCATGTTTAGCATAGCTATAGGCCATTTCGGGTGCCTAGTGTTGCATTTCTGGACAATTCTATGCATTTCATGTCATTTCGCCTCATTTCGGGACTGTTTTCCCCCATATTTTACTGCTGAAATTCCATTAGAATGATTGCCATCATTTCCATGTCATTTCATCACATTTTATCATCGCCTCGGTTTGCGTGCCCGTGTGCACGCATTTCGAGGCACCTCATTTTTATCCGACTGCATCCTATGTGAGTGTGGCTGAGTCTCACTCATGTTGGTATAAGCCCATTTGTCATTTCCACGTCATTTCATTGCATTTTGCCACCGCCTCGGTTTGCGTGCCCGTGTGCATACATTTCGAGGCACTTCATTTTTATCCGACGGCATCCTATGTGAGTGTGGCTGAGGCTCACTCATGTTGGTATAAGCCCATATCATGTTTTCATATCATTTTCATCGCATTCCGTCATTGCCTCGGTTTGCGTGCCCGTGTGCACGTATTTCGAGGCACTTCATTTTTATCCGGCGGCATCCTTTGTGAGTGTGGCTGAGGCTCACTCATATTGGTATAAGCCCATTTGTCATTTCCATGTCATTTCATCACATTCCGCCATTGTCTCAGTTTGCGTGCCCGTGTGCACACATTTCAAGGCGTCTCATTGCATTGTCTTTGGCTGTTTGGTGATTATTTTGTATACTTCATGTTGTAGCCACTTTTGAGCCTAATTTTGCATCACACTTTTAGCATGTTTGTATACTGATTTTGAGGCTGCCATATACTGTAAATATTCATATTTTTGGTCCCTCTTCAGTGTTGTAGAAGGAAATTTTTCAGTTTGAGTTTTGCTTGTATCACTTGCTTCATTACCCCTCTTTTGGCCCCTATTCTTGCATGCTATTTTTGCCATACCTATGCTTGCTGTTTGGCCATGTTTATAACTGTGAAAGTGCATCTTTTGGGACTTTCTAGCTTCTGTCTTTGCATTGCATGTCCATATTGTGCATGTTTAGCATAGCTATAGGCCATTTCGGGTGCCTAGTGTTGCATTTCTGGACAATTCTATGCATTTCATGTCATTTCGCCTCATTTCGGGACTGTTTTCCCCCATATTTTACTGCTGAAATTCCATTAGAATGATTGCCATCATTTCCATGTCATTTCATCACATTTTATCATCGCCTCGGTTTGCGTGCCCGTGTGCACGCATTTCGAGGCACCTCATTTTTATCCGACTGCATCCTATGTGAGTGTGGCTGAGTCTCACTCATGTTGGTATAAGCCCATTTGTCATTTCCACGTCATTTCATTGCATTTTGCCACCGCCTCGGTTTGCGTGCCCGTGTGCATACATTTCGAGGCACTTCATTTTTATCCGACGGCATCCTATGTGAGTGTGGCTGAGGCTCACTCATGTTGGTATAAGCCCATATCATGTTTTCATATCATTTTCATCGCATTCCGTCATTGCCTCGGTTTGCGTGCCCGTGTGCACGTATTTCGAGGCACTTCATTTTTATCCGGCGGCATCCTTTGTGAGTGTGGCTGAGGCTCACTCATATTGGTATAAGCCCATTTGTCATTTCCATGTCATTTCATCACATTCCGCCATTGTCTCAGTTTGCGTGCCCGTGTGCACACATTTCAAGGCGTCTCATTGCATTGTCTTTGGCTGTTTGGTGATTATTTTGTATACTTCATGTTGTAGCCACTTTTGAGCCTAATTTTGCATCACACTTTTAGCATGTTTGTATACTGATTTTGAGGCTGCCATATACTGTAAATATTCATATTTTTGGTCCCTCTTCAGTGTTGTAGAAGGAAATTTTTCAGTTTGAGTTTTGCTTGTATCACTTGCTTCATTACCCCTCTTTTGGCCCCTATTCTTGCATGCTATTTTTGCCATACCTATGCTTGCTGTTTGGCCATGTTTATAACTGTGAAAGTGCATCTTTTGGGACTTTCTAGCTTCTGTCTTTGCATTGCATGTCCATATTGTGCATGTTTAGCATAGCTATAGGCCATTTCGGGTGCCTAGTGTTGCATTTCTGGACAATTCTATGCATTTCATGTCATTTCGCCTCATTTCGGGACTGTTTTCCCCCATATTTTACTGCTGAAATTCCATTAGAATGATTGCCATCATTTCCATGTCATTTCATCACATTTTATCATCGCCTCGGTTTGCGTGCCCGTGTGCACGCATTTCGAGGCACCTCATTTTTATCCGACTGCATCCTATGTGAGTGTGGCTGAGGCTCACTCATGTTGGTATAAGCCCATTTGTCATTTCCACGTCATTTCATTGCATTTTGCCACCGCCTCGGTTTGCGTGCCCGTGTGCATACATTTCGAGGCACTTCATTTTTATCCGACGGCATCCTATGTGAGTGTGGCTGAGGCTCACTCATGTTGGTATAAGCCCATATCATGTTTTCATATCATTTTCATCGCATTCCGTCATTGCCTCGGTTTGCGTGCCCGTGTGCACGTATTTCGAGGCACTTCATTTTTATCCGGCGGCATCCTATGTGAGTGTGGCTGAGGCTCACTCATATTGGTATAAGCCCATTTGTCATTTCCATGTCATTTCATCACATTCCGCCATCGTCTCGATTTGCGTGCCCGTGTGCACACATTTCAAGGCGTCTCATTGCAATCCGCCATCGCCTCGGTTTGCGTGCCCGCGTGTACGCATTTCAAGGCATCTCATTGCATTCTGCCATCGCCCCGATTTGTGTGCCCGTGTGCACGCATTTCGAGGCATCTCATTTTCACATCATAGTGCACATTAGGTTGTATCTTAGATAGCATTCTGTCATTTTCTCGATTTGCGTGCCCGTGTGCACGCATTTCGAGGCATTTCATTTCCATAGCATTGTATATGTTAGGATTGTATCTTAGTTGCATTTCATGCATATCATGCATATTGCATCAAGTCCGGAATAGGAGTTAGCCCGGGCACGGGAAACGAGGTACGTTTCGTACTCCGAGTGACGGAATGTGTCTCAATTCCTCAGTCGCCGACACTCCGGATTATCCATGATGGAGTTAGGTTTTAGCTGTAGTTTCATGTGCATTCATCCTATATTGAGTTTGTGCATTTCGACTCCTCTGCCATCATGCCTCGATATGCGTGATTGGTGGCACGAGGATCGAGACATGCATATATCTGTGCAAATACATTGCTATGCCCCTTTCCTGCTCTCTGTTGCAGCAAAACGCAGAATCAGCAACTTTTCGGGACTTGGCACGCATTTCAAGAACAGGTGTAAACAGAGGCTAATTGGGGCATTCCGGTGGATTTCCACGCAAGACAATCCGGACATGCATCATCCACCAGAAGCAAGGCAGTCCCTGGCTTGCACGCCAGTTTTATTTGCTTTCTTAGCTAATTCATTAATTAATTAAGATTTTGTAATATTATTTCGGACCGTAATATTCTTTTATTCGGGACTGTAATATTTGGACTGTATTATTTATTCGGACCCTCTCTACGAGGGCACAACTGTAATAAGTGTGCGTGTGTGTGTTGTATGTCTTCCAACCCCACGTCTTTCTTCCCTTTTATTTATCCGCTTATAATGGTTAGATTAGGGCATGTTTAAATTAGCATACAGTATGATAGCATGTTTGCATCATTCATCTGTATCGCATGCACCGGGCTCGGCGCACCATACTAACTGCATTTGTATTTCAATTCCAAATTGAATACATGTTAGCTGTAGCATTCCATATGCCATCTTAGAATAGCCGAGCCTGCTATAGTTGCATTTTGCATGTGTTGCATTAGGCATTTCTGTATACTTAGGATCATGCATGATTTCTAATGAAGTTTCTGTTTTTGGCTTGGAGTACTCGGTGAGTTTTTATGCTTTAGCATCCTTGCATGCATATGAGTGTTGCCATGAATAGCATGCTTACCATGAGGCTAATTGCTTATGTGATATAACTGCCTGAATGCCTGTGGGTGAAGGTTGGGTTATCTGAATTGGAGTAAATCATCAATTGTTTTAAGCCTACCTGCGGGTAGCAAACCATTTTCAAAAATAAGCATGAAATGTTTCATTCCAATTTGGGCGACCCGGTCTATATTTATATGTTGTGAGCATCACATAGTAACCTAGGCTAATAACCGGAATAAGAACTCACAATGTTTTTCAAAAATTGATATCATGGTTAGTAGAGGCCGGTCTATGACCGGGCGAGCAGGGGTGCTCACGAAGTGACCTTCCCCAATCGTACCCAAGTTCCCGAGCCGAGGCAACTTTGGTGATGACGGACACGTGGCCTTTTGGCACCGAGTCAGGGTTTCCTAAATTTCCCAAAATAAAATATTTAGGTGGCGACTCTATATCTGGCAAAGCAGTCCATGTTTGGCACTACTTTTTCAAAAATTAGTTTCTCAAAATGATTTGCCGGATTTGGACTCTTTGGTTTAGATTAGGAACCGTGACATTTCAAGAGTCCGAACTGTAGTAACCCCAAATGAACAGAACGGGAGCTTAACCCTCCCGGGGCGTTCGGGGGAAAGCCACAGAAGGGCATCTGTATTGGCTTATTTAGTCCACTATGATATTTGCGACTTGATATGTGTCATGACCCGAACCCGCCCACATGGGTTAAGGACATAACCAGCTAGATGATTTGCCCTGGACCTTCACCCTACATATTACATAACACACATAGGTCACAAACGATTTAATCCGTTCATTAATTCACATATTCCTCTTTAGGCTTCTTTCTTATCCTTTTAACTCATTTACAATGCCTAATACATGCCTGAGAGTACTCAGAAGTGAAAGAGAACGGAAAACGAAGCACATAATGCATTTTCAAAATTTCAGAAATGGGGGTCCCCACTCGAGCGTGGACTTCCCCGCTCGAGCGGATCCATAAGGTCTGCAAAAGTACTGGTTGCCTCGTTTTTAGGCTCGAGCGTAAACTCGGACGCTCGAGCTAAAGGTTATTCTACATAGCTCTCCATTCGAGCATGAACTTCCTCGCTCGAGCGGACATCTATGTCTGCAAAAAATACTGGGAGCCCGTATTTTACGCAAGAGCGGTGGTTTCCCCGCTCGAGCGGACGTCAAGAATTCTGGGTTTTCCAGAACTTGACCTTGAGCTCAAACTTGATATTCAAAGGCTCTAAACACATGATTTTGGCTCAAACTTCACATATACATGTACTAACATGGTACAAACACCAAATTACAACATTATGAATCTCAATTTCATGAATTACTTACATGCATGTTCCAAATTACACCAAACTTGTTTCCATCATAGCAATTCCATGTATTTCAAACTCATTTTCTCATGAATTGTACATGCATGTGGAATATAACTCCCATTTCAACTTAGATGAGGAAGAGATGGTCAAAATATGAGCTTTAACTAAAATCTCAAATGGATTATACATTGTGCTCAAACATGCAAATTCAAAGCAATTTCTCACATGCATGTGCATATTGACTTTCAATTCAACAAAACCAACTCAATTTCATCATATTCAATTTAATTCATGTTCTTAATCATTATTCAACCTTGAATTTACAAAATTACAATTTAAAATCCATGAATTTACTTACCTAGAGGCTTTAATCTTCACAAAGTCTAGTTGAATCTTGAGTCCAACCTTCCAATTTCTCAAACTTGAGCCAAACACACAATTCTCCTTCTTTCTCCCTCTCTAGCCGACCCTCTCTCTCTTCTCTTAGAGTAACATCAGCCAATTTGAATAAAAGAGAAGGATTGAACTTATAATGGCCCTTATATAGGCCCTCCTAATCACATTATTTTAATATTAAATAATTGAGCACTTAATTAATCGTTTTGAATCTAATTATTTTGATCCGACTAAATTTTCAATTAAATTTCACCGTAGGCTCTAAAAATTATGCTAATCACAATGGCGTAGTCAATTTCGGGTTTGGTGGCCGATAAGGCCTTCCAAAGCAGAAAGTCAAACAGATTTTCCTACGGTGAACAGATAGAAATTCAAAACCACATATTTTCACATAAATGGCACACAGAATCATATCAAACACATAATCACATTCATAATAAGGACCAATTAGCATAATAAGGAACAGGGTTATCACAATATGTGTGAGGGCATAATAGCTAGCTCTAATCCCGTCACATTTATAGATTATGATACGCATCTTAGTCAAGATTATTTGATCTTCCATAAGTCAAAATTTTTGAGATGGTTTTTGACATTGCACATATGAAGTTGAGATCAATTAGATAAGAGCTTGTGTGCTCTTAGTTTTGGCTGAGATGATGAGTACCTATTTGAGTTGTTTTTTAGAAAGTTCTATGAAAAGAAAGGGATGCTTAGAAAATTGATTATTCTTGGTACTCAACAACACAATAGTGTAGCAAAGATAAGGATTTAAGTATTGCATATGTTAGTTGGATGATGACATAATATGTTTCCTAATTGAAAATTGCACTTTAGTTTGTTGTTTATGTCCCTAACTGAGTGCCCTCCATATCAATATTTTACACTCCATTTGGGTAATGGATTAGCAAAGAGCCATTTTTGGGCTATCTGTAACCATTAAGAAACTTTTCTTTATTTTACTGCTCATAAGGTTGGGAAGTTGAGACCTAGAGTAATAAGGCACATTATTATATGTTGTCCTGTAAATGCTTAGGGTCATGTAGTAAATTATTGTATGTTTTCATGTAAACCCTCTGAGTCATGTGCTTATAGGTGAGCAGCTTTGTGGGAGTGTAGCTAAGTCACATAATGGTTTCGTAATAAAGGTGATGTGAATAGAGATTTAGAACTCTATAAGATAGAGAATTCGAAGTATGCATTTGATGTAGCCTAGTTGGGAATGAAAAGAAATTTCCAATATCCTAGGGATAGTGGGAGCGACGTGACTACTAGTGGATTACTCCATTAGAGAAGATTACTCTATATTCTTAGTTACGGGGTAGCAAATATGAAAAAATTTCACGTCATCACTAGGTAATTGAGGGGGAAACATTCAAGATTTCTTTGCAAGATGATAAAGAGCCTAGGATAGTGCCAAAAGCTCTATAGCCCACTATGTTTAGAAAGTGGATCAATGTTGCGAATTTTAAGATGAAGTTTTTGAGAATTAACCATTTCTAGGATTTGGTTGACTTTCCACTATGACATGAAACTATTCTCAAGTTATGCACGATTTGGGTAGTTGTTTTTGGAGACTTAAGGCTCACTAGATATCGAAAAGTCACACCATTGAGGAAGTTGTATACTATGAGAAGACTTCTTCCTAGGGAGTAAGGTTTACTTTGACTTAGGTTATGATTGACATGAGTTTGAAACTTTACTTTGTGGATATTGTGACCCAACTTCTCATTGAAAAATTGGATAAGTAAATCCGTAGGGATTTACCTTATGCTTTTATGGATAAAAGTTAGGAGCATAAAAGATTGCTAGTTCCAATAAATCTTTTATGGCCTAAAGTAGTTATCCAATTAGTGGTTCTTAGATTTCATCGAGCCATGATGGGCCAATGATGATTGATGAAGACCACTGAGTTATGATCAATGGTCCAAAAAGAAGTTTTTCCTTAGTTTTTATGAACTAGGAAGTTAAAGAGTTGTTGCCACCTAGGTTTGGTAGTCCTCTGTTTTGGACATGGGCGATGCAATTTATATTCTCGGATGTACAATCCTTAAAGATTGTTCTGGGAGAATTCTTAGTTTGTCTTTGATGACTTACATAAGGAATACCCTAGTATGATTCTAGATGAGAAATTGCAAACCCATTGACTTATCTGTCGATAAAAGCTAAAGCCTCAGCTATTGAGTGAATTCTCAAATTGTCTTAGAGGAAAACAAACAACCTATATTCCTTAATCTTTTGTTGTGGGAGCCTGAAGTATGCTATGTGGGTGTATTCGGCTTGATGAGTGTTATCTTTTGTAAATGGTCAATTGAGTAGTCTAGACCTTGACCTTGCTCATTAGACTATGGAAGATGTTCTATTTATAGCGTATAAATTTGTCCCTTATAAGACTCAATGCACTAATTGGGCGCATCATGGATGAACCCAAATTGGTCACCAAAATATCTTTAGAGAAGTAGTTACGCAAGAAGAAGTGATCTTTAACCACTTTATGTGAGGCGCACGTGGTGGATTCCGTTGTATATGCTTATCGCAAGAAGTGCTGATAAGGCTTATGTTCAGAATCTAGAATTGCGCAAATTGTAGTTATTGTGTTTTTCAATCAATATATATATATATATATATATTTGTGATTGGATATTGATGCTATTATAGTTCGTAGCAAAATGATTAGCAAATGATAATGTCAACAGACAAGTTTGGCTCACTCACATGAGTAATCGCCCTTGGCGCTTGGCAGCGAGCAAGGATGAGACTAGTGGTTTATTTTATTTGGAGTCAAGAGAGGCTTAAATTATCCACTATGTATGCCGCCTTGGTTGGAGCCAAGATGAGGTCATATCGAAGACCAAGCATAGATGTTGGTACCCACTTTCTATGTACTACCTGTTATGATTAGCCAGATGCAAGATCTCATTTGGTGCTTAGAAGGCGAGCAAATATAGAATTTGGGTTAGACTCTAGAAAGCAATTTGTGCGCTTAAGAGTGACTAGACTAAGATTTGTACGATGTATTGAGTATGATGTCACTTTTTTAAAAGAGTTACTCCACCGTAGCATGTATTCATACTATATATGCTTGGCGACTGAGCAATGAGGTGAGAGAATGGATCCCTATTTTCTCATTGTGTGAGTCCTACATGTCATTATTCGTATGACTTTCACTTTTGTACCCTTTTGTGACCTTTGACTATGTCATAAGGTGAAGGCTTGATGTTCTGCTACTTTGATATGTTGCCTGCAGTCATGTATGATTTGACCTTAAAGGACATCACTAGGAAAGTGGTCAATCCTAAACTAAATGACATGAGGGCGAAGGGAAGATCATCTAGTATTGCACCTATGTTATATATTCACCTTTGGCAACTTACATCGCTCTGTATGAGAGGTGGATTGAGTGTGAATATATTGCAAGATTTGAGAGTGTCAAACATACTTTTTTGAGGGATTAGAGATGTTCTTGGACCAGTGTAATTGGATTGGTCTGGGTATATGAGACACTATTTTTTTATTTTCAAGTTGACATCTCTATGCTAGCTTTTTTGGGTTTCTAGTATAGAGTTCTCACATGCAGGTGTTCTCAGCAGTTGCATGGTCCATTGGCTAGTATGATCATGTTTGATGGATAGATTGAGATAAATGAAAATATAGTGTCATGTCAGCGCATGCTCAAGTGAGAGATATTGGAAAGTGGGTTGGATTTAGAACCCAAACTCGATTGGGTCGCCTATGATGGCATGACTCATGACCCATTGAGAGATCTTGTCATGAGAGATTCATTTTGATAAGAGCATATAACCCACTATCTCATCTCTTAAGGAGATAAAGTTGTAGATGGTTATAACACTCCCACATAATATAAGTATTATATTTGAGAGAGTAAGATTTTAATTGTATGGGTAATCTGCTAGTCTCTCTCTCTCTCCTAGTCTCTCATTTTTCTATTTTTTCTCTCTTTATAGAAATACAGAATAGTCTTTGTATTGTGAATAGTGTAGGTATTTATCTAGTAGTTCTATCTCACTATTGGGAATTGTTTAAAGATATCAATAGAAGCACGTGATTCACCCACATGATGTATTAATTCAAATTGAACATAAAAGGTATATCCAAGTCCATTATTTTTAATGTATATTATTTCTTATTTTTCCGACATGTTCAATGAATCTCAACCTCATCTAGATGAGCTTTGCGAGCTTGTAAAAGTAAGAATCACCTTGTGGAGTTGTTAGTAAAATTTATGCTAGGGTTGGATTGATAGCAACTAAGCAGTAATTCAAACTACACAACTTAAACAGGAACAATCAAACAATTGTGGCTCTGGTTCTAATCCCTCAAAAGAATGCGGACTTCTTTGGATCAATTGATGACAACAAAGTAAACAAGATGGAAAACAAACTCTCTGTATCAATAGATGGTAACAAGGTAGATTGAATAACAAGATAACAATTTCCAATTATTGTATCGACGGATGGTAACAAGGTAGATTAAATAAATAAAAGCAACTTCATGCTGAAATTACTCATGTTCATCAAATTACAGACTACAATAGCAAAAATTACTCCTAAATTATGATCTCAACTACTCCTAGGCCTAAAAACTAATTTGTTATGTTGTTGTTGATGTCTTCTCTTTCTCCAAACCTCTGGCCTTTATACTTCTTCTTTCCCACACCCCCATGATCTCCTCAATCTGTAACTGTTGCTGTGTAATTGCTGCAACTGCTCCTTGGCTTTTAGGCTCTTCAATTACATTAATCCTTCACTTTTATCTATCAATCTGCTCATTCTTCAGGCTATCACATACCCACGAGTCCTTTTAAACTTCCTTCGACAGAGAAAAACTCTTAATTTGTTTCATGCTCCCTCTCAAAAGGTTGCCCATTAACTGCATGATTACCCCCAGTAACTACTTCATCACTTCTAGTCAACCCACATGTAAAAATCCACTTTCAACTATTGGTATTGATCCTCTGATGCTGGACATTCACTCTAGACTCAGCCACGTGTCCTCCACTAATTGGACCACCTGTCGACAAGACTTGGCAAAAATAGGTGCAAACAATGCCCCCCTTGTTCAAGTTCATTGAATATCAAATGATTTTAATTTGAACAAACTTGCCACTTGGGCCCAAATTGGACTTTAGAGTAAAAATGTTTATCACCCTGAGCCCACAAAATGAGACAAACAACAAACTCCTTACTTCGGACCCAAAATAAAAGAAACCACAACCCAATCATAAGACTGCTTTAATATTTTAAAACTATTGGGCCCATCATAAACTATAAACTTTTCAACTTCAAACCACTTCAACTTCATTTCCCTCTAATTCGAACTCCCCACACTGTACTCCTTCTTCTCACACACTTTCGTCTGAAAACAAAGCTTTTGCAAAACCCTAAGCCATGGCACCCAAGAAATCAAAGCCAGTTCCCACAGAAGAAAGCAATGAGGACCTCCTCCGCTTTCCAAACTCCATCAGAGCACTCATCATCCCTTTAAAGCTAGGTATTATCTTATTGCCCAGCACCAATTCTGTCGCTAAAGCCACTCTAGGCCCTACATTCTTATCCTACTTTCCAAATGAGTTGGCTACATATTATCCTCTTGCCAATGGTGAGAACCTACTTCTCAACCAACCTAGACTTAGCTAGACTAATTGGAACACCAACAAGAACCCTCTCAGATCCTGGAGGCTACCAAATTCCACATGGCAAAACTGGGTCAAGAGAATCGAAGCCCATGACTCCGAAGTATGGAAACACCAGGGCATCAGTGAGGTAACTAGACTGTCAACCATGAAATATGGCATGGACAAGTGGCTAATTGCTGCTACCACATGCTTCTGGTCTCAGTCTTGTAACTCTCTGCTTCTAAACTTTGGCATGATTGCTCCTACTATCCTAGATGTAGCTCATTTAACTGGCCTCCCCATTTTAGGCAACCAAATTCATGCTTTGCTTGAACCCCCAAATGTGACTTTCACTTTAAATACTGACATGAGCTATACAGAATTTACCAAAAAATACAAAGGCAAGCCTAGTTCCCCAGTCAAGGACCAAGAAAGAATTGCCTTCTACTTAGTTTGGCTTTGCCAATTCCTTTTCTGTGTTCCTGGATATAAGGTCACCAAAGAATACCTCCCCCTACCTTTATGTATCCAAGATGGCCAAGCTATGGCCTTTGCCCCTTACCTTCTTGGTACCCTTTACAAAGGGCTATTCTCTCTTGTAAACAAGAAAATTTTTGCCAACTGTGGTGGACCATTCTAGCTCTTCCAAGCTTGGTTATATGCCTATTTTCCTGAGGTACAACCCCCACCACCTAACACCATGAGGCCAATTCATCACTCCTATGCTGAACAACTTCTTACCTTCAATAGCAAGCCTACCCTTACTTTCACAACCCACCTTACCATGTTTTATAATCTTCCCTTTGATAGATCTCCTACCCTTTACAGATCATTCCACAATTTCCAATTCTCATCCAACAAACTTCCATTCTTTTTCACAGACCCCTCTGATTTGACCAATGACCAAATCAAGCACAAACTAAGACCTAGAGACACAGTCTGACCTATCGACATATCTTGGTTAGTTGTTCTATCTCTTTCATCAAAATGTCCAACTGTAGTTTTGAGATATATTGCCCCAACTAGTGTTCCAGGCAGTTTCGCCTTTCTCAAAGCATCCCATATCCTTGTTTCCACCCAAGTATCCATAAAGAAATTGGGCCAAGAATCAACTTTAAGGATTTTGATCAAGCTGAGTCCATCTTAACAGAAAACACTAGACTTCTCAAAGACTTTAATCCTTTCTTCTTCAAGCATGTCTCAAATTGTACCACCACTTTTGATCATTGGTGGAAACTCATGCCTGCAATCATCTTCTTCAAGCCACTTAAAATCTGCCTCCAAGATACTTCCATCGACAATCATGGCCCTACATCATCACCTTCTAAACTCAAGGCTGTAGGTACGATTCTATCTTCCATTTTACATGCCTATAGCCATAACTATCTCATGTTTTCTTTTCTTTCTTTCTTTTTAGGAATACTAACTTCTTTGATTTTTGGTAGCCAATGTTGAGCTTGCTACTGAACCCTTAGTCAGGGACCAGCATAAGGGCAAAGCTTCGATGGATCCAACTAGCCAAACAAAAGACACACCATCAATTCCCAAATTAATGGAGGACTCATTATCAGCCCTTCACACACAAGCACAAAGGGCCCAAAGAAGGATCACCACTTATACCCTTGTTGAGAGAGAAATAAGGGCAAAGAAAAGGCAAAAGCATCCAGCCATTCCTGCCCCTGAGGCAGATCCCAATAACTGGGACACACTCATTAGCCAAATAGTTGCCCAAATAGCCCCAAATCCCCCAAGGCAACTTTATCAGGCATGTTCTCTTGTCATTTCTTGTCACATCGCACCACATTAATTACATCTATGTTTGGCTGACATTCTCCTCTTTACGGAGAAAAATAAGAAGATTGCTTATCTTTACTGCTAATGACGAAGACACTCCTTCAAATTCTCCAATAAACCTCAATCCATCTTCTCTTTCTTCTACTAATGAACCAAAAGAACTAGTTCCGGAGCCCACTCCACAACCATCTCAGCAACAACCTATATCATAACCACTTCCACAGCCATCTTCACAGCCTTCACATTTTAAACCTTCCAATGAAGGTTCTTTACCCAGGGGCAACTGGACCCATTAATTTCCCTTCAGTCTTTACCCCTTAACCATCACCATCCAATTCATCCAGCTCTCAAACTTCAACCAAGCAATCGGAGATGATTGACATTGAGAATTCAACCAACAACCAATCAACTCCTTGTAGTTAGCAATCTTCTCTGCGAAATCCCAACATCACGTCCCCTCCATCAGATAATCAAATCACCCAGAGTAAGTGTAACTACTGCTGCAACTGAGCATCTATCCCTTTTATTTCTACTAATTTTAACCAATTGCTCTTTTGTTTTAAAAAAAAAATTAAAAAAAAAACTACAGGGACAGATACAAACACCGCACCACCCCCACTACTAAATGAACTAGAGAAAAATCCTAAGGATCCAAATACTACCACTACCTTTCCTACACTTGAGGCCACCACCTCAACAATTCCTGAACCAGCTCTTCCTACTACCATAACTTCAACAGAACAAAACCAGCCTCCAGCAAACATTTTATCCATTATAGAGAAGATATTACTTCCACCCTTAATTTCTTTATTTTCTATTACGTGCAAAATATACAAAATTACCAATCTATTACTATCGACAAGCCATCATTCCAACTCAAGATATTTGGGAAGAACTTTTTATCCTCCAACAACACCTAGACCAAATATCCTCATTTCCTCAAAGGCTCCATCACTTCCAAACTGAAACTCAACAAACCTTAACCACCTTCATCAACCTCATCAATATCCCACTTGAAGAAACAATCCTCAATCAATCTGATGAAGCTTTAGTCTGCCTTACTGTTGTCCTAAACTTTTCACCCAACCCTTTCAACTCAATCCAATTGAAACAACTGGTCAAACTCATCACAGAATGGCCAACTCTTTTGAAAATGGTTCAAACCTGTTCCAAAGACATCAAAATCAAAAAAGATTTTCTGATCAATGCCCAAACTATAACCTCCTCCTCCAAACTCAGTCATCAAACCTTCTTAGCCATTTCTGAGCAATTTCCAACACTTGTACTTGAAGAAGCCAAGCTTGTGGCAGAACTAGCCTCTGTTAGACAAAGAAAGCTTCATTTGCAACAGCAACATAACTAACTCAACCAAGAAGCAAGGACTATGCATTCTCAAATTACTCATGGTTCTTCCTGAATCCAAATTGTCAAAGCAGAGTTACACCAAGCTCAAACTATGCTGGCAGATGCCCAATAAGAATGGGGCCTTCTGCCCATTCTCTTTCCCATGACTTAGATTAGCTTTCTTTCTTTTGTATTGCATATAACATTTTATTGTCTCATGTAACTAGTAAACTACTGTACAGACCTCTTCATTAATGAATATCAATATTTTGTTTCGAATGGTCTATTGTACTCCTATGCAAACTTTCTTTCTTTGTGCATTGCTTTGCTTTGTTATGAATTAATTAACTCCCCTTGAAAGCTTCCCACATGGTGGGATAATACCTCTTGACTCCAACTGATATGCACCTCCCTTAAGGACTTTATGCCTAAAAGGGCCTTCCCAATTTGGTGATCACTTGCCAAATTCAGGGTCTTTTGTTCCTAATGGCAAAATGTTCTTCCACACCATGTCACTTAATCTAAAGATTTTCAATTTAACATTCTTGTTATAGACTCTTTCAATCTTTTTAATTTGAGACACCATACAATCAAAGGCATCAATCCTTTTGCACTCTACATCCTGTAACTCTATGAACATGGCCTCCACATACTCATCGACAGGAATATCATGGTATTTAGCCACTCTGCTAGATTTTACTATCATTTCTAAAGGTAAAACTATAGCCTGACCATAAACTAATTCATAAGGGGATGCTTGGATGCTATCCCTTTTTGAATTCCTATAGGCCCATAAAACCTCAGATAATAACTCATGCCAATCTCTTAGATTGTCTTTTATTACTTTACTCAATGTCACTTTGACTGTTTTGTTTGATGACTATGCTTGCCCATTTGCTTGGGCATAATATGGAGATGAGTTCAACATTTGAATGCCATATTCTTTGGCAAACTCCATTATCTCATCACCATTAAACACTGTCCCTCGATCAACAATAATTGTTTGTGGCAAGCCAAACCTACGAACTATGTGTTTCTTGATAAAATCAATCACATGAGACTGATTTACCACTTTTAATTGGACTGCCTCTTCCCACTTAGTGAAATAATCTGTAGCTACTAATATGAAGGCATGTTGTCCTGATGATGGAGGAAATATTTGGCCAATCAAATTCATTGCCCAACCTCTAAATGGACAAGGTTTGCCAATTGAATGCAAGTCCCTAGCTGGCACTTTTTGCACATTGCCATGTTTTTGGCATTGCTGACACCTTTTCGCATAATTGATGCAATCTTTCCTTATAGAGGGCCAAAAATACCCATGCCTCTTAATCAACCACCTCATCTTCTCACATGCTTGGTGAGCACCACAAATTCTTCATGGACCTTTACCATGACCAGCATTTGTTCCATCTCTCCAATACACCACAATATTAACCCATCTTGGGTCCTTCTAAATAGGTCATCTCCCATATTCACATAATTAATAGCCTGATACTTTGTTCTTCTATCTACTTTTGCCACTGGGTCCCCTAGATACTCAATCAAAGGTAACCTCCAATCATCTTCTAACACCTTCAAAGTCAATATTGCCAAGCCTTGCAACTGTCAACACCTAACACAAGGCATTGTTCTCTTCTAAATCCTAATTATTCTTTCCTGAAAACCATCTAGAATTCTCAAACCGGAAGCTGCCTGGGTCATTTTATTGGCCTCCTTATTCTCAAGTCTGAACATGTGTTCAAACTCCATTGTTTCGAAGCCGTTAACTAACTTCATTACCTGCTCTAAATATTCTCCAAGAACTGCACTATTACACTTATATTGGCCTATTACTTGCTTTATCACTAATTGTGAATCCCTAAACACTTTTAAGTGTGGAATCCTTGAACTTTTTGCCAATTCTAGGCCAATAATCAAGGCCTCATACTCTACCTAATTATTTGACAGCACGTGAGTTTGATTCAATTGGTAAGAGGACGGAAACACCTGTCCCTGAGGTGACACCAACACTACCCCAGTACCAATAACTTCTTCAGTCTTTGAACCATCAAACATTAACTTTTATGGTTCTCTTTCAACTGAAAATACCTCATACAAATCTACCTTGACAAGGCTACATGGATGCTCAGCCAAGAAATCTGCTAGTGCCTAGCCTTTCACAGCCTTTTAAGGCACATATTTGAAGCAATACTCAATTAAGGCCAACAATCATTTTTCGTGCCCCCTCAAAACTAGCTTGGATAACATATATTTTACCACATTAGTCTGAGCAATCACATTAACCTCTGCAAGCAACATGTAATGCGTCAGTTTGACGGTTGCAAAATACAAAGCTAGGCACAACTTCTCTACAAAGCTATACCAAGTCTCTACTTCATTCAACTTGCTACACAAGTAGTAAACAGCTTGCTCACACCTTGCTCATTGTCTTAAGCCAATTGACACCCAGTCGACTACTTTTCTATTGATATATACATCTTTAAGGGTTTTCCTTTAATGGGTGGCATCAAGACTGGAGGCTTAGATAAATAGTCTTTAATTGCATCAAATGCCTTTTGATGTTGACTCTTCCATCTAAAGTTTTTATTAGATCTCAACTTCAACAAAGGAGAAAAGACTAAAGTCTTTCCTGCCAAATTAGCAATGAATCTCCTTAAAAAATTAATTTGTGCACGGAAGCTTTGCAACTCCTTCTTATTTGATGGAGGTCGTGTTGCTCTAATAGCTTTAGCCTTGTTTGTATCCACCTCTATCCCCTTCTGATGGACCAAAAAACCCAAGAAATTACCAGCATACACCCCAAAAGCACACTTCAAATGGTTCATTTTCAACTGGTATTTCCTCATCCTCTAGAACACCCATCGAAGATGTTCTAAATGCTCTTCAAACTCATCAAACTTGGTTGCCACATCATCAATATATACCTCTAAAAATTTCCCAATTAGATCATGAATGATAAAATTCATGGCCCTCTGATAAGTGGCCCTTGCATTTTTAAGCCCAAAAGGCCACCCACTCACAGGTTCCTAAGGCCCCCAGGCATCTAAATGCAGTTTTATGAATATCATCTGGGCTAAGAAAGATCTGATTATATCTAGCATGGCCATCCGTGAATGACATAATCTTATGCCTTGCAGCTAAATCCACTAATAAATCTTCAATTGGCATGGGATACTCATCCTTAGGTGTTGCTAAGTTCAAATTCCTAAAATCAATGCATACTCTAATATTTCCATTCTCTTTAAGAACTGGAACTATATTTGATAGTCACTCCACATACCTGGCTGTTCTGATGAAACCAGCATTCAACAATCTTTCAATTTCATTTTTTACCATGAGAGTAACCTCATTTGTCATTCTTTTTGGAGGTTGCTTGTGTGGCACATAATTTGACTTTATTGGCAGTTTATGCTCAACCAAGGACCTATCCAGTCCTGGCATCTCATCATAACTACATGAAAAACAATCAGAATAATCTGAAATCAATCCAACTACCTTGACCTTACATTCATTAGGTAACAAAGCATTTACATAAGTAGGCCTCTTACAGGCATCATTTCTTAAGTTAAACTTCTCTAAAGGGTCTTGCACATCAGCCTTGAGACCATCAAGCTTTGCAGGACCCGCCTTTAGATTCTCATACTGCACCTCTTTATAATCTAGAGAGCTATCATCCACCACACATTCTGCCCAAAAATAGTGGGGCAACATACCACCTAACCTTCTTTCTAAAAATAAATAAAATAAGTCTAACAAAAGTACTTTTAATTACATCAGAATTATATTCACCCTCACTTTTCTTCATCTTCATCGGTAATGTCTTCAATTAGCACTTCATCTATAGGCCTGGTCTGCAAGACATTTGGCCTAGCCACTTCCTGGCCCATCTATCAAAAACCTTCCTCAACAAATTTCTAGAACTGGTCATAAGTCAATCCAATTCCTCTGGATTTCAGTTCTTCATTTTATAGCACAACAGGGCTAAATTCTTTAGCATATAACATAGTTTCTACATTGTGAATATCTGCCTTAAAGGGATTTGCCTATGCCCAAAAGACCTCCATGATTTGTCCTTCCTAACCTTCCACAGTTAAGTAAATCAAAGCCTGATAAAGGGAAGAAGGTACACAACCATCAGAATGAATCCAATCCCTTCCTATTAGCAGGTTATAATTTGAGGTAGAGTCAATCACAAAAAATGTTGCTCCCATCACCCTAGCTTCCACTTGCAATTGGAAAGCAATCACTCCTCTTGTATCAAAAGACCTACCTGAGAAATCACTCATAGATACATCAGAAGGGATTAAATCATCAGCAGCTTTACCAATTACACTTAAAATTCTGGTGGGCAAAATATTCATAATAGCCCCATTATCAATTAACACCCTAGTCAAAGGACAACCATTCAGGTGTGCACTCACATACAAAGGCCTCAGATGCCTCACCAATTCGAGCTTAGGTGACTGGAGTTCCATCTTCTCACCACTACTAGTTTTAACCACTCGAATGAACTTTCCAACCTCTTCTTTGGACTCATTCATCTATGTTACCATTATAACAGGCTCTGACAAGTTTTCTACATCTCCTTCTAATTGTTCTAACTGCCCAGGCCTTGCTTCAAACCTTCTTGGTAAAGCCAAAATCATATTACAATCGGTGTTTACAAGCAAAGAACCAAACCTATTGCCTCTAACTTCTCACCAAAATCCTCAGAACTTTCAAACTTTGTACTTTCCCTTGTGTCTTCCTTCTTATCGATAGGAACCTCATCTGACTTCCCTATCACAACATTCCCGCCAGTCATTACCTCATCCTCTTCACTTTTCTCACCTAACAGGAGTGTTTTAGATATTTGCTCCAACTGCCTCCTAATGAGAACCTTCTTAGGTATCTTATCTACTACTTTCTCTGTTTTGCTTAACTCACCACACTCTTCCTTATTTTTCTCTCTCTCCTAAATCAAATTGTTTTGGTCATCTCTCTTTGGATTATCTCCCTCCTTTGCTGACAACATAGCATGAAATTTTCTTTGCTCCCTTTTTACTTAAGTCCTAGTTAGACCCATAGGCTTCCAACTTGACAAAGGAAATTTTGGATGAACCACACCTTGCCAACCAGCATGTGTAGGTACTAATGGCTTCACCATCCATGGATGCATTGGGGAGTAAACTTTTGGAAATCTCACCCCTTGGCCATGAAACTGTCCTGGCCTGAAAAGCCTTTGACATTGGCCAATAAATGGCCTTTGAAATGGTCTTGGCATAAATACTGGTTTTTGAACATGACTAGAGCCACTATATGGCCTTTGATCTTTCAACTGTCTTACTTTAACTCTGACACCTCCTGTACCATGAATAGAAGGATATACAGGTTGCCATCTGAACAAAAATGGACCATCCTTTTCACTATATGACTTGTTGACAGGCCCAAAAATCCCAAGGTCCTGCCCATCGAACAATTAGTTGTCTTCATTGAAAATTTGAAAGTCACCTCCACCTAAGGTATTAAACCTTAAGCCATGATCCTTCACAGTGTCTTTCAACTTGTCAGCTAAAATTGCTCGCAATTTTTCCTTTTCAGTTCCACATCTAGAGCACACGAACTTGTCATTAATAATTTTCCTTCCCTTTTCCTGCTTCTCCTTGTGAATCCTCTCCAAATTAGACAAACAAACAGTTGGGTTTGGTGTCTTCCTTTTAATGTTAGTTGACACCATATGAATTGGTGCCATTTCTGGAAAAGGATTATTGTCGACTGCTATAACTCTCTTTTCCTCTCTGCATATTTCAACAGTCCCTTCTGCATTAAGTCCTGCACACAATCTAAAAGTTACACAATTGTTGGTAGAATGTCTAAAAGTATTATGCCATTTACAATATTTTTTTCCTACTATGTCTTTTGCTTTTAGAATTATATATCCACGGACAATGTTAAAATTTATTAGCTAATAATTCATCAAAAATGGCATCAGCCTTAGACAAATCAAAAGAATACTACCTAAATGTAGGGTTTGCATTTCTTTTGGGTAGCAGAGTTCCTGGCATGTTCACTGGTTTGTCCACTTTTCTCAAAGTCCCACAAACCACTGGTGTTTTGCTAACCACTTGAGCCACATCAACATCAATTTCTATTTCCACATCAACCTCTTGAAAATGAGTCCCATAAGAATTTGCATTCCTATGTCTCTCCTCTCTAAGTATTGATTCATATCTTGTTGCCCTAGATGACAACTCAAACAAGTCCCTAAATTCCATCCTTCCAAACTTCTTTCTTAACTCACATTCCAACCCATTTTGAGCCACTCTTACAATTTTAACCTTAGGTATATACATTCTACACCTGTTTTTTTCCCTCTTACATCTATCAATAAATTGTTCTGCATTCTCAAAAAACTTCTGCCTCATTTCAGATAAATCAACTAGAGTTACTTCAAGCTCTGCTCTATAAAACTGTGCATGCAACTGACTCTCCATTTCTATCCAAGTATGAACTGAATCAGTAGGCAAATTAATGAACCATGTGAGAGCAGTCCTAGACAGAGAATGTGGAAATAATCTCATTTTAAGTATGTCATTATTTCCTGTTTCTCCACATTGTAAAGTAAACCTCCTAATATGTTCAATTGTTGACTGGTTTTCCTTACCATGAAACAAGGAAAACTCAAGTACCCTATAGTTCCTAGGAAAAGGTTCCTCATCTACCCATTAAAGGTATGGTTCCCTAAACCTAGGCCTTTCAGGCCTTCTTATCCATGAACCATAAAGGTCTTGAACAATTTGAATAGCCTGGTCTTAAAGATTTTCACCATGATTAACGACATTTTGCCCCCCATACCCATAATTGTTCTCAAGAAATTCATGCCTATCGACATGTAAAGAGGGTGCTAGACCTCTTGGCCTTAGGCCATTACCAAATGGTTCATGATACATGTTAGGCCTGTGCATTTCAGGGTATCCACCCATATTACCATAATTATTTAGCACTTGGTGTCCATAACCCATATTATACAAAACATTTTAATTTTCAAAACCTTGATTATAATTTTCAAAACCCATATTATTTCTTGGCCTCATATTAGGATAACCATTAAATTCTGTGTTAAACAAATCTCTGTCTCGTACACCTTTTTAGCCATATAATGGATTAGAAAAAAAAAAAAAAAAAAAAAAACATTTGACCCAAGGTGTCCTCCAGGCCAATTTCCTTGAATTTTAACATTTGGGGTTTGAAATACCTCATGCATTCTTTCCTCTGTAGTTGGGTCCCTATAAAAGGACATTGGCTCACCCATAAATTGGGGTGGCACACCAGTTAGTGACACCATGTGTGTTCTTGAGGACACCTTCTGTGCTTTTACTTCATTCTGGCTTGCACACTCCACCGATGGAGCATTTAACACATTCCTCACTTCTCCTAGAAGGATATGGTTCTCATCTAGTGACTGGTTTGCTAGTGCATTCCTTATCTGAGCCACCAAAACCGTTGTTGGAATTTTGGCATGGCCACTTGTCTAGCCTTCTGTACCCACTGCTTGGCCACCCATCTGGCCTTTATGGGCCATTGCCTGGCCTACATGTTGAGCATCACCATTATCAACAAAGACTAAGTCCTGGTCCATTTCTTCTTCTTCAAACTCAGCAAGCCTCTTTTCAGCATGCTTATCAACTTGTTTCTTTGCCTTCACCATTTCTTGTCCAAATTATGCAAGATCGTCCCACTGGGCGTGCCAAAAATTGTTAGTAAAAATTATGCTAGGGCTGGATCGACAACAACTAAGCAGTAATTCAAACTACACAACTTAAATTAGAACAATCAAACAACTGTGGCTCTGGTTCTAATGCCTCAAAAGAATAAGGACTTCTTTGGATCAATTGATGACAACAAATTAAACAAGAAGGAAAACAAACTCTTTGTATCAACAGATGGTAACAAAGTAGATTGAATAACAAGAAAAAAATTTCTAATTATTGTATCAACGGATGGTAACAAGGTAGATTAAACAAACAAAAGCAACTTCATGCCGAAATTACTTATGGTCATCAAATTACAGACTACAATAGCAAAAACTACTCCTAAATTATGATCTCAACTACTCTTAGGCCTAAAAACTAAGTTGTTGTATTGTTGTTGATGTCTTCTCTTTCTCCAAACCTTTGGCCTTTATACTTCTTCTTTCTCACACCCCCATTATCTTCTCAATCTGCAATTGCTACTGTGTAACTGCTGCAACTGCTCCCTGGCTTTTAGGCCCTCAATTACATTAATCCTTCACTTCTGTCAGCCGATCTACTCATTCTTCAGGCTATCACATACCCACGAGTCCTTTTAAACTTCCCTCGACAGAAAAAAACTCCGAATTTGTTTCATGCTCCCTCTCAAAAGGATGCCCACTAAGTCCATGATTACTGCCAGTAACTGTTCCATCACTTCTAGTTGACCCACATACAAAAATCCACTTTCAACTGTTGGTCTTGATCCTCTAATGCTGGACATTCACTCTAGACTCGGCTACATGTGCTCCAGTAACTGAACTACCTATTGACAGGACTTGGCAAAAATAAGTGCAAACAAGAGTAAATATAATTCAGCTTGGATTTTTTCTCGGCGGTGCACGATTTGGTCTCAGATTTGCAACAAATTAGGGCTTCTGTTTCGGGTGCTTTGTGCTCTTGGGGAAACAACTGCTCTCTCTCTCTTTTGGGTGTATCTAGTGCTGTCTCATCGGTTGATTTTTATGGTGTGAGTTGTTTTACATTTTGAGTTAAAAGCTTTTCAACACTCGGCTGTGTGATGGGATTGCATATGATTAGTATCGGGTGAAATTAATTCATTATCAAACGAATTTAAATATATTTTAATAATTTAAATTATTTATTTTATATAATTAATTAAAAAAATATTTTTATAAAAAATTAGATTAATTCAATATAAGTGATCACATGATCAAATTACATATATATTATAACAAATGTATGGTCTATTCTTATAGACATGCCTATTGTATAAATAAAAATGATTTAATTGCATGACAATAGATGTCAGATCAACTTAATTTTTTATATAAATAATTTCCTTAGTTAATTTTTTGAAATGAATAGTTTAGATTACTATAATGGATCCAAATTAATCCCATAATGAGCCAATTTTACTCATAAATTAAGATGTACAATTTTAATAAATTCGGAGTGCTAACTTAATTAGAATTTAATGCGTTGATAAATTCGGAGTGCCAACTTAATTAGAATTTGATGCGTCAACAACGATGTAGTTATTCCCAATCTTAATTATGTATGTTATTTGTTTTACTTTTATTAATAAAATCCCCTTGTGTTTTGTTAATAAAAAATATACCTATACCAACATCCGAGTAGACATTTGTTGGGCTAGGCTAGGTCGACATAATAAAAGATTTAGTATTTGTTCAAACCTGATTTGTCTTTAATATTGGGTCGTTATATCTGTCCAATTTTGGCCTAAAAAATAATTATAAATTTTAAGTCTACTCATGAGGTTATATATGTTAAAAAAAATTAAAATATTTCATAATTAAATTCTATCACACATTATATTCTTAAATAATTATATTGAAATCATTATAAATTGAAAGATTTCTAAAATAAATTCAATCACACATTACCACAAACGTGAATTTAAATAAAATCAATAAAGATAAAGTTTAGATCTCAATTAAAAAAATATATATTTTATAATATATTATAATTAATTAATTAATTAATTAATTTAATAACAGGCTGAGGCCGAGCTGAATTGGGTTCAAAATATACATTTCAAATCCAACTAAATAATATATCGAGCTAAAAATGTTAATCTAATCTAACCATATAAGCTAAAAAATCTTTCTGAACTTTAAAAAAATAGAAGTAAACAGACTAAACGGGCCACCTGGTAGAGAAAAATGCTTCCGACCCCCAGTTTCCCCAAACACATGATAGTCACATGATAGTCACGTGACTATAAGACCCAAACACATATTCACATTTCAAAAATAATATGCTCCTCAAACACATATCTCTCTTCACTCCAACGATTGAGACGGCTGGACAGTAACAGCTAGTAACCCCCACTCCGACGCTGGCGACAACTCGTTCCCTTCACTCTAACGCCGATAGCTCGTTCCCTTCACTCGCGAATCTCTCTGTCTCTCTTTCCCTCTCATCCGACAAAGGACGATTAAGAGGTAAATTTCCCTACTGTCTCTGTGTTGAAGCCCTGACTCTCTCTGTGTCTCTTTCCCTCTCATCCCTCTTATCCGACAGGTATATCTGCGTATATATATATATATATATATATCTGTGAAGCCCAAACTCTCTCTATGTACATCTGCGTATATATATAAATATATATCTATGTATATCTGCGTAAAATTCTCGATTTAGTAGTTTTGACAATCTGATAAAGGAATTGAAAAATTAAAGTTTGGCCATTTGATTTGGGAATTGTGGCCTTTTCATTTGGAGTTTACCTTGCCATAAACCTGTTCGATGAAATTCCTCAACGAAATGTCGAAATTATGAAGACCTGAAAAAGCTTCTTATCCAAATTTTGTGGCTGCAAAAAATAAACTTGGCCAGCCTCTAACTAGTAAGCAAGTGAAACTCTTCTATCCTTGCATTACCCACTTCAAATTAATCAATAAACAAGCAAGTCAACAGTAGCTAGGTGTAGACGTCCCAGAACATCCTGGGAGGGAATCCCGTTTTGTTCATATGGGCCCACTACAGTTCAGGACTCAAATGTCACGGTCCTGTATCTAATCTCGCAGAGTGCAATGCAAGACCGATGAATCATCAAAGAGTCCAAATCCGGCAATTCGTTTTTGAAAACAGATTTTTTTGAAAGAAGTGCCAAACATGGACTGCTTTGCCAGATACAAAGTCGCCACCTAAATATATTTAGTTTGGGGAATTTAGGAAACCCTGACTCGTTTGCCTAAGGCCACGTGTCCGTCATCACCAAAGTTGCCTCAGCTCGGGAACTTGGGTACGATTGGGGAAGGTCACTTCGTGAGCACCCCCGCTCACCCAATCAAAGATCGGCCTCTACTAACCATGATATCGAGTTTTGACAACATTATGTGCTCTTATTCCGGTTATTAGCCTAGATTTACTATGTGATGCGCACAACATACAAGTATAGACTGGATTGCCTAAGTTGGAACAAAGCATCGCACATCCGTTTGTTTTGAAAATGGATTGAAGTTTGCTACTCGCAAGTAGGCTAAACACACGGGTTTCGACGAATTATTCCAACTCAAGCAACCCAACCTTCACCCACAAGCATTCTGGCAGGTATATCACATAAGCACATAGCCTCATGGTAAGCATGCTATCATGGCAGTCACTCACACACATGCAAGGATGCTAAAGCATAAACACTTACCGAGTACTCCAAGTCAAAACAGAAACTAGTTAGTAATCAATGCATGATCCTAGTTCATGTTAAGATGGCTAATGCAACACATGTAAAATGCAACTAGAAATAGGCTCGGCTATCCTAAGAATAGCATATGAGATGCTACAGCTAACACGTATTCAATTTGGAATTGGAATACATTACAGTTAGTATGATGCGCCGAGCCCGGTGCATGCAATACAGATGAATGATGCAAACATGCAAGCATGAGTATGCTAATTGAAACATACCCTAATCTAACCATCATAAGCTAGTAAATAAAAGGGAGAAAGACGTAGGGTTGGAAGACATACATCACACACACGCACACTTATTACAATTGTGCCCTCACTCGGAGGGTCCGAATAAATAAACAATCCGAATAAATAATTAACTACTCTAGCTGATTAAATATTACAAAACCCTAATTAATCAATAAATTAGCTAGAAAAGCAAATAAATTAGCATGTAAGCTAAATGGACCGCCTCAGTTCTGTTCTGAATGATGAAAGGTGTATGCATGCTCGAGTCGCCTTGTCGGTAAATTCCATCACGATGCCTCTCCTGACCCTTGTTTGCAATTGATCTCAGAAACTTGCACAAAGCTCTAGAAGGCTCAAACTCCACCTTGGGAAGGCCACTGACCAGTTATTAGCATGGGAGACCACTTGCCGACCACCCTTTGTGGTGGAGACCAAAGAGGGTGGTCGGCTTGCCAGAAAATCTGGTAGGCCGACCAGTTTCCACCTCTGGTTTCTGGTTTTTCTACAACAAAGGCAAGAGAGAGAAAAGGCAATGTATTTTCAACAAATGTGTGCATGACCACTCTCCCCGTCATTGCACAAGCTCTAGGGAGTGTAGTCCTCGATCCTCGTGCCATCAATCATGCATCTCTATGCATAATGGCCGAGGAGTCGAATTGCACGACTCAATGGGACATGAATGCACATATAAGCAACTAAAGCCAACGACTCTATCATGGATAGTCAAGAGAGTCGGAGACCGAGAATCGAGGCACGATCCGTCACATGGAGTACGAAGCGTCCCTCATTTCCCGTGTTTGGGCTAAACCCTACTCCAAACACAATGCAATATGCATGACATGCATGAATGCAACTCTAACATGCAACCTAGATGCAAATGCCACAGAATGACGCAAACATGCAAGGGATGACATGCAAACATGCTACTAGCATGCACAATGCTATGAAATAATCAATGGCATACTCAATGCAAGATGATTCCATATGGCATACGCAATGCATATGAAGACTAACAAACACAATGAAACGAACAAGGCATACACAATGCAATGATCATATCATGCAACAACGTGAACTAAATGGCATACACAATACAAGATGGGCTTAAACCAACATGAGTGGACCTCAGCCACACCCAAATCAGTGGCCATATGATGAAAATGAGACAACCAAAATACATGCAAACATGCACGGATGCAAAGGACTGATCCTAAGGCACAACATGCAACTCTAACAAAGTGTGGCAAAGGATGAAATATGGCATAGAATGGCACATGATCCAGCTCTGAAATATAATACACAATGGTCCCGAATCATGCAAACACTTCACACGATGCACGCTAAACGGCTCGAATACCGAAACTAGTGAAGTGCGTTACACTAGAGGTACACAAAGCAATGCACAAATGACAAAACCAACCCCAAACAGACCCTAGGCAGGTCCAAGACAGTGGGAAATTGGTCTAAAATGATGGCTCGGAATGCATTCAAATGAAGTCCATGCAATGGTCGGTAAATGAGGCATACAAGCCCGACTCTCTAATGCACTTAAAGAGTGGAAATCATGGGAATATGGCATGCATATAAACTCTGAAATATGATGTGCAATGGCCCCAAAACATGAAAACACCTAGTATATGCATGCGATGGACCTCAAAACTCAAAGTTAAGCATGGATATTGAACTACAGGCATGCAAAACAAACATCATTCGACCATGAGACCCAAAAACAGAGTTAAGGAAATCCAAAACATGCACAAAATAAGTTTAATGCGTGGCCAAAATATGCTAGGAAAGGCGGCCAAAACATCATGCAAAACAAGCTAGTAAACCATGATTTGCACTACAACTATATGAAGCACATGAGAGGTCACCAAACCAACCAAAAATAGAAGTATGCCATGCCAAATTATGACCAAAAATCCACTGAAACTCAGTCAATGCATGCAAGAATGATATGTCCCTTTGAAAGGCCAATAAGAGGGTTATTCTACACATGTATAATGGAC
The DNA here is from genome assembly GCF_055761805.1 of Camellia sinensis. Lineage (NCBI taxonomy): Eukaryota > Viridiplantae > Streptophyta > Magnoliopsida > Ericales > Theaceae > Camellia > Camellia sinensis. Next base: position 91,564,007 of record NC_138965.1, read on the forward strand.
GCACAAAATGGCAAAACCACCTCTAGACAGAGGTTATGAGGGCCCTAAAACACACTGAAAAGGGCCTGATGTGAGGCTAGGAAGCATGCAAATGAAGGCTCCATTGAAAGGCTATGAAGAGGATTACTCTACACATGCGAGATAGACACCTAACATGGAAAAAAAAAACTCTGGAAAGAGTTCATGCAGGTCATAAAACTCACAAATAATGGCCTGAAACATGCTCAAGAAGTGTGCACATATGGGCTCCTTTGTAAGGCCAATAATGCTAAAAAACAAGACAAGGGGTGAGAGGGTCACCCCTTTCTGATTTTGATGCTCAAAAACACTTGCTAGCCACTAACAATCTAGTGGCTAAAAGGCCAAACAAAGCACAATACAAAGGCCTTAGTGCATGGCTCAAAACAAGATGAAAACAAGCATACAAGGGGGTAGATGACCCCCAACAGAAAAATGACCTTAAACAAACTTCTTAAGAAGCTCAAAGTAAGACTTTTTTCAGTTTATGCCAAAGCCAAAATATGCTTGGAAATATAGCTAACATATGAAGCAAAATAAGGACCAAAAGGGGGATAAAAGAGTTACCCTTGTAGCCAAGAAAGACAGTCGCTTCTGAACCAAGAAAGTGGCTTCTCAACCTCTGAAAATAAGCTCCAAGGTGCTTAGATGGATGATGGAACGGTTAGGCTAAGAGGTGTAGTGCAAAGGGGCCAAGAACCTAGCACTTTTGGGACCAAAATAGAGAGATGTATGGAGATAGGTGTATGTATGCCTTGGTCAAAAAATCTAAACCCTGGCTTAAGAGGGAGAGGCTCCCTCTTATAGAAGAGGAGGTCCATAGCTTCTCTAAGAAGCTTGGAGCAAAGAGGCCAAGCTTCTAAAGGAAGCTAAACCAAAAGGGTCAAGCTTTTTGAAGAAGCTAGACCAAAGGGGTCAAGCTTCCTCAAGAAGCTAAACAAAAGGTCAAGCTTCTCTTAGAAGCTAAGAGTAAAGGACCAAGCTTCTTTAAGAAGCCAAAACAAGAGGGTCAAATCTCGGAGGATGGAGCAAATGCCTCCCAGCTGGCACAGCAGGATTGCACTCAGTGAGAAAAAAAATGAGAGAGGTGGCCGACCAGTTCAGGTGGTCGGCCGACCACTCCCCCTGGTCGGCCGACTAGGTTCAAAAGGGTCAAGCTCAAAAGGTGGTCAGCCTACCAGGATTGGTGGTCTCCCAGGTGAATGCAAATTAGTGGTGGTATGGGAGACCATAAATGGTGGCTCAAAAGTGAGGGAGACCACTTACCTGTCAAGAAAATCGGCCAACCGGAGAAAGGTGGTCTCCAAGAAAAAAAGGTGCTCTCCCACCCTACTACCACCTTCCTAACAATGAAACTAGGGTCCATGCAAAAAATGAACCCACACTGATGCGAAATGAAGGTTCGGGGGCCAAGACGCGCAGCCGGTAGCCCCGAAAACTGACTATTAAGCATCGAAAGTGGCGTGTGACAACGAAGGTGGTCTCCCGGGCCACAATGCCCCTCTAAGTAGAGGAAACAAGGTGTGTGCCAAAACCCGGAGCAAACGGAGGTAGTTAAGCGGTCCCGAACCGAGGCACACGGCCGACGGCTCAGAAAAATCGAAAACTGGTCTCCAAATGGGAAAAATGGCCTACGACCACGAAACGTAACCTACGGCCACTGAGAGATGGCCTACGAGACCTCTCCCTCCCTTTAGGAAGAAAAAACAGAGAAAACGGGACCTGGTTCCAAACCGAGGCAAGGCACGAAAAGGTTCCGAAGCCCGGAGGCAAGGCTCTCAGCCGAGACTTTGCAACCTCAGAACGAGCACAATATGCAACATCACCGAGCCCTCAGTTGGTGATGTCTGAGTCTTAAGGTCGGTCAAAAATGGGGTGTCTACAGTTGCCCTTCTTTGACAGAACTCGAAAGTCATAAGTGACGGGAGTGAATGTCAAAGCCCAGAGACGACCCATTTTTGACAAGGCTGAAGACTTAGACAAATAGGCAAGATAAAAGAAATGCGCCCGCAGGCATGACCGCAGGTGGGGGCAAAATGCAAGGGACATGCACAAAGCCGAACATAACTTATGATCATGCAAAGGAAGCTGTAATGAAGCACATGCACACAATAAATGTAACAATTTAAGCAAGCGAATAAAAACCAAACTACATTACATGCAGAAAGGATATAAGAAGATCAAGCAATCTTAGCGAGCATGTGCGATAGATACACAAAAGTGGACGAGGTGTGATAGATACACAGAGTGAGTAAGCATGTGCGATAGATACACAAAGCGAGTGTAGTGATAGATACACTAAAATGAACATGTGATGGATACACAAAGCGTACGTGTGATGGATACACAAAGTAAACGTGTGATGGATACACAAAGTAAACGTGTGATGGATACACAAAGTAAACGTGTGATGGATACACAAAGCGAGCGTATGATAGATACACAAAGGGTGAACACAAAGTGTGATAGATGCAATTAGTGAACAAAGCCTGATGGATACACAAAAGGTGAACACAAAGTGTGATAGATGCACTAAGTGAACCAGTGTAATGGATACACAAAAGGTGAGCACGAAGTGTGATAGATGCACTAAGTGAACAAGTGTGATGGATACACTAAAGGTGAACACGAAGTGTGATAGATGCACTAAGTGAAAAAGTGTGATGGATACACAAAAGGTGAATACGAAGTGTGATAGATGCACTAAGTGAACAAGTATAATAGATACACTAAAGGTGAACACGAAGTGTGATAGATGTACTAAGTGAACAAGTGTGACGGATACACAAAAGGTGAACACAAAGTGTGATAGATGCACTGAGTGAACAAAGTATGATAGATACACTAAAAGTGAACACAAAGTGTGATAGATTCACTATGTGAACAAAGTATGATAGATACACTAAAGGTGAACACAAAGTGTGATAGATTCACTATGCGAACAGAGTATGATAGATACACTAAAGGTGAACACAAAGTGCGATAGATGCACTATGTGAACAGAGTATGATAGATACACTAAAAGTGAACACAATGTGTGATAGATGCACTATGTGAACAAAGTATGATAGATATACTAAAAGTGAACACAAAGTGTGATAGATGCACTATGTGAACAAAGTATGATAGATACACTAAAGGTGAACACAAACTGTGATAGATGCACTATGTGAACAAAGTTTGATAGATATACTAAAAGTGAAAACAAAGTGTAATAGATGCACTATGTGAACAGAGTAGGATAGATATACTAAAAGTGAACACAAAGTGTGATAGATGCACTATGTGAACAGAGTATGATAGATATAATAAAGGTGAATGATGTGTGATGGATACACTAAGAGAGTAAAGTAAATGAAGTAGATGAAGTAAATGAAGTGCGATGGATACACTAAAGTAAATGAATTGTGATGGATACACTAAAGAAAACAAAGTAAATGAAGTGTGATGGATACACTAAGCGAATGAAGTGTGATTGATACACTAAGTGAATGATCTTAAACGGAACTTCTTTGAATGAACCGTACATACAATATCGTGCATGAATGAGAAAGAAACATGATAGGTACAATGCAATACAATGCATGATGTTTAAGGAATGCAATAAACAAACCTAGCGGCGCTTTAGAAAGCACCTCATGGGGTGAGTGGCGATGAACCGCTCTACTTTGACGGGGATCTCCCTTCGTGCTCTTCAAACACTTACCTTCAACTCACAGTACAAAGGCTCTGAAATATTGACAAGGGTTCTTCATGTAGAACACTTTGGATGCTTTCTTTCTTCCTGATTGTATTCACAACTTTACCAATTCTCCAACGGGGTGACAGACTAGGTTGGTTCGGTATCCAGAATTGAGGTGCATACACGCTATCTCAACCTATGGGGCTTCCATACAGATTTCAAGCCGAGGACATGCCTCTGGGTATTTAAACCAGACTTTAGTCTCGGAAATCCCGAACCTTTGCGTTCTAGGCAATAGCCATTCGAACTCTAGTTTCCACCGTCGCAGTTGGTCTCTTAGGAACTCATTGCGAACATAGCCAAGATGCCTCTGGCAGGGAATGGTACTTAGGGAGAGCACTGATCGCCATTCTGGCTTGAAGTAAACTTGATCTTGAGCTTGAGGTAGAGGCACACTCATACTTCGGAGCATCGACAAGACCTGAAGAGGTACACACGGAACGCAATCTCGGAACTTACTAAAGTTAAAACAAACTCAGATGCTCGACATTTCCTCTTTTCTCTTGCTTTGCAGTCTGGAACCTATATAGCTTCAGATAGGTCCTGGTTTTACTATTCGCGCATGACTTGGGTTGAACCCTGCGGTTTTATGAAAGAACGAATCTTGTTTTGCACAGATGTGGAGAACGGCATGGCACTCGGAGTGTAAAACGATTTTATTTTTGAAATTGAGAGATGAGTTTTTGACCGGGGTATTGAGCCTACGACTGAACACAACGCACTACGACTTAACAACGGAAAACAAAAGGTAAACAACCTAAACACATCGAGTAACACTCGAAACGACTCAAAAAAAGAATCAAGATAAAACAAAAAGACACGACGCTCAGATGTGCACAGGGAGCCTGTTTCACCGGGTATTGTTTCCCACCCTTTCTCACTTGTGATTCTCACATCACTTGGCACTCAATCTCTAGTTTTCTGAAAAAGCCTTTTTCTTACTTTTTCTCTCAACGCACATCTCTCTATTCTTCAATATCTCATTTCTTTGTCCCTTCCCTGGGTGGTTGATGGATAAACAAGAAGTTGCGGGCTCTTGCCCCTAGCATTCTGCTAGATTCTCTTTCTTCTGCTCACAATAGCGAACTTCTCCCACAGAGAGGTTGTGCTACAACTGGGTGTGTAGCAAATTTGCAGCTGACATCGGTTGACGATGCTCCGCTGGGGAGTTTAGATGTGATTAGATCTGTCCAGATGAGAGAATGGAATATCCTGCTCCATTCCGGTTCGTGCTTCGCACTTAGCTTGATACCTCGCTGTTGAAGGATGAGAGAACTTTCGGCATTTTGCTGTTAGTTTCTGTTGTGCCCTTTTCTGGCAGATACGGTGCCCTTTCTGGCAAGTATGTTGACAATGGGGAAAAGACAGAACACCTGACTTAACTATGCCCCTACTTCATTATTTTGACTATTTTTTTTTTGTTTTTGACATTCTGCTAAAGCAATTTTGACCAACATGAGAGTTAGATTAACATGCTTGTTCGATTTTCTGATTTGAAACCATGCAAGTTAGGTTATGAGCACTGAAAATTTTCCTTTTTTGGGGTCCAAGAAATGGTCTAGCTTTTAGAAAAATAGAATAATTTTTGAGAGAATTAGTCAACCTCAGTAAAAATTCTCGAAAACTATTTTTGCAACCGACCACTGCTCAACTAGCACGGAACCTACTCTTGAGATGCACGACCTCGGACCCATAAACAATGGAAAATTGCCCCTTGTTTGAACGGCACTGCATGGCAACTGAAAGTTGCCCCTAGTCTGAATAGCACCGCAGCACATTGTATGGCAACGGAAAATTGCCCCTTGTTTCAATGGCACCGTAGTGCATTGTAATCAGTCTTTAGAGTGACGATCACAACCGAATTCTCGGATACAGAGAAGACAAAGACCAGAACCGTCATATGGACACAATCGAATTTGAAGTGTTTTACGGATGGACTTCAGAATTAAGTTGCCTACGTATCCCAAAGATGGGAATCAAGCCTTACGTAGTTCGGGTTAAGGTACACTCGGGTATTAACCTCTCCTTTTGCGCCCTAACTTTTGCCAAGGCCACCCTTTCTAGGTTTTCAACCTTGCGAGCTTTGTTTTTCTTTTCTTTTTAATTTCTTTTTTTCATCTTCTCTTTGCATTTTTATTTTTCTCTTTTTTCATTCTTTTCTTTTTTTTTTCTCTTTTTTTTTTATTTTTTCTTTTTTCATTCTTTGCTTTGCTCTAACTTTTGCCTAGGTCGCCCTTTCGGGTTTTCGACCCAGCGAGCCTCTCAAGGGTAAAAGTGTAGCTTTGTCCATGTTGAATGGTTTGAGATCTCAGAGCCATCTGAATCCAAAAGAATGGCTGTTGTTCGCTGATGATGTAAAAGTCCATCTAATGGAGGGTGAATTTGCCCCTAGTGTTGTGGATAGGAACTTGGTTGTCCTTCAGCAATACTTTCGTCTTTCCCCCTTCTGGAATTTGGCATTCTTTCCAGTCTTCCCTGGTTTGCAGAAAAGACTCATATTTCGCTCTTCAAGCACATCTCACATTTTTGCCCCTAGTTCGAGGGGCGTTTCTGATCTAGCTTCGCAAGCTTCTTGATTTGACTTTTCTTGCTCCTAGTTCGCGGGCTGCTTCAAATCTGGCCACACAGGCCTCATATCATGATTGGCCTTGGAACATTCTGAATCCAAGTTCAAGGTTTGAAATCAAGAGGGATCGAGTCTTGAGGCTAAGAGCGATCCTAAGTTGCACAATCTCAAGAGCGATTCCACACAGGTCTTCGCAGGACTGCGCAAAACATTTTTTTGAATTTTTTTGAGAAAGCTACTGGTCACTCGCGCTGAAGACAATGCAAAACCAATCTGGATCAAGCCAGGATCCTTCTCAGTGCTGACGTTAACAAGCATGATTTCATTCATTAAGGGCTTAGCATGCCTCTATTTCTCTCAATTGATCAAATTTTTTGCAAATCCCAAGAAATTCCTTCCTCTTTGTTTTCATCACAATGTTCAAAAAGCTTTGAAAAAACTCAGGTCAATGCAATGATTTCAAAGCACAGAAAAGACACAGTCCTGGTCAAATACTACCATCTTATTCAAAACTTCTGGCACAACTGGTACAAGGCAGAAGCAAACACAAGAGTGTGAAAATCACTGTTGTTTCATTCAAAATCTATTGGCATAATTGGCTCCAAGGCAGAAACAGACTCAAAAGAAAACGTAAAGAAAAACACAAAATAAGCAAGTGATGTCCGAGGTAACACCCCTGAAATCACCCGACTCTAACAAAACAGGACTGACTCGATACAACAAGACAGACCCAACTGACTCAGTACAAAAAGACTGACTATGCACAAAACAACAAAACTGACCCAATACCCAAGTCAGAAAGTACAAAAACTAGCATTCACAAATGCTCAAAACAGTGCGTGCCATGCGCCACATCTGGAGTAAACTGAGCGTTGCCCGTAGGTGGTTCATCCCCTGATCACGTCACATTATCCCCCACAAGTTTACTGATAAAGTGTCGATAGACTTTGCTGAGCTGGTGCGGCGATGACCTTGTTGTCAAACAGATCTTGTACATCATGGCGAAGACGAAAGCAACTGTCAGTGTCATGACTGGTTTGTTGATGGTAGGCACAGTATTTAGTGTGGTCATGCTTTGGAGGGATAGGATCGGGTAGAGGCCGTTGTTCCAATGGTTTCAGATATCCCTTCCGGAGTAAGGCCTCTAGAGCTTTTGACAAAGCCATATAAAATGGGGTAAAAACCCTCTTGACTCGAGGTGGATATTTGGTTTTTTGTGAGCTACTTCCGGACACACCGGTGAATGAGGTAGCTGTTTTTTATGCGGTGGTGGTAACCATGCCCACTTCAGAAGATCTTGCACCTGCATCACCACTGGTGGTTGCATTCGGACTGCGGGAAAACGCCCTCCTGGGCTGCTCCTTCTCCTAGTCAATGAGGCCCTGCTTCATAGCATCCTGAATTTGTACCCCCATCTCATGTAAATTTGAAAAGGTGGGGAAGGGGAGAACAATCATTTTCTGCATAAGCTTGGGCTGGAGATTGCGCACAATCATCTGAATCTGATCTTTGTCAGTGAGCCTAGTGGTCATCATTGAGGCCTTGGCCCTCCACCGGGTTACGAAGTCAGAAAAACTCTCCTTAGGCTCCTGCCTAGTCATCTTGAGATCACGGGTTGTGACCCCGATCTGTGTATTATAGGAGTACTGAGCGTCAAAAGCCTCGGCCATCTTATCCCAATTCCTTTTAACATCGTCTTCAAGTTTTGCATACCAGATGGCCGCCAAACCCGATAGGGTCCGGCCGAATAAAGAAAGCTTCTGTAGTCTGGCCTTAATATGTCTGAAAATAGCCGTAAGTGCAACATGGGATCCCCAGACCCGTCAAAGCGGTTAATATGTGGCATTTTAAAGCGGTCTGGCAGCGTCACGGCTGCATCGGTATACGCATCCTCAATGTCCGGGATGGACTTGACGCCCTGAGATTTCTTGAACAGCTTTTCAAGCTTGCTCACCTTCAATGCTGTGGGGTCCACCTCGAACACAAATGGAGAATCCGGCAGGTTGGTGGGTGTTTTGGATAATTGGGGTAGGATTGGGGGTGGAGCCGGTCCTGTCGGAATGTCCGTATCTCCCTGGACATTTGGTGCCTCCTCGGGTGCTGGAGCTCCTGGTGGGGGAGGAGCTTGATGCGAAGCAGATGCTCCGTTTTACTGTTGCAGCCTGGTGATTAGCCCAGCCTGCTGGGCCATGATCGCAACCTGCTGTTTGGCAAATTTCGTCTGGTGGGCAGCGTCTTGCTGCATGAGTTTCATACTTTCTTGGAGTTGACGCATCATTTCCTCCATCCTTGCCATGTTCTGTTGTTTCGGCTGACTGACTGGTATATCTATCTCTGTGATAAAAACTGAGGCCTCAACCTGACTGTTCACTGGTGGGGTGGATAAGGGCCACTGATCTAGTAACTGCTGAACTGGTGATCTATGCCTGACTGGCCCTTTTACCCTGCCTCTGGCAAAGGAACACTGATTGCCCTTGAATTGAATCTCTAACCTGACAAAGTCTATCAGCACAAGCCCAATGTACCGGGGATATTGGAGCCTTCTGAAGCTATGGTTCTGAGACTACCTTGCAAAACAAGAAAATTGACAACAGCTTAGCCTGATTTCACCAAAACAGATATGAGCAAAGCTGAATAACTGTGCTCTCTACTAGATTCTGCCCCAAATTCTGCCTGTAAGCTGATACCCTCAGGTCCAACCGATTCCCCACATACTGACGCCCTCGGGCCTGCAAGAGACATACTTTAACAGCACATAGCAGGCAAATGAGAGCCAAAACACCCTTATGTTGGGGTAGGGTTTCCCTGTCCTATTTTGTTAGGGACTAGGGTTACACTACGCACGCAACGGTTTCAAACAACCTATAATCGGGTAAGCAACATGTCCTAGCTTTGGAATAGTCACTATGGATTCCGAATATGCACTAGGTCGAATGGTCAAAAATGGTGCCCCGGTAAAATCGGGGTTTGTGTTCCCGTCATGGCAGAGCCCGCAACCAGTCAGCCTTATGGCACGCTTCTCGAAGCAAGCCTCCGGTAAACCATTCAGGAATAGCATACGGCAAACACGGTGTCCTAGGCGCACCGATGCACATGCAATGCAAAGAAACACATAAGTGTAGTCAAAACACGATATCATGAGTTCGAGTCAAGTTCTCTAACTCCCTAACAGAGTCGCCAGAAACTGTAGACGTCCCTGAACGTCCTGGGAGGGAATCCCGTTTTGTTCATATGGGCTCACTACAGTTCAGGACTCAAATGTCACGGTCCTGTATCTAATCTCCCAAAGTGCAATGCAAGACCGATGAATCATCAAAGAGTCCAAATCCAGCAAATCATTTTTGAAAACAGATTTTTTTGAAAAAAGTGCCAAACATGGACTGCTTTGCCAGATACAGAGTCGCCACCTATATATTTTATTTTGGGAAATTTAGGAAACCCTGACTCGTTTGCCTAAGGCCACGTGTCCGTCATCACCAAAGTTGCCTCGGCTCGGGAACTTAGATACGATTAGGGAAGGTCACTTCGTGAGCACCCCCGCTCGCTTGATCAAAGATCGGCCTCTACTAACCATGATATTGAGTTTTGAAAACATTATGTGCTCTTATTCCGGTTATTAGCCTAGATTTACTATGTGATGCGCACAGCATACAAGTAAAGACTGGATTGCCTAAGTTGGAACAAAGCATCGCACATCCGTTTGTTTTGAAAATGGATTGAAGTTTGCTACTCGCAAGTAGGCTAAAACACGGGTTTCGACGAATTATTCCAACTCAAGCAACCCAACCTTCACCCACAAGCATTCTGGCAGGTATATCACATAAACACATAGCCTTATGGTAAGCATGCTATCATGGCAGTCACTCACACACATGCAAGGATGCTAAAGCATAAACACTTACCGAGTACTCCAAGCCAAAACAGAAACTAGTTAGTAATCAATGCATGATCCTAGTTCTTGTTAAGATGGTTAATGCAACACATGTAAAATGCAACTAGAAATAGGCTCGGCTATCCTAAGAATAGCATATGAGATGCTACAGCTAACACGTATTCAATTTGGAATTGGAATACAATGCAGTTAGTATGATGCGTCGAGCCCGGTGCATGCAATACAGATGAATGATGCAAACATGCAAGCATGAGTATGCTAATTGAAACATGCCCTAATCTAACCATCATAAGTTGGTAAATAAAAGGGAGAAAGACGTAGGGTTGGAAGACATACATCACACACACGCACACTTATTACAATTGTGTCCTCGCTCGGAGGGTCCGATTAAATAATACAGTCCGAATAAATAATTAACTACTTGTAGACACCCCATTTTTGACCGACCTTAAGACTCAGATGTCACCGATTGAGCGCTTGGTGATGTTGTATATCGTGCTCGTTCAGAAGTTTTAGAGTCTCGGCTGCGAGCCTTGCCTCTGGACTTTCGGACTCTTTCATGCTTTGCCTCGGTTTGCGAACCAGGCTCTGTTTTCTCTATTTTCTCTTCTCAAAGGGAGGGAGAGGTCTCGTAGACCATCTCTCAGTGGCCGTAGGCTACGTTTCATGGTCGTAGGTCATTTTGCCCGTTTGGAGTCCAGTTTCTGGTTTTTCGGAGCTGTTGGCTGTGTGCCTTGGTTCAGGACCGCTTAACCACCTCCGTTTGCCCCGATTTTTGGCATACATCTTGTTTGCTCCCTTTTGAGGGACACTGTGGCCCAAAAAACCAACTTCGTGGTCGGACACCACTTCCGGTACCTAACAGTCAGTTTTCGGGGTTTCGGGCTGCGCGTTTCGGCCCCCGAACCTTCATTTTGCATCGGTTTGGGCTCATTTTTGGTAGGGACCTCCGTTTCATTGGTAAGAAGGCCGTAGAAGGGTGGGAGGCCAACAATTGTTCAGACAACCAGTTTTATTCCTCCATCGCCCTCCGTCGCCCGTTTGTTCTCACTTAAAAGCCAATGTTGACCACCCTTGGGCCATTTTCTTGCACCCTAAACCCCATATTTGTGATGTACACATCTGGGAGGCCACCAATATTTGGTGGCCGGCCAGTAATTGCTTTTGAACCTTTTGAACCCCTCCTAAAAGTGCCCTTTTCTCTCTCCTGGTTTATTCTCTCCAGTTTTTGACCACATGGTTGTGTTGTGCACACATGAGAGGCTCCTTTTTTGATATGGCCGGCCACTAATTCTCATTGAACCTTTTGACCCTTGGCTGGCCGATCGTGGGAAGAGCCGGCCGGCCACCTGCAACCTCAATAACCAGCCGGCCTTGCTCCTTGCTGCAGATACAGTTCAAATATGCATCTCTTTTCCCCCCAGATTTTGTATCCGGGGGGCCAACTTTTTAGGGGGAAACTTGAATTGTTTTCCCCCCGATTTTTCCACCCTTTTCTCCCCCTCTTTTGCCTATAAAACCAGCCTCCCAGCTCTGGTTTAGGGGTTAGAAAATTTTCCCTTTGAGCTCCCATATTGTATCTCTCTCCCTCTACACTTCCAAGCTTCAAACCTCTCAAGTCCTACACTCATTTCTACACCACCACCTAACACCACACCACCACTCCATTCCAGCAGCTTGGAGGGCCTTCTCAGAGCTTTGGAGGCACCTTTTCTCAAGCCAAAAGGCTGCTAAAGTTTGGTCTTCAAGGGTGAGCAACATTTCCTCTCTTTTAAGCTTATTTTTGTATCCTTTCTAAGCCATACATGCTTGCATATTTGGGCTCCGACCCTAACTGAAAATAGAATTTTTTTGAGCTCTTTTTCATGTTGGTTTAAGGGCCTCTCACTGTTTGAGGCTTCCTTCTACCACTTGCTTCATTACCCCTATTGTGTGCCTATTTCTTGTGTAGTATTTTTGGCCTACGTGTAAACTGTTTTGAGATCTGTCATAAACTGTAAAGTGGATTATTTTGAGCCCTTATTAAACATTGTCTAAGGGCTCATCATTGTTTGAGGCTTCCATTTTCCACTTGCCTTTATATCCCTATTTTGGCCTTTTTTTTTGCATGATTTGTTAGCCCCTTGTGATTATTTTTTTAGGATTTGGTCTGAACTGTAAATGGCCTTATTTTGACCCCCTCTTCATGTTTTATCAAGGGACTTTTTCTGTTTGAGGCTTCCCTTTTGCACTTTGTGTTTAAGCCTCTTTTTAGGCCTTATTTTGCATAATATTTGAGGCTTGCTTATGCACTGTTTTGGGTTTGATCATAAACTGTAAAATGCCATGTTTTGGGTCCCTATTCAATATTGTTGAAGGGCCCTCTCTTGTTTGGGGCCAGCAGCTCTGACTTGCTTCTTTATCTCACATTTAGGGCCATTTTTCCATGCTAGCTTAGCCCCATTTGTGTTCATTGTTTGGCCTTGCTTAAAACTGTAAAAATGCTTGTTTTGGGGCTGCCTTGAATCTTTCTTCACATTTCATGTTCAACTAATGCATGTTTTGTATAGCTATAGGCCAATGCATATGCCTAGTTTTGTGTTTCGGGTTCATTCCGTGCATCGGGTGCCATGTTTCCATGATTCGGGGCTGTTTTGGGTCATATTTTAGTGCTGAAATTTGCATGCTAGTATTCCATATTCCATGCCTTGCCATGTCTTGTTAGAGTGGCATTTGTGCCTTAGGTTCGGTCCTCGGTTTGCGTGCACGCATCTCGAGAGTCTCATTTTCATCTTATGGCCTCTTATGTGAGTGTGGTTGAGGTCCACTCATATTGGTATAAGCCCATTATGCATTGTGTATGCCATTTCATTTCATAGCATTGTGTATGCTAGGTTGCATGTTAGCCAATTGTGTATGCTATGTTACCTCGTGCATCGTGTATGCCATTCCATAGCATTGTGCATGCTAGGTTGTGTATTAGTTGCATTCATGCATGTCATGCATATTACATTGTGCTTGGGATAGGAGTTAGCCCTAGCACGGGAAACGAGGGACGTTTCGTACTTCGAGTGACGGAACGTGTCTCAATTCCCAGCCACCGACACTCCGGATTATCCATGATGGAGTTTAGGTTTTGTTGTGTTTATGTGTGCATTCATTCCATATTGAGTCGTGCAATTCGACTCCTCGGCCATCATGTATCGATATGCATGATTGATGGCACGAGGATCGAGGCATGCATACATTTATGAAAATACATTGCCATGCCCCTTTTCGGTTCTCTGTTGCATCAAATCAAGAATCAGTAGCCTTCTAGAGCTTGGCACGCATTCCAAGAATAAATTGCAAACAGAGGCTAATCGGGGCATCGCCGTGGATTTCTGCGCAAGGCAACCCGGACATGCATCATCCATCATCTGAAGAAGAGTCAAGGCAGTCCATGGTTTGCATGCCAGTTTATTATTTTCTTAGTTAATTTGGTAATTAATTAGGATTTTTGCAATTATTCGGACTGTATTATTTGGGACTGTATTATTCTTTCGGACCCTCTGCGCGAGGGCACAACTGTAACAAGTGTGCGTGTGTGTGATGTATGTCTTCCAACCCCACGTCTTTCTCCCTTTTATTTACCCGCTTATGATGGTTAGATTAGGGCATGTTTCAATTAGCATACAGTATGATAGCATGTTTGCATTCATTCATCTGTTTTGCATGCACCGGGCTCGGCGCATCATACTAACTGCATTGTATTTTCAATTCCAAGTTGAATACATGTTAGCTGTAGCATTTCATATGCCATGTTTAGAATAGCCGAGCCTGCTATAGTTGCATTTTTTCATGTGTTGCATTAGGCACTTCTGTATAGTTAGGATCATGCATGGATTTCTAACCTAGCTTCTGTTTTGGCTTAGAGTACTCGGTAAGTTTTATGCTTTAGCATCCTTGCATGCGTGTGAGTGACTGCCATGAATAGCATGCTTACCATGAGGCTATATGCTTATGTGATATAACTGCCTGAATGCCTGTGGGTGAAGGTTGGGTTATTTGAATTAGAACAATTCATCAAATGTGTGTTTTAAGCCCACTAGATAGTGGCAAAATCATGTTTTTCTAAGCCCACCTGAGGGTGGCAAATCCACGTCTTAGCCTACTTGCGAGTAGCACCATCAAACCATTTTCAAACAAACAAACACGAAATGTTTTGTTCCAATTCAGATGATCCAGTCTATACTTGTATGTTGTGCGCATCACATAGTAAATCTAGGCTAATAACCGGAATAAGAACACACAATGTTTTCAAAACTTGATATCATGGTTAGTAGAGGCCGATCTTTGATCGGGCGAGCGGGGGTGCTCACGAAGTGACCTTCCCCAATCGTACCCCAGTTCCCGAGCTGAGGCAACTTTGGTGATGACGGACACGTGGCCTTAGGCAAACGAGTCAGGGTTTCCTAAATTTCTCAAAATAAAATATTTAGGTGGCGACTCTGTATTTGGCAAAGAAGTCCATGTTTGGCACTTCTTTCAAAATATGTTTTCTCAAAATGATTTGCCAGATTTGGACTCTTTAGTTCAGATTAAGAACCGTGACAATTTTAGAGTCCGAACTGTAGCGAGCCCAATATCAAACCGAACGGGAGCTCATCCCTTCCGGGGCGTTCGGGGATGTCTATAGTTTCTGACGACTCTGCTGGGGACTTAGAGAACTTGACTCAAACTCATGATATTTGGTTTTGACTACAATTGTGTGTTTCTTTACATTGCATTTGCATTGGTGCGCCTAGGACACCGTGTTTGCCATCTGCTATTCCTGAACGGTTTGCCGGAGCTCTTGGTGATGTTGCATATCGTGCTCGTTCAGAGGTTTCAGAGTCTCGGCTGCGAGCCTTGCCTCCCGACTTCCGGACTCTTTGGTGCTTTGCCTCGGTTTGCGAACCAAGCTCTGTTTTCTCTATTTTCTCTTCCCGAAGGGAGGGAGAGGTCCCGTATATCATCTCTCAGTGGCCGTAGGCTACGTTTCGTGGTTGTAGGCCATTTTGCCCGTTTGGAGTACGGTTTCCGATTTTTCGGAGCCGTTGGCCGTGTGCCTCGGTTCGGGACCGCTTAACCACCTCCGTTTGCTCCATATTTTGGTATACATCTTATTTTCTCCCTTTTGAGGGACACTATGGCTCGAGAAACCAACTTCGTGGTCGAACACCACTTCTGGTGCCTAACAGTCAGTTTTCGGGGCCTCGGGCTGCGCGTTTCGGCCCCCGAACTTTCATTCTGCATCAGTTTGGGTTCATTTTTGGCAGGGACCATTGTTTCATTGGTAAGAAGGCCGTAGAAGGGTGGGAGGCCAGCAATTGGTCAGACAACCATTTTTATTTCTCCGTCGCCCGTTTTTCCTCACTTCAAAGCCAATGTTGACCACCCTTGGGCCATTTTCTTGCACCCTAAACCCCATATTTGTGATGTACACATCTGGGAGGCCACCAATATTTGCTGGCCGGCCAGTAATTGCTTTTGAACCTTTTGAACCCCGTTTGAAAATTGGGTTGTTCTCTCTCCTGGTTCATTGTCTCCAGTTTTTAACCACTTGATTGTGTTGTGCACACCTGAGAGGCTACCTTTTTGGTATGGCCGACCACTAATTCTCATTGAACCTTTTGACCCTTGGCCGGCCAGCCATGGGAGGTAGCCGGCCGGCCACCTAAACCCTAGATAACTGGCCGGCCAGAATCCTTGCATCAAGTACAGTGCAGATACACCCTCCTTTTCCCCCCAGATTCTGTATCCGGGGGGGCCAACTTTTGGAGGGAAACTTGGCTTCATTTCCCTCCATTTTCCCCCCTTTTTTCCCCCTCTCTTGCCTATATAACCAGCCTCCTAACTCTGTAATAAGGGTTAGAAAAATCACCTTTGAGCTCCCATATTATATCTCTCTCCCTCTACACTTCCAAGCTTCAAACCTCTCAAGTCCTACACCCATTTCTTCACCAACCCATAGCACCATACCTCCAACCTATATTGCAGCCACTTGAAGCTGTTTTCCAGAGCTAAGGAGCCACCAAACTCAAGCCAAGAGGCTGTCAAGGCATAGTCTTCAAGGGTGAGCTTCCTTTTTCCCTTTTCTAGCCTTTTCTTGATTTATTTATAAGCCATACTTGCTTGCTGTTTTGGGCTCCGACCCTAACTGGGAATAGCATTATTTTGAGGTATTTTTCATGTTTGTTTTAGGTCCTCTCACTGTTTGAGGCCTCCTTGTTGCACTTGCTTCATTAGCTCCCTTGTATGCCATTTTCTTGTGTAGTATTTTTGGCCTATGTATAAATTGTTTTGAGGAATGTCATAAACTATAAAGAAGTTTATTTTGATCGCTTATTCAACATTGTTGAAGGGATCATCACTGTTTGTGGCTTTCATTTGCCACTTGCCTTTATATCTCTCTTTTGGCTCCATTTTTGCATGATTTGTTAGCCTCTTATGCTTCTGTTTTTGGGCTCTGGTCCAAACTAAAAATGACCTTATTTTGACCCTCTCTTCATGTTTCATTAAGGGTCTTTTACTGTTTGAGGCATCCTTTTTATACTTTGTGTTATAACTCTCTCTTCGGTTTCATTCCATGTATCGGGTGTCGTATTGCCATGTTTCAGGGCTGTTTTGCATCATGTTTTGCTACTGAAATTTGCATGTTTGCATACCGTATTCCATGCCTTGCCATGCTTTGGTAGAGTGGCATTTGTGCCTTAGGATTGGTCCTCGGTTTGCGTGCATGTGTGCACGCATTTCGAGTGTCTCATTTTTCATCTCATGGCCTCCTATGTGAGTGTGGCTGAGGTCCACTTGTGTTGGTGTAAGTCCATTGTGCATTGTGTATGCCATTTCATTTCATAGCATTGCGTATGCTAGGTTGTATGTTAGAGCATTGTGTATGCCATGTTACCTCGTGCATCGTGTATGCCATTTCATAACATTGTGCATGCCAGGTTGTATATTAGTTGCATTCATGCATATCATGCATATTGCATTGTGTTTGGGATAGGAGTTAACCCGAGCATGGGAAACGAGGTACGTTTCGTACTCCGAGTGACGGAACGTGTCTCAATTCCCAGTCACCGACACTCCGAATTATCCATGATGGAGTTTAGGTTTTGTTGTGTTTATGTGTGCATTCATCCCATATTGAGTCGTGCAATTTGACTCCTCGGCCATCATGCATCGATATGCATGATTGGTGGCACGGGGATCGAGGCATGCATACATTTGTGAAAATACATTGCCATGCCCCTTTCCTGCTCTCTGTTGCAGCAAATCAAGAATCAGTAGTCTTCCGGGGTTTGGCGCGCTTTCCAAGAATAAATTGCAAACAGAAGCTAATCGGGGCATCGCCGTGGATTTCCGCGCAAGGCAACCCGAGCATGCATCATTCATCATCTGGGGCAGAGTCAAGGCAGTTCCTGGCTTGCATGCCAGTTTATTGTTTTCTTAGTTAATTTGATAATTAATTAGGATTTTTGTACATATTTGGACTGTATTATTTATTCGGACTGTATTATTTGAGACTGTACTTATTTATTCGGACCCTCTGCGCGAGGGCAATGTTGTAATAAGTGTGCGTGTGTGTGATGTATGTCTTCCAACCCCACGTCTTTCTCCCTTTTATTTACCTGCTTATGATGGTTAGATTAGGGCATGTTTCAATTAGCATACAGTATGATAGCATGTTTGCATTCATTCATCTGTTTTGCATGCACCAGGCTCGGCGCATCATACTAACTGCATTGTAGTTTCAATTCCAAGTTGAATACATGTTAGCTGTAGCATTTCATATGCCATGTTTAGAATAGCCGAGCCTGCTATAGTTTCATTTTTGCATGTGTTGCATTAGGCATTTCTGTATAGTTAGGATCATGTATGGATTTCTAACCTAGCTTCTGTTTTGGCTTAGAGTACTCGGTAAGTTTTATGCTTTAGCATCCTTACATGTGTGTGAGTGACTGCCACCATAAGGCTATTTGCTTATGTGATATAACTGCCTGAATGCCTGTGGGTGAAGGTTGGGTTATTTGGATTGGAACAAATCATTGACTGTGAGTTTTAAGCGCACTAGATAGTGGAAAAATCATGTTTTTCTAAGCCCACCCGAGGGTGGCAAATCCATGTCTTAGCCTACTTGCAAGTAACACCATCAAACCATTTTCAAACGAACAAACATGAAATGTTTTGTTCCAATTCAGGCGACCCAGTCTATACATGTATGCTATGCGCATCACATAGAAATCTAGGCTAATAACCGGAATAAGAACACACAATGTTTTTAAAACTTTATATCATGGTTAGTAGAGGCCGATCTTTGATCGGGCGAGCGGGGGTGCTCACGAAGTGACCTTCCCCAATCGTACCCAAGTTCCCGAGCCGAGGCAACTTCGGTGATGACGGACACGTGGCCTTAGGCAACGAGTCAGGGTTTCCTAAATTTCCCCAAAATAAAATATTTGGGTGGCAACTCTGTATCTGGCAAAGCAGTCCATGTTTGGCACTTCTTTCAAAATCTATTTTCTCAAAACGATTTGCCGGATTTGGACTCTTTGGTTCAGATTACAAACCATGACAATTTGAGAGTCCTGAGCTGTAGTGACCCCAAATGAACAGAACGGGAGCTCATCCCTCCCGGGGCGTTCGGGGACGTCTACAAGGTCAAATGGGCATGAGTTCATCCTGGTTGCGATAGATTGTTTCACGAAGTGGGTCGAGGCCCAATCGTATGCGGTGTTGAAGGTGTCACACGTTGCAAAGTTTATCAGAAACAACATCATTTGTCGTTATGGGGTCCCGAACGAGGTCGTTTCAGATAATGGTTCCCACTTTAAGAAGGAAGTGATTGACTTGTTGGAGAAATACAACGTGGCTTTCCATAAGTCATCTACATATCGGCCGCAAACCAACGGAGCGGTCGAGGCCGCCAACAAGAATATCAAACACATACTGCAGAAGATGGTGGAAACCTACCGGGATTGGCCAGATAAGTTGCCATTTGCTCTGTGGGGCTACAGGACTTCAATCAGAACTTCTACCGGAGCGACTCCGTATTCATTGGTTTATGGGATAGAGGCCGTTCTACCTATCGAGATTGAGGTTCCGTCATTACGAGTATTGGCTGAGTGTCAAATAGCCGAAGCAGATTGGCAGCAAAGCAGATTTGAGGAACTCATGCTTTTTGACGAGAGAAGACTGAAAGCACTGTACCATGTTCAAGGCTATCAGCGCAGAATTGCCCGGGCTTTCGACAAGAAAGTTAAGTCCAGGAATCTAAATGAAGGAGATTTGGTGCTCAAGGACAACCGAGCTCCCATCCACGACCCAAGGGGCAAGTTCAAACCCAATTGGACTGGTCCCTACATCATCAAAGCTATCTGGTCAAGTGGAGCTGTGGTTCTGATGGATCTAGATGGCCTAGAGTTCTCCCAAACGATCAACATGGACAAGTTGAAGAAATATTACCCCTGAGAGGCTTGCTAGACCGAAAACCCGAAAGGGCGACCTAGGCAAAAGTTAGAGCACAAAAAATTGGAAAATATAAAAACTGAGCTCGCAAGGTTGAAAACCCGCAAAGGGCAACCTTGGCAAAAGTTAGAGCGTAAAAGGAGAGTGAAAACACCCGAGTGAACCTAAGCCTGAACTATGTAAGGCTTGATTCCCATCTTTGGGATACGTAGGCAACTTCACCCTGAAGTTCAGCCATACACTTTTCCCCGATCAACTTTGTCCATTTTGACCATCTCAGTCATCTTTATCCATCAGCATTTATCGCAATCTCTGGTGCGATGCTATTCAGACTAGGGGCAACTTTCCGTTGCCATGTAGTGCCGCGGTACTTTTCAGACTAGGGGCAACTTTCCAGTTGCAGGGATCTGGGGTTGTGCATCTCAGTGACAGATCTTAGGCGTGTCCAGTTCTGATCCATATCGAAAATGGTTTTGAAAAGTTTTAATAAAAGTTGACTTTGTTCAAATTAATCTCTTTACAACTAAGACCATTTTTGGACCAAAGCGGAAAATTTTCAGTACCACAACCTTGAATTTCATTGATTTCAAAACAGAGTTCTCCTGCCCTTGCATCCAATCGAAGTTGCTTTTTATTACATTCATAAAGAAAACTTGAAAGTACTAATATAGAAATAAATCTGGGGCATAGTCAAGTCAAGTATCCCTGCGCCCCCTCCCAGAGCTGGTCGAAGCCTCTGACGCCAAGCTAGGCCCAACCTGTGCCTCCTCGTTGAGCCAATCCAAGCACTCGTCAGACAAAGTGCAACTGAAAGTGGGAGCAGGAGCCAGGAGCTCTCTAGTCCTCCATGCTGTGGCATATCGGGCAAGTTGTGCCCCTCGGACTGGGAAAGCAACCGGTTACTCAATCCCCTCTGGCGGGCAAATCTGATCATGACCGAACTGGCGCAGGAACCGGAACGGAAAGTAGAACACACAGTGGGTCAGACCAATCAACTGGATCCCGATCAGCCGGGACATGCTATAGCTCATTGCCGGGAGATTGAGCCAAGGACAACGCCAAGCAATGCGATCTGCGGACAAATTGCACATCCAGTCAAACCACCACCTTTCGTCGGGGGCATCGACTAGGCACTGTCGAAAGAAATAGCCTCGAGCTGAGTAGGCTGGGCAAGAGTCCACAACCTGCAATTTGTCTATCAACCATACCTGGGGGAGGGATGAAAAATGAGAGAATAAAGAATAGAGAGATGTACGATGAAAGAAAAGTAAGACAAGGCTTTTGTGAGAAAAACCGAGCCTGGGGGCCGAGTGATGTGAGCAAATACATATGTAAGATTGGGTGGGAAACATTACCTGCAGCAGCAGTGGACTCCCAACAAATCTAGTCGTCTCCCGGCGATAGATAGAATCCAAGCCCATCAGTGTCTCGGCCAGGGTCATGGCAATGCAGCTCTTTCCTTCTTTCAAGCCTTGAGCAACTTCAATCAGACGAATGCTAAATCCGCCAAAGCCCAGGGAAAGCAAAAAGTGAGACAGCAAGCACAAGCAAAGGGCGTGTTGCCGGAAACCTTGCCAATACCGGTTGCTGCGGTCACCAGCGTCAGAAAAACGATGAATCAAACCAAGGATATCCAGTTCCCCATTACAGATCAGAGACCGAGCGTCATGCACGGTGAGTCCACACATCCGCCCTAAAGCTTGGGCGTGGCCAAAGCGAAACTAAGGCAAGATCTCTTCACAACTTTTGGATTCCATCAAAGCTTGAAAGTCTTCAAAAGTTGGACATACCTCTTGCCCGCCGAAGCTAAAGACATGCGTCACCAGGTTCCAAAACCTCGCCGCGGCATGGAGGAAAGGGAGATGTAGTGGAGTGCGGCTCAGCGTGAATAGTGCATTCAAGCCGAAACCCCGGAAGTTCAACTTCTCCGAGCCGTCTAAAGAAGCAATCCAAGCTGTGAGAGTTTCGACGAGAAACGCTTCCATTTTGGTGCAAAACTAAGATGAATTGAATCAAAACACGGAGCTAAGGCTTTTAAAGAGGAAAAGACACTATTCGGGGGACAAGTGTCAAAAATTGGGCGGTTGCTAAGCTGAGTGGCCAGTCAGCCACCTTTTCTGGCAGGCCGGCCATTTCTTTTTTCAAAACTTGGCCGGCGGCCTCCCCTCTGCAATAAATCTGGCCGGCCGGCCCCCAAAAGTAGCCGGCCATGCTCCGATGTGTGTCTTCAGCCCTGTTTTACCCTCCGAGGGAAAGTTTCAAGGATTTCCATGCAACGAATGTGTCGAAGGCCACTATTTCTCTCTGTTTCGGATGCGTTCCGTTGCCCAGATCGTCCGAAGTACACTTCGTTTTGTTAAGTTTTGTTTATCGAGTTGTTGTTTTGTTTATCGAGTTGTCGTTTTGCTTATCGAGTTGTTTGTTGAGCTATCGTGTTTCGTGTTTTTGAGTTGTTACTCTTTGTTTAAGCCTTTTTGTTTGAGTCTTGTTTATTGAGTTGCCAACACTATTGTGTTTTTGTAACAACCCTCACCTTACTCTTGCCATACTTGCATATATTCTTGCATGGTCTTGCTTGTTATTTTGTTTTGAAAGTATTATCTTGCCTTGGTTTGCTATAGTTGCTTGCTTGATTTTGATCCTTGCTTGTGTGTGTGCGTAGCCGAGGTCATCTTGAGCTCAGTCCGCCTTTGACCCTTGTACTTAGAACTATCTTGAGACCTTGTTCAACCCCATCTTCACCTCGGGCATTCATTGCCGAGATGTCTCGCACTTAGTGAACCTTGTCCGCAGGCAGGTATGGCCTAGATCGAGATGTGGCACACCCCGGCCAAGGTGTGGCACAGCTTAGTCAAGCGTCGTCCTCCCTAGCCGATGTCTTTGTTATCCTGTTGCCGGATCCTTGATTTGAGCCGATGTCATTTCTTGCCGATGTGTCTTACCCGAGCTTGCTGCATACGATTTGTCAGAGACTTGTCTTGTCTATCAATCACCTTTTTGGAGCTGAACCAATCCGATAACGCCACGTGTCCGAGCTGTTTGTTAAGGCAGCCGGCAGACCCTTAAACAAATCATTTTCCTTGTCTCAAACCTTTGTCTTAGAGAGAGAAGCTCTAGAGTTGAGGAAGAAGAGTTCTTGAGTGAGAATAGCCTTCCAAGCTTGATCCTTGTGGCTTAAACCGTTAGATCCGAGTTTTGAGGTTAGAATCTTGATCTCCTTTGGTTGTTCTTGCTGTATGTCTAGCTGCATTGCATGATCGGATTTGTTTTGCATACCATGCATCGTTTTGAAGTTGGTTTTGGAAAGAGAAAATGGTTTTCCATGTGTTCTTGAAAAAGGTCTCATCTTGATCGAAAAGTTTGGAACGAAAATCATGTTTTGTGTTTGTTCTTACATGCCTTTCTTTGATGGGTACCCAGGTCCATATATTTTGAACTCTTGGCATGAAAACTCAGATTTTTGTAACAAGTTGTGAGCTTGCATCCATCTTTCAATGATCATGTTCTTCATATTCTTCAAAGGAAAACCTAGGTTTTTCCTGACTTCGTTTAGCGGAACCTCGGCTTAGTCCTGGATGGTACCCAGTATGTTTTTGAGAAACGGGAGCAGTGATTAAGCTCCCAGCTTGTTTTGTTTTGTCTTTGACTTGGATCTGGCAAGAATGCCGAGATCATTTGCATGTATATATAGAGCTTGC
Source organism: Camellia sinensis (assembly GCF_055761805.1). Classification (NCBI taxonomy): domain Eukaryota; kingdom Viridiplantae; phylum Streptophyta; class Magnoliopsida; order Ericales; family Theaceae; genus Camellia; species Camellia sinensis. Next base: position 91,587,394 of record NC_138965.1, read on the forward strand.
TTTGAGAATGTGACTTGCCATGTGATTGTAGGTCCTTGATATTTGCTTGAGTCTACACCTGAAGAACTAGGTGAGTGGTATTTCTAATAAAGCTATGTTATACTTGTTTGATAAATCTTGCCTGCTTTGTTTTGACAAAAGTGTTTTGTTAAGCATGAATGAATAGCTCTTGTTTGATATGACAAGTATAATCCTTGTTTTGATGCCATCTTTGAAAAGGATACGGTCCTCTCTTGGAAAGTCCCTTGTACTGAAGGACTCTAAACTTTCGCAGTACTAAGTATAAAAGGATACGGTCCTTGTTAAATCGGGCTACGGGCCTAAGTAACACAAGTCCCTTGTGCTGGAGGACTCTAAACTTTTGCAGTACTAAGTATAAAAGGATACGGTCCTTGTTAAATCGGGCTACGGGCCTAAGTAACACAAGTCCCTTGTATTGGAGGACTTTAAACTTTCGCAATACTTTAGACCAAACGATTTTGGATCGTACAGCCTATGAAACTTGAATGATGAATACGGTTCATCCCTTGCTTTGCCGATGTCATGAAACTGGAATGATGAATACGGTTCATCCCTTGCTTTGCCGATGTCATGAAACTGGAATGATGAATACGGTGCATCCCTTGCTTTGCCGATGTCATGAAACTGGAATGATGAATACGGTTCATCCCTTGCTTTGCCGATGTTATGAAACTTGAATGATGAATACGGTTCATCCTTTGCTTCGCCGATGTTATGAAACTTGAATGATGAATACGGTTCATCCCTTGCTTCGCCGATGTTATGATATTTGAATGATGAATACGGTTCATCCCTTGCTTCGCCGATGTTACGATACTTGAATGATGAATACGGTTCATCCCTTGTTTTGTTTATGTCAGTGAACATCTTTGGTTACTTGTAATATTTGATTGATGAGTACGGTTCATCCCTCCCCTTGCTAAAGTTTAATGTGTTTCGTTTTGAAGGACCTCGGCTATATTCATGCAAAACCTTTATTATTAGTACCATTCACTGAGTTTTGTACTCACCCCTCTATATATATGTAGGTGATGAGCAAGACGGCGGCGACGCCTAGATCGTTTGGATGCTTGTTTTGGATTTGTACTTACGCCGGCTTTGCTTTTGTATTTACGTCGGCGATGCCTGCTTTGCATGTCGGCAAATCTTGAAAATCATGCTTCTTGATTTGTATTAGTTGTATTTTGTATATGTCGGCTCGAGAAGCCTTTTGATCAAGATGTAACATGTATTTTACCTTGTTGTATTCAAGTTGTAAGTTAATTGGAAATGTTTGGCATTGCTTTTGATCTACGCACAGCTCTTATGGACCATTTGTAACTGATTTATTGCTTCCGCATTTGTGAGCCCCCTATATTCATACTCTGATTGTGTTAAGTTTTGGAAAGTTGGCCTTCGGTAATTACGGATTACTGGCCATCACGGCACCAAACCACTAGGGGCGGTTTGGGGTCGTGACAGTTTTGCTTACCAAGTTGTAAACTTGCTAAGGTTTTGTTATATCTTAGAAAGTTAAGTTGTTGCGCCGGTTCACTACCTGACTGGGCAAAATGCACAATGCACATTTCCATTCAATCTTATTATGATGCAAAATGATACGATATGATGCTAAAAGTTTAAAATACAATACTTTTTTTTAAAAGCTGTTTCATTCCATCATGCCTCGCTTGTTACAACATTTTACAGACTAAGGCACAAGTTTTACAGAGAATAAAACTGCCCGATAATGTACAATGTGCTACAACTACTAGCAAAAAGATAAATAAAACAGGAAACAGCCGCATCTGTGCTCTCAAGAACAGGAATAAGAGGCCCTCTTCGTCCTCTTCTGCGGAATAGACTCTCCGCCACCATCGCCATCACCATCATCTGAATCGGAGTCGTCATCCTCGGGATCCTCCTCAGCCTCGCCTCTACTCCCGGAACCAAGACCGGAGCCGTCCTCTCTGTCAGCAGATGTCTCCGACTGACGGTCTGCAGCCTCCTCCTCCTCGTCCTCACCAGGCTCCTCCTCTACAATGTATGCTCTGCGTCTACGAGACGACCCCTCCCCTCGAAAAGGCCTAGATGGCCCAGCTCCTCGGAAAGGCCTGGATGGCCCAGCTCCTCGAAAAGGCCCAGATGGCCCAGCTCCCCGAGAAGGCCCAGGTGGCCCGGCCTGCGGCTGAGCATATACCGGAGGCATCTGAGAATAAAGAGTTCAATTTAAATACATCAGTCCAAATATGTACATCAGATGCAGATACAAGCAAAAACTACATGAAGTGGGTACATGTAAACACAGTGTATAAGTGAGGTGCGTGTCAGATGTGCTCTACACAAGTAGCCTATCAATGTAGTAGAAATCAGCATGTCATCAGAAGTGTGATAAATGCCAGAAAACTAAAGGGTACCTGGAAGCCCATGATAGACAACTGTGCCTCCCTCCGCAGGACCATCCCCTCAAGTGAGGCTACCATCTCGAGCACCTGATCCATATACTCAACAGGGGGCTGCAAATGCAAAGGCAAGGGTATCAGTAAAGGAATGAAAGTCTAAGTATATGAGTAATGAATCAAAGCCGTAAAACATACCGGTGTTGAGTCGGGGTCTCTAACATATCGATGGCCAGGCATCGGAGGCTCTATCGGGATCGGAATCGGAGAGGTAGTCCCATACTGCCACCCCATCAGCTCGGTCGGCATGTCCGGCCATCCAGGATGAGGATAAGTCGGAGGAATCGGGGGAACCAATCCACCCCCACCTCTAAATGTACCAGCCCTCCTGGTAGAAGGGGCGTCTGTAGCCCGAGCCCGGGCCTGACTCGAAGATGGCATGCCAGCAGACCTCGTCGTCGGAGTACGAACTCCCGTCAACGGAGGCATCAGGTATATGTGACGGTAAGTATCGTAATCCCCCTCCTCAAGATGTAGCAAAGCATCAGTACCCAGCATAGCACTGACAACATCCCGGGAAGGGAGCCTATCAGCAGTCCGCATATCAACTGGGGGTACTGAGGGAGGGTCCTGAGAAGTGTACCCCCAAACTTGACACAAGAAGCGGTCCCCCAAAAACCAGGCTCTACCAACTGGACCTTCAAACAGGATCCTGTACCGGGAGGCACCCCACCCTCCGGCAAACTGGAATCGGAGACCTTCACCTAAGCGCGCCTAGGGCTGCCATGTAATCTGCAAATAACAGGCGCATAAACCAAGCAGAAATTGAAGATGTACAGGACAAATCAAAGATGAAAACAGAAAGAACTGGGAGTTCTGAAGTACCTCCGATGAGCGCACCATGTCGAAATACTGTCGCAGGTAAAGGAGAGACTCCCGAGGTCTTGGCCGGTGCTGGCCTTCAAATACGAGTGAGTACGGGGTCACGAGGGGTTCCGCTACCACCAACTCCGGGGCCAATATCGGGAAATATACATAGACCCACAACTGTGGAAAACAAAGCAGAATACGAAGTGCTGAGGGCAAAGTGCACGATACAAAGTATAAAGCGCGCCGTGTGTGTGCCATGTGCAAGTAATGAGAAGCAGAAATGTAAATCAAGAGGGCAGAAAGTACCTCCCAGGCTCTCCAGTAGCCGCCAAGTAAGTCCCCCCGTCCGCGGGAGGTCGCGCTCATGTAGCAATAAAGGGTAGCCAAGCCAGCGCCACCCCAGTCATACCGTCTGACCTGTGACAGGTCCACCAAGGCACTCAACAAGAAAAGCCCAACAGTATTCCCCCTGTCGGCAAACAAAGTGGTCTCGAAGAGGAACATCAGAAAGCCGCGGGCATACTGTGTTGCCCCATCAAGAGTCCCGGGCTCCATCTCCACCCGCCGGAAATAGGAAGAGAACCAGGTGTATCAGACTCTCCCCGAAGCTTTATCAACAGGCGGGCGAGCCCCCAGCAGATATATCCAAGCGGCCTCTCACTGGCCCATGTCCTCGTCATAAGGGATAGGCCAACCTCCCACGTCCAGGCCAGTCAGCACAGCAAAGTCAAACGGGGTCATAGTCAAGTCCCCCGTGGCAGAAAAATGGAAGGAGTTGGTGGTGTCCCACCATCTCTCCACCAAGGCGGCCATCAGCGTCCTCCTGGAAGGACAACGAGATAGCCCAGTACAGAAGGGCCCAAACCCCGCTAAGTCAACCAAATCCCGAACGGCCTCCGGGAGCTCAGCATACCAATCTCTCGCCGCGGTAGAGCCATACCCCCGCACAGTGCGAGAAGTCACCTGCATTCAGGATGAATACATGTTTCAGCATAAAATGAATAAGCTGCGTGCAAATAAAATGAATAGGCTGCGTGCAAAGTAAAGTAAGTTGGGCTACGTATTCAACTCTCAATCAGTGTGTGCTGCGTGTTCACCATCAATTTGGGCTGTGTGTTCAGAAAATCGGTGTTTTGGGCTGCGTGTTCAAATCTCAATCAGTGTGTGCTGTGTGTTTACCTTCAATTTGGGCTGTGTGTTCAAATCTCAATCAGTGTGTGCTATGTGTTCACCTTCAATTTGGGCCGGGTGTCCAACCCTCAATCAGTGTGTGCTGCGTGTTCACCTTCAATTTGGGCTGTGTGTTCAGAAAATCAATGTTTTGGGCTGCGTGTTCAACTCTCAATCAGTGTGTGCTGCGTGTTCACCATCAATTTGGGCTGTGTGTTCAGAAAATCAATGTTTTGGGCTGCGTGTTCAACTCTCAATCAGTGTGTGCTGCGTGTTCACCTTCAATTTGGGCTGTGTGTTCAGAAAATCAGTGTTTGGGCTGCGTGTTCAACTCTCAATCAGTGTGTGCTGCATGTTCACCATCAATTTGGGCTGTGTGTTCAAAAAATCAATGTTTGGGCTGCGTGTTCAACTCTCAATCAGTGTGTGCTGTGTGTTCATCATCAATTTGGGCTATGTGTTCAGAAAACCAATGTTTTGGGCTGTGTGTTCAACTCTCAATCAGTGTGTGTTGCGTGTTCACCATCAATTTGGGCTGTGTGTTCAACTATCAATCAGTGTGTGCTGCGTGTTCACCATCAATTTGGGCTGTGTGTTCAACTCTCAATCAGTGTGTGCTGCGTGTTCACCATCAATTTGGGCTGTGTGTTCAGAAAATCAGTGTTTGGGCTGCGTGTTCAACTCTCAATCAGTGTGTGCTGTGTGTTCACCTTCAATTTGGGCTGTGTGTTCAGAAAATCAGTGTGTTGGGCTGCGTGTTCAACCCTCTACCGATGTGTGTCGTGTGTTCACAATCAATTTATGGGCTGAGTGTTCAGGAATTCAAGTAATAAGACCGTGTGTTCAGAGTGTAAACAGAATGCAAGAAAAATTCATAATACGTTACAGAAAAGGTAGGAACGAAGTAAATACCTCTCGTGCCTCATAGGAGAGATGATACTCTGACTCCCGCAGAAGGAGATCCCCGGGTGCTCGCTCGTCAAAATCGGTGAAATCTCTCGGGGATGAAGGGGCGAACCCTCGGAGGCAAAGACATGATGTCAGGCTCGCCTCCGGCGCCTGGAGAACCTCTACCGTGGGGAAATTGACCCGCCATTTCAAGAAATCTGCAAAAAGGGCAAAAATGAGCAAAAAATGAGCCAAAATTGAAAAAAGTCAACAAAAGTCAACTCTCGGGAAATGAAAAAGTCAACAAAAGTCAACTCCCGAGAAAATCTTCCAAATATTGAGGCAAACTCACCTCAAGTGGCGAAAATGAGAAAAGAAGCCCCGAAACCAAAATTTAATCGGTTCAAAGTGCTTAAAACTGAAAGATTTCGCGAAAACAACTAGCGTGGGACGTTGGAAAACGCGTATAGAGCACAGATCCGAGGGAGAAAATGGTTTGGGAAGCTAGAGAAGAGGATTTCGGAGCTGCACTTGTGAGCACAAAGTGTTTGGATAAGTGTATTTAAAGAAAAGAGGCTGAAAAGACAAAACTGCCCCCGGATTTGGCAAAGTGGCCGGCCGGCCACTTTTTCTGGCAGGCTGGCCACTCACTTTTCAAAAACTAGCCGGTGGTGTTCCCCACATGCCCTCCAAGGTCCCTACAAATTTTGGGGAGGATTGGAGTCCCCGAGACCTGAAAAAGTACAAGAGAAGTGCACTTTCTGTTGCGAAATCGCTCCGCCGGAACTTCAGCTTCAACCTCCGATGCATGTCTCATCGTTTACTCATCGAAAGTGAGGTATATCCTTCTGAACATGTTGTAACCTCTTCGGGAGGTGGACCGGAGGCCGCGATCGAGTCGCCCTCGCCGAAACGCGCATTTCCTTGCTCGTTGTTTTGTGACAAACATACATCCTGGTTTACGCTTGTTCTGCATTATCATGCACATAACTTGCATTCTCATGCACATACTTGCATTCTCATGCACGTCTCTTTGATATCACCGAGCCTCCATGCTTAAACTCGCGTTGTCATGCGCGTTTCTTCCCGCATTGCGATACACTTTTCCATCAACACCGCGATTGTCTGCATTCGATATCACATTGAACGTATGCTGTTAGATATGTTATGCTTGTTGAGTTTCTTTATTTTGCAGGCACGATATTGTATGTACGGTTTATTTGAGGCTGGTGCGACCAGACGAATCGCGCAGGTATCGTATCTTCTCCATGTGAGACACGACGAGAATTGAATAATTCTCTGCATTCTTAACTGCATGAAATGTAGTTGTTGCTTTGCATTCTTGCTTAAAATTGTTGCATCTATTTGCGAATACTTGCTTCATTATAGCTTGCTGCATTTACACGATCATTGAGTTACCTTCGGCTTCTTGCATTGTCAGTTGCATTTTGCCCCTGCCTGCGGGCACGCCTGCGGGCACATCTCTGTTTATCTCATATGTCTGTCTAAGTCTTCGACCTTGTCAAAAATGGGTCATCTCTGGGCTTTGACATTCACTCTCGTCACTTATGACTTTCGAGTTCTGTCAAAGAGGGGCAACTGTAGACACCCCATTTTTGACTGACCTTAAAACTCAGACGTCACCGATTGAGCGCTTGGTGATGTTGCATATCGTGCTCGTTCAGAAGTTTCAGAGTCTCGGCTGCGAGCCTTGCCTCCGGACTTTCGGACTCTTTCAAGCTTTGCCTCAGTGTGCGAACCAGGCTCTGTTTTCTCTTCCCAAAGGGCGGGACAGGTCTCGTAGACCATCTCTCAGTGGCCGTAGGCTACGTTTCGTGGTCGTAGGCCATTTTGCCTGTTTGGAGTCCGGTTTCTGATTTTTCGGAGCCGTTGGTCGTGTGCCTCGGTTCGGGACCGCTTAACCACCTCCGTTTGCACCGGTTTTTGGCATACATCTTGTTTGCTCCCTTTTGAGGGACACTGTGGCCCGAAAAACCAACTTCGTGGTCGGACACCACTTCTGGTGCCTAACAGCCAGTTTTCGGGGCTTCGGGCTGCGCGTTTCGGCCCCCGAACCTTCATTTTGCATCGGTTTGGGCTCATTTTTGGCAGGGACCTTCGTTTCATTGGTAAGAAGGCCGTAGAAGGATGGGAGGCCAACAATTGTTCAGACAACCAGTTTTATTCCTCCATCGCCCTCCGTCGCCCATTTTTTCTCACTTAAAAGCCAATGTTGACCACCCTTGGGCCATTTTCTTGCACCCTAAACCCCATATTTGTGATGTACACATCTAGGAGGCCACCAATATTTGGTGGCCGGCTAGTAATTGCTTTTGAACCTTCTGAACCCCTCCTAAAAGTGCCCTTTTCTCTCACCTGGTTCATTCTCTCCAATTTTTGACCACATGGTTGTGTTGTGCACACATGAGAGGCTCCTTTTTTGATATGGCCGGCCACTAATTCTCATTGAACCTTTTGACCCTTGGCCGGCCGGCCATGGGAAGAACCAGCCGGCCACCTACAACCTCAATAACCAGCCGGCCTTGCTCTTTGCTGCAGATACAGTTCAAATATGCATCTCTTTCCCCCCAGATTTTGTATCCGGGGGGCCAACTTTTTGGGGGGAAACTTGAATTGTTTTCCCCCCCATTTTTCCCCCCTTTTCTCCCCCTCTTTTGCCTATAAAACCAGCCTCCCAGCTCTGGTTTAGGGGTTAGAAAATTTTCCCTTTGAGCTCCCATATTGTATCTCTCTCCCTCTACACTTCCAAGCTTCAAACCTCTCAAGTCCTACACTCATTTCTACACCACCACCTAACACCACACCACCACTCCATTCCAGCAGCTTGGAGGGCCTTCTCAGAGCTTTGGAGGCACCTTTTCTCAAGCCAAAAGGCTGCTAAAGTTTGGTCTTCAAGGGTGAGCAACATTTCCTCTCTTTTAAGCTTATTTTTGTATCCTTTCTAAGACATACATACTTGCATATTTGGGCTCCAACCCTAACTGAAAATAGTATTTTTTTGAGCTCTTTTTCATGTTTGTTTAAGGGCCTCTCACTGTTTGAGGCTTCCTTCTACCGCTTGCTTCATTACCCCTCTTGTGTGCCTATTTCTTGTGTAGTATTTTTGGCCTACGTGTAAACTGTTTTGAGCTCTGTCATAAACTGTAAAAGTAGCTTATTTTGAGCCCTTCTTCAACATTGTTGAAGGGCTCATCACTGTTTGAGGCTTCCATTTGCCACTTGCCTTTATATCCCTATTTTGGGTCTCTCTTCAACATTTTTTAAGGGCCCTCTCTTGTTTGGGGCCAGAAGCTGTGACTTGCTTCTTTATCTCACATTTAGGGCCATTTTTGCATGCTAGCTTAGCCCCATTTGTGTTCATTGTTTGGCCTTGCTTAAAACTGAAAACATGCTTGCTTTGGGGCTTCCTTGAATCTGTCTTCACATTTCATGTTCAAATAATGCATTTTTTGTATAGCTATAGGCCAATGCATATGCCTAGTTTTGTGTTTCGGGTTCATTCCGTGCATCGGGTGCCATGTTTCCATGATTCGGGGCTGTTTTGGGTCATATTTTAGCGCTGAAATTTTCATGCTAGTATGCCATATTCCATGCCTTGCCATGTCTTGTTAGAGTGGCATTTGTGCCTTAGGTTCGGTCCTCGATTGCGTGCACGCGTGCACGCATCTCGAGAGTCTCATTTTCATCTTATGGCCTCTTATGTGAGTGTGGCTAAGGTCCACTCATGTTGGTGTAAGCCCATTATGCATTGTGTATGCCATTTCTTTTCATAGCATTATATATGCTAGGTTGCATGTTAGCGCATTGTGTATGCTATGTTACCTCGTGCATCGTGTATGCCATTCCATAGCATTGTGCATGCTAGGTTGTATATTAGTTGCATTCATGCATGTCATGCATATTACAATGTGCTTGGGATAGGAGTTAGCCCGAGCACGGGAAACGAGGGACGTTTCGTACTTCGAGTGACGAAACGTGTCTCAATTCCCAGTCACTGACACTCCGAATTATCAATGATAGAGTTTAGGTTTTGTTGTGTTTATGTGTGCATTCATTCCATATTGAGTCGTGCAATTCAACTCCTTGGCCATGATGCATCGATATGCGTGATTGATGGCACGAGGATCGAGGCATGCATACATTTGTGAAAATACATTGCCATGCCCCTTTTATGTTCTCTGTTGCGGCAAATCAAGAATCAGCAGCCTTCTAGAGCTTGGCACGCATTCTAAGAATAAATTGCAAACAGAGGCTAATCGGGGCATCGCTGTGGATTTCTGCGCAAGGCAACCCGGACATGCATCATCCATCATCTGAAGAAGAGTCAAGGCAGTCCCTGGCTTGCATGCCAGTTTATTATTTTCTTAGTTAATTTGGTAATTAATTAGGATTTTTGCAATTATTCGGATTGTATTATTTGGGACTGTATTATTCTTTCGGACCCTCTGCGCGAGGGCATAACTGTAATAAGTGTGCATGTGTGTGATGTATGTCTTCCAACCCTACGTCTTTCTCCCTTTTATTTACCCGCTTATGATGGTTAGATTAGGGCATGTTTCAATTAGCATACAGTATGATAGCATGTTTGCATTAATTCATCTGTTTTGCATGCACCGGGCTCGGCGCATCATACTAACTGCATTGTATTTTCAATTCCAAGTTGAATACATGTTAGCTGTAGCATTTCATATGCCATGTTTAGAATAGTCGAGCCTGCTATAGTTGCATTTTTGCATGTGTTGCATTAGGCACTTCTGTATAGTTAGGATCATGCATGGATTTCTAACCTAGCTTCTGTTTTGGCTTAGAGTACTCGGTAAGTTTTATGCTTTAGCATCCTTGCATGCGTGTGAGTGACTGCCATGAATAGCATGCTTACCATGAGGCTATATGCTTATGTGATATAACTGCCTGAATGCCTGTGGGTGAAGGTTGGGTTATTTAAATTAGAACAATTCATCAAATGTGTGTTTTAAGCCCACTAGATAGTGGCAAAATCATGTTTTTCTATGCCCACCCGAGGGTGGCAAATCCACGTCTTAGCCTACTTGCGAGTAGCACCATCAAACCATTTTCAAACAAACAAACACGAAATGTTTTGTTCCAATTCAGACGATCCAGTCTATACTTGTATGCTGTGCGCATCACATAGTAAATCTAGGCTAATAACCGGAATAAGAACACACAATGTTTTCAAAATTTGATATCATGGTTAGTAGAGGCCGATCTTTGATCGGGCGAGCGGGGGTGCTCACGAAGTGACCTTCCCCAATCGTGCCCAAGTTCCCGAGCCGAGGCAACTTTGGTGATGACGGACACGTGGCCTTAGGCAAACGAGTCATGGTTTCCTAAATTTCCCAAAATAAAATATTTAGGTGGCGACTCTGTATCTGGCAAAGCAGTCCATGTTTGGCACTTCTTTCAAAATATGTTTTCTCAAAACGATTTGTCAGATTTGGACTCTTTGGTTCATATTAAGAACCGTGACAATTTTAGAGTCCGAACTGTAGCGAGCCCAATATCAAACCGAACGGGAGCTCATTCCTCCCGGGGCGTTCAGGGACGTCTACACTACTCTAGCTAATTAAATATTACAAAACCCTAATTAATCAACAAACTAGCTAGAAAAGCAAATAAATTAGCATGCAAGCTAAATGGACCGCCTCAGTTCTGTTCCGAATGATGGAAGGTGTATGCATGCTCGAGTCGCCTTGTCGGTAAATTCCATCGCGATGCTTCGCCTCACCCTTGTTTGCAATTGATCTCAGAAACTTGCACAAAACTCCAGAAGGCTGAAACTCCACCCTGGGAAGGCCACCGACCAGTTATTAGCATAGGAGACCACCTGCCGACCACCCTTTGTGGTGGAGGCCAATGAGGGTGGTCAGTCTGCCAGAAAATCTGGTCGGCCGACTAGTTTCCACCTCTGGTTTCTGGTTTTTCTGCAACAAAGGCAAGAGAGAGAAAAGGCAATGTGGTTTCAACAAATGTGTGCTTGACCACTCTCCTCGTCATTGCACAAGATCTAGGGAGTGTAGTCCTCGATTCTCATGTCATCAATCACGCATCTCGATGCATAATGGCCGAGGAGTCGAATTGCACGTCTCAATGGGACATGAATGCACATATAAGCAACTAAAGCCAACGACTCTATCATGGATAGTCAAGAGTGTCGGCGACCGAGAATTGTGGCACGATCTGTCCCTTGGAGTATGAAACGTCTCTCGTTTCCCGTGTTTGGACTAAACCCTACTCCAAACACAATGCAATATGCATGACATGCATGAATGCAACTCTAACATGCAACCTAGATGCAAATGCCACTGAGTGACGCAAACATGCAAGGGATGACATGCAAACATGCTACTAGCATGCACAATGCTATGAAATAATCAATGGCATACTCAATGTAAGGTAATTCTATATGGCATACGCAATGCATATGAAGACTAACAAACACAATGAAACGAACAAGGCATACACAATGCAATGATCAAATCATGCAACAACGTGAACTAAATGGCATACACAATGCAAGATGGACTTAAACCAACATGAGTGGACCTCAGCCACACCCAAATCAGTGGCCATATGATGAAAATGAGACAATCGAAATACATGCAAACATGCACGGATGCAAAGGGCCGATCCTAAGGCACAACATGCAACTCTAACAAAGCATGGAAAAGGATGAAATATGGCATAGAATGGCACATGATCTAGCTCTGAAATATGATACACAATGGTCCCGAATCATGCAAACACTTCACACGATGCATCCTAAATGGCCCGAATACCGAAACTAGTGAAGTGCGTTACACTAGAGTACACAAAGCAATGCACAAATGACAAAACCAACCCCAAACAGACCCTAGGCAGGTCCAAGACAGTGGGAAATTGATCTAAAATGATGGCTGGGAATGCATTCAAATGAAGCCTATGTAATGGTCGGTAAATGAGGCATACAAGCCCGACTCTCTAATGCACTTAAAGAGTGGAAATCATGGGAATATGGCATGCATATAAGCTCTAGAATATGATGTGCAATGGCCCCAAAACATGAAAACACCTAGTATATGCATGCGATGGACCTCAAAACTCAAAGTTAAGCATGGATATTGAACTACAAGCATGAAAAACAAACATCATTCGACCATGAGACCCAAAAACAAAGCTAAGGCAGTCCAAAACATGCATAAAATCAGTTTAAGGCATGGCCAAAATATGCTAGGAAAGGCGGACAAAACATCATGCAAAACAAGCTAGTGAACCATGATTTGCACTACAACTATATGAAGCACATGAGAGGTCACCAAACCAACCAAAAAAAGAAGTATGCCATGCCAAATTATGACAAAAAACCCACTGAAACTCAGTCAATGCATGCAAGAATGATATGTCCCTTTGAAAGGCCAATAAGAGGGTTATTCTACACATGTATAATGGACATACAAAATGGAAAAACCACCTCTAGACAGAGGTTATGAGGGCCCTAAAACACACTGAAAAGGGCCTAAAATGAGGCTAGGAAGCATGCAAATGAAGGCTCCATTGAAAGGCCATGAAGAGGATTACTCTACACATGCAAGATAGACACCTAACATGGAAAAAGAAACTCTGGAAAGAGTTCATGCAGGCCATAAAACTCACAAATAATGGCTTGAAACATGCTCAAGAAGTGTGCAAATATGGGCTCCTTTGTAAGGCCAATAATGTTAGAAAACAAGACAAGGGGTGAGAGGGTCACCCCTCTCTAATTTTGATGCTCAAAAATACATGCTAGCCACTAAATATCCACTGGATTTCAGTGGCTAAAAGGCCAAACAAAGCACAATACAAAGGCCTTAGTGCATGGCTCAAAATAAGATGAAAACAAGCATGCAAGGGGGTAGATGACCCCCAACAGAAAAATGACCTTAAACAAACTTGTTAAGAAGCTCAAAATAAGACTTTTTTCAGTTTATGTCAAAGCCCAAATATGCTTGCAAATATAGCCAAGATATGAAGCAAAATAAGGACCAAAAGGAGGATAAAAGAGTTACCCTTGTAACCAAGAAAGACAGCAGCTTCTGGACCAAGAAAGTGGCTTCTCAACCTCTGAAAATAAGCTCCAAGGTGCTTATATGGATGATGGAGAGGTTAGGCTAAGAGGTGTAGTGCAAAGGGGCCAAGAACCTAGCACTTTTGGGACCAAAATAGAGAGATGTATGGAGATAGGTTTATGTATGCCTTGGTCAAAAAATCTGAACCTTGGCTTAAGAGGGAGAGGCTCCCTCTTATAGAAGAGGAGGTCCATAGCTTCTCTAAGAAGCTTAGAGCAAAGACGCCAAGCTTCTAAAGGAAGCTAAACCAAAAGGGTCAAGCTTCTTGAGGAAGCTAGACCAAAGGGGTCAAGCTTCCTCAAGAAGCTAAACAAAAGGTCAAGCTTCTCTTAGAAGCTAAGAGTAAAGGACCAAGCTTCTTTAAGAAGCCAAAACAACAGGGTCAAACCTCGGAGGATGGAGCAAATGCCTCCAGCTGGTACAGCTGAATTGCACTCAGTGAGACAAAAAAGGAAAGAGCTGGCCGACCAGTTCGGCTGACCAGGTTCAAAAGGGTCAAGCTCAAAAGGTGGTCGGCCTACCAGGATTTCCGGTCTCCCAGGTGAATGCAACTCAACGGTGGTATGGGAGACCAGAAATGGTGGCTCAAAAGTGAGGGAGACCACTTACCTGTCAAGAAAATCGGCCAACCGGGGAAAGGTGATCTCCAAGAAGAAAAGGTGGTCTCCCACCCTACTACCACCTTCCTAACAATAAAACTAAGGTCCATGCCAAAAATTAACCCACACCGATACGAAACAAAGGTTCGGGGGCCAAAACGCGTAGCCGGAGGCCCTGAAAACTGACTATTAAGCATCGAAAGTGGCGTGTGACCACGAAGGTGGTCTCCCGGGCCACAGTGTCCCTCTAAGGAGAGGAAACAAGGTGTGTGCCAAAACCCAGAGCAAACGAAGGTAGTTAAGCAGTCCCGAACCGAGGCACACGGCCGACAGCTCCGAAAAATCGGAAACTGGTCTCCAAACGGGAAAAATGGCCTACGACCACGAAACGTAACCTACGGCCACTGAGAGATGGCCTACGAGACCTCTCCCTCCCTTCAGGTATAAAAAACAGAGAAAACGGGACCTGGTTCACAAACTGAGGCAAGGCACGAAAAGGTTCCGAAGCCCGGAGGCAAGGCTCTCAGCTGAGACTTTGCAACCTCAGAACGAGCATAATATGCAACATCACCGAGCGCTCAGTTGGTGACGTCTGAGTCTTAAGGTCGGTCAAAAATGGGGTGTCTACACTAGGGTGATTACAATTCGAAACAAAATTCAAGTTTTGCTTCCATATCTTAACACAATTTTTATACTTTGCTCTTTGCCTTTATATGATTCTCACAATTTTAATTGTCTAAATTTTATTTTAAAATTTTTTATTTCATATGAAGCTAGTCCAATTCATAGTAAGTGTTAAACGTGTTAACAAAATTAGCCATGTGCACCTAATGTTTGATTAACGGGTTGCTGAGAAGTTGGTGCCATTTGCCAATGAAAAGGCTTTGGAGGGATGTCTGACATCTTGGGATTGGTCTCAGGACTCACATTTTGACACTAAATTGATGCACATTTTGAATTGGGTTTTTCACAAACCATAAACACTGGTTTCAGATATGTATAAAAACTCAAAGGTCTCAAACTCAGCTCAACTGAACTTGTTTCTCTATCTGTAATGTAATTAGAAACTAATCAATGAAACAATTACAGTAATATGGAGAGAATCTAGTTTGAATTCATATATATAGAGCAAAGAGAGTTTGTATGTACCTGATTATGAAGACTAATTACTTGGGAGAAGTATATAGTCTTTTGTATATGCAATGAACAAACCAGAGAGAGTCTTGGTGTGGAGTTCAAGGGGCATTAAGAGTGCTTGGAAAGGGGTTGGTAAACTAGTTTGGGAGGCTGCTCCTGCTTCAGAGTGTTTGGAAAGCTAGGAATGCATATAAGTTTGAGGGGATAATTGACTTGCTTGTTTAGAAAGCTACCATCATGTAATAATTTTAACTTTTGAATTTAAGTAGAAAACTTAAATATCAAAATGCTAAGAAACTAAAAGAGTTAAAAATCAATATAGTCAGTCTAGGCTTTAAGGTTGTTCTGAAAATTGTAATACCAGATATAGAGAATGGAAAGAATGAGAATGATATATAGCTCATTAAATTATCAATGATCAATACATACATGCATACTATCAATGACCAGTTCTTCCAATTCAAATAGATGCAACCAACAAGAGTAACTTAACTTATTAACTTAACATCAAACCAGTGTCGCTATTTGTCCCTTTTTGACTTTAACATCAAACCAGTGTTGCTTATTAACTTAACATCAAACCAGTGTTGCTATTTGTCCTTTTTCAAACAAATGCAACCAACAAGAGTAACTTAACTTGTTAACTTAATTTATTAACTTTACTTAACTTACTACAATAGTTTATTAACATTCATAACTTGTTATTTGTCCCTTTTTGCAGATGTCAAGTTCAAGTGTCAATGGCAATAGCTCAAATCGGTTGACATGCATCAACAAAAATTGTCATAGATGTAATAAAAAGGCCACCATTCAAATTTCTAAGACCGATCGAAACAAGAACAAGTTATTCTACTCTTGTAATGATTGTGGTTTTGTTGGATGGTGTTTGCCTACGAATCCAGAATATGGAGGTCATCAAATTCCAAGAGAAGTAGTGCCAACTGTAGGCGAACAAGTTATGACCAAACAACTTAGAGCTATGACCGAACAACAAAGAGAGATAACGGAACAACTTCGAATTCAGAGTACAAAGATGCAAAAGTTGATATATATATATATATATATATATATATATATATATTGTCCGCATTGCTTGTAATTTGTGCCTTAACATTTATGAAGATGTAATAACATAGATATACATTTATGTAAGTTAGAAGTAGAACTAGAGGAAGTTATGTTTTGTTGTGTATTGAAACCTAATTACTGTACCTGTACCTCTTTTGTGGTGAGTGGAATGGAAAATGACTTGTTCAAACTTGTACACTTTTTTCAATACTCATTGAATAGATATTGTTGAATACAGGAAACTATTCAATACAGGGTAATTATTGTTGAATACAAGGAAACTTTTGAATATACATTGTTGAATACAGGGAAACTTTTGAATATACATTGTTGAATAAAGGAAAACTTTTAAATAAACATTGTTCATTACAAAGAAACATTTAAATACACTTTGTTCAATATTGTAAATCTAGTACCATACAACAATAGTAAATTTTGCAACATCTTCATTACATAACAAATAATAACAATAACATAACTTCATTAATAATGGGTACACGACATGTTTTACAAATCCACATACTAAATCTCAATAACAAAGTTGCAACACAAGTTATAATTTCAAAAACAAAGTTTCAAACTCATATTAATAGACAACATAAGTTGCAATCTCAAAAACAAAGTCACAAACTTATATTAATAGACAACATAAGTTGCAATCTCAAAAAAAAACTGTCTGAATACATAGAAACTAGTCAAACATGTCCGTAATATACAAGCCTCTTGGTGTGCATGCATTAGAAGCCGATGGGGTTAGAGATGCAGAACCATAAATCTGAGTTGGAGCACTCATCAAACTTCTCGGTGTGCCACTTATAAAGTCTGATGGAGTAAGAGACGTGCCTCCAATACCATTGTCCACTTGTGACAATTCAATTATACGTACATGTTAGAAGAACAAAATTTGTGAAAACAAGCAATTGATGTGAAGTCCTTTTTCGAACACGTACCGGTACATACATACTATTTTGTGTGCCAACCATATAACGATAATACGGTGTATATGCAGTAGCTTTAGCTTCAGCTTCAAATCGAAGCAACTTAGCAGCCTGTATGTTTTTAAGAATAATTAAAGATTGAAATTTATGAATTGCTTTTACATACTTGAATAGAGTTTGTAAAAAAAAAAAAAAAAAAAAAAAAAAAAAAAAAAAAAAAAAAATTTGAATACACAATTTACCTTTGCTTTTGTTTGTTTTTTTTGCCGTTGCCTTGAACCGATTCACAATTTGATCTACTTTGGCAACCTTTCATTTTGTAACTGGACGACCTCTTCGCCGAGCAACCAAAGGACTAATCACCTTCCTACTAGTACCTCCTTGTGTAGAACCGGTACGAATCGGACTTTTTGTGGAACATGGTAAATTACTTCCATCACCAGATTCTTCTTTCATGACTCTCTCTTTGATTTCATCCAACCCAAGGTTTATAATTTTAGTTTTGCCTTCAGAGTTACCAGCAAGTTGTACAATGGCAATCAATTTTTTGTTCATCCTCTCATAGCTACTTGCATTGAAATCATTCCCAAAGCCAGTGTATGTGGTTTTGATGTATGTGTATTCTCTATCCAAATATTTTCTCCACCGGGGCAAAATGTATTTACTTGGCACCTCATTTATGCACCTTCTGACAAGCACAGCGAGTGAGTGAGCACACATAATGCCTCTAAATTCAAACAACTAACACATGCATTGAACTTCACATTCAATTGAGTTAAAATACAGAACAAAGTCCACATGCTTTATCTTCTCACAAACTACCATCGCTTCTTGGACATTATATGTAGAAATTGATCCCTTCTCTTTCACAAACAACTATTGATAGTAAACTAATCTCTTCAACTCTCCTTGAACTTCTTTGAATTTTGCATTGGTGTAGGCTTGCTGAAATTGCTTCTCAAAACCATATATAGTTAGACAATCAAACAATTTGTGTCCAGACTTGAAGTCTGCTTTCTTCTCTTTCTCTACCTTATTTATCAAGGCATTGTCATATTGTTCAACGAATTGTTTCAATGTAGTCTTTGGATTTACATATCCATCAAAAAAATGCATTCATACTTTCACTTCGTTGTGTAGTTGGCATGCCAGCCCAAAAAATGTCTTTAGCATAGACAGGTACCCATCGATGCCGCTCATCATATAGTACCCTCAACCACTCATTATCATAAAGATTGAATGCTGCAAGCATCTCTTCCCATTTACTCTCAAATTCAGCTCTTGTCAAACAGTCATAAACTGCATTTTGCATAGCCAACTTTATGGCTTCATACTGAGCATATCCTTTCAACTTCTCCAGAATTTTCTTCATGATGTGCCATAATCACCATCGATGTCGAGCTTGTGGAAAGACAATTTCTATAACATTTTGCATAGCTCTGCACTAATCAGTTATGATAGCTTTTGGCGGATGATTTGATATGCAACTTAACCACGACTTGAATAGCCAAACAAATGTGTTAGTGTCTTCACTAGATAACAATCCACAACCAAGCAAAATGGACTGTCCATGGTGATTAACTCCGACAAATGGAGCAAATAGCATGTCATATTTATTCGTCAGATAAGTTGTGTCAAATGAAACGACATCTCCAAATGCTTCATAAGTCGCCCGACTCCTTGCATCAGCCCAAAACAAGTTTCTAATGCGAAACTCCTTATCAACATCAATCACATAAAAGAATCTCTCACTATGTGCTTGTATCCGCATAAAATAACTTTGAAGTGATTCGGCATCACTTTCCTCAAGCCTTAATCTTCTAGCTCTCTCAATGTAATTTATTGCATCTCACTTATCAAATGTCAATGACTCATATCCCCCCGCTTCAACAACCATTGAATGAAAGTTCCTAGACACTCCAATCCCTGCTTGATCATTCATTTCTAATCTTCTCTTCACAGGAGTAACAAATTTTCTTATTCATTGCAAAATGACGTGAGTTGGTGGGAATCAAATCATGATTATGCTCAAGGTTAACTGTGGTTAGTTTATATCTCCCATCCTTTGTACACTATCTCGTACCCATGCTTTGCAACCAATTTTTGTGAACAAAGATGGCTTCAGAGGGTTGACTTCTAATTTCTTTTTTCTCTGCCCCGCTTGAGAACATTCAATTGCAAAGTTTATTAATTGCCCATCATCTCCAAAATGTTGTGCTCTATGAGCTATAGAAAATCCAACATGCTTAGCATATTTGCCATAAAATGTGTACACCTCTTCCCTTGAGCTAAAACACATACCCTTCTTAGGTTCTTCAACTTCTTCACCCTCATTTATTGAAGGATTGTCACCAACATTTGAATCAACCTCCATTCTTCCACTTTGCGTAATCAAATAACAATTAAACAAATATCAGTTCCCTAACAATGATTAAACAACCTCCTCCAAAATGACAAATTTCATATTTCAGATTACTCATATATATATGGAACTGATTTTTAGGGAATGTCCAAAATGACAAATTTCATATTAGGGAAGTTAATGAGTCAAAAATAAACTTCACAAATGGAACTGATTTTCAGAAATCACTTCCATACATATAATCCGAAACTGATTTCGGCATCTATGAGAACTCCATATATGAGAATTAAAGTGATTTCAGAATATATATACAAACTCATTTCAAAGTGATTTCAGAATATTTGAGAATTAAAGTGAGAATATATATATATATATATATACAAATTCATTTTAAACTCCATATCAGAATATATACAAACTCCATAGATGAGAATTAGCATATGTGAAGGCCATATGTGAACTTCATATATTCAAATTTCAGATTAGTCATATGTGAAGGCCCTATTCAAATTTTAGATTTGTTTATTAATTTTATATGAAACTGATTTTTTTATAGGAAGTCAATGAAATTGATTTTTTACCTCATAAACCACCAATCCAAATTATGTGCGAGACAGAGACACGACCGAAGATAGAGAGCGACAGCGGAGCTACGGACAGACGAGGAAGACACAGACACGCAGCCGAAGATTGATGAGAGTGACAGACAGAGATACAGCCGACGATACAGAGCGACAGAAAGAGGACAGCCAGAGACAGACAGAGAACAGCCAGAGTTCCTGGCGAGCTATGGCCGTCGTCGACGGTGGAGAGCTACGGTGGAGGAGGATGGTGGCAACAAATGAGGACAGACGAGGGAAGATGACGGAGACAGGTTTGGGAGGTTCCCACTATATCTTTTGTTTTTCCTTTTTTTTTTCGTCACAGTATAGCAGCGTATACACCCATGCTCCACATCAGCTGCCACCTCATCTGCCACGTCACTGGGGGTCACGGGGGTCAACTTCTACTGGGGGTCTGTAGCGGGATTGACCTGGTGGATACCCACCCCTACCATAATAGCATATACCATAGCATTAGCATATCAACCAAAAAAAAGAGAGACCATATCAAGGAAAATGAGTGAGAACACTAATTAGTGTTACCACTAATGATGTGACAGTGGGTCCCACCCACTGTCACAGTATTATTGTGCTTTTTTTTTTAAACAAAATAGATGCCAACTCATTAGTGGTAGTTTAGAACACCACTTTTAGTAGTCTCTATCATTGTTGCCATATCAAAATCAAATTACCACTTTCATTCACATCACAATTGCATTGGGCAAAGAGCAAAATGCTGCAACAGTCGAACCTTTCCTATCAAAAATAATTTTAATATGATACAGATTTACAAACTACCAAAGGATAAGAGAGACTTGTTTAAGAAAATGATAGATTATTTAAAAAAGAGTTAATATAGGAAGAGAAAATGAAATATTATAAAAGTAGGAGCAGGGGTTAATATAGAAAGAGAAAATAAAATATTATAAAAATAGGAGCAGGCCCACTCCAGTGTAAATTTATTTGGAGGATATTATTAGGTCTATGTAGGTCTACCACGAAACTCACATTGATAATTCGAATCGTTTAATATGTAAGATTTGTTGAGTATTTCACTTTTATAAAAAATTACGTTGATCAGATATCAATGTTCACTTTATCGGATCACATTTGTATCAATGGTAAACTAGTGGTCACCCGTGCGATGCACAGGATTTTAGAAAGTCGATAATTACTATAAAAAAAATTTGCTATTTGTTTATATTTCTTAATATTTTTATTTAGTTTGTGTATATAAATCTTATTTCACATCATTAAAAATATTTAATATTTCACATTATTGAAAATTTTAAAAAAGTATCATACATTAGTAAATCATCACATATATAATAGCTAATTTATCTAAGAATTACTTCAGAAAATCAAAAGTAGAGTAACAAAGGCATATTATAATTAATCAAAATGACTAATATATTAAATAAAAGTAACACTAATTTTGCTTAATCAATAGTAGATATTACAGTAATCATCTCATATAATATAATAAATTAAAATAAAATTAATTTTAATTCCTATTATATTTAGTTAGTGGGTGGTTAAAATTTTTTACATGCTATTTATTTTTTCGTTATATTGATTCATTAAACACAAATAGGTTTGGAATGATTTTAAAAAAATTTAAAAAAAAAATGTTTGAAAATGCATTATACTTGAATTGACAAACATAAAGAATATAAATATTTAAATTATTCAAAAAAAAATTAACATTTTAAATATGAGATATCTTCCATTTGCTTAAATTCTGAATCTAAATAAATAAATAAAAAATTTAAACAAAGAAGAAATTTGTAGTTTAGTTCTCAAAGGAAATGAGTTACTAAAAATAAATTTAATCATGAATTATTTCAATAGGATAATCAACAATAAAAAATCAACTGATGAATACATTTAAAGTATAACCCTGTTAGCTATATATTTTGTAAAAGCTAGTTACAGTCTGACACGTGGCAGAATAAGGGTATTATTGGAAAATAATTTAAGTCTCCAATCCTGATCGTACACGTGGTGATGATAATTGGTTCTCACATGGTCTGAGCAACATTGGATCAGTAAAGAAATGCAAGGTGACGTGGCTTCAACGGTTACTCATATTCAAATTCAAATACAGGAGGGAAGCCTAATTGCAAATGGTGGCATAATGGAGCTACTTCTAAGGCAACATGATCAGCGATCATGGAGGGGCAGTTCGACGGTTCGAAGAGCAGTTCGAAAGTCATCTTTGACAAGTATAAATAGCAGAGAGACCCCCAGGAAAAAGGGCAGAACTCAGATCATACAAATCAGTCATTTACTTCATATATTTTCTTCTCTAGTCTTTTACATTTCCAGTCTTTAAATACCTGTTCTTTAAATACATGTACTTTAAATACTCGCACTGCACTTCGATTCATAGGAGTAGTTTCAAGTAGATTCAAGTGGATTGCTGTCGTAAACCTCTCCGAGGCTGAGTTTGGACCATTGTAAGTGTTCATTTTAATGAAATACTTCAATTGTTCTTCATATTACTGTTATTCCTTTTAATTTCTCCTAAGTCAAGCCACCAGTAAAAGTCCTCTTCATTGAGGCTGAAAGAACTAAAACACAATCGTCTGGTAATTGGTTGGCAATCACAATTTCTGTAAGGACTGATTGATCCTTGCTGGCACGCTCACATTTACAAAAATACCCTTCGAAAAGCCAAAAAAGCCAACATATATTTTTGGCACGCCCAGTGGGACATAATTAAAAATGGCTAGAAGAAGACGACAAGGAGAAAATGAACGCTTGGAAGAAGGCGTGAAAGGAGAGGTAGAAATACCAAATCTAGAGGATAATGTGGTAACACATCCTGTGGAAACTCCTATATTGTCAAAACCTATGGTCGAACAGACCAGTACTTTTGGACAAGAACCATATGTTCATATTATTGGACGAAACCAAGGAATTGGACCATCCACTGTGCCATTTACTCAACCAACAAATCCATGGGATGGTTTAGTAGATGCCATGGGACAACAATTAATGAACACAATGGAAAGGTGGGCAACATCCTTTTTGGATCGAATGAATAACCACCAACCAACAAACACAAGACACACGGAGGAAGTTGTAAATGTCCTCCAACAAAGATTGGCTAGAGAAAAACAGCCTATGCAAGTTAATAGACATTCTAATGGTCAAACTAGTACCCAAAACTTTGAAAGACCATCACCTCAGTCTTGGTATGAACCCATTTCAAGGCCTATAGCAGGCCAAAATGCCTCAGTACTTAATAATGAAGCCACACAAGTTGGTGGATCTGGCCAAGTACAAGAAACTGGCATAAGAATGGTTACAAATCCCATGTTCGAACCCATACTTGGCACAAGGGGGTACACTAATCCCTTATTCGAATTTACACCCGAGGGGTTGGAGGGTTTTCCTACAAATGGCAGAGACATAACACCTGTTCCAGCACCTTTTGCAGGTCATGCTCAAAGAGGTTACCCATACCCTCAACAGCAACCTGCACCGCAAGGACAACCAGCCCCAAATTTACCACCTTATGGACCAAGAGGACCACAAGCACAAGTTTGTCCACCAAATCTTGTGCTTGTCCCTCCAGTAGTGGTTCAGCAAGCACAAAATTTGGTTCCTAGAGACCAGATTGCTGATATTGTTAGGGAGATATGTGGACCAATGGCTCGAGGGGTCCAGACTCCTGTATACAGAAAACCATACCCAGAATGGGTGGATAGGGTATATGAATACCCAAGGGGATTCAGGATACCAGATTTTACCCTTTTTTATGGGACTGGAAATCAATCAACGATAGAACATATTGCTCGGTTTGCTGCTCAATGCGGTGAATTTACTAACCATGACTATATGAAACTGAGATTATTTCCAAATTCCCTAACGGGGGGAGCATTTGTATGGTACATCAACCTTACACCTGATTCCATTCAAAATTGGCAACAAATGGAAGAGGCATTTCATGCCCAATTCTTCCAGTCAGAGCCAGAAGTATCTATGGCAGATTTGGCTAGATTGAGTCAAAGGCCTGAAGAAAAGGCTACTCAGTGTGTTGTCAGATTTAAAAGGGCTCGAAATAAATGTAGAGTCATCCTGCCAGAGCCAGAATTCGTCAGATTGGCTCAAAATGGTTTAGAATTCAGGCTTCGAAAGAAGTTTGATTCAACCAAATTCAGAGATTTGATCGAACTGACCTATAAGGTGTCTCGATATAAAGCATTATTAGAAGAGGAACAAGATCGAAATAATGCATCATATAAGACATATTATAGAGATCCTAATTATGAAATAGATGTAGCAGAGATTGTAGGCAAAGAACCTGTAATCTGTGAAGCATTAATTCATAAGGATACAACTATAGACCAGCAGTTCAAAACGAAAGACTTTCACAGAAAATACTCTTTCGATTTAACAAAAGCAGATGACATCTTTGATCATTTGCTCGCGGCTAATTTCCTTAAGTTACCAAAAGGAGTAAAACTACCATCTCCAGATGAACTGAAAGGAAAAGTATACTGTAAATGGCATAATTCTTGGTCTCACTCGACTAAAAACTGCATTGTTTTTCGAGACAGGATCCAAGAACAGATTCGAAAAGGAAGTTTGAAGTTCCCAGCTAAAATAGAAAAAGCCATGGGAATTGACAGTGATCCCTTTCCAGAAGTTGGAGAGGCAGCAGCCAATGTCATTACATCAGACTTCCAGAACTTGTCCTTGACAGAATTGGAGGAAGTCAATGTGCAGATGCATGTTGCTAATGAAACCAACATCAAGAAGAATACTAGAAGCCCACCAGTTATTGAACAGGGTTTCTCGCACCAGAGGGAACACTCTGATGAGGAATCACTGGGTGATGATTCTTTAGAAGCAGCGGTGATGCAGAGAATGTGCCCCAGGTGCAGACTCAGTTACAAGTGGTTGAAGGGGCTTCCAACTGATGGGAAGCAATACTACAGGGATGTTCAGAGACGTCCTAAGTCAACCAATGCTTACAACAAAAGGCCGTATCCGGCTAGTGATAGGCAGGATAGGTAGAGACCACCAGTGGTTGAACCTGTGGTGAACAGAATGCATGACAAAGGCAAGAAGCTCTTGCATGAATCCAGGCCACATAACTATTATAGAATGGAGAGTAGCCATTCTGAAAGAAAACTGGAGAGAGGCTCAGTTCATGGAATCAAAGCCAGAGATTGGCCCCCTAGACCAGTTTCACGCAGGACAGAAAATGGTCACCCTTTTCGAAGGTCTGAATCAGACTCAAAACATGAGGACAAAACCAAGCACTTACCTTCACGGCCAGTTTCGAAGATGGCTTCGAAGGTGGAAAAGGGCAGTTCAGTGTCTGAATCAGCAAGTTCATGGGTACCTGGAGTCCCAGACTGGTTTGTAATGCAAAACAAACCTAGAGAATTGCCTGTTTGAGGAGATGTTGTAAACCAAGGCAGGATGATCAAGCCTCCTATGGTGGCTCTGAATAACTGGGTGTTGCTTAAACACCCAAAGACAAGGGAACCAGACATGGTCCCAGTCATCTCAAGATCACAGAGAAGAAAAATTCAGCGCAGGTACACCCAGTACCAGAAAGATCTGAAGGAAAGTGGAGAAAATTCTTCACCAGTCAAAACAGAAGGAAGGAAGAACCCAAAGTCAGACTATGCTCCAAAGCTGGTTCCACAGAGCAAAGTGGTCTGCAGCCGAGAACAGTTGGCCAAGGTTCATTCTGAACTGAAAACCAGAGAGAAGGCTAGTTTGGCAGGGTTGGAGAAAGCTCTGATGGAGACAAATAGCGAGACCGAAGAAGAGATTAGCATAAGCCAGAAGAAAGAGGTCGTGGAGGAAGAGATGTTCGAAGCCTTCATGGCTGAACAAACGTTTCTGACTGAAGAGCCAGTTGAGAAAGATCCTTCGAAGGGATCAGTTAGCAATGAAATACCAGAATGCATCATGCAGGATGTTTCTGAGGAAGTCGACCAAAGTGACCAAGAGGGGAAACAGGTACAGCCAGCCATCCAGTTTGGCTCGTTTCCCCCAGTATCAGTGAACATGGTACACATACTACCACAGGAATTCCAAGCTGGAGATGAGAATCAAGAGGGGCAGGAAGCTGATCCAGTTCAGATCTCTAGTGAAGACTCACAAGCAAGTATGGTGCAAGATAATTTCGAAATGGTTACCCCGATGGAAGATGAATATGAGAGCGAGGAAGTGGTAAGCATCAACCTATCGTATCCATTCGAGTATCCCTCGAATTCCATGACACAACATGTTAAGCCTTTGTACATCAAGGCTTTCTTCGATGGGATACAACTGAATCAAGTCCTAATAGACAATGGGGCAGCAGTAAACTTGTTGCCGAAATCTTCTTTGAAGAAACTAGGAAAAAAGAATCCCAGGTTGATACCAACCAGCACAACCATCGCTGGTTTTGCTGGAGATAAGCAAATGGCTCAGGGGATTCTACCCATTAATTTAAGTGTGGGAACCAGGGATTGCATGACAGCATTCTTCGTAATCGACAGTAATGCTAAATATAATGCTTTACTTGGAAGGGATTGGATCCACACTAACAAATGTGTGCCTTCTTCTTTGCATCAGAAAATCATGATGGCTTTAGGCAATGGAGAGACAGAGGAAATCGATAGGTCATTAGTGGAACATAGGCTCCCCATGAAGCCTAATTTCAAGCCTTACACGCAGAAACCAAGGAGGATGAGTCCAGAAGTAATTCAGAAGGTCAAGGAAGAGATCCTTAGACTCCTCAAGGCAGGTTTTATTAGAACAGCCAGGTATGTCGAGTGGCTATCTAATATTGTGCCTGTAGTCAAGAAGAATGGCAAAATGAGGGTATGTATCGATTTCAGAAACTTAAATCTGGCAACTCCCAAAGATGAGTACCCTATGCCTATAGTGGACTTGCTGGTAGACAGTTCAGCAGGTCACCAAGTCTTGTCAATGATGGATGGGCATTCCGGCTATAACCAAATCTGCATTGCAGAGGAAGATATCCACAAGACAGCATTCAGATGTCCTGGGAATATTGGCACCTTTGAATGGGTTAAAATGCCATTTGGTCTAAAGAATGCTGGAGCTACATATCAAAGAGCCATGAACACTATCTTTCATGACCTCATTGGAGGGTATTTAGAATGTTATATTGATGACATTGTGGTTAAATCCCAATCCATGGAAGAGCACCTGTTTCACTTAGAAGCAGCCTTTGAAAGAATGAGAAGGTTCAAATTAAAGCTCAACCCTCTTAAATGTGCCTTTGGCGTATCATCTGGAAACTTCTTGGGTTATGTGGTACACAAGAAAGGAATACAGATTGACCAGAACAAAGCCAAAGCCATCATTGCAGCCAGGCCTCCATCAAGTAAGAAAGAATTGCAGAAGTTCCTTGGACAGGTTAACTTTCTTCGAAGGTTTATTTCTAACACTGCAGGGAAAACTAAAGTATTTTCTTCCTTGTTAAGGCTGAAAGCTGAAGAAGAATTCGTGTGGTCAGCAGAGCATCAAATTGGTTTCGAAGGTATCAAAGCCTACTTGGCTAACCCTCCAGTACTGATGCCACCAAAGGGGAACAAGCCCTTGAAGTTGTACATAGCTGCAGCAGAGGATTCATTGGGAGCTTTCTTGGCCCAAGACAACGAAGAAGGCAAGGAGCAAGCTATTTATTACCTTAGTAGGTTTTTAAATTCTTGTGAATGTAAATATTCAGCTGTTGAAAAGCTATGTCTTGCTTTGTATTTTGCTGCAATAAAATTAAGATATTATCTTTTGCCTACAACTGTCTTGGTAATTGCAACCACAGATTTGGTTAAATATATGTTATCTAGACCAATGTTGAGGGGAAGAATTGGCAAATGGATACTTGCCTTGTCAGAATTTCATCTAGAATATGTCCCTCAAAGGGCAGTAAAAGGGCAGGTTTTAGCCAATTTTTTGGCAGATCATCCATCTCACACAGAGAGCCAGGAGATAATGGAGCTTGGTATGGCTAATGTTGAGCCATGGCAGATGTGGTTTGATGGGTCGAAAGCCAATGGTTTAATTGGAATTGGTGTTGTAATAAGATCTCCACAAGGGGTAGAAACCACACATGGTTTCAGAGAAGATGAAGCTACCTGTTCCAATAACCAGGTTGAATATGAAGCCTTAATTGCGGGACTAGAGATTCTTATTGGATTATAAGTACATGCAGTTGACATATTCGGAGATTCTCAATTGGTGGTTAACCAAGTGAAAGGAATTTTCAAGTGTCAAAGCATAAGTATCTTGCCATATTATGTTGTTGCATTACATTTGCTTTCTCAGTTTCAAATAGCAAATGTAACCCATGTTCCAAGATTCTTGAACAATAGAGCCAATGATGTGGCTCAGAAAGCTTCGAACTTCAAGAGAAGGGATAATACCCAAAGGGACATAAACCAAACAACATATCAGAGATTAATACAACCTTTGAATAAAAGGAATGTGATCTTGGAAGTCAATCATAATGACTTACAAGAACAAGATTGGAGGCATCCAATAATGCAGTACTTGGCTGGTCCATCTTCGAAGGCCAGTAGAAAAGTCAAATTGCAATCTATGCAATATATGATATATGGTAATGCTCTCTACAAAAGGGGGGCAGATGGCTTATTGTTAGAATGTCTAGGCCCGAAAGAAGCATTAACAGCCATGGCTGAGGTTCATGAAGGCATCTGTGGTGCTCATCAACCTGGTGTAAAAATGAGGTGGTTGCTTCGAAGGCATTCCTATTATTGGCCAACCATCCTTAAAGACTGCATAGAATATGCAAAGGGGTGTCAGGCATGTCAAAAGCATGGCACAATAAGGCACGTGCCCATAACTGACCTACATGCAGTAGTGAAGCCTTGGCCATTCAGAGGGTGGGCCATGGATATGATGGGAAAAATACACCCACCTTCTTCGAAACATCATTGTTTCATTCTAGTGGCCACTGACTACTTCACTAAATGGGTCGAAGCTAAGCCATACAAGGCTGTAGACCAAACAGAGGTTATTGGTTTTATTAAAGATTTGATCCATAGATTTGGCATCCCGCAAACCATAACAGTTGATAATGGAACTGTGTTTGATGGGAAGATGGTGAAGTCTTTTTGTGGCAGAATTTGGAATTAGTCTTGTTAATTCCACACCCTATTATGCACAAGCTAATGGTCAAGCTGAGTCATCCAATAAGTCTTTGAAAAAAGGAATACAAAAGGTTGTGGATGACAATCCCAGGGATTGGCATAACCTATTATTGGATGTTCTGTGGGCATATAGAACCTCACCGAGGTCAAGCACAGGAGTCACTCCCTATGCCTTGGTGTATGGACATGATGCAGTCATACCAGTAGAGATTAATGTTAAATCTTTGAGAGTAAGATGTCAAGATCAATTGAATCCTGAACAATACCATCAAAGTATGTGCTTAGAATTAGAAGGCATAGATGAAGCCAGAATTTTGGCATTAAATAGCATTCTTTTCCAAAAGAAGAAAGCAGCCAAGAATTATAATAAGAAAGTCAAACACATTGGCTTTGATGAAGGTGATTTGGTATGGAATACAATACTCCCAATTGGGATTAAAAGCCATAAGTTTGGCAAATGGTCACCTAACTGGGAAGGACCATATCAAATTCATAGGGTTCTGCCTTTTGGAGCATACCATTTAAGAAATTTGAATGGTTATGTACATTCCAAAAAGATTAATGGCAGATATTTAAAACCTTATTTTCCAACCATTTGGGAAACACAAGGGATAGAGTGAACACCATATGCAAAAACACAAGCTTGCTCAAATGATATACAAAATATTGTGCTTTCATAAAGAATCAAGTACATTGTGCCACAAATTGGCCCAAAAATCATTACAATGCTTCAATTGTTTTTGTACAATAGCTTTCCTATTGCTAAGGGAAAGAAATAATTGAATAGCTACAGCCATGTCTTCTTTTCGATCAGCCAGCCCTTGATTGGTGATGTGCAGTTTCTTATCAGTTCGAACCAAGGCTTGGTTTACTGCGGCTAACTCCTCTTCAAGCTGAGCTTTCTTCTCCAGAAGTTGGACTCGAAAGTGGGAGGCAAAAGAGTGTTGTTCTTTCAGAGTTGATACTTCAGTATGCACTTGAGAAACAAAACTCTGGTCCTTAGCCAGCTTCTTATCCGCAGTCTTAGCAGCATGGCAAATGTTGAGATAAAAATCAATAGTAGCTGCAGCCTGAGATAGATGACTTGAGACACTCATGGCAGACTGCTTAGCAATGTTACAGCATTGAAGGAACCCATTCCTGATGATAGGCCTTTGTAAAGCCTCGAAGGGGATCCTTGAAAAAGAAGTCAACAGTTGCAAACATGTGTCCAAATCTACTGAA
This sequence comes from Camellia sinensis, assembly GCF_055761805.1. Lineage (NCBI taxonomy): Eukaryota > Viridiplantae > Streptophyta > Magnoliopsida > Ericales > Theaceae > Camellia > Camellia sinensis. Next base: position 91,617,923 of record NC_138965.1, read on the forward strand.
GGTGTAAAAGGCTTGTTGCTGGAGGAAGGAGAACTCTTGAAGATTTCCAGTAGGGAGTCAGCCAAGGCTAATGGCTCAGCTTCAGCAGTAGAGGTGGGAGAGGTAGAAGGTATGTCAAAGAGACTAGCTAGTCTTCCTTCAAAAATGTCTACCTCGTCCCTTGACATGAAGGGCATAGAGAGTGTTGTGGTGGAAGACACAAAGGGCTGCATAGGGATGGGAGAAATGGATGGAGCATCTTTGGCAGCCTCTATGGTCTTGGCCACCAGCAAATCAAGTGAAGAGGGGCTAGAAGTGGGCATTGGTGATGAGCCATGAATTGAAGAGCTACCAGTGTCCTCTGTGGAAGAATCAACTGCCACTGGGAATGGAGCAGCAGTTGGAGTTTCTGTAAAGGACGGAAAAAGAGCAAGGCTCGAAGGAAAAGTAGACTGAGGTAGGTCACGAGCCAAAAAAGGGAGGTATGGCTTTAATCCAAGAAGAAGAGATACAGGAATACTGGGACTTAAGGAAAGTACGTCAAATATAGGCTTTGGAAGTGGAAGTACGATTCGAACAACCCTGACATTCTGCATTTGATCAACCTCAACCGAAATTGAGGAAGGCCTCATTGGAAAGGTGAGTGCAGTAGTTGTCGCTGCAAAAGGAAGAAATGCAGAACAATGTTAAACTTCAATACCACAAGCTGACAAAGTAAAAAACAGTAGAGGTATGAAAGAAATTACTTGTTCCAGAGGCACTGGTACTGATGGGAGAACTGCGGAGAGAATAGTGTCCAGCAGTCCGTTGTTTTCTGGCTAGTTCCCTTTGCAATGCATCAGCAGCAGCAGCTCTCTCTCTTAAAATTTGTTGCTGCCGTCTTTTCTCAGCCCTTTCAAAGACGACTATGGCTTTGGAATGTTCTTGTTCCACGGCCTTGGCGGCTGCCTCATGAAGGGGATCTTCAATCAAGGCAGTAGTTGAAGCAGTCATTTTCCTTCTCTTTCCTATTGCTTGGGCAATTGTCTCAGAATCAGAATCCTCATCAAAGTTGGAAGGGGAGATATCAAACTCAGAAGAAGAGACAGTAATCTTTCTTCTCTTTTTTCTTTGAATTGGCATTGTCTGCTCCTCAATTGTTTTCTCAGCTCCTTCAGCCTGAGGTTCGGATTCCTTAAAAATAACCTCCTCCTCTACTTCCCTAGTGGTTGTCTCTTCTTGGGACAAATCAATCACCCTTTTCCTCCTCATCAAGGGTGACTCATGCTCTTGATCTTTTGCATCTTCTTTTCCTTCTTCCTGTACCTCAATTGTTTTCTTCTCAAGCTCAAGCAGTCTCTGCTTCTTTTGTTTCTGATCACCTTCAACTAAATAAACTTCCATATTACTCACCCACCAACTCTGATATCTCTTCAAAAAGGTGCCTTGAGGAATGAAAGGGATGCACTCAAAAGTGGCCAGATCATCCATAAACTTGAAGGTTGCCTCTTCTATCCTTGACTTTCGAACCTTCAAATCTCTCTTGGTCAGAGTTAGGTTGGTGTTGCTGCAGAGAGGTATTGGAACTCCTTGTGTGAGGCCAAATTGTCTAGCAAATTGAGCAGGACAATAAGGCTTAGCTATGCATTTATAGGCTCTGGGGTTGGTGGTCCCAATAAACAGTTCTCTAGGGATCAATAGGGAAGCCCACATATCTTTGTGAATAGGCAAGGCACAGAGCCTGTCACTGAGGAAGTGACTCAACCAGGCTGGACCTATGCTAGCTTCGAAGGGACGGAAACGGTGATCAGGAAGAGCAGCTGGTAGTTGATAAAAGAAAGAGAAATAAAAGGCAAAAGTAGCTGGATAAAGTGAAGCATTGGCTAGTTTTATGCCATGAGTAAGAGAGTGTAGCCCAGAAAATTTAAGGCATTTAGATTGTAGTTCAGTAAAATAGGCAAAGAGCCAAAGCTGAAGGATCCAAAATGGTCCCCCTTGATTAGCATCTAAGGGTTTCTCACAAAAGAGGGAACAAACTCTATATACATGACCCAGAATGTATGGAGCTAAGGCTACTCTTTTCTGCAAAACCAAGGCTTTGGCAAGAGGAGCAAATTCAGGCATGATTCTTTGGGAGGAGGTGCAGAAAAGAAATTTGCAAAGCCAATATAATAAAAAGGAAAAGAATTCCCTATCAGTTACTGGACCCACTCTTTTGTTCTCGGCTCTAACAAAATCACTGTAAGATGAATTAAGAGAGGGGAGGGAGAAAGGGACTGCTAAGTCAGGAAAATCTGGTGTGATGGGGGTACCAATGGGGGATACTCCTAATAGATGGCAAATATCAAGAACAGTGGGGGCCATCATCCCACATCTAAATTGAAAGAAATTGAAGACGGGGTTCCAAAAGCACAAAGCAGTAGGAACTAGCAAAGGGTCCTCTGAGATAGTTACCCTAGATAGTCGAAGAGCATCGAGGAGGCAGAGCTCTTGGAGGTCCAGTGTCTTAGCAGGAATGATCCGATCATACCATTCTTGCCATTCCGGTCTTATCGTGGGCCAGCATCGATGAGGATGATTGCTTCTCCAGTTCTTCCAGTCAAGGTCACCTTCATAAAGGAGACGTTGGTCCACCAGACGCGGATAAAAGGTTGGGAGCTCAGTAAGGACTTCCTTGAAAATTGGTCCGAGCACGTAGTTCTGCTGCTCATGATGACGAGGGACGAAGATACGCCCATCGATAGCGCTTTTCTCTCCAGCCTTGTACTTCTCACATTCTGCGTCAATAAGCCTCTTCAAAGCTAAAGATGAGCCTACGCGCTCTGGGGCTGGCACTTTTGGTGAAGAAGAAGCCATTGATGACACACTTTTCAGAAGATGAAGACTGAAGCAAAGAGGAACCAGTAGAGAGAAGGGTTTGTAAAAAGCAAGAGATTTCAGAACACGAAACGAGAGGGTTTTAAAACCTTTGTGTCCGAAATTATATCCCGTAAGTCGTTAAGTACTAAAAGTACAAATGCGAGGAATCTCTTCCAATATTGATAGTTTTGGAGGGAAGAGCTTATTCCGGGATTGGGGCCAGCTTCAAAATGAAATATTTGGCTTCGAAGACAAGATGTTGGCGCCAAAAAATCAAATAACAACGGCTTCGAAATACATAAGCCGGCTTCGAAGCCTATTATATGCTTAAAGGTGCTAAATTGCTTGATTATTGGTCTATTTCGAAGGGTTTAAAGACCTGTTTAGGGATTATGAATCAAAGTAACGACCGTCGGAGCAAACCCTAGTATTCTCTGAGTATGAGAAACACCGTTCGAAGCATCAAAACCAATTGTTGGTTTTTTGTACATATTACTCTTCGAAAGAAAAAATGGTCAAATTGAAATTGATTGATTATATCAACTATCACCATATATTGGTTACAGTTAGTGTTAAAGAGTAAAGTTGTTGAAATCGAAGCACTAAGATAATATCTGCCAGAATTGTCAATTTTACTCCATGAATTGGAAAAAGACATGATTGGTATATAATTCGAAGGATGAGGTTGTCCAATTCGAAGCTCTAAATTAGTTTCAAAATATAAAAGGAAGCAGAGTCGAGCAATGGCGAGTGCAAAAGAACTTTGTTTGTATTAAAGATAAAGAGATTACATTGAATAACCCCATTTGGGTACAAACTCAAGTTCATAAAAATAAGGAATAGAATAGATAACAAGATCATGAAATTTAGTCCAACAATGGTCAATGAATTTCTGTTCTTTCTTTATTATATCTTCTATTTCTTCAAGAGTTGGCTGCATGAGCTGATGTGCTCTCACTTCATAATAGAGCTCTTCAGCCTTTGTTTCAAAAGCCTCCTCCCTTAATCTTTGTTCCCATTCATCTACAACCAAATCATCCCAATATGCAGAATCTTTATTCTTGAAGTCGTCGAATTCTTCGATGAAGTTTTCTGCTTCATACTGGGCCTGAATTCGCAGAGACGAAAGTTGGTCTAAAGATTGCATGGTGACCATGGAATTCCGATGCCAATAAAGGAGCACTGGAAGTTGGTCCAAAAACAAATGAAGCTCTGCTTGGGCAAGAGGGTTGAGGACATAACCCCTAGTCAGGACATCACAAGCCCATTGAAAGTTCTTAAGAAGAATGTCATCCTCAAGAACATTGAAAGGCAGGTGGGAGAAAGCCGCGAGCAAAAGTTGAGCTTGCTTTCGCTCGGCTGGAGAAGGGGGTGACGGAGGTTGATAAGGTGGAAAAACTTTGTCCATTGGAAGGGCAAGCCTTAGTTTCTCCGTCCAGGACAAAGTAGGAGGAGGAGACGAAGTGGATGGTTCTGCTTCAAACAGTGAAGAAGAAGATGTAGATGCTTCAGCTTCAAAGGATGGAGAAGAAAGTGTGGATGCTTCCATTATAGGAGATGGCGCGGGAGCAGAAGGAACAAAGGCATTAATATAAGCAAGCCAGTCAGAAGAGCAGATCTTCGCCTTCTTGGCTAAGAATGATGGGTTGTACCCTTGTGCTTCTTCTGAGCGCCGGATAGCAGGCACTATCTTCGTAGGTATAGAAGATGTATACCAAGCCACAAGCAAGTTCTCCTCCAAGCTACGTCGTTGGTCAATGGGCACATAAGGATAGACCACTGAACTTCGAGCGTAGGAAGGAAATTCTAAAGGGTCAGTGAATTCAACGAAATGGTGATTGATTCGCTCCCTCAAATCATAAGTCTCAGGTGTTGACCAATTGGTCCAGCCAGAGGCCCCAGGAGATGAAGAAGTTGTAGCCTCATTCCATGCAGAATTTTTTCCTAAATCCATGGCTGCAAATTGCTGAATCGAGGGATCGAAAGCAGTTTGTTCGAAATACAAGGAAGAATCAGAGGAAGAAATTCTTGTATCTACGGTCGTAGTTTGTCGAATCGAAGTCTTAAGGGAAATATATTCGTGGTCCAAAGGATGATAATTCGCAAAGGCATCCATAACCTGAATATAGGGAGGTGGATAAAGGTGGCTAATGAATGCGTGGAGGTTCTTTCGAGGGGGATCAGCATTTCCCAATGACTCTTCGTATGCTTGATCAGTAAAAAAGGGAGTTGGTTTAGCCATGGTCTGTTCGAATACTAAGGTGTTGGGATATTCAACAGAATCAAAAGGGAATTAATGCAAATAATCATCAAATAGGTGACGGTTATGTTTCCTGGAGATGAATTCCATACACGATCCAAAAGCGCGGGAAAAACTTCTTGGTCCACTAATATCACCAAGTATTGGGTATATTAGTGCGGGGGGTAATGTTAGCTATATATTTTGTAAAAGCCAGTTACAGTCTGACACGTGGCAGAATAAGGGTATTATTGGAAAATAATTTAAGTCTCCAATCCTGATCGTACACATGGTGATGATAATTGGTTCTCACATGGTCTGAGCAACATTGGATCAGTAAAGAAATGCAAGGTGACGTGGCTTCAACGGTTACTCATATTTAAATTCAAATACAGGAGGGAAGCCTAATTGCAAATGGTGGCATAATGGAGCTACTTCTAAGGCAACATGATCAGCGATCATGGAGGGGCAGTTCGACGGTTCGAAGAGCAGTTCGAAGGTCATCTTTGACAAGTATAAATAGCAAAGAGACCCCCAGGAAAAAGGGCAGAACTCAGATCATACAAATCAGTCATTTACTTCATATATTTTCTTCTCCAGTCTTTTACATTTCCAGTCTTTAAATACCTGTTCTATAAATACCTGCACTTTAAATACTCGCACTGCACTTCGATTCATAGGAGTAGTTTCAAGTAGATTCAAGTGGATTGCTGTTGTAAACCTCTCCGAGGCTGAGTTTGGACCATTGTAAGTGTTCATTTTAATGAAATACTTCAATTGTTCTTCATATTACTGTTATTCCTTTTAATTTCTCCGAAGTCAAACCACCAGTAAAAGTCCTCTTCATTGAGGCTGAAAGAACTAAAACACAATCGTCTGGTAATTGGTTGGCAATCACAATTTCTGTAAGGACTGATTAATCCTTGCTGGCACGCTCACATTTACAAAAATACCCTTCGAAAAGCCAAAAAAGCCAACAAACCCATATCCAATAAATTTTGATTCTTCATTTTCAATCTAACATCTACACCCCAAAAAAAGAATTAAACACAAATAATCAATAAATGAGAGAGTTACAAATTGATAATAGCAGTGCTTTTATAAATATAAAAAAACAATAAAATCTCAATTAAATGACAAATTATTAACAAAAAGAAAGAAATAAGGAAAAATACAGATTGTAACAAAAAAAAAATTTTAAAAAATAATAATGTTCATTTATATGAACTCACTTTCTTACAAATGCAAAAACTCATGCAAGTACACATTTCAAATGTAAAGCAAATATTTAAGATTTTTAGGCACCGAAAAGGGAGAAATGACTCAATGTTGATTGTTTTCCCCCCAATTTTCTGTTCATGGTTTCTTTTGCAGGAACTTGTTTTTATTTTAAAAAGATTATGTTTAAACAAAAGATATATATGGAATTCTATCATGTTTAAAATTTGTATGGATAACTAATTGATGATTTTCAAAGATAAAATATTAAGTTCCACTTAAAGATAAACTTTAAAACGATTAAGTTGAAATATATAGAAATTCTAAAACAAACTAACAAAAGATAAATATAGATCGTTAAAAAAATTATCATCTTTTTGGGATATTTATATCCCAATCTTATTCTTTTTTTTTATTTAAATATTTTGTTGTCTTTTATTTGAATTTTCATTAAATAGTTATATTTTTATTTTTGTATATTTTTTCATCTATATTTATTTTTTATTCATATATACATAATTACCTTTTTATTTTAAAAATCATTTGACTCGTAATATTTTTTTATTTAAATTTTTTTTAATTGTTCATATATAAATAGTTAATTTTTTTATTTTTATAATTAATTGACTCGTAATATTTTTTATTTATTTATTTATTTTATCTTTTATTTGACTCTTTTTATTATTCTGTAGTTGAAATTTGAATAGTTATCTTTTTATTTTATTTATTTTATATTTTTATCTCTACCTCTTTGTTGCTCATATTTAAATATTTATCATTTTATTTAAATATATATAATTCTTTTGGCTTTTGAGATTTAGATAATTGACAAATGATTGAAAATTAAGAAAAGTGGGAGGGGAGAATTGAAAAGTGACACATAGGAGAGAGAATTCATAAGAATTTAGTATTAAGAGTTTGGAGAATTCTCATACTCTACTACATTTGTTTATATAGATAGTATAGATATAATTTTTAAAATAAATTATTGACACAAATAGTATCTGATCAAGTGTCTATTGACATCCTATCAACGTTAGCTTTTGCAGAGATAAAATACTCAACAAACTCTACATCATGAACGGTTCGGATTATTAATGCGTCATCTGTGGTGGGCCCACAGAAATTCAACAATACCCTCCAATTAAAAAACCTAATTGGAGAGGAGGTTGCTTCATTAAAATAAAAGTATAGTGTGTATTTATTAACATTTTGTGTTTAGAAAAAAAAAAAATAAGATTGTATATAATATTACTCTAACGCTAGAATCGTATCAAAGTGGGAAATTTTCATTACACCATTTTATGGCGACAACAAAGATTGAAAAAAAATTACAAGGGAAACTCCAAGCAGAGCAATAATATGGTGTTAAGAATTGTAACTAGAGGGCAATCATGTTCTCTGGCCCCATCATATGTATGAGAAATCTCAACAATTGTACCAAGGTCCTTTACTTCCATTAATAATTGAGAGCAACAGTGTGATGATAAGAAGGAATTTTACTCATTGTCGGTTGAAAATTGTTAGGGAACTTGTTCATTAAATTCTATTTTTAAGATTTATATTTTATTTAATTGATACTCTTTTTGTTTTAAAATAATAGGGTATGTTTGGTTTGGTTTTGAGATAGTAGTTTTTAAAAATTATTTTGGAGAGAGAGTTTAGAAATTTTTTTGGTTTGTTTGGTTGTGTATTTTGAAAGTAGTTTTGGAGTTTGGGAGTTTGGAATAATTTAATATTTTGTTGTAATTTAGTAGATGTGTGTGATAGAAAAAGTGATTGAGAAGGAGAGCGAAGAGAGAAAAAGTGATAGATTGATGTGTAAGAGAGAGAAAGTGTTTTTGGAAATTGTTTTGGAAAAATTACAAACCAAACAAGTTTTTTAGAAAAAGTTTCCCAAAATCACTCTACAAAGCCAAACCAAACATATTTGGGGGGAATTTAACTTTTTTTGATAGCATTATTATTACATTTTATAAATATTAATTTTCCAAAGTTATCCTTGATAGTACATTTTTTTGGGAATATCAATTGACAATTTCACATAATTTTACTTTTTATGTTGTCAATAAATTTAAAAGAATGGTAAAATAAAAAATTCATATTATTTTAGTCTTTAATTTTTAAAAATAGACTAATATTTTGAGATAATGAAAAATAGAATAAGGAACTAACATTTTAGGACGGATGGAGTATTTTTTTTTTGTGTGTGTGTGTATTTTATTAGATTTTATTTAGTATAATATGATCAAATCACCCTTCCAACTTTCTACGCTCATTTCTATTCTGAAATTAATACACAATAAAAATAATATTTCCTTATTCTACGAAGAAAATATATACATTATTCCATGGAAAAAATATCTCATCATTCTAAGAAAAATATCCTCATTCCACAAAGAAAATCACTCTTTCCATTAAAAAAAATAAAAAATAAAAAATAAAAAATAAAAAGTCTTTCTCATTCTAGGGAAATAAATCTCCTTTATTCCGCAGAAAAAATTTCTCACATTCTCAAAATCCTAAATCGTCTACCTTTTGAAAATCCCTCACTAAATGTTGATGTGAACTTTCACATTATAAATGCATGTTGATAAATAACATCTCCTCATGAAACCATATACACAGTTAATGTTACATGAGTGTGTGATACATTGGGTATGACTACCTATTTGTATTACAAAATTAATATTAACATTTACGTCTCTATGTACACACTAACCTTCGAAAAAACAAAACACATGTCATTGTACAATGTGAATGTTCACAATAAATAATAAACATACAACTAACTTTCAAAACAATAAAACTCATATAAAAAATACAATGTGAATATTCACAATTTACAATTAATATATAACTACTCTTAAAAAACTGCACTCATACCAATATGAACATTTACACTGCAATGTGAAAACATAAAACAAAATTTAAAAAAGTGAAAATTGACTATTTCGATTATTCAATGGTAACAAAAATGATTGTTCAATCAACAAGCATAAAAAATAAAATTCATACCAAAATAGAATGTAAATATTCACCGTTTACAATTAACATACAATCAGCCTAAATATAACGGTTCTGATTTAGACCTGACCCATTTTATGCTCTTAGATTCGGAATTCCGTAATTTTAATTGTTGTTCATACCCTTTTATCATCTTGTTAGTAGTTGAGTTGGGTTATTGGTTGTGTTTGAAATAGGTTAGTAGTTAATTTTTCAAAAGATTTGATGTCCAATTTTTCTTCTTGTTTGTTCGAGTGGTGTTTTGGTCGCTTGAGCAGTCTTTGAGATCTCCCAATATCTGTGTAGGTCTGCAAAACTTCTGGGAGTAGGGTATCTTTGCTTGAGTGATCCTTCTTATACTCGAGCGGTCTTCTGCAGTCTGTAAAACTTCTAGGAAGGGGTCATTATGCGCTCGAGCGATGTCACTTACTGTGTCTAATGCTCGAGTAGTGTTTTGGTCACTCAAATAGTCTGTGCGTATATCAATTCGGGAAAAGGGGTTTTTCAATCACTTTTTCATTTATCTCTCTCTCTCTCTCTCTCTCTCTCTCTCTCTTTAAAACATTCCAAAACCCTAATTTCTTCACACACACTCTCTCTCTAGTTCTTACCTTAAAACCTCAAATACACCATCACCCATTAATTTCTCCACCATAGCTCTTTGGAGAAAAAAGGTAGAGCTCACTAAAAGCTTCATTCTAATTGGAGAGGATCTTGTTTTGGCTCCATCAAGCTTCACCCTTGTTTTCTTCATCTCCTAAACCTAAGGTAGGAATTTCTTCAACCTTTAGTATGATTCTTAGCTTAATTATTTGCTCTTTGATACGGTTTAGTGACTTGGGGGTTTTGGGTTAAATCTAGGGTTTGATTTGAAAAGTAAAAGAGGGATTTTTCAAATAAATTCTTGAGAAGAATTGTGAGTGTATATATTGTTGGTTATGTTGAAAATTCTTTCCTTAAATGTGATTTTGAAAATAAAGAAGGTTTTGTTTGAAAAATCATCGATGTATGAGTTTATAAAAGAAAATGGAATGATGTTGGGTTTTGAAAAGATATGAAAAATGTATCTATTGATGATGAGAGTGGAGTTGGATATTTATTATCATTTCCACATTGGAATTTTTAAGATTTTATCGGTTGCTGAAAAATTATATGTTGAATAGAAATATCTATTTTGGGCTATTGGTAGAGGACAACTTTGATTGCTGTAGAAATTGTATGAGCATTAGGTTAATTAAAACCAATTACCCATTCATTTTGTGTTGAATATTGTTTATATTGTTTCATATTGAACATTCAAAATGTATTATTTTTGAGAAAAATGGGTGTATACCTTGGTGAATCTGGTTAGGGGATAGATGTGGTTTATATTATTGGCCTGTGTGTCCTTGGTGAAAGTCTAGAAACCCACGTGGTTAGATGCCAATCCTTCCAGTTAGTATCGGTAAAATGGCTTTCGTAGTGCTTGTATAGCCTACTAGCAAACACGTACCTATAGATTCCCAATGTTTTGTATCCACTACCCTATTCTCTGATATAAAATGATATTTTTCATGAATTGATATATAATCTTGACATCGCATTGTTTTGAGATTAAAATGAAAAACATTTGACAAATGGCATGCATATGCATTCACCTTATGACTTCATTAAGTTTTATACATTGTGTTAAAGTATCTCTACTGCAATTTAGCCCACTCGACGTAGAAAACAACTTTCAGGTGCCAATGATATGCCTCCACCATGAACATAGCTTAGGAGGACTTGGAGTCAAAAGTTTCTTTTGTTTTCTTTAATGTAATTATTTTTGCACAAGCCATGAGCTTTAACTATATTGAGTTCATCTCACTTTTATTGTTCCCAAGTATTGACTTGGAAAGATTAGCCATTAAGGCATAAGCTTGTCCGTACCTCCGTCGCCAATAGCGCCCAACATCTCCCATTTCCAGATGCCAATACTAGCTACACTGCTTACGGATTTCCTACTCAAGAGGTCAGCTACTACATTGGCCTTCTCCAGATGATAGTGTAACTTGAAATCATAATCCTTTATAAACTCCATCCACCTCCTCTGTCTCAAATTCAAATCCTTCAGTGAAAATAGATATTTCAAACTCTTGTGATCGGAAAACACATCAAATCCCTCACCATATAGGTAAGGCCTCCAGACTTTTAAGGAAAAAATCTCTACCGCTAACTCTAGGTCGTAAGCAAGATAATTTATATCATGTGTCTTCAACTGTCATGAACCATACGCTACCACTTTTTCCTCTTGCATCAATACACAACCCAAACCTTCTCGAGACGCATCACAATAAACCAAATACCCAAACCCCTCTCCAGAATAATCAAAACTAGAGCAGTGGTGAGTCTAACCTTTAGCTCTTGAAATGACTTTCACAAGTCTCACTCCACACAAATTTAATTCCCTTTTCTCGTGAATCTAGTCAATGGTGAGGCCAATCTAGAGAAGCCTTTGACAAAATGTCGATAATACCCGGCTAAGCCCAAAAAACTTCAGATCTCAAAAGCATTCTTCGGTTGTTCCCAATCTTGAGCTACCTCTATCTTAGAAGAGTATACAGTCACCCCTTCCCCGAATACCACATGGCCTAAAAACTTAACTTTTTTTAACCAGAACTTGCACTTCTCAAACTTAGCACATAACCTGTGTGCCTTAAGCAATTCAAGTACAACCCACAAGTGTTTCTCGTGTTCCTCCTCGAAAGGTGAGTAAATTAAGATGTCGTCAATAAAGACAACCACGAAACGATCTAGGAACTCACGAAAGATTCGATTCATTAAATCCATAAACGAAGTCAGTGCATTGGTTAGCCCAAAAGGCATTACTAAGAACTCATAATGGCCATACCGAATATGGAATGTCGTTTTCTGAATATCTTCCTTATTCAGCCTCAACTAGTAATAACCCGATCTCAAGTCAATCTTAAAAAAATAACCAGACCCCTTCAACTGGTCAAACAGATCATCTCCACATGGTAATGTGTACTTGTTCTTGACATTTACCCGGTTCAACTTCCGGTAATCGATATACAATCGCAATATACCATCCTTCTTCTTAGCAAAGAGAATCGGTGCTCTCTAAAGCGATGTACTAGGGTGAATGAAGCCCTTATCTAACAATTCTTGAAGTTGAATCTTCAACTTATATAATTCAGCGGATGCAAATCTATACGGTGCCATGGAAATCGGTGTCGTGCCGGGCACTAAATCAATGGAAAACTCAATCTCTCAGTAGGGTGGCAAACTAGTAAGATCTTCAGGAAAGACGTCCGGGTATTCACAAACTACCATCGGCAATTCTACTTAGACCACATCACTATCATTACCCAAGAAAATTGCAAGAAGAAACTTAAGCTCGCCTCGACCGCGTGAGTCATACACTGGCAACAAAACTCTATTAGCTCGGTCTCCTAGAAAATAAAAACAATCACCACTCGAAGTACACACCATAACTCTTTGATCGTAACAATCTATAATGGTACGGTATAAGGACAACCAATCCATGCCTAAAATGACAACAAAACTCGACATGTCTAACAATACCAAAGCAAAATGAAGTTGGCAACCGTCAACCTTTATCTCATAACCGTGACATCCTCGGTCCAAAACAACCTTACCCCCAACTGGAGACTCTACCTTAAGCAGAGACGCTAACTGACCCACTTCTAACTCCAAAACTAATGCGAATGCAAACAAAATGAAGGAATGAGATCCACCAACATCAATCAACACATTGACAATAGAATTGAACAACAAGAAGTTACCTCTCGCTACAGAAAATGTTGGTAACTGATCTGGTGTGGTAACAGTATACACACATCCGGTGGGACTTTGCTCTACTCGCTTACCCCTTAGAGCATAGCTCTGACACACAGATTGAGTTGAAAAGGCTCCCTAATTGGCCCTCAAGGCCTGTACTGAATGGGTAGGCTGATGGCTTTGTGTTTGTCTCAAACTAGACGCACTAGATGTGCCACCCCGTTTGAGGGAAAAACCTCCTCAAGTACCCCGACTGCCCACACTGATAACAGGTAGGCAGCTACCATCTCCCCTAACTCTGGCTTTGAGGACGAGCCGAAGACGGTGCATATTGTTGCCCCCCTCCTCTCTGCGGGCAAACTGAAGATTTGTGGCCCAGTTAAGTACACTTGAAACAAGTGATTCCATCCCGACTACCTCTCCGTAAACTAGAACTTGGTATAGTTGGATCTGAACTATGCTGCCTGGGACTGCTATAGGGTGAAACCCCTCAACCGTTTGTTGTCCCGTACCTTCCCGTGAACTTCCTGACTCCTCTGCTTGGAGCCCCTCATCTGCTCCGCCTCAAATTGGATCATGGTCTCTTGGTGAGCCGTCGCCTCCACAAGGCAACTATAATCCTTAATCATAGACCCAACCACCTTGAAAAGGAGCCTGATCCTCAACCTCTTCTCAAACTCAATGCAACAGCGTTCCTCTGTCACCACGAGTTCCGATGCAAATCTAGAGAGGCTAGTAAAAAGTAACATCAAACTCGGCTACAAGTGTGCTCAGCTGCTTGAGTTTCAAGAACTGATCTCTCAACTTCTCCCTAGTAGTGGGAGGCAAAAACTTATCCTGAAAGGCGTTGACAAAGGCATTCCAAGTCACCCCAATGCGCTCTCGCGCATACTTCCACCAATGAAACGCATCTTCCTTCAGTAGAAGGTGAAAAAATATCTTGAAAGGCGTTGACAAAGGCCTCCGAAGTCACCCCAATGCGCCCTCGTGCATACTTCTACCATTAAACCTTATCTCCCTTCAGCTAGAAAGATGCCAAGGTCACCTTCAACTCGTCATCCTCGATGCCAAGAATCTCAAACGTCATCATTATCTGCTCAAGCCACTCATCCGCCTTTAGTGGCTCTTTCGGTTCCCCCAAAAACTTATACGGATTGCATCGGAAGAACTCCCTCTTTAAAAAAGACGGCCTTGTCTCAGCAACATAGGTCGGGACTTGATTCTCAGCCTTGAGAATGTCCATGGATTCCCGCAAAGCTCCAGCTATTTCATAGGCCAAAGCACCCATGGCTTGTTAACCTACTGGATCGGCAACATTGGCCTGACCAACTCCCTCATCTTGCACTGGAATATCATCTGGTAACAGCACGTCCTACCACCTTCGCCTACCTCGCCTACCACCACCACGTCCCGACATCCTAATAAAGGTAACACAATAGATTAGCACATTTACAAATGTACCAAAGCTAATTCACTCACGTCCTAATTTGGTGGATAACAAATAATTCACTCCACATAAGCACCTAATCACATAAACACAAATGAATTTTCTTTTCTAGATAATGACCGTCCCGCGACACTACTAGAGTTCCAATTAGAAATAACAGTGATTAAGTGCTCTTCTAATAGGCCTTCTAGAAACTCGTAAACCCAACCAATATCTTAGAAACTAAATCCCGTACTCATTTAGTCATATAGGCATGTTATCACATAGCATACCAGATCTACTTCTAATATCATCTAACGAGATAACCCATTGTGGCAAAAATCACATCCCACAATCCCAAGTATTCAAATCCGGTAGCTCTGATACCAAGTTGTAATGTCCCGAAATAATAACAATAACCCATCTCATAATATTCCTTATAATTGATCAATAACATCATATTTAATATTCCATTCATAGTCCTTGATCATACAAAAGATGACATATGCATGTATACATTTATAAATCCTAAATCCTGAATCTATAGCATATGGCATTGATACATGAATTAAAATAAAATTAAAATTAAGTAATTATATGCTCTAATGGTTACATCTTTCTAAGTCAATACTTGGGTACATCAAAATAAGTTCAACTCAATACAATTAAAGTCCAAGGCTTGTACGACAATAATTACATTAAATAACAAAAGGAAGCTCTTGGCTCCAAGTCCTCCCAAGCTATGTCCTTGGTGGAGGCATACCATTAGCACTTGAAAATTGTTTTCTATATAGGATGAGCTAAAACCCAGTAGAGATATTTTAACACAATATATGAATCTTAACGAAGTCATAAGGTGAATGCATATGCATGCTATTTGTCAAACGTTTCACATCAACATCTCAAAACAATGCAATGCCAGATTATACATCAATTTATGAAAATAATCTTTTATATCAGAAAACATGGCAGTGGATACAAAAAACTGAGAATCTCTAAGTATATGTCTGCCAGTAGGCTATACAAGCAGTACCAGAGTCATTTTACCGGTACTAACCAGAAGGATCGGAACCTAACCGCGCAGGTTTCTAGACTTTCAGCAAGGACACACAGGCCAACATAATAACCACAACCACATGCCTACCCCCTAACCAGATACACCAAGGTATTCACCCATTTTTCTCAAAACAATACATTTCCAATGTTTAAGTGTGATACAATGCTCAATGCATTACAAAATTAATTTAATTTCTTAGATTTTTTTTTTCGAATAAGTTTATGAAAATCAAACAAAACATGGCTTATGTGTTTTTCATATAAAAATGATAGATAAAATATAATAGATGATGATCATAGTAGAATTATTTTTTGAAAAAAAAAAATTATAGTAGCTCATCAAATTTTAGTAAATTAGAAGCATTGGTTTCAAGCACAAGAAAATTATGTTTTGGGAGAATGTTAAAATTAGCTAAATAAATGCTAGTATTAATAATTCATTTCGTAATGCAATTTCTATAACAATCAAAGCTATCCTCTACCAATAGCCCAAAACAAATATTTCTATTCGATAGATAATTTCCAACAAAAGATATAATCTTGTCATTTTCAAACTAGAAGTGATATTATATATCCAACTCCACCATTATCATCAACATACACATTCCTTCCATTCTTTCAAACCCAACATCATTTTTTATTTTCTTTCACAAAACAAAATATCCATGACTTTAGAACAAAACCCCCTTTACTTTCAAAATCAATTTTAAGTAAGGAAATCCACCATTTCAACATAGGTCAACCAAAAAAACATCCTCACAACCTTTCTCAAGGACCCATTTGAAAAGCCCTCTTTTACATTTCAAAATCAGACCGCAGATTTAACACAAAATCCCAAATCACTAGTTCTTTCAATGGATAAATAACTAAGGCAAAAATCATACCAAAGGTAGAAGAAATCCCTACCTCAAGATTAGAAGACAAGAGAGAGCTAGGGTTGAAGTTAGGCAAAGCCGAAAACGATATCCTCTTGTTGAAGCTCTTGACATGCTCTACCTTTTTTTCCAAAGGACTGGGGTGAATAAATCAATAAATTGGGAGGATTTGGAGCTTGAATGCACGAACTAGAGAGATAGTGTGAAGAACAAAGGTTTTGGAATGTTTGAGAGAGAGAGAGGAAGTGAAATGTGATTCAAAAAACCCTTTTCCCGAACTAAGATACGCGCAGACCACTCAAGTGACCAAAACACCGCTCAAGCATCAAATACAAAAAGTGACACCGCTCGAGCGACCAAAACATGGCTCAAGTGCACAATGACCCCCTTCCAGAAGTTTAGACCTATAAAACACTGCTCGAGCGCAAGAAATACCACTCAAGTGAAGATACTCTACTTCTAGAAGTTTTGTAGTCTGCAAAAGACCGCTTGAGAGTAAGAAAGACCGCTCAAGAGAACAAGCAAAAATCTAGACAATAACTCTTTGAAAACTAACCACTAACATGTTCCAAATGCAACCATAACTTCTAAACAACCAAACTCAACTATCAACAATGTGAAAATGAAATGAACAATAGTTAAGGGTATGGATTCCCGGATCAAAAAGCTAGAAATGGGGTAGGTCTAAATCGGAATCGCTATAGGTGGTCTCATATCCAAATGTCAAGTATACAAAAAGATATGTTTAAATTAGTGAAGGCTGCTCGCTTTCTTCCTAACCATTTCATGCTAATTCCTCTCCTAGCTTAGTTTTCTTTCATTTCTTCCCATTTCCTTAAATCGTAAAGATCTAAGCATGATAAATTTTTTTTAATGCAAAGCATATGAAATTGTTGGGGAATAAGTAGAGCCTTTCAACGTACGTTTTTAGCACACTCTAATATTCATCAAGCCTTAATCACCTAGGATGCTTCTAGGCATACATTTGACACATGTTTGACACTTGATTTAGATTTGAATTAGGCTTAGAAAAGTCTTGGATAATCTAAGAGAAGATTAATAAACACTAAGCTAAGTTATAACACTTGAAATGAATTTAAAAGTTTGCTAGTTTAAGTATTTTCAACGCTTTTTTGTTCATGCTTTGTGTAGGTTAAGCGCTTCGAGGAAGTAAACCCTTTATTCAAGAGCCATTTGTGAATAGTAGTGTAGTACAGTTATGTTTGTTAAGCTATGATTTGAAATGGAAAACCTATGCTATGTTTATGAAAAGTATGTTAATGTTTTATCATGAATGAACATCATATACTCTTCTATGACATCTTGGATCTTGTTTGTTATTGGATCTTGTTCGTCAATAACCTCTAGCTAACTGAGCTCCTCTTGCCGCTTGTTGTGGACTCTTGATGTTTGTGAAAACCTTGGAATGTCATCGCTATGTATATACTTGCAAGCTAAGCTTTGTTCCATCTTGATAAAATTATATTATGTTTGAAACATGATCTCGTGCTTTGTTTTAATAAAGCTCATCGGTGTTAATTCATTTACCACTTTACTATATTGCTATTCACTAGGAAATGACTCACCCCACTCCCTTATATGTATATGTAGGTGATGAAGAGCTTCATTACGAAGAAAAGTTTATTAGAAATCGGTCTTATATTGTTATGCTAGTTTTGTAAAGCTATGTCATAAGCACTGTATTTTACTTTTGATGAACATATCATGTAATAAAGCAAGACAATAATCCGAAAGGAATGTATACTTTCATTTCATATAGTTATGCACTACTCTGAATGGATTCCTAAATGGACTCAATATAAGAAAATATTGACTTCCACACTTGAATATGGGCAATTTTGCCCCAATTATCATAGGATTCCAACTTGATTTGAAAGTTAGGCCTTTGTAGTCCACAACTACTGACCGGTCGCAATACCATCCTATTTGGGGTGGGTTGTGGTCATGACACATTTGACCCTTCATTTGTCATTGCAAACTGAACAAAAGCCTTCACGCCATCTCAATACTGGGAACTCATCCTATTCTTAAGTAGCATCTAACTCTTATTCATATTTGGTTGCCTACAAAGGCAATGTTATGTGAAATTCCTTTGGCATTATGTACATTAATATCCAATAGTTAAGTGGTCATATCCCATTTATGAATGCACAATTAAAACATATACTAAAATGTACCTTTCACTCAATTAGGCATATGTATATTATTGACAAAGTTGTATTAACAATAGTAAGTGATAAACAATAATTACTATTCATGTAAAACATGCAATCTAGAGTAAAGGGTGAAAGAATCATATAGCAAGTGATGAAATTGATATATAAATTAGAATCGCTATATAAATTATGGTCTTCAAATTGTTACATGTCATTGATATATAAATTAGAATTGCTATATAATTGTGGTCTTCAAATTGTTACATACAAGTTTAATTATTCTTGCAAAAGTATATTCATCTATTTTAGCAATTTGATTTATTTATTTGTTGTTTGAGTTAGACATGAAATTGAGATTTTTTAAGCCAAACACAACAGCCAACCCTAATTAGCGCATTTGGTCTTATCTTATTTACATGTCAAATAGTTCATTGGGTCATCTAAGTGTTTGTCATATCATGAATGCTCAAAACATCAAGATTGTATCTCTTTTATGTACATATGTGTTGTGATATGTTCATAGTAGTAAAAAAGAAAGGGATTTTTATTGACAAATCTCATTTAGAGGTGTTCTAACCCAATAAGTCCATGAAGAAAATTTATAACCTAGGTAGTCCTATGTATTTATATTTTTATTCCATGAGATCATTTTTTCTTGATTTATATTATATGTTGGACTATTTTACCCTTATGCTTATTGTTGACATATATTACAGAGAAAAATGATATACACATTTCCTTTTTAACTATCCTTTTATTTTGGCAGTTACCATGATTCACGCTTTTGATTGTGAATCAGTTTTACTCTCATTGTGGTGTTGTTTCGTTGTGCTAAGGTTGCGTTGGTGTTGGAGGAAGACAATGAATCAAGACTACATTAGTGTTGTTCATTTGTGCTCTATTTTTTTTTTATTTAATTTTGCGAAGTCAGACATTAATCAAAAGGAGAGAACAAGTAGATAATTTCGTCTCAAGGTTAGTATCATTTTATTTAGGGATTTAAGTTTAGATTTATATAAAGGATTGTATGTTCTGTTTTTTGCTTTCAACTTTATTTTCTGGAATAGATGGAGATGTAACTTCATTTTTTTCTAGTAATGTGTGCATATAGAGCTCTGCTTTTTGGACATTGTGAATGTTCACATTATGTGAACAATGTGAATGTTCATATATTATTGGTTATATCATTATGGGGGTTGTCTACATGTTGTTTATTACCATTATATATGGTAGTGTGAATTTGAACTAGTCTAATGTATAATGATGTATAATGATGGCAATAAAGTTTTCAATTGGGGTTTAACAGTGCAAAACATGGACATAGCTATATATTTTGCAAGATGTGAATATTCACATGTCATTAGTTATTTCATGTTTGTGGTATTGTGTGGTTATAATATGGTTATTCACTTCCTTTTTTTTGTGTTTTTACAAGATGTGTTCACATATCATTAGTTATTTCATATTTGTGGAATTATGTGGTTATAATATGGTTGTTCACTTCCTTTTCTTTTCTTTTTTTTGTGTTGTTTGAACAATCATTTTTTGTTGCTATTAAACAATCGGAATAGTCAATTTTTTTTTTCTTTCATTTCTGATTTATGTTTTCATGCCACAGTGTCAATGTTCACATTGATATGAATTTAGTTTTTTTAAGGATAGTTATATGTCAATTGTAAATTGTGAACATTCATATTATATTTTTGTACAAGTTTTTTCTTTTTTTTTTAAATAAATTGAAAGTTAGTTGTATGTTTGGTATTTTTGTTACAATACTTGTTAGTTAAAAAATCATTTTTGTTACCATTAAATAATTGAAATAGTCGATTTTCACTTTTTTTTTTCAATTTTGTTTTATTTTTTCACATTGCAGTGTAAATATTCACATTGTTATGAATTTATTTTTTTTAATGATACTTGTATGTTAATTATAAATTGTGAACATTCACATTGTATTTTGGTATGAGTTTTATTTTTTCGAAAGTTAATTATATGCTTGTTGTTTTTGTTACTATACTTGTTGGTTGAGCAATTATTTTTGTTACCATTGAACAACCAAAATAGTCAATTTTCACTTCTTTCACTTTTGTTTTATACTTTCATGTTGCAATGTAAATGTACACATTAATATGAGTATATTTTTAAAAAAAAACTAGTTATATATTAATTGTAAACTATGAATATTCACATTGTATTTTAGTATGAGTTTTGTTTTTTCGAAAGTTACTTGTATGTTTATTGTTTATTATAGATATTCACATTGTACTTTAATGTGTTTTGTTTTTGCAAAAGTTAGTTGTTTGTTTGTTGTTCACTCTGAACATTTACATTGTATTTTAATTTTTATTCAGATTTTTTGTTGCATTATTTTTAAAATTTTCACATTATAAAAAGTTGAAAGTTCATAATTTGAGATTTTTACCGTAAGGGAAAGATTTTCTCTTTAGAATGAGGGAGATATTTTCTCCATAAAATGAGGGACTATTGTTATTTATTTATTTTTTTAATTATGAATTGATTTCAGAATTGAAACATGTGCAAAAAATTAAAATGGGTGATTTGGTCATATTATATAAAGTAGGACCTAATGAAATACTAAAATATGGGTTAAATGAAATAAAACACTTAGAAAGTGAATTTATCAAAAAAATAACCCAAAAAGAAAAAAGAATACAATAAGTGAATCCTATAGCCACAAATTTAATTATAAAAAAAAAGTGCCAAAATTCTCTAAATAAATTAAAAATGCCTAACAAATAGTCAAAACTTATTAGATGTAGTAATTGCCTCCAAGGAATGATAGTAGCTTTTTTGTCTCTCTACAGTAACCAATAACCTATAACCTTTGTAATTGTAAATCAAAATTTAAATTTAAATCACACTATACATGAAACTAATGAAGAGTAATTGGCATGAAATGAATGTCAAATAACATATAAAGGTGCTCATGTCCTGTCTTTATTTTTTTATTTTCTACCTTATTGTCATACTTAATTGCCATGGATATGTGTAAAATAAACAATTTGATTATGTTACTATATATCGAATCAAAATGTGATTCACACATCTAAATAAATTATTGTACTCCAAATCTAGACAACAATTGAATCAAGTATTCCCAACCTAAGCTCTAAAAGAATGTTTCTAATTTACTTAATCTGTTGTCATGTCCTGCCTCGTATTCAAGCCAAAGACAAATAAATCACGGTTTGAAAAATGTACAATTCACTACCGGAAAAGACAGATACAGAACATAGATTGGAAACTTGGATTAGGCAAAAATAAATATCAATTAAGAAATGGCATGGCATCATACAAGTCTAAACCTACATGAAAAAAATAAAATAAATAAAATAAAAACTTTTTTCACTTAACAATCGTTTTACGTTTTTTTTTTCTTTTTTTTTTTTTTTAAGGGAATGGGAGGGGGTTATGGGCCATTGTTTATCCCGTTATCATGCCAACTATCGCATTGTCATATGTTGTGATGGTTCTATGGAGAACAAGAGAAAACTAGAAGGAAAAGAATTAGAAAAACATATTGATAGACCAATGTTAAGTAAAAGATTTTTATAAGAGTGAGATGTGATTGATTTAGTTTGATTAGTTTAATGGATAGAATATGACCATTTTCAAATTGTTTACTAGTTCCTACCTCTTTTTCAAACAAGTAATTAAAAACCGAGAAGCTAAATTAGACATCAAAGCCAATTAACACCCATAAACTAAGTTCCTAAATACATAAAACATGGTATGAAATTTATATTAACAATTTCACCTTCAAATGTACAAAACCCCAACCTTTCAGATACCTAAATGCAACCCTTTTCCCATCTTATGTACAAGCTTATTGATGGCCATAACAAAGTAGATAAGTGAACAAACTTCAAATAATTTAAATTTACTTGCCAAAATTTAAGAAAATTAGAGAAGAAAAACATTTATATAAGGCCAAGTTCATGAGTTGCAAGAAAGCTTAAAAGAATTCTTGAACTTCAATTGACTAAAATATATTTGTTTATTATTAAGGGAATCTCTTTTGCTAAGTTCACTTCTACCTCGTTTGTTTACTGAAAATTTTTTTTAAAAAAAGTCAAAGAAATAAGTTTTTGTCACAAAAAAATTTCCATTACGTTGGAACCCAAAAACTGATTGTACTCAATTAAGCCTAACAAAACTATTTGCTTAGTGGGTTTGTTTAGATTTTCTTTGTTTTTCACTTTTTCGTAGGACAGCTATTGGCGGTATATTTTGTGCAAACCAATCACAGCCTAACACGTGGATCACAAGGGGTAATTTGGGAAATCAGTGAATGTCTCCATTCATCAACAGACATGTGGCAACTCATATCAATGGCAATAGGTCTACAAAACATGGGAACAGTAAAAAATACACAAGGTGACGCGGCCAAACGGTTTCTTACAATTTAAATTCAAATTCTTGAAGGAAGCTCAACCACAAGAGTGGTATAGTGGAAGCAAACTGTTCAAAGCCATGACCAGTGATCATGGAGATCACTTCGACAGTTATCATCTATTTTGACGGCTATCAGCCACATCGACAGTTATCATCAAAGCCTATGAATAGAGAGGGATGCTGACAATGAAGGCCTAGGAACCAGATCTAGAAGCCAGTTTATTTACTTTACATTTTCTAGTCCTTTAAATTCCAGTTTTTTACTTTCCCGTACTGCACTTCAAATTCTTAGGAGTAATTCTAAATTAGTCTGTTGCTGTAATCCCCTTCGAAGCTATGAAAGTGCGAATGTACAATTGAAACTCTTGTTTACTTAGTGAAATTTGATTTTTGACAACTATTTCTTCCTGTTTCTTTTATTTTTATGATTAGTTTTCTGAGTTTTCTCCTAAAAACAAGCCACCAGTAAAAGTCTTTTTCATTGAGGCTAAAAGAACTTCAAAGAAATTGTTTGGTTAATTGGTTGGCATTTAATACTTCTATAAGGACTCATTGATCCTTGTGGGCACGCTCAAATTACATTTCTCACCTTCGAAAGCCAAAAAAAGTCAACATATATTTTTGGCACGGCCAGTGGGACTTGTTAATGGCTAGACGTAGAAGACAAGGAGAAAATGAATGCCTCGAAGAAGGTGTTGAAGGAGACTTAGACATACAAAACCTAGAGGATAATGTAGTATCACATCCCATGGATGTGTCTGCTTCGAGTGATCCTACACAAGTGTCGAAGATACCAGCACTTCAGGATATGCAATACATGTGCAAAATATTGGATAAGGCCATGAAATTGGATCTTCAACTGTTCCCTCTACCCAACCAATGAATCCATGGGAAGGATTGGTCGACGTTATGGGACAACAATTAATGTATACGATGGAAAGATGGACAGCATCCTTTTTGGATCAAATGAGCTCTTATCAACCACCTGTCATAAGGCAGGTTGAAGAGAACAAAAAAAAATTTCAGCAAAAATTGGCTCAAAATAAACAACCTATGCAAAATAATGGACACAATAATGGGCAAACTATTGGTCAAACTAATAGTCAAAATCATGAGAGACCATCATCTGTGCCTCAATCATGGTATAAAGCTCCTCCTAGACCACTATAAGTCAAAGTGTAGTTTTGCCTACCAGCGAAATCATACACATTGGTGGGTCTAAGTTGACGCAAGGAAATAACATGCGAGTATTTTCAAATCCTATGTTTGAACCTATGCCTAGCACGCGAGTGTTCACTAATACTATGCTTGAACTCACACCCGAGGGGTGGAAGGAATTTCTGCGGTTGGAAGAGAAACAACACATGTTCCTTCTCCCGTAGTTCCCTTTGCAGCATCTTTTGTAGGACAAATGCCTGGCCCAAGAGGGCAGCCATGTCCTCTATATCAACCAGCACAACAGGGACAACTAGTCCCAAATATACCTTTACATAGACCAAGAGGACATCAAGCACAAGGAGTTCCTTCAAACCCTGTGTTTATTCCTCCAATAGTGGCCTAACCAACACAGAATGCTGTACCTAGGGACCAAATTGTTGACATTGTTAGAGAGATTTATCGACCTATGGCCTGAGGGTCCAGACCTTTGTTTACAGAAAGCCTTGCCCAGAATGGGTAGATAGGTTACATGAATACTAGAGGGGATATAAGATACCAAAATTTTCCCTCTTCTATGGGAATGGGAACCAGTCAATTGTTGAACACATTGCCAGATTTACAGGCCAATATGGTGAATTTACCAACAATGATTACATGAAATTGAGACTTTTTCCAAACTCTTTAATTGGAGTAGCCTTCGTATGGTACATAAACCGACTGGTTCTATCTAGACTTGCCAACAAATGGAAAAAGTGCTTCATGCTTAGTTTTTCCAAACAGATCCTGAAATATCTATAGCAAACTTGGCACAGTTGAGCCAAAGGCTTGATAGGAAGGTTGCTCAATTCATTGCCAGATTCAAAAGGGCACGAAACAAATGCAGGGTCATATTACCTGAACCTGAGTGTATGAGGTTAGCCCAAGATAGGCTAGAGTTTAGGCTTCAAAAGAAGTTTGACTCAACAGAGTTTCGAGATCTAATGGAATTAACTTATAAAGTTATTAAATACAAGACTCTCATTGAGGAAGAACCGGATCGAAGTAATACGTCCTATAGGACCTATTATAACGATCCTAATTTTAAAATTGATGCAGCATAGATTATAGGACAACAACCAATGATGTATGAAGTATTAACTCAAAAGGATACTACCATTGATCAGCCGTTTAAAGAGAAAGATCTTCACAGGAAATAGAAAATGACATATTTGACCATTTGCTAACAACACATTTTCTAAAATTGCCTCAGGGAGTTAAAATCCCAACCTCAGAAAAAATAAAAGGAAAAATGTACTGTGAATGGCATAACTCTTGGCCTCACTCAAATAAAAACTATATTGTTTTTCGAGACAAGATTCAAGAGCAGATTCAAAAAGGAAGATTGAAATTCCCAGTCAAAGTAGAAAAGGCAATAGGGATTGACATTGACCCATTTCTGGAGATTAAAGAAGAAGCAGCCAATGTTGGCATACTAGAGTTCCTTGCTCAAAAAGTGGACAAGAGCCTATTCCTGAAGGAATTAGATGAGGTCAATGTACAGATGCATGTGGCCAGCCAAACTGCCTTTAGAAGAAACACATAGGGTTCACTAGCAAGTGGGCAAAGCTTCATAGGACAAGAAGATGGTTCCAGCGAAGAACATTTAGATGATGACTCGCTCGAAGCAGCTGTTATGTAGCGAATGTTTCCCAGGTGCTGGCTAAGTTACAAATGGCTAAAAGGGCTTCTAAATAATGGAAGGCAATATTACAGAGATGTGTAAAAAGATCATAGGCCAATCAGTACTCACAACAAGAGGGCATACCCAAGTGGCCCTAACTAGCAGCCATCCTTGGTTGGGCCACCAAATGCCAGGAATCTGTCAAGAGGTAAAAGACCTCTGTATGAAACCAGGCCACCAAACTAGTTTGTCATGAAAAACAAACCTAAAATGATAACAACCCGAGGGAAGAGCTTCGTAGGCAGGGACAAAATGATCAAATCTCATTTGGTGGCTCCTAATAATTGGGTCCTACTTAAAAACCCAAAGACAAAGGAATCGGATATGGTTCCTATGATCTCTAGATCTCAGAGAAGGAAAATCCAACGAAGGTTCACTCAATACCAAAGGGATCTTAAGGGAGCTGGTGAGGGCACCTCTTTGGCACAATCAAGAGGTCAAGTAAGAGAGTGGGAGAATTCGAAGCCTAGTCCCAAGATCAATAGAAGTACCAGCAGAGAGAAACTGACTAAGGTCCATACTAAACTAAAAACCAAAGAGAGATCAAGTTTGGCAGGCCTTGAAAAGGCCTTAATGGAAAGTGATGATGACAATGAGACAGATGAAGGAACCGAACCAGGCCAAGAACATATATTGGCTAAAAAAGATATGTTTGATGCCTTCATGGCTGAACAAGCAGTATCTGTGTTCAAGATAGGCCAACAACAGACTGCTATTAAGGAGCCTACCAACTCAGAAGTTCCTAAGTGTAGCATGGAAGATGCATCCTAGGCATCAGGCTAGACCAACACTGAAGGAGAGCAAATATAGCTAGTAGTGCAGTTTGGCTCATTCTCCCTAATGCTAATCAATATGGTCTACGTGCTGCCTCAGGAATTTCAAGCTGAAGAAGGAAATCGGGAGGATTAGAAGGGTGAGCCTATAGAAGTTTCTAGTGAGGTCTCACAAGCTAGCATAGTCCAAGATGAGTCTGAAATAGCCAAACCTGTGGAGACTGATGAAGAAAATGAAGAGGTAAGCATAGTTACCCTATCATACCCCTTCGAATGTCCCACATCATCAATGACTCAACATGTTAAACCTTTGTACATTAAGGCATACTTCAATGGAATAGACATAAACAAGTATTAGTGGACAATGGGCAACAGTAAACCTGCTTCTTCATTCATCTTTGAGAAAATTGGGCAAAAGGAACCCCAGATTGATCCCAACAAGCACGACCATTGTTGGTTTTCTTAGGGACAAACAGATGACCCAAGGCATACTACCCATTAATTTGAGTGTGAGAACAAGGGATTGTATGACTGCCTTTTTTGTTATAGACAACAATGCCAAGTGCAATGCTTCCCCTAGTAAAGATTGGATCCACACCAACAAGTGTGTGCTCTCCTCTTTACATCAAAAGGTGATGATAACTTTGAGCAATGGGGAGACAGAGGAAATAAATGCAGACCCACAGCCCTTCATTGCCTATGCTGATTTTGTAAAAGCAAAGTTGTATACCAAAGGAGTGATTCCACTAAGCGTGTTAAGGAAGCCTGATGCAACAGCCGAAGTAACGACTGATGAGGAGATGGCACACCTGAAACATTTAGTATAAGAAAGTACAAATGACGAATATGACTACATCATCAAAGATACCAACAATGCCTAGTTGTAAACAGAAGGATCAAGAAGCTAGACTATTGGCTTTGGTGAAGTTCTTCACATTGGACATTGAGGTAATAGTCCAGAAAGCTCAAGAAGAAAAGAGGAAAGACATGAGGATTGGCTGCTAACATAAGTAATAGGAAGCCAAATCATTGGCTCTAAGTATTGTATATTGGACATTGAAACCAAAGTCCAGAAAATATAAGAAGAAAGTAAAGATGATGAACCAGGAAGGTTTGTGGTTGATTGGGATAAAAAGAAAAGTGGCTTTGAAGGTTCAAGAAGCTGAAGGAGAAGCATTGGTAAGTACTAAGATGCAAGATCCTTTGGAAGAAGTCAATCTAGAAGAAGCATTAGTACAATAACCTACCTACATCAGTGCTTGGTTGGATCCCATATCTAGGGACTAATTATTGGCTCTTTTAAAGAAATATACGGATTGCTTTGCTTGGTCTTATAATAATCTACCTGGATTGGATAGGTTATTAGTGGAACATAGACTTCCAATCAAGCCAAATTTTAAACCATGCAAGCAGAAAACTAGACGAATGAGTCTTGAGGTGGTTCAGAAGGTGATGGAGGAGATTGCTAGGCTCCTCAAAGCAGGCTTATCAGAACAGCCAGGGCATAGGATCTCGTCTATGATGGATGGGTACTCTGGCTACAACCAGATATGCATAACAGAAGAGGATGTTCACAAGACAACTTTCAAGTACCCTGGGAACATTGGGATCTTCGAATGAATTAAGATGTCATTTGGGTTGAAAAATGCCAAGGCAAGATATCAGAGAGCAATGAACACCATCTTCCATGATCTCATTGGAGGGTACTTGGAATGTTACATCGATGACATTGTGGTAAAGTCTCAGTTTATGAAAGAGCATCTTGTCCACTTGACAGCAACCTTCGAAAGAATGAGGAAATACAAGTTGAAGCTCAATCCACTTAAATGTGCTTTTGGTGTATCAGCTGGAAACTTCTTGGGATATGTATATATTTAGTACACAAGAAGGGAATATAGATTGATTAGATAAAAGCCAAAGCCATCATTAAGGCCAAACCTCCATCAAGTAAAAAAGACTTGAAAAATTTCCTTGGTCAAGTTAACTTTCTTCAAAAATTTATTTCTAACACTGCTGGGAAAACTAAAGTTTTTTCTTCTATGTTGAAGTTAAAAAATGAAGAAGAATATAAGTGGGCGACAGAGCATCAAACTGCTTTCAAAGGAATAAAAGCCTATTTGGCCAAGCCTCTAGTGCTAATGCCACCAAGGAAGGACACACCTTTAAAGCTATATATAGCTACAGCTGAAGAATCATTAGGAGTCTTTTTGGCTCAGGACAATGAAGAGGGCAAGGAGCACGCAGTCTGTTACCTTAGTAGGTTTTTAAACTCTTGTGAATGTAAGTGCTCAGCTGTTGAAAAGCTGTATTTAGCCTTATACTTTGTAGTAATAAAATTAAGATATTATCTTTTGCCTACTGTTGTGTTGGTAATTGCAGCCACAAAATTACGAAAGCTTCGAATTTTAGAAGAAGGGATAATGATCAAATAGACATGAACCAAGCAACATACCAAAAGTTGATACCTCCTCTAGCAAAACAAGGTATATTGGTATAAGCCAATCAAAATGACTTGGAAGAGCAGGATTGGCGACATCCAATCATTCAATATTTGACTGGTCCTTCTTCGAAGGTCAACAGAAAGCTTAAACTATAGTCAATGCAGTACATAGTGTATGGGAATGCTCTTTATAAGGGGGGCAAATGATCTCCTATTAGAGTGTTTAGGACCAAAGAAAGCATTGACTGCCATGGCTGAGGTGCATGAAGGCATTTGTGGTGCTCACCAGCCTGAGGTTAAGATGAGATGGTTACTTCGAAGGCATTCATATTATTGGCCAACCATCCTTATGGATTGTATAGAATATGCAAGAGGTTGTCAGCCATGCTAGAAGCACGGTATGATAAGACATGTTCCAATAACTGATCTACATGCAGTGGTCAAGCCTTGGCCATTTAGAGGATGGGCAATGGACATGATAGGAAAAATATACCCACCTTCTTCGAAACAACACTATTTCATTCTAGTGGCTACAGATTACTTTACTAAGTGGGTTGAGGCTAAACCCTATACGACTGTGGATCAGACAGAGTTGATCAACATCATTAAGGAATTAATTCATAGGTTTGGTGAGCCACAGACCATAACAGTGGATAATAGGACTATGTTTGATGGAAAGCTAGTAAAAGTTTTCGCAACAAAATTTAGAATTTGCCTTGTTAATTCCACCCCCTATTATGCATAAGCAAATGGGCAAGCATAATCATCTAACAAATCCTTGAAAAAAGGAATATAGAGGGTTGTTGAGGACAATCCTAGAGATTGGCATAACTTATTGTTAGATGTATTATGGGCTTATAGGACTCCCCAAATATCAAGCACTGGAGTTACTCCTCATACCTTGGTATATGGGCATGATACAGTATTGCCCATTGAGATCAATATAAAGTCCTTAAGGGTCAAATGCCTGGACCATCTAAATGATGATCAGTATCATCAAAGCATGCATTTGGAGTTAGAGGATGTGGATGAAGCTATAATTTTGGCATTGAATAATATCCTTTTGCAAAAGAAAAAGGCAGCCAAAAGCTATAATAAACGGGTTCAACACGTCAGCTTTGATAAAGGGAATTTGGTATGGAAAACAATACTTCCAATAGGAGTCAAAAACCACAAGTTTGGCAAATGGTCACCTAATTGGGAGGGACCATACCAAGTCCATAAAGTCTAGCCTGGAGGAGCCTACCATTTGAGGAATCTAAATGGGTATGTGCATCCCAGGAAAATTAGTGGTAGATATTTGAAGCATTATTACCCAACTGTGTGGGAAGCACAAGGAGTATAAGGTCATCACATAAAATATCAAGAAAAAATAATAAAAATTTGGGTAAATAATAATGTTTTATTTCATAACAAATCAAGTACATTTTGCCAAACTTGGCCCAAAATTCATTATACTATTTCAACTATTTCTTTACAATGAGTTCTCTACTTCTAAGTACTAGGAACAATTGAATGGGAGTGGTCATATCCTGTTTATGGATGGATAACCCCTAGTGTGAAGAATGTAGTTTCTTTGTGTTTCGCTCAAGAGCTAGGTTCACTGCTACTAATTCCTTCGCTAACGCTATCTTCCTATGTAACAGTTGGGCATGGAGCTGTGTGGCAGTGGAGTATTGTCCCTTTAGCATTGAGACCTCAGAATGGACATGAGAGACAAACTTCTTATCTTTTAAAAATGCTTTCTTTACAACCTTAGCTATTTGATGGATGTTGATATAAAAGTCAATGGTTCCGGGACTTGGGACGGGTGACCTCATTGGTTTGCTCAAAAACCTAGTAGCACTTGAGGAACCCATTTTTGATTATTGGTTTTTGTAAAGCCTCAAATGAAATCCTCGAGAAAGTCTTCATCAGATCCAGACAAGTGCCTAAGTCTAGCTGAGGAAGGGAGATGGTGGACTCTGCAACAGAAGAGCCCTTAATTATCTCCAAAAATGAGTCAACTAAGTCCAGGGCTCAATCTCATTGCCAGATGGAAGCATTAGTGAGGATATACCAAATAAGCTGGCCATCTGCACTTCAAAGATGTCTATCTCCTCTTCTGACAAGGGGATTGTGGAGGAACTACTTATTGAAGGCAAAGGAAAGGAAGATGCCTCAGTAGCATCCATGGTCCTAGCCACCAGTAGGTCTAAGGAAAGGGGATTGAAGTAAGGGATTAAAGGAAGTGTTAATGCCCTACCAGTGCCATCCCTAGAGGTACTAACTGCTGATCAAGAAAGAGTGGTAGCAGAGGTACTCTCGGAAGGTAAAAGGGTGACCAGGACTCTTGAAGGTGTGGAAACAGACAAAGGTGTGGTAATGGTCATCAGGGGCCAATTTAGGAACTCGACAGGAATAGGAGAGGGGGAGGAAATGATGATTGGCAGAAGGAATTAAGGAAGAGGCCATAGGGAGTGTAGAGACAGGGGTTGGAAATATCTTTTACAAAGGCTTTACACTCATTGGAAAATTGATGTCCACTTTTCCTTTTCCTTTTAAGGCCTCTTTCAAGTCTACAAGGCTCAAGAATGATCTTTCAGTTCTTTGTGAAGAGAAAGGAGAAGGCAGTGAAGAAGGTATAGGCAGGCTAGCTGTTGTTGCATGTCGAAAGGAAAGCGGTACAAAGAGCTAAAGAAATATACTAAAACCAGAGGTATTGTAACAAGACAAAAAGAATTACCAGCAACTACAATAGTAGTAGGTGGGGAACTGCGAAGGGTATGATGTTCAGCAACTTTATTCTTCCTTACAGCCTCATGCTATGCTACCTTAACAACAGCAGCCTCTTCCTTTAGAATCTTTTGTTGCCTCTTTTTCTCAGATCTTTAGAACACAATGACCTCTTTGGCTTGTTCTTTCTCTACTGCCTTGATAGCTGCTTCTTGAATAGAGTTCAGGGTAAGCTGGGTAGTAGGAGAAACTAGTTTCTTCTTTCTTTTCAAATGAGCCTCTTCTTCTTCCTCTTTCTCTGAGGGGACCTTAGGTGTCTCTTCCACAGGTTCAACATTCATTTGGGCCTTTCTTTTCTATTGTTTTCCCTTCAGTGCTTCCAGGGTTTGTGCTCTCTAAGGTGAGATTTCTCGCAAGGCTTCTATACTAGTAAAAGAAACACTAAACAGAAGAACAATATAAAATAAAGAAAAGAAAGACAAGAGAAATGGTAGAGCTGGTACCTTTTCTGACAGCAGCCCTGGTAATTTTGAGTGAAGAGGCTATACTAGGGGTGGAGGCAATAGTAATGCCAGCCTCCTTGGTTTTGGCTTATCCACTTTGAGATGGCAGATCTAACTCCTTTAGTAAGTCCAAGGTAAGGATAGCAAGTTGAACTTCCATATTGGCGAACCACTAGTTTTTAAACCTCATCATGGCCCTACTATACCCAGTAAAACACACAAATTCGAAGTTAAAGGAGTTTTTTTAAACTTGGCTACTACTTCTTCCAACTGGATTTTGGTACCTTCAGGCTTTTGGTGTCGAGGTCAAAATTGGAGAGGCTATAGAGAGGGACAGGAATCCCCTGGCTAAGCTCGAATTGTCTTACAAATTGGAAGGGACAGTAGGCCTCAGAAATACATTTGTAAGCCCTGAAATTTAGGGTGCCAATGAAAAGCTTCCTTGGCAACAGAATAGAGGCGCATATCTCCTTGTGAATAGGCCTGGAACAAGTAGTGTTAGCCATGAAAGCCCTTAACTAGGCTGGCCCCACAGTAGCATCAACGGGGCAAAAAAAGTAAAGGACAAATTGATATTGGTAGGTGATGGAAGTAAAAGAAATAATAAGCAAAACTAGAGGGATATAGGAAAACTCTGGCATATTTCTCTCCATAGGTGGTGGGCTCCTATACAAAAAATCTTAAACTTTGAGAGTGAAAGTCGGTGAAGTAGGCAAAAAGCCAAAGTTGGAAGATCCAAATGGGACCCCCTTGATTAGGCTCTAGGGCCTCTCACAAAATTGAGAACAAACCCTGTATACATGACCAAGAACATAAGGGGCCAGGGCTACCCTCTTTCTTGAAGCCAGAGCCTTGGCAAGGGGAAACTGGAAATGGTGGGGGCTTTTATACCACACCGAAACTGGAAAATGTTAAATACAGGGTTCCAAAAACATAAAGCAGCTGGGATAAGAAAATGGTCTTCAGGAATTACAAACCTAAAGAGATGAAAGGCATTAAGAATGCAGAGGTCCTCTAAGTCTTGCTCCTGGGCTCCAACCACTATGTCCTACCATTGTTCCCACTCAGTCTTCAATGTAGGCCAACAATGATAAGGTCGATTGGCCCCCCACCCTTCCTAGTTGAAGCTTCCTTCGTAGAGGAGGTAGTGGTTCTCCAAGTGTGGGCACATGAGAGGAAGTGTAGCAGGAGCTTCCTTAAAAATGGAGCCAAGAACATATTCCCCTTGAGCGTGGAAGCAAGGGACAAAGATTTGTCCACCAATCGCACTTCGACCTTCTGGGGCTTCGTATTTGGCTATCTCATCATTAATGCATCTCCACAAAGCCACTAAGGGACGTAAATGTTTAACGACTAGTATTTTCGCCGAAGAGAAAGCAGCCATTGATAAGGGATTGAAAGGAGAATAAGGAAAATGAGAAGAGAAGAGTAAAGAGTTGAAGTTAGCAACAATGGAAGTAAGAGTAAAGACTAGACAAGCAAATAAGTAAGAGTGCGAGAAATTGAAACTTTATACCTTCTTGTCCAAAATTACCACCTAACGGGTCAAATAGGCCCAAGATATTTGAAATTTTTCATTTGATCCATATGGGATTAAGGCCTTTATTTTATTATAAAAAAAAATTCCTAAAAACACATTTTTGACCTCTTATCAAGAAAATTTCCTTCAAGACAACATCTTGTTGCCTTATAAGGAAAGAAAATATGTTTCAAAGTGTTTGACTTGGCTTCGAAATGAGTGATTGGCTTCGCAGCCAGTATTTTGCTAAAATGTTGAAGCCTATACCTTAACCTGAATGGAGTTAGGACTTGTATAACAATTTGAAGGTTTTGAAAGTACATTCCCAGGCTTTCTACCAAAAAGATTTCCTTCAAAATAGTATTTTATAAGTGTGCTTTTGAGTGTCTGGCTGGGCTTCAAAGTAAATGAGTACTGTGAGGCCAATATTTGCTGGATTGGTATTAAAGTTTTAAAGATTAAAAGTCTTGCATATTTTTAACCTTAAAAAATGTAAAAGTGCATTCTTGGACTTTCTACTAAGTAGAGCCCTTCGAAGGAAAATGTGATCCCTTTTTGAGGAAAACTGTGCTTTGTAACACTTGAACATGTTTCGAAATAGAGGGGTTACTTCGAAGCTGATATTTGCTAATTATGTGAGCAAGTTGGAGGATAAAGTCAGGTATATTGACAAATATAAACCATGCAATTGGAACAAAGAAACCCAATTTTGATAACATGAACATTTACATTGGGAGATTCTATTTGGTTACATTCTCAATCTTACAAAAATAAGGAATGGATATGAAAATAAGAAATGGATAGGGTTACAAGGTCATGGAATTTTGTCCAGCAAAATTCAATAAACACATGTTCCTTTTCTAACCTCCTCTATCCTATCCAAATTTGGCTTGTCTAATTGGTGAGCCCTTATTTGGTGAAAAAGTTGTTGGGCCCTTATTTCAAATTTTGTTTGCTTCAAGGCTTTCTCCACTTCGTTCGTCTCATTCATCTCATACATATTATCTATATTGGTATCTTCTCCATACTCTAAATCATGGTTCTTAAAATCTTCATACTCTTCAAGAAGATTCTCTGCGTCGTATTGGGTTTGAATGCGAACGGCAGAGATCTCCTCCAATGATTCGCTAGTGGCTAAGGCATTTTTGTGCCAGTTAAGCAATAGGGGGAGTATGCCCAGGAAAGTGTGGAGTTCTACTTGGGCCACTGGATTGAGGGTGTGGCTTCGAGAGACAATATCATAACCCCATAAAAAGTTCTTGTAAGGGATGTCATCCTGAAGGACTTTGAAGGATTGGTGGGAAAAGGTAGCAAGCAAGGTTTGAGCTTTATACTGTTGATAAATAGTTTGAGGAACTGGAGCTTGATATGGGGCTAGATGCCGGCCTTCAAAGAGGGTAAGTTTTAGTTCCTTAATCCAGTTAGGATTTGGAGGAAGATGAGGAACAGTCGGGTCCCCTCCAAAGGAAGGTGGAAACTGGAACTCATTTACACACTTTAGCCAGTCAGAAGAGCAAAGTGTTTCCTTCTTGGCTAAGAGTGAGGGGCTTAGTCCCAAAGCTTCGATTGGGTGAAGGGTCTTACACACTATTTCGGTCGGCATGGTAGAGGTATACCATGTCCAAAGCAAATTATCTTCGAGGTAGCGGAGGCGGTCAAATGGAACATAGGATATACCATAGAGCTACGCAAAGAATGAGGAATGGCTATAGGGTTGTCGAATTGAACGAGCCTATGATGAATTCGCTCCCTTGTTTGTGGTTGGGTTGGTGTTGGCCAAGCATTCCAACCAATGGTTCTAGTAGAAGAAGAGGCAACTTCATCCCACGCAGAAAGCTTTAGGGCAGATGAAGAGTTTTCAAGATCCATTTAAGCAAGTTTTTGGTCTAAAGGCACATATTATGCAAAAGCCTCCATAGCTTGTATAAATAGAGGAGGGTAAATATGGCTAATAAATGCATAGGAGTTCTTTCGAGGTTTGCCATCATTGTCCAAAATCTCTTCGTATGCTTGATCAATGAAGGAAAAGGTTTGATTGGCCATCAAAGAAGTATCAGTCCCTTCGCTTGCACAAATAGTGGAGGTAAGATTCAAGCACAAGAGGAGGTTCAGTGTTTTAAACATTGCTTAAAGACGGTTATACTTCCAAAACAATTAATTACCATGCATGTCTTAGAACGTGGGTTACAATACATCAATCCACTAATATCACAAAGTTCTATTTATATTAGTGCGGAGATAATGTTGGCAGTATATTTTGTACAAACCAATCACAGCTTGACACGTGGATCATAAGGGTTAATTTGGAAAATCAGTGAAAGTCTCCAGTCATCAACAGACATATTGCAACTCATATCAATAGCGATGGGTCTGTGAAACATGGGAACAGTCAAAATACACAAGGTTGTGGACAAACGGTTTCTTACAATTTAAATTCAAATTCATGAGGGAAGCTCAACTGCAAGAGTGGTATAGTGGAAGCAAATTGTTCAAAGCTATGACCAGTGATCATGGAGATCACTTCGACCGTTATCATCTATTTCGGCAGCTATCAACCACTTCGACGGTTATCATCAGAGCCTATAAATAGAGGGGGATGCTAATAATGAGGGCCTAGAAACTAGATCCATAAACCAATATATTTACTTCACATTTTCCAGTCCTTGAAATTCCAATCTTTTACTTTCCCATACTACACTTCAAATTCCTATGAGTAATTTTAAATTAGTCTGTTGCTGTAATCCCCTTCGAAGCTGTGAAAGTGTGAAGGTATAATTGTAAACTCTTGTTTACTTAATGAAATTTGATTTCTAACAACTATTTCTCCCTCTTTCTTTTATTTTTATGATTAGTTTTCTGAGTTCTCTCCTAAAAACAAGCCACCAGTAAAAGTCCTCTTCATTGAGGCTAAAAAAACTTCGAAGCAATCATCTAGTTAATTGGTTGGCATTTTATACTTTTGTAAGGACTCATTGATCATTGCTGGCACACTCAAATTACATTTCTAACCTTCGAAAGCCAAAAAAGCCAACAACAACATAAAGCATAAGATTCAGATTCCAAAGCTATATTCCCTCATCTTTTCCTTCATTTGTCCAGCTACCAAACAGAGCTCAATCACTTCAAGACCACAAATTTCAAGTTCCAATAACTCGATTCGATAAAAATTTCAAAATTACGAACAAATTTCCTAAGAAACACAATTTTCTTGGATCCCAAACAACAAATATCATCAACCATAAGAATTTGATAAAATTCAAAATCAAGCACTAAAACAAATCCCAATCAAATCAACTGAATTCAAAAAATAAGATATAAGTTGAAATAACAGTTCGTACACAAAGTTGAAAAAACACATTCAAGACTCATAAGTCACAAAAAAATAAATGAATAAATAAAAAATAAAAAAAAATAAACTATTTTACCAAAAAAAAAAATTAATAAAACAACAATCAAAGCGTATTTCAAAGCACAAACAGAGTTTCGAGATCAACTCAGTGAGAGTCATTGTCTCTTATTCTCATGAAGGCTTAATTATTATATTTCATAATCTACTCATCATCTTAATAGCCAAAAAGATTGCCCTTCAATCGACAATCATTCCTCAACCAACCTAAATGCATATATGGCAAAACAAAAAACACACAATAATCAAAATAAATTAAAATAAAGAGATGCATTGCACATTTTGGGGAAAATAAAAGGGGGGGCAGATAAGAGAAGAAACTGTTGAGAGAGAGAGAGAGAGAGAGAGAGAAGAGAAGAGGGCAGCAACCACTTCCAGTGTAGTCACGATCGGCGCTAATCAGAGCATCAAAGATATAGCTAAAAGCACACAAATGAATATAGCAATCTCATATATACTAATTCATGATAAGAGTGACTTTGAAGAATCAAAATCAATCCTTGGAAGATAATCATCATCATCATCATCGACAACCTTCAAGAGAATCTCCAACAGTTCAGTCGAAGAATAGAGGAGACGGAGATGAAAGGGCAACACCATTACCAATGCAATTGGCAGCGCACGTGAGAGAGAGAGAGAGAGAGAAGAAGAAGAAGAAGAAGAAGAAGAAGAAAGAAAGAAAACACACCTATGCCATTCAAGGT
Organism: Camellia sinensis; assembly: GCF_055761805.1. Lineage (NCBI taxonomy): Eukaryota > Viridiplantae > Streptophyta > Magnoliopsida > Ericales > Theaceae > Camellia > Camellia sinensis. The sequence goes on from NC_138965.1 coordinate 91,655,874, forward strand.
CGCGAGAGTGAAAGAATAAGAGGATGGAGCTTCAAGTCATGCATGGGTCAACTATTTATGGGCAATAAAAAATTAGGGTTTCATTCAAAACGGTGTAGTATTGACAAATCAATCATAGCTTCCAAAATAATTAGATCGCCATAAATATAGCCCACATTTTCCATGACTAAATATTTGTTGTCACCACAAAGTTACATTTGGTGACTAAAATTTAGTCGCCATATATTAACTTTGTCGGATAAACTTTTCCTTCGTCCCTGTGCAGAAATTTAACCTCGCACCAAACCCATCTGTGACCAACTATGTTAACTAGTCGACAATAGTTTAGTTTTTTGGAGAGCAATCAATATATAGTCGTCGATTATGTATATTTGGCGACCAATTTATATTATGTTGCCAAAAATAGTCGCCAAAAATGTTTTTTTTGTTAACCAGCAACTAATAAATTTATCACTGAAACAAAAATTTATGATATATATGTTCTTAAAATATAGAGAGAGGAGGAAGAGAGAAAGGGAGAGAGAGGAGGAGGACGGGTAAGATCTGAAAAATACTATTGTTTGGAGATATTTTGGAGTCAATTTCACCATTGAAATAACTAGATTGATGTAGACCTAGAGCTAGATCGGTGGATCAACGATGATAAAGTGGAGATCGGAGATCTAGAGTGTAGATCGGTGATGGTTAATATGATTGGTGAATGATGGTGGTGGATTCGTGAAGGTGGAGTGCAGATCGATGGTGGTAGCAAATGAACAATAATGGTAGCGAGTGGAAGATGACAGTGGCGATGGCGGTGACTGTTGGATGATGACGATGGCGGTGGTCATGGTTACTAGATGGCGGTAGTGGTGAACAATGGTAGTGTGAAGGTTTTGGAGATATGGTGGAGAGAGAGAGAGAGGGAGAGAGAGAGAGAAAGAGGGGAATATTGAAAGGATTTGCCAGATAGAGAAGATAAAAGAATTTTCTGGACAATATTTTTTAATGAGGGCAACATACGTGATGTAGAATTTATTTGTGCATTGAGAGAGAGAGAGAGAGAGAGAGAGACCAATCCAATGAGCTCTCTAGGGTGGGGTGAGAGAGAGAGAACGCGAATGAGCTCTCTGTAGGAAAATAAAGAGCTCAATATATCCTGATTGATTGTAGGAATGCACAACCCATTTGATATCTCACCTGATTTTGCTTGAGTTTAGGTTGGGCCTAAGACATTTATGAATTTGGTGTTGATTGGACCAACATTGGCCAGAGCTTATTACAAGAACAAATGCGTCTACATAGTTATGAATTTGGTGTTGGTTGGGCCAACATTGGTCAGAGCTTATTACAGGAACAAATGCGACTACATTATATAAGAATTTTACAAATTAAATATTTTTGTCTTTAAATTTTATAAGTATTGTTTATAAATACACTTTAAGTTTAAGGGTCAAAATAATTTAGCGTAAAAAAATTTACATTTTTAGGCAAAAAATTTCGTGCAAAAAGAATAGTGATTCACCAATAAATATCCAATTTTGTTTTTGAAAAAATAATGACATTTTTTACCACTAAAACATCTCCTCTCTAAAAAGTTATTGTCCCTAAATTTTTTTTCTCTAAAACCTTGATTTTTGGTTGTGTGTTTGGGTAGTGTTTTCTTCTTTTTTCTTTTATGTTTTTATCATATTGTAGTATGTTACAGTAGGTCAGTTGAATTAAATTACCGAAATAGGCCGACACTATTTTATTGACTTGAATTTGAAATCTCACTTCAATGGCACCTAAGTGCTTGCTTATGACCATTATTAGCCTGGGACTAAATGTTGAGCAACTAAAATTAAACCAAGATTAATTAGTCTTTTTGGAATATATGGTAGGATTCACCCATATGAATTGGGTATTCTTATGTGCCAACATTCTTTCTTCTTATTAAAAAAAAGAATAAATAAATAAAAGAATAAATAAATAAAAGAAAAGAAAAGTTACAGTCTTGTATGCATAACTATTAATTGAACTGAGCTTATTACTAGAACAAATAAAATTAGCTAACTTACTAACATTCCCAAATGCAGTATAATGAAAAAAATGCTTGTTTTCTAACCTAAAATGGAAAATTAATAAGTAATTATTCTTAGATTTTTATCTACAGCATTATGGAGCATAGGTGTAAAATAACAAAAATATTTTCATTCAAATATTCTGCTCTACCTGTTTGCTTACAATCCTAAGACTTCAAGTGTTATTAAGTTCACCATTGCTCATAGAATTTCAGTGCCACTTGTTAAAATCATAAAATTAATATAATTTGGATAAATTTCGCAATTCTCGTAACACCATTGATGTGTAGTTGTTTCCTTACAAACACCTTTGAAGTTCTGCAATGACTGCACGAAATCTTATCGGTTTGATGCTAAATCTGTAGAAGCATTTGAAAACAAATTGTTTATGGAACAAATCTCTTCATCATAGTTCTCTTATTGTTCTTCCACAATAGGAATCTCCCACTATTACCCTGAAGTTTCTAATATATTTAATGTTAATCAAGAATCTAGACTTTTGTACGAACATTAGGTCACCGTTATAATATGAATTTTAGCATTTTGTAACTATGAGAAAGTAAAATATTATTAGGATATATATTTATAATTTAACACTATTACCCTGAAGTTTCTAATATATTTATAATTTAACCAATCCATCTATTTGTGGATTGATTAAGATAATCTAAGAGATAATGACATGTTGCTTAAAAAGCTTCCATATTATAATCTTTTTTGAGTACATTAACTTTATAATGTTTTACTTCTTCACAACAGTTAAACACATAATGAAAAACATGTGGCCATCTATTTTTAATAACAAGTAAAAAAGGGGGAGAAAATAAAGATGAAGAAAAGGTGATCCTCGTGCTTGATATGAACAATGATAATTATTGCTATATTTTATCCTTCATTTTCATCAAATTATTGTGATTTTTTTAGAATACATCTTTTAAGAAGCAATTGTATATTTAACATGACTCTAAAATTTGAAGTTTTAAATAAGGATTTGTATTTTAAAATCATATATTGTATTTGAAAGATGGGAGAGATAGATAACTTTGTTATTATATTGTCATTTAATTAATTGTTTTTGCACTAGATACTGTTTTTACCATTTTAAATAGCTCTAATCAATGTGCAAACTAGGATTACAAAATATTACTTCATAGTTGGAAGATCTAAGTTTACAAATTTCTGAAATTATAATAATGAAAAGCATATTTAACATTAAAAGACTTTAGAGAACTACTCATCAACAAATGATTGTTTAGAAGATTCTTCTCAATGCCTATACATTTCTGTCATATCATTTCTCTTAAAAAATTCATAATAATAATAATAATAATAATAATGATAATAATAATAATAATAATATTTACCAAAGTTGTTATTCTTTAGTACAAATCATTCATTGTTTGGTATGTTGTGTTTTTCAGTTTAGTATTTGTTTTTATATATGGCAATAATTATCAACCTCTCATTTCATTATAAAATTCAAAAACCATATTTCTTTATATTAGGTAAAGTCATCTTTATAAACTTTACTAACCTTAAATATCATATTGTTGTACAATATAGAATTTATGTTTTTTTATAGAGCAACTCAAGGTCCAACTTCCATCACGATAAGTATTATTGCTGCATTATAATATAAATAAAACCTATGGACTTTGCTTTGAATAATGCTAAAGCGAAGTTTGGTGGAACCAATATCTAATGGCCAATCTAGCAACATTGAACATTTCATATTAAATACTTGTTTAGGTAACAACATGGTGGGGACGATCGGATTTGAGCATGGATTAGAGGGATTTAATTACTTATCTTGTGTCCGTGGACACAATTTGATTGGTCGATCGTGACGATGTTATCGAGATTACCAAGAAAAGTTACTAATTTTTTAATCCAAAAGGCGACAAATCCGCATAATTTATTAGGTTCCATATGAGCACTAACTTGGGAGAATGAAAAGATGCCAAATTCTTTGATTTGTTGTAGGTCTAAGTGGTGAAGAAGATCAACTATTGCTTATATTTCAAACACAAAGATCTTACAGTTGTAAATTGTCTTACCATCAATGTAATTAATCAAGTCTACATATCTTCAAATTATATGAACTTTCTTTGCTTTCACTTGTGAACAAAGAAAAATCACAATAACATCCTTACCTCAATGTCAATTAGGTCACTTTCAACAAATCTGCACAGAGTGAGCAATGGGATAGAATGCATATGAAAATCTAAGTGGGTCATGCTTTGTCTAACATAAATTAAGAGTAATTAACAAACATAAATTAAAAATAAGTTATTGGTTTGTATTAATTTCATCCGCATCTTGCAGTCAAACTAAAAGGTGCTTGAACCGTATCCCACGGTGAATGAGTTCGTTGGAAAATTATTTATTTATTTATTTTTATAACTAGATATTCGAGCCAGTTTCTAGATACCTTAACTAATCTTGAGGTACACTAAAATTAATAACCAGACATACCTCTAGTGTCCCTTGAGTGACTTGAACACACTCACTAGGAAACTTAGAAAACAAACATGCATATCTTTTCATCACAAAAATTCAAACCATATGTGAAATTATAAGAACACTACTAAATGTGCAACATGTCTTGGTGATGGTTAAATATCACTGTTTTAGCATATGTTGAGAATCAAAGTTAAGTTACAGGTGGAAGCAATGATGGTTAAATTGTTGATTGACACAGGATTTACGCTTCATAGATGGGTTTCTTTACACATAGTGCCTGTGTTTTGTTAAATCAACATGTTATCACACTTGCGAACATTGGTGTAAATGTGAATTTTGACCTAATTTTCAACTTTCATATCCACTGTCGCTTGTGGATGAATTAAACCTTCATTTGTAAACACTTGTGTTGACTTAAATCTCTTTAAACATTTTTTCTTTCTTTGATCGGTCTCTTTAAACATTGTAATTATGTATTAGGGTTGAACCCAATCTTAGCATCTAGTAATTCAATAACAATCACGCTACATAATCAGAATTTTACCCAAAATTTTGAATGTGTACTCCAGACTTAATCTATACGTAGGACTTATAATACAACATTTGAATCTCAACCCCCTATTTATTTTCTAAGTCAATTTCCTAGGAGGAGGGTTCTCTCCAGTCCAAAATCTGGACTAGAGGGGATTATTTGGAACCGTGGAGCCCATCACGTGTCCCGTTTTCATGATTCCGAACAGTCCATTTTGTCAAGTATTTCGTATATTTTATTCACACAAAAAAAATTAAGTTGATTCGATAACTGCAATTAGTATTATTTTTGTCATAAAAAAATGTATGATTATTTTTTAATAACACAATTATCGTCCATTTTGTTAGTGAAAAATACGGTAAATTGAACAAGTTACAGCTATTGGATTGACCCTTTTTCTTTTTCTTTTTCTTTTTCTTTTTTATTTGGATGAAATACACAAAATGACTAACAAAATGAACGGTTTGAATCATGAAAAGGAAACTCACGCTGGACCACATGAGCCCAAACAATCCTCTCTGATCTAGATTTTAGACCGGAAGGAATCCATCCCCTTTGTAATACCCAATTCTAGGTAGTTAAAGACTTTTCCATTCAATAATGGCACCTTGTTATGCTACATGAAAGTATTAGGGTCAAGGTTCACTTAGCCTCGTTTGGAGATTATATATTTTAGTAAAAAAGTTAAAAGATTATTAGAAATTATCATATTATTCTATTTATTTTTTTATATAATTTTTTATAAAAAATTAAAAAATTATTAAAATAACATATTCTAAACGGCACCAATTCAACTAAAGAAATAGTGTTGAGATTGGTGGCCCACTCTAGTGTTCAACTCGAATTTTTGTGAGGTCTGATGAGAAAACATCAATGTGAAAAATTAAGTTGTTGAAACAATTATTAGTCAAATAATTGGATTGTATTTATTTGGAAAAAAAAAAAAAAAGAAAAAAAAAAAAAAAAAAAGGTCTATTCTCAAAATTTTATCTCCTGTGCAATTTTGTAAGAGAAAACAACCTAGTCAAGTAACTTTCAACATTCGATCAACTTAATTTTTCATACAAAAAATCTTCTTGACAGATATTACAAAATAAAAAATTTAAATTACAGAAATAATCCGAGATATATCTTATAAGTCCAACCACACCTCTCTGATTGCTAACAGGAAAGAAATCATCTCAATTTACTATCTTATGTTGATTGCTACGTCCACCTTTTAAATGGGACTTTTTTACTCGTGTGTTTATGTTCTATAATAAAATTACAGGTATCAATTAGTATGTTAATTAGTTTCCTAATAGATGATATTGCATAATTTTAGAAGTTTTGAATCTTATAATTTGTATAATGGGTAGGGTTCATAGTTTTGAATTGAATAACATATGTTGATACCGTAATTGGTATATCAATTAGTGCATGTAGCACCACTCTTATGTTCTAAGCATGTTATGGGTTAAAAGATTAATTATTATTAATGAGATAAATTACTAGTAGGTCTTAATAGTTATAATTAATTTTCATTAAGTCCTATTAAATTCATCGTTGAAAGTTAGTCCTATTAGAATCATCGCTAAAAAGACTTTTTGTGATGATTATTTAAATCTGTCGTCAAAAACTGACAATTAATGATATTTTCTGTGATGATTTTATAATTTTGCCACTAAAAATTGACAATTAAAAATGTTTTATGTGACCTTTTTTTTAAATCTATCTCTAAAAATTAAAAATTAGCGATATTTTTGTATGATGAATTTTTTAAATTGTCATTAAAAACTAACAATTATTGACATTTTTTTGTTTGTTTTATAAAAATATCACTAATTATTGCAAGATCTATTGGGTAATATGTCCAACTATTGAGATTTGCATATAAGTCCCCCTTAACTAATATGAGGTTCTTGCTGGATTAGTCCTGAAACCCTCACCAATCTTTCGGGACAAGTACTAATATATGATTGTGTTTGATCTCCCCAGCCAACCTAATTGGAATTGTAGAGTTTTTGGCTATGATACTCTACACACTAATCTCTTTTATTGATATAAATTATATTAAAGTTTCGTTTGGGAAGTGTGTTGGCATTTTAATTTTTTGACTTTTTTTGTTATTTTAGCCTGAGCTAAAAAACTTGATTTATGAATAATTTTTTGGTTTTTTGGCTCTTTTAGCTTTTTTTTGTGAGAGAATAGTGTAATGATTATAGGTTGGATGTGATATTTTGTTTGTTGTGGCTAAAATAATTTATTTTTATCTTTTATGACTAAAATAGCCACAAACCATCTTCCCAAACTTAGCCTAATATTTTACTTCCTTCTTCGATAAAATTACTTTCTTTTACTGATTAAAATACAAAAAATTAATAAAAGAGTTAGACAGGCCTTGTTAGGAGGTATAAAGCTTTGACTCGCCCACTTGCATATGAGTCGTCTCTTATCTAAACTATTAAAATAAAGTCTTCTCTTTTTTTTTTTGAAACAGCCAAAGTAAATTTATTGAAAATTGTCAAGCAAAGAGACATTGATTATCTACAAAAGCAGGAGCCCAGCAAAGCTCACAACAGGGCAATAAGGTTGGAAAGTTATCAACCAAGCAGCCCACTAGACAGAAGCATCCCACCTGCACAGAGACTCAGAGACAGCAACTGACAAAACCCCAAGCAAATTTCAAGTCTGTTTAAATGGTCCTCCAACGTTGGGTCATGAACACAGAACAGAGCAGTCCCACAGCAAATAAAGTCTTCTCTTATCTAAACTATTAAAAAAAATATTTAAAAAAAATATATTCTTGGATCATCAAAGGATTGTGAATAAAACCCAGACGATACGAGAGAACAATGATCCGCAAACAGTTTTTTATTTATTGAAATTTACTTAAAAGATAAATTATCTTTAATAATTTTAGAATTATAAATATTTATTTATTAAAAAAATTTAATCAAATTGATAATAAAAATAAATTTCTTAACTATCCTTCTATATAATAATAAAATTACCACAACCGATACTGGAAATATATTATTAACATTTGTTAACACATATATGGTATTTCTAGATATATTAGAGAATAGCCATAGTTAGGTTTCTTATAGAGTACTCTTTCTCATAGTTAGAATTTTAGTAGGATACCATTTCTCAGCCTATATATAAAAGTCTTCTATTGTATAGGATAAATTCATTAAATACAATACATATTATTTCCTCTCTGTCTACTATTCTAATATGGTATTAGAGTTAGGTTTAGCACCTAAGAACTTCGCTTCACCGGTGGGCGACAACCTTGCCTTGGCCGCTCGCTGGACCTTAAACCATTCTGCTGCCATATTTTCGTTTCTATTATATCTATATCATGGTAAGTATGATTATACACCATGCAAACCACCCAAGCCATCTCTTTGGTGCACTCCATATAAAGCCGCCTCATTTGGCGTACTCTCTAAGCCGCCCCATTGACGCATTACCTAAGCTCCCCAAATATCTCTATCATACTTTATTACTCACAATCCTTTTTCTTTTTCTTTTTCTTTTTTTGTTTTGTGTGTGTTTGTGTGTGCGCTTCTGTTCCACTCTATCTTTCTCTTCAACCTCAAATAGGTTTCTATCTTTAAAACTTTTTGAGTTTTGGAGGGGGGATATTATATTTATATCATGGTAAGTATGGTTATATACCATGCAAACCACCCAAGCCAGCTCTTTGGCACACTCCCTATAAAGTCGCCTTCTTTGACGCACTCTCTAAGCTACCCCATTAGCATATTGCCTAAGCCACCTAAGTCGTGTAACGCCTTCAAAATAATCCATAAAACCCAACACTTTAGGAATGCATTGATATAAAAGAAACCATCCTTTTCTATTCATCAGAGTAGTTCTTACAATAGTATTACGTGTTAACAACAAAAGCAAATGCCCTATGGGCTTACAGCTTTTCAAGTCAACACCTAGTTACACAAAAGAAGAGTACTAACTCTATACAAAATAAGCCCTTGGCTTGATATACATGTAATACAAACAAATAAGCAAAAAGAGTCTTCAACTCTCATCATCATCCAAGCTATGTCCTTGGAGGTGGCATACTACCTGTACCTAAAAATAATGTCCCATATAGGGTGAGCCAACGCCCAGTAGAAATATGCTAAACACAGTATGAGTAATGACTAAGACATTAGCAATTGATAAATGTTCAATTTCCATAAACCAATTCATCACCCGTTTCCATTTCATGACCACCATGTTCATGTTTCCTTTCAGTTTCCATTTCTTATCAATTTCACAATTTACATCAACGACTCAGAACCTGGCGAACCACTTATATAAGACAGTGACTCATATTAAACATTTCTCATTTTACAATAGATAAACATACTAGTTATATCAACATCTCAACAGATAAGCATATGAGTTGTATCCACATTTCAACAGATATACATATTAGCTATATCAATACTTCGAAAGATAAGCATATGAGTTGTATCAACACTTCCATAAATAAGCATAGAAGCTATATCAACACATTATCTGACAAGCATATGAGCTGTATCAGTGAAGTCTATCCCCTATCTCCTCCCAAACAACATCCAGTTTAGAGGTCCATCCCCTATCTTCCCCTAAACCGTGGAGTACATCTCCTATCTCCTCCCACACACACAACGTATATACACATAGGTCTTATACTCAATTAATCAATACATAACGTTAATGTATTCTATCAACAGTCATACTCTATGACATATTCAATTGATTAGTTTTAGTTTGCCTAATCATCATGCATTGTCTACAATAATCAAAACTACCCTCCACCGGTAGCCCAAGCAATTATTTCTAAACAGATAATAAAAGCTCCAACAGATAAAATATCAATGCTTTCAAAAGTGAGCGATAAATAAATCCAACTCCACTATTCTATTATATAATGAACCAATTTCATTATTTCCAACCCAATTCCATATAACCACAATTTTTTCAAATTAATCATACCAATTAATTTATACAACCAATTAGGGTTTTTCACCCCATTTCCCAATATTGACCCAATGGTCTATATTTCAACAACCAACAACGATATCATTATTTTGAAACTCACAATACACATTTTAGATTCAAAATAACAAAACCCTCTTTTAACATTTTGAAACCCTAAGTCCCAAAATTTACCCAACTTCAACACTTTATCAAAACAACCAAAAATCTATGTCAAAGACCATAAAAGTGAGTAGGAATCCCTACCTCAAAAGATGACACCCAAAGAAGAAGATGACGAAAACGAAATTGCTCCAAATCACAAGTTTCTCGGATCAAAATGTAGCCCTCGACAATCAACACAACCTTTACAAAGGCCAAAGGAGAGGGAAACACTCTAACTAGATCAAACCCTAGAGAGAAGGGAGTTTCTAGAGAGAGAGGCTCTCAAAAACATTTTTGGGAAAGTAAGAGAGATAGTGGAAGTGTAGAAAATGATTCAAAAATGCCTAGTTGCCCTCTATTATACGACATTCCCGCTAGAACGGAAAACACAACGCTCGAGCGTCAAGAACAAAAAACTAGGTCCGCTCGAGCGTCAAGAACAAAAAACTAGGTCCGCTCGAGCGCAAGAAGGCCCGCTCGAGCTCCAAGACACAAAAATAAAATACATCCGCTCGAGCGCGAAAACCAGTCCGCTCGAGCGTAGATTTTCATCTCCCAGAACTTTCACCAACGAGGTACTACCCGCTCGAGCGCCAACAATCCCGCTCGAGTGCAACCTGCTCGAGCGCAAGAAACCCACTTGAGCGTAGAAAACACACCTACAGAAGTTTTGTAGGGACTCGAAATGCTGGAAGGGTGTAAACCCTGCTCGAGGGCAAAATGACCCGCTCGAGCGGACCACTCAAAAACTGAGCAATAACAATGGGAGCCAAAGCTCTACCAACCTGTAACAACCAAGCCCAACACATGCTAAAACTCAAACAAATGGATTTAAAGGACGACAACAAGATAAATACAACTACCAATTCCACGGAACCGAGTCCGGAATACAACTGAACAGTAAAGGGACAACCGGGATTGCTATAACCTACCCCCTTAAAGAATTTCGTCTCCGAAATTAAATACAAGTTTTTCAAAAACAAGATTTTCTCAATTCTCAACATTATCACAATGCGAAATTTAACAACTTGACCCATTACCGGCCTTTCTATCTCTATTCAAGAGGCAATTCACCACATATCTCAATATGTATCAACAACATGCTTTTCCCGAAATTCAATAATTTCTACACACATGTTTCATAATTTTATCTCATATTCAACATTCAAGATATATCTCCATTTCTACAATACATTGAACATATGTAATGTTATAACAAATTTCCATTAACCAAAACATTCACAATGTTTTACAACTTAAGACATATATAATGCTCTTAAAGTTCAACGATATTACAAAATTACCAATGCATGGCTACACATCAACAAACAAGTCCGGATATTTCGTGCGGACTTCCAACTCACGTTCCCAAGTGGCTTCCTCCACTCCATGATGTTTCCACAACCTGCACCAAAGGAATGGACTTGCCACGCAGGACTTGATCCCGCCTATCCAAGACCCGAACTGGTCTCTCCTCATACGAGGCATCCTCATCTACCTCTAAATCGGTCCAATCTAACACATGGGACGGATCCGGCTCATACTTCCGAAGCATACTCACATAAAACACGTCATGTACTCCTGACAACTGCGGTGGTAAAGCTAAACGATAAGCAACCTCCCCAATCCTCTCAAGGATCTCAAAAGGACCGATAAACCGAGGGGATAACTTCCCACTCTTCCCAAACCTCATCAAACCTCGCCTAGGTGATATTTTCAAGAAGACATGATCACCTACCTCCAACGCCAAAGACCTCCTCCTACGGTCGGCATAACTCTTTTGGCGACTCTGGACTGTAACAAGCCTCCTACAGATAAACTCAACTTTCTCCGTCGTCTCCCTAACCAACTCCGGACCCAACAGAGGTGCATCACCCACCTCGGCCCAACACACTGCAGACCTACACGATCGGCCATACAAGGCCTCAAACGGTGCCATACCGATGCTAGACTGAAAACTGTTGTTGTAGGCAAACTCCACCAAGGGCAAGTGTCTCTCCCACGTCCCACTAAAGTCAAGGATACAACCTCGAAGCATATCCTCAAGGATCTGAATAGTACGCTCGGACTGCCCGTCAGTCTGAGGATGATAAGCCGTACTAAAGGTCAACTTAGTGCCCAAGGCACTCTGCAAACTCTGCCACAACCTAGCAGTAAAACGAGGATCTCTATCTGAGACGATCGTCACTGGGACCCCGTGCAATCTCACTATGTCCCGAATATACAAGCCGGCGAGATGATCTACCGAATCTTTCACGCGCATAGGAATGAAGTGTGCCGACTTAGTCAACCGGTCTACAACCACCCAAATGGCATCACTACCCCGCTGAGTCCTCGGAAGACCTACAACGAAGTCTATAGTGACATGCTCCCACTTCCACTTGGCAATAAGCAAGGGTTGCAACAAACCCGCTAGCCTCTGATGCTCGACCTTCACTTGCTGACAAGTAAGGCACTTCGATACGAAAACAGCCACATCTCTCTTCATACCCCGCCACCAAAACTGGCGACCCAAATCCCAATACATCTTAGAGCCTCCCAGATGCACCGCAAGGCGTGAATGATGGAACTCTCGGAGTACTTCCTCTCGGCAAGACTCCGGCACAAACAAAAGGTCTCGGTATCTCACACTCTGGTTGGGATACACCGTCAAACCCTTCTCAACCTTCCCACTGGAGATCTTCTCTCGGAGGGATTCTACTTCAAGGTCACCTCTCTGTGCCTCTAACACTCGGGTCACAAGTGTAGACTGGGCAACAACAGAAAACAAGGCCGCAGCCTCAACTGATTCGCCCAGAAGCAAATCAAACTCGCCAAGTGCACCCAACATCTCCCATTCCCGGATAGCTATACAAGCTACATCACTAATGGGTTTCCTACTAAGAGCATCGGCCACAACATTGGCCTTTCTCGGGTGATAATACAACTCAAAATCATAGTCCTCAATGAACTCCATCTACCTTCTCTACCTCAAATTTAAGTCTCTCTGTGTAAACAGATACTTCAAACTCTTGTGGTCCGAGAACACCTCGAACCTCTCACCATAAAGGTAGTGCCTCCAAATCTTTAAGGCGAAGATCACTGCTGCTAACTCTAGGTCGTGTGTAGGGTAATTCTTCTCGTGTATTTTCAACTGAAGTGAGCCATAAGCTACCACTTTCCCCTCTTGCATCAACACACAGCCCAAACCCTCTCGTGAGGCATCACAATAAACCGCATAACCCAACCCTCTCTCCAGGATAATCAACACCGGAGCGGTGGTCAATCTAACTTTCAACTCTTGGAACGACTTTTCGCAAGTCTCACTCCACACAAACTTGACCCTTTTCCGCGTCAATCTAGTCAACGGCGAAGCTAGCCTGGAGAAATCTTTCACAAACCGACGGTAATACCCAGTTAATCCCAGAAAACTGCGGATCTCAAACACACTCTTAGGCTGTGCCCAATCTTGCATTGCCTCTACCTTGGATGTATTAACAGACACCCCTTCCCTGGATATCACATGGCCTAAGAATTTGACCTCTCCTAGCCAGAACTCACACTTTGCAAACTTGGCATACAGCCTATGGGCTCTAAGCAATTCGAGCACCACTCTCAAGTGTTCCTCGTGCTCCTCCTCAGAAGGCGAATAGATAAGAATGTCGTCCACGGAAACGACCACAAATCGATCTAAGAATTCCCGGAAGATCCTGTTTATCAAGTCCATAAAGACTGCTGGTGCATTGGTAAGCCCGAATGGCATTACTAGAAACTCATAATGGCCATACCGCGTACGGAATGCCGTCTTAGGAATATCCTCCTCCCTGACCCTCAACTGGTGGTAACCCGATCTCAAGTCTATCTTAGAGAAACAACGGGAACCCTTCAACTAATCAAACAAATCATCTATACGAGGCATAGGGTACTTATTCTTAATCGTAACCCGATTCAACTTTCGGTAGTCGATACACAATCTCAATGCACCATCTTTCTTTTTAACAAAGAGGGCCGATGCTCCCCACGGTGAAACACTAGGGTGTATAAAACCCTTATCTAGCAATTCCTGGAGCTGAATCTTCAACTCACTCAACTCGGCTAGGACAAAACGATAAGGTGCCATAGAAATCGGCACTGTGCCAGGCACTAGATCAATAGAGAACTCTATCTCTCGGTGAGGTGGCAAACTAACGAGATCCTCAGGAAAAACATCCGAATACTCACAAACCACCCTCGGCAATACAATCTGGGTCTCATCACACTCACCACTTATAAAGCTAGCAAGTAGACCACTAAGCTTATTTCGCCCTCACGGATCATACATCGGTGGCAACACACTACAACCCGGTCCCCCAAGAAATGGAAACACTCCCCGCTTAAGGAACAAACTGTGACCCTCTGACGGTAGTAATCAATAACAGCCCGGTAAGACGATAGCCAGTCCATACCCAAAATAACATCAAAACCCTTCATGGGCATAACAACAAAAAGAAAAGGAAGCCTATAGTCGGCGACCTCGATATCACAACCTCCACATCCGTGTTTCAAAATCAATTCACCCCTAACAGGTGATACAACACAAATAGGAGATGCTAACTGTGCCAACTCCAACTCCAACACAGATGCGAATGCAGCAAATACAAAAGAATGAGATGCACCCGTATCAATCAATACACTAGTAACCGAGTTGCAAAACAGAAAGGTACCTCTCACTATTGATGGAGCCGGTACTAGGTCCTGCGCGGTAACAGCATACACGCGCCCTGTAGGCCCCTGATCCACCTGCTCACCTCTAGGAGCAAAAGACTGCTGCACTGATTGGGATGACGAAGCTCCCAGATTGGCCCTCGAGGCCTGCACAGACTGAGCTGGCTGATAACTCTGTGTCTGCCTAGAACTAGACGCTCCTGAAGTGGCACTCAACTGTGGGCAATACCTCTTCAGGTGCCCAGGCTAACCACACTGATAGCAAGACAAAGGCTGGCCCCTGCCCTGACTCTGGCCCTGAGGTCTAGCTAAAGAAGAAGCAGCTCGCTGACCCCCTCCCTTCTGCGAGCAAACCGAAGACTTGTGACCCAGCTGGCCACATGCAAAACAAGTCAAACCTCCCTGACTACCTCTTCCAGAGTCCGCACTCGGCACTGGAAAGGTCGATCTAGCCAAACCATCCTAAGACTG
This sequence comes from Camellia sinensis, assembly GCF_055761805.1. Taxonomy (NCBI): domain Eukaryota; kingdom Viridiplantae; phylum Streptophyta; class Magnoliopsida; order Ericales; family Theaceae; genus Camellia; species Camellia sinensis. Next base: position 91,671,183 of record NC_138965.1, read on the forward strand.
CTGAGGGTTAGAACCCCTCTGTCTCCTGCCATCACCCTGACCATCTTGGCTCCTCTTGGAGCCTCTCTGCCCTTCATCCTCCTCCTGCATCATAATCTCCATATGAGCTGCAGCATCAACTAAACGTCTGTACTCTCGGATAAAGGACCCTCCAACTCTCAGCTTGAGTCCACGCCTCAACTTCCGTTCAAACTCCAAGCAACGGCGTTCCTCGGACGCCACAAGTTTAGGTGCGAACCTGGACAGACTAGTAAAAGTAGCCTCAAACTCGGCCACTGACAAGCCCTGCTGTTTAAGCTGGCAAAACTGTTCCCTCAGCTTCTCCCTTGCAGCTGAAGATAAAAACTTCTCCTGGAAAGCATTCACAAACGTCTCCCATGCACCACCGACACTGCCCTTCTCGTACTTCCACCATTGACCCGCATCTTCCTTCAGTTGGAAGGATGCCAAGGTCACCTTTAAAGCCCCGTCCTCGATGCCAAGCATCTCGAACGTCTTCTCCATCTATTCCAACCACTCGTCAACCTTAAGTGGCTCTTTTGGATCCCCAACAAACTCGTTCGGATTGGACCGGAAGAATGCCCTCTTCAAGAAGGAAGGCCCTGCCTCAGCTGCGTGGGACTGTTCCTAATTCCCAGCTCTGAGAATACTCAAAGCTCCTGCTATCTCTCGGGCCAAGGCACTCATAGCCTGCTGACCCGCTGGCTCGGCCACATTGGCCTGACCAACTCCCTCTTGCTGTGCCGAAATATCATCCGGTAAAGGCATCTCCTGTCTACCACGCCTGCCACGCCTACCACGTCCTCGTCCTGACATCCTAATAAAGGTAACCAAAACCATTAGCACATTCACAAATGTGCCGAAGCTATAACACTCACGTCCTAATGCATGGACAACTATAATTCATTCCACATAAGCACATAATCACATAAGCAATTACGAATTTCATTTCCGGATAATGATAGTCCCAAGGCGTTAATAGAGTTCCGGTTAGAAACAACATTGATCAAGTGCTTTTCCAACAAGACTCCCAAAAATCCAAGGATCCAATCAACATCCTAGAAACTACATTCCATACCCACATAGTCACATAAACATGTTATCATATAAGCACATAACACTACATCTAAGTCTCTATCAAGCGAGACAAACCCATTGTGATCCTAATCACTTCCCACGTACCCAAAGTATTCGAACCCAGTACGCTTTGATACCAAGTTGTAACGCCCTCAAAATAATACATAAAACTCAACACTTTAGACATGCATTGATATAAAAGAAACCATCATTTTCTATTCATCAGAGTAGTTCTTACAATAGTATTACGTGTTAACAGCAAAAGCAAATGCCCTATGGGCTTACAGCTTTCCAAGTCAACACCTAGTTACACAAAAGAAGAGTACTAACTCTATACAAAATAAGCCCTTGGCTTGATATACATGTAATACGAACAAATAAGCAAAAAGAGTCTTCAACTCTCATCATCATCCAAGCTATGTCCTTGGAGGTGGCATACTACCTATACCTGAAAATAATGTTCCATATAGGGTGAGCCAACGCCCAGTAGAAATATGCTAAACACAGTATGAGTAATGACTAAGACATTAGCAATTGATAAATGCTCAATTTCCATAAACCAATTCATCACCCGTTTCCATTTCATGACCACCATATTTATGTTTCCTTTCAGTTTCCATTTCTTATCAATTTCACAATTTACATCAACGGGTCAGAACCTGGCCAACCACTTATATGAGACAGTGACTCATATTAAACGTTTCCCATTTTACAATAAATAAACATACTAGTTGTATCAACATCTCAATAGCTAAGCATACGAGCTGTATCCATATTTCAACAGATATGCATATTAGCTATATCAACACTTCTAAAGATAAGCATATGAGCTGTATCAATACTTCCATAGATAAGCATAGAAGCTATATCAACACATTATCTGACATGCATATGAGCTGTATCAGTGGAGTCCATCCCCTATCTCCTCCCAAACAACATCCGGTTTAGAGGTCCATCCCCTATCTTCCCCTAAACCGTGGAGTACATCCCCTATCTCCTCCCACACACACAACGTATATACACATAGGTCATATACTCAATCAATCAATACATAATGTTAATGTATTCTATCAAAAGTCATACTCTATGACATATCCAATTGATTAGTTTTAGTTTGCCTAATCATCATGCATTGTCTACAACAATAAAAACTACCCTCCACCGGTAGCCCAAACAATTATTTCTAAATAGATAATAAAAGCTCCAACAAATAAAATATCAATGTTTTCAAAAGTGAGCGATAAATAAATCCAACTCCACTATTCTACTATATAATGAGCCAATTTCATTATTTCCAACCCAATTCCATATAACCACAATTTTTCCAAATTAATCATACCAATTAATTTATACAACCAATTAGGGTTTTTCACCCCATTTCCCAATATTGGCCCAATGGTCTATATTTCGACAACCAACAACGATATCATTATTTTGAAACTCACAATACACATTTTAAAATCAAAATAATAAAACCCTCTTTTAACATTTTGAAACCCTAAGTCAAAAAATTTACCCAGCTTCAACACTTTATCAAAACAATCAGAAATCTATGTCAAAGACCATAAGAGTGAGTAGGAATCCCTACCTCAAAAGATGACACCCAAAGAAGAAGATGACGAAAATGAAGTTGCTCCAAATCACAAGTTTCTCGGATCAAAATGTAGCCTTCGACGATCAACACAACCGTTACAAAGGCCAAAGAGGAAGGAAGCACTCTAACTAGATCAAACCCTAGAGAGAAGGGAGTTTCTAGAAAGAGAGGCTCTCAAAAACGTTTTTAGGAAAGTAAGAGAGAGAGTGGAAGTGTAGAAAATGATTCAAAAATGCCTAGTTGCCCTCTATTATACGACATTCCCGCTTGAGCGGAAAACACAACGCTCAAGCGTCAAGAACAAAAAACTAGGTCCGCTCGAGCGCAAGAAGGCCCGCTCGAGCTCCAAGACACAAGAATAAAGTACATCCGCTCGAGCGCGAAAACCAGTCCGCTCGAGCATAGATTTTCATCTCCTAGAACTTTCACCAACGAGGTACTACCCGCTCGAGCACCAACAATCCCGCTTGAGCGCAACCTGCTCGAGCGCAAGAAATCCACTCGAGCGTAGAAAACACACCTACAGAAGTTTTGCAGGGACTCGAAATGCTGGAAGGGTGTAAACCCCGCTCGGGCGCAAAATAACCCGCTCCAGCGGATCACTAAAAAATTGGGCAATAACAATGGGAGCCAAAGCTCTACCAAACTGTAACAACCAAGCCTAACACATGCTAAAACTCAAACAAATGGATTTAAAGGATGACAACAAGATAAATACAACTACCAATTCCATGGAGCCGAGTCTGGAATACAACTGAACAGTAAAGGGACAACCGGGATTGCTATAAGTCACCTCTTTGGCGTACTCTCTAAGCCACCCCATTGGTGCATTACCTAAGCCGCCCCCTGTGGCGCACTCTCCAAGCCGTCTCATTGGCGCACTACCTAAGCCGTTTCCTATGGTGTGCAACCTATGTTGCCATCATCCATGTGACGCATCATCTAAGCTACTCCTAGGTGCACTTTCTCATAAGTTGCCCCCTAGCACGCAAAGTCATCTGTTGCCATCATCGTTCAGCACCACATCATAAGTTATATGTGTGTCATGCTTGCTAGTTCAACATACAGTCTCTACAATGGTCCGGTATGACCCCGTAAACTATTCCGATATTGATTCTAGTCAGTTTCTATATTGATTCAGTACAACCTTAAACTGTCCCAACATTAGTTTCGGTCAGTTTGTACAATGGTCCGACACAACCTTAAATTGTCCCGGCATTATTTCTGGCCAATATCTACAACGGTCCGACACAACCTTAAATTGTCTTGGCATTAGCTCCGACTAGTTCCTACAACGGTTCGAGACGACCATAAACTATCTCTTAGCATTAACTCCCATCTCTGATCTATTTCAAGTGTCCTTATGCTTCCGTTCAGACTTTGTAGTCTATTTGCCTTTTATTTTATTTAGTTTTATTTCATATTTTAGTTTCTCTCCCAAACTCAAGATGTTTATCATCATTGAGTTTAAGAGGGGATGTTAATGTATATATGGTATTCCTAGATATATAAGATATTGATTTCCTAGATATATTTGAGAATAGTCATAGTTGGGTTTGTTAGAGGATACTCTTTCTCAGCTTATATATACAGGCCTTCTATTGTGTAGGATAAATTCATTAAATGTAAGACATATTATTTCCCATCTCTCTCTACTATTCTACTAATATGATTAAAAATTATTAATTAACTTAACGGTTAATTAATAAAAAGTAATTATTTATCATGTGATTGAAAATTAGGTGAAGCACCAATAAATCCCAAAATGTGATCTTGTAAACAGTTTAGTCCACCTTTTTTTCTTATAAACCCAAAGGTCCCATTCAAGTGGAAATTATATAAAAGGGTAGTCACTTACATATTTGGGTTTACTTTTTTAGGGATAAAAGTGATTTTTTTTCAAAATGTAAAATTACAAATTTAGGCAATTTGAACTATAGAAATTTTGAATTTTCCCTCATTCTAGAACAAATCTCACATAACAAACAAAAACCTAACACTCTAATGTAACACTCCAATAATGTAACACTTCAATGTAACACACTAAAAAACTCATTGGTGTACTTTTCCCAAACGTAACAACCTAACACTTAGAAAAAATTATTTGGTGTACTTTTTCCAAATGTAACGTTCCAATGTAAAAAAATTAAAAAATTAAAAAAAAAGTCTTAGTGTACTTTTTCCAAACATAACACTTATAGCGACCCCGGTCTTTTCCCATTTGATTATTGTATCCGGACTTAGGTTCCGTAGATTCTGTCATTGTATAATTGTTGTTGTTGTCCCTTATTTGCTCATTTGGACTTATAGGATGTGTTGGGCAGGTTTGTTTCAGGTTGGTTGGGTTTAGAAACCAAGTGTTGCTGTCCAGAATTTTGGATCTTCGCTCGAGCTAGGAGTTTGTCGCTCGAGCGAGCTGTTATTTTTGGTTCTTCGCTCGAGCCGGGGTTTGGTAGCTCGAGCGAGAGGTTGCGTCTGATTTGGACCTGTAGCTGTGCATTCTTGGCTCGAGCGAGCTTTTCTTCGCTCGATCGAGTTAGTTTGTTCATCGCTCGAGCAATAGTTCCTTCGCTCGAGCGTGTGTCTGGTTACAGACCTGAGGGTTTGAGTTCTTCGCTCGATCGAGTTTTCTTTCGCTCGAGCGAGCTTTTGGGTTGTTGGCTCGAGCAAGGTTTTCTTGGCTCGAGCGTAGATTTTCTGTGTCTGGTCGCTCGAGCGACCAAGTCTTCGCTCGAGCGAGCCGGTCAGGTTTAATTAGGCAGCAACGTGTTTCAGATCAGTTTTTCATTCCCTTTCAGATTCCAAAACCCTAGGTACGAGTTCTCTCTCCCTCTACACACCTTCTCTCTTAGGATTGATCTACTTAGAGTGAGTTTTTACCTTAGATCCTTTATTAAAAAGGTAGAGTGGGTCGAGGGCTTCCATTTAATCTGAATTGTTGGTAGTTTGGAGCACTTTGGAGTTTGGGCTTTCATCTCCATCTTCTCTTTTGGGGCTATTTCTTCGAGGTAAGGATTTCCTACTCCATTTTATAGGCTTTGTTCTAAGTTTTGGTATTTTGATATGTTGGGGATACTTTGGAAAATTTTGGGAAAAACCCTGGTTGTATTATTAAATTAATGTGTATGGTTAAATTCATGGAATTGGGGAATTTATGGATTAAATGGCGTAGTTGGATAATTTGAAACATTTGTCTATTGAATTGTTGACATAGTTACTTTCAGTTCAGAAATAACTGTTTTGGGCTATCGGTGGAGGATAGTCGTGATTGTTGTAGACATTGCATGTGGATTAGGAATAACTGAAACTAATCACATTGGTTAAGTCATTAATTTTGTCTATTGCATTGATACAGAAAATATGGGTATTGATTGAGCATTGCATTTGCATACATTGTTTTGTGTGGGAGGAGATAGGGGATGTACTCCACGGTTTAGGGGAAGATAGGGGATGGACCTCTAAACCGGATTTTGTTTGGGAGGAGATAGGGGATGGACTCCATTAGCATCACTTTTATGTGTGCTTATTTATATAGAAGTGTTTTATTGATACAGCACTAAAATGTGTATCAATCTGGAAGTATGAAGTGTTTTGATTTGAGCTTGAGTCTCATTTGTTTGTTGATATTGGAAGGATGTGAATATGATATATGTAATTCACTGTTGTAAGTTTGGCCAGGTTCTGAGCCATGTTGATAAAATTGGAAAGTAAAACGTGTCTTAGACTATAGTGTCATGAGACTGTAAAATGAAGTAATTGGTTACCTTGGTTAACCACCTGTTGAATGCTATTGCTTTATTCATTGCTTATATGTGGTTTAGTATACTTCTACTGGGCTGTGGCTCACCCTATATGGGAACATCATTTTCAGGTTCAGGTGATAAGCTACCTCCAAGGACATAGCTTGGAAGGGACTTGGATTTTGAAGACTATCTTTAGTTAATTGTCTTTATTTATTAGTACATGTAAACATCCAAGCCTAGGGCTTTTCTTGTATTGAGTTATAACTCATCTTTTTGTATCCAAGGATTGGCTTGGAAAGATGTAAGCCTGTAGGGCATTTTATTCGATGTTACATGTAATGCTTTTATTTTGTAATACTCTGATGAATGAATTAATAAATTGTTTTCTTTAAATAATGCATGTCAATTGTATATGTATATAATGGGTTTATTTTGAGGGCGTGACAATACTTCAATTAGTGTAATCTCAAACGTAACACTCTAATGTAATATACAAAAATACTAAAAAAAACTCTTTAGTATACTTTTTTTAAACGTAACACTCACAGTTTGAAATTATACATTTGTTCAAAACTTACGAAGGAATATTTGTACTCCTTTTGGAATGATTTAAAGAATCTAACATTCTTTTTTTATTTTTAGTGTTACATTGGAGTGTTATATTTAGGAAAAGTACACTAATTTTTTTATCTTTTATTTTTTTTTTTTGGGTTACATTGGAGCATGAAGCTTGAGAAAAATACAGTAAAGAATTTTTTTGTGTGTTACATTAAAGTGTTACACTAAGAAATTTTTTTAGAGTGTTATATTGAAGTGTTACATTTAGAAAAAGTACATTAAAAGGTTTTTTTGTATGTTACATTAGAATGTTAAACTAAGGAGTTTTTGAATGTTACATTAAAGTGTTGCACTAAGGATGTTTTTAGAGTATTATATTAGAATATTACATTTAGAAAAAATACATCAAGAAATATTTTTGTGTGTTACATTAGAGTGTTACATTAAGGGATTTTTTTGTGTATTATATTAGAGTGTTACGTTTGGAAAAAAAATATACTAAATTTTTTGTGTGTGTGTTACATTAGAGCATTACAATAAGAAATTATTTTGTGTGCTACACTAAGGAGTTTTTTTGGAGTGTTATATTGGTATGTTACATTTGAAAAATGTACTATAAAGAGGTTTTTTTTTTATGTGTTACATTAGTGTTACGTTTGGATGTTAGTTAATGTCAATGGTATAATGCCAATGTTACAATAGTGACGAACACCACAAAAAAGAACGAACACCACACCAATAACACCACAAACGGAATAACATCATCTACCTACAAATCACTCTACTAAATCCTCACGAAAAAAATAAAAAATAAATAAAAAATAGAAATGTAAAAACCTACCTTACCCAAGCACATACAACATTTGGAAAAAATTCAAACAAAATCATATATAATGACAAACAAGTAAACTTTTAAACCTCAAATTAAGGAAATACAACATATTCAAAATAAAAAAGACTAATTGGTTTGAAAGAAAATTTCTAAGACTAAATAAAATAACTTTTCTCCAAATGAGATTTATAAGTAATTTATCTTTAAAAATTTTAGAAGACAATTTATTTTTTAAAATTACAAAAATAATTTATATTTTAGTTAAAACTAATCAGTGCATTTTAATTTACCTTTTTCTTAAGAATAGTAATTTTTCTTGATGATTTTTTTTTTGGGGGGGGGGGGATAGATTGACGGTGACAACATCTTGTAAAAAAAAAAAAAAAAAAAAAAAAAAAAAAAAAGCTATATAAAATTTAAATTATAGAATTTACAGGAGGATTAATGAAAAAAAAAAAGAAGAAAAAAAAAGGTGTAATAAAGTTAAAATAAAAAGATATACAAACCAAAAAAAGTACAAATAAAAAGAAGACGAAAAAGTGAAAAGAAGGGAAGCCGTGTAGTTAGTGAATGTAATAAAAATGAAGAGTTAGGACTTTTTTTCAATCCGTCATTAAAGTAGGGAGTGTTGTTGGGTCTGTGAGAATCCTATCATAATTTTTGTTTCGATAATCTGGATTGTTCAATGTGTAGAACTCATTAGTTCTGTTTGGCAAGAGTTAAACGGGACTTTTTTGGCTATTTTAGTCACAAAAGACAAAATAAATTATTTTAATCACAAAAAATAAAATATCACATATAATTCATAATCATTACATTCTTCTCACACAAAAAAGTCAAAAAAGCCAAAAGCGAAAAAATCCTTCCCAAACCAAACTTTTTAGCCCAGGTTAAAATAGCCAAAAAAGTCAAAAAGTCAAAAAGTCAACCCACTTCCCAAACGGAGGCTAAGTATTATATGTCTATAAATAATTACGTTAATCGGATATTGATAGCTATCTCATCGAATTAAATTTCTGTTAACCGTTTATTTTTCACCGTCTGTTTTTTTTTATAGAAAACTGATTTGATCATCTAACTATCGATATCCGATCAACGTGAATTTTTATAGATTTATAATACTTGACGAGTTCTACATATCGAGCGGTTCAGATTATCGGCATAAAATCTGTGACGGACCTCCACGGATCTAACAATATTTTTCAATGCGATTACGTGCGGGAAGAAAGCCAGCTCCAAAAATAAAAACAAAAAGCACACAGAAAGAAAAAAGAAAAAGAAGAAATAAAAAAAAAAATGTGCGACTTTTTATTATGCTGGGGAAGAGAGATTGGAGATGGCGAAATGTGATGCCACGTAGACGGGTGATATGAGAGGAGATTGGTTCCATCTTCGAAAAGATGAAGATTTGAAAATTTTTTAGGTAGGAAAATGCTTTAGACACTAATTAATGGTACAATTAATGATATGGTCACTATAATAAAAAGTATTTTTGGCGATTAAAATTGCATTTTTCGTCCTTGAAAGTAGTAGAATTGGCGACTAAAATGGAATTAGTCGCTAAAATTGATCACTTTTGCCGACTAAAAGAGTTTAGTTGCCAAATATAAGGGTATTAGCGACTAAAAGGCAGTTTAGTCGCCGAATGTAGGGGTTTTAGCGACTAAAGGTTGTTTAGTAGCCAAAAGTCACGGTTTTTGGCGACTAAAAATGATTCAGTAGCCAAAAGTGATGGTTTTGGCGACAAAACGGCAGTTTGGTCGCCGATTATAGATGTTTTGCCGACTAAAAACAGTTTAGTCGCTGAAAGTGAAGCTTTTTTGCTACAAAAAAAAAATAGTAGCTAAAGGTCAAGAATTGCCGACAAAAATGCAGCATAGTTGCCCAAAGTAGAGGTTTTGGCGACTAAAATTCAATTTAGTCGCCAAAAGTGCTATCCTTAGGCGGGATTTAATTCTTTTAGCGACAGAAAACAAATTAGTAGTCAAAAAATGGAGAATTGGCGACTAAAATTTAGAGTTAGTCCCCAAAAGTGCTATCCTATTTTTTTTAGTAAATAATTTATTTTTTACATAAAATATATTAAATAAAAATAATTATTTATATATATATATATAATTTTGTATTAATACTAGTCAATATAGTATATAAATAATAAATGTTGCATTAATATTCATGTAATGTTGTAGTGGCGTAGTGGGGAGAAAGTGTTGGTAAAGGTTGAGAATGTTGGGACATTGCGGGTTCGAAACTTGGGACCAGCAGAGGCAATATTTGTTTTTTTTTCGAAAAAATAGTTTTGGCGACTAAAGTCTGTCGTCGCCAAAAGTCACGGTTTTTGGCGACAAAAAGTTTAGTCGGCAAATGTTTAAATAATAAAAAAAAATCAGTATTGGCGACTAAAAGTTTAGTCGCGAAATGTATAATTTCCAAAAATAGAATTGCATTTGGCGACAAATTCTTTCGTCGCTGAAGACCTGTATATTGCCGACTAACAGTTTTTTAGTTGCCAAAGGTATTCACGACCATGTATTCGCGACAAAACCGGCGACTAAAAGTTTTTGTTGGGGAAAGTGAAAATTCGACATTTGGCGACTAAAAAAGGACTTTTTGCGACTAGAAATTTAGTCGCCAAAGATGTTTTTTGTTGTAGTGGGTTGTGGGCCTCACTTATTGTCACAGTGTTACTGTGCCTTGTTTTTTTTTTTTTTAAATATGTGCCAACTCACTAATGATGCATTAAAGCACCACTTTCAATGGTATGTATCATTGTCCTTTTTTATGTGTATAGGATATTAACAATGATTGAAATTCTTTTTTCTCGAGACTTTTATATTTTTTTTTGAATCTTAATTATTGTTGGTGTGGGTCTCATACATACATGAGTGGGTCTCACACATATATTAATAGTTGAGATCCAAAAGAGGTTGTGGGAGTCCCAAAAAAAAGGAGATCCCAAGCATTTTTCATAGGATATATGTAATGTAATATCTGTTATTATTGTGATTGATTTTAATAATAGAATTCATTACATTTATGTTGGGTGTTTGGAGAATAATAAAAATCATATACATTTATAATTAGTAGAAAATAATGCCACGTGATGCCCTATTGAGATACACAAATTTCTCCTTTCAACTGCGATCTTGGTATGTTAATTACATATTAGTGGGGTAGACAAAAAAAATATTATTAATTAAAATTAAATTTGAGCGAATTTAAAGGGTTGTAGGGATTATTATGAGTTACAAATATAATATCTTTTATATATATCATTGATTAAAAAAAAAAATTTGATCTCATAGTTGTAATTTTTTATTTTTTTATTTTATTGTATTTGTTTTCAAAAAAGTAGATGTATTTTTAAAAAAGGTACTTGTTGTTTGTATTTCAAAAGCAAATCCGATAAAATAAAATAAAAATTATGATTATTCGATTGACTTAATTTTTTGAGAAGTGATAGAAATCCACAATTTTATATTTACAAATTTACTCAAAATAATGTGGTGTAACAAATCAAAAGTGAACATCTATCATACTATATCATCGAAACAAGACTTGTGATACACCATACAAACTCCTCAAGTTCATATTTAAACTTGAGAGAGTGGCGGAGCCAGGAATTTAACATAGGGGGCACTCATTAATTACAATCTCAATTTTTTTTCCCCAATCAATAACAATAACATAATAATAATTTTTCGAATTAATGTTAAACATTAAAAATTAATATCCATTACAAAAAATCTCAAACCCCCCACAAATCAAAATCTTTAGTTTTAATACAAATCAAAAAATTTAAATTAGCACAAATCACAACAAATCAAAAATTTTAATTTTAGCACAAATTATAACAAATCAAAATCCATAATTTAAATATTAAGCACTGCAAATTAATATTTTTAATTTTAGCACAAACAACAGCAAACCAAAATCCCTAATTTTAATATAAATCACCACCAATTAAGATTCATAATTTTAGCATATCAAAATCTCTTATTTTAACATAAATAATAACAAATAAAAAAAATTTACAAATCAAAATTTAACAAATAATTATAAATTAATACTCATAAGTTTTATTTAAAAGTTAAAAAAAATAATACAGTTACCTGTAAACAACGAAGAGAAGATACAAAGATTGTTGTGTGGTCCCAAATCTGTATTATGTGATCCTCATTTTGTGAATCGCGAGTTGGTAAATTGCAAAATAACAAAGGGAGACAAAGAAGACAAAGAAAATATGAAGATAGTTCACAAGTACTGTGAATAAATAAAAAAATAAAGAATTTCATACACTTATAAGGTTTTAAAGTTTTAACTTTGTTGTAATTGGAATTGTTTGTACTCACCTAAAAAAAAATTATGTATCAATATTTGATTAGGATTGGGATTCCCAAAATAAAAAATAAAAAAAAAATTACAAGCGTGGGTGTTGTGCTAGCATGTGGTGTGTGTGTCAGTGGGTTAATGTGTTTGAATATGTGTTGAAAAGTAAAAGGCAGGACCCATTTTAAATTTTTTTTTTTTAAAAAAAAAAATATCCAAAAGTTAGGAGGGCACGTCACCCCTGAGCCCAAGCTGCCTCCGCCCCTGACTTGAGATGAGTCTAATTCTTTAATAATATATAGGTAGTGTCTTTAATTAATAATATAGTACAAAATTTTATCTATATAATAAAAGTGACCCATTTTAATTAAGTAATTGAGAGATAAGAGATGCTTTACTTACACTTCATTCGGATTGGTGATTTAGGAAGATAAATGAAGGATTTGGAAGGGTAAAGCTAGTTAAATCATGTTTGGATTATTTTAAAAGTGAGAAAGGGTAGTGCATGGAGGAAATACACGTATTTTAAACACTTCGCTTCCCCACCAAACATGATTAAAATATGAGTTAATTACTCAAAAGTTCTATTTGTGAAGTTGGTATTCTATTAATTGATGTTTTATTGTTTTTAACTAATAAGGTCTCATTTTCAAAATATTTATATATATATATATATATATGACTATTTTATCTTTATTAAAGGCCTTACGAATTGAAAAATATCAATTCATTAAGTGTTTCAAGTGCACCACATGACAATATTGTCCACAAATTACCAAACATTATGCCCCATATCCCAACACAAAATTGTGAATTTTACTATCTTCACTAATCACAGCTCTTCTAGGCACCATCTACCATGTTTCAAAAGCACTAGATAACTTTTTCTAATTCAAGTGGATAATACAGCAATGGTAGAGGGCCCAAATTTTGTGGCTCAAATGTGGCTCAAATGGCCAAAACGACGTCGTTTTAAGTACAAAACAACATCAAAATGGCCAAAACGACGTCGTTTTGGTCATTTGAGCTATATTTGAGCCACAGAATTAGGGCCCCCAAACATTTTTCTGGATAATATTAATGTGACATTTACTTTGATTTTATTATTTCAAAACTTCATAACGTTTATTATAAAAAATTATTTTTAATAAAATTTATATTTATGGAGTCAACACAATAAGATCTATCAAATAAAATCAATATGGAATATAAAATTTTATAAAAATAAAATATTATTTTTTTAGCTATACGAGATTAACAATTTCTCAGTTTGTAAATATCTAGTAAAATTGAGAAATTTCTCAACTTTTTTAATTTTAAAATTAAGAACGTTAAATAGTTTTAAAACTGTGAAATTTCTTAATTCTACACAACAATGTTTCATATTGTTGTTTCGCCAGCTGAGAAATTTCTTAGTTTTCTTGTGATTGAAATATTTCTTAAATTATTTATATATGTTTTTGTGTGAGAGAAATACTTTGTTTGTTTAAAATTTTAATTTATGATTAAAAATTGAGAAAATTGTACTCTAACTTAATTTTTTTTTTTTATGTTTTTAATCGAGAAGTTTATTCAAACCGAGAAATTTCTCAATATTAGGAATCATATATTTTAGATGAATTTCATAATTACAATCTAATTTTTAAATTTTTAAATAAAATTTATAATGTTTTAGTTTAACTTCCTCATTTTAAGTATTTTTTTCAACAAAATTTTCTCTCAGGCAACTCAATCAACTACATATATTTTATAATAAAAAATTAAACCATATAAATATTATTTGTTCTAAGAAATTCAAGAGATAAATTAAGAAGTCTTATTATTAAAAATGGTCTAAATTGTAAATTTATAATATAAAAAACATATTTTTTATTTTTACATAATTTTATATTTAATATTAGTATTGTTTGAGAGATGTCGTCAGGCTAATTTTAAAAATATAAATGTTATTAAAAAAATTATATATTTTAAAAATTATGATATTTTAAAGTTTTGAAGATCAAAATAAATGTCACTTGATCATGTTCTTATATAGACAATCATAAATGATGAACAATTATTGTTTGAAAGATAATTCTAACTATTAATAATTTAATAGCACTTGAAAGTCTGGGAAGTGGGTTTGGCGGCTTTTTCAGTTAAAATGATTAATGAAGAAAAAATAGATTAAAATTATCAATAAGACAAAATATCACATTCATATCACAATAATTTTACTTTTTCTCATAACCATCAAGTCAATTACAAAATAAATCAACTATATTTCCAAATACAATTTTTTAACCAAATTAAAATAAATATTAAATCAAAAAACCTAAAAAAAATTAAAATAGCCAAATTCTTAAACCAACTCTATAGTGAAATATAAATGGGTCATTTTCTGATAAATTCTCTTTGTAACTGTTTTATTCCATCTAATCTATATTCTTTTTGAGTGTTCCATTAACTCATGTTTAATGTAATATGACCAAATCATCTTTTTAATTTTTCTACATGTTTCTATTTTGAAATTAATACATAACAATAGTTCTCATTTTATAGAGAAATTTTTTCTCTCATTCTAAAAATAAAAATATTTCCCTTATTCCATGGAGAAAATCTCTGCATTATTCTAAGAAGAAAATATCTCATGCATTCCATGTAGAAAATTTCAAATTATGAACTTTAAACCTTTTTATAATTTGAAAATTTTAAAAATAATGCAACAAAAAATCTGAATGAAAATCAAAATACAATGTGAATGTTCATAATAAACAACAAATATACAACTAACATTCGAAAAAATAAAAAATTCATACTAAAATACAATGTGAATATTCACAATTTATAATTAACATATAACTAGCATTGAAAAAAAAAAACTCATATCAATGCAAACATTTATACTGTAACGTGAAAACATAAAATAAAATTAAAAAAAGTGAAAATCGACTATTTCAATTGGTCAATGGTAACAAAAATGATCGTTCAAGTAACAAGTATAGTAACAAAAATAATAAACACACAATCAACTTTCGAAAAATCAAAACTTATACCAAAATATAATGTGAATGTTCACAATTTACAATTAAAATTGTGAACAAAACTTATACCAAAATATATATACACCTAGTTAAAAAAAAAAAAAAATCATACTAATGTGAACATTTACACTACAACGTGAAAACATAAAATAAAATTGAAAAAAATATAAATCAATTATTTCGATTGTTCAATGGTAGTAAAAATTATTGTTTAACCAACAAGCATGGTAAAAAAATAACAAAATAAAACTAACTTTCGAAAAAATTTCAAAAAAAAACTCCTACCAAAATACAATATAAATATTTAAAATTTATAATTAATATACAACTAGCCCTTAATAGATATCAATAATAGACATAAGGGTATATTAGTCTAACAAACAATATAAATTAAGAAAAAAAGATCTCATAGAATAAAAATATAAATACATAAAACTAATTAACCTATAATTTTCTGTGATGAACTTATTAAGTTAGAATACCTCTAAATAAAATTTATCAGTAAAAAACTCAATATAAATCTATAAAATGAGTCTTTCGGTAATTGCGTCATTAACTTTTCACTAACTGGACCCCGATTTTGTTGGGTGAATAACTGGACCCCGTTAGCTATAGTTAAGGTCAAGTTAAAGTTGATTTGACTACACCTAAAATTTTCCCGTCCTAATGTAATCAATGCCACAATATGAATTAGCTTTTTCTTATTTATTTATTTATATATATTTTTTGAAAAATACTAAAAACTTATTTTTACAGATTTTGAATTTATCTCAAATGTATTTATGTGATAAAAATTAAAGTAATGAAATGTAAGATCTGCATATAAAGTAAATTTGAGCCACTGATTTCCTTTTCTAGGTAAATTTTGGGTGAATAAGGATAGATTTGTAATATTGTTCAGCTTGTTTAGTTTAGCTTTTTAGAAAATTTTATTTTTTTATTTTTCGTATTTTTTTTGTTTTTAAAGAATTTTTTAATATTTTAAGTAATTTTTTTAATTTCTAGACAGACCTAACATAAATTCACTTAAAAAGTATATAATATTTGCTAAGAAAATATTTAAAAAATTCATTAAATACCAAGAATATGAAAATACAGCACATTTTCGTATTTTTATATATTTATTAATTTCTTAAAATATTTTTTCACAAATATTTTAAAATTTTAAAAATATTCACCAAAAATAAAAAAAATATATATGAAAAATTTAAAATTTAATTTTTAATTTTAAAAAAATTGAATTTAAAAAATTAAAACCAAACACACGAATTATTTTTTTTTAGTAAGATTTTTTATTTATTTTTTATTTTTTGCATGCATTTGCTTTCAAGGGCATTCCATTAGTGGGTAAATCATTGTTCAGTGATGTCAAAATATATACATATATATATATATATATATAAATTTATGATAAATTTATAAATTTAAATATGAGAAAATTACAAAAAAAAAAAAAAATCCTAATGTTTAACTCAGATAACAAATTAAACCCTATAATTTTAATTTGAACAAATTAAATCCTAATCTTCTAAATTGGCTACAATCTTATCCGTCCAATTCCGTTTACTTGACCAAGGGATTTTTTTTTTTTTTTACAACACATGTGGCATTTGCTTATTTGTTTTTCTAATGTAATTACAAATCCAATTTTAACCTTCAATTACAAAGTTATAATTAGGCATATGATATATCCTTTTTAGGGTGTGTATTATTGAAAATTTTCCTTCATTCTTTTATTGTATTGGAATTTTTTTTTCCTCTTGCATATTTAAAAAAAATCAGTTATTCCTGAAAATAACTTAATTTTCAAGCTATTTAACAAATTAACCAATTTTTTTTGAAAACACGGATTGAAGATGCTATTTGATTGTTTAATGGGTCATTGCCAATGTGACATCACGAAATCATATCTTCAAGATACAATTTCATGGCCAGTTGAAATCACCTCTTGAATCATACCATGTTGCAAGATAGATAAATTTTATTTATTAAATAATTGAAATTAATAAGATTTCATTACATTTAAAAAAAAAAAAAAAAAATTGCACTTACATTAAAGGTGAAATTTGTTTACACAATTCGAACAATATGCAAAGTTAGCATACCCATTAGGCTTCGTTTGGGAGCAGATTAATTTGGTAATTTTTTGGTTATTTGACTAAAATATGAGCTAAAAAAAGCTAGTATGTTTGGGATGACTTTTTAGTTTTTTACGAAAAGATGTGTAAAAAGTATAGAGAAAAAAGAATCTTTGACTTTTTGGTATGAGTTGTTGGCTTTTTGATTTTTTTAGTAATTTTTTGACTTTTTAACTAAACCGACCTATTGCCAAACGAAAAAAAGAAATAATTTAGTGTGATGAAAAAAAGAAAAAAAAAAGATGAGAAAATTGGTTAAAAATCCACTCAAACAATTGTCTAAGGGAATAGGTTCAAGGGATATTTTTTTTTTTTTGTTAACGAGAGGTCTATACTTTGTAAAATAATTTGGTGATAAATATTAGAGAATATTTTGTTTTCAATTTAATCCATTGACTTTTTTTTATCAACAATGTTTGACATCTCTTTTTTTGAGACCTCCATAACTACTTTTGGATTTTAACCATTGATGGTGTAGACCCCACACATACATGAATAGGTCTCTCACACACAATGGTTGAAATCCAATGAGAGTGGTTGGGGTCCCCAAAAAAAAGGAAGCCCCAAGCATTTTTCTTTTTTAATATGTTTGACTTTTTGTTGACTATCTATTCAAAATTTTTTTTCTATCTATTAAAATTATTTATATTTGTTTAAATTTTTTGTCTATCTGTTTAAGTTCTTTGTCTATTTGTTCAAAATTTTTGCTTATTTGTTGAATTTTTTTAACCTATCTATTTAATTTTTTTAAATTTATTTTTTTCTATCCGTCCAAATTTAGGCCTAGTTGGGATAAGTGCACTTTTTGACTTTTTATGAAATATGAGTTGGCTTTGGGTTGGGTTTGAAGTGCTGTGTTAGAGAGGTGATGTGACTTAAATAAGATGATGTGACTTAAATATGATAGTGACTTTTTGACTTTTTGTCTTTTTTCAATCATGTCAAACTTGGCATTACTATTTTTAATATTTCTCTGCACCTCTTTCTCTCGCTATTTGTTTCTCTCTCAATCCGTTAATTTTTTGAATCTATTTGTTAAGATTTTAATCTATTTGTGAAATTTACTGGGCTTATTTTTAATCTATTTGTTAAATTTACTAAGTTTATTTATTTATTTTTTTTATCTGTTCAATCTACAATTTGTTTAGATCTGTTCTGAGAAAGACTAAGGCTAAGTTTGGCATATTCAAAATAATCATTTTTTTATCTTTTTATCTTTTTTCTATCACATCACCTCTCTATTTTTTTGCACATCTTTTCATGAAAAGATAAAAAATATATTTATTTAGGTCATCCCAAACAACCCCTAAATACAGAAAAAGAAAATAGCAATAGTACAAAAAAAATAAAAATACAGTTATAGTTCGTTCAATCAACGAATCCGGATCCTCGACCGCCCTATCCGGCAGCCCTACCCGACAGCCCCCCAAAACGACGTCGTTTTGGGGGTTTTTTGTTTTTTTTTTTTTTTCTTTTCTTCTTCTTCGTTCTTGCTTTCTCTCTCTTCGAAGAAACCAGAGGGAAGGGAAGAGGGAGAAGAGGGAGGAAGGAGGAGGCTGCGAGCTCGCCATCGCAGCTCGTCGCCTCGCCGCCGGCCGTCGCAACCGTCCGATCGTCACCCGATCCAGCTCGTCGCAACAACTGCACCGCCGGCCCCGCCTCTGCCTCCTCCTCCCCCACTGGTTATGGCCCCCTCCAATCCGGCCGGCCCTTCCCTTCCTCCTCTTCCTCCTCCCTCCTCCTTCCTCCCTCCTCTCCTTCCTCCCTCTCTTCCTCTGCGTTTTTTTTTTTTTGAAAATTTACCCCCAAAACGACGTCGTTTTGGAGGCTGCTGGGTAGGGCTACCGGGTAGGGCGGCCGAGAATCCGAACTCTTCAATCAACACACTGGTTGAGAAAAATTCACCCCTTTTTCTTAATTTTTTTTTTTTGGTTCCCATCTCTTTCACACTTGATTTTTTATTTTTATTTTTATTTTTTTATATAGCTTCATTTCTCTATTTCTTAACTGTTGCTCCATACATTGCCAAAAAAAAAACAAAGAGAGAAGATTGAGGAACCTTCAATACAAGACCCAGTACATAAATCAGTATAAAAGTGTGATTCACAGATCTATAGATTTGAGACTTCCATCACAATATAAATTGTTCTGTTTCTTTCAGATCGTCATTGTTTCGGTTTGGTCATACCGATCGTCACCGATATTCCCTTCGCCATCGGAGGATTGGACTTTGGCAAAGAGAGAGGACTCGATTGTATGGAAGAGGCGGAGATGAGAGAGAGAGAGAGAGAGAGAGAGAGAGAGAGAGAGAGAGAGCAGTGGCGGAGCCGTAGGGAGTCCGACGACGCTTCTTCCTCCGTTTCTCCATCTTATCTACGAAGTCGATCTCAACAGTGCCGGATGCAAAATCGCAACGGCGACGCCATCGCTGATGGGTGGAGACGAAACGGCGACAAACGCAAGGGAGAGAGAGAGAGTGGGAGAGAGTAAAGGGAAGAGAGAGATGAGTGAGATTGTGAGGGTTACTAGGCTATATATTGTCTGGCCGGCGCTTGCCTCCAGTCCACCCATTGGGCGGTGGATTCAGTCCGGCCCATTAAGTTTATTTTTGGATCTCTTTTTAATAATTTAAATTATTTGAGTATATTATTCTTGTAAAAAATCACGTCGATCGAATAACGGATATTATTATCTATTTAGATCATTTTTTTATGAATTGTTAATTTTTTAACTGTTTATTTTTTTCCAGACAAAAGTAATCGAATATATAGTATCCGTTATTCGATTGACGTGTTTTTATATAAGAATAATGTACCTAACAAATCTTAAAATATAAACGGTTCTGATTATCGAAAAGATGCCCAAAAATGAGCCCAATGGACTGAACTGGATCGGACTATCTTAGATCTGGACTGAAAATAGTCCGGACCCATATTATATATATATATGGATATTTTGTTCATTTCATCTAAATTTGTCTTTATGGACAATGTATTTTAAAATATGAACCAAACAAAATATAAATTTAGATTTATGGATCGAATACCCTAAAAAAAAATTATGCCCAATTTTTGACATAACTCAATGAGTATACAAAGTTAGCTAACTGTGGGGGTGTTTGGGAAGAAAAAAAATAGCCCAATTTAGGCTAAAATTCACAAAAAGATAAAATAGATTAAAATAGCTAATAAGACAAAATATCACATCAAACCCATAATCATTTCACTTTTTCTCTCACAAACATCACATCCAACCACAAAAAATTCCAATCATCTTTCCAAACACAAAAATTTTAGCCTACTAAAATAGCTAAAAACTAAAATAGCCTACTAAAATAGCCACTTCCCAAACGAGGCCTGTTTGAATCATGTTGAAAATTCCAACCTTTAATGCAACAGGAATTTTTCTTTTATTATTTTTTATTAACGACATGGAATGAATCTGAATTATGTATTGAATAACAGTTTACAACATGGAATTTGTGGGGACATAATTTTGAGTTGTTCACGTAGCTTAGGTCGTTAGTTGAGGTGTGATGGGGGTGATTCTGATTAGCCAAGGTGTAGTTAGACTACATCTGAATCTGTGATAATTAGATGGATAAGATTCCTAGATGTCGATAGGCTCTCTGTTTGGATAAAGTTGGACTCTTGAGTGAGTTCATCTTAATCCAACTAGAAGTCCGAGATAAGTGTTATTCCTGAAAGGGATAGAATCCTATGAAGTAAGACTTCCAGAGAAAAGTGGACACCAAAGATTATATAAAGAAGGTACCCCAGTGGGTCTAAGGTATGTTTTTGACTGAGAGTTGTTTATGTGTGCTGATATCTTTGTGAGATTCTTGACTTACTTGATCGTCAGAGTGTCCCTGAGTGAATAAGCCACCGGTCTTATTGTCTTTCTGTGTGTAGGTGTTGGGTTTTTCTATTTCTACATGTACGCTTTTGGCTTAATTCCTAAGATCTCAGCGAAAAGATTCAATTTGGTTGTGATGTCAAAATTCAACACCCACAGAATTGCATTCAATATTTCATACAAACTAACATGTTCAAGAGTTGATTTCAACTGGCCATGAAAATCACATCTTGAAGATATGATTCCATGGTGCCATGTTGTGCATTTCACAATGAAATCACATATGCCTTTTTTTTTTTTTTTTTGAGGACAAAAATCACATATGCTAGATGCTATTTCAAAGTATTATTTAGAAGATGCAATTTTATATGCCACATCAACTGCACCAAGTTGGTCATGTCATCATGAAATTGTATTTTCAATGTGTGATATCAAAAACATAGTTAGTTTCCCAAGTAGTTTGAAAAGTAAGTTAGTTTCATAATAATTTGATTTTTTTGAATATTAAAAAAAATCTACTTGTCACATGTGACATAATTTTCATCAATTTAAAAGGAGAATTTATTAAAAAATTCTCTTCCAAGTACTTATATCACCATTAGTTCATAAGATATTCTTATATTCCAATAAGTCTTATTATTTTAGATATTTGATCCATCAAATCATAATTCTCATATTTAAGATAATTTATAAACAATTTTACCTTTGCAAATATTTTTGAAACCTTAGCAACTTGGTGTGCACTATTTTCGACTATTTTGAATGCTTCATGATATGAACATTCACATTAAATATATTTGACTGTGTAAATGTTCACACAGTCAATGTGAACATTAATGCGCATTTTACCCTGTTATTATTATGAGTATTTTAGTACCTATGTTAGCTACAAAACTTATTAATATATAAAAAAAATAATTGAGACTAAGCGGAATATAAGTAGATAAAGAACGATTTATGAATAAATACCCATTTAAAAAGCAATTAGTATGAGGAGATAAAGTGTAAAATGGTCTAAAATTACAAGAACACATTTGGATTATTTTTTAAATAAAAAAGGTATAACGACTCTAGTTTGGACCCGACCCGTTTATTGTTTTGGATCTGGAATTCTCTTGTCTTATTGGTTGTTCAACTCCTTATTCTTCTTGTACTTCATTGAGTTTGGCTATTGGAGTATCATTCTTATGTTCGGAATAAGTTGATAGCTTGTTTTTTAAAGAGTTGATTGCCCAGAATTTTGTCTATTCGCTCGAGCAATACTTCTTGCGCTCAAGCGGTCTTTTACAGTCTGCAAACTACTAAGAGTTTGATACCAACGCGCGAGCAATGCTTCTTGCACTCGAGCGAACTTTAGCAAGTATGAACTGTAGGGAGGCGTGCATTATGCGCTCGAGTGACTATTCTTGCGCTTGAGCGGTGTCTTCGTTGCATTTGGTCACTCGAGCGACCATTTCTGCACTCGAGCGATCTGCGCGTTTATCAGTCCGAAAGGGGTCACTTTTGAGTCATTTTCTCATCTCTCTCTCTCTCTCTCTCTCTCTCTCTCTAAAACTCTCCAAAACCTAGATCTACTTACTCTCTCTCTCTCTAGAAACCCTCTCTAAAACTCAAATACATCTTGATCAGTTGATTTCTACACCATAGTCCCTTTGATAAAAAGGTAGAGCTCACCTAGAGCTTCGTTTTGATTGGAGCAAAGTTCATTTTCGACTTCGTCAAGTTTCAACTCTTGTTCTTCTCAATTCTTGTCTTTGAGGTAGGGATTACTTTAACCTTTTTTATAATTTTTAACTTAGTTATTTGTTTTTTTTAAACAAGATAGTGATTTGGGAATTTTTAGATAAAACCTAGGGTTTTGGTTTTGAAACTAAAAGAGGTGTTTTAGAAATAGGCTTTTGTATATGATTGTGACTTTGTAAAAATGGTTGGGTTGTGATTGATGGTGGATTTTTTACATGAGAATTGAGTTTTAAAGAAAAAAAAAAGAAAGAAAAGGATTTTGCCCTAAAATGTGAATGCTGGATTTCGTAAAGAGGAAATGGAATTGATGTGAGTTTTATGAAATTGGAATGATGATGATGATGATGGTGGTGGTGGTGGAGTTGGATATGGATTATCACTCTTAATTGGAAATGTTGAAAAGTATATCTGCGTTGAAACTTAATTATTTGTTTAGAGATATCTGTTTTGGGCTATTGGTGGAGGATAACTATGATTGTAGTAAAAATTGCATGAGAATTAGGTGACTTGAAACTATTTTCTCATCCATTTGCATTGAGCATTGTAACATATTTAACACATTGAAAATGTTGTTGTTTTGAGAAAAAAATGATAAATACCTTTGTAGCGATTCCGATTTTGACCCGTCTCTTATGGTGTTCCGGGCTCGGGTTGGTATGGTTTTGAACGGTGTTACGTATCATAGTTTCTCCTGTATTCCCCTTATTTTTGGTTATTGGGTTATAATGGGGTGTTTGGAACAAGTAATGTCTCCAAACCTTTAGATGCAAATTTAACTCGAATTGTGCCTTGCAGAGTTGTATCAGAAGTTAATTCTTTCATGTTTTGCCACTTTGCTGAGTATGCCGGGGGTCGAGTCACCCTATACATCTTACGATGGTCGAGCTGTCCAGTCAGCTCGTCGAAGCAAAAATGCAAAATGCGTTTGAAGAGAAGAGAAGAAACCCGCGGCGAAAAGACGATCTGCTCAAAAGTCTGTGAGAAGTATCCACACCTATTTGTTGATATTTGAGACTTATGTTGAAAACCTTATATATGTTGCAATATGTATGAACATCATATATGTTTTGGAGAATTGAACTGTAATAGTTGGTGTTGAAAAACTCTGTTTATCTTGTTACAAGTCTGGATGATATATGATTTGATTTACGTTTAGTGGTTGTTGGTTGATTTTAAATTTCAGGGATGAAATTCCTTAAGGGGGAGAGATTATAACAATTCTAGTTTAGACCCGACCCATTTCTTGCTTTTGAATATGAAAATCCATGTCCTTAACTGTTGTTCATTTCATTTCTATCTTGTTACTTATTGAGTTTGGCTATTGCGAGTTTTGGTTGCGTTTGAAATAGGTTAGGAAGTTAGTTTTCAATGAGTTGTTGCCCAGATTTTTTCCTGTTCGTTCGAGTGGTCTTTTTTGCACTCGAGTGGTCTTTTATGACCTGCAAAACCACTAGAAGTGTGACATTTTCGCTCGAGCGGTCCTTCTTGAGCTTAAGCGGCCTTGTGTAGGTCTGAACTTCTGGGGGGGTCATTGTGTGCTCGAGCAGTGGTTTTGGTCACTTGAACGATGTCACTTATTGTATTTTACGCTCGAGCGGTGTTTTGGTCGCTAGAGCGGTCTACGCGTATATCAGTCCGAGAAAAGGCCATTTTAAGTCATTTTTTCATCTCATTCTCTCTCTAAGCATTTCAAAGCCCTAAATCCACACACACTCTCTGTCTCTAAGTTCTTACCTTCTAGCACCAAATAGTCTCAATTTGATGGTTTCCTCACCCTAGCCCTTTGGAGTAAAAGATTAAGCATGTCGAGAGCTTCGTTCTAATCGGAGGAGTTAGTGTTTCCGGCTCTGCCAAGTTCTACCTTTCGCTCTCCCTTGTCTTCTACTTTGATGTAGAGATTTCTTTGACCTTTAATATGATTTTTAGCTTAGTTATTTGCTCTCTGAAATAGGCTAGTGATTTGGGGATTTTGGGAAAACCTAGGGATTGATTTTGAAATCAAAAAAGGAGTTTTCCAAATGGGTTCTCGAAAATAGTTGAGGGGATGTGTTTATGGTTAAGATATGTTAAAATGGTGGACATCCTTTCTTAAAATTGATTTTTTTTTTTTAAGTAAAGGGGGTTTTGTTCTAAAGTTTGGAATATTTGGATTATGAAAGGAAATCGAAAATGACGATGGGTTTTGTAAGATTGGAACAATGCTTATGTTGATGATGATGGTGGAGTTGGATATGTAATATCACTCCCATTGTAAAATAATGAAATTATATCTTTTGATTGTAAACTATATGTTGTATAAAAATATTTATTTTGTGCTATCAGTGGAGGATATTCTTGATTGTTGTGGACATTGCATGAGGATTAGGTTTAATTAAAACTAATTTCTCATACATTGTGCATTAAGCATCATTTCTTATTAAACATTATAAATGTATTGATTTTGAGGAAAATGGGTAATACCTTGGTGAATCTAGTTAAGGGGTGTAATTGTGGTTATAATGTTGGCATGTGCGTCCTTGGTGGAAGTCCAGAAATCTACGCGGTTAGGTGCTGATCATTCTGGTTAGTATCGGTAAAATGGCTTTGGTAGTACTTGTATAGCCTACTGGCAGACATGTACCTAGAGATTCCCAGTGTTATGTTTCCATTGCCCGGTTTTTTTATTATAAAAGGGTTATTTTTAGGAAACGATTTATAATTTGTTTTTGCATTGTTTTGAGATGGAAAACGAGGAATGTTTGACAAATGGCATGAATGCGCATTCACCTTATAATTTTGCTAAGATTCATATACTGTGTTAGAGTATCTCAACTGGGCTTTGGCTTACCCTATGTGGAAAACAACTTTCAAGTGCTGATGATATGCATCTATCAAGGATGTAGCTTGGGAAGACTTGGAGCTAAGGGCCTCATTTTTGTTTATTGATGTAATTATTTTTGTTTAAGCCTCGGACTTTACTTGTATAAAGTTAAACTCATTTTGTTGTACCCAAATATCAACTTGGAAAGATGTAGCCACTAGGAAATATAATTATTTGGTTTTACTATACTTTAATTCATGTCGCCATGTCATATGTTATATTTTAAAAATCTACGATTTATGAATGTATATTGCATATGTCATCTTTTGTATTGATCAAAGTTATAAATGGGATGAAAGATATGATGTTGTTGATCATTTGTAAGTAATGTAGTGTGTTGGGTTATTGTTATTTATTTTGGGGCGTTATTGATCAAAAGACCGCTTGAGCGTTGAAGCTTGTGCCCAAGCAAAGAGAAAATTCTTAAAGTGCTACAAAAACTAAGTTGCTTCGGATAGTTGAACACAGAACCCCATGGAAGTAGTATGACAAATAATCATCATGCCACATTCAAGTTTTATTTATATTTAGTAAATATATATCTTTATTACATTTTCTTTTAAACATTACATATAATTAATATATTTTAGAAATAATAAATATAAATAAGTTCATGTAATTATAAATTTATCTCAATATTTAAACTCAAGCTTTTGGCACTAAGATCTCTAGATCAACTCACCTAGAGTGATCTTTTCACCATGGTCCTTTGAGAAAAAGTGTAGATTTCGTCAAGGGCATCATTTTGGTCCGAATAGTTCATGGTTTCATCGCCGGTGATTTTTGAGTCTTCATCTCTTTGCTTCAAGAGGTAGGGGTTTCTAGTTCTCTTTCAATATCCTCATTTATAGATAGATTTGTGGTATTTTCTTTATATAAATACAAAAATTCACATTTTTATGCATATTGTGATGAATCATGAGATTGGGGGTTAGGGTTTAAAGAGAGTTGGGTTTATTTGATGGGTTATGATCTTGGGTCATGAGTTTGGGTGTAAAAGTAATAGAAGGGTTGGAATAAAATGTATTTTGTGAAAAGCCTTAATTTCTCTTAAAAACTCTAGTTTGGCTCATGAAGATGGTTAATGGTTTTGCTTCAATTAATAGTAGAATCATGAATTTGAGGTGTTAAATTACACATGTACAAGTTTAATTGAAGTTTTAAAGAATTTGAGGAATTTATGTAAAAGTTGCGATTGAACTCATAATGTTGATATTTTAAATTATGTCATAATATGAAACCAAACTTGGGAGAAAAGAAATTACTAATGGTATGGATGATATGAGCTTTGTGTTGAAATGGTTGTGTTAAATTTTGTTGTGTGTCATGTGAATTGTATTGGGTTATGTTGTGTTGAGTTGGTTGAGTTGTGTTGTATGGAGTTGAGTTGTGTTGGGTTGTGTTGTGGGTGTTACTCGCACGAGAAGTTGAAAAATGGTTTTTTTCAGTGCCCACGACCGTCCGTATAAAAGCTGGTAAATGTGGGGGTGGTTTGAATTCAAGGTGCCTAATTGCCTTTCCTAGGCTTATCGCTGTACGAATGTGGAAAAAATGATTTTTGGGTGTTCACACAGTCCTGCCATATTGTAGTCGGCGAAAGTGGAAAAATGATTTTTGGGTGTCTACACAGTCCTACCGTATTGTAGTTGGCAAAAGTGGAAAAACGGATGATTTTCGAAAATGTTTTGGGTGCCCACGTCTTGCCATATAATGGCATATGTGGGGAAATGGTTTTAAAAAGTTGAAAATGGTTTTCGGGAAAAGACATGGTTTTTGAGAAAATGATTTTTGGGAGTTCACTTCCCGCCGTATAATAGCCGGCAAAAGGTGGAATGTGCTATGAATTGGGTGTTCGCTATCCTGCCGTATCAAGTCGGCAAAAGGTGGAATGTGTTGTGATGTGTGTTGAGGTCGGTGATGATATATGTGACTTGTGATGAACTTGTGAAATTTTCATTTGATGTGTAATTTGATATGGAAGGGGAATTGTATATGGAAATTATTTGAAAAGAATGGATAATGAAATGGTAATTGGATAAGGGGTTAGTAATAAAGAACTCACCAGGTTGTTTGTATCTATAAGGAAATATGAGAAATTGAATTAAAATGGTTTATTATCCTTTTGATGTGTTGAGTTATAATTGATAATGCAAATGTGGATGTGATGTAATTGTTCTTGGATTTCTACGTTAAAGAGTTATAGCAATAAAGGATTGACAGGTGGGAATAGAGTGTATAAGGGTTGTTTTGAGAATTAAGGGAACATGAACTTGAGGTTATGGAGTTTTAATAAATGTAATTAGTAAAAGGGGAGAATGGAAATAAAAAGAGGAATATTAAGATGAAAATTAAATGAGGAATATTTTGGAATGTGTTAATAAATTTAAAATGATGTTGTTCCTTAAATATATTTGTGTTTTTTTAAAAAAAGATTTATGATTTTCTGATAAAAAGGGATAGTTTTTGATGGTTGAAAGTTTTTCTTAAATGTTCAAATCAATTTTGAGAAAAGGTACTCTACGTATGATAGTTTGAAATTACAAAACATTATTTTACTATATGGTATCACCTTGCATGCATGATCATTTCTATCTATAGGATGGTCATTGATTTTGAACTATGAGATTCTTACTGGGCAATTGTGCTCATCCCTCATTGTTTCATTTTTCTTACAGGAAGATAATTCGGATTGATTGGTTAGAGAGTTAAGAAGTTCATGTACCTCTTATGTGTAATCTTATTAAACATGGATGTTTGTATTTATTTATTTGTAACTCTATAGTCAGAGCTTGGCATGTATTATTATTATTGTTGTATTCATTGCGAGAGAGGACATGTATTATTATGTTTCTATTATTCAAGGGTAATAGATATTGGTAAAAAAAAAAAAATTGACCTAATTTATAGGCTTTTGGTAATGTTTCCGAGTAATTAAAATTGGGGGGTGACAACATATACCCATGTAGGATGCTCGAACTTTTGAAAGGATTTGTTGGCAATAAAGCTCGGCCAAAAGGTTCCATTGTAAAGGCTTATTTTCCAAAGAGTGTACGACATTTTGTTCAATATATTTGAGCAGAGTAGAAACGGTGTTTAACCGGGAAGAATGAAACTATGACGGGGGTGACAATGGCCCAGGGTTGGCAGTTTTCACTCAAAATGTTTGTTCGTTTGGTCTGCTCGTAAGGGAAACTCATATGTCTATAGCAGACTGCAAAATGGCGCATTGGTTTGTCCTACACAATAGCTCGGAAGTGGAAGAATATCTAGGGTATGACTCGAATAAAATATATATTATATGTGAACTATACATTTTTTTTTTGTTATATATTTTTTTAATATTCACTCTTGGTATAACCTATGAATTACATTGTATTAACTAGGGAACACAAAATCTTTTTGCAACAACAACATGGAAGTGCATGCGATATTGCAAAGAGACAATGCAAAGAATTTTTTAAATGGTTCAAAGATTGCGTAAGCTAAATTCCTTATAGTGTGGTTTACTCATGAAGTTAAATTATGTCGAAAATAACATCTATTCAAATTTTTTATGTAGATGAACCAACTGCGGAACCAAAAGTCACCTGAAGCAACCGATCAGATGTGGCCATTAGCCAATGGTCCAAATGGCTTAGTGAACACATATTCAGGATGCATTTGTAATGGCGTTTGATTCTATACTATCGACCATGACAATCATCATAAAACTCAAAATAGTGGATTGGTAATGGAAGGGGACCATGTAGGCAAATTAATAAAGTTCTACGGCTACGTTTGCTTAGTTTGGGAAATAACATATTTGTTTAGACATCGGGTTGTTTTGTTCCAATGTGAATGGTATAACACCTGTAGTAGTAGAACTTTGCGTGTCAAACCACATTTGACAACTATCGATGTAAGATGTCAATGGTGTAAAGATGACTCATTTGTGTTACCAAGTCAAGTTCAACTAGTTTTCTATGTTGATGATACGAAATTAGGTGCCAATTGGAGAGTCGTAGAAAACTTTCAACATTGAAGAATTTGGGATATGCCTGAGGTAGATGTGCCAGAAACTGATGATGTGTTCCAACAAGATGAAACCACCAATGTTGTACCAACTGAGCCTATTGATGATGCTGTAGTTCTGCATCGAGATGATATTGAAGCTGAAATTATTTTAATGGAAGTTTCACAGTCCAAGAAGCGTGTACAACCCGAGGGTGTTATGGATGATGCCTTCATTAGTGATGATGAAGATGAACTAACAACGGATGGTGACGATGAAGAAGAAGAAGAGCAGCTTGAAAGTGATTTTGATACAGCTATGGACATAGAGTCTTGATATATGAGTTCAACATTTCAATATGTGTTCTCTAAGTAGATTTCTGAACTTTGCTTTTTTGTCCTTGTTTTGTTGATCTAATGCGAATATGCAAGAGAAAGACTGCTTTTGTTATTCATCTTTTATGTAGTCAGATGGACCTCTTGTTTTCATTTTCGAGATATAGCTGTAATATTTTGCGCAATATTGAACCTTTTAATTTGAAATTTTTATGCTTGACATTGGTTTATGTACAAGCCCTTTCTTTGACAAGTATTTTTAATTTTGTTGCGTATTGTGTTATATGGTAATTTCGTGACTGATTAGCTTCTGTGAATAGGACAAATTGCTAGAAACATTGATGATGTATGTGATGTTTTTAGTTAATGTATATAATGTATTTTACTTATTGCAGCTAGCAGCGTAGTTCCTAGGATGAAGACGGGTTGGCATAAGAAAGCAGCAAATGACAACATAGTATTAGCCTCAACAGCATCTCCACGTGATATTGCCACCCTGATGACTTTATCTGATGAGACGCAGCCGCTGGATGATATACAGACAACTATAGATGAGACACAAACAGTTGGCATATGTAAGATCCTTGTACTTAAGAATTGCCAATTATTTGTAATATTTTTATTTGCAATTTGATTGTCAATTATTTGTAATATTTTTATTAGCAATTTCTGATTATTTGCTCGTGTTTAACTAGGGTGAAGTAGATCAACTTGTGTACAAGGACCTACATTACGAAAAGGAGTGTAGAAAAAAATTACTAGCAAAAAAGAAGAGAAATTGCATGTTTATGGCAATCAGCTATTGAATGCAATCACTAAAGGGAATGCCACCCCAGCAACAGATCAGGAGGTTGTGCCCTGTTAAGGGCGTGAAGTGATGGAACATAATTGATCAAAGTACCAAAGATGTTGTCGTCCAAGTTGTGCTAGTAATTATTGATGTTGCGATAAATGTCCTTATTACCTATATTTGTAATTGCTGAAATTAATTAGTCTAATTCACTTGTGATGCTTGTAGGACAAGTTTGATATCGGCAAGGATTTTCATTTTAATAAACAAGCTCAAAAGATCGTTCATAGAAAGGCCTATCTCTTGTACAAGGATTGGATATACAACCTAAAGCAAGAGTTCCTTGAACTTCAAGAAGAGGAGTTGATGACCCCTACAATCATCAGCCTACAGGAGTGAGCTTGGATGATTGGAAACATATGATTGATGTGGCTTGGAAAGATGAATCTCATTTGGTAACAAACAAATATAACTGATTCTATTGATTTGAAATTGTATTATGCCTGGATATCTAACAATTATTGAATAATTATTTACTTTTTTTAGAAACGATCAAAAGCTAGTAAAACAAATAGGAGTATGCTACCATACAATCATACAAATAGATCTCGATAATTTCCAATACCAATGTCGATTATGGTGAGAAGTTGTTCATTTCAACATGTAGAAATCACTTTCCCTGTATCAATTTTGTATTATACTTAGTGCAATTCTTAATTTTGTTATTTGAAATTAATAATAGGTAGATGAGAATGGAGACTTGGATTTTCTTGAATTTTATTCGAAATTGTATATGTTGAAGAAGACTAATGACTGGATTCATCCCAAATGTGTTGAGCTACATGTAAGTATTGAACATTGAAACCAATTGTATTTAATATTCCTTAGTAAGGTGGACAAAATTCCTTCATTATTTTTTTCCTTCAGTTTAATAGTCTTCTTTTTTTTTTTTTTTTTTTTTTTTGTAGTGACAAGATGAGATGGTGAATGTACACGTGAAAGCCACTGACGTAGGGACACCATTAACCCAAGAGGAACTATCAAGGCAAGTACTAGGGCCAAAAAAAAAAAAAAAAAATTACTTCCATGGATTTGGCATAGGCCCACAACCCTTTTCCACATCTGATATTGCGACATGAGCTTGTGATAAACATATAGAGGCAATAAGAGCTGAGATAAAGGTTCTTTGTGAGGAGTGCCAAAGTGATCACGAAGAGTTGGTGAGGGAGAAAGAAGAGTGCCAAAAAGATCGTGAAGATCTTATGAGGGAGAGAGAGAGGAGATAATGAAATAAGTTGAAGAAGGAAAAAAAGCAAGGGAGGCACAACAATTACAACTTAATCATCTGAACAATGTGGTTTTATGGCTCAGAACACTCTTCAGGGTTCAGATTGTCATCCTACTATATGGTAAGAAGAATTTAAATCATATGATACTGAAAAAATAAGATGATATTGACATAATTATTTTGAAGAACCTAGAATTGTTTTGACAAATCCTATTCAAATCTATTAGAAGGTTGAATTCAAGGCAAAATGATACTTTATTAAGCAATGCTTCTGCTAGCTCTTAACAGTAAGAAGCATCAGCATCAATCAATTGATCTGACAATTCTCAACAGAGAATGAAGCCTAACAAGATTATTAATGCAATTTAATTTCCTTCCAATCTGTTTTTAGACTAGGAACTACATACATTTATTTAAGTTCATTGAAAAAAAATAAAAATAATCCAACCTACTTTTATAATTGCGTTGGTTGGGAGTTAGAGCCCAAAACGCCTTAACCTTAGTCGAAAACGGCGTTTGAGGGCCGAAAATACAAAACAGTCCCCGAATCGTTGTATGGATGTCATGGGCACCTTTGTAGTGACAACTAGGACATGTGGCAATAGATGACATGTAATTAGCACTCGTATGTTGAGAGTTAGAACCAAAAACGCCTTAAACTTAGTCGGAAAAGGCCTTTCGAGGAGCAAAAATGCAAAACAACCCCCGAACCACTGTATGGATGTCATGAGCAGCATCCTCGAGACAAATAGGACCTGTGGCCACAGACGACATGTAATTAGCACCCGTGGGTTGAGAGTTAGAGCCGAAAATGGCTTAAACTTAGTCAAAAAAGGGCGTTCTGGGGGCACAAATGCAAAGCAATCCCTGAACCATTGTAGGGATGTCACGGGCACCTTTGTAGTGACAATAGAGCCTATGGTAATAGATGACACGTAATTAGCACATGTAAGTTGGGAGTTAGAGGCAAAAACACCTTAAACTTAATTGAAAAAGGGCATTTGGGGGAAAAAATGCAAAACAGACCCTGAACCACTGCATGGATGTTACGGGCAGCATGACATGTAGCTATAGATAGCATGTAATTAGCATGCATAGGTTAAGAGTTAGAACCAAAAAAGCCTTAAACATAGTCCAAAAAGGGCGTTCGAGGGGTGAAAATGTAAAACAGACCCGAAATCGCTATATAGATGTCATGGGCACCTTTGTAGTGACAAATAGAACTTGTGGCGATAGATAGCATGTAATTAGCATGTGTAGGTTAGTAGTTAGAGCCAAAAACACCTTAAACTTAGTCGAAAAAGGGCATTCAGGGGGTAAAAATGCAAAACAACCCCTGAACCGTTATATGGATGTTATAGGAAGCATCCTGTGAAAAATATGGCCTGTGGCCACAAACGGCATGTAATTCGCACGCGTAGGTTGAGAGTTAGAGCCGAAAATGACTTAAACTTAGTCGAAAAAGGGCATTCGATGGTGAAAACGCAAAACTGCCCCCCGAACCACTGTATGGATGTCACAGGCACCTTTGTAGTAACAAATAGAACCTGTGGAAATAGACATCGTGTAATTGGCACACGTAGGTTGGGAGCTAGAGTAAAAAATGCCTCAAACATAGTTGAAAATGGGCATTCGAGGGGCGAAAATGCAAAACAACCCTAAACCATTATATGGATGTCGTGGGAAGCATCCTTGTGAAAAATAGGACATGTGGCCACAGGAGGCATGAAATTAGCAACGTAGGTTGAGGTCAGAGCTGAAAATGCCTTAAAGTTAGTCGAAAAAGGGCTTTAGGGGGGCAAAAATGCAAAATAGCCCCTGAACCAATGTATGAATATCACGGGGCAACATCCTCGTGAAAAATGGGACTTATGTCCATAGACGACATGTAATTAGCATGCGTAGGTTGAGAGTTAGAGCCGAAAACGCCTTAAACTTAGTCGAAAAAGGGCTTTCGGGGAGCTAAAATGCAAAACAGCCCCCAAACCGCTGTATGGATGTCACAGGGACCTTTGTAGTGACAAATAAGACTTGTGGCAATAGACGGCATAGGTCGGGAGATAGATCCGAAAAAGCCTTAAACTTAGTCAAAAAAAGACTTTGGGGGGGGGGCGAAAATACAAAACAGCCCTTGAACCGTTGTATAGATGTCACAAGCAAAATCCTTGTGAAAAATAGGACCTGTGGCCACAGACAGCATGTAATTAGCATGCGTAAGTTAAGAGTTAGAGCCGAAAATGTCTTAAACTTGGTCCACAAAGGGCGTTCGATGGGTGAATATGCAAAACAGCCCTCGAACCGCTGTATGAATGTCACGGGCACCTTTATAGGGACAAATAGGACTTGTGGCAACAGACGACATAGGCTGGGAGATAGATCCAAAAACACCTTAAACTTAGTCAAAAAAAGGTATTCGGGGGGCAAAAATGCAAAATAGCCTCCGAAGTGCTGTATGGATGTCACGAGGTAGCATCCTTACGAAAAATAAGAACTTTGGCCACAGAAAGCATATAATTAGCATGTGTAGGTTGAGTTAAAGCAAAAAACGCCATAAACTTTATCGAAAAAGGGATTTTGGGGGGTGAAAATGCAAAACAGCTCCTGAGCCACTGTAAAAATGTCGCGGCTAACATCCTTGTAACAAATAGGACATATGGTCACAAACAACATGTAATTAGCAAGCATAGGTTGAGAGTTAGAGTCGAAAATGTCTTAAACTTAGTCGAAAAAGGGATTTCGGAGGGGGCAAAAATGTAAAATAGCCCCCGAACTACTGTATGGATGTCACGGGCACCTTTGTAGTGACAAACAGGATTTGTGGCAATAGACAACATGTGATTAGCACGCGTAGGTTGGGAGTTAGAGCTAAAAATGTCTTAAATTTAATCAAAAAAGGGTGTTCGAGAGGCAAAAATGCAAAACAGCCACCAAACCACTGTAGGGATGTCACAGGCACCTTTATAGTGACAAATACAACCTATGGCAATAGATGGCATGTAATTAACACGCGTAGGTTGGGAGTTAGAGCTGAAAATACCTTAAACTCTTCGAAAAAGGGCGTCCGGTGGGCAAAATTGGAAAACAGCCCCTGAACCACTATTTGGATGTCACGAGCACCTTTGTAGTGGCAAATAGAACCTGTGGTGATAGACATCATATAATTAGCACATGCAGGTTGGGAATTAGAACTGAAAATGCCTTAAACTTAGTCGAAAAAGGCATTCTAGGGACGTAAATGCAAAAAGCCCCCGAACTACTGTATGGATGTCATGGGCAGAATTCTTGCCAAAAAGAGGACCTATGGCCATAGACAACATGTAATTAGCACGCGTAGGTTGAACATCAGAGCCGAAAACGCCTTAAACTTAGTCAAAAAAGGGTGTTCGGGGAGGCAAAAATGCAAAGCATTCGCTGAACCACTGTATAGATGTCACGAGCACCTTTGTAGTGACAAATAGAACCTATGGGAATAGACAGAATGTAAATAGCATGCGTAGGTTGGGAGTTAGAACTAAAAACACCTTAAACTTAGTCGAAAAAGGGCATTCGGGGTCTAAAAATGCTAAGCAACCCCGGAACCGTTGTGGGGATGTCACGGGCACCTTTGTAGTGACAAATTGAACCTGTGGTAAAAGACAACATGTAATTAGCACGTGTAGGTTGGGAGTTATAGCGAAAACGCCTTACACTTAATCAAAAAAGGGCGTTCGGAGGGGGGTCGAAATTGCAAAACAACCCCCAAACTGCTATATGGATGTAACATGCAACATCCTTGTGCAAAATAGGACCATTGGCCATAGGTGGCATGTAATTAGCATGCAAGGTTCAGAGTTAGAGCCGAAAATGGCTAAAACTTTGTCAAATATGGGCGTTCGATGGGTGAACATGCAAAACAGTCCTTGAACAACTGTATGGATGTCACAGGCACCTTTGTAGTGAGAAATAGAACCTATGGCAACAAACAAGTTAACATGTAATTAGCACAGTAGGTTGGCAGCTAGAGCTGAAATGCCTTAAACTTAGGCGAAAAAAGGCATTTGGGGGTCAAAAATGCAAAACAGACCCTGAACCGCTGTATGGATGTCACGTGCAACATCCTTGTGAGAGATAGGACATGTGTCCACAGAAGGCATGCAATTAGGTTTTGTAGGTTGAGAGTTACCTGAAAACGTCTTAAACTTAGTCGATAAAGGGCTTTCAAGGGGCGAAAACACAAAACAGCCCCCGAACCAATGTACGGATATCACGGGCAGAATCCTGATAACAAATAAGACCTATGGCTATAGACGACATGCAATTATCACGCAAGGGTTGAGAGTTAGAGCCGAAAACGCATAAAACTTAATCAAAAAAGGCTTCCGGGGAGCGAAACTACAAAACAGCCCCTGAACCGCTATATAGATGTCACAGGTACATTTGTAGTGCCAAATAGAACATGTGGCAATGGACGACATGTAATTAGCATGCATAGGTTGAGAGTTAGATCCGAAAACACCTTAAATTTAGTCGACAAATGGCGTTTGGGGGGGAGGGGAAATGCAAAACAGCCCCGAATTAATAATTAGCACGCGTAGGTTGAGAGTTAGAGCCGAAAACACTTTAAACTTAGTAGAAAAAAGGGTTTTCAAGGGGGCAAAAATGCAAAACTGCCCCCTGAACCTCTGTGTGAATGTCGCAGTCAGCATCTTCGTGACAAATAGGAGTTGTGGCCATAGACGGCATGTAATTAGCACGCATAGGTTGAGAGTTAAAGCTAAAAAAGTCTTAAACTTAGTTGAAAAAGGACTTTCGGAGGGGGGGACAAAAATGCAGAACAGCCGCCGAACCACTATATGGATGTCATGGGCACCTTTGTAGTGACAAATATGACCTGTGGCAATAGAAGGCATGCAGTTGACACGTGTAGATTGAGAGTTAGAGCTAAAAACGCCTTAAGTTTAGTCGAAAAATAGCATTTAGGGGGCAAAAATGCAAAACAGCCCCCAAACCATTATAGGGATGTCATAGGCACCTTTGTAGTGACAAATATGACCTATGGCAAGAAATGGCTTGTAATTAGCATGCGAAGGTTGGGAGCTAGAGTTGAAAATGCCTTAAACTTAGTTGAAAAAGGGTGTTCAGGGGGCGAAAATGTAAAACAACCCATGAACTGCTGTATGGATGTCACATGCACCTTTTTGGTGAAAAATAGAACCTATGGTGGCAGACAACATGTAATTAGCACACGTAGGTTGGGAGTTAGAACTGAAAACACCTTGAACTTAGTCGAAAAAGGGTGTTTGGGAGGGGCAAAAATGCAGAACAGCCCCCAAACTGCAATATGGATGTCATGAGCACCTCTGTAGTGAAAAATATGACTTGTGGCAATAGAGGCATGCAAGGTTGGGAGTTAGAGTTGCAAACGCCGTAAGTTTAGTCGAAAAACGACATTTGGGGGACGTAAATGCAAAACTGCCCCCGAACCACTGTATGGATGTTATGGATAGAATCCTCATGAAAAATAGGACATGTGGCCATAGATGGCATGTAATTATTGCGCGTAGATTGGGAGTTAGATCCAAAAACGCTTTAAACATAGTTGAAAAAGGGCATTCAAGGGGGCAAAAATGCAAAACAGTCGCTGAATCGCTGTATGAATGTCATGGGCACCTTTGTAGTGAAAAATAGGACTTGTGGCCAGGGGAGGAGCCATGTAGGGGCATGGGGGGTCACGTGCCCCCCCTGACTTTTCAAAAAAAAAAATTTTTTTTTTTGAAGGGTTTGTGATGTGTGGAGTGTGTGTATTAAAGATTCGGAAAATTTGCTACTCTCAAGTGACGTAATCACCAGTGCCTCTGGCATTTTTTTTTTAAGGGATATACATATATATAAACAGAAATTAATATTTAATAAGATTTTGTCATGTATCTCTTTGCAGGTTGATTACAACACTAATAGGTTAAAAATTAATTTTTAAATTTTTTATAAAAAAATAAAGAAATAATATGATTAAAGAAATTAACTTTTTATTAAATTTCTAAAATAAGCCTATATAGTATATGTACCCTCGACGAATCTTTTGTTAATTATGAAGATTACAAATTTTATTCCTTTCCATTTTAAAATATTAATTTTTTATTTTATTTTTTATTATCTTAAAATATTAATTATTTTTAAAAAAATCAAAAATTAAAATAACATGAATTTTTTTATTTTTCTCTTATTTTAAATTTATTAATATTAATATACATAAAAGCATGAAATTAATGTTTTCCAAATAGATGATATGCTTGTAGCTCAAGGGAGAAAAATGCGCAATACTCGAGAAATTACAAACTTATATCACCATCGTGCTGAATTATTCTACACTGCTGTGGATATGCAAATTCAAGAACTAAATGCTTGTTTTATTGAGTCGAATACTGAGTTGTTACTTTGTGTGGCCTATTTGAATCCATCTAACTCTTTCTCTAGTTTTGACAAGAAAAAGTTAATTCATCTTGCTGAATTTTATCCCAAAGAATTTTCTTTAGTGGGGCTCATGGTACTTAATGATCAACTTGATACATATATTATCG
Organism: Camellia sinensis; assembly: GCF_055761805.1. Classification (NCBI taxonomy): domain Eukaryota; kingdom Viridiplantae; phylum Streptophyta; class Magnoliopsida; order Ericales; family Theaceae; genus Camellia; species Camellia sinensis. Next base: position 91,709,896 of record NC_138965.1, read on the forward strand.
ATATCGAGTAATGAGTTCTCAATGTTGAATAGAATTGCCAATCTTGCTAAGAAAATGGTGGAGATTGGAAGAGACAAAGTATATCCATTAGTGTATTTGCTCTTGACTTTAACATTAATCTTACCTGTTGCAACTGCTACTGTTGAGAGAGTATTTTCAGCTATGAATATTGTGAAGATTCAGTTGTGGAATTGAATGGGTGATGAATGGATGAATGATAGCTTGGTTGTTTACATTGAGAGAGATATTTTTGATGGCATTGACAATGATATTATTATGGAAAGATTTCAAAAGATGAAAACTCGTCGGGGTCAATTATAAAAATTTAAAATTAATTTTTTTTTGTAATGAATATTAATTTTTAATGTTTAATATTAACTCGGAAAATTATTATCATGTTATTGTTATGGATTCGGGAAGAAAAATTTTGAGATTATAATTAATAAGTGCCCCCCTATATTAAATTCCTGGCTTCGCCACTGCCTGTGGCAATAGACGGCATGTAATTAGCACACATAGGTTGGGTGTTAGAATTGAAAATACCTTAAACATAGTCAAAAAAGGGAGTTTGGGGGCGTAAATGCAAAACAACCCATGAACCCTTTTGTTCTAGAATTTTACACATTTCGCCTTATTAATATCTGTCTGCATATTGCAACTACACAAATCTTCGTAGAAGAAAATGAATTGTGACCACTCTTTAGCTAGAACAAACATTCTTGCAATGTAATACCAAATTTGAAGAACAACAACAATGATATCCACTCCACACACACACACACACACACACACACACACACACTCAGACAAAGGTAATTGAATAATTGTAGCATGATGAACTAAGACTATTATAATGCATGCATATACATGATTGATAATTTTCCTTATCTGATGCATTATCTAATTTCCATTTCCATTTCCATTAATTGAAAATAAAAATTAAAGAAAAAAATGTAAAAGGGATAGATCACTGTCATCAACAAAAGGCTATTATTAATGCATTAGTATTAGTTTTGAAAAAACACGAATAGACAGATGCATTGAAGCATGCATTTCTAGATACTAATGTGTGCAATTTTTTTTGTAGATGGCTTTTGCCGTGGACTTGTAGATAATCCATTTTTTTTTTGTATAGAGGACAGTTTGGACTTTTGTATAATCTTACTAATTTTGTCATCCTTTGCTTTTGTGTATATTAGTATTACTCATACAGATACTTTCTGGCATCAACCTAATAATTACTAGTGTGGTATATGGATTACCTTTTGTCATGGTATAGATTACGATGGTAATTTGTACCACGTGAAATGGCCATTTGGCATGGTAGTACATATATTTTTTTGTATATAGAGGGTTTGATTTTTGTATGATTCTATGTTTTGTATGAAATTATTATTTTAGTTTGGACTATATAGTATAGGATGGACTACGGTTTTTATGGAATTTTATGTTTAAAGTTATTCATTTTTAGATGGTTGGAACTGAAATGGATATAGATCTATTGTGGATTGATTGATAATATATGTGTTGTTTTGTTCATATACATAGTACAGGTTGAACGAACACTACAAGAAATAACAGTTTTGCTGACCAAAATATTAGTCGCCAAAGGTTGGATTTTTAGTTGCTGATACCATTTAGCGACTAAATTTTTTTGTCGCCAAGTTAGTCGCCTAAACCCTGTCGGGGAATGTTTTAGCGACTAAATGCATGTTTGGTCGTTGAAAGTGCAACATTTGGCTACTATTTTTTTTAGTCAACAATTTTACCTTTTAGCTACTAAATTTTATCTGGTCGGCAAAAATAAATGTTTTGGCTACTAAATTATTGGTCGCCAATAGTCAATTTTATTTTTTAAAATCATACATTTACCGACCATTACTCAATGAATCGGCGACCAAACCATTTAGTCGCCAAAAGGTCATTCGTGAAAAAAAAAAATTACACTCACTAGTTTATCATCTGCTCTTGTGGAGATTTGAACCATCAACCTCCCACACCATAAACCTTATACAACACACTCTTTCCATTACGCCTCTATGACACCATATAACTATATATGCAATATATATTATTTATATAGTACATAGACCCGTATTAATATAAAAGTATATATATATAAATATAATTATTTTTTATTGAACATAATTTATGTAAAAATAAATTATTTACTAGAAAAAAAGACCACTTTTGGCGACTAAACTTCTTTTTAGTTGCCAATTCTATACTTTTGGCTACTAATTTTTTTAGTCGCTAAAAAATTTAATTCCCGCGCTAAAATTACCACTTTTGGCGACTAAACTTCTTTTTAGTCACCAAAAAGCCTCACTTTTGGCTACTAAAATTTTATTTGTCGGTAAAAGCATCACATATTTTATTAATACAAAACTATATATATAAATATAATTATATATATTTAATATAATTTATGTAAAAAAAAATTATTTAGTAAAAAAAAATTTAGATCACTTTTGGTGACTAAAAAAAATTATTTAGTCGCCAATTCTATAATTTTGGACTAATTAATTTTCAGTCGCTACAAAAATATGTTCCGCCTACAAACGTCCCCTTTTGGCGACTAAACCTATTTTTAGTCGCCAAAAACGTCCCCTTTTGGCTACTAAAGTGAGTTTTAGTCGGCAATTGATTGTTTTTAGCTATTAATTTTTTTTAGTAGCCAAAAAGCTTGACTTTCAGCGACCAAACTATTTTTAGTCGTCAAAACATGTAGAATCGGCGACCAAACTGTTTTTTAGACGCCAAAAGCTATACTTTTGGCTACTAAATGTTTTTAGTCGCCAAAAACCTTAACCTTTGGCTACTAAAATTTTTTTAGTCGCTAGGACCCCTATATTCGGCAACTAAACTGCCTTTTAGTCGCTAAAACCCTTATATTCGGCGACTAAACTCTTTTAGTCGGCAAAAGTGACCAATTTTGGCGACTAATTCCATTTTAGTCGCCAATTCTACTACTTTCAGCAACGAAAAATCCAGTTTTAGTCGCCAAATCTGCCTTTTGTTGTAGTGAATATATAAGAACTAACAATTAATTTAAATAATAAGTACACAACAACTAATATATGTTAAGAAATAATTAATGTAAAAAAATGAGTAACTAATAAATTTAATTCAATTAATTAATGTTACCGATTGCCAAATGCGATACAAAAATTAGCTTATTTTGATAAAAATTTCTTCTTGCACAATGGCAATTGCCACTTAGGGACGAGACTTCAAAATTAATTGAGAGAGTTAAGAGTTCAAAGTTGAGAGATTGAGAGTTTGAAAGAGAATTGTTTGTGAAAAATAAAATGGGAGAAGGGAGATATTTGTAGGAGTTTGGGAGGATGGGATCAATTTGTAATAAATAATAAAAAAAAATGAGTCGTTTGGTGTTAAACGCATGTGAATGTTTCAATTGAATTTATATATATATACCATTGCTGCATGCACAGCAAACATTGAATTCAAATATTTTTATTTATTTATTTTTTTATCGTCGCTGCAGTGTGCAACATTGAATATTTGTTTTTTTATTTTTATTTTTTTGAATTTTGACTATTACTTAGTTAGAGGACCGTTGAGGGAGGGGGTGGGATGGTAGGTTGAGGTATCCAAAGGGCAAAAAAAAAATATTGGCCGGGTTGGCGAGCCGACGAGCTGGGCTTCAAAATGGCGGCAAAGTGTAGATGCGCCCTTGGGCCTCACTACAGTTCGGACTCAATTTGTGTCACGGTTCTTAATCTGAACCAAAGAGCCCAAATCCGGCAAATTGTTTTGAGAAAAACAGATTTTGAAAGAAGTGCCAAACATGGACTGCTTTGCCAGATACAGAGTCGCCACCTAAATATTTTTTATGGGGAAATTTAGGAAACCCTGACTCGATGCCAAAGGCCACGTGTTCGTCATCACCAAAGTTGCCTTGGCTCGGGAACTTGGGTACGATTGGGGAAGGTCAGCTATGAGCATCCCCTCTCGCCCGATCCAAAGATTGGCCTCTACTAACCGTGATATCCTATTTTGAAAACGTTATGCGTTCTTATTCCGGATATTAGCCTAGATTTACTACGTTATGCACAAAGAAAACAAGTATAGACTAGATCGCCTAATTTGGAACAAAACATTGCATATCCGTTTGTTTGGAAAACGCTTTGGAATTTGCCACTCACAAGTAGGCTAAAATACGGATTTCAACGAGTTATCCCAACTCAAACAATCCAACCTTCACCCACAGGCATTCAAGCAGTTCATCAAATAAGCATCTAAGCTCATGGTAATCATGCTATCATGTTAACGTTCATACTCATGTGAGATGCTAAAGCATAAAGAGCTCACCTAGTACTCCGTGCCAAAACAAGAACATGTTAGCAATCATGCATGATCCAAGTCCATGTTTAAATGACTAATGCAACGCATACGGAATGTCACTAGAGTAGGCTCGGCTAGTCTATAAATGACATGTGAAAATGCACAAGTCGCATGTATCAAGTTAGATTTGAAATACTTATGCAGTTAGTATGATGCGCCGAGCCTGGTGCATGCAATGCTGATGAATGATGCACGCATGCATAGCATAAGGTATGCTAAAGTAAACATGCCCTAATGCTAATCACCAAAGTAGGTAAGTAAAAGGGAGAAAGAAGTGGGGGTTGGAAGGCATGCACACACGCACCCACACTTATTACAAATTTACCCTCGCTCGGAGGGATCGAAAGAATAATACAATTTAATTAACCTACAAGCTAATTAAATATTACAAACCAATTAAATTAGCTAAGCAAATTAACTAATCTAATTAAGCAGTAAACAACAGCCTCGGGAAGAGGGTTCAATGCATGCGAGCTCGGTTCCACTCGAAAAGTCACTACCATGCACAAAATGCCTCTGCTTTGGCTGTTATCCTCCTCTGAAGACTGCACAAGTCCCAAGGTTGCTTCTCTGAGCGCTGTAGAACACCACCGGCTGAAGGGATTGGTCACCGGCCGTGTATGATGGTCACCGGCCACAAAATAATCCATCGGCCAACAAAGGATGGCCGGTCGGCACTTAAGATGGCCGGTCGGCCAAATCTTCCTGCAAAAACTGGTTTGACAGCAGCAGAGGACAGAACTTGGCATGGCAATGCATTTCAAGCAATGTATGCACCAACCACACTCCTTATCATATTTATAACTCAAATGAGGATAGACCTCGATTCTCGGGCCACCAATCACGCATTTCCATGCATGATGGCCCAAAGAATCAAGTGTGCATGTTGATATGGAATACAATGCACATAATCAAGCAAATTGAACTCAACCTCTATCACAAGTAATTCAAGAGGCGAAGCATGCATGCCAATGCAATGCAATCCTAAGCATGTCGACTAGTATGCAACATGGACAATGCTAAGAAGCATACAAGGCATACAATGGTCATGCAAGACATAGGGCATGAGACAATGCAACTAACAAGTATGCAAGGCACAATGGGGGTGTTCGAGTATGCAAGCAAGCATGTGACTTCATTCAATCATGCAACTCTAATCATGCAACAACACACAAATATGCAACAACATACAAGGTGGGCATACAACAACATGCAAAGGGGTGGGCTTAAACTAACATGGGTAGCTTGCAAGCTTACCAAAATCAGTGGCCAATACTATGGAAGTGAGGTCCAACACACACACACACATGCATGCAAATATGGTCCAACACTTAAGCATATGAAGACGACTTGTAAGCACAAAAACATGGACTAATGACATGCAACATAAGCTCTGAAAATCATGTTAAAATGGTGCCAAACCAAGCTAACAAGACAAGCATAAGCATGCAATTAGAGGTCCAAAACTCAAGGCAAGCTAAGGAGGTATTGAACTACCCTTAGCAAAACCAAACATGGCATGAATTAAATGACCAAAAATAGAGTTTTAGCATATTAAAACAAAGCCTAAAGACCACTTAGATGGCATCTAAATGACTTAAATTCAAGGGCATGCACAATGACCAAACATGGAGCATAAGGCACAACCTCATAAGGCATCAAAGAGGCATCAAAGGCAAGCATGTCATGAGGACTGAAATGATGCTATAAGTGGTGTCAAACCACTGAAATAAATCAAATAATGCATGCTCAACACTTCACACATTTAAAGCCTACAAGCTAAACAATGTAAAGGGGCTATGCAATGCATGCCATGGTCGACCAAAACAACTAAAGGCAGACCTTAAGCATGGAAAAACAAGTACAAAAGCTTCACAAAGCAGAGCCTAAAACATGCTTGAACAAGGGTCAAAGCCTAGACGTATGTTAAGGCTAAATGATGGCATTATAAGACATGTATGCAAAGCATGCAAGGTGTGTCCAAACCAACTCAACACAATGCTATTTCATGGAAAAATAAGCATGAATATCAGTCAAGGCATGGTCAACACACACTTAAACTAGATGCTCCCTCAAGAGGCAAAAATAGTCATTTTCAAGGACAACAAGGAGAGGGGGTGGCCCTCTCCTTCCTAGGACCTCAAGGCACCATCCTCACCTCTGAAATCCCTCAAGATTTCAGTGGTGAGGAGGCCCAAACACAATGGTCCCGGAGCTCAACCAAAATGGCACAAAACAAAGGCCAAACAAGCCTTAAGAGGGGTCAAACAACCCCAAAGCTTAAAACACCCTTAACAAACTATTTAGAGCAGAAAAAAACAAGACTTTTATATGTTATATGCTAAGCTCAAAAACAGATGCAAGATAGGCTAAAAAGCTTTGCAAAAATGGGATAAAAAGGGACAAAAGTCTTACCCTTGTAGACCCTCTTCACAAACAATGTTCCAGCAGCTCTTTTGGTTCCAAACCAGTCCAAAAACTTCAAGGAAAGACCTCTGGTACCTTAGCAACTAAGAAAAGGTGTGATGGTGGGTGTTAGTGCACAAAAATGAGACTAAATACACACTAAACACAAGAGAGAGAGAGAGATATATAGAGATAGAGGATATATGTAAACCCTAACCCTAAATCTCAAGCTCTGAAAATGTTGTCTAAGTTGTCTAACCCCTGAACAAGAGAGAAGAGGTTCTCTTTTATAGACAATTAGTCTTGTAAAGCTTCCAAAGGAAGCTAACAAGAGGGCAATCTCTCCATACACGTGTATGGAGGGGGTGACAGTGTATGCCAGCTGCACAAAAATATCTGCAAAAGCAGATGCACAGTAGTCAGCCGGCCAAAAATGCAATTGACCAAAAAAAGATAGCCAGCCGGCCATCTATAGTGCCGGCCGGCCAAGCATTTGGCCAGTGGCAACAAAATACAGCCGGTGGCTTCAAGCCATGGCCGGTGGAGTGTGAGGATGGCCCACAAGCCATTCCCTGTCCCTCCAAGGCAAAGCACAAGTGTTTGGTGCAAAACCAGACACAAAACAGTCGAGTCGAGAGATTCTGAGGCAAGGCGCGCAGCCGAGACCTCCGGGAACTCAAGACGAACACAAACATAGATGATCACCGAGTGTTCAAGCGGTGACGTCCAAGTCTTGAGGGCGGTCAAAAATGGGGTGTCTACACAAAGACCCAGGCCTAGGATCTCGGGTTGGGCTCATGCCCAGTCCTAATCGGGCTAGGCCCACCTCGGGCTGTAAGCAAGTTTCGGGCCGTCCATGAGCTTCGGGCTACTTTTACATCCCTTGCAACAAGCAGAGTAGTTTCCCAATAATGGTTTCTTGCGCATGTGCAGTTTCTGTCATCTTTTTTCTTTTTTATTTTAGATCAGATTCTCATATTTTTATTATTTATTATATTCAACAATGTAATAATTCATTGGAGCTTTATTTCGTTACATAGTTTATTCGAACACTCTTGTTGAGAGGTTCCATTTTGTAAAGGTTCGATGTTTGTCTTCTAACTTTCATTTCTTTGTATCCCTTTCCTTGTATATCTTTCAAACTTCATTCCTTTCTAGCCCCCCCTTCCCCCCAATTTTTTTTTTTGTTTTTGTTTTTTCCACATCTTTCATACCTATTTATAGAATCATGTTTTCTTTATCATTATCCTCATGCTTACATCCATTTTTCACACATTTGGATTCGACTCATTTGCATTTATGGACTCTATCATTTCTTATATGATTTTTTGCATACTACCTCATGCTTTGAAATGACTCACATGTCATGCATAGTGACTGAATCTACTGTTGCATTCTCGTGTATGTATTGTATTAATATTTTACATATAGAATCATGCATATTTCATAAGCTCTTTTCCATCTTTTTGATAGGTGCGAGTAAATTACATGAGCATTTATAACTTTAGCATTTCGCTTGTACATGATTTTCTTATTATGTTTAGCATTTTTTCATACGACTATTTGCTTAATTGATCTATCTCTATGATTGCCAGTGGATAGAAGTTGTTTCGCTTAAATTAGAATGATATTGATTTTTATGCGTGTGAATTAATTTTTGTTTTCTTTGAGTTGCACATCTTTCAAAAACTCTTTCAAAATACATGAGATCAAACCATTCGAAAGTAAGTGACATAGTTTATAGTTGCTTGCTTTACATAATAATTTTAGCATTAATAATAAAAGGAACATGAGCATGTATTGTCTATAAATCTCATATCGTGATTTAGTAGGGACCGATCTTTTGATTGGATAAGCGGGGATGCTCAATTCATGACCTTCCCCCCTAATACTTAAGTTCCCAAATCGAGACACTTTGGTTTTGATGGATAGTGGCCTTTGACACAAGTCATGGGTTTTCTAATTTTTCCAAAGATTCGATAACGACTTTGAGATTTAGCAATGCAGTCAATTTTTGGCATATTTTGCACTTATCGAATTTTTTATAGATTTGTCAGATCTAAACTATCATTTTCTATTTCACATTGTACTCGTGAAAAACAAAGATCCATCAGGAGTCCAAACTATCAAGCACGCTTGGATACCCCCTAGGAGATCCTACACCTTACTTGTTCATGTTTCACCTATTTAGCAACCTAATCTATCTATTTGTCTATATTACTATCGCCACTATTGCCGCCAGTAGCTACCACCTACTATCATCCCAAGCCACCTCAGGTGACTTTTTCGACGAACTTTTCAATGACGACAAACTTTCCAGCAACTAGCCAGCAATGATTTAGTGATGGTGAGGCAAAATTAGAAAAAAATTATTTTTAAACAATAATTTGTCATTTTCACCAAATAATTTCATTAAATATGTTTTTATCACCAAAAAAATATTAAACTTTACACCAAATGACATATGGCCACATAGGTGTGGACTTTTTACCAATTATCCCTATATCTATTGAATGTTATTAAACACTCGCCAAGTACCATGTAACATTATTTATGTAGTACTCTTATAACAACTAAGAAATCACAGCATAGACACTAAGAAAAATTCTATGGCTCAACTACTAAACAAATGTTAATCAACATAAACAATGTCATATGATAGTCAGAGGATTTGATTGATAGACTTTGATAATTTCCATTACATATTTATAATAAACCATCTCAATTACATATTTGATGCCTATGAGATAAGCATACAAATTTATAATTATTTAAATTAAAAAAATTAATTATTACACTTAGCATTGAATAATGTAATGGACCTCTCCATTAACATATAATACAACGCATCACTAATTATCTTATAAATCCAAACTTACTATCCTTGATTTGGGGCAAGGATGAAATGTATCGTAGAGATAGAAAGTATGTTTTATGGAGTCTATGTATAAAATAAATCTGAACAATACATGCATGTTTTTAGATAATTCCTAAGTAATTTTTTTTGGATTTAGAATTACGATATATGTGGTTCAGATCATTAATATTGGTCCGAATTAAAATTTTTTTTTAAAAAAAATATGAAAAAATATAAAAAGATAAGATATAGAGGGGAGTATCCCTCGTATAATTAGTGTGTTTGGTTTGAGTTTTTTGAATTAAATTTTTTAAAAACTGAGTTTTTTGGCTTTCGTGTTTTTTTGTTTTTAGTGAATATTTTTAAAATTTTAAACATTTTTTTTACGTTTTTGGATGCACCTTACTTAGATGTATCTAAAAAGTAAAAAATTTGTGAAAAAATATTTTGAAAAATTAATAAATATATAAAAATATAAAAAATTTACTGAATTCTCATATTTTTTTTTTGTATTTTTTGTATTTAGTGAATTTTTAAAAGGTTTTTTTCATTTTTTTTTTTTTTACATTTTAGGTATATTTACATTAGATATGTCTAAAAATTAAAAAAATTGCTCAAAATATTAAAAAAATTCAGTAAAAATAAAAAAATATAAAAAATAAAAAAATAAAATTTTTTAAAAAGTATTTTTAAAAAATAGTAACCACGCATTGTGAATTTTTTTAGTTGTTACCTTATATTTATATAAATTTTTTTAGTTGTGACAATGGCTGCGTCCGCCACTTTCTCTCTCTCCTCCTTCCTCACCCCTTTATTCCTTTCTCTGTACTCGATTCCCTTTCTTTTCTATTCGCCCTAGGGTTTGAATACTTGTTTCTTGTACCTCTCCTACTCCTTTAATTATCCATAAAAAATAAGTTTTTAATTCACATAGTTAACATACTTTATTTTTCTTTGTTTTCTGCTCTTATCTTTTCTTCATCTAGACTATATGGCTGGTTTAGACTTAGGCTCAGCTTCTCGATTCCTTCATCACCTCCAAAGGCCAGACCTCCACCTCCAACGTCCCTTAGACTCCGAACATCACGACAATCCAAACCAGTTTTCCGGCGACAACGACAACGATGATGATGACAACAAGCCCAGCACCGGTTCAGGCGATCTTGTGGCTCGCCGGCCCAGAGGCCGACCACCAGGCTCCAAAAACAAGCCTAAACCACCAGTCATCATAACCCGAGAAAGCGCCAACACTCTCCGAGCTCACATATTAGAGGTCAGCAGTGGCTCAGACGTGTTTGACTCGGTGGCCGCTTATGCCAGAAAGCGACAGCGAGGAATTTGCGTCCTCAGCGGAAGCGGCACCGTGACCAACGTGACGCTCCGGCAGCCGGCAGGTGCCGGAGCAATCATCACGCTGCACGGCCGCTTCGAGATTCTGTCACTTTCGGGTTCATTCTTGCCTCCGCCGGCCCCACCAGGGGCCACCAGCTTGACAATATATTTGGCCGGTGGACAAGGTCAGGTCGTTGGAGGGAACGTTGTCGGTGCTTTGATTGCTTCTGGACCAGTTATCGTTATCGGATCTTCGTTTACGAACGTTGCGTATGAGAGATTGCCGTTGGACGAAGATGAGACGGTTCAGATTCCGCAAAGTTCCGGTGGTGGTGGTGGCAGTGGCGTTGGTGGGACTGGTGCTGGAGTTAGTAACCCATTTCCTGACCCATCATCGGGGCTACCCTTTTTCAATTTGCCCGTGAATATGCCGAATATGCCTCCTTATTGACCTGTTTTTAGGTCAGAAAGGTTAGAGTGCTCTTAGATCATCATCATCTCTCTGTCTTGTACAATCAGTGATTTTCTTCTTCATTCTTCTGTTGTTATTAGCCTTGCTTCTTCTTCTTCTTCTTCTTCTTCTTTTTTTTTTTTTTTTTTTTTTTTTTTTTTTTTTTTAATTTGTGAAAAATCATCTTCTTTGTTGAACTAATGACTTTTGTTAATGGTTTGAGGTTTAGATTTTTATTTTTTTTATGGGAACAACTCTATGATCATTAGTACTTTTTTTTTGGCAACTTGCTTCAACGGAGTAAACTTGTTTTGAATAAATATATGTTTCACAACAACTGCAAAAAAATTATACATGTGGAGAGGCTAAAATATTGGATTTTTTACTTTTTAATCTTCTAATATTGTAAGACTATCCTAGTATTTTTATCTTACAAAAATATTCTTTTTTTTTTGATCGGTTAAAAAAAGACTTTATTGATGAAATATATAAATAAGTACATCAATAAGAGGAGTTTGGAGTTATAACAAGCTCCAACCTCCTACATGGTGAAAGACCAACACACAAAGCAAACAATGTAAAAAAACCAGAAAATGCAGAAAGAATAGGCACTACAGCACTGCCATGAAAAAAAAAAACCAGATGAGGCACAACAGCAGCCCTACCAGCCCTATCTTACAAAAATATTCTTTACTAGATCTTAGAGAATGAAATGCATAATTTGAGGCTTTCTCTCCCTTAATGTAGATCTTATGATTTAATATTAGACTCTATCGACTCTTTTCAAAGAAAAGCATATAAATTTTTAAGCTAATTGTACTTAATGGTTTCTCTACCTTTTGTATTTTTTTTAATTTATTTTATTTTAATTTATTTTTTGGTTGATTGCTCTTCAACCTTGGGTGGGTGCTTAAAGATGATTGTCGGTCAGGTCATGCCAATCTAGTTGAGATGAGCTTGGCTGTTATGATGCTCTCTAGCACTCTTCTTTCTTTATTAATGTTTGTATGTATCTTTGTATACATATGATTCATCAATAAAAGTCTTTCTTTGCTTATCAACAAAGATAAAATAAATACATGTAGTAGTCTCCCACTCTCTCTTATGGCAAACTTTTTCTTTTTTGCCTTTCTGGGTTAGTTCATGAGTAACCACTTAATCTCAGAACCATTGATCTAGGCAAGTTTTTCCGACCAAATAATTTCATTATGGGCAATAAGAACATATCGCATAATAATTATCGCCATCTAATCTATCATTTTTGTAATAAATTTTTGGTTTCTGAGATGGGATATCTTGAGCCAAGTGAGTACTATACCATTTAGTAGAGTAGTTATATACAAATAATTCTTTTATATAGAATTCATATAGAGGATGATGAGGTTTTCTGTGATCATTTACCATTGCAATTTATAATAAAAATTATAAAATATACTTTGCTGTATCACTTTGTGTAAAAAAATATATATACATTTAAAATTATTTCTACTCCAGACCTTATGGCTTTTTGTTTCTTAACTTCTTTCAAGTTCAATATATAGACCTAGTATTCTTTTAGTAGTAGATGTGGTCACCAGTTTTTTTTGCTTCCCTAGAATATTTATTTAAGTGAGAAATATTATTTTTACATAAATATTTCACCCTGGAAATCGAAAAAGTTGAATGAATTATCCTCAAACTAGCTTTTTATTTTTAGTTTTTATTTTTTTTTAATGATCACGGACATATAAGAAATATTAGCAATTTTTCGGTAAGTAACAAAAACTAGTTCATTTTTTTTTGTACATAGTTGTGTATGTCAGGGGAAAATGGATATTAATTAGAAGTTAATGTTATTTGTTCTTTTCTTCTTCTTTTTTTTTTGGCCACACAAATGTTATTAATTCATCCATATCATCATTCATATATATATATATATATATGGTTCTATTTGCTTTCATTCTACAAAATGTAAATTTTATGATTTTGTGTAATCATCTCTTAGCACTTTCATTACATGTAGATGGGTCCTTAACCATTAGATTAGCAATTTAGTATGTAAATGTGATGTCTTTGTTTTAATTCTAGACTTTTTTGCAAGATTTAAATATTTCTTTGAGTGGATCAGCTAACTTGGATTATTCAAATGAGTGTACGACCACTGCCAGCAACAACCACTGCCAGCAACCTATAATGATCCTAGCTTCCAGTTATATAGTTTGAAACTTTCAATTCTGAATAAGATTTGTCTTGGGAGAATTTAAAAAACGAGTGAGATTTTTATTTTTATTTTTTCTTTTTCACCTAATGAATGTACAAGATTTATTTACATAATTGAATGCATAAATAAGTTGTACTTTCATTATTTTGTAATTATTTTTTCATTCTCTATTTTTTTTTTTTTATATTCCCCATTTTTCTTTCGCTTTCCTTCCAAATGAAAAACTGAGGGTTACTCAAGCTTGGGATTCTTACCCACATGTTCTAGTTATTAGCAAAACCAACAAAATTTTGCAAGTCCACAACAAATGTTATCAAGTCATTAGTAGTCAAAACAACACTAAAAATTATTAGATACTTTTATAGTATCATTGAACATTATTTACGTGCTACTTTAATTAATGACACTACAAAAAAAAAAAAAAAAATTAAGATTTTAGAAATCAAAATTTAAGGATGAAATTACTTTTTAGAGACCAAATATTTTTATTGCGAAAAGTATCGTTATTATATTTGTAGCAATAAAAATTAGATATTAGTGATGAATTATTATCTTTTTAGGACCAAATTTTTTGTCTCAAAAAATAAATCATTTTGTGACCAAATTATTTTGTCCCTAAAAGTGTATTTATTAATGATATTTTCAAAATTTTGTCGCTAAAAGCCTTGTTTTTTACTTTTCAGAATGATCTTTTAATGATTATTCTCACGATGATAGAAATTAATTTCTAAATATCTTTTTCAACAATATTTTTACTTTTAGATACCAAAAAATTTAATCTATAAAACTTTTATATGTTGTAGTGTGATAAATAGCAACACACACTAAGGCCTCGTTTGGGAACAGGCTAATTTAGTAACTTTTTGGCTATTTGGCTAAAAAGGTAGGTAAAAAAAACTTGTATGTTTGGGATAACTTTTTGGCTAATTACGAAAAGATGTGCAAAAAGTAGAGAGAAAAGAGAATCTTTGACTTTTTGGTATGGGTTGTTGGCTTTTTGGCTAATTTAGTAACTTTTTGGCTAATTGGCTAAAATAGCCTCTTGCCAAACGAGGCCTAAGTAGATTATTCTTTGTCACCTAAATCCTAAACCATAAACCATATAACTCAAGATCCATTATTTTCATTTTGAGCTAAACAATTTTTAAAAATTTGGGTAAAATTCATTTACCTCCTTGTGGTATGGCCATATAGCCCTTTATCCTCTGTCTTTTAAAAATAGCTACTTGCCCCCATATGGTTTTCGACTAAATTGCTCTAGCTATATTTTATGTCAAAACTAATAGAAATTATAGTACACACGCCTTTTGTGAAAGTTGGGAGCACAAAAAATTAACTAAAATCAACCTTTTGGCTTTTTGGCTTTTTTTGCTATTTTAGCCTAGGCTAAAAAGCTTGGTTTGGGAAAGATTTTTTGATTTTTTGGCTTTTTTGACTTTTTTTGTGAGAGAAGAGTGTAATGATTATGGGTTGGATGCGATGTTTTGTCTGTTGTGGCGAAAATAGCTTATTTTGTCTTTTGTGGCTATTTTAGCCCCAACATTCCTTGCCAAACGGACCCAAAATCACCCAATCTTCATCTTCTCCCCCCCTCCAAAAAAAAAAAAAAAAAAACCACATCCACAATTAGTAGCCACCTCATCATCTCACTCCACCACCCAAACACCACTTCTCTCTTCCCCGTCTCCCATACATTGCTTCCATCTTCCCCTCTCTCCCCAGCCACCCTCCCTTACCTACCAGCCACCGTCTACCTCCTCTTAACCGTTGCCCTCGCCTCTCTACGAAATCCCCTGCCATTGCAATACAAGTGACAAAATCTGCAATTTTTGTAAACCAAAACAAAAAACTCAATCTTAACATATTAAACAATTCGTATATATGTATATACTATATACAATCTATATCTATATATAAAGTTTTCTCATAGAGTTTTGGGTAATCTTAGGCAGTGATGAAGCCAGCTAAGGATCAGGGGGTCACGTGCCCCCTCTGAAGTTTTGATAATTGGACTACTACACCTATCTATAAAGATTATATATTATTTATTTCTAACAAAATTATAATATTATTCTTCCTTAAATCACATATATATAATTCTTTATATTTTTAAAATTTTTAAAATATTTTATTATAATCTTTTCCTCATTTTTATATACTCTGGGCTAACATGTCAAAGAAAAAATTGAATCAATTGATAATTTATTTTTCATTATGAAATTTGTTTAGTTGGTTATTTGTTTTTATTAGTTGAGCTGATCATGTTGAACTTATTAATTGTAAATTTTATCGTTTGTTTGTCCCTATTATTGGATTAATAGAATTTAGTTGTTTTCTTTGAACTGCAAGATCAAGACGCTGTCCATACAATACTTAGGTCTGCCTCTTGGGGCTAATCCTAATAGAAAGCAAACTTGGAAACTAGTGTTGGACAAGATTCGTACTAGACTAGCTAGCTGGAAAAGAAAGCTTTTATCCTATGTTGGGAGGCTAACTTTAATCAAATCTATAACTGCATTATTGCTGGTATATTATTTATCCTTGTTTAGATTGCCTCAAGGGATAGCTAAAGTGATTGACAGGTTGCAGCTTTCATTCCTTTGGGGGGTCTGAAGTAAGGAGAAGGATACACTTGGTTAAATGGGCTGATTGGTCAAAAAGTGTGAATCAGGGGGGACTGTCACTTTGACATAAATTTCATGATAATTGTAATATTATATCTTACTGATTAACAAAAAATAAATAAATAAAGTGTATAAGTTTAATAATAGGGGCATTTTTTTCATAAATCTCTTTTCGCCTACTTATATTCCATTTAATCTACATTATTTTCTTATATTTCAATAAGTCTTACAAGTGAAATAGTTACCAAAATACCCCTAATAATATTCACATTTACAGTGTAAATGTTCCGTGATATGAATGTTTACTGTGAGGGCCCTGAAAATTTTACTTTCTTAAAAATCCGTTACTTTTAAATTATTTCATTGAGGTCCTTCACTTTCTTAATTAATTACAATTTTAACACTAGGATCAAAATATATGCGCCAACTAAAAACTCACAAACCCTAATCGATTTCAGTAACTTAGAAATCATTTTTAATATTCTAACACTGATTAATTGACTCCCTAAATATGAAATTCCCACTTGAAAACCCTAATTTTTTCTTATTTTTATCACGTTTGTCGGTTGATCACCTTTTTAGTCGAAACAAGAAATCCAAGCCGAATTAAATTCTTTGACTCTAATTTATGCTAATTCTACTTTAAAATAAATGTTCCAATTCATAAATTAAACTCAAAGCCCTCACACTTTTATTAAATCACATATTGACCCTAACCAAGTACTATTATATATATATACACACTTGTACCTTTAAACCTATTTTATACACCATATTTTAAAATTTTCAACAATTGTACACAAGAAAAAAACAAAATCATTCCCTCAAATCAGCCACATGGCCAGCCACCCTAGGGAAGTTGAATATATACAACTTTTTCAAGCCATATTCATGAATTCAAGGAAAAATATTGGCTAATACCCCCAAAACATGGAACCATCCCTCCACCCTAAGTGCAATCCTAACCAAAGCCTAATTGGATTATGATTAATTGTATAATTAAGGCCTTTAATCATTCATCATCTCATTAGATTCCAAGTTAATCCAAAATGTCCAATCCATTTCCAACCAATCATTATCTCATTAGACCTTTTGTACCAATTTTATTATAAAAATCACCCCTTCCTTAGAATTTTACATACAAGAATGCATACACAAACACTTCATTCAGCTAAGAGGAAGAGAGGGAAAGAGGGTGAGCTTGGTGGAAGAAAGGAAAGAAAGAGAAGGTCTTGTTAGCTAATCAACAGGGCCTTAAGTAAGCCACATCACCATCTCTCATTCTATTTCCTTTTTCAATTACATGTTATTAGAGTCTTGAAATTATATTTTTGGATGTGTTGTAATGGTGTTCATGTGTTCAAAGTTGATGAATTGGATTTTGATCATTCTTCTATTCATATTTTCTCTCAATAGATTCAAAACTACCTTTTGCTTCCCATATCTCACATTTGTTTTAAAGGTATACCACCACTATAAAAATCTAAGTTATTGATACATTATTTAGTATGTTTTCATCACAAAAGAAGTGAAAATTTTTTCTTAGTTGGTCTATTTTCTCACAAATCTTCTTATTTTGAGTATCTTGCATGAAAAAAAATCTGTTTTATAGCCAACTTTCGAAAATTCTAGAAAAATGTAGAAACTTATTATGGACCTCAGTTTTATGTCAAAATCTTACTTAAGAAGTTATCTTTCAAGAAAAATTGGTTTCATTGAAAAAGAGTGAGCGGTTTGTAAGAAAATCTTATTCTTATAGCAGTCGACGAATCTAGATAGCTCTGGAGTGTTTCTTAAATAACTATAAATCTAGATAATCTATTCCATTTTCGAAACATGTTCTGAAAACTAGATTAAATTTTCTACGAACTATAGGAAGGTCGAGTTCGGGAAAAATCTGAAATAGCCCTTTTGATTTTAATCTTTATATAGTACTGAATCTAAAAATTCTGTTTGGAATTTGTATTTTATACTCTTGTGTTCATGAATATACTTATTAATATATAATCATGTCTTGGTATGATATAACATGTGTCATGGGTGTACACCTTTTATCTTAGTCCTTCGATGATATTTACACTTATGCAAATTTATTCTTGTTACTTGTTCGTACTAACCAACTTAAAACGTTAATCTCGACAGAAAACTTAATGGGGTGGTTAATGGGGTTTCGATCACATGAGTACTGTTATGAGATAAAGTTATGTTCAAATTGAATTGATTAGCGGGACGTGTTCCCCTTGAAAGTAAAGTCTTGCGCAAGCATTTGTTTCGGAACCCTTGAACGACGCTGTTGTATTCAGACCCTAGGTATTTGGTGTAAAAAAGGATTTGGTCAAGGCTCATTATTACCGTCTCTTTTGAGGCCCTGCGGTTGGCGCTACGCGGTAGCTAATCGTTGGTAAGCATCCGAGGTAAGTTCTGCAACAAAGCAGCAAAAGAGGGGGCATACCGAATAATCCTCGTTCGATTCTTGTGGTTGGGAGGATGAAATCTTTTTGGGGGATTTCTAGTTTACTAACAACTAACCTTGTAACCTTTATTATTTTCTTGAATATTATGTTTCTTTCTCTATTGTTCTAATTGCCATTGTGTATTGAATTGGGAAAAA
Organism: Camellia sinensis; assembly: GCF_055761805.1. Lineage (NCBI taxonomy): Eukaryota > Viridiplantae > Streptophyta > Magnoliopsida > Ericales > Theaceae > Camellia > Camellia sinensis. The sequence goes on from NC_138965.1 coordinate 91,728,745, forward strand.
TGGACGGGATGTGTGTGCATTTACTGGGTATTCAAAACTCATGGCATTTCGTGCCAGATATCGAAGAAACATACGAGGCCGACAAAGAGCCAAAGACATTTGAACGCTTATGTTTGCCTTAGAGAAAATTAGAAGTCATTTTGCTTATGAGTCTGTTTGTACTTTTTAGAATGTAATAGTAATGGAACTCGTTTTGAAATTTAAGTTTTGAAACATTGTAATTATTATTCGCTTCTACGTTACTTATGAGATTTTGCGTTAATGCCTCTTAAAATCTCTCAAAAAGATAGATTGCTATCTAAGATGGTTGGACTTAGAAAGGAGATTATATTGACTCCTCTGACTTTCTTGGAATCTTACCTGGCTATTGACCAAAGGGCTCTTTAATAACGTTACCCTAACCCTTAGAGTAGAAATTTGGGAGTCACATTTACGCCGTCAATGTGAATGTTCAATATGAATGTTTACACTGTCACACGTCAATGTGAATATTCATGTTGTAAAATATGAATGTTCGCATCACCAAATTGTTAACCATTCAAAAAATATTTATAAAAATAGAAACGTTCATAAAATACTTTAAATATGATAATTGAGATTTGGTAGATCAAATGTTTAAATAATAGGACTTAGAATACAAGAATATCTTATAAACTAATTGAGATACAAACACTTAAAAAAAGATTTTCTAATAAATTTTCCTTAATAATATCTTGTTATTACTTTTCATAAAAAGAAAAAAAATTAATATTCTGATTAATGTATACACCTCTACTTTCAATTTATTGTTCCGCCACGGATCATGGGTAATCTGTAATCTTGCTTTTGTGATGAAAAAATAATATGATGACTATTTCAATTTGGATTTCTATCCATTTCTTTTAAAAATCGTCCCATTCTTCTTCAGTTCTTCCATTGTTTATCCATTAGTATATTAGGTTTATTTTTTTGTTTTCACTTTTCAAAAAATACTTTTCAAAAAATTTTATTTTTTTATTTTCCATATTTTTTTGTTTTTACTGATTTTTTTTAACATTTTAAGTAATTTTTTTTTAACCTTTTAGACACACCTAACATAAATACACCTAAAAAGTAAAAAAATTGTAAAAAAAATCTTTTAAAAATTCACTAAATACAAAAAATACAAAAAAATACAAGAATTAAGTACATTTTTTGTATTTTTATGTATTTATTAATTTTTTAAAATATTTTTTTACAAATTTTTTACTTTTTAGATACATCTAAATAAGGTGCATCTAAAAAAGTAAAAAAAAAATATTTAAAATTAAAAAATATTCACTAAAAAAAAAAAACACGAAAACCAAAAAAATTAATTTTCAAAAAACTTAATCTAAAAAACTCAAACCAAACACACTGAATGGTTTTGGTTTCTATTCATTTATAAGTCTTTAGGTTTTGTTTGGACATTGGAGTGTCTGGGGAAGGAATTCTAGAGAATGGAAACATGAATACAATATCTGTTAAATTTTTGTGTTCTATTCCCTTTTCTTTCTGTCCATAAATCTCTTTTCAAATTCTAAATCCAAATGCAGCCTTAGCATTACTCAAACCACAATTTGCTCCACACACTGATCTTTTTCGGTATATCTCCCTATTTTATTTTACATTGTATTTTCATTAATAAAGTTTTTGTTTTGTTGAAAAAAAATATATATATGATTGTATATTGACATCGTACAAGATACAGTCTAAGTTGAATTAATTTCTTTTCATTTTTATTTGTTTTACCTAAGCTGAATTGGTTTTAGATTTTGGTAAAAATAAATTTTAAAAAACCGCAAAAGTCAGGTTTGCTTAGCAAATAAGAGGTAGATTAAAATTATTTTAATTTGGAATAAAAACTATTGGCGTTTATTATATCTTGTAAAAATTCAATTCTAATGGATGCTACTAAGAAATATAGTTCAGTAATAAGATACATTGGGCATATTTGTTTGACAGGATTAGAGTATAAGATTGGGATTATTAATCCGTAGGCCTAATAATCTTGTCTTTATTTTGAAATTTTGTCTCAGGATTATTAATCCAATGGATAATTAATCTAACAAATTTGTAGGATTATTAGTGATAAGATAGGAGTGGGATTATATATCCTGAGTTGGGAAATAAAACAAACACTCTTTTACCCTGGACTAAAAATTAAAACACGTATTATTTTTATATAATTTCATATTTTAGAAGGTAAAAATAATTTTTTAAAATTTAAAAATATTTTTTGATATTTATTTTATCAAATTAGTTTATATTTTTTTAAAAACAAATATAAAAACAAACCAAAAATGGCTTTTGTATTTTGTATTTTTATTTATTTATTTATAATTTTTTCTCAAAACAACGTTTGTGAAGAAATTTTGATAAAGTGAAGATTCTGAAGAAACATTAATGGAGGGTAAGATTAGAAAATAAGATACATATAGTTGTAATTCTACATTCATATATTTTCTTATCCAATGCAAATCAAACAATGGACAAAGGGATAATTTATCTTACGGGCATTGATTTAGACCCCCTTAAAACACCCACCCCCACAACCCCCTCACACACATGGAGGTTGGGGATTGGGTGAGAAGAAAAAAAAAAAAAAAAAAAAAAGTTGACCAATCAAAACTAAAGGGGGTCAAGGGGGTGACCCCCAAAGGATGTCTCAACCTTTATTCTTTATTCTACTAATCCAATTGGATAGTAAATACCAACTAATTTGATGAAATTATTAATACCTTCACTATTAATCTTTTGAATCAAACATAATTATTAGATTTTGGAAGATCACTGTGTGCTCCAGGCAACTGTAAAGCTGCCATGTATTAGATGAACAAAGTTGTTAGTATTGCATAGAAATGTATCAGCTGTTGCCTTGAATTAGATGAACAAAAGGTTAGCCTCGTGGTCAAGGGCTGGACGTAGGAGTGTAATCTTTCAGTAGTCTTGCGTTCAAAATCTCCCAAGTGCAAATAATTGTTTGGAATTAATCCACACAAGATTTTATCTTGATTTTAATTGGGCTTGTGATAGGATGTCCTTATGTCATTTTAATCCTTCTAATTCTAATTAACTGTTGTTAATTGGACTAAATTGATATGAAATTTAAAATTAAAAGTTAAAATTAAATAAAATAAAAGTGTAAGAGCAATTCTAACCATACTCTTTACTTTTCATTAGTTAAAGTACAAAAAAAGTACACTCTTTATTTTACCTAATTATTTTAGTTATTGTGTTCTTTAACCACGCTTTTTATTTTAGCTAATTATTTAAACTAACTTAATTAATTTTTAAAATAAAAAAATACTAATTGTTGATATTTTACTAATATAAATTTGTTATAATAATAAATTTGCCCATACAAATATACAAAACTTGTAGAATGAGGAGAAAAAAAAATAGAAAATACAAAATAAGTTATTTCGTAATTCATCAAACAAAATTGAAAGAACATATAAAATTACTACACACACACACATATACATATATATAAAATATATAAAATCCCAAATCCAAGACATAAATATAAAAAAATCTAAAATATATACATACATAATTGTTTGGAGAGCCTCTGAGGTTCTTCAATTGTAGTCACCAAAAAATATAGGATGGTAAAGTAACTAACCCAATAAGTCTTGTTTAACTATTCCCTTGGAGATGCTCTAAGCAAGTATGAGACTTAAAACAAAACAATGCACAAAATACTAATAAGATAGAATCTGGGACAAAGCATTTGATGGGTGAAGAAACCGATTTGTTCGTGCACGACAAACACCAAGGGAATTGTACCTCTAGAGGATTTAAGGTCTCCTAGACCCTGTGACTGCAGAAGATAGTGTGGGTGAGGTGTACAAAACAGTGCGGGGTGAATGAATGCACAAGACAGTGCTAACTCAAGGTCCACAAGACAGTACGATAAGGGTACACAAAATAATGCAACATAAGATGAATGCACAAAACAGTGTCGTATGGGTGCACAAGACAGTGTGTAGACACCCTATTTTTGACCTCCCTTCGGACTTGGGCGCCATTGATTGATTACTTGGTGACGAAGGCTATGTTGTGCAAAGGTTCGATTTCTTTGGCAAGGAGAGCTGCAAATCCAACCTTATACCCCATTTTGGGCAAAAATGATTTTTGGACCAAAACAATTTTAGACCTTAAAACCCTCTCTTTCAAAATATTTTTGAAAATTCTTCTACGATGTTTCGAGGCTCACATTTCGTTAAAAGCTGCACTTTTCGATAAACTGAGCAGGGACAAAGTGGAAATGAATGAAAGAGAGGGGAACTCTTTGAAAAATATTTCAAAACACCTTATTTAGAGGTTTGGAGTTGAAGAAAATTAGAGGAGAGGGAAGAAACCAAGTCGCGGAAGAAGTTGGGCACAAACCAGTAAGAGGGAACTAGGCAGCTTTACTAAATTAGGTCTATCCTTTTGTACACTTGGATTTCAGCTATGAGGCCACCACCATTGGAAATTGGACTTCCAGGGCTTCATTTTACACTCAAGAATCTCCTAAAGTCGAGTCCAGATGAGGGAGATATTGCTGGCTGAAGTTGGGCATCAATCCGATTAGGACCGAAACTGAGCAGTCTTCACTAAAATAAGGATATCGTTTTTCACACTTGGAATTTTGATATGAGGCTTCCCACATTGGAAAGAATACTTCCGAGGCTTCAATTTAGACTCAAGAATGACCTGCAAAGCCGTCTGGATGAAGGAGATATGCCTGTTTGAAGTCGGGGTCATAAATCAGTTTTTGTTTTCCGGCCACTAGTGACGCTTGACGGCCATGTGTCGGCCATGAATGGGCTTTGACGGCCATGTGTCATCAAAGGGTGACCCTTTTCGGCCACCAGTGATGGCCGACCGGCCATTGGTGCAAAAAAGGTAATTTTTGTGCAGATATTTTCCCTTTAGCCGTTCCACATTGCTCCAGCTGTCCTATATTTATATTTTTGACCTGAGCTCTAGTATTTCTATATAGAGAGGACCTTCTCTATTGTTTTGAAGGTTTGAAATTTTGGGAGCCTCTCTCTCTACTATCCTCTCTCTTTACAATTCCCTCTCTAGATTTCTCTCTCTCTTGCCCTTTTGTGCATACAAGTAGAGATACACTTCTAGTTTGCCTATCAACCCTTAACCAAAGTTGCTTTTCTTTAGGCTGAGGTTGCTTGAGGCCCTCTTTGAGCTCTAAAAGGTGTTTGTGGCTTGGATTGTTGCCTATTCTGTGCTTTGGCTCCAAGAGGTATACTACTTGCTTTGCTAGCTTGTTTTGCACACTTGCTTTGCCATCTTTCTCTACTATTTTGGGGCAGGTTTTGACATGTAAAAAGATATATTTTTGAGGGCTAAAAGTGGTGGTTTGAGCCCTTTTGAGTGAGGGGGTTGTCCATCCCTTTTGCTTCTTAGCTTGTTAAGCTTTTTGAGCTATTTTTCATCACTTCAAACCAAATTTTTTAGGCCTTTTAACCACTGAATTTCAGAGGTTTTTCAGTGGTAAAAATCAACTTTTGAAGGCAAAAATTGGAGGGGTTAGCCTCTCCTCCTTTTGTGTTGTTTCCATGCCTAGCTTGCTTCACATGTTAGCATGTTTTTTTAGCTTAATTTAGCTTAAGTCCAGCATGTTTTTTCCTTTGAAATAACATGTTTTGGCTCTGTTTTAGGCTGGTTAGTTCAGTTGAGGCTTGTATTGCATAGTTGTAGTGTAATCTCCTTCACTAGCTTGATACTTTAATGCTTTAATCATCATTGTTTTGAGTTAATAGCATGTTTTAGTGTTGTTTTGCACTTCATTTCAGCACTTAAAATCTCTGCAATCTCCCTCCATTCTTCACTCTTTTGTTTGCTTTAAAAGTGGTTTTAAACCCCTTGTTTGCCTAAGTGTGAAATGGAGGTGTTGCACCTAATGGTTTAATCCCTTAACGGGTTTGTTACCAACAATGTAATGCCTCTTTCATGCCCAAAGTAACTTATGGTTTGAGCCATCTTTCCATTAGTGGACACTCACTTTTGGACTTAATCAATTAAAGAATGGCTTTGGTAATTAAAATGAGTAGACAAAATGGGCAAGTAAAAGTGGCAAGATAAGCATCTTTTTATGTTGCATTGCATGTGTTTGAATCAGAAGTTAATTCAAACACAAGGAAAATGGGACATTTCATACTCAAAGTGATGAAACGTGCCACTTTCCTTGGTCACCATCCCCCTTGATCATGCATGATAGGGTGGTGGTCTTTTTGAGTCTTGTTTTGCACTCATTAAACTTGTACAAACTTGGTTCTTTGGCCATCATGCATGGAAATTGCTTGATTGGTGGTTTGAGAGCCAAGAGTTTCACTTCTTTGAGCTTATTTGATGATAAGGAGTGTAAACAGTACACACAAACCTGTGAGAATACACTGTTTTGCTCTGTCTGCTCTCTGTTGTAGCAAAAAGAGGGTTTCATGTTATCAGTGGCTGACTGGCCACCACCAGTAGCCGACCGGCCACCATTAACAAAGTAGTCTAATTTTAGCATTATTTGATTCAAAATTGATTTTCCAAAAAGATTTTCCAGATTTGGACTCTTTGGTGTTTATCAGTTTCACATTGCACTTGTGAGACTAGATTCAGAACCGCGGGAGTCCGAACTGTAAGGCTTTTCTTTTCAAACCTTTCCAAAAGGCGGGGCACGAAAAAAGGCGAGTCCACAGTTTCTAGGGACTCTACCGGGGATTTAGAGAACTTGACTCGAACTCATGATATGTTTTTTTATCTACACTTATGTATTTTTTTGCATTTGCATTTGCATTTGCATCGGTGCGCCTAAAGTCACATTGTTTCCCATCTGCTATTCCTGAACGGTTTGCCAAAGGCATGCTTGGAAAAGCTAGCCGAAAGGCTAACCGGTTGCCAGCTCTGCCACAATGGGAACACAACCCTTGGATCTAGACTACTGCTGTACCGGTTGATCCTCCTTTCACTTCTCGGTGTTAGGTGTGAGAGATATATTAGTTAGTCTTGCTGAGGTACCCCTTTTGACCAATCGACTTTGTAGACGTTTCCGAACGTCCCGGGGGGAATTCCCGTGTTGTTCATTGGGCTCACTACAGTTCAGGACTTAATGTCACGGTCCTGTATCTAATCTCGCAGAGTGCAATGCAAGACCGATGAAATCATCAAAGAGTCCAAATCCGGCAAATCGTTTTTGAAAATAGATTTTTTGAAAGAAGTGCCAAACATGGACTGCTTTGCCAGATACAGAGTCGCTACCTAAATATTTTATTTTGGGAAATTTAGGAAACCTTGACTCGTTGCCTAAGGCCACGTGTCCGTCATCACCAAAGTTGCCTCGGCTCGGGAACTTGGGTACGATTGGGGAAGGCCACTTCACGAGCACCCCCGCTCGCCCGATCAAAGATCGGCCTCTACTAACCATGATATCGGGTTTTGAAAACACTATGCGTTCTTATTCCAGTTATTAGCCTAGATTTACTATGTGGTACGCACAGCATACAAGTATAGACTAGGTCGCCTGAATTGGAACAAAATATTTCATGTCTGTTTATTTGAAAATGGTTTGATGGTGCTACTCGTAAGTAGGCTAAGACGTGGATTTGCCACCCTCAAGTGGGCTTAGAAAAAAAAACATGATTTTGCCACTATCTAGTGGGCTTAAAACTCACAATTAATGAATTGTTCCAATTCAAATAACCCAACCTTCACCCACAGGCATTCAGGCAGTTATATCATATAAGCAAATAGCCTCATGGTAAGCATGCTATCATGGCAGTCACTCACACACATGCAAGGATGCTAAAACATAAACGCTTACCGAGTACTCCAAACTAAAACAAAAGCTCTGTTAGAAATCCATGCATGACCCTAAATATACAGAAATGCCTAATGCAACACATGCAAAATGCAACTAAGATAGGCTCGGCTATTCTAAAGATGGCATATGAAATGCTACAGCTAACACGTATTCAACTTGGAATTGAAATACAAATGCAGTTAGTATGATGCGCCGAGCCCGGTGCATGCAAGACAGATGAATGAATGCAAACATGCTATCATACTGTATGCTAATTGAAACATGCCCTAATCTAACCATCATAAGCTGGTAAATAAAAGGGAGAAAGACGTGGGGTTGGAAGGCATACATCACATTCACGCACACTTATTGCAATTGTGCCCTTACTCGGAGAGTCCGAAAGAATAATACAGTCCAAATAAATAGTACAGTCTGAAATGAATAATTAAATATTACAAAATCCTAATTAATTAACAAATTAATCTAGGAAAGCGAGTAAATTAACATGCAAGCCTATGGATTGCCTCAGCTCTGTTCCGAATGATGGGAGATGCATGCTTGAGTTGCCCGGCGCGGAAATCCATTGCGATGCCCCGATTCGCCTCTGCTTGTAATTAATGCCGGAATGCTGTGCAAGGCTTTAGAAAGCTGCTGATTTCTGATTTGCTGTAACAGAGAGCAAGAAAGGGGCATGGCAAAGTATTTTCACATATGTATGCATGACTACTCTTCAGGGAGCGTAGTCCTCAATCCTCGTGCCACTAATCACGCATATCGATGCATGATGGCCGAGGAGTCGAATTGCACGACTCAATATGAAATGAATGCACATGAAAGCACAACAAGACCTAAACTCCATCATGGGTAATCCGGAGTGTCGGCGACGGGGAATTGAGACACGTTCCGTCACTCGGAGTACGAAACGTACCTCGTTTCCCGTGCTTAGGCTAACTCCTATCCCAAACACAATGCAAATAAGATGGCATACACAATGCGACTAACATACAACCTAGCATACGCAATGCTATGAATTGAAAGGCATACACAATGCATAATGGACTTACACCAATCATGAGTGGACCTCATCCACACTCACATCAGTGGCCATTAGATGAAAAAGAGACAACCGAAATGCGTGCACACATGCATGCAAACCGAGGACCGAACCTAAGGCATCAAATGCCACTCTATCAAAGCATGGCAAGGATGAAGCATGGCATTCAAGCATGTAATTTTCAGCACTGAAACATAATGCTAAATGGTCTCGAAACATGGAAATATGGCACCCGATGCATGGAATAAGCCCTGAAACTCAAAACTAGTCCAATACATTGAGCCACCAGTATACAAAGAAAGCATTATTTGATCATGAAGTCAAAAGACAGAGCCAAGGAAGTCCCAAAATATGCACATTTCTAGTTTAGAGCATGGCCAAAAGATGCTAACATGATGGACTAAAATAGCATGCAATATTGGCTAGCAAGCATGGTTTACATGGCATGTATATGAAGCAAATGAGAACTCATCAAACCAGCCAAAAATAGTGAAAAAAAATGCCAAAATACGTCCAAATAATCGCTGAAATGCAGCCAATGCATGCAAAAATGAAGGGCTTCCTTGGAAGGCCATTCAAGGGGTCATTAAGCACATATAAGATAGACACTTAGCATGACCAAACCAACTCTGGAAATGAGTTATGATAGCCCTAAAACTCACAAAATTGGCCCTGGAATCAGTCAAGGAAGCATACGATGAAAGGCCCCCTCAAAAGGCCTTGAATGGAATTGTTCTACACATGCACTATAGACATAAAATATGATCAAAAGGGCCCTGGACAGACCTAAGGAAGACCCCAAAACTCACAAAATGAGGCCTGAAACAAGACTTCGATGCATGAAAAATAGGGTTCCTTTGGAAGGTCCAAAATACCCCCAAACAAGACAAGGAGAGAGGGGGTCACCCCCCCTCTAATTTTGGCCCTGAAAAATGCATCAAAGCCATTGAAAATCCACTGGATTTCAATGGCTAAGAGGCCAAACCATGGCCAATGCAAATGCTCTAATGCATAGCCTTAATCCTGAAGGGATGAAGCATGCATATGGGGAAGATGACCCCAAACAGAAAAGTGACCTTAAGCAAACTTGAAGAGGAGCTCAAAAAAAGACTTTTTCTAGTTTATAACAAATCTCGAAAATGTTCACAAGTAAGGCTGAAGTATGATGCAAAAATAGCCCTAAAAGAGAGATTGAACAAACAAGGAAGTAAATGACCTCAAACAGTAAAGTGCCCTTAAACAAAGTTGAATAAGGGCTCAAAATAAGTCACTTTACAGTTTATAGTAAATCTCGAAAGTGTTCACAAGTAAGGCTAAAGTATGATGCAAAGAAGGCCTACAAAGAGGGGTAAAGCATGCAAGGGTGTAGGAGGCCTCAAACAGAAAAGTGCTCTTAAACAAACATGAAGAGGAGATCAAAATAAGACTATTTTTAGTTTACACCAAGGCTCTAAAATGCTTGAAAATGGAGCTAAGGTATAGGGAAAAATAATGCAAAAATGGGGGAAATGAGGACTTACCCTTGAAGAGCCGACCTCCAGTAGCTTTTGGACCAAGTTGGTGAGCTTTCAACCTTTGTAAATGGCTTCCAAGGTGCTGGAATGGATGATGGAGGTGTGGTGCTAAGGGTTGTAGTGTAAATGGACCAAGAAAGTTAGGGTTTTGGAGCTTGGAATAGTGGCAATGGAGGAGGGAGGTTGTGTGCCTTGGCCAAAAATGTCTAACCCTTAGATATGAAGAGGAGGGCCTCTCTTATAGAGAAGAGAGGCCAAAGCTTCTCTTGGATGCTTCAAAGATCCTCCATACATGTGTATGGAGGATACACCAAATGGTCTCCAGCTGGCACAGCTGGATTACACTCAGAAAGGGCAAAAGCAATAAGCAGGCCGGCCGGCCACTCCCCCTGGTCGGCCGACCAGGGGTCAAAAGGTTCAAGCAAAATTGCTGGTCGGCCTACCTAGAAAGGTGGCCTCCCAGATGAGTAGAACACAGCCCTGTGGAGAAAAACCAGAAAATGTGACCCAAGAGAGAGAAAAGCTAGCTTTTAAGCAAGGTTCAAAAGGGTCAAGGTGAATTTCTGGCCGGCTTACCCACATTGGTGGCCTCCTAGATGAGTAGATCACAATGGTGGTATGAAAAGCCGGAAAATGTGGCTCAAAAGTGGGAAAAACCAGCTTTCTGTCAGAAAAACCAGCTTTTGGAGAGAGAAAATGAGAAAACTGGTTTTTCAGGGGAAGAGGTGGCCGGCCACCATCCTACCACCTCCCTAACAGTGAAAATATGGTCTCTACCAAAAACGGACCAAAATGAATGCAAAACGCGCGGTTCGGGGCCCCGAAAACAGGCTGTTAGGCACCGGAAGTGGCGTATGACCACGAAGGTGGTCTCCAGGGCCACAGTGTTCCTCTAAAGGGAGGAAATAAGGTGTGTGCCAAAAATCGGAGGAAACGGAGGTAGTCATGCGGTCCCGAACCGAGGCACACGGCCGACGGCTTCGAAAACCGGAAATCGGGCTCCAAACGGGAAAAATGGCCTACGACCACGAAACGTAGCCTACGGCCACGGAGAGATGGTCTACGAGACCTCTCCCTCTCTTCGGGAAGTGAAAACGGAGAAAATAGGACCCGATTCGCAAACCGAGACAAGGCACAAAAAAAAGAGCCCGAGGTCCGGAGGCAAGACTCGCAGTCGAGACTCTGAAACCTCAGAACGAGCACAACATGCAACATCACCGAGCGCTCAAATGGTGACCTCTAAGTCTCAAGGTCGGTCAAAAATGAGGTGTCTGCAGGCCTAGTTGCATATTGGAAGCCATAGAGACTATTCTAAACTAGGACATATTGCTTACCTGAATGCAGGAATTGTATGAAACCACTTGTTTTGCATAGTGAAACCTTAGCTCCTGACGAAACTAGGACAGGGTAACCCTACCCATCATAGGGGTGTTTTGGCTCCCAATTAACTGGTATGTGCTTTGAGAGTGAAACTCTACAGGAACGTGCATATCAATTGCAAAGTTAGTATCCATTTTGGGGCAGAATTTAGTAAAGAGTACAGTCATTCAACTATGCTCATATTTGTTCTAGCGAAACCAAGTTGAGGTGCTACCTGTTTTCTCTTTTGCTAGGTAGTCCTGGAACTATAGCTTCAGAAGGCTCTGATATCCCCCAGGTACTCTAGACTAGTGTCGATAGACTTTGTCAAATCAAGAGCAACTAGTGTTTCCTTTGTCAGTGGCAAGGCAAAAAAGGGCCAAACAGAGGTCACTGGTTCTGTAGGCCCAACATTCATGAGTTAAATCACCTTTGTTCAAACTCAGCAAATCTGTGATGGCACAGAGTCCAGAAGAAATTGTGGCCCTGACAGCGGCATTAAACTAGGGAATCGCCATGTAGGATAGGACTAATGTTAAAATGCAACACCCATCTGGGGCACCTACCGCACATCTAATCTCGGGACCCCAGCCGAACTTTGACCCACTTCTGCCAGCTGAAGATTTGCATGGTCTGGATCCCCGAAAAGGGTTGGCTCAAGCTCGAGTTTTCAGACCCCTGGTGCAGCCTAATGAGAGGCTTTATCCCCTTGATATTAATGAGCTCGACCCGGCCCGGTTAAAAATTGTTAACCTTGAAAAGCAATTCAAAAAGGCACAGGGCCTTAACTCCATTCCTGACATTGAGGATAGGTACACCAAGGTTGCTGTAAGGCTCCCAGACAGATTCAAAATGCCACACATTGACCGTTTTGACGGGTTTGGAGATCCTTTGGTACATATTCGACTTTTCTTAGACGTTCTGAAACAGATGGGTCTGACTAAGCCTCAGAAACTCTCTCTGTATGGAAGAACCCTATCGGGTATAGCAGCCACTTGGTACGCCAAGTTGGATAATAAAGTGAAGCAGAACTGGGAAGAGTTGGCTAAGGCCTTTGTCAATCAGTATTCTTACAATACCCAAGTTGAAATAACCACTCAAGACCTTGAAGCAACCCACCAGAGCCCTACAGAGTCTTTTGTGGAATTTGTTGCAAGGTGGAGAGCAAATGCAGCACAAATAACAAATTGCCGTTCTGAGAGGGACCAAGTGTGGATAATGGTGCAGAACCTTGAGCATGATATGCTGCAAAAGTTAATAGTTGCTCCATTATTTACTTTCAAAAGTTTACATGAGTTGGGGGTTTAGATCGAGAGTGCGTTTAATAGATGGATTATTCCCAAACCAAGTAAACCAATAAAAATGGTTTTTGCCGGGAATACCAATGCTGGCAGTAGCACTATTCCCAAACCCACTGAAATCAACACCATCACCACTCCCAAAATTGCTGACCCATTTGCCAAATCCAACTCACAAACAGCTGGCCCAACCCGAGTTCAAGGCAGAACTTTCACCCCCCTCTATATGAGCTTAACTAGTGCACTAAAAATCCTGATGGAAAAAGGGTATCTCAAAGCCCTTGATCCTGAACCTCTTTCTGACCCACTCCCTGCCTAACATAACCCCACCAAATATTGTATGTACTATCAGCAACGTGGTCATCGCACCGATCGTTGCTACTGCCTTCGTCATGAGGTCTAGAGTCTCATCAACAACCAGACGATAGCTCCACCTCAAGACCCCAATGACCAAGTACCTCATCCACACCTTAATCTCATCCATACACTACTTCCTACCTACAACCCCAGCATATACATCATCCCAGTCCATTTACCCAAGCCAGAGGTGTTCATTCCAGAAAGCACGAACTTGTGCATGATGGATGCATTTGAACCCCAATCATCTCAAACCCCTAAACCCACCACTTCTGAGCTAATGAGCATGATTGAAAATCTTTAGAGAACAGTGGCAGATTTAGCCTTTGTGATTTTGGCACCATCATCGACCACATCACATACCAAGAATTTCATGTCAAAAGGCTCCCCGATCTTAGGACGGGCTGCATTTGAAGAAGTCTAAACCCTTGGCAAAATGGAGGCAAATGGCAAGAACAAGGTTGGGGCAGGTATTGCTCCCTATGAACAGCTTCAGTGGGCTGTTGAGGCTTTGAAAGCCGAAGGGCTTAACAAATAGCAAGTGCTTGCAGTTGCTGCAAAGACTGTGGATAACACTTTTGCCACTCAGGTTCGGGGCATTTTGAATCAAGGGGTAAGCCATGAAAAGGGATGTCATACCAGAAACGCCCCTTTCAGCTTCAATCCTATATTCATAAGAGATCAGCAAACCCAGTCAACACCTGCCAACCCTTTCGCCAATACATCCAACAGAACCTCACAAACCTCAAGCCATAAAGCCCAAGGCCAGAGGGTCTTTACCCCACTCTACATGACCTTGTCCAAATCTCCCCAAATCCTTATAGGACAAGGCCATCTCAAACCCCTTGAGCCTTAGCCTCTCTCGGATCCCCTTCTAGCCAAGCATAATGCTGCCAAGTACTGTTGTAGACACCCCATTTTTGACCGACCATGAGACTCAGACGTCACCAGTTGAGCGCTTGGTGATAGTGCATAATGTGCTCGTTCAGAAGTTTCAGAGTCTTAGCCGTGAGCCCTGCCTCCGGATTTCCGAACCCTCTTCTGTGCCTTGCCTCGGTTTGCGAACCAGACTCGGTTTTCTCTGTTTCTTTTCCAGAGGGGAGGAAGAGGTCCCGTACACCATCTCTCAGTGGCCGTGGGCTACATTTTGTGGCTGTAGGCCATTTTGCCCATTTCGGAGCCCGGTTCCCGATTTTTCGGAGCCGTTGGCCGTGTGCCTCGATTCGGGACCGCTTAACCACCTCCATTTGCTTCAATTTTTGGCATACTTCTTATTTTCTCCCTTTTGAGGGACACTGAGGTCTGAGAGACCCACTTCGTGGTCGAATGCCACTTTCAGTGCTTAACAGGCAGTTTTCGGGGCCCCGAACTGCGCGTTCTGGCCCCCGAACATTCGTTTTGCATCGGTTTTTGTTCATTTTTGGTAGGTACCTCTGTTTCATCACCAGGAAGACCGTAGAAGGGTGGGAGGCCAGCAATTGTTTCAGCAACCAGTTATATTCCTCCGGCGCCCTCCGACGCCCATTTTTCTCACTTCCAAGCCAATGTTGACCACCCTAGGGCCACTTTCTTGCACCCAAAACCACATATTTGTGATGTACACACCTGGGAGGCCACCAATATCATATGGCCGGCCACTAATGTTGCTTGACCCTTTTGAACCCCTCCTAAAAGTGGGTTGTTCTCTCTCCTGGGTCACTTTCTCCAGTTTTTGACCACATGGTTGTGTTGTGCACACCTGGGAGGCCACCAATATCATATGGTCGGCTACTAATTCTCATTGACCTTTTTGACCCTTGGCCGGCCGGCCATAAGAGGTGGCCGGCCGGCCACCTGCAACTTGGAAAACTGGCCGGCCATGATCCTCAGGGTTGGTACATTACAAATATGTATTCATTTTCCCCGAATTTGGTATCCGGGAGGGGGTTGCCATTTTGGAGGGAAACTTGGTTGGGTTTTCCCCCACTTTTTCCCTTCTTTTCTCCCCCTCTTTGGTCTATATAACTGGCCTCCAGCATTGGTCTTGAGGGTTGGAAAAATTACCTAAAAGCCCTGTATACACATCTCCCTCCATCTTTCTCTTTCAAGCTCAAACAACCGAGTTCTACCCCTTTTTCTTCATCACTACCTAGAATCACCACCACTACTCCATTTCCAGCAGCTTGGGGGGCTTTCCAGCAGCTAGGAGGCATCACTTCTCAAGCCAAGAGGCAACCAAGGGTTGGTCTTCAAGGGTAAATGTCAATTCCCTCTTTTTGAGCTTAATTTTGCAACATTTTTCTAGCTATTTTGCTTGCTGTTTTGAGCTCCGACCAAAACTGAAAGTACCATTTATTTGAGCTCTATTTCATGTTTCATTAAGGGAATTTTGGCATTTGAGGTCCCCATCTTTCACTTCCTTCTTTATCTTTTCTTTAGGCCCTAATCTTGCATGTTGTTTTTGGCCTATATGTAATCTGTTTTGGGGCATGTTATAAATTCTAAGTGAGCTTATTTTGAGACCTTATTCAATATTGAAGAAGGGCTCATTACTGTTTGGGACCTCCATGTGCCACTTGTCATTATACCCCTCTTTGGTCCCCATTTTTGCATGATTTATTAGCCTATTGTGTCTCTGTTTTTGGACCTTGGTCCGAACTAAACGTAGCCATATTTTGACCTCCTTGTCATGTTTCATTAAGAGTCTTTGACCGTTTGATGAATGTTTTGTATACTTTGTGTTTTGACCTCTTTTGGGCCCTACCTTGCATGGCATTTTGAGCACACTTGTATATTGTTTTGGGGGTTTCCATAAACTGTAAGTAGTCATATTTTTTGTCCCTCTTCAGTGATGTAGAAGAGTCTTTTTCTGTTTGGGATTTCCATCTACCACTTGCTTCATCGCCTCCCTTGCGGAGCCATTTTTGTATGATAATTTAGTCCCATTTGTGCTTACTGTTCAGCCATGCTTTGAACTGTAAAAATGCTTATTTCGGGGCTGCCTTGCTTCTGTCTTTTCATTCCATGTACCAATTATGCATGCTTTGTATAGCTGTAAGCCATTTCATGTACCTAGTTTTGCATTTCGGGAGAAATTCCATGCATCGGGTGTCATTTCGCCTTGTTTCGGGGCTGTTTTGCCCCTCATTTTGCTACTAATTTTTGCATGTTTGCATTCCATGTCTTTTCCATGTCTCATTAGAGTGGCATTTCGGTGCTTGAGGGTCAGTCCTCGGTTTGCGTGCACGCGTGCACGCATTTCGAGTTGTCTTGTTTTCATCTGATGGCCTCCTATGTGAGTGTGGCTGAGGCTCTCTCATGTTGGTGTAAGCCCATTATTGCATTGCGTATGCCATTTCATCTATAGCATTGTGTATGCTCGGTTGTGTATTACCTCGTGCAGCGTGTATACCATTCCATGACATTGCGTATGTTAGGATTGTATCTTAGTTGCATTTCATGCATGTCATGCATATTGCATCATGTTCGGGATAGGAGTTAGCCCGGGCACGGGAAACAAGGTACATTTCGTACTCCAAGTGACGGAACGTGTCTCAATTCCCCAGTCACCGACACTCTGGATTATCCATGATGGAGTTAGGTTTTGTTGTATTTATACGTGCATTCATTCTATATTGAGTTGCACAATTCGATCCCTCGGCCATCATGCATCGAGATGCGTGATTGGTGGCACGAGGATCGAGGCATGCATACATTTGTGAAAATACATTGCTATGCCCCTTTCCTGCTCTCTGTTGCAGCAAGTTAAGAAACAGCAACCTTCCAGAGCTTGGCGCGCTTTCCAAGGATAATAGCAAAACAGAGGCTAATTGGGGCATCCTACTGGATTTCCGCGCAAGGCAGCCCAGACATGCATCATTCATCAGAGTCAAGGCAGCCCCTGGCTTGCATGCCAGTTTACAGCTTTCTTAGTTAATTTGTAAATTAATTAGGAATTTGTTTATATTCGGACTGTATATATTTGGACTGTACTATTCTTTCATTTGGGACTGTATTATTTATTCGGACCCTCTGTGCGAGGGCATAATTGTAATAAGTGTGCGTGAGTGTGATGTATGTCTTCCAACCCCACGTCTTTCTTCCCTTTTATTTACCTGCTTATGATGGTTAGATTAGGGCATATTTCAATTAGCATACAGTATGATAGCATGTTTGCATTCATTCATCTGTTTTGCATGCACCGGGCTCGGCGCATCATACTAACTGCATTGTATTTTCAATTCCAAATTGAATACATGTTAGCTGTAGCATTTCATATGCCACGTTTAGAATAGCCGAGCCTGCTATAGTTTGCATTTTTGCATGTGTTGCATTAGGCATTTCTGTATACTTAGGATTCATGCATGATTTCTGATGAGTTTTTGTTTTGGCTTGGAGTACTCGGTGAGTTTTATGCTTTAGCATCCTTGCATGCGTGTGAGTGACTGCCATGAATAGCATGCTTACCATGAGGCTATTTGCTTATGTGATATAACTGCCTGAATGCCTGTGGGTGAAGGTTGGGTTAGTTGGATTGGGACAATTCATCAAATGTTTGTTTTAAGCCCACTAGATAGTGGCAAAACCATCTTTTCTAAGCCCACCCGAGGGTGGCAAAATCTGCATTTCAAGCCTACTTGCGAGTACCAAACCATCTTTCAAAAACAAACATGAAATGTTTCGTTCCAATTCAGGTGACCCAGTCTATACTTGTATGCTGTGCGCATCACATAGTAATCTAGGCTAATAACCGGAATAAGAACACACAATGTTTTCAAAATTTGATATCATGGTTAGTAGAGGCCGATCTTTGATCGGGCGAGCGGGGGTGCTCACGAAGTGACCTTCCCCAATCGTACCCAAGTTCCCGAGCCGAGGCAACTTTGGTGATGACGGACACGTGGCCTTAGGCAAACGAGTCAGGGTTTCCTAAATTTCCCAAAAATAAAATATTTAGGTGGCGACTCTGTATCTGGCAAAGCAGTCCATGTTTGGCACTTCTTTCAAAAATCTGTTTTTCTCAAAACGATTTGCCGGATTTGGACTCTTTGGTTTAGATTGAGAACCGTGACAATTTGAGAGTTCTGAGCTGTAGTGACCCCAAATGAACGGAACGGGAGCTCGTTCCTCCCGGGGCATTCGGGGACATCTACAGTTTCTAGCAACTCTGCTGGGGATTTAGAGAACTTGACTCGAACTTATGATATTTGGTTTTGACTACACTTGTGTGTTTCTTTGCATTGCATTTGCATTGGTGCGCCTAGGACACCGTGTTTGCCATCTGCTATTCCTGAACGGTTTGCCGGAGGCTTGTCTTGTCAAGACATGACCATAAGGCTGACCGGTTGTGGGCTCAACCAGTATAGGAACACAAACCCCGGTTTTACCGGGGCACCCTTTTTGACCATTCGACCTAGTGCATATTCGGATCCATAGTGACCATTCCAAACTAGGACAGGTTGCTTACCCGTTTATAGGTTGTTTGAAACCGCTGTGTGCGTAGTGAAACCCTAGCTCCTGACAAAATAGGACAGGGAAATCCTACCCCAACATAGGGGTGTTTTGGCTCTCACTTATCTGTTATGTGCTTTAGAGTGCGTCTCTACAAGAATGCATGTATTAGTTTACAAGTTTGGGCATCAGGCCTGCGGGCACCAGTTCAGTATTTGGGAGTCAGCTTTACCTGTGGGTATCAGACTCAGATTTGGGGCAGAATTTTGGGCAGAATTCAGTAGAGAGTGCACTCACTCAGCTTTGCTCATGTGGGTTATCGTGAAATCAGGCTGAGGTGCTGTCTGTTTTCTCTTTTGCTAGGTAGTCTTGGAACCATAGCTTCAGAAGGCTCCGATATCCCCCGAGATTCATCGAACTTGTGCTGATATACTTTGTCAGGTCAGAGATTCAGTTCAAGGGCAATCAGTGTTCCTTTGCCAGAGGTAGGGTAAAAGGGCTAGTCGGGCACAAATCACCAGTTCAGCAGTTACCAGATCAGTGGCCCTTATCCACCCCACCAGTGAACAGTCAGGCTGAGGTCTCAGTTTCTATTGCAGGGATAGATACCAGTCAGTCAGATGGATCAGTAGAAAACGTCAGGGATGGAGGCAATGATGCGCTAGATGCAAGAAAGTATGAAACTCATGCAGCAAGATGCTGCCCGTCAGACGGAATTTGCCAAACAGCAGGCTGCGATCATGGCCCAGCAAGCCGAGCTCATCACCAAGCTGCAACAGCAAAGCGGCGCGTCCGCTTCACAACAAGTTCCTCCCCCAGCAGGAGCTCCAGCACCTAGGGAGACGCCAAATGTCCAGGGAGGTACGGACATTCCGGTAGGGCCGGCTCCGCCCCCAATTTTACCCCAACTATCCAAAACACCTACCAATCTACCGGACTCTCCCTTCGAGTTCGAGGTCGACCCCACAGCTTTGAAGTTGAGCAAGCTTGAAAAGTTGTTCAAGAAATCCCAGGGGGTAAAGTCCATCCCAGACATTGAGAACGGGTACACCAACGCAGCTGTAACTCTGCCGGACAGGTTCAAGATGCCTCACATCGATCGTTTTGATGGGTCAGGAGATCCCATAGTCCACCTGAGTTTGTTTTCAGATGTTCTGCACCCGATGGGCTTGACAAGATTACAGAAGCTCTCCCTTTTTGGCAGGACCCTGTCGGGTATTGCGGTCATCTGGTATGCCAAATTGGAGGATTCAGTGAAACGAAGCTGGGAGGAGATGGCCGAGGCCTTCGTCGCACAATATTCATACAATACCCAAATCGAGATTACGACCCGTGATCTTGAGACGACGAGGCAGGAGCCGAAGGAGAGCTTCTCAGAATTCGTGACCCGTTGGAGGGCCAAGGCTTCAATGATGACCCTGAGACCTACTGACAAGGACCAGAACAGGATGATTGTGCGCAATCTCCAGCCAAAACTAATGCAGAAAATGATCGTGCTCCCCTTCCCTACCTTTTCGGACTTGCATGAGATGGGAGTACAGATCGAGGATGCTATGAAGCAGGGCCTCATTGATCAGGAGAGGGAGCAGCCCAGGAGGGCGTTTACCCGCAGTTCGAATGTGACCACCAGCGGTGACGCAGCTGCAAGATCTTCTGAAGTGGGCATGGTCGCCACCACCACACCAAGAGCAGCCACCCCCTTTGTTGGTGCATCTACTTCAAACCCCCGAACTTCAGACTATCTACCCCAAGGCAAGAGGGTTTTCACCCCACTCTATATGTCTTTGTCTAAAGCCCTAAGGGTCCTACTCAGGAAGGGACACCTGAAACCGTTAGAGCAACGGCCTCTACCCGATCCTCTCCCTCCAAAACATGACCTGACTAAGTACTGTGCTTTCCATCAACAAACCGGTCATGACACCGACTATTGCGTCCGTCTCCGCCACGAGATACAAAATTTGATTGACAACGGGGTCATCCCCGCACCAGGTCCTGCAAAGTCTATCGGCACTTGATAAGTGAACTTGTGGGGGGATAATGTGATGTGATCGAGGGATGAACCACCTGCGGGCGGCGTTCAGTTTATTTCAGATATGGAGTATGGCACGTACTGTTTTGAGCATTTGTGAATGCTGGTTTTTGTATATGCCGACTTAGGTATTGGGTCAGTCTTGTTGTTTTGTTTTTGAGTCTGTCTTTTTGTTTTGAGTCAGTCTCTTTTGTTTTGGGTTTGTCATGTTGTATAGAGTCAACCCTGTTGTATAGAAGTCGGGTGATTCCGGGGGGTGTTACCTTGGGCGTCACCGTTTTGTTTTGCGTTTGTCTTTTCGTTTTGTTTTGAGTCTATTTCTGCCAGGGAGCCAGTTGTGCCAACAGATTTTTTTGAATAAAACAGCGGTGATCTTCACGCTCTCGTATTTGCTTCTGCTTTGTGCTAGTTATGTCGGAAGCTCTGAATGAGACGGCAGTATTTGACTAAAGAACTCTGTCTTTTCTGTGCCTTGAAATCATTGTATCGACCTAAGTTTTTCAAAACTTTTTTGAGCACTGCGGTGAAAACGAAGAGGAAGGAATTCCTTGGGATTTGCAAAACTTTGATCATTTGAGAGAAAGAGAGGCGTGCTAAGCCCCTTTATGAATGAAATCATGCTTGTTAGCGTGAGTACTGAGAAGGACCCTGGCTTGATCCAGATTGGCTTCACACTATCTTCAGCGCGAGCGATTTGTCGCTTTCTTAAAAATTTTCAAAAAAAAAATGTTTTGCGCGGTCCTGCGAAGACTTGTGTGGAATCGCTCTTGAGATTGTGCAGTTTAGGATCGCTCTCAGCCTCGAGACTTGAGCCCTTGCTTTCAAACCTTGACCTTGGATTCAGAATGTTCAACGGTCAACCGTGATATGAGGCCTGTGTGGCTGGATTTGAAGCAGCCCTCGAACAAGAGGCCAGGAAAGTCAGATAAAAAAGATCAGATCTCATCAGAAGAAGCTTACGAAGCTAGAACAGGAGCCATTCTCCTGGATTCAGATAATTTCAGGATCTCAAAACCATTTGGCATGGACTTGTTACACTTTTACCCTTTGAGAGGCTCGCTGGGCCGAAAACCCAGAAGGGCGACCCAGGCAAAAGTTAGAGCAAGAGAAAAATACAAAAAAAAAAGAAGCAAAAAAAAATGCAAAAGAAAAGAAAAAAAAAAGAACAAAAAAGAAAGATGCAAAGAAAAGAACAAAAAAAAAAAAGAAAATCAAAAAAAGAAAAGAAATGAAAAGAATTGAAAAGAAAAGAAGAACAAAGCTTGCAAGGTCGAAAACCCGCAACGGGCGCCTTGGCAAAAGTTAGAGCCTAAAAAGGAGAGGTTAATACCCGAGTGTACCTTAACCCCGAACTACGTAAGGCTTGATTCCCATCTTTGGGATACGTAGGCAACTTCATTCAGAAGTCCAGCCGTAAAACACTTCAAATTCGATTGTGTCCATGCGATGGTTTCGGTCATCTTTGTCTTCTCTGTATCTGAGAGTCTGGTTGCGTTCGTCGCCCTGAGGACTGCCCACAAAGCGCTGCGGTGCCATCCAAACAAGGGGCAACTTTCCGTTGCCACTCGATGCGCTGCAAGGCCATTCAGACAAGGGGCAGCTTCCCGTCGCCATTCAATGCGCCGTGGTGCCATTCAAACAAGAGGCAGCTTTCCATTGCCATTCAATGCGCCGCGGTGCCGTTCAAACAAGGGGCAACTTTCCGTTGCCATGCAGTTCCCCTCAAGCAAAGGGCAATTTTCCTTCGAATCCGCGGTTGTGCATCTCGAGAGTAGGTTCCGTACTCGTTGAGCAGTGGTCATTTGCAAAAATAGTTTTTGAGAATTTTTACTAAGGTTGACTAATCTTCTCGAAAAGTATTCCATTTTTAAAACTGGACCATTTCTTGGACCCAAAAGAGGAAAATTTTCAGTGCTCACAGCCTAACTTGCATGATTTTAAATCAGAAAATCGAACAAGCGCGTTAATCTAACTCTCATTTTGGTCAAAATTTTTTAGGAGAAAACTAAAACAAAAATGG
This sequence comes from Camellia sinensis, assembly GCF_055761805.1. Classification (NCBI taxonomy): domain Eukaryota; kingdom Viridiplantae; phylum Streptophyta; class Magnoliopsida; order Ericales; family Theaceae; genus Camellia; species Camellia sinensis. The sequence continues at coordinate 91,751,604 of NC_138965.1, forward strand.
TCAAAATGATGAACTAGGGGCACAGTTGAGTCAGGTGTTCTGTCTTTTCCCCTTTGTCAAAATACTTGCCGGAAAGGGCACTTTACTTGTCGGAAAAGGGCACAACAAAGGGCAGAAAGCTCTCACGTCCTCTAACCAACGAGGTATCAAGCCAAGTGCGAAGCACGAACTAGAATGGGACAAGATATTCCACTCCATCGTCTGGATAGATCTTATCACGTCCAAACTCCCCAACAAAGCATCATCAACTGATGTTAGCTACAGATTTGCTACACACCCAGTTGTAGTGCAACCCTCCCGTGGGAGGAATTCACTAGCTGTGAGCAGAAGAAAGAGAATCTAGCAGAATGCTAGGGGCGCGAGCCAACAATTTGCTGTTTATCCATCAACCACCCAGGGGAGGGATGAAAAATGAGGGAATGAAGAATAGAGAGATGTGCGATGAGAGGAAAAGTGAGAAGAGGGCTTTTTCAGAAAAACAGAGTGTAACAAGCCCGCGGGGGACCTCGCTACAGCTCGGACTCGACTTTTGTAGTCACGGTTCTAAGTCTGAACCAAAGAGTCCAAATCCGGCAAATCGTTTTGAGAAACTGATTTTTGAAAAAGTAGTGCCAAATATGGACTGCTTTGCCAGATACAGAGTCGCCACCTAAATATTTTATTTTGGGAAATTTAGGAAACCCTGACTCGGTGCCAAAAGGCCACGTGTCCGTCATCACCAAAGTTGCCTCGGCTCGGGAACTTGGGTACGATTGGGGAAGGTCACTTCGTGAGCACCCCCGCTCGCCCGGTCATAGACCGGCCTCTACTAACCATGATATCAATTTTTGAAAACATTGTGAGTTCTTGTTCCGGTTGTTAGCCTAGGTTACTATGTGATGCTCACAGCATACAAGTATAGACTGGATCGCCTGAATTGGAACAAAACATTTTGTGTTTTTGAAAGAGGTTTTGCTACCCACAGGTAGGCTTGAAACATTTGATGATTTATTCCAATTCAGATAACTCAACCTTCACCCACAGGCATTCAGGCAGTTATATCACATAAGCACATAGCCTCATGGTAAGCATGCTATTCATGGCAGCACTCACACGCGTGCAAGGATGCTAAAGCATAAAACTTACCGGGTACTCCAAGCCAAAATAGAAACTTATTAGAAATCATGCATGATCCTAATTATACAGAAATGCCTAATGCAACACATGCAAAATGCAATTATAGCAGGCTCGGCTATTCTAAGATGGCATATGAAATGTTGCAACTATCATGTATTCAATTTGGAAATTGAAAATACAATGCAGTTAGTATGATGCGCCGAGCCCGGTGCATGTAATACAGATGAATGAATGCAAACATGCTGTCATACTGTATGCTAATTTAAATATGCCCTAATCTAACCATCAAAAGCGGATAAATAAAAGGGAGAAAGACGTGGGGTTGGAAGACATACATCACACTCACCCACACTTATTACAGTTGTGCCCTCGCGCAGAGGGTCCGAATAGATATACAGTCCCAATATTACAGTCCCGAACTAAAAGAATATTACAGTCCAAAATATTACAAAATTCTAATTAATTAAAGAATTAACTAAGAAAGCAAATAAAACCGGCGTGCGGGCCAGGGACTGCCTTGCTTCTGATGGATGATGCATGTCCGGATTGTCTTGCGCGGAAATCCACCGGAATGCCCCAATTAGCCTCTGTTTACACCTGTTTCTTGAAATACGTGCCAAGCCTCGAAAAGTTACTGATTCTGCATTTTGCTGCAACAGAGAGCAGGAAAGGGGCATAGCAATGTATTTGCACAGATATATGCATGTCTCGATCCTCGTGCCACCAATCACGCATACCGAGGCATGATGGCCGAGGAGTCGAAATGCACAACTCGATATAGGATGAATGCACATGAAACTACAGCTAAAACCTAACTCCATCATGGATAATCCGGAGTGTCGGTGACTGGGGAATTGAGACACATTCCGTCACTCGGAGTACGAAATGTACCTCGTTTCCCATGCCCAGGCTAACTCCTATTCCGGACACGATGCAATATGCATGACATGCATGAAATGCAACTAAGATACAATCCTAACATATACAATGCTATGGAAATGAAGTGCCTCAAAATGCGTGCACACGGGCACGCAAACCGAGGCAATGACAGAATGCTATGAAAGATACAACCTAGTATGTATTATGCCATGAAAATGATATGTCTCGAAATGCGTGCACGCGGGCACACAAACCGAGAAAAGGCATGAATGCAATGAAAAATGAGGCGCCTTGGAATGCGTGCATGCGGGCACGCAAACTGAGGCGATGTCAAAATGCTACGAAAATGAGACGCCTTGAAATGCGTGCACACGGGCACGCAAACCGAGGCAATGACAGAAACAATGCGAATGACATGAAAATGAGATGCCTCGAAATGCGTGCACGCGGGCATGCAAACCGAGGTGATGATATGTGTCTCGAAATACGTGTACGCGGGCACGTAAACCGAGGCGATAATATGTGTCTCGAAATACGTGCAAGCAGGCACGCAAACCGAGGCGATGATATTTGTCTCGAAATACGTACACGCGGGCACGCAAACCGAGGCGATGATATGTATCTCGAAATACGTGCACGCGGGCACGCAAACCGAGGCGATGATAGAACGCGATGAAATGGCATGGAAATGACAAATGGGCTTAAACCAACATGAGTGAGCCTCAGCCACACTCACATAGGATGCCGGCGGGTAAAAATGGAGTGCCTCGAAATGCGTGCACACGGGCACGCAAACCGAGGCGATGGCAAAATATGATGAAATGACATGGAAATGACAAATGGGCTTATACCAACATGAGTGAGCCTCAGCTACACTCACATAGGATGCCGGCGGATAAAAATGAAGTGCCTCGAAATGCGTGCACATGGGCACGCAAACCGAGACGATGACAAAATGCGATGAAATGACATGGAAATGACAAATGGGCTTATACCAACATGAGTGAGCCTCAACCACACTCACATAGGATGCCGGCGGATAAAAATGAAGTGCCTCGAAATGCGTGCACACGGGCACGCAAACCGAGGCGATGGCGGAATGCAGTGAAACATGGAAATGACAAATGGGCTTATACCAACATGAGTGAGCCTCAGCCACACTCACATAGGATGCCGGCGGATAAAAATGAAGTGCCTCGAAATGCGTGCACACGGGCACGCAAACCGAGGCGATGGCGGAATGCAATGAAACATGGCCAAAATGATATGCAAGCATACTAATGGACTTTCAGCATTAAAATACGGGGGAAAACAGTCCCGAAATGAAGTGAAATGACATGAAATGCTAGGAAATGTCCCGAAATGCGACACTAGGCACCCGAAATGGCCTATAGCTATGCTAAACATGCACAATATGGGCATGCAATGTAAAGACAGAAGCTAGAAAGTCCCAAAATATGCACTTTCACAGTTATAAACATGGCCAAACAGCAAGTATAGGTAGGGGAAAAATAGCATGCAAGAATAGGGGCCAAAAGAGGGGTAATGAAGCAAGTGGTATAAGAAAAACCCAAACTGAAAAATTTCCTTCTACAACACTGAAGATGGACCAAAAATATGAACATTTACAGTATATGGCAGCCTCAAAATCAGTATACAAATATGCTAAAAAAAGTGATGCAAAACAAGGCTCAAAAGGTGCTATAACATGAAGTATGTAAAATATTCACCAAACAGAAAAAAAGTGTGAATGAAACATGAAGTATAGGCCAAAATAAGGCCACTTTCAGTTCGGACCAAGGTCCAAAAACAGAAGAAAAGGGGGATGCCAATTTATGCAAAAATGGGGCCAAATAAGGGATATAACTACAAGTGACACATGGAGACACCAAACAATGTTGAGCCCTTCTCCAATGTTGAAGAGGGGCTCAAAATAAGCCTTATATCAGTTTACCACATGCTCGAAAATAAATTGCTCATGGGTCAAAAATAGCATGCAAAACTATGACATACAAGAGGATCATTGAAGCAAGTGTATTATGGAGGGCTCAAACAGGGTTGAGCCCTTAATGAGAAGTGAAGATGAGCTCAAAATATGGCCCTTTTCAGTTAGGGCCGGAGCTTGAAACAAAAAAGAAGTGGGGCTTAGAAATAGATCAAGAAAAAGGTTCAAAAGGGTAAAAGTATTACTTACCCTTGAAGAATCAAACTTTTATTGCTTCTTGGATGGATTTGCAGCTTCTTTAGCCTTCAAGAATCCTTCCTTGTTGCTGGAAATGAGATGGTGGTGGTAGAGCTTGGTGGTGTAGAAGGAATGATGGTTAGGGAGTTAGGGTTTTTTGAAGAATTGAGAAGGAAGAAGATGGAGTTGGCTATGGAAACTTGAAGGAGAGTTTTTCTAACCCTTACAAAGGAGGCCACCAGCTGGTTATAAGGGTCCAAAAGGGGGTGTAAAGGTGGGGGAAAAGGAGAGCAAAACTCCCCCACAAAATATCCCCCGGACACAGAAAATATCTGGGGGATATTGCCCCACAGCTGTAAAGTGCACAGTGCGAGAAACACGGCCGGCCTCTCACTTTTGTTGGAGGTGGCCGGCCGGCCACACCCCCTAGCCGGCCGGCTAGGGGTCAAAAGGGTCAATGTGATTTTCTGGCCGGCCAGCTACTGGAGAGGTACCCCTATGTGTGTACAACACAACCATGTGGTTAAAAGTCCGAGAAAGTGGGTCCAAGGGGTTCAACATTGGCTCGGAAAGAGGGGGTCAAAAGGGTCAAGTTGAATTACTGGCCGGCCATGAACTTTTAGGGGCCTCCCAGGTGTGTACATCACAGATATGTGGTTCAAAGTTCAAGAAAAGAGGTCCAAGGGGTTCAACATTAGCCCGGAAGAAAGGGGTCAAAAGGGTCAGGTAACCTTAATGGCCGGCCACCAACTTTTAGTGGCCTCCCAAGTGTGTAGATCACAGATATGTGGTTGAAAGTTGGCAACACTAGCTCCAAGGTATTCAACATTAGCCCGGAAGTGCGAAAAACGGGCGCCGGGAGGCTCCGGAAGAGAGATAACTGGTTGCTGCAACAATTGCTGGCCTCCCACCCTTCAGTGACCTTCCTAGTGATAAAACAGAGGTACCTGCCAAAAATGAACGAAAACCGTTGCAAAACGAATGTTCCGGGGCCAAAACACGCAGTTCGGGGTCCCGAAAATGGGCTGTTAAGCACCGAAAATGGTATTCGACCTCGAAGTGGGTTTCTTAGCCCCCAGTGTCCCTCAAAAGGGAGCAAATAAGATGTATGCCAAAAATCAAAGCAATAGGAGATGGTTAAGCGGTCCCGAACCGAGGCACACGGCCTGACGGCTCCGAAAACCGGGAACCGGACTCCGAAATGGGCAAAATGGCCTACGGCCACCAAATGTAGCCTACGGACATTGAGAGACGGTCTACGGGACCTCTCCCTTCCCTTAGGAAAAGAAACAGAGAAAACCGAGTCTGGTTCGCAAACCGAGACAAGGCACAGAAGAGGGTTCGGAAGTCCGGAGGCAGGGCTTACGGCCGCGACTCTGAAACTTCTGAACAAGCACATTATGCAACATCACCGAGCGCTCCATTGGTGACGTCTGAGTCTTAAGGTCGGTCAAAAATGGGGTGTCTACAGTTGCCCCTCTTTGACAGAACTCGGAAGTCAGAAGTGACGGGAGTGAATGTCAAAGCCCAGAGACGACCCATTTTTGACAAGGCCGAAGACTTAGACAAACATACAGGATAAACAGAGATGTGCCCGCAGGCATGCCCGCAGGCAGGGGCCAAAGTGCAAATGATATGCAAGAAGCCGAAGGTAACCTAATGATCGTGCAGATGTAGCATGCTGTAATGAAGCAAATATTCGCAAATAGATGCAACAGTTTTAAGCAAGAATGCAAAGCAACAACTACATTTCATGCAGTTAAGAATGCGGAGGATTATTCAATCCCCGCCACATCTCACACGGAGAAGATACGATACCTGCGCGATTCGTCTGGTCGCACCAGCCTCAATTGAACCGTACATACAATATCGTGCCTGCGAAAGAGAGAAATTGCAACAAGCACAACATGCTAACAACATATATTTAATGTAATTTCGAAAGTTCGACACACGCAGTGCCGGTGAGTGAACGTATCGCAATGCAAAAGTAGAACATGCGTGACAACGTATGCTTAAACACAGAAGTATGATTAACATCAAGAAACGTGCATGTTAATGCAGGTATGTTCATGAAAATGTAAGATAATGTAACACGAGCAAGAATCAGGGCGCCCGTTTGTCATGAAACAACGAGTACGGAAATGCGCGTTTCGGCGAAGGCGACTCGACCACGGCCTCCGATCCGCTTCCTTGAAAGGTTACAACTCATTCAAAAAGGATATACTTTGATTTCGATGAATGATGATGAGCCACATGTCAAAACTTGAAGCCGAAGTCCCGACGGAGCTATTTCGCGACCGGAAGTGTACTTTTCTTGAACTTTTTCAGGTCCCGGGAACTCCGATCTTCCTCAAAATTTGCAGAGAGCTAGGTGAGCATGTGGGGAGCATGGCCGGCCGTTCATCTTCCCAAGGGGGGGTGTCCAACTGTTTTCCATTAAAGCTAATGGCTGGCCGGCCATTTCTGCAAAAAGCAGATGGCTGGCCAGCTAGAAAAAGGGGCCGACCGGCCATGGCCTTTTTCCGGGGCTATTTTGGTCTTTTTCCCTCCTTTTTGCATGCTTCTTCAACCAAGGTTTGAGGCCTATAAATGGCAGCCGAGCCCCCTTCATTTTCTTGCCTTCTACAACATTTTCCTCTCTAGTTTTGAGTTTCACGCGCGTTTTCCAACGCCCCGCGCAAATTGTTTTCGCAAAAACACTCAGTTTCAAGCACTTTGAAGCGATTAAATTCCGGCTTCGGAGCTTCTTTTTGCATTTTCATCACTTGAGGTAAGTTTGTCTCAATATTTGGAATATTTTCTCGAGGGTTGACTTTTGTTGACTTTTCATTTCCCGAGAGTTGACTTTTGTTGACTTTTTCCAATTTTGGCCCATTTTGCTCATTTTTGCTCCCTTTTGCAGATCCTTTGAAAATGGCGGGCAATTTTCCCCACGGCGGAGGTTTTCTAGGTGCCGGCGATGATTTCGATCCCATGACTCTACCCCCGAGGACCCGACCTTTCATTCCCGGGAGGTACCGTCCGTCAGCGCACGTCCTCCCGCGTGCTGTCTTTCGTCACTTCACCAGCTTTGATGAGCGAGCACCCATGGATCTGCTTCTCAGAGAGCCGGAGCAGCATCTTTCTCACGAGGCCCGAGAGGTATTTACCTCATCTTCTGTATTTTTCGTAGATTTCGCACCTTTGCCATGCTTGAACACGCAGTTTAGCTTATGACATAGTACTTTGCTTGCCTCTTGAACATGTAGTTTCAACACTTGAATTTCTGAACACTCGGCTCATTAATTAATTGCGAACACACAGCCCACATTAGAACACACGGCTCAAACACTGATTTGTCGAACACACAGCCCGAATTCGAAAGTGAACACACAGTCCACACTTTAAATTTTTCTGAACACGCAGCCCAGATAGATAGTGAACACGCAGCCCACAAGTTTAACTGAAAGTTGAACACGCAGCCCAAAATTCAAATTTTCTGAACACGCAGCCCAGATAGATAGTGAACACGCAGCCCACAATTTAACTGAAAGTTGAACACGCAGCCCAAATTTCAAATTTTCTGAACACGCAGCCCACAAATTAACTGAAAGTTGAACACGCAGCCCAAAATTCCAAATTTTCTGAACACGCAGCCCAGATAGATAGTGAACACGCAGCCCACAAATTAACTGAAAGTTGAACACGCAGCCCAAAATTTCAAATTTTCTGAACACGCAGCCCAGATAGATAGTGAACACGCAGCCCAAAAATTAACTGAAAGTTGAACACGCAGCCCAAATTTCAAATTTTCTGAACACGCAGCCTAGATAGATAGTGAACACGCAGCCCACAAATTAACTGAAAGTTGAACGCGCAGCCCAAAATTCAAATTTTCTGAACACGCAGCCCAGATAGATAGTGAACACGCAGCCCACAAATTAACTGAAAGTTGAACACGCAGCCCAAAATTCAAATTTTCTGAACACGCAGCCCAGATAGATAGTGAACACGCAGCCCACAAATTAACTGAAAGTTGAACACGCAGCCCAAAATTTCAAAATTTCTAAACACGCAGCCCAGATAGATAGTGAACACGCAGCCCACAAATTAACTGAAAGTTGAACACGCAGCCCAAATTCAAATTTTCTGAACACGCAGCCCAGATAGATAGTGAACACGCAGCCCACAAATTAACTGAAAGTTGAACACGCAGCCCAAAATTTCAAATTTTCTGAACACGCAGCCCAGATAGATAGTGAACACGCAGCCCACAAATTAACTGAAAGTTGAACACGCAGCCCAAAATTCAAATTTTCTGAACACGCAGCCCAGATAGATAGTGAACACGCAGCCCACAAATTAACTGAAAGTTGAACACGCAGCCCAAAATTCAAATTTTCTGAACACGCAGCCCAGATAGATAGTGAACACGCAGCCCACAAATTAACTGAAAGTTGAACACGCAGCCCAAAATTTCAAATTTTCTGAACACACAGCCCAGATAGATAGTGAACACGCAGCCCACAAATTAACTGAAAGTTGAACACGCAGCCCAAATTTCAAATTTTCTGAACACGCAGCCCAGATAGATAGTGAACACGCAGCCCACAAATTAACTGAAAGTTGAACACGCAGCCCAAAATTTCAAATTTTCTAAACACGCAGCCCAGATAGATAGTGAACACGCAGCCCACAAATTAACTGAAAGTTGAACACGCAGCCCAAAATTTCAAATTTTCTGAACACGCAGCCCAGATAGATAGTGAACACGCAGCCCACAAATTAACTGAAAGTTGAACACGCAGCCCAAAATTCAAATTTTCTGAACACGCAGCCCTGATAGATAGTGAACACGCAGCCCACAAATTAACTGAAAGTTGAACACGCAGCCCAAAATTTCAAATTTTCTGAACACGCAGCCCAGATAGATAGTGAACACGCAGCCCACAAATTAACTGAAAGTTGAACACGCAGCCCAAAATTCAAATTTTCTGAACACGCAGCCCAGGTAGATAGTGAACACGCAGCCCACAAATTAACTGAAAGTTGAACACGCAGCCCAAATTCAAATTTTCTGAACACGCAGCCCAGATAGATAGTGAACACGCAGCCCACAATTTAACTGAAAGTTGAACACGCAGCCCAAAATTCAAATTTTCTGAACACGCAGCCCACATAGATAGTGAACACGCAGCCCACAAATTAACTGAAAGTTGAACACGCAGCCCAAAATTCAAATTTTCTGAACACGCAGCCCAGATAGATAGTGAACACGCAGCCCACAAATTAACTGAAAGTTGAACACGCAGCCCAAAACTCAACTTTTCTGAACACGCAGCCCAGATAGATAGTGAATACGCAGCCCACAAATTAACTGAAAGTTGAACACGCAGCCCAAAATTCAAATTTTCTGAACACGCAGCCCAGAAAGATAGTGTTTGCATGTAGCTTATTTCTCTTCATCGGCATACAGCCCATTTCATCTCATTGGCAGACCGCCCATTTTATTTCATTGGCACACAGCCCATTTTATTTCGTTGGCACACAGCCCATTTCATCTCATTATTGACACATGTATTCATTCTGAATGCAGGTTTGCTCCCGCAGTGTGCGGGGGTATGGTTCCACTGCCGCGAGGGATTGGTACGCTGAGCTCCCGGAGGGCGTCAGAGACTTAGTAGACTTGGCGGGATTTGGACCCTTCTGCGTCGGGTTGTCACGTTGTCCTGCTAGGAGGACGCTGATGGCAGCCCTGGTAGAGAGATGGTGGGACACCACCAATTCCTTTCATTTCTCTGCTACCGGGGATATGACCATGACCCCTTTTGACTTCGCTGTATTGACCGGCCTTGACGTCGGAGGTTGGTCCATCCCTTATGATGAGGACATGGGCGAGTGGGAGGCCGCCTGGATGTATCTATTGGGGGCTCACCCACCTGTTGACAGGGTCTCTGGGAGAGTCCGATATACTTGGTTCTCTTCCCATTTTCGGCGGGCGGAGATGGTGCCCGAGACCCCTGAGGAGACGGAGCAGTACGCCCGTGGTTTCCTTATGTTCCTCTTCGGGACTACCCTGTTCGCCGACAGAGGGAACACCATTGGGCTATACCTGCTGAGCGCTCTAGTCGACCTATCACAGGTCAGTAGATATGATTGGGGTGGCGCTGGCCTGGCTACCCTTTACTTTTATATGAGTGCGACCTCCTGCGGGCGGGGCGATTTACTTGGCGGCTACTGGAGAGCCTGGGAGGTACTTTCTGTCCCCTTGATTTACATTTCTGCTTCTCATTACTTGTACATTGCATACACAGCGCACTTTTACAGTCTGTATTTTGCTCTCAGCATTTCGTACTTACATTCTGCATTGCTTTTCTCAACTATGGGTCTATGTATACTTCCCATCATTAGCCCCAGAGCTGGAGGTGGTAGGGATTCCCGTGACCCCGGATTCCCGTGACCCCATATTCATTGATATTCGAGGGCCCGCACCGGCCGAGACCTCGAGAGACCCTCCTTCGCCTGCGACAGTATTTCGACACTGTGCGACATTCAGAGGTACTTCAGAACTTTCAGTTCTTTTCATTTTCATCTTTGATTTGCTCTGTACATTCTGATTTCTGATCGGTTTATGCATTTGTCATCCGCAGATTACATGGCAGCCCTGGGTGTCCCTGGGTGATGGTCTCCGACTTCAGTATACCGGAGCATCGGACATCTCCCAGTATAGGGTCCTGCTCGAAGGGCCGGTTGGCAGGGTATGGTTCCTGGGGGAGCGCTTTCTGCGCCAGGTATGGGGGTATCTTTCTCAGGATATTCCCGCAGTACCCCCAGCCAGTATGCGGACTGCTGACAGGCTCTCTTACTCAGAGGTAGTCGGCGCCATGCTGGGTACTGACGCTTTGCTACATGTTGAGGAGGGGGACTACGCCACTTACCGTCACATATACTTGATGCCTCCATTGGCGGAAGCTCGTATCCCGATGATGAGGCCTGCCGGTATGTCATCCTCGGATCAGGCTCGGGCTCGAGCTACAGACGTCCCCTCTTCTAGCAGGGCCGGTACATCTAGAGGTGGGAGTAGACCGGTTCCTCCGACTCCGTCGATTCATCCTCATGTCGGATGGCCAGATATGCCTACTGAGTTGATGGCGTGGCAGTATGGGGCTAGCTCTCCGACTCCGATTCCACTAGAGCCTCCGATGCCCAGTGATCGATACGCCATTGATCCGGACTCACCGCCGGTATGCTCCACTTTTTTCATTCATCATTCAGATGTTTAGACACTCTTTTGTTCACTGACGATTATGAGCTCATTTTTGCAGCCATCGCGAGGATACATGGAGGAGGTGGTTGGACTGGTGGCCACACTCGAGGGCATGGTCCTGCGGAGGGAGGCACAGTTGTCTGTCGCAGGCATTCAGGTACCCTTTAGTTTTCTGGCATTTATCATACTTCTGATGACATGCTGATCTCTACTGCATCGATAGACTACTTGTGTAGAGCACATCTGACACACACCCCACTTGTACACTGTATTTACATGCACCCACTTCATGTAGCCTTTGCTTGTATCTGCATCTGACGTATACATTTGGACTGATGCATTTGATTTGAACTCTTTGTTTTCAGATGCCTTCGTGGTCCGGTCAGCCGCAGGCCAGGCCACCCGGGCCTCATTGGGGGGCTGGGCCATCTGGGCCTTTTCAGGGGGCGGGGTCATCTCGGCCTTCTCGAGGATCCGGGTCATCTAGGCCTTTCCGAGGAGCTCGAGGAGGGCCCGTCCGCAGACGCAGGGCTCACGTTGTGGAGGTGGAGCCTGATGAGGAGGGGGAGGATGCTGAGGAGGAGGAGGAGGCTACCGATCGTCAGTCAGAGACATCTGCTGAGGAAGGAGGCTCCGACTCAGATGATGATGATGGTGCGGAGATTATCCCGCAAAAGAGGATGAGGCGTGTTTCTCGCTCCCGCTCCCGAGGACTTTGATGCTGCTATTTCCTGCTTTATTTTTCTTTTTGCTAGTAGTTTGTAGCACTTTGCACATTGTTAGGCAGTTTTATTTTTTGTAAAACTTGTACCTTTGTTTGTTGTAAAGCATGATGAAATGAAATAGCTTTTGAAGAGATGTTTGTATTTTAAACTTTGGCATCGTATCGCGTCAATTTATTTTGCACAAAAATGAAATTGAATGGGAATGCGCATTGTGTAATCACCAAGTCAGGTAGTGAGCCGACGCAACAAACTAAACAACTCAACTTACTAAGATATAACAGGACCTTAGGAAGTTTACAACTCGATAAGCAAAATGCAACAACGCAAATAAACAAGACTCTAACAAAGATTGCTTAAACAGAGAGCAATGACTCAAAAACACGAAACACGTCCGCTCGACAAACAACTTGATAAGCAAAACAACAACTCGATAATCAAAACTCAACAAAGTGTACTTCTGACGATATGGGCATCGGAACGCATCCGAAACGGAGGGAGATGAAGGCCTTTGACTCTCCCGTTGCATGGAAATGCTTGGAACTTTCTGCTTCCCTCGGGCTTCGGCGGGGCTAGCATTCGCCTGACTGAAGTCGCCCAAGGCTTGAGGGAAGGAAATAGCTGTATTGCCATGACCTTGGCCGAGACATTGATGGGCTTAGATTCTGTCTATCGCCGGGAGGCGACTAGGTTCGCCGGGAGTCCACTGCTGCTGCAGGTAATGTTTCCTACCCGGCCTCACATATATATTTGCTCACATCACTCGGCCCTCAGGCTCGGTTTTTTTTTTTTTTTTTTTCACAAAACCCTTGTCTTACTTTTCTCTCATCGTACATCTCTCTGTTCTTTATTCTCTCATTTTCCATCCCTCCCCTAGGTATGGTTAATGGATAAGTTGCAGGTTGTGGATTCTTGCCCGGCCTATTCAGCGCGAGGCTACTTCTTTCGGCAGCGCCTAGTCAATGCTCTTGACGAAAGGTGGTGGTTCGATTGGATGCGCAATTTGTCCGCAGACGGCATTGCTTGGCGTTGTCCTTGGCTCAACCTCCCGGAAATGAGCTATAGTATGTCACGGCTGATTGGGATCCAATTGATTGGTCTAACCCACTGCGTATTCTATTTTCCATTCCGGTTCTTGCGTCAGTTTGGTCATGATCAGACTTGTCCACCGGAGGGGATTGAGTACCCAGCCGCTTTCCCGATCCGGGGGGCACAGCTTGCCCGATATGCCACGGCATGGAGGACTAGAGAGTTCATGGCCCCTGCTTCAACTTTCAGTTGCACTTTGTCCGATGAGTGCGTGGATTGGCTCAATGAGGAGGCACAGATTGGGCCAAGCTTGGCATCAGATGCTCCGTCCAGCTCTGGGAGGGGACGCAGAGATACTTGATTCAACTATGCCTCAAATTTATTGCTTATTTAGCATTTTCAAGTTTTCTTTATGAATGTACCAAAAAGCAACAAACTCGATTGTAATGCAAGAGCAGGAGAACTCTATTTTGAAATCAATGAAATTGAAAGTTGTGGTACTGAAAATTTTCCGTTTTTGGTCCAAAAATGGTCTTAGTCGTAAAAAAGATTGATTTGAACAAAGTCAACTTTTATTAAAACTTTTCAAAACTATTTTCGATGTGGATCAGAATTGGACGTGCCGAAAATCTGTCACTGAGATGCACAACCCCAGATCCCCGCAACTGGAAAGTTGCCCCTAGTCTGAAGAACAATGCGGCACTTCAAAGCAACGGAAAGTTGCCCCTTGTCTGAGTAACTTTACACCGTCGTGGCAACGGAAAGTTGCCCCTAGTTTGAGCAGCACTGTACCGGAGATCGCGATAAATGCTGATGGATAAAGATGACTGAGACGATCAAAATGGACAGAGTTGATCGGGGAAAAGTTTATGGCTGAACCTCAAGGTGAAGTTGCCTACGTATCCCAAAGATGGGAATCAAGCCTTACGTAGTTCAGGCTAAGGTTCACTCGAGTATTTTCACTCTCCTTTTGCGCTCTAACTTTTGCCAAGGCCGCCCTTTGCGGGTTTTCAACCTTGCGAGCTCAGTTTTTATATTTTCTAATTTTTTGTGCTCTGACTTTTGCCTAGGTCGCCCTTTCGGGTTTTCGGCCTAGCGAGCCTCTCAAGGATAGTATTTCTTCAACTTGTCCATATTGATCGGTTGTGAGAACTCCAAGCCATCTAGATCCATCAGAACCACAGCTCCACCTGACCAGATAGCTTTGATGATGTAAGGACCAGTCCAATTGGGTTTGAACTTGCCCCTTGGGTCGTGGATGGGAGCTCGGTTGTCTTTGAGCACCAAATCTCCTTCTTTCAGATTCCGGGACTTAACCTTCTTGTTGAAAGCCCGGGCAATTCTGCGTTGATAGCCTTGGATGTGGTACAGTGCTTTCAGTCTTCTTTCATCAAATAGCATGAGTTCTTCGAATCTGCTTTGCTGCCAATCTGCTTCGGCTATCTGGCATTCAGCCAACACTCGTAACGACGGAACCTCAATCTCAATGGGTAGAACAGCCTCCATTCCATAGACCAATGAATGTGGAGTCGCTCCAGTAGAAGTTCTGATTGAAGTCCTGTAGCCCCACAGAGCAAATGGCAGCTTGTCTGGCCAATCCCGATAGGTTTCCACCATCTTCTGCAGTATATGCTTGACATTCTTGTTGGCGGCCTCAACCGCTCCATTGGTCTGCGGCCGATATGTAGATGACTTATGGAAAGCCACATTGTATTTCTCCAACAAGTCTATCACTTCTTTCTTGAAGTGGGAACCATTATCTGAAATTATCTCGTTTGGCACCCCGTAGCGACAGATGATGTTGTTTCTAATGAACTTTGCGACATGCGACGCCTTCAACACCGCGTATGATTGGGCCTCAACTCACTTTGTAAAATAATCTATCGCTACTAGGATAAACTCATGCCCGTTGGACCCCTTCGGGGTAACAGCTCCGATCACATCAATTCCCCAGACTGAAAAAGGCCATGGCGAAGTCATGTTGTACAGTTTTGACGGCGGGATGTTCATGCGATTTGCATGAATTTGACACTTGTGGCATCGCCGAACAAAGCTAATACAATCCTCCTCCATGGTTGACCAGTAGTAGCCCTGTCTGAGGATCTTTCTGGCCAGCATCACTCCATTCATGTGTGCACCGCACTCCCCCCCATGGATGGCTTCCATCAGGCGTTTCGACTCTTCAGCTTCTACACAGAGCTTATGCATTCCCAGATGGCCCCTTTTGTACAGCTTTCCCCCGCAGATGCTAAACTGAGCAGCCATTCTTCTGACAGCCCTCTTATCCTTGGCATTTGCCCCTAGTGGATATGTCTCCTTTTCCAAGAAGTTCCAGATGTCGTAATACCAGGGGTTGCCGTCTTGAACCTCATCTATGGTGGAAATCGACTCGTATGCTGGCGCAAACTTCTGATCAATGATGACTGGACGCATCCGGACTCCGGACGGGATGTCTATCATAGAAGATAGAGTTGCTAATGAATCTGCAAACCTGTTGTTCTCTCTTACGAGGTGGGTGAAATTTAGCTTCTCAAATCGAGGAATCAGCAAATCCAAGGTTTGGTGGTAGATTATCATCCTTTCCTCCTTGACTTTCCAATCTCCTTTTGCTTGAGACACAACAAGGTTCGAGTCCCCAATGACGTCCAATCGTCTTGCCCCTAGTTCCAGGGCTGCTTCCATGCCAGCAATACATGCCTCATACTCTGCTTTATTGTTGGAAACTTTGAACCGGAGCTTGAATGCTAAAGGGATACGGGAATCATCAGGCGCTATCAATAACACCCCTATCCCGTACCCATACTGGTTTGACGCTCCGTCAAAGTACATTGTCCAAGTTTCATCTTCGACGTGTAGAATAGCTTCATCTGGGAATAGATACTCAACCGCTTCATCCCCCTCAACCGGGTGGTCGGCAAGGAACTCCGCTACCGCTCTGCCTTTTACTGACTTGCGCGTTATATACTTCAAATCAAATTCGGAGAGCAACAGCAACCAACGAGCTAGCCTACCCGTAAGTGCTGGTTTCTCGAAAAGATATTTGATGGGATCTAAACGCGAAACCAACATTACAGAGTGGGCTAACAGGTAGTGCCGCAGCTTCCTGGTTGCCCATACCAAGGCCAAACAAGCCTTCTCCAGCGGTGTATAGCGGGTCTCGTAATCCAGCATCTTTTTTCTCAGATAGTAGATGGCTCTTTCCACTTTGTCTTCTGACTCCTGCGCGAGCATGCAGCCCATGGTAGTCTCAGTTACTAAAAGGTACAATATCAACGGTCTCCCCGGCTCTGGCGGCGACAACACGGGCGGGTTCTGTAGATACTCTTTGATCTGCTCAAAAGCTGCTTGACATCGGCCGTCCCATTGGAATTTCTTTCCTTTCTTCAGGAGACCAAAAAGTGGTTCACAAGTCAAGGTTAATTTAGAAATAAACCGTCTTATGAATTGCACTTTACCCAGAAAGCCTCGCACCTCCTTTTCAGTCCTTGGTGGTGGCATTTCTAAGATGGCCTTGATTTTGGAAGGGTCGACCTCGATGCCCCTTTGTGTAATCAGAAACCCTAGCATCTTCCCTGCTGTAACACCGAACGTGCATTTCTGGGGATTCAGTCACAGCCGAAACTCTTTGATCCTTTGAAAGAATTTTTGTAAGGCGGTGTAGTGGCCCTCTCTATCTTTGGACTTGACAATCATGTCGTCCACGTACACCTCGACCTCTTTATGGATCATATCATGCAATATTGTAGTTGCTGCCCGTTGATACGTAGCTCCAGCATTTTTCAACCCGAATGGCATCACTCTATAACAATATGTCCCCCACGGGGTAGTGAACGCAGTCTTCTCCCGGTCTTCGGGTGCCATCACTATCTGATTATAGCCTGAGAAACCATCCATAAACGAAAGCAAGGCGTGTCCTGCCGTGAAATCCACCAATTCATCAATGTGTGGCAAGGGAAAGTCGTCCTTCGGACTGGCCCTGTTCAAATCTCTGAAGTCTACACAGACCCGAATTCTGTCGTCCTTCTTTGGCACCGGAACAATGTTGGCTAACCAAGTTGGATATTCAGATACCAGCAGGAACCCTGCGTCAATTTGCTTGGTGACCTCTTCCTTAATTTTGAGGGCCCAGTCCGGGCGAATCCTTCTGAGTTTCTGTTTGACAGGGCGGGCCTCGGGGTCAAGAGGGATCCGGTGCTGTACAATCTCAGGATCGATTCCAGGCATGTCTTCGTAGGACCACGCGAAAACATCTTTGAAATCTTTTAATAAAGCGACTAAGCGCTCGCGCTCCTCTGAAGACAACGTGGACCCGATCTGGACCAGCCGCGGGTCCTTCTCAGTACCAACATTCACAGTAGTGATTTCATCCATTAAAGGTTTAACAAATCTTTCCTGCTCTTGATCAATTAATCGTTGCAAAACTGGGGGAATTTCTTCCTCGCTATTTTCATCAAAATTTTGAAAATCCTGATTTAAGCAATAAATCAAAGGCACAGAAAAATACTCGGAAACCACATCCACATCATTCTCATTAGATACTTCCAAGCCGTCAGATTCCTCTGTTACAACAGACTCAAAAGAAAATGAAAAAGACGACCTAGACAGGACTGTGGCATCCGGGTTATCACCCCCAGGAATACCGGACTCAGACTCAGTCGAGCTGGAATCTGATTCTGACGCACAAGATTCGGTAGAATCAGATTCCGGCTCACTACCTGACCCGGAACTGCTAGATAAAAAGCCTTCTTCATATTGCCAGATGAGAGAAGGTGCGATAGATGCATCCAAGATCGGCGCTGGAAAGCTCGTAGCTATTTCATCTCCAATCACAGAAACCGAAGAGTTATCCCCCAAGCACTCTTGGCCGATCGGAGGATCTGATAGTAGACTCGCCAGTGCTACCCCCATTTCAAGCTCTGTGTTCTCAGGATCCACTGCTTCACATTGCTCAACCTCAGTTGGTGGGTCTGTCTGCACTTCGGCAACGTCATCCCCAGATAGTTGTATGTCGAAGAAGATTTCAAAACCAGGCACGCGCGTCCCCTCCGCGTTTAGCCATGGCTCCGGGAAGCCGCAGAATGGAAAATCTTCCCCCTCCCGGACGAAACGTCCGTTTAGGGTGCCCCAGATGGGCCTGTGCATTAAATCAAATGGCTTCCCGGCCTTCTTCGCTCTGGCCCTTCTGGCCATTTCTTTCCCTTTCCTTACCCAGTCTTCTTTGGTGGGCAGATAACCCAGTCCAAAGGCATGAGGGTTGTGTGGCACTTCGGCCAAAACTGAGACGCCCTTCCGGCCACTTCTCCCTAATCCCATTCCAGGGGTATGCTTTAGCTTGTTCATGAGGTATATGGATTGTGCATTAACGTACAGGCCCTCATTCGCAGCCATGACATTCTGCACCACTTGAGCCTCGGCCAAAGTGAACCCCGACAAAAACACATCCTCCGTGCCGTGCTCAATCTCCAAGACAGGTGTAGACACTTCCGGCGGCGGATGGATTGATGAATTCCCAAAAACTATCGCTACCCCTTTCCCGTGGGGGTACTTTAGCATCTGATGTAAAGTGGAAGAGACTGCTTTGACCTGGTGCAACCACGGTCGCCCCAAAAGTAGGTTAAAGGTTGCGGGAACGTCCAAGATATGAAATTCGATGCTGTGTTGTCCTGGACCAACCTTGGTTTGAATTTTAACAGTCCCCATCACCTCTCTGCTGGTATTATCGTATGCTCTGATCACTTGAGTGGTTGGGACAAAGTCCACGGGTTTCAACCCGATTGCATATGCTGTTCTGGTTGGGCAGACGTTAATTGCAGACCCGGTATCAACAAGTACCACCGGTATCCACTTATCTCTACATTCTACAGAAATATAGAGAGGTTTGTTATGGTTTGTGCCCTCAGGCGGTAGCTCCTTGTCCGAAAAGGTTAATGCCGGGGAACCTCCTCCCAGAAAAACCAGCCCAACCAGCTGTTCAGCCGTGGTGTCTATGGAGAGTTTGGACTTGTCCATAGCAGATAGAACAGCTTCTCTGTGTACTCGTGATGCCATTAGCAGTCCCCAGATAGAGATGTCCGCTTGTATTTTCTTTAACTGTTTCAGCACAGCTTCATCTTCAATCTGCTTCTCCTTCTGTCTCTCCGCTTCTCTGTCTTTCCCGGATGCCTCGGGTTGGTCCAGGTGTGGGGGCTTGAAGTACCGCCCACTTCTTGTCATATGGTCAACCTCATCGAGGTACCAAGTATCATCTGGCTGGTTATCCCCCAGTCTTCATCGGTGTGGGCAAGACACAAGTCATCGTCTTCCCACCACATTCCACTGGCAGCCAATAGACACCTGTCTGGCTCCGGTCCACTCGCACTCTCAGTGCTCTCTGTCCATATGCTCGCAGCATTGTCTGTCTTCGTGCACACAGCACTTTCAGTCCCCTCAGGGCCCTTAGCTTTTCTAATTCTCTCAGCCTCCTCAAACTTTCCTTGTTCCAGCTGTGTCAGTACAGCTGTTTGTTCAACAGTTCCCATATCCATAATGCCCATGTCCCGAGCGGAATTCTTAACACCGGCGCTCTCCGGCGGTACAACTTGATTTTCGGCCGTTCCGGCCACAACTGATATTTCTGCCCCTGCCGGGCTCTGTTCTGGTTGGGCTTCCCCCACTGCATCCGGTTGATCTTCAAGCCATCCAGTGGCCTCCTCTGATCCCTCATAATCATACCAATTAATTGACGCATCCCCCAGTTCCTGGTCCTCGAGAAATTGCAAGTTAGCAAAGTCCTCCTCTACGGCTGTCAGCTCATCTGTCCATAGCCCAGATCCATCCCCCCGGATCATGCATAGTTCTCCTGCCTCTGGCAATTCTACACTTAGCCCAATTCGGCTCGTTGATAGGATGTACTTGCTTGGATCATAGGCTCCCCCAGCAAAATTCTGCCCAGTTTCAGATTCAACAATCTCATTTCCTCCCAAAATCTGCCCTGCTCCGTCTTCGACGGTCACCACCACCGGTTCTGGTTGGGTTTTGGAGATGTCCACCATGCACAAGAAATCAGTGCAATCGGGGAGGAGCACCTCCGGCTTGGGTAGGTGGGTGGGGGTAATATAGATGCTAGGATCGTAAGGTGCGACCCCAGTCTGGATAAAGTTAATTCTTTTGGGAGGAGGAGCTTGGTTATGTGATGGGAGAGGGTTGGTGGTAACATTGGGTTTATCAGGGGGTGCGATCACTTGTTTGTCAATAAGATCTTGGATCTCATGACGCAATCTGTAACAACGGTCGGTGTCATGACCGTGTTGTTGGTGGTATGCACAGTATTTTGACGGGTCGTAAGAGGGTGGGAGTGGATTCGGCAATGGCTTTGGTTCCAGGGGTTTTAAATGATTTTTTCTGATCAATATTCCCAGAACTTTGGTCAGAGGCATATATAGTTGGGTAAAGGTTCTTTGGCCTCGTGGTTGGAATCGGTTGTTGGCTTGTGTGTTGCTTCCGGACGCGCCGGAGAAGGGTGTGGCAGTCATGGGCCTTGGAGGGGGAGGGGGAGTGGTGGTGACCATGCCAACTTCCGAGGCTCTCGTATTTGCAGCGCCACTCGGGCCCGCATTGTTGTTATGGTTAAACGTCCTCCTCGGTTGTTCTCTGTCTTGGTCAAACAGACCTTGTTTCATTGCGTCTTCGATTTGCACCCCCATATCATGTAAATCTGCGAAAGTAGGGAAGGGGACTACAATCATCCTCAGCATCAGTTTTGGATGGAGATTGCGCACAATCATTCGGATTTGATCTTTGTCCGTGGGCCTTAAAGTCATCGTTGACGCTTTTGCCCTCCATCGGATCACAAAGTCCGAGAAAGATTCCTTGGGCTCTTGCCTTGTCGTTTCGAGATCACGAGTTGTGACCTCGATCTGAGTGTTGTACGAATATTGTGTGACGAAGGCCTCAGCCATCTCATCCCAATTTTTCTTCACTTCATCTTGTAATCTTGCGTACCAATGGGAGGCCACACCCGACAGGGTTCGGCCGAATAGTGAGAGCTTCTGTGGTCGTGTAAGGCCCATTGGCCGCAAGACGTCGGCAAATAGTCGGATATGGACCATGGGGTCGCCGGTCCCGTCAAAACGGTCTATTTGTGGCATTTTGAATCTATCGGGGAGTGTTACGGCCTCCTCGGTATATCCATCTCCGATATCCGGCATAGCCTTGACCCCTTGGGATTTCTTAAAAAGCTTCTCCAGTTTGCTCAATTTCAGAGCTGTGTGATCAACCTCGACCTCAAAGGGAGAGTCTGGGTGATTGGGTGTATGAACCTTGGACAGTTGTGGTGGAAGCGGGGGCGGAGCTGGTCCCGTTGGAAGACTCGTGTCCTCTTGTAAATTTTGGACAGTCGGTACAGTATTCTGGGTGTTCGGAGGAGCGTTCTGAGCAACGGGTGCCTGCTCAGGTATTGGGGCTCCTGCCGGAGGAGGGATTTGGTGTGAAGCAGACGCTGTATTCTGTTGTTGCAGCCTGGTGATTAGTTCGGCCTGTTGGGCCATGATCGCGGCCTGCTGTTTGGAAAACTCCGATTGACGGGTGGCATCATCATGCATATGTCTCATGCTCTCCTGCATCTGGCGCATTAGAGCCTCCATCCCTGATGTATTCTGTTGATCCATCTGTCTAACCGGTATGTCTATTTCTATAGTAGTAATTGAGACCTCAGTCCTATAGTCCTCCGATGAAGTAACCCACTGCTCTGACAACCTCTGTTCTGACACACTGCGCCTTTTCGGCTTCCTTCTGGTAACGGGGGGTAGAGAGTGGAACACTGGCTGTCCGTCGATTAGATCCTCAGATCGATGGAGTTGACGACCTCGTGTCCAAGGTGCTTGGGGAATGCCTGTTGGGTTGGAAGCAATCGTGCTAAAACTGACCTAGCAAAAGATAAATAAAGCGAAAAGGAAATAAATAAACAGATAAACGGGCAGCATAACAGCTTAAAATAAAATGCAGGACACACAGTCGGGCATAATCAACACACAGTCAATAAGCTGAATACACACTGTCCTCAAACACTGATTATTATCCCTGTATCACTGTTCTCCAAAACAGAATCTGATATCCGCAGATAACTAATCCTCAAATACTGGCTGATGCCCGCAGGCCTGATACCCATAATCATGTACTGAACTGATGCCCGCAGGCCTGATGCTGACGGTACTGAACTGATGCCCGCAGGCTTGATACTCAAACTCATGTACTAATCTGATGCCCGCAGGCTTGATACTGTCAATACTGAACTGAAGCCCGCAGGCTTGATGCCCAAACTCATATACTGATACATGCATTCCTGTAGAGACGCACTCTAAAGCATATAACAGATAAGTGAGAGCCAAAACACCCCTATGTTGGGGTAGGGTTTCCCTGTCCTATTTTGTCAGGAACTAAGGTTTCATTACGCACGCAGTGGTTTCAAACAACCTTTAAACGGGTAAGCAACCTGTCCTAATTTGGAATGGTCACTACGGATCCGAATATGCACTAGGTCGAATGGTCAAAGAGGGTGCCCCGGTAAAACCGGGGTTTGTGTTCCCATACTGGCAGAGCCCACAACCGGTCAGCCTTATGGTCATGCCTTGACAAGACAAGCCTCCGGCAAACCGTTCAGGAATAGCAGATGGCAAACACGGTGTCCTAGGCGCACCAATGCAAATGCAATGCAAAGAAACACACAAGTGTAGTCAAAAACAGATATCATGAGTTCGAGTCAAGTTCTCTAAATCCCCAGCAGAGTCGCCAGAAACTGTAACAAGCCCGCGGGGGACCTCGCTACAGCTCGGACTCGACTTTTGTAGTCACGGTTCTAAGTCTGAACCAAAGAGTCCAAATCCGGCAAATCGTTTTGAGAAACTGATTTTTGAAAAAGTAGTGCCAAATATGGACTGCTTTGCCAGATACAGAGTCGCCACCTAAATATTTTATTTTGGGAAATTTAGGAAACCCTGACTCGGTGCCAAAAGGCCACGTGTCCGTCATCACCAAAGTTGCCTCGGCTCGGGAACTTGGGTACGATTGGGGAAGGTCACTTCGTGAGCACCCCCGCTCGCCCGGTCATAGACCGGCCTCTACTAACCATGATATCAATTTTTGAAAACATTGTGAGTTCTTGTTCCGGTTGTTAGCCTAGGTTACTATGTGATGCTCACAGCATACAAGTATAGACTGGATCGCCTGAATTGGAACAAAACATTTTGTGTTTTTGAAAGAGGTTTTGCTACCCACAGGTAGGCTTGAAACATTTGATGATTTATTCCAATTCAGATAACTCAACCTTCACCCACAGGAATTCAGGCAGTTATATCACATAAGCACATAGCCTCATGGTAAGCATGCTATTCATGGCAGCACTCACACGCGTGCAAGGATGCTAAAGTATAAAACTTACCGGGTACTCCAAGCCAAAATAGAAACTTATTAGAAATCATGCATGATCCTAATTATACAGAAATGCCTAATGCAACACATGCAAAATGCAATTATAGCAGGCTCGGCTATTCTAAGATGGCATATGAAATGTTGCAACTATCATGTATTCAATTTGGAAATTGAAAATACAATGCAGTTAGTATGATGCGCCGAGCCCGGTGCATGTAATACAGATGAATGAATGCAAACATGCTGTCATACTGTATGCTAATTTAAATATGCCCTAATCTAACCATCAAAAGCGGATAAATAAAAGGGAGAAAGACGTGGGGTTGGAAGACATACATCACACTCACCCACACTTATTACAGTTGTGCCCTCGCGCAGAGGGTCCGAATAGATATACAGTCCCAATATTACAGTCCCGAATTAAAAGAATATTACAGTCCAAAATATTACAAAATTCTAATTAATTAAAGAATTAACTAAGAAAGCAAATAAAACCGGCGTGCAGGCCAGGGACTGCCTTGCTTCTGATGGATGATGCATGTCCGGATTGTCTTGCGCGGAAATCCACCGGAATGCCCCAATTAGCCTCTGTTTACACCTGTTTCTTGAAATGCGTGCCAAGCCTCGAAAAGTTGTTGATTCTACGTTTTGCTGCAACAGAGAGCAGGAAAGGGGCATAGCAATGTATTTGCACAGATATATGCATGTCTCGATCCTCGTGCCACCAATCACGCATACCGAGGCATGATGGCCGAGGAGTCGAAATGCACAACTCGATATAGGATGAATGCACATGAAACTACAGCTAAAACCTAACTCCATCATGGATAATCCGGAGTGTCGGTGACTGGGGAATTGAGACACATTCCGTCACTCGGAGTACGAAATGTACCTCGTTTCCCGTGCCCGGGCTAACTCCTATTCCGGACACGATGCAATATGCATGACATGCATAAAATGCAACTAAGATACAATCCTAACATATACAATGCTATGGAAATGAAGTGCCTCGAAATGCGTGCACACGGGCACGCAAACCGAGGCAATGACAGATTGCTATGAAAGATACAACCTAGTATGTATTATGCCATGAAAATGATATGTCTCGAAATACGTGCACGCGGGCACACAAATCGAGAAAAGGCATGAATGCAATGAAAAATGAGGCACCTTGGAATGCGTGCACGCGGGCACGCAAACTGAGGCGATGGCAAAATGCTACGAAAATGAGACGCCTTGAAATGCGTGCACACGGGCACGCAAACCGAGGCAATGACAGAAACAATGCGAATGACATGAAAATGAGATGCCTCGAAATGCGTGCACGCGGGCATGCAAATCGAGGTGATGATATGTGTCTCGAAATACGTGCATGCGGGCACGTAAACCGAGGCAATGATATGTGTCTCGAAATACGTGCACGCGGGCACGCAAACCGAGGCGATGATATGTGTCTCGAAATACGTGCACGCGGGCACGCAAACCGAGGTGATGATATGTGTCTCGAAATACGTGCACACGGGCACGCAAACCGAGGCGATGATATGTGTCTCAAAATACGTGCATGCGGGCACGCAAACCGAGGCGATGATAGAACGCGATGAAATGGCATGGAAATGACAAATGGGCTTATACCAACATGAGTGAGCCTCAGCCACACTCACATAGGATGCCGGCGGGTAAAAATGGAGTGCCTCGAAATGCGTGCACACGGGCACGCAAACTGAGGCGATGGCAAAATATGATGAAATGACATGGAAATGACAAATGGGCTTATACCAACATGAGTGAGCCTCAGCCACACTCACATAGGATGCCGGCGGATAAAAATGAAGTGCCTCGAAATGCGTGCACACGGGCACGCAAACCGAGGCGATGGCAAAATATGATGAAATGACATGGAAATGACAAATGGGCTTATACCAACATGAGTGAGCCTCAGCCACACTCACATAGGATGCCGGCGGATAAAAATGAAGTGCCTCGAAATGCGTGCACACGGGCACGCAAACCGAGGCGATGGCAAAATATGATGAAATGACATGGAAATGACAAATGGGCTTATACCAACATGAGTGAGCCTCAGCCACACTCACATAGGATGCTGGCGGATAAAAATGAAGTGCCTCGAAATGCGTGCACACGGACACGCAAACCGAGGCGATGGCAAAATATGATGAAATGACATGGAAATGACAAATGGGCTTATACCAACATGAGTGAGCCTCAGCCACACTCACATAGGATGCCGGCGGATAAAAATGAAGTGCCTCGAAATGCGTGCACACGGGCACGCAAACCGAGGCGATGGCAAAATATGATGAAATGACATGGAAATGACAAATGGGCTTATACCAACATGAGTGAGCCTCAGCCACACTCACATAGGATGCCGGCGGATAAAAATGAAGTGCCTCGAAATGCGTGCACACGGGCACGCAAACCGAGGCGATGACAAAATGCGATGAAATGACATGGAAATGACAAATGGGCTTATACCAACATGAGTGAGCCTCAGCCACACTCACATAGGATGCCGGCGGATAAAAATGAAGTGCCTCGAAATGCGTGCACACGGGCACGCAAACCGAGGCGATGGCGGAATGCAATGAAACATGGCCAAAATGATATGCAAGCATACTAATGGAATTTCAGCATTAAAATACGGGGGAAAACAGTCCCCAAATGAAGTGAAATGACATGAAATGCTAGGAAATGTCCCGAAATGCGACACTAGGCACCCGAAATGGCCTATAGCTATGCTAAACATGGACAATATGGGCATGCAATGCAAAGACAGAAGCTATAAAGTCCCAAAATATGCACTTTCACAGTTATAAACATGGCCAAACAGCAAGTATAGGTAGGGGAAAAATAGCATGCAAGAATAGGGGCCAAAAGAGGGGTAATGAAGCAAGTGGTATAAGCAAAACCCAAACTGAAAAATTTCCTTCGACAACACTGAAGATGGACCAAAAATATGAACATTTACAGTATATGGCAGCCTCAAAATCAGTATACAAATATGCTAAAAAAAGTGATGCAAAACAAGGCTCAAAAGGTGCTATAACATGAAGTATGTAAAATATTCACCAAACAGAAAAAAAGTGTGAATGAAACATGAAGTATAGGCCAAAATAAGGCCACTTTCAGTTCGGACCAAGGTCCAAAAACAGAAGCAAAGGGGGCTGCCAATATATGGAAAAATGGGGCCAAAAAAGGGATATAACTACAAGTGACACATGGAGACACCAAACAATGTTGAGCCCTTCTCCAATGTTGAAGAGGGGCTCAAAATAAGCCTTATATAAGTTTACCACATGCTCGAAAATAAATTGCTCATGGGTCAAAAATAGCATGCAAAACTATGACATACAAGAGGATCATTGAAGCAATTGTATTATGGAGGGCTCAACCAGGGTTGAGCCCTTAATGAGAAGTGAATATGAGCTCAAAATATGGCCCTTTTCAGTTAGGGCCGGAGCTTGAAACCAAAAAGAAGTGGGGCTTAGAAATAGATCAAGAAAAAGGTTCAAAAGGGTAAAAGTATTACTTACCCTTGAAGAATCAAACTTTTGTTGCTTCTTGGATGGATTTGCAGCTTCTTTAGCCTTCAAGAATCCTTCCTTGTTGCTGGAAATGAGATGGTGGTGGTAGAGCTTGGTGGTGTAGAAGGAATGATGGTTAGGGAGTTAGGGTTTTTTGAAGAATTGAGAAGGAAGAAGATGGAGTTGGCTATGGAAACTTGAAGGAGAGTTTTTCTAACCCTTACAAAGGAGGCCACCAGCTGGTTATAAGGGTCCAAAATGGGGTGTAAAGGTGGGGGAAAAGGAGAGCAAAACTCTCCCACAAAATATCCCCCGGACACAGAAAATATCTGGGGGATATTGCCCCACAGCTGTAAAGTGCACAGTGCGAGAAACACGGCCGGCCTCTCACTTTTGTTGGAGGTGGCCGGCCGGCCACACCCCCTAGCCGGCCGGCTAGGGGTCAAAAGGGTCAATGTGATTTTCTGGCCGGCCAGCCACTGGAGAGGTACCCCTATGTGTGTACAACACAACCATGTGGTTAAAAGTCCGAGAAAGTGGGTCCAAGGGGTTCAACATTGGCTCGGAAAGAGGGGGTCAAAAGGGTCAAGTTGAATTACTGGCCGGCCATGAACTTTTAGGGGCCTCCCAGGTGTGTACATCACAGATATGTGGTTCAAAGTTCAAGAAAAGAGGTCCAAGGGGTTCAACATTAGGCCGGAAGAAAGGGGTCAAAAGGGTCAGGTAACCTTAATCGCCGGCCACCAACTTTTAGTGGCCTCCCAAGTGTGTAGATCACAGATATGTGGTTGAAAGTTGGCAACACTAGCTCCAAGGTATTCAACATTAGCCCGGAAGTGCGAAAAACGGGCGCCGGGAGGCTCCGGAAGAGAGATAACTGGTTGCTGCAACAATTGCTGGCCTCCCACCCTTCAGTGACCTTCCTAGTGATAAAACAGAGGTACCTGCCAAAAATGAACGAAAACCGTTGCAAAACGAATGTTCCGGGGCCAAAACACGCAGTTCGGGGTCCCGAAAATGGGCTGTTAAGCACCGAAAATGGTATTCGACCTCGAAGTGGGTTTCTTAGCCCCCAGTGTCCCTCAAAAGGGAGAAAATAAGATGTATGCCAAAAATCAAAGCAATAGGAGATGGTTAAGCGGTCCCGAACCGAGGCACACGGCCTGACGGCTCCGAAAACCGGGAACCGGACTCCGAAATGGGCAAAATGGCCTACGGCCACCAAATGTAGCCTACGGACATTGAGAGACGGTCTACGGGACCTCTCCCTTCCCTTAGGAAAAGAAACAGAGAAAACTGAGTCTGGTTCGCAAACCGAGACAAGGCACAGAAGAGGGTTCGGAAGTCCGGAGGCAGGGCTCACGGCCGCGACTCTGAAACTTCTGAACAAGCACATTATGCAACATCACCGAGCGCTCCATTGGTGACATCTGAGTCTTAAGGTCGGTCAAAAATGGGGTGTCTACACAGAGCTTGAGGGCCGAGTGATGTGAGAACCACAAATGAGAAAGGGTGGGAAACACTACCCGGTGAAACAGGCTCCATGTGCACGTCTGTGTCGTGTCTTTTGTTTTATTTCGATTCTTGTTTTGAGTCGTTTCGAGTGTTACTCGATGTGTCTAGGTTGTGTGCCTTTTATTTCCTTGTTGAGTCGTTTTGCTATGTTCAGTCGTAGGCCCAATACCTGGTCGAAAACTCATCTCTCAATTTCAAAAATAAAATCGTTTTGTGCTCCGAGTGCCGTGCCGTTCTCCACATCTGTGCAAAACGAGATTTGTTCTTTCGAAAACTGCAGGGTTTAACCCAGGTCATGTGAGAACAGTGAAATCAGGGCCTCTCTGAAGCTATATAGGTTCTGGACTGCAAAGCAAAAGAAAAGAGGGAAAATCGAAGCATTTGAGTGTGTTTAACCTTCAGCAAATTCCGTGATTGTACTCCGGATGTACCTCCTCAGGCCTTGTCACTACTCCGAAGTATGAGTGTATCTCGACCCCAAGCTTAAGCCTGCTTCAAGTCAGAATGGCAATTAAAGCAGCGATAGATGTTATCTCTCTCTAATATGAACAGGGTGTGCCCGTTTTTGAGCTGAATGTGTTGCAAACCCCTCCGAAAGGTAAATCGGAGGTCGCGTTTTTATCTGGTCTCGTTAAGGCTTTTATTCCCTCATTCGGCATTTTGTTTCAAATATGCATTGTCACGCACATTCCACTTGCATTGTTATGCATCCTTCCACCCGCATTGTTATGCACTTCTCATGCTTGCATTGTGATGCACGTTCCAATTGCATTGTTATGCACCCACTTCACTAGCATTGTTATACCTATTCATTGCATTGATTATGCACATCTATCTCGCATTGTTATGCTCATTACTTGCATTTTTATGCACCAATTCACTTGCATTTATCATTCTTTCTCGTCGCGCGTGCGACGGGTTAGACCCTCTTCGGTTAAAAGCGTTCGGAATACGTTCCAATGCTTATACCATTCTGAAACTCTGGGATACGTCCCTATGTTTCTCCCCCTTCGGTAAAGGCGTTCGGAATACGTTTCAATGCTCACACCATTCTGAAACACTGGGATACGTCCTTATGTTTCTCTCGCTTCGGTTAAAAGCGTTCGGAATACGTTCCAATGCTCACACCATTCTGAAACACCGGGATACGTCCCTATGTTTCTCCTCCTTCGGTTAAAAGCGTTCGGAATACGTTCCACTGCTTACACCATTCTGAAACACCGGGATACGTCCCTATGTTTCTCCCCCTTCGGTTAAAAGCGTTCGGAATACGTTCCACTGCTTACACCATTCTGAAACACCGGGATACGTCCCTATGTTTCTCCCTCTTCGGTTAAAAGCGTTCAGAATACGTTCCAATGCTTACACCATTCTGAAACACCGGGATACGTCCCTATG
Source organism: Camellia sinensis (assembly GCF_055761805.1). Classification (NCBI taxonomy): domain Eukaryota; kingdom Viridiplantae; phylum Streptophyta; class Magnoliopsida; order Ericales; family Theaceae; genus Camellia; species Camellia sinensis. The sequence continues at coordinate 91,781,643 of NC_138965.1, forward strand.
TTTCTCCCTCTTCGGTTAAAAGCGTTCGGAATACGTTCCAATGCTCACACCATTCTGAAACACCGGGATACGTCCCTATGTTTCTCCCACTTTGGTTAAAAGCGTTCGGAATACGTTCCAATGCTCACACCATTCTGAAACACCGGGATACGTCCCTATGTTTCTCCCGCTTCGGTTAAAAGCGTTCAGAATACATTCCAATGCTCACACTATTCTGAAACACCGGGATACGCCCCTATGTTTCTCCCGCTTCGGTTAAAAGCGTTCGGAATACGTTCCAATGCTCACACCATTCTGAAACACCGGGATACGTCCCTATGTTTCTCCTCCTTCGGTTAAAAGCGTTCGGAATACGTTCCACTGCTTACACCATTCTGAAACACCGAGATACGTCCCTATGTTTCTCCCCCTTCGGTTAAAAGCGTTCGGAATACGTTCCACTGCTTACACCATTCTGAAACACCGGGATACGTCCCTATATTTCTCCCTCTTCGGTTAAAAGTGTTCGGAATACGTTCTAATGCTTACACCATTCTGAAACACCGGGATACGTCCCTATGTTTCTCCCTCTTCGGTTAAAAGCGTTCGGAATACGTTCCAATGCTTACACAATTCTGAAACACCGGGATACGTCCCTATGTTTCTCCCCCTTCGGTTAAAAGTGTTCGGAATACGTTCCAATGCTCATACCATTCTGAAACACCGGGATACGTCCCTATGTTTCTCCCGCTTCGGTTAAAAGTGTTCGGAATACGTTCCAATGCTTACACCATTCTGAAACGCTGGGATACGTCCCTATGTTTCACATTCCTTGCGGAACACCGGGATACGTCCCTATGTTTCTCATTCCTTGCGGAACACCGGGATACGTCCCTATGTTTCACATTCCTTGCGGAACACCGGGATACGTCGCTATGTTTCTCCTTCTTTCCTAAATCTTGGGATACGTCCCTAAATCTTGGGATACGTCCTTAAACACCGGGATACGTCCCTAAACCTTGGGATACGTCCCTAAACACCGGGATACGTCCTTAAACACCGGGATACGTCCCCTTGATTCTTTGGATGATCATAAGTTATGTTCGGCTTCTTGTATTATCATTTGCATTTTGCCCCTGCCTGCGGGCATGCCTGCGGGCACATCTCTGTTTATCTTGTACGTTTGTCTAAGTCTTCGGCCTTGTCAAAAATGGGTCATCTCTGGGCTTTGACATTCACTCCCGTCACTTGTGACTTCCGAGTTCTGTCAAAGAGGGGCAACTGTAGACACCCCATTTTTGACCGACCTTGAGACTCAGAAGTCACCAGTTGAGCGCTTGGTGATAGTGCATAATGTGCTCGTTCAGAAGTTTCAGAGTTTTAGCCGTGAGCCCTGCCTCCGGATTTCCGAACCCTCTTTTGTGCCTTGCCTCGGTTTGCGAACCAGACTCGGTTTTCTCTGTTTCTTTTCCTGAGGGGAGGGAGAGGTCCCGTAGACCATCTCTCAGTGGCCGTGGGCTACATTTTGTGGCTGTAGGCCATTTTGCCCATTTCGGAGCCCGGTTCCCGATTTTTCGGAGCCGTTGGCCGTGTGCCTCGGTTCGGGACCGCTTAACCACCTCCATTTGCTTCGATTTTTGGCATACTTCTTATTTTCTCCCTTTTAAGGGACACTGAGGTCTGAGAGACCCACTTCGTGGTCGAATGCCACTTTCGGTGCTTAACAGGCAGTTTTCGGGGCCCCGAACTGCGCGTTCTGGCCCCCGAACATTCGTTTTGCATCGGTTTTCGTTCATTTTTGGCAGGTACCTCTGTTTCATTACCAGGAAGACTGTAGAAGGGTGGGAGGCCAGCAATTGTTTCAGCAACCATTTATATTCCTCCGGCGCCCTCCGACGCCCGTTTTTCTCACTTTCAAGCCAATGTTGACCACCCTAGGGCCACTTTCTTGCACCCAAAACCACATATTTGTGATGTACACACCTGGGAGGCCACCACTAATGTTGCTTGACCTTTTTGAACCCCTTCTAAAAGTGGGTTGTTCTCTCTCCTGGGTCACTTTCTCCAGTTTTTGACCACATGGTTGTGTTGTGCACACCTGGGAGGCCACCGATATCATATGGTCGGCTACTAATTCTCATTGACCTTTTTGACCCTTGGCCGGCCGGCCATAAGAGGTGGCTGGCCGGCCACCTGCAACTTGGAAAACTGGCCGGCCATGATCCTCAGGGTTGGTACATTACAAATATGTATTCATTTTTCCCAGATTTGGTATCCGGGAGGGGGTTGCCATTTTGGAGGGAAACTTGGTTGGTTTTCCTGCCACTTTTTCCCTCCTTTTCTCTCCCTCTTTGGTCTATATAACTGGCCTCCAGCATTGGTCTTGAGGGTTGGAAAAATTACCTAAAAGCCTTGTATACACATCTCCCTCCATCTCTCTCTTTCAAGCTCAAACAACCAAGTTCTACCCCTTTTTCTTCATCACTACCTAGCATCACCACCACTACTCCATTTCCAGCAGCTTGGGGGGCTTTCCAGCAGCTAGGAGGCATCACTTCTCAAGCCAAGAGGCAACCAAGGGTTGGTCTTCAAGGGTAAATGTCAATTCCCTCTTTCTGAACTTAATTTTGCAACATTTTTCTAGCTATTTTGCTTGTTGTTTTGAGCTCCGACCAAAACTGAAAGTACCCTTTATTTGAGCTCTATTTCATGTTTCATTAAGGGAATTTTGGCATTTGAGGTCCCCATCTTGCACTTCCTTCTTTATCTCTTCTTTAGGCCCTAATCTTGCATGTTATTTTTGGCCTATATGTAATCTGTTTTGGGGCATGTTATAAATTGTAAGTGAGCTTATTTTGAGCCCTTCTTCAATATTAAAGAAGGGCTCATTAATGTTTGGGACCTCCATGTGCCACTTGTCATTATACCCCTCTTTGGTTCCCTTTTTTGCATGATTTATTAGCCTATTGTGTCTCTGTTTTTGGACCTTGGTCCGAACTGAAAGTGGCCATATTTTGACCCCCTTGTCATGTTTTGTTAAGGGTATTTGACCGTTTGATGAATTTTTTGTATACTTTTTGTTTTGACCTCTTTTGGGCCCTACCTTGCATGGCATTTTGAGCACACTTGTATATTGTTTTGGGGGTTTCCATAAACTGTAAGTAGTCATATTTTTGGTCCCTCTTTAGTGATGTAGAAGAGTCTTTTTCTGTTTGGGCTTTTCATCTACCACTTGCTTCATTGCCTCCCTTGCGGAGCCATTTTTGTATGATAATTTAGTCCCATTTGTGCTTACTGTTCGGCCATGCTTTGAACTGTAAAAATGCTTATTTCGGGGCTTCCTTGCTTCTGTCTTTTCATTCCATGTACCAATTATGCATGCTTTGTATAGCTGTAAGCCATTTCATGTACCTAGTTTTGCATTTCGGGAGAAATTCCATGCATCGGGTGTCATTTCGCCTTGTTTCGGGGCTGTTTTGCCCCTCATTTTGCTACTGATTTTTGCATGTTTGCATTCCATGTCTTTTCCATGTCTCATTAGAGTGGCATTTCGGTGCTTGAGGGTCGGTCCTCGGTTTGCGTGCACGCGTGCACGCATTTCGAGTTGTCTTGTTTTCATCTGATGGCCTCCTATGTGAGTGTGGCTGAGGCTCTCTCATGTTGGTGTAAGCCCATTATTGCATTGCGTATGCCATTTCATCCATAGCATTGTGTATGCTCGGTTGTGTATTACCTCGTGCAGCGTGTATGCATTCCATAACATTGCGTATGTTAGGATTGTATCCTAGTTGCATTTCAAGCATGTCATGCATATTGCATCGTGTTCGGGATAGGAGTTAGCCCGGGCGCGGGAAACAAGGTACGTTTCGTACTCCGAGTGACGGAACGTATCTCAATTCCCCAGTCACCGACACTCCGGATTATCCATGATGGAGTTAGGTTTTGTTGTATTTATACGTGCATTCATTCTATATTGAGTTGCACAATTCGATCCCTCGGCCATCATGCATCGAGATGCGTGATTGGTGGCACGAGGATCGAGGCATGCATACATTTGTGAAAATACATTGCTATGCCCCTTTCCTGCTCTCTGTTACAGCAAGTTAAGAAACAGCAACTTTCCTGAGCTTGGCGCGCTTTCCAAGGATAATAGAAAAACAGAGGCTAATTGGGGCATTCCAGTGGATTTCCGCACAAGGCAGCCCAGACATGCATCATTCATCAGAGTCAAGGCAGCCCCTGGCTTGCATGCTAGTTTACAGCTTTCTTAGTTAATTTGTAAATTAATTAGGAATTTGTTTATATTCGGACTGTATATATTTGGACTGTAATATTTGAACTGTACTATTCTTTCATTTGGGACTGTATTATTTATTCGGACCCTCTATGCGAGGGCATAATTGTAATAAGTGTGCGTGAGTGTGATGTATGTCTTCCAACCCCACGTCTTTCTTCCCTTTTATTTACCTGCTTATGATGGTTAGATTAGGGCATATTTCAATTAGCATACAGTATGATAGCATGTTTGCATTCATTCATCTGTTTTGCATGCACCGGGCTCGGCGCATCATACTAACTGCATTGTATTTTCAATTCCAAATTGAATACATGTTAGCTGTAGCATTTCATATGCCACGTTTAGAATAGCCGAGCCTGCTATAGTTTGCATTTTTGAATGTGTTGCATTAGGCATTTCTGTATACTTAGGATTCATGCATGATTTCTGATGAGTTTTTGTTTTGGCTTGGAGTACTCGGTGAGTTTTATGCTTTAGCATCCTTGCATGCGTGTGAGTGACTGCCATGAATAGCATGCTTACCATGAGGCTATTTGCTTATGTGATATAACTGCCTGAATGCCTGTGGGTGAAGGTTGGGTTAGTTGGATTGGGACAATTCATCAAATGTTTGTTTTAAGCCCACTAGATAGTGGCAAAACCATCTTTTCTAAGCCCACCCGAGGGTGGCAAAATCTGCATTTCAAGCCTACTTGCGAGTACCAAACCATCTTTCAAAAACAAACATGAAATGTTTCGTTCCAATTCAGGCGACCCAGTCTATACTTGTATGCTGTGCGCATCACATAGTAATCTAGGCTAATAACCGGAATAAGAACACACAATGTTTTCAAAATTTGATATCATGGTTAGTAGAGGCCGATCTTTGATCGGGCGAGCGGGGGTGCTCACGAAGTGACCTTCCCCAATCGTACCCAAGTTCCCGAGCCGAGGCAACTTTGGTGATGACGGACACGTGGCCTTAGGCAAACGAGTCAGGGTTTCCTAAATTTCCCAAAAATAAAATATTTAGGTGGCGACTCTGTATCTGGCAAAGCAGTCCATGTTTGGCACTTCTTTCAAAAATCTGTTTTTCTCAAAACGATTTGCCGGATTTGGACTCTTTGGTTTAGATTGAGAACCATGACAATTTGAGAGTCCTGAGCTGTAGTGACCCCAAATGAACGGAACGGGAGCTCGTTCCTCCCAGGGCGTTCGGGGACGTCTACAACTGTGTCTTCCATCAACAAACTTGTCATGACACTGACAGTTGTTTTCATCTTTGCCATGAAATACAAGATGTGATTGACAACGTGCTTATCGCCGCATGAAGTCCCACAACGTCTATCGGCATTGGATCAATGAACTGGGGGCATAATGTAACTATTTGATCGGGGATGAACCACCTGCTAATGGCATTCATTTTATCCCAGATATGGCGGATGACACGCACTGTTTTGAATAATTTATAAATGTTGTTTATTGTACTTTCTGACTTGGGTATTGAGTCAGTTCTGTTGTGTTGTATTGAGTCTGTCTTGTTGTATCGAGTCAGTCATGTTGTGTTAGAGTCAGGTGTTTTCAGGGGTGTTACCTCGGACATCACTATCTTGTTTTGTGTTTGTCTTTTACACTCTTTCTTTTGCGTCTGTTTCTACCATTGGTCCAGTTGTACTAGAAGATCTGAATGGAATGGTAGTAATTGACCAAAACTATGCCTTTTTTGTGACTTGAAATCATTGCATTGACCTAAGTTTTTCAAAACTCTTCTAACACTATGATGAAAATAAAGAGGAAGGAATTCCTCAGGATTTGCAAACATTTGATCAACGGAGAGAAAGAGAGGCATGCTAAGCCCTTAATGAATGAGATCATGTTTGTTAATGTGAGTACTGAGAAAGATCCTAGCTTGATCCAGATTGGTTCTACATTGTCTTCAGTACAAGCGACTAGTCACTTTCTTAAAAGATTTCAAAAACTATTTTGCGTGGTCCTACGAAGACGTACGTGGAATTGATCTTGAGATTGTGCAGCATAGGATCGTTCTCAGCCTCAAGACTCGACCCCTTTTCTTTCAAACCATGAACTTTGATTCATAATGTTCAACGATCAATCACAATGTAAGGCTTGCATGGTCGGATTGGAAGAAGCTCTTGAACTAGGGGTAAGAAGGTCAGATGTCATCAAAGGAAGCTTGCATAACTGGATTGGAAGAAACCCTTGAATTAGGGGCAAAAATGTCAAGATCAAAGGTTCAAAAATGGGTCACTTCTCAAACCAATGGAGATCAACAAGAAAGCCAAATTTCAGAAGCTGGAAGAAGAAAGTTTTTATTGAAAGACAACTGAGTTTCTATCCACAACACTAGGGGAAAATTCAGACCCGATTGGATGGACTCCTACATTATCAGCGAACAACAACCATTCTGCTAGATTTAGATGGCTTCGAGATCTCAAAACCGATCAACGTGGACAAGTTAAACTTTTCTATCCTTGAGAGGCTCGCTGCGCCGAAAACCCAGAAGGGCGACCCAGGCAAAAATTAGAGCAAGAAAAAGGAAAAAAAAAAGAACAAAAAGAACAAAAATTGAAAAAAAAGAGAAAAATAAAGAGAAATGAAGAGAAAAGGAAAAATAGCTCGCAAGGTTGAAAACCCAGAAGGGCGACCTTGGCAAAAGTTAGAGCACAAAAGGAGAGTGTTAACACCCGAGTGAACCTCAAACCCAGAACTACGTATGGCCTGACTCCCATCTTTGGGATACATAGGCAACTTCATCTTGAAGTTTGGCCCCAAGCATTTTCAACCTGCTTGGCTCATCCATGTTGATTGGCTTATCCTTGTTCAAATTGGCTATCCTATCCATGTCCAATTGGCTCATCTTCGTTAAAAATTGGTTGTCCTATTTCGTTACAAGATTCAGCTGCAAGACAAATCAAATTCCAATCTGAGGTTGTGCATCTCAAGAGTTAATTCTTCGTTGGTCAGGTAGTGGCCATTTGCAAAAATAGTTTTTGAGGATTTTTTTAATGAAGTTGCCTAATTCTCTTGAAAATTATTCCATTTGTTTCAAAACTGGACCAATCCTTGGACCCAAAGAAGAAAAAAATTTTCGTTCTCACAACCTGACTTGCATGATTTCAAATCAGAAAGTCAAACAAGCATGTTAATCTAACTCTCATGTTGATCAAAATTGTTTTAGTAGAAAGCCAAAAACAAAAAATGGTCAAAATGATGAACTAGGGGCACAGTCGAGTCAGGTTTTTTGTCTTTTCCCCATTATCAACGTATTCGCCAGAAAGGGCACAACTGAAGCTAACAGCAAAAGGCCAAAAGCTCTTTTATCCTCTAAGCAGTGAGGTATCAGGCCAAGTGTGAAGTACAAACTAGAAATGGAGCTGGATATTCGACCCCCTCATCTAGACGGGTTCGATCACACTCAAATTGGCATTTGACCAGAAATGGGGACGTAGAAAACGCAATGTGTGAGACCAATCAATTGTATGCCTGGACGGTGGGACATGCTGTAATTCATCTCGGTCAAGCTAAGCCAAGAGCATCATCAACCGATGTCAATTGCAGATCTGTTGCGCATCTAGTCGCATCACAACCCCTCTGTGGGAAAGCTCACTAGTTGTGAGCGAAAGAAGGAGAATCTAGTAGAATACTAGGGGCAATACATTGGTAAGTCTGGATAGGGGGTTTAGATGAAATTGATTAAATTGGCCTGAGTATCCAAGGTGAAAGACCTAAAACACGCGCGGAGGAGGTACCATGTGCCTTTCGGTTAGCTACCGGTAAAGTGGGGGATTTTGGTAGTGCTAGTTATGCCTACTTGCAGACACCAACCTAGGGATTACCTGAGTCGTATTTATCGCCCCTTGCACTTGATTTAAAATTATTGAATTGTTAAAATTTTAAGATTTCTTGTGCATGATGGCTTTCAAAGGATGAAAATGCAACTTTCTTTTAAAAGCATAGCATGGCATGCACATTTCATTTAATGAGGCTTGTATAAAGTGTATGTAATTTGTTAAGAAGTTCCTACTAGGCTTGTGCTTACCTCTATGGGATGTTTCGCAGGTAAAGATGTGGTGATTCCTCCGAATTAAGGGCGTGGATGTGTATGTTGAGGGCACAAGGCTCTTGTTTTGTTGTGATTATATTTTTTTTGCAAGCCAAGGGCTATATTTGTATGGGTTCAAGTAACCATTTTGTGTAATCGGGCTTAAGCCATGGACTTTATAGCCCTTGAGGGCATTTATTTATGTTTGGTTGGATGTTCTACATGCTATGGATTCATGTACTATAGTCGTTGAATGTACATTCGCATGTGGAACTACTTTGTAAATCTCTTATGTTTATTGATGCATGTGTCAGAGATTTATTTTGGTTTACCGTAAGGAGCAGTGGTTAGTGTACGTTTATTGTGTTTTTTATTAATTATTATTTTTTTTTTGGGGGGGCTTTATAGGGAGCATATGTAAACGATATTTTTTTTTTTTGGGTAACTATATGTAGACGATGTTGAGATAGGAGGTAGAGGCTAATAGTAGAGTGGACGACATTGAAAGGCAATGCAATTTGTGGGTGAATTTGCAAATGAGAGAAAGAGAGAAAGGATCTTGTGATCAATTTAGAGATCATTTGGATTTCATTAATCACATGTATAAATCAAAGAGAGAGAGTGATACGTGTTGGTATTTGGATTTGGATTTAGGTTTGTATTTAGATTTTAAAATTTTGGGTTATGGGTAGAAACAAGAAAAGTAGTATTTTAAGTATTGAAGTAAGAAATTTATGAAAGTTAATGAGGGTTAAGTGTGATTTATTCATTTTATATCCGTGGCTATCAATTGTATTTTTTCCCCTCTAATTTGGATTGAAATTGATTTTAGGAAAAAATTGTAACCTGTTATTCTTTTTTTCTTCAAATAATACGAATTAAATTATGAAACCTTAAAAAGAAAAAAAAAAGAGAGGTGTAATTTATCCTTTTAAATACAAGTAATATTAAATTACAATAAAATATACTTTGTTTTTTTGTGGCCCTTTAAATTTGTTTGTTTGTTTATTTAATTTAATTTATTTTTCATTTTAACCTTTACGCTTTTAGTTTGTTTTCAATTTACTCCTAAAATTAATTTTTATTCAAAAGTAGATACAAAATACTACGTTAACTATCAAATAGCATAAAATATATATTATGTTAGATTTAGATTTGAGTTAGAGGTGTGAGTTATATATAATAAAATATTTTTATGTCATGTGATTTTCAATTTATTATTTTTTATCTAATTTTGAACAAAAGTTAATTTTTAGAGTAAATTAAGAAAAATTTAAAAAATAAAAAAAATGAAAAAAAAAATGGACGGGTCAAATAAAAAAACAGTCAAACATAGAAAAGACAAAATATAATTTATTCAAAATATAATAATGGGAAAAACAAGCAGTATATCATTGGGTTTTTTTTATACCGATATATCATTGTCTGAAATTGATTATTTTAATAAACTTTTCACATTTTATACAAAGATATATAAAAAAAATAGAGAAAGTAACGTGGGGGTATTTTGTCTTTTTTATTTTTATTTTTATTTTTTTCTACTATTTTAGTATGCAAAATTTTCATCCCAAAAAAGGCCCACCAGACATGCACTCCGAGGCATAATTTGAAGAAAATCGACAAAAAGAAAGAACATCTTCAATTCAACCCTCCGCTCCTCATGTACATCTCTTCTTCTTCTTTTTCATCACGTCGCTCGGTCTTTTTTCCCTTTATTTATATTATTCAATGCTTAGGAATTTATCAGCTTATTGTGAATTAGGTTGCCTTTTTCTCTGAGAGTTGTTGTTATGGAATTAGCATTTTAAATCAATTCGGATAATTGAGAATAAATGTGCTGTGTTGTAGACTAGTAGTTTGTTATAATTTCAAATGTTTAATCCTTCAATTATTTGCCTTCATTCAATTATCAATTTCATTCCTTCCTGTCAACACTGTTTGTGTGCTCTTTGCTTCGGCGAATCTCATGCCACCTGGACTGGATATGGTTGTTCTTCGCATATTCTCCTAACTATCAAATAAGGGGACTTTGGCTAGAAACTATCAAAAAATTGGATACGGATTAGGGGACACCACATATTCCTTAATTTTAGCATTAGTGAGCATGGCAAACAAATGAATCTTCCCATATGGACATTTATAATTCACAAATCTTTAAGTTTGTTTAGGTGAATTTGTGAAAGTTTATCCGATTAATTTTGCTTTTTTCAAGATAGTTTTTATTTATTTATTTTTTATTATTCAAGTGCATTCTCTCTGAATTTTGATAGTATTCATTAATCATATAAAAATTGTTATACATATTTTATTTCTTCTAGGATCTTACAATTCTTGATTTGATGATCCTATCTAGGCTGGTAGAATCTCAAAACAACAATCTTGTCTCATCCCTAATTTTTTACAACCTTGCTTCCTGTTGATAAGGATTCAAGGTGTAGCCCGACTTTTTCACGCCCCGTCTTAGAAGCTCGAAAGAAGCCCTACAGTTCGGACTCCCGTGGTTCTGAATCTAATATCATAAGTGCAATGTGAAATTGATAAACACCAAAGAGTCAAAATCCAGTAAATCATTTTGGAAAACTGATTTTGAATAAAAAATGCCAAAATTAGACTACTTTTCCTGATACAGAGTCGCCATATAAATGTTTTATTGTTGGGAAAATTTAGGGAATCCATGACTCATACCAAAGGCCACGTGTCCGTCATCACCAAAGTTGCCTCGGCTCGGGAACATAGGTACGAGAGGGGAAGGTCATGAATTGAGCACCCCCGTTCGCCCGATCGAAGATCGGCCTCTACTAATCATGATATGAGTTTTTATAAACATTATGTGTTCTTGTTCCGATTATTAGACTAGCTTTACTATGTGATGCACACAAGCAAGTATAGACTAAAATTGCAAGAATTGGAACAACTCAAGTCATGTTTATTTACGAAAATGGTTTGAATTTGCCACCTTAAGTGGGCTTAAAGATGCGAATTTTGCCACCAAACATAGTGGGCATAAAACAAGATTTGCCACTCAACAAAGTGGGCTTAAAACGCACGTTTGTTGAATTGTTCCAATTCAAACAACAAGCCTTCATCCATAGACATTCAAACAATTTAACATTTAAGCACATAGCCTCATGGCAAGCATGTTAATCATGGCAACATTTACACTTTATGCAAGTATGCTAAAGCGTAAAAACTCACCCAGTACTCCATGCCAAAACAAAAACTAGTTAGAAAGATGTATGATCCTAACTATGTTAAGTGTCTAATGCAACACATGCAATATGCAATTAATAGGGTCAGCTACTAATATGGAATATGATTTGACTTGAACAACATGCGATTGAAACATGAATTCAAATAAGTATTGTAGCGACAATGCAATTGAATGATGCGCCGAGCCTCGGTGCATGCAAAACAAGATGAATGGATGCAAGCATGCGATATGCTAATTAAAACATGACCCTAATCTAACCATCAAAAGCGGTTAAGTAAAAGGAAGAAAGGCGTGGGGTTGGAAAATATACACACATGCACGCACACTTATTACAACATTACGCCCTCGCGAAGGAGGGTCCGAATGAATAAGCTACCCAACTAGCTATACTAATTAAGCTAACTAACTATTACAAACTGGAAACTAATTAACTATTTTAGTTAACTAATTACAAAACGAAATTGAATAACTAGTTAAACTAACTAATTATTTACAATACTTAATTAATTACAACATGCACTTGATCTACTGCTAATTAAAATAATTAGCTAATCCCGGGAAGTGAAGGATGCATTCATGCTCGATTCTTCACCTAAAAAACCACTGTCTTGCTACTGAATGCCGCTGTTTGCACATTTGATCATTGAAAATTCTGCGCACTTCCAGAACACCTCTACTCCACCTCAACAACACATTATGAAAATTTCATTGGTGGCCGACAAGGGGCCGGTCAGCTGCCATTGGTGGCCGGTCGGCTGCCATTGGTGGCCGATCGGCCACTGGTGGTGGCTGTTGGCTACTGCTGGTTTGAACTTCATTGCTGTAACAGAGAGCAAAATAAAGCAAAACAGTGCATTTCTCAGGGGTTTTTTGCACACTTTGCCTCTCCTTTTCATGGGGAAATCAAAGGAGGGACAATCTTTGGTTCACAAGCCATCAATCAAGAAAATTCATTGTATGATGGCTTGTGAAACCAATTGTGCAAGTTCAATAAATGCCAAATGATACCAAAGAGACCATCACCCTATCATGCATGATCAAGGGCAATAGAGACCAAGGAAAGTGGCACATTTCATCACTTTTGAGTATGTAATGTCCTATTTTCCTTGTGTTAAAATTAACATCCGATTTGAACACACGCAATGCAACACAAAGATATGCTTATCTTGCCTCTTTTACTTGTCAATTTTGTCTACTCATTTTAATTACCAAATCATTCATTAATCCATTAAGTCCATTGGTGAGTGTCCTCTAACAGAAGGAGGGCTCGAACCTCAAGTTTCTTTGGGCATGAAAGAGGCATTACACTGTTGGTAAAGAACCCCCTAAGGTATTAAACCATTAGGTGTAGCACCTCCATTTTCACACTTACGCAAACAAGTGGTTTGAAACCACTTTCAAAACAAAACCAAAAGGTGAAGAAATGAGGGAGATTGCGGAGATTATAAGTGCTGAAATGAAGTAGAAAAAGCACTAAAACATACAATCAACTCACACCAATGATCGTTAAATCCTTAAAACACTAAGCTAGTAAAAGATGTTACACTACAACTATGCAAAACAAGACTCAAACGAACTAACCATCCCAAAACAAAGTTAAGGTTATTTCAGAGGCTAAAACATGCTGGACTTGAGCCAAGTTAAGCTAGAAAAACATGCTAACATGCGAAACTAACTAGGCATGCAAACAAGACACAAGGAGGGGAGGCGAACCCCTCCAAATTTGGACCTCAAAATAAGTTTTTTACCACTGAAAAACCTCTGAAATTCAGTGGTTAAATGGCCCCAAAAGGTTGATTTGAAAGTGATGAATAAAGGGACCAAAGCTTTACAAACTAATAAGAAAGAAATGGTGAACCACTCCCTAACTAAAAAAGGGCTCAAACCAGCACTTTTAGGCTACAAAAAAAGAGTTTTTCTCAGTTCAAAACCAGCCGCAAAACAGTAAGAAAAGATGGTAAAACAAGCTTGCAAAACAAAGTAAACAAGACAAGTAAACTACCTCTTGAAGCAAAGAGCAATTCTAGGCACAAAATAAAGCTAAAACCACCTTCAAGAGCTCCAAGAAGACTCCAAGTAACCTCAACTCAAAGGTAAGAGGATTTGATTTAGGATGTGTATGCAAAAGTGTAGAGAAAACAAGCAATTAGGCACAAAATTGTAAGAGAGAGAGAGAGAGAGAAATATGGAGAGAGATTTTTTCGTTGAATTTTCTAACCCTCAAAAATGGGGGAGGAACCCCCCCTATATATAGAAGAACATGCATTGAGCTTATAAACATCCTACCATACATTTGTAGGGAGATGCAGCTGTAGCAGCGCCCGCGTGGGCCTCGATGCTACAGTTCGGACTCGATTTGTGTCACGGTTCTAAATCTGAACCAAAGAGTCCAAATCTGGCAAATCGTTTTGAGAAACAGATTTTTGAAAAAGTAGTGCCAAACATGGACTGCTTTGCCAGATACAGAGTCGCCACCTAAATATTTTTAAATGGGAGAATTTAGGAAACCCTGACTCGGTGCCGAAGGCTACGTGTCCGTCATCACCGGAGTTGTCTCGGCTCGGGAGCTTGGGTACGATCGGGGAAGGTCAGCTATGAGCACCCCCTTTCGCCCGGTCCGAAGACCGGCCTCTACTAACCGTGATATCCGTTTTTGAAAACTTTACGTGTTCTTATTCCATTTATTAGCCTAGAATTACTATGTTATGCGCACAGCAAACAAGTATAGACTAGATTGCCTAATTTGGAAATAAACATTGCATATCCGTTTGGTTTGAAAATGCTTTGGAATTTGCTACTCGCAAGTAGGCTAAAATACGGATTTCAACGAGTTTTTCCAACTCAAACAATCCGGCCTTCACCCACAGGCATTCAAAACAGTTTAACACATAAGCATCTAGCCACATGTTAAGCATGCTGTCATGGTAACATTCACACTCATGTGATATGCTAAAGCGGAAACACTTACATAGTACTCCGTGCCAAAACAAAGAACTTGTTAGCAAACATGCATGATCCAAGTCCATGTTAAAAATGGCTAATGCAACACATGCAAAGTGTTACTAGAATAGGCTCGGCTATCCTAAACATGTCATGTGAAAATGCACAATTAACACATATTCAGTTTGGGAATTGAAGTATTGATGCAATTAGCGTGATGTACCGAGCCTAATGCATGCAATACAAATGCATGGATGCACACATGCATAGCATAAGGTATGCTAAATTAAACGTGCCCTAATACTAACCATTAAAGCGGGTAAGTAAAAGGGAAGAAAGAAGGGAGGTTGGAAGACATACACACCACCCACACACACTTATTACAGATTTGCCCTCGCTCGGAGGGACCGAATAAATATTACAAATTAATTAACTACGCAAGCTAATTAAATATTACAAATTAATTAATTAACAAATTAACTAATTTAGGAAAACAGTAAAACGTCTCGAGAAGCGCGCCGCCATGCGCAAGCTGCCTCTGTTTTCCTCCCTTTCCTCCTCTGGAGGTTGTCAAAACCTCAGGACTACATCCTTGGACAGAGGGGATCATCACCGGCTAGATGAAATTTCCACCGGCAGTGTTGTATGGCCATCGGCACAAAGTTGAAGCTGTCGGCAGAGAAAATAGTGCCGGTCGGCACATTACACTGCCGGTCGGCAGAGTATTCCTGCAGAACCTGCAACTCACAGCAACAGAGGGCAAAACAAGGCATGGCAGCATATTTCAAGGCATGTATGCACCAACCATGTCTCTTATCATTGTAATGACTCAAAGGGACATGTGCCTCGGTTCTTGGACCACCAATCACGCATTTCCATGCATGATGGCCCAAAGAACCAAGTATGCAACTTTGGTTTCAAATGCAATGCAAACCAATCAAACAAAACTCCCAATCCCTATCACCCAAGTCAAGGGACAAGGCATGCATGCAAGATGCAATGCAACTTAGGCATACAAGCTAGGAATGCGACATGACATGGCAAGGCACTTATGCAATCATGCAAGCATACATAGGGCAATGCAAATGGATGGCAAGATGGACTTATACATGAATTAGGCAGCTCTAAAATAGGCCTAAAACAGTAGCCATTGTGCTAAAAGGTGAGGGCTAAATGGCATGCACACACACATGCACATAAGGACCAACACTTAAGCATAAATCAAACAACATTCAAGCACACTTGAAAGAAGGAAACATGGACAAATTAGCATGCAACATGAGCCTTAAAATCATGTTATAAAATGATGCCAAATCAAGTTATAAATCAAGTCAAGCATGCAACAAATAGTCCAAGTGTTCAAGGCAAATCAATAAGGCATTGAACTACACTTATCATGACCAAACATGGCGTGCATTAAACAACTAAAAACAGATTTTTAGCATGTTAAAACAAGGCCAAAAGACTCCTTAGATGGCATCTAAGTGGCCCAAATACAAAGGCATACACCATGACCAAAACATGGAGCATTGCAACACATGCTTTCAAAGCATTAAAGAGGCATGCAAGGTAATCAAACAAGCACGGAAATGGGACTGAAATAGCATGTAGGATGATTCCAAATCACCAAAACAATGCAAAGATGGCATGCTACACATGCACATACTCAAGGCCAACAAGCCCAAATACAAAGGAGCTATATAATGCATGCAAAGATCAACCCAAACGATTATGGACAGAGCTAAAACATGTCAAAATAAGCACATAAACTTCACAAATACAAGCCTAAAACATGCTCCAACAAAGGCTAACAACCTAGAACATGTTAAGGCACAAATAGGGCATTACATGGCAACTATGCTAAACATGCATGGAGTTCCCAAAACCAACTTGAAATCATGTTATATCATGGATATATAAGCATGAAAAACAAACCAAATATGCTCAACACACACTCAAGCATAGGCTTCCTTAAGAGGCCAAAATAGGTCCTTTTCAAGGACAACAAGGAGAGGGGGTGGCCCTCTCCTTCTTGGGACTTCAAAGCATCATCTTCACCACTGAAATCCCTCAAGATTTCAGTGGTGAAGAGACCTCAACACCAAAATCCCGGAGCTAGCACAAAATGGCTCAAAATGAAGCCTTTTGAGGCCTAAGGGTGGTCAACACCCCTCAAACAACAAAACACTCTTAATAAATAATAAAGAGGGCTTAAAAATAGAACTTTTTTATGTTATACAATAATCACAAAAACAGCTCGAAGACTAGTAGAAAATTGATGCAAGAATGGGAAAAAAAAGGACTAGAATCTCACCCTTGATGCCTTCTTCAACAAAGATGCTCCAATGGCCTCCTTGAGCTTGAATCCAAGACAAAAACTTCAAAACACACTCTTTAGAACCTCAGCTCCAAGAGGAAGGTGAAACACTAGGTGTTTGTGTGCAATAGTGAGACACAAAACACCTAGTGTACAAAATGAGAGGAAAAGAGAGATAGGTGAGTGTATCTAACCCTAACCCTAGGAAAAACCAGAGCTCTCCTCTGTCTTCTCTCCTCAAAAATGTCTAAAGGCTCCCCCACTTGCCTTAGAGAGAGCTTCTCTCTATATGCCTCTTGTAAAGCTTACAAGACAAGCTTTGCAAGAGGGAGATCCCTCCATACACGTGTATGGAGGGGAGCAAAAGCTATACAGCTGTCTAAAAATATCTGCAAAAGCAGATGAACAGCAATCGGCTGGCAAAAAATGCCGTCTTGGCCAAACAAAGTGCCGACCGGCACAAAATAGTGCTGACCGGCAACAAAGAGTGCCGGCCGGCAAACTATATTGCCGGTGGCAGCAAAAACCAGCCGGTGGCATCTAGCCACTGCCGGTGATGGGTGGGGATGGTCTACAAGCCCCACCCTGCCCTTCCAAGGCAGGATGCAAGTGTTTGGTGCAAAACCAGACACTAAAAGGTCAAGTTCGGAGATCCTGAGACAAGGCGCGCGAGCCGAGGCCTCCGGGAACTCCAAACGAACACAAACAAGGATAATCACCGAGTGTTCAAACAGTGACGTCCAAGTCTTGAGGACGGTCAAAAATGGGGTGTCTACAGCAGCTCAATGTGCTAATAGCTGGCATAGCTGCCGACAAATATCTTGAAATATCTGGAAAAAGAGACTGGTGGCCAACCGGCCACACCAATGGCCGATAAACACAAGCCATGGCCGACAGCCTATGGTGGTGGCCGATAGGTCACCACAAGTTCCAGGCACCAAGTTTTGATCCAAAACAAGGCACATAAAGGACAAGGTTAGAGGCTCAAAGACAGGGTGTTCTGCCGAGGACTTTAGGCACTCAAAACAAACACATGCAACCATAATCATCAAATGCACAACTGATGATGTCTAAGTCTTGAGGATGGTTAAAAATTGGGTGTCTACAGTTGCCCCTTTTTGACAAAACTCGAAAGTCATGAAATGACGGGAGTAAATGTCAAAGCCCATAGACGACCCATTTTGACAAGGGCGAAGACTTGGACAAACAAACAAGCAAGACGAAAACGGTTGCGCCCGCAGGTTGTGTCACGCCCCACTTTTTATTACTCGAAGTCATTACCAAATTCATTAACTTAATTCAATTTCAAGGATGACATGCGGAAATAAACTCATACATTCAATCCGTAGAAGTGATTAACAATACTCTCATTCGTATGCAAAGTAAATATTACATGAACATACTTAATAAATTGCCCTTGGGCTTACATCACTTAAGGTATAAGAAGAAGGGTGTAACCGTTTTACAACAATGGCATTCCGCCAACATAACTGAGGCCCCGTGGCCAGTAAATAAGTATCCAAATCTTGCAGCTCAACCTGCTAAACACCTGAAAAAAAATTCAACAACGTGGGATGAACATATAGTCCAGTAGGGAACTCAACATGATCCTCAACAATAACAACTTACAGATAGCTATGATCATGAACACTCATTCTCATACTAGAATAGTAATGTGACAGTTTATACAAAATATATATGTATGAACTTTTCTCGAAAACAACCGTTTCATTCAACGCTACAAGTGGTTTGTCTTTCCTTTTTCCTTTCATTAACCCCCATTCCCAATCTTTCATAACATTAACAAATACTTAGGAAGTAATCACACTAAGCCCGATACTCTCTTCCATTTCCTATACATACTCAGATGTACCTTTTCAAACATGTTTATCTTAAAAACATTCGTTCTCCTCCACACTTTCCAAAAGACAAAAATGACGTTTTGGTTCGTTTCCATTACTATCATAACTATACATTCATATCTGTGCAAAAATATAAATTTACAACCCACCAACATGTATACAATCAACCAATGGAGTAACTCGGTCCTCTGAACTGTAACCAATCAAACCCATGATATTTTCAGTTACAACGAAACAACAACAATCCTATTTCGCTCTACTAGCTATGTGCGTAGTAAGCCAACAATACACCTCACTCAACAACATTAACAACAAGCCAGTTTACCAGGTGCTAGCTGGAGGGGTATGGTACCCTTGATTATTAGCACAGTCGGTTCTCCAGGCGCTACTTGGAAGGGTATGATACCTTTGATTCTAAGCGCGGTCAGTTCTCCAAGCGCTAGCTGGAAGGGTATGATACCTTTGATTCTCAGCGCGGGGCATAACACCAACAATCACATCCCATCAAGGCATAACCAACATGTATAATGCATATACACAAACTATCAAGACACCAGCGATGCGTTAAAGTATAAGAACACATGACCATCTCCTTCCGAGCAAATATACATATATGTAATGTATCTAGAACTTCATCACATGCGATGTTCAATTAATCAATGGCAAAATGCAAACCCGACAATTCTACACAACCGTGTCATCCTCCACCGATGACCAAGGACAAAACCTCTAGATGCATATAGTTAGTACATCTATTAAAAGACTCAAATATCATGAATCATAAACCCAACAACAATATTGACAAAAGAGATTTACATACAATGGTCAACAAACCCCCATTATAATTTACCCAACCAAAATATAATTTAGGGCTTTTCTTCTATTAACTACAACATGCTGATTTATATTTATTTTAGCCAAGACAACAATTACTGAAGCCAACCCATTCTCTACACAACCAACCCTAGGTTTATTTCATGATTTTCAAACAAATCCAACATGATACAATTTTCATGCAATACAAAAATTACCACATGTCTATCTATAGATGGAGTATTGAAAAAGAACAAGAAGAATCCCTACCTCAAATGGAGAACTCAAACGGAGAAGATGACCCGAAATCAAAGTGCTCCAAATCCCAAATTTCTTGGATCACAACGAAGCCCTTGACGATCAACACACTTCTTACAAAGGCCCAAGGTGAGGAAAACACTCTAGCTAGATCAATCCCAAGAGAGAAGTTAGGTTTTAGAGTGAGGTGCTCTCCAATGGAGGTTTTGAAAAAGTAAGAGAGAGAAAGGAAACCAAAAAGTGAACAAAAAGGTCGGATCTCAGCTTTATATAAAAGTCGCCCCGCTCGAGCGTCACTCACAGATCCCCGCTCGAGCGTTCAATCCCCCGCTCGAGCGGCGGATGCACGCTCCCAGAACTTTTGCAGAACAGGTCCCCGCTCGAGCGTCCAACTCCCCGCTCGAGCGTCACACACAAACTCCCGCTCGAGCGTCAAACCTCACGCTCGAGCGTCCAACACTACAGAGGAAGTACTAGGATGGTGATTTTCCTGCTCGAGCGCCGAAACCCCCGCTCGAGCGGAGAGGCCAAAAACTGGGCAAAGATTCTAAGTTCTAAAACATAACCAACTTATTCCCAACAAGTCCAACACAACCCAAAACTCTAAGATAAAGAGTAAGGCATAGAAAAGAGGATAAGACAACCACAAATCTGTGGAACCAAGTCCGGATTACAGTTCAATAACAACAGGGAATACCGGGATCACTATAACCTCCCCCCTTTAAAGAATTTCGTCCTCGAAATTAAGGATACGCCAAAACACAAGGCCAACAGATCACATAACACCAACACCCGAGTACTAGGAAAGAAACTACTCTCACTACAAACCTTTAATCCACTCTTACCAAGGAAGAGACTAACCGAGGGAACACGTTCCAAATGACAACACTGTAGGCATAAAAGCCACAACAAAATCAACCCTACTGAAACAGTTTACTCACATTTGACCAGCGCTTCAAGCTAAGTCACTATGCAACAACACGACCCAAGCAAACCTTTTGAGTGAACAATAAGAAAACATTTTCTTGCTCAAGAGACATTTCTCAAAGATAGTCAAATTTTCAATGCTGACGTTTCGAAATAAACTTTGCATTTTCCATGCGAAACTCAAAAACTTTGTATACATTTTTCACCAACACGGTGTTATCTAATACACAGTCATCCACCATTTATTTGTCAAAAATCATTCATTTGAAATTCCTCAAAACCCTTGAATTAAATCAATTTCTCAACAACACCCTTAGGTGGCCCAAATACTAGGAAAAGTTTTATTTTCCATTTCTTTCCAAAATAACACTATCAACAACCATCACGCACACGGTGATACCACAACCAACACAGAACATAACATTTCTATAATGATAGTTAATAGAAATAACAACAGCACTATCAACAGATAAGTATAAAAACTATATCACATTTTCAAAGATAAGCATATGAGCTTTATCTACACTACCACAACAGATAAGCATATTACACATTAACAGATAAGCATATTACCTGTACCCACACTTCACTAGACAAGCATATGAGCTGTATCTACGGAATTCATCCTCCATCTCCTCCCAATCCTATCCGGTTTAGAGGTACATCCCCCATCTTCCCCTAAACCGCGGAGTACATCCCCCATCTCCTCCTCTACACACAATGCATATAAACACAAAGGTTCTATACACAATCAATCAATACATAAAGTTAATGTATTCTATCAACCGTCAGGTTCAATGGCATAACATGTTCGATTAGTTTCAGTTTTCCTTAACCAACATATAAAGTCTACAACAAACGAGACTAACTTCAAGGTGACCGATGTCAACCCAAAACCCGATACCAACAAGCTGACTAAACAACTCAATAAACTCCACACTCAGTAATCCACACACTGATGTGCCACTAACCCCACACGCGGAGTTCCCCACACAAACCCCCAAATTTTGGAATCTCACTGGATCTCCTAAAATCAAACCACACCAACACTGTGTCTAAGGGAATTACTATCCCCCCCCCATGGCTACGTAGCAAGCCTGCTCATCTCCTTGACCGAAAACTGACTTGGTAAACCTTAATTACAACAACCCAATCATGAAGGACAATTTGACCGATGCTAATTTCGCCACCCTAGAACACAACCTGTTCTTCCTCTTAAGAATGCTGCCAGCCTCCACTCACAACCATACCCAACATTCACACATACCCTTGCCAGCATCCCGCAACTCTCAAAACCACCACATCTAACACATTCTCCCACGGATTCCCGTTCTCAACAAATAATCATTAAAGTGAATAAGGCACACAGGCCGTCACACAACTAACTCATCATACAGTACCAAGCAAGCAACAACATTAGGATCATTAACCCAATTAATAACTTCTCAATATAAAAGAGAGCTTAAAACCCATACATACTCCCCAATATCTGAGGGTTAAACAAACAACGAAGTACATATATATACGATACAAAAACATGGTGCCTCAGCATCCAACAGTACACCGGTCAACAACAAGATGATTCACATGATACACCACCGGCCAACAATAGAAAAGTCCCCCTCCAGGGTAATACTATCGGGCTACTTAATAAGTCGCCCCTCGCGAGGCTCCCGAAGCCTGGCCTGACTGTTTCTGGTACCGATAGCGCCCCGACTGGACTGGTACGACTGAGTCTAACTGGGTTTTGAAACACCCGAAGAACTTACACGCAAAGGACAAAAACGTCTACTATGGCCCTGCTGGCCACAAACGAAACAACCACCAGACCCCCTACTCTGAGACTGGTCTGAAACCTGCACCTCCCCGGACCTCCTAACAGAAGAGTCCGAAACCCCTGGTGAAGAAAAGGAACCAGCCCCTGACTGAGCATGTTTCCGCCTCCACCCCTTACTGAGCCTAGAGCGCTTAGGAACCGTAGGACTTACCAAAACGGTCTCCTTCTTAACCCCATCATCGTTCACCATCATGGCCTCCACATGGGCCGCTGCCTCGACTAAATTATAATAATCCTTCCAAAAGGATCCAGCTACCTTCTCCTGAATATCGAAACACAACCGCCTTTCAAACTCAAAACAACGACGCTCCTCTGTTGCCACCAACTCTGGAGCAAACCTCGACAAGCTAGAAAACCACATCTCAAACTGTGCCACAGGAGTATCATCCTGACGTAACTCCAAGAACTGATCCCTCAACCTTTCCCGAGTAGAAGGAGGGAAATACTTGGCCAAAAAGGCCTCGGTAAAAGCAACCCACGTGCTACCCACATTATTCTTAGCATACTTCCACCAATAACTCACATCACTCTTCAACTGAAAGGTTGCCAAAGAAACCCTCAACTCCTCATCTTCTACTCTGAGCATATCAAGAGTCTTGGTAATCTGCTCTAGCCAACTCTCTGCCTCCAACGGTTTAGCCTCCCCCACAAACTCTGGTGGACTGGAGCGAAAGAACTCCTTAGTAAGTTTGAGAGCATGCCCACTGCCGCCCTTAGTGTGAGCTAGGGTGTCCTGCACTGCTCTCACAATCTCACGTGCGACATCCTCGCCGACAGCCAATGCTGCAGCGGCAGGTACTAAAGGAACTGCTGTGCCTCTCCCGGCACTCCTGCTACTCATCCGACCTCTACTCCCTCTTGTAGACATCCTATTAAACACGAAGGCAAAACACACTTAGCGCAAAACACAATAGCCTTCTCCGAGGCACACTCCACTACTGTTAGGTTACAAGACACATTTAGTCTCAAAATTTACATCTCTATTGCATACAATCATTTAGACAGATAAACACATAATCGAATCAAGTCCACAAAGATAACCACTCATCCCGGAACTCTCGAGGAATTCCCATCAGAAACCACGTTGATCAGGCGTGTTTCCAAAAGGACCTCAAAGTAAGTTCACCGGCTATGAATATTATCCAGGAGACTGAATCCCATGCTCACATAAATGCAACACATAAGTCCTAACTTTCATGATATCTATATGCAACGTCCTCACAATACGTAGTAAACCCACTGTGGTAAAAACCACTTCCCACGAGCCCAAAGTATTCAAACCCGGCTGGCTCTGATACCAAGTTGTCATGCCCCACTTTTTATTACTCGAAATCATTACCAAATTCATTAACTTAATTCAATTTCAAGGATGACATGCGAAAATAAACTCATACATTCAATCCGTAGGAGTGATTAACAATACTCTCATTCGCATGCAAAGTAAATATTACATGAACATACTTAATAAATTGCCCTTGGGCTTACATCACTTAAGGTACAAGAAGAAGGGTGTAACCCTTTTACAACAATGGCATTCCGCCAACATAACTGAGGCCCCGTGGCCAGTAAATAAGTAAATCCAAATCTTGCAGCTCAACCTGCTAAACACCTGAAAAAAAAATTCAACAACGTGGGATGAACATATAGTCCAGTAGGGAACTCAACATGATCCTCAACAATAACAACTTACAGATAGCTATGATCATGAACACTCATTCTCATACTAAAATAGTAATGTGACAGTTTATACAAAATATATATGTATGAACTTTTCTCGAAAACAACCGTTTCATTCAACGCTACAAGTGGTTTGTCTTTCCTTCTTCCTTTCATTAACCCCCATTCCCAATCTTTCATAACATTAACAAATACTTAGGAAGTAATCACACTAAGCCCGATACTCTCTTCCATTTCCTATACATACTCAGATGTACCTTTTCAAACATGTTTATCTTAAAAACATTCGTTCTCCTCCACACTTTCCAAAAGACAAAAATGACGTTTTGGTTCGTTTCCATTACTATCATAACTATACATGCATATCTGTGCAAAAATATAAATTTACAACCCACCAACATGTATACAATCAACCAATGGAGTAACTCGGTCCTCCAAACTGTAACCAATCAAACCCATGATATTTTTAGTTACAACGAAACAACAACAATCCCATTTCGCTCTACTAGCTATGTGCGTAGTAAGCCAACAATACACCTCACTCAACAACATTAACAACAAGCCAGTTTACCAGGTGCTAGCTGGAGGGGTATGGTACCCTTGATTATTAGCACAGTCAGTTCTCCAGGCGCTACTTGGAAGGGTATGATACCTTTGATTCTAAGCGCG
Organism: Camellia sinensis; assembly: GCF_055761805.1. Lineage (NCBI taxonomy): Eukaryota > Viridiplantae > Streptophyta > Magnoliopsida > Ericales > Theaceae > Camellia > Camellia sinensis. The sequence goes on from NC_138965.1 coordinate 91,806,472, forward strand.
GTCAGTTCTCCAGGCGCTAGCTGGAAGGGTATGATACCTTTGATTCTCAGCGCGGGGCATAACACCAACAATCACAGCACATCAAGGCATAACCAACATGTATAATGCATATACACAAACTATCAAGACACCAGCGATGTGTTAAAGCATAAGAACACATGACCATCTCCTTCCGAGCAAATATACATAAATGTAATGTATCTAGCACTTCATCACATGCGATATTCAATTAATCAATGGCAAAATGCAAACCCGACAATTCTACACAACCGTGTCATCCTCCACCGATGACCAAGGACAAAACCTCTAGATGCATATAGTTAGTACATCTATTAAAAGACTCAAATATCATGAATCATAAACCCAACAACAATATTGACAAAAGAGATTTACGTACAATGGTCAACAAACCCCCATTATAATTTACCCAACCAAAATATAATTTAGGGCTTTTCTTCTATTAACTACAACATGCTAATTTATATTTATTTTAGCCAAGACAACAATCAATGAAGCCAACCCATTCTCTACACAATCAACCCTAGGTTTATTTCATGATTTTCAAACAAATCCAACATGATACAATTTTCATGCAATACAAAAATTACCACATGTCTATCTATAGACGGAGTATTGAAAAAGAACAAGAAGAATCCCTACCTCAAATGGAGAACTCAAACGGAGAAGATGACCTGAAATCAAAGTGCTCCAAATCCCAAATTTCTTGGATCACAACGAAGCCCTCGACGATCAACACACTTCTTACAAAGGCCCAAGGTGAGGAAAACACTCTAGCTAGATCAATCCCAAGAGAGAAGTTAGGTTTTAGAGTGAGGTGCTCTCCAATGAAGGTTTTGAAAAAGTAAGAGAGAGAAAGGAAACCAAAAAGTGAACAAAAAGGTCGGATCTCGGCTTTATATAAAAGTCGCCCCGCTCGAGCGTCACTCACAGATCCCCGCTCGAGCGTCCAATCCCCCGCTCGAGCGGCGGATGCACGCTCCCAGAACTTTTGCAGAACAGGTCCCCGCTCGAGCGTCCAACTCCCCGCTCGAGCGTCACACACAAACTCCCGCTCGAGCGTCAAACCTCACGCTCGAGCGTCCAACACTACAGAAGAAGTACTAGGATGGTGATTTTCCCGCTCGAGCGCCGAAACCCCCGCTCGAGCGGAGAGGCCAAAAACTGGGCAAAGATTCTAAGTTCTAAAACATAACCAACTTATTCCCAACAAGTCCAACACAACCCAAAACTCTAAGATAAAGGGTAAGGGATAGAAAAGAGGATAAGACAACCAAAAATCTACGGAACCAAGTCCGGATTACAGTTCAATAACAACAGGGAATACCGGGATCGCTATAGGTTGGCTACGTATCCCTTTACAAGAAATCAAACCAGCGTAGTTCTAGGGCAGGATGCAAGTGATATGCCTGCAAAGCAGTTTGAAGGTTGGACTTACTCGCTGTGCGAAGCTGGCTATTTTGAAAACTTATGATCATACAAGATGATGCAATAAGAAAATAACAAATGCAATAAGAAATATGATGAGATAACAACATATGAATGAGCAACTTCAAGCTTAAAAGTGAAAAGGTCCAAAACACACTTTAACCATGCCAAGACACAGGACGAGGAAAGAAAACACCACACAGGGTTACGTTTCACGTATCCTGGGAAACAACCACTCGGGCGCGTACTTCGTATGTCTCGAGGTAAAACCCATCCAGGGTCGCGTTTCATGCGTTCTGAGAAAAAACCACTAGGGCGTGTACTTTGTACGTCCCAAGGTAAAAGAGAGGTGTGCGATAGATGCACGAGGGAACAAGTGCAATAGATGCACAAAGTGAACAAGTGCAATAGATGCACGAGTCGGGGAGTGTGATAGATGCACAAAGGTAACAAGTGTGACAGATGCACAAGTTGGGGAGTGCGATAGATGCACAAAGTGAACAAATGCGATAGATGCATGAGTTGGGGAGTGCGATAGATGCACAAAGTGAACAAGTGTGATAGATGCACGAATCGGGGAGTGCAATAGATGCACAAAGTGAACAAGTGCGATAGATGCACGAGTTCAGGAGTGCGATAGATACACAAAGTGAACAAGTGCGATAGATGCGCGAGTTGGGGAGTGGGTTCTCCTACCGAGATATGAGTGACTTCATCTGCAACTCCTCTGAATGAACCGTACACACAATATCGTGTATTTCTTCGAATGAACCATACATACAATATCGTGCATGTGTGAGAAAGAAACTTAACAAATCCAATACAGTAAGAATGCATGTTCTATGCAAGACAAACAGCCGAGATAAAATGTTAATTGACAACATATTCTGGGTGCAACAAGAACGGAAGCATATTCTAAGCGTGAACAATACATGATGCATATTCTGTGCAACAACATGAAATGCATATTCTGTGTAAGGAACAACATGAAATGCATATTCTATGCAAGGAACAGCATGAAATGCATATTCTATGCAAGGTACAAAACGCATGCTCCATGCAAAATCAACAACATGTTCCATGCTAAATAACAAGATGCATGTTCTATGCAATATTGAAACACATATTCTGTGCAACAACATATGTAAAGTGCACGTTCCACATATGTAACGAGGGAATGCATAGTCTACGTAAGAATGAAAGTGTATTCTAACAAAACAAGTTCAATGACAACTTTTCGATTCACCTCTCGGAAGATTTGCAACATGCAAAAAGGATACACCTCGTTCAACAAGTAATGAACAACAATCATCGAAAACACAATTTCGAGCTTTCGTAGAGAGAATTTGAACTCAACAATGACCTTCTCTTGCACCTTTCGGGAAACAGGGACAACTACAGCATCAAGACACAAAATAGGAGCACTGGGCACTGGACGGCCACCAGATGAGGGTGACGGCCACCTTTTAAGGTTGTCGGCCAACGATGGCAGTTCGGGCCAAAATGGTCTTTTCATCCATGGGTCTTTAAGTATAGGTCATGGGACCTCATTCGCACACACCCTTATGTCCGAAATTTCACTCTCTCTCTCTCTCTAGACCTTTCTTCTCTCTAGATCTGAGCTTTATACGCATTTTTCAACACCCCACGCACATTTTCTTCGCTAAATCCTCTTTGTTTACTCCATTTTGAATCGATTGAAATTTGATTTTGGTGTTTTTTCTTGGAGTTTCACCATTTGAGGCTTGTTTCCCTCGAGTTTCTCTTGGGTTTGGTGCCTTATTCCGGGCTTTGACTCTTTCTTCCATTTTCTCTCTCCTAGGGTTTGACTTTTTCAAAGTTTACCCTATTTTCTCAATTTTCTTCATTTTTCATCGACTCTTCACCTATATTCTAGATGGCAGATGACATACCACATGATACAGCTCCTCCAGAGGTGGAGTTCGAGGCAGAGTTTGATTCTGAGGCAGAGTCGGAGCCATTACCACTAGGAGTGAGGCCTTTTGTTCCGGTGAGGTATCATCTTCGGACGCGTATCCTACCTGCTGGAGGCATTAGGCACTTCACTGATTTTGCTACTGATGAGCCAGTGGATCTCCAATTGGGGGAACCATATTCCCATCTTTTAGCCATTGTCGTTGAGGTACAAACTCTATTCAGTTGCACATCTGATGTTCTTTACTCACATTTCTTCCGCTGTCTCTCATCTGACTGTACTTTCATTACTGCCACCGCATTTGTTTTGCACTTCCTTTTCATCTAACTATATTTACACTGGTTCACCTGTCCTCTGCCACAAGGTGACTCTCGCGCATACACGGGCTATGGGGCCACGACGGCTAGAGATTGGTATGACAAGCTCCTTGCAAGGGTACGAGACATTGTTGACGAGGCCAGCTTCTGCCTATTCTGCTCTGGACAGACACGAGTTATAGCAAGCCGTCCACTTCTTGGAGCCTTAGTGGAGAGATGGTGGGACACCACTAACTCTCTCCATATTTCCACTGCCAAAGAGATGACGATGGCCCCTTACGACTTTGCCATGATCATAGGCCTAGGCATAGAGGGTGATCGAATTCCGCTCCATCCTGATATGGGGGAGTGGGAGGCTGCCTGGATTGAGCTACTGGGGGCACGCCCACCTTTGTTTCAGATAGCTATGGTCAAATATAGTTGGTTCAAGGAGCAGTTCTGGAAGACTGAGCCAGAGACAGTAGAAGAGATAGAGTAGTATGCACGGGGTTTTCTGATGTTCCTCTTTAGTATCACTTTGTTTATGAACAGGGCAAACACCGTAGGGTTATATTTGCTGAGCGCACTAGTGGTCCTTCTCCTAGTGAGTTTTTAGGATTGGGGCGGGGTCGGCCTCGCCACTCTATACGGCTATATGAGCTCGACCTCCCACGGGAGTGGACACTTGATCGGTGGCTACTGGCGAGCTTGGGAGGTACACATCTCAGTTCCCTCTTTACACTTTGGATTTTCTGTTTAGCATTTCTTGCTTTACATCTGTTCAACACATATGCTTTCTACTTTGCATTTTCTATCTCTGTTCATGCACTGTATGCTTTTCTGCTTTGCATTTTCTATATCTGTTCATGCACTGTATGCTTCTGCTTTGCATATTTTATATCTGTTCAAATTGTATTGATCACATAACATTGTGTTTTCTCCACAGCTATGGGTGTATGCATACTTCCCGACTTTAGCCCCAGAGTTTGCAGTGGAGGTTCCGTTGATGGTCAGCTTTGTCGTAGGACTCGTGAGCCCTTTACTTTCTTCAGACATTACTTTGACACTGTAGCCGCTCATGAGGTAACCTAAAACACGGCCATCATTTTTTCTCTACATCTGTTTTGATTCACATATTAGCAACTAACAACGACTAATAATCTGTTCATCTTCTATTTGCAGATCACGTGGCAGCCATGGGTATGATACCGACAGGGGTTCGAGGCCGGTACACTGTGTGTAGACACCCCATTTTTGACCGACCTTAAGACTTAGACGTCACTGATTGAGCACTCGGTGATATTGCATATCACGCTCGTTCAGAAGTTTCAGAGTCTCAGCTGCGAGCCTTGCCTCCGGACTTCCAAACTCTTTCGTGCCTTGCCTCGGTTTGCGAACCAATCACTGTTTTCTCTGTTTTCTCTTCCCGAATGGAGGGAGAGGTCTCGTAGATCATCTCTCAGTGGCCGTAGGCTACGTTTTGTGGTCGTAGGCCATTTTTCCCGTTTGGTGCCCGGTTTTTGATTTTTCAGAGCCGACGGCCGTGTGCCTCTGTTCGGGACCACCTAACCACCTCTGTTTGCTCCGATTTTTGGCATACACCTTATTTCCTTCCTTTTGAGGGACACTGTGGCCCGAGAGACCAACTTTGTGGTCGAACGCCACCTCCGGTGCTTAACAGCCCATTTTCGGGGCACGGACTGCACGTTTCGGTCCCCCGAACCTCCGTTTTGCATCCGTTTCGGTTCATTTTTTGTGGAGACCTTATTTTCATAGTTAGGAAGCTTGTAGGACAGTGGGAGGCCAGCAATTTTTCTGAAAATCCAGCTTTATTCCTTCATAGCTCTCTGACGCCCGTTTTCCTCACTTGAAAGCCAATGTTGACCACCCCGGGACCACTTTCTTGAACCCTAAACCCCATATTTGTGTTGTACACACCTGGGAGGCCACCAATATTTGGTGGCCGACCAGTAATTGTGCCTGACCCTTTTGACCCCCTCTAAAAAATGGTCTTTTCTCTCTCCTGGTTCACTTTTTCTGGGTTTCAATCACATAGTTGTGTTGTGCACACATGGGAGACCACCTTTTTGACCCTTGGTCGGCCGGTCATGGGAGGTGGTCGGCCGGCCCCCTGAACCTTCTGAACCTGGCCGGCCATGACCCTCTCACCTGGTTACTTATATCTGCACCCTCTGTTTCCCCCAGATCCTGTATCCGAGGGGGGGTCTTTTGGGGGGGGGGAGGGAAATTTGAATTTGATTTTCCCCCCCCCCCTTTCCTCCATTCCTTTGCCTATATAACCAGCACCCCGAACTGCATTTTAGAGGGTTAGAAAAACTTGTTTGGAGCTCTTGCATTCAATCTCTCTCTCTCTCTCTCTCTCTCTCTCTCTCTCTCTCTCTCTCTATTCCAAGCACCAAAACCCCTTAAGTCTTACGCCATTTACCCTACACCTCATAGCACAAGGCCTCCATCCTCCATTCCAGCAACTTGAGGCTGCTTTCCAGAGGTGAAGAGCTCCCAAACTTGGCCCAAAATTTGTTGAAGCTTGGTTCTACAAGGGTTAGTCCTATTTTCCCTCTTTTTGGCCTTATTTTTTCTTTGTATCTAAGCCATACTTTCTAGCATTTTTGGGCTCCGGACCAAACTGTAAATAGTCATATTTTGTGCTCATGTCCATGTTTGATTAAGGGTCTTTCTCTGTTTAAGGTCTCCTACTATCACTTGCTTCTTTATCTCTCTTTTAGGCCAATTTTTGCATAGTATTTTAGGCCTATTTTTGTGCTGTTTTGGACTTTTCCATAAACTGTGAAATATCTTTTTTTGAGCCCCTCTTCAACATTGTTGAAGGTCTCTCCTCTTTTTAAGGCCAGCAGCTATCACTTGCCTCTTTAACTCTCTTTTAGGCCTATTTTTGCATAGTATTTTAGGCCTATTTGTGAGCTGTTTTGGACTTTTCCATAAACTGTGAAATATCTTTTTTTAAGCCCCTCTTAAACATTGTTAAAGGGATATCCTCTGTTTGAGGCCAGCAGATATCACTTGTCTCTTTATCTCCCTTTTAGGCCAATTTTTGCATAATATTTTAGGCTTATTTGTGAGCTGTTTTGGGCTTTGATATAAACTGTGAAATATCTTTTTTTGATCCCCTCTCCAACATTGTTTAAGGGATATCCTCTGTTTGAGAACAGAAGCTGCCACTTGTCCCTTTACCCATATTTTAGGCCTTTTCTTGCATGATAGTTTGGCCTTATTTGTGATTATTTTCATGGCTTTGTGTAAACTGTAAAGTGCCCTATTTTGAGCCGCTCTTCAACTTTGTTGAAGGGATCTGTGCCATTTGGGGCCAGCTGCTGTCCCTTTGTGTTTAATCTCTCTTTTAGGGCCATTTTTGCATGATAGATTATCCCTATTTGTGTTCATTTTTGAGGATTGTTATAAACTGGAAATATGCATGTTTTGGGACTGTATTGCATCTGTCTTCATGCTTCACGATCAAATAATGCATGCTTTGTATAGCTGTAAGTCATTCCATGTGCCTAGTTTCGAATTTCGGAGTTCATTCCATGCATCGGGTGCCATGTTTCCATGTTTCGGGGCTGTTTTGTATCATATTTCAGCGCTGAAGTTTGCATGTTTCCATACCATGTTCCATGCCTTGCCATGCTTTCAGGGTGGTTTGGCTAGGTCGACCTTTCCAGTGCCGATTGCAGGCTCCGGGAATGGTAGTCAGGGGGATTTCACCTGTTACAAGTGTGGCCAGCTGAGTCACAAGGTTTTTGTTTTCCCGCAAAAGGGAGGGGGTCAGCGTGCTGCTTCTTCATCAGCTAGACCTCAGGGCCAGAGTCAGGGCAGGGGCCAGCCCTTGTCTTGCTATCAGTGTGGTCAGCCCGGGCACCTGAAGAGGTTTTGCCTGCAGTTGAGTGCCACTTCGGGAGCGTCTGGTTCTAGGCAGATGTAGAGTTTTCAGCCAGCTCAGTCTGCGCAGGCCTCGAGGGCCAATCTGGGAGCTTTGTCATCCCAGTTAGTGCAGCAGTTTTTTGCTCCTAAAGGTGAGCAGTTGGATCAGGGGCCTACAGGGCGTGTGTATGCTGTTACCGCGCAGGATCTAGTACCGGCTCCATCAGTAGTGAGAGGTACTTTTCTGTTTTGTAACTCGGTTGCTAGTGTATTGATTGATACGGGTGTGTCTCATTCTTGGTATCTGCTGCATTTGCATCTGTGTTGGAATTGGAGTTAGCACTATTGGCATCTCCTATATGTGTAGTATCGCCTGTTGGTGGTGAGTTGATCTTGAAACAAGGTGTTAGAGGTTATGATATAGAGGTCGCCGACCATAGGCTTCCTTTTCCTTTTGTTGTCATGCCTATAAAGGGTTTTGATGTTATTTTCGGTATGGACTGGCTATCCTCATACCGAGCTGTTATTGATTGCTACCGCCAGAGGGTCACCGTATGTAACTTGAGCGGAGAGTGTTTCCATTTCTTGGGGGACCGGGTTGGTAGTGTGTTGCCACCGGTGTATGATCCGCGAGGGTGGGGAGAGCTTAGTGGTCTACTTGCTAGCTTTATCAATAGTGAGTGTGATGAGACCCAGATTCTATTACCGAGGGTGGTTTGTGAGTATTCAGATGTCTTTCCCAAAGATCTCGTTAGTTTGCCACCTCACCGAGAGATTGAGTTCTCTATTGATCTAGTGCCCGGCACGACACCGATTTCTATGGCACCCTATCGTTTTGCTCCAGCAGAGTTGGTTGAGTTGAAAGTTCAGCTCCAGGGGTTGCTAGATAAGGGTTTTGTTCGCCCTAGTGTTTTGCCGTGGGGAGCACCGGCCCTCTTTGCTAAAAAGAAAGATGGTGCCTTGAGATTGTGTATAGACTACCAGAAGTTGAATCGGGCTACAGTCAAGAATAAGTACCCTATGCCCCGTATAGATGATCTGTTTGACCAGTTGAAGGGTTCCCGTTGTTTTTCTAAGATAGACTTGAGATCGGGTTACCACCAGTTGAGGGTCAGGGAGGAGGATATTTCGAAAACGGTTTTTGGTACGCAGTATGGCCATTATGAGTTTCTGGTGATGCCGTTTGGGCTCACCAATGCACCGGCAGTCTTTATGGATTTGATGAACCGGATCTTCCGGGAATTCTTAGACCATTTTGTAGTCGTTTTCGTGGACGACATTCTTGTTTATTCGCCTTCAGAGGAGGAGCACGAGGAACACTTGAGAGTGGTGCTTGAGTTACTTAGAGCCCATAGGCTGTATGCCAAGTTTGGGAAGTGTGAGTTCTGTCTAGGGGAAGTCAAATTCTTAGGCCATGTGGTATCCGGGGAAGGGGTGTCTGTAGATACATCCAAGGTTGAGGCAGTGCAAGATTAGGCACAGCCTAGGAGTGTGTTTGAGATCCGTAGTTTTCTGGGATTAGCTGGGTATTACCGTCGGTTTGTGAAAGATTTCTCCAGGCTAGCTTCGCCGTTGACTAGATTGACACGGAAAGGGGTCAAGTTTGTATGGAGTGAGACTTGTGAAAAGTCGTTCCAAGAGTTGAAGGTTAGATTGACCACCGCTCCAGTTTTGATTATTCTGGAGAGAGGGTCGGGTTACGCGGTGTATTGTGATGCCTCACGAGAGGGTTTGGGTTGTGTGTTGATGCAAGAGGGGAAGGTGGTAGCTTATGGCTCACGTCAGTTGAAAATACATGAGAAGAAATACCCTACACACGACTTAGAGTTAGCAACAGTGATCTTTGCCTTGAAGATTTGGAGGCACTACCTTTATGGTGAGAGGTTCGAGGTGTTCTCGGACCACAAGAGTTTGAAGTACCTGTTTACACAGAGGGACTTGAATTTGAGGCAGAGAAGGTGGATGGAGTTCATTGAGGACTATGATTTCGAGTTGCACTATCACCCGGGGAAGGCCAATGTTGTGGCCAATGCCCTTAGTAGGAAATCCATCAGTGATGTAGCCTGTAATGCCATCCGGGAATAGGAGATGTTGGGGGCACTTGGCGAGTTTGATTTGCATCTGGGCGAATCTGTTGAGGTTGCGGCCTTGTTTTCTGTTGTTGCGCAGCCTACACTTGTGACCCGAGTGTTAGAGGCACAGAGAGGTGACCTTGAGGTAGAATCCCTCCGAGAGAAGATCTCAAATGGGAAGGTTGAGAAGGGTTTGACGGTGTATCCCGACCTGAGTGTGAGATACCGAGACCGTTTGTTTGTGCCGGAGTCTTGCCGAGAGGAAGTACTCTGAGAGTTCCATCATTCACGTCTTGCGGTGCATCCGGGAGGCACTAAGATGTATTGGGATTTGGGTTGCCAGTTTTGGTGGCGGGGTATGAAGAGAGATGTGGCTGTTTTCATATCGAAGTGCCTTACTTGTCAGCAAGTGAAGGCCGAGCATCAGAGGCCAGTGGGTTTGTTGCAACCCTTGCCTATTGCCGAGTGGAAGTGGGAGCATGTCACTATGGACTTCGTTGTAGGTCTTCCGAGGACTCAGTGGGGTAGTGATGCCATTTGGGTGGTTGTAGACTGGTTGACTAAGTCGGCGCATTTCATTCCCATGCGCGTGAGAGATTCGGTAGATCATCTCGCCGACTTGTATATTCGAGACATAGTGAGATTGCACGGGGTCCCAGTGACGATCGTCTCAGATAGAGATCCTCGTTTTACTGCTAGGTTGTGACAGAGTTTGCAGAGTGCCTTGGGCACTAGGTTGACCTTTAGTAGGGCTTATCACCCTCAGACTGACGGGCAGTCAGAGCGTACTATTCAGATCCTTGAGGATATGCTTCGAGGTTATGTCTTTGACTTTAGTGGGACGTGGGAGAGGCACTTGCCCTTGGTGGAGTTTGCCTACAACAACAGTTTTCAGTCTAGCATCGGTATGGCACCGTTTGAGGCCTTGTATGGCCGACCGTGTAGGTCTCCAGTGTGTTGGGCCGAGGTGGGTGATGCACCTTTGTTGGGTCCGGAGTTGGTTAGGGAGACGACAGAGAAGGTTGAGCTTATCCGTAGGAGGCTTGTTACAGCCCAGAGTCACCAAAAGAGTTATGCTGACCGTAGGAGGAGGCCTTTGGCGTTTGAGATAGGTGATCATGTTTTCTTAAAAATATCACCTAGGCGAGGTTTGTTGAGGTTTGGAAAGAGTGGGAAGTTATCCCCTCGGTTTATTGGTCCCTTTGAGATCCTCAAGAGGACTGGGGAAGTTGCTTATCGTTTGGCTTTGCCACCGCAGTTGTCTGGGGTTCATGACGTCTTTCATGTTAGTATGCTTCGGAAGTATGAGCCGGATCCGTCCCATGTGTTGGACTGGACCGACTTGGAGGTAGATGAGGATGCCTCGTATGAGGAGAGACCGGTTCGGGTCTTGGATAGGCGGGATCAAGTCTTGCGAGGCAAGACCATTCCCTTGGTAAAGGTCTTGGGGAAACATCACGGAGTGGAGGAAGCCACTTGGGAACGTGAGTTGGAAGTCCGTGAAAAGTATCCGGACATGTTTGTTGATGTGTAATTTTGTAATGAAATTCTGTAATATTGTTGAACTTTAAAAGCATTGTATATGTTTTAAGTTGTAAAACATTGTGAATGTTTTGGTTAATGGAAGTTTGTTTTAACATTGCATATGTTAAGTATATTGTGGAAATGCAAACATAATATTAATGTTGCATGTGTTAAGAAATTGTGAGAAACAGGTTGAAATTGGTAGATTTCAAAGGAATGCATGTTGATAATGCAGGTTGTTACGTATAATGTGAAATGCCTCTTGAAAAGAGATGGGATTTACTGGTAATGGGTCAGGTTGTTTAATATTATGTCGTAATATTGTTGAGAATGGAGAAAACCTATTTTTGAAAAACTTGTGTTTAATTTCGGGGATGAAATTCTTTAAGGGAGGGAGGTTATAGCGATCCCGGTTGTCCCTTTACTGTTCTGTTGTATTCCGGACTCGGTTCCGTGAAGTTGGTAGTTGTATTTATCTTGTTGTCATCCTTTAATTCCGCTTGATTGAGTTTTAGGATGTTTTGGGCAGAGTTGTTACAGGTTGGTTAGGCCTTGGTTTCAATTCCTTGTTGACCAGTTTTTAGGCGATCCGCTCGAGCTGGTCTTCTTGCGCTCGAGCGGGGATTGCATACCCCCAGTATTTCGTGTCTCTGCAAAACTTCTACAGGTGTGATTTTTACGCTCGAGCGGGTTTCTTTACGCTCGAGCGGTAGCGCTCGAGCGGGTTTGTTGGCGCTCGAGTAGGTAGTCCTTTTCCTGTAAAGTTCTGGGAGATGAAAATCTGCGCTCGAGCGGGCTAGTTTTCACGCTCGAGCGGATGTGTTTTGCCTTTGTTTCTTGGCACTCGAGCAATTGTCTATGCGCTCGAGCGGGACCAGATGTTTGTGCTTTACGCTCGAGCGCTCTATTCTACGCTCGAGCGGGTCATGCGTATATGAGTTATCCACTGGGTGATTTTAAATCACTTTTTACTTTTCTTTCTCTCTCTTACTTTTTCTAAAACCCATTTTTGAGAGCCCCTCTTTCTAGAAACTTCCTTCTCTCTAGGGTTTGATCTAGTTAGAGTGTCTTCCTTCTCTTCGGCCATTGTAAAAGTTGTGTTGATCGTCAAGGGTGTCGTTTTGATCCGAAAATCTTAGTTTTTGGAGCACTTTGGTTTTGGTCTCTTCTCCATCCGAGCTCTAACTTCGAGGTAGGGATATCCTACTCCTCTTTATGAGTTTTGTCTTTAAATTTTAGCATTTCGATACGTTGGGGGTTGTTGGGTAATTTTGAGAGAGTTTGGGCCTTTGTGTAATTTTACAAAAGTTAGGGTTTTAATTATATAAAACCTAAATGCATGTTTGGTATGAAGGAATGAAGTAAATGTTGAAACATTGATAAAAATGAAACCGTGGAGGGTTGAAATGTTAATTATGGAAAATGCCCTAATTATATTGATTGATTAATTTGTACAATTAATTGTTGGAAATGAGGGATTGAATTGAGAATGTAGAAATTGGAAAGGGAAGGGATTAGAGGGTGTAGTTGGATCATTTATCGCTCACTTAATTGAAATGTTGATTTAATATCCATTTTGTGCATTTATTTTCTGTTTAGAAAAAACTGCTTTGGGCTATCGGTGGAGGATAGTCTTGATTGTTGTAGACAATGCATGATGATTAGGCAAACTAAAACTAATTGATTGAATGCGTCATAGAGTATAGCGGTGGATAGAATACATTAATTTTATGTATTGATTGATTGTGTATAGAACCTTTGTGCTTATATGCATTGTGTGTAGAGGAGGAGATGGGGGATGTACTCCGTGGTTTAGGGGAAGATGGGGGATGAACCTCTAAACCGGATAGTGTTGGGAGGAGATGGGGGATGAACTCCGTAGATACAGCTCATATGCTTGTCTAGAGAAGTGAAGATACAGCTCATAGGCTTATCTTTGAGAAGTGTAGATACAACTCATATGCTTGTCTAGTGAAGTGAGGATACAACTAATATGCTTATCTGTTGATGTGTTGATATAGCTAATATGCTTATATATTAAATAAAGGCGGAGAATGAAAAGTGACATAGACTTGTATATTATGAAATTGTGATGTGATATATGTGGATGTATCAGTGTTGGCCACCTATCAATTGCTAATCTTTTAGTCATTGTTCATAATTGGTTTAGTATATCTCTACTGGGCGTTGGCTCACCCTTTATGGGACATTATTTTCAGGTACAGGTAGTATGCCACCTCCAAGGACATAGCTTGGATGATGATAAGAGTTGAAGACTCTTTTTGTTTATTTTGATGTATTACATGTAAATTCAAGCAAAGAGCTTAATATGTATTGAGTTAGTACTCTTCCTTTTTGTAACCAAGTGTTAACTTGGAAAGCTGTAAGCCCATAGGGCATTTGCTTTTGTTGTTAACATGTAATACAGTTGTAAGAATTACTCTGATGAATAGGAATGGTTGATTTCTTTTGTATCAATGCATGTCTAAAATGTTGGGTATTATGTATTATTTTGAGGGCGTTACAGGCCACACCAATGGCCGATCAACACAAGCCATGGCCGACAGCCTATGGTGGTGGCCGATAGGTCACCATAAGTTCCAGGCACCAAGTTTTGATCCAAAACAAGGCACATAAAGGACAAGGTTAGAGGCTCAAAGATAGGGTGTTCCGCCAAGGACTTTAGGCACTCAAAACGAACACATGCAACCATAATCATCAAATGCACAAGTGATGATGTCTAAGTCTTGAGGATGGTCAAAAATTGGGTGTCTACAGTTGCCCCTCTTTGACAAAACTCGAAAGTCATGAAATGACAGGAGTGAATGTCAAAGCCCATAGACGACCCATTTTGACAAGGGTGAAGACTTGGACAAACAAACAAGCAAGACGAAAACGGTTGCGCCCGCAGGTTGGCTACGTATCCCTTTACAAGAAATCAAACCAGCGTAGTTCTAGGGCAAGATGCAAGTGATATGCCTGCAAAGCAGTTTGAAGGTTGGACTTACTCGCTTTGCGAAGCTGGCTATTTTGAAACTTATGATCATACAAGATGATGCAATAAGAAAATAACAAATGCGATAAGAAATATGATGAGATAACAACATATGAATGAGTAACTTCAAGCTTAAAAGTGAAAAGGTCCAAAACACACTCTAACCATGCCAAGACACAGGATGGGGAAAGAAAACACCACACAGGGTTATGTTTCACGTATCCTGAGAAACAACCACTCGGGTGCGTACTTCGTACGTCCCGAGGTAAAACCCATCCAAGGTCGCGTTTCATGCGTTCTGAGAAAAAACCACTAGGGCGCGTACTTTGTACGTCCCAAGGTAAAAGAGAGGTGTGCGATAGACGCATGAGGGAACAAGTGCAATAGATGCACAAAGTGAACAAGTGCGATAGATGCACGAGTCGGGGAGTGTGATAGATGCACAAAGGTAACAAGTGTGACAGATGCACAAGTTGGGGAGTGCGATAGATGCACAAAGTGAACAAGTGCGATAGATGCATGAGTTGGGGAGTGCGATAGATGCACAAAGTGAACAAGTGCGACAGATGCACGAGTCGGGGAGTGCAATAGATGCACAAAGTGAACAAGTGCGATAGATGCACGAGTTCGAGAGTGCGATAGATACACAAAGTGAACAAGTGCGATAGATGCACGAGTTGGGGAGTGGGTTCTCCTACCGAGATATGAGTGACTTCATCTGGAACTCCTCTGAATGAACCATACACACAATATCGTGTATTTCTTTGAATGAACCATACATACAATATCGTGCATGTGTGAGAAAGAAACTTAACAAATGCAATACAGTAAGAATGCATGTTCTATGCAAGACAAACAGCCGAGATAAAATGTTAATTGATAACATATTCTGCGTGCAACAAGAACGGAAGCATATTCTAAGCGTGAACAATACATGATGCATATTCTGTGCAACAACATGAAATGCATATTCTGTGTAAGGAACAACATGAAATGCAAATTCTATGCAAGGAACAGCATGAAATGCATATTCTATGCAAGGTACAAAACGCATGCCCCATGCACAATCAACAACATGTTCCATGCTAAATAACAAGATGCATGTTCTATGCAATATTGAAACACATATTCTGTGCAACAACATATGTAAAGTGCACGTTCCACATATGTAACGAGGGAATGCATAGTCTACGTAAGAATGAAAGTGTATTCTAACAAAACAAGTTCAATGACAACTTTTCGATTCACCTCTCGGAAGATTTGCAACATGCAAAAAGGATACACCTCGTTCAACAAGTAATGAACAACAATCATCGAAAACACAATTTCGAGCTTTCGTAGAGAGAATTTGAACTCAACAATGACCTTCTCTTGCACCTTTCGGGAAACAGGGACAACTACAGCATCAAGACACAAAATGGGAGCACTGGGCACTGGACGGCCACCAGATGAGGGTGACGGCCACCTTTTAAGGTTGTCGGCCACCGATGGCAGTTCGGGCCAAAATGGTCTTTTCATCCATGGGTCTTTAAGTATAGGTCATGGGACCTCATTCGCACACACCCTTATGTCCGAAATTTCACTCTCTCTCTCTCTCTAGACCTTTCTTCTCTCTAGATCTGAGCTTTATACGCATTTTCCAACACCCTACGCACATTTTCTTCGCTAAATCCTCTTTGTTTACTCCATTTTGAATCGATTGAAATTTGATTTTTGTGTTTTTTCTTGGAGTTTCACCATTTGAGGCTTGTTTCCCTCGAGTTTCTCTTGGGTTTGGTGCCTTATTCCGGGCTTTGACTCTTTCTTCCATTTTCTCTCTCCTAGGGTTTGACTTTTTCAAAGTTTACCCTATTTTCTCAATTTTCTTCATTTTTCATCGACTCTTCACCTATATTCTAGATGGCAGATGACATACCACATGATACAGCTCCTCCAGAGGTGGAGTTCGAGGCAGAGTTTGATTCTGAGGCAGAGCCGGAGCCATTACCACTAGGAGTGAGGCCTTTTGTTCCGGTGAGGTATCATCTTCGGACGCGTATCCTACCTGCTGGAGGCATTAGGCACTTCACTGATTTTGCTACTGATGAGCCAGTGGATCTCCAATTGGGGGAACCATATTCCCATCTTTTAGCCATTGTCGTTGAGGTACAAACTGTATTCAGCTGCACATCTGATGTTCTTTACTCGCATTTCTTCCACTGTCTCTCATCTGACTGTACTTTCATTACTGCCACCGCATTTGTTTTGCACTTCCTTTTCATCTAACTATATTTACACTGGTTCACCTGTCCTCTGCCACAAGGTGACTCTCGCGCATACACGGGCTATGGGGCCACGACGGCTAGAGATTGGTATGACGAGCTCCTCGCAAGGGTACGAGACATTGTTGACGAGGCCGGCTTCGGCCTATTCTGCTCTGGACAGACACGAGTTATAGCGAGCCGTCCACTTCTTGGAGCCTTAGTGGAGAGATGGTGGGACACCACTAACTCTCTCCACATTTCCACTGCCAAAGAGATGACGATGGCCCCTTACGACTTTGCCATGATCACAGGCCTAGGCATAGGGGGTGATCAAATTCCCCTCCATCCTGATATGGGGGAGTGGGAGGCTGCCTAGATTGAGCTACTAGGGGCGTGCCCACCTTTGTTTCAGATAGCTATGGTCAAATACAGTTGGTTCAAGGAGCAGTTCTAGAAGACTGAGCCAGAGACAGTAGAAGAGATAGAGTAGTATGCACGGGGTTTTCTGATGTTCCTCTTTAGTATCACTTTGTTTATGAACAGGGCGAACACCGTAGGGTTATATTTGCTGAGCGCACTGGTGGTCCTTCTCCTAGTGAGCTTTTAGGATTGGGGCGGGGTTGGCCTCGCCACTCTATACGGCTATATGAGCTCGACCTCCCACGGGAGTGGACACTTGATCGGTGGCTACTGGCGAGCTTGGGAGGTACACATCTCAATTCCTTCCTTACACTTTGGATTTTCTGTTTAGCATTTCTTGCTTTACATCTGTTCAACACATGTGCTTTCTGCTTTGCATTTTCTATCTCTGTTCATGCACTGTATGCTTTTCTGCTTTGCATTTTCTATATCTGTTCATGCACTGTATGCTTCTGCTTTGCATTTTTTATATCTGTTCAAATTGTATTGATCACATATCACAGTGTTTTCTGCACAGCTATGGGTGTATGCATACTTCCCGACTCTTGCGCCAGAGTTTGCAGTGAAGGTTCCGTTGATGGTCCCCTATTCGCGGGTGTACGATGGTCAGCTTTGTCGCAGGACTCGCGAGCCCTTTACTTTCTTCAGACATTACTTTGACACTGTAGCTGCTCATGAGGTAACCTAAAACACGGCCATCATTTTTTCGCTACATCTATTTTGATTCACAAAACAACGGCTAATAATCTGTTCATCTTCTATTTGCAGATCACGTGGCCGCCATGGGTATGATACCGACAGGGGTTTGAGGCCGGTACACTGTGTGTAGACACCCTATTTTTGACCGACCTTAAGACTCAGACGTCACTGATTGAGCGCTTGGTGATATTGCATATCGTGCTCGTTCAGAAGTTTCAGAGTCTCGGTTGCGAGCCTTGCCTCCAGACTTCTGGACTCTTTCATGCCTTGCCTCGGTTTGCGAACTAGGCTCTGTTTTCTCTGTTTTCTCTTCCTGAAGGGAGGGAGAGGTCTCGTAGATCATCTCTCAGTGGCCGTAGGCTACGTTTTGTGGTCGTAGGCCATTTTTCCCGTTTGGTGCCCGGTTTCTGATTTTTCAGAGCCGACGGCCGTGTGCCTCTGTTCAGGACCACCTAACCACCCCCGTTTGCTCCGGTTTTTGGCATACACCTTATTTCCTTCCTTTTGAGGGACACTGTGGCCCGAGAGACCAACTTCGTGGTCGAACGCCACCTCCGGTGCTTAACAGCCCATTTTCGGGGCCCCGGACCGCACGTTTCGGTCACCCGAACCTCCGTTTTGCATTCGTTTCGGTTCATTTTTTGTGGAGACCTTATTTTCATAGTTAGGAATCCTGTAGGAGGGTGGGAGGCTAGCAATTTTTCCGAAAAGCAAGCTTTATTCCTTCATCGCTCTCCGACGCCCGTTTTCCTCACTTGAAAGCCAATGTTGACCACGCCGGGACCACTTTCTTGAACCCTAAACCCCATATTTGTGTTGTACACACCTGGGAGGCCACCAATATTTGGTGGCCGACCAGTAATTGTGCCTGACCTTTTTGACCCCCTCTAAAAAATGGTCTTTTCTCTCTCCTGGTTCACTTTTTCTGGGTTTCAATCACATAGTTGTGTTGTGCACACATGGGAGACCACCTTTTTGAGGTGGTCGACCAGTAATTGTGCTTGACCTTTTTGACCCTTGGTCGGCTGGCCATGGGAGCTGGTCGGCCGACCCCCTGAACCTTCTGAACCTGGCCGGCCATGACCCTCTCACCTGGTTACTTATAGCTGCACCCTCTGTTTCCCCCAGATCCTGTATCCGAGGGGGGGTCTGTTGGGGGGGGAAATTTGAATTTGATTTCTCCCCCCTTTCCTCCATTCCTTTGCCTATATAACCAGCACCCCGAGCTGCATTTTAGAGGGTTAGAAAAACTTGTTTGGAGCTCTTGCATTCAATCTCTCTCTCTCTCTCTCTATTCCAAGCACCAAAACCCCTTAAGTCTTACGCCATTTACCCTACACCTCATAGCACAAGGCCTCCATCCTCCATTCCAGCAACTTGAGGCTGCTTTCCAGAGGTGAAGAGCTCCCAAACTTGGCCCAAAAGTTGTTGAAGCTTGGTTCTACAAGGGTTAGTCCCATTTTCCCTCTTTTTTGCCTTATTTTGCTTTGTATCTAAGCCATACTTGCTAGAATTTTTGCGCACTGACCCAAACTGTAAATAGTCATATTTTGTGCTCATCTCCATGTTTGATTAAGGGTCTTTCTCTGTTTGAGGTCTCCTACTATCACTTGCTTCTTTATCTCTCTTTTAGGCCCATTGTTGCATAGTATTTTAGGCATATTTGTGGGCTGTTTTGGACTTTTCCATAAACTGTGAAATATCTTTTTTTGAGCCCCTCTTAAACATTGTTGAAGGGCTCTCCTCTGTTTGAGCCCAGCAGCTATCACTTGCCTCTTTAACTCTCTTTTAGACCTATTTTTGCATAGTATTTTAGGCCTATTTGTGAGCTGTTTTGGACTTTTCCATAAACTTTGAAATATCTTGTTTTCTGCCCCTCTTCAACATTATTGAAGGGCTCTCCTCTGGTTGAGGCCAGAAGCTATCACTTGTCTCTTTATCTCCCTTTTAGGCCAATTTTTGCATAATATTTTAGGCTTATTTGTGAGCTGTTTTGGGCATTGATATAAATTGTGAAATATATTTTTTCGAGCCCCTCTCTAACATTGTTGAAGGGATATCCTCTGTTTGAGAACAGAAGCTGCCATTTGTCTCTTTACCCCTCTTTTAGGCCTTTTCTTGCATGATAGTTTGGCCTTATTTTTGATTATTTCCGTGGCTTAGTGTAAACTGTAAAGTGCCCTGTTTTGAGCCGCTCTTCAACTTTGTTGAAGGGCTCTTTGCCATTTGGGGCCAGCTGCTGTCCGTTTGCGTTTAATCTCTCTTTTAGGGTCATTTTTGCATGATAGATTAGCCCTATTTGTGTTCATTTTTTAGGCTTTTTATATACTGGAAATATGCATGTTTTGGAATTGTCTTGCATCTGTCTTCATGATTCATGATCAAATAATGCATGCTTTGTATAGCTGTAAGTCATTCCATGTGCCTAGTTTCGAATTTCGGAGTTCATTCCATGCATCGGGTGCCATGTTTCCATGTTTCAGGGCTGTTTTGTATCATATTTCAATGCTGAAGGTCGCATGTTTGCATACCATGTTCCATGCCTTGCCATGCTTTGGGTAAAGTGGCATTTGTTGCCTTAGGCTTGGTCCTCGGTTTGCGTGCAAGTGTGCACGCATTTCGAATGTCTCATTTTCATCTCATGGCTACTGATGTGAGTGTGGCTGAGGTCCACTCATGTTGGTGTAAGTCCATCATGCATTGTGTATGCCATTTCAATTCATAGCATTGCGTATGCTAGCTTGTATATTAGAGCGTCGTGTATGCCATGTTGCATCGCGCATTGTGTATGCCATTTCAATTCATAGCATTGCGTATGCTAGGTTGTATATTAAAGCATCGTGTATGCCATGTACATCACGCATTGTGTATGCCATTTCATAGCATTGTGCGTGCTAGGTTGTATATTAGTTGCATTCATGAATGTCATGCATATTGCATTGCGTTCAGGATAGGAGTTAGCCCAAGCACGGGAAACGAGGGACGTTTCGTACTTCGAGTGACGGAACATGTCTCAATTCCTCGGTCACCGACACTCCGGATTATCCATGATGGAGTCTAGGCCTTGTTGTGTTTTCATGTGCATTCATTTCATATTGAGTCGTGCAATTCGACTCCTCGGCCATCATGCATCGATATGCGTGATTGGTGGCATGAGGATCGAGGACTACACTCCCCGAAGAGTATTCATGCATACATATGTGAAAATACTTTGCCATGCCCCTTTGTTGCTCTCTGTTGCAGCAAATCAGAAATCGGCACCCTTTCGGAGCTTGGCACGCATTCCAAGAACAATTGCAAACAGAGGCAAACCGGGGCATTGCGAGGGATTCTCCGCACGAGGCAACCCGAGCATGCATCATTCATCATCCGGAGCAGATTTGAGGCAGTCCCTGGCTTGCATGCCAAGTTATTGCTTTCCTAATTTAATTTGTTAATAAATTAGGGTTTTGTACATATTTGGACTGTAATTATTTGGGACTGTATATTATTTATTCGGACCCTCCGTGCGAGGGCACAACTGTAATAAGTGTGTGTGTGTGTGATGTATGTCTTCCAAGTCCACGTCTTTCTCCCTTTTATTTACCCGCTTATGATGGTTAGATTAGAGCATGTTTCAATTAGCATACAGTATGATAGCATGTCTGCATTCATTCATCTGTTTTGCATGCACCGGGCTCGGCGCATCATACTAACTGCATTGTATTTTTCAATTCCAAGTTGAATACATGTTAGCTGTAGCATTTCATATGCCATGTCTAGAATAACCGAGCCTGCTATAGTTGCACTTTTGCATGTGTTGCATTAGGCATTTCTGTATAATGAGGATTATGTATGGATTTCTAATTAGCTTCTGTTTTGGTTTGGAGTACTCGGTAAGCTTTATGCTTTAGCATCCTTGCATGCATGTGAGTGACTGCCATGATAGCATGCTTACCATGAGGCTAATTGCTTATGTGATATAACTGCCTGAATGCCTGTGGGTGAAGGTTGGGTTATTTGGATTGGAACAATTCATTCACTGTGAGTTTTAAGCCCACTAAATAGTGGCAAAATCATGTTTTTCTAAGCCCACCCGAGGGTGGCAAATCCACGTCTTAGCCTACTTGCGGGTAGCACCATCAAACCATTTTCAAATAAACAAACATGAAATGTTTTGTTCCAATTCAGGCGATCCAGTCTATACTTGTATGCTGTGCGCATCACATAGTAAATCTAGGCTAATAATCGGAATAAGAACGCATAATGTTTTCAAAAATAAATATCATGGTTAGTAGAGGCCGATCTTTGATCGGGCGAGCGGGGGTGCTCACGAAGTGACCTTCCCCAATCGTACCCAAGTTCCCGAGCCGAGGCAACTTTGGTGATGACGGACACGTGGCCTTAGGCAACGAGTTAGGGTTTCCTAAATTTCCCCCAAAATAAAATATTTAGGTGGCGACTCTGTATCTGGCAAAGCAGTCCATGTTTGGCACTTCTTTCAAAAAAAATCTATTTTCTCAAAACGATTTGCCGGATTTGGACTCTTTGGTTCAGATTAAGAACTGTGACAATTTAAGAGTCCTGAACTGTAGTGAGCCCAATACGAACGGAACGGGACTCACCCTCCCGGGGCGTTCGGGGACGTCTACAGTTTCTGGCGACTTTGCTGGGGAGTTAGAGAACTTGACTCGAACTCATGATATCTGTTTTTGACTACACTCGTGTGTTTCTTTGCATTGCATTTGCATTGGTGCGCCTAGGACGCCGTGTTTGCCATCTGCTATTCCTGAACGGTTTGCTGGAGGCTTGTCTTGTCAAGGCATGACCATAAGGCTGACCGGTTATGGGCTCTACCAGTATGGGAACACAAACCCCGATTTTACTGGGGCACCCTTTTTGACCATTCGACCTAGTGCATATTCGAATCCATAGTGACCATTCCAAACTAGGACAGGTTGCTTACCCGTTTATAGGTTGTTTGAAGCCGCTGTGTGTGTAGTGAAACCCTAGCTCCTGACAAAATAGGACAGGGAAACCTTCCCCCAACATAGGGGTGTTTTGGCTCTCAATTATCTGTTATGTGCTGTCAGAGTGTGTCTCTACAAGGGTTACATGTATCAGTTTGCGAGTTTGGGGCATCTGGCCTGCGGGCATCAGTCAGTGTTTGAGAATCAGTTATCTGCGGGTATCAGATTCAGTCTTTGGAGACAGTGATTCAGGGATAATGATCAGTGATTGAGGGCGGCGTGCGTTTAGCTTATCGATTGTGTTTTGTTATACCCGGCTATGTGTTGTGCATTTACTTTAAGCTGTTATGCTGTCTGTTTTTCTGTTTATTTATTTCCTTATTGCTTTATTTATCTTTTACTAGGGGCAGTTTTAGCACAATTGCTTCCGACCAAGTAGATATTCCCCAAGCACCCTGGACCAGAGGTCGTCGACTCGATCGATCCGAGGATCTGGTTGACGGACAGCCAGTGTTTCACTCTCTACCCCCAGTTATCAGACGGAGGCCAAGAAAACGCAGTGTATCCGAGTAGAGGTTGCCAGAGCAGTGGATCACCTCATCAGTGGACAGTCAGATTGACATCCCAATTGTTGCTATAGAAATAGACCTACCAATAGTTCAGACAAATTAGGGTAGTATGGCGGTACCGACAGGAGTTGAGGAAATGATGCCTCAGATGTAAGAGGCCATGAGAGCCATGCAGCAGGACGCTATTCGCCGGGATGAGTTTGCCAAACAACAAGCCGAGATCATGGCCCAGCAAGCAGAATTAATTGCCAGGCTGTAACAACAAAATGGAGCATCTGCTTCACACCCGGTCCCTCCCCGCCGGGAATCCCAGCACTCGAGGAGGCACCAAATGTCTAGGCAGATACAGACATACCAACAGGGCCAGCTCCGCCCCCAATTCTGCCCCAGCTATTTAAGGCACCTATGCCTGTCAATCAACCGGACTCTTCCTTCGAGTTCGAGGTAAACCATACAGCACTGAAATTGAGCAAACTTGAGAAGCAATTCAAAAAATCCCAGGGGGTAAAGGGTATCCCGGATATCGAGGACGGATATACCAACGTGGATGTGACGCTACTAGATAGGTTCAAGATGCCGCAAATTGATCGCTTTGACGGGTCTGGGGATCCCATGGTCCACCTCCGGCTATTCTCAGATATACTGCGGCCAATGGGCCTAACTAGACCCAGAAGCTTTCACTATTTGGCCGGACCCTGTCGGGTGTAGCCGCCATCTGGTATGCAAAATTGGAGGATGATGTCAAGCGGAGTTGGGATGAAATGGCTGAAGCCTTTGTTGCGCAATACTCTTACAACACCCAAATTGAGATTACAACTCGTGATCTCGAAACAACAAGGCAGGAGCCCAATGAGAGTTTCTCTGATTTTGTAACCCGGTGGAGGGTGAAGGCCTCGATGATGACTTTAAGGCCCACCGATAAAGACCAGATCAGGATGATTGTGCGCAATCTCCAGCCAAAATTGATGCAAAAGATGATTGTACTCCCCTTCCCCACTTTTTCAGATCTGCACGAGATGGGGGTACAGATTGAAGATGCAATGAAACAGGGTCTGATCGACCAAGATAGGGAGCAACCAAGGAGGACTTTCAATCGTAACAACAATGCAGGCCCGAGTGGCGCTACAACTGCAAGAGCTTCAGAGGTGAGCATGGTCACCGCCATTCCCCCTCCCCTTCCAAGACCCATGGTAGCCACGCCCTTCTTCGATGCATCCAGAAGCAACACGCAGACCACCAAATACCAACCTAGAGGCCAAAGAACCTTCACACCCTTATACATGCCCCTGTCCAAAGCTCTAGGGGTATTAATTAGGAAAAAGCATTTGAAGCCCCTGGAGCCGAGGCCACTACCAAATCCACTCCCTCCCTCTCATGACCCAGCAAAATACTGCGCGTATCACCAACAACACGGTCACGACACCGACCGTTGTTTTAGATTGCGTCACGAGATCCAGAATCTTATTGACAAGCAGGTGATTGCGCCTCCCGACAAACCCAATGTCACAACCAATCCTCTCCTACCGTATAACCAAGCTCCCCCTCCCAATAGAATCAATTTTTATCCAAACTGGGGTCGCATCTTACGATCCTAGTATTTATATCACCCCATCCCACCTACCCAAGCCGGAGGTGCTCCTTCCTGACTGCACCGACTCTTTGTGCATGTTGGACATCTCCACAACCCAACCAGAGCCGACGGTGGTGACCATCGAAGATGGGGCAGGGCAGACTTCAGAAAAGAATGGAATTGTCGAGTCTGGGATTGAACAGTCTGAGAGTTTTGCTGGGGAAGCCTACGATCCAAGTGAGTACATCTTGTCAACAGGCCAGATTGGGCTGGGTATAGAATTGCCAGAGAAGTAAGAGCTGTGTGTGATCCAGGGGGATGCATTTGAGCAAGGGGCAAATGAATTGACGGCTGTGGAGGAGGACTTTGCCAACCTACAGTTTTTCGATAACCAAGAATCAGGGGGCGCGGCAGTCAATTGGTTTGATTATGAGGAATTGCCAGAGGCCACTGGAAGGCTGGATGATCAACCGGATGAGGTGGAAGAGGCCCAACCAGAACAGGGCCCGACAGGAGCAAGAGTATCAATTGTGGCCGGAAGGGCCGGAAGTCAGAATACATTGCCGGAGAGCGCCAATATGAAGAATTTCGCTCGGGACTTGAGCATTGTGGATGCACAGAAAGTTGAACAACAAACCACACTGACACATGCGGAACAAGAAAAGTTTTGGGATTCCGAGAGAATCAGGAAGGCAAAAGCCCATGAAGGGGCTGAGGGTGCTGTGGGCACAAGAACAGAAGATGCTGCGGGCATGTGGACTGAAGGTACTGCGAGTACGATCATACCGGGGCCGGACAGGTGTCTGTCGGCCGCCGACGGAATGTGGTGGGAAGACGATGATTTATGTCTTGCCCACACAGATGAGGATTGGGGAAGTAACCAGCCAGATGATACTTGGTATATCGGCAAGGTCGATCATATGACAAGAAGTGGGCGGTATTTCAAACCCCCGCACCTAGACCAGCCAGAAGCATCCGGAAAGGATAAGGTAGCTGAGAGACAGAAAGAAAAGCAAATCAAAGAAGAGGCTGTACTGAAGCAGTTAAAGAAGATACAAGCAGACATCTCCATCTGGGGACTGCTTATGGCTTCACGAGTACACAGGCAGGCTGTCCTTTCAGCCATGGACAAGGCCAAGCTTTCTATAGACACCACACCAGAGCAGCTAGTTGGATTGGTTTTTCCGGGAGGAGGTTCCCCGACACTAACCTTTTCAGATAAAGAACTGCCGTCTGAGGGCGCAAATCATAACAAACCCCTTTACATCTCTGTGGAATGTAGAGGCAAGTGGGTGCCAGTGGTTCTTATCGACACGGGATCCGCCATTAATGTATGCCCGTCAAGGACGGCATATGTGATCGGGTTGAAGCCTGCGGACTTCGTGCCAACTACTGAAGTGATCAGAGCCTACGACAACACAAGTAGGGAGGTGATGGGGACTGTCAAAATTTAGACTTAGGTTGGTCCAGGACAACACAACATTGAATTCCATGTCTTGGACGTTCCCGCAACCTTTAACCTACTTTTGGGGAGACCGTGGTTGCACCAGGTCAAGGCAGTCTCTTCCACCTTACATCAAATGCTGAAGTACCCTCACGGGAAGGGGGTGGCCATTATTTTCGGGAATTCATCAATCCATCCACCGCCAAAAGTGTCTACACCAGTCTTGGAAATCGAGCACGGCATGGAGGATGTGTTCTTATCAGGGTTTACTCTGGCTGAGGCCCGGGTTGTGCAGAATATCATGGCCGTTAATGAGGGAGTATATGTCAGTGCTCAATTTGTATACCTCATGAACAAGCTAAGACACATCCCCAGGATGGGATTAGGAAGGAGTGGCCGGAAGGGCGTCGCATCATTGGCCGAAGTGCCACATAACCCTCATACCTTTGGCTTGGGATATCTGCCCAGCAAAGAGGACTGGGTGAGGAAGGGTAAGGAAATGGCTGGAAGAGCCAGAGCAAAGCAGGCCGGGAAGCCTTTTGAGCTGATGCATAGGCCCATTCAGGGTACCCTAAACGGACGCTTCGTCTGGGAGGGGGAGAACTTTCCATTTTGCGGCTTCCCAGAGCCGTGGCAGAACGCGGAGAGGAAGCGCGTGCCGGGGTTTGAGATTTTCTTTGACCTGCAGTTATCCGGGGATGACGTTGCCGAAGAGCAGACAGACTCATCAGCTGAGGTTGAACAGAGTAAGATAGTGCAGTCTGAGGACACCGAACTTGAAATGGGGGTAGCACTGGCATGTCTACTTTCAGATCCTCCGATCGACCAGGAGTGCTTGGGGGATAACTTTTCGGTATGCGTGATCAGGGATGGAACGGCCGCGGGCCCACCAGCAACTATTTTGGATGCATCTATCGCACCCTCTCTCATTTGGCAGTATGAAGAGGGATTTTTGTCCAGCAGTACTGAGTCAGGTAGTGAGCCGGAATCTGATTCCACCGAGTCTTGTGAGTTGGAATCAGGTTCCAGCTTGACTGAGTCTGAGTCTGGTAATCTTAGGGATAATAACCCGGATGCCACAGTCTTGTCCAGGTCGTCTTTTTCTTTCTCTTTTGAGTCTGTTGTAACCGAGGAATTGGACGATTTGGATGTGCTTAATGAGAATCAAGTAGCTGTGATTTCTGAGTACTTTTCTGTGCCCTTGATTTATTGCATTAACTCAGACTTTCAAAATTTTGATGAAAACGACGAGGACGAAGTTCCTCCGGTTTTACAACGCTTAATTGAACAAGAGCAGGAAAGATTTGTTAAACCCCTAGTTGATGAAATCACTATAGTGAATATTGGTACTGAGGAGGACCCGCGGCTGGTCCAGATCGGGTCCACGTTGTCCTCAGAGGAACGCGAGCGCTTAGTCGCTTTATTAAAAGATTTCAAAGATGTTTTCGTGTGGTCTTACGAAGACATGCCTGGAATCGATCCTGAGATTGTACAGCACCGGATCCCTCTTGACCCCGAGGCTCGACCCGTCAAGCAGAAACTCAGGAGGATCCGCCCAGACTGGGCTCTCAAGATTAAGGAAGAGGTCACCAAGCAAATCGACGCAGGCTTCCTGCTGGTATCCGAATACCCGACTTGGTTGGCCAACATCGTCCCAGTGCCGAAGAAGGATGGCAGGATCCGAGTGTGCATGGATTTCAGGGATTTGAATAGAGCTAGTCCGAAGGATGACTTTCCCTTACCACATATTGACGAGTTGGTGGATTTCACAGCGGGGCATGCTTTGCTTTCATTCATGGATGGCTTCTCAGGTTACAATCGATAGTGACGGCACCAGAAGACAGGGAAAAGGCTGCTTTCACCACCCAGTGGGGGACTTACTGCTACAAAGTATGGGTATGGGATAGGAGTGTTGCTGATAGCACCCGACAATTCCCGTATCCCTCTTGCCTTCAAACTCCGGTTCAAAGTCTCGAACAACGAAGCAGAATATGAGGCATGCATTGCCGGTCTAGAAGCAGCCCTGGAATTAGGAGCAAGACGATTGGACGTCATCGGGGATTCAAACCTTGTTGTGTCTCAAGCAAAAGGAGACTGGAAGGTCAAAGAAGAAAAGATGATGATGTATCACCAGACCTTGGACTTGTTAATTCCTCGGTTTGAAAAGCTAAACTTTGCTCATCTTCCAAGAAAGAACAACAGGTTCGCAGATTCTTTAGCAACTCTATCTTCCATGATAGATATCCCGTTTGGAATCCGGATGCATCCAGTCATCATTGACCAGAAATTTGCGCCAGTCCATGAGTCGATCGCTGCTATAGATGAGGTTCAGGACGAAAACCCCTAGTATTATGACATTTGGAATTTCTTGGAGAAGGAAGCATATCCGCCAGGGGTAAATGCCAAGGATAAAAGGGCAACCAGAAGAATGGTCGTTCAGTTCATCATCTGTGGGGGTAAGCTGTATAAGAGAGGTCATCTGGGAATGCATAAGCTGTGTGTTGAAGCCGAGGAATCGAAGCGCCTAATGGAGGCCATCCATGGAGGAGAATGCGGTGCACATATGAACGGAGTAATGCTAGCACGGAAGATCCTCAGACAGGGTTACTACTGGTCCACTATGGAGAAGGATTGTATCGGTTTTGTCCAGCGATGCCACAAGTGTCAGATCCATGGAAATCGTATGAATATCCCGCCGTCAAAGCTATACAACATGACTTCGCCATGGCCATTTTCAGTTTGGGGAATCGATGTGATCGGGGTTGTCACTCCGAAGGGGTCGAATGGGCATGAGTTCATCCTGGTCGCGATAGATTATTTCACAAAGTGGGTTGAGGCCTAGTCTTATGCAGTGTTGAAGGCGTCGGACGTTGCGAAATTTATCAGAAACAACATCATCTGCCGCTACGGGGTCCCAAACGAGGTCATTTCGGATAACGGTTTCCACTTTAAGAAGGAAGTGATTGACTTGTTGGAAAAATATAACGTGGCTTTCCATAAGTCATCCACGTACCGACCGCAAACCAACGGAGCGGTCGAGGCCGCCAACAAGAATATCAAACACATACTGCAGAAGATGGTGGAAACCTACCGGGATTGGCCAGATAAGCTGCCATTTGCTCTGTGGGGCTACCGGACTTCAATTAGAACTTCTACCAGAGCGACTCCGTATTCATTAGTTTATGGGATAGAGGTCGTTCTACCTATCGAGATTGAGGTTCTGTCATTGCGAGTATTGGCTAAGTGTCAAATAGCCGAAGCAGATTGGCAGCAGAGCAGGTTTGAGGAACTCATGCTCTTTGATGAGAGAAGACTAAAAGCAATGTACCATGTTCAAGGCTATCAGTGCAGAATGGCCCAGGCTTTCAACAAGAAAGTTAAGTCCAGGAATCTAAAGAAAGGAGATTTGGTGCTCAAGGACAACCGAGCTCCCATCCACGACCCAAGGGGCAAGTTCAAACCCAATTGGACTGGTCCCTACATCATCAAGTCTATCTGGTCAGGTGGAGCTGTGGTTCTGATGGACCTAGATGGCCTAGAGTTCTCCCAACTGATCAACATGGACAAGTTGAAGAAATATTACCCCTGAGAGGCTCGCTAGGCCGAAAACCCGAAAGGGCGACCTAGGCAAAAGTTAGAGCATAAAAAATTGGAAAAACATAAAAACTGAGTTCGCAAGGTTGAAAACCCGCAAAGGGCGACCTTGGCAAAAGTTAGAGCGTAAAAGGAGAGTGAAAATACTCGAGTAAACCTAAGCCTGAACTACGTAAGGCTTGATTCCCATCTCCGGGATACGTAGGCAACTTCATCCTGAAGTTCAGCCATAAACGTTTTCCCGATCAACTTTGTCCATTTGATCATCTCAGTCATCTTTGTCTATCAGTTTCCATTTGAATCTCCGGTGCAGTGCTATTCAGACTAGGGGCAACTTTCTGTTGCCATGCAGTGCCGCGGTGCTCTTCAGACTAGGGGCAACTTTCCAGTTGCAGCGATCCGGGGTGGTGCATCTCAGTGACAGATCTCAGGCGTGTCCAGTTTTGATCCATATCGAAAATGGTTTTGAAAAGTTTTAATAAAAAGTTGACTTTATTTAAATTAATCTCTTTACAACTAAGACCATTTTTGGACCAAAGCGGAAAATTTTCAGTACCACAACCTTCAATTTCATTGATTTCAAAGCAGAGTTCTCCTGCTCTTGCATACAATCGAAGTTGCTTTTTATTACATTCATAAAGAAAACTTGAAAGTACTAATAAAAGCAATAAATCCGGGGCATAGTCAAGTCAGGTGTCCCTGCGCCCCCCCTAGAGCTGGTCGAAGCTTTTGATATCGAGCTGGGCCCAATTTGTGCCTCTTTATTGAGCCAATCCAAGCACTCGCTAGACAAAGTATAACTGAAAGTGGGAGCGGGGGCCAGGAGTTCTCTCGTCCTCCATGCTGTGGCATATCGAGCAAGCTGTGCACCTCGAATTGGGAAAGCAGCCGGATACTCTATCCCCTCTGGCGGGCAAGTCTGATCATGACCAAACTGGCGTTGGAACCGGAACGGAAAGTAGAATACACAGTGAGTCAGACCAACTAACTGGATCCCAGTCTATCGGAACATACTGTAGCTCATTGCCGGGAGATTGAGCCAAGGGCAGCGCCATGCGATGCGATCTGCAAACAAATTGCACATCCAGTCGAACCACCATCCCTCATCAAAGGCATTGACTAGGTGTTGTCGAAAGAAGTAGCCGCGAGCTGAGTAGGCTGGGCAAGAGTCCACAACTTGCAATTTATCCATCAACCATACCTGGGGAAGGATGAAAAATGAGAGAATAAAGAATAGAGAGATGTGCGGTGAGAGAAAAGTAAGACAAGGGTTTTATGAGAAAAACAGAGCCAGAGGGCCGAGTGATGTGAGAATCACAAATGAGAAAGGGTGGGAAACTTTACCTGCAGCAGTAGTGGACTCCCCGCAAATCTGGTCGCCTCCCGGCGATGGAAAGCATCCAAGCCCATCAGTGTCTCAGCCAATGTCATCGCAATACAACTCTTTACATCCTTCAAGCCTTGAGCAACTTCAATCAGGTGAATGCTAGATCCACCAAAGCCCGACGCAAGCAGAAAGTGAGATGGCATACACAAGCAAAGGGCATATTGTCGAAAACCTTGCCAATAATGGTCGCCACGGTCACCGGCGTCAGAAAAGCGATAAATCAATCCGAGGATGTCCAGTTCTCCATTACAGGTCAGAGACTGAGCGTCATGCATGGTGAGGCCACACATCCGCCGTAAAGCTTGGGCGTGGCCAAAGCGAAACTGAGGCAAGATCTCTTCACAACTTTCGGATTCCATCAAAGCTTGAAAATCTTCGAAAGTTGGACATACCTCTTGCCCGCCGAAGCTAAAGACATGTGTTACCGGGTTCCAAAACCTTGCCGCGACATGAAGGAAGGGAAGGTGTAGCAGAATACGGCTTAGCGTGAATAGTGCATTCAAGCCAAAGCCCTGGAAGTTCAACTTTTCCGAGCTGTCTAAAGAAGCAATCCAAGCTGTGAGATTTTTGACGAGAAACGCTTCCATTTTGGTGCAAAAATGAGATGAAATGAATGAGCCACGGAGCTAGGACTTTTAAAGAGGACAAGGCACAGTTCGGGGGGACACGTGTCGAAAATTTGGTGGTGGCTGGGCTGAGTGGCCGGCCGGCCACCTTTTTTAGCAGGCCGGCCACCTCTCCCTCCCTCAAATGCAAAAAGCTGGTCGGCCAGCTCCCAAAAGTGGTCGGCCATGCTGCAATCTGTGTATTTGGCGCTGTTTTACTCTCCAGAAGAAAGTTCCTAGCATTTCCATGCATCGGGAGTGTCAAAAGCCTCCTTTTCTCTCTGTTTCGGATGCGTTCTGTCGCCCAAATCGTCCGAAATACACTTTGTTTATAGAGTTGTTGTTAAATCTTGCTTATCGAGTTGTTGTTTTGTTGGTCGAGCTGCTTCGTTTACTGAGTCTTGTTTAATCGAGTCGCCGAGTCTTGTGCATTTGAGTTGTTACTCTTTGTTTATCAATTTTGTTGTGTTTTGCTTATCGAGTTGTAAACTTGCTGAGGTTTCTTTTTGTTGTTTCTCAGTAAGATTAGGTTGTTTAGTTTGTCGTGTCGGTTCGCTACCTGACTTGGTACATACACAATGCACATTTACCGTTCAATCTCTTTATTTGCAAAATGATGCGATGTGATGCTGGGAACATAAAGTACAACACTTTTTCAAAAAAGCTGTTTCATTCTATCATGCTTCCTTTGTTACAACATTTTATAGCAAAGGTACAAGTTTTACAGAAAATAAAACTGCCTAATAATGTACAATGTGCTACAACTACTAGTAAAAAGATAAATAAAGCAGGAAACAGGTGCACCAATGCTCTCAAGAGCAGGAATAAGAGGCCCTCTTCATCCTCTTCTGCGGAACAGGCTCTGCACCACCGGCACCATCTGAGTTGGAACTGTCATCCTCAGGATCCTCCTCAGCCTCCTCTCCACTCCCGGAACCAGGGTCGGAACCCTCCTCTCTGTCAGCAGAGGTCTCTGACTGACGATCTGTAGCCTCCTCCTCCTCCTCATCCTCATCGGGCTCCTCCTCTACGATGTGTGCCCTGCGTCTGCGGGACGACTCCCCTCTCCCAGCCCCGCGAGAAGGCCGAGATGGCCTGGCTCCCCGAGAAGGTCGAGATGGCCCGGTCTGTGGCGGATATACTGGAGGCATCTGAAAATAAAAAGTGCAATTTGAATATATCAGCTCAAAATGTATGTATCAGATACAGATGAAAGCAAACTACATGAAATGAGGGTACATGCAGATATAGTATATGAAGGTGGTGTGTCAGATGTGCTCTACACATACAATTAATCAAAGCAGTAAAATTTTCAAGGTCAACATGTTGTCAGAAGTATGATAAATGTGAGAAAACTAAAGAGTACTTGGAAACCCATGATGGACAGCTACGCCTCTCTTCGTAAGACCATGCCCTCGAGTGAGGCCACCAATCTAATCACCCCCTCCATGTACTCTCTGGGTGGCTGCAGATACAAGCTCAAATCATCAATGAATAAAGGAATGCCTAAGTATTTGAATGATAGATGAAAAGCAGTGGGGCGTACCGGCGGTGAGTTGGGATCAATGACATATCGATGATCAGGCATGAGAGGCTCTATCGGAATCGGGTAGGAGGTCCCGTATCGCCATCCTGTCAACTCGGTCGGCATGACTGGCCATCCGGTATGATGATGAGTTAGAGGAATTGGGGGGACCAGTCCAACCCCTCCTCTTGATGTGCCAGCCCTGCTAGTAGAAGGGGCACCTGCAACCCGAGCTCGACTCAAAGACGGCATGTCAGTAGACCTCCTCGAGGGAGTACGAACACCTGTCAACGGAGGCATCAAGTAGGTGTGACGGTAGGTCGCGTACTCCTCGTCCTCTATATACAACAGTGCATCACTGCCCAGCCTAGCGTCAATGACACCCTGGGAAGTAAGCCTATCAGCGAGCCGCATACCGTCCGGAGGGGCTGAGGGAACACTCGGCTCAGGAAAGCCCATAGTCTGACGAAGGAAGCGTTTCCCCAAGAACCAGGCCCTACCAATTGGCCCCTCGAACAAGATCCTATACTGGGAAGAGCCCCATCCTCCGGCAAACTAAAATCGAAGGTCCCCACCCAAAGACAACCAGGGCTGCCAGGTAATCTGCGGGAAACCAATGCATAAGCTGATCAGAAATCGTAGATGTGCGGAATAAACCAAAGATGAGAACATTGAGAATTGGGAGTTTCGGATTACCTCTGACGGCCGCACCGTGTCGAAGTACTGCCGTAGGTAGAGAAGAGTCTCCCGAGGCCGCGGCTGGTACTGGCCCTCGAAAACAAGCGAGTAAGGGATCACAAGGGGCGCCTCCACCTCCAGCTCTGGCACTAGTATGGGAAAATATGCGAAAACCCATAACTGCAGAAAACGGGGCAAAAACCATCAGAATACAGAATGCTGAGTGCAGGATGTCAGGACAGAGTATAAAGTGTGCCGTGTGTACAATATACATACATTGAAAAGCAGAAATGTAAATCAAGAGGGCAGAAAGTACCTCCCAAGCTCTCCAGTAGCCGCCGACTATGTTCCCTCGTCCGCGGGAGGTCGCGCTCATATAGCAATAAAGGTAGCCAAGCTGGCGCCACCCCAATCATACCGACTAACCTGTGTGAGGTCTGCTAGGGCACCCAGCAGATATAGCCCAACGGTGTTCCCCCTGTCGGAGAACAGAGTAGTCCCGAAGAGGAACATCAGAAACCTGCAGGCGTACTGTGTAATCTCCTCTAGAGTCTTGGGCTCAGTATGCCTAAAATGTGAAAAAAACCAAGTGTATCGGACTCGGCCCGAGGATTGGTCAACCGGTGGACGAGCTCCCAGTAAGTAGATCCAAGTGGCCTCCCACCGGCCCATATCCTCGTCATATGGGATCGCCCAGCCTCCCATGTCAAGGCCGGTCAATACGGCAAAATCAAACGGGGTCATGGTCATATCCCCGGCGGATGAGAAATGAAAGGAGTTGGTGGTGTCCCACCACCTCTCCACCAGGGCGCCCATCAACGTCCTGCTAGATGGATAACGAGATTTCCCGGCACAAAAGGGCCCGAATCCTGCTAGATCAACCCAATCGCGGACGGCCTCTAGGAGATCCGCGTACCAATCTCTCGCAACAATGGATCCGTATCCCCGTGTAACACGGGACGACACCTGCATTCACGGTGAATACATATATTCAGTTTCAGAATGAAATAAACAAGCTGCGTGCAAATGAGATATACAAGTTGTGTGCAAATGAGATGTATAAGCTATATCCAAAATCAAATCAGAACTCAAGTGTTCGGGCTGTGTGTTCGACTCTCAAAACCAGTGGGCTGTGTGTTCACCTCAAAGTTCAAGCCGAGTGTTCAACATCAAAATATTTGGGCTGTGTGTTCAGATTTCAAAACTAGTGGGCTGTGTGTCCACCTCAAAGTTCGAGCCGAGTGTTCAACATCAAAATATTTGGGCTGTGTGTTCAGATTTCAAAACCAGTGGGCTGTGTGTTCACCTCAAAGTTCGAGCCGAGTGTTCAACATCAAAATATTTGGGTTGTGTGTTCAGATTTCAAAACCAGTGGGCTGTGTGTTCACCTCAAAGTTCGAGCCGAGTGTTCAACATTAGAGTTTGGGCTGTGTGTTCAGATTTCAAAACTAGTGGACTATGTGTTCACCTCAAAGTTCGAGCCGAGTGTTCAACATCAAAATATTTGGGCTGTGTGTTCAGATTTCAAAACTAGTGGGCTGTGTGTTCACCTCAAAGTTCGAGCCGAGTGTTCAACATCAAAATATTTGGGCTGTATGTTCAGATTTCAAAACCAGTGGGCTGTGTGTTCACCTCAAAGTTCGAGCCGAGTGTTCAACATCAAAATATTTGGGCTGTGTGTTCACCTCAAAGTTCGAGCCGAGTGTTTAACATCAAAATATTTGGGCTGTGTGTTCAGATTTCAAAACCAGTGTGTGCTGTGTGTCCACCTCAACAATGGGCTGCGTGTTCAGAAATTCAGAGTTTGGGCTGTTGTAACATGCGCCTGCGAGGGACCCCGCGCTACAGTTCGGACTCGATTTGTGTCACGGTTCTTAATCTGAACCAAAGAGTCCAAATCCGACAAATCGTTTTGAGAAACAGATTTTTGAAAAGAAGTGCCAAACATGGACTGCTTTGCCAGATACAGAGTCGCTACCTAAATATTTTTTTATGGGGGAATTTAGGAAACCCTGACTCGGTGCCAAAGGCCACGTGTCCGTCATCACCAAAGTTGCCTCGGCTCGGGAGCTAGGGTACGATTGGGAAAGGTCAGCTATGAGCACACCCTCTCGCCCGATCCGAAGATCGGCCTCTACTAACCATGATATCCGTTTTTGAAAACGTTATGTGTTCTTATCTCGATTATTAGCCTAGAATTACTATGTTATGCGCACAACATAAAAGTATAGACTAGATTGCCTATTTTGGGAATAAGCATTGCATATCCGTTTGTTTTGAAGAAACGTTTTGGAATTTGCTACTCGCAAGTAGGCTAAAACACAGATTTCAATGAGCCATTCCAACTCAGACAATCCAACCTTCACCCACAGGCATTCAAGCAGTTTATATCACATAAGCAGCTTGCCTCATGGTAATCATGCTATCATGGCAACACCCACACGCATGCAAGGATGCTAAAGCATAAATGCTTACATCGTACTCCGTGCCAAAACAAAGAACTCGTTAGCAATCAATGCATGATCCAAGTCCATGTTTAAATGTCTAATGCAACGCATACAGAATGTCACTAGAGTAGGCTCGGCTATTCTATGAATGACATGTGAAAATGCACAAGTAGCATGTATTCAAGTTAGATTTGAAATACTATGCAGTTAGCATGATGTGCCGAGCCTGGTGCATGCAATACTGCTGAATGATGCACGCATGCATAGCATAAGGTATGCTAAATTAAACATGTCCTATTACTAACCATCAAAGCAGGTAAATAAAAAGAGAGAAATAAATGGGGGTTGGAAGACATGCACACACTCACCCACACTTATTACAAATTTGCCCTCGCTCGGAGGGACCAAAAGAATAATACAAATTAACTAACTCGCAAGCTAATTAATCATTACAAATCACCTAATTAATTAACAAATTAATTAAGCATAAGAAAAGCAATAAAAAAGGGGCCTCGGGAAGAGGGTTCGATGCGCGCGTGCTCGGGTCTTGCTCAGAAGTGCACTGCCATGCATAGGCTGCCTCTGTTTTCCCTGCTCTGCCTCTTTGAAGATTGCCAAAGTCTCAGAATTGCTTCCCTGGACATTGGGAGACACCACCGGCTGAGTAGAATGGCCACCGGCAGCAGTATGCGATCGTCGGCTGTTGTTGAAGCTATCGGCCAGCAATGGATTGCCGGTCGGCACTGAATACTGCCGGTCGGCAAAGAATGTCTGCAGAATCTGCAATTGACAGCAGCAGAGGGCAAGGCATAGCATGGCAATGCAATTTAAGCAATGTATGCACCAATCCTATCCCTTATCATGTGTATGACTCAAAGGGACATGGTCCTTGGTTCTAGGACCATCAATCGCGCATTTCAATGCGTGATGGCCCAAGAGACCAAGTTGTGCATTTTCATGTCAAATGAAATGCGAACCAAATAAGCACATAAAGGCCCAACCTCTATCACTTGACTTCAAAAGGCAAGGCATGCATGTTCAATGCGATGCAACCTAAGCATGTTAGCTAATATACAAGATGGCATAAAAGAGAGCATACAAACATGCAATGCACATTAGGTACACAAACCAAGCAACAAAGCAAACAAGCATGCCACAATTATGCGAACCACTAGAGCATGCAAGATGTAATCCAATCACGCAACATGCTAGCAACTTGACCAATGGAACGCAAGGCGAATGCAAGTGATTGCAAGCATGTAACATGTGCAACCAAAGCATGCAAACATGGGATGATGTAACAACACTTGAATGGCATGCAAGGGGTGGACTCGCACTAATTGGACAGCTCTAAGTTAGGTCCAAAACAGTGGCCAAAAGCTTAAGAAAATGGGACCAAACACGCATACGCACATGCACATGTTAAGGCCTAACGCTTAAGCATCAAAGGACAACTTTTAAGCACACTTAAAAGGGAATAATCATGGACATATGGCATGCATTATAAGCCTTGAAAATCATGCTATAAGAGGTGCCAAACCAACTTAAACAAGACAAACATTAGCATGCAAATGGTCCAAGCATTTAAAGCAAATCAAAGGGGACTTAAACCATGGCTAAGCCAACCAAGCCTCACAAGGCCAAGAAGGCTTAAAACAGGTCCAAGGCAGACCTAGACCACGCAAAGGGACCCCCTAGATGGCATCTAAGTGGCTCAAATTCAAAAGCATGCACAAAGGCCAAAACATGGAGCATCCAACATAAGCTTTCAAAGCATTAAAGAGGTGTCCAAGGCAAGCATACAGGCATATCAAAGGGACTGAAATAACATGGAAAATGATCCCAACCCACTAAAATGATGCAAGGATGGCACGCGAGAGGGGTCAATGCTCAAGGTACACAAGAGAGTTTGCATGGTAGCTACACAAAGCAAAGCATGGATGACTCAAATGACCAAAAACAGTCCCTTAGCATACTAAAATAAGCATAAAAGCTTCACAAATCTAGGCCAAAACACATGAGCATAGTAGTCTAAATGCTAGGCACATGTTGAGGCAAATCATGGCATTACAAGGCATGTATGCTAAGCAAGCATGGTGTACCAAAACCAACTAAAAATAGAGGCATATTATGACATAATAAGCACAAAAACCAGCTAAGATATGGTCAACACACACTTAGGCTAGGTGCTCCCTCAAGAGGCAAAAATGGTCCTTTTCAAGGACAACAAGGAGAGGGGGTGGCCCTCTCCTTCTTGGGACCTCAAGGCACCATCCTCACCTCTGAAATCCCTCAAGATTTCAATGGTGAGGAGGCCCAAACACCAAGGTCTCGGAGCTCACACAAAATGGCACAAAATGGAGCCTTACAAGGCTTAAGAGGGGTCAAACAACCTCAAACCACAAAACACTCTAAACAAACTATTTAGAAGGCCTAAAAACAGAACTTTTTTATGTTATATACTAAACACAAAAAGAGTTGCAAGGTAGGAAAAAATACAATGCAAGAAAGGGGTAAAAAGGAGCAAGCTTCTTACCCTTGAAGACCTTCTTAAACAATGGAGCTCCAGCAGCTTCTTTAGGTTGAAGCCAGCTTCAAAACCTCCAAAACAACCCTCAAGAGGCCTCAGCTCCAAGGGATGGTGTAATGGTGGGTGCTTGTGAGCAAAAGTAAGACAAAACACACACACTAACAAGAGAGGGAAATATAGAGATGGAATAGATACAAATTCCTAACCTTAATATCAAAGCTCTCTAAAAATGTTGTCTAACCTTTCTTCTCCAACCCTAATGCCAAGAGAGGAGACTCTCTCTTATAGAGCTCTCTCTTGTAAAGCTTGTCAAATAAGCTTGTCAAGAGAGAAATCCCTCCATACACGTGTATGGAGGGGAGCAGAGTGGGTGCCAGCTATCAGAGCTGGCACAAAATATCTACCAAAAGTAGATGAACAGTGATCGGCCATTCAAAATTGCCATTTTGGCAAAATAAATGGCCGATCGGCAACAAAGAGTGCCGACCGACAATATACATTGCCAATGGCATAAAATCACTGGCTGGTGGCCTCAAGCCATGGCCGGTGATGTGTGGGGATGCCTCACAAGGCATTCCCTGCCCTTCCAAGGCAAAACACAAGTGTTTGGTGCAAAACCAGACACAACACGGTCGAGTCGAGAGGTCCTGAGGCAAGGCGCGCGGCCGAGACCTCCAGGAACTCAAGACGAACACAGACAAGGGTAATCACCAAGTGTTCCAATGGTGACGTCCAAGTCTTGAGGATGGTCAAAAATGGGGTGTCTACAGCTGTGTGTTCTACTCTCAACAAATCAGTGTGCTGCGGGTTCACCTTCAACTTGGACTGCGTGTTCAGAAATTCAGAGTTTGGGCTGTGTGTTCTACTCTCAAAATCAGTGGGCTGTGTGTTCACCTCAACAATGGGCCGCGTGTTCAGAAATTCAGAGTTTGGGCTGTGTGTTCTACTCTCAAAATCAGTGTGGGCTGTGTGTTCACCTCAACTTGGGCTGCGTGTTCAGAAATTCAGAGTTTGGGCTGTGTGTTCAACTGTCAACATATATGTGTGCTGTGTGTTCACCATCAGGTTATGGGCTACGTGATCAGAAATTCAAACGTTCAAAACGCAAACAGAATACTCTATCATGGGCTAAGCGTCAGAACAAGCTACGTGCTAAAAAGAGCAGATATGCATAGCAAGAGGCATGAAACATACAAAAATGCAGAATACGTTGCAGAAATGTAAAAAAGGCGAAATAAATACCTCTCGTGCCTCATGAGAGAGGTGAGACTCCGGCTCTCGCAAAAGCAGATCCCCAGGCGCTTGATCATCTAAATCAGTGAAGTGATAAAAAATAGCCCACGGAAGGATATGTGCCCGAGGGGCGTACCTCTCGGGTATGAAGGGTCGAACCCTCGGGGGCAGAGCCATAATATCGGGATCATCCCCAGCGCCCGGAGCACCTCCACCGTAAGGAAAATGACCGGCCATTTAAGAAAATCTGCAAAAGGAGAAAAAATGAGCAAAATGAGCCAAAATTGGAAAAAGTCAACAAAAGTCAACTCTCGGGAAATGAAAAAGTCAACAAAAGTCAACCCCTGAGGAAATCTTCCAAATGTTGAGACAAACTTACCTCAAGTGGTGAAAATGAGAAAAGAAGCACCGAAATCAAAATTTAATTGGTCCAAAGTGATGAAAACTGAAAGATTTCGCGAAAACAATTTGCGTAGGGCGTTGGAAAACGCGTATAGAGCTCAGATCTGAAGGGGAAAATGGTCTAGGAAGGTAGAGAAGGTGTTTTCGGAGCTGAGGTTGTGAGGAACGAAGCTTTGGCCGAGTGTATTTAAAGAAATGAGAGCGAAATGACCGAACTGCCCCGGATTTGGGCTAGGGGGTCGGCTGACCACCTTTTGTGGCAGGCCGACCACCCCCTTTGCAAAATGCTGGTCGGTGGCCTCTCCCTGGGACGAGACCTGGTCGGTGGTGTTCCCCAAGTGCCCACCAAGCTCTCTGCAAATTTTGGGAAGGATTGGAGTCCCCAGAACCTGAAAAAGTACAAGAGAAGTGCACTTTCCGTCGGAAAATCACTCTACCGGAACTTCAACTCCAACTTTCGATGTGTTTTTCATCGTTACTCGTCAAAAGTGAGATGTATCCTTTTCGAACATGTTGCGACCCCTCCGGGAGGTAAACCGGAGGTCGCGATTAAGTCACCCTCATCAAAAACTCGCATTTCTTTGCTCATCATTTTACGACAAATTCGCATTCAAATTCACATTTATTCTACATTGTTATACACGTCACTTGCATTCTCATGCACACCACTCATACTATTACGCACGTTTCACAGGTGTTGTTAAATCCTCGTGCTTAACCGGCGTTATCACGCGCATTACTCCTCGCATTGCGATGCACTTTTCTATTGACGCCGCGATTGTCTGCATTCAATATCGCTTTGAACATGTGTTGTTAAATATATTGTGCTTGTTGAGTTTCTTCCTTTTGCAGGCACGATATTGTATGTACGGTTCATCTGAGGCTGGTGCGACCAGACGAACCGCGCAGGTATTGTATCTTCTCCGTGTGAGACGTGGCGAGAATTGAATAATTCTCCGCATTCTTAACTGCATGAAATGTAATTGTTTCTTTGCATTCTTGCTTAAAACTGTTGCATTTATTGTGAATATGTGCTTCATTACAGCTTGCTGCATTCGCATGATCCTTGAGTTACCTTCGGCTTCTTGCATTGTCAGTTGCATTTTGCCCCCCCCCCCGGCTGAGGGCATGCCTGCGGGCACTTCTCTGTTTGTCTTGCCTGTTTGTCTAAGTCTTTGGCCTTGTCAAAAATGGGTCGTCTCTGGGCTTTGACATTCACTCCCGTCACTTATGACTTTCGAGTTCTGTCAAAGAAGGGCAACTGTAGACACCCCATTTTTGACCGACCTTAAGACTCAGATATCACTGATTGAGCGCTCGGTGATATTGCATATCGTGCTCGTTCAGAAGTTTCAAAGTCTCAGCTGCGAGCCTTGCCTCCAGACTTTCGGACTCTTTCGTGCCTTGCCTCGGTTTGCGAACCAGGCTCTGTTTTCTCTATTTTCTCTTCCCGAAGGGAGGGAGAGGTCTCGTAGATCATCTCTCAGTGGCCGTAGGCTACGTTTTGTGGTCGTAGGCCATTTTTCCCGTTTAGAGCCCGGTTTCCGATTTTTCGGAGCCGACGACCGTGTGCCTCTGTTCGGGACCACCTAACCACCTCCGTTTGCTCCGATTTTTGGCATACACCTTATTTCCTCCCTTTTGAGGGACACTGTGGCCTGAGAGACTAACTTCGTGGTCGAACGCCACCTCCGGTGCTTAACAGCCCATTTTCGGGGCCCCGGGCCGCGCGTTTCGGTCCCCTGAACCTCCGTTTTGCATCCGTTTCAGTTCATTTTTGGTGGAGACCTTATTTTCATAGTTAGGAAGCTTGTAGGAGGGTGGGAGGCCAGCAATTGTTCCAAAAAGCCAGCTTTATTCCTTCATCACTCTCCGATGCCCGTTTTCCTGACTTGAAAGCCAATGTTGACCACCCCGGGACCACTTTCTTGAACCCTAAACCCCATATTTATGTTGTACACACCTGGGAGGCCACCAATATTTGGTGGCCGACCAGTAATTGTGCCTGACCCTTTTGACCCCCTCTAAAAAATGGTCTTTTCTCTCTCCTAGTTCACTTTTTCTGGGTTTCAACCACATAGTTGTGTTGTGCACACATGGGAGACCACCTTTTT
Organism: Camellia sinensis; assembly: GCF_055761805.1. Classification (NCBI taxonomy): domain Eukaryota; kingdom Viridiplantae; phylum Streptophyta; class Magnoliopsida; order Ericales; family Theaceae; genus Camellia; species Camellia sinensis. The sequence goes on from NC_138965.1 coordinate 91,849,050, forward strand.
GAGGTGGCCGACCAGTAATTGTGCTTGACCTTTTTGACCCTTGGTCGGCCATCCGTGGGAGGTGGTCGGCCAGCCCCCTGAACCTTCTGAACCTGGCCGGCCATGACCCTCTCACCTGGTTACTTACTGCTGCACCCTCTGTTTCCCCTAGATCCTGTATCCGAGGGGGGGTTTTTAGGGGGAAAATTTGAATTTGATTTTCCCCCCTTTCCTCCAATCCTTTACCTATATAACCAGTACCCCCAGCTGCATTTTAGAGGGTTAGCAAAACTTGTTTGGAGCTCTTGCATTCAATCTCTCTCTCTCTCTCTCTACTCCAAGCACCAAACCCCCTTAAGTCCTACACCATTTACCCTACACCTCATAGCACAAGGCCTCCATTCTCCATTCCAGCAACTTGAGGCTACTTTCCAGAGGTGAAGAGCTCCCAAACTTGGCCCAAAAGTTGTTGAAGCATGGTTCTACAAAGGTTAGTCCCATTTTCCCTCTTTTTTGCCTTATTTTTCTTTGTATCTAAGCCATACTTGCTAAGATTTTTGGGCTCCGACCCAAACTGTAAATAGTCATATTTTTTTCTCATCTCCATGTTTGATTAAGGGTCTTTCTCTGTTTGAGGTCTCCTACTATCACTTGCTTCTTTATCTCTCTTTTAGGCCAATTTTTGCATAGTATTTTAGGCCTATTTGTGAGCTGTTTTGGACTTTTCCATAAACTGTGAAATATCTTTTTTTGAGCCCCTCTTCAACATTGTTGAAGGGCTCTCCTCTGTTTGAGGCCAGCAGCTATCACTTGCCTCTTTAACTCTCTTTTAGGCCTATTTTTGCATAGTATTTTAGGCCTATTTGTGAGCTTTTTTGGATTTTTCCATAAACTGTGAAATATATTTTTTTGAGCCCCTCTTCAACATTGTTGAAGGGCTCTTCTCTATTTGAGGCCATAAGCTATCACTTGTCTCTTTATCTCCCATTTAGGCCAATTTTTGCATAATATTTTAGGCTTATTTGTGAGCTGTTTTGGGCTTTTCTATAAACTATGAAATATCTTGTTTTGAGCCCCTCTCAAACATTGTTTAATGGCTCTCCTCTGTTTGAGAACATCAGCTGCCACTTGTCTTTTTACCCATCTTTTAGGCCTTTTCTTGCATGATAGTTTGGCCTTATTTGTGTTTATTTTCGTGGCTTGGTGTAAACTGTAAAGTGCCCTATTTTGAGCCCCTCTTAAACTTTGTTGAAGGGCTCTTTTCCATTTGGGGCCAGCTGCTGTCCCTTTGTGTTTAATCTCTCTTTTAGGGCCATTTTTGCATGATAGATTAGCCCTATTTGTGTTCATTTTTGAGGCTTGTTATAAAATGGAAATATGCATGTTCTGGGACTGTATTTCATCTTTCTTCATGCTTCATGGTCAAATAATGCATGCTTTGTATAGCTGTAAGTCATTCCATGTGCCTAGTTTCAAATTTCGGAGTTCATTCCATGCATCGGGTGCCATGTTTCCATGTTTCGGGGCTGTTTTGTATCATATTTTAGTGCTGAAGTTCGCATGTTTGCATACCATGTTCCATGCCTTGCCATGCTTTGGGTAGAGTGGCATTTGTTGCCTTAGGCTTGGTCCTCAGTTTGCGTGCATGTGTGCATGCATTTCGAATGTCTCATTTTCATCTCGTGGCTACTGATGTGAGTGTGGCTGAGGTCCACTCATGTTGGTGTAAGTCCATCATGCATTGTGTATGCCATTTCAATTCATAGCATTGCGTATGCTAGGTTGTATATTAGAGCGTCGTGTATGCCATGTTACATCGCGCATTGTGTATGCCATTTCAATTCATAGCATTGCGTATGCTAGGTTGTATATTAGAGCGTCGTGTATGCCATGTAAATCGCGCATTGTGTATGCCATTTCATAGCATTGTGCATGCTAGGTTGTATATTAGTTGCATTCATGCATGTTATGCATATTGTATTGCATTCGGGATAGGAGTTAGCCTAAGCACGGGAAACGAGGGACGTTTCGTACTTCGAGTGATAGAACATGTCTCAATTACTCGGTCACCGACACTCTGGATTATCCATGATGGAGTCTAGGCTTTGTTGTGTTTTCATGTGCATTCATTTCATATTGAGTCGTGCAATTCGACTCCTCGGCCATCATGCATCGATATGCGTGATTGGTGGCACAAGGATCGAGGACTACACTCCCTGAGAAGTAGTCATGCATACATATGTGAAAATACTTTGCCATGCCCCTTTGTTGCTCTCAGTTGCAGCAAATCAGAAATCGGCAGCCTTTCGGAGCTTTGCACGCATTCCAAGAACAATTGCAAACAGAGGCAAATCGGGGCATCGCGAGGGATTCTTCGCACAAGGCAACCCGAGCATGCATCATTCATCATCCGGAGCAGATTTGAGGCAGTCCCTGGCTTGCATGCCAATTTATTGCTTTCCTAATTTAATTTGTTAATTAATTAGGGTTTTGTACATATTTGGACTGTTATTATTTGGGATTGTATATTATTTATTCGGACCCTCCGCGCGAGGGCACAACTGTAATAAGTGTGCATGTGTGTAATGTATGTCTTCCAACCCCACGTCTTTCTCCCTTTTATTTACCCGCTTATGATGGTTAGATTAGGGCATGTTTCAATTAGCATACAGTATGATAGCATGTCTGCATTCATTCATCTGTTTTGCATGCACCGGGCTCGGCGCATCATACTAACTGCATTGTATTTTCAATTCCAAGTTGAATACATGTTAGCTGTAGCATTTCATATGCCATGTCTAGAATAGCCGAGCCTGCTGTAGTTGTACTTTTGCATGTGTCACATTAGGCATTTCTGTACAATTAGGATCGTGCATGGATTTCTAATTAGCTTACGTTTTGGCTTGGAGTACTCGGTAAGTTTAATGCTTTAGCATCCTTGCATGCGTGTGAGTGACTGCCATGATAGCATGCTTACTATTAGGCTAATTGCTTATGTGATATAACTGCCTGAATGCCTGTGGGTGAAGGTTGGGTTATTTGGATTGGAACAATTCATTCACTGTGAGTTTTAAGCCCACTAGATAGTGGCAAAATCATGTTTTTCTAAGCCCACCCGAGGGTGGCAAATCCACGTCTTAGCCTACTTGCGGGTAGCACCATCAAACCATTTTCAAATAAACAAACATGAAATGTTTTGTTCTAATTCAGGCGATCCAGTCTATACTTGTATGCTGTGCGCATCACATAGTAAATCTAGGTTAATAACCGGAATAAGAACGCATAATGCTTTCAAAAATAGATATCATGGTTAGTAGAGGCCGATCTTTGATCGGGCGAGCGGGGGTGCTTACGAAGTGACCTTCTCCAATCGTACCCAAGTTCCCGAGCCGAGGCAACTTTGGTGATGACGGACACGTGGCCTTAGGCAACGAGTTAGGGTTTCATAAATTTCCCCCAAAATAAAATATTTAGGTAGTGACTCTGTATCTGGCAAAGCAATCCATGTTTGACACTTCTTTCAAAAAAAATCTGTTTTCTCAAAACGATTTGCCGGATTTGGACTCTTTGGTTCAGATTAAGAACCGTGACAATTTGAGAGTCCTGAACTGTAGTGAGCCCAATACGAACGGAATGGGACTCACCCTCCTGGGGCGTTCGGGGACGTCTACACTATGGCCTCGGGCATCTCGCGCTACCGTATTCTACTTGAGGGTTCGGTTTGCCAAGCCTAGTACCTAGGCGAGAGAGCTATGCCTCAGTCTCTGGGTCTGCATGCTCCATTCATACTGATGATGCAACCAGAGTTCGCAGACAGCCTATCTGTTGACGGGGTTATCCAGTTCATGGTGGGCCTGGAGGTAGAATACTTCCGAGTCGAAGGCGATTGTACGATCTTCATTCAGACACACCTTATGCCACCTCTGACCGATGTTCGTTGAGGTGAGGGAGCGAGAGCTCCTGCTGCGAGGGCGGGGCCTAGAGCGACCATGGCAGGTAGGGCCCGTGGGAGAGGGGCTTCTCAGGCGAGATAGAGGACCGGCTAGCCAGAGCTGCCTACTGCTCTAACCTGTTGGCAGTATGCTAGGGAAGCATATCAGATTCCGATTGAGCCTGCCGCAGTGGGGCACAGGTATGTCAGAGCTCATGACACACCCTCGGTATGCACCACACTTTTAGTTGTCTCATCTCTTTATGATATTTGTTCCTTTTGGACATTGATCATTCCCAATGCATTTGTAGGCACCCCCAGGATACACCGAGGATCTGCTGGAGCTATTAGCCTCATTCGAGGGCATGACATTGAGGAGGGAGGCATTGCTTGGCTTCCATGGCATTCTGGTCATTTCTTCAATTTTCTTACATTCCAGTCATCAAATTTCCACTGACATACTGGAACTAACATTTCAATTGAGAATTTCCCCACACTGTACTGATACACTGCATCTGAAGTACTACACTTTCATATTATATTCATACTTTGTACTTGACATCTGTATATACTCATTCTACACATCATACTTGCATCTGATAGACATATTGTGGCTGACATATAACAACAGTCTTTTCAGGTCCCACCCATACCGACAGCACCGGGGGCAACTGCAGCACCTGTTCTAGCGATACCTCCTCCGGTGGCAAGGAGAAGAAAGAGACAGGCTCCGGTACCCAACCAAGGCAGAGCCAGGGGCACCTGAGATGAAAGTGGCCCTTCAAAGCCCATTTTGAGCGATGATAATGCTGAGACTAGCGAGGCCGAGGAGGCAGCGAGTCGTCATGCTGAGTCATCCAAGAGTGGAGATGACGACACTAGCTCGGGTTCTGAGAGTATGAGTGTTGATGCTGAGGAGGGCTCCGAGGCGGAGAGCGGAGATGGCTCTGGTTCAGACTCTGATTCTGGTTTAGACAGTGGCACCGATGGAGACAGTACCGCAGATTCCTCTCCTTTGAGGAAGAGGACGAAGAGGGATTCTTGAGCCTGAGGTGACCAGCGCTGATTTTTTGTAGTTTTTGTTTAGCTTCTTTTTGTTAGTAGTGTTAGCACATTGTACAACTTTAGACGAGTTTTATTTGCTTTTTTTTTTTAAAAAAAAAAGAAAAAAAAAAGAAACTTGTACTGCACTTTTGTAAAAACAACTATAATCGAATGCAAACCAGTGTATTTTTTAAAAAGCATTGTATTTTGCATCATGAGCATCGTATTCCATGAAAATGAGCATGAATTTGATATCGAAAACCAAATACTTGTATTGTCACAACAGACTTAATCAGGTAACGAACCGACTAACAACTGAAATAATCAAAGTAATACAACTCGATAATCAAAATAACAACAACTCGATAAACAACAAAACAATTCGATATACAACAAAACGATGCAATCAACAACTCGATGAACAAAACAACTCGATAAATGAAAGAAAACAACTCAAATGTAACTCAACAAACTTGTTAAAGTTGAAAGGGCTCAAAACAGGACCTCACAAGACATTAAAAAACAAAAAACAAAACACATGTCTTCAGCATTCTCAGCACATAGGTGAACAAGAGGACAGGCAAAACAGCCGTCGGCCATGGGTTGGCCATGAATAGAGGATGCCGGCCACTAGTGGTGGCCGGTTGGCTACCAAAGTGGCCTGTCGGCCATCACCAATGGCCAGTGGGCCATCAATGTGAGGAACCTCCAGAATGTTGACACCTGGCTTCCACTCACTGCCTTTTCTTCTACAAAAGGTTTGGACTTCGTGTTTTCTTTATTTCAGCTACAAATTCTTCACAAATGGAGCCATTCTTTGTTGAAAAAATCTCGAATTGGATTGCAACTTTAGATGGCTCAGAAAAGATGAATTTTTGGGATTTCAGCACAAATGCACCATTTTCGCTGAGTCGTTCTCCATTTTGTTTTTCGTTCCTACATGCCACAGCTAGGTGTTGGAACCCGATTATGTACGCCTTTGACTTCGGGGGACAAGAGATTTGCCCGACAATCGAAGAATTTCAAGTGCTAATGGAGTCCCAGCGTGATGAGGAAATCTTGCCTCCGCCTCGTTTTGGTCACATCCAAGCTTTGGGAAGGATGTGCGGGCTTACCCCACACGAGGTCCGATCCTTTGTTCACAACGGAGAGTTAAACATCCCTAATCTAATTCATCAATTTTCTGAAGCCGACAACCGAGATGACCTTCTTAGGCGGGGTTTTCAACAACACGCCCTTGGTTTGTGCATGTTAGCTCATTTCCTTCTTGCCCCTTATTTTGGAGGGTCTAGCATTCAGCTAGTTGAAGTGGCCCAAGGCTTGAAAGAGGGCAAGAGTTGTATTAGCTTGACATTGGCTGAGACTTTGATGGGTTTGGACGCTTTCCAATCGATGAGAGACAAGCAAATTTGCAGGGAGTCCACTACTTCTTTAGGTAATGTTTCCCACCCTTTCTAATATGTGTTTTTCACATCTTTCGGCATTCATGCTCTGTTTTTGTCTCAAAGGCCTTTTCTCACTTTTCTTCTCAGCGCACATGTCCCTATTCTTTAATCTCTCTTTTCATTCATCCCATCCCAGATATGACTTATGGACAAGTTGAAGGTAGTGCACTCTTGCCTTGCATACTCAGCCCGAGCATACTTTTTTCACCAGCAGCTAGTTGATTTCCCGAATGAAAGGTGGTGGTGTCTAATGCTAACATTGCTTGGCGTTGCCCCTGGTTTGATCTGCCCGAGATGAGCTACAATATGGCTCGACAACTTGGCATTCAACTGATTGGCCCGACACACTATGTAGTCTACTTTCCGTTCTGGTTCAGGCATCAGTTTGGACATGACCCGACATGCCTAGAAGAGGGGGTAGAGTACCTAGCTTCATTGCCAATCTGAGGTTCACAATTGGCTAGATATCCCATTGCGTAGAGGACGAGAGAACTTCTGGCTCCTGCCCTTAGTTTCAATTGGGCACTTTCTAGCGAGTGCCTGACCCGGCTTGAAGATGAGGCACAATCTGGGCCCACTTTACCATTAGAAGCCTCCATAAGCACAGGGAGGGGACATAGGAACAACGGACTCATCTCTGCCACGAGTTTATTTGCTTTGATCTTACTTTTCAAGTTTTCTTTTTGAATGTAATAAAAGCAACTTTCATTTGTATTGAGAGTTGGAGAACTTTGTACTGAAATCAATGAAATTGAAGTTGTGGGCACTGAAAGTTTTCCTTTTGGTCCAAAAATGGTCTAAGTTGTAAAAGGTAACTTTTTTGCAAAAATCAACTTTTATCAAAACTTTTCAAAACCATTTTCGATAAGGATCACAACTTGACATGCACGGAATCTATCATCGAGATGTACAACCCAGAATCTGAAAAAGAAAGATTGCCCCTTATCTGAATAACACTGCTCAGCACTATAACCAGTTCTCTGAGAGGATCACAACTGAACATTCAGATAAAGAATAGGCAAGGATGACCGGATCAAACACATGGACTGGACAATTGATTTGGAGGTGTTTACGGCCAAACTTCGAGATGAAGTTGTCTACGTATCCCGAAGATGGGAATTAGGCCTTACGTAGTTTGGTTCAGGTTCACTCGAGTATTAACGCTTTCCTTTTACGCTCTAAGTTTTGCCAAGGTCGCCCTTTCAGGTTTTCAACCTTGCGAGCTCAGTTTTTCTTTATTTCCAATATTTGGTCCTCCACTCGGGCGACACTTCTTGCGCTCGAGCGGGGTTCGTGAACTCTCATTACTTTGCAGGACCACAAAATTACTAGGAGAGTGTTTTCTACACTCGAGCAGCATTTCCTATGCTTAAGTGGATGGGCACTCGAGCGGCCTTTATTGCGCTCGAGCGTTGGTCTGTTGTCTGCAAAACTACTGGATGTGTGTTCTATACGCTCGAGCATCACTTCTTGCACTCGAGCAGTGAGCGTCTTTTTCATTGTGTCTTGGCATTCGAGCGACACTTCTTGCGCTCGAGCGGGACAACTTATTGTGTCAGACGCTCAAGCATCACTTTTTACAAGTGACCGCAACCTATGGGGTTGGCATACAGATTTGAAGCCGAGGATACACCTCTAGGTATTTAAATAAGACTTTAGTCTCGAAAATTCCAAACCTTTGCATTCTAGGCATCACCATTCGAACTCTAGTTTCCACCGTCTCAGTTGATCTCCTAGGAACTCACTACAAACACAGGTAGGTAGCTATACCAGACCACCTGAAGCATTCTGGATACTGAACCTACCTAGTCTGTCACCCTGTTGGAGAATAGGAAAAGTTGCAAACATAGACAGGGAGAAACGTAGCACCTGTGGTTTGGAAGCGCAATAAGAAGAAGAGGGAGATCCCCAGCAGCATAAGGTGAGTCATCACAGATTACCCCTACAAGGTACTTCCATTTCCTAGCTGTTACATCATATCTATCATCATCTAGTATCATCTATTACATTGCATATAGCATCTATCGCATGCATCTACTACACTATCCATTACATCGTACCATTTTATCGCTTGCATCCTTTCCATGTTAAGCTTAGTTTGGCATGTGCTTGTATCTTTCCTTCATTGAAACATGGTTCTGTCATGTGTAAGTACCCATGTTGTGCTGATGCTAGTATTGAGGGTGTCGGCACCTTTTTGGTGCTAGACGTGGTCTATTTTGTGTCCATGCCCTTTCTAGGTAAGACGTGGTTCAGTCTGCGCCCCTTATTCACTTCATCCATTGCATTTATTGCATTGTACTTTGTCTTGTTGCATTTAGCATTTAGGATCATTATCTTTTCCAAGTAGATCATTCCTCACTTATATCATACCACCCAATTACTTGTACTCTTTCTCTTTCTACGAAAAATATAGTTTTGCAGGTGCTCACACCCTTTTCATGTTAAAACATGGTTCTGTTATGTGTAAGCATCCATGCTGCGTTGAGGCCAGTATTGAGGATGTAGGCACTTAGACTGTGTTAGGCATCGTTTGGCTTGTGCCCACACTTCTTTTCTATATAAAACGTAGTTTGATTTGCATCACCATTCCTTTATGAGATTTATGTGGTAAGCACTGCTCGTGGCTTAGATTGCTTAGATTGTATATCATTTGCATTATTTCGTTACATTGTGTATCATTCACATCTTGCCACTGAGCTATGTTGGTTTAATTCCTTGCAAAGGGATACGTAGGCAACCCTCGGGTTTAACCAACTGCATCAGCATTTTGTTTTTTTGCCCAAGTCTTACGGCCTTGTTAAAATGGGTTGTCTTCGAGCTTTGACATTCACTCACGTCATTTTATGACTTCGAGCTTTATCAAAGAGGGGCAACTGTAGACACCCCATTTTTGACCACCAATAAGACTTAGGCGCTTGGTCTAGCAAACTCGATGATGAAAACTGCATTGTGTGATTCGAGTTCTCGGCGAAGGAATCCGAGGTCGAGTCCCAAAATAATCCCAAAACCTCCCTACTTGCCTTATTCTTACCTCAGAGCTTCATTTTTTAACATTGTGCCACCTTACACTGAGTTTGAAATAGGGGAATAAGGCAGCACATTAGGGCTTGGTCGTGCCCCATTGAGAGCCGGCTGTGGCCATTTTGGCTTGGCCATGCCTTGCTGGCGATAAACTCTATTCTGGGTGAGAGCCTGCCAGCTTTCTTTTTTTGAAGATATTTTTGACCTATTTTTCTCAAATTCTATAAAAATGAGGTTATATCTGTTTTGAGGGTTGAACAATTTCTAAAGAGCCAATACACATAAGAGAGAGGTAATTCTTCCTATACAAGTCACCTTTGAGCAAACCTAGCCCTCCTAACTAATATCCATACACCATATACCATCCTAGATCATAACCTTAGAGCCTTGGTTGAGGCTTGTGCACCACAATTCAAGCTTCAGAGTGTGCTTGAACCAAGTTTGTGTTACAAACAAGAGCTTTCTTCTTTGAGAGGTATAAGCTTACCACCTTGTCTTTTACTTCTTTTCTCTATCTCTTGTTAGCTACTTCTTGTGTTCTTGGTGCTTCCTTGAGTCCATTTCAAGTGTTTAAACTTGGTTTGGATAGCTACCAAAGGGTAGAGAAGGTTAACAGCTTCTCTTGCACCTTATTTCATAGCTCAAGCCCTTGTTTTTACACTCTTTTCTTTGCCTTTTAAACTAATTTTCAGAGCATGGAAAAAGCTAAAAAACATGACTTGAGGTCTCAAAAATGGAGAGGTTAGCCACCTCTCCTTGCTTTTTGTTCACTAGCTTTGCTTTGCCTTATTCTTTCCTACATTTTTTATGCTCTCTAACATGATTTTTGGTCATTGTTTTTAGCATATTAGGGGCTATTTTAGGGCTATTGTAATTTATTTAATTAGTATATGCTTGAATATCTAGCTTGTTGCATTATAGGTCTTCACATCTAGCTTGTTATCTTGTGTTATACATGCTTTGATAGCATTTCTAGGGTTAATAAGGAATCAATCTCGCAATCATATCTACAATCTCCCCCATTTCTTCTTTTCTTCTCTTGTTTGAGAGTTATTTCAACCGATCGATGGTTATTCAAAATATGAGCTAGAGACCTATACTCAATGGCTTAATATCTACGAAGGTTCATCGCCAAAGGTATGGTCACTCCTTCATACTTAGGAGTACCTCTCGCTTGACGTTCTTCTTATTTAGCAGACTTAATCATCACCATGGACAAATGGATTAAAGAATGGACAAGACTAATGAAATTGGCTCAAAATGAACCAACTGACATAAAGAAAATAAATAAGGTTGCTTGGGTTCGGCCAGACGTTATGCCGAGTACATTGTGTCAAGAGTCGTCACACATCAATTCATGGTGCTTTGACAACCCTTGAAGCGTCTCTACTTCCTTCTTTGAGCTCACTCCATGATAAGAGGAAGGGGTAGGTGTTGCTCATTGCATTCACCAATTTTTGTCCAACTCGTGCCCAAAATCATCAAGCAATCAACTTGCTCATTGATGGTTTTGGAAGCGGTTTCGTTCTTCTCCTAAGGCTTTCCATGACAGAGAGGGGTAGAAGGGACAAACAGGGCTCAAAAAAAGTTATGTTTGCATTGTTTTCACCTCAGAGCACAAAAATAGAGTTTTACATGAAATTATGGCGTGGCCAGCTCTATTTGGACCCGACCGGGCTTCATTGGGGGCCAGTTAGCCTCCAATGTTTGGTACATAGAGTGTTTTATAGAAACAGAGAGCAATGACTGAAGGTGAAACAGGGCAAATTCTAGTGAAGGCAGATAGAGTTGCTTCTGAAAATTGTCACGTGCATACCATCCTTGTGTTTCTTGGTTTTATCAAATGTTGTAAATTAATGCTTTCATTATTGTTGTAATTAAATTATTGTTGGTGTAAATATTATTATTATTGTTGCAATTTCATGTTTTGTTATTATGCTTAGTATCGTCATCATACCTTTGTTGTACCTAGAGCTAGATAGATAGTTGATTTAGAATTCATTTGAATATGTAATAAGTAGTTAGTTTAGTTCAATTCATTCATTCGAATTTGTAATAGTTAATTTAATTCGGACACTCAAGCACTCATTCGGACCCTCCTGCATGAGGAAAAATATGTAATAATGTTGTATGTCTTCCAACCCCCATTTCTTTCCCACTTTTATTTACCCACTTATGATGGTAGCATAGAGCATCATATTTACTTAGCATTTCCATGTTTACATGCATTTGTTTCATGAACATTTGGGTTCGGTTCATCATACTAACCAATGTCAAAATCGAATTCATTGCTTGAAAACGTGATCTATCGCATGCCTTGAATTGGATCATATACCATGCTTATAGCCGAGCCTATAAAAATTGCATAAATGTGTGTGTTGCATTAGTCACATTGCATTGTTTAGGAACATGCAAATTTTCTAATTATTTTGCTTTGTTTGGCTTGCCTTGGAGTACTAGCTGAGCGTTTATTGCTTTAGGAACTTGCATTGTGTGTGATTGTTGCCATGTTGACTATGCTTTCCATTAGGCTAATTGCTTAAATGATATACCTGTTTAAATGCCGGTGGATGAAGGCTAATTTCTTAAATTGCGATAAGTTAATTAATGTACGTACAAACTCACCTTTCAAGTAACGAGAATCAAAAATAATTTTCAAACAAACACAAAATCAAATGTTCCAATTTTTACAAATTAGTCTATACTTGTGTGTGACACATAGTAAGATAGCTTAATAAATCGGAACAAGAGCATACAAAGTAAATAAAAATAACATCATGATTAGGAGAGGCCAATCTTTGATCGGATGAGAGGGGTGCTCAATTCATGACCTTCCCCTCTCATACCTAAGTTCCCCAAGCTGAGACACTTTGGTGATGACGGATAAGTGGCCTTTGCCACGGGTCTCGGGTTTCCTAAATTTCCCAAAAATATTTAGGTGGCGACTTTAAAATCCGGCAAAGCAGTCCATTTTTTTGGCATTTGATTTAAATTTCGATTTTCCAAAAGATTTGCCAGATTTGGACTTTTTCGTGTTTATCTATTTCACATTGCACTTGTGAGATTAGTTTCAAAGCCACGGGAGTCTGAACTATAGGGTTAGTCGTATCCGAAAGGAGCACAAAAAGCAAGCTATAGTTTCTCCCAACACCATTCAAATGCTCCCATCTTTTCATGGACTTGGTCATGATGACCCATATCGCCACTTAGATGAATTTCTAGAGGTCTTCCCACTGTGAAACTCCAACAATTCACAAACAAGGCCCTTAGATTGAGGTTATTCCTTTTCTCACTTATGGATACGGCCAAACATTGGTTGAATTCTTTAGAACCAAATTCCATCACAACCTGGGTCCAACTTGAACAGAAATTTCTAGAGAAGTATTTTCCTATAGGTAAGACTAATCAGATCAGGCGAGCCATCACTAATTTTTTACAACTTGATGGTGAGCAATTTCATGAGACCTGGGAATGATTTAAAGACCTACTTAGGCAATGTCCCCGTCATCAAGTGCCCAAGTGGCAATTGATCGACTTTCTACGGTGGTTTAACTGATCGTAACTGCCAAATAATAGATGTCTCTTGTGGTGGGACATTCATGTCTAAGATTGACGATGATGCATGGACCTTATTTACAAACCGTTGTGAGAATTCTCTCTAACATGCATCTATATCTAGATTTGAGAGACAACCTTCTTCTAGTACCCCCAAAGCAAGGGGGTGTCTATGAAGCCGAGCACGTTGTTTGATGTCTCTGAACAAGTAGCCACCATGTCCTGCAAACTTGACCAACTTCTTTCAGTAGGGTAATTTTCTATACAACCCCTACAACCTCAATATCAGGAGGCATGTTATATTTGTTCTCACACCACTCACCATGTTACCGAGTGTCCTATGGCTTCACAGTTTCCTGAGCTAGTCAAAGAACATGCTCTTGCAACTCAAGGTGTCACTAAACCGGGTAATCATCCATATTCTAATACCTATATCCCGGGGTGGCATAATCATCCCAAATTCTCTTAGAGATCACTAACTCAGGGTAATTGTTTTGCTCTGTACCACCTCCTAGGCAGAATTTCAATAATTTTGCTAACTCACCTCCTTACCGACCACCTCTACGACAACCATCTTACCAACAACCACGTCCTCCACCTCCACGACAGTCTACTTTCCAAGAGAAGGTCCTGCAAGTTCTCCAAGGACTTGAGGGTGTGCCCCAATTGGTTCACTCTCATTCACAGTCCATCTCCAAACTTGAGACCCGACTTGGTCAGTTAGCTAACACACTCACACGAAAGGAAGAGGGTAAGCTACCTTGCCAACTGGTAACTAATCCTAAGGGTCAGTATGGGGTAGAGAGTTTCAATGCGAGTGGTCCATACCACAAGCAAGTTCAAGCTATAATAACTCTTAAGAATGGAGTCGAGTAAGATACTCGCCCTGAGGTGACCAAAGGGAGTGAAGGAAATCGTGGTAATCTAGTCTCAAGAGTCGAGTGCGAGGATAGTAGCACCACCAAAAGGAACGATCTACCATCTTCATCTTTGAGTGAGCCACTAGCACCATTTGTCCCTAAGGTCCCTTTCTCGCAACGCTTAGCATCGCCCTCACCTTTCAAGAAAAAAGGGGGCATCCATGGAGGCAATGATGGAAGTTTTCAAGCAAGTCAAAATTAACCTCCCCCTGTAGGAGGCCATCAAACAAGTGCCTTCTTCTGCTAAGTTTTTGAAGGACCTTTGCATCCAAAAACACAAAGTAAAAACCCATGCGTCTCAAAAGGTCCTTCTCACTAAACAAGTCAACTTCATCCTATTACCCAAGACACAACCTAAGCTTAAGGACCCTGGTGCACCCACTATATCTTGCACTATTGGTGATCACTTCACAGATAGAGCCCTCATTGACGTAGGTGCTAGTGTGAACCTTCTTCTATATTCTGTATATGAGGATTTTGGGTTACGAGAGTTGAAACCCGCAATGGTAACTCTTCAGTTAGCCAACTATTCCCTCAAGGTCCCATGAGGCATGATTAAGAATGTCCTTGTCAAGGTCAACGAATTTTACTTTACCGTCAACTTTCTTGTCCTTGACATAGAACCCGTAGTCACACTTAAGAGGCCAATCCCTGTCATCCTTCGTTGACCTTTCTTGGCAACGGCCAATGCAAACCTTAACTGTCGGACTGGGGTTATGGAAGTGTCAATTGGGAACATGCAAGTTCAGCTTAATATCTTTAGTGCTTCCCAACATCCTTCCCATAAGGATGAGTGTTTCATGATTAACATTGTCGATGAGTTGGTTGAGGGTGCTTTACCCTCCGTCCTTGTTGAAGATCCTCTAGAGATTTGCCTTGCCTACTTTGGTTTTGTGGCCTTTAACATTGATCACTCCATTAAGGAGATTAATACTTTACTCGACTTCTCTTCACCTTTCGATTGCCCACTATAGCGGATGGGGTTCGAACCCCTTCCTACCCTTGGTAGCACACCGACCTCTCCATCCATTGAGGCACAACCTAAACTCGATCTAAAACCGCTTACAGCTACACTTAAGTATGCCTTTTTAGGGTATGAGGATACCTTACCTATTATCATTGCATCTGACTTAACTGCCACGTAGGAGAGTTAACTTCTTAGTGTCCTCCAAGCGCACAAGCATGCCATAGGTTGGTCGGTAGTTGATTTGAGGGGCATTGATCCCTCCGTTTGCATGCATCATGTTCATCTTGAGGAAAACGCTAAGTCGAATCTCGTGAGTTACAACAGAGGTTGAATCCGAACATGAAAAAGGTAGTTGAGAAAGAGGTTGTCAAATTTCTCAATGCGAGTATCATATACCCTATCTCGGATAGCAAGTGGATTAATCCCACACAAGTGGTGCCCAAGAAATCAGGCATCACTATGGTTGAGAACAAAAAGGGTGAGCTAGTCCCCATACGCACCACCACCGGGTAGCGTGTGTGCATTGATTATCGTAGGCTTAATTCCATGACTAGGAAGGATTACTTTCCCTTGCCTTTTATTGATCAAGTCCTAGAACGGTTAGCAGGGCAGAGGTACTATTGTTTCCTTGATGGCTATTCTAACTATAATCAAGTTCCTATGTACCTTTATGACCAAGAAAGACCACTTTCACATGTCCTTTTGGCACTTTCACCTATAGCCGAATGCTCTTTGGGCTTTGCAATGCACCAGCGACCTTTCAACGGTGCATGATGGCTATTTTCTTTGATATGGTGGAGAAATTCTTAGAGGTCTTTATGGTTGACTTCTCCGTGTTTGGGTCGTCTTTTGAGGAATATCTCGTAAACTTAACCAAAGTCCTTACTCGTTATGTGGAGAGAAACGTTGTTTTCAGTTGGGAGAAAAGCCACTTTATGATTTTTGAGGGTATTATGTTGGGGCACATTGTGTCCACCCATGGTATCGAGGCCGATAAGGCAAAGGTCGACTTGATCTCTGGCCTGTCCCACCTACTTATGTGTGCCAAGTGCACTTTTACCATCGATTCATCACAGACTTTAGTAAGATCTCACACCACATGTGGACTCTCTTGGCCAAGGATACCCCATTTGTCTTTTACAAAGCATGTTTCGTGGTTTTCGAAACACTTTGAGCTGCACTCTTGACTGCCCCCATCATACAATCCCCCGATTTGTCCCTTCCTTTCGAGATTATGTGCAATGCATTTGATTATGCACTCGGCGTTGTCTTGGACCAAATGGTGAATAAATTGTCCAATGTTATATACTACGCCAACCATACTCTTTACCACTGAGAAAGAGTTACCAGCTGTTGTCTTTGCACATGATAAGTTTCAGTCCTACCTCTTAGGGTCTAAGGTCATTATGTTCACTGATCACGCTGCTTTAGGGTCTAAGGTCATTGACTGCTCACTGAGAAAGAGTAACGCCTCCTTTCATTTTCTTTTTATTTTCTTTGTTTTGTTGTATTTTATTTGGTTTTGTTTTCTTTTTTCCTTTTGTCTTTTGGATCTATATATATATATATATATATGTAGCTAACTCTCCTAACTCTGGACTTCTTATTTTCTTGTATAGTTTTTTTTTTTCATTATGTCATGGCATATCAGGTCCTTCATTGCAAGTCAATGTCCTCAAACTTTGGACTGTTTCTCTTGCCTTCTCTTTTATTGTTGATGACTGCTTTGGTGCTATTCTTTCCCTCCATATGTTTCCTTGGCTCATTTATTTCCTTATATTTGCCAGTAAGGGCACCACCATGTTTAGTTATGAGGGATGTTGACTTGTTGCCATATTTCTGCATTCTAGCTTGATTCATGGAATTTCTACTTGGAATAGAGTTTATATGTGAATATGGTTGTGCTACACTATTCATCATGTTGACCATCCTAGTTTACTTATGTTTTGAGTTGAGAGTGCATGAGCCAGATATTTTTGGATTATTCATGACTTATGAAATATGAGTTCATTTCGGTACTATTACATGAGGATTGTTGGTATCACTTGTCACTTTGTGCACTTACATGTTCACATTTGGTTATGGTAGTTAAAATTCATAGTGTTGATCATGTGTTGCTTCCAACTACTTAAGATGAATTGGGGTTTGACATATGAGCATTGGTTCTTGCAAGGAAAAAAAATATGACTAGTTTGAGTTCGTAGCCTTTTTAACTGGAGTTATTAAGCCTGTTGGGGTGTCTCTACACCTAGTGCCCTAAGTCCATCTAGATTAGGAAGCATTAACCTAACACTAGCTACATGAGTTAATTAGAAATGTAAGGGAATTAAATATTGCATAGTCACAAAAACTAAATAAATAAATAAAACTTTTTCTCTGTAACCTTTTTAACTTGAGTTATTAAGCCTGTTGGGGTGTCTCTACACCTAATGCCCTAAGTCCTTCTGGATAGGGAGTCACTAGCCTAACGCCTGTTAGATGGTTTAATTAGAAAGCTTAAAAGATCCATTCATAAAATAAATAAATAAATAACAAATATATATATATATATATATATCGAACCCATGTTTGATTTCAAAGATTCAAGGCACTTAGTTGTTGGAAGTTAGTACATGAGTAAGATATGTTGTCTCTCCTTCCACACTGAATCTCACTTTACACGAAAGCAACATGTGATGCCTTCCATCCAATTGTGATTCGATGCTGTTTGTTTGCATATTTATGGGCTCATGGATAGTTTGAAGATTTGTCTGACTAACTTGAAATTTGTCATAACTAAGAGAGGTTGGTTTTGATGAAAAGTGGGTGGTATCAAGTAATTGTGTATAAATTTGTCCCAAGTTTCAATTCCTTTGATCAAGTTGATGTTTGTGGGCATCATCTCTAGATACCCTCACGAGAATTTACTCGTCCACTTGGGTAACCTTGTGGTTTAAAGGCTTGTTGCATATGCTAAATGCAATCATGATCCATATGAAAGTGGCTTAGATGGAATTTTGCTTTATTTTGCTTTACTCGAGGACTAGTAAAACGTAAGTTGGGGGTGTGATCTGAGCAAAAATGTTACACTTTGAGGCTCACTGCTCTACGTTTTTAGTCTTTTAGCTAATGATATTTGATACGATAAGGTGTTTTTCATCCTTTTCAGATTAATATCACTCCATAAACAAAAGGATTGCAAAAAAATGCAAAAAGAGCAAAAAGTCCGTGACAGAGTGAATCCGCACAATCAGAATTCCAAATCTGCACAAGCAGATTTGGCTCAATATGTGTGCATGTGTTTTCTACTCTAAATTGATTGGAGGCTATAAAAAAAGATTTTGGTGACCTGTTTTAGGATCTGAAACCCTAGAGAAGACGGCTAGAAGCTAGAGAAGAAGAGGAAATCATCAATCCATGGCTTTCTCTTTAACATTCGAAGTGTTCAACCTCACTATGAGCGACTAAACTTTCTTCTTAGGATTGAAATGAAACTCTAATCAAGTATCATGTAATTTTGTATTTTAATTCTAGTTTGTCTTTGGAATTGGATAATGTTGCATGATTGTTTTTAGATCTTTTATTCAAATAATTGTTTCATTCAATTTGTATATTCGATTTTTGTGATTGAGAATGCATGATCATACAACTGTTTTACTTTATTGTATATACAAATCATGAGATGAGTCATGCTTAAGGGAGACGAATCATGTAAACGATTCATGCCAACCAAAGATGATTCATGCCTACGTTTTGAATATACTCATCTTCTTGACGATGATATTGGGGCTTGTAGCCACAATACATCATTATTATCCGGGTCATTGTTTTATTAGAATTAGATATTTTAATTACATGATATAACATTAGTAGCGGATTCAAAATTCGTCTCACTCGATATTCAGATTATTCTCTTTATTGCGTAATTATTTCAGTTTTGATTTAAATTCTCATTAGCAAAAATCAAATCACCCTTTCTTCCTCAAATTAAATTAAAAATTACCGCTCGGACTAATATAACTAAGCCTAAAGTCCTCATGGTACGATACCTAGACAATCCACTATTCTACTGAATTAGTGTTTTGTTTAGTTCTTTATTTTTGATCGAAAAGCAACTGATTACAAGAATTCTGCCGAAATTACCCTATTTCTGGACAAATTAGCCGGTCGGCCAATTTATTGGTTGGCTAGCCAAAAAGTTGGTTGGTCAGCTAAAATATTTGCCTTGGCCTGACTATTTTGAATGAAACAGGGTTTTTGGCAGAATTATCAATCCATCCTCCTATTTCCACACTATTCTTTACTCAATTTTATGAGAAAAATATTTTATTTTGAAGTTTGAAAATAAGCCTCAGAACACTACGGAAATACTCAGAACAAAGTGTGGAAAGTTAGTTTTGAAAGATAGTTTTGAACAAGACTTAAACACTTGGCCAAAATAGGCTTAGGGTTAAATTTCATCCTTCTTACTGAGGATGTTGTGAGAAACGCATTCTTATTTTCATCATCAAGTAATCAAAAGAAAACGCCCAAGTCTTAGAATCTATCAAAATGGGGTGTCTACGGTTGCCCCTCTTTAACAGAACTCAAAATTATTTCATGACGTAAGTGAATTTCAAAGCCCGAAGATGACCTTTTTGACAAGGCCGTAAGACTTGGGCAAACAAACAAGATGCAAATGCAGTTGGTTGAACCCGAGGGTTGCCCGCATATCCATTTGTAAGGAATCAAACAAGCATAGTTCGAAGGCATAATGCAAATGATATACTCGAAATACAATTGAAAGTTGGACTTACACGCTTCACGAAGCTGATTGTTTTGAAAATTCATAATTATGTAATACAATGCAATAGACAGATAATAAAGATATGAAGGTGGTAACACAAGAAGCAAGCCTCGTGTAAATGATATAAACATAATAGGAGGTGCATTCCATACAAATGTGCCAAAACACAAATGAAAGAATAAGTGCATAACATATAAATGTGCCAAAGCACAAATAATAGAGGGGGGGTGCATTGCATACAAATGTGCATACCGCAAAAATGATAAATGGGGTCCATAGTATACAAATGTTCATACCGTACAAATGATACAAGGGTTGCATCGTATACAAATATGTAATACCGCACAAATGATAGAAGGGTGCATCGCATACAAATGTGCCAAAGCACGAATAATAAAGGTGGTGCATCACATACAAATGTAAATACCGCACAAATGATAGATAGGGTGGTGGATTGCACCAAATTTTGAAAAAAGCTTTTTTTTTTTTTTTTTTTGACAGTTCATAACTTATGTAATGGCATGCAATAGATAATATGTGAGGCAAGCCTCGCGCAAATGATATAAAGCATAATACGGGGTACGATCCAAACATAATCACTTAAGAGAAGGAAATGTAGTGTTAACCATCAACCCAAAAGGTGGATAATATCAACCGATTGATAGCTTTAACCAACAACCCAAGAAGGGGATAGTATTAACTAGGGGTGTGCATAATACTGCCGAAATCGCCGAAACCGCCAAAACCGCACCGAACCGTACTGCCAAGGCAAATTCGTTATTATTTGTCAATCGAACCGCCGATTTTTGGTAAGAAAAATGGCAAATTCTAGTGACACTTTTATCAATCCGCCGGTTTCTATTTTTCTTCCAAACCGCACCGACCCGCACCTCTATTAAATCATGTTTTATAGGATTCTAAAAATTTTTTTTACTTAAGTTTGCTTGTTGTTCTATACCTTAGAATATAGTATTACATTACTGCTCGAGGGGAATTTTATGTATTGTATTTGATCACTATAGCTTCCACAGATGCTTGTAATGAACTGATGGCATAGTCGTTGATATTATCATGTTGTTGCTACACTTGTTGCATAAGAAGAAAGCTTCGCAAGATGCTTAACATTACGATATCTCTCATCTTTTTTTTACTCTTTGATTTAAGTTTTGTAATTTGAATTATATTTTTTATAAACCGCCAATCTGCCCGAACCGCCAAGGCAAATCCGTCATTATTTGCCAACCGAACCGCCGGTTTTTGATAAGGAAAATGGCAAATTCTAGTGACACTTTTATCAACCCGCCATACGGTTTCTATTTTTCTCTCAAACCGCACCGACCCGCACCGCGTACACTCCTAGTATTAACTGATGTTCGTAATTAAACGACAACTCAAGAAAGGGATAATATCATCATCTTGAAGAGGGACCAGTATTAATTGAGTGGTGTTAACCATTAACTCGAAAAGGGGCCAGCATTACCTGATGAAAAAGGGTTGTAACCAAATGCTGATGTAACTAGATTATAGCCAAGTGATGCCACAGTGTAATAGTTGTAACCATGCATGACAGATGTAACAGATAGTGCAAGTGTGATGGTGAATGCAAAAACACAAATGGTGTGATGTGAGACAACAATATGCAATGCGATATAATAGATGCACAACAAATGAATACACAAATTTATTCTGTTTTTCTTTCTTTTTTGTTTTTTTTTTTCCTTTTTGTTTTGATTTTTTGTATATATATTTTTGCATCTTCAAAAATTTCTTTTTGATTTTTTCTTTGGTTTTTTTTTTCTTGCCCTACATTCATATTTATATATAAATACCATATATACTATACATATACATGCCATATACGTATACATACAAACAAACTATACACATATATAGATACATACACATATATATATAGACACATATATACATATACACATACAAACTATATACATATATAAATATACCTCTCACCTTCCCTATTCTTGTATTTCTCTCATTCTTTCTTCGTCTTCGAGCGCTGTATCTAGCGCATGATTTCAACAATCACGGCGCCTAATAGCCAACAGCTGGACCGACCTTGATCTCTCCATGATCGCCTTGGCCTTCTCCCTTTGCCCCTTTCTTCTTTTATCGTTTTCTTAATTGAGCCCTGTGAGAGTGAGTTAGAGTAGAGAACTAAGCAGAGACAAAAGGTTTCAAAACAACACACTCTGCTATAGGCTAAATCTTTTCATTCCTGACTTGGCTCCTTCTCACCGTCCTCTATTCCTTTTCCTAAACCTTAATGACACACCAATCGAGATAACAGATACTAGCTCTTTCGAGCCTCAATAGAGTGCCCCTTCTCCTACCCCTGTTTTCAGTTTCCCTATGATTTCAGTTGAGGAAATGATGGCAGCACAATCAAACATCGATGCCAACTCTTACACATTAAAATGATGCATGGAGACCATGACCACGATATCCAACTTGTCACGCCATTTACAGAGCAAAACAAATAAGGTGCAACAGCTGACAACACAAGTCTCTCTATACCAACGTATGTATTAAGACGCTCGGTGGGAGATTAGTTATTTGAAGAGGCACAACAAGGAGTTGAAAGCCAGGAAACAAACATGAATATATTTGCGGTGCCTTGGTGGTCCTTATTCGATGGCCAGCGGGGGATAATTTCCTTCGCAAATCTTGCAAATTCTGAGGGAAGGCCTTCGAAGCGTTCACTATAATGAACATCTTAAGGTGGGGCAATTGGCAATGGAGGCCTTTGACACTCGTCGCTAGGCTACTGCTGGAATCTGAGAAAATCCTCTCTCTCTCTCTCTCTCTCTCTCTCTCTCTCTCTTTTTATATATATTTTTTGGCTTGGGAATGAGCACCAATGTATAGTTTTGGATTTTTCTTTGTTTGTCAAAAACTTTATTTTTTCTTTGTAATGTTGTAATCTGGGGCTTCACTCTGAATTTTCAATAAAATGAGTTTTGTTGTTTGTATATCATGGCGTGAATGGCATAACACTTGAGCATGAAATCATTTTGTTTTTGAACTTGAATTTGAGAATGATTGAATTTCAATGAGTTTTGAATTGGACATGGAGCCTTCACCTGACCAGAAATCAAAAAAATGACCTAATGAAAGAAAAACAAAGCAAAAACAATCCAAACACACCTATTTACACTTAATGGAATGAAAGGAACTTAAAACAAAACTGTAAAGGACAAACCATTGGGTCTCCACAAATTATGCAATTTTCTATTCTGGATTGATATCAAAATTGGTTGACCAGATGATTAGTTGCCCAACCAGTTGAAAAATTAAGGGACCGGTTGAATGAACTAATGAACCAGCTAAATAATTGGCCGGTTGGCTAAACAAATGGCCAACTGGCTGAAACAATCAGGAAATGCACCTGGAGTTAACTAAACACTTGGAAAGCCAACTGAATTGTTAGCCAGTTGGCTGAAACATGTTACATGAGACTCGAGAGTGTGGGGATAAGACAAAATTCCTGACTCGACTATGTCCCTAGTTCATTGCTTTTACTTTTTCTTTTCTTTTTTTTTTCTTTTATGTTTTGTTTTGTTTTGTTTTGTTTTTGTTTTTTTTTTTTTTGCTAAAATGATTTTGACTAACATGTGAGTTAGGTTAGCATGCTTGTTCCATTCTTTGTTTTGAAGTCATGTAAGTCAAGCTGTGAGTACTGAAAATTTTTCCTTTTTTGGGTCCAATGAACAGTCTGATTTTGCAAAAATAGAATAATTTTTGAGAAAATTAGTCAACTTCATTAAAAATCCTCAAAATCTATTTTCGCAAATGGTCACTGCCTGACCAACATGAAATTAACCCTTGAGATGCACAACCTCAAATCAAATAACCCAAGTAGGATATACTGCATTACCAACGAATTTGTCTTGCAACTGAACTTGTCATGAAGAAGGAATATGACAACTGAATTGAATAGAGATGAGCCAATCAAACATGTAAAGGAACAACCAAGTTGAGTAAAATATACCAATCAACATGGATGAGACGAGTAAGTTGAAAATGGTTGGGGCTGAACTTCAGAATGAAACTGCCTACGTATCCTAAAGATAGGAATCGAGCTTTACGTAGTTCATGAGTAAGACTCACTTGTGTATTTGCACTCTCCTTTTGCGCTCTAACTTTTGCCAAAACAACCCTTCTTGGTTTTCGACCTTACGAGCTTTTCTTCATTTTTGTTTTTTTGTTTTTTTTTCATTTTTTTTTGTTTTTTCTTTGAATTTTCTTTCTTTTTTCATTTTTTCCATTCACTTTTATTTTTTTGTTTTTTGTTTTTCTTCTCTAACTTTTGCCTGGGTCGCCCTTCCAGGTTTTTGGTCCAGCAAGCCTCTTAAGGATAATACTTTGTTTTAGCTTGTCCATGTTGATTGGTTGTGAGATCTCTTGACTATCAAAATCTATGAGAATGACTGTTGGCCTTGACCAGATAAATTTGATGATGTAGAAACTCTAAACTTGCTCTTAGGGTCTCAGATAGGAGTTCGATTGTCTTTCAGTGTTAAATCTTCTTCTCTCAAATTATGGGATTTGGCACTCCTGCGTTGATACCTTATCCTTAGCATTTGCCCCTTGTGGTATAGTTCATTTTCCAAAATGTTGTGATACCAAGGATTTTCATCTTAAACTTCTTCTATTGCGGCTATCATCTGCTCTGTGAGGATCAAACGCATCTTGACCCCGATTGGTATATCCACCATTGAAGCTAAGGTTTCCAAAGAGTTGACAAACCAATTATTCATTCTGACTAGGTGGGTGACCAAGTTTGAATCCCGTATCACATCCAACCTTATTGCTTCTAGTTTTAGGGTTGCTTTCAATTCGGCTGTACACGCCTCATATTTTGCTTAATTTTTGGACACGCTGAATTGAGGTTTGAAAGCTAATAGGTTGGGCGTCAAGATTGATCGGGATCCTATGATGTACAATCTCAGGATCAATTCCAAGCATGTCCTCGTATGATCATGCAAAAATAGTTTTTGAGATCTTTTAATAAAGCGACTAATCGTTTGTGCTCCTCTAAAGACAATGTAGAACCAATCTAAACCAAGCCAAGATGCTTCTCGATACCCACATTAACATAAATGATCTCATCTATTAGGGGATTATCATAACTTTCTTCCTCTCAATCAATCAAATTTCAAATCCCGAGGAAATTTTCTTTTTCATTTTCATCAGAGTTGTGGAAAAAGTTATGAAAATTTTTGGTAAGTGCAATGATTCCAAGGCATAGAGAAATAGGCAAAAATTACTGCATTTTCATTTAGAACTTTTGATTCAATAATTGAAACAAATTCAAAAGGAAAAGGAAAGAAGACATAGAAATGAAAGTGATGTTTGGGTTATCACCCCCAAAATCACCAAACTTAGACTTGCTAGAATGACTCAAGCGTGATCCGAAGTCTACAGACTTGGTGGAATCAAACTCAAACTCAACCCTCAATTCAAAACTCAGAATAAAACCATTCTTAATAGTTCATGTGCAGGCCATCAATCGTGTCTAGAATGAAATTAGTGCAATTCACATATGGTCCATCTCTGATCACAGAAAAGATCACAATATCCCCCGAGTTTACTGGTCCCGTGCTAGTTTCAAGATCTACGACAGAGTCTGCCAGTGTTAGATCCAAAACTTTTTCCATGCTTCTCTGCATTTTGATTAACCCATGGCCCAAGAAAACCATAATGAGGAAAGTGCATGCCCGTGAAAATATCTTCCATAATATCCAGTTCTGGCTTCAAATCATCTCCCACCACAGGGCTTTGGGGTTTTGACTGGACTCTATGTGCATATATCATTAATAAATCAGTGCTCTCTGGAATAAGCACCTCAGGTTTGGGCAAATGGGAAGGTGTGATATATATGTTAGGGTTGAAAGTGGATGGAAGTGTATGGATGATGTTGAGATGGGAATGCGATGGAGCTTGGTCATGGGGTGGCAATAGGTTGATGGTGATCTTGGTTCTGTGGGGTAGAGCTATGATCTCATTATCAATAGGATTTTGAATCTCACAATGAAGGCGGATGCACCGGTTGATATCATGACCGTTTTGTTGGTGAAAGGCACAGTACGTTGTGGCATCATGGCTACGTGGAAGTGGACTAGGAAAGGTTGGGGATCAAGGAGCTTCAGGTGGCCCTTTTCAACTAGAATTTCCATGGCACGGGGTGGAGACATGTAGAGAGGGTGAAACCTTCGGGTTCGAGGTCAGGTTGAAATGGTTGGTTGTAGGTCGACATCAGCAAAAGGGTTGGCCATTTTGGTAAAAGTGGTGATAGTGTTGATCTCTGAGGGTATAGAATTGGCAGCTGTGTTGCTACTAATAGTAGCATTGAAACTGCGAGTAAATGTCGTTCTCACAAGCTCATTTCGTTCTATAATGATTCCCTATTTGATGGCATCCTCAATTTGAACCCCAATTTCATGGAGGTTTTTGAAGTTGAAGAGTGGAGAACTATCATTTTGTATAGTAATCTTCCATGCATATTTTTGCCAACCAAGTGGTCTTGATCTTTTTCCAAGGGTCGGTTTGTCATCATGGCTACTTTGGCCTCCATCTAGTGATAAATGCCATAAAGCTCTCTTTGGGCTCTTGTCGGGTTGCGTCTAGTTCCCGAGTGGTTACTTCGATCTGTGTATTATAAAAGTATTGCGTGAAAAATGTTTTAGCTAACTCCTCATAGTTTTGCTTGACCGAATCATCTAACTTAGCATACCAAATAGTAGCCACTCCTGACATGGTTCTTCCGAACAAGGAAAGCTTTTGAGCTCGAGATAAGCCCATGGGCTTTAGAATGTCTGAAAAGAGACGAATATGAACCATAAGTTACCAATCCCATCAAATATATCTATGTGTGACATTTTGAACTGTTCG
Organism: Camellia sinensis; assembly: GCF_055761805.1. Classification (NCBI taxonomy): domain Eukaryota; kingdom Viridiplantae; phylum Streptophyta; class Magnoliopsida; order Ericales; family Theaceae; genus Camellia; species Camellia sinensis. The sequence continues at coordinate 91,875,592 of NC_138965.1, forward strand.
AGCAACTTCACAGTTGTTTCCGTAAACCCATCCTCGATGTCTAGAACTAAGTTGATCCCTTGTGATTTTTTGCACATTTTCTCTAATTTGGATATTTTTAACATTGGCGGGTCAACTTCATCAATATCCATGGGGAAAAGTCCTCTCATTGGCTGTGTAAGAACCCTAAGATCTTCTTGTTTATTAGGTTCGTGAAGTTGTTCAACTAGCGGAGGTGGTTCCAGAACTAGATGAACCGCTAGAGGTGAATGAGATGTAGATGCCCCAGATGGGCGTTGTAATCTAACAAGATCCTCACTGCTGGCAGCAACCTTATTGGAAATAGCATCCATGCTTCGTTGAAGAGACAAAAACATGTTTTCTATATCTACTGAAGGTTGGTCCGTTACTATTGGAGGTTGGTTCGTCACTATTGGAGGTTGATCTATCACCACTAGAGTTGATGTATCACAGATTCTAGAAATTTTCACTAGAGAGGTACTAATAATGAGGTTTTAACCTTTCTCCTTGTAACTGGCGCTAGAGAAATATTGGCTGTCCTTGAACCATAATCTGCAGTTTTACATAGTCTACCCGTGTGAGTCCACAAAGTTTGGGGGATATTAGACCATTTTGAAGATATAGTGCTACGGCTACCTAGCAAAACAAAAATGGAGCTCCCAATCAGAATTTCTGCAGCATTCTAGCTTAACTGATCATTATATAACATACTGAAACATTGAACTAAACTCCTCAAAGCGATATGCCTGAACCACTTATCAGAATTGGAGAACCCCTATATAGATCCCATATATTGCACATAGTAGGAAAGAGAACAAACTCCCCTATGAAGGGTAGGGTTCTGTTGTTCTACCTTTGAAACAATATAGGATTTCGCTATTAAAACAAGCGGCATCATACATCCCAGAATGGGGTAGCATCCTATCCTAATTTTGGAAGTGTCTAAAGCTTACTATATGCATTAAGTAAGTCTTTGGCCAAAACTGGTCCCTCAGCAAGACACTGATATACCTACCTAGTCCGTTACCTATAAGTGAATAGTGGATCAAATCGTACGTTGATGATCTAGATCCAAGGCTTGTGCTCTCACCATGAAAGAGCCCATATTTGTCTATCCGCTAGAAGCTGAATAACCATCTAGGGTAATAGGTGACGAGCACGGGACTTCGGCGCACCAATGCATAAAATGCAATGAACATATAATTGAAAATAAAAATCATATCATGGAGTTCGAGTCAAGGTTTCTTAATGTCTCTAGCAGAGTCACTGGAAATTGTAACATAGCCTGGGAGGGTACCTGTGTGCATTAAACAGTTCGAACCCTCGATTTCTTTGATCTAGTCTCACGAGTGTAATGCGAAACGTAGATGAGAGTCCACATTTGGTAACTTTTATAGAAGATCCATTTTATTGCAAAACTTTTGGCAGAAATGGAATGCGTCATCAGATCTTAGAGTCGCCACCTAATATTTTGCAAAAATTAGGAAACCCGTGACTCGTGCCAAGGCCACTGTTTGTAGTAACGAAGGATGCTTGGTTTAGAACCATATTATGGCACACCTTTTTTTGGCGCCCCGCCTTTTGGAAAGGTTTGAAAATAAGGCCTCATAGTTCGGACTCCCGCGGTTCTAAATCTAGTCTCACAAGTGCAATGTGAAACTGATAAACACCAAAAAGTCCAAATCCAGCAAATCTTTTTGAAAAATCGATTTTAAATCAGATAATTCTAAAATTGGACTGCTTTGCAAGATACAGAGTCGCCACCTAAATATTTTGTTTTGGAAAAATTTAGGAAACCCATGACTCGTGCCAAAGGCCATGTGTCCGTCATCACCAAAGTTACCTCGGCTCAGGAACTTAGGTACGAGAGCGGAAGGCCATGAATTGAGCATCCCCGCTCGCCCGATCAAATATCGACTTCTACTAATCATGATACGATTTTTTATAAACATTATGTGTTCTTATCCTGATTATTAAGCTAGCTTTACTATGTGATGCGCACAAGCAAATATAGACAAGTTTGCTTAATTTGGAACAATTCAACTCATGTTGGTTTGAGAAAATGGTTTGAATTTGCCACCTAAAGTGAGCTTGAAAGTTTGCGAATTTGCCACCAAACATAGTGGGCTTAAAACAAATTTTTCACTTAACAAAGTGGGCTTAAAACGCACATTTGTTGAATTGTTCCAATTCAAACAACAAGTCTTCATCCATAGGCATTCAAACAGTTTATCATTTAAGCACATAGCCTCATGTCAAGCATGCTAATCATGGCGACATTCACACTTTATGCAAATATGCTAAAGCATAAAAACTCACCTAGTACTCCAAGCCAAAAACAAAAACTAGTTAGAAAGATGCATGATCCTAACTATACAAGATGCCAAATGCAACGCATGCGAAAAATGCAATTAATAGGCTCGACTACAAATATGGCATATGATTCATTTAAATGACAAGCAGTTAAACACGTATTCAAAGAAGATATTGAAATGGCAATGCAGTTTGAATGATGCGCCGAGCCTCGGTGCATGCAAGACGAAATGAATGCAAACATGGATGCAAGCATGCGATATGCTAATTGAAATATGATCCCTAATCTAACCATCGAAAGAGATTAAATAAAAGGGAGAAAGACGTGGGGTTGGAAAACATACACACACGCACGCACACTTATTACAACATTACGCCATCGCGAAGGAGGGTTTGAATGAATAAGATAACCAACTAGCTACGCTAATTAAACTAATCTAATTAAGCTAAATAGACTAAATATTACACACGAAATGAATAACTAGCTAAGCTAATCACAAATTATTACAACACTCTAACTAACTAGGAAACTAATTAATTAATTTACAACAAAAATGTACACGAACTAAGCAATTAAGACATTAAACTATGCTGCCACTGCTCCGCCTCGGGAAGTGGAAGATGCACATGCTCGGTTTTCGCCCTGAAATGACCACCGTTTTGCTCTCGAAAGTCTCTATTTGCGAAGTTGAGAATTTCCAGAACCTTTCTGCTCCACCTTACCAAAATCATGTTGAGGTTTACATCAATGGCCTGCCGGCCATGGATGGCTACTGCCGGCCATATGCTGGCCAAAAAGGTGTACTACCGGCCAGAAATGATGCTCCGCCGGCCACTGGTGGTGCATTGCCGGCCACTGATGCATTGGATCACCATGCTGCAACAAAGCACAAACAGAGCAAAAAGGGGATTTTTGCAAGAGTTTGTTTGTACTATATCCCTCATTATCATCTCAAAATCTCAAAGGAGTGACACATTTGGATCCAAACCACTAATCAAGAAAGTTCATTACATAATGGCCAAAGATCCAAGTTGTACAATTTCGATAAATGCATAAATATGACCAACAAGACCACCACCCTATCATGCATGATCAAGGGCAATGGAGACCAAGGAAAATGGCACATTTCATCACTTTTGAGTATGAAATGCCCCATTTTCCTTGTGTTCAAACTAATGTCTGGATTGAACACATGCGATGTAACACAAAGAATGCTTATCTTGTCTCTTTTATTTGCCAATTTTGTTTACACATTTTAATTACTAAATCATTCTTTAATCAATTAGTTCATTGGTGAGTGCCCTCTAAATGGAAAGAAAGATCAAACCAAAGGTTGTTTTAGGCATGAAAGAGACCTCATGTCATTGGTAATGAACCCCAAAAGGGATTAAACCATTAAGTACAAACATCTCAATTTCATGCTTTAGACAGGCAAATGGTTTAAACCACTTTCAAAACCAAAATAAAACCAAGAAAGGGGGGAGGTTGCAGATATGATTAGGTGCTGAAAATGAGTACAAAAAGCACTAAAACATGTAACCAACTCAAACCAATGAAGTTTAAAGCCTTAAAACAACAAGCCAGTGCAAGGACTTACACTACAACTACACAAAACAAAGTTTAAATGAACCAAACAGCCCAAAACAATGCTAAAGCAATTATTTTAGAGGTTAAAACATGCTAGACTTAAGCTAAGTTAAGCTAGAAAAACATGCTAACATATGTATAGACACCCCATTTTTGACTGTCCTCAAGACTTCGATGTCCTTGCAGGTACATCCAGTGACAAGTGTGTTTGCTTGTCGAGCACTCGAAATCTGCGGCGGAATGCCACAGGTTTGAGCTTTCCAAACCCTGCATCCATTCTTTCTCATTTTTGGACCATGTCTTGGTCCTTCCATCTTGTTGTTTGTGGTGCACTGCTGGCCATGATTGGGCTCTACCGCCTATGCATTTTGACCTGCCGGCCATCATGAGGCACTGCCAGCCACCACTGATGGCCGACCGGGCACCATTGCATCAGTAGATATTTTTGTAGATATTTTGATAGCTGTTTGCACAGATAAGCCCATCTGCTTGCACGTGGATGGTTGCATCTCTTCAAGGGGCTTTTGCATCTTCTATATATAGAGCTCATCTATATGCATGCAAAGGGTTACAAAGTTTGAGCTGAGCTAGAATTCTCTCTCTGTCTCTCTAGAATCCTCTCTCTCTCTATATATATATTTTGTGCTTGAAAGTGAGCTTTCTCCACATATTTGCACTAACACCCCTAGCCAAACACCTTCACCTTAGAGTTGAGGTTCTTGGAGGCCTTGTTTGAGCTCCTTGGAGTGGTTTTGGCTCAGAAGTTTGGATGTTTTCTTGCTATTTTAGTGCTGTGCTTCAAGGGTAAGGATTTCACTCTTTTAAGCCTTGTTTCATTTCATTGCTTGGCCACCTTTGCATGCTACTTCGAAGCTAGTTTTAGCCTCTAAAAAGCTCTTTTTTTAAGGTCTTTAAATGTTCGCTTGAGCCTTGTTTGGGTAGGGGGTGGCTCACTCCTTTGCTCTTTGGCTTGTAAAGCCTTTTGAGCCACCTTTCTAAGCTTTTGAAACATCCTTTGTTTGGCCTTTCTACCACCAAAACTCAGAGGTTTTTCAGAGATAGAAACTTGGTTTTGAGGACCAAAATAGAAGGGGGTGGTCCCCCTTCCTCATATCTTGTTTGCATGTGTTGATGGCCTAGTAGTTGAGCATGTTTTTCTACCATCTCATGACTTGATTGCTACATGTTTTTGGCCTTATTTTAACATGTTATGACTCTGTTTTCACTTGTTGTTTGCCTCTTACACTTGTAGTGTAATTTTGCTCACTAGCCTAATATGCTTGACGATTTAGCCTATCATTCTAGCTTGTGTTAGTTTGATTCCAGCATGTTTTTGCCACTGATTTAGCATGCTTTAACTCTGTTTTGAGTGGTCTTGATCATATGAGGCTTGCTTTGTATAGCTATAGTGTAAATGGCCTTGACTAGCTTTGAGTTTCAAGGTCTTTAACATGCTATGCTTGAGTTGTTTGCATGACATAGCATCATTTCACACATGATTTCAGTGCATGTAGCCTTGTCACACTCTCACATATTCCATTATTTCATTACTTTTGAGAGTTGTGTTTTATGCCTTGTTTGTGAGCCAATACATGAACATGATTTTCTTGATTTTCTTGCTTTTCATGCTACCATCTCAGCACATTTTGGCCACTGTTTTGGCATGTTTGAGGACTTTCTAGGGCTGGTTTGGCCATTTGAGTTTGATATTGCATGATTCTAGTGTAAAGCTTTTCACTAGTTTTAATGCCTAAGTCTCCTAACATGTTGTACATGAGTTGTTTGCATGTTATAGTCTTGTATTTCATGCCATTTCAGCACTGAAATTCTGCCACCTCCCTCATTTCTTCATTTTTCTATTTGCTTTGAGGGATGGTTAGTATTAAAGTTGTGTTTAAGCTTGGGATTGAGGCTTATGATTAAATGGCTTTAACCCTCTTTTGAGGGTTCCTCCTAGTCAAAGGCATGGTCTCTCTCATGTCTTAAGTCATCTTTTACTTGACCTCTCTCTCATTAGAGGACTTTCACATTTGGACAAATTAATAAATTGAATGGTTTGGTAATCCTAAAATGTGTAAACTAGAATTAAATCAAGTAAAACATGCCAAGATAAGCATGTTGTTTGCATTGCATTGTGTTCAACCGGACGTTATGTTGAACACGAGGAAAATTGGTTCATTTCATACTTGAAGTGATGAAATGAGCAAATCTTCCTTTGTCTCGATTGCCTTTGATCATCCATGATACGGTAATGGTATAGTCTTTGTTTTGTGCATTGATTGAATGTGTACAAGTTGGATCCCTGGCCATCATGCATTGTGAATGCCTGAATGGTGGTCTTGGATTCAATAATACAACTCGTTTGATGTTTTGAGATGATAAGGAGGGGCATATGTAGACGCGCCCGCGTGAGGCTTCGTGCTACAGTTCGGACTCGATTTGGGTATCGGTTCTTAATCTGAACCAAAGAGTCCAAATCTGGCAAATCGTTTTGAGAAAACAGATTTTTAGAAAAAGAAGTGCCAAACATGGACTGCTTTGCCAGATACAGAGTCGCCACCAAAATATTTTATTTTGGGGGAATTTAGGAAACCCTGACTCGGTGCCAAAGGCCACGTGTCCGTCATCACCAAAGTTGCCTCGGCTCGGGAACTTGGGTACGATTGGGGAAGGTCAGCTATGAGCACCCCCTCTCCCCCGATCAAAGATCGGCCTCTACTAACCGTGATATCTTGTTTTGAAAACGTTTATGTGTTCTTATTCCGGTTATTAGCCTAGAATTACTATGTTATGCGCACAGCAAACAAGTATAGACCGAATCGCCCAAATTGGAATAAAACATTTAAGGTTTGCTTTGAAAGTGATTTGCTACTCGTGAGTAAGCTAAAATGCAGGTTTTGCCACCCTCGAGTGGGCTTTTATAAAAGACGGTTTTGCCACTATCTAGTGGGCTTAAAACTCACAGTTCTAATGCATTATTCCAAGTTAGGTAATTCAACCTCCATCCACAGGCATTCAAGCAGTTATATCACATAAGCAGCTAGTCTCATGGTAATCATGCTGTCATGGCAACACTCACACACATGCAGCATGCTAAAGCATAAAAGCTCACCTAGTACTCCAAGCCAAAACAGAAACCAGTTAATAATCACATGCATGATCCTAATTCATGTTAATATGGCTAATGTAACACATGCGGAATGTCACTAGAGTAGGCTCTGCTAGTCTATAAATGACATGTGAAAATGGACAAGTAGCATGTATTCAAGTTAGATTTGAAATACTTATGCAGTTAGTATGATGAGCCGAGCCTGGTGCATGCAATACTGATGAATGATGCACGCATGCAAAGCATAATGTATGCTAAAGTAAACATGTCCTAATACTAACCATCAAAAGCAGGTAAGTAAAAGGGAGAAAGAAGTGGGGGTTGGAAGACATGCACACATGCACCCACGCTTATTACAAATTCACCCTCGCTCAGAGGGACCAAAAGAATAATACAAATTAATTAACCTACAAGCTAATTAATTATTACAGACCAATTAATTAAACAACAAATTAACTAATCTAATGAAAGCAGTAAATGGCCTTGGGAAGAGGGCCTGATGCAATGCGCGCTCGGCTCCACTCGGAAAGTCACTGCCATGCGCAAGTTTGCCTCTGCTTTGACTGTTCTGCTTCTCTGAAAATTGCACAACTTCCAAGGTTGCTTCTCTGAGTGTTGTGGGACACTACCGGCTGAGTGAGATCATCACCGGCCATTTAGAATGGTCATCGGCTAAACATTGTGCTCTCGGCCAAACCTGTTTTTCCGGTCGGCACTAAACACTGCCGATCGGCAGAAAGTTCCTGCAGAAACCTGTTTCATAGCAGCAGAGGGCTGACAAGGCATGGCAATGCATTTTCAAAGCAATGTGTGCACCACCACATCCCTTATCATGTTTGTGACTCAAAGGGGTATGGTGCTCGATTCTCGGACCACCAATCGCGTATTTCAATGCGTGATGGCCCAAAAGCCAAGTGTGCAACTTCAATATGGAATGAAATGGACAAAACAAACAATGGGCCCCAACCTCGATCATAATCAATTCAAGAGGCAAGAGATGCATGCTAATGTAATGCAACCTAGGCATGTGAGCTAAGTGTGCAACATGATCATGCAAACAACAAAACCATGTACAATAGGCACCTAAACTAAACAAGTAAGCGTGCAAGGCATATAACATCAATGTTAATGACACACATGCAACAACATGAAAGGCATAACACATGTAAATATGCAAAGTGACTTAACACAAGAAGCATGCCAAATGCAATGACACTTAAACATGCAACATGTTAATAGGCTAAGTACCTAAAAATACAAACATCTATAGCTTGCAACAACATGCCAAAGGGATGGTCTTAAACTAATTTGGACAGCCCTCTACTAGGTCCAAAACAGTGGCCAACATGCTCAAGAATGGAAGCCAAAACACATACAAATAGGCATGCATGCAAGGTCCAACACTGAGGCACATAGAGACAACTTTTAAGCATACTTAAAAGAGGAACAACATGGGCATATGGCATGCAATGTAAGCTCTGAAAATCATGTTAATGATGGTGCCAAAACAAGCAAACAAGACAAGCATATCATACAACAAATAATTTAAAGCCTAAGGCTCCCCAAAGAAGCATTGAACTACACTTAGGGCAACCACACATGGTATGGATTAAGTGACTAAAAATAGAGATGTGACAAGCTAAAATGAGCCTCAAAACCCACCTAAATGCCATGTAAATGGCTTAAGTATGGAAGCATGCACAAGGGCCCAAACAAGGAGCATAAGACAACAACCTTTTAACACATTAAAGGGGTAACAAATGCAAGCATATAGGCATGCCACAAGGACTGAAATAACATGACAAGTGGTTCCAAACCACTGAAATGATCCAAGGATGGCATGCTAGAGGGGTCCATGCTCAAGGCATAAAAGAGAGTTTGCATGGTAGCTATACAAAGCAAAGCATTGATGCCTCAAATGACCAAAAACCATCCCTTAGCATACTAAAACAAGCATAAAAGCTTCACAAAGCTAAGCCAAAACAAGTAAGCATAGTGGTCTAGATGCTAGATACATGTTGAGGTAATTTCATGGCATTACAAGACAAGTATGCAAAGCAAGCATGGTGTATCTAAACCAAATAAAAACAGTGCTATATCATTGCAAAATAAGCAGAAATAAAACTTAAGACATGGCCAACATGAACTTAAAAATGGTGCTCACACATGAGGCTAAAATGGTACTTTTTGAAGACAACAAGGAGAGGGGATGGCCCTCTCCTTCTTAGGACCTTAAACCACCATCCTCACCACTGAAATCCCTCAAGATTTCAGTGGTGAGGAGGCCCAAACAAGGTGGTCCCGAAACTGACCAAAAATAGCACAAAATGGGGCCAAACAAGGCCTAAGAGGGGGTAAACGACCCCAAACACAAAAGTAACCTTAATGAAGTATCTTAAACACAAAAAAAAAGAACTTTTTTTGTGTTATACACGAAGCTCAAAACAGCAAGCAAGATAGGCTAAAAGTGTGTGCAAAAACAGGGAATAAAGAGGGAAAAGGGGTTACCTTTGTAGCCAAAAGGGGACAGCAACCTCTTGGTCCCAAAAAACAGTCCCTTAGCCTCTGAAAATAGCCTCCAAGCTCCTTAGGTTGATGATGGAGGTGTTAGAACAAGAGTTGTAGTTCAAATGGCCAAAAACTAGACCATTTTGGACCCTCTAACCCACCCAAATGTAGAGAGAGAGGGAGATATAGAGAAGGAGTGATATATATATCATATATATCTGATTTTTCTAACCCTCTAAAGGGGAGGAGAGACTCTCCTTATATAGAGAAACCAAGGGGGCAAAGCTTCTCTTAGAAGCTTTGACCAAAAAGGCCAAGCTTCTCTTAGAAGCTTGGAGCAAAAGGGCCAAGCTTCTTGGAGAAGCTAGGCAAAGGGGTCAAGAGGTTCAAGCTTCTTCAAGAAGCTAAAAAAAAAAGGGTCAAGTTTCTTGGAGAAGCTAAAAAGGGTCAAGCTTCTTGGAGAAGCTAGACAAAGCGTCAAAAGGAACAAGCTTCTTGGAGAAGCTAAAAAAAGGGTCAAGCTTCTTGGAGAAGCTAAGAAAAGGATCAAAAGGTTCAAGTTTCTTGGAGAAGCTAAAAAAAGGATCAAGCTTCTTGGAGAAGCTAAAAAAGGGTCAAGCTTCTTGGAGAAGCTAAAAAGGTTCAAGCTTCCTCAAGAAGCTAAAAAAAGGTTCAAAAGGGTCAAGCTCCCTCAAGAAAAGGTCTCGGCTAGGAAAAGTGGCCGATTGATCAGAAACAGTGGCCAGCCGACCAAACACAATGCCGACCGACCATCAATAGTGCCGACCGGCCATCACTAATGGCCGGTAGCAAGGAAACAAGGCCGGTGGCCTCAGGCCATGGCCGGTGAGGTGTGGGGATGGCCTACAAGCTATTTCCCACTCTCAGAAGCAAAACAACAAGTGCTTGGTGCAAAACCAGACACAAAACAGTCGAGTCGAGAGATCCTGAGGCAGGGCGCGTAGCCAAGACCTCCGGGAACTCAAGACGAACATGAACAAGGATGATCACCGAGTGTTCAAACGGTGACGTCCAAGTCTTGCAGACGGTCAAAAATGGGGTGTCTACAGTTGCCCCTCTTTGACAGAACTCGAAAGTCATAACAATGACGGGAGTGAGTGTCAAAGCCCAGAGACGACCCATTTTTGACAAGGCCGAAGACTTAGACAAAGCATACAAGCTACAAATTAAGATATGCGCCCGGAGGCAGGGGCAAAATGCAACTGACAATGCAAGAAGCCGAACATAACTTATGATCATGCAAAGAAACATAGGGACGTATCCCGGTGTTTCGGAAAGGCATAAGCATTGGAACGTATTCCAAATGCTCTTAACCAAAAGGGAGGAACATAGGGACGCATCCCTGTGTTCCGGAAGAGCGGAAGAAACATAGGGATGTATCCCAGTGTTTCGAAAAAGTGGAAGAAACATAGGGACGTATCCCGGTGTTTTGGAAAAAGAAGAAGAAGAAACATAGGGACGTATCCCGAAGTTTCGGAAGGAAAGAGAAACATAGGGACGTATCCCGGAGTTTCGGAAGGAATGAGAAACATAGGGACGTATCCTGGAGTTTCAGCAGGAATGAGAAACATAGGGACATATCCCGGAGTTTCAGAAGGAATGAGAAACATAGGGACATATCCCGGAGTTTCGGAAAGAAAGAGAAATATAGGGACGTATCCCAGTGTTCCAGAGTGGTTCAAGCACCAGAACGTATTCCAAATGCTCTTAACCAAAGAGGGAGAAACGTAGGGATGTATCCTGGTGTTTCGGAACGAGAGAGAGAAACATAGGGACGTATCCCGGTGTTTCGGAAAAAGAAGGAGAAACATAGGGATGTATCCCGGTGTTTCGGAAAGAATGGAGAAACACAGGGACGTATCCCGGTGTTTCGAAATGGTGTGAGCATTGGAACGTATTTCGAACGCTTTTAACCGAAGAGGGAGAAACATAGGGACGTATCCCAAGGGTTAGGGACGTATCCCAATGATTAGGGACGTATCCCAAAGATTAGGGACATATCCCAAAGATTAGGGACGTATCCCAAGAATTAGGGACATATCCCAAAGGTTAGGGACGTATCGCAAAGATTAGGGACGTATCCCAAGGATTAGGGATGTATCCCAGTGTTACGAACAAGGAGGAGAAACATAGGGATGTATCCCGGTGTTTCGACAAAGGAGAAGAAACATAGGGACGTATCCCGATGTTTCGGAGAGGAGGAGAAACATAGGGACATATCCCGTTGTTTCTGAATGGAAAGAGAAACATAGGGACGTATCCCGTTGTTTCGGAAAAAGAGAAAGAAACATAGGGACGTATCCCGGAGTTTCGGAATGAGAGAGAAACATAGGGACGTATCCTGGTGTTTCGACAAAGGAAAGAGAAACATAGGGACGTATCCCAGTGTTTCGGAGAGAAGGAAGAAACACAGGGACGTATCCCGTTGTTTCGGAATGGAAGAAGAAACATAGGGACGCATCTCGGTGCTTCGGAAAGGTAGGAGAAACATAGGGACGTATCCCGGTGTTTCGAAAAAGAAGGAGAAAGGGAAACGTAGGGACGTATCCCGGTGTTTCGAAGAAGGGATAGAAACATAAGGACGTGTCCTGGGGTTTCGGAAAGAGAGCGAAACGTAGGGACGTATCCCGGGATTTCGAAAAGAATGAGAAGAAACATAGAGACGTATCCCCGTGTTTCGAAAAGAGAGAAACGTAGGGACCTATCCCGGTGTTTCGAAACGAAGGAGAAACATAGGGACGTATCCCAGTGTTTCCAAAAGAGAGAGAAACGGAAACATAGGGACGTATCCCGGTGTTTTAGAAAGTTATAAGAAATAAAAGGATGTATCCCAATGTTTCCAAACAAAAGAGCGCGCAAAACAATGCAATGCAGGTGCACAAGACAGTGCGATAAAATGCATTTTCTATGCAAGTATGGGGGCATTTTCTATGCAACATTGAAAGCATATTCTATGCAGAAACATAACAATACGCGGCACGCATGCAACCGAAGTGTATATGAAAGTTCACATTCTATGCAATGGAAGGGCATCAAACACATACTCTGGTGCCTCCGATTTACCTTTCGGCGGACTTGGCAACACAACTCTGCTCGAAAAAGGGACACCCTGTTTACATTGGCGAGAGATAACATCTGATGCTGCTTTAATTGCCATTCTGACTTGAAGCAGGCTTAAGCTTGGAGTAGAGGCGCACTCATTCTTCGGAGCACTGACAAGGCCTGAAGAGGTACATCCGGAGCACAATCACGGAGTTTTCCGAAGTTGAAGCACACTCAGATACCCGATATTTTCCTCTTTTGCTTTTGTTTTGTAGTCTGGAACCCATATAGCTTCAAATAGGTCCTTGTTTTACTATTTTTGCATGACCTGGGTTGAACCCTGCGGTTTTAAGAAAGAACAAATTCTTGTTTTGCACAAGTGTAGAGAATGGCACAGCACTATGAGCACAAAACGATTCATTGAAATCGAGAAATGAGTTCTCGATCGAGTATTGAGCCTACAACTGACCACGGCCAAAACGAATCAAAAAAGGAAAACAGAGGTAAAATAACCTAAACACAACGAGACACGCTCGGAACGACTCAAAACAAGATTTGAGACAAACAAAACAAAAGACACGACATACAGACGTGCACAGGGAGCCTGTTTCTTCGGGTATTGTTTCCCACCCTTTCTCATTTGTGATTCTCACATCACTCGGCCCTCAAGCTCTGTTTTTCTGAAAAAGCCCTTTTCCTCACTTTTACTCTCAGCGCACATCTCTCTGTTCTTTAATCTCTCATTTTTCATCCCTCCCCAGGGTGGTTGATGAATAAACAGGAAGTTGCGGGTTCTTGCCCTTAGCATTCTGCTAGATTCTCTTCTTCTGCTCACAACAGCGAACTTTCTCCCACAGAGGGGTTGTGCTACAATCAGGTATGTAGCGAATTTGCAGCTGGCGTTGGTTGACGATGCTCTGCTGGGGAGCTTGGACGTGATCAGATTTGTCCATATGAGGGAGTGGAATATCTTGATCCATTCCAGCTCATGCTTCACACTTGGCTTGATACCTCATTGCTTGGAGGATATGAGAGCTTGCTGCCCTTTGTTGTTAACTTCAGTTTTGCCCTTTCTGGCAAGTAGAGTGCCCTTTCTGGCAAACACATTGACAACAGAGAAAAGACAGGAAGCCTAACTCAACTGTGCCCCTAGTTCATTATTTTGACCATTTTTTGTTTTGGTTTTCTACTAAAACAATTTTGACCAACATGAGAGTTAGATTAAAACACTTGTTCGATTTTTTATTTGAAATCATGCAAGTCAGGCTATGAGCACTGAAAATTTTCCTTTTTTGGGTCTGAGAAATGGTCCAGTTTTTGGAAAAGATGGAACAATTTTCAAGAAAATTAGTCAACTTTAGTAAAAATTCTCAAAAACTATTTTTGCAAACGGCCAATGCTTAACAAGCACGGAACCTACTCTTGAGACGCACAACCTCGGATCGGAGGCAATGGAAAATTGCCCCTTGTCTAAAGGACACTGCAGCGCATTGAATGGCAACGGAAAGTTGCCCCTTGTTTGAATGACACCGTGGTGCATTGAATGGCAACGGAAAGTTGCCCCTTGTTTGTATAGTACCACAGCGCGTTGTAATCAATCTTCACAGTGAAGGTCACAACCAAACTCTCGGATACAGAGAAGGCAAAGATGATCAAAACCATTACATAGACATAATCAATTTGGAAGTGTTTGTGGCTGGACTTCAGGATGAAGTTGCCTACGTATCCCAAACATGGTAATCAAGCCTTACGTAGTTCCGGTAAGGTACACTCAGGTATTATCCTCTCCTTTTTAGGCTCTAACTTTTGCCAAGGCGCCCGTTGCGGGTTTTCGACCTTGCGAGTTTTGTTCGTCTTTTCTTTTCAATTTTTTCATTTCTTTTTCTCTTCTTTTTTTTTTTTTTTTTTTTGCATTTTTCTTCTTTCTTTTCTTTTTTTTTTTGTTTTTTTTTTTTGCTTCTTTTTTTTGTATTTTTCTCTTGCTCTAACTTTTGCCTGGGTCGCCCTTCCGGGTTTTCGGCACAGCGAGCCCCTCAAAGGGTAAAAGTGTAACAAGTCCACGCCAAATGGTTTTAGGGTTTTGAAGCCATCCGTATCTAGGAGAGTGGCTATTGTATTGATTTACTGAAGGATCCATCTTCGGCTCTTCGAGCATATCTGACATTTTTGCCCCTAGTTTGAGGGGGGGCTTCTGATCTAGCTTTACAAGCTTCCTTTGATCTGATCTTCTTGATCTGACTTTGGTGCCTCTTGTTCGAGGGCTGCTTCGAAATGGCCACACAGGCCTCACGTTGTGGTTGGCCGTTGAACGTTCTGAGCTCAGGTTCAAGGTTTGAAAGTGAGGGGTCGAATCTCGAGGCTGAGAGAGAACCTAAGCTGCACAATCTCAAGAGCGATCCCACACAAGTCTTCGCAGGACTGCGAAAAATATTTTTTTAAAATTTTTAAGAAAGCGACAAATCGCTTGCGCCAAAGACAGTGTAGAACCAATCTAGATCAAGCCAGTGTCCTTCTCAGTACTCATATTAACAAGCATGATCTCAATCATTAAGGGCTTAGCATGCCTCTCTTTCTCTCAATTGATCAAGTTTTGCAAAACCTGAGGAATTCCTTCCTCTTCGTTTTTATCACAATGTTTCGAAAAAAGTTTTGAAAAACTTAGGTCATTACAATGACTTCAAAGGCACAGAAAAGGCAGGCGAAGAGCACTGTCATTTCATTCAAACTTCTGGCACAACTGGCACACGGCAGAAGCAAACACTAGAGTGTGAAAATCACTGCTGTTCTATTCAAATCTGTTGGCATAACTGGCTCCAAGGCAGAAATAGACTCAAAAGAAAGCAAAGAGACAAACAAAAAACAAGATAGTGATGTCCGAGGTGACACCCCCAGAATCACCCGACTCTAACAAAACAGGACTGACTCGATACAACAAGACAGACCCGACTGACTCAGTATGAAAAGACTGACTCAATACAAATTGAGAGGACTGACCCAATACCCAATTCAGAAAACACAAAAACTAGCATTCGCAAAATGCTCAAAACAGTGCGTGCCAAACGCCACATCTTGGAATAAACTGAACGCCGCCCGCAGGTGGTTCATCCCCCGATCACAAATTCACATTATCCCCCACAAGTTCACTGATCAAGTGCCGATAGACTTTGCAGGACCTGGTGCGGGAATGACCTTGTTGTCAATCAAATTTTGTATCTCGTGGCGGAGATGGACGCAACTGTCGCTGTCATGACCGGTCTGTTGATGAAAAGCACAGTACTTAGTCAGGTCATGCTGTGGAGGGAGAGGATTGGGTAGAGGCCGTTGTTCTAACGGTTTCAGATGTCCTTTCCTGAGTAGGACCCCTAGAGCTTTAGACAAAGGCATAAAAAGCGGGGTGAAAACCCTCTTGCCTCGGGGTAGATAGTCCGGAGTTCGGGGGTTTGGATTGGATGCATCAACAAAAGGGGTGGCTGTTCTTGGTGTGGTGGTGGCGACCATGCCCACTTCAGAAGATCTTGCAGCTGCATCACCGCTGGTGGTCGTATTCGAACTGCGGGTAAACGCCCTCCTGGGCTGCTCCTTCTCCTGATCAATAAGGCCCTGCTTCATAGCATCCTCGATCTGTACCCCCATCTCATGCAGATCTGAAAAGGTAGGGAAGGGGAGCACGATCATTTTCTACATTAGTTTGGGTTGGAGGTTGCGCACAACCATCCTTATCTGGTCTTTGTCAGAAGGCCTTGTAGCCATCATCGAGGCCTTTGCTCTCCACCTCGCCACAAACTCTGGAAAACCCTCCTTTGGCTCTTGGTGGGTGACTTCAAGATCACGAGTTGTGACCTCAATCTGTGTGTTGTAGGAGTATTGATCACTGAAGGCCTCAGCCATCTCTTCCCAATTCTGTTTCACAGAGTTCTCCAATTTCGCATACCAGATTGCGGCTATCCCAGACAGGGTCCGGCCAAACAATGATAGCTTTTGTAATCTAGTGAGGCCCATCGGCCTTAGAATGTCTAAAAACAGCCGCAAGTGCACCAGAGGATCCCCGGACCCATCGAAACGGTCAATATGTGGCATCTTGAATCTGTCTGGCAGCGTCACAGCTGCATCAATATACCCATCCTCGATGTCCGGGATGGATTTCATGCCTTGAGCCTTCTTGAACAACCTTTCAAGCTTGCTCATCTTTAGCGCCGTTGGATCCGTCTCTAACTCAAAGGGGAGTCTGGTAGGTTGATGGGTGTCTTGGATAGCTGGGGTAGAACCGGGGGCGGAGCTGGCCCGACTGGAATGTCCGTATCATCCTGGACGTGGGTTGCCTCCCCGAGTGTGGGAACTCTTGGTGGGGGAGGAGCCTAGTGCGAAGTAGATACTCCGGTTTACTGCTCTAATCTGGCAATTGTCTCTGCCTGTTGGGCTATGACCACAGCCTGTTGCTTGGCGAATTCTGCTTGACGGACAGTGTCTTGCTGCATGGCTTTCGTACTATCCTGGAGTTGGCGCACAATCTCTTCCAGACTCGACATACTGTTCTAATCTAACTGAGCAACCGGTATATCTATGTCGGCAATAGACCCGGAAATCTCAGCCCGATTGCTCAAAGATCACTGATCTGGTAGCTGTTGTACTGGTGGTCTGTGCCTGACTAGCCTTCTCTGGCCCTGATTACCCTTGAACTGAGTCTATGACCTGACAAAGCCTATCAGTACGAGTCCAATGAACCTCGGGGGATATTGGAGCCTTCTGAAGCTATGGTTCCAGGACTACCCTGCAAAAGAGAAAACAGACAGTATCTCAGCTCAATTTCACTGGAACGGATAGCAGAACGACTGTACTCAATACTGATAACTGTTCCCCAAATATCTGTCCCAAAAACTGAGTTTGATACCCGCAGATATAACTGATTCTCAAAACACTGATGCCCGCAGGCCTGATAACCAGACTTGCAAACTGATATATGCATTCCTGTAGAGGCCAACTCCAAAAAGCACATAGCAAGCAAATGAGAGCCAAAACACCCCGATGTTGGGGTAGGGTTTCCCTGTCCTATTTTGTCAGGAGCTAGGGTTTCACTACGCACGCAGCGGTTTCAAACAACCTAATATCGGGTAAGCAACCTGTCCTAGTTTGGAAAGGTCACTATGGATTCGAATATGCACTAGGTCGAATGGTCGAAAAGGGTGCCCCGGTAAAACCGGGGCTTGTGTTCCCATACTGTCAGAGCCCACAACCGGTCAGCCTTATGGTCATGTCTTGACAAGACAAGCCTCCGGCAAACCGTTCAGGAATGGCAGATGGCAAACACGGTGTCCTAGACGCACCAATGCACATGCAATGCAAAGAAACACATAAGTGAAATAAAAACAGGATATCACGAGTTCGAGTCAAGCTCTCTAACTTCCCCAGCAGAGTCGCCAGAAACTGTAGACGCGCCCGCGTGAGGCCTTCATGCTACAGTTCGGACTCGATTTGGGTATCGGTTCTTAATCTGAACCAAAGAGTCCAAATCTGGCAAATCGTTTTGAGAAAACAGATTTTTAGAAAAAGAAGTAAACATGGACTGCTTTGCCAGATACAGAGTCGCCACCTAGATATTTTGTTTTGGGGGAATTTAGGAAACCCTGACTCGGTGCCAAAGGCCACATGTCCGTCATCACCAAAGTTGCCTCGGCTCGGGAACTTGGGTACGATTGGGGAAGGTCAGCTATGAGCACCCCGTCTCGCCCGATCAAAGATTGGCCTCTACTAACCGTGATATCTTGTTTTGAAAACGTTTATGTGTTCTTATTCCGGTTATTAGCCTAGAATTACTATGTTATGCGCACAGCAAACAAGTATAGACCGAATCGCCCAAATTGGAATAAAACATTTCAGGTTTGCTTTGAAAGTGATTTGCCACTCGCGAGTAAGCTAAAATGCAGATTTTGCCACCCTCGAGTGGGCTTTTATAAAAGACAGTTTTGCCACTATCTAGTGGGCTTAAAACTCACAGTTCTAATGCATTATTCCAAGTTAGGTAATTCAACCTCCATCCACAGGCATTCAAACAGTTATATCACATAAGCAGCTAGCCTCATGGTAATCATGCTGTCATGGCAACACTCACACACATGCGGCATGCTAAAGGATAAAAGCTCACCTAGTACTCCAAGCCAAAACAGAAACCAGTTAGTAATCACATGCATGATCCTAGTTCATGTTAAGATGGCTAATGTAACACATGCGGAATGTCACTAGAGTAGGCTCGGCTAGTCTATAAATGACATGTGAAAATGGACAAGTAGCATGTATTCAAGTTAGATTTGAAATACTTATGCAGTTAGTATGATGTGCCGAGCCTGGTGCATGCAATACTGATGAATGACGCACGCATGCATAGCATAAGGTATGCTAAAGTAAACATGTGCTAATACTAACCATCAAAAGAAGGTAAGTAAAAGGGAGAAAGAAGTGGGGGTTGGAAGACATGCACACATGCACCCACGCTTATTACAAATTCAACCTCGCTCGGAGGGACCAAAAGAATAATACAAATTAATTAACCTACAAGCTAATTAATTATTACAGACCAATTAATTAATTAACAAATTAACAAATCTAATGAAAGCAGTAAACGGCCTCGGGAAGAGGGCCCGATGCAATGCGCGCACTCGGAAAGTCACTGCCATGCGCAAGTTTGCCTCTGCTTTGACTGTTCTGCTTCTCTGAAAATTGCACAACTTCCAAGGTTGCTTCTCTGAGTGTTATGGGACACTACCGGTTGAGTGAGATCATCACCGGCCATTTAGAATGGTCATCGGCTAAACATTGTGCTCTCGGCCAAACCTGTTTTGCCGGTCAGCACTAAACACTGCCGGTCGGCAGAAAGTTCCTGCAGAAACCTGTTTGACAGCAGCAGAGGGCAGACAAGGCATGGCAATGCATTTTCAAAGCAATGTGTGCACCACCACATCCCTTATCATGTTTGTGACTCAAAGGGGTATGGTGCTCGATTATCGGACCACGAATCGCGCATTTCAATGCGTGATGGCCCAAAAGCCAAGTGTGCAACTTCAATATGGAATGAAATGCACAAAACAAACAATGGGCCCCAACCTCGATCATAATCAATTCAAGAGGCAAGAGATGCATGCTAATGTAATGCAACCTAGGCATGTGAGCTAAGTGTGCAACATGATCATGCAAACAACAAAACCATGTGCAATAGGCACCTGAACTAAACAAGTAAGCGTGCAAGGCATATAACATCAATGTTAATGACACACATGCAACAACATGAAAGGCATAACACATGTGAATATGCAAAGCGACATAACACAAGAAGCATGCCAAATGCAATGACACTTAAACATGCAACATGTTAATAGGCTAAGTACCTAAAAATACAAACATGTATAGCGTGCAACAACATGCCAAAGGGATGGTCTTAAAATAATTTGGACAGCCCTCTACTAGGTCCAAAACAGTGGCCAACATGCTCAAGAATGGAAGCCAAAACACATACAAATAGGCATGCATGCAAGGTCCAACACTGAGGCACATAGAGACAACTTTTAAGCACACTTAAAAGAGGAACAACATGGGCATATGGCATGCAATGTAAGCTCTGAAAATCATGTTAATGATGGTGCCAAAACAAGCAAACAAGACAAGCATAGCATACAACAAATGATCTAAAGCCTAAGGATCACCAAAGAAGCATTGAACTACACTTAGCGCAACCACACATGGCATGAATTAAGTGACTAAAAATAGAGATGTGACATGCTAAAATGAGCCTCAAAACCCACCTAAATGGCATCTAAATTGCTTAAGTATGGAAGCATGCACAAGGGCCCAAACAAGGAGCATAAGACAACAAGCTTTTAACACATTAAAGGGGACAAATGGAAGCATATAGGCATGCCAAAAGGACTGAAATAACATGACAAGTGGTTCCAAACCACTGAAATGATGCAAGGATGGCATGCTAGAGGGGTCCATGCTCAAGGCATACAAGAGAGTTTGCATGGTAGCTATACAAAGCAAAGCATTGATGCCTCAAATGACCAAAAACAGTCCCTTAGCATACTAAAACAAGCATAAAAGCTTCACAAAGCTAAGCCAAAACAAGTAAGCATAGTGGTCTAGATGCTAGATACATGTTGAGGTAATTTCATGGCATTACAAGACAAGTATGCAAAGCAAGCATGGTGTGTCTAAACCAAATAAAAATAGTGCTATATCATGGCAAACTAAGCACAAATAAAACTTAAGACATGGCCAACATGAACTTAAAAATGGTGCTCACACATGAGGCTAAAATGGCACTTTTTGAAGACAACAAGGAGAGGGTATGGCCCTCTCCTTCTTAGGACCTTAAACCACCATCCTCACCACTGAAATCCCTCAAGATTTCAGTGGTGAGGAGGCCCAAACAAGGTGGTCCCGAAACTGACCAAAAATAGCACAAAATGGGGCCAAACAAGGCCTAAGAGGGGGTAAACGACCCCAAACACAAAAGTGACCTTAATGAAGTATCTTAAACACAAAAAAACAGAACTTTTTTGTGTTATACATGAAGCTCAAAACAGCAAGAAAGATAGGCTAAAAGTGTGTGCAAAAATAGGGAATAAAGAGGGAAAATGGGTTACCTTTGTAGCCAAAAGGGGACAGCAGCCTCTTGGTCCCAAAAAACAGTCCCTTAGCCTCTGAAAATAGCCTCCAAGCTCCTTAGGTTGATGATGGAGGTGTTAGGCCAAGAGTTGTAGTTCAAATGGCCAAAAACTAGACCCTTTTGGACCCTCTAACCCACCCAAATGTAGAGAGAGAGGGAGATATAGAGAAGGAGTGATATATATATCATATATATCTGATTTTTCTAACCCTCTAAAGGGGAGGAGAGGCTCTCCTTATATAGAGAAACCAAGAGGGCAAAGCTTCTCTTAGAAGCTTTGACCAAAAAGGCCAAGCTTCTCTTAGAAGCTTGGAGCAAAAGGGCCAAGCTTCTTGGAGAAACTAGGCAAAGGGGTCAAGAGGTTCAAGCTTCTTCAAGAAGCTAAAAAAAAGGGTCAAGCTTCTTGGAGAAGCTAAAAAGGGTGAAGCTTCTTGGAGAAGCTAGACAAAGTGTCTAAAGGTTCAAGCTTCTTGGAGAAGCTAAAAAAAGGATCAAGCTTCTTGGAGAAGCTAAAAAAAAAGGTCAAGCTTCTTGGAGAAGCTAAGAAAAGGGTCAAAAGGTTCAAGCTTCTTGGAGAAGCTAAAAAAAGGATCAAGCTTCTTGGAGAAGATAAAAAAGGGTCAAGCTTCTTGGAGAAGCTAAAAAGGTTCGAGCTTCCTCAAGAAGCTAAAAAAAAGGTTCAAAAGGGTCAAGCTCCCTCAAGAAAAGGTCTCGGCTAGGAAAAGTGGCCGATTGATCAGAAACAGTGGCCGGCCGACCAAACACAATGCCGACCGACCATCAATAGTGCCGACCGGCCATCACTAATGGCCGGTAGCAAGGAAACAAGGCCGGTGGCCTCAGGCCATGGCCGGTGAGGTGTGGGGATGGCCTACAAGCTATTTCCCACCCTCAGAAGCAAAACAACAAGTGTTTGGTGCAAAACCAGACACAAAACA
This sequence comes from Camellia sinensis, assembly GCF_055761805.1. Taxonomy (NCBI): domain Eukaryota; kingdom Viridiplantae; phylum Streptophyta; class Magnoliopsida; order Ericales; family Theaceae; genus Camellia; species Camellia sinensis. The sequence goes on from NC_138965.1 coordinate 91,897,767, forward strand.
GTCGAGTCGAGAGATCCTGAGGCAGGGCGCATAGCCGAGACCTCCAGGAACTCAAGACGAACACGAGCAAGGATGATCACCGAGTGTTCAAACGGTGACGTCCAAGTCTTGAGGACGGTCAAAAATGGGGTGTCTACAGCATAGTGCAAACATACCCTTGGAAGACCTTCTATTTTCCTCTGGTTTGAGCTCGGTTGCAGAATGGTGATGCAGTACACCAGTGGCCCATAGTGCTTCACTGATGGCCGGCATTGCCTCATCCTTCATCGGCAGTTCACATCCTTGGCCGGCAGATGGCTGGCAGGCCACTGGTGCACTCCCTAGCAGTGATTTGGTAAGGCAGAGCAGAAAGTTCATGGAGACACACTGCAAACATAGCCACTGAAGAGCAAACCGGTGGGCTTTTCGGGGCGAAAAACCGAATGCATGCATCTTCTAATTTTCAAGCAGAGCTGAGGCAGTGGAATTAACATTTTACATGTTTAGTTAGTATACATTGGTTTTGTAATTTAATTAATTAGTGCACTAATTAGTTAAGTGTTGTAATAATTAGTAAGAAGTTTACTAGTTATTCGTTTGTTTTGTAATAATTAGTCTAATTAGTTTAATTAGATTAGTTGGTTAGCTTAGCTTAGAGTAGCTTAGCTCATTTATTCAAACCCTCTTGCGAGAGGGCGCAATGTTGTAATAAGGGTGCATGTGTTTGTGCATGTCTTTTAACCCCACTTCTTTCTCCCTTTTATTTAATCGCTTTCGATGGTTAGTTTTAGGGCACGTTTTGATTAGCATACCTTATGCTTGCATGTTTGCATCATTCATTTGTATTACATGCACCGAGCTCGGCGCATCATTCAAACTTCATCGTACTTTAATACTTATTTGAATACGTGTTCAAAGCATATTATCAAATTGTTGCATTCATATGTGTAGACACGCCCGTGAGGGACCCCGCTACAGTACGGACTCGATTTGTGTCACGGTTCTTAATCTGAACCAAAGAGTCCAAATCTGGCAAATTGTTTTGAGAAAACAGATTTTTGAAAGAAGTGCCAAACATGGACTGCTTTGCCAAATACAGAGTCGCCACCGAAATATTTTATTTTGGGGGAATTTAGGAAACCCTGACTCGGTGCGAAAGGCCATGTGTCCGTCATCATCAAAGTTGCCTCGGCTCGGGAACTTGGGTATGATTGGGGAAGGTCAGTTATGAGCACCCCCTCTCGCCCGATCCGAAGATCGGCCTCTACTAACCATGATATCCGTTTTTGAAAATGTTATGTGTTCTTATCCCGATTATTAGCCTAGAATTACTATGTTATGCGCACAACACAAAAGTATAGACTAGATCGTCTAATTTGGAAATAAGCATTGCATATCCGTTTGTTTTCAAAAATGTTTTGGAATTTGCTACTCGCAAGTCGGCTAAAACACGGATTTCAATGAGCTATTCCAACTCAGACAAACCAACCTTCACCCACAGGAATTCAGGCAATTATATCACATAAGCAGCTAGCCTCATGGTAATCATGCTATCATGGCAACACTCACACGCATGCAAGGATGCTAAAGCAAAAGAACATACAGAGTGCTCCAAGCCAAAACAGAAAATAGTTAGTAATCATATGCATGATCCTAGTTCATGTTAAGATGGCTAATGTAACACATGCTAAATGCAACTAAGATAGGCTCGGCTAATCTACAATGACATGTGAAATGCTACAACTAACACGTATTCAATTTGAAATTAAAATACAAATGCAGTTAAAGTGATGCGCGGAGCCTGATGCATGTAAGACAAATGTGTGGATGCACGCATGCATAGCATAAGGTATGCTAATTTAAATATGTGCTAGTCTACCATGATAAGAGGGTAAATAAAAGGGAGAAAGAAGTGGGGGTTGGAAGACATGCACACACGCACCCACACTTATTACACAATTGCCCTCACTCGGAGGGTCCAAATAAATATTACAGTCCGAATAAATAATACTAAATTAATTATTACAAAATTTCTAATCTAATTAACAAATTAAATGCAAAGAGAAGATGGCCGCAGCCCCCGCCTCGGGATGCTTGAATGATGCATGCTCGGGCTTATCTTGCCCCGAAAGCCCGTACCATACCACTACGGCCTCTGTTTACACTGCCCTGCTTCTCTGAAAACTGCCAAAATCCTGGGACAGGTTTCCTGAACCCTGTAGGACACCATCGGCTGAAGGGAATACCCACCGGCCACGAAACTTATCCATCGGCTGGGGTTTCATATTATCGGTCACCAATCCATGGACGGTCGGCACTCTACACTGCCGGTCGGCAAAAACTCCTTGCAGAAACTGGTTTTTTGACAACAACAAGGACAGACAGTGTATGGCATGGAATTTGAAGCAAATATATGCGCGGGCACACTCCCTATCATGCAAGGGACTCAAGGGAGCATGACCCTCGACCTTCGGGCCATCAATCATGCATTTGATGCGTGATGGCCTAAGGAGCCAAGGTTACAATTCAATGAAAATGCATGCAACATATAAATGAATACCAACACCCTATCATGCCAAAGTCAAGGCCTTGGTGACTGAGAGTTGAGACGCGTTACATCACTTGTAGTATGAACACTTCTCCCCCCTCACACTTGGTTTGACACCCCAAACCAAGCAATGCAATGCATGTTATGCAAACATGGCTCGAAAATGCAACATATCACTAAAATGCAAAGCATGCCAAATGTAATGCAACATATCATGGCAAGCATACAATGTTCCTAATATGCAATGCTACAATGCAACTCATCACGTAATGCTAATATGGCACAATGCACGCATGCAATTAGAGGCAACAAGTCAAACATACAACCATGTCCAAGAAGGGACTTAGACTGAAATGGAAGGCCTCAAACACCCCCAAAAACAGTGGCTAAAAGTGTCTCAAGTGATGGACAAAATGCACTACAAACATGCAAGCCAAAATGGGGGCCAAAGCTAAGGCATAACAAAGGGCATTCTACCACCACTAACTCAAACAAACATGGCATGAACTATACAACCAAAAACAGAATTTTAGCATGCAAAAAGAGCTCCAAAACCCACACATATGGCATCCCAAATGAAACAAACACCTAGGCATACACAATGCACGTTTCAAGGCATAAGAGGGTACAACTTCAAAGCATGAGAGGAGCGATGAATGCAAGTATACAAGCATGGTTTAGGGACTGAAATGATATGCTAAGTGATTCCAAATCACCGAAATAGCCTAACCAATGCATGTTCATGACACATACCCTTAAGGCTCTCAAGCCAAAATGCAAAGAGGTGACACCAAACATGGCAAGTATGACTGAAATAGTAGCCAACAGACCTTGAACATGGCAAAATGATGCTAATACCTTCATAATATTAGGCTAGATCATACGAGAATCATGGCCTCAATGTATGGCATACCTCTAGGCAACCTTGAGGAGATCTAAAGCAAGTATAATATGCATGAAAGAGACCAACAAACCCACATGAGACAGGGGTAAAACATGTTGTATAAACACCAAATAAGCTCTGAAATGAAGCTAAACAAGATTAGACATGCATGCTACCACATTGAGCCAAATATGCAAACAAGAGAGAGACCAAGGGAGAGGGGTGTCCCTCCCCTATGCAAGACCCCAAACCCACTTTTTTACCATTGAAAATCCACTGGATTTCAGTGGTGAAAAGAACCAAACACTCAAGCAAACAAAGCCTAACAATGGAAGCACCAAAAGGGCCAAACAAGGCCTAAGAGGGTGAGTTTGACCCCAAACCCCAAAACACCCTTAATGAAAGTTCTTAAGCAAGAAAATGTAAGAATTTTTTATGTTATACTCAAAGCTTGAATCAGCATGAAAGATAGGTCAAGAACCAATGCAAGATTGGGGATAATAAAGTGAAAGTCTTACCCTTGAAGAACACTTCAAGAACAGTTGGTCCAGCAACAATCTACTAAGCAAAATCAGTCCAAAATCTCAAAAAATAACCCTCAATGCCTCTCAATCTCGGAGCAAGGTGTAATGGTGTGTGTATTAGTGCAAAAGTAAGGTCAAAATGCACTTTTAGGCCAAGAAAACACACACAAGGGAGGAGAGAAAGGGAAATATAGAGAGAGAGTGTGTATATATCAGATGTATATGTATATAAGCTCTGGTTTTTATGTTCAAAACTCCAACCCTTGACAATGGGAGAAGAGGGGTCCTTATATAGGCAAAGGGAAATGGTTTAAGTTTCTCAAAGAAGCTAAGTGAAAAGGGCAAAGGGGGCAAAGGAGTCAAGGCTTCTTGAGGAAGCTAAGACAGCTGGCCAAGCTTCTTGAGGAAGCTTTGACAAAGGGTCAAGCTTCCTCAAGAAGCTTTGACCAAAAGGGGGCAAAAGGGGCAAAACAGCCACTTCATGCACGGGGAGGAGTGTTGGTGCATTCCAGCTGGCATAGCTGGCATGCACCAAGTCTGAAGGGTGCAAAAGGGGTACACCGGCCAGAAAAAGAGGTCACCGGCCAAAACAAAGTGCCAGTCGGCAAAATATAGTGTCAACCGGCCATTGGTTTTAAGAAACCACTGTCGATGGCACCAATAAACGGCCGGTGATGTGTGGGAATGGCCAACAAGCCATTCCCTGCCTTTCAAGGCTGTTTGGTGCAAAACCAGACACTGAAAAGTCGAGTCGAGAGATCCTGAGGCGAGGCGCGCAACCGAGACCTCTGGGAACTCGAGACGAACACAAGCACGGTTGATCACCGAGTGTTCCAACGGTGACGTCCAAGTCTTGAGGACGGTCAAAAATGGGGTTTCCTAAATTTCCAAGTCTTGGGCACGAGTCAGGGTTTCCAAAATTTCCCAAAAATAAAATATTTAGGTGGCGACTCTGTAATCTGTCAAAGCAGTCCAGTTTTGGTATTATTTGATCTAAAATCAATTTTCCAAAATGAATTGCCGGATTTTACTCTTTGGTGTTTATTAGTCTCACATTGCAGTTTGTGAGATTAGATTCAGAACCGTGACAGGAGTCCGAACTGTAGTAAGACCAATTTGTGCCCTCTCCGAAAGGGGGCCGCGCGAAGAAAGTTGGGTCTACTGTTTCTGGCGACTCTGCTGGGGATTTAGAGAACTTGACTCGAATGCATGAGATGTTGTTTTATATACATTTATGTCATTCTTTGCATTGCAATTATATTGGTGCGCCTAAGTCACAGTGTTTGCCATCTGCTATTCTAAAACGGTTTGCCGGAGGCTTACTTGGAAAAGCGTGCCATAAGGCTGACCAGTTGCGGGCCCTACCACGATGGGACACAAACCTTGGATCTGGACTACTGCTATATCGTTTGATCCTCCTTTCACTTCTCGGTGTTAGGAGCGAGAGGTATATTAGGTGGTCTTGCTGAGGCACCCTTTTTGGCCATTTGTCCTAGTTGCATATCGGAAGCCTTAGGGACTGTTCCAAACTAGGACATGCTTCTCACCCGAATGCAGGATTGTTTGAAACCGCATGCGTGCGTAGTGAAACCCTAGCTCCTAACGAAACTAGGACATGGAAACCCTACCCCACCATAGGGGTGTTTTGGATCTCACTTGCATGATATGTGCTGTTAGGGTGTGTCTCTACAGGAATGTATGTATCAGTTGCAAGTTTGGGTATCAGTTTGAGGACATCAGTGTTTGAGGGTATCAGTATTGTGGCAAAAAATTTGGGGGCAGATATCAGTGTTTGAGTGCAGTTTGTCCAGCTTATGATTTCAACTGTGTGTTGTCTCTATGTAAGCCGAGGTGTTGTGCATTTTTCTGATTTTTGTCTTTTTGCCTTATTTTCTATTTTTCAAGGGTAGTATTTTCATCATTGCTTCCGATGAGGTAGTTACCCCCTAAACACTCTGGACCCGAGTAAGAAGGCTTTATCGATCTGGGGATCGTGTGAATGGACAACCATTGTTTTCTTCGCTTCCACCGGTTACAAGACGGAGGATAGTTTGGCATAATTCACCAGTTCGTCATTCACTTGTGCTCAGTGAAAATCAGTTTGGCTACTTCCACTTCAGAGGGTACACAGAGTCTAATAGATCAGCATTTTTCAGTCAATATGGAGGAAATGATGCATCAGCTCCAGCAAACTATCGAGGGCATGCAGCGGGACGCTACTTGCCAGACGGAGGTCACCGCCCGACAAATAAAGGTTGTAGCCCAGCAAGCTGAGCTGATTTCCATGCTTCAACTACAACAACAACAACCATAACAAGCAGCAGCGTCTGCTTCGCACCGACCCCCACCTAGGCTTCCAATACCCGGGGATGCAACAAATGTCCAGTAGAATACGGACATCCCAACAGGACCAGTCCCACCTCTGCCAGCAGAGCTGGTCCCACCTCAGACTTCTAAAGCACCGGCCTACTCGATGGACACATCGTTCGAGTTTGAGGTCGATCCAACCGCTCTGAAAGTGAGCAAGTGCGAGAAGTTGTTGAAGCGAGCTCAGGGAGTTAACTCGATCCCAGACATAGAGGACACTACACAGATTCGGTGGTGACATTGCCAAACAGATTTAAAAGGCCTCACGTAGACCGCTTCGACGGCTCGGGTGATCCTAGGGTCCATTTGAGGCTATTTTTAGATATTCTGTGCCCGATGGTCTTGACTAAAATGCAGAAGCTATCCCTCTTTGGTTAGACCCTATCAGGTATTGCGGCCATCTGGTACGCCAAACTGGAGGATTCACTGAAGAGAAATTGGGAGGAGATGGACAAGGCTTTTATTACTCCATATTCATACAATACTCAAATCAAGGTTACAACTCGTGATCTCGAGGCAACCAGGCAAGAGCTGAAGGAGGGCTTCTCTGACTTTGTTACTCGGTGGAGGGCTAAGGCCTCCATGATGACAACCAGGCCAGCCGAGAAAGACCAAATAAGGATGGCCGTGCAGAATCTGTAATTGAAGCTGCTACAAAAGATGATTGTCTTACACCTCCCCACTTTTACAGATCTTCATGAGATTGGGGTACAGATAGAAGACACTATGAAGCAAGGTCTGATTGACTAGGAGAAAGTACAGCCTAAGAGGGCCTTTACCTGCAGTGCGAATGCGACTACGAGTAGCAATGTAGCTGTGAGGACTTCTGATGTGGATATGGTCACCACCACCCCAAAAACAGCCACACCCTTCACTGGCTCATCTGGAGCCACCTCCCAACCAGCAAATATACCCACCCCGGGGCCAAAGGGTTTTCACCCCGCTTTACATGTCTCTGTCTAAAGCCTTGGGGGTTCTGATGAGAAAAGGACATCTGAAGCCCCTAGAACCACGCCCATTGCCAAATCCCCTCCCTCCTACACACAACCCAGCCAAGTATTATGCCTTCCATCAACAGCATGGGCATGATACTGATTTGTGCTTTCGATTGCGTCATAAGATTCAAGATCTCATCAATAATAAAGTGATAGCACCTCCTAAGAAGCCCAATGTCACTACAAACCCTCTCCCACCAAATAAGCAACCCCCTCCTTCACCCAGGCAAGTAAACCTGATCGAAACAATGGTCGTCCCGTACGACCCCAACATATACATCACTCCCTCCCCGACGTTGTTCATCTCAGAATGCACAGACTTATGCATGATGAGCATGTCAATATCCCAACCGAAACCCACGATGGTGGCTGTGATAGAAAAGGGAACGCCTGAGGGCCCTACAAGCTTAATTGAGGAAGCATACAACCCTTGCCGCTTTATTACGCCAGTTGATCAGGCCAAGCCGAGGGAAGACCTGTTGGGAGAAACTAAGGTGAATGTGGTTAGGGAAGTTGGGCCAAGCCATGGGTTGGATGATGTAGCAGAGCTTGAGAAGGACATTGCTAATCTGCAGTTCTTTGATGAGCAGGATCCAGGGGATGTGAGCGTAAACTGGTTTGACCTGAATGGATCAACAGACACTACAGGATGGCTTAATGATGAGCCAGATATTGATGAGGGATCTCAGTCGAAATAAGGACAGCCAGAAACATGAACATCGGCAAAGGCCGGAATGGTCGACAGCGAGGAGTAATTGCTGAAGAGCACCAGTACGAAGAATTTTTCTCGAGAATTGGGCAGCATTTGTATAGCTGACACAGAACAAGAGGCTACGCTGAAGCGGTTTGAACAAGAGAGGATCGAGACTGATCAAAGGGCTAGAAAAGCCAAGACTTATGTGTTGACGGAGTGTGCTGTGAGCACGGAAACAACTACAGCAGAATCGAACAGTTGTTTGTCAGTTACTGAGGGCATGTGGTGGGAAGGCGATGATTTGCATCTGGCCCATACTGATAAGGACTGGGGACAGAATCTTCCAGATGATACGTGGTACACCGAAGAAGTTGACCACATGACTCGGAGTGGGCGGTACTTTAAGCCCCCACACTTGGACCAGCCAGAGGCATCTGGGAAAGACAAGGAAGCTGAGAGGAAGAAAGAAAAACTGCTAGAGGACGAAGCTGTACTGAAGCAGCTAAAAAAGATTCAAGCAGACATCTCCATCTAGGGAATGCTCATGGCCTCGCGGGTGCATAGACAAGTTGTCCTATCAGCCATGGGCAAGGCTAAGCTTTCTATTGATACAACGCCCGAGCAGTTGGTGGGACTGGTGTTCCGAGGTGACGCTTCACCGACTTTAACCTTCACAGACAAAGAACTACCGCCTGAGGGCTCTGAGCACAACAAACCATTATACATTTCTGTGGAGTGAAAAGATAAGTGGGTGCCAGTTGTCTTAGTTGATACGGGATTTGCCATAAATATATGTCTGTCGCGTACAACTTAGGCTATTGGGTTGAAGCCCGCAGATTTCATACCAACAGCCCAGGTAATTCAGGCTTACGACAACACTAGTCGGGAGGTGATGGGGACAGTGCAAATTAGAACTCAGGTTGGCCCGATCCAACGGACATCGAATTTCATTTTCTGGATGTTCCTGCCACCTTCAACTTACTCCTTGGACGGTCGTGGCTGCACCAAGTAAAAGCTGTCTCTTCCACTTTACATCAGATGTTGAAGTACCCCCATGGGAAGGGGGTAGCAATCGTTTTTGGGAACTCCTCTATATGTCTGCCGCCGGAGGTTACTACGCCGATCTTGGAAATTGCACACGGCAAGGAGGATGTCTTCCTATCTGGGTGCACCATGGCTGAGGCTCGGGTAGTACAAGATTTTCTAGCTGTTGATGAGGGACTATATGCCAGTGCGCAGTATGTTTACCTCATGAACAAGCTTCAACATGTGCCCGGGATGGGATTAGGAAAGAGTGGCCATAAGGGTCTCGCTACATTGGCCGAAGTGCCACACAATCCCCATACCTTTGGTTTAGGTTATACGCCTACTAAAGACGATTGGGTAAGAAAGGAAAAGGAGATGACTGGAAGAGCCAGGGCTAAACAAGCTGGGAAACCTATGAGTTAGTGCATAAACCTATCCAAGGGACCCTGAACGGACGCTTTTTTCCAAGAGGGGGAAGATTTCCCCGTTTTGCGGCTTTCTAGAGCCATGGCTGCATTCAGAGAGGCAGCGCTTGCCGGGTTTTGAGTTCTTTTTTGACTTGCAGTTGCCAGGGGATGAACTTGTCGAAGAGCAGACAGACCCAATAGCTGTGGCTGAGCAGTGCAAAGAGGATGCGTCCGATGGCACAGATTTTGAGCTGGGAGCAGCGCTGGCCTGTCTTCTCTCAGATCCTCAGATCATACCGGAGTGCTCAGGGGATGATTTCTCTGTTTCTGTGATTGGGGATCAACCGGTTGTGAGCCCATCTTCCGGCATTCTGGATGCATCCATCGCACCCTCCCTCGTCTGGCAATACGAGGAAGGCTTTTTATGTAGCAGTTCTGGGTCAGGTAGTGAACCAGAATCTGATTCCACAGAGTTTGTGGAGTTAGAATTAGATTTCAGTTCTTCTGAGTCAGAGTCTGGTATTCTTGGAGGTGATAAACCAGATGTCGTTGTGTAGTCTAGGTCGTCTTTTTCATTTTCTTTTGAGTCGGTTGTAACCGTAGAATCTGACGATCTGGAAATTACTAATGGGAATGGTACCACTGTGGCTTTTGCATACTTTTATGTGCCTTTAGTTTATTGCATTAATCAGGACTTTCAAAATTTTGATGAAAACGACGAGGAAGAAATTCCTCCAGTTTTGAAACATTTGATTAATCAAGATGAGGAGAGGTTTGTAAAACCTTTGGTTGATGAAATCACCTCAATTAATGTTGGTACTGAGAAGGATCCGCGTCTAGTCCAAATCGGGTCCACGTTGTCTTCGGAGGAGGGCGAGCGCTTGGTCACTTTATTAAAAGATTTCAAAGATGTTTTTGTGTGGTCCTACGAAGACATGCCTGGAATCGATCTTGAGATTGTACAACACCGGATCCCTCTTGACCCTGAGGCCCGACCCGTCAAGCAGAAGCTTCGGCGAATCCGCTCGGACTAGGCTCTGAAAATCAAAAAAGAGGTCACCAAGCAGATTAATGCAGGGTTCCTATTAGTATCTGAGTATCCTACTTGGTTGGCCAACGTAGTTCCGGTGCCGAAGAAAGACGGCATAATTCGGGTATGTGTGGACTTTAGAGATCTAAACAAAGCTAGTTCAAAGGATGACTTTCCTCTGCCGCATATCGACAAATTGGTGGACTTCACTGCGAGGCATGCGGTACTCTCATTCATGGATGGGTTTTTCGAGTACAACCAGATTTTGATAGCACCCGAAGACATGGAGAAGACTGCCTTCACCACCTTGTGAGGGACCTACTGCTATAAGGTGATGCAGTTCGGTCTGAAGAATGTTGGGGCTACTTATCAACGGGCTGGAACCACGATCTTGCATGATATGATTCACAAGGTGGTTAAGGTGTACGTGGAGGACATGATTGTCATGTCCAAGGAAAGAGAAGGCCACTACACCGCCTTGAATAAATTTTTCCAACGTATCAGAGAGTATCAGTTGTGACTGAATCCTCAGAAATGTACTTTTGGTGTCACAGTAGGGAAAATGCTAGGGTTCTTGATTACACAAAGGGGTATCGAGGTCAATCCTTCTATGATCAAGGCCATCTTAGAAATACCACCACCAAAGACTGAAAAGGAGGTGCGAGCCTTTCTGGGTAAAATGCAATTCATAAGACGTTTTACTGCAAAATTAACCTTGACTTGTGAACCACTATTTTTTCTTCTGAAGAAAGGAAAGAAATTCCAATGGGATGACCGATGCCAAGTTGCTTTTGAGCAGATCAAGCAATATCTACAGAACCCACCCGTGTTGTCACCGCCAGAGCCGGGGAAACCATTGATAGTGTATCTGTCAGTAATCGAAATGACAATGAGCTGCATGCTTGCACAGTAGTCTGAGGACAAAGTGGAGAAGGCTATCTATTACCTGAGCAAGAAGATGCTAGAATATGAGACCCGTTACACGCCGCTTGAGAATGCTTGTTTGGCCTTGGTATGGGCTACCAGGAAGTTGAGGCATTACCTGTTAGCTCACTTTGTAATTCTGGTTTCGAGATTAGATCCCATCAAATATCTTTTCGAGAAACCAGAACTTATGGGTAGGCTAGCCCATTGGTTGCTTCTTCTCTCCAAATTTGATTTGATGTCAATGAAAGGAAGAGCGATAGTGGAGTTCCTAGCCGATCATCCAGTGGAAGGAGATGAAGCAGTAGAGTATCTGTTCCCAGATGACGCCATTCTGCAGGTCGAAGAAGAGATTTGGACTATGTACTTTGACGGAGAGTCTAACTAGTATAGGTATGGAATAGGGGTGTTGGTGATAGCACCCGACAATTCTCACATACCCTCAGCCTTCAAACTCCAGTTCAAGGTATTAAACAATGAAGTAGAGTACGTGGCATGTATCGCTGACCTAGAAGCTGCCCTAGAACTAGGGGCAAAACAGTTGGACGTCATTGGGGACTTGAACCTGGTTATTTCTCAAGCAAATGGAAACTGGAAGGTTAAAGAAGAAAGAATGAAAATCGATCACCAAACCCTGGACGTTCTAATTCTCAGGTTTGAGAAGCTAACCTTCACGCATCTGCTAAGAGAGAGCACAAGTTCGTTGACGCTTTATCAACTCTATCTTCCACGATAGACATCCCTTTGGGAGTCCGGATCTATCCAATCATTATTGAATAGAGGTATGTGCCGGCCTACGAGTTGATTGCTGCAATAGATGAAGTACAAGTTCAGAACCCCTGGTATCATGACATCTAGAACTTCTTGGAAAAGGAGGCTTATCCACCAGGGCAAATGCCAAAGACAAGAGGGTAATTCAGCGAATGGCAGCTCAGTTTATTATCTGGGGGGTAAATTATACAAACGGGGTCATTTGGGAATGCAGAAACTGTATGTTGATGCTGAAGAGTTGAAGTGCCTGATGGAGGCCATCCACGGGGGAGAATGCGGAGCGCACATGAGCGGAGTGATGCTAGCTCAAAAAATTCTCAGACAGGGTTACTACTGGTCAACCATAGAGGAGGATTGTATTGGTTTTGTTCGGCGGTGCCACAAATGCCAGATCTATACAAACTGCATGAACATCCCGCCGTCAAAGCTGTACAACTTGACTTCACCGTGGCCATTTTCAGTCTGGGGGATTCATGTTATTGGGGCAGTTACTCCGAAGGGATCGAACAGGCATGAGTACATCCTGGTGGCGATAGACTACTTTACAAAGTGGGTCGAGGCCCAATCCTATGCAGTGCTGAAAACGTCGCACGTAGCTAAGTTCATCAGGAATAACATTATCTGCCAGTATGGGGTCCCGAATGAGATCATCTCAGATAATGATTCCCACTTCAAGAAGGAAATGATCGACTTGTTGGAAAAGTACAACGTGGCTTTTCGCAAGTCATCCACATATTGGCCGCAAACCAACGAACCCGTTGAGGCCGCCAACAAGAACATCAAGCACATTCTACAGAAGATGGTGGAAACCTACAGGGACTGGCCAGATAAGCTGCCATTTGCTCTCTCGGGCTACAGAACATCAATTTAGACTTCTACTGGGGCAACTCTGTATTCCTTGGTTTATGGGATGGAGGTTGTTCTGCCGATCGAAGTTGAGGTTCCATCGCTACAAGTGATGGCTGAGTGCCAAATAGCAGAAGTAGATTAGCAGCAGAGTAGATTTGAGGAACTTATGATTTTCAATGAAAGAAGGCTGAAAGCACTATACCACGTTCAAGGTCATCAACGCAGGATTGCTAGGGCTTTCAACTAGAAGGTTAAGTCCAGGAATCTGAAAGAAGGGGATTTGGTGCGCAAAGACAACCGAGCTCCCATTTACGACCCTAGGGGCAAGTTTAGACCTAATTGGACTGGTCCTTACATCATCAAATCTATTTGGTCGGGTGGAGCTGTCATTCTGATGGATTTAGATGGCCTTGAGTTCTCCCAACCTATCAACATGGACAAGTTGAAGAAATACTATCCCTGAGTGGCTCGCTAGGCCAAAAACCAGAAAGGGCGACCTAGACAAAAGTTAGAGCACAAAAATTTTGAAATAAGAAAAACTGAGCTCGCAAGGTTGAAAACCCAGAAAGGGCGGCCTTGGCAAAAGTTAGAGCGCAAAAATAGAGTGTCTGTACATGAGTGAACCTGAATCGAACTACGTAAGGCTTGATTCCCATCTTCGGGATAGATAGGCAATTTCATTCTGAAGTCCAGCCACAAACACTTCCAAATCAACTGTGTCCATGTGATTGTTTTGGCCATCTTTGTCTTTTCCACATCCAAGAGTTCGGTTGTGACCTACGGTGCAGTGTTGTTCAGACAATGGGAAACTTTCCAGTTGTTGGATCTGGGGTTGTGCATCTCAGCGATAGATCTCGGGCGTGTCCAGTTGTGATCCACATCGAAAATGGTTTTGAAAAGTTTTAATAAAAGTTGATTTTGTTCAAATTAATCTTTTTACAACTTAGACCATTTTTGGACCAAAACGAAAAATTTTCAGTACCAACGACCTTCAATTTCATTGATTTCAATACATAGTTCCCTGACTCTCGATACAAATTGAAGTTGCTTTTTATTACATTCGAAAGAAAACTTGAATATACAGATAAAGTAATAAACTAGGGGCATGGTCAGGTGTTCCTGCGTCCCCAGTTTGTGCCTCATCTTCAGGCCAAGCTATGCATTCACTAGAAAGGGCATAATTGAAACTGGGAGCGGGGGCCAGAAGTTTTCTCGTCCTCTATGCAGTGGTATACCGAGCTAGCTGTGAGCCTCAGATTGGAAATGAAGTTGGGTACTCTATTCCCTTTTCCGGGCAAGTCTGGTCGTGGCCGAACTGACGCCAAAATCGAAATGGAAAGTAGAAGACGTAGTGCGTCAAGCCAACCAACTGAATACCGGGCTACCAAGACATGCTGCAGCTCATCTCTGGAAGATCAAACCAGGGGCAACGCCAAGTGATGTCAACAGCAAACCTGCTGCACATCCAGTGGCACCACCATCCCTCGTTCAGAAAGTCAACTAGTCGAAGGCGAAAGAAATAGCCACGCGCTGAATACGCAGGACAAGCATCCACTACTTTCAACTTCTCCATCAGCCATACCTGGGGAGGGATGAAAAATAAGAGAGATTAAAGAATAAAGAGGTGTACGTAGAGAGAAAAATGAGAAAAGGGTTTTGAGAGAAAAACAAAGCCTGAGGGTCGAGTGATGTGAGAAACACATGTGAGAAGGGTGGGAAACATTACCTGCAGTAGTAGTGGACTTCCTGCAAACTTGGTTGTCTCCCGACGATAGAAAGCATCCAGGCCTATCAAAGTTTCGGCAAGTTTCAACCTGATGTAGCTTTTGCCCTCTTTCAAGCCTTGGGAACTTCGATCAAGCGAATGCTACACCCTTCGAAGCCAGGAGCGAGTAGAAAATAGGCCAACATACACAAGTAGAGGGTATATTGCCGAAAACTTTGCCAAAAGTGGTCACTGCGGTTGCCGGGGTCGGAGAATCAATGAATAAGATTGGGGATGTCCAACTCCCCATTGTGAACCAAAGATCGGGAATCATGCAAAGTGAACCCGCACATCCTTCCTAGAGCCTAGATGTGGCCAAAACAAGACTGAGGCAAAATTTCCTCTTCGCGCCGAGATTCCATCGAAGCTTGGAACTCTTCAATTGTGGGGCATACCTCTTGTCCCCTAAAGCTAAACATATGTGTAACCGGGTTCCAACACCTAGCCCCCGCATGGAGGAACAGAAAACACAGCGGAGTATGGCTCAATGGGAATAGTGCATTCAGCCCAAAACCTTGGAAACTTAACTTTTTCGAGCCATCCAAAGTTGCAATCCAATCGGAGAGTTTTTCGATGAAGAATGGTTCCATTTGGGGCAAAAATGGAGCTGAAATGAAGAAACCATGAAGCTAGAACTTTTGTAGAAGATAAGGCAGTAAGTGGAGGTCAGGTGTCAACGTTTCGGAGGTTCTGCCATTGATGGCCAGCATTAGCTCATTGATGGCCGGCAGGGGCCCATCAATGGCCGGCAGAGGCACATTAATGGCTGGCAGAGGGAAGTGATGGCCGACAGCCTCTCCCTCCAGCTCACTGACCTCCTTTTCTGAAGATTTAGTTGTTTGCTGCAGTGGAGTCTTGTTATTTGTACCTTGTGAGGTCTTGTTTTGGTCCTTTTGGACTTGGGTGTGTTTTGTTTAAGATGTAATAGTCTTCGTTTTGTTTAAGATGTAATAGACTTCGTTTTGTTTATCGAGATGTAATAGTCATCATTTTGTTTATCGAGATGTAATAGTCCTCGTTTTGTTTATCGAGTTGTAATTGTCTTTGTTTTGTTTATCGAGTTGTAATCATCTTCGTTTTGTTTGTCGAGTTGTTGCAATTTGCTTATCGAGTTGTAAGCCTGTCAAGGCCTTGTGTAGTTTATTGAGTTGTTTTGTTCTTTTTAGTTGTTAGTTAGTTCACTACCTGATTAAGAGAATGCAATTTGACTCTACAGTCTTCAAAAAACTCAATCTCATTTTCATGTTGTGCGATGATATGCGATGCTCAGGATATCAAATGCAACACCATTTTAAACAAAAGCTAAGTTTTCATTTCCAATCATGGTTTCTTTTTGCAAAAGAGTACAAGTTTTAAGAAAATGAAACTGCCTAAGGCTATACAATGTGCTAACACTACTAGCAAAAAGAAAACAAAGCAAAAAACATCTGAATTGATGCTGACTATCTCAAGCTCGAGAGGCCCTCTTCGTCCTCTTCCTCGGCGGAGAGAACTATGGAGCACTATCGCCATTGGCACCGCTATCTGAAGCTGGATCAGAGCCTGAATTGGAACCCTCTTCAGCCTCTCCAGCCTCTCTACTGGCAGAATCTGAGCCAGCGTCGTCGTCTCTACCGTGTGATCACTCGGACTATGGACTCACTGCCTCAGCCTCCTTGCTCGTCTCGTCGTCATCATTGCCCAGAATGGGCTCTGAAGGGCCACTCTCGCTGCGGATGCCTCTACCTCTACCTTAGCTGCGTATCTGAGCCTATCTCCCTCTTCTCTCTACTGTTGGGGAAGGTACCGAAGGTCCTATTGCTGCTCCTACAGGGACATCCAGTGGAGTTGGTGTCTGGAAAGGGATCTGAAAAGGGCAGTTTGTTAAAATGTGTTAGTTGTGGTGTGTATTAGATGCAAAAGATAATGTACTGTGAGCAGTGTATGAATGCAGTGTATGTATGTCGTGCGCAGTGTATGGGAACAGTGTATCAATGCAGCGTTTTAGTGCGATGTATCAGATCAGTATAGCGTGGAACAGTTGAAGTGTTAACGTGTTAGCAGAAAATGTCATTGCATGAAGCGCAAACTGAAGAAACTTACCGGGATCCTGTAGAGGCTGAGCAGATCCAGGCTCGTATGTACCATCTCTGTCAGGGAAGCCACTAGCTCAAGGGCCTGCCCTGTGTACTCTATGGGTGCCTACAAGTGCATTGGAGGGCTCAGTATACTATAAACCATAACTGAAATGAAGAAAATATGTTGAATGCAAAGTTTGGTACATACCAGGGTCGGGCGTAGAACTGCAACAAGTGCATCCCGGCTGGTGCAGGCTCAATAGGGATTTGGCAAGTCTCCCCAGAACGTCTCCGATAAGTTAATGAAGTAGGCAGCTCTGGCCATACCGACCCCTATCTCTCTCCAAGGTCTCTCCTGCTACAGGACCTTGCCACTCTGGCCCCTCTGCCTCTCTCTCTCATTGCTGGAGCTCTAGCTCCCTCACCTCCGCGAACGCCAGTCAGAGGTGGCATCAGATGAGTCTGAATAAAGGTCGCATAGTTGCCCTCTGCACAGAAGAAGTAATTCATCTTCGGCCTTACCATGAGAGTATGTGCATCTCCCCTATCGATTCTGGAGGTGTCGTCAGTACAAACGGGGCAGGCAATCCTAAAGTCTGGCGTGTGAAACGCTCGCTCAAGAACCAAGCATGGCAGATCGGGCCCTCAAGGAGAATATGATAGCATACGAAGACCCTGGTTGTGTCATACTAGGCTTGGAGCCCTAATGGTATCGCATCCCACGGCTACCATGTGATCTGAAATGTGAATGAACAGATTGATCATTCGTTGTCAATTAATCAATGTATTGATGAATATGTCTATCAAGTCGATTGAAAAATGGGATGACTTTGTTTTGGATTACCTCGTGCGCCGTGACCGTGCCAAAGTATTGGCAGAAAAACATGAAGTTCTCTCGGGTCCTACGGCGGAGCTGGCCATCATATACCCAAGAAAATAGGACTGTCATCGGGGTCTTCTCTACAGGTTCTGGAGCAAGAGCTGGGAAGTATGCGTACAGCCACAGCTATAAGGAAAATGTGATTGGTACAGTGTATGAGCGAATACAGAAAATGCAATGCAGAAAGCATACAATGTATGAGCAGATACAGAGAATGCAAAGTAGATAATACGTGTGTTGAACAAATGTAAAGCAAGAAAGGCTAAGCATAAAATGTAAAGCAAAAGGGGAGAACTAAGCTGTGTACTTCCCAGGCCTGCCAGTAGTCGCCGATCAAGGTCCCACACATGCGAGAGGTCAAGCTCATGTATCCATACAGAGTAGTAAGGCCAGCTCCTCTCTAGTCGTAGAACTGAACTCGCTGAAGTACTACCAGTGCACTAAGCAGGTACAAGCCTACGGTATTCCACCTGTTCGAGAACAAGGTGGTACCGAAAAGGAACATGAGAAAGCCCTTGGCATACTGGTCTGCCTTCTCAAATGTCTCAGGCTCCTCTCCTCTAAACCGCTCCTTGAACTAACTATATCTGACCATGCCTGCCCGAAGTATCGGAGGGTGTGCCCCAAGCAGTCCGATCCATGCAGCCTCCTACTCTCCCATGTCAGGGTCAAGAGGGATCGAATCACCTCCCACGCCTAAGCTAGTGATCATGGTGAAGTCATAAGAGGTCATCGTCATCTCTCCTGTAGTGGAGAAATGGAAGGAGTTGGTAGTATCCCACCACCTCTCCACTAAAGCTGCTAAGAGAGGGCGGCTCGCTACAACCTGTGTCAGGCTGGAGCAGAACAGACCAAAGCCTGTCTCGTTGATGATGTCACGGACCCTGGCTGGGAGCTCATCGTACAAAACCCGGGCTGTCGTCGTGCCATAGCCTCTGAAGGAGCGGGATCTGTCCTGTGGCAATGCATGTGATGTGATTAGATCAAGTAATAAAAGTGCAATGGAGAGTACAGTTGAATGCAGTGAAAAGTACAGTTGAATATGTAAAGCAGTAATGTTTGAGATACAGTCAGATCAATGTAGTCTATGCAGTCAGATCAAGGCAGTGCGAGAAATGCCAACATATAAGGGTAATACTGCAGGAAACAATGTCTGTACCTCTACGTCGATACCCGACAAGTGAGACGCAGGCTCTCCCAGTAAAAGGTCCTCACGCACATCCTCAATGAAGTCAGTGAAGGCTTTGATACCTCCTGCTGCGGGCACTATGTGAGTGTTAGGATGATACCTCGCTGGGTCAAAATGGCGTATGATCGATGGTAAAGGCTCTGGCTCGACCTCCGGCTCGGACGCAAAGTCTGCCTCAAACTCTATCGGAGGAAGCGCAGGGAAGGGCCCGTCATGTGGGACATCATCAGCCATCTGAAACAAGTGCAAGAGAAGCAAAAATGAGGAAAAATGAAGAAAAGGATGAAACTTTGCAAAAGTAAAACCCTAGGAAAGAGAAAAGTCAAGAAAGTCAAAACCCGGGGAAAGTGTACTAACCTTGGGAGAAACTTGAGGAGAATGAACCTAGAACGGTGGAAATGACGAAAGAAGCATCGAAATCAAATTCTGATCGGCTCAAAGTGAAGAGAACTAGAGGGTTTTAGCGAATAAAGTTTGTTTAGGGTGTTGGAAAACACGCAGAACGCATGGATCTAGAGAGAGGGGCACCTAGAGAGCAAGGGAGGAAGGTTTTGTGCAAGGGGTTGCAAGGAAATGAAGTGGCTTTCCGTCTACTTAAAGACTCGTGGGTCAAAAGACCAATTTGCCCAAATCTGCCATCGATGGCCGGCAGTGGCACATCGATGGCCGGCAGTGGCCACTGATGGCCGACACGGGGCCAACAGCATCCCCTGATGGCCGGCATGCTTCCCCAAGTTGTCCTTGCCTCTTTTCCTTGGATTTGTGTTCTTGGATTTCGAGAAGTGCAAGGTATGCTCAAAGTTTGATTCAAAATGCCTCCGCAGAAGCTCAGAATCGCATTTCCAATGCGCGGCGGTCATCGATCATCAACACGAACAAGGTGTATCCTTTTAACATGTTGCAACTCTTTCGAGAGGTAAATCAGAGGTTGCCTTTGAGTCATCTTTAGCACACTCACTTTTGTCCTTGCATAGAATGTGCATTGCTTTGCATGGAGCATGCATTGTTGTTATGTTGCATTGAGTATGCATCATCGTTTATTTTGCATTGAATATGCCTCTCTTTTGTTTCTTGCATGTTGTGCATGAAGCATGTCTCTACCATTATGGTACGGTCATTCATTTTGCATGAAATATGCATTTGTATTGCATTGTACTTGTAAAGTTTCTTTCTTATACAGGCACGATATTGTATGTACAACTCATTTAAAGTTAGTGCAACCAGACAATATTGTATGTACGGTTCATTCAAGAGGATTCCAGGTAAGATCATTCTTGTCCTTTGAACACCTTGTTTTGGTTAGAAACATTTGGGTACGCCCGGTGTTTACACCACACCTTGCTTTGGTTAGAAACATTCGGGTACGCCCCGGTGTTTACACCACACCTTGTTTTGGTTAGAAACATTCGAGTACACCCGGTGTTTACACCACGCCTTGTTTTGATTAGAAGCATTGGGTTGTGAACCCGATTTTTATACCTCTTTGGTTAAAAGCGTTTGGGGCGTGTACCTGATGCTTATACCTCTTTGCTCTGGTTAGAAGCGTTTGGGCCATGTGCCTGACAGTTATACCTCCTTGCTTTGGTTTGAAGCGTTTGAACCGTGTGTCCAACGCTTATATCACCTCGTTGGTTAGCGACTTTGGGTCGTGTGCCCGATATCTGTACTCCCTTGATTAGAAGCATTGGGTCGTGTGCCCAATGTTTATACCGTCTTTTTGGTTAGAAGCGTCTGGACCATGTGCCCGACACTTATACCACCCCTCCGGTTAAAAGTGTTTGGGACGTGTACCTGACACTTATACCTTGCTTTGGTTAGAAGCATTTCGCTCGTGTATCCGACGCTTACACCTTCCCTTCGGTTAGAAGCGTTTGGGACGTGTGTCCGACACTTATACCACCTCGCTTTGGTTAGAAGCATTGGGTTATGGGCCTGATGTTTATACCAGCTTTCCGGTTAGAAGCTTTTAGAACAAGTTTCAACGCTTATACCTCTCTGTTTTGGTTAGAAACATTGGAACGTGTTCTGATGTTTATACCACCCTCCGGTGTTTGCACCGCTCCCTTTTTCCCTCTCACGCGTGGCGCATTAGGATGCTTTCGTTAAATGCATCTGGACGGATCCCGATGCTTGTACTGCTCTTTGTTTCGATTGCGTAATAGTTGGATGTTGTAGACGGGCCCGCGGAGGGGAGGGGGCCTTGCTACTATAGTTCGGACTCGATTTGTATTACGGTTCTTAATCTGAACCAAAGAGTCCAAATCTGGCAAATCGTTTTGAGAAACAGATTTTTGAAAAAGTAGTGCCAAACATGGACTGCTTTGCCAGATACAGAGTCGCCACCTAAATATTTTTAAAATGGGAAAATTTAGGAAACCCTGACTCGGTGCCGAAGGCCACATGTCCGTCATCACCGGAGTTGTCTCGGCTCGGGAGCTTGGGTACGATCGGGGAAGGTCAGCTATGAGCACCCCCTTTCACCCGGTCCGAAGACCGGCCTCTACTAACCATGATATCCGATTTTGGAAAACATTATGTGCTCTTATTCCATTTATTAGCCTAGAATTACTATGTTATGCGCGCAGCAAACAAGTATAGACTAGATTGCCTAATTTGGAAATAAGCATTGCATATCCGTTTGTTTTGAAAAGCGCTTTGGAATTTGCTACTCGCAAGTAGGCTAAAATACAGATTTCAACGAGTTTTTCCAACTCAAACAATCCAACCTCCACCCACAGGCATTCAAAACAGTTTATCTCATATAAGCAGTTAGCTGCATGGCAGGCATACTGTCATGGCGACACTCACACACATGCGGGATGCTAAAGCATAAATACTTACATCGTACTCCGTGCCAAAACAATAAACTAGTTAGCAGACATGCGTGTCCTAGTTCATGTTAAATTGTCTAATGCAACACATACAGGATGCAATTAGATAGGCTCGGCTAACCTAAGCATGGCATATGAAATGCGATCAACTATCACATATTCAATTTTTGAATTGAAGTACAAATGCAGTTAGCATGATGTACCGAGCCTAATGCATGCAATACAAATGCATGGATGCACACATGCATAGCATAAGGTATGCTAAATTAAACGTGCCCTAATCTACCATCATAAGCAGGTAAATAAAAGGGAAGAAAGACGTGAGGTTGGAAGACATACACACACTCACGCACACTTATTACATAATTGCCCTCACTCGGAGGAACCAAATAAATATTGCAAATAATTAACTACGCAAGCTAATTAAATATTACAAATTGCCTAATCAACTAAGCAACTAACTAAAGCTAGAAAAACAGTAAACTGCCTCAGGAGGAGGGCTCAATGCAATGCATGCCCGGTCCCGCTCGGAAATGCGCCGTCATGCATAGGCTACCTCTGTTTTCCTTCTTTTACTCCTCTGGAGGCTACCAAAACTTCAGGACTACTTCCTTGGGTGCTGGGAGACATCACCGGCTGAATGGAATTTCCACCGGTAGTGGGATGTGGCCACCGGCACAAAATGAATCTGTCGGCAGAGAGATGATTGCCGGTCGGCACTTTACACTGCCGGTCGGCAGAGTATTCCTGCAGAATCTACAAATGACAGCAACAGAGGGTAAGGCAAAGCATGGCAGCACAATTCAAGGCATATATGCAACGATCATGTCCCTTATCATTGTAATGACTCAAAGGGGCATGTGCCTCGATTCTCGGACCACCAATCACGCATTTCCATGCATGATGGCCTAAGGAATCAAGTATGCAACTTTCATGTCAAATGAAATGCAAACCAATCAAACAAACTAAGGCCCAATTCCTATCACCAAGTCAAGGAACAAAGCATGCATGCAAGATGTAATGCAACCTAGGCATGCAAGCTAAGGATGCAATATGGCATGGCAAGACATTTATGCAAGCATACAAGCGAACACGAGGCAATGCCAACCAATGAAAAGGTGGTCTTGAACATGATTTGGGCAGCTCAAAATAGGCCCAAAACAGTGGCTAAAATGACCAAAACAAGGGACTAAAACACATGCACACATACATATGATTAAGGGCCAACACTTAGGCACAAATTGGGCAACCCTCAAGCACACTTGAAAGGGGCAATCAAGGACAATTAACATGCAACATAAGCTCTGAAAATGCATGAGGATGGTGTCAAACCAAGCAACAAGATAGGCTAACATTAACAGGCAACATGGTCCAAGTACTTGACGCCGGTCAAGGGGACTTGAACCATGGTTAAGCCAACCAAGCCTCACAAGGCTAAGAGGGCTTAAAATAGGTTCAAGGCAGACCTAGACCATGCAAAAGGGACTCCCTAGATGGCATCTAAGGGGCTCAATTTCAAAACATGGACTATGGCCAAAACATGGAACATGCCACACATGCTTTCAAAGCATTAAAGAAGCATTCAAGGCAAACACATAGGCATGAAAATAGGACTGAAATAACACGTAGGGTGGCCTCAAATCACCAAATCAATGCAAAGATGTCATGCTATACACGCACATACTTAAGGCCAACAAGCCGGAATGCAAAGAGGCTATACTAAGCATGCCAAATCCCACCCAAACAACCATGGATAGACCTAAGACATGGCAAAATATGCACAAAATCTTCACCAGACTAAGCCTAAAACGTGCTCGAACAAAGGCTAACAACCTAAGGCATATTAAGGCATAAACAAGGCATTACATGGTAGGTATGCTAAGCATGCATGGTGTACCAAAACCATCAATAAACAGAGGCGTATCATGATATAATAGGCACAAAAAACAGCCAAGGCATGATCAATACACACTCTTAACAAGGTGCTTCCTCAAGAGGCCAAAAATGGTCCATTTCAAGGACAACAAGGAGAGGGGGTGGCCCTCCCCTTTTGGAGACTTCAAGGCACCATCTTTACCACTGAAATCCCTCAAGATTTCAGTGGTGAAGAGGCCCAAACACCAAAGTCTCGAAACTCACACAAAATAGCACAAAATGGGGCCTTTCAAGGCCTAGGAGGGGTCAAACACCTCCAAACCACAAAATACTCTAAATAAACAACCAAGAGGGCTAAAAAACAGAACTTTTTTGTATTATACACTAAGCTCAAAAACGATTTTAAGATAGGTAGAATTACAATGCAAGATTGGGGTAAAATGGGACTAGATTCTCACCCTTGAAGACCCCTTTACAAATGATGCTCCAATGGCCCTCCTTGGCTTGAATCCAACACCAAAACTTCAAAATCAGTCCCTTAGAACCTCAGTAGCTAAGTGAAGGTGAAACACTATGTGTTTGTGTGCAATAGTATGGACTAAACACACTTTTAAACACACAAGAGGGAAAAAGAGAGAGATAATGTGTATCTAACCCTAACCCTAGAACTCAAACCCTAACAATGGCTATCTAAGCTCCCCAAAATATCTCAAGTCTCTAACCTTTTTGCCAAGAGAGAAGAATCTCTCTTTATGGAGCTTCTTGTCTTGTAAAGCTTACAAGACAAGCTTCATAAGAGGGAGATCCCACCATACACGTGTATGGAGGGGAGCAAAAGCAAGACAGCTGTCTTAAAATATCTGCAAAAGCAGATGCACAGTAGTCGGTCGGCCAAAAATGCCATTTTGGCCAAAAAGAGTGCCGACCGGCAAGAAACAGTGCCGACCGGCAATAATAAGTGCCGATGGCAACAAAAACCAGCCGGTGACCTCTAGCCACTGCCGGTGGTATGTGGGGATGCCTTACAAGGCATTCCCTGCCCTTCCAAGGCAAAATGCAAGTGTTTGGTGCAAAACCAGACACTAAACGGTCGAGTTCGGAGATCCTGAGGCAAGGCGCATAGCCGAGACCTCCAGGAACTCCAAACGAACACAAACATGGATGATCACTGAGTGTTCCAACGGTGACGTCCAAGTCTTGAGGACGGTAAAAAATGGGGTGTCTACAGTTGCCCCTCTTTGACAGAACTCGAAAGTCATAACAATGACGGGAGTGAATGTCAAAGCCCAGAGGCGACCCATTTTTGACAAGGCCAAAGACTTAGACAAACATGCAAGACAAACAAGGTATGCGCCCGGAGGCAGGGGCAAAATGGAAGACAATGCACGAAGCCGAGCATAACTTATGATCATGCAAAGAAAGCTGTAATGAAGCATACATGCGACAATTTTAAGCTAGCATACATCAAACTACACTACAATGCAGAAAGGATGTAAGAGAATTATGCAATTCTCGATACTTCTCACTCGGGAGATACAATACTTGTGCGGCTCGTCTGGTTGCACCAGCCTCAAATGAACCGTACATACAATATCGTGCCTGAAAAGAAAACAAACTTAACAGGTACAATATCGTTAGCAACATGCATAGTAGTATACTCGAAATGCGTGACAGCGCAAAGCAAGTGGGGAGCATAACAATGCTGTGGAAATACAAACATGTAAATGGAGCATGCGGTCTACGCCGGCAACGAAATTGATCATAAACATGCGGTCTACGCAGGTAATGAAAACAAATCATGCGGTCTACGCAAGCAATGAAATTAATATGGGGTCTACCCAGACGAAACATGCGGTCTACGCAGGTAATGATATAATGCGGTCTACGCAATCAAAACATGCGGTCTACGCAGGTAATGAAAATAGTAATGCGGTCTACGCAATCAAAACATGCGGTCTACGCAGGTAATGAAATTGAACAATTATGCGGTCTACGCAAGCAATACATGCGGTCTACGTAGGTAAAGAAATTGAACAATAAATATGCGGTCTACGCAAGGAAAGAAATTGAACAATTATGCGGTCTACGCAAGCAATACATGCGGTCTACGCAGGTAAAGAAATTGAACAATAAATATGCGGTCTACGCAAGGAAAGAATTTGAACAATTATGCGGTCTACGCAAGCAATACATGCGGTCTACGCAGGTAAAGAAATTGAACAATAAATATGCGGTCTACGTAAGGAAAGAAATGATTACAAACATGCGGTCGACGTAGGTAATGTAATTAACATGCGGTCTACGCAAGTAGAGAAATGATTACAAACATGCGGTCTACGCAGGTAATGTAATTAACATGCGGTCTACGCAAGTAATAGAAGTGATTACAAACATGCGGTCTACACAGGCAATGTAATTAACATGCGTTCTACGCAAGTAAAGAAATGATTACAAACATGCGGTCTACGCAGGTAATGTAATTAACATGCGGTCTACGCAAGTAAAGAAATGATTACAAACATGCGGTCTACGCAGGTAATGTAATTAACATGCGGTCTACGCAAGTAAAGAAATGATTACAAACATGCGGTCTACGCAGGTAATGTAATTAACATGCGGTCTACGCAAGTAAAGATATGATTACAAACATGCGGTCTACGCAGGTAATGTAATGAGATGCGCAAAACCGCGCAACGGAATGCAATGCACAAAATAGCGTGACGGTTTGAAATGCACAAAACAGTGCGCCGGTTTGAAATGCACAAAACAGTGCGACGGTTTGAAATGCACAAAAAAGTTCGTCGGTTTGAAATGCACAAAACAGTGCGCCGATTTGAAATGCACAAAACAGTGCGACAGTTTGAAATGCACAAAACAGTGCGCCAATTTGAAATGCACAAACAGTGCGCCGGTTTGAAATTCACAAAACAGTGTGCCGGTTTGAAATGCACAAAACAGTGCGCCAATTTGAAATGCACAAAACAGTGCGACGATTTGAAATGCACAAAACAGTGCGACGATTTGAAATGCACAAAACGGTGCGCCGGTTTGAAATGCACAAAACAGTGCGCCGATTTGAAATGTACAAAACAGTGCGCCGATTTGAAATGCACAAAACAGTGCGACGATTTGAAATGCACAAAACAGTGCGCCGGTTTGAAATGCACAAAACAGTGCGACGATTTGAAATGCTCAAAACAGTGCGACTGATATGCGATACACATGGGGCAACTTTTGGATCTTGTAAAAGTCAAAAGGATACGAAAAGGATACACCTTGTATGAATTGGAGTGCCACACACAGAAGCCGTAGTCCGAGGTCAAAACGGAGGCCGGTTGAGCATTTGAGATGCTCTTTCTTGCACTTTCTTGAGCTATGAAGACCAAAAACTTCTCAAATGGCCTAAACAAGGTTGTGGGAACACCACCGGCCGGAAGGGGAGGCCACCGGCTGTCCACCGGCTGAAAAATAAATCCATCGGCACAAAATACTGCCGGCCGGCACAAAATATTGCCAACCGGCAAAAAGTTGCTGAGTCGGGGCAGTTTTGACAATTCACCACGGGTGTTATAAAATAGGGTTCCCAAACCCTAATCCTCACTTCCTTCACCGCTGAAAACCTTCACTTTCTCTCTCTAAAGCGTTTTTCCTTCCCCGTTTCTCCGTTTCTTCGCGTTCTACGGCCGTTTCGTAGTCGGATTCGCGATTTTCTTCGCGTTTCGGACATTTTCAACCGATCACATTTTTGTTTCGGTGCCTCGTTTGGCGTTCCCGCCTTTTCGGGGTTTGTTCCCCTTGTTTTCCTCATCATTCCCGTGCCTTTTCACATTCCGGCCCTCCCGGCCATTTTCGACCTTCTCGGGAGTTGACTTTTCGGTTGACTCTTCGTATTCCGGCCTGGTTTTCCTTCCTCAGGCCATTTTCTCATCATTTTCGATATGGCGGACGACATTCCACGTGGCGGGACTCCCCCGGACCACGAGAAGGATCCCGGGGTCGAGCTCCTACCATTGAGCGAGCGCCCGTTCGACCCGGCGACCTACCGACCGGCGATCCATGTTCTACCCCCCGACGGCCTGCGTCAGTTCCGGAGCTTCGAGAGGCATGTGGCACCTGAGCTACTACTGCACGAGCCTACCTCCCACCTTTCCTTCAGCTTTTCCGAGGTAACTTTCTTTCTTCTGCTTTACTTTCCGCAATGTAGGATACAAAACTGTCATAGTTAGTTGTACTCTTTAACTGCTTGAATCTGATATACCGTAGTGTAGACACCCCATTTTTGACCGTCCTCAAGACTTGGACGTCACCGTTTGAACACACGGTGATCTTCCATGTTTGTGTTCGTTTGGAGTTCCCGGAGGTCTCGGCTTGCGCGCCTTTCCTCAGGATCCCCGAACTCGACCGTTTAGTGTCTGGTTTTATACCAAACACTTGCATCTTGCCCTTGGGAGGCAGGGTGGGGCTTGTAGACCATCCCCACCCCACCACCGGCAGTGGCTAGAGGCCACCGGCTGGTGTTTTGCTGCCACTGGCAATTTTTATTGCCGGCCGGCACTTTTTGTTGCCGGTCAGCACTATTTTGTGCCGGTCGGCACTCTTTTTGGCCAAGATGGCATTTTTGGCCGGCATCTCCCTCTTATGAAGCTTGTCTTGTAAGCTTTACAAGACAAGAAGCTTCTATATAGAGGAGCTCTCTCTCTTGTTGCAAGGGTTGGAGATTTTGGACATTGGAGGGAGAGAAAAATACAGACCAAGCTCTGGTTTTAGGGTTAGGATTAGATACACATCCTATCCCTCTCTCTTTTCCTTCTTGTGTGTGTAAAATAGTGTTTAGTTCATACTTTTGCACACAAACACCTAGTGTTTCACCTTCCTTTGGCTCTTGAGGTTCTAAAGGACTGGTTTTGAGGTTTTGGTGTAGGATCCAAGCTAAAGGAGGCCATTGGAGCACCATTTGTGAAGGGGTCATCAAGGGTGAGAATTTAGTCCCATTTTCCCCCATTTTTGCATTGATTTTCTACTTATCTTAGAGCTGTTTTTGTGCTTATTGTATAACATAAAAAAGTTCTGTTTTTAAGCCCTCTTTATTGTTTATTAAGAGTGTTTTGTTGTTTGAGGGTAGTTGACCACCCTTAGGCCTTAAAAGGCCTCATTTTGAGCCATTTTGTGCTAGCTCCGGGATTTTGGTGTTGGGGTCTCTTCACCACTGAAATCTTGAGGGATTTCAGTGGTGAAGATGATGCCTTGAAGTCCCAAGAAGGAGGGGGCCACCCCCTCTCCTTGTTGTCCTTGAAAAGGGCATATTTTGGCCTCTTGAGAGAGCCTATGCTTGAGTGTGTGTTGAGCATGTTTAGGCTATTTTTCGTGCTTATATATCCATAATATAACATGAATTTAAGTTGGTTTTGGTACTCCATGCATGCTTAGCATAGTTACCTTGTAATGCCATGTTTATGCCTTAATGTGCCTTAGGTTGTTAGCCTTTGTGGGAGCATGTTTTAGGCTTAGTCTTGTGAAGATTATGTGCTTATTTTGCCATGTTTTAGGTCTGTCCTAGGTTGCTTGGGTCGAATTTGGCATGCATCATATAGCTCCTTTGTATTTGGGCCTGTTGGCCTTGAGCATATGCATGTATAGCATGACACCTTTGCATTGTTTTAGTGATTTGGGGCCACCCTACCTGCAATTTCAGTCCCATTTTCATGCTTGTTTGATTGCCTTGCATGCCTCTTTAATGCTTTGAAAGCTTGTGTAGCAATGCTCTATGCTTTGGTGTTTATGCATGCCTTTGTTTTTGGGTCATTTGGATGCCATCTAAGTGGTCCTTATGCCTTGTATTGATGCCCCAAAACTCTGTTTTTGGTTGATAAGCTCATACCACGTTTAGTCTTGTAAGTGTATTTCAATGCTCCTTGGATTTGCTTTGAACACTTAGACTATTTGTTGCATGTTTAGCTTGACTTATTGCTTGGTTTGGTACCATGTATTAGCATGATTTTCAGAGCCTATGTTGCATGCTTTTAGTCCATGAATGTCTCTTTCAAGTGTGCTTGAATGTTGCTTGCTTTGTGCCTAAGTGTTGGGTCTTAACATGTGTATGTGTGCATGTGTGCTTAGCATCCATTTTGGGCATTAATGGCTACTGTGTATGTGTGCACTCCCCAGTGTCCAGGGATGCAGTCCTGAGGTTTTGACAGCCTCCAGAGGAGCAGAGGAAAGAAAACAGAGGCAGCTTACGCATGGCGGCGCGTTTCCCGAGGCGATTTATTTGCTTTTCTTAGTTTATTTAATTTGTTAATTAAATTAATTAATTTGTAATATTAATTAGCTTGCGTAGTTAATCAATTTGTAATATTTATTCGATCCCTCCGAGCGAGGGCAAGCCTGTAATAAGTGTGCGTGGGTGGTGTGCATGTCTTCCAATCCCCACTTCTTTCTCCCCTTTTACTTACCTGCTTTGATGGTTATTATTAGGGCACGTTTAATTTAGCATACCTTATGCTATGCATGTGTGCATCCATACATTTGTATTACATACATTAGGCTCGGTACATCATGCTAACAGCATTTGTCTTTCAAATTCTAAACTGAATATGTGATAGTTGTGCATTTCTCACATGCCATGTTTAGGATAGCCGAGCCTATTCTAGCAACACTTTGTATGCGATGCATTAAGCACCTAACATGGACTTGGATCATGCATGTTTGCTAACGAGTTCTTTGTTTTGGCACGGAGTACGATGTAAGTTTTTCCGCTTTAGCATATCGCATGAGTGTGAATGTTGCCATGTCAGCGTGCTTAACATGTGGCTAGATGCTTATGTGTTATAAACTGCTTGGATGCCTGTGGGTGAAGGTTGGATTGTTTGAGTTGGAAGAACTCATTGAAATCCGTGTTTTAGCCTACTTGCGAGTAGCAAATCCAAAGCATTTTCCAAAACAAACGGATATGCAATGCTTGTTTCCAAATTAGGCAATCTAGTCTATACTTGTTTGCTGCGCGCATAACATAGTAATTCTAGGCTAATAATTGGAATAAGAACACATAAAGTTTTCAAATACGGATATCACAGTTAGTAGAGGCCGGTCTTCGGACCGGGCGAAAGGGGGTGCTCATAGCTGACCTTCCCCGATCGTACCCAAGCTCCCGAGCCGAAACAACTCCGGTGATGACGGACATGTGGCCTTCGGCACCGAGTCAGGGTTTACTAAATTTCCCCATTTTAAAAATATTTAGGTGGTGACTCTGTATCTGGCAAAGCAGTCCATGTTTGGCACTACTTTTTCAAAAATCTGTTTTTCAAAACGATTTGCCAGATTTGGACTCTTTGGTTCAGATTAAGAACCGTGACACAAGTCGAGTCCGAACTGTAGTAACCCCAAATGAACAGAACGGGACTCATCCTCCCGGGGCGTTCGGGGACGTCTACAGTTTCTGGCGACTCTGCTGGGGATTTTAGAGAGCTTGACTCGAACTCGTGATATCCTATTTTGATCTCATTTATGTGTTTCTTTGCATTGCATGTGCATAGGTGCGCCTAGGAACACAGTGTTTGCCATCTGCCATTCCTGAACGGCTTGCCGGAGGCTTGTCTTGTCAAGGCATGTCCATAAGGCTGACCGGCTATGGGCTCTGACAGCATGGGAACACAAACCCCGGTTTACCGGGGCACCCTTTTTGACCATTCGACCTAGCTCATATTCGGATCCATAGTGACCATTCCAAATTAGGACAGGTTGCTCACCCGATGTTAGGTTGTTTGAAAACCGCTGTGTGCGTAGTGAAACCCTAGTTCCTGAAGAAATAGGACATGGAAACCCTACCCCAACATAGGGGTGTTTTGGCTCTCTCTTACTTGCTATGTGCTTTTAGAGTGTATCTCTACAGGGACGCATATACCAGTTTGCGAGTTTGAGTATCAGGCCCGAGGGCACCAGAATCAGTATTGTTGAGAATCAGTTATCAGGAATCAGTTATCTGCGGGTATCGGGTTCAGTTCGTGGGAACAGAAATCTGGGAACAGTGATTAGCAGTAGGGTACAGTTGTCTGGCTACACCCGTGTTTGATCAGTTTGGGCTGAAATGCTGTCTATTTTTCCTTTCAGTTCGGAAAGTTGCAGAGTTGATACAGAATAGTCAGTGTCTCCCCTTTGCTGAGGCAGGATTTATGGCGGCACAAAATTCAGAAGAAATTGTGGTTATGACGGCTGCATTGGAGCAGGGGACTGCTCCGCAGAGTGAGGCCAGCATCAGTATGTCATACTCGCCTAGGTCGCCCGTTGTGCACCCGGTTTGGGCTCCCCAGTTATATCAGGCTCGTGAGCCCACCACCTTCGAATTGATGGGAATGATAGGGGACCTCCAGAGGACCGTGGCCGATCTAGCTTATGGAATGTCAGCTTCACCGCCAGTGGCGCCATATGCCGGGAATTTTGTACCACAGGAGCCCCCGCTACTGGGGCGGATTGTGATAGAGCTCAGCCAGCCAGAGGTGGCTTCCAGCTACAACCACGACATGCCAGCACCAACCCAGACCCTTGATCAGGTTGAGGCCAAAGGAAAAGACAAGGCAAAGGTAGACGCCGACCCTATTGAACAACTGCTGTGGGTAGTCGAGGCTCTGAAAGTCAGAGGGATGAACGAGCAACAAACATCCGCAATTGTGATCAAAGCTGTGGATGATGCTTTCCCCACTCCAATCAAAGGCAGTTCAAGCCAGGTAGAAAATCGGGATGGGCCCCGTCATGCCCAGACAATTCCTATAGTTCCCAACCCTGCACCGGGAAAGGTTCAAAAAAGCCAAGGCAGCGCCAGCCGATCCTTTCGCCAGCGCATCTGGCAAGAATCCTCAAACTGCAAAGTACCTGCCCCGAGGGCGCAGGGTCTTTCACGACCTCCACATGCCTTTGTCTAGGGCATTGCTAATATTGGTGAAGAATGGGCATCTTAAGCCTTTGGAGCCCCGGCCACTCCCGAAGAATCTCTCCGCCACTCATGATGCCACCTTGTACTGCGCGTACCATCAACAGTCCGGTCACAGTACCGATGGATGTTCCCGCCTTCGTCATGAAGTGCAAGATTTGATCGATAACAAGGTTATCCTTCCACCCACCCCGGCCAAGTCCGTCACCACCCAGTTGTTGGATTTCGAGGGCTCAGATACTCCGAGTATGTGAAGTGGACCGCCTGCGGGCAACATTTGGTGTATTTTTGAAGCGTCTGGCACGTATTTTTGAGCATCGGTGAAACTGAGTTTTGTAAATCCTGGCTTGGATGTCGAGTCAGTCTTTTGTTTTGGGTCTGTCTCTTTGTCTTGAGTCAGTCTTTTTTTTGCTTAAGGGTCTGTCTGGTTGTATCGAGTCAGTCCCCGTTGTATATAATACTAGGTGATTCTGGGGTTGTTGTCCCGAACGCCATTTTGTTATTATTTGTTTTTGTTTTGAGTCTGTTTCTGCCGAGGGGCCAGTTGCACCAACAAAGCCGATTGAAACAGCTGTTGCTATCTCAAACTTCATGCTTGCTTTCAGCATAAGTGCCAGAGAATTTGATTGGGCTGACAGTACATCTCGCCTGCTCTCCTGCGCGCCAAACTCATTGCATTAACCTAAGTTTTCCAAAAACAAACTTTTTGAACACTGCGGTGATGAAAACGAAGAGGAAGGAATTCCTCGGGTTTTGCAAAATTTTGATCATTTTGAGAGAGAGAAAGGCGTACTAAGCCTTTTAATGATGAAACCATGCTTGTCGGCGTGGGTACTGAGAAGGATCCTAGCCTGATCCAGATTGGTTCCACACTGTCTTGGGCGCGAGCGATTCGTCGCT
This sequence comes from Camellia sinensis, assembly GCF_055761805.1. Taxonomy (NCBI): domain Eukaryota; kingdom Viridiplantae; phylum Streptophyta; class Magnoliopsida; order Ericales; family Theaceae; genus Camellia; species Camellia sinensis. The sequence continues at coordinate 91,931,184 of NC_138965.1, forward strand.
TTCTTAAAAACTTTCAAAAAGAAATGTTTTACGCGGCCCTGTGAAGACCTGTGTGGAATCGCTCTTGAGATTGCGCAGCCTAGGATCGCTCTCGACCTCAAGATTCAACTCACCCGCTCCGAACCTTGGACCCGTTCAGAACATCTAAACGGCCGATTGTCAGAGAAGGCCCGTGTGGCCAATTTTGAAGCAGCCCTCGACCAAGAGGCGCATAAATTGAATCAGAAGGAGTGGATTTCGCCGGAAGAAGCTCGTGGAGCAACCGGGATGGATTCTCCGCAAATCAGCGCAACAGCCGTTCTCCTGGACACAGAGAGGCTTCAACTTCAAAAAACCATTTGACATGGACTTGCTACACTTTTTACCCTTTGAGAGGCTCGCTGGATCGAAAACCCAGAAGGGCGGTCCAGGCAAAAGTTAGAGCAAGAGAAAATACAAAAAAGCAAAAAATACAAAAAAGAAAAAAAATGCAAAGACAAAAAAAGAAAAGAAAGAAAAAAAAAGAAATAGAAAATGAAAAGAAGCTCGCAAGGTCGAAAACCCGCATTGGGCGCCTTGGCAAAAGTGAGAGCCAAAAAAGGTGAAGGTTAAAATACCCGAGTGTACCTTAGCCGGAACTACGTGAGGCTTGATTCCCATGTTTGGGATACGTAGGCAACTTCATCACGAAGTTCAGCCCCCAACGCTTTCATAGCGTCTCAGTCCATGCAATGGTTTCGATTTCATCCCAAAGTCCAGTGGCCAACACCCTTCAAGGTGATTGTGTCCATATATGTGTTGTGACCGTCTTCGTCATCTCTATGTCTGAGAGTTCGACCATCGCCAAATGAAGATTGTCTGCGGATTGCTGCGGCACCATCCCAAACAAGGGGCAACTTTCCGTTGCCACAAGCCGTCGTGAGACGCCATTCAAACTAGGGGCAACTTTCCGTTGCCTCCCACCCCCCTTCAAACCAGGGGCAATTTTCCATTGCCTCCGATCCGAGGTTGCGCGTCTCAAAGAGTAAGTTCCATGCTTGTTGAGCATCAGCTGTTTGAAAAATAGTTTTTGAAAATTTTTACTGAGGTTGATTATTTTCTCGAAAACTATTCCATTTTCCAAAACTGGACCGTTGTCTTCGATCCAAAAAAGGAAAATTTTTAGTGCTTACTGCCTGACTTGCACGGTTTTCAAATCAAAAATCGAACAAGTACGTTAATCCAACTCTCATTTTGAGTAAAACTGTTTTAGTAGAAAGAAAAATCAAAATTGTTAAAATGATGAACTAGGGGCACAGTTGAGTCAGGCGTTCTGTCTTTCCCCCGTCATCGACGTACTTGCCAGAAGGGCGCTCTACCGGCCGGAAGAAATAGTCGTGAGCTAACGGCATTGGGCATGAACCCGCAACTTCCTGTTCATTCATCAATCACCCCGGGGAGGGATGAAAAATGAGAGAATGAAGAATAGAGAGGTGTAAGTTGAGAGAAAAGTGAAGAAAAGGTTTTTGAGAGAAAATTCGAGCTTGGGAGTCAAGTGATGCGAGAATCACAAATCAGACAGGGTGGGAAACAATACCCAGTTTGAACTGGCTCCTCGTGGTTCGAGGTCCCCCATCTTCGTTTACGCGTCTGTGTGTCGTGTCTCTTTGATTTGACGGTCTCGTCTTTTGTTTTTAGTCTTTCCCGAGCGTATCTCGTTGTGTTTAGGTCGTGCACCTATATTTGAGTCCTCCCCACTGTGTTCAGTTGTAGGCTCGATATCCCGGTTTGAAAAACCCTCATTCGATTTCAAAAATCATTTATGCTTAAGAATGCTGTGCCATTCTCTACATTTGAGCATGTTTCAACCCTAGCTGGTTTCACCGCTGTAGGCCGTCTTGTCAGATTGGGCTGTTTTGTTTAGAATTTGCTGTGAGCAGGATGAACCGAATGCTGTGCTAAGGGCTGTATACAGATTAATCCCCAGTAGAGCAAGGGCTGTGTGTCCAGAATCAGGCAGTGGGCTGCTTGGGTTATTTTGCTGTTGGCTGTTTAAGTTATCTGATTATTGCAGTGCAAGTGTTCAATTTTCAGACAGCTAATCAATTTCATTTACATTGAGGTGTAACATGATGAAATGCAATGCAATACATGAGATATGTGAATGTAACACTTTTTAAGCAAAAATCTGTTCATTTAACTATCTTTTCAAATGTACAAGTTTTGGAAACAAAAATCTGCCTGCGGCAGTACAAGGTAATGTATCTACCAACAAAAAGAAAAGTACAAGAAAGAAGAAAGATAACAAAAATCCGCATCTCTGTCGAGCACTCCAAGGCCTGTCAGTCCGTCCTGGTCCTCTTCCTGGACGAGGGTCCAGGAGCATCATCAGCGTCGTCGTTAGAGCCCGAGCTAGAATCGTCTCCGGTCTCCTCCTCCGATGACTCGGACTCCGCCTCTGCCTCCGCCTCTGACTCCTCGTCGTCGTCATCATCCGAGACTTGAGCTCGCGAGCTGCTCCCGACGTGAGTACGCCCTCCCCTGGTACGGGGAAATATCCTGCCCTCCTCATCTCTCCCCCGAGTAGGGACAGAAGGTCCGGCTGGAGCACCTCCTGCCATGGGAATCTAGAAAGGAGGCTGAAAAAGTACACAAAAGGGAAATGCATCAGTATACTGTAGACAGTTTATCAGTGCAGAATACAGTGTATGAGTGCAGTGTGAGAATGTCGTGAGCAGTTTATCAGTGCAGAATGCAATGCCGAGTACAGTGTATGAATGCCGTGAGCAGTTTATCAGTGTAGAATGCAATGCCGAGTACAGTATGAGAATGTCGTGAGCAGTTTATCAGTACAGAGTACAATGCAGAATGCAGTGTATGCAGTGTATCAGATGCTGTGAGATCAGTGTATCAGGTGTTGTCCCATGCGTCAGATTATGTAAAGCAGTGTATGAGTGGTTTGAGGCCAATGTCAGAAGAACATACCGGTATGCTGTAGAGGGCTAGGAGGTCAAAAGTCCGCTGAAGCATCCCCATCATCGAGGCATTCATCGCCAACGACTGACGGGTGTACTCAAAAGAGGCCTGGAAAATATCAGATGCATTAGTATTCTGTGGAATATCAAGTAAACTGAAATGAAATGACTGTACGAAGTGCAGTGATGCATACCGGAGGTAGGTCGGGGACGTCGATGAACTCGTGACCAGCCGGTGGAGGGGTGAAGGGGATCTGATAGGTCGACCCACCATGCCCTTGGAAAGTCAGTACAGCGGGCAGGGCAGGCCAGCCAGCTCCCCGTCCTCCCTGCACTCCGCCCCTACCACGGGCCCGGGCCCTCCTCGAAGATCCAGCCCCTGCTCCCGCTCCGGTCCCAGCCGCCGATGCCACAGGCCTGGCCCCCTCTGCTCGACGGCCACTCAGGGGGCGCATCAGGTACGTCCGCACGTACTCCTGATAGTCTCCAGTGCCTCGGAAGCGGGCCTCCTCCCAGTCGATGGAGTTATCATCCAGCTGCTCAGTGGTGAGCCCCTCGATCTCCCTCATGTCTGCAGGAGGGGGAACCGGGACTATCTGCTCAGGTAACCCTAGGGTCTGGCGTAGAAAACGCTCCCCCAAGTACCAAGCCCGACAGACCGGGCCCTCAAGCAAAATCCGGAAACGCGAGGTCTCCTCCGCACCAGGGAACCGACCCCGCATCGCCGCCGGCATAGGAGCCCACGGCCGCCATGTGATCTGAAAATGACAGACAGTTTGTTATCTACTGTTATTGAAATATACAGTTGAAAAGCGAAGCTTAAATGAACTAAAAGTAAAGCATACCTCCGCGGCGGTGATGGTGTCGAAATATCGGCGGAAGAAGCCGAATGTCTTCCGTGGTCGCCGGGTGCATCTCCCGTCGAAGCGACTCGAGAAGGGGACGGCCAGGGGAGTCTCCGCAACTGGCACGGGGGCGAGCCTAGGGAAATAGGCGTAAACCCACAACTGCAAGATAAATACCAGTGCATTTATCAGTTGAAGTAGAATGCAGAATAAAGCAGAAATGGCAGAGCCGTGTGTTGTGCAGTGTATTGTGTGCAGTGTACAGTGTGAGCAGTGTATAGTCAGTGTAAAGCAGAATGTATGTGTGTGCCGTGTGTACAATATACAGCAAGTATAGAGCAGACTACAGTGTGTGCAGTGTACAGAGTACAGAAAGTACGAGACAGAAATGAAAAAGCGGAGAAGAAATGTACCTCCCAAGCCCGCCAATAGCCTCCGAGTAGTTGGCCGCTGTCGCGCGAAGCCGAGCTCATGTACCCGTAAAGGGTGGTCAGAGCAGCGCCGCCCCAATCATAGTGCAAGATGTCCCGGACGTCCACCAGTGCGCTGAGAAGACAGAGAGGCACGGTGTTCGCCCGGTCGGCAAAGATGGTAGTCCTGAACAGGAACATGAGGAAGCCGCGAGCATACCTCTCCACGTCCTCCGGGGTCATCTGCGCCTCCTCCTCCAACACGGGCTGGACTCGAAACTGGACCTCGAACCAGGAGTATCGGACGAAACCTGGGCGAGCTAGGGGTGACGCCTCCCCCAGTAGATGGACCTGAGCGGCGGTCCACTCATCCATCGCGATGTCAAATTGGATCGGATCACCTCCCACCCCGATGCCTGTGAGCATCGAGAAATCATGAGGGGTCATCGTCATATCCCCCGCAGCAGAGAAATGAAAAGAATCGGTGGTATCCCACCACCTCTCCGCCAGAGCAGCGAGGAGAGGTCTGCATGTGAACAATCTGGAGAGCCCTCGGCAGAAGGTGCCGAAGCCCGCCCGGTCTACGATGCGTCGGACTGCGTCGGGGAGCTCATCATACCACTCCCGTGCACCAGTATTCCCATACCCGCGAATGGTATGGGAACCCTCCTGTCAACAGAAAATAACGGTGGCAAGACAACATTCAAAATGCAGTTTTGAAAGGACAGATATAGCATGTATGCAAGTTTGTCGGATTCAGGCAAATACCGGGTGCCGGTGTGCTTACAGTGAAATACGTGTGATGTGTCAGCGTGTTTGGGTGTTTCAGAACAGATATAGCATGCATGCAGGTTTGACAGATTCAGACAAACACTGGGTGCCAGTGTGTATGCAGTGAAAAACAGTGAGTGCAGTGCGTTTGAGTGATTCAGGGCTAGTGCAGTGTGTGTGCATGTGTCAGTCTCAAACAGATATCAGTTGTATGTATGTTTACAGTCAACTACGGTCTACAGCATATCAGTTTTCAGCAGTTAAAGAATACAACTAACTATGACAGTTTTTGTATCCTACATTGCGGAAAGTAAAGCAGAAGACAGGGAGTTACCTCGGAAGTGCCGAATGAAAGGTGGGAGGTAGGCTCACGCAGCAGTAGCTCAGGCGCCACATGCCTCTCGAAGCTCTGGAACTGACGCAGGCCGTCGGGGGGCAGAACATGGATCGCCGGCCGGTAGGTCGCCGGGTCGAATGGGCGCTCGCTTAGTGGTAAGAGCTCGACCCCGGGATCCATCTCGTGGTCCGGGGGAGTCCCGCCACGTGGAATGTCGTCCGCCATGTAGAAAATGATGAGAAAATGGTCGGGAAAAGGAAAATCGGGCCGGAATACGAAGAGTCAACCGGAAAGTCAACGCCTGAGAGGGTCAGAAATGACCGGGAAGGCCGAAATGTGAAAAGGCACAAGAATGAAAAGGAAAACGAGGGGAACAAACCCCGAAAAGGCAAGAACGCCAAACGAGGCGCCGAAACGAAAATGTGATCGGTGGAAAATGTCCGAAACGCGAAGGAAATCGCGAATCCGATGACGAAACGAGCGTAGAACGCGAAGAAACGAGCGAAAAGGGAGAGAGAAACACTCTAGAGAGAGAGAGCAAGGGATTTCGGCGGTAGGGAAGTGAGGAAATAGGGCTTGAAGCCCTATTTTAAAACACCCAAGGTGAAAAGTCAAAACTGCCCCGCATCAGCAACTGTTTGCCAGTCGGCAATGTTTTGTGCCGGCCGGCACTTTTTTGTGCCGATGGACTTATTTTGATGTCGGCGGCCAGCCGGTGGCCTCCCCTCCCGGCCGGTGATGTTCCCACAGCCTTGTTTAGACCATTTGAGTTGTTTTTGGTCTTCATGGCTCAAGAAAGTGCATTCCCGACGCTCAACCGGCCTCCGTTCTGACTTCGGACTGCATCTGCCGTGCGTAGCACTCCAACCCATGCAAGGTGTATCCTTTTTGTATCCTTTTAAATTCAAAAGTTGCCCCATGTGTATCGCATATCAATCGCACTGTTTTGTGCATTTCAAACCGTCGCACTGTTTTGTGCATTTCAAACCATCGCACTGTTTTGTGCATTTCAAACCGTCGCACTGTTTTGTGCATTGTATATCAATTGCACTGTTTTGTGCATTTCAAAATTGTTCGCGCTGTTCTGCGCATCGCACTGTTTTGTGCATTTCAAACCGTCGCACTGTTTTGTGCATTTCAAACTGTCGCACTGTTTTGTGCATTTCAAATTGTCGCACTGTTTTGCGCATCGCACTGTTTTGTGCACCTCACTTGCATCTTGCATGTATCCATTTCGCGTTATTTTGCGCATCTCATTGCATTTTGCATGCATTCCATCGCACTGTCCTGTGCACTCGCGTTGCCTAACGCATTGCGCTATTTTGCGCATCATACCGTCGTGCAATACGCCGGTCTGGCGAGACCTTAAACACGCACGGTCTGGCGAGACCTTAAACACGCACGGTCTGGCGAGACCTTAAGCACGCACGGTCTGGCGAGACCTTAAACACGTATGGTCTAGGAGACCTTAAATCCTTGGAAGGTGCAAGACCTTTAATGCATTGGTGTGCACACTATTGCTTTGTACATGTCTTAAGCCGCGTGTTGTCGCGCATTCCATGCAACATGCATCACTTGCATCATTTGCATTTCAAAAAACAAAAACAAAAAAAAACATGCATAGTCATGCATACATTTTGCATTACGGTCTAGGAGACCTTAAATCCTCTAAAGGTGCAATTCCTTGGGTGTTTGTTGTGCCCGAACGACTTTTGGTGGTCTGGTAAAGCCACCTGCCTATGTTTGCGATGAGTTCCTAGAAGAACAACTGGGACGGTGGAAACTAGAGTTCGAACGGCTTATGCCTAGAACGCAAAGGTTCGGGAGTTCCGAGACTAAAGTCTGGTTTAAATACCCAGGGGTTTACCCTCGGCTTGAAATCTGTATGGAAGCCCCATAGGTTGAGGCGGCATGTCTATGCCTTAGTTCTGGATACTGAACCAACCTAGTATATCGCCCTATTGGTAAGATAGGGAAAACTACAAACATAGTCATTGCATCATAGTGCATTGTCATGCATTTGCATTGTAGATTGCATGCATTCACTGCATCGCCTTCCGCCTATGGCTTGCGCCTTTCCAGGTTGAGCTTGGTTTGGTATGTGTCATTACTTTTCATGTTAAAACACAGTTCTGCATGTGTATCACGCCGATTCCACGCTGATATGTTGGTTGAGGGTTGCGGCACCTTTTCTGTGTTACACATGGCTCGTACGTGTACATGCCTTTCCTAGGCAAGATTTGGTTTGGCTTGCGTGCCATATCCATTGTATCCATATCCATTCCATTGCATATTTGTAGATATTGCATTGTAGATTGCATGCATTCATTGCATCACCTTCCGCCTATGGCTTGCGCCTTTCCATGTTGAGCTTGGTCTGGTATGTGCCCTTACTTTTCATGTTAAAACACAGTTCTGCATGTGTATCGCGCCGATTCCACACTGATATGTTGGTTGAGGGTTGCGGCACCTTTTCTGTGTTACACATGGCTTGTATGCGTACATGCCTTTCCTAGGCAAGATTTGGTTTGGCCTGCGTGCCATATTCATGTATTACATTGTAGTGTAATTTTTGCATCCGGTATTAGGATCGTAGTCCTTTCTCCAGTGGGTCGTTTCCCCACTTATGTCGATTCCACCCAATACTTGTTCTTGCGTCTGTCTACAATACTCATAGTTCAGTTGACCGTTCTATGGTAGACAGACTTGTTATCTCCATCAATCTATTTGACATAGGTGTGGTTTCGAACCGCTCGTGATTGGATAACGATTCAAATGCTTTGCATGTAGCTTGCATTGTTTCAATTACATTGCATCTTCATTTGCATTGTTTATACATTGTTTTGTATATATTGCATTTCGTTTTGCATCCATCTTGCATTGTCATGCATGTTGCTAACCATATTGTACCTGTTAAGTTTGTTTTCTTTTCAGGCACGATATTGTATGTACGGTTCATTTGAAGCTGGTGCAACCAGACGAGCCGCATAGGTATTGTATCTCCCGAGTGAGACGTATCGAGAATTGCATAATTCTCTTACATCCTTTCTGCATTGTAGTGTAGTTTGGTATGCTAGCTTAAAACTGTCGCATGTTTGCTTCATTACAGCTTTTCTTTGCATGATCATAGGTTATGCTCGGCTTTGTGCATTGTCTTGCATTTTGCCCCTGCCTTTGGGCGCATATCTTGATTGTCTTGCATGTTTGTCTAAGTCTTCGGCCTTGTCAAAAATGGGTCGTCTCTGGGCTTTGACATTCACTCCCGTCATTGTTATGACTTTCGAGTTCTGTCAAAGAGGGGCAATTGTAGACACCCCATTTTTGACCGTCCTCAAGACTTGGACGTCACCGTTTGAACACGCGGTGATCTTCCATGTTTGTGTTCGTTTGGAGTTCCCGGAGGTCTCGGCTCGCGCGCCTTGCCTCAGGATCCCCGAACTCGACCGTTTAGTGTCTGGTTTTGCACCAAACACTTGCATCTTGCCCTTGAGAGGCAGGGTGGGGCTTGTAGACCATCCCCACCCCACCACCGGCAGTGGTTAGAGGCCACCGGCTGGTGTTTTGCTGCCACCGGCAATTTTTATTGCCGGCCGGCACTTTTTGTTGCCGGTCAGCACTATTTTGTGCCGGTCGGCACTCTTTTTGGCCAAGATGGCATTTTTGGCCGGCCGATTGCTGTTCATCTACTTTTGCAGATATTTTTAGACAGCTGTCTTATTTTTGCATCCCACCATACACGTGTGTGGAGGGATCTCCCTCTTATGAAGCTTGTCTTGTAAGCTTTACAAGACAAGAAGCTTCAATATAGAGGAGCTCTCTCTCTTGTTGCAAGGGTTGGAGATTTTGGACATTGGAGGGAGATAAAAATACAGACCAAGCTCTGGTTTTAGGGTTAGGATTCGATACACATCCTATCTCTCTCTCTTTTCCTTCTTGTGTGTGTAAAATAGTGTTTAGTTCATACTTTTGCACACAAACACCTAGTGTTTCACCTTCCTTTGGCTCTTGAGGTTCTAAAGGACTGGTTTTGAGGTTTTGGTGTAGGATCCAAGCTAAAGGAGGCCAGTGGAGCACCATTTGTGAAGGGGTCATCAAGGGTGAGAATCTAGTCCCATTTTCCCCCATTTTTGCATTGATTTTATACTTGTCTTAGAGCAGTTTTTGTGCTTATTGTATAACATAAAAAAGTTCTGTTTTTAAGCCCTCTTTATTGTTTATTAAGAGTGTTTTGTTGTTTGAGGGTAGTTGACCACCCTTAGGCCTTAAAAGGCCTCATTTACAAGACAAGAAGCTTCAATATAGAGGAGCTCTCTCTCTTGTTGCAAGGGTTGGAGATTTTGAACATTGGAGGGAGATAAAAATACAGACCAAGCTCTGGTTTTAGGGTTAGGATTCGATACACATCCTATCTCTCTCTCTTTTCCTTCTTGTGTGTGTAAAATAGTGTTTAGTTCATACTTTTGCACACGAACACCTAGTGTTTCACCTTCCTTTGGCTCTTGAGGTTCTAAAGGCATCATCTTTCCATCTATTTGCATTGCCATATGTATGCTTGTATGCTTGCATAAGCTTGCCCCCATGCCATGTTGCATCCTTAGCTTGTATGCTTAGGTTGCATTGCATTTTGCATGCATTCCTTGTCCCTTGATTTGGTGATAGGGATTAGGACTTTGGTTTGATTTGGTTTGCATGCATTTGAAATCAAAGTTGCATACTTGGTTCTTTGGGCCATCATGCATGGAAATGCATGATTGGTGGTCCGAGAATCGAGGCACATGCCCCTTTGAGTCATTATCATGATAAGGGACATGGTTGGTGCATATATGCCTTGAATTGTGCTGCCATGCTTTGTTTTGCCCTCTGTTGCTGTGAGTTGCAGGTTCTGCAGGCTTTCTTTGCCGACCGGCAGTGTAAGGTGCCGGCCGGCAATCTTTCCTCTGCCGACAACTCCATTTTGTGCCGATGGCCACACACCAGTGCCGGTGGTAATTCCACTCAGCCGATGGCACTCCCCAGTGTCCAGGGATGCAGTCTTGAGGTTTTGACAGCCTCCAGAGGAGCAGAGGAAAGAAAACAGAGGCAGCTTACGCATGGTGGTGCGTTTCCCGAGGCGATTTATCTGCTTTTCTTAGTTTATTTAATTTGTTAATTAAATTAATTAATTTGTAATATTAATTAGCTTGCGTAGTTAATTATTCTGTAATATTTATTCGATCCCTCCGAGCGAGGGCAAGCCTGTAATAAGTGTGCGTGGGTGGTGTGTATGTCTTCCAATCCCCACTTCTTTCTCCCCTTTTACTTACCTGCTTTGATGGTTAGTATTAGGGCACGTTTAATTTAGCATACCTTATGCTATGCATGTGTGCATCCATACATTTGTATTACATACATTAAGCTCGGTACATCATTTTAACCGTATTTGTATTTCAAATTCTAAACTGAATATGTGATAGTTGTGCATTTCTCACATGCCACGTTTAGGATAGCCGAGCCTATTCTAGCAACACTTTGTATGCGATGCATTAAGCACTTAACATGGACTTGGATCATGCATGTTTGCTAACGAGTTCTTTGTTTTGGCACGGAGTACGATGTAAGTGTTTCCGCTTTAGCATATCGCATGAGTGTGAATGTTGCCATGTCAACGTGCTTAACATGTGGCTAGATGCTTATGTGTTATAAACTGCTTGGATGCCTGTGGGTGAAGGTTGGATTGTTTGAGTTGAAAGAACTCATTGAAATCCGTGTTTTAGCCTACTTGCGAGTAGCAAATCCAAAGCATTTTCCAAAACAAACGGATATGCAATGCTTGTTTCCAAATTAGGCAATCTAGTCTATACTTGTTTGTTGCGCGCATAACATAGTAATTCTAGGCTAATAATTGGAATAAGAACACATAAAGTTTTCAAATACGGATATCACAGTTAGTAGAGGCCGGTCTTCGGACCGGGCGAAAGGGGGTGCTCATAGCTGACCTTCCCCGATCGTACCCAAGCTCCCGAGCCGAGACAACTCCGGTGATGACGGACATGTGGCCTTTGGCACCGAGTCAGGGTTTCCTAAATTTCCCCATTTTAAAAATATTTAGGTGGCGACTCTGTATCAGGCAAAGCAGTCCATGTTTGGCACTACTTTTTCAAAAATCTGTTTCTCAAAACGATTTGCCAGATTTGGACTCTTTGGTTCAAATTAAGAACCGTGACACAAGTCGAGTCCGAACTGTAGTAACCCCAAATGAACAGAACGGGACTCATCCTCCCGGGGCATTCGGGGACGTCTGCACGTAGACTGTAGTTGACTGTAAACATACATACAACTGATATCTGCTTGAGACTGACACATGCATACACACTGCACTAGCCCTGAATCACTCAAACAGACTGCACTCACTGTATTTCACTGCATACACACTGGTACCCAGTATTTGTCTGAATCTGTTAAATTTTCACACATGCTATATCTGTTTTGAAACACCCAAACACGCTGACACATCACACGTTGTAGTTCACTGTAAACACACCGGCACCCGGTATTTGTCTGAATCTGACAAACTTGCACACATGCTTTATCTGCTTTTTCAAAACTGCATTTTGAATGTTGTCTTGCAATTGTTATTTTCTGTTTATAGGAGGGTTCCCATACCATCCGCGGGTATGGGAACACTGGCGCTCGGGAGTGGTACGATGAGCTCCCTGACGCGGTCCGACGCATAGTGGACCGGGCGGGCTTTGGCGCCTTCTGCCGAGGACTCTCTAGGCTTTCCACCTGCAGACCTCTCCATGCCGCTCTGGCGGAGAGATGGTGGGACACCACCGATTCGTTTCACTTTTCCACTGCAGGGGACATGACGATGACCCCTTACGATTTCTCGATGCTCACTGGCATCGGGGTAGGGGGTGATCCGATCCCATTCGATATCGACATGGATGAGTGGACCGCCGCTCAGGTCCATCTACTGGGGGAGGCCCCACCTCTTGCTCGTCCAGGCTTCGTGCGGTACTCCTGGTTCGAGGTACAGTTTAGGGTCCAGCTCGTGCTGGAGGAGGAGGCGCAGATGACTTAGGAGGACGTGGAGAGGTACGCCCGCGGCTTCCTGATGTTCTTATTCGGGACTTCCATCTTCGCCGACCGGGCGAACACCGTGCCTCTCTGCCTACTCAGCGCACTGGTGGATGTCCGGGACATTTTGCACTATGACTGGGGTGACACCGCTCTGGCCACTCTCTACGGGTACATGAGCTCGGCTTCGCGCGGCAGTGGCCAGTTGCTCGGAGGCTACTGGTGGGCTTGGGAGGTACACTTCTTCTCCGCTTTCATTTCTGTCCAATATTTTCTGTACTCTGTACACTGCACACACGGTAGTCTGCTCTATACTTGCTGTATACTGTACACATGGCACACACATACATTCTGCTTCACACTGACTGTACACTGCTCACACTGTACACTGCACACAATACACTGCACAACACACGGCTTTGCCATTTCTGCTTTATTCTGTATATTCTGCTTTTTCTGATAAATGCACTGGTATTTACCTTGCAGCTGTGGGTTTACGCCTACTTTCCTAGGCTTGCCCCCGTACCAGTCACAGAGACTCCCCTGGTCGTCCCCTTCTCACGGCGCTTTGACGGGAGATGCACCCGGCGGCCGCGAGAGACTTTCGGCTTTTTCCGCCGATACTTCGACACCATTACCCCGGCCGAGGTATGTTTTACTTGTAGTTCATTTAAGCTTCGCTTTCTCACTGTATATTTCAATAACAGTAGATAACAAACTGTCTGTCACTTTCAGATCACTTGGCGGCCGTGGGCTCCGTTGCCAGCTGTGACTCGAGATCGGTTTGCTGGTGCCAATGAGACCTCACGTTTCCGGATCTTGCTAGAGGGCCCGGTCAGTCGGGCTTGGTACCTGGGGGAGCGTTTCCTACACCAGACCCTGGGGTTACCTGAGCAGATAGTCCCGGTTCATCCTCCTGCGGATATGAGGGAGACCGAGAGGCTCACCAGCGAGCAGATGGATGACTACACCATTGGCTGGGAGGAGGCCGGCTTCAGAGGCACCGGCGACTATCGGGAGTACGTGCAGACGTACCTGATGCGACCCCTGAGCGGTGGCCGTCGAGTAGAGAGGGCCAGGCCTGTGGCATCGGCGGCTGGGGCCGGAGTGGGAGTTGGAGTAGGGGCTGCGAGGAGGGCCCGAGTCTGTGGCAGGGGCGGAGCTCAGGGAGGATGGGGGACTGGCTGGCCCGCCCTGCCTGCTGTATTGACTTTCCAGGGACAGGGTGGGGCGACCTATCAGATCCCCTTCGCCCCTCCGTCAGCTGATCACGAGTTCGTCGGTGTTTCCGACTTACCTCCGGTATGTATTACTGCACTTTTGTATAGTCATTCATTTTCAGTTTATTTGATATTCCACAGAATATTGATGCATCTGATACTTTTGCAGGCTTCTTCTAAGTACACCCGTCAGTCGTTGGCGATGAATGCCTCGATGATGGGGATGCTTCAGCGGACATTTGACCTCCTAGCCCTCTACAGCATACCGGTATGTTCTTCTGACATTGGCCTCAACCATTCATACACTGCTTCACATAATCTGATGTACGGCACAACACCTGATACACTGATCTCACAGTATCTGATACACTGCATACACTGCATTCTGCACCGTACTCTGCGATGATAAACTGCTCACGGCATTCTCATACTGTACTCATATACTGCATTCTGCACGGATAGACTGCTCACGGCATTCATACACTGTACTCATACACTGCATTCTGCACTGATAGACTGCTCACGGCATTCATACACTATACTCTGCATTGCATTCTGCACTGATAAACTGTCTACAGTATGTTGATGCATTTCCCTTTTATGCACTTTTTCAGCCTCCTTTCTAGGTTCCCATGGCAGGAGGTGTTCCAGCTGGACCTTCCGTCCCTGCCCGGGGGAGAGATGAGGAGGGCCGGGTATTCCCCCGCTCCAAGGCGGGGCGCACTCATGTCGGGAGTAGCTCACGAGCTCCAGTCCCGGATGATGATGATGACGAGGAGTCAGAGGCGGAGTCCGAGTCATCGGAGGAGGAGACCGGAGGCGGTTCTAGCTCGGGCTCTGACGACGATGCTGATGATGCTCCTGGACCCTCGTCCAGGAAGAGGACCAGGACAGACTGATGGCCCTTGGAGTCGCTTGACATAGATTTTCGTTGTTTTTCTTCTTTCTTGTACTTTTCCTCTTTTCTTTGGTAGTTAGATTACCTTGTACTGCTGCAGGCAGATTTTGTTTTCCTCAAAACTTTGTACTCGAGAAAAATTATGAAATGAACAGATTTTTGCTTAAAAAGTGTTACATTTACATATCTCATGTATTGCATCGCATTCCATCATGTTACACCTCAATGTAAATGAAATTGATTGGTTATCTGAAAATTGAACACTTGCAATTGTAATAATCAGATAACTAAACAGCCGACAGCAAAATAACCCAAGCAGCCCACTGCCTGATTCCGGATACACAGCCCTTGCTCTACTGGGGAGTAATCTGTATACATCCCTTAGCACAGCATTCGGTTCATCCTGCATACAGCAAATTCTGAACGAACGGCCCAATCTGACAAGACAAACTGCAGCGGTGAAACCAGCCGGAGTTGAAATACAATCGGATATAGAGAATGGTGCAACATTCTGAGCATAAATGATTAACTTTTGGAAAAGGGGTTTTCTTAACCGGGGTATCGAGCCTACAACTGAACACAGCAGGGAGGACTCAAACAAAGAGGTACACAACCTAAACATAACGAGACATGCTCGAAAAAGACCTAAAACAAAGGTTGAGATAAACAAAACAAAAGACACGACACACAGACGTGTTAGCGAAGATGGGGGGACCTCGGACCACGAGGAGCCAGTTCAATCTGGGTATTGTTTCCTGCCCTCTTCTCATTTATGATTCTCACATCACTCTGGCACTCAAGCTCGGATTTTCTCTCAAAACCCTTTTCCTCACTTTTCTCTCAACTTACACCTCTCTATTCTTCATTCTCTCATTTTTCATCCCTCCCCGAGGTGATTGATGGATAAAGAGAAAGGTGTGGGTTCATGCTCAACACCGTTAGCTCACAGCTATTTCTTCTGACGGGTAGAGCGCTCTTCTGGCAAGTACGTTGATGACAGGGGAAAGACAGAACGCCTGGCTCAACTGTGCCCCTAGTTCATCATTTTAACAATTTTTTGTTTTTGCTTTCTACTAAAATAGTTTTGATCAAAATGAGAGTCGGATTAACGTACTTGTTCGATTTTTGATTTTGAAAAGTATGCGAGTCAGGCTGCAAGCACTGAAAATTTTCCTTTTTGGGTCCAAGACAATGGTCCAGTTTTGGAAAATGGGATAGTTTTCGAGAAAATAGTCAGCCTCAGTGAAAATTTTCAAAAACTATTTTTCAAACAGTCAATGCTCAACGGGCATGGAACTTACTCTTTGAGATGCGCAACCTCGGATCGGAGGCAATGGAAAATTGCCCCTGGTTTGAAGGGGGGGAGGCAACGGAAAGTTGCCCCTGGTTTAAATGGCGTCTCACGCCGGCTCGCGGCAACGGAAAGTTGCCCCTTGTTTGGGATGGTGCCGCAGCAGTCTGCAAATAGTCTTCATTAGCGGTGGTCGAGCTCTTGGACACAGCGATGACGAAGACGGTCACAACAAATATATGGACACAGTCGCCTTGGAAGCGTTGGCGACTAGACTTCGGGATGAAATCGAAACCATTGCATGGACTGAGATGCTATGAAAGCGTTGAGGGCTGGACTTCATGATGAAGTTGCCTACGTATACCAAACATGGGAATCAAGCCTTACGTAGTTCCGGTTAAGGTACACTCGGGTATTTTAACCTTCACTTTTCAGGCTCTAATTTTTGCCAAGGCGCCTGATGCGGGCTTTCGACCTTGCGAGCTTTTTTTCATTTTCTCTTTCTTTTTTCATTTCTTTTACTTTTTCTTTTTTACATTTTTCTTTTTCTTTTCTTTTCTTCTTTTTTGTACTTTTTTGTTTTTTTTGTATTTTTCTCTTGCTCTAATTTTTGCCTGGGTCTTCCTTCCGGGTTTTCGGCCCAGCGAGCCTCTCAAAGGGTAAAAGTGTAACAAGTCCATGCCGAGTGGTTTTTGAAGTTGAAGTTTCTCTGTATCTAAGAGAACGGCTGTTGCAATGATTTATAGGAGAATCCATCATGGCTGCTCCACGAGCTTCTTCCGGCGAGATCTACTCCTTCCGATTTGACTTTGGTGCCTCTTGCTCGAGGGCTGTTTCGAAACTGGCCATACAGACCTTTCATGGCGTTTGTCCGTTGAACTTTCTGAACGGATTCAAGGTTTGAAACGGATGGGTTGAATTCTGAGGCTGAGAGCGATCCTAGGCTGCGCAATCTCAAGAGCGGTTCCACACAGGTCTTCACAGGGCCGTGTAAGATATTTGTTTTTGAAAGTTTTTAAGAAAGCGACGAATCGCTCGTGCCGAAGATAGTGTGGAACCAATCTGGATCAAGTCAGGATCCTCCTCAGTACTCACGCCGACAAGCATGATTTCATTCATTAAAAGGCTTAGCACGCCTCTCTTTCTCTCAAAATGATCAAAGTTTTGCAAAACCCGAGGAATTCTTTCCTCTTCGTTTTTATCACCGCAGTGTTCAAAAGGTTTGCTTTTTGAAAAACTTAGGTTAATGAAATGAGTTTGGCACGCAGGAGAGCAGGCGAGATGTACTGTCAGCCCAATCAAAATTCTCTGGCACTTATGCTGAAAGCAAGCATGAAGTTGAGATAGCAACAGCTGTTTCATTCGGATTTGTTGGTGCAACTGGCCCCTCGGCAGAAACAGACTCAAAACAAAAACAGATAATTACAAGACAAAACGGTGTTCGAGGCAACAACCCCCAGAATCACCTGGTATTATATACAAAGGGGACTGACTCGATATAACAAGATAGACCCTTAAGCAAAAAGAATGACTCAAGACAAAGAGACAGACTCAAAACAAAAGACTGACTCGATATCCAAGCCAGGATTTACAAAACTTGGTTTCACCGATGCTCAAAAATGCGTGCTAGACGCTACATCCAAAATATACCAAATGTCGCCCGCAGGCGGTTCACTTCACATACTCGCAGTATCTGAGCCCTCGAAATCCAACAACTGGGTGGTAACGGACTTGGCTGAGGTGGGTGGGAGGATAACCTTGTTGTCGATCAAATCTTGCACTTCATGACGAAGGCGGAAACAACCATCGGTACTGTGGCCGGACTGTTGGTGGTACGTGCAGTACAATGTAGCATCATGCGTGGCGGGGAGATTCTTCGGGAGTGGCCGAGGCACCAAAGGTTTAAGATGCCCATTGTTCGCCAATATTAGTAATGCCCTAGACAAAGGCATGTAGAGGTCGTGAAAGACCCTGCGCCCTCGGGGCAGGTACTTTGAAGTTTGAGGATTCTTGCCAGATGTGCTAGCGAAAGGGTCGGCTGGCACTGCCTTGGCTTTTTGACCCTTTCCCGGTGCAGGGTTGGGCATGACGGGGCCCATCCCGATTTTCTGCCTGGCTTGAACTGCCTTTGATTGGAGTGGGGAAAGCATCATCCACAGCTTTGGTCACGACCGCAGATGTTTGTTGCTTGTTCATCTCTCTGACTTTCAGAGCCTCGACTGCCTACAGCAGTTGTTCGATAGGATCAGCATCTGCCTTCATTTTGTCTTTTCCTCCAGCCTCAGCCTGGTCAAGGGTTTGGGTTGCTACTTCAGAGCGAAGCCCAATTGTTGATGACATGTCACGGCTGTAGCCGGAAGCCACCTCTGGCTGGCTGAGCTCTATCACAATCCGCCCCAGCAGCGGAGGCTCCTGTGGTATGAAATTCCCGGCATATGGCGCCGCTGGCGGTGAAGCCGACATTCCATAGGCCAGATCGGCCACGGTCCTCTGGAGGTCACCTATCATCCCCATCAATTCAAAGGTGGTGGGCTCACGAGCCTGGTATAACTGGGGAGCCTAGACCAGGTGCACAACGGGCGACCTGGGTGGATGTGACATATTGATGCTGGCCTCACTCTGCGGAGCGGTCCCCTGCTCCAATGCAGCCGTCATAACCACAATTTCTTCTAAATTTTGTGCCGTCATAAATCCTGCCTCGGCAAGGGGAGACACTAGCTATTCTGTATCAACTCTGCGACTCTCTGAACTGAAAAGAAAAAACAGACAGCATTTCAGCCCAAACTGATCAAACACGGGTGTAGCCAAACAACTGTACCCTACTGCTGATCACTGTTCCCAGAAATCACTATTCCCGAAAACTGAACCCTGATACCCGCGGATAAGTGATTCTCATAACTGATACTGATACTGGTGTCTTCAGGTCTGATACTCAAACTTGTAAACTGACATGTACTTTCCCTGTAGAAATACATTCTACAAGCACATAGCAAGTAAAGAGAACAAAAACACCCCTATGTTGGGGTAGGGTTTCCCTGTCCTATTTTGTCAGGAGCTAGGGTTTCACTACGCACACAGCGGTTCTCAAACAACCTAACATCGGATAAGCAACCTGTCCTAACTTGGAATGGTCACTATGGATCCGAATATGCACTAGGTGAAATGGTCGAAAAGGGTGCCTCAGAAAAAACCGGGGTTTGTGTTCCCATACTGTCAGAGCCCATAGCCGGTCAGCCTTATGGTCATGCCTTGACAAGACAAGCCTCCGGCAAACCGTTCAGGAATGGCAGATGGAAAACACTGTGTTCCTAGGCGCACCAATGCACATGCAATGCAAAGAAACACATAAATGAGATCAAAACAGGATATCACGAGTTCGAGTCAAGCTCTCTAAAATCCCCAGTGGAGTCGCCAGAAACTGTAGACGCGCCCGCGGAGGGGTGGGGGCCTTACTACTACAGTTCGGACTTGATTTGTGTTACGGTTCTTAATCTGAACCAAAGAGTCCAAATCTGGCAAATCGTTTTGAAAAACAGATTTTTGAAAAAGTAGTGCCAAACATGGACTGCTTTTCCAGATACAGAGTCGCCACCTAAATATTTTTAAAATGGGGAAATTTAGGAAACCCTGACTCGGTGCCGAAGGCCACATGTCCGTCATCACCGGAGTTGTCTCGGCTCGGGAGCTTGGGTACGATCGGGGAAGGTCAGCTATGATCACCCCTTTTCGCCCGGTCCGAAGACTGGCCTCTACTAACTATGATATCCGATTTTGGAAAACATTACGTGCTCTTATTCCATTTATTAGCCTAGAATTACTATGTTATGCGCGCAGCAAACAAGTATAGACTAGATTGCCTAATTTGGAAATAAGCATTGCATATCCGTTTGTTTTGAAAAGCGCTTTGGAATTTGCTACTCTCAAGTAGGCTAAAATACGGATTTCAACGAGTTTTTCCAACTCAAACAATCCAACCTCCACCCACAGGCATTCAAAACAGTTTATCTCATATAAGCACTTAGCCGCATGGCAAGCATACTGTCATGGCGACACTCACACACATGCGGGATGCTAAAGCGTAAATACTTACATCGTACTCCGTGCCAAAACAATAAACTAGTTAGCAGACATGCGTGTCCTAGTTCATGTTAAATTGCCTAATGCAACACATACAGGATGCAATTAGATAGGCTCGGCTAACCTAAGCATGGCATATGAAATGCGATCAACTATCACATATTCAATTTTTGAATTGAAGTACAAATGCAGTTAGCGTGATGTACCGAGCCTAATGCATGCAATACAAATGGATGGATGCACACATGCATAGCATAAGGTATGCTAAATTAAACGTGCCCTAATCTACCATCATAAGCAGGTAAATAAAAGGGAAGAAAGACGTGAGGTTGGAAGACATACACACACTCACACACACTTATTACATAATTGCCCTCACTCGAAGGAACCAAATAAATATTACAAATAATTAACTACGCAAGCTAATTAAATATTACAAATTGCCTAATCAACTAAGCAACTAACTAAAGCTAGAAAAACAGTAAGCCGCCCCGGGAGGAGGGCTCAATGCAATGCATGCCCGGTCCCGCTCGGAAATGCGCCGTCATGCATAGGCTGCCTCTGTTTTCCTTCTTTTACTCCTCTGGAGGCTGCCAAAACATCAGGACTACTTCCTTGGGTGCTGGGAGACATCACCGGCTGAATGGAATTTCCACCGGCAGTGGGATGTGGCCACCGGCACAAAATGAATCTGTCGGCAGAGAGATGATTGCCGGTCGGCACTTTACACTGCCGGTCGGCAGAGTATTCCTGCAAAATCTGCAAATGACAGCAACAGAGGGCAAGGCAAAGCATGACAGCACAATTCAAGGCATATATGTAACAATCATGTCCCTTATCATAGTAATGACTCAAAGGGGCATGTGCCTCGATTCTCGGACCACCAATCACGCGTTTCCATGCATGATGGCCCAAGGAATCAAGTATGCAACTTTCATGTCAAATGAAATGCAAACCAGTCAAACAAACTACGGCCCAATTCCTATCACCAAGTCAAGGAACAAAGCATGCATGCAAGATGTAATGCAACCTAGGCATGCAAGCTAAGGATGCAACATGGCATGGCAAGACATTTATGCAAGCATACAAGCAAACACGAGGCAATGCCAACCAATGAAAAGGTGGTCTTGAACATGATTTGGGCAGCTCAAAATAGGCCCAAAACAGTGGCTAAAATGACCAAAACAAGGGACTAAAACACATGCACACATACATATGATTAAGGGCCAACACTTAGGCACAAATTGGACAACCCTCAAGCACACTTGAAAGGGGCAATCATGGACAATTAACATGCAACATAAGCTCTGAAAATGCATGAGGATGGTGTCAAACCAAGCAACAAGATAGGCTAACATTAACATGCAAAATGGTCCAAGTACTTGAAGCCGGTCAAGGGGACTTGAACCATGGTTAAGCCAACCAAGCCTCACAAGGCTAAGAGGGCTTAAAATAGGTTCAAGGCAGACCTAGACCATGCAAAAGGGACTCCCTACATGGCATCTAAGGGGCTCAATTTCAAAACATGCACTATGGCCAAAACATGGAACATGCCACACATGCTTTCAAAGCATTAAAGAAGCATTCAAGGCAAACAGATAGGCATGAAAATAGGACTGAAATAACACGTAGGGTGGCCTCAAATCACCAAATCAATGCAAAGATGTCACGCTATACAGGCACATACTTAAGGCCAACAAGCCGGAATGCAAAGAGGCTATACTAAGCATGCCAAATCCGACCCAAACAACCATGGACAGACCTAAGACATGGAAAAATATGCACAAAATCTTCACAAGACTAAGCCTAAAACATGCTCGAACAAAGGCTAACAACCTAAGGCATATTAAGGCATAAACAAGGCATTACATGGTAGGTATGCTAAGCATGCATGGTGTACCCAAACCATCAATAAACAGAGGCGTATCATGATATAATAGGCACAAAAAACTACCACGGCATGATCAATACACACTCTTAACATGGTGCTCCCTCAAGAGGCCAAAAATGGTCCATTTCAAGGACAACAGGGAGAAGGGGTGGCCCTCCCCTTTTGGAGACTTCAAGGTACCATCTTTACCACTGAAATCCCTCAAGATTTCAGTGGTGAAGAGGCCCAAACACCAAAGTCTCGAAACTCACACAAAATAGCACAAAATGGGGTCTTTCAAGGCCTAGGAGGGGTCAAACACCTCCAAACCACAAAACACTCTAAATAAACAACCAAGAGGGCTAAAAAACAGAACTTTTTTGTATTATACACTATGCTCAAAAACGATTTTAAGATAGGTAGAAATACAATGCAAGATTGGGGTAAAAAGGGACTAGATTCTCACCCTTGAAGACCCCTTTACAAATAATGCTCCAATGGCCCTCCTTGGCTTGAATCCAACACCGAAACTTCAAAATCAGTCCCTTAGAACCTCAGTAGCTAAGTGAAGGTGAAACACTATGTGTTTGTGTGCAATAGTATGGACTAAACACACTTTTACACACACAAGAGGGAAAAAGAGAGAGATAATGTGTATCTAACCCTAACCCTAGAACTCAAACCCTAACAATGGCTGTCTAAGCTCCCCAAAATATCTCAAGTCTCTAACCTTTTTGCCAAGAGAGAAGAAGCCCTCTTTATGGAGCTTCTTGTCTTGTAAAGCTTACAAGACAACCTTCATAAGAGGGAGATCCCTCCATACACGTGTATGGAGGGGAGCAAAAGCAACATAGCTGTCTTAAAATATCTGCAAAAGCGGATGCACAGTAGTCGGCCGGCCAAAAAGAGTGCCGACCGGCACTAAAAAGTGCCGACCGGCAAGAAACAGTGCCGACCGGCAATAATAAGTGCCGATGGCAACAAAAACCAGCTGGTGACCTCTAGCCACTGCCAGTGGTATGTGAGGATGCTTTACAAGGCATTCCCTGCCCTTCCAAGGCAAAATGCAAGTGTTTGGTGCAAAACCAGACACTAAACAGTCGAGTTCGGAGATCCTGAGGCAAGGCACGTAGCCGAGACCTCCGGGAACTCCAAACGAACACAAACATGGATGATCACCGAGTGTTCCAACGGTGACGTCCAAGTCTTGAGGACGGTCAAAAATGGGGTGTCTACAGATGTGCTTCAATTATTATTATGTGCTTTTGTTAATTCGGAATCTAGGGTGTGTCCTTAGGTTCGCACCACTTCTCTCCTTGCGTGCGCCACGCGTTGGGATCTTATTTGCTGCCTCGGGTGTGCCCGACGGT
The DNA here is from genome assembly GCF_055761805.1 of Camellia sinensis. Classification (NCBI taxonomy): domain Eukaryota; kingdom Viridiplantae; phylum Streptophyta; class Magnoliopsida; order Ericales; family Theaceae; genus Camellia; species Camellia sinensis. Next base: position 91,954,265 of record NC_138965.1, read on the forward strand.
TGTTGTTCTTTCCCTTTTCTGCATGAGGCGCAGTTGAGATTGCATGATTTTCTTACATCCTTTGTACATGAAATGTAGTTTGGTTTGTGTTAACTTGCTTCTGTACGAGTTTGCTATAGTATTTCTTTGCATAACATTTGCATCTAGATGTTTCATTACAGCCATCATTGCATGATCATAAGTTATGTTCGGCATCGTGCATATCATCTGCATTTTGCCCCAGCCTGCGGGCGCATCTATATTATTATCTTGTTTGTCTGTCTAAGTCTTCGGCCTTGTCAAAAATGGGTCATCTCTGGGCTTTGACATTCACTCCCGTCATTTCATGACTTTCGAGTTCTGTCAAAGAGAGGCAACTGTAGACACCCCATTTTTGACCGTTCTCAAGACTTGGATGCCCTTGCTGGTACATCCAGTGACAAGTGTGTTTGCTCGTCGAGCACTCGAAATCCGCGACGGAACGCCACATGCTTGAGCTTTCCAAACCCTGCATCCATTGTTTCTTATTTTTGGACCATGTCTTGGTCATTCCATCTTGTTGTTTGTGGTGCACTGCCGGCCATGATTGGGCTCTGCCGACTATGCATTTTGGCCTGCCGGCCATTGATGAGGCCTGCCGGACATTAATGAGGCACTGCCGGCCACCACTGATGGTCGGCTGGCCACCAATGCATCAGTAGATATTTTTGCAGATATTTTGACAGCTATTTGCAATATAAGCCCATCTACTTGCACGTGGATGGTTGGATCTCTTCAAGGGGCTTTTGGATCTCTTCAAAGGGTTACAAAGTTTGACCTAAGCTAGAATTCTCTCTCTCTAGAATCCTCTCTCTCTATATATTGTGCTTGAAAGTGAGCTTTCTCCACATATTTGCACTAGCACCCCTTGCCAAACACCTTCACCTTAGAGTTGAGGTTCTTGGAGGCCTTGTTTGAGCTCCTTAGAGTGGTTTTGGCTCAGAAGTTTGGATGTTTTCTTGCTATTTTAGTGCTATGCTTCAATGGTAAGGATTTCACTCTTTTAAGCCTTGTTTCATTTCATTGCTGGGCCACCTTTGCATGCTACTTTGAAGCTGGTTTTAGCCTCTAAAAAGTTCTATTTTGAAGGTCTTTAAATGTTGGCTTGAGCCTTGTTTGGTTAGGGAGGCAGCTCCCCCCTTTACTTTTTGGATTATAAAGCCTTTTGAGCCACCTTTCTAAGCTTTTGAAACATCCTTTGTTTGGCCTTTCTACCACTGACACTTAGAATTTTTTCAGTGGTAGAAACTTGGTTTTGAAGACCAAAATAGGAGGGGGTGGTCCCCCCTCCTCATATCTTGTTTGTATGTGTTGATGGCCTAGTAGTTGAGCATGTTTTTCTACCATCTCATGACTTGATCTCAGCATGTTGTTGGCCTTATTTGAACATGTTATGACTCTGTTTTTTGGCTGCTTGGGTCACTTGTTGTTTGCCTCTTACACTTGTAGTGTAATTTTGCTCACTAGCCTAATATGCTTGATGATTTAGCCAATCATTCTAGCTTGTGTTAGTTTGATTCCAGCATGTTTTTGCCACTGATTTAGCATGCTTTAACTCTGTTTTGAGTGGTCTTGATCATATGAGGCTTGCTTTGTATAGCTATAGTGTAAATGGCCTTGACTAGCTTTGAGTTTCAAGGTCTTTAACATGCTATGCTTGAGTTGTTTGCATGGCATAGCATCATTTCACACATGATTTCAGTGCATGTAGCCTTGTCACACTCTCACATATTCCACTCTTTCATTACTTTTAAGAGTTGTGTTTTATGCCTTGTTTGTGAGCCAATACATGAACATGATTTTCTTGATTTTCTTGTTTTTCATGCTACCATCTCAGCACATTTTGGCCACTGTTTTGGCATGTGTGAGGACTTTCTAGGGCTAGTTTGGCCATTTGAGTTTGATATTGCATGATTCTAGTGTGAAGCTCTTCACTAGTTTTAATGCCCAAGTCTCCTAACATGTTGTACATGAGTTGTTTGCATGTTAGAGTCTTGTATTTCATGCCATTTCAGCACTGAAATTCTGCCACCTCCCTCATTTCTTCATTTTTCTATTTGCTTTGAGGGATGGTTAGTATTAAAGTTGTGTTTAAGCTTGGGATTGAGGCTTATGCTTAAATGGCTTTAACCCTCTTTTGAAAGTTCCTCCTAGTCAAAAGCATGGTCTCTCTCATGTCTTAAGTCATCTTTTAATTGACCTCTCTCTCATTAGAGGACTTTCACATTTGGACAAATTAATTAATGAATGGTTTGGTAATCCTAAAATGTGTAAACTAGAAATAAATCAAGTAAAACATGCCAAGATAAGCATGTTGTTTGCATTGTATTGTGTTCAACCGGACGTTATGTTGAGCACGAGGAAAATTGGTTCATTTCATACTTGAAGTGATGAAATGAGCCAATCTTCCTTTGTGTCTGTTGCCTTTGATCATCCATGATACGGTAATGGTATAGAGCCTTTGTTTTGTGCATTGATTGAATGTGTACAGGTTGGATCCTTGGCCATCATGCATTGTGAATGCTTGATTGGTGGTCTTGGATTCAATAATGCAACTCCTTTAATGTTTTGAGATGATAAAGAGGGGCATAGTGCAAACTTTCCCTTGGGAGACCCTCCACTTTCCTCTGGTTTGAGCTCGGTTGCAGAATGGTGATGCAACACACCGGTGGCCGGCCGTGCTTCACTGATGGCCGGCACTGCCTCATCCTTGGCCAGTAGTTCACATCCTTGGTCGGCAGAGTGCCGGTAGCAGCTTCTCATGGGCGGCAGGCCACTGGTGCACTCCCTAGCAGTGATTTGGTAAGGCAGAGTAGAAAATTCTTGGAGATACCCTGCAAACAGAGCCTCTCAAGAGCAAACCGATTGGCTTTTCGGGGCAAAAAACGGAATGCATGCATCTTCTAATTTTCAAGCAGAGCTGAGGCAGTGGAGTTAGCATTTTACATGTTTAGTTAGTATACATTGGTTTTGTAATTTAATTAATTAGTGTGCTAATTAGTTGAGTGTTGTAATAATCAGTCTAATTAGTTTAATTAGATTAGTTGGTTTGCTTAGCTTAGAGTAGCTTAGCTCATTTATTCGAACTCTCCTGCGAGAGGGCCCAATGTTGTAATAAGGGTGCGGGTGTTTGTCCATGTCTTTCAACCCCACTTCTTTCTTCCTTTTATTTAACCGCTTTCGATGGTTAGTTTTAGGGCACGTTGTAGACGCGCCCGAACGTCCCTGGAAAATCCCATTTTGTTCATTGGGCTCACTACAGTTCGGACTCAATGTCACGGTTCTAAATCTGATCTTGCAAAGTGCAATACGAGATTGATAAATCACCAAAGAGTCCAAATCCGGCAAATCATTTTGAAAAACTAATTTTTAGAAAGAAGTGCCAAACATGGATTGTTTTGCCAGCTATAGAGTTGCCACCTAAATATTTTATTTTGGGGAAATTTAGGAAACCCTGAATCGTGCCTAAGGCCACGTGTTCGTTATCACAAAAGTTGCCACGGCTCGGGAACTTGGGTACGATTGGGGAAGGTCATGCAATGAGCACCCCCACTCGCCCGATCAAAGATCGGCCACTACTAAACATGATATCTTGTTTTTGAAAACATATGTGCTCTTATTCCGGTTTATTAGCCTAGAATTGCTACGTGATGCACGCTGCATACAAGTATAGACTGAATCGTCTAAGTTGGAACAAAACATCTCATGTTTGTTTTTGAAAGCAGTTTGCTACTCTCAAGTAGGCTAAAATGCGGATTTTGCCATGCTCAAGTGGGCTTAGAAAACATGGTGATTTGCCACTTTCAAGTGGGCTTAAAACTCGCAATCAATGAACTGTTTCAATTTAAGTAATACAACCTTCACCCACAGGCATTCAGGCAATTATATCACATAAGCAGTTAGCCTCCTGGTAAGCATGCTATCATGATAGTCACTCACACACATGCAAGGATGCTAAAGAAAAAAAAACACTCATCGAGTACTCCAAGCCAAAACAAAAACTAGTTAGTAATCAATGCATGATCCTAGTTCATGATAAGATAGCTAATGCAACACATGCAAGAATGCAACTAAGATAGGCTCGGCTATTCTAAGATGGTATATGAGATGCGACAGATAACATGTATTCAATTTGGAATTGAAATACAATGCAATAAGTAAGATGCACCGAGCCCGGTGCATGCAAGACAGATGAATGGATGCAAACATGCGAGCATAAGGATGCTAATTGAAACATGTCCTAAGACTAACCATCATAAGCTGATAAATAAAAGGGAGAAAGACGTGAGGTTGGAAGACATGCATCACACACATGCACACTTATTACAAAATTTGCCCTCTCGATGGAGGGTCCGAATAAATAATAAAACACCAACTAGCTAATCTAAGCAAATCTAATTAAGCTAGTTATTAGATAACCAAAATGAATAATAAATTATAAGTAATTATTACACAATTCTAATTAATTAACAAACTAACTAAGTAAGCAATTAAACTAGCATGCAAACTACATGAATGTGGACTGCCTCAGCTCTGCCTTGAATGATAAAGGATGCATGCACGCTCGAGACGCCTTGTCGGGAAATTCATCGCGATGCCCCAACTCGCCTTTGTTTGCAATTGACCTCAGAAACTTGCACAAAGCTCTAGAGAGATGAAACTCCATCCTAGGAATCAGTGGGAAGGCTGCCGACCAACTTATGGGCATGGGAGACCATCTGCCGACCACCTTTTGTGGTGGAAACCAAAGAAGGTGGTCGGACTGCCCGAAAACCTGGTCGTCTGACCAGTTTCTTCTTTTGGATTTTGTTTTTCTGCAACAAAGGGAAAGAGAGAGGCACGACCAGGTATTTGCAACACATGTGTGCATGATCACTCTCCCCGTCATTGCATAAGCTCTAGGGAGTGTAGTCCTCAACCCTCGGGCCACCAATCACGCATCTCGATGCATGATGGCCGAGGAACCGAATTGCACAACTTAATATAGAATGAATGCACATATGGATACATAAATGCCTAAACTCCATCATGTGTAGTGTAATACCCCTATTCTGTAGCATGCTAATTGGTCCTTAATATGAGTATGATGATGTGTTTAATATGATTTTGTGTGCCATTTTGTGAATATATGTGATTTCGAAGTTCTATCTGTTCACCGTAGGAATATCTGTTTGAATAATCTGCTTTGGAATTAAAATTGAGGGCCTTATCGGTCACAGAACTCAAAATTGATTACGCCATTGTGGTTGGAAAAATTTTTAGAGCCTACGGTGAAATTTAATTGAAAATTGATTCTGGTCAATTTAAATTGATTAAATTGATAAATTAAGTACCCCATTATTTTATATAAAAATATTTGTAAGTGGGGCTTGTTGTATATTTGCATTGCACTCTCCTTTAGCTCTCTTAAAACTCAAAAATCTGAGTTAGGCAATTGAGAGAAAGAGAGAGCCAGCTGTAGAGAGGAGAAGAGAAGAGAATTGAGCAAACTTAGCTCAAAGCTTGGGAGCCTTGAAGATTATTCAAGTTTTGAGCATAGATTGGGAGAATCAAGCCTCTAGGTAAGTGAATTCATGGATATTAAGTTGTAATTTTGTGAATTCAAGTTCAAATAATGGTCAAGAACATGATTTAGTTTGATTATGAGGAAATTGAAATGGTTTGGTTGAATTGGAGGCCATTATGTGCATGCATGTAAGAAAGTACCTTGAATTTGCATGTGTTTGTATAATCCATCTATAATTTTAATTGAAGCTCATGTTATAATCATCATTTGTGCCATCTAAGTTAAGGATGTGGCTAATTCATCACATGCATGTACAATTTGAGAAGACATGAGCTTGAATGCATGAGTTTGTTATGTTGATGTTGAGTTTGACATGTTGTGAGACATGCATGTAGATAAGTCAAGAAATTGAGCTCCACAATGTTATAATCTTGCATTGGTACCATGTTAGTACGATTATATTTGAGATTTGAGCCATTGCATGCAAGTATTGAAGCTGAGATTTCAAATTGGAGCTCAAGAACTCAATCTGGAAAACCCAGATTTTTGATGTCCGCTCGAGCGGGTGAAATGCTGCTCGAGCGGGAAAATCGTGCTCCCAGCACTTTTTGCAGAGTTGGATGTTCACTCGAGCGGAATATTTAACGCTTGAGCGGGGAGCTTTTATAGACAAGCCTTCCGCTCGAGCGCCCTAACTCACGCTCGAGCGTAATTTTGAGGTAACCAGTACTTTTGCAGGCTTAAGGGTCCGCTCGAGCGGGGAAGTCCACGCTCGAGCGGGGACCCTGTTTTCTGAAACTCTGAAAATGCATCCTGTGTTATATTTTTCCGTTCTCTTTCACTTGTAAGCACTCTTAGGCATATGTTAAGCATTGTAAATGAGTTAATGAGATAAGAATAAAGCCTAAAGAGGAATATGTGAATCAAAGAACGGATTGAACTGTTAGTGACCCTTTTGTGTTCATGAAATGTGTAGGGTCAAGCTCTAGGGCAAATCCACAAGCCGATCACTGTGAGTAATATCGATATTTGAATGCTTGTGAATGTCCAAGTGTCTATTCCCTTATAAGCTTTATGAATTGCTAATTGGGATTATGGACGTAAGTCTGATATGAATAAACATAAATGGACCCAAGGTCGTTTTGATAAACATAAATGGACCCAAGGTCGTTTTGATAAACATAAATGGACCCAGAGGTCGTTTTGGCACGAATGTATGGGCCGAAGGCCGTTTTGATATGAATGTATGGGCCGAAGGCCATTTTGACATAAATGATTGGGCTGAAGGCCGTTTTGTCATAATCGAATGGGCCGAAGGCCGTTCTGACATAAATGAATGGGGCAAAGGTCATTTTGACACGAATGTATGGGCCGAAGGCTGTTTTGATACGAATGTATGGGCCGAAGGCCGTTTTGACATAAATGATTGGGCTGAAGGCCGTTTTGTCATAATCGAATGGGCCGAAGGCCGCTTTGACGTACATAATTGGGCCAAAGGCCGTTTTGACATAAATGATTAGGCCAAAGGCCGTTTTGACATAATCGAATGGGCCGAAGGCCGTTTTGACGAGAATGGAGATCTGAATGGGCCAAAGGCCAGAATGTTTGGAACTATAGTGACTTGATTTGAATTTCGTATAGTTATATAATTGTTAAACAGAAATAAGAATTGGGCCCAAGGCCGTTTGGAACATGTTGTTCTACATTGTCATGTAACTTCTGTATTTGATTTTATATTATTCATTGGGCGTTCGCTCACGCTCATTCATGTGTTTGTAGGTGAGCCAAGAGAAGTCCAAACCGAGCCCTAGTGAAGTCTGTGAGGAGCAACAAAGGTTGTGGAGAGTCAGCCCTCGTGTCTCACGTACGAGACCCGTCTTCGCCCTTGTGTTATGTTTTTATATTTGGTCATGTTGGCGAGGACTTTGTGTATATCTATACATAGCTGTGATGGGTTGACTTAGTTTTGAATGATCCTGTTGGTATAGAACTTATGTCACTATGTTTCTGTTGTGAGTTATTAACGTACATGTGTCTGGAATGTCATGATGTGCATATAAGCATAGCTCTATGGGCAAAGTTTTAAATTGCTTCCGTTTGGCCCCCATTAACTCTGTTAAAATACGTTTGGTTTGTTTTGAGGCCGTAGGTAATATCATGATTACTGGCCGGTTATGTCCTTAACCCACGGGGGCGGGTTCGGGTCGTGACATGTAGTCAAGAGTGTCGGCGACCGGAAATCAAGGCACGTTTCATCACTTTGAGTACGTAACGTCCCTCGTTTCCCGTGTTCGGACTAACTCCAATTCCGAACGCAACGCAACAAACAGTGGCATGCACAATGCGACTTTAAGTATGCAACTTAAATGCTATGCCACTAAGTGATGCAAACATGCAGAGGATGACATGCAAACATGCAACTAGCATACACAATGCTATGAACTAACAATGGCATACTCAATGCACGACAACACAAGCATGGAACAATATGAACAACACCTAGCATACACAATGCAAATGGACATGGCGTACACAACGCAATGAACCACATGGCATGCACAATGCACTGAACCACATGGCATACACAATGCTCGATGGACTTAAACCAAAATGGGCTGACCTCAGTCATGCCCCAATCAGTGGCCGAACATGATGAAAACAAGGCTCCAAAACTCATGCTATCATACACAATGCAAGGACCTAAGCCCAAGGGCACAAAATGCAACTCCACAAAAGCATTGAAAGGACGAAATATGGCATACAATGACACATGTTCCAGCTCTGAAATGACATAAAAATGGCTTCGAATCATGCAAACAACTCACACAACGAATGTTGAACGGCTCAAGCATTGAAACTAGTGAAGTGCATTACACTATATGCATGCAAAACGATGAACAAATGATGAGACCAACCCAAAATAGACCCTACGCAGGCCCAAAACAGTAGCAAAATGGGTTGGGATGATGGCTTCAAAGGCACAAAAGTGAAGCTCATGCAATGACTCGCAAATAGGGCATAAATGCACAACTCTAAAGAGCACTTAAAGCGTGGAAAACATAGGAGTGTAGCACCCCTATAAGCTTTGAAATATCACGATCAATGATGCTAAAACATGCAAACACCTCAAGTTAAACATGCAAGGGTGTTCAAAACTCAAGGCTAAGCAAGGCTATTACACTACAACTATACATGGCAAGCATCATTCGGCCAAGGGACCTCAAAATAGAGCTAAGGCAGCCCAAAATATGAATAAAATCAGTTTGGAGCAAGGCCAAAATATGCTAGGATAGAGGGCCAAAACAACATGCATTGTGAGCTAGTGAACATGAGTTACACTACAAGCATATGAAGCATGTAAAAGACTACCAAACCAAGCAAAAATAGAGTCATGGAATGCCAAATGATGGCCAAAAATCCACTGAAACAAGACCAATACATGCAAGAATGACAAGCTTCTTTGACAAGCCATTAAAGGGATTACTCTACACATGCAAGAAGCAAGCAAAAGGGGACCAAACCAGCCATGGTCAGAGCCTAGGCAGGTCCTATAAGTCACCAAAAAGTGCCTGAACTGGGCCTCCAAATCGTATAAACATATGCTCCTTTGGTAGGCCAAAAAAGCTAGTACACAAGACAACAAGAGAGAGGGTCACCCCTCTCTGATCTAGGCCCTCAAAGCCCTATTCTCACCACTGAAAATCCACTGAATTTCAGTGGTAGGAAGGCCAAGCAAAGACTAGCTCAAATGCCTTATGGTGTGGCACAAAACAATGCTAAATAGAGCATGCAAGAGGGTAGATGACCCCCAACACCAAAAGGGCCTTAAACAAACATGAAAATCACTTAAATATGAACCTTTTTTCAGTTGACAACAAAGCTCAAATAAGCATGCAAATCAGGCTAAGAGAATGATCAAAATAATGCTTAAAAGAGGGAAAAGTGATTACCCTTGAAGCTCAGCAAAAACCAGCAGGTGTTGGGACCAAAAAACTAAATCCTCAACTTCTGAAAATCCCCTCCAAGAACCTTAGACCAACGGTGCAAGTGTATGGCTATGAGGTGTAGCGTAAAAGGGTCAAGGACAACACACTTTTGGCCCCAAAATGTAGAGATATAGAGAGATATATCTTTTTTCTTAAACCAAAATCTGAACCTGGTATAAGGAGAGGGAGGGCCTCTCTTATAGACAAACAAGACCAAAGCTTCTTCAAGAAGCTAAAAATAAGGTTCAAGATCCTCCATACATGTGTATGGAGGATACTGTCTGTGCCTTCCAGCTGGCACAGCTGGCATGTACTTAGACAGACAAAGCAGGAAAGAGCTGGCCGACCAGATAACGTGGTCGACCGACCACTTCCCCTGGTCGGCCGACCAAGGCAAGTGGTCTCCCAAAAAAAGGGTGGTCGGCCAGTGCAATTCGTGGTCTCCACACTAAAAGCAAGTCAGTGGTATGGTGGAAGACCAGCAAATGTGGCCCAAAGATCAAGAAAACCAGCTTCTCGACAAGAAAACCGACTAGCTGGGAGAAAGTGGTCTCCAAGGAGAAAAGTTGGTCTCCCACCCTTGTACCACCTCCCAAACAAGGAAAACAAGGTTCATGCAAAAAATGAACCAACACGGATGCAAAACGAGAGTCTGGGGGCAAAGCACGCGGCCGGGTGCCCCGAAAACTGGTTGTTCGGCAACAAAAGTGGCGTACGGCCACAAAAGTGGTCTCCCAGACCACAGTGTTCCTCTAGACGGAGGAAGCAAGGTGTGTTCGAAAAATCATGGCAAACGGAGAATGTTAAGCGGTCTCGAACCGAGGCGCACGGCCGACGGCTCCAAAAACTGGAAACTGGTCTCCAAACGGGAATAGTGGCCTACGACCACTGAGAGATGGTCTACAAGACCTCTCCCTTCCTCCGAGAAGAGAAAACAAGACTTAGTCCGTAGCTGAGCCAAAGTATAAAGAGTCCCGAGGTCCGGAGGTGAGGCTCTCAGCCAAGAACTCCGAAACCTTGAAACAAGCACAACATGCGCAATCACCGAGCGCTCAATCGATGACGTCTAAGTCTTAAGGTTGGTCAAAAATGGGGTGTCTACAGTTGCCCCTCTTTGACAGAACTCAAAAGTCATAAGTGACGGGAGTGAATGTCAAAGCCTAGAGATGATCCATTTTTGACAAGGCCGAAGACTTAGGCAAACAGACAAGATAATCAAAGAGATGTGCCCGCAGGTGGGGGCAAAATGCAAGAGATAAGCACAAAGCCGAACATAACTTATGATCATGCAAAGAAAACTGTAATGAAGCAAATATACACAATAAGTACAACAATTTTAAGCAAGAATGCGAATCAAACTACATTTCATGCAGTAAGAATGTAAGAGAATTATACAATTCTCGCTACGTCTCACACAGAGAATACATTACCGTTCGGTTCGTCTGGTCGCACCAGCTTCAAATGAACCGTACATACAATATCGTCTGGTCGCACCAGCCTCGAATGAACTGTACATACAATATCATGCCTGCAAAAGAGAGAAACTTAACAGGTACAACATAGTTAGCAACATATGTTCAACGCTATATCGAACGCGGATACGTATAATGCCGATAGAAAAGTGCGTAACAATGCAAGCGAAAACATGCATGACGACGCAAGTTAAGTATGGATGCGTAGCAATACCAGTGGAATGTGCACAACAATGCAAGTGGTGTGCATAACAATGCAACTTCAAAAGCATGCTTGAAACAAAACGCTGAGCAAAGAAGTACGAGCCTTAAAGAGAGCAACTCAAACGCAACCTCCGATTTACCTCTTGGAGGGGTCGCAACGTACTCAAAAAGGATACACCTTGCTCTTGGCGAGTAACGATGGGCCACACGTCGAAGACTTGATTTGAAGTTCCCGCGGAGGCGTTTCGCCCCGAAGAGTGCACTTTTCATGTACTTTCTCGAGAGCTGGGGACTCCAATCATCACCAAAATTCACAGGGAGAACAAAGGGACCTGGGAGACCACCCAGGAGGGATGGCCGACCACCTAGAATGGCCATCGACCAGCTTTTGCTCACAGGGTGGTCAGCCAGCCAGAAAAACTGGTCGGCCGACTAGTTTACAAAAATTAGGGCAGTTTTGTCCTTTTATGCTCGGTTCTTTAAATACACACATCCAAAACACTTTTCCTCACACACCCACTACCGAAATCAGGCCCCTTTCCTTCTAGACCATTTTCTCCCTCAGATCTGCGCTTTATACGCGTTTTCCACTGCCCCATGCGAAGTTGTTTCGCTAAAACTTTCAGTTCTCTTCACTTTGAACCGATTAAAATTTGATTTCGGAGCTTCTTTCTCCATTTTCACCCCTTGAGGTATGTTTATCTCGAAGTTTGGCACATTTTCTCAAGAGTTGACTTTTGTTGACTTTTCCTTTCCCGAGAGTTGACTTTTTGCAATTTTGGCTCATTTTGCTCATTTTTGCTCGTTGTTGTAGATTTCTTTGAATGGCAGATCATTTCCATCACGGGGGAGGTTCTCCACATGCCAGGGGCGAGCCAGATATCATGTCACTGCCTCCTAGGATTCGGCCTTTTGAACTTGAGAGGTACGACCCTCCAGAGCATGTCCTACCTCCCACCACCTTTTATCATTTCACTGACTTTGAGCGACGAGCACCCGCAGACTTACTGCTACGGGAGCCAGCGTCTCATTTATCCTACCAGACTCGAGAGGTACGTACTTCTTTTTACGTTTTTTGCAATGTATTCTGCGTTTCCCGCGCATTTCATGCCTTCGCAATGTATTTTGTCCGCTTGTTTCGAACACATTCATATGCACAATACTGCTGCTTATTCTGGCACACGGCTCACAAATAGCACAACATTGATTTGGCACGCAACTTACTTAGGATATGATGCTGCCAGCACAATATTCTATTAATTTGGCATACAGCTCACTCTGAACACACGGTTCATCCTGACCACACAGTTTATCTCGACATACAGCACATTTTTGGGCACACAGCTCATCCTTTGGGGCACGCAGCTCATTTTCAGGCACACGACAAATTTTCAGGCACACAGCTCACTCTTGGGCACACAGTTCGTTTTCAGGCACACAGCAGATTTTCAGGCACACAACTCGTTTTCAGGCACACAGCTCTTTTCCGAGCTCACAGCTCGTTCTTTTTAGGCACACAGCTCTTTTCCGGGCACACAACTCATTCTTTGGGCACACAGCTCATTTCTCAGGCACACAGCTCATTTCTCGGGCACACAACTCATTTCTCGGGCACACCGCTCATTTCTCGGGCACACAGCTCATTTCTTGGGCACACAACTCATTTCTCGGGCACACCGCTCTTTTCCGGGCACACAACTCATTCTTCTTGGGCACACAGCTTGTTCTTCAGGCACACAGCTCTTTTCCGAGCACACAGCTCATTCTTTTCGGGCACACAGCTCGTTCTTTGGGCACACAGCTCATTCTTCTCGGGCACACACCTCGTTTCTCGGGCACACTGCTAATTTCTGGGCACACAGCTCACTTTTCTATTTGAACACACAGATCACACATTTCATTTGCACGCAACTCTTACTAAACACGCAGTCCGTAACACAGTGTCTGATTTGATTTGAACACAGCTCATATTGAACACGCAGTCCATAACACAATATCTAATTTGATTTGCACACAGCTCATACTGAACACGCAGTCCGTAACATAGTATCTGATTTGATTTGCACACAACTCATACATTTCATCCTAAAACTGAATACATCTATTCATTCTGAATGCTGGTATCTTCCCGTACCACACGGGGTTATGGGTCGATCCTTGCCAAGGAGTGGTATGTGGAGCTCCCAAATACTGTTCACCATATCGTGGACGAGGCGGGATTTGGACCTTTCTATGCGGGGCTATCACATTACCCGATGAGCAGGACCCTGATGGGGGCACTTATGGAGAGATGGTGGGACACCACTAATTTGTTCCACTTTTCAGCTACTGGGGACATGACGATGACCCCATTTGACTTTGCCATGCTAACTGGCCTTGACATGGCCGGCCGACCGGTCCCTTATGACGCAGATATGGGCAAGTGGGAGGCAGCTTGGATTTATCTGCTGGGAGTCCACCCGCCGATCGACAGGTCATCGGGTAGAGTTAGATACACCTGGTTTCCCATGCATTACAGGGGGACTATGCCTGAGACCGTCGAGGAGATAGAGCAGTATGCTCGGGGGTTTTTGATGTTCCTCCTCGGGACCACTTTGTTCTCCGACAGGGGAAACACGGTTGGACTTTATCTGCTCAGTGCTTTAGTAGACCTATCCCAGGTCAGCCAGTATGATTGGGGCAGCGCCGGCCTCGCTACCCTTTACTGTTATATGAATGCGACCTCCGGTGGACGGGAGAACATAGTCGGTTGCTACTGGAGAGCCTGGGAGGTACTTTCTGTCCTCTTGATTTACACTCCTACTTTTCATTATCTGTACACTACACACACGGCACACTTTTCATTCTATACTCTACATTTTGCACTCAGCATTATGTATTTTCTGTATATTCTGGATTCACATTATGCACTCAGCACTCTGTATTTTGTATGCATTCTGTATTCTGATGGCCGTTGTTCTGTTTTTCACAGCTATGGGTTTATGCATACTTCCCGACGTTGGCCCCAGAGCTCAAGGTGGAGGCACCTCTTGAGATCCCCTACTCTCGCAGATTCTAGGGTCAGTGCCGGTCGAGGACTCAGGAGACTCTGCCCTTCCTTCGGCAGTTCTTTTATACTGTGCGGGTGACAGAGGTAATTTAGAACTCTCAGTTCATACGGCAGTGCTTTGGTTCATCTTGCATATTTATGACATCTAATCAGTTCGTGCACTTGTTATCTGCAGATCACTTGGGAGCCCCGGATACCCTTGGGAGGAGATATCTGTTTTCGATTCCCTAGGGCGTAGGCCTCATCTCGATACCTAATTTTATTTGAGGGGCCAGTGGGCAGGGCCTGGTTTCTGGGGGATCGCTTCATGCGCCAGACGATGGGCATCCCCGATCAGGGTATCCCGACAGCACCTCTAGAGGATATACGGTCTACTGAGAGACTCACTCCCGAGGAGGTCGAGGAGGCTATAATGGGCACTGATGTAGTTCTGCTCTTGGAGGAGGGGGAGTACGCTACCTACCGCCATACGTACTTGATGCCCCCATTGACAGGTATTCGTACTCCTATGAGGAGGGCTACCGGTGCATCATCGTTGAGCCGCATCCGGGCTGCAGATAACCCTTCGACTAGCAGAGCCGGCACATCGAGAAGTGGGGCTAGACTGATTCCCCCGACTTACCAGCATGCTCGGTGGCCAGACCTCCCAACTGAGATGACAGGATGGCGGTATGGGACATCTTACTCGATTCCATTGGATCCGCCAGTGCCCGAACATCGATACGTCAGTGACCCTGACTCGCCACCGATATGATTTACAGTTTTGATTTATCACTCAGATATTTAGACTTTCCTTCATTCACTGATGGCTTGCGCTTACTTCTGCAGCCTCCCAGAGAATATTGCGAGGGGTTACTCGGAGTGGTGGCCTCACTCGAGAGCATGGTCTTGAGGAGTGAGACGCAGCTGTTCATCGCTAGTGTTTCGGTACTTTTCGATTTCCTTCCATTTATCATACTTCTGATGACAAACTGAAATTGATCATTCCATTACATTGGTTGACTGCATGTGTAGAGCACATCTGACACACCATATTCACATACTACATCTACAAGCACACACCCTACGCAACATTCCCACATCTGCATCTGACATACATACTTTGGCTGATATATTCAAATTGCCCTCTTTTTTTTTTTTGTTTTCAGATGCCACCGTTACAGGCTGGGCCATCCAGTCCTTCTCGAGGAGCTGGGTGAGGGGACTCGACTCGCCGCTGAAGCAGGCGTAGAGCGCCTATCAGGGATGATGAGGAGTCCAGTGAGGGGAGGAGTCTGCGCATCCTCAGTCGAAGACATCCGCAGGTAGAGAGGAGGACTCTGGCTCTGGTTCTAAGAGTGGAGGTGATGCCGGGGAGGGTTCCGAGGACGGCAGCTCTGATTCAGAAGATGGTGCTGGCGCGGGCATTGGAGAGGCTACTCAGCCGAAGAGGATAAAGAGAGCCTCCCGACCTTGAGCCTGACAGCATTGATGTAGATGTTCCTGCTTTATTTTCCTTTTCTACTAGTAGTTGTAGCACATCAGCTTTAGGCAACTTTATTTTCTTTAAAACTTTGTACCCTTGTTGTAAAATGTTGTAACAAAAGGATGATGATGGAATGAAACAACTTTTTGTTCAAAAAGTGTTGTATTTTGTTTTCTTAGCATTGCATTGCATCATTTTGCACAAAAATGAGAGTGAATGAAAATCGAGCATTGTACATTGCCAAGTCAGGTAGTGAACCGACACAACAAACTAAACAACTTAACTTACTAAGAAACAACAAAACCTTAGCAATTTTACAACTCGATAAACAAATCCCGACAATGTTGATTAAACAAAGAGTAGCAACTCGATGCACAAAACTCGACAACTCGATAAGCAAACTTAACAACAACTCGATAAACAAACTTAACAACAAGTCGATAAATAAAGAACAACAACTCGATAAGCAAATGCATTTCGGACAAACCGGGCGACGGAATGCATCCGAAACAGAGGTAAACTCGGACCTTCAACACTCCCAACACATGGAAAGACTAGGAGCTCTCTTCTAGAGACCACCAGGAAAAGACAAAAAATCGGCTTTCCTCCACGGCTGACCACCAAAAGTGGCTGGCCGACTAGTTTCTTGCCTTGGAGACCAGTTGTGTGGTCGGCCGACCAAAAAAACTGGCTGGCCGACCAGAAAAAGTGGTCGGCCGACCAATTGGCTTGGCGACCTCCAGATTTTTGACACGTGTCCTCCAAACAATGTCTTATCCTCCATAAAAGTTCTAGCTTTGTGGTTTTTTCATTTCATCTCAGTTTTGCATCAAAATGAAGGCATTTTTCATCCAAAATCTCACATCTTGGATTGCTACTTTAGACGGCTCGGAAAAGTTGAACTTCCGGGGCTTTGGCATAAATGCACTATTCACTCCGAGTCGTACTCTGCTGCACTTTCCATTTCTCCATGCTGCGGCAAGGTTTTTGAATCCGGTAACACATGTCTTTAGTTTTGGCGGGCAAGAGATGTGTCCTACCTTTGAAGATTTCCAAGCTTTGATGGAATCCGAGCGCAACGAAGAAATCTTGCCCCAGCTTCGCTTCGGCCACGCTGAAGCCTTAGGACGAATGTGTGGGCTCACTATGTATGATGCTCGGTCATTGTTCCGCAACGGGGAATTGGACATCCTCAGCTTGATTCATCGTTTTTCCGATGCTGGTGACCGCAGTGATCACCACTGGCAAGGTTTTCGGTGTCATGCCCTTTGTTTGTGCATGCTATCTCACTTTTTGCTTGCCCTAGGCTTTAGCGGGTCTAGCATTCGTCTGATCAAAGTTGCCCAAGGCTTGAAAGAGGGCAAGAGCTGCATTGCCATGACATTAGCCAAGACATTGATGGGCTTGGATGCTTTCTATCGCCGGGAAATGACCAGATTTGTGGGGAGTCCACTGCTTCTGCAGGTAATACTTCCCACCCTTCCTCACATATATATTGCTCACATCACTCGGCCCTCAGGCTCGATTTTTCTCTAAAAACCCTTTTCTCACTTTTCTCTCATCGTACATCTCTCTATTCTTTATTCTCTCATTTTCCATCACTCCCCAGGTGTGGTTGATGGACAAGTTCCAGGTTGTAGACTCTTGCCTAGCATATTCACCTCGTGGCTACTTCTTCCGACGATGTCTAGTCGATGACCTTGATGAGGGATGGTGGTTCGACTGGATGTGCAATTTGTCCGCAGACCGCATTGCTTGGCGGTGCCCTTGGCTCAATCTACCGGCAATGAGCTACAACATGTCCCGGCAACCTGGGATTCAGTTGATTGGCCTGATACACTGCTTGTTCTACTTTCCTTTCCGGTTTCAGCGCCATTTCGGCCATGATCAGATTTGCCCGGCAGAAGGGATAGAGTACCCAGCTACATTTCCGGTCCGAGGCGCACAGCTAGCTCGGTATGCCACGGCATGGAGGACGAGAGAGCTTCTGGCCCCCGCTCCCACTTTCAGTTACACTTTGTCTGATGAGTGCATAGATTGGCTCAATGAAGAGGCGCAAATTGGGCCCAACTTGGCATCAGAAGCTTCGACTAGCTCTGGGAGGGGACGCAGGAACACCCGACTATGCCCCAGATTTATTTTCTTTTAATCAGAACTTACAAGTTTTCTTTATGAATGTAATGAAAAGCAACTTCAATTTGTATGCAAGAGTAGGAGAACTCTGTATTGAAATCAATAAAATTGAAAGTTGTTGGTACTGAAAATTTTCTGTTTGGTCCAAAAATGGTCTAAGTTGTAAAAAGATTAATTTGAGCAAAATCAACTTTTATTAAAACTTTTCAAAACCATTTTCGATATGGATCAGAACTGGACACGCCTGCGATCTGTCACTGAGATACATAACCCCGAATCCCAGGAACTAGAAAGTTGCCCCCAGTCTGAGTAGCACTGCACTGGAGATCACAACCGAAGTTCTTGAATGCAGATCAGACAAAAATGACCAAACATAATCACATGGACAAAGTTGATCGGGGAAGTGTTTATGGCTAGACTTCAGAATGAAGTTGCCTACGTATTCCAAAGATGGGAATCAAGCCTTACGTAGTTTGGCTCAGGTTCACTCATGTATTAACCCTCACCTTTTACACTATAACTTTTTCCAAGGCCGCCCTTTGCGGGTTTTCAGCCTTGCGAGCTCAGTTTTTATAATTTCAAATTTTTTATGCTCTAACTTTTACCTAGGTCGCCCTTTCGGGTTTTCGGCCTAGCGAGCCTCTCAGGGGTAATATTTCTTCAATTTGTCCATGTTGATCGGTTGTGAGAACTTTAGGCCATCTAGGTCCATCAGAACGACAGCTCCACCTAACCAAATAGACTTAATGATGTAGGGACCGGTCCAATTGGGTCTGAACTTGCCCCTAAGGTCATGGATGGGGGCTCGATTGTCTTTGAGCACCAAATCTCCTACCTTCAAATTTTTGGACTTAACCTTCTTGTTGAAAGCCCTGGCGATTCTTCATTGATAACCTTGAACATGGTACAGTGCTTTCAGCCTTCTCTCATCAAAGAGCATGAGTTCCTCAAATCTGCTCTGCTGCCAATTTGCTTCGACTATCTGACACTCAGCTAGCACTCTCAATGACAGAACAACAATTTTGATAGGTAGAACGGCCTCCATCCCATAAACCAATGAATACGGAGTCGCTCCAGTAGAAGTTCTAATTGATGTCCGGTAGCCCCATAGAGCAAATGGCAGCTTATTTGGCTAGTCCCGGTAGGTTTCCACCATCTTCTGCAAAATGTGTTTGATGTTCTTGTTGACGGCCTTGACTGCTCCATTGGTCTACGGTCGATATGTGGATGACTTATGAAAAGTCACGTTGTATTTCTCCAACATGTCAACCACTTTTTTCTTGAAGTGGGAACCATTATCTGAGATAATCTCGTTCGGGACCCCATAGCGACAGATGATGTTATTCCTGATAAACTTTGCAACGTGCGACGCCTTCAACACCGCATAAGATTGGGCCTCAACCCACTTTGTGAAATAGTCTATCGCGACCAGAATGAACTCATGCCCATTGGACCCCTTTGGAGTGACAGCCCCGATCAGATCGATTCCCCAAACTGAAAATGGCCATGGCGAAGTCATATTGTACAGCTTCGACGGTGGGATGTTCATGTGGTTTGCATGGATCTGACATTTGTGGCATCGCCGAACAAAGCCGATACAATCCTCCTCCATAGTGGACCAGTAGTAACCCTGTCTGAGGATCTTTCGGGCCAGCATTACCCTGTTCAGGTGCGCTCCGCACTCTCCTCCATGGACGGCCTCCATTAGGCGCTTCGACTCTTCAGCCTCAACACACACCTTATGCATTCCCAGATGACCTCTCTTATATAGTTTTCCTCTGCAGATGATGAATTGAGCAGCCATTCTTCGGATTGCCCTCTTGTCTTTGGCATTTTCCCCTGGTGGATACGCTTCTTTCTCCAAGAAGTTCCAGACATCATAATACCAGGGGTTCTCATCTTGAATCTCTTCTATGGCAGTAATCGACTCGTAGGCTGGTGCAAACTTCTGGTCAATAATAATCGGACGCATCCAGACTCCAAAAGGAATGTCTTTCATAGAAGATAGAGTTACTAGTGAATCTGGGAACCTATTGTTTTCTCTTAACAGATGAGTGAAGTTTAATTTCTCAAATCGAGGAATCAGCAAGTCCAACGTTTGGTGGTAAAATCTCATCTTTTCTTCTTTGACTTTCCAATCTCCTTTAGCTTGCGATACAACAAGGTTCGACTCCCCGATGACGTCCAACCGTTTTGCCCCTAGTTCTAGGACGGCTTCTAAACCAACAATGCATGCTTCATATTCTGCTTCGTTGTTCGAGACTTTGAATCGGAGTTTAAATGCTAGAGGGATACGGGAATTGTCGGGTGCTATCAGCAACACCCGTATCCCATACTCGTACTGGTTTGATGCTCCGTCAAAATACATAGTCCAAAACACATCTTCGATATGTAGAATGGCCTCGTCTGGGAATAAGTACTCAACTGCTTCATCCCCCTCAACTGGGTGATCGGCTAGGAACTCTGCTACCACTCTCCCCTTTACTGACTTGCACGTCACATACTTCAGATCGAATTCAGAAAGCAGAAGCAACCAACGAGCTAGCCTACTCGTAAGTGCTGGTTTCTTGAAGAGATATTTGATGGGATCTAATCTTGAAACCAACTTTACAGAGTGAGCTAACAGGTAGTGCCGCAGCTTCCTGGTAGCCCATACCAAGGCTAAGCAAGCCTTTTCCAATGAAGTGCAACGGGTTTCGTAATCCAGCATCTTCTTGCTCAGGTAGTAGATAGCTCTCTCTACTTTGTCCTCAGACTCCTGTGCAGGCATGCAGCCCATTGTAGTTTCAGTTACTGAAAGGTACAAAATCAACGGTTTTCCCAGCTCAGGCAGTAATAACACAGGTGGGTTCTGTAAATATTGCTTGATCTGTTCAAAACCAGCTTGGCATTGGCCGTCCCATTGAAATTTCTTTCCTTTCTTCAGGGGACCAAAGAGTGGTTCACAAGTCAAGGTTAATTTAGAAATAAACTGTCTTATGAATTGCACTTTACCCAGAAAGCCTCGCACCTCCTTTTTGGTCTTCGGTGGTGGCATTTCTAAGATGGCCTTGATTTTGGAAGGGTCGACTTTGATACCTCTCTGTATGATCAAGAACCCCAGCATTTTCCCTACTGTAACACCGAAAGTACATTTATGAGGATTTAGCCGCAATCGAAATTCCCTGATCCTTTGGAAAAACTTTTGCAAGGCGGTGTAGTGGCCCTCTCTTTCCTTGGACTTGACAATCATGTCGTCCACGTGCACCTTAACCTCTTTGTGGTTCATGTCATGCAATATTGTGGTCACGGCCTGTTGATATATAGCTCCAGCATTCCTCAACCCAAATAGCATTACTGTATAGCAATAAGTCCCTCACGATGTGGTGAAAGCAGTCTTCTCTCGGTCTTCGGGTGCCATCACAATCAGGTTGTAGCCCGAGAAGACATCCATGAACGAAAGCAAAGCATACCCCGCTGTGAAGTCCACTAACTCGTCGATATGCGGTAAAGGAAAGACGTCCTTCGGACTGGCACTGTTCAAATCCCTGAAATCCACGCATACCTGAATCTTGCCATCCTTCTTCGGCACCGGAACTATGTTTGCCAGCCAAGTTGGGTACTCAGATACCAGTAGGAACCCTGCGTCAATTTGCTTGGTGACCTCTTCTTTAATCTTGAGGACCCAGTCCGGGCGGATCCTTCTGAGTTTCTGTTTAACGGGTCGGACCTCGGGGTCAAGAGGGATCTGGTGCTGTACAATCTCAGGATCGATTCCAGGCACGTCTTCGTAGGACCACGCGAAAATATCTTTGAAATCTTTTAATAAAGCGACTAAGCGCTCGCGTTCCTCCGAAGACAACGTGGACCCGATCTGGACCAACTGCGGGTCCTTCTCAGTACCAATATTAACTATAGTGATTTCATCAACCAAGGGTTTAACAAATCTCTCCTGCTCTTGATCAATTAAACGTTGTAAAATCGGAGGAATTTCTTCCTCGTCATTTTCATCAAAATTTTGAAAGTTCTAATTAATACAATAAATCAAAGGCACAAAAAAGTACTCAGAAGCCACAGCCATTTCATTCTCATTAATCATTTCCAAATCGTTCGATTCCTCTGTTACAATAGACTCAAAAGAGAAAGAAAAAAACGACCTAGACAGAACTGTGGCATTTGGGTTGTCACCCCCAGGAATACTGGACACAGACTTAGACAAGCTAGAACCTGATTTTGACTCCACAGACTCGTTGGAATCAGATTTCGGCTTATTACCTGACCCGGTGCTGCTTGATAAAAATCCCTCCTTGTACTGCCAGATAAAGGAGGGTGCGATGGATGCATCCAAATGTTTGAAGGCGAGCTCGCAGCCGTTTCATTCCCAATCATGGACACCGAGAAGTTATCCCATAAGCACTTCTGTACGATCGGAGGATCTGAAAGTAAACAGGCCAGCACTACCCCCATTTCAATCTCGGTGTTCTCAGAATCCACTTTCCCACACTACTCAACTTCGGTTGATGAGTCTGTCTGCTCCTCGGCAATGTCATCCCCAGATAAGTGCAGGTCAAAGAAGATCTCAAACCCTGGCAAGCGATGCTTCTTTGCGTTCAACCACGGCTTTGGGAAGCCACAGAATGGAAAATCCTCCCCCTCCCGGACAAAGCGTCCGTTTAGGGTACCCTGGATGGGTCGGTGCATTAACTCATAAGGCATCCCTGCTTGCTTTGCTCTAGCCCTCCTGGCCATCTCCTTGCCTTTCCTCACCCAGTCCTCTTTGGTGAGCAGATAACCCAAACCAAAGGTATGTGGATTGTGCAGTACTTCGGCCGATACTGCAATGCCCTTCCGGCTACTCTTCCCTAATCCCATCCCGGGGATGTGTTGGAGCTTGTTCATGAGGTACACTGATTATGCGCTGACATATAACCCTTCATCAACAGCTAAGATGTTCTGTATGACCTGGGCCTCAGGTAGAGTAAACCCTGATAGGAACACATCCTCCGTATCGTGCTCGATTTCCAAAACTAGTGTAGACACTTCTGGCGGCGGATGGATTGACGAATTCTCAAAAACAATAGCCACCCTCTTCCCGTGAGGGTATTTCAACATCTGGTGCAGGGTGGAAGAGACCGTCTTCACCTGGTGCAGCCACGGCCGCTCTAGGAGTAGATTGAAGGTTACAGGAACGTCTAAGACATGAAAGTCAATCTCATACTGTCCTGGACCAACCTAAGTTTGAATTTTCACAGTCCCCATCACCTCTCTGTTTGTGTTGTCATATGCCCTTATCACCTAGGCTGTTGGCACAAAGTCCGCGGGCTTCAACCCGATCGCATATGCCGTCCTTGACGGGCACATGTTAATAGCGGATCCTGTGTCGACAAGAACCACCGATATCCATTTGCTTCTACATTCCACAGAGATGTAAAGCGGTTTGTTGTGATTCACACCCTCAGGTGGCAGTTCCTTGTCGGAAAAGGTCAGCATCGGGGAAACCCCTCCCGGAAAAACCAATCCTATTGGTTATTCGAGCGCGGTGTCTATTGAGAGTTTGGCCTTGTCCATTGCCTATAAGACAGCTTGTCTATGAACATGTGAAGCCATAAGCAGTCCCCAGATGGCAATGTCTGCTTGTATCTTTTTCAACTATTTTAGCACAGCCTCTTCTTCAAGTAACTTCTCTTTCTGCTTCTCCACCTCCTTGTCCTTTCCGGATGCCTCTGGTTGATCTAGGTGCGGGGGCTTGAAATACCGCCCACTCCTAGTCATATGGTCAACTTCGCCAATGTACCAGGTATCATCCGGTTGGTTACTCCCCCATTCCTCATCGGTGTGGGCAAGACATAGGTCATCGTCTTCCCACCACATTCCATCGGCAGCCGACAGACATCTATCCAGCTCCGTTACGACTGTCCTTGTACCCACAGCACCTTCCGTCCATGTGCTCGTAGCACGCTCCGTTCTTGTGCCCACAGCACCTTCAATCCCCATAGGAGCTTTGGCCTTCTTGGCTCTCTCAGAATCTTCGATCCCTTCCCGTTCTAGCTGCGTCAATGCACCTTGCTGTTCAATATTTCCTACATTCAAAATGCCCAAGTCCCGAGCGAAATTCTTGGCACCGGCGCTCCTCGGCGATGCATTCTGATCCCCGGTCCTTCCGGCCACAATTGATGTCCTTGCCCCTGACGGGCCCTTTTCTAGCTGAGATTCTTCAACAACATCTGGTTGGTCATCAAGCCACCCTATAACCTCTGCTGACCCATCAAAATCAAACCAGTTGACTGTCATGTCTGCTGGATCTTGTTCGTTGGAAAACTAAAGGTTGGCGATGTCCTCTTCCAAATCTGCTAAATCATCTAGCCTCTGATCAAGTCCATCTTCCTGTACTACGCAAATCTCTGCCTCTGTTGGCAATTCCACATTCGGCCTAACCTGGCCCACTGACGTAATGTAGCCACCCGGATTGTATACCTCCTCAGCAAAACTCCCAAATTCCTCAGATCCTGCATCATCAGCCCCACTTTCCTCCGAAATCATCCCTGTTCCATCTTCGATGATCACCACCATTGGTTCAGGTTGGGTTTGAGAGATGTCCAACATGCACAAGTCAGTGCTTTCAGGAATGAACACCTCCGGCTTAGGTAGGTGAGACGGGGCGATATATATGCTAGGGTCATATGACACGACCCCAGTTTGGATTGAGATGATGCGTTTAGGAGGTAGGGCTTGGTTGTGTGGTGGGAGAGGATTGGTTGTGACGTTCGGTTTCTCCGGAGGCACGATCACCCTGTTGTCGACGAGATCCTGAAACTCGTGACACAATCTAAAGCAATGGTCGGTGTCGTGACCATGTTGCTGGTGAAAGGCGCAATATTTGGCTAGGTTATGGGAGGGGGGAAGTGTTTTTGGCAATGGCCGCGGCTCTAGGGCATCAAGTGCCCTTTATTGATTAAAACCCCCAGAGCTTTGGACAGGGGCATGTATAATGGGGTGAAGGTTCTTTGGCCTCCAGGTTGGTACTTGGTTGTTTGTGAGTTGCTTCCGGACACACCGGTGAATGGTGTAGGTGCAAGGGTTCTTGCGGGGGTGGTGGTGACCATGCTCAGTTCTGAGGCTCTGGCAGTTGCAGCACTGCTCGTGCCCGTATTGGCGTTGTGGTTGAAGGTTTTCCTAGGCTGCTCTCTGTCATTGTCAATCAGACCCTGTTTTAAGGCATCCTCGATCTTCACCCCAATCTCATGTAGATCCGCAAAAGTGAGGAGAGGGAGGACAATCATCTTCTGCATGAGCTTGGGCTGGAGGTTGCGCACAACCATTCGTATTTGATCTTTGTCAGTTGGCCTAATGGTCATCATTGAGGCTTTGGCCCTCCAGCGGGTTACGAAGTCAGAAAAGCTCTTCTTCAGCCCCTGTCTAGTCGTCTCAAGATCATGAGTTGTGATCTCGATCTGTGTGTTGTAGGAGTATTAAGCTACGAAGGCCTTGGCCATCTCCTTCCAGTTCCTCTTGACGGAATCCTCCAATTTTGCATACCAAATGGCCACTACACCTGACAAGGTTCGGCCAAACAAAGAAAGCTTCTGCAATATGGATAGGCCCATTGGCCTCTGTATGTCCGAAAATAGCCGCAAATGTACCATGGGATCCCCAGATGCGTCAAAACGGTCAATATGTGGCATCTTAAACCGGTCTGACAGAGTTACATCCGCATCGGTATACCCATCCACAATGTCCGGAATGGACTTCACACCTTGAGATTTCTTGAACAGGTTCTCGAGCTTGCTCACTTTTAATGCTGTGGGGTCCACCTTGAACTCGAAAGGGGAATTCGGTAGATTGATCGGCGTGGGTGCCTTGGATAGTTGAGGTAGAATCGGGGGCGGAGGTGGCCCCGTGGGGATGTCTGTATCCTCCTGGACATTCTGGACATTCGCTGTCTCCCCAGGTATTGGGACTCTAGGTGGGGGAGGAGCTTGGTGTTAAGCAGATGCCCAGTTTGTTGTTGTAGCCTGGCAATTAACTCTGCCTGTAGAGCCATGACCTCAGCCTATTATTTGGCAAATTTTACTTGACGAACAGCGTCCTGCTACATAGTTTTCATACTTTCTTGGAGTTGACGCATCATTTCCTCCATCCTTGCTATATTGCCCTGTTCTGACTGAACTGCCGGTATATCTACCTCTACAGTAGACTCAGAAATCTCAACCTGACTGCTCAAGGACCGCTGATCAGGGAACCGCGGTACCGATACACTGTGCCTCACTGACCTCCGTCTAGCAACTGGGGGTAAAGACTAGAACACTGGTTGTCCGTCTATCAGATCCTCAGATCGATGGAGTCTGCGACCTCTAGTCCAGAGTGCTTGGGGAATATCTGCATGGTTGGAAGCAATTGTGCTAAACTACTCTAGCAAAAAGATAAATGAAGCATAATAAGGAAATAAACAAGCAGAAAAAGCATAACGGCTTAAATAAACACAACACACAGTCGGTATGACAACACAATTGACATTTGTAAGCTGAATATACTGTTCTTAAACACTGATTGTTGTTCCCAAATCACTGCCTCAGATCTGAATCTGATACCCACAGGTAAAATTGATTCCGAAATACTGATACTGATGCCCGCAGGTCTGATACCCAAATTTGTAAACTGATACATGCGTTCCTATAGAGACACACTCTAAAAGCACATAGCAAGCGAGAGCCAAAACACCCCTATGTTAGGGTAAGGTTTCCCTGTCCTATTTTGTCAGGAGCTAGGGTTTCACTACGCACACTGCGGTTTCAAACAACCTATAATCGGGTAAACAACCTGTCCTAGTTTGGAATAGTCACTATGGATTCCGAATATGCACTAGGTCGAATGGTCAAAAAGGGTGCCCTGGTAAAAATCGGGGTTTGTGTTCCCATCGTGGCAGAGCCCGTAACCGGTCAGCCTTATGACATGCTTCTCAAAGCGAGCCTCCGGTAAACCGTTCAAGAATAGCAGATGGCAAACACGGTGTCCTAGGCGCACCAATGCAAATGCAATGCAAAGAAATACATAAGTGTAGTCAAAACAAGATATCATGATCCTAGTTCATGTTAAGATGGCTAATGCAACACATGCAAGAATGCAACTAAGATAGACCCGGTTATTCTAAGATGGCATATGAGATGCGACAGATAACATGTATTCAACTTGGAATTGAAATACAATGCAGTTAGTATGATACGCCGAGCCCGGTACATGCAAGACAGATGAATGGATGCAAACATGCGAGCATAAGGATGCTAATTGAAACATGTCCTAAGACTAACCATCATAAGCTGGTAAATAAAAGGGAGAAAGGCGTGAGGTTGGAAGACATGCATCACACACACGCACACTTATTAAAAAATTTGCCCTCTCGACGAAGGGTCCGAATAAATAATACAACATCAACTAGCTAATCTAAGCAAATCTAATTAAACTAGTTATTACATAACCAAAATGAATAATAAATTACAACTAATTATTACACAACTCTAATTAATTAACAAACTAACTAAGTAAGCAATTAAACTAGCATGCAAACTACATGAATGTGGACTGCCTCAGCTCTGCCATCAATGATAAAGGATGCATGCATGCTCGAGACGCCTTGTCGGGAAATCCATTGCGATGCCCCAACTCGCCTTTGTTTGCAATTGACCTCAGAAACTTGCACAAAGCTCCAGAGAGATGAAACTCCACCCTAGGAATCAGTGGGAAGGCTGTCGACCAGCTTATGGGCATAGGAGACCATCTGTTGACCACCTTTTGTGGTGGAAACCAAAGAAGGTGGTCGGCCTGCAAGAAAACCTGGTCGGCCGACCAGTTTCTTTTCCTGGATTCTGTTTTTCTGCAACAAAGGGAAAGAGAGAGGCACGACCAGGTATTTGCAACACATGTGTGCATGACCACTCTCCCCATCATTGCATAAGCTCTAGGGAGTGTAGTCCTCGACCCTCGGGCCACCAATCACGCATCTCGATGCATGATAGCCGAGGAACCGAATTGCACAACAAAATATAGAATGAGTGAACATATGGATACATAAATGCCTAAACTCCATCATGTGTAGTCAAGAGTGTCGGCGACCGGGAATCAAGGCACGTTTCATCACTTTGAGTACGAAACGTCTCTCGTTTCCCGTGTTCGGACAAACTCTTATTCCGAACACAATGCAACAAACAATGGCATGCACAATGCGACTTTAAGTATGCAACTTAAATGCTATGCCACTAAGTGATTCAAACATGCAAAGGGTGACATGCAAACATGCAACTAGCATACACAATGCTATGAACTAACAATGGCATACTCAATGCACGACAACACAAGCATGCAACAATATGAACAACACCTTGCATACACAATGCAAATGGACATGGCATACACAATGCTCGATGGACTTAAACCAAAATGGGCTGACCTCAGTCATGCCCAAATCAATGGCCAAACATGATGAAAACAAGGCTCCAAAACTCATGCTAGCATACACAATGCAAGGACCTAAGCCCAAGGGCACAAAATGCAACTTTACAAAAGCATTGAAAGGACAAAATATGGCATACAATGACACATGTTCCAGCTCTAAAATGACATACAAAATGGCTCAGAATCATGCAAACAACTCACACAACGCATGTTGAACAGCTCAAGCATTGAAACTAGTGAAGTGCATTGTACTATAGGCATGCAAAACGATGCTAAAATGATGAAAACAACTCCAAACAAACCCTATATAGGTCCAAAACAATAGCAAAATGGGTTGGGATGATGGCTTGAAAGGCATAAAACTGAAGCTCATGGAATGGCTCGCAAATAGGGCATAAATGCATAACTCTAAAGAGCACTTAAAGCATGAAAACATGGGAGTGTAACAGCCCTATAAGCTCTGAAATATCATGCTCAATGATGCTAAAACATACAAACACCTCAAGTTAAGCATGCAAGGGGGTTCAAAACTCAAGGCTAAGCAAGGCTATTACACTACAACCAAACTTCGCAAGCATCATTCGGCCAAGGGACCTCAAAAAAAAGCTAAGGCAGCCCAAAATATGAATGAAATCAGTTTGGAGCATGGCCAAAATATGCTAGGATGGTGGGCCAAAACAACATGCATTGTGAGCTAGTGAACATGAGTTACACTACAAGCATATGCAGCATGTGAAGGACTATGAAACCAAGCAAAAATAGAGTCGTGGCATGCCAAATGATGGCCAAAAACCCACTGAAATAAGACCAATACATGCAAGAATGACAAGCTCCTTTGATAAGCCATGAAAGAGATTACTCTACACATGCAAGAAGCAAGCAAAAGGGAACCAAACCAGCCATGGTCAGAGCATAGGCAGGTCCTATAAGTCACCAAAAAGTGCCTGAACTAGGCCTCCAAATGGTATAAACATATGCCCCTTTGGTAGGCCAAAAAAGCTAGTAAACAAGACAACAAGAGAGAGGGTCACCTTTCTCTGATTTAGGCCCTCAAACCCACATTCTCACCACTAAAAATCCACTAGATTTTAGTGGTAGGAAGGCCAAGCCAAGACTGGCTCGAATGCCTTATGGCATGGCACAAAACAAAGTTAAATAGAGCATGCAAGAGGGTAGATGACCCCCAACCCCAAAAGGGCCTTAAACAAACATAAAAATCACTTAAATATGAACCTTTTTTCAGTTGACAACAAAGCTCAAATAAGAATGAAAATGAGGTTAAGAAAAGGATCAAAATAATGCTTAAAAGAGGAAAAAATGATTACCCTTGAAGCTCAGCAAAAACCAGCAGATTTGGGACCAAAAAACTAACTCCTCAACCTCTGAAAATCCCCTCCAAGAACCTTAGCTCAATGGTGGAAGTGTATGGCTATGAGGTGTAGTGTAAAAGGGTCAAGGACAACACACTTTTGGCCCCAAAATGTAGAGATATAGAGAGAGACATCTTTTTTCTTAAACCAAAATCTGAACCTGGTATAAGGAGAGGGAGGGCCTCTCTTATAGACAAACAAGGCCAAAGATTCTTCAAGAAGCTAAAAACAAGGCTCAAGATCCTCCATACACGTGTATGGAGGATACAGTCTATGCCTTCCAGCTGGCACAGCTGGCATGCACTCAGACAGACAAAGCTGGAGGGAGCTGGCCGACCAAATAAGGTGGTCGGCCGACCACTTCCCCTAGTCGGCCGACCAAGGCAAGTGGTCTCCCAAAAAAAAGGTGGTCATCTAGTGCAATTGGTGGTCTCCACACTGAAAGCAAGTCAGTGGTATGGTGCGAAACCAACAAATTTGGCCCAAAGATCAAGAAAACCAGCTTCCCGACAAGAAAATCGACTGGTGCGGAGAAAGTGGTCTCTAAGGAGGAAAGGTGGTCTCCCACCTTTGTACCACCTCCCAAACAAGGAAAACATAGTTCATGCCAAAAATTAACCAACACAGATGCAATCCAAGAGTTCGGGGGGCATAACGCGCGGCCGGGTGCCCTGAAAACTGGCTGTTGAGCACCAAAAGTGGCATACGGCCACAAAAGTGGTCTCCCGAACCACAGCGTCCCTCTAGACAGAGGAAACAAGGTGTGTTCCAAAAACAGTGCCAAACGGAGAATGTTAAGCGGTCCCCAACTGAGGCGCACGGTCGACGGCTCCAAAAACTGGAAACTGGTCTCCAAATGGGAACAGTGGCTTACGACCACGAAAAGTAGTCTACGACCACTGAGAGATAGTCTACATGACCTCTCCCTCCCTCCAGGAAGAGAAAACAAGACTTAGTCCGCAGACCGAGTCAAAGTATAAAGAGTCCCGAGGTACGGAGGTGAGGCTCTCAACCAAGAACTCCGAAACCTTTAAACGAGCACAACATGCGCAATCACCGAGCGCTCAATCGATTACATCTGAGTCTTAAAGTCGGTCAAAAATGGGTCGTCTACACACGTTTTGATTAGCATACCTTATGTTTGCATGTTTGCATCATTCATTTGTATTGCATGCACCGGGCTCGGCGCATCATTCAAACTGCATTGTACTTCAATACTTATTTGAATATGTGTTCAAAGCATGTTATCAAATTGTTGCACTCATATGCCATCTTAGATAACCGAGCCTATTTAATTGCATTATTGCATGTGTTGCATTAGGCATCTAGCATTGTTAGGATCATGCATTGTTTCTAACTAGATTTTTGTTTTCGTTCGGAGTACACTGTAAGTGTTACGCTTTAGCATGCTTGCATGAGTGTGATTGTTGCCATGATAGCATGCTTGCCATGAGGCTATTTGCTTAATTGTTAAACTGCATGAATGCCTGTGAGTGAAGGCTTGATTGCCTGAATTGGAATGACTCGATGATTGTGAGTTTCAAGCCTACTTTGCGAAGTGACAAATCATATTTTTAAGCCCACTTGAGGGTGGCAAATCCGCACTTTAGCCTACTTGCGAGTAGCACTTTCAAACCATTTTCAAAAACAAATACGAGTTGTTTTGTTCCAATCCTCATGATTGAGTCTATACTTGTATGTGTGTGCCACATAGTAAAGTTAGATTAATAATCGAAATAAGAACACATGGTTTATAAAACAACATATCAAGCTTAGTAGAGGCCGATCCTTTGATCGGGCGAGCGGAGGTGCTCATTGCATGACCTTCCCCTCTCGTACCCAAGTTCCCGAGCTGAGGCAACTTTGGTGATGACAGACATGTGGCCTTTGGCATGAGTCAGGGTTTCTTAAATTTCCCAAAAATAAAATATTTAGGTGGCGATTCTGTAATCTGGCAAAACAGTCCAGTTTTGGCATTATTTGATCTAAAATCAATTTTTCAAAATGATTTGCTGGATTGGACTCTTTGGTGCTTATCAGTCTCTCATTGCACTTTGGGAGATTAGATTCAGAACCGTGACAGGAGTCCGAACTGTAGTAAGACCAATTTGCACCCTCTCCGAAAAGCGGGCGCGCGAAGAAAGTCGGGTCTACAATTTGAAGCTAACTAGGCATACAAACCAGACACAAGGAGGGGAGGCTAACCCCTCCAATTTTGGACTTCAAAACAAGATTTTTATCACTGAAAAACCTTTGAAATTTAGTGGTTAAAAAGGCCAAAAAAATTGATTTGAAAGTGGTGAACAAAGGCACAACAGCCTTACAAGCAAAGAAGCAAGAAGGGGGAACCACTCCTTAACTGAAAATGACCTCAAACCACCACTTTTAGGCAAAAAAGAATAGAGTTTTTAATGGTCCAAAGGCAGGCCAAAAACAGTTAAAAAATAGTGGAAAGAGAGAGGAAAACAATTGTGCAAAACAAGCTTAAAAGGAGTGCTATACCTCTTGAAGCCAAGACACAATTGAAGCAATAAATCAAGCCAAGACCACCTTTTAGAGCTCAAAGAGGGTCCCAAGTAACCTCAGCCCAAAGATAAGTAACTTTTGTTAAGGGTTGATAGGCAAACTTGAAGTGTATCTACACTTGTATGCACAAAAGTTCAAGAGAGAGAGAGACTCCCAAAATTTTTTTAACCTTGAAAACAATAGAGAAGGTCCTCTATATATAGAAATATATGGCTTCAGGTCAAAAATATCAATATAGGACAGCTAGAGCAGTGTGGAACAGCTGGAGGAAAAATATCTGCACAAAAAATTGATTTTTGACACCAGTGGCCAGCAAACCTCATCCATGACCTGGAAACATCATCAATGGCTGGTACATGGCCGGCCAACTTCATCCATGGCTGGCACATGGCCGGCAAACCTTATTCAATGGCTGGCTAGAAAATCTATTTTTTGGGCCTGACTTCAAATGGGCATATCTCCTTCATCGGACTCCTTTGAAGGTCATTCTTGAGTCTAAATTGAAGCTCCGGAAGTCTACTTTCCAATGGTGATAGCCTCACATCAGAATTCCAAGTGTACAAAGAGATATGACTATTTTAGTGAAGACTGCTCAGTTTTGGTCCTAATCGGATTGATGCCTAACTTCTCCGAAACTAGTTTTCTTCCCTCCTCTCCTATTTTCTTTAACTCCAAACCTTTAAATAAGGTGTTTTGAAAGATTTTTCAAAGAGTTCACCTCTCTTTCATTTATTTCCACTTTGTCCTTGCTCAGTTTACCGAAAAGCGTAACATTTAACGAAATGCGAGCCTCGGAACATCCTAGAAACTTTTTTCAAAAATCTTTTGAAAGAGAGGGTTTTAAGGTCTAAAATAATTTTGGTCAAAATAGTTTTGGTCCAAAATGGGGTGTAAGGTTGGGATTTGAAGCTCCTCTTGCTGAAGAAATCAAACATTTGCACAACAATAGCCTTCATCCTCGAGTAATCAACCTGAGGTCCCAAGTCTTAAGGGCGGTCAAAAATGGGGTGTCTACAGTTGCCCATCTTTGATAGAGCTCAAAGTCATGAAGTGACGTGAGTGAATGTCAAAGCCCGAAAACGACCCATTTTGACAAGGCCGTAGGACTTGGGCAAACAAACAAAATGCAGATGTAGTTGGTTGAACCCGAGAGTTGCCTGCATATCCCTTTGCAAGGAATCAAACCAACGTAGTTCAGGGGCAGGATACAAATGATACACAATAAAACGAAACGATGTAATGATATACAAGGTAGCGAACTAGTCAAACCACAAGCAGTGCAGAACCACACAAATACCATAAAGAGATGGAGATACAAATCAAGCTGCGTTTAACATAGAAAAGAAGTGGGCACAACCAAACAACGCCTAACACAGGCTAAGTGCCTACATCCTTAATACTGGCCTCAGCGCAGCATGGATGCTTACACATAACAAGACCATGTTTCAACATGAAAGGGTGCGAGCACATGCAAAACTATGTGTTTTGTAGAAAGAGAAAGTGTACAAGTAATTGGGTGGGATGATATAAATAAGGAATGATCTGCTGAGGAAAGATGATGATCCTAAAAGTTGAATGCAACAAAACAAAATACAATGCAATAGACGCAATGGATGTAGTAAATAAGGCATAAGCCGAGCCACATTTTACCTACAAAAGGTATTGACACAAAACAAACCACGTCTAACACAGGAAATGTGCCGAAACCCTCATACCACAATTCTTGCAGAATAGGCGTGTACACATGTAGAGCTATGTTTTAACGTGAAAAGGTAT
Source organism: Camellia sinensis (assembly GCF_055761805.1). Taxonomy (NCBI): domain Eukaryota; kingdom Viridiplantae; phylum Streptophyta; class Magnoliopsida; order Ericales; family Theaceae; genus Camellia; species Camellia sinensis. The sequence goes on from NC_138965.1 coordinate 91,988,195, forward strand.
GCGCACATGTCAAACCAAGCTTAACATGGAAAGAATGCAGACAATAAAATGGTATGATACAATAGATGTGTGCAATAAATTCTATATGCAATAGAAGTGATAGATGTGATGCAATAGATAATAAATGTGATGTAGCAACTAGGAAGTGAAAGTACCATATAGGGACAATCGACGATGACTCACCTTATGTTGCTGGGGATCTTCCGCTTTTTCTTGGTTGCACTTCCAAACCACAAGTACTACTTTTCTTCTTGGCCATGTTCGCAATTTTCTCCATTTTCTAACAGGATGACAGACTAGGTTGGTTTAGTATCCAGAATTGAGGCGCAACGAGCTACCTCAACGTATGGGGCTACCATACAGATTTCAAGCTGAGGATACACCCTTGGGTATTTAAACCAGACTTTAGTCTCAGAAATTTTGAACCTTTGCATTCTAGGCCTCGGCAATTCGAACTCTAATTTCCACCGTCTCAGTTGGTTTCCTAGTAACTCACTGCAAACATAGGTAGGTGCCTATACCAAACCACCGGAAGTCGTTCGGGCACGACAAATACCAAAGGAATTGCACCTTTAGAGGATTTAAGGTCTCTTAGACTAGAGGAGTGCACAAGAGAGTGCGATGCTCAAGAAAGTGAGAGTGTAAATCGCACAAGAAAGTGCAAATATGTCCAAACACACCTCATGCAAGAGCAGAAAGAGTGTAAATTGCACAATTAAGTGTGATGCGCAAAAAAGCACGAGTGTAATGCACAAAAAAGTGCGAATACGTCCAAACGTGTCTCACGCGAGAGGAGAAAGAGTGAATAAATGCACAAGAAAGCGCGAGTGTAAATTGCACAAGAAAGTACGAATACGTCCAAACGAGCCTCACGCGAGTGGAGAAAGAGTGAATAAATGCACATGAAAGCGCGAGTGTAAATTGCACAAGAAAGTGCAAATACGTCCAAACGCACCTCACGCGAGTGGAGAATGATTGAATAAATGCACAAGAAAGCGTGAGTGTAAATTACACAAGAAAGTGCGATGCGCAAGAAAGCACGAGTGTAACGCACAAAAAAAGTGCGAATACGTCCAAACGCGTCTCACGCGAGAGGGGAAAGAGTGAATTGAAATGCACAAAATAGTGCGATGTATGGTGAAATGTACAAAATAGTGCGATGTAAAGTAAAATGCACAAAATAGTGCGATGTAAATTGAAATACACAAAAAAGTGCGATGAAATGCACAAGACAGTACGATGTGAGATGAAATTGTACAATAGATGCACTGAGTGAGATTATTGTGCTATAGATGCATAGAATGATATTATTGTGTGATAGATGCAGAGAATGAACAAATAAACAAGGCTTACAAATCAATACAGTGACAACGCATGTTCCATGCAAGATAAACAACCGATGCATGATGTTAATTGAAAGCATGTTCTGTGCAAGAGACAAAAGCATATTCTCTACAACAATGAAAGCATGTTCTCTGCATGAAACAAGAGCATATTCTATGCAACAGTGAAAGCATGTTCTATGCAAAACAGAAAGCATATTCTATGCATGATTAGAGGCATGTTCTATGCAACATTGAAAGCATATTCCATGTATGAATCATAACGATGCAAAACATGCGTGCAACATAAGCATATGTAAAAATACACAGTCTACACATTAGAAGAGAATCGAATATGTGCTTTGGTGCCTCCGATTTACATCTCAGAGGACTTTACAACATGCTCAACTCAAAAAAATACACCTGTTCATATTGGCAAGGGGTAATATTTACATGCTGCTTTAATTGCCATTCTGACTTGAAGTGGGCATGAGCTCGGGATAGAGGTACACTCATATTCCAGAGCAATGGCAAGGCCTGGTGAAGGTGCATCTGAAATGCAGACTTGGAATTTGCTAAAATTAAAACACACTTAGATGCTCCAATTTTCCCTCTTTTTTTTTGCTTTATAGTTCGAAACCCATACAGTTTCAGATAGGTCCTGGTTCGACTATTCTCTCTTGATCGGGGGTGGACCTTACACTTTATGAAATAAAGAATCATGTTTTGCACATATGTTGAGAATGGCATGACACTTTGAGCATAAAACGATTTATTTTTTTGAAATTGAAATTGAGAAAGAGTTCTTGACCAGGTATTGAGCCTACGAATGACCATAGTCAAAACGACTCAACAAAAGGAAAACAAAGTAAAACAATACATCTATTGATACTCAAAATGACTTAAACAAGAATCAAAACAGACAAAAACAACAAACACAACACTCGGATATGTTCCAATGACGAGAGACCTCTCGGTTCATGGGGTGCCTACTCCTCTGGGTATTATTTCCCACCCTTTCTTATTTGTGATTCTCACATCACTTTAGAACTCATTCTCTTTTTCTCTAAAAAGCCTTTTTCTCACTTTTTCTCTTGGTGCACATCTCTCTATTCTTTAATCTCTCTTATTTTTTTATTCCTCCCCTGGGTGGTTGATGGATAAGCAAGAAGTTGTGGGCTCTTGCCCCTAGTATTCTACTAGATTCTCCTTCTTTCGCTCACAACTAGTGAGCTTTCCCACAGAGGGGTTGTGATGCGACTAGATGTGCAGCAAATTTGTAACTGACATCGGTTGACAATGCCCTTGGCTTAGGTTGACGGAGATGAATTATAGCATGTTCCACCGGCCATGCATACAATTGATTGCACTCACACACTGCCCTTTCTACGTTCCCATTCCGGGTCAGACGCCAATTTGGGTGTAATCTTCCAGATAAGGGAATCGAATATCCAGCTCCATTTTCAGTTCATGCTTTGCACTTGGCTTGGTACCTCGCTGCTTGGAGGATAAGAGAGCTTTTGGCCCCTGTGGCTAACTTCAGTTGTGCCCTTTCTTGCAAGTACGTTGATAACACGAAAAAGCCAAAAAAACCTGACTCAAACATGCCCCTAGTTCATCATTTTGACCATTTTTTTGTTTTTGGCTTTCTACTAAAGCAATTTTGATCAACATGAAAGCTACATTAACATGCTTGTTCGACTTTTCTGATTTGAAATCATGCAAGTCAGGTTGTGAGCAGTGAAAATTTTCCTTTTTTGGGTCCAAGAATTGATCCAGTTTTTTTTTTAAAAAAAGGAATAATTTTCAAGAGAATTAGTCAACTTCATTAAAAATCTTCAAAACTGTTTTTGCAAATGGCCATTGCTCAACCAACGCGGAATCTACTCTCGAGATGCACAATCCTAGATCTGAACTTGATTTGTCTTGCAGCTGAATCTTGTAACGGAATAGGACAACCGAATTTGAACAAAGATGAGCACGAAGATGAGCCAATTCGCACATGGAGAGGATAGCTGAGTTTGAACAAGGATAAGCCAATCAACATGGATGAGCCAAGTAGGCTAAAAATGATTGGGGCCGAACTTTAGGATGAAGTTGCCTACGTAGCCCAAAGATGGGAATCAAGCTGTACGTAGTTCCGGGTTGAGGGTCACTTGGGTATTAACACTCTCTTTTTACAACTTTTTCCAAAGCCGTCCTTTTGAGTTTTCAACCTTGCGAGCTTTGTTTTTCTTTTCTTTTCATTTCTTTTCCTTTTGTTTTCTTGTCTTTTCTTCTTTCTTCTTTTTTGTTCTTTTCTTTTTTTTCTTACTCTAACTTTTGCCTGAGTCGCCCTTCTGGGTTTTTGGCCCAATGAGCCTCTCAAGGATGGAAAAGTTTAACTTGTCCATATTGAATGGTCTCAGGATCTCTAGCCATATGAATCCATGAAAATGGTTGTTGTTGCTGACTAAATAGTCTTGATGATATAAGAGCTCATCCAATTGGGTCTGAATTTGCCCCTAGTGTTGTGGATAGGAACTCGATTGTCCTTCAACAAAAATTTTCTTCTCTCAGATTTTGGGATTTGGCTTTCTTTCCGATCTCCATTGGCTTGAGAAATGGCCCAGTTTTGAACCTTCGAGCACATCTGACATTTTTGCACCTAGTTCAAGAGCCACTTCTGATCTAACTTTACAAGTTTCCTTTGATCACATCTGACCTTATTGCCCCTAGTTCAAGAGCAGCTTCCAATCCTGCCATACAAGTTGTAGACACCCCATTTTTCACCGTCCAAAAGACTTGGACGTCATCGTTTGTGCACTCGATGATTGTGCTTGTTTGTGTTCGTTTAGAGCGCCTGAAGTCCTCAGAAAAATGCCTTGTCTTTGAGCCTCTACACCTTATATGTTTTGTGTATGTTTTTGGACTAAGAACTTGTTGCCTCTAGCCTAGAAAAGTGGGTGACCAGTCGGCCAACCCTAGAATCTATCGGCCATGGCTTATGCTTGTCGGCTAACAGTGGTAGCCGACGGCCAATGGTCTCTTTTTCCAGATATTTGTTACTAGTTGTGCCAGATGTTGCTCACTGAGCTGCATATTCATACACATGTATGGTGAGATGTATCTAAGATCAAGACTTGTTTTTCTATAAAAAGGGGGGTTCCTCCCCCATTTTTGAGGGTTAGAAGATTTTGGACCAAAAATATATATATCTCTCTCTCTCTCTCTCTCTCTCTCTCTAGCTTTCTCTCTCTCACTTGATATTTTGTGCTTGATTGCCTAGTTCCTCCACACTTTTTCACACCAACCCTTAATCAAACTTGACCACCATTGAGGTGAAGTCCCTTGGAGTCTTGTTTGAGCTTTGGAAGGAAGTTTGAGCTTGGATTTGTGCCTAAATTGTACTTTGCTTCAAAGGTAGAGCACTTACCTTATTTAAGCTTATTGTGCATACTTATTTTCCTATCTTTCTCAGCTGTTTTAAGGCTATTTTTGAAGTGTAAAAAACTCTGTTTTTGTGACCTAAAAATGGTGGTTTGTGCCTTTTTGAGTTAGGAGGTTGTCTACCCTTTTGGCTCCTTAGCTTGTTGAGCTTTTTGTTCTATTTTTCCTTATTTTCAAATCAACTTTTTTGGGCCTTTTAACCACTAAATCTCAGAGGTTTTTTAGTGGTAAAAATAAACTTTTGAAGTCCAAAATTGGAGGGGTTAATCTCTCCTTCTTGTGTCTTGTTTCCATGCCAGGTTAGCTTCATGTGTTAGCATATTTTTCTAGCCTAACTTAGCTTTAGTCCTGCATGTTTTTGCCTCTGTTTTGGCCTTTTCTAGCTGTATTTTGGGCTGGTTAATTTAGTTGAGGCTTGTGTTGCATGGTTGTAGTATTAATTCCTTCACTAGCTTAGTGTTTTAATACTTTGATCACCATTGTTTTGAGTTGAAAGCATGTTTTAGTGTTGTTTTGCACTCTATTTTAGCACTTAAGATCTTGGGAATCTCCCTCCATTCTTCACTCTTTTCATTTGCTTTGAAAGTGATTTCAAACCACTTATTTGCCTAAGTGTGGAATTGAGGTGTTGCACCTAATGGTTTAATCCTTTAGGGGGTTCATTACCAACAGTGTAATGCCTCTTTCATGCCCAAAGCAACTTGTTGTTTGAGCCATCTCTCCATTAGAGGACACCTACCAATGGACTTAATCGATTAAAGAATGAATCGGTAATGTAAAATGAGTAAATAAAATGAACAAGTAAAAGAGGTAAGATAAGCATCTTTCGTGTTGCATTGCATATGTTTGAATCGGACCTTAATTCGAACGCAAGGAAAATGGGTTATTTCATACTCAAAAGTGATGAAATGTGCCACTTTCCATTGTCACCATCACCCTTGATCATGCATGAAAGGGCGGTGGTCTTTTTGAGTCTTGTTGTGCGTTCATTAAGCTTGGTTCCTTAGCCATCATGCATATGAATTGCTTGGTTGATGGTTTGAGGGCCAAGAGTTACACTCCTTTGAGCTTGTGTGATGATAAGGAGCGTAATAGTACAAACACTCCTTAAGAATACACTACTTTGCCTCTATTTGCTCTCTGTTGCAGCAAAAGGAAGTTCAGGGCAGGGGTGGCCGACTAGCCATCAGCAATGGCTGACGGCCACCATCAGTAGCCGAACGGCCAGTAATGGTAGCCGAGGGCCACTAGCAGTAGTTGACCGGCCATCAATGAAGAAAGTTGCTCAGTGTGATGGAAAAGGGGAGTAGAGGTGCTCTAGAAGTTTGTGGCTTCTTTGGTGTTCAAGTGTGCAAACAGAGTCTTATAGCAGTGAGGCAGTGGCATTTTCGAGTAGAAACCAACTGAGCATGCATATGTCCCTCGCCCCCCGAGGCCATTTAGTTGCTTTGCTTAGCTGATTAACGGTAGATAGTTAATTATTTAATTGCTTTAGTTAGCTTAGAATAGCTACTTAATTCAAGTGTGTAATTAATTAGTTAGTGTAACTAGTTATTCGATTCCGATTTGTAATAATTAATTAACTTAGAATAGTTAGTTAATTCATTTCAAGTGTTGTAATAGTTAACGTAGCTAGTTGCTTAGCTTGTTCATTCGGACCCTCTTTCGCAAGGGCGCAATGTTATAATAAGTGTGTGTGCGTGTGTGTGCGTGTGTGCATGTTTTCCAACCCCACATCTTTCTCCCTTTTATTTAATCTCTTTTGATGGTTAGATTAGGGACATTTTCAATTAGCATGCCTTATGCTCGCTTGTTTGTATCCATTCATTTGTATTGCATACACCGAGGCTCGGCGTATCATTCAAACTGCATTGTACTTTTAATACTTCTTCGAAGACTTGTTTCAACGGCATGTTGTTCAAATCGATTCATATGCCATATTAGTAGCTGAGCCTATTAATTGCATTATTGCATGAGTTGCATTAGGCATCTTAACATAGTTAGGATCATGCATCTTTCTAACTAGTTTTTTGTTTTGGCTTGGAGTACTCGGTGAGTCTTTATGCTTTAGCATACTTGCATGAGTGTGATTGCCATATTGCCATGCTTTGCATGCTTTCCATGAGGCTATGTGCTTAAATGCTAAACTGCACGAATGCTTGTGGATGAAGGCATGTTGTTTGAATTGGAACAATTGAACGAATGGGCATTTTGAGCCCACTTTGTTGTGGTAAAATCCTGTTTTAATCCCACTATGTTTGGTGGAAAATCTGCATCTTTAAGCCCACTTGAGGGTGGCAAATTCAAACCATTTTCACCAAAAAAACACGACTTGAAATGTTCCAGTTCTTGCGATTTAGTCTATATTTGCTTGTGCGCATCACATAGTAAGGTTAGATTAATAACCGAAATAAGAACTTATAAGGTTTATAAAATGACATATCATGGTTAGTAGAGGCTGATCTTTGATCGGGCAAGCAGGAGTGCTCAATTCATGACCTTCCCCCCTCGTACCCAAGTTCTCGAGCTGAGGCAACTTTGGTGATGAAGGACACGTGGCCTTTGGCACAAGTCAGGGTTTCCTAAATTTCCCCAAAAACAATATTTAGGTGGCGACTCTGTATCTGGAAAAACAGTCCAATTTTGGCATTATTTGATTTAAAATCGATTTTCCAAAAGATTTGTCGGATTGGACTCTTTGGTAAAATCAGTTTCACATTGCACTTATGAGACTAGATTCAGAATCGCAGGAGTCCCAACTGTGAGGCCTTTTTTTTTCAAACCCTTTCCGAAAGGCGAGGTGCGGACAAAGGCGAGTCCGCAGTTTCTGGCAACTCCGCTAGGGATTTGGAGAACTTGACCCGAACTCATGATATGTTGTTTTATCTGCACTTACATGTTTCTTTGCATTGCATTTGAATTGGGGCGCCTAAGTCACAGTGTTTTCCATCTGCTATTCCTGAATAGTTTGCCAAAAGCTTGCTTGGAAAAGCTTGCCAAAAGGCTGATCAGTTACGGGCTCTGCCACGATGGGAACACAACCCTTGGATCTGTACTACCGCTGTACCGTTGATCCTATTTTCACTTCTCGGTGTCAGGTGTGAGACGTATATTAGGTAGTCTTATTGAGGTACCCTTTCTGACCAACCGACCTAGTTGCATATCGAAAGCCGTAAAGACTGTTCCAAACTAGGACAGGTTGCTCACCCGAGTGCAGGATTGTATGAAATCGCTTGTTTGCGTAGTGAATCCCTAGTTCCTGACGAAATTAGGATAGGGTAACCCTACCCCATCATAGGGGTGTCTTGGCTCTCACTTGCTTGATACGTGCTTTTAGAGTGAAACTCTGCAGAAGTGCATGTATCAGTTCCAAGTCTGGATATCAGTTTGAAGGTATCAATTTTGGGGCAGAAATCAGTGTTTGAGTACAGTTCTCCAGCTTGTGATTGCAATTGTGTGTTGTTTCTATTTGAGTCGAGGTGTGTGCGGTTTCTGATTTTTGTTTCTTTTGCTTTATTTTCTTTTTACAATGTAGTCTTTCACGATTACTTCAAACGAGTCTGTTACCCCCCAAGCACTCTGGATCAAAGTAAGGAGACTTTACCGATATGGGGATCTTGTGGGAGGACAACCAGTGTTTGCTTCACTACCGTCGGTTACAAGACGGAGGAGAGTCAAACATAATTCACCAGTTCGGCAGCTACCTTTATTCAGTGAAGTTCAATCATCTACTTTTATTCCAGACAGAGAGTATTCATTAGTTCCAGTGGCTCAAAGTCCTTCATTCAACATGGAAGATATGCTTCGGCAACTCCAGCAAACTATTGAGGCTATGTAGCTAGATGCTACTTGCCAAGCAAAAGTCACCGCCCGTTGTAGACTCGACTTCTTCACGTCCCCTTGCGAAGAGCTCGAATTGGTTCTACAGTTCGAACTCCTATCACGGTTCTGAATCTAATCTCACAAAGTGCAATGTGAGACTAATAAGCACCAAAGAGTCCAATACGACAAATCATTTAGGAAAATTGATTTTAGATCAAATAATGCCAAAACTAGACTGCTTTGCCAGATTACAGAGTCACCACCTAAATATTTTGTTTTTGGAAAATTTAGGAAACCCTGACTCGTGCCAAAGGCCACGTGTCCGTCATCACCAAAGTTGCCTCGGCTTGGAAACTTAGGTACGAGAGGGAAAGGTCCTGAAATGAGCACCCCCACTTGCCCGATCAATGATCGGCCTCTACTAGCATGATATGTTGTTTGATAAACCTCACGTGTTCCTATTCTGATTATTTAGCTAACTTTACTATGTGACGCACACACAAGTAAGTATAGACTAAGTCATGAGAATTGGAACAAATCAACTCATGTTTGTTTTTGAAAATGGTTTGAAGGTGCCACTCTCAAGTGGGCTAAAACGCGGATTTGCCACCCTCAAGTGGGCTGAAAACATGATTTTGCCACTTTGCAAAGGGGGCTTAAAACACACAATCATCGAATTGTCCTAATTCAAGCAACCAAGCCTTCATCCACAGGCATTCATGTAGTTTAGCAAGTAAGTAAATAGCCTCATGGCAAGTAAGCGAAACATGGCAACACTCACACTCATGCAAGTATGCTAAAGCGTAAAACTTATAGTGTACTCCAAGCCAAAACAAAAACTAGTTAGAAATATGCATGATCCTAACTATACAAGGTGCCTAATGCAACACATGCAATAATACAATTAATTGGCTCAGCTACCTAATCATGGCTTATGAATGCAATAATTTGATACACGTATTCAAAGAAGTGTATTGAAATACAATGCAGTTTGAATGATGCGTTGAGCGTCGATGCATGCAAGACAAATGAATGGATGCACACATGCAAAGCATAAGGTATGCTAATCGAAACATGACCCTAAACTAACCATCTAAAGCGGTTAAGTAAAAGGGAGAAAGACGTGGGGTTGGAAGACATGCACACACTCACGCACACTTATAACAACATTACGCCCTCTCGAAGGAGGGTCTGAATGAATAAGCTAAGCTACACTAAGCTAAGCTAATTATTACAACGCAAAACTAATTAACTATTCTAGTTAACTAATTATTACAAACCAATTGAATAACTAGCCATGCTAAGCTAATTAAAATATTACAAAATGAATTGAATAATTAGCTACGCTAACTAACTAGTAAAGCAATTTAAATAAAGCAAGTAAATGGCCTCGGAGGCGAGGGAGACATGCATGCTCGGTTAGCTTCTTCCCGAAAATTCATCGCCTTGCCATCGATTGCCTCTTTTTGCACTCGCTTTGATCTCTGAAAATTGCACCAACTTCCAGACTGCTTCTGCTCCAACACAAGAACACACTTGCACAAAAATTGATTGGTGGCCGGTCGGCCACAGAAAGTGGATGTCGGCCACCTTAACTGGCCAGTCGACTAGTTTAAGTGGCCGGTCGGCTGCTTTAGGTGGCCGATCGGCCACCCCTTTTTCCAGACTTCTATTGTTGCTGCAACTGAGAGCAACAGAGGCAAAGCAATGCATTTTTCAAGAAATGTGTGTACTGCCACACTCCTTATCATTTCTCAAGCTCAAAGGAGTATGGCACTTGGCTCTCAAGCCACCAACCAAGCATTTTCATGCATGATGGCCAAAGAACCAAGCTTATACATGGTCAAATAATGCACAAATAAGACTTGAAGGACCTCCACCCTATGACGCATGATCAAGGGTGTCGGCGACCAAGAAAAGTTCATCACTTTGAGTATGAAATGTCCCATTTTTCTTGTGTTTGGATTAATGTCCGATCCAAACACATGTAATGTAACACAAACACGCTTATTTTGCGCAAATTACGTGTCATGTTTTGTTTACACATTTTACATTACCAAACCATTCCTTAACCGGTTAAGTCCAAAGTGAAAGTCCTCTAATTGGAAAGAGGGCCTAAGCCACAAGTGCCTTGAGCATGAAAGAGGTCTCATGCTGTTGGTTAGGAGGAATCCTTAAGAGAGGATTAAAACCATTAGGCATATGAGCCTCAATTCCATACTCAAGCCAGCAAGGGGCTCCAAGCCACTTTCAAAACAAATTGAAAAGTGAAGAATAGAGGGAGGTTGCAGACTTTTTAGTGCTGATATGGCATGCAAAATGATACTACAACATGCAAGCAACACATGCACAACATGCTTAAAAGCCAGAAGCATCAAACTAGTGAAGAGCACTACACTAGAAGCATGCAATACCAAGCTCAATTGACCAAACCAGCTCAAAATAGAGCTAAAACATGCCAAAACAGTGGCTAAAACTTGCTGAGATTGAAGCATAAAAGGTTAGAAAAACATGCTCGCATGTTAGCCCGCAAACAAGACTCAAAACACAACTCTCAAAAGCAATGAAAGAGTGGAATAAGTGAGAGTATGACAGAGCTATATACACTGAAATCACAAGTAAAATGATGCTACAACATGCAATCATCTCGAGCAAAACATGCACAAAGCCGCTAAACAATGGACTAGTGAAGACTGTTACACTATAGCCATGCAAAACAAGCCTCGAAGGACTTAACCGACCCAAAACAGAGTTAAAGTAGGTCAAAATAATAGCTAAAACAAGCTGAAGTTAAGTTAACACAAGCTAAAATAATAGGCTAACTCATTGGGCATGCTAGACTAGTAAGCACAAATGCACTACAAGTACAAAAAGCAAGCAACAAGTGCACCAACCAACCCAAAACAGAGTTGAAACATGTCAAATAGAGCCTAAAACATGCTTAGATTAATCTAAGTTAAGCCACAAAATCATGTTACTATGTAATGCTAACAGGCATGGAAGAGAGACACAAGAAGGGGAGGCTACCCCCACCATTTTTGGACTTCAAAACATACTTTTACCACTGAAATAACTGTGAATTTTAGTGGTTTAAAGGGCCAAAAGGTTTAACTTCAACATGCCAAAAGATGATGCAAAGGCTCATACAAATATGCAACAAAAAGGGGAGACAACCCCTTAGCACAAAATGGCTTCAAACCAACATGTTTAGGGCCAAAAATCAAAACTTTTTGCAGTTGAAAACTAGGCTCAAAATAGCATAAAAAGATGGCAAGACAAGCACACAAAGAGCATAAATGAGGTAAGTCTAATACCTTTGAAGCACAACACTTAAACAACCACTTTCTAAGCTCAAATGACACTTCAACAGCCCAAAATAAGTCCCAAGATGCCTCAGCGCCAAGGTGGTCAAACTTAGTTAAGGGGTTGTACGCAAATATGTTGAGAATTTTCACTTTCAAGCACAAAATAGGGAGAGAGATAGAGAGAGAGAGAGAGAGAGAGAGAGAGAAAATTTTGCTCAAAAAAATATCTAACCTCTCAGATGAGGGAGAGACCCCCCATTATATAGAAATGCAAGCCAAAAGCTTGCATTAATCCCTCCATACACATGTATGGAGATGACATTCAGTGATCAACAGCTGGCATAGCTGGCAAAGAAAATATTTGAAAAAGGAGACAAATGGCTGTCAGCCACTTTAGGTGGCCGGCCGGCCACCTCCCCTAGCCGATCGACCACTTCAAGTGACTGATAAGGGGGAAAAGTGGCCGACAAGGGCCAAAATTGGCCGACAAGGCCCTTCTCCCCGCCAGGCAAGAGGCACCAAGGTTTGGCCCAAAAATAAGCACAAAGAAAGGGGGTTTAGAGGCTCACAGACAAGGCGTTCCACCGAGAACTTCAGACACTCAAAACGAGCACAAACAAGCACAATCATCGAGTGCACAAACGATGATGGCTCAGTCTTGAGATCGGTCAAAAATTGGGTGTCTACACCCATCAAGCGGAAATTGCAGCCCAGCAGGCTGAGTTGATCGTTATGGTTCAACAACAACAACTGCAACCTGCAGTAGCCTCCGTATCTCATGCACCCCCAGCAAGAATTCTGGCACCTGGGGTCACAATTAATGTCCAGGAAAATGTGGGCATTCAAGCAGATCCTATCCCACCTCAGACCTCCAAGGCACCCATTTACCCGACAGAGGCGCTGTTTGAATTCGAGGTCGACCTTACTGCATTGAAAGTGAGCAAGCTAGAAAAGCTCTTTAAACGGGCACAAGGCGTGAATTCAATCCCTGATATTATGGATGACTATACTGATTCAGTGATGACGTTGCCAGATAGATTGAAGATGCCACACATAGATTGCTTTGTTGGCTCGGGTGATCCCATGATCCATCTACGGCTATTCTCTGACATCCTACGACCCATAGGTCCCACTAGACTACAGAAGCTGTCACTCTTCGGCCGGACCCTGTCGAGTATAGCGGCCATTTGGTATGCCAAACTTGAAGCCTCTGTGAAGAGAAATTGGGAGGAAATGGCCAAGGCCTTCATAGCACAGTACTACTATAACACTCAGATCGAGGTCACAACTCATGATCGCGAAGCAACTCACCAGGAAGCAAAGGAGGACTTCTCGGATTTTGTTACCCGTTGGAGGGCCAAGGCCTCTATGATGACCATCCGACCTGCTAAAAAGGACCAGATCAGAATGGTGGTCCATAACCTGCAACCAAGACTGTTACAAAAGATGATAGTCTTACCTCTATCTACATTTGTTGACCTCCACGAAATAGTGGTGCAAATAGAGGATACAATGAAGCAGGGTCAGATAGACCATCAGAAGGAGTAGCCTGTAGACACCCCATTTTTGACCGTCCTCAAGACTTGGACGTCACCGTTTGAACACTCGGTGATCATCCATGATTGTGTTCGTTTGGAGTTCCCGGAGGTCTCGGCTCGCGCGCCCTACCTCAGGATCTCCGAACTTGACCGTGTGGTGTCCGGTTTTACACCGAACACTTTTGTTTTGCCTTAGAAGGACAGGGAATGTCTTGTGAGACACCCCCATACACCACCGGCAGTGGCTGGAGGCCACCGGCCGGTCTTTTTCTTCCATCGGCACTTTTGTTTGCCGGTCGGCACACTTTATTGCCGGTCGGCATAATATGTTGCCGGTCGGCACTGTTTTTTGCCGGAATAGCTTTTTTGGGCAGCCGACCACTGTTCCTCCACTTTATGGAGATATTTTGTGCCAGCTGTGATAGCTGGCACCAACTCCTTTCCCCTCCATACACGTGTATGGAGGGATTTCCCCCTAGTCAAGCTTGTTGTATAAGCTTTGCAAGAGGGATCCTTATAAGAGAAGGTCCTCCCTCTTGGTTCTAGTTTAGACTCTTAGAAGCAAAAACCAGCCCTTAACAATATAGATACACTCTATCTCTATATCTCCCTCTTCCCCTTCCTTTGTGTGTGTTTCTTGGCCCAAAAGGTGTGTTTTACCTTACTTTTGCACCATTACACACACTATCACACCTTAGTCCGAGATTGAGGGACTTGGGGGATTTGTTTCTTGAGTTTTGGACTGGTTTTGATCCAAAGAAGGAGGTTAGACCATTTGTTCTTCAAGGGTTCTTCAAGGGTGAGCATCTTCCCTTTTATTCCCCAAACTTGCATTGGTTTTCTACCTATTTTGTTTATTGTTTTGGCTCTTGTGTATAACATAAAAAAGGTTCATATTCTCCTGCTCTAACACTTTCATTGAGGTCTCTTTGTGGTTAGATCGCAAACTCACCCTCATAGGCCTTGTTTGGCCTATTTTGGTACCCTTTTGATAAGGTTTTGTTCACTTCAGCATTTTGATCTTTTGATCACCAAAAATCAGTGTATTTTAGTGTCAAAAAAGTTGGTTTGAAGTCTTGCATAGGGGAGGGACACCCCTCTCCCTTTATGGTTTTGTTCACTTGCTTTTTGGGCTCAAAAGGTTAGCATGTGTACTTGTTGTTTCTTGGCTTCATTTCAGTACTTTTTTAGGCATCTTAGGTCTTACATAATCTCTGTTTTTGGTCGGATTTGGACCCTCTTGCATGCTTGTGATATTTGCTTTGTATTGCTCCATTTTGCTTAAAAGTACACCCCATGATTAGGCCATGATTTTTGTGTGTGTTGGCTTGGTTCCATGGAGTATTTGGCATTATTTTTCCATGTTTAAAATCTGTTGGTTATCAACTTGGTCATGTTTAGCATGTTTGTTAGAGTTGCTTTGTATTTTGGCTTGGAAGCCTTGAGCATTTTGACCTCTAGCATGCATGGTTGTGTTTACCCTTTTGATTTGGCATCATCTAGGGTCATATTTTAGTCCAAGAATCATGCTTGTATGTGTGCATGCATGGCCTCTTTCATGCCTTGAAGATGTGTCCTCTTATGCCTAAGAATGAGCCTTAGTTTGTTTGCTTCATGGGGGATATCTTAGTTGCCATATTAGGAGCTTCTTGGGGTCCTATCTTGCATGCATAAATTCCCTTTTGGGTTTGTTTTGATCATGCCATGAGTGGTCATGGTAATGGGGGTGGGTTGTCTCCTCTTTGTGTCTTAACTTTGGGGCCATGAATTTGCTTGATAACATGAGTTGATTGCCTACCATTTTAAGCACCTTTGGTCACTGTTTTGAGGAGGGTAAGGGTCTGTCCCTTTGTTTTTTTTAAGCCCTCTTGCATGCTTGCTCCATGTTTGTTGGATAGTTGTTCCATTAAGCTTTGTAGCACATCAATTCCATGGTCAATTTGCTTCATGTTTGCATCATGTTTGTATCTTGTGTGCTTGGTATCATACATTTTGTCATCATAGTTGCATATTGCTTGTTGTGTTTTACATCTTGGTGGTATGACACATTTGAGGCTTGTGAGCATTACATGCATTGCATTTACTTGGTTTGGGGTGTCAAACCAAGTGCGGGAGTCAAGGACCATTCATACTTCAAGTGATGTTATGTGCCTTGATCCCCGGTCATCGGGACCTTTGACTCCAATTTGATAAGGCCCCGGTTTTCACGTTATTTGTTGCATGCATTTTCATATCAAATAGCAAATTTGATCCATTGAGTCATCATGCACCTTAGATGACTCAAAGATCGAAGGTCATGCTTCTTTGAGTTCGAAATATGATAAGAAGTAGGACCATGCTTACATGTGTCCAAGAACCCCATGCCATGCATTGTCTGTTCTCTGTTTTGCTGTCAAATTGTCTGCTGCAGGAAGTTTCTGCCGACCGGCAGAATTTAGTGCCGACCGGCACTATCTGGAATGCCGATGGGTCTGATAAAGTGCCGACGGGAATTTTGGAGTGCCGGTGGCAATTCTGTCTGGCCGGTGGTGCTCTGCAAGATGCAGAGAGCTTGCTCCAGCACTTTGGTAATTTTCGGAAAGACAAGCCAGTACAAACAGAGGCGATAAGAGTATAGTACGGGTTTTCCGGGCAGGACGGATTCGAGCATGCATCATCTGCGCGCCCCGAGGCAGAGGCTGTGGCCACCCTCTTCATTCTTTTGCCTCCTTTTTTTTAATTAATTAGGAAATTTTGTAATAATTTTATTTGTTCATTATTTTGGGACTGTAATATTAATTTGGACCCTCCGAGTGAGGGCACAACTGTAATAAGTGTGGGTGAGTGTGATGTATGTCTTCCAACCCCACGTCTTTCTCCCTTTTATTTATCCGCTTTTGATGGTTAGATTAGGGCATATTTCAATTAGCATACAGTATGACAGCATGTTTGCATCATTCATCTGTATTGCATGCATCGGGCTCGGCGCATCATACTAACTGCATTGTACTTTCAATTCCAAATTGAATACATGAATCAGTTGGTTGCATATCGTATGTCATATTTAGGTTAACCGAGCCTAACTAAAATTGCATCTTGTATGTGTTGCATTAGGCAAAATAACATGAACTAGGACACGCACATTTGCTAACTAGTTTATTGTTTTGGCACGGAGTACAATGTAAGTGGTTATGCTTTAGCATCCAACATGCGTGTGAATGTCGCCATAATAGTATGCTTGCCATGCGGCTAAGTGCTTACATGAGATAAACTGCTTGAATGCCTGTGGGTGGAGGTCAAATTGCTTAAATTGGGATAATGCGTTAAAACTGCGATTTTTTTTTTAAGCCCACTTGAAGGTGGCAAAACCTGCATTTTAGCCTACTTACGAGTAGCAAACCATTTTCAAAAACAAACATGGAAATGTTTTATTCTAATTTGAGCGATTTGGTCTATACTTGTTTGCTGCGCGCATAACATAGTAATTCTAAGCTAACAATTGGTTTAAGAACACATAAAGTTTTCAAAAATGGATATCACGGTTAGTAGAGGCCGGTCTTCGGACCGGGCGAAAGGGGGTGCTCATAGCTGACCTTCCCCGATCGTACCCAAGCTCCCGAGCCGAGGCAACTTTGGTGATGACGGACACGTGGCCTTTTGGCACCGAGTCAGGGTTTCCTAAATTTCCCAAAATAAAATATTTAGGTGGCGACTCTGTATCTGGCAAAGCAGTCCATGTTTGGCACTTCTTTCAAAAATCTGTTTTATCAAAACGATTTGCCGGATTTGGACTCTTTGGTTCAGACTTAGAACCGTGACTACGAAAAGTCGAGTCCGAGCTGTAGCGAGGTCCCCACGCGGGCGCTGTTACAGTTTCTGGCGACTCTGCTGGGGATTTTTTTTTTTTTAGAGAGTTTGACTCGAACTCGTGATATCCTGTTTTGATCTCATTTATGTGTTTCTTTGCATTACATGTGCATTGGTGCGCCTAGGAACACAGTGTTTGCCATCTGCCATTCCTGAACGGTTTGCCGGAGGCTTGTCTTGTCAAGGCATGTCCATAAGGCTGACCGGCTATGGGCTCTGACAGTATGGGAACACAAACCCCGGTTTTACCGGGGCACCCTCTTTGACCATTCGACCTAGTGCATATTCGGATCCATAGTGACCATTCCAAACTAGGACAGGTTGCTCACCCAATGTTAGGTTGTTTGAAACCGCTGTGTGCATAGTGAAACCCTAGCTCCTGACAAAATAGGACAGGGAAACCCTACCCCAACATAGGGGTGTATTGGCTCTCTTTACTTGCTATGTGCTGTTAGAATGTATTTCTGCAGGGAAATGAACACACCAGTTTGTAAGTCTGGGCATCAGGCCTGAGGGCATCAGTATCAGCTTTAAGAGAATCGGTTATCTGCGGGAATCAGGGCTCAGTATTGGGAATAGAGATTTTGAGAACAGTGGTCGGTATCGGGGAACCGTGTGCTCGGCTTATTGACTATGTGTTTTGAAAATTCAACTGTATATTATTTGTTTATTTTATGCTGTTGTGCTGCCCGGTTGTTGGTTTATTTATTGCTTTATTTATCTTTTTGCTAGGTAGTTTAGCATCATTGCGTCTAACCCGGTAGACATTCCCCAAGCACTCTGGATCAGAGGTCGCCGGCTCCATCGATCTGAGGATCTGATAGAAGGACAACCAGTGTACCATTCTCTACCCCCGGTTACTAAACAGAAGGCAACTAGGCAGAGGATATCGGTTCAGCAGTCGGTACAAAGGGCTTCATCTACCCCACCTGTGTACAGTAGGGATCAGGATCCCGTTTCACCCACTGAGAGGGAACGCATACCAGCAATTCAACCGGAGCAGAACAGTATGGCCAGCTTAGAGGAGATGGTGCGCCAACTTCAGGAAAGCATGAAAATGATGCAGCAAGATGCTGCCCGCCAGGCAGAATTTGCCAGGCAACAGGCTACCGTTATGAGTGAGCAAGCGGATTTAATTGGGAGATTGCAACAACAAACTGGGGCATCACCTTCGCAGCAAACCCCTCCTCCATTAAGGGTTCCAACACCCGAAGAAACACCAAACGCCCGAAATGTCCAAGAAGATACAGACATCCCAACGGGGCCGGCTCCACCCCCGATTCCGCCTCAACAATCCAAGGCAACCACTCCCATTAATGTATCGGATTCTCCCTTTGAGTCTGAGATAGACCCCATGACATTAAAAATGCACAAGCTTGAAAAGCTGTTCAAGAAGTCTCAAGGTGCGAAGTCCATTCCGGACATTGGAGATGGGTACATCGACACAGCCGTGACGTTGCCAGATCGATTTAAGATGCCCCAAATTGATCGTTTTGACGGGTCTGAGGATCCCATGGTACACCTGCGACTGTTTTCAGACGTCCTAAGGCCAATGGGCCTCACCAGATTGTAGAAACTATCTTTATTCGGCCGGACCTTGTCAGGTGTGGCGTCCGCATGGTATGCCAAGTTGGGGGACGACGTCAAGAGAAACTGGGACGAGATGGCTGAGGCCTTCATCCTGCAGTACTCGTATAACACACAAATCGAGATCACGACCCGGGATCTCGAGACAACGAGGCAGGAACCCAAGGAAAGCTTCTCAGAGTTTGTAACCAGGTGGCGGGCTAAGGCTTCAATGATGACCTTGAGACCCACAGACAAAGACCAGATTCGGATGATTGTGCGCAATCTTCAGCCGAAACTAATGCAAAAGATGATCGTAGTCCCCTTTCCCACCTTTGCTGATTTACATGAAATGGGGGTGCAGATCGAGGACGCCTTGAGACAAGGTTGGATTGATAATGATCGGGACCAACCCCGCAGAAACTTCAATCGTAGTACTAATACAGGCCCGAGTGGCGCTACGACTGCCAGGACCTCCGAAGTGAGTATGGTCACCACTAACCCTTCCCCAAGAAATACAGCAGCCACACCATTCTCCGGCGCGTCCGGAAGCAACTCACAAACAGCCAAATACCCTCCCAGAAACACCAGAACCTTTGCTCCACTTTATATGCCCCTATCCAAAGCTCTGGGGGTTTTGATCAGAAAAGGGCATCTGAAGCCCCTAGAGCCGCGGCCCTTGCCAGAAAGACTACCCGCCACCCACAACCCAGCCAAATATTGTGCGTTCCATCAGCAGCATGGTCATGACACTGACCTATGCTTTCGCTTACGTCATGAGATTCAAGATCTCATTGATAATGGGGTGATTCTTCCCCCTGAGAAACCCAATGTTACCACAAATCCTCTCCCCGCACATAACCAAGTTCCACCGCCCAAAAGAGTCAACTTCATCCACACTGGGGTCGCATCCTACGATCCCAGTATCTACATCACACCCTCCTACCTACCTAAACCTAAAGTTTTCCTCCCTAATTGCACCGATTTGTGCATGACGGATATCTCCATAACCCAACCCAAGCCAGTGGTGGTGACCACCGAGAACAAGAAAGGGGTTGTCAAACCAGGGTCCGTGGAGCCTGAGAATGATGTTGGGAATGCTTACAATCCGAATGACTACATTTCACCTGTGGGCCAGAATAGACCAAACGTCGAATTTTCAGTCGGGGGAGAGCTGTGTGTAGTCCGAGGGGACAATTCAGGACAGGGAATTGATGATTTGACAGCCGTGGAAAAGGATGTTGTCAAGTCCCAATTTCATGATGACCAAGACTCAGCCATCAATTGGTATGATAATGAAGAATCAGCAGAGGCCACGGGGTGGTTAGACGATCAGCCGGATGTAATAGGGGAGTTCCAGTCAGAACAAGGCCCGGCAGGGGCAGGAATGTCAACAACGCCCGGGAGTGCCGAAAAGCAGAATATATCGCCGGAGAGCGCCGGTGTCGAGAGTTTCGCTCGGGAATGGAGCATTTTAAGTACAGGGGTCAGTGAGCAATCTACTGCATTGACACAGTCAGAGCAAGAAAGATTCGAGGATTCTGAGAGGATTAGAAAAGCAAAAGGCCATGTAGGGGTCAAAACCGCCGCGAGTACGGAAACGGAGGATGCTGTGAACATAGGGGTAAGAGGTACTGTGAGTATCGAGACAGTTGTGCCAGAACCAGACAGATGCTTGTCAGTCGCAGATGGTATATGGTGGGAAGACGACGATCTATGTCTTGCCCACACGGACGAGGATTGGAAAGGTAACCAACCAGATGATACCTGGTATATCGGCGAAGTCGATCACATGACTAGGAGTGGACGGTATTTCAAGCCTCCACACCTAGATCAACCAGAGGCGTCTGGGAAAGATAATGAAGCGGAGAAACAAAAGGAGAGGCAACTCGAAGACGAGGCTGTGTTGAGACAACTGAAAAGGATGCAAGCAGACATCTCCATTTGGGGACTGCTTATGGCTTCTCGAGTACATAGGCAGGCTGTCCTGTCAGCCATGGACAAGGCCAAGCTGTCCATAGACACCACGCCCGAGCAGCTGGTGGGATTAGTCTTTTCAGGAGGGAATTCCCCAGCATTGAATTTTTCTGACAAAGAGCTGCCACCCGAGGGTGCAAACCATAACAAGCCGCTCTACATCTCCGTCGAATGCAGGGATAAATGGATACCTGTAGTACTTGTCGACACGGGATCCGCTATCAATGTCTGCCCGGCAAGGACAGCTTATGCGATTGGTTTGAAAGTCGCGGATTTTATACCAACGGCCCAGGTAATTCGGGCATATGATAACACAAGCCGGGAGGTAATGGGGACAGTTAAGATTCAAACAAAGGTTGGGCCCGGACAGCATGAGATAGATTTCCATGTTTTGGAGGTTCCTGCAACGTTCAACTTGCTTTTGGGACGGCCGTGGCTGCATCAGGTAAAGGCGGTCTCCTCTACCTTACATCAAGTGGTGAAATACCCCTATGGGAAGGGAGTAGCCATTGTTTTTGGAAATTCATCAATTCATCCACCACCAGAGGTATCTACGCCTGTTCTAGAAATTGAGCATGGCATAGAAGATGTGTTCATATCAGGTTTTACCTTGGCCGAGGCTCGGGTTGTACAGAACATCATGGCAGCTAACGAAGGGGTGTATGTCAGCGCCCAAGCAGTTTATCTCATGAACAAACTCCAGCACATCCCCGGGATGGGATTAGGCAAGAGCGGTAGGAAAGGTGCCGCAGCATCGACAGAGGTGCCACATAACCCCCATACTTTTGGTTTGGGCTACTTGCCCACCAAAGAGGATTGGATAAGGAAAGGAAAGGAAATGGCCAGAAGGGCCAGGGCGAAACAGATGGGGAAGCCCTTTGACTTGATGCACCAGCCCATTCGGGGGACCCTGAACGGACGTTTCGTCCGGGAGGGGGAGGACTTCCCGTTCTGTGGCTTCCCAGAGCCGTGGCTCAACGCGGAGAAGAAGCGCGTGCCGGGATTTGAGATCTTCTTTGATTTACAGTTACCTGAGGATGACATCGCCGAAGGGCAGGCAGATCTATCGGCTGAGGCCGAACAAAGTAAGGAGGTACAGTCCGAGGACGCTGAAAATGAAATGGGGGCAGCGCTGGCATGTCTGCTGTCAGATCCTCCGATCGAACAAAGGTGCTTGGGGGATAGCTCCTCGGTATGTGTGATTGGGAATGAAGCGGCTGCGGGCCTACCATCAGCTATTTTGGATGCATCCATCGCACCTTCTCTCATTTGGCAATATGAAGAAGGCTTTCTATCAAGCAGCACCGGGTCAGGTAGTGAGCCGGAATCTGATTCTACCGAATCTTGTACGTCGGAATCAGATTCCAGCTCAACTGAGTCTGAGTCCGGTATTCCCGGGGGTGATAACCCGGATACCACAGTCCTGTCTAGGTCGTCTTTTTCATTTTCTTTTGAGTCTGTTGTAACGGAAGAATCCGACGGCTCGGAAATATTTAATGAGAACGACGTGGGTGTGGTTTCGGAGTATTTTTCTGTGCCTTTGATTTATTGCTTAAATCAGGATTTTCAAAATTTTGATGAAAACGACGAGGAAGAAATTCCTCCGGTTTTGCAACGGTTAATTGATCAAGAGCAGGAAAGATTTGTTAAACCTTTAATGGATGAAATCACTACTGTGAATGTTGGTACTGAGAAGGACCCGCGGCTGGTCCAGATCGGGTCCACGTTGTCTTCTAAGGAACGCGAGCGCTTAGTCGCTTTGTTAAAAGATTTCAAAGATGTTTTCGCGTGGTCCTACGAAGACATGCCTGGAATCGATCCTGAGATTGTACAGCACCGGATCCCTCTTGATCCCGAGGCCAGACCTGTCAAACAGAAGCTCAGGAGGATCCGCCCCGATTGGGCCATTAAGATCAAGGAAGAGGTCACCAAGCAGATTGATGCAGGCTTCCTGTTGGTGTCTGAGTATCCGACTTGGTTGGCCAACATTGTTCCGGTGCCGAAGAAAGACGGCAGAATTCGGGTCTGTGTAGACTTCAGGGATTTGAACAGGGCCAGTCCGAAGGACGACTTTCCCTTGCCGCACATTGATGAATTGGTAGATTTCACGGCAGGGCATGCCTTGCTTTCGTTCATGGATGGTTTCTCAGGCTATAATCAGATAGTAATGGCACCCGAAGACCGGGAGAAGACTGCATTCACTACCCCGTGGGGTACATATTGTTATCGAGTGATGCCATTTGGGTTGAAAAACGCGGGAGCTACCTATCAGCGGGCAGCAACTACAATATTGCATGACATGATCCATAAAGAGGTCGAGGTGTATGTGGACGACATGATTGTCAAGTCCAAGGAAAGAGAGGGCCACTACACCGCCTTACAAAAGTTTTTTCAAAGGATCAGAGAATTTCGGCTGCGGTTGAATCCCCAGAAGTGTACTTTTGGTGTTACAGCAGGAAAGATGCTAGGGTTTCTGATAACGCAAAGGGGCATCGAGGTCGACCCTTCCAAAATCAAGGCCATCTTAGAAATGCCACCACCAAGGACTGAAAAGGAGGTGCGAGGCTTTCTAGGTAAAGTGCAATTCATAAGGCGGTTTATCTCTAAACTAACCTTGACTTGTGAACCACTTTTTGGCCTCCTGAAGAAAGGAAAGAAATTCCAATGGGACGGCCGATGTCAAGCAGCTTTTGAGCAGATCAAAGAGTATCTACAGAACCCGCCTGTGTTGTCACCGCCAGAACCGGGGAAACCGTTGATATTGTATCTTTCGGTAACTGAGACCACCATGGGCTGCATGCTCGCACAGGAGTCGGAAGACAAAGTGGAAAGGGCTATCTACTATCTGAGCAAGAAGATGCTGGATTACGAGACCCGCTATACACCATTGGAGAAGGCTTGTTTGGCTTTGGTATGGGCTACCCGAAAGCTGCGGCATTACCTGTTAGCTCACTCTGTAATGTTGGTTTCACGTTTGGATCCCATCAAATATCTTTTCGAGAAACCAGCACTTACAGGTAGGCTAGCTCGTTGGTTGCTATTGCTTTCCGAATTTGACTTGAAGTATGTAACACGCAAATCGGTGAAAGGGAGAGCGGTAGCGGAGTTCCTTGCCGACCATCCGGTTGAGGGGGATGAAGCGGTTGAGTACCTATTCCCGGATGAAGCGATTCTGCATGTTGAGGATGAAACTTGGACGATGTACTTTGACGGAGCGTCAAACCAGTATGGGTATGGGATAGGGGTGTTGCTGATAGCGCCTGACGATTCCCGTATCCCTTTGGCATTCAAGCTCCAGTTCAGGGTCTCGAACAATGAAGCAGAGTATGAGGCATGTATTGCTGGTCTGGAAGCAGCCCTAGAGCTAGGGGTAAGACGATTGGACGTCATTGGGGATTCGAATCTTGTTGTATCCCAAGCAAAAGGGGACTGGAAGGTCAAGGAGGAAAGGATGATAATTTACCACCAAACCTTGGATTTGTTAATTCCTCGGTTCGAGAAACTAAATTTCACCCACCTCGTAAGAGAGAACAACAGGTTTGCAGATTCGCTAGCAACTCTATCTTCCATGATAGACATCCCGTCGGGAGTCCGGATGCGTCCAGTTATCATTGATCAGAAGTTTGCACCAGCATACGAGTCAGTTTCCGCCATAAATGAGGCCCAAGACGACAACCCCTGGTATTACGATATTTGGAACTTCTTGGAAAAGGAGACGTATCCGACAGGGGCAAGCACCAAGGATAAAAGGGCCATCAGAAGAATGGCTATTCAGTTCATCATCTGCGGAGGTAAACTGTACAAAAGAGGTCATCTAGGAATGCATAAGCTCTGTGTAGAAGCTGAAGAGTCGAAACGCCTAATGGAGGCCATCCATGGAGGAGAATGCGGTGCACACATGAATGGAGTAATGTTGGCCAGAAAAATCCTTAGACAGGGCTATTATTGGTCGACCATGGAAGAGGATTGTATCGGCTTTGTTCGGCGATGCCACAAATGCCAGATCCATGCAAACCGTATGAACATCCCACCATCCAAATTGTACAATATGACTTCCCCGTGGCCGTTTTCCGTGTGGGGGATCGATGTAATCGGAGCTGTTACCCCGAAGGGATCGAACGGACATGAGTATATCCTCGTAGCGATAGATTATTTCACAAAGTGGGTCGAGGCCCAATCATACGCGGTGTTGAAGGCGTCGCATGTCGCAAAGTTCATCAGAAACAACATCATTTGTCGCTACGGGGTACCAAATGAGATCATCTCGGACAATGGATCCCACTTTAAGAAAGAAGTGGTCGACTTGTTGGAAAAGTATAACGTGGCTTTTCATAAGTCATCTACGTATCGGCCGCAAACCAATGGAGCAGTTGAGGCCGCCAACAAGAACATCAAGCATATACTGCGGAAAATGGTAGAGACCTATCGAGATTGGCCAGATAAGTTGCCGTTTGCTCTGTGGGGCTACAGAACTTCGATTAGAAGTTCTACCGGAGCAACTCCGTATTCGTTAGTTTATGGAATGGAGGCTGTTCTACCTATCGAAATTGAAGTTCCGTCTTTACGGGTATTGGCCGAGTGTCAGATAGCTGAGGCAGATTGGCAGCAAAGCAGGTTCGAAGAACTAATGCTCTTTGATGAAAGGAGACTGAAAGCACTGTACCACGTTCAGAGTTATCAGCGCAGGATTGCTCGGGCTTTTAACAAGAAGGTTAAGTCCAGGAATCTAAAGGAAGGGGACTTGGTACTCAAAGACAACCGAGCTCCCATCCACGACCCGAGGGGCAAGTTCAGACCCAATTGGACTGGTCCCTACATCATCAAAACCATCTGGTCAGGCGGAGCTGTGGTTCTAATGGACTTAGATGGCTTAGAATTCTCTCAACCGATCAATATGGACAAGTTGAAGAAATACTACCCTTGAGAGACTCGCTAGGCCGAAAACCCGAAAGGGCGACCTAGGCAAAAGTTAGAGCACAAAAAAATAGAAAATATAAAAACTGAGCTCGCAGGGCTGAAAACCCGCAAAGGGCGGCCTTGGCAAAAGTTAGAGCGCAAAAGGAGAGTGAAAATACTCGAGCGAACCCAAGCCGGAACTACGTAAGGCTTGATTCCCATGTTTGGGATACGTAGGCAGCTTCATCCTGAAGTTCAGCCATAACACTTCCCCGATCAACTTTGTCCATTTGATCATCTCAGCCATCTTAGTCCATCAGCATTCGTTGGAATCTCCGGTGCAGTGTCACTCAGACTAGGGGCAACTTTCCGTTGCTATGCGGTGTTACGAGGCTCTTCAGACTAGGGGCAACTTTCCAGTTGCAGGAATTTGGGGTTGTGCATCTCAAGCGACAGATCTCAGGCGTGTCCAGTTCTGATCCATGTCAAAAATACCTTTGAAAAGTTTTAATGTAAGCTGACTTTGTTCAAATAATTTTTTTTTTTTTTTTTTTTTTTTTTTTTTTACAACATTAACCATTTTTGGACCAAAGTGGAAAATTCTTAGTACCAGAACTTTCAATTTCATTGATTTCAAAACAGAGTCTTCCCGCTCTTACAAACAATTGAAATTGCCCTTTTTTTATTACATTCATGAAAGAAAACTTGAAAGTGCTAATAAAGCAATAAATCTAGGGCATGGTCAAGTCAGGTGTTCCTGCGCCCCCTCCCAGAGCTGGTCGAAGCCTCTGATGCCAAGCTGGGCCCGATCTGTGCTTCTTCATTTAGCCAATCTATGCACTCGTCAGATAAAGTGCAACTGAAAGTAGGAGCGGGGGCCAGGAGTTCTCTCATCCTCCACGCAGTGGCCTGCCAAGCAAGCTGCACGCCTCGGGTTGGAAATGCAGCAGGATACTCTATCCCCTCTAGCGGGCAGGTCTGATCATGGCCAAATTGGCGTCGAATCCGAAATGGGAAATAGAATACACAATGAGTGAGACCGACCAGTTGAATCCCAGTCTGTCGAGGCATGTTGTAACTCATTGCCGGAAGGCTCAACCAAGGACACCGCCAAGCAATACGGTCTGCGGACAAGTGGCACATCCAAGCGAACCACCATTCCTCATCCAAAGCATTGACCAGACGATGCCGGAAGAAGTAGCCACGAGCTGAATATGCTGGGCAGGAGTCCACAACCTGCAATTTATCCATCAACCACACCTGGGGAGGGATTGAAAAATGAGAGATTAAAGAATAGAGAGATGTACGAGGAGAGAAAAGTGAGAATGGGTTTTTGTGAGAAAAGACTGAGCTCGAGGGCCGAGTGATGTGAGCAAAACAGAAATGCGAGATTGGGTGGAAAACATTACCTGTAGTAGTAGTGGACTCCCCGCCAATCTAGACGCCTCATGACGGTAAAAGGCGTCTAAGCCCATTAGTGTCTCGGCCAGAACCATGGCGATACAGCTCTTGCCCTCTCTCAGGCCTTGGGCAACCTCAATCAGCCGGACACTAGCCCCTCCAGAGCCCGAAATGAACAGGAAATGAGACAGCATGCACAAGCAGAGCGCATGTCGCCGGAAGCCTTGCCAGTAATGGTTGCTGCGATCACCAGCATCAGAAAATCGATTGGCCAAACTCGGAATATCTAACATCCCGTCGCCCATCAGAGACCGAGCATCGCGCATGCTGAGCCCGCACATGCGCCCTAAGGATTGGGCATGACCAAAATTTAGTTGGGGCAGGAGCTCCTCGTCGCGCTCGGACTCCATTAGAGCTCGGAAATCTTCAAAGATAGGACACATCTCTTGCCCGGCAAAGCTAAAGACATGTGTCACCGGATTCCAAAATCTTGCCGCGGCGTGAAGAAACGGGAGATGCAACGGGGTACGACCCAGAGTGAATAGTGCATTTATGCCGAAGCCCCGGAAATTCACCTTTTCCGAGCCATCCAAGCTAGCAATCCAAGCTGTGAGATTTTGAGCAAGAAACTCTTCCATTGGAGCAAATCAGTGTGAAAATGAGGAAAACTACGAAGCTGAGATCTTTTGTAGGAGATAAGGTTGAGTGGGGAAACAGGTGTCAACATTCTGGTGGTTCCCCTCATTTAGTGCCGACCGGCATTAAAATATGCCGACCGGCCATTCCAGTTTGCCGACAAAACAGACATACGGCCGGTAGCCACTCCTTGCAGCCGGTGGTTCCTACACCGTGCCGGTGGGCTTCTTCCCTGGCCTCCTGAGCTGTTTATGCTAAGAATTGGGGAACTTAACCACCTCCAACCCCTCCCCGGCGGTCGACTCTTACGGAGCTACGCCTGTCCGCTTGTCGAGTCTTGAACATTTGCTTATCGAGTTGTATTTCGCTCTCTTTGAGCTCTTGATTTGTTTATCGAGTTGTATTCACACTTGTTTGGCTGTGTCATGTCCTTGTTTTGCTTATCGAGTTGTAAGTCGGTTCACTACCTGATTATTACGAGGGCAAATTTCCAAAATGGGTTCAATTTCGTTCACATTTTGGTGTGAAACCCTGCGATGCGATGCACAGAAGATCCACAATTGCAACATCTTTTGAACAAAATGATTCGTTTCATTTCCATCACATGTTTTGTAAAGTGCGTGAATTTTGAGAAAGAAAATAAACCTGCCTGAGGCAGTGCAATGTGCTCAAACTACTAGTAAAAAGGTAAATAAAACGTAGAATGGCAGGGTAGCCAAGTATCAGAACTGATACCGATGAAACTCCCCTTGTGGTTAACGCACCTTCCGTATCTTTGTTCGGGTCAGCCGCGTTGTCGGACGCCCTCACAATACGGGAAATCACACCTTTGAAACGTGAACCTTTGAGTTAACCTCAGGCCACAACTTCTGCAAGCAACGCTCGATGCGCGCAAAGAATGTCCCGCCCCGTATCCTTTTCATGCTTCGTGAGCCCCGCAAATCGTTTCGATTATGCTGTGTGATGTTTAATTCCATTACCTGCGTAGACCGCGTGTTTTGATTGCGTAGATCGCATGTTTAATTCCATTACCTGCGTAGACCGCCTGTTTTGATTGCGTAGATCGCATGTTTAATTCCATTACCTGCGTAGACCGCATGTTTTGATTGCGTAGATCGCATGTTTAATTCCATTACCTGCGTAGACCGCATGTTTTGATTGCGTAGATCACATGTTTAATTCCATTACCTGCGTAGACCGCATGTTTTGATTGCGTAGATCGCATGTTTAATTCCATTACCTGCGTAGACCGCATGTTTTGATTGCGTAGATCGCATGTTTAATTCCATTACCTGCGTAGACCGCATGTTTTGATTGCGTAGATCGCATGTTTAATTCCATTACCTGCGTAGACCGCATGTTTTGATTGCGTAGATCGCATGTTTAATTCCATTATCTGCGTAGACCGCATGTTTTGATTGCGTAGATCGCATGTTTAATTCCATTACCTGCGTAGACCGCATGTTTTGATTGCGTAGATCGCATGTTTAATTCCATTACCTGCGTAGACCGCATGTTTTGATTGCGTAGATCGCATGTTTAATTCCATTACCTGCGTAGACCGCGTGTTTTGATTGCGTAGATCGCATGTTTAATTCCATTACCTGCGTAGACCGCATGTTTTGATTGCGTAGATCGCATGTTTAATTCCATTACCTGCGTAGACCGCATGTTTTGATTGCGTAGATCGCATGTTTAATTCCATTATCTGCGTAGACCGCATGTTTTGATTGCGTAGATCGCATGTTTAATTCCATTACCTGCGTAGACCGCATGTCTTGATTGCGTAAATCGCATGTTCAATTTCATTACCTGCGTAGACCGCATGCTCCATTTACATGTTTATATTTCCACAGCATTGTTATGCTCCCCACTTGCTTTGCGCTGTCACGTATTTCGAGTACACTACTTCGCATGTTGCTAACCATATTGTACCTGTTAAGTTTGTTTTCTTTTCAGGCACGATATTGTATGTACGGTTCATTTAAAGCTGGTGCAACCAGACGAGCCGCACAGGTATTTTATCTCCGAGTGAGACGCATTGAGAATTCCATAATTCTCTTACATCCTTTCTGCATTATAGTGTAGTTTGGTATGCTAGCTTAGAATTGTCGCCTGTTTGCTTCATTACAGCTTTCTTTGCATGATCATAAGTTATGTCCGGCTCTGTGCATTGTCTTGCATTTTGCCCCTGCCTTCGGGCGCATGTCTTATTTGTCTTGCATGTTTGTCTGAGTCTTCGGCCTTGTCAAAATGGGTCGTCTCTGGGCTTTGACATTCACTCCCGTCATTGTTATGACTTTCGAGTTTTGTCAAAGAGGGGCAACTGTAGACACCCCATTTTTGACCGTCCTCAAGACTTGGACGTCACCGTTTGAACACTCGGTGATCATCCATGATTGTGTTCGTTTGGAGTTCCCGGAGGTCTCGGCTCGCGCGCCCTACCTCAGGATCTCCGAACTTGACCGTGTGGTGTCCGGTTTTACACCGAACACTTTTGTTTTGCCTTAGAAGGGCAGGGAATGTCTTGTGAGACACCCCCATACACCACCGGCAGTGGCTGGAGGCCACCGGCCGGTCTTTTTCTTCCATCGGCACTTTTGTTTGCCGGTCGGCACACTTTATTGCCGGTCGGCATAATATGTTGCCGGTCGGCACTGTTTTTTGCCGGAATAGCTTTTTTGGGCAGCCGACCACTGTTCCTCCACTTTATGGAGATATTTTGTGCCAGCTGTGATAGCTGGCACCAACTCCTTTCCCCTCCATACACGTGTATGGAGGGATTTCCCCCTAGTCAAGCTTGTTGTATAAGCTTTGCAAGAGGGATCCTTATAAGAGAAGGTCCTCCCTCTTGGTTCTAGTTTAGACTCTTAGAAGCAAAAACCAGCCCTTAACAATATAGATACACTCTATCTCTATATCTCCCTCTTCCCCTTCCTTTGTGTGTGTTTCTTGGCCCAAAAGGTGTGTTTTACCTTACTTTTGCACCATTACACACACTATCACACCTTAGTCCGAGATTGAGGGACTTGGGGGATTTGTTTCTTGAGTTTTGGACTGGTTTTGATCCAAAGAAGGAGGTTAGACCATTTGTTCTTCAAGGGTTCTTCAAGGGTGAGCATCTTCCCTTTTATTCCCCAAACTTGCATTGGTTTTCTACCTATTTTGTTTATTGTTTTGGCTCTTGTGTATAACATAAAAAAGGTTCATATTCTCCTGCTCTAACACTTTCATTGAGGTCTCTTTGTGGTTAGATCGCAAACTCACCCTCATAGGCCTTGTTTGGCCTATTTTGGTACCCTTTTGATAAGGTTTTGTTCACTTCAGCATTTTGATCTTTTGATCACCAAAAATCAGTGTATTTTAGTGTCAAAAAAGTTGGTTTGAAGTCTTGCATAGGGGAGGGACACCCCTCTCCCTTTATGGTTTTGTTCACTTGCTTTTTGGGCTCAAAAGGTTAGCATGTGTACTTGTTGTTTCTTGGCTTCATTTCAGTACTTTTTTAGGCATCTTAGGTCTTACATAATCTCTGTTTTTGGTCGGATTTGGACCCTCTTGCATGCTTGTGATATTTGCTTTGTATTGCTCCATTTTGCTTAAAAGTACACCCCATGATTAGGCCATGATTTTTGTGTGTGTTGGCTTGGTTCCATGGAGTATTTGGCATTATTTTTCCATGTTTAAAATCTGTTGGTTATCAACTTGGTCATGTTTAGCATGTTTGTTAGAGTTGCTTTGTATTTTGGCTTGGAAGCCTTGAGCATTTTGACCTCTAGCATGCATGGTTGTGTTTACCCTTTTGATTTGGCATCATCTAGGGTCATATTTTAGTCCAAGAATCATGCTTGTATGTGTGCATGCATGGCCTCTTTCATGCCTTGAAGATGTGTCCTCTTATGCCTAAGAATGAGCCTTAGTTTGTTTGCTTCATGGGGGATATCTTAGTTGCCATATTAGGAGCTTCTTGGGGTCCTATCTTGCATGCATAAATTCCCTTTTGGGCTTGTTTTGATCATGCCATGAGTGGTCATGGTAATGGGGGTGGGTTGTCTCCTCTTTGTGTCTTAACTTTGGGGCCATGAATTTGCTTGATAACATGAGTTGATTGCCTGCCATTTTAAGCACCTTTGGTCACTGTTTTGAGGAGGGTAAGGGTCTGTCCCTTTGTTTTTTTTAAGCCCTCTTGCATGCTTGCTCCATGTTTGTTGGATAGTTGTTCCATTAAGCTTTGTAGCACATCAATTCCATGGTCAATTTGCTTCATGTTTGCATCATGTTTGTATCTTGTGTGCTTGGTATCATACATTTTGTCATCATAGTTGCATATTGCTTGTTGTGTTTTACATCTTGGTGGTATGACACATTTGAGGCTTGTGAGCATTACATGCATTGCATTTACTTGGTTTGGGGTGTCAAACCAAGTGCGGGAGTCAAGGACCATTCATACTTCAAGTGATGTTATGTGCCTTGATCCCCGGTCATCGGGACCTTTGACTCCAATTTGATAAGGCCCCGGTTTTCACGTTATTTGTTGCATGCATTTTCATATCAAATAGCAAATTTGATCCATTGAGTCATCATGCACCTTAGATGACTCAAAGATCGAAGGTCATGCTTCTTTGAGTTCGAAATATGATAAGAAGTAGGACCATGCTTACATGTGTCCAAGAACCCCATGCCATGCATTGTCTGTTCTCTGTTTTGCTGTCAAATTGTCTGCTGCAGGAAGTTTCTGCCGACCGGCAGAATTTAGTGCCGACCGGCACTATCTGGAATGCCGATGGGTCTGATAAAGTGCCGACGGGAATTTTGGAGTGCCGGTGGCAATTCTGTCTGGCCGGTGGTGCTCTGCAAGATGCAGAGAGCTTGCTCCAGCACTTTGGTAATTTTCGGAAAGACAAGGCAGTACAAACAGAGGCGATAAGAGTATAGTACGGGTTTTCCGGGCAGGACGGATTCGAGCATGCATCATCTGCGCGCCCCGAGGCAGAGGCTGTGGCCACCCTCTTCATTCTTTTGCCTCCTTTTTTTTAATTAATTAGGAAATTTTGTAATAATTTTATTTGTTCATTATTTTGGGACTGTAATATTAATTTGGACCCTCCGAGTGAGGGCACAACTGTAATAAGTGTGGGTGAGTGTGATGTATGTCTTCCAACCCCACGTCTTTCTCCCTTTTATTTATCCGCTTTTGATGGTTAGATTAGGGCATATTTCAATTAGCATACAGTATGACAGCATGTTTGCATCATTCATCTGTATTGCATGCATCGGGCTCGGCGCATCATACTAACTGCATTGTACTTTCAATTCCAAATTGAATACATGAATCAGTTGGTTGCATATCGTATGTCATATTTAGGTTAACCGAGCCTAACTAAAATTGCATCTTGTATGTGTTGCATTAGGCAAAATAACATGAACTAGGACACGCACATTTGCTAACTAGTTTATTGTTTTGGCACGGAGTACAATGTAAGTGGTTATGCTTTAGCATCCAACATGCGTGTGAATGTCGCCATAATAGTATGCTTGCCATGCGGCTAAGTGCTTACATGAGATAAACTGCTTGAATGCCTATGGGTGGAGGTCAAATTGCTTAAATTGGGATAATGCGTTAAAACTGCGATTTTTTTTTTAAGCCCACTTGAAGGTGGCAAAACCTGCATTTTAGCCTACTTACGAGTAGCAAACCATTTTCAAAAACAAACATGGAAATGTTTTATTCTAATTTGAGCGATTTGGTCTATACTTGTTTGCTGCGCGCATAACATAGTAATTCTAAGCTAACAATTGGTTTAAGAACACATAAAGTTTTCAAAAATGGATATCACGGTTAGTAGAGGCCGGTCTTCGGACCGGGCGAAAGGGGGTGCTCATAGCTGACCTTCCCCGATCGTACCCAAGCTCCCGAGCCGAGGCAACTTTGGTGATGACGGACACGTGGCCTTTTGGCACCGAGTCAGGGTTTCCTAAATTTCCCAAAATAAAATATTTAGGTGGCGACTCTGTATCTGGCAAAGCAGTCCATGTTTGGCACTTCTTTCAAAAATCTGTTTTATCAAAACGATTTGCCGGATTTGGACTCTTTGGTTCAGACTTAGAACCGTGACTACGAAAAGTCGAGTCCGAGCTGTAGCGAGGTCCCCACGCGGGCGCTGTTACATAGCCCTAGAGGGTTTCACACGCAGTTCTAATGCGACTACTGGAAGTAGTGCAGCTACGAGGCCTTCAGATGTGGTCATGGTCACCACCACACCCAAGACTGCCAATCCTTTTGTCAGCACATCCAACCCACCTTCCCAATCCCCAAGCCGTCAGGCTCGGGCCATAATGTTTTCACTCTACTCTACATGTCTCTATCTGTAGCCCTGAGAGTTCTGATCAGAAAATGACTTCTGAAGCCGTTAGAACAACGCCCATTGCCCGATCCTCTCCCTCCTAAACACAACCCAGCTAAGTACTGCGCCTTTCACCAATAGCATGGTCATGATACTAATCAGTGCTTTAGACTTCATCATGAGATTCAAGATATCAATGACAACAAAGTGATAGCGCCTCTCGAAAAGCCCAATGTCACTACAAATCCTTTCCCACAACATAACCAAACCCCTCCTTCCCGACAAATAAACCCTATCCATACACTGGTCGTTCCTTACAACCCCAGTAATATACATCACCCCCTTCCACCTACCTAAGCTGGCACTGTTCATCCCAGAAAGCACAGATTTGTGCATGATGAACGCATCCACATCCCAATCTAAACCTGTGGTGGTAACCATGGTAGATGAAGGTAAGATAGCCTTGATAGAAAACGGGACTATCAGTTCAGTGCCTGAGGGATCCGTGGATTTATCTGATGAGGAATACAACCCATGCTGTTATATTGTGCTGACCAATTAGGCCAAACCAAAGCTGGAGTTACCAACAGGGATAGAGGTCAATGTAGTCCGGGAGGATGGACCAAGCCAGGGATTGGATGACTTAGCCAACCTCGAGGAGGACATCAACAATCTGCAGTTCTTTGATGAACAAGATTCAATGGATGTGCAAATTAACTAGTTTGATCTGAATGGGTCAATAGATAATTCGTGGTGGCTCAGAGATGAACCTGATGTAGATGAGGTATTTCAACCAAAGCTGGAACAGCCAGAAGCAGGAACTACTACAAGGGTCGGAACGACCGAGGACAAGAGAAAATTGTCGGAGAGCGCCGGTATCAAGAATTTCGTTCAAGAAACGAGCGTCATTAGTACTACTGATACAAAGGAAAAAGCTGCACTGAAGCGGTTTGAACAGGAAAGAGATGGAAATAGTCAGGAAGCCGGAAAAGCTAAACACCCTGCGAGGGATAACTGTGATGTGAGAGTAATTACAACGAAACTGGACAATTACCTGTCGGTTGTTGGAGGAGTGTGGTGGGAAGATGATGATCTACATCTTACCCACACAGACGAGGATTGGGGCCAAGACCTATCAGATGACACTTGGTATTCTGAGGAAGTGGATCATATGATTAAAAGCGGGTGGTACTTCAAGCCCCTACACTTATACCAACCAGAAGCATCCGGAAAGGATAAGGAGGCCGAAAAATAGAAGGACAGACAGTTGGAAGAAGAAGCTATACGGAAGCAGCTAAAGAAGATCCAAACAGACATATCCATCTGGGGGTTGCTCTTGGCTTCGCAACTACACAGGCAAGCCATCCTATCAGCAATGGATAAGGCTAAGCTGTCTGTCGACACAACTCCCGAACAATTAGTGGGACTTGTCTTCCCAAGAGGTGCTTCACCCACTTTGACCTTTTCAGATAAGGAATTACCGCCTGGGGGCTCTGCACATAACAAACCAATGTACATCTTAGTTGAGTATAGAGAGAAGTGGGTTCCGGTTGTAATGGTTGACACTGGGTCTGCAATCAATGTTTGTCCATCACGCACAGCCTATGATATTGGCTTGAAGCCAGCAGACTTTGTACCTACAGCCCTGGTGATCCGGGCATATGACAACACAAACAGAAAGGTGATGGGGACAGTTCAGATCAAAACACGGGTTGGCCTGGCACAACAAGATATTGAGTTTCACGTCCTAGATGTTCCAGCCACTTTTAACTTACTCCTTGGACGGTCGTGGCTGCACCAAGTGAGAGCTATCTCTTCCACTCTTCATCAGATGCTATAGTACCCACATGGAAAGGCGGTAGCCATTGTGTTTGGAAATTCATCTATACATCCTCTGCCTAAGGTAACCAGACTAGTACTGGAGATTGTACACGGCGATGAGGATGCTTTCCTGTCAGGGTTTACCATGGCTGAGGCCCGGGTGGTAAAAGATATCTTGGCTATTGATGAGGGGTTGTACGTCAGTGCTCAATCAGTCTACCTCATGAAGAAGCTACAACATATGCCCGGGATGGGATTAGGAAGGAGCGGCCAGAAAGGCGTTACTACACTGGCCGAAGTACTACATAACCCACATACCTTTGGTCTCGATTACACGCCTAACAAAGAGGACTGGGTAAGAAAAGGGAAAGAAATGGCAGGGAGAGCCAAAGCTAAACAAAATGGGAATCACTATGAGCTTGTGCATAGGCCAATTCAGGGAACTCTAAACAACCGCTTTGTCTGAGAGGGGGAAGACTTCCCATTTTGTGGCTTTCTTGAGCCATGATTGAACTTTGAGAAGCGGCGTCTGCCCGGCTTTGAGATTTTCTTCGACCTACAGCTACAAGAGGATGAAGCCACAAAGGAACAGACTGAGTTAACTGCTGAGGCTGAACAGAGTACAAAAGGTAAGTCCAACAACAATGAACTTGAGATAGGAGCAGCACTGGCGTGTCTTTTTCTGGATCCTCAGATCAAACCGGAGAGCATGGGGGATGACTTCACTGTTTCCATGATCGGAGATCAATCAGGTGTGGACCCTTCCGGTGGTATTCTAGATGCATCTAACACACCCTCTCTCATTTGGCAACAGGAGGAGGGCTTTCTGTCCAGTAGTTTTGAATCTGGTAGTGAGTCAGAATCTGATTCCATAGAGTCTGTAGAGTCAGAATCAGATTCCAGTTCTTCTGAGTCGGAGTCCGGTATCCCTAGGGTTGATAACCCGAATGCCGTAGTTTCTTCCAGGTCGTCTTTTGCCTTTTCTTTTGAGTCGGTTGTAACTGAGGAATTGGATAAGCTGGATCTTTTGAATGAGAATGCTGTTGCAGTTTCTGAGTACTTCTCTGTGCCACTTGTGTATTGCATTGATCATGACTTTCAAAATTTTGATAAAAACGACGAGGAAGGAATTCCTCTGGTTTTGAAACATTTAGTTGATCAAGAGGAGGAGAGGCTTGTAAAACCACTTGTTGATGAAATCATTTCAATTAATGTGGGTACTGAGAAGGATCCGCGTCTGGTCCAGATCGGGTCCACGTTGTCTTCGGAGGAACGCGAGCACTTAGTCACTTTATTAAAAGATTTCAAAGATGTTTTGGCGTGGTCCGACGAAGACATCCCTGGAATTGATCCTGAGATTGTATAGCATCGGATCCCTCTTGACCCTGAGGCGCTACCTGTCTAGCAGAAGCTTTAGAAAATATGCTCGGATTGGGCTTTGAAGCTTAAAGAAGAGGTCACCAAGCAAATAGATGCAAGGTTTTTACTAATATTTGAGTATCTGAATTGGTTGGCCAATATTGTTCCGGTGCCGAAGAAAGACGGCAGAATTCGAGTTTGTGGGGATTTCAGAGATCTGAACAGAGCCAATCCGAATGACGACTTTCCTCTACCGCACATCGATGAATTAGTGGACTTTACCTCAGGCCATGCGCCACTCTCCTTTATGGATGGATTTTTCGGGTATAACCAGATTCTAATGGCACCCGAGGATAGACGGCATTCACCGCGCCATAAGGAACCTACTGCTGCAGGGTGATGCCATTTGGGTTGACGAATTCTGGGGCCACCTATCAACATGATGCAACCACAATTCTTCATGACATGATCCACAAAGAGGTTGAGGTGTACGTGGACGACATGATTGTCAAGTCCAAGGAAAGAGAAGGCCATTGCACCGCTTTGAAGAAATTCTTCCAACGGATTAGAGAATATCGGTTGAGGCTGAATCCATAGAAATGCACTTTTGGTGTCATAGCAGGGAAAATGCTAGGTTTCTTGATCACACAGAGGGGCATCGAGGTTACTCCTTCCAAAATCAAGGCCATCCTAGAAACGCCACCACCAAGGAATGAAAATGAGGTGCTAGGCTTTCTACGTAAAGTACAATTCATCAGACGGTTTATTACAAAATTAACCTTGACTTGTGAACCACTATTTGGTCTCCTGAATAAAGGAAAGAAATTCCAATGGGATGACTGATGCAAGTTTGCTTGTGAGCAGATCAAGTAGTATCTTTAGAACCCGCCTGTTGTCACCTCTAGAGCCAAGGAAGCCATTGATTATGTATCTGTCAGTCACCGACACGACTATGGGCTACATGCTTGCACAGGAATCTGAGGATAGAGTGGAGAAAGCCATCAATTACCTGCGCAAGAAGATGCTGGAATATGAGACCCGTTACACCCCGCTGGAGAAGGCTTGCTTAGCCTTGGTATGGGCTACCAGGAAGTTGAGGCACTACCTGTTAGCTTACTTTGTAATTCTGGTTTCGAGATTAGATCCCTTCAAATATCTCTTCAAGAAACAAGCACTTACGGGTAGGCTAGCTCATTGGCTGCTTCTTTTCTTCGAATTTGATCTGAAATATGTGACTCGTAAGTCTGTCAAAGGGAGAGTAGCAGCAGATTTTCTGGCAGATCACCCAGTAAAAGGGGATGAAGCGGTAGAATACTTATTCCCAGATGAAGCCATTCTGCAACTCGAGGAAGAAATTTAGACAATGTACTTTGACGGAGCGTCTAACTAGTACGGTTATGGGATAGGGGTATTGCTGATAGCACCTGACAATTCTCATATACCTTTAGCCTTCAAACTCCGTTTCAAGGTATCCAACAATGAAGCAAAATACGAAGCGTGTATCGCTGGCTTGGAAGCCGCCCTAGAACTAGGGCCAAAAAGGTTGGACATCATTGGGGACTCGAACCTAGTTGTTTCTCAAGGAAAAGGAGACTAGAAGGTCAAAGAAGAAAAGATGAAGATCTATCACCAGACCTTGGATGTTCTGATTCCTAGGTTTGAGAAGTTGACCTTCATGCATCTGTTAAGAGAGAACAATGGGTTCGTTGGTGCTTTATCAACTCTATCTTTTATGATAGACATTATGTTGGGAGTTCGGATGCATCCGATCATTATTGAACAAAGGTATGCGCCGGCCTACGAGTTGATCGCTGCGATAGATGAAGTACAAGATTAGAACCCCTAGTATTATAATATCTGGAACTTCTTGGAAAAACTGGTTTATCCACTAGGAGCAAATGCCAAAGATAAATGGGCAATACGGCGAATGGCTACTTAGTTTATCATCCGCGGGGGTAAGTTGTACAAATGTGGTCATCTAGGAATGCACAAGCTGTGTGCCAATGTGGAAGAGTCGAAACGCCTAATGGAGGCCATCCATGGAAGATAGTGAGGAGCACACATGAGCGGAGTAATGCTAGCCCAGAAGATTCTCAAGCAGGGTTACTACTGGTCAACCATGGAGGAGGATTGTATTGGTTTTGTTCGGCGATGTCATAAATGCCAAATTCATGCAAATCACATGAACATTCTGCCGTCGAAGCTGTACAATATGAATTCATCGTGGCCTTTTTCAGTCCAGGGAATTGATATTATTAGGGCGGTTACGCCGAAAGGGTCAAATGGACATGAGTATATCCTGGTGGCAATAGACTACTTTACAAAGTCGGTCGAGGCCTAATCCTATGCAGTGCTGAAAGCGTCGCATGTAGCCAAGTTCATCAGGAATAACATCATTTATTGTTATGGAGTCCCGAATGAGATCATTTTAGACAATGGCTCTCATTTCAAGAGAGAAGTGATCGGCTTGTTAGAGAAATACAACGTGGCTTTTCATAAGTCATCCACATACCGACCGCAAACCAACGGAGCTGTTCAGGCTGCCAACAAGAACATCAAGCACATTTTGCAGAAAATGGTTGAGACTTACAGGGATTGGCCAGACAAATTGCCATTTGCTCTCTAGGGCTATAGGACTTCAATTCGGACATCAACTGGGGTAACTCTGTATTCTCTAGTTTATGGAATGGAAGCTGTTCTGCCAATCGAAATAGAGGTTCCGTTGCTGTGGGTTATAGCTGACTGTCAGATAGCAGAAGCAGATTAGCAGCAAAGCAGGTTCAAAGAACTAATGTTGTTCAACGAGAGGAGGCTAAAAGCACTGTACCATGTCCATGGTTATCAACACAGGATTGCCAGAGCTTTTAACTGGAAAGTTAAGTTCAGGAATCTGAAAGAAGGCAATTTGGTGCTGACAGACAACCGAGCTCCCATCCATGACCCTAGGGGCAACTTCAGACCCAATTGGACTGGTTCTTACATCATCAAATCAATCTGGTCGGGTGAAGCTGTCATTCTTATGGACCTGGATGGCCTAAAATTTTCCCAATCGGTCAACATGGACAAGTTGAAGAAATATTTCCGTTGAGAGGCTTGCTAGGCCAAAAACTTGGAAGGACGACCTACACAAAAGTTAGAGCACAAAAAATTAGAAAAAGGAAAAACTGACCTCGCAAGGTTAAAAATCCAGAAAGGGCAGCCTTGGCAAAAGTTAGAGCATAAAAGGGGAGTGTCAGTACACAAGTGAACCCGAACCAAACTACGTAAGGCTTGATTCCCATATTTGGGATACGTGGGCAACTTCATTCTGAAGTTCAACCGTAGACACTTCAAACTCAATTATCCTATCCGTGAGATCGTTCCGGTCATCTTTGTCTTTTCTGTATCCAAGAGTTCAGTTGTGATTTTCACTATAAGAGCTGATTTCAATACAGTGCAGTGTTATTCAAACAAGGGGCAATTTTCCATTTCCTAGATTCGGGGTTGTACACCTCGAGGATAAATTCCTTGTGTGTCAAATTGTGATCCTTATCGAAAATGGTTTTGAAAAGTTTTAATAAAAGTTGATTTTGTTCAAATTAATCTTTTTACAACTTAGACCATTTTTCGACCAAAAGGAAGATTTCAGTGCCTACAACTTCAATTTCATTGATTTCAATACAAAGTTTTCTAACTCTTGATACAAATCAAAGTTGTTATTTTATTACATTTAAAAGGAAAGCTTGAAAGTTAGATTAAAGCAATAAACTTGGGGCATAGGTGAGTCAGGTGTTCCTACGTCTCCTCCCTGAGCTTATGGAAGCTTCAGATGCTAAAGTAGGCCCGGTTTGTGCCTCATCTTCAAGCCAAGCTAGGCATTCACCAGAAAGGGTGCAACCGAAATTGGGAGTGGGAGCCAGAAGTTCTCTTGTCCTCCAAGCATTGTGGTATCAAGCCAACTATGAACCTCGAATTGGGAATGAAGCTGGGTAATCTAACCCCTCTTCTGGGCAAGTCTGGTCGTGTCTGAACTTATGCCTAAACTGGAATGAAAAGTAAAATACACAGTGTGTCAAGCCAACCAGCTAAATGCCAGGTTGCTGAGCCATGTTGTAGCTCACCTCGAGTAGATCAAACCAGGGGCAACGCCAAGCAATGTCAGTAGCGGACCTGTTGCACATCCAATGGCACCACCACCCTTTGTTCGGGAAATAAAGTAGTTGTTAGTGAAAGAAATAACCTCGTGCTGAATATGCAGGGCAAAAGTCCACTACCTTCAACCTGTCCATGAGCCATATTTGGGGAGGGATGAAAAAAGAGAGATTAAAGAATAGAGAGATGTGCGTTGAGAGGAAAAAGTGAGAAA
Organism: Camellia sinensis; assembly: GCF_055761805.1. NCBI lineage: Eukaryota > Viridiplantae > Streptophyta > Magnoliopsida > Ericales > Theaceae > Camellia > Camellia sinensis. The sequence continues at coordinate 92,029,799 of NC_138965.1, forward strand.
AGAGTTTTGAGAGAAAAACAGAGCCTGAGTGCCGAGTGATGTGAGAAACACATATAAGACAAGGTAGGAAACATTACCTGAAGAAGTAGTGGACTTCCTGTGAATTTGGTTATCTCCCACCGAAGGAAGACGTCCAAGCCCATCAAAGTCTCGGCCAATGCTAGGCCGATGCAGCTCTTGCCCTCCTTCAAGCCCTGGCCTACTTCGATCAAGCGAATGTTAGACCCTCTGAAACCCGAGTCAAGAAGAAAATGAGCCAACATACACAAACAGAGGGCATTCTGTTGAAAACTCTGCCAAAGACGGTCACCACGGTCACCGACGTCAAAAAATCGATGAATGAGGCTGGGAATATCCAACTCTTCATTGTGAACCAAGGATCGAGCCTCATGTAAAGTGAGCCCACACATCCTTCCTAAAGCTTGGATGCGACCAAAACGGGACTGGGGTAAGATTTCCTCGCCGTGCCGGGATTCCATCAAAACTTGGAATTCTTTAATTGTAGGGCATATCTTTTGCCCCCCCCCCCCCTCAAAGCTGAAAACATGTGTAACCGGGCTCCAACACCTAGCCGCGACCTGAAGGAACGGAAAACACAGTGGAAAGCGACTTAGTGGGAATAGTGCATTTATCCCGAAACCCCAAAAATTCACTTTTTAAAAGTCATTCAAAGTTGCAATCCAATTTTAGAGTTTTTGGGTAAAGAATGGCTCCATTTGTAGCAAAAATAGAGTTGGAAGGAAGAAACTACGAAGTCCTAGTTTTTGTAGAAGATAAGGCACTTAGTGGAAGACAGGTGGGAACAATCTGGAGGTCCCTTACATTGATGGCCGACCGTCCAGTGGTGATGGTCGATGGCCACCTTTTGTAGCCGACCGGCCACCACTGGTGGCTGATAGCCACCATTGGTGGCTGACAGCCTCTGTTCATGGCCAATGGTCTCCTGGTTTGTCCTGCGGTCAACCTATATCTTGAGAGTGCTGGGAACTTGTGTTTCGTTCTGCACTTTGTGCGTTGCGTTGTCCTATTTTAGTTAGTTGAGCCGTTTGTTTCAATTTGTTTATCAAGTTGTATTTGTCTTATTTATCGAGTTGTTGTATATTGGGTGGTTGTTTATCAAGCTGTATATTACTTGATTAGTTATTGAGTTGTACATTGTTTTTCTTGTTTTGTTGTTAGTCGGTTCATTACTTGATTAAGAAAGTGCCAATACAATGTGCAATATTCAATCAAGATCAAACTCGTTTTTATGCTATGCGGTGTTATGCGTTGCTCATAATGTAAAATACAACACTTTTTCATCAAAAAGACTAATTTTCATTTCGATTATGATTACTTTTTACAAAAGAGTGCAAGTTTTAAAGCAAAATAAAACTATCTAAGCTGTACAAAGTGCCAACACTACTAACAACAAGAAACGAAGCAAAAATACAAAAATTAGTGCCAGCTATCGCAAGCTCTAAAGTCCCTCTTCGTCCTCTTCCTCAGCGGAATGAACTCTGCAGAGCTGTCCCCATCTGCACCGCTATCTGAACCAGATGCTAAATTAGAATTGGAACCAGAATCGTTGTTGCCCTCTGCCTCGGAGCCCTCCTCGACATTAGCATCACCACTAGCAGAATCTGAGCCAACATCATTGTCTCCGCTCTCGGATGACTCGACGTGCTGACCCACAGCCTCCTCGGCCTTGCTGGTCTCTGTATCATCCTCGCTCAGAATAGGCTCTAAAGGGCCACTCTCAACTCGAGTGCTCCTAGCTAGGCCTCGGCCACGTGCTGGAACCTGTCTCTCTCTCCCTGCTGCTGGAGGGGGTACTAATGGTCCTGCTGCTGCTGCCGCCGGTGCTATCGGTAGAGGTGGGACTTGAAAAGGCAGTTAATATATGTCAGCCATAGTATGTGTATCAATGCAAGTATGGTGTGCAAAATGAGTACATGCAGAGGTCAAGTACAGAGTATGAATACAGTATGAAAGTGCGGTGCGCCAATGCAATATATTAGTGCAGTATGGGGAAGTTCTCATGTCAATTTCAGTATGTCAGTGTAAATATGATGACTGGGATGCAAGAAAACTGAAGAAAATACCTAAATACCGTGAAGACTGAGCAGTGTCTCCCTCCTCAGGATCATAGCCTCAAATGAGGCCAACATCTCGAGTACTCCCTTAGTGTACCCTGCGGGTGCCTGCAAATGTATTGGGAATGATCAATGTTTCTAAGAATGAATATTTGAGAAGAAAATGAAAAATGAAAGCTGTGGTACATACCGGAGGTGAGTCAGGAGCTCTGACATATCTATGACCAGCCACCGGAGCCTCAATCGGAATCCGATAAGCCTCTCCGGTGTACCGCCAACTTCTCAACTTGATCGAAAGCTCCGGCCAAACAAAGTTCTGTCTAGCAGGAGGCACCCCTTTGACCCTACCCCTCAATGCTCGAGCCCTGCTCGTCAAAGGGACGTTTGCTGCTCTCCCTGCTTGAGCACAAGTACCCGTCAACGAAGGCATGAGATGCGTCTGGATATATGTCGTATAGTCCCCCTCTCCAAGAAAGTACTCGGCATCCATGCCTCATGTAAAGTCGATCACGTCTTGAGAGAAGAGACTCTCTATAGCCTACATGGATGGCAGAGGTAGCATGGGAACCGCCTGCAACGGCAAACCCAAGGTCTGGCCTAGGAAGCGCTTGCCGAAGAACCAAGCTCGGCCTACCGGTCCCTCGAGTACAAGCCGGTAACGGGAAGAGCCCCAAGTGCTAGCAAACTAGTACCTGACACCCTCAGGCATCGTTGCCCAGGGCTACCACTAGATCTGCAGACAGTAAATACACAAATTGTTAGTTGCCATTAGATACGCAATATGAATTACAGCTGAAATAAAGTAGAAATGACTGTGAGTTTCGAGTTCCCTCTAATGCAGTCACCGTGCCAAAATATCGGCAAAAGAATGAGAAGAACTCCCTGGTCCTTCTCACGCACCTGTCGTCGTACCAATGAGAGTAAGGTACAACATGAGGCATCTCCACCTCCAACTCTAGGGTGACGGTAGAAAAATATGCATATACCCATAACTGCAAAAAGCAAAAGGGCGACAGTAAGTATACAACAGATAAACACAGGTAATGCGGAGAGGAGAATATATGTGCAATGTACAGAGAATGCAGAATACAGGTAAGATGCAGAAAGCAGAATTTATAGTGCAGCGTACAGAAAGTACAAATACAAAGCAGAGATCAGACTATGTGTGTGCAGTGTACAGAAAGTGCAAAGAAGAAAGGGTAACAGGAAATGCCAAGCAGAAAAGTAAAGCACACCTCCTAGGCTCTCTAGTAGTCGTCGACTCTGTTCCTGGTCCTGCAGGATGTTGAGCTCATGTAGCCGTACAAGGTTGCGAGGCCAGCGCCGCCCCAGTCGTAAAGCCAGACCCAAGACAAGTCCACCAAGGCACTCAAGAGATATAGCCCGATAGTGTTCACTCTATCAGCAAACAAAGTGGTGCCAAAGAGGAACATCAAGAAGCCTCGGGTGTACTACTCGATCTCCTCTAAGGTCTCTGGCTTTGTCCCTCTTAAATGATCCGCAAACCAAGTATATCAAACCATTCCTAATCGAAAGAGAGGTGGGTGTGCCCCTAGCAGGTAGATCCAGGCGGCCTCCCACTTGCCCATGTCTGTATCATAAGGGATCGGCCAACCCCCTACCTCGATGCCGGTCAGCATAGCAAAGTCATAGGGAGTCATCGTCATGTCTCCCGCGATAGAGAAATGGAAAAAGCTAGGGGTGTCCGACCGCCTCTCTACTGGTGCCCCAAGTAAGGGCCTGCTCACTATGAGACGCGATAGCCCCGTGCAGAATCAGTCGAATCTGAGCTCATCGATAATCTGGCGGATGCCAACGGGGAGCTCCATATACCACTTGCTCACAAATGTGGCTCCATATCCTTAGATAGAGTGAGAGTCCTCTTGTAATCAGAATGTGTGTGAGAAGGTAGTGTAAGACATACAGTGCAAGAATGTGTTTGAGATAAATAGATGAAAGATAGCGTAAGCGTGATCTATGCAAGTAGTGCAAGGTACATTGCAAAAAATCTAAGAAGACAATGTATACCTTGGTGGCGCCATAGGATAAATGAGACTCCAGCTCTCGTAGCAAGAGACCCTCAGGCACGCCTCGTGCAAAACCTCTAAAATGACAAATGGTATCGGGCGGTAGCACATGCACCTCAAGATGATATGTCTCCGGGTCGAAGGGTCGAACCCTGGGTGGTAATGGTACATGCTCAGGATCCGCCCCCATCCCTAGGGAAGCTCTGTCATGTGGAATGGCATCCGCCATCTAGAAATGAGATGAGAAAGTGGGTGAAAATGAGAAAAATGGGTAGAAAATGCTAAAAGTCAACAAAAGTCAACCCTGGCAGAGAGAAAATGGGAGAAAAAGTCAAAGTCCGGGAAAAGGCACCAAACCCAAGAGAACCTCGAGGGGAACATGCCTCAAGTGGTGAAAATGAAGAAAAAAACACGAAAATCAAATTTCAATCAGTTAAAAATGAAGGAAATCGAGAGGTTTTAGCGAATCAACTTTGCGTGGGGCGTTGGAAAACGCATATAAAGCACTGATCTGGACGGGAAAAGTGTCTAGAGAGAGAAAGGGATGAATTTCAGCTAGGGAGAAGTGAGGAAATGAAGTTTGGGGGTGTAATTATAAAGACCCGAAGTAAAATGACCAAAATGGCCCGAAACTGTCATCGGTGGCTGACCAACCACCACTGATGGCCGACAACAATTGGTGGCCGACAACCTTCAAGTGTGGTCGACAGGTGGTTGACACCCCTCCTTGGTGGCCGACAAGCTTCCAGTGCTCCTCCTTTGTGTTTTTCTACTGATTTGTATCCTTAGTCCTCAAGAAAGTGCAAGAAAAGTTCACTTTTAAGCTCAAATTGCCTCTGCGGAAGCTCAAACCATGTCTTCGGTGCATGATGATTCATCACTAATCAACATGAACGAGGTGTATCCTTTTGAAACATATTGCAACTCATTCGAGAGGTAAATCGAAAGTTGCGGCTAAGTTGGTTTTGTCAAGCACGCTTTTGTCATTGCATAGAACCTGCATTTCTTTGTCGTTGCATGGAACGTGCAATTCACATGTGATTTTTGCATAGAAAGTGCACTTCTCACATTTGCATAGAGCATGCTTCTGTTTCCCATTAGCATAGAGCATGCATTTGTTGTTTTGCATAGAACATGCTATTAATCTAGCATTGAACATGCATTTTCTACTATTGATCATTGCATAGAATATGCATCCTATACTGTTGCCTAGAATATGTATCCTAATGTGGCATAGAACATGCTTTGGCTCACACCACATAGAATATGCTCTATTTTGTTTCTTGCATGTTGTGCATAGAACATGCCTTTAGCATTGTGTCTTGGTTATTCGTCTTGTATAGAACATGCACTGTTACTATGTTATGCTTGTTGAGTTTCTTTCTTATGCAGGCACGATATTGTATGTACGGTTCATTCAGAGGAGTTCCTTGTAGAATCACTTGTTTCCTTCGAATCACCCTTTTCTCCTCTTGTGTGCGACGCGTTAGGACACCTTCGGTTAGAGACATTTGGGCGCATCCCGATGTTCTCATCACCCCTTTCTCCTCTCGCTTGCAACGCGTTAGGACGCCTTCGGGGGTGCATCCCGGTGTTCTCATCACCCCTTTCTCCTCTCACATGCGATGCGTTAGGACACCTTCGGTTAGAGACATTTGGGTGCATCCCGGTGTTCTCGTCACCCATTTCTCCTCGCGTGTGCGACGCATTAGGATGCCTTTGGTTAGAGACATTTGGGTGCATCCCGGTGTTCTTGTCACCACTTTCTCCTCTCACGTGCGATGCGTTAGGACGCCCTTCGGTTAGAGACATTTGGATGAGTCCTGGTGTTCTCGTTACCACTTTCTCGTCTCGCGTACGACGGGTTAGGACGCTTTGATTTTGAACACGCGGGTGCATCCCGGTGTTCGCATTACCACCTTCTCCTCTCGCATGCGACGCGTTAGGACACCTTCGGTTAGAGATACTCGGGTGCATCGCGGTGTTCACATCACCCTTTTCCTTCTGTGTGTAACACATTAGGATCTCGGTTAAGACCTCGGGTACACCCCACGGTCGCTCTTCGTCTTTCCTGCGTGATGCGTAGTTAAGTTTGCATAATTTTATTACATCATTTTTGCATGAAATGTGGTTTGGTTCATGTTTACTTACTTCTATTCATGTTAGAGGTTGCTATACCTTACTTCGGTTTGTTTAAATGTGGCATTTCTTTGCATAACACTTGCATCTAGATGTTTCATTACAGCCTCATTGCATGATCATAAGTTATATTCTTGCATTGTGCATATCACTTGCATTTTCCCCCAGAGCTACGCTAGTTTGATTCCTTGCAAAAGGATACGTAGGCAGCCTGCGGGTGCGACCGTTCTTTGTTTTGTTTGTTTGTTTGTCTAAGTCTTCAGCCTTGTCAAAAATAGGTCGTCTCTGGGCTTTGACATTCACTCCCGTCATTTCATGACTTTCGAGTTCTATCAAAGAGGGGCAACTGTAGACATTCCATTTTTGACCGTCCTCAAGACTTAGATGTCATCATTTGTGCACTCGATGATTGTGCTTGTTTGTGTTCGTTTTGAGCACCCGAAGTCCTCGGCAGAATGCCTTGTCTTTGAGCCTCTAAACCTTATATGTTTTGTGCATGTTTTTGGACCAAGAGCTTGTTGCCTCTAGCCTGAAAGAGAGGATGACCTGTCGGCCAGCCCTAGAATCTGTCGGCTATGGCTTATGCTTGTCAGCCACCAGTAGTGGCCGACGGCTATTGGTCTCTTTTTCAATATATTTTTTGCCAGTTGTGCCAGCTGTTACTCACTAAGCTGCATCTTCATTCACATGTATGGTGAGATGTATCTAAGCTCAAGACTTTTTTTTTCTATAAATAGGAGGTTTCCTTCCCCATTTTTTAGGGTTAGAAGATTTTGGACCAAAAATCTCTCTCTCTCTCTCTCTAGTTTTCTCTCTTACTTGATATTTTGTGCTTGATTGCCTAGTTCCTCCACACTTTTGCACACCACCCTTAACCAAACTTGACCACCATTGAGCTGAGGTTCCTTGGAATCTTGTTTGAACTTTCGAAGGAGGTTTGAGCTTGGATTTGTGCCTAAATTGTGCTTTGCTTCAAAGGTAGTGCACTTACCTTATTTAAGCTTATTGTGCATACTTATTTTCCTATCTTTCTCAGTTGTTTTAAGGCTGTAGCCTTATATTGTGATTGATCGTTGAACATTCTGAGTCAAGGTTCAAAGTTTGAAAGCAAAAGGGGTCGAGTCTCGAGACCGAGAGTGATCCTATGTTGTACAATCCCGAGAGCGATTCCACGTATGTCTTCACAGGACCACACAAAACATTTTTTGAAATCTTTTAATAAAGCGACTAGTCGTTCAGGTTCCTCTGAAGACAATGTAGAACCAATCTGGATCAAGCCAGGATCCTTCTTAGTACTCACATTAACAAACATGGTCTCATTCATTAAGGGCTTAGCACGCCTCTCTTCCTCTCAATTGATCAAATTTTACAAATCCCAAGGAATTCCTTCCTCTTTGTTTTCATCACAGTGTTAGAAAAGTTTTGAAAAACTTAGGTCAATGCAATGATTTAAAGGCACAGAAAAAGTAAGCAAAAATCACTATCGTTTCATTCAGATCTTCTGGCTTAACTGGCTCTATGATAGAAACAGAAGCAAAAGAAAGAGTGTAAAAGACAAACGCAAAACAAGAAAGTGATGCCGAAGTTAACACGCTCGAAATCACCAACCTCCGACACCACAAGACAGACTCCACATAGAAGACTAACTCAATACAACAAGACTGACTCAACACAAAATATTGACTCAATACCCAAGTCAGAAAGTAAAATAAACAACATTTGCAAATTGCTCAAAACAGTGCGTGCCATCCGCCATATCTGGAGTAAAAATAAGCGCCATCAGCAGGTGGTTTATCCCCGATCATATATTTACAATATTTCCCCAATTCATTGATCCGATGCCAATAGACTTTGTAGGACCTGGTGCGGCGATGACCTCGTTGTCAATTAGATCTTGAACTTCATGGCGAAGACAATAATAGCCGTCAATATCATGACTGGTTTGTTGATGAAAAGCACAACACTTGGCAGCATTATGCCTGGCTGGATGGGGATCCAGAAGAGGCCGAGGGTCAAGCGGTTTGAGATGGCCTTGTCCTACGAGGATTTGGAGAGCTTTGGATAAGGTCATGTAAAGAGGGATGAAGACCCTCTGGCCTCGGGCCTGATGGCTTGAGATTTGTGAAGTTGTGTTGGATATACCGGCTAAGGGGTTGGCAGGTGCTGACTGGGTTTGATGATCTCTTCCAAATATAGGATTGTAGCTGAAAGGGGTGTTTCTGGTACGACATCCGTTTTCCCGGCTTGCCCCTTGACTCAGAATGCTCTCATTCTGAGTGGCAAAAGTGTCATCCACAGTCTTTGCAACAACTACGAGCACTTGCTATTTGTTCAGTCCTTCATCCTTCAAAGCCTTAACAGCCCACTGAAGATGTTCATAGGTACCAATGCCTACCCTTACCTTGTTCTTGCCATTTGCCTCCACTTTCCCAAGGGATTGGCCTTCTTCCAATGCAACCCGTCCCAAGATACAGGAGCCTTTAGACATCAAATTCCTAGTATGTGATGTGGTCCATAACGGAACCAATATCCCAAAGGCTATATCTGCGACTGTTCTCTGAAGATCTTTAATCATGCTCATCAGCTCAGAAGTAGTGGGTTCATGGGTTTGAGATGATTGGGGTTCGAGTGCATCCATCATGCACAAGTCCGTGCTTTCTAGAATGAACACCTCAGGCTTGGGTAAATGAGTTGGGGTGATGTATATGCTAGGGTTGTAGGTAGGAAATAGTGTATGGATGAGGTTAAGGTGTGGATGAGGTACTTGGTCATTGGGGTATTGAGGTGGAGCTATCGTCTGAATGTCAATGAGATTCTGGACCTCATGACGAAGGCATTGTAAGAGTACTGGTTGATAAACACCTCAACCATCTCTTCCCAATTCTGCTTCGCTGTATCCTCTAACTTGGCGTACCAAGTGGCTGCTCTACCTGACAGGGTTCTTCTATACAAAGAAAGTTTTTGAGGCTTAGTCTAACCCATCGGTTTCAGAACGTCCAAGAAAAGCCAGATATGTACCATAGGATCTCTAGACCCGTCGAAACGGTTAATGTGTGGCATTTTGAACATGTCTGGGAGTCTTACGATAGCCTCGGTGTACCCATCCTCAATATCAGGAATGGAGTTAAGGCCCTGTGCCTTTTTGAATTGCTTCTCAAGGTTAGCAATTTTTACCAAGGTTGGTTCAAGATCATTAGTATCAAGGGGATAAAGCCTTTCATTAGGCTGTACCAGAGGTCTGAAAACTAGAGCTTGAGCTAACCCTTCTCAGGGATCCGAACCTTGCAAATCTTCAGTTGGCGAAGGTAGATTAAAGTTCGACTGGGGTACCGAGACTGGATGTATGGCAGGTGCCCCAGATGGGCGTTGCATTTCAACATTGGTCTCATCTTACATGGCGATTCCCTAGTTCAATGTCGCTATCATGGCCACAACTTCTTCTGGACTCTGGGCCATCACGGGTCTGCTGAGTTAAACAAAGGTGATCTAACTGGTGGTTGTCGGATCAGTTGAACCAGTGAGCCCTGTCTAGCCCTTCTTTGCCCTGCCACCAGCAAAAGAAACACTAGTTGCCCTTGAACTAAATCTCCAACATGACAAAGTCTATCAACACGAATCCAGAGTACCAAAGCAATATCAGAGCCTTCTAAAACTATGGTTCCAGGACTACCTAGCAAAAGAGAAAACAGACAGCACCTCAGCCCAATTTCACTAGAACGGATATGATCACAATTGAGTGACTGTGCTCTCTACTGAATTCTGCCCCAAAACAAATACCAACTTGGCAACTGATATACACATCCCTGTACAGTTTCACTGTAAAACACATACCAGTTAAGTAAGAACCAAAACACCCCTATCAGGGGGATATGGTTACCCTGTCCTAGTTTCGTCAAGAGCTAGGGTTTCACTATGCACAACAAGTGACTTCACACAATCCTGCATTCGAGTAAGCAACATGTCCTAGTTTGGAACAGTCTTTATGGTTTCTGATATGCAACTAGGTCGATTAGTCAAAAAGGGTACCTCAGCAAGACTACCAAATATACCTCTCACACCTAACACCAAGAAGTGAAATAAGGATCAAACGGTACAGCAGTAGTCCAGATCCAAGGGTTGTGTTCCCATTTTGGCAGAGCCCGCAACCGGTCAGCCTTTTGGCAAGCTTTTCCAAGCAAGCCTCCGACAAACTGCTCACGAATAGCATATGGAAAACACTATGACTTAGGCGCACCAATGCAAATGCAAATGAAAAGAAACACATAAGGGTAAATAAAAAAACATATCATGAGTTCGAGTCAAATTCTCTAAATTCCCAGCAGAGTCACCAGAAACTGTGGCACGCCTTTTTTCCGCGCCCCACCTTTCGGAAAGGTTTGAAAAGAAGGCCTCACAGTTCGGACTCTTGCAACTCTAAATCTAGTCTCACAAGTGCAATGTGAAACTGATAAACACCAAAGAGTTCAAATCCGGCAAATCTTTTAGAAAATCAATTTTAAATCAAATAATGTCAAAATTGGACTGCTTTGCAAGATACTTAGTCGCCACCTAAATATTTTATTTTAGGGAAATTTAGGAAACCCATGATTCATGCCCAAGGCCACATGTCCGTCATCACCAAAGTCGCCTCAACTCGGGAACTTAGGTACGAGAGGGAAAGGTCATGAATTGAGCACCCCCGTTCGCCCAATCAAAGATTGGCCTCTACTAATCATGATACGATTTTTTATAAACATTATGTGTTCTTATCCCAGTTATTAAGCTAGCTTTACTCTGTGATGCGCACAAGCAAATATAGACTAGTTTGCTCAATTTGGAACAATTCAACTCATGTTTGTTTGTGAAAATGGTTTGAATTTGCCACATCAAGTGGGCTTAAAAGTTTGCGAATTTGCCACCAAACATAGTGGGCTTAAAACATATTTGCCATTTAACAAAGTGGGCTTAAAATGCACATTTGTTGAATTGTTCCAATTCAAACAACAAGCCTTCATCCACAGGCATTCAAACAGTTTGTCATTTAAGCACATAACCTCATGGAAAGCATGCTAATCATGGCAACATTCACACTTTATGCAAGTATGCTAAAGCTTAAAACTACCTAGTACTCCAAGCCAAAAACAAAAACTAGTTAGAAAGATGCATGATCCTAACTATACAAGATGCCTTATGCAATGCATGCAAAAAATGCAATTAATAGGCTCGGCTACTAACATGGCATAAGAATCATTTAAATGGCATGCGGTTAAACACATATTCAACGAAGATATTGAAATGGCAATGCAATTTCAATGATACGCCGAGCCTCGGTGCATGCAAGATGAAATGAATGCAAACATGGATGCAAGCATGCGATATGCTAATTGAAATATGATCCCTAATCTAACCATCGAAAGTGGTTAAATAAAAGGGAGCAAGACGTGCGGTTGCAAAATATACACACACGCACGCACACTTATTACAACATTACGCCCTCCCAAAGGAGGGTCAGAATGAATAAGCTAACCAACTAGCTACACTAATTAAACTAATCTAGTTAAGCTAATTAGATGAATTATTACAAACCAAATGAATAACTAGCTAAGCTAATTACGAATTATTACAACACTCTAACTAACTGGCAAACTAATTAATTAATTTACAACACAAATGTACACGAACTAAGAAATTAAGACATTAAACTATGGTGCCACTGCTCCGCCACGGGAAGTGGAAGATGCACATGCTCAGTTTTCACCCTGAAAATACCACTATTTTGCTCTCGAAAGTCTCTGTTTGCAGAGTTGAGCATTTCCAAAACCTTCCCTCTCCACCTTACCAAAATCATATTAAGGTTTACATTAGTGGCATGCTGGCCTTGGATGGCTGATGTTGGCCAAAAAGGTGTACTGCCGGCCAGAAATGATGCTCTGCTGACCACTGGTGGTGCATTGCCGGCCACTGATGCATTGGATCACCATGTTGTAACAGAGCACAAACTGAGCAAAAAGGGGGTTTTTCCAAGGGTTTGTTTGTACTGTATCCCTCCTTATCATCTCAAAATCTCAAAGGAGTGACACATTTGGATTCAAAACCACCAATCAAGCAAGTTCATTGCATGATGGCCAAAGATCCAAGTTGTACACATTCGATAAATGCATAAATATGACCAACAAGACCACCACCCTATCATGCATGATCAAGGGCAATGGAGACCAAGGAAAATGGCACATTTCATCACTTTTGAGAATGAAATGCCCCATTTCCTTGTGTTCAAACTAACGTCCGGTTTGAACACATGCGATGCAACACTAAGAATGCTTATCTTGCCTCTTTTATTTTCCAATTTTGTTTACATATTTTAATTGCCAAATCATTCTTTAATCAATTAGTCCATTGGTGAGTGTCCTCTAAATGGAAAGAAAGCCCAAACCAAATGTTGTTTTAGGCATGAAAGAGACCTCATGCCGTTGGTAATGAACCCCAAAAGGGATTAAACCATTAAGCACAAACATCTCAGTTTCATGCTTTAGAAAAGAAAATGGTTTAAACCACTTTAAAAAAAAAAAACAAGAAAGTAAGAGGTTGTAGATATGATTAGGCATTGAAAATGAGTACAGACAGCACTAAAACATGCAACCAACTCAAACTGATGATGTTTAAAGCCTTAAAACAACAAACTAGTGCAAGTACTTACACTACAACTACACAAAACAAAGTTCAAATGACCCAAACAGCCTAAAACAGAGCTAAAGTAAGCTATTTCAAAGGCTAAAACATGATGGACTTAAGCTAAGTTAAGCTAGAAAAATATGCTAACATATAAAGCTAACTAGACATGCAAACAAGACACAAGGAGGGGAGGCTAACCACTCCAATTTTGGACTTCAAAACAAGATTTTTACCACTGAAAAACCTCTAAAATTTAGTGGTTAAAAGGGCCAAAAAAGTTGATTTGAAAGTGGTGAACAAAGACACAAAAGATTTACAAGCAAAGAAGCAAGAATGGTGAATCACCCCTTAACTGAAAATGGCCTGAAGCCACCACTTTTAGGCCACAAAAACAGAGTTTTTTACAGTCCAAAGATAGGCCAAAAACAGTCCAAAAATAGTGGAAAGAGATAGGAAAGCAATTGTGCAAAACAAGCTTAAAAGGAGAGTGCTATACCTCTTGAAGCCAAGACACAATTGAAGCAATAAATCAAGACATGACCACCTTTTACAGCTCAAAGAGGGTCCCATGTAACCTCAGCCCAAAGATAAGCAACTTTGGTTAAGGGTTGATAGGCAAACTCGAAGTGTATCTACACTTGTATGCACAAAAGTTCAAGGGAGAGAGAGAAATGTAAAGAGAGAGAGAGAGTTGTAGAGAGAGAGATTTTGAAAAATTTTCTAACCATGAAAACAATAGAGAAGGTCCTCTATATATAGAAATATATGGCTTCAGGTCGAAAATATCAATATAGGACAGCTGGATCAGTGTGGAACAGCTGGAGGGAAAATATCTGCACAAAAAACTTATTTCTTACACCAATGGCCTGCCAGCCATCACTTGTGGCCGGAAAACCTCATCCATGGCTGGAAAACATCATCAATGGCTGGCACATGGCCGACAAACCTCATTCAATGGCTGGCCAGAAAATCTAATTTCTGTGCCCAAATTCAAATGGGCATATCTCCTTCATCTGGACTTCTTTGTAGGTCATTCTTGAGTGCGAATTGAAGCCCCGGAAGTCTAATTTCCAATGGTATCAGCCTCACACAAAAATTACAAGTGTTCAAAGAGATATGCCTATTTTAGTGAAGCCTGCTCAGTTTTGGTCCTAATCGGATTGATGCCTAACTTCTCCTAAACTAGTTTTTTTCCCTCCTCTCCTATTTTCTTAAACTCCAAACCTCTAAATAAGGTGTTTTGAAATATTTTTCAAAGATTTCACCTATCTTTCATTTATTTCCACTTTGTCCTTGCTCGGTTTACCGAAAAGCGCAGCATTTAACGGAATGCGAGCCTCAGAACATCATAGAAACTTTTTTCAAAAATATTTTGAAAAAGAGGGTTTTAAGGTCTAAAATAATTTTGGTCAAAATATTTTTGGTCCAAAATGGGGTGTAAGGTTGGGATTTGAAGCTCCTCTTGCCGAAAAAATCAAACCTTTGCACAACAATAGCCTTCATCCTCGAGCAATCAGCTTGAGGCCCCCAAGTCTTAAGGGAGGTCAAAAATGCAGTGTCTACAGTCATATATGAGAGGGAAAGGTCATTAATTGAGCTCCCCTACTCACTCGATCAAAGATCGGCCTCTACTAAACCATGAGTTGATTTTTATTTACTTTACATGTTCATATTTCAATTTATTTAATAAATCCTAAAATTTACTATGTGAAGTAACCAAATATAGACTATGTCATTTATTTTGGAACAACTTGATTTCATGTATTTTGAAAGAGTTTTGAAGATGCACAACTCAAAGAAATTGAGCTTACAAACATGAAAATCAATATCATGCCCAATTAAGTGACACAACCTCTATCCACTTGCATGCATAGAGTTATATCAAATAAGCAAATAGCCTCATGGGAGCATGCTAAATATAGTAAGGAAAACACGCACAAACGTGATGCTAAAGCATAAAAAGTTACGTCTTTACTGACGTCTCGTGAACAGATACAAAGCATAGTTAGTAAATCATGCATGATCTTATATACAAAATTCTAATACAATTCATTGATGAAATGCAACTAAAGATTTGACTTCTAATATATGACACGTGAATTGTCTCAAGACATGAGGTAGCGCACAAAATCACATAATAACCGATTAAATTTACGAATGCAAATTTGGCTGAATCTTAATGCATGAAACATGGATGCAAAGCATGTATATGATGAAAAGTAAAATTTTATGCATATTTACAAATAAAGGAAAGCAAGTAAAAGAACGGGATAGAAGGAAGCAAGGCGGGAAATTATTACAATACTTTGAATAATTACATATCCGAATAAGGGAGGAGAGGAAGAAATACAATAAAATATAACCTCACAAATCTCTCAAATTACAATAAAAACAATAGATACATACGCCTCGGGGATAGCTAGAAACCAGTATGCTCAACATCGGAAGACTTCTTTATTCTGTACAGAAGAAGTTGGCTAGCCGGCCAAAAAGTGAACTGGCCGGTCGACCAATTAAGTTTGGCAAAATTCTGTTTTTCTCTGTAACACTGAAATAGAACAAACAGAGTATGTTGGTGGCTCAACTAACCAATTTCAGTTAGATTATAATAGGTTTATAATATGAAATCAAAGTAAGAAAATTAATATAAGAAAAAAAGTACAAGGAAATGAGAAAGATTGAAACTTCACATTCCGAAGAAAGAATGAACTTCTTGATTTCCAAACTTCCTTTTTGATCACCCTCAAAGTTAGAAAGTGTGTTCTCAATCATCAAATCGAAAACTTGAAATTTTTGCTAAAATGGTATTTTTGGGTTGTTTAATAGTATATGTGGGGGGATTGGTGAACTCCCTGATTTTCTCTCTTTCAACTACAATCACTCTCTATTTGATCAAAGATCTTAAATTTGGCTATAATGGAATTTCTTGGATGGTTTTAATACATAAAAGATGACATGTCAGTGTATATGGAAAATGGAGGCTTATAGCTTAATTTTAACCAACTCTTTAATTCAAGCAAGACTTCTCTCTCTCTCTCTCTCTCTCTCTCTCTCTCTTAATTAATCCCCTTCTCCTCTCCTAACAATCTAATGATCTTTGTTTAGGCAATGATGGAAGACTAAGTTAGGAAGATGATGGGAGACAAGGTGGAGGACAAGGGACCATGGGGTCACAAGGCGAAAGCACTTAACCCTTACTTTTGTTATTCCTTTTTTGAAGTGGCAAGTGCTTTCGACAATGGAAGCAGAGTAGATATTCATCTTGTGCATGAATGTATTAGTAATATCTAAGGTGCCATGTCCCATATGCATTAAATAAGAATTTTTCCGAAACTACCTTATTTCTAGACAAATTAGCTGGATGGCCAATTTATTGGCTGGCCAGCCAAAAAGTTATCTAACCGGCCAAAACATGGCTGGCTGCCCAAAATATTAGCCTTGGTTTGACTATTTTGCACGAAATAGAGTTTTTTGATAGAATTATCATCTTATCCTCTTATTTCCATACTGTTTTTTGCTCAATTTTCTAAGAAAATGTTTTATTTTGAAGTTTAAAAATAAGCCTCAAAACACTACAAAAATACTTGAAACAAAATGCGGAAAAAAAGTTTTGAAAGAGAGTTTTGAACGAGACTTAAACACTTGGCCAAAACAGGTTTAGGGTTAGGAATAAAGCACAAATTCCATCTTTCTTATTGACAATGCTGTGGGAAACACATTCTTGTTTTCATCATCAGGTAATCAAAAGAAAGCGCTCAAGTCTTCAGGCCAGTTAAAATGGGATGTCTACAGTTATATGCTAGTTACTTACAGATGCCATAAGCAATTATGTAACTTGATAGTTTCATAAAAGTAACCTTACAAACACTTATAAGAAATATAAATATCGTGAAAATAATTATGAAATTCCTATATTGATTGAAATATTAAGCTACAATATCATTCCTTTAAAAAATAAAAAAAAATAAAAACTATTCCACATTTTCTACATAAATGAAAATATACTAATGACTAATGACATATTTTTCATCATGCAAGATATTTGTGGCACAGGAAATGAGACTCAACAACTCTTGATCTATAAAACTATATTACATATTGATATTAATGCATTCTTACAGCAATAGTATGCAAATAATATGTACTGCTGGGTTCAATGAATTTGTATTATGAGATGAACTATTAAACAAAATTGTGTAATTGTGCAATTAATTTCAGACATTCAATTGTATTACAGGGATGAATAATGAAAAACTGAAGTGAGAAATTGATAGAAAAAGATTTGTGTAATACTGTATATTTAAAAGACCTGCTTATTGTTTATTGTTTAAGATAAAATTGTGATCTCAACAAACTATCTATAAAATTTCTCATGTATCATTTAAATTCTTCAGTCGAATATGTATTCATTTTTTACTTAGTTGTATTTTCAATACAAATCAATTTACCTATACAAGTCTCCATACTCTATATAAATATCATATATTAATTTAACAGACACATATAATTACAGTACTAACAGTTAATAAAAATATCACATGCCGCGTGAAATGCACGTGCCCAACCATTTGTTTATTTAAAAATCAATCAAGACCAAACTCCTCCCTCATCAGTGTGAATAAATTTATCTAATATTATTCATCTAATAAATGGGCACTAAATTGATGTCTATTTATTTAGTTATTTATTTTTCTAATTTCCTTAAAATGACATGATCTTTGAGTGACTAAAAAAGGGTTGCATTTCTCTCAAGTTTACATCTCAACTTAAAGAAACTTGCGGACCACTTGAGCCCACACTATAGTCTCATTTGATGATTCGAACCATTCATTTTGTATGACACTCAATGTATATCATTTATAACAAAATTAATTCAATCCGATAATCTTAATATTTTCATTTTATCCCATTTATCTTTGAAAAAATGGACGATAAATATATTTTCAAAAATATGCAATTCATTTTTTTAAAGCCAAATATAATAAAATAAAAATATTACAATTATCGGATAGCTTTAATTTTTTTCATGGATGATATACATTGAAGGTCCTATAAAATAAATGATTCAGAACATTCAAATAAGACTATGATGGGCACCACAAGTGCCTCAAGTAATCTCAATTGATATGTGAATATGAAAAAAAAAAATCTAACCTAAAGAAAAAATCACAAATAGATCTCATGTATTTACTTAAGAAGAATAAAGAATAAGTTCCAAGACAAACGTACCGGCCAATATTTAGAACTATGGTGCCTGCTATCACAACCAAGTTTGTTGTCCACTCAATGTGACAGCGTTTTGCTCTTTTTAGTTTTTCATAGTTTTCCTTGAAACGAGTCTTTTCTTTTCTCTTTTCTCTTTTCTCTTTTCTGTTTGGTTTTTGTAGTTTTCCTTGAAACGATTTTACTCATTTCTTCTTCTTCTTTTTTATTTTATTTTTTATTATTTAAAATAACACTTCTAAGTTTACTTTAATGACGTGAATTGATATAAATTATTAATTTATTTGGAAATCAATCAAGATAAAACCCTTATAATATCAGTATATATAGATTTAAAAGTAAAATTTTAAAAATCTCAACTCGTGTATTATTTCTCCACTAAATGAGCACAATTAATATTATGTTTATTTGTTTATATATTTTGCTAGTTTTGTTAATATATATGGTGTGACTTTAGAGTAATTGTTATAAAAAAATCAATAATAATAACAATAATTCGAAGTACATCATCATGTTACCACCCTACAAAATTAAAATCTATATGTACATATATATATATATAATGAAAAATAAAAAAATAACGCCCATTTAGTACACATTAATGTAAAGAAAATATTTATTGGCACTTTTTATTTTATTTTTACAAATTCACAAGAGTTGAGATTCCCGATTCGTAGCAATTCGCGACGGGTCGATACTTCTATAAAAGTGGTTAAGAAATTTTCCAACTGCAACACTCGATTCCCAATACGTACTAGTTAATATTACCGATACCGATACTCTACGATTGATACCTTTACGTTATCCGATACCGCAATTTACAACCATGGCAAGCACCCATCCTCCAATACTAAATAGTTATAATTTTAGACTCATAAATTTATTAACAATGATGTGGTAAGAAAATTAAATCTTATAATATGCCTCAGTGTATTACAAATCAAAAATTTACACGCATAGATCAAATTAACAAAAATTTGTTAAGAATCTCAAACATTTTGCATACCAAAATGAAAAAATAGTGCTAAGTGCAGCATCAGTCTTTACATTTAAGAGTCACTTTTCTGAGAACTTCTCCAGAAACCAATGCTATAAAACCTATCCCATATTTCTATCTCCAGCTGAACCACATCTCTATTTATTCCAACCGACATAGCAGCTGACGAAATGTCGACCGCAATCGTGTGAATTTGGAGTTCTGCCACCGTGTCATTGCAGCAGCAGCAGCAACAGCAGTAGATCCGTTGTAGTGGCAACAGCCCTTTCTTCATTAGCTGCCAACGGCTCTTCCACTACACCACCTTGTGGCACAGTCCAGCCGGTAGCTTGTACACTGTCAGCACCAGGAGGTTAACTAGGGCAGATGGGCAACAGCACCACACGGCTGTGCACTCTGCCACCGTCCCTCCCACAACCTCACTGATCGACCATGATGACGACTAATTCGCTGCCACAACTAGCTGTTATCGATTCACCGACGACATTTCAAACTAAAATATTTGTAGTTTTCAAAATTGTTGTGACTAAAAAAATGTGCGGTTTAAAATTTAATTGAATTGTTGTTTGAAGTAGCAGTTTACTTTATCACTCACTCCCTAGGATGAGAAACGGAAGAAAATTAGTGGATGAACGGGGTGCCGACTAAGTAAGAAAGACTTTTTCTTGCTGTGGTGATGGAGTTTGGAAATACCCTTTGACCCAAGCAGACTTTCTGTCATGACCCGAACTAGCCCCTGTGGATTAAGGTCATAACCGGCCAGTAATCAAGGAATTACCTACGGCCTCAAACCAAATAAAACATATTTCATTAGAGTTGAGGGGCCAAAACGGAAGTAGACTTACAAATTGCCCATAGAGCTGTGCTTATATGGCACATCAAAACATCCCAAAGATATATTCATTAATAACCCACACCAAAAAGGAAATAACTTAAGGTTCCATACACACAGGATCATTCAAGTCATAGTCAACCAAACCCAAAGCTTATATATACAAAGGTGGTCCAACGTTTTCGCCAATCGTAGCAAAATTATCACAAAAGAACAAAAGGGCAAAAACAAGTCTCGTGCGTAAGACTCTCAGGCTGACTCTCCAAAACTTCGATTGTTTCTCACATACTTCACTGAGGCTGGGTTTGGACATCTCTTGGCTCACCTACAGATACATGAATGAGAGTGAATGAAAGCCCAGTGAATAATATCAAATAAAGAAGATACATGAACGGAATTTGAAACAAATACATCAGACGGCCTTAAGCCCAATTCATGTTTCTATCTAATGCATCAAGCAACTACAGATCCAGACTTATCAAACGGCCTCGGGCCCAATTCATTCATATCCGACGGCCTTTGGCTAGATCATTCATGTCCAACAGCCTTTGGCCCAATCATTCATGTCCGACGGCCTTTAGCCCAATCATTCATGTCAAACGGCTTTGTCCCAATCATTCATGTCAAACGGCCTTTAGCCAAATCATTCATGCCAAACGGCCTTTGGCCTAATCATTCATGTCCAACGGCCTTTGGCCCAATCATTCATGTCCAATGGCCTTTGGCTCAATCATTTAGTATAACAAATACTCACTACAAGAAAATCAAGCTATAGTAGCATTTTTTATAACATCGCCTCAAAAAATGTAGCTATAAAGTGGTTATTGTGACGGTCTTTAACCACAATTAAAACTTAAGTTTTTAGTCGCATTTATTTTCCAAACTGTTGCTATACATATTTTTTTAGTTACATTTACAACTCAACCGCTACAATAGGTGAAACAAATAAGGCGACAAAAAATTTCTAATTTTACGCTTAGAATTTCAATTCAAAAAAAAGGGTTGAACCTTAAGTCGATCTATCTATACTTCTTATGCCCTAGTCTATCTATACTTTCACGAAGTAGCGCCAAGAAGTCACAGAGGCTTCCTGATTTCACAAGCTACAGCCCACCGGTGTATCGACCAGTGTATCAATGGTTCATCCTCCATCGGTGTATCGACCGATGCATCAATGGTTCCTGATTTCAGGTCAGTTTGCTCTCTCTCTCTCTCTCTCCAAACACTCTCATAATGTACCGACATACCAACCAAATCCATAAATGAATAATCTATATATTTCATCCTCTATCAGTGTTTCTTATGTATGCTTCAAAATAAACCCAACCCAGAATTCATACAACTCCCAATCTTCCAGGGACCATAAAAACCCTAAATTTTTGCTTTGATTTCAAGTTAAAATCTTGGGTTTTCTTTGGTTTTTGTGTTCCTTTTACCATAATCAATATCTTCTAAACCAATTCCAAAAATTTTAATCATCTTCACGTTGACTTGTACACTAACAAGTACATATTCTCTTCCTTTTGTCGTCTTTCATGGTAATTTTCTCATCATTCTATATGATCTCCTTGATTATTCATGCCCACAATATGCTCTGTTTACTTTAATTAACAATTCATTATTGAGAATTGAAATGTGAAGATCACAATGTGATGATTAAGTTTTATTGTTACTAATTCATTATTGAGAATTGAAATGTGAAGATCACAATGTGATGATTAAGTTTTATTGTTACTAAGTTCGTGTTGGACTATTACAATTAGGTTGGTTTAGATGTGGGTTTGTTGGATTTTGTATATTAGTTGTTAAAGCTTCCTTTTTAGGATCATTAGCATTAATACAAACACAGAATTGCTTTCAAGCCACTATTATGATTTATATGGTTGTGTTTCATGTTTTGTGTGGTGATTTCTGTTACTATAATTAACAATTCAGTATTGAGAATTGGAATGTGAAGATCATGGTGTGATGATTAAGTGTTATTGTTACTAAGTTGCTATTGGAATGTTTCAATTTGGTTGGTTTAAATGTGGGTTTTTGAATTTTTGTATTTTAGTTGTTGATGCTACACACATTCATGTGTCCTGTATGTGTTTGATAAAATGCCACAACAAGCTTTTTCTTTATTGTTATATTTCATTTTGTTTTAGTTTATTTATTTATTTATTTTTGAGAAAATTGATGTCCATTATTTTAATGCTTGTACACTTGTATAGTTTTCTTGGCCTAATAATGTGATTAGAGAAAATTCAACACTGAATTATGCCCCTTTTTTGTTGAATCCAAATACACAACTAACGAAGAACTTTGAAACATTCCACCCTTTTTACTAGTTTAGCAACCATCATACAAACCCAAAATGACTTTACTTTCATTGGTCAGATGCACAACAAAGTGGTTCTAGGTAGCCAGATAACATAGTTACGGTCACACTTGTCTTAGGGAAGATCCAACAAAAATGACTTTAATTTCATTGGTTAGATGTGAAAAAGTCCGGCTTAACCTCCAATTGGATTTCATTCTAAGCCTTTTGTTTTCCATAGAGAGAGGTGAGTTTTGGACCTTTTTTCCTCCCATAATATACAGCTTCTAGAAACAAAATTGCAAGCTTTGTGAAGTCTCACTCTATTCTATGGCTGAGTTTTTAAACTAGGAAGTACTAAAAAAACGTATTGATTTATTTGATCATTACTTCTCATGTCCTGGTTGCAACCAAAAAACAGTCTGCAACCCCAAAACCCAATAGCAGCTACCAAAAAACAAGAAAATAAAACAGAGCTGCCACCATCATAGGTCAATTGGAGATCAGGCTGCAGCCCCAAAATCCAGAATAGAACACACTCAGAGCTCCACATTTCCACCTAAACACCTTCTGATCTAGCTAAGGAGGAGAAGATAAAGGGAAGAAACAAAGAGGTGGTGACTAGGGAGTACATCATCAACCTCCGCAAGCACTTGCACAGCTGGTACTAACCTATCTATCTATATATGCATTATAGCTTGTTGATTATATCAATTAATATATGAAGTTTGGTTCTTGGTAGTGTCGAATCAATTGTTAATGTGAAATTACAACATTATCAACTTGAGTTTATGTGAAATTATTAATGTTGTCTCATAGGGAACACTGCCATTTTGGAATTTGGATTTTTTTGACTTAGCAAAGATCAAATGGAACCCTTGTTGGTTTAGTTTACCCAAAAATTTCCACACTCTCACACAAAGATATATAAATGTACATATATATATATATATATATATATATATTGTATCGCCCTCAAAATAACAACATTAAACCCATCCATATAGAGACATGCATTGATACATAAAAGTCCACATTCATCTATTCATCAGAGTATTTCATTACAAAAGTATTACATGGTTACAACAGAAGCAAATGCCTTACGGGCTTACAGCTTTCCAAGTTAACACTTGGTTACAAAAGGGGGTGCTAGCTTAAATACACATTAAGTCCTAGGCTCAAATCTATATGAAATACAATCAAGAAAGAATAAGGCAACAAAAGTATGTCTGCCTCTAGCCTCCCAAGCTATGTCCTCAGAGGTGGCATGCTACCTGTACCTGAAAATGATGTTCCCATATAGGGTGAGCCACAGCCCAGCAGAAATATACTAAACCGACTATGAACAATGCCTAAAAGATTAGCAACTGATAGATGGTCAATACTTACACTTCCATTTACATCTTATTAAAATTCCATGACAGCCAAGTCTATGTTACAATTCACTTTTCATTTTTTTTATCCAACTTTGAGTTTGAAAACAAGGCTCAGTACTCTGGCCAAAACATTTGATGAGATTATAGTTCATCACTAGAACACTTTCGAAATCCAACGTAGATACACATTTTGGTGTTGTATCAATAACACACAAACTACTTCCATACTTCGCAAACAATGATAATATACATTTTAGTGCTATATCAAATCAAACAAACTTTTCAATAGATAAGCATATGAGCTATATCACCACTACAACAGATAAGCATATGAGCTATATCAATACTTTAACAGATAAGCATATGAACTATATCAATACTTCAACAGATAAGCATATGAGCTGTATCAACATTATAATAGATAAGCATATGAGCTGTATCAACACTTCAACAGATAAGCATATGAGCTGTATCAACACTACGATGGGAGAGCATATGAGCTGCATCCCCGGGTTCATCCCCCATGTCCCCTTAGCAATTAACTGATTTAGAGGTACATCCCCCATCTTCCTCTAAACCGTGGAGTACATCCCCCATCTCCTCCCATACACAAGTAATGCATATAAACAAAGAATCACATACGCAATCAATCAATACATAAAGTTAATGTATTCTATCAACTGTCTACACATAATGCATATAAACACATTGGCCATATGCACAATCAACCAACATATAAAGTTAATGTATTCTATCAACCTTCAAACTCCATGACACATCCAATTGCTTAGTTTTAGTTTGCCTAATCATCATGCATTGTCTACAACAATGAACACTACCCTCTACCGGTAGCCCAAAGCAATTATTTCTAAGCAGGAAATAAATGCACAAGTGGATAATATATCCACATTTCAACTAGATGAGCAATAAAAGATTCGAGTACACTCTTTAGTCCCATACATTCCCAATTTCAACATTCTCAATTCAATTCCTCGTTTTCTTCAATTAATTATATGCGTTAATTAATTAAACCAATTAGGGCAAATCACCATGATTCACAAAACAACCCTAAGGTTCCATTTCCATCAATGTCCCAACATTAATCTCATTTCTCTATGCCTATCATGCATATAGGTTTATATATTTTAAAACCCCAACTTTTGTAAAATTACACAAAGGCCCAAACCTTCTCAAAATTACCCAACAACCCCCAACATATCAAAATGCTAAAATTCAAAGACAAAGCTCATAAGATGGAGTAGGTTATCCCTACCTCAAATAATGGGACCCAACGAAGGAGGTGAAGAAACGGAAATGCTCCAAATCTCGAAATTTTCTGATTAAAAGATAGCCCTCGACGATCAACACAACTTTTGTAAAGGCCCAAGGTGAGAAAACAACTCCTACTAGATCAATCCTAAGAGAGAAGTTAGGGTTTTAGTGTGAGGAACTCTCAAAATAGCTTTTTGGAAAAGTAAGAGAGAGAAAGGATGTTGAAAAGTGAACAAAAAGGTCGGATCTCGGCTTTATATAAAAGTCGCCCCGCTTGAGCGCCAAACTCCCCGCTCGAGCGTCACTCACAGATCCCCGCTCGAGCGTCCAATCTCACACTCGAGCGGCGGATGCACGCTCCCAGAACTTTTACAGACAAGGTTCCCACTCGAGCGTCAAACTCCCCGCTCGAGCGTCAGACACAAACTCCCGCTCGAGCGGCCAATCCCCCCGCTCGAGCGTCTACCTCTGCAAACGAAATACTGGATGGGTGATTTCCCCGCTCGAGCGTCAAAAGCGCCGCTCGAGGTGAGAGACCAAAAACTGGGCAAAGGTTTTACATTTTAAAACATAACCAACTTATTCCCAACTTGCCCAACACAACTCAAAGCTCGAACACACAGAGAAAGGGATAGAAAGAGTATAAGACAACAGCACCCTTACGAAACCGAATCCGGATTACAGTTAAGCACGAAAGGGAAAACCGGAATCGCTATAACCTCCCCCCCTTAAAGAATTTCGTCCCCGAAATTAAGGATACGCCAAAACACAAGGCTAATTGATCACAGAGCATTCAACAACCGAGCCCTAAGGAAAGAAATTACCTTCAAAACAATCCTCCGACTCACTCTTAACAAGGAAGAGACTAACCAAGGGAACACATTCTAAACAACACCACCTTAGGTGCGCAAGCCTTAACAAACCAAACCTCCCCCGAAACAATTCACCAATAACCGACTAGTGCTTTAAGCTAAGTCACTACTCAACAACACGACCAAAGCAAATCTTTAGAGTAGATAATAAGAAAACATTTTTTTGTTCAAGAGGCATTTCTCAAAGATGTTTAAATTTTCAACGTTAACGTTCCGGGATAAATCTTGCATTTTCCATACGAAAACTCAAAAGCTTTGTAAACATTTTTCACAAATACGCTGTTACCCAAAACACAGAGTTATCCACAGTTTATTTGCCCAAAAGATTAATCTGGAATTCTTTAAAATCCTTGAATTAAATCAACTTTTCAACAACGCATTTAGATGGCCCCAAACACTAGGAAAATTTTGTTTTCCATTTCTTTTCAAAACAGCTCTATCCACAACCATCACGCACGCAGTGATGCCACAACCGACACAGGATATAACATTTCTATAATGGTAGTTAATAGAAATAACAACAGTACTAACAGCACATAGGGCATAAGAGCACATCTTATCTCAACAATACCCCCTTGAATACACAAATGATACACATCTCAGTGCTGTATCAATAACAAACCAAATATCATACATACATAATGTATAAAAAGCCAATCATTCACAATGATCAATCAATACACGTATTAGATGTATTATTCCTACCGTCAGCTTCAACGACAAAACATGTTCGATTAGTTTCAGTTTTCCCTAATCAACATACAAAGTCTACAACATCAAGACTAAAACTCAAGGTGACCAATGCCAACCCAAAACCCGATACCGACAAGCTGACTAATCAACTCAATAAACTCTACACTCAGTAATCCACACACTGATGTGCCACTCAAACAACTAACCCCAACCACGAAGTTCTCTACACAAACCACAAATTTTGGAATCTCACCGGATCTCCTAAAATTTAACCGCCTCAACACTGCGTTCCTTGACCGAAGACCGACATGGTCAACCTCAATCACAACATCCCGAATACGAAGGACCACTTTGACCCACGCTATCCTCATTACTTTAGAACACGAATTGCTCTTCCTTCAAAGAATGCTGCCAGCATCCACTCACAACCCACACCCAACAATGGATAACCAATCACAATACGAACACTACCCCTGTACCACCAAGGGGGTCACCACGGATTCATTATCTAGCAAGGCCCCAAAACACGAACCATTATACAGGTACCATTCCCACTAACTCGAGATACAAATCTCACGTTCCCTCGAACATTCTCACATAGTCTTGCCAACACCGCGCAACTCTCGAAACCATCACATCTAACACATTCAACCGTACTAGGCAAAACCTTCTTATTTTGCAAGCCCTCTTACTCCTACACCGAATCCCACAATAACTCATAGGGTCCACTCGTTACTCTACATCTTACTTGTCACTCATCTCGAGAGTACCATCAAGAGGCCCGGCATCCGTGCTAAACCACTAGTCCAAACTACCGCTAGGCAACCATCATGAACCAAACCCCGACACCGTTACAAGTCGCCGATAAGACTTCCAAAGATTCACTCTTCTAACTTTCCAGAGGAGTAAAAGTCCTCGCCTCCCTCATCATTAACCCACTTCTTCATCCGTAAACACCATACCACTGTGACTCCATCCACGGGTCACACTCTAACCACGGGCTATATACCCAATTAACCCTTCTGATAACATCCTCTGACTTGACCAGTGCTAAGGTACGAACCTATCACATTCGATCCAAATAAAGGAATTTGAAAACTTAGGGAAACACCCATTATACTACAGCCCGAGATATAGTACCAGCTACTTACAACACATCGCTCCCGATACAACAATCACAACCTTATATAGGGACTAACATCCCCTCACTTAAAATGGCCAATCAGTACACCTGCAATCTCGGCAACGTTACTTACCACGAAGGTACGAGTCCAACCTTAACAAAATTATGCGCTATGCCCCCGTAGGACACCATATTAAATACGTGTTACATCTAGTATTAATTGTACACTTCACATCCTCTCGAGTTCAACCGACAGTAGATCAAAAACTATACCACACACAAAACTTTAAATGGGTAATACCCATGAAATTCCACACACTCGGCAAGTAAAACAATTCTCGCTCCAATATTGCCTTGGCTAGGACACGCACCCCTCGGTGGTTCTTCTAAATTTTGAAAACATGGCTCCTCAGCCCTCATCCTTCCCAAATCAAGTCACACGCATAATAAAAAAAAAAATTATGGTTTTACAGCAACTTTATACATTAATAAAACTTTAGAGCTACGACGTGCTCCAATTCACCCACTCCAGGGAAATTAACAAACAAAGCATATATGTATACATATATAGATAAACAAACAGTTTAGATGTTTCAACATTCCCAAAACACATTGGTTACACAACAGAACCCAATGATCACAAAACAATAATCCACTGATTACAAAACGGATTAGTCAAAACAAAACCATCCCATCAGTATTACTACTACTACCGTCCCTTGTTGGACCGCCGAAGTTGGTCATCCCCGAACATAAGATAACCTACGAGTTTACATACCATGGACAAGAACTACTGACGTGCCCCCTCTGTCCACACCTGGAACAACTACAAACTTCCCCAACTGGGGCTCGGGAACTCGACTCTACTGAGGCCCTCACAATCTGGCCTGCTAGTCCCCTAAAACGATACTGTTCCTGCCCAGTCGAATGAAACTGAGCCTGGCTAGGTTGCAAAACCCCTAAAGAAGCCCCCGGCTGAGTACAGAAGCGTCGAATATGACCTGGCTGATTACACATCCAACAAGTAGGCGGTGCCTGAGCACGAGATTGGTTCAGAATCTGGGCTGCTGAAGACCCCAACAACTGCCTCCCCACGGAGCATTTGATCGGCCCAAAACCTGGCTGGTTAGATGATCCTGGTGGTACAACTATTGGTTGAACTGCTAACCCTGCACCCTTCTTCTGTGGGCAAACCGAAACCTTGTGGCCCAGCAGACCGCATCTGAAACAAATGACGCCCCTCTGCTTACTTTCTCCCGAACCCAAATCCGACACTGGAAGGGTAGTTCTAGCCCGACCTCCCTGTTGCGGGTTTAAAACCCTCTGCCTCTTTAAAGGCCTACCAACACTCTGAGTCACAAGAGTCGCCGAGATGGCTTCCTCCCCACTCTGCCTTATTGCTAGCACCGCAGCCTCTACATGGGCGGCCGCCTCAACAAGCACCCTATAACTTCGATGCCAAGACCCCGCAATCCTATCACAGATGTCGTCACGCAGCTTACTCTCAAACTCGAAACAACGCAAGTCCTCCGTCTTCACCAATTCTGGAGCAAACCTCGACAGTTAGCAAACCATCTTTCGAACCGCACCAAAGGTGTAGTACCTTGGCGTAACTCCACAAACTGTTTCCACAACTCTTCCCGAGCGGAAGGAGGGAAATCGCAACTTCCTCGCCTAGGCATCCTAGTAAAGTAACAGAGACACGTTAGCACACTCATACATGTGCCGAAGCTAAACACTCACGTCCTAACACATGGACAACTGTAATTCACTCCACGTAAGCACATAAACACATAAGCACTTACGAATTTCATTTCCGGATAATGATAGTCCCGAGGCGTTACTAGAGTTCCGGTCAGAAACAGCATTGATCAAGTGCCTTTCCAACAGGACTCCCAGAAACCCAAGGATCCAATCAACATCCAAGAAACTACATTCCATACCCAAATAATCACATAAAAAGTTATCACAAAAGTACGTAACATTACGTCTAAGTCTCTAACAAGCGAGACAAACCCATTGTGATACTAATCACTTCCCACGTACCCAAAGTATTCGAACCCGGTACGCTCTGATACCAAGTTGTAACGCCCTCAAAATAACAACATTAAACCCATCCATATAGAGACATGCATTGATACATAAAAGTCCACATTCATCTATTCATCAGAGTATTTCATTACAAAAGTATTACATGGTTACAACAGAAGCAAATGCCTTACGGGCTTACAACTTTCCAAGTTAACACTTGGTTACAAAAGGGGGTGCTAGCTTAAATACACATTAAGTCCTAGGCTCAAATCTATATGAAATACAATCAAGAAAGAATAAGGCAACAAAAGTATGTCTGCCTCTAGCCTCCCAAGCTATGTCCTCAGAGGTGGCATGCTACCTGTACCTGAAAATGATGTCCCCATATAGGGTGAGCCACAACCGAGTAGAAATATACTAAACCGACTATGAACAATGCCTAAAAGATTAACAACTGATAGATGGTCAATACTTACACTTCCATTTACATCTTATTAAAATTCCATGACAGCCAAGTCTATGTTACAATTCACTTTTCATTTTTTTTATCCAACTTTGAGTTTGAAAACAAGGCTCAGTACTCTGGCCAAAACATTTGATGAGATTATAGTTCATCACTAGAACACTTTCGAAATCCAAGGTGGATACACATTTTGGTGTTGTATCAATAACACATAAACTACTTCCATACTTCGCAAACAATGATGATATACATTTTAGTGCTATATCAAATCAAACAAACTTTTCAATAGATAAGCATATGAGCTATATCACCACTACAACAAATAAGCATATGAGCTATATCAATACTTCAACAGATAAGCATATGAGCTATATCAATACTTCAACAGATAAGCATATGAGCAGTATCAACATTCCAATAGATAAGCATATGAGCTGTATCAACACTTCAACAGATAAGCATATGAGCTGTATCAACACTACGATGGGAGAGCATATGAGCTGTATCCCCGGGTTCATCCCCCATCTCCCCTTAGCCATTAACCGGTTTAGAGGTACATCCCCTATCTTCCCCTAAACCATTAACCGGTTTAGAGGTACATCCCCGATCTTCCTCTAAACCGTGGAGTACATCCCCCATCTCCTCCCATACACAAGTAATGCATATAAACAAAGAATCACATACGCAATCAATCAATATATAAAGTTAATGTATTCTATCAACCGTCTACACATAATGCATATAAACACATTGGCCATATGTACAATCAACCAACATATAAAGTTAATGTATTCTATCAACCTTCAAACTCCATGACACGTTCAATTGATTAGTTTTAGTTTGCCTAATCATCATGTATTGTCTACAACAATCAACACTACCCTCCACCGGTAGCCCAAAGCAATTATTTCTAAGCAGGAAATAAATGCACAAGTGGATAATATATCCATATTTCAACTAGATGAGCAATAAAACATTCGACTACACTCTTTAGTCCCATACATTCCCAATTTCAACATTCTCAATTCAATTCCTCGTTTTCTTCAATTAATTATATGCGTTAATAAATTAAACCAATTAGGGCAAATTACCATGATTCACAAAACAACGCTAAGGTTCCATTTCCATCAATGTCCCAACATTAATCTCATTTCTCTATGCCTATCATGCATATAGGTTTATATATTTTAAAACCCCAACTTTTGTAAAATTACACAAAGGCCCAAACCTTCTCAAAATTACCCAACAACCCCCAACATATCAAAATGCTAAAATTCAAAGACAAAGGTCATAAGATAGAGTAGGTTATCCCTACCTCAAATAATGGGACCCAACGAAGGAGGTGAAGAAACGGAAATGCTCCAAATCCCAAAATTTTCAGATTAAAAGATAGCCCTCGGCGATCAACACAACTTTTGTAAAGGCCCAAGGTGAGAAAACAACTCCTACTAGATCAATCCTAAGAGAGAAGTTAGGGTTTTAGTGTGAGGAACTCTCAAAATAGCTTTTTGGAAAAGTAAGAGAGAGAAAGGATGTTGAAAAGTGAACAAAAAGGTCGGATCTCGGCTTTATATAAAAGTCGCCCCGCTCGAGCGCCAAACTCCCCGCTCGAGCGTGACTCACAGATCCCCGCTCGAGCGTCCAATCTCACGCTCGAGTGGCGGATGCACGCTCCTAGAACTTTTACAGGCAAGGTTCCCGCTCGAGCGTCAAACTCCCCGCTCGAGCGTCAGACACAAACTCCCGCTCGAGCGTCTACCTCTGCAGACGAAATACTGGATGGATGATTTCCCCGCTCGAGCGTCAAAAGCACTGCTCGAGGTGAGAGACCCAAAACTGGGCAAAGGTTTTACGTTTTAAAACATAACCAACTTATTCCCAACTTGCCCAACACAACTCAAAGCTCGAACACACTGAGAAAGAGATAGATAGAGGATAAGACAACAGCACCCTTATGAAACCGAATCCAGATTACAGTTAAGCACGAAAGGGAAAACCGAAATCTCTATATATATATAGAGAGAGAGAGGGAGAGAGGCATGAATTCGATTGCTTCACATTGTAATCTCTTATATATCCTAGTTTATGTCAGATTTCTGCATATGTGCATAACAAGGTCACATGCTAGCCTAGTTTTTCAACCTTTATATTATACTCTATGTTACGCCTTTTCCCTTCTTTTTTTTTTGTATTTATTATTCTTTTACACTTTGTTGCTTTGTAACACAGAGACGTTGAATTTTAAAAGTCCAAATGAGTATAAATACTTGAAGCAAAGCAATTGCTATTCAGTTTCTCGGGTTGATGATGCTAGATAGTTTCGCATTGTAATGGTATTTTCTTCTTGTCCTTGTTCTTATTATTATGAGCACAGTTATAACCATCAATGAACTGTTGAATTTGAATGAACAATCCTATTTATTGCAGTTTGGAGATATGAATCCATACTAGCCCTCCTTGAGCCTGTTGCTCTTGAGTATGACCCCATGCACCTCTGTTCAAGGGTTCAAATGCTAGTGATGGATTGCTAAAATCGGACATGGAAATCCTTGTTGCAGTGAAGAGGTTTTGAAGCCCCTTTAAAAAAATTACATTGTTGATGGTACTTCATGAATGCCATCAGCTATTCTTATAATCAAATCAAAAATTTAGAAAACAAGCTCATAGAATTTTGGAAGAGGGAGAAGAACTATTAATAGATTAGATTGATTGTTGATATTTGCCGATATCTACTTGTTTCTCTCACTTCAATCCATTGTCTTGATGATAGCATGGATGGATTGATAAATTCTTCCCATACTTTCCTTTGTCTTTAAGCAATAAGTTTTATACATAGGTGGATTAATAAATTCTTCCCATTTTGAACCAACATAAATTTGGTGAATTTTATATGATAAATCAATAAATGGTGGGTTAAAGATCAGTTTTCTAGGAGAATGACTTTAAGCCAAACCTTGATTGTACTATTGTGGGTTAAAGATCTGGGCATTGATATTGTTTGAATTTTATGCATATTTTCTAAAAATGATAAGTGAAAGCTCAATTTTCCATCTTTTCTCTATCTATGCTCCCTTGAATCTCAGGAATCTCTGGACAACGTGCTAGTTGAACTCTACAAGGTACGCACATTTCTTCAAATCTGACCTTCTCTATCACCATAGATATAGATGTTGATCTGATGTGAATTTTGTTGGTAACAATTAGGAGAATTTGGAAATGCAACTTTTGTGTATGGATGACTGGTGTGATTTTCATAGCATTTGGAAAGAATGCCTTTTTGGTTTTTGTGGCATTTGAAATAAGTTGTGTTTGGATTTAATGGATAGGAAATTAAATGATTTGGCACTATTTATTCAAGGAACTTGTTCAAATTTAGATTTCATAGTTTACAAATGGATTTCAAGCCTTTTTTTGAGAACTTTGTCGTGATGAATTTAAAATAGCGTTTTAGTAGCTTCTTGAATCTTCATGGTAAGGGGTTTTAGTTCTACAATGATCCTAATAAAAGAACCTTTTTTTTTCCCCTCTGTTTTCTCTTTCCCATTTAGCCTAATAGTTATAGTTTGACATCTTGAATGCTCACTTTAATTACTTGGTGGCCAAGACAAATCTTTGAGTATACATCTTCATTTTATTGCAGAGATCTGGTAGAATTGAAGAACAGATTGAAATGCCTCAACATTAAAGTGAAGACTATTTTTAGAAGAACAGGTTATTGGGGAACTTGGCCTGGGCATACTTACAGCAAAATAATGTTTTGGATTTCAATGACTTAAATCCTTCCACTCTTGATAATGTTCATGAGTTCCTTGGACAAAAAGTCTCTTTACAGCTCATTAGTTTAGTCAGTGCGGACCCTGCTGGTGAGTTCTCATTCTCATCAATTATTTTACGTGCACATAATCCGATCACATAATCAAACACAACTTCTTTCATATGGAGGTGGGACTCACATTTAATGGTTACATCTCATGTGAAAAGAGTTGTGTCAAATTCTGTGATAAAATTGGGTGGACTTATAATTATTCTATAAATTTCAAAAAATGTTCAATTTTATAAAGTTGTGTCCAATTTTGTGATAAATTGTGTGGCCACAACTACATTGAATATTTTTTTAGGGTAAGTAGAATTGTTGATGCTGGTATGATGCTCTCAACGATGGGTCAATGACCAAACCTTCCTGTCAAAAAAGGAACTATTTAATCACCACTATTATTTTGGCCCTAGAAAGAAACCGTTATTGTATTTGGCCATTTTCTTTTCTTTTATAGATCATATGTTACCTATAAAATAAAAATAAATATATTTATTAAAAAAAATAATAAATAAAGTGATCATATTAACTGCTATCTTGATTACCATTAATTATATAAGAACATAACAATAGGAAAAATTTAAATTTAATAAATCAATGAATCAAACATAACTCATTAAATGCATGAATCCCATCTTTTTGACAGAATTTTTGTAATTAAATAATAAATGGTGATGATAGAATGGAGCAAACCTTACCTAAACATTATTGTAGAATAAAATTTTCACCTATTCTGAAATAAATAACAAAATAAGTTGAAACATGTTAATATATTGGTGAGTGTTTTCGTTTTATTCATTTCTTATTTATTAATACGTTCTTATGAATTTTTTTTTCTTTTTGGCTTGTTTGTTTTTCACCTGAAAGTGACTACTCAATGCTATATTTTTTATGCACAATTTTAAAGTATAGGTGATATAAGCAAAGAGGTAAACAGAGTCAGAGTAGCCTAAGAGAACCAAATCTTGTGCATGTAACAAAGAGGTAAACAGAACTTTAGGTGATATAAGCAAAGACGTAAACAGAGTCAGAGTAGCCTAGTATAGGTGATATAAGCAAAAAAATGTGATAAAAAAATAAAAAAATAAATGGATGAAGAAGTGACTTAATATTGTGCGTGTAACATTGGATTACAAGAACTAAATCTTTTTGCGATAACTTTAGGTGTTTCGTCCAATCTGATAGAGTCAGAGTAGCCTAAGAGAACCAAATCTTGTGATGAGTAGATATTTGCAAATCTGGTTTTGCAAGCACATGGGGCTTCTTTTCTTCTTTTCCAATTTAATCTGTGTACTTCAAATATATTTTGTGGACTAGTTTCTAGTGTTGTGATTTTCTTTTTGTGTTCATTTCCCCCAAATTCTTTACATAGTTTTCAATTCTGAGTTTCATTCAGAAAGTAGTCTTAAAGATTTAATTATTTGGTTTTATGTGGTTAATTGATTGTTATTTGTCAATTGATTAGGTGTGTTAGCTTGCTTATGTTATTACTTTCGTTATTAGATCTTTGAATGGGTTGGATTGGGTGGCTTAGTTCTTTCTACAACTATCCAAACTAAACAAAAACAGAGCCTAATGGGCTTCCAAGAATAATTCCCTCTTATTGGGGGTTAAACTGAATCTACCTTCTTAATTTGATTAATGATTACTCTCAAGAATGATAATACATACAAATTAGAAAAAGGAGTTGGTTCAGCTCAAATTTAATAAATCTGCCTGCCTAGGCCAAATCAACGCATATCAACTTTAACCCTTATAAAGAATTTTGATCTTGTTTGTTGAATTATGTCAAGTTTAATTGTTATGTCCTTTATGCATTTCACTTAAAATGAAAAAAAGAAAGAAAGAATCTGAATGGTCATACATTCAGAGTATGGTTTTATAATGCATTTATATGACTAGAAAAAAAATATGATATAGTTGAATTTAATACACTGTTTGATTTGTGTTCTGTGTGCTTGAGAGTTGTTTGTGATTTGATGTATAATTTCTATATATACAATGACATTGCATTCATAGAAGTTACTAGTAAATTTGAGCATCCGCTGTCTCATTATGCATGCAAGCAAGTGTGGCGGATTATTCTTTTATCAATTTCCTTTCTAAATTGTTAACTGATTAATTATTCAACCTTTCTGCATGAGCATAGATAATACTATAGAGTCGTAATGATTGGAAACCCTCTTGTACTTTTAGAGGTAGTAATATTTATGACCTGAAACACAAAATGCTTGTGTGTGTGTATTATCATTTATGAATAATTTTATAAGTCTCTCAAGCTTTCAATTTACTTTATTCACTTGTGGGAACAGGGTGGTCTTGCACATTGATTTTTATTTTTTGTGGAGATATTATAAGAAACTATTTTCTCTTTCTGTGTACTTTCCAACATTTTGATACAAACATTATTTCAACTTTATTTATTTATTTATTTATTTTTTTGGTTGCTTATTTGCAGCAACTACATGTTTAAGCTTTTGCTCATTGGAGATTTGGGTGTTGGCAAATCATGTCTCCTTTTGAGGTTTGCTGTAAGTTCTCCCTCTTTTACACAGCTTCTTCTTCTTCTTTTCCCCCTCCATTTTTGTTCCTTCTTTGTTTTTCAAGATTGCTTTAATTAGCCATGTTGTTTTGATGTGATTGTGTTATTTTTCAATGTTTTCTGGTCTCCAGAAAAATGTGGCCTCCAGACAGATGCCAAGTTCATTAACGATTTTTATTTTTTCTGTAATCAAAATGATTCATATCTGGAAAGTTACATTAGCACTATTGGAGTTGACTTCGTAAGCAATGTTTTTTATTTCCCTTGGTTTGGGTTGCTGATTACCTTAACATAGATTGTAAAGTTGTAAATTATTCTTATGTTCTCTTCTGCAGAAAATCCGCACAGTTAAGCAAGATAGGAAAGCCATTAAACTCCAGGTTTTAAGTTTTAAGTGCGTTATTAGTTTGTTCTGTCTATGAAAGCTGTAAATTTCAATTTCAGCTTTGATTTAGTGTTTGATTGGGAATCTGTGTAAATAAGGAATGCCATATAAACATTTCTTTGCCATAGGATGGAAAATTTGCATAAAAATATGCTTAAATTTTGTAAAAATTTGAAGGATAGCTTTATTCGAAATGAAATCCAGAAAATTCACACTCTTGAGATTATATGTTAATTATATGACAATTTTGTTTTTAGTCAAAATTTATTGTGATGTTTTCTTCAACATGGTGTCCCCTGTTTTTCTATAAACTGTTTTCTTGCTAACAACTCTCATCTTTCTTCTTTTGTCTGGACATGCAGTGGGATGCTGCTGGACATGAACATTTTAGGACAATCAGTAGCAATTACTATTGCGGTGCACATGGCATTATTGTAAGCATTGGATTGTCTTCTTATTGAGTTTGCTTTTTAATGTATGGATTTAGTCTTATTCTGGTGGTTTTGTTGTCAGGTTGTTTACGATGTGACCGATCAAGAGAATTTTAACAATGTCAAGCAATGGTTAAGTGAAATTGACCGGTATGCAAGTGAGAATGTAAACAAGCTTCTAATTGGAAACAAGTGTGACCTTACTGCACCGAAGGTGGTGTCTTATGAGACTGGAAATGTGATATAGTTCGTATCTTGTTTTTTTGTTCATTGATAGCAGATCTCTATTACTCATACAAGGACTCTGCATTTTAATGAGACTTTGTCTTTTATTTTGTGCAGGCATTTGTAGATGAAATTGGGATTCCTTTCTTAATCAAACAATGGACGTCATTTCTCGATTTGAACATTTTTTATGGAGGTCTTTATAAAATGGCGTCATGAGTAATACATTTGAGTACTATTGTCATGTGACAAGTTTATTTGTACCTTTTAGATTATAGTGTGGGCTATTAGTTTGCTAGAAATATTGGATCTATTTTGTATTCAAGCTTATGTAATGAACCCTTTAATTAAGGTGTTTTGGATATTTTGGGATTATGATAATGCTGACTCTTTTACTTTTTACAATTATTGAGTATGGAGCCATTAGAATAAAATAGTGTTTTTATAGATATATAATGTGAGCAGGGATAAGTGAGAAACAACCATTAATGGTTAGCAAATCATTAAAAATTTCATGCTATATATTATTGCTAATTGAATAATAAAAATAGCCTATAACCGCGGTTTATAACCGTCGCCATAAATAAAATTCAAAAAAGAATTCTATGGCTATAGCGATAGTGTAAAACTGATGGAATAGAGTCAAAATATAACAGCGGTTCACAATATGTCACAAAAGTAAAGGATATAGCAGCAGTCGACCCGTCGTTATAAAGTTAGCAAAGTAATGGGTAAATTTAAGATATAGCGACATTTGCAACTGTCACTACATCGACCGTCGCAATAAAAATAACTATACCAGCGCTTGAATAAAATGTCACTATAAGGATATGCCGACGGGCCTATTGCGGCGGTTTGGCCGTCGCTATTTCAACCGCGGGTAAAGATCTTCTAGTTTTTAGCGACACTTTTTTCTGCTTTTAGCTGCAGTTTTGGCCGCTGTTAAATCCTGATTTTTTTGTAGTGACTTATCCATAATTGAAATCAACAAATCCATGGAGCTTATACAGAATTAGCATTTGAAAATAACAAACTTGAAAATATCTTTACTATGATATTACTCATAGTGTTCTGCTGGTGGATTTGCCCTCGTGCTTGACCCTACATAATACATAACACATATTGGGTCGCAAGCTATTCAATCCATTCCTAACTTATACATTCCTCTTAGGCCTCTTTCTTATCGTTTTGATTCATTTACAATGCTCAATGTATGCCTAAGAGTGCTTAGAAATAAAAGGGAATGGAAAATGAAGCACAAAACAACTTCTCAAAATTTCTGAAACAGGGCTACCCGCTCGAGCACGGATTCCGCCGCTCGAGCGGACCCCTTTGGTCTGCAAAAGTACTGGTTGCCTCATTTTTGCGCTCGAGCGTGACCTCGGACGCTCGAGCTGAGAGTCAAAATATGTGGTTGGGCACTCGAGCGTGACTCTTTGCGCTCTAGCATATATCAATGCCTGCAAAAGTTCTAGGAACTAACATTTTACGCTGGAGCGGTGATTTCCACGCTCAAGCGAACATGCCAAATTCTGGAATTTCCAGAATTGTTCTTGAAGCTCAAACCTGACATTCAAAAGCCCAAAACTCATGTTCTTGGTTGAAAAATGTGGAAACACATTATATATCATGAGGACATAAGCAATATGAGGCCAATTGTTCAAAATCATGATTTAATTCTCAAATTATTTAACATTCTTCTTGACATGGCCAAAGCTCATGCATTCTAACTTTATACAAACTCCATATCTCCATGGATCATTCATGCATGTGTAATATAGACCCCAATACCATTTCAAATGACACAAG
This sequence comes from Camellia sinensis, assembly GCF_055761805.1. Taxonomy (NCBI): domain Eukaryota; kingdom Viridiplantae; phylum Streptophyta; class Magnoliopsida; order Ericales; family Theaceae; genus Camellia; species Camellia sinensis. The sequence goes on from NC_138965.1 coordinate 92,069,081, forward strand.
CGATGCTTAATCTCATGAAGCTCAACAAAACTATGCTTGCATGTATGATTCAACTCTCAATTTCTCATAATTAACATGCTATATGCTAGATTATGCAAATTCATGGCAATTCTCTTCATGCATGTACATATGTAAATTCATGGCAATTCTCTTCATGCATGTACATACCAACTTCAATTTAATCATAATCACTTCAATTTCATCATAATCAATTCAATTCATGTTCTTGATTACCATCTAATTTTGAATTCACAAAATTACAAACTCAAACTCATGAATTTACTCACCCAGGAGCTCCAATATTCACAAATGTAGTTAAATCTTGAGTTAATCTTCAAGATCGCCAAGCTCCTTGATCAATTCTCTATCTTGAGCTCCCTCTCTCTCTAAATTTGGAACCCTCACTCTCTCTAGAGTGTAATCTCAACCAAATCATAGAAATGAGCTCCAAACCAATGCTTCAAAATGTAAATAGGCCACTTATATATGTTGGCCAAATCAAATTGATTAAGGCTAAGTAATTGAGCCTAATTTAATCGTTCTGAATCTAATTACTTTGATCCAAATGATTTTTCAATTAAATTTCACCATAGGCTCTAAAAATTATGCTAATTACAATGGCGTGGTCAATTTCGGTTTCTGTGGCCGATAAAGCCTTCAATTTTCAATTTACAATGGTAAGTTTAACAGATTTTCCTACAGTGAACAGATAGAAATTCAAAACCACATATAATCATATAAATGGCACTCAAAATCACATTAAACATATAATCACATCATAAGTAAGATTAATTAGCATAATACGGAACAGGGTTATCACACTTTCTTGATCCTTGAATTGATACCTAAAACGGGGATGAACACTCTGGTCAGGGGTGCTGGAATTAGCACTTCGACGGGCAAGTTAGTATTTTCTCAGGTTTTTCTTCTATCATAGGCTATCATTTTTTTACATACCTTCCATTTGGTTGATGCTCCTCCTTTTGTATATTGCTCTCCAAGGGCTCACTTTCTATTATGGACACTATGCCCACACAGCTGGTCCCTCAATCGTTCCATAGGATCCGTGGCCTATTCGGCCCGACAGTTAGGTTCTAGTCAGCCACGGCTCTACTCTTCACCGTCTTCTCAGCAATCTTGAGGGTACAACCTAATATGAGTCGACTTATATATGGCTCATATTAAACTCAGCCCCCATAATTGCTCCCCTCAACACATCTGAGTATAGTCATTCTGATCGGCATATTTGGTTAATTGATACATTTCTCTTAGCTTCCATGTCAAAAAAACCCTCGAAAGTCGAAAATATGGTGGTTGCACTCTTTTTGGAACTGATTCGTCAGAATAGACACGGTATTTTAATCATTACAACTTCCCACCCCTTCGTATTTGACAATCATTTAATGTTCAATTTGAAAACTATCCCTCCGTATATTTTTGAATCAAAAGGCTTGCATCCTTCACACCAACCTCCTTCAGGACTTCTGCAATTCCACTCCCCACTATTCATCTTCTTCTTTGACCTGTAAGTTACACTTTCTCTTCTCATTCTGTTCTCATTCAAGTCCCCTGCGTGTTTTGTTTTTTAGTACACATTTTGTTTGTATTCCGTTTTAAATGGCAAGGTATTTGAGAACCCTTCTCTTAGAAGAGTGAATCACAGCCTTCCATCGTCATTTTTCAATCCCAGACAATGTCCACATATCCTTTGTTACAGACAGTGTGGTGGACATGGAGAGGGCTGACACAAACACCATTAACTTCCCTCTTTTGTCGATCGCTGAGGGTGGAGTCCGATTTCATCTCCATCCTCTTCTTACGATAGTCTTGTGCTATTGGGGACTAATTCCCTCCTAGCCTAACATGAACTTCTACTGAATAACCATGGGTATAGTACAATTGAATCGCCGACTAGGTCTTAGCCTAGGAATCCCAGCTATTTGGCACTACTACGTTATGGAAAAATCAACCGGTGGGCAGGGCCGTTACTTTCTGAGAGGCAAAGACGTTGATCACCACTTGGTGACCATGCTCGCCAGCTTTGGCAAAAAGGTTGATGATGTCATGGTCACCATTCGAGGCAATTAGGAATTTGGCGAGAGGAAAGATCGTCAAGACCTAGTGCTGAGGTAAAAAGGCGAACCAAGTGGCTGACTATAATTGCTAGCATGTTTTAAATAAATAATTTATTTGGCTCAAATACTGGGTGCTAATCATTGTTTCATGTAGGCAACGACTTAAAAAACGCATTGACATTAGCGGACAAAGCCGTTTTGGAGCAAGTCAAGACAGCCCTTAATTACAAAGGCCATGTGTAGACGTCCCCGAACGCCCCGGGAGGGTGAGGTCTCGTTCCGTTCGTTTTGCGGGTCTACTACAGTTCGGACTCAAATTGTCACGGTTCTTAATCTGAACCACAGAGTCCAAATCTGAAAAATTGTTTTGAGAAAACAGATTTTTAGAAAAAAGAGTGCCAAACATGGACTGCTTTGCCAGATACAGAGTCGCCACCTAAATATTTTATTTTGGGGAATTTAGGAAACCCTGACTCGGTACCAAAGGCCACGCGTCCGTCATCACCAAAGTTGCCTCGGCTCGGGAACTTGGGTACGATTGGGGAAGGTCAGCTATGAGCACCCCCTCTCGCCCGATCAAAGATCGGCCTCTACTAACCGTGATATCCTTTTTTGAAAGCATTATATGTTCTTATTCCAGTTATTAGCCTAGAATTACTATGTTATGCGCACAACAAACAAGTATAGACCAAATCACCTAAATTGAAACAAAACATTTCATGTTTGCTTTGAAAATGGTTTGCTACTCACAAGTAGGCTTAAATGCAGGTTTTGCCACCCTCAAGTGGGCCTAAAATTCACAGTTTTAATGCGTTATCCCAATTTAAGCAATTCGACCTCCATCCACAGGCATTCAAGCAGTTATATCACATAAGCAGCTAGCCTCATGGTAATCATGTAATTATGGCAGCACTCACACGCATGCGGTATGCTAAAGCGAAAGAACTTACAGAGTACTCCAAGCCAAAACAGAAACTAGTTAGTAATCATATGCATGATCCTAGTTCATGTTTAAAATGGCTAAACCAACACATGCAAGATGCAACTATGATAGGCTCGGCTAATCTACAATGACATGTGAAAATGCACAAGTAGCATGTATTCAAGTTAGATTTGAAATACCAATGCAGTTAGCATGATGCGCCGAGCCCGGTGCATGCAATACTGATGAATGATGCACGCATGTATAACATAAGGTATGCTAAATTAAACATGTCCTATTACTAACCATCAAACAGGTAAGTAAAAGGGAGAAAGAAGTGGAGGTTGGAAGACATGCACACACTCACCCACACTTATTACAGATTTGCCCTCGCTCGGAGGGACCAAAAGAATAATACAATTCGAATAATGAATTAACTATCCTAGCTAATTAATTATTACAGATCACTTAATTAATTAACAAATTAACTAAGCATAAGAAAAGCAATAAAAGGGGCCTCGGGGAGAGGGTCCGATGCGCGCGTGCTCGGGTCTTGCTCGAAAGTGCACTGCCATGCATAGACTGCCTCTGTTTTCCCTGCTCTGCCTCTTTGAAGACTGCCAAAGTCTCAGAATTGCTTCCCTGGACATTGGGAGACACCACCGGCTGAGTAGAATGACCACCGACAGTAGTGTGTAATCATCGGCTATTGGGGAAGCTATCGGCCACCAATAGATTGCCGGTCGGCACTGAACACTGCCGGTCGGCAAATAATGTCTGCAGAACCTGCAATTGACAGCAGCAGAGGGCAAGGCATAGCATGGCAATGCAATTCAAGCAATGTATGCACCAATCCTATCCCTCATCATGTGTACGACTCAAAGGGATATGGTCCTTGGTTCTCGGACCATCAATTGCGCATTTCAATGCGTGATGGCCCAAAGAATCAAGTGTGCACTTTGATTTCAAATGTAATGCACGCAAACACATAAGGGCCCAATCCCTATCACTAAATCAAGGAACAAGGCATGCATGTTCAATGCAACCTAAGCATGTTAACTAACATGCAACATGGTATAAAAGGGAGCATGCAAACATGCAATGCACATTAGGTACACAACCTAAGCAACAAGGCAAATAAGCATGCCACAACTATGCAAACTACTTAGAGCATGCAAGATGTAATCTAATCATGCAACATGCTAGTAATTTGACCAAGGGAAAGCATTCCAAATGCAAATGATTTCAAGCATGCAACACATGCAACCAAAGCATGCAAACATGAGATAATGTAATAGCACTTGAATGGCATGCAAGGGATGGACTTACACTAATTGGACGGCTCTAAGTTCGGTCCAAAATAGTGGCCAAAGCTTAAGAAGATGGAACCAAACACACGTACACACATGCACATGTTAAGGCCTAAACCCTTAAGCATCAAAGGGCATCTTTTAAGCACACTTAAAAGGGAGTAATCATGGACATGGGGCATGCATTAAGCTCTGAAAATCATACAAGAACATGGTGCCAAACCAAGCAAACAAGATAGGCTAAACATGCAACAAATGGCCCAAGCATTCAAGGCAAGCTAATGAAGTATTGAACTACTCTTGATATGACCACACATGGAAAGACTTAAATGTCCAAAAACAGAGTTTTAGCACATAAAACAAAGCCCAAAAGACCACTTAGATGGCATCTAAATGGCTTGAATTCAAAAGCATGCACAATGACCAAAACATGGAGCATACAACACAAGCTTTCAAAGCATTAAAGAGGTGTCCAAGGCAAGCATACAAGCATGTCAAAGGGACTGAAATGATGCTACAAATGGTGCCAAACCACTGAAATAAAGCAAGTAATGCATGCTACACACTCACACACTTAAGGCCAACAAACCAAAAATGCAAAGGGGGTATATAATGCATGTCATGGCCGACCAAAATGACTAAGGACAGACCTCAAACATGGCAAAATAAGCACAAACGCTTCATAAAGCTAGGCCTAAAACATGCTAGAACCATGGTTTACAACCTAAGGCGTGTTAAGGCCTAAACATGGCATTACAAGGTAGGTATGCTAAGCATGCATGGTGTACCAAAACCAACATACAACAATGCTATTTCATGGCAAAATAAGCATAAATAACAGCCAAGGCATGGTCAACATGAGGCTTAGCTAGGTGCTCATTAAAGAGACAAAAAAATGGCCCTTTTCCAGGACAACAAGGAGAGGGGGTGGCCCTCTCCTTCTTGGGACTTCAAGGCACCATTCTTACCACTGAAATCCCTCAAGATTTCAGTGGTGAGGAGGCCCAAACACCTAAGTCTCGGAGCTCACTCAAAATGGCAAAAAATGGAGCCTTACAAGGCTTAAGAGGGGTCAAACAACCTCAAACCACAAAACACTCTAAACAAACTATTTAGAGGGCCTAAAAACAGAACTTTTTTATGTTATATACTAAACACAAAAACAATTTCAAGGTAGGTAAAAATACAATGCAAAAATGGGGAATAAAGGGACAAACTTCTTACCCTTGAAGACCTTCTTCACAAATGGTGGACCAGCTGCTTCCTTGAGCTCAAACTAGCCCCAAAACTCCAAGAACAGACCTCTGGTCCTTCAGAACCAAGAAAAGGTGTAACACTATGTGTTTGCGTGCAATAATGAGCCTAAACACACACACTAAACACAAGAGGAAGAGAGATATAGAGCTAGGATATAGACAAACCCTAACCCTAGAACTCAAACCCTAAAATGGCTGTCTAAAATGTCTAACCTCTTCAACAAGAGAGACGACCTCTCTTTATAGAGCTTTTTTGTCTTGTAAAGCTTACAAGACAAGCTTCTAAAGAGAGAGATCCCTCCATACACGTGTATGGAGGGGAGCCAAATGCAAGACTGTAGACACCCCATTTTTGACCGTCCTCAAGACTTGGACGTCACCGTTTGAACACTCGGTGATTATCCATGTTTGTATTCGTTTGGAGTTCCCGGAGGCCTCGGCTCGTGTGCCTTGCCTCAGGATCTCCGAACTCGACCGTTTAGTGTCTGGTTTTGCACCAAACACTTGTGTTTTGCCTTGGAAGGGCAAGGTAGGGCTTATGGACCATCCCCACCCATCACCGGCAGTGGCTAGAGGCCACCGGCTGGTTTTTGCTGCCACTGGCAATGCCAGCACTATTTGTTGCCGGTCAGCACTTTTTAGTTCCGGCCGGCACTCTTTTTGGCCAAGATGGCATTTTTGGCCAAGATGGTTTTGGATTCAAGCTAAGGAAGGCCATTGGAGCACCATTTGTGAAGGGATCATCAAGGGTAAGAAACTTACACCTTTATTCCCCATTTTTGCATTGATTTTATACCTGTCTTAGAGATGTTTTTGTGCTTATTGTATAACATAAAAAATTTCTGTTTTAGGACCCTCTTTATTGTTTATTAAGAGTGTTTTGTTGTTTGAGGGTGGTTGACCCCCCTTAGGCCTTGAAAGGCCTCATTTTGAGCCATTTTGTGCTAGCTCCGGGATTTTGGTGTTGGGGTCTCTTCACCACTGAAATCTTGAGGGATTTCAGTGGTGAAGATGATGCCTTGAAGTCCCAAGAAGGAGAGGGCCACCCCCTCTCCTTGTTGTCCTTGAAAAGGGCATGTTTTGGCCTCTTGAGAGAGCATTATGCTTGAGTGTGTGTTGAGCATGTTTAGGCTGTTTTTCATGCTTATATATCCATAATATAACATGATTTTAAGTTGGTTTTGGTACTCCATGCATGCTTAGCATAGTTGCCTTGTAATGCCTTGTTATGCCTTAACATGTCTTAGGTTGTTAGCCTTTGTTGGAGCATGTTTTAGGCTTGGTCTTGTGAAGATTTTGTGCATGTTTTGCCATGTTCTAGGTCTGTCCTAGGTTGTTTGGGTCGAACTTTGCATGCATCATGTAGCCCCTTTGCATTCGGGCTTGTTGGCCTCAAGTATGTGGATGTGTAGCATGGCATGTTTGCATTGTTTTGGTGATTTGGGGCCACCCTATAAGCTATTTCAGTCCCATTTTCATGCTTGCTTGATTGCCTTGCATGCCCCTTTGATGCTTTGGAATCATGTGTTGCATGCTCCTTGTTTTGACCATTTGTGCATGCCTTTGTTTTTGAGCCATTTAGATGCCATCTAAGTGGTCTTTTGGGCCTTATGTTATGTGCTAAAACTCTGTTTTTAGTCATTTAGTCCATGCCATGTTTGGTCTTACTAAGTGTAGTTCAATGCCCAATTGGTTTGCTTTGAACACTTGGACAATTTGTTGCATGTTTGGCTTGATTTATTGCTTGGTTTGGCACCATGTTTTAGCATGATTTCAATGCTTATGTCGCATGCTAATTAGTCCATGATTCCCCCTTTCAAATGTGTTTGAGGGTTGTTCAATTTGTGCCTAAGGTTTGGACCATAACATGTGTATGTGTGCATGTGTGTTTAGCCTCCATTTTTGGGCATTATGGCTACTGTTTTAGGCCTATTTAGAGTTGCCTAATTCATGTTTAAGTCCATCTTTGCACCTATTTGCATTGCCATATGTATGCTTGTATGCTTGCATAAGTTAGTTGCCATGCCATGTTGCATCCTTAGCTTGTATGCTTAGGTTGCATTGCATTTTGCATGCATTCCTTGCCCCTTGATTTGGTGATAGGGATTAGGACTTTGGTTTGATTTGGTTTGCATTTCATTTGAAATCAAAGTTGCATACTTGGTTCTTTGGGCCATCATGCGTGGAAATGCGTGATTGGTGGTCCGAGAATCGAGGCACATGCCCCTTTGAGTCATTATCATGATAAGGGACATGGTTGGTGCATATATACCTTGAATTGCGCTGCCATGCTTTGCCTTGCCCTCTGTTGCTGTCATTTGCAGATTCTGCAGGAACACTCTGCCGACTGGCAGTGTAAAGTGCCGGCCGGCAACAATTCCTCTGCCGATAGCTTCATTTTGTGCCGATGGCCACACACCACTGCCGGTGGTAATTCCACTCAGCCGGTGGCACTCCCCAGTGTCTAGGGATGCAGTCCTGAGGTTTTGACAGCCTCCAGAGGAGTGAAGGAAGGAAAACAGAGGCAGCCTATGCATGGCGGCGCGTTTCCCGAGGCGGTTTATCTGTTTTCGTAGCTTAATTTAATTTGTTACTTAAATTAATTAATTTGTAATATTTAATTAACTTGCGTAGTTAATTAATTTGTAATATTTATTTGGTCCCTCCGAGTAAGGGCAAATATGTAATAAGCGTGCGTGAGTGTGTGTATGTCTTCTAACCTCACGTCTTTCTTCCCTTTTATTTACCTGCTTAAGATGGTAGATTAGGGCACGTTTAATTTAGCATACCTTATGCTATGCATGTGTGCATCCATTTGTATTGCATGCATTAGGCTCGGTACATCACGCTAACTGCATTTGTACTTCAATTCCAAAATTGACTATGTGATAGTTGATCGCATTTCATATGCCATGCTTAGGTTAGCCGAGCCTGCCTAGATTGCATTTTTGCATGTGCATGCATTAGTCATTTTTAACATGAACTAGGACATGCATGTTTGCTAACTAGTTTACTGTTTTGGCACGGAGTACGATGTAAGTATTTATGCTTTAGCATCCTGCATGCATGTAAGTGTTGCCATGACAGTATGCTTGCCATGCGGCTAAATGCTTATATGATAAACTGTTTGAAATGCCTGTGGGTGAAGGTTGGATTGTTTGAGTTGGAAAAATTCATTGAAATCCGTGTTTTAGCCTACTTGCGAGTAGCAAAATTTAAAGCATTTTCAAAACAAACAGATATGCAATGTTTCTTTCCAAATTAGGCAATCTAGTCTATACTTGTTTGCTGCGCGCATAACATAGTAATTCTAGGCTAATAATTGGAATAAGAACGCATAACGTTTTCAAAATCGGATATCATGATTAGTAGAGGCCGGTCTTCGGACCGAGCGAAAGGGGGTGCTCATAGCTGACCTTCCCCGATCGTACCCAAGCTCCCGAGCCGAGACAACTCCGGTGATGACGGACATGTGGCCTTTGGCACCGAGTCAGGGTTTCCTAAATTTCCCCATTTTAAAAATATTTAGGTGGCCACACTGTATCTGGCAAAGCAGTCCATGTTTGGCACTACTTTTTCAAAAATCTGTTTCTCAAAACGATTTGCCAGATTTGGACTCTTTGGTTCAGATTAAGAACCGCGACAACAAAAATCGCGAGTCCGAACTGTAGCAGCGAGGTCCCTCCCTCGCGGACTTGTTACAGTTTCTGGCGACTCTGCTGGGGAGTTTAGAGAGCTTGACTCGAACTCGTGATATCCTGTTTTGATTTCACTTGTGTGTTTCTTTGCATTGCATGTGCATTGGTGTGCCTAGGACACCGTGTTTGCCATCTGCCATTCCTGAACGGTTTGCCGGATGCTTGTCTTGTCAAGGCATGACCATAAGGCTGATCGGTTATGGGCTCTGACAGTATGGGAACACAAACCCCGGTTTACCGGGGCACCCTTTTGACCATTCGACCTAGTGCATATTCGGATCCATAGTGACCATTCCAAGTTAGGACAGGTTGCTTACCCGATGTTAGGTTGTTTGAGAACCGCTGTGTGCGTAGTGAAACCCTAGCTCCTGACAAAATAGGACAGGGAAACCCTACCCCAACATAGGGGTGTTTTTGTTCTCTTTACTTGCTATGTGCTTCTAGAATGTATTTCTATAGGGAAAGTACATGTCAGTTTGCAAGTTTGAGTATCAAACCTGAGGACACCAGTATCAGTGTCAGTTATAAGGATCAGTTATCTGCGGGTATCGGGTTCAGTTTTTGGGAACAGTGATTTCTGGGAACAGTGATCAGCAGTAGGGTACAGTTGTTCGGCTACACCCGTATTTGATCCAATTGGGGCTGAAATGCTGTTTGTTTCTCCTTTCAAGGTTCAGAGAGTCGCAGAGTTGATACAGAATAGCCAGTGTCTCCCCTTGCTGAGGCAGGATTTATGGCAGCACAAAATTCAGAAGAAGTTGTGGTTATGACGGCTGCATTGGAGCAGGGGACCGCTCCGCAGAGTGAGGCCAGCATCAGTATGTCACACCCACCCAAGTCGCCCGTTGTGCACCCGGTTTGGGCTCCCCAGTTATATCAGGCTCGAGAGCCCACCACCTTTGAATTGATGGGAATGATAGGTGACCTCCAGAGGTCTGTGGCCGATCTAGCCTATGGAATGTCGGCTTCACCGCCAGCGGCGCCGTATGCCGGGAGTTTCGTACCACAGGAGCCCCCGCTACTGGGGCGGATTGTGATAGAGCTCAGCCAGCCAGAGGTGGCTTCCAGCTACAGCCGCGACATGCCAACACCGACCCAGACCCTTGATCAGGCTGAGGCCAGAGGAAAAGACAAGGCAAAGGTAGATGCCAATCCTATTGAACAACTGCTGTGGACAGTCGAGGCTCTGAAAGTCAGAGGAATGAACAAGCAACAAACATCTGCGATCGTGATCAAAGCCATGGATGATGCTTTCCCCACTCCGATCAAAGGCTGTTCAAGCCAGGTAGAAAATCGGGATGGGCCCCGTCATGCCCAGACAATTCCTGTAGTTCCCAACCCTGCACCGGGAAAGGGTCAAAAAGCGAAGGCAGCGCCAGCCGACCCTTTCGCTAGCGCATCTGGCAAGAATCCTCAAACTTCAAAGTACCTGCCCCGAGGGCGCAGGGTCTTTCACGACCTCCACATGCCTTTGTCTAGGGCATTGCTAATATTGGCGAAGAATGGGCATCTTAAGCCTTTGGAGCCTCGGCCACTCCCGAAGAATCTCTCTCCCACGCATGATGCTACCTTGTACTGCGCGTACCACCAGCAGTCCGGTCACAGTACCGATGGTTGTTCCCGCCTTCGTCATGAAGTGCAGGATTTGATCGACAACAAGGTTATCCTCCCACCCACCTCGGCCAAGTCCGTCACCACCCAGTTGTTGGATTTCGAGGGCTCAGATACTGCGAGTATGTGAAGTGGACCGCCTGCGGGCGACATTTGGTATATTTTGGATGTAGCGTCTGGCACGCATTTTTCGAGCATCGGTGAAACCGAGTTTTGTAAATCCTGGCTTGGATATCAAGTCAGTCTTTTGTTTGAGTCTGTCTCTTTGTCTTGAGTCAGTCTTTTTTTGTTTAAGGGTCTGTCTTGTTATGTCGAGTCAGTCCCCTTTGTATATAATACTAGGTGATTCTGGGGTTGTTGTCCCGAACGCCATTTTGTTATTTTCTTTTTTTGTTTTGAGTCTGTTTCTGCCAAGGAGCCAGTTACACTAATCAAATCCGAATGAAACAGCTGTTGCTATCTCAACTTCATGCTTGCTTTCAGCATAAGGGCCAGAGAATTGGATTGGGCTGACAGTACATCTCGTCTGCTCTCCTGCACGCCAAACTCATTGCATTAACCTAAGTTTTCCAAAAAACAAACCTTTTGAACACTGCGGTGATGAAAACGAAGAGGAAGGAATTCCTCGGGTTTTGCAAAATTTTGATAATTTTGAGAGAAAGAGAGGCGTGCTAAGCCTTTTAATGAGTGAAATCATGCTTGTCGGCGTGAGTACTGATAGGTTCCACACTATCTTCGGCGCGAGCGATTTGTCACTTTCTTAAAAACTTTCAAAAACAAATGTTTTGCGCGGCCCTATGAAGACTTGTGTGGAATCCCTCTTGAGGTCGCGCAGCCTAGGATCGCTCTCAGCCTCAAGATTCAACCCATTTGTTTTCCAACTTTGAACCCGCTCAGAACGTTCAGAAAGTTCAACGGACAAACGCCATGAAAGGCCCGTGTGGCCAGTTTTGAAGTAGCCTTCGATCAAGAAGCATCAAAGCCGAATCAGAAGGAGTAGATCTCACCGGAAGAAGCTCGTGGAGTAACCGGGATGGATTCTCCGCAAATCATTGCAACAGCCGTTCTCCTAGACACAGAGAGGCTTCAATTCAAAAAACCATTTGGCATGGACTTGCTACACTTTTACCCTTTGAGAGGCTCGCTGGGCCGAAAACCCGGAAGGGCGACCCAGGCAAAAGTTAGAGCAAGAGAAAAATACAAAAAAGACAAAAAAGAAGAAAAGAAAAGAAATGAAAAGAGAAAAGAAGAGAGAAAAAAGGAAGAGCAAAAAAAGAAAGAAAAATAGAAAATGAAAAGAAGCTCGCAAGGTCGAAAACCCGCATTAGGCGCCTTGGCAAAAGTGAGAGCCCAAAAAAGGAGAGGTTAAAATACCCGAGTGTACCTTAACCGGAACTACATGAGGCTTGATTCCCATGTTTGGGATACGTAGGCAACTTCATCACGAAGTCCAGCCCCCAACGCTTTCATAGCGTCTCAGTCCATGCAATGGTTTCGATTTCATCCCAAAGTCTAGTCGCCAACGCTTCCAAAGGCGACTGTGTCCATATATTTGTTGTGACCATCTTCGTCATCGCTGTGTCCAAGAGTTCGACCACCGCCAATGAAGACTGTCTGCGAATTGCTGCGGCACCACCCAAACAAGGGGCAACTTTCCGTTGCCACGAGCCGCTGTGAGCCGCCATTCAAACTAGGGGCAACTTTCCGTTGCCTCCCACCCCCCTTCAAACCAGGGGCAATTTTCCATTGCCTCCGATCCGAGGTTGCGCATCTCGAAGAGTAAGTTCTATGCTTGTTGAGCATCAGTTGTTTGAAAAATAGTTTTTGAAAATTTTTACTGAGGTTGGCTATTTTCTCGAAAACTATCCCATTTTCCAAAACTGGACCATTGTCTTGGACCCAAAAGGAAAATTTTCAGTGTTCATAGCCTGACTTGCATGATTTCAAATCAAAAATCGAACAAGTACGTTAATCCGACTCTCATTTTGATCAAAATTGTTTTAATAGAAAGCAAAAACAAAAATGGTTAAAATGATGAACTGGGGGCACAGTTGAGCCAGGCGTTCTGTCTTCCCCCCGTCATCGACGTACTTGCCAGAAGAGCGCTCTACCCGTCAAAAGAAATGGCCATGAGCTAACGGTATTGAGCATGAACCCACATCGTTCTATTTATCCATCATTCACCCCGGGGAGGGATAAAAAATGAGAGAATGAAGAATAGAGAGGTGTAAATTGAGAGAAAAGTGAGGAAAAGGGTTTTTGAGAAAAAAATCCGAGCTTGAGAGCCGAGTGATGTGAGAATCACAAATGAGAAGAGGGCGGGAAACAATACCCAGGTTGAACTGGCTCCTCGTGGTCCGAGGTCCCCCACCTTCGCTAACGCGTCTGTATGTCGTGTCTTTTGTTTTGTATATCTCAACCTTTGTTTTAGGTCTTTTCCGAGCATGTCTCGTTGTGTTTAGGTCGTGTACCTATATTTGAGTCCGCCCCGCTGTGTTCAGTTGTAGGCTCGATATCCCGGTTTGAAAAACCCTCATTTGATTTCAAAAATCATTTATGCTCAGAATGCTGTGCCATTCTCAACATTTGAACGTGTTTCGACCCCAACCGGTTCCATCTTTGAGGTCCGTCCTGTTAGATTGGGCCGTTTGTTCAGAATTTGCCGTGTGCAGAATGAAACGAATGCTGTGTTATGGGCTGTATGTAGATTAATCCCCAACAGAGTAAGGGCCGTGTATCCGGAATCAGGTAGTGGGTTGCTTGGGTTATTTTGCTGTTGGCTGTTTAGTTATCTGATTATTACAGTGCGAGTGTTCAATTTTCAGACAACCAATCAATTTCATTTACATTGAGGTGTAACATGATAGAATGCGATGCAATGCATGAGATATTTAAATGTAACACTTTTTAAGCAAAAATCTGTTCATTTCATAATCTTTTCAAATGTACAAGTTTTGAAAACAAAAAATCTGCCTGCGGCAGTACAAGGTAATCTAACTACCAAAGAAAAGAGGAAAAGTACAAAGAAGAAAAGATAGCAAGAAAAGATAGTAAAAAGTACCCGACTTGTCAAACAGAAGCTCAGAAGGATCCACCCTGATTGGGCCATTAAGATCAAGGAAGAGGTCACCAAGCAGATTGATGCAGGCTTCCTGTTGGTGTCTGAGTACCCGACTTGGCTGGCCAACATTGTTCCGGTGCCAAAGAAAGACGGCAGAATTCGGGTCTGTGTAGACTTCAGAGACTTGAACAGGGCCAGTCCGAAGGACGACTTTCCCCTACCGCACATTGATGAATTAATAGATTTCACGGCAGGACACGCCTTGCTTTCGTTTATGGATGGCTTCTCAGGCTATAATCAGATAGTAATGGCACCCGAAGACCGGGAGAAGACTGCATTCACTACCCCGTGGGGTACATATTGTTATAGAGTGATGCCATTTGGGCTGAAAAACGCTGGAGCTACCTATCAACGGGCAGCAACTACAATATTGCATGATATGATCCATAAAGAGGTCGAGGTGTATGTGGACGACATGATTGTCAAGTCCAAAGAAAGAGAGGGCCACTACACCGCCTTACAAAAATTCTTTCAGAGGATCAAAGAGTTTCGGCTGCGGCTGAATCCCCAGAAGTGTACTTTTGGTGTTACAGCAGGGAAGATGCTAGGGTTTCTAATTACGCAAAGGGGCATCGAGGTCGACCCTTCCAAAATCAAGGCCATCTTAGAAATGCCACCACCGAGGACTGAAAAGGAGGTGCGAGGCTTTCTAGGTAAAGTGCAATTCATAAGACGGTTTATCTCTAAATTAACCTTGACTTGTGAACCACTTTTTGGTCTCCTGAAGAAAGGAAAGAAATTCCAATGGGACGGCCGTTGTCAAACAGCTTTTGAGCAGATCAAAGAGTATCTACAGAACCCACCTGTGTTGTCACCGCCAGAACCGGGGAGACCGTTGATATTGTATCTTTCGGTAACTGAGACCACCATGGGCTGCATGCTCGCACAGGAGTCAGAAGACAAAGCGGAAAGGGCCATCTACTATTTGAGTAAAAAGATGCTGGATTACGAGACCCGCTACACTCCGCTCGAGAAGGCTTGCTTGGCCTTGGTATGGGCTACCAGGAAGCTGCGGCACTACCTGTTAGCTCACTCTGTAATGTTAGTTTCACGTTTGGATCCCATCAAATATCTTTTCGAGAAACCAGCACTTACGGGTAGGCTAGCTCGTTGGTTGCTATTGCTTTCCGAATTTGACTTGAAGTATGTAACACGCAAGTCGGTGAAAGGGAGAGCGGTAGCGGAGTTCCTTGCCGACCACCCGGTTGAGGGGGATGAAGCGGTTGAGTACCTATTCCCAGATGAAGCCATTCTGCACATCGAAGATGAAACTTGGACGATGTACTTTGACGGAGCGTCAAACCAGTATGGGTATGGGATAGGGGTGTTGCTGATAGCGCCTGATGATTCCCGTATCCCTTTAGCATTCAAGCTCCAGTTCAGAGTCTCGAACAATGAGGCAGAGTATGAGGCATGTATTGCTGGTCTGGAAGCAGCCCTAGAACTAGGGGTAAGACAGTTGGACGTCATTGAGGACTCGAATCTTGTTGTGTCTCAAGCAAAAGGAGACTGGAAGGTCAAGGAGGAAAGTATGATAATCTACCACCAAACCTTGGATTTGTTAATTCCTCGATTTGAGAAGCTAAATTTCACCCACCTCGTAAGAGAGAACAACAGGTTCGCAGATTCACTAGCAACTCTATCTTCCATGATAGACATCCCGTCGGGAGTCCGGATGCGTCCAGTCATCATTGATCAGAAGTTTGCGCCAGCATACGAGTCAATTTCCGCCATAGATGAGGCCCAAGACGACAACCCCTGGTATTACGATATTTGGAACTTCTTGGAAAAGGAGACGTATGCACTAGGGGCAAGCGCCAAGGATAAGAGGGCCATTAGAAGAATGGCTATTCAGTTCATCATCTGCGGAGGTAAGCTGTACAAAAGGGGTCATCTGGGAATGCATAAGCTCTGTGTAGAAGCTGAAGAGTCGAAGCGCCTAATGGAGGCTATTCATGGAGGGGAGTGTGGTGCGCACATGAATGGAGTAATGCTGGCCAGAAAGATCCTCAGGCAGGGTTACTACTGGTCGACCATGGAGGAGGATTGTATCGGCTTTGTTCGACGATGCCACAAATGCCAGATCCACGCAAACCGTATGAACATCCCACCATTCAAGCTTTACAACATGACGTCCCCGTGGCCATTTTCCGTGTGGGGGATTGATGTGATCGGAGCTGTTACCCCAAAGGGGTCGAACGGACATGAGTATATCCTGGTAGCGATAGATTATTTCACAAAGTGGGTCGAGGCCCAATCATACGCGGTGTTGAAAGCGTCACACGTCGCCAAGTTCATCAGAAACAACATCATTTGTCGCTACGGGGTACCAAACGAGATCATTTCGGATAATGGATCCCACTTTAAGAAAGAAGTGATCGACTTGTTGGAAAAGTATAACGTGGCTTTTCATAAGTCATCTACGTACCGGCCGCAAACCAATGGAGCAGTTGAGGCCGCCAACAAGAACATCAAGCATATACTGCGGAAAATGGTGGAGACCTATCGAGATTGGCCAGATAAGTTGCCGTTTGCTCTATGGGGCTATACGACTTCAATTAGAACTTCTACCGGAGCAACTCCGTATTCGTTAGTTTATGGAATGGAGGTTGTTCTACCTATTGAGATTGAAGTTCCGTCTTTACGGGTATTGGCCGAGTGTCAGATAGCTGAGGCAGATTGGCAGCAGAGCGGGTTCGAGGAACTTATGCTCTTTGACGAAAGAAGGCTGAAAGCACTGTACCACGTTCAGAGTTATCAGCGCAGGATTGCTCGGGCTTTTAACAAGAAGGTTAAGTCCAAAAATCTAAAGGAAGGGGATTTGGTACTCAAAGACAACCGAGCACCCATCCACGACCCGAGGGGCAAGTTCAGACCCAATTGGACTGGTCCCTACATCATCAAAGCTATCTGGTCAGGTGGAGCTGTGGTTCTGATGGACTTAGATGGCTTGGAATTTTCCCAACCGATCAACATGGACAAGTTGAAGAAATACTACCCTTGAGAGGCTCGCTAGGCCGAAAACCCGGAAGGGCGACCTAGGCAAAAGTCAGAGCACAAAAAAATTAGAAAATATAAAAACTGAGCTCGCAAGGCTGAAAACCCGCAAAGGGCGGCCTTGGCAAAAGTTAGAGCGCAAAAGGAGAGTGAAAATACTCGAGTGAACCCAAGCCGGAACTACGTGAGGCTTGATTCCTATGTTTGGGATACGTAGGCAGCTTCATCCTGAAGTTCAGCTATAACACTTCCCCGATCAACTTTGTCCATTTGATCACCTTAGTCATCTTTGTTCATCAGCATTCGTTGGAATCTCCGGTGCGGTGCCACTCAGACTAGGGGCAACTTTCCGTTGCTATGCAGTGCTGCGACGCTCATCAGACTGGGGACAACTTTCCAGTTGCAAGAATCTAGGGTTGTGCATCTCGAGTGACAGATCTCAGGCGTGTCCAGTTCTGATCCACATCAAAAATATCTTTGAAAAGTTTTAATATAAGCTGACTTTGTTCAAATAATCTTTTTACAACTTTAACCATTTTTGGACCAAGGTGGAAAATTTTCAGTGCCACAACTTTCAATTTCTTTGATTTCAAAACAGAGTTCTCC
Organism: Camellia sinensis; assembly: GCF_055761805.1. Classification (NCBI taxonomy): domain Eukaryota; kingdom Viridiplantae; phylum Streptophyta; class Magnoliopsida; order Ericales; family Theaceae; genus Camellia; species Camellia sinensis. Next base: position 92,086,677 of record NC_138965.1, read on the forward strand.
TGCTCTTACATACAATTGAAGTTGCTTTTTATTACATTCATAAGAGAAAACTTGAAAGTACTAATAAGGAAATAAATCTTGGGCATAGTCAAGTCAGGTGTTCCTGCGCCCCCTCCCAGAGCTGGCCGAAGCCTCTGATGCCAAGATGGGCCCGATCTGTGCTTCTTCATTGAGCCAATCTATGCACTCGTCAGGCAAAGTGCAACTGAAAGTAGGAGCGGGGGCCAGGAGTTCTCTCATCCTCCACGCAGTGGCCTGCCAAGCAAGCTGCGTGCCCCGGGCTGGGAATGCAGCAGGATACTCTATCCCCTCTGGCGGGCAGGTCTGATCATGGCCAAATTGGCGTCGAATCCGAAATGGGAAATAGAATACACAGTGAGTGAGACCAACCAGTTGAATCCCAGTTTGCCGAGGCATATTGTAACTCATTTCCGGAAGGTTCAGCCAAGGGCACCGCCAAGCAATACGGTCTGCGGACAAGTGGCACATCCAAGCGAACCACCATTCCTCATCCAAGGCATTGACTAGACGATGCCGGAAGAAGTAGCCGCGAGCTGAATATGCGGGGCAGGAGTCCACAACCTGCAGTTTATCCATCAGCCACACCTGGGGAGGGATTGAAAAATGAGAGATTAAAGAATAGAGAGATGTACGAGGAGAGAAGAGTGAGAATGGGGTTTTTTTTGTGAGAAAAGACCGAGCTCGAGGGCCGAGTGATGTGAGCAATACATAAATGCGAGATTGGGTGGGAAACATTACCTGTAGTAGTAGTGGACTCCCCGCCAATCTAGACGTCTCATGACGATAAAAGGCGTCTAAGCCCATTAGCGTCTCGTCCGGAGCCATGGCAATACAGCTCTTGCCCTCCTTCAAGCCTTGGGCAACCTCAATCAACCGGATACTAGCCCCTCCAGACCTTGAGACGAACAGGAAATGGGTCAGCATGCACAAGCAGAGGGCATGTCGCCGGAAGCCTTGCCAGTGATGGTTGTTGCGATCACCAGCATCAGAAAATCGATTAGCCAAACTCGGAATGTCCAGCATCCCGTCACAAATCAGGGACCGAGCGTCACGCATGCTGAGTCCACACATGCGCCCTAAGGATTGGACATGACCAAAATTAAGTTGGGGCAGGAGTTCCTCATCGCGCTCGGACTCCATTAAGGCTCGGAAGTCTTCGAAAGTAGGACATATCTCTTGCCCGGCAAAGCTAAAGACATGTGTCACCGGATTCCAAAACCTTGCCGCGGCTTGAAGAAACAGGAGGTGCAATGGGGTGCGACCTAGAGTGAATAGTGCATTTATGCCGAAACCCCGGAAATTCACTTTTTCCGAGCCATCCAAGCTAGCAATCCAAGCTGTCAGATTTTGAGCAAGAAACTCTTCCATTGGAGCGAATCAGTGTGAAAATGAGAAAAACTACGAGGCTGGGATCTTTTGTAGGAGATAAGGTTGAGTGGGGGACAGGTGTCAACATTCTGGTGGTCCCCCTCATTTAGTGCCGGCCGGCTAAAAACTCTGCCGACCGGCCATTTTATTTTGCCGACAAAACAGACACATGGCCGGTAGCCATTCCTTGCAGCCGGTGGTCCCTACACCATGCCGGTAGACTTCCTTCTGGTTTTCTGAGCTGTTTATGCTAAGAATTGGGGAACTTCACCACCTCCAACCCCTCCCCGGCGATCGACTCTTGCGGAGCCACGCCTGTCTGCTTGTCGAGTTTTAAACATTTGCTTATCGAGTTGTATTTCTCTCTCTTTGAGCTCTTGATTTGTTTATCAAAGTTGTATTCACACTTGTTTGGTTGCGTCATGTCCTTGTTTTGCTTATTGAGTTGTAAGTCGGTTCACTACCTGATTATTACGATGGCAAATTTCCAAAATGAGTTCAATTTCGTTCACATTGTGGTGTGATACCCTGCGATGCGATGCACAGAAGATCCACAAATGCAACATCTTTTGAATAAAATGATTCGTTTCATTCCCATCACATGTTTTGCAAAGTGTGTGAATTTTAAGAAAGAAAATAAAACCTGCCTGAGGCAGTGCAATGTACTTAAACTACTAGTAAAAAGGAAAATAAAACGTAGAATGGCAGGGTAGCCAAGTATCAGAATTGATACCAGTGAAACTCCCCTTGCGGTTAACGCACCTTCCGCATCTTTGTTCGGGTCAGCCACGTCGTTGGACGCCCTCACAATAAGGGAAATCACACCTTTGAAACGTGAACCTTCGAGTTGACCTCAGGCCACAACTTCTGCGAGCAACCCTCGATGCGTGCGAAGAATGCCCCGCCCCATATCCTTTTCATGCTTTGTGAACTCCACAAATTATTTCAATTATGCTATGTAATGGTACATCCTTTCTTTACTTGCGTAGACCGCATGTTTAATTCCATTACCTGCGTAGACCGCATGTTTTGATTGCGTAGACCGCATGTTTAATTTCATTACCTGCGTAGACCGCATGTTTAATTCCATTACCTGCGTAGACCGCATGTTTTGATTGCGTAGACCGCATGTTTAATTCCATTACCTGCGTAGACCGCATGTTTTGATTGCGTAGACCGCATGTTTAATTCCATTACCTGCGTAGACCGCATGTTTTGACTGCGTAGACCGCATGCTTAATTCCATTACCTGCGTAGACCGCATGTTTTGATTGCGTAGACCGCATGCTTAATTCCATTACCTGCGTAGACCGCATGTTTTGATTGCGTAGACCGCATGTTTAATTCCATTACCTGCGTAGACCGCATGTTTTGATTGCATAGACCGCATGTTTAATTCCATTACCTACGTAGACCGAATGTTTTGATTGCGTAGACCGCATGTTTAATTTCATTACCTGTGTAGACCGCATGTTTTGATTGCGTAGACCGCATCTTAATTTCATTACCTGCGTAGACCGCATGTTTTGATTGCGTAGACCGCATCTTAATTTCGTCACCTGCGTAGACCGCATGTTTTGATTGCGTAGACCGCATCTTTATTACCTGCGTAGACCGCATGCTTTTATTGCGTAGACCGCATCTTAATTTCATTACCTGCGTAGACCGCATGCTTTGATTGCGTAGACCGCAAGATTATTTTAATTTCATTACTTGCGTAGACCGCATGTATTGTTTGCGTAGACCGCATCTTTATTAATTTCATTGCTTGCATGAACCGCATGCTTATGATCAATTTCATCGCCAGCGTAGACCGCATGCTCTATTTACATGTTCGTATTTCCACAGCATTGTTATGCTCCCCACTTGCTTTGCGCTGTCACGCATTTCGAGTATACTACTGTGCATGTTGCTAATGATATTGTACCTGTTAAGTTTGTTTTCTTTTCAGGCACGATGTTGTATGTACGGTTCATTTGAAGCTGGTGCAACCAGACGAGCCGCACAGGTATTGTATCTCCCGAGTGAGACGTTTTGAGAATTGCATAATTCTCTTACATCCTTTCTGCATTGTAGTGTAGTTTGGTGTATGCTAGCTTAAAACTGTCGCATGTATGCTTCGTTACAGCTTTCTTTGCATGATCATAAGTTATGTCCGGCCCTCAGCATTGTCTTGCATTTTCCCCCTGCCTTCGGGCGCATATCTTGATTGTCTTGCATGTTTGTCTAAGTCTTCGGCCTTGTCAAAAATGGGTCGTCTCTGGGCTTTGACATTCACTCCCGTCATTGTTATAACTTTCGAGTTCTGTCAAAGAGGGGCAACTGTAGACACCCCATTTTTGACCGTCCTCAAGACTTGGACGTCACCGTTTGAATACTCGGTGATTAACCTTGTTTGTGTTCGTTTGGGGTTCCCGGAGGTCTCGGCTCGTGTGCCCTACCTCAGGATCTCTGAACTCAACCGTTTAGTGTCTGGTTTTGCACCAAACACTTGCATCTTGCCTTTGAGAGGCAGGGTAGGGCTTGTGGACCATCCCCACACCCCACCGGCAGTGGCTAGAGGCCACCGGCTGGTTTTTTGTTGCTATCGGCACTTTTGTTTGTGGTCGGCATATTTTATTGCCGGTCGGCATAGTTTGTTGCCAGTCGGCACTGTTTTTTGCCGAAATGACATTTTTGGGCAGCCGACCACTGTTCATCCACTTTATGGAGATATTTTGTGCCAGCTGTGATAGCTGGCACCAACTCTTCCCCCCTCCATACACGTGTATGGAGGGATCTCCCTCTAAGCAAGCTTGTTGTATAAGCTTTGCAAGAGGGAGTCTTATAAGAAGAGGGCCTTCCTCTTTGATCTAGGTTAGACTCTTGCAACCAAAAACCAAACCTTGGAGATATAGATACATATTATCTCTATACCTCCCTCTCTCTCCTCCTTTGTGTGTGTTTCTTAGCTCAAAAGGTGGTTTTTACCTTACTTTTGCACCATTACACACACCATCACACCTTACTCCGAGATTGAGGGACTTGGGAGGTTGTTTCTTGAGTTTTTGGACTGGTTTTGATCAAAAGAAGGAGGCTAGACCATTTGTTCTTCAAAGGTTCTTCAAGGGTGAGCATCTTGATTTATATTCCCCAAACTTGCAATAGTTTTTTACCTATCTTGCTTGCTGTTTTAGCCCTTGTGTATAACATAAAAAGGGCTTGTATTTTCCTGCTCTAGCACTTTCATTAAGGTCATTTTCTGGTTTGAGTGCAAACTCACCCTTCTAGGCCTTGTTTGGTCCATTTTGGTGCCTCTTTGATAAGGTTTTGTTCACTTCAGTGTTTTGGTCCTTTGATCATTGAAAATCAGTGTATTTTTGGTGTCAAAAAAGTTAGTTTGAAGTCTTGCATAGGGGAGGGACCCCCCTCTCCCTTTATGATTTTGTTTCCTTGAGTTGTGGCCCAAGAGGGTGACATGCATGCTTGCTTGGTTCTTGCTTCATTTCAGAACTTTTTGGGTGTTTTTAGGTCATGTGGGATCTCTATTTTTGGTTGGATTTGTACCTCCTTGTATGCTTGTAATACTTGCTTTGTATTGCTCCATTTTGCTTAGAAGCGCATCTCATGATTAGGCCATGATTCTTGCGTGTGTTGGCTTAGTTCCATGAAGCTTTTAGTGTTGTTTTTCCATGCTTAAAGTCTGTTGGCTATCCGTTTGGTCATGCTTGACATGTTTGTTAGGGTTGCTTTGCATTTTGGCCTAAAAGCTTTGAACATGTTGACCTCTAGCATGCATGGTTGTAATCATCCTCATGATTTGACATCATCTAGGATCACATTTTAGCCCAAGGATCATGTTTGTATGTGTGCATGCATGGCCTCTTTTATGCCTTGAGGGTGTACCCTCTTATGCTTAGGAATGAGCCTTAGTGCATATGCCTTTTGGGAGTCATCTTTAGCTGCCATACTAGGAGGTTTTGGGGTCCCATTTTGCATAAAAAAAATCTGTCCTTACTTGTCTTAATCATGCCATGGCTTGGTCTTGTTGTTGGAAGTAAAGTTGTCCCCTTTTGTGCCTTAATCTTGGGATCATAAGTTTGCTTGTTAACATGAGTTGTTTGTCCATCATTTTGAGCACTTTTGGTGCTGTTTTGAGGTGAATAAAGGTCTGCACCTTTATCACTTCGAGGCCCCCTTTGCATGCTTATTTCATGATTGATTGCATGATTGTCCCATTAATGTGCTTTTGTAATGCTAACTTTATGGCAAATTGGTTCATGTTTGTATCCCAATTGCATCTTGCATGTTGACATTACATACTTGCCATGTTTTTGTTGCATAACATTTGGCATATCTTGCATGTTTAGCATCATGTTGTATTTTGAGCCTTGTGAGCATAACATGCATTGCATCATTTGGCTTGGGGTGTCAAGCCAAATATGAGGGTCAAGGGACATTCATACTCCAAGTGATGCAATGTACCTTAATTCTCGATCACCGGGGCCTTTGACTTTGACATGAAAAGGCTTCGGATCTCATTTTGTTTGTTGCATGCATCCTTACATTGAGTGGCGAATTTGATCCCTTGGGTCATCATGCTCCATTGATGGCTCAAAGATCGAGGGTCGTGCTTCTTTGAGTTCAAAACATGATAAGAAGCACAACCATGCCCACATGTACCTGAGAACCCCATGCCACGCACTGTCTGTTCTCTATTTGCTGTCAAATTGTCTTCTGCAGGAAGTTTCTGCCGACCGGCAGAATTTAGTGCCGGCCGGCAATATCTGGAGTGCCGAGGAATCCAACAAATGCCGATGGGAATTGTGAAGTGCCGGTGGGAATTCTGTCCGGCCGGTGGTGCTCTGCAGGATGCAAGGAACTTGCTCCAGTACTTTGGCAATTTTCAGAAAGACAAGGCAGTACAAACAGAGGCGGCAGGAGTACAGTACGGGTTTTCCGGGCGAGACGGATTCGAGCATGCATCATTTGCGCATCCCGAGGCAGAGGCTGCGGCTGCCCTCTTCTTTCCTTTGCCATCTTTTCTTTTAAATTAAATTAGAAATCTTGTAATAATTTTATTTGTTTATTATTTTGGGACTGTAATATTTATTTGGGCCCTCCGAGTGAGGGCAAATCTGTAATAAGTGTGTGTGGGTGGTGTGTATGTCTTCCAATCCCCATTTTTTTCTTCCCTTTTATTTACCCGCTTATGATGGTAGATTAGGGCATTTTTTTTGAAATTAGCATACCTTATGCTATGCATGCGTGCATCCATGCATTTGTATTGCATACATTAGGCTCGGTACATCACGCTAACCGCATTTGTATTTCAAATTCTAAACCGAATATGTGATAATTGTGCATTTTCACATACCATGTTTAGGGCTAGCCGAGCCTGCCTAGATCGCATTTTGCATGTGATGCATTAGCCACTTTTAACATGAACTAGGACATGCATGTTTGCTAACTAATTTACTGTTTTGGCACGGAGTACGATGTAAGTATTTTTGCTTTAGCATCCAGCATGCGTGTGAGTGTTGCCATGACAGTATGCTTGTCATGCGGCTAAGTGCTTACATGAGATAAACTGCTTGAATGCCTGTGGGTGGAGGTCAAATTGCTTAAATTGGGATAATGCGTTAAAACTGCGATTTTTAAGACCACTAGATAGTGGCAAAACCATCTTTTCCAAAAGCCCACTTGAAGGTGGCAAAACCTGCATTTTAGCCTACTTACGAGTAGCAAACCATTTTCAAAACGAACATAAAATGTTTTATTTCCAATTTGGGCGATTCGGTCTATACTTGTTTGCCGCGCGCATAACATAGTAATGCTAGGCTAATAATTGGAATAAGAACACATAACGTTTTCAAAACTGGATATCACAGTTAGTAGAGGCCGGTCTTCGGACCGGGCGAGAGGGGGTGCTCATAGCTGACCTTCCCCGATCGTACCCAAGCTCCTGAGCCGAGACAACTCCGGTGATGACGGACATGTGGCCTTCGGCACCGAGTCAGGGTTTCCTACATTTCCCCATTTTAAAATATTTAGGTGGCGACTCTGTATCTGGCAAAGCAGTCCATGTTTGGCACTACTTTTTCAAAAATCTGTTTCTCAAAACGATTTGCCAGATTTGGACTCTTTGGTTCAGACTTAGAACCGTGACACAAATCGAGTCTGAACTGTAGCATGAGGCCCACGGGCGCGTCTACAGTTTCTGGCGACTCTGCTGGGAAATTTTAGAGAGCTTGACTCAAACTCGTGATATCCTGTTTTATTTTCGCTTATATGTTTCTTTGCATTGCATGTGCATTGGTGCGCCTAGGAACACAGTGTTTGCCATCTGCCATTCCTGAACGGTTTGCCGGAGGCTTGCCTTGTCAAGGCATGTCCATAAGGCTGACCGGCTATGGGCTCTGACAGCATGGGAACACAAACCCCGGTTTACCGGGGCACCCTTTTTGACCATTCGACCTAGTGCATATTCGGATCCATAGTGACCATTCCAAATTAGGACAGGCTGCTTACCCGATATTAGGTTGTTTGAGAACTGCTGCGTGCATAGTGAAACCCTAGCTCCTGACAAAATAGGACAGGGAAAGCCTACCCCAATGTAGGGGTGTTTTGGCTCTCTTTACTTGCTATGTCCTTTTAGAATGTATTTCTACAGGGAAATGTACATACCAGTTTGCAAGTCTGGGCATCAGGCCTGAGGGCATCAGTATCAGTTTTAAGAGAATCAGTTATCTGCGGGTATCAGGGTTCAGTGTTGGGAACAGAGCTTGTTTTTGGGGAAACAGTGATCAATATCGAGGAACAGTGTGTTCGGCTCACCGACTTTGTATTGAATATCCAACTGTGTATTATATGTTTATTTTATACTGTTGTGCTGTCCGGTTGTTGGTTTATTTATTGCTTTATTTATCTTTTTGCTAGGTAGTTTAGCATCATTGCGTCCAACCCAGTAGACATTCCCCAAGCACTCTGGATCAGAGGTCGTCGGCTCCATCGATCTGAGGATCTGATAGAAGGACAACCGGTGTACCATTCTCTACCCCCGGTTACTAAACGGAAGGCAACTAGGCAGAGGACATTGGTCCAACAGTCAGTACAGAGGGCTTCATCTACCCCACCTGTGTACAGTAGGGATCAGGATCCTGTTTCACCCATAGAGAGGGAACGCATACCAGTAACTCAACCAGAGCAGAATAGTATGGCTAGCTTAGAGGAGATGGTGCGCCAACTTCAAGAAAGCATGAAAATGATGCAGCAGGATGCTGTCCGACAGGCAGAATTCGCCAGACAACAAGCTACAGTCATGAGTGAGCAAGCGGATTTAATTGGGAGATTGCAACAGCAAACTGGGGCATCACCTTCGCAGCAAATCCCTCCTCCATCAAAGGTTCCAATACCCGAAGAGACACTAATCGCCCGGAACGTCCAAGAGGATACAGACATCCCAACAGGGCCAGCTCCCCTCCCGATTCCACCTCAACAATCCAAGGCACCCACCCCCATCAATCTGTCGGATTCTCCCTTTGAGTCCGAGGTAAACCCCATCACGTTAAAAATGCACAAGCTTGAAAAGCTGTTCAAGAAATCTCAAGGTACGAAGTCCATTACCGACATTGGAGACGGATACATCGACACAGCTGTGACGCTGCCAGATCGGTTTAAGATGCCACAAATTGATCGTTTTGACGGATCTGAGGATCCCATGGTACACCTGCGACTATTCTCAGACGTCCTAAGGCCAATGGGCCTCACTAGATTGCAGAAGCTATCTTTATTCGGCCGGACCTTGTCGGGTGTGGCAGCCGCATGGTATGCCAAGTTAGAGGATGACGTCAAGAGAAATTGGGACGAGATGGCCGAGGCCTTCATCCTGCAGTACTCGTATAACACACAAATCGAGATCACGACCCGGGATCTCGAGACAACGAGGCAAGAACCCAAGGAGAATTTCTCAGAATTTGTAACCAGATGGCGGGCTAAGGCTTCGATGATGACCTTAAGACCCACGGACAAAGACCAGATTCGGATGATTGTGCGCAATCTCCAGCCGAAGCTAATGCAAAAGATGATCGTAGTCCCCTTCCCTACCTTTGCTGATCTGCATGAAATGGGGGTACAGATCGAGGACGCCCTAAGACAAGGGTGGATTGATAATGACCGGGAGCAACCCCGCAGAAATTTCAATCGTAATACTAATGCAGGCCCGAGCGGCGCTACAACTGCCAGGACCTCCGAAGTGAGTATGGTCACCACTAACCCTTCCCCAAGAAATACGGCAGCCACACCATTCTCCGGTGCGTCCGGAAGCAACTCACAAACAGCCAAATACCCTCCCAGAAACACCAGAACCTTCGCTCCACTTTATATGCCCCTGTCCAAAGCTTTGGGGGTTTTGATCAGAAAAGGGCATCTGAAGCCCCTAAAGCCGCGGCCCTTACCTGAAAGACTGCCCGTCACCCACAATCCAGCCAAGTATTGTGGGTTCCACCAGCAGCACGGTCACGACACCGACCTATGCTTTCGTTTACGTCATGAGATTCAAGATCTCATTGATAATGGGGTGATTCTACCCCCTGAGAAACCCAATGTTACTACAAATCCTCTCCCCACACATAACCAAGTTCCACCACCCAAAAGAATCAACTTCATCTACACTGGGGTCGCATCCTACGATCCTAGTATCTATATCATACCCTCCTACTTGCCTAAACCGAAAGTTTTCCTCCTTGATTGCACCGATTTGTGCATGATGGACGTCTCTATAACCCAACCCAAGCCAGTGGTGGTGACCATCGGGAACAGGAAAGAGGTTGTCAAACCAGAGTCTGTGGAGCCTGAGAATGATGTTGGGAATGCTTACAGTCCGAGTGACTACATTTCACTAGTGAGCCAGAATAGACCAAATGTCGAATTTCCAGTCGGGGGAGAGCTGTGTGTAATCTGAGGGAATAGTCCAAGACAGGAAACGGATGATTTGGCAGCCATGGAAGAGGATTTTTCCAAGTTCCAATTTTGCGATAACCAAGATCTAGAATATTCAGCCACCAACTGGTACGATAATGAAGAATCAGCGAAGGCCACGGGATAGTTAGACGATCAGCCAGATGTAATAGGGGAATTCCAGTCAGAACAAGGCCCGACAGGGGCGGGAATGTCCACAATGGCCGGGAGTGTCGAAGAACAGAATACATCGCCGGAGAGCGCCGGTATCGAGAGTTTCGCTCGGGAATGGAGCATTTTAAGTACAGGGATCAGTGAGCAATCTACTGCATTGACACAGTCAGAACAAGAGAGATTCAAGGATTCTGAGAGGATCAGGAAAGCAGAAGGCCGCGTGGGGGTCGAAACCGCCACAGGTACGGAAATGGAGAATGCTGCGAGCATAGGGATAAAAGGTACTGCGAGTATCGGGACAGTTGTGCCAGAACCAGACAGATGCTTGTCAGCTGCAGATGGTATGTGGTGGGAAGACGACGATCTATGTCTTGCCCACACGGACGAGGATTGGAAAGGTAACCAACCAGATGATACCGGGTATATCGGCGAAGTCGATCACATGACTAGGAGTGGACGGTATTTCAAGCCTCCACACCTAGATCAACCAGAGGCGTCTGGAAAAGATAATGAAGCAGAGAAACAAAAGGAGAAGCAACTCGAAGACGAGGCCGTATTGAGACAATTGAATAAGATACAAGCAGACATCTCCATCTGGGGACTGCTTATGGCTTCTCGAGTACATAGGCAGGCTGTCCTTTCAGCCATGGATAAGGCCAAACTATCCATAGATACCACGCCCGAACAACTGGTGGGCTTAGTCTTTTCGGGAGGAAGTTCCCCAGCATTGAGTTTTTCTGACAAAGAACTGCCACCCGAGGGTGCGAACCATAACAAGCCGCTCTACATCTCTGTCGAGTGCAGAGATAAATGGATACCTGTGGTACTTGTCGACACGGGGTCCGCCATCAACGTCTGCCCGGCAAGGACAGCTTATGCGATTGGTTTGAAAGTCGCGGATTTTGTGCCAACGGCCCAGGTGATTCGGGCGTATGACAACACAAGCCGGGAAGTGATGGGGACAGTTAAGATTCAAACAAAGGTTGGGCCAGGACAGCACGCGATAGATTTCCATGTCTTGGAGGTTCCTACAACGTTCAACTTGCTTTTGGGGCGGCCGTGGCTGCATCAGGTAAAGGCGGTCTCCTCTACCCTACATCAAGTGGTGAAATACCCCTATGGGAAGGGAGTAGCCATTGTTTTTGGAAACTTATCAATTCATCCACCACTAGAGGTATCTACGCCTGTTCTAGAAATTGAGCACGGTATAGAAGATGTGTTCATATCAGGTTTTACCTTGGCCGAGGCTCGGGTCGTACAGAACATCATGGCAGCTAACGAAGGGGTGTATGTCAGTGCCCAAGCAGTCTATCTCATGAACAAACTCCAGCACATCCCCGGGATGGGATTAGGCAAGAGCGGCAGGAAAGGTGCCGCAGCATTGGCCGAAGTGCCACATAACCCCCATACCTTTGGTTTGGGCTACCTACCCACCGAAGAGGATTGGATAAGGAAAGGAAAGGAAATGGCCGGAAGGGCCAGGGCGAAACAGATGGGGAAGCCCTTTGACTTAATGCACCAGCCCATTCGGGGGACCCTAAACGGACGTTTCGTCCGGGAGGGGGAGGACTTTCCGTTCTGTGGCTTCCCAGAGCCGTGGCTCAACGCGGAGAAGAAGCGCGTACCGGGATTTGAGATTTTCTTTGATTTACAGTTGCCTGAGGGTGACATCGCCGAAGGGCAGGCAGATCTATCGGCTGAGGCTGAGCAAAGTAAGGAAGTGCAGTTTGAGGACGCTGAAAACGAAATGGGGGCAGCGCTGGCATGTCTGCTTTCAGATCCTCCGATCGAACAGAAGTGCTTGGGGGATAGCTCCTCGGTATGTGTGATTGGGAATGAAGCGGCTGCGAGCCTACCATCAGCTATTTTGGATGCGTCCATCGCACCTTCTCTCATCTGGCAATATGAAGAAGGCTTTTTATCAAGCAGCACCGGGTCAGGTAGTGAGCCGGAATCTGATTCTACCGAATCTTGTGCGTCGGAATCAGATTCCAGCTCAACTGAGTCTGAGTCCGGTATTCCCGGGGGTGACAACCTGGATGCCACAGTCCTGTCTAGGTCATCTTTTTCATTTTCTTTTGAGTCTGCTGTAACAGAGGAATCCGACGGCTCGGAAGTATTTAATGAGAACGACGTGGATGTGGTTTCGGAGTATTTTTCTGTGCCTTTGATTTATTCCTTAAATCAGGATTTTCAAAATTTTGATGAAAACGACGAGGAAGAAATTCCTCCAGTTTTGCAACGATTAATTGATCAAGAGCAGGAAAGATTTGTTAAAACTTTAATGGATGAAATCACTATTGTGAATGTTGGTACTGAGAAGGACCTGCGGCTGGTCCAGATCGGGTCCACGTTGTCTTCTAAGGAACGCGAGCGCTTAGTCGCTTTGTTAAAAGATTTCGAAGATGTTTTCGCGTGGTCCTACGAAGACATGCCTGGAATCGATCCTGAGATTGTACAGCACCGGATCCCTCTTGTTGGTGTCTGAGTACCCGACTTGTCAAACAGAAGCTCAGAAGGATCCGCCCTGATTGGGCCATTAAGATCAAGGAAGAGGTCACCAAGCAGATTGATGCAGGCTTCCTGTTGGTGTCTGAGTACCCGACTTGGCTGGCCAACATTGTTCCGGTGCCGAAGAAAGACGGCAGAATTCGGGTCTGTGTAGACTTCAGAGACTTGAACAGGGCCAGTCCGAAGGACGACTTTCCCCTACCGCACATTGATGAATTAATAGATTTCACGGCAGGACACGCCTTGCTTTCGTTTATGGATGGCTTCTCAGGCTATAATCAGATAGTAATGGCACCCGAAGACCGGGAGAAGACTGCATTCACTACCCCGTGGGGTACATATTGTTATAGAGTGATGCCATTTGGGCTGAAAAACGCTGGAGCTACCTATCAACGGGCAGCAACTACAATATTGCATGATATGATCCATAAAGAGGTCGACGTGTATGTGGACGACATGATTGTCAAGTCCAAAGAAAGAGAGGGCCACTACACCGCCTTACAAAAATTCTTTCAGAGGATCAGAGAGTTTCGGCTGCGGCTGAATCCCCAGAAGTGTACTTTTGGTGTTACAGCAGGGAAGATGCTAGGGTTTCTAATTACGCAAAGGGGCATCGAGGTCGACCCTTCCGAAATCAAGGCCATCTTAGAAATGCCACCACCGAGGACTGAAAAGGAGGTGCGAGGCTTTCTAGGTAAAGTGCAATTCATAAGACGGTTTATCTCTAAATTAACCTTGACTTGTGAACCACTTTTTGGTCTCCTAAAGAAAGGAAAGAAATTCCAATGGGACGGCCGATGTCAAGCAGCTTTTGAGCAGATCAAAGAGTATCTACAGAACCCACCTGTGTTGTCACCGCCAGAACCAGGGAGACCGTTGATATTGTATCTTTCGGTAACTGAGACCACCATGGGCTGCATGCTCGCACAGGAGTCAGAAGACAAAGCGGAAATGGCCATCTACTATCTGAGTAAAAAGATGCTGGATTACGAGACCCGCTACACTCCGCTCGAGAAGGCTTGCTTGGCCTTGGTATGGGCTACCAGGAAGCTGCGGCACTACCTGTTAGCTCACTCTGTAATGTTGGTTTCACGTTTGGATCCCATCAAATATCTTTTCGAGAAACCAGCACTTACGGGTAAGCTAGCTCATTGGTTGCTATTGCTTTCCGAATTTGACTTGAAGTATGTAACACGCAAGTCGGTGAAAGGGAGAGCGGTAGCGGAGTTCCTTGCCGACCACCCGGTTGAGGGGGATGAAGCGGTTGAGTACCTATTCCCAGATGAAGCCATTCTGCACATCGAAGATGAAACTTGGACGATGTACTTTGACGGAGCGTCAAACCAGTATGGGTATGGGATAGGGGTGTTGCTGATAGCGCCTGACGATTCCCGTATCCCTTTAGCATTCAAGCTCCAGTTCAGAGTCTCGAACAATGAGGCAGAGTATGAGGCATGTATTGCTGGTCTGGAAGCAGCCCTAGAACTAGGGGTAAGACAGTTGGACGTCATTGGGGACTCGAATCTTGTTGTGTCTCAAGCAAAAGGAGACTGGAAGGTCAAGGAGGAAAGGATGATAATCTACCACCAAACCTTGGATTTGTTAATTCCTCGATTTGAGAAGCTAAATTTCACCCACCTCGTAAGAGAGAACAACAGGTTCGCAGATTCACTAGCAACTCTATCTTCCATGATAGACATCCCGTCGGGAGTCCGGATGCGTCCAGTCATCATTGATCAGAAGTTTGCGCCAGCATACGAGTCAATTTCCGCCATAGATGAGGCCCAAGACGACAACCCCTGGTATTACGATATTTGGAACTTCTTGGAAAAGGAGACGTATCCACTAGGGGCAAGCGCCAAGGATAAGAGGGCCATTAGAAGAATGGCTATTCAGTTCATCATCTGCGGAGGTAAGCTGTACAAAAGGGGTCATCTGGGAATGCATAAGCTCTGTGTAGAAGCTGAAGAGTCGAAGCGCCTAATGGAGGCTATTCATGGAGGGGAGTGTGGTGCGCACATGAATGGAGTAATGCTGGCCAGAAAGATCCTCAGGCAGGGTTACTACTGGTCGACCATGGAGGAGGATTGTATCGGCTTTGTTCGGCGATGCCACAAATGCCAGATCCACGCAAACCGTATGAACATCCCACCATTCAAGCTTTACAACATGACGTCCCCGTGGCCATTTTCCGTGTGGGGGATTGATGTGATCGGAGCTGTTACCCCGAAGGGGTCGAACGGACATGAGTATATCCTGGTAGCGATAGATTATTTCACAAAGTGGGTCGAGGCCCAATCATACGCGGTGTTGAAAGCGTCACACGTCGCCAAGTTCATCAGAAACAACATCATTTGTCGCTACGGGGTACCAAACGAGATCATTTCGGATAATGGATCCCACTTTAAGAAAGAAGTGATCGACTTGTTGGAAAAGTATAATGTGGCTTTTCATAAGTCGTCTACGTACCGGCCGCAAACCAATGGAGCAGTTGAGGCCGCCAACAAGAACATCAAGCATATACTGCGGAAAATGGTGGAGACCTATCGAGATTGGCCAGATAAGTTGCCGTTTGCTCTGTGGGGCTATAGGACTTCAATTAGAACTTCTACCGGAGCAACTCCGTATTCGTTAGTTTATGGAATGGAGGTTGTTCTACCTATTGAGATTGAAGTTCCGTCTTTACGGGTATTGGCCGAGTGTCAGATAGCTGAGGCAGATTGGCAGCAGAGCAGGTTCGAGGAACTTATGCTCTTTGACGAAAGAAGGCTGAAAGCACTGTACCACGTTCAGAGTTATCAGCGCAGGATTGCTCGGGCTTTTAACAAGAAGGTTAAGTCCAGAAATCTAAAGGAAGGGATTTGGTACTCAAAGACAACCGAGCACCCATCCACGACCCGAGGGGCAAGTTCAGACCCAATTGGACTGGTCCCTACATCATCAAAGCTATCTGGTCAGGTGGAGCTGTGGTTCTGATGGACTTAGATGGCTTGGAATTTTCCCAACCGATCAACATGGACAAGTTGAAGAAATACTACCCTTGAGAGGCTCGCTAGGCCGAAAACCCGGAAGGGCGACCTAGGCAAAAGTCAGAGCACAAAAAAATTAGAAAATATAAAAACTGAGCTCGCAAGGCTGAAAACCCGCAAAGGGCGGCCTTGGCAAAAGTTAGAGCGCAAAAGGAGAGTGAAAATACTCGAGTGAACCCAAGCCGGAACTACGTGAGGCTTGATTCCTATGTTTGGGATACGTAGGCAGCTTCATCCTGAAGTTCAGCTATAACACTTCCCCGATCAACTTTGTCCATTTGATCACCTTAGTCATCTTTGTTCATCAGCATTCGTTGGAATCTCCGGTGCGGTGCCACTCAGACTAGGGGCAACTTTCCGTTGCTATGCAGTGCTGCGACGCTCATCAGACTGGGGACAACTTTCCAGTTGCAAGAATCTAGGGTTGTGCATCTCGAGTGACAGATCTCAGGCGTGTCCAGTTCTGATCCACATCAAAAATATCTTTGAAAAGTTTTAATATAAGCTGACTTTGTTCAAATAATCTTTTTACAACTTTAACCATTTTTGGACCAAGGTGGAAAATTTTCAGTGCCACAACTTTCAATTTCTTTGATTTCAAAACAGAGTTCTCCTGCTCTTACATACAATTGAAGTTGCTTTTTATTACATTCATAAGAGAAAACTTGAAAGTACTAATAAGGAAATAAATCTTGGGCATAGTCAAGTCAGGTGTTCCTGCGCCCCCTCCCAGAGCTGGCCGAAGCCTCTGATGCCAAGATGGGCCCGATCTGTGCTTCTTCATTGAGCCAATCTATGCACTCGTCAGGCAAAGTGCAACTGAAAGTAGGAGCGGGGGCCAGGAGTTCTCTCATCCTCCACGCAGTGGCCTGCCAAGCAAGCTGCGTGCCCCGGGCTGGGAATGCAGCAGGATACTCTATCCCCTCTGGCGGGCAGGTCTGATCATGGCCAAATTGGCGTCGAATCCGAAATGGGAAATAGAATACACAGTGAGTGAGACCAACCAGTTGAATCCCAGTTTGCCGAGGCATATTGTAACTCATTTCCGGAAGGTTCAGCCAAGGGCACCGCCAAGCAATACGGTCTGCGGACAAGTGGCACATCCAAGCGAACCACCATTCCTCATCCAAGGCATTGACTAGACGATGCCGGAAGAAGTAGTCGCGAGCTGAATATGCGGCGCAGGAGTCCACAACCTGCAGTTTATCCATCAGCCACACCTGGGGAGGGATTAAAAAATGAGAGATTAAAGAATAGAGAGATGTACGAGGAGAGAAGAGTGAGAATGGGGTTTTTTTTGTGAGAAAAGACCGAGCTCGAGGGCCGAGTGATGTGAGCAATACATAAATGCGAGATTGGGTGGGAAACATTACCTGTAGTAGTAGTGGACTCCCCGCCAATCTAGACGTCTCATGACGATAAAAGGCGTCTAAGCCCATTAGCGTCTCGTCCAGAGCCATGGCAATACAGCTCTTGCCCTCCTTCAAGCCTTGGGCAACCTCAATCAACCGGACACTAGCCCCTCCAGACCTTGAGACGAACAGGAAATGGGATAGCATGCACAAGCAGAGGGCATGTCGCCGGAAGCCTTGCCAGGGATGGTTGTTGCGATCACCAGCATCAGAAAATCGATTAGCCAAACTCGGAATGTCCAGCATCCCGTCACAAATCAGGGACCGAGCGTCACGCATGCTGAGTCCACACATGCGCCCTAAGGATTGGACATAACCAAAATTAAGTTAGGGCAGGAGTTCCTCGTCGCGCTCGGACTCCATTAAGGCTCGGAAGTCTTCGAAAGTGGGACATATCTCTTGCCCGGCGAAGCTAAAGACATGTGTCACCGGATTCCAAAACCTTGCCGCGGCTTGAAGAAACAGGAGGTGCAATGGGGTGCGACCTAGAGTGAATAGTGCATTTATGCCGAAACCCCGGAAATTCACTTTTTCCGAGCCATCCAAGCTAGCAATCCAAGCTGTCAGATTTTGAGCAAGAAACTCTTCCATTGGAGCGAATCAGTGTGAAAATGAGAAAAACTACGAGGCTGGAATCTTTTGTAGGAGATAAGGTTGAGTGGGGGACAGGTGTCAACATTCTGGTGGTCCCCCTCATTTAGTGTCGGCCGGCCAAAAACTCTGCCGACCGGCCATTTTATTTTGCCGACAAAACAGACACATGGCCGGTAGCCATTCCTTGCAGCCGGTGGTCCCTACACCATGCCGGTAGACTTCCTTCTGGTTTTCTAAGCTGTTTATGCTAAGAATTGGGGAACTTCACCACCTCCAACCCCTCCCCGGCGATCGACTCTTGCGGAGCCACGCCTGTCTGCTTGTCGAGTTTTAAACATTTGCTTATCGAGTTGTATTTCGCTCTCTTTGAGCTCTTGATTTGTTTATCAAAGTTGTATTCACACTTGTTTGGTTGCGTCATGTCCTTGTTTTGCTTATTGAGTTGTAAGTCGGTTCACTACCTGATTATTACGATGGCAAATTTCCAAAATGAGTTCAATTTCGTTCACATTGTGGTGTGATACCCTGCGATGCGATGCACAGAAGATCCACAAATGCAACATCTTTCGAATAAAATGATTTGTTTCATTCCCATCACATGTTTTGCAAAGTGTGTGAATTTTAAGAAAGAAAATAAAACCTGCCTGAGGCAGTGCAATGTACTTAAACTACTAGTAAAAAGGAAAATAAAACGTAGAATGGCAGGGTAGCCACGTATCAGAATTGATACCAGTGAAACTCCCCTTGCGGTTAACGCACCTTCCGCATCTTTGTTTGGGTCAGCCACGTCGTTGGACGCCCTCACAATACGGGAAATCACACCTTTGAAACGTGAACCTTCGAGTTGACCTCAGGCCACAACTTCTGCGAGCAACCCTCGATGCGTGCGAAGAATGCCCCGCCCCATATCCTTTTCATGCTTTGTGAACTCCACAAATTATTTCAATTATGCTATGTAATGGTACATCCTTTCTTTACTTGCGTAGACCGCATGTTTAATTCCATTACCTGCGTAGACCGCATGTTTTGATTGCGTAGACCGCATGTTTAATTTCATTACCTGCGTAGACCGCATGTTTAATTCCATTACCTGCGTAGACCGCATGTTTTGATTGCGTAGACCGCATGTTTAATTCCATTACCTACGTAGACCGCATGTTTTGATTGCGTAGACCGCATGTTTAATTCCATTACCTGCGTAGACCGCATGTTTTGACTGCGTAGACCGCATGCTTAATTCCATTACCTGCGTAGACCGCATGTTTTGATTGCGTAGACCGCATGCTTAATTCCATTACCGCATGTTTTGATTGCGTAGACCGCATGTTTAATTCCATTACCTGCGTAGACCGCATATTTTGATTGCGTAGACCGCATGTTTAATTCCATTACATGCGTAGACCGCATGTTTTGATTGCGTAGACCACATGTTTAATTTCATTACCTGCGTAGACCGCATGTTTTGATTGCGTAGACCGCATCTTAATTTCATTACCTGCGTAGACCGCATGTTTTGATTGCGTAGACCGCATCTTAATTTTGTCACCTGCGTAGACCGCATGTTTTGATTGCGTAGACCGCATCTTTATTACCTGCGTAGACCGCATGCTTTGATTGCGTAGACCGCATCTTAATTTCATTACCTGCGTAGACCGCATGCTTTGATTGCGTAGACCGCATGATTATTTTAATTTCATTACTTGCGTAGACCGCATGTATTGCTTGCGTAGACCGCATCTTTATTAATTTCATTGCTTGCATGAACCGCATGCTTATGATCAATTTCATCACCAGCGTAGACCGCATGCTCCATTTACATGTTCGTATTTCCACGGCATTGTTATGCTCCCCACTTGCTTTGCGCTGTCACGCATTTCGAGTATACTACTGTGCATGTTGCTAACGATATTGTACCTGTTAAGTTTGTTTTCTTTTCAGGCACGATGTTGTATGTACGGTTCATTTGAAGCTGGTGCAACCAGACGAGCCGCACAGGTATTGTATCTCCCGAGTGAGACGTTTTGAGAATTGCATAATTCTCTTACATCCTTTCTGCATTGTAGTGTAGTTTGGTGTATGCTAGCTTAAAACTGTCGCACGTATGCTTCGTTACAGCTTTCTTTGCATGATCATAAGTTATGTCCGGCCCTCTGCATTGTCTTGCATTTTGCCCCTGCCTTCGGGCGCATAGCTTGATTGTCTTGCATGTTTGTCTAAGTCTTCGGCCTTGTCAAAAATGGGTCGTCTCTGGGCTTTGACATTCACTCCCGTCATTGTTATGACTTTCGAGTTCTGTCAAAGAGGGGCAACTGTAGACACCCCATTTTTGACCGTCCTCAAGACTTGGACGTCACCGTTTGAATACTCGGTGATTATCCTTGTTTGTGTTCGTTTGGAGTTCCCGGAGGTCTCGGCTCGCGTGCCCTACCTCAGGATCTCTGAACTCAACCGTTTAGTGTCTGGTTTTGCACCAAACACTTGCATCTTGCCTTTGAGAGGCAGGGTAGGGCTTGTGGACCATCCCCACACCCCACCGGCAGTGGCTAGAGGCCACCGGCTGGTTTTTTGCTGCTATCGGCACTTTTGTTTGCCGGTCGGCACATTTTATTGCCGGTCGGCACTGTTTTTTGCCGAAATGGCATTTTTGGGCAGCCGACCACTGTTCATCCACTTTATGGAGATATTTTGTGCCAGCTGTGATAGCTGGCACCAACTCTTCCCCCCTCCATACACGTGTATGGAGGGATCTCCCTCTAAGCAAGCTTGTTGTATAAGCTTTGCAAGAGGGAGTCTTATAAGCAGAGGGCCTTCCTCTTTGATCTAGGTTAGACTCTTGCAACCAAAAACCAGACCTTGGAGATATAGATACATATTATCTCTATACCTCCCTCTCTCTCCTCCTTTGTGTGTGTTTCTTAGCTCAAACGGTGGTTTTTACCTTACTTTTGCACCATTACACACACCATCACACCTTACTCTGAGATTGAGGGATTTGGGAGGTTGTTTCTTGAGTTTTTGGACTGGTTTTGATCAAAAGAAGGAGGCTAGACCATTTGTTCTTCAAAGGTTCTTCAAGGGTAAGGATCTTGATTTATATTCCCCAAACTTGCAATAGTTTTTTACCTATCTTGCTTGCTGTTTTAGCCCTTGTGTATAACATAAAAAGGGCTTGTATTTTCCTACTCTAGCACTTTCATTAAGGTCATTTTGTGGTTTGAGTGCAAACTCACCCTTCTAGGCCTTGTTTGGTCCATTTTGGTGCCTCTTTGATAAGGTTTTGTTCACTTCAGTGTTTTGGTCCTTTAATCATTAAAAAACAGTGTATTTTTAGTGTCAAAAAAGTTGGTTTGAAGTCTTGCATAGGGGAGGGACCCCCCTCTCCCTTTATGATTTTGTTTCCTTGAGTTGTGGCCCAAGAGGGTGACATGCATGCTTGCTTGGTTCTTGCTTCATTTCAGAACTTTTTGGGTGTTTTTAGGTCATGTGGGATCTCTATTTTTGGTTGGATTTGTACCTCCTTGTATGCTTGTAATACTTGCTTTGTATTGCTCCATTTTGCTTAGAAGCGCATCTCATGATTAGGCCATGATTCTTGCGTGTGTTGGCTTAGTTCCATGAAGCTTTTAGTGTTGTTTTTCCATGCTTAAAGTCTGTTGGCTATCCGTTTGGTCATGCTTGACATGTTTGTTAGGGTTGCTTTGCATTTTGGCTTAAAAGCTTTGAACATGTTGACCTCTAGCATGCATGGTTGTAATCATCCTCATGATTTGACATCATCTAGGATCACATTTTAGCCCAAGGATCATGTTTGTATGTGTGCATGCATGGCCTCTTTTATGCCTTGAGGGTGTACCCTCTTATGCTTAGGAATGAGCCTTAGTGCATATGCCTTTTGGGAGTCATCTTTAGCTGCCATACTAGGAGGTTTTGGGGTCCCATTTTGCATAAAAAAAATCTGTCCTTACTTGTCTTAATCATGCCATGGCTTGGTCTTGTTGTTGGAAGTAAAGTTGTCCCCTTTTGTGCCTTAATCTTGGGATCATAAGTTTGCTTGTTAACATGAGTTGTTTGTCCATCATTTTGAGCACTTTTGGTGCTGTTTTGAGGTGAATAAAGGTCTGCACCTTTATCACTTCGAGGCCCCCTTTGCATGCTTATTTCATGATTGATTGCATGATTGTCCCATTAATGTGCTTTTGTAATGCTAACTTTATGGCAAATTGGTTCATGTTTGTATCCCAATTGCATCTTGCATGTTGACATTACATACTTGCCATGTTTTTGTTGCATAACATTTGGCATATCTTGCATGTTTAGCATCATGTTGTATTTTGAGCCTTGTGAGCATAACATGCATTGCATCATTTGGCTTGGGGTGTCAAGCCAAATATGAGGGTCAAGGGACATTCATACTCCAAGTGATGCAATGTACCTTGATTCTCGGTCACCGGGGCCTTTGACTTTGACATGAAAAGGCTTCGGATCTGATTTTGTTTGTTGCATGCATCCTTACATTGAGTGGCGAATTTGATCCCTTGGGTCATCATGCTCCATTGATGGCTCAAAGATCGAGGGTCGTGCTTCTTTGAGTTCAAAACATGATAAGAAGCACAACCATGCCCACATGTACCTGAGAACCCCATGCCACGCACTGTCTGTTCTCTATTTGCTGTCAAATTGTCTTCTGCAGGAAGTTTCTGCCGACCGGCAGAATTTAGTGCCGGCCGGCAATATCTGGAGTGCCGAGGAATCCAACAAATGCCGATGGGAATTGTGAAGTGCCGGTGGGAATTCTGTCCGGCCGGTGGTGCTCTGCAGGATGCAAGGAACTTGCTCCAGTACTTTGGCAATTTTCAGAAAGACAAGGCAGTACAAACAGATGCGGCAGGAGTACAGTACGGGTTTTCCGGGCGAGACGGATTCGAGCATGCATCATTCGCGCATCCCGAGGCAGAGGCTGCGGCTGCCCTCTTCTTTCCTTTGCCATCTTTTCTTTTAAATTAAATTAGAAATCTTGTAATAATTTTATTTGTTTATTATTTTGGGACTGTAATATTTATTTGGGCCCTCCGAGTGAGGGCAAATCTGTACTAAGTGTGTGTGGGTGGTGTGTATGTCTTCCAATCCCCATTTCTTTCTTCCCTTTTATTTACCCGCTTATGATGGCAGATTAGGGCATTTTTTCTGAAATTAGCATACCTTATGCTATGCATGCGTGCATCCATGCATTTGTATTGCATACATTAGGCTCGGTACATCACGCTAACCGCATTTGTATTTCAAATTCTAAACCGAATATGTGATAATTGTGCATTTTCACATACCATGTTTAGGGCTAGCCGAGCCTGCCTAGATCGCATTTTGCATGTGATGCATTAGCCACTTTTAACATGAACTAGGACATGCATGTTTGCTAACTAGTTTACTGTTTTGGCACGGAGTACGATATAAGTATTTTTGCTTTAGCATCCAGCATGCGTGTGAGTGTTGCCATGACAGTATGCTTGCCATGCGGCTAAGTGCTTACATGAGATAAACTGCTTGAATGCCTGTGGGTGGAGGTCAAATTGCTTAAATTGGGATAATGCGTTAAAACTGCGATTTTTAAGCCCACTAGATAGTGGCAAAACCATCTTTTCCAAAAGCCCACTTAAAGGTGGCAAAACCTGCATTTTAGCCTACTTACGAGTAGCAAACCATTTTCAAAACGAACATAAAATGTTTTATTTCCAATTTGGGCGATTCGGTCTATACTTGTTTGCCGCGCGCATAACATAGTAATGCTAGGCTAATAATTGGAATAAGAACACATAACGTTTTCAAAACTGGATATCACGGTTAGTAGAGGCCGGTCTTCGGACCGGGCAAGAGGGGGTGCTCATAGCTGACCTTCCCCGATCGTACCCAAGCTCCCGAGTCGAGACAACTCCGGTGATGACGGACATGTGGCCTTCGGCACCGAGTCAGGGTTTCCTAAATTTCCCCATTTTAAAATATTTAGGTGGCGACTCTGTATCTGGCAAAGCAGTCCATGTTTGGCACTACTTTTTCAAAAATCTGTTTCTCAAAACGATTTGCCAGATTTGGACTCTTTGGTTCAGACTTAGAACCGTGACACAAATCGAGTCCGAACTGTAGCATGAGGCCCACGGGCACGTCTACACGTACATACCTTTCCTAGGCAAGATTTGGTTTGGCCTGCGTGCCATATCCATTGCCATCTTCCTATCATATCCATATATATTACATTGTAGTGTAATTTTTGCATCCGGCATTTGGATCGTAGTCCTTTCTCCAGCGGGTCATTTCCCCACTTATGTCAATTCCACCCAATACTTGTTCTTGCGTCTGTCTACAATGCTCACAGTTCAGTTGACCATTCTGTGGTAGACAGACTTGTTATCTCCATCAATCTATTTGACATAGGTGTGGTTTCGAACCGCTCATGATTGGATCATGATTCCAATGCTTTGCATATAGCTTGCATTGTTTCAATTGCATTGCATCTTCATTTGCATTGTTTATACATTGTTTTGTATATATTGCATATCGTTTTGCATCCACATTTGCATTGTCATGCATGTTGCTAACAATATTGTACCTGTTAAGTTTGTTTTCTTTTCAGGCACGATATTGTATGTACGGTTCATTTGAAGCTGGTGCAACCAGACGAGCCGCACAGGTATTGTATCTCCCGAGTGAGACGTATTGAGAATTGCATAATTCTCTTACATCCTTTCTGCATTGTAGTGTAGTTTGGTGTATGCTAGCTTAAAACTGTCGCATGTATGCTTCGTTACAGCCTTCTTTGCATGATCATAAGTTATGCTCGGCTTCGTGCATTGTCTTGCATTTTGCCCCTGCCTTCAGGCGCATATCTTGTTTGTCTTGCATGTTTGTCTAAGTCTTCGGCCTTATCAAAAATGGGTCGTCTCTGGGCTTTGACATTCACTCCCGTCATTGTTATGACTTTCGAGTTCTGTCAAAGAGGGTTAAGTGTAGACACCCCATTTTTGACCGTCCTCAAGACTTGGACGTCACCGTTTGAACACTCGGTGATTATCCATGTTTGTGTTCGTTTGGAGTTCCCGGAGGCCTCGGCTCGCGTGCCTTGCTTCAGGATCTCCGAACTCAACCGTTTAGTGTCTGGTTTTGCACCAAACACTTGTGTTTTGCCTTGGAAGGACAGGGTAGGGCTTGTGGACCA
Source organism: Camellia sinensis (assembly GCF_055761805.1). Lineage (NCBI taxonomy): Eukaryota > Viridiplantae > Streptophyta > Magnoliopsida > Ericales > Theaceae > Camellia > Camellia sinensis. Next base: position 92,111,930 of record NC_138965.1, read on the forward strand.
TCCCCACCCATCACCGGCAGTGGCTAGAGGCCACCGGCTGGTTTTTGCTGCCACCGGCAATGTATATTGTCGGCCGGCACTATTTGTTGCCGGTCAGCACTTTTTAGTGCCGGTCGGCACTCTTTTTGGCCAAGATGGCATTTTTGGCCGGCCGATTACTGTGCATCTGCTTTTGCAGATATTTTAAGACAGCTGTCTTGCTTTTGCTCCCCTCCATACACGTGTATGGAGGGATCTCCCTCTTATGAAGCTTGTCTTGTAAGCTTTACAAGACAAGGAGTGCCATATAGAGAGAGAGAGGTCTCTTGGCTGAAGAGGTTAGACATTTTGAGATATTTTGAGAGCTTAGATAGCCATTGTTAGGGTTTGAGATCTAGGGTTAGGGTTTGTTACACCTTATCTCTCTCTTTTTCCCTCTTGTGTGTGTTTTAGTGTGTTTAGTCCATACTATTGCACACAAACACATAGTGTTTCACCTTCCTTTGGCTCTTGAGGTTCTAAGGGACTGGTTTTGAAGTTTTGGTGTTCGATTCAAGCTAAGGAAGGCCATTGGAGCACCATTTGTGAAGGGATCTTCAAGGGTAAGAAACTTACACCTTTATTCCCTATTTTTGCATTGATTTTCTACCTGTCTTAGAGCTGTTTTTGTGCTTATTGTATAACATAAAAAAGTTCTGTTTTAGGACCCTCTTTATTGTTTATTAAGAGTGTTTTGTTGTTTGAGGGTGGTTGACCCCCCTCAGGCCTTGAAAGGCCTCATTTTGAGCCATTTTGTGCTAGCTCCGGGATTTTGGTGTTGGGGTCTCTTCACCACTGAAATCTTGAGGGATTTCATTGCTGAAGATGATGCCTTGAAGTCCCAAGAAGGAGAGGGCCACCCCCTCTCCTTGTTGTCCTTGAAAAGGGCATGTTTTGGCCTCTTGAGAGAGCATTATGCTTGAGTGTGTGTTGAGCATGTTTAGGCTGTTTTTCATGCTTATATATCCATAATATAACATGATTTTAAGTTGGTTTTGGTACTCCATGCATGCTTAGCATAGTTGCCTTGTAATGCCTTGTTATGCCTTAACATGTCTTAGGTTGTTAGCCTTTGTTGGAGCATGTTTTAGGCTTGGTCTTGTGAAGATTTTGTGCATGTTTTGCCATGTTCTAGGTCTGTCCTAGGTTGTTTGGGTCGAACTTTGCATGCATCATGTAGCCCCTTTGCATTCAGGCTTGTTGGCCTCAAGTATGTGGATGTGTAGCATGGCATCTTTGCATTGTTTTGGTGATTTGGGGCCACCCTATAAGCTATTTCAGTCCCATTTTCATGCTTGCTTGATTGCCTTGCATGCCCCTTTGATGCTTTGGAAGCATGTGTTGCATGCTCCTTGTTTTGACCATTTGTGCATGCCTTTGTTTTTGAGCCATTTAGATGCCATCTAAGTGGTCTTTTGGGCCTTATGTTATGTGCTAAAACTCTGTTTTTAGTCATTTAGTCCATGCCATGCTTGGTCTTACTAAGTGTAGTTCAATGCCCTATTGGTTTGCTTTGAACACTTGGACAATTTGTTGCATGTTCGGCTTGATTTATTACTTGGTTTGGCACCATGTTTTAGCATGATTTCAATGCTTATGTCGCATGCTAATTAGTCCATGATTCCCCCTTTCAAATGTGTTTGAGGGTTGTTCAATTTGTGCCTAAGGTTTGGACCATAACATGTGTATGTGTGCATGTGTGTTTAGCCTCCATTTTTGGGCATTATGGCTACTGTTTTAGGCCTATTTAGAGTTGCCTAATTCATGTTTAAGTCCATCTTTGCACCCATTTGCATTGCCATATGTATGCTTGTATGCTTGCATAAGTTAGTTGTCATGCCATGTTGCATCCTTAGCTTGTATGCTTAGGTTGCATTGCATTTTGCATGCATTCCTTGCCCCTTGATTTGGTGATAGGGATTAGGACTTTGGTTTGATTTCGTTTGCATTTCATTTGAAATCAAAGTTGCATACTTGGTTCTTTGGGCCATCATGCGTGGAAATGCATGATTGGTGGTCTGAGAATCGAGGCACATGCCCCTTTGAGTCATTATCATGATAAGGGACATGGTTGGTGCATATATGCCTTGAATTGTGCTGCCATGCTTTGCCTTGCCCTCTGTTGCTGTCATTTGCAGATTCTGCAGGAACACTCTGCCGACCGGCAGTGTAAAGTGCCGACCGGCAACAATTCCTCTGCCGATAGCTTCATTTTGTGCCAATGGCCACACACCACTGCCGGTGGTAATTCCACTCAGCCGGTGGCACTCCCCAGTGTCCAGGGATGCAGTCTTGAGGTTTTGACAGCCTCCAGAGGAGTGAAGGAAGGAAAACAGAGGCAGCCTATGCATGGCGGCGCGTTTCCCGAGGCGGTTTATCTGTTTTCGTAGCTTAATTTAATTTGTTAATTAAATTAATTAATTCTTAATATTTAATTAACTTGCGTAGTTAATTAATTTGTAATATTTATTTGGTCCCTCCGAGTAAGGGCAAATATGTAATAAGCGTGCGTGAGTGTGTGTATGTCTTCCAACCTCACGTCTTTCTTCCCTTTTATTTACCTGCTTAAGATGGTAGATTAGGGCACGTTTAATTTAGCATACCTTATGCTATGCATGTGTGCATCCATTTGTATTGCATGCATTAGGCTCGGTACATCACGCTAACTGCATTTGTACTTCAATTCCAAAATTGACTATGTGATAGTTGATCGCATTTCATATGCCATGCTTAGGTTAGCCGAGCCTGCTTAGATTGCATTTTTGCATGTGAAGCATTAGCCATTTTTAACATGAAGTAGGACATGCATGTTTGCTAACTAGTTTACTGTTTTGGCACGGAGTACGATGTAAGTATTTCTGCTTTAGCATCCTGCATGCGTGTAAGTGTTGCCATGACAGTATGCTTGCCATGCGGCTAAATGCTTATATGATAAACTGTTTGAAATGCCTATGGGTGAAGGTTGGATTGTTTGAGTTGGAAAAACTCATTGAAATCCGTGTTTTAGCCTACTTGCGAGTTGCAAAATTTAAAGCATTTTCAAAACAAACGGATATGCAATGTTTCTTTCCAAATTAGGCAATCTAGTCTATACTTGTTTGCTGCACGTATAACATAGTAATTCTAGGCTAATAATTGGAATAAGAACGCATAACGTTTTCAAAATCGGATATCATTGTTAGTAGAGGCCGATCTTCGGACCGGCGAAAGGGGGTGCTCATAGCTGACCTTCCCCGATCGTACCCAAGCTCCCGAGCCGAGACAACTCCGGTGATGACGGACATGTGGCCTTCGGCACCGAGTCAGGGTTTCCTAAATTTCTCCATTTTAAAAATATTTAGGTGGCCACTCTGTATCTGGCAAAGCAGTCCATGTTTGGCACTACTTTTTCAAAAATCTGTTTCTCAAAACGATTTGCCAGATTTGGACTCTTTGGTTCAGATTAAGAACCGCGACAACAAAAATCGTGAGTCCGAACTGTAGCAGCGAGGTCCCTCCCTCGCGGACTTGTTACAAAGACAGCTGTGTCAAAATATCTACAAAAGCAGATGCACAGTAGTCGGCCAGCCAAAGATGCAATTGACCAAAAAAAGATAGCCGACCGGCCATCTATAGTGCCGGCCGGCAAAATATTTGGCCGGTGGCCACAAAACACAGCCGATGGCCTCAAGCCACGGCCGGTGATGGGTGGGGATGGTCTACAAGCCCTACCCTGCCTCTCAAAGGCAAAACACAAGTGTTTGGTGTCAAACCAAGCACAAAACAGTCGAGTCGAGAGGTCCTGCGGCGAGGCGCGCTACCAAGGCTTCCGGAAACTCAAGACGAACACAAACATGGATAATCACCAAGTGCTCCAATGGTGACGTCCAAGTCTTGAGGACGGTCAAAAATGGGGTGTCTACAGTTGCCCCTCTTTAACAGAACTCGAAAGTCACAACAATGACGGCAGTGGATGTCAAAGCCCAGAGACGACCCATTTTTGACAAGGCCGAAGACCTAAACAAAGCATGCAAGACAACCAAGATATGCGCCCGAAGGCAGGGGCAAAATGCAAGACAATGCACAGAGCCGGACATAACTTATGATCATGCAAAGAAAGCTGTAATGAAGCATACATGTGACAATTTTAAGCTAGCATACACCGAACTACACTACAATGCAGAAAGGATGTAAGAGAATTATACAATTCTCAATACGTCTCACTCGGAGGATACAATACCTGTGCGGCTCATCTGGTTGCACCAGCCTCAAATGAACCGTACATACAATATCGTGCCTGCAAAGAAAACAACTTAACAGGTACGATGTTATTAGCAACATGCATAACATGCAAAAATGGATGAAAAATGATATGCAATATATACAATACAATGTACAAACAATGCAAATGAAGATGCAATGTAATCGAAACAATGCAAACTATATGCAAAGCAATTGAATCATGATCCAATCATGAGCGGTTCGAAACCACACCTATGTCAAATAGATTGATGGAGGTAACAAGTCTGTCTACCATAGAACGGTCAACTGAACTATGAGTAATGTAGACAGACACAAGAACAAGTATTGGGGGGGATGACAAAGGTGGGGAAACAACCCGCTGGGGAAAGGACTACAATCCTAATGCTGGATGCAACAACTACACTACAATGTAATATATAATGAAAATGCTGGAAAAAAATGGCAATGGATAACGCACGCGGGCCAAACCAAATCTTGCCTAGAAAAGGCATGTACACGTACAAGCCTCGTCTAACATAGAACGGTCCACTGAACTATGTTTCGACACGAGAAGTATGGGCACATACCGGACCAAGCTCAACATGGAAAGGCGCAAGCCATAGGCGGAGGTGATGCAATGAATGCATGCAAGGTACAATGCAATATCTACAAATATGCAATGGAATGGGAATGCAATACAATGGATATGGCCTGTGGGCCAAACCAAATCTTGCCTAGGAAAGGCATGTACACGTACATGCCTCGTCTAACATAGAACGGTCCACTGTACTATGTTTCGACGTGAAAAGTATGGGCACATACCAGACCAAGCTCAACATGGAAGGGCGCAAGCCATAGATGGAAGTGATGCAATGAATGCATGCAAACTACAATGCAATATACACTATATTACAACGATGCATAACAATGCAACTATTTACAATGATGCATGACAATGCGATTGTATTTTTTTGTTTTGTTTTTGTTTTTGAGATGCAAATGCATGATGATGCATGATTTTGAAATGCGCGACAACGCACGGCTTTTGAGATACACGTGAACTTGAAATGCGCAACAACGTGCGGCTTAAGACATGCATGACAATGCAAACAAACTGTTTATAGTTTCAATTTGCCTGATTTTGCCCTTTAATTTAATGGATTGTGTCATTTTAGTCCAATAAATAACGGTTGTTAAGTTAATTTAACAGAAAGTCAAACAATGTGTCAATTTGGTCCCTCTAATTTCAATTTTCTCGATTTTGACTGTGACTAAATTGACACATTGTGAAAAATACAAGGACCAAATTGACACATTGTTTGATTTTTCGTTAAATTAACTTAACACCGTTATTTATTAGATTAAAATGAAACAATCTATTAAATTAAGGGGCAAAATCGAGCAAATTGAAATTATAAGGATCAAATTGACACATCATGTAAACTATAAAGACTATTTGCATAATTTTCCATATATGTTAATATTTGGCTATGTATTTCTATATCTTTGGGCGTTTGGAGAGTCAATTTATTTGTTTATGTGGTGTACTATCTTTTAAGGTTTTTAAGAATACTATAGGTATTATTTAAGTATTTAAAATAATAGAATACTATAGCTATGTATTATCTAAGTTCTTACCCTTGATGACCCTCTTCACAAACAATGTTCCAGTTGGTTCTTCGAGCTTGAATCCACTCAAGAACACCAAGAACAGCTCTCTGGCCCCTTAGAAACCAAGAGAAGGTGTAACTCTATGTGTTTGTGTGCAATAGTAAGACTAAACACACACAAAACACTCAAGAGAGAGAGAGATATAGAGATAGAGTATGAACAAACCCTAACCCTAAAACTCAAAGCTCTGAAAAATTTTGTAACCCTAATGGAGGTTGTAAAGCTTTCCAAACAAGCTAGTCAAGAGGGAGATCCCTCCATACACGTGTATGGAGGGGAGCAAAGTGTATGCCCGCTAGCACAGCCGGCATAAAAATATCTGCAAAAGCAGATGAACAATGGTCGGCTAGCCAAAAATGCAATTTGACCAAAATAGATGGCTGGTCGACCATCTAGAGTGCCGGTTGGCCAAACATTTGGCCGATGGCAACAAAACACAGCCGGTGGCCTCAAGCCATGGCCGATGGAGTGTGGGGATGGCCAACAAGCCATTCCCTGCCCTCCAAAGCAAAAACACAAGTGTTTGGTGCAAAACCAAACACAAAACAGTCGAGTCGAGAGATCCTAAGGCAAGGCGCGTAGCCGAGACCTCCGGGAACTCATGATGAACACAAACAAGGATGATCACCGAGTGTTCAAACGGTGACGTCCAAGTCTTGAGGACGGTCAAAAATGGAGTGTCTACAATTGCCCCTCTTTGACAGAACTCGAAAGTCATAAGAATGACGGGAGTAAGTGTCAAAGCCCCGAGACGACCGATTTTTGACAAGGCCGAAAACTTAGACAAGCATGCAAGACAATAAAGATATGCGCTCGAAGGCAGGGGTGAATTGCAACTGACAATGCAAGAAGCCGAACATAATTTATGATCATACAAAGAAAGCTGTAACGAAGCACAGACAATGCAACAATTTAAAGCTAGCACAAACCAAACTACACTACAATGCAGAGAGGATGCAAGAGAATTATGCAATTCTCGATACGTCTCACTTGGAGGATACAATACCTGTGCGGCTAGTCTGGTTTCACCAGCTTCAAATGAACCGTACAAACAATACCGTGCCTGAAAGAGAAAGAAAACTCAATATGTGCAATATCATTAGCAACATGCATAACAATGCAATCGAAAGCTGCGCGACAACGCGAATGTAGGATTTAAGGTCTCCTTAGACCAAGGGGTGCACAAACAGTGCGATGATGTGCAATTGAATCTAATGTAATACAAATGATATGCAAAATTACAAAACAAATGTAAAAACAATGCAAATAATATGCAAAACATACAAAACTATGTATAAACAATGCAAACGATATGCAAGGCAATTGAATCATGATCCAATCATGAGCGGTTCAAAACCACACAAATGTCAAATAGATTGATGGAGATGCAAAGTATGTCTACCATAGAAAAGATGCCGTAACCCTCAAACCAACATACCAGCATGGAATAGGCGCGTACACATGCAGAACTATGAGTGATGTAGACGGACACAAGAACAAGTAATTCGGTGGAATGACATAAGTGGGGAAGTGACCCGCTGAGGAAAGACCATGACCTTAATGCTGGATGCGAAAATTACACTACAATGTAATATATACAATGGATATGGTGCGCGGGCCAAACCAAATCTTGCCTAGGAAAGGCATGTACACATACAAGCCATGTCTAACACAGAAAAGGTGCCGCAACCCTCAAGCCACAATATTAGCAATGGAATAGGCGCGTACACATGCAAAACGGTGCGTCAACGCAAAAAGTATGGACACATACTAGACCAAGCTCAACATGGAAAGGCGCAAGCCATAGATGGATGTGATGCAGTGGATGCATGCAATCTACAATGCAATATATACAATATGCAATGGTTGGGTGCAATATTTACAGTGAATGCATGACATGTGCAGTTTATAATGAAATGCATGACGTATGCAATATATACAACATAATGCACGACATATGTAATATTTACAATGCATGCAAGACATATGCACTATTTATGATGAAATGCATGACAAATGCACTATATACAGTGGATGCATGGCAGATGCATGACAATGCAAGATAATGCATGCTATTTATAGTGCATGACATATGCATGTTTTTTTTGAAATGCCAATGATGCATGTTGTTTTTGGTTTTTCCTTTCGAAATGCAAATGATGCATGTTTTTTTTTTGAAATGCATGTTGTCTGGAATGTGCGACAACGCAAGTTGCTTGAAATGCATGAAAATGCATGATTTCGAAATGCGCGACAACGCGCGGCTTGAGATGCATAAAAAAAGCATGATTTTGTTGCTGTTTTTTTTTAAATGCATGAGAATGCATGATTTCGATATGCGCGACAATGCGCGGCTTTTGAGATGCATGACAATGCAAATGAGGAAGATGCATAACAACGCATGTAAGGTACGTATAGCAACGCGTGACGAGGATCATGCATGACAATGCAGACGCCAAAGGTTTCGCACCTTCGAAAGATTTAAGGTCTCGCCAGACCGTGAGAGGTGCATAACAATGCAAGTAAGATGAGCATGGCGATACGAAATGCGTGCACAATAATGCGAATGAAATGACGTATAACCAATGCATGTTCACGACAAAGCATTTGTAAAGAAACTCTTGCGAGGCAGCTTTCGAATCTCGTAAGAGGCAAAAGGATACCAAAAAGGATACACCTTGCACATATTCGGGGATGGCATGCTGAAGACGCGGTCCGAGGTCAAAACGGAGACCGGTTACGCTTAAAAAATGCCTGTTCTTGCACTGTCTTGAGAAATGAGGGCCCCAAACCACTTATCTGACCCAAAAAAGAGTGTAGGAGGCTCACCGGTCATTGGAGGAGATCACCGGCTGTCCATCGGCCATCAAAAAGTTTGGTCTTTTGGCCTCGGGTCTTTTAAAATAGGGCCTCTAGCCCTATTTTCTTCACTTGTTCTTGGTCGAAAATTGCTTCCTCTCTCTCTAGATCATTTTCCTTCCTTCATTTCTCCATTTTCTTGTGTTTTCAACACTTTTTCGTCATTCGATTCGCGAATACCTCGCTGTTTCAGACGTTTTGAACCGAAAGAAACTTCGCTTCGGTGTCTTTTTCTTGACTTCTGCCACTTGGGCTTTGCTTTTCCCGAGTTCCTCTTGATCTTCGTGCCTTTTCCATATTCCGGCTTTTTCGGCCATTTTTCGCCCTCTCGGGGTTGACTTTCTGTTGACTTTTCGCATTCTAGCCCGGTTTTCACATTTTCGGCCATTTTCACACTCTCTCTGAGATGGCAGACGATCTTCCACAGGGTGGGACTCCCCCGGAGCATGAGATGGATCCCGAGGCCGAGCTCTTGCCTCTGAGCATCCGCTCGTTCGACCCGGCGACCTACCGGCCGGCGATTCACATACTTCCTCCTGACGGACTTCGCCAGTTCAGGAGTTTCGATAGGATGGTGCCTCCAGAGCTTCTCCTGCGCGAGCCGGAGTCACATCCATCATACGGCGCTTCTGAGGTATATTCTTTCCCGTTTCATTTTCCGCAATGTAGAACACTTAACTACTATAGTTGATTCGGTTCTTTAACTGCTTAGCCTAGATACACCGATACATTGTATGCTGTAGTTGACTATGAACACACTTGCACTTGATGTCTGTTTGAATCTGAACACGTTCACACACGCTGTATTGTCACTGAACCACCCAAACACACTGGCACATCGCATGTTGTAGTTCACTGTAAGCACACCGGCACCCGATGTTTGTTTGAACTTGAAAACGTGCACACACGTTGTATCTGTACTGAGCCACTCAAACACGCTGACGTGTCACATGTTGTAGTTTACTGCAAGCACACCAACACCCGATGTTTGTTTGAACTTAAAAACGTGCACACACGCTGTATCTGTACTGAACCACTCGGAAACACTGACACATCATATGCCGTAGTTCACTTCGAGTACACCGACACCCGATATTTGTTTGAACTTAAAAACGTGCACACACGCTGTATCTGTACTGAACCACTCGAAAACACTGACACATCATATACCGTAGTTCACTTCGAGCACACCGACACCTGATATTTATTTGAACTTAAAAACGTGCACACATGCTGTATCTGTACTGAACCACTCAGAAACACTGACACATCATATGCCATAGTTCACTTCGAGCACACCAACACCCGATATCTGTTTGAATCTGAAAACGTGCACAAACGATGTATTGTCACCAATTCTGAATGCTCTTCAAAACTGTACATTTTATATTGCTTCGCAACTGTTTTGCTTGAATACAGGGAGATTCCCATGCTTCTGAGGGTATAGGAACGTTGCTGCTCGAGACTGGTACATGGAGCTGTCAGATGCGGTCCGCCACATTGTAGACCATGCCGGCTTCGGCGCCTTCTACAGAGGACTCTCGCTCCTCACTGCGAGCAGGCCTCTCCTTGCTGTTCTAGTGGAGAGGTGGTGGGACACCATCGACTCCTTCCACTTCTCTGCTACGGGAGATATGACGATGACTCCCTATGACTTCTCGATGCTTACTGGAATCGGGGTAGGGGGTGATCCGATCCCCTTTGACACAGACATGGATGAGGGGGAGGCCGCTCAGATTTACTTGCTGGGCGAGATGCCGCCTCTTGCGCGGCCAGGCTTCGTTAGATATTCATGGTTCGAGAGCCACTTCAGGGTTCAGTCGGCCTTGGCCGAGGAGGCACCAATGGCTCAGGAGGAGGTGGAGCAGTACGCTCACGGCTTCCTCATGTTTCTACTGGGGACGACCATTTTCGCTGACCGGGAGAATATCGTGCCCCTCTGTTTATTGAGTGCGCTTGTGGACGTCACGCGGATCTTGTGCTACGACTGGGGTGGGGCTGGTTTGGCCACGCTGTACGGATACATGAGCTCAGCTTCCCGTGGCAGCAGACAGTTGCTCGGGGGCCACTGGCGAGCTTGGGAGGTACATTTGCTTCTTCTGTTTTTCATTTCCGCTTTCCATTACCTGTACTCTGTACACTGCACACATTGCGATCTGCTTCATACTAACTGTATACTGCACACACGGCACACATATACCCTACTTTTCACTGACTGTATACTGCACACACTGTACACTCTGCACAACACACTGCACAATACACGGCTCTGTGATTTCTGCTTTATTCTGCATTTTGCTTTATCTGATAAGCATACTGATACTTACTCTGCAGTTGTGGGTCTACGCCTACTTTCCGAGGCTCGCACCAGTGCCTGACGATGAGACCTCTCTTGTCGTTCCATTCTCCCGACACTTCGATGTGAGGTGTGTGCGGAGACCACGGGAGACGTTCATATTCTTCTGCCGTTATTTCAACACCATCACCCCCGCAGAGGTATGTTCAACTTTTAAAGTTTATTTCAGTTTCACTTTGCACTGTATTTTCAATAACAGTAGATAACTGACTGCATATCATTTACAGATCACCTGGCAGCCTTGGGCTCCATTGCTAGCTGGGATTCGGGAGCGATTTGCCGGTGCGGAGGAGACTACCCGCTTCAGGCTTCTATTAGAGGTCCCTGTCTGTCGGGCCTGGTACCTGGGTGAGCGCTTCTTGCGCCAGACCCTGGGTTTGTCCGAGCAGATAGTTCCAGCTCCGCCCCCTGAGCATATGAGGGACACCGAGAGGTTCACTCCCAAGCAGATGGCTGATTATACGATCGGCTGGGATTCGATACATTATAGAGGCATAGGCGACTACACAGAGTACGTCTGTACGTATATCATGCGGCCTTTGAGCAGTGGCCGTCGAGCTGAGAGAGAGAGGGCAGCGGCGCCAGCGGCTGGAGCAGGGGTAGGGACATCGAGGATGGCTCGAGTCCGTGGCAGGAGTGGAGCTCGGAGAGGACTAGGCCTAGTTGGCCAGCACTGCCCGCGACGATGACATGCAAAGGGCGGGGTGGGGCAACTTACCAAATCCCCATCGCTCCTCCTCCGGCTGATCATGAGTTAGTCGATTTCTACGACTTGCCTCTGGTATGTACTACTACATTTTGCATTTTGCATCGTCATTTCATTTCATTTCGTTTGATATTCTGCAGAATATTGATACTTCTAACACTTTTGCAGGCTTCCTCCGAGTACACTCGCCAGTCCCTGGAGTTGATTGCTTCGGTGATGGGGATGTTCCAGCAGAGCCTCGATCTGTTGGCCATGTACAGTTGTAGACACCCCATTTTTGACCGTCCTCAAGACTTGGACGTCACCGTTTGAACACCCGGTGATCATCTATGTTTGTGTTCGTTTGGAGTTCCCGGAGGTCTCGGCTACGCGCCTTGCCTCAGGATCTCCGAACTCGACTGTTTAGTGTCTGGTTTTGCAGCAAACACTTGTGTTTTGCCTTGGAGGGACAGGGAATACCTTGTGAGGCATCCCCACACATCACCGGCCATAGCCAGAGGCCACCAGCTGGTGTTTTGTTGCCATCGGCAATATATATTGCCGGTCGGCATTCTTTGTTGCCGGTAGGCAGTCAATTTTGTCAAAATGGCAATTTTGGGCAGCCGACCACTGTTCATCTGCTTTTGCAGATATTTTAATACAGTTGTCTTGCATTTGGCTCCCCTCCATACACGTGTATAGAGGGATCTCTCTCTTTAGAAGCTTGTGTTGTAAGCTTTACAAGACAATAAGCTCTATAAAGAGAGGTCTTCTCTCTTGTTGCAAGGGTTGGATTTTTAGACAGCCATTTTAGGGTTTGAGTTCTAGGGTTAGAACTTATACATATTCTATCTCTATACCTCTTTCTCATTTGGCCTTTGTATGTGTATAAGTGTGTTTGTGTCTTACTATTGTACACAAACACATAATGTTACACCTTTTCTTGATTCTTGAAGGGCCAGAGGTTTGTTCTTGAAGCTTGGGAGCTGTTTTGAGTTCAAAGAAGCTGCTGGAGCTTCATTTGTGAAGAGGGTCTTCAGGGGTAACAATCTTACTCCTTTATTCCCCATTTTTGCATACTATTTTTGCCTATCTTAGAACTATTTTTGAGCTTAGTGTATAATATAAAAAAGTTCTATTTTTAGTCCCTCTAAATAGTTTGTTTAGAGTGTTTTCTGGTTTGGAGGTGTTTGATCCCTCTTAGGCCTTGAGAGGCCCCATTTTGTGCTATTTTGAGTGAGCTCCGGGACCTTGGTGTTTGGGCCTCCTCACCACTGAAATCTTGAGGGATTTCAGGTGTGAGGATGGTGCCTTGAGGTCCTAGGGAGGAGAGGGCCACCCCCTCTCCTTGTTGTCGTTGAAATGGACCATTTTTGGCCTCTTGAGGGAGCACCTAGCTAAGCTTCTTGTTGACCATGCCTTGGCTGTTTTTTGTGCTTATTATGTCATAATATGCTTCTTTTTTTAATTGGTTTTGGTACACCATGCATGCTTAGCATACCTACCTTGTAATGCCATGTTTAGGCCATAACATGCCTTAGGTTGTAAACCATTGTTCAAGCATGTTTTAGGTCTAGTTTTGTGAAGCTTTTGTGCTTATTTTGCCATGTTAGAGGTCTGTCCTTAGTTATTTCGGTCGGCCATGGCATGTTTAGTATAGCTCCTTTGCATTTTGGCTTATTGGCCTTAAGTGTGTGAGTGTGTAGCATGCATTACTTGCTTTATTTCAGTGGTTTGGCACCATTTGTAGCATCATTTCAGTCCCTTTAGCATGCTTGTATGCTTTCCTTGGAAGTCCCTTTGATGCTTTATGAGCTTGTGTTATATGCTCCATGTTTTGGCCATTGTGCATGCTTTTGAATTTGAGCCACTTAGATGCCATCTAGAGATCCCCTTTGCATGGTCTAGGTCTGCCTTGAACCTGTTTTAAGCCCTCTTGGCCTTGTGAGGCTTGGTTGGCTTAACCATGGTTTAACCCTCCTTGACTTGCTTCAAGTACTTGGGCCATTTGCATGCTAATGTTTAGCCTATCTTGTTGCTTGGTTTGACACCATGTTCTTGCATGATTTTCAAGGCTTAATTTGCATGTTATATGTCCATGCTTGCATCCTCCTAAGTGTGCGTGAGAATTGCTCTTTAATGTTTTTCGTGTTGGAGATCATTTGCATGCATGTTTGCATACCATTAATCCTTCATTTTGGGCACTTTGGCCACTGTTTTGGGTTTAGTGAGGGCTGCCTAAACCATGCTCGAGTCCACCCTTTGCTTGTTTGCATGTTTGCCTCGCATATTTGCTTGCATAATTGCATCAATGCATCGCATTGCCATGTTGCATCCTTAGCTCACATGCCTAGGATTGTATCCCATTTGCATGCATGCTTGGCCTCTTGAAGTGCTTGTGATAGAGGTTGAGTCCCATTGGTTTGTTCATGTGCATTGCATTCTATATCAAAAATGCACACTTGATTCCTCGGGCCATCACGCATGGAAATGCGCGATTGATGGTCCGAGAACCAAGGAGCGTATCCCTTTGAGTCACCAACATGATAAGGGATATGATTGGTGCATACATTGTTTGAATTGCATTGCCATACTCTGCCTTGTCCTCTGTTGCTGTTGATTGCAGGTTCTGCAGGCATTCTCTGTCGACCGGCAGTGTTCAGTGCCGACCGGTAACCCATTGATGGCCGATGGATGCATTCACAGCCGATGACCATATACCACTGCCAGTGGATATTCTACTCAGCCGGTGGTGTCTCCCAGTGTCCAGGGAAGCAATTCTGAGACTTTGACAGTCTTTAGAGGAGTATAGTAGGGAAAACAGAGGCAGCTCATGTATGGTAGTATACTTCCGAGCAGAACCGAGCATGCATCGCATTGGGCTCTTTTCCCGAGGCGGCTTATCTGTTTTTCTTTCCTAGCTTAGTTAATTTGTTAACTAATTAGGTAATTTGTAATAATTAATTAGCTGGGATAGTTAATTCATTATTCGAACTGTATTATTCTTTCGGTCCCTCCGAGCGAGGGTAAACTTGTAATAAGTGTGGGTGAGTGTGTGCATGTCTTCCAACCCCCACTTTTTTCTCCCTTTTACTTACCTGCTTTGATGGTTAGTAATAGGTCACGTTTAAATTAGCATACCTTATGCTGCGCATGCGTGCATCCATGCATTTGTCTCGCACGCGCCGGGCTCGGTACATCATGCTAACTGCATTTGTATTTCAATTCCAAATTAAATACGTGCATCAATTGATTGCATTTCACATGCCATGTTTAGGTTAGCCGAGCCTACTCTAATTGCATCCTGTATGTGTTGCATTAGTCAATTTGACATGAACTAGGACCATGCATGTTGGCTAACTAGTTTATTGTTTTGGCACGGAGTATGATGTAAGTATTTTCATGCTTTAGCATATCGCATGCGTGTGAATGCTATTATGACGGCATGCTTACCATGTGGCTAGATGCTTATGTGATAAACTGTTTGAATGCCTATGGGTGAAGGTTGGATTGTCTGAGTTGGAAACACTCGTTGAAATCCGTGTTTTAGCCTACTTGCGGGTAGCAAATTCCAAAACATTTTTCCAAAACAAACGGATATGCAATGCTTATTTCCAAATTAGGCAATCTAGTCTATACTTGTTTGCTGTGTGCATAACATAGTAATTCTAGGCTAATAATAGGTTTAAGAATACATAAAGTTTTCAAAAACGGATATCATGGTTAGTAGAGGCCGATCTATGGATCGGGCGAGAGGGGGTGCTCATAGCTGACCTTCCCCAATCGTACCCAAGTTCCCGAGCCGAGGCAACTTTGGTGATGACGGACACGTAGCCTTTGGCACCGAGTCAGGGTTTCCTAAATTCCCTCATTTTAAAATATTTAGGTGGTGACTCTGTATATGGCAAAGCAGTCCATGTTTGGCACTTCTTTTCAAAAAACATCTGTTTCTCAAAACGATTTGCCGGATTCGGACTCTTTGGTTTCAGATTAAGAACCGTGACACAAATCGAGTCCGAACTGTAGCGAGGTCCCCCCTCGCGGACGTGCTACAACAGTATTCCGGTATGCTCTTCTGACCACGATTTCAAACCATACATAAACTATTTCACATAATTTGATGCATTGCCCTGTTAACACAACACTCAATACACCATCCTTACGGCATCTGATACACTGTAGCCCACAGACTGTTCACAGCATTACTGACGACATTCATACACTGCACTCAGTCACTGCATTTTGTACCGTCATACTGCTCATAGCATTCATACTCTGTACTCATACACCGCATTCTGTACTGATACTCTGTTTTGCGTAGCGTACTGATGCGTCTGCAATTTGTACTTTTCAGCCTCCATTTTTGATTCCCGCTGCAGGAGGTGCTCTAGCCGGACCTTTGGTTCCTACCTGAGGAGGAGGAGATGGCAGAGTATACCCCCGCACCAAGGCGGGGCGCACTCATGTTGGGAGTATCTCTCAGGCGCCAGTTCTAGATGACGACGAGTCCGAGTCCGAGGCGGAGGCGGAGGCGGAGGCAGAGTCATCTGAGGAGGAGACTGGAGATGGCACTGACACGGGGGCTTAGATGACGGCGCTGATGATGATGCTTCTGGACCTTTGTCTAGGAAGAGGACGAGGACGGACCTCTAGGCCTGAGACCATTTGACATTGATCCAGATTTTTACTGTTTTTCTTCTTCTTATTTTGCTTTTCTTTTTGCTGGTAGCTAGAGTACCTTGTACTGCCGCAGGCAGGTTTTTGTTTTCTCCAAAACTTTGTACTTGAAAAGATGATGAAATAACACAAACTTTTTATCTGAAAAAGTGTTACATTGATACATTTCATACACTGCATCGCATTGCATCATATTACACCTCGATGTAAATGAGATTGATCTCCTGTCTGAAAGATCAAACACTTGTATTGTAATAACCAGATAATGGATCGGCCAACAGCAAAGCAACTCAAACGAACCACTGCTCATTTTGAATACTCGACTCGTAACACAGTGCTTGGTTTAACTTGCATACAGCCCACAAAGCTCACAACGGA
Organism: Camellia sinensis; assembly: GCF_055761805.1. Lineage (NCBI taxonomy): Eukaryota > Viridiplantae > Streptophyta > Magnoliopsida > Ericales > Theaceae > Camellia > Camellia sinensis. Next base: position 92,128,795 of record NC_138965.1, read on the forward strand.
TTCTGAACACTGCTCATTCTGAACTCTGCTCATTCTGAACTTCATAGCCCATAACACAGTATTCTTAGTTCATTCTGCACGCGGCGAAAACAGTCCAAATCTGAAAAGACGGAATACAAAGGTAGAATCGGCAGAAGCTGAAACACACTCAGATGCAATCCAAAACCCATATGTTCACTGTTTCCAAGTGACCTGGATTGAACCCCTGAGGTTTTACAAAAGAACCAAACCTGTTTTACAGAAATGTGGAGAATGGCACAGCACTCTGAGCACAAAACGATTTGAGAAAAAGGGTTTTCAACCGGGTATTGAGCCCACAACTGAACACAGTGAAAAATACTCAATAACGAAAAACAAAAGGTAAATAACCTAAACACAACGAGACACGCTCGGAACCGACTCAAAGCAAGAGTTAAGGCAAACAAAACAAAAGACACGACACACAGACGCGTTATAAAAATGAGGGACTTCCCAGATCACGAGGAGCCAGTTTCTCCGGGTACAGTTTCCCACCCTTTCTTATTTGTGGTTCTCACATCACTCGGCCATCAGGCTCGTTTTTTCTCTAAAAGCCTTTTTCTCACTTTTTCTCTCATCACACATTTCTCTATTTTTCAATCTCTCATTTTTCGTCCCTCTCCAGGGTGGTTAATGGATAAACAAGAGGTTGTGGGTTCATGCCTAACACAATTAGCTCGCGACTATTTCCTCCGGTGACGTCTCGTCGGTTTCCCAGATGAGGGAATGGAGTATCTTGATCCATTCCAATTCGTGCCTCGCACTTGGTTTAATACCTCGTTGCTCGGAGGGTGAAAGAGCTTTCACCCCTTTGTTGTTAACTTCAGTTGTGCCCTCTTCTGGCAGGTATGCTAGCGATGAGGAAAAACATGAAGCCTGACTCAACTGTGCCCCTAGTTCATCACTTTGACCATTTTTTTGTTTTGGTTTTCTACTAAAGCAATTTTAACCAAAATGAGATTTAGATTAACATGCTTGTCCGATTTTCTGATTTAAAATCATGCAAGTCAGGCTATGAGCACTAAAAATTTTCCTTTTTTGGGTCTAAGAAAATGGTCTAGTTTTGGAAAAAATGGAATAATTTTCGAGAAAATAGTCAACTTCAGCAAAAATTCGCAAAAACCATTTTGACAAACAACTAGTGCTTAACGAGCATGAAACTTACTCTCGAGATGCACAACCTCGGATCCGAAGGAAAATTGCCCCTTGCCTGAAGAGAGCTGCATGGCAACGGAAAGTTGCCCCTTGTTTGAATGGCGACTCATGGCAACGGAAAGTTGCCCCTTGTCTGGATAACATCGCAGCATACTGTAGTCAGTCCTAATTAGTGATGATCGCAACCGAACTCTCGGATAAAGAGAAGACGAAGATGGTCAAAACCAATATATGGACACAGTCACTTTGAAAGTGTTGGTGGCTGGACTTCAGGATGAAGTTGCCTACATATCTCAAACATGGGAATCAAGGATGATTAAAACCATTACATGGACTCAGTCGCTATGAAAGCGTTGGGGGCTGGACTTCAGGATGAAGTTGCCTACGTATCCCAAACATGGGAATCAAGCCTTACGTAGTTCCAGTTAAGGTACACTCGGGTATTAACCTTCACTTTTTAGGCTCTAACTTTTGCCAAGGCGCCCATTGCGGGTTTTCGACCTTGCGAGCTTTGTTCTTCTTTCCTTTTTCAATTCTTTTCTTTTCTTTTTTTCTTTTTTTTTTCTATTTTTCTCTTTTCATTTCTTTTTTTTTTTATATTTTCTCTTGCTCTAACTTTTGCTTGGGTTGCCCTTCCGGGTTTTCGGCCCAGCGAGCATCTCAAAGGGTAAAAGTGTAACAAGTCCATGCCAAATGGTTTTGAGATCCTGAAGTCATCTGAATCCAGGAAAATGACTGTTGTATTGATTTGCTGAAGGACCCATCTTCGGCTCTTCGAGCACATCGGACATTTTTGCCCCTAGTTGGAAGGGTGCTTCTGTTCTAGCTTCACAAGCTTCTTCTGATGAGATCTAATCATCTTGATCTGACTTTGGTGCCTCTTGTTCGAGGGCTGCTTCTAATCTGGCCACACAGGCCTCACATTGTGATTGACCGTTTGAACACTCTGAATTGTGGTTCAAGGTTTTAAAGCAAGGGCTCAAGTCTTGAGGCTAAGAGCGATCCTAAGCTGCACAATCTCAAGAGCGATTCCACACAAGTCTTCGCAGGACCGCGCAAAACATTTTATTTTTTAAAGTTTTTAAAGAAGCGACAAATCGCTCGCGCTGAAGATAGTGTGGAACCAGTCTGGATCAAGCCAGGGTCCTTCTCAGCACTCACGCTGACAAGCATGATTTCAATCATTAAGGGCTTATCACGCCTCTCTTTCTCTCAATTTGATCAAAGTTTTACAAATCCCGAGGAATTCCTTCCCCTTTGTTTTCACCGCAGTGTTAAAAAAGGTTTTGAAAAACTTAGGTCAATGCAATGATTTTCAGGGCACAAGAGAGCAGGTGGAATGTACTGCTATTCCATTCAAATCCTCTGGCACAACTAGCTCAAAATAGCAGTAAGCACAAAAACATGATAGCCGCAGCTATTTCATTCAGATTCCCTGGTTACAACTGGCTCCACGGTAGAGATAGACTCAAAAGAAAGCAAAAGGGTAATTACAAAACAAAAGGGTATTCAAGGCAACAACCCCGAAATCACTCGACATTCTATACAATGGGACTGACTCGACGCGACAAGACAGACCCTTAAGCAAAAAGACTGACTCAAAACAAAGAGACAGACTCAAAATAAGACACCGAACTGACTCAACACCTAAGTTAGAAACCACAAAAATTGGCATTTGCAGATGCTCAAAAGTGCATGCCAGACGCCACATCCGAAATGCACCGAGCACCGCCCGCAGGTGGTCCAACCCCTGATCACAAACTTGCAGTATCCTCGAAGTCCAATAGCTCAGTAGTGACAGACTTTGCTGAGGTAGGTGGGAGGATGACCTCATTGTCGATCAAATCTTGCGCTTCATGATGAAGGCGGAAACAACCATCGGTGCTGTGACCGAACTGTTGGTGGTACGCGCAGTACAAGGTAGCATCATGTGAGAGAGGGAGATTCTTCGGGAGAGGCCGAGGCTCAAGGGGTTTAAGATGCCCCTTTTTAGCCAAAATTAGAAATGCCCTATACAAAGGCATGTAGAGCGCATGAAAGACTCTACGCCCTGGAGGCAAGTACTTTGAAGTCTGAGTATTCTTGCTAGACGCACTAGCGAAACGGTCGGCAGGCACTGCCTTGGTTTTCTGATCTTTCCCAGTTGCAGAGTTGGGATTGGGAGAAACTATCCTGGCATGACGGGACCTATCCCGATTTTTCTCCTGGCTTAAACTGCCTTCGGTTGGAGTGGGGAAAGCATCATCCATAGTTTTAGCCACAACTGCGAATACCTGTTGCTTATTCATCCCCCCGGTTTTCAAAGCCTCGACTGCCCACAGCAGTTACTCAACAGGATCAACATCTGTCCTCACTTTGTTCTTACCTCTGGCCTCAGCCTGGTTGAGGGTTTGGGTTGCTGTTGGCACATCATTATTATAGCTTGAGGCGACCTCAGGTTGGCTGAGCTCGATCACAATCCGTCCCAGTAACGGTGGCTACTGGGGTACAAAATTCCCGGCATACAACGTGGTTGGTGGCGAAGCCGACATCCCATAAGCAAGATCAGCCACAGACCTCTGGAGGTCGCCAATCATCCCCATCAACTCGAATGTGGTGGACTCGCGAGCCTGATACAACCAGGGTGCCCAGACCGGGTGCGCAACAGGCGACCTGGGCGGATGCGGTATTTCAACACTGGTCTCACTTTGCAGGGTGATTCCTTGGTCTAGTGCGGCTGCCATAACCACAATTTCCTCTGAGCTTTGGGTCGTCATAAGTTCGTCGAACCGAATGGAGATGATGCAGTCGGTGATCGAAGGACCTGATATCTATCTTGCCTCAGCGAGGAAGAACACCAAATCTCTGAACCCAAATCTCTGAATTGAAAGGGAAAGCAAACAGTATTTCAGCCCAACTGAACAGACACAAGCGTAGCCGAATAACTGTACTCTACTATTGATCACTGTTCCACAAAATCACTGTCCCGAAACACTGAATCTGATACCCGCGGATATAACCGATTCTCAAATTCTGATGCTGATGCCCTTAGGCCTGATGCCCCAGACTTGCAAACTGGTATGTACGTTCCTGTAGAGATACACTCTAAAAGCACATAGCAAGTAAAAGAGAGCCAAAACACCCCTATGTTGGGGTAGGGTTTCCCTGTCCTATTTTGTCAAGAGCTAGGGTTTCACTACGCACACAGCGGTTTCAAACAACCTAACATCGGGTAAGCAACCTGTCCTAGCTTGGAATGGTCACTATGGATTCCGAATATGTACTAGGTCGAATAGTCAAAAGGGTGCCCCGGTAAAACCAGGGTATGTGTTCCCATACTGTCAGAGCCCATAACCGGTCAGCCTTATGGTCATGCCTTGACAAGACAAGCCTCCGGCAAATCGTTCAGGAATGGCAGATGGCAAACACAGTTTCCTAGGCGCACCAATGCACATGCAATGCAAAGAAACACATAAATGAAATTGAAACAGGATATCACGAGTTCGAGTTAAGCTCTCTAAACTCGGCAGATGGCAAACACAGTTTCCTAGGCGCACCAATGCACATGCAATGCAAAGAAACACATAAATGAAATTGAAACAGGATATCACGAGTTCGAGTTAAGCTCTCTAAACTCCCCAGCAAAGTCGCCAGAAACTGTGGACGCGCCCTCGGGCTTCATGCCACCACAGTTCGGACTCCCTTTTGTGTCACGATTCTTAGTCTGAACCAAAGAGTCCAAATCCGGCAAATCGTTTTGAGAAAATAGATTTTTAGAAAAGAAGTGTCAAACATGGACTGCTTTGCCAGATACAGAGTCGCCACCTAAATATTTTTTAATGGGGGAATTTAGGAAATCCTGACTCGTTTGCCTAAGGTCACGTGTCCGTCATTACCAAAGTTGCCTCGGCTCGGGAACTTGGGTACGATTGGGGAAGGTCAGCTATGAGCACCCCCTCTTGCCCGATCCAAAGATCGGCCTCTACTAACTATGATATCCAATTTTGAAAACGTTATGTGTTCTTATTCCGGTTAATTAGCTAGAATTACTATGTGATGCGCACAGCAAAACAAGTATAGACTAGATCGCCTAATTTGGAACAAAGCATCACATATCCATTTGTTTGGAAAATATTTTGAAATTTGCTACTCGCGAGTAGGCAAAACACGGATTTTGATGAGTTGTTCCAACTCAAGCAATCTAACCTTCACCCACAGGCATTCAGGCAGTTCATATCACATAAGCATCTAGCCACATGGTAAGCACGTTGTCTTGTTAACATTCACACTCGTGCGAGATGCTAAAGCACAAAATACTTATAGTGTACTCCAAGCCAAAACAAAGAACTCGTTAGCAATCAATGTATGATCCAAGTCCATGTTAAGTGCCTAATGCAACGCATACAGAATGCAATTAGGATAGGCTCGGCTAATCCTAGGATGGCATGTGAAATGCAACCATTTGATGCACATATTCAAGTTAGATTTGAAATACTTATGCAGTTAGCATGATGCACCGAACCCGGTGCATGCAATGCTGATGAATGATGCACGCATGCATAGCATAAGGTATGCTAAATTAAATATGCCCTAATACTAACCATCAAAGCAGGTAAGTAAAAGGGAGAAAGAAGTGGGGGTTGGAAAATATGCACACACGCACCCACACTTACTACAAATTCACCCTCGCTCAGAGGGACCAAAAGAATAATACAATTAATTAACCTGCAAGCTAATTAATTATTACAGACAAATTAAACTAGTTAAGCAAATTAACTAATCTAATAAAATAGTAAACAGCCTCGGGAAGAGGGCCCAATGTAATGCATGCTCGGTTCCGTTCGGAAGTCCACTGCCATGCATAAGTTGCCTCTGTTTTTACTGTTTGGCACCTCTGAAAATTGCACAAACTCCAAGGTTGCTTCTCTGAGTGCCGTGGAACACCATCAGCCATGAGGAATGGTCACCGGCCATGGGGAATGGTCATCGACCACCTGTGGATATATTGGCCACAAATTGTTGGTCGGTCGGCACTGTATGTAACTGATCGGCCAAAACTTCCTGCAGAACCTGTTTTGACAGCAGCAGAGGGCAAAACAAGGCATGGCAACGCATTTCAAGAAAATATGTGCACCAGCACATCCCTTATCATGTTTGTGACTTAAAGGGACATGGTTCTCGATTCTCGGACTACCAATTGTGCATTTCAATGCGTGATGGCCCAAGAAACCAAGTATGCCCTTTGATTTCAAATGAGATGCACATCAAACAAACAAGTGAGGCTCAACCTCTATCATACTCAATTCAAGAGGCAAAACATGCATGCCAATGCAATGCAACCTAGGCATGTTAACTAAGTATGCAACATAGGCATGCAATGCACAATGCATACTAGGCATACAACCTATGCAAGGAAGCATGCAAGGCATGAGGCAATGCAAACCGACAAGTGTGCAAGATGCAACGTGGACGTTCAAGCATGCAACAACACATGGAGCAAACATGTTAAACAACCTAAACATGTAACAACAAGTATGCAACAACACACAAGGTGAGCAAGCAACAACATGCTAATAATCGACTTAAACTAATTTGGGCAGCTCTATACTAAGCCCAAAACAGTGGCCAATTGCTAAGAGAATGAGGACCAAATAACATGCAAGCATGCATGCACACAAGGACCAACACTTAGGCATTGAAGAGAAACTCTCAAGCACACTTAAGAGGATGAAAACATGGACAAATGGCATGCATTATAAGCTTTGAAAATCAAGTCATGAAAGGTGCCAAACCAACTAGACAAGACAAACAAGGCATGCAAGCAAAACCAAAATTCAAGGCAAGCCAAAGGTGTATTGAACTACACTTAGCAAAATCGAACATGGCATGAATTAAGCAACCAAAATCAGAGTTTTAGCATACTAAAACAAAGCCAATGACACATCTAGATGGCATCTAAATGGCTTAAACATGCAAGCATGCACAAGGGCCTAAACAAGGGGCATAAGACAACAACCTTTTAACACATTAAAGGGGCATCAAATGCAAGCATGCAAGCATGTCATGAGGACTGAAATGACATGTTAAATGGTTCCAAACCACTGGAATAATGCAAGTAATGCATGCTCATGGTTCATACACTTGAGGCTTACAAGCCAAGAATGCAAAGTGGCTAAACAAAGCATGGCAAGCATGGCTAAGACAACCTACATCAGACCTTAAGCATGGAAAAACAAGCCTAAAAGCTTCCCAAAGCTTGGCCAAAACAAGTAAGCACGGTAATCTACATGCTAAGTACATGTTAAGGCAAATGATGGCATTACAAGACATGTATGCTAAACAAGCATGGTGTGCCTAAACCAACATAAAACAGTGCTATAGCATGGCAAAATAACACTAAATAGTAGCTAAGATACGACCAACATGAACCTAAAGAGGATGCTCACTCAAGAGGCTGAAATGGCCCTTTTCAAGGACAACAAGGAGAGGGGGTGGCCCTCTCCTTCGTAGGACCTCAAGGCACCATCCTCACCACTGAAATCCCTCAAGATTTCAGTGGTGAGGAGGCGCAAACAAGATGGTCCCGGAGCTCAACCAAAATGTCACAAAATGGGGCCAAACAAGCCCTAAGAGGGGTCAAACAAGCCCGAAGCTCAAAACACTCTTAAACAACTATTTAGAGCAGGAAAAAAAAAACTTTTATATGTTATACACAAAGTCTAAAAATAGTTTCAAGGTAGGTAAAAAGGCTATGCAAAAATAGGGAATAAAGGGTGAAGTTCTTACCCTTGATGACCCTCTTCACAAACAATGTTCCAGTTGGTTCTTCAAGCTTGAATCCACTCAAGAACACCAAGAATAGCTCTCTAGCCCCTCAGAAACCAAGAGAAGGTGTAACTCTATGTGTTTGTGTGCAATAGTAAGACTAAACACACACAAAACACTCAAGAGAGGGAGAGATATAGAGATAGAGTATGAACAAACCCTAACCCTAAAACTCAAAGCTCTGAAAAATTTTGTAACCCTAATGGAGGGAGAAGAGGCTCCCTCTTATAGACAATCCCTCTTGTAAAGCTTTCCAAATAAGCTAGTCAAGAGGGAGATCCCTCCATACACGTGTATGGAGGGGAGCAAAGTGTATGCCAGCTAGCACAGCTGGCATAAAAATATCTGCAAAAGCAGATGAACAGTGGTCGGCCAGCCAAAAATGCAATTTGACCAAAATAGATGGCTGGTCGACCATCTAGAGTGCCGGTCGGCCAAACATTTGGCCGATGGCAACAAAACACAGCCGGTGGCCTCAAGCCATGGCCGGTGGAGTGTGGGGATGGCCAATAAGCCATTCCCTGCCCTCCAAAGCAAAAACACAAGTGTTTGGTAACACAAAACAGTTGAGTCGAGAGATCTTGAGGCAAGGCGCGTAGCCGAGACCTCTGGGAACTCAAGATGAACACAAACAAGGATGATCACCGAGTGTACAAACAGTGACGTCCAAGTCTTGAGGACGGTCAAAAATGCGGTGTCTACAGCGCACTTTGTACTTATACGCATGAGTGACTCGGTAGATTACCTTGCTGATCTCTATGTTAGGGACATAGTTCGACCTCAAGGGGTCTCTGTGACTATTGTTTCGGATAGAGATCTATGTTTCACGGCTCGGCTGTGGCAAAGTCTATAGAATGCCTTGGGCACTCGATTGACATTTAGCACCGCCTATCATCCTCTAATTGACAAGCAGTTGGAGCGTACCATCTAGATCCTAGACGATATGATACAGGGTTGTGGTCTTGACTTTAAGGGGTTGTAGGAGAGGCACTTGCCTTTAGTGGAGTTTTCCTATCAAAATAGTTTTCAGTCAAGTATTAGCATGGCACCATATAAGGCCTTATATGGCCGACTGTGTAGATCCCCAGTGTGTTTTGCTGAGGTAGGTGATGCACCTATATTAGTTCCTAAGTTAGTCTAAGAAACAACGGAGAATATTGCATTTATTTGTAAGAGGTTGGTTTCGGCTTAGAGTCGCTAGAAGAGCTATGTCGACCATAAGAGGAGACCGATATCATTTGAGGTACAAGATCACGTCTTCTTGAAGATATCACCGAGACGGGGTTTAATGAGGTTTGGGAAGAGCGGAAGTTGTCTCTTAAATTCATTAGGCCTTTTGAGATTCTAGAGCGTATTGGGGAAGTAACTTATCATTTGACCTTGCCACCCCAGTTTCTGGGGTTCATGACATGTTCCATATCTGTATGCTCCAAAAGGATGAGCCTGATCTGTTACATGTTTTGGATTGGACCGAGTTAGAGGTAGATGAGGATACCTTGTATGAGGAGACACCGGTTAGAGGTTTAGATACTCGGGACCAAGTCTTCTGAGGCAAGACAATTCCATTGGTAAAGGTGTTGTGGAGACACCATGGTGTTAAGGAGGCGACGTGGGAATGTGAGGTGGAAGTCTGTGAGAAGTATCCAGACCCTTTTGTTAATGTTTGAAACTTGTAATGAAAATCTTGTTATGATTGATTAAATGTAAACATTGCATATGTTTTGAAAAAAGTGAATTATATATTAAGTATTGAAAACTTTATCATTGTTATAAGAATGAATGACTGGTGGATGGGTCATGGTTATGAGTTTGACTTGTCATTATTGTTGTAATTGATTTAACACAGTGTTGTTGTTTGATTTAAAATTTCGAGGAGAAAATTCTTTAAGGGGGAGGTTATAACAATTCCGGTTTAGACCCAACTTGTTTATTGTTTTGGATCTGGGTTTCTTTACCCTCGAAAACTATCCATGTTCTTGTTTATCGCATTCCTTATTGAATTGGGTTATGTGAGCCTTATGGTTGTCTCTAAAACAGGTTGGGTGTTCATTTTTCAAAGGAGTCATTGCCCAGATTTTGGTCAGTTTTGCTTGAGCGTTCTTTGAGAACTTCCAGTATATTTGCAAGTCTGCAACTATGCTGGAAGGTGGTATTTTTTGCTCTAAATATGCTTCTTGCACTCGAGCTATCTTGGCTCGAGCGGTCTTTACGCTTAAGCGGTTAGCCTCTATTTGTAAAACTTCTAGGAGGGTGTCATTGTGCGCTTGAGCGGTCTCACTCATTGTGTCTGGTCACTAGAGCAGTGTTTTGGTTGCTCGATCAGTCTGTGCGTATATCAGTTCGTAAATGTCACTTTTTTAGTCACTTTCTCATTTCTCTCTCTCTCTAAACATTCTAAAAATCTAGATCTACTCTCTCTCTCTCTCTCTAGAACTTATCACCTTCAAATACACTATCATCCATTGATCTCTACACCCTAGTCCATTTGGTAAAAAGGTATAGTTCACCTAGAGCTTCATTCTAATCGAAAAAAGTTAATTTTCGGCTTGTCGAGGTTTCTTCACTCTCTCTCTTGCCTTCTAGCTTTGGGGTAGAGATTTCTCCACACTTTTGTATGGTTTTTAACATAGTTATTTGCTTTTTCCTAAACAAGATTGTGATTTGAGGATTTTTGGATAAAACTAGGGTTTTTCTTTTGAAATCAATATAGGAGTTTTCAAAATAGTTTCTTGGAAATGATTGTGAGAATATATTTATGGTTGAGTTATGATGAAATGATGGACTTTTATCTTTGGGATGATTTATAAAGAAAATGGGATTTTGCCCTAAAATCTTAGATATTTGATTTTGTAAAAAGGAAAGGGAAACCATGTTCAATTTTGTGAAATTGGAACAATGGTGATGATAATGAAAATGGTGGAGTTAGATATGTATTGTCACTCCCATCTCGAGATTTTGAAAGTATATCTTTAATGGAAATTATCTATATATTTAGAGATAGCTGTTTTGGGCTATCGGTAGAGGATTTCTATGATTATTGTATAAATTGCATGAGGATTAGGTGAATTGAAACTAATTTCTCATTCATTTGCATTAGGCATTGTTGCATACTTAACACATTAAAAATGTATATTGTTTTGAGAAAAAATGGGTGAATAACTTAGTGAATCTGGGCATGGGGTGTGGTTGTGGGATAATGTTGGCCTATGTGTTCTTGGTGAAAGTCCAAAAATCCGCGTGGTTAGGTGCCGAGCCTTCCAATTAATATCGGTAAAAATGGCCTTGGTAGTGCTTGTATAGCCTACTGGCAAACATGTATCTAGAGATTTCAAATGCTTGTATCCACTGCCCTGTTTTCTGTTGTAAATGAAATGTTTTTAAGAATTATGATATAAACCTGGCATTATATGGTTTTGGAAAGAAACATAAAATGTTTTGGCACGAGCATTGCATATGCATTTACCTTATAGCTTTGTTAAGATTCATACAATGTGTTAGAGTATCTCTACTGGGCTTTGACTTACCCCATGTGGAAAATCATTTTCAGGTGCTAATGACATACCTCCGCCAAGGCTGTAGCTTAGGAGGACTTGGAGCCAAGAGCTTCTTTTGGTTATTGTTGTAATTATTTTTGTACAAGCCTAGGGCTTAAACTGTATTGAGTTAAAACTCACTTTTGTTGTAACTGAGTATCGTCCTGGAAAGTTGTAGCCATTAGGGCATCTATATATCTGTTTAACTTTTATTTCATACAATTAACTTATGGCACATGCTATATATTTAGGGTTAGGACTTATGAATGTTGTAGCTTGTTTTTCGTGTGCCTCGGAGGAGTTTAGTCTCCTCGAATATGATAGCCCTACAGTTCGAACTCCCATGGTTCTGAATTTGATTTCACAAGTGCAATGTGAAACAGTAAAAACACAAAAAGAGTCCAAATCCGGCAAATCTTTTGAAAAATCAATTTTTAATCAAAAACATCAAAAATAGACTGTATTGCCAGATTTCAGAGTCGCCACTTAAACAACCCCTTAGACAGTTCCTCCCAATTCCATTTGGTAGAGTCCTCCAGTTCAGTGTACCAACTCGCTGCCACGTTCGATAGAGTTCTTCCGAACAAAGACAGTGTCTGAGCTCGAGTTAGGCCCATCGGCCTTAGAACATTCAAAAATAGGGGAACATGAACAATTGGTTCCCTACTACCATCAAATCTATCGATGTGAGGCATCTTGAATTATTTTGGCAGTCTGACTAAAGCCTCGATGTAACCGTCTTCAACATCCGAAATAGAATTGAAGCCTCAGGATTTTTTCAGCGCTTTCTCTCTAGCTTGGCAATTTTGATCATAGCCGGATCAATGTCGTTGATGTGAAAGGGAAGGAGTTCGGCATGGGGCTGTGCGAGAGGCCTATAAGCTGGAGCCTGTGCAAACATCTCTTGAGGATTTGGGACCTGAGGGTTTTTAACTAGTGGAGGTGGATCAGGATTTGGCTGGGCAGCCAGGATTGGATGTATAGTGGATGCGAAGGCCCCAGATGGGCGCTGCATGTCAGCCATAGTTTCATCCTAAGCAGCTATTCTTCGATTCAAGATGTCCATGGTTCACTGGAAAGCTATCATCATGGCAGCAACCTCTTCTACACTCTGAGCCATTACAGGTCTGGGAGAGTTAGATGCTGGTGAACTAATTTGGTGAGAACGGACAGGTTATTGTTGGGTAATCTATGTCGGTGCTGATACCTGCATGTTCCTACTTCGTCGAACAACTGGTGAAAGAGAGACGAACACTGGATGACCACCAACAAGGTCTTGGGTTTTGCAAAGTTTGCCAGAGCGAGTCCACAAAACTTGGGAGATGTTGGGTGTGTCTGAAGCTATGATTGCAAACTACCTAGCAAAGGAAAGAAAAGAAAAATAATAATAATAAATCGGAGAGCACTTCGGCCCACTTCGCAACAAATATAATCACAACTCAAACACTGTATTTCTCACTGAACTCTACCCCCAAAACTGATATCACCTTTGTACCATTGATATGATGCGTTCTTGTACAGTATCACTATAAAAGCACATACCAGGAAAAAGAGAGCCAAAACACCCCTATAAGGGGTAGGGTTACCCTATCCTAGATTTTGATATGATCTAGGGTTTACTACTTCAAGCAAGTAGTTTCACAACATCTTGTATGAAGGTGAGCATCTTGTCTTAAGTTGGAACGGTCACTATGGCTTTACTACATGCAGTTAGGCCAAATGGTCAAAAGAGGTACCCCAACAATATTACCTAATATACCTCTCACACCTAACATTGAGAAGTTAAAGGTGGATTAAGCGGTACAGTGGTAATCCAGATCCAAGAGTTGTGTTTCCAACATGGCAAAACCCACGACCAGCCAGCCTTTTAGCAAGCTTTTTAGGCAAGTCTTTGACAAATCATCCAGGAATCGCAGATGGACTGAAAAATCATCCAGGAATGACAAATCATCCAAGTCTGGGAGAGTTAGATGCTGGTGAACTGATTTGGTGAGAACAGACAGGTGATTGTTGGGTAATCTGTGTCGGTGCTGATACCTACATGTTCTTACTTCGTCAAACAATTGGTGAAAGAGAGACTAACACTGGCTGACCACCAACAAGGTCTTGGGTTTTGCAAAGTTTGCCAGAGCGAGTCCACAAAACTTGGGGGATATCAGGTCTGTCTGAAGCTATGATTGCAAACTACCTAGCAAAAGAAAGAAAAGAGAAATGATAATAAAAAATCGAAGAGCACTTCGGCTCACTTCGCAACAAATATAATCACAACTGAAACACTGTATTTCTCACTGAACTCTGCCCCCAAAACTGATATCACCTTTGTACCACTGATATGATGCGTTCTTGTACGGTATCACTGTAAAAGCACATACCAGGAAAAAGAGAGCCAAAACACCCCTATAAGGGGTAGGGTTACCCTATCCTAGATTTTGATATCATCTAGGTTTTACTACTTCAAGCAAGTAGTTTCACATCCTGTATAAGGTGAGCATCTTGTCTTAAGTTAGAACAGTCACTATGGCTTTACTACATGCAGTTAGGCCAAATGGTCAAAAGTGGTACCTCGGCAAGATTACCTAATGTACCTCTCACACCTAACATCGAGAAGTTAAAGGTGGATCAAGCAGTACAGTGGTAATCCAGATGCATGGATTGTGTTTCCAACATGGCAAAGCCCATAACCGGCCAGCCTTTTGGCAAGGTTTTTAGGCAAGTCTCTAACAAATCATCCAAGAATGACAGATGGAAAACACAGTGACTTAGAGTAACAATACAAATGCAATGCAAAGAACATATAAGTGTAGATAAAAATTTACATCATGAAGTTCGAGTCATGTTCTCTAATTTCCCAACAGAGTCACTAGAAACTGTAGCTTGCTTTTTGTAATCCTTGGAGGGGTTTAGTCTCCTCAGATACGATAGCTTTACAGTTCGGACTCCCGTGGTTCTAAATCTGATTTCACAAGTGCCATGTGAAACATTAAAAACAAAAAAAGAATCCAAATCTGGAAAATCTTGTGGAAAATCGATTTTTAACCAAAAATGCCAAAAATGGACCGCATTGCAAGATTTCAGAGTTGCCATCTAAATATTTTTTGAAAAATTTAGGAAACTCATGACTCGTGCCAAAGGCCACTTATCCGTCATCACCAAAGTGTCTTGGCTCGGGAACTTAGGTACAAGAGAGAAAGGTCATGAATTGAGCACCCCACTTACCCGATCAAAGCTCAGCTTCTACTAATTATGATGTGATTTTTATTTACATTATATACTCTTGTTCCAATTATTATGCTAACATTACTATGTGATACACACAAGTATAGACTATTTCACTCACTTTGGAACATTTTGATTTCATGTTTGTTTTGAAAAGTGTTTTGAATATATACCACTTGAAAAAGTGATCTCACATGTGCATTAATCAAATTATCCTAACTTAAGCAAAAAAGCCTTCATCCATAGGCATTCAAATAGGTATATCAACTAAGCACTTAGTCTCATGGTAAACAGGCTTGATATGGCAATACTAACATTCATGCAATATGCTAAAGCAAAACCGCTCACCTAGTACTCCGAGGTAAGCCAAAAAAAAAACAAAAACGAGTAGAAAAATGCATGATCCTAAGCAATGCAACATGACTAATACAACGTATACAACATGCAATTAATAGACTCGGCTACTAGTATAGCATGTGAGTCAATTCAAGGTATGAGATAAAAGCACGTATTCGATTAAGGAAGTTTGAAATTGACACTGATTAGCATGATGAGCCGAACCTTATGCGTGCAAAAATAGATATATGTCAGGGCAATGACGTGAGAATGTAAAACATGATGCTACCATTATAAAAAAATAAATAAAATGGAGAAAGAAACGGGGGTTGGAAGACATACACTCATTATTACATATTTGCCCTCACGCAGGAGGGTCCGAATGTCCAAGTGTCCAATTTAACAACTTATTACAAATCTAAATGAATGAATAAGCTAGATTAATTAATTATTACAAGTTCAAAGGAATCTGAGTAATTAATTATAATACACTACTATTAAAGCGCTAATTTTACGAGCCACGGGGAGTAAAGAAGTGCACATGCATGAACAGGAATATCCTCCCTAAAACACCTCTATTTTGCTGCCAGAACTGTTCTATTTTGTAGTCAGAAAAATGATCTGTTTTAGCCCCAGCCTCTACTCTGTTCTTCCATGAAAATGGCACTGTCTGTATAAAGTGAAGTGGCCAGCCGGCCAGAAAAAGTGGTCGACCGGATGGTTAGGTGGCCGATCGGCCACTGTTTTGGGAGTTTGCCCTGCTGCAACAGAAAAGAAACAGAGCACAAACAGAGTATTTCCAGGAGATATTTGTCCTTTTTGCCTCTCCCTATCATGGAACAGATCTAGGGAGGGATAGACTCGATTCGCAAACCATCAGTTGACGCAAACTCGTTGTGTCATGATCTATGAATTGATGGGACAAAGTCTTAATAAATGGAAAGTAAAGACCAACAAAACCTCCTCCCTATCATGGAGTTACCTCAAGAGGGGTGGTAGGCATTGATTCTTGAGCCATTATCATCACTAGAGAGTATAAAATGGGCTCAATTAACGTTCGATTGCACCCGACTTTATTTTATTCTCTTGCTTCTTTTAGTCCAATTTTATTAGCCTCTTTTAATTAACTTTCCATTCTTTAATCATTTAGTCCAAAATGAGAATTAAGTCCACTAAATGAAGGGAATTGTCAAACAAGAAGTTGTTTTTGACACGAGAGAGATGTAATGCCTTGATAATGAACCTCCGAAGAGATTAAACCATTAAGCATTGAAGGGTTTCTTTCGCATGCTTTAAATAACACTCGTTTGACACAACTCTTTCAAACAAAAAGAACCAAGAAAGGAGGAAGAGTGCAGAGATGATTATTACAAGTGTGAGCACATGTATGGAAAGCATAAAATGAAAGTTATCAACTCAAATAGGTTGGTATCTAAGGCCTAAACCGCGAAACCTATGAGCACTACAACACTACATGCATATTATACAAAGCACAAATGAAGTAAACACACTAAAACAATCCTAAAACTCACAAAACAATGTTGGAATTAGCATAAAAAAGATAGAAAAGTGAACTAAAATAATTGAGAAATGAAGCTTGTAAGCAAGCCTAAGGAGGGGTGGCTATCGCCTCCACCTTTTGAAACTCAAAACCACATTTTTAGCCTCTGAAAAAACTTTGAAAAACAGTGGTAGAAAGTTGGAAAATAGATGGGAAACACAAGGACAAAAGCTTAGAGAACAAGGTTCAAAGAAGAGTGGTTAACCCCTCCACCTTTAATAGCTTCAAGTCACAAGTTTCAACCCATAAAAACAGTATGAAATCAGCAAGAAAAGAGTATGACGAAGTAGTCGAAGGATGGTAGAAGTTATACCTCTTGAAGAGGGGTAACTTCTTTGTTCACAAGCCATAAAATATTCACTCTCAAGGGTTGAGATTTCAGCTTAAGAACCTCAGCAAGAAGAGCCAAATTTTTGGTATAGGAAGTGTAGAGAGAGAGTATATAGATTGCAAGATATAGAGGGAGAGTGTCTTACAAGTTTTTGGCCTTTGGTAATTTTTTCTAACTTAATTTCAAGAGGGGTGGTCATGTATATATAGAAAAACCAATGCCTTTATTGAAAACAGTTGTATAGAGACAGCTGGTGTAGTGCATGCACATGGGGGGACAACTGGCAACAAAATATCTGCTAGTCGAGAAACATAGCCAGCCGGCTAGTAAAAGGACGGTCGGCCACTAATTTTTAGCCAACCAGCCACCTGTTGGCCAGCAAGCCTCTAGGTGGTCAGGCTTGAAAATAAATAGGTTTTGGCTCAAAGGAGGTGCAAGGTTCTAGGCACTGGAGTTGGAAAATCGAAGCATTTTTGCTGAGGAACTTGAACAATTGTACAGCGTAATATTTCATCATCGAGAGATCAACCTGAGACGCCCAAGTCTTAAGGGCAGTAAAAAATGGGGTGTCTACAAATGTATAATTGCATGTGTTACCTTTTGTACAATAAAATCATATGAATGGAAGGATACTATATTCAGAACTGTATCGTTATTTAATAATTGTCATGGGATGAATTATGGTTATTATTCTAGGGCGTTACATTAATTATTTAGGAATCCTTAGACAATAAGGGTACTTTTTTATTGGACCTTAAAGTTTGTTTTTTTGCTAGATAATGTTTTCTTGGGGACTATTTACATGGATACTCCTTAAACTATTGAAAAATATCACTTTGATCCCCTGAACTATAATAACATAGAAATGAACCCCTTAAATTATTGAGAAGTATCACTTTGCCTCTTAAACTATGAAAGTATACAAATGGACCTTCTAAACTATTCACGTGTTTCATTTTGAACCATCCATTAAGGGGTCCAATTGATATGTTTTTGTAGTTTAGGTGGCCTATTTGTACAATTTTATAGTATAGGGGTCAAAGTGATACTTCTCAATAGTTTAGGGGATCTATTTATATGTTCTTATAGTTTAAGAGGTCAAAGTGATATTTTTTAATAGTTTAAGGGGTCGACTTGTAAATAACCTTTTTTTTTATTGGCCTTTGGAAAATGAATTTTTGCATTTTGTTAGGTTTCTAGACAAGAACTATTTTAATGAAACTTTAGACAAAGATCAAAGAGGATGGATAATAATTTGGAGTAACAAGTCCCATTAAGTAGACTTAAATACTACTAAGTTCTATTGACTTTCTGAATGCACTAATAAGTCTTACAATACATATACATATTTAGTTCTTCTTTTATGTTCCTTTTTATTCTCTTCTCTATCTCTCTGTCATTTTTCAAAAAAGCTTCTTTCTCTCTACCATAGTTTCAAAAGCTTCACACCAGTATTGTTTACCACCACCATCACTGCCATCATCCATCTTTTCTCTTATTTTCTCTTATTCTCTCTCTCTCTCTCTCTCTCTCTCTCTCTCTCTCTCTCTCTCCACCATTTTTCCAAAAGCTTCACACCACCATTGTCATCTACCCACCACCACCACTGTCATTTTGATGCAGCCACCATTCACCAACTACCTCCACCATCATCGCAGATCTGTACTCTACCATTTTCAATCTACACTTTACCGTCGTAGATCTACACTCCACTAGCACTGATCTACACAACCACCATATCACCACTGCCTCCTTTGTTTCAGATTTAAATTTATTTTTTAGTGATAAATTTATTAGTCTCTCTTGTTCTTTTGTGTATTTGGAAGAGGGTGGTGGATTCTTGTAAGTGAGTGAGTGAGTGAAATGAGTAAAGATAATGGATATTAATGAATAAATTTACAGTGATAAATTTATCAGTTAGGTAAATATGTTTAATTAATAGGATTAGGCCAATAAGTGACCTTACTATTTTTTTTTTGTTAAATTTTTAGATGAACTACTTTTTAATAAGGCTTTTTGACAAAGATCAAAGAGTGAGGTTTCAAAAAAGGTTTCAGTCGTCGTAATGGCTGTGTAACGGTTCCGATTTGACATGACCCATTTCTTGCTTTTGAATCCAAGAATCCATGTCTTTAACTATTGTTCATTTCATTTTCATCTTGTTACTAGTTGAGTTTAGCTAATTGGGAGTTATGGTTGTTTTTTAAACAAGTTTTGAGTTAGTTTTTCAAAAGTTGTTGCCCAAATTGCCTGTTCACTCGAGTGATTTTTCTTACCCTCAAGCGATCTTCTACAGTCTGCAAAACTACTAGAAGTGTGGTATATTCACTCGTGCGGTATTTATTATACTCCAGAAGTATTTTGCAGGTCTGAGCTTCTGAGAGAGGGTCATTGTGCGCTTGAGCGGTGGTTTTGGTCGCTCAAGCGGTGTCACTTATTGTGTTTGATGCTCGAGCAGTATTTTGGTTGCTCGAGCGGTCTACGCATATATTAGTCCGACAGAAGGGCAATTTGAGTCACTTTTTCAATTTTCTTACTCTCTATAAACACAAAATCCTTTCTCCCTCCCTCTCTCTCTCTCTCTCTCTCTCTCTCTCTCTCTCTCTCTTACATTCTACCTCCAAATACTCCCCATCCATTGATTTCTTCACCCTAGCCCTTTGGGAAAAAAAGGGTAAAGCATGTCGAGGGTTTTGTTCTAATCAGAGTTGTTGGTTTTTGCTCCACCAAGCTTTTAAATTTTCTCTCACTTGTCTTCTACTTTAAGGTAGGGATTTTTCAACTTTTGGTATGCTTTTTACCTTAGTTATTTGTCTATTGATAGAACTTAGTGATTTGGGAATTTTAGGCTAAACCTATGGTTGACTTTTGAATTAAAAAGAGAGGTTTTCTAAGTAGGTTATTGAGAAAGGTTGTGGGATGTATTATTGGTTGAGATATGTTAAAATGGTGGATTTCCTTACTTAAAATTGATTTTGTAAGTAAAGGGGTGGTTTTGGTCCAAATATTACGAATATTTGGTTTTGTGAAAAAAAAATGGAAAACGATGTTGGGATTGGTAGGAATGGACCAATGTATATATTGATGATAACCGTGGAGTTGGATATGTAATACCATTCCCATTTTGAAAACAGAGAGATTATATCTATTGTTGGAAATTATCTATTGTTTAGAAATATCTGTTTTGTACTATCGGTGGAGGATAACTTTGATTGTTGTAGAAATTACATGGGGATTAGGTGAATTGAAACTAATCATTCATTCATTTTGCATTGAACATTGTTACTTACTCAAACATTGAAAATGTTTTGTTTTGAGAGAAATGGGTAAATATCTTGGTGAATCTGGTTAGAGGGTGTGTTTGTGGTTATGATGTTGGCCTATGTGTCCTTGGTGAAAGTCCAGAAATTCGCACGGTTAGGTGCCGATTCTTTTGGTTAGTCCGGTAAATTGGCTTTGGTAGTGCTTGCATTGCCTACTGGCAAACACGTTTCTAGAGATTTCTTGTGTTTTGTATCTACTGCTCTGTTTTCTGTTATAAAAGAACTATTTTCATGAATTGATATATAATCTAGCATTGCATTGTGTTGAGATGAAAAATGTGAAATGTTTGACAAATAGCATGCATGTGCATTCACCTTATAACTTTGTTAAGATTCATATATTATGTTAGAGTAGCTTTACTGGGCTTTGGGTCACCCTATGTAGAAAACAACTTTCAGGTACAGATGATATTCCTCTAACAAGGATGTAGTTTAGGAGGACTTAGAGCTAAGGGCTTTATTTTTTCTATTTGATGTAATGTCCTTTTTTTTTTTTTGGTATAAGCCTTGGGCTTTTGTTGTATTGAGTTGAACTCATTTTGTTGTACCCAAGCATCAACTTGGAAAGATATAGCCATTAGGGCATGTAATTATTTGGTTACACTATTATTTTAATTCATGCATCCAGGTCATATGCTATAGATTTAGAATCTAAGATTTATGAATGTATATCGCATATGTCATCTTTTGTATTGATTGAACGTATGAATAGAATAGAAGTTATGTTATTATTGATCATTTGTAAAGAATATTACCAAGCGGGCTATTGTCATTTATTTCGAGGCGTTACAACTTAGTATCAGAGCTACCGAGTTTCAATACTTTGGGATCGTGGGATGTGATTTTTACCACAATGGGTTATCTGGTTAGATGATATTTGAAGTGAACCTAGTATGCTATGTGATAACATGCTTATGTGATTAAATGAGTATGAGATTTAATTTTGAAGATATTGATTGGGTTTACGAATTTCTAGAAGTCATATTATACAAGTAATTGATCACTACTATTTCTAACTAGAACTCTGGTGATGTCGTGAGACGGTCATTATCAAGAAAGGAAGTTCGTTTGTGTTTATGTGATTAGGTGTTTATGTGGACTGAATTATTTGTTATCCATCGTATTAGAATGTGAGTGAATTAGCTTCAACACTTTTGTAAATATGTTAATCTATTGTGTTACCTTTATTAAGATGTCAGGATGAAGACGTGGTAGTAGTGGTAGGCCTAGGTAGTAGGAGGTGCCGTTACAGAATAATATTCTGGTGCAAGAGGAGGGAGTTTGTTAGGCCAACGTGGCTGAGCCAGCAGGTCCAAGCCATAGATGTTTTGACCAGTGAAATGGCTGGAGCTTTGCGGGAATCCGTGGAAATTCTCAGCGTAGAAAATCAAGTCTAGGCCCGTGTTGCTGAGACAAAGCCGTCTTTTCTGAAGAGGGAGTTCTTCCAGTCAACTCCGAATGAGTTTTTGGGGGATCCGAAAGGGCCACTGAAGGCAGATGAGTGGCTTGAGTAGTTGTTGAAGATGTTTGAGATGCTTGGCATCGAGGACAACGGTTTGAGAGTGACCTCGGCGTCCTTCTAGCTGAAAGAAGATGCGAATCAATGGTAGAAGTATGCATGAGGGTGCATTGGAGTGACTTGGGGGGCCTTTGTTAATGTTTTCCAAGACAAATTTTTGCCTCCCACAAGTTAAGAGATCAGTTCTTGAAGCTCAAGCAACTAAACACACCTGTAGCTAAGTTTGAGGTAGCTTTTACTAGCCTTTCCAGATTTGCACCGGAACTTGTAGTGATTAAGAGCGCTGCTGTATTGAGTTCGAGAAGAGGTTGAGGATTAGGCTCCTTTTCAAGGTGGTTGGG
This sequence comes from Camellia sinensis, assembly GCF_055761805.1. Lineage (NCBI taxonomy): Eukaryota > Viridiplantae > Streptophyta > Magnoliopsida > Ericales > Theaceae > Camellia > Camellia sinensis. The sequence goes on from NC_138965.1 coordinate 92,150,932, forward strand.
TCTATGATTAGGGATTACAGTTGCCTTGTGGAAGCGGCATCTTATTTAGAAGTCGTGATCCATGCGAAGAAGGAGTGGATGGAAGGTTTCAAGCAGAGGAATGAGGAGGTTCAGAGAGAGGCTCGAGACAACAAACGACAGAGGGGTTCCACCCTATAGTAGCCCTAGGTGGCATAGTTCAAATCCATTTTTCCTGTACCGAGTTATGGTTTAGGGAGAAGTAGTCAATGTATGATCACTTGTTTCAAGTGTGGTCAGTTGGGCCACAAGTCCTCAGTTTGCTCGCAGAGAGGAGGAGGGTAACAGTCAACACTATTTTCGGCTCGATCTTAGAGCTAGAGTCAGGGGAGAGGGCAGCTGTCTACCTGTTATTAGTGTGGACAGTCGGGACGCTTTAGGAGATTTTGCCTTCAACTAGGTGGCATATCTAGTGCGTCTGGTTCGAGGCAGACACAGAGCCATCAGCCTACCCATTCGACAAAGGCCTCGAGGGCCACTCAAGGAGCCTCTTCGGCTCAATCAATGTATCTGTCTTATGCTTCGAGCAGATGAGAGGCTCCAAGCGGAGGAGTCAGGAGGTTCAGGAAAAGACTCGAGACAACAAACGACATAGGGGTTCCATCCTATAGCAGTCCCAGGCAGCACAGTTAAAATCCATTTTTCATCTACCGAGTTATGGTTCAGGGAGAAGTAGTCAACATGTGATCACTTGTTTCAAGTGTGGTCAATTGGGCCCCAAGTCCTTAGTTTACTCGCAGAGAGGAGGAGGGTAACAGTCAGCACTATCTTCGGCTCGATCTCAAAGCCAGAGTCAGGGAAGAGGGCAGCCACCTACCTGTTATCAATGTGGGTAGTTGGGGACACTTGAGGAGGTTTTTTCCTTAGGCAGGTGGCATATCTAGTGCATTTGGTTCGAGGCAGACATAGAGCCATCAGTCTACCCATTCAACATAGGCCTCGAGGGCCACTCACGGAGCGTCTTCAACTAAATCAATGTATTAGTGTTATGCTTCAAGGGGTGAGTAGGTAAAGCAAAGACCCATAGGGCATGTGTATACTATTTTCATGCCAGATTAGTTTCTAGTACTTTCTGTTATGAGAGGCAACTTTCTGTTGTTCAATTCTATTGCCAATGTGTTGATTGATACTAGAGCATCTCATTCCTTTATTTCATCTTCATTCGCATCAGTTTTGGGATTAGAGATGGCTCAGTTAGACTCTTTACTCAAGGTAGAGTGGCCAGTTGGGGGTAAGGATGTCTTGGATTGGAGATGTCGTGGTTATGAGATAGAGATTGTCGATCGCCGATTTCTTTTTGCTTTTGTGCTGTTAGACATGTCGAGTTTCGATGTCATTTTAGGCATAGACTGGCTGTCTTCGCATCACGCTATTATAGATTATTACCGTTAGAGAGTTACGATGTGCATCTCGAGTGGTGATTTTTTTTATTTTCTAGGGAACTGAGCTGATAGAGTTTTGTCACCAGTTTATGACTCACATGGTCGGGGCGAGCTTACTTGTACCCTTGTAACTTTCTTAGGTAATAAGAGTGATGTGGCCTAAGTTGAATTGTCGAAGGTAGTTTGTGAATACCTAGATGTCTTTCCCGAAGATCTTACTAGTTTGCCACCCCATCGAGAGATTGAGTTCTCCATTGACTTAGTGCCCGGCACGATATTGATTTCCATGACACTATATAGATTTGCACCCGCTGAGTTGTATGAGTTGAAGATTTAACTCCAAGAGATGATAGATAAGGGCTTTATTTGCCCTAGTACATTGCCTTGGGGAGCACTGACTCTCTTTGCTAAAAAGAATGGCGGCACTTTGCGACTGTGCATAGATTATCGAAAGTTGAACAGGGTAACTGTTAAGAACAAGTACCCATTACCTCGTATAGATGATCTGTCTGACCAGTTGAAGGGTTCTTGTTGCTTTTCTAAGATTGACTTCAGATCGGGTTTATCACCAGTTAAGGGTAAAAGAAGAGGATATTCAAAAGATGACATTTTGTACGCAGTACAGCCATTATGAGTTCTTAGTGATGTCTTTTGGGCTAATCAATGCACTGGCTTTGTTTATGGATATGATGAATTGAATTGTTTGTGAGTTCTTAGGTCATTTCGTTGTCGTCTTTGTTGACGACATCTTAATCTAGTCAGCCTCCGAGGAGGAACACAAGAAACACTTGCAGATTGTACTTGAGTTGCTTAGAACACACAGTCTATATGCTAAGTTTGAAAAATGCGAGTTTTGGTTAAAAGAAGTTAAGTTCTTAGGCCTTGTGGTGTCTAGGAAAGGAGTGACTGTAAACTCTTCTAAGATAAGAGGCCGTGCAAGATTGGGAACAACCTAAGAATACCTTTGAGATTTGGAGTTTCTTGGGCTTAGCCAGGTATTACCAACATTTTGTGAAAGACTTCTCTAGATTGGCCTCACCATTGACTTGATTGACAAGGAAGGGGATTAAATTTGTGTGGAGTGAGACTTGTGAAAAGTCATTTCAAGAGCTTAAGGTTAGACTCAACACTACTCCAATATTGATTATTCTGGAGAGGGGTTTGGGTTATTCAGTTTATTGCGATACGTCTCAAGAAGGTTTGGGTTGTGTGTTGATGTAAAAGGGGAAAGTGGTAGCATACAGTTTATGGTAGTTGAAAACACATGAGAGAAATTATCCTACTCATGACCTAAAGCTAGCATGGTGAGTTTTGCTTTAAAGATCTGGAGGCATTATTTATATGGTGAGAGATTTGAAGTGTTTTTCGGTCACAAGAGTTTGAAATATCTATTTTCACAGAAGGATTTGAATTTGAGACAAAGGAGGTGGATGAAGTTTATGGAAGATTATGATTTCGAGTTGCATTATCATCTGGAGAAGGCCAATGTAATAGCTAATGCCTTGAGTGAGAAATCCATAAGCAATCTAGCTAGGATTGACATCTAGGAATGAGAGATGTTGGGTGCTATTGGCGAGTTTGACTTGCATCTTGGCAAGTCCGTTGAGTCGACCGTTTTGTTCACTATAGTTGCACAATCTACACTAGTGAGCCGAGTTATAGAAGCACGGTAGGGTGATCATGAAGTAGAGGGCATCTAACAGAAGATATCTAGTGGAAAGGTAGAGAAGAGTTTGAACATGTATTTTTACTCGAGTGTGAGGTATTTGGATCGTCTTTTTGTGCCAAAATCTTGTAGGGAGGAGGTGCTCTGAGAATTCTACCATTCACGCCTTGCATACACTCGAGAGGCACAAAAATGTACCACGACCTTAGCCGCCAGTTTTGGTGAAGAGTGATGAAGAGCGACATAGCCTTGTTTGTTTTGAGATGCCTTACTTATCAACAAGTGAAAGCCAAGCATCAACAACTAGCGAGTTTGTTGCAATCCTTACCTATAGCCAAGTGAAAATGGGAGCATGTCACGATAGATTTTGTTGTGGGTCTTTCAAGGACTCAACGGGGTAATGATGCCGTGTTGGTGATAGTCGACCGGTTAACTCAATTAGCACACTTTGTACCGATACACATGAGTGACTCAATAGATTATCTTGCCGACCTTTATGTTAGGGATATAGTTTGACTTCATGGGGTCTTTGTGACTATCATTTCGGATAGAGAATCACATTTCATAGCTTGGTTATGGCAAAGTCTACAGAATGCCTTGGGTACTAGATTGATGTTTAGTACCACCTATCATTCTTAGATTGACAGGTAGTCTGAGCAGACCATTATGATTTTAGAGCACATGCTTCGAGGTTTTGTTCTTGACTTTAAAGGGTCGTGAGAAAGGCATTTACCTTTGGTGGAGTTTACCTATAATAATAGCTTCCAAACGAGTATTGGTATGACACCATTTGAGGCCTTGTATAGCCAACCATATAGATCTCAAATGTGTTGGGCCAAGGTGGGTAACGCACCTACGTTAGGTCCTAAATTAGTCTGAGAAACGATAGAGAAGGTCACACTTATTCGTAAGATGTTGGTTTCGACTTAGAGTCGTCAGAAGAGCTATGTCGACCATAGGAGTAGACCTTTGTCGGGAGATCATGTATTCCTGAAAATATCACCGAGACGGGGGTTAATGAGATTTGGGAAGAGCGAGAAGTTGTCTCTTAGATTTATTGGGCCTTTTGAGATTCTAGAGCGGATTGGGGAGGTAGCTAATCGTTTGGCCTTGTTGCCCCAACTTTTTGGGGTTCACAATGTGTTTCATATTTGTATGCTCTGGAAGTACGAGCTTGATCCTTCACACGTATTGGATTGGACCGAGTTAGAGGTAAATGAGGATGTCTCGTATGAGGAGAGTCCGGTACGGGTTTTAGACTATCGGGACCAAGTCGTGCGAGGCAAGATTATTGCACTGGTTAAGGTGCTATGGCAACACATAGGATTGAGGAAGCGACTTTGGAGCATGAGGCAAATGTCCGTGAGAAGTATCCAAACCTATTTGTTGATATTTGAGAACAGTGTTGAACATCTTATTTATGTTGTAATATATAAGCATTGTATATGTTTCAGAAAATTGAATTGTAACAGTTGTTGTTGAAAAACCTTGTTTATTCTTGTTACTAGTGTGGATGAACCATGGTTTGATTTACATTAGGTGTTTGTTGGTTGGTTTTAATTTTGGGGACGAAATTCCTTAAGGGGGAGAGATTATAACAGTTCTGATTTAGACCTGACCTATTTCTTGTTTTTGAATCAAAGAATCCATGTCTTTAACTATTGTTCATTTAATTTTCATCTTGTTAGTAATTGAGTTTGGCTATTCAGGAGTTATGGTTGTGTTTGAAATAGGTTTTGAGTTAGTTTTTCACGAGTTGTTGTCCAGATTTTTTCCTATTCGATCGCGTGGACTTTCTTGCGCTCGAGCGGTCTTTTACAGTCTAGAAAACTACTGAAAGTGTGGTATATTTTCTCAAACGGTATTTCTTGCGCTCAAGCGGTCTTTTGCAAGTCTAAACTTCTACGAGGGGGTCATTGTGCACTTGAGTGGTAGTTTTGGTTGCTCGAGCGGTGTCACTTATTGTGTCTGATGTTCAGGCGGTGTTATCGTCGCTTAAGCAGTCTACGCGTATATCAGTCCAAGAAAAGGGCATTTTGAGTCACTTTTTCACTTCTCTCAGTCTCTAAAAAACCTAAATCTTCACTCACTCTCTCTCTCTCTCTCTCTCTCTCTCTTTAGCTCTCTCTCTCTCTAGTTTTTATATTCTAGCTCCAAATACTTCAAATCCATTGATTTCTTCATCTTAGCCCTTTGGAGAAAAGGGTTGACCAAGTTGAGGGCTTCGTTCTAATCAGAGGAGTTATTATTTTCGGCTCTACCAAGTTTATACCTTTGCTCTCTCTTGTCTTCTACTTTAAGGTAGGGATTTCTTCAACCTTTGGTATGATTTTTATCTTAGTTATTTGTCTATTGATAGAACCTAGTGATTTGGGAATTTTGGGCTAAACCTAGGGTTGATTTTTGAATGGAAAAGAGGGGTTTTCTAAATTGGTTCTTGAGGACTTTGTGAATTGGAATTTGTGAATTGGAATTCGGAACACAGTTATTACTGCCTGTGCAGCCCTCAGTCTTACCTCTTGCTTGTTGGATCCGTTGTTACCTCGGCCTCGCTTCGGCGAGCCGTTTCCTTTCTCTTGCTTTGTCTCCTTAGTTCCTGACGTGTCTTCCTCGGCTCTGGCATATTTCTCAATTTTGGCCATGAGCTCTTCCATGCTTTTTGGCAATGTCTTTGCCAAAGACTTTCGTAGTGGACAATCATCTTTTAGGCCGTTCTTGAAAGATACGACCGCCACTTCTTGGTTGCACTCGGGTATTCGATTGAACACCTCATAGTACCTTTTTGCATAGGCCCTAAGGCCTTCATCCTTACTGATTCTCAGAGCCATCAAGGCATCTACCCTCAATGGCTATAGTTTGTTTGTCACGAACCTGGCCACGAACATCTCGGCCAGGCCTTCCCAGGTCTTCATGCTTTCCTTTGGCAATTTGTGAAACCAATCTGATGCAATCTCCCCGAAGGATGAGGGGAACACCTTGCAGAGCAACGGCTCGTTCCCAGTGTACAGTGCCATCGAGTTCAGGTATAATCTGACATGAAAGTTGGGGTTTGACTTTCCGTGGTATATCTGGAACCTCGGCATACTGAATCTTTTTGGGGCCTCAAATTTGTGCAGCTTTGCCGAGAATGGTGTTCTCGGCTTAACAGGGGAAGTTACTTTGGCATCTTGTTGCTTCCTCTTGAGGTAATCTCTCAAATCCTCCTTTGTCTGCCCAAGAGCTTGGCTATCTCCTGATTTCAATCTTTTTGGTGCACTATTTTCAGCTTCGCTGTGAGCTCTCTTCGACCTTTCTCCATTTGTTGTGTCGAAGCACCGCGCTTGCCTTTGAACATTCCGATGTTCTTTGAGGTCTGCCTCCTTGGTGCGATGTGTCCTTCAAGATTCTTCCCTCCTCGACTCTCCTCGCCCGACCACCCTTGAAGGCCGGTGAGAGTGTCTTTCGCCCCTGGTGTGCTGGGCGGCTATAGGGATTGTTTTCTACTCTCCCTTTTGGGCATTGGCTGTTGGAATCGGCGTGTCCTGCAACGGGAACAGTGGCTACATGTCATTGTTTTGAATCATAAAATTGACGACCGATTGCAGGTTAGCCAATTTGTTTGCCATCTCTTTTATCTCTTCGTCCCTTCGCAGGCATCTATCTTTCCATACCCGGAGGTCGTTCTCATTGTAATATGCGTTTCGGTCTGACTTCTTTGATACGTCGCCCTCCTGGCCAACGTCTTCTTTCCGTGATTTTGGTCCTGAGTCTCCTTGTTGCAACCATCTTTCTCCATGTTAGGGTCAACGTGTTTACCGTTCCCAGCAGAGATTTTGTCCCCAACCTTTTCCCTCTGTCCGTTGTTGGCCATCTATTCTCCTTTCTTTCCCACAGACGACGCCAAATTGTGTGAGTGAATTTCTGACCACATTGCCAACTAGTATTCAGCTGGAGAGCACTGGTAGAATAGATGGCGCCTGATTGACCTGCAACAGAAATAAGAGATTTCGGCGGTGGTTCGTCCACCCGGGGGCACTCCGACGATCAAGTCAATTATCTCTCAAAGATAAATCAAGTGCTTAACTCACTGTTCAGAATATAAATTTTGTACCTTAGACCCATGATGGTGCCTCTCTTTTATAGTTAATTCAATCTTAGTCCCCATAGAAGCCTAGCTTCAATGGACTTCTGTTCAATGCTTATCCTAGACTCTCCAATAGATAAAGATAAACTCCCTAAGAGCTTTATCCTTATCCAGGCTGAGGTTCTTCCTCATTTTAGGACTCTTGTCCCTTATCCACTTATCCCGGATTTCGATATCTTCGGAGATAACCTTGGCTTATCCGAGATCACCTCGGCGTCACAACCAGGACACGTGGTACCTTGACTTACACGTCGGCGTCACCTTTGGCCACGTGTTGGTACTCAGAAAATATATCCCCATCGTTTAATACCATTGAATAATAACATAGAAGATACCAACACTTCAATCAAGAACAATCAGTGTTTGGAAAAGGTAGATAGTTACTGAAGTGAGTTAGAACTAGTTTTTGGTGAAAAAACGCATTTGAAATATCTAAAAACCCCTGAGATATTGATTTGTGATTATGATTCAATTTAAACAATAAATAACAAATCCAATCAAATAATCAACAACAAATTAGCACAATGATTTAAAATGGAAAAAATCACAATTGGAGCACCTCCAATTGTGATAAATAAATAAAAAAATGACGGGCCAAAACCACAAAACAATCTATTAATAAGACAAAGAGATTACACATGAGAACTCTTAATTACATGGTGAATCCATACCCGAATTGAAGAAAACCCGATGTGCCTCTTCCACCACTATCTTTATCCCAAAATTTCTGTTTGAAATGTTGACTCTACAAATGCCAATGTCGAAACTATGACGATGAGCCACCCGGAATTCTCCAAAGCTTTAGGCCCAAGTTTTCCGAAATCTACCGATGGACACTTCTCTCTTTCGTGAATGAAAGAACCAAAACAACCATTGATGTTTGTGTAGACGTCCCCGAACGCCCCGGGAGGATAAGTCCCGTTCTGTTCATTTTGGGTTCACTACAGTTCGGACTCTCAATTTGTCACGGTTCTAAGTCTGAACCAAAGAGTCCAAATCCGGCAAATCGTTTTGAGAAAACATATTTTGAAAGAAGTGCCAAACATGGACTGCTTTGCCAGATACAGAGTCGCCACCTAAATATTTTTTTATGGGGGGATTTAGGAAACCCTGACTCGGTGCCAAAGGCCACGTGTCCATCATCACCAAAGTTGCCTCGGCTCAGGAACTTGGGTACGATTGGGGAAGGTCGCTATGAGCACCCCCTCTCGCCCGATCCGAAGACCGGCCTCTACTAACCGTGATATCCGTTATTGAAAACGTTATGTGTTCTTATTCCAATTATTAGCCTAGAATTACTATGTTATGCGCACAACAAACAAGTATAGACTAGATTGCCTAATTTGGAAATAAGCATTGCATATCCGTTTGTCTTAAAAAGCACTTTGGAATTTGCTACTCGCAAATAGGCTAAAATACGGATTTCAACGAGTTTTTCCAACTCAAACAATCCAACCTTCACCCACAGGCATTCAAGCAGTTATATCACATAAGCAGCTAGCCTCATGATAATCATGCAATTATGGCAACACTCACACGCATGCGGCATGCTAAAGCATAAAAGCTCACCTAGTACTCCAAGCCAAAACAGAAACCAGTTAGTAATCATATGCATGATCCTAGTTCATATTTGAAATGGCTAATGCAACACATGCAAAGATGCGATCTAAACAGGCTCGGCTATCCTAAACACGGCATGTGAAATGTTGCAACTAACCAATACTCAACTTGGAATTGAAATACGAGTGCAGTTAGCATGATGTACTGAGCCTGGTGCATGCAAGACAAATGTATGAATGCACGCATGCATAGCATAAGGTATGCTAATTTAAATATGCCCTAGTCCACCATCATAAGCAGGTAAATAAAAGGGAAGAAAGACGTGGGGTTGGAAGACATACACACACTCACGCACACTTATTACATAATTGCCCTCGCTCGGAGGGTCTGAATAAATATTACAGTCCGAACAAATAATACTAAATTAAATATTACAAAATTTCTAAGCTAATTAACAAATTAAATGCAAAGAGAAGATGGCCGCAGCCCCCCCGCCTCGGGATGCGTGAATGCATGCTCGGATTTATCTTGCCCCGAAAGCCCGTACCATACCACTGCTGCCTCTGTTTACAATGCCCTGCTTCTCTAAAAATTGCCAAAGTTCTGGGACGGGTCCCCTGAACACTGTGGAACACCATCGGCTGGAGGAAATGTCCACCGGCCATTGAAAATATCCATCGGCTGCTGATGAAGTCATTGGCCATTCACCAATGGCCGGTCGGTACTCTATACTGCCGGTTGGCCAAAAAAGTCCCTGCAGAATCTGGTTTTTGACAGCAACAAGGACAGACAGTGTATGGCATGGAATTTCAAGCAAGTGTATGCATGGCTACTCTCCCAATCATGTAACGGACTCAAGGGAGTATGGCCCTTGACCCTCGGGCTATCAATTGTGCATTTGATGCATGATAGCCTAAGGAGCCAAGGTTGCAATTCAATGTAAAAATGCATGCAACACACAAATGAGGACCAAGACCCTATCATGCCAAAGTCAAGGGCCTCGGTGACCAAGGGTTGAGGTGTGTTTTGTCACTCGAAGTACAAACACCCCTTATCCCTCAAGTTTGGTTTGACACCCCAAACCAAACAATGTAATGCATGTATGCACTTGTGATTCAAGTTGTGCAACATGAAGCTAAGTAAACAAACATGCCAAATGCACAATGCTAGGCATGCAAGGTGTAATGCGATGCATTCAAACGTATGACCTAAAACATGACATGCAACTTAGCCAATAATATGCAATCATGCAAATGAGATACCATAGGTAACATGAATCCAATGCAACATGATCATGCGATGGTGGATCCAAACCACAAAAGGGGGGGGGGACCTCAGCCCACCCAAAACAGTGACCAAAAATGTCCAAAAAAAAAGTGGACAAACACCTGATGCAAACAAGCATGCCAATAGGCCCAAGGACTAAGGCACAGAGTGGAGCACTTTGTTACCACTAACAAGGCCACTCATGGCATGAACTAAGCAACAAAAAAAAGGTTTTTAACATGTGAGATGAGTCCCCGTGGCCCCATGATATGGCAGCCCAAATGCTTAAGCATGGTAGCATACACAATGACCACCCTTTAAGGTGCAAAACTACAACACTTCAAGGCAATGAATGAGACACAAATGATAATGTAAGATCACATTATATGGACTGAAACATGATATTAAATGATGCCGAATGATGATAACAAGCTTATGCTAAGCATGTTGGTGACCCATACAACCAAGGCTTACAAGCCAAAATGCAAAGCAACTATATTAAGCATGCCAAACATGACAAAATTAGTGGCCAACAGACTTTAAGCATGACAAAACATGGCCAAATACTTCACAAGGTTAAGTCAAAACAAGAGGATATGCTAGGCTAAACACATAGCACACTTCTAGGCAAGATGGAGAATTACAAAGCAAGTATAAAATGCATGCTAAGGGCCAACAAACCACCATTGGACAGAGATATAATATGACCCAAAACACCCAAAAAACTTCTGAAATGGGACCAAAAATAATCAAGCATGCATGTTGCCCTTTTAAGCCAAAACAAAGGTAAAAGAAGGACAAAGGGGAGAGGGGTGTCCCTCCCCTACACAAGACTTCAAAATCACTCCATCACCACTGAAAATCCACTGGATTTCAGTGGTGAGAAGGCCAACACAACAAAGTAAACAAAGCTTGAAGAAAAGGGCACCAAAATAGGCCAAAAGAGGCCTAAGGGGAGGAGTTTGACCCCCAATGCCAAAACACCCTTAATGAAAGATGTTAAGCACAAAAATGAAAGACTTTTTCATGTTAAACACAAAGCCTAAATCACCATGCAAGACAGGTAGAAAACTAGTGTAAGATTGAGGAAACTAAAGCAAGTGTCTCACCCTTGAAGAAGCCTTGAAGAACAGATGATCCAGCCACTCTCTACTGATCAAAACCAGTCCAAAACCTCAACAAACAACCCTCAATGCCTCTCAATCTCGGAGCAAGGTGTAATGGTGTGTGTTTTAGTGCAAAAGTAAGGTCAAAATACACTTTTAGGCTTCCAAACACACCCTAAGGATGAGAGAGAGGGAGATATAGAGAGAGAGGATAATGTATCAGATATATAGATATAAAAGCTCTGGTTTTTTTGGTTCAAAAGCTCTAACCTCTCCAAAGGAAGAAGAGAGGTGCTTAAATAGGCAAAGGGCCATGACTTAAGCTTCTCAAGGAAGCTAAATGAAAGGGGCAAAGGGTTCAAAGGAGTCTTGGCTTCTTGGAGAAGCTAAAACAGCTGGCTAAGCTTCCCCAAGAAGCTTGGCCAAAGGGTTCAAGCTTCTAGAAGGAAAGGGGGTTCAAAGGCTCACACCATGCCTCAAGGGTGCAAAGGAGTCACACCGGCCAGCAAAAGAGGTCGCCAGCAGAATAAAGTGCCGGCCGGCCATTGATTTTAAGAAACCATGGCCGGTGGCACCCATAAACAGCCGGTGATGCTAGGGGAAGGCCGGTGGAATGTGGGGATGGCCAACAAGCCATTCCCTGCCCTTCAAGGCAAAAACAGAAGTGTTTGGTGCCAAAACCAAACACGGAACAGTCGAGTCAAGAGATCCTGTGGCAAGGCGGGCTGCCAAGGCTTCCGGGAACTCAAGACGAACACAAACAAGGATTCCAATGGTGATGTCCAAGTCTTGAGGACGGTAAAAAATGGGGTGTCTACAGTTGCCCCTCTTTGACAGAACTCGAAAGTCATAACAATGACGGGAGTGAATGTCAAAGCCTAGAGACGACCCATTTTTGACAAGGCCGAAGACTCAGACAATCATCCAAGACAAACAAGATATGCGCCCGAAGGCAGGGGCAAAATGCAAGACAATGCACAGAGCCGGACATAACTTATGATCATGCAAAGAAAGCTGTAATGAAGCATACATGCGACAATTTTAAGCTAGCATACACCGAACTACACTACAATGCAGAAAGGATGTAAGAGAATTATGCAATTCTCAATACGTCTCACTCGGAGGATACAATACCTGTGCGGCTCGTCTGGTTGCACCAGCCTCAAATGAACCGTACATACAATATCGTGCCTGCAAAGAAAACAAACTTAACAGGTGCAATATCATTAGCAACATTCATAATAATTTACTCGAAATGCGCGACAACACAAAGCGAGTGGGAAGCATATCTACACTGTGAAGGTACAGACATGAAAGTAGAGCGCGCGGTCTATGCAGGCAACGAAATTGATCATGAGCATGCGATCTACGCAAGTAATGAAATTGATCATGAGCATGCAGTCTACGCAAGTAAAACATGCGGTCCACGCAAGTAAAACATGCGGTCTACGCGGGTAATGAAATTGAACACAGGAATGCGGTCCATGCAAGCAAAATATGCGGTCTACGCAAGCAAAACATGCAATCTACGCAAGTAATGGAATTGATTATAAATATGCGGTCTACGCAAGCAAAACATGCGGTCTACGCAAGTAATGAATTTGAACAAACATGCGGTCTACGCAAGCAAAACATGCGGTCTACGCAAGTAATGGGTTTGATTGCAAACATGCGGTCTACGCAAACAAAACATGCGGTCTACGCAAGTAATGAATTTGAACAAACATGCGGTCTACGCAAGCAAAACATGCGGTCTACGCAAGTAAAACATGCAGTCTACGCAAGCAAAACCTGCGGTCTACACAAGTAATGAATTTGAACAAACATGCGGTCTACGCAAGCAAAACATGCGGTCTATGCAAGCAAAACATGCGGTCTACGCAAGTAATGAATTTGAACAAACATGCGGTCTACGCAAGCAAAACATGCGGTCTACGCAAGTAGTGTGCATGAGAAGAGTTGAATGTACACACGTAAGTAGAAACATGTTATTCATGATGCTGGAATGTAAAGTACTGTAACACAGCATAATTGAAATGATTTGTGGAATTCACAAGATATGAAAAGGATATGGGACGGGACGTTCTTCGTATGTATCGAGCGTCGCCCGCAGAAGTTGTGGCTTGAGGTCAACTCGAAGGTTCACGTTTCAAAAGTATGCTTTCCCGCATTGTTTCGAGTGATGAAGGTGCCAAACCATGTAGTTGACCCGGACAAAGGTGCGGAAGGCGCGTTGACCGCAAGGGGAGTTTTACTGGTATCAATTCCGACACTTTGCTACCCTGCCATTCTATGCTTTACTTTCCTTTTTACTGGTAGTTTAAGCACATTGCACTGCCTCGGGCAGGTTTTATTCTTTCTCAAAATTACACATTTTTCAAAACACGTGATGGGAATGAAACAGCCATTTTGTTCAAAAGATGTTGCATTCGTAAACTTTCTATGCATCGCATCGCAAAGTATCACACCACAATGTGAACGAAATTGAACCTTTTTTGAACACTGAGAATTTGTATCGTAATAATCAAGTAGTGAACCGACTTACAACTCGATAAGCAAAACAAAGCCATGATATAACCAAACAAGTGCGAGTACAACTTGATAAACAAATCAAAAACTCAAAGAGAGTGAAATACAACTCGATAAGCAAATGTACAATAACTTGATAAGCAGACAGGTGTGACTCCGCAAGAATCGATCACCGAGGGGGGATCGGAGGTGGTGGAGTTCCCCAATCCCTAGCATAAACAGCTCAGGGAATCAGGAGGAAGCCCATCGGCCAAGGGTAGATGCCGTCGGCCAAAAATTTGTTCGGTCGGCAAAAGGTAATGGCCGGTCGGCAGAATATTTGGCCGGCCGGCTATGAATGAGGGAATCACCAGAATGTTGACACCTGTCCTCCACCCAACCTTATCTCCTGTAAAAGACCCCAGCTTCGTAGTTTTTCTCAATTCCACACTGATTTACTCTAATGGAAGAGTTTCTTGCTCAAAATCGCACAGCTTGGATTGCTAGCTTGAATGGCTCAGAAAAGTTGAATTTCCGGGGTTTCGGCATAAATGCACTATTCACTCTGGGTCGTACCCCATTGCACCTTCCGTTTCTCCATGCCACGGCAAGGTTTTGGAATCCGGTGACGCATGTCTTTAGCTTCGCTGGGCAAGAGATATGTCCTACCTTTGAAGATTTCCGAGCCTTAATGGAGTCCAAGCGCGTCGAGGAGCTCCTGCCCCAACTTAATTTTGGCCATGCCCAATCCTTAGGGCAAATGTGTGGACTCAGTATGCGTGACGCTCGGTCTCTGATTTGTGACGGGATGCTGGACATTCCGAGTTTGACCGATCGGTTTTCTGATGCTGGTGATCGCAACAACCATCACTGGCAAGGCTTCCGGCGATACGCCCTCTGTTTGTGCATGCTATCTCATTTTCTATTTGCCTCAGGCTCCGGAGGGTCTAGTGTCCGGCTGACCGAGGTTGCCCAAGGCTTGAAGGAGGGCAAGAGCTGTATTGCCATGACTCTGGCTGAGACGTTGATGGGCTTAGACGCCTTTTATCGTCATGAGACGACCAGATTAGCAGGGAGTCCACTACTACTACAGGTAATGTTTCCCACCCAATCTCACATATGCATTGCTCACATCACTCGGCCCTCAAGCTCGGTCTTTTCTCACAAAATCCTATTCTCACTTTTCTCTCCTCGTACATTTCTCTATTCTTTATTCTCTCATTTTTCATCCCTTCCCAGGTATGGTTGATGGACAAACTGCAGGTTGTGGACTCTTGCCCAGCATATTCAGCTCGCGGCTACTTCTTTCGGCACCGTCTAGTCAATGCCCTTGATGAGGGATGGTGGTTCGCTTGGATGTGCCACTTGTCCACAGACCATATTGCTTGGCAGTGCCCTTGGTTGAACCTTCCGACAATGAGTTACAATATGTCCCGGCAGATTGGGATTCAATTGATTGGTCTCACTCACTGTGTATTCTACTTCCCATTTCGGATTCGACGCCAATTTGGCCATGATCAGACCTGCCCGCCAGAGGGGATAGAGTATCCTACTGCATTCCCAGCCCGAGGCGCACAGCTCGCTCGGCAGGTCACCGCGTGGAGGACGAGAGAACTCCTGGCCCCCGCTCCTACTTTCAATTGCACTTTGTCTGATGAGTGCTTGGATTGGCTTAATGAGGAGGCACAGGTCGGGCCCACCTTGGCGTCAGAGGCTTCGACCAGCTCTGGGAGGGGGCGCAGGAACACCTGACTTGACTATGCCCCAGATTTATTGCTTTATTAGTACTTTCAAGTTTTCTTTATGAATGCAATAAAAAGCAACTTCGATTGTATGCAAGAGTAGGAGAACTCTGTTTTGAAATTAATGGAATTAAAGGTTGTGGCACTGAAAATTTTTCGCTTTGGTCCAAAAATGGTCTTAGTCGTAAAAAGATTAATTTGAACAAAGTCAGCTTTTATTAAAACTTTTCAAAAACATTTTCGATGTGGATCAGAACCGGACACGCCTGAGATCTGTCACTGAGATGCACAACCCCGGATCCCTGCAACTGGAAAGTTGCCCCTAATCTGAAGAGTACTGCAACACTGCGCAGCAACGGAAAGTTGCCCCTAGTCTGAAGAGCACTGCACCGGAGATCATAACCGAACCCTTGAATGCTGAATAGACAAAGATGGCCGAGACAATCAAATGGACAAAGTTGAGTGGGGAAAAAGGTTATGGCTGAACTTCAGGATGAAACTATCTACGTATCCCAAAGACGGGAATCAAGCCTTACGTAGTTCAGGCTTAGGTTCACTCGAGTATTTACACTCTCCTTTTACGCTCTAATTTTTGCCAAGGCCGCCCTTTGCGGGTTTTCAACCTTGCGAGCTCAGTTTTTATATTTTCTAATTTTCTGTGCTGTAACTTTTGCCTAGGTCGCCCTTTCGGGTTTTCGGCCTAGCGAGCCTCTCAGGGGTAATATTTCTTCAACTTGTCCATGTTGGTCGGTTGAGAAAATTCTAGGCCATCTAGGTCCATCAGGACCATAGCTCCACCTGACCGGATAGCTTTGATGATGTAGGGGCCAGCCCAATTAGGTCTAAACTTGCCCCTTGGGTCATGGATGGGAGCTCGGTTGTCCTTGAGCACCAAATCTCCTTCCTTTAGATTCCTGGACTTGACTTTCTTGTTGAAAGCCCGGGCAATTCTGCGCTGATAACTTTGAACATGGTACAGTGCTTTCAGTCTTCTCTCATCAAAGAGCATGAGTTCCTCAAACCTGCTCTGCTGCCAATCTGCTTCGGCTATTTGACACTCAGCCAATACTCATAATGACGGAACCTCAATTTCGATAGGTAGAACGGCCTCCATCCCATAAACCAATGAATACGGAGTCACTCTGGTAGAAGTTCTAATTGAAGTCCTGTAGCCCCACAGAGCAAATGGCAGCTTATCTGGCCAATCACGGTAGGTTTCCACCATCTTCTGCAGTATATGCTTGATGTTCTTGTTGGCGGCCTCAACTGCTCCATTGGTTTGCGGCCGGTATGTGGACGACTTATGAAAAGTCACGTTATATTTCTCCAACAAGTCAATTACTTCCTTCTTAAAGTGGGAACCATTATCCGAAAATAATCTCGTTTGGGACCCCGTAGCGACAGATGATGTTGTTTCTGATAAACTTTGCAACGTGCGACGCCTTCAACACGGCATATGATTGGGCCTCGACCCACTTTGTAAAGTAATCTATCGCAACTAGGATGAGCTCATGCCCATTCGATCCCTTCGGAGTGACAGCCCCGATCACATCAATTCCCCAAACTGAAAATGGCCATGGCGAAGTCATGTTGTACAGTTTTGACAGCGGGATGTTCATGCAGTTTGCATGGATCTGACACTTGTGGCATCGCCGAACAAAACTGATGCAATCCTCCTCCATGGTGGACCAGTAGTAACCCTGTCTGAGGATCTTCCGTGCTAGCATTACTCCGTTCATGTGCGCACTGCACTCTCCTCCATGGATGGCCTCCATCAGGCGCTTCGATTCTTCGGCTTCGACACATAGCTTGTGCATTCCCAGATGGCCTCTCTTATACAGCTTACCCCCACAGATGATGAACTAAACGGCCATTCTCCTGATTGCCCTTTTATCCTTGGCATTTACCCCTGGCGGATATGCTTCCTTCTCCAAGAAGTTCCAAATGTCGTAATACCAGGGGTTTTTGTCCTGAACTTCGTCTATGGCAGCAATTGATTCATACGCCGGCACAAACTTCTGATCAATGATAACCGGACGCATCCGGACTCCAGGCGGGATGTCTATCACGGAAGATAGAGTTGTTAGCGAATCTGCGAACCTGTTGCTCTCTCTTACTAGGTGAGTGAAGGTTAGCTTCTCAAACCGAGGAATTAACAAGTCCAAGGTCTGGTGGTAAATTATCATTTTTTCTTCTTTGACTTTCCAGTTTCCTTTTGCCTAAGACACAACAAGGTTTGAGTCCCCGATGACATCCAACAGTCTTGCCCCTAGTTCCAGGGCTGCTTCTAGACCGGCGATGCATGCCTCATATTCTGCTTCGTTGTTCGAGACTTTGAACCGGAGCTTGAAGGCTAGAGGGATACGGGAATTGTCGGGTGCTATCAACAACACTCTTATTCCATACCCGTATTGATTTGACGCTCCGTCAAAGTACGTCGTCCAATAGTCATCGTTGATGTGCAAAATGGCTTCATCTGGGAATAAGTACTCAACTGCTTCACCCCCTTCCACTGGATGATCGGCTAAGAATTCTGCCACTGCTCTTCCCTTGACTGACTTGCGCGTCACATATTTTAGATCGAATTCGGAAAGCAATAGCAACCAACGAGCTAGCCTACCCGTAAGTGCCGGTTTCTCGAAAAGATATTTGATGGGATCGAGTCGTGAAACCAACATTATGGAATGAGCTAACAGGTAGTGCCGCAGCTTCCTGGTAGCCCATACCAAAGCTAAGCAAGCCTTCTCCAACGGTGTGTAGCGAGTCTCATACTCTAGCATCTTCTTGCTCAGATAGTAGATGGCTCTCTCCACTTTGTCCTCTGATTCTTGCACAAGCATGCAACCCATCGTGGTCTCAGTCACCGAAAGATACAATATCAACGGTCTCCCCTGCTCTAGCGGCGATAACACGGGCGGGTTTTGTAAATATTCTTTGATCTGTTCAAAAGCAGCTTGGCATCGGCCGTCCCATTGGAATTTCTTGCCTTTCTTCAGGAGACCAAAGAGTGGTTCACAAGTCATGGTTAATTTCGAGATAAACCGTCTTATGAATTGCACTTTATCCAGAAAGCCTCGCACCTCCTTTTCAGTCCTTGGTGGTGGCATTTCTAAGATGGCCTTGATTTTTGAAAGGTCGACCTCGATGCCCCTTTGTGTAATCAGAAATCCCAGCATTTTTCCCGCTGTAACACCGAACGTACACTTCTGAGGATTTAGCCGCAACCGAAATTCTCTGATCCTTTGGAAGAACTTTTGCAAGGCGGTGTAGTGGCCTTCTCTTTCTTTGGACTTGACAATCATGTCATCCACGTACACCTCAACCTCTTTGTGGATTATATCATGCAACATTGTGGTCGCAGCCCGTTGATATGTGGCTCCAGCATTCTTCAACCCAAACGGCATCACTCTGTAACAGTATGTCCCCCACGGGGTGGTGAAAGCAGTCTTCTCCCGGTCTTCGGGTGCTATCACTATCTGATTGTAGCCGGAGAAACCATCCATAAACGAGAGCAAAGCATGCCCCGCTATAAAATCCACCAACTCATCAATATGTGGCAAGGGAAAGTCGTCCTTCGGACTAGCTCTGTTCAAATCCCTGAAATCCACGCATACTCGGATCTTGCCATCCTTCTTCGGCACTGGAACAATGTTGGCCAACCAAGTCGGGTATTCGGATACTAACAGGAAGCCTACATCGATTTGCTTGGTGACCTCTTCCTTAATTTTGATGGCCCAGTCCGGACGAATCCTTCTGAGCTTTTGTTTGATCGGTCGGGCCTCGGGGTCGAGAGGGATCCGGTGCTGTACAATCTCAGGATCGATTCCAGGCATGTCTTCGTAGGACCACGCGAAAACGTCTTTGAAATCTTTTAATAAAGCGACTAAGCGCTCGCGTTCCTCCGAAGACAACGTGGACCCGATCTGGACTAGCTACGGGTCCTTCTCAGTACCAACATTCACAGTAGTGATTTCATCCATTAAGGGTTTAACAAATCTTTCCTGCTCTTGATCAATTAATCATTGCAAAACCGGAGGAATTTCTTCCTCGTCTTTTTCATCAAAATTTTGAAAATCTTGATTTAAGCAATAAATCAAAGGCATAGAAAAATACTCAGAAACCACATCCACATCATTCTCATTAAATACTTCCAAGCCGTCCGATTCTTCCGTTACAACAGACTCAAAAGAGAAAGAAAACGACGACCTAGATAGGACTGTGGCATCCGGGTTGTCACCCCCAGGAATACCGAACTCAGACTCAGTTGAGCTGGAACCTGATTCCGACTCACAAGACTCGGTGGAATCAGATTCCGGCTCACTACCTGACCCGGTGCTGTTTGATAAAAATCCCTCTTCATATTGCCAGACGAGAGAGGGTACGATGGATGCATCCAAAATAGTTGATGGTAGGCCCGTAGCCGTTTCATTCCCAATCATGCATACTGAGAAGTTGTCCCCCAAGCACTTCTGTTCGATCGGAGGATCTGAAAGTAGACATGCCAGTGCTACCCCCATTTCATTTTCAGCGTCCTCAGACTGCACTTCCTTACTTTGCTCAGCCTCGGCTAATGGGTCTGTCTGCTCTTCAGCAATGTCATCCCTAGGTAACTGTAGATCAAAGAAAATCTCAAATCCTGGCACGCGCTTCCTTTCCGCGTTCAGCCACGGCTCTGGGAAGCCACAGAACGGAAAGTCCTCCCCCTCCCGGACGAAGCATCCATTTAGGGTACCCTGAATGGGCCAGTGCATTAAGTCAAAGGGCTTCACCATCTGTTTCGCTCTGGCTCTTCCGGCCATTTCCTTTCCTTTCCTTATCCAGTCCTCTTTGGTGGGTAGATAACCCAATCCGAAGGTATGAGGGTTGTGTGGCACTTCGGCCAATGCTGCGACGCCCTTCCGGCTGCTCTTCCTCAATCCCATCCCGGGGATGTGCTGGAGCTTGTTTATGAGATAGACTGCTTGAGCACTGGCATATACCCCTTCATTAGCTGCCATGATGTCCTGTACAACCCGAGCCTCAGCCAAGGTAAAGCCCGATATGAACACATCTTCCATACCGTGCTCGATTTCTAGAACAGGCGTAGATACCTCCGGCGGCGGATGAATCGATGAATTTCCGAAGACCATGGCTACTCTCTTCCCATAGGGGTATTTCACCACTTGATGTAGGGTGGAGGAGACTGCCTTTACCTGATGCAGCCACGACTGCCCCAAAAGCAGGTTGAAAGTTGTAGGAACCTCCAAGACATGGAAATCTATCTCATGCTGTCCCGGCCCAACCTTTGTTTGAATCTTAACTGTTCCCATTACTTCCTGGCTTGTGTTGTCATACGCCCGAATCACCTGGGCCGTTGGCACAAAGTCCGCGATTTTTAAACCGATCGCGTAGGCTGTCCTTGCCGGACAGACGTTGATGGCGGACCCTGTGTCGACAAGCACCACGGGTATCCATTTATCTCTGCACTCCACGGAGATGTAGAGTGGCTTGTTATGGTTCGCACCCTCGGGTGGCAGTTCTTTGTCAGAAAAGGTCAACATCGGGGTAGCTCCTCCCGAAAAAACTACGCCCACCAGCTGTTCGGGCGTGGTGTCTATAGAAAGCTTGGCTTTATCCATGGCTGAAAGGACAGCCTGTCTATGTACTCGAGAAGCCATAAGCAGCCCCCAGATGGAGATGTCTGCTTGTATCTTTTTCAATTGTCTCAATACGGCCTCATCCTCGAGTTGCTTTTCTTTTTGGTTCTCTGCCTCCCTATCTTTTCCAGACGTCTCTGGTTGATCTAGGTGTGGAGGCTTGAAATACCGTCCACTCCTAGTCATGTGATCGACTTCGCCGATATACCAGATATCATCTGGTTGGTCACTTCCCCAATCTTCGTCTGTGTGGGCAAGACATAGATCATCGTCTTCCCACCACATTCCATCTGCAGCCGACAGGCGCCTGTCCGGTTCTGGCATGACTGTTCTCATACTCCCAGTACCTTCTATCCTTATGGTCGCGGCATTTCCCATTTCAGTGCTTATGGCAGTCTCAGTCCCCACATGGGCTTTTGCCTTCCTGATTCTCTCGGAATCTTCGAATCTTTCCTGTTCCGACTGTGTCAATGCAGCCGACTGTTCAATAATCCCCGTACTCGAAATGCTCCAATCCCGAGTGAAATTCTTGACACCGGCGCTCTCCGGCGATGCACTCTGTTCTCCAACTCTTCCGGCTGTCACTGACATTTTTGCCCCTACCGGGCCTTGTTGTGGTTGAAGCTCTTCCAACACATCTGGTTGATCGTCCAACCATCCCGTAACCTCTGTTGGTTCCTCATAATCGAACTAGTTGACGGCTAAGTCCCCTGGATCTTGGTTACTGTAAAACTGGAGCTTGGCAAGGTCCTCTTCCACAGTCGTTACATCATCCGTTCCCTGTCCCAGACTGTCCCCTTGGATCACACACAGCTCCCCCTCTGTTGGAAGTTCCATATCTGGCCTGTCCTGGCCTATTGACCAAATGTAGTCACCTGGACTATAAGCATTCCCAACACCACTCCCAGATTCTGCAGACTCTGGCTCAACAACCCCCTTCTCCTTTGGAGTCTTCTCTCTCTTGTTCTCGATAGTCACCACCATTGGCTTAGGTTGGGTTATGGAGATGTTCGTCATGCACAAATCGGTGCAATCGGGAAGGAACACTTCCGGCTTAGGCAGGTGGGAAGGAGTGATATAGATGCTAGGATCGTAAGACACGACCCCAGCTTGGATGAAGTTGACTATTTTGGGTGGTGGAGTTTGGTTATGTGTGGGTAGAGGGTTTGTAGTAATGTTGGGTTTCTCGGGAGGCAAAATCACCCCGTTATCGATGAGATCTTGAATCTCATGATGCAATCGGAAGCATAGATCGGTGTCATGACCGTGCTGTTGGTGAAATGCACAATATTTGGTTGGGTTGTGGGCAGCGGGGAGTCTTTCTGGTAAGGGCCGCGGCTCTAGGGGCTTCAGATGCCCTTTTCTGATTAAGACCCCCAAAGCTTTGGACAGGGGCATATAAAGCGGAGTGAAGGTTCTGGTGTTTTTGGGTGGGTATTTAACTGTTTGTGGGTTGCTTCCGGACGCACCGGAGAATGGTGCGGCTGCCATAGTTCTTGAGGGAGGGTTGGTGGTGACCATACTTACTTCAGAGGTCCTGGTAGTTGTAGCGCCACTCGGGCCTACATTAGTGTTACGATTGAAAGTTCTGCGGGGTTGCTCCCGGTCATTATCAATCAATCCTTGCTTTAAGGCATCCTCAATCTGCACCTCCATTTCATGTAGATCAGAAAAGGTAGGGAAGGGGAGTACAATCATCTTTTGCATCAACTTTGGCTGAAGATTGCGCACAATCATCCGAATCTGGTCTTTGTCTGTGGGCCTTAAGGTCATCATCGAAGCCTTAGCCCGCCATCTGGTTACGAATTCTGAGAAGCTCTCTTTGGGTTCTTGCCTCGTTGTCTCGAGATCCCAGGTCGTAATCTCGATTTGTGTATTGTATGAGTACTGCAAGATGAAGGCCTCAGCCATCTCGTCCCAACTTCTCTTGACATCATCCTCCAATTTGGCATACCATATGGCCGCTACACCCGACAGGGTCCGGCCAAATAGAGACAGCTTCTGCAGTCTAGTGAGGCCCATTGGCCTTAGGATATCTGAAAACAACCTTAGGTGCACCATGGGGTCTCCGGACCCATCAAATCGATCAATGTACGGCATTTTGAATCTGTCAGGCAGCGTCACGGCTGCGTCGGTGTTCCCATCTTCGATGTCAGGGATGGTCTTGACTCCCTGGGATCTTTTGAACAACTTTTCGAGCTTGCTCAGCTTTAATGCTGTGGGATCTGTCTCGAACTCGAAAGGAGAGTCCGGTGGGTTGGTGGGTGTTTTGGATAACTGGGGTTGGATTTGGGGTAGGATCGGGGGTGGAGGCGGTCCAATGGGAATGTCCGTGTCATTCTGAACATTAGCTGTCTCCCCAAGGGTAAGAATTCCTGGCGGGGGAGGAACTTGTTGCGAGGCAGATGCTCCGCTTTGCTGTTGTAACCTCACGATTAACTCTGCTTGTTCATTCATAACCGTGGCCTGCTACTTGGCGAACTCTGCCTGCCGGACAGCATCCTGTTGCATCACTTTCATGCTTTCTTGGAGTTGGCGCACCATCTCCTCTAAACTAGCCATACTGTTCTGTTCTGACGGTATTATCGGTGTGTAGACGTCCCCGGACGCCCCAGGAGGAACGAGCTCTCGTTCCGTTCATTTTGGGGTCACTACAGCTCAAGACTCTCAAATTTGTCACGGTTCTAAGTCTGAACCAAAGAGTCCAAATCCGGCAAATCGTTTTGAGAAAACAGATTTTGAAAGAAGTGCCAAACATGGACTGCTTTGCCAGATACAGAGTCGCCACCTAAATGTTTTTTAATGGGAAATTTAGGAAACCCTGACTCGGTGCCAAAGGCCACGTGTCCATCATCACCAAAGTTGCCTCGGCTCTGGAACTTGGGTACGATTGGCGAAGGTCACTTCGTGAGCACCCCCGCTCGCCCGATCAAAGATCGGCCTCTACTAACCATGATATCTATTTTTGAAAACATTGTATGTTCTTATTCCAGTTTATTAGCCTAGGTTACTATGTAATGCGCACAGCATACAAGTATAGACTGGATCGCCCGAATTGGAACAAAACATTTCATGCTTGTTTATTTGAAAGATGGTTTGCTACTGGCAAGTAGGCATAAAATGCAGATTTTGCCACCCGCAGGTGGGCTTAGAAAAGATGGTTTTGCCACTATCTAGTGGGCTTAAAACATTTGATGATTTATTCCAATCCAACTAACCTAACCTTCACCCACAAGCATTCAGGCAGTTATATCACATAAGCATATTGCCTCATGGTAAGCATGCTATCATGGCATTCACTCACACGCATGCAAGGATGCTAAAGCATAAAGCTTACTAGGTACTCCATGCTAAAAACAGACATTTATTAGAAATCCATGCATGAATCCAAAGTATACAGAAATGCCTAATGCAACACATGCAAAATGCAACTATAGCAAGCTCGGCTATTCTAAGATGGCATATGAAATGCTACAACTATCATGTATTCAATTTGGAATTGAAAGTACAATGCAGTTAGTATGATGCGCCGAGCCCGGTGCATGCAATACAGATGAATGAATGCAAACATGCTATCATACTGTATGCTAATTGAAACATGCCCTAATCTAACCATCGTAAGCGGATAAATAAAAGGGAGAAAGACGTGGGGTTGGAAGACATACAACACACACACGCACACTTATTACAGCATTGCCCTCGCGCAGAGGGTCCAAATAAATATACAGTCCCGAATAAAATAATAATACAGTCCAAATAATGCAGTCCAAATAATATACAAATTCCTAATTAATTAACAAATTAACTAAGAAAATAAATAAAACTGGCATGCAAGCCAGGGACTGCCTTGCTTCTGATGGATGATGCATGTCCGGGTTGTCTTGCGCGGAAATCCACCGGGATGCCCCAATTAGCCTCTGTTTAGCAGTTATTCTTGGAAAGCGTGCCAAGCTCCGAAAAGTTGCTGATTCTTCATTTTGCTGCAACAGAGAGCAGGAAAGGGGCATAGCAATGTATTTTCACAGATATATGCATGCCTCGATCCTCGTACCACCAATCACGCATACCGAGGCATGATAGCCGAGGAGTCGAATTGCACAACTCAATATAGAATGAATGCACACAAAAACACAACAAGACCTAACTCCATCATGGATGATCCGGAGTGTCAGTGACTGGGGAATTGAGACACGTTCCGTCACTCGGAGTACGAAACGCACCTCGTTTCCCGTGCCCGGGCTAACTCCTATCCCGAATACGACGCAATATGCATGACATGCATGAAATGCAACTAAGATACAATCCTAACATACACAATGCTATGGAATGACATGCCTCGAAATACATGCACACAGGCACGCAAACCGAGGAAATGCATGAATGCGATCTAAGATGCAACCTAGTATGCACTATGCTGTAAAAATGAGATGTCTCGAAATACGTGCACACAGGCACGCAAACCGAGAAAATGACATACGCAATGTAAATGACATGGAAATGTGATATGGGCTTGCACTAACATGAGAGAGCCTCAGCCACGCTCACATAAGAGGCCGATGGATGAAAATGGAGTGCCTCGAAATGCGTGCACACAGGCACGCTAACCGAGGTAATGGTATACGCAATGCAAATGACAAGGAAATATGATATGGGCTTACACTAACATGAGAGAGCCTCAGCCACACTCACATAAGAGGTCGATGGATGAAAATGAAGTGCCTCGAAACGCGTGCACACGGACACGCAAATCAAGGCAATGGCATATGCAATGCAATAATGGGCTTACACCAACATGAGAGAGCCTCAGCCACACTCACATAGGAGGCCAATGGATGAAAATGAAGTGCCTCGAAATGCGTACACACGGGCACGCAAACCGAGGCAATGGCATACGCAATGCAATATGGCTAAAATGGCATATAGAATGCAACATGGACTTATACTAACATGAGAGAGCCTTAGCCGCACTCACATAAGAGGCCGATGGATGAAAATGAAGTGTCTCGAAACGCGTGCACACGGGCACGCAAATCGCGGCAATGGCATACGCAATGCAATATGGCTAAAATGGCATATAGAATGCAACATGGACTTACACTAACATGAGAGAGCCTCAGCCACACTAACATAAGAGGCCGATGGATGAAAATGAAATGCCTCGAAACGCGTGCACACGGGCACGCAAATCGAGGCAATGGCATACGCAATGCAATATGGCTAAAATGGCATATAGAATGCAACAGGGACTTACACTAACATGAGAGAGCCTCAGCCACACTCACATAAGAGGCCGATGGATGAAAATGAAGTTCCTCGAAATGCGTGCACACGGGCACGCAAATCGAGGCAATGGCATATGCAATGCAATGGCATGGAAAATGATATGCAAACATGCTAATGGGATTTTAGCACTGAAAAGTGGGGAAAACAGCCCCGAAATGAGGCGAAAACACACCCGATGCATGGAATAGTCCCGAAACATGAATTTTGGGACCCGAAATGGCCTATAGCTATACCAAACATGCACAATATGGATATGCAATGAAAACACAGTAGCAAGGAAGCCCCAAAATAAGCATTTTTATAGTTCAAAGCATGGCCAAAAAGCTAGCAGAAATAGGGCAAAACTAGCATGCAAAAATGGCCCTAAATGTGAGGTTATGAAGCAACTCACAGCTGCTGACCTCAAACAGGTTAGGGCCCTTCAACAACATTGAAGAGGGGCCCAAAATAAGCCACTTTACAGAACTGTAAAAACCCCAAAAACAAACATAGGCATGGCTAAGCTCTTATGCAAGAAAATGGGCCAAAAGGTGGCCAAAGTGGCAAGTAGTATATGCAAAGCCCAAACTGAAAAATGTCCTTCTACAACATTGAAGAGGGACCAAAAATATGCACATTTACAGGTTATGGAAGCCCCGAAATCAGTATACAACATGCTAGAAATGCAATGCAAAATGAGGCTCAAAAGTGGCTATAACATGAGGTATGCAAAGCATTCACCAAACGAGCAAAGGCCCTTAATAAAACATGTTAAGAAGGTCAAAATAAGGCCACTTTCAGTTCTGATCATGGTCCAAAAATAGAAAAATGATAGGCTAGTGAAGCATGCAAAATATTGACATACAAAGAGGTATTGAAACAAGTGTGAGGTGGGTTTCTCAAATAGGGTTGAACCCTTCAACAAACATGTAGAATAGCTCAAAATAGACCTAGTTTGAGTAAAGGTCGGAGCCTAAAACCATAAGCAAGATGGCTAGAGGAATGGTGCAAAAATGAGCTAGAAAAGAGGGAAAGTGGACTTACCCTTGAAGGCCAATGCTTTTGTTGCTTCTTGGACCAACTTTGATGACTCTAAGCTGCTGGAATTCCTCCCCTTGCTGCTGGAATGGAGTGGTGATGGTAGAGCTTGAAGATGATGAAGAAATGGAGCCCAAAACTTGAAGGAAATGGGGTGATATGTATGTATATGCTCCAACCAATTCTTCTAACCTTCCCTCTTGAGTTGGGAGGCCAGCAATATATGCAAGAGAGGGAGAGAAGAGTCTAGGCAAAAGTGGAGGGAAATGAGCCTTCTTTTCCCTCCAAAAGGGTCCCCCGGATATAGATATTTTTGGGGGAAAACCAAGGCATAGCTGGAAAGCACACACAGTGAGGAACATGGCCGGCCACCTTTTGGAGTTGCAGGTGGCCGGCCGGCCACTTCCCCTAGCCGGCCGGCTAGGTCAAAGGGAAAAAAGTGGCCGGCCACCCCCTAGGATGAAGCCCCAGAAGTTAGCTTTCCAATGGCGCAAACCTTGCATTAAAATTCCTCCTGTAGAAAACGTTATGCTCCTTTCCGTGAAGCCGCGCAGATTCGATCCAACCAGACTTCAACCAACCACATCTCCCCCCCCCCCCCCGGACTTGGACTTGGGAGATTCTTGAGTGAAAAATGAAGCCCCGGAAGTAAGCTTTCCAATGGTGGTGGCCTCATATCTTAATTCCTCTTGTGAAAATAGTTACGCCCATTTCGGTGAAGCCGCGCAAATTTTTCTCCTTCCCGGATTCATGCTGAACCACTTTTGACCAAAAAGAGGTTGGCTTTTCAGAAAAATTGCTAGCCTCCCACCCTCCTACAAGCTTTCTAACAGTGAAAATAAGGTCTCCACCAAAAATGAGCCCAAACCGATGCAAAATGAAGGTTCGGGGGCCGAAACGCGCAGCCCGAGGCCCCGAAAACTGGCTGTTAGGCACCGGGAGTGGTGTTCGACCACGAAGTGGGTCTCTCAGACCTCAGTGTCCCTCAAAAGGGAGAAAATAAGATGTATGCCAAAAATCAGAGCAAATGGAGATGGTTAAGCGGTCCCGAACCGAGGCACACGGCTTGACGGTTACGAAAACCGGGAACCAGGCTCCGAAATGGGAAAAATGGCCTACAGCCACAAAATGTAGCCCACGGCCACTGAGAGATGGTCTACGGGACCTCTCCCTCTCCTCAGGAAAAGAAACAGAGAAAATCGAGTCTGGTTCGCAAACCGAGGCAAGGCACAGAAGAGGGTTCGGAGTCAAAAATGGGGTGTCTACAGTTGCCCCTCTTTGACAGAACTCGGAAGTCACAAGTGACGGGAGTGAATGTCAAAGCCCAGAGACGACCTATTTTTGACAAGGCCGAAGACTTAGACAAACGTACAAGATGAACAGAGATCTGCCTGCAGGCATGCCCGCAGGCAAGGGGGGCAAAATGCAAAATGATATGCAAGAAGATTTTGAAGATTGGACTTATACGTTACGCGAAGCCGGTTTTGAAAGTTGGACTTATACGCTACGCGAAGCCGGTTTTGAAAGTTGGACTTATACACTACGCGAAGCCGGTTATCACTCATGATCATGCAAAGAGAGCTGTAATGAAGCAAATATGCGACAATTTTAAGCAAGTGAATACAAATCTAACTACATTTCATGCAGAAAGGATGTAAGAAAATTATGCAATTCTCACTGCGTCTCACGCAGAGAAGGCTAAAAGCGACTACTGAGAAAACCCGGAGTCTTACACACAACATCTCTCTGCGTATCACACATAGGAGAGGAAGAAGGTAAACCTCTCAGCGTATCACACGCAAAAGAGGAAAGGCAAATTTCTCAGCGTATCACACGCAAGAGAAAACCTCTCAGCATATCACACGCAAGAGAGAAAAGGGAAATTTCTCAGCGTATCACACGCAAGAGAAAACCTCTCAGCATATCACATCCAAGAGAGAAAAGATAAATTTCTCAGCGTATCACACGCAAGAGAAAACCTCTCAGCATATCACATGCAAGAGAGAAAAGATAAATTTCTCAGCGTATCACACGCAAGAGAAAACCTCTCAGCATATCATATGCAAGAGAGAAAAGAGAAATTTCTCAGCGTATCACACGCAGGAGAAAACCTCTCAGCATATCACATGCAAGAGAGAAAAGATAAATTTCTCAGCGTATCACACGCAAGAGAAAACCTCTCAGCATATCACATGCAAGAGAGAAAAGAGAAATTTCTTAGCGTATCACACGCAAGAGAAAACCTCTCAGCATATCACATGCAAGAGAGAAAAGATAAATTTCTCAGCATATCACACGCAAGAGAAAACCTCTCAGCATATCATATGCAAGAGAGAAAAGAGAAATTTCTCAACGTATCACACGCACGAGAAAACCTCTCAGCATATCACATGCAAGAGAGAAAAGATAAATTTCTCAGCGTATCACACGCAAGAAAAAACCTCTCAGCATATCACATGCAAGAGAGAAAAGATAAATTTCTCAGCGTATCACACGCAAGAGAAAACCTCTCAGCATATCACATGCAAGAGAGAAAAGGGATGAATGAACACGGGAACTCATCCGAATGTTCGAAACCAAAGATGCCCTAACGCATCGCATGCGAGAGGAGAAAAGACGACAATTGTAAGTGAAAAGGTGCATAACGACGCAGGTGGAGTGTACATAACAATGCAAGTAATGAGCATAATAATTCCAGATACAATGCTAGATAAATGTGCATAACAATGCAACGAATGATCATAACGATGCTAGATAGATGCGCATAACAATGTAAGGAATGAGCATAACAATGCTAGATAGCTGTGCATAACAATGCAATGAATGAGCATAACAATGCTAGATAGATGTGCATAACAATGCAATGAATGAGCATAACAATGCTAGATAGATGTGCATAACAATGCAACGAATGAGCATAACAATGCCAGTGGAACGCGCGTGACAACACCCGTTTGAAACAAAAATACCGAATAAGGGAATACAAGCCTTAAGTAGACCAAATTCCAAACGCAACCTCCGATTTACCTCTCGGAGGGGTCACGATATATTCCAAAAAGGATACACCTCGTGCATGCCGACTGACGATGAGCTACACATCGAAGACATGAGTTGAAAATTCCGCATAAACATTTTGAGCTGAAAAGAGTGGGTTCTCCTTGCACTTTCTTGATTGTACTTCCAAACCGCAGTTACTACCTTTCCTTCCTGGCCATGTTCACAACTTTCCCTATTCTCCTACGGGGTGACAGACTAGGTTGATTCAGTATCCAGAATCGAGGCGCATTCACATGCTATCTCAATCTATGGGGCTGCCATACAGATTTCAAGCCGAGGATAGACCCCTGGGTATTTAAACCAGACTTTAGTCTCGGAAATTCCGAACCTTTGCGTTCTAGGCAATAGCCGTCCGAACTCTAGTTTCCACCGTCGCAGTTGGTCTCCTAGGAACTCATTGCAAACACAGCCAAGATGCATCTGGCAGGGGCTGGTTTTCTGAGGGAGCACTTCGATTGCCATTTTGGCTTGAAGCAGACTTGATCTTGAGCTTGAGGTAGAGGCACATTCATACTTCGGAGTTTTGGCAAGACTTGAAGAGGTACACACAGAATGTAGTCTCGGAACTTACTGAAGTTGAAACAAACTCAGATACCCGACATTTTCCTCTTTTGCTTTTGCTTTGCAGTCCGGAACCATATATAGCTTCAGATAGGTCCTAGTTCTACTGTTCTCACATGACCTGGGTTGAATCCTGCGATTTTATGAAAGAACAAATTTTGTTTTGTACAAATGTGGAGAATGGCATGGCACTCGGAGCACAAAACGATTTTATTGTGGAATTGATAAATGAGCTCTTGACCGGGTATCGAGCCTACGACTGAACACAGCAAGACAACTCAACACGGAAATAAAAGGCACACAACCGAAACACCACTCAACAAAGGAAAAACAAAGTAAAACAACCTAAACACATCGAGACACGCTCGGAACGACTTAAAGCAAGAATCGAGACAAACAAAACAAAAGACACGACACACAGACGTGCACAGGGAGCCTGTTTCACCGGGTATTGTTCCCCACCCTCTCTCATTTGTGATCCTCACATCACTCGGCCCTCAAGCTCTATTTTTCTGAAAAAGCCCTTTTCTCACTTTTTCTCTCATCGCACATCTCTCTATTCTTCAATCTCTCATTTTTCATCCCTCCCCCGGGTGGTTGATGGATGAACAGCAAATTGTGGGCTCGTACCCCTAGCATTCTGCTAGATTCTCTTTCTTCCACTCATAGCTAGCGAATTCCTCCCACGGAAAGGTTGCGCTACAACTGGGTGTGTAACAAATCTGCAGCTAACATCAGTTGATGATGCTTTGCTGGGGAGTTTGGACGTGATAAGATCTGTCCAGATGATGGAGTGGAATATCTTGCCCCATTCTAGTTCGTGCTTCGCACTTTGCTTGATACCTCGTTGCTTGGAGGATATGAGAGCTTTCTGCCCTTTGTTGTGCCCTTTTCTGGCGAATACGGTGCCCTTTCCGACAAGTAGAGTGCCCTTTCCGGCAAGTATTTTGACAAAGGGGAAAAAACAGAACACCTGACTCAACTGTGCCCTTAGTTCATCATTTTGACCATTTTTGTTTTAGTTTTCTCCTAAAAAATTTTGACCAAAATGAGAGTTAGATTAACGCGCTTGTTCGATTTTCTGATTTAAAATCATGCAAGTTAGGCTATGAGCACTGAAAATTTTCCTCTTTTGGGTCCAAGAAATGGTCCAGTTTTAAAAATGGAATACTTTTCGAGAAGATTAGTCAACCTTAGTAAAAATTCTCAAAAACTATTTTTGCAAATGACCACTGCTCAACGAGTACGGAACCTACTCTCGAGATGCACAACCTCGAATTTGAAGGAAGATTGCCCCTTGCTTGAGGGGAACTGCATGGCAACGGAAAGTTGCCCCTTGTTTGAACGGCACCACGGCGCATTGAATGGCAACGGAAAGTTGCCCCTTGTTTGAACGGCGCCACGGCGCATTGAATGGCAACGGAAAGTTGCCCCTTGTTTGGATGGCACCGCAGCGCATCTAATGGCAACGGAAAGTTGCCCCTTGTTTGGATGGCACCGCAGTGCATTGTAGGCAGTCCTCAGAGCGATGAACACAACCAAACTCTCGGATACAGAGAAAGCGAAGATGATCAGAACCATTGCATAGACACAATCGAATTGTTTTACGGCTGGACTTCAGAATGAAGTTGCCTACGTATCCCAAAGATGGGAATCAAGCCTTACGTAGTTCGGGGTTAAGGTACACTCGGGTATTAACCTCTCCTTTTTAGACTCTAACTTTTGCCAAGGCGCCCGTTGCAGGTTTTCGACCTTGCGAGCTTTGTTCTTCTTTTCTTTTCAATTCTTTTCATTTCTTTTCCTTTTTTTTTTTTGATTTTCTTTTTTGTTCTTTTCTTTGCATATTTCTTTTTTGTTCTCTTTTTTGTATTTTTCTCTTGCTCTAACTTTTGCCTGGGTCGCCCTTCCGTGTTTTCGGCCCAGCGAGCCTCTCAAGGGTAAAAGTGTAGCTTTGTCCATGTCAAATGGTTTTGAGATCCTGAAGTCATCTGAATCCAGGAGAATGGCTGTTGTTTTGCTTTGTAAGCTTCTTCTGATGAGATCTGACCTTCTTGACCTGACTTTCCTGGCCTCTTGTTCGAGGGCTGCTTCAAATCCGGCCACACAGGCCTCACATCATAGTTGACCGTTGAACCTTCTGAATTCAAGTTTCAAGGTTTGGAAGCAAAGGGGTTGAGTCTCGAGGCTAAGAGCGATCCTAGGCTGCACAATCTCAGGAGCGATTCCACACAGGTCCTCGCAGGACCGCGCAAAACATATTTGAAATCTTTTAAGAAAGCGACCAGTCGCTCGCGCTGAAGACAGTGTAGAACCAATCTGGATCAAGCCAGGATCCTTCTCAGTACTCACGCTAACAAGCATGATTCCATTTGTTAAAGGCTTAGCACGCCTCTCTTTCTCTCAAATGATCAAATTTTTGCAAAACCCGAGGAATTACTTCCTCTTCGTTTTCACCGCAGTGTTCAAAAAGTTTTGAAAAACTTAGGTCAATGCAATGATTTTGGGGTGCAGAAGAGTAGGCAAAAAGTACCGCCGTTTCATTCAAACTTTCTGGCACAATTGGCACACGGCCGAGGCAAACACAAGAGTGTGAAAAACCACTGCTGTTTCATTCAGAATCTGTTGGCACAACTGGCTCCCTGACAGAAACAGACTCAAAACAAAACGAAAAGACAAACACAAAACAAAATGGTGATGCCCGAGGCAACACCCCCTAGAATCACCTGACTCCTATACAACAGGACTGACTCGATACAACAAGACAGACCCAAAACAAAAGAGACTGACTCAAAACAAAACGACAGACTCAAAACAAAACGACAAGACTGCCTCAATACCCAAGTCAGAATGTAGCATTCGCCAACTGCTCAAAACGGTGCGTGCCATACGCCATATCTGGAGTAAACTGAGCGCCGCCCGCAGGTGGTTCATCCCTCGATCACATCACATTATCCCCTACAAGTTCACTGATCAAGTGCCGATAGACTTTGTAGGACCTGGTGCGGGGATGACCCCATTGTTGATCAGATCTTGTATTTCGTGGCGGAGGCGAAAGCACATGTCAGTGTCATGGCCAGCTCGCTGATGGAAGGCACAGTAGTCGGTTGGGTTGTGTGAGAGAGGGAGGTTCTTTGGTAATAGCTGCGGTTCCAGGGGCTTCAGATGCCCTTTCTTGATCAAAACCCCTAGAGCCTTTGACAAAAGCGTATAAAGTGGGGTGAAAACTTTCTCGGCTTGGGGTGGATATTTGGCTGCTTGCGAGCTACTCCCGAATGCACCGGTGAAAGGGGTAGCCTTTTTTGATGTGGTGGTGGTGACCGTGCCCACTTCAGAAGATCTTGCAGCTGCATCACCACTGGTGGTCGCATTCGAACTGCGGGTAAACGCCCTCCTGGGCTGCTCCTTCTCCTGGTCAATGGGGCCCTGCTTCATAGCATCCTTGATCTGTACTCCCATCTCATGTAAGTCTGAAAAGGTGGGGAAGGGGAGAACGATCATTTTCTGCATGAGCTTGGGCTGGAGATTGCGCACAATCATCCGAATTTGATCTTTGTCAGTGGGCCTAAGGGTCATCATTGAAGCCTTGGCCCTCCAGCGGGCTACGAATTCTGAGAAGCTCTCCTTCGGCTCCTGCCTCATTGTCTCAAGATCACGGGTCGTAATCTCGATTTGGGTATTGTATGAATATTGTGCGACGAAGGCCTCGGCCATCTCCTCCCAGCTTCGTTTCACTGAATCCTCTAATTTGGCATACCAGGTGACTGCAATGCCAGACAAGGTCCTACCAAAAAGGGAGATCTTCTGTAATCTCGTCAAGCCCATCGGGCGCAAAACATCTGAAAACAAACTCAGGTGGACCATGGGATCTCCTGACCCATCAAAACGGTCGATGTGAGGCATCTTGAACCTGTCCGGCAGAGTTACAG
Organism: Camellia sinensis; assembly: GCF_055761805.1. Classification (NCBI taxonomy): domain Eukaryota; kingdom Viridiplantae; phylum Streptophyta; class Magnoliopsida; order Ericales; family Theaceae; genus Camellia; species Camellia sinensis. The sequence goes on from NC_138965.1 coordinate 92,185,783, forward strand.
CTGCGTCGGTGTACCCGTCCTCAATGCCCGGGATGGACTTTACCCCTTGGGATTTCTTGAACAACTTTTCAAGCTTGCTCAACTTCAACACTATGGGGTCGACCTCGAACTCGGAGGGAGAGTCTGGTAGATTGGTAGGTGTTTTGGATAGTTGAGGTAAAATTGGGGGTGGAGCCGGCCCGCTTGGAACGTCCGTATAATCCTGGACATTTGGCGTCTCCCCAGGTGCTGGAGCTCCTGCTGGGGGAGGAACTTGTTGTGAAGCGGACGCGCCGCTTTGCTGTTGCAGCTTGATGATGAGCTCGGCCTGCTGAGCCATGATCGCAGCCTGCTGTTTGGCAAATTCCTCATGACGGGCAGCATCCTGCTGCATGAGTTTCATACTTTCTTGCATCTGGCGCATCATTGCCTCCATCCCTGACGTGTTCTGCTGATCCATCTGACTGACTGGTATCTATTCCTGCAGTAGGAACTGAGACCTCAGCCTGACTGTTCACTGGTGGGGTGGATAAGGGCCACTGATCTGGTAACTGCTGAACCGGTGATTTGTGCCCGACTAGCCCTTTTTACCTTGCCTCTGGCGAAGGAACACTGATTGCCCTTGAACTAAATCTCTGACCTGACAAAGTCTATCAGCACAAGTTCGATGAACCTCGGGGGATATCGGAGCCTTCTGAAGCTATAGTTCCAAGACTACCTAGCAAAAGAGAAAACAGACAGCACCTCAGCCTAATTCTATCTGAATATATACGAGCATAGTTGAATGAGTGTACTCTCTACTGAATTCTGCCCCAAAATTCTGCCCCAAATCTGAGTCTGATACCCACAGGTAAAGCTGACTCCCAAATACTGATAGTAATGCCCGCAGGCCTGATGCCCAGACTTGCAAACTGATACATGCATTCCTGTAGAGACGCACTCTAAAAGCACATAGCAGACAAGTGAGAGCCAAAACACCCCTATGTTGGGTAGGGTTTCCCTGTCCTATTTTGTCAGGAGCTAGGGTTTCACTACGCACGCAGCGGTTTCAAACAACCTACAATCGGGTAAGCAACCTGTCCTAGTTTGGAATGGTCACTATGGATTCCGAATATGCACTAGGTCGAATGGCCAAAGAGGGTGCCCCGGTAAAACCGGGGTTTGTGTTCCCATACTGGCAGAGCCCACAACCGGTCAGCCTTATGGTCATGCCTTGACAAGACAAGCCTCCGGCAAACCGTTCAGGAATAGCAGATGGCAAACACGGTGTCCTAGGCGCACCAATGCAAATGCAATGCAAAGAATCACACAAGTGTAGTCAAAAACAGATATCATGAGTTCGAGTCAAGTTCTCTAAATCCCCAGCAGAGTCGCCAGAAACTGTAGACGTCCCCGAACGCACCGGGAGGAACGAGCTCCCGTTCCGTTCATTTAGGGGTCACTACAGCTCAGGACTCTCAAATTTGTCACGGTTCTAAGTCTGAACCAAAGAGTCCAAATCTGGCAAATCGTTTTGAGAAAACAGATTTTGAAAGAAGTGCCAAACATGGACTGCTTTGCCAGATACAGAGTCGCCACCTAAATGTTTTTTAATGGGAAATTTAGGAAACCCTGACTCGGTGCCAAAGGCCATGTGTCCGTCATCACCAAAGTTGCCTCGGCTCGGGAACTTGGGTACGATTGGGGAATGTCACTTCGTGAGCACCCCCGCTCGCCCGATCAAAGATCGGCCTCTACTAACCATGATATCTATTTTTGAAAACATTGTATGTTCTTATTCCGGTTTATTAGCCTAGATTACTATGTGATGCGCACAACATACAAGTATAGACTGGATCGCCCGAATTGGAACAAAACATTTCATGCTTGTTTATTTGAAAGATGGTTTGCTACTCGCAAGTAGGCTTAAAATGCAGATTTTGCCACCCGCATGTGGGATTAGAAAAGATGGTTTTGCCACTATCTAGTGGGCTTAAAACATTTGATGATTTATTCCAATCCAACTAACCTAACCTTCACCCACAAGCATTCAGGCAGTTATATCACATAAGCATATTGCCTCATGGTAAGCATGCTATCATGGCATTCACTCACACGCATACAAGGATGCTAAAGCATAAAGCTTACCGGGTACTCCAAGCTAAAAACAAACATTTATTAGAAATCCATGCATGAATCCTAAGTATACAGAAATGCCTAATGCAACACATGCAAAATGCAACTATAGCAGGCTCGGCTATTCTAAGATGGCATATGAAATGCTACAACTATCATGTATTCAATTTGGAATTGAAAGTACAATGCAGTTAGTATGATGCGCCGAGCCCGGTGCATGCAATACAGATGAATGAATGCAAACATGCTATCATACTGTATGCTAATTGAAACATGCCCTAATCTAACCATCGTAAGCGGATAAATAAAAGGGAGAAAGACGTGGGGATGGAAGACATACAACACACACACGCACACTTATTATAGCATTGCCCTCGCGCAGAGGGTCCAAATAAATATACAGTCCCGAATAAAGGAATAATACAGTCCAAATAATGCAGTCCAAATAATATACAAATTCCTAATTAATTAACAAATTAACTAAGAAAATAAATAAAACTGGCATGCAAGCCAGGGACTGCCTTGCTTCTGATGGATGACGCATGTCCGGGTTGTCTTGCGCGGAAATCCACCGGGATGCCCCAATTAGCCTCTGTTTAGCAGTTATTCTTGGAAAGCGTGCCAAGCTCTGAAAAGTTACTGATTCTTCATTTTGCTGCAACAGAGAGCAGGAAAGGGGCATAGCAATGTATTTTCACAGATATACGCATGCCTCGATCCTCGTACCACCAATCACGCATACCGAGGCATGATGGCCGAGGAGTCGAATTGCACAACTCAATATAGAATGAATGCACACGAAAACACAACAAGACCTAACTCCATCATGGATGATCCGGAGTGTCGGTGACTGGGGAATTGAGACACGTTCCGTCACTCGGAGTACGAAACGCACCTCGTTTCCCGTGCCCGGGCTAACTCCTATCCCGAATACGATGCAATATGCATGACATGCATGAAATGCAACTAAGATACAATCCTAACATACACAATGCTATGGAATGACATGCCTCGAAATGCGTACACACGGGCACGCAAACTGAGGAAATGCATGAATGCGATCTAAGATACAACCTAGTATGCACTATGCTGTAAAAATGAGATGTCTCGAAATGGGTGCACACGGGCACGCAAATCGAGAAAATGACATACGCAATGTAAATGACATGGAAATGTGATATGGGCTTGCACTAACATGAGAGAGCCTCAGCCATGCTCACATAAGAGGCCGATGGATGAAAATGGAGTGCCTCGAAATGCGTGCACACGGGCACGCAAACCGAGACAATGGTATACGCAATGCAAATGACATGGAAATATGATATGGGCTTACACTAACATGAGAGAGCCTCAGCCACACTCACATAAGAGGCCGATGGATGAAAATGAAATGCCTCGAAACGCGTGCACACAGACACGCAAATCGAGGCAATGGCATATGCAATGCAATAATGGGCTTACACCAACATGAGAGAGCCTCAGCCACACTCACATAGGAGGCCAATGGATGAAAATGAAGTGCCTCGAAATGCGTGCACACGGGCACGCAAACCGAGGCAATGGCATACGCAATGCAATATGGCTAAAATGGCATATAGAATGCAACATGGACTTATACTAACATGAGAGAGCCTCAGCCGCACTCACATAAGAGGCCGATGGATGAAAATGAAGTGCCTCGAAACGCGTGCACACGGGCACGCAAATCGAGGCAATGGCATACACAATGCAATATGGCTAAAATGGCATATAGAATGCAACATGGACTTACACTAACATGAGAGAGCCTCAGCCACACTCACATAAGAGGCCGATGGATGAAAATGAAGTGCCTCGAAACGCGTGCACACGGGCACGCAAATCGAGGCAGTGGCATACGCAATGCAATATGGCTAAAATGGCATATAGAATGCAACATGGACTTACACTAACATGAGAGAGCCTCAGCCACACTCACATAAGAGGCCGATGGATGAAAATGAAGTGCCTCGAAATGCGTGCACACGGGCACGCAAATCGAGGCAATGGCATATGCAATGCAATGGCATGGAAAATGATATGCAAACATGCTAATGGGATTTCAGCGCTGAAAAGTGGGGGAAAATAGCCCCGAAATGAGGCGAAAACGCACCCGATGCATGGAATAGTCCCGAAACATGAATTTTGGGACCCGAAATGGCCTATAGCTATACCAAACATGCACAATATGGATATGCAATGAAAAGAAAGTAGCAAGTCAGCCCCAAAATAATCATTTTTACAGTTCAAAGCATGGCCAAACAGCTAGCAGAAACAGGGCAAAACTAGCATGCAAAAATGGCCCTAAATGTGAGGTTATGAAGCAACTCACATTTGCTGACCTCAAACAGGTTAGGGCCCTTCAACAACATTGAAGAGGGGCCCAAAATAAGCCACTTTACAGAACTGTAAAAACCCCAAAAACAAACATAGGTATGGCTAAGCTCTTATGCAAGAAAATGGGCCAAAAGGTGGCCAAAGAGGCAAGTAGTATATGCAAAGCCCAAAATGAAAAATGTCCTTCTACAACATTGAAGAGGGACCAAAAATATGCACATTTACAGTTTATGGAAGCCCCGAAATCAGTATACAACATGCTAGAAATGCAATGCAAAATGAGGCTCAAAAGTGGCTATAACATGAGGTATGCAAAGCCCTTAATAAAATTGGCTATAACATGGCTATAACATTCACCAAACGAGCAAAGACCCTTAATAAAACATGTTAAAAAGGTCAAAATAAGGCCACTTTCAGTTCTGATCATGGTCCAAAAATAGAAAAATGATAGGCTAGTGAAGCATGCAAAATATTGACATACAAAGAGGTATTGAAACAAGTGTGAGGTGGGGTTCTCAAATAGGGTTGAACCCTTCAACAAACATGTAGAATAGCTCAAAATAGACCTAGTTTGAGTTAAGGTCGGAGCCTAAAACCGTAAGCAAGATGGCTAGAGGAATGGTGCAAAAATGAGCTAGAAAAGAGGGAAAGTGGACTTACCCTTGACGGCCAATGCTTTTGTTGCTTCTTGGACCAACTTTGATGACTCTAAGCTGCTGGAATTCCTCCCCTTGCTTCTGGAATGGAGTGGTGATGGTAGAGCTTGAAGATGATGAAGAAATGGAGCCCAAAACTTGAAGGAAATGGGGTGACATGTATGTATATGCTCCAACCAATTCTTCTAACCTTCCCTCTTGAGTTGGGAGGCCAGCAATATATGCAAGAGAGGGAGAGAAGAGTCTAGGCAAAAGTGGAGGGAAATGAGCTTTCTTTTTCCTCCAAAAGGGTCCCCCGGATATAGATATTTTTGGGGGAAAACCAAGGCACAGCTGGAAAGCACACACAGTGAGGAACATGGCCGGCCACCTTTTGGAGTTGCAGGTGGCTGGCCGGCCACTTCCCCTAGCCGGCCGGCTAGGTCAAAGGGAAAAAAGTGGCTGGCCACCCCCTAGGATGAAGCCCCAAAAGTTAGCTTTCCAATGGCGCAAACCTTGCATTAAAATTCCTCCTGTAGAAAAAGTTATGCCCTTTTCCGTGAAGCCGCGCAGATTCGATCCAACCAGACTTCAACCAACCACATCTCCCCCCCCCCCCGGACTTGGACTTGGGAGATTCTTGAGTGAAAAATGAAGCCCTGGAAGTAAGCTTTCCAATGGTGATGGCCTCATATCTTAATTCCTCTTGTGCAAAGAGTTACGCCCGTTTCGGTGAAGCCGCGCAAATTTTTCTCCTTCCCGGATTCATGCTGAACCACTTTTGACCAAAAAGAAGTTGGCTTTTCAGAAAAATTGTTGGCCTCCCACCCTCCTACAAGCTTTCTAACAGTGAAAATAAGGTCTCCGCCAAAAATGAGCCCAAACCGATGCAAAATGAAGGTTCGGGGGCCGAAACGCGCAGCCCGAGGCCCCGAAAACTGGCTGTTAGGCACCGGGAGTGGTGTTCGACCACGAAGTGGGTCTCTCAGACCTCAGTGTCCCTCAAAAGGGAGAAAATAAGATGTATGCCAAAAATCAGAGCAAATGGAGATGGTTAAGCGGTCCCGAACCGAGGCACACGGCCTGACGGTTCCGAAAACCGGGAACCGGGCTCCGAAATGGGAAAAATGGCCTACAGCCACAAAATGTAGCCCACGGCCACTGAAAGATGGTCTACGGGACCTCTCCCTCCCCTCAGGAAAAGAAACAGAGAAAACCGAGTCTGGTTCGCAAATCGAGGCAAGGCACAGAAGAGGGTTCGGAAATCCGGAGGCAGGGCTCACGGCCGCGACTCTGAGACTTCTGAACGAGCGCGATATGCAACATCACCAAGCGCTCAATTGGTGACGTCTGAGTCTTAAGGTCAGTCAAAAATGGGGTGTCTACACGGTGTATGTTCCCTCTCTATGGGTGAAACAGAACCCTGATCCCTACTGTACACAGGTGGGGTAGATAAAGCCCTCTGTACTAACTGTTGAACTGATGCCCTCTGCCTAGCTGTCCTCCGTCTAGTAACCGGGGGTAGAGAGTGGTACACTGGTTGTCCGTCTACCAGATCCTCAGATCGATGGAGCCGACGACCTCTAATCCAGAGTGCTTGGGGAATATCTACCGGGTTGGAAGCAATGGTGCTAAACTACCTAGCAAAAAGATAAATAAAGCAATAAATAAACAAACAACTGGACAGCACAACGGCGTAAAATAAACACATACAACGCACAGTTGGGTATTCATAATACACAGTCGGTAGGCCGAACACACTGTTCCTCGATACTGATCATTGTTCCCCTAAATCAAACTTGACATCCGCGGATAACCGATTCCTCAACAACACTGATACTGGTGCCCTCGGGCCTAATACTCAATCTTGCAAACTGATATGTACGTTCCTGTAGAGATACACTTTAAAAGCATATAGCAAGTAAAGAGAGCCAAAACACCCCTATGTTGGGGTAGGGTTTCCTTGTCCTATTTTGTCAGGAGCTAGGGTTCCACTATGCACGCAGTAGTTTTCAAACAACCTAACATCGGGTAAGCAACATGTCCTAGCTTGGAATGATCACTATGGATTTCGATATGCACTAGGTCGAATGGTCGAAAAGGGTGCCCTGATAAAACCGGGGTTTGTGTTCCCATACTGTCAGAGCCCATAACCGGTCAGCCTTATGGTCATGCCTTGACAAGACAAGCCTCCGGCAAACCGTTTAGGAATGGCCGATGGCAAACACGGTGTCTTAGGCGCACCAATGCAAATGCAATGCAAAGAGACACATAAATGAAATCAAACCAGGATATCACGAGTTCGAGTCAAGCTCTCTAACTCCCCAGCAGAGTCGCCAGAAACTGTAGACGTCCCCGAGCACCCCGGGAGGATGAGTCCCGTTCTGTTCATTTTGGGTTCACTACAGTTCGGACTCTCAATTTGTCACGGTTCTAAATTTGAACCAAAGAGTCCAAATCCGGCAAATCGTTTTGAGAAAACAGATTTTGAAAGAAATGCCAAACATGGACTGCTTTGCCAGATACAGAGTTGCCACCTAAATATTTTTTTATAGGGGGATTTAGGAAACCCTGACTCGGTGCCAAAGGCCACGTGTCCGTCATCACCAAAGTTGCCTCGGCTCGGGAACTTGGGTACGATTGGGGAAGGTCAGCTATGAGCACCCCCTCTCGCCCGATCCGAAGATCGGCCTCTACTAACCGTGATATCCGTTTTTGAAAACGTTATGTGTTCTTATTCCAGTTATTAGCCTAGAATTACTATGTTATGCGCACAGCAAACAAGTATAGACTAGATTGCCTAATTTGGAAATAAGCATTGCATATCCGTTTGTCTTAAAAAGCACTTTGGAATTTGCTACTCGCAAGTAGGCTAAAATACGGATTGTAACGAGTTTTTCCAACTCAGACAATCCAACCTTCACCCACAGGCATTCAAGCAGTTATATCACATAAGCAGCTAGCCTCATGATAATCATGCAATTATGGCAACACTCACACGCATGCGGCATGCTAAAGCATAAAAGCTCACCTAGTACTCCAAGCCAAAACAGAAACCAGTTAGTAATCATGTGCATGATCCTAGTTCATATTTGAAATGGCTAATGCAACACATGCAAAGATGCGATCTAAACAGGCTCGGCTATCCTAAACATGGCATGTGAAATGCTGCAACTAACAAATACTCAACTTGGAATTGAAATACAAGTGCAGTTAGCATGATGTACCGAGCCCGGTGCATGCAAGACAAATGTATGAATGCACGCATGCATAGCATAAGGTATGCTAATTTAAATATGCCCTAGTCTACCATCATAAGCGGGTAAATAAAAGGGAAGAAATATGTGGGGTTGGAAGACATACACACACTCACGCACACTTATTACAAAATTGCCCTCGCTCGGAGGGTCCGAATAAATATTACAGTCCGAACAAATAATACTAAATTAAATATTACAAAATTTCTAAGCTAATTAACAAATTAAATGCAAAGAGAAGATGGCCGCAGCCCCTCCCGTCTCGGGATGCGTGAATGATGCATGCTCGGATTTATCTTGCCCCGAAAGCCCGTACCATACCACTGCTGCCTCTGTTTACACTGCCCTGCTTCTCTGAAAATTGCCAAAGTTCTGGGACGGGTCCCCTGAACACTGTGGAACACCATCGGCTGGAGGAAATGTCCACCGGCCATTGAAAATATCCATCGGCTACTGATGAAGTCATTGGCCATTCACCAATGGCCGGTCGGTACTCTATACTGCCGGTCGGCCAAAAAAATCCCTGCAGAATCTGGTTTTTGACAGCAACAAGGACAGACAGTGTATGGCATGGAATTTCAAGCAAGTGTATGCATGGCTACTCTCCCAATCATGTAACAGACTCAAGGGAGTATGGCCCTTGACCCTCGGGCTATCAATTGTGCATTTGATGCATGATAGCCCAAGGAGCCAAGGTTGCAATTCAATGTAAAAATGCATGCAACACACAAATGAGGACCAAGACCCTATCATGCCAAAGTCAAGGGCCTCGGTGACCGAGGGTTGAGGTGTGTTTTGTCACTCGAAGTACAAACACCCCTTATCCCTCAAGTTTGGTTTGACACCCCAAACTAAACAATGTAATGCATGTATGCACTTGTGATTCAAGTTGTACAACATGAAGCTAAGTAAACAAACATGCCAAATGCACAATGCTAGGCATGCAAGGTGTAATGCGATGTATTCAAACGTATGACCTAAAACATGACATGCAACTTAGCCAATAATATGCAATCATGCAAATGAGATACCATAGGTAACATGAATCCAATGCAACATGATCATGCGATGGTGGATCCAAACCACAAAAGGGGGGGGGGACCTCAGCCCACCCAAAACAGTGACCAAAAATGTCCAAAAAAAAAGTGGACAAACACCTGATGCAAACAAGCATGCCAATAGGCCCAAGGACTAAGGCACAGAGTGGAGCACTTTGTTACCACTAACAAGGCCACTCATGGCATGAACTAAGCAACAAAAAAAAGGTTTTTAACATGTGATATGAGTCCTCGTGGCCCCATGATATGGCAGCCCAAATGCTTAAGCATGGTAGCATACACAATGACCACCCTTTAAGGTGCAAAACTACAACACTTCAAGGCAATGAATGAGACGCAAATGATAATGTAAGATCACATTATATGGACTGAAACATGATATTAAATGATGCCGAATCATGATAACAAGCTTATGCTAAGCATGTTGGTGACCCATACAACCAAGGCTTACAAGCCAAAATGCAAAGCAACTATATTAAGCATGCCAAACATGACAAAATTAGTGGCCAACAGACTTTAAGCATGACAAAACATAGCCAAATACTTCACAAGGTTAAGTCAAAACAAGAGGATATGCTAGGCTAAACAAATAGCACACTTCTAGGCAAGATGAAGAATTACAAAGCAAGTATAAAATGCATGCTAAGGGCCAACAAACCACCATTGGACAGAGATACAATATGACCCAAAACACCCAAAAAACTTCTGAAATGGGACCAAAAATAATCAAGCATGCATGTTGCCCTTTTAAACCAAAACAAAGGTAAAAGAAGGACAAAGGGGAGAGAGGTGTCCCTCCCCTACACAAGACTTCAAAATCACTCCATCACCACTGAAAATCCACTGGATTTCAATGGTGAGAAGACCAACACAACAAAGTAAACAAAGCTTAAAGAAAAGGGCACCAAAATAGGCCAAAAGAGGCCTAAGGGGAGGAGTTCGACCCCCAATGCCAAAACACCCTTAATGAAAGATGTTAAGCACAAAAATGCAAGACTTTTTCATGTTAAACACAAAGCCTAAATCAGCATGCAAGACAGGTAGAAAACTAGTGTAAGATTGGGAAAACTAAAGCAAGTGTCTCACCCTTGAAGAAGCCTTGAAGAACAGATGATCCAGCCACTCTCTACTGATCAAAACCAATCCAAAACCTCAACAAACAACCCTCAATGCCTCTCAATCTCGGAGCAAGGTGTAATGGTGTGTGTTTTAGTGCAAAAGTAAGGTCAAAATGCACTTTTAGGCTTCCAAACACACCCTATGGATGAGAGAGAGGGAGATATAGAGAGAGAGGATAATGTATCAGATATATACATATAAAAGCTCTGGCTTTTTTTTTTGTTCAAAATCTCTAATCTCTCCAAAGGAAGAAGAGAGGTGCTTAAATAGGCAAAGGGCCATGACTTAAGCTTCTCAAGGAAGCTAAATGAAAGGGGCAAAGGGTGCAAAGGAGTCTTGGCTTCTTGGAGAAGCTAAAACAGCTGGCCAAGCTTCCCCAAGAAGCTTGGCCAAAGGGTTCAAGCTTCTAGAAGGAAAGGGGGTTCAAAGGCTCACACCAGCCAAAAACTGCACAGGGAGGAGTGAAGGTGCATTCCAGCTGGCACAGCTGGCATGCACCATGCCTCAAGGGTGCAAAGGAGTCACACCGGCCAGCAAAAGAGGTCGCCGGCAGAATAAAGTGCCGGCCGGCCAAATATAGTGCCGACCGGCCATTGATTTTAAGAAACCATGGCCGGTGGCACCCATAAACAGCCGGTGATGCTAGGGGAAGGCCGGTGGAATGTGGGGATGGCCAACAAGCCATTCCCCGCCCTTCAAGGCAAAAACAGAAGTGTTTGGTGCCAAAACCAAACACGGAACAGTCGAGTCGAGAGATCCTGCGGCAAGGCGGGCTGCCAAGGCTTCCGGGAACTCAAGACGAACACAAACAAGGATAATCACCAAGTGTTCCAATAGTGATGTCCAAGTCTTGAGGACGGTCAAAAATGGGGTGTCTACAGTTTGTCAATATGAAAGTCGTTGATCAATCGGTTACCCTCAAATCATCAAGGGAAAAAATACATAAACACCCTCCAATATAAAACACTTTATTTTCTCTTCCTCTCCAAGAATTTGAATGGGTTAAACCCTAAGAATAGCAAACAATGCACTTTATACTAAACAAAGATGCGAACACTGCTCGAGTGCACACTTTATCGCCCAAGCGGTATAACATATTTCTCAGAAGTTCAGAATGTAGGTAGAGATACTAGATGAATCACTTCACTGCTCGATCCTTGTACTTAGTCAACGAAGTGCCAAACAAGGATGGTCAAGTCAAGATACGGAATGTCAGCACAAACTCTCTGCACAGGCACAACTCGGGTTGGATTCGCATCTAAATTCTAATAACCTCACAGATACAATAGAGCAAATACAAATACAATTGAATGGAGTTTTGTTCAACGGGATTGCAAATTACAAAAACTTAATAGTATCAATTTTATTGGTCAGTGAAATTTTATTGACCTTGAGGTAGACTAAAATTCAGTGAAATTTCTTTGATTCTGACCTCGTGCAATTTTATTGGATGTAGACTAAAAGACTCACTAACTATGAGATTCAAAACTTTAATTGACTTTCAATTTTACAACTTTTAATCATTTATTGAAAATTTTCTTATGTTAAAAGTTATGAAATTTCTTTTATATAACTGTGTTAACTCCAAAAATAAAAAAATAAAAAAATAAAAAATAAAAAATAAATCACTAAGCTTTTAGCTATTAATTACAAAAAATTGTTTTCACAATCAGTGAAATTTCATTAACTTAGTAGAGTGAAATTTCAATTTGCCATAGAGTTGCTGGAAAAATGTCACCAGAGTCGACGGTGGTCATCGACAACCGTATGTCGTGGCTAACGACCAAACGTAGTGGCTTGAAATGCCAATGGTAACAGAAGGTGATGGAATAATGAAATTAAAGGTTGTTTCATCCACCAAAAAAAAAAAAATAAAAAAAATAAAAAAAAAAATAATGTGTTTCTAAACTAACAATTATATTTTAATTGTCCTAAAACTAATACGAAACATTTTCTAGGGAGCTGAATATTTTAAACCCTTTAAATATTAATTTTTTTATTTATTATTTGGGCTTTTATATAAGTGATGTGTTTGTGGCCATTTGATGTGATTTTGATCCTTTCTTTCAAACTATAGCAAAACCATGACAACAAAACCCACTCTCTTCCCCTATCTGGTATATAAAAGAGTAATTACAATCATACTTTTTATTTTTTATTAATTAAAATATAAAAAAATAATTATTTATTTTGTCTAATTTCCTTTTTATCTATGAACTCTGATACAATTTTTTATTTTACTTATTTATACACACAAACGGTTTAAGGAGCCTCCCAAGACTTTTTAAATGTAATTAACCTTTAAGAATTTTGTTAAAATAACTATTGTAATAACTAATCCATTACATTGACTAAAATATGATAATATTAATTATAATAACTAACAAACATCGTTGAAGATTTCCTTAGAGAGATGCTCTACGAACTTAACTCTTCCTTTGAACATCTTAACATTTAGAGTAAATTTTCAATTATTAGTTTTTTATTTTTTAATTTTGTCAATATTCTCATTTATTTTATTTTAGTTTCCCCCTTTTTTTTTAAAAAAAAAAAAAAAACTATTTTTCTCTACCAATAAATCATCCCCTCCTTCAATTTCTTCCACAAACCGTTTCACCTTTATATTCTTTAAAAATATATTTGGATAAACAATAAAGATCTTAAAGAATCCGGGGGTGATCCATGGTGAATCGAAAATATATGTTTATTTGATTTTTAATTTATTTTTATTTGTATATATATATTTTTTAAGGAATAATCTAACGGGCACGTCAAATTGTCCAGTTACAAATTATGTTACTTTAGTTTTAATTCAAAACAAGAAAAAGAAAATAAATAAGCTAAAATAGTCTATTGAACATTTATCTTTTTTCATAATATTTCAATCAAACATTAGATTTAATATGAGTCATTTTTTGACATCTAATTGCATGAGAAAATAAATATGGGATACACATTCTTTCTAATCAAATAGTTCTGGGATTATATATTACATGATTAATAATCTAATGAATTACAATCCCTTTTTGTTCAGTCCATCTAGACAAACATGGACTAAATGTGTCTATTAACAAAGCTAACTATGCATTTTGCCTCACAAAGAGTAAATATATATATATATATAATTATTTTTAAATATATATGGCGATTGTTTTAAATATATATGGTCATTTTTTGCTACCAAAACAATTTTAGTCGTCGATTATTTCCCCGACGACCTATTGGCGACTAAATCGGCGACCAAATAAATTAGTCGGCAAAAGTGATTGGCGACTAAAAAATAGGCTTTTGGCTTTTGGCGACTAAAATTTTAGTCGCCAAAATTGAAATTTATTGTAGTGAAAGTAGATGGAGATTATTTTTAAATGGCCAGCAGTGATTTGTACATAGATCAAATTGCAAAGGGGCAAAATGAAATTTATCCAAAACAAAAATATTTACTGACTCTTCGGTAGACCATTGTTAGTAGTGGGTCGGGTTTCAAGCAAAAAAATAGAAACAAATGATAGCATGATCCGTAACCGTTTGCAGACCCATATATTTTGAATTCCAAACACGTAGTTCTGAGGATAAGTCTGGATCGCACACTGGAGATGGAGATTTATATGGTTACACTCCTATATACCTTATATATATTAGCATAAAGCCTGTGTCATGTATAGGAGAGTCAAAATTTTATTTATAAATTAAAAATAATAAAGTCTTTTAAAGTATATATATATACATATATATATATATATATCTTGTACAATTTTGATTTATATTTTTCTTTTTTTTTAATATTTTATTAAAAATATTTAAATTTGAAAGAGAAAAAGAGATGTGATTTTAGTTGTGGTAAGGTGGAGTTAGTAAATTTTGATTATGATAGAGATTTAATGTGGTAATTTTTAGTAGTAAAACATACATCAAAATTAGGCCTTATCTTATTGGGTGTTCTAAATTTTGAACCTTTATGCAATAAGATTTTTTTTTTTCTCCTTAAGTGAACATTGGGTGACATTGTAAATAGTCTCATAATTATGAATTTTTTTAATTTTTTTATATTTATTAAATTTTTTATGATCAAATAGTTATGATTGACATATATAATGAAAGTAGGAAGAGAGAATAAATCTCTCAAAGATATTTTTCATTTCAGTTACATCAATCAACCTTACACAAGTTCACTTATATACACATATGGTTTGCTCTAACTAAGTTTGTTACAGAATCAGTTGAGAATCAATTGTGAATTTGTTACATATACAAATGATCTCATGGACACAGACCATATGCTTGTATTGGTCTCTCATCATGCATACCAATAGCTGATCTGCAATTGCCAAACAAAACAGGTTTAGCAGAGCTCTTATATGCACCTACAGTAGCTAAAGATATAGCAGTTGTAACAGATGTATCAGATGTAGTAGGTGCACCAAATATAGCAAACAGAGTAGTGGTTGGTGCAACTGATATAGTACGTGATGCAGCTGATGTAGATGAAGTTGTGGTTGGTGCAGCTGATGTAGACGAAGTTGGATGGTCTTGAGCTGAAGCTGGGTGGTCTTGAGCTAAACACTTATCAGTCCCCCTCAAGCTGAAAGGTGGGAGACCAACTAAAAGCTTGGATTGAAGAAAAGGAAAACGAGACGCAGGAAGAGATTTGGTAAAAATATCTGCCACCTGATCAGAGGATGCAACATGACAAATCAGAAGTTGCTTAGCTAAGACTTTTTCATGCACAAAATGATAATCGATTTCGATATGCTTTTTCCAAGCGTGAAACACTGGATTAGCAGCAAGAGAAAGAGCAGACAAGTTATCACACTAAAGCACAGGAATTGATGAAGGACATATATGCATATCTTTAAGAAGCATTTGAAGCCAAGCAACTTCAGCACTTGCAAGGGCCATAGCCCTGTATTCGGTTTCAGTAGAAGATCTAGCAACAGTGGGTTGCTTCTTAGCAACCCAAGACACCAAGTTAGGACCTAGGAAAATGCAAAAACCTGAGGTAAAACGCCTATCACAAGGGCTACCAGCCCAGTCAGCATCAGAGAAAACATGAAGATCAAATGCACCAAATGAAAAAGTCAAACCAGACTGTAAAGAACCTTTAACAAAGCGTAACAGACGCTTAACCAGGGCAAAGTGAGCTTGAGAAGGATTATGCATATACTGATAGGCTTGGTTAATAGCGAAAGCCATATCTGGACGAGTAATAGCCAAGTATTGACGTCCACCAACAAGACTGCGATAAAGAGCAGGGTTAGAGAATGGAACATCAGAAGAAGAGACAGTTGGTTTAGTAGAAAGAGGAGAAGAAGCTAGTTTGCAATCTGTCATGCCAGCACGCTTGAGCAAAGTAGAGGCATACTGAGATTGAGACAGAAAATAACCAGAAGAAGTAGAAGTAACAGAGATGCCAAGAAAGTAAGAGAGATTGCCTAATTCCTTAAGACAAAAGGCTGAATGTAACTGAGTAATAAGGTACTTGAGATGAGAAGGAGAACTTCCAGTAATTAGAATATCATCTACATAAACCAGAAGATAGGTTAATGAGGCAGAAGTGGCTTGAACAAATAGAGAATTGTCACAATGACTGTTAACAAAACCAAGGGTAAGCAAGAAATTAGAGAAAGTGGAAAACCAAGCTCGTGGAGCTTGTTTCAAGCCATAGAGAGATTTGTTAAGCTTGCAAACATAGGTAGGAAATTGAGAATGAACAAAGCCAGGAGGCTGAGACATGAAAACATCTTCTTCAAGATTTCCATGAAGGAAAGCATTGGACACATCTAATTGTTGAATAGGCCAGTTATAGTGAAGAGCAATACAAATAAAAACTCTGATTGTAGGTGTAGACAAGCCCGCGGGGGACCTCGCTACAGCTCGGACTCGACTTTCGCAGTCACGGTTCTAAGTCTGAACCAAAGAGTCCAAATCTGGCAAATCGTTTTTAGGAAAACTGATTTTTGAAAGAAGTGCCAAACATGGACTGCTTTGCCAGATACAGAGTCGCCACCTAAATATTTTATTTTGGGAAATTTAGGAAACCCTGACTCGGTGCCAAAAGGCCATGTGTCCGTCATCACCAAAGTTGCCTCGGCTCGGGAACTTAGGTACGATTGGGGAAGGTCACTTCGTGAGCACCCCCGCTCGCCCGGTCATAGACCGGCCTCTACTAACCATGATATCTTTTTTTGAAAACATTGTATGTTCTTATTCCGGTTTATTAGCCTAGGTTACTATGTGATGCGCACAGCAAATAAATATAGACCGGATCGCCTGAATTGGAACAAAACATTTTGTGTTTTTGAAAGAGGTTTTGCTACCCGCAGGTAGGCTTGAAACATTTGATGATTTATTCCAATTCAGATAACCCAACCTTCACCCACAGGCATTCAGGCAGTTATATCATATAAGCACATAGCCTCATGGTAAGCATGCTAGTCATGGCAACACTCACACGCATGCAAGGATGCTAAAGCATAAAACTTACCGAGTACTCCAAGCCAAAACAGACATTCATTAGAAATCCATGCATGAATCCAAAGTATACAGAAATGCCTAATGCAATACATGCAAAATGCAACTATAGCAGGCTCGGCTATTCTAAACATGGCATATGGGATGCTACAACTAACATGTATTCAACTTGGAATTGAAAATACAATGCAGTTAGTATGATGCGCCGAGCCCGGTGCATGCAATACAGATGAATGATGCAAACATGCTGTCATACTGTATGCTGATTTAAACATGCCCTAATCTAACCATCAAAAGCGGATAAATAAAAGGGAGAAAGACGTGGGGTTGGAAGACATACATCACACTCACGCACACTTATTACAGTTGTGCCCTCACTCGGAGGGTCCGAATAAATATACAGTCCCAATATTACAGTCCCAAATAAAAGAATATTACAGTCCAAAATATTACGAAATCCTAATTAATTAAAGAATTAACTAAGAAAAACAAGTAAAACTGGCATGCAAGCCAGGGACTGCCTTGCTTCTGATGGATGATGTATGTCCGGATTGTCTTGCGCGGAAATCCACCGGAATGCCCCAATTAGCCTCTGTTTACACCTGTTTCTTGAAATGCGTGCCAAGCCTCGAAAAGTTGCTGATTCTGCGTTTTGCTGCAACAGAGAGCAGAAAAGGGGCATAGCAATGTATTTGCACAGATATATGCATGTCTCGATCCTCGTGCCACCAATCACGCATACCGAGGCATGATGGCCGAGGAGTCGAAGTGCACAACTCAATATAGGATGAATGCACATGAAATTACAGCTAAAACCTAACTCCATCATGGATAATCCGGAGTGTCGGTGACTGGGGAATTGAGACACATTCCGTCACTCGGAGTACGAAATGTACCTCGTTTCCCGTGCCCGGGCTAACTCCTATTCCGGACACGATGCAATATGCATGATATGCATGAAATGCAACTAAGGTGCAATCCTAACATACACAATGCTATGAAAATGAGATGTCTCGAAATGCGTGCACGCGGGCACGCAAGCCGAGAAAATGGCAGAATGCTATGAAAATGAAATGCCTCGAAGTGCGTGCACACGGGCACGCAAACCGAAAAATGATATGTGTCTCGAAATGCGTGCACGCGGGCATGCAAACCGAGGCGATGATATGTGTCTCGAAATGCGTGCACACGGGCACGCAAACCGAGGCGATGATATGTGTCTCGAAATGTATGCACACAGGCACGCAAACCGAGGCGATGCTATGTGTCTTGAAATGCGTGCACACGAGCACGCAAACCGAGGCGATGATATGTATCTCGAAATGCGTGCACACGGGCACGCAAACCGAGGTGATGATATGTGATACGGAAACATGATATGGACTTATACCAACATGAGTGAGCCTCAGCCACACTCACATAAGATGCCGATGGCAGAAAATGAAGTGCCTCGAAATGCGTGCACACTGGCACGCAAACCGAGGCAATGCAAAATATGATGAAATGACATGGAAAATGACAAATGGACTTATACTAACATGAGAGAGCCTCAGCCACACTCGCATAAGATGCCAATGGCAGAAAATGAAGTGCCTCGAAATGCGTGCACACTGGCACGCAAACCGAGGCGATGCAAAATATGATGAAATGACATGGAAAATGACAAATGGACTTATACTAACATGAGAGAGCCTCAGCCACACTCACATAAGATGCCAATGGCAGAAAATGAAGTGCCTCGAAATGCGTGCACACTGGCACGCAAACCGAGGCGATGCAAAATATGATGAAATGACATGGAAATGATATGCAAGCATGCCAATGGAATTTGAGCAACAAAATATGGGGGAAAACAGTCCCGAAATGAAGCGAAATGACATGAAATGCAAGGAAATGTCCCGAAATGCAATATAAGGCACCCGGAATGGCCTATAGCTATGCCAAACATGCACAATATGAACATGCAATGCAAAGACAGAAGCTAGACAGTCCCAAAAGATGCACTTTCACAGTTATAAACATGGCCAAACAGCAAGTATAGGTAGGGGAAAAATAGCATGCAAGGATAGGGGCCAAAAGAAGGGTAATGAAGCAAGTGATACAAGAAAAACCCAAACTGAAACATTTCCTTCTACAACACTGAAGAGGGACCAAAAATATGAACATTTACAGTATATGGAAGCCTCAAAATCAGTATACAAATATGCTAAACATGTGATGCAAAATGAGGCTCAAAAGGTGCTAAAACATGAAGTATATAAAATAATCACCAAACAGAAAAAAAGTGTTAATGAAACATGAAGTATAGGCCAAAATAAGACCATTTTTAGTTCGGACCAAGGTCCAAAAACAGAAGCAAAGAGGGCTACCAATTTATGCAAAAATGGGGCCAAATAAGGGATATAACTACAAGTGACACATGGAGACACCAAACAATGTTGAGCCCTTCTCCAATGTTGAATATGGGCTCAAAATAAGCCTTATATCAGTTTATAACATGCTCAAAAACAGATTGTTCATGGGCCAAAAATAGCATGCAAAACTATGACATACAAGAGGATCATTGAAGCAAGTGTATTATGGAGGGCTCAAACAGGGTTGAGCCCTTAATGAGAAGTGAAGATGAGCTCAAAAGATGGCCCTTTTCAGTTAGGGCCAGAGCTTGAAACCAAAAAGAAGTGAGGCTTAGAAATAGATCAAGAAAAAGGGTCAAAAGGGTAAAAGTGTTACTTATCCTTGAAGATTCAAACTTTTGTTGCTTTTTGGATGGATTTGCAGCTTCTTTAGCCTTCAAGAATCCTTCCTTGTTGCTGGAAATGAGATGGTGGTGGTAGAGCTTGGTGGTGTAGAAGGAAGGATGGTTAGGGACTTAGGGTTTTTTGAAGAATTGAGAAGGAAGAAGATGGAGTTGGCTATGGAAGCTTTTTGGAGAGTTTTTCTAACCCTAACAAAGAAGGCCACTAGCTGGTTATAAGGGTTCAAAAGGGGGTGTAAAGGTGGGGGAGAAGGAGGGCAAAACTCCCCCACAAAATATCCCCCGGATACAGAAAATATCTGGGGGACATTGCCCCACAGCTGTAAAGTGCACAGTGGGAGGAACACGGCCGGCCTCTCACTTTTGCTGGAGGTGGCCGGCCGGCCACACCCCCTAGCCAGCCGACTAGGGGTCAAAAGGGTCAATGTGATTTTCTGGCCGGCCAGATATTGGGGAGGTACCCCTATATGTGTACAACACAACCAAGTGGTTAAAAGTCCGAGAAAGTGGGTCCAAGGGGTTCAACAATGGCTCGGAAAGAGGGGGTCAAAAGGGTCAAGTTGAATTACTGGCCGGCCATGAACTTTTAGGGGCCTCTCAGGTGTATACATCACAGATATGTGGTTGAAAGTTCAAGAAAAAAGGTCCAAGGGGTTCAACATTAGCCCGGAAGAAAGGGGTCAAAAGGGTCAGGTGACCTTAATGGCCGGCCACCAACTTTTAGGGGCCTCCCAGATGTGTAGATCACAGATATGTGGTTGAAAGTTGGCAACACTAGCTCTAAGATATTCAACATTAGCCCGGAAGTGCGAAAAACGGGCGCCGGGAGGCTCCGGAGGAGAGATAACTGGCTGTTGCAACAATTGCTGGCCTCCCACCCTTCAGTGACCTTCCTCATGATAAAACAGAGGTACCTGCCAAAAATGAACGAAAACCGTTGCAAAACGAACGTTCCGGGGCCAAAACACGCAGTTTGGGGTCCCGAAAATGGGCTGTTAAGCACCGAAAATGGTATTCGACCTCGAAGTGGGTTTCTTAGCCCCAGTGTCCCTCAAAAGGGATGAAATAAGATGTATGCCAAAAATCAGAGCAATAGGAGATGGTTAAGCGGTCCCGAACCGAGGCACACGGCCTGACGGTCCCGAAAACCGGGAACCGGACTCCGAAATGGGCAAAATGACCTACGACCACCAAATGTAGCCTACGGACATTGAGAGATGGTCTACGGGACCTCTCCCTCCCCTCAGGAAAAGAAACAGAGAAAACCAAGCCTGGTTCGCAAACCGAGACAGGGCACAGAAGAGGGTTCGGAAGTTCGGAGGCAGGGCTCACGGCCGCGACTCTGAAACTTCTGAACAAGCACATTATGCAACATCACCAAGCGCTCCATCGGTGACGTCTAGGTCTTAAGGTCGGTCAAAAATGGGGTGTCTACAGTTGCCCCTCTTTGACAGAACTCGGAAGTCACAAGTGACGGGAGTGAATGTCAAAGCCCAGAGACGACCCATTTTTGACAAGGCCGAAGACTCAGACAAACATACAAGATAGACAAAGATGTGCCCGCAGGCATGCCCGTAAGCAGGGGGGGCAAAATGCAAATGATATGCAAGAAGCCGAAGGTAACCCAATGATCGTGCAAATGCAGTAAGCTGTAATGAAGCAAGTATTCGCAAATAGATGCAACAATTTTAAGCAAGAATGCAAAGTAACAACTATATTTCATGCAGTTAAGAATGCGGAGGACTATTCAATCCCCGCCACGTCTCACACGGAGAAGATACGATACCTGCGCGATTCGTCTGGTCGCACCAGCCTCAATTGAACCGTACATACAATATCGTGCCTGCAAAAGAGAGAAATTGCAACAAGCACAATATGCTAACAACATGTATTTAATGTGATTCCGAAAGTTCGACACACGCAGTGCCGGTGAGTGAATGCATCGCAATGCAAGAATGGAACATGTGTGACAACGCGTGCTCAAACACAGAGGCATGCCAAATATCAAGAAATGTACATGACAATATGAGTACGCTCATGAGAATGCAAGTTATGTGTATGATAGTACAAAACGAACATGAATAAGGGTGTTCATTTGTCATGAAACAACGAGCACGGAAAAGCGTGTTTCGGCGAAGGTAACTCAATCGCGGCCTCCGATCTGCTTCTTCGAAAGGTTACAATTCATTTAAAAAAAGATATACTTTGATTTCGATAGATGATGATGAGACACACGTCAGAACTTGAAGCCGAAGTCCCGACGGAGCTATTTCGCGACCGGAAGTGTACTTTTCTTGAACTTTTTCAGGTCCCGGGAACTCCGATCTTCCTCAAAATTTGCAGAGAGCTAGGTGAGCATGTGGGGATGATGGCCGGCCGTTTATCTTCCCAAGGGGAGGTGGCCAACCGGTTTCCACAAAAGCTAATGGCTGGCCGGCCATTTCTGCAAAAAGCAGATGGCTGGCCAGCTAGAAAAAGAGGCCGGCCGGCCATGGCCTTTTTCCAGGGGCATTTCGGTCTTTTTCCCTCCTTTTTGCATGCCTCTTCAACCAAGGTTTGAGGCTTATAAAAGGCAGCCGAGCCTCACTTCATTTCTTGCCTCTTTCAACACTTTTCTCTCCAGATCTGAGTTTTACGCACATTTTCCAACGCCCTGCGCAAATTGTTTTCGCAAAAACACTCAGTTTTAAGCACTTTGGAGCGATTAAATTCCGGCTTCGGAGCTTCTTCTTGCATTTTCACCACTTGAGGTAAGTTTATCTTAATATTTGGAATATTTTCTCGGGAGTTGACTTTTGTTGACTTTTTATTTCCGAGAGTTGACTTTTGTTGACTTTCTCCAATTTTTGCTCATTTTGCTCATTTTTGCTCCCCTTTTGCAGATTCTTGAAAATGGCGGGCAATTCTCCTCACGGTGGAGGTTTTCCGGGTGCCGGAGATGATTTCGATCCCATGACTCTACCTCCGAGGACCCGACCTTTCATTCCCGGGAGGTACCGTCCGGCAGCACACGTCCTCCCTCGTGCCGTCTTCCGTCATTTTACCAGTTTTAACGAGAGAGCACCCGTGGATCTGCTTCTCAGAGAGCCAGAGCAGCATCTCTCTCATGAGGCCCGAGAGGTATTTACCTCATCTTCCGCATTTTACATTTCGCACCCTTGCCATGCTCGAACATGCAGTTTAGTTTATGACATAGTACTTTGCTCATATCTTGAACATGTAGTTTCAACACTTGAATTTCTGAACACTCAGCTCATTAATTAATTGCGAACACACAGCCCATATTAGAACACACGGCTCAAACACTGATTTGTCGAACACACAGCCCGAATTCGAAAATGAACACACAGCCCACACTTCAAATTTTCTGAACACGCAGCCCAGGTAGATAGTGAACACGCAGCCCACAATAGTTGAAATTTGAACACGCAGCCCAAACTCTAAATTTTCTGAACACGCAGCCCAGATAGATAGTGAACACGCAGCCCACAATTTAACTGAATTTTGAACACGCAGCCCAAATTTCAAATTTTCTGAACACGCAGCCCAGATAGATAGTGAACACGCAGCCCACAATTTAACTGAATTTTGAACACGCAGCCCAAATTTCAAATTTTCTGAACACGCAGCCCAAGTAGATAGTGAACACGCAGCCCACAATTGACTGAAAGTTGAACACACAGCCCAAATTTCAAATTTTCTAAACACGCAGCCTAGATAGATAGTGAACACGCAGCCTACAATTGACTGAAAGTTGAACACGCAGCCTAAATTTCAAATTTTCTGAACACGCAGCCCAGGTAGATAGTGAACACGCAGCCCACAATTTTAACTGAAGGTTGAACACGCAGCCCAAATTTCAAATTTTCTGAACACGCAGCCCAGGTAGATAGTGAACACGCAGCCCACAATTTTAACTGAAGGTTGAACACGCAGCCCAAATTTCAAATTTTCTGAACACGCAGCCCAGGTAGATAGTGAACACGCAGCCCACAATTTTAACTGAAGGTTGAACACGCAGCCCAAATTTCAAATTTTCTGAACACGCAGCCCAGGTAGATAGTGAACACGCAGCCCACATTTTTAACTGAAGGTTGAACACGCAGCCCAAACTTCAAATTTTCTGAACACGCAGCCCAGGTAGATAGTGAACACGCAGCCCACAATTTTAACTGAAAGTTGAACACGCAGCCCAAACTTCAAATTTTCTGAACACGCAGCCCAGGTAGATAGTGAACACGCAGCCCACAATTAACTGAATTTTGAACACGCAGCCCAAACTTCAAATTTTCTGAACACGCAGCCCAGGTAGATAGAATTTGCATGTAGCTTATTTTAATTCATCGGTATACAGCCCACTTCTTCTTATTGGCACACAGCCCAGTTCATTTCATTGGCACACAGCCCATTTCATCTCATTGGCACACAGCCCATTTCATCTCATTGGCACACAGCCCATTTATTTCATTATTGACACATGTATTCATTCTGAATGCAGGGTAGTTCCCGCAGTGTGCGGGGGTATGGTTCCACTGCTGCGAGGGATTGGTACGCTGAGCTCCCGGAGGGCGTCAGAGACTTGGTAGATTTGGCGGGGTTCGGCCCCTTCTGTGTCGGGTTGTCACGTTGTCCTGCCAGGAGGACGCTGATGGCAGCCTTGGTAGAGAGATGGTGGGACACCACCAATTCCTTTCATTTCTCTGCTACCGGGGACATGACCATGACCCCTTTTGATTTCGCTGTATTGACCGGCCTTGACGTCGGAGGTTGGTCCATCCCCTACGACGAGGACATGGGCGAGTGGGAGGCCGCCTGGACGTATCTGTTGGGGGCTCATCCACCTGTTGACAGGGTCTCTGGGAGAGTCCGATACATTTGGTTCTCTTCCCATTTCCGGCGGGCGGAGATGGTGCCGGAGACTCCGGAGGAGACGGAGCAGTACGCCCGTGGTTTCCTTATGTTCCTCTTCGGGACTACCCTGTTCGCCGACAGAGGGAACACCATTGGGCTATACCTGCTGAGCGCTCTAGTCGACCTATCACAGGTCAGTAGATATGATTGGGGTGGCGCCGGCCTGGCTACCCTTTACTTTTACATGAGCGCGACCTCCCGCGGGCGGGGCGATTTGCTTGGCGGCTACTGGAGAGCCTGGGAGGTACTTTCTGTCCCCTTGCTTTACATTTCCGCTTCTCATTACTTGTACATTGCACTCACAGCGCACTTTTACAGTCTGTATTTTACTCTCAGCATTTCGTACTTACATTCTGCATTGCTTTTCTCAGCTATGGGTTTATGTATACTTCCCATCATTAGCCCCAGAGATGGAGGTAGTAGGGATTCCTGTGACCCCATATTCATTGATATTCGAGGGCCCGCACCGGCCGAGGCCTCGAGAGACCCTCCTTCGCCTGCGACAGTATTTCGACACGGTGCGACATTCAGAGGTACCTCAGAACTTTCAGCTCTTTTCATTTTCATCTTTGATTTGCTCTGTATATTCTTGATTTCTGATTGGTTTATGCATTCATCATCCGCAGATTACATGGCAGCCCTGGGTGTCCCTGGGTGATGGTCTCCGTCTTCAGTATACCGGAGCATCGGACATCTCCCAGTATAGGGTCCTGCTCGAAGGGGCGGTTGGCAGGGTGTGGTTCCTGGGGGAGCGCTTTCTGCGCCAGGTATGGGGCTATCTTTCTCAGGATATTCCTGCAGTACCCCCAGCCAGTATGCGGACTGCTGACAGGCTCTCTTACTCAGAGGTAGTCGGCGCCATGCTGGGCACTGATGCTTTACTGCATGTTGGGGAGGGGGACTACGCCACTTACCGTCACATATACTTGATGCCTCCATTGACGGAAGCTCGTATCCCGATGATGAGGCCTGCCGGTACGTCATCCTCGGACCAGGCTCGGGCTCGAGCTACAGACGTCCCTTCTTCTAGCAGGGCCGGTACATCTAGAGGTGGGAGTAGACCGGTTCCTCTGACTCCGTCGATTCACCCTCATGTCGGATGGCCAGACATGCCTACTGAGTTGATGGCGTGGCAGTATGGGGCTAGCTCCCCGACTCCGATTCCACTAGAGCCTCCGATGCCCAGTGATCGATACGCCATTGATCCGGACTCACCGCCGGTATGCTCCACTTTTTCATTCATCATTCAGATGTTTAGACACCCTTCTGTTTACTAATGATTATGAACTCATTTTTGCAGCCATCGCGAGGATATATGGAGGATGTGGTTGGACTGGTGGCCACACTCGAGGGCATGGTCCTGCGGAGGGAGGCACAGTTGTCTGTCGCAGGCATTCAGGTACCCTTCAGTTTTCTGGCATTTATCATACTTCTGATGACATGCTGATTTCTACTGCATCGATAGACTACTTGTGTAGAGCACATCTAACACACACCTCACTTGGACACTGTATTTATATGCACCCACTTTATGCAGCCTTTGCTTGTATCTGCATCTGATGTATATATTTGGACTGATGCATTTGAATTGAACTCTTTGCTTTCAGATGCCTTCCTGGTCCGGTCAGCCGCAGACCAGGCCACCTGGGCCTCCTTGGGGAGCTGGGCCATCTGGGCCTTTCCATGGAGTTGGGTCACCCGGGCCTTTTCAGGGGGCGGGGTCATCTCGGCCTTCCAGAGGAGCCGGGCCTTCTAGGCCTTCTCGGGGAGCTCGAGGAGGGCCTGTCCGCAGACGCAGGGCTCGCGTCGTGGAGGTGGAGCCTGACGAGGAGGAGGAGGATGCTGAGGAGGAGGAGGAGGCTACCGACCATCAATCAGAGACATTTGCTGAGGAAGGAGGCTCCGACTCAGATGATGATGACGGTGCGGAGATTATCCTGCAAAAGAGGATGAGGCGTGTTTCTCGTTCCCGCTCTCGAGGACTTTGATGCTGCTATTTCCCTGCTTTATTTTTCTTTTTGCTAGTAGTTTGTAGCACTTTGCACATTGTTAGGTAGTTTTATTTTCTGTAAAACTTGTACCTTTGTTTATTGCACAGCATGATGAGATGAAATAGCTTTTGAAAAGATGTTTGTATTTTTAGCATCGTATCGCATCAATTTATTTTGCACAAAAAAGAAATTGAATGGGAATGTGCATTGTGTAATCACCAAGTCAGGTAGTGAACCGACGCAACAAACTAAACAACTTAACTTACTAAGATATAACAGAATCTTTAGCAAGTTTACAACTCGATAAGCAAAATGCAACAACGTAAATAAACAAGACTTTAACAAAGATTGCTTAAACAGAGAGCAATGACTCAAAAACACGAAACACGTCCGCTCGACGAACAACTCGATAAACAAAACAACAACTCGATAATCAAAACATAACAACAACAGAGTGTTCTTCTGACGATCTGAGCATCGGAACGCATCCGAAACGGAGGGAGATGAAGGCCTCTGATTTTCCCGTTGCATGGAAATACTTGAAACTCTCCCTCGAAGGATAAAACAGGGCCAGGGAGATACACTGCAGCATTGCCAACCATCCCTGGGAGCCGGCCGGCCATTTTTTGAAAAAGTAAATGGCTGGTCATAATATGCCACGGTATGGAGGACTAGAGAGCTCCTGGCCCCTGCTTCAACTTTCAGTTGCACTTTGTCCGATGAGTGCGTGGATTGGCTCAATGAGGAGGCACAAGTCGGGACTAGCTTGGCATCAGATGCTCCATCCAGCTCTGGGAGGGGACGCAGAGATACTTGATTCAACTATGCCTCAAATTTATTGCTTATTTAGCATTTTCAAGTTTTCTTTATGAATGTACTAAAAAGCAACCCCGATTGTATGCAAGAGTAGGAGAACTCAGTTTTTGAAATCAATGAAATTGAAAGTTATGGTACTGAAAATTTTCCGTTTTTGGTCCAAAAATGGTCTTAGTCGTAAAAAGATTGATTTGAACAAAGTCAACTTTTATTAAAACTTTTCAAAACTATTTTCGATGTGGATCAGAATTGGACACACCGGAGATCTGTCACTGAGATGCACAACCCCAGATCCCCGCAACTGGAAAGTTGCCCCTAGTCTGAAGAACAATGCGGCACTCCATGGCAACGGAAAGTTGCCCCTTGTCTGAGTAACTTTGCACCGTCGCGGCAACGGAAAGTTGCCCCTAGTCTGAACAGCACTATACCGGAGATCACGATAAATGCTGATGGAAAAGAATAAAGATGACTGAGATGATAAAAATGGACAAAGTTGATCGGGGAAAAGTTTATGGCTGAACTTCGAGGTGAAGCTGCCTACGTATCCCAAAGATGGGAATCAAGCCTTACGTAGTTCAGGCCCAGGTTCACTTGAGTATTTTCACTCTCCTTTTGCGCTCTAACTTTTGCCAAGGCCGCCCTTTGCGGGTTTTCAACCTTGCGAGCTCAGTTTTTATATTTCCTAATTTTTTTGTACTCTGAATTTTGCCTAGGTCGCCCTTTCGGGTTTTCGGCCTAACGAGCCTCTCAAGGATAGTATTTCTTCAACTTGTCCATATTGATCGGTTGTGAGAACTCCAAGCCATCTAGATCCATCAGAACCACAGCCCCACCTGACCAGATAGCTTTGATGATGTAAGGACCAGTCCAATTAGGTTTGAACTTGCCCCTTGGGTCGTGGATGGGAGCTCAGTTGTCTTTGAGCACCAAATCTCCTTCTTTCAGATTCCTGGACTTAACCTTCTTGTTGAAAGCCCGGGCAATTCTGCGTTGATAGCCTTGGATGTGGTACAGTGCTTTCAGTCTTCTTTCATCAAAGAGCATGAGTTCTTCGAATCAGCTTTGCTGCCAATCTGCCTCGGCTATCTGGCATTCAGCCAATACTCGTAATGACGGAACCTCAATCTCAATGGGTAGAACAGCCTCCATTCCATAGACCAATGAATATGGAGTTGCTCCAGTAGAAGTTCTGATTGAAGTCCGGTAGCCCCACAGAGCAAATGGCAGCTTATCTGGCCAATCCCGATAGGTTTCCACCATCTTCTGCAGTATATGCTTGATATTCTTGTTGGCGGCCTCAACCGCTCCGTTGGTCTGCGGCCTGTATGTAGATGACTTATGGAAAGCCACATTGTATTTTTCCAACAAGTCTATCACTTCTTTCTTGAAGTGGGAACCATTATCTGAAATTATCTCGTTTGGCACCCCGTAGCGACAGATGATGTTGTTCCTGATGAACTTTGCGACATGCGACGCCTTCAACACCGCGTATGATTGGGCCTCGACCCACTTTGTGAAATAATCTATCGCTACTAGGATAAACTCATGCCCGTTTGACCCCTTCGGGGTAACAGCTCCGATCACATCAATTCCCCAGACTGAAAAAGGCCATGGCGAAGTCATGTTGTACAGTTTTGACGGCGGGATGTTCATGCGGTTTGCATGAATTTGACACTTGTGGCATCGCCGAACAAAGCTAATACAATCCTCCTCCATGGTTGACCAGTAGTAGCCCTGCCTGAGGATCTTTCTGGCCAGCATTACTCCATTCATGTGTGCACCGCACTCCCCCCCATGGATGGCTTTCATCAGGCGTTTCGACTCTTCAGCTTCTACACAGAGTTATGCATTCCCAGATGGCCCCTTTTGTACAGCTTTCCCCCGCAGATGCTAAACTGAGCAGCCATTCTTCTGACAGCCCTCTTATCCTTGGCATTTGCCCCCAGTGGATATGTCTCCTTTTCCAAGAAGTTCCAGATGTCGTAATACCAAGGATTGCCGTCTTGAACCTCATCTATGGCGGAAATTGACTCGTAAGCTGGCACGAACTTCTGATCAATAATGACTGGACGCATCCGGACTCCGGACGGGATGTCTATCATAGAAGATAGAGTTGCTAGTGAATCTGCAAACCTGTTGTTCTCTCTTACGAGGTGGGTGAAATTTAGCTTTTCGAACCGAGGAATTAGCAGATCCAAGGTTTGGTGGTAAATTATCATCCTTTCCTCCTTGACTTTCCAATCTCCTTTTGCTTGAGACACAACAAGGTTCGAGTCCCCAATGACGTCCAACCGTCTTGCCCCTAGTTCCAGGGCTGCTTCCAGGCCAGCAATACATGCCTCATACTCTGCTTCATTGTTGGAAACTTTGAACCGGAGCTTGAATGCTAAAGGAATACGGGAATCGTCAGGCGCTATCAGCAACACCCCTATCCCATACCCATACTGGGAATAGATACTCAACCGCTTCATCCCCCTCAACCGGGTGGTCGGCAAGGAACTCCGCTACCGCTCTGCCTTTTACTGACTTGCGCGTTACATACTTCAAATCAAATTCGGAGAGCAACAGCAGCCAACGAGCTAGCCTACCCGTAAGTGCTGGTTTCTCAAAAAGATATTTGATGGGATCCAAACGCGAAACCAACATTACTGAGTGGGCTAACAGGTAGTGCCGCAGCTTCCTGGTTGCCCATACCAAGGCCAAACAAGCCTTCTCCAGCGGTGTATAGCGGGTCTCGTAATCCAGCATCTTTTTGCTCAGATAATATATGGCCCTTTCCAATTTGTCTTCTGACTCCTACGCAAGC
Source organism: Camellia sinensis (assembly GCF_055761805.1). NCBI lineage: Eukaryota > Viridiplantae > Streptophyta > Magnoliopsida > Ericales > Theaceae > Camellia > Camellia sinensis. The sequence continues at coordinate 92,216,048 of NC_138965.1, forward strand.
ATGCAGCCCATGGTAGTCTCAGTTACCGAAAGGTACAGTATCAACGGTCTCCCCGGCTCTGGCGGTGACAACACGGGTGGGTTCTGTAGATACTCTTTGATCTGCTCAAAAGCTGCTTGACATCGGCCGTCCCATTGGAATTTCTTTCCTTTCTTCAGGAGACCAAAAAGTGGTTCACAAGTCAAGGTTAATTTAGAAATAAACCGTCTTATGAATTGCACTTTACCCAGAAAGCCTCGCACCTCCTTTTCGGTCCTTGGTGGTGGCATTTCTAAGATGGCCTTGATTTTGGAAGGGTCGACCTCGATGCCTCTTTGTGTAATCAGAAACCCTAGCATCTTCCCTGCTGTAACACTAAACGTGCATTTCTGGGGATTCAGTCGCAGCCGAAACTCTTTGATCCTTTGAAAGAATTTTTGTAAGGCGGCGTAGTGGCCCTCTCTATCTTTGGACTTGACAATCATGTCGTCCACATACACCTCGACCTCCTTATGGATCATATCATGCAATATTGTAGTTGCTGCCCGTTGATACGTAGCTCCAGCATTTTTCAACCCGAATGGCATCACTCTATAACAATATGTCCCCCACGGGGTAGTGAACGCAGTCTTCTCCCGGTCTTCGGGTGCCATCACTATCTGATTATAGCCTGAGAAACCATCCATAAATGAAAGCAAGGCGTGTCCTGCCGTGAAATCCACCAATTCATCGATGTGCGGCAAGGGGAAGTCGTCCTTTGGACTGGCCCTGTTCAAATCTCTGAAGTCTACACAGACCCGAATTCTGCCATCCTTCTTCGGCACCGGAACTATGTTGGCCAACCAAGTTGGATATTCGGATACCAGCAGGAACCCTGCGTCAATTTGCTTGGTGACCTCTTCCTTAATTTTGAGGGCCCAGTCCGGGCGAATCCTTCTGAGTTTCTGTTTGACAGGGCGGGCCTCTGGATCAAGAGGGATCCGGTGCTGTACAATCTCAGGATCGATTCCAGGCATGTCTTCATAGGACCACGCGAAAACATCTTTGAAATCTTTTAACAAAGCGACTAAGCGCTCGCGCTCCTCTGAAGACAACGTGGACCCGATCTGGACCAGCCGCGGGTCCTTCTCAGTACCAACATTCACAGTAGTGATTTCATCCATTAAAGGTTTAACAAATCTTTCCTGCTCTTGATCAATTAATCGTTGCAAAACTGGGGGAATTTCTTCCTCGCTGTTTTCATCAAAATTTTGAAAATCCTGATTTAAGCAATAAATCAAAGGCACAGAAAAATACTCGGAAACCACATCCACATCATTCTCATTAAATACTTCCAAGCCGTCAGATTCCTCTGTTACAACAGACTCAAAAGAAAATGAAAAAGACGACCTAGACAGGACTGTGGCATCCGGGTTATCACCCCCAGGAATACCAGACTCAGACTCAGTCGAGCTGGAATCTAATTCTGACGCAGAAGATTCGGTAGAATCAGATTCCGGCTCACTACCTGACCCGGAACTGTTAGATAAAAAGCCTTCTTCATATTGCCAGATGAGAGAAGGTGCGATAGATGCATCCAAGATCGGCGCTGGAAAGCCCGCAGCTATTTCATCTCCAATCACAGAAACCGAAGAGTTATCCCCCAAGCACTCTTGGCCGATCGGAGGATCTGATAGTAGACTCGCCAGTGCTACCCCCATTTCAAGCTCTGTGCTCTCAGGATCCACTGCTTCACATTGCTCAACCTCAGTTGGTGGGTCTGTCTGCGCTTCGGCAACGTCATCCCCAGATAATTGTATGTCGAAGAAGATTTCAAAACCAGGCACGCGCGTCCCCTCCGCGTTTAGCCATGGCTCCGGGAAGCCGCAGAATGGAAAATCTTCCCCCTCCCGGACGAAACGTCCGTTAGGGTACCCCAGATGGGCCTGTGCATTAAATCAAATGGCTTCCCGGCCTTCTTCGCTCTGGCCCTTCCGGCCATTTCTTTTCCTTTCCTTACCCAATCCTCCTTGGTGGGCAGATAACCCAGTCCAAAGGCATGAGGGTTGTGTGGCACTTCGGCCAACACTGAGACGCCTTTCCGGCCGCTTCTCCCTAATCCCATCCCAGGGGTATGCTTCAGCTTGTTCATGAGGTATATGGATTGTGCACTAACGTACATGCCCTCATTCGCAGCCATGACATTCTGCACCACTTGAGCCTCGGCCAAAGTGAACCCCGACAAAAACACATCCTCCGTGCCGTGCTCAATCTCCAAGACAGGTGTAGACACCTCCGGCGGCGGATGGATTGATGAATTCCCAAAAACTATCGCTACCCTTTTCCCGTGGGGGTACTTTAGCATCTGATGTAGAGTGGAAGAGACTGCTTTGACCTGGTGCAACCACGGTCGCCCCAAGAGTAAGTTAAAGGTTGCGGGAACGTCCAAGATATGAAATTCAATGCTGTGTTGTCCTGGACCAACCTTAGTTTGAATTTTAACAGTCCCCATCACTTCTCTACTGGTATTGTCGTATGCTCTGATCACTTGGGTGGTTGGGACGAAGTCCACGGGCTTCAACCCGATTGCATATGTCGTTCTGGTCGGGCAGACATTAATTGCAGACCCGGTATCAACAAGTACCACTGGTATCCACTTATCTCTACATTCCACAGAAATATAGAGAGGTTTGTTATGGTTTGTGCCCTCAGGCGGTAGCTCCTTGTCCGAAAAGGTTAATGCCGGGGAACCTCCTCCCGGAAAAACCAGCCCAACCAGCTGTTCAGGGGTGGTGTCTATGGAGAGTTTGGACTTGTCCATAGCAGATAGGACAGCTTCTCTGTGTACTCGTGATGCCATTAGCAGTCCCCAGATGGAGATGTCTGCTTGTATTTTCTTTAACTGTTTCAGCACAGCCTCATCTTCAATCTGCTTCTCCTTCTGTCTCTCCGCTTCTCTATCTTTCCCGGATGCCTCGGGTTGATCTAGGTGTGGGGGCTTGAAGTACCGCCCACTTCTTGTCATATGGTCCACTTCATCAAGATACCAAGTATCATCCGGCTGGTTATTCCCCCAGTCTTCATCCGTGTGGGCAAGACATAAGTCATCGTCTTCCCACCACATTCCACTGGCAGCCAACAGACACCTGTCTGGCTCCGGTCCACCCGCACTCTCAGTGCTCTCTGTCCATATGCTCGCAGCATTGTCTGTCTTCGTGCACACAGCACTTTCGGTCCCCTCAGGGCCTTTTGCCTTCCTGCCTCTCTCAGTAGCTTCAAACTTTTCTTGCTCCAGCTGCGTTAGTACAGCCGTTTGTTCAACAGTTCCCATATCCATAATGCCCGTGTCCCGAGCGGAATTCTTTACACCGGCGCTCTCCGATGGTACAACTTGATTTTCGGCCGTTCCGGCCACAACTGATATTTCTGCCCCTGCCGGGCTCTGTTCTGATTGGGCTTCCCCCACCGCATCTGGTTGATCTTCGAGCCATCCCGTGGCCTCCTCTGATTCCTCATAATCATACCAATTAATTGACACCTCCCCCAGTTCCTGGTCATCAAGAAGTTGCAGGTTGGCAAAGCCCTCCCCTGCGGCTGTCAGCTCATCTGCCCATAGCCTAGATCTATCCCCCCGGATCATGCATAGCTCTCCTGTCTCTGGCAATTCTACACTTAGCCCAATTCGGCTCGTTGATAGGATGTGCTTGCTTGGATCATAGGCTCCCTCAGCGAAATTTTGCCCAGTCCCAGATTCAGCAATCTCAGTCTCTCCCAAAATCTGCCCTGCTCCGTCTTCGACGGTCACCACCACCGGTTCTGGTTGAGTTTTGGAGATGTCCACCATGCACAAGAAATCAGTGCAATCGGGGAGGAACACCTCCGGCTTGGGTAGATGGGTGGGGGTAATATAGATGCTAGGATCGTAAGATGCGACCCCAGTCTGGATAAGGTTGATTCTTTTGGGAGGAGGAGCTTCGTTATGTGATGGGAGAGGGTTGGTTGTGACATTGGGTTTATCAGGAGGCGCGATCACTTGTTTGTCAATAAGATCTTGGATCTCATGACGCAATCTGTAACAACGGTCGGTGTCATGACCGTGTTGTTGGTGGTATGCACAGTATTTTGATGGGTCGTAAGAGGGAGGGAGTGGATTCGGTAATGGCTTTGGTTCTAGGGGTTTTAAATGATTCTTTCTGATTAGTATTCCTAGAACTTTGGTCAGAGGCATATATAGTGGAGTAAAGGTTCTTTGGCCTCACGGTTGGAATCGGTTGTTGGCTTGTGTGTTGCTTCCGGACGCGCCGGAGAAGGGTGTGGCAGTTATAGGTCTTGGAGGGGGAGGGGGAGTGGTGGTGACCATACCAACTTCCGAGGCTCTCGTATTTGCAGCGCCGCTCGGGCCTGCATTGTTATTGCGATTGAAGGTCCTCCTCGGTTGTTCTCTGTCCTGGTCAAACAGACCTTGCCTCATAGCATCTTCTTTTTGCACCCCCATATCATGTAAATCTGCGAAAGTAGGGAAGGGGACTACAATCATTCTCTGCATTAATTTCGGGTGGAGATTGCGCACAATCATCCGAATCTGATCTTTGTCAGTGGGCCTTAAAGTCATCGTTGACGCCTTTGCCCTCCATCGGATCACAAAGTCCGAGAAAGATTCCTTGGGCTCTTGCCTCGTTGTTTCAAGATCACGGGTTGTGATCTCGATCTGCGTGTTGTATGAATATTGTGTGACAAAGGCCTCAGCCATCTCATCCCAATTCTTCTTCACTTCATCTGGTAATCTTGCGTACCAATGGGAGGCCACACCCGACAGGGTTCGGCCGAATAGTGAGAGTTTCTGTGGTCGTGTAAGGCCCATTGGCCGCAAGACATCCGCAAACAGTCGGATATGGACCATGGGGTCGCCGGTCCCGTCAAAACGGTCGATTTGTGGCATTTTGAACCTATCGGGGAGTGTTACGGCCTCCTCGGTATACCCATCTCCGATATCCGGCATAGCCTTGGCCCCTTGGGATTTTTTGAAGAGCTTCTCCAGTTTGCTCAATTTCAGAGCCGTAGGATCAACCTCGACTTCGGATGGAGAGTTCGGGTGATTGGACGTATGAACCTTGGACAGTTGTGGTGGAAGCGGGGGCGGAGCTGGCCCCGTTGGAAGACTCGTGTCCTCCTGTAAAATTTGGACAGTTGGTACAGTATTCTGGGTATTCGGAGGAACATTCTGAACAACAGGTACCTGCTCAGGTATTGGGGCTCCTGCCGGAGGAGGGATTTGTGAAGCAGACGCTGTATTCTGTTGTTGCAGTCTGGCAATCAGCTCAGCCTGCTGGGCCATGACTATGGCCTGCTGTTTGGAGAATTCCGCTTGACGGGCGGCATCATCGTGCATTTGCTTCATACTCTCCTGCATCTGGCGCATCAAAGCCTCCATCCCTGATGTATTCGGTTGATCCATCTGTCTAACCGGTATGTTTATTTCTACAGCAGTAATTGAGACCTCAGTCCTGTAGTCCTCTGATAAAGTAACCCACTGTTCTGACAACCTCTGTTCTGACGTACTGCGCCTTTTTGGCTTCCTTCTAGTAACAGGGGGTAGAGAACGGAACACTGGCTGTCCGTCGATTAGATCCTCAGATCGGTGGAGTCGACGACCTCGTGTCCAAGGTGCTTGGGGAATGCCTGTTGGGTTGGAAGCAATCGTGCTAAAACTGACCTAGCAAAAGATAAATAAAGCGAAAAGGAAATAAATAAACAGATAAACGGACAGCATAACAGCTTAAAATAAAATGCAAGACACACAGTCGGGCATAATCAACACACAGTCAATAAGCTGAAATACACACTGGCCTCGAACACTGATTATTATCCCTGTATCACTGTTCCCTGAAACAGAATCTGATATCCGCAGATAACTAATCCTCAAATACTGGCTGATGCCCGCAGGCTTGATACCCGTAATACCAAACTGATGCCCGCAGACCTGATGTCGACAATACTGAACTGATGCCCGCAGGCTTGATACTGTCAATACTGAACCGTAGCCCGCAGGCTTGATACTCAAACTCATATACCGATCTGATGCCCGCAGGCTTGATATTGACAATTCTGAACTGAAGCCCGCAGGCTTGATGCCCAAACTCATATACTGATACATGCATTCCTGTAGAGACGCACTCTAAAGCACATAACAGATAAGTGAGAGCCAAAACACCCCTATGTTGGGGTAAGGTTTCCCTGTCCTATTGTGCCAGGAGCTAGGGTTTCACTACGCACGCAGCGGTTTCAAACAACCTATAAACGGGTAAGCAACCTGTCCTAATTTGGAATGGTCACTATGGATCCAAATATGCACTAGGTCGAATAGTCAAAGAGGGTGCCCCGGTAAAACCGGGGTTTGTGTTCCCATACTGGCAGAGCCCACAACCGGTCAGCCTTATGGTCATGCCTTGACAAGACAAGCCTCCGGCAAACCGTTCAGGAATAGCAGATGGCAAACACGGTGTCCTAGGCGCACCAATGCAAATGCAATGCAAAGAAACACACAAGTGTAGTCAAAAACAGATATCATGAGTTCGAGTCAAGTTTTCTAAATCCCCAGCAGAGTCGCCAGAAACTGTAGACAAGCCCGCGGGGGACCTCGCTACAGCTCGGACTCGACTTTCGCAGTCACGGTTCTAAGTCTGAACCAAAGAGTCCAAATCTGGCAAATCGTTTTTAGGAAAACTGATTTTTGAAAGAAGTGCCAAACATGGACTGCTTTGCCAGATACAGAGTCGCCACCTAAATATTTTATTTTGGGAAATTTAGGAAACCCTGACTCGGTGCCAAAAGGCCACGTGTCCGTCATCACCAAAGTTGCCTCGCCTCGGAAACTTGGGTACGATTGGGGAAGGTCACTTCGTGAGCACCCCCGCTCGCCCGGTCATAGACCGGCCTCTACTAACCATGATATCTTTTTTTGAAAACATTGTATGTTCTTATTCCGGTTTATTAGCCTAGGTTACTATGTGATGCGCACAGCAAATAAATATAGACCGGATCGCCTGAATTGGAACAAAACATTTTGTGTTTTTGAAAGAGGTTTTGCTACCCACAGGTAGGCTTGAAACATTTGATGATTTATTCCAATTCAGATAACCCAACCTTCACCCACAGGCATTCAGGCAGTTATATCATATAAGCACATAGCCTCATGGTAAGCATGCTAGTCATGGCAACACTCACACGCATGCAAGGATGCTAAAGCATAAAACTTACCGAGTACTCCAAGCCAAAACAGACATTCATTAGAAATCCATGCATGAATCCTAAGTATACAGAAATGCCTAATGCAATACATGCAAAATGCAACTATAGCAGGCTCGGCTATTCTAAACATGGCATATGGGATGCTACAACTAACATGTATTCAACTTGGAATTGAAAATACAATGCAGTTAGTATGATGCGCCGAGCCCGGTGCATGCAATACAGATGAATGATGCAAACATGCTGTCATACTGTATGCTGATTTAAACATGCCCTAATCTAACCATCAAAAGCGGATAAATAAAAGGGAGAAAGACGTGGGGTTGGAAGACATACATCACACTCACGCACACTTATTACAGTTGTGCCCTCACTCGGAGGGTCCGAATAAATATACAGTCCCAATATTACAGTCCCAAATAAAAGAATATTACAGTCCAAAATATTACGAAATCCTAATTAATTAAAGAATTAACTAAGAAAAACAAGTAAAACTGGCATGCAAGCCAGGGACTGCCTTGCTTCTGATGGATGATGTATGTCCGGATTGTCTTGCGCGGAAATCCACCGGAATGCCCCAATTAGCCTCTGTTTACACCTATTTCTTGAAATGCGTGCCAAGCCTCGAAAAGTTGCTGATTCTGCGTTTTGCTGCAACAGAGAGCAGAAAAGGGGCATAGCAATGTATTTGCACAGATATATGCATGTCTCGATCCTCGTGCCACCAATCACGCATACCGAGGCATGATGGCCGAGGAGTCGAAGTGCACAACTCAATATAGGATGAATGCACATGAAATTACAGCTAAAACCTAACTCCATCATGGATAATCCGGAGTGTCGGTGACTGGGGAATTGAGACACATTCCGTCACTCGGAGTACGAAATGTACCTCGTTTCCCGTGCCCGGGCTAACTCCTATTCCGGACACGATGCAATATGCATGATATGCATGAAATGCAACTAAGGTGCAATCCTAACATACGCAATGCTATGAAAATGAGATGTCTCGAAATGCGTGCACGCGGGCACGCAAGCCGAGAAAATGGCAGAATGCTATGAAAATGAAATGCCTCGAAGTGCGTGCACACGGGCACGCAAACCGAGGTGATGATATGTGTCTCGAAATGCGTGCACGCGGGCACGCAAACCGAGGCGATGCTATGTGTCTCGAAATGCGTGCACACGGGCACGCAAACTGAGGCGATGCTATGTGTCTCGAAATGCGTGCACACGGGCACGCAAACCGAGGCGATGATATGTGTCTCGAAATGCATGCACACGGGCACGCAAACCGAGGTGATGATATGTGTCTCGAAATGCGTGCACACGGACACGCAAACCGAGGCGATGATATGTATCTCGAAATGCGTGCACACGGGCACGCAAACCGAGGCGATGATATGTGATACGGAAACATGATATGGACTTATACCAACATGAGTGAGCCTCAGCCACACTCACATAAGATGCCGATGGCAGAAAATGAAGTGCCTCGAAATGCGTGCACACTGGCACGCAAACCGAGGCGATGCAAAATATGATGAAATGACATGGAAAATGACAAATGGACTTATACTAACATGAGAGAGCCTCAGCCACACTCACATAAGATGCCAATGGCAGAAAATGAAGTGCCTCGAAATGCGTGCACACTGGCACGCAAACTGAGGCGATGCAAAATATGATGAAATGACATGGAAAATGACAAATGGACTTATACTAACATGAGAGAGCCTCAGCCACACTCACATAAGATGCCAATGGCAGAAAATGAAGTGCCTCGAAATGCGTGCACACTGGCACGCAAACCGAGGCGATGCAAAATATGATGAAATGACATGGAAATGATATGCAAGCATGCCAATGGAATTTGAGCAACAAAATATGGGGGAAAACAGTCCCGAAATGAAGCGAAATGACATGAAATGCAAGGAAATGTCCCGAAATGCAATATAAGGCACCCGGAATGGCCTATAGCTATGCCAAACATGCACAATATGAACATGCAATGCAAAGACAGAAGCTAGACAGTCCCAAAAGATGCACTTTCACAGTTATAAACATGGCCAAACAGCAAGTATAGGTAGGGGAAAAATAGCATGCAAGGATAGGGGCCAAAAGAAGGGTAATGAAGCAAGTGATACAAGCAAAACCCAAACTGAAAAATTTCCTTCTACAACACTGAAGAGGGACCAAAAATATGAACATTTACAGCATATGGAAGCCTCAAAATCAGTATACAAATATGCTAAACATGTGATGCAAAATGAGGCTCAAAAGGTGCTAAAACATGAAGTATATAAAATAATCACCAAACAGAAAAAAAGTGTTAATGAAACATGAAGTATAGGCCAAAATAAGACCATGTTTAGTTCGGACCAAGGTCCAAAAACAGAAGCAAAGAGGGCTACCAATTTATGCAAAAATGGGGCCAAATAAGGGATATAACTACAAGTGACACATGGAGACACCAAACAATGTTGAGCCCTTCTCCAATGTTGAAGAGGGGCTCAAAATAAGCCTTATATCAGTTTATAACATGCTCAAAAACAGATTTCTCATGGGCCAAAAATAGCATGCAAAACTATGACATACAAGAGGATCATTGAAGCAAGTGTATTATGGAGGGCTCAAACAGGGTTGAGCCCTTAATGAGAAGTGAAGATGAGCTCAAAATATGGCCCTTTTCAGTTAGGGCCAGAGCTTGAAACCAAAAAGAAGTGAGGCTTAGAAATAGATCAAGAAAAAGGGTCAAAAGGGTAAAAGTGTTACTTACCCTTGAAGATTCAAACTTTTGTTGCTTTTTGGATGGATTTGCAGCTTCTTTAGCCTTCAAGAATCCTTCCTTGTTGCTGGAAATGAGATGGTGGTGGTAGAGCTTGGTGGTGTAGAAGGAAGGATGGTTAGGGACTTAGGGTTTTTTGAAGAATTGAGAAGGAAGAAGATGGAGTTGGCTATGGAAGCTTTTTGGAGAGTTTTTCTAACCCTAACAAAGAAGGCCACCAGCTGGTTATAAGGGTTCAAAAGGGGGTGTAAAGGTGGGGGAGAAGGAGGGCAAAACTCCCCCACAAAATATCCCCCGGATACAGAAAATATCTGGGGGACATTGCCCCACAGCTGTAAAGTGCACAGTGGGAGGAACACGGCCGGCCTCTCACTTTTGCTGGAGGTGGCCGGCCGGCCACACCCCCTAGCCGGCCGGCTAGGGGTCAAAAGGGTCAATGTGATTTTCTGGCCGGCCAGATATTGGGGAGGTACCCCTATATGTGTACAACACAACCAGGTGGTCAAAAGTCCGAGAAAGTGGGTCCAAGGGGTTCAACAATGGCTCGGAAAGAGGGGGTCAAAAGGGTCAAGTTGAATTACTGGCCGGCCATGAACTTTTAGGGGCCTCTCAGGTGTGTACATCACAGATATGTGGTTGAAAGTTCAAGAAAAAAGGTCCAAGGGGTTCAACATTAGCCCGGAAGAAAGGGGTCAAAAGGGTCAGGTGACCTTAATGGCCGGCCACCAACTTTTAGGGGCCTCCCAGATGTGTAGATCACAGATATGTGGTTGAAAGTTGGCAACACTAGCTCTAAGGTATTCAACATTAGCCCGGAAGTGCGAAAAACGGGCGCCGGGAGGCTCCGGAGGAGAGATAACTGGCTGTTGCAACAATTGCTGGCCTCCCACCCTTCAGTGACCTTCCTCATGATAAAACAGAGGTACCTGCCAAAAATGAACGAAAACCGTTGCAAAACGAACGTTCCGGGGCCAAAACACGCAGTTTGGGGTCCCGAAAATGGGCTGTTAAGCACCGAAAATGGTATTCGACCTCGAAGTGGGTTTCTTAGCCCCCAGTGTCCCTCAAAAGGGATGAAATAAGATGTATGCCAAAAATCAGAGCAATAGGAGATGGTTAAGCGGTCCCGAACCGAGGCACACGGCCTGACGGTCCCGAAAACCGGGAACCAGACTCCGAAATGGGCAAAATGACCTACGACCACCAAATGTAGCCTACGGACATTGAGAGATGGTCTACGGGACCTCTCCCTCCCCTCAGGAAAAGAAACAGAGAAAACCGAGCCTGGTTCGCAAATCGAGACAGGGCACAGAAGAGGGTTCGGAAGTTCGGAGGCAGGGCTCACGGCCGCGACTCTGAAACTTCTGAACAAGCACATTATGCAACATCACCAAGCGCTCCATCGGTGACGTCTGGGTCTTAAGGTCGGTCAAAAATGGGGTGTCTACAGTAGGCAGCTTGGCAACTGGACTGAAAGTATCTAAGAAATCAATGCCTGCTTCCTGTAGATAGCCCTTAGCAACCCGACGAGATTTGTATCTAGCAATTGAACCATCTGACCCTTTTTTAATTCCAAACACCCATTTGCAGCCAACAATATTCTGTGTATGAGAAGATGGCACCAGAGTCCAAGTGTTCTGATTTTGTAAGGCATTAAACTCCTTAAGCATAAAATTAAACCAATGAGGACATTGAAGAGCTTGTTTATAAAAGAAGAGAAAGAAGAAGAAAGAGCAGTAAGACCAAACTGAGTAGCAGCAACTTTAGCTCTAGTAACCATAGAATGAGAATTAGTAGTGGTTGGTGCAGGTAAAATGGAAATAGTAAGTTGAATACCAGATGGAGAAGAAGAAATAGGAGATGAAATAAAACCAGGAGCTGGAGAAGCTGATGTAGAAGAAGAAAAACCAAAACCAGAATTAGGTAAAACAGAATCAGAACCTGCAGAACTGGAAGCAGGAAGTGTAGAAGCAGAAGAATTATCAGATGAAGAAGATGCAGAACTGGAAGCAGAAAATTTAGAAGCAGAGGAGTTAGAAGCAGAGGGGTTAGTAGGTGAAGAGTGAGTAGAACCCCAGAAAAAAGAAGTGACAGCATCTTTAGAAGAAAGGAGAAGAGGAAGAGTTGCAGGTGAGGAAGCAAAGGGAAAAGAGAGTTCATCAAAAATTACATGTCTGGAGATATAAACAGTACCAGATTGAGGATCCAAACACCTGTAACCTTTGTAACTAGGATGATAGCCAATAAACACACAAGCCTTGGGTCGAGGCTCCAACTTGTGAGAGGTATAGGGACGTAACCAGGGATAACATTTACACGCAAACACCTTGAGAAATGCATAGTCTGAAGCTGTTTTGTATAAGACTTCAAAAGGACTAAGATAGCCCAGCTTGGGAGTGGCCATTCAATTTATCAAATAGGTGGCTGTAGCTAGAGCTTTAAACCAGAACTTCAAAGGGATAGAAGATTGATCAAGCAAGGTAATAGTAGTCTCAATAAGATGGCGATGTTTTCTCTCAGCCACACCATTCTGAGATAGGGTATGAGGACAAACTCAATTGATGAAAAATACCAGTAGACTGAAGAAGAGACTAAAACTGTCTTGAAGTGTATTCACCTCCACCATCAGTCCTTAAGATCTTAAGAGATGCAGAGAATTGCTTCTCAGCATAAGCTTTGAAATCCAAAAATTTAGAATACACCTCACTTTTGTACGAGAGAGGATAAATCCAAGTGAAATTACTAAAATCATCTATAAAAACAACATAATATTTGAAAGAATCAGATTGAACAAATGGCCCCCAAACATCTGAATGAATTAAAGCAAGAGGAGATGTAGTTTTATTAGCAGACAACACAAAAGGAAGTTTGTGGCTTTTGGATACACAGCAACTATTACAAAGAGAAGAACAATCTTTATGAGAAAAATGAAAGCCACATTTATTTGACATAGTATGAAAAACATCAGAAGATGGATGCCCTAACTTTTGTGCCAAGTAGTAACAAGAGAATTAGTACTAGAAAAGGCTTTAGGAGCAGCAGAAAATGAAGAAGGGAAATGGTAAAGACCATTGTAGTATGAACCTCTACATAGCACCTTGTTGCTGAGATTGTCCTGAACAACAAATGACTTATCATTAAATGTAATAGAACAATTATTATCAGAAGTCAATTGATGAACAGATAACAAGTTAGAAGATGTTTAAGGAACATGAAGCAGATTATTAAGTTTGAAGTGAAAAGAAGGAGCAGACAAAATACCAGTTCCTAAATTTTGAATGGGAAAAGTATTACCATCACCAATCATGACTTGATCAGAACCTTGACAAGGTTGATAAAGTTGAAGATTACTCAAGTCATTGGTAAGATGAGATGTGGCTGCAGAGTCCACATACCATGGAGGAGAAGATGAAAGTGAATTCATAGGTATTGGAGTAGAATAGGCCTTGAAATTGGAAGTACTAGCAGAAGGATTCACAGTATAGGAAGGAAACACAGGTTGAAATGATGAATTCATATGATGTCTACACTCAAGAGCTGAGTGGTTTCCTTTACCACAAATTTGACAGACCAAACCATAGCTTTGAGGCCTTCCAGTTCTTCGACCTCGATTATTGTTATATCTGCCTCCATGATATTGATATTGTGAAGAACGACCTCATCTGTTTTGAAAGGAAAAGTGCTTAGTAAAAGCAGAACTAGAGGAACCTTGTGGAGAACCAGAACCAGAACCAGAGGAACCTTGAGATAAAATGTTAGATCCATGTGTAGCAGCAAAAGCAACAGTAAGATCAGAGGAGCTACCAGATTTATGACAATGTTCAACATGTATGGCCTCAGAACAGAGTAGAGCACACAACTCATCCATAGTAAGCACTTCAAATTTAGCACGAATAGTAGTTTTAAAAGCATTGTACTCCTTAAGAAGTCCATTGAGAACTAGAAGGATTAGGTCTTCATCACAGATAGGAGAACAAGCCAGTGCTAATTGATCAACAAGATCTCTAATTTCTTGAAGGTAAACTTCCATAGACTTTGTCTTCTTGGAGACTGTACTTAATTTGTTCTTGAGTTGATGTATATGTGATCTGGACAGAGAAGTAAATTGCTTCTCAAGAGCAAACCAAAGCTCTGTGCTACGTTTCAGATGAAGAACTGATGAATAGATTGAAGGTGTAAGTGTGGCTATGAGACAACTAAGCAGACAAGAATCAACAAGTTTCCATTTCAAAATCTCAGGATTAGTAACAGTTTGATTGTTGGAGTCGAGAACTGTAGTAAGAGGATAACTCATAGATCCATCAAGAAAACCAAAAAGTTCAGTAGCTTCAAAGAAATTCTGAATTTGACTCTTCCAAATAGAATAATTCGTTGATTCAAGTTTAACTGTTATTAGAAAATTCAGATTAGAGACAAGCAGAAGCACATTAGAAGGTAATGATGTCTTCTCAGATGAAACAATAGTGCTTGACAGATCAGCCATGAAAGACTTGTTAGTTTGGATCACCATTGTTGCTCATGAGAGCTTAGAGAAACTATGATACCATAATGAAAGTAGGAAGAGAGAATAAATCTTTCAAAGTTATTTTTCATTTCAATTACATCAATTAACCTTACACAAGTTCACTTATATACACATATGGTTTGCTCTAACTAAGTTTGTTACAGAATCAGTTGTGAATTTGTTACATATACAAATGATCTCATGGACCCAGACCATATGCTTGTATTGGTCTCTCATCATGCATACCAATAGCTGATTTGCAATTGCCATACAAAATAGGTTTAGCAAAGCTCCTATATGCACCTGCAGTAGCTAAAGATATAGCAGTTGTAGCAGATGTATCAGATGTAGTAGGTGCAGCTAATATAGCAGACAGAGTAGTGGTTGGTGCAGCTGATATAGTAGGTGATGCAGCTGATATAGATGAAGTTGTGGTTGGTGCAGCTGATGTAGACGAAGCTGGATGGTCTTGAGCTGAAGCTGGGTGGTCTTGAGCTAAACACTTATCAATATAGTCAAATATCTTACCCAATTGATCATGATCACATATGCCAATTAATTTATCTAATACTTAAGTATTTTCACCATCTAAAAAAAAAGAAGATGTTTTTATTTTTTTTTATTTTTATTTGTAGTAGAAGAAGATAAGTATTTTTAATGTTCAATTTTTTTTTTTAAAATTTAATAAATAGTTATGATTAAGTTACAGTCAAAATGTTTCTGGATTATGCCCCATTTAACAGATGTTTTTAATTTTAATTTTTTAAATTTAGGCAGTGGATATAATTGAATTGTGTTCATGTCTAATCCCATT
This sequence comes from Camellia sinensis, assembly GCF_055761805.1. NCBI lineage: Eukaryota > Viridiplantae > Streptophyta > Magnoliopsida > Ericales > Theaceae > Camellia > Camellia sinensis. The sequence continues at coordinate 92,231,360 of NC_138965.1, forward strand.
AAATTGTGTTACTTACATCAATAAGATAGTTGTTTTTAATTTTTAAATTTGGTAAACATGATTACAGGATGATTCAATAGAAACCAAATTGATACTATTAGTTGATTAGTTTTTTCCTATAAGGAGTCTAAAGTTATTTTCAAAAGGAAATAAGAGAAAAATATCTTAATATAAAACTAATCATTTAATAAAAAGAGTCATAATATCTCATACTTAAGCTAAACAATATGAATAATATCTAGCAGCTGACTTTCGCTGATCCAAATATATATATATATATATATTAATAATTATTCAAACTAAATATTGATAATTTTTATACCACACAATTTATTAATTCAATGATAATGTATGTTGGAGGTTTAGTGTTTAAATTCAAATTTAATTTTTGGATAAAGATAAGGAGCTAAAGATATCATAGAAAATTTAAATTTAAAATTTTGACATCACATTTTTTAAAATACAAATCAATTATATCATTTTTTTTTTTTAAAAGCGGACATTTATCTAATAAATGCTAATACTTATCTAGGCTGTTTACTTATTATTTTTGACCCTTATCTAGCAATTCCTGGAGCTGAACTTTCAACTCAACCAACTCTGCTGGAGCAAAACGGTAAGGTGCCATAGAAATCGGCGCCGTGCCGGGCACTAGATCAATAGAGAACTCTATCTCTCGGTGAGGTGGCAAACTAACAAGATCTTCGGGAAAGACATCCGAATACTCACAAACCACCCTCGGCAACACAATCTGGGTCTCACCACTCTCACCACTCTCAAAGCTGGCAAGTAGACTACTAAGCTCACTTCGCCCTCGCGAATCATACCCCGGTGGCAACACACAACCAACCCGGTCTCCCAAGAAATGGAACCACTCCCCGCTCAAGGTACATAACGTGACCCTCTGGCGATAGCAATCGATAACAGCCCGGTATGACGATAACCAGTCCATACCCAAAATAACATCAAAACCCTTCATGGGCATGACAACAAACGGAAAAGGAAGCCTATAGTCGGTGACCTCTATATCACATCCTCTAACACCCTGTTTCAGAATCAACTCACCACCAAGAGGTGACACCACACAAATAGGAGATGCTAACTGTGCTAACTCCAATTCCAAAATAGATGCAAATGCAGCAGATTCAAAAGAATGAGATGCACCCGTGTCTATCAACACATTAGCAACCGAGTTGCAAAATAGAAAAGTACCTCTCACTACCGATGGAGCCGGTACTAAATCCTGCGCGGTAACAGCATACACGCGCCCCGTGGGCCCCTGGTCTACCTGCTCACCTCTCGGAGCAAAAGACTGCTGCACAGACTGGGATGACGAAGCTCCCGGATTGGCCCTCGAGGCCTGCACAGACTGAGCTGGCTGAAAACCCTGCGTCTGCCTAGAACCAGACGCTCCCGAAGTGGCACTCAACTGCGGGCAAAACCTCTTCAGGTGCCCAGGCTGTCCACACTGATAACAAGACAAGGGCTGCCCCCTGCCCAAACTCTGACTCTGCGGTCTAGCTGAAGAAGAAGCAGCTCTCTGACCCCCACCCTTCTGCGGGCAAACAGAAACCTTGTGACCCAACTGGCCACACTTGTAACAGGTGAAATCCCCCTGACCACCTCTCCCGGAGCCTGCACTCGGCACTGGGAAGGTCGATCTAGCAACACCACCCTGCGACTGCTGAGGGTTAGAACCCCTCTACCTCCTGCCATCGCCCTGACCATCTTGGCTCCTCTTGGAGCCTCTCTGCCCCTCATCCTCCTCCTGCATCATGAGCTCCATATGAGCTGCAGCGTCCACTAGGTGTCTATACTCCCGGATGTAAGACCCACCAACCCTCAACTTGAGGCCCCGCCTCAACTTCCGCTCAAACTCATAGCAACGGCGTTCCTCAGACGCCACCAGTTCAGGTGCAAACCTGGACAGACTGGTAAAAGTAGCCTCAAACTCGGCCACTGACAAGCCCTGCTGATTAAGCCGGCTAAACTGATCCCTCAGCTTCTCCCTAGCTGCTGCAGACAAAAACCTCTCCTGAAAAGCATTTACAAACGCCTCCCAAGTACCACCAACACGAGCCTTCTCGTACTTCCACCATTGACCCGCATCTCCCTTCAGCTGGAAGGATGCCAAGGTCACCTTCAGTGCTCCGTCCTCGATGCCAAACATCTCGAACGTCTTACTCATTTGCTCTAGCCACTCATCAGCCTTCAGTGGCTCCTTCGGATCCCCGATAAACTCATCCGGATTAGACCGGAAAAACTCCCTCTTCAAGAAGGAAGGCCCTGCCTCAACTGCCTGATTCCCGGCTCTAAGAATACCCAAAGCTCCTGCTATCTCTCTGGCCAAGGCACCCATGGCCTGCTGACCTGCTGGCTCGGCCACATTGGCCTGACCAACTCCCTCTTGCACTGCCGGAATCTCACCCGGTAATGGTACTTCCTGCCTCGCAGGTCTACCACGCCTAGCACATCTTCCTCGTCCTGACATCCTAATAAAGGTAACACAGAACATTAGCACATTCATAAATGTGTCGAAACTAAACACTCACGTCCTAATGCATGGACAACTGTAATTCACTCCACGTAAGCACATAAACACATAAGCACTTACGAATTTCATTTCCGGATAATGATAGTCCCGAGGCGTTACTAGAGTTTCGGTTAGAAACAACATTGATCAAGTGCTTTTCCAACAAGACTCCCAGAAACCCAAGGATCCAATCAACATCCTAGAAATTAAATCCCATACCCACATAGTCACATAAGCATGTTATCAATCAATCACATAGCATATGATACTACATCTAAGTCTCTATCAAGCGAGACAAACCCATTGTGATCCTAATCACTTCCCACGTACCCAAAGTATTCGAACTCGGTACGCTCTAATACCAAGTTGTAACGCCCTCAAAATAATAACATTAAACCCAACAAATGAGACATGCATTAATATGTAAAAGCTCCACATTCTTCTATTTATCAGAATTCCATTACATCAGTATTACATGTTAACAACAAAAGCAAATGCCCTATGGGCTTACAGCTTTCCAAGTTAACACTTGGTTACAACAAATAGTACTAACTCGTTTACACATTAAGCCCTTGGCTTGAATTGACATGTAATACATCAAAAAGTAAAACGACAAAAGTATGTCCGCCTCTAGCCTCCCAAGCTATGTCCTTGGAGGTGGCATGCTACCTGTACCTGAAAATGATATTCCCATATAGGGTGAGCCACAGCCCAGTAGAAATACACTAAACCAACCATGAACAATGACTAAAATATTAGCAATTGATAGATGGCCAACACTGATACATTCACATAAATCACATATTTATGTCATACGACTTATGAGTCCAAGTTACCTTTCATTTTCCCTTTTTCAACGGATAGGCATATAAGCACCACCCACATTCTAAACAGATATGTATAACAACAATATCCACATTCTTAGATAAGCAAATAAGCTATATCCACATTCTACAACAGATATGTATAACAACAATATCCACAGATAAGCATATAAGCTATATCCACACTTCACAAAGATAAGCATATGAGCTCTATCTTCACTTTACTAGACAAGCATATGAGTTGTATCTACGGAGTTCATCCCCTATCTTCTCCCAACACTATCCGGTTTAGAGGTACATCCCCTATCTTCCCCTAAACCGCAGAGTACATCCCCCATCTCCTCCTCTACACATAACGTATACAAACACATTGGTTCTATATACAATCACTCAATACATACAGTTAATGTATTCTATCAACCGTCAAATTCCATGACACATTCCATTGATTAGTTTCCGTTTGCCTAATCATCATGCATTGTCTACAACAATCACGACTATCCTCCATCGATAGCCCAAAGCAGTTATTTCTAAACAAAAAATAAATGCACAATGGATATTCAATCAACATTTCATTTTCTCATTTGTCACAATTAATTATCCCAATTAATCAAACAATGTAATTAGGTCATTAACCATAATTAACATTTCAACCCTTAGGTCCCATTTTCATCAATGATTCAACATTTATTCCATTTCTCTATGCCAAACATGCATCTAGGTTTATTACGAATAAAACCCCAACTTTTGAAAAATTACACAAAAGCCCCAAACTTTCACAAAATTACCAAACCAACCCCAACATCTCAAAATACTAAAATTTAAAGACAAAATCCATAGAGAGGAGTAGGATATCCCTACCTCGAAGTTTGAGCCCAAAAGGAGATGAAGACTCGAAGATCAACGTGTTCCAAATCCAAACTTTTTTCAGATTAAATCAAAGCTCTCAACGCCCTCTATCTTTTTAACAAAAGCCCTAGGCTAGATTCACACTCTAGGGAGATCAAATCTTAGAGAGAGTGTAAGTTTAGAGAGAGAGGGTCTCGGATCTAGGGTTTGAAAGAAAAAGAAAGTGAAAAAGCGATGCTCAAAAACGCTACTGTCCGCTGATATAAAACACGCTCGCTCGAGCGAAGCCTTTGTCGCTCGAGCGACCAGACACAGAAAACTCTCGCTCGAGCCAAAAAGTTCTTGCTCGAGCCAAAAACTCAAAAGTGCGCTCGAGCGAAAGAATACTCGCTCCAGCCAACAACACAAACCCTCAGGTCTGCAACCAAAAGCACGCTCGAGCGACAGACCTCTCGCTCGAGCGAAGAACAAACCAGACCGCTCGAGCCAAGAAAAGCTCGCTCGAGCCAAGAAATACAACTCTCAGGTCCAGAACCAGACGCCATCGCTCGCTTGAGCGAAGCCACTCTGGCTCGACCCACCAGACACGAACTCAACTCTCGCTCGAGCGACCAACTCCTCGCTCGAGCGTAGGTCCAAAAATCTGGGCAGCAACACTGGGCTCCCAAACACAACCAACCTGCCCAACACATCCTATAACTCAATATACAAAGTAAAAAGGATGCAAACAAGATAATAAACAACTACCAACATCTACGGACACATGTCCGGATCACTGTACAACAAGGGTAAACCCGGGATCGCTATAATATATATATATATATATATAATAGTTATGAATAAGAGTTGTGCGATTTGTGGTTTGTTTTTTTTTTTTTTTTTAAATTTGAATTTACCTGATATAGTGATAGACATGTGGATTTCTATATACAAATCTATACCAAAAACTCTAAGGAAAGATATTATTTGTTTTTTTTCTATTATTACCTTTTATATAACAATTGGGGAAGAGAATGAGAATATTTGAATAGTGAGAAGAGAGGTGAAGGAAAGTGCCACATATTTATTTATTTATTACAAAATTATGAGAATTTAAGAATAAAAATTTAGAGAGACTTTTACATAATAATTACATTTAATTATATATATAACTAGCGGTAACCCATGCGATGCACGGAAAAATAGACTATATATATTTTGTGTGATAAATAAATGATTTTAATCTTAAATTATGTCTTAACAGCGACAAACCATGATGTTAAGCCATCTGGGTAGATGTTAACAATAATTAACTCACAAAATTTCACAACAAAATTTGATATGCGTAAAAATTTATTAATTATAAAAATTGTTGGGAATAATTGTATCACAATCACTTGATAACATAAATAACTTGAATCAAACTAAAAAAAACATTAAAAGAGAGAGATTTTGTAAACTCAGAAAAGTTATCATAAATTTACTTGGATTTTAAAATCAATGGTGTATATTATTGTGGGATCAAATTATGAATAAATATTAACTTTTAATTATAATTTATATGTAGTTTTTAAAAAAAATTAATCTAAGTTTGTTAACTTGTTCATAAAAAGAATTTCTCAAACAAATCATTAATTGATCATATTAGCAACTCTCTATCTTTGATCTCCTCTATCAATGACACAAGCATATCATATCAAAGTATAAATCATTCTCCGTAGTTTGAATAATACTTGCATAGTTCCTATATTATTTAAAAAAAAAAAAAAATCAAGATAAGAATTTCGTAAGATTATAAAAATTATATAAGAAAATAGTTTTAATCCATTTTATTTATAAAAAAAATGATGAAAAATTATTTGCATTGTATTTGAAAAAATATAACAAATGATAACTTTAATCATTATATACCAAAAAACAAATTATATAGGTTACTTAATGAAAAAATTGGCGAATACAATGAAAGTCATTAGCATTGAATTAAATCATATACCCTCTAAATTGATAGTATAATCTAGCAAATCAACTAATAATAATATAGAGATATTGACAAATATGTAATACTTCCCTCCTATCTTTGAATTAGATTCATTAATTTCATATATTATATGAAAGTTTTACTCGTCTCGATCCTTCAATAAAATGAGGACCAAGAAAACAAATTTGATAAGAAATTGATTCTAAACTTTATTATTAAAAAAACAAAAATTTCAAAGAGATGATTTAGAGATGGGATTGAAGAAATACTATAACAAATGATAACTTTAAAATAATAATAATAATAATAATAATGATCTAATGCAAACTATTTTTAATAACTAATAGAAAGAATATCAAATTATTACATTTGATAAATATAATGACGAAAATTAATTTTGTGAGATTTTTGTACTGTCTTCTCCCATGCAACTTTAATTATTTCATTATTAATACTCTTCTTATTTAGAGCCAATAAATTTTTTATTTTATTTTTATCTTTATCACTTGGTAAATAATAACGAATACTAAAAATTATCAAGAGAATGTAAGAAATTATAGATAAGGGCATTTCATAAGAAAAAAAAATTAAAAAAAGAAGAAGAAGATAATATGTGATAGAAGGAGAAAAAAATATATGAGTAAATCAAAATAAAGATTTAGATATATATATTTTTGATAGATATATAAATTAATAAATCATATCTTTATCTAAATTTTCTTATTTTAATTTTTTGTAAATCAACTATTTAATCTTTATCTTTATCTGTAGACCACAAAATTAATCTTTATAAATTATTTATCAATTTTTATATGTTTATTTATCTATAAGTCATGAAGTTAATTTTTACAATTTTTATCTTTATCTATAGGTCATGAAATAAATTTTCAAAAATTTATCAATTTTTATATGTTTATCTATAATGAAATTAATTAAAGGACAAAATGAAGGGGAAAAAAAGGAGTAATTTTTTTTAAAACAATTATTTAATCTTTATCTTTATTTGTGGGCCATGAAATTAATTTTTATAAGTTATTTATCAACTTTTATATGGTTATTTATGGGAAGAAATTTTAAATTATCTATAAGTTATGAAATTAATTTTTTTTAAAATTAATTGTTTAATTTTTATCTTTATCTATAGACTATAAAATTAATTTTCATAAATTAATTTTTAGTTTTTATATGTTTATCTATATGGAGGAATTTTGAAATTCAAATCTTCATCCATAAGCAATGAAATTAATTTTCATTTTAATTAATCAAACAAATAGAAAATGAAAAAAAATAGAAAACATGAAAGGAAATCAAAGAAGGTTGCCGCGTCTTCTCATTTAGAGCCAATAAATTTTTTATTTTATTTTTATCTTTATCACTTGGTAGAGAATAACGAATAATGAAAATTATAAAGAGAAGGTTAAGAATTTAAGAGGAGATAAGAAGTTATAGATAAAGGCATTTCATAAGATAAAAAATGTAAAATAAAAAAAAATAATATGTGATAGAAGGAAAAAAATATATGAGTAAATCAAAATAAAGATTTGGATATATATGTTTTTGATAGATATATAGATTAACAAATCATATCTTTATCTAAATTTTATTATTTTAATTTTTTGTAAATCAATTATTTATTATTTATCTTTATTTGTAGAACACGAAATTAATCTTTATAAATTATTTATCAATTTTTATATGTTTATTTATCTATAAGTTATGAAATTAATTTTTTTTTAATTTTTATCTTTATCTATAGGTCATGAAATAAATTTTCATAACTTATTTATAAATTTTTATATAGTTATCTATAATGAAATTAATTAAAGTACAAAATGAAGGGGGAAAAGGAGTAATTTCGTCTTTTTAAAACAATTATTTAATCTTTATCTTTATTTGCGGGTCATGAAATTAGTTTCGTAAGTTATTTATCAACTTTTATATGTTTATTTACGGGAAGAAATTTTAAATTATCTATAAGTTATGAAATTAATTGTTTAATTTCTATCTTTATCTGTAGATTATAAAATTAATTTTCATAAATTAATTTTTAATTTTTATATGTTTATCTATATGAAGGAATTTTGAAATTTAAATCTTTATCCATAAGCAATGAAATTAATTTTTATTTTAATTAATCAAACAACACTACAAGAAAATGTAGAAATGGCGACTAAAAAATTATTTTCGTCGCTGAAAGTGCCATTTTCGGCGACTAAAATGGAATTAGTAGCCAAAAGTGAAGACTTTTGGCGATTAAAACAATTTAGTAGCCAAATGTATGGTTATTGGCGACTAAAAATCAATTTAGTTGCCGATTATATGGGTTTTACTGACTAAAGGTTTTCTAGTAGCCAAAAGTGACGGTTTTTGGCCACTAAAATAATTTAGTAGCCAAAAGTATAGGTTTTGGCGACTAAAAAATAGTTTGGTCGCCGATTATACGTGTTTTGGCGACTAAAAACAGTTTGGTCGCTGAAAGTGAAGCTTTTTGGCTACTAAAAAAAATTTAGTAGCTAAAAATAGGCAATTGGCGACTAAATAATGGATTTAGTCGCCAAAAGTGGCCTCAATTTTTTTAGTAAATAATTTATTTTTTACATAAATTATATTGAATAAAAATAATTATATTTATATTATAGTTTTATATTAATACGGGTCAATATACTATATAAATAATATATATTGCATATATATTCATGTGGTGTTGTAGTGGCATAGTGGAGGGAGTGTGTTGCGAAATGTTTAGAATATGGGACAGGTTGGTAGTTCGAATCTCAGAAAAAGCAAAAAAGTTGGTTTTTTTTTTCCACGGAAGCACCTTTGGTGACTAAAATTGTTAGTCGCCAAAAGACCTGTTTTTTGCCGACTAAAACTGTTTTAGTCGCCAATACCTCCGGCGACCATGTATTCGCGATAAAAGCGGCGACTAAAAATTTTAGTTGGGGAAACTAAAAAGTCGACTTTTGGCGACTAAAAATGGACTTTTGAAGACTAAAAATTTAGTCGCCAAAGGTGATTTTTCTTGTAGTGCAAATAGAAAATAAAGAAAAATAGAAAACATGAAAGGTAATCAAAGAAGGTTGCCACGTAAACAAGAGAGTTTTAAAATTATAAGAATTTAGAAATAAATATTTGGGATATATAGTATAGATAGATAGATAGATAGATAGAGATAGATAGTATAGATATTTATACCTCCAACTTTCTCCCAAAAGGGAACAACAGAAGCATTATTTGTTTATTGTTCGTAATTAGAAGCACGTGATACACTCCTCAAATACTAGTTTTGCAGTCTATCCCCAAACAGACTATGCATATATTAGATCGTGAAAATGACTTTTTACATCAATTTTTCATCTTTTCTCTCTCTAAAACTGTCCAAAACCCTAGATCTTGAGTTTCTCTCTCTCAAACTCATCTTCTCTTTACTATTTCACCTAGATCCATTGGGTTCTTCACTTTAGTACCTTTGAGAAAAAGGTAAAGCACATCGTGGGCTCTCTTTTCATTCGAACAAAAGTGGTTTTCGGTGTTGTTGGAGTTTCAACCTTGCTTTGCTCGTTCTTCTCTTCTTGAGGTAGGATTTTTTTACACTTTCATATGGTTTTTAACTTAGTTATTCATTGTTGTGTAACAATGGTGGGATATGGGAGTGTTATGGACAAACCTAGGGTTTGGGTTTAAAATTAAAAGAGGGGTTTTTGAGTGAGTATGATATAAAGGGTTATGGGGTTTGAATATGAGGTATCTTGTGGCAAAGCATTTGACTTTGGCCTTTGGGTTGATATTTGGAAAAAAAAGAAAAGAAAGGGAGGTTTGCCCTAAACTGATTCATATACTTATTTTGTATAAATAAATGAAATTGGTGTTGTAAATATGAAATTGGATGAATTGAAATAAGTGGGATATGTATTACCTCACACTGTTAGAAATTTTGAATAAATTATCTATCTTGAACTGTATTGAGCTATCGGTGGAGGATAGCTATGATTGTTGTAGGAATTGTATGAGGATTAGGTGAATTAAAACTAATATATTGTTGGTTGTCATTGAATATGACTATGTTTTAAATACATTGTATATATATGATGTTTGGGAGGAGAAAGGGGATGTACTTCATGTTTGAGAGGAGATAGGGGATGGACTCTGTTGAAATTAAGTTGGTCGGAGTATCCTAGGTGAAAGTCCCGAATCCGCGCGTATACATGAGTGCCGATTCCCGCGGATGAAATTTTTGTAAAATGGCAACCTGAAGTGTTTTGTGGTAGTTGTGTTGATTTGAGAGCCATTGAGTTGGAACCTCAGTTGGGTTGTCTAGAAGATAATGAAATTGGCTCATGAATTGAGATGAAATGAATTAACTTGAAATGAATTGAAGGAAAACGGATGGAGAAATAAAATTTGGTACTTTACGATCTTGTAGAGTATGGATGTGTTGTCACAGGCATTGTATATGCACGTTGTACTTATATCTTTGTTAAAATTCATATAGTGTTAGATTGTTTCTATTGAGCTTTGGCTTACCCTGTCACGACCAAAAACCGCCCCTAAAAGTTTAGGCCATGACCGGCCCGCACTTAGGCCTCAGAAACAAAATTTCAAAAAAAAAAAAAAAAAAATCTAATCAAATACGGGGTCTTAAGCGGAAGCAGACACTGAAAATAAGAATAATAAAGATGTCCATTAAGCTAGTGCATACATTCTAGGATCATTAACAACAAATTTAGATGGGTCATATACACAGTTTATATATACAAGTATAAATCATGTATGCTAGTAATAAAAAAAAAAAAAATTGCATATCCATCAATGTCTAAGAAACAACCATCAAAAGACTTAACAAATGTGGAGACAATTCCAAAAGACAAAAAGCTCCACTTTGAAGGCTTAGGAAAACCAGTCCGTCAAGGTTCCTGAAGCTAACCTAGGGCTGGCCTCCAAGCTGATCACCTACATAAACATATATAAAAACGGAGTGAGCAAGGCTCAGTGAATACTAATAATGCAAGGAGGTTCGTGCGAATGAGCATATGTCTTGGAGAATATTTATCTAATGTGGAAATGTTCTCATAATCGTATTCCCTAAACGGCCTCGGGCCCACATAAGACGGAACGACCTAGGGCCCAACGTAAGACGGAATGGCCTTAGGCCCAATGTGATGCACAACGGCCTCGAGCCCAACATAATACATAACGGCCTCAGGCCCAACATATCAACAGTTGTTCTGGACTTTATAGGGTAGATGGAACATCAACATGTTTCCACCCCCCTTGGCCTTAGAGCCATTTTTTATAACACTTCATTCCATGGTAGGGTAGATGAAACATCGACATATCTCCATCTCCCTCGACCTTAAAGCCATCATATATAATGGAAACAGAACGACCTTCGGTCCATTTTATATGCCATTGCCCATATTCGTACCATTGCTTAATCGTTTCATAAATTAATAGTTCAGCTAACGTATCCATCTATAATCAAATGTGCATCATTCATAATCAAAATACATGAATCAAAGCACCATTAATCTCAAATATGCCATTCACGGTCAAGATACATAATTCATAAACAAAAATACGAAAATAAACACATCGTTACACTATTAGTACTCACATTGATATGGATGAGCAACAGTCCCTTCCTATCTGTGACCTACACATAGCATACACTCACAATTAAGTCACTTTCCTTTAGTTTTCTCTTTCTATTCAATGTCCAAGATGTTAATTTGTGTTAAATTGTAAGCATTTCAGAAGGATCAAATGGACATATTAATAATTTTAGAGTGTCAAACAAAGGCAAGAAAGTTAACAGAAATTTCCCCCATGGGCCGCACGTGCGAAAGTCTTCCACTGCACATGTGGGATGGCGTGCCACATGTGCTTTTATTGCAGTAATCCCCTATTTTCCGCACATGCGGCTGTGAGCCCCGCACATGCGGCTATGCATCCCGTACGTGCGATCGTATGCTCTGTTTGAGAAACCCAAAACTTCATCAAAATCAACCTTTCCAAAGGCAGGCTAAGGCACTAATTCAAGCAATCTCTCTTCAAAAACACGACAGATGATCATAATAAGAGTAAAATCCAAGCTAAAGTGGATCAAAACTTCTTTTAATTTGACATGTAGAACTTGATTTCCATGATTCCTTCATATATTCCATCTTTCCATGTTAGATACATATATATATATATATATACTTACATGAGTTTAAACATGAAAAGACTCAAGATTATATCACAATTTCTCACAATCTAACCCAAATCAAACTATCAATAAAGGAATCAACTCTTAACTCAAAGAAATGTAAGGAATCTATGATAATTTCATGCGAGATGCTCAATGATAATCTTAATCCATAAACCCTAACTTGTTTAAGGTAAAAGCTTCACCATAGGGCTTGATTCCAAGCAATTGAAGAAAGATTAAGAGGATTCTACTGGACTTGTACTTACCTTGAGCTATATTCTTGATTTCCCCCTTAAATTCCCAAGGTTCAATCTCCTATATTGGCTCTTTTCTTCTTCTTCCCCCTCTTTTCTCTTCACGTTTTCTTTTCCTCTCCCAAGACCAAAGATGAGCTCATTTATGTATATAACAAATCATATATATATATAGGCTAACCAAACATCACTTAACGAAGCAGACGAAATTAATTTTTAATTAAACAGCCCAAATGGCTCTAAAAATTCTCATTAGCATATCCATGTACTGAATTTCGATTCCTCAACTCATTAAAGTCATCAACTTCACTTTCAAAGTGCTAGCTCTAGGAATTTTAGCCAAATAAAGCAAATTAATTCATTATGAATCAAATTTTTATAAAACTCCATAGTATGTCCTAAAAATCATAAGAATCATAACTGTAAAGTCAATTCTTGGTTATCGCGTCTCTAAGGCTTTCAATTTGCAGTCCAAAGGTCGTAATTTCAACAGATTTTCTTATAACCGACACGTACAATCTCATAAGCACATAATTCACACATTTAAACATGGAATTTCACATAACGCATATAATCACATATATAATAACACAGCTACTGAGGGAATTAGAACATAGGCAGTATATGAAGGTGTTGGGTTATTACACTCTTCCCCCCCTTTAGGAAGTTTTGTCCCTCAAACTTGTTTTTCCTTGGTCTCCTAGCATTATCTAGTTCCGTTACAGATGTTCAATTTCAGTCATGTAGAATTCGAAGCCAACTCCATATACTCATCTCGTAGAATCATGTATAAAACAAGATAAAATTATAGCAGACAAAATCATATATTCCCAGTAGGCGTAACTTGTACTCACAAAATTTTATGTCAACAAATTTCATAACATGGTAGCAATCATTCTCTTGAGCGCCTAATGCAAATAATCCCATATTATAAATCAATTTTTATCATCATCAATATATTCCCAAGTGTGTTCGTAACCAAATCTGGGTCAAATGTACGCAATCATAATTTGATCAATGAAAACAATCATATCCCGGCAGATACAAGTTCTACCAAATCAAAGGAAACACAATTCTTTCTGTCATTCACAACCAAGGTAAGTTCATTTCCAATAGTCTCAATCAGTTCACTTAGACTTATAGTCAAGATTTATTTATTTATTTATTTTTATTTTTTTTGTGATTTTAGTTTTTCTATACTGTAACTATAATTGACCCATTCCCATGTTTCGCCCAGGTCCTAGTTCTAGACATCCATAACATCTCTATATCGTAGTCCAGTTAATTCATTCACATGCATTCAGAATGAGTGGGTCAGTACATTCCCACAGTTAGCACACAAGTAACTGATTCATATAGTTGAAGAAATTCATCCTTTAAGACACACAAGCACTGTGATGGGAAAAGTCGATAAGTTCTCAAAATCATAAAGTTCATCACATGATCACGCGTTCACAAAGTATTAAAAATATAAAATTCAGTTCCTTAGTTCGCAAAGTCATATTAGCTATCATATTGTTTCAAAGTCATATTGCACAATGCTAGACCCAATCAGGTAAATAGGATAGTAAACAAATCCCTAAACAGGTCTTAATAGGGCGTAGAACATTCTTCATTCTGTATAGTAATTGGTAGGAAGCAGAAGTGCAATCACTGTCATTAGTCCCCCTTACTCGATTCCAAGAGAAGTCAATACGCATAATTCTTGTAACAACCGTTCATAATACATTCCAATGTCTAGTTATTACCAATTATAATCAAGACATCATGCATAACAGTTCATAGCAAAATGTCAATACACGGTGTAAAAACTAGCCCATTAAAGCACCAAGATTACAAGACCAAATCTTTAAGCATCAAGATTACAAGTCCAAATCTTTCCATAGCAAGAGTGATTTATCAATAATTTTCATTCAGGCAATAAACCTCAGGGTATTCTCCAATTTAAGTTCACTCAGTCTATGTAACAGCTGTTAGTAAACACACTCATGTTGTCGCAGTTTTCCATAGGCAATCATTAAGCAAAAGTAGTAATACTCACCATAGGAAAATGAAACAATTTCACTCCCATCTATTCAGCAGATGTAATTCAATAATTTCTCAAGGCTCAGAGGTTCATCCGTAATTCCCAAGGGTATGCGAAAACAAAAACCCCCTAGCAATGCTCAATCAACAAAAGTTCATTCACCATGCCGTTTCCAAAGTTCTACATATTGACTATTCTACAGTACACAGTTCCATTAAGACTAATAAGTCTCTGGGTTCAGTCAGCATGTTCCCAAAGTTTACCGAATCAAGGAATCTTCCATTTTCATTTTCATTGCCACATAACCATTTTGTACATAACCTACATCAATTGTTTCCTTATTCCAAGTACAACTCCTACCATTCATTCTTTAGGATTAACTCTCACAGTTCCCAAGTTCATATCCATGTCGTACCATAATCATAATCATATCAATAGGTATCATAGTAAATTGCCAAATACAATATGAAGACTAATAGCCACTTCTTCCTATCCATAAGGTCAAACATTTCTATAGTATAGTTAAGTCATTAACCAATAGAGGTTCAAGAGTATGCAATACATTGGCTATTTCATCAATCCTAACACCATTTCACATAAATAACGTCAAAGTGTAAAACATAGATTCATAATTCAGTCAACGTATTAACAATGTAGGTCATGCCAAGGCTTATACGAATTTTTCCCAAATGGATTTTTTTATTTTATTTTAAAACTAAGATAGTTATCCTGTGGCTAACCAATCTAAGTACACATGTAGCAAATACGAACGGAGTGTCGAACCATCCCAAGCAAGGATGTACACATACATTAGTCCACAATCAATCAATATATAGGTATTCATTTATAAACAATATATATTCCTGGGATAACAGTCACAATATTCTGAATGTTTTCTGGGACGAGTGTAGTTACCCTATCCTGATTAGCAATCCGAGGACAGTTCCTTACCATATGATCCATTTCACCATACCTATAACAAGCTCTGGAAATTCGGTAACAAATTCCTCGGTGTTTCTTACCACATTGGTTACATGTTGGTGTTGTATTCCTTGTAGAGTTTGAGGAGCGCAATGATCTCTCATTTTGTTTTTTAAATGATCTTTTTCTTAGGGAAAAGCCATGCCTCCTGCTTTACCATTCAGAAGATCGGTTTAGATTCACTTGGGGCTTTTGTGCTGATAGCAGCAAAGATTCTTGTCGTAGCGGCAACGGATGTTGTTGTCCTAGGATTTTTGCCATTTCTTGTACTGTACCTTCCAGTCTATCAAATCAACCTGTGGAAGAGTCTTTAAACTCATTTGCCCTTGTTTCCTCCATCATCTAGTCACACTCATATTACGCCATACCAATAACAAAAATAAACACGGAGATACATAGGCATACATTTTATGTATCGTCAAGACACAAATAATCATATGCGCAACACATGACTGCACACTTGTCATGCTGAATACGTACTAGATACTTGTACACTTAACCATATTCATATTCTACATGTATAGAATCGAAATGCACATAAGCAAAAATTTATGATTCACATGTTCATATACTGTCATTATAACAAAACAACATTGGCTTGTACATTTTCACATGATGATTCATATCTCATGTTCACATAAGTGATAAGATCAGAATCATACATGTACTTACATAACCTTCAGATGCATGCTAAAATGACAATCATACTGTATTCCACATAGTTCATTTTCAATATCAGAATTAGCATAACATGAGTGCACATCCGTTCTCGTTTCATTTCAAACAAATCCATACAATCCACATCATTTTGTCCTTTTGTTGTTCATTCTCAACGGCACATTTCATAACCATATGCTAGTAATTCTTCACAATTTTTCACATATTTCAATTCAGTTCAGATATATTCATTCAATTCACATGCGTTCACTTCATTTCATTGTCAGATGTCTTCACAACAGTTCACATAGTCGTGTTCATAACGGTTCAGACACGCACACATGCCAATGCAATGTCCCTAAGTCTTTTCTAGGACACCCTATAGCTCAAATGGACCCGTGTGTGAGGTAGTACCTCGTGCTCTGATACCAACTATCACGACCCAAACCCACCCCTAAAAGTTTAGGCCATGCCGGCCCGCACGTAGGCCTCAGAAACAAAATTTCAAAAAAAAAAAAAATCTAATCAAATACGGGGTCTTAAGCGGAAGCAGACACCAAAAATAAGAATAATAAAGATGTCCATTGAACTTATTCATACATGCTAGGATCATTAACAACATATTTAGATAGGTCATATACACAGTTTATATATACAAGTATAAATCATGTATGCTAGTAATTAAAAAAAAAAAATTACATATCAATAAGTGTCTAAGCAACAAGCTTTAAAAGACTTAACAAATATGGAGACAATTCCAAAAGACAAAAAGCTCCACTTTGGAGGCTTAAGAAGACCGGTTCGTCAAGGTTCCTAAAGCTGACCTAGGGCTGGCCTCCAAGCTGATCACCTACATAAACATATATAAAAACGAATTGAGCAAGGCTCAGTGAATAATAATAATGTAAGGAGGTTCGCGTGAATGAGCATATGTCTTGGAGAATATTTATCTAACGTGGACATGTTCTCGTAATCGTACTCCCCAAACGGCCTCGGGCCCACATATGACCGAACGACCTAGGGCCCAACGTAAGACGGAATGGCCTTAGGCCCAATGTGATGCACAACGGCATCGGGCCCAACATAATACATAACAGCCTCATGCCCAACATAATACATAATGGCCTAAGGCCCAACATAATACATAACGGCTTCGGACCCACCATATCAACAACTGATCTGGACTGTATAGTGTAGATGGAACATCAACATATCTCCACCCCCCTTGGCCTTAGAGCCATTTATTATAACACTTCATTCTATGGTAGGGTAGATGAAACATCGACATGTCTCCACCTCCCTCGGCCTTAAGGCCATCATATATAACAGAAACAAAATGACCTTAGGTCCATTTCATATGCCATTGCCCATATTCGCACTATTGCCCAATTGTTCCATCAATTTATAGTTCAACTAACGTATCTATCTATAATCAAACGTATGTCATTCATAATCAAAATACGTGAATCAATGCACCATTAATCTTAAATATGCCAGTCATGGTCAAGATACATAATTCATAAACAAAAGTACGAAAATAAACACATTGTTAGACTATTATTACTCACAGTGATGTGGATAAGCAACAGTCCCGTCCTGTACATGACATACACATAGCATACACTCACAAGTAGGTCACTTTCCTTTAGCTTTCTCTTTCTATTCAATGTCCAATTCGTTAATTCGTGTTAAATTGTAAGTATTTCAGAAGGAACAAATGGACATATTAATAATTTTAGAGGGTCAAACAGAGGCAAGAAAGTTAATAGAAATTTCCCTCGTGGGCTGCACGTGCGGAAGTCTCCCACCACACGTGCGGGAAGGTGCGCCGTAGGTTCGGCCTGCACGTGTTTTTATTGCAGTAAGCTCCAGTCTATCTCCCCTATTTTCTGAACATGCGATTGTGCATCCTGCACGTACGACCATGGGCCCCGCACGTGTGGTCATATGCTTTATTTGAGCAGCCCGAAACGTTATGAAAATCAACCTTTGCAAAGGCAGGCTAAGGCTCTAATTTAAGCAATCTCTCTTCAAAAACATGACATAAGATCATAATAGGAGTAAAATCCAAGCTAAAGTAGATCAAAACTTCTTTTAATTTGGCATATAGAACTTGATTTCCATGATTCCTTTATATGTTCCATCTTTCCATGTTAGATACATATATATATATATACTTACATGAGTTTAAACATGCAAAGACTCAAGATTATATCACAATTTCTCACAATCTAACCCAAATCAAACTAACAATAAAGGAATCAGCTCTTAACTAAAAGAAATGTAAGGAATCTATGATAATTTCATGAGAGGTGCTCAATCAAAATCTTAATCCATAAACCCTAACTTGTTTAAGGGAAAAAGCTTCATCATAGGGCTTGATTCCAAGCAATTGAAGAAAGATTAAGAGGATTCTAGTGGATTTGTACTTACCTTGATCTATATTCTTGATTTCCCCCTTAAATTCCCAAGCTTCAAGCTCCTATATTGGCTCTTTTCTTCCTCTCCCTTTCCTTTTCTTGGCTCTCTTTTCTCTCCACATTTTCTTTTCCTCTCCCAAGGCCAAAGATGAGCTCACTTATGTATATAACAAATCATATATGTATAAATAGGCCAACCAAACATCACTCAACGAAGTAGACGAAATTAATTTTCAATTAAACTACCCAAATGGCTCTAAAAATTCTCATTAGCATATCCATGTACTCAATTTTGGTTCCTGAACTCGTTAAAGTCGTCAATTTCCAATTTCAAAGTGCTAGCTCT
Organism: Camellia sinensis; assembly: GCF_055761805.1. Taxonomy (NCBI): domain Eukaryota; kingdom Viridiplantae; phylum Streptophyta; class Magnoliopsida; order Ericales; family Theaceae; genus Camellia; species Camellia sinensis. The sequence continues at coordinate 92,250,397 of NC_138965.1, forward strand.
AGGAATTTTTGCCAAATAAAGCTAATTAATTCATTGCGAATCAAATTTTTATAGAACTCCATATTATGTCCTAAAAATCATAAGAATCATAAGAATCATAATTGTAATGTCAATTCCTAGTTATCGTGTCTGTAAGGCTTTCAATTTGCAGTGCGATGGTTGTAATTTCAACAGATTTTCTTATAACAGATAGGTACAATCTCATAAGCACATAATTCACACAATTACATATGGAATTTCACATAACGCATAAAATCACATATATAATAACACAAATACTAAGGGAATTAGAACATAGGCAGTATATGAAGGAGTCGGGTTATTACACACCTTACTTGGGAAAAACTATTTTTCAGGTGTTGGTGATATGCCTCCTCCAAGGTAGCTTGGAGGGACTTTTCGGAACAAGAGCTTCTTTCTTTTGTTGTATTCTTTTTGTATAGCCAAGCGCTTTAATTGTATTGAGCTAGGCTCACTTTTGTTGTAACCAAGCAACAACTTCGAAAGATGTAGGCCTATATGGCATATGATTATATGTTTAGTTTTTAGCTCTTTTATCATTGCAACATATGCTGTAGATTCAGGATGAACAGGTTGTGAATGTATATCGCATGTGTTATCTTTTGTATACGGACTCTGATGAATGAAAGTATATTATTTCTATTATTTTCCCACTTATGGGTTGAATTTATTGTATTATTTTGGGGGTGTTACAACTTGGTATCAAAGCGTACCGGGTTTGAATACTTTGGATACGTGGGAAGTGGTTATTAGCACAATGGGTTTGTCTCGCTTAGCTGAGACGTTAGTATGCATTGTATGCTTATGTGATAACATGCTTATATGATTATATGGGTATGGGATTTAGTTCATAAGATATTGATTAGGTCTACGGGTTTCTGGAAGTCCTATTAGAAGAGCACTTGATCATTGCTATTTCTAATTGGCACTCTAGCAACGCCACAGGTCGGTAGTTATCTAGGAAGGAAATTCGTATGTGTTTACGTGACTGCATGCTTATATGGAGTGATTTACTATTGTCCGTCATATTAGGACGCGAGTGAGTTAGTTTCGGCATATTTGTAAATGTGATATTCTCTTTTGTTACCTTGATTAGGATGTCAGGACGTGGACGTGGTGGTGGTAGCCTTGGTAGGCCTAGAAGGTGTGAGATGCCTCTATCGGATAATATTCCTGCACTGGAAGAAGGGGTTGGTCAGGCCAATGTGGCCGAACCAGTAAGTTAGCAGGCCATGGGCACCTTAGCCCGTGAAATAGCTGGAGGATTGCGGGAATCCATGGACATTCTTAGGGCTAAAAATCAAGACCTGGCCCAGGTCGCTGAGGCAGGGCCATCTTTTCTGAAGAGAGAGTTCTTCCGGTCAAATCCGAATGAGTTTTTGGGTGATCCCAAGGAGCCACTAAAGGAAGATGAGTGGTTAGAGCATATAGTGAGGACGTTCGAGATGCTTGGCATCGAGGATGACTTGTTGAGGGTGACCTTGGTATCTTTCCAACTGAAAGGAGATGCAGATCAGTGGTGGAAGTATGCACATGGGCGCATTGAGGTAAGTTGGGAGGCATTCGTTAAGGCTTTCCAAGACAAGTTTTTGCCTCTCACAGTTAGGGAGAAGTTAAGAGATCAATTCTCTAAGTTGGTGCAGTTGAACACACCGATGGCCGAGTTCAAGGCCACATTCACTAGCTTCTCGGGGTTTGCATCTGAGCTTGTGGCGACTGAGGAACGCCTTTGTTTAGAGTTTGAGAAGTGTTTAAGGACCGGGCTTATGTTTAGAGTGGCTGAATCCATGATTAGAGACTATGGGTGCCTTGTGGATTCAGTGGCCCATGTTGAGACAATTATACAGATAGAGGAGGAGAGAATGAAGGGCTTTAGGAGGAGTCAGGATAATCAGGAGGACAGTAAGAGACAAAGGGGTTCTAACCCCCAGTCATCCTAGGGAGCTCAGTCGAGGTCCACTTTTCAAGTACTAAGTTCGAGTTTTGGGAGAGGTGGTCAGGGAGATTTTAATTGTTTCAAGTGTGGTCAGTTGGGCCACAAGTCTACAACTTGCCCGTAGAAAGGATGAGGGTAACAGTCTGTTTCGTCTTCAGCTCGTTCACAGGGCCAGAGTCAGAGGAGAGAGCAGTCGTTCACATGTTATCAGTGTGGGCAGGTCGGGCATTTGAAGAGGTTTTGCCCACAGTTGGGTGGCACACCTGATACGTCTAGTTCGAGGCAAGCATAGAGCCACCATCATGCACAGTCAAGATAGGCCTCAAGGGCCAATCAGGGAGCCTCTTCCGCTCAATCAGTGCATAAGGCTTATGCTCCGAGGGGTGAGCAGGTTGAGCAGAGACCTACTGGGTGTGTGTATGCTGTTGCGGTGCCAGATCTTGTACCTTCTCCTTCTGTCGTGAGGGATACTTTCTTGTTTTGCAATTCAGTTGCTAATGTATTGATTGATATGGGTGCATTCCATTCTTTTATCTCATCTGCATTTGCATTGATTTTGGGGTTAGAGTTGGCTCAGTTAACATCTCCTATTTGTGTAGAGTCACCTATCGGTGGTGAGGTTATTTTGAAGCAGGGTTGTCGGGGTTGTGACATCGAGGTTGTCGGTCGCCGATTTCCTTTTGCATTTGTATTGCTTGATATGTCTAGTTTTGATGTTATTTTGGGTACAAATTGCTTATCGTCATACCGGACTATTATAGATTGCTGCCATCAGAGGGTTACTGTATGTACCTTGAGCAGTGATTGCTTTTACTTCTTGTGGGACTGGGTGGATAGAGTTTTATCGCTGGTATATGATCCGCATGGGCGGAGTGAAGTTAGTTTCCTTTTTGCTAGCTTCTTGAGTAGTGAGTGTGATGAAGTCCAAGTGGAGTTGCCAAAGGTAGTTTGGGAATACCCAGATGTCTTTCCCAAGAATCTTACTAGTTTACCACCTCACCAAGAAATCGAGTTCTCTATTGATTTAGTGCCTGGCACGACACCGATTTCTATAGCACCGTACAGATTTGCACCTGCTGAATTGAGTGAGTTGAAGATTCAACTCCAGAAATTGTTAGATAAGGGTTTTATCTGCCCTAGTACTTCACCTTGGGAAGCACCAGCTCTCTTTGCTAAAAGAAAGATGGAGTGTTAAGAATTTGTATAGATTATCAAAAATTGGATTGGATAACTATTAAGAACAAGTACCTAGTGCCTCGTATAGATGATTTGTTTGATCAGTTGAAAGGGTCTTGTTGCTTCTCTAAGATAGACATGAGATCGGGTTACCACCAGTTGAGGGTAAGGGAGGAGGATATCCCAAAGACGACATTCCGTACGCGGTATGGCCATTATGAGTTTCTAGTGATGCCTTTTAGACTAACCAATGCACCGACAGTGTTTATAGATTTGATGAACCAGATCTTCTATGAGTTACTAGACCGTTTTGTGGTTGTCTTTGTGGATGACATCTTGATTACTCACCCTCTGAGGAAAAACACGAGGAACACTTGCGGGTCATACTTGAATTTCTTAGAACCCACCAGCTGAATGCTAAGTTTGGGAAGTGTGAATTCTGGCTAAGAGAAGTTAAGTTCTCAGGCCATGTGGTATCCGGGGAGGGGGTGACTGTAGATTCATCCAAGATAGAGGCAGTGCAAGATTGGGCACAAACTAAAAATGCTTTTGAGACCCGTAGTTTTTTGGGGTTAGCCGGGTATTATCATAGATTCGTGAAGGATTTCTCTAGGCTAGCCTCACCACTGACTAGACTGACGAGGAAGGGAATTAACTTTGTGTGGAGTGAGACTTGTGAGAAGTCGTTCCAAGCCCTTAAGGTTAGACTTGCCACTGCTCCAGTATTGATTATTCTGGAGAGGGGTTTGGGCCATTCGGTATATTGTGATGCCTCACGGGAAGGTTTTGGTTGTGTATTGATGCAAGAACGAAGGGTAGTAGCCTATGGCTTGCGGCAGTTGAAAACACATGAGAGGAACTACCCTACTCATGACCTAAAGTTTGCGGCGGTGATCTTTGCTTTAAAAATTTGGAGGCACTATCTGTGTAGGGAGAAATTTGAGGTGTTTTCTTACCACAAGAGTCTGAAGTATTTGTTTACACAGAAAGACTTGAATTTGAGGCAAAGGAGGTGGATGGAGTTCATAAAGGACTATGATTTTGAGTTGCATATCATCCGGAGAAGGGCAATGTTGTGGCTGACGCCTGGAGTAGGAAATCAATTAACAGTGAGGCTTGTATTGCTATTCAAGAATAGGAGATGTTGGGTACTCTTGGTGAGTTTGACTTACATCTTGGTGAGTCCCTTGAGTTTGTAGCATTGTTTACGGTAGTTGCATAACCCACACTTGTGAACCGAGTCCTAGAAGCACAGAAGAATGATCTTGAGGTAGAAACCCTCTAGGAAAAGATCTCCAATGGGAAGGCAGAAAAGGGCTTGAATGTGTATTCTGACTCGAGTGTTAGATACCTTGACCGTTTATTTGTGACAGAGTCTTGCCGAGAAGAAGTACTCTGAGAGTTTCACTATTCACGCCTTGCGGTGCATTCAAGGGGCACAAAGATGTATCACGACCTAAGTCGCCAGTTTTGGTGGAGGGGTATGAAGAAGGACGTGGCAATGTTTGTATTGAAGTGCCTTACTTGCCAACAAGTGAAGGCCGAGCATCAGAGGCCAGCGGGTTTGTTACAACCCTTGCCTATAGTTGAGTGGAAGTGAGAGCATGTCATAATGGATTTTGTTGTGGGTCTTCCGAGGACTCAACAAGATAGTGATGCCATTTGGTTAGTAGTTGACCAAGTCGGCGCACTTCATATTTATGCATGCGAGTGATTCAGTAGACTATCTTGCCAACCTTTACATTAAAGACATAGTGTGGTTGGATGGGGTCCCTTTGACGGTTGTTTCGGATAGAGATCCACGCTTCACAACTCGATTGTGGCAGAGCTTGCAGAGTGCCTCGGGCACTAAATTGACCTTTAGCACTGCGTATCATCCTCAGACTGACGGGCAGTCCGAGCGTACCTTTTAGATCCTTAAGGATATGCTTCAAGGTTGTGTCCTTGATTTTAAGGGGTCGTGGAAGAGACACGTGCCCTTAGTGGAGTTTTCCTATAATAATAGCCTCCAATCGAGTATTGGCATGGCATCACTTGAGGCCTTGTATGATCGGCCATGTAAATCCCCTGTGTGTTGGGCCGAGGTGGGTGATGCACCTTTGTTGAGTCCAGAGTTGGTTTGGGAAACGACAGAGAAAGTGGCACTTATTTGTAAGAGGCTGGTTATGGCTCAAAGTCGTAAGAAAAGTTATGCCGATCGTAGGAGGAGACCCTTGTCTTTTGACGTAGAAGACCATGTGTTCTTGAAGACATCACCCAGAAGGGGTTTGATGAGATTTGGGAAGAGTGGGAAATTGTCCCCTTGATTTATTAGACCTTTTGAGATCCTTGAGCGGGTCGAAGAGGTTGCTTACCGTTTGGTGCTACCAGCACAACTTTTCGAGGTTCATGATGTGTTTCATATTAGTATGCTTCTGAAGTATGAGCCGGATCCATCACACGTGTTGGATTGGACCGACTTAGAGGTAGATGAGGATGCCTCATGTGAGGAGAGGCTTGTGAGAGTCTTGGATATACGGGACCAAGTCTGGCAGGGAAAGACGATGCCCTTGGTTAAGGTATTGTGGAAACTTCATGGAGTTGAGGAAGCAACTTGGGAGCATTAATTGGAAGTCTGAGAAAAATATCCGAACTTATTTGTTAGTGTTTGAATATTTATTGAGATTTTGATTATGCTAATGAAATGTAAAAGCATTGTACATGTTTTAAAACACGAGAACATTGCATATGTTATGGGATGTTTTGAAAACATCGATTCAATATAAGCATTGCATATGTTTTGAGAATATAGAATATTGTGTGTGTTGTATCACTTTTGGAAGCATTGTATATGTTGTATGAATTTTGAAAACATAGATTTTGATTTAAACATTGTAAATGTTTTGAGAAATTGTAAATTGCACTTTCAATATTAGAACTTGTGTATCGAGTTGATGAGAATGGATGACTGAAGAGTGGGTTATGGTGTTGAACTTGTTAAATATACATTGTCGTGAATGGTTCAATAATGACTTTGAACTTGATTTGTAATTTCGGGGATGAAATTCTTTACGGGGGGAGGTTATAGCAATCCTAGTTTTGGCCTGTCACTTGTTGTATTCCGAGCACGGGCTTATGATTTCTGAATGCTGTTCATTGTCATTTTTCCCTTATTCTTATTTGAGTTCAGCTATTTGGTTGTATCGAGCATGTTTGGAATAGGTTGGTTGCTTGGTTTGCAAACCTTAAGTTGCCCAGATTATTGGTCATCCGCTCACGTGGCACTTCTTGCACTCGAGCGGGCTTTGTGAACTCTCAGTACTTTGTCGGTCTGTAAAACTACTGGGAGAGTGTTTTCTACGCTCGAGCGACGTTTCCTACGCACGAGCGGGTGGGCGCCTTTTTCATTTTGTTTTGGCGCTCAAGCGACACTTCTTGCACTCAAGTGGGACAACTTATTATGTCTGACGCTTGAGCGTCACTTCTTACGCTCGAGTGGACTGTGCGTATATCAAATCGTGAAAATGACTTTTTACATCTCCTTTTCATCTCTCTCTCTCTCTCTCTAAAACTCCCCAAAACCCTAGATCTTGAGTTTCTCTCTCCCAAACTCATCTTCTCTATACTATTTCACCTAGATCCATTGGGTTCTTCACCCTAGTCCCTTTGAGAAAAAGGTAGAGCATGTCGTGGGCTTTCTTTTCATCTGAACAAAAGTGGTTTTCGGTGTTTATGGAGTTTCAACCTTGCTTGGCTCGCCTTCTCTTCTTGAGGTAGGAATTTTCTATACTTTCATATGGTCTTTAACTTAGTTATCCGTTGTTGTGTAACAATGGTGGGTTATGAGAGTGTTATGGACAAACCTAGTGTTTGGATTTAAAATCAAAAGAGGGGTTTTTGAGTGAGTATGATATAAAGGGTTATAGGATTTGAATATGAGGTATCTTGTGGCAAAGTATTTGACTTTGGCCTAAGGGTTGATATTTGGAAAAAAATGGGAGGGGGGTTTGCCCTAATATGATTCAAATACCTATTTTGTATAAATAAATGAAATTGGTGTTGTAAATATGAAATTGGACGAATATTAAAATAAGTGGGATATGTATTACGTCACACTTTTAGAAATTTTGAATAAATTTTCTGTCTTGATATTGAATATCTGTTTAGAAATAATTATATTGAGCTATCGGTGGAGGATAGCTATGATTATTGTAGGAATTACATGAGAATTAGGTGAATTAAAACTAATCTATTGTTGGTTGTCATTGAATATGACTATGTTTGAAATACAATGTATATGTATGATGTTTGGGTATAGAAAGGGGATGCACTTTATGTTTGGGAGGAGATATGGGATGGGCTCCATTGAAATTAAGTTAGCCAGAGTGTCCTAGGTGAAAGTCCCGAAACTGCGCGTATACATGGGTGCCGATTCCTGCGGACGAAATTTCCATAAAATGGCAACTTGAAGTGTTTGTATGGTAGTTGTGTTGATTTGAGAAACACTGAGTTGTAATCTCAATTGGGTTGTCTGGAAGATAATGAAATTGGCTCATGAATTGAGATGAAATGAATTAACTAGAAATGAACTGAAGGAAATGGATGGAGATATAAAATTTGGTATGTGGTGAAATGGATTTAGAAATACTCTTTCATCCAAACATAACCTCTTAATCCTCTCTGTATTACTTTCTTTTCCTTTTAATCTTTTGAGCATGGCTCTTCCTTTTATAATGATTCCCTCACGACCCTTCCATGGGCCCACTTCTTTCTGGGCTTTAATCGTCCCTGGGCCTTCCTAATATGAGAGGATGTGGTCGGCTACTTTGACATTCATAACTTGTCTGTACTCGACTCTTACACTTGGGCCTCACTCAGCATGGCCGACTTATAGTTAGCCATACATCAAGCAGTCATAAATAATAATTTATTTATTCGGCCACCACAATTGCCCTCCGAACATCTTATTAACATTTTTTATTCAGCGTGGTCGGTGTCAAATTTTTTGACTCACAAACTTGGTGGACCTCGATAATTGGGAATACGACGCTTGCATTCTTTTTAGTGTTGATGTGTCAGAATAGGCGCGGTATGATATCATTACTGGTTCTCGTCCCTTCGTGTTTTGACATTCATTTAATGCGATTTAAAATTTGTCCCTCTGTATGTGTTGAACCTTGGCTCTTTGACATTCCTCATTCCGTTCCTCCTTCTTCACAAGACTTCTACGATTTGCAACTCTTGCTTACTATCGCTCTTTCGCTCTGACCAGTAAGTCCTCACATTCTCTATCTCTTTTGTTCGCATTCTAGTCCATTTTCGTATTTTGTATTTATCTTCCCCTCCGTTTGGGATGGCGACTCATCTGAAAGCTCTCCTCTGTGAGGAGCAAATCGGCACTTTCCGCTGTCGCTATTCAATTCCAGACGACGTCCAATTGTCCCTCGTTACAGACAGTGTGGTTGACATGGAGAGGATAGATGCAAACACCATCATTTTTTCTCTTCTGTCGATCGCTGAGGGTGGGGTCCGTTTCCCTTTACACCCATTCCTCAGGAGTATCCTGCGTTGCTAGGTCCTCTTGCCTTCTCAACCCAATGTGAACTTCTATAGCATAATTATGGGTTTGGTTGAATTGAACCGTCTGCTTGGGCTTAACTTGGAAATCCCAATTATTCAGCACTACTATGCTATGGCGAAGTCAACCGGTCGCCAGAGCCGTTATTTTCTCAAAGCCAAGGATATAGATCACCACTTGGTGACAATGCTAGCAAGCTTTGGAAAAAAGAGTTGACGATGTTATGGTCGTCGTTCGAGGTAGCTGGGAATTTGGCGAGGGATAGATCGCCAAGACCCCGTGCCAAGACGGAAAGGCGAGCTAGGTGGCTGTTCAGTTGGCTTATAGTAAGATTTATTCGGCTCTAAAATACGATGCTGACCCAATTTGTTGTGCAGTAACGACTTAAAAAGGGCCCTTCCTTCACCTGATGAAGTCGTTCTTAGTCAAGTAAAGACGGTCCTTAAATACAAAGGACGTTTAAATCTTCAAGGACAAGGGCACGCTGCTCACATTCTACTGAAGTATGATCCCACCTATTCAACTTTTTCAGCCGTCGATCATATTCATGTGCCGAGGGGGGGGGGCAGTAGTTGACGGCACTTGTTTTCCTTGATTTCAAAAGTTTTAGGGATATTGGCTTCGAAGGCTTAGACTCCGACGCTGGGCTTGAAGATCGTTTAGAAGAAGGTGAAAACGGTGAAGAATCTAGTCCTGAAGCCTATTTATAAGACCAAGACTTGAGCAGAGAACTTGAGTTGGCCTTTGAGCAATTCATCCCAGAGGGTAGCGGCCAGCCATCTACTTCCGGTCTAGCTGTAGTTGTGTCTCCTGAAGACAATATTTTCACCGAGTTAGGAGATTTGCCTGGGATCGATTCGGGAGAGATGGAGGAGAGTCGCTTACCCAATTCATGAGATGGAGGAATGCCAAAAAAAAGGCGGCAAGGAGGAGAGCCAATGCTGGGGATGGCCTGGAAACTCCCCCTCCAGCGACCATTCCAGCAGAAACCGAACAATTGATCATGGATGAAGTTGTCGAGGTGCCTAGTCGGCAGCAAATGGAAACTTTTGGCTCTGAGTCTGAGCAGATAGAGAAAAGAAGCGACAAATGGCCTGCCGACTGTAGACACCCAATTTTTGACTGCCCTTAAGACTTTGGCGCCACTGATTGCTTACTTGATAGTGCAGGCTATCTTGTGCAAAGGTTCGATTTCTTCGGCAAGGAGAGCGTCAAATCCAAACCTCAGACCCGACTTTTGGGCCAAAATGATTTAGACCAAAATGATTTTAGACCTTAAAACCCTCTCTTTCAAAATATTTTTGGAAAAAGTTTCTAGGATGTTCCGAGGCTCGTATTTTGTTAAATGTTGTGCTTTTCGGTAAACTGAACAAAGGACAAAGTGGAAATGAATGAAAGAGAGGTGAAATATTTGAAAAAAATCTTTAAAACATCTTGTTTAGAGGTTTGGAGTTGAAGAAAATAAGAGGAGAGGGAAGAAACCCAGTTGGGGAAGAAGTTGGGCATGGACCGTTAAGAGAGAGAGTCGAGCAGCCCTAGCCTTTTGTACACTTGGATTTCAGCTATGAGGTCACCACCGTTGGAAATAAGACTTTCAGGGCTTCATTTTTCACTCAAGAATCTCCCAAAGCCGAGTCCAGATGGGGGAGCTATGGCTGGTTGAAGTTGGGCATCAATTCGGTAAGGATCGAAACTGAGTATTCTTCACTAAAAGAGAGATATCGCTTAGAACACTTGGCATTTTTATGTGATTCTGACACCATTGGAAAGAAGACTTCCGGGGCTACAATTTAGACTCAAAAATGACCTGCAAAAGAGTCCCGATGAAGGAGATATGCCTAATTGAAGTTGGGGCCAGAAACCAATTTTTGCTTTCCAGCCATGTGTCGGCTACAAATGGCCTTTGTCGGCCATGTGTCGTCCAAAAGGGGTTCTTGTCGTCCACAAAAAGTGGCTGGTCGACCACTGGTGTCCAAAACTCAATTTTTTGCTGATATTTCCCCCCAGCTGTTTTCACATTGCTCCAGCTGTCCTAATTTAGATATTTCGACCTGAAGCTCATATATTGCTATATATAGAGGCCATATCTCTCATATTGCAAGGTTAGAAAATTTTGGGAGCCTCGCTCTCTAAAAATCCTCTCTCTCTACAATTCTCTCTCTCTAGAGTTCTCTCTCTCTTGCCCTTTTGTGCATACAAGTAGAGATACACTTGTCCTTTGCCTAGGCATCCTTGATCAAAGTTGCTTATCTTTGGGCTGAGATTCCTTGGGACCTTCTTTGAGCTTTAGAAGGTGATTTTACCTTGATTTGGTGCCTCATTTGTGCCTAAAGTGTACTTGGCTTCAAGAGGTATAAGACTCACCTTTTAAACTTCTTTCGCATAACTTGTTTTGCCATCTTTTCAAACTGTTTTTGGCCTGGTTTTGATCTGAAAGAAACTCTATTTTTGAGATCTAAAGGTGGTGGTTTGAGCCCCTTGTGAGTTAGGGGGTTGTTCCCTCTTTTGTTCTTTAGCTTGTGAAGCTTTTTGTGCCATGTTTCATCATCTTTAAATCAAACTTTTCAGGCCTTAAACCACTGAACATCAGAGCTATTTCAGTGGCAAAAACCTTCTTTTGAAGCCCAAAATTGGAGGGGTTAGCCTCCCCTCCTTGTGTCTTGCTTCCATGCCTAGGTTGCTTCACATGTTAGCTTGATTTTCTAGCTTAGCTTAGCTTTATTCAAGCATGTTTTAGGCTGTGTTTTGGCATGTTTTTAGCTCTCTTTTGGGCTGGTTTGGTCACTTGAGGCTTCCTTTGTATGCTTGTAGTGCAATTGGGCTTGATAGTCTAGTTTGTGCTATGTTTTGGCCTCTTATTCTAGCTATTTTTAGCTTACTTCAAGCATGTTTTAGGACTCCTTTTACGCTATTTTAGGACTATTTTGAAGTGTTTGTACCTTATGAGCTTTGTATTGAGTGCCTATAGGGTATTGATCTTCACTAGTTCGGTGTTTCTGACATTTAAACATGATTCGTATGAGTTGCTTACGTGTTGTAGTGTCATTTTGCATGCAATTTCAACACATATAATATTTGCAACCTCCCTCATTTCATCACCTCTTCATTTGCTTTGAGGGGTGGTTGACCTTAGGGTTGTGTTTAAGCTTGAGATTGAGATTTGTGCTTAATGGTTTTAATCCTCTTTTGAGGGTTTCTGCTAACCAACGGCATGATCTCTCTCATGCCTTAAATCATCCCTTGGTTGACACCTCTCTCATTAGTGGACAGTCACCTTGGACTACGTCAACTAAAGAATGAGTTGGTAATTTAAAAATGAGTAAACAAAATTCGGCAAGTAAAACTTGTGCAAGATAAGCATGTTGTGTTGCATTGCATGTGTTCAGATTGGACGTTAATCCGAACACAAGAAAAATGGGACGTTTCATACTCAAAGTGATGAAACGTGCCACTTTTCTTGGTCACCGTCACCCTTGATCATGCATGATAGGGTGGTGGTTATTTTGGTCTTGTTTGTGCATTCATTAAGCTTGTACAAGCTTGGTTTTCTAGCCATGATGCATTGAAAATGCTTGGTTGACGGCTCGAAGGCCAAGAGCTACCTTCCTTTGAGTTTGAGCAATGATAAGGAAGGTAGCAGTGCATACATTTCTTGAAAATATGGTGCTTTGCCTCTATTTGCTCTCTACTGCAGCAAAAGGAGAAGTACAGGGATGTGGTGGCCGACCGGCCAGTTTTAGTGGCCGACCACCACTTGGAGTGGCCAACCGGCCAGTTGAGATAGCCGACAACCAATTTTTGTAGCCGACTGGCCACCAGTCATTTTTTTGCACAAATGTGCTCCTGAGTTGGGGCTGAGGCATTCTGGGAGTTGGTACAATTTTCAGAGATCAAACGAGTGCAAACAGAGGCATCCAAAGACAAAGCGGTAGATTTTTGGAAAGAAGCCAACCGAGCATGCATGCGTCCCTCGCCTTCGAGGCCATTTACTTGCTTTGTTTAAATTGCTTTAGTTTGTTAGTGTAGCTAATTATTCAATTCAAGTGTTGTACTTAATTAACTTAGCATAGCTAGTTATTCAATTCGGTTTGTAATAATTAGCTAGAATAGTAAATTTGTTTCGTGTTATAATACTTAGCTTAACTAGCGTAGCTAGCTTAGCTTATTCATTCGAACCCACATTCGCGAGGGCATAATGTTGTAATAAGTGTGCATTCGTGTGTGCATGTCTTCCAACCCCACGCCTTTCTCCCTTTTATTTTTCCGCTTTCGATGGTTAGATTAGGGATCATATTTGATTAGCATACCTTATGCTTGCATGTTTGCATCATTCATTTGTCTTGCATGCACTGAGGCTCTTCGCATCATTCAAACTGCATTGTCAATTTCAATACACTTCTTTGAATGCATGTTTCAAAGCATGCTATCAAAGTGTTGCAAATACCATGATTAGGTAGCTGAGCCTATTTAGTTACTTCATTGCATGTGTTGCATTAGGCATCTTGTATAGTTAGGATCTTGCATTGTTTCTAACTAGTTTTTTTTTTTCTTTTTTTTTGCTTGGAAAACTCAGTAAGCTTTTACACTTTAGCATACCCGCATGAGTGTGATTGCCATATTGCCATGTTTTGCATGCTTGCCATGAGGCTATGTGCTTAAGTGATTAATTACATGAATGCCTGTGGTTGAAGGCTTTGTTGTTTGAATTGGAACAGTTCAGCGAGTGTGAGTTTTGAGCCCACTTTGCAAAGTGGCAAATCATGTTTTAAGCCCATCATGTTTGATGGCAAATCCATGTTTTAGCCCACTTAAGGGTGGCCACTTCAAACCATTTTCGAAAACAAACATGAATTGAATTTGTTCCAATTCTTATGACATGGTCTATACTTGCTTGTGTGAGTCACATAGTAAAGTTACCTAAATAACTAGAATAAGAACGCATAATGTTTATAAAACAACATATCATGATAGTGGAGGCCGATCTTTGATCGGGCGAGCGGATGTGCTCATTTCAGGACCTTCCCCTCTCGTACCCAAGTTCCCGAGCTGAGGCTACTTTGGTGATGACGGACACGTGGCCTTTGGCCCGAGTCAAGGTTTCCTAAATTTTCCAAAAATAAAATATTTAGGTGGCGACTCTGTAATCTAGCAAAGCAGTTCAGTTTTGCCATTATTTGATCTAAAATCAATTTTCCAAAATGATTTTCCGGATTGGACTCTTTGGTGTTTCTCAGTTTCACATTGCATTTTGTGAGATTAGATTCAGAACCGTGACAGGAGTCCGAACTATAGGTCCAATTCGAGCTCTCTGAAAGGGGGAGCGAAAAAGTTGAGCTACAGCTTCTCGCGACTCTGTTGGGGATTTAGAGAACTTGACTCAAACTCATGATATGTTGTTTTGTCTACACTTATGTACTTCTTTGCATTTGCATTTGCATTTGCATCGGTGTGCCTAAGTCACAGTGTTTGCCATTTGCTATTCCTGAGCGGTTTGCCGGAGGCTTGCTTGGAAAAGCTTGCCAAAAGGCTGACCGGTTGCTGGCTCTGCCACGATGGGAACACAACCCTTGGATCTGGACTACCGCTATACCGCTTGATCCTCCTTTCATTTCTCGGTGTTAGGTGTGAGAGGTATATTAGGTAGTCTTGCTGAGGTACCATTTTTACCAATCGACCTAGTTACGTATCGAAAGCCATAGAGACTGTTCCAAACTAGGACAAGTTGCTCATCCGAATGCAGGATTGTGTGAAGCCACTTGTTGTTCATAGTGAAACCCTAGCTCCTAACGAAACTAGGACAGGGTAACCCTACCCCATCATAGGGGTGTTTTGGGCTCTCACTTAACTGCTATGTGCTTTATAGTGAAACTATAAAGGGATGTGCATATCAGTTACAAAGTTCGTATTTGATTTTGGGGAAGAATTCAGTAACGAGTACAGTCATTCATCTATGCTCATATTTGTTCTAGTGAAATCAGGCTGAGGTGCTGTCTGTTTTCTCTTTTGCTAGGTAGTACTGGAACTATAGGTTCAGAAGGTTCTGATATCCCCCAGGTACATTGGACTTGTGTTGATAGACTTTGTTAGGTTGGACTTTCAGTTGAAAAAAACAACTAGTGTTTCCTTCGTCGGCGGTAAGGCAAAAAAAGGCCAGTCAGGGCTCACCGGTTCCACTGTTACGACAGTCACCAGTTAGATCACCTTCGTTCAAACTCAGTAGACCCTGATGGCACAGAGTCCAGAACAAGTTGTGGCCATGATAGCGGCATTAAACCAGGGAAGTGCCATGTAGGATGAGATAAATGCTAAAATGCAACGCCCATCTAGGGCACTTATCACACATCCAGTCTCGGGACCCTAGCCGAACTTTGACCCACTTCCGCCAGCTGAAGATTTGCAAGGTCCGGATCCTCGAGAAGGGTTGGCTCAAGCTCAGGTTTTCAGACCCCTAGTGCAACCTAATGAGAGGCTTTATCCCCTTGATGCTAATGATCTCGATCTGACCGCGGTGAAAATTGCGAACCTTGAGAAGCAATTAAAAAAGGCACAGGGCCTTAACTCCATTCCCGACATTGAGGATGGGTACACTGAGGCTACCGTGAGGCTCCCAGATAGATTCAAAATGCCACACATTGACCGTTTCAACGGGTCTGGACATCCTATGGTACATATCCGGCTTTTCTTGGACGTTCTGAAACCGATGGGCCTAACTAAGTAGTAGAAACTCTCTCTGTATGGAAGAACCCTGTCGAGCATAGCAGCCACTTGGTACGCTAAGTTGGAGGATACAGTGAACCTGAACTGCGAAGAATTGGCTGAGGTATTTGTTGATCAGTATTCTTACAATACCTAAGTTGAAATAACCATTCAAGACCTTGAAGCAACCCACCAGAACCCTATAGAGTCTTTTGTGGAATTTGTTGCAAGGTGGAGAGCAAAGGCAGCTCATATGACAGATCGCCCTTTTGAGAGGGATCAAGTGCTGATAGTGGTACAGAACCTTGACCCTGATTTGTTGCAAAAGTTAATAGTGGTCCACTATTCACTTTCAAAAGTTTGCATGAATTAGGGGTTCAGATCGACTGTACGTTCAACAGAGGGATTATTCCCAGAACAAGTGAACCAATAAGGAGGGTTTTTGCCGGGAGTGCCCGTGCTGGCGGTAGCACTATTCCCAAACCCACTGAAATCAATACAGTCACCACAGCTGACCCTTTTTCTAATACCAACCCACAAACAGCCAGCCCAGGCCGAGCTCAAGGCAGAAATTTCACCCCTCTCTATATGAGCCTATTTAGAGCACTAAAAGTCCTGACGGAAAGAGGATATCTCAAACCCCTTGATCCTCAACCTCTGCCTAACCCAATCCCCGTCAGACATAACACCACCAAATACTGCGTGTATCATCAGCAGCGCGGTCATGGCACCAATCATTGCTACCACCTTCATCATGTGGTCCAGAATCTCATCGATAACCCGACAATAGCTCCACCTCAAGACCCTAATGACCAAGTACCTCATCCACACCTCAATCTAATCCATATATTGCCATCCACCTACAGCCCCAGCAAATACATCACCCCGGCCCATCTACCCAAGCCTGAGGTGTTTATCCCAGAAAGCATGGACTTATGCATGATGGATGCACTTGAACCCTAATCATCTCAAACTCGTGAACCCAGTACTTTTGAGCTAATGAGAATGACTGAAGATCTTCAGAGAAGAGTGGCAGATTTAGCCCTTGGGATATTGGCTCCGCCATCAACCACATCACATGCCAGAAATTTCGTGCCAAAAGGCTCCCTAATCTTGGGACAGGCTGCATTTGAAGAAGGCTAATCCCTTGGCAAAATGGATGCAAATGGTAAGAACAAGGTAGGGGTAGGCATTGGTCCCCATGAACACCTTCTGTGGGCTGTTGAGGCTTTGAAAGCCAAAGGCCTGAACAAATAGCAAGTGCTTGCAGCTGTTGCGAAGATTGTGGATTACGCTTTTGCCACTCATGATGAGAGCATTCTGAATCAAGGGGCAAGCCGGAAAAAGGGATGTCGTACCAGAAATAGCTCTTTCAGCTCCAATCCTACACTCAGAAGAGATTAGCAAACCCAATCAACACCTGCCAACCCCCTTGATGGTACATCCAACATAACTCCACAAACCTCGAAACACCAACCTCGAGGCCAGAGGGTCTTCAATCCCCTCTAAATGACTTTTTCCAAAGCTTTCCAATTCCTTATAGGACACGGCCATCTCAAACCCCTTGAGCCTCAGCCTCTCCCTGATCCCCTTCCAACTAAGCATAATGCTACCAAGTACTGTGCCTTCCATCAACAAATCGGTCATGACACTGACATTTGTTTTCGTCTTCGCCATAAAATACAAGATTTAATTGATAAAGAAGTCATCATCGCACCAGGTCCTGCAAAGTTTATCGGTACTGGATCGATGAACTTGGGGGATAATGTGATTATGTGATTGGGGGATGAACCACCTACTGACGGTGCTCAGTTTACTCCAGATATGTGGATGGCACGCACTGTTTTGGGTAATTTGAAAATGCTGTTTATTTTACTTTCTGACTTGGGTATTAGGTCAGTCTTGCTGTGTTAGAGTCAGGTGATTTCGAGGGTGTTACCTTGGACATCACTATCTTGTTTTCTGTTTGTCCTTTACACCCTTTCTTTTGCCTCTGTTTCTGCCTTTAAGCCAGTCGTGCTAGAAGTTCTGAATGAAATGGCAGAGATTTTCACCTACTTTTCTGTGCCTTGAAATCATTGCATTGACCTATGTTTTTAAAAACTTTTCGAACACTGTGATGAAAACAAAGAGGAAGGATTTCCTCAGGATTTGCAAAAATTTGATCGATTGAGAGAAAGAGAGGCATGCTAAGCCCTTAATGAATGAGATCATGTTTGTTAATGTGAGTACTGGAAAAGATCCTGGCTTGATCTAGATTGATTCTACACTGTCTTCACGAGCGACTAGTCGCTTTCTTAAAAGATTTCAAAAAATGTTTTACGTGGTCCTGCGAAGACATGCGTGGAATCGCTCTTGAGATTATACAGCATAGGATCACTTTCAGCCTCAAGACTCGACCCCTTTGCTTTCAAACCTTGAACTTTGACTCAGAATGTTCAACAATCAATCACAACATAAGGCTTGTATGGCCGGATCAGAAGCAACCCTTAAACTAGGGACAAGAAGGTCAAATGTCATCAAAGGAAGCTTGCAAAGCTAGATCAGAAGTAGCCCTTGAACTAGGGGCAAAAATGTTTGATGTGCTCAAAGATTCAAATGATGGGTCATTCTGCAAACAAAGACTGGCAAGAAAACCAAATCCCATGAATGAAAAGAAGAAAAGTATTTATGAAGGACAATCGAGTTCCTATCCATAACACTAGGGGCAAATTCAGACCCCGATTGGATGGGCTCCTACATCATCAGCAGACAGCAGCCATTCTCTTGGATTCAAATGGCTTAGAGATCCTATGGCCAATCAACATGGACAAAGTTAAAAAAAATTTTATCCTTGAGAGGCTTGCTGGGCTGAAAACCCGGAAGGGCGACCCAAACAAAAGTTAGAGCAGAAAAAAAAAGAACAAAAATGAAAAAAAATAAAGAAAGAAAAAAGAAAAAAGAAGAAAGAAAAAAAGAAGAAGAAGAAAAGAAATGAAAAACAGAGCTCGCAAGGTTGAAAACTCGGAAGGGCGGCCTTGGCAAAAGTTAGAGCGTAAAAGGAGAGTGTCAAGACCTGAGTGCACCTTCCCTGGGAACTACGTACGGCCTGATTCCCATGTTTGGGATATGTAGGCAAGTTCATCCTAAAGTTCGGCCCCAACCATTTTCAGCATGCTGGGCTCATCCATGTTGATTGGTTTACCCTTGTTCAAACTCAGCTATCTTATCCATGTGTAAATTGGCTCGTCTTCGTTCAAAATCAGTTGTTCTATTCCGTTGGAAGATTTAACTGCAAGACAAATCAAGTTCAGATCTGAGATTGTGCATCTTAAGAGTAAATTCTATGTTGGTAGAGCAGTGGCCATTTCCAAAAACAGTTTTGAGATTTTTTAATGAAGTTGACTAATTTTTTCAAAAATTACTCCATTTTCCCAAAACTAGACCATTTCTTAGACCCAAAAAAAGAAAATTTTCAGTGCTCACAACCTTGCTTGCATGATTTTAAATCAGAAAATTGAACAAGTACGTTAATCTAATTCTCATATTGGTCAAAATTGTTTTAGTAGCAAGCCAAAACAAAAAATGGTCAAACTAATGAACTAGGGGCACAGTTGAGTCAGGTTTTCTGTCTTTTTCCCGTTGTCAACATACTTGCCAAAAAAGGCAACATACTTGCTAAAAAGGGCACCATTTTCTCTAGAAAAGGCACAATTGAAGCTAATAGCAGAAGGCCAAAAGCACTCTCATCCTCTAAGCAGCGAGGCATCAAGCCAAGTGCGAAGCACGAACTGGAGCTGGATATTCGGTTCCCTCATCTGGACGATCACGCTCAAATTGGCATCTGACCCAGAATAGGGACATAGAAAATGCAATGTGTGAGACCAATCAATTTTATGCCTGGCCGATGGGACATGTTATAATTCATCTTGGTCAAGCTAAGCCAAGGACATCGTCAACCGATGTCAGTTGCAGTGTTACACATCCAGTCGCACCACAACCCCCTCTGTGGGAAAGCTCTCTAGCTGTGAGCGAAAGAAGGAACATCTGGCAGAATACCAGGGGCAAGAGCCCATAAATTCCTATTTATCCATAAACCACTCAAGGGAGGGATGAAAATTCAGAGAGATTCAAGAATAGAGAGATGTGCGCTGAGAGAAAAAGTAAGGAAAGTGCTTTTCAAAGAAAAATAGATTGAGTGCCATAGTGATGTGAGAATCACAAATGAGAAAGGGTGGGAAACAATATCCGAAGAAACAGGCTTCTCGTGAATCGAGAGGTCTCCCACAAATGATAGCAGAATGTCCAAATGTTGTGTTTGTTGTTTTTGTTTGTTTCGATTCTTGTTTTGAGTCGTTTCGAGTGCAAATATTTGTGTTTAGGTTGTTTTTCCCTCATTTTCTCTTTGTTGAGGCATGGTGTGCTGTGGTCAGTCGTAGGCTTAATACCCGGTTAAGAACTCATTCTCACTCTCAATTTCAAAAAAAATCGTTTTGTGCCTGGAGTGTTGTGCTATTCTCCACATTTGTGCAAAACATAATTCTTTCTTTCATAAACTGCAGGGTTCAACCCCCAATCAAGAGAGAACAATCGAACTAGGACCTATCTGAAGCTACATAGGTTCCGGACTGTAACGCAAAAGAAAAGAGGGAAAATTTGGAGCATCTTAGTGTGTTTCAACTTCGGCAAGTTCCAAGACTGCATTCCAGGTGCACCTTCTCAAGCCTCGCCATTCTCTGGAGTATGAGTGTATCTCGACCCCAAGTTCAAACCTGCTTCAAGTCAGAATGGCAGTCCAAGCAGCACCCGTGGTTTTCATATGCAGATGTTACCTCTCGCTAATGTGAACGAGATGTATCCTTTTTGAGCTGAGCATGTTGCAAAGTCCTCTGAGAGGTAAATTGGAGGCACGAAAGTCCATATTTG
This sequence comes from Camellia sinensis, assembly GCF_055761805.1. Lineage (NCBI taxonomy): Eukaryota > Viridiplantae > Streptophyta > Magnoliopsida > Ericales > Theaceae > Camellia > Camellia sinensis. Next base: position 92,270,688 of record NC_138965.1, read on the forward strand.
CCTCCCTTCTTGCGTAGAATGTGCACTTGCATATACACTTTGTTGCATGCGTGCCGCGCATCGTTTATGTTTCATGCATAGAATATGCCTGTCTCTTACATAGAATATGCTTCCAATATTACATCGAATATGCTCTTGTTTCATGCATAGAATATGCTTTTAGTATTGCATAGAATATGCTTTTGTCTCTTGCATAGAATATGCTAGTTTCATGCATAGAACATGCTTTCAATTAACATCATGAATCTATCACACAATTACTCACTTCACTCGCACTATCTTGTGTACTTTGTGGTTGTGTATCACTCGCACTGTCTTGTGCACTTTGTGGTTGTGTATCACTGTAGACACCCCATTTTTGACCGTCCTCAAGACTTGGACGTCACCATTGGAACACTTGGTGATTATCCATGTTTGTGTTCGTTTGGAGTTCCCGGAAGTCTCGGCTACGCGCCTTGCCTCAGGATCTCCGAACTCGACCGTTTAGTGTCTGGTTTTGCACCAAACACTTGTGTTTTGCCTTGGAGGGGCAGGAAATGCTTTGTGAGGCATCCCCACATACCACCGGCAATGGCTAGAGGCCACCGGCTGGTTTTTGATGCCATCGGCAATGTATTTTGCCGGTCGGCACCTTTTGTTGCCGGTCGGCACTCATTTTTGTCAAAATGACATTTTTGGCCGGCCGACTACTGTGCATCTGCTTTTGCAGATATTTTAAGACAGCTGTCTTGCTTTTGGCTCCCCTCCATACACGTGTATGGAGGGATCTCCCTCTTTAGAAGCTTGTCTTGTAAGCTTTACAAGACAAAAGCTCTATAAGAGAGAGCCTTGTCTCTTGGCTTTAGGGTTAGACACTTGAGACATTTTAGAGATAAAAAAGACAGAGAGAAGCTCTGGTTTTAGGGTTAGGGTTCATATATATCTCCTATCTCTCTTTTTCTCTCTTTGTGCTCTAGGTGTTTTAGTTCATACTATTGCACACAAACACCTAGTGTTTCACCTTCCTTTGGCTCCTGAGGTTCTAAGGGGCTGATTTTGGTTTTTTGGTGTTGGATTCAAGCCAAGGAGGGGCATTGGAGCATCATTTGTGAAGGTGGTCTACAAGGGTGAGAAACTTCCCTTTTATTCCCCATTTTTGCATCTTGTTTTTTCCTATCTTTGAACTATTTTTGTGCTTAGTGTATAATACAAAAACGTTATGTCTTTTATCCCTCTTGATTGTTTATTAAGACTGTTTTGTGGTTTGAGGGTGTTTGACCCCTCTTGGGCCTTGAAAGGCCCCATTTTGAGCCATTTTGAGCAAGTTTCGAGACTTTAGTGTTTGGGCCTCTTCACCACTGAAATATTGAGGGATTTCAGTGGTGGAGATGGTGCCTTGAAGTCTCCAAAAGGAGAGGGCCACCCCCTCTCCTTGTTGTCCTTGAAAAGGACCATTTTTGGCCTCTTGAGGGAGCACCTAGCTAAGCTTCATGTTGACCATGCCTTAGTTGTTTTTTTGTGCTTATTATGTCATAATATGCCTCTATTTTTACTTGGTTTTGGTACACAATGCATGCTTAGCATACCTACCATGTAATGCCATGATATTGCCTTAACATGCCTTAGGTTGTTAGCCTTAGTTCTAGCATGTTTTAGGCTTAGCCTTGTGAAGGTTTTGTGCTCATTTTGCCATGTTTAAGGCCTGTCCATGGTTGTTTGGGTCGAATTTGGCATGCTTAGTATAGCTACTTTGCATTCCGGCTTGTTGGCCTTAAGCGTATGAGTGTATAGCATGACATTTTTGCATTGATTTGGTGATTTGGAATCATCCACCATGTCATTTCAGACCTTGTAGTATGCTTGTATGCTTGCTTTAGTTACCTCTTTGATGCTTTGAAGGTTTGTGTAACATGTTCCATGTTTTGGTGATTATACATGCCTTTGATTTTGAGCCACTTAGATGCCATCTAGGGGGTCCCCTTTGCGTGGTCTAGGTCTGCCTTGAACCTATTTTAAGTCCTCTTAGCCTTGTGAGGCTTGGTTGGCTTAGCCATGGTTCAAGCCCTTTTGACTTGCTTCAAGCACTTAGGCCATTTGTTGCATGTTTGGCTTGATTTGTTGCTTGACTTGGCTCCATGTTTTAATATGATTTTCAATGCTTATGTTGCATGCTACATGTCCATGATTACCTTCTTTTAAATGTGTTTGAGAGTTGTCCAATTTGTGCCTAAGTGTTGGGCCTTAACATGTGCATGCGTGTATGTGCATTTGGTCCCTTATTTTGGTCACTTTGGCCGCTGTTTTGGGCCTATTTAGAGTTGCCTAAATCGTGCATAAGTCCACCTTTTCATTGGTTGGCATTGCCTCATGTTTGCTTGTATGCTTGCATAAATGTCTTGCCATGCCATGTTGCATCCTTAGCTTGTATGTGTAGGTTGCATTGCATCTTGCATACATGCCTTGTTCCTTGAATTGGTGATGGGAATTGGGCCTTGGTTTGTTTGTATGGTTTGCATTTCATTTGACATAAAAGTTGCACACTTGACTCCTTGGGCCATCATGCATGGAAATGCGTGATTGGTGGTCCGAGAATCGAGACACATGTCCTTTTGAGTCACAAACATGATAGGGGACATGATTGGTGCATATATGCCTTGAATTGTGTTGCCATGCTTTGCCTTGCCCTCTGTTGCTGTCAATTGCAGATTCTGCAGGAACAGTTTGTCGACCGGCAGTTCCCAGTGCCGACCGGTAGTCATTCTCCTGCCGATAGCTTAATCTTGTGCCGGTGACTATATACCACTGCCGGTGGTAATTTCATTCAGCCGGTGGTGATCTCCAGTATCCAGAAGAGCATCTTTGAGACTTTGGCAGTCTTCAGAGGGGCAGAGCAAGGAAAACAGAGGCAGCCTATGCATGGCGGTGCACTTCCGAGCAAGATCCGAGCACGCATTGCATCGAGCTCTCCTCCCGAGGCGGTTTATTGTTTTTTTCTAGCTTAGTTAGTTTGTCAGCTAATTAGGCAATTTGTAATAATTAATTAGCTTGTAGGTTAATTATCTGTATTATTCTTTTGGTCCCTCCGAGTGAGGGTAAATTTGTAGTAATTGTGGGTGCGTGTGTGCATGTCTTCCAACCCCCACTTCTTTCTCCCTTTTACTTACCTGCTTTTGATGGTTAGTATTAGGACATGTTTAATTTAGCATGCCTTATGCTATGCATGCGTGCATCCATACATTCGTCTTGCATGCACCGGGCTCGGTACATCATGCTAACTGCATTTGTACTTCAATTCAAAAATTGAATACGTGCATCAATCGATCGCATTTCACATGCCATGTTTAGGGTTAGCCGAGCCTGTCTAGATTGCATTTTTGCATGCGATGCATTAGCCATTCTTAACATGAACTAGGACATGCATGTTTGCTAACTAGTTTATTGTTTTGGCACAGAGTACGATGTAAGTATTTATGTTTTAGCATCCCGCATGCGTGTGAATGTTGCCATGACAGTATGCTTGCCATGCGGCTAAATGCTTATGTGATAAATTGTTTGAATGCCCGTGGGTGAAGGTTAGATTGTTTGAGTTGGAGAAACTCGTTGAAATCCGTATTTTAGCCTACTTGCGAGTAGCAAATTCCAAAGTGTTTTCTAAAACAAACGGATATGCAATGCTTATTTCAAAATTAGGCAATCTAGTCTATACTTGTTTGCTGTGCGCATAACATAGTAATTCTAGGCTAACAATTGGAATAAGTGCACATAACGTTTTCAAAATCGGATATCATGGTTAGTAGAGGCCGGTCTTCAGACCGGGCGAAAGGGGGTGCTCATAGCTGACCTTCCCCGATCGTACCCAAGCTCCAGAGCCGAGACAACTCCGGTGATGACGGACATGTGGCCTTCGGCACCGAGTCAAGGTTTCCTAAATTTCCCCATTAAAAAATATTTAGGTGGCGACTCTGTATCTGGCAAAGCAGTCCATGTTTGGCACTTCTTTTCAAAAAAAATCTGTTTCTCAAAACGATTTGCCGGATTTGGACTCTTTGGTTCAGATTAAGAACCGCAAACAAAAATCAAGTCCGAACTAGTAGCGAGGGCCCCACGCGGGCGCGTCTACAGTTTCTGGCGACTCTGCTGGGGATTTTAGAGAGCTTGACTAGAACTCGTGATATCCTGTTTTGATTACACTTATATGTTTCTTTGCATTGCATGTGCATTGGTGCGCCTAGGAACATAGTGTTTGCCATCTGCCATTCCTGAACGGTTTGCCGGAGGCTTGTCTTGTCAAGGCATGACCATAAGGCTGACCGGTTATGGGCTCTGACAGTATGGGAACACAAACCCCGGTTTTACCGAGGCACCCTTCTTGACCATTCGACCTAGTGCATATTCGGATCCATAGTGACCATTCCAAGTTAGGACAGGCTGCTTACCCGATGTTAGGTTATTTGAAAACTGCTGCGTGCATAGTGAAACCCTAGCTCCTGACAAAATAGGACAGGGAAACCCTACCCCAACATAGGGGTGTTTTGGCTCTCTTTACCTGCTATGTGCTTTTAGAGTGTCGCTCTACAGGAACGTGCATATCAGTTTGCAAGATTGAGTATTAGGCCTGAGGGCATCAGTATCAGTTTATGAGAATCAGTTATCTGCGGGTATCAGGTTCAGTTTTTGGGGACAGTGATTTCTAGGAACAGTGATCAGCAGTAGAGTACAGTTGTTCAGCTACACCCGTGTTTGATCTGTTTGGGCTGAAATGCTGTTTGTTTCTCCTTTCAGTTCAGAGTGTCCAGAGAATTGATACAGAATAGCTAGTGCTCCCCCTCGCCGAGGCAGGGCTTATAATGACGCAGAATTCAGAAGAGATCGTAGTTATGACGGCTGCATTCGAGCATGGGATCACTCTGCAAAGTGAGGCCAACACTGATGTGTCACATCTACCCAGGTCGCCTGTTGTGCACCCGGTCTAGGCACCCCAGTTATATCAGGCTCGCGAGCCTACTACATTTGAGCTAATGGGGATGATAGGTGATCTCCAGAGGTCAGTGGCGGATCTCGCCTACGGAATGTCAGCTTCACCCCCAGTCGCACCATATGCCGGGAGCTTTGTACCCCAGGAGCCCCCGTTGTTAGGGCGCATTGTGATCGAACTTAGCCAACTGGAGATGGCCTCCAACTATGGTAATGACATGTCAGCATCAACTCAAACCCCCGATCAGGCTGAGGCCAGAGGAAAAGACAAAATGAAGGTAGATGCTGATCCCATTGAACAACTGCTGTGGGCAGTCGAGGCTTTGAAAGCCGGGGGGATGAACAAGCAACAGATATCCGCAGTTGTGGCAAAGACTGTGGAGGATGCTTTCCCTACTCCACTTGAGGGTAGTTCAAGCCAGTCAGAAAATCGGGATAGGCCCCATCATGCCAGAACAGTTCCTCCTGTTCCCGCCCCTGCACCCGGGAAAGATCAGAAAGCTAAGGTGGCACCTGCCGACCCTTTCGCTTGTGCGGCTAGTAAGAGCGCTCAGACTCCAAAGTACCTGCCCCGGGGGCGCAGGACCTTTCATGCTCTCTACATGCCTCTGTCCAAGGCACTTCAGATCCTTGCCGAGAGGGGGCACCTTAAACCCTTGGAGCCTCGGCCTCTCCCGAAAAATCTCCCCGTAACGCATGATGCTGCTCAGTACTGCGCGTACCACCAGCAGACAGGCCACGCAACCGACAATTGCTTCCGCCTCCGTCATGAGGTGCAAGATTTGATTGACAACGAGGTTATCCTCCCGCCCACCTCAGCCAAGTCCGTTACCACCCAGTTATTGGATTTTGAGGACACAGATACTGCAAGTATGTAATCAGAAGATGAACCACCTGCGGGCGGCATCTGGATGTATTTTGAATGTAGCGTCTGGCACGCAATTTTGAGTGGCTGTGAACACACGCTAGCTTTGTAAATCCTGGCTTGGGTATCGAGTCAGTCTTTTGTTTTGAGTCTGTCTCTTTGTCTTGAGTCAGTCTTTTTGCTTAAAGGTCTGTCTTGTTGTAGCGAGTTAGTCCCCTTTGTATAGAATACCAGGTGATTCCGGGGTTGTTGCCTCGAACACCGTTTTGTCTTGTAATTACCCGTTTTTGTTTTTGAGTCTGTTTCTGCCTGGAGCCAGTTACACCAACAAATCTGAATGAAACAGCTGTTGCTATCTCACTTCCGTCTTGCTTTCAGTATAAGTGCCAGAGGATTTGAATGGGCTGACAGTACATCTTGCCTGCTCTCCTGCGCACCAAGCTCATTGCATTAACCTAAGTTTTTCAAAAACCCCTTTTGAACACTGCGGTGATAAAAACGAAGAGGAAGGAATTCCTCGGGTTTTGCAAATTTTGATCATTTTGAGAGAAAGAGAGGCGTGCTAAGCTTGTTAATGAATGAAACCATGTTTGTCAGCGTGAGTACTGTGAAGGATCCTGGCTTGATCCAGATTGGTTCCACACTATCTTCGGCACGAGCGATTCGTCGCTTTCTTAAAAACTTTCAAAAACAAATGTTTTACACGGCCCTGTGAAGACCTGTGTGGAATCGCTCTTGAGATTGTGCAGCCTAGGATCGCTCTCAGCCTCAGGATTCAACCCATCCGTTTCGAACCTTGAACCCGTTCAAAAAGTTCAAGCGGTCAAACGTCATGCAAGGTCTGTGTGGCCAGATCAGAAGCAGCTCTCGAGCAAGAGACACCGGAAGCCGAATCAAAAGAGTAGATCTCACCTGAGAGAGCTCGTGGAGCAGCCATGACGGAGTCTCCTACAAATCATTGCAACAGTCGTTCTCCTAGACACAGAGAGGCTTCAACTTAAAAAACCATTTGGCATGGACTTGTTACATTTTTACCCTTTGAGAGGCTCGCTGGGCCGAAAGCCCGGAAGGGCGACCCAGGCAAAAGTTAGAGCAAGAGAAAAAAAATATATATATATACAAAAAAAAAAGAAAGGAAAAGAAAAAGAAGTGAAAAAAAAAATAAAATGAAAAGAAAAGCTCGCAAGGTCGAAAACCCGCATCGGGCGCCTTGGCAAAAGTTAGAACCTGAAAAGTGAAGGTTAAAATACCTGAGTGTACCTTAACCGGAACTACGTGAGGCTTGATTCCCATGTTTGGGATATGTAGGCAACTTCATCATGAAGTCCAGCCCCCAACGCTTTCATAGCGTCTCAGTCCATACAAATGGTTTCAACTTCATCCCAAAAGTCCAGTCGCCAACGCCTCCAAGGTGACTGTGTCCATATATTTGTTGTGACCGTCTTCGTCATCTCTGTGTCCAAGAGCTCGACCACCGCCAATGAAGACTGTTTGCGGACTGTTGTGACACCATCCAAACAAGGGGCAACTTTCCGTTGCCACGAGTCGTCGTGAGCCGCCATTCAAACCAGGGGCAACTTTCCGTTGCCATCCACCCCTTTCAAACCAGGGGCAATTTTCCATTGCCTCCAATTCGAGGTTGCACATCTCAAAGAGTAAGTTCCATGCTCGTTGAGCATTGACTGTTTGAAAAATAGTTTTTGAAAATTTTCACTGAGGTTGACTATTTTCTCGAAAACTATTCCATTTTCCAAAACTGGACCATTGTCTTGGACCCAAAAGGAAAATTTTCAGTGCTTATAGCCTGACTTGCACGGTTTTCAAATCAAAAATCGAACAAGTATGTTAATCCGACTCTCATTTTGATCAAAACTGTTTTAGTAGAAAGCAAAAACAAAAGAATGGTTAAAATGATGAACTAAGGGCACAGTTGAGCCAGGCGCTCTGTCTCCCCCGGTCGTCAACATACTTGCCAGAAGGGCACTCTACCCGCCAGAAGAAATAGCCGTGAGCTAACGGCATAGGGCATGAACCCGCAACTTCCTATTCATTCATCGATCACCTTGGGGAGGGACGAAAAATGAGAGAGTAAAGAATAGAGATGTGTAAGTTGAGAGAAAAGTGAGAAAAGGGTTTTGAGGGAAAATCCGAGCTTGAGTGCCAGAGTGATGTGAGAATCACAAATCAGAAGGGGATGGGAAACAATACCCAGATTGAACTGGCTCCTCGTGATCCGAGGTCCCCCGTCTTCGTTAACGCGTCTGTATGTCGTGTCTTTTGTTTTGTTTATCTCAACCTTTGTTTTAGGTCTTTTTCGAGCGTGTCTCATTGTGTTTAGGTCGTGTACCTTTGTTGAGTCCTCCCCACTGTGTTCAGTTGTAGGCTCGATACCCCGGTTGAAAATCCTTTTTTATTTTCAAAAATCGTTTATGCTCAGAATGCTGTGCCATTCTCTATATTTGAGCATGCTTCAACTCCAACCGGTTCCGTCTTTGAGCTCCACCTTGTCAGATTGGGCAGTTCGCTCAGAATTTGCTGTGTGCAGAATGAACCAAATGCCGTGATTTGGGCTGTATGCAGATTAATCCCCAACAGAGTAAGGGCTGTGTGTCCAGAATCAGGCAGTGGGCTGCTTGGGTTATTTTGCTGTTGGCTGTTTAGCTATCTGATTATTACAGTGCAAGTGTTCAATTTTCAGACAACCAATCAATTTCATTTACATTGAGGTGTAACATGATGGAATGCGATGCAATACATGAGATATGTAAATGTAACACTTTTTAAGAAAAAATTTTGTTCATTTTATAATCTCTTTCAAAGTACAAAGTTTTGAGGAAAACAAAAATCTGCCTGCGGCAGTACAAGGTAATCTAACTACTAACAAAAAGGAAAAGTACAAAGAAAAGAAAAATAGCAAAAATCCGTATCTGTGTCCAACGACTCCAAAGGCTATCAGTCTGTCCTGGTCCTCTTCCTGGACGAGGGTCGAGGAGCATCATCAGTATCGTCGTCAGAGCCCGAGCTAGAACCGCCTCCGTTCTCCTCCTCCGATGACTCGGACTCCGCCTCTGCCTCCGCCTCTGACTCCTCATCATCATCATCATCCGGGACTGGAGCTCGCGAGCTACTCCCGACATGAGTGCGCCCTGCCTTGGTGCGGGGGAATACTCGGCCATCCTCATCTCTCCCTCGGGCAGGGACTGAAGGTCCAGCTGAAGCACCTCCTACCCCGGGAATCTGGAAGGGACGCTGAAAAAGTACACAAAAGGCAAATGCATCAATATGCTGTGGACAGTTTATCAGTGCAGAATGTCGTGGGCAGTTTATCAGTGCAGAATGCAGTGTATGAGTACAGTGTATAAATGCCGTGAGCAGTTTATCAGTGCAGAATGCAGAGTACAGTGTATGAATGCCGTGAGCAGTTTACCAGTGCAGGGTACAGTGCAGAATGCAGTGTATGCAGTGTATGAGATCCTGTGAGATCAGTGTATCAGGTGTTGTGCCATGCATCAGATTATGTGAAGCAGTATATGAATGGTTTGAGGCCAGTGTCAGAAGAACATACCGGAATGCTGTAGAGGGCCAGGAGATCAAAGGTCCGCTAGAGCATCCCCATCATGGAGGCATTCATCTCCAATGACTGCCGGGTGTACGCAGAAGAAGCCTGCAAAAATATCAGATGCATCAATATTCTGTGGAATATCAAATAAACTGAAATGAAATGACTGTACAAAAATGCAGTAATACATACCGGAGGCAAGTCGGGGACTCCGACGAACTCGTGATCAGCTGGCGGAGGGGCGAATGGGATCTGACAGGTCGCCCCACCCTGCCCCCGAAAAATCAGTACAGCAGGCAGGGAGGGCCAGCCAGCCCCCCGTCCTCCTTGAACTCCGCCCCTGCCACGGACTCGGGCCCTCCTCGAAGCTCCCGCTCCAGCTCCTGCTCCTGCCCCAGCCGCTGGCACCACGGGCCTGGCCCCCTCCGCTCGACGGCCGCCGCTCAGAGGTCGCATCAGGTACGTCTGCACGTACTCTCGGTAGGCGCCGATGCCTCTGAAGCGGGCCTCCTCCCAGCCGATAGTGTAATCGTCCATCTGCTCGGTGGTGAGCCTCTCGGTCTCCCTCATGTCCGCAGGAGGGTGAACCGGGACTACCTGCTCAGGTAACCCTAGGCTCTGGCGTAGGAAACGCTCACCCAGGTACCAAGCCCGACAGACCGGGCCCTCCAATAAGATCCAGAAACGCGAGGTCTCATCTGCACCGGCAAACCGGTCCCGTATCGCCGCCGGCAATGGAGCCCACGGCTGCCAAGTGATCTGAAAGTGACGTACAGTTTGTTATCTACTATTTTTGAAATACGCAGTGGAAAGGCAAAGCTTAAATAAACTGTAAGTAAAACATACCTCGGTAGGGGTAATGGTGTCGAAGTATCGGCGGAAAAAGCCGAATGTCTCTCGTGGCCTTCGGGTTCACCTCCCGTCAAAGCGACGTGAAAAGGGGACGACCAGAGGGGTCTCCGTGACCGGTACGGGTGCAAGCCTAGGAAAGTAGGCGTAAACCCACAACTGCAGAGAAAACATCAAGATGACTATCAGATAAAACAGAATACAGAATAAAGCAGGAATGGCGGAGCCATGTGTTGTGCAGTGTATTGTGCAGAGTGTACAGTGTGAGCAATGTACAGTCAGTGAAAAGCAGAGTGTATGTGTGTGCCGTGTGTACAGTATACAGCAAGTATAAAGCAGACTACAGTGTGTGCAATGTACAGAGTACAGAAAATATAGGGCAGAAATGAAAAACGGAGAAGAAGTGTACCTCCCACGCCCGCCAGTAGCCTCCGAGCAACTGTCCGCTGCCGCGGGAAGCCGAGCTCATGTACCCGTAGAGAGTGGCCAGAGCGGCGCCACCCCAATCATAATGCAGGATGTCTCGGACGTCCACCAGTGCGCTGAGAAGGCAGAGAGGCACGGTGTTCACCCGGTCGGCGAAGATGGTCGTCTCGAATAAGAACATGAGGAAGCCGGGAGCGTACCTCTCCACGGCCTCCGGGGTCATCGGATCTGCATTAACGAGAGTGGGCTGGACCCTAAACTGCACCTCAAACCAGGAATACCGAACAAAGCCTGGACGAGCGAGAGGTGGCGCCTCACCGAGTAGATGGACCTGAGCGGCAGTCCACTCGTCCATGTCAATATCAAAGGGGATCGGATCACCCCCTACCCCGATGCCTGTGAGCATTGAGAAATCGTAAGGGGTCATCGTCATGTCCCCTGTTGTGGAGAAGTGAAATGAATCGGTGGTGTCCCACCACCTCTCCGCTAGAGCGGCGAGGAGAGGTCTGCATGTGGTAAGCCTGGAGAGTCCTCGGCAGAAGGCACCGAAGCCCGCCTGGTCCACTATGCGACGGACCGCGTCAGGAAGCTCGTCGTACCACTCCCGAGCGCCAGTGTTCCCATACCCGCGGATGGTATGGGAATCTCCCTGTAAACAAAAGATAACAATTGCAAAACAACATTCAAAATGCAGTTTTAAGAAACATACAGATGTAGCATGCGTGCAAATTTGACAAATTTAAACAGATACCGGGTGCCGGTGTGCTTACAGTGAACTACGGCCTGTGATGTGTCAGCGTGTTTTGGTGGTTCAGTACAGATGTAGCATGCATGCAGGTTTAACATATCTAAAAAAAAAATGTCGGGTGCCGGTGTGCTTACAGTGAAATACGTGTGATGCGTCAGCGTGTTCGGGTGGTTCAGTACAGTATAGCATGTGTGCATAGTTTGACAGATTCAAGCAGATATCGGGTACCAGTATGTATGCAGTGAAATACAGTGTGTTTTGGGTGATTCAGGGCCAGTGCAGTGTGTGTGCATGTGTCAGTTTCAAGCAGATATCAGTTGTGTGTATGTTTACAGTCAACTACGGTATACGGCATATCAACTAAAGTTGTTAAAGAGCATAAATAAGCTACGACAGTTTTTGTGCCCTACATTGCTGAAAGTAAAGTAGAGGAAAAAGAGTTACCTCGGAAGTGCCGAAGGACAGGTGAGAGGTAGGGTCGCGCAGTAATAGCTCGGGTGGCACGTGCCTCTTGAAGCTCTGAAACTGGCGGAGTCCGTTGGGGGGCAGAACATGGATCGCCGGCCGGTAGGTCGCCGGGTCGAACGGGCGCTCGCTCAAAGGTAGGAGCTCGACCCCGGGATCCATCTCGTGGTCCGGGGGAGTCCCACCGCGTGGAATGTCGTCCGCCATGTCGAGAATGATGAGAAAATAGCCGGAGGAAGGAAAACCGGGCTAGAATACGAAGAGTCAACCAAAAAGTCAACTCCCGGGAAGGTCGAAAATGACCGAAAAGGCCGGGATGTGAAATGGTACGGAAATCAAGAGGAAAGCAAGGAGAACAAACCCCAAAAAGGTGGGAATGGAAAACGAGGCACCGAAACAAAGTTTTGTTCGGTTGAAAATGTCCGAAACGCGAAGGAAATCGCGAATCCGACGACGAAACGGGCGTAGAACGCGAAGAAACGGAGAAAAGAGGAGAGAAAAACACTCTAGAGAGAGAGAGTATGGGTTTTCGGCCGAAAGGAAAGTAAGAAAATAGGGTTTGGAACCCTATTTTAAAACACCCGAGGTGAATTGTCGAAACTGCCCCGACTCTGTAACTTTTTGCCGGTCGGCAATATTTTGTGCCGGCCGGCAGTATATTGTGCCGATGGAGTTATTCTGCAGCCGGTGGACAGCCGGTGGCCTCCCCTTCCAGCCGGTGGTGTTTCCACAACCTTGTTTAGGCCATATGAGTAGTTTCTGGTCTTTATAGCTCAAGAAAGTGCAAGATTGTGCATCTCCGACGCTCAACCGGCCTCCGTTTTGACCTAGGGTCGTGTCTTCTGTGCGTAGCACTCGAATTCGTGCAAGGTGTATCCTTTTTGTATCCTTTTAAATTCAGAAGTTGCCCCACGTGCATCGCATCTTCATCGCACTGTTTTGTGCATTTCAAATCACTCGCGCTGTTTAGCGCATCGTACTGTTTTGTGCATTTCAATTCAATCGCACTGTTTTGTGCATTTCAAAATCACTCGCGCTGTTTAGCGCATCGCATTGTTTTGTGCATTGCAAATCAATCGCGTTGTTTAGCGCATCGCACTGTTTTGTGCATTTCAAATCAATCGCACTGTTTTGTGCATTTCAAATCAATCGCGCTGTTTAGCGCATCGCACTGTCTTGTGCATGTCAAAATCACTCGCGCTATTTTGCGCACCGCATCGCACTGTTTTGTGCACCTTACTTGCATCTTGCATGTATCCTATAGCGCTATCTTGCGCACCTTACTTGTACTTGTTAGTACATTGCATTGTTTTGAATACGAACCGGCTTCGCGTAGCGTATAAGTCCAATTTTCAAAATTTTGCATTCCGTGTGGCATACGTGTCACACTCGCATCATTTTGCATCTTATGAGGCACGCGTGTCTCATTTGTTTCATTTTGCATTCCGTGTGGCATGCGTGTCACACTTGTATCATTTTTGCATCTTATGAGGCACGCGTGTCTCATTTGTTTCATTTTGCATTTCGTGTGGCATACGTGTCACACTTGCATCATTTTGCATCCTATGAGGCATGCGTGTCTCGTTTGTTTCATTTTGCATTCCGTGTGGCATGCTTGTCACACTTGTATCATTTTTGCATCTTATGAGGCATGCGTGTCTCATTTGTTTCATTTTGCATTCCGTGTGGCATGCGTGTCACACTCGTATCATTTTGCATCTTATGAGGCATGCGTGTCTCATTTGTTTCATTTTACATTCCGTGTGGCATGCGTGTCACACTTGTATCATTTTGCATCTTATGAGGCACGCGTGTCTCATTTGTATCATCTTGCATCATGCTTCATTTGCATCGGCATGCGTGTCACATTTTCGCTGGTATGTGTGTCGACGTTAGCATTAGCATGCGTGCCTCATTCTTGCATTGTCATGCATATTGCGGCGGTCTGGCGAGACCTTAAACACGCACGGTCTAGGAGACCTTAAATCCTTAGGAGGTGCGAAGCCTCCGGTGCATTGATGTGCACAGTTTTTCGTGGCGTATAAGTCCAATTGTATCAGTTTACATTCCTTGTGGCATGCGTGCCTCATTCTTGCATTATCATGCATGTTGCTACGCGGTCTGGCGAGACCTTAAACACGCACGGTCTAGGAGACCTTAAACCCTTGGAAGGTGCGAAACCTTCAGCACACTGACGTGTGCAGTTTGCATACATTTGGTATCTACACGGTCTAGGAGACCCTAAATCCTCTGAAGGTGCAATTCCTTTGGTGTTTGTCGTGCCCGAACGACTTCCGGTGGTCCGGTAAAGCCACCTGCCTATGTTTGCGGTGAGTTCCTAGAAGACCAACTGGGACGGTGGAAACTAGAGTTCGAACGGCTTATGCCTAGAACGCAAAGGTTCGGGAGTTCCGAGACTAAAGTCTGGTTTAAATACCCAGGGGTGTATCCTCGGCTTGAAATCTATATGGAAGCCCCATAGATTGAGGCGGCATGTCTACGCCTCAGTTCTGGATACTGAACCAACCTAGTATATCGCCCTGTTGGTAAGATAGGGAAAGTTGCAATCATAGCCATTGCATCATAGTGCATTGTCATGCATTTCCATTGTAGCTTGCATGCATCCATTGCATTTTCCCCAGTAGATCGCATCATACTGCATTGTCATGCATTTTGTAAATACCCTTTCCATTGCATGTTTGTAAATATTGCATTGTAGTTTGCATGCATTCATTGCATTACATCCACCTATGGCTCGCGCCTTTCCATGATTGAGCTTGGTTTGGTATGTGCCCATACTTTTCGTGTCAAAACATAGTTCAGTGGACCGTTTTATGTTAGCCGTGGCTTGTTTGTGTACATGCCTTTCCTAGGCAAAATTTGGTTTGGCCTGCGTGCCATATCTATTGCATTGTAGTTTGCATGCATTCATTGCATTACATCCACCTATGGCTCGCGCCTTTCCATGATTGAGCTTGGTTTGGTATGTGCCCATACTTCTCGTGTCAAAGCATAGTTCAGTAGACCGTTCTATGTTAGACATGGCTCGTATGCGTACATGCCTTTCCTAGGCAAGATTTGGTTTGGCCCGCGTGCCATATCCATTGCATTGTAGTTTGCATGCATTCATTGCATCATCTTCCATCTATGGCTTGCGCCTTTCCATGTTGAGCTTGGTCTGGTATGTGCCCTTACTTTTCACGTTAAAGCACAGTTCTGCATGTGTACGCGCCTATTCCACGCTAGTATGTTGGTTTGAGGGTTGCGGCACCTTTTCTGTGTTAGACATGACTCGTATGCGTACATGCCTTTCCTAGGCAAGATTTGGTTTGGTTTGCGTGCCATATCCATTGTAAATACCCATTTCCATTGCATTTTAGATTGCATGCATTCACTGCATCACCTTCCATCCATGGCTTGCGCCTTTCCATGTTGAGCTTGGTCTGGTATGTGCCCATACTTCTCGTGTCGAAGCATAGTTCAGTGGACCGTTCTGTGTTAGACGTGGCTTGTATGCGTACATGCCTTACCTAGGCAAGATTTGGTTTGGCCCGCGTGCCATATCCATTTCATCTCCCCAGCATATCCATATATATATATATATATATATTACATTGTAGTGTAATTTTTGCATCCGGCATTAGGATCATTGTCCTTTCTCTAGCTGGTTGTTTCCCCACTTATGTCAATCCCCCCCAATACTTGTTCCTGTGTCTGTCTACGATGCTCATAGTTCAGTTGACCGTTCTATGGTAGACAGACTTGTTACCTCCATCAATCTATTTGACATAGGTGTGGTTTCGAACCACTCGTGATTGGATCGTGATTCAATTGCTTTGCATATAGTTTGCATCGTTTCAATTGCATTGCATCTTCGTTTGCATTATTTATACATTGTTTTGTATATATTGCATATCATTTTGCATCCATTCTTGCATTGTCATGCATGTTGCTAACAATATTGTATCTGTTAAGTTTGTTTTCTTTTCAGGCATGATATTGTATGTACGGTTCATTTGAGGCTGGTGCAACCAGACGAGCCGCACAGGTATTGTATCCTCCGAGTGAGACGTATTGAGAATTGCATAATTCTCTTACATCCTTTCTGCATTGTAGTGTAGTTCGGTGTACGCTAGCTTAAAACTATCGCATGTTTGCTTCATTACAGTTTTCTTTGAATGATCATAAGTTGTCTGGCTTCGTGCATTGTCTTGCATTTTGCCCCTGCCTTCGGGCACATACCTTATTTGTCTTGCATGTTTGTCTGAGTCTTCGGCCTTGTCAAAAATGGGTCGTCTCTGGGCTTTGACATTCACTCCCGTCATTGTTATGACTTTCGAGTTCTGTCAAAGAGGGGCAACTGTAGACACCCCATTTTTGACCGTCCTCAAGACTTGGACGTCACCATTGGAACACTTGGTGATTATCCATGTTTGTGTTCGTTTGGAGTTCCCGGAAGTCTCGGCTACGCGCCTTGCCTCAGGATCTCCGAACTCGACCGTTTAGTGTCTGGTTTTGCACCAAACACTTGTGTTTTGCCTTGGAGGGGCAGGGAATGCTTTGTGAGGCATCCCCACATACCACCGGCAGTGGCTAGAGGCCACCAGCTGGTTTTTGATGCCATCGGCAATGTATTTTGCTGGTCGGCACCTTTTGTTGCCGGTCGGCACTCATTTTTGTCAAAATGACATTTTTGGCCGGCCGACTACTGTGCATCTGCTTTTGCAGATATTTTAAGACAGCTGTCTTGCTTTTGGCTCCCCTCCATACACGTGTATGGAGGGATCTCCCTCTTTAGAAGCTTGTCTTGTAAGCTTTACAAGACAAAAGCTCTATAAGAGAGAGCCTTGTCTCTTGGCTTTAGGGTTAGACACTTGAGACATTTTAGAGATAAAAAAGACAGAGAGAAGCTCTGGTTTTAGGGTTAGGGTTCATACATATCTCCTATCTCTCTTTTTCTCTCTTTGTGCTCTAGGTGTTTTAGTTCATACTATTGCACACAAACACCTAGTGTTTCACCTTCCTTTGGCTCCTGAGGTTCTAAGGGGCTGATTTTGGTGTTTTGGTGTTGGATTCAAGCCAAGGAGGGGCATTGGAGCATCATTTGTGAAGGTGGTCTACAAGGGTGAGAAACTTCCCTTTTATTCTCCATTTTTGCATCTTGTTTTTGCCTATCTTTGAACTGTTTTTGTGCTTAGTGTATAATACAAAAAAGTTCTGTTTTTTAGCCCTCTTGATTTTTTATTAAGAGTGTTTTGTGGTTTGAGGGTGTTTGACCCCTCTTAGGCCTTGAAAGGCCCCATTTTGAGCCATTTTGAGCAAGTTTCGAGACTTTGGTGTTTGGGCCTCTTCACCACTGAAATCTTGAGGGATTTCTGTGGTGGAGATGGTGCCTTGAATTCTCCAAAAGGAGAGGGCCACCCCCTCTCCTTGTTGTCCTTGAAAAGGACCATTTTTGGCCTCTTGAGGGAGCACCTAGCTAAGCTTCATGTTGACCATGCCTTAGTTGTTTTTTTGTGCTTATTATGTCATAATATGCCTCTATTTTTACTTGGTTTTGGTACACAATGAATGCTTAGCATACCTACCATGTAATGCCATGATATTGCCTTAACATGCCTTAGGTTGTTAGCCTTAGTTCTAGCATGTTTTAGGCTTAGCCTTGTGAAGGTTTTGTGCTCATTTTGCCATGTTTAAGGTCTGTCCATGGTTGTTTGGGTCGAATTTGGCATGCTTAGTATAGCTCCTTTGCATTCCGGCTTGTTGGCCTTAAGCGTATGAGTGTATAGCATGACATTTTTGCATTGATTTGGTGATTTGAAATCATCCACCATGTCATTTCAGACCTTGTAGTATGCTTGTATGCTTGCTTTAGTTACCTCTTTGATGCTTTGAAGGTTTGTGTAACATGTTCCATGTTTTGGTGATTATACATGCCTTTGATTTTGAGCCACTTAGATGCCATCTAGGGGGTCCCCTTTGCGTGGTCTAGGTCTGCCTTGAACCTATTTTAAGTCCTCTTAGCCTTGTGAGGCTTGGTTGGCTTAGCCATGGTTCAAGCCCTTTTGACTTGCTTCAAGCACTTAGGCCATTTGTTGCATGTTTGGCTTGATTTGTTGCTTGATTTGGCTCCATGTTTTAATATGATTTTCAATGCTTATGTTGCATGCTACATGTCCATGATTACCTTCTTTTAAATGTGTTTGAGAGTTGTCCAATTTGTGCCTAAGTGTTGGGCCTTAACATGTGCATGCGTGTATGTGCATTTGGTCCCTTATTTTGGTCACTTTGGCCGCTGTTTTGGGCCTATTTAGAGTTGCCTAAATCGTGCATAAGTCCACCTTTTCATTGGTTGGCATTGCCTCATGTTTGCTTGTATGCTTGCATAAATGTCTTGCCATGCCATGTTGCATCCTTAGCTTGTATGTCTAGGTTGCATTGCATCTTGCATACATGCCTTGTTCCTTGAATTGGTGATGGGAATTGGGCCTTGGTTTGTTTGTATGGTTTGCATTTCATTTGACATGAAAGTTGCACACTTGACTCCTTGGGCCATCATGCATGAAAATGTGTGATTGGTGGTCCGAGAATCGAGACACATGTCCTTTTGAGTCACAAACATGATAGGGGACATGATTGGTGCATATATGCCTTGAATTGTGCTGCCATGCTTTGCCTAGCCCTCTGTTGCTGTCAATTGCAGATTCTGCAGGAACACTTTGCCGACCGGCAGTTCCCAGTGCCGACCGGCAGTCATTCTCCTGCCGATAGCTTAATCTTGTGCCGGTGACTATATACCACTGCCGGTGGTAATTTCATTCAGCCGGTGGTGATCTCCAGTATCCAGAAGAGCATCTTTGAGACTTTGGCAGTCTTCAGAGGGGCAGAGCAAGGAAAACAGAGGCAGCCTATGCATGGCGGTGCACTTCCGAGCAAGATCCGAGCACGCATTGCATCGAGCTCTCCTCCCGAGGCGGTTTATTGTTTTTTTCTAGCTTAGTTAGTTTGTCAGCTAATTAGGCAATTGTAATAATTAATTAGCTTGTAGGTTAATTATCTGTATTATTCTTTTGGTCCCTCCGAGTGAGGGTAAATTTGTAATAAGTGTGGGTGCGTGTGTGCATGTCTTCCAACCCCCACTTCTTTCTCCCTTTTACTTACCTGCTTTTGATGGTTAGTATTAGGACATGTTTAATTTAGCATGCCTTATGCTATGCATGCGTGCATCCATACATTCGCCTTGCATGCACCGGGCTCGGTACATCATGCTAACTGCATTTGTACTTCAATTCAAAAATTGAATACGTGCATCAATCGATCGCATTTCACATGCCATGTTTAGGGTTAGCCGAGCCTGTCTAGATTGCATTTTTGCATGCGATGCATTAGCCATTCTTAACATGAACTACGACATGCATGTTTGCTAACTAGTTTATTGTTTTGGCACGGAGTACGATGTAAGTATTTATGTTTTAGCATCCCGCATGCGTGTGAATGTTGCCATGACAGTATGCTTGCCATGCGGCTAAATGCTTATGTGATAAATTGTTTGAATGCCTGTGGGTG
Source organism: Camellia sinensis (assembly GCF_055761805.1). NCBI lineage: Eukaryota > Viridiplantae > Streptophyta > Magnoliopsida > Ericales > Theaceae > Camellia > Camellia sinensis. Next base: position 92,290,119 of record NC_138965.1, read on the forward strand.
AAGGTTAGATTGTTTGAGTTGGAGAAACTCGTTGAAATCCGTATTTTAGCCTACTTGCGAGTAGCAAATTCCAAAGTGTTTTCTAAAACAAACGGATATGCAATGCTTATTTCCAAATTAGGCAATCTAGTCTATACTTGTTTGTTGTGCGCATAACATAGTAATTCTAGGCTAACAATTGGAATAAGAGCACATAACGTTTTCAAAATCGGATATCATGGTTAGTAGAGGCCGGTCTTCGGACCGGGCGAAAGGGGGTGCTCATAGCTAACCTTCCCCGATCGTACCCAAGCTCCCGAGCCGAGACAACTCCGGTGATGACGGACATGTGGCCTTCGGCACCGAGTCAGGATTTCCTAAATTTTCCTATTAAAAAATATTTAGGTGGCGACTCTGTATCTGGCAAAGCAGTCCATGTTTGGCACTTCTTTTCAAAAAAAATCTGTTTCTCAAAACGATTTGCCGGATTTGGACTCTTTGGTTCAGATTAAGAACCGCGAACAAAAATCGAGTCCGAACTAGTAGCGAGGGCCCCACGCGGGCGCGTCTACAATCACTCGCACTGTCTTATGCACCTTGTGGTTGTGAATCACTCGCACTGTCTCGTGCATTTGCAATTTGTGTCTCACTGGCACTGTCATGTGCACTCTTTGGTCTAGAAGACCTTAAAATCCTGTATTTACACTCGCGCTTTTCTTGCGCATCGCACTCTTTTGTACAGCTTGCAGTTGCGCTTTCCTACGCATCGCACTTTTTTTGTGCAGTTTATATTCGCAATTTCTTGCGCATCGCATTTTTTTCTGCAGTTCACACTCACGCTTTCTTGCACATTGCACTTTCTTGTGCAATTTACACTTGCGCTTTCTTGCACATTTATTCACTCTTTCCCCACTTGTGTGAGGCGCGTTTGGACGTATTCACACTTTTTTGTGCATTACACTCGCGCTTTCTTACCCATCGCACTATCTTGTGCACCTGCATTACACTCGCGCTTTCTTACCCATCGCACTATCTTGTGCACCTGCATTACACTCGCGCTTTCTTGTGCATCGCATTTTCCTGTGCAATTTACAGTCGCGCTTTCCTGTGCATTTATTCACTCTTTGTCCACTCGCGTGAGGCACGTTTGGACGTATTCGCACTTTTTTTGTGCATTACACTCGCGCTTTCTTGCGCATCGCACTGTTTTGTACACTTTGCATATTGCACTATCTTGTGCATTCATATCTGTTTCGTGCATTCACTTGCATCGCACTATTTTGTGCATTTAACCCATATTGCACTGTCTTGTGCACGCCTGCATTGCACTGTCTTGTGTATTCACTCTCACTCGCACTATTCTGTGCACATTGTATTTTTGTATCATTCACACTATCTTGTGCATTGCAATTCAATCGCACTGTCTTGCGCATCGCATTATCTTATGCACCTGTATAGCACAGTTTTGTGCATTCACCCTGCATCGCACTATTTTGCGCACCTACATCGCACTGTCCTGTGCATTCACTTTCATTCGCACTGTTTTGTGCACACCTGCATCGCACTGTCTTGTGCACCTTTTTAGTTTTGTATCACTCGCACTATCTTGTGCACCTATATAGCACTGTTTTGTACATTCATGCTACTTCGCACTGTCTTGTGCATCCTCCCCAGTCTAGGAGACCTTACATCCTCTAAAGGTGCAAATCCTTTGGTGTTTGTCGTGCCCGAACGAATTTCGATGATCTGGTATAGCCACCTATCTGTGTTTGCGATGAGTTCCTAGGAGATCAATTGAGACGGTGGAAACTAGAGTTTGAATGGCCGATGCCTAGAACGTAAAGGTTTGAAATTTCTGAGACTAAAGTCTGGTTTAAATACCCAGGGGTGTATCCTTAGCTTGAAATCTGTATGGCAGCCCCATAGGTTGAGGTAACTTGTATGCGCCTCAATTCTGGATACTGAACCAACCTAGTTTGTCACCCTGTTGGAGAATAGGGAAAGTTGCGACTATAGCCAGGGAGAAAAGTAGTACCTATGGTTTGGAAACGCAAGGTGCAGAAGAGGAAGATCCCCAGCAGCATGAGGTAAGTCATTGCCAATTCCCCCTGTTAGGTACCTTCACTTTCTAGCTATCTATCATTATATATTACGTCAATTGCATTGTATATAGAATCTATTGCATGCATCCATTTCATTGTCCATTACATCATGCATCCTTTCCATGCTAAGCTTAGTTTGGCATGTGCCTATACTTTTCACGTTAAAACATGGTTCTATGATAATGTGTACACGCCTATTCCACTAAGAGAATTATGGTCTGAGGGTTTCGACACCTTTTTTGTGTTAGACGTGGTCCAGTTTGTGTCCATGCCTTTTCTAGGTAAAATGTGGTTTGGCCTGTGCCTTATTTACTTCATCAATTGCATCCATTACATCGTACTTGGTTTTGCTGCATTCAACATGTAGGATCACAGTTTTTACTTAGTAGATCATTCCTCACTTATATCATGCTACCCAATTACTTGTATTCTTTCTACAAAACACATAGTTCTGCATGTGCACACGCTTATCCCACTAAGAGAATTATGGTTTGAGGGTTCCGTCACCTTTTCTATGTTCAACGTAGTTTGATTTTGCATCTCTATCCCTTTATGATATTTGTGTGGTTTTGCACTGCTTGTGGTTTGATGATTCAATTACATTGTATATCTTTTACAGTGTTTCGTTGCACTGTATATCGTTGCATTGTTTTGTTATATTGCATATCATTTACATTCTGCCCCTGAACTACGCTGGTTTAATTCCTTGCAAAGGGATACGTAGGCAACCTTCGGGTTCAACCAACTACATTTGTATTTTGTTTGTTTGCCCAAGTCTTACGACCTTGTAAAAATGGGTCATCTTCAGGCTTTGATATTCACTAACGTCATTTCATGACTCTGAACTCTGTCAAAGATGGGCAACTGTAGACACCCCATTTTTTACTGCCCTTAAGACTTGGGCACCACTGATAGCTTACTTGATAGCGCAGGCTATCTTATGCAAATGGTCGATTTCTTTGGTAAGGAGAGCGTCAAATCCAAACCTCACACCCTACTTTTGGACCAAAATGATTTTGACCAAAATGATTTTAGACCTTAAAACCCTCTCTTTCAAAATATTTTTGAAAAATTTTCTACGATGTTCCGAGGCTTGCATTTTGCTAAATGTTGTGCTTTTCGGTAAACCGAGCAAGGACAAAGTGGAAATGAATGAAAGAGAGGTGAAATATTTGAAAAAACTATTTAAAACATCTTGTTTAGAGGTTTGGAGTTGAAGAAAATAAGAGGAGAGGGAAGAAACCCAGTTGGGGAAGAAGTTGGGCATGAACCGTTAAGAGAGGAAGTCGAGCAGCCCTCTATAAATCAGGCCTAGCGTTTTGTACACTTGGCTTTCAGCTATGAGTCCACCACCGTTGGAAATAAGACTTCTGGGGCTTCATTTTTCACTCAAGAATTTCCAAAAGTCAAGCCCAGATGGGGGAACTATGGCTGGTTGAAGTTGGGCATCAATCTGGTTAGGACCGAAACTGAGTAGTCTTCACTAAAAGAGGGATATCTCTTAGCACACTTGGAGTGTTTATGTGAGGCTACCACCATTGGAAATAAGACTTCTGGGGCTACAATTTAGACTCAATATTGACCTACAAAGGAGTCCTGATGAAGGAGATATGCCTAATTGAAATTAGGGCCAGAAACCAGTTTTTACTTTCTAGCCACTAGTGAAGCTTGTCGGCCATGCGTCAGACACAAATGGCCTTTGTTGGCCATATGTCGTCCAAAAGGGTTTCTTGTCATCCACAAAAAGTGGCCGGTCAACCACTGGTGTTCAAAACTCAGATTTTTTGCAAATATTTCCCCTCTAGCTGTTTTCACATTGCGCCAGCTGTCCTAATTCAGATATTTCAACCTCAAGCTCATATATTGCTATATATAGAGGCCATATCTCTCATATTGCAAGGTTAGAAAATTTTGGGAGCCTCTCTCTCTAAAAATCCTCTCTCTCTACAATTCTCTCTCTCTAGATTTCTCTCTCTCTTGCCCTTTTGTCCATACAAGTAGAGATACACTTCTCCTTTGCCTAGGCATCCTTGATCAAAGTTGCTTATCTTTGCACTGAGATTCATTGGGACCTTCTTTGAGCTTTAGAAGGTGATTTTAGCTTGATTTGGTGCCTCATTTGTGCCTAAAGTGTGCTTGGCTTCAAGAGGTATAAGACTCACCTTTAAAACTTCTTTTGCATAACTTGTTTTGCCATGTTTTCGAACTATTTTTGGCCTGGTTTTGAACTGAAAAAACCTCTGTTTTTGAGACCTAAAAGTGGTGGTTTGAGCCCCATGAGTTAGGGGGCTGTTCCCTCTTTTGTTCTTTAGCTTGTGAAGCTTTTTGTGCCATCTTTCATCATCTTTAAATCAAAAAAATTTGGCCTTTATACCACTGAAAATCAGAGATTTCTTAGTGGAAAAAACCTTCTTTTGAAGTCCAAAATTGGAGGGGTTAGGCTCCCCTCCTTGTGTCTTTGCTTCCATGCCTGGGTTGCTTCACATGTTAGCTTGATTTTCTAGCTTAACTTAGCTTTATTCAAGCATGTTTTAGGCTCTATTTTGGCATGTTTTAGCTATGTTTTGGGCTGGTTTGGTCACTTGAGGCATACTTTGTATGCTTGTTGTGCAATTGTGCTTGATAGTCTAGTTTGTGTTATGTTTTGGCCTCTTATTCTAGCTATTTTTAGCTTACTTCAAGCATGTTTTAGGACTCCTTTTAGGCTGCTTTAGGAATGTTTTGAAGTGTTTGTACCTTATGAGCTTTGTATTGGATGCCTATAGTGTATTGATCTTCACTAGTTTGGTGTTTCCAGCATTTAAACATGATTCGCATGAGGTGCTTACGTGTTGTAGTGTCATTTTGCATGCAATTTCAGCAAATATAATATCTGCAACCTCCCTCATTTCATCACCTCTTCATTTGCTTTGAGGGGTGGTTGACCTTAGGGTTGTGTTTAAGCTTGAGATTGAGATTTGTGCTTAATGGTTTTAATCCTCTTTTGAGGGTTTCTACTAACCAACGACATGATCTCTATCATGCCTTAAATAATCCCTTGGTTGACACTTCTCATATTAGAGGATAGTCACCTTGGACTAAATCAACTAAAGAATGAGTTGGTAATTTAAAATGAGTAAACAAAATTCGGCAAGTAAAACTTGAGCAAGATAAGCATGTTGTGTTGCATTGCATGTGTTTGGATTGGACGTTAATCCGAACACAAGAAAAATGGGATGTTTCATACTCAAAGTGATGAAACGTGCCACTTTTCTTCGTCACCGTCACCCTTGATCATGCGTGATAGGGTGGTGGTTATTGTGGTCTTGTTTGTGCATTCATTAAGCTTGTACAAGCCTGGTTTTCTAGCCATGATGCATTGAAAATGCTTGGTTGACGGCTCGAAGGCCAAGAGCTACCTTCCTTTGAGTTTGAGCAATGATAAGGAAGGTAGCAGTACATACATTTCTTGAAAATACAATGTTTTGCCTCTGTTTGCTCTTTGTTGCAGCAAAAGGAGAAGTCCAGGGATGTGGTGGCCGACCGGCCAATTTTAGTGGCCGACCACCACTTGGAGTGGCCGACCGGCCAGTTGAGGTAGCCGACAGCTAATTTTTGTAGCCGACCGGCCACCAGTCATTTTTTTGCACAAATGTGCTCCCAAGTTGGAGTAAAGGCATTCTGGGAGTTGGTACAATTTTCAGAGATCAAACGAGTGCAAATAGAGGCATCCAAAGGCAAGGCGGTGGATTTTTGGAAATAAGCCAACCGAGCATGCATGCGTCCCTCGCCTTCGAGGCCATTTGCTTGCTTTGTTTAAATTGCTTTAGTTTGTTAGCGTAGCTAATTATTCAATTCAAGTGTTGTACTTAATTAACTTAGCGTAGCTAGTTATTCAATTCAGTTTGTAATAATTAGCTAGAATAGTTAATTAGTATCGTGTTGTAATAATTAGCTTAATTAACGTAGCTAGCTTAGCTTATTCATTCGGACCCTCATTCGCAAGGACATAATGTTGTAATAAATGTGCGTGCGTGTGTGTATGTCTTCTAACCCCACGTCTTTCTCCCTTTTATTTATCCATTTTCGATGGTTAGATTAGGGATCATTTTTTATTAGCATACCTTATGCTTGGATGTTTGCATCATTCGTTTGTCTTGCATGCACTGAGGCTCAGTGCAACATTCAAACTGCATTGTTAATTTCAATACACTTCTTTGAATACGTGTTTCAAAGCATGCTATCAAAGTGTTGCAAATACCATGATTAGGTAGCCGAGCCTATTTAGTTACTTCATTGCATGTGTTGCATTAGGCATCTTGTATAGTTAGGATCTTGCATTGTTTCTAACTAATTTTTTTTTTGGCTTGGAGTACACGGTAAGCTTTTACGCTTTAGCATACTTGAATGAGTGTGATAGCCATATTACCATGTTTCGCATGCTTCCCATGAGGCTATGTGCTTAATAGATTAACTGCATGAATGCATGTGGTTCAAGGCTTTTTGTTTGAATTGGAACAGTTCAACGAGTGTGAGTTTTGAGCCCACTTTGCAAAGTGGCAAATCATGTTTTAAGCCCATCATGTTTGATGGCAAATCCGCGTTTTAGCCCACTTGAGGGTGGCAACTTCAAACCATTTTTGAAAACAATCATGAATTGAATTTGTTCCAATTCTTACGACATGGTCTATACTTGCTTGTGTGAGTCACATAGTAAAGTTAGCTAAATAACTAGAATAAGAACGCATAATGTTTATAAAACAACATATCATGATAGTGGAGGCCGATCTTTGATCGGGCGATCGGGGGTGCTCATTTCAGGACCTTCCCCTTTCGTACCCAAGTTCCCGAGCCGAGGCAACTTTGGTGATGATGGACACGTGGCCTTTGGCTCGAGTCAGGGTTTTCGAAATTTTTTAAAAATAAAAGATTTAGGTGGCGACTCTATAATCTAGCAAAGCAGTCCAGTTTTAGCATTATTTGATCTAAAATCAATATTTCAAAATGATTTGTCGGATTGGAAACTTTGGTGTTTCTCTGTTTCACATTGCACTTTGTGAGATTAGATTCAGAACCATGATAGGAGTCTGAACTATAGGACTAATTCGAGCTCTCCGAAAGGGGGGGCGAAAAAGTCGAGCTACACTGACGCAATCATTGAGTCATCATAACCAGTTGACAAACGACAAAGAATGAAAGCACTTTCGCTTGACTCGGCTGAGCCATTCATCATTCAGCCTAAGATGAATAGTTCTCCAGTTCTGGCCAATGGATCAGCCATCAAAGATCCTGCTGTCGCGTTGAGTGTTGCGTCAGCTCTTTCACTCCAGTCTGACAGGTCAACCTTTCGTGCCGAGCCAGATGTTGTTTCCATAGCACTGCCGGCATAATCGGCAATATTGGTAAGTCGCTTTGGATTGTATATCATCCTTATGCTGACTACTAACCCCGTTATATCATGTTTTGTCTGTGGTAGGTAGAATCACTAAAATAGGTTGTTGACACTATGACGTCGTGGAAACACTCGGCATTCTTGAAGGTGAACTTGTAGAGGAAAAACTCAAGGTCGAAACTACAATGGCCGACTTACAAGTGGCAACACAGAAGGCAGAATCCGAATCCAAAAGAGCTGATGAAGAACAACTAAGGGCGGATGCCGAACAGGAGAGGACCAAACACACCGACTTACTCTTTCGGGCCGCCGAAGAAAGGGGAAACAATGTAGACCAAGAATTGAAGTTGGCCAAGGAAGAAAACATCAAGTTATAGGCCGAGTTGGAGAAAACGAAAGAGGCGCAGGCACGTGCGGATGCCGATGCGACCAAAGCATATGAAGCTGGAGAAATAACAACAAAGGAGCTATATGCAGATGAGGCGTTGAAGTTTGAGAATCGCGGCTTCAAGCACGGCTAGCTAAAGGCTTTGGCGGCTACCAATGTAACACTTGAGCATCCGATTCCCTATGAGCAATTGGAGGTGGAGCCCTTGGAGTCCGATCCAGAGGTGTTTGAAGATAATTAGCTTAGCTCTTTGTATTTTTGTTAGGATGCCGTTTTAATATCTTTTTGAAGCTTCGTTTGTACCCGTACTTTTCTTTTGTTTATTGTAGAAGTCGGTCATTTTCATTGATAAAATGGCATATTTGAAGTACAATTTATGAATGAAAATGCCTGTTTTGATGTTTTGTTTTAACCTTGTTAGTTAGAATGATGAATGTTTTTAATGTTTTAACCCTGTTGGTTAAGTCGGCCACATTCAGATAATGTAGGGGGTGCCTAATGTACTTAATGCAGAATAATTACAACACCGAACTCTAATAGAAGGGGCCGAATAGCGCATCTGCTGCCGAATAAGGAAAATGAGTGTCCAATTGGGGGAGCGGGAAAAATTTGGCGAATGAAGGAGGAGGCTGAATAGATTCACAAATCTACCCCTACCCAAGTTGAACATAGGTTGCCATCGCCGTTGACGACGCATATAGTGACGAATAAGGAAGATAAGTGTTCAAGTGAGGGAGTGTGAAAAATTCGACGGATGAAAGAGGAGGCCGAATAGTGTAATACCCCTGTTCTGTATTATGTTAATTGGTCCTTTATATGAGTATGATTATGTGTTTAATATGATTTTGTGTGCTATTACGTGAAAATATGTGATTTTGAATTTCTATCTGTTCACCGTAGGAATATCTGTTTGATTGTCTGCTTTGGAAATTAAATTGAAGGCCTTTTCGGCCACAGAACCCGAAATTGATTACGCCATTGTGATTAGCGTAATTTTTAGAGCCTACGGTGAAATTTAATTAGAAATTGATTTGGATCAAATTAATTAGATTAAATTAATGAATTAAGTGCCCAATTGTTTTATAATAAAATAATGTATTGAGTGGGGGCCTTAATACACTCAATTTCTCTCCTTAGCTTCATTTGGACTGATCATAAACTCAAAGAATAGAAGAGAGGGTCGGCTTAGAGAGAGAGAGAGTGTAGGAGATTGAGGTTTTGGTCTTGAGGCTTGGAGATTTTGGAAGATTACTCAAGAATTTGCTATAGATTGGAAGAATTGAGCCTCTAGGTAAGTGAGTCCATGAGTTTAATGTGTAATTTTGTGTATTCAAAGTGGATTAATGATCGAGAGTAAGGATTTAAATGGAATTGAGTTGTTTATGTTGAATTGAAGGTCAATGTATGCATGCATGTATATAATTGCTATGAAATTGCATAATCTAGCATGTACTAAGTTGAATATGGAATTATGAGTGTTAAATCATACATGCAAGCATGTTTGTGTTTAGTTTCATGAGAATGAACACCATTTGCATCATCTAGGTTGAGAACAAGGGTAATACATCACATGCATGTACAAATTATAAGATTGGGAGCTATGAATGCATGAATTTGCATGTTGGAAATGAGTTTGGTGTCAATTGGGACATGCATGTGTTTGATTTATGAAATTGAGCTCCATATTGATGTAAATGGGTGTTTGTATCATGATAGCATATAAACATTTGAAGTTTGAGCCATAAAATGTAAGTTGGATCGGTTTGAATGCTGGATTTGAACTCAAGAACTCAGCTGGGGAACCCAGAAAATTGATGTCCGCTCGAGCGGGGAAACCGCCGCTTGAGCGTGAAGTTCGTGCTCCCAACATATTTTGCAGACATGACTCCCGCTCGAGCGTGGAAGTTCATGCTTGAACGAGGAGCCATGTAGAGAGGCCTTCCGCTTACGCGCCAGAGTTCGTGATTGAGCGTAAATTTGTCATATCTAGTACTTTTGCAGGCCTCAAGGGTCCGCTCGAGCGGGGACCCTATTTTCTGAAATTTTCAAAATGCATTATGTGTTCTGTTTTTCGTTCCCTTTCACTTCTAAGCATTCTTAAGCATACATTGAGCATTGTAATTGAATTAAAGAGATAAGAATGAAGCCTAAAGAGGAATATGCGAATTAAAGAACAGATTGAATTATTTGTGACCCATATGTGTTATGTGATATGTAGGGTCAAGCTCCAGGGCAAATCCACAATCCGATCACTGTGAGCAATATCGTAACAAGATATTTGAAATATACTGTTGTCCAATTGTTTACTTCTATGTAAGTTTTGTAAGTTCATTAATTTGAATGGTGGACAACGATAGACATGAATGATTGGGCTGAAGGCCGATTGACATGAATGATTTGGCCGAAGGCCGATTGATATGAATGATTGAGCCAAAAGCCGATGGACATAAATGATTGGGCCGAAGGCCTATTGATCTAAGTGATTGGGCCGAAGGCCGTCTGCTGTAACTGTTTCAAAGATTGCTTATGTATCTACCTTATTTGATATTATTCACTGGGCTTTCGCTCACGCTCATTCATGTGCATGTAGGTGAGCCAAGGGACGTCCAGAACCAGCCTTGGTGAAATTGTGAGAAATAGTCAGAGTTTTGAGGAGTCAACCCAAATGTCTCACGCACGAGACTGTCTTCGCTTTTGTCCTTTGTTCATAGTTTTTGTTATGTTGGCGAAAGCATTGGACTACTTTTGTATATAAGTCTTGGGTTCGACTGACTTAAACTTGTATGATCCTGTATGCACAATGTTCTGTGTTGGTACATATTTTGATGTGAGTTATTAACACATAAATGTTTAGAATGTGATGGTGTGCATATAAGCACAGCTCTATGGACAAAGTTTTGAATTTGCTTCCGTTTGGCCCCTTTACTCTGATGAGTTTCGTTTTATTTGGTTTGAGGCCGTAGGTAATCTCGTGATTACTGGCCGATTATGGCCTTAACCCATAGGGGCGGGTTCGGGTCATGACAAATAGATTTGCAAATATGCCCCCACCCCAGCTGAGCATGGGTTGCCATCATCGTTGATGATGCATATAGTGTCGAATAAGGAAGACAAGTATTCAAGTGGGGGAGTGGAAAAAATTTAGCAGATAAAGGAGGAGGCCGAATAGATTCACAGATCTACCCCTGCCCCAGTTGAACATGGGTTGCCATTGCCATTAACAATGCATATAGTGTTGAATAAGGAAGATAAGTGTTCAAGTGAGGGAGTGGGAAATATTCAGTGAATGAAGGAGGAGGCCGAATAGATTCACAGATCTACCCCTGACCCAGTTGAACATGCGTTGCCATTACGGTAGACGATGCATAGAGTGCTGAAATAGTGGGGAGGCATGCATTTCGGCATCCGTGGGCGCATCGTAAAAATTGCAGTGTCATTAATGTAGGCGGCGTCATTAAATAGATGATATTCAAATCAAACCGCGAAGTGGCCAACGAACAGGGTGGAGGCAGAAGTCCTTTGCAGCGAATCAGTGTATACAGATGTCGAGCAGGTTATTCTTTAATCGCAAAGGTAAAGGAAAAAGTTTGGCAGAACTGGAGGCAAAAATGAATCGCGGAGAGGGTGGCAGTGCTGCCAGAGCGAGTATAGTAGATTCTGAAGAGGAGGACAGACGTCGCTCGCCCCGTCGTCGGAGTAGATCGCCAAGGAAGGGTGATACGAAGAAAATGAACAGGGGCGGGGCGCAATAGAAAAATAGCAAAAGGGTTGGCCGACATAAGCCGAGTAGGCCGCCATGACCTCTAAGCTTTGTTGTCTTCATTGGCAACAAGACTATGACTGAGACAGATTCGATAATTCATGATCCGAATGTGGCAGTGGATTTTGCCAGGCAGATATTTCAGCCCGAAGTTCAACAGTCCATGATTGGACGGAGTGACTACGAAGTGTTTTGAAAGGGTGTTCATGGATCCCTCAAAGGGCTCTACCGTGCATACGAGACCGACATGCACCTATGGACCGCTCAGAAAGAGATAGCGCAAAAGGAAGGCTGAATTCATGATCTAGAACGTCGTGCCAACAAGGCTGAGAGCGAATGGTGAAAAGCCAAAAATGCCAAGAAATTGCCTTTAGTATCGGTGTCTACGGCTGTTACTGATAAAGTGAATCAACAGCTGATTGATCATGCTATTGCTGATCGAGACATGGTGGTTGTGTTTGCCAAAGAAGCCATACGATCGGGCGCCTATGAGGAAGGTTTCTTTGACGGGCAGAAGATCAATATTGCGAAGATGAGAGAAAAACTGGCCAATGATTTATGTCAATGTGTGAATCGCGGGTTCAAACATGGATAGATCAAGACACTTCAAGCTACGGGCGTGGACTCGGCGTCGCCCCTGTACCATAATTATAAATTTTCGTTTGAGGCCTATGACGCCGAGAAAATGGATGGTGAAGAAAAGGTCGATGGGAAGGCTGCGGCGACGTCTGAGAGAGCTTGTGTAGCTTAATAATTAGACCTTTGTATTTCTCTTGTTTTTTTTATATTTTTTAATAAAGTGCATATTGTGTTTGTCTCTTTCATCCAGTATAATGTATGGCATTTTATGAGAGCACTTCTAAAAATTAAAAAAATAGAAAATCAATTATAAGTTATTCTGTTGATTTTGTTATGCCAATTTCTAGATTGATAATTGCACTGAATTCATCCTATCTATTCAACAGCCAATTATGCGGATCATAAAAGGCACTCCAAATTCGGCGTCTTTATTTGGCCAAGCTTAAGGAGCTCTTCGAATTTTGAGGCTTTATATGGCCGATCGTGCCATGCATGAGGGGCGCTTTGAATTTGGAGTCTTTGATGGCCAATTGTGCAAGCACAAAGAGCGCTTCGAATTCGGTGACTTTATATGGCCGATCGTACCATGCACGAGGGGCGCTCTGAATTCAGAGTATTTAATGGCCAATTGTGCAAGCACAAAGGGTGCTCCAAATTTCAAGGCTTTATTCGGCCGATCATGCCATACACAAGGGGTGCTCGGAATTCGGAGTCTTTGATGGCCAATTGTGCAAGTACAAAGGGCGCTCCGAATTCGAAGGCTTTATTCGGCCGATCATGCCGTGCACGAGGGGCGCTTCGAATTCGAAGTCTTTCTATCATCCATATGAGATTCAAGAAAATAAAATCCAAGCTAAAGTCATTGATGGACATAAAAAATATATTCATATTGGCGAAAGCGGACCACAAACACATGATTGTTACATAATTCAAAAAGCTGAAAAGAATGGATAGTTCCTATGTCAGTTTAGTGATAAAACTTGTGCAAGTGGGTGGCGTTCCATGGTCAGGGAAGCTTTTTGCCAGCCATGCCAGAGAGCCGATATGCCCCTTCCCCAATAATTGAGTCGATTTGATATGGGCTGTGCCAATTGGAGCCTAGCTTGCCCTCGGCCAAATTTTTAGTTTAAGGAAGCACTTTCTTGATAACCAACTCTTCGAGGATGTAACGGCGTGGCTATATGCACTGGTTATACAATTGGGCTAGTTATTGCTGATAGCGCGCCATATGCACAAGAGGCCGATCACGGCGTTCCTCAATCAAATTCAGATCCATGGCCAACATCAGGCCATTCTGTTCTATGTCGAATGCTTTTAATGTTAGAGTGGGCAAACTGATTTCAAGGGAAATAATAGCTTCAGTGCCAAAACATAAGGCGAAGGGTGTTTCGCCGGTAGGTCGCCCTGGAGTAGTGCGATGGGCCCAAAGTACACTAGGCAGTTCTTCAATCCATTTGCCCTTAGCCTTTTCTAACTGTTTTTTGACTCCATCCAGGATCACTTTATTGGAGGCCTCGGCTTGGCCATTGCTCTGTAGATAGGCTGGTGAGGAGAAATATGGTCTAATGTTGTATGTGTTGCACTGCTCACGGTAGATACCGCAGTCGAATTGGGTGCTGTTGTTGGACGCTAGTGCTTTTTCTCCATACAAAATGTTTGACATCAACGTCTCAGATGTGAGCCAATGGTTCTACCTCGACCCATTTTGTGAAGTAATCCCTTGCAACAATCAGGAATCGTTTATTTCCTGGAGCTCTTGGCAATGGTTCGACAATGTCCAAACCCCATTGAGCAAAATGCCAAGGACTAGTGACAGAGTTCAGTTCTTTCACAGGTAGATGAGTTAAATGAGAGAATTTTTGACAGTGCTCACACTTCTTTATGTAGTTCTTTGTATCAGTCCGCATGGTAGGCCAATAATACCCTTGGGTTACGGCTCGGTGGGCTAGTGAACGCCCTCCAGAATGGGCGTCGTAACTATCTTCATGTATTTCAGCCAAAAAATCCTCAACCAAGTGCGATTGCACACATTCCAGATACAACCCTGAGAGGGATTTTTTGTAGACTTATCCATCGGGGTCCAAATAGTAGCGTAGGGCCTTGTTCTACAGCTTATAGGCCTGTTTCTTGTCCGTGGACAATTGCTCTGAAGATAAAAAGGTGGTAATGGGATCCATCCAACTCGGCCCCAGGTCAATAACATTGATGCGAACGGAATCCAGGAGATCAATACTCGACTCAATAACGAATCCCATCTCGATTGTCTACTTAACTTCCGAGTTGATGGCAGAAGCCAAGTAAGTAAGAGCATTCACATGGGTATTTTGGTCACGAGTAATTTGATTCAGGTCATGGTGGTCAAACTTTACGAGTAACGATTTTTTCATTTTCATGTATGTTGCCATTCAGTCGTCCCTAGTTGCATACTCCCCCTTCAATTAATTGATAACCAACTTTGAATCGCAAAAAACTTGTAATCACTTGGCACCGAGTTGATGCGCATTACAAAGGCCGATAAGCAAAGCCTCATATTCGGCTTTGTTATTTGATGTGTCGAAACCAAGCTTGACCGCTTGCTCGATTATGCCACCCTCGGGAGTCATAATCACTACTTTGGCCCTGCAACCACGTTTGTTGGATGAACCATCGTAATACATCGGCCAAATATCTGCAACATACATCCTCTATTCATGTTAAGGTTGGAAAGCCAGTTGCCCTTGCTTAAATTCGGCGTGACATCTAGTAAATTCGGCAACAAAGTTGGCCAAAACTAGTCCCTTGATAGCCGTTCTGGGAGAGAATTGAATGTCATATTCGCTGAGTTCTATCGCCCATTAGGAGACACGTCCTGACGATTCCGCACTACGAAGTACTATTCAGAGAGGGTAGTCCATTGACACAGTTATTGTATGGGCCTAGCAATAGTTCATTAACTTCTTAGCGGCAACTACCAGGGCCAAAATTAGCTTTTCCAGTGGTAGGTATCGCGTCTCGACATCCACTATTGCTTTACTAACATAAAAGATGGGCCGTTGCTCCCAGAGCTCTTCTTTGAGTAATACGACGCTAACTGCACAACATGAGACCATAAGATATAAGATGAGCGTGTCACTCAGCGACGGAGTTGTCAAAAGCGGTATTGAACAGAGATAAGCTTTTAAGCCATCTAAGGAAGTCTGGCACTCGGGGGTCCAAATGAATGCTTTCCCTTGTCGAAGGGTCTGAAAAAATGGTCGGCAACGATCAGAAGAACGACTAATGAATGTGTTGAGGGCGACGGCCATTCCTATCAACTTCTGTACTTCTTTTACTGACTGAGGGGAGCCGAGTTCCAAGATTGCTGTAATTTGTTTCGGATTGGCCTCTATTCCTTGATGGTTCACGATATAGCCCAGGAATGTGCCAGATCTGATGCCGAACGCACACTTTAAGGCATTAAGTTTCATTCTGTATTTCCTGAGGATGTTGAAGGTTGTGGACAAGTCGGCTAAGTGGTCATGCTTTTCTTTGGACTTTCCCACCATATCATCACTGTACACCTCCATGGTACGGACGAGTTTCTCATTAAACATGGTGGTGACAAGCCTCTGATAAGTTGCCCCGGCATTTTTCAGGCCGAAAGGCATGACTTTGTAACAATAAGTGCCCCTCGGGTTGAGGAATGCCATTTTTTCTTGATCCTCAGGATGCATGGCTATTTGATGATATCTCCTGTATGCATCGAAGAAGCTCATACGTTGATGATGCGCAGTTGCATCTACTAACTGGTCGATTCATGGGAGAAGGAAGCAATCGTTGGGACAAGCCTTATTCAGGTCCGTAAACTCTACGCAGATGTACCATAACCCATTTTTCTTCTTCACAATAACAGTGCTGGAAAACCAGGTGGGATAATTCACTTCGTGGCTTGTACCGACCTCGAGAAGCTTGTCAACCTCTTCGAAAACGGCCGAAGTATGCTTGGCTGCCGATCAGTGACTCTTCTAGATGATGGGCTTAACCCTTGGGTCCACGTTCAAATGGTGTTGTGCTCTGGTGGGGTCTACTCCCGGCATTTTATAAGGCGTCCAAGCGAATACATCACTATTGCTGACTAGAAATGAAATTAACTCCTGACGTTCGTCGACATTCAGATAGGCACCGATCAGGAAGAATTTGTTTGGTTTATGACCGAATTGAATCCGCACAAGATCCTCAGTTGCCTTATCAGTGGGGAGTTTCCTAACATCCTCGAGGTTCTCCTAGTCTGGGATTTCAATTTAATTAACCTCCAGCTCCCTTGGCTTTTTGTCGGAAGCAGTAAGGTAGCAATCCTTTGTCAATTTTTGAGAGCCTCGAATTTGCTCAATGCCATGTTGTGTTGGGAAGCGGAGTAGCTGGTGATAGGTGATTGGTACAACCTGCATTGCATGCAGCCAAGTTCTTCCCATGATGATGTTATACGGTGATGGCAGTTTAACGACCAGAAACTCCACATTGAGGGTCCTCATGCCTGCACGTACCGTAACCGTGACCTTGCCTAGAGGGTATTCTGGATTCGCGTTGAAGCCGAATATGGGGTATGCTGACGGTAGTATATCTGAATCCGTGAAGCTGAGCTTCCGAAATGTCTTACAGTACATTATCCCTGATGTGCTTCCTTGATCAACTAGAATGCGCTCGACAGGGAATTTGTTTATTCGCAACTTGATAACAAGAGCATTGTCGTGGGGAAGGATAAGCCCCTCCAAATTTGCATCGTCAAAGCTAATCTTATCAGTTTGATGGGGTCATTTAGCTGGATTAGACGGCTTAGATGGACGAGATGCTTGGATCGTATGGAAGCCGGTCGGCATCGGAAGATAGTATATCATATGAATGGTGCCCATTGGAGGTGAGTCCGAGCGTAGAGCCACTGCGTTAGGTTGAGTGATCTTGTATGGGAGGTGTTAGAGGAGTTGACCATCCTACACCAACTCCTCAAGGTGGTCCTTCAAGGCGTAGCATCTTTTTGTTTCATGTCCATGGTCTTTGTGGTATTTACATAGTCGATCCCTGCGTCTTATGTCGAGGGGCCCAATCATCTTCACCGGCCATTTAAAGAAAGGCTGATGCTAGACTTTGGGAATTGTCTTACTGATCAGCTTAGTCAACTCAGTATACTTCTTCTCGAACTGCCTGGGGCATCTGCTCTCCACTTGATATTGCTCGCTCAATTGGCATGAATGCTAATCACTTGATCGGCGCAGCTCACGACAAATTTCTCGTTTTGATTTGCCTAGACGCTCGGGGCTCCTTTACAATGGGGCTACGCTTATCGGCTGTACCAAGATTGGCGCAGCTGTCTCTGTCACCTTTTGTTCGACTTTGATGTAGAGAGCATCATCTTCCACTTTGCAATACTCTTCAACCTTCTTCATTAAGGCCCACACTATTTTAGGAGGTCGTCTAGTTAATGAGCTCCGAAGCGGACTATTGGGTTGTAAGCCAATCTTAAAGACGGTAATGGCCATGGAGTCGTTATAGGCATCGTCAACCAAATTGAAACATTCCCAATAACACGCCGAATATTCGCGGAGGGTTTTTGCTGGCTTAATTTGCATTGCATAGAGCGAGTCGGCTCGCTTAGGCTGGACATCATTGGTGATAAATCTTGTTCAGAAAGATTTTTGGAGCTGGTGAAAACTCTTGACCGAGGCTGGTTCAAGTTTGTAATACCATCGACCTGCTAGCGGACCTAAGCTGCTTGGGAATATGTGACACATAAGTGCTTCATCGTCAGTGTGCAACATCATTACCTGCTTGTAATGGCGAATGTGGTCTGTCGGGTCAGACTTACCATCATAGAATGTAAATGTCGTGGCTTTAAACTTTTTCGGCAGGACGGTCCTGGCAATTCGTCGAACAAAAGGATCATGCCTGTCTTCTCCGTCTGACCCATCCTCCTTCCCTTGTCTATGCCGCACATATGGACTTCCCTCAAATGAGTTGGAAACGCCAACACGCCCTTTTTTCGTAGGTTCTTAAGATGATGAGTTGGAGGCGCTACTGCTATTGTGTTTTCAATACCGACGTTGTTGAGTTCCCTTCTGCTGTTCCGACGATCGGCCTCTCTCGTGATGTGGTATGGTCTATTAAGATTTGGCTAACTCCAGAGCTAGTTCTTTACGTAAGCGCTCGTTGTCAGCTACCATCTCTTCCAGACGCTGCTCATTTCATTTTGCTTGATTCATGATTATATGCATGGTTTCATACATGGAGGTTGAGGATGAAGACTGAACGACTGGATCAAAATTCAGGGCTCTTCGAGCGGAGATATTCTCCGGGCCAAGCATAGTTCTTGGTGTAACATTTGGTGTAACATCATCTGCTACAAACGAAGGATCGTCGGTAACATCTGTCATGGACGTGCTTGAGTATTCCCACAGACGGCGCCAATTATGGTGAAATGGATTTAGAAATACTCTTTCGTCCAAACAGAACCTCTTAATCCTCTCTCTATTACTTTCTTTTTCCTTTTCTTCTTTTGAGCATGGCTATCCCTTAGGGCCCTTCCATGGACCCACTGCTTTCTGGGCTTTAATGATCCCTGGGCGTTCCGAATACAAGAGGATGTGGTCAGCTACTTCGACATTCATAACTTGTTCGTACTCGGCTCTTACACTTAGGCCTCACTCGACATGGCCGACTTATATTCGGCCATACATCAAGCAGTCATAAATAATAATTTATTTATTCGGCCACCACATGGTACTTTATGATCTTGTAGAGTGTGAATGTTTTGTCACAAGCATTGTATATGCACATTGTACTTATATCTTTGTTAAAATTCATATATTATGTTAGATTGTTTTTATTGGGCTTTGGCTCACCCTACTTGGGAAAAACTATTTTCAGGTGTTAGTGATATACCTCCGCCAAGGCAATAGCTTGGAGGCACTTTTGGGAACAAGAGCTTCTTTCTTTTGTTGTATTCTCTTTGTATAGCCAAGGGCTTTAATTCTATTGAGCTAGGCTCACTTTTGTTGTAACCAAACAATGACTTGGAAAGATGTAAGCCTACAAGGCATATGATTGTCTGTTTAGTTTTTAGCTCTTTTATCATTGCAACACATGCTGTAGATTCAGGATGAACAGTTTGTGAATGTATATCGCATGTGTTATCTTTTGTATACGGACTCTGACGAATGAAAGTATATTATTTCTATTATTTTCCCGCTTATGGGTTGAATTTATGGTATTATTTTGGTAGCGTTACAACATTTCATAAGGTGTTTGATTCACTTTCTTTCGGGATACTTTATTAAGTATATAATTAGCAGAAGTATTGCTTCCCCCCACAAGTTTTGAGATAATCCAGAACTTATTAATATGGCATTCATCATTCCTTTTAAAGTCCAATTTTTCCTTTCAGTAATTCCATTTTAATGAGGTGAGTAAGGAGTAGTCGTTTGATGAATTATTCAATGTTCTTTACAAAACTCACCAAAAGGTGCCTCATATTCACCACCTCTATCACTTCTTAGTTTTTTTAATTTTCTTACCAAGTCGATTTTCAACTTCATTCTTAAATTGAATGAAAGTTTCCAAAGCTTCATCATTTGTTCGAATTAAATAAACAAAACTATATCTAGTATAGTCATGTATGAAAGTGATAAAATATTTTTTTCCACCTCTAGTTTGAATTGATTTAAAATCACAAATGTCACTATTAATTAATTCAAGTGGCCCCATACTTCATTCAATTGAATGAAAATGAGTTTTAGTTAATTTTTCCTTAACACAAATTTCACATTCATGATTTAAATCAATGTTAAATTTTGGTAAACATTCCTTATTAATTAATCTACGCAAAGATCCATCATTAACATGTCCTAGTCTATCATGCCATAAATTTGAAGGCTCAAGCAAATAAGAAGAAGATGTATTTTTATTAATAACAGAGTGTACAATAGTCATTACATTTATTTTGAAAAGGCCATTAGACATGTAACATTTTCCTACATACATCCCGTTTTTGGCAAGTATAAACTTATCACTTTCAAAAAGTAGCCTAAACCCATTTTCACTCAAGAAAGATCCGAAAACAAGATTCTTGCGAATGTCCGGTGCATGTAGCACATTGTGGAGAATGAGTTTCTTTCAAGATGTCATCTTCAGAATAATCTTTCATTGTCCTTCAACTTTGGAAGCCGAGGAGTTGCCCACAAAAAGTTGTTCATCGTTGTCCACTACAGAATAAGATGTGAACATCTTTTTGTTGACACAGATGTGGCGAGTAGCACCAGTGTCCACCCACCATTCTTTAGGATTTTCGACAAGGTTTGCCTCGGAAACAACTATAGAAAGATTTATGTCATCTATACAATTGGAATTTTTGTCCACTTCGGTCATATTAGCTTAAGCAGGCTTCTTGCTTACCTACCTGCTTCTCAGAATTGCAGTTGTCCTCCTTAACCCTTAAACACACAATCAATTCCTCCAATGTCATTTCTTTGCGCTTGTGTTTGAGGTAGTTCTTGAATTCCTTCCAGCCTTGTGGTAATTTTTCAATAAAGGCAACAACTTGGAAGGATTCACTGAGAGACATGCCTTCTGCGTGAATGTCATGCAAAATGAGTTGGAGACCTTGAACTTGATTACAGTCTTAGAATCAACCATCACAAAATCAAGGAATTTGCCAACCACAAATTTCTTTGAGTCAGCATCTTCTGTTTTGTACTTTTTCTCCAAAGACTCCCAAACTTCTTTTGCCGTCTTGATAGGATTGTAGACGTTATATAATGTGTTGTCAATTCCATTCAAGACTTAGTTATGGCAAAGGAAATCAACAAGTTTGTAGGCATCGACCGCAGCAACCACTTGCCGATCGGTTTCATCCTCTTTCAAAGTAGGAGCATTCTCACAGAGGAAACGCGCCAAGTTAAGAGTAGTAAGATAGAACAGTATTTTTCTACTGCCATCTTTTAAAATCAGTTTCCTAAAAACTTCTCTGATTTTTCAACATAATTGACTGGTACAGTCACAAAGTAAAAGGTGTAGGAGCAATTGCAGCCACCATACCAGTACTTGTTTGAGCATTAGTTTTATTAGTTATGAATTCTAAATTATAAAACAAAATTATAATTAAAATTTTATACTACACAAAAAATTTAAACCATAAACATAGAATTTAATTTTGTAAAAATAAAAGAAACAACAATTGTAACTTTTTTTTCCAATTAATTTGAAAATAAAATATTTATTTAAACAAATTAATTCCACACAAAAAAATATTTCTGTAACACTTCAAAAATTAAAATACTGAAAACAAAATTTTAATTAATGAAAACTCAAAAATTATTTCTAAAACCCAAAATTAATTTCTAACCAACTTCACAAATAAATATTCTAAATTGTTAATGACTGCCAGTATATTACTAGTAGTTGTCAAAGAAAATAAATAGTATATTACTACTATTTGTTAAACAGTATATGACTACTATTTGTATTTTCCAACTAGAATATTATTTTCTAAAACCATAGAAAATAATTTTTGTAAGAAGAAGAAAAGAAGAAAAGGAAACAAACGAAAAATTATTTATAAACACGATAATTCGAATCTGTCTTAAGAATGTTGGAACAATCTTCTGTGTAAAATAAATAATATGAAACCAAGTCAAACAAATAAAAATAAATTACTTACAAAAAATTAATTACCGATATGAATAAGTAAAAAAATAAGATCAAGTCGAGTGTGTGACACTTTGTCCTTAAGACGAATTCGCCCCACTTTGGTGCTTACGGATAAATGATGTCTATCTCCCAGGATACAATGATCTTCATAGATTGTAATAGCACTCTAAACAATCTTTACGATGAACAAAATCTTTGTTTAATACTCTCAGAATTTTTCCTAAAAAGGATATGAAGAATATATATACAAGAGAGCACAATGGAAGGCTAGGAAAAGAAATTTCGAAATTTTTTCAGGACCTTTTCAAACTGCTGGAATGTGTTGGTAGTTATAGAGTCGAACAGGTTTGAATTTCAAACCAAAAAAATTGAATTCAAAATGAACAGGTGCAAACAGTTTTGAACAAATAACTGTTGGCAGTTTCAAATCTGTTTGAACAGATAACTGCTGGCAGTTTTCAACCTATTGCAAACAGTTAATCTGTTCGAAATTTCGGACTGGAAGGCACAAAATTTGGACACAAAATTTGAATTAAATTCATTCAGAAAAATTAATTTTCCTGCAATAATTTTTTGAAAAATTTAAAATAAATTTTGTCCAAAAAATTAATGTTAAAACTGACCCAAACCCGGCTCGACTCGTTCAGTTGGACGGTGGTGGCGACGACAGCGGCGCATGGGTGGTGGTTTGAGCCAAAGCCCACTTTGTATATAATTCCTCCATTCTACAGACTTGGGGTACGCCTTGGGGCCCAAAACAAGTGTTGCCACCTAGAAATTATATACACACATAACTTCTCTTATGTTTCAATGTGGGACAATCTATTTCAAGGAAACCCACATTTACTTCTTTAATTATCCATTCCAAGAACCTAAAAGCAACATCAATTTCTCATTCACTTATAAATGGTTTTGACGAACCGTTTTCGTCGTGTCATTTGTCATGTAGCAAGGAACACGCCATCTCTTTGGACCAACCTCAAAAGATGTGTGGAACCCGTTCAAATTTGGGCTCAAATTGGCACAAAATAAGCCCATAAAAACCATAAATTCCAACAATAGCCATATTTGACAACTGCATCCAGTCCAGGAAACATAGGAGCGAGGCACGAGACATGGAGCCAAAGCAAGGTGCACAATGTTTAACACGGGCAAATAATTAAAGTTTCAACATAAACAAAACACGAAGGTTTAAACAATTGAAAACATAAATATCAACAAAAGACTACAACAGCACATTCAGTTAATAGAATTGAGTTAAAGGATATCACAACTCACTCACAGGGCAATAGACAACCAATCAATAATACAATTGACAAGCACATAAATTCATAAGCAATATAATTCACAAATGTAATCAGTTCCTACAACACACCAGTAGAGGAAACAAAAATGTCCATGCTACAATACATCAAACCTTAAAAAATATATATATATATATATATAGTGAAGAATATGAATTTAACAACCCTAACATGAAGAAAAGAAAAAAATAAAAATAAATAAATAAATAAAACTGGAACTCAGCTGAATAGAAATAGAAGAACAAAACAAAACCAGAAAAAACACAGCGATGAAAATACAAGCAGAAATTTGTTTCGATTCTCTTTCTTCAAACAAGAGAGTTTCTCTCATATTATTGGAGTTGTTGGGCTCGTTCGGCCCATCCATTCTAGAGCCTATTTAATTTCATTTCATTTTATTGGACTAAATTATTTATTTTAGAGGTTTGGAAATTCAGTTATTTTAGTATTTTTTTATTTTTAATTATTTTATGAGATGAAAAAATTGGGTGTTTGAGATGATTTGTATTTTTTTTTTTTTTTTAAGTTGAATAGGTGGCTGTGAGAGAAAAAATAATTGATTAATATGTAAGATGTGACATTTTATCTTATTAACTATTTTAGATTTTATTTATTTATTTATTTATTTTTAACCAAAGCTAAACATCCCAAACAAAGCCTTGGGGTTGATAAGATAATTCATAGACATTGATAAGTATACGATTGAATTGTGTCAATTTATAACATTATAGAGACAATCAAAGGCATATTGATTCCTTTTAACCTCCATTTAATTCTTATTTGTTTAGCTTTTTATTATTAAATGGGACATTTACACACAAGGCCTCCTAATTAAGATTTTTTGAAGCTTCAGGTCCTATTAAATTTTTGATAGTTAGAATCACCCTTCAAACAATGATTGTTCATCATTTATGATTATCTATAAAGGAATATGATGATTTGACATTTATTTTGATTTTCAAAACTTTAAAATATCAACTTCCAAATTAAAAAAACTAAAAAAAATTTACAATTTTTTTTTTAAATTGAAAAAACTAAATGATTTTTTGTGCAAAATTAAAAATTTTGTATCTATAAAGGAGCATGATGATGGAACATTGATATGCAAAACTGAAAAATAAATAAATAAAAAACTTTAACAATGAAAAAACCGATAATAATCTTAGTTTTAAAATAATAAAAAAAAAAACTGATAATGCTCTTGGTTTTATTGGATAGTTGAATCAAATCAATAAGTAGAATGACAAAAACGTTTAATCTCATGCTTTGTTTTTTTTATTTTTTTTATTTTATCAGTTAATGAAACAAATATCTAGAACATTATTATGCAAAATTGATAATGCTTTTAGTTTTAAAAATTGGGAAAAACTAATAATATTCTCAGTTTTACTAAATAGTATTTAATGGTTCAAAAAATCTTAAATAGAACCTGAGCTACCATAACATTTATAAATAGGGCTTTTAAGTAATTAACTCTTATTAAGAAACCTAACAAACTTAAGAGAAAATTACACTTTGCCTCCTCTATGTTTGGTCACTTTTCTATTTTTGGTCCTTAAAATTTATTTTTTCACACTTTAGTCCTTTATGTTTCAAAATTTTTCCAATTTACTCCTAAATCTAACTTGAATTTAAAATTAGACAAAAAAATGTCATAATAACTGTCAAATAACATAAAAAATATAATAAATTTAAAAAAATGTCTAATTAGTACATATTAATATGTGTTTAGGAGGGGAAAGATAAATTTTTTTTATGTTACGTGATTGCATAATATTTAACACTACTTTGCATAGTATTTTTCATACATATAATACAAACTAATTTTACATAATATTTGTCTTATATAAAATTATTAATTTCTAATAAATTGGACATATAAAACTAAAATAATGTGAAAAGATGAGTTAGACTTTCAAGATTTGAAAACCTAAGGGCCTTAAATTTAATTACTATGAAAACTTTTAGTGTTCTAAGCCTCTAACAGAAACGCATAGAGGGATTAAGAATTTAAAATCAAAATCAATCTTAAATAAATAAATAAATAAATAAAAGAATGTAAAATCAGCTTGGTTGGGCCGAACTAGTTCCCAAAAATCTAGGCTTTGGCCCAAGTCCAAGCCTAGGCATAGGGTTAACGGGTTTAGGCTTGGGTTGGGCCTAGATTGGGTTTTATTTTTTTATAAATTTTCTTCCAAAAATAACCTACAAGTGACGTTGGGTTTTGGTCGGGTTGGTCCCTGAGTCAGACCTCAAGCCGGACTTGTTGAGTCGAGATTTTGGTCGAACAGAACCTAAAAATGCTTGGCACAAGCTCGGAAGTCATGGACCCAGCTCAGTTGAGCAAGCTTCGGCCAGTCCTTGAGCCCGCAAACCAATTTAACATAAAGAAGGATGTATTCCTAATTTTTCTTATATAAAAAAACAAAACAAAATAAGTATAAATTTCAAGATATTTTTATTAGTTTTATGATAATTTTCACTCTTTTAATTTTTTTTTTTACAATTTTGGTTATTAAAAAAAACACAACCTCAATATATTTTACAAAGAATTTAAAAAATTTTAAAACATCAATTTCCAAATGAGAATTGTTTCCTCAATGTAGTATCAGGTGTAATATGTTGGAGTAGTACCAGCTTCTCACTACAAAAATTTGCAAGGTGTATAAAAAGCAAACATTTTTGTTTTTGATAGGTGCATATCATACGATATAGGCAGTGTTGCAACAGAGGTCATGCTGTTAGATTTATTTTTTTAGTGTGGCCCAATAGCCTACATATTTTCTACATGTTTTAATTTATTTGGACTCCACAAATAGATAAAGCCAATATTTGAGATCAAGCTCAGTAAATAGAATTTTAATATAATCACTCTTCTAAGATAAGAAGGAAACCTTGATGGATTAGGAATTCTTCTGATAGAGTTTATCTGGCCCTCTTCTCTCCTCTATATAAGGATGGGTGACTCCCCTTTCATATCATGAGTATTTTTCCATCACTTTAAGTTTTATAGTCATCATAATTAAGAGAGACAGAGAGAAGAAGGTGAGCTAAAATTAAAGGTTCAACTCTAAGGGGTATTTTCTCAACTTCTCTAATTCAATGGCTGACAAAAGTATATTCGTTTTATTCTTGAGTTGTATTGAATTCAAGATCCTGTAAAGTTTAATTCCGCATTATTATTATTATGGTTACATGTATTATTAAATCTTACATGTGGTATCAGAGCTTTAGTTTATGAATCAATACACCTTGGAATAATAATATATTTATGAATATTGTTATTATATTATAATTATAATTATTCATAACAACATCTTTTTTGTTCATAAGGTTTGAACTCTCGGCATGTGTTGGTTATCTTGAATATACGCTGTATGTTCAACCTTGTAAGCTGCATGCCATATTTATTAGGCAGTGTTTGAATGGTACATCTAATCTCTTTCATATTCATTATGCATCAAAGAAACTTTTTTTGTGTTGTTAAAAGTCAAAGGTTGTGTAAAAGAAGATTTCATTCCTGATTTCTAAATCGTAACTAAGTATGCACATCATGGACTCCCTCACTCACTTTGTTTTGTAATATGTTAGGTGCAAACTTTTATGTAATTCTATATGTTGTTCATATGCATGTTTTGATTTATTATCAATTGTAGTGATAATAATTTTTATAATCATCATAATATGTTATTGAATTGAGTGTATTGCTTGCCGTTATAATAAAGTGCATAGATTAAAAGCAATTTTAGAATTTTGCTGAATCGTTCGGACTATTAAATAAATATATTTATTTGATTGTATCACATTAGAGGATTATGTTTTTGCTTTGTTTAATTATGCACACTTATTGTCTATTATTGTTAAATATTTATATATTTTCATGGTTTAAAATTGATATCATGATATAATTTTATGACATTGAATATTAAATATTAAAGTGGTTAATTCATATTAGGTGTAATTCTTATTAACCATTATTTTAGATATTCATGATTGTTATAATACATATATAAATATTCCTGTTCATCCAGAGTTATTATTATTATATTGGTAATAGCAATCACATAAAAAAAAATTTAGAAATCATAAAAATAGTGATCTCATTAAAATTGTGATTGAATTAATGATAATTAAATAACTCAAAATTAATAAATAGAGAATATTGTTGGTTAGTTCCGTATTCATAGGGTTTACTAATTTAATAGCTGCCAAAGTGGCCTAGATTTGTAAAACTTATGAATATAGAACTACATAAAAGAGTTGTTAAAAAGGGTAACATTAAGGTCGATAATATTCTCAATTGCAGTTATAATTAGGAGATTGAGACAAGCCCAAAGGAGAGTCACTTTCAAATAATTATGAACTGGGTAGGATAATGTAACTTATGTAATTTGAAAGATTAGAATTGAATACCCAAAGGTAACATGACTAGCTGAAAAATTGCATAAATTACTTTAGACCTACATAAGTGATTCTTGACGAATGGACAATAGATATACCTAAGTTTTGCCCAAAGGAAAAACTTATATGATATCAATAGTTCATCATAATTCTCAAAGCTTTAATATGTATATTGTTCTATCTTATTTCAGTAAAAGTTCCCACCTCATTGCACTCTCTTGCATTGGGCGTCCCTCTACTTCCTGGCTTGAATTTTTCGAAATGGTATGAACATGTTCAGTTTACACTGGGTGTGTTGGACCTCGATATGGCATTGCTAGAAGATAAACCTGCAGACATTAATGAATATAGTACTGCAGAACAAGTTGCCATTTCTGAATCCTGGAAAAAGTCCAATAGACTCAGTTTGATGTTCATGAAGATGACCATTGCAAATAACATCAAGACCTCCTTACCTCAAACTGTTAATGCATTAGAATACTTAAAGGCTGTTGAAGATCGATTTAGATCTGCTGACAAGTCACTTCCTGGCACTATTATGGTTGAATTGACAACAATGAAATATGATGGCAACCGAGGAGTTCAGGATCACATCCTCAATATGGCTGACAAAGCTACAAAGCTTAAAACTTTAGGAATGCAAGTTGATGAAACTTTCCTCGTGCAGTTTATTCTCAACTCACTTCCATCACGATACAGCGCATTCAAAATTCACTATAACGCCAATAAAGATAAGTGGAATTTGAATGAGCTGACTAATATGTGTGTTCAGAAGGAAGTGAGGTTGAGGGAGGAAGGACGTCAAACTGCATTGGCTGTAACTCATGGAGCTATAAAGAAAAAGAAGGGTAAGTTTGTAAAATTAAAGAAAAATCCACCAAAGAAAAAGAATGAACCTGGGGAAGAAAATCAGGCTAAGAATGGTTTCACTGTCAAGTGCTACTTTTGTGGCAAGAAGGGACATGTGAAGAAAGACTGCAGCAAGCGAAAGGCTTGGTTCGAAAAGAAAGGTAAGAAATTTTCTTTTGTTTGTTATGAATCAAATCTTGCTGAAGTACCTTCTAATACGTGGTGGATTGACTCTGGGGCCACGACCCACATTACAAATGACATGCAGGGATACCTCTCAACCAGGAAACCGAAGGAAAGTGAAAGATTTGTCTATATGGGGAACCGTCTCAAAGTTGAAGTCGTAGCTGTAGGAACCTATCGAATGATCTTAGAGACGGGTCATCAGATGGATCTAGAAGACACTTTTTATGTTCCTTCAATTTCTAGGAATTTAGTTTCGTTATCCAAATTGGATCATGTTGGATATTCAGTTTTATTTAATTGTGAAAACTCAATTTAATGTTTAATTCAAAAGTGATTGGTTCTGGTAATTTATGTGATGGTTTATATAAAATTACCTTAAATCATGAGTTTGCACAATCATTAGTAACTCTGCATTCGATTATTGGTTTAAAACGTGGTCTAATTAATGAAAAATCATCGATCTTGTGGCATAGACGATTGGGGCATATCTCCAGAAATAGAATTGAAAATTTGGTGAAGAATGGGATTTTGGAAAACCTAGACTTCACTGATTTTCAGATATGTGTGGATTGCATTAAAGGAAAGCAAACCAAACACACCAAGAAAGGTGCCACAAGAAGTAATGAGCTTCTTGAGATAATTCATACAGATATTTACGGGCCACTCAACATCCCATGTCTTAGTGGTGAAAAATATTTTATCACATTTATAGATGACTTCTCACGTTATGGATATGTGTATCTAATTCATGAAAAGTCTCAGGCTGTTGACATCCTTGAGGTGTACATAACTGAAGTCGAGAGACAATTAGATAGAAAGGTTAAAATAGTGAGATCAGACAGGGGTGGTGAATATTATGGTAAATATGATGAGTCAGGCCAAAATCCTGGCCTATTTGCCAAATTCTTAAAAAAGAAAGGCATTTGTGCTTAATATACAATGCCTGGTACGCCACAGCAGAATGGAGTTGCTGAAAGGCGTAATCGTACAATTAAAGATATGGTTAGGAGTATGTTAAGTTACTCAATTGTACCTATTTCAATGTGGGGTGAAGCTTTAAAAACTACAATGTATATCTTAAATAGGGTTCCTAGTAAGGCGGTCCCAACAACTCCTTTTGAGTTGTGGACTGGTAGGAAACCTAGTTTGAGACACTTACATATTTGGGGTTGTCCAGCAGAGGCAAGAATCTTCAACCCACAAGAGAAAAAGTTGGACTCAAGAACAATATCTAGATATTTCATTGGTTATCCAAACAAGTCTAAAGGGTACAAATTTTATTGTCCTAATCACAGTACGAGGATAGTGGAGACTGGTAATGCTAGATTCCTAGAGAATGGTGAAATCAGTGGGAGTGAGAAAACACGAGTGGTGAATTTCGAGGAAATTAGGGTAGATGTGCCAACATTTGACCCTTATCGAAAAGTTGTTGTTCCTCAGACTATTCCACAGGCTGAGGAAAACGAACAACATGATGAAAATCCTTCACCACCTCATGTTTCACCACTTTATGAAGATACCACCATTGAAAATATTGTAGAACCACCACAACCGGCAGTTTTGAGAAGATCTCAGAGGGAAAGAAAGCCTGCCATTCCAGATGATTACATGGTGTATCTACAGGAATCTGATTTTGATATTGGAATTAACAAAGATCCAGTCTCATTTTCACAAGCCATGAATAGTGATGATTCTTCTAAATGGGTCAATGCTATAAATGAAGAGTTAAAATCCATGGAATAGAATAGTGTTTGGGATCTCGTCGAATTGCCTAATAACTGCAAAAAGGTCAGGTGTAAATGGGTCTTCAAGACCAAGCGTGACGCAAAAGGCAATATCGAACGATTTAAAGCCAGACTTGTTGCCAAAGGTTTTACTCAAAAAGAAGGCATAGACTATACAGAGACCTTCTCTCCAGTATCTAAGAAGGACTCACTTAGAATCATCCTAGCATTGGTAGCTCATTATGACTTAGGGTTGCATCAAATGGATGTGAAAACTGATTTTTTAAATGGGAATTTGGATGAAGAAATTTATATGGAGCAGCCCGAAGGATTTGCAAAGGAAGGTAAAGAACATTTAGCTTGCAAATTAAAAAAATCCATATATGGCCTTAAACAAGCTTCTAGGCAATGGTATTTAAGGTTTAATGATACCATTACCTCTTTCGGATTTAAGGAAAATACAGTTGATCAGTGCATATATCTGAAGGTTAGTGGGAGCAAGTTCATTATGTTGGTGCTATATGTGGATGACATTTTGTTAGCTAGTAATGACCTTGGCTTATTGCATGAAACCAAGGAATATCTCTCCAAGAACTTTAAAATTGTTGATATGGGTGAGGCAAACTATGTTATTGGCATAGAGATCTTTAGGGATCAATCTCGAGGATTGCTAGGACTATCTCAAAAAGGATATGTTGATCGTGTTTTGGAGAAATTCAATATGCAGTTTTGTTCAGCCGGTGATGCACCCATCATGAAGGGTGATAAATTAAGTGAAAAACAGTGTCCAAGAAATGACTTGGAAAGAAAACAAATGAAGGACATTCCATATGCATCAGCTGTAGGGAGCTTGATGTATGCCCATACAAGTACCAGGCCAGATATTAGTGTTGCAGTTGGAATGTTGGGAAGATTCCAAAGTAATCCTGGAATGGAACATTGGAAAGCAGTAAAGAAAGTTATGAGATATGTTCAGGGAACAAAGGATTATATGCTCACCTATAGGAGATCAGAACAGTTGGAAGTTATCGGATACTCAGACTCAGATTTTGCTGGTTGCCTTGATAGTAGAAAATCTACATCGGGTTTTGTTTTTCTACTAGCTAGTGGAGCAATTTCATGGAAGAGTGTGAAGCAGTCCACTATTGCTTCATCTACTATGGAGGCTGAGTTTGTGGCATGCTTTGAGGCTACAAATCATGCTTTATGGTTGCGAAATTTCATCTCAGGACTTGGTATTGTTGACTCAATTGCCAGGCCGCTGAAGATATATTGTGACAATACCGCAGCAGTTTTCTTCTCTAAGAATGGAAAGTGCTCCAGTGGTTCCAAACACATGGAAGTAAAGTACTTGGTTGTTAGAGAGAGAGAGAGTCCAGAAACAACAAGTGTTAATTGAAAACTTAAGCACCTCTCTTATGATTGCTGATCCATTCACAAAGGGATTGCCACCAAAGACATACAAAGAGCATGTTATCAGGATGGGTCTTTTAAGCAACCCTTGATGTGTATGGTTAATCATGAGTGCTTATTTTTTTGACACTATTTGCGCAATAATAATTTTGTTTCTGTTTTTCCTGTTTCTAAAAGTGTGTGTACACATTATTTTGAATATTGATAAACAGGAAATGTCTTAACAAGACAAATTACAGGGGCCTTTCAGGCAAATAATTATATATCCCAATAAAGGACTGAGTTGGTGAAGGTTATCAATTGTGTGGTGCATAAAAGGAAATATGACATAAATGTTATATAACCGCTATGACTCACATTGGTGATCTGAAGTAATCACAGTATTATAGTTTCTAATATATCTGAATTTATTGGCTATTTTTTTAAAATTCATGATCACATGTCAAGGTTTTTAGTGTGGAATCCAATGAGTCAAAATTTTTTAAGTTGCATATTTTTTTGAAAAACTCATAATTGCATCATAATCGGCTTAATGGGCCAAGTGGGAGAATGTTAGATTTATTTTTCTAGTGTGGCCCAATAGCCTACATATTTTCTACATGTTTTAATTTATTTGGACTCCACAAATAGATAAAGCCAATATTTGAGATCAAGTTCAGTAAATATAATTTTAATATAATCAATCTTCTAAGATAAGAAGGAAACCTTGATGGATTAGGAATTCTTCTGATAGAGTTTATCTGGCCCTCTTCTCTCCTCTATATAAGGATGGGTGACTCCCCTTTCATATCATGAGTATTTTTCCATCACTTTAAGTTTTATAGTCATCCTAATTAAGAGAGACAGAGAAAAGAAGGTGAGCCAAAATTAAAGGTTCAACTCTAAGGGGTATTTTCTCAACTTCTCTAATTCAATGGCTGACAAAGGTATATTCGTTTTATTCTTGAGTTGTATTGAATTCAAGATCCTGTAAAGTTTAATTCCGCATTATTATTTTGATTACATATATTATTAAATCTTACACATGCGAGATAGATTCTCAATCTCAGGGACTCAAACTCAGATGTTATGGGTTCCGCTTACTTTTTCCATTCTTAGCTTATAAAGAAAGAAACAAAAGCGACAAAAGTATATAATTTTTTTAAAGGGGTAAATGCATAATATTACCTAAAATTTTGAAATAGTTTGTAGGGGCAGTGGGTATCTACCATTGCATATTTCTATTAACTTTTTGTGATTTTCTTGTGATATGACAGCTTTTACTAAAAAAATGTTGATAAGGGCTAAGAAAATCGTTTTAAAAACGAGATACTTTTTTAATTTAATATAATTTTCATCAAAATAAATATTTTTTTTTAATATTTTCAAAAAATCTCAAGTTACTCTCTAATTTAATTTTAACATTCAATAATACTTCAAGGGCTCTCTTTAGCATTTTTTTCCCCTTTTCTAAATGTCTTGTTAGAACATTTCTAACGCTTTATCAAATTTGAGCAAAAGTTTGATCTAATATGATGCGCTCTAATCGTTTCATCAAATCTTGCCGGTCATCCAGCCAAACTAGAGTAAATTTTCATCAAATCTTCCCTAATCTGGTCGTCCACCAATGGTCACCAGTGAAATTTGAAAAAAAGGTTAAATGTTCCCTTAATTTGATGAAAGTTTTGGTTTTATCTTCATTTTATATGAGTTTGATGACACGGTTAGAGCTCAAAAAGTAGACATTTTTTTTAACAAATTAAAATTTGATGAAATATCTAAGTAAGAGTTAATGATGATCTAATAAGTATTTCTTATATATATATATCTATGAGGAAGATTTTTTATTGGGGAAATTACTCCTTGGAGGATAGTTGAATTTTTTTTTACATATGGATGGAAAGTTTTATAATTTTAATTATTAATATTAAAAAACTTTATCATTAATTTATAATTATTTTTCAACTTATACCTTGATCTTAATTTTTTTTTATTATTGTTATTTATTCTACTACCTTATTAAAATTCTTTAATAGTATACGGATATAAAACAAAACTTCATAAATCAAGTCCATGACATAGTACACTTTTTTTTTTGTTTTTTTTTTGGTTTTTTTTTTTTTTTTTTTGGGGGGGGGGATACCCTTACCAGTAAACACTAGGCATTTTTGGTTGTGTTTTTCAAAACTTAAAAATTTAATTACTTTTGATTTAGATTTTCATTTTTCATAAAATATATATTTTTGAAATCCTCTTGATAAGATCTATCAAATAAAATCTATAATCAATATGAACTTCAGGAACAAAATTAACGAAATTTTCATTGAGTAAAGCAAATGAAAATTTTCTGATTAACTGAAATTTTACTATTTTCAATTTATGCTTAGAAATTAAAAAAAATAAAAAATGAAGATCAATGATTAAAAAATAAAAAAAGTAGATACCTCTTATCAAATGTACCAATAATCCATTCAAATAAGTGTTTCAAATAACTAGATTGAAAGATTTACTGAGTTTGCTATCAGCTAATAGTGAAATTTCCTTATCATTATAGTGCCAGTAAAATTTCACTATATTTTCATTTAATTTTCATTGTTTTTGTTATTCGAACACAATTCAACCTAAAAATTTCAAAATTGAGAACAATTTGAAGTTAATTATTCTTTAA
The DNA here is from genome assembly GCF_055761805.1 of Camellia sinensis. Classification (NCBI taxonomy): domain Eukaryota; kingdom Viridiplantae; phylum Streptophyta; class Magnoliopsida; order Ericales; family Theaceae; genus Camellia; species Camellia sinensis. The sequence goes on from NC_138965.1 coordinate 92,324,476, forward strand.
AAGAAATTTCTTTGAGTCAAGAGAGACAAATTTCTCAGTATGAAGAATTTTTTTTTTTTTTATTATATCAAAGTAGATAAATTTCTCTGTATTATGACAGGGCAATTTTTTTTGAAACTACTGTCCAATCACAAAAATTGAGAACATTATTCCATATAAAAGGTTAAAATTTTCAAAAATAAGAACAATTTTAGGTGAATTATTGAAAAAAACTTAAAATGATAAATTTCTTCTTGCTTTGCAGACCTTTCTTAATAAGCCCAAAAGAGGAGAGGACTACACAATCTTACAAGAACTTTTAAGCACTAATATGTTGATTTTGTTTCTTGCAATGTTTTGCGGTCTGGGTTCGAGTCTTATCACTGTGGACATTTTAGGACAGATTGGGAAGTCACTTGGATACCCACAGAAAACAATAAAAACATTTGTTTCTCTTTTAAGCATATGGAATTACTTCGGCAAAATCTTCTTTGGCTTCATTTCTGAAACCATGCTCGCAAAGTACAGATTTCCAAGGCTGCTTATGATGACACTAGTCCTTTTTTTGTCATGCATTGAACTTCTCTTCATTACGTTCCCAGTTGCCAGTTCAGTCTACGTGGCATCAGTGATCATTGGGTTCTCATTTGGTGTGCAATTGCCATTGATTTTCACAATCATATCAGAGCTCTTTGGGCTAAAGTACAACTCTACATTATTCAATTGTGGGCTATTGGCTACTCATCTTGGGTCCTACATTCTAAATGTAAAGGTCACTGGGCCTTTATATGATTGCGAGGCGTTGAATGAGCTAGAGAGAAAGAGACAGAGTTGATCATCGATGAAGGAATTGATTTGCATTGGTGGTCATTATTATAGAGTTGATTTTGTGATTTTCTGTCTATTTTGTCTATTTTTCTTTCACAAAAATTATCTTCAGGGGTAAACTAGAAAATACTTGAAACATGAAGGGCCAAAATGGTAAAAAAAAAAAAAAAAAAACTTGAAGGGCAAAAGTGATAATGTAAAATTAGACAGAAAATGACATGTTGACAGTCATGTGTCATAAAATTATTTTATTATATATGACTCACACATTTAACATAAACTTAAACTCTAATATAATAATATATATTTTTATGTTATGTGACAGTTTTTATGATATTTTTTAATGTAATTTTGAATAGAAGTTAACGTTAGAAGTAAAGTGGAAAAAACTTAAAATATGAAGGGTCAAAGTAGAAAAAAATAAACTTTAAAAATCAAAGTTGGAAAGTGGCCAAACATAAAGGAGATAAAGTGTAATTTATCAACAACAAAATAAAATAAAATAAAATAAAAAGAAGAAGAATGAACAACTCTGGATTGTAATTTATCAACCTTGAGAAATTCTTTGGAAAGTCAAGAATTTCTCTGGATTGAAATTTTTCTGGATCAATGTTGAGGGACCTTAGACATTATAAAAATATTGAATGTCCTTTATGCTATAAAAATTTAATACCATGGACCCTAAAAAAAATACCCATTATTTATTTTATTTTATTTTATTTTGCGATAATTCTCGGCAATGAAATAAGGTAATGAAAGTGAAGGATCACAATGTGATAGATTTATTCACAAGTAGATGTTTCATGTATATGGAAAGTATTGACAACTTACATATGTTATATCATTTATAAGGATCCACCTACTCTGCGTTCATAATCTTGACTTGTCAAACAACGTACAGGTGATGTTGGATGTCAGTCGGGCCTTAGGCCGAGCTCATCGAGCTGATATTTGGGTTGGACCGAGCCTCGAAATGCTTAGCCCAAGCCTGGAGATCTCGGGTTAGGCCTATGTGGGTGAACTTTGGCCAAGCCTTGAGTTTGCAGACCAATTTTACATCCCTAAGAAGAATGTATCCTTAATATCCCAAAAAATGATGTATTCCTAATTTTTTAGGTAACAGAAAGACAAAATAGGTATAAATTTAAAGATATTTTTATTAGTTTCATGATAACTTTCACTCTTTTTATTTTTTTTAAAAACTTTTGTTGAAAAAACAACAAGCTCTACATATTTTATAAAGAACTTTAAAAATTTAAAAATATTCACCATATCTGTTTCCAGTTTTTTTAAAACACTTTTTAGAAAATTCTATTTTCATATTTTTCGTATTTTTTTTAAGCAAATTTTTTTTTAAAATTTCTAGACACACCTAACATAAATACATTTAAAAAGTATAATTTTGTGAAAAAAATCTTTAAAAATTTCACAAAATACCAAAATACAAAAACATATACGAAAATTTAGTATATTTTTCGTATTTTGTGTATTCATTAGTTTTTTAAAATATTTTTCACAAATATTTTACTTTTTAGATAAATCTAATTAAGGTGCATCTAAAAAAGTAAAAAAAAAAATACTTAAGATTTTAAAAATATTTACTAAAAAAAACGAAAAACGAAAAACAAAAAACTCAATTTTCAAAAAACTGAAACCAAACACACTAATAATTTTCAAATTAGAATTTTTTCCTCAATACAGCAGCAAGTGTAATATGTTGTAGTACTAGTTTCTCACATTTCGCAAAGGTTATAGGTGCAAACGAAACATGCCACATTACAACTAGGGATGGCAACAGGTCGGGGGGGCTAGGGATCACACTTCCCGTCCCTGATCCCCGATGGTGAAAATTCTCCCAACCTCAACCCCGATTCTTAATACGGAACCTATCACCGCCCCACCCCCGCCCCCTAACGGGAATCGGGTTTCCTTGACCCCGAAAATTTCTCGCGGCCCCCCCCCCCCGGAAAAAAAAAACCTAGCAGCAGCAAAACACCACTGGACTGGGACCCCAACACTGTCCATATACCTAGCAAATCCAAGAAAAAAGATGCACACTGACACAGACATCTCTCCAACCTTGTAGCACTATTGTTTGCATGACTACGAAATACAAAAGAATTCATAAAAGTTAAGCCAAAGCCATGCCAAGTTTTTCCTGACATATAATAACATGAACCCAATCCATATCTTTTTTAAAATCGCAATTTTCAATTATACATGACATTTTGATTTCATGAGGTCAAAAGTTATCTAACAAGATGAAAATATAGACCAAATTTCTTCAAGTGTTTCTCAAATGGGATTTACTTTTCTTTTTCTCTTTCTTTTTTTTTTATCAAGTACATAGCTTGACGAATCAGAAAAGAAAACCCATCACAAAAGAGGCTCATCATAACCCCCCTCATTTAAGAGACGCATGGTGTTGGTTTTTATCGAAGAGACATGTTTAGAGAACTCGATAGTGGGGTCAACAACGGTGGCGAAGGTGGTGGTGGTGAAGTGAGAGAGAGAACCAGAGAGAGAACCTAAAAAGGTTACTTTTAGTGGCCCAACATGTAGAATGCGAGACAAAGGAAGAGTCGATTAAGCAGAGGCTCCTGAAAAGAACGATGAAAAGAACAATGCAATCGAACAACAGAGGAGATCGGAGCAGATTTGAGGCAAAGGGGGCAGATCAAAGAAATCTAAGGCAAAGGAGGTAGAAGAACGTTGACGATCGGTGACGTGTAGATCAACGATTTGATGGCATTGCTCTAGCTAGGCAGCGTGATCGTGGAGAGGGGGAGAGAGAGAGAGAGAGAGAGAGAGAGAGAGACATTTGAGATCTGTGAGACTCTGAGAGAAATGAAGTAAGGAAAAACCCAAAACATATATATATATATATACGGGATGGTTTGGGAATAATTCGAGGTGGGGCAGGAGAACCTATCACTGTCCTCGGCCTGAAAACCGTCAGGGATCTATTAGTCAATACTAGCCCCAGCCCTATAGGGGTAATTTTCGGGGAAAATCAAGCTTATCGGGGCGAGGCGGTCCAGGTCCCTGTCGAGCTGGGTTTAAATTGCCATTTATAATTACAACAAGGGTCATGGGAGACAAAAGGGACTCCAGACTCGGGAAAAATTATTTGATACTCTTATACTATGTTTGGTTGGGCGATTTGGAAAGGGATTTGGAAATGAAAAAAAAAAAAAAGTGTGTGAAACTTTGTGAAATATAAGTATATTTTATTCACATTTCACCTACTTTTTTCATTTCTTTTTTCAAATTCCTTCGCAAATCCCCCAACCAAACACATCGTTAAGGTATTATGTGACAGTATTTCTTACCAATCATAAATCTTCATAATTTTTTTTTTGTATTTTCTAATTACTTAATCACGTGGCGGTATCTCTCACCAACCATAAATTTTCATGATTTTTCATATTTTCTAATCACCTAATATAAATTTATAAATCACATCCCTCTTACCAATCACAACACTATTGAAATACTAGGGTGCCAATACCATTCAATAACTACGTTGTGGGTCCCTCTCGATAACCTTTTCCATTATCAGCTTATAAAGGAAGAAACCAAAAAAAAAAAAAAAAATTGAAATTTTTATACAACTGGTGTTAGACAAATGTTTGAAAACCTAAAAGTAAGAAGACATGCTATTGGAGGATATTTCAAAATATGTGCGCATATATATATATATATATTCTAGATGTATATATATGTAGCAGGCCTGTACCTTTTTTTGAGCTACCTATAAGCTATACCACAGCTGCAAATCTCCTCCCACTCGCCCATCTTTTCCCTCTCATACATCTCACCCACCCTCTCTTTCCACTACAAACCCCTTCCTCGTTATCAGTATATATACTATGCATATAAGCTTGTCTCTCGCAAATCTTTTCATTACTCTCAGAGTCTGTTCTTGTAATGGCTAAGAGAGGTTCTTTCGTTGCTCCCGCCTTCTCCATTATTAAGCATAATTTTGGAAGAGAATTGAGATCTGTAAGACTGTGAGAGCAGTAAAGTAAGGAAAAATCCTAAACACACACACATACACACACATATATATATACGGGATGGTTTAGGGATAATTCGGGTCAGGGTGGGTCAAGGTGGGGTAGAAGAACCTATCACTATCCTTGACTCGAAAACTGTCGGGGATCTATTTTTCAATACCAGCTCCGGCCCTATGGGGGTATTTTTGAGGAAAACCTGGCTTATTCGGGCAGGGCTGTTCGGGTCCCCGCCAAGCTAGGTTTAAATTGACATTCCTAGTTACAAGGGTCATGGGAGACAAAAGGGACTCCAGACTTGAGAAAAATTATTTGATACTCTTATATTGTGTTTGGTTGCGCGATTTGGGAAGGGATTTGGAAACGAAAAGGAAAAGGTGTCTAAAACTAAGTGAAATATAGATGGATTTTATTTACATTTCACCTAATTTTTTCATTCCTTTTTCCACATTCCTTCCGAAATCCCAAACTAAACACACTGTTAAGGTGTTATGTGGCGGTATTTATTACCAATCATAAATCTTCTTAATTTTCTTTTTTTTTTATATTTTCTAATCACCAATCTCGTGGCGGTATCTCTCACCAATCATAAATTTCCATAATTTTTCATATTTTCTAATCATCCAATATAAATTAATAAATCATATCCCTCTCACCAATCACAACACTATTGAAATACCAAGGTGCCAATACTATCCAATAATTGCGTTGTGGGTCCCTCCTGCTAACCTTTTCGTTTATCAGCTTATGGAGAAAGAAACAAAATCGAAAAAAGAAAAAAAATTGAAATTTATACACAACTGTTATTAGACAAATGTTTGACAACCAAAAAGTAAGGAGATATGCTATTGGAGCATATTTCAAAATATGTGTGCATATATATAAATATTCTCTATGTATATATATGTAGTAGACATGTTCCTTTTTTTGAACTGTTTATAAGTTGTACCTCACTTGCAAGTCTCCTCCCACTCCCTCATCTTTCCCCTCCCGTACATCTCACCCACCCTCTCTTTCCAATACAAACCCCACCTCCGCCATCAGTATATATATACTATACATATAAGTTTGTCTCTCGCTAGTCTTTTCACTTCTCGCTAATCTTTTCATTACTCTTAGACTATGTTCTTGTAATGACTAAGAGACGTTCTCTCGTTGCTACCATCTTCTCCGTTATTAAGCACAATTTTGGAAGAGATTTGAGATCTGTGAGACTGTTAGTGAAGTGAAATAAGGAAAAAATCTAAACATATATATATACGAGGATGGTTCAAGGATAATTCGGGGTGGGGTGGGGGAACCTATCACCATCCTCGGTCTGAAAATCATCAGGGATCTATTTTTCAATACCAGCCTCGGCCTAATGGGGTAATTTTCAAGAAAAAACCTCGCTTATTGGGACGTGGTGGTCTGGGTCCCTGTCGGGCCGTGTTACAAAAAGGGTCATGAGAGACAGAAGGGACTCCAAACTGAAGAAAAATTATTTGATACACTTATACTATATTTGGTTGGCCGATTTAGGAAGGGATTTGGAAATGAAAAGGAAAAAGGTGTGTGAATTTAGATGAAATGCAATAACCCGACCCTCGTACACGTTCCTTGTTATATTTTCGGATCCTATTTTGTGATTTAGGATGCTTACTGTGTAATTCCATGAGAAATTAGGGATAAGAAAGTTAACTCCAAGTTTAAAGCATATGTTTAAGAATGTCTATCTGTTCAATAAGGAAAGTATCTGTTACATGAGAAAGCTTAGATCAGAAATTGGAAGCCTTAAAGGCTTAATTATCTGAAATTGGCTTCACATATATAATCAGCGTAATTTTTAAGTAATATTAAGCATTTTTGGGAAATTTCAATTTCGGATGTTTAAACGATTGACTTTTGTCTTATTAGCCTTATATATATATATGTGTGTGTGTTCTTTGAGCTTTGAACATAGTTCAACACATTTCATGAAAAAAGGATAGTGAGAGTAAGAGTAGAGAGAAATTTGAAGGGAGTTTCACTAAAGGCTAGAGACTGAATAATCTAGAGAGACTTTGGGAGATCTCAACTCAAGGTAAGTTTGTCTACCTCTTATAATTCCTCTCTTGAATTTGAGGATGATACAACCATGATAATTGAACCCAAGGTGTAATTGAATCATGTTTTATCCGTTGGATGAGCTTGAACTAAGTTGCTTATGTATGTATGTGGAGAATTTAGCTTGATTTCTTTCTTTCTCATGAAAGATCATGAAGAACTCATCCTATATATATATATGTTGATGAAATATATGTGATGTTGGTGCAAAAAGGGGGAAATTTGATCATAGTTAAGAATTCAAGAACTAGTGTTATCTACTTTAATGTATGTATTTGAAGCCTTTGTAATATGAATTTTAGGTTATGTATTGTCAACTAAGAATGTTAAAATAAGCCTTGTGAGGATGTACCAAAAGATGGGATTTTGTAAGAAATTTTCGGACAATTTTGAGCAGAATCGCCGCACGTGCGGGGGTCATGGCCGCACGTGCGGGAGGTACTGCCGCACGTGCGGGAGTCATGGCCGCACGTGCGGGAAATGGTGAAAAACAGGGGCTCGGCCACTGTCTAAAAGGCACGTGCGGGACATTTTGCCGCACGTGCGGGAGAGCTTGCCGCACGTGCGGGGCTCACAGCCGCACGTGCAGCCCATGCTGAAAAACATGGATCGCTCCGTTTTGCGTGTAGAACCCTCTAATGTTGTCGGAATATGTCTTTGATGCCTTTTAATATGTATAAATTCCTTCGAAGTAAAACGAAACAGAAAGGGATTTGATATGAAGAGAAAACTAAATTGTAAAGGTTGAATGTGTGTAGGGCACACTTCGGGAGGAACAAGCACATCATCGCAACACTGTGAGTAGTAGTATCATCATCTTCTTTACATATGACTAATGATTTTCATTAGCATTTCGTTCCCACTCTTTTGTGTCGAAACTATTTGCTCCTAAATTAGATAAAACTGAAGAAAAACTGTCTTATATGTTGTGTGTGTCTTCACCTTTGGGAGGCTCTATAATTTGTACTTCTATCTATGTTGCTTGTGAACTCCAACTTGGGGATATCCGAGTATATGCCAATCTGTTGCCTCTTGATATGGCCTATTTTGATATTATTCTGGGAATGGACTGGTTAGGTGAATATGGTGCAACTATAGATTGCTTGACTAAACAAAACAGTTTCCACCCTCCGGGGCAATCAGGGTCTACCTTTCAGGGACATGGAGTGACTTCACCACCTTACTTAATTTCCGCAGCAAGGGCTTGTAAATTAATTCAGAAAGGGTGTCAGGGGTATTTATGTAGTGTTCTAGAGGGGCAAATGGTGAATGGGAATACCGACATGATCCCAGTTGTCTGTGAATTTCTGGATGTTTTTCCAGAAGAACTACCAGGACAGTTAATAGATCGTGAAATTGAGTTTACAATTGAAGTAGCACCGGGAACTCAACCCATTTCTAAGACTCCGTATAGAATGTCGCCAGTTGAGATGAAAGAATTGAAAATGCAGTTGCAAGATTTATTGGACAAGGGATTTATCCGCCCGAGTGTATCTCCGTGGGGTGCGCCAGTTTTGTTTGTAAAGAAGAAGGATGGAACACTTCGGCTTTGTATCGATTACAGAGAACTGAACAAAGTCACAATCAAGAATAAGTATCCATTGACAAGAATCGATGACCTATTCGATCAGCTTCAAGGGGCACAGGTCTTTTCTAAGATTGATCTACGGTCTGGATACCATCAATTAAAAGTCAAGGCTGATGATGTTGAGAAGACAGCTTTTCGAACTCGGTACGGTCATTACGAATTTTTGGTCATGCCCTTTGGAGTTACTAATGCCCCAGCAGCCTTTATGGATTTGATGAACCGCATTTTTAAGTCCTATCTGGATGAATTTGTGGTGGTCTTTATTGATGATATCCTCATTTATTCAAAGAATGTGGAAGCTCATGAAACCCATCTTCGCTTAATTCTTCAAACCCTCCGGGAAAGGAAATTATATGCAAAGCTTAAGAAATGTGAATTTTGGCTATTCAAGGTGGCATTCCTGGGGCATATTATCACAAAGGAAGGAGTTTCTGTTGATCCACACAAAATTGAGGCGATTGTGAAATGGTCGACTCCTACCAATGTGACCGAAGTGCGTAGCTTTATGGGATTAGCTAGCTATTACAGGAGATTCGTTCAAGATTTTTCTAAAATTGCTGGGCCACTTACACAATTGACTCGAAAGGGAGTTGCATTTGAATGGTCAAAAGAGCGGGAATCTGCTTTCCAAGAATTAAAGATGAAATTAACCACAGCTCCAGTTTTAGCTTTACCATCTGGCATCGAAGGGTTCGTGATTTACAGTGATGCGTCTCATAAAGGATTAGGGTGTGTGCTTATGCAAGGTGAAGGGTTATTGCCTATGCTTCACGACAACTTAAACCCCATGAAAAGAATTATCCCACGAATGATCTTGAGCTCGCGGCGGTGGTTTTTGCTCTAAAGATATGGCGGCACTATTTGTATGGTACTACCTGTGAAGTTTACACCGACCACAAAAGCCTTAAGTATCTTTTTACCCAGAAGGAATTGAACATGTGGCAGCGTCGGTGGTTAGAGTTAATTAAAGACTATGATTTACAGATCCATTATCATCCCGGTAAGGCCAACACGGTTGCGGATGCTCTTAGTCGGAAAAATATGGGAGATTTGGCCAACCTGCTTACGGAGCAAAGGGAATTGGTAGATGAATTGGATAAAATGAGGGTGGAATTTAAGATACCTGGACAGGAAATGGTACTGGCAGCAGTAATGGCTCAACAGACTTTACTTGAAGAGATCAAGTCACATCAAATGGAGGATGACGTTCTAAAGAAGGTATGTGATGAGTTGGAGACCAAACGACAATCGGGGTTCAGTTTAGTGGATTCGGTACTCAAATTTCAAAACCGAGTATGTGTCCCCAATGTGTTGGAACTTAAACGGAAATTGATGGAAGAAGCACACGCCTCAAGATTTTCCATGCATCCGGGAAGTACTAAAATGTACCGGGATTTGATACAAAATTTCTAGTGGCCAAGCATGAAAAAGGAGATTGCAGACTTCGTCTCTATGTGTTTGCAGTGTCAGCAAGTAAAAGCGGAGCACCAAAGACCAGCAGGATTATTACAACCCCTTCCAATCCCAGAATGGAAATGGGAACATTTAACCATGGATTTCGTTGTGGGATTACCGCGGACACCTCGGGGTATGAATTCTATGTGGGTCATTGTCGACCGATTGACTAAGTCTGCCCACTTTCTGCCAGTGAAGACTCAGTACAATGCAGATAAACTGGCGGTCATTTATGTGAATGAAATTGTAAGATTGCATGGTGTACCGGTCTCGATTATATCGGATAGGGATCCGAAGTTCGTTTCCAGATTCCGGCAAAGTTTACAAGAAGCCATGGGTACAGAATTAAAGTTCAGCACAGCTTTTCATCCTCAAACTGACGGTCAATCCGAGAGAACAATACAAACTCTGGAAGATATGCTCCGGATGTGTGTGCTAGAGTTTCAAGAGAGTTGGGAGACCCATCTACCGCTGGTAGAGTTTGCATACAACAATAGTTACCACGCAAGTATTGCAATGGCACCCTATGAAGCTTTGTATGGAAGACCGTGTCATTCTCCTGTATGTTGGGCTGAAGTTGGAGATAAATCCTTGCTAGGACCTGAAATTGTTCAGTTAACCACGGATAAAGTTAAAGTTATTCGGGAAAGATTAAAGACGGCTCAAAGTAGACAAAAAAGTTATGCGGATAACCGACGAAGAGATTTGGAATTTGAAGTGGGCAGTCACGTCTTTATAAAAGTTACTCCGATGAAAGGCCATCCAAGATTCGGAAAAAGGGGTAAGCTAACGCCCCGCTACGTTGGTCCCTTTCAAATTTTGGAAAGGGTAGATCTGGTAGCTTATCGGGTTGCCCTTCCGCCACATATGAGCCAAGTACATAATGTGTTTCATGTCTCTATGCTTCGGGGGTACCTTGCGGATCCGTCTCATGTTATTGATCATCACCAAATTGAACTAGATGAGAAGTTAACTTATGAGGAGAAACCAATCCGCATTTTGGATCGGCAAGTGAAACAATTACGAAACCGAGAAATTCCAATGGTAAAAGTAGAATGGCAAGAACATTACGGAACCGACGCAACTTGGGAAAAAGAGGAGGAAATGCATCATCAGTATCCGCATTTGTTTCTACCCTAAGGTAAAACAAGTTTGGGGACCAAACTTATTTAAGGGGGGAGAGTGTAATAACCCGACCCTCGTACACGCTCCTTGTTATATTTTCGGATCCTATTTTGTGATTTAGGATGCTTACTGTGTAATTCCATGAGAAATTAGGGATAAGAAAGTTAACTCCAAGTTTAAAGCATATGTTTAAGAATGTCTATCTGTTCAATAAGGAAAGTATCTGTTACATGAGAAAGCTTAGATCAGAAATTGGAAGCCTTAAAGGCTTAATTATCTGAAATTGGCTTCACATATATAATCAGCGTAATTTTTAAGTAATATTAAGCATTTTTGGGAAATTTCAATTTCGGATGTTTAAACGATTGACTTTTGTCTTATTAGCCTTATATATATATGTGTGTGTTCTTTGAGCTTTGAACATAGTTCAACACATTTCATGAAAAAAGGATAGTGCGAGTAAGAGTAGAGAGAAATTTGAAGGGAGTTTCACTAAAGGCTAGAGACTGAATAATCTAGAGAGACTTTGGGAGATCTCAACTCAAGGTAAGTTTGTCTACCTCTTATAATTCCTCTCTTGAATTTGAGGATGATACAACCATGATAATTGAACCCAAGGTGTAATTGAATCATGTTTTATCCGTTAGATGAGCTTGAACTAAGTTGCTTATGTATGTATGTGGAGAATTTAGCTTGATTTCTTTCTTTCTCATGAAAGATCATGAAGAACTCATCCTATATATATATATATATGTTGATGCAATATATGTGATGTTGGTGCAAAAAGGGGGAAATTTGATCATAGTTAAGAATTCAAGAACTAGTGTTATCTACTTTAATGTATGTATTTGAAGCCTTTGTAATATGAATTTTAGGTTATGTATTGTCAACTAAAAATGTTAAAATAAGCCTTGTGAGGATGTACCAAAAGATGGGATTTTGTAAGAAATTTTCGGACAATTTTGAGCAGAATCGCCGCACGTGCGGGGGTCATGGCCGCACGTGCGGGAGGTACTGCCGCACGTGCGGGAGTCATGGCCGCACGTGCAGGAAATGGTGAAAAACAGGGGCTCGGCCACTGTCTAAAAGGCACGTGCGGGACATTTTGCCGCACGTGCGGGAGAGCTTGCCGCACGTGCGGGGCTCACAGCCGCACGTGCGGCCCATGCTGAAAAACATGGATCGCTCCGTTTTGCGTGTAGAACCCTCTAATGTTGTCGGAATATGTCTTTGATGCCTTTTAATATGTATAAATTCCTTCGAAGTAAAACGAAACAGAAAGTGATTTGATATGAAGAGAAAACTAAATTGTAAAGGTTGAATGTGTGCAGGGCACACTCCGGGAGGAACAAGCACCTCATCGCAACACTGTGAGTAGTAGTATCATCATCTTCTTTACATATGACTAATGATTTTCATTAGCATTTCGTTACGCGACTATGTTAATGTCTCAAGTACGTAACCGTGATTAATGTTTCAAGTATGTATGTTAATGCTCAAGTATGTTCCAAGTATGTAAAGAATAAAATGGGAAAGATAAAATACCTATGTTCTATAAGACTCTAGGCCTACGGCCATTCAATATAAGTTATTATGATATGAAACAAAGTGCTACACGGAACTAAGTGTTACGACGTGAGCCACCTCTAGAATCCGTGTGAGACACCTCTTGAGTTCGTATAAGTATGGTTTCAAGGGCTTTATGCCACTTTCAAGGGCTTTATGCCACTTTCAAGGGCTTCAATGCCAACAAGTTACAAGGGCCTTGTGCCACACGTTTCAAAGGCCTTAGTGCCATATGTTACAAGGGCTTTGTACCACCATGTTTAAGGGCCTCGCGCCACTATGTTTAAGGGCATTACGCCACCATGTTCAAGGGCTTCAAGCCATTGTGATTTATGAATGTATTATGTCAAGCTGTTATGTTCAAGATTGGGTCTAAGACCGTTATAAGATGAATACAGAATCAGATTAACTTTGTAACCTCCGCAATTCCATATGTATTGATATATGTCATGTTTAAAGTTGAACATTGTTTCATTATGTATTACTATTCACTGAGCCCGGCTCACTTTCTGTTATGTCTGTTTCTGTAGGCAACCAACCCGGTGGTCAATCCTAACCTATGACGCCCGGTTTCTTTTGTCAACCTTCGTGTACCCAAGCACTTTTGAGGCCACTTATTTTGTGGAGTTTATTGAGATAATTGGCCTACTTCTCGGTTATCGTTTCAAGGTTGAATGTATATAACTTCAACAGTTTTTATTACATGCCCGATGCTAGGGCTGGATCTGTATATATGTTTGTATATATGTACTGCTAAGAAATATTTATTTTGGACTCTATCGACCTATTTTGATGCATGTGATGTATGAGATCCTGGCATGTTAAAAGTAGCTCAATGGAGTTTGTTGGTTTAGTGTTCGTTTAATGTTTTGTGCTTCCGACAAGGCCCCATATGCTATATATACCAGGTTTTATGTCTGTTTGTGAATAGGTCATGCCCGAACTTTTAGGGGCAAGTTAGGGGCGTGACATGAAATATAGGTATATTTTATTCACATTTCACCTATTTTTTTCTTTCTTTTTTCCAAATTCCTTCCCAAATCACCCAACCAAACATAGCGTAAGGGTATTATGTGACGGTATTTCTTACCAATCATAAATCTTCATAATTTTTTTTTATATTTTCTAATCACCCAATCTCATGGCGGTATCTCTCACAATCAAAATTTTCTATAATTCTTCATATTTTCTAATCAGCCAATATAAATTTATAAATCACATCCCTCTTACCAATCACAACATTACCAAAGTGATAATACCATCCAATAACTGCGTTGTGGGTCCCTCCCACTAACCTTTTCCATTATCATCTTATAGAGAAAGAAACAAAATCAACCAAAAAAAAAATGATTTCTTTATACAGCTGTTGTTAGACAAATGTTTGAAAACGTAAAAGTTAGAAAATATTCTATTGGAGAATATTTCAAAATATGTGTGCACATATATACATTCAATATGTATATATACGTACTAGACTTGCTCCTTTTTTTTGAGCTGCATATAAGCTATACCTCACCTGCAAATCTCCTCTCATTTCCCCACCTTTCCCCTCCCGTACATCTCACACATCCTCTCTTTCCATTGCAGACCCCGCCCCCAACATCAGTATATATACTAAACATATAAGCTTGTCTCTCGCTAGTCTTTTTATTACTCTTAGAGTCAGTTCTTGTAACGACTAAGAGAGGTTCTACCGTTGTTATTGTCTTCTTCATTATTAAGCACAATTTTAGAAGAGATTTAAGATCTATATGACTGTGAGAGAAGTGAAGTAAGGAAAAACTCTAAACATAAATATATATATATATATATATATATACGGGGATGGTTCGGGGATAATTCGGGGCGGGGGGAGAGAGGGGAAACCTATCGCCGTCCTCGGCTCGAAAATCATCAGAGAACTATTTTTCAGTACCAGCACCGGCCCCATGGGCTAATTTTCGGGAAAAACCTGGCTTATCGGGATGGGGCAGTCTGGGTCCCCATCGGGCCGGGTTTAAATTGCCATTCCTGGATACAAAAGGGGTCATGGGAGACAGAAGGGACTCTAAACTCGGGAAAAATTATTTGATACTCTTATATTGTGTTTGGTTGGGCGATTTGGGAAGGAATTTGGAAATGAAAAGGAAAAATGTGTGTGAAACTAGGTAAAATATAGGTTTGTTTTATTCACATTTCACCTACTTTTTTCATTTCTTTTTCCAAATTCTTTCCCAAATCTCCCCCACATCCCCCAACCAAACACAACGTTGGGGGGAGAGAAAGAGAGAGAGAGAAAGAGATCTGTGACACTGTGAGAGAAGTAAAGTAAGGAAAAACCCTAAACATATATATATATATATATATATATATACAGGGATGGTTCGGGGATAATTTCGGGCGCGATGGGGGAACTTATCACCGTTCCCGGCCCAAAAACCATTGGAGATCTATTTTTCAATACCAGCCCGGTCTTATGGGGGTAATTTTCAAGGAAAACCTAGCTTATCGGGGCGGGGTGGGTCCCCGTCGGGCCGGGTTTAAATTGCCATTCTTGGATACAAAAGGGGTCATGGGAGACAGAAGGGACTCTAAACTTGGGAAAAATTATTTGATACTCTTATACTGTGTTTGGTTGGGCGATTTGGGAAGGAATTTGGAAATGAAAAGGAAAAATGTGTGTGAAACTAGGTAAAATATAGGTTTATTTTATTCACATTTCACCTACTTTTTTCATTTCTTTTTCCAAATTCTTTCCCAAATCTCCCCCACATCCCCCAACCAAACACAACGTTGGGGGGAGAGAGAGAGAGAGAGAGAAAGAGATCTGTGACACTGTGAGAGAAGTAAAGTAAGGAAAAACCCTAAACATATATATATATATATATACGGGGATGGTTCGGGGATAATTTCGAGCCCGATGGGGGAACTTATCACCGTTCCCGGCCCAAAAACCATTGGAGATCTATTTTTCAATACCAGCCCGGTCTTATAGGGGCAATTTTCAAGGAAAACCTAGCTTATCAGGGCGGGGTGGGTCCCCGTCGGGCCGGGTTTAAATTTTCATTCCTAGTTACAACAAGGGTCATGGGAGACAGAAGGGACTCTAAACTCGGGAAAAATTATTTGATACTCTTATATTGTGTTTGGTTGCACGATTTGGAAATGAAAAGGAAAAAGGTCTGTGAAACTAGGTGAAATATAGTTATATTTTATTCACTTTGCACCTAGTTTTTTCATTTCCTTTTCGAAATTCCTTCTCAAATCCCCTAACAAAGCACAACGTTAGGGTATTATGTGACGCTATTTCTTACCAATCATAAATCTTCATGATTTTTTATATTTTATGCTTACTCAATGACGTGGTGGTATCTCTCACCAATCATAAATTTCATTAATTTTTCATATTTTCTAATGACCCAATAAAAATTTATAAATCACATCCCTCTGACCAATTACAACATTATTGAAATACCAAGGTGCCAATACCATCCAATAACTACGTTGTTGGTCCCTCTTGCTAACCATTTCCATTATCAGCTTATAGAGAAAGAAACAAAAACGACGAAAAAAGAAAAGAAAAATTGATTTTTTTATACAATTGTTGTTAGACAAATGTTTGAAAACCTAAAAGTAAGAACATATTCAATTGGAGGATATTTCAAAATATGTGTGCATATATACATATACATATATGTACCAAACCTGTACCTTTTTTTGAGTTGCTTATAAGCTGTACCTCACCTGCAAATCTCCTTATACTCCCCCACCTTTCCCCTCATGTACATCTCATCCACCATCTCTTAACATTGCAAACCCCGCCCCCACCATCAGTATATATATACTATACATATAAGCTTGTCTTTCGCTAGTCTTTTCATTACTCTCAGAGTCTGTTCTTGTAATGGCTAAGAGAGGTTCTCTCGTTGTTGTCGCCTTCTCCATTACTAAGCGCAATTTTGGAAGAGATTTAAGATCTGTGAGATTGTGAGAGAAGTGAAGTAAGGAAAAACTCTAAACATATATATGTACATACGAGGATGGTTCAGGGATAATTTGGGGCGGGGCCGGGAGGAGGAACCTATCATCGTCCTCGGCCTGAAAATCATCAGGGATATATATTGTAATACTAGCTTTGGCCTTATGGGGGTAATTTTGGAGGAAAACCTGGCTTATCGGCCGAACCAGTCCCCGTCGGGCAGGGTTAAATTGTCATTCTTAGTAACAACAAGGGTCATGGGAAACAGAAAGAACTCCAAACTCGGGAAAAATTATTTGATACTCTTATACTGTATTTAATTGGGTGATTTGGGAAGGGATTTGGAAATGAAAAGGAAAAAGGTGAGTGAAACTAGGTGAATATAGGTATATTTTATTCACATTTCATCTAATTTTTTCATTTCTTTTTCCAAATACTTTCCCAAATGCCCCCCAAATCCCATAACCAAACATAGCATTAGGGAAAGAGAGAGAGAGAGAGAGATTTGAGATCTGTGAGGCTGTGAGAGAAGTGAAGTAAGGAAAAACCCTAAACCTATATATCTATATATACGGGGATGGTTCGGGGATAATTCGGGATGGGGGAATCTGTCACCGTCTTCGACCGAAAACCATTGGGGGTCTATTTTTCCATACCAGCCCCGGCCCTATGGGGGTTAATTTTTGGGGAAAACCTGGCTTATCATGGCGGGGCGGTCTGGGTCCCGGTCGGGCCAGGTTTAAATTGCAATTCCTAGTTGCAACAATGGTCATGGATGAAAGAAGGGACTCCAGACTGGGGAAAAATTGTTTGATACCCCGATACTGTGTTTGGTTGGGCGATTTGGGAAGGGATTTGAAAATTAAAAGGAAAAAGACGTGTGAACCTAGGTGAAATATTGGTATATTTTATTCACATTTCACCTACTTTTTTCATTTTTTTTTCGAAATTCCTTCCCAAATCCCCCCCCCCCAAATCCTCCAATCAAACACAACGTTAGGGCATTATGTGACAGTATTTCTTACCAATCATAAATCTTTCACCAATCATAAATTTCCATAATTTTTCATATTTTCTAATCACCCAATATAAATTTATAAATCACACCTCTCTCACCAATAACAACACTATTGAAATACCAAGGTGCCAATACCATCCAATAACTGCGTTGTGGGTCACTCCCACTAACCTTTTCCATTATCAGCTTATATAGAAATAAACAAAACTAACAACAACAACAACAACAACAACAAAAAAAAAAGGAATTTTTTAATACAACAGTTCTGAGACAAATGTTTGACAATCTAAAAGTAAGAAGATATGTTATTGGTGGATATTCAAAATATGTGCTCGTATATATATATATATATATATATTCTATGTGTATATATATTCTATGTGCGCGTAAAAAAAACATATACCTTTTTTTGAGCTGTCTATAAGTTGTATCTCACCTGCAAATCTCCTCCCACTCCTCTACCTTTCTGCTTACGTATGTCTCACCTACCCTTTCTTTCCACTACAAACCCTGCCCCCACTATCAGTATATATATACTATACATATAAGCTTGTCTCTCGCTAGTCTTTTCATTACTCTCAGAGTTTGTTCTTGTAATGGCTAAGAGAGGTTCTCTCGTTGCTGTCGCCTTCTCCATTATTAAGCACTATTTTAGAAGAGATTTGAGATCTGTGATACTGTGAGAGAATTGAAGTAAGGAAAAACCCTATATATATATACGGTGGTGGTTCGGGGATAGTTCAAGTCGGGGCGGGGTGGGGGAAGCTATCAGCCTCCCCGGTTGAAAACCATCAAGGATCTATTTTTCAATACCAGCCCTGACCCTATGGAGGGTTATTTTCAGGAAAAACTTGGCTTTTCGGGGTGGGGCAGTCCGGTCCCTGTCGAACTGGGTTTAAATTTCCATTTGTAGTTACAAAAAGGGTCATGGGAGATAGAAGGGACTCCAGACTCGGGAAAAATTATTTGATACTTTTATACTGTGTTTGGTTGGGCGATTTGAGAAGGCATTTGGAAATGAAAACGAAAAAGGTGTGTGAAACTAGGTGAAATATAGGTATATTTGATTCACATTTCACCTACTTTTTTCATTTCTTTTTCCAAATTCTTTTCCAAATCCCCCAACTAAATACAGTGGTAGGAAGGAGAGAGAGAGAGAGAGAGAGAGAGAGAGAGATTTGAGATATGTGAGACTGTGAGAGAAGTGAAGTAAGAAAAACCCTAAACATATATTTATATATATATATATGTATAGGGATGGTTCGAGGATAATTGGGGGCGGGGCGGTAGAACCTATCACCGTCCCCAACATGAAAACTGCCAGGGATCTATTTTTCAATACTAGCCCCAGCCCTATGAGGGTAATTTTTGGGAGAAACCTAGCTTATCGGGGCAGGGTTGTCTGGGTCCCCATCAAGACGGGTTTAAATTGCCATTCCTAGTTACAACAAGGGTCATGGGAGACAAAAAGGACTCCACACTCGAGAAAAATTATTTGATACTCTTATACTATGTTTGGTTGGGTGTTTTGGGAAGGGATTTGGAAATGAAAAGGAAAAAGGTGTGTGAAACTAGATGAAATATAGGTATATTTTATTCACATTTCACCTACTTTTTTCATTTTTTTTTTCCAAATTCTTTCCTAAATCCCCCAACTAAACACAAAGTTAGGGTATTATGTGATGGTATTTCTTACTAATCATAAATCTTCATAATTTTTTATATTTTCTAATCACCCAATCACGTGGCGGTATATCTCAACAATCATAAATTTCCATAATTGTTCATATTTTCTAATCACTCAATATAAATTTATAAATCACATCCCTCTCACCAAACACAACACTATTGAAATACCAAGTTGCAAATACCATCCAATAACTGCATTGTGGGTCCCTTTCGCTAACATTTTCCATCATCAGCTTATAGGGAAAGAAAAAAAAAATTATTTTTTTATGCAACTGTTGTTAGGCAAATGTTTGAAAACCTAAAAGTAAGAAGATACTCTATTGGAGGATATTTCAAAATATGTGTGCACATATATTCTATATGTATATATATGCAGTTGACCTATACCTTTTTTTGAGCTTCCTATAAGCTATACCTCACTTGCAAATCTCCTTCCACTCCCCCATCCTTTCCCCTCTCATACGTTTCACCCACTCTCTTTTTCCACTGCAAACCTCGACCCCACCATCAGTATATGCATACTATACATATAAGCTTGTCTCTCGCTAGTCTTTTCATTACTCTCAGAGTTTGTTCTTGTAATGGCTATGAGAGGTTCTCTCGTTATTGCTGCCTTCTCCATTATTAAGTACCATTTTGGAAGAGCTTCGAATGCTGTAAAGTTTAAAGGTATGATATGATGTTTTTTTCATTTTCTTTCGATTTATGTGAATTTTTCTAATAATTTTTTTTTTTGAATTTTCATATGAAGAATACGATTGTTTCGATAAACAGAAGATGAAGATGAAGTTAATCATGTTAATATAGTATAGTTGTACATTCTTTGTATATATCTGTTATATAGTATATTCTTTATATATACTTATCTTCTCTCCTATATAAAGGAATGTGTAACTATTCATTAATGAATTGAATACAAGAGTTCTTTTTTCTCTTCTCTTTCTACCCTCATAACATGGTATCAAAGCCTAGGGTTTTCTCCTAGCCTCCTCTTCTTCTATATCACGTTTTTTTTTTTTTTTTGTCTGGCAGATTGTTTCATTCTCACGTTGGTTTCTGCGTATCTAGTCCTTTCCTATTTCGATGATTGGACTGTACTAGCTTCTTCGTCTCTTTAAGACAAAGCCAACGCCACCAGACACATCTTCATCCGACAACCCACACATCGCTAGAATATTGACCACGCACTATACCATTTTCCTACGTGCCTTGCGCGCCTCCTGCACTTGTCTCGCGCTATCGTGCACCATGCCCTCATCTACGAACGTGAGCCGCATGTTTCTGACCTTAGCTGACGTTAGCCTTGGTTCCATGTGTCGTGCGCCTCTTTGTTAATGTGTGCCGCGTGTGCTGACATCATCCCTCTTGCAGTGACATCAGCCCCAGTTGACCAGATTGGTCAACCCACTTTGACCAGCCGATTCACTGCCTCTCTGGTTGTGTTTTTGGTCCGTCCAGCCATTTCCCAACTATTTTCGGCTTCCTAAATCTGCTGGTGTGTTCTGTTTTGGCAAAATTAGCCTCTACAAAGCACCTTCTTCTTTTTTTTTTTTTTTTTTTTTTTTTTTTTGCCCTGTTTGAGCATCATGGATCGTTTTGACAACATCCATTCCTTCTTCACTACACTTGATGGGTCCAACTATGTTCTCTAGGCCCAAGCTCTCTCTAGAGTCATCAAAGGATAGCGGCTTTGGTGTATTATCACCGGTGCTCTTTCTAAACCCGTCCAGGAAGAAAAAGAGACTGCATTTGCTTTTGTTCCGGGCTACCAGATTATCACATAGTTCCGGGCTACTTTTGTTCCTTCCATTAACCTTCAGTTTGGATGCTTTTAGGATGATAATTCCATTGTCTCTCCTATTAAGACAATTTGGGATTTCTTGAAAGAACGCTATCAAACTATTGGACATGCTCACCAATATCAACTCCTACAAACTCTTCATCTCATGCGCCACGAGCCTGGTCAATCCACCAATGATTTTTTTATCCCAGATGTCATTTGTCTTGGACCAGTTGGCTCTTCTGAACCTACTTGGGTACATTCGGAGGATGCACAGTTATTTATTGTTCAAAGGAATCATCAGCAGCTATTGCAGTTTCTTATGGCTCTTCATAGCACCTTTGAACCTATGCGTGCTTCCTTACTCCATTGTTTGCCCTTACCAACTTTGGAGCAAGCCATTACCGAGCTCTTGTCAGAAGAAACTCATTTTAGGATGCTCAAAACTCAACACCTTGGTTTTGTTCTTGCTATGCCATCATCATGAGGTTCTTCATCTTCATAGCCTCCTAGCTCATGCATTTATTGTCGCAATCGTGGCCTACTTGCCAATCATTCTTTACTTCAGTGCCAAGTTTGTGAATGCTTGACTTGCCACAAGACTGCTTCGGGTCATCTCCAAAGTAATTGTTCTTGAGCTCCCCTTGTTTCTTCATCTAGGAAAGGGTCTTCACGTTATGGGCATCAGTCCAAATCTGCTCATGGTTCTCGTCCTATTGTTGCTGCTGCATCAAAGAGTTCTTGTACTCCTCACTCTACTGATCCTATTGCTCTATCATTTTCTATGAATGATGTTGAGTCCATTATCCAGCAGGTGCTTGCCAAATCCTGTACTCTTCCTTCTCCTGCTCTTTCGGTCACATTAGGTAATCCTTCATGGAATTTTGATTCCACCTGCTATAATCATATGACCTTTGATTCTACTATATTTTCTTCTACCTCACCATCCTCTTATGTTCCCCCTATACATACTGTTGATGGTTCTCATACGTCTGTTAGTCACATTGGTCAAATTTCTACTTCCACTGTATCTCTTTCTAATGTTTATTACATTCCTGCCCTTCAATTAAACCTTATCTCTATTGGTCAATTGTGTGAACTTGGTCTCACCGTCACTTTTTCTGCTAATGGTTGTTTGGTGCAGGACCCTCAGATGAAACAGATCCTTGGGATAGGCCGTAGGCATGAACGTTTGTTTGAGCTTCTTCATCTTCACCTTCCATCTAGATCATCCACTGCTACTTCTGTTGCCTCTTCTGCTACTTCTACTTCTATGTCTTCTTTTCACCTTTGACATTGTCATTTACGACATGTCTCTTTTAGTCTTTTAAAAACTTTGGTTTCTAGTGGTCGGTTAGGTCGTGTTAGTTCTCAAAATGTTGATTGTTTACCTTGTCAAATTGCTAAACAGCCTGCATTACCTTTTAATAAAAGTAATTCTATTTCTACTGCCCCGTTTGCTCTTGTGCATTCAGATATTTGGGGACCCTCCCCCACCCCAACCATGGGGGGTTCTAGATATTTTGTGATTTTTTTTTGATGATTTCTGTCGTTATACTTGGATATTTCTTCTCAAAAATCGATCTAAACTTAAATAGATTTATTATGATTTCTTTGCCATGGTCTACACTCAGTTTTCTTAAACAATTAAAATCTTTCATTTTGATAACACTATGGAATACTTTGATTCTAAGTTCCTTTCCTTTCTTTGGGTACATGGTTACCTAATCTCATTGTTCTTGTGCAGGCACGTCTCAACAAAATGGTCACGTTGAAAGAAAGCATCGTCATATTCTAGACACTACTCGAGCCCTTCTCGTCTCCTCTTCATGTCCTAAAAAGTTTTGGGAGGAAGCTACTCTCACTGCTGTCTACACCATAAATCATGTGCCTACTCTTCTCATAGCCAATCTCTCTTCTTATGAATGTCTATATGGTTCTCCTCCTACATACACCACTCTTAAAGTTTTTGGCTCTGCTTGTTTTGTTGTCCTTCAACCTCATGAATACACTAAACTAAAACCTCGTTCTCATCTTTGCTGCTTTTTTGGCGTATGGTATAGAACATAATGGGTATCTTTGTTGGGATCCAGTCTCTAAGTGTCTTCTTCTTTCTCGTTATGTGGTTTTTTGAGAACACAAAATGTTTTCTACTTTGTCTAAGTTTCACCTACCACAGTCCATGTATTTCCTGTTTTTTATTGATCTTTCTATAGATTTGTTGTCTCCTAAATTTGATGCAAATTTCGGTCCAATGCCTTCATAGCTGCCTATGCCTACCGTCCATCATGAGGTTTTTGTATCTGACGATGGTCCTATGCCTCCTCTATTACCTCTTGTTGAGCCTCCTCCATCATCTCCTATGGAGCTTTCTCTATCCTCACCACTATCTCCTCCAGTAGATCATCATTCGACTTGGGTAAAACAACCTTATATTCTTCTCCGTGATTATATTGTTGGTTCCATTGCTTTTTCCACTCATGAACCTACTTCCTATCGTGAGGCTTGTTCTAACCCTTTTTGGTAGCAAGCTATGACTAATGAACTGCGGGCTTTGGATAAAACTCATACTTGGGACATGGTTGATCTTTCTCATGGCAAGATTATTGTTAGTTGTAAATGGGTTTATAAGATCAAAACTCAATATGATGGTTCCATTTAACATGACAAAGCTTGTCTTGTTGCTTGGGGATTCACTCAAGAGTATGGGATTGACTATGAGGAAACATTTGCTCATGTTGCTCATCTTATTTCAGTTCATAGCTTATTAGTAATTACTGTTGCTCGCCACTGGAGTCTTTATCAGATGGATGTCAAAAACGCCTTTCTCAATGGTGATCTCACTGAGGAAGTTTATATGCAACCTCTGCCTGGTTCCTTTGTTCCATCCATCAAAGTTTGCAAACTTCGTCGTGTTTTGTATGGTTTGAAACAAGCTTCTCATGCCTAGTTTGCCAAGTTCAGTTCTGCCATTCATGACTTTGGCTTCTCATCCAGTGCCTATGATTTTGCCTTGTTTATACGTCAAATAGAGTGTGGTATTCTTCTTCTTCTTCTCTATGTGGACGATATGATCATCACTGGCGATGACACAGTGGGTATCTCTACTCTCAAACAGTTCCTCAATCAGCAGTTTGAGATGAAAGATTCGGGTTTCCTCAGCTATTTCCTCGACTTGGAAATTTCTCATGATCCTTCTGGTTACTTTCTAACCCAGGCCAGGTATATCTCTATTCTCTTGACTCGTGATGGTCTTACGGATTGCAAGACTACTACTACTCCAGTTGATCCTTAGACTCGTCTCTTACCTCTTGATGGTCACCTATTATCTGATGCTACTTTATATCGTTAGCTAGTTGGCTGTCTTGTCTATCTCACGGTTACTCCTCCAGACATTGCCTATGCTGTTCACATTGTCAGTCAGTTCATGGCTGCTCCTCGCTCTCCGCACTATGATGCTCTAGTTTGCATCTTGCGTTATCTTAAAGGCACTATGTTCCATGGTCTCCACTACTTAGCACACTCATCTCTACAGTTACATGCATTTTCTGATGCAAATTGGGCTGGGGATCCTACTAACCATCGCTTTACTACAGGGTTCTGCTTCTTCTTGGGTGGTTCTCTCATTGCTTGCCGTAGCAAAAAGCAAACTCTTGTTGCTCATTCTAGTATAGAGGCTAAGTATCGTGCTCTTCGGATACTACTCAAGAGCTTGTATGGCTTCGTTAACTTCTTACTGATATGAAAATTCCCCATCCTACTGCCACTACCCTCTATGGTGACAATCAGAGTGCTATTCAAATTGCACATAATGATGTCTTCCATGATTGCACCAAGCATATTGAGATTGATTGTTACTTCATCCGGCAACACGTTACTAGTGGCACTGTTTGTCCTATCTTTGTTACCTCTGTCGGTCAGACGATTGACATCTTTACCAAGGCTCATCCTCCAGGACGATTTTTTGATTTACTTTCCAAGCTCAACTTATCTGCATTACCACCTTGAGCTTGAGAAGGGGTGTTAATATAATATATTAGTATATTCTTTCTATATATCTATTATGTAGTATATTCTCTGTATTTACTTATCTTCTCTCCTATATAAAGAAGTGTGTACCAATTCATTAATGAATTGAATACAAGAGTTCTATTTTCTCTTCTTTCTACTCTCATAACAAAACAAATTTATGTATGAAGAGCAATATGAGTTTCTTCAAAAAAAACTTTGAGAAATGATGACCTAAAACTTGATGAGAAGAAGGCTGAGAAGGAGACTGATGGGAAGATAAAAGAGGAGAAGGAGCTTATTGTTAAGGAGAAAGATGAGGAGGAGAAGAATGAAGAAGAGAAGCCTGATGAGAAGAAGAAAGTTGAGGAGGAGATTGAAAAGAAGAAGATAGATGAATTCTATTCATCTTCAATGGAATCTATCTCCAAGGTTATGATTGTTCAGGGTATTAGAGATATGAGTTTGAAGAGTTTGGCCACTCTCATTTCTGTCGCAGACAAGTCTCCTAAAGAGGCATCAGTAGAGGTGATTAAATCCATGACTGGCATAGATGCCAAGTAACAGATGAGGACAATTACAAAAGTTCTATCATATATTAAAAGCATGGCCAAGGGCATGAATGGGAAGTTTGACAACTTGACTAAAAAAATAGATGTAATGGATAGGAAAGTTCATAACATCACCAAAAAAATGGATGCCATTGATGGAAAACTTCACAACATCACTGAGAAAATAGATGGAAAGCTCGACAATCTTACTCAAAAAATGGATGTCATGGATGGGAAAGTTCACAACATTACCGAAAAAATGGATGCAATTGATGGAAACCTTCACAACACCACTAAGAAAATAGATGGAAAGTTCGACAATCTTACTCAAAAAATGGATGCCATAGATGGAAAGCTCGACAACCTTAGTGGGAAGCTTAATACAGTCATACCACTAGCAACACCATGACAGTCTCGATCATCAGCTGTCATTCAGCCCCTGCCATCACTATCGAACTCTGAAAATAGTGGAGATGGTGGTTTATCAGACTTTGAAAATGGTGGAAATGGCAGTTTTGGAAATGGTGGTGGATATTTGAATGAGTGAGTCATTATCATTGACTTGAAGTAGTATCAGTTTATTTTAGGTGTTAGTTTATTTTAAGTTTTCAATCAAAAATTCTCTTTAAAGAATTGTTAGTTTAATTTAAGTTCTGTTTAAACTCTTGCCTATCTTCAGGTTTAAGTTTATTTCAGTGTTTACAACTTTGTTTATATTAATGAATCCTATTTATATTAGTTAAACTCTTGTCTATCCTTGGGTTTAAACTTTGGTCTATCTCTAAGTTTGAAGTTTTTTTTTTTGTTGATAATTTTAAATTAAAGTAAAATTATAATAAAAAAAAACCATAAAATAAAATAAAATAAAATGAGTGTAAGTATGTGAAATCAAATTGGCGAAATCTGTACCAGAAAGAAACAAAACACCTGTGAAGGAAGAGGAATGAGACATACTTCTCCCCTCAATGCTGGAGCAGATATATTTGACTTCTTAAATGGTATTTTATTTATATATATAGACTTACATATAAACATTTTAATTAAAATTTATAAAATATAGCTCGACAATTTTGTTTATTTGTGTATTACATTAGATTAATGCTAGTTTGATAATAAATAAATGAATATAATGTTAATTTTGATATCCTTATAGTAGTATTTTAAAAATATAAGATTATAGAGCTTCTTGTAAGCACTATATAAGAGAGAGATAGAGAGAGAGAGAGAGAGAGAGAAATGGACAAACACTTCTCTTAATAATACATGGCCTTGTTTGAGTCATTTTATTTGAGTTATTTATAATTTGTTTGCTTTAAAATTTTGTGTCAAATTGTTTAGTGCATGTTCAATTTACAATTTATCAAGTAAAAATAGTTTAAATAAATTAGAAAAACTAATTATCTAAAAGTTAGATGAGTGGTAATTTTAACTTTTGTTTTCTTATTTTAACTTTTAATTTATAACAAGTGCATCAAATAAATTAGGTGGCAGCACTTTTGTATTTGAGTAATGGGTTTGTATCATAGTACTTTTTCTATATTGTCTTGTATGATTTCACTATGTGGGTGTTTATGTAGTGATCTATAATTAGGCTATGATTTTCTAGAAATAATTTTTTTCAATATGTTTGTGTTTGAAAAGTTGAAACCCCAAAACCTTTTTTTAATCTTAGTTTCCAAATGTTGATCAAAATGTGTCATCCTCTCCATTTCTCTTTTTGCCTCACTTGACATTAATCGAAACATTAATCGATTGTTTCAGTAATGCAAATCTACCTTTGCAATGCCAATTTTAAACAATAAAAACTTCAATAGATCAATTCCTAGATTTATTCAGTATTGGGTAGTTGAAAAACTGATGAAAGAACTCAGTTTAACAACTTCTATAACTCGAACCAAGCCCCAGAACTGGCATACCACAACATCCAAGTACCCATTCACGAAAAAAATTGCCACAACTCATATAATGGTATAAAACTTTCAATCAAATAATACGTACTCAAATGGTATAGAATTGTGAAACAGGAAGTTAAATAGCTGCATTTTACATTACAACATCTGTATATGGTAAATCATATGAATAGGTTGAATAATTTATTCTACACATTTAATAATCCAACAATTTGGATAAAATAACAAACAAACATGAACCCAATTGAGATTATTATTCTGCTAATAAGAGAGGCATTGTGGAGTTGTGTACAGGCTGAGAGTGCATTGATTGCTAGTTTCCAACCCAAAGCTGCAATTTTCAGTTTCAGATATAGAATATAAACCATCTCAATCAAACGAGTTGCCAATTGTTTTCTACAACTCTGGTTCTGAAGATTTTGGTTCATCTATTTGGTGAGGTCTTTCCTCTTATTTATTTGTGATTATTTGGAATTCACCTAAGGGTGGTTTTGTGAGACCATTAGTGTCTCTTTTGTAATCGTTTGGAACTTATTTGGTTGATAGTGGAATCGGATTTCAATCCCGTGGACGTACCTCACATTGAGGGAACCATGTAAAAATTCTTGTGTTGCCTTTGATTTAATTTTTCTGCATCAGTTTTTATTCCCATTGATTGATTTACTTGTGGGGAATCACATATTTTTCCTAACAACTTGTATCAAAGCTTATGGTTTATTTGAGTTTATTTATTTGTGTAAATCAATGGAGAGGAATGTGGGTCGTATGTCTAGCTTCAATGGAAGCAATTGGGTAACTTGGAAAACTAAAATGGAGGGCCTATTATTTTGTAAAGATTTGTATGGACCCATTGAGGGTGATAGTGGCAAACCCGAGGGTATGAAAGATGATGAATGGAATAGGCTTAATCGAAAAGCCATTGGTGTTATCCGGCAATGGATTGATGATAGTGTGTTTCATCATGTTGCTACTGGAACTTCAGCACATGATTTATGGAAAAAATTAGAGGGCCTTTATGATAGAAAATCAGCCACAAATAAAGCCTTTCTGTTTCGTAAGTTGGTTAATTTAAAGTATAAAGATGGCAGCCCCATTCCAAAACATTTAAATGAAATAAAAAGTATTGTTAACCAACTTGCTTCTATGAAAATTATTTTTGATGATGAGTTACAGGCTTTGATGCTACTTAGTTTTTTGCCCGAAAGTTGGGAGACTTCGGTTGTGACCGTTAGTAATTCGGTGCCCGATGGAGTTGTCACAATGGGCCAAGTCACTAGTAGCCTGTTGAATGAAGAAATTAGAAGAAAATCAGCGGGTTCCTCTCATTCAGAAGCATTTGTTGTGAGAGGCCGAAGTAAAACAAAGGGGAGGAGTAAGACTCCTCATGGTCGTGATCAAAGCCGTGATAAATCAAAAGATGGTTTTTTTTCAAAGAAAGACATTGAGTGATATTATTGCCATGAGAAAGGGCACATGAAGCGAGAATGCCGAAAGCTCAAGAACAAGGAGAAA
Organism: Camellia sinensis; assembly: GCF_055761805.1. Classification (NCBI taxonomy): domain Eukaryota; kingdom Viridiplantae; phylum Streptophyta; class Magnoliopsida; order Ericales; family Theaceae; genus Camellia; species Camellia sinensis. Next base: position 92,353,544 of record NC_138965.1, read on the forward strand.
AGGCGTGAAAAAAGTGTGGATAAGAAGCAAAAAGACACAACGGCAGTTACTACTGATGATCTCATGGTCGTTTGTGAAGATGATTGTATTAATTTTGTGGGCCAAGAAAGCAATTGGGTGATTGATTCTGGTGCTTCTTTTCATGTGACTTCTCGAGTTGATTTCTTCACTACCTACACCGAAGGAGATTATGATTGTTCGAATGGGTAACGAAGGTTTGTCCAAGATTATTAGCATGGGTGATGTTTGCTTGGAAACTAATTTGGGCTGCAAGTTGTTGCTTAAAGATGTGAGGCATGTTCCCGACATTCGCCTCAATTTGATCTCTACTGGGAAGCTAGATGATGAAGGCTTCAACAACAAATTTGATGATGGAATATGGAAGCTCACAAAGGGTTCTTTGGTGGTGGCTAAGTGCAAGAAGACTCATACACTTTATTCGATGCAAGGAAAAATTTGTAAAGGTGTTGTCAATGCACTTGAAGATGATACTTCTACCGAATTATGGCACAAGCGGCTTGGCCATATGAGTGAAAAAGGGCTGCAAGCTTTGTTCAAGAAAGAGCTTCTACTCGGTTTGAAAGGTACACATCTTAAAACTTGTATTCATTGTTTGGCGGGTAAACAACATAGAGTTTCTTTTAAGAAAAATGTTGCTTCTAGAAAAGAAAATGTTTTGGAGTTGCTTCATTCGGATGTTTGTGGTCCTTTGAAAGTTAGAACACATGGTGGTGCACTTTATTTTGTTACTTTCATTGATGATTATTCAAGGAAAGTTTGGGCTTTTCTAGTAAAAACTACAGATCAAGTTCTAGAAGTATTTAAGCATTTTCAGGCCATGGTTGAAAGAGAAACAGGGCAGAAATTGAAGTGCATCCGATCAGACAATGGTGGTGAATACGTTTGGCTATTTGATGAGTATTGTCACAGCCAAGGTATTCGGCACCAAAAGACAGTTAAGAAGACTCCTCAACAAAATGGCATTGCCGAGAGGATGAACCGCACCATTGTGGAAAGAACAAGGTGTTTGCTTTCACAAGCTAAATTGCCAAGATCCTTTTGGGGTGAGACATTGAGTACAGCGGTTGACGTGATCAATTTGTCTCCTTACTATCCTTTGAATGGTGATGTTCCTGAAAGAGTTTGGACTGGCAAAGATGTGTCTCCTGAGCACTTGAGAGTGTTTGGTTGCCGAGCTTTTGTTCACATTCCAAAAGATGAGAGGTCCAAGCTTGATAGCAAGTCAAGACAATGTATTTTTTCTTGGCTATGGGCGTGATGAATTTGGGTATAGGTTGTGGGATCCGGTCGACAAGAAAGTCATTCGAAGCCGTGATGTTGTGTTTCTTGAAGACCAAACAATCGATTTGGCAAAGGTGATCAATCGAAGCCAAAATCTAGTGATCTCATTGACATGGATCCATCTCCTTCATCTTCAGTTGATGATGAAAATGGGGGAGATATGCAGCCACCTATTGAAGATATGGATGCTAATCCTAATGAAGTTGAGCCAGAAATTGAGGAAGAACATCAAACTCAAGAACTGCCACCACAACTTGAGTTGAGGAAATCTACAAGAGACCGACAACCTTCAAGAAACTATCCTCCCAATGAATTTGTGTTCATTTCCGATTAAGGGGAGCCTGAGAGCTACTAAGAAGAAGTTGAGCATGCAAAGAAAGATGATTGGAAAAAGGCCATGGAAGAGGAGATGAATTCCTTACTTAAAAATCACACTTATGATTTAGTGAAGTTGCCTAAAGGGAGAAAAATTCTAAAAAATAAGTGGGTTTTCAAATTAAAGAATGATAGTAAGAATCTGAGGTACAAAGCACGTCTTGTTGTGAAAGGCTTTGGGCAAAAGAAAGGTATTGACTTTGATGAGATTTTCTCGCCGGTTGTAAAGATGTCTTCTATTCGGGTTGTACTTGGCATGGCTACAAGTATGAACCTTGAAGTTGAGCAACTTGATGTGAAGACCGTATTTCTTCATGGTGATCTTGAAGAAGAAATTTACATGGAGCAACCGGAAGGTTTTGTAGAGAAAGGGAAAGAGAAATTTGTTTGCAAATTGAAGAAAAGTTTGTATGGCCTCAAGCAAGCCCCGCGGCAATGGTACAAAAAATTTGACTCTTTCATGATGAATAATGGTTTTTCTAAAACCACTTCGGACCATTGTGTGTTTGTGAAAAATTTTCTGGATGGTAAATTTATTATTCTTTTGCTTTATGTTGATGATATGTTAATTGTGGGTCAAGATTCTACCATGATTAATAGGTTGAAATTGGAGTTGAGTAAGTCTTTTGCTATGAAAGATTTGGGACCGACAAAGCAAATACTTGGTATGAAAATTATTCGTGATCGCAAAGAGGGGCTGATTTGGTTGTCTCAAGAAAGCTACATTGAGAAAGTTCTTGAGAGGTTCAACATGAATAAAGCAAAGCTGGTTAGTGGTCCACTTGCGGGTCACTTCAAGCTTAGTTCGAATCAATGTCCTACAAGTGAGAAAGACAAGGAAGAGATGCTGAAAGTTTCTTATGCTTCAACAGTTGGTTCTTTGATGTACGCCATGGTTCGTACAAGGCCGGATGTTGCTCACGCCATTGGTGTGGTGAGTCGTTTTCTCTCTAATCCGGGTAAAAAACATTGGGTAGCGGTAAAATGGATTTTAAGGTATCTTCGAGGGACTTCGAAGGTGTGTTTGTGTTTTGGGGATGGTAAGCCGATGCTTGATGGGTTCACAGATTTTGACATGGCCGGTGATATTGATTCTAGGAAATCTACTTCGAGGTATTTGATGACTTTTGCAAGGGGAGATGTGGCACGGCAATCTAAATTACAAAAATGTGTTGCTCTCTCAACTACCGAAGCTGAATTTATTGCTATTACAGAAGCTTGCAAAGAAGAGTTATGGTTGAAGAAATTTTTGCAAGAGTTGGGTTCAAAGCAAGAAAAGTATGTGCTTTATTGTGATAGTCAAAGTGCTATTCACTTGAGTAAAAATTCTACTTTTCATTCGAGATCGAAACACATTGATGTGAGATACCATTGGATTCGTGATGTGTTAGATTCGAAATTGTTACAACTCAAAAGGGTTCACACAGATGATAATATTTCGGATATGTTGACTATGACTTTGTCGAGGGACAAACATTTGAAGTGTCGAACTTTGGCGGGTATGGTTGATATCTCCACCTAAGTCGGTAGGGGGAGAATTGTTGGGTATACCTCCTTATTAGAGTGTGGGACCCAATTGGGTTTGGAAAAAGAGTTTAATTTGGTTTAGCATTAATTATATTATATTTTTATATATTATATTTAATTTGTGGAGACCCAATCCAATTTGGAAACAACTAAGGTTTGATAAAAAAAAAAAAAAAAACCCTAGATTCACAATATATTTTTTTGGTATTATTTTTCCCAAGAAAAAAAAGTACTGTAGCGGCTGCACTATTTTTTTTCGATTTTTCAAAAGGGGAGCAACCATTGGTTCTCATTGATAGTTGGTGAGATTAGTGCTTCCTAATTGATTCAGTGGGTTTGCTTGCGGATAACAGCGATTGTTTGATCTGGGTTGATTGTGCTTTGTTCGTGGCTGTTGTTGTCTCTTGATTCAGTTGATTTGGGATAATTATTTTGGGTCTTCTACAACTCTGGTTCTGAAGATTTTGGTTCATCTATTTGGTGAGGTCTTTCCTCTTATTTATTTGTGATTATTTGGAATTTACCTAAGGGTGGTTTTGTGAGGCCATTAGTGTCTCGTTTCTAATCGTTTGAAACTTATTTGGTTGATAGTGGAATCGAATTTTGATCCCGTGGACGTACCTCACATTGAGGGAACCACGTAAAAATTCTTGTGTTGCCTTTGATTTAATTTTCCCACATTAGTTTTTATTCCCATTGATTGATTTACATGTGGGGAATCACATATTTTTCCTAACACTAATCACAGTCATCTTCTTGTATTCCACCCTCTGCATTATTACCACGCACAATGTCAAAAGACTCGTCATGTTGATTCCGACTAGTATCACTTACCATGTCATAGTGATTGGTTGTCCTTGGCGAATGAAGCACCTTTTGATTCATCGGCTAGCTTGGAAGCACGGTTACAAAAATCATCCAAATCATCTGCCAAACCCCCCCTCCCCCCTCCCAAAAAAAAAAAAAACACAAAAAAAAAGAAGGAAGAAGAAGAAAATGAATGTCATGGTAAAAAAAAGCTTCAATCCTTGAGCAATAATAAAATGAATGTATGGAATTTAATCAAGAAAAGCCAGCCAACATGCATACCTTGGTCCCTGTAGTAAAAACCAATTGCCAAGGATGAATCGACGGAGTCAAGGGGTACGAGCTATACAACGTTGAAATCATTATCAAAACAAATAAGGGAAAACAAAAAGCAACACAAATAAATGGTAAAAGAATAACGCAAATGAAGGATGATAATAAAGCAATCACTATGTCTCAAAATTTACTTGCAATGATAAGATGAAGTATCGTCCTGTAGATTATCCCTCCTGAAAAATCTAGAAATCCCCTAGATATCGATTTGTGATTATGTACCAATTTTAAGCAGTAAATAACAATCCAATCAAACAATCAAGACAAATTGACACAACCATTTTAACGTGAAAAAATCTCAATTGGAGCACCTCCAATTGTGATAAAAAAAAATCACGGGCCAAAGCCACAAAACAATCCACTAAGAAGACAAAAGGAATTACACAAGTGTACTCTCAATCACCTAGCGAATCCACACCCGAATTGAACCGACCCCTATATGCCTCTTCCACCACGGTCTTCACCTCGGAAGTGTCTTGCCCAATGTTGAATCCACAACGTCGATGTCGAATCCACGACGATGAGCCACTCCAGAATCCACCAAAGCTACAGGCCCAATTTTCACAGAATCCATAGAAGAACAACACTCTCTTTTGTATTGAACAAAACAAACAATCCTTTGATGTATACTTTTCAAACTCGATTTAAACTCAAACAAACATCAAAGAAACTAGCAAAGAAGCTCCAGATATAAACCTTAATATCCAAGAAGAAGATTTGGAAGTCGTAACCTTAAAAACGGATGAAACCACATATTTATAGAAAGTTGATCCGCGATATCTGCTCGAGCGCAAGAATGACCGCTCGAAAGGACCTCGCTTGAGTGCAAGAAAGTTTGCTTGAGCGTAAAATCCCAATTTCCCATACTTTTTTGGAAACAAACGTTCTCCGCTCGAGCATACAAACAACCGTTCGAGCAGACAAGCTACTTCGAATGTATTTTTGCATTTTACTGCGGCGGCGCTACCCCGGACCAGCCAAGCGGCGCTGCCCCCTCAACCTCCGTGAGCTGAACGGGCAGCTCAATCCCTGACATAGTCAGCGAAGTGGCAAACAAGAAAGAATCAACTTTTGAAACATCTCTCTGCAAGGCACAATTCGAGTTAGATTCGCATCTAAAACTCAAAGCCTCACTGAAATAAAAGATCAAATATAATTACAATTGAAAGGAGTTTTGTCAAACGGGATTGCCAAGAATAAAAACCTAACACCTCCTGATATCAACTACCTGATTATGCGACTAGTTGAGGAGAAAATGGGGTATACATTATGAATACTCACACATAATAAAGCAAAAAGGCAACAACATAGTTAATGCCACTTTTTTTATTAGCAACAACATATTTCGTCATTCCAGGTAATGAAAGATCATTACTGCACAATAATCAGAAAATAAAACAAAGGAAAGCAAATCACAACTGAGGAAAACAATGATGTTCATTTTGCTGGGGCTGCCATTATATACCACCTAGGCATTTAGCATTTATACTTTTCAGTTTAGTCTTCATTTTCAAGGCTAAGTATATATATAGGCTTGATATAAAACATATAGTTTCAAAACAAACCCAGTACAACCTTCTATGCAGGGGTATGAATATATTTTCTAACAGTGGCACTTTAAAGGTTGCCTACCATTTATAGTAAAAAAGGACTTTATCAAATCAATATTCTTAAAACAACTCATACTGTGAACTTTGATTTATACTACGATTTTGTATCATTTCACTTAGGGATGTAAATTTGGCCTGGCCCGGCCTACCTTACCCGGGTTTGGGGTGTGGCTGGCCCATGTCGAGCCGCGCAAGCTTCTGCCAAAATTCGGACCGGGCCAAGCCAGGTCATGGGCCAGAAAATTAAACCTAGGCCTAGGAAATATTTGGGCCTTGAGCAAACTGGCGAATCAAGATACAACACTTTAATCAAAGTTCACAGATTTTATGAGTCAAGTTTAAGAGGTTTTCCATCAAGATCTGTTAATCATAAAATTGCTAAAAAATACCCTTATTGGTTACTATTCTGAAACAGAAACACAATTTTAGGGAATAAGATCTGTGAACTTTATAAAGGATGACATTAGATGAGGTAAGCATAGTTGCTTTTTGTAACAAACATCACCTAGTTTTCTCTTTATCTCATATACCATTAGTCCTTCTCCTCCACCTCCACCACCACCAACACCATCACAATAAAAAAATTAAAATATATAATTTAATAATAAATTTTAAATTTTATCTTATATATATCAAATAATTTATTTTTAATTCAATAGTTAAATAGCTTTTCAACTTAAAAAATTTAGGATTCAGTTTTTGATACTTAATTTTCAGTTTTCAACTTTATTAAACACCACCATAGAGAGGAGGCTAATCTTTTTTCAATGTATAGTTTAGATGCTTCTGGTTGCAATATATATTAATCTATAGGGTACCTTCTGAATGCACTACATAAAATTCTTTGAAAATTTTGCATTTAATAAAATTGATATTAATGATTATACCCTTAATAATATTTAATAACATAAAATTTTTCTATTGATGTTGTTGCAATAGTAAACCATATCCTCAATAATAACAATGAAATCTATTGTAAATCTTATATATTTATGTGAGTTCTTAAATACACCCTCTTAATATAAAAAAACACAACAAATAATGTGTAAATTAACAAAATTACCCATGTGAAGTTTGTTAAAAAGTCTAGTTTAGTTTACTTTTGAATATGATACTATTTCTCTCTCTCTCTCTCTCTCTCTCTCTCTCTCTCTCTCTTTGCTTTTTTTTTAATGAATTTTTTTCATATATTAGTATTATTTTTTTATCTTTTAAATGCGTCTGTTGGTCTTTTTATTTTGAGAATATTTCATTTACAGCCTCAGTTATTTCTAAAAAACCAATAACCCCAATCTTTTTAGTTATATCAATTTTACATTTTGAACTATTCTAACGTTTACAATCAATGAAACTGTTGACTTGGCTGTCTAAACTTTTCTTTGAAGAAAAAATTGTTGAAATAAATAATTGGATGGAATGCCTAGAGAGCGGGCGCTGGAGAGCCTCTCTCTAGGCAATTTTTAGTGTCCTCTGACAACTTTTTGGCCTATCTTCGGCGAATTCTCAAAATATTTTCAAATTGTAGATCTGGATTTTTTATGTCTAGAAAGAGGGGTTTGTAACTTTTTCTCCAATTTTGGCATAGATTTTTGATATCTACAATAGTTCCCTCTTCTCTTAATCCTCCTCCCATATTGTTATGGGTGTGCTTTCTCTTCAACTATAACATCTGGTAGTGACCAAAGTATGGGGACAACGTCGACGACGAGTTTGATATAGATCTTACTTTTCCAAACCACAAATGTGATAAAATTAGTAGATCAGAGTTATTTTTTTGACAGTTTTGCATTCTGTTAGTTGTAGTTCGTGTTAGGTTATAGATTGTTCATTTGGTCTTTTAAGTTCTTTTTTTTTTCCTTGATCAGTTTGTTTGTATGTTGTTTACTTTTATTTTAATATAACTGTTTTATAATTTTCTTTTAAAAAAATTAATAATAATAATTGGGTAAAATGAGTGAAGTATTAAATTTTGTTAGAATAAAATAAGAATATATAATTGTTTTTTTTATCATTGAATGAAGAAAAAAAAAATTAAATATTAAAATAATCCAATAGAACATAAATGTTCCTCATTTCCAATCCTTTCTTCATTATTCCCTTACTCTCTACAATCAAATTTGACTCATATTCCATCCACATTCAATCTCCCTTTTGCATTGTGTTTGGTTGAGAGATTTGGAAAGAGATTTGAAAAGGAAAAAAAAAAAAAAGAAAAAAAAAAGAAGCTAAAATGTGAATAAAATATGCTCATACTTCACCTAGTTTCACACATATTTTCCTTTTCCCTTCCTAAATCCCCCAACCAAACACAGTATTAATACCCCAATCAAATGTGCATAGGTAAGCAACGAGTGTGAATAAATAAAAAATTCAAGTGCTAATTCGGATATTGAATTTAAAGATATTCCACCTTATAAAGTTGAATCAATTAAAAATAGAGAATATTAAAGGAAAAATTACTTGATAGTGGCAATTGATAAATTTAATTACATGATAGTGGCAATTGAGAAATTAAATTACATGATAATGGCAATTGAGAAATTTAATTACATGACAGTGGCAAAATTTTTAGAATTTCAACACACACAAAAGCGTTAATAAAAATAAATAAATAAATGCAAATTGTTAGGGCTAGAACCCAAGGAAAGTGGGAAAAACTTTTCGTTCATTCCAGTTCCTTTAGATATATATTTTGTGTAATTTAAACAAGTAAAAATAAAAATAAATAAATAATTAATTAATATCAAAATATATGTGCTGCTCAAATGGTGAAAACTTTATTTTCTAAACTCAAGATCAAAGTTTCGAGTCTTGTGTGTTTTCTTTGAATAACTGTTTTGTTTTAAATAGAGAAATGACATGTGGCATAAGAAGAAACAAGAAAAAGGCTAAGACACTAAATTCAACCTTCACTTAATACTAGTAGTAGTAGTAGTAGTAGTAATAATAATAATAATAATAATAATAATAATAATAATAATAATAATAATAATAATAATAATAATAATAATGTAGATAGTATAGATATATCACACCAATTATATAAACTAGCAAAGCTACTTAAAATGAAGCATTGCTCTAATAACAGGATAATTTCTGCATCCATAGACATAACAGTCTCTGATCAGAAGGCATAATTTATAGACATCAGTGAGCTCCAGGCATTCATGTAGTAGCAACAAACAACAACACAATATTAATTAGGAGCTTGCTTAAATTGGGGACACTGGTTGCAAAAATCTTTACAGCTCTTCAGATCTATTCTGGCGGCACTACACAATCAAGGAAATAAATCTGAACAACCTCTTGAATATGTAACACTAACTACAAATGCAATGGTTATTTATACAATTCAACAAGATTGAAGATACGAACCTAAGCCTTTGGATATTGACAAGGACATTTTATATCTCAATAACAATTATCCTGAAATGCTAAGTTAGGGGATAGAAAACAAATTTTTTTTACGACCAGAGAACCAATCTAACTCTCACTACAAGAACATAAACGTTACTTTTAGTTTATAAATCATATTTCTTGTAACTTAACATTTGTAGTTTATGAGTTTCATTTGATGGTTATAACTGCAAATGTAATGCAAGTCTAAAATACACTAAGAGAATGAGAATATTTCTATCATTCCTTTTAGGCTATGTTTGGATCTTAGATTTTTGAATAGAGAGGGAAAAAAGAGAGATTTGTGGTGGGGGAAATGTTGTTTCGTTAACTTCTCCCTACAAAAGCATGGCTTTCTATTTCATTAGCTTTTCCCTCCACAAATTCCCACAAATCCAAAATCCAAACACATCCTTAGGAAACTAAATCAAACTAACTAGAACATAAAGAAAACAAAACATATGAGAACAATAAATAATGCCCACCTATTAATCAATATCCATAAATCAAACATGAAAAGGGGTCATAGATGACATAAGAAATAGTTCATATTTTGCTTGATAAAAAAAAGGCGGGGGTGACCAATAGTAGTAATCTTCATTGGGCATGGCTATAGCGATCCCGATTTTTCCTTCCCTTGTATACTGTATTCTGGACTTGGTTCCGTGGACTTGTTTTTGTATCATTATCACTTCTAGCCTTTACTCTTTGTATTAGGGTCTTAGGTTGTGATGGGCAGGTTTGGAACAGGTTGGTTGCACTTTGAAACCAAAAGGTGATGCCCAGATTTTGGCCCTCACGCTCGAGCGGAAGTTTTAACGCTCGAGCGGGCTCTTCGTTGTTGCTTATACGCTCGAGTGGGAGTTTTGACGCTCGAGCGTGTTTTTCCATCTCCCAGTACTTTACTCTGCAGTCCCTCCGCTCGAACGGAGAGTTTGGCGCTCGAGCGGGTACCATCGCCTGTAAAACTTCTGGAAGTGTGCAATCGACGCTCGAGCGGCTCTTTTCACGCTCGAGCGTGAGTCTGTGTCTGACGCTCGAGTGGGGATTTTCACGCTCGAGCGGAGAATCGACTACATCAGTCCGTGATTTCACTTTTTGGATCACTTTTTGACCTACTTCTTTTCCCTAACTCTTTAAAAACCGTCACTTGAGAGTCTCTCTCTCTACTCTCACCTTCTCTCTAAGATTTGATCTATTCCTTGTGGTCTTCTACTCTAGTTCCTTTGGAAGAAAGGTAGAGCTTCGCGAGAGCTTTCTTTTAATCTGAAAAAGGGAGGATTTGGGGCACTTTGGACTTTAGTCATCTTCTCCATTCGAGTTCTTCTCTTTAAGGTAGGGATTTCCTACTCCATCTTATAAGTTTTGGTATTTTGATATGTTGGGGGGACTTGGTAATTTTGGGGAAAACCCTAGTTGTATTAATTAATTAATTTGTATAATTAATTTAAGGGAATTGGGGAATTTGGTTAAATTCATGAAATTGAGGAATTCATTGATTAAATGGCGTAGTTGGATAATTTAAATCACTCGCCTATTGAATTATTGATATATTTATTTCCAAGTCTAGAAATAACTGTTTTGGGCTATCGGTGGAGGATAGTCGTGATTGTTGTAGACACTGCACGTGGATTAGGGATAACTGAAACTAATCATTGATTAAGTCATCAATTTTGACTGTTGAATTAATACAGACATTATATGTATTGATTGTGTGTTGTATATGTTATGTGTTTACATACATTGTTTTGTGTGGGAGGAGATAGGAGATGTACTCCACGGTTTAGGGGAAGATAGGGGATGGACCTCTAAACCGGATTTTGTTTGGGAGGAGATAGGGGATGGACTCCATTAGCATCACTTTTATGTGTGCTTATTTATATTGAAGTGTTTTTATTGATACAGCACTAAAATGTGTATCAAATGGGAAGTATGAAGTGTTGTGATTTGAGCCTGAGTCTCATTTGTTTGTTGACATTGGAAGAATGTGAATATGATATATATAGTTCACTGTTGTAAGATTGGCCAGGTTCTGAGCCATATTGATAATGTTGGAAAGTAAAACGTGTTTTAGACATTAGTGTCATGAGACTGTATAATGATGTAATTGATTATCCTGGTTAACCATCTATCGAATGCTATTGCTTTATTCAATGCTTATATTTGGTTTAGTATATTTCTACTGGGCTGTGGCTCACCCTTTATGGGAACATCATTTTCAGGTCCAGGTGATAAGCTACCTCCAAGGACTTAGCTTGGAAGGATTTGGACTTTGAAGACTATCTTTAGTTATTTGTTTTTATTTGGTAAACGTTCAAGCCTAGGGCTTTATTTGTATTTGAGTTAGAACTCATACTTTTATGTCCAAGTGTTGGCTTGGAAAGATGTAAGCCTGTAGGGCATTTAATTTGATGTTTCATGTAATATTTTTATTTGGTAATACTCTGATGAATGAATTAATAAAGTGCTTTCTTTAAATAATGCATGTCAATGATATATATAATGGGTTATTTTTGAGGGCGTGACAACTTGGTATCAGAGCGTACCGGGTTTGAATACTTTGGGTACGTGGGAAGTGATTAGTATCACATTGGGTTCGTCTCGTTTGATAGAGACTTAGTGTAATGTTATATGCTTATGTGATAACATGTATATGTGATTATGTGGGTATGGAATGTAGTTTCTAGGATGTTGATTGGACCTTTGAGTTTCTAGTAGTCTTGTTGGAAAGGCACTTGATCACTGCTGCTTCCAACCGGAACTATAGTAACGCATTGGGACTATCATTATCCAGGAATGAAATTCGTAGGTGCTTATGTGATTATGTGCTTATGTGGAATGAATTATTGTTGTCCCATGCATTAGGACGCGAGTGTTTAGGTTCGGCACATTTATTAATGTGCTAATGTCTTCGTTTCCTTTATTAGGATGTCAGGACGAGGACGAGGACGCGGTAGGCGTGGTAGGCCGGGTAGGCAGGAGGTGCCTGTGCCAGAGGAGATTCCGACAGTACAGGAGGGAGTTGGCCAGGCCAATGTGGCCGAACCAGTAGGCCAGCAGGCTATGGGCGCTTTAGCTCGAGAAATAGCAGGGGCATTCAGGAAGTCAGTAGGCATTCTCAAAGCTGAGAATCAAGCTCGGGTTGTTGTTGTAGATGCAGGACCATCCTTTCTGAAGAGGGAGTTCTTCCGGTCTAATCTGGATGAATTTGTGGGTGATCCTAAAGAGCCGCTTAAGGCAGATGAATGGCACGAACAGACAACGAAGACGTTTGAGATGCTTGGCATCGAAGACGAGGGGTTGAAAGTGACCTTGGCATCTTTCCAGCTGAAGGGGGATGCGGGTCAGTGGTGGAAGTTCACTAAGGGTCGTATAGGAGGTACATGGGAGGCTTTTGTAAATGCTTTCCAGGAGAGGTTCTTATCTCCAGCAGTTAGGGAGAAGCTGAGAGACCAGTTCTGCCAGCTTAAGCAGTCGAGTTCTTCAGTGGCCGAGTTTGAGGCTGCATTTACTAGCTTGTCCAGGTTTGCACCAGAGTTAGTGGCGTCTAAGGAACGTCGTTGTATCGAGTTTGAGAAGAAGTTGAGGCGTGGTCTCAAGCTGCGAGTTGGGGGAACTATGATTCGGGATTATGGGCGTATGGTTGATGCTGCGGCCCACATGGAAATCATGATGCAGGAGGAGGAGGAAGGACAGAAGGGCTCCAAGAGATGTCAGGATGGTCAGAGTGATGGTAGGAGACAGAAGGGTTTTAATCCTCAGCAGTCTCAGGGTAGCTTTTCTAGATCGACTTTTCCTGTGCCGAGTGCTAGTTCGGGGAAAGGCAGTCAGGGAGACATTACCTATTTCAAGTGTGGCCAGCTGGGCCACAAGTCTCCAGTTTGTCCTCAGAGGGGAGGAGTGCAGAGAGCAGCATCATCTTCAGCTCGATCTCAGAGCCAGAGTCAGGGTAGAGGCCAGCCACTCTCGTGTTATCAGTGTGGTCAGCCAGGGCATATGAAGAGGTATTGCCCGCAGTTGAGTGGCACACCTGGTGCATCTGGTTTGAGGCAGATTCAGGGTCAGCAACCAGCTCAGCCGAGTCAGGCCTCTGATACCAAGTTGTCACGCCCTCAAAAATAACCCATTATATATATCATTGACATGCATTATTTAAAGAAAACACTTTATTAATTCATTCATCAGAGTATTACCAAATAAAAACATTACATGAAACATCAAATTAAATGCCCTACAGGCTTACATCTTTCCAAGCCAACACTTGGACACAAAAGTATGAGTTCTAACTTAAATACAAATAAAGCCCTAGGCTTGAACGTTTATCAAATAAAAACAAATAACTAAAGATAGTCTTCAAAGTCCAAATCCTTCCAAGCTAAGTCCTTGGAGGTAGCTTATCACCTGGACCTGAAAATGATGTTCCCATAAAGGGTGAGCCACAGCCCAGTAGAAATATACTAAACCAAATATAAGCATTGAATAAAGCAATAGCATTCGATAGATGGTTAACCAGGATAATCAATTACATCATTATACAGTCTCATGACACTAATGTCTAAAACACGTTTTACTTTCCAACATTATCAATATGGCTCAGAACCTGGCCAAACTTACAACAGTGAACTATATATATCATATTCACATTCTTCCAATGTCAACAAACAAATGAGACTCAGGCTCAAATCACAACACTTCATACTTCCCGTTTGATACACATTTTAGTGCTGTATCAATAAAAACACTTCAATATAAATAAGCACACATAAAAGTGATGCTAATGGAGTCCATCCCCTATCTCCTCCCAAACAAAATCCGGTTTAGAGGTCCATCCCCTATCTTCCCCTAAACCGTGGAGTACATCCCCTATCTCCTCCCACACAAAACAATGTATGTAAACACATAACATATACAACACACAATCAATACATATAATGTCTGTATTAATTCAACAGTCAAAATTGATGACTTAATCAATGATTAGTTTCAGTTATCCCTAATCCACGTGCAGTGTCTACAACAATCACGACTATCCTCCACCGATAGCCCAAAACAGTTATTTCTAGACTTGGAAATAAATATATCAATAATTCAATAGGCGAGTGATTTAAATTATCCAACTACGCCATTTAATCAATGAATTCCTCAATTTCATGAATTTAACCAAATTCCCCAATTCCCTTAAATTAATTATACAAATTAATTAATTAATACAACTAGGGTTTTCCCCAAAAATACCAAGTCCCCCCAACATATCAAAATACCAAAACTTAGAACAAAACTTATAAGATGGAGTAGGAAATCCCTACCTTAAAGAGAAGAACTCGAATGGAGAAGATGACTAAAGTCCAGAGTGCCCCAAATCCTTCCTTTTTCAGATTAAAAGAAAGCTCTCGCGAAGCTCTACCTTTCTTCCAAAGGAACTAGAGTAGAAGACCACAAGGAATAGATCAAATCTTAGAGAGAAGGTGAGAGTAGAGAGAGAAACTCTCAAGTGACGGTTTTTAAAGAGTTAGGGAAAAGAAGTAGGTCAAAAAGTGATCCAAAAAGTGAAATCACGGACTGATGTAGTCGATTTTCACGCTCGAGCGTGAGTCTGTGTCTGACGCTCGAGCGGGGATAGTGCTAGTTCGGGGAAAGGCAGTCAGGGAGACATTACCTGTTTCAAGTGTGGCCAGCTAGGCCACAAGTCTCCAGTTTGTCCTCAGAGGGGAGGAGTGCAGAGAGCAGCATCATCTTCGGCTCGATCTCAGAGCCAGAGTCAGGGTAGAGGCCTGCCACTCTCGTGTTATCAGTGTGGTCAGCCAGGGCATATGAAGAGGTATTGCCCGCAGTTGAGTGGCACACCTGGTGCATCTGGTTTGAGGCAGATTCAGGGTCAGCAACTAGCTCAGTCGGGTCAGGCCTCGAGGGCCAATCAAGGGGCTTCATCGTCTCAGTCGGTGCAGCAATCTTATGCTCCTAGGGGTGAGCAGGTTGATCAGAGGTCGTCTGGGCGCGTGTACGCTGTTACCGCGCAGGATCTTGTGCCGGCACCATCAGTTGTGAGAGGTACCTTCTTGTTTTGCAACTCGGTTGCTAGTGTTTTGATTGATACGGGTGCATCTCATTCCTTTGTGTCTGCTGCATTTGCATCTATTTTGGAGTTGGAGTTAGCACAGTTAGCATCTCCTATTTGTGTAGTGTCACCTCTTGGGGGTGAGTTGATCTTGAAACAAGGTGTTAGGGGTTGTGATATAGAGGTCGACTATCATAGACTTCCGTTTCCTTTTGTGGTTATGCCCATGAAGGGCTTCGATGTTATTTTGGGTATGGACTGGTTATCGTCATACCGGGCAGTTATTGATTGCTACCGCCAGAGGGTCACTTGTTGTACCGTGAGCGGGGAATGTTTTCATTTTCTGGGGGACCGGGTTGGTAGTGTTTTGCCACCGGGGTATGATTCGCGAGGGCGGAGTGAGCTTAGTGGTCTACTTGCTAGCTTTTTGAATAGTGAGTGTGATGAGACCCAGATTGTGTTGCCACGGGTGGTTTGTGAGTACCCGGATGTCTTTCCCGAGGACCTTGTTGGTTTGCCACCTCACAGAGAGATTGAGTTCTCTATTGACTTAGTGCCCGGCACGGCGCCGATTTCTATGGCACCTTATCGTTTTGCCCCAGCCGAGTTAGTTGAGTTGAAGATCCAACTCCAGGAGTTGCTAGATAAGGGCTATATACGTCCTAGTGTTTCGCCATGGGGAGCACCGGCCCTCTTTGTTAAAAAGAAAGGTGGTGCTTTGAGACTTTGTATAGATTACCGGAAATTGAATCGGGCTACGGTTAAGAATAAGTACCCTATGCCTCGTATAGATGATCTGTTCGATCAGTTGAAGGGTTCCCGTTGTTTCTCGAAGATAGACTTGAGATCGGGTTATCATTAGTTGAGAGTCAGGGAGGAGGATATTCCGAAGACGGCATTCCGTACGCGGTATGGCCACTATGAGTTTTTGGTGATGCCATTTGGGCTCACCAATGCACCGGCAGTTTTTATGGATTTGATGAACTGGATATTCCGGGAATTTTTAGATCGCTTTGTAGTCGTCTTCGTGGACGACATCCTTATTTATTCACCTTCTGAGGAGAAACACAAGGAACACTTGAGAGTGGTGCTTGAGTTACTTAGAGCCCATAAGCTTTATGCTAAGTTTGGGAAGTGTGAATTCTGGCTAGAAGAGGTCAAGTTCTTAGGCCATGTAGTTTCTGGGGAAGGAGTGTCTGTTGATACATCCAAGACTGAGGCAGTGCAAGATTGGGCACAGCCTAAGAGTGTGTTTGAGATCCGCAGTTTTCTAAGGTTAGCTGGGTATTATCGCCGGTTTGTAAAGGATTTCTCCAGGTTAGCTTCACCTTTGACTAGTTTGACTCGGAAGGGAGTTAAGTTTGTATGGAGTGAGACTTGTGAAAAGTCGTTCCAGGAGTTGAAAGTTAGACTGACCACTGCTCCAGTCTTGATTATTCCGGAGAGAGGGTTGGGTTATGCAGTCTATCGTGACGCCTCACGAGAGGGTCTGGGTTGTGTGTTGATGCAAGAAGGGAAAGTGGTTGCCTATGGCTCACGTCAGTTGAAAATTCACGAGAAGAATTACCCTACACATGATTTAGAGTTAGCAGCTGTGATATTTGCCTTGAAGATTTGGAGGCATTATCTTTATGGTGAGAGGTTCGAGGTATTCTCGGATCATAAGAGTCTGAAATATCTGTTCACACAGAAAGACTTGAACTTGAGGCAGAGGAGGTGGATGGAATTCATTGAGGATTATGACTTCGAGTTGCATTATCATCCAGGAAAAACCAATATGGTGGCCGACGCCCTTAGCAGAAAACCTGTTGGTGACATAGCTAGTATAGCCATTCGGGAGTGGAAGATGTTGGGTGCACTTGGGGAGTTTGATTTACTTCTGAGCGAATCCGTTGAGGCTGTGGCCTTGTTTTCTGTTGTTGCACAGCCTACACTTGTGACTTGAGTGTTAGAGGCTTAGGGGGGTGACCTTGAGGTAGAATCCCTCCGTGAGAAGATTTCCAGTGGGAAGGTTGAGAAGGGTTTGACGGTGTATCCCGACCTCAGTGTGAGATACCGAGACCGTCTGTTTGTGCCAGAGTCTTGTCGAGAAGAGGTACTCCGAGAGTTTCATCATTCACGCCTTGCGGTGCATCCGGGAGGCACTAAGATGTATCGGGATTTGGGTTGCCAGTTTTGGTGGCGGGGTATGAAGAGAGATGTGGCAGCTTTCGTGTCTAAGTGCCTTACTTGTCAGCAAGTGAAGGCCGAGCATCAGAGGCCAGCGGGTTTGTTACAACCCTTGCCTATTGCTGAGTGGAAGTGGGAGCACGTCACTATGGACTTCGTTGTAGGTCTTCCGAGGACCCAGCGGGGTAGTGATGCTGTTTGGGTGGTTGTAGACCGGTTGACTAAGTCAGCGCACTTTATTCCTATGCGTGTTAGAGATTCAGTCGATCATCTGGCCGACTTATATATTCGGGACATAGTGAGGTTGCACGGGGTCCCAGTGACAATCATCTCAGATAGAGATCCTCGTTTTACTGCCAGGTTGTGGCAGAGTTTGCAGAGTGCCTTAGGCACTAAGTTGACCTTTAGCACGGCTTATCATCCGCAGACTGACGGGCAGTCCGAGTGTACTATTCAGATCCTTGAGGATATGCTTCGGGGTTGTGTCCTTGACTTTAGTGGGACGTGGGAGAGGCACTTACCATTGGTGGAGTTTGCCTACAACAACAGTTTTCAGTCTAGTATCGGTATGGCACCGTTTGAGGCCTTGTATGGCCGACCGTGTAGGTCTCCAGTTTGTTGGGCCGAGGTGGGTGATGCACCTTTGTTGGGTCCGGAGTTGGTTAGGGAGACGACAGAGAAGGTTGAGCTTATCCGTAGGAGGCTGGTTACAGCCCAGAGTCGCCAAAGGAGTTATGCTGACCGTAGGAGGAGACCTTTGGTGTTTGAAGTGGGTGATCATGTCTTTCTGAAAATATCACCTAGGCGGGGGTTAATGAGGTTTGGGAAGAGTGGGAAGTTATCCCCTCGGTTTATTGGTCCTTTTGAGATCCTTGAGAGAATTGGCGAGGTTGCTTACCGGTTAGCTTTACCGCCGTAGTTGTCCGGAGTTCATGACGTGTTTCATGTGAGTATGCTTCGGAAGTATGAGCCAGATCCATCACATGTATTGGATTGGACCGATTTAGAGGTAGATGAGGATGCCTCGTATGAGGAGAGACCGGTCCGAGTCTTGGATAGGCGGGATCAAGTCTTGCGAGGCAAGACCATTCCTTTGGTAAAAGTTTTGTGGAAATATCACGGGGTGGAGGAAGCCACTTGGGAACGTGAGTTGGAAGTTCGCGAAAAATATCCGGACATGTTTATCGATTTGTAATTTTGTATTTAGATTTTGTCATATTGTTAAACTTTAGAGCTTTATATATATGTCTTAAGCTATAAAACATTGAGAATGTTTTGGTTAATGGAAATATGTTGGAACTTGTCTCGAAATGGAAGTTTAATGGAACATTGCATATGTTGAATATATTGAAAATTGTTAAAATTGCAAGAAAATTGCATAGTGTTAATGCAGATGAAAATATATGTTACTTTACATATTGTGAAATGCCTCTTGATAAGAGATGAAATGGCCGGTGTTGGGTCAAGTTGTTTATTTTGAGTTATCATATTGTTGGAATTTGAGAAAAACTTGTTTTCAAAACCTTATGCTTAATTTCGGGGACGAAATTCTTTTAAGGGGGGGAGGTTATAGCGATCCCGATTTTTCCTTCCCTTGTATACTGTATTCTGGACTTGGTTCCGTGGACTTGTTTTTGTATCATTATCACTTCTAGCCTTTACTCTTTGTATTAGGGTCTTAGGTTGTGATGGGCAGGTTTGGAACAGGTTGGTTGCACTTTGAAACCAAAAGGTGATGCCCAGATTTTGGCCCTCACGCTCGAGCGGAAGTTTTAACGCTCGAGCGGGCTCTTCGTTGTTGCTTATACGCTCGAGTGGGAGTTTTGACGCTCGAGCGTGTTTTTCCATCTCCCAGTACTTTACTCTGCAGTCCCTCCGCTCGAGCGGAGAGTTTGGCGCTCGAGCGGGTACCATCGCCTGTAAAACTTCTGGAAGTGTGCAATTGACGCTCGAGCGGCTCTTTTCACGCTCGAGCGTGAGTCTGTGTCTGACGCTCGAGCGGGGATTTTCACGCTCAAGCGGAGAATCGACTACATCAGTCCGTGATTTCACTTTTTGGATCACTTTTTGACCTACTTCTTTTCCCTAACTCTTTAAAACCGTCACTTGAGAGTCTCTCTCTCTACTCTCACCTTCTCTCTAAGATTTGATCTATTCCTTGTGGTCTTCTACTCTAGTTCCTTTGGAAGAAAGGTAGAGCTTCGCGAGAGCTTTCTTTTAATCTGAAAAAGGGAGGATTTGGGGCACTTTGGACTTTAGTCATCTTCTCCATTCGAGTTCTTCTCTTTAAGGTAGGGATTTCCTACTCCATCTTATAAGTTTTGTTCTAAGTTTTGGTATTTTGATATGTTGGGGGGACTTGGTAATTTTGGGGAAAACCCTAGTTGTATTAATTAATTAATTTGTATAATTAATTTAAGGGAATTGGGGAATTTGGTTAAATTCATGACATTGAGGAATTCATTGATTAAATGGCGTAGTTGGATAATTTAAACCACTCGCCTATTGAATTATTGATATATTTATTTCCAAGTCTAGAAATAACTGTTTTGGGCTATCGGTGGAGGATAGTCGTGATTGTTGTAGACACTGCATGTGAATTAGGGGTAACTAAAACTAATCATTGATTAGGTCATCAATTTTGACTGTTGAATTAATACAGACATTATATGTATTGATTGTGTGTTGTATATGTTATGTGTTTACATACATTGTTTTGTGTGGGAGGAGATAGGGATGTACTCCACGGTTTAGGGGAAGATAGGGGATGGACCTCTAAACCGGATTTTGTTTGGGAGGAGATAGGGGATGGACTCCATTAGCATCACTTTTATGTGTGCTTATTTATATTGAAGTGTTTTTATTGATACAGCACTAAAATGTGTATCAAACGGGAAGTATGAAGTGTTGTGATTTGAGCCTGAGTCTCATTTGTTTGTTGACATTGGAAGAATGTGAATATGATATATATAGTTCACTGTTGTAAGTTTGGCCAGGTTCTGAGCCATATTGATAATGTTGGAAAGTAAAACGTGTTTTAGACATTAGTGTCATGAGACTGTATAATGATGTAATTGATTATCCTGGTTAACCATCTATCGAATGCTATTGCTTTATTCAATGCTTATATTTGGTTTAGTATATTTCTACTGGGCTGTGGCTCACCCTTTATGGGAACATCATTTTCAGGTCCAGGTGATAAGCTATCTCCAAGGACTTAGCTTGGAAGGATTTGGACTTTGAAGACTATCTTTAGTTATTTGTTTTTATTTGATAAACGTTCAAGCCTAGGGCTTTATTTGTATTTGAGTTAGAACTCATACTTTTGTGTCCAAGTGTTGGCTTGGAAAGATGTAAGCCTGTAGGGCATTTAATTTGATGTTTCATGTAATGTTTTTATTTGGTAATACTCTGATGAATGAATTAATAAAGTGTTTTCTTTAAATAATGCATGTCAATGATATATATAATGGGTTATTTTTGAGGGCGTGACAATGGCGAAAGGAGCCCCAACCCGCTAAGAGGCTAGATAGGAGGGACCTAAACAGGCTCAACAAAGAGGGGTTATCGCACACACAAGGGGAATATACAGGCACTTCCTCAAGAAAAACTTGACCCATTGCTTGACCCCAGCCCCATCAGTGTCCTAGTGAAGAAAAGTCAGAAAAACAGGTGGATGGAAACCACATCGGCCCCATAGAGACTCGAACCCAGAGCCACTTGCTCACCAAACCCATTAGGAGTGAGCTCCCACCCTTACTGGTAGGAAAGAGTTCATATAATCCATGCATAATAAGTTATTAATCAAATGCAAATGGTTTTTGGTTCCTCATTTTAGAAAAAATATTAATTATTTTACCTGTGATTTTAAGCAAATTATGAAGAATAAAATGGTTGATTCCCATTTTGCCTTATGAATTGAAATCCAAGTTACTGTATAATAATAACATGGATGTTAACTGAAGAAGAGGACGAAATTGACATCAAGCATTGTGCTAGAGATACAACACTTTAATTAAAGTTCACACATTTTATGAGCCAAGCCCAAGAGGTTTTCCATCAAGATCATTTAATCATAAAATTGCTATAAAAATAAAAAATAAAAAATACTCTTATGGGTTACTATGCTGAAACAGACACACATTTTTAGGGAATAAGATTCGATATATATTTTACAAAGGAGGATGACATTAAATGATGTCAACATACCTACTTTTTGTAACAAACATCACCTTATATTTTTCTCTCTCTCATATTTTGAAAAAATCCTAGAAGATGTGTGAGAGCCTAGTATAATACATTAAAGCCACTCAAAAATACAGTTTCTCTGTGAAGAAAATTCTTTTTGCCAATCTAATACAAAGTTTATCTGCACCAATGTCAACATAAGATGATGTATGCAATCGAATACCTACTCCATCTACCCCTCTCCTCCTCCCTCTACATTCTCTCTCCACTCAATCTTCTATTTTGTTCTCAACCCCTAATTTCTTTCCCTCTCTCCATCTCTTAATGGAAAAAAATGCCTCTTGGGACATTTGTACTCACATACTAATTGGCAATTATATTTAGGTAAATAATAAGATGAATAAGAGAAATGAACGATTAGTGGGAAATTTGTCTTCAACATTGATAATGATTCTTGATTCATAGGATTGAAATAGATAAAATATTTTGACCATCAAACTCAATAGAAAAAAAAAAAAAAACTTGAAATGGGATTCAAATTAAAAATTTAAACCATATGATTCAATTCAACCATAAACTATATATTGCATATTATTCATTCTCGAGTATAAAAAGCAAGAAATGGTTATTATAACACATGAACAACTAACAAGAAGTTTCTAAAATAAAACAATATTTACCTTTTTGTATATCTCATAAGTTATTCTGCACATTGAGGGGTTCGTTTCACTTTGATGTTGCCAGTACTCTTTCCTATTAGCAAAGCCTTTAGCAATTGCTTCCTTCTGTTGAGATTCCTCCCACTCTGCATTAAAAAGCAAGAACCAGGACATCTTATCAAAATATATATAACTAAAACATGCTTGGGGAAATGATAAATATAACACTGGGGTTTATCATCAGGACATAGGAAATTATAAAATTAAAAGAAAGTGTAATATTACCTGATTACCTTCCAGTACCAAAATAAATTTATCATAATACTTTCATCTCCATCACCTAAACCCCATATCCACCCTCCCTTGCCACCCAACCCCTCCCTACACTTAACCGATACCCTTTGGTAGCCGTGGAGAATAAAGCTACAACAATTTCTATCTTTATTACCATATTTCTCTGCTTATCCTCAATCCCTGTGTTCTTTTCATGCTCTCCCACTTTATTGTACCAACATCAACAATGGGTTTAATCAATGCTCTTTTCTTATGAGATGAAGTTGGAACAATAGCTTTGTGTTTCTTGGGTTGTATTTCTTTCCCATGGAATGTCCAATCAGAATAACAAGCACCATCAAGTGTCACAAGTGGGTTAGTGGGTTTTGATGACCGCATTGTATGTAACACTTGGGTCCTTTAAACTATTGGAGGGTGTATTTAATTTCATTATTTTAATTTTAGGAGTCTTTGGGGTTGTTGTATCTTGGTTTGGAGGAGTATAATTCAATTTAGACATGTTGGGTTTGTTTGTTCGCACTTGTTCTTGTCAAAACGTTCCTTGGGAACTTAGAAATTCTGTTTTGGGGTCAACACCAGTCTTTCTAAAGGTTGACCCTTACCTGTTTATGAAGTTTCTAGAAATGACGCTGGAATTTAGGGTCAACACCTGTCTCTTGTTGCTGTCCACAAGGGTCAACACCAGTCTGGGAAGGGTCGACACCAGCCTGGGAAAGATCAACCCTTGTATATTCCAGAATCTGAGTATAGGTGCTGAAATTTAATGTCTACCCTTCCTGTCCAAGGGTCGACACCTTGCCTTGACAACATTGTCTTTTCTTCCTTAAGGGCCGACACCACCACACCAGGGGTTGACCCTTGCTTGGTTATTTTTTGAATTTTCAGTCCGAATGGGCCTTACCTTTGGGGGGTTTTGGACTTATTCTTTTTGAAAAATCTAGAAATCCCCTAGATATTGATTTGTGATTATGTGTTAATTTTAACGAATAAATAACAATCCCAATCAAACAATCATAGACAAATCAACACAACGATTTAATGTAGAAAAACCACAATTGAAGCACCTCCAATTGTGATAAAAAAAACCACGGGCAAAAGCCAAAGAATAATCCATTAAGAAGACATAAAGAAATTACACAAGTGTACTCTCAATTACTTAACAAATCCACGGCCGAATTGAACCGACCCCTATGTGCCTCTTCCATCCTCGTCTTCACGTTGGAATTATGTTGTCCAACGTTGATTCCACATCACCAATGTCGAATCACGACAATGAGCCACTCCGGAATCCACCGAAGAACAATTCTCTCTTTTGTATTAAATGAAACAAACAATCCTTTGATGTATACTTCTCAAACCATGAATTAAACTCAAACAAACATCAAAGAAACTAGCAAAGAAACTCCAGATATAAACCCTAATACCCAAGAAGAGGATCTGGAAGTCATACCCTAAAATCTGACTAAAACACATATTTATATCAAACAGGGCCGCTGCACTCAAGAGCAAGAATGGTCGCTCAAGCGGACCTTGCTCGAGAGCAGGAAAGTTTGCTCGAGTGTAAAATCCCAACTTCCTGTACTTTTGCAGAGAGGTCAAACTTCTGGGACCAAACGTTCTTTGCTCGAACGTTTAGTACAAGCAACTTCGAATGCATTTTTGTATTTTGCTTTGGGGGCATTGCCCCTCGATCCCGCCAGGGTGCTGTGCTGGACCCGCCAAGGGACGCTGCCCCCTAGACCCCCGCGAGCTAATCGGGTAGCTCAATCTCTGACATAGTCAGCGAAATGGAAAACAAGAAAGAATTAACTTCTGAAACATCTCTCTGCAAGGCACAATTCGAGTTGGATTCACGTCTAAAACTCATAGCCTCACTTAAATACAAGATCGAATAAAATTACAATTGAAAAGAGTTTTTTCGAATGGGATTGCCAAGAATAAAAACCTAACATTTTTCATTGACTTTAGGGCTATTTTGTAGTACTATATATAGACTCAAACCACTTCTCTCTCATTATTTTTCCTCTCATTTCTCCTCCCAAGCCGTGAGTTCTCTTCTCTCTAGCTAAACTCAAAATTTTTCACCCAAGATCTTTAGATCTACTCATCTAGAGTGATCTTTTCACCTTGGTCCTTTGAGAAAGATTGTAGATCTCATCAAGGACTTCCTTTTGGTCTAAATAGTTTGTGGTTTCGTCGCCAATGATTTTTGGGTCGTCATCTTTTTGCTCTAAGAGGTAAGGGTTTCTAGTTCTTCAATACCCTCATTTATAGATGGATTTGTGGTATTTTCTTTATATAAGTACAAAGTTTATATTTTTCATGCATATTGTGACTAATCATGAGATTGGAAGTTGGGGTTTGAAGAGTTGGGGTTTACTTGTTAGGTTACGATCTTGGGTCATGTGTTTGGGTGTAAAATTAACAGAAGTGTTGCAATAAAAAGTGTTTTTGTGAAAAGCCTTAATTTCTCTTAAAAACCCTAATTTGGATCATGAAGATAGATGAGGTTTTGCTTAAATTAAAAGTAGTATCATGAAATTGAGGCATTAAATTACACATGTACAAGTTTAATTGAGATTTTAAAGTGTTTGAAAATTTATGTAAAAGTTGCGATTGAACGCTCAATGTTGATGTTTTAAATTATGTCATAATATGAAACTAAACTTGAGGAAAAAAAATTACTAATGGTATGGATGATATGAGCTTTGTGATGAAATGATGATGTGGAGGTTTAAGGGTTGTATTGGATTATGCCGAATTGTATTGAATGGTGTTGAAATGGTTGTGTTGAATTTTGTTGTGTGTTGTGTGTTTTGTTGAATTGCATTGAGTTATGTTGAAATGTGTTGAGTTGTGTTGAGTTGAGTTGGGTTAGGTTGAGTTGAGTTTTGTTGGGTTGGGTTGGGTTGGGTTATGTTGGTACCCACGCAGGGAGTTAAAAAAGGTTTTTGGGGGCCCACGTCTTGCCGTATAATAGCCGGCAAATATGGGGGTGGTTTTGAATTAAAGGTTCCCAAATGCCCTGTTTAGGCTTATCGTTGGACGAATGTGGGAAAAATGTTTTTAGGTGTCAACACAGTCCTACCGTATAATAGCCGGCAAAAGTGGAAAAACAGATTGTTTTGAAAATGTTTTTGGGTGCCCACTTCCTGCCGTAAAATAGTCGGCAAATGTGGGGTTGGTTTTGAAAATGTTTTTAGGAAAAAAACATGATTTTTGAGGAAAAGGGTTTTTGGGAGTTCACTTCCTGCCGTATAATAGCCGAAAAAACGTGGAATGTTCCATGAATTGGGTGCCCGTTATCCCTCCGTATCAAGTCGACAAAAGGTGGAATGTGTTGTGAAATGTGTTGACGTCAATGGTGATATGTGTGACTTGTGATGAACTTGTAAAATTACCATTTGATGTGTAATTTGGTATGGAAGGGGAATGCATATAGAAATTATTTGAAAAGAATGGATAATGAAATGGTAACTGGATAAGGGGTTGGTGATAACGAATTCACCAGGTTGTTTGTAAGTATGAGGAAAGATTACAAGTTTTGTGTTGTAATTAATGAGAAAATTGAATGAAAAAGGTTTATTATTCTTGTGATATGTTGAATTAAAATTGGTAATGCAAATGTGGATGTGATGTAGCTGTTAGACAAGTAGGAGTTGAGGGTAAGAGAACTATTAGTGAATATAAAGGAGATTTGGATTTCTACTTTGACTTATAGCAAATATGAATAGACAGGTGGGAATGGAGTGTACGAGGGCTGTTTTGGAGTAGTAAGGGAACTTGAACTTGAGGTTATGGAGTTTTAATGAATGTATTTAGTAAAAAAGGAAAATGGGAATAAAAAGAAGAATATTAAAATGGAAATTAAATGATGAATATTTTGGAATTATTTAATAAATTCAAAATGATGTTGTTCCTTAAACATATTTGTTTTTGAAAAGGATTTATCGTTTTTATGATAATGAGGGATGATTTTTATGACTAAAAGCTCTCCTTAAATGTTCAAAGAAATTTTGAGAAGAGATACTCTACATATAATATTTTGAACTTACAAAATGTCACCTTACTATATGGTATCACCCTGCATGAATGATCATTTCTATCTATAGGATGGTTATTGTTTTAGAACTATGAGATTCCTACTGGGCAATTGTGCTCACCCCTTATTGTTTCATTTTCATCCAGGAAGAGAAGTCGGATTGATTGGTTGGAGGATTAAGAAGTTCACGTGCCTGTTATGTGTAATTTCATAGTAGATGTGAGAGAAATGAATTTTGGACATTGATGTTCGTAATTATTTATTTGTAACTCCGTAGCGGGAGCTTAGCATGCATTATTATTGTTGTTGTATTTATCATAAGAGATAACATGTACTATTATGTTTCTATTACTCAAGGGTAATAGATATTTCTTTTCAAAAAAAAAAAAAAGATCTAAATTAAAGGCTTTTGGTAATGATTTCGAGTAAATAAAAAAAAAAATAATTGGGGCGTGACACTGTCAAACCAGAATCCACAAATTGTTAGTCCTATTGCCTTTCAAATTCAAAACCCATCAGCCACCGGTTTCAAAAGTGATAGACCTTGAACTGGTATAGCTCCACTTAGCATCTACACAATCGCTGAAGTGGCTTTTACATCATTTGATTGGTGTAGCAAAGTCATTGAAATGGTTGCCCTTTTAGAGATTGGGTCAAATTGCTTCTGGGTTGAGGTGGGATTCTAAGTACTTAGTTTGCAAATGGTTGGTTTTGTACATTTGTATCAATAAATAATGGGTTTTTAAGACCAGACTATTTCTATGTCGTTATTTCCTTCCCCAAGTGCTCCATCTCAAAAATGGTGTTTCCCTATAGTTCTTTCTCCTACACCTGATATGTTGCTACTAGCTAAGGGTAGGGGATGCATACTCTTTGGCAGTCAGGAGGAGAAAGCTACAACAAAAGAGAAGAAAGCTAACAGGTATACTCCACTAATCACTGTAATCAGGTAGGAAGAATTAATTACCCTTAATGTTTCAATTAATATAGATATATATAGTGTAAATTTTGGAGGCTGAGCGGTGAATACATTTGTGTTGTTGGTGACTAGTTCAGTGTGGGTTTTGAGAAGCCAGTGTGTTGTGTTTTGGGAGTGTGGTGGGTATGTGCTGCATTTTGGCTGTGAGGCTAGTCTTGTGAACTCTGCTTTCATGGGACAAGGATCTGGGCTATACACTGCATTTGCAATTTTCAATCATTGGCAAAGTTGTATAAAAATGTATAAGTGATTGTATAAAATTAAAATTATATGAAAAGGTCACTGGATTATCTAGGGGGATGTAGCTAAGAGAGGAAGAGAATAGGAAAGAGACATGGAGATATAGGAGCTATGGGTAAAATAGATATTTGAAAAAAATCGTTGACATTATCCAATTTTGTTAGTTGACCTAACATTTGTCTTACGAAGAAGAAAATTGTAATGTGATCTGAAATGTTGAAGGGCAGGATGTATTTTCCATAACCACAAGGAGTGAATTTATAATTTACCCAAATATTTTCTAAATGAAAAGAAAAAATGAGTAAATAGAAGTAAACACCAATATAAAAGTTTTGACAGCTTTAATTGGAAGAAGACAAAAAAAGAAAAAGAATAAAAAAAGAGCATGAGATCAAAAAGGTCATACTTACCCTTGTGTTTTTCAGACATCCTTCGAAGACTTGGGTCTGCATACATGATTCATGATAAAGATAACTGTAAATAACTTAAATATGACATCTATAAAGATCAAGTGATAACACATTAGACTGCTTGTGCCATCAAAAAAATGTCAGTGACTAACTAAAGGATGAGAAATTTCAATTGCAGCATAAGGTGTTAACACACATAGAAACAAGCTTTTCCAAATTTAAATAATAAAATAAAATAAAAACTCAGCCAGCCTATCGATAATGGAAAGTCTAGAATTATAGTTAGTAAGTTATAATTATGAGAATAAGCTCATTTTAGTTTTCTCTTCTAGTCTTCCACGGAGGAAATGAAGGCAATTTTTTGTGTTTTATGTCGCATTTTTTTTGACATTTTTGTTTATTTTGAGGCTTATATAATGGTGTTAACAAAAAGAAATATAAGTTTTACAAAATAAACAATAGGGGAGTTACATTTTTTAAGAGCAACAAGAAAGGTAGAATTTAACCCCAAGCCTACACCCCACCTCCCTTACGGGTAATAAAATTTTACTAGTAAAATAAGGCAATCCAGTAGATAGGAAGAATACAGGATAATCATATAAGGTCTGATAAGGAATTTACAAAATGAAATTCATACAATTAAGAAAAGGGAAAATTATTTTGACCTCCCCTAAAATTTAACATACTCATTACCCCCTCGTTTTTCTTTAAAAAACATAAACCTCCCTTAAAGTCTAATAGATATTACATAGGTTGTCCTTGGGCACCAATACCATTTGGTTAATTAACAAAATGTGATATAAATAAATGGTTAAAAAAACTGTAATTTTGGGTATACCCTAACAAAAATGAAATGGCATATGTTCCCTACTTGTATATATTGACTCTATAAGTACAAATATTAAATAAATAAACTCGTACCATAACACTAGAATAGTTTGTATACCAACCACAATATAACTCAATTTCAGCAACTGAACCAATCTATTTGTTCTCACATTCTTTTACTAAACAAATGGTGTAAGTGCTAGAGGGTAGTAAACATTATAAGTAGGATTCTAAAGGATGTTTGTGTCTAAAACGAATCAAGGGGTTAGTGCATTAATTGCACCAAATCTCAGGATAGGGTCATTGTAATTTTCCATCAAACAAATCATAAAAACAAAGGGACATGGCACCATTACACTGCAAAAGGGACTACTATGTTCCTTCAAACATGCAAGGGACCACTGTTGTCGAATCTTGAATCATTTTGTTAAAATTATGAATCGTGAATTGTAAGATTTTTTTATTTAATATGATATATAACTTATTTTAAATCTCCCCTAACCACATTGCATCAATCTTGAATACATTGTTTCAAAGAACTTAAGTTTATAGACTACAATGCCTCCCAAAAAATCAAAAATAAAATGAATCCAATAAATCAAGCAAATTGGAAAGTCTACAACCATCTAATGACATCCCAAAAAATCAATGATCGGGCAAATACAGACTACATCCTTCAAAATATGCTACTCCCAAGAACAACCCCCCAAAAAAACCTAAACCTTAGAACATTATATTTTGCATTTTGATGGATCAAAAATCATATTAGACTAGATTAAGACATCTACAAACATAATCTTTTACTAGGATTGAACCTTCTTAGTTTTCCTTCTAAATTTGATATGGAAATCTTGTATACGGAACTCTAGGTTTGTTGGAAATACGATATAAATTTTCTTGAATAAATAAAACACAACCCCTTCTTAAAGGCACCAAGGAATCATCATTTTATTATTTTATAATGGAAAAAGTAGCACCTAAGAGAAAACAAGAAAGTTTCTAGATATGCATACAAACCCCTCTTAATTTCATCACAAGATGCCTTCATTTTGTGATATGTATCACAGCATTTGGCATCGTAATCGGTTGGAGTTCTACTCATGCACTTCATAGTGAGAAAGGAGACTACAAGAAATTACACTTTCCATGACTAACGTTTTGGTGGCGAAAAGTACCATATTTGGTCACTAAAATCTTTTTGCAACCAAAATGTTTTGGTCGCGAGTTGCTCACTAAAGCCTCATCACAGATAGTTTTCTGCGACCAAAATTATAGTTGGTCGCTAAAAGGGACCATGGGTGACCAAATAATTGGTCG
Organism: Camellia sinensis; assembly: GCF_055761805.1. Taxonomy (NCBI): domain Eukaryota; kingdom Viridiplantae; phylum Streptophyta; class Magnoliopsida; order Ericales; family Theaceae; genus Camellia; species Camellia sinensis. The sequence goes on from NC_138965.1 coordinate 92,384,075, forward strand.
CGGAAAGTCCAAACCATATTAGCAAAAGTGTAACTTTTAGTGACCAAAGTTATAGTTGGTCGCCAAAAGTCAGTGCCTTCATCCAAAGAAAAATATTCTTTTGTGTTGCCTAGGAGTTGAACTCCTGACCAAGAAGTCACTCTCCATGCACCCAATCCACTCTGTCAGTAACATGCTTGTTGTTCACATTTGGCAGAGAAAATATATAGCCCATAAAAATTGGGTTATATATTATTTCATAAAACCTTCAATATCTAAATAGAAAAATAGAATGTAATTACAGTAGTACCCATTTTTTAAAATTTATCCCACCATAACTTTCCGCGACCAACTTATTTTTTGGTCGCCAAACGGTGATCTTCCGTGACCAAATTTGTAGTTGGTCACCAATAGTTAAGTCATTCGCGACCAACTTATTTTTTGGTTGCCAAAAGGTGATCTTTCACGACCAAATTTGTAGTTGGTCGCCAATAGTTAAGTCATTCGCGACCAACTTATTTTTTGGTCGCCAAAAGATGACCTTCTGCGATCAAATTTGTATTTGGTAGCCACCAAAAAATTGTGGGTCGCGAAAACATACCCAACAGCAACCAAAAAAATTTTAGTCGCAGAAAGTGGACTATTTGCGACCAACTCAAAATAGGCGGTCACCAAAAGTGTTTTTTCTTGTAGTATATTATTACTTCATGATTTCAAAGAAAATTCAAGAGGGGAACATAAAAACTCTCCAAACACTTTTGAGATGAAACAAAAAACTTTGCATTAGCAAATTTTAATCTTTGGATTTAATCCATAAACCCATGACTCATCCTTAACTAAGAAAAGATGCTAACAGCTACTATATCACCTATAACCATTCCAAAGGCTCTGAACTATGAATAACTGTACCTTTTCATATATGTCGAGTAGAATAGGACATGAATTTGAGTTCGTTGCCAAAATACGTTCCAAGTTCTTGTTCAAAGAGGACAAACCCGTCAAAGTTGAAGCATTTTTTATATCTTCAAAGATGGAGAACACAAGGGTAAAGGTAAACAAATAAACCAGATAACACAAACATAAAAATTAAAAGGAAGAAAGCCAAAGATGTTGCGAAAAACCAATCGCTACTTGCCTTGTTATGTGGTAACATTTGAACAACACTTTTTGAAGGGTCTATCATATATAGGATATAAGTATACTTACTAAAGAAAAGAAATAAAAAATAGAAACGAAAAACAACGAAGTCACTAGGTGCGATCAAGCAACTTCATTTATTAAGAGAAAAATCTTCACACTAAACTGTTTGAACTGGAAGAAGCTAAAGAAGATGCTCCTGCCAAAGAGAAGAGCAACAAATTTGAGCAGAAAATATCAGAAAGACAAAATCAAAAACAATTAACCCAAAGCATGCATTAGTTACACTAAGCCATAAAAACATCAATTTGCAACATAGGTTAAAGTTGTTAAAACAAAAACAATTAGACCATAGCAAACATTAGTTAAACTAAAACCCAAAAACATCAATTGCAACATATATTGAGATTGTTGACTTAAGCTGCATAGAGAGCCTTTATCAGAATATATGCACACAAATGGGGAGACTGAGAGAACTGTCAACAATGAAAGCTTTTTAGTGCTAAATCAAGCATGAAAAAGTAAGTAACAATTTTTGTCTTCCCAAAATAAATACATAATGATGGCATTGGAATTACCAATATCCAAACAGAAAATACCACATGATTGAAGAAATTTTCACATGAGCAAAAGTGCAATATATTTATTTCGAACAATTTTATTTCACTAAAATTGGGTTTCCAACAAGTTTCAAGTTGGACACAAATGCCATGTAAGGTTTCCGAGAAAATCAAAGATATCGAAATTTTAAAAAAGCATCAGGCATATAATAAAGTATATTCAAAGTGAGAGAAAGAGTGGGAAGGGAAGGAATCAAATATTGACCTCCGCCACCAAAAGAACGAGGCATGACTCCTTATCGACAAGGAGAATGTTTTCAAAAATTGCAGATTACACAGGGTACTTTTGGGATTCTACCAGCCTAGTTCTTTTCAATTAGAGAATCATAAGATCCTAATATATGTGTATATAACAATTTTTATGATTAATGAATAATATCAAAATTCATAGAGAATGAGCTACAATTAAATTAAACTATCATGAAAAGCAAAATTAATCAAATAAACATTCACAAAGTAACCAAAATAAACTTGCGGATGTAACTCAAGTGGTAGAGCTCTATGTTGGGTCGGTGGACCCTGATAAGTATTGTTCACTCAATCCTACTGTTCACTCAAACACTGGGTCTGTGACGCCCTCAAAATAATAGATAAAACCCATCTCATTAGATATGCATTGATATAAGATAAGCTAACCATTTCTTATTTATCAGAGTAATTCTACAACTGTATTACATGTTAACAACAAAAGCAAATGCCCTAAGGGCTTACAGCTTTCCAAGTTAACACTTGGTTACAAAAAAGAAGAGTACTAACTCAATACATATTAAGCCCTTGGCTTGAATTTACATGTAATACATCAAAATAAATAAAAGAAGAGTCTTCAACTCTCATCAACATCCAAGCTATGTCCTTGGAGGTGGCATACTACCTGTACCTGAAAATAATGTCCCATAAAGGGTGAGCCAACGCCCAGTAGAGATATGCTAAACACAGTATGAGCAATAACTAAGACATTAGCAATTGATAAATGTTCAGTTTCCATAAACCAATTCATAACTCAGTCTCATTTCATTTCAGTTTCCATTTCTTATCAATTTCACAATTCACATCAATGGCTCAGAACCTGGCCAATCCTTTATATGAGACAATGACTCATATTAAACATTTCCCATTTTTCAATAGATGAACATATTAGTTGTATCAACATTTCAACAGATAAGCATACAAGCTGTATCCATATTTCAACAGATATGCATATTAGCTATATCAACACTTCCAATGACAAGCATATGAGCTGTATCAACACTTCCAATGACAAGCATATGAGCTGTATCAACACATTATCTGACAAGCATATGAGCTGTGTCAGTGGAGTCCATCCCCTATCTCCTCCCAAACAACATCCGGTTTAGAGGTCCATCCCCTATCTTCCCCTAAACCGTGGAGTACATCACCTATCTCATCCCACACACATGCAATGCATATATACACAATGGTCATATATACAATCAATCAATACATAACGTTAATGTATTCTATCACCTGTCATACTCTGTGACATATCCAATTGATTAGTTTTAGTTTTCCTAATCATTATGCATTGTCTACAACAATCAAAACTACCCTCTACCGGTAGCCCAAACAATTATTTCTAAACAGATAATAAAAGCTTCAACAGATAAAATATCAATGTTTTCAAAAGTGAGCGATTAACAAATCTGACTCCACTATTCAACCATATAATGACGCAATTTCATTATTTCCAACTCAATTCCATATGACTACAATTTTCCCAAATTAATTATACCAACTAATTTATTCAACAACTTGGGGTTTTTTACCTCACTTCCCAATATTGGCCCAATGGCCTATATATTAACAACCAACAACAAAATCATTATTTTGAAACCCGAAATACATATTTTTTGAATCAAAATAACAAAGCCCCTTTTCAACATTTTCAAACCCTAACTTCCCAAAATCAACCATTTAACAAAATACCCAAATATCTAGGTCAAAACCCATAGTTGTGAGTAGGAATCCCTACCTCAAAAGATGGGACCCAAAGAAGAAGATGGTGAAAACGAAGTTGCTTCAAACCACGAGTTCCTCGGATCAAAAGATAGCCCTCGATGATCAACAACCTTTTTGTAAAGACCAAAGGTGAGGAAAACACCCTAGCTAGATCAATATCTAGAGAGAAGGCAAGGTTTTAGAGAGAGGAGCTCTCAAATGGCTTTTTGGGAAAGTATGAGAGAGAGAGAGAATGTAAAAAGTGATTTTAAAATGCCCAGCTGCCAACTGATATACGACATTCCCGCTCGAGCGGAAAACACAACGCTCGAGCATCAAGAACAAAAACTAGGTCCGCTCGAGCGCATAAAGGCCCGCTCGAGCTCCAAGACACAAGAATAAAGTAAATCCGCTCGAGCGCGAAAACCAGTCCGCTCGAGCGTAGATTTTCCCCTCCCAGAACTTACACCCAAAGGTACTACCCGCTCGAGCGCCAAGGTACCCGCTCGAGCGCCACCGCTCGAGCGCAAAGAAACCCGCTCGAGCGTGAAAAACACACCTGCAGAAGTTTTGCAAGGACACGAAAAACTGGGAGTGTGCAATCTCCGCTCGAGCGCAAGAAGGCCCGCTCGAGTGGACCTTCTAAAATCTGGGCAACAAAGAATTGAAACCAAGGCCAAACCAACCTGTAACAACTCTGCCCAAAACATCCTAAAACTCAATCAAGTGGAATTAAAGGATGACAACAAGGTGTACCACTACCAACATCACGGAACCGAGTCCGGAATACAACAAAACAGTAAAGGGACAACCGGGATCGCTATAGGGTCCAATGGGGGGTTTTGGGTACTTTCGTAATTCTTATGTGCTTTTGTGTAACCCTAATTCTATACTTATAAATAGATGAGGGGGCACCTCCTTTAGGTTAAGAGAGAGTTGTGTTTTTCTGATCATAGTGAAAACCGCAACAGTCGTGGATGTAAGCCTATTCTGGGGTAAACCATGTAAATCCTTGTGTTCTTCTGTGTGTGATTTGTTTGATTCGTTAATTTCGTTCTTGTTTTTTATTTCGTGTGTCACCGATCTTGGTTAGGAAGGGTCAATTCCTAACAACTGGTATTAGAGCATTGGTTCGAGTGGGAGCGATGGCTATAGACGAAAAGGTTAGAATCGATAAATTCAATGGCATAGATTTCAAATTTTGGAAGATGCAGATTGAAGACTATATGTATCAGAAAAAACTATATGAGCCTCTTTCAAGGACGAAAAAAGAAAAGATAAAGGACGATGAGTGCACTCTTCTTGATCGCCAAGTGCTAGGTGCTATACGTTGTCTTGTAACGTTGTGTTTAACATAATGAAAGAGAAGACTCTAGCAGGTCTCATGGCGGCACTCTCAAACATGTATGAAAAACCCTCTGCCTCAAAAAAAGTTTATTTGATGCATAGATTATTTAATTTGAGGATGATAGAAGGTGCTTCGATGGTTGAGTATCTGAACAAATTCAATATTGTGGTAACACAATTGAGTTCTGTATCTATCAAATTTGATGATGATGTTAGGGCTTTGATTCTTCTATCTAGTTTGCTAGAAAGTTGGAATGGTACTATAACAGTAGTAACTAATTCTTCAGGAAAAGAAAAGTTGAATCACAATGATATTCAAGATTTAATTTTGAGTGAAGAAATTTGCAGGAGGGAAATAGGGGAAATATCAGGTTCTGCCTTGAATACAGAAGCCAGAAGAAGATCAGCAGGAAAAAACCCGAACCACAACAGATCAAAATCCAAACATAGAAGCAAGTCAAGAACTGGAGAGGGACAGAGTTGCTGAAACTGTGGAAAGAAGGGACATTGGAAGGGAGATTGCCTGACATTGAATAAGAACAAAGGTGATCAAAATCAGAAGTCCACTAATGCTGCAATGGAGGAGATTTATTATGCTTTGATCTTGAGTATTGACAGCCCTCTTGAATCTTGGATTTTAGATTTTGGGGCATCATTCCATTCTACTTCACAGAGGGAAATCATAGACAATTACATTGGTGGTGATATCGGGAAGGTTTATCTGGTTGATGAGGAACCTTTGAAGATTGTGGGTAAAGGGGATGTAACAATCAGGTTACCAAATGGATCTGGTTGGAAGATACAGAATGTCAGACATGTGCGTGGTCTAAAAAGAAGCTTGATTTCTGTTGGACAACTTGATGATGAAGGTCATGTTGTAACCTTCATGGTTGGTTTGTAGAAAATCACCAAAGGAACCATGGTTGTTGCTTGTGGTAAAAAAGAATACACCCTTTACATGACTACAAACAATAGGAATGCAATAGCAGTTGCTGGTGAGAAGGAAGACTCAAATCTGTGGCACCAAAGGCTTGGGCATATAAGTCAAAAAGGGATGAAGGTACTTGCATATAAGGGAAAACTGTCAAATTTGAAATCGGTGGACATTGACTTTTATGAGGATTGCATCTTCAACAAACAAAAGAGGGTCAATTTTTCAAAGGATGGCAGGAAACCGAAGTCAGAAAAATTAGAGTTGGTTCATACAGATGTGTGAGGACCTACACCAGTTTCATCTCTTGGAGGGTCATCATACTATGTTACCTTTATCGATGACTCAATGAGAAAGGTATGGGTTTATTTTTTGAAACATATATCTGAAGTTTATACTACTTTTAAGAAGTGAAAAGCCTTGGTGGAGACTAAAATAGGTCTAAAAATTAAGTGCTTGAGATCAGATAATGGAGGGGAATATGAGGATAATGAGTTCAAGAAATATTATGCAGAAAGTGGAATTAGAATGGAGAAGACTATTCGAAAGACACCTCAACAGAATGGCATTGTAGAATGCATGATCAGAACTTTGAATGAACGTGCTAGATGTATGAGGATACTGGCCAGATTACCAAAGATGTTTTGGGCAGATGTAGTTAACATTGCAGCATATCTGATTAACCGTGGTCCATTTGTTCCATTAGATGGAGAGTTACCAGAAGAAGCTTGGAGCGATAAAGAGGTAAATCTTTCTTTTTTGAAGGTATTTGGTTGTGTTTCATATGTGCATATAGATTCTTCTGATAGAAATAAACTTGATCCTGAATCTGTTAAATGTACTTTTATTGGGTATGGCATTGATCAATTTGGTTATCGGTTTTGGGATGATAAAAATCAGAAAATAATCAGAAGTAGAATGTCATATTTAATAAGAAAGAAATGTATAAAGATAGGGATAAGTTTGCATGTGAATCTGAATTTGGTACTTGTCATGAGCATGTTGAGTTAGAGGAGATTAGTGAGAGTGATTTGAATAGTAGGATTCCGAATAATCCTGAAAAACTTATTCCACAAACTGAGCCACATACTCCTACTCCTAAGTTGAGACGGTCAGAAAGAGAGTCTAAACCTACACAGCGCTGGTCTCCATCTTTACATTATATATCGTTGTCTGATGGGGGTGAACTTGATAGTTATGATGAGGCTTTGCAGGTTGATGATTCAATTAAGTGGGAGTCAGCTATGCAGGATGAAACGAATTCACTCATGGCAAACCAGATATGGGAGTTGACTGAATCACTTGTGGGTAAGAAAGCTTTGCATAACAAGTGGGTTTACAGGGTCAAATAAGAACATGATGGGAGTAAATGCTACAAGGCCAGATTGGTTACAAAGCGATTTCAGCAAAAAATAAAGGGTTGACTACACTGAAATTTTCTCTCTAGTTGTGAGGTTGACCACTATCAGATTGGCGCTGGGAATTGTGGCTGCTGAAGATTTGCATCTTGATCAAATCGATGTGAAGACGGCTTTTCTCCATGGTGATTTGGAGGAGGAAATTTACATGAAGCAACCACAAGGTTTCTTGGCACGTGGCAAAGAGGAGTTTGTATGCATACTTCAAAAAAGCTTGTATGGTTTGAAACAGGTCCCAAGGCAATGCTACAAGAAGTTTGATGGGTTTATGTGTAGTAGCAGTTTTACAAGATGTCAAGCAGATCATTGTTGTTATTTCAAGAGGTTTGACAAAAGTCATATTATTTTGCTCTTATATGTTGATGATATGCTTATCACAGAATCTAGCATTAAAGGGATAAAAAGATTGAATAAACTTTTGTCCAACAAATTTGAGATGAAGGATCTTAGAGTTGTAAACAAAATCCTTGGTATGAGGATTCGTAGGGACAAGGCAAATGGTATTTTGAAGTTGTCACAAGCTGAGTGTGTCAAGAAAGTTCTCAAGAGGTTTAGCATGGATGGTGCGAAACTAGTGAGCACTCCATTGGCTAGCCACTTCAGAGTTACCAAAGTGCAGTCTTCAAAGACTAAAGAAGAGCAAGCTTATATGAAAGATGTTCCATATGCTTCAGCTATCGGTAACATAATGTATGCTATGGTTTGTACTAGACCAAACATTGCACATGCAATGAGAGTGGTTAGTAGGTACATGAGTAATCCAGGCAAACTGCATTGGAAGGCAGTGAAGTGGATCCTTAAATACTTGAGTGGTACTACAGACATGGCACTTTGTTTCAGACAAACCGACATCGGGTTACATGGTTATGTTGATGCAGACTTGGCTGATGATATGGATAACAGAAAGAGTACTACTGGTTATGTTTGCACTTTGGGTGGCACAATAGTGAGTTAGATTTCATTATTATAGAAGATTGTGGCCCTTTCTACAACAGAGGCTGAGTATGTTGCTATTACTGAAGCTGGGAAGGAGATGACTTGGTTACAAAATTTCCTAGCAAAGTTAGGTAAGACGCAAGAGATGAGTATTTTGCATAGTGTCAGTCAAAGTGCTATTCATCTTGCAAAGAATATAACTTTTCATTCTAGGATGAAACACATTCAGCTACGATACCATTTCATTCGTTCACTTGTAGATGATGGAGTCTTGTCTCTTGAGAATATCCAAGGCAGTAAGAATCCAGCAGATATGTTGGCCAAGACAGTCACCATTGACAAACTGAAGTTGTGTGCAACTTTAGTTGGCCTTTAAGATTGCTGAAGGAAGATCGAGTTGTTGCGGCGTTCCTCTATGTGACGAAGATGAAGAGCTTATGTTATCAGGTTCCAAGTGGGAGATTGTTGGGTCAGTGCATCCTAATAAGTACTGTTCACTCAACCCTACTGTTCACTCAAACACTGGGTCCAATGGGGGTTTCGGGTGCTTTCGTAATTTCCATGTGCTTCCGTGTAACCCTAATTCTATACTTAAAAATATGAGGGGGCACCTCTTTTAAGTTAAGAGAGAGTTGCATTTTTCTGATCATAGTGAAAACCACAGTAACCGTGGACGTAACCCTATTCTGGGGTGAACCACGTAAATCCTTGTGTTCTTGTGTGTGTGATTTGTTTGATTCGTTAATTTCTTTCTTGTTTGTTATTTCATGTCTCACCGACCTGGGTTAGGAAGGGTCAATTCCTAACACTCATACAAAATTTGTAATTTATGAATTATAAAGTTTAGTATGAGAAGAAAAATGGCTTGATCCTTGCATTCTCATTTGTTTTCCATGCTCACTAATACTAACACAAAGCAATTGAATTTAAGTAACATTCAAATCATTAATTAACAAATAAAACAAAATAGAGAAAGATAGCAATTCATGTTAACATTCACATCCTTTCTTAACAAAAACAACAAAGACGGCAAAATAATGGAAGAGAACAATTTAAATTAACATTCACATCATTTCTTAACAAATAAATCAATCAACATTGGTGATAAGTCACCATCTTTTCCAAAGTTGTCAACATTGTCACAATCATCATTGTTGGAGATATCGGCTCCATGAGCATAATCATCAATTTATTTATATTCCATGCGCAAATAACACCACAATAGTTGCACTTCACTTTTTCAAGGCAGTTCCTAACCAAGGTTCCATCTTTGACGCGAGGCATTTTTGTCCTCTTTTTTAGAGCACGCTACACCAATCAATAGTCAATACTCAAATTGGAAGAGGGATAAATCCAATACATTCAAAGCCCTTTGGAAATGACAGTGTATTGGATTTATCCCTATGTGATGCATCTAATAAGAGTATTGACAATTGATAGGGTAAAGTTTTTTTCCTTTGGACTTATCTCTAATATTTCTGGGTACTAGAAATTCATTTTGAAGGCTATGGTTTCAACATGGCTTTCGTTGGGTGGCTAATACGTAACATCCATATTACACAAGAAAGCTTTGCGTTGTTATTACGTTGCGCTTGGGTTTTTCAGTTTTAATCTACGTTTTATGCTTTCAAACTTTCGGCTTCTTGTCCATGTTTATAGTTTTAAACGTCATCTCCTCTCACAGGTTTGTGAGATAATTTTGTTATCCTCAAAATTAAATTTGCAAGTGATGGTTTGAATTTATTAGTAAATTTTGGATAAAAATCTTGAACATTCTATAGAATACTTAGTTTTGAAGTTTACATCAATATGTGGAGGTATCCCCATATCTATATCCAATTTTTTGACACAGTCCCTGTATCCGATAATTAGAACAATATGCGAATCCTTCTGACTCTGGGATGCATAGCCATATTTGACAACTGGACCCAATCCAGGTAACATAGGAGCGAGGCACAAGACATGGAGCCAAAGCAAGGTGCACAATGTTTAACATGGGCAAATAATTAAAGTTTCAACATAAACAAAACACGAAGGATTAAACAATTGAAAACATAAATACCAACAAAAGAATACAACACATTTAATTAATAGAATTGAGTTAAATGATAAATATCACAACTCACTCACAGGGCAATAGGCAACCAATCAATAATGCAATTCACAAACACATAAATTCATAATTCACAAATGTAATTAGTTCATACAACACACCAGCAAATGAAACAAAAATGTTCATGCTACAATACATCAAACCTTAAAAAAAATAAAAATAAAGTGAAGAATATGAATTTAACAACCCTAACATGAAGAAAAGAAAAATAAACAAATAAATAAAACTGGAACCCACCTAAATAGAAATAGAAGAATAAAACAAAACTAGGAAACACATAACGATGAAAATACAAGCAGAGATACTCACACATTTGGGTCTGAAGTCGAACGTATGTTCTTCGATTCTCTTTCTTCAAACAAGAGAGTTTCTCTTGTATTATTGGAGCGTTGTTGTTGGGCTTATTCGGCCCATCCATTCCCGAGCCTATTTCATTTCATTTCGTTTTATTGGTCTAAATTATTTATTTTACTGATTCAGGAATTTAGTTATTTTAGTGTTTTTTTATTTTTAATTATTTTATGAGATGAAAAAAATTGTGTGCTTGACATGATTTGTATTTTTTTTTAGTTGAATACGTGGTTCTATGAAAAAAAAAATTATCTAATGTACAAGATGTGACATTTTATCTTATTAACTACTCTAGATTTTTTTTTTTTTTTTGGGGGGGGGGGGAGGGGTCTATTTTAACCAAAACTAAACATCCCAAACAAAGCCTTGGGGTTGATAAGATAATTCATAGACATTGATAAGTATACGATTGAATTGTTTCTATTTTATACGTAACATTATGAGAGCAGTTTGGGTGTGCAACCCATTAAAGGTTGAACATCATATGCGACCTAATTATTTTCCCTTGGATTACAAACAATTGATTAGGACCATTGAATTGTTTAATGGTAGAAAATGGGAAGCGTCAGCAACTGGTTTACTCTCTCTCCTATTTTCCTCTCACTCCTCCACAATGATTATCCTTCTCTTTCTCTCTTTTTCCGTCTCTCACTCCTTCTCCTCCTCCTCCTCCTCCTCCTCCTTTGCTGCACTCACCATCTCTGTGTAACCCTTAATTTCACCCTATTGAGTTCCAGCCACAACGGGACTACAAGCCTCTGTTGGCTTCCATCGTTGAAGTGAAGTTGTTCTCTCAAACCAGATAGATATCAGTTATCTCTCTATCTCTCTCCCTCTCTGTATTTTCCCTCTTCACTTCAATGATTTCCCTCAACTAAAGCCTCATCCAAACTCTAACCCCTCTACCACTCCTGAAACTCAAAATCTCTTCATCTGCAACAATAATCCCCCATTTTTCTCTCTCTCTCTCAAATCAATTTCTGAGAAGCCCTAAAAATCTCTCTCTTAATTGATTTTTTGCATGCACCGACTTTCTATTTTTTTTCTGATTGATCAATTTTCCCATCTCTTTCACGCTTCTAAAATCAATTCTATTTCTGCTCCTTGTAGTCATAGTTTCATTTTCCAAGTTAATTGTCGAATATGTGGTGTGCTTTAATAATTCAAAACACACACATGCACAGTTGCATTGCATAGTTAGTTTGTTAACCCAACTCTATTTGTACAAGCACAAAGGGAAGAAAGGAGAGAATTGATATTGACGAACACAAGAAGAAAAAAGGGGAAAAAAATGACAAAATGAATGAAGAAAAATAAATGTATGAAGGGGGTGGGTAATTGTTTGTGTTGGGAAGGACATTGTCAATTCTTCTTTAATGGGTTTAATCGGCTATATTCTTCTCTATTTGGTGATAATGGGTTTAATGTATTTTTTGAAAAATATATGATTTTAATGCTTATAGATTTTTCATGTTATGGTGATTTGGTTAGAATTTAATTCAGTTCATGACTATTGTTGAATTTAACAAATGGAATGTGTGGAAAATCAATGACATATTCTATGTGAAGAAAAAGTGATATTATTGTGTTGTTCAACATTACTTGAATTGAGATCTTTTAATCTGTTGCTGGTGTATCTTAATTCCACAGTCTACTAATTTATTGTCATTGTTGAATTAGTAAGCTTTTGGTTTCTATAATTTTTGGATTTCGGCTAGACTTTTCTATATTGTTCATTTTGAATAAAGAACTTGGAAATATTATCAAATATCAGGGGCCCTTGCTTGGTTTTGATTGTCACGGCCCAAAATAATTCAACATGAATCACACACACCAATGAACATTCACTAAACAATAACAATAATCCTTCCATCTTCACATATTTAATAAATGAGTTTAATACAAAAGTTCCACATGCGGTATACATTCAACAAAACAAATGAATCCATGAATCCATAGCATGTGAAGCATCTAGTCTCAAAATAATAAAATGTCCTTAAGGGCCTACATCTTCGAAGGCAATAGCCCGGTTACACAAAATGGTCTCTCGGACCCATACACATTTAGCCCTTGGCTTTACAAAATTCACAACACATATAAGAGAGCTATTTACTCGTCACAAAATATCCACGCCCTCAGTTCGACGGGATCACTACATCTTTACCTGCACCAAAGTCCCATAGGGGTGAGCATCAAGCCCAGTAGAGAATTCTCACAAAGTATATACAGTTATGCAATTCTCAATGTAAATGCAAAGGCCAATGCCATAAATGCCCTTTTTAAAGAAAATTTCATTTCATGCTCTTCTCAAAGATTTCCATTTTTCAATAAAAGCTTGCAAACTCAACACCCTTCAAACTTTCAATTTTTATCAACAGGGGCGGTAAATACGGCACTGCTAATCCCTAGGCTGATGTCTGTAAGTAGACTCTACGAGTGCTACCAAACTGTCATTTTTACTGGTATTAACCGGAAGGCTCGACACCTATCCGTGTGGTTTTCTGGTCTTTCACTATGGACACTAAGGCCAACTTATCAAGTTCAACTACACCCCATATCTGGACTTACCATGTATTTACCCCATAACACATTTCCATAGTTCTTATTACAACATCATTATCTTTCATGAAATAAATATCTTTAATCAAAATTTGCAATGCAAAACAATAATTGAATGAATATGCAATGCCAGGATCCTTTCCATATCTCATAACATTTGTCCAATTTCAAATGGCTTAATGCCAATACCAAGCAACTACCTTTCTCATTTCTCAACCTCAACATTAATTCACAAAAAAAAAAAAAAAAAAAAACCATGTGTCTTCAACACACAACAACACTTTTCCCATCATGTACAATTGTAATCAATTTAGCCTCTTCAAGGTCATATGAGACGTTTTCGAACATAAATCTCTCAAGGTTATAATTTTCACAATTCATAGTACACAAGGATTTCCCATCCCTCAACTATACACACTCAATTATTTAGTAACAATGCTAAAATAATTCTCATGGCTCATATATCAAGAAGGTTTTCTATTTAATAAAAACAAATAATAAAAGTTACACTTCCTCATTTATCCTCTTGACACAAGATAATAAAGAATTTCATAAGCACTATTCTTGTCTTCCAAAATCCCCAAATTTCTAGGGTTTTCATCAAAAACCCAACATCCTTCCATTTCATGGTGAAACCCAAATCAAAATTACGTTTTCTTGAGTTTGTAGAAAGAACATTCTCATGGATAGGAAAAAGATTGAGATCAAAACCTATTTCTTCAAAACTTTCTCTTCATTTGGAGCAAAACCAAAATCAACACAAAAATTACATGAAAGCTTTTAAATCATCATATATATAGCACACCATGTTTATATAACTGAAGAAATCCCTACCTCAAGCTCGATAAAGAAGATGATGAAAACCCTAGCTTTGATAGAAGATTCTTCAATCTTCCACCACACCAAGAGGAGCTCTAGTTTGAACTTCAATAGTAGAAAGAGATGATGATGATCTTGACTCAAGATTTACAAGGATCAAAGTGTTTTGGTTGTTTGAGAAGGTTTTCTAGAGAGAAGGAGGAGAGAAATATGGTTTAGAGTGAGAGAGGAAAGCCCTAAAAATGATATAGATTCGGCCAAAAGGGATAAAAAAAAAAAACAGAGATTCGGATTTGCCAGTGTCCTGCACGTGTGACTCCCAACCCCGCATGTGCGGCCCTCCTGCACGCACCTTGCTCCACACCTGGAATTTAAGTAGAATGCAACACACCCTAGCTCCCCTCCTCCCGCACGTGCAGCTTGGCCTCCCGCACGTGCAGCCCAACCCCATACATGCGGCCCTGGGCCCCCGCACGTGCGGCTCTGGCCTAGCAGCCCAGAAAATTCCTACTTTGCTCTCGGGCACTCCGGACCTGACCCTGCAGTTCTCGGAAGGAGGAAGCTTCAACACTGAATGAGGACGAGAATAAGAATTACATTGAGAAAAAAAACCCTTCGGTCACCACATTCCCCAAACACTCAACAAGGCTCTAATTTCACCCGACACTCTATTAGGGTAATTTCAAGGTTAAGCAAGGGAAAGCGAAACTAGCGACACACCCGGTCATCACAACTTCCCCACCATAGGAAATTTCGTCCCCGAAATTTAAATACACTCGCCAATCAATAGAGTTTTAACAACTGTAATCATTTTAACAACATTAACAACTTGCAACAACTATATTCAACCAACATTTTCCATTCTTCTCATCATCATTTCATCAAAGCCACATTTGTTTATACAAGACATATGATATAAAACATCTATAGCAAAACATCATTCACTAAAATTAACAATAAATATAACCACATGCGGTCAACACTTTAACATTATCCCCTTCATCACTAGGGGACATTACAATTAAAATAAAACAATTAGGCACCCTCAAATAAGTCTGGATACTTGGAGCGGACTTCCGCCTCCCTTTCCTAAGTCACTTTTTCAATCCCATGGTGTCTCCACAATACCTTCACTAACGGTATAGTTTTGCCTCGTAGCACTTGTTCTTGGGTGTCCTAGATTTGAACCAGTCGCTCCTCGTAGGAGGCATCCTCATCTACTTCCAAATCAACTCAATCAAACACATGAGAAGGGTTGGGTTTGTACTTCCTAAGCATTGACACATGAAACACGTTGTGGACCCTTGAAAGTTGTAGCGGTAAAGCTAACCGATATGCCACTTCCCCAATCCTCTCCAATATCTCGAAAGGCCCAATAAACCTCGGTGACAACTTTCCACTCTTGCCAAATCCCATTAGGCCCCACCTAGGTGAGATCTTAAGAAAAACATGATCGCCCACTTTGAAGGATAAGGGTCATCTCCTCCTATCGGCATAACTTTTTTGTTGGCTTTGAACCGTAGCTAATCTCTTGCGAATGAGGGCAACCTTCTCAGTTGTCTCTCTAACAATCTCCAGACCCAACAACGGTGCATCCCCCACCTCGGCCCAACAAACTGGCGATCTACAAGGTCGGTCATACAAGGCCTCAAATGGTGCCATCTCGATGCTAGCCTGGTAACTATTGTTGTAGGCGAATTCAATCAAAGGTAAGTGCCTCTCCCAAGACCCCTTGAAATCTAGGACACAAGCTCTAAGCATGTCCTTTAAAATCTGAATTGTGCGTTCCGATTGCCCATCGGTTTGAGGGTGATAAGCGGTGCTAAAGGTCAACTTGGTTCCCAATGCCTCTTGAAGGCTTTGCCATAATCGAGCGGTAAAACGAGGATCTCTATCTAACACAATGGTTACCGGGACCCCATGAAGTCGAATTATCTCCCTCACGTACAACTCTGCCAAATTCTCAACTGAATCACCGGTACGCATCGGGATGAAGTGTGAGGACTTAGTTAGTCTATCAATAATTACCCAAATGGAGTCATTGACCCGCTGCGTTCTAGGAAGCCCAACTACGAAATCTATGGTAACGTGCTTCGACTTTCACTCAGCTATAGGTAAGGGTTGTAACAAACTCGCTGGTCTTTGATGCTCGGCCTTCACCTGTTGGCAAGTGAGGCACTTGGACACAAAGGATGCGACATCCCACTTCATACCCCTCCACTAGAACTGACGGCTAAGGTCACGATACATTTTGGTGCCTCCCGGATGTACCTCAAGGCGTGAGTGATGGAACTCTCGAAGCACTTCTTCTCTACAAGATTCAGGCACGAAAAGATGATCTAGGTAACGTACACTCTCATTCGAGTGAATGTCCAAACCCGTCTCTTCCTTCCCGTCGGAGATTCTATTACGAATTAACTCTATCTCCCGGTCTCCTTGTTGCGCCTCTACAACTTTGCAAATCAAGATTGGTTGAGCACTCAAAGTGAATAATGTTGCACCCACTTCGGACTCACCCAATTGCAATTCAAACTTACCGACTTGACCCAACATAATCCACTCTCGAATGGCCACACTCGCCAAGATACTCACGGTTTTTTGGCTCAAGGTGTCGGCACTACATTGGCCTTCCCCGGGTGATAGTGTAACTCAAAATCGTAGTCTTCTAAAAACTCCATCCGCCTCCGTTGACGTAGATTCAAATCTTTTTGGGAAAATAAATACTTCAAGCTCTTATGGTCGGAGAAAACCTCGAACTTCTCACCATAAAAGTAATGCCTCCAAATTTTTAAGGCAAACACCACTGCGGCTAACTCTAAGTTGTGGGTAAGGTAATTCTTCTCATGGGTTTTCAATTTCTGTGAGCCATAGGCGACAACCTTCCCCTCTTACATCAAAACACACCCAAGCCCATTCCGAGACGCATCACAAAAGACGGTGTACCCCAAACCTCTCTCTGGAATGATCAACATCAGTACCGTGGTCAACCTAATTTTGAGTTCTTGGAAAGACTTTTCACAAGCCTCACTCCATACAAACTTTACCCCCTTTCTAGTCAACCTAGTCAAAGGCGTGGCTAATCTAGAGAAGTCCCTCACAAAACGCCGGTAGTACCCCGCCAATCCCAAGAAACTTCGGATCTCAAAAACATTTTTGAGTTGCTCCCAATCCTGTACAGAGTCTATCTTCGAAGAATCTACAGTTACTCCCTCACTTGATACTACATGGCCCAAAAACTTCATCTCGGTGAGCCAAAACTCAAACTTCTCAAATTTGGCATACAACTGGTGTTTTCTAAGCAAATCAAGCATTACCCTCAAGTGAGCCTCGTGTTCCTCCTCGGAAGTCGAATAAATTAGAATGTCGTCTACAAAGACGACCACAAGATGATCCAAGTACTCCCTAAAAATTTGGTTCATCAAATCCATGAAGGAAGCCGGTGCATTAGTCAACCCAAATGGCATCAAAAGGAACTCATAGTGGCCATAACACGTACGAAAGGCCATATTCTGGATGTCCTCTTCCCTGACTCTCAACTGATGGAACCCCGACCTCAAATCTATCTTCGAAAAGCAACAAGATCCTCTAAGTTGATCAAACAAGTCGTCTATTCTGGGTAAAGGGTATTTGTTCTTAACGGTAACTCGGTTCAACTTGCGGTAGTCGATGCACAACCGCAACGACCCATCCTTCTTCTTTGCAAAGAGAGCCGGCACTCCCCAAGGTGACGTGCTAGGGCGAATGAAGCCCTTGTCTAGAAGCTCTTGGAGTTAAATCTTCAACTCATGCAACTCCACAGGTGCAAATCTATATGGAGCCATAGAAATTGGTGTCGTTCCAGGCACTAAGTTGATGGTGAACTCAATCTCCCGGTGGGATGGAAAACTAATAAGGTCCTCGGGAAATAAATCCAGGTATTCACACACTACCCTGGGCAACTCAACTCGAGTCCCATTACTCTCACTATCCAAGAGAGTTGCAAGAAGACCACTAAGCTCGTTTCTATGACAAGGATCAAATACCAACGACAAGACTCGGTCAACCCTATCTCCTAGGAAGTAAAAACAATCTCTACTCGAGGTGTGCACTGTGACCCTCTATCAAAAACAATCAATCACTGCCCGATATAAAGACAACCAATCCATGCTTAGAATCATAACAAAACTCGACTTGTCTAACAACACAATAGAAAATGGGAGTCTACCCCCAGCAACCTCTATCTCATAATCATAACAACCCCGATCTAAGTCAACAGTACCCCCAATAGGAGACTCTACTCTGAGCGGAGATGTTAACTGTGCCAGCTCTAGCCCCAATGCAAATGCGAATGTAGCAGATATGAATGAATGAGACGCACTCGTATATGTCAACACACTGGCCAAAGAATTACACACAATAAAAATACCTCTCACTACCGATGGTCCTGGCAACTGCTCTGGCCCGAAAACAGCGTACACGCGTCCCTGTGGCCTCTGATCAACCTGTTCGTCCCTCAGAGCGTAGGCCTGCTGTACAGACTAAGCCGAAGTAGCTCTATAGTGAACTTGTGAAGTCTGAGCTGAGTGAGCCTGCTGGTGGCTTTGAGTCTGCCTCAACCCCGATGCGCCAGATGCGCCTCCTAACTGCGGGCAAGCTTTCTTCATGTGCCCTGACTGACCGTACTAGTAGCAAGTAAGCCCCTGACCCCTACCATGAGACTGACTCTGAGATCGGTTAGGTGGTGGTGGTGGCAACATCTGTTTTCCTCCTCCTTTCTGTGGACAAGCAAAGGCCTTGTGACCCGGTTGTCCACACTTGAAGCAAGAAAACCCACTCGGTGCACTCTTTCTCGGGCCTGCACTAGGCAAGGGGAATGTAGATCTAGACTGTTGCGGCTAAGACTGGGATAAAAAAGTGTTTCTGCTCTTCTTATTGGGCCTAAAGTCCCCTTCTGACTCTTGGCCCCTAGACCTCGAATTTCGAAGTCTCTCCTCATCGGCCTCCACAATAATTTCTGCATGTGCGGCTGCCTCCACAAGGCGATCATAATTCCGAATCATGTTCCCAGCAACCTAGAACAAAATCTTCATCCTCAACCTTTGCTCGAACTCAAAGCAACGACGCTCCTCATTCGCTAACAATTCCGGTGCAAACCCGAACAAACTAGAAAATGCTGCTTCAAATTCGGCCACGGACATATTTAGTTGCTTAAGGTCCTTGAATTGTTACCTCAATCTCTCCCTAGTCGTGGGAGGTAGGTACTTGTCTTGGAAGGCCACCACAAATGCAGCCCATGTCGGTTCTATACAGCCCTCGGCATACTTCTACCATTGGCCTGCGTCACCCTTGAGATAATAACTAGCGAGGGTCACCCTCAACTCACTGTCCTCAATGTGAAGCATCTCAAATGTCTTCACTGTCTGTTCGAGCCATTCATCTACCTTCTTTGGCTTGGGGCCACCATGGAATTCATCCGGCTTGGCCTGCAAAAACTCCCTCGTGAGGAAGCTCGCCCTTGTCTCCACAACATTCTCCCTAGCTTGGGTCTCCGCCCTAAGTATGTTCATGGATTCCCTCAAAGCCCCCACCATCTCCCGGGCTAGAGCCCCCATTGCGGCTTGACCGGCTTGCCACGGTACCTCTGCTTGCCCCATTTGTTCGGCCATGTCAGCTTGGCCTAGACCCTCTTCTTGTACCGGGACCTTGTGGACTGGTACCTCATGTACACCGCGACGACCTCAACCTCGCCTTCCACCCCTACCACCTCGTGTTCGAATCCTTCCCGACATCCTAATTGAAGAACAAAATAGATAATTTAGCACATAATTCCAAATGTGCTCGTAACTCGCCTCACACGTTAAACTATAGAAATTCCATACACCTTATCAAACAGATAAGTTAATTCACTCCACATAAGTACTTTGTCACATAAACACATACAAATTATCCTTTAGTGATGAGATTCGTGCCATGAGAAACCAAGAATTCATAGTAGAACGAGTATTGATCAAGTACCCTTCTAATAAGACCTCAAGGAATCTAACAGGCACAAACAACATCCCAAAAGTCTAATCTCATACCCACGTAGTCATGTAAACATGCTTTCACATAACCACAAATAAAAAAACATTTCCTAATCATGCGAAATGAACCCATTGTGGTATGGCAACCACTTCCTGCGAGCCTAAGTATTCAAACCCGGTAGCTCTAATACCAAGTTGTCAAGCCTTAAAATAAATCAACATGAACCACCCACACCAATGAACATTCACTAAACAATAACAATAATCCTTCCATCTTCATATATTTAATAAATGAGTTTAATACAAAAGTTCCACATGCGGTATACATTCAACGAAACAAATGAATGCATGTGAGGCATCTAGTCTCAAAATAATAAAATGCCCATAAGGGCTTACATCTTCCAAGGCAATAGTCCGGTTACACAAAATGGTCTCTCGGACCCATACACATTTAGCCCTTGGCTTTACAAAATTCACAACACAAATAAGAGAGTTATTTACTCTTCACAAAATATCCACGCCCTCAGATCGGCGGGATCACCACATCTTTACTTGCACCAAAGTCCCATAGGGGTGAGCATCAAGCCCAGTAGAGAATTCTCACAAAGTATATACAGTTATGCAATTCTCAATGTAAATGCAAATGCCAATGCCATAAATGCCCTTTTTAAAGAAAATTTCATTTCATGCTCTTCTCAAAGATTTCCATTTTTCAATAAAAGCTTGCAAACTCAACACCCTTCAAACTTTCAATTTTAATCAACAGGGGTGGTAAATACGAAATTGGTAATCCCTAGGCTGGTGTCTGTAAGTAGACTCTACAAGTACTACCAAACTGTCACTTTTACCGGTATTAACCGGAAGGCTCGACACCTATCCGCTCGGTTTTCTGGTCTTTCACCATGGACACTCAGGCCAACTTACCAAGTTCAACTACACCCCCTATCCGGACTTACCACGTATTTACCCCATAACACATTTCCATAGTTCTTATTACAACATCATTTTCTTTCATGAAATAAATATCTTTAATCGAAATTTGCAATGCAAAACAATAATTGAATGAATATGCAATGCCATGATCCTTTCCATATCTCATAGCATTTGTCGAATTTCAAATGGCTTAACGCCAATACCAAGCAACTACCTTTCTCATTTCTCAACCTCAACATTATTTCACAAAAAAAAAAAAAAAAAAAAACCATTGTCTTTAACACACAACAACACTTTTCCCAGCATGCACAATTCTAATCAATTTATCCTCTTCAAGGTCATATGAGACGTTTTCAAACATAAATCTCTCAAGGTTATAATTTTCACTATTCATAGTACACAAGGATTTCCCATCCCTCAACTATACACACTCAATTATTTATTAACAATGCTAAAAAATTCTCATGGCTCATATATCAAGAAGGTTTTCTATTTAATAAAAACACATAATAAAATTTACACTTCCTCATTTATCCTCTTGATACAAGATAATAAAGAATTTCATAAGCACTATTCTTGTCTTCCAAAATCCCCAAATTTCTAGGGTTTTCATCAAAAACCCAACATCCTTCCATTTCATAGTGAAACCCAAATCAAAATAACATTTTCTTGAGTTTGTAGAAAGAACATTCTCATGGATAGGAAAAAGATTGAGATCAAAACCTATTTCTTCAAAACTTTCTCTTTATTTGGAGGAAAACCAAAATCAACACAAAAATTACAAGAAAGCTTTTAAATCATCATATATATAGCACAACATGTATGTATAACTAAAGAAATCCCTACCTCAAGCTTGATGAAGAAGATGATGAAAACCCTGGCTTTGATAGAAGATTCTTCAATCTTCCACCACACCAAGAGGAGCTCTAGTTTGAACTTCAAGAGTATAGAGAGATGATGATGATCTTGACTCAAGATTTGCAAGGATCAAAGTGTTTTAGGTGTTTGAGAAGGTTTTCTAAAGAGAAGGAAGAGAGAAATGTTGTTTACAGTGGGAGGGGAAAGCCCTAAAACTGATATAGATTCAGCCAAAAGAGATACAAAAAAACAGAGATTCGGATCTGCCAGCGTCCCGCACGTGCGGCACGTGCCCTACACGTGCAAAGCCCCACTCCCGCACGTGCGGCTCCCAACCCCGCCCGTGCAGCCTCCCGCACGTACCTTTCTCCGTACCTGCAATTTAAGCAGAATGCAACACACCCTAGCTCCACTCTTCCCGCACGTGCGGCTTGGCCTCCCGCACGTGCGGCCCTGGCCCAACAGCCTAGAAAATTTCCGCTTTGCTCCCGAGCACTCCGGACCTGACCCCACACTTCTCGGAAGGAGGAAACTTCAACACCGAATGAAGACGAGAATAAGAATTACATTGAGAAAAAAACCCTCCGGTCACCACAAACCCCATACACTCAACAAGGCTCCAATTTCGCCCGACACTCTATTTGGGTTACTTCAAGGTTAAACAAGGGAAAACGAAACTAGCGACACACCCGGTCGTCACATTGATCCTCACTAAAGTAACTGTCATTGTGGATTGTAACTCTTAGTTGATTGGCATGTTGAAGATTTAAATTGACAATTTCTCTTGTAGTGTGGCAGGTATAACTATCATTGTGGATTGTAACTCTTAGTTGATTGGATATGCTGAAGAATTAACTTGACAATTTCTCTTTCAATGTGGCAGGTATATGTGAGTTTAATATATGGGATTCAGGTCTTGTTGAGCCAAGTTTCTATATGCAACTTTGTTGATTCTCATGCTTATGAATAATTTTTTACAAATAACGTCTTTTTTATATGCAGTCTACACATGGTGGCTAGTTAATACCTCATTCTTGAATAGAAAATTGATTTACCGAACAAGTCTAGAAAATGAAATAAATATATCAATAACTCAATAAAAATGCAATTATTTCCGAGAACAAAATGTTTGTTATGCTTAATAGTTTTAGTTTGATCTATATTTGTATGAATTCTGCCCTTTGCTCAAGTAGTTTTTTCTTCAGTAAAAGACATGAAGGTTCTTATCACAGATGTTACAAAAATGCAACTTTGTTGATTCTCATAGAACCTGGCATAATTGTTTTGCAAATAACTTCTTTTTTTTTTTATCGGTCATTTGTATTACTTTTTAGTTGTTCTTCATTTTGATGAGCTTGATCCAATATTTTTTTGAAGGCCAGAAATAGTTGGAATGGGTTATTGACCTCTTAGATGGAACCTTTTCTCTCTCACATATTATACTCACTTTCTCCAAGTTTCTTGAGAAAGCACATACTAATTTGTACATGATAGATATTACTAGGTGTGCATTTAATTGTTGATTATTTTTCATTGTTGAATGTATGATCAAGTCCTTTTACTAAATTCTCTGGCTTTTTATGAACCAACAATCAATTGCTAAATGAATTATTTATATATATATATATATTTTATTTTTGTGGTGTTGATATACTAATTGGGGTTTGTGAAAAATAATATAGGGTTTTGAGGGACGTTGAATTCTATGGCTAATGCTAATGCACCTAAATGAGTTATCTCTTTAGAGTGTTTTCCATATATGCATTGATTATTGATGTTACAATATGTTTTCTTTATTGAGTCTCAATGGTTTCTTTATAGAGTTCCTATACATTTTCTCAATTAATTTATAATCTCCATGGTTACTTGATAATGAGTTTCAATTTTTTTTTCTCCTCGATTATGCTACGTAAGGTCCCAAATTTCATAGTGGGTTTTTTCTGTTTTTGTTCTCGTTCCTAATTGTAGTTTTCACTGCGTTCGCAGCTTAGAGCTTTGTCTAACGACCTCTACATGTAGACACTTTGTACACACTTCTCTCAAAGCAAATATAATGGTTTGTGGTTTAGCTCCTTTTCTCTTTCATTTCCTCTCTAAATCCACTGTTTGAGAATTTAATTCAACGTATTTTGTTTATTTGGTCATAATCATGTTTTTTTTTTTTTTTGGTTATGTGCGTGTCTATATATAATACGTATACTTTGTATTCTATAAAATGCTTCACCTAACGCAGTACATGTTGTTTCCCCTATAATTGCTGGAATTTATAAGGTTCTCTGGAAGTATATTCTTTTTTTGTTTTCTCTTTTGAATATTTTCTATTTTGTCTATTTTTGTTAACAATGGTGATATTTTATGCTTATTTAAATTTCTTTTCATTATTCAGAGATATACTTTAGACTTGTTGCGTAGAATATTCGTGCAAAAAATAAGATGATTGGACATCGTTAGTTATATGTTTGAATCATATTTGTTTTAAAATAATGGACGGCAAATATAATTTCAATAATAACCATCCATTTTTTGTAATAAAAATTTGATTGAAATATATAACTTATAATATTTGATCATCTTGATTTTTTACATGAATATTCTACTTTACGAGTCCTAAAAAATGAACAATTCAAATCATCAAAACGGGGACTGTGGTGGGCTTCACAGCCCTTTCAAAGTCTCTCATGTTGAGATGTGAATATAAGAGAAGTCTATTCCTTTTCTCAAAGTAATTACCACTACTATTGTACCCTAAACTTTTGTACTATTTTACTCTCAACTTTTGTACTATTAAATATCAACCGTTCAAATATGATCATCTTACGAAAAAATTTGGATCCGAATTCCTCTTCCTTTGTAGTAATCTACTTTCCCACCCCACCCACCACAACCTATAAATACAACCCCAATCCCTCACTCTTTTCGTCCCAATCCCTAAAAACAACTCAGTAAAACTTGTCGACAATCATCCATCAAGTATTATCTGTCTCCCCCTCTGTCTTAGCTTCAAAATTTATGGTTTTCATATTTTCTTGTTCATGTATATAGATTTTAGGTTGTGGGTAGATTTTCAGCAATTGTTTTGATTTAAGATTTGTAGGTTACATGTTTTCTTATTCGTCTAAGGTAGTTTTTGCACGTTGATTCTAAACCGTTAGGTTACTCAGATATCATCTTGGCCATTAAAATGTTTAATGGTTAAATATAAGCAACCAGAGAAACCAATTAACCCTGCTCTATCGTCTCTTTCTATGCTCTATCTCCTTTGCCTTTGCTCTCATTTTGTTATCTCTTTCCCTGTTGCTATCACTCTATCGTTGGGTTGGCTGACAAGGAGATCGCACGAAATCGCTCATCTCTTTCCCTCACTCTATCGCATCGCACATATCTCTCTCCGATACCTTGGACCCTCTCCTCCCCTCCCGGCGGTACTCTCCTTCATCCACGCTTTACTTCTGTTGAAATCTGAAGGTATGCGTATCTCTGGTCTAGTGGTTATTTCTTAATTCCTTCCTCTTCCACTAAAAACTCTATTCACTTTCATTTTTATCCTATTTTTTTCCCTCATTCTCTGAATTATCTCAAAATTTTGAACGAGGTTTAGAGAAACCACGACTTAGCTTTTGGTGAGGCACTCTAGGGTTTTTGCCCAACTTTATAATGATTTTATACTATTTTTATCTATAGGTTAACATTAATTAATTAATGTAGTATTTAGGAACCATATTTTTACTTTTAGTGACTGATAACGATTTTATACTATTCTCTGTAGTGTTTACCTTTTTGTTTGAGATTTATTTATTTTTGTTTTGGGATTTTGCTAAATTGGATTTTACATTTAAAAACTTCAGTCGGGTCTTCATGGCCCAATATAAATGTTGTTATATTTTGATCTTCATGGCCCAATTGTGTTTTTGTATTTGTTTACATTTTTGGTTTGAGTTTTGAAATATTAGTAGTTTAATTCATATGCAACTTGTAATATCCTTAGCTGTTAGTTTCCATTTGGAGGAAGCTACATTGGTTGCATTGTCATTGATTATTATGATACTATGTTGGACATGATAATGTTCATATAGGTGTCAATCATAGTAAAATTGAAAAAATCTATTTGATTTGGTCCTTGTGACTGCATTGTCATTGTTTGAACTAACACCAATGTGGTTTGAACTCCATATTTTGTGAAGCTACCATCTTGTTGGTTTGTTATTTATTTATTTTTTGTTTATCTGCTTGAACTGAAACATTTGGTTTTATGCCATTGATGAAAAATGTTGTATATAGCAATCCCGGTTTTCCCTTTCGATATCTGTTGTATTCTGGACTTTGGTTCCGTGGAGTTGGTAGCTGTATCTATCTTATTGTCATCCTTTGATTCCATTTGTTTGAGCTTTAGGATGTGTTGGGCATGTTTCGAGCAGGTGGGTTGAGCCTTGGTCTAAAATCTTGTTGCCAGGTTTTTGGTCATTCCGCTCGAGCAGGTCGTCTAGCGCTCGAGCGGAGATTGCACACTCCCAGTATTCTTGGTGCTCTGCAGAACTTCTGCAGGTGTGATTTCTATGCTCGAACGGATTTCCTGCGCTCGAGCGGGTTGCGCTCGAGCGGGCTTGTTGGAGCTCGAGCGGGTAGTACATTTTTGGTGTGAGTTCTGGGAGGGGGAAATCTACGCTTGAGCAAACTGGTTTTCGCGCTCGAGCGGACGTACTTTATTCTTGTGTCTTGGCGCTCGAGCGGGCCTTCTTACGCTCGAGCATGTGTAGATTTTTGGGCATGACGCTCGAGCGTCCTGTTCTAGGCTCAAGCGGGAATGTCGTATATTAGAAGGCAATTAGGCATATTTGAATAACTTTTTACATTCACTCTCTCTCTGTTACTTTCCCAAAACTGATTTTTGAGAGCCTCTCTCTCTAGAAACTCCCTTCTCTCTAGGGTTTGATCTAGTTAGAGTGTTTCCCTTTCCTTTGGCCTTTGTAAAAGTTGTGTTGATCGTCGAGGGCTTCATTTTGATTCGTGGATCTTGGAGTTTGGAGCATTTTGGTTTTCTTCATCTCCTTCCCTTGGGCTCCGAATTTGAGGTATGGATTCCTACTCACTTTTATGGGTTTTGACCTAGATATTGAGTTTTTGTATAGGTGGTTTTGGGTTTTGGAAACTAAGGTTTCGAATGTTTAATTTTGAAAAGAGGGCTTTGTTTATTTTGGACCATAAATACGTATTTGGGTTTCAAAATGAGTATATTGATGTTATTGGTAATATATGGACTCTTGGAGTCAATATTGGGAATCAAGGGGAAAATGCCATGTTTGGGTATTTTTGGGTCACTAGTGTAATTAATGACAAGTGTTGAGAAAACATGGAATTGAGTTGAACATAATGAAATTGGCTCATTATGAGATGAATTAGTGAAGTTGGATTTATTAATCGCTCACTTTTGGAAATATGGATAAATTATCTGTTAACGCATTTATTATCTGTTTAGAAATAATTGCCTTGGGCTACCGATGGAGGGTAGTCGTGATTGTTGTAGACAATGCATGATGATTAGGCAAACTAAAACTAATCAATGGAATGTGTCATCGTATATGACAGTTGAAAGAATACATTAACTTTATGTATGGTTTGATGATGTATATGATAATTGTTTATATGCATTGTGTTGTGTGGGAGGAGATAGGGGATGTACTCCACGGTTTAGGGGAAGATAAGGGATGGACCTCTAAACCGATCAATGTTTGGGAGAAGATAGGGGATGGACTCCGATGATACAGCTCATATGCTTATCTGTGGAAGTGTTGATATAGCTCATATTCTTATCTATGGAAATGTTGATATAGCTCATATGTTTATCTGTTGAGGTGTCGATACAGCTTGTATGCTTATCTATTGCGAAATGGGAAATGTTTAATATGAATTATTATTTCGTTTAGAGTTTGTGGCCAGGTTCTGAGCCACGGGTATGAATTTGGAAATTGGATAAGAATTGGAAAATGAAATGAAACATAGACATAGTGGTCATGTAATGGAAATGGTTTTATGAATTGATTTATGGGAGTTAAACATTTATCAATTGCTAATGTCTTAGTTACTGCTCATATTGTGTTTAGCATATCTCTACTGGGCGTTGGCTCACCCTATATGGGACATTATTTTCAGGTACAGGTAGCATGCCACCTCCAAGGACATAGCTTGGATGGTTATGGGAGTTGAAGATTCTTTTTGATTATTTTGTTTGTATTACATGTATATCAAGCCAAGGGCTTATTTTGTATAGAGTTAGTACTCTTCTTTTATGTAACCAAGTGTTGACTTGGAAAGCTGAAAGCCCATAGGGCATATGCTTTTGTTGTTAACATGTAATACTATTGTACGAACTACTCTGATGAATGGAAAGGCGTCGATTTTCTTATATTACTTCATGTCTGAATGATGGGTATTATGTATTATTTTGAGGGCGTTACAACTTGGTATCAAAGCGTACCGGGTTCGATTACTTTGGGTACGTGGGAAGTGATTAGTATCACAATGGGTTTGTCTCGGTTGTTAGATACTTAAATGTAATGTTATGTGTGCTTATGCGATAACATGTTTATGTGATTATTTGGGTATGGGATTTAGTTTCTAAGATATTGATTGGATCCTTGGGTTTCTGTGAGTTTTGTTGGAAAAGCACTTGATCAATGTTGTTTCTAACCGGAACTCTAGTAACGCGTCGGGACTACCATTATCTGGAAATGAAATTCATAAGTGCTTATGTGATTGTGTGCTTACGTGGAATGAATTTTCGTTGTCCATGCATTAGGACACGAGTGTTATAGCTTTGTGTAGACACCCCATTTTTGACCGCCCTTAAGACTTGGGCGTTACTGATGGTTTACTTGGTGGTAAAAGGTGTGCAGGGCAAAGGTTCAAATTCGTCAATAATGAGAGAATCATATCCCAACTTCATACCCCTTTTGGACCAAAACAATCTTGATCAAAAGATTTTAGATCTTAAAATCCTCTCTTTCAAAATGTTTTGAAAATAAAATTCCTACGATGTTCTGACGCTCACATTTCGGTAAATGTTGCGCTTTTCGATAAACCGAGCAAGGACAAGTTGGAGATGAATGAAAGAGAGATAAAATCTTTGGAAAATCTTTCAAAACACTTCGTTTAGGGGTTTGGAGTTGAAGAAAAAAGGAAAGGAGAGGAGAAAACTAGTTTTGGAGAAGTTTGGCATGAATCTGGGGTAAGAGAGAGTTGAGCAGCCCTCGCTGAATTGGGCCTATTCATCTACATACTTGGATTTTAGCTCTGAGGCCACCACCGTTGGAAATCTTACTTCTGGGGCATCATTTTGCACACAAGAATCGCCTAGAGCCAAGTTCGGGTGGGGGAGATATGATTGGTTGAAGTTGGGTATCATCCCAGTTGGATCGAATCTGCGCAGCTTCACCAAAATGGGCATAACTTTTTTCACAGGAGGAATTTTAATGCAAGGTTTGCGCCATTTGAAAGCTAACTTCCAGGGCTTCAATTTGGACACCAACCGGCCACTTTTTGACCTTGGAAGCCACCTATCGGCCATCAATTTAGCCGACCGGCTAGAACAAATAGCAGGCCGGCCATTTTTTGTGCCGACCGGCCATTTATTTGGCCGATGACCTCCTTTCATGGCCGATATGACCCTTTTGCACCCCTCTAGCATGGTGCATGCCAGCTGTGCCAGCTGAAGTGCACAGACCCGTCCCCCCTTGCATGGGTATGGCTATTTTGCACCTTTGACCACCTTTGACCACTCTTTTTTTGCATCCTTTGCTCAAGGCTTCTTGAGGAAGCTTTGACCCCTTGTCTTGGCTTCCTCAAGAAGCTTGCACCCTTGCCTTAGCTTCCTTGATAAGCCTTGACCCCCCTTGCCCCCCTTTTGACCCTTTCTCTTAAGCTTGTCTTATAAGCTTCAAGCCCCTTGGCTTGTCTATATAAGAACCTCTTCTTCTCCATTGTCAAGGGTTGAACAACAAACCAGAGATATACATATATATCTGATAGATACAACCTTCTTTCTCCATAGCTCTCTTCTCCAAAGCTCAAAAGTCCATTACTCTTGGCCCTTTACACACCATCTCACAACCACACACTTCCACCATTGCTTGGAGGTTCTTGGAGATCATTTTCAGAGGCTAAGGGACTGATTTTTGGGACCAAAAGCTACTGTATTGCTGTGCTGCAAGGGTAAGTTCTCTTCTCCCTCTTTGAAGCTCTATCTTGCATGATATCTTAGTCTTACTTGCAAGCATTTCTGGGCTCCGACCCAAACTGTAAAGTTCCATGCTTTGAGCCCCTCTTCGACTTTGTTGAAGGGCTCTTTTCTGTTTGAGGCCATCTACTATCACTTGCCTCTTTATCTCTCTTTTAGGCGAATTTTTGCATAGTACTTTAGGCTTACTTGTAAGCTGTTTTGGACTTTTCCATAAACTGTGAAATATCTTGTTTTGAGCCCCTCTTCAATATTGTTGAAGGGCTCTCCTCTATTCGAGAACAGTAGCTTCCACTTGTCACTTTACCCCTCTTTTAGGCCTTTTCTTGCATGATAGTTTGGCCTTATTTGTGATTATTTTCGTGGCTTGATGTAAAATGTAAAGTGTCTTTTGTTGAGCCCCTATTCAACTTTGTTAAAGGGCTCTTTATCATTTGGGGCCAGCTGCTGTCCCCTTATGTTTAATCTCTCTTTTAAGCCTTTTCTTGCATGATAGATTAGCCCTATTTGTGTTCATTTTTGAGACTTGTTATAAACTGGAAATATGCATGTTTTGGGACTGTCTTGCATCTGTCTTCATGATTCATGATCAAATAATGCATGCTTTGTATAGCTATAAGTCATTCTGTGTGCCTTGTTTCGAGTTGCGGGTTCCATCTCATGCATCGGGTGCCATTTTTCCATGTTTCGGGGCTGTTTAGCATCATACTTCAGTGCTGGAACATATGCCATTGTATGCCATAATTCATCCTTTCAATGCCTTTGTGGAGTTGTGTTTTGTGCCTTAGACTCGGGGCCATTGCATTGTGCATATTTGCATGCATCTTGGTTGCCTCATTTTCATCACATGGCCGCTGATTTTGGCATGCTTGCGAGCTATCCATGTTAGTTTAAGTCCATCATCACATGTTGTTGCATGCCATGTTTGCTTACATGTTTAGGTTGCGTGCCTAGTATACATTGCTCATTTGCATGTTCATGTTGCATACTTAGCCTCCATGCCTAGGTTGCATTTCATTGAGCATGCATCCCTTGCCTCTTGATCAACAATGATAGGGTTTGGGGCCCTTTGATGTGTTTTGTGCTTGCATTTCATTTGATATTGAAGTTGCACACTTGGCTTTTGCGCCATCATGCATTGAAATGCGTGATTGATGGCCCGAGGGGCGAGGGCCATGCTCTCTTGAGTCCCTTGCATGATAGGAAGTGTGGTTGGTGCATACATTTGCTTGAAATACATTGCCATGCCTTGTCTGCCCTCTGCTGCTATCAAACCAGTTTTTGTAGGAAGATTTGGCCGGCTGGCAGTGTTGAGTGCCGACCGGCAAAGAGTGTTTGGCCGAGAGCATAATGTTTAGCCGATGACCATTCTAAATGGCCGGTGATGATCCCACTCAGCCGGTGGTGTTCCAAAACACTCAGAGAAGCAACCTTGGGAGTTGTGCAATTTTCAGAGAAGCAGAACAGTCAAAGTAGAGGCAACTTGTGCATGGCATTGACTTTCCGAGCGGAGCCAAGCGCGCATTGCACTGAGCCCTCTTCCCGAGGCCATTTACTGCTTTCATTAGATTAGTTAATTTGTTAATTAATTAATTGGTCTGTAATATTTAATTAGCTTGTAGGTTAATTAACTTGTATTATTCTTTCGGTCCCTCCGAGCGAGGGCAAATCTGTAATAAGTGTGGGTGCGTGTGTGCATGTCTTCTAACCCCCACTTCTTTCTCCCTTTTACTTACCTGCTTTTGATGGTTAGTATTAGGACATGTTTACTTTAGCATACCTTATGCTATGCATGCGTGCATCATTCATCAGTATTGCATGCACCAGGCTTGGCGCATCATACTAACTGCATAAGTATTTCAAATCTAACTTGAACACAAGCTACTTGTGCATTTTCATATGTCATTTATAGACTAGCCGAGCCTACTCTAGTGACATTCCGTATGTGTTGCATTAGGCATTTAAACATGGACTTGGATCGTGCATGATTTCTAACATGTTCTTGTTTTAGCACGGAGTACTTGGTAAGCATTTATGCTTTAGCATCCCTGCATGTGTGTGAGTGTTGCCACAATAGCATGATTACCATGAGGCTAGCTGCTTATGTGATATGAGTGCTTGAATGCCTGTGGATGGAGGTTGAATTAACTAAATTGGGATAATGCATTAAAACTGTGAGTTTTAAGCCCACTAGATAGTGGCAAAACCATCTTTTCTAAAGCCCACTTGAGGGTGGCAAAACCTACATTTTAGCCTACTTGCGAGTAGCAAACCATTTTCAAAACAAGCATGAAATGTTTTGTTCCAATTTAGGCAATTTGGTCTATACTTGTTTGCTGTGCGCATAACATAGTAATTCTAGGCTAATAACCGGAATAAGAACACAAAACGTTTTCAAAAACGGATATCACGGTTAGTAGAGGCCAATCTTAGGATCGGGCGAGAGGGGGTGCTCATAGCTGACCTTCCCCAATCGTACCCAAGCTCCCGAGCCGAGGCAAATTTGGTGATGACGGACACGTGGCCTTTGGCACCGAGTCAGGGTTTCCTAAATTTCCCAAAACAAAATATTTAGGTGGCGACACTGTATCTGGCAAAGCAGTCCATGTTTGGCACTTCTTTTCAAAATCTGTTTTCTCAAAACGATTTGCCAGATTTGGACTCTTTGGTTCAGATTTAGAACCGTGATAAATTGAGAGTCCTGAACTGTAGTAGACCCGCAAAACGAACAGAACAGGGGGACTTGTCCTCCCGGGGCGTTCGGGGACGTCTACAGTTTCTGGCGACTCCGCTGGGGACTTAGAGAGCTTGACTCGAACTCATGATATCCTATTTTGATTTCATTTATGTGTCTCTTTGCATTGCATGTGCATTGGTGCGCCTAGGACACCGTGTTTGCCATCTGCCATTCCTGAACGGTTTGCCGGAGGCTTGACTTTGTCAAAGCATACCGTAAGGCTGACCGATTGTGGGCTCTAATAGTATGGGAACACAAACCCCGGTTTTACCGGGGCACCCTTTTTGACCATTCGACCTAGTGCATATTCGGAATCCATAGTGACCATTCCAAACTAGGACAGGTTGCTTACTCGATAGGTTGTTTGAAATTGCTGTGTGCATAGTGAAACCCTAGCTCCTGACAAAAATAGGACAGGGAAACCCTACCTCTCCATAGGGGTGTTTTGGCTCTCACTTGCTTGTTATGTGCTTTTAGAGTGCGTCTCTACAGGAATGCGTGTATCAGTTTGCAAGTTTGGGCATCAGGCCTGCGGACGCCAGTTCAGTGTTTAAGCATCAGCTATCTGCGGGTATCAGACCCAGTTTTGGGACAGTGATTTTTGGAAACAGTGATCAGTACCAGAATACAGTTATTCAGTTATGCTTATGCCTGTTCTGGTGAAATCAGGCTAAGGTGCTGTCTATTTTCTCTTTTGCTAGGTAGTCTTGGAACCACAGCTTCAGAAGGCTCCGATATCCCCCAGGTACATTGGACTAGTGCTGATAGACTTTGTTAGGTTAGAAATTCAATTCAAGGGCAACCAGTGTTCTTTCGCTGAGGCAAGGCAAAGAAAGGCCAGTCAGGGCTCACCGATCCATCTGATCCGTCAGTCGCCAGTCACATCACCTTTGTTCAGACTCAGCAGACCATGATGGCACAAGGTTCGGAAAAATTTGTGGCCGTGATAGCAGCGTTAAATCAGGGAACTGCCCTGCAGGCTGAGACCAGTATTGAAATGCAGCGTCCATCTAGGGCATCTGCCTCACATCCAGCTTTGGGACCCCAACCAAATTTTGACCCACTTCTGCCAGTTGAAGATTTGTAGTGTCCGAATCCTCGAGAAAGGTTAACTCATGCTCAGGTGCTCAGACCCCTGGTCCAGCCTAATGAGAGGCTTTATTCCCTTGATGTTAATGAGCTCAATCCGACTACAGTGAAGATTGCGAACCTAATGAGAGGCTTTATTCCCTTGATGTTAATGAGCTCAATCCGACTACAGTGAAGATTGCGAACCTTGAGAAGCAACTCAAAAAGGCACAGGGCCTTAACTCCATTCCTGGCATTGAGGATGGGCACACTGAGGTTGCCGTACGGATCCCAGGCAGATTCAAAATGCCATATATTGACCATTTCGACGGTTCTGGAGATCCAATGGTACATATCTGACTTTTCTTGGATGTCCTGAAGCCGATGGGTCTGACCAAGCCACAGAAACTCTCCCTGTATGGAAGAACCCTGTCGGGTGTGGCAGCCACTTGGTACGCTAAGTTGGAAGATAAAGTGAAGCAAAACTGGGAAGAATTGGCTGAGGCCTTTGTCGATGAGTATTCCTACAATACCCAAGTTGAAATGACCATGCAAGAGCTTGAAACAACCCGCCAGAACCCAACAGAGCCTTTTGTGGAATGTGTTGCAAGATGGAGAGCAAAGGCAGCACAGATGACAGATCGGCCTTCCGAGAGGGATCAAGTGCAGATGATGGTGTGAAACCTCGAGCATGATATGCTGCAAAAGTTGATAGTCGCTCCACTATCCACTTTCAAAAGTTTGCATGAACTGGGGGTTCAGGTCGAGAATGCGTTCAACAGCGGGATCAATCCCAGAACAAGTGAAGCGACAAGGAGGGTGATTTCAAAGAGTACCAATGCTGGTAGTAGCGCTATTCCCAAACCCGCAGAAATCAATACAGTCGCCACAGCTAACCCTTTTGCCAATCCAAGCCTACAAGCAGCCGGCCCAGCCCGAGCGCAGGGCAGAACTTTCACTCCCCTCTATATGAGCTTGACTAGCGCACTAAAAGTCTTGATGGAAAGAGGGCATCTCAAACCCCTCGATCCTCAACCTCTGCCTGGTCCACTTCCAGCCAGACATAACCCCTCCAAGTACTGTATGTACCATCAGCAGCGCGGTCATGGCACCAAGCGTTGCTACCGTCTTCGTCATGAGGTCCAAAATCTCATCGACAACCGGACGATAGCTCCACCTTCAGCCCCCAATGACCAAGTACCTCATCCACATCTCAATTTGATCCACACACTGGCCGTCCTTTACAACCCCAGCGTATACATCACCCCGGCCCATCTACCCAAGCCTAAGGTGTTTATCCCGAAAAGCATGGACTTATGCATGATGGGTGCATCTGAACCCCAATTATCTCAAACCCATGAACCCACTACTTCTGAGCTGATGAAAATGATTGAAGACCTTCAGAGAACTGTGGCAGATCTGGCCTTTGGGGTTTTGGCCCCATCATCGACCACATCACGTACCAGGGAGTTCATGTCAAAAGGCTCCTCAGGACGGGCTGCATTGGGAGAAGGCCAATCTTTTAGCAAAGTGGAGGCCCCCAGTGATAAGAACAAGGCAGGGGCAAGC
Organism: Camellia sinensis; assembly: GCF_055761805.1. Taxonomy (NCBI): domain Eukaryota; kingdom Viridiplantae; phylum Streptophyta; class Magnoliopsida; order Ericales; family Theaceae; genus Camellia; species Camellia sinensis. The sequence goes on from NC_138965.1 coordinate 92,419,638, forward strand.
GTTAGTCCCCATGAACACCTTCAGTGGGATATTGTGGCTTTAAAAGCCGAAGGGTTGAACAAACAGCAAGTACTCGCAGTTGTTGCAAAAACTGTGGACGACATTATTGCCACTCAGAATGAGAGCAGTTCAAATCAAGGGGCAAGCCGGGAGAAGGGCCGTTGTACCAGGAATGTTCCTTTCAGCTCTAAACCATCGCTCGGAATAGATCAGCAAACCCAGTCAGCGCCTACCAATCCCTTTGCTGGTGCATCCAGCAAAACTCCACAAACCTCAAAACACCCACCTCAAGGCCAGAGGGTGTTCGCACCACTATACATGTCTCTATCAGCGGCCTTGAGGGTTCTGATTAAAGAGGGGGATCTAAAACCCCTGGAGCCACGACCACTGCCAGATAGACTTCCTCCCTCCCATGATCCGGCCAAGTACTGTGCATTTCATCAGCAAGTCGGCCATGTCACTGATAATTGTTTCCGTCTTGGCCACGAAATACAAGATCTGATTGACAATAAGGTCATCGTCGCACCAACTCAACAAAGTCTATCATCATTGGATCAGTGAACCCGGGGGATAATGTGATGCGATCGGGGGATGAACCACCTGCGGGCGGCGCTCAGTTTACTTCAGATGTGGCGTATGGCACGCACAATTTTGAGCAATGTGCGAATACTAGTTTTTGTACTTTCTGACTTGGGTATTGGGTCAGTTTTGTTGTTTTGTATATGGTTAGTCTTTTTGTACTAAGTCAGTCAGGTCTGTCTTGTTGTATCGAGTCAGTCCTGTTTGTTAGAGTCAGGTGATTCCGGGGGTGTTACCTCGGGCATCACTATTTTGTTTTGTGTTTGTCTTTTCGCTTTCTTTTGAGTCTATTTCTGCCATGGAGCCAGTTACACCAACAGTTATGAATGAAACAGCAGTGGTTTTTCATGCTTTTGTGCTTGCTTCTGCCTTGTGCCAGTTGTGCCAGAAAGTCGAATGGAACGACAGTGCATTTCACCTGCTTCTCTGTGCTTTTAAGTCATTGTGTTGACCTAAGTTTTTCAAAGCTGTTTTTGAACATTGTAATGAAAACGAAGAGGAAGGAATTCCTCAGGTTTTTGTAAAAATTTGATCATTTGAGAGAAAGAGAGGCATGCTAAGCCTTTAATGATTGAGATCATGCTTGTTAATGTGAGTACTGAGAAGGATCCTGGCTTGATCCAGATTGGTCTCACACTGTCTTCAGCGCGAGCGACTAGTCGCTTTCTTAAAAGATTTCAAAAAAAAAATGTTTTGCGCGATCCTGCGAAGACCTGTGTGGAATCGCTCTTGAGATTGTGCAGCCTAGGATCGCTCTCAGCCTCGAGACTCGACCCCTCATTTTCAAGCCTTGGACTTAAATTCAGAATGGTCAATGGTCAACAATCAAAGGAGGCCTGTGTGGCCATATTTAAAGCAGCCCTCGAACTAGGGGCAAGAAAAGTCACATCAAGGAGATCAGATGTCACCAAAAGAAGCTTGCAAAGCTAGATCAGAAGTATCCCTAGAACTAGGGGCCAAAATGCCAGATGTGCTCGAAGAGCCGAAGATGGATCGTCCTGCAAATCAATGAAGACTGGCAAGAATGCCAAACCCCAGAAGAGAAGAAAGAAGAAAGTATTGCTGAAGAACAACTGAGTTCCTATCCACAACACTAGGGGCAAATCCAGCCCCCTTGGGATGGACTCCTACATTGTCAGCGAACAGCAGTCACTCTCCTAGATTGAGACGGATTCGAGATCTCAGAACCATTTGACATGGACCAAGCTACACTTTTACCCTTGAGAGGCTCGCTGGGCCGAAAACCTGAAAGGGCGACCTAGGCAAAAGTTAGAGCAAGAAAAAAGGAAAAGCACAAAAAAAGAAGAAGAAGAAAAATGCAAAGGACAAAAAAGAAATGAAGAAAAGATGAAAAAAAAAAGAAAAGAAAAAAAAGAAGGAAAAGAAAAGATGAAAAAAATGAAAAAAATTGAAAAGAAAAGAAAAACATAGCTCGTCAGGTTGAAAACCTGCAAAGGGCGGCCTTGACAAAAGTTAGAGCACAAAAGGAGAGGTTAAATACCCGAGTGTACCTTAACCCCGAACTACGTAAGGCTTGATTCCCATCATTGGGATACGTAGGCAACTTCATTCCGAAGTCCAGCCGTAAAACACTTCAAAATCAACTGTGTCCATGTAATGGTTTTGATCATCTTTGCCTTCTCTGTATCCGAGAGTTCGGTTGTCATTGTCACTCTGAGGACTGATTGCAATGCATTGCGATGCTATCCAAACAAGGGGCAACTTTCCGTTGCCATACAGTGTGCCGTGGTGCCATTCAAACAAGGGGCAACTTTCCGTTGCCGTGCAGCTCTCTTCAAGCAAGGGGCAATTTTCCTTCGGATCTGAGGTTGTGCATCTCAAGAGTAAGTTTCGTGCTTGTTGAGCATTGGCCGTTTGCAAAAATAGTTTTTGAGAATTTTTACAGAGGTTGACTGATTTTCTCGAAAAGTATTCCATTTTTTTCAAAACTGGACCATTTCTTGGATCCAAAAAAGGAAAATTTTCAGTGCTCATAGCTGGACTTGCATGATTTTAAATCAGAAAATTAAACAAGTATGTTAACCTGACTCTTATTCTGGTCAAAATTGTTTTAGTAGAAAACCAAAACAAAAAACGGTCAAAATGATGAACTAGGGGCACAGTTGAGTCAGGTGTTCTGTCTTTTCCCCATTGTTAACATGCTTGACAAGAAAGGCACCATACCTGTCGGAAAAAGGCACCACTAAAGTTAACCACAAAAGGGCAGAAAGCTCTCACATCTTCCAAGCAACGAGGTATCAAGCTAAGTGCGAAGCACGAACCGGAATGGGACAAGATATCCCATTCCCTCATCTGGGCAGATCTGATCACGTCCAAACTCCCCAGCAGAGCATCGTCAACCGATGTCAGCTGCAGATTTGCTGCACACCCAATCGTAGCGCAGCCCCTCCGTGGAAGAAACTCACTGCTGTGAACAAGAAGAAGAATCTAGCGGAATGCTAGGGGCAAGACCCCGCAACTTTCTGTTTATCCACCAACCACCCAGGAAAGGGATAAAAAATGAGAGATTTAAGAATAGAGAGATGTGCATTGAGAGAAAAAGTGAGAAAATAGCTTTTTTTCAGAAAAAACAGAGATTGAGTGCCAGAGTGATGTGAGAATCACAAATGAGAAAAGGGTGGGAAACACTACCCGGGGAAACTGGCTCCTCGCAAACTGAGAGGTCTCTTGTCTTTGTAACACGTCTGTGTGTCGTGTCTTTTGTTTTGTTTACCTCAACTTTTGTTTTGAGTCTTGTTCGAGTGTTACTCGATGTGTTTTGGTCATGTACCTTTTGTTGAGTCATAGTATGCTGTGTTCAGTTGTAGGCTCAATACCTGGTTGAGAACCCTTTTCTCATTTTCAAAAAAATCATTTTGTGCTCAGAGTGCTATGCCATTCTGCACATTTATGCAAAACAGGATTGTTTCTTTCATAAACTGTAGGGTCCCCCCCGATAAGTGTGAACAGTAAAACAAGGACCTATCTGAAGCTATGTGGGTTCCAGACTGCAAAGCAAAAGAAAAAAAAAGAAAAATTTGGAGCATCTTAGTGTGTTTCAGCTTCGGCAAATTCCGAGACTGCATTCCAGGTGCACCTTCTCAGACCTCACCATTTCTCTGGAGTATGAGTGTATCTCGACCCCAAGTGTAAGCCTGCTTCAAGTCAGAATGGCAATTAAAGCAGCAGCAGATGTTATCTCTCGCCAATATGAACAGGGTGTGCCCTTTTTGAGCTGAGTGTGTTACAAAGTCCTCCGAAAGGTAAATCGGAGGCACCAGAGTACATGTTTGATGCCCTTCCATTGCATAGAATGTGCACTTTAAAATACACTTCTGTTACATGTGTGTCGCGCATCGTTATGATTCATGCATAGAATATGCTTGCTTTCGATTCTGCATAGAATATGCTTTCAATATTGCATAGAATATGCTCCTGTTTCTTGCATAGAAAATGCTCGTATCTTTTTCATAGAAAATGCACTCTTCCATACTTGCATAGAAAGTGCACCTCATTTGCATAGAACATGCATTCACTCGCACTGTCTTGTGCACTTACACTTTGTATCTCACTAGCATTGTCTTGTGCATCTTGTGGTTGTATCTCACTCGCACTATTTTGGGCATTGCATATCAATCGCGCTGTTTAGCATATCGCACTGTTTAGTGCATTTCAAATCAATCGCGCTGCTTAGCGTATCGTACTTTCTTGTGCATTTCAAATCACTCGCGCTGTTTAGTGTATCGCACTGTCTTGTGCATTTCAAAATCAATCGCATTGTTTAGCGTATCGCACTGTCTTGTGCATTTCAAAATCAATCGCGCTGTTTAGCGTATTGCACTGTCTTGTGCATTTCAAAATCAATCGCATTGTTTAGCGTATCGCACTGTCTTGTGCATTTCAAAATCAATCGCGCTGTTTAGCGTATTGCACTGTCTTGTGCATTTCAAATCACTCGCGCTTTCTTGCGCATCGCACTATTTTGTGCAGTTTATCACTCACGCTGTTTAGCGTATCGCACTGTCTTGTGCATTTCAAATCACTCGCGCTTTCTTGCGCATCGCACTATTTTGTGCAGTTTAATCACTCGCGCTATTTAGCGTATCGCACTGTCTTGTGCATTTCAAATCACTCGCGCTTTCTTGCGCATCGCACTATTTTGTGCAGTTTACACTCGCGCTCTCTTGCGCATCGCACTATCTTGTGCATTTCATTACATGCTCTCTCTCATCTTGCATAGAAAATGCTTGTAGCATTTGTCAGTGCATTGCGTCGCACTGTTTTGTGCACCTTACTTGCATTTTGCATGCATTCTATCATGCTATCTTGCGCACCTCACCTATACTTGTTAGTACATTACATTGTTTTGAATACAAATCGGTTTCGCGCAGCGTTTAGGTCCAATTTTCAGACCGGCTTTGCGTAGCGTATAAGTCCAATTATCAAAGCCTTCCTGCATATCATTTGCATCCTGCCCCTGAACTACGCTGGTTTGATTCCTTGCAAAGGGATACGTAGGCAGCCGGCGGGCACAACCATTTATTTATCGGCATTTTGTTTGTTTGTCCAAGTCTTCGGCCTTGTCAAAAACGGGTCGTCTCTGGGCTTTGACATTCACTCGCGTCACTTCTTGACTTCCGAGTTCTGTCAAAGAGAGGCAACTGTAGACACCCCATTTTTGACCGCCCTTAAAACTTGGGCGTTACTGATGGTTTACTTGGTGGTAAAAGGTGTGCAGGGCAAAGGTTCAAATTTGTCAGCAATGAGAGAGTCAAATCCCAACTTCATACCCCTTTTGGACCAAAACAATCTTGATCAAAAGATTTTAGATCTTAAAATCCCCTCTTTCAAAATGTTTTGAAAATAAAATTCCTACGATGTTCTGACGCTCACATTTCGGTAAATGTTGCGCTTTTTGATAAACCGAGCAAGGACAAGTTGGAGATGAATGAAAGAGAGATGAAATCTTTGAAAAATCTTTCAAAACACTTTGTTTAGGGGTTTGGAGTTGAAGAAAAGAGGAAAGGAGAGGAGAAAACTAGTTTTGGAGAAGTTTGGCATGAATCCGGGGTAAGAGAGAGTTGAGCAGCCCTCGCTGAATCGGGCCTATCCATCTACATACTTGGATTTTAGCTATGAGGCCACCACCGTTGGAAAGATTAATTCCGGGGCTTCATTGTGCACTCAAGAATCTCCTAGAGCCAAGTCCGGGTGGGGGAGATATGATTGGTTGAAGTTGGGTATCATCCCGGTTGGATCGAATCTGCGCGGCTTCACCAAAATGGGCATAACTTTTTTGACCCTCTTTGAATCGGGCCGATGACCTTCTTTCATGGCTGATATGACCCTTTTGCACCCCTCAAGCATGGTGCATGCCAGCTGTGCCAGCTGGAGTGCACAGACCCGTCCCCCCATGCACGGGTGTCGCTATTTTGCACCTTTGACCACCTTTGACCCCTCTTTTTCTGCACCATTTGCTCAAGACTTCTTGAGGAAGCTTTGACCCCTTGTCTTGGCTTCCTCAAGAAGCTTGCACCCTTGCCTTAGCTTCCTTGATAAGCCTTGACCCCCCTTGCCCCCCCTTTGACCCTTTCTCTTAAGTTTTCCTTATAAGCTTCAAGCCACTTGGCTTGTCTATATAAGAACCTCTCCTCCATTGTCAAGGGTTGAACAAAAAACCAGAAATATACATATATATCTAATAGATACACCCTTCTTTCTCCATAGCTCTCTTCTCCAAAGCTCAAAAGTCCATTACTCTTGGCCCTTTACACACCATCTCACAACCACACACTTCCACCATTGTTTGGAGGTTCTTGGAGATCATTTTTAGAAGCTAAGGGACTGATTTTTGGGACCAAAAGCTGCTGTATTGCTGTGCTACAAGGGTAAGTCATCTTCTACCTCTTTGAAGCTCTATCTTGCATGATATCTTAGTCTTACTTGCAAGCATTTCTGGACTCCGACCCAAACTGTAAAGTTCCATGTTTTTGGCCCCTCTTCAACTTTGTTGAAGGGCTCTTTTCTGTTTGAGGACATCTACTACCACTTGCCTCTTTATCTCTCTTCTAGGCCAATTTTTGCATAGTACTTTAGGCTTACTTGTAAGCTGTTTTGGACTTTTCCATAAACTGTGAAATATCTTTTTTTGAGGCCCTCTTCAACATTGTTGAAGGGCTCTCCTCTGTTCGAGAATAGAAGCTACCACTTGTCTCTTTACCCCTCTTTTAGGCCTTTTCTTGCATGATAGTTTGGCCTTATTTGTGATTATTTTTGTGGCTTGATGTAAACTATAAAGTGTCTTTTTTTGAGCCCCTCTTCAACTTTGTTGAAGGGATCTTTGCCATTTGGGGCCAGCTGCTGTCCCCTTATGTTTAATCTCTCTTTTAGGCCTTTTCTTGCATGATAGATTAGCCCTATTTGTGTTTATTTTTGAGACTTGTTATAAACTGCAAATATGCATGTTTTGGGACTTTCTTGCATCTGTCTTCATGATTCATGATCAAATAATGCATGCTTTGTATAGCTATAAGTCATTTCGTGTGCCTTGTTTCGAGTTGCGGGTTCCATCTCATGCATCGGGTGCCATTTTTCCATGTTTCGGGGCTGTTTAGCATCATACATCAGTGCTGGAACATATGCCATTGTATGCCATAATTCATCCTTTCAATGCCTTTGTGGAGTTGTGTTTTGTGCCTTAGACTCGGGGCCATTGCATTGTGCATGTGTGCATGCATCTTGGTTGCCTCATTTTCATCACATGGCCGCTGATTTTGGCATGCTTGCGAGCTATCCATGTTAGTTTAAGTCCATCATCGCATGTTGTTGCATGCCATGTTTGCTTACATGTTTAGGTTGCATGCCTAGTATACATTGCTCATTTGCATGTTCATGTTGCATACTTAGCCTCCATGCCTAGGTTGCATTTCATTGAGCATGCATCCCTTGCCTCTTGATCAACCATGATAGGGGTTGGGGCCCTTTGATGTGTTTTGTGCTTGCATTTCATTTGATATCGAAGTTGCACACTTGGCTTTTGCGCCATCATGCATTGAAATGCATGATTGATGGCCCGAGGGTCGAGGGCCCTGCTCCCTTGAGTCCCTTGCATGATTGGGAGTGTGGTTGGTGCATTCATTTTCTTCAAATACATTGCCATGCCTTGTCTGCCCTCTGCTGCTGTCAAACCAGTTTTTGCAGGAAGATTTGGCCGACCGGCAGTGTTGAGTGCCGACCGACAAAGAGTGTTTGGCCGAGAGCATAATGTTTAGCCGATGACCATTCTAAATGGCCGGTGATGATCCCACTCAGCCGGTGGTGTTCCAAAACACTCAGAGAAGCAACCTTGGGAGTTCTGCAATTTTCAGAGAAGCAGAACAGTCAAAGCAGAGGCAACTTATGCATGGCAGTGACCTTCCGAGCGGAGCCGAGCGTGCATTGCATTGGGCCCTCTTCCCGAGGCTGTTTACTGCTTTCATTAGATTAGTTAATTTGTTAATTAATTAATTGGTCTGTAATATTTAATTAGCTTGTAGGTTAATTAACTTGTATTATTCTTTCGGTCCCTCCGAGCGATGGCAAATCTGTAATAAGTGTGGGTGTGTGTGTGCATGTCTTCCAACCCCCACTTCTTTCTCCCTTTTACTTACCTGCTTTTGATGGTTAGTATTAGGACATGTTTACTTTAGCATACCTTATGCTATGCATGCGTGCATCATTCATCAGTATTGCATGCACCAGGCTCGGCGCATCAAACTAACTGCATAAGTATTTCAAATCTAACTTGAACACAGGCTACTTGTGCATTTTCATATGTCATTTATAGACTAGCCGAGCCTACTCTAGTGACATTCCGTATGTGTTGCATTAGGCATTTAAACATGGACTTGGATCATGCATGATTTCTAACATGTTCTTGTTTTGGCACGGAGTACTAGGTAAGCATTTATGCTTTAGTATCCCTGCATGTGTGTGAGTGTTGCCACAATAGCATGATTACCATGAGGCTAGCTGCTTATGTGATATAACTACTTGAATGCTTGTGGATGGAGGTTGAATTAACTAAATTGGGATAATGCATTAAAACTGTGAGTTTTAAGCCCACTAGATAGTGGCAAAACCATCTTTTCTAAAGCCCACTTGAGGGTGGCAAAACCTGCATTTTAGCCTACTTGCGAGTAGCAAACCATTTTCAAAACAAGCATGAAATGTTTTGTTCCAATTTAGGCAATTTGGTCTATACTTGTTTGCTGTGCACATAACATAGTAATTCTAGGCTAATAACCGGAATAAGAACACATAACGTTTTCAAAAATGGATATCACGGTTAGTAGAGGTCGATCTTAGGATCGGGCGAGAGGGGTGCTCATAGCTGACCTTCCCCAATCGTACCCAAGCTCCCGAGCCGAGGCAACTTGGGTGATGACGGACACGTGGCCTTTGGCATCGAGTCAAGGTTTCCTAAATTTCCCAAAACAAAATATTGAGGTGGCGACTCTGTATCTGGCAAACCAGTCCATGTTTGGCACTTCTTTTCAAAATTTGTTTTCTCAAAATGATTTGCCAGATTTGGATTCTTTGGTTCAGATTTAGAACCATGACAAATTGAGAGTCCTGAAATGTAGTAGACCCGCAAAACGAACAGAACGGGGGGACTCGTCCTCTCGGGGCATTCGGGGACGTCTACACTTCGACACATTTATGAATGTGCTAACGTTCTTCGTTACCTTTATTAGGATGTCAGGAAGAGGACGAGGTGGCAGGCGTGGTAGGCGGGGTAGGTAGGAGATGCCTTTACCGGATAATTTTCAGGCACAACAAAAGGCAGTTGGTCAGGCCAATGTGGCCAAGCCAGCGGGTCAGCAGGCTATGAGTGCCTTGGCCCGAGAGATAGCAGGAGCTTTGGGTATTCTCAGGGCTGGGAATCAGGATCAGGCCCACGTTGCTGAGGCAGGGCCTTCTTTTCTGAAGAGGGAATTCTTCCGGTCTAATCCAGACGAGTTTGTTGGGAATTCGAAGGAGCCACTTAAGGCTGACGAGTGGTTGGAACAGATGGAGAAGACGTTCAAGATGCTTGGCATCGAGGACGGGGCTTTAAAGGTGACCCTGGCATCCTTCCAACTGAAGGGAGATGCGGGTCAATGGTGGAAGTACGAGAAGGGCAGTGTTGGTGGTGCATGGGGGGCTTTTGTCGATGCCTTCCAGGAGAAGTTTTTATCTTTGGCTGCTAGGGAGAAGCTAAGGGAACAGTTTTGCCAGCTTAAACAGCAGGGTTTGTCAGTGGCCAAGTTTGAGGCTACTTTTACTAGCTTGTCTGGGTTTGCACCTGAACTTGTGGCTCCGAGGAACGTCGTTGCTTTGAGTTTGAACGGAAGTTGAGGCGTGGACTCAGGTTGAGGGTTGGTGGGTCGTTTATTCGAGAGTATAGATGTTTGGTGGATGCTGCAGCTCATATGGAGATTATGATGCAGGAGGAGGATGAGGAGAAGCATAGAGGTTCCAAGAGGAGCCAAGATGGCCAGGGTGATGGCAGGAGATAGAGGGGTTTCAACCCTCAGCAGTCTTAGGGTGGTTTGGCTAGATCGACCTTTCTAGTAACGAGTGCAGGCTCTGGGAGAGGTAATCAGGGAGGCTTGACTTGTTTCACATGTGGCCAGCTAGGTCACAAGTCTTCGGTTTGCTCGCAGAAGGGAGGGGTCAACGAGCTGCTTCTTCTTCAGTTAGACTTCAGGCCCAGAGTCAGGGCTGGGGCGAGCCTTTGTCTTGCTATCAGTGTGGTCAGCCCAGGCACCTGAAGAGGTTTTGCCCACAGTTGAGTGCCATTTCGGGGGCGTCTGGTTCTAGGCAGACGCAGGGTTATCAGCCAGCTCAGTCTGTGCAAGCCTCGAGGGCTAATCCGGGAGCTTCGTCGTCCCAGTCAGTGTAGCAGTCTTTTGCTCCTAGAGGTGAGCAGGTGGATCAGGGGCCTATAGGGCGCGTGTATGCTGTTACCGCACAGGACCTAGTACCGGCTCCATCAGTTGTGAGAGGTACCTTTCTGTTTTGCAACTCGGTTGCTAGTGTGTTGATTGATATGGGTGCATCTCATTCTTTTGTATCTGCTGCATTCACATCTGTGTTGGAGTTGGAGTTGGCACTATTAGCATATCCTATATGTGTTGTATCACCTGTTAGGCGTGAACTGATTTTGAAACATGGATGTAGAGGTTGTGATATAGAGGTCGTCGACCATAGGCTTCCTTTTCCTTTTGTTGTCATGCCCATGAAGGGTTTTGATGTTATTTTGGATATGGACTGGCTATCGTCATACCGGGCTGTTATTGATTGCTACCGCCAGAAGGTCACAGTTTGTACCTTGAGCGGGGAGTGTTTCCATTTCTTGGGGGATCGGGTTGGTAGTGTGTTGCCACCGGTGCATAATCCGCGAGGGCAGAGTGAGCTCAGTGGTCTTCTTGCTAGCCTTTTGAGTAGTGAGTGTGATGAGACCTAGATTGTATTGCCGAGGGTGGTCTGTGAGTATTCGGATGTCTTTCCCGAGGATCTCGTTAGTTTGCCACCTCACCGAGAGATAGAGTTCTCTATTGATTTAATGCCCGGCACGGCGCCGATTTCTATGGCACCTTACCGTTTTGCCCCAGCCGAGTTGAGTGAGTTGAAGGTTCAGCTCCAAGAATTGTTAGATAAGGGCTTCATTCGCCCTAGTGTTTCGCCGTGGGGAGCACCGGCCCTCTTTGCTAAGAAGAAAGATGGTGCCTTGAGATTGTGTATCGATTACCGTAAGTTGAATTGGGCTACGGTTAAGAATAAGTGCCCTATGCCTCGTATAGATGATTTGTTTGACCAGTTGAAGGGTTCCCGTTGTTTCTCTAATATAGACTTGAGATCGGGTTACCACCAGTTGAGGGTTAGGGAGGAGGATATTCCTATGACGGAATTCCGTACGCGGTATGGCCATTATGAGTTTCTGGTGATGCCATTTGGGCTTACCAATGCACCGGCAGTCTTTATGGATTTGATGAACTGGGTCTTCCGGGATTCTTAGATCGCTTTGTGGTCATTTTTGTGGACGACATTCTTATCTATTCACCTTCAGAGGAGGAGCGCGAGGAACACTTCAAAGTGGCGCTTGAGTTGCTTAGAGCCCATAGGCTGTATGCCAAGTTTGGAAAGTGTGAGTTCTGGCTAGGAGAGGTCAAATTCTTAGGCCATGTGGTATCCGGGGAAGGGGTGTTAGTTGATACATCCAAGGTTGAGGTAGTGCAAGATTGGGCACCGCCTAAGAGTGTTTTTGAGATTCGTAGTTTTTTGGGATTAGCTGGGTATTACCGCCGGTTTGTGAAAGATTTCTCCAGGCTAGCTTCGCCGTTGACTAGATTGACGCGGAAAGGGGTCAAGTTTGTGTGGAGTGAGACTTGTGAAAAGTCGTTCCAAGAGTTGAAGGTTAGATTGACCACCGCTCTGGTGTTGATTATTCCGGAGAGAGGGTTGGGTTATGCGGTTTATTGCGATGCCTCACGAGAGGGTTTGGGTTGTGTGTTCACGTTAGTTGAAAATACACAAGAAGAATTACCCTACGCATAACCTAGAGTTAGCAGTAATAATCTTTGCCTTGAAGATTTGGAGGCACTACCTTTATGGTGAGAGGTTCGAGGTGTTCTCGGACCACAAGAGTTTGAGATATCTGTTTACATAGAGAGACTTGAATTTGAGGCAGAGGAGATGGATGGAGTTCATTGAGGACTATGATTTTGAGTTGCACTATCACCCGGGAAAGGCCAATGTTGTGGCCGATGCCCTTAGTAGGAAACCCATTAGTGATGTAGCTTGTATGGCCATCCAGGAATGGGAGATGTTGGGTGCACTTGGCGAGTTTGATTTGCTTCTAGGCGAATTTGTTGAGGCTGCGGCCTTGTTTTCTATTGTTGCGCAGCCTACACTCGTGACTCAAGTGTTAGAGGCACAGAGAGGTGACCTTGAGGTAGAATCCCTCCGAGAGAATATCTCCAGTGGGAAGGTTGAGAAAGGTTTGATGGTGTACCCCGACCTGAGTGTGAGATACCGAGACCGTTTGTTTGTGCCGGAGTCTTGCCGAGAGAAAGTACTCTGAGAATTTCACCATTCACGCCTTGCGGTGCATCTGGGAGGCACTAAGATGTATCGTGATTTGGGTCGCCAGTTTTGGTGGCTGGGTATGAAGAGAAATGTGGCGGTTTTCGTATCGAAGTGCCTTACTTGTCAGCAAGTGAAGGCCGAGCATGAGAGGCCAGCGGGTTTGTTGCAACCCTTGCCTATTGCTGAGTAAAAGTGGGAGCATGTCACTATGGACTTCGTTGTAGGTCTTCCAAAGACTTAGCGGGGTAGTGATGCTATTTGGGTGGTTGTAGACCGGTTGACTAAGTCAGTGCACTTCATTTCTATACGCGTGAGAGATACGGTAGATCATCTTGCCGACTTGTATATTCGGGACATAGTGAGGTTGCACGGGGTCCCAGTAACGATCGTCTCAGATAGAGACCCTCGTATTACTGCTAGGTTGTGACAGAGTTTGCAGAGTGCCTTGGGCACTAAGTTAACCTTTAGTATGGCTTATCATCCTCAGACTGACGGGCAGTCCGAGCGTACTATTCATATCCTTGAGGATATGCTTCGAGGTTGTGTCCTTGACTTTAGTGGGACGTGGGAAAGGCACTTGCCCTTAGTAGAGTTTGCCTACAACAACAGCTTTCAGTCGAGTATCGGTATGGCACCGTTTGAGGCCTTGTATGGCCGACCGTGTAGGTCTCCAGTTTGTTGGGTTGAGGTGGTGATGCACCTTTGTTGGGTCCGGAGTTGGTAAGAGAGACGATGGAGAAAGTTGAGCTTATCCATAGGAGGCTTGTTACAGCCTAGAGTTTCCAAAAGAGTTATGCCGACCATAGGAGGAGGCCTTTGGCATTTGAGGTAGGTGATCATGTTTTCTTGAAAATATCACCTAGGCGAGGCTTGATGAGGTTCGGGAAGAGTGGGAAGTTATCCCCTCGGTTTATCGGTCCTTTTGAGATCCTTGAAAGGATTGGAAAAGTTGCTTATCGTTTGGCTTTGCCACCGCAGTTGTCCGGGGTTCAAGATGCTTCAGAAGTACGAGCCGAATCCGTCCCATGTGTTGGATTGGACTGATTTGGAGGTAGATGAGGATGCCTCGTATGAGGAGAGACCGGTTCGGGTCTTGGATAGGCGAGATCAAGTCTTGCGAGGCAAGACCATTCCCTTGGTAAAGGTTTTGTGGAAACATCACGGAGTGGAGGAAGCCACTTGGGAACGTGAGTTGGAGGTCCGCGAGAAATATCCGGACTTGTTTGTTGATGTGTAATCATGCATTGGAAATTTTGTAATATTGTTGAACTTTAAGAGCATTATATATGTCTTAAGTTGTAAAACATTGTGAATGTTTTGGTTTATGGAAGTATGGTAGAACTTGCCTTAAATTGGAAGTTTGTTATAACATTGTATATGTTGAATGTATTGTAGATATGGAGATATATCATAAATGTGGAATGTGATATAGAATTGTGAAACATGTATGTAGAAATTGATAAATTTCGAGGAAAGCATGTTGTTAATACGCAATGAGATATGTGGTAAATTGCCTCTTGAATAGAGATGGAATGACCGGAAATGGGTCGAGTTGTTAAATTTTGCATTTGTAATAATGTTGGGAATTGAGAAAATCTTGTTTCTGAAAAACTTGTCTTTAATTTCGGGGACGAAATTCTTTCAGGGGGGAAGGTTATAGCAATCTCGGTTTTCCCTTTCGATATCTATTGTATTCCGGACTTTGGTTCCGTGGAGTTGGTAGTTGTATCTATCTTATTGTCATCCTTTAATTCCATTTGTTTGAGCTTTAGGATGTGTTGGGCATGTTTCGAGCAGGTGGGTTGAGCCTTGGTCTAAAATCTTGTTGCCAGGTTTTTGGTCGTTCCGCTCGAGCGGGTCGTCTAGCGCTCGAGCGGAGATTGCACACTCCCAGTATTCTTGGTGCTCTGCAGAACTTCTGCAGGTGTGATTTCTACGCTCGAGCGGATTTCCTGCGCTCAAGCGGGTTGCGCTCGAGCGGGTAGTACATTTTTGGTGTGAGTTCTGGGAGGGGGAAATCTACGCTCGAGCGGACTGGTTTTCGCGCTCAAGCGGATGTACTTTATTCTTGTGTCTTGGTGCTCGAGCGGGCCTTCTTGCGCTCAAGCATGTGTAGATTTTTCGGCATGACGCTCGAGCGTCCTGCTCTACGCTCGAGCTGGAATGTCGTATATCAGAAGGCAGTTAGGCATTTTTGAATAAGTTTTTACATTCACTCTCTCTCTGTTACTTTCCCAAAACCGATTTTTGAGAGCCTCTCTCTCTAGAAACTCCCTTCTCTCTAGGCTTTGATCTAGTTAGAGTGCTTCCCTTTCCTTTGGCCTTTGTAAAAGTTGGTTGATCGTCGAGGGCTTCGTTTTGATCCGTGGATCTTGGAGTTCGGAGCATTTTGGTTTTCTTCATCTCCTTCCCTTGGGCTATGAATTTGAGGTAGGGATTCCTACTCACTTTTATGGGTTTTGACCTAGATATTGAGTTTTTGTATAAATGGTTTTGGGTTTTGGAAACTAAGATTTCAAATGTTTAATTTTGAAAAGAGGGATTTGTTTATTTAGGACCATAAATACGTATTTGGGTTTCAAAATGAGTATATTGATGTTATTGGTAATATATGGACTCTTGGAGTCAATATTGGGAATCAAGGGGAAAATGCCTTGTTTGGGTATTTTTGGGTCACTAGTGTAATTAATGACAAGTGTTGAGAAAACATGGAATTGAGTTGAATATAATGAAATTGGCTCATTATGAGATGGATTAGTGAAGTTGGATTTATTAATCGCTCACTTTTGGAAATATGGATAAATTATCTGTTAACGCATTTATTATCTGTTTAGAAATAATTGCCTTGGGCTACCGGTGGAGGATAGTCGTGATTGTTGTAGACAATGCATGATGATTAGGCAAACTAAAACTAATCAATGGAATGTGTCATCGTATATGACAGTTGAAAGAATACATTAACTTTATGTATGGTTTGATGATGTATATGATAATTGTTTATATGCATTGTGTTGTGTGGAAGGAGATAGGGGATGTACTCCATGGTTTAGGGGAAGATAGGGGATGGACCTCTAAACCGGTCAATGTTTGGGAGAAGATAGGGGATGGACTCCGGTGATACAGCTCATATGCTTATCCGTGGAAGTGTTGATATAGCTCATATGCGTATCTATGGAAGTGTTGATATAGCTCATATGCTTATCTGTTGAGGTGTGGATACAACTTGTATGCTTATCTATTGC
Source organism: Camellia sinensis (assembly GCF_055761805.1). Classification (NCBI taxonomy): domain Eukaryota; kingdom Viridiplantae; phylum Streptophyta; class Magnoliopsida; order Ericales; family Theaceae; genus Camellia; species Camellia sinensis. The sequence continues at coordinate 92,435,570 of NC_138965.1, forward strand.
GAAATGGGAAACGTTTAATATGAATTATTATTTCGTTTAGAGTGTGTGGCCAGGTTCTGAGCCACGGGTATGAATTTGGAAATTGGATAAGAAATGGAAAATGAAATGAAACATAGACATAGTGGTCATGTAATGGAAATGGTTTTATGAATTGATTTATGCGAGTTAAACATTTATCAATTGCTAATGTCTTAGTTACTGCTCATATTGTGTTTAACATATCTCTACTGGGCGTTGGCTCACCCTATATGGGACATTATTTTCAAGTGCAGGTAGCATGCCACCTCCAAGGACATAGCTTGGATGGTTATGGGAGTTGAAGACTCTTTTTGATTATTTTGTTTGCATTACATGTATATCAAGCCAAGGGCTTATTTTATATAGAGTTAGTACTCTTCTTTTGTGTAACCAAGTGTTGACTTGGAAAGCTGAAAGCCCATAGGGCATATGCTTTTGTTGTTAACATGTAATACTGTTGTACGAACTACTCTGATGAATGGAAAGGCGTCGATTTTCTTATATTATTTCTTGTCAGAATGATGGGTATTATGTATTATTTTGAGGGCGTTACATTGTAAGAGGGATTTCAGGTTCTAGAACATTGCAAGGCATCTTGCTTTATCATTTTTTGTTATGAAAAATGTAGCATAGTATTATAGAAGATTTGATTAAGAATGATAGGTTGTTAGACTGACTTAAGCAACTTATCTGTTAGCTTGTTTAGAAGGATTTTAATGAAATAATTCTTTGGTTTAATTAATTGCTTAACTATTGAAACTGATCTATGTTTTTTTCCTTTAATTCCTTAAATTGGATTGATCAATGGAATGTTAAAATTGTTCTTTCTTCCTCCTAATGGCATTATGTTTCTTATTTTATTTTACGTTACAATGGGATCTAGACCTTCCAATATAAATTGAAGGTTGTTGATCATGGCTTGCCATATGAAAGTGTTCTGTGGGAACTAAATTTAATTTATTTATTTTTTAGCAGATGGCTTTCTAAGCTTAAATTTGCCTTGATATTTGTATGGGTGCTTTTAAGTTTTCCATTGTCCCATGTTTCCTTGTTGATGCTAGAGATAAGAATGTTGTAGTACCCCCTGACATAAACAAACACACACCATCCCCATTATTTTTGTTGCTCTCTCTTGTTGAACCCATCATAAACACCACTACCCAAATTGGGAACAACAATAGTCAGCACCCTTTACTATTTTGTGTAGATTTTAAATTTTCCAACGTGTCATCCCAAGGAACAATGTGGCCACATAATTACATATAGCACATTGACTATATAAAATAGAAGATCATATGTAACAACCCTCATTTTAACTTAGTCATACTTGCATACATTTATGGATGATCTTGTTTTAATATGTGCAGTTGCAAATCTTGTCTTGTTTTGCTTGAATGATTGCTTGCATGCTTTGTTCTTGTCTGGTGTGTTGCCGAGGTCATCTTAAGCCTAGAGACCTTCGAGACCTTTATCACTTAGAACTATCTTGAAACCCCTTTGGTTGACCTCCATCTTCACCTTGGCATATTGGCCGAGATGTCACCATCTAGGCTGAGGTGCGTGTCACCTAGGCCGAGATGTTAATATCTATGTGTTCTAGATCCTTGATCCTCGCATGAGTGATTTTGTTCCTGGAACGGTATGATCTAGACCGAGGTGTGGCACATCTAGGCCAAGGTGCGGCACAGCTTAGTCAAGTGTTGTCCTTCCAAGCCGATGTCATTGTTACCCTGCTTGCCGAAGCTTTGCCCTTAGCCGAGATCATAACTTGCCGGAGTACTCTTGGTGTTTAGCTTGCTGAATACACTTTGTCTTGGTCTTGTCTTGTCAAGTCAGTCACCTTTTCGAGTAGAGCCAATCAGCCGATGCCACGTGTCCCGGCAGAGGGATTAAGTCAGTGATTGTCGTGAGAAACATATCATTTTGTATCAAATCTTGCCTTTTAGAGAGAGAAACTCTAGGAAGAAGGAGGGAAAGTTTAAGCTAGAGAGAGTGAACTTCCAAGCTTGATCGTTGGAGCTTGAACCGTTAGATTCGAGTTTTGAGGTTAGAATCGTAACCTATTCTTGTTGTTCTTATTGATCATCTAGCTGCATTGCACGATCAAACCTGTTCAGCACGTCATGCATTGATTTAAAGTTAGTTTTAGAAAGAGAAAATGGTTTTCATGTGTTCTTGAAGAAAAGCCTCGTTTGATCCGAAAGTTTGCACTAAGGCTCATGTTTTTGTGTTTGTTTTGATAAGATCCTTGTGTATGGGTACCCAGGTCCACGTTTTTGAATTCATGGCATGAAATCTTAGCTTTCGTAATAGCAAGTTTTGATCTTTGCATTCATTTTCCTCATGTTCATGCTCTTCATGCTCATGTTCTTCATGTTGTCAAGAGGGAAACCCAGTTTTTCCCGACTTCGCTTTTGAATGTGGCCGTCGGGGCCACACCTCGGCAAGGAGGTGTGGGACCTCGGCCTAGACCTGGTAGTTGCCTAGCTTGTTTTTCCAAAGATAAGAAACTGTGTTTTGATTTGATTTGACTTAGTTTTTGAAGAATGCCGAGGTCATTTGCATGTATGCTAGACTTGTTTTGAGTAGTGCATTCAATAGACTTTGCCATGTGTTTGTAGGACTTGGACTTGCCTTGACCCCGACGTTTGCAGAACTATGTGAGTGGTACTTTTAATAAAGCTATGTTATACGTTTTGATAAAGACTTTGTTTTGCTTTGTTCTGAAAGTGTTTGTTAAGCATGAATAATTGTCCTTGTTTTGTATATCAAGTATGATCTTGTCTTGATGACCTTCTCGGAAAGTCCCTTGTGCTGGAGGACTCTAAACTTTCGCAGCACATCTCGTTTGAAAATCCCTTGTGCTGGAGGACTCTAAACTTTGACAGCACATCTCGTTTGGAAGTCCCTTGTGCTAGAGGACTCTAAACTTTCGTAGCACATCTCGTTTTTGAAGTCCATCATGCTGGAGGACTCTAAACTTTCGCAGCACATCTTGTCTTGAAAGTCCCTTGTGCTAGAGGACTCTAAACTTTCGCAGCACTCTCGTGTTAAAAGGCTACGGGCCTTTGTAACATAGGTCCCTTGTGCTAGAGGACTCTAAACTTTTGCAGCACCCTTGTTTGAGATGCCTCTCTTGCTTTGTCTTGTTTTGTCACTGATGGTTTACCTCGTGGATATGTTTGCCGGAATGTTACCATTTGTAATATGTGATGCAAGGCAGTATTCTTTGAAGCTTTGAAGATTTGTTAGATGGACGAGGTCCATCCCTTGTTATCTAGAGTTTTAACTTGTATTGTTTTAAATGACTTCGACTATTATTCATGCGAACCCCTTTATTATTTGTACCATTCACTGAGTATCCAAGCTCACCCTCTCTATATATATGTAGGTGATGAACAAGAAGGCGGTGACGCCTAGATGTGATTCTGGAGCTTATTTTGGATTTTGATTATGTCGGCTTGTGAATCCCTTTGTTATTATGTGTAACAACCCTCATACTGTTTACCGATTAATGACTGATTAACTGCTAATTACTGTTAACCGAGACTGATTATGACTGATAATTGAACTAAATAAACTACGGAACTGGCTGACTAAAATTGGAAACCGAATTGACTGAGTATATGTTAGTTAAATTGCATTCTATCTGTTTGACTGTATGATTATATGTTTAGACTGTAAGTTGAAGGCCTTATCGGCGGCCGAATCCAAAATTGATTGGTGTTTTATGATCAACATAATTTATGTAATTTTATGGTATATTCATTGAAAAAGTGATTTGGTATGATTAAATTAGATTAAAATAAACTAATTGGCCAAGTTGGACTTATTTACCAAACTAGCCTTGTAGTGGCCCACTACCTCAAACCTTTTGAGCCTTATTACACTTAATGCATTTGATTAAAACAACATTTCATCAGCCTTTGTGTTGCCTCAACCGGCCAAAGAAGAGAGTTAGAGAGAGAGAGAATTGTTCTTGTTGATTTAGCTTGAGATCTTGAAGAATTGAAGGAGTTTTGTACAATTGAGCTTCCCTATCCTAAATACAAGACTTAGGTAAGAGAATTCAACCTTTATTGATGTATTTGAGCTTGATTCTTGCATGGTTTATGTCAAAATTGAAAGCTGAGCCATGAATTAGTTCTAGCATGTTGAAATAGAGCATAATTCATGCATGCATTTTAGTATCGTTGCATTTTGAGGTTGATTACATGGACATTAGTACATGCATGCTCATATTGTTGTTATAGACCATGTTTTCATTTGGTTTTGAAAAGAAATGAGCTCATTTGAACAAGCTTTGGAGCTTTAATTTGGTTTAAAACTCATGCATGACATGTTTGAATGTTGTTCTTGAAGAATGGTTGGAAATTGGGTTTGAATTAAACACCCTTGGGCTTTGATTTCCTAAATTGAGTTTTGAAACATGTTATTCTATGTGTTTAAAAGAGTTTTCCAGAAAATTGGCCCAAGAGGATCGAATTTTATGCATCTAAGCTTGGTTTTGAACCTGGAGCTCGAATCTGGGATTTCTAGATTTCAGTCGTCCGCTCGAGCGGGGGGAAGTGCCGCTCGAGCGGGAAAATCGAGCTTCCAGCATCTTGCACTATAGAACAGTCCGCTCGAGCGGAGTATTGGGCGCTCGAGCGGAGGACTGGGTGACACGCTCTAGCGGGCGTCGAGCGGGGATTTCCCCGATCCATTACTTTTTGGTCCACTCGAGCGGTATAATGGACGCTCGAGCGGGGACCTTTGTTTGCCTGTACGCTCGAGCGGGGAAACCTGCGCTTGAGCGGGACCCTGGTTCACTGAAATTTCTGAAAATGTTTTCTATGTGCATCTTTGTATCCCCATTTCATCCTAGGCATTCTTAGGCCTAGTTTTGGACATCTTAATGAGGATATAGATGTAGAACACACCGAGGAAAATTTAAGGATTTAATTATTACCCTCCCAACTGTGAAACTTAGAGTGTGTTCAATCTGTTAACTGTATAGGGTTGGTATTTCGAGGAGACGCTCTAGCCAACTGTAGCCTAGAACTCTGTGAGTAACAATTGTGTAAAGATATGTTCAACTGATTATCTTTTGAATACTGAACTGAACTGTTTACTGAACGGGTGTTATTTACTGAATGAATGTATGTCCTTTATTTCTGAACTGTACTTTGGCATCCTTAGCACCTACTGTCTGCTGTTACTGTTACAGAGATCTCTGTCGGTTCCCTCGTGGAGCCACTATTGTTTACTGACTGATGGCCATCATTACTGTTCAGTCTTTTAAGACCTACTGTTACTGATATGCTAATGGATGTACCACATATGACTGTTTACTGTACTGAGCAACTGAAATACTAATTGAAATGAACTGTTTTCATTACTGTAAGGACATTCATTCTAAACCCCTTTACGCTTTATGTTATTCACTGGGCTTTAGCTCACGGCTCATATGTATATGTAGGTGTACAGGCACCGGGTCAAAGCTAGAGGCGTCAGGGTTATTCCAGTTTTGTCAAGCCAACCACCGTGCCTCACTGCGAGGTTCCGAGTTCGCCATGCTATGGCTTGGGGTGTCTTTTTCCCCCGCTTGTCCCTGTTACTGTTTTGTATTACTGTATAGATTGTTATCCACTGTACTGTACTGTTATCAAGGGATTAGGTCCCTGTACTAAATGTCTGTAAATGCTTGTATAGTCTGTACTGTTGTGAATGTATGAATGCATGAAAAAAATCTTTTTGGCATACAGACTGTCACAGCTCATTGGACATTGTTTAATTACTGTATTGGCTTCCGCCATGCCCCTGTACTCTGTCTTACTGTATTACTGTTAAGCAGGCCTTCGGTAATCTCGGATTACTGGCCGGTTACGGTACTAAACCCATAAGGGCGGGTTTAGGTCGTGACAGAGTGGCATCAGAGCGATACTTAACCACGAGTCATACTGCACACACGTGTCCAAATGAGCTATAGGGTGTCCTAGAAAAGTGATTAGGGCATTTCATGAACTTGAAAAGTGTGTGACTATGTTATGACTGAATACATGTTGATGTGATAACTGTCTAAATATGCAACTGTTTATGTTACAATTGCTATAGCTGTCATAACTGCTTATAGTGAAATGGACAATGCAAATGAACCTGAATCCTCATCTACCGAGGCAAGAATGGAAAGAATGGAAAGAATGATGGAACTGATAACTGCTAGACTTGAACAACAACAGAACCAACAGCCCCCATCTCCTCCTCCTCCGGTACAGCCGGAACCTAATGCGAATGTGAATGATGGGGATATTATTGCTCTCACCCATAAATTCAGCAAGATGAAACCGCCATCCTTTCAGGAAGGACTGGAACCGCTAAAGGCTGAAGCTTGGGTGCTTGAAACAGAAAAACTATTTGAAGTGTTTCCGTGCTCAGAAGCGAATAAAGTATTGTTAGCTACCTTCACCCTACAAGAAGAAGCTAGAAGGTGGTGGATGTTGATCCGCGATACAAATATTGTTATGACTTGGGCTCAGTTCAAGGAGTCCTTCTTTGAAAAGTACTTCCCACAGTGTGTCAGGGATAGGAAAGTGACTGAATTCGAACAACTGAGACAGGGTACAATGTCTGTGGCAGAATATGAAGCAAGGTTCACTGAGCTCGCCAGATATGCACCACATATGGTGGACACTGACTACAAGAAGGCCAGAAAATTTGAGGGTGGCCTTGATGTTGCAATACTTGACCGAATAAGTGTTTTGAAACTACGGACTTTTGTGGGTGTTCTCGACCGGGCATTGACGGCCGAGTCGAACATTGCGGCAGTGAAACAATCTGAAACACCAACAACTGAATGGCATGGTAAAAGGCAGGGTTTCAAATTCAAGAAAGGCAAGCACAACCCGGCCAACAAGAAACAGAATACGGGGTCGACAACTAGCCCCAGCCAAGGGAGTGGGTTCATTCCACCCTGCTCTGTATGTGGCAACAAGCACAAAGGGGTTTGTCACAAAATATCCAGAGCCTGTTACAGATGTGGCAAAGTGGGCCACATGGTTAGAGACTGTCCCTTCGCTCCGCAAGTTAGTAGCAAAGCTACGCCAAGCGCAGCAGCGTCAACTGTAGCACCAAAGCCTAACCCCAAAGCTACCGGGAAAGAGCCCATGAGGCAAGGCCGAGTGTTAGCCCTAGTACTGGGAGACGTGAAAAATACTGAAACAGTTGTGTCAGGTATCCTCTCTATTTGTGCACAAAATGCATATGTATTGATTGATTCGGGGTCTACACATTCTTATGTATCGCATGTTTTCTCACGAAAATTGAATAGACCCATAGAACCCATGAACTATCTGCTAGTCGTATCATCACTCGTAGGAGGATCCATGACATGTGCTTATATGTACCCTGCATGTGAAATCATTGTTGGGGATACGCATCTGTTTATTGATTTACTACCATTGAACATTGATCATTTTGATGTAATATTGGGGATGGATTGGTTACAAAAATATGATGCCACTATTGATTGTGTGACCAAGCAAGTTGTTTTCCGTCCACCTGGTTTGCTTGAATTTGTGTTTAATGGGAGTGGAGTAGTACCTCCTCCGTATTTGATTTCGTCAGTGAAAGCTGTTAAATTAATTAGAAAGGGGTGTAAAGGATATATGTGTTCTGTGTTGACTGTGTCTACTGATGATAGTGTTAAAACTGATGTGAATTGTATTCCTATGGTTAGGGAATTCCCAGATGTATTTCCAGATGATCTGCCAGGGGATTTGATTGACAGGGAGATTGAATTTGCCGTTGATGTGATTCCGGGTACACAGCCGATATCGAAAGCCCCTTACAGAATGGCCCCAACTGAACTGAAGGAGTTGAAAGTGCAGTTGCAAGAACTGTTAGACAAGAAGTTTATCAGGCTCAGTACTTCACCGTGGGGTGCACCAGTTTTGTTTGTAAAGAAGAAAGATGGCTCGCTGAGACTGTGTATTGATTACCGTGAATTGAACAAGGTAACTGTGAAAAATAAATACCCATTGCCACGTATTGATGATTTATTTGATCAGTTACAGGGTGCACAAGTGTTTTCCAAGATTGATCTCAGATCGGGGTATCATCAACTGAAGGTTAAACCGGAAGACATTGATAAAACTACTTTTAGAACGAGGTATGGCCATTATGAATTTTTAGTTATGCCATTCGGAGTCACGAATGCCCCTGCTGCTTTTATGGACCTCATGAACAGAATTTTTAAACCATACCTTGATGATTTCATTGTAGTATTTATTGATGACATATTGATTTACTCCAAAAGTATAGAACAACATGAACATCATCTGAGACTTGCCCTGCAGACCCTAAGAGAACAGAAACTGTATGCTAAACTGTCTAAATGTGAATTTTGGCTTGACCATGTTATGTTTTTGGGGCATGTCGTTAGCAAAGATGGAATTTCTGTTGGCCCGCAGAAAATTGAAGCTGTAGTGAACTGGCCTAGACCAACAAATGTGACTGAAGTCCGAAGCTTTTTGGGATTGGCTGGATATTACAGAAGATTTGTCAAAGATTTCTCCAAAATTTCCCTACCATTGACTCAGTTAACTCAGAAGGGGACATCATTTGACTGGACTGACCAAAGGGAATCAGCATTCCAAGAGTTAAAAACTCGACTTGTGACTGCACCGGTTTTGACTTTACCTTCAGGTATGGATGGTTATACTGTATTTAGTGATGCTTCTCCTAAGGGTTTGGGGTGTGTTTTAATGCAGAATGGGAGAGTAATTGCCTATGCTTCCCGACAACTGAGACCACATGAAAACAACTACCCGACCCATGATCTGGAACTTACTACAGTGGTATTTGCGTTGAAAATCTGGCGTCACTATCTGTATGGGGCAACATGTGAAGTGTATACCGACCACAAGAGCCTGAAATATTTCTTCACACAGAAAGAACTGAACATGAGACAGCGGAGATGGCTAGAACTGATTAAAGACTATGACCTACAGATTCTATATCACCCGGGAAAAGCCAATACCGTTGCCGATGCATTGAGCCGAAAGTCAATTGCCAACTTAGCTTGTTTGCTCACCGGACAGAAAGAGCTGCTTGGTGACCTTGAAAAATTTGAAATTGAAGTTGTTTTGAGAGAACAAGGTGGAACGCTAGCCGCTATTTCTGCTCAACCAGCCTTGATAGAAGAAATTAAAGGGAAACAGCAACAGGATGACTTCTTGAAAAAGATCATCGAAGAAAGAGAGTCTAAGCCAAGACCGGGTTTCAAATTCGAGAACAATGTACTGAAATTTTAAGAAAGACTGTGTGTGCCGAATGACACTGAACTGAAAAGAAGAGTTCTGCAAGAGGACCACAATTCAAAATTGTCTATCCACCCGGGGAATACGAAAATGTACCAAGATCTGAAACAGAATTTCTGGTGGCCGGGAATGAAGAAAGAAATTGCCGACTTTGTGTCCAAATGTCTTCATTGCCAACAAGTCAAAGCTGAACATCAACGACCTGCCTGATTATTGCAACCCCTACCTATAGCAGAATGGAAATGGTAGCATATCACGATGGATTTTATCGTTGGGTTACCTCGCTCCAGAAAAGGTATGGATTCAATTTGGGTTATTGTTGATAGACTAACCAAATCTTCTCACTTCTTACCTGTCAAGACAATCCATAATGCAGACAAATTGGCTGTTATCTATATTGATGAAATTGTGAGACTGCATGGAGTGCCTGTGTCTATTGTTTCTGACAGGGATTCGAAGTTTACATCGAGGTTTTGGCAAAGTCTACAGACTGCATTGGGTACTGAATTGAGGCTGAGTAGTGCCTATCATCCTCAGACAGACGGACAGTCAGAAAGGACCATCCAAACTCTGGAGGATTTACTGAGAATGTGTGTCCTTGATTTTCAGGGAGATTGGGAAAGTCATCTGCCATTAGTTGAATTCGCCTACAACAACAGCTACCATTTGAGTATTGGTATGGCGCCTTTCGAGGCATTGTATGGCAGAAAATGTAGATCTCCGATTTGCTAGACAGAAGTTGAAGATGGGCCTTTGCTTGGGCCCGAGATCGTATATGTGATGACTGGAAAGATAAAACTGATACAGCAGAGACTGAAAACTGCATAGAGTAGACAGAAAAGTTATGCAGATGTCAGAAGACGGGATAGAGAGTATGAAGTGGGTGATCACGTTTTTGTGAAAGTGACACCAATGAAGGGCTAGACTCGTTTTGGAGTCAAAGGCAAGTTAGCGCCAAGATACGTCGGACCGTATGAGATTATTGAGAAAATTAATCCGGTGGCGTATCAAGTTGCGCTCCCTCCTGAAATGGAGCACATGCATAATGTTTTCCACATTTCGATGTTAAGAGAATATCTCCGGGATCCCTTCCATGTAATTGAGCCTACTCGGGTAGTGTTGAGTGATGACTACACTTACGAGGAACGGCCTATACAGATTGTAGAGAGACGGATTAAGAAACTGAGAAACAAAGAGATCCCGCTAGTGAAAGTTGACTGGCAGAACCATGGTGGTGTGTATGCCACTTGGGAAAGGGAAGATGACATGGCTAAAAGATATCCTGAACTGTTCCCACTGAACCCTATTTTCTTCCAGACTGAAGGTAACTCGAGTTTAGAGGACTAAACTCTTTATAAGGAGGGGAGACTGTAACAACCCTCATACTGTTTACCGATTAATGACTGATTAACTGCTAATTACTGTTAACCAAGACTGATTATGACTGATAATTGAACTGAATAAACTACGGAACTGGCTGACTGAAATTGGAAACCGAATTGACTGAGTATATGTTAGTTAAATTGCATTCTATCTGTTTGACTGTATGATTATCGGTCCATGCTTATATGTTTAGACTGTAAGTTGAAGGCCTTATCGGCGGCCGAATCCAAAATTGATTGGTGTTTTATGATCAACATAATTTATGTAATTTTATGGTATATTCATTGAAAAAGTGATTTGGTATGATTAAATTAGATTAAAATAAGCTAATTGGCCAAGTTAGACTTATTTACCAAACTAGCCTTGTAGTAGCCCACTACCTCAAACCTTTTGAGCCTTATTACACTTAATGCATTTGATTAAAACAACATTTCATCAGCCTTTGTGTTGCCTCAACCGACCAAAGAAGAGAGTTAGAGAGAGAGAGAATTGTTCTTGTTGATTTAGCTTGAGATCTTGAAGAAATGAAGGAGTTTTGTACAATTGAGCTTCCCTATCCTAAATACAAGACTTAAGTAAGAGAATTCAACCTTTATTGATGTATTTGAGCTTGATTCTTGCATGGTTTATGTCAAAATTGAAAGCTGAGCCATGAATTAGTTCTAGCATGTTGAAATAGAGCATAATTCATGCATGCATGTTAGTATCGTTGCATTTTGAGGTTGATTACATGGACATTAGTACATGCATGCTCATATTGTTGTTATAGACCATGTTTTCATCTGGTTTTGAAAAGAAATGAGCTCATTTGAACAAGCTTTGGAGCTTTAATTTGGTTTAAAACTCATGCATGACATGTTTGAATGTTGTTCTTGAAGAATGGTTGGAAATTGGGTTTGAATTAAACACCCTTGGGCTTTGATTTCCTAAATTGAGTTTTGAAACATGTTATTCTATGTGTTTAAAAGAGTTTTCCAGAAAATTAGCCCAAGAGGATCGATTTTTATGCATCTAAGCTTGGTTTTGAACCTGGAGCTCGAATCTGGGATTTCCAGATTTCAGTCGTCCGCTCGAGCGGGGGGAAGTGCCGCTCGAGCGGGAAAATCGAGCTTCCAGCATCTTGCACTGCAGAACAGTCCGCTCGAGCGGAGTATTGGGCGCTCGAGCGGAGGACTAGGTGACACGCTCGAGCGGGCGTCGAGCGGGGATTTCCCCTATCCAGTACTTTTTGGTCCGCTCGAGCGGTATAATGGACGCTCGAGCTGGGACCTTTGTTTGCCTGTACGCTCGAGCGGGGAAACCTGCGCTTGAGCGGGACCCTGTTTCACTAAAATTTCTGAAAATGTTTTCTAAGTGCATTTTTGCATCCCCATTTCATCCTAGGCATTCTTAGGCCTAGTTTTGGACATCTTAATGAGGATATAGATGTAGAACACACCGAGGCAAATTTAAGGATTTAATTATTACCTTTCCCAACTGTGAAACATAGAGTGTGTTCAATCTGTTAACTCTATAGGATTGGGATTTCGAGGAGACGCTCTAGCCTACTGTAGCCCAGAACTCTGTGAGTAACAATTGTGTAAAGATATGTTCAACTGATTATCTTTTGAATACTGAACTGAACTATATACTGAACTGGTGTTATTTACTGAATGAATGTATGTCCTTTATTTCTGAACTGTACTGTGGCATCCTTAGCACCTAATGTCTACTGTTACTGTTATAAAGATCTCTGTCGGTTCCCTCATGGAGCCACTACTGTTTACTAACTGATGGCCATCATTACTGTTCGGTCTTTTAAGACCTACTGTTATTGATATGCTAATGGATGTACCACATATGACTGTTTACTGTACTGAGCAACTGAAATACTGATTGAAATGAACTGTTTTCATTACTGTAAGGACATTCATTCTAAACCCCTTTACGCTTTATGTTATTCACTGGGCTTTAGCTCACGGCTCATATGTATATGTATGTGTACAGGCACCGGGTCAAAGCTAGAGGCGTCAGGGTTATTGCAGTTTTGTCAAGCCAACCACCGTGCCTCACTGCGAGGTTCCGAGTTCGCCATGCTATGGCTTGGGGTGTCTTTTTCCCCCGCTTGTCCCTGTTACTGTTTTGTATTATTGTATAGACTGTTATCCACTGTACTGTACTGTTATCAAGGGATTAGGTCTCTGTACTGAATGTCTGTAAATGCTTGTATAGCCTATACTGTTGTCAATGTGTGAATGCATGAAAAAAGTCTTTTTGGCATACACACTGTCACAGCTCATTGGACATTGTTTAATTACTGTATTGGCTTCCGCCAAGCCCCTGTACTCTGTCTTACTATATTACTGTTAAGCAGGCCTTCGGTAATCTCGGATTACTGGCCGGTTACGATACTAAACCCATAGGGGCGGGTTTGGGTCGTGACATTATGTAAGATGTAATTTTGTACTCTGCTTCGTTTGTAATTAAGTTGTAACCCATATGAAGATGGTTGCTATTTCATTTGACTTATGCACTACTCTTATGGACCACTTGCATTTTAAATTATTGCCTCCGCACTTGTGAGCCCCATGTAATTATACTCTGATTGTGTGTAAATTTTGTAAGTTGGCCTTTGGTAATCTCGGATTACTGGCCATCACGGCACCAAACTACTAGGGGCGGTTTGGGGTCGTGACATCATATAAGATAGAGAGGTTCTGGTTTTGATTTTTATTCAAGTGCTAATTGTTGGTGGAATTTTATGGCAAGTGTTTTACTGCTTGAGAATAGTACATGTGGTTTTGTGTTTTTATCAACTTGGTAGTGTCTGTAAATTTTGGGCGATTGATAGTATATTTTGATGTACTTGAAGAATGACATCATATGTTTTTTTTCTTAAACCTGCATTGATTTTTCTACATACACTAGCACATTTTTATTTTATTTTAATTTTTTTTTGGAAGATAATAAACTAGTACAAAAGAAGAAGAAAATTATGTGAATGTGCTTTGCCTTCTATGACATTGAAACAATCATATTTCCTTAATGTTATGTTTGGATCATGGGTTTAGCTAGGGATTTGGAAAGGAAAAAAGGAAAACGTGTGTCGCATGTAATTGTAGTTCATTGACATTTCACCCACATTTTCCCATTTCTTTTTCAAATCTCTACTCATATCCATGATCCAAACACAACATAAAGGTTCTATCAAGATCAGAAAATCCAATAACAATAATCCAAATCTAGTAGTCCAATATTGACCATATCCATTGATTTTTCGACTCATATCCATTGATTTTTCTACTCATATACATCCATTTCAGAGCCTATTTCATTTCATTCCATTTTATTGGTCTAAATTATTTATTTTAGTGATTTGGGAATTCGGTTATTTTTGTGATTTTTTTTTTAATTATTTTATGAAATGAAAAAATTGTGTTTGAGATGATTTGTATTTTTTTTAGTTGAATATGTGGTTGTGAGAGAAAAAATAATTGATTAATGTGCAAGATGTAATATTTTATCTTATTAACTATTTTAATTTTTTTGTTTTGTTTTGTTTTGTTTTTTGTTTTTTTTTTTTTTTTTTTTGTGGTCTATTTTAACCAAAACTAAACAACCCAAACAAAGCCTTGGGGTTGATAAGATAATTCATAGACATTGATAAGTATGCGATTGAATTGTTTCTATTTTATACATAATATTATACACATAATCAAAGGCGTATTGATTTCTTTTAATCTCCATTTAATTCTTATTTGTTAAGTTTTTAATTATTAAATGGGACATTTACATAGAAGTCCTTTTAATTAAGATTTTTTGGACCTTCAAGTCCCGTTAAATTTTTAATAGTTAGAATTGCCCTTCAAACAATGATTGTTCATCATTTTTTATTATCTATAAAGGAACATGATGATTTGACATTTATTTTGATTTTTAAAACTTTAAAACATCAACTTTCACGTTGAAAAAATTAAAAAAATTATGTACGATTTTTTTTTTTTTGAAAAAATTGAAAAAACTAAATTATTTTTTGTGCAAAACTAAAAATTTTGTGTTTATAAAGAAGCATGATGACGGAACTTTGATGTGCAAAACTGAAAAATAAATAAATAAATAACTTTAAAAATGAAAAAAACGATAATATTCTTAGTTTAAAATTGGAAAAAATTGATAATGTTCTTCGTTTTATTGAATAGTTGAATCAAACTAATAAGTAGAAGGACAAAAACGTTTAATCTCATGCTCTATTTTTTTTTAATCAGTTAGTGCAACAATTATCTAGAGCATTATTATGCAAAATTGATAATGCTCTTAGTTTTAAAAATTGAGAAAAACTGATAATATTCTTAGTTTTACTAAATAGGATTTAATGGTACAAAAATCTTAGATATGATTTGAACTACCATAACATTTATAAATAGGACTTTTAGGTAACTAACTCTTATTAAGAAACCTAATAAACTTAAGAGAAAATTACACTTTGCCTACTCTATGTTTGGTCACTTTTCTATTTTTGGTCCTTAAAATTTATTTTTTCACACTTTAGTACTTTATGTTTCAATTTTTTTTTTATAATTTAAATCTAACTTCAATTTAAAATTAGACAGAAAATGTCATAGTAACTGTCAAATAACATAAAAAATATATTATTATATTAGGATTAAAGTTTATGTCAGATATGTGAATTTAAAAAAAAGTGCCTAATTAGTATACATTAATATGTGTCAGGGATGGGAAAGATTAAAAAACATTTATGTCACGTGACTGCATAATATTTAACACTACTGTGCATAATATTTTTCTTATATATAACACAAACTAATTTTACATAATATTTTTCATATAAAATATTACTAATTTGTAATAAATTTCAAATTTTAAATCTCTCTTACACTAATTTTTACTTTGATATATCATTAGAAGTTAAAAAATATATATGTATTAACTATAGCGAAGCAGAGTGGTTTCGAAAAAAGATTATAAATTTTGAAATTTAATCCGTAGTTAGCAAATAGAGCGATGCGAATTGATGCGGATCGGTGTAGTTTTAACGGATTTGACAGTATTTTGCACAATCCTAACTATTTTAGCCCAAAAAACACTTCCCAAACGTGGCCAATGTGCTAGATTTAATATCAAGCAGATGAAAAACTATTGGTTGGTTTAGGGGTGTACATAGCAATGCCCCTTACCAATCACAATTCACCATGTCTCCTTATGTTCTCCAATCAGTCAACACAAATTCATGAATTCGACCCCCTCCACAAATCACTATACTGTTGAGGCCCCACATGATCGTACACCAAGACCATTCAATAACTTCTCCAAGCAATTGTATGCAAAGTATTGACAACTTACATATGCTCCTGTATGAGGATCTACAATGTGGTTATGTATTGTGTGTGTTACGTTCGATTGTATTTGTATTTGGATTTATGTTATGTCGTTGTTGTAGTAAGTGTTTACATACGTATCACGTTACGTTTCTCAAATTTATTGGTTTTTTAATTTTTTTAATTGAATGTGAAAATGTTGCTGGTTTATGAAAAATGGTACATCCATACATTGCCACAATTTCATTAGGCCTCTAATGATGTAACATTTAGGTTGTAATGCTAACCCATATCTGCAATGTTATCATGTTTTGTGTGTGTTACGTTCGGGTGTATTTGTCTTTGAATTTGTGTTATGATGTTGTTGTATTCAGTGTTTTCGTACGTGTCACGTTATGTTTCAGAAACTTACTAGGTTTTTAATTCTTTTAATAAAATGTGAAAATGTTGCTTGTAACACCCTCAAAATAACGACAATAAACCCATCAGACAAGACATGCATTTACATATAAACCAATCACACTCTTTTATTCATTAGAGTTTCATTACATAAGTATTACATGTTACTATCAAAAACAAAATGCCCTACGGGCTTACAGCTTTCCAAGTTAACACTTGGTTACAACAAAAGAGTACTAACTCGTTTACACGTTAAGCCCTAGGCTTGAAGTTACATGTAATACATCAAAAGTTAAGCGACAAAAGTATGTCCGCCACTAGCCTCCCAGCTATGTCCTTGGAGGTGGCATGCTTCCTGCACCTGAAAATGATATTCCCCTATAGGGTGAGCCCCAGCCCAGTAGAAATACACTAAACCAACCATGGACAATGACTAAAATATTAGCAATTGATAGATGGTCAACACTGATACATGCACATAAATTACACATTTATGTCATACAACTTATGAGTCTAAGTTACCTTTCATTTTTCCTTTTTCAACAGATAAGCATGCTAGCTCTATCATCATTTCCACAGATATGTATGAAAACTATATCTCACATTCAGATAAGCATAAAAGCTATATCCACATTCTCAACAGATATGTATAACAACAATATCCCACATTCACAGATAAGCATATAAGCTGTATCCACACTTCACAAAGATAAGCATATGAGCTCTATCTTCACTTTTCTAGACAAGCATATGAGCTGTGTCTACGGAGTTCATCCCCTATCTCCTCCCAATTCCTATCCGGTTTAGAGGTACATCCCCTATCTTCCCCTAAACCGCGGAGTACATCCCCTATCTCCTCCTCTACACATAACGTATATAAACACATTAGTTCTATATACAATCACCCAATACATACAATTAATGTATTCTATCACCCGTCAAGTTCCATGACACATTTCATTGATTAGTTTCAGTTTACCTAATCATCATGCATTGTCTACAACAATCACGACTATCCTTCACCGATAGCCCAAAGCAGTTATTTCTAAGTAGAAAATAAATGCACAATGGATATTCAATCAACATTTCATTTCTTCATTCCTCTCAATTAATTATCCCAATTAATTAAACAATGTAATTAGGTCAATTCCCATAATTAACATTTCAACCCTTAGGTCCCATTTTCATCAATGATTCAACAATCATTCCATTTTTTCATGCCAAACATGCATCTAGGTTTATTATGAATAAAACCCCAACTTTTGTAAAATTACACAAAAGCCCCAAACTTTCACAGAATTACCAAACCAAGCCCAACATCTCAAAATACCAAAATTTAAAGACAAAACCCATAGAGAGGAGTAGGATATCCCTACCTCAAATTCGGAGTCCCAAAGGAGAAGACGACAAAACCCAACGTGCTCCAAAACCCGAGATTTTCAGATTAAAATGAAGCCCTCGACGATCAACAACTTTTTTGTAAAGGCCAAAGGTGAGTAAATCACTCCTACTAGATCAAAACCTAGAGAGAAGGTAGAGTCTAGAGTGAGAGGCTCAACAATGGTGATTTTGGAAAAGTAAGAGAGAGAAGAGAAAGTGAAAAAGTGATTTGAAGAGTCACAAATTTGGGACTTTAACCCAGGTCTCCGCTCGAGCGTAAAACACCCCGCTCGAGCGGCCACTCACAGACTTCCGCTCGAGCGACCAATCTCCCGCTCGAGCGCAGAATGCACTCGCCCAGCACTTTTGCAGAACCAGGCCTCCGCTCGAGCTCCCAACCCTACGCTCGAGCGTACAACACTGCACAACAAATACTGGATGGGTGTATTACCCGCTCGAGCGCCAACACCTCCGCTCGAGCGTACAGGCCAAAAATCTGGGCAACTAGTTTTGGTTTCTAAACTCAACCAACCTGAAACAAATCCGCCCAACACATCCTATAACTCAAATACGAAGTAAAAGAATGTAGACAAAATAATAAACAACTACCAACATCCATGGACACATGTCCGGATCACGGTATAACAAGGGTAAACCCGGGATCGCTATATTGCTGGTTTATGAAAAATGGTACATCCATATATCGGCACACTTTCATTCGCCTCCAATGACGTTACATTTAGATTGTAATGTTAACCCACATCTGCAATGTTGTCATGTTTTGTATCTATTATGTTCGGTTGTATTTGTCTTTGAATTTTGTGTTGTGACGTTGTTGTATTCAGTGTTTACGTACGTGTTACGTTACGTTTCGCAAACTTACTGGATTTTTGATTTTTTTTTTTTAATTGAATGTGAAAATGTTGATGGTTTATGAAAAATGGTAGAGCCATATATTGGCACACTTTCATTAGCCTCTAATGATGTTACATTTAGGTTGTAATGTTAACCCATATATGCAATGTTGTCATGTTTTGTGCATGTCACGTTCGGCTATATTTGTCTTTGAATTTGTGTTGTGACGGTGTTGTAGTCAGTGTTTACCTACAGGTCATGTCACGCCCTCAAAATAAACCCATAATCATACATTCATTATACAAAAAGAGATATCATATTACCAACATTAGAGTATTCTTTACAAGAAATATTACATGTTGACAACAAAAGTAAATGCCCTATAGGCTTACAACTTTCCAAGTCAACACTTGGGTTCAACAAAAATAGAGTTCTAACTCTTTACACAAAATAAGCCCTTGGCTTGATATACATGTAATACACAAAATAATCATAAAAAGGAAGCCCTCACCTTCTACAACCCCCCAAGCTACATGTAATACACAAAATAATCACAAAATACTGGATGGGTGTATTACCCACTCGAGCGCCAACACCTCCGCTCGAGCGTACAGGCCAAAAATCTGGGCAACTAGTTTTGGTTTCTAAACTCAACCAACCTGAAACAAATCCGCCCAACACATCCTATAACTCAAATACGAAGCAAAATAATGTAGACAAAATAATAAACAACTACCAACATCCACGGACACATGTCCGGATCACGGTATAACAAGGGTAAACCCGGGATCGCTATAACCTCCCCCCCTTAAAGAATTTCGCCCCCGAAATTAAGCACAAGTTTTCAAAACAAGTTTTCCTTTATTTTAGACAATGTTACAATTTAACATTCAACAATTCGACCCATTACCGGTCATCCCATCCCTTTAACAAGAGACATATCACAATATGTAAACAACATATGTATTTTCAACATGCATCAACATTATGCACTATCTTTCCAATTTCAACAATATATTCAACACATATAGTGTCACATTCAACTTCCATATGAGGCAAGTTCCAAACATACTTCCAATAATCAAAACATTTTCAATGTTTCACAACTTAAGACATATATAAAAGCTCTTAAGTTCAACAAAATGTAAAATTTAAATACAAGATTACATATCAACAAACAAGTCCGGATATTTCTCACGGACTCCCAACTCACGTTCCCCAGTGGCTTCCTCCACTCCGTGATGTTTCCACAAGACTTTCACCAAAGGAATGGTCTTGCCACGCAGGACCTGGTCCCGCCTATCCAAGACCCGTACCGGTCTCTCCTCATACGAGGCATCCTCATCTACCTCTAAATCAGTCCAATCCAACACATGTGATGGATCTGGCTCATACTTTCGAAGCATACTCACATGAAACACGTCATGCACTCCGGACAACTGCGGTGGTAAGGCTAATCGATAAGCAACCTCACCAATCCTCTCAAGGATCTCAAAAGGACCAATAAACCGAGGGGATAACTTCCCACTCTTCCCAAACCTCATCAGGCCTCGTCTAGGTGATATCTTCAGAAAGACATGATCACCTACCTCAAACGCCAAAGGCCTCCTCCTACGGTCGGCATAACTCTTTTGTCGACTCTGGGCTGTAACAAGCCTCCTATGGATAAGCTCAACTTTCTCCGTCGTCTCCCTAACTAACTCTGGACCCAACAAAGGTGCATCACCCACCTCGGCCCAACACACTGGAGACCTACACGGTCGGCCATACAAGGCCTCAAACGGTGCCATACCGATGCTAGACTGAAAACTGTTGTTGTAGGCAAACTCTACCAATGGCAAGTGCCTCTCCCACGTCCCACTGAAGTCCAGGACACATCCCCGAAGCATATCCTCGAGGATCTGAATAGTACGCTCGGACTGCCCGTCAGTCTGAGGATGATAAGCCATACTAAAGGTCAACTTAGTGCCCAGGGCACTCTGCAAACTCTGCCACAACCTAGCAGTAAAACGAGGATCTCTATCTGAGACGATCGTCACTGGGACCCCGTGCAATCTCACTACGTCCCGAATATACAGGTCGGCAAGATGATCTACCGAATCTCTCACGCGCATAGGAATAAAGTGCGCCGACTTAGTCAACCGGTCTACAACCACCCAAATAGCATCACTACCCCGCTGAGTCCTCGGAAGACCTACAACGAAGTCCATAGTGACATGCTCCCACTTCCACTCGGCAATAGGCAAGGGTTGCAACAAACCCGCTGGCCTCTGATGCTCGGCCTTCACTTGCTGGCAAGTAAGGCACTTCGATACGAAAACAGCCACATCTCTCTTCATACCCCGCCACCAAAACTGGCGACCCAAATCCTGATACATCTTAGTACCTCCCGGATGCACCGCAAGGCGCGAAAGATGAAACTCTCGGAGTACTTCCTCACGGCAAGACTCCGGTACAAACAAACGGTCTCGGTATCTCACACTCAGGTCGGGATACACCGTCAAACCCTTCTCAACTGTCCCACTAGAGATCTTCTCTCGGAGGGATTCTACCTCAAGGTCACCTCTCTGTGCCTCTAACACTCTAATCACAAGTGTAGGCTGCGCAACAACAGAAAACAAGGCCGCAGCCTCAACAGATTCGCCCAGTAGCAAATCAAACTCGCCAAGTGCTCCCAACATCTCCCATTCCCGGATGGCTATACTAGCTACATCACTAATGGTCTTCCTACTAAGAGCATCGGCCACAACATTGGCCTTTCCCGGATGATAATGCAACTCAAAATCATAATCCTCGATGAACTCCATCCACCTCCTCTGCCTCAAATTCAAGTCTCTCTGTGTAAACAGGTACTTCAAACTCTTATGATCCGAGAATACCTCGAACCTCTCACCATAAAGGTAGTGCCTCCAGATTTTCAAGGCAATGATCACTGCTGCTAACTCTAGGTCGTGTGTGGGGTAATTCTTCTCGTGTATTTTCAACTGACGTGAGCCATAAGCTACCACTTTCCCCTCTTGCATCAACACACAACCCAAACCCTCTCGTGAGGCATCACAATAAACCGCATAACCCAACCCTCTCTCCGGAATAATCAACACCGGAGCGGTGGTCAATCTAACTTTCAACTCTTGGAACGACTTTTCACAAGTCTCATTCCATACAAACTTGACTCCCTTCCGAGTCAGTTTAGTCAACGGTGACGCTAACCTGGAGAAATCTTTCACAAACCGACGGTAATACCCAGCTAATCCCAGAAAACTGCGGATCTCAAACACACTCTTAGGCTGTGCCCAATCCTGCACTGCCTCAACCTTGGATGTATCAACAGACACCCCTTCCCCGGATACCACGTGGCCTAAGAATTTGACTTCCCTCAGCCAGAACTCACACTTCCCAAACTTGGCATACAGCCTATGGACTCTAAGTAACTCAAGCACCACTCTCAAGTGTGCCTCGTGCTCCTCCTCAGAAGGCGAATAGATAAGAATGTCGTCCACGAAGACGACCACAAATCGGTCTAAGAACTCCCGGAAAACCCGGTTCATCAAGTCCGTAAAGACTGCCGGTGCATTGGTAAGCCCAAATGGCATCACCAGAAACTCATAATGGCCATACCGCATACGGAATGCCGTTTTCGGAATATCCTCATCCCTGACCCTCAACTGGTGGTAACCCGATCTCAAGTCTATCTTAGAGAAACAACGGGAACCCTTCAATTGGTCAAACAAATCATCTATACGGGGCATAGGATACTTATTCTTAACCGTAGCCCGATTCAACTTCCGATAGTCAATACACAATCTCAAGGCACCATCTTTCTTTTTAACAAAGAGTGCCGGTGCTCCCCACGGTGAAACACTAGGGCGAACAAAACCCTTATCTAGCAATTCCTGGAGCTGAACTTTCAACTCAACCAACTCTGCTGGAGCAAAACGGTAAGGTGCCATAGAAATCGGCGCCGTGCCGGGCACTAAATCAATAGAGAACTCTATCTCTCGGTGAGGTGGCAAACTAACAAGGTCTTCGGGAAAAACATCCGAATACTCACAAACCACCCTCGGCACTACATGCTGGGTCTCACCACTCTCATCACTCCCAAAGCTAGCAAGTAGACTACTAAGTTCACTTCGCCCTCGCGAATCATACCCCGGTGGCAAAACACTACCAACCCGGTCTCCCAAGAAATGGAACCACTCCCCGTTCAAGGTACATAACGTGACCCTCTGGCGGTAGCAATCAATAACAGCCCGGTATGACGATAGCCAGTCCATACCCAAAATAACATCAAAACCCTTCATGGGCATGACAACAAACGGAAAAGGAAGCCTATAGTCGGCGACCTCTATATCACATCCTCTAACACCCTGTTTCAGGATCAACTCACCACCCAAAGGCGATACCACACAAATAGGAGATGCTAACTGTGCTAACTCCAATTCCAAAACCGATGCAAATGCAGTAGATACAAAAGAATGAGATGCACCCGTGTCTATCAACACACTAGCAACTGAGTTGCAAAACAGAAAAGTACCTCTCACTACTGATGGAGCCGGTACTAAATCCTGCGCGGTAACAGCATACACGCGCCCCGTAGGCCCCTGGTCTACCTGCTCACCTCTCGGAGCAAAAGACTGCTGCACAGACTGGGATGACGAAACTCCCGGATTGGCCCTTGAGGCCTACACAGACTGAGCTGGCTGAAAACCCTGCGTCTGCCTAGAACCAGACGCTTCCGAAGTGGCACTCAACTGTGGGCAGAACCTCCTCATGTGCCTAGGTTGTCCACACTGATAACAAGTCAAGAGCTGCCCCCTGCCCAAACTCTGACTCTGCGGTCTAGCTGAAGAAGAAGCAGCTTTCTGACCCCCACCCTTCTGCGGGCAAACCGAAACCTTGTGACCCAGCTGGCCACACTTGTAACAAGTGAATTCCCCCTGACTGCCTCTCCCCGAGCCTACACTCGGCACTGGAAAGGTCGATCTAGAGACTGCACCCTGAGACTGCTGAGGGTTATAACCCTTCTGTCTCCTGCCATCACTCTGACTATCCTGGCTCCTCTTGGAGCCCATCTGTTCTTCCTCCTCCTCCTGCATCATAATCTCCATATGAGCAGCAGCATCAACCAGGTGTCTATACTCTCGAATGTAAGACCCACCAACTCTCAACTTGAGGCCCCGCCTCAACTTCCGCTCAAACTCATAGCAACGGCGTTCCTCAGACGCCACCAGTTCCGGTGCAAACCTGGACAGACTGGTAAAAGTAGCCTCAAACTCGGCCACTGACAAGCCCTGCTGTTTAAGCCGGCTAAACTGATCCCTCAGCTTCTCCCTAGCTGCTGCAGACAAAAACCTCTCCTGAAAAGCATTTATAAACGCCTCCCAAGTACTGCCCACACGAGCCTTCTCGTACTTCCACCATTGACCCGCATCTCCCTTCAGCTGGAAGGATGCCAAGGTCACTTTCAGTGCTCCGTCCTCAATGCCAAGCATCTCAAACGTCTTACTCATCTGTTCTAACCACTCATCAGCCTTCAGTGGCTCCTTCGGATCCCCGATAAACTCATCCGGATTAGACCGGAAGAACTCCCTCTTCAAGAAAGAAGGCCCTGTCTCAGCTGCCTGATTCCCAGCTCTAAGAATACCCAAAGCTCCTGCTATCTCTCTGGCCAAGGCACCCATAGCCTGCTGACCTACTGGCTCGGCCACAGTGGCCTGCCCAACCCCCTCCTGTACTGCTGGAATCTCACCAGGTAACGGTACTTCCTGCCTCGCAGGTCTACCACGCCTAGCACCTCTTCCTCATCCTGACATCCTAATAAAGGCAACACAGAACATTAGCACATTCATAAATGTGCCGAAACTAAACACTCACGTCCTAATACATGGACAACTGTAATTCACTCCACATAAGCACATAAACACATAAGCACTTACGAATTTCATTTCCGGATAATGATAGTCCCGAGACGTTACTTGAGTTCCGGTTAGAAACAGCATTGATCAAGTGCTTTTCCAACAAGACTCCCAGAAACTCAAGGATCCAATCAATATCCCAGAAATTAAATCCCATACCCACATAGTCACATAAGCATGTTATCACTTAAGCCCATAGCATATGATACTACATCTAAGTCTCTATCAAGCGAGACAAACCCATTGTGATACTAATCACTTCCCACGTACCCAAAGTATTCGAACCCGGTACGCTCTGATACCAAGTTGTAACACCCTCAAAATAACGACAATAAACCCATCAGACAAGACATGCATTTACATATAAACCAACCACACTCTTTTATTCATTAGAGTTTCATTACATAAGCATTACATGTTACTATCAAAAACAAAATGCCCTACGGGCTTACAGCTTTCCAAGTTAACACTTGGTTACAACAAAAGAGTACTAACTCGTTTACACGTTAAGCCCTAGGCTTGAAGTTACATGTAATACATCAAAAGTTAAGCGACAAAAGTATGTCCGCCACTAGCCTCCCAGCTATGTCCTTGGAGGTGGCATGCTTCCTGCACTTGAAAATGATATTCCCATATAGGGTGAGCCACAGCCCAGTAGAAATACACTAAACCAACCATGGACAATGACTAAAATATTAGCAATTGATAGATGGTCAACACTGATACATGCACATAAATTACACATTTATGTCATACAACTTATGAGTCTAAGTTACCTTTCATTTTTCCTTTTTCAACAGATAAGCATGCTAGCTCTATCATCATTTCCACAGATATGTATGAAAACTATATCTCACATTCAGATAAGCATAAAAGCTATATCCACATTCTCAACAGATATGTATAACAACAATATCCCACATTCACAGATAAGCATATAAGCTGTATCCACACTTCACAAAGATAAGCATATGAGCTCTATCTTCACTTCTCTAGACAAGCATATGAGCTGTGTCTACGGAGTTCATCCCCTATCTCCTCCCAATTCCTATCCGGTTTAGAGGTACATCCCCTATCTTCCCCTAAACCGCGGAGTACATCCCCTATCTCCTCCTCTACACATAACGTATATAAACACATTAGTTCTATATACAATCACCCAATACATACAATTAATGTATTCTATCACCCGTCAAGTTCCATGACACATTTCATTGATTAGTTTCAGTTTACCTAATCATCATGCATTGTCTACAACAATCACGACTATCCTCCACCGATAGCCCAAAGCAGTTATTTCTAAGTAGAAAATAAATGCACAATGGATATTCAATCAACATTTCATTTCTTCATTCCTCTCAATTAATTATCCCAATTAATTAAACAATGTAATTAGGTCAATTCCCATAATTAACATTTCAACCCTTAGGTCCCATTTTCATCAATGATTCAACAATCATTCCATTTTTTCATGCCAAACATGCATCTAGGTTTATTATGAATAAAACCCCAACTTTTGTAAAATTACACAAAAGCCCCAAACTTTCACAGAATTACCAAACCAAGCCCAACATCTCAAAATACCAAAATTTAAAGACAAAACCCATAGAGAGGAGTAGGATATCCCTACCTCAAATTCGGAGTCCCAAAGGAGAAGACGACAAAACCCAACATGCTCCAAAACCCGAGATTTTCAGATTAAAATGAAGCCCTCGACGATCAACAACTTTTTTGTAAAGGCCAAAGGTGAGTAAATCACTCCTACTAGATCAAAACCTAGAGAGAAGGTAGAGTCTAGAGTGAGAGGCTCAACAATGGTGATTTTGGAAAAGTAAGAGAGAGAAGAGAAAGTGAAAAAGTGATTTGAAGAGTCACAAATTCGGGACTTTAACCCAGGTCTCCGCTCGAGCGTAAAACACCCCGCTCGAGCGGCCACTCACAGACTTCCGCTCGAGCGACCAATCTCCCGCTTGAGCGCAGAATGCACTCGCCCAGCACTTTTGCAGAACCAGGCCTTCGCTCGAGCTTCCAACCCTACGCTCGAGCGTACAACACTGCACAACAAATACTGGATGGGTGTATTACCCGCTCGAGCGCCAACACCTCCGCTCGAGCGTACAGGCCAAAAATCTGGGCAACTAGTTTTGGTTTCTAATCTCAACCAACCTGAAACAAATCCGCCCAACACATCCTATAACTCAAATACGAAGTAAAAGAATGTAGACAAAATAATAAACAACTACCAACATCCACGGACACATGTCCGGATCACGGTATAACAAGGGTAAACCCGGGATCGCTATATTGCTGGTTTATGAAAAATCGTACATCCATATATCGGCACACTTTCATTCGCCTCCAATGACGTTACATTTAGATTGTAATGTTAACCCACATCTGCAATGTTGTCATGTTTTGTATCTATTATGATCGGTTGTATTTGTCTTTGAATTTTGTGTTGTGACGTTGTTGTATTCAGTGTTTACGTACGTGTTATGTTACGTTTCGCAAACTTACTGGATTTTTGATTTTTTTTTTTAATTGAATGTGAAAATGTTGATGGTTTATGAAAAATGGTAGAGCCATATATTGGCACACTTTCATTAGCCTCTAATGATGTTACATTTAGGTTGTAATGTTAACCCATATATGTAATGTTGTCATGTTTTGTGCATGTCACGTTCGGCTATATTTGTCTTTGAATTTGTGTTGTGACGGTGTTGTAGTCAGTGTTTACCTACAGGTCATGTCACGCCCTCAAAATAAACCCATAATCATACATTCATTATACAAAAAGAGATATCATATTACCAACATTAGAGTATTCTTTACAAGAAATATTACATGTTGACAACAAAAGTAAATGCCCTATAGGCTTACAACTTTCCAAGTCAACACTTGGGTTCAACAAAAATAGAGTTCTAACTCTTTACACAAAATAAGCCCTTGGCTTGATATACATGTAATACACAAAATAATCATAAAAAGGAAGCCCTCAGCTTCTACAACCCCCCAAGCTACATCCTTGGAAGCAGCATATCACCTGTACCTGAAAATGATGTCCCATATAGAGTGAGCCAGCGCCCAGTAGAGATATGCTAAACATGATATGAGCAATAATTAAAACATTAGCATTTGATAAATGTTTAACTCATACAAACCAACGTACAACACAATCCAATTCCATGATAGATATGTCCATATTTCATTCCACTTTCCTTTACTTATCAAATTTTCAATTCATAACATGGCTCAGAACCTGGCCAACAATTTAATGAGACTATGACTCATATTAGAGCACTTACTTTTTAAATGAGTTAACAAGTCATATCAACAATACTTCAATTTCAAATGACATAACAACTCATAATAAAACACTTCCATACTTCACAATAGATACACATATTTGCTGTACCAATGTCATATTAAAACACTTCCATACTTCACAAATGATACACAGATTTTCTGTATCAATGGAGTCCATCTCCTATCTCCTCCCAAATAACATCCGGTTTAGGAGTCCATCCCCTATCTCCGCCCAAACTGCGGAGTACATCCCCTATCTCCTCGCACACAATGCAATGCATATAAATACTTATCATATACAAGATTAATCAATTCACATATTTGATGTATCATTCCAACCGTCACATTCAATGACATATTCAACGTGATTAGTTTCAGTTCACCTAATCATCATGCAGTGTCTACAACAATCAAGACTATCCTCCACCGATAGTCTAAAGCAATTGTTTCTGAACAGATAATAAATGCATCAACAGATAAATTACCAACATTTTCAAAAGTGAGTGATTTATCAATCCAACTCCACCATTCTTTCTCATAACTTCTCAATTTCACTATTTCCAAGCCAATTTCATTATTTCACAATGAGAGTCATTAATTATACTAATGACCCAATAAAACCCAAATATGGCATTTTTCCAATTTTCTCAATATTGACCCAAAAGTCCAAATATCATTAATAAACATTAATAAACGTTCATAACCTCATTTTAAAACCCACATACACATATATAGTTCAAAAGGAACAAAACCCCTCTTTTCAATATTTCAAACCTCAAATCCTAACTTCCCAAATCAAACCATTTATATAAAATGCCCAACATCTATGTTAAAGATCATAAAAATGAATAGTTATCCCTACCTCAAATGAAGAGACCAAATGGAGAAGATGAAGGAATTCGAAATGCTCCAAAACCAAAGATTTTCGGATTTAAATGTAGCCCAAGCCAAGCTCTACACGTTTTGCAAAGGAACTAATGGAGAAGATCACTCAAGCTAGATGATTTCTTAGAGAGAAGTTGAAGTCTAGAGTGAGAGGCTCTCAAGTTTGGGTTTTGAAAAGTAAGAGAGAGAGAGAATGCTGAAAAAGTGATCCAAAAAGCTGTTTTTCGGACTGATATACAAATAGGTACCCTCAAGCGTGGAACGCCCCGCTCGAGCGTCAGACACAGACTTACGCTCGAGCGTCAAAAGCTCCGCTCGAGCGTTGGATGCACACTTCCAGAAGTTTTGTAGTCGATGGTCCTCACTCGAGCGTGAAAGTGGACGCTCGAGCATCCGATGACCTGCAGAACAAAATACTGGAAGATGAATAATCACACTCGAGCATCAAAATGCCCACTCGAGCGGAGAAGCAAAACAAAGGGCCCGCTCGAGCGTGAAGGCCAAAATCTGGGCATCAACTTTTGGTTTCTAAACACAACCAACCTGTTCCCAACCTACCCAACACAACCCAAGACTCAAACATAAAGAGTAAAGATAGAAATGAGAATAAGACAACAACACATCCACAGAATCGAGTCCGGAATACAATAAACAAGGAAGGGAAAACCGGGATCGCTATAGGTCACATTACGTTTGTAAGACTAAATTATTTATTTAGTCATTATATTGACCCACATGATATGGTAATATGAATTAGAGATTTGGCAGGATTATGATTCCATATTTTTTGCTACAATTAATTGGTAAATAAAGAAGAATATTTTCCAAATATCCTACTTTGATGGGAAAGTGGAATCATTGTTGAATAAGAAAACCGGTACTCTCTCTACCTATAGAAGGACAATCAGACTACCTATCAAAATAATTCTGAATTCAATGTATTCTAAAGAGGGTCAAGAGAGAGAAACCTTTTTCCACTAATATTATTATTAGGTTTATGTTCAATCAAATTTGGTTCACTTGAAGGTTTCACATAACTGATCCAGGTATGTTTTTTTATTTTCCGTATTATGTTATTATTTGTGAAAATCATGATGGTTCACGATTTTGGATTATAAAGGTTGTTATATTCGTAACACCATAAAATTTTTACATGTGGTATCAGAGCTCATGTTTCAGAACATTATGATTTTCCGATTAAGTAAATATGAATCTAATTTTGATTACAATTATGAATGCCACGATCAAAAAAATTTCAATTTGCTAAACATGATATAAAATTTAATGTGCAGTCATTATATTCCTACTTTAGAATGGATTGCATGTTATTTAAATAATATTTATATAATGAGTGCTAACTCTTTAATGATAAACTGAATGTTTTAATATTTTGATAATTGAATACTATGAATGATTTATTTATTTTTATTATGAGGAAAGGTTTAGTGGATAACGACCATTGTATTGTTTGATTTAGTAATGCCTAAAGATATTCCTATTACATAATGAATCATTATTATTCATGTTTTGCTGAATTTTATATTATCAAATTTTACTATGAGGCACATTAAAGTGTTACTGTGATCTTTATAATACTAAGCATATTGCTATATATGGATCTAACTGTAACCTCTAAAAAATTATTTCAGTATGATGTTATTAGCACCATTATGTATAAGCTTGATTTGTATTGGTGGTTTGATGAGGTACAAAAGTATATATTCTCATGTGACATACAATATGAATTGTGTTAATATTTTTTGTCTTAATATTATTATTATGATTTAGTAATATGCATTATGATTATGATGATGAATAATTGTGAATAACTTATTATTTATTCAATAATGTCCATGCGAAGTTTTTATTGTGATTTGAAATTTAAATTATGATACGATTGGTAGTTGCCAAAGTGACCCAATCGAAATGACACGTAGATATCAGATCAAATAATTAAAATTTAATACCCTTCCCAAGTATTTAAAATATATATATATATATATATATATATATATATAATGACTTTGCAAATCGCAATTCTTTAATTAAAAAGATATTAGGTTGGCCCAAAGGTGCACCACTTCTAAGTAATTGTTGAATTGGAATAGGATAGTTGACGGGTATTCATAGTTGATATTGGAATGAATACCCAAAGGTAACAGACTTGTCATGCCCTCAAAATAATGCATAACTCAATCATGCACAAGATCCATAATTAATAAAAGAAACCTTTTATTTACATTCATCAGAGTGTTCCTTAAAAAAGATATTTTATGTTAACAACAAAAGCAGATGCCCTACGGGCTTATAATTTTCCAATTTAACACTTGGTTACAACAAAAGAGGGTCAAAAGCCCTTTACAATTTAAGCCCTCGTCTTGGAAGTAAAAACATAAAACATAAAAGTACAACAACAAAATAGAGACTTCAGCCCCGAGACCTCCCAAGCTATGACCTTGGAGGCAGCATGTCACCTGTGCCTGAAAATGGTGTCCTAAGTAGAGTGAGCCAAAGCCCAGTAGAGATATGCTAAACAGAATATGAGAGTTAACTAAAACATTAGCATTTGATAAATGTTCAATATGCATTAACCAACTTACATCATTTCCATAACTAGTCAACATAGACTTTCATATTTCAACCCACTTTCATTTTTACCTCCAATTCCATTCATTAACACGGTTTGTTGATCCAATAATCCAAATGAGACTACAACCCATATAACCGCGCTTCTATCATATAAAGCATTCACACACTTCAATTCATTTTCCATTTTATGGAACTACGTCCGAGGGAACCGGCACCCAAATATAAATAAGATTTCGAGACTTTCACCCAGGACACTCCGGCCAACTTAATTATCAATGGAGTCCATCCCCTATCTCCTATCACATAATGGAGTACATCCCCTATCTCCTCCCATACAAAGATACATATGCAATGTATTCAACAAGTTGGCATATACAATGACCCAACAATTCACATACTCAACATTTTAATCCAATCGTCATATTCAATGACATAATTCAATTGATTAGTTTCAATTTACCTAATCATCATGAAGTGTTTACAACAATCAAGACTATCCTCCACCGATAGCCCAAAACAATTATTTCTAAACAGATAATATATTTACCAAACAGATAAATTATCAACTTTTCCATAGGTGGGTGATTATTCAATCCAACCACACCATTTAATTGCCATCCTTTCCAATTCTATAATTCCATAATGAATTTACTATTCATACAAAATAGTTGTTTAATTCTAAATTAGGGCATTCTCCCCCAAACTCCACAATATTGACCCAAAGGTCAAAACCTCCCAATTTCACCATGGACAATGACTAAAATATTAGCAATCATACTCTGCCTCATTGTTCGAGACTCTGAACTGGAGCTTGAATGCTAAAGGGATACGGGAATCGTTAGGCGCTATCAACAACACCCCTATCCCATGCCCATACTGGTGTGACGCTCCGTCAAAATACATCGTCCAAGTTTCATCCTCGATATGCAGAATGGCTTCTTCTGGGAATAGGTACTCAACCGCTTCATCCCCCTCAACCGGGTGGTCGGCAAGGAACTCCGCTACCGCTCTCCCTTTCACCGACTTGCGTGTTACATACTTCAAGTCAAATTCGGAAAGCAATAGCAACCAACGAGCTAGCCTACCCGTAAGTGCTGGTTTCTCGAAAAGATATTTGATGGGATCCAAACGTGAAACCAACATTACAGAGTGAGCTAACAGGTAGTGCCGCAGCTTCCTGGTTGCCCATACCAAGGCCAAACAAGCCTTCTCCAGTGGTGTATAGCGGGTCTCGTAATCCAGCATCTTCTTGCTCAGATAGTAGATAGCCCTTTCCACTTTGTCTTCTGACTCCTGTGCAAGCATGCAGCCCATGGTGGTCTCAGTTACCGAAAGATACAATATCAACGGTCTCCCCGGCTCTGGCGGTGACAACACAGGCGGGTTCTGTAGATACTCTTTGATCTGTTCAAAAGCTGCTTGATATCGGCCGTCCCATTGGAATTTCTTTCCTTTCTTCAGGAGGCCAAAAAGTGGTTCACAAGTCAAGGTTAATTTAGAGATAAACCGCCTTATGAATTGCACTTTACCTAGAAAGCCTCGCACCTCCTTTTCAGTCCTCGGTGGTGGCATTTCTAAGATGGCCTTGATTTTGGAAGGGTCGACCTCGATGCCCCTTTGCGTTATCAGAAACCCTAGCATCTTCCCTGCTGTAACACCAAAAGTACACTTCTGGGGATTTAGCCGCAGCCGAAATTCTCTGATCCTTTGAAAAAACTTTTGTAAGGCGGTGTAGTGGCCCTCTCTTTCTTTGGACTTGACAATCATGTCGTCCACATACACCTCGACCTCTTTATGGATCATATCATGCAATATTGTGGTTGCTGCCCGTTGATAGGTAGCTCCCGCGTTTTTCAGCCCAAATAGCATCACTCGATAACAATATGTACCCCACGAGGTAGTGAATGCAGTCTTCTCCCGGTCTTCGGGCGCCATTACTATCTGATTATAGCCTGAGAAACCATCCATAAACGAAAGCAAGGCGTGTCCTGCCGTGAAATCTATCAGTTCATCAATGTGCGGCAAGGGAAAGTCGTCCTTCGGACTGGCCCTGTTCAAATCTCTGAAGTCTACACGGACCCGAATTCTGCCGTCTTTCTTCGGCACCAGAACAATGTTGGCCAGCCAAGTCGGATACTCAGACACCAACAGGAAGCCTGCATCAATCTGCTTGGTGACCTCTTCCTTGATCTTAATGGCCCAATCAGGGCGGATCCTCCTGAGCTTCTGTTTGACAGGTCGGGCCTCAGGATCAAGAGGGATCCGGTGCTGTACAATCTCAGGATCGATTCCAGGCATGTCTTCGTAGGACCACGCGAAAACATCTTTGAAATCTTTTAACAAAGCGCCTAAGCGCTCGCATTCCTCAAAAGACAACGTGGACCCGATCTGGACCAGCCGCGGGTCCTTCTCAGTACCAACATTCACAGTAGTGATTTCATCCATTAAAGGTTTAACAAATCTTTCCTGCTCTTGATCAATTAACCGTTGCAAAACCGGAGGAATTTCTTCCTCGTCGTTTTCATCAAAATTTTGAAAATCCTGATTTAAGCAATAAATCAAAGGCACAGAAAAATACTCCGAAACCACATCCACGTCATTCTCATTAAATACTTCCGAGCCGTCGGATTCCTCTGTTACAACAGACTCAAAAGAAAATGAAAAAGATGACCTAGACAGGATTGTGGCATCCGGGTTATCACCCCCGGGAATACCGGACTCAGACTCAGTTGAGCTGGAATCTGATTTCGACGTACAAGATTCGGTAGAATCAGATTCCGGCTCACTACCTGACCCGGTGCTGCTTGATAAAAAGCCTTCTTCATATTGCCAGATGAGAGAAGGTGCGATGGATGCATCTAAAATAGCTGATGGTAGGCCCGCAGCCGCTTCATTCCCAATCACACATACCGAGGAGCTATCCCCCAAGCAACTCTGTTCGATCGGAGGATCTGAAAGCAGACACGCCAACGCTGCCCCCATTTCATTTTCGGCGTCCTCAGACTGCACTTCCTTACTTTGCTCAGCCTCAACCGATAAATTTGCCTGCCCTTCGGCGGTGTCATCCTCAGGTAACTGTAAATCAAAGAAAATCTCAAATCCCGGTACGCGCTTCTTCTCCGCGTTGAGCCACGGCTCTGGGAAGCCACATAACGGAAAGTCCTCCCCCTCCCGGACGAAACGTCCATTCAGGGTCCCCCGAATGGGCTGGTGCATTAAGTCAAAGGGCTTCCCCATCTGCTTTGCTCTGGCCCTTCCGGCCATTTCCTTTCCTTTCCTTATCCAGTCCTCTTTGGTGGGTAGGTAGCCCAAACCAAAGGTATGGGGGTTATGTGGCACTTCGGCCGATGCTGCGGCACCTTTCCTGCCGCTCTTACCTAATCCCATCCCGGGGATGTGCTGGAGTTTGTTCATGAGATAAACTGCTTGGGCACTGACGTACACCCCTTCGTTAGCTGCCATGATGTTCTGTACGACCCGAGCCTCGGCCAAGGTAAAACCTGATATGAACACATCTTCTATACCGTGCTCAATTTCTAGAACAGGCGTAGATACCTCTGGTGGTGGATAAATTGATGAGTTTCCAAAAACAATGGCTACTCCCTTCCCATAGGGGTATTTCACCACTTGATGTAGGGTAGAGGAGACCGCCTTTACCTGATGCAGCCACGGCCGACCCAAAAGCAAGTTGAACGTTGCAGGAACCTCCAAGACATGGAAATCTATCTCGTGTTGTCCTGGCCCAACCTTTGTTTGAATCTTAACTGTCCCCATCACTTCCCGGCTTGTGTTGTCATACGCCCGAATCACCTGGGCCGTTAGCACAAAATCCGCGACTTTCAAACCAATCGCATAAGCTGCCCTTGC
The DNA here is from genome assembly GCF_055761805.1 of Camellia sinensis. NCBI lineage: Eukaryota > Viridiplantae > Streptophyta > Magnoliopsida > Ericales > Theaceae > Camellia > Camellia sinensis. The sequence goes on from NC_138965.1 coordinate 92,470,781, forward strand.
CGGGCAGACGTTGATGGCGGACCCCGTGTCGACAAGTACCACAGGTATCCATTTATCTCTGCACTTGACAGAGATGTAGAGCGGCTTGTTATGGTTCGCACCCTCGGGTGGCAGCTCTTTGTCAGAAAAACTCAATGCTGGGGAACTTCCTCCCGAAAAGACTAAGCCCACCAGCTGTTCGGGCATGGAATCTATGGAAAGTTTGGCCTTATCCATGGCTGACAGGACAGCCTGCCTATGTACTCGAGAAGCCATAAGCAGTCCCCAGATGGAGATGTCTGCTTGTATCTTTTTCAATTGTCTCAATACGGCTTCGTCTTCGAGTTGCTTCTCCTTTTGTTTCTCTGCTTCATTATCTTTTCCAGACGCCTCTGGTTGATCTAGGTGTGGAGGCTTGAAATACCATCCACTCCTAGTCATGTGATCGACCTCGCCGATATACCAGGTATCATCTGGTTGGTTACCTTTCCAATCCTCGTCTGTGTGGGCAAGACATAGATCGTCGTCTTCCCACCACATACCATCTGCAGCTGACAAGCATCTGTCTGGTTCTGGCACAACTATCCCGATACTTGCAGTACCTTTTATCCCTATGCTCGCAGCATCCTTCATTTCCGTACTTGTGGCGGTTTTGACCCCCACGTGGCCTTTTGCCTTCCTGATCCTCTCAGAATCCTCGAATCTTCCTTGTTCTGACTGTGTCAATGCAGTAGATGGCTCACTGATCCCTGTACTCAAAATGCTCCATTCCCGAGCGAAACTCTCGACACCGGCGCTCTCCGGCGATGTATTCTGCTCTTCGACACTCCCGGCCGTTGTTGACATTCCTGCCCCTGCCGGGCCTTGTTCTGACTGGAACTCCTCTATCACATCCGGCTGATCGTCTAACCACCCCGTGGCTTCTGCTGACTCTTCATAATCGAACCAGTTGATGGCTGAGTCTTGGTCATCGTGAAATTGGAAGTTGACAACGTCCTTTTCCACGGCTGTCAAATCATCCGTTCCCTGTCCTGAATTGTCCCCTCGGATTACACAAAGCTCTCCCCCGACTGGAAATTCGACATCTGGTCTATTCTGGCCCACGGGTGAAATGTAGTCACTCGGACTGTAAGCATTCCCAACATCATTCTCAGACTCCGCAGACTCTGGTTTGACAACCTCTTTCCTGTTCTCGATGGTCACCACCACTGGCTTGGGTTGGGCTATGGAGACGTCCATCATGCACAAATCGGTGCAATCAGGGAGGAAAACTTTAGGTTTAGGCAGGTAGGAGGGTGTGATGTAGATACTAGGATCGTAGGATGCGACCCCAGTGTGGATGAAATTGATTCTTTTGGGTGGTGGAACTTGGTTATGTGTGGGGAGAGGATTTGTAGTAACATTGGGTTTCTCAGGGGGTAAAATCACCCCATTATCAATGAGATCTTGAATCTCATGACGTAATCGAAAGCATAGGTCGGTGTCATGACCGTGCTGCTGGTGGAACGCACAATACTTGGCTGGATTGTGGGTGGCGGGTAGTCTTTCAGGTAAGGGCCGCGGCTCTAGGGGCTTCAGATGCCCTTTTCTGATCAAAACCCCCAAAGCTTTGGACAGGGGCATATAAAGTGGAGCGAAGGTTCTGGTGTTTCTGGGAGGGTATTTGCTGTTTGTGAGTTGCTTCCGGACGCACCGGAGAATGGTGTGGCTGCCGTGTTTCTTGGGGAAGGGTTAGTGGTGACCATACTCACTTCGGAGGTCCTGGCAGTCGTAGCGCCGCTCGGGCCTGCATTAGCACTACGATTGAAATTTCTGCGGGGTTGCTCCTGGTCATTATCAATCCAACCTTGTCTCAAGGCATCCTCGATCTGCACCCCCATTTCATGCAGATCAGCAAAGGTGGGAAAGGGGACTACAATCATCTTTTGCATTAACTTCGGTTGAAGATTGCGCACAATCATCCGAATCTGGTCTTTGTCTGTGGGTCTCAAGGTCATCAGTGAAGCCTTAGCCCGCCATCTAGTTACAAACTCTGAGAAGCTTTCCTTGGGTTCTTGCCTCGTTGTCTCGAGATCCCGGGTCGTGATCTCGATTTGCGTATTGTACGAGTACTGCAGGATGAAGGCCTCAGCCATCTCGTCCCAATTTCTCTTGACGTCGTCCTCTAACTTGGCATACCATGCGGCCGCCACACCTGACAGGGTTCGACCAAACAAAGACAGCTTTTGTAATCTGGTGAGGCCCATTGGCCGCAAGACATCTGAAAATAATCGCAGGTGTACCATGGGATCCTCAAATCCGTCAAAACGATCAATTTGTGGCATCTTAAACCGATCTGGCAGCGTCACAGCTGTGTCGATGTATCCATCTCCAATGTCGGGAATGGACTTCGTACCTTGGGATTTCTTGAACAGCTTTTCAAGCTTGTGCATTTTCAATGTCACAGGGTCCACCTCGGACTCGAAGGGAGAATCCGATAGATTGATGGGGGTGGGTGCCTTGGATTGTTGAGGCGGAATCGGGGGTGGAGCCGGCCCCGTTGGGATGTCTGTATCTTCTTGGACAGTCCGGGCGTTTGGTGTCTCTTCGGGTATTGGAACCCTTAATGGAGGAGGGATTTGCTGTGAAGGTGATGCCCCAGTTTGCTGTTGCAATCTCCCAATTAAATCCGCTTGCTCACTCATGACTGTAGCTTGTTGTCTGGCGAATTCTGCCTGTCGGACAGCATCTTGCTGCATCATTTTCATGCTTTCCTAAAGTTGGCGCACCATTTCCTCTAAGCTAGCCATACTGTTCTGCTCTGGTTGAATTGCTGGTATGCGTTCCCTCTCTGTGGGTGAAACGGGATCCTGATCCCTACTGTACACAGGTGGGGTAGACGAAGCCCATTGCACTGACTGTTGAACTGATGTCCTCTGCCTAGTTGCTTTCCGTTTAGTAACCGGGGGTAGAGAATGGTATACTGGTTGTCCTTCTATCAGATCCTCAGATCGATGGAGCCGGCGACCTCTGATCCAGAGTGCTTGGGGAATGTCTACTGGGTTAGACACAATGATGCTAAACTACCTAGCAAAAAGATAAATAAAGCAATAAATAAACCAACAACTGGACAGCACAACGGCATAAAATAAACAAATAATATACAGTTGGATATTCAAAACACATAGTCGATAAGCCGAACACACTGTTCCTCGATACTGATCACTGTTCTCAAAATCTCTATTCCCAATACTGAACCTTGGTACCCGCAGATAACTGATTCTCTTAAAACTGATACTGATGCCCTCAGGCCTGATGCCCAGACTTACAAACTGGTGTGTTCATTTCCCCCTGCAGAAATACATTCCTAAAAGCACATAGTAAGTAAAGAGAGCCAAAACACCCCTACATTGGGGTAGGGTTTCCCTGTCCTATTTTGTCAGGAGCTAGGGTTTCACTACGCACACAGCGGTTCTCAAACAACCTAATATTGGGTAAGCAGCCTGTCCTAATTTGGAATGGTCACTATGGATCCGAATATGCACTAGGTCGAATGGTCAAAAAGGGTGCCCCGGTAAACCGGGGTTTGTGTTCCCATGCTGTCAGAGCCCATAGCCGGTCAGCCTTATGGACATGCCTTGACAAGACAAGCCTCCGGCGAACCGTTCAGGAATGGCAGATGGCAAACACGGTGTTCCTAGGCGCACCAATGCACATGCAATGCAAAGAAACACATAAGTGAAATCAAAACAGGATATCACGAGTTCGAGTCAAGCTCTCTAAATTTCCCCAGCAGAGTCGCCAGAAACTGTAGACGCGCCCGCGTGGTCCTCATGCTACAGTTCGGACTCGATTTGTGTCACGGTTCTTAATCTGAACCAAAGAGTCCAAATCTGGCAAATCGTTTTGAGAAACAGATTTTTGAAAAAGTAGTGCCAAACATGGACTGCTTTGCCAGATACAGAGTCGCCACCTAAATATTTTTTATGGGAGAATTTAGGAAACCCTGACTCGGTGCCAAAGGCCACATATCCGTCATCACCGGAGTTGTCTCGGCTCGGGAGGTTGGGTACGATCGGGGAAGGTCAGCTATGAGCACCCCCTTTCGCCCGGTCCGAAGACCGGCCTCTACTAACCGTGATATCCGTTTTTGAAAACTTTATGTGTTCTTAAACCAATTGTTAGCCTAGAATTACTATGTTATGCGCGCAGCAAACAAGTATAGACCAAATCGCCCAAATTGGAACAAAACATTTCATGTTTATTTTGAAAATGGTTTGCTACTCGCAGGTAGGCTAAAATACAGATTTTGCAACCCTCAAGTGGTTTTTTGGAAAAGACGGTTTTGCCACTATCTAGTGGGCTTAAAACAAATATAGTTTTAACGAATTATCCCAATTTAAGCAATTTGACCTCCACCCACAGGCATTCAAGCAATTTATCTCATGTAAACACTTAGCCGTATGGCAAGCATACTTATTATGGCAACATTCACACACATGTTGGATGCTAAAGCATAACCACTTACATTGTACTCCGTGCCAAAACAATAAACTAGTTAGCAAATGTGCATGTCCTAGTTCATGTTATTTTGCCTAATGCAACACATACAAGATGCAATTTTAGTTAGGCTCGGTTAACCTAAATATGGCATACGATATGCAACCAACTGATTCATGTATTCAATTTTGAAATTTGAAAATACGAATGCGGTTAGTATGATGTACCGAGCCCGGTGCATGTCAACAAATGCAGGAATGCACGCATGCATATCATAAGGTATGCTAATTTCAAAAATGCCCTAATCTACCATCATAAGCAGGTAAATAAAAGGGAAGAAAGAAATGGGGATTGGAAGACATACACACACTCACCCACACTTATTACATGTTTGCCCTCGCTCGGAGGGACCAAATAAATATTACAGTCCCAAAATAATAAACAAATAAAATTATTACAAAATTTCCTAATTAATTAAAAGAAAGGAAGCAAAAGAAAGAAGAGGGTGGCCATAGCCTCTGCCTCGGGGTGCGCAGATGATGCATGCTCAGAACTTGGCTCGCCCGAAAAACCCGTACCGTACCCCTGCCTCCTCTGTTTGTACTGCCTCGTCTTTCTGAAAATTGCCAAAGTACTAGAGCAAGTTCCTTGCGTCCTGCAGAGCACCACCGGCCGGACAGAATTACCACCGGCACTTCACAGTTCCCATCGGCATTTTATTGGATTCACCGGCACTCCAGATAGTGCCGGTCGGCACTAAATTCTGCCGGTCGGCAGAAACTTCCTGCAGAAGACAATTTGACAGCAAACAGAGAACAGACAGTGCATGGCATGGAGTTCTTGGACACATGTAAGCATGGTCATACTTCTTATCATATTTTGAACTCAAAGAAGCATGACCTTCGATCTTTGAGCCATCAATGGTGCATGATGGCTCAAGGGATCAAATTTGCCACTTAATGTAAGGATGTATGCAACAAACAAAATGAAAACCGAGGCCTTATCAAGTTGGAGTCAAAGGTCCCGATGACCGGGAATCGAGGCACATTACATCACTTGAAGTATGAATGGTCCTTGATTCCCACACTTGGTTTGACACCCCAAACCGAGTAAATGCAATGCATGTTATGCTCATAAAGCTCAAATGCACTATGCCACCAAGATGTAAAGCACAACAAGCATTATGCAACCAACATGACAAAATGTATGATGCCAAGCATACAAGGTACAAACATGATGCAAACATGGACCAATTTGACCATGGGATTGATATGCTACAAGGCTTAATGGAATAACCATGCAACAAACATGAAGCAAGCATGCAAGAGGGCCTAAAAGTGATAAAGGTGCAGACCTTTATTCTCCTCTAAACAGCACCAAAAATGCTCAAAATGATAGACAATCAACTCATGTGAACAAGCAAACTTATGGTCCCAAAGTTAAGGCACAAAAGGGGACAACTTTCCCCCACCAACATGACCTCTCATGGCATGATCAAAGCAAGTAAAAAAAAGAATTTTTGCATGCAAAATAGGACCCCAAAAACTCCTAATATGGCAGCTAAAGTATCTCCCATGAAGCATATGCACTAAGGCTCATTCCTAGGCATAAGAGGACACACCCTCAAGGCATGAAAGAGGCCATGCATGCACACATACAAGCATGATTCTTGGACTAAAATGTGGTCCTTAGATGATGTTAAATCATGAGGGTAATCACAAACATACATGCTAGAAGTCAATATGCTCAAAGCTTTCAAGCCAAAATACAAGGCAACCCTAACAAGCATGTCAAGCATGATCAAATGGATAACCACCAAACTTTAAGCATGGGAAAACAATACTAAAGCTTCATGGGACCAAGCCAACATACACAAGAATCATGGCCTAATCATGATATGTACTTCTAAGCAAAGTAGAGCAATACAAAGCAAGTATTACAAGCATGCAAGGAGGCATAAATCCGGCCAAAAACAGAGGTTACATATGACCTAAAATGCCTAAAAAAATTCTGAAATGAGGCCAAGGATCATCAAGCACACATGCTACCCTTTTGAGCTCAATAAGCAAGGAAACAAACCATGAAGGGAGAGGGGTGTCCCTCCCCTATGCAAGACTTCAAACCATCCTTTTTTTGACACTAAAATACACTGATTTTCAGTGGTCAAAAGACCAAAACACTGAAGTGAACAAAACCTTATGAAAGGAGCAACAAAATGGATCAAACAAGGCCTATAAGGGTGAGTTTGCACTCAAACCACAAAGTGACCTTAATGAAAGTGCTAGAGCAGGAAAATATGAGCCTTTTTCATGTTATACATAAGAGCTAAAACAGCAAGCAAGATAGGTAGAAAACTATTGCAAGTTTGGGGAATAAAAAGCAAGATGCTCACCCTTGAAGAACCCTTGAAGAACAAATGGTCTAGCCCTCCTCTTTTGATCAAAACCAGTCCAAAAACTCAAAAAACAACCCCCCAAGTCCCTCAATCTCGAAATAAGGTGTAATGGTGTGTGTAATGGTGCAAAAGTAAGGTAAAAACCACCTTTTGGGCTAAGAAACACACACAAGAAGGGAGAGAGAGAGAGAGGTATAGAGATAATATGTATCTATATCTCTAAGGGCTGGTTTTTGCTTCTAACTTTCTAACCTAGAACCAAGAGGAAAGCCCCTCTCTTATAGGACTCCCTCTTGCAAAGCTTATACAACAAGCTTGGCTAGAGGGAAATCCCTCCATACACGTGTATGGAGGGGGGAAGAGTTGGTGCCAGCTATCACAGCTGGCACAAAATATCTCCATAAAGTGGATGAACAGTGGTCGGCTGCCCAAAAATGCTATTTCGGAAAAAAACAGTGCCGACCGGCAACATATTATGCCGACCGGCAATAAAGTGTGCCGACCGGCAAACAAAAGTGCCGATGGAAGAGAAAGACCATCCGGTGGCCTCCAACCACTGCCGGTGGTGTGTGGGGATGCCTCATAAGGCATTCCCTGCCCTTTCAAGGCAAAACACAAGTGTTCGGTGCAAAACCAGACACTAAACGGTCAAGTTCGGAGATCCTGAGGCAGGGCGCGCGAGCCGAGACCTCCGGGAACTCTGAACGAACACGATCATGGATAATCACCGTGTGTTCAAACAGTGACGTCCAAGTCTTGAGGACGGTCAAAAATGGGGTGTCTACAATCGTGCATTGTCTACAACAATCAAAACTACCCTCCACCGGTAGCCCAAGCAATTATTTCTAAATAGATAATAAAAGCTCCAACAGATAAATTATCAATTTTTTCAAAAGTGAGCGATTAATAAATCCAACTCCACTATTCTACTATATAATGAGCCAATTTCATTATTCCCAACTCAATTCCATAAATCCATAACTTTCCCAAATTAATTATACTAATTAATTTACATACAAATTAGGGCTTTCTTCCCCATTTCTCAATATTAACCCAAAGGTTCAAATATCAACAACCAACAACAATAACACCATTTTGAAACCCAAAATACATATTTAAAAATCAAAATGACAAAACCCCCATTTATACTTTTTGAAACCCTAAGTCCCAAAATCAACCATTTAACAAAATGCCCAAAAATCTAGGTTAAAACCCATAATAGTGAGTAGGAATCCCTACCTCAAAAGTTGACACCCAACGAAGAAGATGAAGAAAATGGAAATGCTCCAAATCCCGAGATTCTTGGATCAAAAGATAGCCCTCGACGATCAACAACTTTTTTGTAAAAGCCAAAGGTGAGGAAACAACTCTTACTAGATCAATACCTAGAGAGAGTACAAGGTTCTAGAGAGAGAGGGTCTCAAATGGCATTTTTGAAAAGCAAGAGAGAGAGTGGGAGTGTAGAAAAATGATTCAAAAATATCCAGCTGCCCTCTGTTATACGACATTCCCGCTCGAGCGAAAAACATAATGCTCGAGCGTCAAGAACAAAAAACTAGGTCCGCTCGAGCGCAAGAAAGCCCGCTCGAGCGCCAAGACACAAGAATAAAGTACATCCACTCGAGCGCGAAAACCAGTCCGCTCGAGCGTAGATTTTCATCTCCCAGAACTTTTCAGAAAAAAGGCCTACCCACTCGAGCTCCAACAAGCCCACTCAAGCGCGACCCACTCGAGCGCAATAAACCCGCTCGAGCGCAGAAAACACACTTGCAGAAGTTTTTGCAGGGACACAAAATACTGGAAGGGTGTAAACCACGCTCGAGCGCAGAATGACCCGCTCGAGCGGACCATACAAAAACTGGGCAACAACAATGGGAGTCAAAGCTCTACCAACCTGTAACAACCAAGCCCAACACAACCTATAACTCAAACAAATGGAATCAAAGGACGACAACAAGGTAGATACAACTACCAACTCCACAGAAGCAAAGTCCGAACGGATACAGAAAGGGAAAATCGGGATCGCTATAACCTTCCCCCCTTAAAGAATTTCGTCCCCGAAATTAAATACAGGTTTTTCAAAAACAAGATTTTCTCAATTCCCAACATTATTACAATGCGAAATTTAACAACTTGATCCATTACCGGTCTTTCCATCTTTATTCAAGAGGCAATTCACCACATATCTCAATATGTATCAACAACATGCTTTTCCGAAATTCAAAATTTCTACATACATGTTTCACAATTTTATATCATATTCAACATTCATGATATATCTCCATTCCTACAATACATTGAACATATGCAATGTTACAACAAATTTCCATTAACCAAAACATTCACAATGTTTTACAACTTAAGACATATATAATGCTCTTAAAGTTCAACGATATTACAAAATTACCAATGCATGGTTACACATCAACAAACAAGTCCGGATATTTCTCACGGACTTCCAACTCATGTTCCCAAGTGGCTTCCTCCACTCCATGATGTTTCCACAAAACCTTTACCAAAGGAATGGTCTTGCCACGCAGGACTTGATCCCGCCTATCCAAGACCCAAACCGGTCTCTCTTCATACGAGGCATCCTCATCTACCTCTAAATTGGTCCAATCTAACACATGGGATGGATCCGGCTCATACTTCCGAAGCATACTCACATGAAACACGTCATGCACTCCGGACAACTGCGGTGGCAAAGCTAAACGATAAGCAACCTTCCCAATCCTCTCAAGGATCTCAAAGGGACCGATAAACCGAAGGGATAACTTCCCACTCTTTCCGAACCTCATCAAATCTCGCTTAGGTGATATTTTCAAGAAGACATGATCACCTACCTCAAACGCCAAAGGCCTCCTTTTACGGTCGGCATAACTCTTTTGGCGACTCTACGCTGTAACAAGCCTCCTACGGATAAGCTCAACTTTCTCCGTCGTCTCCCTAACCAACTCCGGACCCAACAGAGGTGCATCACCCACCTCGGCCCAACACACTACAGACCTACACGGTCGGCCATACAAGGCCTCAAACGGTGCCATACCGATGCTAGACTGAAAACTGTTGATGTAGGCAAACTCCACCAAGGGCAAGTGCCACTCCCACGTTCCATTAAAGTCAAGGACACAACCTCGAAGCATATCCTCAAGGATCTTAATAGTACGCTCGGACTGCCCGTCAGTCTGAGGATGATAAGCCGTACTAAAGGTCAACTTAGTGCCCAAGGCACTCTGCAAACTCTGCCACAACCTAGCAGTAAAACGAGGATCTCTATTTGAGACGATCGTCACTGGGACCCCGTGCAATCTCACTATGTCCCGAACATACAAGTCGGCGAGATGAGCTACCGAATCTCTCACGCGCATAGGAATGAAGTGCGCCGACTTAGTCAACCGATCTACAACCACCCAAATGGCATCACTACCCCGCTGAGTCCTCGGAAGACCTACAACGAAGTCCACAGTGACATGCTCCCACTTCCACTCGGCAATAGGCAAGGGTTGCAACAAACCCGCTGGCCTCTGATGCTCGGCCTTCACTTGCTGACAAGTAAAGCACTTCGATACGAAAACAGCCACATCTCTCTTCATACCCCGCCACCAAAACTGGCGACCCAAATCCGGATACATCTTAGTGCCTCCCGGATGCACCGCAAGGCGTGAATGATGGAACTCTCGGAGTACTTCCTCTCGGCAAGACTCTGGCACAAACAAACGGTCTCTATATCTCACACTCTGGTCGGGATACACTGTCAAACCCTTCTCAACCTTCCCACTGGAGATCTTCTCTCTGAGGGATTCTACCTCAAGATCACCTCTCTGTGCCTCTAACACTCAGGTCACAAGTGTAGGCTGCGAAACAACAGAAAACAAGGCCGCAGCGTCAACAGATTCGCCCAGAAGCAAATCAAACTCGCCAAGTGCACCCAACATCTCCCATTCCCGGATGGCTATACAAGCTACATCACTAATGGGTTTCCTACTAAGGGCATCGGCCACAACATTGGCCTTTCCCGGGTGATAGTGCAACTCAAAATCATAGACCTCAATGAACTCCATCCATCTCCTCTGCCTCAAATTCAAGTCTCTCTGTGTATACAGATATCTCAAACCCTTATGGTCCGAGAACACCTGGAACCTCTCACCATAAAGGTAGTGCCTCCAAATCTTCAAGGCGAAGATCACTGCTGCTAACTCTAGGTCATGTGTAGGGTAATTCTTCTCGTGTATTTTCAACTGATGTGAGCCATAAGCTACCACTTTCCCCTCTTGCATCAACACACAACCCAAACCCTCTCGTGAGGCATCACAATAAACCGTATAACCCAACCCTCTCTCTGGAATAATCAAAACCGGAGCGGTGGTCAATGTAACTTTCAACTCCTGGAACAACTTTTCGCAAGTCCCACTCCACACAAACTTGATCCCCTTTCCACGTCAATCTAGTCAACGGCGAAGCTAGCCTGGAGAAATCTTTCACAAACCGACGGTAATACCCTGCTAATCCCAAAAAATTGTGGATCTCAAACACACTCTTAGGCTGTGCCCAATCTTGCACTGCCTCTACCTTGGATGTATCAACAAACACCCCTTCCCCGGATACCACATGGCCTAAGAATTTGACCTCTTCTAACCAGAACTCACACTTCTCAAACTTGGCATATAGCCTATGGGCTCTAAGCAATTCAAGCACCACTCTCAAGTGTTCCTCACGCTCCTCCTCAGAATGCGAATAGATAAGAATGTAGTCTACGAAAACGACCACAAATCGATCTAAGAATTCCCAGAAGATCCGGTTCATCAAGTCCATAAAGACTGCTGGTGCATTGGTAAGCCCGAATGGCATTACCAAAAACTCATAATGGCCATACCGCATACGGAATGCCGTCTTAGGAACATCCTTCTCCTTGACCCTCAACTGGTGGTAGCCCGATCTCAAGTCTATCTTAGAGAAATAACGGGAACCTTTCAACTGGTCAAACAAATCATCTATACGGGGCATAGGGTACTTATTCTTAACCGTAGCCCGATTCAACTTTCGGTAGTCGATACACAATCTCAAGGCACCAACTTTCTTTTTAACAAAGAGGCCCAGTGCTCCCCACGGTGAAACACTAGGGCGAACAAAGCCCTTATCTAGCAATTCCTGGAGCTGAATCTTCAACTCACTCAACTCGGTTGGGGCAAAATGATAAGGTGCCATAGAAATCGGCGCTGTGCCTGGTACTAAATCAATAGAGAACTCTATCTCTCGGTGAGGTGGCAAACTAACGAGATCCTCGGGAAAAACATCTGAATACTCGCAAACCACCCTCGGCAATACAATCTGGGTCTCATCACACTCACCACTCATAAAGCTAGCAAGTAGACCACTAAGCTTGTTCCGCCCTCGCGGATCATACATCGGTGGCAAAACACTGCCAACCCGATCCCCCAAGAAATGGAAACACTCCCCGCTCAAGGTACATACTATGACCCTCTGGCGGTAGCAATCGATAACAGCCCGGTATGATGATAGTCAGTCCATACCCAAAATAACATCAAAACCCTTCATGGGCATGACAACAAAAGGAAAAGGAAGCCTATGGTCGGCGACCTCTATATCACAACCTCTACATCCGTGTTTCAAAATCAATTCACCCCCAACTGGTGATACAACACAAATAGGAGATGCTAACAGTGCCAACTCCAACTCCAACACAGATGCGAATGCAGCACATACAAAAGAATGAGATGCACCCGTATCAATCAATACACTAGCAACCGAGTTACAAAACAGAAAGGTACCTCTCACTACTGATGGAGCTGATACTAGGTCCTGCGCGGTAACAGCATACACGCGCCCTATAGGCCCCTGATCCACCTGCTCACTTCTAGGAGCAAAAGACTGCTGCACTGACTGGGATGACGAAGCTCCCGGATTGGCCCTCGAGGCCTGCACAAACTGAGCTGGCTGATAACTCTGCGTCTGCCTAGAACCAGACGCTCTTGAAGTGGCACTCAACTGTGGACAATACCTCTTTAGGTGCCCAGGCTGACCACACTGACAGCAAGACAAAGGCTGGCCCCTGCCCTGACTCTGGTCCTGAGGTCTAGTTAAAGAAGAAGCAGTTCGCTGACCCCCTCCCTTCTGCGGGCAAACCGAAGACTTGTGACCCAGCTGGCCACACGCAAAACAAGTCAAGCCTCCCTGACTACCTCTCCCAGAGCCCGCACTCGGCACTAGAAAGGTCGATCTAGCCAAACCACCCTGAGACTGCTAAGGGTTAGAACCCCTCTATCTCCTGCCGTCACCCTGACCATCTTGGCTCCTCTTGGAGCCTCTCTGCCATTCATCCTCCTCTTGCATCATAATCTCCATATAAGCTGCAGCATCAACCAAACGTCTGTACTCTCGGATAAAGGACCCTCCAACTCTCAACTTGAGTCCATGCCTCAACTTCCGCTCAAACTCAAAACAACGGCGTTCCTCGGACGCCACAAGTTCAGGTGCAAACCTGGACAAACTAGTAAAAGTAGCCTCAAACTTGGCCACTGACAAGCCCTGCTGTTTAAGCTAGCAAAACTGCTCCCTCAGCTTCTCCCTAGCAGCTGAAACACTGCCCTTCTCGTACTTCCACCATTGACCTGCATCTCCATTCAGTTGGAAGGATGCCAAGGTCACCTTTAAAGCCCCGTCCTCGATGCCAAGCATCTCGAACGTCTTCTCCATCTGTTCCAACCACTCGTCAGCCTTAAGTGGCTCCTTCGGATCCCAAACAAACTCGTCCGGATTGGACCAGAAGAATTCCCTCTTCAAGAAGGTAGGCCCTGCCTCCACTGCGTGGGCCTGATCCTGATTCCCAGCTCTGAGAATACCCAAAGCTCCTGCTATTTCTCAGGCCAAGGCACTCATAGCCTGCTGACCCGCTGGCTCGGCCACATGGGCCTGATCAACTCCCTCCTGCTGTGCCGGAATATCATCCGGAAAAGGCATCTCCTGCCTACCACGCCTGCCACGCCTACCACGTCCTCGTCCTGACATCCTAATAAATGTAACCAAGACCATTAGCACATTCACAAATGTGCCGAAGCTATAACACTCACGTCCTAATGCATGGACAACTGTAATTCACTCTACGTAAGCACATAATTACATAAGCAATTACGAATTTCATTTTCGGATAATGATAGTCCCGAGGCGTTAATAGAGTTCCGGTTAGAAACAGCATTGATCAAGTGCTTTTCCAACAAGACTCTCAGAAACCCAAGGATCCAATCAACATCCTAGAAACTACATTCCATACCCACATAGTTGCATAAACATGTTATCATATAAGCACATAACACTACATCTAAGTCTCTATCAAGCGAGACAAACCCATTGTGATCCTAATCACTTCCCAAGTACCCAAAGTATTCGAACCCGATAACTCTGATACCAAGTTGTAACGCCCTAAAAAATAATACATAAAACCCATCACTTTAAACATGCATTGATATAAAAGAAACCAACCATTTCTATTCATCAGAGTAATTCTTACAACAGTATTACATGTTAACAACAAAAGCAAATGCCCTATGGGCATATAGCTTTCCAAGTCAACACCTGGTTACACAAAAAAAGAGTACTAACTCTATAAAAAATAAGCCCTTGGCTTGATATACGTGTAATACAAACAAAACAAACAAAAAGAGTCTTTAACTCTCATCAGCATTCAAGCTATGTCCTTGGAGGTGGCATACTACCTGTACCTGAAAATAATGTCCCATATAGGGTGAGCCAACGCCCAGTAGAAATATGCTAAACACAGTATGAGCAATAACTAAGACATTAGCAATTGATAAATGTTCATTTTCCATAAATCAATTCATAACCCATTTCCATTTCATGACCATTATGTTCATGTTTCATTTCAGTTTCCATTTCTTATCAATTTCACAATTTACATCAACGGCTCAGAACCTGGCCAACCACTTATATGAGACAGTGACTCATATTAAACGTTTCCCATTTTACAATAGATAAACATACTAGTTGTATCAACATCTCAACAGATAAGCATACAAGCTGTATTCACATTTCAACAGATATGCATATTAGCTATATCAACACTTCCAAAGATAAGCATATGAGCTGTATCAACACTTTCATAGATAAGCATACAAGCTATATCAACACGTTAATTGACAAGCATATGAGCTGTATCAGTGGAGTCCATCCCCTATCTCCTCCCAAACAACATCTGGTTTAGAGTTCCATCTCCTATCTTCCCCTAAACCGTGGAGTACATCCCCTATCTCGTTCCACACACACAACGTATATACACATAGGTCATATACACAATCAATCAATACATAACGTTAATGTATTCTATCAACCGTCATACTCTATGACATATCCAATTGATTAGTTTTAGTTTGCCAAATCATCATGCATTGTCTACAACAATCAAAACTACCCTCCACTGGTTGCCCAAGCAATTATTTTTAAACAGATAATAAAAGCTCCAACAGATAAATTATCAATGTTTTCAAAAGTAAGTGATTAATAAATCCAACTCCACTATTCTACTATATAATGAGCCAATTTCATTATTCCCATCTCAATTCCATAAATCCATAACTTTCCCAAATTAATTATACTAATTAATTTACATACAAATTAGGGCTTTCTTCCCCATTTCTCAATATTAACCCAAAGGTTCAAATATCAACAACCAACAACAATAACACCATTTTGAAACCCAAAATACATATTTAAAAATCAAAATGACAAAACCCCCATTTATACTTTTTGAAACCCTAAGTCCCAAAATCAACCATTTAACAAAATGCCCAAAAATCTAGGTTAAAACCCATAATAGTGAGTAGGAATCCCTACCTCAAAAGTTGACACCCAACGAAGAAGATGAAGAAAATGGAAATGCTCCAAATCCTGAGATTTTTGGATCAAAAGGTAGCCCTCGACGATTAACAACTTTTCTGTAAAGACCAAAGGTGAGGAAACAACTCTTACTAGATCAATACCTAGAGAGAGTACAAGGTTCTAGAGAGAGAGGCTCTCAAATGGCGTTTTGGAAAAGTAAGAGAGAGAGTGGGAGTGTAGAAAAATGATTCAAAAATGTCCAGCTGTCCTCTGTTATACGACATTCCCGCTCGAGCGGAAAACACAACGCTCGAGCGGAAAACACAACGCTCGAGCGTCAAGAACAAAAAACTAGGTCCGCTCGAGCGCAAGAAAGCCTGCTCGAGCGCCAAAAC
The DNA here is from genome assembly GCF_055761805.1 of Camellia sinensis. Lineage (NCBI taxonomy): Eukaryota > Viridiplantae > Streptophyta > Magnoliopsida > Ericales > Theaceae > Camellia > Camellia sinensis. The sequence goes on from NC_138965.1 coordinate 92,486,879, forward strand.
ACAAGAATAAAGCACATCCGCTCGAGCGCGAAAAACAGTCCGCTCGAGCGTAGATTTTCATCTCCCAGAACTTTTTAGAAAAAGACCTACCCACTCGAGCTCCAACAAGCCCGTTCGAGCGCGACTCGCTCGAGCGCAGTAAACCTGCTCGAGCGTAGAAAACACACCTGCAGAAGTTTTTGCAGGGACACGAAATACTGGAAGGGTGTAAACCACGCTCGAGCGCAGAATGACCCGCTCGAGCGGACCATACAAAAACTGGGCAACAACAATGGGAGCCAAAGCTCTACCAACCTGTAACAACCAAGCCCAACACAACCTATAACTCAAACAAATGGAATCAGAGGAGAACTACAAGGTAGATACAACTACCAACTCCACGGAATCAAAGTCCGGAATACAACGGATACAGAAAGAGAAAACCGGGATCGCTATACTAGTCTTACACAAAAATTTTATAAAATCAATTGGAATGGAAACGATTCTTTAAACATTTATTGTAAGAAGCTTAATGCTTAAGTAAGGAAGTGATAAAGTATTCAAAAGGAATAAAAGATTACTCGCTCACATTTATGAAGTCTGATAATCTTGAATTGATTGGCTACTTAGATTCAAACTTTAGATGATATATTGATAGTAGAAAATTTACTTCTGGTTCTTTGCTTCTATTATGTGGAGGAGCAATATTAAGAAAAGTGTAAAACGAACTATCATAAGTATCCCCTATGAAAGTTGAATTTGTTGTGTGCTTTTGGACCACAATTCATGAATTGTTATTACAAAACTTTATCTCAGGACTTGGGATTGTCAACTTTTGTTGCCAAGTCGTTGAGAATTTATTGTGATAATTTCGCAATTGTTTTATTTTCTTAGAATGACAAATATTCTAATGATGCTAAATACATAGAATTGAAATACTTTGTCGTTAAGGAAGAATTTGAAAAACAAAAAGTGTCAATAAAACACGTAAGTATATAACTTTTAAGTGCAGATCTATTGATGAATGTAAACCATAACAGTTGTTTATGATTGATTGTGTTATTTGACACATTGAGATCTCATTAATTGTGATTCTCATATATTTCATGTTATGAAATGAGTATGTACATATATGAGAATGAATGAATGACAACAGGAATAGTCTTTGATAAAAGACATTATCGTTGGACCTCTTTATACTCTTCACTTAAAGGGCTATGTTAAACTAGTTGCTAGTGTTATAGTATATGGAAGGGACTATATCGCACTATTGGTGTAGAACCGCCATGACTCATTAGTGAACTATTTAATTATAGCATTATGATGATGACCAAATTAAAGGTAATATTGAATATGGTTTATTGCGCACCTAATGTTAACCTTGTTAAATCTTGACGTAAGTTCTCATATGGGCCAAGTCAGAGAATGTACGACTAAATTATTTATTAGCCATTATATTGACCCACATGATATGGTAATATGAATTAGAGATTTGGCAGGATTATGATTCCATATTTTTTGCTACAATTAATTGGTAAACAAAGAAGAGTGTTTTCCACGTATCCTACTTTGATGGGAAAGTGGAATCATTGTTGAATAAGGAAACTGGTCCTCTCTCTACCTATAAAAGGACAATCAAACTACCTATCAAAATAATTCTAAATTCAATGTATTATAAAGAAGGTCAAGAGAGAGAAACCTTTTTCCACTAATATTATTATTAGGTTTTTGCTCAATCAAATTTGGGTCACTTGAAGGTTTCACATAACTGATCCAGGTATGTTTTTTATTTTCTGCATTATGTTATTATTTGTGAAAATCATGATAGTGCACGATTTTGGATTATGCAGGTTGTTATATACATAACACCATAAAATTTTTACAACGTTTTGCAAACTTAATGGGTTTTTGATTTTTTTTAATTGTATGTGAAAATGTTGCTTGTTCGTGGAAAGTCTTGGAATCTATGTAAATGAAGCTCTTAGTTTTCATTATATATTATTGAATTCGGAGTTAGAATGCTTATGTGTAAAATGGCTTCTGAAATGGGTTGCGAATATCGGAACCTTGGTTCGTTCGTTCATGTTTAGAAGCATAACGACCGTATCAAAATCCAAGTGTAAAAAAAAAATCTAGTGTTTGGTTGCTCTAGGTATATCTTATGCTTCTTCAATTTGATTCTGATCAGGATATCTCTCATTTTTTGTTTACTATCCAATCCCAGATTTGGTTCATTGGCGTTCTTATGGAGATTATTATGTTTATTTTGAATTTCAAATTCACATCCACATAGATATGATCTATGGTAACATTCAATTTCCTATATATGGTTTTGCCATTATTTATGATATTAACAACTAATTTTGAGAGTAAATGTGTCAACCAACTTCCCACAGGACTTATGAAAACATAAGTTTTTACTTAGGACCATATGTAGCATAAGTCTCTATAATAGGACTTACAAATAATTTTCTCAATTTTAATTGCTATGCAAACTTTTAATGTTCTAAACCTCTAATAAAAACGTGTAGAGGGATTAGGAATGTAAAATCAAAATCAAAATCAATCTTAAATAAATAATAAAAAAAGAATGTAAAACTGGCCTGGCTGGGCCGAAGTAGTTCCCAAAAATCTAGGCTTAGGCCCAAGTCTAAGCCTAGGCGTAGGGGTAACGGGCTTCAAGCTTGGGTTGGGCCTAGATTGGGTTTCATTTTCTTATAAATTTCTTCGCCAAAAATAACCTACAAGTGATGTTGGGTGTTGGTCGAGTTGGTCCTTGAGTTAGGCTTCAAGTCGGACTCGTTGAGTTGAGATTTGGGTCGGACCGAGCCTAAACATGCTTGGTCCTAGCCCGGAGGTCACAGACCCAGCCCACTTGGGCAAGCTTCGGCCAGTCTTGAGCCTACAAGCCAATTTAACATAAAGAAGGATGTATTCCTAATTTTTCAAATATAAAGAAAACAAAACAAAATAAGTATAAATTTCAAGATATTTTTATTAGTTTTATGATAATTTTCACTCTTTTGATTTTTTTTTTACAATTTTGGTTATTTAAAAAAACACAAGCACTATATATTTTATATAGAATTTTTAAAAAATTTGAAATATTAATTTCCAAACGAGAATTGTTTCCTCAATGTAGCATCAAGTGTAATATGTTGGAGTAGTACCAGCTTCTCACTACAAAAATTTGCATGGCATATAAAAAGCATCATTTTTGTTTTTGATAGGTGCATATGATACGATTTAGGTAGTGTTGCAACAGAGGTCATGTGAGACCGATTCTCAATCTTAGGGACTCAAACTCAGACATTGTGGGTTCCGCTTACTTTTTCCATTCTCAGCTTATAAAGAAAGAAACAAAAACGACAAAAGTGCATAATTTATTTCTTTTTTTTATTTCTAATTATATTTTTTTCAGGGGCCACCCCTACACAAATTGTATACTAAAGGGGTAAATGAATAATATTACCTAAAATTTTGAAATGGTTTGTTGGGCAGTTTTATGATATTCTTGTGATATGACAGCTTTTACTAAAAAATGTTGATAAGGCCTAAGAAGATATTTTTAAAAACGAGACACTTTTTAATTTAATATAATTTTTATTAAAACAAATATATATTTTTAATATTTTCAAAAAATCTCAAGTTACTTTCTAATTTAATTTTAACATTCAGTAGTACTTTAAGGGCACTTTTTAGTATTTTTTCCCCCATTTTCTAAATGCCTTGTTAGAACAGTTCTAATGCTTTATCAAATTTGAACAAAAGTTTAATCTGATTTGATACGCTCTATGTCACAACTCAAACCCGCCCCTAAAAGTTTAGGCCATGATCGGCCCGCACTTAGGCCTTAGAAACAAAATTTCAAAAAAATATCTAATCAAATACGGGGTCTTAAGTGAAAGCAGACCCCAAAAATAAGAATAATGAAGATGTCCTTTGAGCTTGTGCATACATGCTAGGATCATTAACAACATATTTAGATGGGTCATATACACAGTTTATAGATACAAGTATAAATTATGTGTGCTAGTAACCAAAAAAAAAAAAAAAAATTACATATCCATAAGTGTCTAGCCAACAAGCTTCAAGAGACTTAACAAATGTGGAGACAATTCCAAAAGACAAAAAGGCTCCAAAAAACAAAAGGCTCCAATTTGGAGGCTTAAGAACCGGTCCGTCAACGGTTCCTGAAGCTGACCTGGGGCTGGCCTCCAAGTTGATCACCTACATAAACATATATAAAAACAGAGTGAGCAAGGCTCAGTGAATAATAATAATGTAAGGAGGTTCGTGTGAATGAGCATATGTCTTGGAGAATATTTATCTAACGTGGACATGTTCCCATAATCGTATTCCAAAACAGCCACAGGCCCACATAAGACGGAACGGCCTAGGGCCCAATGTAAGACGGAACGGCCTTAGGCCCAATGTAATGCACAACGGCCTTGGGCCCAATATAATACATAACGGCCTCGGGCCCAACATAATACATAACGGCCTCGGGCCCATCATATCAATAGCTGTTCTGGACTTCATAGGGTAGATAAAACATCGACATGTCTCCATCTCCCTTGGCCTTAGAGCCATTAATTATAACACTTCATTCCATGGTAGGGTAAATGGAACATCGGCATGTCTCCACCTCCTTTGGCCTTAAGGCCATCATATATAACGGAAACAGAACGACCTCAGGTCCATTTCTTTTGCCATTGCCCATATTTGCACCATTGCTCAATCGTTCCATCAATTTATAGTTCAACTAATGTATCCATCTATAATCAAACGTGCGTCATTCATAATCAAAATACGTGAATCAAAGCACCATTAATCTCAAATATGCCATTCACGGTCAAGATACATAATTCATAAACAAAAATACGGAAATAAACATATCGTTATCATATTATTACTCACAGCGATATGGATGAGCAACAGTCCCTTCATGTACATAACCTACCCATAGCATACACTCACAAGTAAGTCACTTTCCTTTAGCTTTCTCTTTCTATTCAATGTCCAACTCGTTAATTCGTGTTTAAATTGTAAGTATTTCAGAAGGATCAAATGTACATATATATTAATAATTTTAGATGGTCAAACAGAGGCAAGAAAGTTAACAAAAATTTCCCCCATGGGCCGTATGTACGGAAGTCTCCCATCGCATGCGCGGGAAAGTGCGCCACACGTGCGGCCCGCACGTGCTTTTATTACAATAAGGTCTAGTTTGTCTCCCCTGTTTTCTGCACGTGCGGCTGTGAGCCCTGCACGTGCGGCCATGGGCCCTGCACGTGCTATTTGAGCAGCCCAAAACTTCATCAAAATCAACCTTTGCAAAGGCAGGCTAAGGCTCTAATTCAAGCAATCTCTCTTTAAAAACATGACATAAGATCATAATACGAGTAAAATCCAAGCTAAAGTAGATCAAAACTTCTTTTAATTTGACATATTGAACTTGATTTCCATGATTCCTTCATATATTCCATCTTTCCATGTTAGATACACATATATATATATATATATACTTACATGAGTTTAAACATGCAAAAACTCAAGATTATATCACAATTTCTCACAATCTAACCCAAATCAAATTAACAATAAAGGAATCAACTCTTAACTCCAAGAAATGTAAGGAATCTATGATAATTTCATGAGAGGTGCTCAATCAAAATCTTAATCCATAAACCCTAACTTGTTCAAGGGTAAAAGTTTCATCATAGGGCTTGATTCCAAGCAATTGATGAAAGATTAAGAGGATTCTAGTGGATTTGTACTTATGTTGAGCTATATTCTTGATTTCCCCCTTAAATTCCCAAGCTTCAAGCTCCTATATTGGCTATTTTCTTCTTCTCCCTTTTCTCTTCTTCCCTCTCTTTTCTCTCCATATTTTCTTTTCCTCTTCCAAGACCAACGATGAGCTCACTTATGTATATAACAAATGAAATAAATATAAATAGGCCAACCAAACATCACTTAATGAAGCAGACAAAATTAATTTTCAATTAAACTGCCCAAATGGCTCTAAAAATTCCCATTAGCATATCCATGTACTCAATTTCAGTTCCTGAGCTCATTAAAGTCGTCAATTTTAGTTTCAAAGTGTTAGTTCTAGGAGTTTTAGCCAAATAAAGGTAATTAATTCATTACGAATCAAATTTTTATAAAACCCCACATTATGTCCTAAAAATCATAAGAATCATAACTGTAAAGTCAATTCCTGGTTATCGCGTCTCTAAGGCTTTTAATTTGCAGTAAGAAGATCACAATTTCAACATATTTTCTTATAACCGACAGGTACAATCTCATAAGCACATAATTCACACATTTAAACATGGAATTTCACATAATGCATATAATCACATATATAATAACACAGATATTGAGGGAATTAGAACATAGGCAGTATATGAAAGAGTCGGGCTATTACACTTCTAATCATTTCATCAAATCTTGTTGGTTATCCAGCCAGACTAGAGTAAATTTTCATCAAATCTGCCTCAATCCGGTCATCCACCAATGGTCACCTGTGAAATTTGAAGCAAAGTTAAACGTTCCCTTGATTTGATGAAGCTTTTGGTTTTATCTTCATTTTACAAGAGTTTGGTGGCATGGTTGGAGCTCAAAAAGTAGACATTTTTTTATCAAATTCAAATCTGATGAAATATCTAAGTAAGAGTTAAATATGATCTAATAAGTATTTCTTATATATATATATATAAGAAGAGGATTTTTTATTGGGGAAATTACTTCTTGGGGGATAGTACATTTTTTAATTTTTTTTTTGGATGGAAACTTTTATAATTTTAATTATTAATATTAATAAAATTTATCATTAATTTATAATTATTTCTCAACTTATACCTTGATCTTAATTTATTTATTTATTTATTTTTTTATTCTACTCCCTTATTAAAATTCTTTAATAGTATAAGGATATAAAACAAAACTTCATAAATCAAGTCCATGACATAGTACACTTTTTTTTTTTTAGGGAGGGAGGATACCCTTACCGGTAAACACTAGGTCTATTTGGTTGAGTTTTTCAAAACTTAAAAATTTAATTACTTCTGATTTAGATTTTCATTTTTTGTAAAATATATTTTTGAAATCGTCTTGATGAGATTTATCAAAGAAAATCTATAATCAATATGAACTTCGGGAAAAAAATTAAAGAAATTTTCACTGAGTAAAGCTAATGAAAAATTTCTAATTAACTGAAATTTTACTATTTTCAATTTATGCCTAGAAATTAAAAAAATGAAGATCAATGATAAAAAAGTAGATACCTCTTATCAAATGTACCAATAATCCATTCAAATAAGTGCTTCAAATAATTAGATTGAAAGATTTACCGAGTTTGCTATCATCTAACAATGAAATTTTACTATCATTTTAGTGCTAGTAAAATTTCACTATATTTTCATTAAATTTTCATTGTTTTTGTTATTTGAACACAATTCAACCTAGAATTTTCAAAATTGAGAACAATTTGAAGTAATTATTCTTTGAAAAAAATTTCTTTGAGTCAAGAGAGACAAATTTCTCTGTATGAAGATTTTTTCTTTTTTTAAATCAAACTAGATAAATTTCTTTGTGTTAATATAGGGCAGTTTTTTTTTTCAAGCTATTGTCCAATCAAAAAAATTGAGTACATTATTCCATATAAAAGGTTAAAATTTTCAAAATTGAAAACAATTTCACGTGAATTATTGAAAAAAGCTTGAAATGATAAATTTCTTCTTGCTTTGCTCAGACCTTTTTTGATAAGCCCAAAAGAGGAGAGGACTACGCAATCTTACAAGCGCTTTTAAGCACTAATATGCTGATTCTGTTTCTTGCAACAATTTGCGGTCTGGGTTCAAGTCTTACCACTGTGACATTTTAGGACAGATTTGGAAGTCACTCGGATACCCACAAAAAATAATAAAAACATTCGTTTTCCTTTTAAGCATATGGGATTACTTTGACAAAATCTTCTCTAGCTTCATTTCTGAAACCTTGCTCGCAAAGTATAGATTTACAAAGTTGCTTATGATGACACTAGTCCTTTTTTTGTCGTGTATTGGCCTCCCCTTTATCGCATTCCCAATTGCTAGTTCAATCTACGTGGCGTCAGTGATCATTGGGTTCTCATTTGGCCTGTAATTGCCATTGATTTGCACAATCATATCAGAGCTCTTTGGGCTAAAGTACTACTCTACATTGCTCAATTGTGGGGAATTGGCTAGTCCTCTTGGGTCATACATTCTAAATGTAAAGGTCACTTGGCCTTTATATGATCGTGAGGTATTGAAGGAGCTACAGAGAAAGGGACTGAGTCGATCGTTGGTGAAGGAATTGACTTGCATTGGTGGTGTTATAGAATTGATTTTGTGATTTTCTGTCTATTTATATATATATATATATATATATATAAATACATTTGGTAAATTTTCTTGTCTATCTTTCTTTCACAAAAATTAGCTTTAGAAGTAAACTAAAAAAAACTTGAAATATGTAAGGCTAAAATGGGAAAAAACAAACTTGAAGGGCAAAGTGGGAAAGTAAAATTAGACAGAAGATGACATATTGATAGTCATGTGTCATAAAACTATTTTATTATATATGATTCACACCTTTAATATAAACTTAAACTCTAATATAATAATATATTTTTTATATTATGTGACAGTTTTTATGATATTTTTATCTAATTTTGAATAGAAGTTAACTTTAGGAGTAAAATGAAAAAAACTTAAAATACTAAGGGTCAAAGTGGAAAAAAAACAAACTTTAAAAATCAAAGTTGGAAAGTGTTCGAACATAAAGGAGATAAAGTGTAATTTATCCAAAAAAGAAAAAAAGAGAAATGAACAACTCTCCTTACCTAATTCAAAAATCAAAGAAATGTTGGATTAACACCTTGATTATTTAATTTAATTTAATTTTATTTTATTTTTGGCGATAATTCTCGGCCATGAAATAAGGTAATGAAATTGAAGGATCTATATGTATACTCTTAAAAAAAGGTAATAAGGTAATAAACTTTAAAAAATGGTAACAAGGATCTATATAATTCTTTAAAAAATGTAATAAACTTTAAAAAAGGATAAAAATAAAAAATAAAAAAATAATAATAAGGATCTGTATCATTCTCGGCAATGAAATAAGGTAATAAGGTAAAAAAAATTAAATTAAATTAAAATAAAAAAATTTATACAGTTATTGTTAGACAAATGTTTGAAAATCTAAAATTAAGAAGATATGCTATTAGAGGATATTTCAAAATATGTGCGCATATATATATACTCTATATGTATATATATAGTAGACCTGTACCGTTTTTTTAGCTGCCTATAAAAGTTGTACCTCACCTGCATATCTCCTCCCACTCCTTCACATTTCCCCTCTCGTACGTCTCACCCAACCTCTTTTTTCACTGCAAACGCCACCCCCACCATCAGTATATATATGCTATACATATAAGCTTGTCTCTTGCTAGTCTTTTCATTACTCACAAAGTTTGTTCTTGTAATGGCTAAGAGAGGTTCTATCGTTGCTGTCACCTTCTCCATTAGCTTCGAATGCTGCAGAGTTTAAAGGTATGATATGATTATTTTGCATTTTCATTCGATTTATGTGAATTTTTTTGACATTTATTTATTTATTTTTCATATGAAGAATGCGATTGTTTCGATAGACAGAAGATGAAGATGAAGTTAAACAAATTTATGTATAGAGAGCAATATGAATTTTTTCAAAAAACTTCGAAAAATGATGAGCTGAAACTTGATGAGGAAAAGGTTGAGAAAGAGACTGATGGGAAGATAAAAGAGGAGGAGGAGGAGAAGAATGAAGAGAAGAAGCCTGATGAAAAGAAGAAAGGGGAGGAGGAGATTGAAAAGAAGAACAAAGATGAATTCTATTGATCTTTAATGGAATCTCTCTCCAAGGTTATGATTGCTTAGGGTATCGGAGATACAAGTTTGAAGAGTTTGGCCACTCTCCTTTCTGTCGCATACAATATAGGGATCCTGGTTTTTTCCCGTCATATATTGTGTTCCGGACTTGGGTTCCGTGGTTGTTTGTTGTTGTTTGTATCTTGTTTCCATCCTTTAATTCCTTGTACTTGAGTTTTGGGATGTGTTGGGTAAGTTTGAAGTAGGTTGGTTGTGTGTTGAAACAAATGGTTGCTACCGAGGTTTTGGCTTCTTCGCTCGGGCGAGGCTTTTTGCGCTCGAGCGAGCCTCGGGTATTTGCTTCTTCGCTCGAGCGAAGATTCTTGCGTTCACGCGAGTTTTGAGGGTCTTCAGGTTTCTTTTCAGATGTAGCTTCTGTTTGAGTAAGCTTTCTTACGCTCGAGCGAGGTCTGTGTTATTTGTCCCTTCGCTTGAGCAAGCGTTATTACGCCTGAGCGTGCGTCTGCGTCTTTGAAAAACCTGATGGTTGGTATTCTTCGCTCGAGCGACGCTTCTTGCGCTCGAGCGAGCGAGCTCTATGTTTTGTGTTTCTTCGCTTAAGCGTGCTTCTGTGTTGCAGACCTGAAGCTTTGAATTGTGCGTTCGAGCAAGGCTTCTGGAGCTCGAGCGAGGTTCTTTTGTGTCTGGTCACTCGAGTGATGACTCCTTCGCTCGAGCGGGCCTCGCATATTTCAGATCGCAGCAGCGATCTTCTTCTTCACTTTTTGATCTTCTTTTTATTCCAAACCCTAGATCGACTGTCTCTCTCTCTAAACTACCCCTTCTCTCTACAAATCCCTTTGAATCAAAGAGTTTCTACCTTAGTCCCTTTGTTAAAAAGGTGGAGAATCACGTGGGCTATATTTTGATCCGAAAAAGCTTGGATTTGGAGTATCTTGGTTTTCTCTCTTCATCTCCTTGAGTCTTTCCATTTGAGGTAGGGATAATCTACTCACTCCAATGAGTTTTAACCTAAATGTTGGTCATTTTGTATAAATGGTTGGTTTGGGTAAAGTTAGGGTTTTGAATTTGAAATAATAAACAGGTGTTTTCTAATCTTGGGGTTCTATATGTATATGAGATTTGAGAATGGGGAAATTTGTGTATAATGAGTGAGATTTGGTCTTGGGTTCAATATTTGGGAAGAGGGAGAAAAAATGCCCTAATTGAAATTGTGTAAGTTATGGAAATGAATGATGAAATAAATGTGGAAATATGAAATTGGATTGGAAAGTATGAAATTGGGAAATATTGTGATTAAACGGTGTAATTGGATTAATAAATCACTCACCTATGGAAAATGTGATAAATTATCTGTATAGATATATTTGTTTTCGGCTGTCGGGGGAGGATAGCCATGATTGTTGTTGAAAATGCATGATGACTAGGCAAACTAAAAGTAATCAATTGAACTAAGTCATTGAATATGACGGATGGACTAACACATTGAATATGTGATTTGTTTGGTCATTGTATATGACAACATGTTTAAATATATTGTATATGTATATTTGTTTATGAGGAGATAGGAGACGTACTCCAGAGTTTGGGAGGAGATAAGGGATGGACTCCATGGATAATTAAGTTGGCCGGAGTGTCCAGGGTGAAAGTTCCGAAATCTTATTTATGTTTGGGTGCCGGTTCCCTCGGATGTAGTTCCGTAAAATGACAAATGAACTGAAGTGTACAAATGATTTTCTGATAGAAATGTTGTTATATGAGTTGTAGTCTCATTTGAATTGTTGGATAAACATACCATGTTAATGAATTGAATTGGAAGCAGAAATGAAAGCGGATTGAAACATGAATATCAATGTTGATGGATTATGGAAATGGTGTAAATCGGTTTACATGCGTTAAACATTTATCAGATGCTAATGTTTTAGTTAATTCTCATATTCTATTTAGCATATCTCTACTGGGCTTTGGATCACCCTTCTTGGGACACCATTTTCAAGTACAGATGTAGTGCCACCCTCCAAGGTCTTAGCTTAGGAGGTTTCGGAGTTGAAGGCTTCATTTTGTTGATTTGCCATTACCTGCATTTAATTGTAAATCTAAGCCGAGGGCTTTACTTGTAAAAGAGTTAGAACTCTTCTTTTGATGTAACCAAGTGACAACTTGGAAACATGTAAGCCCATAGGGCATTTCATGATGTTGTAAATATTTGGAACTTATATGAATTACCTTTGTAATATTGACTCTGATGTATGGAAATGCTACTTGTCTATCATGCTTATAGAACTGTTGTAAGATGGGCCTATGTATTATTTTGAGGGTGTTACAACTTGGTATTAGAGCGTACTGGGTTTGAATATTTTGGGTACGTGGGAAGTGGTTAGTACCACAATAGGTTTGTCTCGCTTGTTAGAGACTTAAGTATAATATTATGTGCTTATGAGATAACATGTTTATGTGACTATATGGGTATGGAATTTAGATTCTAGGATGTTGATCAGGTCTATGGGTTCCTAGGAGTCCTGTTGGAAAGGCACTTGATCACTGCCGTTTCTAACTGGAACTCTAGCAACGCCACGGGACGATCATTATCCAGAAATGAAATTCATAAGTGTTTATGTGATAATGTGCTTACGTAGAGTGAATTATTGTTCCCCACCGCATTAGGACGCGAGTGAAATAGCTTCGGCACATTTGTGAATGTGCTAATGTCTTTTGTTACCATTATTAGGATGTTAGGATGAGGCCGTGGTGGTAGGTGTGGTAGGCCTAGGAGCCAGGAGATGCCTATATCGGATGAGATTCTGGAGCAAGAGGAGGGAGTTGGTCAATCCAACGTGGCCGAACCAGTTGGTCAGCAGGCCATGGGCGCCTTAGCCCGTGAAATGGCAGTAGCATTAAGGGAGTCTATGGACATTCTCAGGGCTGAGGATCAAGTCCAGGCCCAAATAACTGAGGCAGGGCCATCGTTTCTGAAGAGGGAGTTCTTCCAATCGAATCCGGATGAGTTTTTAGGTGATCCTAAAGAGCCACTGAAGGCTAATGAGTGGCTTGAGTAGATGACGAAGACATTTGAGATGCTTGGCATTGAAGATGGGGTTTGCGAGTGACCTTGGCGTCATTCCAGCCGAAAGGAGATGCGGGTCAGCGGTGGAAGTATACACAGGGACGCATTGGAGGGATATGGAAGGCCTTTGTTGAAGCTTTCCAGGATAAGTTTTTGCCTGCTACAATGAAGGAAAAGTTGAGGGACTAGTTTTCTCAGCTTAAGCAATTGAATACATCAGTGTCCAAGTTTGAGGCCACTTTTACTAGCTTGTCTTGGTTTGCACCGGAGTTGGCAGCAATCGAGGAGCGTAGATGCTTGGAGTTCGAGAAGAAGTTGAGGACCAGACTCATGTTTCGAGTTGCCGGGTCCATGATTAGGGATTATGGGTGCCTTGTGAAGGCTGCTGCCCATCTTGAGACCATTATGCATGCAAAGGAAGAGAGGATGAGGGGCTCCAGGAGGAGTCAGGATGGTCAGGGGGACAGTAAGAGGCAGAGGGGTTCTAACCCGCAGCAGTCCCAGGGAGCACATTCGAGGTCTACCTTTCCAGTACCGAGTTTGGGTTCTGGGAGAAGCGGGCAGGGAGACATCACCTATTTTAGATGTGGTCAGTTGGGCCACAAGTCTCCAGCTTGCCCACTGAGGGGAGGAAGGCAGCGTGCAGAATCATCTTCGGCTCGTCCCTAGAGCCAGGGTCGAGGCAGCGGCCAACCACTTGCTTGTTATCAGTGTGGGTAAGCGGGGCACCTGAAGAGGTTTTGCACGCAGTTGGGTGGCACACCTGGTGCGTCTGGTTCGAGACAAACACAGAGTCACTAGCCAGCGCAGTCAGTTCATGCCTCGAGGGCCAATCAGGGAGCCTTTTCAGCTTAGTCTGTGCAGCAGTCTTATGCTCCGAGGGGTGAGTAGGTAGATTAGAGACCTTTAGGGCGCGTGCATGCTATTACAGCGTTGGATCTTGTACCGGCTCCATCTGTTGTGAAAGGTACCTTCTTGTTTCACAACTCGGTTGCTAATGTGTTAATTGATATGGGTGCATCCCATTCCTTTATATCTTCTGCATTTGCATCTATTTTGGGGTTTGAGTTGGCGCAGTTAGCATCTCCTATTTGTGTTGTATCACCTATTGGGGGCGAGATGGTTTTGAAACAGGGGTGTCGGGGCTGTGATATAGAGGTCACCGATCGCCGGCTTCCATTTTCTTTTGTAGTGATGGATATGTCTAGGTTTGATGTGATTTTGGGTATGGACTGATTATCGTCGTACCCGGCTGTTATAGATTGCTACCGTTAGAGGGTTACTGTATGTACCTTGAACGGAGATTGTTTTCATTTCTTGGGAGATCGGGTTGGTAGAGTCTTACCACCGGTGTATGATCTGCGAGGGTGGAGTGAGCTTAGTTGCCTTCTTGCTATCTTTATGAGTAGTGAGTGTGATGAGACGGGGACGGAGTTGCCGAGAGTGGTTTACCGTTTCCTCCCGAAAGTCCGTTACTTTGCCGCTGGTTGCCTCTGTTTGCATTCGCCTTGATTCCTGAACACCGAACCAAAACAACTTTTGACCACCTCTTAGCCTGAGAACTGTCAGCCACTTGCTCTTGCATTCTCCAATTTTGCTGCAAAGAGGGAACAATAGAGGCAAAGCAAGGTCTTTGCAGGATATGTGTATACAACTACGCTCCTTATCATTTCTCAAGCTTAAAGGAGTGTGGTACTTGACTCTCGGTCCACCAACCGAGCATCGCAATGCACGATGGCCGAGAAGCCAAGTTTGTACAAGACAATGAATGCACAAATAGACTCGATGAGCCTCCACCCTATCATGCACAATCAAGGGTGTCAATGACTAAGAAATGAGGCACGTTTCATCACTTTGAGTATGAAACGCCCCTCATTTCTCGTGTTTGGATTAACATCCGATCCAAACACATGCAATGCAACACAAACATGTTATATTGGCATGTTTTACTTTGATTCATATTGTTTACACATTTTACATTACCAATCCCTCCTTTAATTGATTTGTCCAAATGTGATTGTCCTCTAATCGGAAAGATGGTCTAAACCACAAGTACCTTAAGCATGAAAGAAGCCTCATGCTTTCGGTTAGTAGAAACCCTTAAGAGAAGGCTAAAACCATTAGGCATGGACGCCTCAATTTTGTGCTCAAACCAACAAAGGGCTTAAGACCACTTTCGAAAGTGATATAAGAAATAAAAGATGGAATGCAATGGCACATATTCCAGCATTGAAATAGGATGCTAAATGACATCAAAGCATGAAAATGATGCACGCAAGACATGCTCGGAGTCGAAAGCATTGAAGCAAGCAAAAAGCATAACACTATAGGCATGCAATTCCAAGCACAAATGACCAAACCAATCCCAGACAGAGATTAAACATGCCAAAACAGTGGCCTAATCATGTTGAAACTTAAGCTCAAAAAAGCAAGAGAAGCATGCTCATTTGATGGCTCATAAGCAAGGCACAAGGCTCAATTCTCAAAAAGCACTTAAAGAGTGATTTAAGTGGAAGCATGGCAAAGATATGAGCTCTGAAATTACATATCAAATGATGCCATATCACACAAACATCACAAATAAGGCATGCTAGGGGTCTCAAAACTCAAGATTATGAAAGCCTATCATGCTATAGCCATACAAGGCACGCCGTACATGACCAAGACCACTCAAAACAGTCCTAAAGCATGTCAAAACAATGCCAAAAATATGTTGAAGTGTAGACAAAATAAGCTAGAATGGGAAGCCAAATCACCAAGTACACTAGGTTAATGAGCATGATTGCACTACAAGTGCTAGAACCAAACAAGAGGTGACCCAACCTACTAAAATTAGAGTTAAAGCATGTTAAATAATGGCCAAAAACATGCTGGAGTAGAGCCAATACATGCTAGAATTATAGGCTAAGACATGAAGCATGTTAGGCTAGCAAGTAGGATTACGCTACAAGTGTATAAAGCATGCAAGAGGTGACCAAACCAGCCAAAAATAGAGTTATAGTAGGTCCAAAAAGTCACAAAAACATGCTCAAACTAAGCCTCAAGAAGGGAGAAATACCTGCTCATTTGGTAGGCCAACAACACATGCTAACAACACAAGAGGAGGGAGGACCACCCCCTCCTATTTGGGAACTCAAAACAAGTTTTTCATCACTGAAATTCCTCTAGAATTCAGTGGTTAAAAGGCCAAAATAAGATAATTTTAAAAGCTTTAAAGAAAGGCAAGAAGCTTAGCAAATGAGCCACCGAAGAGGGTGAAACACCTCTAACTCCAAAAACACTTTAAACTACCATTTTTAACACTTAAAAACAAAGGTTTTTTAGTTGAAAGCTAGGCCTAAAATAGCATGCAAAGGTGGCTAAGTAAGTAACTAAAACAAAGCTTCAAAGAGAAGATGGCTTACCCTTGAAGCACAATAGCCACAGTAGCAGTTCTGAGCTAAAACTAACTTTTAAAAGCTCCAAACAAACCTCAAGAAACCTCAGCTCCAAGGTAGGAGTGTTTGATCAAGAGTCCCTTTGCAAATGCACCAAGAATTCCCACTTTCAAGCCCTTTCAAGCACAAAATATATATAAATATATAGAGAGAGAGAATTCTAGAGAGAGAGTAGATTTTTTTGCTCTAAAAAATCTAAACCCCCAAGAAGGGGGAGGCACCTCCCCTTTTATAGAAACGCAAGCAAGAGCTTGCTTGAATCCCTCCCTACACGTGTAGGGAGGATGCATTCAGTGACCAACAGCTGGCACCAAAAATATCTGCAAAAATAGAAAATGGCCGTCGGCCACTTCCACTAGCCTACCGGCCACTTCAAGTGGCCTACAAGAGGGACAAGTGACCTACAGATGCCAAAAGTGGCCGACAGCCCCTCCCCTCCCTCCAGGCAAGGGGTAACAAGGTATGGTCCAAAAACAAACCAAAAGGAAGGGATCCAAGAGGCCCCGAGACAAGATGCTCAGCCGAAAGCTCCGGAAACTAGCCTACCGGCCACTGCAAGTGGCCTACAAGAGGGAAAAGTAGCCTACAGCTACAAAAAGTGGCCAACAGGCCTCTCTCTCCCTCCAGGCAAAGGTACCAAGGTCCGGTCCAAAAGCAAACCAAAAGAAAAGAGTTAAGAGGCCCCAAGACAAGGCGCTCAGCCAAAAGCCCCGAAAACTCATTACAAGCACAAACATGTGCAATCACCGAGTACACAAACGATGACATCAAAGTCTTGAGGTCGGTAAAAAATTGGGTGTCTACAACATAGAAACAAGCTTTTCCAAATTTCAATAATACAATAAAATAAAAACTCAGCTAGCCCATCGATAATGGAAAGTCTAGAATTATAGTTAGTAAGTTACTGTTATGAGAATAAGCTCATTTTAGTTTTCTCTTCCAGTCTTCCATGGAGGAAATGAAGGCAATTTTTTGTGTTTTATGTCTCATTTTTTTTGACATTTTTGTTTATTTTGAGGCTTATATAATGGTGTTAACAACAAGAAATATAAGTTTTGCAAAATAAACAATAGGGGAGTTACATTTTTTAAGAGTAACAGCAAAGGTAGAATTTAACTCGAAGCCCACCCCCCACCTCCCTTACAAGTAATAAAATTTTAGTAAAATGGGGAAAATTACTGTGGCCTCCCCTAAAATTTAACATACTCGTTACCCCCTTGTTTTTCTTTAAAAAACATAAACCTCCCTTAAAGTCTTATGGATATTACATTGGTTGTCCTTGGGCACCAACACCATTTGGTTAATTAACAAAATGTAATATAAATAAGTGGTTATAAAAACAGTAATTTTGGGTATACCCTAACAAAAATGAAATGGCAGGTGTTCCCCACTTGTATATATTGACTCTATAAGTACAAATAATAAATAAATAAATAAACTCATACCATAACACTAGAACAGTTTGTATATCAACCACAATATAACTCAATTTCAGCAACTAAACCAATCTATTTGTTCTCGCATTCTTTTACTAAACAAATGGTGTAATTGCCAGAGGGTTGTAACGCTTGGGTGATTTAATCTATTGGAAGGTGTATTTAATCACTTTATTTTCATTTTGGGAGTTTTTGGCGTTGTTGAATATTTGTTTTGTAGGAGTACAATCTGATTTAAACTCGTTGGGTTGGTTCATTCGCATTTGTTCTTGTCTAAAAGTTCCTTGGAAACTTAGAAATTCAGTTCTGGGGTCAACACCAGCCTTCCTAAGGGTCGACTCTTACTTGTTGTTGTGTTCTAGAAATGATACTGGAATTTAGGGTCGACACCAGCCTTGGTGGTGTCAACCCCTGTCTTTTGTTGTTGGCCTCAAGGGTCAACACCAGTTTGGGAAGGGTCAACCCTTGTATATTGCAGAATCTGGGTGTTAGTTGCTGGAATTTAGTGTCGACACTTCCCTTGCCTGTTGCCTGATTGTCTTTTCTTCTTGAAGGGTCGACACCACCACATCAAGGGTCAACCCCTATGTGTTTTTTTTTTTTTCCCCAGAATTTTGGGGTTTGAATGGGCCTACTTTTGGGGTTTTGGACTTATTCTTTTCATTAACCTTAGGGCTACTTTTCTATTACTATTAATAAACTCAAAACACTCCTCCCTCTCAAATCGTGAGTCTCTCTCTCTCTACAAACTCAACTTTTTCTCACCTAAATCCTTAGATCTACTCATCTAGAATCATCTTTTCACCTAGGTCCTTTGAGGAACAGTGTAGATTGTGACAAGGGCTTTCTATTGATCTGAGAAGTTTGTTTTCGTCTTCACAACTTGAGGTAGGGACACTTTTAGCCTTCTATTTCTTTGTTTTGAAGAGATTTCATGGTGTGGTTGTGACTTATGAGCTAAGTTGAGGATATTGTTGGATTAATCCCATATTTTACGTAAATAAACCATTTTATTTGACTTTTTCTTAAAATATCTTTACTCTCTCTTAATAAATTTTGTATGTAAATGTTGTTAAAACCCATATCTATGTTAAAGGAGAAAAACCCCCAAATTTGGTAAAACCCTAAATTCTCAATATGAGTAGAAAACCCCAAATTGAATGGGATTTCCTTTGATTCATGGAAAATTGTGAATAATAATGAGATGGAAGATGTGGGGGCTGATATGGTAGATGAATTGTGGCTTGGATGTTATTTTTCTTTGAATGTGATGTTGTATTCCATTCTTTCGTAATGTTGGATGTTTGTTGATGGCATAAAATGTGATTGAATTGTTAATTGTGCATGAGTCCGGGTAAGACTTGGTATTGGAAATATGGTGTTATGTTGGTACCCGTGCGGGGAGTTTGTAAAGGTGCTCAAATGCCCTGTCTAGGCTTAACGCTGGACGAATGTGGAAAAAATGTTTTTGGATGTCCACACAGCCCCGCCGTATGATAGCCTGCAAAACTGGAAAAACGGATGGTTTTCTTTGGGTGCCCACTCCTTGCCGTATAATAGCCGGCAAATGTGGCTGCGGTTTTAAAAGAAAAGCACAAGGGTATTTTAAATTGGACTCTTACAGGTGGACTCATGACTTGCTTTCTATGGTTGTGAATGTTTAATTGTTGTGCTTGATGACATGAACATGAATTGTCATTGCTTGGTTATTGTGAATCCATAAGATTGTTTAAGATTACATGTGTAGATAAATTTCTTTGTAAGGTTTTGCCGCAAGGTTATTATAATCTTATTCAAAGGATTAAATACTTGGTTAAATGTGTTCCTACTGGGCATATAGCTCAACCCTATCTTATTTTTCAGGAATTGACGAAGTACTACCTCCCTGATGGATTGGAACAAACAGTAGCTCCTTTTGGAAAAAGTTGATTTATGTGTACTTTGTTATTTTGGATTGGGATTCTGTAACAAGATCATTAAGTTATTTTGTTGTTATTGTATGCCCTAGAGATTTATATTTTGTAAGGCCATCTAGTTCATTGAACTGAAATACGAATTCCGAATATGGTGGGAATGTACATGGTGAATTGTAATCTCTTTACTCTTAGTTCAATGAGAGAGATGACTTTTTGGAACATTCTTGTATTGTCTTGGCATATTCATGTGAGAAAATTTCAGGGCATTACAAATGGTATCAGAGCCATAGCTTAGAATACCTCGGGCTCGTGGGAAGTGATGTGTGTCACAATAGGGTCCCTAGGCTAGGATAGAATGCTTAGGATGCCTTGTGTGTTATGTGTCTTTATGTGACGTTGTGGGTATGGGGATAGACTCTTAGGATATGGCTTTTGCCCGTTGCATTCATCGAGATCATTTTGGAAAGGTACTTGATCATTGTTCTTTCCACTTGGAGGTCCTTGATTGCCATGGAATCCGCTAATATCTTATGAGGACAAGTCCTGTGTGTTTTTATGTGATTGTATATGTGATTGTTTGGATTATTATATGTGGAAGTTTGTGTGTTTACATGGTGTATAAGTGTGAGGATTAAGAGTAGAGCACCTAGGTGCAGCAAGTTGGTCTTGAATTTAATATTCTCTCTACTTCTTATAGATGTCTGGACATGCTAGAGCTCGTGGGTAGACCTCGTCGGGAAGGCAGGAATATTCCAGCCTAACCCGAGTTCCCTCCGCAAGAATAAAGGGTAGGTTCAAACAATCTACTCATTCCACCGGCCCAAGAAGCTATGGGGGCTTTGGCTAGGGAAATGGCAGGGGCTTTACGGGAGTCCATGGAGATATTGAGAGTTGAGCAAGTGGCTAGAACCATTGAAGGAGAAACGAGAGCTTCTTTTTTGAAAAAGGAGTTATTTTGTTCTAATCTTGCCGAGTATAGTGGTGAGCTTGATCTGATGAAAGCTGACGAGTGGTTAGAGCAAGTAGTCAAGTCCTTTGAAATCTTAAACATTTGAGAAAATGAATTGTGAGTAGCACTAACGGCCTACCAATTGAAGGGAGAGGCTGTGCAGTGGCGGAAATCCATAAAACATAAGGTTGAACATACTTGGGAAGCATTTGTGCAAGCCTTCCAACATAAATTTCTCCCTTCCATAGCTAGGGAGCAGTTGAGGAAGCAGTTTGAAGAGTTATTGCAACTAGATGCACCGATAGCGGAGGTTGAAGCCAAATTCACTAGCTTATCACATTTTGCACCCCAATTAGTAGCAACGGAAGAACGAAGGTGCCTCAAATTTGAGAAAAGGTTGAGACTGAAAATCCTAATGATGGTGGTTGGCAATATGATACATGATTATGACTGTTTAGTTGAAGCGGCAGTTTATGTGGAGATCACTGTAGAGGCCGAAGAGGCTAGGCAAAGATTAAAGAGAGTAGGACATTCAAATCCTAGGAGTGACACAGGCTCTTCAAAGAGGTCCAGGGGTTCATCATGATCCTTTCAATCACCTCCACAACAAGTTAAGTCCTCTAGTTATGTGACAGATGGAAGTTCGGGGAATATCACCCCCGAGTTATAGGTGCTTGTTATAGATGTGGCCAAATGGGTCACAAGGCTGTAGAGTGCAGATAGAAAAGTGGAGCACGGTCCCAAGCTATGCATCCACAAGGTCAACCTAGTGATTCCGGTTCTGACCCGTCTCTTGTTGTGTCCCGAATTCCGGTTGTATGAGTTTGAGAGGTTATTCATATCTTTTTCCCTTGTCTCCTCTCTATTTTTGGTTATCGGGTTGTATTTGTGCATTTGGGATAGGTTGGTTGCTTACTTTTCAAAACCTGTGTTGCCCATATTTTGGCCTCTCCGCTCGAGCGGGCATTCCTGCACTTGAGCGGGCTTCACAATTTTGCTCCTCCACTCGAGCGGCCATTTTGGCGCTCGAGCGGGATTCGTCAACTCTTAGTATTTCTTTTTGTAGGTCTAAAATATTGGAGAGCGTCTACTTTCATGCTCGAGCGGGGACTTTCGTCTGCAGAACTTCTGGAAGTGTGCATTCTACGCTCGAGCAACGCTTTTCACGCTCAAGCGGAATTTTGTGTTTGAAACTTGATCGGGGCTTTCCACGCTCGAGCAGACTACGTGTTTAACAGTTTGAGAAGATGACATTTTGAATCATTTTTTCTTCTCTCTCTCTCTCTCTCTCTAAAACTTTCCAAAATGCTTGTTCTTGAGCCTCTCTCTTTACAATTTACCTTCTCTCTTAGATTTCATCTAGATCCATTGATCTTTTCACCCTTGTGCCTTTGACAAAAAGATAGAGCTTGTGAAGATCTACATTTTGATCCAAATAGAAGTAGGTTTCGACACTCTTGGAGTTTCTCTCTTATGTGGTTCATCTCTTCCTTTGAGGTAGGGATCTTTCTACACTTTTATATGATATTTAGTTTAGTTATTGTCTCTTGTGTAACAATGGGGTGATTTGGGGATGTTTTAAGCAAACCTAGGGTTTGGACATAAAATGGAGAGAGGGGTTTTGGGTAAAGGTGAAATAAATTCTTGAGGGCTTTGAAAATGATGTTGTAATGTATATAATTTGATGATTTTGGCACTTGGCTAATATTTGGGAAAAAATAGAGGTTTTGCCCTAATTGAATCTAATTATTATTTTGTATAAATAATGGAAATTGTCATCGAAAATGTGGAATTGTGAGGGTATTGATATGAATGGTGGGATTGGTTATGTGTTATTTCATTCTTTGGTAGTTTCAAATAAACTATCTTTTATAAGATTTTATATCTGTTTATAAATAACTGCATTGGGCTATCGGTGGAGGATATCTATGATTGTTGTAGAAATTGCATGCGGATTAGGTGAATTGGAACTAATCACATGTGCTTGTCATTGAACATGACTATATTTATATACATTGTATATGCATGGTTATTTGGGGGTGGAAAAAGGATGTACTCCATTGTTTGAGTTCGTGTTTAGATACATTGCATATGTATGAATGATTGTTTAGGAGGAGAAAGGGGATGGACTCTATTATAATTAAGTTAGCCGGAGTGTCCTGGGTAAAAGTCCCAAAATTATACATGGGTGCCTAGCCTGCAGACAAAATATCCGTAAAATGGCAATAATAGTGCTTGTATAGCCTACGTCTACATGGGTCCCGTTTGACGGCTACCCACAGACGAAATATCCGTGAAAGAATACATGGGTCCCGTTTGACGACTGCTCGCAGACGAAATATCTGTGAAAGAAAAGTTTGAAGTACTTATATGTTGATAAAGTGATTGTAGAATTAATGAGTTGTGGTTCCCTCTCAGTTGTCGGGAAATAATGAAATTGACTTATGAATTGAGAATGATAAGTATTCGAGATGTGGGTTGAAAGTAAGTGGAGTAAGACCTGAAACTAATATCTTATGAATATATATAAAGTTATGAAGAGTTTTATCACAAGCATTGTCTATGCATTTGTACTTATACCTTTGCTAAATTTTATATATTGTATTAGATGATTTCTTCTGGGCTGTGGCTCACCTTACTCGGGAATAACATTTTCAAGTAATGATCGCATACCTCCACCAAGGTAAAAGCGTTGGAGGAATTTTCGGAAGCAAGAGCTTCTCTTTTTGGTTATATATTTTTGTAAAGCCAAAGGCTTAAGATGTAATGAGCGAAGCTCACTTTTGTTGTAACCAAGTTAAAGCTTGGTAAGGTGTATGCCAATAGGGCATCTACTTCTGTCAAACTCTTTGTATTCATTAACTTTATGTAATGAAAGGACTAAGACTCTGATTTATGTTATCATTTATATACATACTTGCGGATGTATTTATGTTATTACTTTGGGGGCGTGACAGTTGGTCAGGTTGGTCCTTGAGTCAGGCCTCAAGCTGGACTTGTCGAATCGAGATTTGGGTCGGACCATGCCTAAAAATGCTTGGCCTAAGCCTAGAGGTCATAGGCCCTGCCCACTTGGGCAAGCTTCGGCCAGTCCTTGACCCCGCAAGCCAATTTAACATAAAGAAGGATGTATTCCTAATTTTTCATATATAAAAAAAACAAACAAAAATAAGTATAAATTTCAAGATATTTTTATTAGTTTTATGATAATTTTCACTCTTTTAATTATTTTTTTTACAATTTTGGTTATTAAAAAAAACATAAGCTCTATATATTTTATAAAGAATTTTAAAAATTTTAAAATATTAATTTCCAAACGAGAATTGTTTCCTCAATATAGCATTTGGTGTAATATGTTGGAGTAGTACCAGCTTCTCCCTACAAAAATTTGCAACGCGTATAAAAACCGTACATTTTTGTTTTTATAGGTACATGTGATACGATATAGGCGGCGTTGCAGCAGAGGTCATGCGAGATAGATTCTTAATCTCAAGGACTCAAACTCAGACGTTGTGGGTCTCGCTTACTTTTTCCATTCTCAACTTTTAAAGAAAGAAACAAAATGACAAAAGTATATAATTTTTTTTTTCAAGAGCCAACCCTTCACAAATTGTATACTAAAGCGGTAAATGCATAATATTAGCTAAAATTTTGAAATAGTTTGCAGCGGCAATGGGTGTCTACCATTGCATATAATCTTCAATTAACTTTTTGTGATTTTCTTGTGATATGACAGTTTTTATTAAAAAATTGTTTACTAAAAAATGTTGATAAGGCCTAAGAAGATTTTTTAAAAAGCGAGATAAAGGATTTTATTAAATTCAAAAAGTAGACACGGTTGGAGCTCAAAAAGTAGGCACTTTTTTATTAAATTCAAATTTAACGAAATATTTAAGTAAGTGTTAAAGATGATCTAATAAGTATTTCTTATATATATATATAAGAAGAGGATTTTTTATTGGGGAAATTACTCCTTGGGAGATAGATGAATTTTTTTTTCACATATCGATGGAAACTTTTATAATTTTAATTATTAATATTAATAAAATTTATCATTAATTTATAATTATTTTTCAACAAATACCTTAATCTTAAATTTCTTTTTTATTTTTTATTTTTTTTATTCTACTCCCTTATTAAAATTCTTTAATAGTATAAGGATATAAAACAAAAATTCATAAATCAAGTTCATGACATAGTATACTCTTTTATTTTTATTTTTTAAATTTTTTTTTTGGGGAGCGCAGGGGGGGGGGGAGGATACCCTTACCAATAAGCACTAGGTCCGTTTGGTTGAGTTTTTCAGAACTTAAAAATGTAATTAGTTTTGATTTAGATTTTCATTTTTCGTAAAATATATTTTTTTGAAATCCTCTTGATGAGATCTATCAAATAAAATCTATAATCAATATGAACTTCGGGACAAAAATTAATGAAATTTTCACTGAGTAAAGCCGATGAAATGTTTATGATTAACTAAAATTTTACTATTTTCAATTTATGCCTAGAAATTAAAAAAATGAAGATCAATGATAAAAAAAAAGTAGATACGTCTTATCAAATGTACCAATAATTCATTCAAATAAGTGCTTCAAATAATTAGATTGAAAGATTTACTGAGTTTGCTATCATCTAATAGTGAAATTTCACCATCATTTTAGTGCCAGTAAAACTTTACTACATTTTCATTATTTTTTCATTATTTTTGTTGTTCGAACACAATTCAACTTGAAAATTTCAAAATCAAGAACAATTTGAAGTTAATTATTCTTTAAAAGAAATTTCTTGCAGTCAAGAAAGAAAAATTTCTCTGCATAAAGTTTTTGTTTTTTTTCATCAAACTAGATAAATTTCTCTGTGTTAAGACATTGCAATTTTTTTTTTAAAGCTATTATCCAATCACAAAAATTGAGAACATTATTCCATATAAAAGGTTAAAATTTTCAAAATTGAAAACAATTTCAGGTGAATTATTGAAAAAAACTTACAATGATAATTTTCTTCTTGCTTTGCAGAGACCTTTTTTAATAAGCTCAAAAGAAAAGAGGACTACGCAATCTTACAACCACTTTTAAGCACCGATATGTTGATTACGTTTCTTGCAACATTTTGCAGTCTAGGTTCGAGTCTTACCGCTACGGATATTTTAGGACAGATTGGGAAGTCACTCGGATACCCACAGAAAACAAATAAAAAAATTCATTTCACTTTTAAGCATATGGAATTACCTCGGCAAAATCTTCTCTAGCTTCGTTTTCTAAAACCTTGCTCGCAAAGTACAGATTTCCATGGCTGCTTATGATGACACTAGTCCTTTTTTTGTCATGCATTGGCCTCCTCTTTATCGTGTTCCCAATCACCAGTTCAGTCTACATGGCATCAGTGATCATTGGGTTCTCATTTGGTGTGCAATTACCATTAATTTTTACAATCATATCAGAGCTCTTTGGGCTATAGTACTACTCTACATCGTTCAATTATGGGCAATTGGCTAGTCCTCTCAGGTCCTCCATTCTAAATGTAAAGGTCACTGGGCCTGTACGGGGAAGAAATAATTCTCCTCGTATAATCCTGTTGACTAAGTCCACGCTCCTCCGTACGACGTCGCTTTGTCACCTGAAAACACAAACGTGAGCTAGCCGGCGGGTGTGTGCCGGAAACCTCTCCGATGCTTAAGTCAGAAAACTTGACAAATAGACAAAGCTCAATGTGTTCAGGAAGAAGAATTGTATGTTGTGTTATGTTACCTCCTCCAAGGTGATGCTTGTGAGCTTTTATAGGTTTCGAGTGGCACAATCCTAGTAGGACTTTTATTTCTCCATGCAGAGTCCTCCTAGGATTCATACTCCTAAAGGATAATACTTATCCTTTTACACCCCCCCACTGCTTAAACCAAGTGGGATGGTTTTTACTACGGCCGAACTTCCATTTAACCGAAGTAAAACTGGCCAAGCTGAGCCATAAGGTAGGCCGAACTATCCTTAGTTCGGTCCTTCCTTTTACTCCTCATCTCGGTTCTCCCATGCATGAACCATGATATGTTGGGACCGAGCTACCGAGTAGCAAGGTCTTGACCGATCTATCCAGAATACGCCATGACCAGACTAACTCGAAGACCGGACTAACTCCAAGTTGTCCAAACCGAAGTAGCTTTACAATTCCTGAGCTGAAGTAACTTCACCTCTTTTGACCGAAGTAATTTATTTCTCTCAGGCTGGAGTAACTTCTCGGCCCTTTTTTACCCAGTCCATCATACTTTGGGCCATAAAGTCCATGTCATAGCTCGGCCCAATTTTCACCAAAAATTACCCTCTCAATTGCCCCTTAATTCCATGTGCACAGCATGATTGGGATTACCAGTCTACTAGCCGAGCTGGAGTTTTTAAGTTTTTCCAGCCGAGCTAAAAACTCCTAAGCCTTTTAAGCCGAGCTAATTTTACTCCGGGCTCTGTTTTGTCCGGTCAAAAACGTCTCTTCAATCACGACTGTAACGCTTCCCTTTCCAAAGACACGTGGCGGGCTCTGATAGGCTGTGAGCAGCTGTCACGCCGCCCTCGTACCACGAAATTTTTGAACAGTCCCGCCCCTTTTTGCCGCTCGTTCTTTTCACAAAACATCCTTTCCATCCTTGAATCATTCACCCACATTTTTCACCCTCTTCTCTCTTCATGCCTCTGCTTCTCTAATCCTGAGTTCGTGTTCATTTGCTGCTACTGTTTCCATCTTCTAGATTCTTCCTTTTTACTCTGGTAGGCAAATCTAACCTTCTTGCTTTGTTTGTTTTTGTACTTTGCTTTCCATGCTTTCACGAAACATATTAGTCTATTTTCTGGTTTGCTTCTGTATTTTACTGGAAAAACTTTACTGAACCCGTGCGTGTGTGTAATATCCTGTAGAAGACTAGTCTTTGATCCAAAAACTTGTCCCAACCGAACTAGGATACTGTTTTGTGCTATATAGGTAGATCAATACAGAAAATAACCGAACTAGAACTTGTAGAAATAGCAGCAGCTTCAAAAAATAACTGACTTCCGATTCACCTTAGCCGAAATGAGATCACCGAACGAAGTTTGAAGACATTAAACTAGGAACCTCGGTTTTCAACCGAGCTAAGCCTTTGGGGCTAAGCCAGCTTTCCTAGTTTCTAAACCAAACTTCAGAAAGCTGCCCCTAGAGGCTCAACCGAAATAACAAAACTCCCAGTTTCAACCGATTTAGGCCTTTGGGGCTGAGCCAGCTTTCTTAGTTTTTTAGACTGAACTCAGAAAGCTGCCCCTAGACTATGAACCGGTCTAACAAAATTGTTTCCAAAGCCAGTAAGCCGAGATGCCGCCTAGATTTGGCTAAATAAGAACCTTGCTCAAATCGAGCTACCAAGCATTTTGCTGAACCGAGATAGAACCCGTCCATAAAGCCGAAATAGGACTTTTTAACCTCGCTTTTAATTTGTAGCACGGTCTAATGATATGTGCTTAACCCCTTTGCTTTCTACTTTGCAGACTTAGGTTGCCCAGAGACTTTGTGCGCTCAACCGAGCTTCCGAGCGCAGTTCTTGCACCGAGATAACTTATTCCTAATTTATTCCTTAAATGGGGAAGTATAGGTACCTAGTAGACACTCCAGGTGGCTTAGCCGAATTTAGGAAGGACTATAACATACCTGACGATGTCCACTTGGTCTTGGCCGAAAAAGACGTCATTCCCTGGGATAACGAAGGCTTCGTCCCTTTTACCCTTCTATCCATAATAGAAACCGGACTACAGTTTCCAGTTCAACCGTTGATCTGTGAATTTCTTAGGCAGACCAGATTAGGCCCTACCCATCTGTCGACCAACTCCTACCGCATCATCATGGGAATAGCCGAATTAAACCGTCAAGCCGGACTAAACCTTGGCCTGGCCGAAATTTTCCATCAATACTCCATTGGCTCAAAAGAAGATGGGTGGGTCTATTACCTTAGGACACGCCGCCGCCGAGAGAAGATAATTAAATATACACCGGACAAAGACCTAAATGACGACGATTTTTTCTGGGTCTCTGGGAACTTTGAGGATTTTCAAGCCCAAATTCCTGGCCGACCTATAAATTGGAAAAAAGGAGAGCCCGGTAATTTAACTTCGGTCTTCTTCCTTGCATTTTTTTTTTATTTCGGTTTGTTATTGTATCACCCGAACTAACAGTTCTTCTTACGCAGATTCTGCCCACCTTTATTCCTTATACGGTTATCCAAACCTTGCAACTTTGCGAGCAGCACTACGATATCCAGGACGTAGCTGGGCCAAATTACTGCAATTCGAGCCGACCTACCGATACAGCGGTCGCCGGAAAGCCAGAGTAACTGACTTTCTTCTTGAAGACGCCCCAGAACCGGACACCTCCTTGCCCGAGATCAGATTGATCCCATTGACAGCCGAAGAAGAGATGGCGAAAAAGAACAGAGTCAGGGCTCTTTTAACTGAGACAGCCAGGCCCGAAGTAACGCCACCCAGCCAATCGCAACCTGCTGTTGTGGCCCTCCCTTCTCAACAGCCATCCTCTTCCCGCCGAACCAAGCGCGCCAGGACTGCTGAAACCGAACAAATTTTGGTTGATGAAGCAGAACCTGCACTTCCACCGAGCTTGCCACTGAGCCCCCAACCGGAACCTTCTGACCGAACTACCGGCAGCTGGGCCCTAAAACTTACTTTCAACTACCGAGACATCTGAGATACGGACTCGGTTGTTGCTGAGAAAGACCACCTGTTGGCCATCAATCTGGCCAAGGGTGTGTGCCTCCCCAAAGACATGGAGCACCACCAAAAACAACTGAACACCGAACTAAAGGCAATCCGGTCAACGACAAAATCCATGATTCTGGTAAGTGACTTCGGTCGCCTCTCTGTCTACTTTTCTTTTTTCATCTTTTACTTCGGCTAAAGGGAAATCTTTGCTTTGCCAGGCCATTCAGAAAAACCAAATTACTCATCGGAAAGTGCTGGAGCTTAGGAAAGTAACAAGGCAAGCAGTGGCAGAAGCTGAGGCAAAAGCGGCCGAGCTGGAGGAGGCCAGAAAGGAAATGGCCGAGCTACGAGGTGAGATTGGCAGACTGACCGGACTGGTTAGTTCAGCCGAAGTCGAAAAACAGAAGGCTGCCATTGTTCTGAAAGACAAGTACCTGCGCGAGCTGGTAAAGCTTGAAAAGAAGAAGGACGCCGAAATATCCCAGGCGAAGGAGAGCGCAAAAGAGGCCGAAAAGAAAGGCTTTAAGGAGGCAGAGGATATATACGTCAAACAGTGTGGGGTGGCCAAGGATCTGTTCTTTAAGTGCGGCTGGAGGGGAGCCGTTGAGAAGCTCGGTCATGATCCATAGACCGAGGTTTTCAACCCACCAGCCTACTTCATACTGAACTCCCTCATGGAATATGCAAATGCCATGCAGCAGCAGTTTCATGAGGGCTGAGACTCTGATGAAGAATCTGCCCCTGAGGATACTCCGGTTGCGAATGTAGATCAGGTAGTTCGGTCGGAGCGCACGGTGGAAGATCTAACTATTGAACAACCAGGTGAAACCGTGGTTCCGACCGAAACCACTCTTGCGACTGAAAACGTCCTTCCGCCTGAGACCGGTCTTCAAGTTGATGCCGACGCTGCCTTTGACGCTGAAATTGAAGATCTTTTTTCTTGATTTTTTCTTTGTTGTTACCTTTTCTTTGTAACCGGGCTATGCCCCTCTGTACTTTCTTTTTTAATGAATGAAAATTTTGTTTGGCTCTTATTCTGGTTTTGATGCGTGCTTGCACTTGTGATGTCTTCTATTGTTCCAACTGCCATTCCGGTTTTAATGGTTAAACTAACTATGCTTATCAGCCAACCACTCCTTAGCCGATATAAGTACTTCGGTTGAGGAGTATTCAGAGTAGGTTTACTCCATCTGACCACTCGTTAGCCGACATAATTACTTCGGCTGAGGAGTACAGTGAGTTTGTTTGTAGCCAACCATTCTTCAGCCATACCCATACTTCGGCTGAAGAGTACCAAGGGTTGGTTTATTCCAGCCAACCATTCTTCAGCCATACCCATACTTCGGCTGAAGAGTACAAAGAGTTGGTTTAATCCAACCAACCACTCTTCAGCCATACTCATACTTCGGCTGAAGAGTACCAAGGGTTGGTTTATTCTAGCCAACCATACTTCAGCCATACCCATACTTCGGCTGAAGAGTACAAAGAGTTGGTTTAATCCAACCAACCACTCTTCAGCCATACTCATACTTCGGCTGAAGAGTACCAAGGGTTGGTTTATTCTAGCCAACCATTCTTTAGCCATACCCATACTTTGGTTGAAGAGTATAAAGAGTTGGTTTAATCCAACCAACCACTCTTCAGCCATACTCATAATTCGGCTGAAGAGTACCAAGGGTTGGTTTATTCCAGCCAACCATTCTTCAGCCATACCCATACTTCGGCTGAAGAGTATAAAGAGTTGGTTTAATCCAACCAACCACTCTTTAGCCATACTCATACTTCGGCTGAAGAGTACTAAGAGTTGGTTTATTCCAGCCAACCACTCTTCAGCCATACTCATACTTTGGCTGAAGAGTACCAAGGGTTGGTTTATTCCAGCCAACCATTCTTCAGCCATACCCATACTTCGGCTGAAGAGTACAAAGAGTTGGTTTAATCCAGCCAACCACTCTTTAGGCATACTCATACTTCGGCTGAAGAGTACTAAGAGTTGGTTTATTCCAGCCAACCACTCTTCAACCATACTCATACTTTGGCTGAAGAGTACCAAGGGTTGGTTTATTCCAGCCAACCTCTAAGTTAGTTTTTTCCAGCTAACTTAGAACAATGTTTGGTTATTCCGACCAAACGTCCTGCAGCCTGGATCCTTATCCTGGGCTTAGGAAGGGTGTTGGTTTAATCCAGCCAACCTCTAAGTTAGTTTTTTCCAGCTAACTTAGAATAAAAAGGTTTGTAATATTCCTATCTTTACTAAAACTAACTTTTACAAAGAACAACTCATGCTAAAAAAGAATTGATTGTTTTATTGAAAAAAACAAGAAATTACATGTTTGAAAGAAAAAAAAGCTAAAAATAAAACAACTTGAGATTGGCCGTGTTCCATGGCCTAGGGATTGCTTTGCCGTCCTTGTCTTCTAGGTGGTATGCCCCTTTGCCTGCTAACCCAACCACTTTGTAAGGACCTTCCCAGTTTGGCCCTAACTTGCCAGCTCCTAGTACCAAGGTGTTTCCCATTACCTTGCGCAGTACCCAATCGCCGATCTTGAATTGTCTTGGATGCACCTTTTTGTTGTATTTTCTAATTAATTCTCGTTGGTATGAAGCAATGTGAACCAATGCCCTTTTTCTCCTTTCTTCTGCAAGGTCGAGTTCCAATGTTATGGCTTCTCCATTTAAGTCTGGATCAAAGTTTTCGCTTCGAATTGTGGGGAGGCCAACTTCCAGTGGGATTACTGCTTCTATTCCATAGGCTAGGGAGAATGGTGTCTCTCCTGTTGATCGTCGAGGTGTGGTGCGGTAAGCCCATAAAACATGAGGAAGTTCGTCCGCCCACTTGCCTTTTGCCTTCTCTAGTCTTTTCTTAAGTCCATCCAAGACGACTTTATTTGATGCTTCTACTTGGCCATTCGCTTGAGGATATGCCGGTGTAGAATTATAGAACTCTATCTTATACTCTTCACAAAAGCCTCTGAAGATTCTGCCGTCGAATTGAGTGCCATTATCTGAGATTAGGGCCTTTGGTATGCCAAATCGAGTGATGATGTTTTGCCAGACGAACTTCTTCACATCTTTTTCCTTGATTGATGCCAAGGCTTCCGCTTCAACCCACTTTGTGAAGTAGTCTGTTGTCGCGAGAAAGAACTTCCTGCCGCCGGGTGCTGTTGGAAGTGGTCCTACTATGTCCAAGCCCCACATTGCGAAAGGCCATGGGCTAGTCAATGGTAGGAGTTCCCTGGCTGGTTGATGTATTTGATGTGTGAATTTCTGGCATTTTTCACACTTCTTCACATATTTCTCTAAGTCTGCCTGCATATATGGCCACCAATAACCTTGCGAAATGGCCTTGTAAGCTAGCGACCTTCCCTCTTGATGGCTTCCGCACACCCCTTCATGTATTTCGAACAAGAATGCTTCCACTTTGCTGGGATGAACGCACTTTAGGTAAGGCCCTGAGAATGACTTCTTGTATAATGCCAAAGATGGAGATAGCCAAAATCGCTACGACTTCGCTCTTATTTTGTTGGCTTCTTTTTTCTCTTCTGGTAGGATGCCGTCTTTTAGGAACAAGATGATGGGATCCATCCAAGAGGGGCCTAATTCTGCGCAACATACTTCTTCTGCTTCGGGGTCTTCTATGCTTGGTCTTGGTAAGTAGTCGATGAGTAATGGATGAGGGGTGAATGCATCTGCCATTGAGGCAAAGTCTGCTAGTTCGTCTGCTCTGCTGTTTTCCTCCCTGCCAATTTGTTCTATCCTTACTACATCAAACTTCTTGATCTCTGTTCTGACCAGCTCTTGGTACTTGGCCATCCTATCATCCTTTGCTTCATAGTCGCCAGAAATTTGGTTTATCACTAGCTGTGAGTCGCTGTAGACCATTAGTTCGGTGGCCTTCATGTAGCATGCTGATTTGAGTCCTGCGAGAAGCGCTTCATACTCCGCTTCGTTGTTTGATGCTGGAAAGCCAAGGGTGATTGCTTGCTCAATAATCAGGCTGTCTGGGGAGATGAGGACTATGTCAAGCCCTGCACCATGCCGGTTGGATGCTCCATCCACAAAGAGCTTCCACATCTCTCCAACGAACAACTTCCAGCACGTGGAGGGGTCAGATGATGTCGTGGGGTCAAGAATGGTGTTTTCTTCAAGGTCCATGCTTGTTGTCTGCCCTTCGTCATCTGATTGTACTGTTGGTGAGCCTTTGTTTGTTTCTTCTTTGTTGTCCTTAGTCTGGTCTGCCTTGGAGTTTGACTGAGTACCTTCTACTAGGGGTTGCGCTATTCCGGCGTCAACTTCCGTCCCTAGTTCGGTTGTGTTAGTTAGGTCGACTGGGCAGATATGATGACTTCCAGGAGTAAACTCTGCGACGAAGTCTGCCAAAGATTGGGCTTTTATTGCGGTCCTGGGTTGGAACTTGATGTCGAATTGTCCCAACTCTACTGCCCACTTCAAAATTCACCCAGAAAAGTTTGCCCTTTCAAACAAAGCTTTTAGTGGGAAAGCTGTGAGGACGACTATGGTATGGGCGTGAAAGTAGTGTGTCAATTTCTTAGAGGCCATCATCAAGGCTAGTGCCAGTTTTTCCAGTGGCAAATACCTTGTTTCGGCTCCCAGCAATGTCTTGCTGACATAATAGATGGGCAAGTGTTGAATTCCTTCTGCACGAACCAATACTGCGCTAACTGCGTGCTGAGAGACTGCCAGGTACAAGAAGAGTTCTTCACCAGGTAGTGGGGTAACGAGCAGTGGTGGGGAAGACATATACTCCTTCAAGCTTTCCAGAGCTTGGTCGCATTCTTCGTCCCACTCAAACTTGGCTTTTAAGGCATGGAAAAATGGTCGCAGTCTATCTGACGACCTGCTTATGAACCGGTTGAGTGCAGCTGCCATGCCGGTGAGATGCTGCACTTCTTTTACTGAGTTCGGTCTCTCCAGATCTTGGATTGCCTTGATTTGAGAGGGGTCGGCCTCTATACCTCGGTTGGTCACGAGGAAGCCCAGGAATTTGCCAGATCCTACTCCGAATGCACACTTGGACGCGTTGAGGCGCAACTTGTGCTTCTTCAAGATCTGGAACATCTCGCCTAGGTCCTTAAGATGGTCATTCTCATCTTTGCTTTTGACCACCATGTCGTCGATGTAAGCTTCCATTGTTCTGCCTAACAATGGTTCAAACATTTTGGTGACCATCCGTTGGAATGTTGCCCCTGCGTTCTTTAGGCCAAAAGGCATGACCTTGTAACAGTATAATCCTCTTGGAGTTGTAAAAGATGTGACCTCCTGGTCTGGTTCATGCATGGCGATTTGGTGATAGCCTCTGTATGCATCCAGAAAGCTAAGTCGGTTGTGCCCTGCCGTTAGGTCCACTAGTTGATCTATCCGCTGTAGAGGAAAGCTGTCTTTTGGGCACGCCTTGTTGACTGTTTTGTAGTCGACGCAGACTCGCCATTTGCCATTTTTCTTTGGCACTACGACTGTGTTGGAGATCCATCTTGGGTAGTGCACTTCTCTAATTGCTCCTGCATCCAGCAGGTTGCCTACTTCTTCTACCACTGTTTCGGCGTGGTGGAGTGCCGATCTGCGTGTGCGTTGAATGACTGGTCTGGCGGATGGGTGGACATTGAGTTGGTGACTGATGAAGTTTGGATCAATGCCTGGCATGTCGTAAGGCGTCCAGGCAAACACTTCGATGTTAGAGGTCAAGAATTCCAAGACCTCTAATCTCTCAGCGCTGGACAACGATGAGCCAAGCAAGAAGAACTTATCCGGGTTCTTCTCATCTATTTTTACCTCCACCAAGTCCTCCACCGCTTTCTGATCAGCCTCTTTACCGACGTCCGCAAATAGTTCATTACTTTTAGGTTCCTCCACCGAATGAACGTATCCTTTGGCAGCGCGGCTGCCATTTACCGTGGCGAAACATTGTTTTGACATGATCTGATCTCCATATACTTCTTCAATTATACCGGTGTCGTTGGGGAACCGCATTACCTGATGGTAGGATGACGCTACCGAATGCATGGCGTGCAGCCATGTTCTGCCCAAGATGATGTTGTAAGTGGAGGGGACCTTTAATACCCAGAACTCCACTTGTTTTGTTATGCTTCCTGCTCTGACTGGAAGAATTATTTTGCCGAGGGGCCACTCTGGCATGGAGTTGAATCCAATTAGGGGAGAGACTGCAGGCGCCAAGTCTTTGTCTTGTAGCTTCAGTTGTTTAAATGTGTCGTAGTACATGATTTCACATGAACTACCCTGGTCAATCAGAATCCGGTTGACGTCAAAATCCTTGACTCGGAGAGTGACAACTAGGGCATCATTGTGAGGACAGTATATTCGATCCAAGTCTTTATCCGAAAAAGACATAACATTTGTTGCCTCTGTCTTCCCCTTCTTGATGGGAAGAGTATGCACATCAAGGCCTCGTTTCGCTTGTATACAACCATGACTTGGCAAAAGTGGCTCAAGTGTGAGTACGGGTCCGTCTTCCCTTCATACGTGGTGAATTTTGGCTGAAGGAAGCCTGATGGTAGGGGCGCATTTTCGATCGCTGGAACAAACGGTGAAGTCTGCAGTCTTGCTAATGCCTTGTCCGTCGGTTCATAGGCAGGGCGCGGTATTGGCATTCCCA
This sequence comes from Camellia sinensis, assembly GCF_055761805.1. Taxonomy (NCBI): domain Eukaryota; kingdom Viridiplantae; phylum Streptophyta; class Magnoliopsida; order Ericales; family Theaceae; genus Camellia; species Camellia sinensis. The sequence continues at coordinate 92,522,916 of NC_138965.1, forward strand.
CCTCGACGCTTTCATTCGTCCGAGGAGCCAACCGCTGCAAGGCTGAAACTCTATGTGGATCCCTTGCCCTGGCATCCTCCTTGCATCGTGCTTTCTCTTCGAGCACGGTTCGTAAGTCGGATGATCTGGGTAATTCCGTCTGTTTAGATCTGGTTTGGTGCGAATGTGAGGGCCAATATGTGCTTCCTTCAGTGTATGACCTTTCAGATCTCGTCCTCTCAGACCTGGAGTGACGAGTTCTCGAAGACCAGGATTGAGTGTCGCCTGTCCTGAGGCTTCTGCTCTCTCCTTGCGAGGGCGTAGTATTCCTACTACGATTTTCTGAGTGGCGAGGGGGCGTCTTGTTTTTGCGCCCCTCTCCTGTCGCCACTTCTTTTTTTTTCATCTGGCGTTTCAAGGCCTCCATGTCCACCACCATCTTCTTTATCAATTCATCTTGTTCTTTCACGCGGTCTTCCAGAGCTTGAGGGTCAATCCTCCGTCTTTGCCTGTCTGGACTTTGTGAATGAGAGCGATGGGGGCTGTTATTCCGCCTTCCCCTAGCATCCCTCCTGGAGGTATGTCGTTGGGGCTCCAAATCCGCCATGGGGGGGACAGAAGGTAATCCTTCACGCCTTGCGCCCCCTTCTGGAGTTTGTCCGTCGACGGCGGACTGCAGTAATTCTTCAATGTGTGCCATTGATTGTAAAGGGGAGAAGCTTTAATCAAGAGGTTTTGTTCTGTCTGGCTTTCCCACAGACGGCGCCAATTGTACGGGAAAGAAATAATTCTCCTCGTATAATCCTGTTGACTAAGTCCACGCTCCTCCGTACGACGTCGCTTTGTCACCTGAAAACACAAACGTGAGCTAGCCGGCGGGTGTGTGCCGGAAACCTCTCCAATGCCTAAGTCAGAAAACTTGACAAATAGACAAAGCTCAATGTGTTCAGGAAGAAGAATTGTATGTTGTGTTATGTTACCTCCTCAAAGGTGATGCTTGTGAGCTTTTATAGGTTTCGAGTGGCACAATCCTAGTAGGACTTTTATTTCTCCATGCAGAGTCCTCCTAGGATTCATACTCCTAAAGGATAATGCTTATCCTTTTACACCCCCCCCCACTGCTTAAACCAAGTGGGATGGTTTTTACTACGGCCGAACTTCCATTTAACCGAAGTAAAACTGGCCAAGCTGAGCCATAAGGTAGGCCGAACTATCCTTAGTTCGGCCCTTCCTTTTACTCCTCATCTCGGTTCTCCCATGCATGAACCATGATATGTTGGGACCGAGCTACCGAGTAGCAAGGTCTTGACCGATCTATCCAGAATACGCCATGACCGGACTAACTCGAAGACCGGACTAACTCCAAGTTGTCCAAACCAAAGTAGCTTTACAATTCCTGAGCCGAAGTAACTTCACCTCTTTTGACCGAAGTAATTTATTTCTCTCAGGCCGGAGTAACTTCTCAGCCCTTTTTTACCCAGTCCATCATACTTTGGGCCATAAAGTCCATGTCATAGCTCGGCCCAATTTTCACCAAAAATTGCCCTCTTTATACGATCGTGAGGCATTGAAGGAGCTAGAGAGAAAGGGACTGAGTCAATTGTCGGTGAAAGAATTGACTTGCATTGGTGGTCATTGTCACATCCCAAAATAATTACAGTAAGTCGACCCAACACAGTAAAATAAGATGATATAATCAAAATAACAAACTTCCATTAACCTAAATCATTATACAAAAGTGACACATGCGATATACATTCATAAATAATTCATTCTGAATCTATAGCATGTGTTACAAGTAGTAAAGAGAAATGAAAGTTAAACAGATATTTAAATGCCCAAAGGGCTTATATCTTTCCAAGTCTTTACTTGGTTACAACAAAAGAGAGAATAGCTCAATACAAATAAAGCCATGGGCTATACAAAAGAGAAAGCAACAAAAGGAAGCTCTTGCTCCAAAGTCCCTCCAAGCTATAGCCTTGGCGGAGGCATATCATCAACACTTGAAAATGATTTTTCCCAAATAGGGTGAGCCAAAGCCCAGTAGGAACAATCTAACACAGTATATGGACCTTAACAAAGATATAAGTATAATGTGTATTTACAATTCTAGAATAAAGCATCCATAATCTATAAAATCATAAAGTACCAAAATTACATCTCAATCCTTTTTCATTCTCGTCAACTCAAGTTAATTCATTTCATCTCACTTTATGAGCCAATTTCATTATCTTTCAGACAACCCATCTGAGACTAAAACTTAGTGATTCCCAAATTAACGCAATTATCACACAAACACGTCAGATTGCCATTTTATGAAAATTTTGTCCGCGGGATCGGCACCCATGTATACGCGCGGTTTCGGGACTTTCACCCTGGACACAGGCCAACTTAATTTCAATACCGTCCATCCCCTATCTCCTTCCAAATAATGGAGTACATCCTCTTTCTCCTGCCAAATAGTCATACATAGACAATGTATTTAAAACGTAGTCATATTCAATGACAACTCACAAGAGATTAGTTTTAATTCACCTAATCCTCATACAATTTCTACAACAATCATGGCTATCCACCACCGATAGGCCAATACAGATATTTCTAAACAAATATTTGATCTCAAGATAGGTAATTTATTCAAATTTCCAAAAGTGTGAGGTAATGCATATCCAACTCCACCATTTACATTAACATTCATCCAATTTCATATTTATAATAACAATTTCATTTATTTATACAAAATAAATATTTAAATCATTTTAGGTTCACTTCCCTATTTCCCAAGTGTCAACCCAAATACCAAAATCAACAATTTTAACACAATATAATTTCATTTTCAAACCCCATGACCATTTATATCACATTCACTAGAAACCCTTCTTTTCATTTTGCATCCCCAAAGCCTAGGCTTGTCCAAAATACTCCCAAAACCCACCATTGTTACACAATAACCAATAACTAAGTTAAAACCCTAAGAAGGTGTAGAAAATCCCTACCTCAAAGAGAGAAGACAAGTATAGTGTAGCTGACCTTTTCGTGCCCTTTTTCGGAAGCTCGAATAAGCCCTACAGTTCAGACTCCCGCGGTTCTGAATCTAATCTCACAAGTGCAATACGAAATTGATAAACACCAAAGAGTCCAAATCCGACAAATCTTTTGGAAAATTGATTTTGAATCAAATTGCGAAAAATGGACTGCTTTGCCGGATACAGAGTCGCCACCTAAATATTTTGGGAAATTTAGGAAACCCATGACTCATGCCAAAGGCCCCGTGTCCGTCATCACCAAGATTGTCCTGGCTCAGGAACTTAGGTACGAGAGGGGAAGGTCATGAATACATTTGAGCACCCTCGCTCACCCGATCAAAGATCGACCTCTACTAATCATGATATGAATCTTATGTACATTATATGCTCTTGTTTCGATTTATTAGACTAACATACTATGTGATGCGCACACAAGTATAGACTACCTTGCAAGGATTGGAATGCTTTGAGTCATGTTTGTTTTGAAAATTGTTTCGAATATGTACCACTTGAAAAAGTGATCGCATATAAACATTACTCAATTTATTCCAATCCAAGCAACAAGTCTTCATCCACAGGCATTCAAGTAGTTATAGCACTTAAGCAATTAGCCTCATAGAAAGCATGCTAGACATGGCAACATCAACATTTCATGCAAGATGCTAAAGCGAGTAAAGGCTCACCTAGTACTCCAAGCCAAAAAAGGTATAAGTTAGAAAAATGCCCCAACTATGTGATATCACTAATGCAACCCATGCAATATGCAATTACTAGGCTCGACTACTAATATGGTATATGAGTCAATGAAATAGCATGCAGTCTAAGCACGTATTAGAAGAAGTAGTTAAACTAGCAATGTAGTTAGAATGATGAACCGAGCCTCAGTGCATGCAAGACAAGTGGATGAAAACATGAAATATGCTAAACAAAACATGATATCCTAAACTAACCATCATAAGCTAGTAAATAAAAGGGAGAAATACATGGAGTTGGAAGACATACACATTATTACATTGCGCAGACATGGGGTTGGAAGACATACACATTATTACATTGCGTTATCACGAAGGAGAGTGCAAATGAATAAACTAAGCTACCTAGCTAACTAATTATGCTAATTATTACAAAACCGAATAAATAACTAGCTAAACTACTTAACTAATTATTCAACAAATGAATTAACTAATTAGTTAAGTAACTAATTAAATAATTACAAAACAAAATTGAATAACTAGTTGAACTAACTAATTAAATACAACACTATACAAAATTAACTAGCTACAACTAATTAATTACCAAAAATATTTAATATAAATATTTAAACTTTAAACAAGCTCGGATTGCAATGAATGATCATGTACGTGCTTGGTTTCCACCCGCAAAGCCACTATTTTGTTTCTGGAGAGCCTCTGTTGCACAATAGAACACATACACTGCTGCCCACTTCCAAAATAATTCTACTATGCCTGAAGAACACACTGCTGAAATTTGCATCAGTGGCCGGCCGGCCAGTGATGAAGATTGCTGGCCACCAGTGATGGTCGACCGGCCATCAAAGGTGGTCTACCAACCATTGCTGCCCAATTCTCCTTGCTGCAACAGAGGAAAAACAGAGCGTATACAGCGTATTTCAAGGGTTTGTTTGCATAACTCACCCCTGCTTTTCATGAACAAATCAACGGAGTAGCAAGTTCGATTCACAAACCATCAATGGATGCAATTTTATTGCATGATGGTTTGTGAAACCAAGTGTGTAAATTCAATAAATGCAACAAAACATGACTCATACAACCTCTCTATCATGAAAGGTCAAGGGAAGTGGTGACCTTGGAACCTTGAATTATTTCATCACTAATGAGTATGAAATGCTTCAAGCTTCCATGTGCTCAATTAACATATGATTGAACACAACACCAATTATTATCTTGCACCATTTTTAGCCTCAATTTTAGTTACTTAATTTTAGATTACCAACCATTCTTTAATTCATTAAGTCCAATAATGAATTTAAGTCCTCCAATGGAGTGAAGTACCAAACCAAGAGTTAACTTATGACATGAAAGAGATGTCACGCCGTTGATAATGAACCCTTGAAAGGGATTAAACCATTAAGCATGACAACCTCAATCTCATGCTTAAAAGAACAAGAGGCTTAAAACAACTCTCAATGCAAAACAAAAGCCAAGAAAGGAGGGAGGTTGCAGAGATTATTAGTGCTGAAAATAAGTTAGAAAAGCATCAATAAATGCTATCAACTCAAATGAGATGGTGTCTAAGGCCTAAAACACCAAGCTCTTGAGGACAATCACACTATAAGCATGCAAAACAAAGCTCAAATGCAACTAATAGCCCAAAACAGTTCTAAAACAGTTCTAAAACAGGTCTAATATAGTCCGAAAACATGCTGGAATTGAACTAAAAAAGGCTAGATTAACATGCTAAAACATGGCACAAACTAGGCTAGTAAGAAAGATACAAGGAGGGGAGGCTAACCCCTTGAATTTTGGACTTCAAAAAGTGTTTTTAGCCACTGAAATAACTCTGAAATTCAATATTTAAAAGCTCAAAAAAGGTGACAAGAAGGTGGGAAACACAAGGATAAAGGCCTTGGAAGCTAGGTAGAAGGAATGGAGAGCCACCCCTCCACCCTTATTGGCCTTAAACCACAAGTTTCAGCCCAAAATTTCAGAGTTTAGACAGTCCAAAATAGCCCAAAAACAGTAACAAAATGTGCTGGAATGAAGACAGAAGTAGCTAAAATAATAAGCTAAAACATGGAGCACTTTAAGCTAGTAAATAAGCTAAAGGAGGGGTGGCTAAGACCTCCATTTTTAGGACTTCAAAATCACTTTTTTAGCCTCTGAAAACATCTGAAAATCAGTGGTCAAAAGCTCAAAAAAATTTGAGAAAAGAATGGGAAACACAAGTGCAAAGCTTTGAGAATAAGGCTCAAGAAAGGGTGGTTAACCCCTCCACCTTTGATAGCTTTAAACCACAACTTTCAGCTCATAAAAACAAGTTTTAAACAACTCAAAAATCAGTCGAAAAGATGGAAAACAAGTGGTGTAAAGATGGTACAAAAGCAAGAGAATGTATACCTCTTGAAGAGGAATGAACCCTTAAGTCATAAACCACCAATTTCACACTCTCAAGTGCGTCAAGAGCTCAAATTCAAGCTCAAATCATCTTAGCAAGAAGTTCTCTAGGTTTGGTTTAAAGTGTTTGGGCATAAGCTATGCAAGTTGCAAGAGAGATAGAGAATTGTGCAGAGAGAGGATTTTTCCAAAAATATTTCCTTACTCCTAAATGTTTCTAACCTTGAAAGCAAGAAGAGAGGTCCTCTATATATAGAAAAAAATAAGCCTTAGGTTGAAAATATCTGAAAAGGGACAGTTAGAACTTTTTGAAAATAGCTGAAGAAAATATCTGGGTTTTACACTAGTAGCTGGCTGGTGCCCGGCAGGCTAGAAGTGTGCATTGCCGGCCATCAATGGTGTCCGGCCGGCCATCTGCTGGCCACCTGCCGGCCATAAAAAATCTACTTCCAGGCTTGGCTACAAATGGACATATCTCCTTCATCCAGACTCGATTTTAGGTAATTCTTGAGTCTAAATTGAAGTCCCGTAAGTCTATTTTCCAATGGTGGAAGCCTCACATCTAAATTCTTAGTGTACAAAGGGATATGCCTATTGTAGTGAAGGTTGCTCAGTTTTGGTCTTAATCGGATTGATGCCTAACTTCAAACAGTCATATCTCCCTCATCCGGACTCGGCTTTAGGAGATTCTTGAGTCTAAAATAAAGCCCCGGAAGTCCACTTTCCAATGGTGGTGGCATCACAACTAAAGTGTAAGTGCAGAAAGAGATAGGCCTAATTTAGTTAAGGCTGCTCAATTCTCTCTCAACGATTTCAAGCTCAACCATTTCCCCAACTAGTTTTCTTCCATCTCCTCCAATTTTCTTCAACTCCAAACCTATAAATAAGAGGTTTAAAAGATTTTTTCAAAGAGTTCACCTCTCTTCCATTTATTTCCACTTTACCCATGCTCAGTTTACTGAAAAGTGCAATATTTTAAATGAAATGCGAGCCTTGGAACATCATAAAAACATTTTCAGAAATATTTTGAAAGAGAGGGTTTTAAGGTTTAAAATAGTTTTGGTCAAAATAGTTTTGGTCCAAATAGTTTTGGTCCAAATAAGGTGTAAGGTTGGGATTTAGAAGCTCTTCTTGTAGAAAAAAATAAGCGATTGGACAGCGTAACTTTCATCATCGAGTGATCAATCAGTGGCGCTTAAGTCTGAAGGGCATTCAAAAATGGGCTGTCTACAATTGCCCCTCTTTGACAGAGCTCGAAGTCATGAAATGACGTGAGTGAATGTCAAAGCCCAAAGACGACCCATTTTGACAAGGCCGTAAGACCTGGGAAAACAAACAAAATGCAGATGCAATTGGTTGAACTCGAGGGTTGCCTACGTATCTTGTTGCAAGGAATTAAACCAGCGTAGTTCAGGGGCAGGATGCAAATGATACGCAACAAAACAAAACAATGTAAATGATATATTCTGTAACAAAATCATGCAAATGATATACAATGTAACGAAATCATGAAAACCACAAGCAGTGCAAAACACATGAATACTATAAAGGAATGGAGATGCAAATCAAACTACATTTTATATAGAAAAGAAGTGGGCACATCCAAACGACGCCTAACATAGGCTAAATGCCTACATCCTCAATACTGGCCTCAGCGCAACATGGATGCTTACACATAACAGAACCATGTTTCAACGTAAAAGGGGTGCAAGCACATGCAAGACTATGTTTTTCGTAGAAAGAGAAAGAGTACACGTAATTGGGTGGTATGATATAAGTGAAGGGTGATTTGCTGAGGAAAGATCATCAACCTAAATGTTGAACGCAACAAAACAAAGTATGATGCAGTGGATGCAATGGATGAAATGAATAAAAGGCGCAAGTCGAACTACGTCTTGCCTAGAAAAGACATGGACACAAAACAAATCACATCTAACACAGAAAAGGTGTTGACACCCTCAATACTGACCTCAGCGCAGCATCAGTTGTTAAACATGACATAACCATGTTTCAACGAGGAAAAGGTATGAGCACATGCCGAACTAAGCTTAACATGGAAAGGATGCAGGCGATAAAATGGTATGATGTAATGGATGTAATGGATAATGTAGTAGATGAATATGGTGACATACTCCAACAACGCTGGAATCGTGAGAGGAGGACAAACAAATCCCAAACACGCTGAAATCGTGTGAGGAAGGGGACACTCAAACCACGCTGAAAAGTGATGTAAAAAGTTATTTTCATGAACTGATATACGCACAGTCCGCCCGAGTGCAAGAAGTGACGCTTGAGCCTCAGACACAATAAGTTGTTCTACTCGATCTTAAGAAGGACCACTCGTGCGCCATGACCTAATGAAACAAACACACACCGCTCGAGCGCAAGAAGTGACACTTGAGTGTAGAAAACATACATACAGTAGTTTTGTAGATATTTGACCAACCTCTCGAGCGCAAGAAGTGGTCGCTCTAGCTGAGCCCACTGTAGCACAGAAAGATCTGCTCGAGCGTAAATATGCTCTCCCAGTAATTTTGCAGACCTGCAAAAGTAGTGAGGGTTTGCAAAGCCCTCTCAAGCACAAGAAGTGCTATTTGAGCGAAGGAGCAAAATTCTGGGCCACAAAAGTTTGGAAAAACAAGCAACCAACCTATCTTAAACACAGCCACAACAATCCAAAAGGCAAATTTAAGGGAAAACAAAGGGAATAAGAGATGAACTACAATACTAAACCATGAAACCCGAGCCCGGAGTACAACAAAGATCAGGTCAAAACCGGAATCGCTATAATCTCCCCCTTTAAGGAATTTCGTCCCCGAAATTTCAAATCTAGTTGAAATCATTATTAAACTATTTACAATAGTGATAATCTATCAATTCCAATGCCACGACCCATTTTCCAGTCATTTATTTTCATCAACAAGATAAATTGATTCTCACCATTGAATATGCAATTCATATTTTCTCAAAACACATGCAATGTTTGTAATAAACACAAGTTTCCAAAACGTAAACAACATATACAATGCTTCCATCTTTCCAAAACATATACAATGTTCTCACATTTTATTAATCATAATCTCAATACAATACATGTTCAAACATCAACAAATAAGTCTGAATACTTCTCACGGACTTCCAACTCACATTGCCAAGTTGCTTCCTCAACCCTGTGATGTTTCCACAAAATCTTCACCAAGGGAATTGTCTTGCCTCGCAAGACTTGGTCCCGCCTATCTAGGACCCTCACCAATCTCTCCTCATACGAGGCATCCTCATCTACCTCTAAGTTGATCTAATCTAACGTGTGAGATGGATCTAACTCATACTTCCAGAGCATACTAATATAAAACACATCATGAACCTCAGAAAGTTGTGGCAGTAACGCCAAACTGTAAGCTACCTCCCCGATTTGCCCAAGGATCTCAAAAGGCCCAATAAATCAAGGGGACAACTTCCCACTCTTCCCAAATCTCATCAAACCCCATCTAGGTGATATCTTCAAAAAGACATGATCTCCCACCTCGAAAGACTAGGGTCTCCTCCTACGATCGGCATAACTTTTTTGGCAACTCTGATCCGTAACTAACTGCTTGTAGATAAGTGCCACTTTCTCCGTTGTTTCCTGAACCAACTCCGGCCCCAACCAAGGTGCATCACCCACCTTGGCTCAACACACCGGAGATCTACACGGTTGGCCATACAAGGCCTCAAATGGTGCATGCTAATACTCAACTGGAAGCTATTGTTATAGGCAAACTCCGCTAACGGCAGGTGCCTCTCCCACGACCCCTTGAAGTCAAAGACACAACCTCGAAACATATCCTTAAGGATTTGAATAGTATGCTCAGACTGCCCGTCAGTCTGAGGGTGACACGTGGTGCTAAAAGTCAATTTAGTGCCCAAGGCACTCTGTAAGCTCTGCCACAACCGAGCTGTAAAACGTGGATCTCTATCCGAAACAATCATCACAAGGACCCCCCATGCAATCTCACTATGTCCCTCATGTAAAGGTCGGTAAGATAGTCTACTGAGTCACTCACACGCATAGGTAAAAAGTGCGCTGACTTGATCAACCAATCAACTACCTCCCAAATGGCATCACTACCCCGTTGAGCCATTGGGAGGCCCATAACAAAATCTATCATGACATGCTCCCACTTCCACTCGGCTATAGGCAAGGGTTGCAACAAACTTGCTACCCTTTGACGCTCAGTCTTCACTTGATGACAAGTAAGGCACCTCGAAACAAACACAGTTACATCCTTCTTCATACCTCTCCACTAAAACTGGAGACTAAGGTTATGATACATCTTTGTGCCTCACGGATGCACCGCAAGGCGCGAATGGTGAAACTCTCAGAGTACTTCCTCTCGACAAGACACCGATACGAACAAACGGTCTCGGTATCTCACACTCAAGTCGGAATACACATTTAAGCCCTTCTCTACCTTCCCACTGGAGATCTTCTTCCGGAGGGATTCCACTTCAAGGTCACCCTTTTGTGCTTCTAACACTCAATTCACAAGTGAGGGTTGTGCAACTACAATAAACAATGTTGCAGTCTCAACAGACTCGCCAAGATGCAAGTCAAACTCACCAAGAGTACCCAGCATTTCCCATTCCAAATGACGATATAATCTATGCTGCTAATAGATTTCCTACTCAGGGCATTGGCCTTCCTCGGGTGATAATGCAACTCAAAATCATAGTCCTCTATGAACTCCATCCACCTCATCTACCTCAAGTTCAAGTCTTTTGGGGTAAACAAATACTTCAGGCTCTTGTGAGTCGAAAACACCTCAAATTTCTCTCTATATGGATAGTGCCTCCAAATCTTCAAGGGAAAGATCACCGCCGCTAACTCTAGGTCGTGAGTAGGGTAGTTTCTCTTATGGGTTTTCAACTGCCGTGAGCCATAGGCTACTACATTCCCTTCTTGCATCAATACACAACCTAAGCTTTCCCGTGAGGCATCACAATACACTGAATAATCAAATCTGGAGTAGTTCTTGAAACGACTTCTCACCAGTCTCACTCCACACAAATTTGATCCCTTTTCTCATTAAGCTAGTCAAAGGTGACGCCAGCCTAGAGAAATCCTTCACAAATCTACGATAATACCCAACCAACCACAAGAAACTACGGATCTCGAAAGTATTCTTAGGTTGTGCCCAATCTTGCACAGCTTCTATTTTGGATGAATCTAAAGTCACCCCTTCCCCGGATACCACATAGGCTAAGAACTTAACCTCTCTCAGCCATAATTCATACTTCCCAAACATCACATATAGCTTGTGGGCTCTATGCAACTCAAGTACTACTCGTAAGTATTCCTTGTGCTCTTCCTCAAAGGGTGAGTCAATCAAGATGTCATCCACAAAGACGACCACAAAACGGTCTACGAACTCACGGTAGATCCCGTTTATCAAATCCATATACAGTCGGTGCATTGGTTAGCCCAAAGGGCATCACTAGAAACTTGTAATTTCCATACCGCGTACGGAATGCCGTCTTTAGAATATCCTTCTCCTCACTCTCAACTGGTGATAACCCGATCTCAGGTCTATCTTAGAGAAGCAACAAGACCCCTTCAACTAATCAAACAAATCATCTATACGAGGCTTTGGGTACTTGCTCTTAACAGTTACTCGGTTCAACTTCCGGTAATCAGTACAAAGTCGCAATGCTCCATCTTTCTTTTTAGCAAAGAGAGCTGGTGCTCCCCAAGGCAAAGTACAAGGGCGAATAAAACCTTTATCTAATAACTCCTGGAGTTGAATCTTCAACTCACTTAACTCGGCAAGTGCAAATCCATACGGTGCCATAAAAATCGGTGTCGTACCAGGCACTAGATCAATAGAGAACTCGATCTCTCAATGAGGTGGCAAACTAGTAACTTCCTCTGAAAAAACATCCGGGTTTTCATAGACCACCCTAGGCAACTCGACTTGGACTCCATCACACTCACCACTCAGGAAAATAGCAAGAAGGCAACTAAGTTCACTCTGCCCACGCGGATCATATACCAGTGATAAGAACCTATCCACATGGTCCTCCAAGAAATGAAAATAGTCGTCGTTCAAGGTACATACAGTAACCCTCTGACGGTTGCAATCTATAACAGCCCGGTATGATGATAGCCAGTCTATACCCAAAATAACATCGAAGCTAGACATGTCAAACAACACAAAAGAAAAAGGAAGTTGGCGACCGGTAACCTCTACGTCACAACCCCCACACCCCTGTTTGAAAATAACCTCGCCACCAATAAGTGACTTTACACAAATAGGAGATGGTAACTGTGCCAACTCTAACTCCAAAATCAATGCAAATGTAGACAAGATAAATGAATGGGATGCACCCATATCAATCAACACATTAGCAATTGAATTCCAAAACAAGAACGTACCTCTCACTACCAAAGGTGCTAGTACAAGGTCCGCGCGCGGTAACAGCATACACAAGCCCCGTAGGTCTCTGCTCAACTTGCTCACCCCTCGAAGCATAAGCCTGTTGCACTGATTGAGCCGAAGAGGCTCCCGAATTGGCCCTCGTGGCCTGTGCTGACTGCACTGGCTGGTTCCTTGGTATCTATCTCGAACTAGACGTACCAAGTGTGCCACCCAACGGTGGACGAAACCTCTTCATGTGCCCCACCTGCCCACATTGATAACAAGTGAGTGGCTGCCTTATCCCCTGACTCTGGCTTTGAGAACGAGCCAAAGATGATGCTGCTCACTGCCCTCCTCCTCTCTGCGGGCAAACTGGAGACTTGTGGCCTAACTGACCACACTTAAAACAAGTAAAATTTCCATAGCCACCACTCCCAGAACCCAAACTCGGTACTGGAAAGGTGGATGTAGACTGAACTCCCTGGGATGATTGGGGATTAGAATCCCTCTACCTCTTATTGTCCCCCTAATTATCCTGACTCCTCTTGGAGCCCCTCATTCTCTCCTCCTTCATCTGCATAATGGTCTCAAGATGGGCCACCGCCTCCGCAAGGTGCCTATAATCTCTAATCATGGATCCAGCCACTCAGAACACGAGTCTGGTCCTCAACCTCTTCCCAAACTCTAGACAATGGTGCTCCTTAGTCGCCACGAGTTCTAGTGCAAACCTTAACCAACTGGTGAATGTGGCCTCAAACTGAGCCACTAGTCTATTCAACTGCACCAACTTAGAGAACTAGTCACTCAACCTCTCCCTAACTATGGGAGAGAAAAACTTGTCTTGGAAGATGTTAACGAATACCTTCCAAGTCACCTCAATGCGCCCATGTGCATACTTCCACCACTGACCCGCATCGCCCTTCAGCTGGAAAGATGCCAAGGTCACTCGCAATTGGTCGTCCTCGATGCCAAGCATCTTGAACGTTTTCATTATCTACTCTTGCCACTTATCAACCTTCAGTGGCTCTTTGGGATCACCAAAAAACTCATCCAGATTTGATTGGAAAAACTCTCTTTTCAAGAACAATGGCCCTGCCTTAGCGACCTGGGTCTGAACTTGGTTCTCAGCCTTAAGAATGTCCATGGATTCCCATAATGGTCTAGCCATTTTGTGAGCAAAGGCATCCATGGCTTGTCGACCAACCGGTTTAGCCATATTGGCGTGACCAACCCCTTCTTCCTGTGTCGGAATTTCATCCGGTAAAGGCACTTCGTGCCTCCTAGCTCTACCACGCCTATCACCACTACGTCCATGTCCTGACATCCTAATGAAGGTAACAAAAGAGATTAGCACATTTAAAAATGTGTCAAAGCTAACTCAGTTACGTCTTCATGCGGTGGACAACAGTAGTTCACTCCACATAAGCACGTAGTCTCATAAACACATATGAATTTCATTTCTGGATAATGGCCGTCCCGCGGCGTTGCCAGAGTTCCAATTAGAAACGACAGTGATCAAGTGTCTTTCTAACAGGACCCCTAGGAACCCGTGGACTCGATCAATATCCTAGAAATTAAATCTCATACCCATATAATCATATAACCATGCTATCGCATAAGCATACAATACATACTCACGTCTTAACTAAGTGAGACGAACCCGTTATGGTAATAACTGCTTCCCATATACCCAACGTATTCAAACCCGGTATGCTCTGATACCAAGTTGTCACGTCCCGAAATAATTACAATAAGTCAACCCAACACAGTATACATAAGACGACGTAATCAAAATAATAAACGTCAATTAACCTGATTCGTTATACAAAAGTGACACGTGAGATATAAATTCATAAATAGTTCATTCTGAATCTACAACATGTGTTACAAGTAGTAAAGAGAAATGAAAATTAAACAGATATTTAAATTCTCTAAGGGCTTACATCTTTCCAAGTCTTTACTTGGTTACAACAAAAGAGAGACTAGCTCACTACCAATAAAGCCCTAGGCTATACAACAAAGAAACCAACAAAAGGAAGCTCTTGCTCCAAAGTCCCTCCAAGCTATAGCCCTGGCGGAGGCATATCATCAACACCTAAAAATGATTTTTCCCAAATAAGGTGAGCCAAAGCCCAGTAGGAACAATCTAAAACAGTATATGGATCTTAACGAAGATATAAGTATAATGTGTATTTACAATGCCAGAGATAAAACATCCATAATATATATAATCATAAAGTACCAAAATTTACATCTCAATCCTTTTTCCTTCTTGTCAATTCAAGTTAATTCAATTCATCTCACTTCGTGAGCCAATTTCAATATCTTTCAGACAACCCATCTGAGACAACTCCGTGATTCCCAAATTAATGCAATTATCACACAAACATTTCAATTTGCCATTTTACGAATATTTTGTTCGCGGGATCGCCACCCATGTATACGCGCGATTTTGGGACTTTTACCCTAGACACACAGGCCAACTTAATTTCAATGGAGTCCATCCCCTATCTCCTCCCAAACAATGGAGTACATTCCCTTTCTCCTCCCAAACAATCATAAATATGCAATGTATTTAAAATGTAGCCATATTCAATGACAACCGACAAGAGATTAGTTTTAATTCACCTAATCCTCATGCAATTTCTACAACAATCATGGCTATCCTCCACCGATAGCCCAATACATATATTTCTAAACAGATATTCGATCTCAAGACAGATAATTTATTCAAATTTCCAAAAGTGTGAGGTAATGCATATCCAACTCCACCATTTACATCAACATTCATCCAATTTCATATTTATAATACCAATTTCATTTATTTATACAAAATAAATATTTACATCATTTTAGGTTAACTTGCCTCTTTCCCAAGTGTCAACCCAAATACCAAAATCAACAATTTTCACATAATATAATTTCATTTTCAAATCCCTTGACCATTTATATCACATTCACTAGAAACCCCTTCGTTTGATATTACACCCCCAAACCTTAAGTTTGCCCAAAATACTCCCAAAACCCACCATTGTTACACAACAACCAATAACTAAGTTAAAACCATAAGAAGGTGTAGGAAATCCCTGTCTCGAAGAGAGAAGATGAGTATAGTAAGGGTGAAACTCCAAGAATGTTCATACCCAACTCAATTCGGATCAAAATGGAGATCTTAAGATGCTCACTCCTTTTAACAAAGGCGAATGGGTGGAGAAATCACTAGAACGAAGTGAAAATGTAGAGAGAGAGTGTTTTAGAGAGAGACGGTCTAAACTTTAGGGTTTAGGAAGAAAAGATCTAAATAAGTGATATAAAAAGTCACTTTCACGAACTGATAGACACACAATCTGCTCGAGCGCAGGAAGTGACGTTCGAGCGTCAGACACAATAAGTTGTACTGCTCGAGGGCAAGAGGGACCGCTCGAGTGCCAAGACATAATGAAAGAGACCCTCACCGCTTGAGTGCAATAAGTGACACTCGAGTGTAGAAAACATATATCCAATAGTTTTACTGACATTTGACCAACCGCTCGAGCGCAAGAAGTGGCCGCTCGAGCGTAGAAAGATCTGCTTGAGCATAGAATACACCCGACCAGTAGTTTTGCAGACCTGCAAAAGTACTGAGAGTTTGCAAAGCCCACTCGAGCGCAAGAAGTCTCGCTCGGGCGGAGGAGCAAAATTCTGGGCAACAAGAGTTTGGAAAAACAAGAAACCAACCTGTCCCAAACATAGCCACAACAATCCAAAATTCAAATTTAAGGGAAAACAAAGGGAATAAGAGATGAACTACAATACTAAACCATGAAACCTGAGTCCGGAGTACAACAAAGATCGGGTCAAAACTAGAATCGCTATGGTCATTGTTGCAGAATTGATTTTGTGATTTTTTGTCTATTTTTTTTTATACATTTGGTAAAATTTTCTATTTATTTTTGTTATACAAAAATTAGCTTTAGGAATAAACTGGAAAAAAACTTGAAACATGAAGGGTCAAAATGGGAAAAAAAAACAAACTGGCCAAAGTGGGAAACTAAAATTAGATAGAAAATGGCATATTGACAGTCATGTGTCATAAAATTATTTTATTATATATGACTCACACCTTTAACATAAACTTAAACTCTAACATAATATATTTTTATATCATGTGATAGTTTTTATGATATTTTTTTTTATTATCTAATTTTGAATAGTAGTTAACTTTAGGAGTAGAGTGGAAAAAACTTAAAACATGAAGGGTGAAATTGGAAAAAAATAAACTTTAAAAATCAAAGTTGGAAAGGGGCCAAACATAAAGGAGATAAAGTGTAATTTATCAACAAAAAAAAAAAAAAAAAAAAAAAGAAGAAGAAGAAGAAGAAATGAACAGCTCTCCTTAGCTAATTCAAAAATCAAAGAAATGTTGGATTAACATCCTGTTTATTTATTTATTTATTTTTATTTTTTATTTTTTTGCGATAATTCTTGGCAAGGAAATAAGGTAATGAAAGGGAAGGATCACAATGTGATAGATTTATTCTCAAACAGATGTATTATGTATATAGAAAGTATTGACAACTTACATATGCTCTATCCTGTATAAGGATCCGCCTACTCCACGTTCATAATCTTGTATATAGAAAGTATTGACAACTTACATATGCTATATCTTGTATGAGGATCCACCTACTCCGCGTTCATAATCTTGACTTGTCAAACAACGTGCAGGTGATGTTGGGTGTCGGTCGGGCCTCAGGCCGAGCTCGTTGAGCTGATAATGGGTTGAACCGAGCCTCGAAATGCTTGGCCCAAGTCCGGAGATCTTGGGTCGGGCCCATGTGGGTGAGCTTTGGCCAAGCCTCAAGTCTGTGGACCAATTATACATCCCTAAGAAGAATGTATCCTTAATATCCCTAAAAATGATGTATTCCTAATTTTTTATGTAAAAGAAAGACAAAATAGGTATAAATTTCAAAATATTTTTATTAGTTTCATGATAATTTTCACTCTTTTAATTTTTTTTAAAAAATTTTTGTTGAAAAAACAACAAGCTCTGCATATTTTATAAAGAAGTTTCAAAATTTAAAAATATTTCAAATTAGAATTGTTTCCTCAGTACAACAGGGGTGCAATTCGGACGGGCTCAACCCGAGCAACCCGTGCCCAGCCCGAGTTTTTGTAGACCTTGGGCAACAATATATTGTAATCTGGGCGGGCCTGGTCAAATTTTTTATGCCCGAATTGCAATTTGGGCTGGGCCTAGGTAGAGGCTGTGTGTAACCCAAGCAACCCGAACCCGAGTTGCATTTCATATATTATAAAAATTATATAAAATGCGTATAAAGAGATGGCTCTTAGATTTTATTTTTTATTTTTTATTTGTTTCCTAGGCTTTGGCCCTTAGATTAGAATCTTGTATTTGGACCATTAGATTAAAAGTGACTAAACGCTACCTATTCTTTTCTTCCTTCTTTGTGTCTCAGACTCTCATTTCTTCCTCAAAGAGTTGAAGAACGGCTTTAATCACAGAAGGATTTCATCTGTGTAAATGTTCGTGCTCTTAAGGATTCCAAGTAAGCAATCCAGTTATACTCTTGTATCTTAATTAATATTTTACTAGTCTAGCTTGTATACTGATAGCAAAATGTTTATCCTAGCCTTCATCCTTGAATTGCAATAGTTTAATCATGAAGATGTTGATCATTTTGGGCTATGGTTCAGATCCACTGAAATGCACCATTGCCAGTCTTCTATTTTAGATTTGGATGCATTCTGGTGCTGCATTTGCGGAAGTTTGAATAATGATGAAATTAACTGGTTATTGGATTGTGGTGGTAACGCTTAATCAAGGTATGCATCTATACAGATCATGTTTAACGTAAGTTTTTTCCTAATTTCTTCTATCAATATGAAAGGATAAAAAAGGGCTTCTTGTTATAATATCATCATATTTCTTGTGAAATTTGGGCAATTTGGGCTAACCCGAGTTTAGATTATGAAGCTTGGTCTAGGCTTGGGCAGCCAAGCACTGGTTGATGGTCGGGCTTGGGCGAGCTTGGGCACTGCCAAACACAATTCGGGTTGGGCCTGGGCAACCCTCCAGCCTGAGCGAACCAGCCCGAGTTGCACCCCCTAACAGCAACAAGTGTAATATGTTGGAGTAGTACTAGCTTCTCATAATTTGCAAAGGTTACAGGCGCATACGAAATACGCCACATTGTAACAAAGGTCATGGGAGACAGAATGGACTTTAGACTCAGGAAAAATTATTTGATACTCTTAGGGCATCATGTGATGGTATCTCTTATCAATCATAAATCTTCATAATTGTTTTATATTTTGTAATCACCCCAATCATGTGGCAGTATCTCTCACCAATCATAAATCTCCATAATTTTTCATATTTTCTAATCACCCAATATAAATTCCTAAATCTCATTCCTCTCACTAATCATAACAATATTGAAATACCAAAGTGCCAGTACCATCTAATAACTACATTGTGGGTCCCTTCCTCTAACCTTTTCCATTATCAGCTTATAGAGAAAGAAACAAAAATGACGAAAAAACAAATTTGAATTTTTTATACAGTTGTTGTTAGACAAATGTTTGAAAACCTAAAAGTAAAAGGATATGCTATTGGTGGATATTTCAAAATATGTGTGCATATATATATACTCTCTATGTATATATAGCAGACCTATACCTTTTTTTGACTGCTATAAGTTGTACCTCACCTGCAAATCTCCTCTGACTCCCCCACCTTTCGCCTCCCGTACGTCTCACTTACCCTCTCTTTCCACTGCAAACACCACCCCTACCATCATTATATATATACTATACATATAAGCTTGTCTCGCACTAGTCTTTTCATTACTCTCAGAGTCTGTTCTTGTAATGGTTAAGAGAGGATCTCTCGTTGCTACAGCCTTCTCCATTATTAAGCACCATTGTAAAAGAGCTTCAAATGCTACAAAGTTTAAAGGTATGATATGATTATTTTTCATTTCCTTCTGATCTACGTGAATTTTTTCTAACATTTTTTTTTTTATATTTTTCATATGAAGAATGTGATTGTACGGGGAGTAAATATTCTTGCTCTCCATACTTCCTCATGTCCAAGTTTTGTTTCACTCCGAGTAACTTGAGAATACAACAACGGTGAGCTGCCGATGTGTGGTGGCCGAAATGCCCTCTGATAGTCAAGTTAGCACAATTCTAAAGAGAGAAGACAAGAGAGAGAGAGAGAGAGAGAGAGAGAGAGAGAGAGCACGAATAACTAAGAGACTTAGTGTGTAAAGGTACCAGACCTGTATATGGAAGTGCTACACAGTTTATATAGCTTCTGCGAGCACCACTCTACTCGTTCTTTCCTGGACTCGTAGTTGTATTACGCTCTCTATTTCTTACACATATACACATCAATACTGCCAAACAACATTGGCCAAACCACCAAACAGTATTCATGCGTACGGAAGACGAGTTCCTTTCCTCGTATTCCAATTGGACCACATAGCACACTACCACCGAGCTGACTCTTGGTCGGCCTACCTCACATGATTTGGACCAGACTAGCTCTGGTCGAACAGCCGCGCGCCATAGCTCTACTTGTCCTACATCTTGGTTAGGTTATGGATTGCCCTTCTAAACCAAAATGTACAGCTCGGCGACCTCTTCTAGGTTGGGCATAGATGCCCGACTGATGTGTGTAGCTCGAACACAGGTTAAATGACCGCCCTTGGTCATCTCTCCAGCCCGGTCATTAGCCCGGTGGACAACAGATTATCATTCGACCGTGCTTGACCCTTAGTCCAGTCTAACTAAGAATCTCATCCCAACAATTAGGCATCCTTCTAGTTCTGTTGAGAGGTCCATGCTAACAATCTAGACACAATTTTACTCGGCCCATTTGTTTGGCACAAATCACCCTTTCAATTTCCCTTTAATCCCGTCTGCTTCAGCGTGATTGGGATTACCTTCTCTTACCGAACTATATCCCTAACCTGGTTAAGAGTAACATTCTTTTTCCTATTTAACTCGGCGCTTCTCTAAGGCGCAGGCTTAGAAGGAAATTTCGTTGGTGAAAGTTGATTGGAAAAACCACGGAGGGACCTATTTAACTTAGGAGATAGAAGAAGATATGATGAAAAGATATCCTGAACTGTTCCCTCTGGATCCGATATTCTTCCAGACTGAAAGTAATTCGAGTTTGGAGGACAAACTCTTTAAGGGGGCAAGACTGTAACAACCCCGACCTTTGATTGGCCTATAAGCCATGATTAAGAATGCCTAATAAATAGTTAAGAAGAAATTATGAATTAATTGCATTTGGGTTGCATTATTTGAGTTTATATCTGTCTGCTGTAGGAATATTTGTCTGTGTTTCTGTTTTAGTATGCGAATTAAAGGTCTTATTGGCATCCGATCACGAAGTTGACTAAGTCTATGTGTTATTTTATGGCAGGTTTAATTGAAATTCAATTCGGCATAAAATAATTAGAAAAAATTGATTACTACCAATTAAAGCTGACATTAACGAATCAAAGTTTATTAGCCTAAGTTAATAAGCCTATATAAGGCTCCATTACATGTTATTACACTTATACTCAACATCTTTGAGCCTTCAAAAAATGTGAGAAGAGGAAAGAGGGAGAGAAATTGAGATCAAAGCTTGGGAAATAGGGAGTTAAAGAGAGATTTGAGGAATTAAGCAAGGATATTAACACATTTCAATAATTGAGAATCTTAGGTAAGGATCCAACTCACATTTTGTCACTTTAAACTCATTTACATGTGAATTCAAAGGAAATTAGAATGTAATGCATGAATTAATCTAAAAAATAGAAAAGAAGAGCATTCCGTGCATGCATGTGCATTTCATGGAGTTTTGATGTTGTTTTCAAAAGAATTCTCTCATGCATATGATAATTCTAACTTGGTTTTGGGAGATCATCATGATTTATATCATTTGACTTCATTCGATCATATTTTGGAGGCTTAAAAGTCAATCCATTTCATGCATGTTTTGTTCCGAAAGTCTCAATTTGGTTTTGGTTCAACTGGCATGCTTTTAGGCTTTGATTTTGCGAAAAAAAAAAAATTAATTCACATTTTCTTACAAGTTTACATATGTTTCTTCAAGCTTTTGGCCCAAAAGAACATGTTTCGCAGCTTTGAATTTGAGTTTTGGACTTAGAACATCAATTTGGAAATTCCAAAATTTCGCATCACTGCTCGAGTGACAAAAACTAAGCTCGAGCGACCACCCTTTGTTTTGCATCTTTGCTCGAGCGAGAAGAAGTTAGCTCGAGCATAAAATTCATGCTCTTGCAAGTTTTATGAAATTTTGCAGACCACTCGAGCGACGAGAGTTTCCCTCGAGTGAGGACCCAATTTATTCAGTCCTTCGCTCGAGCGACCGTCAAGCATCCATTGAGCGGAAAATTCTTGCAACCAGTACTTTTGCAAACCTAAAGGCTCGTTCGAGCGAGGTGCCCAGTTTTTGAAAATTTTGCTAAGTGTTTCAAAGTGCATTTTGGCATCTTCATTGCATCCTAGGCATTCCTAGGACATAATTAAGACACAATAATGAGGATAAGACTTGAAACACACCAAGAAAGAAACGAAATGAGTTACGTGTTTTGTGAGCATGTGTTTCCATGTATATTCATTATCTGTTTGTGTAGTCACATGCCAAGAACTATTTGATCTGTCTGCTCTACTCTGTCTGTCTGCTTTTGGAGCCAACTGTGAGTAATAACTTAGTAAAGCTATGCTCAACCTTATTTGTTTTCTGTATAATGAAATAAGACATGTTTTCTGAAATGATATGCTCTGTATAATGAATGATTGTTCAATTTTGGACAATGTATTCGTGGCATCCTGAGAATCATGTGATATCTATTAGCTGTTACCCGATATCGGAGGTTCCATCCTCGAACTTAATATGTCTGCAATCTATTACCCATACCGAAGGCTCTATCATGGCGCTCAACATATCTATTCTCTGTTACCCGAATCCAGAGGTTCCTTCATGGAACTGGTTACTTATAACCACCATCAGTTCTGCATTTGTTCTGTATCTGATCTGCATCTATTTTGTTAGCGCTAATGGATGTACCACGTGTCATTAAGGATAAGCTCTGATTTATGTATACAATTTGAACAGGAATATGAATATGAATCAGCTTCGGTTTCTAAAATAAATATGAATATTTATTTCGAATCGGATATGGGACTTTATTCATTTAAATCCCTTTACTCTGTTGTTATTCACTGGGCTCCCACTCACTCTATTATTTATGTATATAGGTGATTAGGCGTGTGACCAGGCTTAATGAAGTTTGCCTGGATTCTGTTTTGTCGGCCAACCTTTGTGCCTCCCGAGGAGGTTCCGGAAAGAGTCAGGCGGTCGATTTTTGTGAACCAAGTTTAAGACTTGTTTTTCTTTTGTTGATATTTGAACAAGTTTCTATTTACCTGTATGTTGGCCTAAGTTCCACTTTTGTTTTATCCGTATATGTGGGAGACATATGACTAATATCATTATGACGTCACGTATATGTATATAAAGTTTTGAAATTTCTGTCCCATGTATGTCTACACAGCCCAATGGACATTGTATTTTGTATATCTACTTCCGCTAGCCCCTTAATTATACATATTTCTGTATAGAGGCCTTTGGTAATCCAATGATTACTGGTCGGTTGCAACGCCAAACCTAGAGGAACAGGTTTGGGTCGTGCAAAGTCATATCAGAGCATGAGTTCTTCTGCACACATGAGTCCATATGAGCTATAGAATGTCCTAGTAAGAGTTAGGGACATTTCATCTGCATATGTAAGTGTGTTAATCTCTGTATAAGTGAAAACTGAATTTAAATATGAATGTACGAATCTAGAATATGATGAACTGAATGTGAACACTGTGAAAAGAGTTATTGTCTTTATTTACTATTGCCTTGTTTACCATAGCAAATGGAAAATACAAGAAGTGATGGTACTGCCAAATCTTCCGAAACCCGAATGAGCCGAATGGAACAATTGCTTGCAGCCTTAACAAAAGGTTTGAGACAACAACCTTTGCCCCCTCTGCCTCCACCAGTGCATGCTGAACCAGGTATCAATGATATCATCAACCCAACTCAGAAGTTCATGAAGATGAAACTGCCAACTTTCTTAGGTGGTATTGAACCATTAAAGGTAGAGACGTAGCTACTTGAAATGGAAAAATTTTTCGGAGTGTTTCCCTACTCCGAGACTCAGAAGGTTCTTTTGGCCACCTATACCTTAAAAGACGAAGCCTAAATGTGGTGGTTGCTAATCCAAGATGGCAATGGGAACATGACATGGGTTCAATTAAGAAAGATCTTCTACAACAAGTACTTTCCTCAGTGCTTTCGAGATCGAAACGTTTTTGAATTTCAAGAACTCAAGCAAAGAAACATGTCAATAGCAGAGTATAAGGCTAAGTTCAAGAAGTTTGCCCAGTTTGCACCCCACATGGTTGACAAGGATTACAAGAAAGCCTGGAAGTTTGAAGGATGCCTAAATCTGGATATCTTTGATCGGGTGAGAGTGTTGAAATTTCCAACATATGTGGACATTCTTGACAGAGCCTTGATGGCTGAAGGTGACCTAGTAGCCTTAAAACAAACCAAGGCCCCAACGACAACAACAACAGAATGGAGAGGTACGAGGTCTAGGTGTGGTTTCAGAAAGGGCCGCCTCTTTGTAAACAAAAAGCAAAACACGAGGTCTACAATTAGCTCAAGTCAGAGTAGTGTGTGTATTTCGGTTTGTCCAAATTGTGGAAGGAAGCATAGAGGTATGTGCTATCATGCATTCGGTGCCTGTTTTCGATGTGGCAAGACAGGCCATGTAGTGAAAGATTGTTCTCTTGGGTTTGATAATACCAACCACCCTACGGCAAGTTCAATCGGATCTGCCTCTGCATCTAGAACAAATATGAGAACAAACATTGGGAGAGAAAACTTAAAACAAGGCCAAGTTTTCGCACTAGTGCTTGGTGATGTGCTAAACACCGAAGCTGTGGTGTCAGGTATAATTTCCATCTGTGCTCAAAATGCGTATGTGTTGATACATTCTGGCTCTACACATTCTTTTGTGTCGTATGCTTTTTCACAAAAATTGACTAGACCATTAGAACCTATGAATTATTTACTATCTTTATCTACGCCATCTAGAGGTTCTATGGTATGTGCTTATTTTTATTCGACATGTGATATTGTGATTGGTGATGTGATGTTGTATGTTAATTTATTGCCTTTGAGAATTAATCATTTTGACTGCATACTAGGTATGGACTAGTTGACGAAGTATTATGCAACTATTAATTGTGTGAATAAAACTGTCGTGTTTCAACCACCTGGTATACCTGAGTTTGTATTTGTTGGGAATGGGGTAATTCCTCCACCATACTTGATTTCTTTTGTAAAAGCCAAAAAATTGTTGAGAAAAGTGTGCCGGGGTTACTTGTGTTGCATTTTGAATGTGACTTTTGATAGTCGTAATGTAGAGAACATCCCTGTAGTAAATGAATTTCTTGATGTATTTTAAAATGATTTGCCCGAAGACCTAATTGATAGAGAGATTGAGTTTACTATTGGAGTTATACTGAGAACATAGCCGATTTCTAAAACCCCATACAGAATGTCAACCTCTAAATTGAAAGAATTAAAAGTCCAACTTCAAGAGCTACTAGAGAAGAAGTTTACCCGACCGAGCACTTCACCTTGGGGTACTCCTTGTGTTATTCGTTAAGAAGAAAGATGGGTCTTTGAGGCTAAGTATTGACTACTGTGAACTGAACAAAGTGACTATCAAGAACAAATATCCACTACCTTGAATAGATGAGCAATTTGACTAACTCCAGGGAGCACAAGTGTTCTCTAAGATAGACCTTAGATCCGGGTATCACAAGCTAAGAGTTAAGGCAGAAGACATAGAGAAAATTGCATTCAGAACTAGATGTGAGCACTACGAGTTTTTGTTAATGCCGTTTGGGGTAACTAATGCACTTGCAGCCTTCATGGATCTTATGAATAGGGTGTTTAAATTATATCTGGATGAATTCGTTGTTGCATTTATTGATGATATTTTAATCTACTCTAAAAGCAGGAAAGATCATGAGAACCATCTGAGAATTGTGCTACAGACCTTGACAGAAGAGAAATTGTATGCAAAACTCTCCAAATGTGAATTCTGGTTGGACAATGTGACATTTTTGGGGCATGTAATCAACAAGGATGACATATCTGTGAACCCACAAAAAATTAAAGCTATTGTAGACCGGCCAAGACCGACAAATGTATTCAAAGTCAGAAGTTTTTTTGGGCTTGCTGGCTATTATAGAAGATTTGAGAGAGACTTCTCTAAACTTGCCTTGCCATTAACACAGTTGACACAGAAAAATATACCATTTGATTGGAATAATCAAAGAGAATCTGCCTTTCAAGAGTTGAAAACCGGGTTAGTAACTACACCAATTTTAACTTTACCCAATGATACTGATGGGCTTCAAATTTACAGTGACACTTCATATAAAGGTTTGGGGTGTTTACTAATACAAAATGGTGAGGTGATTGTTTATGCGTCTCGGCAACTCCGACTACATGAAAAGAATTATCCTACCCATGACCTTGAACTCGCAGTTGTGGTTTTTGCTTTGAAAATCTAGCGTCATTATCTGTATGGCACGACTTGTGAAGTGCATACTAACCGTAAAAGCCTCAAATATTTCTTTACTTAAAAGGAATTAAATATGAGACAGAGACGATGGCTTGAGTTGATCAGAGATTATGACTTGCAAATTCTATATCATCCGGGAAAGGCAAATACCGTTGCAGATGCATTGAGTAGAAAGTCAATTAGGAATTTATCATGTTTTCTCATCGGTGAGAAAGAGTTATTATATGATTTGGAGAGGAATGAGATTGAAATTGTGTTATGTGAATAGGGTGAAATTCTAGTCGTCATCTCTGCCCAACCTGTAATTGTTGAAGAAATTAGAGAGAAGCAGTTGCAAGATGAATTTTTGAAGAAAATTGTGAATGAAATGACTCAAAATCGAGGCCGAGATTTGTGATTGAAAATGATGTGCTAAAATTTCAAGGTAGACTTTGTGTACTGGACTATTCTGACTTGAGAAAACGTATCATAACCGAAGCTCACAGCTCTAAATTTGCTATACATCCGGGGAATACAAAGATGTACCATGACTTGAAACAGAATTTTTGGTGGCCTGGAATGAAGAAAAGTATTACTGATTTTGTGGCTAGGTATTTGCATTGCCAACAGGTAAAAGCAGAACATCAACGACCCACAAGATTGCTTTAACCGCTTCCAATATCAAAATGGAAATAGGAGCACATTAGGATGGACTTCATTGTTGAATTGCCTCGCTCCTCTTGAGGTATGGACTTTATATGGGTCATTGTTGACTGTTTAACTATGTCTGCCCATTTTCTGCCTGTTAAAACTTTTTATAATACGGACAAGTTAGCTAACATTTATGTGAATAAGATTGTGAGATTGCATGATGTACTAGTATCCGTTGTATCTGACAAAGATTCTAAGTTCACATCAAGATTCTCGCAGAGTTTGCAACAGGCCTTGGGAACTGAACTGTGACTGAGTAGTGCCTACCACCCATAGATAGATGGCGAAACTGAACGAACAAATCAAACTTTGGAAGACATGTTACGGATGTGTGTGTTAGATTTCCAAGGGAATTGGGAGACTTACCTCATTTTGGGCGAGTTTGTATATAACAACAACTATCATTCAAGTCTTGGAATGGCTCCTTATGAAGCTTTTTATGGTAGGAAGTATCAATCTCTAATTTGCTAGGCTGAGGTAGGTGATAGACCATTGTTGGGACCAGAACTTGTGCAAGAAACAACTAAAAAAGTGAAACTAATTCAACAACGTTTGAAAGCTGCACAAAGCCATCAAAAGAGTTACGCGGATGTCTGGAGAATAGATAGAGAATATAAGGTCGGAGACCATGTGTTTATAAAAGTGACTCCAATGAAAGGTCAGACACAATTTAGGGTGAAAGGCAAGTTGGCACCGAGATACATTGGGCCGTATGAGATTCTAGAGAAAGTCAACTCGGTAACATATCGAGTGGCCTTACCTCTGGTTATGGAGAATATGCACAATTTTTTTCATGTCTCAATGCTTCGGGATTATTTAAGAGATCCGTTACATGTGATTGAGCTGACCCATGTGCTTCTGAAAGATGACTATACAAATGAAGAACAGCCATTCCAAATTGTGAACTGCAGGATAAAAGATTGAGGAATGAGGAAATTCCGTTGGTGAAAGTTGATTGGCAAAACCACGAAGGGACCTAGTTAACTTGGGAGACTGAAGAAGATATGATGAAGAGATACCTTGAACTGTTCTCTCTGGATTCGATATTCTTCCAGATTGAAGGTAATTTGAGTTTGGAGGACCAAACTCTTTAAAGGGGGAAGACTGTAACAACCCCCACCTATGATTAGCCTATAAACTATGATTAAGAATGCCTAATAAGTAGTTAAGAAGAAATTTTGAAGTAATTGCATTTTTATTGCATTATTTCAGTTTATATCAGTCTGCTGTAGAAATATCTGTCTACGTTTCTGTTTTGATATGCAAATTGAAGGCCTTATCTGCATCCAATCATGAAATTGACTAAAGTTTATGTGTTATTTTATGGTAGGTTTAATTGAAATTTGATTCGAAATAAAATAATTAGAATAAATTGATTACCACTAATTTAAGTTAACATTAACTAATCAAAGTTTATTAGCCTAAGTTAATGAGCCTATATAAGGCTCCATTACATGTTATTACACTTATACTCAACATCTTTGAGCCTTCAAAAACGTGAGCAGAGGAAAGAGGGAGAGAAATTGAGATCAAAGCTTGGGAAATAGGGAGTTGAAGAAACTTGAAGAGAGATTTGATGAATTAAGCAAGGATATTACTACATTTCAAGAATTGAGAATCTTAGGTAAGGATTTAACTCACATTTTGTCACTTTAAGCTCATTTACTTGTGAATTCAAAGGAAATTAGAATGTAATGCATGAATTAATCTTAAAAATAAAAAAGAAGAGCATTCCATTCATGCAAGTGCATTTCATGGAGTTTTGATGTTGTTTTCAAAAGAATTCTCTCATACATGTGATAATTCTAACTTGGTTTTGGGAGATCATCATGATTTATATCATTTGACTTCATTTGACCATATTTTGGAGGCTTATAAATCAATCCATTTCATGCATGTTTTGTTCTCAAAGTCTCTAGTTGGTTTTGGTTCAATTGCCATGCTTTTGGGCTTTGATTTTGCGAAAAAAATTTGAATTCACATTGTTTTACAGGTTTACATATGTTTCTTCAAGCTTTTGGCCCAAAAGAACATGTTTTGCAGCTTTGAATTTGAGTTTTGGACATAGAACATCAATTTGGAAATTTCAGAATTCTGCATCACCGCTCGAACGACAAAAGCTATGCTCAAGCGACCACCCTTTGTTTCGCATCTCAGCTCAAGTGAAAAGAAGTTGGCTCGAGCGTAAAATTCATTCTCTGTGAAGTTTTAAGAAATTTTGCAGACCGCTCGAATGACAAGAGTTGCACTCGAGAGAGGACCCTGTTTATTCAGTCTTTTGCTCCAATGATCATCGAGCGTCCATTGAACGAAAAATTCTTACAACCAGTACTTTTGGAGACCTAAGGGCTCAGTCAAGCGTAGGAAGTGACACCTGAGTGAGGTGCCTTCGTTTTGAAAATTTTGCTAAGTGTTTCAAAGTGCATTTTGGCATCCTTATTCCATTCTACGCATTCCTAAGACATAATTAAGGCACAATAATGAGGATAAGACTTAAAACACACCAAGAAAGAAAAGAAATGAGTTACGTGTTTTGTGAGCATATGTGTAGCTCGACTTTCTTCACGCACCCCCCTATCGGAGAGGCACGAATTGGTCCTACAGGTCGGACTCCTGTCGTGGTTCTGAATCTAATCTCACAAAGTGCAATGTGAGACTGATAAACACCAAAGAGTCCAATCCGGCAAATCATTTTGGAAAATCAGATTTTAAATCAAATAATGCCAAACTGGACTGCTTTGCAAGATTATAGAGTCGCCACCTAAATATTTTGTTTTTGGGAAATTTAGAAACCCTGACTTGTGGCAAAGGTCACGTGTCCATCATCACCAAAGTTGCCTCGGCTCGGGAACTTGGGTACGAGAGGGGAAGGTCCTGAAATGAGCACCCCCACTCGCCCGATCAAAGGATTGGCCTCTACTAAGCATGATATGTTGTTTTATAAACCTCATATGTTCTTATCCAGTTATTAGCTAACTTTACTATGTGACGCACACGTACAAGTATAGATTAACTCACGAGAATTGGAACAAAACAACTCATGTTTGTTTTCGAAAATGGTTTGCAGGTGCCACTCTCAAGTGGGCTAAAACGCGGATTTGCCACTCTCAGGTGGGCTTAAAACATGATTTTGCCACTTCACAAAGTGGGCTTAAAACTCACAATCATCGAATTGTCCCAATTCAAGCAACCAAGCCTTCATCCACAGGCATTCATGCAATTAATCAAGTAAGCACATAGCCTCATTGCAAGCATGCGAAACATGGCATCACTCACACTCATGCAAGTATGCTAAGGCATAAAGCTTACAGTGTACTCCGAGCCAAAACAAAAGCTAGTTAGAAATATGCATTATCCTAACTATCTTAGCAATGCCTAATGCAACACATGCAATAATGCAATTAATAGGCTCGACTATCTAAGATGGCATATGATTCAACTTGATAACATGCTTTGAAACACGTATTCAAATAAGTATAGAAATACAATGCAGTTTGAATGATGCGCCTGTAGACACCCCATTTTTGACCGACCTTAAGACTCAGACGTCATCGATTGAGCGCTCGGTGATGGTGCATGTTGTGCTCGTTCTGAGGTTTCGGAGTTTCGGCTGAGAGCTTTATCCCCGGACCTTGGGACCCTTTTGTGCTTTGCCTCGGTTTGCAAACCTGGTCTTGTTTTCTCTTCCCGGAGGGAGGGAGAGGTCTCATAGACCATCTCTTAGTGGCCGTAGGCTACTTTTCGTGGTCGCAGGCCACTGTTCCCGTTTGGAGACCAGTTTTTGGTTTTCAGAGCCGTCGGCCGCGCGCCTCGGTTCGGGACCGCTTAACATTTTTCCTTTGGCACAATTTTTGGCACACACCTTGTTTCCTCTGTCTAGAGGGACACTGTGGCCCGGGAGACCACCTCTGTGGTCGCACGACACTTTCGATGCTTAACAGCCTGTATTTGGGGCACCCGGCTGCGCGTTTTGACCCCGAACCCTCGTTTTGCATCCGTCTTGGTTCATTTTTGGCATGGACCTTGTTTTCATTGTTTGGGAGTTGGTACAAGGGTGGGAGACCACCTTTTCTCCTTGGAGACCACTTTTCTCCTCCCAGCCAATTTTCTTGTCAGGAAGCTGCTCTCCTTGATCTTTGAGCCACATTTACTGGTCTCCCACCATACCACTAGCCTGCATTCAATGTGGAGACCATCAAATGGGGCTGCCGACCACCTTCCATTGACTTGAACCTTTTGAACTGGTTGGCCGACCAGGGGAAATGGTCGGCTAACCACCTGAACTGGTCGGCCTACTCCCTCTTGTTTTGTCCTTGTGAGTGTGTGCCAGCAGTGCCAATTGGAAGGCACAGTTTGTATCATCCATACACGTGTATGGAGGATCTTGAGCCTTGTTTTCTAGCTTCTTGAAGAATATTTAGCCTTGTATCTCTATAAGAGAGGCCCTCCTCTCCCTTGGTTAGGGTTCAGATTTTTGTCTAAGGCTTATGCATACACTTCCCTCTATATCTCTTTGTTTTGGGTTCAAAAGGGTCTTGTTCTTGACCTATTACACTACACCTCATAGCCACACACCTCCACCATTGTTCTAAGGTTCTTGGAGGGTCTTGAGAGGTCTCAAAGAGTTGGTTTTGGGCTGGAGAAGTTGTTGTCTTGCTGAGCTTCAAGGGTAACACACTTTTTCCCTCTTTTAAGCTTTATTTTGATCCATCTCTTTGCCTTATTTTCATGCATATTTGAGCCTTGTTGTCAACTAAAAAAGGTTTTTTTTTTGAGGTTTTTTTGATGTTTTTTAAGGTCATTTTGTTGTTGGGGGTCATCTACCCCCTTGCATGCTTCATTTTGCCTTGTTTTGAGCCATGCCCTAAGGCCTTTGTGTTGACCTTTGCTTGGCCTTTTAACCACTAAAATCCAGCAGATTTTCAGTGGTTAACATGTGTTTTTGACAGCCAAAATCAGAGAGGGGTGACCCTCTCCCTCATTGTCTTGTTCACTACCATTTTTGGCATTACAAAGGAGCCTTTATTTGCACACCTCCAACCCTTGTTTCAGACCCTTTTTCGTGACTTTCAGGGCCTGCCTACGCTCTTTCTAGAGTTGTTTTTGTCACCTTGGGTGTGTCTCTTGCATGTGTAGAATAACCCCTTATAGCCTATCAAAGGAGCATGTCATTCTTGCATGCATTGATTATGTTTCACTGGGTTTTTGGGCTTTATTTGGCATGTCATGTCTCTGAATTTTGCTGGTTTAGTGGCCTCTTGAATACCTCATATGCTTGTAGTGTAATCCATGTCCACTAGCTCACATTGCATGTTGTTTCGGCCCTTGATTCTAGCATATTTTGGCCATGTTCTAAACTGATTTTATTCATGATTTGGGCTGCCTTAGCTCTATTTTGAGGTCCCATGGTCGAATGATGCTTTCCATGCATGCTTGTAGTGTAATACCCTTGCCTAGCTTCGAGTTTTGAAGCCTCTTGCATGCTTAACTGGAGCTGTTTTCATGTCTTGGCATCATTGAACATGTTATTTCAGAGCTTATACTTGTGCCATATTCCATGTTTTTCACTCTTTAAATGCGTTTGAGAGTTGTGCTTGTAAGCTTCATTTTTGGGCTATTGCATGAGCTTCATTTTTGGGCTATTGCATGAGCTTCATTTTTGTGCATTGCAAGCCATCATTTTAGTCCATTTTTCCACTGTTTTGGGTCTGCATAGGGACTGTTTGGGGTTGGTTTGGTCTTTTGGGCATCGCTTTGCATATCTCTAGTGTAATGCGCTTCACTAGTTTCGGTAATTGTGCCATCCAACTTGCATCGGGTGAGTTGTTTGCATGATTTGGGACCATCTTGTATGTCATTTCAGAGCTGGAACATGAGTCATTGTATGTCATATTTCATCTGTGTCATGCTTTGGTAGAGTTGCACTTTGTTCCTTAGGTTTGGTCACTTGCATTTGTGCATGTTTGCATGTACCTTGTTGCCTCATTTTCATCATATTGGCCACTGATGTGGGTGTGGCCGAGGCCCATCCATTTTGGTTTAAGTCCATCTTGCATTGTGTATGCCTTATAGTCCATGTTATCGCATGTTTGATCATTGCATTGTGTATGCCTCGTTCATAACATTGCGTATGTTAGTGCATTGTGTATGCATGCCATATAATCCATGTGCATTGAGTCTGCCATTGATTAATTCATAGCATTGTGTATACCATTTGCATGCTTGTATGTCATTCCGTGCATCTTTGCATCACTTGGTTGCATTGCATTTAGATCGCATGCTAGAGTTGCATTTCTCCATACATTATTTGTTACATTGTGTTTGGAGTAGGGTTTAGTCCAAACACGGGAAACAAGGGATGTTCCATACTCAAAGTGACGAAACGTGCCTCGTTTCTTAGTCACCGACACTCTTGATCATCCATGATGGAGTTGTTGGTTTTAGTTGCTTATATGTGCATTCATGTCCCATTGAGTCATGCAATTCGACTCCTCGACCATCATGTATCGGGATGCCTGATTGGTGGCCTGAGGATCGAGGACTACACTCCCTAGAGCTTATGCAATGATGGGGAGAGTGGTCGAGCACACATATGTTGAAAATACATTGCCTTCTATCTCCCTTGCCTTTGTTGCAGAAAAAACAGAAACCAAGAGAATGAACTAGTCGGCCGATCTGGTTTTCTGGCAGGCCGACCACCTTTTCTGGTCTTCACCAACAAGGGTGGTCGGCAAGTGGTCTCCTTTGCACATAGCTTGGTCGGTAGCCTTCCCAAAGCTTCCCTGGGTGGAGTTTCACCTCTCTGGAGCCTCGTGCAACTTTCTGAAATCAATTGCAAACAAAGACGAGCCGGGGCATCGCGATTGATTTCCCGAAAAGGCGACTCGAGCATGCATGCGTCCTTGATCATTCGGAACAGAGCTAAGGCAGTCCATTTCATGTAGCTTGCATGCTACTTTGTTTTCTTCCTTAGTTTAATTTGGTAATTAATTAATGTTGTGTAATATTTAGCTGTAATTCGTTATTCATTTCGGTGTGTAATAACTAGTTTAATTAGGTTAGTTTAGATTAGCTAGTTGGTATTGTATTATTTATTCAGGCCCTCCGCGAGAGGACGAACTTTGTAATAAGTGTGCGTGTGTGTGATGCATGTCTTCCAACCCCACGTCTTTCTCCCTTTTATTTACCAGCTTATGATGGTTAGTTTTAGGGCATGTTTTAATTAGCATCGTTATGTTTACTTGATTGCATTCATTCATTTATCTTGCATGCACCGGGCTCGACGCATCATACTAACTGCATTGTATTTCAATTCTGAGTTCAATATGTGTTATCTGTAGCATCTCATATGCCATCTTAGAAAAGCCGAGCCTATCTTAGTTGCATTTTTCATGTGTTGCATTAGCCATGTTAACATGAACTAGGATCATGCATTGATTACTAACTAGTTTCTGTTTTGGCTTGGAGTACTCGGTGAGTGTTTATGCTTTAGCATCCTTGCATGTGTGTGAGTGTCGCCATGATAGCATGCTTACCATGAGGTTATTTGCTTATCTGCTATAACTACTTGAATGCTTGTGGGTGAAGGTTGGGTTGCTTGAATTGGAATAATTCATCGAAACCTGTGTTTTAGCTTACTTGCGAGTAGCAAACTTCAATCCATTTTCAAAACAAACGGATATACAATGCTTCGTTCCAACTTAGGCAATCTAGTCTATACTTGTATGCTGTGCGCATCACATAGTAATTCTAGGTTAATAACTGGCATAAGAGCACATGTGTTTTCAAAAACAGGGTATCATGCTTAGTAGTGGCCGATCTTTGATCGGGCGAGCGGGGGTGCTCATTGCATGACCTTCCCCAATCGTACCCAAGTTCCCGAGCCGAGGCAACTTTGGTGATGTCGGACACGTGGCCTTAGGCACGAGTCAAGGTTTTCTAAATTTCTCAAAAATAAAATATTTAGGTGGCGACTCTGTATCTGGCAAAGCAGTCCATGTTTGGCACTTCTTTATAAAAATTAGTTTTTCAAAACGATTTGCTGGATTTGGACTCTTTGGTGATTTATCAATCTCGTATTGCACTTTGCGAGATTAGATTAAGAACCGTGACATTTGAGTACGAACTGCAGTGAGCCTAATGAACAAAACGAGATTTCTCCCAGGACGTTCGGGGATGTCTACAGTTTCTGGCGACTCTGCCGGACATTTAGAGAACTTGACTCGAACTCATGACTCGAACTTGACTCGAACTCATGACATCTTTTAGAGTGTGTCTCTACAGGAATGCATGTATCAATTTGCAAATTTGGGCATCAGGCCTGTGAGCACCAGTGTTTTGAGAATCAGTATATCTGCAGGTATCAAATTCAGATTTGGGGGCCGTAATTTGGGAACAATGATCAGTGTTTGAGAACAGTGTATTTAGCTTATCAACTGCGTGTTGTTATACCCAACTGTGTCTTGTGTTTTTTTAAGCTGTTATGTTGTCCGTTTTCTGGTTATTTATTTCCTTATTATTGCTTTATTTAACTTTTTGCTAGGTAGTTTAGCACAATTGCTTCTGACCAAGCAGATATTCCCCAAGCACTCTGGACTAGAGGTCGTCGACTCCATCGATCTGAGGATCTGGTAGACGGACAACCAGTGTTCTATTCCTTACCCCTGGTTGTCAGGCGAAGGTCAAGAAGACGCAGTGTATCGGTACCGAGATTGCCAGATCAGTGGTCTTTGAATAGTCAGGTTGGGATTCCCGAGGCTACTCCAAAGATAGACATACCGATAGTTTAGATAGATCAGGGCAATATAGCAGGGATGGAGGAAATGATGCGTCAACTCCAAGAAAGTATGAAAGCCATGTAGGAGGGTGCTGCTCATCAAGCATAATTTGCCAAATAGCAGGCAATCGTCATGGCCCAACAGGCAGAGCTAATCACCCGGCTACAGCAGCAAATCAGAGCATCTACTTCACACCAAACTCCTCCCCCACAAAGAGTCCCAATACTCAGGGTGACGACGAATGTCCAGAATGTCCAGGAAGATACAGACATCTCAACAGGGCCGGCTCCATCCCCGATTCTACCTCAACTATCCAAGGCACCCACTACTATCAATCAACCGGATTCTCCCTTCGAATTCGAGGTGGACCCGACGGCATTAAAAGTGAGCAAGCTTGAAAAGTTGTTCAAGAAATCTCAGGGTGTGAAGTGCATCCCAGACATCAAGGATGGGTATACCGACACAACCGTGACGCTGCCGGACAGATTTAAGATGCCACATATTGACCGCTTTGACGGGTCCGGTGATCCCATGGTGCACTTACGACTGTTTTCAGACATATTAAGGCCGATGGGCCTCACCAGACTACAGAAGCTTTCTTTATTCGGCCGGACCCTGTCGGGTGTGGCGGCCATCTGCTACGCAAAACTGGAAGACGATGTTAAGAGGAATTGGGATGAAATAGCCGAGGCTTTTGTCGCTCAGTACTCCTATAATACATAGATCGAGATCACAACCCGTGATCTTGAGACGACTAGGTAGGAGCCTAAGGAGAGTTTTTCTGACTTTGTAACCCGGTGGAGGGCCAAGGCCTCAATGATGACCACTAGGCCCACTGACAAAGATCAGATTCGGATGATTGTGCGCAATCTCCAGCCCAAGCTTATGCAGAAAATGATTGTCCTTCCCTTCCCCAACTTTTCAGATTTACATGAGATGGGGGTACAAATTGAGGATGCTATGAAACAGGGTCTAATTGACTATGACAGAGAGCAACCCAGGAGAACCTTCAACCGCAACACCAATACAGGCACAAGCAATGCCGCAACTGCCAGATCTTCAGAAGTAAGCATGGTCACCACCACTTCCCCCCCCCCCCCCCAAGAGCCCTTGCGGCTACACCATTCACCGGTGCGTCCGGTAGCAACTCACAGATAACCAAGTACCAACCCCAAGGCCAAAGAACCTTCACCCCATTATATATGCCCCTGTCCAAAGCTCTGGGGGTTTTAATCAAGAAAGGGCACTTGAAACCCCTAGAGCCGCGGCCATTGCCAGAAACACTTCCCCCTCCCATAACCCAGCCAAATATTGCGCCTTTCACCAGCAACATGGTCACGACACCGACCATTGCTTTAGATTGCGTCACGAGATTCAGGACCTCGTCGACAACAGGGTGATTGTGCCTCTAGAGAAACCCAATGTCACAACCAACCCTCTCCCACCACACAACCAAGCTCCACCTCCCAAACGCATCAACTTTATCCAGACCGGGGTCATGTCATACGTCCCCAGCATATATATCACCCTATCTCACCTACCCAAGCCGGAGGTGTCCTTTCCTGACAGCACTGACTTGTGCATATTGGACATCTCTTGAACCCAACCTAAACCAATGGTGGTGGCTGTCGAAGATAGAATAGGGATGATTTCTGAGGAAAGTGGTACAATGGATTCAGGGACTGAGGAATTGGAGAGCTTTGCTGAGGAGGTGTACAATCCGAGTGGCTACATTGCATCAGCGGGTCAGATTAGGCCGAATGTGGAATTGCCGGTGGGAGCAGAAATTTGTGTATTACGAGGGGATGGACTTGATCAAAGGATAGATGACTTAGCAGTTCTGCAAGGGGGTATTGCTGACCTTCAGATTTTTAACAAACAAGATTCGGGGGACATGACAGTCAACTGGTTCGATTTTGAGGAGTCAGCGAAGGTCACAGGGTGGCTTGATAACCAACCAGATATTGTTGAAGAATCTCGGCTGGAAAAGGGCCCATCAGGGGCAAGGACATCAATTGTGGCTGGAAGGGCCGGGGATCAGAATACATCGCTGGAGAGCGCCGGTGCCAAGAATTTCGCTCAGGATTTGGGCATTTTGAATACAGGGAATGTTGAACAGCAAACTGTACTGACGCAGTTGGAACAAGAAGGAATCAAAGGCTCTGAGAGAGCCAGAAAAGCCAAGGCCCCTGTGGGGATTGAACCTGCTATGTGCACAAAGATAGAGCGTGCTGCGAGCACTTGGACGGAAAGTACTGCGAGTACAAGAATAGTTCCAACGGAGCTAGACAGGTGTCTGTCGGCTGCCGATGGAATGTGGTGGAAGGACGATG
The DNA here is from genome assembly GCF_055761805.1 of Camellia sinensis. Taxonomy (NCBI): domain Eukaryota; kingdom Viridiplantae; phylum Streptophyta; class Magnoliopsida; order Ericales; family Theaceae; genus Camellia; species Camellia sinensis. The sequence goes on from NC_138965.1 coordinate 92,560,899, forward strand.
GTCTATGTCTTGCCCACACAGATGAGGATTGGGGGAGCAATCAGCCGGATGATACCTAGTATATTGGTGAAGTTGACCATATGACTAGAAGTGGGCGGTATTTCAAGCCCCCGCACCTAGATCAACCAGAGGCGTCTGGAAAGGACAAGGAGGTGGAGAAGCAGAAAGAGAAGCTACTTGAAGATGAGGCTGTGCTGAAACAATTGAAAAAGATACAAGCAGACATCTCCATCTGGGACTACTTATGGCTTCACGTGTTCATAGACAGGCTGTCTTATCGGCAATGGACAAGGCCAAACTCTCAATAGACATCACGCCTGAACAGCTAGTGGGATTGGTTTTTCCAGGAGGGGCTTCCGCGATGTTGACCTTTTTCGACAAGGAATTGCCGCCTGAGGGTGCAAATCATAACCAACCACTTTACATCTCTGTGGAATGTAGAAGCAAATGGATACTGGTGGTTCTTGTCGACACAGGATCCATTATTAACGTGTGCTCGTCAAGGACGCCATATGCAATTGGGTTGAAGCCCGCAGACTTTGTGCCAACAGCCCAGGTGATAAGGGCATATGATAACACAAGTAGAGGGGTGATGGGGACTGTGAAAATTCAGACCCAGGTTGGTCCAGGACAACACGAGATTGACTTTCATGTCTTGGACGTTCCCGCAACCTTTAACCTACTTTGGGGTGGCCATGGCTGCACCAGGTAAAGGCAGTCTCTTCCACCTTGCACAAGATGTTGAAATACCCCCACGGGAAGGGAATAGCTATTGTTTTTGAGAATTCGTCAATCCATCTGCCGTCGGAAGTGTCTGCACCAGTTTTGGAAATCGAACACGGCACGGAGGATGTGTTCCTATCAGGGTTTACTCTGGCTAAGGCCCGGGTTGTACAGAACATCTTAGCTATTGATAAGGGGTTATATGTCAGCGCACAATCAGTGTACCTCATGAACAAGCTCCAACACATCCCCGGGATGGGATTGGGCAAGAGTGGCCGGAAGGGCATTGCAGTATCGGCCGAAGAGCCGCACAACCCACATACCTTTGGCTTGGGTTATTTTCCCAACAAAGAGGATTGGGTGAGGAAAGGTAAGGAGATGGTTGGGAGAGCCAGAGCGAAGTAGGCAAGGAGGCCTTTTGAGTTGATGCATTGACTCATCTAGGGTATCCTAAACGGACGCTTCGTCCGGGAGGGGGAGGACTTTCCATTTTGTGGCTTCCCAGAGCCATGGCTGAATGCCGAGAGGAGGCGTCTACCGGGGTTTGAGATGTTCTTTGACCTGCAGTTATCCAGGGAAGATGTTACCGAGGAGCAGACGGATCCATCAGCTGAGATTGAGTAGAATGAGAAAGTGGATTCTAAGAACACCGAAACTGAAATGGGGGTAGCACTGGCTAGTCTACTTTCAGATCCTCCAATCGTACAGAAGTGCTTGGGGGCTAACTTTTCAGTGTCCATGATTGGGAATGAAACGACTGCGAGCCCACCGTCAAGCATTTTGGATGCATCCATCGCACCCTCTCTCATCTGGCAGTACGATGAGGGATTTTTGTCAAGCAGCACCGGGTCAGGTAGTGAGCCAGAATCTGATTCCACCGAGTCTGTAGAGTCAGAATCAGGTTCCAGCTCGTCTGAGTCTGAGTCCGATAATCCTGGGGGTGATAACCTGAATACCACAGTCCTGTCTAGGTTGTCTTTTTCTTTCTCTTTTGAGTCTGTTGTAACAGAGAAATCGGACGATTTGGATGTGCTTAATGAGAATGGATTGGCTGTGGTTTCTGAGTACTTTTCTGTGCCTTTGATTTATTGTATTAATCAGGACTTTCAAAATTTCGATGAAAACGATGAGGAAGAAATTCCACCGGTTTTACAACGTCTAATTGATCAAGAGCAGGAGAGGTTTGTTAAACCCTTGGTTGATGCAGTTAATGTGGGTACTGAGGAGGACCCGCGGCTGGTCCAAATCGGGTCCACGTTGTCTTCGGAGGAGCGCAAGCGCTTAGTCGCTCTATTAAAAGATTTCAAAGATGTTTTCGCGTGATCCTACGAAGACATGCTGGAATTGATCCTGAGATTGTACGGCACCGAATCCCTCTTGCCCCAGAGGCCCGACTCGTTAAACAGAAACTCAGAAGGATCCGCCTGAACTGGGCTCTCAAGATTAAAGAAGAGGTTACCAAGCAAATTGATGAAGGGTTCCTGCTGGTATTTGAGTACCCAACTTGGTTGGCCAACATTGTTCTGGTGCCGAAGAAGGATGGCAGAATCTGGGTGTGTGTGGATTTCAGGGATTTGAATAGAGCCAGTCCGAAGGACGACTTTCCTTTGCCGCATATTGACGAGTTAGTGGACTTCACAGCGGGGCATGCTTTGCTTTCATTCAGGGATGGCTTCTCGGGTTACAACCAGATTGTGATGGCACCCGAAGACTGAGAGAACACTGCTTTCACCACTCCATGGGAGACTTATTGCTATAGAGTAATGCCATTTGGGTTGAAGAATGCTGGAGCTACATATCAACGGGCCGCAACCACAATATTGCACGACATGATCCACAAAGAGGTTGACGTGTACGTGGACGACATAATTGTCAAGTCCAAAGAAAGAGAGGGCCATTACACTGCCTTGCAAAAGTTTTTTGAAAGGATCAGAGAATTTTGGTTGCGGCTGAATCCTCAGAAGTGTACGTTTGGTGTTACATCAGGGAAAATGCTGGGGTTCTTGATTACACAGAGAGGTATCAAGGTCGACCCTTCCAAAATCAAGGTCATCTTAGAAATGTCACCACCAAGGACTAAAAAGGAGGTGAGAGGCTTTCTGGGTAAAGTGCAATTCATAAGACGGTTTATCTCAAAATTAACCTTGATTTGTGAACCACTTTTTGGTCTCGTAAAGAAAGGAAAAAAGTTCCAATGGGACGGCCGATGCCAAGCTGCTTTTGAACAGATCATTGAATACTTACAGAACCCACCCGTGTTGTCACCGCCTGAGCCGGGAAAACTGTTGATTTTGTACCTTTCAGTGACTGAAACTACGATGGACTGCATGCTTGCGCAGGAATCAGAGGATAAAGTGGAGAAAGCTATCTACTAGCTGAGCAAGAAGATGTTGGATTACGAGACCTGTTACACTCCACTCGAGAAGGCTTGTTTAGCCTTGGTATGGGCTACTAGGAAGCTGCGGCACTACCTGTTAGCTCACTCTGTAATGTTGGTTTCAAGATTAGATCCCATTAAATATCTCTTCGAGAAACCAGCGCTTATGGGTAGGCTATTTTGTTGGTTGCTTCTGCTTTCCGAATTCGATTTGAAGTATGTGACTCGCAAGTCAGTAAAAGAGAGAGCGGTAGCAGAGTTCTTAACCGATCACCTAGTTGAGGGGGATGAAGCAACTGAGTACTTATTCCCAGACGAGGCTATTTTGCATATCGAGGATGAGTTTTGGACGATGTACTTTGACGGAGCGTCAAACCAGTATGGGTATGGGATAGGGGTGTTGCTGATAGCACCCGACAATTCCCGTATCCCTCTAGCATTTAAACTCCGATTCGAAGTCTTGAACAACGAAGCAGAGTATGAAGCATGCATTGCTGGTTTAGAAGCAGCCCTAGAACTAGGGGCAAAATGGTTGGACGTCATCGGGGACTCGAACCTTGTTGTATCCCAAGCTAAGGGAGATTGAAAAGTCAATGAAGAAAAGATGAGAATGTACCACCAGGCCTTGGACCTACTGATTCCTCAGTTTGAGAAGCTGAACTCCGCTCATCTACTAAGAGAAAACGGCAGGTTCGCAGATTCACTAGCAACTCTATCTTCTATGATAGATATCCCTTTTGGAGTCCAGATGCGTCCGATCATCATTTACCAGAAGTTTGCACCGGCCTACGAATCGATTGCTGCCATAGAAGAGGTTCAAGATGAGAAACCCTGGTATTACGATGTCTAGAACTTCTTGGAGAAAGAAGCATATCCGCCAGGGGCAAATTCCAAAGTCAAGAGGGCAATCCGAAGAATGGCTGCTCAATTCATCATCTGTGGAGGAAAACTGTATAAGAGAGGTTATCTGGGAATGCATAAGCTGTGTGTTGAGGCTGAAGAGTCGAACCACCTAATGGAGGCCATCCTTGGAGGAGAATGCGGAGCACACTTGAACGAGGTGATGATAGCCCGGAAAATCCTCAGACAGGGTTACTACTGGCCCACCATGGAGGAGGATTGTATCGGCTTTGTTCGGTGATGCCACAAATGTCAGATCCATGCAAACCGCATAAACATCCCGCCGTCGAAGCTGTACAATATGACTTCGCCATGGCCATTTTCTGTCTGGGGAATCGATGTGATCGGGGCTGTCACTCCAAAAGGGTCCAATGGGCATGAGTTCATTCTGGTTGCGATAGACTATTTCACAAAGTAGGTTGAGGCCCAATCTTATGCGGTGTTGAAGTTGTCGCACGTTGCAAAGTTTATCAGGAACAACATCATCTGTCGCTATGGAGTCCCGAACGAGATTATCTCAGATAATAGTTCCCACTTCAAGAAAGAAGTGATCGACTTGTTGGAGAAATACAACGTGGCTTTTCACAAGTCATCTACATATCGGCCGTAGACCAACGGAGCAGTTGAGGCCTCCAACAAGAATATCAAGCGTATTTTACAGAAGATGGTGGAAACCTACCGGGACTGGCCAGATAAGCTGTCATTTGCTCTGTGGGGCTACCGAACTTCAATTAGAACTTCTACTGGAGCGACTTCGTATTCATTGGTTTATGGGATGAAGGCCGTTCTACCTATCGAAATTGAGGTTCCTTCATTGAGAGTGCTGGCTGAGTGTCAGATAGTCGAAGCAAATTGGCAGCAGAGCAGATTTGAAGAACTCATGCTCTTTGATGAAAGAAGACTGAAAGTACTGTACCATGTTCAAGGTTATCAATAACGAATTTCCAGGGCTTTCAACAAGAAAGTTAAGTACAGGAATTTGGAAGAAGGAGATTTGGTGCTCAAAGACAACTGAGCTCCCATCCACGACCCTAGGGGCAAGTTCAGACCTAATTGGACTGGTCCTTACATCATTAAGTCTATTTGGTTGGGTGGAGCCGTCGTTCTCATGGACCTAGATGGCCTAGAGTTCTCACAACCGATCAACATGGACAAGTTGAAGAAATATTACCCCTGAGAGGCTCGCTAGGCCGAAAACCCGAAAGGGCGACGTAGGCAAAAGTTAGAGCACAGAAAATTTGAAATTATAAAAACTGAGCTTGCAAGGTTGAAAACCCGCAAAGGGTGGCCTTGGCAAAAGTTAGAGCGTAAAAGGTGAGGGTTAATACACGAGTGAACCTGAGTTGAACTACATAAGGCTTGATTCTCATCTTTGGGATACATAGGCAACTTCCTCTTAAAGTCCAGCCATAAAATTTTCCCCAATCAACTTTGTCCATTTGATCATATCGGTCATCTTTGTCTATTCAGCATTCAAGAGCTTCGGTTGTGATCTCCGGTGCAGTGCTATTCAAACTAGGGGCAACTTTCCAGTTGCTGGGGTCCGTGGTTGTGCATCTTAGTGACAAATCTTAGGCGTGTCTACTTCTGATCCATATCGAAAATGGTTTTGAAAAGTTTTAATAAAAGTTGATTTTGCTCAAATTAATCTTTTTACAACTTAGACCAGTTTTTGGACCAAACGGAAAATTTTCAGTACCCATAACTTTCAATTTTATTGATTTCAATACAAAGATCTCCTACTCTTGCATACAAATTCAAGTTGCTTTTCATTACATTCATAAAGAAAACTTATAAGTTCTAATTGAGGAAAATAAATCTGGGGCATAGTCAGGTGTTCCTGCGTCCCCTCGTAGAGCTGGTCGAAGCTTCTGATGCCAAGCTGGGCCCAATCTGCACCTCTTCATTAAGCCAATCTATGCACTCATCAGACAAAGTGCAACTGAAAGTGGGAGCGGGGGCCAGAAGCTCTCTCGTCCTCCATGCCGTGGCATACCGAGCTAGTTGTGCTCCTCGGACCGAAAATGCAGCTGGATACTCTATCCCCTCCGCTGGGCAGATCTGATCATGGCCGAACTGGCGCTCGAACCGGAAAGGAAAATAGAACACGCAGTGTGTCAGGCCAATCAACTGAATCCCAGGCTGCCGGGACATGCTATAGCTCATTGCTGGTAGATTGAGCCAAGGACAGCGCCAAGCAATACGGTCTGCCGACAAATTGCACATCTAGTCAAACCACCATCCCTCATCAAGGGCATCGACTAGACGTCGTCAGAAGAAGTAGCCGCGAGCTGAGTATGCTGGGCAAGAGTCCACAACCTGTAATTTGTCCATCAACCACACCAGGGGAGGGATAAAAATGGGAGATTAAAGAATAGAGAGGTGTATGTTGAGAGAAAAGTGAGAAAGGGTTTTGAGAGAAAAATCGAGCCTGCGAGCCCAGTGATGTGAGCAATATATATGTGAGGAAGGGTGGGAACATTACCTGCAGCAGCAGTGGACTCCCCGCAAATCTCGTCGTTTCCCGACGATGGAAAGCATCCAAGCCCATCAACGTCTTGGCCAATGTCATGGCAATGCAGCTCTTGTCTTCTCTCAAGCCTTGGGCAACTTCGATCAGACGAATGCTAGACCCACTGAAGCTTGGGGCAAGCAAAAAGTGAGATAGCATGCACAAACAAAGGGCATGACGCCGAAAACCTTGCCAGTGATGATCACCACGGTCACCAGCATCGAAAAAATGACGAATTAAACTTGGAATGTTCAGCATTCCGTCACAAATCAATGACCGAGCGTCGTGCATAGTGAGCCCACGCATTCTTCCTAAGGCTTGAGCGAGGCCGAAACGAAGCTGAGGCAAGATTTTTTCGTCACGTTCAGATTCCATCAAAGCTTGGAAATCTTCAAAGGTGGGACACACCTCTTCCCCACCAAAGCTAAAGACATGTGTTACCAGATTCCAAAACTTTGCCGCGACATGGAGGAATGGAAGATGTAGCGGAGTGCGACTCAGCGTGAATAGTGCATTTCTGCCAAATCCCCGGAAGTTTAACTTTTCCAAGCCGTCTAAGGTAGCAATCCAAGCTGTGAGATTTTGGATGAGAAATGCCTCCATTTTGATGCAAAACTGAGATGGAATGAAAGAACCATGAAGCTGGAACTTTTATAGAGGATAAGGCACGGTTTGGAGGACATGTGTCAAAAATCTGGAGGTCGCCGGGCCAAGTGGTCGGCCGACCACTTTTTTTGGTCGACCAGCCAGTTTTTCAGGTCGGCCGACCACCCCATTGGTCTCCAAGGCAGAAAGCTGGTTGGCCAGCCTTCTCTAGTGGTCGGCCATGGAGGAAAGTTGGTCTTTGGTCTTTTCCTAGTCTCTAGAAGGGAGCTCCTAGCATTTCCATGTGTTGGGAATGTTGAAGGTCTGAGTCTACCTCTGTTTCGGGTACGTTCCATTGCCTGGTTCGTCCGAAGTGCATTTGCTTATCGAGTTGTTGTTCTTTATTTATCGAGTTGTTGTTTAAGTTTTGTTTATTGAGTTGTTAAGTTTGCTTATCAAGTCATCGAGTTTTTTACATCGAGTTGTTACTCTCTATTTATCAACATTGCCATGTTTTTGCTTATCGAGTTGTAAACTTGCTGAGGTTTTGTTGTTTCTTAGCGAGTTAAGTTCTTTAGTTTGTTGCGTCGGTTCACTACCTGACTTGGTAATATACAATGCTCAGTTTTCATTCAATCTCATTTTTGTGCAAAATGATGCGATGTGATGCTAAGAATACAAAATACAACACTTTTTGAACAAAAAGTTGTTTCATTCCATCATAGCTTCTTTTTTTACAACATCTTACAATAGGGTACAAGTTTCAAAGAAAATAAAACTGCCTAAAAGCAGATGTGCTACAACGACTAGTAATAAAAGAAAACAAAGCAGGAACGTCTGCATCGGTGCTATCAAGCGCAAGACTGAGAGGCCCTTTTCATCCTCTTCGGCTGAGCAACCTCTGCACCATCACCACCCGAATCGGAGTCACCGCCCTCGGAATCCTCCTCGGCATCACCTCTACCCTCAGAATCGAATCCAGAGTCATCCTCTCTGCCCGGAGATGTCTCTGACTGAGGATGTACAGACTCCTCCTCCTCACTGGACTTCGGATCATCTCTGATAGGTGCTCTACGCCTGCCTTGGCTGCGAGTCGATTCCCCTCTCTCAGCTCCTCGAGAAAGCCAGGATGGCCCAGCCTGTAGCGGTGGCATCTGAAAAGAAGACAATTTGAATACATTAGCCAATATGTATACCAGATGCAGAGACAAGAAAGCTACATGGAATGGGTGTATGCAGATATGATATATGAATGTGGTGTGTATCAAATGCGCTCTCCACATGCAGTCAACCAATGCAGTGAAATTGTCAAATTCAGCATGTCATCAGAAGTGTGATAAATGCAAGGAAATTGAAAAATATCGAGACGCCGGCGATGAACAACTGTGTCTCCCTCCGCAGAACCATGCCCTCGAGTGAGGCCACCAGTCCAAGCATCCAATCCATGTACTCTCTGGCAGGCTGCAGATGTAAGTGCAAGTCATCAATGAATAAATGAATGTCTAAATATCTGAGTGATAAATCAAAACTGTAAAGCATACCAGTGGCGAGTCAGGGTCACTGACGTATCGATGATCAGGCAATGGAGGCTCCAATGGAATTGGGTAGGATGTCCGATACTGCCAGCCTGTCAACTCGGTCAGAGGATCCGGCCACCCAGCATGCTGGTAAGTCGAGGGAATCAGTCCAGCCCCATCTCTCGATGTGCTGGCCCTACTAGTTGAAGGAATGTCTCTAGTTAGGGCGTGACTCGAGGAAGGCACATCCGCAGCTCTCCTCGTAGGAGTACGGATACCTGTTAATGGGGGCATCAGGTATGTATGGCGGTAAGTCGCATACTCCCCCTCTTCCGTGTGCAGAATCACATTAGTACCGAACATAGCGGCGTCGACCACCTCGGGAGTGAGTCCCTCAGTGGACCGCATGTCCTCTGGAGGTGCTGAGGGGATACTCTGATCAGGGGCGCCCATCGTCTAACGCATGAAGCGATCCCCCAAAAACCAGGCCCTGCCAACCGGCCCCTCAAATAGAGTCTTGTATAGAGAAGAGGCCCACCCCCCAGGGAATCAAAAATGGATATCTCCTCCCAAGGGCACCCAGGGCTGCCAAGTGATCTACGGATAACCAGTGCATGAGCTGACTAGATATCGCAAATATGCAAAATGAATCAAAGCTAAAAACATGAAGAACTGAGAGTTCTGAATTACCTCGGTCGCCCACACCGTATCAAAGAACTGCCGCAGGTAGGGCACAGTCTCCCGAGCCCTCGGCCGGTACCGACTCTCAAATACGTGAGAGTAAGGAATCACAAGAGGCACCTCCACCACGAGCTCTGGGGCTAGCATCGAAAAGTATCCCCTCAGCACAGCCATCAGAATACAAAATGTACAAAGAACACAGAATGCTAAATGCGTAATATGAGTACAGAATGGAGAATACAGAATGTTGAATACAGAATGTAGAATACCGAATGTAAGGTGTGCCGTGTGCGGTGTACAACTAATGTAAAACATGAATGTAAATCAAGAGGGCAAAAAGTACCTCCCAGGCTCCCCAGTAGCCACCAACTATGTTTCCCCGCCCGCGGGAGGTTGCACTCATGTAACAGTAAAGGGTAGCAAGGCTGGCGCCACCCCAGTCATACTGGCTAACCTGTGATAGGTCCACTAAAGCACTGAGCAGATATAGTCCAACTATGTTCCCCCTGTCAGAGAACAAAGTGGTCCCAATGAGGAACATCAAAAACCCTCGAGCGTACTGCTCTATCTCCTCGAGAGTCTCGGGCATAGTCCCCCTGTACTATGTGGGAAACCAGGTGTATCTAACTCCACCCGATGATCTGTCGATCGGCGGGCAGACTCCCAGCAGATAAATCCAAGCCGCCTCCCACTCGCCCATGTCTGCGTCGTAGGGGACTGATGGACTGGCCACATCAAGGCCAGTTAGCATGGTAAAGTCAAACGGGGTCATCGTCATATCCCCGGTAGCCAAAAAGTGGAACGAGTTGGTGGTGTCCCACCATCTCTCCACAAGTGCCTCCATTAAGGTCCTGTTCGCCAGGTAACGTGATAGCCCCGTGCAGAAGGGTCCAAACCCTACCTCGTCGACCATATGACGAACCGTCTCTGGGAGCTCCGCATACCACTCCCTAGCGACGATCAAGCCATAACCTCGCGTGGAATGAGAAGATACCTGCATTCAAAATGAACAAGATGTATTCAGTTTAAAATGAAATGTATGAGCTGCGTTCAAATGAAGTAGATGAACTGTGTGTACAGAAACAAAGTAAACATATAGACTGCGTGTTCAGTATGAGCTGTGTGCAAATCAAATCGGACACTATGTTACGAGCTGCGTGTTCAGTGAGTGCTGCGTGCAAATGAAATGTGTGAGCTATGTGTTCAAACAGAAAAATGAGCTGTGTGCCCGAGAATGTGCTGTGTGCCTGAAAACGAGCTGTGTGCCCGAGAATCTGCTGTGTGCTTGAAGACGAGCTGTGTGCCCGAGAATGTGCTGTGTGCTTGAAAAGGAGCAGTGTGCCTGAAAATCTGCTGTGTGCTTGAAGACGAGCTGTGTGCCCAAGAATGTGCTGTGTGCTTGAAGACGAGCAGTGTGCCTGAAAATCTACTGTGTGCCTGAACACGAGCTGTGTGCCCGAGAATCTGCTGTGTGCTTGAAGACAAGCTGTGTTCCCGAGAATGTGCTGTGTGCTTGAAAACGAGCAGTGTGCCTGAAAATCTGCTGTGTGCCCGAAGACGAGCTGTGTGCCCGAGAATGTGCTGTGTGCCTGAAAATGAGTTGTGTGCCCGAGAATGTGTTGTGTGCCTGAAGACGAGTTGTGTGCCCGATAATGTGCTGTGTGCCTGAAAACGAGCTGTGTGCCTGAGAATGTATTGCGTGCCTAAAAACGAGTTGTGTGCCCGTGAATCTGCTATGTGCCTGAAGACGAGCTGTGTGCCCGAGAATGTGTTGTGTGCCAGAAAATGAGCTGTGTGCCCGAGAATCTGCTATGTGCCTGAAGACGAGCTGTGTGCCCAAGAATGTGTTGTGTGCCTGAAAACGAGCTGTGTGCCTGAGAATCTGCTGTGTGCGTGAAGACGAGCTGTGTGCCTGAGAATGTGTTGTGTGCCTGAAAACGAGCTGTGTGCCCGAGAATCTGTTGTGTGCCTGAAAACGAGCTGTGTGCTTGAGAATCTGCTATGTGCCTGAAGACAAGTTGTGTGCCCGAGAATGTGCTATGTGCCTGAAAACGAGCTGTGTGCCCGAGAATGTGCTGTGTGATTGAAAACAAGTTGTGTGTCCAAGAGTGAGCTGTATGCCCAAAATGTGCTATGTGCCCGAGACAAAACTGTGTGATAAGAATGAACCAGGTGTTCAGAACAAGCTGTGTGCCAACTTAACAAAATACTGTGTTGTAAGCTGCGTGCCGAATAAGCACAAGTACGGTGTGTGAATGTGTTCAGAACAAGCAGATAAAAAATACATAGCGAAAGCATGGAATGTACAGGAAATGCAGAATACATCGCGGAAAATGTAAAAGCGAAGTACATACCTCTCGTGCCTGATGAGAGAGATGAGACTCTGCCTCCCGTAGTAGCAGATCCGCGGGTGCTCGTCGATCAAAGTCAGTGAAGTGATAGAAAGTGGTCGGAGGTAGGACGTGCTCCTGAGGGTCATACCTCGCGGGGTCGAAAGGTTGAACTCTCGAAGGCAGTGACATGATGTCCGGTTCACCCCCGCATGCGGAGGACCTCCACCATGATGAAAATGACCCGCCATTTGAAGAAATCTGCAAAAATGAGCAAAATTAGCCAAAATTGGAAAAAGTCAACAAAAGTTGACTCTCGGGAAATGAAAAAGCCAACAAAGTAAACTCCCGAGAAAATGTTCCAAATTTCGATACAAACTTACCTCAAGCGGTGAAAATGGAGAAAAAAGCCCCGAAATCAATTTTTAATCGGTTCAAAGTGAAGAGGACTGAAAGTTTTCGCGAAACAACTTTGCGTGGGGCATTGGAAAACGTATATAAAGCGTAGATCTGAGGGAGAAAATTGTCTAGGAAGGAAGAGGGACTGATTTCAGACTTGGAGTTGTGAGCAACAGTGTTTGGGATGTGTGTACTTAAAGATCCAAGCATGAAAAGACAAAACTGCCCCGGATTTAGCAAACTGGTCGGCCGACCAGTTTTTCTGGCAAGCTGACCACCCCCTGGGCAAAAACTGGTCGGTGGCACTGGTAGGTGGTCGGCCATCCTTCCTGGGTGGTCTCCCAGGTCCCTTTGTTCTCCTTGTGAATTTTGGTGATGATTGGAGTCCCCGGCCCTCGAGAAAGTACAAGAAAAGTGCACTTTTCGGCACGAAATGCCTCCGCCAGAACTTCAATTCAAGTCTTCGACATATGGCTCGTCGTTGCTCACCAAGAGCAAGGTGTATCCTTTTTGAGTACGTTGCGACCCCTCCGAGAGGTAAATCGGAGGCCGCGTTTGAGTTGCTCTCTTCGAAGCTTGCACTTCTTTACTCGGCATTTTGTTTCAAGCATGCTTTTGAAGTTGCATTGTTATGCACACCACTGGCATTGTTGCGCACATTCCACTGGTATTGTCACGCATCCATACTTAACTTGCGTCGTCACGCATGTTTCAGTTGCATTGCTATGCACTTTTCTATCGACATCATACGTATTTGCGTTTGATATAGCGTTGAACATATGTTGCTAACCATATTGTACCTGTTAAGTTTCTCTCTTTTACAGGCACGATATTGTATGTACAGTTCATTCGAGGCTGGAGCGACCAGACGATATTGTATGTACGGTTCATTTTGAAGCTAGATATTGTATGTACAGTTCATTCGAGGCTGGTGCAACCAGACGATATTGTATGTACGGTTCATTTTGAAGTTGGTGCGACCAGACGAGCCGGATGGTATTGTATTCTCTGTGTGAGACGTAGTGAGAATTGTATAACTCTCTTACATTCTTACTACATGAAATGTAGTTTGATTTGCCTTCTTGTTTAAAACTATCGCATTTATTGTGAATATTTACTTCATTACAACTTTCTTTGCATGATTCTTACTGCATGAAATGTAGTTTGATTTGCATGGCATTCTTGCTAAACTGTTGCATTTATCGTGAATATTTGCTTCATTACAGCTCACTTTGCATAATCATGAGTTATGTTCGACTTTGTGCATATCGTTTTGCATTTTGCCCCAGCCTGCGGGCACATCTTGTGCTTATCCCGCCTGTTTGTCTGAGTCTTCGGCTTTGTCAAAAATGGGTCATCTCTAGGCTTTGACATTCACTCCCGTCACGTATGACTTTCGAGTTCTGTCAAAGAGGGGCAACTGTAGACACCCCATTTTTAACCGACCTTAAGACTCAGACGTCATCGATTGAGCGCTCGGTGATGGTGCCTGCTGTGCTCGTTCAGAGGTTTCGGAGCTTCGACTGAGAGCTTTACCCCCGGACCTTGGGATCCTTTTCTGCTTTGCCTTGGTTTGCAAACTAGATCTTATTTTCTCTTCCCTAAGGGAGGGAGAGGTCTCGTAGACCATCTCTCAGTGGCCGTAGGCTACTTTTCGTGGTCGCAGGCCACTGTTCTCGTTTGGAGACCAGTTTCTAGTTTTCGGAGCCGTCGGCTGCGCGCCTCGGTTCGGGACAGCTTAACATTTTCCGTTTCGCACGGTTTTTGGAACACACCTTCTTTCCTCTGTCTAGAGGGACACTGTGGCCCGGGAGACCACCTTTGTTGTCGCACGCCACTTTCGATGCTTAACAGCCTATTTTTGGGGTACCCGACTGCCCGTTTTGACCCTCGAACCCTCGTTTTGCATCCGCCTTGGTTCATTTTTGGCATGGGCCTTGTTTTTATTGTTTGGGAGGTGGTACAAGGGTGGGAGACCACCTTGTCTCCTTGGAGACCACTTTTCTCCTGCCAGCCGATTTTCTTATCAGAAAGCTGGTCTCCTTGGTCTTTGAGCCACATTTACTGGTTTCCTACCATACCACTAGCTTGCATTCAATATGGAGACCATCAAATGGGGCTGCCGGTCACCTTCCATTGACTTGAACCTTTTGAACTTGTCGGCCGACCAGGGGAAGTGGTCAGCCGACCACCTGAACTGGTCAGCCTACTCCCTCCTGTTTTGTCTTTGTGAGTGTGTGCCAGCTGTGCCAGCTGGAAGGCACAGTTTGTATCCTCCATACACGTGTATGGAGGATCCTGAGCCTTGCTTTTTAGCTTCTTCAAGATTCTTTAGCCTTGTATCTCTATAAGAGAGGCCCTCCTCTCCCTTAGTTAGGGTTCAGATTTTTGTCTAAGGCTTGTGCATACACTTCCCTCTATATCTCTTTGTTTTGGGTTCAAAAGGGTCTTGTTCTTGACCTATTACACCACACCTCATAGCCACACACCTCCACCATTGTTCTAAGGTTCTTGGAGGGTCTTGAGAGGTCTTCAAGAGTTGGTTTTAGGCTAGAGAAGTTGCTGTCTTGCTGAGCTTCAAGGGTAACACACTCTTTCCCTCTTTTAAGCTTCATTTTGATCCATCTCTTAGCCTTATTTGCATGCATATTTGAGCCTTGTTGTCAACTAAGAAAGGTCTTGTTTTGAGGTCCTTTTGATATTTTTTTAAGGTCATTTTGTTGTTGGGGGTCATCTACCCCCTTGCATGCTTCATTTTCCCTTGTTTTGAGCCATGCCTTAAGGCCTTAGTGTTGACCTTTGATTGGCCTTTTAACCACTGAAATTCAGCAGATCTTCAGTGTTTAACATGTGTTTTTAAGAGCCAAAATCAGAGAGGGGTGACCCTCTCCCTCCTTTTCTTGTTCACTAGCATTTTTGGCCTTACAAAGGAGCCTTCATTTGCACACCTTCAACCCTTGTTTCAGGCCCTTTTCAGTGACTTTTAGGGCCTGCCTAGGCTTTGCCTAGAGTTGGTTTTGTCACCTTGGGTGTGTCTCTTGCATGTGTAGAATAACCCCTCTTATAGCCTATCAAAGGAGCATGTCATTCTTGCATGCATTGATCATGTTTCAGTGGGTTTTTGGGCTTTATTTGGCATGTCATGTCTCTAAATTTTGCTGGTTTAGTGGCCTCTTGAATGCCTCATATGCTTGTAGTGTAATCCATGTCCACTAGCTCACATTGCATGTTGTTTCGGCCCTTGATTCTAGCATATTTTGGCCATGTTCTAAACTAATTTTATTCATGATTTGGGCTGCCTTAGCTCTATTTTGAGGTCCCATAGTCGAATGATACTTGTCATGCATGCTTGCAGTGTAATACCCTTGCCTAGCTTCGAGTTTTGAAGCCTCTTGCATGCTTAACTTGAGTTGTTTTCATGTCTTGGCATCATTGAACATGTTATTTCAGAGCTTATACTTGTGCTATATTCCCATGTTTTCCACTCTTTAAATGCATTTGGGAGTTGTGCTTGTATGCCTCATTTTTGGGCTATTGCATGAGCTTCATTTTTGTGCATTGCAAGCCATCATTTTAGTCCATTTTGCCACTGTTTTGGGTCTGCATGGGGACTGTTTGGGGTTGGTTTTGTCTTTTGGGCATCGCTTTGCATACCTCTAGTGTAACACGCTTCACTAGTTTCGGTAATTGTGTCATCCAACATGCATCGAGTGAGTTGTTTGCATGATTCGGGACCATCTTGTATGTCATTTTAGAGCTGGAACATGTGTCATTGTATGTCATATTTCATCCTTGTCATGCTTTGGTAGAGTTGTACTTTGTTCCTTAGGTTTGGTCCCTTGCATTTGTGCATGTTTGCATGTACCTTGTTGCCTCATTTTCATCATATTGGCCACTGATGTGGGTGTGGCCGAGGCCCATCCATTTTGGTTTAAGTCCATCTCGCATTGTGTATGCCTTATAGTCCATGTTATCGCATGTTTGATCATTGCATTGCGTATGCCTCGTTCATAACATTGCGCATGTTAGTGCATTGTGTATGCATGCCATATAATCCATGTGCATTGAGTATGCCATTGATTAATTCGTAGCATTGTGTATACCATTTGCATGCTTACATGTCATTCTGTGCATCTTTGCATCACTTGGTTGCATTGCATTTAGATCGCATGCTAGAGTTGCATTTGTCCATACATTTGTTACAATGTGTTTGGAGTAGGGTTTAGTCCAAACACGGGAAACGAGGGACGTTCCGTACTCAAAGTGACAAAACGTGCCTCGATTCTTGGTCATCGACACTCTTGACCATCCATGACGGAGTTGTTGGTTTTAGTTGCTTATATGTGCATTCATGTCCCATTGAGTCGTGCAATTCGACTCCTCGGCCATCATGCATCGGGATGCGTGATTGGTGGCCCGAGGATCGAGGACTACACTCCCTAGAGCTTATGCAATGATGGGGAGAGTGGTCGGGTACACATATGTTGAAAATACCTTGCCTTCTCTCTCCCTTGCCTTTGTTGCAGAAAAAGCAGAAACCAGGAGAATGAACTGGTCGGCCGACCAGGTTTTCTGGCAGGCCGACCACCTTTTTTGGTCTTCACCACCAAGAGTGGTCGGCAGGTGGTCTCCCTTGTCCATAACTTGGTCGGCAGTTTTCCAAAAGCTTCCCTGGGTGGAGTTTCATCTCTCTGGAGCCTCGTGCAACTTTCTGAAATCAATTGCAAACAAAGGCGATCCGGGGCATCGCGATGGATTTCCCAACAAGGTGACTTGAGCATGCATGCATCCTTTATCATTCGGAACAGAGCTGAGGCAATCCATTTCTTGTAGCTTGCATGCTAATTTATTTGCTTCCTGTTTAATTTGTTAATTAATTAATGTTGTGTAATATTTAGCTGTAATTCGTTATTCATTTCGGTTGTGTAATAACTAGTTTAATTAGGTTAGTTTAGATTAGCTAGTTGGTATTGTATTATTTATTCGGACCCTCCGCGAGAGGGTGAACTTTGTAATAAGTGTGCGTGTGTGTGATGCATGTCTTCTAACCCCACGTCTTTCTCCCTTTTATTTACCAGCTTATGATGGTTAGTTTCAGGGCATGTTTCAATTAACATCCTTATGCTCGCATGATTGCATTCATTCATCTGTCTTGCATGCACCGGCCTCGGCACATCATACTAACTGCACCGTATTTCAATTTCGAGTTGAATACGTGTTATCTGTAACATCTCATACGCCATCTTAGAAAAGCCGAGCCTATCTTAGTTGCATTTTGCATGTGTTGCATTAGCCATCTTAACATGAACTAGGATCATTCATTGATTACTAACTAGTTTCTGTTTTGGCTTGGAGTACTCGGTAGGTGTTTATGCTTTAGCATCCTTGCATGTGTGTGAGTGTTGCCATGATAGCATGCTTACCATGAGGCTATTTGCTTATCTGCTATAACTACCTGAATGCCTGTGGGTAAAGGTTGGGTTGCTTGAATTGGAATAATTTGTCGAAACCCGTGTCTTAACCTACTTGCGAGTAGCAAACTTCAATCCATTTTCAAAACAAACGGATATGCGACACTTCATTCCAACTTAGGCAATCTAGTCTATACTTGTATGCTGTGCGCATCACATAATAATTCTAGGTTAATAACCGGCATAAGAGCACAGTTGTTTTCAAAAACAGGGTATCATGTTTAGTAGTGGCCGATCTTTGATCGGGCGAGCGGGGGTGCTCATTGCATGACCTTCCCCAACCGTACCCAAGTTCCCGAGCCGAGGCAACTTTGATGATGATGGACACGTGGCCTTAGGCACGAGTTGTGGTTTCCTAAATTTCTCAAAAATAAAATATTTAGGTGGCGACTCTGTATCCGGCAAAGCAGTCCATGTTTGGCACTTCTTTCTAAAAATCAGTTTTTCAAAACGATTTGCCAGATTTAGACTCTTTGGTGATTTATCAATCTCGTATTGCACTTTGTGAGATCAGATTAAGAATCGTGACATTTGAGTCCGAACTGTAGTGAGCCCAATGAACAAAATGGGATTTCTCCCAGGACGTTCGGGGACGTCTACAGCGTCGAGCCTCGGTGCATACAAGACAAATGAATGGATGCAAACATACAAAGCATAAGGTATGCTAATTGAAAATGATCCCTAATCTAACCATCGAAAGGGATTAAATAAAAGGGAGAAAGACGCGGGGTTGGAAGACATGCACACACGCACGCACACTTAAATAATTAGCAAACTAATTAGTTAAATTACAAAACCATGCTAACTAAACATGTAAAGCATTAAACCACACTGCCTCAACTCTGCTTTAAGAAATTGAATATGCATGCACTCAGTTTTCAGCCCGAAACGCCTTCCTGTTTTCTCTTGAGAGGCTCTGTTTGCAGGGTTACTCCAAGAACTTTCTGAACCAATGCTGAGGACTGCACCAGTGGCTTGCCGGCCATGAGTGCTTGCCGCCGGCTATCTGCCGGCCAAGAGTGTGCTATGTTGGCCTAGGATGAAGCACTGTCGGCCATCAGTGAGCCACTACCGGCCACTGGTGCCCTGAGTCACCACACTACAATAGAGCATAAACAAAGGAAAATTGAGGGTTTTCCAAGGATATGTTTGTACTGTGCCCCTCCTCATCATCTCAAAACATCAAAGGAGTGGCACTCTTAGATCCAAAACTACCAATCAAGCATTTTCAAAGCATGATGGCCAAAGATCCAAGTTGTACACTTTCAATAAATGCACAAAACAAGACTCAAAGGACCACCACCCTAATCAAAACCAGGGTTGCATGTGTTGGATTGGACCGACTTAGAAGTAGATGAGGATGCCTCGTATGAGGAGAGACCGATAAGAGTCTTGGATAGATGGGATCAAGTTTTGTGAGGCAAGACAATTCCCTTGGTAAAAGTATTGTGGAAACATCACGGAGTTGAGGAAGCGACTTGGGAATGTGAATTAGAAGTTCGAGAGAAATATCCGGATTTGTTTGTTGATACATGATCATGTATTGAGAATTTATTGCATTAATGAAAAGTCTAAGCATTGTATATGTTATAACTTATGAAAACATTGTATATGTTATGGTTGTTTGGGAAGAATATGGATTCAATATAAACATTGCTTATGTTTTGAGAATTTGGAATATTGATGATCTTGTATCATTTTTGGAAGCATTGTATATGCTATGTACGATTTTTGAAAATTTGGACTTTAGTTAAACATTGTAAATGCTTCGGGAAAATTGAAAATTTCATTTTAATTTGGGACTTGTGAATCGAGTCGAAGTGAATAGATGACCGGAGAATGGGTCATGGTGTTGAAGTTGTGGAAATAACATGGTCGTGAATGGTTCACTTATGTTTTAGAGCCTGATTTGTAATTTCGGGGACAAAATTCTATAAGGGGGGGAGGTTATAGCGACCCTGGTTTTGACCCGTCTCTTGTGGTGTTCCGGACTCGGGTTTGTATGGTTTGGATGGTGGTTCATGTCTTGCTTCCCTTGTCTTCCCCTTAATGTTGGTTATTGGGTTGTAGTTGTGTGTTTGGAACAGGTTGGCTGCTTGTCTTTCCAAGCCTTTGTCACCTAGAATTTGGCTCTTCCACTCGAGCAGGCATTCTTGCGCTCAAGTGGGATTCTGAAATTTTGCTCTACGCTCGAGCGAGCATTCGGGCGCTTGAGCGGGGATTGTGTCTGCAAAAATACTGGATGAATATATTCTACACTCGAGCGGTCTCGTCGCGCTCGAGCAGGTAGTGTCTTGTTGTTATGTCTTGGCGCTCGAGCGGCATGTGTTATGCTTGAGCGGGTAGAATTTACGTGTCTGACGCTCGAAAGTGAAACTCTCCGCTCAAGCGGACCACATTTTATTAGATCGTGAAAGTGACATTACATATCACTTTTCTGTTTTCTCTCTCTCTCTCTCTAAAAGTCTCTAAATCTGCTGATCTTGAGCTTCTCTCTCTAGAAACTACCTTCTCTCTAAGATTTCATTTAAATCTATTGAGTTCTTGGCCCTAGTGCCTTTGAGAATAATGTAGAGGGCTTCAAGAGCTTCGTATTGATCTAAGTAAAAGTGGGTTTCGTCATTTTTGGAGTTCAACCTTGTTTTTCTCGCCTTCTCTTCTTTAGGTAAGGATTTTCTACACCCTAATATGGTTTGTACCTTAGTTATTTGCTATTGTGTATAGATGATGAGATTTGGTTGTGGTTTGGACAAATCTAAGATTTGGGTTTGAAATGAAAAGAGGGGTTTTTGATGTATAAGAGATAAATGAGTATGGGGTTTGAATATAAAATCTTGGTGTACCAAAATAGTTGATTTTGGATGTTTGGGTCAATATTAGAAAAAGGGGGATTTTTGCCCTAATTTGATAAAATGATTATTTTGTATAAATAATTGGAATTAACATTGAATATGTTAAATTGGATGGTTATTGATATAGATGGTGATGTTGGATATGTATTATCTCATCTATGGAAGTTTTAAATAAACTATTTATTTCGATATTAAATATATATTGGAAATAATTGCATTGGGCTATCGGTGGGGGATAGCTATGATTGTTGTAGAAATTACATGAGGATTAGGCAATTTAATGCTAATCCATTGTTGATGTCATTGAATATGATCATGTTGTAAATACATTGTATGTGTACGTTTATTGGGAGTAGAAAGGGGATGTACTCCATATATGATTATGTTTATAAATGCATTGCATATGTATATTTATTTAGGGAGGAGAAAGGGGATGGACTCCATTTAAAGCAAGTTGGCCTGAGTGTCTAGGGTGAATGACCCAAAATCTCTTATATAAATGGGTGTCGGTTCCTTCGGACGAAATATCCATAAAATGGCAAAGTTTGAAGTTTTTTTTGTGTGTTTTTGCATAAATGGAAAACCATTGAGTTGTAATCTCATTTTGGTTGTTGAAAGATAATGAATTTAGCTCATGAATTGAGAAGTATATTTGAACTGGAAATGAATTGAAGGAAAACAGATTAAGATTGGTCTTAGTAGCATATGGGTTTGCAAGCCTTGTGGATGCTTCCATATCGGTATTGTTTATGTACGTGGTATTTATACCTTTGCTAAACCTCATAAATTGTGTTAGATTATTTCTACTGAGCTGTTGGCTCACCCTATACGGGAATATCATTTTCAGGTGCAGGTGAAATGTTTCCTCCAAGGCAATAGCATGGATAGACTTTCGGGAAGCAAGAGCTTCTTATTTATACCTTATGTGTGTATGTTTGTTATTTGTAAAGCCGAGGGCTTAAGATGTAATGAGCGAGACTCAATTTGTGTAACCAAGCAATGACTTAGAAAGATGTAAGCCTACATGGCATTTAACTGGTTGTTAAACAGTGAACTCTGATGTATGAAAGTACGTTGTTTCGCATATTTATTCCGCACATGAGTTATCTTTAGTGTATTATTTTGGGGGCATTACATCATCTATTAGTTACAATTGTAGAAATATTTTAGTAATTGGTAGCAAATAATAGCCAGAAAAACAGGTGGTTGGATTGGCTGCCTAGTGTTGGATTGGATAGCACCAACCCATGATGCTCTTCTTCATTGTGAAACTGCAAAAGGGCTCTATGGGAGAAAGAAAATTGGGTGGTGGAGATTGAAGATTGTTGGAATGGCTGCCTAGTGTTGTGATGCAAATTGGAGTGAATTGGGTGGTCTTCATTCCAAGAAGCATGAACTGTAGGCAAAACACTGGACTGAAGAGGACACACATGCAACCATTTCAATTCAACTTTGACATAGAATGTACAATGGTACAAAATGTTCTTTACTTCTTCTTTCCAATTTTGTTATTTAACTTCTTGATTCACATATGTTATTTAAATAGATGTTCAAATCTTCATATGAAACCGTTAAGTTTTGTGTTTATAATATAGGTTCATCAGTGAAGCGAGTACAAGGTCTGATGAGAGGTAAGAAGACTAGTAGACTTATCACCCAATATGGTGGCAAGAAGCTTTTTGTTAGAGTTTCTAGTGAGTGGTGAACATTTGTCGGTCTTAATGCCACTAAATCAGCTAATGAATTGGGGGCACAAATTCGATTGCAAGCCCCTTTGCAAGGAATAGAAAATTGGGAGGACGTTCCACCAGCCATTCGAGCAGCTATTGTGCAGTCCTTGCAGGTAATTTAGTTTTTATAGTTCATGTAAGTAGGTTAATATATACGATGTCTGATTACTTGTCTAATTATTTAATTGGGACATGATAAGTTTGAGATTGAAGGATACAATGAGAGCTCACTTGAACAAGAAGTTATTGACACAAAGGCCACACATATGCTGAAAGGCTAGCGATATCACATGAATCAACATTAAAAAGCGTTGGTAAAGGCAGAGACGGATCCTTATAGTAAGCCATTTGTTGGGGTGGGCGAAGAAGATTGGAGGTAAATGATTGATCATGTGTTTCTTGGTGGCACACACAAGGTAATTAACTCAACACTCATGAATGTTTCTTCTAATTGCACCACAAATCACCATTATACCTTATTCTAATTGCACTACAAATCCATGGATGTTTAAATTTCTTACAACTCAAAGTTCCCAAGTTTCTTTGAAATTGAAAGAATGGCTATTGATACGTACAATATTAAATGCATGTATATATACATATAAGGAATGAATGTGTGTGCTATAGAGTAAGGAAGTTGTAGAGAGAGAGGGAAAGAGAGAGGAAACTGAATATGTGTGCTATAGAGTAAGGAAATCATGTTTTTGTCTCATCTCCTTCTGCACCTATGTATCTTTGTCCCGCATTGTTCTGTTGTCTCTGTCCCAATTTCAGCTCCTTTACCTGCTACCTCTTGCTCTGCATCGTAGAATAAATACAATAATATTTGTATTGCATTGTAGGAACGGTCAAAAAGAAAAATAAACAACAGAAAAAAATTACCCTATAATCACACTATGGGTTCAAGATCATTTTCAACAGCAATCTCAATTAAGGTAACATATTTTTTGTTTTAAAACTATTAGCTAATGCTGCATTTTTTTTAATTAATAATATTACTAAGCTTGCATTTTATATTTTTAATGCAAGGAATTGAAAATGGCAAGGAGCCTCACTTTGTACATTTTTACAGGACCTCACATTGGAGTAAGAAAAAGACTGATTGGATTGAACCAATTTGTGGGGTGTTATATGTAAGTATACTTTCACTATATTTGTTATCCATATTCCTATATAATGCTTAACTAGTTAATGTACTTGTAAAATATAGTTACTACTTGTTTTTTTTTTTTTTTGGATTAATTGCACGTCAACTTCTCCTAGTTTTACTCAAAAGCACTTTACCCACATGAAGTATAAAAATATTTACGCATTGTCCTTTTGATTAGGAGTAAGACCTGCCAAACCAAAATTACAAAAATACATCAATAAGCTTAACATTGCCAAACACAAGTAATTGAGGACATTTGGACATCCCTATTGTTCAGAAACCATGTCCCAGGGGTTAGGGAACCTGGGAAGTGATATACAAACTGAACCTGAACAACCATTTTAGGCTTCTAGCTATACATGACTTGAGTCTACAACATATATCCATAGCAAAAGTATGACAACAGTAGCAACATATGTCCATTACAATAGCACAACAACAGCTATTGCAATCATTTTTTTTAGGTACATCGGAAAAAAAAATAAATAAATAAAAGATAAAGGACTAAGCCCTTTCCCTAGCTCTCCCTATGTTATCTACAACAAGCCAACTCCTAATCTCTACTGATGGCTCATTCACGACTATGATATCTTCTGGTTCTTTAGAGCCAAGTTTTGCTCAAGCATTTGTACACAGATTTCCCTTTTTGAATACATGCTGCACAGTACATTCACAACCTCTCATGATAATCTTCGCATCCTCTAGGAGACCTCTGTATGGCGAGTTTGCCTTTATTTTCTCCTCCAACAACTTCACAGCTTGCATAGCATCCGTCTCAATTATGATTTTGTTCCATCCTCTTTGTAGCAGAACTGGTAAGCCTTTATAGATAGCCCATAGTTCATTTTCTAGATTGGTACCATGGGGTAGTCTGCCATAGTAACCACACAACCATGCTCCCGCTTCATTTCTGAATAGTCCTCCAAAGCCACCATCACCTCTTAGCTTCCTACAAGCATCCGTGTTTAATTTAATCCTACCTACAAGGGGAAGAGACCACTTAATCATATTGAAAGCTGGTCTACCATTAACAATGGCCATGTTAAAGGCTTGGTTGATCTCATTGGCATAGCTCAAAATAAGTTTCACACTGTCTTGGCTATTAGTCACAATTTGTTCAAAAAAATTTAGATTTTTGTTTTTCCATATTTGCCAAAGACAGACTACAAAAACAGTAGACCAAGTGGTTTGATCAATAAAATGATTTTTATTTCTGGAATTAGACATTAGCCAATCCAAGCAAGGTTTTTTAATAATGGCAATAAACCAAGTCCTACCAAACATAGCTAACCAAATAGCTTTAGCTTTGTAGCAAGTTCTAAACAGATGGCTCATGTCTTCCACCTCATTACAGCTAAGACAGCTGGGATCTGAAGTCAGGCCCTTTTTTTCTCTCAACTGATTAGTTAAAACTTTACCATGCATAACAGTCCACAGAAAGCATTTAAGTTTCTGTGGCAGCCTCAATTTCCACATCCAACTCCAGTCCTCCTCCAGGCCTAAGTTACCAAAAATGATGTTGTAGGCACTAAAGGTAGAGAACTGACCATCACCTGAACCTTTCCAAAGAGGTTAATCAACATTAGCATTAAGAGGAGGTAAATTAAGGATAAATGATGAAACACAAGGTGGAAGTTCATTAACTTTCATCTCATCCCAATCTCCTTGCTCATTAACAAGATTGTGAATTGAAAGATTCTCAGGTGCAATAAATTGATTTTGCAAAGTATGAGGAACAAGCTCTACAAAAACTGGTCTAGCATTAAGCACATCTATATGAGTGCAAGAAGTATTGTAGCAGTAGCTACAGTCATTAAGCACCCGTAGGAGTAGGTATTAATACTAGAGACCAAATTAATCACCAAACCAGTCCTAACAACTTTAGATGAACCTGTCCAGAAAATAGGTTCAGTGATGAATTGCCAATAAATGGAATTGTGTGCCTCAGAATAGGCCATCCAATTTATGATACAAGCTGGAATTTTTTTATACAAAGAACACATGATATTATATATGATTATAAATAGGACATGTACTTTGTGTATCAAGACAATGTAATTACAATTTTTTTTTTTTTAAATTGACAAGAGAAGATGGACCAACTTCGTGAGGAAGCTTCACAACCTAGAGCAACCCCGATAACACAGGTGTAAATTTCTGTTCAAGTCCTTGGGAAGTGGTCAGGGTATTTGAAAGGTTTCGGGGTTGGTCCAAAGTCGTCTTCCACTTTCAAGTCTACAGCTAGGTCACAAGCACATGATGAAAAGGTTAAGGGCCTTAAAGAAGATGTAGCATCACTGAAAGGGATAATTCAATCATAGGAAGGACGCTTTGAGCAGTTTGAACACTTTATGAGACAAATGCAGGATAATCATACTGCATACGACTCTTTTGATGAGTAAGTACTTTAAATGTTATTACATATATTAGTGCTTTTAAAATAGCAATATTTTATAACTAACCATTTTCACTTGTTCCCTTTATGCATGTTGTTGAAGTGACTGTTAATATTTGTTCCACTAAAGATATCTTTAATTTTCTAATCAGGATCCAAATCCTTAAATTTTTAATGAGTTTGTATCATAGGGAGGAAACTTAATATATGTTAAGTGAAATCGAATATGTTAAAATCATCATCTTAATACAATATGTTAAGATGTGATCATGACGTTCAAAACGTTCTATGTGATTGTTAGTTTGAGAGTGGAATTCGATCTACCGAATTTTACAAAATTAAATAGAAGTACAAGCAAAATTATTATTATTAACACTTTTTTCATTTTTTTTTTCCGCTTGCAGCTAGCTAGAGGTGTAGTGATGCGAGTTTATGGACATGATTAGTTTGCCAATGCATGAATTCTAAGTTATGCTTATACGTAGGCTTTTTGATATATTTCCCATCAGACAAATATGACACGCACTTGGATATATGAATGGTTTTTTAAATCTTTGATAATTTTCTCATATATGTTTTTGATTTGGTGAATATTCATTGTAAAGTAAATGGATGGAAGGATGGTAATTTCATAAAGTAAATGGATGAAAGGATGGTAATTTTGTAAAGTAAATGGATAGATAGATGGTTATTTTCTCAAATATTAATGTGATCGTGTTGACAGGTGGTAGTAATTAGATGGATTAATTATTATTCTGACTTCCTTTTGATGGTTTTTTGTTTGTAGATTGTATTGTTGATGGATTGGTATGTTGAAATTAATTGGATGGACATGAATTATGCATTAATTGTAAATGTATTACAGGTATTACAAAAAAAAAAAAAAAAAAAAAAAAAGTAGCATTACATTGACAAAAATGTTGTTTACAATTGAAAGTTTTTTTTTTTTTTTTTTTTGCGACCAATAAAATTGTAGTCGTAATAGGTCCTTCATAAGCTTGTAGATGTGCTAGACTTTTTGCGACTAAGACAGTTTTGGTCGCCAAAAAGCACATATCAGTGACTAAAATTGGTGGTCGCAATTGTTACCTTTTAGCGACTAGATTTTTCGTCACAAAATGAACTACTTTCCACGACCAACATATATGGTCGCAAATAACTACTTTTCGCGACCAACATTAATTTTGGTTGCCAAAAACTACCTTTCAGTGACTAACATCGATGGTCACAATTGTTACCTTTCAGCAACTAGATTTTGGGTCGCAAAATGAGCTACTTTCCATGACCAAGAATATGGTCGCGAATACCTACTTTCTGCGACCAACTTTAGGTTTGGTCGCCAAAAACTTTCTGTGACTAGCTTTTAGCGACTTCATTGCGACCAACTTTTTTTGGTCGCTAAAAATAATCAGCGAGTAGATATGAGCTTTCTGCGACCAGTTTTCTGGTTGCTAAAAGTGTTTTTTCTTGTAGTGTATATGGTAAATCATATGAATAAGTTGAATAATTTATTCTACACATTTAATAATCCAACAATTTAGATAAAATAACAAACAAATGTGAACCCAATTGAGATTGCGGTTTTGGTAATGAAAAATGTGATGTGGGGTTGTGTACAAGTTGAGAGTGTTGATATTTTTCCATAATAATATAAGAAAAATATATAAAATATAGAAATGACAAAACAGTTTATTTTATTTTATTTTATTTTATTTTTATTAAAGGATGAAATACAGAATAAACGACACAATTAAATATAGAATAAATTAGATTACATTACTATAAGAACAAATTATTAACATGGACAACTAAAGATTAGAACTCGTTGAGGTAAACAAAATTTTGAAAAATTAAAGAACAAATAATAATAAAAGAAGCAAACTGAAGCTTGTTTGACACCATAGTTTCCTTAAAACCAATTCACTGCCTCTCGATGGGTGTTGGAGCTATACCGGCGTCTGTCTCCCAAGATACGAACGTCGAAACCAACCAATACAAAAGCACCTTCTGAATAGCTTCAGCAACAATGGATGCACTCTCTCTAACAATAACAAAAGAAGAGGCGAACAAAAGAAGATAGAAAAAAATTTCTTTGGCGTAAAAAATCATCTCCAACTTTTTATTTCAAAACGCCATCTCATTTTCCATCACAAAACCTCTCTAAAAACAATCTATTAAGTTGGAAGAGAAAGGCCTCTATTTATACTAGTAGGGAAGAGCTTTAACCCTGAAGGCTAACATCAATGGAGTCATCGAATGTCATCAACTCTAGCCATTACGGCTAGAGTTACAAAGGTTCAAAACTCCCAAACCATTAGATAAATCATAATAAGTATATAATACATAAGTTTTGAGAATTAAACTAGATAGGTTGCAAAATGGATGCAAGTGTTAGGTCATAACCCGATCCAAGCTCAATCTCAAACACATGCACAAACTAAGCCCAACACAGCTCAGCCCAAAGCTCAAGACAAGGTCCAAGTCCAAGTCTAAGACGAAACCCAACACATGCACAAACACAAGCACAAGTCTAGGCACAGTCCAAACTAAGACTAAGTCTAAATCTAAGCCCAACTTTATTGATGCTCACTTTATGAGACAATGCTCATTCACAACTCAATGGTTTCGGCTCATTATCTTTGTATTACAATCTTCCCACCTAAGAGAATACAAAACCACTCAGACCCACCTCAACCAACGGTTGGGTCCCACTTTAATTTCAAATTAAAGTTGCTGAAAACCCATTATTTTCCAACCGAGAGTGCATTGATTGCTAGTTTCCAACCCAAAACTGCAACTTTCAGTTTTAGATGCAGAATATAAACCATATCAGTCAAAGGAGTTCCCAGTCACAATCATCTTCCTGTGTTTCGTCCTTTGTATTATTACCGTGCACAATGTCAAAAAACTCGTCCTATTGATTCCGACTAGTATCACTCAGCATGTCATAGTGATTGGCTGCCCTTAGCAAATGGTGCACCCTTTGATTCATTAGTTAGCTTGGAAGTACGGTTACAAAAATTATCAAAATCATTTGCCAAACTGAAAAAGAAAAACAGAAAACAAAAAACAAAAGAAAAAAAAAAAGAAAAAGAATGTCATGGTCAAAAAAAGCTTCAATCCTTGAGCAATAATAAAATGAATGTATGGAATTTAATCAAGAACAGCCAGCCAGCATGCATACCTTTGTCCCTGTAGTAAAACCCAATTGCCAAGGATGAATCGACGGAGTTAAAGGGTACATGTTGTACAATGCTGGAATCATTATCAAAACAAATAAGGGAAAAACAAAAAGCAACACAAATAAATGGCAGAAGAATAAAGTAAATGGAGGATGATAATAAAGCCATCACTATGTCTCAAAACTTACTGGCAATGATAAGATGAAGTATCGGCATCTAGATTATCTCTCCTGATATCAACTACCTGATTATGCAACTAGGTAAAGAGAAAATGGGGTATACATCATAAATACTCACACATTATAAAGCAAAAAAGGCAACAACATAGTTTATGCCTTTTTTTTATTAGCAACAATATATTTCATCGTTCCAAGTAATTAAAGATCATTATTGGACAATAATCAGAAAATAAAACTAAGGAAAGCAAATCAAAACAAAGGGAAACAATGACATTCATTTTGTTGGGACTACCATTAAAAACCACCTAGGCATTTAGCATTTACAATTTTCATTTTAGTATACATTTTCAAGGCTAAGTATATAGGCTTGATATAAAGCATATAGTTTCAAAACAAACCCAGTATAACCTTCTATATGGGGGCATGAACATATTTTCTAACAATGGCACTTTAAAGGTTGTCTACCATTTATAGTGAAAAAGGACTTTGTCAAATCAATATTCTTAAAACAACTCATATTGTGAACTTTGATTTAAACTATGATTTTGTATCATTTCACCTAGGGGTGTAAATTTGGCCTAGCCCGACCCGACTCACCTGGGTCTGGGGTCGGGCTAACCTATGTCGGGCTGCGTAGGCTTCTGCCAAAATTCTAGCTGAACCACGGCCATAAAATTAGGCCTAGGCCCAGGGGGTATTTAGACCTTGGGCAAATCGGCTAGTCAGGTTTAGGCTTGGGCTCGGGCTTGGGTAAATTTTTTTTCTTCTATTTTTTCCACCTAAATTTTATTATTTTCCACTAAAAATGAAACTAGGCCTTGGGCAGGCCAGGCCTCGGGTCGAGCTTTGAGTGAGCCATAAGCGGGTTGACAGGCAAGGCTAGGCTTCAAAATGATAACCTAATTGGGCCCACCTCAAGCCGTGGGCAAGTTTCCGGCTACCCACGAGCAACCGGCCATTTTTACACCCCTTCCACCTAAGAAATTATGGCCTTTTTTTATTACAAATAAAATTTGTAGGATGTTCACAAAAAAGAAAAGAAAAAGTGAAGACCGTATTCAAGTTGACAACAAGCAGATTGCCAACCTAGGTATGTGTAGACGTCCTCGAACGCCCCTGGAGGATGAGTCCCTTTCTGTTCATATTGGGCTCGCTACAGTTCAGGACTCTCAAATTGCCACGGTCCTAAATTTGATCCAAAGAGTCCAAATCTGGCAAATCGTTTTGGAAAACAGATTTTTAGAAAAGAAGTGCCAAACATGGATTGCTTTGCCAGATACAGAGTCGCCACCTAAATATTTTTTATGGGAGAATTTAGGAAACCCTGACTCGGTGCCAAAGGCCATGTGTCCGTCATCACCAAAGTTGCCTCAGCTCGGGAGCTTGGGTACGATTAGGGAAGGTCAGCTATGAGCACCCCCTCTCGCCCGATCCGAAGATCGGCCTCTACTAACCGTGATATCCGTTTTTGAAAACGTTATGTGTTCTTATTCCGGTTATTAGCCTAGAATTACTATGTTATGCGCACAGCAAACAAGTATAGACCAAATCGCCTAAATTGGAACAAAACATTTCATGTTTGTTTTGAAAATGGTTTGCTTCTCGTAAGTAGGCTAAAATGCAAGTTTTGCCACCCTCAAGTGGGCTTTAGAAAAGATGGTTTTGCCACTATCTAGTGGGCTTAAATCTCACAGTTTTAATACATTATTCCAATTTAGGTAATTCAACCTCCACCCACAGGCATTCAAGCAATTATATCACATAAGCAAGTAGCCTCATGGTAAGCATGCTGTCATGGCAACACTCACACGCATGCAAGGATGCTAAAACATAAATGCTCACCGAGTACTCCAAGCCAAAACAAAAACTAGTTAGTAATCATGTGCATGATCCTAGTTCATGTTGAGATGGCTAATGCAACACATACAAGATGCAACTACAATAGGCTCGGCTATCCTAATGATGGCATGTGAAATGCTGCAACTAACAGGTATTCAACTTGGAATTGAAATACAAGTGTAGTTAGTATGATGTACCGAGCCCGGTGCATGTAAGACAAATGTATGGATGCACGCATGCATAGCATAAGGTATGCTAATTTAAATATGCCTAATACTAACCATCAAAAGTAGGTAAGTAAAAGGGAGAAAGAAGTGGGGGTTGGAAGACATGCACAGACGTACCCACACTTATTACAAGTTAGCCCTCACTCGGAGGGACCGAAAGAATAATACAATTTAACTAACTAACAAGCTAATTAAATATTACAGACCACCTAATTAATTAAGAAAATTAATTAATCTAATTTAAGCAATAAACAGCCCAGGGAAGAGGGTCCAATGCGTTGCGTGCTCGGTTCCGCTCGGAAGTCACTGCCATGCACAAGCTGCCTCTGCTTTGACTGTTCTGCTTCTCTGAAGACTGCACAAGTCCCAGGGTTGCTTCTCTGAGTGTTGTGGAACACCACCGGCTGAGGGAATTGGTCACCGGCCATGGATAATGGTCACCGGCCACAAATTAATCCATCGGCCACTTATGGATGGCCGGTCGGCACTGTAGATGGCCGACCGGCCCAATCTTCCTGCAGAATCTGTTTTTGACAGCAGCAGAGGGCAAAACATAGCATGGCAATGCATTTCAAGCAATGTATGCACCAATCACACCCCTTATCATATTCATGACTCAAAGGGATATGATTCTCGATTCTCGGACCACCAATTGCGCATTTCCATGCATGATGGCCCAAGGAACCAGGTAAGCATTTTGATATGGAATGCAATGCACATAATCAAGCAAAGGGGGCTCAACCTCTATCATACTCAACTCAAGAGGTGAAGCATGCATGCCAATGCAATTCATCCTAGGTATGGAGGGTAGTATACAACATGGCAATGCAATGTGTAATGTAGGTTAGGCACACAACCTAAGTAAAGAAGCATGTAAGGCATGAAGCAATGCAACCTATATGTATGCAAGACACAATATGGATGTTCAAGCATGCAAGCAAGCATGTGGCTTCATTCAATCATGCAACAACACACTAGTATGCAACAACATACAAGGTTAGCATGCAACAACATGCAAAAGGGTGGACTTAAACTAATTTAGGCAGCCACCAAACAAACCTAAAACAGTGGCCAAAATGATGCAACAAAGGCATGAAAACACACACACAAAATATGCATCAACAAGGGCCTAGACATGGAGCATAAGCCATCAACTCTTCAAATCATGAAGGGGATGGAAAATGCAAGCATATAATCACATCATGAGGTTTGAAATAACATACCAAGTGATTCCAAACCACTAAAACAAAGCAAGGATGGCATGCTAGAGAGGCCAAAGCTTAAGGCATTCAAGAGGGATTGCATGGTAGCTATACAAAGCAAGACATGAGTGACTCAAATGACCTAAAACATTCCCTTAGCACATTAAAATATGCATGTAAGCTTCACAAAGCTTAGCCAAAACACATGAGCATGGTAGTCTAAATGCTATGCATGTATTGAGGCAAATCATGGCATTACAAGGCATGTATGCTAAGAAAGCATGGTGTACCAAAACCAACTAAAAACAGAGCTATATCATGACATAATAAGCATAAATATCAGTCAAGGCATGGCCAACATGAACCTAAACATGATGCTCACTAAAGAGGCAAAAATGGCCCTTTTCAAGGACAACAAGGAGAGGAGGTGGCCCTCTCCTTCTTAGGACCTCAAGGTACCATCCTCATCACTGAAATCCCTCAAGATTTCAGTGGTGAGGAGGCCCAAACACAATGGTCCCAGAGCTCAACCGAAATGGCACAAAATAAGGGCCAAATAAGCCTTAAGAGGGATCAAACAACCCCAAAGCTTAAAACACCCTTAAGAAACTATTTAGGGAAGATAAAAACAAGACTTTTCTATGTTATATGCAAAGTCTAAAACAGCAAGCAAGGTAGGCAAAAATCTAGTGCAAGATTGGGGAATCTAAAGTAAGAATGTTACCCTTGAAGAACCCTTGAGGAACAGCAAGATGAGCCACCTTCCTATGATCAAAATCAGTCCAAAAGCTCAAGAACAAACCCTCTAAGCCTCTCAAGGTCGAAGTGTGGTGTAATGGTGTGTGTCCTAGTGCAAAACTAAGGTCAAAACACACTTTTAGGCCACAAAACACACACAAAAGAGGAGAGAGAGGGAAATATATAGAGAGAGAGTGATGTATATCAGAATATATGTATAAGCTCTAGTTTTTTTTGTTCAACCCCCAACAATGGTGGAGGGGGGCTCTATATATAGACAACGCAAAGGTTTGAAGCTTCTTAAAGAAGCTAAACAAAAAAAGGGCTCAAAGGGGGCAAACGGGGCAAGGCTTCCTAAGGAAGCTAGGACAGCTGGCAAGCTTCTTGAGGAAGCTTTAACAAAGGGTCAAGCTTCCTCAAGAAGCTTTGACCAAAACGGTGCAAAAAGGGCAAAACAGCCACATGTATGCCCCAGGGCAAGTTTGGTGTATTCCAACTGGCACAGCTGGCATGCACCATGCCGGAAAAAGGTAAAAAGGGGCTACCGGCTAGAAAAGGAGGTCACCGGCCAGACAGATGGCCGACCGGTCATACTAAATGCTGACCGGCCAATGGTATAATTCACCAATGGCCGGTAGCCTCAAAACATGGCCGGTGGCCTCAAACCAAGGCCGGTGGGTGTCAGGGGTAGCTAACAAGCTACTTTCTACCCTCAGAAGCAAAAACACAAGTGTTTGGTGCAAAACCAAACACAGAACAGTCGAGTTAAGAGATCTTGAGGCAAGGCGCATAGCCGAGACCCCCGGGAACTCAAAACGAAACACAAACATGAGTAATCACCGAGTGTTCGAGCGGTGACGTCCAAGTCTTGGGGACGGTCAAAAATGGGGTGTCTACAGTTGCCCCTCTTTGACAGAACTCGAAAGTCATAACAATGATGGGAGTGATTGTCAAAGCCCAGAGATGACCCATTTTTGATCAGGCCGAAGACTTAGACAAGGCATACAAGCTGCAGATAAAGATATGTGCCCGAGCGCAGGGGCAGAATGCAAGACAATGCACCAAGCCGAGCATAACTTATAATCATGCAAAGAAAGCTGTAACGAAGCATAACATGCTATAGTTTTAAGCAATCATAGACAAAACTACACTACAATGCAGAAAGCATGTAAGAGAATCATGTAATTCTCGCTACGTTTCACGCGGAGAATACAATACCTGTTCGGCTTGTCTGGTTGGACCAGCCTCAAATGAACCGTGCATACAATATCGTGCCTGAAAGAGAAAGAAAACTTAACAGGTATGATATCATTAGCACCATGCATAACATGCAAAATGAATGCAAAATGATATGCAATATATACAAAACTATGTACAATAATGCAAAAGAAAATGCAATATAATTAAATCATGATCCAATCATGAGTAGTTCAAAACCACACGAATGTCAAATAGATTGATGGAGGTAACAAGTCCATCTACCATAGAAAAGGTGCCGCAACCCTCAAAGCGCGTACACATGCAGAACTATGAGTGATGTAGATGGACGCAAGAACAAGTAATTGGGTGGAATGACATAAGTGGGGAATGATCCGCTAACAAAAGAACATGATCCTAATGCAGGATGCAAAAATTACACTACAATGTAATATGTATGATGGATATGGCGCGCGGGCCAAACCAAATCTTGCCTAGGAAAGGCATGGACACAAACAAACCACGTCTAATATAGAATGGTCATACAGAACTATGAGTGTATAGACGTGAAAAGTATGGTCACATACCAGTCCAAGCTCAACAAGGAAAGGCGCAAACCCTAGATGGAGGTGATGCAATGAATGCATGCAAGCTACAATGCAACATCTACAATATGCAATGGAATGGATATAGTGGATTAAGGCCTACGGCCAAACCATATCTTGCCTAGGAAAGGCATGGACACAAACAAGCCACGTCTAACATAGAACGGTCATACAGAACTATGAGTGTATAGACGTGAAAAGTATGGGCACATACCAGTCCAAGCTCAACGAGGAAAGGCGCAAACCCTAGATGGAGGTGATGCAATGAATGCATGCAAGCTACAATGCAACATCTACAATATGCAATGGAATGAATATAGTGGATTAAGGCCTACGGCCAAACCGTATCTTGCCTAGGAAAGGCATGGACACAAACAAGCCACGTCTAACATAGAACGGTCATACAGAACTTTGAGTGTATAGACGTGAAAAGTATGGGCACATACCAGACCAAGCTCAACAAGGAAAGGTGCAAACCCTAGATGGAGGTGATGCAATGAATGCATGCAAGCTACAATGCAATATATACAATATGCAGTGGATGGAATGGATATAGTATTTACAGTGGGGTGCATGACATATGCACTATATACAAGGAAATGCATGACAGATGTATGAAAATGCATGATAATGCATGCTATTTACAGTGCATCACATATGCATTTTTTTGAAATGCAAATGATGCATGTTGTTTTTGGTTTTTCCTTTCGAAATGCAAATGTTGCATGCTTTTTTTTTTTTTTTTTTGAAATGCATGTTGTCTGGAATGCAGGACAATGCAAGTTGCTTGAAATGCATGATTTCGAAATGCGCGACAACGCGCGGCTTGAGATGCATAAAAATGCATGATTTTGTTGTTGTTGTTGTTTTTTAAATGCATGAGAATGCATGATTTCGAAATGTGCGACAACGCGTGGCTTTTGAGATGCATGACAATGCAAATGAGGAAGATGCATAACAACGCATGTAAGGTGCGTATAGCAACGCGTGACGAGGATCATGCATGACAATGCAGACGCCAAAGGTTTCACACCTTTGAAGGATTTAAGGTCTCCTAGACCGAGCGTATTTAAGGTCTCGCCAGACCGGGCGTATTTAAGGTCTCGCCAGACCGAGCGGGTTTAAGGTCTTGCCAGACCGTAGCTGGGGTGCAAAACAATGTGAGCTGTGTGCATGATAATGCGTGTAAACATGCATAACAATGCAATGTATCTGAAGTAGTTCCCAAACCTTTGCAAGGTACAAAAAGGATATGAAAAGGATACACCTTGCACGTAGTTGAGGATCGCGCACAGAAGACATGGCCCGAGGTCAAAACGGAGACCGGTTAGGCTTCGAAAATGCTTTCTCTTGCACTTTCTTGAGCAATGGAGGCCCCAAACCACACATATCACCCTAACAAGGTTGTAGGAGGCTCACCGGCCATCAGGGGAGGTCACCGGCCATCCAACGGCCACAAAAATAGTCCACTGGCCAAATATTTGGCCGACCGGCCAACAGCAAAGCAACTCAAACAAACCATTTCCCATTTTGAACACTCAGCTCGTAACACAGTTCTTGGTTTAATCTGCATATAGCCCACACAGCTCACAACTGATTCTGAACACTGCTCATTCTGAACTTCATAGCCCATAACACAGTATTCTTAGTTCATTCCGCACGTGGCGAAAACAGTTCAAATCTGAAAAGATGGAATACAAAGGTGGGATCGGCTGAAGTTGAAGCACACTCAGATGCAATTTGGAACCCACATGTTCACTGTTTCCAAGTGACCCGGGTGGAACCCCTGCGGTTTTACAAAAGAACCAAACCTGTTTTACAGAAATGTGGAGAATGGCACAGCACTCTGAGCACAAAACGATTTGAGAAAAAGGGTTTTCAACCGGGTATTGAGCCTATGACTGAACACAGTGAAAAAGACTCAATAACGAAAAACAAAAGGTAAACAACCTAAACACAACGAGACACGCTCGGAACGGACTCAAAGCAAGAGTTAAGGTAAACAAAACAAAAGACACGGCACACAGACGCATTATATAAATGAGAGACCTCTCAGATCACGAGGAGCCAGTTTCTCCGGGTGTTATTTCCCACACTTTCTCATTTGTGTGATTCTCACATCACTCGGCTCTCAGGCTCGGTTTTTCTCTCACAACCCGTTTGCTCACTTTTTCTCTCAACTTACACCTCTCTATTCTTTATTCTCTCATTTTTTCATCCCTCCCCAGGGTGATTGATGGAGAATAGGAAGTTGTGGGTTCAAACCCAACACTGTTAGCTCGCAGCTATTTCCTCCAAGGACATCTAGTTGATGTTCCGGATGAGGGAACGGAGTACCTTATCCATTCCAGTTCGTGCTTCGCACTTGGTTTGATACCCCGTTGCTTGGAGGAGGTTGAGGGCTTTCAGCCCTTTTACTGACAGCTTCAGTTGTGCCTTCTTCTGGCGAATAGAGTGCCCTTCTAGCAAGTATGTTGACTACAGGGGAAAGACTGAACACCTGACTCAACTGTGCCCCTAGTTCATCATTTTGACCATTATTTTTTCTGGTTTTCTACTAAAACTGTCTTGACCAAGATGAGAGTTAGATCAACATACTTGTTCGATTTTTGATTTGAAAATCATGCAGGTCAGGCTATGAGCACTGAAAAT
This sequence comes from Camellia sinensis, assembly GCF_055761805.1. NCBI lineage: Eukaryota > Viridiplantae > Streptophyta > Magnoliopsida > Ericales > Theaceae > Camellia > Camellia sinensis. The sequence goes on from NC_138965.1 coordinate 92,598,342, forward strand.
TTTCCTTTTTGGGTCCAAGAAAATGGTCCACTTTTGGAAAGTGAAATAGTTTTCGAGAAAATAGTCAACCTCAGTAAAAATTTTCAAAAACTATTTTTGCAAACAGTCAATGCTCAACGAGCACGGAACTTACTCTCGAGATGTACAACCTCGGATCGGAGGCAATGGAAAATTGCCCCTTGCCTGAAGAGAGCTGAACGGCAACGGAAAGTTGCCCCTTGTTTGAATGACGACTCATGGCAACGAAAAGTTGCCCTTGTCTGGATAACGTCGCAGCATACTGTAGTCAGTCCTCATTAGTGATGATCGTGACTGAACTCTCAGATACAGAGAAGACAAAGATGGTCAAAACCAATATATGGACACAGTCACTTTGAAAGTGTTGGTGGCTGGACTTCAGGATGAAGTTGCCTACGTATCCCAAACATGGGAATCAAGGATGATCAAAACCATTACATGGACTCAGTCGCTATGAAAGCGTTGGGGGCTGGACTTCAAGATGAAGTTGCCTACGTATCCCAAACATGGGAATCAAGCCTTACATAGTTCCGATTAAGGTGCGCTCGGGTATTTTAACCTTCACCTTTTAGGCTCTAACTTTTGCCAAGGCGCCCGATGCAGGTTTTCGACCTTGCGAGCTTTTCTTTCCTTTTTCTTTCTTCCCTTTCTTTTTTTTTTCTCTTTTGTATATTTTATTTTATTTTTCTTTCTTGTATTTTTCTCTCTTTTGTATATTTTTTTCTCTTTTTTTCTCTCTTTTTGTATATTTTTTCTTTTTTTTTGTATATATTTTCTTTTGCTCTAACTTTTGCCTAGGTCGCCCTTCCGGGTTTTCGGCCCAGCGAGCTGCTCAAAGGGTAAAAGTGTAACAAGTCCATGCCAAATGGTTTTAGGGTTTTGAAGCCATCCGTATCCGGGAGAGTGGCTGTTGCATTGACTTACTGAAGGACCCATCTTCGGCTCTTCGAGCAAATCGGACATTTTTGCCCCTAGTTTGGAGGGGTGCTTCTGTTCTAACTTTACAGGCTTCTTCTGATGAGATCTGATCTTCTTGATCTGACTTTGGTGCCTCTTGTTCGAGGGCTGCTTCCAATCTGGCCACACAGGCCTCTCTTGATGGTCGATCGTTGAACACACCGAATTGTGGTTCAAGGCTTTAAAACAAGGGCTCGACTCTTGAGGCTGAGAGCGATCCTAAGCTGCACAATCTCAAGAGTGATCCCACACAGGTCTTCGTAGGACCACACAAAACAATTTGTTTTTGAAAGTTTTTAAAGAAGTGACAAATCGCTCGCGCTGAAGATAGTGTGGAACCTGTCTGGATCAAACCAGGGTCCTTCTCAGTACTCATGCTGACAAGCATGATTTCAATCATTAAGGGCTTAGCACGCCTCTCTTTCTCGCAATTTGATCAAAGTTTGCAAAACCCGAGGAATTTCTTCCTCTTTGTTTTCACCACAGTGTTCAAAAAGTTTTGAAAAACTTAGGTCAATGCAATGATTTTTAGGGCACAATAGAACGGGTGGAATGTACTGATGTTCCATTCAAGTCCCTTGGCACAACTAATTCAGAATAGTAGTAAGCATGGAAACATGATAGCCGCAGCTGTTTCATTCAGATTCCCTGGTTGCAACTGGCTCCATGACAGAAACAGACTCAAAAGAAAGCAAAAGGGTAATTACAAAACAAAACGGTGTTCGAGGCAACAGCTCCAGAATCACCCGACATTCTATACAAAAGGGACTGACTCGCTACAACAAGACAGACCCATAAGCAAAAGGACTGACTCAAGACAATGAGATAGACTCAAAACAAAACAAAAAACTAACTCGACACCCAAACCAGAATTTACAAAACTAGCATTCGCAGATGCTCCAAAATGCGTGCCAGACGCCACATCCAAAATACGCCGAGCGCCGCCCGCAGGTGGTTCACTTCCTGATTACATACTCGCAGTATCAGTATCCTCAAAATCCAAATACTGGGTAGTAACGGACTTGGCTGAGGTGGGCGGGAGGATAACTTCGTTGTCGATCAAGTCTTGCACCTCATGACAGAGGCGAAAACAATTGTCGGTAGCATGACCGGTTTGCTGGTGGTACGCACAGTACAAGGTAGCATCATGTGTAGTAGGGAGATTCTTTGGGGGAGGTTGAGGCTCCAAGGGTTTAAGATGCCCCCTTTCGGGAAGGATCTGAAGTGCCTTTGACAATGGCATATAGAGAGCGTGAAAGACCCTGCGCCCTCGGGGCAGGTACTTTGAAGGTTGAGTATTCTTGCTAGACGCACTAGCGAAAGGGTCGGCAGGCGCCGCCTTGGCTTTCTGATCTTTCCCAGGTGTAGGGCTGGGAGTGGAAGGAACTGTTCTGGCAAGATGGGGCCTATCCCGATTTCCTAACTGGCTTGTACTGCCTTCGGTTGGAGTGGGGAAAACATCATCCACAACCTTAGCTACGACTACGAATACTTGTTGTTTACTCATCCCCTCGGCTTTCAAAGCCTGGACTGTCCATAGCAGTTGTTCAATGGGATCGGCATCTACCTTCATTTTGTTCTTGCCTCTGGCCTCATCCTGATCGAGGGTTTGGGTTGATGTTGATACGTCATTGTTATAGTTGGAGGCCACCTCGGGTTGGCTAAGTTCGATCATAATCCGTCCCAACAGTGGGGGCTCCTGTGGTACAAAATTCCCGGCATACGGTGCGGCTGGTGGCGAAGCTGACATTCCGTAAGCGAGATCCGCCACGGACCTCTGGAGGTCACCTATCATTCCCATCAATTCGAATGTGGTGGGCTCACGAGCCTGATACAATTGGGGGGTCCAGACTGGGTGCGCGACAGGCGACTTGGGTGGATGCGGTACATCGACATTGGTCTCGCTTTGCAGAGTAATTCCTTGATCTAATGCGGCCATCATAACCACAATCTCCTCTGAATTCTGCGTCATGATAAGTCCGTTGTACTGAACGGTGACTGACGGATCAGATTTCTACCTTGCATCAGTAAGGAGGAGCACTAGCTATTCTGTATCAACTCTCTGAACTGAAAGGAAAAACAAGCAGCGTTTCAGCCCAAATGGATCAAACACAGATGTAGCCGAGAAATTGTACTCTACTACTGACCATTGTTGCCCGAAATCACTGCCCCCAAAATACTGAATCGGATACCCACAGGTATAACTGATTCTCATAAACTGATACTGGTGCCCTCAGGCCAGATACTCAAACTTGCAAACTGATATGTACGTTCCCTGTAGAGATGCACTCTAAAAGCATATAGCAAGTAAAGAGAGCCAAAACACCCCTATGGAGGGGTAGGGTTTCCCTGTCCTATTTTTGTCAGGAGCTAGGGTTTCACTATGCACGCAGCAATTTTCAAACAACCTAACATCGGGTAAGCAACCTGTCCTAGTTTGGAATAGTCACTATGGATTTCGATATGCACTAGGTCGAATGGTCGAAAAGGGTGCCCCGGTAAAACCGGGGTTTGTGTTCCCATATTGTCAGAGCCCACAACCAGTCAACCTTTATGGCATGCTTTGACAAAGTCAAGCCTACGACAAACCGTTCAGGAATGGCAAATGGCAAACACGGTGTCCTAGGCGCACCAATGCACATGCAATGCAAAGAGACACAAAAATGAAATCAAAACAGGATATCATGAGTTCGAGTCAAGCTCTCTAAAATCCCCAGCAGAGTGGCCAGAAAACTGTAGACGTCCCCGAACGCCCCGGGAGGATGAGTGCCGTTCTGTTCATATTGGGCTCGCCACAGTACAGGACTCTCAAATTGTCACGGTCCTAAATCTGAACCAAAGAGTCCAAATCTGGCAAATCGTTTTGGAAAATAGACTTTTAGAAAAGAAGTGCCAAACATGGACTGCTTTGCCAGATACAGAGTCGCCACCTAAATATTTTTTATGGGAGAATTTAGGAAACCCTGACTCGGTGCCAAAGGCCACGTGTCCGTCATCACCAAAGTTGCCTCAGCTCGGGAGCTTGGGTACGATTAGGGAAGGTCAGCTATGAGCACCCCCTCTCGCTCGATCCGAAGATTGGCCTCTACTAATCGTGATATCCGTTTTTGAAAACGTTATGTGTTCTTATTCCGGTTTTAGCCTAGAATTACTATGTTATGCGCACAGCAAACAAGTATAGACCAAATCGCCTAAATTGGAACAAAACATTTCATGTTTGTTTTGAAAATGGTTTGCTACTCGCAAGTAGGCTAAAATGCAAGTTTTGCCACCCTCAAGTGGGCTTTACAAAAGATGGTTTTGCCACTATCTAGTGGCCTTAAAACTCACAGTTTTAATACATTATTCAAATTTAGGTAATTCGACCTCCACCCACAAGCATTCAAGCAGTTATATCACATAAGAAAGTAGCCTCATGGTAAGCATGCTGTCATGGCAACACTCACACGCATGCAAGGATGCTAAAACATAAATGCTCACCGAGTACTCCAAGCCAAAATAGAACTAGTTAGTAATCATGTGCATGATCCTAGTTCATGTTGAGATGGCTAATGCAACACATACAAGATGCAACTACAATAGGCTCGGCTATCCTAATGATGGCATGTGAAATGCTGCAACTAACAGGTACTCAACTTGGAATTGAAATACAAGTGTAGTTTGTATAATGTACCGAGCCCGGTGCATGTAGGACAAATGTATGGATGCACGCATGCATAGCATAAGGTATGCTAATTTAAATATGCCCTAACACTAACCATCAAAAGTGGGTAAGTAAAAGGAAGAAAGAAGTGGGGGTTGGAAGACATGCACAGACGCACCCACACTTATTACAAGTTAGCCCTCACTCAGAGGGATTGAAAGAATAATACAATTTAACTAACTAACAAGCTAATTAAATATTACAGACCACCTAATTAATTAAGCAAATTAATTAATCTAATTTAAGCAATAAACAGCCGAGGGAAGAGGGTCCAATGTGATGCGTGCTCGATTCCGCTCGGAAGTCACTGCCATGCACAAGCTGCCTCTACTTTGACTGTTCTGCTTCTCTGAAGACTGCAGAAGTCCTAGGGTTGCTTCTCTGAGTGCTGTGGAACACCACCGGATGAGGGAATTGGTCACCGGCCATGGATAATGGTCACCGGCCACAAATTAATCCATCGGCCACTTATGGATGGCCGGTCGGCACTGTAGATGGCCAGCCGGCCAAATCTTCCTGCAGAATCTGTTTTTGACAGCAGTAGAGGGCAAAACATAGCATGGCAATGCATTTCAAGCAATGTATGCACCAATCACACCCCTTATCATATTCATGACTCAAAGGGATATGATTCTCGATTCTCGGACCACCAATTGCGCATTTCCATGCATGATGGCCAAGGAACCAGGTATGCATTTTGATATGGAATGCAATGCACATAATCAAGCAAAGGGGGCTGAACCTCTATCATACACAACTCAAGAGGTGAAGCATGCATGCCAATGCAATGAATCCTAGGTATGGAGGGTAGTATGCAACATGGCAATGCAATGTGTAATGTTGGTTAGGCACACAACCTAAGTAAAGAAGCATGTAAGGCATGAAGCAATGCAACCTACAAGTATGCAAGACACAATATGGATGTTCAAGCATGCAAGCAAGCATGTGGCTTCATTCAATCATGCAACAACACACTAGTATGCAACAACATACAAGGTGAGCATGCAACAACATGCAAAGGGGTGGACTTAAACTAATTTAGGCAGCCCTCAAACAAACCTAAAACAGTGGCCAAAATGATGCAACAAAGGCATGAAAACACACACACAAAATATGCATCAACAAGGGCCTAAACATGGAGCATAAGCCATCAACTCTTCAAAACATGAAAGGGATAGAAAATGCAAGAATATAAGCACATCATGAGGTCTGAAATAACATACCAAGTGATTCCAAACCACTGAAACAAAGCAAGGATGGCATGCTAGAGAGGCCAAAGCTTAAGGCATTCAAGAGGGATTGCATGGTAGCTATACAAAGCAAGACATGAATGACTCAAATGACCTAAAATAGTCCCTTAGCACATCAAAATATGCATGTAAGCTTCACAAAGCTTAGCCAAAACACATGAGCATGGTAGTCTAAATGTTATGCATGTATTTAGGCAAATCATGGCATTACAAGGCATGTATGCTAAGCAAGCATGGTGTACCAAAACCAACTAAAAACAGAGCTATATCATGACATAATAAGCATAAATATCAGTCAAGGCATGGCCAACATGAACCTAAACATGATGCTCACTAAAGAGGCAAAAATGGCCCTTTTCATGGACAACAAGGAGAGGGGGTGGCCCTCTCCTTCTTAGGACCTCAAGGTACCATCCTCATCATTGAAATCCCTCAAGATTTCAGTGGTGAGGAGGCCCAAACACAATGGTCCCGGAGCTCAACCGAAATGGCACAAAACAAGGGCCAAACAAGCCTTAAGAGGGGTCAAACAACCCCAAAGCTTAAAACACCCTTAAGAAACTATTTAGGGCAGAAAAAAACAAGACTTTTCTATGTTATATGCAAAGTCTAAAACAGCAAGCAAGGTAGGAAAAAATCTAGTGCAAGATTGGGAAATCTAAAGTAAGAATGTTACCCTTGAAGAACCCTTGAGGAACAGCAAGATCAACCACCTTCCTATGATCAAAACCAGTCCAAAAACTCAAGAACAAACCCTCTAAGCCTCTCAAGGTCGAAGTGTGGTGTAATGGTGTGTGTCTTAGTGCAAAACTAAGGTCAAAACACACTTTTCGGCCACAAAACACATACAAAAGAGGAGAGAGAGGGAAATATAGAGAGAGAGAGAGAGTGATGTATATCAGAATATATGTATAAGCTCTAGTTTTTTTTTTTCAACCCCCAACAATGGAGGAGGCGGGCTCTATATATAGACAAAACAAAGGTTTGAAGCTTCTCAAAGAAGCTAAACAAAAAAAGGGGTCAAAGGGGGCAAAGGGGGCAAGGCTTCCTGAGGAAGCTAGGACAGCTGGCAAGCTTCTTGAGGAAAGGTCAAGCTTCCTCAAGAAGCTTGGACCAAAAGGGTGCAAAAAGGGCAAAACAGCCACATGTATGCCCCGGGGCAGGTTTGGTGCATTCCAGCTGGCACAGCTGGCATGCACCATGCCTAAAAAAGGTAAAAAGGTGCTACCGGCCAGAAAAGGAGGTCACCGGCCAAACAGATGGCCGGCCGGTCATACTGAGTGCCGACCGGCCAATGGTATAATTCACCAATGGCCGGTAGCCTCAAAACATTGCCGGTGGCCTCAAACCAAGGCCGGTGGGTGTCAAGGATAGCTAACAAGCTACTTTCTACCCTCAGAAGCAAAAACACAAGTGTTTGGTGCAAAACCAAACACAGAACAGTCAAGTTGAGAGATCCTGAGGCAAGGCGCGTAGCCGAGACCTCCGGGAATTCAAAACAAAACACAAACATGAGTAATCACTGAGTGTTCTAGCGGTGACGTCCAAGTCTTGAGGACAGTCAAAAATGGGGTGTCTACAGTATGCACAAATTTATTACTTCATAAACGAGTCAATGTGGAAAAGCAATATTGCACTGTACCGACTGAGCTTCATGTGGATCAAGGTAGAAAGCTTATTCATCCTACACGCCAACAATGATTGAAGCACCAAGTGTACCACCAAGGATACCAAGGCTCTGGCAACACGTGAATATCGAGCTCAATAAAGGAATATACCTAATAGAATTTTAAAAACAAAATAATTCTGCTTAACATACAAGAGAACATTAAACCAAATAAGGTAAGAAAGGAATAGGACACATAAGTAACTTCAACATTTCTAGTTTTTCAACGATTATATCAGTGCGCACAACCCACATAGAACAATTTGCTTGAAAAAAAATTATGACACTGAATCATATAGATCAACATACCCCAGTAAACATATTAGGGGAGCCACCAATTCTCAATGCATGGCAAATAAACCCCTAATAGCCATAGAACAAGAAAAAAGTAACCTCGTAAAAAATATTAGAGTACATGAATACTTGCTACGATCAAAATTGTTTGAAAAATACATTGTAAAAATTGTGTGAAAAATGATGAGGCGAACAAAACAAATGATGATGAACATGGAGACAAGCATCAAAAATACCCAAGTACCAGGCGTTGATTTTGTCAAGACCAAGAACCAAGGGAACTAACAAAAGAATAGGTGTCCAATTAGCCTGGCCTTTTGAAAACCCGAAACAATGTCTAGAAGCATCCTTGATGCAAACAACTAGAGCTCCACCTCTTATCCCATCTTCATCGCCAGAAACAACATAAAGAGCCATGGGAAAAGACTGGTCTTCAAGTTCACTCTTCTCTCTCTTAAAGCGGATTAGAGATTCCCAAGTGTGACACGTGGCATAAGGGCCAACCCATGATCCAGCAACAAGGTCATAACCATTTCCTGCTTGAAGAGGCTCTAAATGCACTTCAAATTGTTGGTTGGGAACCTCATTCCTAAGTGAAAATTTGAAATTTTTTTGTTCACTTTGAACACCCTAAATAATCCCAATCTCATACTCACCCACCCCAACCATCCTTTGCCACTGTTGGGTTGCCTGTGTCACCGCCTTCTGATGCCTGACACCCCTTCTCATCTTTTGCTGCCACTCTCCTTCCTTTGTTGTTCGTTATCGCTTGAGATGTTTACAATCATGCTATTTCATATATTGTGAAATGCTTTGCAATTTGTAAAATATTAAAATATTAGTGTTTTGCTTGAGGTAGATAAAATGTTGCTTTATGAAATTCTCTTGCATGCCTAACAGGCTAACCTTAAAATTATCTTGAGAATTCATCAAGTATATTTCAAACACTTGAGTGACTTCATTCTTCTAATACTACATTACTTATGGTATTAATACTGAAATTGGTGTTTAGTACTATGCAAAACAAATACACCCATCTCTAATCCCGTCCTCCTCATCCTACAATTAAACACCTTGGTGGACTTACATGTTCTCTTCACACTCAAACTACTTTTAATATGTCAATCAAGCATGCCCTATATGTGGCCGGTGTGAAAGAATACAAAAATTTGAGTTGTAATTCAAAGATTGAATTTAGAAATATTCCAATATATAAACCTAAACCCACCTAAAATTGAAAATATTCAAGCGAAAATTAATTGACAATGGCAATTGAGAAATTTAATTACATCATCATAGTGTTTTTATAGTTTTGAAAGATTAAGGTTTGGACCTAAAAGGTAAAAAGGAAAAATTATTAAGAGGGGCCTTCCACCTTAATTCCAATTCTATCATCATTCTTAAGCTTTTGAAATCTTAATTCTAGCCACTTTCAGTTTCCACTACTACCACCTCCGACAACCCCTCTCTACCCTCCCCAACATCGCAACCCCCTTTTTTGTTTCTTTCCTTTTTTCTCTCTTTCACATGACTCTATTTGTCACTCACTCTAGAGTCACAGGAAAATTGTAGAGCCTAGGGAGAACATGTGGATAGGGTTCCATAGCAGATGGGCTAGGGTTTGGAATTAATAACAAAGGTGATTACATTAGGGTAAAATTTTAATAAAAAAATTATTAATAAGTGGAGGTCCAAATAGAAACAGACAAAAGGGATAATAATAGATTTACGCCTAGTAATTTTGTCACCGACTCACTCGAATAAGCCCATTGAATAGTATTTTAGCTTGGATCAACAAAAAGGAGCCCATTTTTAAGCTCCGAAACACACTTCTAAAAATAGAAAAGGAAATTTTTTGGCTCATTCGAGTTCATTTACATATACATGACAACAATTATATAAATATATCACATCAAACTCTTAACTAGCACTACTAGAAAACTAGTTTTTTGCGTTTATTTTTTTGCGACTTATTGTTTAACCATCACGCAAATATATATATATATATATATATATATATATTTGCAAGCCGAAGTAAATTAGAAATATCAAAAAAATCACTTTTCACTTGTCATTCATGTGCCCAATTTATTTTTTTCATTTTCTTTTATTTATTTTCCTTTTTACTTAAACCCCGGATTGTGTAAAATTTTTGCCATGGACTCTCATTTCCCAAATCTGATTTTGCTCGATCGTGATTTGGAGAATCCAAGAGATTGTGATCGATCGTGATTTCTCTCGCTCACTCTTCTCTCCCTTCACTTGTTATTTTACGAAGCACAGAGGAGAATCCAAGGAAGAGAAAGAGATTGAGGCCATATGATTTGCATCTCTTTTGATCTAAATCAGTTTTAGGCCTTTATGATCTAGATAGTCTAATTCAGTTGCTCTGCCCTAGTTCGTTAGATGATCTGATTTAATCTAATCTAATTTTATTGTTATGTTCGATTAGAGCTTCAATTTTAGAAATGGAGCAACGACCAAGGGCAATGGACAGGTATGGAGTTCTCTCCCACTCTCTTTCTGTAATCTCATCTTCTCTCCATTTTTGCTACTAGGGGTTTTTTTTAACAGATTTTACTAGTTTTTAGATTTTATTGTTGATTTGAATTCAGTTACTCTATTACATCGAATGTTTATTTGAACCTACTATGAATTGGAAAATGGAATTGCTCTTTATGTATATTGTTCTTCTTGTTTGTGAAATCAACTAGTTCCTATTGTCACCATTCAATCTTCAATTATTGCTACATTTGGTGAATTTTGTTGTTTTGTGAGTTCAATATATAGCATATTTGGATTGGTACTCATTTCGATTGATTGAAAAGTTTTGATTCCCAGATTTGTTTCGAATTTGCTGGTTCCTTGATTATCAGCAAGTTTGAATTTGTTGAGGCAAGAACTGGTAAATTTGAAATTGGAAGGTAAAATGTCCTAGTGTTGAAATAAAATAAGAATAATATGTGAAAAATACCTGTGTGTATAGATTTTGGAGTGATTTGGTACGTATTATATGTGAATGAGTGGAAGTTTGTGATAATATGTTGGATTAATTTCTGGATGTGTTGGCTCTTTTTTGATATTTGGTTGCTTTAATCTCTCTATTAATTTTTTTGCTTGCTCGGAATTTGAAGGAAAAAAATGGAAAATGTGATTTTGAATATTTGTATTTTGTTGCTTCAATCTCTCTCAATTTGCTTCTCTTTATCTCTCGTTCTCTTAATCTACTTATAAATACTTATCTAGCTTTCTCATATTCTATCTATGATTTTAGATCATTTATGATCTCTCTGTGGATCCTTTAGTTTGTAGACTTTGAGTTCAAGCTATAAGTTTTGTGATAAAAATTCAATCGAAATTCAAGCTGAAACCCTAGCATCTTTTGCACACTCAGCATGCCAAACTAGTGTTGCCACCATTTCTTCTTCAAGGTAAACTTCACTACTAAAGTTCGATTTAAGTTCATAATCGTGTATAGATGATGCAATATTAAATTCTAGGTTAGCTGTTTGGTGCTTTGGATTAGTATTTACTGGCAATACCAGATCAGAATGTGATGTATGTGTATCCATATATATTTGGAATTTTTTTCTCTATTATGTTTTTGGTTGTGGGTGTGACTTTTTGGTCCCATCACCAACTAATGAGTTTATAATATATTAACATTTGACTGCGTCATATTTATGGGTCAAAGTTAGATTGAGTTGAGACTGGTACATTATTAGCCAAGAGTTGTTAAAATCTAGATACATGTGTGGCAATAGTCATTTGCAACTATATTGTGGTTTTGATGGCCCACAAATGCTGCCAACAGTTTGAACTACCCCAAGAAACAATAGCTAATTCGAGGCTTCTAGGTAGATCTTGTTGTTATGAGGGCACAATTTGTGGCTTCTACAGGGGGTTTCACTGTTCTTGTTCTCTGGTTTTTTATAGGATTGTTGGAATATTGATGAAGGTGCATGCGTATTGTAGTGTTATGTAGTGATACTTCTTAGTGTTATAATAATAGTTATGTTCTGGTCTTACAACAATTCTTTAGATAAAATCACATATTTTGAATGAACATTTACCAAATTTGGGCTACGAGCAATTTATTTTTTGCAATTATTAATTTAAATGATGCACTCTCTTGTGAAAGATGTTTTCATTGAAGGAAAGAACTTTTTAAGTTATTGAATTCTATGATTTTTATTCTTTATGTTTTTGTTCCTTTACTGATTCAATTCTTTCATTTCAATTTGGCCAAGGTCAATATACTTCTGTCAAACTGCAAAATTATAATTTTGGTATTCAGTAAATGATCAACTAAGTGCGACAAGGCTGTTTTAGAATTTATTTTTATTATGCATTAGTATCTATGTTAGACGAATGGTTGAACAAAGTGGAAGTGGAAGCAGAGCAGCAAGAATTCAAGAGTTGGAAGCATCTATGTATTTTATATATAAAGACAACTATAGAATCATGGTGTTGTACTTGTAGTCAATGATATGTATTAAATTATTTTACTAGTGTGATACTGATGAATTATCTTTGATAAGTAGTTGAAAGAAAAACAGGATCTTTCTTAATTTCTTGCTCTAAATTCCAGGATCACATGTTGAGATTGGAAGCATTACTTGTAGCATTGTCATATTTTATATTATTGTGGCTTAATTTCCTGTATTCAATAAGGTATTTATTTTATTGTAGAAAATGAGTGTTAACTACTTCAAAGAGCATTTTTCTGCCATCTACTTGTAGCTTGTTTGACTAACTAGTTTCTTATAGTTCGAAAATTGTTATCTAACCAAGTGACTGCTAGATATTATCTTTTGTGTTGTTTAGAGTTTTTTGTTGCTAACTTAAATTTCTAGACTGCCGTCTGATTAGGAAATAGAAGAAATTAGGTACAAATTTAAGGGTGACAAGAGTCACAAAGTGTAGTCTAGTTTTTTAATTGTGTAATGTATTAATTCACTTTCAATTCTTTGTTATTATTTAGTTTCTTTGGTTTAATGGAAAGTATATTTTGAGGTTAGTGATGGTTCCGAGGAAAGAAAAACAAGAAAGTGTAGAAGAAGCGTTAATGTCACATGGTTTAAAAAGATAAAGAGAAACATGAGGCAGTTGATGTGTCCAATAATCACTTTTTTGTTCATAGCTTGACATTTTGTCTCTATTTTGCTCATAATCATATTGTTGGTGTTGCTTTGTATGCTTAGGCTTGTGAATTTTGACTGTTTAGCACCTAACTATCATCTGTCAGACTTTAAAATGAATTCATAGATATTATATAGATCATTGTTGCTATTTTAAAGCATTATTGAGCTCCATTGTTTCCCCAAGTTGATACTTGAGCTACATTGGTCTCTCTCTCTCTCTCTCCCTCTCTCTATCTCTCAAAGCAGTTGACGAAACTAGAAGATGTCTGTAATCTCAAAGTTGCTGCTCTTTTTATAGACTCTGTAATAAGACTGTGAAGGAGTGCCCTGTTTCTTGCAAGGATTCTTAGAATCAGAACTACTATAACCTCAAATGTTCTTTGTAATTGCAAGAGGTGGAAAACCTTTGTAGGTTTCTTTCAGGAACTCCTCGTTTTGGTTGCACTTTTTTTTGTTTTTTTTTTTTGTTTTTTTTTTTGAGGAAGGATAATTTTATTAAGGGAAGAGATGGAAAATAATGCATGAATGTTGTGATTTTTACAAAGATGTCTTTACATTTATTGTACATAATATTTGAATATACATATATATATATATATATGTGATTGTATGCAAATATTTTTTTTTCGTGACAATAACAAGATGGTCGCTAATACATTGTAGGCATTTTTTTAGCTTTTTTGCGACAACAAAATATTAGTTGCCATAAGTAGATTAGGTGGTCGCAAAAAGTATTTGCCACTTCTACATTCACGACCCTCATTTGTTGTCACATAGGCCGTCACAAAAGGTCTTTTACGACTGTATTTCTATTATTTGCGACGGCTTGTAGCGATCGTAAAAAGTATTTTTTTTTAGTAATGTAGCAAAGCTACTTAAAATGAAGCATTGCTCTAATAACTAGATAATTACTTCACCCATAGATATAGTAGAGTCTTATCAAAGGCATAATTTATAGACTTCAGTGTGCTCTAGACATTCGTGATGAAGTAGCAGTGAACAAGAAGAAGATATTAAGGAGCATGCTCAAAAGTATTTACAATTCTCTTCAGGTCTAGTCTGGCGACACTGCACGATTAAAGAAAGAAAAACAATTACAGTAATGATACATAGCCAGGGGTGAGCAGCAGATATATCGATCCGCCGCATTTTGGACGAATGCGTGATGACAAGCGGATAATTGCGGATTGATATTTTCCAACCTGCCTAGTTTTGGACGGATGGCGGATTTGAGGTTCCTTTGGCCCCAACCGAATCGCCAAACCGCGAGCACCCTAGTAATTTGTAAGACTCTGTTTTCAATTTATTTAAATATGCTGTTTGTGTTTTCAATTGAAAGCAGTTTAAATATTCTATTGAATATATTCTATTGAAAAAGAGTTTTAAATTGAAAAAAATAAATTTATTATTTATCTATATTTTTTGGTTTTTAAATCTAACTCTAAAAATAATAAATAAAAAAGATGATATATACTAGTTGGTTTTTGTTTTCAAAAACAAACATAGATGTAACAATACAGACGCACACAATCTCTACTACTGCTCTATTCATGGTTTTGATGGTTTGAATTGTTTTTATATTTTAAGAACCACAGATTGTAATAATTTATGTGAATGAGGCAATTTATGATTGTAATATGTGGATAAGGCATGCAGTGATTATGATATTCTAAAGTTTCAAACTTTTTTTATTTGGATGAGGCATGCAGTGATTGTGATACTTTTTTAAGTCATTAACTGTAATACTTTTTTTTTTTTTTTGAGGAAGTGCACAAGTTGAATTATATTGAAAATTTATAAAGTTTTAAACTACCAAACCGATTTGCATCCATCTGCAAATCTGCCAATCCGCTCAATTCACATTCGCCTGAGTGGCAGACGGATGTAGATTGATTTTCTCCAACCCGCCAAACTGGCAAACGGATGGCAGAATATTATAATATTCTAAAGTTTCAAACTTTCTTTATTTGGATGAGGCATGCAATGATTGTAATACTTTTTTAAGTCATTAACTGTAATACTTTTTTTTTTTTTTAAGGAAGTGCACAAGTTTAATTATATTGAAAAGTTATAAAGTTTTAAACTGCCAAACCGATTTGCATCCATCTGCAAATCTGCCAATCCGCTCAATTCACATTCGCCTGAGTGGTAGACGGATGTAGATTGATTTTCTCCAACCCGCCAAACTAGCAAACGGATGGCAAATTAGAGGATCGTGGCCGCAACCGACCCGCGTCCACCCTTGCATAGCTCTAAATGGAGCTCTAGTGAGGTGGGAGACAAAGAGAGTAGAGAGAGGAGTGTGGGCTCCACCTTCACATGGGCACTCTTCACATCATTAGAGTTGCATTAGAGCTCTCAAGCATTATTCAAACAATTATTACAAATATGAACAACCTCTCGACATTTTATATCTCAAATTACCCTAAAATGCTAAGTTAGGGAATAGAAAAAAAATTAAAAAAAAAACCTTTTCTCAACTATAGAACCAATCTAACTCTCACTAGAAGAACATAAATGTTACTTTTATTTTACAAATCATAATTTCTTGTAGCTCAACATTTGTAGTTTGAGTTTTATTTGATGGTGTTAATAATTTTCTTATAATTACAAACACAACGAAAGTATGAAATATAACGAGACAATAAGAATACTTTCTATCATTCATTTTAGGCTATGTTTGGATCTTATACTTGTAAAAAGAGGGAGTGGGGAGACATATTTGTGGTAGGGGAAATGCTGTTTCATTAACTTTTTCCTAAAAAAACATAACTTTTTGTGGGTGTTGATTTTTGACCAGATAACCAAACATGGAACTTAGCTGGAGAGCACCGGCAGAATAGATTGAGCCAACCACCTGCCAACAAGAAGATGAGAATACCGCGTTGGTTCGTCCACCTAGTGGCACTTCGATGATCAAGTCAGTCAACTTATCTCACAAGATATCATCAACTCAAATCAATGACTCACGGAATAAAGCACATATCTTAGACCCACGGGGGTGCCTCACTTTGATAATGATCAGTGTCCAACTTTCCCAAGAAGTCTTAGTTCATACTCTATCCTTTACAATGATAACATCTATCACAACTCACACTATTCAGATTACGATGAACTTCCTCAAGAGTCCCATCTCTATCTGAATAGGTAGTTTAATGTCATCTAGGACTCTAGTCATCTATCCAAATATCTCGGATTCCGGTATTACCACACCATATCTCGACACCATGGTTTGCTCACATGGCACCTCGGCTAACAAACTCGGCCACATGAACTACCTAAAAAATATGTCCCCATAACTGCCCCTAGGTTCTATTACCTCGGCAACCTAAGGTGATAGAACCTACATCGTTTCATCTTCTAACATGTCAGCTAAACAACATGCTAGAGATGCTCTTCAGACCAAAATCATGAATCGTCGGCGTAAAGAAACAAGGACTCAAATGTCCACTCGTCAAGAATCAGGAATCAATAATCAAGAACCAAGAACTATCATGTTCTATCTCATCCAAGTTTAACATCTCGACACAGATCACACTACTAGCGAAGATCATGACTTGTTAGTTTAAGAACATCATGATCCTAGTATCAACTCATAAGGAATCAAGAACAAATGGGTTTTGTCCAATCCAAATTCAATATCTCAACTAAAATCATTATCTCAACCAAGATCAACATATCTATCGAGATCATCATGTCAACCAAGATCAATCATTTCAACCGAGATCGCCATCTCAACCAAGATCAACATGTTTGGCTTGCCCAAAAGAAGCACTTTAGGCTTAACCTTAGTGCACCGAGAGTACTAACTACCTCGGCTTTTCTTACAAACTAACCAGGTCATGGCCAGTTTCGCCTTGTTTCATGCCTAAACATCACTAACTTAGCCAACTCTATCATCATGGCAGGTCTAAGCTGATCGTCATGTTTCATGCTAAAACACCACGAACTTAGTTCAACTCTGCCGTCATGGCAAGTCTAAGTTAGTTATCATGTTTCATGCTGAAACATCACAGACTTAGTTCAACTCTGCCACCATGGCAAGTCTAACTTATTCGTCATGTTTCATGTTGAAACATTGTAAACTTAGTTCAACTCTGCTATCATGGCAAGTCTAAGTTAATCATCATGTTTCATGCTGAAACATTGCTAACTTAGTCCAACTCTACCATTATGGCAAGTCTAAGTTAATCGTCATGTTCACCACGGGAACTTCACTTTAAGACTTTTTCAGTCTTATCTCACAATCATAAACAACATTCTGTAATGAACAAAGTCGATACTAGTATTTTATTAATACTTCGGCTAAGGTTATTGACATCATTAGAGCCGAGCTCCAAATTTTGTCAAGCCATATTCCAAGGCCTCGACAATCTCTTACTGTCGAGATCTTCTAATCTCAGGTAAGCTTTGTTTTATCTCAACTCTGATTGCCACCGGTAAGTTCTGATCTTTACAAAATTGTTCATCTAGGTCGAACTCCTATTTTCTCAGACCTACTCATCTAGGCCGAGATCTTATCTTCTACGATTTGGGATCTGGGATCTACTTCGTTAGGCTGAGCTCTTGGCTTCTCGAACCTATTTATCTAGGCTGAGATCTTGCCTTCTAGGATCTGGCTAGGATCTAGGATCTGCTCACTTAGGCTGAGCTCTTGTCTTCTCGGACCTACTCATCTAGGCCAAGATCTTGTCTTCTGGAATCTAGGTTCTGCTCACTTAGGCTAAGCTTTTATCTTCGCTGACATACTCATCTAGGCTGAGATCTTGTATTCTAAGATCTTGGATCTGCTCCTACTCATCTAGGCTGAGATCTTGTATTCTAAGATCTTGGATCTGCTCCTACTTACTTAGACTGAGCTCTTGTCTTCTAGGACCTATTCATCTAGGCTGAGATCTTGTCTTCTAGGATCTAAGATCCGGATGTGCTCACTTAGGCTGAGCTCTTGTCTTCTTGCATCTAGTCATCTAGGCCGAGATCTTGTCTTTTAAGATCTGGGATATGCTCACATAGGTTGAGCCCCTGTCTTCTCGGACCTAATCATCTAGGCCGTGATATTGTCTTCTGGGATCTGGGATCTACTCACTTAGGTTGAGCTCTTGTATTCTCGGACCAATTCATCTAGGCCAAGATCTTGTCTTCTAGGATCTAGGATCTAAGATGTGCTCACTTAGACTGAGCTTTTGTCTTCTCGGACCTAGTCATCTAGGCCAAGATCTTGTCTTCAGGATCTGGGATTTGCTCACTTAGGTTGAGCTCTTGTCTTCTCAGACCTACTCATCTAGGATGAAATCTTATCTTCTAGGATCTAGGATCTCAGATTTGCTCACTTAAGCTGAGCTCCTGTCTTCTTAGACCTAATCATCCAGGCTGAGATCTTGTCTTCTTGGATCTGGAATCCAGGATCTGCTCACTTAGGCTGAGCTCTTGTCTTCTCGGTCCTATTCATCTAGGTCGAAATCTTGTCTTCTAGGATCTAGGATCTAGGATGTGCTCACTTAGGTTGAGCATTTGTCTTCTCGAATCTAGGCATATAGGCCGAGATCATGTCTTCTAGGACCTAGGATTTGCTCACTTAGGTTGATGTCTTTTCTACTTGAAGGTCGTCTTTATCTCGTCGGGAGCGCTCATGCCCCTTTATCTTTGCATTCATCCTTTCTGGAAAGGTCTTCATTCTATCAATGTTGATGCATTCTCCATCCTTTCTGAATTTGTATTCGCCGACACATCGATCTTGCACGATGATGGCCATATATTCTAACTAAGTTCCCACAGACGACCCCAAATTATGGGTGTTGATTTTTGACCACACAACCAAATAGGAAACTTAGCTGGAGAGCATCGACAGAATAGATTGAGCCAATTACCTGCCAACAAGAAGATGAGAATACCGCGGTGGTTTGTCCACCCGAGGGCACTCTGACCATCAAGTCAGTCAACTTATCTCACAAGATATCATCAACTCAAATCAATAGCTCACAGAATAAATCACATACCTTAGACCCACGGGGGTGCCTCACTTTTATAATGATCAGTGTCCAACTTCCCCTAGAAGTCTCACTTCATGGGACTCTATCCTTTACAGGGATAACATCTATCACAACTCACGCTATTCAGGTTAAGATGAACTTCCTCAAGAGTCCCATCTCTATCCAAATAGGTAGCTTGATGTCATCTAGGACACTAGTCCTCTATCGAAATATCTCGGATTCCAGTATTACTGCACTATATCTCGGCACCATGGTCTGCCCACATGGCACCTCAGCTAACAAACTCGGTCACGTGAACTACACCAAAAATATGTCCCCACACTTTCTATTTCAAGATCCAATCGCATCCATAGAAAAATAAATCAAACTAACTGGATTAGTTTCAATTCACTTAATCCTCGTGCAATTTCTACAACAATCATAGCTATCCTTCATTGATAGCCCAATACAGATATTTCTAAACAGATATAAAAATTTCTCAACAGATATATTATTCAAATTTCCATGGGTGGGAGACAGCACGTGTCCACCTCCACCATTTACATCTAAAACCATCCAATTTCACATTACCATCATCAATTTCAATTATTTATACAAAATAACAATTTGACACATTTAGGGTAAAACTCCCATTTCCCAAGTATCAACCCAGATGGCCCAAATCAAATATTTGGCTACAATACAACCTCATATTCAATCCCATAACCATTTATTTCACATTCACTTAGAAACACCTCTTTTTATTTCACACCCAAACCCTAGGTTTGCTCAAACTATTCCCAAATCCCACCATTGTTACACAATGACAAATAACTAAGCTAAAAATCATATGAAAGTGTAGAAAATCCCTACCTCAAAAAGAGAAGACGAGCCAAGCAAGAGTGAAACTTCAAAGATGCCCAAATCCAACTCTATTCGGATCAAAATGACGATCTTAAGATTGTCTACCTTTCTATCAAAGGGATTAGGGTGAGGAAATCACTAGAAGTAGGTGAAAATGTAGAGAGAGAGAGAGAGAGCGTGCTTTAAAGAGAGAGAGAGAGAGCCTCAACTTTAGGTTTTAGGGAGAAAAGATCTGAAAAAGTGATATAAAAAGTCATTTTCACGATCTGATATACGCACAGTCTGCTGGAGCGGAAGGGTTGATGCCCAAGCGTCAGACACAAAAATGTTGTTCCACTCGAGTGCAATAAAGGCCGCTCGAGTGCGAAGACACAATAAACAAGAAGCTCACCGCTCGAGCACAAGAAATGACCCTCGAGCGTAGAAAACACACATCCAGTAGTTTTATAGACAACAGACCAATACTCGAGCGCAAGAAAGACCGTTCAAGTGCCACCCACTCGAGCACAGGAAATGTCGCTCGAGAGTAGAAAACACTCTCCTAGTAGTTTTGTAGACCTGCAAAGTACTGAGAGTTCGCAAAGCCCGCTCAAGCACGAAAAGTGCCGCTCGAGCAGATCAGCAAAATTTGCAAAGCCCGCTCGAGTGCAAGAACGGCCGCTCGAGCGGAGGAGCAAAATTCTGAGCAACACAAGGTTTTAAAAACAAGTGACCAACCTGCCCAAACACAACCACAACAACCCAAAAGCCAATTTCAAAGAGATACAAGAGAAGAAAGAGTAAACAACAATATGAAAACACTAAACCTGAGTCCGGAATATCACGAGAGTCGGGTCAAAAATTGGGATTGCTATATGTATCATATGTTATCCTTTCTTGTGAGTAATTGAAGAAGAAAATGAAATTGACATCAAGCATTGTGGATACAACACTTTAATTAAAGTTCACAGATTTTATGAGTCAAGTTTGAGATGTTTTCCATCAAGATCTTTAAAACATAAAATTGCTAAAAAAGTACTCTATTGGTTATTAGGGGTGAGCAATGGATATTCTGATCCGCCCAAACCAATTGAACCGAACCGATCAGTCACATTTTGGACGGATGCGTGATGATGAACAAACGATTGCAGATTGATTTTTTTCCAATCCACCTAGTTTTGGACGAATGACGAATTTGAGATTCCTTTGGCCGTAACCGAACCGCCAAATTGCGAAAATCAACTTAAATTGTTTTTAAATAAAAAAAGTAATAAAATAGTTTTGATAATTCATGGTTTTCTTATATGTATTTATTATTGGTATTTGACAATTTACTTGATAATCTTTTAGTTATGTTGAGTTGGATTGTTATAAATAAAAAAAAAAAAAAGTTGACAGGTTGTTGTGTTATGTTCAAAATTTGTAAAAGGTTAAACCACCAAACTAATTCACATCTATTCGTCAATCCGCTCAATCCGCATTCGTCAATCTGGCAGACAAATATAGATTGATTTTTTTCAATCTATCAATCCGGTGGACGGATGCGGATAAGATTCATATATATATATATATATATATTATAAAAGATGACATTAGATGATGTCAACATAGTTGCTTTTTGTAACAAATATCACCTAATTTTCTCTCTCATATACCACTCCTCCACCACCACCATCACAATAAAAAAAAAAAAAAATTAAAATATACAATTTAATAATAAATTTTAAATTTTATCTTATACATATTAAATACTTTATTTTTTATTCAGTAATTAAATTTTTATCAAATAGCTTTTCAATTTAAAAATTAATATTTACTTTTTAATACTTAATTTTCAATTTTCACCTTTATTTTACACGACCATAGAGAGGAGGTTAATCTTTTTTCAATTTATAGTTTAGATGCTTCCTGTTGCAATATATATTAATCTATAGGGGACCTTTCAAATGCACTGCATAAAATTCTTTGAAAACTTCGTATTTAATAAATTTTATAATAACGATTATACCCTTAATAATATTTAATAAAATAAAATTTCTCTATTAATGTTGTTGCAATAGTAAACCATATCCTCAATAATAAGAATGAAATCTATTGTAAATCTTATATATTTGTGCGAGTTCTTAAATACACCCTTTTAATATAAATAAAAAAAACACAATAAATAATGTGTAAATTAACAAAATTGTCCATGTGAAGTTTGTTAAAAGTCTCATTTAGTTTACTTTTGAATATTGTACTACTTCTGAATTTCCCTCTCTCTCTCTCTCTAAAGAATTTTTTTTCATATATTAGTATTATTTTTTTATCTTTTAAATGCATCTATTGGTCGTTTTATTTTGAGAATATTTCATTTATAGCCTCAGTTATTTCTAAAAAACCAATCACCGCAATCTTTTTAGTTATATAAATTTTACATTTTGAACTATTCCAACATTTACAATCAATGAAACTGTTGACATGGCCTTCTAAACTTTTCTTTGAAGAGAAAATAGATGAAATAAATAATTGGATAGAAGGCCAAGAGAGAAGACGCTGGAGAGCCTCTCTCTAGGCTATTTTTAGTGCCCCTCTGACAACTTTTTGGCCCATCTCTGGCGAGCTTCCAAAATATTTTCAAAGTGTAGATCTGGATTTTTTAGGCCTAGAAAGAGGAGTTTGAAACTTTCTCTCCAATTTTGGCATAGATTTTTAGATTTTCGATATCCACAATAGTTCCCTCTTCTCTCAATCCTCCTCCTACATTGTTATGGGTGTGCTTTCTCTTCAACTATAGCATCTGGCAGTGACCAAAGCACGAGGTCAACGTCGACGATGGGTATGATATAGATCTTACTTTTCCAAACCACATCTGTGATAAGATCAATAGATCATAGTTATTTTTTTTGACAATTTTGTATTTTGTTGGTTGTAGTTCTTGTTAGGTAATAAATTGTTTGTTTGGTCGTTTAAGATCATTTTTTTTATTTTTTATTTTCTTGATCGGTATGTTTATATGTTGTTTACTTTTATTTTAATATAACCGTTTTATAATTTTCTTTTAAAAAAATTAATAATAATTGGATAAAATGAGTGAAGTATTAAATTTAATTAAAAATAAATAAGAATATGTAATTATTTTTTATCATTGGACGAAGAAAAAAATTAAATATTAAAATAATTCGGAATTTACTACCATGCAAAACAATCACAAAATAGAATAATGCAATAGGACCTAAATGTTCCTCGCTTCCAATCCTTTCTTCATTATTCCCTTATTCTCTACAATGAAATTGGACTCATATTCTGTCCACATTCATTCTCCCTTTTGAGTTGTATTTAATTGAGAGATTTTAGAAGAAATTTGAAAAGAAAAAAAAAATAGAATAGGTGAAATATAAATAAAATACACTTACACTTTACCTAATTTTACACACCATTTCCTTTTCCTTTTCTGAATTTCCCAACCAAACACAACATTAATACTATTATCAAATGTGCCTGGGTAAGCAACGGGTGTGATTGAATAAAAAATTCAAGTTCTAATTCAAACATCGAATTTAAAGATATTCCACCGTATAAAGTTGAATCAACTAAAAATAGTAAATATTAAAGGAAAGATTACTTGATAGTGGCAATTGAGAAATTTAATTACATGACAGTGGCAAAATTTTTAGAATTTCAACACACAAAAAAAACACTCCTAAAAAAAAATACAAATTGTTAGGGCTAGAACCCAAGGAAAGAGAAGGAAAAACTTTTGGCTCATTCTAGTTCTTTAGATATATATCATGTGTAATTGAAACAAGTAAAAATAAAAATAAATAAATAATTAATTAATATCAAAATATATGTGCTTCTCAAATGGTAAAACCTTTAT
Organism: Camellia sinensis; assembly: GCF_055761805.1. Lineage (NCBI taxonomy): Eukaryota > Viridiplantae > Streptophyta > Magnoliopsida > Ericales > Theaceae > Camellia > Camellia sinensis. The sequence continues at coordinate 92,622,045 of NC_138965.1, forward strand.
TTTCTAAACTCAAGATCAAAGTTTCGAGTCTTGTGTGTTTTCTTTGTATAACTGTTTTGTTTTAAATAGAGAAATGACATGTGGCACAAGAAGAAACAAGAAAAAGACTAAGACACCAAACTCAACCTTCACTTAATAATAATAATAATAATAATAATAATGTAGATAGTATAGATATATCACACCAATTATATAAACTAGCAAAACTACTTAAAATGAAGCATTGCTCTAATAACAAAATAATTACTGCATCTATAGATATAATAGTCTCTGATTAGAAGGCATAATTTATAGACATCAGTGAGCTCCAAACATTCATGTAGTAGCAGCAATATTAATTAGGAACTTGCATAAATTGGGAACACTTGTTGCGAAAATGTTTACAGCTCTCTTCAGATCTATTCTAGCAGCACTGCACAATTAAAGAAATAAATCTGAACAAGCTCTTGAATATGTAACACTAACTACAAATGTAATGGTTATTTATACAATTCAACAAAATTGAAGATACAAACCTAAGCCTTCGGATATTGACAAGGACATTTTATATCTCAATATCAATTATCTTGAAATGCTAAGTTAGGGGATAGAAAACAATTTTTTTTTTTTCTCTCGAACCAATTTAACTCTCACTACATGAACATAAATGTTACTTTTATTTTACAAATCATTTTTCATGCAGCTTAACGTTTCTAGTTTATGAGTTTCATTAGATGGTTATAACTAAAAACGTAATGCAAGTCTAAAATACAATGAGAGATTGAGAATATTTTTATCATTCCTTTTAGGCTATGTTTGGATCTTAGATTTCTGAATAGAGAGGGAAAAAAAGAGAGATTTGTGGTGGGGAAAATGTTGTTTCATTAACTTCTCCCTAAAAAAACATGGCTTTCTATTTCATTAGTTTCTCCCTCCACAAATTCCCACAAATCCAAAATCCAAACACAGCCTTAGGAAACTAAATCAAACTAACTAGAGTATAAAGAAAACAAAACAGATGAGAACAATAAATAATGCCCACATATTAATCAATATCCATAAATCACAAATGAAAAGGGATCATACATGACATAGGAAATAGTTCATATTTTACTTGATTTAAAAAAAAAAGAAAAGAAAAAAAAGAAAAAGAAAAAAGGAGTGGGGGACCAATAGTAGCAATCTTTGTTGGGCATGGCCAAAGGAGCCACACCTCACTGAGAGGCTAGACAGGAGGGACCTAAACAGGCCCGACAAAGAGGAGGTATCACACATACAAGGGGAATATGCAGGCACTTCCTCAAGACAAACTTGACCCATAGCTTGACCCCAGCCCCATCAGTGTCCTAGTGAAGTAAAGTTAGAAACACAGGTGGCTTGTAACAACCCTCACTTCAACTTAGTCATACTTGCATACATTTATGTATGATCTTGTTTTGTTACATGCATTTGCAAACCCTGTCTTGTTTTGCTTGAGTGTTACTGCATGCTTTGTTCTTGCCTGGTGTGTTGCCGAGGTCATCTTAAGTCTAGACACCTTGGAACCTTTCTACACTTAGAACTATTTTGGAACCACTTCAGTTGACCTCCACCTTCACCCTGGCATATTGGCCGAGATGTCATCATCTAGGCCGAGGTGTGCGTCACCTAGGCCGAGATGTGCAACATCTAGGCCGAGATGTTATTATCTAGGCGTTCCAGATCCTTGATCCTTGCACTTAGTGATTTTTTTCCTGGAATGGTCTGACCTAGACCGAGGTGTGGCATATCTAGGCCAAGGTGTGGCACAGCTTAGTCAAAGGTTGTCCTTCCAAACCGATGTCGTCGCCACCCTGCTTGTCGAAGCTTTGCCCTTAGCCGAGATCATCACTTGCCGGAGTGCTTTTGCCGTCTAGCTTGTTGAACACACTTTGTCATGGTCTTGTCTTGTCAGTCAGTCACCTTTTTTAGTAGAGCCAATCAGTCGATGCCACGTGTCCCAGCAAAGGGTTAAGTCAGTGACTGTCGAGCAAAACATATCATTTTGTATCAAATCTTGTCTTTTAGAGAGAGAGGCTCTAGGAAGGAGAAGGAGAAGTTTTGAGTGAGAGAGTGAACTTCCAAGCTTGATCGTTGGAGTTTGGACCCTTAGATTCGAGTTTTGAGGTTAGAATCTTAACCTACTCTTGTTGTTCTTATTGATCATCTAGCTGCATTGCACGATCAAACCTGTTCTGCATGTCATGCATTGATTTAAAGTTGGTTTTAGAAAGAGAAAATGGTTTTCATGTGCTCTTGAAGAAAAGCCTCGTTTGATCCGAAAGTTTGCATTAAGGTTCATGTTTTGTGTTTGTTTTCATAAAATCTTCGAGTATGGGTACCCAGGTTCATGATTTCGGATTCTTAGCATGAAATCTCAGATTTTGTAATAGCAAGTTTTAATCTTTGCATTCATCTTCCTCATGTTCATGTTCTTCATGTTCGTCATATTCTTCAAGAGAGGGAAACCCAGATTTTCCCGACTTCATTTCCTTGAATGTGGCCATCGAGGCCACACCTCAGCAAGGAGGTGTGGGACCTCGGCCTAGACCTGGTAGTTGCCCAGCATGTTTTCCAGAGATAAGAAACTGTGTTTTGATTTGATTTGACTTAGTTTTTGAAGAATGCCGAGGTTATTTGCATGCATGCAAGACTTGTTTTGAGAAGTGCATTCAATAGACTTTGCCATGTGTTTGTAGGACTGGGACTTGCCTTGGCCCCGACGTTTGAAGAACAATGTGAGTGGTATTTTTAATAAAGCTATGTTATCAATGTTTTGATGAACTTTGCTTTGCTTTGTTTTGAAAAGTATTTGTTAAGCATGAATGATTGTCCCTATTTTGTATATCAAGCGTTATCTTGTTTTGATGACCTTCTCGGAAAGTCCTTAGTGCCAGGGGACTATAATGCAACTACACATCTTGTTTTGAAAGTCGTTAGTGCCAGGGGACTATAATGCAACTGCACATCTTGTTTTGAAAGTCCCTTGTGCTAGAGGACTCTAAACTTTCGCAGTACTCTCGTGTTAGGGGGCTACGGGCGCTTGTAACATAGGCCCCTTGTGCTAGAGGACTCTAAACTTTTGTAGCACCATTGTTTGAGATATCTCCCTTGCTTTGTCTTGTTTTGCCACTGACGGTTTACCGCGTGGGTTTGTTTGTCTGGAATGTCATCATTTGTAATATGTTGATGCTAGTAAGCATCCCTTGAAGCTTTGAAGATTTGTTACATGGACGAGGTCCATCCCTTGTTATATAAAGTTTTGACATGTATTGTTTGAAAAGACTGCGGCTATTATTCATGCAAACCCTTTATTATTTATATCATTCACTGAGTATCCAAGCTCACCCTCTCTATATATATGTAGGTGATGAGAAGAAGGCGGTGAGGCCTAGATGTGATTCACGAGCTTGTTTTGGATTTTTGTTATGTCGGCTTGACTTGTATTTACGTTGGCAGTCTTGAAAATTATGCTTCTCGACTTGTAATACTTGTATTTTGCACACGTCAGCTTGAGAAGCCTCTTGATCAAGATGTAATAAGTACTTTACTTCATTTGTACTAAGTTGTAACTCATGTGTAGATGTTTGCCATTTCATTTGACTTACGCACAGCTCTTATGGAGTAATCTGATTTGTATGTATTGCTTCTGTACTTGTGAGCCCCATATATTTATACTATGTTGTGTGTGGATTTTGGAAATTGGCCTTCGGTAATCTCGGATTATTGGCCATCACGGCACCATCCTACTAGAGGCGGTTTGGGGTCGTGACATGGCTGGAAATCACGTCGCCCTCATGGAGACTTGAACGCAGAGCTACTTGCTCACCAAACCCATTTGGAGTGAGCTCCCGCCCTTACTGGTAGGAAAGAGTTCATATAATCCATGCTTAATAACGTATTAACCAAATGCAAATGGATTTTGGTTCCTTCTTTTAGCAAAAATATTAATTATTTTACCTATGATTTTAAGCAAATTATAAAGAATAAAACGGCTGATTCATGTTTTGCCTTATGAATTGAAATCCAAGTTACTGTATAATAATAACATGGATGTTAACTAAAGAAGATGATGAAATTGACATCAAGCATTATGCTGGATATACCGCACTTCAATTAAAGTTCACAGATTTTATGAGCCAAGCCCAAGAGGTTTTCCATCAAGATCATTTAATCATAAAATTGCTATAAAAAAATAAAAATAAAATACTCTTATGGGTTACTATCCTGAAATAGACACACATTTTTAGGGAATAAGATTCAATATATATTTCACAAAGGAGGATGACATTAAATGATGTCAACATAGCTACTTTTTGCAACAAACATCACCATATATTTTTGTTTCTCTCATATTTTGAAAAAATCCTAGAACATGTGTGAAAGCCTAGTATAATACATTAAGCCACTCAAAAATGTAGTTTCCTTGTGACGAAAATTCTTTTAGCCATTCTAATACAAAGTTCATCAGCACCAATGTCAACATAAGATGATGTATGTAACCGAATACCCACTCCATCTACCCCTCTCCTCCCTCCCTCTGCATTCTCTCTCCACTCAATCTTTTGTTTTGTTCTCTACCTCTAATTTTTTCCCCTCTCTCCATCTCTTAATGAAAAAAAAATGCCTCTTGGCACATTTGTACTCAGATACTGATTGGCTATTATATTTATAGGTAAATAATAAGATGAATAAGAGAAATGAACGATTAGTGTGATAAAAATTTTGTCTTCAACATTGACACTGATTCTTGATTCATAGGATTGAAATAGATAAAATATTTTGACCATCAAACTCAATAGACAAGAACAAAAAGAAAAAAACAAAAACAAAAACAGAAACAAAAAAACTTGAAATGGGATTCAAATTAAGAATGTAAACCATATGATTCAATTCAACCATAAACTATATACTCCATATTATTCATTCTCGAGTACAAAAAGCAAGAAATGGTTATTGTAACACATGAACAGCTAACAAGTTTCTAAAATAAAACAATATTTACCTCCGTATATCTCATAAGTTATTCTGCACATTAAGGGGTTAGTTTCACTTTGATACTGCTAGTACTCTTTCCTATTGGCAAAACCTTTAGCAATTGCTTCTCTCTGCTGAGATTCCTCCCAGTCTGCATTAAAAATTATAGCGATCCCGATTTTCCCTTCCTTATTTACTGTATTCCGAACTCGTTTCCGTTGAGGATTGTTGTCATCTGTATTTCATTTTCGTCCTTTAATGCTTTGGATTGGAGTTTAGAAATGTCTTGGGCGTGTTTCGAACAGGTTAGTTGAGCTTTAGTCCCATTTCTTGTTGCCCAGATTTTTGGTGGTCCGCTCGAGCGGAGTTTGCACACCTTCAGTAGTTTGTCCATCTACAAAAATACTACAGTTGTATTTTTCACACTCGAGCGGGTTTCCTTAAGCTCGAGCAAGTGTTCGATGTCTGTAAAAGTACTGGAAGAGTGTAATCTACGCTCGAGCGGGTTCCTTTTTGTGCTCAAGCGGGTGGTGTCTTGTTTTGGGCCTTGGCGTTCGAGAGGGTATTTTTGCGCTCGAGCGGGTTAAGTTTTTGTGTTTGACGCTCGGGCGTCCTATTCTCCGCTTAAGCGGGTCATACGTATATCAGTTGGCAGCTGGGTCATTTTAGATCACTTTTTCAACTCTCACTCCGTCTCTTACTTTTCAAAACCCTATTTTGAGAGCTCCTCTCTCTAGATCTCAACTTCTCTCTAGGGTTTGATCTAGTTTGAGTAATCTTCTACCTTAGTGTCTTTGTAAAAAGTGTAGAGCTTGGCTTGGGCTACATTTCCATCTGAAAATCTCTTGGTTTGGAGCACTTCGAGTTTTCTTCAACTTCTCCATTTGGTCTCATCTTTTGAGGTAGGGTTCACTACTCATATTTATGGTCTTTGACATAAACTTGTTGTCATTTTGATGTAATGTTGAAATTGGGTAATTGTGGGTGTTAGGGTTTCAAATATGAAAAGAGAGGTTTTGTTCTTTTGGCCAATACATGTGTATTTGGGTCCTAAAATGAGATTGTGGTTGTCTAAGGATAATATTTGGACCTTTGGGTCAATATTGAAAAAGGGGGGAAATGCCATATTTGGGTTTTATTGGGTCATTAGTATAATTAATGACTTTCATTGTGAAATAGTGAAGTTGGGAAGTTATGAGAAAGAATGGTGGAGTTGGATTGATTAATCACTCACTTTTAAAAACATTGATAATTTATCTGTTGATGCATTTATTATCTGTCTAGAAATAATTGCTTTGGGCTATCGGTGGAGGATAGTCGTGAGTGTTGTAGACACTGTATGTTGATTAGGGAAAACTGAAACTAATCACATTGAATATGTCATTGAATATGACGATTGGAATAATACATTGAATCTGTGTATTGATTAATCGTGTATATGATAATTGTTTATATACATTGTTTTGTGTGGGAGGAGATAGGGGATGTACTCCATGGTTTAGGGAAAGATAGGGGATGGACTCCTAAACCGGATGTTATTTGGGAGGAGATAGGGGATGGACTCCATTGATACAGCAAATATGTGTATCACTTATGAAGTATGGAAGTGTTTTAATATGACATCGATACAGCAAATATGTGTATCTATTGTGAAGTATGGAAGTGCTTTGATATGAGTGTTATCTCATTTGAAAATGAATTGTGGATAAAGGAAATGTTTTAATAAGAGATGTAATCTCATTTAAATTGTTTGGGCAGGTTCTGAGCCATGTTTATAAATCGAAATTGTTAAGTGAAATGAACATGGACATATTTGTCTTGGGATTGAATGGGGTTGTAAGTTGGTTGACTAGTGTTAACATTTATCGAATGCTCATGTTTTAGTCATTGTTCATATCATGTTTAGCATATCTCTACTAGGCGTTGGCTCACCCTATATGGGACATCATTTTCAGGTGCAGGTGATATGCCGCCTCCAAGGACTTAGCTTGGGAGTTTTTAGAAGCTGAAGGCTTACTTTTGTAATTATTTTGTGTATTACCTGTAATTCAAGCCAAGGGCTTATTTTGTGTTTTGAGTTAGTACTCTCATTTTTTGTGACCAAGTGTTGGCTTGGAAAGTTGTAAGCCCGTAGGGCATTTACTTTTGTTGTCAACATGTAATACCTTTGGATTAAATACTCTGATGAATGGAAATATGTTTATTTCTCCTATCTTTAAGGATGTCACGAAAGTATGGTTTATGGGTGTATTTTGAGGGAGTTACAAAAAGTAAGAACTAGAACATCTTATCCAAATATATGTAACTAAAACATGCTAGGTAAATGATAAATATAACACTGAGGTTTATCATCAGGACATGGGAAATTATAAAATTAAAAGAAAGTGTAATATTACCTAATTACCTTCCAGTAGCAAAATAAATTTATCATAATACTCTCATCTCCATCACCTAAACCCCACATCCACCCTCTCCTACCACCCAACCCCTCTATACACTTAACTTACACCCTTTGGCAGCGGTGGAGGACAAAGCTACAACAATTTCTATCTTTATTACCATCTTTCTCTGCTTATCCTCAATCCCTCTGTTCTTTTCATTCTCTCCCACTTTATCGTACCAACATCAACAATGGGTTTAATCAATGCACTTTTCTTATGAGATGAAGTTGGAACAATAGCTTTGTGTTTCTTGGGTTGCAAGTCTTTTCCATGGAATGTCGAATTAGAATAAAGAGCACCATCAAGTGTCACAAAGTGGGTTAGTGGGTTTTGATTACCACACTATCAAACTAGAATCCACAAATTGCTAGTCCTATTGCCTTTCAAATTCAAAACCCATCAGCCACAGGTTTCAAAAGTGATAGACCTTGAACTGGTACAGCTCCACTTAGCATTTACACTATCATTGAAGTGGTTGTACATCATTTGCTTGGTGTAGCAAAGTCATTACAATGGTTGCCCCTTTAGAGATTTGGGTCAGATTGCTTCTGAGTTGAGGTGAGATTCTAAGCACTCAGTTTGAAAATGGTTGGTTTTGTACATTTGTATCAATAAATAACGAGTTTTTAAGACCACACTATTTCTAAGTCGTTATTTCCCTCCCCAAGTGGCACAAATGCTCCACCTCAAAAATGGTATTTTCCTATGCTTCTTTCTCTTACACCTGATATGTTACTACTAGCTAAGTGTAGGGGATACATACACTCTGGTAGTTAGGAGGAGAAAGCTACAACAAAAGAGAAGAAAGCTAGCAAGTATACTCTACTAATCAATGTAATCAGGTAGGAATAATTAATTACCCTTAATGTTTCAATTAATATAGATATATATAATATAAAATTTGGGGGCTGAGTTGTGAATACATTTGTGCTGTTGGTGACTAGTTCAGTGTGGGTTTCGAGAAGCGAGTGTGCTGCGTTTTGGAAGTGTAGTGGGTTGTGTGCTGCATTTTGGCTGTGAGGCTTGTTTTGTGAACTCTGTTTTCATGGGACAAGGGTGGAGGCTATACATTGCATTCGCAATTTTCAATCATTGGTAGAGTTATATAAAAATGTATAAGTGAGTGTACAAAATTAAAATTATATGAAAAGGTCACTGGATTATCTAGGGGGATGTGGCTAAGAGCGGAAGAGAATAGGAAAGAGACAGGGAGAGATAGGAGCTATGGGTAAAATAAATATTTGAAAAAATATTGTTAACATCACCTAATTTTGTTAGTTGACCTAATAGTTATGAAGAAGAAAATTGTAATGTGATTTGAATCCTCGAAGGGCAGGATGTATTTTCCATAACCACAAGGAGTGAATTTATAATTTACCCAAATATTTTCTAAATGAAAAGAAAAAATTAATAAATAGGAGTAAACACCAATATAAAATTTTTGACAACTTTAATTGGAAGAAGACAAATAAAAAATAAAAAATAAAAGAGCGTGAAATCAAGAAGGTCATACTTACCCTTGTGTTTTTCAGCCATTCTTCAAAGACTTGGGTCTACATACATGATGCATCATAAAGATAGCTGTAAATAACTTAAATATGGCATCTATAAAGATCAAGTGATAACACATTAGGCTGCTTGTGCCATCAAAAAAATGTCAGTGACTACCTAAAGGATGAGAAATTTCAATTGCAGCATAGGGTGTTAACACACATAGAAACAAGCTTTTCCAAATTTAAATAATAAAATAAAATAAAAAATCAGCCAACCCATCGATAATGGAAAGTCTAGAATTACAGTTAGTAAGTTACAGTTATGAGAATAAGCTCATTTTAGTTTTCTCTTCCAGCCTTCCACGGAGGAAATGAAGGCAATTTTTTGTGTTTTATGTCTCATTTTTCTGACATTTTTGTTTATTTTGACGCTTATATAATGGTGCTAACAATAAGAAATATAAGTTTTGCAAAATAAACAATAGGGGAGTTACATTTTTTAAGAGTAACAGGAAAGGTAGAATTTAACCTGAAGCCCACCACCCGCCTCCCTTACAAGTAATAAAATTTTACTAGTGAAATGGGGCAATCCAGTAGATAAGAACAATGCAGGATAATCATGTAAGATCTGATAAGGAATTACAAAATGAAATTCATACAATTAAGAAAATGGAAAATTACTGTGACCTCCCCTAAAATTTAACATACTCGTTACCCCATTGTTTTTCTTTAAAAAACATAAACCTCCCTTAAAGTCTAATCGATATTACATAGGTTGTCCTTGGGCACCAGTACCATTTGGTTAATTAACAAAATGTGATATAAATAAGTGGTTCTAAAAACTGTAATTTTGGGTATACCCTAACAAAAATGAAATGGCATGTGTTCCCAACTTGTATATATTGACTCTATAAGTACAAATATTAAATAAATAAATAAACTCGTACCATAACACTAGAACAATTTGTATACCAACCACAATATAAATTAATTACAGCAACTGAACCAATCTATTTGTTCTCGCATTCTTTTACTAAACAAATGGTGTAAGTGTCAAAGGGTAGTAAGCAATATAAGTTGGATTCTATAGGATGTTTGTGTCTAAAAGGAATCAAGGGGTTAGTGCGTTAATTGCACCAAATCTCATGACAGGGTCAATGTAATTTTCCATTAGACAAATCATAAAAACAAGGGGACGTGGAACCATTACACTTCAAAAGGGACTACTATAGTCCTTCAAACATGCAAGGGACCATTGTTGTCAAATCTTGAATCGTTTTGTTAAAATAATGAATCGTGAAACGTAAGATTTTTTTTATTTAATATGATATATAACTTATTTTAAATCTCCCCTAACCACATCCCATCAATCTTGAATACATTGTCTCAAAGAACTTCAGTTTATAGACTACAATGCTTCCCAAAAAAATCAAAAATAAAATGAATAAAATAAATCTAGGAAATTGGAAAGTCTACAACCATCTAATGTCATCCAAAAAAAATAGTGATCAGGCAAATACGAACTTCATCCTTCAAAATATGCTACTCCCAAGAACAGCCCCCCCAAAAAACCAAAACCTTAGAACATGATTTGATGGATCAAAAATCATATTAGACTAGATTAAGACAGCTGGAAACACAATCTTTTAGTAGGATTGAACCTTCTTAGTTTTCCTTCTAAATTTGATATGTAAATCTTGCATACGGAACTCTAGGTTTGTAGGAAATACGATATAAATTTTCTTGAATAAATAAAACATAGCCCCATCTTAAAAGCACCAAGGAATCATCATTTTATTCTTTTATAATGGCAAAAGTGGCACCTAAGAGAAAACAAGAAAGTTTCTAGATATGCGTACAAACCCCTCTTAATTTCACTACAAGATGCCATCATTTCGTGACATGTATCACGACATTTGGCACCATAATCGTTTGGAGAAAATATTATTATTACTCCGTGGTTTCAAAGAAAATTCAAGAGGAGAACATAAAAACTCTCCAAACACTCTTTGAGATGAAATAAAAAATCTTTGCATTTGCAAATTTTAATCTTTGGATTTAAGCCATAAACCCATGACTCATCCTCAACTAAGAAAAGATGCTAACAGCTACTATAGCACCTATAACCATTCCAAAGACCCTGAACTATGAATAATTGTACCTCTTCATATAAGTCGAGCAGACTAGGACATGAATCTGAGTTCGTTGCTGTAGGCACCCCATTTTTTATGGCCCTTATGACTTGGACGTCATCGCATGCACACCCAATGATGAATGTATATGCTTGTCAAGTGCTTGAAGTCCTCAACGGAATGCCACAGCTTTGAGCCTTTCAAACCTTGCACACCTGTTGCCTTATTCTTGGACCAAACCCAGTGTTTTTCAAGCCTGCAGCTTCTGGTGGCCTGCCGGTCACCTTATTGGGCTGTCGGCCATCACTTTTGGTTGTCGGCCACTGATGTCGTCTGCTGGCCACCAGTGATGGTCGGCCAGCCACCAATGTCTTTTGCAAATATTTTGTGATAGTTATGCCAACTATTTGCACAAATGCATGTATCTGTGCCCACGTGTAGGGCTGGATGTTCTTGAGGGAAATTCATGTTTTTTATATATAGAGGGCCTCCCTCTCATGTTTTAAGGTTAGAAAAATTTTGGAGCAAAATTTTTCCTCTCTCTCTCTCTACAACTCTCTCTCTCTAGCAAATTTCTACACTTTAGCCTATATATCCTTCATCTTTGCCTGTACACCCTTAACCAAACTTCTTCATCTTTGAGCTGAGGTATCTTAGAGGCTTGTTGGAGCTCTTAAGGGTGTGTTTGCTTGGTTTCATTGCTTGGAATTTGTTTTCCTCTTCAAAGGTATAAATCTTTGCCTCTTTACTTACTTTAACTACTATTTTTCTTGCAATTTTCCAACTATTTTTGGGCTATAAAATCTCTGTATTTTTGGGCTGAAACTTAGGTTTTAAGGCCATTAAAGGTTGAGGTTCACCCTTCTTTGCACCTTGTTTTGAAGGCCTTTCCCCTTGTGTTTCCCATCCTTTTACTATCTGTTTTTGAGCTTTTAAACACTGTTTTTCAGAGATATTTTAGTGGCTAAAATCATGTTTTGAAGTCCAAATTTGGAGGGGTTAGCCTCCCCTCCTTGTGTTTTGCGTACTAGCCTAACTTCTGCTATGTTTTAGCTTATTAGTCCAACTATTTTTGTCTTAATTCCAACATGTTTTAGGACTGTTTTTAGACTATTTTTGCACTGGTTTTGGTTGATAGTTGCATTTGAGCTTTGTTTTGCATGCTTATAGTGTAATTGTCCTCATGAGTTTGGTGTTCTAGGCCTTAGACTCCATCTTATTTGAGTTGATTGCATTTATTTATGGCTTTCCATACTTGTGATCACTCTTAATCATCTCTGCAATCTCCCTCCTTTCTTGACTTTTTTTTTTTCTTTGAAAGTGGTTTCAAACTACTTGTTTATTTAAGCATGAGATTGAGATGTCAAGCTTAATGGTTTAATCCCTTTGGGGTTCATTACCAACAAAATGATGTCTCTTTCATGCCTAAAACAACTCTTGGTTTGAGCCATCTTTTCCTTAGTGGACTTAAACTCACCCATTGGACTCAATGAATTAAAGGATGGTTGGCAATTAAAATGAAGTAATTAAAATGGGACTAAAAATGGTACAAGATAATAATTGGTTTTGTTTTCAGTCGGACGTTAATTGAGCACATGGAGGCTTGAGGCATTTCATGCTCATTAGTGATGAAATGGTTCAAGTTTCCAAGGTTACCACTTCCCTTGATCAATTCATGAAAGGGAGGAGGTTTGAGTCTTGTTTTGTTGCATTTATTGAACTTGCACACCTTGGTTCATAAGCCATCAAGCAATGAAATTGCTTGAGTTAGTGGTTTGTGGACCAAGTTTTGTGTCTCCTTTGATTTTTTCATGAGAAGGAGGGGTGAATTGTGCAGAAAACCCTTGAGAATACCTTGTGCATGCTCTGTTTGTTCTCTATTGCAGCAAGATAAACTGTGCAGCAATGGCCAGCAGGCCATCACTCTTGGCCGGCCGACCACCAATGCAAAATTCAGTAATGTGTTTTTTGAACAAAGCAGAGCTATTCTGGAGGTGGACAAAAGTGTATGTGTTCAACTGTGCAACAGAGGTATTCGGAAGCAAAATAGTGGCTTTTCGGGTGGAAACTGAGCACGTACATGAGCATTCCTTGCATATCGAGCATGTTTAAGTTTAAATATTTAGCTAAGATATTTGTTGTAATTAAGTGTAACAAGCCCGCGTGGGCCTCATGCTACAGTTCGGACTCGATTTATGTCACGGTTCTTAATCTGAACCAAAGAGTCCAAATCTGGCAAATCGTTTTGAGAAACAGATTTTTGAAAAAGTAGTGCCAACCATGGACTACTTTGCCAGATACAGAGTCGCCACCTAAATATTTTTTATGGGAGAATTTAGGAAACCCTGACTCGGTGCCGAAGGCCACATATCCGTCATCACCGGAGTTGTCTCGGCTCGGGAGCTTGGGTACGATCGGGGAAGGTCAGCTATGAGCACCCCCTTTCGCCCGGTCCGAAGACCGGCCTCTACTAACCGTGATATCCGTTTTTGAAAACTTTATGTGTTCTTAAACCAATTGTTAGCCTAGAATTACTATGTTATGCGCGCAGCAAACAAGTATAGACCAAATCGCCCAAATTGGAACAAAACATTTCATGTTTATTTTGAAAATGGTTTGCTACTCGCAAGTAGGCTAAAATACAGATTTTGCAACCCTCAAGTGGTTTTTTGGAAAAGACGGTTTTGCCACTATCTAGTGGGCTTAAAACAAATATAGTTTTAACGCATTATCCCAATTTAAGCAATTTGACCTCCACCCACAGGCATTCAAGCAATTTATCTCATGTAAACACTTAGCCGCATGGCAAGCATACTTATTATGGCAACATTCACACACATGTTGGATGCTAAAGGATAACCACTTACATTGTACTCCGTGCCAAAACAATAAACTAGTTAGCAAATGTGCATGTCCTAGTTCATGTTATTTTGCCTAATGCAACACATACAAGATGCAATTTTAGTTAGGCTCGGTTAACCTAAATATGGCATACGATATGCAACCAACTGATTCATGTATTCAATTTTGAAATTTGAAAATACGAATGCGGTTAGTATGATGTACCGAGCCCGGTGCATGTCAACAAATGCAGGAATGCACGCATGCATATCATAAGGTATGCTAATTTCAAAAATGCCCTAATCTACCATCATAAGCAGGTAAATAAAAGGGAAGAAAGAAATGGGGATTGGAAGACATACACACACTCACCCACACTTACTACATGTTTGCCCTCGCTCGGAGGGACCAAATAAATATTACAGTCCCAAAATAATAAACAAATAAAATTATTACAAAATTTCCTAATTAATCAAAAGAAAGGAAGCAAAAGAAAGAAGAGGGTGGCCACAGCCTCTGCCTCGGGGTGCGCAGATGATGCATGCTCGGAACTTGGCTCGCCCGAAAAACCCGTACCGTACCCCTGCCTCCTCTGTTTGTACTGCCTCGTCTTTCTAAAAATTGCCAAAGTACTGGAGCAAGTTCCTTGCGTCCTGCAGAGCACCACCGGCTGGACAGAATTACCACCGGCACTTCACAGTTCCCATCGGCATTTTATTGGATTCACCGGCACTCCAGATAGTGCCGGTCGGCACTAAATTCTGCCGGTCGGCAGAAACTTCCTGCAGAAGAAAATTTGACAGCAAACAGAGAACAGACAGTGCATGGCATGGAGTTCTTGGACACATGTAAGCATGGTCATACTTCTTATCATATTTTGAACTCAAAGAAGCATGACCTTCGATCTTTGAGCCATCAATGGTGCATGATGGCTCAAGGGATCAAATTTGCCACTTAATGTAAGGATGTATGCAACAAACAAAATGAAAACCGAGGCCTTATCAAGTTGGAGTCAAAGGTCCCGATGACCGGGAATCGAGGCACATTACATCACTTGAAGTATGAATGGTCCTTGATTCCCACACTTGGTTTGACACCCCAAACCGAGTAAATGCAATGCATGTTATGCTCATAAGGCTCAAATGCACTATGCCACCAAGATGTAAAGCACAACAAGCATTATGCAACCAACATGACAAAATGTATGATGCCAAGCATACAAGGTACAAACATGATGCAAGCATGGACCAATTTGACCATGGGATTGATATGCTACAAGGCTTAATGGAATAACCATGCAACAAACATGAAGCAAGCATGCAGGAGGGCCTAAAAGTGATAAAGGTGCAGACCTTTATTCTCCTCTAAACAGCACCAAAAATGCTCAAAATGATAGACAATCAACTCATGTGAACAAGAAAACTTATGGTCCCAAAGTTAAGGCACAAAAGGGGACAACTTTCCCCCACCAACATGACCTCTCATGGCATGATCGAAGCAAGTAAAAAAAGAATTTTTGCATGCAAAATAGGACCCCAAAAAACTCCTAATATGGCAGCTAAAGTATCTCCCATGAAGCATATGCACTAAGGCTCATTCCTAGGCATAAGAGGACACACCCTCAAGACATGAAAGAGGCCATGCATGCACACATACAAGCATGATTCTTGGACTAAAATGTGGTCCTTAGATGATGTTAAATCATGAGGGTAATCACAAACATACATGCTAGAAGTCAATATGCTCAAAGCTTTCAAGCCAAAATACAAGGCAACCCTAACAAGCATGTCAAGCATGATCAAATGGATAACCACCAAACTTTAAGCATGGGAAAACAATACTAAAGCTTCATGGGACCAAGCCAACATACACAAGAATCATGGCCTAATCATGATATGTACTTCTAAGCAAAGTAGAGCAATACAAAGCAAGTATTACAAGCATGCAAGGAGGCATAAATCCGGCCAAAAACAGAGGTTGCATATGACCTAAAATGCCTAAACAAATTCTGAAATGAGGCCAAGGATCATCAAGCACACATGCTACCCTTTTGAGCTCAATAAGCAAGGAAACAAACCATGAAGGGAGAGGGGTGTCCCTCCCCTATGCAAGACTTCGAACCATCCTTTTTTGACACTAAAATACACTGATTTTCAGTGGTCAAAAGTCCAAAACACTGAAGTGAACAAAACCTTATGAAAGGAGAAACAAAATGGATCAAACAAGGCCTATAAGGGTGAGTTTGCACTCAAACCACAAAGTGACCTTAATGAAAGTGCTAGAGCAGGAAAATATGAGCCTTTTTCATGTTATACATAAGAGCTAAAACAGAAAGCAAGATAGGTAGAAAACTATTGCAAGTTTGGGGAATAAAAAGCAAGATGCTCACCCTTGAAGAACCCTTGAAGAACAAATGGTCTAGCCCTCCTCTTTTGATCAAAACCAGTCCAAAAACTCAAGAAACAACCCCCCAAGTCCCTCAATCTCGAAATAAGGTGTAATGGTGTGTGTAATGGTGCAAAAGTAAGGTAAAAACCACCTTTTGGGCTAAGAAACACACACAAGAAGGGAGAGAGAGAGAGGTATAGAGATAATATGTATCTATATCTCTAAAGGCTGGTTTTTGCTTCTAACTTTCTAACCTAGAACCAAGAGGAAAGCCCCTCTCTTATAGGACTCCCTCTTGCAAAGCTTATACAACAAGCTTGGCTAGAGGGAAATCCCTCCATACACGTGTATGGAGGGGGGAAGAGTTGGTGCCAGCTATCACAGCTGGCACAAAATATCTCCATAAAGTGGACGAACAGTGGTCGGCTGCCCAAAAATGCTATTTCGGCAAAAAACAGTGCCGACCGGCAACATATTATGCCGACCGGCAAACAAAAGTGCCGATGGAAGAGAAAGACCATCCGGTGGCCTCCAGCCACTGCCGGTGGTGTGTGGGGATGCCTCATAAGGCATTCCCTGCCCTTTCAAGGCAAAACACAAGTGTTCGGTGCAAAACCAGACACTAAACGGTCAAGTTCGGAGATCCTGAGGCAGGGCGCGCGAGCCGAGACCTCTGGGAACTCTGAACGAACACGATCATGGATAATCACCGTGTGTTCAAACAGTGATGTCCGAGTCTTGAGGACGGTCAAAAATGGGGTGTCTACAGTTGCCCCTCTTTGACAGAGCTCGAGAGTCATAACAATGACGGGAGCGAATGTCAAAGTCCAGAGATGACCCATTTTTGACGAGGCCGAAGACTAAGACAAACATGCAAGACAAACAAGATATGCGCCCGAAGGCAGGGGCAAAATGCAAGACAATACAGAGAGCCGGACATAACTTATGATCATTCAAAGAAAGCTGTAACGAAGCATACATGCGACAGTTTTAAGCTAGTATACACCAAACTATACTACAATGCAGAAAGGATGCAAGAGAATTATGCAATTCTCGATACGTCTCACTCGGGAGATACAATACCTGTGCGACTCGTCCGGTTACACCAGCCTTAAGCGAACCGTACATACAATATCGTGCCTGAAAAGAAAACAAACTTAACAGGTACAATATCGTTAGCAACATGCAAAGTAGTGTACTCGAAATGCGTGACAGCGCAAAGCAAGTGGGGAGCATGACAATGCATATTGAAATACAACTAGGCAAGCGGAGCAAGCGGTCTACGCAGGCGACGAAATTGATCATAAGCACGCGGTCTACGCAGGTAACGAAACAAACAAGCGGTCTACGCAATTAAAACATGCGGTCTACGCAGGTGACGAAACTAAGCATGCGGTCTACGCAATCAAAATATGCGGTCTACGCAGATAATGGAATTGAGCATGCGGTCTACGCAATCAAAATATGCGGTCTACGCAATCAAGACATGCGGTCTACGCGGGTAATGAAATCGATAAATCATGCGGTCTACGCAAGGAAAACATGCGGTCTACGCAGGTAATGAAATTAAACATGCGGTCTACGCATTCAAAACATGCGGTCTACGCAGGTAATGGAATTAAACATGCGGTCTACGCAATCAAAACATGCGGTCTACGCAGGTAATGGAATTAAACATGCGGTCTACGCAATCAAAACATGCGGTCTACGCAGGTAATGGAATTAAACATGCGGTCTACGCAGGTAATGGAATTAAACATGCGGTCTACGCAATCAAAACATGCGGTCTACGCAGGTAATGGAATTAAACATGCGGTCTACGCAATCAAAATATGCGGTCTACGCAGGTAATGGAATTAAACATGCGGTCTACGCAATCAAAATATGCGGTCTACGCAGGTAATGGAATTAAACATGCTGTCTACGCAATCAAAATATGCGGTCTACGCAGGTAATGAAAGGATGTACCATTACATAGCATAATTGAAACAATTTGCGGAGTTCACAAAGCATGAAAAGGATACAGGGCGGGACATTCTTCGCACGCATCGAGCGTTGCTCGCAGAAGTTGTGGCCTGAGGTCAACTCAAAGGTTCACATTTCAAAGGTGTGATTTCCCGTATTGTGAGGGCGTCCAACGACGCGGCTGACCCGAACAAAGATGCGGAAGGTGCGTTAACCGCAAGGGGAGTTTCACCAGTACCAATTCTGATACTTGGCTACCCTGCCATTCTACGTTTTATTTTCTTTTTTACTAGTAGTTTAAACACATTGCACTGCCTCAGGCAGGTTTATTTTCTTTCTCAAAATTCACGCACTTTGCAAAACATGTGATGGAAATGAAACGATCCATTTTGTTCAAAAGATGTTGTATTTGTGGATCTTCTATGCATCGCATCGCAGGGTATCACACCACAATGTGAACGAAATTGAACTCATTTTGGAAATTTGCCATCGTAATAATCAGGTAGTGAACCGACTTACAACTCGATAAGAAAAACAAGGACATGACACAACCAAACAAGTGTGGATACAACTCGATAAACAAATCAAGAGTTCAAAGAGAGCGAAATACGACTCGATAAGCAAATGTTCAAAAACTCGACAAGCAGACAGGCGTGGCTCCGCAAGAGTCTATCGCCGGGGAGGGGGTTGGAGGTGGTGAAGTTCCCCAATTCTTAGCATAAACAGCTCAGGAAACCAGGAGGAAGCCCACCGGCACGGTGTAGGGACCACCGGCTGCAAGGAGTGGCTACCGGCCATATGCCTGTTTTGTCGGCAAACTAAAATGGCCGGTCGGCAGATTTTTTTGGCCGGCCGGCACTAAACGAGGGGGACCACCAGAATGTTGACACCTGTCCCCCACTCAACCTTATCTCCTACAAAAGATCCCAGCTTCGTAGTTTTTCTCATTTTCACACTGATTTGCTCCAATGGAAGAGTTTCTTGCTCAAAATCGCACAGCTTGGATTGCTAGCTTGGATGGCTCGGAAAAAGTGAATTTCCGGGGTTTTGGCATAAATGCACTATTCATTTTGGGTCGTACCCCCTTGCACTTCCCATTTCTTCATGCCGCGGCAAGGTTTTGGAATCCGGTGACACATGTCTTTAGCTTCGCCGGGCAAGAGATGTGTCCTACCTTCGAAGATTTCCGAGCTCTAATGGAGTCCGAGCGTGACGAGGAGCTCCTGCCCCAACTTAATTTTGGTCATGCCCAATCCTTAGGGCGAATGTGTGGACTCAGCATGCGTGACGCTCGGTCTCTGATTTGTGACGGGATGCTGGACATTCCGAGTTTGACCGATCGGTTTTCTGATGCTGGTGATCGCAACGACCATCGCTGGCAAGGTTTCCGACGGCACACCCTCTGTTTATGCATGCTATCCCATTTCCTGTTCGTCTCAGGCTCTGGAGGGGCTAGTGTCCGGTTGATTGAGGTCGCCCAAGGCTTGAAGGAGGGCAAGAGCTGCATTGCGATGACTCTGGCCGAGACGCTAATGGGCTTAGACGCCTTTTATCGCCATGAGACGTCTAGATTGGCGGGGAGTCCACTACTACTACAGGTAATGTTTTCCACCCAATCTCGCATTTCTGTATTGCTCACATCACTCGGCCCTCGAGCTCAGTCTTTTCTCACAAAACCCCATTCTCACTTTTCTCTCCTCGTACATCTCTCTATTCTTTATTCTCTCATTTTCAATCCCTCCCCAGGTGTGGCTGATGGATAAGCTGCAGGTTGTGGACTCCTGCCCTGCATATTCAGCTCGCGGCTACTTCTTCCGGCATCGTCTAGTCAATGCCTTGGAATAGGAATGGTGGTTCGCTTGGATGTGCCACTTGTCCGCAGACCGTATTGCTTGGCGGTGCCCTTGGTTGAACCTTCCGGCAATGAGTTACAATATGCCTCGGCAGACTGGGATTCAACTGGTCGGTCTCACTCATTGTGTATTCTATTTCCCATTTCGAATTCGACGCCAATTTGGCCATGATCAGACTTGCCCGCCAGAGGGGATAGAGTATCCTGCTGCATTTCCAGCCCGAGGCGCGCAGCTTGCTTGGCAGGCCACTGCGTGGAGGATGAGAGAACTCCTGGCCCCCGCTCCTACTTTCAGTTGCACTTTGTCTGACGAGTGCATAGATTGGCTCAATGAAGAAGCACGGATCGGGCTCAGCTTGGCATCAGAGGCTTCGACCAGCTCTGGGAGGGGGCGCAGGAACACCTGACTTGACCATGCCCTAGATTTATTGCTTTATTAGTACTTTCCAGTTTTCTTTCATGAATGTAATAAAAAGCAACTTCAATTGTATGTAAGAGCAGGAGAACTCTGTTTTGAAATCAAAGAAATTGAAAGTTGTGGCACTGAAAATTTTCCACCTTGGTCCAAAAATGATCAAAGTTGTAAAAAGATTATTTGAACAAAGTCAGCTTATGTTAAAACTTTTCAAAGGTATTTTTGATGTGGATCAGAACTGGACACGCCTGAGATCTGTCACTCGAGATGCACAACCCCAAATTCCTGCAACTGGAAAGTTGCCCCTAGTCTGAAGAGCGCCGCAGCACTGCATAGCAACGGAAAGTTGCCCCTAGTCTGAGTGGCATCGCACCGGAGATTCCAACGAATGCTGATGAACAAAGATGGCTGAGATGATCAAATGGACAAAGTTGATCGGGGAAGTGTTATGGCTGAACTTCAGGATGAAGCTGCATACGTATCCCAAACATGGGAATCAAGCCTTACGTAGTTCCGGCTTGGGTTCACTCGAGTATTTTCACTCTCCTTTTGCGCTCTAACTTTTGCCAAGGCCGCCCTTTGCGGGTTTTCAGCCTTGCGAGCTCAGTTTTTATATTTTCTAATTTTTTTGTGCTCTAACTTTTGCCTAGGTCGCCCTTTCGGGTTTTCGGCCTAGCGAGCCTCTCAAGGATAGTATTTCTTCAACTTGTCCATATTGATCGGTTGAGAGAATTCTAAGCCATCTAAGTCCATCAGAACCACAGCTCCGCCTGACCAGATAGCTTTGATGATGTAGGGACCAGTCCAATTGGGTCTGAACTTGCCCCTCGGGTCGTGGATGGGAGCTCGGTTGTCTTTGAGTACCAAATCCACTTCCTTTAGATTTCTGGACTTCACCCTCTTGTTAAAAGCCCGAGCAATCCTGCGCTGATAACTCTGAACGTGGTACAGTGCTTTCAGCCTTCTTTCGTCAAAGAGCATTAGTTCCTCGAACCTGCTCTGCTGCCAATCTGCCTCAGCTATCTGACACTCGGCCAATACCCGTAAAGACGGAACTTCAATTTCAATAGGTAGAACAACCTCCATTCCATAAACTAACGAATACGGAGTTGCTCCGGTAGAAGTTCTAATTGAAGTCCTGTAACCCCACAGAGCAAACGGCAACTTATCTGGCCAATCTCGATAGGTCTCCACCATTTTCCGCAGTATATGTTTGATGTTCTTGTTGGCGGCCTCAACTGCTCCATTGGTTTGCGGCCGATACGTAGATGACTTATGAAAAGCCACGTTATACTTTTCCAACAAGTCGACCACTTCTTTCTTAAAGTGGGATCCATTATCCGAGATGATCTCATTTGGCACCCCGTAGCGACAAATGATGTTGTTTCTGATGAACTTTGCAACATGCGATGCTTTCAACACCGTGTATGATTGGGCCTCGACCCACTTTGTGAAATAATCTATCGCTACCAGGATATACTCGTGTTCGTTCGACCCCTTTGGGGTAACAGCTCCGATCACATCGATCCCCCACACGGAAAACGGCCACGGGGAAGTCATGTTGTACAACTTGGATGGTGGGATATTCATACGGTTTGCGTGGATCTGGCATTTGTGGCATCGCCGAACAAAGCCGATACAATCCTCTTCCATGGTCGACCAGTAGTAACCCTGCCTGAGGATCTTTCTGGCCAGCATTACTCCATTCATGTGTGCACCGCACTCTCCTCCGTGGATGGCCTCCATTAGGCGCTTCGACTCTTCAGCTTCTACACAGAGCTTATGCATTCCCAGATGACCTCTTTTGTACAGCTTACCTCCGCAGATGATGAACTGAATAGCCATTCTTCTAATGGCCCTCTTATCCTTGGCGCTTGCCCCTAGGGGATACGTCTCTTTTTCCAAGAAGTTCCAAATATCGTAATACCAGGGGTTGTCGTCTTGGGCCTCATCTATGGCGGAAATTGACTCGTATGCTGGCGCAAACTTCTGATCAATGATGACTGGACGCATCCAGACTCCCGACGGGATGTCTATCATGGAAGATAGAGTTGCTAGTGAATCTGCGAACCTGTTGTTCTCTCTTACGAGGTGGGTGAAATTTAGTTTCTCGAACCGAGGAATTAACAAATCCAAGGTTTGGTGGTAGATTATCATCCTTTCCTCCTTGACCTTCCAGTCTCCTTTCGCTTGAGACACAACAAGATTCGAGTCCCCAATGACGTCCAACCGTCTTACCCCTAGCTCTAGGGGTGCTTCCAGACCAGCAATACACGCCTCATACTCTGCCTCATTGTTCGAGACTCTGAACTGGAGCTTGAATGCTAAAGGGATACGGGAATCGTCAGGCGCTATCAGCAACACCCCTATCCCATACCCATACTGGTTTGACGCTCCGTCAAAATACATCGTCCAAGTTTCATCCTCGATATGCAGAATGGCTTCATCTGGGAATAGGTACTCAACCGCTTCATCCCCCTCAACCGGGTGGTCGGCAAGGAACTCCGCTACCGCTCTCCCTTTCACCGACTTGCGTGTTACATACTTCAAGTCAAATTCGGAAAGCAATAGCAACCAACGAGCTAGCCTACCCGTAAGTGCTGGTTTCTCGAAAAGATATTTGATGGGATCCAAACGTGAAACCAACATTACAGAGTGAGCTAACAGGTAGTGCCGCAGCTTCCTGGTTGCCCATACCAAGGCCAAACAAGCCTTCTCCAGTGGTGTATAGCGGGTCTCGTAATCCAGCATCTTCTTGCTCAGATAGTAGATAGCCCTTTCCACTTTGTCTTCTGACTCCTGTGCGAGCATGCAGCCCATGGTGGTCTCAGTTACCGAAAGATACAATATCAACAGTCTCCCCGGCTCTGGCGGTGACAACACAGGCGGGTTCTCTAGATACTCTTTGATCTGTTCAAAAGCTGCTTGACATCGGCCGTCCCATTGGAATTTCTTTCCTTTCTTCAGGAGGCCAAAAAGTGGTTCACAAGTCAAGGTTAATTTAGAGATAAACCACCTTATGAATTGCACTTTACCTAGAAAGCCTCGCACCTCCTTTTCAGTCCTCGGTGGTGGCATTTCTAAGATGGCCTTGATTTTGGAAGGGTCGACCTCGATGCCCTTTTGCGTTATCAGAAACCCTAGCATCTTCCCTGCTGTAACACCAAAAGTACACTTCTGGGGATTCAGCCGCAGCCGAAATTCTCTGATCCTTTGAAAAAACTTTTGTAAGGCGGTGTAGTGGCCCTCTCTTTCTTTGGACTTGACAATCATGTCGTCCACATACACCTCGACCTCTTTATGGATCATATCATGCAATATTGTGGTTGCTGCCCGTTGATAGGTAGCTCCCGCGTTTTTCAGCCCAAATGGCATCACTCGATAACAATATGTACCCCACGGGGTAGTGAATGCAGTCTTCTCCCGGTCTTCGGGCGCCATTACTATCTGATTATAGCCGGAGAAACCATCCATAAACGAAAGCAAGGCGTGTCCTGCCGTGAAATCTATCAGTTCATCAATGTGCGGCAAGGGAAAGTCGTCCTTCGGACTGGCCCTGTTCAAATCTCTGAAGTCTACACAGACCCGAATTCTGCCGTCTTTCTTCGGCACCGGAACAATGTTGGCCAGCCAAGTCGGATACTCAGACACCAACAGGAAGCCTGCATCAATCTGCTTGGTGACCTCTTCCTTGATCTTAATGGCCCAATCAGGGCAGATCCTCCGGAGCTTCTGTTTGACAGGTCGGGCCTCGGGATCAAGAGGGATCCGGTGCTGTACAATCTCAGGATCGATTCCAGGCATGTCTTCGTAGGACCACGCGAAAACATCTTTGAAATCTTTTAACAAAGCGACTAAGCGCTCGCATTCCTCAGAAGACAACGTGGACCCGATCTGGACCAGCCGCGGGTCCTTCTCAGTACCAACATTCACAGTAGTGATTTCATCCATTAAAGGTTTAACAAATCTTTCCTGCTCTTGATCAATTAACCGTTGCAAAACCGGAGGAATTTCTTCCTCGTCGTTTTCATCAAAATTTTGAAAATCCTGATTTAAGCAATAAATCAAAGGCACAGAAAAATACTCCGAAACCACATCCACGTCATTCTCATTAAATACTTCCGAGCCGTCGGATTCCTCTGTTACAACAGACTCAAAAGAAAATGAAAAAGATGACCTAGACAGGATTGTGGCATCCGGGTTATCACCCCCGGGAATACCGGACTCAGACTCAGTTGAGCTGGAATCTGATTCCGACGTACAAGATTCGGTAGAATCAGATTCCGGCACACTACCTGACCCGGTGCTGCTTGATAAAAAGCCTTCTTCATATTGCCAGATGAGAGAAGGTGCGATGGATGCATCCAAAATAGCTGATGGTAGGCCCGCAGCCGCTTCATTCGCAATCACACATACCGAGGAGCTATCCCCCAAGCAACTCTGTTCGATCGGAGGATCTGAAAGCAGACACGCCAGCGCTGCCCCCATTTCATTATCGGCGTCCTCAGACTGCACTTCTTTACTTCGCTCAGCCTCAGCCGATAAATTTGCCTGCCCTTCGGCGGTGTCATCCTCAGGTAACTGTAAATCAAAGAAAATCTCAAATCCCGGTACGCGCTTCTTCTCCGCGTTGAGCCACGGCTCTGGGAAGCCACAGAACGGAAAGTCCTCCCCCTCCCGGACGAAACGTCCGTTCAGGGTCCCCCGAATGGGCTGGTGCATTAAGTCAAAGGGCTTCCCCATCTGCTTCGCTCTGGCCCTTCCGGCCATTTCCTTTCCTTTCCTTTCCTTATCCAATCCTCTTTGGTGGGTAGGTAGCCCAAACCAAAGGTATGGGGGTTATGTGGCACTTCGGCCGATGCTGTGGCACCTTTCCTGCCGCTCTTACCTAATCCCATCCCGGGGATGTGCTGGAGTTTGTTCATGAGATAAACTGCTTGGGCACTGACGTACACCCCTTCGTTAGCTGCCATGATGTTCTGTACGACCCGAGCCTCGGCCAAGGTAAAACCTGATATGAACACATCTTCTATACCGTGCTCAATTTCTAGAACAGGCGTAGATACCTCTGGTGGTGGATGAATTGATGAGTTTCCAAAAATAATGGCTACTCCCTTCCCATAGGGGTATTTCACCACTTGATGTAGGGTAGAGGAGACCGCCTTTACCTGATGCAGCCACGGCCGACCCAAAAGCAAGTTGAACGTTGCAGGAACCTCCAAGACATGGAAATCTATCTCGTGCTGTCCTGGCCCAACCTTTGTTTGAATTTTAACTGTCCCCATCACTTCCCGGCTTGTGTTGTCATACGCCCGAATCACCTGGGCCGTTGGCACAAAATCCGCGACTTTCAAACCAATCGCCTAAGCTGTCCTTGCCGGGCAGACGTTGATGGCGGACCCCGTGTCGACAAGTACCACAGGTATCCATTTATCTCTGCACTCGACAGAGATGTAGAGCGGCTTGTTATGGTTCGCACCCTCGGGTGACAGCTCTTTGTCAGAAAAACTCAATGCTGGGGAACTTCCTCCCGAAAAGACTAAGCCCACCAGCTGTTCGGGCGTGGTATCTATGGAAAGTTTGGCCTTATCCATGGCTGACAGGAAAGCCTGCCTATGTACTCGAGAAGCCATAAACAGTCCCCAGATGGAGATGTCTGCTTGTATCTTTTTCAATTGTCTCAATACGGCCTCGTCTTCGAGTTGCTTCTCCTTTTGTTTCTCTGCTTCATTATCTTTTCTAGACGCCTCTGGTTGATCTAGGTGTGGAGGCTTGAAATACTGTCCACTCCTAGTCATGTGATCGACCTCGTCGATATACCAGGTATCATCTGGTTGGTTACCTTTCCAATCCTCGTCTGTGTGGGCAAGACATAGATCGTCGTCTTCCCACCACATACCATCTGCAGCTGACAAGCATCTGTCTGGTTCTGGCACAACTATCCCGATACTTGCAGTACCTTTTATCCCTATGCTCGCAGCATCCTTCATTTCCGTACTTGTGGCGGTTTTGACCCCCACGTGGCCTTTTGCCTTCCTGATCCTCTCAGAATCCTCGAATCTTCCTTGTTCTGACTGTGTCAATGTAGTAGATGGCTCACTGATCCCTGTACTCAAAATGCTCCATTCCCGAGCGAAACTCTTGACACCGGCGCTCTCCGGCGATGTATTCTGCTCTTCGACACTCCCGGCCGTTGTTGACATTCCTGCCCCTGCCGGGCCTTGTTCTGACTGGAACTCCTCTATCACATCCGGCTGATCGTCTAACCACCCCGTGGCTTCTGCTGACTCTTCATAATCGAACCAGTTGATGGCTGAGTCTTGGTCATCGTGAAATTGGAACTTGACAACGTCCTTTTCCACGGCTGTCAAATCATCCGTTCCCTGTCCTGAATTGTCCCATCGGATTACACACCGCTCTCCCCCGACTGGAAATTCGACATCTGGTCTATTCTGGCCCACTGGTGAAATGTAGTCACTCGGACTGTAAGGATTCCCAACATCATTCTCAGACTCCGCAGACTCTGGTTTGACAACCTCTTCCCTGTTCTCGATGGTCACCACCACTGGCTTGGGTTGGGCTATGGAGACGTCCATCATGCACAAATCGGTTCAATCAGGGAGGAAAACTTTAGGTTTAGGCAGGTAGGAGGGTGTGATGTAGATACTAGGATCGTAGGATGCGACCCCAGTGTGGATGAAATTGATTCTTTTGGGTGGTGGAACTTGGTTATGTGTGGGGAGAGGATTTGTAGTAACATTGGGTTTCTCAGGGGGTAAAATCACCCCATTATCAATGAGATCTTGAATCTCATGACGTAATCGAAAGCATAGGTCGGTGTCATGACCGTGCTGCTGGTGGAACGCACAATACTTGGCTGGATTGTGGGTGGCGGGTAGTCTTTCAGGTAAGGGCCGCGGCTCTAGGGGCTTCAGATGCCCTTTTCTGATCAAAACCCCCAAAGCTTTGGACAGGGGCATATAAAGTGGAGCGAAGGTTCTGGTGTTTCTGGAAGGGTATTTGGCTGTTTGTGAGTTGCTTCCGGACGCACCGGAGAATGGTGTGGCTGCCGTGTTTCTTGGGGAAGGGTTAGTGGTGACCATACTCACTTCGGAGGTCCTGGCAGTCGTAGCGCCGCTCGGGCCTGCAT
Source organism: Camellia sinensis (assembly GCF_055761805.1). Taxonomy (NCBI): domain Eukaryota; kingdom Viridiplantae; phylum Streptophyta; class Magnoliopsida; order Ericales; family Theaceae; genus Camellia; species Camellia sinensis. The sequence goes on from NC_138965.1 coordinate 92,649,696, forward strand.
TAGCACTACGATTGAAATTTCTGCGGGGTTGCTCCTGGTCATTATCAATCCAACCTTGTCTCAAGGCGTCCTCGATCTGCACCCCCATTTCATGCAGATCAGCAAAGGTGGGAAAGGGGACTAGAATCATCTTTTGCATTAGCTTCGGTTGAAGATTGCGCACAATCATCCGAATCTGGTCTTTGTCTGTGGGTCTCAAGGTCATCATTGAAGCCTTAGCCCGCCATCTAGTTACAAACTCTGAGAAGCTTTCCTTGGGTTCTTGCCTCGTTGTCTCGAGATCCCGGGTCGTGATCTCGATTTGCGTATTGTACGAGTACTGCAGGATGAAGGCCTCAGCCATCTCGTCCCAATTTCTCTTCACGTCGTCCTCTAACTTGGCATACCATGCGGCCGCCACACTTGACAGGGTTCGACCAAACAAAGACAGCTTTTGTAATCTGGTAAGGCCCATTGGCCGCAAGACATCTGAAAATAATCGCAGGTGTACCATGGGATCCTCAGATCCGTCAAAACGATCAATTTGTGGCATCTTAAACCGATCTGGCAGCGTCACAGCTGTGTCGATGTATCCATCTCCAATGTCGGGAATGGACTTCGTACCTTGGGATTTCTTGAACAGCTTTTCAAGCTTGTGCATTTTCAATGTCATAGGGTCCACCTCGGACTCGAAGGGAGAATCCGATAGATTGATGGGGGTGGGTGCCTTGGATTGTTGAGGCGGAATCGGGGGTGGAGCCGGCCCCGTTGGGATGTCTGTATCTTCTTGGACATTCCGGGCGTTTGGTGTCTCTTCGGGTATTGGAACCCTTAATGGATGAGGGATTTGCTGTGAAAGTGATGCCCCAGTTTGCTGTTGCAATCTCCCAATTAAATCCGCTTGCTCACTCATGACTGTAGCTTGTTGTCTGGCGAATTCTGCCTGTCGGACAGTATCTTGCTGCATCATTTTCATGCTTTCCTGAAGTTGGCGCGCCATCTCCTCTAAGCTAGCCATACTGTTCTGCTCTGGTTGAATTGCTGGTATGCGTTCCCTCTCTGTGGGTGAAACGGGATCCTGATCCCTACTGTACACAGGTGGGGTAGACGAAGCCCTTTGCACTGACTGTTGAACCGATGTCCTCTGCCTAGTTGCTTTCCGTTTAGTAACCGGGGGTAGAGAATGGTACACTGGTTGTCCTTCTATCAGATCCTCAGATCGATGGAGCCGGCGACCTCTGATCCAGAGTGCTTGGGGAATGTCTACTGGGTTAGACGCAATGATGCTAAACTACCTAGCAAAAAGATAAATAAAGCAATAAATAAACCAACAACTGGACAGCACAACGGCATAAAATAAACAAATAATATACAGTTGGATATTCAAAACACATAGTCGATAAGCCGAACACACTGTTCCTCGATACTGATCACTGTTCTCAAAATCTCTATTCCCAATACTGAACCTTGGTACCCGCAGATAACTGATTCTCTTAAAACTGATACTGATGCCCTCAGGCCTGATGCCCAGACTTACAAACTGGTGTGTTCATTTCCCCTGCAGAAATACATTCCTAAATGCACATAGTAAGTAAAGAGAGCCAAAACACCCCTACATTGGGGTAGGGTTTCCCTGTCCTATTTTGTCAGGAGCTAGGGTTTCACTACGCACACAGCGGTTCTCAAACAACCTAATATTGGGTAAGCAGCCTGTCCTAATTTGGAATGGTCACTATGGATCCGAATATACACTAGGTCGAATGGTCAAAAAGGGTGCCCCGGTAAACCGGGGTTTGTGTTCCCATGCTATCAGAGCCCATAGCCGGTCAGCCTTATGGACATGCCTTGACAAGACAAGCCTCCGGCGAACCGTTCAGGAATGGCAGATGGCAAACACTGTGTTCCTAGGCGCACCAATGCACATGCAATGCAAAGAAACACATAAATGAGATCAAAATAGGATATCATGAGTTCGAGTCAAGCTCTCTATTTATTCCCCAGCAGAGTCGCCAGAAACTGTAGACGAGCCCGCGTGGGCCTCATGCTACAGTTCGGACTCGATTTGTGTCACGGTTCTTAATCTGAACCAAAGAGTCCAAATCTGGCAAATCGTTTTGAGAAACAGATTTTTGAAAAAGTAGTGCCAAACATGGACTGCTTTGCCAGATACAGAGTCGCCACCTAAATATTTTTTATGGGAGAATTTAGGAAACCCTGACTCGGTGCCGAAGGCCACATATCCGTCATCACCGGAGTTGTCTCGGCTCGGGAGCTTGGGTACGATCGGGGAAGGTCAGCTATGAGCACCCCCTTTCGCCCGGTCCGAAGACCGGCCTCTACTAACCGTGATATCCATTTTTGAAAACTTTATGTGTTCTTAAACCAATTGTTAGCCTAGAATTACTATGTTATGCGCGCAGCAAACAAGTATAGACCAAATCGCCCAAATTGGAACAAAACATTTCATGTTTATTTTGAAAATGGTTTGCTACTCGCAAGTAGGCTAAAATACAGATTTTGCAACCCTCAAGTGGTTTTTGGAAAAGACGGTTTTGCCACTATCTAGTGGGCTTAAAACAAATATAGTTTTAACGCATTATCCCAATTTAAGCAATTTGACCTCCACCCACAGGCATTCAGGCAATTTATCTCATGTAAACACTTAGCCGCATGGCAAGCATACTTATTATGGCAACATTCACACACATGTTGGATGCTAAAGCATAACCACTTACATTGTACTCCGTGCCAAAACAATAAACTAGTTAGCAAATGTGAATGTCCTAGTTCGTGTTATTTTGCCTAATGCAACACATACAAGATGCAAGTTTAGTTAGGCTCGGTTAACCTAAATATGGCATACGATATGCAACCAACTGATTCATGTATTCAATTTTGAAATTTGAAAATACGAATGCGGTTAGTATGATGTACCGAGCCCGGTGCATGTCAACAAATGCAGGAATGCACGCATGCATATCATAAGGTATGCTAATTTCAAAAATGCCCTAATCTACCATCATAAGCAGGTAAATAAAAGGGAAGAAAGAAATGGGGATTGGAAGACATACACACACTCACCCACACTTACTACATGTTTGCCCTCGCTCGGAGGGACCAAATGAATATTACAGTCCCAAAATAATAAACAAATAAAATTATTACAAAATTTCCTAATTAATCAAAAGAAAGGAAGCAAAAGAAAGAAGAGGGTGGCCACAGCCTCTGCCTCGGGGTGCGCAGATGATGCATGCTCGGAACTTGGCTCGCCCGAAAAACCCGTACCGTACCCCTGCCTCCTCTGTTTGTACTGCCTCGTCTTTCTAAAAATTGCCAAAGTACTGGAGCAAGTTCCTTGCGTCCTGCAGAGCACCACCGGCCGGACAGAATTACCACCGGCACTTCACAGTTCCCATCGGCATTTTATTGGATTCACCGGCACTCCAGATAGTGCCGGTCGGCACTAAATTCTGCCGGTCGGCAGAAACTTCCTGCAGAAGAAAATTTGACAGCAAACAGAGAACAGACAGTGCATGGCATGGAGTTCTTGGACACATGTAAGCATGGTCATACTTCTTATCATATTTTGAACTCAAAGAAGCATGACCTTCGATCTTTGAGCCATCAATGGTGCATGATGGCTCAAGGGATCAAATTTGCCACTTAATGTAAGGATGTATGCAACAAACAAAATGAAAACCGAGGCCTTATCAAGTTGGAGTCAAAGGTCCCGATGACCGGGAATCGAGGCACATTACATCACTTGAAGTATGAATGGTCCTTGATTCCCACACTTGGTTTGACACCCCAAACCGAGTAAATGCAATGCATGTTATGCTCATAAGGCTCAAATGCACTATGCCACCAAGATGTAAAGCACAACAAGCATTATGCAACCAACATGACAAAATGTATGATGCCAAGCATACAAGGTACAAACATGATGCAAGCATGGACCAATTTGACCATGGGATTGATATGCTACAAGGGTTAATGGAATAACCATGCAACAAACATGAAGCAAGCATGCAGGAGGGCCTAAAAGTGATAAAGGTGCAGACCTTTATTCTCCTCTAAACAGCACCAAAAATGCTCAAAATGATAGACAATCAACTCATGTGAACAAGCAAACTTATGGTCCCAAAGTTAAGGCACAAAAGGGGACAACTTTCCCCCACCAACATGACCTCTCATGGCATGATCGAAGCAAGTAAAAAAAGAATTTTTGCATGCAAAATAGGACCCCAAAAAACTCCTAATATGGCAGCTAAAGTATCTCCCATGAAGCATATGCACTAAGGCTCATTCCTAGGCATAAGAGGACACACCCTCAAGACATGAAAGAGGCCATGTATGCACACATACAAGCATGATTCTTGGACTAAAATGTGGTCCTTAGATGATGTTAAATCATGAGGGTAATCACAAACATACATGCTAGAAGTCAATATGCTCAAAGCTTTCAAGCCAAAATACAAGGCAACCCTAACAAGCATGTCAAGCATGATCAAATGGATAACCACCAAACTTTAAGCATGGGAAAACAATACTAAAGCTTCATGGGACCAAGCCAACATACACAAGAATCATGGCCTAATCGTGATATGTACTTCTAAGCAAAGTAGAGCAATACAAAGCAAGTATTACAAGCATGCAAGGAGGCATAAATCCGGCCAAAAACAGAGGTTGCATATGCCCTAAAATGCCTAAAAAAATTCTGAAATGAGGCCAAGGATCATCAAGCACACATGCTAACCTTTTGAGCTCAATAAGCAAGGAAACAAACCATGAAGGGAGAGGGGTGTCCCTCCCCTATGCAAGACTTCAAACCATCCTTTTTTGACACTAAAATACACTGATTTTCAGTGGTCAAAAGTCCAAAACACTGATGTGAACAAAACCTTATGAAAGGAGCAACAAAATGGATCAAACAAGGCCTATAAGGGTGAGTTTGCACTCAAACCACAAAGTGACCTTAATGAAAGTGCTAGAGCAGGAAAATATGAGCCTTTTTCATGTTATACATAAGAGCTAAAACAGCAAGCAAGATAGGTAGAAAACTATTGCAAGTTTGGGGAATAAAAAGCAAGATGCTCACCCTTGAAGAACCCTTGAAGAACAAATGGTCTAGCCCTCCTCTTTTGATCAAAACCAGTCCAAAAACTCAAGAAACAACCCCCCAAGTCCCTCAATCTCGAAATAAGGTGTAATGGTGTGTGTAATGGTGCAAAAGTAAGGTAAAAACCACCTTTTGGGCTAAGAAACACACACAAGAAGGGAGAGAGAGAGAGGTATAGAGATAATATGTATCTATATCTCTAAAGGTTGGTTTTTGCTTCTAACTTTCTAACCTAGAACCAAGAGGAAAGCCCCTCTCTTATAGGACTCCCTCTTGCAATGCTTATACAACAAGCTTGGCTAGAGGGAAATCCCTCCATACACGTGTATGAAGGGGGGAAGAGTTGGTGCCAGCTATCACAGCTGGCACAAAATATCTCCATAAAGTGGACGAACAGTGGTCGGCTGCCCAAAAATGCTATTTCGGCAAAAAACAGTGCCGACCGGCAACATATTATGCCGACCGGCAATAAAGTGTGCCGACCGGCAAACAAAAGTGCCGATGGAAGAGAAAGACCATCCGGTGGCCTCCAGCCACTGCCGGTGGTGTGTGGGGATGCCTCATAAGGCATTCCCTGCCCTTTCAAGGCAAAACACAAGTGTTCGGTGCAAAACCAGACACTAAACGGTCAAGTTCGGAGATCCTGAGGCAGGGCGCGCGAGCCGAGACCTCCGGGAACTCTGAACGAACACGATCATGGATAATCACCGTGTGTTCAAACAGTGATGTCCGAGTCTTGAGGACGGTCAAAAATGGGGTGTCTACATTAAGTAGTTGCAGCTAGTTAATTTTGTGCAGTGTTGTAATTAATTAGTTAGTTAACTAGTTGTTTGATTTCATTTATTTTGATTAACTAGAATAGTTAATTTATTTGTTGTAATAATTAGTTAAGTAGTTTAGCTAATTTAAATTGTTTTGTAATAATTAGCTTTATTTTACTTAGCTTAGTTAGCTAGTTAGTTCATTCGGACTCTCCTTCGTGAGAGCGCAATATTGTAATAACGTGTATGTCTTCCAACCCCACGTCTTTCTCCCTTTTATTTACAAGCTTATGATGGTTATTTTAGGGGCATCATGTTTTGTTTAGCATCTCTCATGCCTTGCATTCATTGTATTACATACATTGAGGCTCGGTGCATCATTTTACCTTGTATTGTTAGTAAAACATTCTTTGACTACGCGCTTAGATGGCATGCTATCAAATTGATTCATATGCCATATTAGTAGCTGAGCCTATTTAATTTCATATCGCATGTGTTGCATTAGCCATAATTGCATAGTTAGGAATCATGCATTTTTCTAACTCATTTATCTCTTTTGGCTTGGAGTACTAGGTGAGTCATTACTCACTTTAGCATATTGCATGAATGTTGTTGTTCCCACATCTAACATGCTTGCCATGATGCTAAATGCTTAAATGATCAACTGCTTGAATGTCTGTGGATGAAGGCTAATTTCTTGAATTGGAATAATTTGAGTAATGTTCATATGCGATCACTTTTTCAAGTGGTACATGTTCGAAATATTTTCGAAACAAACATGAGTCAAGTGTTCCAATTCTTGCAGTTAGTCTATACTTGTGTGTGTGCGCATCACATAGTAATGCTAGCCTAATAAATCAGAGCAAGAACATATAATGTACATATGATTCATATCATGATTAGTAGAGGCTGATCTTTGATCGGGCGAGCGGGGATACTCAATTCATGACCTTCCCCTCTCGTACCTAAGTTCCTGAGCTGAGACAATCTTGGTGATGACGGACACATGGCCTTTATCACGAGTCATGGGTTTCCTAAATTTTTCCAAAACAAAAAATATTTAGGTGGCAACTCTGTATCTAGCAAAGTAGTCCATTTTTGGCAATTTGGTTCAAAATTGATTTTCCAGAAGATTTGTCGAATTGTGACTCTTTGGTGTTTGTTTATCTCATATTGCACTTATGAGATCAGATTCAAAACCGCGGGAGTCCGATACTGTACGGCTTATTCGTCTTCCGAGAGGGGGCGCAAAAAAGTCAAGCTACAGTTGCCAAAATACATTCCAAGTTCTTGCTCAGAGAAGACAAACCCATCAAAGTTGCAGCCTTTTTTATATTTGCAAAGATGGAGAACACAAGGGTAATGGTAAACAAATAAACCAGATAGCACAAACGTAAAAATAAAAAGGAAGAAAGCCAAAGATGTTGCGGAAAAATGATCGTACTTCCCTTGTTATGTGATAACATCTGAACACCATTTTCTTAAGGGTCTATCATGTATAGGATATAAGTATATTTACCAAATAAAAAAAATTAAAAATATAAAAGAAAAGCAGGGACGTCGCTAGGAGTGATCGAGCAACTTCATTTATTAAGAGAAAAATGCTTCACACTAAACTGTTTGAACTGGAAGAAGCTGAAGAAGATACTCCTGCCAAAGAGAAGAGCAACAAATTTGAGCAGAAAATAACAGAAAGACAAAATCAAAAACAATTAACCCAAAGCATGCATTAGCTACACTAAAGCATAAAAACATTAATTTGCAAAATAGGTTAAAGTTGTTAAAACAAAAACAATTAGACCATGGCAAACATTAGTTAAACTAAAGCATAAAACATCAATTGCAACATAGGTTGAGATTGTTGACTTAAGCTGCACAGAGAGCCTTTATCAGAATATATCCAAACAAATGGAGAGACTGAGAGAACTATCAATAATGAAAGCTTTTTAGTGCTAAATCATGCATGAAAAAGTAAGTAACAATTTTTGTTTTCCCAAAATAAATACATAATGACGGCATTGGAATTACCAATATCCAAACTGCAAATACAACATAATTGAAGAAATTTTCACATGAGCAAAAGTGTAATATATTTATTTTGAACAATTTTATTTCACTAAAATTAGGTTTCCAATAAGTTTCAAGTTGCACACAAATGCCATGTAAGGTTTCCGAGAAAATCAAAGATATCAAAATTTTAGAAAAAGCATCCGGCATATAATAATGTATATTCAAAGCAAGAGAAAGTGTGGAAAGGAAAGGAAATAAATACTGACCTCCACCACCAAAACAATGAGGCATGACTTCTTATTGATAAGGGGAAGGTTTTTGAAAATTGGGGATTATATAGGATACTTTCGGGATTCTACCAGCCTGGATCTATTCAGTTAGAGAATCATAAGATCCTAATATATATATGTATATACATAATTTTAAAAAATGTAATTTATTCATACAACACACCAGCGGAGGAAACAAAAATGTTCATGTTACACAACAAGGATCCTCTGTCCCCAAATAATCTTGCCCCCTGTCCCAAATCACTCACAACCATTAATGGTTGTGAGTGATTTGGGACAGGGGAACAAGGGATCCTTGGGCCATGCCCCAATACATCATATAGCGTTTCTAGTTTAGACCTGACCCATTTTTGTATTTTGGACTCGGGTTCCATAGCCTCATATGGTTGTTCATGTCTTTTCCCTCTTATTCTTCCTTAAATTTGGTTATGGGATTGTATTGGTCTTGTTTGGAACAGATTAGTTGCTTGATTTTCGAATCCTTGTTGCCCAGATTTTTGCTCCTCCACTCGAGCGGCGCTTCTTGCGCTCGAGCACGCTTTACAAACTCTCTGTATTTTTACAGGCCTGCAAAATATTAGAAGAATGTATTCTACGGTCTAGCGATGTTTCCTATGCTCGAGCGGCCAATCTTGAGCTCAAGCGATGTCCTTCATCTACAAAACTTCTGAAAGTGTGTATTCTATGCTCGAGCGTCACTTCTTGCGCTCGAACGGAACAATGTGTCTGGCGCTCAAGCGTCACTTCTTGCACTTAAGCGGGCTGCGTGTATATCGGTTCGTGAAGATGACTTTTTACTCCACTTTTTCATTTCTCTCTCTCCCTAAAACTTTCCAAAAACCTAGATCTTGACTCTCTTTCTCTAAAACTCACCTTCTCTCTATAGTTTTACCTAGATCCATTGGGTTCTCCACCCTAGTGCCTTTGAGAAAAAGTTAGAGCATTCCTAGAGCTCCGTTTTAATCCAATTGGAACTTGGTTTCGGCGCCATTGAAGTTTCCACCTTGCTTTACTCGTCTTCTAAGCTTGAGGTAGAGTTTTGCTATACCTTCTTATGGGTTTTAACTTAGTTATTGGTTATTGTGTAACAATGGTGGGTTTTTGGGAGTATTTTGGACAAACCTAGGGTTTGAGATGTAAATATCAAAAGAGGGGTTTCTAGTGAGTGTGCTACAAATAGGCATGGGGCTTGAAAATGAGGTTATATTGTGTCATAATAGTTCATTTTGGCATTTGGGATAGTATTTGAGAAAGAGGGAGGTTAACCTAAAATGGTTCAAGTATTTATTTTGAATAAATAAATGAAATTGGTATCACAAATATGAAATTGGATAAATGTTGATGTAATTGGTATCACAAATATAAAATTGGATGAATGTTGATGAAATTGGATATGCATTATCTCATACTTTTGGAAATTTGAATAAACTATCTGTCTTGGGATTTAACACCTGTTTATAAATATCTGTATTGGGCTATCGATGGAGGATAGCTATGATTGTTGTAGAAGTCGCATGAGAATTAGGTAAACTAAAGCTAATCTCTTGGTGGTTGTCATTGAATATGACTAAGTTTTGAATACGTTATTTATGTATGATTATTTGGAAGGAGAAAGGGGATGTACTCCATTGTTTGGGAGGAGATAGGGAATGGACTCCATTGAACTAAGTTGGCCTATGTGTCCTGGGTTTAACAAATCAGAGTACAAGGTCCTTCCCTTTTCATAACATTAATAGTACAAAAGAGTTTAACAAAAACAAATGCCCCATTTGGGCTTACATCTTTCCAAGCCTTGACTTGGTTACAACAAAAGTGAGCTTCGCTCAATACATATTAAGCCCTTGGCTTTACAAAAAGAAATAATCAGAAAATAAATAAATAAAGAAGATCTTGCTTCCGAAAGTTTCCCCTCATCTATTGCCTTGATGGAGGCAAGTCACCAACACTTGAAAATATTATTCCCAAAATAGGGTGAGCCACAGCCCAGTAGGAATCATCTAACACAGTATATGAAATCTAGCAAAGATATAAGTACACTATGCATAAACAATGCCTATGATGAAACGTCCGCATTTTATATAGTCACAGGATACCAAATTCAATTCTTAATCCATTACTATCCGATCCATTTCATTACATGAGCCAATTTCATCATTTCTTAATAACTCAAATGAGACTACCACTCATTAGTTCTATAATCACATCATCAACATATAAACACTTTTAGACACCCCATTTTTGACCGCCCTTAAGACTTGGGCGCTACTGATGGTTTGCTCGATGATGAAAGGTGTGCAGGGCAAAGGTTCAATTTCTTCGGCAATGAGAGGGTCAAATCCCAACTTCACACCCCCATTTTGGACCAAAGCTATTTTGAATGGTTTTTAGACCTTAAAACCCTCTCTTTCAAAACATTTTTGGAATAAAGTTTCTACGATGTTCCGAGGCTCACATTTTGTCAAAAAATACGTTTTTCGATAAACCGAGTAAGGACAAAGTGGAAATGAATGAAAGAGAGGTGAAATCTTTGAAAAATCTTTCAAGACACCTTGCTTAGTGGTTTGAAGTTGAAGAAAAGAGGAGAAGAGGGAGAAGCCAAGTTGGAGAAGAAGATAGGCAAGAATTGCTAAGAGAGGGACGAGCAGTCCTCGCTAAATCAAGCCTATTTGCCTATACACTTTGAGTTAAGCTATGAGGCCACCACCGTTGGAAAGAAGACTTCCAGGGCTTCATTTTTCATTCAAGAATCTCTTAAATCCGAGACCGGAGGGCGGAGATATGATTGGTTGAAGTTGGGCATCATCCCGGTTGGACCGAAACTGAGCAGCCTTCACTAAAACAAGCATAACTTTTTGCATAGTTGGAATTTTGATGCAAGTATGGTGCCATTGGAAATCTTACTTCCGGGGCTTCAATTTTGACACAAGAATGACCTGAAAAGGAGTTCATATGAAGACGTTATGCCCGTTTGAAGTTGGACCTGCAGAGCAGATTTTTCCTGCCGACCGGCCAAAACAAATGGCCGACCGACCAAATAGATGGCCGACCGGCCAAACAGATTGCCGACTGGCCAGAAAAAATGGCTGACCGACTAGGTTTGCTAGCCGATGACCTTCCGGAGTATTCTACAGATTGAATGGATGCCAGCTGTGGCAGCTGGAATGCACAGACCCTGCTCCCCATGCACGTGTGTGGCTGTTTTGCACCCTTTGCACACCTTTTGACCTTTTTTTTTGCACCCTTTGCTCAAAGCTTCTTGAGGAAGCTTTGACCCCTTGTCTTGGCTTCCTCAACAAGCTTGCACCTTTGCATTAGCTTCTCTTAGAAGCTTGGTCCCTTTGACCCTTTTGTATAGCTTCTTTGAAAAGCTTTATGTCATTTTCCTTGCTCTATAAGAGAGACCCATCCTCCTTCATTGTTCTGGTTCAGCAAAATCAGACCTAATACATACATATAACATATATATCACCCTCTCTCTCTATATCTCCCTCTCTCTCTACATTTGGGTGTGTTAGAGTGTTCAAAGACCCTTGTTCTTGGCCTATTTGCACTACACCACCTAGCACTACACTACTAGTTCCATTTCCAGCAGCTTGGGGAGCTTTCCAGAAGCTAGGAGGCATCACTTCTTAAGCCAAGAAGCAACCAAAGGTTGGTCTTCAAGGGTAAACATCAATTCCCCCTTTTTGAGCTTAATTTTGTAACATTTTTCTAGCTATTTTGCTTACTGTTTTGAGCTCCGACCAAAACTGAAAGTACCCTTTATTTGAGCTCTATTTCATGTTTCATTAAGGGACTTTTGTCATTTGAGGTCCCCATCTTGCACTTGCTTCATTATCCCCCTTGTATGCCATAATCTTGCATAGTATTTTTGGCCTGTGTGTGTTCTGTTTTGGAGCATGATGTAAACTGTAAGTGAGCTTAGTTTAAGCCTCTCTTCAACATTAAAGAAGGGCTCATCACTGTTTAGATACACCATGTGCTACTTGCTTTGAAATCCATGTTTTTGCCTCATTTTCGCATGATTTATTAGCCTCGGATGCTTCCGTTTTTGGGCTCTTTTCAGAACTAAAAACAGTCTTATTTTGACCCCCTTGTCATGTTTCATTAAGGGTCTTTGGCTGTTTGATGAATTTTTTGTATACTTTGTGTTTTGACCCCTTTTGGGCCCTACCTCGCATGGCATTTTGAGCATACTTGTATATTGTTTTGGGGGTTTCCATAAACTGTAAGTAGTCATATTTTTAGTCCCTCTTCAGTGTTGTAGAAGAGTCTTTTTCCATTTCGTCTTTGCATCTAGCACTTGCTTCATTGCCTCCCTTGCGGAACCATTTTTGTATGATAATTTAGTCCCACTTGTGCTTACTGTTTGGCCATGCTTTGAACTGTAAAAATGCTTATTTTGGGGCTGCCTTACTTCTGTCTTTTGATTCCATGTACCAATTATGCATGCTTTGTATAGCTGTAAGCCATTTCATGTACTTAGTTTTGCATTTCGGGAGAAATTCCATGCATCGGGTGTCAATTCGCCTCGTTTCGGGGCTGTTTTGCCCCTCATTTTGCTACTGATTTTTGCGTGTTTGCATATCATATTCCATGTCTTTGCCATGTCTCATTAGAGTGGCATTTTGGTGCCTGAGGGTCGGTCCTCGGTTTGCGTGCACGCGTGCACGCATTTCGAGTTGTCTTGTTTTCAACTGATGGCCTCCTATGTGAGTGTGGCTGAGGCTCTCTCATGTTGGTGTAAGCCCATTCTTGCATTCTGTATGCCATGTTTCAATGCGTTGTGCATGTTATGTTGTTAGTATTGTGTGTGCCATGTAGTTGTATTGCATGTTTGTATGTTTGCTTGCATGCTTAGGTCGCATGTGCATTGTTGTGCATTGCCTCGCCTCTTGACCAACCATGATTGAGGTTGGGTCCCTTGTATGTTTTGTGTGCATTGCATTTGACATTGAAATGCATACTTGACTCTTTGGCCATCATGCATCGAAATGCGTGATTGGTGGCCCGAGGGTCAAGGGCCATGCTCCCTTGAGTCCATTACATGATAGGGAGTGTGTCCATGCATACATTTGCCTAAAAATTCCATGCCATACACTGCTTGCCCTCTGCTGCTGCCAATTGCAGGTTCTGCAGGAAGCTTTGGCCGATCGGCTATATACAGTGCCGACCGGCAATTTATCAATGGCCGATAACTTCATCTGTGGCCGGTGGTCATCCTCCAAGGCCGATGGCCATCCTTCCCAGCCGGTGGTGTTCCACAGTGTGCAAAGAATATATCCTGAGACTTGTGCAGTTTTCAGAGGAGCTAGGCAGTGTAAATAGAGGCAGCAATGCTATGGCAGCGGGTTTCCAGGCAAGGCGGATCAAGCATGCATCACTCACGCATCCCAAGGCAAGGCTGCGGCCACCTTCTTGCTGCATTTATTTTGTTAATTAATTAAGGGTCTGTAATAATTAATTAGCTAGGATAGTCGATTTATTATTCGGACTGTATTATTCTTTTAGTCCCTCTGAGCGAGGGCAAACTTGTAATAAGTGTGGGCGTGTGTGTGCATGTCTTCCAACCCCCACTTCTTTCTCCCTTTTATTTACCTGCTTATGATGGTAGACTAGGGCATATTTAAATTAGCATAATAGTATGATAGCATGCGTGCATCCATACATTTGTCTTACATGCATCGGGCTTGGCACATCATGCTAACTGCACTTGTATTTCAATTCCAAGTTGAGTACTTGTTAGTTGCAGCATTTCACATGACATCTTTAGGATAACCGAGCCTGTTTAGATTGCATCTTTGCATGTGTTGCATTAGCCTTTTTTAACATGAACTAGGATCATGCATATGATTACTAACTAGTTTCTGTTTTGACTCGGAGTACTAGGTAAGCTTTTATGTTTTAGCATATCGCATGCGTGTGAATGTTGCTATAACAGCATGATTACCATGAGGCTAGCTGCTTATGTGATATAACTGCTTGAATGCCTGTGGATGGAGGTTGAATTACCTAACTTGGAATAATGCATTAAAACTGTGAGTTTTAAGCCCACTAAATAGTGGCAAAACCGTCTTTTATAAAAGCCCACTCGAGGGTGGCAAAACCTGCATTTTAGCTTACTCGCGAGTAGCAAATCACTTTCAAAGCAAAACCTGAAATGTTTTATTCCAATTTGGGCGATTCGGTCTATACTTGTTTGCTGTGCGCATAACATAGTAATTCTAAGCTAATAACCAGAATAAGAACACATAAATGTTTTTAAAACAGAATATCATGGTTAGTAGAGGCCGGTCTTCAGACCGGGCGAGAGGGGGTGCTCATAGCTGACCTTCCCCGATCGTACCCAAGTTCCCGAGCCGAGGCAACTTTGGTGATGACGGACACGTGGCCTTTGGCATCGAGTCAGGGTTTCCTAAATTCCCCCCAAAAAAAAATATTTAGGTGGCGACTCTGTATCTGGCAAAGCAGTCCATGTTTGGCACTTCTTTTCAAAAATTTGTTTCTCAAAACGATTTGCCGGATTTGGACTCTTTGGTTCAGATTAAGAACCGTGACACAAATCGAGTCCGAACTGTAGCAAGGCCCCCACACGGGCGCGTCTACAGTTTCTAGCGACTCCGTTGGGGAATTTAGAGAGCTTGACTCGAACTCGTGATATCTTGTTTTGATTTCACTTATGTGTTTCTTTGCATTGCATATGCATTGGTGTGCCTAGGACACCGTGTTTGCCATCTGCCATTCCTGAACAGTTTGCCGGAGGCTTGTCTTGTCAAGGCATGACCATAAGGCTGATTGGTTATGGGCTCTGACAGTATGGGAACACAAACCCCGGTTTTACCGGGGCACCCTTTTTGACCATTCGACCTAGTGCATATTCGGAATCCATAGTGACCATCCCAAACTAGGACAGGTTGTTTACCCGATGCTAAGTTGTTTGAAACTGCTGCGTGCATAGTGAAACCATAGCTCCTGACAAAATAGGACAGGGAAACCCTACCCCAACATAGGGGTGTTTTGGCTCTCTCTTACTTGCTATGTGCTTTTAGAGTGTATCTCTACAGGGACGCATATACCAGTTTGCAAGTCTGGGCATCAGGCCTGTGGGCATCAACATCAGTATTTGGGAAATCAGTTTTACCCGAGGGTGTCAGTTTACAGGCAGATATTTGGGAAACAGTGATCAGTATTGAGTACAGTCATCCTAGTATGCTCAAATCCGTTCCAGTGAAATTGTGTTGAGATGCTGTCTGTTTTCTCTTTTGCTAGGTAGTCCTGGAACTATAGCTTCAGAAGGCTCCAATATCCCCGGGGTACATTGGACTAGTGTTGATAGACTTTGTTAGGTCAGAAATTCAATTCAAGGGTAACCAGTGTTCTTTCGCTGAGGCAAGGCAAAGAAAGGCCAGTCAGGGCTCGCCGGTTCATCTGATCCGTCAGTCGCCGGCCACATCACCTTTGTTTAGACTCAGCAGACCATAATGGCACAAGATTTGGAAGAATTGTGGTCGTGATAGTAGCGTTAAATCAGGGAACTGCCATGTAGGCTGAGACCAGTATTGAAATGCAGCGTCCATCTGGGGCATCTGCCTCACATCCAGCTTTGGGACCCCAGCCAAACTTTGACCCACTTCCGCCAGTTGAAGATTTGCAATGTCCAAATCCTCGAGAAAGGTTGACTCAAGCTCATGTGCTCAGACCCCTGGTGCAGCCTAATGAGAGACTTTATCCCCTTGATGTTAATGAGCTCAATCCGACTGCAGTGAAGATTGCGAACCTTGAGAAGCAATTCAAAAAGGCACAAGACCTTAACTCCATTCCCGACATTGAGGATGGGCACACCGAGGCTGCCGTTCGGCTCCCAGACAGATTCAAAATGCCATATATTAACCGTTTCGACGGGTCTGGAGATCCAATGGTACATATCCGACTTTTCTTGGATGTCCTGAAGCCGATGGGTCTGACCAAGCCACATAAACTCTCCCTGTATGGAAGAACCCTGTCGGGTGTAGCAGCCACTTGGTACGCTAAGTTGGAAGATAAAGCGAAGCAAAACTGGGAAGAATTGGCTGAGGCCTTTATTGATCAGTATTCTTACAACACCCAAGTTGAAATGACCATGCAAGAGCTTGAAGCAACCCGCCAAAACCCAACAGAGCCTTTTGTGGAATTTGTTGCGAGGTGGAGAGCAAAGGCAGCACAGATGATAGATCGCCGCCCTTCTGAGAGGGATCAAGTACAGATGATGGTGCGAAACCTCGAGCATGATATGTTGCAAAATTTTATAGTCGCTCCGCTATTCACTTTCAAAGGTTTGCATGATCTGGGGGTTCAGATCGAGAATGCGTTCAAAAGTGGGATCATTCCCAGAACCAGTGAACCGACAAGGAGGGCGATTGCAGGGAGTACCGATGCTGGTAGTAGCATCATTCCCAAATCCACCGAGATCAATGCAATCGCCACAGCCAACCCTTTTGCGAAACCAAGCCTACAAACAGCCGGCCTAGCCCGAGCTCAGGGCAGAACTTTCACTCCCCTCTATATGAGCTTGACTAGCGCACTAAAAGCCTTGATGGAAAGAGGGCATCTCAAACCCCTCGATCCTCAACCTCTGCCTAACCCACTTCCAGCCAGACATAATCCCTCCAAGTACTGTATGTACCATCAGCAGCGCGGTCATGGCACCGACCGTTGCTACCGCCTTCGTCATGAGGTCCAAAATCTCATCGAGAACCAGATGATAGCTCCACCTTCAGACCCTAATGACCAAGTACATCACCCACATCTCAATCTGATCCACACACTGGCCGTCCCTTACGACCCCAGCATGTACATCACCCCAGTCCATCTACCCAGGCCTAATGTGTTTATCCCAGAGAGCCTGGACTTATGCATGATGGGTGCATCTGAACCCCAATCATCTCAAACCCATGAACCCACTACTTCTGAGCTGATGAGAATGATCGAAGATCTTCAGAGAACTGTAGCGGATCTAGCCTTTGGGGTTTTGGCCCCATCATCAACCACATCACGTACCAGGGAGTTCATATCTAAAGGCTCCCCAACTTCGGGACGAGTTGCATTAGAAGAAGGCCAATCTCTTGACAAAATGGAAGCGACTGGTAAGAACAAGGTAGGGGCAGGCATTGGTCCCCATGAACACCTTCGGTGGGATATTGAGGCTTTGAAAGCTGAGGGACTACACAAAGAGCAAGTCCTCGCAGTTGTTACAAAAACTGTGGATGACACTTTCGCCACTCAGAATGAGAGCAGTCTGAATCAAGGGGCAAGCCAGGAGAAGGGCCTTTGTACGAGGAATGTTCCTTTCAGCCCTAATCCCGTGCTCGGAAATGATCAGCAAACCCAGTCAACGCCTGCCAATCCCTTTGCTGGTGCATCCAGCAAAACTCCACAAACCTCAAAATACCCACCTCGAGGCCAGAGGGTGTTCGCACCACTGTACATGTCTCTATCAGCGGCCTTTAGCATCTTGATTAGAGAGGGGGATTTGAAACCCTTGGAGCCGCGACCACTGCCAGATAGACTTCCTCACTCCCATGATCCGACCAAGTACTGTGCCTTTCATCAGCAAGTCGGCCATGTCACTGATGGTTGTTTCCGTCTTCGCCACGAAATACAAGATCTGATTGACAATAAGGTCATCGTCGCACCAACTCAACAAAGTCTATCGTAATTGGATCAGTGAACTTGGGGGATAATGCGGTGCGATCGGGGGATGAACCACCTGCGGGCGGCGCTCAGTTCACTTCAGATGTGGCGTTTGACACGCACAGTTTTGAGCAATGTGCGAACACTAGTTTTGGTACTTTCTGACTTGGGTATTGGGTCAGTTTTGTTGTTTTGTATTGAGTCAGTCTTTTCATACTAAGTCAGTCGGGTCTGTCTTGTTGTGTCGAGTCAGTCCTGTTTTGTTAGAGTCGGGTGATTTCGGGGGTATTACCTCGGACATCACTTGCTTGTTTTGTGTTTGTCTTTTTTTGCTTTCTTTGGAGTCTGTTTCGGCCGAGGAGCCAGTTACACCAACAGATCTGAATGAAACAACAGTGATTTTCGCACTCTTGTGTTTGCTTCTGCCATGTGCCAGTTATGCCAGAAATTCTAAATAAGATGGCAGTATTTGACTAGAAGCTGTGTCTTTTCTGTGCCTTGAAGTCATTGTAATGACCTAAGTTTTTCAAAACTTTTTTTGAAACATTGTGATAAAAACGAAGAGGAAGGAATTCCTCAAGTTTTGCAAAACTTGATCAATTGAGAAAAAGAGAGGCATGCTAAGCCCTTAATGATTGAGATCATGCCTGTTAATGTGAGTGCTGAGAAGGACCCTGGCTTGATCTAGATTGGTTCTACACTCTCTTCGGCGCGAGCGATTTGTCACTTTCTAAAAAAAAATTTCAAAAATATTTCGCGCGGTTCTGCGAAGACTTATGTGGGATCGCTCTTGAGATTGTGCAGCTTAGGATCGCTCTCAGCCTCGAGATTCGACCCCTCACTTTCAAACCTTGAACATGAGTTCAGAACGTTCAACGGTCAACCACAATGTGAGGCATGTGTGGCCATTTTGAAGCGCCCTCGAACAAGAGGCACCAAAGTCAGATCAAGAAGATCATATCAAAGGAAGCTTGTAAAGCTAGATTAGAAGCCCCTCCTCAAACTAGGGGCAACAATGTCAGATATGCTCGAAGAGTCGAAGATGGATCCTTCAGTAAATCAATACAACAGCCACTCTCCTGGATACGGATGGCTTCAAAACCCTAAAACCATTTGGCATGGACTTGTTACACTTTTACCCTTTGAGAGGCTCGCTGGGCCGAAAACCCGGAAGGGCGACCCAGGCAAAAGTTAGAGCAAGAAAAAAAAGGAAAAGAACAAAAAAAAAGAAATGAAGAAAAGAAGAACAAAAAAGAAATAAAAAGAAAGAAAAGAAAAGAAAAAAAAATGAAAAGAATTGAAAAGAAAAGAAGAACAGAGCTCGCAAGGTTGAAAACCCGGAAGGGCGGCCTTGGCAAAAGTTAGAGCGCCAAAGGAGAGGTTAAATACCCGAGTGTACCTTAACCCCGAACTACGTAAGGCTTGATTCTCATCTTTGGGATACGTAGGCAACTTCATTCCGAAGTCCAGCCGTAAAACACTTCAAAATCAACTGTGTCCATGTAATGGTTTTGATCATCTTTGCCTTCTCTATATCCGAGAGTTCGATTGTCATCGTTACTCTGAAGAGTGATTGCAATGTGCTGCGATGCTGTCCAAACAAGGGGCAACTTTCCGTTGCCATATGGTGTGCCGCAGTGCCATTCAAACAAGGGGCAACTTTCCGTTGCCGTGCAGCTCTTTTCAAGCAAGGGGCAATTTTCCTTCGGATCTGAAGTTGTGCATCTCAAGAGTAGGTTCCGTGCTTGTTGAGCATTGGCCGTTTGCAAAAATAGTTTTTGAGAATTTTTACTGAGGTTGACTATTCTCTCGAAAATTATTCCATCTTTTCCAAAACTGGACCATTTCTTGGACCCAAAAGGGGAAAATTTTCAGTGCTCATAACCTAACTTGCATGATTTTCAAATCAAAAATTGAACAAGTATGTTAATCTGACTCTCATATTGGTCAAAATTGTTTCAGTAGAAAGCAAAAACAAAAAATGGTCAAAATAATGAACTAGGGGCACAGTTGAGTCAGGCTTCCTGTCTTTCTCCCGTTGTCAATGCATCTGCCAGAAAGGGCACTCTACCTACCAGAAAAGGGCACCACTGAAGCTGACCGCAAAAGGGCAGAAGGCTCTCACATCCTCCACGCAACGAGGTATCAAGCCAAGTGCGAAGCATGAACGGGAACGGATCAAGATATTCCACTCCTTTGTTTGGACAGATCTAATCACGTCTAAACTCCCCAGTAAGAGCATCGTCAACCAATGTCGATTGTAGATCTGCTGCACATCCAGCCGCATCGCAACCCCTCTGTGGGAGAAAGTTCACTATTGTGAGCAGAAGAAGAGAATCTAGCAGAATGCTTGGGGCAAGAACCCGCAACTTCCTGTTTATTCATCAACCACCCTGGGGAGGGATGAAAAATGAGAGATTAAAGAATAGAGAGATGTGCGTTGAGAGAAAAAGTGAGAAAAGGGCTTTTTCAGAAAAACAGAGCCTGAGGGCCGAGCGATGTGAGAATCACAAATGAGAAAGGGTAGGAAACAATACCCGGGGAAACAGGCTCCATGTGCACATTTGAGTCTTGTGTTTTATTTTGTCTGTCTCGATTCTTGTTTTGAGTCGCTTCGAGTGTTACTCGATGTGTTTAGGTTGTTTACCTTTTTTTTCCCTTGTCGAGTCGTTTTGGCTGTGGCCAGTCGTCGGCTCAATACCCGGTTAAGAACTCATTTCTCAATTTCCCAAAAAATCATCTTGTGCTCAGAGTGCTGTGCCATTCTCCACATTTGTGCAAAACAGTATTTGTTCTTTCATAAAACTGCAGGGTCCACCCTCGATAAGTGTGAACAGTAGAACAAGGGCCTATCTGAAGCTATGTAGGTTCCAGACTGCAAAGCAAAAGAAAAAAAGAAAATTTGGAGCATCTTAGGGTGTTCCAGCTTTGGCAAGATCCAAGACTGCATTTTAGGTGCACCTTCCCAGACCTCGCCATTTCTCTGGAGTATGAGTGTATCTCGACCCCAAGTGTAAGCCTGCTTCAAGTCAGAATGGCAATTAAAGCAGCAGCAGATGTTATCTCTCGCCAATATAAACAGGGTGTCCCCTTTTGAGCTGAGCGTATTGCCAAGTCCTCCGAAAGGTAAATCGGAGGCACCAGAGTACATGTTTGATGCCCTTCCATTGCATAGAATATGTTTTCTTTCGATTCTGCATAGAATATGCTTTCAATATTGCATAG
Source organism: Camellia sinensis (assembly GCF_055761805.1). Taxonomy (NCBI): domain Eukaryota; kingdom Viridiplantae; phylum Streptophyta; class Magnoliopsida; order Ericales; family Theaceae; genus Camellia; species Camellia sinensis. The sequence goes on from NC_138965.1 coordinate 92,670,749, forward strand.
AATATGCTCCTGTTTCTTGCATAGAAAATGCTCGTATCTTTTGCATTGAAAATGCACTCTTCCATACTTGCATAGAAAATGCACCTCATTTGCATAGAACATGCATTCACTCGCACTATCTTGTGCACTTACACTTTGTATCTCACTAGCACTGTCTTGTGCATCTTGTGGTTGTATCTGACTCGCACTATTTTGTGCATTGCATTTCAATCGCGCTGTTTAGCATATCGCACTGTTTAGTGCATTTCAAATCAATCCCGCTGTTTAGCGTATCGCACTGTTTAGTGCATTTCAATCGCGCTGTTTAGCGTATTGCACTGTTTAGTGCATTTCAAATCAATCGCGCTGTTTAGCGTATCGCATTGTTTAGTGCATTTCAATCGCGCTGTTTAGCGTATTGCACTGTTTAGTGCATTTCAAATCAATCGCACTGTTTAGCGTATCGCATTGTTTAGTGCATTTCAATCGCGCTGTTTAGCGTATCGCACTGTTTAGTGCATTTCAAATCAATCCCGTTGTTTAGCGTATCGCATTGTTTAGTGCATTTCAATCGTGTTGTTTAGCGTATCGCACTGTTTAGTGCATTTCAAATCAATCGCGCTGTTTAGCGTATCGCACTGTTTAGTGCATTTCAAATCACTCGCGCTGTTCAGCGTATCGCACTGTTTAGTGCATTTCAATCGCGCTATTTTGTGTATCGCACTATTTTGTGCAACTACATTCGCGCTATTTTGCGCACCTCAATCGCACTGTTTTGTGCAGTTTATCATTCACGCTATTTTGTGCATCGCACTGTTTTGTGCAGTTTACTTTCGTGCTATTTTGCGCATCGCACTGTTTTGTGCAGTTTACATTTCGCGCTATTTTACGCACCTCAATCGCACTTTCTTGTGCATTTCAAATCACTCGCACTGTCTTGTGCATTTCAAATCACTCGCGCTTTCTTGAGCATCGCACTGTTTTGTGCAGTTTATCACTCGCGCTCCCTTGCGCATCGCACTGTCTTGTGCATGTTTAATCACTCGCGCTGTTTAGCGTATCGCACTGTCTTGTGCATTTCAAATCACTCGCGCTTTCTTGCGCATCGCACTATTTTGTGCAGTTTACACTCGCGCTCTTTTGCGTATCGCACTATCTTGTGCATTTCATTACATGCTCTCTCTCATCTTGCATAGAAAATGCTTGTAGCATTTGTCAGTTCATTGCGTCGCACCGTTTTGTGCACCTTACTTGCATTTTGCATGCATTCTATCGCGCTATCTTGCACACCTCACCTGTACTTGTTAGTACATCGCATTGTTTTAAATACAAACCGGCTTCGCGTGGCGTATAAGTCCATTTGTCAAAGTCTTCTTTCATATCATTTGCATCCTGCCCCTGAACTACGCTGGTTTGATTACTTGCAAAGGGATACGTAGGCAGCCTACGGGCACAACCATTCATTCATTTCTATTTTGTTTTGTTTGTCCAAGTCTTCGGCCTTGTCAAAAATGGGTCGTCTCTAGGCTTTGACATTCACTCCTGTCATTGTTATGACTTTCGAGTTCTGTCAAAGAGGGGCAACTGTAGACACCCCATTTTTGACCGCCCTTAAGACTTGGGCGCTACTGATGGTTTGCTCGATGATGAAAGGTGTGCAGGGCAAAGGTTCAATTTCTTCGGCAATGAGAGGGTCCAATCCCAACTTCACACCCCCATTTTGGACCAAATCTATTTTGAATGGTTTTTAGACCTTAAAATCCTCTCTTTCAAAACATTTTTGAAATAAATTTTCTACGATGTCCCGAGGCTCACATTTTGTCAAAAAAATACGTTTTTCAATAAACCGAGCAAGGACAAAGTGGAAATGAATGAAAGAGAGGTGAAATCTTTGAAAAATATTTCAATACACCTTGCTTAGGGGTTTGAAGTTGAAGAAAAGAGGAGAAGAGGGGAGAAGCCAAGTTGGAGAAGAAGATAGGCAAGAATTGCTAAGAGAGGGACGAGCAGTCCTCGCTAAATCAAGCTTATTTGCCTATACACTTTGATTTAAGCTATGAGGCCACCGCCGTTGGAAAGAAGACTTCTGGGGCTTCATTTTTCATTCAAGAATCTCTTAAATCCGAGACCGGAGGGCGGAGATATGATTGGTTGAAGTTGGGCATCATCCCGGTTGGATCGAAACTGAGCAGCCTTCACTAAAACAAGCATAACGTTTTGCATAGTTGGAATTTTGATCCAAGGCTGGTGCCATTGGAAAGCTTACTTCCGGAGCTTCAATTTTGACACAGGAATGACCTGAAAAGGAGTTCATATGAAGAAGTTATGCCCGTTTGAAGTTGGACCTGCAGAGCAGATTTTTCCTGCCGACCGGCCAAACAGATTGCCGACCGGCCAGAAAAGATGGCTGACCGACCAAGTTCGCTAGCCGATGACCTTCCGGAGTATTCTACAGATTCAATGGATGCCACCTGTGGCAGCTGGAATGCACAGACCCTGCTCCCCATGCACGTGTGTGGCTGTTTTGCACCCTTTGCACACCTTTTGACCTTTTTTTTTGCACCCTTTGCTCAAAGCTTCTTGAGGAAGCTTTGACCCCTTGTCTTGGCTTCCTCAAGAATCTTGCACCTTTGCATTAGCTTCTCTTAGAAGCTTGGTCCCTTTGACCCTTTTGTATAGCTTCTTTGAGAAGCTTTATGTCATTTTCCTTGCTCTATAAAAGAGACCCATCCTCCTCCATTGTTTTGGTTCAGAAAAATTAGACCTAATACATACATATAACATATATATCACCCTCTCTCTCTATATCTCCCTCTCTCTCTACATTTGGGTGTGTTAGAGTGTTCAAAGACCCTTGTTCTTGGCCTATTTGCACTACACCACCTAGCACTACACTACCACTTCCATTTCCAGCAGCTTGGGGAGCTTTCTAGAAGGTAGGAGGCATCACTTCTCAAGCCAAGAAGCAACCAAGGGTTGGTCTTCAAGGGTAAACATCAATTCCCCCTTTTTGAGCTTAATTTTGCAACATTTTTCTAGCTATTTTGCTTACTGTTTTGAGCTCCGACCAAAACTGAAAGTACCCTTTATTTGAGCTCTATTTCATGTTTCATGAAGGGACTTTTGTCATTTGAGGTCCCCATCTTGCACTTGCTTCATTATCCCCCTCGTATGCCATAATCTTGCATAGTATTTTTGGCCTGTGTGTGATCTGTTTTGGAGCATGATGTAAACTGTAAGTGAGATTATTTTGAGCCTCTCTTCAACATTTAAGAAGGGCTCATCACTGTTTAGATACACCATGTGCTACTTGCTTTGAAATCCATGTTTTTGCCTCATTTTCGCATGATTTATTAGCCTCGGATGCTTCCACTTTTGGGATCTTTTCCAAACTGAAAACAGTCTTATTTTGACCCCCTTGTCATGTTTCATTAAGGGTCTTTGGCTGTTTGATGAATGTTTTGTATACTTTGTGTTTTGACCCCTTTTGGGCCCTACCTCGCATGGCATTTTGAGCATACTTGTATATTGTTTTGGGGGTTTCCATAAACTGTAAGTAGTCATATTTTTTATCCCTCTTCAGTGTTGTAGAAGAGTCTTTTTCCATTTGGGCTTTGCATCTACCACTTGCTTCATTGCCTCCCTTGCGGAGCCATTTTTGTATGATAATTTAGTCCCACTTGTGCTTACTTTTTGGCCATTCTTTGAACTGTAAAAATGTTTATTTTGGGGCTGTCTTACTTCTGTCTTTTCATTCCATGTACCAATTATGCATGCTTTGTATAGCTGTAAGCCATTTCATGTACTTAGTTTTGCATTTCGGGAGAAATTCCATGCATCGGGTGTCATTTCGCCTCGTTTCGGGGATTTTTTGCCCCTCATTTTGCTACTGATTTTTGCATGTTTGCATATCATATTCCATGTCTTTGCCATGTCTCATTAGGGTGGCATTTTGGTGCCTGAGGGTCGGTCCTCGGTTTGCGTGCACGCGTGCATGCATTTCGAGTTGTCTTGTTTTCATCTGATGGCCTCCTATGTGAGTGTGGCTGAGGCTCTCTCATATTGGTGTAAGCCCATTCTTGCATTGTGTATGCCATGTTTCAATGCGTTGTGCATGTTATGTTGTTAGCATTGTGTGTGCCATGTAGTTGTATTGCATGTTTGTATGTTTGCTTGCATGCTTAGGTCGCATGTGCATTGTTGTGCATTGCCTCGCCTCTTGACCAACCATGATTGAGGTTGGGTCGCTTGTATGTTTTGTGTGCATTGCATTTGACATTGAAATGCATACTTGACTCTTTGGCCATCATGCATCGAAAGGCGTGATTGGTGGCCCGAGGGTCGAGGGCCATGCTCCCTTGAGTCCATTACATGATAGGGAGTGTGTCCATGCATACATTTGCCTAAAAATTCCATGCCATACACTGCTTGCCCTCTGCTGCTGCCAATTGCAAGTTCTGCAGGAAGCTTTGGCCGGTCGGCTATATACAGTGCCGACCGGTAATTTATCAATGACCGATAACTTCATCTGTGGCCGGTGGTCTTCCTCCGAGGCCGATGGCCATCCTTCCCAGCCGGTGGTGTTCCACAGTGTGCAAAGAATATATCCTGAGACTTGTGCAGTTTTCAGAGGAGCTAGGCAGTGTAAATAGAGGCAGCAATGCTATGGCAGCGGGTTTCTAGGCAAGGTGGATCAAGCATGCATCACTCACGCATCCCAAGGCAGGGCTGCGGCCACCTTCTTGCTGCATTTATTTTGTTAATTAATTAAGGGTCTGTAATAATTAATTAGCTAGGATAGTCGATTTATTATTCGAACTGTATTATTCTTTTGGTCCCTCTGAGCGAGGGCAAACTTGTAATAAGTGTGGGCGTGTGTGTGCATGTCTTCCAACCCCCACTTCTTTCTCCCTTTTATTTACCTGCTTATGATGGTAGACTAGGGCATATTTAAATTAGCATAACAGTATGATAGCATGCGTGCATCCATACATTTGTCTTACATGCATCGGGCTCGGCACATCATGCTAACTGCACTTGTATTTCAATTCCAAGTTGAGTACTTGTTAGTTGCAGCATTTCACATGCCATCTTTAGGATAGCCGAGCCTGTTTAGATTGCATCTTTGCATGTGTTGCATTAGCCATTTTTAACATGAACTAGGATCATGCATATGATTACTAACTAGTTTCTGTTTTGGCTCGGAGTACTAGGTAAGCTTTTATGTTTTAGCATATCGCATGCGTGTGAATGTTGCCATAACAACATGATTACCATGAGGCTAGCTGCTTATGTGATATAGCTGCTTGAATGCCTGTGGATGGAGGTTGAATTACCTAACTTGGAATAATGCATTAAAACTGTGAGTTTTAAGCCCACTAAATAGTGGCAAAACCGTCTTTTATAATAGCCCACTCGAGGGTGGCAAAACCTGCATTTTAGCTTACTCGCGAGTAGCAAATCACTTTCAAAGCAAAACCTGAAATGTTTTATTCCAATTTGGGCGATTCGGTCTATACTTGTTTGCTGTGCGCATAACATAGTAATTCTAGGCTATTAACCAGAATAAGAACACATAAACGTTTTTAAAACAAAATATCACGGTTAGTAGAGGCCGGTCTTCAAACCGGGCAAGAGGGGGTGCTCATAGCTGACCTTCCCCGATCGTACCCAAGTTCCCGAGCCGAGGCAACTTTGGTGATGACGGACACGTGGCCTTTGGCACGGAGTCAGGGTTTCCTAAATTCCCCCAAAAAAAAAATATTTAGGTGGCGACTCTGTATCTGGCAAAGCAGTCCATGTTTGGCACTTCTTTTCAAAAATCTGTTTCTCAAAACGATTTGCCGGATTTAGACTCTTTGGTTCAGATTAAGAACCGTGGCACAAATCGAGTCCGAACTGTAGCGGGGTCCCTCGCGGACGTGCTATAACACTTCAAAATGTCCTTTCGTGGATATTTCATCCGCGGAAAACCGTCAAACGGGACCCATGTAAATATAAGCTATACCGGTATCACAATTGCCATTCTACGAAAATCTTGTCCGCGGAATCGGCACCCATGTATAGTTTCGGAACTTTCAACCCAGGACACTCTGGCTAACTTAATTATAATGGAGTCCATCCCTTTTCTCCTCCCAAACAAACATTCATACATATGCAATGTATTTTAACACATAATCATACGTGGAGCACATCCCCTTTCCACTCCCAATTAATCATACATATACAATGTATATAAATACATAACATATTCAATGATAACCAACCATGGACTAGTTTCAATTCACCTAATCCATATGCAATTTCTACAACAATGATAGCTATCCTCCACCGATAACCCAATACAGTTATTTCTAAATAGATATACAATCTCATGACAGATAATTTATTCAAAATTTCCAAAGGTGAGACATATCACCTATCCAATTTCACCATCTATTTCAATACTTGTCCAATTCCATGTTTACAACATCAATTTCATTTATTTATACAAAGTGAATATAATACTTATTCTAGGGAAAACTCCCTCTTTTTCCCAAATCTCAATCAAGTGCCAAAATCAACAATCTTGACATCACACAACATCATTTTTAAACCCCACAGTCATTTTCTCCTCATTCATCAAAAACTCCTCTTTCCATTTTATACCCAAGCCCTAGGTTTTACTCAAAACATCCTCAAATCACCCCATTGTTACACAAATGACAAATATCTAAGCTAAATATCATATAAAGGTGTAGAAGAATCCCTACCTCAAAGAGAGAAGACAAGTCAAGCAAGAGTGAAACTCTGAGAACGCCGAAACTCACTTCTAATCAAATCAAAATGGAGGTTGATGTACTCTACCTTTTTCTCAAAGGCACTAGGGTGAAAAGATCAACAGATCTAAATGAAATCTAAGAGGGAAGGTGAGTTTTAGAGAGAGAAAGTGTAGATCTAGGTTTTTGGAAAGTTTTAGTGAGAGAGAGAAGTGAAAAAGTAATACAAAACATCATCTTCACGGACTGTTGTATATGCAGTCTGCTTGAGCGTAGAAAATGACGCTCGAGAGTCAGACACAAAGGTCCGCTCGAGTGTGGAATACACAATTCTAGAAGTTTTGCAGACGAAGGACCCCGCTCCAGCATGAGGCTGGACGCTCGAGCATCCAATGCACTCGTCCAACTTTTGTAGATCTACAAAAATACTAAAAATTGACAAATCCCGCTCGAGCGCAAGAATGGCCGCTCGAGCGGAGGAGCAAATTTGTGAAGCCCGCTCGAGCGTAAAAATGCCTACCCGAGCGAAAGAGCCAAAATCTGGGCATCATAGGTTTGGAAAAACAAGCAACTAACCTGTTTCAAATGCACAATTACAACCCGATAACCAAAATAGAGAGGAGACATAGGAAACAAGACATTAATAACCATTCTAAACCATACCAACCCGAGTCTGGAATACAAGAAATAATAGGTCAAAACCGGAATCGCTATAACCTCCCTCCCTTCAAGAATTTTGTCCCCGAAATTACAAATCATGCTCAAAATATAATTAAACCATCCACAACAATGTTATTCTTACAAGTTCATCCCCATGACCCATTCTCCAGTCATCCATTTCCATCGACTCGATACATAAGCCCCACATTGAAAGCACATTTTACCATTTTCCAAACATTTGCAATGTTTAAATCCAGCTTCAAGTTTTCAAAATTTTACATAGCATGTACAATGCTACCAAAAGTGATACAATACATATGATATTCCATATTTTCAAACATATACAATGTTTATAATAAACTAATGTTTCCAAAATGTAAACAACATATACAACGCTTCTACCTTTCAAAAACGATATACAATGTTCTTATATTCTACCAATTATGATCAATAAACAATACATGTTCAAACATTAAAAAATAAGTCCGGATACTTCTCTCGGACTTCCAGTTCACGCTCCTAAGTCGCTTCCTTGACCTCGTGATGTTTCCACAACACTTTTACTAAGGGAATTGTCTTGCCTCACAAGACTTGGTCCCGTCTATCCAAGACTCTCGTCAGTCTCTCCTCATACGAGGCATCCTTATGTACCTCCAAGTCGGTCCAATCCAACACGTGCGATGGATCCGGCTCATACTTCCAAAGCATACTAATGTGAAACACGTCATGCACTCTGGAAAGTTGTGGCAGCACCGCCAACCGATAAGCAACCTCTTCGACCCACTCAAGGATCTCAAAAGGCCTAATGAATCGAGGGGACAGCTTCCCACTCTTCCCAAATCTCATCAAACCCCACCTAGGTGATATTTTTAGGAACACATGGTCTCCCACCTCAAAAGACAAGGGCCTGCTCCAACAGTCGACATAACTTTTCTAGCGACTCTAAGCCTTAGCTAACCTCTTACGGATAAGTGCCACTTTCTTTGTCATTTCCCAAACCAACTCTGGACCCAACAAAGGTGCATCACCCACCTCGGCCCAACACACAGGGGATCTACACGGTCGACCATACAAGGCCTCAAACGGTGCCATGCCAATACTCGATTGGAAGCTATTGTTATAGGCAAACTCCACCAAAGGCAAGTGCCTCTCCCATGACCCCTTAAAGTCAAGAACATACCCCCGAAGCATATCCTCAAGGATTTGAATGGTACGCTGAAATTGCCCGTCAATCTGAGGATAACATGCGGTGCTAAAAGTCAGTCTAGTGCCCAGGGCACTCTGTAAGCTCTGCCACAACCGAGCTGTAAAACACGGATCTCTATCCGAAACAATCGTCACGGGGACTCCATGCAACCTTAATATGTCCCTAATGTAAATGCCGGCAAGATGGTCTACCGAATTGCTTACACGCATAGCTATAAAGTGCACCGACTTGGTCAACTGGTCAACTACCACCCAAAAGGCATCACTACCCCGTTGAGTCCTCGAAAAGCCCACAACAAAAGCCATCATGATATGCTCCCATTTCCATTCATCTATAGGAAAGGGTTGCAACAAACTCGCTAGCCTCTGATGCTCGGCCTTCACTTATTGACATGTAAGGCACTTCGATACAAACACAACCATATCTTTCTTCATACACCTCCACCAAAACTGGCGACTAAGATCGTGATACATCTTTGTGCCCCCCGGATGCACCGCAAGGCGTGAATGGTGAAACTCTCGGAATACTTCCTCTTGGAAAGGCTCCGGTAGAAACAAATGGTCTCAGTATCTAACACTCAAGTCAGGATACACACTCAAGCCCCGTTCTAATTTTCCACTAGAGATCTTCTCTCGAAGGGTTTCTACTTCAAGGTCACTCTTCTGTGCTTCTAACACTCAGTTCACAAGTGTAGGTTGGGCAACTACTGTAAACAAAGTTACAGATTCAACGGACTCGCCAAGATTCAAGTGGAACTCACCAAGAGTACCCAATATCTCCCATTCCCGGATGGCGATACAGGCCAGACTGCTAATAGACTTCCTACTCAAAGCATCGGCCACTACATTGGCCTTCCCAGGATGATAATGCAACTTGAAGTCATAGTCTTCTATGAACTCCATCCACCTCCTCTGCCTCAAATTTAAGTCCTTTTGTGTAAACAGATACTTCAGACTCTTGTGATTGAACAACATTTCAAATCTCTCACCATACAAGTAATGCCTCCAAATCTTTAATGCAAAGATCACCGCTGCTAATTCTAAATCATGGGTGGCATAGTTTCTCTCGTGGGTTTTCAACTGTCGTGAACCACAGGCCACTGTTTTTCCCTCTTGCATCAAAATGCAACCCAAACTTTCCCGTGAGGCATCATAATATACAGAATAGCCTAAACCCCTCTCCGGGATAATCAATATTAGAGTTGTGGTAAGTCTAACCTTAAGCTCTTGGAACGACTTCTCTCAAGCCTCACTTCACATAAATTTGACTCCCTTCCTCATCAATTTAGTTAAAGGTGAAGCTAGTCTAGAGAAATCCCTCACAAATTGACGGTAATACCCGGCCAATCCCAAGAAACTATGGATTTCGAAAGCGTTCTTAGGTTGTGCCCAATCTTGCACTGCCTCTATCTTGGATGAATCCATGATCACCCCTTCCCCGGATACCACGTGGCCTAAGAACTTAACTTCTCTTAGCCAGAATCCACATTTCCCAAACTTATCATATAGCTTATGGGCTCTAAGTAACTCAAGTATTACCCATAAGAGTTCCTCATGTTCCTCCTCGGAAGAGACACAACATATCATGAGTTCGAGTCAAGTTCTCTAAATCCCCAGCATAGACGCCAGAAACTGTAGACCGCCCGAAACTCCGCTCCGTGCGCGAAGGCACGAATTGTAGTTCTTAGCTACTATAGTTCGGACTCCTGTCACGGTTCTGAATCTAATCTCACAAAGTGCAATGTGAGACTGATAAATCACCAAAGAGTCCAAATTCGGCAAATCGTTTTGCAAAATCGATTTTAATTAAGAAGTGCCAAACATGGAATGCTTTGCCAGATTTCAGAGTCGCCATCTAAATATTTTATTTTGGAAAATTTAGGAAACCCTGATTCGTGCCTAAGGCCACGTGTCCGTCATCACTAAAGTTGCCTCGGCTCAGGAACTTGCGTACGAGGGGGAAGGTCATGAAATGAGCACCCCCGCTCGCCCGATCAAAGATCAGCCTCTACTAACATGATATGTTGTTTTTGAAAACACATATGTTCTTATTCAGATTATTAGCTTAACTTACTATGTGATGCGCACAGCATACAAGTATAGACTCAATCACGCGGATTGGAACAAAACAACTCATGTTTCTTTTTTAAAGTGGTTTGAAAGTGCTACTCGCAAGTAATCTAAGACGCGGATTTGCCACCCTCAAGTGGGCTTAGAAAAACAAGATTTTGCCACTTCAAGTGGGCTTAAAAACTCACAATCATCGAGTTGTTCCAATTCAGGCAATCAAGCCTCCACCCACAGGCATTCATGCATTTATAGCAATTAAGCAAATAGCCTCATGGCAAGCATGCTATCATGGCAATATGCAATCACACTCATGCAATATACTAAAGCGTAAACACCCACAGTGTACTCTGGGCCAAAAAAGAAGCTAGTTAGTAATCAATGCATGATCCTAGCTATGTTAAGAATGCCTAATACAACACATGCAAAAATGCAACTATAATAGGCTCGGCTAGCTAAGATGTCATGTGGTGAATGCAACTTGATAACATGTATTCAAATTGGTATTGAAATACAATGCAGTTTATATGATGCGCCGAGCCCGGTACATGGAAAAAAAATGAATGATGCACGCATGCAATGCATAAGTATGCTAATTGAAACATGCCCTAAACTAACCATCAAAAGCTGATAAGTAAAAGGGAGAAAGAAATGGGGGTTGGAAGACATGCACACACACGCACCCTTATTACAACATTTGCCATCGCGACGGAGGGTCTGAATAAATCAACTAACTAGCTACGCTAAGCTAATTATTTACAAACCAACTAACTAATCAAATTAATTAAGTTACAAAACCAACTAAGTATGAAAAGCATCTAAATTAGGCCGCCAGAGCTCCGCCTTGAACAATGAAGGATGCATGCTCGGTTGCATCCTCCCAGAAATCCACTATCGTGCCTCAAGATGCCTCTGTTTGCACACTTTCTGTACTTCTGAAAGTTCTGACCGACCTTAGGAACATGCTGAAGGATGGTCGGCCAAGAGGGATGACCATCAGCCAAAGTTGATGGCCATCGACCAAATTTATAGCCGATCGGCAGATTTTGGTGGCCAGCCGGCAGCTTTGACGGCCGATCGGCCATTGATTCCTGCAATCTCTCCTTTTGCTGCAACAGAGCACAAACAGAGGCATGACAGTGTATTTACAAGGAAATGTGTGCACAACCACCCTCCCTATCATTTCTTAAGCTTAAGGGAGTGTAGTGCTTGTCCCTCGAGCCACCAATTACGCATCTGAATGCATGATGGCCAAAGAGTTAAGCTTACACAAACTCAATAAATGCATGACAAACAAGACACTTGGATCATCACCTTATCATGGATAATCAAAGGCAATGGAGAGAAAGGGGATTGGCCCATTTTCATCACTTCAAGTATGAAATGGACCAATTCACTTTGTTTTCAACATAACGTTCGGTTGAACACAATGCAACGCACACATGCAAACAACAATGTTAATGTGGCATGCACAAGGTTCTAACATATGAACAATGCATGCATGGCATGTTTGGAGGCTAAAGCATCAAAGCAAGTAAAGAGCATCATACAAGAGGCATGCAATACAAAGCTTAAACAACCAAACCAGCTCTGGACAGAGCTCATGCATGCCAAGACAGTGGCCTAAACATGCTGAAATGGAAGTTCAAAAGCTTATAAAAGCATGCATACACATTTGCTCACAAACAAGGCATGAAGACACAACTCTCAAACACAATGAAAGAGTGATAATCATGAGAGCATGGAAGAAGTTTATGGTCTGAAATTACCTACCAAATGATGTCATACCATGCAAAAGGCTCAAATAAAGCATGCCAAGAGACTTGAAATACAAAGCTGGTCAAGGGCTTTACACTACAACCATACCAAGCAATGCTCAAATGACATAAAGCACTCAAAATAGACCTAAGGCATGTCAAAATGGTAACAAAAACATGCTAGGCTCGCAACAAAGATGGCAAGAAAGATAAGCTCCCGAATTAGCTCACAAACAAGGCATAAGGGCATAACTCTTAAACACAATGAAAGAGTGATAATCATGAGAGCATGGCAGAAGTTTATGGTCTGAAATTACCTACCAAATGATGTCATGCCATGCAAAAGGCTCAAATATGGCATGCTAGGGGTCCCAAAGTGCAAGGCTAGCAAAGCCAAATACACTATAGTTATGCAAAACCAAACATGCATGACCAAAACCACTTAAATCAGACCTCAAGCATGTTAAATCAAAGCCAAAAATGTGCTGGAGTAGAGCATACACATGCTAGATCAATAGGCTAAAACAACCAATATGCTAGGCTAGTGAACCAAAATTGCACTACAAGTGCAAGAAGCATGCAAGAGGCAACCAAACTGACCCAAATCAGAGTTATGACATGTCAAATAATGGCCAAAAACATTTTGAAATAAAGTCAATACATGCTAGAAAGACATGCTACTTTGCAAGGCTACAAGTAGGTTTACACTACAAGTACAAGAACCATGCAAGAGGTGACCAAGGCAGCCCAAAACAGAGTTATATCAGGTCCTAAAAGTCACAAAAACATGCTTGAAAAGAGCTAACATAAGCCACAAAAGGATGCTACTTTATAGTGCTAACAAGGCATGGCATGGTGAGACAAGGAGACGAGGCTATCCCCTCCCATTTGGGACCTCAAAATAAGCTTTTTGTTACTGAAAATTCCCTAGATTTCAGTGGTTAAAAGGCCAAAAAGAGGTTGTTTGAAAAGCTTTGAGAGATGGCTCAAAAGGCCTTACAAGCCAAGGAGCAAAAGGGAGGAAACACCCCCTAGCGAAACAAGGCACAAACCAACACTTTTAGCACTGAAAAACAAAGGAAAAACAGAGGTTTTTGTAGTTCAACACCACCCCAAAAACAGTCCCAAAGTAGTGTGAAAAGATGGCCAAGCAAGCATGCAAAATAAGCTAAAAGGGAGAGAGTTCTTACCCTTGATGCACAGCTGCAAAACAGCCTCTTTGTTGGCTCAAATGACCTTCCAACAGCCCAAAAATAAGATCCAAGGGACCTCAGCCTATAGATATGCAACTTTTGTGAAGGATGCCTAGGCAAACTAGAAGTATTTCTCTACTTCTATGCACTTCTATGTACAAAAGGGCAAGAGAGAGAGGCTCCAGAGAGAGGCAGAGATTTTGCTCTTGAAGTTTTGTAGGGAGAGAGGGAGTTTAGTGAGAGAAGCTCTCAAACTTGTCAAAATGTTCTAACCCCTTCAATATGAGATATAAGGCTCTCATATATAGCAAAATATCAACTTGGATCGAAAATATCTGAATTGGGATAGCTGGAGCAAGCTGGAAACAGTTGGAGGAGAAATATCTTCAGAAAAAATGAATTTGGGTCACTCTTGGCCGACCGGCCATCGTTTGTGCCGACCTGCTACTTGTGATGGCCGATCTGCTACTTTTTTGGCCGATCGGCCACAAAAGTCTACTTTTCAAGCCCAACTTCAAATGGGCATAACTCCTTCATCTGGACTCCTTTGCAGGTCATTCTTGTATCCAAATTGAAGCCCTTGAAGTAAGCTTTCCAATGGTGGAATCTTTGCATCAAAATTCTAACTGTGAAAAAAGTTATGCCTTTTTTGGTGAAGCCGCTCAGTTTCGGTCCAACCGAATTGATGCCCTACTTCAACCAACCATATCTCCCCCATCCGGACTTGGATTTAGGAGATTCTTAAGTTTAAAATGAAGCCCCGGAAGTCTTCTTTCCAACAGTGGTGGCGTCATAGCTTTAATCTAACTATACAAAATGATAGGCCCGATTTGACGAGGACTGCTCGTCTCTCTCTTAAAGATTCATGCCTAACTTCTTCCTCAACTAGGTTTTTTCTCTCCACTCTTCTTTTCTTCAACTCCAAACCTCCGAACAAGTTGTTTTGAAATATTTTTCAAAGATTTCATCTCTCTTTATTCATTCCACTTTGTCCTCGCTCGGTTTACTGAAAAGCGCAGCATTTAACGAAATGCGAGCCTCAGAACAATGTAGGAACTTTATTTCAAAAATATTTTGAAAGAGAGGGTTTTAAGGTCTAAAAACCATGGAAAATAGCTTTGGTCCAAAATGGGGTGTGAGGTTAGGATTTGACTCTCCTGTTGCCGAAGAAATCAAACCTTTGCCCTGCACATCTTTCATCACCAAGTAAACCATCAGTAACGCCCAAGTCTTAAGGGCGGTAAAAAATGGGGTGTTTATAGTTGCCCCTCTTTAATAGAGTTCGAAGTCATGAAATAACGTTAGTGAATGTCAAAGTCCAGAGATGACCCATTTTTGACAAGGCTGAAGACTTGGACAAACAAACAAAATACAGATCAATAAATGGTTGCGCCCTCAGGCTGCCTACGTATCCTTTGCAAGGAATCAAACCAGCATAGTTCAGGGGTAAGATGCAAAATGATATGCAATATTACCAAAATAATGTAATGAAACAATGTGAATGACACGCAATGTATTTGAATTAATCAAACCATAAGCAGTGCAAAACCACAAAAATATCATAAAGGGACGGAGATGCAACATCAAACTACGTTTAACAGAGAAAAGGTGCCGGGAACCTCAAACCACAACTCTCTTAGTGGGATAGGTGTGTGCACGGGCAGAACTATGTGTTTCGCAGCAAGAATACCAGTACTTGGGTGGCATGATATGAGTGTGGAATGATCTGCTGAGGAAAGATCATGATCCTACACGCTGAATACAACAACAAACTACGATGTAATTGATGCAATGGATTCAATGGACAAGGCACACGGCCAAACCACATTTTTACTTAGAAATTTCTACTTAGAAATGGCATAGACACAAAATAGACCACGTCTAACACAGAAATGGTGCCGACACCCTCAGACCACAATTCTCTTACTGGAATAGGCGTGTACACATAATCACAGAACCATGCTTTAACGCGAAAAGTATGGGCACATGCCGGACTAAGCTTAACATGGAAAGGATGCAAGCGATAAATGGATGATGCAGTACATGCATGCAACATATTCCATATGCAATGCAATAGACATAACAGATGTGATGCAATAGATAATAGATGCGATGTAACAGATAGTATAGTAGATGCAAAGGGTGACATACTCCAACCATGCTGGAATCGTGAGAGGAGGAAAAATAAATCCCAAACACGCCGAAATCGTGTAACGAAAGGAACACTCAAACCATGCTAAAATCATGAGAAGAGGCCCGAAAACAACCGCCTAGGTGCGCGCACAACGCAACCTGAGATGAATTCCAAACACACTGAAATCGCTTGAGGAAAAGAACACTCTAACCACGCTGAAATTGTGAGAAGAGGTCCAAAAACAAACCGCCTAGGTGCGCGCACGACGCAACTAGGTGCGCGCACGACGCAACCTGAGATAAATTCCAAACACGCTGAAATCATGTGACAAAAGGGGGCACTCAAGCCACGCTGAAATCATGAGAAGAGGTCTGAAAACAACCAATTAGGAGCGCACTCTACGCAACCTGAGATAAATTCCAAACACGCTGAAATCGTGTGAGGAAAGGAACACTCCAACCACGCTGAAGTCATGAGAAGAGGCCCGAAAACAACCGCTCAAGGTAAACTAAAAATCAAAAACTGTACGAGATTACGTTTCACGCATCCCGAGATACTCTAATCACGCTGAAATCATGAGAAGAGGAAAACAAATTCCCAACATGCTGAAATCGTGTGAGGAAGGGCACACTCTAACCACGCTGAAATCGTGAGAAGAGGTCCGAAAACAACCGCTCAGGGGCGCACTCGATGCAACCTGAGATAAATTCCAAACATGCTGAAATCGTGTGAGGAAAAGAACATTCTAACCACGCAGAAATCGTGAGAAGAGGTCAGAAACCGCTCGGGCTCGCGCTTCACGCGTCCCGAGATAAAACACGCCCAGGGCCGCGCTTCATGCGCCCTGAGATAAATTCCAAGCACGCTAAAATCGTGTGAGGAAAGAGACACTCTAACCACGCTGAAATCGTGAGAAGAGGTCCGAAAACACACAATCAGGAGCGTGTTCCACACAACTTGAGAAAGCCCCGGGGGACAACGATCCTAAACACTGCTCAGCGTACAAGGATAAATGATACGAGATAACACAAGATGTAAATAAATGCAATAAGTGTGTTGATATGATACAAGCAATGCAGTGCATGATGCTTAGGGAACACAATAATCAAACAAAGCGGTGCTTTAGCAAGCACCTCATAGGGCGAGTTGCGATGAACTGCTCTACTCGGACGGGGATCTCCCCTTGTGTTCTTCGAACTCTTACCTTTAACTCACAGTACAAAGGTCCTGAAATGCTGACAAGGGGGAACTTCTACATGTAGAAACCACAAATGCCGTTTTCCTTCCTGATCATATTCACAACTTTCCCTATGCTCCAACGGGGTGACAAACTAGGTTGGTTCAGTATCCAAAATTGAGGCACATACACATGCTATCTCAATCTATGGGGCTGCCATACTGGTTTCAAGCTGAGGATACATCCCTAGGTATTTAAACCAGACTTTAGTCTTAGAAATTCCAAACTTTTGTGTTCTAGGCATCAGCCATTCGAACTCTAGTTTCCACCGTCGCAGTTGGTCTCCTAGGAACTCATTGCAATAACACAGCCAAGATAACTCGGGCGGGGAATGGTACTCAAGGAGAGCACTTCTAATTGTCATTCTGGCTTTGAAGCAGGCTTGATCTTGCGCTTGAGGTAGAGGCATACTCATACTTCGAAGCATTGACAAGGCCTAACGAGGTACACCCGGAATGCAATTTTGGAACTTTCTGAAGTTGAAACAAACTCAGATGCTCCCAATTTTCCCTCTTTTCTTTTGCTTTGCAGTCTGGAACCTTTGTAGCTTCAGATAGGTCCTTGTTCGATTGTTCTCATATGACCTAGGTTGAACCCTCCAGTTTTATGAAAGAACAAATCCTATTTTGCACATATGTAGAGAACGGCACAGCACTTTGAGCACAAAATGATTTTTTTTGAAATTGAAATTGAGAATGAGTTTTTGATCGAGTATTGAGCCTACGACTAACCACAGTAAAAACGACTCAACAACGGAAAACAAAGGTAAAACAACCTAAACACATCTATTGGCACACGAAATGACTCAAAACAAGAAACGAGACAAACAAAACAACACACCCGACACTCAGATGTATTCCAATGGCAAGAGAACTCTCAATTTGCGAGGAGCTAGTTTCTTTGGGTATTGTTTCCCACACTTTTCTCATTTGTGATTCTCATATCACTCTAGCACTCAATCTCTTTTTCTCTGAAAAGCCCTTTCCATCACTCTTCTCTCAGCGCACATCTCTCTATTCTTCAATATCTCATTTTTTATCCCTTCCATGGGTGGTTGACGGATAAGCAGAAAGTTGCGGGCTCTTGCCCCTAGCATTCTGCTAGATTCTCATTCTTCCGCTCAGAACAGTGAGCTTCTCCCGCAGAGAGGTTGTGGTGTGACTGGATGTGCAGCAGATCAGCACTTGATATTGGTTGACAATGCGCTTGGCCAGCTCGGATGTGATCAGACATGTCCAGATGAGGGAGTGGAATATCTTGATCCATTCTAATTCGTGCTTCGCACTTTGCTTGATACCTCGTTGCTTGGAGGATGAGAGAGCTTTCAGCCATTTGTTGTTAGCTTCAGTTGTGCCCTTTTTTGGCAGGTAGAGTGCGCTTTCTAGCAAGTATATTGACAATGGGGAAAAGACAGAACACCTGACTCAATTGTGGCGCTTAGTTCATCATTTTGACCATTTTTGTTTTGGCTTTCTACTAAAACAATTTTGACCAATATGAGAGTTAGATTAACATACTTGTTTAACATTTTGATTTGAAACCATGCAAGTCAGGCTATGAGCACTGAAAAATTTCTTTTTTTGGGTCCAAGAAATGGTCCAATTTTGGGAAAATGGAATAATTTTCAAGAGAAAATTAGTCAACCTCATAAAAAATTCTCAAAAATTGTTTTTACAAATGGCCACTGCTCGACCAACACAGAATTTACTCTTGAGATGCACAACCTCATATCCAAAATAATAGAAAATTGCCCCTTGTCTAAATGGCACTGCATGACAACGGAAAGTTGTCCCTTGTCTGAATGGCACCATAGCGCACTGTAATCAGTCCTCAAAGTGACGATCACAACCGAACTCTCGAATACAAAAAAGACAAAGATGATCAGAACCATTACATGGACACAGTTGATTTGGAAGTGTTTATGGCTGGACGTCATAATGAAGTTGTCTACGTATCCAAAAGATGGGAATCGAGCCTGACGTAGTTCCGGGTTAAGGTACACTTGGGTATTAACCTCTCCTTTTACGCTCTAACTTTTGCCAAGGCCGCCCTTTCAAGTTTTCAACCTTACGAGCTCTGTTTTTCTTATCTTTTCTTCTCTTTTCATTTTTTTTCATTTCTTTTCATCTGTTTTTTTCTTTTAATCTTTTCTTCATTCTTTGCATTTTTTCTTTTTCTTTTCTTTTTCTTGTTCTAACTTTTGCCTGGGTTGCCCTTCCGGGATTTCAGCCCAACGAGCCTCTCAAGGGTAAAAGTTATAACTTTGTCCATGTTGATCAGTTTTGAGATCTCAAAGCCATCTGAATCCAGGAGAATGGTTGCTGTTCGCTGATGATGTAGGAGTCCATCCAACCGGGTCTAAATTGCCCTAGTGTTGTGGATAGGAACTCGATTGTCCTTTAACAAAACTTTCTTCTTTTCTCCATACTGGGATTTGGCATTCTTGCCAATCTTTGTTAGCTTGAGAAATGTCCCAATTTTTGACTCTTCGAGCACATCTGACATTTTTTTTTGCCCCTAGTTCAAGGGCTGCTTCTCATCCAGATTTACAAGCCTTCTTTTGATCATATCTGACCTTCTTGCCCCTAGTTCAAGCGTTGCTTTTGATCTGGCCATACATTGTGGTTGACTGTTGAACATTATGAATCCAAGTTCAAGGTTTGAAAGCGAAGGGGTTGAGTCTTGAGGCTGAGAGCGATCCTAAGCTGCACAATCTCAAAATCAATTCCACACAGGTCTTCGCGGGACCACACAAAACATTTTTTGAAATCTTTTAAGAAAGCGACTAGTCGTTCGTGCTGAAGACAATGTAGAACCAATCTAGATCAAGCCAAGATCCTTCTCAGTACTCACATTAACAAACATGATTTCATTCATCAAGGGCTTAGCATGCCTTTCTTTCTCTCAATTGATCAAATTTTTGCAAATCCTGTGGAATTCCTTCCTCTTTCTTTTCAACACATTGTTCAAAAAGTTTTGAAAGCCTTAGGTTAATGCAATGAGTTCAGGGCACAAAAAAGTAGGCGAAAAGCACTGCCATTTCATTCAAATCTTCTGGCACAATTGGCTTCAAGGCAGAAACAGATGCAAAGGGGTAAAAATCACTGCTGTTTCCTTCAGATCTTCTGGCGCAACTGGCTCCAAGACAGAAACAGACTCAAGAAAGAGTGTAAAAGACAAACACAAAACAAGCAAGTGATGCTCGAGGTAACACCCCTGAAATCACCCGACTCTAACATAACAGGACTAACTCGACATAACAAGACAAACCCAACTGACTCAGTACAAAAAGACTGACTCAATGCAACACAACAAGACTGACCCAACACCCAAGTCAGAAAGTACAATAAACAACATTTGCACATGCTCGAAATAGTGCGTGCCATCCCCAAATCTGCAGTAAACTGAGCGCCATCCGCAGGTGGTTCATCCCCCGATCATATAATCACATTATCGCCCAAGTTCACTGACCCAGTGCCGATAGACTTTGCAGGACCTGTCGTGACGATGACCTCTTTATCAATCAAATCTTGTATTTCGTGGCGAAGACGAAAACACATGTCAGTGTCATGGCCAGCTTGTTGATGAAAGGCACAGTAGTTAGCCAGGTTGTGGAAGAGAGGAAGTTTATTCGGTAATGGCCGCGACTCTAGGGGCTTCAGATGCCCTTGTCCTATAAGAGTTTGGAAAGCTTTGGACAAAGTCATGTAGAGGGGATTGAAGGCCCTCTGGCCTCGGGGTGGATACTTCGAAGTTTGTGGATTTTTACTGGATGCACCAGCAAAGGGATTGGTAGGCGCTGACTAGGTTTGCTGATCTCTTCTAAGTGTAGGATTAGAGTTGAAAGGAGCATTTCTGGTACAACATCCCTTCTCCCGGCTTGCCCCTTGATTCAAACTGCTCTCATTCTGAGTGGCAAAAGTGTCATCCACAATCTTTGCAACAACTGCAATCACTTGTTGTTTATTCAGCCCTTCAGCTTTCAAAGCCTCAACAGCCCACTGAAGGTGTTCATAGGGACCAATGCCTAACCCTACCTTGTTCTTACCACTGGCCTCCACTTTGCCAAGGGATTGACCTTCTTCCAATGCAACCTGTCCCCAGATTAGGGGGCCTTTTGGTATAAAATTTCTGGCATGCGATGTGGTCAATGACGGAGCCAATATCCCAAAGGCCAAATCTACCATAGTTCTCTGAAGATATTCAATCATTCTCATTAGCTCAGAAGTAGTGGGTTCATGGGTTTGAGATGATTGGGGTTCAGGTGCATTCATCATGCATAAATCCATGCTGTCGGGAATGAACACCTCAGGCTTAGGTAAATAGACTGGGGTGATGTATATACTTGGGTCATAGGTGGATGGCAGTATATGGATTAGATTGAGATGGAAAGGTGATGGGTCAATACTAGCTCAAGGTCCTTTTGTGGAGTTATGGTCTCTTCGTCAATAAGATCCTGAATCTTATGACGGAGACGGATGCAACGATTCGTATCATGATCGTGTTGTTGATGATTGGCACAGTATTTAGCTGGGTCATATCTTGGTGGAAGAGGATTTGGAAGGGGTTGAGGTTCTAGGAGCTTTAGGTGCCCTTCCTCTCACAGCATTTTCAAAGCTTGAGACAGACTCATGTAAAGAGGATGAAAATTTCGGGCCTCGAGCCGATTTGAAGTGGTTGGTTTTTGGCCATTGAGGGAAGTGGTGATAGTGTCTACTTCTGAGCATTTCACAACTGTGCTACCTTCAGTAGTAGCATTGGAACTGTGAGCAACATTCCTCTTCAAAGGCTCATTATCTTCTGCAAAGATCCCTTGTCAGATGGCATCCTCGATTTGAACCCCCATTCCATAAAGGTCTGGAAAGGTAAACAGTGGTAGAACGATCATCTTCTGCAACAACTTGCCATGTAGATTCTGAACAATCATCCTGATCTAATCTTTGTCGGAAGGCCTTGTAGTCACCATCGAGGCCTTTGCTCTCCATCTCGTCACGAACTCTGAGAAACCCTCCTTTAGCTCTTAGCGGGTGACTTCAAGATCACAAGTTTTACCTCGATCTATGTGTTGTAGGAGTATTGTGCAATAAAGGCCTCAGCCAGTTCTTCCCAGTTCTGTTTCACAGAGTCCTCCAATTTTGCATACCAAATTGCGGCTATCCCAGACATGGTTCGGCCGAAGAGAGACAACTTCTAGGCTGTGGTCAAACCCATTGGCCTCAAGATATCAGAAAATAGGTGGAGGTGCACCATTGGGTCTCCAGAGCCATCGAAGCAGTTGATACGCGGCATTTTAAACCGCTTTCGTAAGGTAACTGCAGATTCAGCATACCTGTCCTCTAAATCCGGGATGGAGTTCACTCCTTGTGCTCGTTTGAATAACTTCTCCAGTTTATTGATCTTAAGTGCAGTTGGGTCAACCTCACATTCAAAGGGAGCTTCGCTTTGATGGACAAGAGCTTTAGAGGCTTATGCTGGGATTGGCTCCGTCGGATTGCCCTGAGTCTCTTGGACATTAGCAGTATGGGCAGTGGCTCCGGGTGTCGGGTTACCCATGGAAGGTGCATAAGATGCAGAGGCCGCAGCCAACTGTGGCTGTTGTTGTTGTAGTTCGGTTATCACTTCAGCCTGACGAGCCGTGACTTCAGCCTGACGGACTGCGTCCTGCTGTAGCGCCTCGATTGTTTGTTGCAGGTACCGCATATGTTATTCCATACTAGCTGGGGGATACTGAGCCATGGGAATAGGTGATTAATCTCGTGCTGAGCTGAATGCAGACAACTGTTCCCAAACCAAACTAGACCCGGGTGAACTGAGGTGTGACTGCTGTAGAAACTGTACTAGTGAATTCTGCTTGAACCTCCCTCGTCTTATAACCGATGGGGGTGAGGTAAACACAGGTTGCTTCTGAAACAATTTCGACCTGACAAAGTCTATCGATACAAGTCTGGTGTACTCGAGGGATATTGGAGCCTTTTGAAGCTATGGTTCCAAGACTACCTTGCAAAAGAAGAAAACATACAGCATCTCAGCTTGATTTCACCAGAACAAATATGAGCGTAGCTGAATGACTGTGCTCTCTACTGAATTCTGCCCCAAAATTTGCCTGAAAACTGATACCTTAGGCTGATACTTAGACTTTCAACTGATACATACATCATGTAGAGACATACCCTAGCAGCAGATATCAAGCAAGTGAGAGCCGAAACAACCCTATGGTGGGGCAGGGTTTCCCTGTCCTATTTTGTCAGGAGCCAGGGTTTCACTACGCACGCAGCAGTTTCAAACAACCTGTCCTAGCTTGGAATGGTCACTACAAATTCTGATATGCACTAGGTCGAATGGTCCAAAAAGGTGCCCCGATAAAAACTGAGGTTTGTGTTCCCATTGTGGCAGAGCCCGCAACCGGTCAGCCTTATGGCATGCTTTTCCAAGCAAGCCTCCGGCAAACCGTTCAGGAATAGCAGACGGCATACACAGTGTCCTAGGCGCACCGATGCAAATGCAATGCAAAGAAATACATAAGTGTAGACAAAACAACGTATCATGAGTTCAAGTCAAGTTCTCTAAATCCCCAGCGGAGTCGCCAGAAACTGTAGACCGCCCAGAACTCCGCTCCGCACGCGAGGGCGCAAATTGTAGTTCTTAGCTACTACAGTTCGGACTCCTATCATGGTTCTAAATCTAATCTCACAAAGTGCAATATGAGACTGATAAATCACCAAAGAGTCTAAATCTGGCAAATCGTTTTGGAAAATCGATTTTAATCAAGAAGTGCCAAACATGGACTGCTTTGCCAGATTTCAGAGTCGCCACCTAAATATTTTATTTTGGAAAATTTAGGAAATCCTGACTCGTGCCTAAGGCCACGTGTCCATCATCACCAAAGTTGCCTCGGCTCGGCAACTCGAGTACGAGGGGGGAAGGACATGAAATGAGCACCCCCGCTCACCTAATCAAAGATCGGCCTCTACTAACATGATATGTTGTTTTTGAAAACACATGTGTTCTTATTCAGATTATTAGCTTAACTTACTATGTGATGCACACAGCATACAAGTACAGACTCAATCACATGGATTGGAACAAAACAACTCATGTTTGTTTTTTAAAGTGGTTTGAAAGTGCTACGCGGATTTGCCACCCTCAAGTGGGCTTAGAAAAACATGATTTTGCCACTTCAAGTGGGCTTAAAAACTCACAATCATCGAGTTGTTCCAATTCAGGCAGTCAAGCCTCCACCCACAGGCATTTATGCAGTTATAGCAATTGAGCAAATAGCCTCATGGCAAGCATGCTATCATGGTAATATGCAATCACACTCATGCAATATGCTAAAGCGTAAACACTCACAGTGTACTCTGAGCCAAAAAAGAAGTTTGTTAGTAATCAATGCATGA
The DNA here is from genome assembly GCF_055761805.1 of Camellia sinensis. Classification (NCBI taxonomy): domain Eukaryota; kingdom Viridiplantae; phylum Streptophyta; class Magnoliopsida; order Ericales; family Theaceae; genus Camellia; species Camellia sinensis. Next base: position 92,695,137 of record NC_138965.1, read on the forward strand.
TCCTAGCTATGTTAAGAATGCCTAAGGCAACACATGCAAAAATGCAACTAGAATAGGCTCGGCTATCTAAGATGTCATGTAGTGAGTGCAACTTGATAACATGTATTCAAATTGGTAGTGAAATACAATGCAATTTATATGATGCGCCGAGCCCGATATATGCAAAATAGATGAATGATGTACGCATGCAAAGCATAAGTATACTAATTGAAACATGCCCTAAACTAACCATCAAAAGCTGATAAGTAAAAGGGAGAAATAAATGGGGGTTGGAAGACATGAACACACACGCACCCTTATTACAACATTTGCTCTCGCGACGAAAGGTCCGAATAAATCAACTAACTAGCTACGCTAAGCTAATTATTTACAAACCAACTAACTAATCAATTTAACTAAGTTACAAAACTAACTAAGTATGAAAAGCATCTAAATTAGGCTGCCACAGCTCCGCCTTGAACAATGAAGGATGCATGCTCGGTCGTGTCCTCCCGGAAATCCACTACCGTGCCTCAAGATGCATCTATTTGCACACTTTATGTACTTCTGAAAGTTCTGACCCACCTTAGGAACATGTTGAAGGATGGTCGGCCAAAGAGGGATGGCCATCGGCCAAAGTTGATGGCCATCGACCAAATTTATAGCCGATCGGTAGATTTTGGTGGCCGGCCGGCATCTTTGACGGCCGATCGGCCATTGATTCCTGCAATCTCTCCTTTTGCTGCAACAGAGCACAAACTGAGGCATGACAGTGTATTTATAAGGAAATGTGTGCACAACCACCCTCCCTATCATTTCTTAAGCTCAAGGGAGTGTAGTACTCGGCTCTCGAGCCACCAATTACGCATCTCAATGCTTGATGGCCAAAGAGTCAAGCTTACACAAACTCAATAAATGCATGACAAACAAGACACTTGGATCATCACCTTATCATGGATAATCAAAGGCAATGGAGAGAAAGGGGATTGGCCCATTTTCATCACTTCAAGTATGAAATGGACCAATTCACTTTGTGTTCAACATAACGTCCGGTTGAACACAATGCAATGCACACATGCAAACAACAATTTTAATGTGGCATGCACAAGGTTCTAACATATGAACAATGCATGCATGGCATGTTTGGAGGCTAAAGCATCAAAGCAAGTAAAGAGCATCATACAAGAGGCATGCAATACAAAGCTTAAACAACCAAACTAGCTCTGGACAGAGCTCAAGCATGCCAAGATAGTGGCCTAAACATGCTGAAATGGAAGCTCAAAAGCTTATACAAGCATGCATACACATTGGCTCACAAACAAGGCATGAAGACACGACTCTCAAACACAATGAAAGAGTGATAATCATGAGAGCATGGAAGAAGTTTATGGTCTGAAATTACCTACCAAATGATGTCATGCCATGCAAAAGGCTCAAATAAAGCATGCCAAGAGACTTGAAATACAAAGCTAGTCAAGGGCTTTACACTACAACCATACCAAGCAATGCTCAAATGACATAAAGCACTAAAACCAGACCTAAAGCAGGTCAAAATGGTAGCAAAAACATGCTAGACTCACAACAAAGATGGCAAGAAAGATAAGCTCCCAAATTAGCTCACAAACAAGGCATAAGGGCACAACTCTTAAACACAATGAAAGGGTGATAATCATGAGAGCATGGCAGAAGTTTATGGTCTGAAATTACCTACCAAATGATGTCATGCCATGTAAAAGGCTGGCATGCTAGGGGTCCCAAAGTGCAAGGCTAGCAAAGCCAAATACACTGTAGTTATGCAAAACCAAACATGCATGACCAAAACCACTTAAATCAGACCTCATGCATGTTAAATCAAAGCCAAAAATGTGCTGGAGTATAGCATACACATGCTAGATCAATAGACTAAAACAACCAATATGCTAGGCTAGTGAACCAAAATTACACTACAAGTGCAAGGAGCATGCAAGAGGCAACCAAACTGACCCAAATAAGAGTTATGACATGTCAAATAATGGCCAAAAACATTCTGAAATAAAGCCAATACATGCTAGAAAGACATGCTACTTTACAAGGCTACAAGTAGGTTTACACTACAAGTACAAGAACCATGCAAGAGGTGACCAAGGCAGCCCAAAACAGAGTTATATCACGTCCTAAAAGTCACAAAAACATGCTTGAAAAGAGCTAACATAAGCCACAAAAGGATGCTACTTTATAGTGCTAACAAGGCATAGCATGGAGAGACAAGGAGGCGAGGCTATCCCCTCCCATTTGGGACCTCAAAACAAGCTTTTTGTTACTGAAAATTCCCTAGATTTCAGTGGTTAAAAGGCCAAAAAGAGGTTGTTTGAAAAGCTTTGAGAGATGGTTCAAAAGGCCTTACAAGCCAAGGAGCAAAAGGGAGGAAACACCCCCTAGCCAAACAAGGCACAAACCAACACATTTAGCAATGAAAAACAGAGGAAAAACAGAGGTTTTTGTAGTTCAACACCACCCCAAAAACAGTCCCAAAGTAGTCTGAAAAGATGGCCAAGCAAGCATGCAAAATAAGCTAAAAGGGAGAGAGTTCTTACCCTTGATGCACAGCTGCAAAACAGCCTATTTGTTGGCTCAAATGACCTTCCAACAGCCCAAAAATAAGATCCAAGGGACCTCAGCCTATAGATATGCCACTTTGGTGGAGAATGCCTAGGCAAACTAGAAGTATTTCTCTACTTCTATGCACTTCTATGCACAAAAGGGCAAGAGAGAGAGGCTCCAGAGAGAGTGGCAGAGATTTTGCTCTGGAAGTTTTGTAGGGAGAGAGGGAGTTTAGTGAGAGAAGCTCTCAAACTTGTCAAAATGTTCTAACCCCTTCAATATGAGATATAAGGCTCTCATATATAGCAAAATATCAACTTGGGTCGAAAATATTTGAATTGGGATAACTGGAGCAAGCTGGAAACAGCTGGAGGAGAAATATCTTCAGAAAAAATGAATTTGGGTCACTCTTGCCGACCGGCCATCGTTTGTGCCAACCTACTACTTGTGATGGCCAATCTGCTACTTTTTTGGCCGATCGGCCATAAAAGTCTACTTTTCAAGCCCAACTTCAAATGGGCATAACTCCTTCATCTGGACTCCTTTGCAGGTCATTCTTGTGTCCAAATTGAAGCCCTGGAAGTAATATTTCCAATGGTGCATCCTTGTATCCAAATTCCAACTGTGAAAAAAGATAGTTATGCCTTTTTTGGTGAAGCCGCTCAATTTCGGTCCAACCGGATTGTTGCCCTACTTCAACCAACCATATCTCCCCCATCCGGACTTCACTTTAGGAGATTCTTGAGTTTAAAATGAAGCCCCGGAAGTCCTCTTTCCAATGGTGGTAGCCTCATAGCTTAAATCGAAGTATACAAAATGATAGGCCTGATTTGGTGAGGACTACTCGTCTCTCTCTTAACGATTCATGCCCAACTAGTTCCTCAACTAGGTTTATTCTCTCCACTCTTCTTTTGTTCAACTCCAAACCCCCGAACAAGGTGTTTTGAAAGATTTTTCAAAGATTTCATCTCTCTTTCATTCATTTTCACTTTGTCCTCACTCAGTTTACCGAAAAGCACAACATTTAACGAAATGCGAGCCTCGGAACATCTTAGGAACTTTATTTCAAAAATATTTTGAAAGAGAGGGTTTTAAGGTCTAAAAACCATCCAAAATAGCTTTGGTCCAAAATGGGGTATGAGGTTAGGATTTGACTCTCCTCTTGCCGAAGAAATCGAACCTTTGCCCTGCACATCTTTCATCACCAAGTAAACCATCAGTAACGCCCAAGTCTTAAGGGCGGTCAAAAATGGTGTGTCTACAGTGAGTGAATCAAAATGTCGTCCACAATGACAACCACGAAGCGGTCTAGAAACTAATGAAAGAACCGATTCATCAAATCCATAAATACAGCTGGAGCATTGGTTAGCCCAAAAGGCATCACTAGGAACTCATAATGGCCATACCGCATACAGAATGCCGTCTGCGGGATATCCTCCTCCCTTACCCTCAACTGATGGTAACCCGACCTCAAGTCTATTTTGGAGAAACAACAAGACCCTTCAACTGATCAAACAGATCATCTATACGAGGCATTGGGTACTTGTTCTTAACAGTAAACAGGTTCAACTTTCGATAATCGATACAAAGGCGCAAGGCTCCATCTTTCCTTTTAGCAAAGAGAGTCGGTGCTCCCCAAGGTGATGTACTAAGGTGAATGAAACCCTTATCTAACAATTCCTAGAGTTGAATCTTTACCTCACTCAACTTAGTGGGTGCAAACCGATACAGTGCCATAGAAATCGGTGACGTGTCAAGCACTAAGTCAATAAAGAACTCAATCTTTCGGTGAGGTGGTAAACTAGTAAGGTCCTCAGGAAAAACATCGTGGTATTCACAAACCACCCTTGGAAACTCAACCCGGACTTCATCATACTTACTACTCAAAAAGCTAGCAAGGAGACAACTAAGTTCACTCCACCTACGCGGATCGTGTACCAGTGATAAGACTCTATCCACTTGGTTCCCCAAGAAATAAAAGCAGTCACTGCTCAAGGTACATACAATAACCCCTGACGGTAGCAATCTATAACAACCCAGTATGACGATAACCAAGGCATACCCAAAATAACACCAAAACTAGTCATATCAATCAACACAAATGCAAATGGCAGTCGACGACCGGTGACCTCTATGTCACAACCCCGACACCCCTGTTTCAGAATAACCTCACCACCAATAGGTGACTCTACACAAATAGGAGATGCTAAATGTGCCAACTCTAGCCCCAAGACTGATGCAAATGTAGACGAAATAAAAGAATGGGATGCACCTGTATCAACTAACACATTGGCAACTGAATTGCAAAATAAAAAGGTACCTCTTACTATAGATGGAGCCGGTACAAGATCTGGCACGGTAACAGCATACACACGCCCTGTCGGCCTCTGATCTACTTGCTCACCCCTCTGGGCATAAGCCTGCTACACTGACTGAACTGAAAAGGCTCCCTGATTGGACTTCCAGGCTTGTACTGACTGTGCTGGCTAGTGACTCTGTGTCTGTCTTGAACTAGACACACCAGATGTGCCACTCAACTGTGGGCAAAACCTCTTCAGGTTCCCTTCTTGACCACACTGATAACAAGTGGGTGGCTGTCCTCTACCTTGACTCTGCCCTTGAGAACGAGCCAAAGACGAAGCTGCTCGCTGCCCTCCTCCTCTTTGCGGGCAAGCTGGAGACTTGTGGCCCATCTGACCACACTTGAAACAAGTTAAATCTCCCTGACCACCCCTCAACCAGAACTCGGTACTAGGGTTAGAACCCCTTTGCTTCTTACCGTCCCCCTAACTATCCTAACTCCTTCTGGAGCCCCTCATCCTCTCCTCCTTTGCCTGCATAATCGTCTCGAGATGGGCCGCCACCTCTACAAGACGCGCATAATCCCTAATCATGGATTCGACCACTCTAAACATGAGTCTGGTCCTTAGTCTCTTCTCAAACTCCAAACACCAGCGCTCCTCTATTGCCACAAGCTCAGGTGCAAACCTAGACAAACTAGTAAAGGTAGCTTCGAACTCTGCCACAGGTGCGTTCAATTGCACCAGCTTAGAGAGCTGGCCCCTCAATTTCTCCCTAACAATGGGAGGCAAAAACTTCCCTTGGAAGGCGTCGACAAAGGCCTCCTACGTCCCTTTAATGCGCCCCTGCGCATATTTCCACCACTGACCCGCGTCTCTTTTCAACTGGAAAGGCACCAAAGTCACTCTCAAACCTCTATCTTCGATACCATGCATCTCAAATTTCTTCATCATCTGCTCCAACTACTCATCCGCTTTCAGTGGTTCCTTAGGATCGCCTAAAAACTTGTCCGGATTCAACCAAAAGAACTCTCTCTTCAGAAAAGATGGCCCTGCTTCAGGAACCTGGGCCTGGACTTGATTCTCAGCTATGAGAATGTCCATCGATTCCCACAATGCTCATGCCATCTCGCACGCTAAGGTGCCCATGGCTTGCTAACCTACTGTCTCGGCCATGTTGGCCTGACCAATCTCTTCCTCCTATGCCAGAATTTCATCTGGTATAAGCATCTCATGCCTTTTGGGCCTACCATGCCTACCACCACCAGAGCTACGTCCTGACATCCTAATAAAGGTAACGAAACAGATTAGCACATTTACAAATGTGTCGAAGCTTACTCACTCGCGTCCTAATACATTGGACCATAGTAATTCACTCCACATAAGCACATAGTGACATAAACACATACGAATTTCCTTCCTAGATAATGACTATCCCTCGGTGTTGCTATATTTCCAATTAGAAACAGCAGTGATCAAGTGCTCTTCTAATAGGACTTTCAGAAACCTGTAGTCCCAATCAATATCTTAGGAATTAAATCTCATACTCATATAATCACATAAACATGTTATCACACAAGTGTACAGTACATACTAACGTCTCAACCAAGCAAGACAAACCCATTGTGGTACTAACCACTTACCACGTACCCAAAGTATTCAAACTCGATACGCTCTGATACCAAGTTGTAACGCCCCAAAATAATACAATAAATATAATCCCAAGCATACACAATAATTGCGTAAATCATAGTACAAGGTCCTTCTATTTCATAACATTAATAGTACAAAAGAGTTTAACAGAAATAAATGCCCCCTTTGGGCTTACATCTTTCCAAGCCTTGACTTGGTTATAGCAAAAATAGTTTCGTACAATACATATTAAGCCCTTGGCTTTACAAAAAGAAATAATCAAAAAATAAATAAACAAATAAATAAATAAAAAAGCTCTTGCTTCCAAAAGTTTCCCCCCATCTATTGCCTTTATGGAGGCAAGTCACCAACACTTGAAAATGTTATTCGCAAAATAGGGTGAGCCACAACCCAATAGGAATCATCTAACACAGTATATGAAATCTAGCAAAGGTATAAGTAAACTATGCATAAACAATGCCCATGATGAAACATCCGTATTTTATATAGCCACAGGATACCAAATTCAATTCTTAATCTATTACCATCCAATTCATTTCATTACATTAGCCAATTTCATCATTTCTCAATAACTCAAATGAGACTACAACTCATTAGTTCTATAATCACATCATCAACATATAAACACTTCAAACTGCCCTTTCATGGATATTTCGTCCACGGGAAAATGTCAAACGAGACCCATGTAAACGTAGGCTATAAAAGCACCACAATTGCCATTTAAGGGAAATTTCGTCCACGGGATCGACACTGTAGACTTGACTTTCTTCGAGCTCCCCTTTCGGAGAGCTCGAATTGGTTCTACAGTTCGGACTCCTGTCACAGTTTTGAATAATGTGAGACTAATAAACACCAAAGAGTCCAAATCCGGCAAATCGTTTTTGAAAAATTGATTTTGAAACAAAAAGCGCCAAAAATGGACTACTTTGCCAGATTACAGAGTCACCACCTAAATATTTTATTTTGAGAAAATTTAGAAAACTCTGAATCGTGCCAAATGCCACGTGTTCGTCATCACCAAAGTTGTCTCGTCTCGGGAACTTGGGTATGAGAGGGAAAGGTCCTGAAATGAGCACCCCCGCTCGCTCGATCAAAGGATCGGTCTCTACTAAGCATGACATGTTGTTTCATAAACCTCATGTGTTCTTATTCCGGTTATTAGCTAACTTTACTATGTGACGCACACAAGCAAGTATAGACTAAATCGCAAGACTTGCAATGAATTCAACTCATGTTTGCTTTCGAAAATGATTTGAATTTGCCACCCTCAAGTAGGCTAAAATGAGGATTTTCCATCAAACATGATGGGCTTTAAAACATGATTTGCCACTTCGCAAAGTGGGCTTAAAACTCACAATCATTGAATTGTTCCAATTCAAGCAACAAAGCCTTCATCCACAGGCATACATACAGTTAATCATATAAGCAAATACTCTCATGGTAAGCATGCTAAACATGGCAACAGTCACACTCATGCAAGCATGCGGAAGCGTAAAACTTACAGTGTACTCCAAGACAAAACAAAACAAAATCTAGTTAGAAATATGCATGATCCTAACTATGCTAAGATGCCTAATTCAACACATGCAATATGCAATTAATAGGCTCGACTATCTAAGATGGCATATGAATGCAACAATTTGATATATGTGTTCAAATAAGTATTGAAATACGATGCAGTTTGAATGATACACTGAGCCTCGGTACATGCAAGACAAATGAATAATGCAAACATGCAAGCATTAGGTATGCTAATCAAAATGTGCCCCTAATCTAACCATTGAAAGCGGGTAAATAAAAGGGAGAAAGAAGTGGGGTTGGAAGAAATGCACACACACACGCACGCTTATTACAACATTGCGCCCTCTCGAATGAGGGTCCGAATGAATAAGCTAAGCTATCTAAGCTATGCTAATTAAGCTAATCTAATTAAACTAATTAGACTAATTATTACAAAAAAAAAAATAAAGAAATAGCTAAGCTAAGATACTTAATTATTACAACACTTAACTAACTAGCAAATTAATTAATTAAATTACAAAACCAATGCACACTAAACATGTAAAGCATTAAACTACACTGCCTCAGCTTTATTTTAGGAAATGAATTATGCATGCACTCGGTTTTCGCCCCGAAACGCCTTCCGATTTGCTCTTGAGAGGCTCTGTTTGCAGGGTTACTCTAAGAACTTTCTGTTCCACCTTACCAGACCAATGCTGAGAAATGCACCAGTGGCCTGCCGGCCATGAATTCTTGCTACGGGCCATCTGCCGGCCAAAGAGAGGCACTGCCGACCAAAGATGTAACATTGTCGGCCATCAATGAGTTACTGCCGGCCACTGGTGTGCTGAATCACCACATTGCAATAGAGCACAAACAGAGGAAAATGAAGGATTTTCCAAGGACATGTTTGTACTATGCCCCTCCTTATCATCTCAAAACATCAAAGGAGTGGCACTCTTGGATCCAAAATCACCAATCAAGCATTTTCAATGCATGATGGCCAAAGATCCAAGTTGTACACTTTCAATAAATGCACAAAAACAAGACTCTAAGGACCACCACCCTATCATGCATGATCAAGGGTGATGGAGACAAAGGAGATTGGCTCATTTTATCACTTTGAGTATGAAATAGACCAATCTACCTCGTGTTCAATATAACGTCCGATTGAACGCATGCAATGAAAACACAACATGCTTATCTTGGTCATATTTTACTTGTCCAATTCTTGTTTACACATTTTAGGATTACCAAGTCATTCTTTAACTGGTTAAGTCCAATGTGAAAGTCCTCTAATTGGAAAGAGGGTCTGAGCCACAAGTGCCTTGAGCATGAAAGAGGTCTCATGCTGTTGGTTAGGAGGAAGCCTCAAGAGAGGGTTAAAACCATTAGGCATGAGAGCCTCAATTCCACACTCAAGCCAACAAGGGGCCCAAGGCCACTTTCAAAACAAAACAAAAAGTGAAGAATAGAGGGAGGTTGCAGACTTTTTAGTCCTGAAATGCCATGAAAAATAATACTACAACATGCAAACAACTCATGCACAACATGTTAAGAGCCAAAACATCAAAACTAGTGAAGAGCACTACACTAGAGGCATGCAATATCAAGCTCAATTGACCAAACAAGCTCAAAACATAGCTAAAACATACAAAAACAGTGGCTAAAACATGCTGAGTTTGAAGCATAGAAGGCAAGAAAAACATGCTCATTTGTTAGCTCGCAAGTAAGACTCAAGGCACAACTCTCAAAAGCAATGAAAGAGTGAAACAAGTGAGAGTGTGACAGAGTTATATGCACTGAAATTACATGCTAAATGATGCTGCAACATGCAAGCCACATGCACAACATGTTAGAGGCCTTAAAACACTAAGCTAGTGAAGGCATTTACACTACAACCATGCAAGGCAAGGCTTATATGACCAAGACAGCCCAAAACAGAGTTAAAGTAGGCCAAATCAGAGCCTAAAACATGCTGAGATCAAGTCACAAAAAGGTATAAAAACATGCTCACATGCTAGGCTATCTACACTTGCAAACGAGACAGAAGGAGGGGAGGCTACCCCCTCCTATTTTGGACCTCAAAACCAAGTTTTTACCACTGAAATTCCCCTGGAATTCAGTGGTTAAAAGATCCCAAAAAATTTTACTTTAGTATGTTAAAAGATGATGCAAGAAGCTCACAAGCTAAGGAATAAAAGAGAGAGATAATCCCCTAACACAAAATAGGCTCAAAGCAGCATGTTAAGGCCTAAAAATCAGAGTTTTTTATAGTTGAAAACCAGGCCAAAAATAGTGTAAAAAGATGGCCAAGATTAAAGAGGTAAGCTTTATACCTTTGAAGCACAGCAACAAACAGCCAAAATTCTGAGCTACAACCAACCTTAGAAGCTCAAACGAGGCCTCCAAGAACCTCAGCTCCAAGATGAAGGTGTTTGGTCAAGGGGTTGTATGCAAATATGTAGAGAATTCCCACTTTCAAGCACACAATAGGAAGAGAGAGAGAGGAAAATTTTGCTCACAAAATTTCTAACCCTTTGCATGCAAGAGGAAGGCTTCTATATATAGAAGATACAAAATCCTCTCAAAAAGATCCAACCATCCACGTGCAAGCAGATGCTTCAATCTGTGCAAATAGCTGGCACAAAATATCACAAAATATCTACTGATGCACTGGTGGCCCGCCGGCCGACAGGGGCTCATTGATCGCTAGCAGGGCACATCAATGGCCGGCATGCCAAAATACATGGCCAACAGTGCCAAAAAGTGACCAGCAGTGCTCCAAAAGCAACATGCTAAAAGGACCAAAACATGGTCCAAAAATGAGATAGAACTGATGCAGGGTTTGGAAAGCTCAAACCTGTGGCACTCTGCCGCGAAGTTCGAGCACTCGACGAGCAATCAAACTTGTCACTGGATGCACCTGCAAGAACATCAAAGTCTTGAGGACGGTCAAAAATGGGGTGTCTACAGACACCCATGTATAGTTTCGAGACTTTCACCCAGGACACTCCGGCCAACTTAATTATAATGGAGTCCATCCCCTTTCTCCTCCCAAACAAACATTCATACATATGCAATGTATTTTAACACATAATCATACGTGGAGCACATCCCATTTCCACTCCCAATTAATCATACATATACAATGTATATAAATACATAATCATATTCAATGATAACCAACCATGGACTAGTTTCAATTCACCTAATCCACATGCAATTTCTACAACAATCATGACTATCCTCCACCGATAACCCAATACAGTTATTTCTAAATAGATATGCAATCTCATGACAGATAATTTATTCAAAATTTCCAAAGGTGAGACATATCACCTATCCAATTTCACCATCTATTTCAATACTTGTCCAATTCCATGTTTACAACATCAATTTCATTTGTTTATACAAAGTGAATATAATACTTATTCTAGAGAAAACTCCCTCATTTTCCCAAATCTCAATAAAGTGCCAAAATCAACAATCTTGACATCACACAACATCATTTTTAAACCCCATAATCATTTTCTTCTCATTCATCAAAAACCCCTCTTTCCATTTTATACCCAAACCCTAGGTTTTACTTAAAACATCCTCAAATCTCCCCATTGTTACACAAATGACAAATATCTAAGCTAAATATCATATGAAGGTGTAGAAGAATCCCTAACTCAAAGAGAGAAGACGAGTCAAGTAAGAGTGAAACTCTGAAAACACCGAAACCCACTTCTAATCTGATCAAAATGAACGTCTTGATGCACTCTACCTTTTTTCTCAAAGGCACTAGGGTGGAAAGATCAATGGATCTAGATGAAATCTAAGGGAGAAGGTGAGTTTCAGAGAGAGAAAGTGTAGATCTAGGTTTTTAGAAAGTTTTAGAGAGAAAGAGAGAGATAAGTGAAAAAGTGATACAAAACATCATCTTCACGGACTGTTATAGATGCAGTCCACTCGAGCGTGGAAAGTAACGCTCGAGCATCAAACACAAAGGTTCGCTCGAGCGCAAGAAGCGACGCTCAAGCATGGAACACACAATTCCAGAAGTTTTGTAGATGAAAGACCCCGCTTGAGTCTGAGACTAGACGCTTGAGCATCCAATGCACTCTTCCAGCATTTGTAGATCTGCAAAATTACTAAAAGTTGACAAATCCTGCTAGAGCGCAAGAATGGCCGCTCGAGCGGAGGAGCAAAATTTGTAAAGCCCGCTCGAGCGGAAGAACCAAAATCTGGGCATCACAGGTTTGGAAAAACAAGCAACTAACCTGTTCCAAACGCACAATTACAACCCGATAACCAAAATAGAGAGGGGACAAGGGAAGCAAGACATAAATAACCATTCTAAACCATACCAACCCGAGTCCGAAATACAACAAGTAATGGGTCAAAACCGGAATCGCTATAGGTGAAAGTCCCCAAAGCCCGCATATACATGGGTGCTGATCCCGCAGACGAAATTTTCGTAAAATGGCAATTTGAAGTGCTTGTGTGATGACTGTGTTAATTTGGGAACCACTGAGTTGTAGTCTCAGATGGGTTGTTTGAAAGATAATAAAATTGGCTTATAAATTGAGATGAAATGATTTAACCAGAAATGATGAGAAGGAAAAAGGATTGAGTTATAAATTTTGATACTTTATGTTGATATAGAATGTAAATGTTTTCTCACTAGCATTGTAAATGCACATTGTACCTATATCTTTGTTATGATCCATATACTGTGTTAGATTGTTCCTATTGGGCTTTGGCTCACCCTATTTGGGAAAACCATTTTTAGGTATTGATGGTATGCCTCCGCCAAAGCAGTACTTCGGAAGGAGTTTGGAGCACAGGCTTCACTTTTGTTCTTATTTGTATAGCCAAGGGCTTGAATTATATAGAGTCAGACTCTCTTTTGTTGTAACCAAGTAAAGACTTGGACAGATGTAAGCCTTCAGGGCATAAATTTATCTGTTTAACTTTCATCCATTTTTACTACTTGTAACACATGCTGTAGATTCAAGATGAACTATTTATGAATGTATATCACATGTGTCACTTTTGTACATCAAGTCAAATTAATGAAAGATTATTATTTCGATCATGTTGTCTTGCGTTAATTGTGTTGGGTTGGGTTATTGTAATTATTTTTGGGGTGTTACACATCAAACCTTTAAAAAAAGTAAAGAAAGTAAAGAATATGAATTTAACAACCCTAACATGAAGAAACTAATAAATAAATAAAACTGGAACCCAGCTGAATAGAAAATTAGAAGAAGAAAACAAAACTTGAAAAAGCACAATGACGAAGTTACAAGCAGAGATGTGCACACCTTTGGGTCCAAAGTCGAACGTATGTTCTTCGATTCCCTTCAAACAATAGAGTTTCTTTCATATCATGGAGAGTAGTTGTTGGGCTCATTCGGCCCATCCATTCTAGAGCCTATTTCATGTCGTTTCATTTTATTGGTCTAAATTATTTATTTTAGTGATTCGGGAATTTAGTTATTTTAGTGATTTTTTATTTTTAATTATTTTATAAGATGAAAAAAATTGTGTGTTTGAAATGATTTTTATTTTTTTTAGTTGAATACATGGTTGTGAGAGAAAAAATAGTTAATTAATGTGTAAGATGCAACAGTTTATCTTATTAACTATTCTAGATTTTTTTTTTTTTTTGGTCTATTTTAACAAAACTAAACATCCCAAGCAAAGCCTTGGGGTTGATAAGATAATTCATAGACATTGATAAGTATACGATTGAATTGTTTCTATTTTATACATAACATTATAGACATAATCAAAGGCATATTGATTTCTTTTAAGCTCCATTTAATTCTTATTTATTTAGTTTTGTATTATTAAATGGGACATTTACACACAAGTCCTTGTAATTAAGATTTTTTGGGCTTTTAAGTTTCATTAAATTTTTAATAATCAGAATTGCCCTTCAAACAATTATTGTTCATCATGTATGGTTATTTATAAAGGAACATGATGATTTGACATTTATTTTGATATTCAAAACTTTAAAACATCAACTTTCAAATTGAAAAAAAAAATGTGCAATTTTTTTTTTCGAAAAATTGAATTATTTTTTTGTGCAAAACTGAAAATTTTGTGTTTATAAATGAGGATGATGATGGAACATTGATGTGCAAAATTGAAAAATAAATAAATAACTTTAAAAATGAAAAAAGTAATAATATTCTTAGTTTAAAATTGGAAAAAATTGATAATATTCTTGAATTTATTGGATAGTTGAATCAACCTAATAAGTCGAAGGACAAAAAAAGTTTAATCTAATGCTCTGTTTTTTTTTTTTTTCCTTTCTTTTTTATTAGTTAGTGAAACAATTATCTAGAACATTATTATGCAAAATTGATAATTCTTTTAGTTTTAAAAATTGGAAAAATTTGATAATATTCTTAGTTTTACTAAATAGGATTTAAGGGTTCAAAAAATATTAGATAGGATCTGAGCTACCATAGCATTTGTAAATAGGACTTTTAGATAATTAACTCTTATAAGAAACCTAATAAACTTAAGAGAAAATTACACTTTGCCTCCTCTATGTTTGGTCACTTTTCTATTTTTGGTCCTTAAAATTTATTTATTTTTCACACTTTAGTACTTTATGTTTCAATTTTTTTTCCAATTTACTCCTAAATCTAACTTCAATTTAAAATTAGACAGAAAATATTATAATAACTGTCAAATAACATAAAAAATATACTATTATATTATGGTTAAAGTTTATGTTAGATATGTGAATTTTTTTTTAAAAAATGCCTAATTAGTACACATTAATGTGTTTGGGATGGGAAAAATAAAGAAAAATTATGTCACATGACTGCATAATATTTTTCATATATAAAATTACTAATTTGTAATAAATTTCACATTTGAAATCTCTTGCACACTAATTTTTACCTTGATATTTCATTAGAAGTTAAAAAGTATACATGTATTAACTATAGCGGAGCAGAGTGGTTTCAAAAGAAGATTATGAATTTTGAAATTTAATCCGCAGTTAGCAAATAAAGCGGTGGGAATTGATGCGGACCGGTGTAGTTTTAATGGATTGGACGGTATTTTGCACAGCCCTAACTATTTTAGCCCAAATAGCACTTCCAAAACAGGGCCAATGTGGTAGATTTATTCTCAAGAAAATGAAAAACTATTGGTTGGTTTAGGGGCGCACGTGGCAATGCCTGTTACCAATCACAATTCACCATGTCTCTTTATGTTCTCCAATCACTCAACACAAATTAATGAATCCGACCCCCTTCACCAATCACTACGCCGTCGAGGCACCACGTGCCGGTATACCAGGACCAACCAATTACTTCTCCAAGCAACTATATGGAATGTATTGACAACTTACACATGTTCCTGTATGAGGATCCACCTACTTCGTCGGTATTCAAAATCTCGATTTGTAAAACTCAGAATTCATCTTTAGAAGTGAGAATTGGACTTTCAAGATTTAAAAACCTAAGGGCCTTAATTTTGATTACTATGCAAACTTTTAGTGTTCTAAACCTCTAACAGAAACGAGTAGAGGGATTAAGAATGTAAAATCAGAATCCATCTTACATAAATAATAATAATAGTAATAGTAATAATAATAATAATAATAATAATAATAAAGAATGTAAAACTGGCCTAGCTGGGCCGAACTAGTTCCCAAAAATCTAGGCTTAGGCCCAAGCCTAGGCATAGGGGTAACGGGTTGGTCCTTGAGTTAGGCCTCAAGCCAGACTCATCGAGTTGAGTTTTGGGTCGGACCAAGCCTAAAAATGCTTGGTCAAAGCTCGGAGGTCACGGGCCCATCCCACTTGGGTAAGCTTTGCCCAATCCTTGAACCCGCATGCCAATTTAACATAAAGAAGGATTTATTCCTAATTTTCATATATATATATATATATATATATAAAAATAAGTATAAATTTCAAGATATTTTTATTGGTTTTATGATAATTTTCACTCTTTTATTTTTATTTTTTACAATTTTGGTTATTAAAAAAAAAAACACAAGCTCTATTTATTTTATAAAGAATTTTAAAAATTTTAAAATATTAATTTTCAAACGAAAATTGTTTCCTCAATGTAGCATCAGGTGTGATATGTTGGAGTAGTACCAGCTTCTCACTACAAAAATTTGCAAAAAAGCAATCATTTTTGTTTTTGATAGGCGCATTTGATATGATATAGGTGTTGTTGCAATGGAGGTCATGCGAGACAAATCCTCAATCTCAGGGACTCAAACTCAGATATTGCGGGTTCTGCTTACTTTTTCCATTCTCAGCTTATAAAGAAACAAAAACGACAAAAGTATATAATTTTTTTTTCCCAGGCGCCACCCCTTCACAAATTGTACACTAAAGGGGTAAATGCATAATATTACCTAAAATTTTGAAATAGATTGTTAGGGCAGTGGGTGTCCACTATTGCATATACTCTTCTATCAACTTTTTGTGATTTTCTTGTGATATGACATCTTTTAATAAAAAATGTTGATAAGGCCGAAGAAGATTTTTTTAAAAATGAGATATTTTTTAATTTAATATAATTTTTATTAAAACAAATATAATTTTTAATATTTTCAAAAAAATCTCAAGTTACTTTCTAATTTAATTTTAACATTCAATAATACTTCAAGGGCACTCTTTAATATTTTCCCCCCCCCCCCCTTTCTAATACTTTATCAAATTTGAGCAAAAGTTTAATCTGATATGATATGCTCTAATCATTTCATCAAATCTTGCCGGTCGTCCCGCCAGACTAGAGTAAATTTTCATCAAATCTTCCCAAATCCGGTCATCCACCAATAGTTCCCTGTGAGATTTGAAGAAAAGTTAAACGTACCCTTGATTTGATGAAAGTTTTCATTTTGCCTTCATTTTATATGAGTTTGATGACGCGGTAGGAGTTCAAAAAGTAGACTTTTTTTTTATCAAATTCAAATTTGATGAAATATCTAAGTATGTCACGCCCCAACATTTTAATTAATCGAAAACATTACCAAAGCCTCTAATTTAGGTCTATTTTTTTTTTTTTTTAAATCTATTACCCTTGAGTAATAGAAATACAATAATACATGTTCTCTCTCTCTCCCAATGAATACAACAATAACAATAATAAATGTGAAGCTTCCACTACAGAACTACAAATAAATAATTACAAACCACAAGATACATTTTTCATTCCTTTAACATCTATGATAAAGTTATACAAAAAGGTACATGGAATCCATACTCTTCAACTAATGATTCCGAAATTCTCTTCCTGAAAAAGAATAAAACAACGAGGGGTGAGCACTAATGCCCCGTAGGAATCTCACAGTTCTACAACAATAGCTAACACATAGCTAGAAATGATCATGCATGCAGGGTGATACCATATAGTAAGGTGACATTTTGTAAGTTCAAAATATTATATAAAAAGTATCTTTTCTTAAAATTTCACTTGAACCTTTCAGAAAACTCCCTGCCATAAACGTAGTCTCTCATCATTAGAAAGCCATAAATTCTCTTTGAAAACAAATACACTTAAAGAAGAACATCAACCCGATTCCAAATTATTCCTCATTTTGTTTCTATTTTAATATTCCACATTTCATTTCCATTCTAATATTACACATTTTATTTCCATTTCCAATTACCATACTCCATAACATCAAAATCCAAACGATTAGAGTTCAAACATAACACAAGAGTCACAAGCCCTATTTAATTCAATTTCCCAATTACTTACAAACCAAAGCTCATAATCTTCCCTTTTGTCACAAGCAATCCATTAAGTTCATCATCACTAACCCCTAATCCAATTACCTACATGATGCCAATTTCAATCCTTAATTCATTTTCCTTTAGTTCATTTATTATTATCAATTCATGAGTCAATTTCATTATCTTTCAACAACCAAACTGAGACTACAACTCAGTGGTTTTCCAATCATACAAAACACACATAAACACTTCAAACTGCCATTTTACGAATATTTCGTCTGCGGGATCGGCACCCATGTATAAATTTCGGGACTTTCACCCAGGACACTCTGGCTAACTTAGTTATAATGGAGTCCATCCCCTTTCCCCTCCCAAACAAACATACATATACAATATATTTAATCACATAATCACACATGGAGTACGTCCCCTTTCTCCTCCCAAACAATCATACATATACAATGTATTAAAACACACAGTCATATTCAATGACAACTATTTCTCAGACTTATCATATTATTTACTCTTTTCAACTAGCACAATATATGTGATCCAAAATATGATTTTCAAAATGAAACAAGTGCACTTAAAACATAACACAAGAATCTCCAAAATCTCTTTCCAAAATATACAGTTTAAATCCTCAAAATCCATTGCATGCTTCATGATATGCATGATTTATAAATAGTTCAGTTTGTCTAGTCAACATGCAATTTCTACAACAATCATAGCTATCCTCCACGGATAGCCCAAAACAAATATATCTAAACCGATAAATAAATTCCTTTAAAGATATGCTTTTCCAAAATCCCATATGGGAGTGATAATACATATCAAGCTCCACCATCATCATTAATAATCCTTTGATTTCACATTTGCAGTGATGACCAGTGCATATCTTGCTTTGCTCTCTTGAGGTTACGTTGGAACTATCGTTGTTATGGTGTCGGGTAAGTAGTTATTGCTGGAATTTTCTCTCTTAATTATTTTCTTCTGTGGTTATTTTGAATCAGAGTTTTCACTTGTTCCAGAGGGTACAGGGTCGACTCTGGGATGTCGGGAGTGAAGCTGAGAAATTTTTCTGGCTGGGGGCCAGGGCCGCCCGTGCGAGGCCTTGTGCCGCACGTACAGGGGGCCAGGCTGCACGTCCGAGAAGTTGGGAGGAGTACACTGCCTAAAAGGAAGGTGCGGAGTTGCGGGGCGGGGGAGCCCGGACATGCGGGGGTGAGAGCTGCACGTCCGGGAGGGGGCGCTGCACGCGCGACTGAGTGCGTTTTCAGCTTCGTTTTTCGTGCATTCTAGCTATATTTTGCATTTTTGGTCCTTTTCCTCCCATTTCTAATATATCTCTCTCTACACAATATTTTCTCTCTTTTTCTCTCATCTCTCTCTACCCAAACCCATAAAACATTATATCTTTTTTTATCTCAAGAAATCTATTGGGATTTTGATGCTAATCCTTTATATAAAAATGATGAGCGTGTCAAGGGCTTCGTCTTGACCGGTGGAGATCGTATTTTGGCGAGGTTGATTTTTGGGTTTTTTCTCCTCTTCTCTCTTGAGGTAGGGATTTCCTTAATTTTCTTCAATGCTTCCCCTATAGATAGACATGTGGTATATTTTATTGCATAAAAATCATATTGTTTAGGATTTTTGTTGAAAATCATGAATAGGGGTTGAAGATGGGTTGTGTGTGTGGGTGAGAAGTGGGAATGTGTTGTTGTAGGATTAATTTTGGGAAGTAGTTTAACTTGTTTATGTAGAGAGAAGGGTGAAGCCCTAATTTTACAAAAAATGCTCATTTGATAAAAGGGTTCTAATTGTGGGTTAAGCATGTTATGAAATTAGAGATTTAAATGATGAATTTTTGTTTTATTTGAGATTAATTGAGCCTCATGAATTCTTAACATTGACTTAGTGTTGTGTTGTTCATAGTGGTTTGTAGTGAATTGATAACGTGTACATTGAAGAGCATGAAACTAACCATGAGTTTTGAATACTATTGTGTTACACTACCATTAAATAGAAATTGAGTAAATCATAATTTCGTTGGACATGATTGGAAATCCCTTATTTAAAATGAAGGAAATTGAGTTGGTTATATCTTCTTTTGACAATTGAAATGAATGAATTGAGGCAAAGGGTGAAGAAGATTAATGTAGAAGGAAAGGACAATTGATTTTGCAAATGGAAGAATGAAATGCTAACATTGTGGGAGTTTCAGAAATTGACTTAGGATTGGATCATGAGTATTTAATTTCATTATTGTTGTAATTGGGTCCAAAGTCCCATGTGAATTATTGTTGTTAATGTGTAAATTGAATACGTGTTGCTTACAGGTTTCGTCCTTGGTCATCGGTGGTGGATGACATTATTGCATTGATTAGTTATGTGTATGTGTTACACCTGTTGGTTGTACTTTATCATGTTGTGATGATCGATATGTGTGTGCGTGCTGCGTTAATAATCAGAGGTACCATTTCCTTTCCAGCTAGCGCCTGGTAAATTGGATGTGTGTGTTTTGCGCTGATAATGAGAGGTACCATTCCCTTCCAGCTAGCGCTTAGTAAATTGGCAGAGGTACCATTCCCTTCCAGCTTGGGTCTGGTAAATTGGTAGTGCATTTTGGAGAGACGTATCATTGGCTTATCATGTTTCGGGTATGTAGAGTAGGGATTATTTATCATTGTTGTCTAAGTTGACTGGGTATGTCATGTGTTATGGTGATTATGAATTTGTAAGATTGAATTGCCTTATGTGTTGAGTAGTTATGTTTACGCAAGTTCGAACATGTTAGAAAGTGGATGAAGGAGTTTCCTACCAATATTTGGTTATTAAAAATGTCACTTTAATTTGAACTCAAGATTGAGAATGCAACGAACGTGTGGAGTCGGATCGTGGATGTATAATGGGCTATAAATAGTGTGAGGAAATCGGAGTCAGTGAGCGTGTTTTCAAGAAAAAGAAATAAAATGGGTATCGTGGGGTGTTTGGTCTCAAATG
This sequence comes from Camellia sinensis, assembly GCF_055761805.1. NCBI lineage: Eukaryota > Viridiplantae > Streptophyta > Magnoliopsida > Ericales > Theaceae > Camellia > Camellia sinensis. The sequence goes on from NC_138965.1 coordinate 92,715,868, forward strand.
GAGAAATTTCGGTTATTGTGTAATAACTGTTTAAATGGGAAATGGGTAGAAAAAAGAGAAACTTGGTGTTGTTAAATAACTGAATGATTTTGAGAAAAGTACGTATGTATGTATACTTTGGTTATAAAATGTCACATTATTTATATGGTATGAGATTAGTATTCATGATCATAGCCATCTGTAAGTCATTATTGTTGAGGATCATGTTGAGATCCCTACTGAACTTTATGTTCATCTCACGTTGTTAAATCTTTTTCGGGTTATTATCAGGATGTGCTACAAGATTACGGATCTTCCTTATTTATTGGCCACGGGACCTCTATATGTGTAATAACCCTCACACTGTCCTAACCATACTCATATGCATTCATATGATTCTGTCTTGTTAAGCTTGCATTTCAAGTCTTTTCCTTGTTTGCTTAAGTGTTACAGCATGCTTTGTACCTTACTCGGTGTGGGTTTAGCCGAGGTCACCCTGAGCCTAGGTCAGTTTTGAACCTCTTGCATGTAAGACCATCTTGGAATTTACTTTGGTTGACCCCACCTTCGCTCTGACATGTTGGCCGAGATGTCACTATCTAGACCGAGGTGTTCATCGCCGAGGCCGAGATGTGTATTATCTAGGCCGAGATGTTACCCTTGAACCCAAGTGACCTTACTCCTGGATTGGTACGACCTAGACCGAGGTGTGGCATATCTAGGCCAAGTGTTGTCCTTTCAAGCCGAGGTCCTTGCCCCTTGCTTGCCGAAGTCTTGTTGTTAGCCGATGTCGTTACTTGTCGGAGTGCTCTTGCCGCCTAGCTTGTTGAGTACACTTTGTCATAGTCTTGTCTTTTCACTCAGTCACCTTTTTTAGTAGAACCAACCAGCCATTGCCACGTACCCCTGTAGAGGGTTAACTCAGCCGGCAGACCCAGAAAATACACATTTTTGTATTATATCTTTGCCTTGTAGAGAGAGAGAAGCTCTAGGAAGAAGAAGAAGTTTTAGAGTGAGAAAGTGGGCTTTCGAGCTTGATTCCTAGAGATCAAACCGTTAGATTTGTGTATTGAGGTTATATTCTTGATTTACTCTTGTTGTTCTTTATGTTTATCTAGCTGCATTGCACGATCGAACCTGTTCTGCATGTCATGCATTGATTTAAAGTTGGTTTTAGAAAGAGAAAATATTGTTCATGTGTTCTTGAAGAAAAAGTCTTGTTTGATTCGAAAGTTTGCATTAAGATTCATGTTTTTGTGTTTGTTCTCACAAGATCCTTGAATATGGGTACTCAGGTCCATGTTTTTGAATTCATAGCATGAAATCTCAGATTTTGTAATAGTAAATTATGATCTTTGCATTCATCTTCCTCATGTTCATGTTCTTCATGTTCGTCATGTTCTTCAAGAGAGGGAAACCCAGATTTTCCCGACTTCATTTCCTTGAATGTGGCCATCGAGGCCACACCTCGGCAAGGAGGTGTGGGACCTTAGCCTAGACCTGGTAGTTGCCCAGCATGTTTTCCCGAGATAAGAAACTATGTTTTGTTTTGATTTGACTTAGTTTTTGAAGAATGTCGAGGTCATTTGCATGTATGCAAGACTTGTTTTGAGAAGTGCATTCAATAGACTTTGCCATGTGTTTCTAGGACTTGGACTTGCCTTGACCCCGACGTTTGAAGAACTATGTGAGTGGTATTTTTAATAAAGTTATGTTATTAAGTTTTGATAAAGTTTTGCCTTGCTTGTTTTGGAAAAGTATTTGTTAAGCATGAATGACTATCCCTATTTTGTGTATCAAGTATTAGCTTTGGCTTTGACAATCTTTGAAAATCCGTACGTGCTAGGGGACTATAAGCATTTGTAGCACAATCTTTGAAAGTCCGTACGTGCTAGCGGACTATAAGCATTTGTAGCACAATCTTTGAAAGTCCGTACGTGCTAGGGGACTATAAGCATTTGTAGCACAATCTTTGAAAGCTCGTACGTGCTAGCGGACTATAAGCATTTGTAGCACAACCTTTGTTAATGTCATCCCCTGGAACTTGAAGGCCTTGAAAGACTTTAATTGTTGAGACTTGAAAGATTTGTTAGATAAACTTGATTTGCCCTTGGATTTTGTACAAGATGTGATGTGTCTTGATTTGATAAAGACTTCGGATATCATTCATGTAAACCCCTTTATTATTTATACCATTCACTGAGTATCCAAGCTCACCCCTCTCTATATATATGTAGGTGACGAACAAGACGGCGGTGACGCCTAGACGTGGTTACAATTTGTTTTGGATTTAGCATTTTGTAGCATCTTGAAGATCATTCTTCTTGGTTGTATTCCCTTGTATTTTGTATTTGACGGCTTGAGAAGCCTTTTGGTCAAGATGTATTTTTGTACTTCCTTTTGTTTGTATTCAACATTGTAAAGCTATGTAATGATGTATGCCATTCCACTTGACTTATGCACAGCTCTTATGGACTACTTAGTTTTAAATTTATTGCTTCCGCACTTGTAAGCCCCATATGTATACTCTGTTGTGTGTGAAACCTTTCAAGTTGGCCTTGGGTAATTGTGAATTACTGGCCATCATGGCACCATTCTACTAGGGCTAGAATGGGGTCGTGACTGAATGGTATCAGAGCACGCGTTCCTTATAGTACGTTATTCACACACTTGAGTCCTAAAGAGCATAGGATTTCCCTTAGAAAAATGTTAGGATCACATCATATTGCTTGCTATTTGACAAGGTGTGCATCATCTCGGCATGACCATTTGTTATTTGCATACATGATTCTTGGTCCAGTTTGTTTTAAAGTTACATTTTGCATACTGATAGCATCATGAGGAGAGGTAGACCACCAGTTGGCCGAGATCAATCAGAGGATAGACTGGACAGACTAGAAAGACTGGTTGAAGGTTTAACCCGTGAGTAGAGACAAATGAGGCAACAGAATGCTAGTGCTACATCTACCTAGGCTGAGCAGACGAATGACCGACATGCAGTTTCTCCTCCACCTCCTCTAGTGCCTCAAGTGCCTCCGCAGCCAGCCTTGTATGGGGACGGCATGATCGCCTTGATTACGAAGTTTAAGAAGATGAAACCGCCGAGATTCTCAGGGGGTATTGAGCCGATGAAGGCCGAGGCGTGGGTTTTGGAAATGGAGAAGCTGTTCGAGATCTTTCCCAGCACTGACGCTCAGAAGGTGACATTGGCAGCATTCACATTAGACGATGACGCTCGAAGGTGGTGGATGATGATCCGAGAAGCTAATCCTGGTTTAACTTAGGCCAGATTTTTTGAACTGTTTTACAACAAGCATTTTCCCCTTAGCGTTCGAGATCGCAAGACCACAGCGTTTCAAGCTCTGAGGCAAGGCAACAGGACAATGGCTTTCACCGAATTGGCGAGATACGCGCCTCATATGGTCAGTGATGAATATAGGAAAGCCAGGAAGTTTGAAAGTGGACTACATGGACCGATCCAGGATCGAGTCAACATGCTCAATATGCCGACTTACGCCGAGGTGTTATACAAGGCCATTCTGGCGGAAGCTAACTTAAACCGATATCAAAATTCAGGAGAGAGTCAGAGGAAGAGACAGAACTATGAAAGTCGTCGGATGTCGTTTAATGCCAATAAGAAGGCGAATGTGGGCAGTTCCAGCAACTCAAATCGGGATGGTAATACTAAGCCGGCGTGTGCGATTTGTGGAAAGCCGCATCACGGGGCTTGTCGTTGGGCGACAGGGGCCTGCTTTGAATGTGGCGAGATAGGCCACCGCGTGAAAGACTGTCCAAAGGCAAGGGCTGATGATGGTAAGAAAAATGGGAGCACCTCGGGCTCTACACACGGAAGCAACGTCGGAAGAACACAGATGAGACAGGGCAGAGTTTTTACTCTAGTGCCAGGAGACACCTAGAATGCTGAAACGGTAGTGTCAGGTACACTCTCAATTTGCTCTCAAGTTGCATACATCTTGATTGATTCGGGCTCTACACATTCATTTGTATCTGTTAAATTTGTTGAGAAGTTGAACAGACCGCTAGAACCCCTTGATTATGTGCTATCTGTATCTACTCCATCTGGGGGAACAAAAATTGTTGCATCCATATATAGGGCGTGTGTTGTGGTGATTGAGGGTGTAGAATTATTAGTTGATTTGATGCCATTAAGCATGACTCAATTCGATGTCATATTGGGAATGGATTGGTTAGTAACGAATCATGCATCCATTAATTGTGTTACTAAGAGCGTCACATTGAAGACCCCAAACCAAGCTGAGGTCATTTTCCAGGGTAAGGGAGTAGTACCCCCACCTTACTTAATCTCATCCATGAAAGCCTATAAGTTGATCCAAAAAGGGTGTCAGGGTTATTTGTGCAGTATACTAAGTGATTTGAATGGAAGTGTTGAGTTAGCCGACATACCAGTTGTTAAGGAATTCCCCGACGTCTTTCCAAATGAGTTGCCTGGCCACTTAGTCGATAGAGAAATAGAGTTTACAGTGGACATCATGTCGGGAGCGCAACCTATCTCCAAAACACCCTATAGGATGGCCCCAGCTGAACTTAGGGAACTGAAACTGCAATTACAAGAATTGTTGGATAAGGGATTCGTTAGGCCGAGCACTTCACCATGGGGAGCACCCGTTCTGTTTGTTAAGAAAAAGGATGGCACACTTCGCCTTTGCATTGATTACAGAGAACTTAATAAGGTAACCATTAAGAACAAGTAACCGTTGCCTAGGATTAATGATTTGCTCGATCAACTACAAGGAGCACGAGTCTTTTCCAAGATTGACCTTAGGTCGGGCTACCATCACCTGAAAGTTAAAGCCGAGGATATTGAGAAGACTGCTTTTTGGACAAGGTATGGCCACTACGAATTTTTGGTAATGCCTTTCGGAGTGACCAATGCTCCTACAGCATTCATGGACTTGATGAATAGAGTCTTTAAGCCGTATCTAGATGAGTTCGTAGTTGTTTTTATTGACAACATATTGATCTATTCCAAGAGTACAATTGAGCACGAGAATCATCTGAGACTTGCCCTGCAAATCTTGAGCGACAAGAAGTTGTACGCCAAGTTGAGCAAGTGCGAGTTTTGGCTTTTCAGCATTTCATTTTTAGGGCATGTGATTAATGAAGAGGGTATATCAGTTGATCCTAGTAAGATTGAAGCCATTGGGAATTGGCCGACGCCGACCAACGTGTCCGAGGTTCATAGTTTTCTAGGCTTGGCAGGTTATTATAGAAAGTTTGTGAAGGACTTCTCAAGGATTGCAGTACAATTGACACAACTAACTAAGAAGGGAACAGCATATGAATGGACCGATGATAGAGAATCAGCCTTCCAAGAGTTGAAGACGAGGTTAGTTACGGCACCAGTTCTTGTACTCCCATCAAGTAATGAGGAATTTTAGATTTTCAGTGATGGTTCACATAAGGGTTTGGGTTGTGTATTAATGCAAGGGGGCAAAGTCATAGCATATGCATCTCGTCAGTTGAAACTTCATGAAAAGAACTATCCAACCCATGATCTAGAGCTAGCAGCCGTGGTGTTTGCTTTGAAGATTTGGCGTCACTACTTGTATGGAGCCTCTTGCGAAGTTTTTATAGATCACAAGAGCTTGAAGTACTTGTTCACTCAAAAGGAACTAAATTTGAGACAGAGAAGATGGCTTGAATTATTGAAGGATTACGACATGCAGATTCAGTATCACCCAGGTAAAGCAAACTCGGTAGCCGACGCATTGAGTAGAAAGTCAGTGGGAAGTTTGGCATGCCTAGCCATGATTTCAGTGGAGCCGACTACTATTGGGGAAGTAAAGGCAAGGCAAATGGAAGATGAATTCCTGAAGAAGGTAGCCGACAAGATTATCACCAGGCCGAGGTCAGGTTACACCCTTGAGAATGGAGTGCTGAAGTTTGAAAGAAGATTGTGCGTGACCGACGTCCCAGAGTTGAAAGGAAAGATTTTGCAAGACTCTCATGGATCCAGATTTGCAGTTCATCCAGGGAACACCAAGATGTATCAAGATGTAAAACAGACTTTTTGGTGGCCGAATATGAAAAGAGAGATAGCCGAGTTCGTGTCCCAGTGTTTGTATTGTCAACAAGTGAAAGCAGAACATCAGAGGCCAGCAGGACTTCTCCAACCTTTGCCGATTCCTGAGTGGAAATGGGAACACATCTCCATGGACTTTGTGATTGGTTTGCCGAAGACACAGAAAGGAATGGATTCGATCTGGGTTATAATCGACAGATTAACTAAGTCAGCACATTTCTTGCCTGTTAAGACTTCGCTTAATGCTGATCGACTTGCTGTGTTGTATATTAATGAGATTGTTAGACTTCATGGTGTGCCGATGTCCATTGTGTCAGACCAAGATCCAAAGTTTATTTCTAGATTTTGGCAGAGTTTACAAAGGGCTTTGGTGACCGAATTGAGGTTTAGTACGGCTTTTCATCCCCAGACCGATGGCCAAACAGAGAGAACAATTCAAACACTTGAAGATATGCTTAGACTATGTGTATTGGACTTCCAAGGAAGTTGGGAAGTGCATTTGCCATTAGTAGAATTCGCTTACAACAACAGTTATCAAGCTAGCATTGGCATGGCGCCGTATGAAGCCTTGTATGGAAGAAAGTGCAGATCGCCGATATGTTGGACCAAAGTAGGAGATAAAGCTTTGATCGGCCCCGATCTAGTTCAAAGGACAACTGAAAAAATCAAGCTTATCCAACAGAGAATCAGAACCGCTCAGAGTCGACAAAAGAGTTACGCCGACCAGAGAAGAAAGGAGTTAGAGTTTGAAGTTGGGGATCATGTATTCCTGAAGATCTCGCCGATGAAAGGAGTTTCAAGATTTGGGAAGAAGGGTAAATTGGCACCCCGTTACATTGGGCCGTTTGAAATTCTTGAGAAATTTAACCCAGTTGCCTACAGACTTGCTTTACCACCGAGATTAAGTCAAGTTCATAATGTGTTTCATATCTCGATGTTGAGGAAGTATATTCGGGATCCATTGCACGTGATTGATCATTTTGGGATTGTGGTTGATGAAGATTTAAGCTATGAAGAAAAGCCGATGCATATTATCGATAGACAAGTGAGGCAATTGAGAAACAAGGCAATACCGATGGTGAAAATTGAATGGAATGAGCATTACGGCAGGGATGCTACATGGGAAATGGAAGAAGAAATGAAAGTCCGATATTCGGAGTTATTCTTGAATCGAGGTAACTCAAGTTTGGGGACCAAACTTCTTTAAGGGGGGTAGGATGTAATAACCCTCACACTGTCCTAACCATACTCATATGCATTCATATGATTCTGTCTTGTTAAGCTTGCATTTCAAGTCTTGTCCTTGTTCGCTTAAGTGTTACAGCATGCTTTGTACCTTACTCGGTGTGGGTTTAGCCGAGGTCACCCTGAGCCTAGGTCAGTTTTGAACCTCTTGCATCTAAGACCATCTTGGAATTTACTTTGGTTGACTCCACCTTGGCTCTGACATGTTGGCCAAGATGTCACTATCTAGACCGAGGTGTTCATCGCCGAGGCCGAGATGTGTATTATCTAGGCCGAGATGTTAGCCTTGAACCCAAGTGACCTTACTCCTGGATTGGTACCACCTAGACCGAGGTGTGGCAAATTTAGGCCAAGGTGTGGCACAGCTAGGCCAAGTGTTGTCCTTTCTAGCCGAGGTCCTTGCCCCTTGCTTGCCGAAGTCTTGTTATTAGCCGATGTCGTTACTTGTCGGAGTGCTCTTGCCGCCTAGCTTGTTGAGTACACTTTGTCATAGTCTTGTCTTTTCACTCAGTCACCTTTTTTAGTAAAACCAACCAGCCGTTGCCACGTACCCCTGCAGAGGGTTAAGTCAGCCGGCAGACCCAGAAAATATACATTTTTGTATTATATCTTTGCCTTGTACAGAGAGAGAAGCTCTAGGAAGAAGAAGAAGTTTTAGAGTGACAGAGTGGGCTTTCGAGCTTGATTCCTAGAGATCAAACCGTTAGATTCGTGTATTGAGGTTAGATTCTTGATATGCTCTTGTTGTTCTTTATGTTTATCTAGCTGCATTACACGATTGAACCTGTTCTGCACGTCATGCATTGATTTAAAGTTGGTTTTAGAAAGAGAAAATAGTGTTCATGTGTTCTTGAAGAAAAAGTCTTGTTTGATCCAAAAGTTTGCATTAAGATTCATGTTTTTGTGTTTGTTCTCACAAGATCCTTGAATATGGGTACCCAGGTCCATGTTTTTGAATTCATAGCATGAAATCTCAGATTTTGTAATAGCAAACTATGATCTTTGCATTCATCTTCCTCATGTTCATGTTCTTCATGTTCGTCATGTTCTTCAAGAGAGGGAAACCCAGATTTTCCTGACTTCATTTCCTTGAATGTGGCCATCAAGGCCACACCTTGGCAAGGAAGTGTGGGACCTCAGCCTAGACCTGGTAGTTGCCTAGCATGTTTTCCCAAGATAAGAAACTGTGTTTTGTTTTGATTTGACTTAGTTTTTGAAGAATGCCGAGGTCATTTGCATGCATGCAAGACTTGTTTTGAGAAGTGCTTTCAATAGACTTTGCCATGTGTTTGTAGGACTTCGGCTTGCCTTGACCCCGACGTTTGAAGAACTATGTGAGTGGTGTTTTTAATAAAGTTATGTTATTAAGTTTTGATAAAGTTTTGCCTTGCTTGTTTTTGAAAAGTATTTGTTAAGCATGAATGACTATCCCTATTTTGTGTATCAAGTATTAGCTTTGGCTTTGACAATCTTTGAAAGTCCGTATGTGCTAGGGGACTATAAGCATTTGTAGCACAATCTTTGAAAGTCCGTTCATGCTAGGGGACTATAAGCATTTTGTAGCACAACCTTTGTTAATGTCATCCCCTGGAACTTGAAGGCCTTGAAAGACTTTAATTGTTGAGACTTGAAAGATTTGTTAAATAAACTTGATTTGCCCTTGGATTTTGTACAAGATGTGATGTGTCTTGATTTGATAAAGACTTCGGATATCATTCATGTAAACCCCTTTATTATTTATACCATTCACTGAGTATCCAAGCTCACCCCTCTCTATATATATGTAGGTGACGAACAAGACGGCGGTGACGCCTAGACGTGGTTGCAATTTGTTTTGGATTTAGCATTTTGTAGCATCTTGAAGATCATGCTTCTTGGTTGTATTCCCTTGTATTTTGTATTTGACGGCTTGAGAAGCCTTTTGGTCAAGATGTATTTTTGTACTTCCTTTTGTTTGTATTCAAGATTGTAAAGCTATGTAATGATGTATGCCATTCCATTTGACTTATGCACAGCTCTTATAGACTACTTAGTTTTAAATTTGTTGCTTCCGCACTTGTAAGCCCCATATGTATACTCTGTTGTGTGCGAAACCTTACAAGTTGGGCTTAGGTAATTGTGAATTACTGGCCATCATGGCACCATTCTACTAGGGGCGGAATGGGGTCGTGACAATATGTGTAGGCGGAATGCCATTGATGTAAAAGATTAAACCTTTCCTCTTGATTTAAATAATGTACCCCTATGGGCAATTTATTTCGTTATGTCCATACTGACTTCATTTTATATTCGCTTGAGAGAACTCTTCCTTATGTTTTCTTATTAAATATGGTGAGCTTTTGTATGCTATCTCTAAAATTGAATCTTTAATAATGGTTTTGGTAATGGAGTCTAAGTAATAAAAAGTGGGACATCAGAACTTGGTATCAGAGCGAGCCGGGTTTGAATACCTTGGGCTCGTGGGTAGTGGTTTTTACCACAAGAGGGTTTGCTATGCTTGGTGAGGACGTTGCATATAGTTGAGATAAATGTTAGGGCTTATGTGTTGCATTTATGTGAGCATGGGATTAAGTTTCTTGGATAGTACTTGTGGCCGGTGAACTTACTTTGAGGTCCTCTTGGAAACACGCCTGGTCAACGTGGTTTCTAACGGGAATTCTTGGGAGTTTTGGGACGAGTGGCTATCCTTGTGAACTTGATTCGATTATGTGTTTAGATGTTTAAATTGTTTATGTGCATTGGGAATTGTATGTTTTGGGGGTTAAGTGTGTTTTGTAACTTAGTGGTGGTGAGTGTGTGCCTCTGGGAAGCCGTTGTGATGTGCACTTAGTTGATTTTGTTTTCGAATTGTATAGAATATCTGCACGAGGAAATAGAGGACATATGAGTAGTGGGGGTGTCAGTAGGGGCATGGCGGTTCCCCTAGCACTTGTCGTTACAGCATCGGCTATCGGCGAGGAAGTTGCACGCGAGGTTGTAAGAGCGGTGCAAGATGCTCTAGCTCTCAATAAGGGGGACAACGGGCGTACCCTCAAGCTTACTAAGGAGTTTCTTCGCTCCAATCCACCAGAGTTTATGGGACTCCAATCCACCAGAGTTTATGGGAGAGGCAAGACTGCTGGAGACAGAGAGTTGGTTGGAACAGATTACCAAGACTCTTGATATGCTCAGAGTCGAGAATGAGGGGTTGAGGGTTTCTCTGGCGATCTTCCAATTGAAGGGAGATGCGAATTATTGGTGGAAGTATGCTAGGAACACAGTAGATGCCACGTGGGTTAAGTTTACCGAGGCCTTCTTGGCCAAGTATTTCCCTCCATCTACTCGGGAAAGGTTAAGGGAACAATTCGTTGAGTTGCGCCAGGATGCTATTCCTTTGGCTCAGTTTGAGATGAGGTTCACTAGTTTGTCGAGATTTGCTCCAGAGTTGGTGGCAACAGAGGGGAGCCGTTGTTATGAGTTTGAGAGGCGGTTATGTGAGGATATCCGGGAGAAGGTCGTTGGATCTATGCGGAAGAATTATTTTTCTTTAGTTGAGGCGGCGGCCCATGTGGAGGCCGTGGTTAGCAGTGTTGGTCGAGTTAGAGAGGAGGCCACTTCGGGTACTCCTACGGTTCATAAGTACTCTAGGTCTTGTAAGAGGTGGAGGCAAGCGCGTGCTCACTCCAAGATTCAGTCCTTGCCTTCGTTAGGGGTTTCAGACTCATCTATTGGGAGGCCCCGTGAGGTCCGGGCTCCAAATCAGGTTCAGAGTTGGGAGACCGTTGTTTCTTTTGATTGTGGTCAGTAGGGCCATGCTTGATGTTTCTGCCCTTTGCGTGTTAGTTCTTCTAGTGTTTCAAAATCTAGTCAAACCTTGTCCCATCAATCCAGTCGGGAACGTTATCGGTACCAGACCCAAGAAGGCCAAGCTTCGAGAGCTTCGCGAGGGTCGACTTTTCAACCAGCGTGCTAGTATCACCCTTGAGAAGGACTTTTGTTTTAGAGATCTATGTTATTAGTTGTGAAACTTTTGCTATTGATCGGTGTGTTGTAGGATGCTAAGGCACCGTGGTTATGTGTTGTATATGTATATGCATTGTTGTTTGTTTACCCTCATGTGTTGGCCGTGTGATGAGTCTTGAACTCTCTTTTGTGTATGTGCAATGAAATGTGTTAATGGAATTGGTGATCCTAATATTGTTGTATATCAGCTGTTGAATTTTATGATAGTCTTATGATGGCCTTTGATTCTTGATTAGTTTAGAGATTGTTGGTGGAAAGTGAGAAGTCTGCGGAATTTTTGTGACTAGTGCAGTGTTAGGATGGGGACCAAAATTTTGAAAGCTTTATTGTGTCAAGTTTGAGGAAGTGTGAGACCTAAGAGTTTTGTGAAGATTGGTGGAAGTGATGTGGGAATGTCTAGGGAGTGTGAGATTCGCATCTCGGGGGAGTGATGAATGGTTTGTGTTTTTAGGTAACGAGTATATCATTGGTAAGAATTGTCTTGGGTAACCCAGATTGGGTGATCGCCGTTGATCTACTCAGTCTTGTGTTGGGTACGGGAGTGTGTTGGCCATTTAGGCGTGTGAGTAGAATTCCTTTGGGAATGTTGTGTAGGCGTTTGAAGACCGGAAGTGGGAACTCTCGAGTGATTAGTTAAGTTGAGTGGTATCAAGGTGGGTGACAAATAGTCACTTTAGAATGGTTTAGATGTGGGTTGTAAAGTTGAGCTTTTAGAAAACTAGTACAAATTTGGCTAGAAGGCAGCGTGGTGCCGTGGGTTGTGCTTAGGGCATTAAGCCTTACGTATGTGTGTGGCTATCGATGTGCACTTCTCTGTGTAAGTTTTGAAGCCTGTGAATCAGGGTAAAGTGTTAGTTTCTTGGTTGGGAATACTCATAGGCCCTAGTGTATCGATGCTCCTTTTTGGCTAATGTTTGTGTTGGTATAGAACTTTCAAATTTTGGAAAGTTATGTGTGTTACATTCTTTTAACACCGTGATTCTTTCTATTTAATGTGGTTATAGAAATGTGATTGTCTCATTGTTAAAACACCGTAGGTGTGATAGATGTGATTGGGTGATAATGGGGATCCATCGGGCATGCTGAGAAAATAATTTGAAAAGTGATTGTGGTTTTGAAAATTTTCATGGCATTTGTTTTAAACCCTTGGGGGTGAGATTTTAAGGTATGTGTTGGGAAAATGTTTGCAAAATAAATTGGTTTTACTTGAAGTTTATAACATGAATCTTTTATTAAAAAATAGTATGAATTTAAGTAAGTTTTTGAGAAAGGATATAAATAAGGAAAAGAGTTTTCATTCAAGATGATGTGAACAATTCTCGTCGTAACTGGATTATATGCCCCGTTTTGTTACCTTGTGTGGATGATAAATTACATGATGAATATAATGATATTGGTTGAATGGAATAGTATGATTGTGGTATCTTGTGTTGAGAACACTGTTGTTATCTCTGTTAATTAATATTGTGAAGATATTATGTTGTTGTTAGTTGTGGCATCACCATGTGGGTGATGGGCGTTATTAGGTGACGGTAGAGACTCACTGGTTATTGTGTGAAATTGGAAATAAATGGAATTTTGATCTTGCTTGGAAGGCAGAAAATGTATTTTGTCTAGTAATCAGTGTGAGTTTTGAACACCCTTGAGAAAATGTTTTATATGTAAAAGAAATGATTTTTACCAAGAATTGAGAAAAAGATGCAATTTTCTTTTGGGAGTGAGTTGTTAATTATTGTACCCTTATGGTTGAGATGGTATATCCACTTTAATTGTATTGCTAATCTTGGACTTGTGTGTTCGGTTACGTGGGTTGATTGACGGGCGTGTTATGCCGAAGTTTTGCTTTAGAATGGATGTTGTTATGATCTTCCATGTTGGAGTGTTAAGCGTTCGGGAGCGTTTGGGGATGTAGTGGTGGATGTCTTGGGAATGCGTGTTGTTGCCGTGGTTATTGTTGTTCTTGTCTCATAGGTCCAGTGAGTGGTATGAGTCAGGGAAAGTTTGTGACCCTTTCTTTGTGTCCTTGTTGATTCGGGTGTCCTTGGCTTTCCTATAGTTGAGAAGGTATTCCAAGTTTGGTTGTAGCCGGGAAATAGTGTTGTGTTTTCTTGGTTCGTTAGGAGGCCTTCTTTGGGCACCGTGTTATCTTCTTAATGTTTTAGCCTTTGTTTCGGCGTCGTTAAATTTCGGGGACGAGATTTCCTAAGGTGGGGAGGTTGTGATGACCGGTGCGTATCTTGCTTTGCTCTCTTGAGGTTATGTTGGAACTATCGTTGTTAAGGTACTGGGTAAGTAGTAGTTGTTGTAATTTTCTCTCTTAATTATTTTCTGCTATGGTTATTTTGAAACAGAGTTTTTACTCGTTTCGAAGGGTGCGGGGTTGGCTCCGGGGTGTCGGGAGTGAAGTCGAGAAATTTTCCGGGCTAGGGGCCAAGGCCACATGTGCGGGGCCTTGGGCTGCACGTGCATGAGCGGGGTCGCACGTGCGGGAAGTTGGGAGGAGCACACTACCTAAAAGGCAGGTGCGGAGGTGTGGTGTGGGGGAGCCTGCACGTACAGGGGTGAGAGCTGCACGTGCTGGAGAGGCGCTCCGCAGGTGTGGGAGGGGGCACCGTACATGCAGCCGAGCCCGTTTTCAGCTTCGTTTTTTGTGCATTCCAGCTATATTTTGCATTTTTGCTCATTTTCCTTCCATTTCTGATATTTCTCTCTCTACACAATATTTTCTCTCTTCTTCTCTCATCTCTCTCTACCCAAACCCACAAACCATTATATCTTCTTTGATCTCAAGAAATTTATTGAGATTTTGATGCTAGTCCCTTATATAAAAATGATGAGCGTGTCGAGGGCTTCATCTTGACCGATGGAGATCATATTTTGGCGAGGTCGATTTTTGGGCTTTTTCTCCTCTTCTCTCTTGAGGTAGGGATTTCCTTGATTTTCTTCAATGCTTCCCCTATAGATAGACATGTGGTATATTCTATTGCATAAAAATCATATTGTTATGGATTTTTGTTGAAAATCATGAATAGGGGTCCAAGATGGGTTGTGTGTGTGGTTGAGAAATGGGAATGTGTTGTTGCAGGATTAATTTTGGGAAGTAATTTAACTTGTTTATGTAGAGAGAAGGGTGAAGCCCTAATTTTACAAAAAATGCTCATTTGATAAAAGGGTTCTAATTGTGGGTTAAGCATGTTATGAAATTAGAGATTTAAATGATGAATTTTTGTTTTATTTGAGATTAATTGAGCCTCATGAATTCTTAACATTGACTTAGTGTTGTGTTGTGTTGTTCATGGTTGTTTGTAGTGAATTGATAATGTGTACATTGAAGAGGATGGAACTAACCATAAGTTTTGAAAACTATTGTGTTACACTACCATTAAATAGAAATTGAGTGAATCATAATTTCATTGGACATGATTGGAAATCCCTTATTTAAAATGAAGGAAATTGAGTTGGTTATATCTTCTTTTGAGAATTGAAATGAATGAATTAAGGTAAAGGGTGAAGAAGATTAATGTAGAAGGAAAGGACAATTGATTTTGCAAATGGAAGAATGAAATGCTAACATTGTGGGAGTTTCAGAAATTGACTTAGGATTGAATCATGAGTATTTAATTTCATTATTGTTGTAATTGGGTCCAAAGTCCCATGTGAATTATTGTTGTTAATGTGTAAATTGAATACGTGTTGCTTAGAGGTTTTGTCCTTGGTCATCAGTGGAGGATGACATTATTGCGTTGGTTAGTTATGTGTATGTGTTACACTTGTTGGTTGTACTTTATCATGTTGTGATGGTTGATATGTGTGTGCATGCTGCGCTGATAATCAGAGGTACCATTTCCCTTCTAGCTAGCGCCTGGTAAATTGGCAGACGTACCATTCCCTTCCAGCTTGTGTCTGGTAAATTAGCAGTGCATTTTGGAGAGATGTATCATTGGCTTATCATGTTTCGGGCATGTAGAGTAGGGATTATTTATCATTGTTGTCTCAGTTGACTGGGTATGTCATGTGTTATGGTGATTATGAATTTGTAAGATTGAATTGCCTTATGTGTTAAGTAGTTATGTTTATGCAAGTTGGGACATGTTAGAAAGTGGATGAAGGAGTTTCCTACCAATATTTGGTTATTGAAAATGTCACTTTAATTTGAACTCAAGATTGAGAATGCAACGAACGCGTGGAGTCGGACCGTGGATGTATAATGGGTTATAAATAGTGTGAGGAAATCGGAGTCAGTGAGCATGTTTGCAAGAAAAAGAAATAAAAATGGGTATCGTGGGGTGTTTGGTCTCAAATGGAGAAATTTCGGTTATTGTGTAATAACTGTTTAAATGGGAAATGGGTAGAAAAAAGAGAAACTTGGTGTTGTTAAATAACTGAATGATTTTGAGAAAAGTACGTATGTATGTATACTTTGGTTATAAAATGTCACATTATTTATATGGTATGAGATTAGTATTCATGATCATAGCTATCTGTAAGTCGTTATTGTTGAGGATCATGTTGAGATCCCTGCTAGACTTTTTGTTCATCCCACGTTGTTAAATCTTTTTCAGGTGATTATCAGGATGTGCTACAAGATTACGAATCTTCCTTATTTGTTGGCCATAGGGCATCTATATGTGTAGGCAGAATGCCATTGATGTAAAGGATTAAACCCTTCCTCTTGATTTAAATGATGTAAGCCTATGGGCAATTTATTTAGTTATGTCCATACTGCCTTCATTTTATATTCGCTTGTTTTCTTATTAAATATGATGAGCCTCTGTATGTTATCTCTAAAATTGAATCTTTAATAATGGTTTTGGTAATGGAGTCAAAGTAATAAAAAGTGGGGCGTGACATAGGGCAAAATTCCCTTTTTTTCCAAATATCAACCCAAACTCAATACAACCCAACACAACTCAACTTAATTCAACACAATTCAACATAATCAACACTATTCAACATGATTCAATTCAACACCACTAAATATAATTCAACTTAATTCTAGGTGAACTCTTAAATCCCCATTTCATCATTTCATCCCAAGTCTAATGTCATCCATATCATTAACAAATCTTTTTCTCCAAATTTCTTTTCATATTATTGCATGATTTACAATATCCACAATAAAGGTTCATTCGCTAATTTTTAACATAATTTTCAAACACTTTCAAAAATTCAATTAAACTTGTATATATATAATTCAACCTCTTAATTTCATGATTCTACTTTCAATTTAGGAAAAATCATTAATTATCATCATGAGTCAATTTAGGGTTTTCAAGAAAAATTAAAACTTCTCACACCACTACTTTTTATTCCAATTTTCCCATTGATTATACACCTAAGGTTCATAATCCACAATATTAACCCAGCAATTGAACCCCAACACTTCAAACCCTAAACCCCCAAATTCCATGATATAACACTATATGCTTAAAAATGTAGATTTTGTATTTATATAATCAAAATACCACAAATCTATCTATTAATGCAAGTATTGAAGAAGAACTAGGACCTCTACCTCAAGATCGGAAGCTATGGGTGATGACCCATCTTCAAACTTCAATGGAATCACAAAATACTTGGTAAAAGTCTTGATCCATGCTTGTTCTTCAACCTTCTTGAAAGATTTGGGGTGAATCTTTGGTAAAAAGTAGAGAAATCAAGGCCTTGTTTGGTTTGGTTTTGAGAAACAAATTTTGGAGAAATTTTTTTAAAATTTTGTTTGGTTTAGTGATTTTGGAAATTTTTTTCCAAAACCACTTTCTATTTTCTACACATCAATCAATCACTTTTTCTCTCTCATCTCTCCTTCTTGATTACTTTTTCTTTCATACACATCTACTCAATTACAACAAAACATCAAATCATCCTAAACTCCTATACTCCAAAACTATTTTCAAAATATACAACCAAACAAACTAAAAAAATTTCTAAACTCTTTCCCCAAAATTTGTTTTGAAAATTTATCTCCTAAAACCAAACCAAACAAGGCCCAAGAGTTTGGCAAGTTAGGTTTTCTGGTTTGGAAGATGGGAGGAGAAGAGAGGGAGAAAAAAAATAATTTTTTGGCCCAAAAATTCTCTTTATAATGCCTGTTAGCGACCTAGCCGCTCGAGCGAAGGAAGCTTGGCATGAGCGTAGAAAACAAGCCCTCAGATTCTCTGAAAAACGCACTTTTCGCTCGAGTGAAGAAAATCTCGCTCAAGCAAGCATGCTTCTAACACAGAAACGCAAAACTCAAATAGGTATAACTCTCTCGTCCAGACTCCATTTAGGGTCGTTCTTGTGTCCAAATTGAAGCCCAAGAAACAAGCTTTCCAATGGTTCTAGCCGTACATTCAAATTCGAAGTATGGAAAAAGAAAAGGGCAAAAGAGTGACGGCTATTCGTAGGAAGATTATCCAACTTAAAGTTTTTGGTCAAATCTTACTTTACCATCATGTTACCACTTCGATCAATGTCCTAAAATAAAACAAGGAGACTCCAAATACACTAATAAAAATGTCAAGGGCAATCTCACTTTTTACGCTTGAGCGGCACTTTCTGTGCTCGAGCAGCCCGCCTGCAAACACGCGAGATCTTGGGAGCAACAATTCTACGCTTGAGCGCCACTTCTTGCGCTCGAGCGGTCACCTGGACAGATTGTCACAAAGTAAGAGTTAAAGACGATCTAATAAGTATTTCTTCTATACATATCTATACATATAAATATAAGAAGAGGATTTTTTATTGGGGAAATTACTCCTTGGGGGATAGTTGATTTTTTTATTTTTTATTTTTTTATTTTTACATACGGGTCGAAACTTTTAGGGGAAAACACATCATATTGTCATGCAATTTATTTTGTAGACTAAAAAGTCCCAAGTCAATGTTATTTACACTTAAGCCCATGAATGTAACGCTTGGGTTGGCTATTTGGAGGGGTAAATTGGGCGTTTAGGTGATGTTGTAGTTATCAAAATGCCCAAAAGCATAGTATAGAAATTTTTTCCTTTTCCCTCCATTGCAAAAAAACGGAAGCTCAAAAATTGAAACTTCAACCTTTCCTTCTAGATATTGCAGTGTCGATCCTCATTTTGTATGAGTTGGACGCTGGATTTGGCAACGTTGCACCTAGCATTCTTTAGTCCCCAAATAACATTACAGAATCCCTTCAAAATCATATAAAATCCAAAAACCCCTTCTACCAAATTTAGAGAGGTGAAGCGGCATGGGCACTAGGACATCTAGGAGTGTGCTTAACGTTGTCAACGTAACATCGACGATTTCACATCAATCCATCGACAGCAGCGTTGATCGTGTATTAGTCCAATGACAACAGGTATGGGTGTCTTCAATGTTACTTTGGTTGTTTGTAGAACAATACAACACCAAGGTTGATGCTCGAAATGGGATGTTGTTTAAATGACGCGTAATGTGGGATTTTAGGTGATGTTGTTAACATCGCGGTTTTGGAGGTTACCAGTGACACCACATGTGATGTTGTGCATGTACGTAATGTGACAAACGCATAGTGTTTTATTTAATGTTTGTATGATTGGTTGGGTCTCCTGTAATGTTATTATTTTCACGGATGTGGGGGTTACCAGTGACTGCAAATGTGATGTTGTGCATG
Source organism: Camellia sinensis (assembly GCF_055761805.1). Classification (NCBI taxonomy): domain Eukaryota; kingdom Viridiplantae; phylum Streptophyta; class Magnoliopsida; order Ericales; family Theaceae; genus Camellia; species Camellia sinensis. Next base: position 92,734,770 of record NC_138965.1, read on the forward strand.
TATATAATGTAACCGACACATTGTTTTATTTAATGTTGTTATGATTGTTTGGATCTATTGCAATGTTAGTATTGTTAGGGGCTAGTGGAAAGGATAACATCAATTATGTAAAACCATGTAGGTAACATCAACAATCCCTACAACCACTCCGCGAAATCTCTAAAAAAATGGAAATGTTAAACTATACCTTACCCACATACACCCAAATCCCAAAAAAAACATCAAAACCAAATCTCAAACGAGGACAAACAAGTAAACTATAATATTAATAAATCAAATCAATAATACATTCTACAAATAAAAAGGACTAATTAGCTTATAAAAAAAAATATGTAGGACTAAATGGACTAACATTTCCCCAAATGGGATTTATGAGTAATTTTTCCAAACTTTTACAATTTTAATTATTAATATTAATAAAATTTATCATTAATTTATAATTATTTTTCAACTTATACCTTGATCTTAAATTTCCTTTTTTTTTTTTAATTCTGCTCCCTTGTTAAAATTCTTTACTAGTATAAGGATATAAAACAAAACTTCATAAATCAAGTCCATGACATAGTACACCCTTTTTTTTTTCTTTTTCTTTTTTTTTTGGGGGGGAGGGGGGGAGGGGGAGGATACCCTTACCAGTAAACACTAGGTCTGTTTGGTTGAGTTTTTCAAAACTTAAAAATTTAATTACTTTTGATTTAAATTTTCATTTTTCGTAAAATATATATTTTTGAAATCCTCTTGATGAGATTTATCAAATAAAATCTATAATCAATATGAACTTCAGGAAAAAAATTAACAAAATTTTCACTGCGTAAAGCTATTGAAAATTTTATAATTAATTGAAACTTTACTATTTCCAATTTATGCCTAGAAATTAAAAAAAAAAAAAATGAAGATCAATGATATAAAAGTAGATACCTCTTATCAAATGTACCAATAATCCATTCAAATAAGTGCTTCAAATAATTAGATTAAAAGATTTACTGAGTTTTCTATCATCTAATAGTGAAATTTCACTATCATTTTCATTAAATTTTCATTGTTTTTGTTGTTCGAACACAATTCAACCTAAAAATTTCAAAATCGAGAAAAATTAGAAATTAATTATTCTTTAAAAGAAATTTCTTTGAGTCAAGAGAGACAAATTTCTCTGTATGAAGATTTTTTTTTTTTTTTTTTTTTTTTGCTTTTTTTTTATAATCAAACTAGATAATTTTTTTTTTTTTGTGTTAAGACAGGGCAATTTTTTTAAAGCTATTGTCCAATCACAAAAATTGAGAACATTATTCCATATAAAAGGTTAAAATTTTCAAAATTGAAAACAATTTCAGGTGAATTATTGAAAAAGACTTAGAATGATAAATTTCTTCTTGCTTTGCAGAGACCTTTTTTAATAAGCCCAAAAGAGGAAAGGACTATGCAATCTTACAAGCACTTTTAAGCACTGATATGCTGATTTTGTTTCTTGCAACATTTTGTGGACTTGGTTCGAGTATTACCACTTTGGACATTTTAGGACAAATTGGGAAGTCACTTGGATACCCATAGAAAATATAGCGATTCTGGTTTTGACATGACACTTGTTGCGTTCCGGACTCGGGCTTATAGTTTCTAGATGTTGTTCATTGTTGATTTCCCCTTAATCCCTTTTAAATTTGGTTATTGGATTGTAATTGTATGTTTGGAACAGGTTGGCCAGATTGATTTCCCCTTAATCCCTTTTTCTAAACCTTTGTTGCCCAGATTTTTGTTCCTTCGCTCAAGCGGCCAATTTTGCGCTCGAGTGGGCTTTTGCAAATTTTGCTCCCCCCGTTCGATTGGCTATTCTTGCACTCGAGTAGGCTTTACAAACTCTCAGCATTTTTGCAGACCTACAAATACTAGAAGAGTGTATTCTGCGCTCGAGCGGCGTTTCTAAAGTTCGAGTGGGTGGACGCTCGAGCGATATCCTTCGTCTGTAAAAATTCTAAAAGTGTGTATTCTATGCTCGAGTGTCACTTCTTACGCTCAAGCGAAACAATGTGTTTGACGCTCGAGCGTCACTTTTCACGCTCAAGCAAACTATGTGTATAACAGGCCGCGAAGACGTCATTTTCATCACTTTTTCATTCCTCTCTCTCTAAAACTTTCCAAAAACCTAGATCTTGAGTTTCTCTCTCTAAAACTCATCTTCTCTCTACTATTTCACCTAGATCCATTGGATCTTCACCCTAGTGCCTTTGAGAAAAGGTAGAGCGCCTCAAGAGCTCTGTTTTAATCTGAGCAAAAGTTGGTTTCAACGTCTTTAAAGTTTCTCCTATAGCGACCCCGGTCTTTTTCCATTTGATTATTGTATCCGGACTTAGGTTCCGTAGATTCTGTCTTTTTAAAATTGTTGTTGTTGTTCCTTATTTTCTCATTTGGAATTATAGGATGTGTTGGGCAGGTTTGTTTCAGGTTGGTTGGGTTTAGAAACCAAGTCTTGCTGTCCAGGTTTTTGGTTGTTCGCTCGAGCGAGGAGTTTGTCGCTCGAGCGAGATGTCTTTTTGGTTCTTCGCTCGAGCTGGGGTTTCGTCGCTCGAGCGAGAGATGGCGTCCAGTATGGACCTGTAGCTTTGCATTCTTGGCTCGAGCGAGCTTTTCTTCGCTCGAGCGAGTTAGTTCATCCTTCGCTCGAGCTATAGTTCCTTCGCTCGAGCGTGTTTCTGGTTTCAGACCTGAGGGTTTGAGTTCTTCGCTCGATCGAGTTTTCTTTCGCTCGAGCGAGCTTTTGGGTTGCTGGCTCGAGCAAGGCTTCCTTGGCTCGAGCGTAGCTTTTTGTGTCTGGTCGCTCGAGCGACCAAGTCTTCGCTCGAGCGAGCCTGTCCAGTTTATATACACAGCAGCGGGTTTTTAATCAGTTTTTATCATCTTTTTAGATCCCAAACCCTAAGGTCCGACTTCTCTCTCTTCCTACTCACCTTCTCTCTTAGGTTTGATCTGTTTAGAGTGTGTTTCTACCCTAGTTGCTTTATTAAAAAGATAGAGTGAGTCGAGGGCTTCCATTTAATCTGAACATTTGGCGATTTGGAGCACATTGGAATTTGGGCATTCATCTCTATCTTCTCCATTCGGGTTATTTCCTTCGATGTAGGGATTTCCTACTCCATTTTATAGGTTTTGATCTAAGTTTTGGTATTTTGATATGTTGGGAATACTTTGGTAATTTTGGGAAAAGATGGTTAAATTCATGGAAATGGGAAAAGATGGTTAAATTCATGGAATTGGGGAATTCATTGATTAAATGGCATAGTTGGATAAATTGAATCATTTGTCTATTGAATTGTTAACATAGTTATTTTCAGTTTAGAAATAACTGTTTTGGGCTATCGGTGGAGGATAGTCGTGATTGTTGTAGACATTCATGTGGATTAGGAATAACTGAAACTAATCACATTGGTTAAGTCATTAATTTTGACTATTGCATTGATACAGAAAATACGTGTATTGATTGAGCATTGCATTTGCATTTGCATTTATATTGTTTTGTGTGGGAGGAGATAGGGGATGTACTCCACGGTTTAGGGGAAGATAGGGGATGGACCTCTAAACCGGATTTTGTTTGGGAGGAGATAAGGGATAGACTCCATTAGCATCACTTTTATGTGTGCTTATTTATATAGAAGTGTTTTATTGATACAGCACTAAAATGTGTATCAATCTGGAAGTATGAAGTGTTTGATTTGAGCTTGAGTCTCATTTGTTTGATGATATTGGAAGAATGTGAATATGATATATATAATTCACTGTTGTAAGTTTGGCCAGGTTCTGAGCCATGTTGATAAAATTGGAAATTAAAATGTGTCTTAGACAATAGTGTCATGAGACAGTAAAATGAAGTAATTGATTATCTTGGTTAACCATCTGTTGAATGCTATTGCTTTATTCACTGCTTATATGTGGTTTAGTATATTTCTGCTGGGCTGTGGCTCACCCTTTATGGGAACATCATTTTCAGGTTCAGGTGATAAGCTACCTCCAAGGACTTAGCTTTGAAGGACTTGGATTCTGAAGACTAATTTTAGTTGTTTGCTTTTGGTTGTTAGTTCATGTAAACATTCAAGCCTAGGGCTTTAATTGTAATTGAGTTAGAACTCATACTTTTGTGTCCAAGTGTTGGCTTGGAAAGATGTAAGCCTGTAGGGCATTTAATTTGATGTTACATGTAATGCTTTTGTTTAGTAAGACTCTGATGAATATTATAATGAATTATCAAAGTGTTTTCTTTAAAGATTGCATGTCAATGATGTAAATATAATGGGTTCTTTTTGAGGGCGTTACAACTTGGTATCAGAGCGTACCGGGTTTGAATACTTTGGGTACGTGGGAAGTGATTAGTATCACATTGGGTTCGTCTCGTTTGATAGAGACTTAGTGTAATGTTATATGCTTATGTGATAACATGTTTATGTGATTATGTGGGTATGGAATGTAGTTTCTAGGATGTTGATTGGACCCTTGAGTTTCTTGTAGTCTTGTTGGAAAGGCACTTGATCACTGCTGCTTCCAACCGGAACTATAGTAACGCATTGGGACTATCATTATCCGGGAATGAAATTCGTAGGTGCTTATGTGATTATGTGCTTACGTGGAATGAATTATTGTTGTCCATTGCATTAGGATGCGAGTGTTTAGCTTCGGCACATTTATTAATGTGCTAATGTCTTTGTTTCCTTTATTAGGATGTCAGGAAGAGGACGAGGACGCGGTAGGCGTGGTAGGTCGGGCAGGCAGGAGGTGCCCGTGCCAGAAGAGATTCCGGCTGTTCAAGAGGGAATTGGCCAGGCCAATGTGGCCGAGCCAGTAGGCCAGCAGGCTATGGGCACTCTAGCCCGAGAGATAGCAGGGGCATTCAGGGAGTCAGTAGGTATTCTCAGAGCTGAGAATCAAGCTCAGGTTGTTGTTGCAGATGCAGGACCTTCCTTTCTGAAGAGGGAGTTCTTCCGGTCTAATCCGGATGAATTTGTGGGTGATCCTAAAGAGCCGCTTAAGGCAGATGAATGGCTCGAACAGACAACGAAGACGTTTGAGATGCTTGGCATCGAAGACGAGGGGTTGAAAGTGACCTTGGCATCTTTCCAGTTGAAGGGGGATGCGGGTCAGTGGTGGAAGTTTACTAAGGGGCGTATAGGAGGTACGTGGGAGGCTTTTGTGAATGCTTTCCAGGAGAAGTTCTTATCTCCAGCTGTCAGGGAGAAGCTACGAGACCAGTTTTGTCAGCTTAAGCAGGCGAGTTCGTCAGTGGCCGAGTTTGATGCTGCATTTACTAGTTTGTCCAGGTTTGCACCTGAGTTGGTGGCGTCTGAGGAACGCCGTTGTATTGAGTTTGAGAAGAAGTTGAGGTGTGGCCTCAAGCTGAGAGTTGGGGGAACTATGATTCGGGATTACGGGCGTATGGTTGATGCTGCAGCCCATATGGAGATCATGATGCAGGAGGAGGAGGAAGGGCAGAAGGGCTTCAAGAGGAGTCAGGATGGTCAGAGTGATGGTAGGAGACAGAAGGGTTTTAATCCCCAGCAGTCTCAGGGTAGCTTTTCTAGATCGACTTTTCCTGTGCCGAGTGCTAGTTCGGGGAAAGGCAGTCAGTGAGACATTACTTGTTTCAAGTGTGGCCAGCTGGGCCACAAGTCTCCAGTTTGTCCTCAAAGGGGAGGAGTGCAGAGAGCAGCATCAGCTTCGGCTCGATCTCAAAGCCAGAGTCAGGGTAGAGGCCAGCCACTCTCGTGTTATCAGTGTGGTCAGCCAGGGCATATGAAGAGGTATTGCCCGCAGTTGGGTGGCACACCTGGTGCATCTGGTTTGAGGCCGATCCAGGGTCAGCAGCCAGCTCAGTCAGGTCAGGCCTCGAGGGTCAATCAGGGGGCTTCATCGTCCCAGTCAGTGCAGCAATCTTATGCTCCTAGGGGTGAGCAGGTTGATCAGAGGTCGTCTGGGCGTGTGTATGCTGTTACCGCGCAGGATCTTGTACCGGCACCATCAGTTGTGAGAGGTACCTTCTTGTTTTGCAACTCGGTTGCTAATGTTTTGGTTGATACGGGTGCATCTCATTCCTTTGTGTCTGCTGCATTTGCATCTGTTTTGGAGCTGGAGTTAGCTCAGTTAGCATCTCCTATTTGTGTAGTGTCACCTCTTGGGGGTGAATTGATCTTGAAACAAGGTGTTAGGGGTTGTGATATAGAGGTTGATTATCATAGAATCCCATTTTCCTTTGTAGTTATGCCTATGAGGGGTTTCGATGTTATTTTGGGTATGGACTGGTTATCGTCATACCGGGCAGTTATTGATTGCTACCGCCAGAGGGTCACTTGTTGTACCGTGAGCGGAGAGTATTTTCATTTTCTGGGGGACCGGGTTGGTGATGTTTTGCCACCGGGGTATGTTCCGCGAGGTCGGAGTGAACTTAGTGGTCTACTTGCTAACCTTTCGATTAGTGAGGGTGATGAGACTCAGATTGTGTTACCAAGGGTGGTTTGTGAGTACTCGGATGTCTTTCCCGAGGATCTTGTTGGTTTGCCACCGTATCAGGAGATTGAGTTCTCTATTGACCTAGTACCCGGCACGGCGCCGATTTCTATGTCACCCTATCGTTTTGCCCCAGCCGAGTTAGTTGAGTTGAAGACTCAGCTCCAGGAGTTGCTAGACAAGGGTTTTATACGTCCTAGTGTTTCGCCGTGGGGAGCACCAGCCCTCTTCGTTAAAAAGAAAGGTGGTGCTTTGAGACTGTGTATAGATTACCGAAAATTGAATCGGGCTACGGTTAAGAATAAGTACCCTATGCCTCGTATAAATGATCTGTTTGACCAGTTGAAGGGTTCCCGTTGTTTCTCAGAGATAGACTTGAGATCAGGATATCATCAGTTAAGAGTCAGGGAGGAGGATATTCCGAAAACGGCATTCCGTACGCGGTATGGCCACTATGAGTTTCTGGTGATGCCATTTGGGCTCACTAATGCACCGGCAGTTTTTATGGATTTGATGAACCGGATATTCCGGGAATTTTTGGATCGTTTTGTGGTCGTCTTCGTGGACGACATCCTTATTTATTCACCTTCTGAGGAGAAGCACAAGGAACACTTGAGAGTGGTGCTTGAGTTACTTAGAGCCCATAAGCTTTATGCTAAGTTTGGGAAGTGTGAGTTCTGGCTAGAAGAGGTCAAGTTCTTAGGCCATGTTGTTTCTGGGGAAGGAGTGTCTGTTGATACATCCAAGGTAGAGGCAGTGCAGGATTGGGCACAACCTAAGAGTGTATTTGAGATCCGTAGTTTTCTGGGATTAGCTGGGTATTACCGTCGGTTTGTAAAAGATTTCTCCAGATTAGCTTCGCCCTTGACTAGATTGACTCGGAAGGGAGTCAAATTTGTATGGAGTGAGACTTGTGAAAAGTCGTTTCAGGAGTTGAAAGTTAGACTGACCACCGCTCCAGTATTGATTATTCCAGAGAGAGGGTTGGGTTATGCAGTCTATTGTGACGCCTCACGAGAGGGTCTGGGTTGTGTGCTAATGCAAGAAGGGAAAGTAGTTGCCTATGGCTCACGTCAGTTGAAAATTCACGAGCAAAATTACGCTACGCATGATCTAGAGTTAGCAGCTGTGATATTCGCCTTGAAGATTTGGAGGCATTATCTTTATGGTGAGAAATTTGAGGTATTCTCGGATCATAAGAGTCTGAAATATTTGTTTACACAGAAAGACTTGAACTTGAGGCAGAGGAGGTGGATGGAGTTTATAGAGGATTATGATTTTGAATTGCATTATCATCCGGGAAAGGCCAATGTGGTGGCCGATGCCCTTAGCAGGAAACCTGTTGGTGACATAGCTAGTATAGCCATCCGAGAATGGGAGATGTTGGGTGCACTTGGGGAGTTCGATTTACTTCTGGGCGAATCTGTTGAGGCTGCGGCCTTGTTTTCTGTTGTTGTTCAGCCTACACTTGTGACTCGAGTGTTAGAGGCTCAGAGAGGTGACCTTGAGGTAGAATCTCTCCGTGAGAAGATTTCCGGTGGAAAGGTTGAGAAAGGTTTGACGGTGTATCCCGACCTCAGTGTGAGATACCGAGACCGTCTGTTTGTGCCGGAGTCTTGCCGAGAGGAAGTACTCCGAGAGTTCCACCACTCGCGCCTTGCGGTGCATCCGGGAGGCACTAAGATGTATCGGGATTTGGGTCGCCAGTTCTGGTGGCGGGGTATGAAGAGAGATGTGGCAGCTTTCGTATCTAAGTGCCTTACTTGTCAGCAAGTGAAGGCCGAACATCAGAGGCCAGCGGGTTTGTTGCAACCCTTGCCTATTGCCGAGTGGAAGTGGGAACATGTTACTATGGACTTCGTTGTGGGTCTTCCGAGGGCTCAGCGGGGTAGTGATGCTATTTGGGTAGTTGTGGACCGGTTGACTAAGTCGGCGCATTTTATTCCTATGCGTGTTAGAGATTCAGTCGATCATCTTGCCGATTTGTATATTCGGGACATAGTGAGGTTACACGGGGTTCCAGTGACGATCGTCTCAGATAGAGATCCTCGTTTTACTGCCAGGTTGTGGCAGAGTTTGCAGAGTGCCTTAGGCACTAAGTTGACCTTTAGCACGGCTTATCATCCTCAGACTGACGGGCAGTCCGAGCATACTATTCAGATCCTTGAGGATATGCTTCGGGGTTGTGTTCTAGACTTTAGTGGGTCGTGGGAGAAGCACTTGCCGTTGGTGGAGTTTGCCTACAACAACAGTTTCCAGTCTAGTATTGGTATGGCACCATTTGAGGCCTTGTATGGCCGACCGTGTAGATCTCCTGTTTGTTGGGCCGAGGTGGGGGATGCACCTCTGTTGGGTCCGGAGTTGGTGAGGGAAACGACGGAGAAAGTTGAGCTTATCCATAAGAGGCTTGTTACAGCACAGAGTCGTCAGAAATCTTATGCCGACCGTAGGAGGAGACCTTTGGTGTTTGAGGTGGGTGATCATGTTTTTCTAAAGATATCACCTAGACGGGGTTTGATGAGATTTGGGAAGAGCGGGAAGTTATCCCCTCGGTTCATTGGTCCGTTTGAGATCCTTGAGAGAATTGGCGAGACTGCCTATCGTGTAGCTTTGCCACCGCAGTTGTCCGGAGTACATGACGTGTTTCATGTGAGTATGCTTCGGAAGTATGAGCCGGATCCATCACATGTGTTGGATTGGAATGATTTAGTGGTTCATGAGGATGTCTCGTATGAGGAGAGACCGGTTCGGGTCTTGGATAGGCGGGATCAAGTTTTGCGAGGCAAAACCATCCCTTTGGTGAAAGTTTTGTGGAAACACCACGGAGTGGAAGAAGCCACTTGGGAACGGGAGTTAGAAGTCCGCGAGAAATATCCGGACATGTTTATTGATTTGTAATCTTATAATTAGATTCTGTTATGTTGTTGAACTTAAGAGCTTTATATATGTCTTAAGTTGTAAAACATTGAGTATGTTTTGGTAAATGGGTGTATCTTGAAACTTGCTTCATTATAGAAGTTTAGTATGGCATTGCATATGATGATTACATTACTGAGTGTGTTATATATATCATGCAATCGAATATGATATGGGGATTGTTAACATTGAAAGGAATAATGCATAATAATGAAACGGGTTGAAATATATGTTGTGTTATATAATTAATATGAGATGCCTCTTGATAAAGAGATGAAATGACCAGTTTTGAGTCAAGTTGTTTACTAATGAATTGTAAAAAAAAAAAAAAATCTGTTTTCAAAAACTTATGCTAAATTTCGGGGACGAAATTCTTTGAAGAGGGGAGGTTATAGCGACCCCGGTCTTTTCCCATTTGATTATTGTATCCGGACTTAGGTTCCGTAGATTCTGTCTTTTTAAAATTGTTGTTGTTGTTCCTTATTTTCTCATTTGGAATTATAGGATGTGTTGGGCAGGTTTGTTTCAGGTTGGTTGGGTTTAGAAACCAAGTCTTGCTGTCCAGGTTTTTGGTTGTTCGCTCGAGCGAGGAGTTTGTCGCTCGAGCGAGATGTCTTTTTGGTTCTTCGCTCGAGCTGGGGTTTCGTCGCTCGAGCGAGAGATGGCGTCCAGTATGGACCTGTAGCTTTGCATTCTTGGCTCGAGCGAGCTTTTCTTCGCTCGAGCGAGTTAGTTCATCCTTCGCTCGAGCTATAGTTCCTTCGCTCGAGCGTGTTTTTGGTTTCAGACCTGAGGGTTTGAGTTCTTCGCTCGATCGAGTTTTCTTTCGCTCGAGCGAGCTTTTGGGTTGCTGGCTCGAGCAAGGCTTCCTTGGCTCGAGCGTAGCTTTTTGTGTCTGGTCGCTCGAGCGACCAAGTCTTCGCTCGAGCGAGCCTGTCCAGTTTATATACACAGCAGCGGGTTTTTAATCAGTTTTTATCATCTTTTTAGATCCCAAACCCTAAGGTCCGACTTCTCTCTCTTCCTACTCACCTTCTCTCTTAGGTTTGATCTGTTTAGAGTGTGTTTCTACCCTAGTTGCTTTATTAAAAAGATAGAGTGAGTCGAGGGCTTCCATTTAATCTGAACATTTGGCGATTTGGAGCACATTGGAATTTGGGCATTCATCTCTATCTTCTCCATTCGGGTTATTTCCTTCGAGGTAGGGATTTCCTACTCCATTTTATAGGTTTTGATCTAAGTTTTGGTATTTTGATATGTTGGGAATACTTTGGTAATTTTGGGAAAAGATGGTTAAATTCATGGAAATGGGAAAAGATGGTTAAATTCATGGAATTGGGGAATTCATTGATTAAATGGCATAGTTGGATAAATTGAATCATTTGTCTATTGAATTGTTAACATAGTTATTTTCAGTTTAGAAATAACTGTTTTGGGCTATCGGTGGAAGATAGTCGTGATTGTTGTAGACATTGCATGTGGATTAGGAATAACTGAAACTAATCACATTGGTTAAGTCATTAATTTTGACTATTGCATTGATACAGAAAATACGTGTATTGATTGAGCATTGCATTTGCATTTGCATTTATATTGTTTTGTGTGGGAGGAGATAGGGGATGTACTCCACGGTTTAGGAGAAGATAGGGGATGGACCTCTAAACCGGATTTTGTTTGGGAGGAGATAGGGAATGGACTCCATTAGCATCACTTTTATGTGTGCTTATTTATATAGAAGTGTTTTATTGATACAGCACTAAAATGTGTATCAATCTGGAAGTATGAAGTGTTTGATTTGAGCTTGAGTCTCATTTGTTTGATGATATTGGAAGAATGTGAATATGATATATATAATTCACTGTTGTAAGTTTGGCCAGGTTCTGAGCCATGTTGATAAAATTGGAAATTAAAATGTGTCTTAGACAATAGTGTCATGAGACAGTAAAATGAAGTAATTGATTATCTTGGTTAACCATCTGTTGAATGCTATTGCTTTATTCACTGCTTATATGTGGTTTAGTATATTTCTGCTGGGCTGTGGCTCACCCTTTATGGGAACATCATTTTCAGGTTCAGGTGATAAGCTACCTCCAAGGACTTAGCTTTGAAGGACTTGGATTCTGAAGACTAATTTTAGTTGTTTGCTTTTGGTTGTTAGTTCATGTAAACATTCAAGCCTAGGCCTTTAATTGTAATTGAGTTAGAACTCATACTTTTGTGTCCAAGTGTTGGCTTGGAAAGATGTAAGCCTGTAGGGCATTTAATTTGATGTTACATGTAATGCTTTTGTTTAGTAAGACTCTGATGAATATTATAATGAATTATCAAAGTGTTTTCTTTAAAGATTGCATGTCAATGATGTAAATATAATGGGTTCTTTTTGAGGGCGTTACATCTCCTTTGTTGCTTTGGTCTTCTAAGCTTGAGGTAAGGAGTTTTCTACACTTTCATATGGTTTTTAACTTAGTTATTTGATGATTGTGAAACAATGGTTGGCTTTGGGTGTATTATGGACAAACCTAGAGTTTGGGTTGTTAAATCAAAAGAGGGGTTTCTAAGAAAATGAGTTATAAATGGTTATGGGGTTGAATATGAGGTTATAATTTGACTAAATGGTTGATTTTGGCCTTTGGGTTGATATTTAATCAAAAGGGGAGTTTTTCCTAAAATGGTTTAAGTATTTATTTTGTATAAATAAATGGAATTGGTATTGTAAAGATGAAATTGGATGAATATTGAAATAAGCGGTGTAGTTGGAATCTATACATCATCTCACACCTATGGAAATTTGAACAAATTATCTGTCTTGAGATTGAATATCTATTTAGAAATAACTGTATTGGGCTATCAGTGGAGGATAGCTATGATTGCTGTAGAAATTACATGAGGATTAGGTGAATTAAAACTAATATATTGTTGGTTGTCATTGAATATGACTATGTTTTAAATACATTGTATATGTATGATGTTTGGGAGGAGAAACGGGATGTACTCCATGTTTGGGAGGAGATAAGTGATGGACTCCATTGAAACTAAGTTGGCCGGAGTGTCCTGGGTGAAAGTTCTGAAACCACGCGTATACATGGGTGCCAATCCCACGGACAAAATTTCCATAAATTGGCTGATTGAAGTGCTTGTGTGGTAATTGTGTTGATTTGATAACCATTGAGTTGTAGTCTCAGTTGCGTTGATGAAAGATAATGAAATTGGTTCATGAATTGAAATGAATTGAAGGAAAATGGAATAAGATATGAACTTTGGTACTTTATGACTATACAGAATATGAAAGTTTTACTACTGGCATTGTAAATGCACATCAAGCTTATATCTTCGTTGAATCTCATTTATTGTGTTAAATTGTTCCTACTGGGCTTTGGTTCGCCCTATTTGGGGAAAAACATTTTCAGGTGTTGGTGACATGCCTCCGTCAAGGCAATAGCTAGAAGGGACTTTTGGGAGCAAGAGCTTCTTTCTTTTGTTGTATTCTTGTTGTATAGCCAATGGCTTTAATTGTATTGAGCTAGGCTCACTTTTGTTGTAACCAGGCAATGACTTAGAAAGGTGTAAGCCTATAAGGCATATGATTATCTGCTTTGTATTCAGTTCTTTTATCATTATAACACATGCTGTATATTCAAGATGAACATTTGTGAATGCATATCGCATGTATAGCTTTTGTACACAAACTTTGATGAATGAAAGTATATTATTTCTATTATCTTTTCACTTGTGGGTTGGATTCATTGTATTATTTTTGGGGCGTTACAGAAAACAATAAAAACATTCATTTCACTTTTAAGGATATGGGATTAATTCTGCAAAATCTTCTCGGGCTTCGTTTTTGAAACCTTGCTCGCAAAGTACAGATTTCCAAGGCTGCTTATGATGACACTAGTCCATTTTTTGTTGTGCATTGGCCTCCTTTTCATCACGTTCCCAATCGCCAGTTCAATTTGGCGTGGCATCAGTGATCATTGGGTTCTCATTTGGCGTACAATTGCCATTGATTTTCACAATCATATCAGAGCTCTTTCGTCTAAAGTACTACTCTACATTGTTCAATTGTGGACAATTGACTAGTCGTCTTGGGTCAAACATTCTAATGCCTTTATACGATCGTGAGGTGTTGAAGGAGCTAAAGAGAAAGGGACTGAGTCGATCGTCTGTGAAGGAATTGACTTGCATTGGTGGTGTTATAGAATTGATTTTGTGACTTTATGTCTATTTTTTTTTTATACATTTGTTAAAATTTTCTGTCTATTTTTCTTTCCCAGAAATTAGCTTTAGAAGTAAATTGGAAAAAATTGAAACATGTAGGGCTAAAATGGGAAAAAACAAACTTGAAGGGCAAAGTGGGAAAATAAAATTAGACAGAAAATGACATATTGACAACCATGTGTCATAAAATTATTTTATTATATATGACTCACACCTTTAATATAAACTTAAACTCTATTATAATAATATATTTTTTATATTATGTGACAATTTTTATGATATTTTTATCTAATTTTGAATAGAAGTTAACTTTAGGAGTAAAGTAAAAAAAAAAACGTAAAATATTAAGGGTCAAAGAGGAAAAAAACAAACTTTAAAAATCAAAGTTGGAAAGTGGTCAAACATAAAGAAGATAAAGTGTAATTTATCCACACACACACACACACGTACACACACACACACACACACAAAAGAAAGAAAAATGAACAACTATCCTTAGCTAATTCAAAAATCAAAGAAATGCTGGATTAACAGCCTGATTATTTATTTTATTCATTTATTATTATTATTATTATTGTGATAATTCTCGACAATGAAATAAGGTAATGAAAGTGACGGATCTATATATATATACTCTTAAAAAAAAGGTAATAAGGTAATAAACTTCAAAAAAGGTAATAAACTTTATTAAAAAAAAGGGGGGTAATAAGTTAATAAGGTAATAAGGATCTATATAATTCTCGACAATGAAATAAGGTAATAAGGTAGTAATAAGCACCTTTTAAAAAAAAAGAAAAAAAAAGAAAAAAAGAAAAAAAAATTATACAACTATTGTTAGACAAATGTTTGAAAGCCTAAAAGTAAGAAGATATGCTATTGGAGGATATCTCAAAATATGTGAGCATGTATATATGCTCTATATGCATATATATATATATCAGACATGTACCTTTTTTTTAGCTGCCTATAAAAGTTGTACCTCACCTGCAAATCTCCTCCCATTTCCACGAATCACCTTTCCTCTCCCGTACGTCTCACACACCCTCTCTTTCCACTGCAAATCCCACCCCCCTAGCCCCTACCATCAGTATATATATACTATACATATAAGCTTGTCTCTCGCTAGTCTTTTCATTACTCTCAGAGTCTGTTCTTGTAATGGCTAAGAGAGGTTCTCTTATTGCTGTCGCCTTCTCCATTATTAAGCACCATTTTGGAAAAACTTCGAATGCTGCAAAGTTTAAAGGTATGATATGACTATTTTTCATTTTCTTTCAATTTACGTGAATTTTTTCTAACATTTTTTTTTTCATATGAAGAATGCGATTTTTTTGATAGACAGAAGATGAAGATGAAGTTAAACAAATTTATATATGGAGAGCAATATGAGTTTCTTCAAAAAAAACTTTGAAAAATGATGAGCTGAAACTTTATGAGAAGAAGGTTGAGAAGGAGACTGATGGGAAGATAAAATAGGAAGGGGAGCTTGTTGTTAAGGAGAAAGATGAGAAGGAGAAGAATGAAGAAGAGAAGCCTAACGAAAAGAAGAGAGTTGAGGAGGAGAATGAAAAGAAGAAGAAAGATGAATTCTATTCATCTTTAATGGAATCTCTGTCCAAGGTTATGATTGTTCAGGGTATTGGAGATATGAGTTTGAAGAGTTTGGCCACTCTCCTTTGTGTCATAGAAAAGTCTTGTAGTGACCCTCATCCTCGTCTTAGTCATGTTCATGTGCATCTGCATGTTTTGTTTTTGTTAAGCTTGCAATTGTGGTTCTGATTTGTTTTGCCTAAAGTAAGGTTTTCGTCTTGTTTTGTACCTACGTGTTTTGGCTTGAATATTGTTTGTATGTTTTGTCCCTTGCATGGTGTGTGTAGCCAAGGTCACCTAAAGCCTAGGTCACACCTTTGGACCTTTTACACCTAGGACCATCTTGGAACCACTTTGGTTGACCTTCACCTTCACCCTGGCATATTGGCCGAGATGTCATCATCTAGGCCGAGGTGTGCATCACCTAGGCTGAGATGTGTATCATCTAGGCCGAGATGTTATCAGCTAGGCGTCCTAGATCTTTGATCCTTGCACCTAGCGATCTTGTTCCGGGACTGGAATGACCTAGACCGAGGTGTGGCACAGCTAGGCCAAGTGTTATCCTTCCTAGCCGAGATCATTGAGACTATACTTGTCGAAGCCTATGTCCTAATCCGAGATCATTACCTGCCGGAGTGCCCATGTCATCTTGCTTGTTATATACACTTTGTCATACACTTGTCTTGTCATTCTGTCACCTTTTTTAGGAGAGCCAACCAGTCTTTGCCATGTGTCCCAGCAGAGGGTTAAGTCAGTCAGCAGAGAGAGAAAACATATCATTTTGTCATATCCTTGTCTTTGAAGAGAGAGAAGCTCTAGGAAGAGGAAAAGAAGTTCTTAGAGAGAGAACTAGATTTTCAAGCTTGATCTTCACACCTTGAACCGTTAGATCCGTGTTTTGAGGTTAGATTCTTGATCTACTCTTGTTATTCTTTATGTTGATCCGATCACATTGCATGATCTAGCATTATTCATGAGCCATGCATTGATTTAAAGCTTGTTTTAGAAAGAGAAAATAATGTTCATGTGTTCTTGAAGAAAAACCATGTTTTGATCCAAAAGTTTGTATCAAGATCCATGTTTTTGTGTTTGTTTTCATAAGATCCTCAAGTATGGGTACCCAGGTCCATGCTTTCGAGCTCATCTCATGAAATCTCAGATTGTGAATAAAGAAGTTATGATTTTAGCATCCATGTTCTGCATGTTCATGTTCTTCAAAAGAAACCCAGAATTCCCAGACTTCATTTCCCTAAATGTGGTCGTCGGGACCATACCTCGGCCAAGAGGTATGGGACCTTGGCCAAGACCTGGTTGATACCCATCATGTTTTCCCGAGATGAAAAATAGTGAGTTAACTCCTAGCATGTTTTACCTTGTCTTGACTTGGTTTTGGAAGGAAATGCCGAGATCCTTTCCTGTCATGTAAAGCTTATTTTAAGGATGCATTTCATATCCATCTTTGAGCATTTCTCCTTGACTTCTTGAAGTGCATTCAATGGCATTTATTATGTGTTTGTAGGCCTTGGAACCCTTGCTTTAAACCCTGCACACGAGGAGCTATGCGAGTGATATTTTTAATAAAGCTATGTTATAAAGTTTTGATAAAGCTTTGCTTCATTTTGGAAAAGTATTAGATCAAGCATGAATGATTATCCCTAGTTCTGTATCAAGTATTATCTTGTTTTGATGACATTCTTGGAAAGTCCTTAGTGCTAGGGGACTATAATGCAACTAGTACCCTTGTTTTGAAAGTCCTTAGTGCTAGAGGACTATAATGCAACTAGTACCCTTGTTTTGCCACCGACAGTTTTTCGCGTGGGTTTGTCAGGAATGTCATCCCTTGTATTATATTGATGCTAGTAAGCATCCCTTGAAGATTTGAAAGACCTGATAGATGAACGTTGTTCGTCCCTTGATTTTGTATAAGATATGCTATGTATTGTTTTGAAAAGAGATCTTGAATATCAATCATGCAAACCTTTATTACTGATATCATTCACTGAGTATCCAAGCTCACCCTCTCCTTATATATATATATGTAGGTGACGAGCAAGAAGGCGGTGACGCCTAGATGTGTTTTGCAAGATGTTTTGGATTCATACTTTTTCTTGCATCTTGAAGATTATGCTTCTTGGCTTTGTATTTCACCTCTTTTGTATATGTCGACTTGAGAAGCCTTTTGATCAAGATGTAACATGTACTTCATTTCATTTGTATTCAAGTTGTAAACTATGTTAAAGTATATGTCATTTCATTTGATCTATGCACAGCTCTTATGGACTAATTAGATTTACATATATTGCTTCCGCACATGTAAGCCCCATATCTATACTCTGATTGTGTGTGAATGTTTGTAAGTTGGCCTTTGGTAATCTCGGATTACTGGCCATCATGGCACCATTCTACTAGGGGCGGAATGGGGTCGTGACAAGTCTCTTAAAGAGGCATCATTAGAAATCATAAAATCCATGATTGGCATAGATTCCAAGGAACATGTGAGGGAGGTTACCAGAATTATGTCATATATTGAAAGCATGGACAAGAACATGAAATGGAAGCTTCATAGTTTGATTAATAAAATAGATGGAAAGCTCAACAATCTTACTAAAAAAATGGATGTCATTGATGGAAAACTTCACAACATCACTAAGAAAATAGATGGAAAGCTCGACAATCTTGCTCCAAAAAATGGATGCCATAGTTGGAAAGCTTGACAACCTTAGTGGGAAGCTTGATATAGTCATACCACCAGCAACACCACGGCACTCTCCAACATCAGCTGTCATTCCGCCCCCGCCATCACTATCGGACTCTGAACATGGTGGTTTATCAGACTCTGAAAATGGTGAACATGGCAGTTTTGGAAATGGCGGTGGATATTTGAGTGAGAGAGTCTTTATCTTTGATTTGAAGCAGTATCAGTTTATTTTAGGTGTTAGTTTATTTTAAGTTTTCAATCAAAAATTCTCTTTAAAGAATTGTTAGTTTAATTTAAGTTTTGTTTAAATTCTTGTCTATCTTCAGGTTGAAGTTTATTTCAATGTTTACAACTTTATTTATATTAATGAAACCTGTTTATATTAGTTAAACTCTTGTCTCTCTCTGGGTTTAAACTCTGGTCTATCTTTAACTTTAAAGTTTTTTTTTTTTTTGATAATTTTAAATTAAAGTAAAATTATAATAAAAAAAACCATAAAATAAAATATAATGATTGTAAGTATGTAAAATTAAATTGGCGAAATCCATACGAGAAAGAAACAAAACACCTGTGAAGGAAGGGGAATGGGACATGCTTCTCCCCTCAATGCTGGAGCAGATATATTTGACTTCTTAAATGATATATATTTTATTTATATATATAGGCTTAGATATAAATAATTTAACTAAAATCTATAAAATATAGCTTGACAATTTTGTTTATTTGGTGTATTACATTAGATCAATGCTAGTTTGATAATAAATAAATAAATATAATGTTAATTTTGATATCCTTATAATAGCATTTTAAAAATATAAGATTATAGAGCTTCTTGTAAGCACCATATAAGAGAGAGAGAGAGAGAGAGAGAGAATGGACAAACACTTCTCTTAATAATACATGGCCTTGTTTGGTTCATTTTATTTGAGTAATTTATAATTTGTTTACTTTAAAATTTTGTGTCAAATTGTTTAGTGCGTGTTCAATTTACAATTTATTAAGTAAAAATAGTTTAAATAAATTAGAAAAACTAATTATCTAAAAGTTATATAGCATTCTGGTTTAGACCCAACCCATTTTGTATTTTGGACTCAGGTTTCATAGCCTCATATGGTTGTTCATGCCTTTTCCCTCTCATTCTTCCTTAAATTTGGTTATAGAATTGTATTGGTCTTGTTTGGAATAGGTTGATTGCTTGATTTTTCGAACCTTTGTTGCCCAGATTTTTGCTCGTCTGCTCGAGCGACGCTTCTTGTGATCGAGCGGGCTTTGCAAACTCTCAGTATTCTTGCAGACCTGCAAAATACTGGAAGAGTGTATCCTACGCTCGAGCGGCGTTTCCTACGCTCGAGCGACCAATTTTGAGCTCGAGTGATCTCCTACGTCTGCAAAACTTCTAAAAGTGTGCATTTGGCGCTTGAGCATCACTTTTTGTGCTCGACCAAAATAATGTGTCTGGCGTTCAAGCATCACTTCTTGCGCTCAAGCGGACTGCGTGTATATCAATTCGTGAAGACGACTTTTTACTTCACTTTTTCATTCCACTCTCTCTCAAAAAATTTCCAAAAACCTAGATCTTGAGTCTCTCTCTCTAAAACACTCTCTCTCTACATTTTCACCTAGTTCTAGTGATATCTCTACCCACTTGTCTTTGTTAAAAAGTTAGAGCATCTCAAGGGCTACATTTTGATCCGATTAAAGCTTGGTTTTGCGTCCTTGAAGTTTCTCCATATCTCCCTTTGGTCTTCTAAGCTTGAGGTAGGGATTTTCTACACCTTTTTATGGATTTTAACGTAGTTATTGGTTGAGGTAGAGAAAGAGGAAAGTTAACCTAAAATGGTTCAAATATTTATTTTGTATAAATAAATGAAATTGGTATTATAAGTATGGAATTGGATGAATGTTGATGTAAATGATAGAGTTGGATATGCATTACCTCACACTTTTGGAAATTTGAATAAATTACCTATCTTGAGATTGAATATTTGTTTAGAAATATCTGTATTGGGCCATCAGTGGAGGATAACTACGATTGTTGTAGAAATTGTAGGAGGATTAGGTGAATTGAAACTAATCTCATGTTGGTTGTCATTGAATATGACTATGTTTAAATACATTGTCTATGTATGATTTTTTTTGGAGGAGAAAGGAGATGTACTCCATTGTTTAGGAGGAGATGGGGGATGGACTCCATTGAAAATAAAATTGGCCTATGTGTCCAGGGTGAAAGTCCCGAAACTATGCGTATGCATGGGTGCCGATCCCGTGGACGAAATTTTTGTAAAATGGCAAATTGAAGTGCTTGTGTGATAATTGTGTTAATTTGGGAACAACTAATTTGTAGTCTCAGATGGGTTGTTTGAAAGATAATGAAACTGGCTCATGAAATGAGATGAAATGAATTAATTTAAATTGACAAGAAGAAAAGGGGATTGAGCTATGAATTTTGGTGGTTTATGATGACATAGAATATAAATGTTTTCTCACTGGCATTGTAAATGCACATTGTACTTATATCTTTGTTAATATCCATATAATGTGTTAGATTGTTCTTACTAGGCTTTGGCTCACCTTATTTCGGAAAAACCATTTTCAGGTGTTGATGACACGCCTCCTCCAAGGCAGTAGCTCGAAAGGAGTTTGAAGCATGAGCTTCACTTTTGTACTTATTTGTATGGCCACGGGCTTAAATTGTATAGAGTTAGACCCTCTTTTGTTATAACCAAGCAATGACTTGGAAAGTAGTAAGCCTTTAGGGCATATAATTATTTGTTTAACTTTCATTCCTTTTTACTACTTGTAACGAATGTTGTAGATCCATGATGAACTTTTTATGAATGTATATCGCATGTGTCACTTTTGTATAACGATTTAGGTTAATGGAAGTTTATTATTTTGATTATGTTGTCTTATATATATTGTGTTGGGTTTGCAGACACCCCATTTTTGACCGCCCTTAAGACATGGGCGCCTCAGGTTGATCACTCGGTGATGAAAGTTAAGCTATGCAAAGGTTCGATTTCTTCTGCAAGAGGAGCTTCAAATCTCAACCTTACATCCCACTTTTTTGGATGAAAACTATTTTGACCAAAATTATTTTAGACCTTAAAACCCTCTCTTTCAAAATATTTTTGAAAATATTTCTACGATGTTCTAAGGCTCGCATTTCGTTAAATGTTGTACTTTCGATAAACCGAGCAAGGACAAAGTGGGAATAAATGAAAGAGAGGTGAACTCTTTGAAAAATATTTCAAAACACCTTATTTAGAGGTTTGAAGTTGAAGAAAATAGGAGAGGATGGAAGAAAACTAGTTGAGGAGAAGTTAGGCATCAATTTGGTTAGGACTAAAACTGAGCAGTTTTCACTAAAATAGGAATATCTTTTTTCACACTTGGAATTTTGATGTGAGGCGTCCACCATTGGAAATTAGACTTCCGGGGCTTCAATTTAGACTCAAGAATGGCCTGAAACGGAGTCCGGACGAGGGAGATGTGCCCGTTTGAAGTCGAGGCTAGAAACCAATTTTTTGCTTGCTGCCGGCCATCATTGGTGGCCTGTCGTCCACTTTTGTGGCCTACCGGTCACTGGTGTAAAAAACACTCAGATTTTGCAGATAGTTTGTGCCAACTGTCTCCCAAAAGCTCTAACTATTTGTTTTGTTGATATTTCAACTGAGGCTCTTATTTTCCTATATATAGGGGACCTATCCTCTTGTTTTGAAGGTTGGGAAACATTTTAGAAAGTTTGGAACAAAATTCTCTCTCTCTCTCTCTCTCTCTCTTGAGCTATTATGCATACAAGTGTAGATACACTTGAAGTTTGCCTATCAACCCTTTAACAAAGTTACTTATCTTTGGGCTAAGGTTACTTGAGACCCTCTTTGAGCTTTAGAAGGTGGTTGTGGCTTGCATTGTTGCCTAATTTGTGCCTTGGCTTCAAGAGGTACAACACTTACTTTGTTAGCTTGTTTTACATACTTGCTTTGCCATCTTCTTCTACTATTTTTGGGCTGTTTTGGAACTGTAAAAAACTCTATTTTTGTGGCCTAAAGGTGGTGGTTTGAGGCCATTTTCAGTTAGGGGGTGGTTCACCCTTCTTACTTCTTTGTTTGTAAAGCTTTTGTGCCTTTGTTCACCACTTTCAAACCAACCTTTTTGCACCTTTTAACCATTGAATTTCAGTGGAAAAAAACTCATTTCGAAGTCCAAATTTGGAGGGGTTAGCCTCCCTTCCTTCCTTGTGTCTTGTTTGCATGCTTAGTTAGCTTTATATGTTGGCATATATTTCTAGCTTAACTTAGCTCAAACCCAGCATGTTTCAGCATGTTTTAGCTCTGAAATAGCCTGCTTTAGCTCTGTTTTGGGCTGGTTAGTTCATTTGAGTCTTGTTTTGTGTGGTTATAGAGTAATAGTCCTCACAATTTGATGTTTTAGGGTCTTAGACACCTCTTGTTTGAGTGGATAGCATCTTTTGGTGTTGTTTTTCATTCCATTTTAGCATTATAAACTTTGCAACCTCCCTCTTTATTTCACTCTTTCATTTGCTTTTGAGGGTTGTTTCAAGCTTGGGATCCTTGAAGCTTGAGATTGCGGTCATGCTTAATGGTTTAATCCTCTTTGAGGGTTCATTATCAACGTCATAATCTCTCTCTCGCCTTACATTACCCCTTGGTTGACGCTTCTTTCATCTTAGAGGACACTCACTAATGGACAAATTGACTAAAGAATGATTTGGTAACTAAAATGTGCAAACAAAATTGGCAAGTAAAAGTGGCAAGATAAGCATTTCTTTGTGTTGTATTGCATGCGTTCAAATCGGATGTCAATTTGAACACAACGAAAATGGGACATTCATACTAAAAAGTGATGAAATGTGCCATTTTCCTAGGTCTCCGTTGCCCTTGATCATACATGATAGGGTGATTGCATTTGAGTCTTGTTTTGCATTCATTGAACTTGTACAAATTGGTCCCTTAGCCACCATGCATGGAAATTTTTTGATTGATTGTTTGAGGGCCAAATGTATCACTCCTTTGAGCTTGTGTTGATGATAAGGTGTGATACATGGTACAAACAACCTGTGAGACCACCCTTTCTTGCTCTGTTTTGTCCTCTGTTGCAGCAAGGAAAGACTTGGCTTCAGTGGCTAGCAGGCCACCTGTAGACACCCCATTTTTGACTGCCCGCAAGACTTAGACGCTTGATTCAGTGCACTCAATGATGAAAGTTGAATTGCGAATTCGTAGCGATTCAGAATCAATCAGGCTTCCGAAATAGCTTCACATCTTCAACATTTACCTTGTTTGAACCCTTGGGTCTCATTTCTGGACCATTTCTCACCCTAAGCTGAGTTTGATCCAAAAAAACAGGGGAAGCCATCAAGGCCCAGCCGTGCATTGGTGATAGTCGGTCGTGGCTATGAATGGCCGGCCAACCTTCGATGGCGATAAACAATGTTCTGGGAGGGAGGCCGCCAGCTGTCCATTTTTGAAGATATTTGTCACCTTTTCAGCTCGAATTCTATAAAATCGAAGCTCTAGGATTGTTTTGAGGGTTGAACAAAATATCTAGAATAGAGATATACACCTTGAGAGCCTTGACTCCTCCTTCTTCCATTGCAAGGCATCCTTTAAGCTAACCTAGTTTGCTTACACCGCCACTATACACCCTATACAACCTTGTTTGATCACCCTAAAGCCTTGGTTGATATTGAGGAAGTGTAATTAAAGCTTGAGAGTGCATTGAAATTGAGTTGGAAACTGCTTCTTGAAAGGTATAAGCTTGCTTTCTCTTTCCTTGCTTTCATTTTTGTTCTTTACTCCATCATTCTTGATGTTTTGGTTGTTTTTGAGCTTATTTGAAGTGTTGGAGTTGAGTTGGAAGGGTTACCAAAAGGGTAGAAAGAGATTGCTCTTTCTACACATTTATTTCATAACCTAAACTCTTCTCCTTTTCACTCTCTTTCTTTAATATTCAAACTAATTTTCAGAGGTTTTAAGAGGGCTGAAAATCATGCTTTGAATCTCCAAAAATAGAGGGATTAGCCACCCCTCCTTATTCTTATCATTTAGCCTTCAATTCTTATATTTTTTGCCTACTTTTTTCCTCTTTTCATGCATGTTTTATCTATAATTTGCATGTGTTTGGGACTGTTTTGAGGTTGCCTAAGCCTTTCCATTTGGTTCACACCTTGTTAGGCACCCTTGAGGTTACATAGTTAACACACCTCTTGCTTAACATGCTTTCTTGGATCATTTCATATGCTTTGAGGCTGATTTTTCACTAATCAATTAATGAATCCATGTCTTTCATTTATGAGAATGGTTTCAACCAATTGAGGTTACTCAAGGCATGTAAAAGAGACCTACACTTAATGGTTTAATCTTTTCGGAGATTCATCGTCAACGGTGTAGTCTCATTCTCATGTTTTAGAGAGACCTCTTGTTTGACATCACTTCTTGGACTAGAGGACTTTGAACATCATGTTCGGACAAATGGACTAATGAATGGCTAGGCCTAAAACAATTGGTTTAAAATTTGGATCAACCCACTTAAAGAAAATGGCTTGAATAGCTTAAACTTGGCTGGACGTTATGCCAAGTTCCTTTGTGTCAAGGGTCATCAAGCATTAATTCATAGTGTTTTTGATGTCCTTGAAACGTCTCAACTTCCTCTTTTGAGTTCATTCCATGACAAAAGGTTACATTGGATCCATTGATTTTTTGTCCAAGATGATATCTGAGATCATCAAGCGATCACATCGCTCATTGATGGTTTTGGAGTCAATCCCAACCTTCTCTTGAGGTTTTCCTATGACAGAGAAGGAAGGAAGGACAAACAGAACTTGAAAATGCTCTATCTGCACTGATTTCACCTCAAAGCACAAAAACAAAGTTTGCACCAAATCAATGCACGGTCAGCCTAAAACAACCATCAGTGATGCACGGTTGGCCCTTGGTGTGTGGCCAGCACTGTAGTTTTGCAGAAACAGAGGCAGTGGTTGAAGGTGAAACAGAGACAGTCTGGGACAGACAGAGCAGCTTTTAGGTGATGTGCATGCAACCTCCATCCATCTTCCTTGGTGCTCACATCGAAGGCGTTTGATTGCTTTAATTGATTCATTAGTATAATGAATTATGTTTTAATTTGCTTAGTTAATTAGTAGTAACTAATTCATGCAAACATCGTAATTATTTAAGTAGAATAATTAGCTAATTACTTTATGTTGTAATTAATTACGTTAATTGCTTTGTAATTAAATTAGTTAAGTATTTAGCTGATTAGATTGATTTGTAATATTTAAGTAGCTTAGAATAGTTGGTTAAACTGTGATATAATAGTTAGCTTAGTTAGTGTAGCTAGTTAGTTAGCTTATTCATTCGGACCCTCCTTCGTGAGGGAAAAATGTTGTAATAAGTGTGCGTGCGTGTGTGTATGTCTTCCAATCCCACGTCTTTCTCCATTTTATTTAATCACTTTTGATGGTTAGATTAGGGACATTTTCAATTAACATACCTTATGCTTGCATGATTGCATCCATTCATTCGTATTGCATGCACCGAGGCTCGGCGCATCATTCAAACTGCATTGTAATTTCAATACTTATTTGAATACGTGTTTAATCGCTTGTTGTTCAAATCAATCCATATGCCATATTAGTAGCCGAGCCTATTAAATTGCATATTGCATGTGTTTCATTAGGCATTTTGTATAGTTAGGATCATGCATTGTTCTAACTAGTTTTTGTTTTAGCTTAGAGCACTCGGTGAGTTTTATGCTTTAGCATACTTGCATGAGTGTGATTGCCATATTGCCATGCTTCGCATGCTTGCCATAAGGCTATGTGCTTACTTGCTAAACTGCATGAATGCCTGTGGATGAAAGCTTGTTGTTTGAATTGGAACATTTCAACGAATGTGCATTTTAAGCCCACTTTATTGTGGCAAAATCCTGTCTTAAGCCCACTATGTTTGGTGGCAAATCCGCATCTTTAAGCCCACTTGAGGGTGGCAACTTCAAACCATTTTTGAAAACAAACATGAGTTGAATTTGTTCCAAATTGAGCAAACTAGTCTATATTTGCTTATGTGCATCACATAGTAAGGTTAGATTAATAACCGGAAGAAGAACTTATAATGTTTATAAAATACTGTAGGCGTCCCCGAACGTCCCGGGAGGAAATCCTGTTTTGTTCGTTGGGCTCACTACAGTTCAGGACTCAAATGTCACGGTCCTGTATCTAATCTCGCAGAGTGCAATGCAAGACCAATGAATCATCAAAGAGTCCAAATCTGACAAATCGTTTTTGAAAACAGATTTTTTTGAAAGAAGTGTCAAACATGGACTGCTTTGCCAGATACAGAGTCGCCACCTAAATATTTTGTTTTGGGGAATTTAGAAAACCCTGACTCGTTTGCCTAAGGCCATGTGTTTGTCATCACCAAAGTTGCCTTCGCTCGGGAACTTGGGTACGATTGGGGAAGGTCACTTCGTGAGCACCCCCGCTCGCCCAATCAAAGATCGGCCTCTACTAACCATGATATCGAGTTTTGAAAACATTATGTGCTCTTATTCTGGTTATTAGCCTAGATTTACTACGTGATGCACACAGCATACAAGTATAGATTGGATCGCCTGAATTGGAACAAAACACCTCATGTTTGCTTTTGAAATGGTTTGCTACTCGCAAGTAGGCTAAAATGCGAGTTTGCCACCCTTAGGTGGGCTTAGAAAACAAGATGATTGGCCACTCTTAAGTGGGCTTAAAACTCACAATCAATGCATTATTCCAATTCAGATAATTCAACCTTCACCCACAGGCATTCAGGCAGGCATTTCACATAAGCAATTAGCCTCATGGTAAACATGCTATCATGGCAGTCACTCACATGCATGCAAGGATGCTAAAGCATAAACACTTACCACGTACTCCGAGCCAAAACAGAAACTAGTTAGTAATCAATACATGATCCTAGTTCATGTTAAGATGGCTAATGCAACACATGCAAAATGCAACTAGAAATAGGCTCGGCTATCCTAAGAATGGCATATGAGATGCTACAGCTAACACGTGTTTAACTTGGAATTGGAATACAATGCAGTTAGTATGATGCGCCGAGCCCGGTGCATACAATACAGATGAATGATGCAAACATGCAAGCATAAGTATGCTAATTGAAACATGCCCTAATCTAACCATCATAAGCTAGTAAATAAAAGGGAGAAAGACGTGGGGTTGGAAGACATACATCACACACACGCACACTTATTACAACAATTGGCCCTCTCTCGGAGGGTCTGAAAGGATATTACACAACCAAAATAAATAACGAATTATTACACAATACTAATTACTTAAAAAATGAATGAGGTAAGTAAAGTAAACTAGCATGCTATGCTACGTGCAATGGACTGCCTCAGTTCTGTTCCGAATGACGAAGGATGCATGCATACTCGGGTCACCTTGTCTGGAAATTCCATCGCGACGCCTTGCCTCGCCTTTGTTTGCAATTGATCTCAAAAACTTGCACAAAGCTCCAGAAGGCTGAAACTCCACCTTGGGAAGGCCACCGGCCAGTTATTAGCATGGGAGACCACCTACCGACCACCCTTTGTGGTGGAGACCAAAGAGGGTGGTCGGCCTGCCAGAAAATCTGGTCGGCTGACCACTTTCCACCTCTGGTTTCTGGTTTTTCTGCAACAAAGGCAAGAGAGAGAAAAGGCAATGTATTTTCAACAAATGTGTGCATGACCACTCTCCCCGTCCTTGCACAAGCTCAAGGGAGTGTAGTCCTCAATCCTCATGCCACCAATCACGCATCTCGATGCATGATGGCCGAGAAGTCAAATTGCACGACTCGATGTGAAATGAATGCACATATAAGCCAATAAAGCCAACAACTCTATCATGGACAGTCAAGAGTGTCGGCGACCGAGAATCGAGGCACATTTCGTCACTTGGAGTACGAAACATCCCTCGTTTCCCGTGTTCAGACTAAACCCTACTCCAAACACAAAGCAATGAGATGGCATACACAATGCGACTAACATGCAACCTAGCATACGCAATGCTATGGGCTAAAATGGCATACACAATGCACGTGATATAACATGGCATACGCAATGCACTTTCGAAGACTATCATGCGCACATGAACTAAATGGCATATACAAAAGCAAGATAGAATTACACCAATATGAGTGGACCCCAGCCACACTCACATCAGTGGCCATATGATGGAAATGAGACAACCGAAATACATGCAAACATGCACGGATGCAAAGGACCGATCCTAAGGCACAACATGCAACTCTAACTAAGCATGGCAAAGGATGAAGTATGGCATGCAAACACACATTTTCCAGCTCTGAAACATAATGTACACTGGTCCCGAATCATGCAAATATGTCACACAATGCATGCAAGATGGCTCGAATACCGAAACTAGTGAAGCGGGTTACACTAGAGGTACACAAAGCAATGTATAAATGGCAAAACCAGCCCCAAATAGACCCTAGGCAGGTCTGAAATAGTGGGAAAATGGCCCAAATGATGACTCAACATGCAAAGAGACGAAGCCCATGCAATGGTCCGAAAATGAGGCATTTATGCACATCTCTCAAACACGTTTAAAGAGTGGAAATCATGGGAATATGACATTCATATAAGCTCTGAAATATGATGTATAATTACCCCAAAGCATGAAAACACCTCAGTATATGCATGCAATAGACCTCAAATCTCAAAGCTAGGCATGGATATTGAACTACAAGCATGCAAAACGAGCATCATTCGACCATGAGACCCAAAAACAGAGTTAAGGTAGTCCAAAACATGCACAAAATTAGTTTAAGGCATGGCCAAAAAGTGCTAACATGAAGGGACAAAACAACATGCAACATAGGCTAGTAAGCATGGTTTACACTACATGTATATGAAGCACATGAGGGGCCACCAAACCAGCCAAAAATAGAAACATGGCATGCCAAAATATGACCAAAAACCCACTGAAACTCAGTCAACACATGTTAAAATGAAGTGTTCCTTTGAAAGGCCAATGAGAGGGTTGTTCTACACATGTATGATGGACACACAAAATGGAAAAAATACCTCTGGACAGAGGTTATGAGGGCTCTAAAACTCACTGAAAAGGGCCTGAAATGAGTCTAGGAAGCATGCAAGTAAAGGCCCCTTTGGAAGGCCTTGAAGAAGATTACTCTACACATGCATAATAGACATTCAACATGGCAAAAAGGGCTTTGGACAGAGCCTATACAGGTCACAACACTCACAAAAAGTGGCCTGAAACATGGCTTTGAAATATGCAAATGGGGGCTCCTTTGTAAGGCCAACAAAGCTAGTAAACAAACAAGGGGTGAGAGGGTCACCCCTCTCTGATTTTGAGGCTCAAAAACACGCGGATTTCAGTGGCTAAAAGGCCAAACCAAGGCCAACACAAATGCTCTAATGCATAGCTCAAAACAAGAGGAAATTAAGCATGCAAGGGGGTAGACGACCCCCAACAGAAAAATTTCCTAAAACAAACATGTTTGAAAGCTCAAAAAAAGACTTTTTCCAGTTTATGATGAAGCCCAAAAATGCTTGCAAATAAAGCTAAGCTGTGAAGCAAAATAATGTCAAAAAGAGGGAAAGAAGTGTTACCCTTGTAGAGAAGAGAACCAGCAGCTTCTGGACCAATGTAGCAAGCTTTCAACCACTAAAAAATAGCTCCAAGGTGCTTAGAGTGATGGTGGAGGTGTTGTGCTTGGAGGTGTAGGGCAATGGTGCAAGAACAAGGGTCTTTTTTGAAGACAATAGAGAGAATAGAGGGAGAGAGGTGTATAAGCTTTAGGTACAAAAATCTCAACCCTTGCAAGTGGAGAGGAGGGTCTCTCTTATAGAAGAAGAGGTCCAAGGCTTCTCTTAGAAGCTTGGAGCAAAGGGGCCAAGCTTCTAAAGGAAGCTAAACCAAAGGGTCAAGCTTCTTGAGGAAGCTAGACCAAAGGGGTCAAGCTTCCTCAAGAAGCTAGACCAAAAGTCAAGCTAAGAGTAAAGGACCAAGCTTCTTTAAGAAACCAAAACAAAAGGGTCAAACCTCGGAGGATGGAGCAAATGCCTCCTAGCTGGCATAGCTGGATTGCATTCAGGGAGACCAAAAAGCATAAGGCTGGCCGACCAGTTCAAGTGGTCGGCCGACCACTTGCCCTGGTCGGCCGACCAAGTTCAAAAGGGTCAAGCTCAAAAGGTGGTCGACCTACCAGGATTGGTGGTCTCCCAGGTGAATGCAACTCAGTGGTGGTATGGGAGACCAGAAATTGTGGCTCAAAAGTGAGGGAGACCACTTACCTGTCAAGAAAAACCGGTCGACCAGGGAAAGGTGGTCTCCAAGAAGAAAAGGTGGTCTCTCACCCTACTAACACCTTCCTAACAATGAAACTAGGGTCCATGCCAAAAATGAACCCACACCGATGCGAAACGAAGGTTTGGGGGCGAAAACGCGCAGCTAGGGGCCCCAAAAACTAACTATGAGGCATCGAAAGTCGCGTGCGACCACGAAGGTGGTCTCTCGGGCCACTGTGTCCCTCTAAGGAGAGGAAACAAGGTGTGTGCCAAAAATCGGAGCAAACAGAGGTAGTTAAGCGGTCCCGAACCGAGGCACACGGCCGACGGCTCCGAAAATCGGAAACAGGTCTCCAAATGGGAAAAATGGCCTACGACCATGAAACGTAGCCTATGGCCACTGAGAGATGGTCTACGAGACCTCTCACTCCCTTCAGGAAGAGAAAACAAAACCTGGTCCGCAAACTGAGGCAAAGCACAAAAGTGTCTCGAAGTCCGGGGGCAAGGCTCTCAGCCGAGACTCCATAACCTCAGAACGAGCACAACATGCGCCATCACCGAGCGCTCAATTGATGACATCCGAGTCTTAAGGTCGGTCAAAAATAGGGTGTCTACAAACACCATATCATGATTAGTAGAGGCCGATCTTTGATCGAACAAGTGGGGGTGCTCTTTTCAAGACCTTCCCCTCTCGTACCTAAGTTCCCGAGCCGAGGCAACTTTGGTGATGACAGACACGTGGCCTTCGGCACGAGTCAGGGTTTCCTAAATTTCTCCAAAATAAAATATTTAGGTGGTGACTTTGTATCTAGCAAAGCAATCCAATTTTGGCATTATTTGATTTAATATCGATTTTCAAAAGGTTTACTGGATTTGGACTCTTTGGTGATTATCAGTTTCACATTGCACTTGTGAGACTAGATTCAGAACTGTGGGAGTCCGAATTGCGAGGCCTTCTTTTCAAACCCTTTTCGAAAGGCAAGGCGCGGAAAAAGGCAAGTCCACACCACCTCTAATGGCCAGCAACCCCTCAGTGTTGGCCGACAAACCCTCATCTGTTGCCGGCTGGCCACCCGTGAAAAATTTAGTATTTTGCTTCTGAAGCAGAGCAGTGTTAATCCGGAGGAGGAAAATAGTGTAAGTGTTGTGCAACAGAGGCAATTAGTGGGAGACAGTGGATGTTCTTTGGGTGGAAAAACCGAGCATGCATGCATCTCTCGTTTCCCAAAGCCATTTGGTTAATTTGCTTAGTTAATTAGTTGTAGCTAATTCATGCAAATGTTGTAACTATTTAAGTAGATTAGGTAATTAATTCATGTTGTAATTAATTAGCTTAGTTGCTTTGTAATTAATTAGTTAAGTATTTAACTAATTAGTTTGCTTTGTAATATTTAATTAACTTAGATAGTTAATTATTTAATTGTAATAATTAATTATCTTAGAATAGTTAGTTAATTCATTTCAAGGGTTGTAATAATAAGTTAAGTAGTGTAGCTTAGCTAGTTTCATTCGGACCCTCCTTCACGAGGGCGTAATGTTGTAATAAATGTTCATGTGTGCATGTATGTGTTCCAACCCCACGCCTTTCTCCCTTTTATTTACCCATTTTTGATGGTTAAATTAGGGACATTTTTCAATTAGCATACCTTATGCCTACATCCATTCATTCGTATTGTATGCACCGAGGCTTGGCACATCATTCAAACTGCATTGCTATTTCAATAAATCTTTGAAAATGTGTTTAGTCGCATGTAATTGCTTCATATGCCATATTTATAGCGACCCCGGTCTTTTCCCATTTCATTATTGTATCCGGACTGTTCCGTAGATTCTGTCATTGTATAATGGTTGTTGTTGTTATTCCTTATTTTCTCATTTGGAATTATAGGATGTGTTGGGCAGGTTTGTTTCAGGTTGGTTGGGTTTAGAAACCAAGAGTTGCTGTCCAGGTTTTTGGTTCTTCGCTCGAGCGAGGAGTTGTTCGCTCGAGCGAGAGGTAGTGTTTGATTTGGACCTGTAGCTGTGCATTCTTGGCTCGAGCGAGCTTTTCTTCGCTCGAGCGAGTTAGTTCATCCTTCGCTCGAGCTATAGTTCTTTCGCTCGAGCGTGTGTCTGGGTTCAGACCTGAGGGTTTGAGTTCTTCGCTCGACCGAGCTTTCTTTCGCTCGAGCGAGCTTTTGAGTTGTTGGCTCGAGCAAGGCTTCCTTGGCTCGAGCGTAGTTTCTCTGTGTCTGGTCGCTCGAGCGACCAAGTCTTCGCTCGAGCGAGCCTGTCCAGTTTAAATACACAACAGCGGGATTTGATCAGTCTTTTTCATATTCATTTGATTCAAAACCCCAGGTTCGACCTCTCTCTCTCCCTACTCACCTTCTCTCTTAGGTTTGATCTGTTTAGAGAGTGTTTCAACCCTAGTTGCTTTATTAAAAAGATAGAGGGAGTCGAGGGCTTCCATTTAATCTAAACTTTTGGCAATTTGGAGCACTTTTGTATTTGGGCATTCATCTCCATCTTCTCCATTCGGGTTACTCTCTTCGAGGTAGGGATTTCCTACTCCATTTTATAGGTTACGTTCTAAGTTTTGGTATTTTAATGTGTTGGGAATACTTTGATAAATTTTGGGAAAAAACCCTAGTTGAATTATTGAATTGATTTGTATAAGTAATTCATGGAATTGGGAAAAGATGGTTAAATTCATGGAATTGGGAAACTCATTGATTAATTGGCATAATTGGATAATTTGTATCATTTGTCTATTGAATTGTTGACATGGTTATTTTCAGTTTAGAAATAACTGTTTTGGGCTATCGGTGGAGGATAGTCGTGATTGTTGTAGATATTGCATGTGAATTAGGAATAACTGAAACTAATCACATTGGTTAAGTCATTAATTTTGACTGTGGCATTGATACAGAAAATACGTGTATTGATTGAGCATTGCATTTGCATACATTGTTTGTGTGTGGGAGGAGATAGGGGATGTACTCCACGGTTTAGGGGAAGATAGGGGATGGACCTCTAAACCGGATTTTTGTTTGGGAGGAGATAGGGGATGGACTCCATTAGCATCACTTTTATGTGTGCTTATTTATAGAAGTGTTTTATTGATACAGCACTAAAATGTGTATCAATCTGGAAGTATGAAGTGTTTTGATTTGAGCTTGAGTCTCATTTGTTTGTTGATAATGGAAGAATGTGAATATGATATATGTAATTCACTGTTGTAAGTTTGGCCAGGTTCTGAGCCATGTTGATAAAATTGGAAGGTAAAATGAGTTTTAGACAATAGTGTTATAAGACTGTAAAATGAAGTAATGGACTATCTTGGTTAACCATCTGTTGAATGCCATTGCTTATATATGGTTTAGTATATTTCTACTGGGCTGTGGCTCACCCTTTATGGGAACATCATTTTCAGGTTCAGGGGATAAGCTACCTCCAAGGACTTAGCTTGGAAGGACTTGGATTCCGAAGACTACTTTTAGTTGACTGTCTTAAATTATAAGTACATGTAAACATTCAAGCCTAGGGCTTTTATTGTATTGAGTTAGAACTCATATTTTTGGTATCCAAGTGTTGGCTTGGAAAGATGTAAGCCTGTAGGGCATTTTATTCGATGATACATGTTATGCTTTATTTTGTAATACTCTGATGAATGAATTAATAGATTATCTTCTTTAAATAATGAATGTATATGATATATATAATGGGTTAATTTTGAGGGCGTGACAACTTGGTATCAGAGCGTACCGGGTTTGAATACTTTGGGTACGTGGGAAGTGATTAGTATCACATTGGGTTCGTCTCGTTTGATAGAGACTTAGTGTAATGTTATATGCTTATGTGATAACATGTTTATGTGATTATGTGGGTATGGAATGTAGTTTCTAGGATGTTGATTGGACCCTTGAGTTTCTAGTAGTCTTGTTGGAAAGGCACTTGATCACTGCTGTTTCCAACCGGAACTATAGTAACCCTTTGGGACTATCATTATCCGGGAATGAAATTCGTAGGTGCTTATGTGATTATGTGCTTACGTGGAATGAATTATTGTTGTCCATTGCATTAGGACGCGAGTGTTTAGCTTCGGCACATTTATTAATGTGCTAATGTCTTTGTTTCCTTTATTAGGATGTCAGGACGAGGACGAGGACGCGGTAGGCGTGGTAGGCCGGGTAGGCAGGAGGTGCCTGTGCCAGAAGAGATTCCGGCAGTTCAGGAGGGAATTGGCCAGGCCAATGTGGCCGAGCCAGTAGGCCAGCAGGCTATGGGCGCTCTAGCCCGAGAGATAGCAGGGGCATTCAGGGAGTCAGTAGGCATTCTTAGAGCTGAGAATCAAGCTCAGGCTGGTATTGCGGATGCAGGACCTTCTTTTCTGAAGAGGGAGTTCTTCCGGTCTAATCCGGATGAATTTGTGGGTGATCCTAAAGAGCCACTTAAGGCAGATGAATGGCTCGAACAGACAACGAAGACGTTTGAGATGCTTGGCATCGAAGACGAGGGATTGAAAGTGACCTTGGCATCTTTCCAGTTGAAGGGGGATGCAGGTCAGTGGTGGAAGTTTACTAAGGGGCGTATAGGAGGTACATGGGAGGCTTTTGTGAATGCTTTCCAGGAGAAGTTCTTATCTCCAACAGTCAGGGAGAAGCTGCGAGACCAGTTTTGTCAGCTTAAGCAGGCGAGTTCTTCAGTGGCCGAATTTGAGGCTGCATTTACTAGTTTGTCCAGGTTTGCACCTGAGTTGGTGGCGTCTGAGGAACGCCGTTGTATTGAGTTTGAGAAGAAGTTGAGGCGTGGCCTCAAGCTGAGAGTTGGGGGAACTATGATTCGGGAGTATGGGCGTATGGTTGATGCTGCAGCCCACATGGAAATCATGATGCAGGAGGAGGAGGAAGGGCAGAAGGGCTCCAAGAGGAGTCAGGATGGTCAGAATGATGGTAGGAGACAGAAGGGTTTTAATTCCCAGCAGTCTCAGGGTAGCTTTTCTCGATCGACTTTTCCTGTACCGAGTGTTAGTTCGGGGAAAGGCAGCCAGGGAGACATTACCTGTTTCAAGTGTGGCCAGCTGGGCCACAAGTCTCCAGTTTGTCCTCAGAGGGGAGGAGTTCAGAGAGCAGCATCTTCTTCGGCTCGATCTCAGAGCCAGAGTCAGGGTAGAGTTCAGCCACTCTCGTGTTATCAGTGTGGTCAGCCAGGGCATATGAAGAGGTATTGTCCGCAGTTGGGTGGCACACCTGGTGCATCTGGTTTGAGGCCGATACAGGGTCAGCAGCCAGCTCAGTCGGGTCAGGCCTTGAGGGCTAATCAAGGGGCTTCATCGTCCCAGACAGTGCAACAATCTTATGCTCCTAGGGTTGAGCAGGTTGATCAGAGGTCGTCTGGGCGCGTGTATGCTGTTACCGCGCAGGATCTTGTGCCAGCACCATCAGTTGTGAGAGGTACCTTCTTGTTTTGCAACTCGGTTGCTAATGTTTTGATTGATACGGGTGCATCTCATTCCTTTGTGTCTGCTGCATTTGCATCTGTTTTGGAGTTGGAGTTAGCACAGCTAGCATCTCCTATTTGTGTAGTGTCACCTCTTGGGGGTGAATTGATTTTGAAACAAGGCGTTAGGGGTTGTGATATAGAGGTTGATTATCATAGAATTCCATTTTCCTTTGTAGTTATGCCTATGAGGGGTTTCGATGTTATTTTGGGTATGGACTGGTTATCGTCATACCGGGCAGTTATTGATTGCTACCGCCAGAGGGTCACTTGTTGTACCGTGAGCGGAGAGTATTTTCATTTTCCGGGGGACCGGGTTGGTGATGTGTTGCCACCGGGGTATGTTCGGCGAGGAAGGAGTGAGCTTAGTGGGCTACTAGCTAACCTTTTGATTAGTGAGGATAATGAGACTCAGATTGTGTTGCCAAGGGTGGTTTGTGAGTACTCGGATGTCTTTCCCGAGGATCTTGTTGGTTTGCCACCGCATCGGGAGATTGAGTTCTCTATTGACCTAGTGCCCGGCACGGCGCCGATTTTCATGGCACCATATCGTTTTGCCCCAGCCGAGTTAGTTGAGTTGAAGATCCAACTCCAGGAGTTGCTAGATAAGGGCTTTATACGTCCTAGTGTTTCACCGTGGGGAGCACCGGCCCTCTTTGTTAAAAAGAAAGGTGGTGCTTTGAGACTTTGTATAGATTATCGGAAATTGAATCGGGCTACGGTTAAGAATAAGTACCCTATGCCTCGTATCGATGATTTGTTTGACCAGTTGAGGGTTCCCGTTGTTTCTCTAAGATAGACTTGAGATCGGGTTACCACCAGTTGAGGGTCAGGGAAGAGGATATTCCGAAGACGGCATTCCGTACGCGGTATGGCCATTATGAGTTTTTGGTGATGCCATTCGGGCTCACCAATGCACCGGCAGTTTTTATGGATTTGATGAACCGGATCTTCCGGGAATTCTTGGATCGGTTTGTAGTCGTTTTTGTGGACGACATCCTTATCTATTCGCCTTCTGAGGAGGAGCACGAGGCACATTTGAGGGTGGTGCTTGAGTTACTTAGAGCCCATAGGCTGTATGCCAAGTTTGGGAAGTGTGAGTTCTGGCTGAGGGAAGTCAAATTCTTAGGCCATGTGGTATCCGGTGAAGGAGTGTCTGTTGATACATCCAAGGTAGAGGCAGTGCAGGATTGGGCACAGCCTAAGAGTGTATTTGAGATCCGCAGTTTTCTAGGATTAGCTGGGTATTACCGTCGGTTTGTGAAAGATTTCTCCAGGTTAGCATCACCGTTGACTAGACTGACTCGGAAGGGAGTCAAATTTGTATGGAGTGAGACTTGTGAAAAGTCGTTTCAGGAGTTGAAAGTTAGACTGACTACCGCTCCAGTGTTGATTATTCCAGAGAGAGGGTTGGGTTATGCAGTCTATTGTGACGCCTCACGAGAGGGTCTGGGTTGTGTATTAATGCAAGGAGGGAAAGTAGTTGCCTATGGCTCTCGTCAGTTGAAAATTCACGAGCAGAATTACCCTACACATGATCTAGAGTTAGCAGCTGTGATATTTGCCTTGAAGATTTGGAGGCATTATCTTTATGGTGAGAAATTCGAGGTGTTCTCAGATCATAAGAGTTTGAAGTATTTATTTACACAGAAAGACTTAAACTTGAGGCAGAGGAGGTGGATGGAGTTCATAGAGGATTATGACTTTGAGTTGCATTATCATCCGGGAAAGGCCAATGTGGTGGCCGATGCCCTTAGCAGGAAACCTGTTGGTGACATAGCTAGCATAGCCATCCGAGAGTGGGAGATGTTGGGTGCACTTGGAGAGTTTGATTTACTTATGAGCGAATCTGTTGAGGCTGCGGCCTTGTTTTCTGTTGTTGCACAGCCTACACTTGTGACTCGAGTGTTAGAGGCTCAGAGAGGTGACCTTGAGGTAGAATCTCTCCGTGAGAAGATTTCCAGTGGAAAGGTTGAGAAAGGTTTGACGGTGTATTCCGACCTGAGTGTGAGATACCGAGACCGTCCGTTTGTGCCGGAGTCTTGCCGAGAGGAGGTACTCCGAGAGTTTCATCATTCACGCCTTGCGGTGCATCCGGGAGGCACTAAGATGTATCGGGATTTGGGTCGTCAGTTCTGGTGGCGGGGTATGAAGAGAGATGTGGCAGCTTTCGTATCTAAGTGTCTTACTTGTCAGCAAGTGAAGGCCGAACATCAGAGGCCAGCGGGTTTGTTGCAACCCTTGCCTATTGCCGAGTGGAAGTGGGAGCATGTCACTATGGACTTCGTTATAGGTCTCCCGAGGACTCAGCGGGGTAGTGATGCTATTTGGGTGGTTGTAGACCGGTTGACTAAGTCGGCGCACTTTATTTCTATGCGCGTGAGAGATTCGGTAGATCATCTTGCCGACTTGTATATTCGGGATATAGTGAGATTGCACGGGGTCCCAGTGACGATCGTCTCAGATAGAGATCCTCGTTTTACTGCCAGGTTGTGGCAGAGTTTGCAGAGTGCTTTAGGCACTAAGTTGACCTTTAGCACGGCTTATCATCCTCAGACTGACGGACAGTCCGAGCGTACTATTCAGATACTTGAGGATATGCTTCGGGGTTGTGTTCTAGACTTTAGTGGGTCGTGGGAGAGGCACTTGCCGTTGGTGGAGTTTGCCTACAACAACAGTTTCCAGTCTAGTATCGGTATGGCACCATTTGAGGCCTTGTATGGCCGACCGTGTAGATCTCCTGTTTGTTGGGCCGAGGTGGGTGATGCACCTCTGTTGGGTCCGGAGTTGGTGAGGGAAACGACGGAGAAAGTTGAGCTTATCCGTAAGAGGCTTGTTACAGCACAGAGTCGTCAGAAATCATATGCCGACCGTAGGAGGAGACCTTTGGTGTTTGAGGTGGGTGATCATGTCTTTCTGAAGATATCACCTAAACAGGGTTTGATGAGGTTTGGAAAGAGTGGGAAGTTGTTCCCTCGATTCATTGGTCCGTTTGAGATCCTTGAGAGGATTGGCGAGGCTGCTTATCGTTTAGCTTTGCCGCCGCAGTTGTCCGGAGTACATGACGTGTTTCATGTGAGTATGCTTCGGAAGTATGAGCCGGATCCATCACATGTGTTGGATTGGACCGATTTGGTAGTTGATGAGGATGTTTCATATGAGGAGAGACGGATTCGAGTCTTGGATAGGCGGGATCAAGTTTTGCGAGGCAAAACCATCCCTTTGGTCAAAGTTTTGTGGAAACACCACGGAATGGAGGAAGCCACTTGGGAACATGAATTGGAAGTCCGCGAGAAATATCCGGACATGTTTGTTGATTTGTAATCTTATAATTAGATTCTGTTATATTGTTGAACTTAAGAGCTTTACATATGTCTTAAGTTGTAAAACATTGAGTATGTTTTGGTAAATAGGTGTATCTTGAAACTTGTTTCATTATAGAAAGTTTAGTGTAACATTGTATATGTTGATTACATTTTTTGATGTGGTATATATATCATGCAGTTAAATATGATATGGGATTGTTAGCATTGAAAGGAATAATACATAATAATGATACAGATTGAAATATATTTTGTGTTATATATTTTGGTATGAGATGCCTCTTGATAAAGAGATGAAATGACCAGTTTTGGGTCAAGATGTTTACTAATGAATTGTTTAAAAAATCGGTTATAAAAAAAAAAACTTATGCTTAATTTCGGGGACGAAATTCTTTGAAGGGGGGGAGGTTATAGCGACCCCGGTCTTTTCCCATTTCATTATTGTATCCGGACTGTTCCGTAGATTCTGTCATTGTATAATGGTTGTTGTTGTTATTCCTTATTTTCTCATTTGGAATTATAGGATGTGTTGGGCAGGTTTGTTTCAGGTTGGTTGGGTTTAGAAACCAAGAGTTGCTGTCCAGGTTTTTGGTTCTTCGCTCGAGCGAGGAGTTGTTCGCTCGAGCGAGAGGTAGTGTTTGATTTGGACCTGTAGCTGTGCATTCTTGGCTCGAGCGAGCTTTTCTTCGCTCGAGCGAGTTAGTTCATCCTTCGCTCGAGCTATAGTTCTTTCGCTCGAGCGTGTGTCTGGGTTCAGACCTGAGGGTTTGAGTTCTTCGCTCGACCGAGCTTTCTTTCGCTCGAGCGAGCTTTTGAGTTGTTGGCTCGAGCAAGGCTTCCTTGGCTCGAGCGTAGTTTCTCTGTGTCTGGTCGCTCGAGCGACCAAGTCTTCGCTCGAGCGAGCCTGTCCAGTTTAAATACACAACAGCGGGATTTGATCAGTCTTTTTCATATTCATTTGATTCAAAACCCCAGGTTCGACCTCTCTCTCTCCCTACTCACCTTCTCTCTTAGGTTTGATCTGTTTAGAGAGTGTTTCAACCCTAGTTGCTTTATTAAAAAGATAGAGGGAGTCGAGGGCTTCCATTTAATCTAAACTTTTGGCAATTTGGAGCACTTTTGTATTTGGGCATTCATCTCCATCTTCTCCATTCGGGTTACTCTCTTCGAGGTAGGGATTTCCTACTCCATTTTATAGGTTACGTTCTAAGTTTTGGTATTTTAATGTGTTGGGAATACTTTGATAAATTTTGGGAAAAAACCCTAGTTGAATTATTGAATTGATTTGTATAAGTAATTCATGGAATTGGGAAAAGATGGTTAAATTCATGGAATTGGGAAACTCATTGATTAATTGGCATAATTGGATAATTTGTATCATTTGTCTATTGAATTGTTGACATGGTTATTTTCAGTTTAGAAATAACTGTTTTGGGCTATCGGTGGAGGATAGTCGTGATTGTTGTAGATATTGCATGTGAATTAGGAATAACTGAAACTAATCACATTGGTTAAGTCATTAATTTTGACTGTGGCATTGATACAGAAAATACGTGTATTGATTGAGCATTGCATTTGCATACATTGTTTGTGTGTGGGAGGAGATAGGGGATGTACTCCACGGTTTAGGGGAAGATAGGGGATGGACCTCTAAACCGGATTTTTGTTTGGGAGGAGATAGGGGATGGACTCCATTAGCATCACTTTTATGTGTGCTTATTTATAGAAGTGTTTTATTGATACAGCACTAAAATGTGTATCAATCTGGAAGTATGAAGTGTTTTGATTTGAGCTTGAGTCTCATTTGTTTGTTGATAATGGAAGAATGTGAATATGATATATGTAATTCACTGTTGTAAGTTTGGCCAGGTTCTGAGCCATGTTGATAAAATTGGAAGGTAAAATGAGTTTTAGACAATAGTGTTATAAGACTGTAAAATGAAGTAATGGACTATCTTGGTTAACCATCTGTTGAATGCCATTGCTTATATATGGTTTAGTATATTTCTACTGGGCTGTGGCTCACCCTTTATGGGAACATCATTTTCAGGTTCAGGGGATAAGCTACCTCCAAGGACTTAGCTTGGAAGGACTTGGATTCCGAAGACTACTTTTAGTTGACTGTCTTAAATTATAAGTACATGTAAACATTCAAGCCTAGGGCTTTTATTGTATTGAGTTAGAACTCATATTTTTGGTATCCAAGTGTTGGCTTGGAAAGATGTAAGCCTGTAGGGCATTTTATTCGATGATACATGTTATGCTTTATTTTGTAATACTCTGATGAATGAATTAATAGATTATCTTCTTTAAATAATGAATGTATATGATATATATAATGGGTTAATTTTGAGGGCGTGACAATATTAGTAGTCGAGCCTAATAATTGCAGATCACATGTGTTGCATTAGGCATCTTGTATAGCTAGGAATCATGCATGATTTTCTAACTCATAACTTCTTAGTTTGGAGTACTAGGTGAGTTTTTAACGCTTTAGCATATTTGCATGATTATGAATGTTGTCATGTCTAGCATGCTGACCATGAGACTAAATGCTTATTTGTTAAACTGCATGAATGCCTTTGGATGAAGGCTTGTTGTTTGAATTGAAACGATTCAACGAATTTATGTTTTAAGCCCACCTTGTTGAGTGGCAAATAGTTTTAAGCCCACTATGTTTGGTGGCAAATTGAAACCATTTTCGCAAAAACAAACATGAGTTGAATTGTTCCAAATTGAGCAAATTAGTCTATACTTGCTTGTGCTCATCACATAGTAAAGCTGGCCTAATAACCGGAATAATGTTTTAAAAAAATCATATCATGATTAGTAGAGGCTGATCTTTGATCGGGCGAGCAGGAGTGCTCAATTCATGACCTTCCCCTCTCGTATCTAAGTTCCCGAGCCGAGGTTGGTGATGACGGACACATGGCCTTTGGCCCAAGTCATGGGTTTCCTAGATTTCCCTAAAATAAAATATTTAGGTGGTGACTCTATATCTAGCAAAGCAGCCCAATTTTGGCACTTTTGATTCAAAATCAATTTTCCAAAATGATTTGTCGGATTTGGACTCTTTGGTGTTTATCAGTTTCACATTGCACTTGTGAGATTAGATTCAAAACCACGGAATTCTGAACTATAAGGCTTTCTTTCAAACCTTCCGAAAGGGGGCGCGAAAAAGCCGAGTTACAGTTTCTGGCGACTCTGCTAGGGATTTAGAGAACTTGACTCGAGCTTATGATGTGACTTTTTTATCTACACTTATGTGTTTCTTTGTATTTGCATTTGCATTGCTGCACCTAAGTCACTGTTTTCCATTTGATATTCCTAAACGGTTTGCCGAAGGCTTGCTTGGAAAAGCTTGCATAAAGGCTGACCGGTTGCGGGTTCTGCCACGATGGGAACACAACCCTTGGATCTAGACTACCGCTGTACCGTTTGATCCTCATTTCACTTCTCAGAGTTAGGTATGAGAGGTCTATTAGGTAGACTTGCTAAGGTACCCTTTTGACCAATCGACCTAGTTGTATATCGAAAGCCATAAAGACTGTTCCAAACTAGGACAGGTTGCTTACCCAAAT
The DNA here is from genome assembly GCF_055761805.1 of Camellia sinensis. Classification (NCBI taxonomy): domain Eukaryota; kingdom Viridiplantae; phylum Streptophyta; class Magnoliopsida; order Ericales; family Theaceae; genus Camellia; species Camellia sinensis. Next base: position 92,777,396 of record NC_138965.1, read on the forward strand.
TCAGGATTGTGTGAAATACTTTGTTTGCATAGTGAACCCTAGCTCCTAACGAAACTAGGACAGGGTAACCTTATCCCCTCATAGGGGTGTTTTGGCTCTCACTTAACTGGTATGTGCTTTACAGTGAAACTGTACAAGGATGTGCATATCAGTTGCCAAGTTGGTATCTATATGAATGTTGTTGTTTTATTTACAAAATGGTATTGATAGTCATTTAATTTGTTCATGTTACCTTGACTTTCCATGGACATTTTCCATTTTTTGTCCAATTTTATAATCATTTGATGTGCAAATATTTTCATAAAAAAATTACCTGACATTATGTCTCTTTTTCTTTGGTATAGATGGATGAACTCGTTCACGAACCTGAATTGTACAAGATTAGTTGGCACTTCTTACATTTTTTGAAGGATTATATATTTTTGGATAGATGTGTATGGAAAATATTTGGGTAGACTAGTTATATTTTTGGATAGATGCGCATGGATAAAAATTAAAAACATAATAACAAATACTTGTTATGTTTTAAATTTTTATGCTAGATGGATGTGAATTAGATGATTATATAGATTACATGACACTTTTAATTGGATGATTATGAAGTTTGGAATTACTTGTGGATGAAAACTTATAATAGTTAATAACTTTAATTAAATAGGTTAATAATTGAATGATTTATGTATTTTGTTGGATGTTCATGATTCAGTTGATTTTATTGGTTCGAATGATTCTTACAAATTACAGGTTATATTGAATGAGTGATTAGTCGAGAAAGATAAGTAATACTGTTGTTGACTAAAGCTGTTAGTCAGTGTACCAGCACTCACATTTGGCGACCAAAATCTTGGTAGGCGAAAGGGTACATTTGGCGACTAAATAATTAGTCGATAAAATTATTAATTTTGGCAACCAAAGAGTTTGGCCGCGAATAGGTCTATTACCGACTAAAGTTTTAGTCGCGCAAACATTACTTTTGGCGAGAAACATGTTTGGTCGGGAAATGGTACAATTAGCGACTAACGTATTTAGTCAGGAAAATATCACTTTTGGCGACTAAAGTGTTTTAGCTACAAAATGGTTTAGTCACAGTAAATATATATTTAGCGGCCAAAAGTTTAGTCGGCAAATAGAACCTTTTTCCCACCTAAAAAATTTTTTGGTCTCTAATTACTTTTCCCGACCCTCCATTGGCGACCAAAAAATTTAATTGCGGAAACTTTTGCCGACTAAATTTTTGGTCGGCAAAAGTACAATTTCCTATAACATAAAAATGCGATAAGTCTCACATTAAAAGCTAAATCTAATTCCTCATAAATAATATATTTTCTCTCTCTTTAAAATTTGTATATTGTTCTTTATATTTTGTTCTGTAGATGCATATGTACACTTCCAAAATGTGACATCTGAAGAAATGCCATGTCAGTTTGCAGTGCTAATAAAAAAAAATTTGCTTTTTTTTTCGGTTACCAATAAAAGAATTTATAATGTGCACCTAGAGTCACTGCTGAAAAATGCACATTTAGCGGCGTTTTTTTAAACGCCGCTATAGTTGCAAAAAATGTCGCTATTTCTTTCTATGACGTTTAGTACCAAACGCCGACAACGTGGCCGTCGCTATAGCTTTATGACGTTTAAAAAGCATCACTACATTACTACATTAGTGTAGGCCAAATGTCCTACCCTAACGGTACTGTTACATCACTATGGTTTTAGCGACATTTTTAAAACGCCATCATAGCTTTTTTTTATTTAAAAATTCAAACCGTTAGTATGATAGTGGCGTTTTTAGAAACGCCGCGTTATCTTCTTTTTCTTCTTCTTCCTCTTCTTCTTCTTTCTTTTTTTTTTTTTAAATTGTGCTAATTTTACGTGATTGAACTAAAAGAATACCTGTAATAAAACTAAATAGCACTAAAATGAAATAATAACTCCCATTTAAATAGCAAATGCAGCATTAATTCACTTTCTCATTCAATTTAATATCCAATCACCATTACCTACAAAATAACATATCCAAAAATTGAATTCACAATTCTCAATCAAAAAATTACTACTTTGTATGCAAACCCACAAAATAACATTACCCTCTTCTCTCTCTCACCACTCCCCCATTTAACATAAAAAATAAGAAGAAAGTGAACCAAACACCCAACACCCCCCCTCCAAGTTAGATCAGAGGAAAAAAAGAAAAAAAAAGAGAAATAAAAATCCAAAGGTAAGCCCCATCCATCCTTCACCGTCACTTTGAATCGCTCTCCATGCTGCTTTCCATAGCCTTCAATCCTATCGATCTCTGTCAATCATAAAACATAATAATAATAAAAACAAAGCCACAAAACTAGAGCATACCAAGTACGAGTACCTAGCTCACAACCATAAACAAACATAGGACTATCTCATTTATCAGAATTTGAAGCATTAAAAATGTATCTGGCAATTAGTTTCTAAAGCAGACTAAACATCTATCTTTGCATAAGAAAAATTTCAGCATAGGGAAAAAGATAATAAATCCCACAAATTAGGAAACCCAACCCAACAAAGAAGGGGAAGGGGGTGATTACAACCACCACAATTACCACCTCCACCACCACTACAATGGTTTCACCACTTCCCACCCACGGCAATTACTACCTCCTTCAATAAGAAAAGAATAAAATTGTGACTACCATAGAGACAATGAGCGCCCATGTGTCGATTTCTTATTTTAAAATTATATATATCAATGCACATCCCAAACTTCTCATTATTAGAACCCAAATCTGATAATAAAATATAAAGTTCTATAAAAAAATAATAAATAAATAAATAAATAAAAAGATATTAAGTTATTATGAGATACAAAATTTAAGAAAAATCTAAGAAGATTAGGACTAACACAAAAAGTGAAATAAGTCTATTCTAACTAATTTGGTGGTTTCAAATTTGTAAAGCCTCTAATTCTTCAACTTCTATCCTATTCAGAGTCTTCAGAACTAATCACACTAACCAACATAGTTTCACATTCAACACAATTACCATACGTTTCCAAATTCCATATCTATATATGCATAACATTATGTGAACATAGGAGTATATATTCATGTATGTACCCAAGAGTATAGGTAGGGATTTACCTCTCAATCTTCATTTGTCAGCGAGAAAACCCAAACATTTTGAAGCTTCTTCCCCAGCTAAAACCTCTCAAATCCTACTCAAACAAACTTCATCACAACAACAACCAACCATTAACAAGAGTCAAAAGACCTCAAACAACAAAGAAATGCAGCCACATTATTGTAACGCCCTGAAAATTCACCCTGCTATACACACTGTTAACATGGTCATGAAATCCCAAAAATGTCATCTTTCCCATTGTACTACAAGTCGAGTGTCTACACTTTAAATGGTACATTGCTATAACGTTCAAAGTCTTCCCTCAGTTCGGTGAGCTAGATAACTCAACAAAACATAAACCCCGTTGGGCGTACAACATTAGAAATACAAAAGATAGTTCCATTACATGATTCCCAAAATAAATGCAAAATAACTAAAAGCCCTAGACTTCAATTAGCTCTCCAAAAGAAAACAAGGTTGGTGCTTGCGCCAATCCTTCAACGAGGTTGACCTTCTTCGATTCCTGAAAAACAAATTAGGGTTGAGCCATATGCCCAGTAGGAGTACATTTATCCATGTATCTAATCCTCTGAATAAGATTATGGCATCTATGTGATAAAACATTATAGAGAAGTTTACTTTCATCATAGTTCATTAACAATTCATAAGGAAACACGAAATACAATGAGGCTTGTGTAACTTGTATCATCATGCACAACAATTTAGTATCTACAATTATGGAAACCAAGCCACACATTTCTCTACATGGATCCAAATGAAAACAACCTTTTACTTTTTGAAGACAACCCCCATAGTTACCGGCTACTATACGGCGGGAAGTGGACACCCTAAGAAAATCATCCATTTTTCCACTTTTGTCGGCTACTATACGGTGCGACTGTGTGGACACCCAAAAATATTTTCCAACATTCATCCAGCGATAAGCCTAGATAGGGCATTTGGGCACCTTTTTAACCCGCGCAGGTACTAACACAACACCACATTTACTCATCACCGACACACACATGGACTCATGCATACTCAACAATTAAATCACATTCCAATCCCACAATTGAACATCTAGCATCATCATAGATAAACAACACGTAAAGCTCAAGGAACAATAACATTCAAGTCACCATTTCTTAGACCACATCAATACCCATATTTCATCTCCCCATTATACACCAATTTCCATGAATCCAAGAAAGTTTCATTATATTAAGTAATATCTATCCAAATAGAAACTTAGGGTTTTATCAACTTTGGGGGTTTTCTCTCATTTATCACCAATCTAAGTTTTAACAACATTTACATTCATTTTTAGAAAAGGAATTGAAAATTTTCAAACAAATTATAAAACAAGAGGTTAGACATGTGTAATAATGGTTTAATCCAATAAAATCCCCAAATTAGTTCACACGTCACACACATTGCCATGAAATCCCTTCAACAATGAAGAAATACAAAGATAAAAGTATCCCTACCTCAACTATAAAGTCAAATATCGAAGCTCCTTCACGGATCTATCGCAAACCCACAATCCAATCGGTTGACAATGGCACTCTTCAAGTGTTCTTCACCCCTAGCAATGGATCTCGAGTGGATTTCTAGTGTATGTGAGGTATTTGATGGTAGAAATTTAGGGTTTCAAAGAGAGAGGGAGAGTGGATGGAGAATAGAAAAAGAAATGTCTCCGAATGATCTAGAATCGCTGTGTTTAAAAACCTGATATCGTGTTCCCCGCTCAAGCGCAACTTCCCATGCTCGAGCATCCAGACATAGTTGAGAAGTCCCGCTCGAGCAACAACTTCCCCACTCGAGCGGAGAAAGAAAGGTCTCAGAAGTTTTACAGTGCTACAGTGGAATTACTGGAAGCTAGCATTTCACGCTTGAGTGGGATTTTACACGCTCGAGCGGACATGCCCGCAACGTAACAAAATACTGAGAGCATCAATTATACGCTCGAGCGGACCTGGAAACAAAATCTCACAATTATCATCAAAAAAAAAAGAAGAAGAAGAAGAAGAAGAAGCCCTAAAACACACTCTCTATATATATAAACACAAATTCATAAGCAAAAAGTTCATGACTGAAGTGCCAAAAGAAGATACCTGTGAAGGAAAATCTGACAGTAACAGTTAGGGTTTCTTTACACACATTTTGCATTGAAATGTCAAACTAATGGAGGGAGAGAGTCAAAGAAAGTGAAAACCCATTGAAGAGGACTCTAAAGCAAGCAAACCCATTAACAAAAAAGATTTAAAAGGACCAAGTAGTGAGTAGCCTCTGCTACTTGCTATTGCTACTACAAATGAATGCAAATGTGTGTTTTCGATTTGGGTTTCTGGATTTTCGGTGATTGACAAAACACAAACACAAACAACCATATAATGATTTTAATTTATGCATATCGAGTTGGGATTTTGGTAGTAGGGGTGAAAGTGAGATAGGGCGAACACTTAAAATTATCTACCACCCAAAAAGCATAAAGACAACTAAGACAGGGCGAACATTTAAAATTCTAAATTAAAATCAAAATTTTAAAAGATGGGGTAATGCAAATGGAGACTAGAACAAATTAGTTAATGTCTAGAAATAAAACAAAAAGAACACACAAAAACAAAAACAAAAAGCCCCCGGCCCCCTATTATAAACTCTTAAACATAAAGTTGACTTAGCTCTGTCGGATTATTGAAAAGGTGGATAACATTTATAAAAATAAAATAAAAACTTGAAATATAAAAAAAAATTAAAAATTAAAATACTAGACCAGATCACTGGAAATATTAACAATGATAATAATATATATTAAATAAGTTTTCCCCATCTTCATATCTTCAAAAATAAAATGAAACAAAACAAAAGGAGCTTCCAGACTAAAGCTTGTCTTATCTAGTTCAGCACAAATTATTTAAATCACAGGTTGCACATGCAGTGTAATGTTAGTTAGAAATTAAAAATTAGTGATGTTAATACTTTTACGTTGCTAGTTCTTCTTCTTTTCTTTTCTTTTCTTTTCTTTTCTTCTTCTTCTTCTTCTTCTTCTTCTTCTTCTTCTTCTTCAGTCAATGCCTCAGCTTTTCCAACAAGTGATAAGCACTAGTGCTAGAAGTGTAAATCAGCTGACGGGAGTGAGCAACATTGACAGTTTGACATAAAAGCTGAGTCTGGATATAGAAGGAAAGCTGCAATAAACATGCATTGATCTACATTCTACACCACAGGAGAGGTATACAGCTATCAAATCATTAGAATAAATCCCCAAGGGATTGGCCAAGTGGTAAAGACTTGAGCATAAGATTGAGCACCCCAAATTGTAAGGCATTCCACTGAGATAATAATTCCAGTCCAATCCAACCACCCCAAATGGCAACTTGAGCACCAGGCCAAAAACATAATCACAGGCAATCATATAAGAATTTACCATTTATTGTGATGCAAAATTCTGTAGTGAATACCCTTGTGCAATGAAAGTTGCAATTTACAATAGTCTATAATCTATCTTATCTAACTTATCCAAAAGTAGAGCAGAACAATCAACTATCAACAACTACCAAGAATTTGAAAAGTATAACAACAATAATGATGTAACGCCCCCCAAAAAAAAGTACAATATGATAACATAACATCCATTACTCCTTATGACAACCCAAAATAATCTCCCAATGTTTGCATTAAAGATCATGTGGTCGTACAAAATAGTTCCACATGCAAGTATACATTCAATGAATTCAAGCATCTGAATCTATAGCATGTAGAACATTAATCAAAAATAAATAAATGCCCTTGAGGGCTTACAAGTTCCAAGGATTAAGCCCGGTTACACAAAAGATGGTTTCTCGAACCCATACATGTATGGTCCTTGGCTTGCAAAAATTACAATCACAACAAAATAGAGCCTTGTGCTCTCACTACATACACCCATGCCCTAGTTTGGCGGGTTCACCACGTCTTTTCCTGTACCAAAATCCCATAGGGTGAGCATAAAGCCTAGCAGAGAATCCTTAACAAAGTATATACATTTTATACAAGTCTCAAGGAATGAAATGCATATGCCATGTCATGCTCTTTTGAAAGAAAATCACATTTGCTCATCTTTTGAAAACCATCATGTTCATGATATCTTGACATTTTCAACAAACTCAAAATTTATCAATTAACTCAAGAGGTGGTAAATACGACTCAGGTAACCTTAGGTTGGTGTCTGCAAGTAGGCATAACTAGCACTACCCAAAACCCTACTTTACCGGTTGCTAACCGGATGGGAAGTGGTACCTCCTCCGCGTGTGTTTTCAGTCTTTCACCCCGGACACTCAGGCCAACCTAACAATTTCATCTACAGCTCCTATCCGGACTTACCAGCATATTTACCCCAAAGCAATTCCAATAAATCGCATTTCACAATATTTCTTTCTCAATGCATAAAATTTCCAAATCTCAATTTAAAATGTGCAATAACCAATTAAATGGATATACAATGCAACAATTTGTCAATGCCATATAATATTTCTCCACTTTCAAGTATCTCCAACAATGATTCCGTAATAAACAAAAAAATTCCCATTTCTTCTTTAAATGCTATTTCACAAAATAGCCACATATTCATTTAAATCCATCAATAATTAGCAATATTTCCATATTTCATACATTCCCAATAATTTAGTCATTTCAAGACTATAGCAATATTTGCACAACACTTCCAATATCAACAATTCTCATATGACATGAAACCCATCATTTATATAAATATTTATAATAAATCAAGAAATTTTTCATCTTTTACTCATTTTGGCACACAAAATAACATATTGACAATATCAACCATGTGTTTTCAACCTCTTAAAAAAAAAACCCCAATTTTTAGGTTTTTCTCACCACAACAACACACACACCCAACATTTGAGGGAAACTCTCAAAAGAGTACATCTTTCCTCAACCAATGTAGTTCAAGGCCTTAAGAGGTTATTTAAAGAAACAAGGGTAAACCCACTTTCAAAATTGCTCACATTCTTGAGCCAACAATCACATTTCAAAACTATCAAAATGGGATTTTGAAATTTTAACTAAACCTTGCAAAAACATATATATAACTCTAAGAAAATCTCTACCTCAAGTTTGGAGGAGAGAAGAGATGAAACCCCTAAGATCAACGGTGTAGAAACACGATCTTCACCGCACATAACAAAGCCCTCGAGAAGTTATCGAACTCTGATGAAGGAACTTGGGTCAAAATGCCAATGGATTTGGAGAGATCAATGATCTTGTGAGGTTTTTGGGTAAGAAATGTAAAGAGAAGGGAGAGAAATATGTTTCTGGAGAGAGACAGATACAATGATAGAGTGATATACACCCAGCCCAAGATGAAGGAAAAGATAGAATTTCCGGACTCAGCGGAGTCCCGCACATGCGGCACCCATTCCCGCACGTGCGGCACTCACTCCCGCATGTGCGGCGTTCTCACCCCATACCTCCAGCCGCACCTGTATATAATGCAGTCTCCAACCCAGATCCTCCATTGTTTCCCGCACGTACGGCCTCACCTCCCGCACGTGCGGCCCCCTTCCCGCACGTACAGCTCTGTCCGCTAGCTAGGAAATTGTTTAGCTCAATATGAGGCACACCGGACCCGACCACGCACCTTTTGAAACATGAGAAACTCGACACGGAAATAAATAAAGCAGGGACTTGAAACAAGTTTCCAAAAACAACTACCCGAACTGTTAACAGGACTCCCGGTTAAACCTGACACTCTAATAAGGTAAAACCAAGGTCAAACAAAGAGGAACGAGACGAATAACATGCCCAGTCATCACAACCTCCCCACAATAGGAAATTTCGTCCCCGAAATTAGACCAAACTACCCAAACAAAGGGGTTTCAAGCGATCAAAACCACGTTATTACATTTTCAAATCACAATATTAATTCTCAACTCCAATTCACCATTAATCATGACTACCTCATTAACAACCGTTCAAGATATGCATAAGCATGAAGCTTTCCAATAAAAGTAGTAACAATCCACAACAATCTCATGTTTAAATCAACAATATACCTAACAACACGTAATTAACAATTTTAATACATTTCCCTCAAACACTGGCGAATAATATGAAGGAAACAACTTAAACATTTTCAAACAAACCCAGATACTTGGAGCGAACTTCCGCCTCCCGTTCTCACGTTGCTTCCTCAACTCCATGGTGTCTCCACAACACCTTCACTAGTGGTATAGTTTTGTCCCGTAGCACTTGCTCCCGTGTATCTAATATTTGAACCAGTCGCTCTTCGTATGAGGCATCCTCATCTACTTCCAAATCAACCCAATCAAGCACATAAGAAGGGTTGGGCTCATACTTCCTAAGCATAGATACATGAAACACATTGTGAATCCCCAAAAGTTGTGGCGGTAAAGCTAACCGGTATGCCACTTCCCCAATTCTCTCCAACATCTCAAAAGGCCCAATAAATCTCAGAGACAATTTACCACTCTTACCAAATCTCATCAAACCCCACCTTGGTGAGATTTTAAGGAATACATGGTGACCAACCTCAAAAGATAAAGGTTGTCTTCTCTTATCGGCATAGCTCTTCTATCGGCTTTGGGCTGTAACTAACCTTTTCCGAATTAGAGCAACTTTCTCAGTTGTCTCTCTAACAATTTCTAGGCCCAACAACGGTGCATCATCCACCTCGGCCCAACAAACCGGTGATCTACAAGGTCGGCTATACAAGGCCTCAAATGGTGCCATCTCAATACTAGCTTGATAACTAGTATTATAGCCAAACTCGATCAATGGTAAGTGCCTCTCCCAAGACCCCTTGAAATCAAGGACATAAGCTCTAAGCATGTCCTCCAAAATCTGAATGGTACGCTCCGGCTGTCGGTCGATTTGAGGGTGGTAAGCAATGCTAAACGTCAACTTAGTTCCCAACGCCTCTTGAATGCTTTGCCATAACCGGGCAGTAAAACGAGGATCTCTATCTGATACAATGGTTACAATAACCCCATGAAGTCAAACTATCTCTCTAATGTACAACTCTGCCAAGGGCTAAACTGAGTCGCCGATGCGCATCGGAATGAAATGTGTAAACTTAGTCAACCTATTAACAATCACCCAAACGGCATCATTGCCCCGCTATGTTCTAGGAAACCCAACTACAAAATCCATGGTAACGTGCTCCCATTTCCCCTTGACTATCGGTAAGGGTTGTAACAAACCCGCTGGTTTTTGGTGTTCGACCTTCACTTATTGACAAGTAAGGCACTTCGATACACATAAAGCGACATCCTGCCTCATATCCCTCCACCAAAACTAACGACTAAGATCATAATACATTTTGGTGCCTCCCAGATGTACCGCAAGGCGTGAGTGATGGAACTCTCAAAGTACATCCTCTATACCAGATTCTGGTACAAACAAACAGTCTAGATAATGTACACTTAGATCCAAATAAATGTTCAAACCCTTCTCTTCTTTCCCGTTGAAAATTCTGTCTCGGATTGATTCCACTTCGCAGTCCCCTTGTTGCACCTCTATGACTTTACTAATCAAAGTAGGTTAAACACTCAAGGTAAACAAGGTTGCACTATCACCGGACTTACCTAAGTGCAAATCAAACTTGCCGTTATCACCTAGCATGACCTATTCCCGAATGGCCACAGTTGCCAAACTACTCACGGATTTCCGACTCAAGGCATCGGCCATTACATTGGCCTTCCCCGAATGATAGTGTAACTCGGAGTCATAATCTTCCATAAATTCCATCCACCTCCGTTGGTGTAAATTCAAGTCTTTTTGGGAAAACAAATACTTTAGGCTCTTATGATTGGAGAAAACCTTAAACTTCTCGCCATACAAATAATGCCTCCAAATTTTCATGGAAAAAATTACTGCCGCTAATTCCAAGTCATGGGTGGGGTAGTCTTTCTCATGAGTTTTCAATTGTCATGAACCGTAGGCCACAACCCTTCCCCCTTGCATCAAGACACAACCAAGCCCATCCCGAGACGCATCACAATAAATGGTGTAACCCAAACCTCTTTCCAAAATTATCAAGACCGGTGCAGTAGTCAATCTAGTTTTGAGTTCTTGGAATGACCTTTCACAAGCCTCACTCCACGCAAATTTGACACCCTTTCTAGTCAACCTAGTCAAAGGCGTGGCTAGTTTAGAGAAGTCCCTTACAAAACGTCGATAATGCCCCGCTAATCCCAATAAACTCCAGATCTCAAAAACATTTTTGGGTTGTCCCCAATCCTGCATAGCATCTATCTTCGAGGAATCTACAGTTACTTCCTCTCTCGACACCACATGACCCAAAAACTTCACCTCGGTGAGCCAAAACTCGCATTTCTCAAATTTGGCATACAACTGGTGCTCTCTAAGCAAATCAAGTACTATCCGCAAGTGAGCTTCGTGTTCCTCCTCGGAGGTTGAGTAAATTAAGATGTCATCCATAAAGACGACCACAAAACGATCTAAGTATTCTCGAAAAATTTGGTTCGTCAAATCCATAAAGGAAGCCGGTGCATTAGTCAACCCAAAAGGCATTACAAGGAATTCATAGTGGCCATAACGCGTACGAAAGGCCGTTTTCTGGATGTCCTCTTCCCAGACTCTCAACTGGTGATACCCCGACCTCAAATCTATCTTAGAAAAGCAGCGAGACCCTCTAAGTTGGTCAAACGAATTATCTATTATGGGCAGAGGATACTTGTTCTTAACAATAACCCGATTCAACTTGCGGTAATCAATACACAACTGCAATGGCCCATCCTTCTTCTTCGCAAAGAGAGCCAGTCCTTCCCAAGTCGATGTACTAGGGCGAATGAGGCCTTTGTCCAAAAACTCTTTGAGTTGAATCTTCAACTCATCCAATTCAGCGAGTGCAAATCTATACGGCACCATGGAAATCGGTGCCATGCCAAGCACTAAGTCAGTGGAGAACTCAATCGCAAACTAGTAAGATCTTTGGGAAAGGCATCTGGGTATTCTCAAACTACCCTTGGCAATTCAACACAGGCCCCGTCACTCTCACTATCCAAGAGAGTTGTGAGAAGGCCACTAAGCTTGCTCCTATTGCGAGGGTCAGAAACTGGCGACAAGACCCTATCAACCCGGTCCCCTAGATAATAAAAACAATCACCGCTCGAGGTGCACACTATAACTCTCTGACGGTAATAATCAATCACAGCTCGATATGAAGATAACCAATCCATGCCTAGAATGACATCAAAACTCGACATGTCTAGCAATACAAAAGTGAATGGAAGTCGACGCCCGGCAACCTCTAGTTCACAACCATGACACCCCCGGTCTAAATCAACTGTACCCCTAACTGGTGACTCTACTCTGAGCGGAGACGCTAACCATGCCTCATCTAACCTCAATGCAGTAAATATAAATGAATGAGACGCACCCGTATCTATCAACACATTAGCCAAACAATTACACACAACAAAAATACCTCTCACAACTAACGATCCCAATAACTGCTCTGATACGGTAACAGCATGCACGCGTCCTGTAGCCTCAGATCAACCTGCTCATCTCTCAGAGCATAGGCCTGTTGCACTGACTGAGCCAAAGCGGCTTCCTGATTAGCTCGCAAAGTCTAGACTGAGTGAGCCTGCTGGTGGCTCTGAGTCTGCCTTAACCCTAATGCACCAGATGCGCCTCCCAACTGTAGACAAACCCTCTTCATGTGCCCCGGCTGACCACACTGAGAGCAAGTAAGTCCTTGCCCTCTACTCTAAGACTGACTCTAGGATCGGTTAGGTGGTGGTGGTGGTGGCAACATTTGCTATCCTCTCCCTTTCTGTGGGCATGAAAAGGCCTTGTGACTCGGTTTGTGTAGACACCCCATTTTTGACCAACCTTAAGACTCAGACATTATCGATTGAGAGCTCGGTGAGGGTGCATGTTGTGCTCGTTCTGAGGTTTTGGAGTTTCGGCTGAGAGCCTTACCCCTGGACCTCGGGACTCTTTGTGTTTTGCCTCGGTTTGCAAACCAGGTTCTGTTTTCTCTTCCCGAAGGAAGGGAGAGGTCTCGTAGACCATCTCTTAGTGGCCGTAGGCTACTTTTCGTAGTCGTAGACCACTGTTCCCATTTGGAGACTAGTTTTTAGTTTTCGGAGCTGTCGGTTGTGCGCCTCGGTTCGGGACCGCTTAACTTTCTCTGTTTGCTCCGATTTTTGGCACACACCTTGTTTCCTCTCTCTAGAGGGACACTGTGGCCCGGGAGACCACCTTTGTGGTTGCACGCCACTTTCGATGCTTAACAGCCTGTTTTCGAGGCACCCGGCTGCGCGTTTTGACCGCCGAACCCTCGTTTTGCATCCGTCTTCGTTCATTTTTGTCATGGACCTTGTTTTCATTGTTTGGAAGGTGGTACAAGGGTGGGAGACCACCTTTTCTCCTTGGAGACCACTTTTCTACCGCTGCTCGATTTTCTTGACAGGTAACTGGTCTCCCTCATTTTTGGGCCACAATTGCTGGTCTCCCACCACACCACTAGCTTGCATTCAATGTGGAGACCACCAAATGGGATGGCCGACCACTTTTTGCTGACTTGAACCTTTTGAACTGGTCGACCGACCAGGGGAAGTGGTCGGCCGACCACCTGAATTGGTCGGCCTGCCTCCCTCAGTTCTGTCTCTGTGAGTTGTTGTCAGTTGTGCCAACTGAAAGGCACAGAATGGATCTCCGTACACGTGTATGGAGGATCTTCAAACTTGTTTTTTAGCTTCTTTGAGAAGCTTTGGACCCCTTTGGCTATAAGAGAGACCCTCTCCCTCATTGGTAAAGGTTCTGAAATTCTCTAAGGCATATACATCTATCTCCCTCTATATCTCTCCCTTTAGGTTTAGAAAGTGTGAAGTTTTTGGCCCTTTGCACACGATCTCCTAGCCTTACCCCCCCCCCCCCAACACCGACCTAAGCTTCTTGAAGGCCTTTTTCAAAGGTTGAGGAGTGACGTTTCTGGTCCAGAGGCTGCAGGAGTTGCGGAGATACAAGGATAACACACTTTCTCCCTTTTAAGGCTTTATTTTGCTTCATCTTTTAGCCATACTTGCAAGCATATTTGAGCTTTGTCATCAACTGAAAAAAGTCTTATTTTGATGTCCTTAACATGTTTGTTTAAGATCATTTTCCTATTGGGGGTCATCGACCCCCTTGCATGCTTCATTTCACCTTATTTTGAGCCATGCATTAAGGCCGTTGTTTTGAGCTTTGTTTTCCCTTTTGACCACTAAAATACAGAGGATTTTCAATGATTATTATATGTGTTTGAGGACCAAAATCAGAGAGGGGTGACCCTCTCTCTCCTTGTTTTGATTTCTAGCATATTTGGCCTAACAAAGGAGCCCTTATTTACATGCTTCTAAGCCATGTTTCAGGCCATTTTTGGTGAGTTTTAGGACCTGCATAGGCTCTTTACAAATCTTGTTTTTCCATATTGGGTGTCCATCTTGCATGTGTAGAATAACCCTCTTCATAGCCTATCAAAGGAGCATGTCATTCTTGCATGCATTGACCATGTTCCAATGAGTTTTTGGGCTTTATTTGGCATGTCATACCTCTGAATTTTGCTGGTTTAGTGACCTCTTGAATTCTTCATATACTTGTAGTGTAAACCCTCTTCACTAGCTTGTATTGCATACTATTTTGGTCTTTGATTCTAGCACTTTTTGGCCATGCCTTAAACTGATTTTGTGCATGTTGTGGACTGCCTTAGCTAGGTTTTTATGCCTCATGGTCGGATGATGCTTTCTATGCATGGTTGTAGTGTAATACCCTTGTCTAGCCTTGAGTTTTGAAGCCTATTGCATGCTTATACTGAGGTGTTTTCATGTTTTGAGGCCATTGAGCATGTCATTTCAGAGCCTATACTTGTGCCATATTCCCATGTTTTCCATTCTTTAAACGTATTTGAGAGTTGTGCATGAATACCTCATTTATGGACCATTGCATGAGCTTCATTTCTATGCATTTTGGGCCATCATTTTAGGCCATCTTCCCATTGTCTTGGACCTGCATAGGGACTATTTGGGGCTGGTTGGGTCATTTGAGCATTGCTTTATGTACCTCTAGTGTAATGCACTTCACTAGTTTCGGTATCCGGGCCATCTAGCATGCATTGTGTGAGGTGTTTACATGATTCGGGACCATCTTGCATGTCATTTCAGAGCTGGAAAATGCGTGATTGTATGCCATATTTCATCCCTTGCCATGCTTTAGTAGAGTTGAATTTGGTGCCTTAGGTTTGGTCCCTTGCATTTGTGCATATTTGCATGTGTTTTCGTTGCCTAATTTCATCATGTTTGGCCACTGATTTGAGTGTGGCTGAGGCCCATTCATTTTAGTTTAAGTCCATCTTGCATTGTGTATGCCATGTCCATGTTGTCGCATGCTTGAACGTCGCATTGTGTATGCCTTGATTATGCCTTTGTGTATGTCCATCGTCATATGTGCGTTGCATATGCCATATAGCGTCATGTGCATTGAGTATGCCATTTGTAGTTCATAGCATTGCGTATGCTAGTTGCACCTTTGCATGTTTGCATGTCTTAGTTGAATTTCATTTAGCATTGCATGCTAGTTGTTGCATTGTGTTTGCATGCCATGCCATTCTAGTTGTTGCGTAGTGTTTGGAGTAGGATTTAGTCCAAACACAGGAAACGAGGGATGTTTCGTACTCAAAGTGACGAAACGTGCTTCGATTCCCGGTCGCTGACACTCTTGATTACCCATGATGGAGTTTAGGCCTTATTGTGTTCATTTGTGCATCCATTTCACATTGAGTCATGCAATTCGACTCCTCGGCCATCATGCATCGAGATGCGTGATTAGTGATACGAGGATCGAGGACCACACTCCCTAGAGCTTATGCAATAACGGAGAGAGTGTTCATGCACACATATGTTGAAAATACTTTGCCATGCCCCTTTCTTGCTCATTGTTGCAGCAAACCGGAAGGCAACTGCAATAATTGGTCGGTAGTATCCCTACAGCATGGTGGAGTTTCAGCCTTCTGGAGTTTTGTACAGTGTTCTGGGACCAGTTGCAAACAGAGGCAAATCAGGGCATCGCGATGGATTTTCTGACAAGGCGACTCGAGCATGCATGCATTCCTTATCATTCAAGACCGAGCTGAGGCAATCCATTTCATAAGTTTTGCAAGCTAGCTTATTTATTTTAGTTAATTTGTTGATTAATTAGGGTTGTGTAATAATTAGTTGTAATTCGTTATTCATTCGGTTGTGTATTATTTATTTAGACCCTCCGACGAGGGCAATGCTGTAATAAATGTGCGTATGTCTGATGTATGTCTTCCAACCCCACGTCTTTCTCCCTTTTATTTACCAGCTTATGATGGTTAGTTTTAGGACACGTTTAGATTAGCATCCTTATGCTCGTATGTTTGCATCCATTCATCTGTCTTGCATGCACTAGGCTCGGCGCATCATACTAACTGTATTGTATTTCGATTTCGAGTTGAATACGTGTAGCAGTTGTTGCATTTCATATGCCATTTTAGAATAGCCGAGCCTATCTTAGTTGCATGTGTTGCATTAGGCATTTCAGCATAGTTAGGATTCATGCATGATTTCTAATTAGCTTCTTTCTTTGGCTTAGAGTACTCGGTAAGTATTTATGCTTTAACATCCTTGCATGCGTGTGAGTGACTACCATGATAGCATGCTTACCATAAGGCTATTTGCTTATGTGATATAACTGCCTGAATGCCTGTGGGTGAAGGTTGGGTTATTTCAATTGGAACAATTCACCAATTGAGAGTTTTAAGCCCACTTGAGAGTGGCAAAATCATGTTTTTTTAAGCCCACTTGAGGGTGGCAAATCCACGTCTTAGCCTACTTGCGAGTAGCACCATCAAACCATCTCTCAAATAAGCAAACATGAAATGTTTTCTTCCAACCCAAACGATCCAGTCTATACTTGTATGTTGTGTGCATCACATAGTAATTCTAGGCTAATAACCAGAATAGGAGCACATAATGTTTTCAAAACTCGATATCATGGTTAGTAGAGGCCGATCTTTGATCGGGCGAGCGGGGGTGCTCACGAAGTGACCTTCCTCAATCGTACCCAAGTTCCCGAGCCGAGGCAACTTTGGTGATGACGGACACGTGGCCTTAGGCACGAGTCAGGGTTTCCTAAATTCCCCCAAAATAAAATATTTAGGTGGCGACTTTGTATCTGGCAAAGCAGTCCATGTTTGGCACTTCTTTCTTAAAATCAGTTTTTCAAAACGATTTGCCGGATTTGGACTCTTTGATGATTCATCGGTCTTGCATTGCACTCCACGAGATTAGATACAGGACCGTGACATTGAGTCCAAACTGTAGTAAGCCCCAATGAACAAAACAAGATTCCCTCTCGGGACGTTCGGGCACGTCTACAGTTTCTGGCGACTCTGCTAGGGAGTTAGAGAACTTGACTCGAACTCATGATATCTTGTTTTGGCTACACTTATGTGTTTCTTTGCATTGCGTGTGCATTGGTGCGCCTAGGACACCGTGTTTGCCATCTGCTATTCCTGAACAGTCTGTCGAAGGCTCGCTTTCAGAAGCTTGCCATAAGGTTGACCGGTTACGGGCTCTGTCACGATGGGAACACAAACCCCGGTTTTTACCGGGGCACCCTTTTTGACCATTCGACCTAGTGCATATTCAAAATCCATAGTGACTATCCCAAGCTAGTACAGGTTGCTTACCCGATTATAGGTTGTTTGAAACCGCTGTGTGCGTAGTGAAACCCTAGCTCTTGACAAAATAGAACAGGGAAACCCTACCCCTCCATAGGGGTGTTTTTGGCTCTCATTTACTTGCTATGTGCTTTTAGAGTGTGCCTCTACAGGAATGCATATATCAGTTTGCAAGTCTGGGTATCAGGCCTGCGGGCATTGGTATTTGAGAATTAGTTATATCTGCGGGTATCAGATTCAGTTTTGGGGTAATAATTTGGAGAACAGTGATCAGTGATCGAATACAGTTATTCAGTTATACTTATATCTATTCTGGTGAAATTGGGCTGAGACGCTGCCTGTTTTCTCTTTCAAGGGGGGGTTCAGGGAGATTCAATTCAGAGCAGCCAGTATTTTCCTTCACTGAGGCAAGGCAAAGAAAGGCCAGTCAAGGCTCATTGGTTCATCTGATCCGACAGTCACCAGCCACATCACCTTTGTTCAAAATCAGCAAACCATGATGACACAAAATTCAGAAGAAATTATGGTCATGGCAACGGCACTAAACCAAGGAATCATCTTGCAGGATAAGACGGATGTTGAGGTACCACACCCGTCCAGGTCGCCTGCTGCTCATCCGATCTGGGAACCCCAGTTATTTCAAACCCGTGAGCCCACCACCATTGGGCTGATGGGAATAATTGGCGACCTTCAAAGATCTGTGGCTGATCTAGCCTATGGAATGTCGGCCCTACGACCAACTGCATCGTATGCCGAGAATTTCATGTCACAGGAGCCCCCGCTACTGGGGCGAATTGTAATTGAGCTCAGCTAACCTAAAGCTGTCTCAAGCTCCGGTAATGACATGTCGACGACAACGGGGCTTCGCACTGAAGTAGCAACCCAAACCGTCCACCAAGCTAAGACTAGCGAAAAGAACAAGGTGAAGGTGGATACTGATCCCTATGAACAACTCCAATAGGCTGTTGAGGCTCTGAAAGCCGAAGGGTTGAATAAGCAGCAAGTACTCGTAGTTGTGGCTAAGACTGTGGATGACACTTTCCCCACTCAGGCCGAGGGCAGTTTAAGCCAAAGGAAAAATCAAGAAAAGGGTCATCACACCAGAACCGTTCCCTCCAACCCTAATTCTGTACCCAGGAAAGATCAGCAAACCAAGCCTGCACCTGCCGACCACTTTGCTAGTGCGTCCAGCAAAAATCCACAAACCTCGAAGTATCTACCCCGAGGTCGCAGGGTCTTCCATGCCCTCTATATGCCTTTGTCCAAGGCTCTTCAAATCCTTGTTGAAAAGGGGAATCTCTAACCTCTCGAGCCTCAGCCTCTCCCTAGTCATCTTCCATCTAGTCATGATGCCACCCAGTATTGCGCGTACCATCAGCAGGCCGGCCATGGCACCGACAATTGCTTCCGTCTTCGCCATGATGTACAGGATTTGTTTGATAACGGGGTTGTCCTCCTACCTAGCTCAGCAAAGTCTATTGTCACTGGATCAGTGAACTTCGAGGATAATACAAGTATGTAATCAAGGGATGAACCACCTGAGGGCAGCGCTCGATTTACTTCAGATATGGCGTATGGCACACAATGTTTTGAGCATTTGCGAATGCTAGTTTTGTAGTTTCTGACTTGGGTATTGGGTCAGTCTTGTTTTTTTTATTGAGTCAGTCTTTTTGAACTGAGTCAGTTGGGTCTGTCTTGTTGTATCGAGTCAGTCTTGTTTTGTTAGAGTCAGGTGATTTCGAGGGTGTTACCTCGGACATCACCTGCTTGTTTTGGTGTTTGTCTTTTACACTCTTTTGAGTCTGTTTCTGTGATGGAGCTAGTTACGCCAAAAGTTCGGAATGAAACAGCAGTAATTTTCACACTCTTGTGTTTGCTTCTGCCTTGTGCTAGTTGTGCCAGAAATTCTGAATGAGATGGCAATATTTGACTAGAACTTTGTCTTTTCTGTTCTTAAAAGTCATTGCATTGACCTAAGTTTTTCAAAACTTTTGAACACTGTGATGAAAAAATGAAGAGGAAGGAATTCCTTGGGATTTGTAAAAATTTTTGATCAATTGGGAGAAAGAGAGGCATGCTAAGCCCTTAATGAATGAGATCATGTTTGTTAATGTGAGTACTGAGAAGGATCCTGGCTTGATCCAGATTGGTTCCACACTGTCTTCAGCGCGAGCGATTAGTCGCTTTCTTAAAAGATTTCAAAAAATGTTTTGCACAGTCCTGCGAAGACCTATGTGGAATCACTCTTGAGATTGTGTAGCTTAGGATCGCTCTCAGCCTCGAGACTCAACCCCTTTGCTTCCAAACCTTGAACCTCAATTCAGAATGTTCAACGGTCAACCACAATATAAGGCCCGTGTGGCCGGATCAAAAGCAGCCCATGAGCTAGGGGCCAGAATATCAGATGTGATCAAAGGAAGCTTGCGAAGCTAGATCAAAAGCAGCCCTTGAACTAGGGGCAAAAATGTCAGATGTGCTCAAAGAATCAAAAATAGGGTCATTGCTCAAGCTAATGAAGATCGGCAAGAATGCCAAATCCCAGAAGGGAGGAAAGAAGAAAGTATTGCTAAAGGATAACCGAGTTCCTATCCACAACACTAGGGGCAAATTCAGCCCCCCATTGGATGGACTCCTGCATCATTAGTGAACAGTAGCCATTCTCCTGGATTCAGATCACTTCAGGATCTCAAAACCATTTGACATGGACAAAGCTACACTTTTACCCTTGAAAGGCTCGCTGGGCTGAAAACCCGGAAGGGCGACCCAGGCAAAAGTTAGATCAAGAAAAAGAAGAAAAAGAACATCAAAAAATAAAAATGCAAAGAATGAAAAGAAGAAAAATGAAGAAAATGAAAAGAAAAGATGAAAAAGAAAAAAGAAGAAAAGAAATGAAAAGAATTGAAAAGAAAAGAAGAACAAAGCTCACAAGGTTGAAAACCCATAAAGGGCAGCCTTGGTAAAAGTTAGAGTGCAAAAGGAGAGGTTAATACTCGAGTGTACCTTAACCCCCGAACTACGTAAGGCTTGATTCCCATGTTTGGGATACGTAGGCAACTTTATTTTGAAGTCCAGCCACAAACACTTCCAAATCGACTGTGTCCATGTAATGGTTCTGATCATCGTTGTCTTCTCTGTATCCGAGAGCTCAGTTGTGATCGTCACCTTGAAAACTGGTTACAGTGTGCTACGGTGCTATTCAAACAAGGGGTGACTTTCCATTGCCATACAGCGTTCTGCTGTGATATTCAAACAAGGGGCAACTTTCCGTTGCCATACAGCGCGCTGCGGTGCCCTTCAAACAAGGGGCAACTTTCCGTTGCCATGCAGTGCCGTTCAGACAAAGGGCAATTTTTCATCTGAGGTTGTGCATCTCAAGAGTAAATTCTGCCCTCGTTGAACAGTGGCCGTTTGCAAAAATATTTTTTGAGAATTTTTAGTGAAGTTGACTAATTTTCTCGAAAATTATTCTTTTTTTCCAAAAATTGGACCATATCTTGGTCTCAAAAAGGAAAATTTTCAGTTCTCATAACCTAACTTGCATGATTTTAAAATCAGAAAGTTAAAACAAGCATGTTAATCTAACTCTCATGTTGGTTAAAATTGATTTAGTAGAAAACCGAAACCAAAAAAAAATGGTCAGAATAATGAACTAGGGGCACAGTTGAGTCAGGTGTTCTGTCTTTTCCCCGTTGTCAACATACTTGCCAGAAAAGGGCACTCTACCTGCCAGAAAAGGGCATAACTGAAACTAATAACGAAGGGTTGAAAGCTCTCAACATCCTCCAAGCAACAGGGTATCAAGCCAAGTGCGAAGCATGAACTGGAATGGATCAACATATTCCACTCCCTTGTCTGGACATGTTTGATCACGTCCAAACTCCCCTGTTGAGCATCGTCAACCAATGTTAATTGCAGATCTGCTGCACATCCAGCTGCATCACAACCCCTCTGTAGGGGGAGTTCACTGTTGTGAGCAAAAGAAAGAAAATCTAGCAGAGTGCTAAGGGCAAGAGCCCGAAACTTCCTGTTTATCTATCAACCACCCTGGAGAGGGATGAAAAATGAGAGATTAAAGAATAGAGAGATGTGCGCTGAGAGGAAAAGCGAGAAAAGGGTTTTGAGAGAAAAAACCGAGCTTGAGGGCTGAGTGATGTGAGAATCACAAATAAGAAAGGGTGGGGAATAATACTCAGAGGAACTGGCTCCTCGTGCACTGAGAGGTCTCTTGCCATTAGAACACGTCTGTGTGTCGTGTCAGTCGTTTTGTTTGTCTCGATTCTTGTTTTGAGTCGTTTCGGGTGTCTATTGATATGTTTAGGTTGTCTTACCTTGTCTTTCTCTTTGTTGTTGAGTCGTGGTGTGTTGTGTTCAGTTGTAGGCTCAATACCCCGTTAAGAACTTATTCTCACTCTCAATTTCGAAAAAATGGGTTCGTGCTCAAAGTGCCATGTCGTCCTCCACATTTGTGCAAAATAAGATTTTGTTCTTTCAAAAAATGCAGGGTTCAACCTGAGTCATATGGGAATAGTAAAACCAGGACCTATCTGAAGCTATATAGGTTCCAGACTTTGAAGCAAAAGAAAAAAGGGAAAATGTCGGGCATCTGAGTTTGTTTCAACTTCTGCAAGTTCCGTCATCGTATCCTGTATGTTCAGAATGAGCTGTGTGTTCAAAATTAAAAGAATACTGTGTTATGAGCCGTGAGTTCAGATTAAGCAGTGTTGTGTTATGAGCTGCGTGTTCAGAATTGAAGTGTGTGAGCTGCGTGTTCAGAAATAAAAATTTATGAGCTGCGTGTTCAGAATTTAGAATGAGCTACATGTTCAGAATTGAAGTGTGTGAGCTGCGTGTTTAAAAATGAAATGAATGAGTGTAGACACCCCATTTTTGACCGACCTTAAGACTCAGATGTCACCGTTTGAGCACTCGCTGATGATGCATATTGTGCTCATTCTGAGGTTTCAGAGTCTCGACTGCGAACCTTGCCTCCGGACTTCGGGGCTCTTTTGTGCTTTGTCTCGGTTTGCGAACCAAGTCCTATTTTCTCTGTTTTCTCTCCCCGAAGGGAGCGAGAGGTCTCGTAGACCATATCTTAGTGGCCGTAGGCTACGTTTCGTGGTCGTAGGCCATTTTTCCTGTTTGGAGACCAGTTTCCGATTTTCGGAGCCGCCGGCCGTGCGCCTTGGTTCGCGACAGCTTAACTACCTCCGTTTGCTTCGATTTTTGGCACACGCCTTGTTTCCTCTCTTTTGAGGGACACTGTGGCCCGAGAGATCACCTTCATGGTCGCACACCACTTTCAGTACCTAACAGCCTGTTTTCGGGGCCCCAGGCCGCGTGTTTTGGCCCCCGAACCCTCGTTTTGCATCGGTTAGGGTTTATTTTTGGTATGGACCCTATTTTCATTGTTTGGAAGGTGGTAGGATGGTGGGAGACCAGTAATTCTTTTGAAAACCATTTTCTCTCTCCTCAAGCCAGTTTTCTTGACAGAAAGCTGATTTTTCTCACTTTTGGACCTTAATTTCTGGTCTCCCATACCACCATTATGTTGTACTCATCTAGGAGGCCACCAATATGGATAGGCCGACCAGCTTTTCTTCCTGATCCTTTTGAACCTTGCTAGAAAGCTGGTTTTTCTCTCTCTTGGGTCACATTTTCTGGTCTCCCACCATACAGATGTATTCTACTCATCTGGGAGGCCACCTTTCTGGTATGGCCGACCAGCATTTTACCTTGACCCTTTTGACCCCTGGTCAGCCGACCAAGGGAAGTGGTCGGCCGACCACCTTGGCTGGTCGGCCAGCCTTCAGCTTTTTGGCCTTCCTGAGTTGCATACAACTGTGCCAGCTGTGTAGCATTTAGCCCACTATCCGAGATTTTGAGCCTTTTGTTGGTCTTTTTAAGTTGGTTTTGACCTTTTTGCTTAGCTTTTTAGAGAAGCTTGACCCTTTTGGTTAAGCTTCTTTGAGAAGCTTTGACCCTCTCTTAAGGCTTCTCCAAGAAGTCTTGGCTCTTCTCTATAAAATAAACCTTCCCCCTCCATTTGCAAGGGTTAGAAAAACCAACCAAGGCATATACACTCCACCCTCCATATCTCTCTCATCCAAGCTCAAATACCCCATTGTTCTTGGCCATTACACCACACCTCATAGCCTACCACCTCCACCATCCATTCAATCATCTTGGAGCTGTTTTTTAGAGGTTGAAGACTCACCTTCTTGGTCCAGAACTTGCTGCATTGCTGTGCTACAAGGGTAAGTCCTCATTTGCCCCTTTTTTGCATTATTTTGCTTCATAACTTAGCCCTATTTGCAAGCATTTCTGGGTTTTGTTATAAACTGAAAAGTGTCTTATTTTGAGCTCCTCTTAAAGTTTGATTAAGGACACTTTTCTATTTAAGGTCATATACCTCCTTGTATGCTCTATCCCTCTTTGTAGGCTTATTTTGCTTCATATCTTAGCCCTACTTATGAGCATTTTCGAGATTTTTCATAAACTGAAAAGAGTCTTATTTTGAGCCCCTCTTGATGTTTGATTAAGGGCATTTTTATGTTTAAGGTCATTTACTTCCTTGTATGCTTGTTTGCCTCTTGTTTTGAGCCATGCATCAAGGCCTTTGTTGCATGCTTTGTTAGGCCTTCTAGCCACTGAAATCCAGTGGATTTTCAGTGGCTAACATACTGTTTTGAGAGCCAAAATCACAGGGGGGTGACCCCCTCTCTCCTTGTCTTGTTTGTTGGCCCTTTTGGCTTTCCAAAGGGGCTCCATCTTACATGCTTTGAAGTCTTTTTTCAAGCCCTATTATGTGAGTTTTGAGGTCTGCCTTAGCTCTGTCTGGAGTCCTTTTGGCCATATTTTGTGTCCCTCATGCATGTGTAGAGCAATCCTCCTCAAGGCCTTTCAAGGGGACCTTTCATTGCATGTTTCATTGACCCATTTCAGGGCCTTTTTGATGAGTTTTAGGGCTGTCATAACTAATTTTCAGAGTTGGTTTTGCCATTTTACATGTCTATCTTGTATGTGTTGAGTAATCCACCTCATGGCCCTCCAAAGGAGCCCATCATTTTTGCATGCATTGGATACATTTCAGTGGTTATTTGGGCATATCTTAGCATACCATGTTCCTATTTATGGCTGGTTTGGTGACCTCTCTTATGCTTCATATACATGCCATGTAAACCATGCTTACTAGCCTATGTCGCATGTTGTTTTAGCCCTTCATGTTAGCACTTTTTGGCCATGCTTGAAACTGATTTGGTGCATGTTTAGGACTGCCATGGCTCTGTTTTCATGCCTCATGATCAAATAATGTTTGCATTGCATACTTGTGGTTCTATGCATTTGCCTAGTTTTGAGTTTCGGGGCCTATTTCATGCATTGAGTGACATGTTTCCATGATTCGGGACCATTGAGCATATTATTTCAGAGTTGGAAATTGCATGTTTGTATGCCATCTTTCATCCCTTGCCATGCTTTGGTAGAGTGGCATTTGATGCCTTAGGACTAGTCCCTTGCATCGTGCATGTTTGCATGTGTTACGATTGTCTCATTTCCATCACATGGCCACTGATTTGAGTGTGGCTGAGGTCCACTCATATTGGTTTAAGTCCACCTTGCATTGTGTATGCCATTTGGTTCATGTTGTTGCATGTTTAACTATCGCATTGTGTATGCTTTGATTATGCCTTTGTGTATGTCCATCTTCGTGTGTGCATTGCGTATGATAGGTTATTAGTCGCATTGTGTATGCCATATAGTTTATAGCATTGTGTATGCTAGTAGCATGTTTGCATTTCATCTTTTCATGTTTGAATGGTTAGGTCGCATTGCATTAGGATCGCATGCTAGTTGCATTTGTGCATGTCATGCATATTGCATTGTGTTTGGAGTAGAAGTTAGTCTAAACACGGGAAACGAGGGGCGTTTCGTACTCAAAGTGACGAAACGTGTCTCAATTTCCGATCGCCGACACTCTTGACTATCCATGATAGAGTTGTTGGCTTTACTTGCTTATATGTGCATTCACGTCCCATTGAGTCGTGCAATTCGACTTCTCGGTCATTATGCATCGAAATGCATGATTGATGGCACGAGGATCGAGGTCTACACTCCCTTGAGCTTGTGCAAGGACGGGGAGAGTGGTCTTGCACACATATGTTGAAAATACCTTGCTTTCTCTCCCTCTTGCCTTTGTTGCAAAAAAACCAAAATCTAGGGACAGAAAGTGGTCGGCCAACCAGGTTTTCTGGCAGGCCGACCACCTTTTTTGGTTTCCACCACAAAGGGTGGTCAGCAGGTGTTTCCCAAGCCAATATCTGGTTGGCAGCCTTCCCAGGGTGGAGTTTCAGCCTCTTGGAGCCTTGTGTAAATTTCTAAAATCAGTTGCAAACAAAGGCGAGACGAGGCATCGCGATGGAATTTCCCGACGAGGCGACTCGGGCATGCATGCATCCATCGTCACCCAAAACAGAGCAGGGACAGTCACATTCATGTAGTTTACATGCTTACTTAGCTAATTTGTTAATTAGTTATTGTTGTGTAATAATTAGCTGTAACTTTTATTTATTCGGACTGTATTATTTATTCGGACCCTCCGAGCGAGGGCACAATTATAATAAGTGTGCGTGTGTGTGATGTATGTCTTCCAACCCCACGTCTTTCTCCCTTTTATTTACCAGCTTATGATGGTTAGATTAGGGCATGTTTCAATTAGCATACTTATGCTTGCATGTTTGTATCATTCATCTGTACTGCATGCACGGAGCTTAGCGCATCATATTAACTGCATTGTATTCCAATTCCAAGTTGAACACGCGTTGGCTGTAGCATCTCATATACCATTCTTAGGATAGCCGAGCCTATTTCTAGTTGCATTTTGCATGTGTTGCATCAGCCATCTTAACATGAACTAGGATCATGCATTGATTATTAACTAGTTTATGTTTTGGCTCGTAGTGCTCGGTAAGTGTTTATGATTTAGCATCCTTGTATGCGTGTGAGTGACTGCCATGATAGCATGTTTACCATGAGGCTAACTGCTTATGTGATGTATCTGCCTGAATGCCTGTGGGTGAAGGTTGGATTATCTGAATTGGAATAATGCATTGACTGTGAGTTTTAAGCCCACTTGAGAGTGGCAAACCATCACGTTTTCTAAGCCCACTCGAGGGTGGCAAAATCTGCATTTTTAGTTTACTTGCAAGTAGCAAACCCCTTTCAAAAACCAAACATGAAATGTTTTGTTCCAATTCAGGCGATCTAGCCTATACTTGTATGTTGTGCGCATCACATAGTAAATCTAGGCTAATAACCGGAATAAGAACGCATAATGTTTTCAAAACTCGATATCATGGTTAGTAGAGGCCGATCTTTGATCGGGCGAGCGGGGGTGTTCACGAAGTGACCTTCCCCAATCGTACCCAAGTTCCCGAGCCGAGGTAACTTTGGTGATGACGGACACGTGGCCTTAGGCAAACGAGTCAGGGTTTCTTAAATTTCCCAAAATAAAATATTTAGGTGGCGACTTTGTATCTGGCAAAGCAATCTATGTTTGACACTTCTTTCAAAAAAAATCTATTTTCAAAAATGATTTGCTAGATTTGGACTCTTTGATGATCTATCGGTCTTGCATTGCACTTCGCGAGATTAGATACAGGACCGTGACATTGAGTCCGAACTATAGTGAGCCCAAATGAACAAAACAGGGGGATTTCCCTCCCGGGATGTCTACAATGAGCTGTGTGTTCAGAAATGAAAATTTATGAGTTGCGTGTTCAGAATTTAGAATGAGCTGCGTGCAAATGAAAATGTATGAGCTATGTGTTCAGAATTGAAGTGTGTGAGCTGCATGTTCAAAATGAAATGAATGAGCTGTGTGTTCAGAAATAAAAATTTATGAGCTGCGTGTTCAGAATTTAGAATGAGTTGCGTGCAAATGAAAATGTATGAGTTGCGTGTTTAGAATTGAAATGTGTGAGCTGCGTGTTCAAAATGAAATGAATGAGCTGTGTGCCCGAAATGAGCCGTGTGCCCTGAAATGAGCTGTGTGCCCTGAATTGAGCTGTATGCCCGAAATGAGCTATGTGCTCGAAAAATGAGTTGTGTGCCCAAAATGAGCCGTGTGCCCAAAAAATGAGCTGTGTGCCCCGAAATGAGCCGTGTGCCCAAAAAATGAGCTGTGTGCCCGAAATGAGCCATGTGCTCGAAAAATGTGCTGTGTGCCCTGAAATGAGCTGCGTGCCCGAAATGAGCTGTGTGCCCGAAAAATGAGCTATGTGCCCCCAAGATGAGTTGTGTGCCTAAAATGAGTCGTGTGCCCGAAAAATGAGCTGTGTGCCCCCAAGATGAGTTGTGTGCCCAAAAGAGTTGTGTGCCCAGATAAACAGAGGGCTGTGTTTCGAGCTGCGTGCCGAATAAACAGAATATTGTGTTGTGAGCCGCGTGCCAAATAAACAAAGTGTTGTGTTGTGAGCTGTGTGCCGAATAAACCGAATACTGTGTTATGAGCTGCGTGTTCAGAATGAGCAGTGTGCTGATCTGAGCTATGTGTTCAAAGTGAACAGAATACTGTGTTGACTGTTTCACTGTTTCAGGCCAGAATGGCGATCAGAAGTGCTCTCCCTGAGGACCATTCCCTATCAAAGTTATCTTGGCTATGTTTGCAATGAGGAAAAGTTATGAATATGATCAAGACGAAAAACGGCATTTATGGTTTCTACATGCAGATGTTGCTCCTTGTTAGCATTTCAAGACCTTTGTACTGCAAGTTGAAAGTAAGTGTTCGAAGAACACAATGGAGGGGAGATCCCCGTCAGAATAGAGCGGTTTACCCCCACTCATTCCATGAGGTGCTTTCTAAAGTGCCGCTTTGTTTGTTTATGGCATTCCCTAAGCATCATGCTCTACATTGCTTATAACATGCATCGTATCATCGCACTTATTGCATTTATTTGCATATTATGTTATCTTGTATCGTTTATCCTTTTACGCTGAGCAGCATTTAGGATCGTTGCCCTCTGGGGCTTTCTCAGGTTGCGTTGTGCGTGCACCTGGGCGGTTGTTTTTGGTCCTCTTCTCACATTTTCGGCGTGGTTAGAGTGTTCCTTTCCTTACATGATTTCAGCGTGTTTGGAATTCATCTTAGCTTGCATTGTTATGCATGCTCCTTTCCAAAACACCGGGATATGTCCCTGTGTTTCTCTCTCTTTGGTTAAGAGCATTTGGAATACGTTCCAATGCTTGAGCCATTCCGAAACACCGGGATACGTCCCTATATTTCTCCTTCTTTTTGAAACACCGGGATACGTCCCTATGTTTCTCCCTTTTCGGTTAAGAGCATTTGGAATGCGTTCCAATGCTTGAGCCATTCCAAAACACCAGAATATGTCCCTATGTTTCTCCTTCCTTTCGAAACACCGGGATACATCCCTATGTTTCTCCCTTTTCAGTTAAGAGCATCTGGAATACGTTCCAATGCTTGAGCCATTCCGAAACACCGAGATACGTTCCTATGTTTTTTCTTCTTTTCGAAACACCGGGATACGTCCCTATGTTTCTCCCTTTTCGGTTAAGAGCATTTGGAATACGTTCCAATGCTTGAGCCATTCCGAAACACTGGGATATGTCCCTATGTTTCTCCTTTATTCCAAAACACTGGGATATGTCCCTACGTTTCTCCTCTTTTCCGAAGCACTAGGATATGTCCCTATGTTTCTCCTTTTTTTCGAAACACTGGGATATGTCCCTATGTTTCTCCTTCTTCCCGAAACACTGGGATATGTCCCTATGTTTCTCCCCTCCCACCTGCATTGTCATGCACACTTTATCTGCATTGTTATGCATCCCCTTCGCATTGTTAGGCATCCCCTTCGCATTGTTATGCGTCACACTTAGGTTGCATTGTCATGCATCCCTCAACTTGCGTCATTACGCACTTTTCACTTGCATTGCTATGCATATTCCTAACAATATTGTACCTGTTGAGTTTCTCTCTTTTGCAGGCACGATATTGTATGTACGGTTCATTTGAAGCTGGCGCGACCAGACAAACCGGACAGGTATTGTATGTACTCTGCGTGAGACGTAACGAGAATTGTATAATCCTCTTACATTCTTACTGCATGAAATGTAGTTTGGTTAGCATTCTTGCTTGAAATTGTTGCATTTATTGTGTATATTTGCTTCATTACAGCTGTCTTTGCATGATCATAAGTTATGTTTGGCTTCTTGCATTATCACTTGCATTTTGCCCCTGCCTGCGGGCACATTTCTTTGTTATCTTGCATGTTTGTCTAAGTCTTCGACCTTGTCAAAAATGAGTCGTCTCTGGGCTTTGACATTCACTCCCGTCACTTATGACTTTCGAGTTCTGTCAAAGACGAGCAACTATAGACACCCCATTTTTTACCGACCTTAAGACTCAGACGTCATTGATTGAGCGCTCGGTGATGGTGTATGTTGTGCTCGTTCTGAGGTTTCGGAGTTTCGGCTGAGAGCCTTACCCCCGGACCTTGGGACTCTTTGTGCTTTGCCTCGGCTTGCGAACCAAGTTATGTTTTCTCTTCCCAAAGGGAGGGAGAGGTCTCATAGACCATCTCTCAGTGGCCGTAGGCTACTTTTCGTAGTCGTAGACCACTGTTCCCGTTTGGAGACCAGTTTCCGATTTTCGAAGCCATTAGCCGTGCGCCTCGGTTCGGGACCGCTTAACTTTCTTCGTTTGCTCCGGTTTTTGGCACACACCTTGTTTCCTCTCTCTAGAGGGACACTATGGCCCGGGAGACCACCTTTGTGGTCGCACGCCACTTTCGATGCTTAACGGCCTGTTTTCGGGGCACCCAGCTGTAGACGCGCCTGTGGGCCTCACTACAGTTCGGACTCGATTTGTGTCACAGTTCTTAATCTGAACTAAAGAGTCCAAATCTGGCAAATCGTTTTGAGAAACAGATTTTTGAAAAGAAGTGCCAAACATGGACTGCTTTGCCAGATACAAAGTCGCCACCTAAATATTTTTTATGGGGGAATTTAGGAAACCCTGACTCGGTGCCAAAGGCCACGTGTCCGTCATCACCAAAGTTGCCTCGGCTCGGGAACTTGGATACGATTGGGGAAGGTCAGCTATGAGCACCCCCTCTCGCCCGATCCGAAGATCGGCCTCTACTAACCGTGATATCTTGTTTTGAAAGCATTATGTGTTCTTATTTCGGTTATTAGCCTAGAATCACTATGTTGTGCGCACAGCAAACAAGTATAGACCAAATCGCCTAAATTGGAACAAAACATTGCATGTTCGTTTTGAAGATGTTTTGCTACTCGCAAGTAGGCTAAAATGCAAGTTTTGCCACCCTCGAATGGGCTTTTAGAAAAGATGGTTTTGCCACTTATCTAGTGGGCTTAAAACTCACAGTTTTAATGCGTTATCCCAATTTAGGTAATTCAACCTCCATCCACAGGCACTCAAGCAGTTATATCACATAAGCAGCTAGCCTCATGGTAATCATGCAATTATGGCAACACTCACACGCATGCGGTATGCTAAAGCAAAAGGACTTACAGAGTACTCCAAGCCAAAACAAAAACTAGTTAGTAATCATATGCATGATCCTAGTTCATGTTAAGATGGCTAATGTAACACATGCGAAATGTCACTAGAGTAGGCTCGGCTAGTCTATGAATGACATGTGAAAATGCACAAGTAACATGTATTCAAGTTAGATTTGAGATACTTATGCAGTTAGTATGATGCGCCGAGCCTGGTGCATGCAATACTGATGAATGATGCACGCATGCATAGCATAAAGTATGCTAAAGTAAACATGTCCTAATACTAACCATCAAAAGCAGGTAAGTAAAAGGGAGAAAGAAGTGGGGGTTGGAAGACATACACACACGCACCCACACTTATAACAAATTCACCCTCGCTCGGAGGGACCAAAAGAATAATACAAATTAATTAACCTACAAGCTAATTAATTATTACAGACCAATTAATTAATTAACAAATTAACTAATCTAATGAAAGCAGTAAACGGCCTCGGGAAGAGGGCCCAATGCAATGCGCGCTCGGCTCCGCTCGGAAAGTCACTGCCATGCACAAGTTTGCCTCTGCTTTGACTGTTCTGCTTCTCTGAAAATTGCACAACTTCCAAGGTTGCTTCTCTGAGTGTTGTGGGATACTACCGGCTGAGTGCGATCATCACCGCCCATTTAGAATGGTCATCGGCTAAACATTATGCTCTCGGCCAGACCTGTTTTGCCGGTCGGCACCCAACACTGCCGGCCGGCCGATTCTTCCTGCTGAAACCTGTTTGACAGCAGCAGAGGGCAAAACATGGCATGGCAATGCATTTCAAGCAATGTTTGCACCAACCACACTCCTTATCATGTTTATGATTCAAAGGAGGATGGTGCTTGACCCTCGGACCACCAATCGCGCATTTCAATGCGTGATGGCCCAAGAAACCAAGTTGTGCATTTTGATTTCAAATGACATGCAAACCAATTAAACACATAAAGCCCAACCTCTATCATACTCAATTCAAGAGGCAAAGCATGCATGCTCTATGCAATGCAACCTAGGCATGGAGGCTAAGTATGCAACATGAACATGTGAATATGTATAGCATGCAACAATCATGCAAAATGGAGCAAGGATGTGACAATATGCAAGACAAGCATGCAACATCATGCAAAGATAGACTTAAACTAATATAGGTAGCTCTCAAGCATGCCAAAATCAGTGGCCAAAATGATATAACAAAGGCATGAAAACTCACACACAAGCATGCATGCACAAAGGCCTAAATATGGAGCATAAGCTATCAACTCTTCAAAGCATGAAAAGGGATGGAAAATGCAAGTATGAAAGCATGGAACATGGACTGAAATATGGTCTCCAATGATGCCAAATCATGAGAACAAGCCAAGTAAAGCATGCTAGTGACACACACATCCAAGGCTAACAAGCTAGAATGCAAAGAGGCTATACAAAGCATGGCAAGCATGACCAAAATGACACCAAACAGAACTTAAACATGTTAAAACATGACAAAAAACTTCACAAAGGTAAGCCAAAACATGCAAGCATGGTGGTCCAAATGCAAGATGCCTTTCTAGGCAAAATAAAGGAATGCAAGGCAAGTGTAAGGTGCATGTAAGGGACCATTAAACCAAGCAAGAACAGTAACATGGTATGTCAAATAAGCCCCAAAAAACCATGGAAACAAGGTCCACACATGCTAGAATGGGTTGTTCCTTTGAAAGGCCAACAAGAGGGTTACTCTACACATGCAACAAGGACATTCAACAAGACCAAACCAACTCTGGAAATGGCTTGTGGGGGTCCTAAAACCCACTGAAAAATGCTTGAAACAAGGCTTGAAAGCATGCAAATAGGAGCCCCTTTGGAAGGCCAAAAAGGGCAACAAACAAGGCAACAAGGGAGAGGGTCACCCCTCTCCTTCTTAGGACCTTAAACCACCATCCTCACCACTGAAATCCCTCAAGATTTCAGTGGTGAGGAGGCCCAAACAAGGTGGTCCCGAAGCTCACCAAAAATAGCACAAAATGGGGCCAAACAAGGCCAAAGGGGGGGTAAACGACCCCAAACACAAAAGTGGCCTTAATGAAGTATCTTAAACACAAAAAAATAGAACTTTTTTATGTTATACACAAAGCCCAAATCCACAAGAAAGATAGGCTAAAAACTTGTGCAAAAACAGGGGATAAAAGAGGGTTAAAGGCTCACCCTTGTAGACCAACGAAACCAGCAGCTTCTTGGACAAAAAAACTAGTCCCTTAGCCTCTGAAAATGGCCTCCAAGCTCCTTAGGTTGATGATGGAGGTGTTAGGCTAGGGGTTGGTGTGCAAAGGAGCCAAGAACCAAGCAATTTGGAGCTAAAATGGAGGAGATATGGAGAGAGATATATGTATGGAGCCTTAGACCAATTCTTGGAACCTCTTGAATGGAAGGATAGGCTCTATATTTATAGAGCAAGACAAGGTGCCAAGCTTCTTAGAGAAGCTAACAAAAAAAAGGGGTCAAGGGGGTCAAGCTTCCCTTAGAAGCTTGGAGCAAAAGGGCCAAGAAGGCCAAGCTTCTTGGAGAAGCTAGACAAGGGTTCAAGCTTCTCTTAGAAGCTTGGAGCAAAGAGTTCAAGCTTCTTGGAGAAGCTAGAACAAGGGTGAAAAAGGTGCAAGCTTCTCTTGGAAGCTTAGAAGGGTTCAAGCTTCTTGGAGAAGCTAAAAAATGGATCAAACTTCTTGGAGAAGCTAAAAAAAGGTCAAGCTTCTTGGAGAAGCTAAAAAGGTTCAAGCTTCCTCAAGAAGCTAAAAAAAGGTTCAAAAGGGTCAAGCTTCTTCAAGAAGCTAAAAAAAGGTTCAAGCTTCTTGGAGAAGCTAAAAAAGGGTCAAGCTTCTTGGAGAAGCTAAAAAGGTTCAAGCTTCCTCAAGAAGCTAAAAAAAGGTTCAAGCTTCTTGGAGAAGCTAAAAAAGGGTCAAGCTTCTTGGAGAAGCTAAAAAGGGTCAAAAGGTTCAAGCTTCTTGGAGAAGCTAAAAAAGGGTCAAGCTTCTTGAAGAAGCTAAAAAGGTTCAAGCTTCCTCAAGAAGCTAAAAAAAGGTTTAAGCTTCTTGGCGAAGCTAAAAAAGGGTCAAGCTTCTTGGAGAAGCTAAAAAGGGTCAAAGGGTTCAAGCTTCTTGGAGAAGCTAAAAAAGGGTCAAGCTTTTTGGAGAAGCTAAAAAGGTTCAAGCTTCCTCGAGAAGCTAAAAAAAGGTTCAAACTTCTTGGAGAAGCTAAAAAAGGGTCAAGCTTCTTGGAGAAGCTAAAATGGTTCAAGCTTCCTCAAGAAGCTAAAAAAAAAGGTTCAAAAGGGTCAAGCTCCCTCAAGAAAAGGTCTCGGCCAGGAAAAGTGGCCGATTGATCAGAAACAGTGGTCGGCCGACCAAACACAATGCCGACCGACCATCAATAGTGCCGACCAGCCATAACCAATGGTCGGTGGCAAGGAAACAAGGTCGGTGGCCTCAAGCCATGGCCAGTGAGGTGTGGGGATGGCCTACAAGCTACTTCCCACCCTCAGAAGCAAAACCACAAGTGTTTGATACAAAACCAAACACAAAACAAACAAGTCGAGAGGTCTTGAGGTAAGGCGCATAGCCGAAACCTCCGAGAACTCAAGACGAACACAAACAAGGGAAATCATCGAGTGTTCAAACGATGACGTCCAAGTCTTAAGGACGGTCAAAAATGGGGTGTCTACACCAGCTGCGCGTTTTGACCCCCGAACCCTTGTTTTGCATCTGTCTTGGTTCATTTTTGGCATGGACCTTGTTTTCATTGTTTGGAATGTGGTACAATGATGGGAGACCACCTTTTCTCCTTGGAGACCACTTTTTTACCGCCGCCCAGTTTTCTTGACAGGTAACTGGTCTCCCTCATTTTTGGGCCACATTTGCTGGTCTCCCACCACACCACTAGCTTGCATTCAATGTGGAGACCACCAAATGGGATGGCCAACCACTTTTTGCTGACTTGAACCTTTTGAACTGGTTGGCCGACCAGGGGAAGTGGTCGGCCGACCACTTGAACTGGTTGGCTTGCCTCCCTCAGTTCTGTCTCTGTGAGTTGTTGCTAGCTGTGCCAGCTGGAAGGCACAGAATGGATCATCCATACACGTGTATGGAGGATCTTCAAACTTGTTTTTTAGCTTCTTTGGAAAGCTTTGGACCCCTTTGGCTATAAGAGAGACCCTCTCCCTCATTGGTAAAGGTTCTGAAATTCTCTAAGGCATATACATCTATCTCCCTCTATATCTCTCCCTTTAGGCTTAGAAAATGTGAAGTTTTTGGCCTTTTTCACACCATCTCCTAGCCTAACCCCTCCAACACCAACCTAAGCTTCTTGGAGGCCTTTTTCAGAGGTTGAGGAGCTACATTTTTGGTCTAGAGGCTGCTGGAGTTGCTGAGCTACAAGGGTAACACACTTTTTCCCTTTTAAGGCTTTATTTTGCTTCATCTTTTAGCCATACTTTCAAGCATATTTGAGCTTTGTCATCAACTGAAAAAAGTCTTATTTTGAGGTCCTTAACATGTTTGTTTAAGATCATTTTCCTATTGGGGGTCATCTACCCCCTTGCATGCTTCATTTCACCTTGTTTTGAGCCATGCATTAAGGCCTTTGTTTTGAGCTTTGTTTTCCCTTTTGACCACTGAAATCCAGAGGATTTTCAGTGATTATTATGCATTTTTGAGAACCAAAATCAAAGAGGGGTGACCCTCTCTCTCCTTGTTTTGATTTCTAGCATATTTGGCCTAACAAAGGAGCCCTTATTTGCATGCTTCCAAGCCATGTTTCAGGCCATTTTTGGTGAGTTTTAGGACCTGCATAGGCTCTTTACAAAGCTTGTTTTTCCATATTGGGTGTCCATCTTGCATGTGTAGAATAACCCTCTTCATAGCCTATCAAAGGAGCATGTCATTCTTACATGCATTGACCATGTTTCAATGAGTTTTTGGGCTTTATTTGGCATGTCATACCTTTGAATTTTCCTGGTTTAGTG
Source organism: Camellia sinensis (assembly GCF_055761805.1). Taxonomy (NCBI): domain Eukaryota; kingdom Viridiplantae; phylum Streptophyta; class Magnoliopsida; order Ericales; family Theaceae; genus Camellia; species Camellia sinensis. The sequence goes on from NC_138965.1 coordinate 92,813,774, forward strand.
ACCTCTTGAATTATTCATATACTTGTAGTGTAAACCCTCTTCACTAGCTTGGATTGCATACTATTTTGGTCTTTGATTCTAGCACTTTTTGGCCATGCCTTAAACTAATTTTGTGCATGTTTTGGACTGCCTTAGCTCTATTTTTATGCCTCATGGTCGGATGATGCTTTCTATGCATGGTTGTAGTGTAATACCCTTATCTAGCCTTGAGTTTTGAAGCCTATTGCATGCTTATACTGAGGTGTTTTCATGTTTTGAGGCCATTGAGCATGTCATTTCAAAGCCTATACTTGTGTCATATTCCCATGTTTTCCATTCTTTAAACGTGTTTGAGAGTTGTGCATGAATACCTCATTTATGGACCATTGCATGAGCTTCATTTCTATGCATTTTGGGCCATCATTTTAGGCCATCTTCCCACTATCTTGGATCTGCATAGGGACTGTTTGGGGCTGGTTGGGTCATTTGAGCATTGCTTTGTGTGCCTCTAGTGTAATGCACTTCACTAGTTTCGGTATCCGGGCCATCTAGCATGCATTGTGTGAGGTGTTTACATGATTCAGGACCATCTTGCATGTCATTTTAGAGCTGGAAAATGTGTGATTGTATGCCATATTTCATCCCTTGCCATGCTTTGGTAGAGTTACATTTGGTGCCTTAGGTTTGGTCCCTTGTATTTGTGCATATTTGCATGTGTTTTCGTTGCCTAATTTCATCATGTTTGGCCACTGATTTGAGTGTGGCTGAGGCCCATTCATTTTAGTTTAAGTCCATCTTACATTGTGTATGCCATTTCCATGCTGTTGCATGCTTGATCGTCGCATTGTGTATGCCTTGATTATGCCTTTGTGTATGTCCATCGTCATATGTGAGTTATGTATGCCATATAGCGTCATGTGCATTGAGTGTGCCATTCTTTGTTCATAGCATTACGTATGCTAGTTGCACCTTTGCATGTCATTCCTTGCATGTTTGCATGTCTTAGTTGCATTTTGTTTAGCATTGCATGCTAGTTGTTGCATTGTGTTTGCATGCCATGCCATTCTAATTGTTGCATAGTGTTTGGAGTACGATTTAGTCCAAATACAAGAAACGAGAGACATTTCATACTCAAAGTGACGAAACATGCTTCGATTCCCAGTCGCCGACACTCTTGATTACCCATGATGGAGTTTAGGCCTTATTGTGTTCATTAGTGCATCCATTTCACATTGAGTCATACAATTCGACTCCTCGGCCATCATGCATCGAGATGCGTGATTGGTGGCATGAGGATCGAGGACTACACTCCCTAGAGCTTATGCAATGACGGGGAGAGTGTTCGTGCACACATATGTTGAAAATACTTTGCCATGCCCCTTTTTTGCTCTCTATTGCAGCAAATCGGAAGCCAACAGCAAAAATTGGTCGGTAGTATCCCTACAGCATGGTGGAGTTTCAGCCTTCTGGAGTTTTGTACAGTGTTCTGGGACCAGTTGCAAACAGAGGCAAATCAGGGCGTCACGATGGATTTTTCGACAAGGCGACTTGAGCATGCATGCATTCCTTATCATTCAAGACCGAGCTGAGGCAGTCCATTTCATATGCTTTGCATGCTAGCTTATTTATTTTAGTTAATTTGTTAATTAATTAAGGTTGTGCAATAATTAGTTGTAATTCGTTATTCAGTTGGTTGTGTATTATTTATTCGGACCCTCCGAGGAGGGCAATGTTGTAATAAGTGTGCGTGTGTGTGATGTATGTCTTCCAACCCCACGGCTTTCTCCTTTTTATTTACCAGCTTATGATGGTTAGTTTTAGGGCATGTTTAGATTAGCATCCTTATGCTCGTATGTTTGCATCCATTTATCTGTCTTGCATGCACTAGGCTCGGCGCATCATACTAACTGCATTGTATTTCGATTCCGAGTTGAATACGTGTATCAGTTGTTGCATTTCATATGCCATTTTAGAATAGCCGAGCCTATCTTAATTTCATTTTTGCATGTGCTGCATTAGGCATTTTAGCATAGTTAGGATTCATGCATGATTTCTAATTAGCTTCTTTCTTTGGCTTGGAGTACTCGGTAAGTATTTATGCTTTAGCATCCTTGCTTGCGTGTGAGTGACTGCCATGATAGCATGCTTACCATGAGGTTATTTGCTTATGTGATATAACTGTCTGAATGCCTGTGGGTGAAGGTTGGGTTATTTGAATTGGAACAATTCACCAATTGAGAGTTTTAAGCCCACTTGAGAGTAGCAAAATCATGTTTTCTTAAGCCCACTTGAGGATGGCAAATCCACGTCTTAGCCTACTTGCGAGTAGCACCATCAAACCATCTTTCAAGTAAGCAAACATGAAATGTTTTCTTCCAACCCAAACGATCCAGTCTATACTTGTATGTTGTGTGCATCACATAGTAATTCTAAGCTAATAACTGGAATAAGAGTACATAATGTTTTCAAAACTCGATATCATAGTTAGTAGAGGCCGATCTTTGATTGGGCGAGTGGGGGTGCTCACGAAGTGACCTTCCTCAATCGTACCCAAGTTCCCGAGCCGAGGCAACTTTGGTGATGACGAACACGTGGCCTTAGGCACGAGTCAGGGTTTCCTAAATTCGCCCAAAATAAAATATTTAGGTGGCGACTCTGTATCTGGCAAAGCAGTCCATGTTTGGCACTTCTTTCTTAAAATCAGTTTTTCAAAATGATTTGCCAGATTTGGACTCTTTGATGATTCATCGGTCTTGCATTGCACTCCGTGAGATTAGATACAGGACCGTGACATTGAGTCCAAACTGTAGTAAGCCCCAATGAACAAAACGGGATTCCCTCCCGGGATGTTCAGGCGCGTCTACAGTTTCTGGCGACTCAGCTGGGGAGTTGGGGAACTTGACTCGAACGCATGATATCTTGTTTTGGCTACACTTATGTGTTTTTTTGCATTACATGTGCATTGGTGCGCCTAGGACACCGTGTTTGCCATCTGCTATTCCTGAACGGTCATGGACCGATACTTCATGCACACCCCAGCGAGTCCTACCATGGACCGATACTTCATGCACACCCCAGCGAGTCCTACCATGCCCCTCGCCTCTATCACCACGACCTTGACCTCTTCCTGACATCCTAATAAGGGACAAGAGAACTAATTTAGCACACGAACCCACATGTTCTCACAACTTGCCTCACATGGTTGACCACAATAATCCTATATACTTTTCTACCATACAAACAATTCAATTTCACTCCACATAAGCACTTAGTCACATAAGCTCTTTTGTGATGAAATTTGACCCAGAAAAAAACCAAGAATTCTTAGTAGAATGAGTATTGATCAAGTGCCCTTCTAATGAGACCTCAAGGAATTTAATAGGTGCAAACAACATCCTAAAAGTCCAATCCCATACCCATCTAGTCATATAAACATGTCATCACATAGTCACAAAATACAAGACATCTCCTAATCATGCGAAATGAACCCACTGTGGTAAAACAACCACTTCCCACGAGCCCTAAGTATTCAAACCCGGTAGCTCTGATACCAAGTTGTAACGGCCCCCCAAAAAAAATACAATATGATAACATAGCATCCATTACTCCTTATGACAACCCAAAATAATCTCCCAATGTTTGCATTAAAGATCATGAGGTCGTACAAAATAGTTCCACATGTGAGTATACATTCAATGAATTCTAGCACCTGAATCTATAGCATGTAGAATATTAATCAAAAATAAATAAATGCCCTTGAGGGCTTACAAGTTCCAAGGCTTAAGCCCCATTACACAAAAGATGGTTTCTTGAACTCATACATGTATAGCCCTTGGCTTGCAAAAATAATAATCACAACAAAATAGACCCTTGTGCTCTCACTACAAACACCCACGCCCTAGTTTGGCGAGTTCACCACGTCTTTTCCTACACCAAAATCTCATAGGGTGAGCATAAAGCCCAATAGAGAATCCCTAACAAAGTATATACATTTTATACAAGTTTCAAGGAATGATATACATATGTGTGGACTTGCCTTTTTCTGCACCCCTGCCTTTTGGAAAGGGTTTGAAAAGAAGGCCTCACAATTCGGACTCCTGCGGTTCTGAATCCGGTATCACAAGTGTGATGTGAAACTGATAAACACCAAAGAGTCCAAAATCCGACAAACCTTTTTGGAAAATCGATTTTAAATCAAATAATGCCAAAATTGGACTTCTTTGCCAGATATAGAGTCGCCACCTGAATATTTTATTTTTTGGAAAATTTAGGAAACCCTGACTCGTGCCAAAGGCCATGTGTCCGTCATCACCAAAGTTGCCTCGGCTCGGGAATTTAGGTACGAGAGGGGAAGGTCCTGAAATGAGTACCCTCGCTCGCCCGATCAAAGATCTGCCTTTACTAACCATGATATGATGTTTTATAAACATTATGTGTTCTTATTCCAGTTATTAGCTAACATTACTATGTGATGCGCACAAGTAAGCATAGACTAGTCGCAAGACTTGGAACAATTCAACTCATGTTTGTTTGCGAAAATGGTTTGAATTTGCCACCTCAAGTGGGCTTAAAGATGCGGATTTGCCACCAAACATAGTGGGCTTAAAACGCACACTTGTTGAATTGTTCCAATTCAAACAACAAGCCTTCATCCACAGGCATTTATGCAGTTTAGCATTTAAGCATATAGCCTCATGGCAAGAATGCTAATCATGGCATCATGGCGATCACACTCATGCAACTATGCTAAAGCATAAAACTCACCGAGTACTCCAAGCCAAAACAGAAACTAGTTAGAAAGATGCATGATCTTAACAATACAAGATGTCTAATGCAGCACATGTAATAATGCAATTAATAGGCTCAGCTACTAATGTGACATATGAAACAATTTGATAACATGCGGTTAAACACGTATTCAAAGAAGATATTGAAATGACGATGCAATTTGAATGATGCGCCGAGCCTCGGTGCATGCAATACGAATGACTGGATGCAAACATGAAAGCATAAGGTATGCTAATCGAGAATGTCCCTAATCTAACCATCGAAAGCGATTAAATAAAAGGGAGAAAGGCGTGGGGCTGGAAGACATACACACACGCACGCACGCACAGTTATTACAACATTATGCCCTCGCAAAGGAGGATCCGAATGAATAAGCTAAGCTACACTAAGCTACGCTAACTATTACAACACAATATGAATTAACTAACTATTCTAAGCTAATTAAATATTACAAACCAAATTAATTAGCTAAACACTTAACTAACTAATTACAAAGCAATTAATCTAATTAATTACAACATGAATTAACTAGCTAATCTACTTGAATAATTACATCACTTACAACAATTAGCTACAACTAACTAACTAACTAAGCAAAGCAACTAAAAGGCCTCGGGAAATGAGGGATGCATGCATGCTCGATATTCCACCCGAATGGCCACTGTTTTGCTGCTACAAGCCTCTGTTGCACAGAAGCACTTACACTTTCCTCTTCTCTAGATCACATCTGTTTTACCTCAGGAACAATCTGCTGAATTTCATTGGTGGCTGACAGGGGGGTCAGTTGGCCGCTGCTGATGGTCGGTTGGCCAACAAAGGTGGCCGGTCGGCTGCTGATGGTGGCCGGTCGGCCACTAGTGGTGGTTGTCGGCCACCACTGGTTTGGACTTCCCTGTTGCAACAGAGAGCATAACAGAGCAAAATAGTGTACTTTTGCAGGTTTGTTTGTACTGTTTACACTCCTTATCATCACACAAGCTCAAATGAAAGAAACTCTTGGCCCTCAAACCATCAATCAAGCAATTTCCATGCATGATGGCCAAAGAACCAAGTTTGTACAAGTTTAATGAGTGCAAAACAAGACTCAAAAAGACCACCACCCCATCATGCATGATCAAGGGTGATGGTGACCAAAGAAAGTGGCGCATTTCATCACTTTTGTGTATGAAATGTCCAATTTTCCTTATGTTCAAATTAACGTCCAAGAACACATGCAATGCAACACAAAAGATGCTTATCTTGCCTCTTTTACTTGTTCATTTTGTTTACTCATTTTACATTATCGATTCATTCTTTAATCGATTAAGTCCAAAAGTGAGTGTCCTCTAATGGAAAGATGGCTTAAACAACAAGTTGCTTTAAGTATGAAAGAGGCATTACACTGTTGGTAATGAACCCCCTAAGGGATTAAACCATTAGGTGCAACACCTCTATTTCACACTTAGGCAAACAAGGGGTTTAAAACCACTTTCAAAGAAAACAAAAGAGTAAAGAATGGAAGGAGGTTGCCGAGATTTTAAGTGCTGAAATGAAGTGATAAAAGCACTGAAAACATGCTATTAACTCAAAAGAATGATGATTAAAGCATTAAAACATCAAGCTAGTGGGGGAATTAACACTACAACTATGCAATACAAGGCTCAGATGAAATAACCAACCCAAAAAAGAGCCAAACAGATCAAAATAAAGGCAAAAACATGCTGGACTAGAGTTAAGTTAAGCTAAAAAAAACATGCTAACGCACAAAGCTAACTAGGCATGCAAACAAGACACATAGAGGGGAGACTAACCCCTTCAATTTTGGACTTTAAAAGTTAACTTTTACCACTGAAAAACCTCTGAGATTTACTGGTTAAAAGGTTCAAAAAAAGTTGGTTTGAAAGTGATGAATAATAGCACAAAAGCTTAACAAACAAAGAGACAAGAAGGGTGGACTACCCCGTAACACAAAATAGCCTCAAACTACTTAACTAATTATTACAACACTTGAAATGAATTAACTAACTATTCTAAGCTAATTAAGTATTACAACACAAACTAATTAGCTACAACTAATTAATTTACAACAACTGAACAATTGATTGCTAATTAAACTAAGTAACTAGCTAACTAGTCCAGGAAAGCGAGGGAGGCCCATGCATGCTCGGTTTCTACCCGAAGAACATCCGTTGTTTGCCTTTGAAAACCTCTGTTTGCACAACCTTTGCACTATTTCCTTCTCGAGATTAACTATGCAATACTTCACAAGCACTCTGCCCAAAAATCACTGGTGGCGGGCAGGCCACCACTGAAGGGTTGTCGTCCAACACTGGGGGGTTGCCGACCAGTACCAGTGGCTGGCAGGCCACTGATGAGACACCATTTTTGCTGCAACAAAGAGAGAAAATAGGGCAAAGAAAGGGTATTCTCACAGGTTGTTTGTACTCTGCATCCCTCCTTATCATCAAGACAATCTCAAAGGAGTGATAAACTTTATTCCAAAACCATCAATCAAGCAATTTCATTGCATGATGGCCAAAGATCCAAGTTGTAAAATTTCAATAAATGCACAAACATAACCAACAAGACCATCACCCTATCATACATGATCAAGGGCAAGGGAGACTTAGGAAATTTGGCACAATTCATCACTTTGAGTATGAAATGTCCCAATTTTCCTTGTGTTCAATTAACGTCCGATTGAACACCTCAAAACAAGACCAATTTCTTATCTGGCACACTTTTAGTTTCAACTTGTTTACCCATGTAAATTACCTTTCCATTCTTTAACCAATTAAGTCCATTGGTGATTTGTCCTCTAATGGAAAGAGGGCTCAAACCACAAGTTTCTTTGAGCATGAAATAGGTATCATATTGTTGGTAATGAACTCCCTAAGGGATTAAACCATTAGGTATAGCACCTCCATTTCACACTTAGGCAAACAAGTGGCTTGAAACCACTTTCAAAGCAAAACAAAAGAGTGAAGAAATGAGGGGGATTGCAGAGATTATAAGTGTTGAAATGTGGTGGGAAAAGCACTAAAACATGCAATCAACTCAAACAAGTGGTGCCTAAAGGCCTAAAACACCTAGCTTGTGAGGACTATTGCACTACAACTATGAAATACAAGACCCAAATGACTTAACCAGCCAAAAACAGAGTTACAATAGTCCAAAAAAGAGCCTAAATCATGCTGGAATTAAGCTACAAATTGCTAGAAAAAATAGGCTAACACATAGAGCTATCTAGGCTAGCAAACAAGACACAAGGAGAGGAGGCTAACCTCTCCAATTTTGGACTTCAAACATGTTTTTTGCCACTAAAAATTAGTGTTTAAAATCTCAAAAAAAGATAATGCAAAGGTGGGAAACACAAGGGTAAATGCCTTGAGAGCAAGGTATAAAGAAGGGTGAACCACCCCACAACCTTATTGGCCTTAAAACCACAATTTTCAGCCCAAAAATATAGGTTTTATACAGTAGTGGGAAAAGATAAGAAAAACAAGTATGCAAAATAAGTTTTAAAGGGGAGTATTATACCTCTTGAAGAAAAGAACAATTTTTGGCAACAATTCAAGCCAAAACGACATTCTAAACCTTCAAGAAGGCCTCAAGGAATCTCAGCTCAAAGATGAAGAACTTTTGTTCAGGAGGTATAGGAAAAAGTGTAGTATATCTCAGCTAATGTGCACAATTTTGCAAGAGAGAGAGAGAAATGTAAAGAGAGAGAGAGAGAGAGAGAGAGAGAGAGAACCTAAGGTCGAAATATAGAAAACAAGAGCCTAAGGTCGAAATATCAACAAATGGACAGTTGGAACTTTGTGGAAACGGGTGGAGAAAAATATCTGTAGAAATTTTGAATTTTTAACATTGGTGGCCGACAGGCCATCACTGGTGGACGGCTAGACACTCAAAAGGTTGGAAAAACACACAAAAAAAAAAAAGGACAAAAGCTTCACCAATGGCCAGCACAACACCACTGGTGGCCAGCAGGCCACATCCAATGCCGGCCACAAAAATTTGCTTCCCAGGCCCGACTTCAAACAAGCATATCTCTCTCATCCGGACTTCATTGCAAGTCATTATTGAGTCCAAATTGAAGCCCAAGAAGTATAATTTCCAATGGAGGTTGCCTCACATCTAAATTCTAAGTGTCCAAAGAGATATGCCTATTTTAGTGAAGGCTACTCAGTTTTTGTCCTAACCGGATTCATGCCTAACTTCTCCCAAACTAGTTTTCTTCCCTCCTCTCCTATTTTCTTTAACTCCAAACCTAAAAATATGATGTTTTGAAAGATTTTTAAAAGATTTCACCTCTCTTTCATTTATTTCCACTTTGTCCTTGCTCGGTTTATCGAAAAGTGTAATTTTTAACAAAATGTGAGCCTCAGAACATCGTAGAAGCATTTTCAAAAAAATATTTTGAAAGAGAGGGTTTTAAGGTCTAAAATAATTTTGATCAAAAACGTTTTGGTCCCAAAATGGGGTGCAAGGTTGGGATTTGGAGCTCTTCTTGTTGAAGAAATTGAGCAATTGCACAACATAACCTTCATCCTCGAGTAATCAACCTGAGGCACCCAAGTCTGAAGGGCGGTCAAAAATGGGGTGTCTACACACCGAGAAAAGGAAGAATACCAGTGGAGAGAGTGGTGTAAGAGGTTCGTTCGTCGTCTCTAGAAAGATGATCCAACTCACTATTACCAAACTCTTTATTCCCTTCTCCGCATATTCAAAATTGCTCTGAGATCGATCTGAGACCGATCTGAGAAATAAAGCACAGCCTCTCTTGAGATCACTTCCTCTGTGATCGAAACCAATCCCTCTTCTCTCTTTGGAATCTGCCAGAGCTTCAATGCCTCAGAGATTCAAAACGATAACACAGAGAACAAAGGATGAATCGAGAGAGAGAGAGAGAGAGAGAGAGAGAGAGAGAGAGAGAGTGGAGCTTCAGAGTTTCAAATTAAAATTGCTATGATGAATCTGTATGAATCTCAAACAAAATCGCTCTAAATCAAAATCACTCTTAAGGGTTTAGAAGCAATTGGGGATGAGCAAGAGAGAGGTGTGAGGAATGTGAAGGTGTGAGATTCAAAATAAGGGTTTACACAGCTTTAACAACTATTCTCATATTCAAAATAGGCACGTGTCGCACAACGTATTTGGAGGCATTTTTAAACGCCTTCTATTCCATAACGGTGTCGTTTTATTAGAGGAATATGCGACGTTTTTATAAAACGTCTTTAAATATTAATAAAAGTGGCATTTAAAAAAACGCCGTTAAAAAAACTTCGCCTAAACCCATTTTTCCTATAGTGAGTAAGGGGAAATTGTATAGATGCACATTGTACACTCCTAAAAGGTGACATTGTAGCAACAATAATGCTTAATAGTTCAAATTTTCATAACCCAAATGGCTCGAATGCCTCAAAATGATATCGTTTTAAGGGTAAAATGATGTTGTTTTAAGCCATTCGGACCACACAAATTCAAGCTAGCAACCACTATTGTTATAGTAAATACTACGTTAGTTTCACTACTACAAAAGCAATTAAAGATCACACGTTGACAAATAAAAAGATCTCACTTTTATTGGAAGTGTGATAAAAAAAAATTAGATTGATATTTTAATCACACTTGATTTGATTAAGTGTGACAATATTTATTTTTTATCTCACTTTTCAATTAAGTGTAATTATATATATATTTTTTAATCACACTTTCTGATTAACATGTGATTAAAGATCACATAAGAAGAATTAAAAATATCTCACTTTTATTAAAAGTGTGATTAAAAAAATTAAAATAATTTTTCAATCACACTTAATTTAATGAATGAGATAATATTTTTTTTAACCACACATTTTAAACAAATGTGATTATATATATTTATACAAGATCTAAACCTTAACTTAACCCCCCTAACCTTATATATATATATATATATATATATAATATAGGAGGCAGGTTTTTGAAAATGTCCAAAATGTATCAGAGATACATTTGGTTTTAACGGTCAAGATGACTCCTAAGTACATAAACATTTAGATCAATGGTCTATATACATTTAGTTCCTGCCCGTTTGAGCTCATCTCTCCCTCTCTCCCATGTTCTCTGTCACATTGTCTCTCACATTCTCACAAAATAGCCCACTGCTGCTCATCACCACAGCCACGTTCTCTTCAACAAAAACCCAACCCTTCGATACCCACCCTCCCTATTCGCTACGCTACTCCTCCTTCCCTTACAACCCTTTGAACTCGGCTCCCTTCGCTAGCCATGCTGCTCTCGCAAGGTAAGATTGAGCCTTTTCACTCGATTTCTGCCTCTTCCTTTCACTCTCTGTGTTTTTTTTCTCACTAATTTCCCTTGCTGCAATTTGGCTTGCTGCAGTTCTAACCCCACTGTCGTCTTCACGAACATAGGTATTTTATCCCAATTTCGGGCTTGTTGCAGTTCTTTATTTTACATTCGTTTCAAGTTATATACATTGGGTTTGATTGGTGTGATTTGGGTTTGATATTTTTTACCCTTCTCTCTCTGTTCTTCTTCTTCATTTCATGAATACATAGTAAGGAGATCGTAATTACAGACTTCACATATTAAAGTTTTGTTTATTAATTATTTGAATTTTGAAGTTTGTTTTTAGAATTTACATGTTTTGTATTGAATTTTAAGTATGTGATCGATTTAAAGCAATTTCATGTTTTTTTTTTTATGTGTGTGTGTATATAATTTATTATTTCCTGCCAAAATTTTTTTTTCTGTTTGTTTAATACATGGATTTTAGGTTTGTGGGTATTTATAGATGTTATAAATATGGTTAGATTTTTGTTCGCTGTCGCCCATCTTTGTCGTGTTTGCTAGTGTTGGCTGTTTCTGGTGTTTTCTACTAATTTGTGATTTGTTTCAAGGTGTGAGTGGCAATTTGGATGAAATCTTCATATCAGTGGAGCTTCATTCTCAGTTAAATGGAGTTGTTTTCAATTTTTAATAACTCAGGAGTTGTCTTGGGTCTTCATTCTCTGTTTTGCTATTTTTTGCTGATGTTATGTGCTGTTTTGCTGGGTTTTTTGCTCTGGTTTTTGGGTTTTTTTTGCTCTGTTCTATTTGATTATGTTACTGGTGGTGTGGTGGTTTTGAGTTACTATTGCTGTTGTTGAGTTGCTTGCTGTTGTGGTTGCTGTGCTGCTATTGGCGGTTCATTAGGCTTTGAGTTGTTGTTGCTGTTGTTGAATTGTTTGCTTTTTAGGTATTATAAGTGCTTTGAGTTTTAATTATATATCAATTTCTATAGCTATCTCTACATCTATGTAAATTCCTACTATATACAGGTTCAATTTTTTCGAGATTGAAATGTTAGCGTTGCAATCCACGATGAACGGGACCTTAATGTCCTCTGTGTTCATTGGGTAAGTCCACTTATCAAACTTCTTTGCTTATTAAATTTATTTCTTTTTATTCTGTTAATAAATTTTATTTCTTTTTCAAAAGGAAAAAGAAAACGCAAAGGTGTCTTAACAAAAAAGAAAATGAAAGCCACGCAGGAATGGGAACACAAAATGTATCACAAATGGTATGGTTCTTCAATCATTACTTTTTGGTTCTTCAATCATTATATTTTGGAGCATGCATAACCTATTTTAGTGTAAAGTTTCTAAAGATGAGCATGGTTCTTTTCTACTAAATGATTTTATAAATTTTATCTATAAATTTTTCTTGTAAACTGAAAGTGTATTTTTGTAGTTGCTATGGTCCATTTCTTATTCTCTCTCTCTCTCTCTCTCTCTCTCTCTCTCTCTCTCTCTCTCTCTCTATTTTTTTTTCTTTTTCTTCAGGATCGCTGAATCTCATTTGTGATTGGTAGCAGTAGGCCAATACAGGTGTGCTTTGTTTGGTGTATATAACTTACTGTGAATATATCTTTGCTTATGCTCTACAAAATTGAAGACTCTTATGAAATAGTTTTAATTGAGTGTGACATAGTTTTTAAAATTTCTTATTGTTGACATAAATTGAAAAACTTCATTTTTTCTATAAAATTTTGTAGTGCTTCCAATATCAGGTAATCCATTATATTGTCATTGTTAACTTAGTTTTAGTTGCCAAATCCTTGGACACATTATTTGGAGTTTGGATTTACAGAAAAACAAGAAGCATGAAGGGAGAAGTGGAGATGAAAATGGGAACATGGTGGATACATCTATTTTGAATTGGAAGAATTAGTTTCTGCTTGCTTAGATGGAAATTGTCATTACTCAGTTTCATTTTGCATGTTCTGATTTGAATTTCTTAAGCAAAATAAGTTTTGAATTTTGGATTTGATTGTTTTAGCCATGAGCACCTTATTACAAACTGTCATAGGCTGCTTCTTTTTCTTCTTCTTTTTTTTTTCTTATTTTTTTTTAAAAAAAAACAGCATGCTCTATTGGTTTTGGTTAACACTCGCTTTTTCTCTCATTCTTTCACACATAAAGCCTAATGGGTTTTTGTCACTTTTTTTTGTTTTTTTTTTAAACCAGCGTTCTGTTTTTGGTTTGGTTAGCCCTCTCTTTTTCTAATTATTTCACACATGAAGTCTATTGGGTTTTTGTCACTACATGCACAATTGAATGCTGATTTTTAATCAATACATATGCTGATTTTTCATGGGTAAATTGTATTGATATTTGATAGCCTGAAGAGTGGTGGTTTTTCTGGGACATATTATTGCTGGGACTAATAAGAAGACTTGGGAGTAGTTGCATTTTACATTGAGGTTGGTCTGAGAATTTTGTTTTGTCAGAATTATATTTCTTGGGCTATGTTTTATTAGATTGAATTGTTCTTTTATCTAACAGTTACCATAAAGTTACACTCTATCTATAAGTCATTGGTTTAAGTTTGGATTAGAATATATTTGGGAATGGCTTTAGTCACAAGTAAATTACCTATTGGATGGCTTTGGAAGCCTTTTACTTTGGCCATTTTTTGAAACAATTTTGATTTCTTTGTTAATATTTTCCATTTAAAGTATATATGGAAGTGCCTTTCTCTCTTTAATAATTAGTTTTCCTAAATTTCAGTTTGTTTCTTTCCGCCATTTTCATGTTGTGTTGTGTCTTTTTGTTGTAGGTCATCAATTTATGGGTTTTCGATATAATCAAAGGTATAAACTCTAAGCGATTTTTTTGTTTTTTATTATATCTGTTTCATTACTCAAAATTTTAGAAAATTTATTTTTTTGGGGTCTATTACGTATTGGGTCTTTTGTTGGATCTTTTGATATTTTGTACTTTTTTTTCCCCTCCACCCCTCTCTTCCTCTTCTCTCGTTAATCTTTCTTTCTTTTGAATTTATTTGGGTTTTTGGTTTATATCCATTTTATTTACAGAGAAACTATAAATTGCAAACGTTTTTTTCCCTTCCCTTTCTCTATCACATTTGTTTTAATCCCCATTGGAATAAAAGCTAACAAAATCATAGTGTATTGCTTTTGTTGTCTCATTGTTCTTCCTACATGTGAGCTCATTTTTTTCAAAATATGATTCAATTGGTAAGAGAAAATATGCGTTCTTATTTTTTATCAAGTGCTTTAGAGAAGATAGTAAAAGTAGATGAGGAAAAATGTGAAGAACATGGGAGCAGGTACCACAAGAATTAACATATTTTTTAGCAGTTAGAAAGTTCATTGCTTACTATGTAACGTGATTTGGAAATAGCCAAACATTAGTTATTTTTTATTTTAAAATGACTTTAATCCATCTGACTTATTCTTTTCGAATCCTTTTAATTTGGCTATTTTTTAGGGATTTTTTTTTTTTTTAGAGAGAGTAAATTTCGCCATTTAAGTGGTCTTTATATGGGAGTGCTTTGTGGTTAAAAAAATTATAGCAGTGCTTTTTTTTTCTCTATTTTTCTCACTATATTTCGGGTTTATAATTTGCAAAGAACTGTTAAAATGTGATTGGCAGTAGTAGCATTAGGAGGTGTACATTGTTTGGTGAGATTGTAGAGCACTAACTAATGTGCATTTTAATTTTAATTTTTTTGAATTGCAGAGTATTGGTTGGTGTCCATTTTAATTTTAATATTTTTATATCGCAGCGTATTGGTTGGTGTGCATTGTTTGGTGTTTAGTTTTAATTTTTGTGGGATTGCAAAACACTTGCTGGTGTGCTTTATCTGGTGTTTAGTATTTTTTTTTTTTGGGATTATAAAGCGTTAACATGTGTACAATAGCTTTGGTTTGTGTGCTTTGTTTAGCAGGCGATTTACACTTCAGTGTTGATGTGAAGCTTACACTTTGGTTTTTGTTAATAGAAACCAAATGTCTATAATAAAATCAAAATATATTCTTAAGTTTTATTGGGCGTGCCTTCAGGCACAGGCTATCAATAAAGTTTTATATTCTTAAGTTTTATTGGGCGTGTTTATAATAAAGTTTTATTTTTTCACTTTTCTCTATCCTCACTTAATAACTAGCATGTTATCAATCACCTACAAAGCATACAACTAACTAATACCTTTTTCTTTTCTTTTTTTTAGTAGGCAGGTCAATTAATTGGTTTGAGGCAAAGGTGGTGTTAGGTATGAGGTGAGGAAAAGCCGCGAATTTCATGTAATGATTTTTTGAAATGGTTTAGATTTTAGAAACCCCTCATCATGTAATGATTTTTTAAAATGTGTTAGATTTAAATGTGTTTCTAAATGGTTTTGATTTCAAAAATATGAAAATGATAAATGAACCAACGCAATTATTATAATGGGTTTCTAAATGAGTTTCTAAAATCAATTTTCATGTACTGATTTTCGGAAACCTATCTTTATTTTGTTTAATTTAGTTCCCCTATGTAACTATTCTATTTATATCATTTGGAGTATTAATTTCTCATTCTCTTTCTAACTGTTCTGTTTCATTCAGTTTCATTCTCTCTTTCATTTTTCAGTTGTGGTAAGTATCTTTTATAAGTATTTGATTGTGATCTTTGTTTAAAAAAATAGTACAGTTAATTTTATTTAATGAACCTTAGGTTTAATTTTAGTTAGATTTGTCCATTAACATTGATTTCAAGTTTGATTCTTTTTTTGTTGCCTACTAATTGTTATACATAATGCTTCAACTGGAAAATGAGATATGCATTATCACAAGGATAGAAACTCAAAGGAGCATGATCATCCAAAAAAGGATCTTCACACAAGGTAAGCTTTAATTGTTTTAAAATTTAATTTTGTTTGGTTTTATAGCTTGCAAAAATTCTTCTTCCTTATAACAAGACTCTTAGTCTTAATAAAATTTGAGTTTAATTATTCGCTCCCTTTACAAAATTTGAGTTTAATTCTATTTGGAGGTTTGTATGATTTATTTGTTTTTCTATTCATTTGTTTACTTTAATAATGCATACATATGTCCATTCTCACTTCACCATTGAATGACATAATTCAGTTGACCATAATAGTTATGTTTAATTCTTCTTAATTCATAGCTATTGATTTTTGTATTTCTCATATGTATTTTGATGCGATTTTTCATGTTACAGTTTCTTTTTATGCAATTATTCTTCATTACAATTTCTTTCGATTTCTCATATGTATTTTGATGTAATTTTTCATAGCTATTGATTTTTTAAAGCGGATTTAAACGAGTGATTTTATTACAGGTGACTGATCCATATTAGAAACGTTGGGTTACGTTGCTTCTACATGTGTGTCGTTGGTTGGCTCTCTCATTCTAAACAAAATGATTATTTTTATTTTTATTTATTTTTTATTTTTTTGGGTTAGCTAGGATGATTGTTTTGTACCAAGTTTTGTACCAAAATATTTATTGACCTTTATTTGAAGGCACTGAAATTTGAAAAAGCAAAAACGTTACCAGTTATGATACTAATTCAATAATGTTTTCTTATTGAAGGTTATCCCATTCTAACTTGCTATAGTGTATATATGTGTTATTTTGACGTGGATAAAAATCTAAAATTTGCTATTTGGACTTTAAGTTTAGCAAATATTTCTAGATTCTTTGCTTATGTTACATTGAAATATATAATTCATTTTTTGGACTTTAATTTTAAAATTTGTTATTTGAAATTTATAAATGCTTTCGCTAATTTAATGTGTAGAAACAATTTCAGTTTCTTATAGGTGAAGTTTTAAATTGGAGTAATATTCAGTGTTTGGTTTGAGTTTTCTGAATTAAGTTTTTTGAAAATTGACTTTTTTAATTTTTGTGTTTTTTTATTTTTAATGAATATTTTTTAAATTTTAAACCTTTTTTTTTTTACTTTTTTAGATACACCTTACTTAAATATATCTAAAAAGTAAAAAATTTGTGAAAAAATATTTTAAAAAAATTAATAAATACATAAAAATAAAAAAATGTACTAAATTCTTGTATTTTTTTGTATTTTTGGTAGTTTGTGAATTTTTAAAAGATTTTTTTTACAATTTTTTTATTTTTTAGTTGTAGGTATGTCTAAAAAGAAAAAAAATTTCTTAAAATATTTTAAAAATTCAATAAAAATAAAAAAATACAAAAAATAAGAAATTAAAATTTTTAAAAAATATTTTTTAAAGAATAAAACAAACAAAGTAATTATTATTTTAAATTGATTTATTATCACTAAATTTCGTAACACGTGATATCAAAAAAAATTGTTATCAGTGCACGGGTTATCTCTGGTGTGTGTATATATATTATACAGAGGGTAGACCCTACCCTTACACTCCCTCTCACTCCTCTCTCTTTTTTTTTTTTTTTTTTTTTTTTTTTTTTCAATGTAGTCGCCTCTGGTGGCGCCACCGGCAACCACCACTGTCGCCGCCACGACCGCCTCCTCCCTTACCGCCCTCTCTCTCTTCTCCTATTCTCTTCAGCGATCTTCATCGGTCGTCTACTTCGTCTTCTCCACTCTTGTCATCAATTCCAAAACCCTAAACCTACCTTCGATCTTCTCCAATCCCTCCACAAGCCATATGTTCGAATCCAGACCCTACACTCCCCTCAACTGTTTCAGAACTGTTTCAGAACCTTTGTCTACAAAGGACTACCGCTGGACTCATCAGAACGACGATCTCGAATAGGCTGATTGCAATGAGAAAGATCAGGCGGCGAGGCACATTAATGCGTTAGAAACAAAATCGGAAGATGGACAGTTCATCTTTGCCCTAATTTTTCTCTCCATTTTATGCGGTGCATTTAGGTGAGGAAAAAAATTACCTCCATGAACATTAATTTATTCATGTGCATTTTCAATTTTTAGAGAATCATTTTTGTTCGTGCTCATTTTAAGAAACATTGAGAAAAGAAGAAGAGAGAGATAGATAAATAAATAAAATAAAATATTCATACATTATCATCTATCATGTATATTTCTATCTTTGGAGAACCATTTGTGGCAGTATTTTTTACATTTAAATCATAAACATTTTAAATTAATTAATATACATTATACTTCATTTGTTTTAAGTTTTATTCAATATAAGTGCTGGCTAGTAAGGAGAAGATAAGGATGGCTGGGGAGTTGAGGTTTCCTTCTATTATTGTAGAAGGTGATTTGCAGGGTGTGGTGGATATGTTTAATGTCAATAGCGAAATGGACCAGACTGTGGCTATTATTCTTGATGATATGATTCAACCTTGGAGTTTGTTGAAGGATTGCAGGATCTACTTTGTTAGGAGGGCTGGAGTAAGGCCCATTTGGTGGCTAGATTTGGGGTTAATGGGGGTGGGGAAGTATTGTATTTGAGTTAATGGTTATTTATCAAAAAGAAAAAAGAAAAAAGAAAAAAAAAAAAAGGGTATTTGGGCTAATGGTTTATTGCAATGGTGTAAATGTTTTCAATTGATTACTGCTTTTAATATTCTGTCAGGGGGGGAAAAAAAAAATCTCACATTACCTTCATGGGGACCTTTTGTTGTAAGTCTGAGATGCATTTTTGGGAATCTTCTATCATCTAGCATTTGTTTTTCCAAAATAAAACCACCTTCAATCAAGTGGAAAGGAGCATTTTTTAATACAATCCAAGAACAAATGTAAGAATGTGTTGAAGTTGAACAATAAAAAAGTGACATGGAAAAGCAACTTTACATTTTTGCATTTTCAAGTTAATCATGTCATTTCTTTCTAATTGTTTTACATATTATGAAAGTCAAATCTAAACTTCTACATTCATCTTAGGACATGGAATCTAACAGAGATTCTTTATCTCTTCCCTAAAGTAGGCATGTATCTTTATGGATAATTTAAGCCTTTGAGGTGTAAAAAATAGAAATAAATAAATAAAATAATCTTAAAATCAATAAATAAAATAATCTTAAAACATGAAGTATCTAACAATTATACTCAACAATTACATTAGATCACTCAGGTTTTTGGTTGGGGAAGCATCGAATCCCTCAATTACATTGAATCACAATAGAGAGTAGCTAGAAAGCACACACTAACCTAATCAGAATGCTTCTGGCTGTTGAAGATGCTAATTTTCACATCTAACCTATTCTAAATTAATGTAAATTCTGTTAGGCAACACAGTTTACTCTTGCAACACAAAAGATGAAGCTAAAACCAAAAAAAAAAGAAGAAGAAGAAGAAGAGAAGAAACGATCAATTTATTCGTATATAATTCTTCAAACTAGGAAAAGTGTTTCATAACTCTTCATTTTCAGAATTGGCCTCCTGCTAATGTACAATAAAACCTATCTCTGCAGTAGACTGGCCTTCCATCAGCAGCTTCAGCAGCAGCTGCTGCTAGATCATCATCAGACTTCACCTCCACTGGTAATCTTAGCAGCTCATCGTTTCTATTTATTTATATAGACATATCTGTCCTACAGTTGTTACCTATTCAACTTTGATTTTTTCTTTTTTTAAACAGAAGAGACCATAGATGCTCTTAGCAAGTTGCTTGACTTTAAGACTTGTATATAGAGATTCCAATAATTGACTTGAAGCTTTAACTTCCTTCGAATCAACTACCAACCATCTCTGCTTTATTGTGAGAATCATGGTAGCAATGATGACACACATACATGGATCTGTTTAAGCTGCCCCTGTTTGGCCATTGAAAAAGCATTTGCCAAACGCCACTTAACATAGTACTTTATTATTTATTCATCTCGTATTATTCATCTATTTTTAGCAAATTACAGCGGCATATTGCAAAGTGGGTTTGCTATGTTCACACATAATGCTCTATCAGATTATATCCCAATTATCCTTTATCCTGATGTCTCAAATTATTTTAACTACATCATGAGTTTCTCTAAACATGATAAGGCGAGAGAATTGGTGACTGGGGATTTGATCTATGTTTTATCATTATAAGTGTTTCAAAACTATCGTTAAAAAAAATAAAAAATAAATAAATAAATAAATAAATTTATTTTGTCATTAAGATTTGTTAGAATGGACTACTCCATTTCGAGAGGAGTTATTTTGTATTCTTGAGATAATATCCTATACTTTTTAAGAATAATATGATTACATAAGTACATTATGTGTCTAAATAAAAGAATTTACAGGATCATGCGAATTTTGAAGATGTTAGACATTGCCTAGGAACATGTCATAACCTTTTCCATTATAACTGAAGCAAAAATGCTAGAGGCCAAGAAACCAACTTTGGAAAAATAGAAAGAAAAATTTGTATGGCTTAGATTTAACACTTGTATTGTAAGTCCACACTTGAAATAAATTTTTCTTTGTATTTTTTATTTTTTATTTTTGTTGGCAATTAGTTTCTTGATCTCTAACATTATTATAAATGGAGTGGATCCAACTATAAAGAATGTGTTGGTGGGAGTTGAACATTCGGCATTTTTTCTTTTTATTTTTTTGGTTGAGTTCTTAGCTTGGTCACTTCAAATGTTTCAAAGGATTTTGCATGTAAGGCAAAAGAAGCTAGTTTACATCATCTTTGATTGAACTACAAATGAATTTGCATTGGACCTTACTCTGATGTTGATTTGTAAGAGCAATCCTTCACAACTTTTTTCTTTGAATTCAAATTTGTAGTTAAAAAAATAAATTAAAAAATTATCTTTTCTTGAAACTTATGGTAAATTAAAAAATAATGTTTTTATGAAATTAAGAATGAATCAAATCATTAAATTTTAAGAATTATATTTTGTTCAAATTTAAAATTTTAAAAACCATAAACATTGGATGTGATTGAGGTTTTTATAAGTATTTTATAAATTGGTGTTTCCCATTTTGCTGTTATGGATTTTCTATTCAAACTTGGAAGAAATAGAAAATTCCAAGTTGGTGGTATAGTGATGCAGGGCATTTTCATATAATTGGATCAATTGTCATAATCATCAAACCCACAAAAAAAGTCTTACTTCTTAGGTGATATTGATCTGAGAGGTACTTCTCAGGTGATATTGAAGACAATGAGTGTTTCTTCAAAAATTCGAACTTCCAAATCATTGTTTGCTTATAAAGATTATTTACTTGTCTTTCACTGTAAGGCTGAAGATGTGTCACACATTCAAACTTCGAAATCATTGTTTGCATTCTTGCGGAAATACGGTCAGCTATGGCCTAGAAACATCCTAGGCCCCATTTGTTTGGGGTTATAGGGAGGGGATTGGGATTACTCCCTTGGTATTACTAATGGGGTGTTTATTTGAGAGATGGGGAGGGGACTATTAATCCCTTGGTATTAGTAGTTCCCTTGGAAGGGTGATTGGTAAGGAGGAGATAGAGATGGTATTAGAAAAATAGTGAGGGGATTAGAAATTTTTTTTATTTTTTTTATTTTTATATATTGGGAATTTTTTTATAAATATTAATGTGTAATTTTTGATTTTTTTTATTTGTTTTATTATTTTATATAAAAATAATTTAACAATTCCTCATTATTAATCCCCTCACTATCAATCCCCTCACTATTAATCCCCTCGCTAATAATCTCCAATCTCCTCGCTAATAATCCCCTCACTATGAATCCCCTTCATTCTATCTCTGAAAACAAACGGGGCCTAACAGTTTTCTAACATGGATGCTTACACATACACCTTCCTACATAAGTATGATGTCTTTGACATTAAGAGTTTTTAATGATTATTGTGGAATAATATATTTCCAAAAATTCTATTCAGTGTGTTTGGTTTGAGTTTTTTGAAAATTAAGTTTTTTGGTTTTCGTATTTTTTTTGTTTTTAGTGAATATTTTTAAAATTTTAAATATTTTTTTTTACTTTTTAGATGCACCTTACTTAGATGTATCTAAAAAGTAAAAAAATTGTGAAAAAATATTTTAAAAAATTAATAAATACATAAAAATACAAAAAATGTACTGAATTTTCGTATTTTTTTGTATTTTGGGTATTTAGTGAATTTTTAAAAGGTTTTCTTCACAAATTTTTTATTTTTTAGATACATCTAAGTTAGGTATGTCTAAAGATTTAAAAAATTGCTTAAAATATTAAAAAAAAAAATCAGTAAAAACAAAAAAATACGAAAAATAAGAAAGTAGAATTTTCTGAAAAGTGTTTTTTGAAAAGGGGAAACTGCGTAGTGATTAGTTTTTTTAAAAAAGAAAAAGTAAAGTTGCTTATGATCTTTATCATGTTGGATAGGATGATGTTTGAAAGGTTCCATAATTGTGGGGGTGACCATTGTCTAGGGATAAGAATTAGGAAAAAGTTGCAGAGATTATTTAGATGTGATCACTTTTTCTTTCATAATTGCTCTTTTGTTTTTACATTTCTGTCATGTCTGCTTTCTTTTAGTAGACACTATCTTCTGTCAGATAATTTGTGCTCTTTGCTTAAATCATAAGTTCTTTAAAGGATGCTCCCATTCCTCTTCCTTCTCCTTTACCTGTTCTAGTTTTAAAGAAATTTTGTAGAGTGGATTTGCTGAGTATAATGTTCCCCTCTAATGGAAAATGATGATCAAATATGTTCCATGTAGCTCAGATCAGAGTTGGCCTTTTGGGCTTTGTTATTCCAAATCTAATTCTTGTACCAATATCAATTTGAACACTGCTAACTGCACCATTGTGTTGTAGAATATCAGTAACTTTAGCATGGGGGGTACTCAGAATTTTTTCTTATGACTTGTTTCCTATTAATATAAAATAGCTCCTATGGCTGGTCATATAGCTTTCCAAATACCATGAATTAGTTACCACTGACCAGAAAGTGAGCCTTCAACTAATTGACCATCCATGTGGATCTACTCTGATCAGCTGTTCTCTCTCTCTCTCTCTCTCTCTCTATTAATTTTTCCCTTGGAATTGAATGTACAAATAATTAGAAAACTGTTTCTTGTTTCTTCTAACTCTCTTTTCTAGGTTCACTGGCAAGAAACTCTAGAAGGCTATGCCGCAGGAGTATTAACAACTCAAAGGGTTCTAATTGTTTCAATAGATCTAGATATATTGGCTAACAGTTCTACAAAATTTGATAAAGAACTTCCTTTAATATCCTTAGATGGAAAACTTATTGCATATTGGCTACTTTTCTGATAGTTGCACTTTTTGTTATATGACATGATTAATAGTTATTAAAATTGTTTGGGTCCTTAACTTATGATTACTTTAGATCCTTTCGCTAGGTTGGACCAGTACTTCTATTTTCAACTGCCACTGCAATCAACGTGCTTGGGTGGGATGGAAAAGTGAGGACAATTCTTTCCATTAGTATGCCCAATGCAGGTATCATACGTTGTTTTAGTTACTTAAAATGTTTACTTTCATATTTGAGGTTCCTCAGCGTCATGTTATTTTCTTTACTCTTGTTTGATCTATATATCAACAATTGCAGCTCTGTACTATACCACTACTTTTCTGAGCCATCAAGATGAACTTATTTACAGTGCTGGTTGGTGCATTGAATGATCAATTGTCGCTTGCAAACCCGACCGATAAATCCGAAACCAAAAAAGAAGGTTGAGATAAAGAGTTGTCTTATTGGGGCTTCTCGAACCTCTTCTTATTGGATTTGCCACAAAGCAGCAGAGTTTTGAGCAGAAACTAGACTTGTCAGAAATATTGTATCAAATAACATCCGGGTTTTCCTTTCCCCTACTAGCAGGCATGTTTGTTTTGTCACATATACTACTCCTTTGGATATTAAACACTTGTTGGATTCTCTTATCCTTTTCATTTCTATTGTTTGGCTTGTAAAGATTATTTGTAAAAAGCACTATCAATGTAGATTATTTCATTAAGAAGCATCCAGTAAACTAAAAGAAAATTAATAGAGGAAAGACAACTTAAAAGAGAATTCAAAATTGATGTGTTCACTTGGGCTTGTTTTTGGAAATTCTTCTGTCATTTCTGTTTGAAAGTAGTAGTCTTGTTGTATTCTTTATTTATTTGTTTTTGGGTCTTTTTGTGTGTGTGTGTGCGCGCGCAGGGGCGCGTGCGCACGAGTTTTGCTCTGCCTTTTCTAGCATTTTGTGCTCTACATGTCTGCACTGTGGTCTCTGTCAACATCTCTCGGTCATTTTGGTTGTGTTTTAGATCTCTTAATGCCCAGCTAGCTTTGTTTTGGGTCTACGACATCTAATGTTGTAGACTCCTGACGTATTTTTTGTGTAACCTTTTTCTCTTTTAGCCTCTGAAACATTACGTCTAGAATTCCTTTTTTCCCTTAATTTCTGCAGTAGCCTAGGATTAGAAACACTCGGGTTTATGCAAAATCTCAAACAAAGTATGTCATTAATGTTTAATTTATGACATGATAAAAATGTCATAAAAAATTAAATATGATATACAAAGTATGTCATTGATGTTTAATTTATTACTTTTTATAATTTTACTTGCATGCCATAAAAAACGCTCAACTTTTCACGGTATGTCATATAACGGCATTTGTGTGTATGCTGTGAAAGAGTTTTTACGACATGCATTGTAAGCCATAAAAATTCAATTTTGTTGTATGAACGGGTGTGAACAGTCAGATTTTATCTTTTGTAAGACTAAAACAATCGCTCTATATAGTTAGTTTATTCATATATTTTTAGCGGCTTTTAAATTAACTTGTGTTTTCATTTTGTAGGTTAGAAATTTCTTGAAGAGATGCAAAATATGATCAAAGAATTTAAGAACTTAATTTTTCAAGTTTTTTTATTTTTTAATATATGTAAGCACAGTTTAAAATTTTTTATTTAATTTCTTTGTATATATTTTTGAACATATTTAACTTTCATTTATGAAATATATGACATTATTCCATTCAATATTTGTTTGTGATTCAAAATATAGTATATAGTGTGTATTACATTTTTGAAATACGTGTACAAAAATAATATTAATTATTCTTTAAATATGTTGACCTCTTTTTTTATTATACGCATTAACTGTGATGAGAAATGTATATAACATGTGATCTTATCTCATTATTAATCACATGTTTTATTAAGTATTAATCACACTTAAAAGATGTGATCTAAATGTTTATTATCACAGGTTTTATTAGTTTTTAATCACATTTAAAAAATGCGATTTAAATGTTTATTATCGCATGTTTTATTAGTTTTTAATCACACTTAAAAAATGTGATCTAAATGTTATTAATCACACTAAAAGCATGTGTTTTTAATCACTCTCAAAGATCACATTTTGATAAAACTTAAAAAGTGTATAACATAGATTACATAAAAAAAAATGTAATCTTTATCTGTTTTTGTAGTAATGTTTGTGGCAGTAATTATTCTTTTCGCTACAAACAAGGAATTTATAATTTGCACCCTGAAACAAGGACAAAATTATAAATTATGTTTAGGGAGGGCCACGGTGTATGTAATAAAAATTAGTTTTGATAAATTATTATTTTATATATATATATATATATATTTAAGGGTTATGAAAAAGTAATTTATGAGGATAAAAAAAATAAATCTAACTTCTTTCTTTTTTTTTTTTAAAATCCTTTTATCTACTGTTCTAAACTATTGATAAAATCATTTTGTTGGTTGATAGCTAGTAAGTAAAAAATATACATACCTCTTCAATTTTAAATTAAGGGGTTGTTTGTGGTGTCTTAAATAAGTGTACTTTTTGTATTTTTAGACTAAAAAGTTAAGGGAAAAAATATGGATGTTTGGGTTAACTTTTTGACTTTTCATAAAAAAATGTATAATAAAAAATTGTAAAAATTAGTTTATAAAGGAAAATTAGGATTGAGAGTTGTGCAGCCGAAATTGTTGATTTTTGGTAAATAGTGTTAACTTTTTAACTTTTTGAGTAACTTTTTTATTTTTTGACTTTTTTTACATACCCAAACTTGGCCTAAAAATGATTTTAAAAAAAAATATCATGCACATCTATAAATAAAATCAATTAGATTATATTGTTGCTATTGAGTAGAATGTGCAATAGTAGGAAATTATGGGTATGTTTGGTTTGTGTTTGAGAGATGTGTTTTAGAGATAAAAAGTACGAAAACATGTTTGGTTTGGTTTTTTTTAAAAGATGTTTTGAAAAATTATTTTGAGATAGAGTTTTGGAAAAAGTGATTGATTTGATATGTGTGAGAGAGAGATTTGTTTGGAAAACTTGTTTGGTTTACAAGTTTTGAGAAATTTTTTTGAGAAAATTTGTTTGGTTTGATTATTTTTGAAAACTTATTTGTAGAGAAAATTTCCCAAAATTTTTTCAGAAAATCAAACCAAACGAGCCAAAAGGGACTAAAAAAAAACTTATTTTTGAAAACTTCTTTTTTTTTTTTCAGGGGGGATGACAGGCACTAAAAAAAAAAATTTGCTTCAGCAGTCGCCAAAGGGACTCCCTCCATCCAATCATGAAGTCCTTACTGATGAAGTGGCATCCGTGCTATGCAGTGCGCCACTTGATTACCACTGTGCTTGACATGGGTGGGGTCCCATTTTCAAGGTTGAATCTGATGCATTCAATCATAGCTCCTTAGAAAAAACTAATGATTACATATCTCAAATTTTACTAAAATTTTTAGCGATTGCCTCACGTAAACATGAACTCATATCATGTGACTCTAACGAAAATCTTACATTATGCCTCTGTTTGGCAAGTTAGTTTTCAGATTTTTTTGGCTATTTTAGCCACAAAAAATAAAATAGGCTATTTTAGTCATAACAAACAAAACATCACATCTAACCTATAATCATTACATTCTTCTCTCACAAAAAAAATCAAAAAAGCCAAAAAGTCAAAAAGCTCTTCCCAAACCAAGCTTTTTAGCCCAGGCTAAAATAGCCAAAAAAGCCAAAAAGCCAAAAAGCCAACCTACTTCCCAAACCAAGCCTATATAAGACATTTGATACAAATTTTAAAATTTAAAAAATTCACCATGGACAGCCTTTATGGAATTGACCACTGAGAGAGAATTGCCCTCAAACATTACCGAAGCAAAGCCCAAATCTCTTTCTCTGATCGATGCACGAAGAGCGCCCAAAGCCTCCACATGATTGGCGTCGGAGAAATACAAAACTTGCTCTGTGCAGAAAGCCAAAACGCAACCCCTAAAATCTCGCACAACAATACCCACAGCAGCTCGACCATCCTTCCCTACAACACCATCAAAGTTGACTTTAACAGATCCATTTTCCGGTGGCTTCCATGTTTGGGCATGGTTAACTGTAGCAACAGCCATCCGTTCACTGGCACTAGAGAATTCAGAGAGATAAGCACCCATACAGCCTCTGTAAAGAACAATCTCTGTGACGGTGAGTCCCAGTTTCAGCATACTCATGACACCTTTCGCATAAAGGATTATCAACCAAACTTCGCTTCACAAGTGCGACTTTAACCAGTAGAATTTCCATGCTTGCCCTCCATGCAAAGTGTGATTTTATTTGTGTAGGAGAGGGTTCAAGAAAGGAGTTGGAAAATTCGAAGATCTTCGAAGATCCTTGAAGAACAATTTCGAATTCTCTAGAATATGATGAGAGGCTTAGATTCTTCAATAATCTCAACTTAGGAACACGACAACAAAGGAGATGATGGAGATAAGAGATTGGGTGAAGAAGAAGGCAAAATGGCTAGAGAATAGAATAATGGCAAGGCTCTCCCATTGATCTCCCACTTTCACTCTCAAGGTTGATAATGGAGAAGGGAAATTAGTTCTTTCCCAAGAGTTAAAAAATCTCCAAAATCCATCCCTTGTAAAGCTATGGGTGGGTGCTATTTATAGGCACCTCATGATGTAGGATGGAGCCCATGTGCAAGGCACATGGGAGATATTCTCTCTAACCACCTTGTCCGAGGAGGTGACCTCTCCGAGGAGGTGACTTCTCCGAGGATGAGAAAACCCCGAAGAGGAGATCACTCCCTCGGCGAACCCTTCTTCTTAGCCACACCTAACCAATGATCCCCAATCATCCCAAAGGGTCAGGGGTAGTCCCAGAGGACGTCCTGCCGCAAAATATTGCCGAGTCTCATGGACCCCCCGGGGTCGTGCCACCTCGACCTGGATATAGGCTAGTTTAACCGAAGAGTGAATTTATCTCCACTTACTGTCCTCGGGATTGGGTCCTTTGTTCGAACTCCATTACGCCCATGGTTCTGGTGCGTAGATCCCGGAAAGCTCCGAGCCCGCAAGTGTTCTGGGACTCATTAACGGAGCGACTTCTAGACTGCGTCTGAATCCGTTCGAAGCCAAGTACTTCGGATCTCTAGATTCGTGGGTCCGAATCCTTTCGAGTCCGAGTGCCTCGGATCTCTAGGCTTGCTTAATACCCTTTCGAGTCCGGACCCGAGTAAGTCTCTAGGTTCGTGGACCCGAACCCTTTCGAGGCTTACAGCGATTCAATCCGTTTGATGGCGATAAATCTAGGCCCACCAATTCTTGGACTTGCGATAAATTCGGGCCCACTAATCTTGGGCTATTGGGCCTAAATAATTTAGTGGGCTCAAATTAGCCCCTCTTACAATTTGGAAGCACAGCCCCCACACACACTTCTAAAAAGTTGCACCAGTCGAAGGATTTGACACCAAAGTGGATGGTTGAATAAAACCCATTGCCAACTGATAGGCCGTCTTAACCGAGTAAAAACCACTCTTTGCTTGGTGCCAGATGAATTTATCAGCTGGTAAGTGCGGACTAAGAGAAATTCGATTGATAATTTCTGTCTCAAGAAAGTTATCTTATTATATATATTGTGAAAAATGAATGAAATTGAAAGTTAGTAAAATTATTTTTAACAACTTGGAGGCAATCATCATGTACATTTCACAAATCATAAAATATAGAGGAATAAATTTAATTAAAAAAATATTTAGGGGGCGTGCATGGCACCTTGTCACGGGCCGATCCTTTTGAGTACGCAGCAAAATTAATTTTTTTCTCATGAGGAGTTTCAACTCCACCAAGCTCAAGCCTGCCTTATCTCTTTTTGACCATCGAGTGCTGAATTTTTCGCCCATTTTGTCAAATGTAAGCCCAATCCTTTATCAAGCAAGAACAACTTTCATAAAAGGAAGCTCGCCTTCCAAATGTCACAAGTAGACTTGACGTCCACAAGTACACCAAACGCGATTCGTGTCGTTTCACGGAATCAAACTCGCCTATGAGCAAAGCACTTGCCCATCAGAGACTTGTGTCAGTCAAGGTGTCCTATTTCTCAATCTGATGTTGCCCAACTATGCACTAACATAGAACCCTGAGCCTAGTTGAAACTTTCCTTCTCATGAATAGGGTCTCTTGTTGTGCCCGCCTTGAATAGCCACTAATGTCTAAGGTCGCATGCTTGGCTACGACTTAATCCTCATGCACGCATTGACATGCTAATCAATCTACAAAGGTCATTGCATACCCGAGGCATTGCACTAGCGTGTTGCACAAGTATGACGACGTTTGCCTATATCCCACAATTAGTATTTCGTCTTCCCACAATATTTGCACAATGTGCCTCACACATGATGACAATGTTTCATGTCATTCAAATGTTCCAACAAGTAGCGGCGTTGCCAGTACACCATTAGCTAGGCTACATGACCCCTGCGTTCATGGTTGAACCCAAGCTTATGTTTGTGAGTTGACACACTAGACTTATAGTGGTGCCTGGATAGTCCATGCCATTTGATCTAGGACAACACCACAAGATGTTGTAATGTGTAGCATAGCAAATGCGAGCCTATACATCCCACGAGATTGGATGCTCAACGTTGCATTAAAGCTCTCCTGGCATTGCCCATGGGGCTCCCAAACCCACATGGTGACCAATGCCTAGTCTCTTGTATGTTAAAGGCACTAAGCATGTCCATTTGAAACCCTCATGTAAAGCACTAATGACCCCTTACAGTAGCGTACTAACTGCCATGAAGAAAATTCCCCTAATTCTAAGAAAATCCCCAATCTTGGGCGAGCAAAAGCACAAACAACATTGGATATGCTGCTAAGCATGCTCCCTGACATGCATGAGTTGGACTGCTTGGGGCTCAACTCCAAGCTATGTTTGGGTGCCAAACCACTTGACTTGGAATCCGATGTCACACTTGCATCTGACATTTTCCAAAGAGAAAAGTTAGGGATTATGAAAATTTTGTCATGAAAATGATTATGAAAGAGTTATGATCCTTGGATTACCTTGATTAGTTTGTGGTGTTTTATTCTAAGTGTAATTCAAGAATTACAAAGCTTTCATGATTATTTTCATGAAAGATTTTCCATGATACCTACCATTGTTGTTTTCCAAAGGCATAAAATGAGCACAACAAAGGTCACCACACATGCAAGCTTCATGCCATTGGACTTGATTGAGTCAACTCATGACACACTTTTAGTCCCTGAACAGGTTCGCTACTACCACAAATCGTTGTGATTATGTTATGAATGATGTGGTGTGAATACCACAAAACATTTTAGTGAGAAAAGTTATGATGCGGTAATATTTGTTAAAATATCTTATTTATGTTGTGATTGAATACAATGCATGTCGCTTTACAATGGTCGAAGTAAGAATTTCTTGTTATTTGATATGCAATTATGTTTTTTTAATTTATTTATTATTTTTTTTTTTGATCAACAAAGAAGATGAATTTTATTAATGAAATAGAAAACTATTACATCAATAAAAGAAAAAGGAGAATGAGTGCAAAAGGCATCATAGCGAACTAAATCAATTCTAACTAGGTTGGCACCAAAAAGACCATCCAATCATATGCTAGCATAACATCAAGAGTTGGTAAGGAGCCAATCACAAACAGTGAAATCAACCCCACCTAATGAAAATCTAACCAAAGCTAAAACAAACTGGAATTATGTTATTAGTGATGGTGGCAATGTTGGGATCATCTCTTCTTACAACTTATGTTCTTCAATGTTTAATACACTGCTAGGATGGGATGAAAATCTTAAAAAAAAAAAAAATGAGATATATTTTGGCGATTGAAAATGCATAAAAATTTTAAAGAAGGGATTTTATTTTATTTTATTTATATAGAAAGGATATATTCAATCCATACTGAGCATTTGATTGGTCTATATGCCTGAATTTTATGATAAATAAGATTTGCAGATGAATCTATGTGTATTTTAATATCGTGTGTTTCATATTGCTTGGTGGTGTAACATACAAACAAATTACCATTCAGTGGTAATTTCGATCATTTTCAATATTACTGGTACTCATATAATTATGGAAGAACTACCTGCATGTGAAAAATGGGGTAACAAATTACCATTCAGTGGTAAGTACTTGGAAACTACAATTAAAATGAAAATTTGAAAGGAAAAAAAAAAGAAAAAAAAGAGACAAATTCAGAATGATGAAAATGCCTGCATAACCACTTTGGCTACTTCAGCTGCCCTCTTTTGCCACAACCTCCATTTCCCACCATCTGTTGTCTGATCTCCACACCCTCCAACCCTCTCCTACTCACCTCGACGCTACTTTACCCATCTCTTCGTCACCCCTCGACACTTCCCTATCCACCTTTGCTACCCCTAGACCTTTCGACATAACCCAACACCCTAGTTAACATAAACCCTAGCCATCAGAACCCTTCTAACTCCTTGTCGTGGCCACCATGCCCTCTTACCATTTTTTCTTATAAAACCAGTCGAATGCAAGTTCGATGTATGTATGGTGGAAGTCTAATATAGGCAGGGTGCAAGTCCAAACTATGTATTTTGTAGCAAACCATCCCCACCCAACGCACATTTGCCATCTTCTTCTATTATCACCACTTATTTGTTTCTTCCTCACCATACCTGCTACTTCCCCACCCAATGTAACTCTTTTTCACCCTCTCTCATTCATTATGGCTATCTTTGCCCCTTCTCTACCTACTTCTACCAATGTAGAGCATCTCTACACAACCTAACACCCTAGTCGACCCAAACCATTACTACCAGAACCACCTAAACCCCTCCACTCCCTCCTCGTCACCCAAAAATAAGTACATTGTTGATTTAAAGAAACATACATTTATAATTCGCATACAAATAGTAAGAAATTGCCATTACCCCTTTAAGGTTTTCCTAAAATGCAGATCCCATTATAGTTTTAGAAATTATATCACACTCATTGAAGTTTATATTCACATAATAAACTATCCATTTGCCATCTTCCTCTAATAGTTTTAGAAATTATATCACACTCATTGAAGTTTATATTCACATAATAAACTATCCATTTGCCATCTTCCTCTATTATCACCACTTATTTGTTTCTTCCTCACCATACCTGCTACTTCCCCACCCAATGTAACTCTTTTTCACCCTCTCTCATTCATTATGGCTACCTTTGCCCCTTCTCTACCTACTTCTACCAATGTAGAGCATCTCTACACAACCTAACACCCTAGTCGACCCAAACCATTACTACTAGAACCACCTAAACCCCTCCACTCCCTCCTCGTCACCCAAAAATAAGTACATTGTTGATTTAAAGAAACATACATTTATAATTCGCATACAAATAGTAAGAAATTGCCATTACCCCTTTAAGGTTTTCCTAAAATGCAGATCCCATTATAGTTTTAGAAATTATATCACACTCATTGAAGTTTATATTCACATAATAAACTATCCATTTGTTAACTCATTGTTACATCGACTAATATATTTTGATGACATCATCACTAAAAAAAATCAAAACGGAAAATTTTGCCTTAATAACCAAATCCCAACTTTTTATCCTAATAACTTAATTGAAACTTGGTTCTAACCCTAACCATATCAAAACTGTGAAGCCAAATTTTATGACCCTGGGATGAGGAGAAGTAGAGGGAGAAGTTATGTCATTAGTAGTCGACAGTGATAAATGTGTCACGACATTGATAGTTGATGGCAATGAAGAGTGTTTGTGACGATGGTGGTTTTCCTCTTGTTTTCTCTTTGGAATCCATCTCTTTTAATACATGTATTTTTTGGTATGTTGAAAATTGTGTTTGTATAGAGGATTGATGTGATGGTTTAGGATGGAAATGAATGATTGATGATAAGGACAGGTGTCGATGATTGATGATTTAGGTGGGAGAGAGGTAGGGTTTGATGGTTACAGCAAAGATGTGTGGGGGTTGATGATTAATGCGAGAGTTGTAGGTGATGGCAAAATGGCAAAGGATTCTGATAATGGGTAGGCTTGAGAAAATTAAGGTTCAGTATGGCGGATTAGGGTGGTATTTGGTGGGGTGACCTCTCTCTCTCTCTTTCTCTCTCTCTCTCTCTCTCTCTCTCTCTCTCAGGTTGCTAATGGTGGCAGAATGGCGGGGATATGGGGACAGAGTGGGCTTGATTTAATTAAGGCTAGGTATAAAAAATAGGGTGGTATGTAGCCAGGTGATCTCTCATTGTCTTTTTCTTAGGTTGCTAATGGCAACAGATGACATTGTTACGGATGGAGAAGGCTAAAGGTGTAGCATATGGCAATGGGAGAGGTGTAGAAAAGTGTTTGATAATTGCCTCAGTAAGGGAGTGTGGAGGGTGTTGTGTCACGTCCAGAAAATTAACATCATTTTATTAGTTACTAACCCATTATTACCATTCAATTCCATAACCTTAATAATTTTCGGATAAATAAAGATAACAAATTATAAATCAAAAACCCATCTATTTCTTGCAAATCGGTCATCTCATACATTACAACAAATTACAGTACAAGAAGCTATATAATATATATATATATATATGTCAAACTACCCTAGAGGCTTACACATTTCAAGGTTAAGGGCCTTGATCACTAATAAAATAAAATTCTATCTCAGTAGGTCAGCTCATAGTTGAAACATGAAACATCAAAGGAGTTTTAGTGCTCCATCTAGAACTCTATATACTTCTGAACGAACGAATCACACCTTGATCATTTGGAATTTGGGAATATCCAGCCCAAAAACTGGGAGTGAGCAATGACGTCCAGTTGGAAATAAGCTTAACACACTATAAATATATATATATATATATATAATCATGTTGGTTATATTCATTCAACACCTCATAATGTACAAGTCTTGTAATTTTTTTTAACATTCAATGCTCAATATAAACTTTAAACCCACGATTAACTCAACACTTGGACCATAATTCTTCTTGAAAATATTTCCTTTTCCGTTTTTATAAAATCCCAAAACAAATCTCGTAATACTCCCACATTTACCAGCCTCCAAGTATGGAATGGCAATTGGGCACCTTTTACATTTCTAAAAACACCTCCATATTTACCGGCCATCAAGCATGGCGGTGCAATTAGACACCCGTTACATTTTTAAATCAAATACCTCCACATTTACCTACCACCGAGCATGAAGGGGCAATTGGACACCCAACACATTTATTCAATCGTATCACCCACATTTATCGGTGTTAGGCACAGAAAGGTAATTTGGCACCTTAACCATATACCCATGACATTCCCACATTCTCCGGCCTCTGAGCACGGAAGGGAATTTGGGGATCTCAACACACACAACATGCTTCAAATTTACACACACCCAATTACACAACCCAACACTTAATCCAACACCTTGTGAATGCAATGCAATGCAAGAGTTCATAATATTGTAACTTAACTGATGTCCAATTCAATTGCACACAAAATCAATCCAATGAATACGATATGAAATACATCTATATTTCCATGTCCCTATGTTATCCCCACCATCAAATTTAATTATATACTATTTTGTACATTGAACCTTTCAACATTTCCAGATTTTCCACCCAAAACAACTTCCTTAAATCCTCCATTGACATCATCATAACACCAATCCCATTCCACATACGGATACTCAAGAAGATTAATTGAAATTTCCACATAAAGTATAATTTTAATTCAAACCCTCATTTAAAAACAAAATCTCAAATCTAGGGTTTCAACAAAATTGGGGTTTTTCTTTATTTCATCATTAAATCCACCAATCATCAAATATTACTCATCAATATCTTAAAACGTTCTTAGTATTTCAAAAGTTTGAGTGAAAACCCCAATTTTTGAATATAAACATCTTTTAATCAAAGATTTCCAACTCAAATCAACCTATACTTCCCATAATACTACATAATTAAACGAAATCATGAATGATTATAGTTAAGAGAACTCCCTACCTCAAGAAGGTGAGAAAACAACGAAGACTCAAGCAAGAACTCTGACGAATTCGCAACCTAATCGGTGAAGAGATCCTTCACTAATCTTGCATGAGCTAAGGTGGATCCTTGGCGTAATAAGGTGAAATCAAAGGTTTTACGGCTTGGGTTTTTGAATATGAAGATTTGAGGGAGAGAAAAGAGAGAATAATGAGAGAAAATGAACAAAAAGTGGGTTTTTAATCATGTTTATCCTTGAACAAATAGCTCGAGCGACTACTGCTACGCTCGAGCGAACACAGTCAACTCTCAAAATCTCAAACCTGCAAACAAAAGTACTCGCTGCCTCAGAAGACCACTCGAGCGAACAATCCGTCGCTCGAGCAAAGAGAAAGAAAAACAATTTCCAAAGTGTTACATTCTCCCCACCTTAGGAAATTTCATCCCCGAAAATAAAGAAAATGCTAACACAAAGATAACTCAACCACCAACAGAAGAATAACCACATACTCAAATTAGATCCAAACTCGGAGTAAGTCTCTGGATTCCGGTCCAACATCTCGGGATCCCAAAGACTCCCGAACAACAACAACAACTCATTACCAAGAACGTTCACCATGCTTCAACCACCAACAACACGCAAGTAAAACAAAGTTGCTATTGAACCCCTTCACTCCAAGTAAAACAATTAACAACATAATTCCTTGTTAAAAGAAAGTTTTTCTCTTTTTCTCAATTCTTTGAAAGTTAATCCCTTGTATTTAAAATATTTCTCAAAAGGTACTCAAACTCACACCATCCACACAAAATAATAATAATAATAATAATAATAATAATAATAATAATAATAATAATTTCATTTCCATTTCCATTTCCATTTCCTTTTTCACATAACACCCGGTGAACCCCTATCGTCAGCCAACAACACCCATCGCTCTTATAGTGATGCACCAACAACATATACCCAACATTTCTATAATAATAATAATTAATAGGAGTAACAACCATGCTACCAACACAAGTAATGCACGAGAAAATTCATGATTCTGCAATTTCTTTCCGCCATAAACATTATTATATATATATATATATATTTTTTTTTTACATGGCATAATGTGCACACTAAGACAATGAATCTACAACATGTTACTCCAACTTGAGGAGTTTCGTTAACCTAAGACAAGTTTTACACTAGTTTCACAACTACATACACGAGATTCCACACTTGCTATACCACACAAACGCACCCACACTTTACAACCCTCTTACTCAAGCCTAACTATTCTCAAGGTGACTACTTGTCAAACTAATTCCGATATCAACCCACCGATTAAACAACTCAACAAAATCCTGCACACAGCACTAAACGTCAACGTATTACCTAGCACTGTTCACTCATATAAGGAGTTCCACACACACCATTCCACACATTCCTCAAACTCATACCAGATTCCCAGATCAAACCATACCACTTATGTTTCCAAACTGGCAACCACCCATGTGTCTATATGGCCAACACATCCTCTCATCACTCATGAGTCTGAATTGGACTTCTACAGGCTAAGGCATACCACTCACCTCTCAGATCATCACACGCAAACACCCTAACTTTAAAGGAAATCGTCCTATCATCAGGGATTTCACACAAGGTCAATGAGAAACCAACATTCATCAAAAGTGTGATTTACACCACCGACTTTATGCTACATACCTATATGGTAATTCAAACTCCTCTTCCTACCATCAAGGAATTGATAGACTTAACAACGACCTGACCAACTATGCAGCCCGAACACATAAGACCACAAACTTAACCTTTGCTTTCTTTCTCAAGCAACACTCACAATGTTCCCAAAGAATTTTCCCAACATTGCATCAAGAACTCTCTCCCACTCTACAACTCTATTAGTTAAACTACTCCCAACCATACATACTTAGCGTAAAACAACTTTATGAGATAGCAACATCCTCGCACAGTACTAAAATTACCCAGTTTAACAAGAATTCATCAAAACATACAGAATTTACAATTCATTACAATCTAATCCCCTTGGAAAAACACACTTAATTATACATGCACAACATCTATAATTACATTGTTTTACTAATATTACCATAGCATTACAATACCAAAAAAACCAAAACATCATGCTACTCCCTTATAGCCTCACTGTACTTGTTCAAGCTACCCAACTGATCTCGCCCACTCTGAGGGTAGTGGAGCTTAACATGGCCTGGTTGACTACACTTAAAACAAATGGGAAGTCTCCTACCTTGTAACAGGACCAACTGGTGGGGTTGTTCTTTGTCTGAATTCGGCTGATGGTCATATGACTACTGGGATCTCGAAACACTAAGGACTCCTACCAACTGTGGGCAAATTCTTTCACATGCCCTGATTGTCCGCACTGATAACAGATGAATGCCAGACCAC
The DNA here is from genome assembly GCF_055761805.1 of Camellia sinensis. Classification (NCBI taxonomy): domain Eukaryota; kingdom Viridiplantae; phylum Streptophyta; class Magnoliopsida; order Ericales; family Theaceae; genus Camellia; species Camellia sinensis. Next base: position 92,851,389 of record NC_138965.1, read on the forward strand.
AACCCCAAAACTCACTCTGAGAATGAGCCAACCGCTGCTGAAGTTGTCTTCCCTCTTTCTAAAGGCAAGCTGAAGCTGTGTGACCCTGCTAACCACATTAAAAACAAATCACCTTATTATGACTGGTACTCCCTAAACTTATCCCCGTTACCAAACCCTGAGGCTCGATCCATTGCGATTGTAAAGGCATGCTAGTGCTACCCCTAGACTTCTTGGACGTCCCCGAGTCACTCTGTGACTCATGTCCCCCTTTGCCTCTTACTCTTCTATTTCTTTCCCTCTTCCAAGGTGATTTCTACTTGTGTGGCTGCTTCTAGAAGTCTATCATAATTCCTGATCATACTACCAACAACCTTCATCTTAATTTCCTACCTAAGTCTCTTCTCAAATTCCAAACAATAGCACTCCTCGGTCACCACTAACTCTGGTGCGGACCTAGGCAAGCTAGTAAAAATTGCCTCAAACTCCACTATAGTTATGTTCAGTTGTTCAAGCTCTTCAAAATGTTTCCTCAAACGCTCTCTGGTTATGGATGGGAGATACTTCTCTTGGAAAGCGTGAGTGGATGCCTCCTATATGTGCACTATATGGTCGTTGGTATATTTCTACCATTGACCTGTGTCCCCTTTCAATTGAAAAGCCTCTAACGTGACCCGAAGCTCATCATCTACTATGTAAAACACCTCAAACATCTTCATTATTTGTTCAAGCCACTCATCCGCTAGAAGTTGGTTAGCATCGCCATAAAAACTCCATAAGTTTAGATTTAAAGAACTCCTTAGCCATGGAAGATGCCCTAGTCTCTCCCACAGCGGCCCATGCCGCTTCCTGAGCCCTCAAAATGTTCTTAGATTCCCAGAGTGCACCTGTCAACGTTCGAGCCAACAAGCCCATAGCACCCTGCACCTCTTGTTCGGCCATGCTAGTCTAGATGTAGTGATAGAAGTAGTGGTAGAGGAAAGATTGGGTACACACCTAAGCTTTTTCATAATTCACATAGTGCACTACGTCTAGACATCCTATATAAAAATAAAAATAAACTTAGCTCACAAATTAACCAGAACGAAACCCCTACACTCTACAAGAAATGTCAACACAGGCCTATACACATAACAATTCTCACAATGAAAAACCACATAAACACATATTCACATAAAGCACATACAAATTATCCTCTCAATATGCCAATTTGCCACACAACCTTCAAAGAATTCAAGTTATAATGGCATTGATCAGGTGCCTTCCTAACAAGACTCCTAAGAATTCATAGGCACAAACTTTATCTCAAGAGCTTAATCCCATACCCATATAATCACACAAGTACACACAAGTCATACCAAGCATGTAAACGTTCATTCTAGCCTAGTAATCCATTGTAACAAATGTCACTTCCCATGAGCTCAAGGTATTCAAACCTGGTGAGCTCTAATACTAACTTGTCACGCCCTAAAAGTTAACATCATTTTATTAGTTACCAACCTATTATTATCATTCAATTCCATAACCTTAATAATTTTCGAATAAATAAAGATAACAAATTATAAATCAAAAACCCATCTATTTCTTGCAAATCAGTCATCTCATACGTCACAACAAATCACAGTACAAGAAGCTATATATAAAATAAAAAATAAAAAAAATATTATCAAATTGCCCTAGAAGCTTACATATTTCAAGGTTAGGGGCCGTGATCACAAAGAAAATAAAAATCCATCTTGAAAAGAAAATAAAATTCCATCTCGAAAGGTAAGTTCGCAGTTGAAACATGAAACATCAAAAGAGCCTTAGTGCTCCATCTAGAACTCCATATACTTTTCAACGAATGAATCACACCATGATCACCTAGAATTGGGGAATATCCAGTCCATAAAATGAGAGTGAGCAATGACGTCTAGCAGGAAATAAACGTAACACACTATAAATATTTGTATATATATAATACCAAGTCTTGTAACTTTGTTTGACATTCAATGCTCAATGTAAACTTTAAACCTATGGTTCTGTAGACGCGCCCGTGGGCCTCACTACAGCTCGAACTCAATTTGTATCATGGTCCTTAATCTGAACCAAAGAGTCCAAATCCGGCAAATCATTTTGAGAAATAGATTTTTGAAAAGAAGTGCCAAACATGGACTGCTTTGCCAGATACAGAGTTGCCACCTAAATATTTTTACGGGGGAATTTAGGAAACCCTGACTCGGTGCCAAAGGCCACGTGTCCATCATCACCAAAGTTGCCTCGGCTCGGGAACTTGGGTACGATTGGGGAAGGTCAGTTATGAGCACCCCCTCTCGCCCGATCAAAGATCGGCCTCTACTAACCGTGATATCTTGTTTTGAAAGCATTATGTGTTCTTATTCCAGTTATTAGCTTAGAATTACTACGTTATGTGCACAGCAAACAAGTATAGACCAAATTGCCTAAATTGGAACAAAACATTTCATGTTTGTTTTGAAAATGGTTTGCTACTCGCAAGTAGGCTAAAATGCAGGTTTTGCCACCCTCAAGTGGGCTTTTAGAAAAGATGGTTTTGCCACTATCTAGTGGGCTTAAAATTCACAGTTTTAATGCGTTATCCCAATTTAAGCAATTCGACCTCCATCCACTGGCATTCAAGCAGTTATATCACATAAGCAGCTAACCTCATGGTAATCATGGAATTATGGCAACACTCACACGCATGCGGCATGCTAAAGCATGAAAGCTCACCTAGTACTCCAAGCCAAAACAGAAACCAGTTAGTAATCACATGCATGATCCTAGTTCATATTTGAAATGGCTAATGCAACACATGCAAAGATGCAATCCAAACAGGCTCGGCTATCCTAAACATGGCATGTAAAATGCTGCAATTAACAAATACTCAACTTGGAATTGAAATACGAGTGCAGTTAGCATGATGTACCGAGTCTGGTGCATGTAAGACAAATGTATGGATGCACGCATGCTAAGCATAAGGTATGCTAATTTAAATATGCCCTAGTCTACCATCATAAGCGGGTAAATAAAAGGGAAGAAAGACGTGGGGTTGGAAGGCATACACACACTCACGCACACTTATTACACAATTGCCCTCGCTCGGAGGGTCCGAATAAATATTACAGTCTGAATAAATAATACTAAATTAAATATTACAAAATTTCTAATCTAATTAACAAATTAAATGCAAAGAGAAGATGGCCGCAGCCCCCCGCCTTGGGATACGTGAATGATGCATGCTCGAATTTATCTTGCCCCGAAAGCCCGTACCATACCACTGCTGCCTCTGTTTACACTGCCCTGCTTCTCTGAAAACTGTCAAAATCCTGGGACAGGTTCCCTGAACCCTGTAGGGCGCCATCGGCTAAAGGGAATACCCACCGGCCATGGAACTTATCCATCGGCTGGGGTTTCATATTATCGGCCATCAATCTATGGCCGGTCGGCACTCTACAGTGCCGGTCGGCAGAAACTCCCTGCAGAAACTGGTTTTGACAGCAACAAGGACAGACAGTGTATGGCATGGAGTTTCAAGCAAATGTGTGTGCGGGCACACTCCCTATCATGCAAGGGACTCAAGGGAGCATGACCCTCGACCCTCAGGCCATCAATCATGCATTTTGATGCGTGATGGCCTAAGGAGCCAAGGTTGCAATTCAATGAAAATGCATGCAACATATAAATGAAGGCCAAAACCCAATCATGCCAAAGTCAAGGGCCTCGGTGACCGAGAGTTGAGACGCGTTACATCACTTGTAATATGAACACTTCTTAACCCTCACACTTGGTTTGACACCCCAAACCAAGTAATGCAATGCATGTTATGCAAACATGGCTCGAAAATGCAACATATCACAAAAAAAACAAGGCATGCCAAATGTAATGCAACATATCATGGCAAGCATACAATGTTCCTAATATGCAATGCTACAATGCAACTCATCACGTAATGCTAATATGGTACAATGCACGCATGCAATTAGAGACAACAAGTCAAACATACAACCATGTCCAAGAAGGGACTTAGACTGAAATGGGAGGCCTCAAACACCCCCAAAAACAGTGGCTAAAAGTACCTCAAGTGATGGACAAAATGCACTACAAACATGCAAGCCAAAAGAGGGGCCAAAGCTAAGGCATAACAAAGGGCATTCTACCACCACCAACCCAAACAAACATGGCATGAACTATACAACCAAAAACAGAATTTTAGCATGCAAAAGAGCTCCAAAAACCCACACATATGGCATCCCAAATGGAACAAACACCTAGGCATACACAATGCACGTTTCAAGGCATAAGAGGGTACAACTTCAAAGCATAAGAGGAGCGATGAATGCAAGTATACAAGCATGGTTTAGGGACTGAAATGATATGCTAAGTGATTCCAAATCACCGAAATAGCCTAACCAATGCATGTTCATGACCCATACCCTCAAGGCTCATGATCCAAAATGCAAAGCAACTATGTCAAGCATGCTAAACAAGACCAAATCAGTGGCCAACAGACCTCATGCATGGAAAAATATGGTCAAGGGCTTCACAAAGTGAAGCCAAAGTATGAGAGCATGGTAGTCAAAAGTCATGATGCATTTCTAGGCACAAACAAGGGAATACAAAGCAAGTATGTTAAGCATGCAAAGGGCCACCAATCCGACCAAAAACAGAGATAACATGTGACCTAAATGGCACCAAAAACATCTGATATGGAGCCAAAAACAACCAAGCATATATGCTACCCTTATGAGCCCAAAATATGCACAAATGAGACACAAAGGGAGAGGGGTGTCCCTCCCCTATACAAGACTTCAAACCATCTTCTTCACCACTAAAAATCCACTGGATTTCAGTGGTGACGAGGCTAATACAACAAAGCAAATAAGGCTTAAAGAAAAAGGGACCAAAAGGGGCCAAAAGAGACCTAAGAGGGGGATATCGACCCCCAATGCCAAAACACCCTTCATGAAAGCTCTTAAGCATGAAAATATAAGGCTTTTTTTAGTTATACACAAAGCTCAAATCAATATGCAAGATGGGTCAAAAGCCAATGCAAGATTGGGGAAACTAAAGTGAAAGTCTTACCCTTGAAGAACACTTCAAGAACAGTTGGTCCAGCCACACTCTACTGAGCAAAATCAGTCCAAAACCTCAAAAAATAACCCTCAAAACCCCTCAATCTCGGAGTAAGGTGTAATGGTGTGTGTATTAGTGCAAAAGTAAGGTCAAAATGCACTTTTAGGCCAAGAAAACACACACAAGGGAGGAGAGAGAGGGAAATATATAGAGAGAGTGTGTATATAACAGATGTATATGTATATAAGCTCTGGTTTTTTTATGTTCAAAACTCCAACCCCAACAATGGAAGAAGAGAGGTGCTTAAATAGGCAAAGGGAAATGATTTAAGCTTCTCGATGAAGCTAAATGAAAGGGGCAAAGGGAGCAAAGGAGTCAAGGCTTCTTGAGGAAGCTAAGACAGCTGGCCAGGCTTCTTGAGGAAGCTTTGACAAAGGGTCAAGCTTCCTCAAGAAGCTTTGACCAAAAGGTGGCAAAAGGGGCAAAACAGCCACTTCATGCACGAGAGGAGTGTTGGTGCATTCCAGCTGGCACAGCTGGCATGCACCAAGTCTAAAGGGTGCAAAAGAGTCACACCGGCCAGCAAAAAAAGGTCGCCGGCCAAAACAAAGTGCCGGTCGACAAAATATAGTGCCGACCGGCCATTGGTTTTAAGAAATCACTGCCAGTGGCACCAATAAACGGTTGGTGATGTGAGGGGACAACCGGTGGGGTGTGGGAATGGCCAACAAGCCATTCCCTGCCTTTCAAGGCGAAAACCAAGTGTTTGGTGCAAAACCAGACACCGAGAAGTCGAGTCGAGAGATCCTGAGGCGAGGCGCGCAGCCGAGACCTCCGGGAACTCGAGACGAACACAAGCACGGATGATCACCGAGTGTTCCAATGGTGACGTCCAAGTCTTGAGGACGGTCAAAAATGGGGTGTCTACAGTTGCCCCTCTTTGACAGAACTCGAAAGTCATAACAATGACGGGAGTGAATGTCAAAGCCCAGAGACGACCCATTTTTGACAAGGCTGAAGACTCAGACAGACATGCAAGACAAGCAGGATATGTGCCCAAAGGCAGGGGCAAAATGCAAGACAATGCACAAAGCCGAACATAACTTATGATCATGCAAAGAAAGCTGTAACGAAGCACAACATGCGACAGTTTTAAGCTAGCACACACCAAACTACATTACAATGCAGAAAGGATGCAAGAGAATTATACGATTCTCGATATGTCTCACTCGGAGTATACCATACCTGTCCGGTTCATCGGGTTGCACCAGCCTTAAATGAACCGTACATACAATATCGTGCCTGCAAAGAAAATAAACTTAACAGGTACAATGCGATTAACAACATGCATATTAATGTACTTGAAAATGCGTGACAACGCAAAGCAAGTGGGAAGCATAACAATGCTGTGAAGGCACAGACACGTAAGTGGAGCACACGGTCTACGCAGGCAACGAAATTGATTATAAGCATGCGGTCTACGCAAGCAATGAAATTGGTTTCAAATGTGCGGTCTACGCAAGTAGAACATGCGGTCTACGCAAGTAATGAATTTGAACATAAGAATGCGGTCCACGCAAGCAGAACATGCGGTCTACGCAAGTAATGAAATTGATTACAAACATGCGGTCTACGCAAGCAAAACATGCGGTCTACGCAAGTAGTGAAATTGATTACAAACATGCGGTCTACGCAAGTAACATAATTAATTATAAACATGCGGTCTACGCAAGCAAAACATGCGGTCCACGCAAGTAATGAAATTGATTACAAACATGCGGTCTACGCAAGCAAAACATGCGGTCTACGCAGGCAAAACATGCGGTCTACGCAAGCAGAACATGCGGTCTACGCAAGTAGTGAAATTGATTACAAACATGCGGTCTACGCAAGCAAAACATGCGGTCTACGCAAGTAGTGAAATTGATTACAAACATGCGGTCTACGCAAGTAACATAATTAATTATAAACATGCGGTCTACGCAAGCAAAACATGCGGTCCACGCAAGTAATGAAATTGATTACAAACATGCGGTCTACGCAGGCAAAACATGCGGTCTACGTAGGCAAAACATGCGGTCTACGCAAGTAATGAAATTGATTACTAACATGCGGTCTACGCAAGTAGTGTGTATGAGAAGAGTTGAATGTACACATGCAAGTAAAAACATGTTATTCACGATGCTGGAATGTAAAGTACTGTAACACAACACAATTGAAACGATTTGTGGAGTCCACAAGACATGAAAATGATACGGGAAGGGACATTCTTCGTACGTACCGAGCATCGCTCGTAGAAGTTGTGGCCTGAGGTCAACTCGAAGGTTCACGTTTCAAAAGTGTGCTTTCCCGCATTGTCTCGAGTGATGAAGGTGCCAAACCATGTAGTTGACCCGAACAAAGGTGCGGAAGGTGCATTGACCGCAAGGGGATTTTTACTGGTATCAATTCCGACACTTTGCTACCCTGCCATTCTGTGCTTTACTTTCCTTTTTACTGGTAGTTTAAGCACATTGCACTGCCTCGGGCAGGTTTTATTCTTTCTCAAAATTACATATTTTGCAAAACACGTGATGGGAATGAAACGACCATTTTGTTCAAAAGATGTTGCATTTGTAAATTTCCTATGCATTGCATCGCAAGGTATCACACCACAATGTGAACGAAATTGAACCTGTTTTGAACATTGAGTACTTGCATCGTAATAATCAGGTAGTGAACTGACTTACAACTCGATAAGCAAAACAAAGGCATGATATAACCAATCAAGTGTGAGTACAACTCGATAAACAAATCAAAGACTTAAAGAGAGTGAAATACAACTCGATAAGCAAATGTACAATAACTCGATAAGCAGACAGGTGTGACTCCGCAAGAATCAATCACCGGGGGGGGGGGGGATTGGAGGTGGTGGAATTCCCCAATCCCTAGCGTAAACAGCTCAGGAATCAAGGAGGAAGACCATTGGCCAAGGGTAGAGGCCATCGGCCAGAAATTCGTTCAGTCGGCACAAAGTGATGGCCGGTCGGCACAATATTTGGCCGGCCGGCCATGAATGAAGGAATCACCAGAATGTTGACACCTGTCCTCCACCCAACCTTATCTCCTACAAAAGACCTCAGCTTCGTAGTTTTTCTCAATTCCACACTGATTTGCTCTAATGGAAGAGTTTCTTGCTTAAAATCTTACAGCTTGGATTGCTAGCTTGGATGGCTCGGAAAAGTTGAATTTCCGGGATTTCGACATAAATGCACTATTCACTCTGGGTCGTACCCCGTTGCACCTTCCATTTCTCCATGCCGCGGTGAGGTTTTGGAATCCGGTGACACATGTCTTTAGCTTCGCTAGGCAAGAGATATGTCCTACCTTCGAAGATTTCTGAGCCTTAATGGAGTTTGAGCGCAACGAGGAGCTCCTGCCCCAACTTAGTTTTGGCCATGCCCAATCCTTAGGGAAAATGTGTGGACTCATTATGCGTGACGCTCGGTCTCTGATTTGTGACGGGATGCTGGATATTCCGAGTTTGATCGATTGGTTTTCTGATGCCGGTGATCGCAACAACCATCATTGGCAAGGCTTCCGGCGACACGCCCTCTGTTTGTGCATGCTGTCTCATTTTCTATTTGTCTCAGGCTCCGGAGGGTCTAGTGTCCGGTTGACCGAGGTTGCCCAAGGCTTGAAGGAGGGAAAGAGCTGTATTGCCATGACTCTGGTTGAGACGTTGATGGGCTTAGACGCCTTTTATCGTCGTGAGACGACCAGATTAGCAGGGAGTCCACTACTACTACAGGTAATGTTTCCCACCCAATCTCACATATGTATCGCTCACATCACTCGGCCCTCAAGCTCGGTTTTTCTCATAAAAACCCTATTCTCACTTTTCTCTCATCGTACATCTCTCTATTTTTTTTATTCTCTCATTTTTCATCCCTTCCCACGTATGGTTGATGGACAAACTGTAGGTTGTGGACTCTTGCCCAGCATATTCAGCTCGCGGCTACTTCTTCCGGCACCATCTAGTCAATGCCCTTGATGAGGGATGGTGGTTCGTTTGGATGTGCCACTTGTCCGTAGACCGTATTGCTGGGCGGTGCCCTTGGCTCAGCCTTCCGGCAATGAGTTACAACATGTCCCGGCAGATTGGGATTCAATTGATTGGTCTCACTCACTGTGTATTCTACTTCCCATTCCGGATTCGGCGCCAATTTGGCCATGATCAGACCTGCCTGCCAGAGGGGATAGAGTATCCTGCTGCATTCCCAGCCTGAGGCGCACAGCTTGCTCGGCAGGCCACTGCGTGGAGGACGAGAGAACTCCTGGCCCTCGCTCCTACTTTCAGTTGCACTTTGTCCGATGAGTGCTTGGATTGGCTCAATGAAGAGGCACAGGAAGGGCCCAGCTTGGCATCAGAGGCTTCGACCAGTTCTGGGAGGGGGCGCAGGAGCACCTGACTTGACTATGCCCCGGATTTATTACTTTATTAGTACTTTCAAGTTTTCTTTATGAATGTAATAAAAAAGCAACTTTGATTGTATGCAAGAGCAGGAGAACTCTGTTTTGAAATCAATGAAATTGAAGGCTGTGGCACTGAAAAGTTTTCGCTTTGGTCCAAAAATGGTCTTAGTTGTAAAAAGATTAATTTGAACAAAGTCAACTTTTATTAAAACTTTTCAGAAACATTTTCGATATGGATCAGAATTGGACACACCTAAGATCTGTCACTGAGATGCACAACCCCAGATCCCTGCAACTGGAAAGTTGCCCCTAGTCTGAAGAGTACCGCGGCACTGCATGGCAATGGAAAGTTACCCCTAGTCTGAATAGCACTGCGATGGAGATTCCAATGGATGCTGATAGACAAAGATGACTGAGATGATCGAATGGACAAAGTTGATTGGGGAAAAGGTTACGGCTGAACTCCAGGATGAAGTTGCCTACGTATCCCAAAGATGAGAATCAAGCCTTACGTAGTTCAGGCTTAGGTTCACTCGGGTATTTTCACTCTCCTTTTACACTATAACTTTTGCCAAGGTCGCCCTTTGCGGGTTTTCAACCTTGCTAGCTCAATTTTTATATTTTCTAATTTTTTGTGCTCTAACTTTTGCCTAGGTCGCCCCTTTGGGTTTTCGGCCTAGCAAGCCTCTCAGGGGTAATATTTCTTCAACTTGTCCATGTTGATCGGTTGGAAAAATTCTAGGCCATCTAGGTCCATCAGGATCATAGCTCCACCTGACCAGATAGCTTTGATGATGTAGGGACCAGTCCAATTAGGTCTGAACTTGCCCCTTGGGTCTTAGATGGGAGCTCGGTTGTCCTTGAGCACCAAGTCTCCTTCCTTTAGATTCCTAGACATAACTTTCTTGTTGAAAGCCCGGGCAATTCTGCGCTGATAGCCTTGAACATGGTGCAGTGCTTTCAGTCTTCTCTCATCAAAAAGCATGAGTTCCTCAAATCTGCTCTGCTGCCAATCTGTTTCGGCTATTTGACACTCAGCCAATACTCTCAATGACGGAACCTCAATCTCGATAGGTAGAACAGCCTCCATTCTATAAACCAATGAATATGGAGTCGCTCCGGTAGAAGTTCTAATTGAAATCCTGTAGCCCCATAGAGCAAATGGCAGCTTGTCTGGCCAATCCCGGTAGGTTTCCACCATCTTCTGCAGTATGTGTTTGATATTCTTGTTGGCGGCCTCGACCGCTCCGTTGGTTTGCGGTCGGTATGTGGATGACTTATGAAAAGCCACGTTGTATTTCTCCAACAAGTCAATCACTTCCTTCTTGAAGTGGGAACCGTTGTCCGAAATAATCTCGTTTGGGACCCCGTAGCGGCAGATGATGTTGTTTCTGACAAACTTTGCAACGTGCGATGCCTTCAACACGGCATATGATTGGGCCTCGACCCACTTTGTAAAGTAATCTATCGCGACTAGGATGAACTCATGCCCATTCGATCCCTTCGGAGTGACAGCCCCGATCACATCAATTCCCCAAACTGAAAACGGCCATGATGAAGTCATGTTGTACAGCTTCGATGGCGGGATGTTCATGCGGTTTGCATGGATCTGACATTTGTGGCATCGCCGAACAAAACCGATACAATCCTCCTCCATGGTGGACCAGTAGTAACCTTGTCTGAGGATCTTCCGTGCTAGCATCACTCCGTTCATATGCGCACCGCATTCTCCTCCATGGATGGCCTCCATCAGGCGCTTCGATTTTTCAGCTTCGACACACAGCTTGTGCATTCCCAGATGACCTCTCTTATACAGCTTACCCCCACAGATGATGAACTGAACGACCATTCTTCTGATCGCCCTCTTATCCTTGGCATTCGCCCCTGGTGGATACGTCTCTTTCTCCAAGGGGTTCCAAATGTCGTAGTACTAGGGGTTTTCGTCCTGAACTTCGTCTATGGCGGCGATTGATTCATACGCCGGCACAAACTTCTGATCAATAATAACCGGACGCATCCGGACTCCAGACGGGATGTCTATCATGGAAGATAGAGTTGCTAGCGAATTTGCGAACCTGTTGTTCTCTCTTACTAGATGAGTGAAAGTTAGCTTCTCAAACCGAGGAATTAATAAGTCCAAGGTCTAGTGATAAATTATCATTTTTTCTTCTTTGACTTTCCAGTCTCCTCTTTCCTGAGACACAACAAGGTTCGAATCCCCGATGACGTCTAACCGTCTTGCCTCTAGTTCCAGGGCTGCTTCTAAACCGGCAATACATGCCTCATATTCTGCTTCGTTGTTCGAGACTTTGAACTGGAGCTTGAAGGCTAGAGGGATACGGGAATTGTCAGGTGCTATCAGCAACACTCCTACCCATACCCGTACTGATTTCACGCTCCGTCAAAGTACATCGTCGATGTGCAAAATGGCTTCGTCTGGGAATAGGTATTCAACTGCTTCATCCCCTTCCACTGGATGATCGGCTAAGAACTCTGCTACTGCTCTTCCTTTTACTGACTGACACGTCACATACTTCAGATCGAACTCAGAGAGCAACAGCAACCAACAGGTTAGCCTACCCGTAAGCGCTGGTTTCTCGAAAAGGTGTTTGATGGGATCCAGTCGTGAAACCAACATTACGGAGTGAGCTAACAGGTAGTGTCACAGCTTCCTGGTAGCCCATACTAAGGCCAAGCAAGCCTTCTCCAACGGTGTGTAGCAAGTCTCATACTCTAGCATTTTCTTGCTCAGATAGTAGATGGCTCTCTCCACTTTGTCCTCTGATTCTTGAGCAAGCATGCAACCCATTGTGGTCTCAGTCACTGAAAGATACAATATCAACGGTCTTCCCTGCCCTGGCGGCGACAACACGGACGGGTTCTGTAAATATTCTTTGATCTGTTCAAAAGCAGCTTGGCACCGGCCGTCCCATTGGAATTTCCTTCATTTCTTCAGGAGACCAAAAAGTGGTTCACAAGTCAAGGTTAATTTTGAGATAAACCGTCTTATGAATTGCACTTTACCCAGAAAGCCTCGCACCTCCTTTTCTGTCCTCGGTGGTGGCATTTCTAAGATGGCCTTGATTTTGGAAGGGTCGACTTCGATGCCCCTTTGTGTAATCAGAAACCCTAGCATTTTTCCTGCCGTAACACCGAACGTACACTTCTGAGGATTCAGCCGCAACCGGAATTCTCTGATCCTTTGAAAGAACTTTTGCAAGGCGGTGTAGTGTTACTCCCTTTCTTTGGATTTGACAATCATATCGTCTACGTATACCTCCACCTCTTTGTGGATCATGTCATGCAATATCGTGGTCGTGGCCCATTGATATGTAGCTCCAGCGTTCTTTAACCCAAACGGCATCACTCTGTAACAGTATGTCCTCCACGGGGTGGTGAAAGCAGTCTTCTCTTGGTCTTCGGGTGCCATCACTATCTGATTGTAGCTTGAGAAACCACCCATAAACGAGAGCAAAGCATGCCCCGCTGTAAAATCCACTAACTCATCAATATGTGGCAAGGGAAAGTCGTCCTTCAGACTAGCTCTGTTCAAATCCCTGAAATCCACGCATACTCGAATCTTGCCATCCTTCTTCAGCACTGGAACAATGTTGGCCAACCAAGTCGGGTATTCGGATACTAACAGGAAGCCTGCGTCGATTTGCTTGGTGACCTCTTCCTTAATCTTGAGAGCCCAGTCCGGGCGAATCCTCCTGAGTTTCTGTTTGATCGGTCGGGCCTCGGGGTCAAAAGGGATCCGATGCTGTACAATCTTAGGATCGATTCCAGGCATGTCTTCGTAGGACCACGCGAAAACGTCTTTGAAATCTTTTAATAAAGCGACTAAGCGCTCGCGTTCCTCTGAAGACAACGTGGACCCGATCTAGACCAGCTGCGGGTCCTTCTTAATACCAACATTCACAGTAGTGATTTCATCCATTAAGGGTTTAACAAATCTTTCCTGTTCTTGATCAATTAATCGTTGCAAAACCGGAGGAATTTCTTCCTCGTCGTTTTCATCAAAATTTTGAAAATCCTGATTTAACCAATAAATCAAAGGCACAAAAAAATACTTAAAAACCACATCCACATCATTCTCATTAAATACTTCCAAGCCGTCCGATTCTTCTGTTACAACAAACTCAAAAGAGAAAGAAAATGACGACCTAGACAGGACTGTGGCATCCGGGTTATCACCCCCTAGAATACCGGACTCAGACTCAGTCGAGCTGGAACTTGATTCCGACTCACAAGACTCGGTGGAATCAGATTCCGGCTCACTACCTGACCCGGTGCTGCTTGATAAAAATCCCTCTTCGTATTGCCAAATGAGAGAGGGTGCGATGGATGCATCCAAAATAGTTGATGGTAGGCCCGCAACCGTTTCATTCCCGATCATGCATACCGAGAAGTTATCCCCCAAGCACTTCTGTTCGATCGGAGGATCTGAAAGTAGACATGCCAGCGCTACCCCCATTTCATTTTCAGCGTCCTCAGACTGCGCTTCCTTACTCTGCTCAACCTCAGTTGATAGATCTGTTTGCCCTTCGGCAACGTCATCCTCAGGTAGCTGCAGGTTAAAGAAAATCTCAAACCCCGGTACGCGCTTCCTCTCCGCGTTCAGCCACGGCTCTGGAAAGCCACAGAATGGAAAGTCCTCCCCCTCCCGGACGTAGCGTCCGTTTAGGGTACCCTCGATGGGCCTATGCATCAACTCAAAAGGCTTCCCACCTTGCTTTGCTCTGGCTTTTCCAGCCATTTCCTTTCCCTTCCTTATCCAGTCCTCTTTGGTGGGTAGATAACCTAAGCCAAAGGTATGTGGGTTATGTGGCACTTCGGCCAATGCTGCGACGCCCTTCCGGCCGCTCTTTTCCAATCCCATCCCAGGGATATGTTGAAGCTTGTTCATGAGGTATACCACTTGGGCACTGACATATACCCCCTCGTTAGCAGCCATGATGTCCTGTACAACCCGAGCCTCAGCAAGGGTGAAACCTGACAAAAACACGTCCTCCATGCCGTGCTCAATTTCCAAAACTGGCGTAGATACTTCCGGCGGTGGATGGATCGATGAATTCCTAAAAACAATGGCTACTCCCTTTCCATAGGGGTATTTCACCATTTGATGCAAGGTAGAAGAGACTGCCTTGACTTGATGCATCCACGGCCACCCTAAAAGCAGGTTGAAAGTTACAGGAACCTCCAAGACATGGAAATCTATCTCATGCTGTCCCGGCCCAACCTTTGTTTGAATCTTAACTGTTCCCATTACTTCCCGGCTTGTGTTATCATATGCTCGAATCACCTGGGCTGTTGGCACAAAATACGCGATTTTCAAACCGATCGCATAGGCTGTCCTTGCCGGGCAGACGTTGATGGCGGACCTTGTGTCAACAAGGACCACCGGTATCCATTTATTCCTACACTCCACAGAGATGTAGAGTGGCTTGTTATGGTTTGCCCCCTCAGGTGGTAATTCCTTGTCGGAAAATGTCAGCATCGGGGTAGCTCCTCCCGAAAAAACCAATCCAACCAACTGCTTCAGCGTAGTCTCTATTGAGAGTTTGGCCTTGTCCACGGCTGAAAGGACAGCCTGTCTATGTACTCGAGAAGCCATAAACAGCCCCCAGATGGAGATGTCTTCTTGTATCTTTTTCAATTGTCTCAATACGACCTCATCCTCGAGTTGTTTTTCTTTTTGCTTCTCTGCCTCCCTATCTTTTCCAGATGCCTCTGGTTGATCTAGGTGTGGAGGTTTGAAATACCGTCCACTCCTAGTCATGTGATTGACTTCGCCGATATACCAAGTATCATCTGGTTGGTTACTCCTCTAATCTTCGTCTGTGTGGGCAAGATATAGATCATCGTCCTCCCACCACATTCCATCTGCAACCGACAGGCACCTGTCTGGCTCTGGCATGACTGTTCTCGTACTCGCAGTACCTTCTATCCCTATGCTCGCGGCATCCTCCATTTCTGTGCTCACAGCAGTCTCAGTCCCCACATGGGCTTTTGCCTTCCTGATTCTCTCGGAATCTTCGAATCTTTCCTGTTACGACTGTGTTAATGCAGCCGACTGTTCAATAATCCCCGTACTCGAAATGCTCTAATCCCGAGCGAAATTCTTGACACCGGCGCTCTCCGGCGATGCACTCTATTCTTCAACCCTTCCGGCTGTCATTGACATTCTTGCCCCTGCCGGGCCTTGTTGTGGCTGAAACTCTTCTACCACATCTGGTTGATCGTCCAACCATCCCGTAGCCTCTGTTGATTCCTCATAATCGAACTAGTTGACGGCTGAGTCTCCTGGATCTTGGTTACTGTAAAACTGGAGCTTGGCAAGGTCCTCTTCCACAGCCGTTAAATCGTCCGTTCCCTGTCCCAGACTATCCCCTTGGATCACACACAGCTCCCCCTCTGTTGGTAGTTCCATATCTGGCCTATCTTGGCCTATTAACAAAATGTAGTCACCCAGACTATAAGCTTTCTCAACACCACTCCTAGATTCCGCAGACTCCGGCTCAACAACCCCTTTCTCCATTGGGATCTCCTCTCCCTTGTTCTCACTAGTCACCACCATTGGCTTAGGTCGGGTCATGGAGGTGTCCATCATGCACAAGTTGGTGCAGTCGGGAAGGACCACTTCCAGCTTAGGCAGGTGGGAAGGAGTGGTATAGATGCTAGGATCGTAAGGCACGACCCCAGTTTGGATGAAGTTGACTCTTTTGGGTGGTGGAGCTTGGTTATGTGTGGGGAGAGGGTTTGTAGTAACGTTGGGTTTCTCGGGAGGCAAAATCACCTCGTTATCGATGAGATCTTGAATCTCATGACGTAATCGGAAGCACAGATCGATGTCATGACCGTGCTGTTGGTGAAATGAACAATATTTGGCTGGATTGTGGGTAGCGGGGAGTCTTTCTGGTAAGGGCCGCGGCTCTAAGGGCTTCAGATGCCCTTTTCTGATTAAAACCCCCAAAGCTTTGGATAGGGTGTAGACGCGCCCGCGAGGGACCCCCGCTACAGTTCGGACTCGATTTGTGTCGGTTCTTAATTTGAACCAAAGAGTCCAAATCTGGCAAATCGTTTGTGAGAAAACGAATTTTTTTGAAAAGAAGTGCCAAACATGGACTGCTTTTCCAGATACAGAGTCGCCACCTAAATATTTTTTATGGGGGAATTTAGGAAACCCTGACTCGGTGCTGAAGGCCACATGTTCGTCATCACCGGAGTTGTCTCGGCTCGGGAGCTAGGGTACGATTGGGGAAGGTCAGCTATGAGCACCCCCTCTCGCCCGATCCGAAGATCGGCCTCTACTAATCGTGATATCCGTTTTTGAAAACGTTATGTGTTCTTATTCCAGTTATTAGCCTAGAATTACTATATTATGCGCACATCAAACAAGTATAGACTAGATTGCCTAATTTGGAAACAAGCATTGCATATCTGTTTGTTTTGGAAAATGTTTTGGAATTTGCTACTCGCAAGCAGGCTAAAATACGGATTTCAACGAGTTTTTCCAACTCAAACAATCCAACCTTCACCCACAGGCATTCAAACAGTTTATCACATAAGCATCTAGCCACATTGTAAGCATACTGTCATGATAGCATTCACACACATGCGATGATACTAAAGCATAAATACTTACATCGTACTCCAAGCCAAAACAAGAAACTGGTTAGCAAACATGCGTGATCCTAGTTCATATTAAATTGACTAAGGCAGCACATACAGGATGCAATTAGATAGGCTCGGCTAACCTAAACATGGTATATGAAATGCAACCAATTAATGCACATATTCAATTTGGAACTGAAATACAAATGCAGTTAGCGTGATGTACCGAGCCCGGTGTATGCGGGACGAATGTACGAATGCACGCATGCATTGCATAAGGTATGCTAATTTTAAATATGCCCTAGTCTACCATCGTAAGCAGGTAAATAAAAGGGAAGAAAGACGTGGGGTTGGAAGACATACACCCACTCACGCACACTTATTACACAATTGCCCTCGCTCGGAGGGTACAAATAAATATTACAGTCCGAATAACAAATACATTAATTATTACAGAATTTCTAATTAATTAATAGAAAGAATGCAAAAAAAAGGAGAAAGGTGGCCGCAGCCTCCGCCTCGGGATGCGCGAATGATGCATGCTCGAATCCCGGCTCGCCTAGAAAACCCGCACCATGCCACTGCCGCCTCTATTTATAGTGCCCTATCTCTCTGAAAATTTCCAAAGTCCTAGGACAGGTTCCTTGCATGCTGAAGAATACCACCGGCTGGAGGAAATTCCCACCGGCCCTGTACAATTTCCATCGGCTGCTGTTGGGGTTATCGGCCATTCACACAATGCGGGTCGGCATTGAATTCTGCCGGTCGGCAGAAGATTCCTGCAGAGGCCAGTTTTGACAACAACAGAAGACAGACAGTATATGGCATGGGATTTCAGGCACATGTGAGCACGGTCATGTTTCCCATCATGCTTTGAACTCAGGGAAGCATGGCCCTCGATCCTCGAGCCATCAATGGTGCATGATAACCCAAGAGATCAAGTTTGCCACTTGATGTAAAAAATGCATGCAATCACACAAATGAGGACCAGGACCCTATCATACCGAAGTCAAGGGCCCCGGTGACCGAGAGTCAAGGCGCATTACATCACTTATAGTATGAATGCTCCTTGACCCTTACACTTGGTTTGACACCCCAAACCAAGTAATGCAATGCATGTTATGCAAACAATGCCTCAACGATACAATCATGGGATTGGAAAT
This sequence comes from Camellia sinensis, assembly GCF_055761805.1. Taxonomy (NCBI): domain Eukaryota; kingdom Viridiplantae; phylum Streptophyta; class Magnoliopsida; order Ericales; family Theaceae; genus Camellia; species Camellia sinensis. The sequence goes on from NC_138965.1 coordinate 92,869,676, forward strand.
ACAAGGCATGCCAAATGCCATTCAACTAATATGGCAAGTATGCAATGCTAGGCATGCAAGATGCAAATGCAATGTAAACATGAACAATTTGAGCAATGGGATCAACATATTACATCACTTAATGAAGCAAATATGCAATGGACATGAGACAAGCATGCAAAGAGGCCTTAAACCATAAAGGGGCAGACCTTAATCCACCCCAAAACAGTGGCCAAAAGTGCCTAAAAGGGTGGACAAATACTCATGCCAACAAGCAAGCCTATGGTCCTAAGGTTAAGGCACAAAAGGGGGCACTTCACTCACACCAACATGACCACTCATGGCATGAATTGGACAAGCCAAACATAAATTTAACATGCAAAATGGACTCCAAACCTACTGATATGGCAACTTAAATGGCTCCAAAGGGATGCATGCACCAAGGCTCATTTCTAGGCATAAGAGGGCACACCCTCAAGGCGTGAAAGAGGTCACACATGCACACATACAAACATGATTTATGGGCTGAAAAACGATCCTAAATGATGCCAAATCATGAGGATGGTCATAGCTATGCATGCTAGAAGTCAAAATGCTCAAAGCTTACAAGCCAAAACACAAAGAGAGGACACCAAATAAGGCAAGCATGACTGAAAGAGATGGCCAACAGACCTTAAACATGGTAAAATAATGCCAACACCTTCATGGGACTAAGCCAACACATGCAAGAATCATGGCCTAAACATGAGATGCATTTCTAGGCCAAATGGAGGAATTTAATGCAAGTATTTTAAGCATGCAAAAGGCCACAAATCCACCCAAAAACAGAGATTACATATGACCTAAAAACACCCAAAAACCTCTGAAAAAGGGGGAAAACCAATCAAGCATGCATGTTACCCTTTAAGCCAAAATGCAAGGAAATAAGACAATGAAGGGAGAGGGGTGTCCCTCGCCTATGCAAGACTTCGAACCACCTTCCTCACCACTGAAAATCCACTGGTTTTTAGTGGTGAAAAGACCAAAACACTTAAGCAAACAAGGCCTTAACAAAGAGGTAACAAAAAGGCCAAATAAGGCCTAAGAGGGTGAGTTTGAACTCAAACCACAAAGGACCCTTAATGAAAGTTCTTAAGCATGAAAATATAAGCCTTTTTTATGTTATGCACAAAAACTAAATCAGCAAGCAAGATAGGTAAAAGACTAGTGCAAGTTTGGGGAAACTAAAGTAAAATGCTCACCCTTGAAGCACACCTCAAGAACAGCCAATGCAACCCTCCTCTTTTGATCAAAAACAGCCCAAAAACTCAAGAATCAACCTTCCAAGTCCCTCAATCTCGGAGCAAGGTGTAATAGTGTGTGTATTAGTGCAAAAGTAAGGTAAAATCACACTTTTAGGCCAAGAAACACACACAAGGGAGGAGAGAGAGGGAAATATAGAGAGAGGGTGTATCTATATGTGTAAGCTCTGGTTTTGCCTTCAAAGTTTCTAATCTAGAACAAAGAGAAGAGCTCTCCTCTTATAGAAGTCCCTCTTGCAAAGCTTACACAACAAGCTTGCTTAGAGGGAAATCCCTCCATACACGTGTATGGAGGGAAGCAGAGTTGGTGCCAGCTATCACAGCTGGCACAAAATATCTACATAAAGTAGATGAATAGTGGTCGGCTACTCAAAATTGCCATTTTGACAAAAAGGAGTGCCGACCGGCAATATATATTGCCGACTGCGACAAAAACCAGCCGATGGCCTGTGGCTATGGCCGGTGGTGTGCGGGGATGCCTCACAAGGCATTCCCTACCCCTCCAAGGCAAAACACAAGTGTTTGGTGCAAAACCAGACACTAAACGGTCGAGTTCGGAGATCCTGAGGCAAGGCGCGTAGCTGGGACCTCCGGGAACTCCAAACGAACACAAACATGGATGATCACCGGGTGTTCAAACGGTGACGCCCAAGTCTTGAGGACGGTCAAAAATGGGCTGTCTACAGTTGCCCCTCTTTGACAGAACTCGAAAGAATGACAAAGCCCAGAGACGACCCATTTTGGACAAGGTCGAAGACTTAGACAAACATGCAAGACAAACAAGGTATGCGCCCGAAGGCAGGGGCAAAATGCAAGACAATGCATGAAGCCAAACATAACTTATGATCATACAAAGAAAAGCTGTAACGAAGCACACATGCAACAGTTTTAAGCTAGCATACACCGAACTACACTACAATGCAGAAGGGATGTAAGAGAATTATGCAATTCTCAATACGTCTCACTCGGAGGATACAATACCTGTGCGGCTTGTCTGGTTGCGCCAGCCTCAAATGAACCGTACATACAATATCGTGCCTGCAAAGAAAACAAACTTAACAGGTACAATATCGTTAACAACATGCATAATAGTGTACTCGAAATGCATGACAACGCAAAGCAAGTGGGGAGCATAACAATGCTGTGAAGGTACAGATGTGTAAGTGGAGCATGCGGTCTACGCAGGCAATGAATTTGATCATAAACATGCGGTCTACGCAAGCAATGAAATTGGACATAAGAATGCGGTCTACGCAAGTAGAATATGCGGTCTACGCAAGTAACGAAATTGAACAATCATGCGGTCTACGCAAGCAAAACATGCGGTCTACGCAGGTAATGGAATTGAACAATTATGCGGTCTACGCAAACAATACATGCGGTCTACGCAAGTAATGTAATTAACATGCGGTCTACGCAAGCAAAACATGGGGTCTACGCAGGTAATGGAATTGAACAATTATGCGGTCTATGCAAGTAATGGAATTGAACAATTATGTAGTCTACGCAAACAAAACATGCGATCTACGCAGGTAATGAAATTGGAAAATTATACGGTCTACGCAAGCAAAGAAAGTGATTACAACATGCGGTCTACGCAAGCAAAACATGCAGTCTACGCAAGTAATGTAATTAACATGCGGTCTACGCAAGTAATGAAATTGATTACGAACATGCGGTCTACGCAGGTAGTGTAATTAACATGCGGTCTACGCAAGTAATGAAATTGATTACAAACATGCGGTCTACGCAGGTAGTCTAATTAACATGCGGTCTACGCAAGTAAAGAAATTGATTACAAACATGCGGTCTACGCAAGTAATGTAATTAACATACGGTCTACGCAAGTAATGTAATTAACATGCGGTCTGCGCAAGTAAAGAAATTGATTACAAACATGCGGTCTATGCAAGTAATGTAATTAATATGCGGTCTACGCAAGTAATGAAATGGATTACAAACATGCGGTCTACGCAGATAATGTAATTAACATGCGGTCTACGCAAGTAATGAAATGGATTACAAACATGCGGTCTACCCAGGTAATGTAATTAACATGCGGTCTACGCAAGTAAAGAAATTGATTACAAACATGCGGTCTGCGCAGGTAATGTAATTAACATGCGGTCTACGCAAGTAATGTAATTGATTACAAACATGCGGTCTACGCAGGTAATGTAATTAATATGCGGTTTACGCAAGTAATGAAATGGATTACAAACATGCAGTCTACGTAGGTAATGTAATTAACATGCGGTCTACGCAAGTAATGTAATTGATTACAAACATGCGGTCTACGCAGGTAATGTAATTAATATGCGGTCTACGCAAGTAATGAAATGGATTACAAACATGCGGTCTACGCAGGTAATGTAATTAACATGCGGTCTACGCAAGTAAAGTGTATAAAGAGAAACTTGAACACATGTGAGTGAGAACATATCATTCATAATGCAAGGGAGGGGGTAAAATACTGTAACACAGCGTAGTTGAAGCGATTTGTGAGAATCCTCAAGACATGAAAAGGATACGGGAAGGGACATTCTTCGTACGTATCGAGCATCATTCGCAGAAGTTGTGGCTTGAGGTCAACTCGAAGGTCCATGTTTCAAAAGTGGGCTTCCCCGCAGGGTCTCAAGTAATGAAGGTGCCAAACTATGTGGTTGACCCGAACAAAGACATGGAAGGTGCGTTGACCGCAAAGGGGAGTTTTGCCGGTATCCATTCCGACACTTGGCTACCCCGTCATTCTATGTTTTACTTTCCTTTTTACTGGTAGTTTGAGCACATTGCACTGCCTCGGGCAGGTTTTATTCTTTCTCAAAATTACACATTTTGCAAAACACGTGACGGGAATGAGACAACCATTTTGTTCAAAAGATGTTGTATTTGCAAACTTTCTATGCATCGCATCGCAAGGTAACACACCACAATGTGAACGAAATTGAACTCATTTTGAACACCGAGTATTCGCATCATAATAATCAGGTAGTGAACCGACTTACAACTTGATAAGCAAATGTACAAAGGCATGATATGACCAAACAAGTGTGAGTACAACTCGATAAACAAATCAAAAACTCAAAGAGAGTCAAACACAACTCGATAAGCAAATGTACAATAACTCGATAAGCAGACAAGTGTGACTCCACAAAAATCGATCACCGAGGGAGGGATCGGAGGTGGTGAAGTTCCTCAATCCCTAGCATAAACAGCTCAGGGAACCAGGAGGAAGCCCATCAGCTAGAGGTAGAGGCCATCGGCCAGAAATTTGTTCGGTCGGCAAAAGATAATGGCCGGTCGGCAGAATATTTGGCCGGCTGGCTATTAATGAGGGAATCACCAGAATGTTGACACCTGTCCTCCACCCAACCTTATCTCCTACAAAAGACCCCAACTTCGTAGTTTTTCTCAATTCCACACTAATTTGCTCTAATGGAAGAGTTTCTTGCTCAAAATCTCACAGCTTGGATTACTAGTTTGGATGGCTCGGAAAAGTTGAATTTCCGGGGTTTCGGCATAAATGCACTATTCACTCTGGGTCGTACCCCGCTGCACCTCCCGTTCCTTCAAGCCGCGGCAAGGTTTTGGAATCTGGTGACGCATGTCTTTAGCTTCGCTGGGCAAGAGATATGTCCTACCTTTGAAGATTTCCGAGCCTTAATGGAGTCCGAGCGCGACGAGGAGCTCCTGCCCCAACTTAATTTTGGCCATGCCCAATCATTAGGGCGAATGTGTGGACTCAGCATGCGTGACGCTCGGTCTCTGATTTGTGACGGGATGCTGGACATTCCGAGTTTGACCGATCGGTTTTCTGATGTTGGTGATCGCAACAACCATCACTGGCAAGGCTTCCGGCGACATGCCCTCTGTTTGTGCATGCTATCTCATTTTCTATTTGTCTCAGGCTCTGGAGGGGCTAGTGTCCAGCTGATTGAGGTTGCCCAAGGCTTGAATGAGGGCAAGAGCTGTATTGCCATGACTCTGGCTGAGATGTTAATGGGCTTAGACGCCTTTTATCGTCATGAGACGGCCAGATTAGCAGGGAGTCCACTACTGCTACAGGTAACATTTCCTACCCAATCTTTCATTATGCATTGCTCACATCACTCGGCCCTCAAGCTCGGTCTTTCCTCACAAGGCCCTATTCTCACTTTTCTCTCCTCGTACATCTCTCTATTATTTACTCTCTCATTTTTCATCCCTCCCCAGGTATGGTTGATGGACAAACTGCAGGTTGTGGACTCTTGCCCAGCATATTCAGCTCGCGGCTACTTCTTCCGGCACCGTCTAGTCAATGCCTTGGATGAGGGATGGTGGTTCGCTTGGATGGGCCGCTTGTCCGCAGACCGTATTACTTGGCGGTGCCCTTGGCTGAGCCTTCCGGCAATGAGTTACAATATGCCCCGGCAGACTGGGATTCAATTGGTTGGTCTCACTCACTGTGTATCCTGCTGCATTCCCAGCCCGAGGTGCACAGCTTGCTTGGCAGGCCACCGCGTGGAGGATAAGAGAACTCCTGGCCCCCGCTCATACTTTCAGTTGCACTTTGTCTGAGGAGTGCGTGGATTGGCTCAATGAAGAAGCACAGATTGGGCCCAGCTTGGCATCAGAGGCTTCGACCAGCTCTGGGAGGGGGCGCAGGAGCACCTGACTTGACTATGCCCCAGATTTATTGCTTTATTAGTACTTTCAAGTTTTCTTTATGAATGTAATAAAAAGTAACTTCGATTGTATGCAAGAGCAGGAGAACTCTGTTTTGAAATCAATGAAATTGAAGGTTGTGGTACTGAAAAGTTTTCGCTTTGGTCCAAAAATGGTGAAAGTTGTAAAAAGATTATTTGAACAAAGTCGGCTTTTATTAAAACTTCTCAAAAATCATTTTCGATGTGGATCAGAACTGGACACGCCTGAGATCTGTCACTGAGATGCACAACCCCAGATCCCTGCAACTGGAAAGTTGCCCCTAGTTTGAAGAGCGCCGCAGCACTTCACAGCAATGGAAATTTGCCCCTAGTCTGAAGAGCACTGCGCTGGAGGTTCCAATGGATGCTGATAGAAAAAGATGACTGAGATGATCAAATGGACAAAGTTGATCGAGGAAGTGTTATGGCTGAACTTCAGGATGAAGTTGCCTACGTATCCCAAAGATGGGAATCAAGCCTTACGTAGTTCAGGCTTAGGTTCACTCGGGTATTTTCACTCTCCTTTTGCGCTCTAACTTTTGCCAAAGCCGCCCTTTGCGGGTTTTCAGCCTTGCGAGCTCAGTTTTTATATTTTTCTAATTTTTTGTGCTCTAACTTTTGCCTAGGTCGCCCTTTCGGGTTTTCGGCCTAGCGAGCCTCTCAAGGGTAATATTTCTTCAACTTGTCCATGTTGATCGGTTGGGAGAACTCCAGGCCATCTAGGTCTATCAGAACCACAGCTCCACTTGACCAGATAGCTTTGATGATGTAGGGACCGGTCCAATTGGGTCTAAACTTGCCCCTTGGGTCGTAGATGGGAGCTCGGTTGTCCTTGAGCACCAAATCCCCTTCCTTTAGATTTCTGGACTTAACCTTCATGTTGAAAGCCCGGGCAATTCTGCGCTGATAACTTTGAACGTGGTACAGTGCTTTTAGTCTTCTCTCATCAAAAAGCATGAGTTCCTCAAACCTGCTCTGCTGCCAATCTGCTTCGGCTATTTGACACTCAGCCAATACCCGTAAGGACGGAACCTCAATTTCGATAGGTAGAACGGCCTCCATTCCATAAACTAATGAATACGGAGTCACTCCGGTAGAAGTTCTAATTGAAGTCCTGTAACCCCACAGAGCAAACGACAACTTATCTGGCCAATCCCGGTAGGTTTCCACCATCTTCCGCAGTATATGCTTGATGTTCATGTTGGCGGCCTCAACTGCTCCGTTGGTTTGCGGTCGGTATGTGGATGACTTATGAAAAGCCACGTTATATCTCTCCAACATGTCAATCACTTCCTTCTTGAAGTGGGAACCATTATCCGAAATAATCTCGTTTGGAACCCCGTAACGACAGATGATATTGTTCTTGATGAACTTTGTGACATGCGACGCCTTCAACACCACGTATGATTGGGCCTCGACCCACTTCGTGAAATAATCTATCGCTACCAGGATGAACTCATGCCCATTCGATCCCTTCGGGGTAACAGCTCCGATCACATCAATTCCCCAAACGAAAAATGGCCATGGGGACGTCATGTTGTACAGCTTTAACGGCAGGATGTTCATACGATTTGCATGGATCTGGCATTTGTGGCATCGCTGAACAAAGCCGATACAATCCTCTTCCATGGTAGACCAGTAGTAGCCCTGTCTAAGGATCTTTCTGGCCAGCATTACCCCATTCATGTGTGTACCGCACTCTCTTCCATGGATGGCCTCCATCAGGCGCTTCGATTCTTCAGCTTCTACACAGAGCTTATGCATTCCTAGATGACCTCTCTTGTACAGCTTACCCCTGCAGATGATGAACTGAACAGCCATTCTTCTGATTGCCCTTTTATCCTTGGCATTTGCCCCTGGTGGATACGCCTCCTTTTCCAAGAAGTTCCAAACGTCGTAATACCAGGGGTTGTCGTCCTGAGCCTCATCTATGGCGGAAATTGATTCGTACGCTGGCGCAAACTTCTGGTCAATAATGACTGGACGCATTCGGACTCCGGACGGGATGTCTATCATGGAAGATAGAGTTGCTAGTGAATCTGTGAACCTGTTGTTCTCTCTTACTAGGTGGGTGAAATTTAGCTTCTCAAACCGAGGAATTAACAAATCCAAGGTTTGGTGGTAAATTATCATCCTTTCCTCTTTGACTTTCCAGTCTCCTTTTGCTTGAGATACAACAAGATTCGAGTCCCCAATGACGTCCAACCGTCTTGCCCCTAGTTCTAGGGCTGCTTCTAGGCCAGCAATACACGCCTCATATTCTGCTTCATTGTTCGAGACTTTGAACCGGAGCTTGAATGATAAAGGGATACGGGAATCGTCCGGCGCTATCAGCAACACTCCTATCCCATACCCGTATTGGTTCGACGCTCCGTTAAAGTACATCGTCCAAGTTTCATCTTCGATGTGCAGAATGGCTTCATCTGGGAACAAGTACTCAACCGCTTCATCCCCTTCAACCGGGTGGTCGGCAAGGAACTCCGCTACTGCTCTTCCTTTTACTGACTTGCGTGTTACATACTTCAGATCAAATTCAGAGAGCAACAGCAGCCAACGAGCTAGCCTACCCGTAAGTGCCGGTTTCTCGAAGAGATATTTGATGGGATCCAAGCGTGAAACCAACATTACAGAGTGAGCTAACAAGTAGTGCCGCAGCTTCCTGGTAGCCCATACTAAGGCCAAGCAAGCCTTCTCCAGCGGAGTGTAGCGGGTCTCGTAATCTAGCATCTTCTTGCTCAGATAGTAGATGGCCCTTTCCACTTTGTCCTCTGACTCATGTGCAAGCATGCAGCCCATGGTGGTCTCAGTTACTGAAAGGTACAATATCAACGGTCTCCCTGGTTCTGGCGGTGACAACACGGGCGGGTTCTATAAATATTCTTTGATCTGTTCAAAAGCTGCTTGACATCGGCCGTCCCATTGGAATTTCTTTCCTTTCTTCAGGAGACCAAAAAGTGGTTCACAAGTCAAGGTTAATTTCGAGATAAACCGTCTTATGAATTGCACTTTACCTAGAAAGCCTCGCACCTCCTTTTCAGTCATTGGTGGTGGCATTTCCAAGATGGCCTTGATTTTGGAAGGGTCGACCTCGATGCCCCTTTGTGTAATCAGAAACCCTAGCATTTTCCCCGCGGTAACACCGAATGTACATTTCTGAGGATTCAACCGCAGCCAAAACTCTCTCATCCTTTGAAAGAACTTTTGTAAGGTGGTGTAGTGGCCCTCTCTTTCTTTGGACTTGACAATCATGTCGTCCACGTACACCTCGACCTCTTTATGGATCATATCATGCAATATCGTGGTTGCTGCCCGTTGATAAGTAGCTCCAGCGTTCTTCAACCCAAATGGCATCACTCTGTAGCAGTATGTACCCCACGGGGTAGTGAATGCAGTCTTCTCCCGGTCTTCGAGTGCCATTACTATCTGATTATAGCCTGAGAAGCCATCCATAAACGAAAGCAAGGCGTGTCTTGCTGTGAAATCTACCAATTCATCAATGTGTGGCAAGGGAAAGTCATCCTTTGGACTGGCCCTGTTCAAATCTTTGAAGTCTACACATACCCGAATTCTGCCATCCTTCTTCGGCACCGGAACAATGTTGGCCAACCAAGTCGGGTATTCGGATACCAACAGGAAGCCTGCATCGATTTGCTTGGTGACCTCTTCCTTGATCTTAATGGCCCAATCAGGGCGGATCCTTCTGAGTTTCTGTTTGACAGGTCGGGTCTCGGGATCAAGAGGGATCCGGTGCTGTACAATCTCAGGATCGATTCCAGGCATGTCTTCGTAGGACCACGCGAAAACATCTTTGAAATCTTTTAATAAAGCGACTAAGCGCTCGCGTTCCTCCGAAGACAACGTGGACCCGATCTAAATCAGCCGCGGGTCCTCCTCAGTACCAACATTCACGGTAGTGATTTCATCCATTAAGGGTTTAACAAATCTTTCCTGCTCTTGATCAATTAATCGTTGCAAAACCGGAGGAATTTCTTCCTCGTCGTTTTCATCAAAATTTTGAAAATCCTGATTTAACCAATAAATCAAAGGCACAGAAAAATACTCAGAAACCACATTCACATCGTTCTCATTAAATACTTCCAAGCCGTCTGATTCTTCTGTTACAACAGACTCAAAAGAGAAAGAAAATGACGACCTAGACAGGACTGTGGCATCCGGGTTATCACCCCCATGAATACCAGACTCAGACTCAGTCGAGCTGGAACCTGATTCCGACTCACAAGACTCAGTGGAATCAGATTCCGGCTCACTACCTGACCCGGTGCTGCTGGACAAAAATCCTTCTTCATATTGCCAGACGAGAGAGGGTGCGATGGATGCATCCAAAATAGTTGCTGATAGGCTCACAGCCGTTTCGTTCCCGATCACACATACCGAGGAGCTATCCCCCAAGCACTTCTGTTCGATCGGAGGATCTGAAAGCAAACATGCCAGTGCTACCCCCATTTCATTTTCAGCGTCTTCAGACTGCGCATCCTTACTTTGTTCAGCCTCAGCCGATAGATCTGTTTGCCCTTCGGCGATGTCATTCTCAGGTAACTGCAGGTCAAAGAAAATCTCAAAACCCGGCACGCGCTTCTTCTACGCGTTCATCCATGGTTCTGGGAAGCCACAAAACGGAAAGTCCTCTCCCTCCCGGACGAAGCGTTCGTTTAGGGTACCCTGAATGGGCCTATGCATCAACTCGAAAGGCTTCCCAGCCTTCTTTGCTCTGGCTCTTCCGGCCATTTCCTTTCCTTTCCTTATCCAGTCCTCTTTGGTGGGTAGATAACCCAATCCAAAGGTATGAGGGTTGTGTGGCACTTCGGCCAATGCTGCGACGCCCTTCCGGCCGCTCTTGCCCAATCCCATCCCGGGGATGTGTTAGAGTTTGTTCATGAGATAGACTGCTTGAGCACTGACATATACCCCCTCACTAGCAGCCATGATGTCCTGTACAACCCGAGCCTCAGCCAAGGTAAAACCCGATATGAACACATCTTCCATACCGTGCTCAATTTCTAGAACAGGCGTAGATACTTCTAGCGGCGGATGAATCGATGAATTTTCGAAAACGATGGCTACTCCCTTCCCATAGGGGTATTTCACCACTTGATGTAGAGTGGAGGAGTCTGCCTTTACCTGATGCAGCCACGGCCGCCCTAAAAGCAGGTTGAAAGTTGCAGGGACCTCCAAGACATGGAAATCTATCTCATGCTGTCCCGGCCCAACCTTTGTTTGAATTTTAACTGTTCCCATTACTTCCCGGCTTGTGTTGTCATACGCCCAAATCACCTGGGCCGTTGGCACAAAATCCGCGATTTTCAAACCGATCGCATAGGCTGTCCTTGCTGGGCAGACGTTGATGGCGGACCTCGTGTCGACAAGAACCACGGGTATCCATTTATCTCTGCACTCCACAGAGATGTAGAGTGGCTTGTTATGGTTCGCACCCTCAGGTGGCAGTTCTTTGTCAGAAAAGGTCAATACCGGGGAGCTTCCTCTCGAAAAAACTAGGCCCACCAGCTGTTCGGGCGTGGTGTCTATGGAAAGCTTGGCTTTGTCCATGGCTGAAAGGACAGCCTGTCTATGTACTCGAGAAGCCATAAGCAGCCCCCAAATGGAGATGTCCGCTTGTATCTTCTTCAATTGTCTCAATACGGCCTCATCTTCGAGTTGCTTTTCCTTTTGCTTCTCTGCCTCCTTATCTTTTCCAGACGCCTCCGGTTGATCTAGGTGTGGAGGCTTAAAGTGCCATCCACTCCTAGTCATGTGATCGACTTCGCCGATATACCAGGTATCATCTGGTTGGTTACCCCCCCAATCCTCGTCCATGTGGGCAAGACATAGATCATTGTCTTCCCACCACATGCCATCTGCAGTTGACAGGCACCTGTCCGGTTCTGGCATGACTGTTCCGATACTTGCAGTACCTTCTATTCCTATGCTCGCAGCATTCTCCATTTCTGTACTTGTGGCAGTCTCAACTCCCACGTGGGCTTTTGCCTTCCTGATCCTCTCAGAATCTTCGAATCTTTCCTATTCTGACTTTGTCAATGCAGTAGATTGTTCAATGATCCCTGTACTCAAAATGCTCCATTCCCGAGCGAAACTCTCGACACCGGCACTCTCCGGCGATGTACTCTGTTCTTCGACCCTCCCGGCTGTTACTAACATTCCTGCCCCTGCCGGGCCTTGTTCTGACTGAAACTCTCCTACCACATCTGGCTGATCGTCCAACCATCTCGTGGCCTCTGCCGATTCCTCATAATCGAACCAGTTAACGGCTGAGTCTTCTAGATCTTGGTTACTGTAAAACTGGAACCAGGCAAGATCCTCTTCCATAGCTGTCAAATCATCCGTTCCCTGCCCTGAACTGTCCCCTTGGATTACACACAGCTCTCCTCCTGCTGGAAATTCTACATATGGTCTATTCTGGCCCATTGGTGAAATGTAGTCACTCGGACTATAAGCATTCCCAACATCACTCCCAGACTCCGCAGACTCTGGCTCGGCAACCCCCTTCTCCTTTGGAGTCTTCTCTGTCCTGCTCTCGATGGTCACCACCACTGGCTTGGGTTGGGTTATGGAGATGTCCATCATGCACAAATCGATGCAATCAGGAAGGAAAACCTCCGGCTTAGGCAGGTAGGAGGGTGTGATATAGATACTAGGATCGTAGGACACGACCCCAGTGTGGATGAAATTGATTCTTTTGGGTGGTGGAGCTTGGTTATGTGTGGGGAGAGGATTTGTAGTAACATTGGGTTTCTCAAGAGGTAAAATCACCCCGTTATCAATGAGATCTTGAATCTCATGACGTAATCGAAAGCACAGGTCGGTGTCGTGACCGTGCTGTTGATGAAATGCACAATACTTGGCTGGATTGTGGGTAGCAGGGAGTCTTTCCGGTAAGGGCTGCGGCTCTAGGGGCTTCAGATGCCCTTTTCTGATCAAAACCCCCAAAGCTTTGGACAGGGGTATATAAAGCGGAGCGAAGGTTCTGGTATTTTTGGGAGGGTATTTGGCTGTTTGTGGGTTGCCTCCGGACGCACCGGAGAATGGTGTGGCTGCCATAGTTCTCGGGGAAGGGTTGGTGGTGACCATACTTACTTCGGAGGTCCTAGTAGTTGTAGCGCCACTCGGGCCTGCATTAGTATTACGATTGAAAGTTCTGCGGGGTTGCTCCCGGTCATTATCAATCAAGCCTTGTTTTAAGGCATCCTCAATCTGCACCCCCATTTCATACAGATCAGAAAAGGTAGGGAAAGGGAGTACGATCATCCTTTGCATTAGCTTCGGCTGAAGATTGCGAACAATCATCCGAATCTGGTCTTTGTCCGTGGGTCTTAAGGTCATCATCGAAGCCTTAGCCCGCCATCTGGTTACGAATTCTGAGAAGCTCTCCTTGGGTTCTTGCCTTGTTGTCTCGAGATCCCGGGTCGTGATCTCGATTTGTGTATTATATGAGTACTGCAGGATGAAGGCCTCAGCCATCTCGTCCCAACTTCTCTTGACGTCGTCCTCCAATTTGGCATACCATGTGGCCGCTACACTCGACAGGGTCCGGCCAAATAAAGACAGCTTCTGCAGTCTAGTGAGGCCCATTGGCCTTAGGACGTCTGAAAACAGTCGCAGGTGCACCATGGGATCCTCGGATCCGTCAAAACGATCAATTTGTGGCATCTTAAACCGATCTGGTAGTGTTACGGCTGCGTCAGTGTATCCATCTCCAATGTCCGGAATGGACTTCACACCTTGAGATTTCTTGAACAGCTTTTCAAGCTTGCGCATTTTTAATGCCACGGGGTCCACCTCAGACTCGAAGGGAGAATCCGATTGATTGATAGGAGTGGGTGCCTTGGATAGTTGAGGTAGAATCGGGGGTGGAGCTGGCCCCGTTGGGATGTCTGTATCTTCTTGGACATTCCGGGCATTTGGCGTCTCTTCGGGTATCGGAACCCTTAGTGGGGGAGGGACTTGCTGTGAAGCTGACGCCCCAGTTTGCTGCTGCAATCTCATGATTAACTCCGCTTGCTCACTCATAACTGTGGCTTGTTGTTTGGCGAATTCTGCCTGTCGGGCAGCATCCTGCTGCATCACTTTCATGCTTTCTTGGAGTTGGCGCACCATCTCTTCTAAACTAGCCATGCTGTTATGTTCTGACTGAATTGTTGGTATATGTTCCCTTTCTGCGGGTGAAACAGGATCCTGATCCCTACGGTACACAGGTGGGGTAGATGAAGCCCTCTGTACTGACTGTTGAACTGATGCCCTCTGCCTAGTTGTCCTCCGTCTGGTAACTGGGGGTAGAGAGTGGTACACTGGTTGTCCGTCTACCAGATCCTCAGATCGATGGAGCCGACGACCTCTAATCCAGAGTGCTTGGGGAATATCTACCGGGTTGGAAGCAATGATGCTAAACTACCTAGCAAAAAGATAAATAAAGCAGTAAATAAACTAACAATCGGACAGCACAACAGCGTAAAATAAACACATACAACACACAGTTGGGTATCCATAATACACAGTTGGTAAGACGAACACACTGTTCCTCGACTATGATCATTGTTCCCCAAAATCACCGTTCCCAAAACTGAACCTGATACCCACAGATAACTGATTCTCATAAACTGATATTGATGCCCTCAGGTCTAATACTCAATCTTGCAAACTGATATGCACGTTCCTGTAGAGCAACACTCTAAAAGCACATAGCAAGTAAAGAGAGCCAAAGCACCCCTATGTTGGGGTAGGGTTTCCCTGTCCTATTTTGTCAGGAGCTAGGGTTCCACTATGCACGCAGTAGTTTTCAAACAACCTAACATCGGGTAAGCAACCTGTCCTAGCTTGGAATGGTCACTATGGATCCGAGTATGCACTAGGTCGAATGGTCGAAAAGGGTGCCCCGGTAAAACCGGGGTTTGTGTTCCCATACTGTCAGAGCCCATAACCGGTCAGCCTTATGGTCATGCCTTGGCAAGACAAGCCTCCGGCAAACCGTTCAGGAATGGCAGATGGCAAACACGGTGTCCTAGGCGCACCGATGCACATGCAATGCAAAGAGAAGCATAAATGAGATCAAAATAGGATATCACGAGTTCGAGTCAAGCTCTCCTTTCCCCAGCGAGAGTCGCCTGAAACTGTAGACGCGCCCGCGAGGGACCCCTGCTACAGTTCGAACTCGATTTGTGTCGGTTCTTAATCTGAACCAAAGAGTCCAAATTTGGCAAATCGTTTGTGAGAAAACGGATTTTTTTGAAAAGAAGTGCCAAACATGGACTGCTTTGCCAGATACAGAGTCGCCACCTAAATATTTTTTATGGGGGAATTTAGGAAACCCTGACTCGGTGCCGAAGGCCACATGTCCGTCATCACCGGAGTTGTCTCGGCTCGGGAGCTAGGGTACGATTGGGGAAGGTCAGCTATGAGCACCCCCTCCTGCCCGATCCGAAGATCGGCCTCTACTAACCGTGATATCCGTTTTTGAAAACGTTATGTGTTCTTATTCCAGTTATTAGCCTAGAATTACTATATTATGCGCACAGCAAACAAGTATAGACTAGATTGCCTAATTTGGAAACAAGCATTGCATATCCGTTTGTTTTGGAAAATGTTTTCGAATTTGCTACTCGCAAGCAGGCTAAAATACGGATTTCAACGAGTTTTTCCAATTCAAACAATCCAACCTTCACCCACAGGCATTCAAACAGTTTATCACATAAGCATCTAGCCACATGGTAAGCATACTGTCATGATAGCACTCACACACATGCGATGATGCTAAAGCATAAATACTTACATCGTACTCCAAACCAAAACAAGAAACTGGTTAGCAAACATGCGTGATCCTAGTTCATGTTAAATTGACTTACGCAGCACATACAGGATGCAATTAGATAGGCTCGGCTAACCTAAACATGGTATATGAAATGCAACCAATTAATGCACGTATTCAATTTGGAACTGAAATACAAATGCAGTTAGCGTGATGTACCGAGCCCGGTGTATGCGGGACGAATGTACGAATGCACGCATGCATTGCATAAGGTATGCTAATTTTAAATATGCCCTAGTCTACCATCGTAAGCAGGTAAATAAAAGGGAAGAAAGACGTGGAGTTGGAAGACATACACCCACTCACGCACACTTATTACACAATTGCCCTCGCTCAGAGGGTACAAATAAATATTACAGTCCGAATAACAAATACATTAATTATTACAAAATTTCTAATTAATTAATAGAAAGAATGCAAAAAAAAAGGAGAAAGGTGGCCGTAGCCTCCGCCTCGAGATGGGCGAATGATGCATGCTCGAATCCCGGCTCGCCTAGAAAACCCGCACCATGCCACTGCCGCCTCTGTTTATACTGCCTTGTCTCTCTGAAAATTTCCAAAGTCCTAGGACAGGTTCCTTGCATGCTGAAGAATACCACCGGCTGGAGGAAATTCCCACCGGCCCTGTACAATTTCCATCGGCTGCTGTTGGGGTTATCGGCCATTCACACAATGCCGGTCGGCATTGAATTCTGCCGGTCGGCAGAAGATTCCTGCAGAGGCCAGTTTTGACAGCAACAGAAGACAGACAGTATATGGCATGGGATTTCAGGCACATGTGAGCACGGTCATGTTTCCCATCATGCTTTGAACTCAGGGAAGCATGGCCCTCGATCCTCGAGCCATCAATGGTGCATGATAACCCAAGAGATCAAGTTTGCCACTTGATGTAAAAAATGCATGCAATCACACAAATGAGGACCAAGACCCTATCATACCGAAGTCAAGGGCCCCGGTGACCGAGAGTCAAGGCGCATTACATCACTTATAGTATGAATGTTCCTTGACCCTTACACTTGGTTTGACACCCCAAACCAAGTAATGCAATGCATGTTATGCAAACAATGCCTCAAAGATACAATCATGGGATTGGAAATGCAAGGCATGCCAAATGCCATGCAACTAATATGGCAAGTATGCAATGCTAGGCATACAAGATGCAAATGCAATGTAAACATGAACAATTTGAGCAATGGGATCAACATATTACATCACTTAATGAAGCAAATATGCAATGGACATGAGACAAGCATGCAAAGAGGCCTTAAACCATAAAGGGGCAGACCTTAATCCACCCCAAAACAGTGGCCAAAAGTGCCTAAAAGGGTGGACAAATACTCATGCCAACAAGCAAGCCTATGGTCCTAAGGTTAAGGCACAAAAGGGGGCATTTCACTCACACCAACATGACCACTCATGGCATGAATTGGACAAGCCAAAACAGAAATTTAACATGCAAAATGGACTCCAAACCTACTGATATGGCAACTTAAATGGCTCCAAAGGGATGCATGCACCAAGGCTCATTTCTAGGCATAAGAGGGCACACCCTCAAGGCATGAAAGAGGTCACACATGCACACATACAAACATGATTTATGGGCTGAAAAATGATCCTAAATGATGCCAAATCATGAGGATGGTCATAGCTATGCATGCTAGAAGTCAAAATGCTCAAAGCTTACAAGCCAAAACACAAAGAGAGGACACCAAATAAGGAAAGCATGACTGAAATAGATGGCCAACAGACCTTAAACATGGTAAAATAATGCCAACACCTTCATGGGACTAAGCCAACACATGCAAGAATCATGTCCTAAACATGAGATGCATTTCTAGGCCAAATGAAGTAATGTAAAGCAAGTATATTAAGCATGCAAAAGGCCACAAATCCACCCAAAAACAGAGATTACATATGACCTAAAAACACCCAAAAACCTCTAAAAAAGGGGGAAAACCAATCAAGCATGCATGTTACCCTTTAAGCCAAAATGCAAGGAAATAAGACAATGAAGGGAGAGGGGTGTCCCTCCCCTATGAAAGACTTTGAACCACCTTCCTCACCACTGAAAATCCACTGGTTTTTAGTGGTGAAAATACCAAAACACTTAAGAAAACAAGGCCTTAACAAAGAGGTAACAAAAAGGCCAAATAAGGCCTAAGAGGGTGAGTTTGAACTCAAACCACAAAGGACCCTTAATGAAAGTTCTTAAGCATGAAAATATAAGCCTTTTTTTATGTTATGCACAAAAACTAAATCAGCAAGCAAGATAGGTAAAAGACTAGTGCAAGTTTGGGGAAACTAAAGTAAAATGCTCACCCTTGAAGCACACCTCAAGAACAGCCAATGCAGCCCTCCTCTTTTGATCAAAAACAGCCCAAAAACTCAAGAATCAACCCTCCAAGTCCCTCAATCTTGGAGCAAGGTGTAATAGTGTGTGTATTAGTGCAAAAGTAAGGTAAAATCACACTTTTAGGCCAAGAAACACACACAAGGGAGGAGAGAGAGGGAAATATAGAGAGAGGGTGTATCTACATGTGTAAGCTCTAGTTTTGCCTTCAAA
The DNA here is from genome assembly GCF_055761805.1 of Camellia sinensis. Lineage (NCBI taxonomy): Eukaryota > Viridiplantae > Streptophyta > Magnoliopsida > Ericales > Theaceae > Camellia > Camellia sinensis. Next base: position 92,888,039 of record NC_138965.1, read on the forward strand.
GTTTCTAACCTAGAACAAAGAGAAGAGCTCTCCTCTTATAGAAGTCCCTCTTGCAAAGCTTACACAACAAGCTTGCTTAGAGGGAAATCCCTCCATACACGTGTATGGAGGGAAGCAGAGTTGGTGCCAGCTATTACAGCTGGCACAAAATATCTACATAAAGTAGATGAACAGTGGTCGGCTACTCAAAATTTCCATTTTGACAAAAAAGAGTGCCGATCGGCAACAAATAGTGCCGGCCGGCAATATATATTGCCGACGGCGACAAAAACCAGCCGATGGCCTGTGGCTATGGCCGGTGGTGTGTGGGGATGCCTCACAAGGCATTCCCTGCCCCTCCAAGGCAAAACACAAGTGTTTGGTGCAAAACCAGACACTAAACGGTCGAGTTCGGAGATCCTGAGGCAAGGCGCGTAGCTGGGACCTCCGGGAACTCCAAACGAACACAAACATGGATGATCACCGGGTGTTCAAACGGTGACGCCCAAGTCTTGAGGACGGTCAAAAATGGGGTGTCTACACAGGGGCATATAAAGCGGAGCGAAGGTTCTGGTGTTTTTGGGTGGGTATTTGGCTGTTTGTGGGTTGCTTCCGGATGCATCGGAGAATGGTGCGGCCGCCACAGTTCTTGGGGGAGGGTTGGTGGTGACCATACTCACTTTGGAGGTCCTGGTAGTTGTAGCGCCACTCGGGCCTGTATTAGTGTTGCGATTGAAAGTTCTGCGGGGTTGCTCCCGGTCATTATCAATTAAGCCTTGCTTCAGTGCATCTTCAATCTGCACCCCCATTTCATGTAAATCGGAAAAGGTAAGAAAGGGGAGTACGATCATCTTCTGCATTAACTTGGGCTGAAGATTACGCACAATCATTCGAATCTGATCTTTGTCCGTGGGCCTTAAGGTCATCATCGAAGCCTTAGCCCTCCATCTGGTCACGAATTCTGAGAAGCTCTCTTTGGGTTCTTGCCTCGTTGTCTTGAGATCCCGGGTCGTAATCTCGATTTGTGTATTGTATGAGTACTGCAAGATGAAGGCCCCAGCCATTTCGTCCTAGCTTCTCTTGACGTCATCCTCCAATTTGGCATACCATATGGCCGCTACACCTGACAGGGTCCGGCCAAATAGAGACAGCTTCTGTAGTCTAGTGAGGCCCATTGGCCTTAGGATATCTGAAAACAACCTCAGGTGCACCATGGGGTCCCCGGACCCATCAAATCGATCAATGTGCGGCATTTTGAATTCGTCAGGCAGCGTTACAGCTGTGTCGGTGTATCCATCTTCGATGTCAGGGATGGTCTTGACTCCCTAGGACTTCTTAAACATCTTTTCCAACTTGCTTAATTTTAAGGCTGTGGGGTCCACTTCGAACTCAAAAGGAGAGTCCGGTATATTGACAGGCGTGGGCGCCTTTGATAGTTGTGGTGGAATTGGGGAGGGAGCTGGCCCCACTGGAAGGTCTGTATTCTCTTGGACATTCCGGACATTCGGTGTTTCTTCGGGTATCGGAACCCTTAGTGGGGGAGGGACTTGCTGTGAAGCAGATGCTCCGGTTTGCTGTTGTAACCTCACAATTAACTCCGCTTGTTCATTCATGACCGTGGCCTGCTGTTTGGCGAACTCTGCCTGTCGGACAGCATCCTGCTGCATCACTTTCATGCTTTCTTGGAGTTGGCGCACCATCTCCTCTAAACTAGCCATACTATTCTATTCCGACTGAATTATCGGTATATGTTCCCTCTCTGTGGGTGAAACAGAACCCTGATCCCTACTGTACTCGGGTGGGGTAGACAAAGCCCTCTGTACTGACTGCTGAACTGATATCCTCTGCCTAACTGCCCTCCGTCTAGTAACCGGGGGTAGAGAGTGGTACACTGGTTGTCCGTCTACCAGATCCTCAGATCGATGGAGCCGATGACCTCTAATCCAGAGTGCTTGGGGAATATCTACTGGGTCAGAAGCAATTGTGCTCGACTACCTAGTAAAAAGATAAATAAAGTAAATAAATAAACGGGCAATTGGACAACGTAACAACATAAAATAAACACACATAACGCGCAGTTGGGTATTTATAACACACAGTTGGTAAGCCGAACACACTGTTCCTCGATACTGATCACTGTTCCCCAGAATCACTGTTCCCAAAACTGAACTTGATACCCGTAGATAACTGATTTCTCAACAACCCTGATACTGGTGCCCTCGGGCTTAATACTCAATCTTGCAAACTGATATGTACGTTCCTGTAGAGATACACCCTAAAGCACATAGCAGATAAGTGAGAGCCAAAACACCCCTATGTTGGGGTAGGGTTTCCCTGTCCTATTTTGTCAGGAGCTAGGGTTTCATTACGCACACAGCGGTTTTCAAACAACCTAACATCGAGTAAGCAACATGTCCTAATTTGGAATGGCCACTATGGATTTCGATATGCACTAGGTCGAATGGTCGAAAAGGGTGCCCCGGTAAAACCAGGGTTTGTGTTCCCATACTGTCAGAGCCCACAACCGGTCAGCCTTATGGCATGCTTTGACAAAGTCAAGCCTCGGGCAAACCGTTCAAGAATGGCAGATGGCAAACACGGTGTCCTAGGCGTACCAATGCACATGCAATGCAAAGAGACATATAAATGAAATCAAAACGGGATATCATGAGTTCGAGTCAAGCTCTCTAAACTCCCCAGCAGAGTCGCCAGAAACTGTAGACGCGCCCGTGGGCCTCACTACAGTTCGGACTCAATTTGTGTCACGGTCCTTAATCTGAACCAAAGAGTCCAAATCTGGCAAATCGTTTTGAGAAATAGATTTTTGAAAAGAAGTGCCAAACATAGAGTGCTTTGCCAGATACAGAGTCGCCACCTAAATATTTTTACGGGGGAATTTAGGAAACCCTGACTCGGTGCCAAAGGCAACGTGTCCGTCATCACCAAAGTTGTCTCGGCTCGGGAACTTGGGTACGATTGGGGAAGGTCAGTTATGAGCACCCCCTCTCGCCCGATCAAAGATCGGCCTCTACTAACCGTGATATCTTGTTTTGAAAGCATTATGTGTTCTTATTTCAGTTATTAGCTTAGAATTACTACGTTATGCGCACGGCAAACAAGTATAGACCAAATTGCCTAAATTGGAACAAAACATTTCATGTTTGTTTTGAAAATGATTTGCTACTCGCAAGTAGGCTAAAATGCAGGTTTTGCCACCCTCAAGTGGGCTTTTAGAAAAGATGGTTCTGCCAGTATCTAGTGGGCTTAAAATTCACAGTTTTAATGCGTTATCCCAATTTAAGCAATTCGACCTCCATCTACTGGCATTCAAGCAGTTATATCACATAAGCAGCTAACCTCATGGTAATCATGCAATTATGGCAACACTCACACGCATGCGGCATGCTAAAGCATGAAAGCTCACCCAGTACTCCAAGCCAAAACAGAAACCAGTTAGTAATCACATGCATGATCCTAGTTCATATTTGAAATGGCTAATGCAACACATGCAAAGATGCAATCCAAACAGGCTCGGCTATCCTAAACATGGCATGTAAAATGCTGCAATTAACAAATACTCAACTTGGAATTGAAATACGAGTGCAGTTAGCATGATGTACCGAGCCTAGTGCATGTAAGACAAATGTATGGATGCACGCATGCTAAGCATAAGGTATGCTAATTTAAATATACCCTAGTCTACCATCATAAGTGGGTAAATAAAAGGGAAGAAAGACGTGGGGTTGGAAGCCATACACACACTCACGCACACTTATTACACAATTGCCCTCGCTCGGAGGGTCCGAATAAATATTACAGTCTGAATAAATAATACTAAATTAAATATTACAAAATTTCTAATCTAATTAACAAATTAAATGCAAAGAGAAGATGGCCGCAGCCCCCTGTCTCGGGATGCGTGAATGATGCATGCTCGGATTTATCTTGCCCCGAAAGCCTGTACCATACCACTACTGCCTCTGTTTACACTGCCCTGCTTCTCTGAAAACTGTCAAAATCCTGGGACAGGTTCCCTGAACCCTGTAGGGCGCCATCGGCTGAAAGGAATACCCACCGGCCATGGAACTTATCCATCGGCTGGGGTTTCATATTATCAGCCATCAATCCATGGCCGGTCGGCACTCTACAGTGCCGGTCGGCAGAAACTCCCTGCAGAAACTGGTTTTGACAGCAACAAGGACAGATAGTGTATGGCATGAAGTTTCAAGCAAATGTGTGCGCGGGCACACTCCCTATCATGCAAGGGACTCAAGGGAGCATGACCCTCGACCCTCAGGCCATCAATCATGCATTTTGATGCGTGATGGCCTAAGGAGCCAAGGTTGCAATTCAATGAAAATGCATGCAACATATAAATGAAGGCCAAAACCCAATCATGCCAAAGTCAAGGGCCTCGGTGACCGAGAGTTGAGACGCGTTACATCACTTGTAATATGAACACTTCTTAACCCTCACACTTGGTTTGACACCCCAAACCAAGTAATGCAATGCATGTTCTGCAAACATGGCTCGAAAATGCAACATATCACAAAAAAAACAAGGCATGCCAAATGTAATGCAACATATCATGGCAAGCATACAATGCTCCTAATATGCAATGCTACAATGCAACTCATCACGTAATGCTAATATGGTACAATGCACGCATGCAATTAGAGGCAACAAGTCAAACATACAACCATGTCCAAGAAGGGACTTAGACTGAAATGGGAGGCCTCAAACACCCCCAAAAATAGTGGCTAAAAGTACCTCAAGTGATGGACAAAATGCACTACAATAAGGCATAACAAAGGGCATTCTACCACCACTAACCCAAACAAACATGGCATGAACTATACAACCAAAAACAGAATTTTAGCATGCAAAATAGCTCCAAAAACCCACACATATGGCATCCCAAATGGAACAAACACCTAGGCATACACAATGCACGTTTCAAGGCATAAGAGGGTACAACTTCAAAGCATAAGAGGAGCGATGAATGCAAGTATACAAGCATGGTTTAGGGACTGAAATGATATGCTAAGTGATTCCAAATCACCGAAATAGCCTAACCAATGCATGTTCATGACCCATACCCTCAGGGCTCATGATCCAAAATGCAAAGCAACTATATCAAGCATGCTAAACAAGACCAAATCAGTGGCCAACAGACCTCATGCATGGCAAAATATGGTCAAGGGCTTCACAAAGTGAAGCCAAAGTATAAAAGCATGGTAGTCAAAAGTCATGATGCATTTCTAGGCACAAACAAGGGAATACAAAGCAAGTATGTTAAGCATGCAAAGGGCCACCAATCCGACCAAAAACAGAGATAACATGTGACCTAAATGGCACCAAAAACATCTGATATGGAGCCAAAAACAACCAAGCATATATGCTACCCTTATGAGCCCAAAATATGCACAAATGAGACACAAAGGGAGAGGGGTGTCCCTCCCCTATACAAGACTTCAAACCATCTTCTTCACCACTGAAATCATCCACTGGATTTCAGTGGTGAAGAGGCTAGTACAACAAAGCAAATAAGGCTTAAAGAAAAAGGGACCAAAAGGGGCCAAAAGAGACCTAAGAGGGGGATATCGACCCCCAATGCCAAAACACCCTTAATGAAAGCTCTTAAGCAGGAAAATATAAGGCTTTTTTTAGTTATACATAAAGCTCAAATCAATATGCAAGATGGGTCAAAAGCCAATGCAAGATTGGAGAAACTAAAGTGAAAGTCTTGCCCTTGAAGAACACTTCAAGAACAGTTGGTCTAGCCACACTCTACTGAGCAAAATCAGTCCAAAACCTAAAAAAACAACCCTCAAAACCCCTCAATCTCGGAGCAAAGTGTAATGGTGTGTGTATTAGTGCAAAAGTAAAGTCAAAATGCACTTTTAGGCCAAAAAAACACACACAAGGGAGGAGAGAGAGGGAAATATATAGAGAGAGTGTATATAACAGATGTATATGTATATAAGCTCTGGTTTTTTTATGTTCAAAACTCCAACCCCAACAATGGAAGAAGAGAGGTGCTTAAATAGGCAAAGGGAAATGATTTAAGCTTCTCAAAGAAGCTAAATGAAAGAGGCAAAGGGGGCAAAGGAGTCAAGGCTTCTTGAGGAAGCTAGGACAGCTGGCCAAGCTTCTTGAGGAAGCTTTGACAAAGGGTCAAGCTTCCTCAAGAAGCTTTGACTAAAAGGGGGCAAAAGGGGCAAAACAACCACTTCATGCACGGGGAGGAGTGTTGGTGCATTCCAGCTGGCACAGCTGGCATGCACCAAGTCTGAAGGGTGCAAAAGAGTCACACCGGCCAGCAAAAAAAAGTCGCCAGCCAAAACAAAGTGCCGGTCGGCAAAATATAGTGCCGACCGGCCATTGGTTTTAAGAAATCATTGCCGGTGGCACCAATAAACGGCCGGTGATGTGAGGGGACAGCCGGTGGGGTGTGGGAATGGCCAACAAGCCATTACCTGCCTTTGAAGGCGAAAACCAAGTGTTTGGTGCAAAACCAGACACCGAGAAGTCGAGTCGAGAGATCCTGAGGCGAGGCGCGCAGCCGAGACCTTCGGGAACTCGAGACGAACACAAGCACAGATGATCACCGAGTGTTCCAACGGTGACGTCCAAGTCTTGAGGACGGTCAAAAATGGGGTGTCTACAGGTTGACTCAACACTTGGACCTTAATACTTCTTGAAAATATTTCCTTTTCCGTTTTTAATAAAATCCCAAAACATATCTTGTAATACCCCCACATTTACCGGCCTCCAAGTATGGAGTGGAAATTGGACACCTTTTACATTTCCAAAAACACCTCCATATTTACTGACCATCAAGCATAGGGAGGCGCAATTAGACACCCGTTACATTTTTAAAACAAATACATCCATGTTTATCGGTCATCGAGCACAGAGGGGCAATTGGACACCCAACACATTTATTCAATCGTATCGCCCACATTTATTGGCGCTAAGCACGGAAAGGTAATTTGGCACGTCAACCATATAACAATGACATTCCCACATTATCTAGCTTCCGAGCATGGAAGGGCATTTGGGCACCTTAACACACACAACATGCTCCAAATTTACACACACCCAATTACACAACCTAACACTTAATCCAATACTCTATGGATGCAATGCAATGCAAGATTTCATAATATTGTAACTTAATTGTTGTCCAATTCAATAACACACAAAATCAATCCAATGAATACGATATGAAATACATATATATTTCCATGTCCACATGTCATCTCCGCTATCAATTTTAATTATATATTAATTCATACATTGAACCATTTAACATATCCGAATTTTCCACCCAAAATAACTTCCTTAAATCCTCCATTGACATCATCATAACACCAATCCCATTCCACATACGGATACTTAAGAAGATTAATTGAAATTTTGACATAAAGTACAATTTTAATTCAAACCCTTATTTAAAAACAAAATCCCAAATCCAGGGTTTCAAGAAAATTGGGGGATTTCTTCATTTCATCATCAAATCCACCAATCATCAAATATTACTCACCAATATCTTAAAACATTCTAAACATTTCAAAATTTTGAGTGAAAACCCTAATTTTTGAATATAAACATCTTTTAATCAAATATTTCAAACTCAAATCAACCCATACTTCCCATAATACTACATAATCAAATGAAATCGTAAATGATTTGAGTTAAGAGACCTTCCTACCTCAAGAATGTGAGAAAACAATGAAAACCAAAGCAAGAACTCTGATGAATTCACAATCCAATTGGTCAAGCAAAAGATTTTCACTCCTCCTTCACTAATCTTGCATGATCTAAGGTGAATCCTTAGTGTAATGAGGCGAAATCAAAGGTTTTGTGGCTAGGGTTTTTAGACATGAAGATGTAAGGGAGAGAAAAGAGAGAAAAAATGAGAAAAAATGAACAAAAAGTGAGTTTTATACATGCTAGTCACGAACAGACAACTCGAGCGACCACTCTTACGCTCGAGTGAACACAACCAACTCTCAGAATCTCAAGCCTACAAAAAAAAAAAAAAAAAAAAAAGTATTGGATGCCTTGAAAGACCGCTAGAGTGAACAATCCATCGCTCGAGCGAAGAGAAAGAAAAAAAAATCCCAGATTGTTACATGTTGTATGCTTGCACCAATGGGGGAGTCGACTAACAAGTGGTGTGTTAGCCATAGCATTATCCATAACGGTGTTGAGGAAAGTGCAAAATTGACGGCTGATAGTGGTTGTGAGCGAACAATGGTAAGATAAGGATGAATGACTAAGAAAATAGATTTTGAGAATGACTAACTGATAAAAGTTTTTTTTTTTTTTTTTATTGTTAAATCACGCTTAGGCTATGTAGTTTTCACCTAATTAACTTTTCAAATGTCGAGGTGTAACATGTAATTCAATAATTTTGCTTTAAGATTGGAGAGTAATAAAGTACTTTTCTCATGTTTGTTAATCCTGTTAAGCGCCAAACTTTGATAAAGGGTTAATGTAACTTCCAAACCACAAGAGAGTTTATATTTTAGGCAAACGTCAAGTGTGTAATGGTAATTTTCCTTAAGAGTAATGAATTAGGAGAATTTCCTTTTAAATTTTGATAGAAAAATCATAAGAATAATTTGTTACTTAAGATAGTGGATAGGAGAATAAATCAAAAATATTTATAAAACTTATAATATATGTAAAAGTTTAAGCATGTATAAAAATTTTAGGACACGTGTCGAATTATTAGAACTATGGTAATAGAGTTTCTAGTTTACTTATATTTGTTATGAAATTATGTATGTAGAGAGCTAGAGAGATAGAGAATACGCGATTCCCTTTTAAGGAAATGAAAAGTCTACAAGCCTATGCAAATGACATCACCAACCAAGCAATCAGGGATGCAACTACGATGAGCCCAACCGTAGAAACCCGTGCCTAGTTCAATTATTTTTAGGGCTTGTGCATTTAAACTTGGGTGGGCTTGGATAGCAAATTACAAGCCCGAATTGAATTTGGGTTGGGCTTTGGCAGAGGCTCCAATTCTTCATGCCAACGAAGCCAATGGTAGGTAGTAGCAATGACACCATCACAACCCACTTCGACTCTCTTGACTAGTCTCAGTCAACCTTTATTTGCTCTCAATACCACCACAGCCTCTCGTTAGCAGTAACGGTGACTTGGTGATACCACTACAACCAGAAAAATCAAGCTTTTTGGTTGTATGAATACATCAATAGAATATGTATACATGTTCCCGTATGAAGCACAAACTTGTTTTCATTATTTTAATGAAATCTAAATGTCAAATTCATTTGAAATCACAATAAGGTATTAAAACATAAGATTCATTATGTTAAACATTATTGTCAGGATCAAACAAAAAAGTACTAATCAAGCAAGTACAGTAATAACAATAGAAACATAAATCACCACAAGGAAGACACCATCTTTTAAAGATAAATTAAGGAAATTACAGATCAAATTTTGTTTCCAGAAAGGTATTTCAAAATATTGTATTGGCTAAGTACACTTATTTTGGATGAGCCCTACTCCACCATGAATATAGTTGTCACACTACGTTCTAAAAAAAATTCAATAAAACATTTTTGGATTTGTAGAATTACTTTAAAGAAAATAGGCCCTCGACCAATGCTATTGTAAACAAATTGGCAAAATAGTCTCATTCATTTTCTCATTCTTTCAGAATTGTCATGCCTTGAGGAAGGCATTCTTTCTTAAGCAACTCAATCCTCATATCAACATCCTTTATATTTTGATTGAGCAATATACTGAAGTCATTGAAATCGACCATGCTCAAATACTGTAACTTTTCATCAACCAAGCATTGGTGCATGACAAGAATCATCTCCTTGTGTCGATTCTCCTTCTGTTGCTTCCTCAACAGTTCCTCCACCTTTGCGAGCCTTTGCTTAGTGAAACTTTCTTGGTTCACCATTTTCTTACTTCGTTCCAACTCAGGCATCGTCTTAAACCTTGTGACGACATGTTGAACCCCCAAACGAGAAGGCCAAACCTCTGGTTTAGCATCAAAAGGGCTAAAAATGATAGCGCATGCATTGACTGTACATAGGGTGGAAAGTTCATTCACCTTCTTCATCAAGCTTTTCTTCCTTTTATTGAAGGTTTCTTTCCTTGTAGAATTATCAGTGGAAGTTTCACTTTTTTTCTTGCCATGTTAAGGGTTGTTTACAAAGGGAAAAATATAGAAGTAATGGTGCAGATGGTGTTGTTTCTTGCTCTAATAGTCATGGTTATATATATATATATATATATATATATATCTAGGGATGGTGAAATTAAAAAATTCATTTAGGTAGATTTTATCCTTACATTACAGATAACGTCTAGTTGTATGTATTAATTGCATTTCTATGATTTTGATGGGGACATTTATTAACAACATTCAATTAGTGATGGCTATTATGTCTGGGTTTAATAAAAGGGGCAGGGATTGGATCTAATGGCTTAAAAGTCTCTCATTTAAAATTCGCGGATGACACGATCTTATTTTTTGAAGCTGAGTGGGTGGAAATGGTGAACATCAAACGAATTCTAAGATGTTTTGAGATCTTATCAGGCCTAAAAATCAACTACCATAAGAGTATAATTTGTGGTATTGGGGTGGAAGATGGGCTACTACAAGATTTTTCAACTAGACTTAATTGTCTTCACCAGAGACTACCTCTAAAATATTTGGGGCCAAGTACTTGGAAACCGGTGCTAGACAAGTTAAAAAAAAAAAAAAACTGTCTTCCTGGAAGAGGAGGTTGTTATCCTTTGCTGGGAGAATAACCTTAATCAAGTCCGTAATGTCCAACTTGCCTATTTACTATTTATCATTATTCAGAATTCCTATTAGGGTGGCTAAGGAGATTGAGAAAATACAATCAGCTTTCCTTTGGGGTGGATCAGACCTTAGAAGGAAAGTGCATATGGTCAAGTGGGATGTGGTTACTAAAAATAAGAAGTTTGGTGGTTTGGGTGTGAGAAGGATTAGAACTACGAATGAATGTCTCTTATTAAAATGGTAGTGGAGGTTTGGGGCTGAAAATCAATCTTCGTGGAAGGAAGTGATTTGCAGGAAATATAATATTGGGGGTGGTAGATGGGTTCCAAGTTTAGAAGGTAGAGGTTCTAAGCATTGGTATGATACAATTAGTATAGTCTTGTCTAAACCTGATTTGCACAATTTTTATCTAAATAATTTTGTGATTGTGTTGGGGGATGGAAGGAGGGCACATTTCTGGTTGGATAAGTGGGCTGGTAATGTTTGTTTAAATGAGGAATTCCCCAGGCTCTTTTCCTTATCTAATGACAAGCTGGGTATGGTAAAGGTTTACTTTCAGAGAATGGGAGAAGCTAAAGGATGGAACCTGGGATTCAGAAGACCATTACTGGCTTGGGAGGAGTAAGAGGTGGTTAGACTCTCAACTCTACTTAGAATTGCATTTTCACTTTGTAACAATAATCCAGATGGGTTGTTATGGGCTACAGATTCTTCAGGATTGTTTAGGCCAAGTTTGGGATGTTCCAAAAAAGCCAAAAAGTCAAAAAGTTACTCAAAAAGTTAAAAAGTTAACACTATTCACCAAAAGTCAACAATTACGGCTGCACAACTCCCAATTCAAATTTTTCCCTTCAAATCAATTTTTACAATTTTTTATTACACATTTTTCAATAAAAAGTCAAAAAGTTAACCCAAACATCCATATTTTCAACCTCAATTTTTTAGTCCAAAAAGACAAAAAGTGCACTTATTTAGTCTTCCCAAACTTGGCCTTAGTATTTCTTCAGTTTACAATTGGTGTGAGGCTAGTCTTGGGCCTACTTTAGACATGGCAGGATTAATTTGGATCAATTGTGCACCACCAAAAGTGCAATTTTTTAGGTGGATGGCTGGGCCTGGAAAGGTTAAAACTTCTAGTTTTCTTCGTAGAATTGGTATTTTGGGTGGTAATGTTAATCTTGCTTGTGTCTTTTATCAAAATGAGGTTGAATCAATGGGCCATGTTCTTCTTTTCTGCCCTTTTGTATGGATGCTTTGGCCAAAATTTTAAGATGGTGGGGTTTTCAGTGGGTCTTGCTTGGCTCTGTGAATAGGCTGTTGATGTAGTGGTCTGGTTGCAAAATGAAAAAGTTGGAAAAGAAAATCAGGATGGCATTTTTCCTAGCTATTCTCTGGTCCACTTCGAAGCATAGGAATGAGTGTGTGTTCAATGGTACTCAACCAAACTTGGATGAACTATGCAACCTTGTTAAGGTGAGAGTAGCATTGTAGATAAAGGTCTCTCCAACCTCTGTGGTGTTCTCTATCAATGATATTGTGTCGAATCTGCAACAAGTGTAGTACTGCATCAAGAATGGTGGCTGAGTTAGTGTGTTGGGTTTGTGGTTGTCCTATGTTTGGTGTGGCTATGTTGTTTTTGTTTTTGCTTTATTTGTTTCTTTGGTTGGTTGCTCACCAACTTGGAGGTGTTAGCAAATAATAGGATGGGTTCTTCATGCCAACCTGGTTGGGATAATTTTTCTCACCGTGATGCTTTTGCACTCGCCTCACTTTATTGATGTAATTGTATTGTACCCCGTGCTTTGCTTTTTCGTCAATAAAAAATTATGTTTCTGTAACATGTAAAAGTTTTAGTAATTAATTTTTATTTTATTTCTAAAAATGAAAATATTGTTATAAAAAATATTAAGGGATCAATTCCAGTTGTCGAAAGGGTTGTTGTTAAGTAAAGAATTTTTTTCTAAAAATTATTTTGTGACAAAATTTGAAAATGTTGCTAATAAATAACAAAACATTTTGGTCTAAAATATAGCAATTTATCACTAAATGTTCAATTCATTGTTAAAAATACAATAATAATACTTTTCACAATTAAAATATTATTTTAAAAAACAAATTTTGTTTCTAATTTTTTTTTTTTTTTGTCGTAGAGTGTGTAATTATGTGTAAATCAAGATTGTTTCTTTTACTATGATTGAATTCGAGCGAGTCGAAAATTATGTACGTATGTATATGTTACGAAATAATTATAAAACTTAATAATACAAAGTTATAATTTGGAAAATTTACTTATAAATTTAATATGGGGCAATGTTGATATATTTAGTCCTAATAGTTTTTTTTATGAGCCTATTAGCCTTTTTTGTTTTGAAAAATTGTTTTTATTTGATTTGGTATCATTTGAGTTTAAGTGAATATTTTTTTGTGATTCATTTTTTTAATTTTTTGATTCATTTTTTGGATAGGAATGAAAAGATGAGGTGTGAAATATTCTTTTTTAGGAGATTGGTGTCTGAAGTGCTGGTTGTTGAGCGTAAAAATCTATATTTCTGTTAGTGTGATTTTCTGGTGCTATAGTGAAGTATTATATTAGAGTGTTACGTTTAAAAAAATACATATATATTAAGGAGTTTTTGTGAATTACTTTGATTGGAGTATTACATCTGGAAAAAAATATGTATATATACTAACGAGTTTTTTTGGAGTGTTATGTTGTTCTATTTGAGAAAAATATACTAAGAAGTTTTTTAGTGTGCTATATTAGAGTATTACGTTTGAAAAAAGTATACTAAATAGTTTTTGTGTATTACATTAATTGAAGTGTTACGTTTGGAAAAAGCACATTAAGGAATTTTTTAAAAATATTCTATTGTTATGTTTGAGAAAAATATACTAAGGAGTTTTTTAGTGTATTATATTAGAGTGTTACGTTTTTTGAGTGTTACATTGGAGTATTACGTTTGAGAAAAGTATATTAAGGTATTTTTTTTTTTTTTTGAAATGTTAATTTTATTAATTTTAACATTATAAGAAAACTCGTATTTATCCCTCAATATAACACGCGTGTTTATAATTAGCCTTTTTTGTAATTCAAATTAGAATGAGACTTTTAAGTCTATAAGAAAAAATGGAGGATCAAACAGTTCATAAGATTAGTATTTAAAATTTATTGATATTTCATCTTTATAATTTTTATTATATTTTTGTATTTTTTTTTTTAATTTTTTGGTTTTGTCTAGTATTGTCTTTAGGTGTGGTGGTATCTACATAATTATGATTCCTCAATGATTTCTTTTCAGAGACTTTTTTATGGTAATATTTTATTTTTGGCAAATTAAAATGGAAATCCCTATATTTTATTTTATTTTGTATTATTTTAATTTCTGATCTTTTAATTGTCTCGATTTTGACCTAAATTTATAATTATGTTTCAATTTAGTCAAATTAATTGCAACTTTTAGTATTTTTTATGAAAATTATGTACATAAGTGTCATGTGTCATATTTTGAAGGAGAAATTATAAATTTACTAAACTCAGTTAGTTAACCTCAACCAATTTAGTTATAGATTTTTTTTTAAAAAAACACTAATGATATTATGAGTTGGACTAAATTGAAACAAAATTTAAAATTAAACCAATTGAAAATATAAGAATTAAAATAACACAAAGAGTAAAATATAAGATCACCGGCATAATTTGCCATTTTATTAATGGAGACAAAAAAATTACAAAAAAAGAATTAAAATATTCACAATGAAAAGTTATGTATAAGCTTTTAATTTACCACAAATTTAATCATGTAGGATCAATTGTTTTATCATGTCATTGTGAATCAATGTAAAATTAGTTTTTTTTTTTTTGGTCAACTGATATATTAATAATTACAAATCCGAGAAATATTATATCAAATAAATCGCTAGTCCAACAATAACTAGATAATCAAAAATTACCAAACCAAACACAACCAATTATTGATGCTAAGCCCAACAATTATTTTTACATACAACCCTTATAATGGGGGAGAAACAAATACCATCACAAAAAATATCAATCTCTTCTCAATAAAAATTAAATTAAAAGCCTCACACTGTAAATGATACTACATAATTACTAGACCAAAACCCTGGTGAATGAATGTGAGAGTTTAAAAAATAAGTCTTTTTGCATTCCCCGTGAGATATACACAACATATATAGCAATAAAATCAACCAAAATGCATGATCTAATTGAGCTACAAACCATAAATCACTTTATAAAATTAATAAGGCAAATTGCGCCGATAGTCACTATACCTTAGTCTTTGTATTGTCTTAATCCTTGTAATTTTAGTTAGTTTGATTTTAATTTTAAATTGATGATTTTTTCAATTCGGTCAAATTAATTACAATCAATAGAGTTTTTGATAGAAAATACATACATAAGTAGTATATGTCATGTTTTTATGACAAAATTATAAACTTATATAATTCAGTGAGTTAACCTCAATTAATTCAGTGACTATTACTATCAAAAATTGTAACTGGACCAAATTGACGCAAAATTTAAAATTAGAGGTCAAAATCAAACCAATTAAAAATGCATGGACCAAAATGACATAACGAGCAAAATACAGGCACCACCGATATAATTTGCCCAAAATAAAAATAAAACAGTGAGAAAGTGAATTATAAGCCAGGGACAAATTATTCCCTAACCAAAACCCTAAATTTACATGTAGTCGTTTCTTGGAGGAGCACCAGACATGCCCATGGTGGTGGGGGGAGTAGTAGTAGTAGGCCTTGAAATGTGATTTGGGTCCTGACCATAGGGTTCATTGGTGGTGTTGGTGGCTCCAACATATACCTGGTCATTGGCATGAGTTGGTTCATTCACTGCATGCTTTTCTATCTCCCTTTGAGCCCTCTCTCCAGCTTTAGTCACATGCAAGTCCATTGCTGCCTCAGCCTCTTTTGCCAATCTAACCTCATGAGCTATGTCTACCCTTGCTTTTGCCAACTCCTTCTCAACCTGTTGAATAATATTCTCATCAAATTATAAAGATTGATTCATTAGTGTAAAATTTAATCTCAATGTCAGGTAAATTACACTTTGCTCCTTCTATATTTTATTATTTTTTTATTTGACTCTTAATTTTATTTAATTTTTTTTACTTTGCCCTCCACGTTTCAAATTTTTCTCAATTTACTTCTAAAGTTAATTTTTATCCAAAATTAGACAGAAAAATACCACATTAATTGCCACATGGTATAAAAATATAGGACAAATTTTATTTTATCCCCTTGTGATTTTGGCTTATAGCACTTTACCCTCCTGACATTCAAATATATGCAAAACATTCTCACATGATTTTGGATTAAAATACTACACTAACACTGTCAATTTTTGTTGTAAAAAGTCATTTTTACCCTTTATGTTTTATTCTTCTTCTTTGCAAAGTTTATTTACTTTCTAATTTAAACTAGTGTAAAAGACATAAATTAAATTCTTGTAATTTTGTACTTAATTTTTAGGATAAATTACAAACACATCCCTTAAAATTTGTTTAAAATAAAAATTGCCCCTGTAATTTTAGAAATTACATCCCGTCCCATGAGGTTTCTAATTTCACAAGAAATTGCCCATTTTGTTAATAAATTATTAAGTTAATTAACAATTTTTGATGAGGTTAAAAATTCATTTCAATTAAAAATTCAAGTAATTTTATTATTATGTAGGAGAGCATATAGGAATTTTATTTTTTTAATTAATTCTATTAAATAAAAAATTCTAACAATGAGATATTTGTAATTTTTCAAATCACAGTGAACAATATTAATTTTAAGCATACCTAAGGAGTGTATTTATAATTTATGCTAATATTTAATTTAAACATATATACATATATGCGGTGCACATATATGCAGAGCATATATTCAATTTTTATATAATCAGAGTATATATGTTTGCAACGATTGTTTTTATTTTTCTGATTGTAACTTGCATGTGTTATGCACAATCTCTTAATTATCAATGAATTTTATTTTGTTGATCCAAAAAAAACAAGAAACAAACAGTTAATCATTAGTATTATATAGTATCGCCAGAGCACCCGACAATACTCTTATTAGAACCTACGAACAAAACAGAACTTGTGAAGAGTATCGAAGGATAAAAACAATAAACAAAAAAAAAAAAACCTATACGATGTTTGAACCAATAAGAAGAAAACTGAGACAGCGAAGGAGGGCATCGGAGTTGAAGCAGATGGAAGGGATGGCGGGGGAGGCAGTGGATGGTGGCAGAAGTAATGGATTTGTGGAGGCGGTGGTGGAGCAGATGGTGGAAGTAGCGTTGGATGGTGGAGGAGGTGATGGGTAGGCGGTGAATATGGTTGTTGGGAGGTGGAGGAGTGATTGGGGGTGGCAGAGATGGCAGACGGTGGTGATGGATAGTTAGGGTTATGTGTTCCACTTGGGAAGATGATGAAAAATGGGTATAATTGTAATTTTGTACTGAATTTTGAGAAATTTATTTATTTATTTATTTTTCTTTATGCCCACTCTCATAATCATGCGCGTGAGTGGGTATTATTTATGTTTAGGAAAATGAGTGAGAGCACTAATTAGTGCTATCACTAATGATGTGGCAGTGGGCTCCATCAAGAATGATTTGATGCTTTGGCTTTAGTGTTGTATTTTTTTTTCTTTTTTTATTGAGTGCCATGTCATTAGTGGTCTTTTTAAAACTCCAAAATTAGTGGTCTCTATCATTGTTGTTATGTTTATTTTGGACGGAATTTCTCATGGGTGAATCTTTAATAGCCAAAGCAAAAAAAATAATAAAATAAAAGGGGTGAAAGTGTAATTAACTCTCTCTGAATGAAATACATGTGATTGTGTGTTAAGAAAACGAGTTTGAGTATAAAATTCTTCCTATTAAGGTTTTATAAGATAATTGATAGATCATTATTTTTTATTTTATTTTATTTTATTTTTTTTGATAGTTGGGATCCCTTAATATTTTTATAAACAAATTTTAGTTCTTTAAATAAAAATTTCAGCTTCACAAAGAAATTTTAGAAAGTTTACAGAGAAATTTTAAATTTTTAATATTATTAAGCGATCTTAACTAATAAGAATAAACATATTAAACTTCTCCCGCTATCAAAAGATGAACATGATATTTTACTAATTTTCCGTAAGAAAGTTTTAATTTTTTCCTGCTTATTTCACCATTGAATTGCAAATCATGTTGTCTGTGCATAAATGATTTTAATTAATTTGACCTTTTTTTTTCAAACACAATACACTCTGTATATATGTATAACTAATCTTATTTAAAAAGTAATAATAAGTGACAGACGGACATATAATTTTCATTATTATGTAGATTGAGTGAAATAGAAAATCTAGGTGAATTTCACCTGATAATGCATAACCAATGCTTTGAAAATTGATGAACCAAGTTTTGGTTTGAATATATCCTTAAATCCATTTTAATTGGAAAAATAACTTCTTTTAATTAAATTTGAAAAATTCGCAGTTAAATTGGACTGATCAAGTTTTGATCTGAGTATATCCTTAAATCCATTTTAATTAGGAAACCAACTTCTTTTAAGTAAATCAATAAAATCTGCAATTAAATTGAATTACCGAGTGAACTCAAACCGTCTTCAGAGAACCGGCCAGATATACACTTATACTCATTTTAATTGAAAAACTTACTTCTTTTAATTAAACCGGTAAAATCTATTGTTAAAACAAATTACTTCTAACTTCTAACTTCTAACTTCTTTTAATTAAATCGGCAAAATTTGCAATTAAATTAGACTTCTTTTAATTAAACCGGTAAAACCTACAGTTAAATTAGATTACGCGATGAACCGGAGCCGGTTTGAGAGAACCGGCCGGATTAGTTAGGCTTCAATGTACCTGATATAGGCATTGAAAAAATTTAGGTAGCTGAGACGTATCGAATATGTCACCAAACTAACATTCCTCATTTGACATGTATAGTGGATGTAGATTATTTATTATATTCAATGGATTCTCTCAAACACTATAATAATTAACATTTTTGCAAATAACATTAACATAAAATATATGTATAAATATATATGTTTGGTAAACATATTTATATAAATTAAATAAATCTTAAATGATAAAATATTTCGAATAAAAGTATCTTAGTTAATTTTTTCTATTTAAAATTTATTATTAATATATTTATTAAGTAATTATGGCATTACGATTCAATTTCGGTTTACCCGACGATTGAACTGGGAGTTATGTTAGAAATCCCAAATAATTTACTAAATTTTTTACCAAACATCTCACATGAATATGAGACCCACAAACATGTAGATTTATATGGATCTCACACCCAAGCGAGAGATTTGATAAAAATTTTAGTATATTATTTAAAATTCATAACATTTTCCTTAAACTCGTGATCCATAACCCGATCACTTTTCTTATTTAACTAACTATCCGAGTTTCAGAACATTGTGCATAACAATCCTCCATGCATTTATCCTGATTGCATTTCTTTCCAAAGTTATCTCATATTTTACACGCAAGGAAAAAAAACTATTAAATGTAATAGTGATATTGTTTGTCATCTCTTAAAAATGTCAAAAGGTCACTATCCTATTTAAGTCAGATCACCTCTCTATCACATCACTTCAAATCCAACCCATACCTAACCCATATTTCATAAAAAGTCAAAAAGAATACTTATTTAAAAAAATCTCTAAATAAACCCTAATACAATATCAATATCACAAAATTAATTAAACAAATCTTTCATTTGTGATGGTAAGATTATATGATTGAGCCTCCGTTTGGGAAGTGGGTTGGCTTTTTGGCTTTTTGGCTTTTTTGGCTATTTTAGCCTGGGCTTAAAAGCTTGGTTTGGGAAGGACTTTTTGACTTTTTGGCTTTTTTAAATTTTTTTGTGAGAGAAGAATGTAATGATTATGGGTTAGATGTGATGTTTTGTTTGTTATGGCTAAAATAGCCTATTTGTTTTTTGTGACTAAAATAGCCAAAAAAGCCCAAACCATGCCTTTCCAAACGAAGCCTGACTTTGAGTCTGTGCAAGGGTGTTCCACATAATTCTATTTATAATTTTATATTAATTAATAACAACATATAAAATATTATTACACCTAATATTTATTCTTTTGTTTTCATCTATGTTACATGAGTTTGATATGGGTATCAAGTGAGTATTTAGACGTTCGACCCATCAAACTTTAAATTTGAAGATATTTGGACTCAGCAAAAAATTATTAATATTTTTATATTTTTGAATTTATGATGTTAGATAAATTAGTATTATATGCAACATATATCATCAAAAAGACATTTTACTCATTTTATAGCAATTATGTAAGAATATATAATACTTATAATAATTGTTAAATATAAATATATAAGAAGTGTCTGATGAAAAGTATCAGACAAATATCTCATACCTTTTTTCAAGTGTTGAGTGTTCAATATAAGTATTTAATATATTTTGAAGAGTCCGTCTAATAGGCTCTATTTGGTTGAGTTATCTAAAAACTTTTTAAAATATTTTAAATTAATTTGACAAAAATAAACAATAAAAGAATTATTTTAAAAAAAAAATTAAAATTACTTCGTCCAAACAAATAAAAAATCATATAAAAATAATAAAATTTTGATTTTTTTTACCAAATTAATTTTTTTTAACTATTTAAATACATTTTAAAAACTTAACCCAAACAGGTAATTAGATTGTGAGTAGTCTTACCCTTTCTTCTGCCTTGGTTTCGGCCTTGACCTTGCGCATTTCCTTCATATCACTTAACTTGTCCTTCACAGCCTGCATTTTTTTGCTCTCTCTCTCTCCCTCTCCACAAACTTAAAAGTAGTAGTAATCTGATAGTAAGAAACTGATTCAATTACAATTGTTTGTGAGTGTTATATATACCATCCATTTTTATATTTATATATAGAAAATCCATGAATCACCAAGCTTTTCTTGCCGGAAAAAGAGATCTCTCTTCTATGCTTTGGCTACATTGTAGGACACGTGTCTCTCATGCAGACGTTCACTACTTATTTGAAAAAGCGCTTTTTTTCAATGAGTATGACAGCCTTTTCGTTCAAAAAAGCCTTTAATTAGTGGCCAAAATAGCAACGCTAAAATTAAGCTGATAAATGGCGAGCTTTGTGGAATTAATTATAAATTAAAATTAATAATTTAGAAAATAGAAATAAAAAATATCTTTTTTTTAAAAAAAAAAAAAATTTAGTTTATCTAAGTTATTGTCTTATAAGTGAAAATGCATCAAAACAGTCGAATCATTTTATATTATCCCACATGTCGTCATTATTTTTTAATAATTAATTTGAAAAAATAATCAAGTACAAAAACCCACGTTAGTGATGCTGTACTAAAAGATGACAAAAAATCGATAATAAACTATTTCTTGTCAATGTGAATTTTTTTCAGCCAGCTTGGTCCATTATCAGTCTGCCTAGAGAGTGGGCAGGATGTTTGACAAAATTTATTTCGCATCTTGCAAGAGATTCATTTTGCCTACCACATGACTGCGACGATCCGGGTCTTCATCCGATCCATTTGATGTTCTCCTTATGCTTGCATGTGAACCAAGGATGGATCTAGAAGAGGGTAAGAGGGGACGATCTAAAAAAACTCTCTATATATTAGTCTTAACTTTTATCTTTAAATTATACATATTCACCCACTCTAGATTTGAAAAAAAAATAAAAAGAGATTGCACGATCTATACCTTTTTTTTTTATTTATATATATATGAAATGTGGGATGTAAAGTACAAAATTTAACAATTTTGACAAAATATAATAATAAAATTTGATTTCTCACAACTAGTGTCGATATATTGTCTAACAATTGATTTTTAATAGCTCAATATGAGTTTAGGAGAAATACGTTTATTTATTTATATCTTTATTCTATTTTTTACCTTTTATGTCCGTAAAAATTGATGTTGTAGTTTACACTTCATTTTTTATTTTTTTGTTAGAATATATGATCGCCCCTTTATGTTAGAATCCTGCTTTACCACTTTATGTTAATCAAATTGTTATTGTTATTGTTATTGCTATTTTGTTTTCCACACTTATTGTTTTGGGTTTGTAATACATTACAGAGTTTTGGGAGAAATACTAGGCCAGCAATTGATCGCATTTGAGGGGCGATCGATCATTATTCATACTACTTTAGATGAATTCAAGCAAAATGTAAAGATAAAAAAGGGGATCGATCCGTTTGAAAGTGATCGATCACTTCCCTAGCGCAATCGATCGCTCTGTCGAGATCACTTTTAGTTCTACTTTTTCTTTCCTTCTCTCTCTCTCTCTCTCTCTCTCTCTCTCTCTCTCTACAATTGATATATTTTTTCTTTTGTTGAACACTTCTATTATCGATTCCTTCCTCCTCATCGTCTAGCGATTGGGAGATATACTAGAGCGATTGATCGTGTAGAGAAATGGTTTGGATATACTCTCTGGATCCTGTAGGACGTTCTTAATCCTCAGCTAGTCACCTAAAAAGGAATAAATACTCCGATCGGGGGTGCCGGAATTAGCACTCCGACAGATAAGTTAGTGTATACTCTCTTGGTTGCTTATATTTCAAGTTAGTCTTACTTGTTCTCACATACCTTTCTTTGGTTGATGCTCCTCTATTTATATTTTTCCTTTGGGCCTCAGGGTCGGGCCCACCCTTAATCCATTGCACGTTTATTTATTCGGCTTTTGTTCGACTGGTTCTACCGCCGATTAGTCTATTCGGCCCTGCGATCGTCCAAGATGGAACCGAATACAAATTCTGTCCTTGACTGTCCTTATACCATTATTTGGCTTTATTGCCCCCACAATATTCAGCTCCCACAATTGCCCCTCAAACATCCTATTAACGCCAATTAGTCGGTATGTTTGGTTTCAAACGGCGTGTTTGGTTTCGAATTTGAAAAGTAAAGGAAAGAACGGCGGCTAACCTCTTTCCAACGTATGTCAGAACACATGCTTTTTAGGCATCATTACATTTCCCCACCTCTTTGTACGCTTTCTTTATTTAATGCGATTTGAAACTATGTTGTCCCTTCGAATGTAATTTTTTCTTGAATACTTAAAGCTCCTGGTTTGCCTTTCAATATACCTCAATTTCGCGACCTCTGTAACTTCCTCCTGTTTCTCATTGTCTCTTCTACTTCTTGTAAGTTTTCTTCTCCTTCATTTCGAATCCCATTTCCTTGTTTATTTTTAGTTTTGCATAATCCTTAGGCTGGCTAGGATGGCAAAACATTTGAAAGAACTCCTTTCTGCAAATCGAATTTCCAGTTTCCGACGCCATTATTCCATCTCCAACGACGTCCATCTATCACTCGTGGCAGACAGCACCACTGATATGGAGAGGACTGATGAGAGTACAATTACCTTTCTTCTCCAATCGATTGCTAAGGGCGAAGTCTGTTTTCCCCTTCACTCATTTTTAATGGTCGTCCTTCGACACTGGGGTCTAATCCCTTCCCAACCTAATGTAAATTTTTTCCGAATCATAATGGGGATTATAGAGGTGTACCGAGCCCTTAGGATTAACCTTGGCATACCTGCAATTCGGCATTGTTATGCCTTAGCCAAATCTACTGGCCGGCTGAGACGCCATTTTCTCAAAGCCGAGGATACCGATCATTACTTAGTGACTATGCTTTCCAGCTCTGGCAAGCGTGTTGACGATGTAATGGTTGTTGTCCGAGACAACTGAGAATTCGACGAGGGTGAAGATCGCCTAGATCCCGTGCCAAGACGAAAAGGCGAACCAGGTGGCCGTATAGCTCATTTTTGTTTTTTATTATTATATATGTATTCGGCTTTCCTTCTATGTACTTACCATTTTGTTTATGCAGGCAACGATTTGCAGAAAGTATTGGTTTTAACCGACGACGCTGTACTCACAGAAATCAAAATCGCACTCCAGTTCTTTGGTTGTCCAAGCCTTCAGATATAAGGGAGGGCAGCCCACATTCTCTTGAGATACGAGTCGACTTACGCAACGTTTTCGGCGGCAGACAACATTCCAATTCCGAGGGGCGAAGAGCAATTTACGGCCGTTATCTTCCCCAACTACAAGAACCTAAGGCAGATTGGTTTGGAAACCTCCGATTCAGAACAGGTGGAAGAACAAGTAGCTGAAGCGGTCGCCGAGGAGCTGAACCAGTCGGAAGCTGAGGTAGACAAGGCTCTAAACTTGGCCTTTGAGGAAGCCGGCCTTAATTCATCCAACCCTCCATCCACTTCAAGCTGAGAGGACGTCTCCTTTGATGACATTTTTACTGACTTCGGGGACCTACCCGGCTCATATCCTGATAACATGGCTGGTGAGTCACTTACTCAGTTGGCCAGGAAGAAAAATGCTAAGAGGATGGTTGCACGCAAGAAAGCCGAAGCCGAACGATCTCAACCTCCACCCCCTCCACCTGAAGTTAGGACTGAGTCTACACCACCTGCTCCTGTTGAGGAGACGGCTCATGCTGATACGGCCGAAACTGAGCTTGTTGGCGGTCAATCAGAGGGCCAGGTGTCAGAGCTTTGAGTGAAAAAGCGCCCGGCTGAGACTGAAGAGGATTATTCGGAAAACCTAGTTGATAAACAGCCACGCATAGAAGAATCGGACCTGGTTGTGCCGTTCACAATACAACCCAGGATAAAAAAACATGTCGATTGCTTCCGATGCATCGTCAGTGAAAGATGCTGCGGTGGCCTTGTGCTTGGCCTTCTCAATTTCGTTGCTGGTTGACAGGGTGACTTTTCGGGCAGAGCCTGATCTGTTTTCCATAGCCTTAGCCACTTAATCGGTAATGTTGGTATATGTCTTGATCCTTATAGTTCTGCATCAAAAACTAAAAAGTTTTGTATATCACCTATCTTATTGATTTATTGGTGTGTAGGCGGCGGGGAGGATAGCTGAGATTGGTCGTCGCCAACATGACGCAATCGAGCAGATCGGCTTTCTCACAGTAGAAGTGGAAACTGAAAAGAATAATGCGGCAGAGTCCTCTCACCGAGCCGAATCTGAGGCCATGAAAGCGGTGGAAGAAAGAGTGAGGGCCGACGTCGAAGCTGATAAGGCCAAGAATTTTGGTCGATTGAGATTGGCTGCCGAAGGAAGAGCGAACGCGAGCGAAGAAGCGCTCAAATTGGCCAACGAGACGATATCCAAGCTGGAGGCCAACTTGGAAGATTTGAAGAAGGCGAAGGAAAAAGCCGAATTCGAGACATCCGAGGCCTTCCAAGCCGGCAAGGATGCAGCCTTAGAGAGCTATGTCGAGGAAGTGCCTAAGTTCAAAAATAGGGTCTTCAAACACGGCTGGCTCAAAGCCTTAGATGTCGCTAACGTGATATTGGAATAGTCGATTCCATATGAGCAGGTAGACGTTGAGCCGCTAAAGTCTGACCCTGAAATCTAACCTAGGCTCAGAGTGATTTTCGTTTTGTTTTGGTATCTGAATGTATGTAGGTTTTGTTAGATTTTTGACTATTTACTTTGGTTAGAAGTTTAAATGTAGGGTAGCTTTCATGTGTAAATTGACTTCTATATGTACTCAATTTATGAATGAAAATTACCTTTGCTTTTATGTTTATTGAATGTGCGTGTTAACAACCAAGTAAGATGTAAAATCATGATATAAGTTTTAACGGAACTATGAAATTAATTCGGCGCTAAATTAACTGTGTAGCTTTGTCAAGCCGAATATACTAGTGCATCTGCCCTTGCCCTAGATTAGTAAGCGTGGCCGCCGATTATGGGCCGTTTATGAATTGGCTGGGGTAGCCTATCTCTTCGGCTCAAAGGACTGATATTAGGCCGAATAGATTAATTAATCTGCCCTTGTCCCAGCGGATTAGTAAACGTGGCCGCCGATTATCAACCATTTATGAATTGGCTGGGGCAACATATCTTTACGGCTCAAAGGACTGACATTAGGCTGAATAGATTAATTAATCTACCCTTGCCCCAGCGGATTAATAAACGTGGCCGCCGATTATGGGCCATTTATGAATTGGCTGGGGCAGCCTATCTTTTCGGCTCAAAGGATTGATATTAAGCCGAATAGATTAATTAATCTGCCCTTTGCCCCAACGGATTAGTAAACGTAGCCACCGATTATCAGCCATTTTGAATTGGCTGGGGCAACCTATCTTTTCGGCTCAAAGGACTAATATTAGGCCGAATAGATTAATTAATTTGCCCTTTGTCCCAGCGGATTAGTAAACGTGGCCGCCGATTATCAGCCATTTAAGAATTGGTTGGGGCAGCATTGAAGAGATTGCTTTGGGAGTGGTGCACCCACGGGTAATAAAAGGGTGGTTGCTTCGTGCAAATAGGTCCCATTAGTGTGTTCAAACTCAACTCAAACCAGTCCATCAAAGAAGGTTAGATAAGTGTGAATGTTAAGTAGACTATTCTTCAACAGCAGAGGAGAAGGTAGGACATTGGCTGAGCTGGACTTAGCAATGAGTCGAGATGGGGAACCTTCACGAACGGGAAGTAGGACGTCTAGGAGCGGGATAGGCGTCACTCTCCACGCCGTCAAAGTAGGTCACCTAGGAGGGAGAAGCGACAGTCGGGGAACTCCCCTCATTCACGAAGTGAGGCCAATGGGCCACCGCGCCCGTTGAGTTTTTTAGTCTTTATCGGGAACAAACCGATGACAGAAGCAAATTTGATCATCCGAGATTCAAGCGTGGCAGTTGAATTTGCACGACAAATTTTTCAGCCAGAAGTCCAGCAGTCGATGATTGGTCGACCAGATTTCGAAGTGTTTCGAGAGGGCGTTCACGGAGCGATGAAAGGACTATACACCGTCTATGAGATCGGCATGCGCCTACGTGCCACGTGGCGGGAGATAGAACAAAAAGATGAACACATTCGTAATTGTGGAGAAGCGGTTTTGGAAATACTCTTCAGATCTTAGGAGACGCTAGTGATCCTCAGCTAGTCACCTGAAAAGACACAAACACTTCGGGCGGGGGTGCCGGAATTAGCACTCCGACGGACAACTTAGTTCAGATACTTAGAATTGCTTGTTTACTAAGTTTTGTGAAGTGATTCTTACATACCTTTCTAAATCTGTGGTTCTTGTATTTATACTTGCTTTTTGGGCCTCGGGACCTGAGCCTACTTTTATCCCATTCCCCTTTTATTCATTCAGAGCCACTGACCTCCGTCTATTCGGCTTTCCTAACGTATTCGGCGTCCTAGTCACGCAACATGAAGCTGAACAGTATCTAATTTCTGGGGTACGCATCTTCCGACTGTTCTACTCATTCGGCTCCCACAATTGCCCCCCAAGCACTTCACCGACGACAGTTGGCTTGAGTGCTTGGTTTTGAATTTCAAAAAGTCGGAGCCAAAATTTGGCGATTGGCCTCATCCTCATGCGGATATCTAAGCGCACCCCTTTCGGTTGTCGTGTCGACCTCTCGCACCCTCGTACGCGTCTATTTATTGCGATTTTAAATTTTGACGTCCTTTCAAGTATGTATTTTATGACGCTCATCACTGGATTGCCTTTTGAATCGTCCCTGAAACTCTCTTCTTTGATATCTTCTTCGTCCTTTGTAAGTTCTCTCCTCCCTTGCTTCGAAGACGCTTTCTGGTTTATTCCTTCCTTGGCATATTCTCATAAACTGTAGGGTATGGCGAAACATTTAAAAGACCTCCTCTCGTCAGATCGAATTGATGGCTTTAAACGCTATTTCTCCATTCCTGATGATGTCCGTCTGTCGCTTGTGGCAGACGACACTCTTGATATGGAGAGGGAGGACATAACCACGACTGTCTTTCCTCTTTTGTCAATTGCAGAGAGTGGAGTCTGTTTCCCCCTTCACCAGTTTCTTATGGCTGTGCTTCGCCATTGGGGTTTAATCCCTTCCCAACCTAATGTGAATTTCTTTAGAATCATAATGGGGGTTATAGCACTCAACCGTCGCCTAAGAATTAACCTTGGCATTCCAGCCATCCGGCAATGTTATGCCTTGGTAAAGTCTTCTGTTCGGCACGGGCGTTTCTTCCTTAGGGCCAAGGATATCGACCATTAGCTGATTACTATGCTTTCCAGTTCTGGAAAACGAGTTGATGATGTTATGGTCGTTGTCCAGGGTAACTGGGAATTTGGTGAAGGGGAGGATCACGTCGACCCTATTCCTAGACGGAGGGGCGAGCCAGGTGGCTGATTGCCTTCTCGCTTTTATTATTTGTTCGTTTTTGTTGTAAAGCCACTTTTTTGAAATGTTACGGCTTGGCTTGTGCAGTGAGCAATTTGAAGAAAGTTCTGTCTTCAACTGACGGCGTCGTTCTTTCGGATATCAAAGTCGCGCTCAAATATTTTGGCCGTCGAAGTCTTTAGAAACAAGGCAGGGCGGTCCACATTCAGCTTCGTTACGAGCCGACATATACGACCTTCTCAGCGGCAGAAAATATCCCGGTTCCGGAGGGTGAAGATTCTCTCATCGCTCTTATTTTGTCCGACTTCAAAAACTTGAGGCAGGTTGGTTTTGGAGGGTCCGATTCGGAGCGGGATGTAGCTAATGTTGCCGAATCAGATCAGTCCGAAACCAAGTCTGACGCGGTATTGAATTCGGCCGATCCCCCATCCACCTCGGGCCAAGGCGATCTTTCACTTGACGGCGTTTTTCATGGCTTAGAGGATATTCCCGCCGCAGACCCCGAAGACATGGCCGGGTTAAGCCTGACAAAACTTGCCAGGAAGGCGAATGCGGAAAGGTTGGCCGCGCGGCAAAGAGCGGAGGCCCTTCCATCTGAAGTACCACCCGCCACCGAATCTCAATTCTCCCTGCCTGTTAGCGAATCAGAGTTCTTGCGCGTTGAGGTGGAGACGGCGGAAAATCGGGATGCCGAATCTACATTGATCGTGCAGGCCAGCCAAGAAGTTGAGACAGAGAAACGCCCTGCCGGGTTTGAGGTCAGCTCAGAAGAACACGGCGGCAAAAGTCCTCAATTAGAGGGATCGGACGTGATCGTTCCTTTTGTCATTCAGCCGATGATAAAAAACATGCCGGTGTCTTCTGACGCTTCGGCGCTTAAAGATCCAAAAGTCGCATTCAACTTGGCTACGTCTGTGTCGTTGCCGTCTGACAAGGAGGCTTTTCAGGTGGAAACGGATCTGAATACGATAGCACTAGCCACCCAATCGGCACTTTTGGTACATATTCAAACTTAGCTTCATTTAATCCCAATACTGTTGAAGTTATGGTTTTGAATTCTTTTTTTGCAGACCATCGGATGGATAGCCGATATGGGCCGTTGCCATGGCGACGCCGTCAAACAGATTGGTCATTTACGCGAGGAAGTTGAAGGCCAGAGGAGAAGGGCCGAGGTCGGAGCTTTGAGGGCGAACAAGGAAGCCTCAAGGGCCGACGCCGAGATAGAGAGGGCTCGTTGCGCGGATCAATTGAGATCGGATGCCGAGAAGAAGGCGGACGCGAGCAAAGATGCGCTCAAATTGGCCCAGAAGGCGATCTCCAAACTGGAGGCTGAGTTGGCTGAAATGAAGGTGGCGAAGGAAGCAGCCGACTCGGAGTCTTCCAAAGTATTCGAGGCCGGGAAAAATGCTGGATTCGCCGAGTACGTGGACCAAGTCCCCAAGTTTGAAAATCAGGGATTCAAACATGGCTGGCACAAAGCCCTTGCTGCTGCTAACGCTTCATTGATTATGCCAATACCATATGAGCAAGTAGATGTTGAGCCATTGGAGTATGATTCCGATGGCTGCTCCGGCCGACTGACATAGTTTTTAGGATGTCGAATGTATTTTTACAGTTTTTAATTTAGTATTTTTCATCTGTTGCTACAGTCATAGTTTTTTGTTAGGCATTTTTATGCGGGCTTGTAGCTTTTTGTTTGGTAACTTGTGTAATAACCCTCACGCTATCCTAACCATACTCATATGCATTCATGTGATTTTGTCTTGTAAACTTGCATTTCAAGTCTTGTCCTTGTTCGTTTAAGTGTTACAGCATGTTTTGTACCCTGCTTGGTGTGAGTTTAGCCGAGGGCGTCTTTAGTCTAGAACTTCCTTGGAACCACTTTGTTTGACCTCTACCTTTCGCCTTGACATACTGGCCGAGATGTCATTATCTAGGCCGAGGTGTTCATCACCAAGGCCGAGGTGTGAATTATCTAGACCGAGATGTTACCTTTGCACCTAAGTGATCTTGTCTCGGAGAGGTATGACCTAGACCGAGGTGTGGCACATCTAGGCCAAGGTGTGGCACAGCTTAGTCAAGCATTGTCCTTCCTAGCCGAGGTCATTATTCCCTACTTACCGATGTCTTGTTCTTAGCCGAGATCATTACTCGCCAGAGTGCCCATGCCGTCTTGCTTGTTGAACACACTTTGTCATAGTTTTGTCTTGTCACTCAGCCACCTTTCTGTGTAGCACCAACCGGCCGCTGCCACGTGCCTCTGTAGAGGGTTAAGTCAGCCAGCAGACTTAGAAATGTATCATTTTGCTATATGTCTTTGTTTGTGAGGAGAGAGAAGCTCTAGAAGAAGAGGAAGAAGTTTAGAGTGAGAAAGTGGCTTTTCGAGCTTGATTCCTAGAGATCAAACCATTTGATTCGCGTATTGAGGTTAGATTCCTGATTTACTCTTGTCATTCTTATTGATCATCTAGCTGCATTGCATGATCGAACCCGTTTTGCATGTCATGCATCGATTTAAAGTTGGTTTTAGAAAGAGAAAATGGTGTTCATGTGTTCTTGAAAGAAAGGTCTTGTTTGATCTGAAAGTTTGCATTAAGTTTCATGTTTTTGTGTTTGTTCTCACTAGATCCTTGAATATGGGTACCCAGGTCCATGTTTTTGAACTCATAGCATGAAATCTCAGATTTTGTAATAGCAAATCACGATCCTTGCGTTCATCCCCCTTATGTTCATGTTCATCATGTTCTTCAAGAAAGGGAAACCCAGATTTTTCCCGACTTCATTCCGTTGAATGTGGCCATCAAGGCAACACCTCGACAAGGAGGTGTGGGACCTCGGCCTAGACCTGGCAGTTGCCCAGCATGATTTCCCCGAAATAAAGAACTATGTTTGTTTTGATTTGACTTAGTCTTGAGGAATGCCGAGATCATCTGCATGCATATGAAACTTGTTTGAAAGTGCATTCAACAGACTTTGCCATGTGTTTGTAGGGTTTGGACTTGCCTTGACCCCGACCTTTGAAGAACTAAGTGAGTGGTATTTTTAATAAAGCTATGTTATAACGCTTTGATAAAGTCTTGTTTTGCTTCGTTTTGGAAAGTATTTGTAAGCATGAATGGTTATTCCTAATCGGAAAATATTTATATATCTTGTTTTGATGACATTCTTGGAAAGTCCGTACGTGCTAAGGGACTATAAGCATTTGTAGCACGAAGTTTGAAAGTCCGTACGTGCTAAGGGACTATAAGCATTTGTAGCACGAAGTTTGAAAGTCCGTACGTGCTAAGGGACTATAAGCATTTGTAGCCCAAAGTTTGGAAGTCCGTACGTGCTAAGGGACTATAAGCATTGGTAGCACAAAGTTTGGAAGTCCGTACGTGCTAGGGGACTCTAAGCATTAGTAGCACAAGTCCTTAGTGTCTGGGGACTATAATGCAACGACACCATTGAATTGAGATATCTCCCTTGTCTTCCCTTGTCTTGTCTTGTTTGCCACTGACGGTTTATTGAGTGAGTTTTGTTTGCCGACATGTCATCACTTGTATTATAATGATGTTAGTAAGCATCCTTTGAAACTTGACAGATTTGGAAGATGGACTTGGTTCATCCCTTGACTTGTACTAATTATGTTATCTATTATTTGACAAAGATCTTGAATACCAGTCAAGCAAACCCTTTATTACTTATACCATTCACTAAGTATCCAAGCTCACCCTCTCTATATATATATATGTAGGTGATGAGCAGGAAGGCGGTGACGCCTAGGTGTGACTCGCAAGCTTATTTTGGGTTTTGTTATGTCGGCTTATCCTGTATTCATGTCGGCAGTCTTGAAAATTATGCTTCTCGGCTTATAATGCTTGTAACTTACACATGTCGGCTGGAGAAGCCTTTTGATCAAGATGTAAAATGTATTTTGTACTTTATTGTATTTGTATCCAAGTTGTAATATTTTGTAAAGTTGTATGCTATTCCATGTAACTTACGCATTGCTCTTATGGACTACTTGTATTTTTAATTTATTGCTTCCGCACCTGTGAGCCCCATATATATTTATACTCTGTTGTGTGTGAATTTTGAAAGTTGGCCTTCGGTAATCTCGGATTACTGGCCATCACGGCACTAAACTACTAGGGGCGGTTTGGGGTCGTGACAGATTGGTATCAGAGCACGTGTTCCTTATAGTACGTTATTCACACACTTTGAGTCCTAAAGAGCATAGGATGTCCCTTAGAATGATTTTAGGATTGCATCATTTTGCTTGCTACTTGACAAGGTGTGCTTCATCTCGGCATGAGCATTTGTTACATCGGCATAACCATTTGTTATTTGCATACATGGTTCTTGGTTTAGTTTGTTTTAAGGCTGCATTTTGCTTACTCATAGCATCATGAGGAGAGGTAGACCATCAGTTGGCCGAGATCAATCAGAGGATAGATTGGACAGACTAGAAAGACTAGTTGAAGGTCTAACCCGTGAGTTAAGGCAGATGAGACAACAGAATGCAAGTGCTATATCTACCCCGGCCGAACAGACGGATGGCCGACATGCAGCTCCACCTCTTCCAGTGCCCCAAGTGCCTCCACAGCCAGCCTTGTATGGGGAAGGGACGATGACTTTGATTAAAGAGTTCAAGAAGATGAACCCACCGAGATTCGCAGGGGGCATAGAGCCGATGAAGGCCGAGGCGTGGGTTTTGGAAATGGAAAAGCTGTTCGAGATCTTTCCCAGCACCGACACTCAGAAGGTGACATTAGCAGCATTCACATTAGAAGACGATGCTCGAAGGTGGTGGATGATGATTCGGGAGGCTAATCCTGGTTTAACTTGGGCCAGATTTTTAGAATTGTTTTACAACAAGCATTTTCCGCTTAGCGTTCGAGATCGCAAGACCACAGAGTTCCAGACTCTGACACAAGGCAGCAGAATAGTGGCAGAGTACGACCGTGCCTTCACCGAATTGGGGAGATACGCGCCTCATATGGTCAGTGATGAGTATAGGAAAGCCAGGAAGTTTGAAAGTGGACAACGTAGACCAATCCAAGATCGGGTCAGCATGCTCAATATGCCGACTTACGCCGAGGTGTTAGACAAGGCCATCTTGGCGGAACCTAATTTTAAACCGATATCAAACTTTAGGAGAGCGTCAGAGGAAGAGATAGAACTATGAAGGTCGTCGGATGCCGTTTAATGTGAAGAAGAAGGCGAATGGGGGCAGTTCCAGCAACTCAGATCCGGATGGTAATGCTAAGCCGACGTGTGCGAGTTGTGGAAAGACGCATATCGGGGTTTGTCGCTGGGCGACAGGAGCCTGCTTTGAATGTGGCGAGATAGGCCACCGCGTGAAAGACTGTCCAAAGGCAAGAACTGGTGATGGTAAGAAAAATGGGAGCACCTCAGGCCCTGCACAAGGAAGCAACGTCGGAAGAGCACAGATGAGACAGGGCAGAGTTTTTGCTCTAGTGCCAGAAGACACCCAGAATGCTAAAACGGTAGTGTCAGGTACACTCTCAATTTTCTCTCAAGTTGCATACGTCTTGATTGATTCGGGCTCTACACATTCATTTGTATCTGTTAAATTTGCCGAGAAGTTGAACAGACCGTTAGAACCCCTTGATTATGTGCTATCTGTATCTACTCCATCTGGGGGAACTATAATTATTGCATCCATATATAAGAAATTTGAAATGCTTGTACATTTGCGTGTAATAAAAATTTACAAACATTTTATACCTTTTAACATGTCCTCAAGGCGCACATTAACAAGACCCTTAAAAAAAATTGTAGAAATCATATCAAACCATTGACAGCTCAACCCAAATCTAATTACAGTTGTAAAGTTTTGAGACTGGCTTCTAGTGATTCCCAAAGCCCTATCATAACATTGATATAGTCTTTGGATGATGCACAAATCTAATTACAGTTGTCAAGTTTTGAGACTGGTTTCTAATGAGTGTGTTCGTTATGTTAAACTAGTGTTAGTTTTCATTAATTTTGGTTGTTTATAAATGTAATAAATATATGTAACTTATGAAGCACAGACACTTCAAAATAGGCAGCGTAGCGGTGTTGGACATGGGGCCATTGGTTAGTAGCGCATCATGCATCCATTAATTGTGTTACTAAGAGCGTTACATTGAAGACCCCGAACAAAGACGAGGTCTTTTTCTAGGGTAAGGGAGTAGTACACCCACCCTACTTAATCTCATCCATGAAGGCCTATAAGTTGATCCAAAAGGGGTATCAAGGTTATTTGTGCAGTATACTAAGTGATTTGAATGGGAGTGTTGAGTTAGCCGACATACCAGTTGTTAAGGAATTTCCCGACGTCTTTCCAAATGAGCTGCCTGGCCACTTAGTCGATAGGGAAATAGAGTTTACTGTGGACCTCGTGTCGAGAACGCAACCCATCTCCAAAACACCCTATAGGATGGCCCCAGCTGAACTTAGAGAACTGAAACTACAGTTACAGGAATTATTGGATAAGGGATTCATTAGGCCGAGCACTTCACCATGGGGAGCACTCGTTTTATTTGTTAAGAAAAAGGATGGCACACTTCGCCTTTGCATTGATTACAGAGAGCTTAATAAGGTAACCATCAAGAACAAGTACCCATTGCCTAGGATTGACGATTTGCTTGATCAATTACAAGGGGCACGAGTCTTTTCCAAGATTGACCTTAGGTCGGGCTACCACCAGCTGAAGGTTAAAGCCGAGGACATTGAGAAGACTGCTTTTCGGACAAGGTATGGCCACAACGAATTTTTGGTAATGCTTTTCGGAGTGACCAATGCTCCTGCAGCGTTCATGGACTTGATGAACAGAGTCTTTAAGCCGTATCTAGATGAGTTCGTAGTTGTTTTTATTGACGACATATTGATCTATTCCAAGAGTACAATTGAGCACGAGAATCATCTGAGGCTTGCCCTGCAAATCTTGAGACACAAGAAGCTGTATGCCAAGTTGAGTAAGTGCGAGTTTTGGCTTTCCAGTAGCTCATTTTTAGGGCATGTGATTAATGAAGAGGGTATATCAGTTGACCCGAGTAAGATTGAAGCCATTGTGAATTGGCCGACGCCGACCAACGTGTCCGAGGTTCGTAGTTTTCTGGGCTTGGCAGGTTATTACAGAAAGTTTGTGAAGGACTTCTCGAGGATAGCAGTGCCATTGGCACAGCTAACTAAGAAAGGAACAGCATATAAATGGACTGATGATAGAGAATCAGCCTTCCAAGAGTTGAAGACGAGGTTAGTTACGGCACCAGTCCTTGTACTCCCGTCAGGTAATGAGGAATTTCAGATTTTCAGTGATGCTTCACATAAGGGTTTGGGTTGTGTATTAATGCAAGGGGGCAGAGTCATAGCATATGCATCTCGTCAGTTGAAACTTCATGAAAAGAACTATCCAACCCATGATCTTGAGCTAGCAGCCGTGGTGTTTGCTTTGAAGATTTGGCGCCACTACTTGTATGGAGCCTCTTGCCAAATTTTTACGAACCACAAGAGTTTGAAGTATTTGTTCACCCAAAAGGAACTAAATTTGAGGCAGAGAAGATGGCTTGAATTATTGAAGGATTACGACATGCAGATTTAGTATCACCCAGGTAAAGCAAACTCGGTAGCCGACGCCTTGAGTAGGAAGTCAGTGGGAAGTTTGGCATGCCTAGCCATGATTTCAGTGGAGCCGACTACTATTGGGGAAGTAAAGGCAAGGCAAATGGAGGATGGATTCCTGAAGAAGGTAGCCGACAAGATTACCACCAGGCTGAAGTCGGGTTACATCCTTGAAAATGGAGTACTTAAGTTTGAAGGAAGATTGTGCGTGGCCGACGTCCCGGAATTGAAAAGAAGGATTTTGCAAGACTCTCATGGATCTAGATTTGCAGTTCATCCAGGGAACACCAAGATGTATCAAGATGTGAAACAAACCTTTTGGTGGCCGAATATGAAAAGAGAGATAGCCGAGTTCGTGTCTCAGTGTTTGTATTGTCAACAAGTGGAAGCGGAACATCAGAGGCCAGCAGGACTTCTCCAACCATTGCCGATTCCTGAGTTGAAATGGGAAGACATCTCCATGGACTTCGTGACTGGGTTACCGAAGACACAGAAAGGAATGGATTCGATTTGGGTTATAATCGACAGGTTAACTAAGTCAGCGCATTTCTTGTCGGTTAGGATTTTGTTCAGTGCTGATCGACTTGCTGTGTTGTATATGAATGAGATCATTAGACTTCATGGTGTGCCGATGTCCATCATGTCAGACCGAGATCCAAAATTTGCTTCTAGATTTTGGCAGAGTTTACAAAGGGCTTTGGGAACCGAATTGAGGTTTAGTACAGCTTTTCATCCGCAGACCGATGGCCAAATAGAAAGAACAATTCAAACACTTGAAGATATGCTTAGACTGTGTGTATTGGACTTCAAGGGAAGCTGGGAAGTGCATTTGCCATTAGTAGAATTCCCTTACAACAACAGCTACCAAGCTAGCATTGGCATGGCGCCGTATGAAGCCTTGTATGGGAGAAAGTGCAGATCGCCGATATGTTGGACCGAAGTAGGAGATAAAGCTTTGATCGGCCCCGATTTAGTTCAAAGAACAACCGAAAAGATTAAGCTTATCCAACAGAGAATCAGAACCGCTCAGAGCCGACAAAGGAGTTACGCCGACCAGAGAAGGAAGGAGTTGGAATTCGAAGTAGGGGATCATGTGTTCCTAAAAACCTCGCCGATGAAAGGAGTTTCAAGATTTGGGAAGAAGGGTAAATTGGCACCCTGTTACATTGGACAGTTTGAAATCCTTGAGAAAGTTAACCAGGTTGCCTACAGACTTGCTTTACCACTGAGATTAAGTCAAGTTCATAATGTGTTTCATATCTTGATGTTGAGAAAGTATATACGGGATCCACTACACGTGATCGATCATTTCGGGATTGCGGTTGATGAAGGCCTAAGCTATGAAGAAGAGCTGATACGCATCATCGATAGACAAGTGAGACGATTGAGAAATAAGGCAATACCAATGGTGAAGATTGAGTGGAAAGAGCATTACGGCAAGGATGCTACGTGGGAAATGGAAGAGGAAATGAAAGTCCGATACCTGGAGCTATTCTCAAACCAAGGTAACTCAAGTTTGGGGACCAAACTTCTTTAAGGGGGGAAGGATGTAATAACCCTCACGCGATCCTAACCATACTCATATGCATTCATATGATTCTGTCTTGTAAACTTGCATTTCGAGTCTTGTCCTTGTTCGTTTAAGTGTTACAGCATGTTTTGTACCCTGCTTGGTGTGAGTTTAGCCGAGGGCGTCTTTAGTCTAGAACTTCCTTGGAACCACTTTGTTTGACCTCTACCTTCGCCTTGACATACTGGCCGAGATGTCATTATCTAGGCCGAGGTGTTCATCACCAAGGCCGAGGTGTGAATTATCTAGACCGAGATGTTACCTTTGCATCTAAGTGATCTTGTCTCGGAGAGGTATGACCTAGACCGAGGTGTGGCACATCTAGGCCAAGGTGTGGCACAGCTTAGTCAAGCGTTGTCCTTCCTAGCCGAGGTCATTATTCCCTACTTGTCGATGTCTTGTTCTTAGCCGAGATCATTACTCGCCAGAGTGCCCATGCCGTCATGCTTGTTGAACACACTTTGTCATAGTTTTGTCTTGTCACTCAGCCACCTTTCTGTGTAGCACCAACCGGCCGCTGCCACGTGCCTCTGTAGAGGGTTAAGTCAGCCAGCAGACTTAGAAATGTATCATTTTGCTATATGTCTTTGTTTGTGAGGAGAGAGAAGCTCTAGAAGAAGAGGAAGAAGTTTAGAGTGAGAGAGTGGGTTTTTGAGCTTGATTCCTAGAGATCAAACCATTTGATTCGCGTATTGAGGTTAGATTCTTGATTTACTCTTGTCATTCTTATTGATCATCTAGCTGCATTGCATGATCGAACCCGTTTTGCATGTCATGCATCGATTTAAAGTTGGTTTTAGAAAGAGAAAATGGTGTTCATGTGTTCTTGAAAGAAAGGTCTTGTTTGATCTGAAAGTTTGCATTAAGTTTCATGTTTTTGTGTTTGTTCTCACTAGATCCTCGAATATGGGTACCCAGGTCCATGTTTTTGAACTCATAGCATGAAATCTCAGATTTTGTAATAGCAAATCACGATCCTTGTGTTCATCCCCCTTATGTTCATGTTCATCATGTTCTTCAAGAAAGGGAAACCCAGATTTTTCCCAACTTCATTCCGTTGAATGTGGCCATCGAGGCAACACCTCGGCAAGGAGGTGTGGGACCTCGGCCTAGACCTGGTAGTTGCCCAGCATGATTTCCCCGAAATAAAGAACTGTGTTTGTTTTGATTTGACTTAGTCTTGAGGAATGCCGAGATCATCTGCATGCATATGAAACTTGTTTGAAAGTGCATTCAACAGACTTTGCCATGTGTTTGTAGGGTTTGGACTTGCCTTGACCCCGACCTTTGAAGAACTAAGTGAGTGGTATTTTTAATAAAGCTATGTTATAACGCTTTGATAAAGTCTTGTTTTGCTTCGTTTTGGAAAGTATTTGTAAGCATGAATGGTTATTCCTAATCGGAAAATATTTATATATCTTGTTTTGATGACATTCTTGGAAAGTCCGTACGTGCTAAGGGACTATAAGCATTTGTAGCACGAAGTTTGAAAGTCAGTACGTGCTAAGGGACTATAAGCATTTGTAGCCCAAAGTTTGGAAGTCCGTACGTGCTAAGGGACTATAAGCATTGGTAGCTCAAAGTTTGGAAGTCCGTACGTGCTAGGGGACTCTAAGCATTAGTAGCACAAGTCCTTAGTGTCCGGGGACTATAATGCAACGACACCATTGAATTGAGATATCTCCCTTGTCTTCCCCTGTCTTGTCTTGTTTGCCACTGACGGTTTACTGAGTGAGTTTTGTTTGCCGAGATGTCATCACTTGTATTATAATGATGTTAGTAAGCATCCTTTGAAACTTGACAGATTTGGAAGATGGACTTGGTTCATCCCTTGACTTGTACTAATTATGTTATGTATTGTTTAACAAAGATCTTGAATACCAGCCAAGCAAATCCTTTATTACTTATACCATTCACTGAGTATCCAAGCTCACTCTCTCTATATATATATGTAGGTGATGAGCAGGAAGGCGGTGACGCCTAGGTGTGACTCGCAAGCTTGTTTTGGGTTTTGTTATGTCGGCTTAACCTGTATTCATGTCGGCAGTCTTGAAAATTATGCTTCTCGGCTTATAATGCTTGTAACTTACACATGTCGGCTGGAGAAGCCTTTTGATCAAGATGTAAAATGTATTTTGTACTTTATTGTATTTGTATCCAAGTTGTAATATTTTGTAAAGTTGTATGCTATGCCATGTAACTTACGCATTGCTCTTATGGTCCACTTGTATTTTTAATTTATTGCTTCCGCACCTGTGAGCCCCATATATATATTTATACTCTGTTGTGTGTGAATTTTGAAAGTTGGCCTTCGGTAATCTTGGATTACTGGCTATCACGACACTAAACTACTAGGGGCGGTTTGGGGTCGTGACAACTTGAGTATATAAAATTTTATGAGTTGTGCTCAACCGGCTAAGGAAAATGTTGATGTATGATATTGCTTTCGGTTATGGTTAGATCGGCTACTTAGCTTAGGTATTTGGCCGATCAGATTAGTAAATCTGCCCTTGCCTTAGCCAAGGCGCGAGCTTGGGAAGCCGAATGGGTGTAAGCACACATGGATCGGCGCTTGCGCTTGAAAACATGGTTGACCAGATTAGTAAATCTGCCCTTGCCTTAGCTAGGGCGCGAGCTTGGGAAGCCGAATGGGCGTAACTCGTGGGCTGGCTGAGGCACACATGGATCGGCGCTTGCGCTTGAAAACATGACCGACCAGATTAGTAAATCTGCCCTTGCCTTAGCCAGGGCGCGAGCTTAGGAAGCCGAATGGGCGTAACTCGTGGGCTGGCTGAGGCACACATGGATCGGCGCTAGCGCTTGAAAAC
Organism: Camellia sinensis; assembly: GCF_055761805.1. Taxonomy (NCBI): domain Eukaryota; kingdom Viridiplantae; phylum Streptophyta; class Magnoliopsida; order Ericales; family Theaceae; genus Camellia; species Camellia sinensis. Next base: position 92,928,063 of record NC_138965.1, read on the forward strand.
ATGGCCAACCGGATTAGTAAGGCAAATCTGTCCTTGCCTTAGCCAGGGTGCGAGCTGGCCCATCTCGTGGCCTGGACAATTGTCATCTGACTGTTGACGTTTGGGATTACTGACGTTGCCTCGGGAGAGCTGCAAACATTTGAAGGATAAATGGGACGGGTGCACGCCAGAGGCCCTACTTATTTCCGTTCAGGCAACTTGGGAGGGACGAAGATTGACTGAATCAGACGCCGTAATGAGTTGTAGTAGCGAGCCTACGCGCACGGTAAGAAGAACGTCCAAGGATCGGGAAACACAGCAGCCCCTTAGTCATCGAAGCAGATCGCCCCGAAAAGACAGGGAACAACGGGGAAATTCTCCGCGCCCGCGACCGAAAATTGAGCCTGATGCGACGCCACGACCGTTGAGTTTTGCGGTTTTTGTGAGGAATAGACCAATGACGGAGGCTGATTCTATCATTAAAGACCCAGATGTGGCAGTCGAGTTCGCTCGACAGATATTCCCGCCGGAAGTCCAACAATCGATGGTCGGACGTCGAGATTTTAAAGTATTTCGAGACGGCATACATCGGGCCGTAAAAGGACTATATACTGTTTACGAAGTCAGCATGTGTCTACGGGAAGCGCGTCGTGAGAGTGAGAAAAAGGACGAAAGGAATCGCAGTTTGGAGATTCGCGCGGAAAAGGCTAAGCGTGATCTTCGGGAGCTGAAGAATGTTCAAACGAGCGCGTCGGTGGCGGCTGGTCAATCTAAATTGGTTGTTGCGGAGGGAGTGACAAAATGGACCTCGGGTTATGAAAAGGGGTTTCAAGACGACCTGAAGGTCGGGATAGAGAAGACCAAACAGGACCTTGCCGAGGAGGTCTGCCGATGTGAAAATCGTGGATTCAAGCACGACTGGATCAAGGCCCTTCAAACCGAGGAAGCTCTCGAAGCCGTGAGCATTGATTCAGCCTCGCCCTTGTATCATCGCCACTACTTTCCTTATTCCGATTTCGACATTGAGAAGAGCAACGATGAGGGTGCCAAATGAATAGACTTCGCACCGAATATCCACAGAATTTCTTTCATTTGCAACGTTTGTATTTGGTCTTGAAATGTCATGTGTTTAATTAATCGTATTATTTCAACTTACTGGCAAGTTTTGTGTTGTGTCGCATAAATGTTTAAACATTCATTGACCGGCTTGAATTAAGAACGATTCAGTGAATATTTATTCGGCCAATGAAGTGGTCCGAGTGCATCTCTCAAAAAGGCCAATCTGGATTCGGAGCCTTAATCGGACCTAAGGTGTCGTGCACCAAAAGGGGCTCCGAATCCGGAGGCTTTATTTTGGCCAATCGTTATATCCACGAAGGGTGCTCCGAATTCGGGGTCTTAATCGGCACTAAGGTGTCGTGCACCAAAAGGGGCTCCGAATCCGAAGACTTAGTGTGGCCAATCGTGATATCTACGAAGGGCACTCTGAATCCGGAAGCTTAATTGGCCCTGAGGTGACGTGCACCAAAGGGGACTCCGAATCTGGAGACTTAATCGGCCCTAAGGTGACATGCAGCAAAGGGGGCTCAGAATTCGGAGGCTTTATTTTGACCAATCGTGATATCCACGAAGGGCGCTCCGAATTCGGAGTCTTAATCGGCACTAAGGTGTCGTGCACCAAAAGGGGCTTCGAATCCGGAGACTTAGTGTGGCCAATTGTGATATCTATGAATCCGGAGACTTTATTTTGGCGAATCGTGATATCTACGAAGGGCGCTCCGAATCGGGAGACTTAATCGGCCCTGAGGTGACATGCACCAAAGGGGGCTCCGAATCCGGAGATTTTATTTTGGCCAATCGTGATATCTACGAAGGGCGCTCTGAATCGGGAGACTTAATCGGCCCTGAGGTGACATGCACCAAAGGGGGCTTCGAATCCGGAGACTTTATTTTGGACAATCATGATATCTACGAAGGGCGCCCCGAATCCGGAGGCTTAATCAGCCCTGAGATGACATGCACCAAAGGGGGCTCCGAATCCGGAGACTTTATTTTGGCCAATCGTGATATCTACGAAAGGGCGCCCCGAATCCGGAGGCTTAATCGGCCCTAAGGTGACATACACCAAAGGGGGCTCCGAATCCGGAGATTTAATCAGCCCTAAGGTGACATGCACCAAAGGGGGCTCCGAATTCGGAGGCTTTATTTTGGCCAATCTTGATATCTACGAAGGGCGCTCCGAATCCAAAGACTTAATCGACCCTAAGGTGACATGCACCAAAGGGGGCTCCGAATTCGGAGGCTTTATTTTGGCCAATCGTGATATCTATGAAGGGCGCTCCGAATCTGAAGACTTAATCGGCCCTGAGGTGACATGCACCAAAGGGGGCTCCGAATCCGGAGACTTAATCGGCCTTGAGGTGACATGCACCAAAGGGGGATCCGAATCCGGAGACTTAATCAGCCTTGAGGTGACTTGCACCAAAGGGGGCTCCGAATTCGGAGACTTAATCAGCCCTAAGGTGACATGCACCAAAGGGGGCTTCGAATTCGGAGGCTTTATTTTGGCCAATCGTGATATCTACGAAGGGCGCTTTGAAACCGGAGACTTAATCGGCCCTAAGGTGACATGCACCAAAGGGGGCTCCGAATCCGGAGACTTAATCGGCCCTGAGGTGACATCCACCAAAGGGGGTTCCGAATCCGGAGACTTAATCGGCCCTGAGGTGACTTGCACCAAAGGGGGCTCCGAATCTGGAGACTTAATCGGCCCTAAGGTGACATGCACCAAAGGGGGCTTCGAATTAGGATGCTTTATTTTGGCCAATCGTGATATCTACGAAGGGCGCTCCGAATTCGGAGACTTAATCGGCCCTGAGGTGACATGCACCAATAGGGGCTCTGAATCCGGAGACTTAGTGTGGCCAATCATGATATCTACGAAGGGCGCTCCGAATTCGGAGACTTAATCGGCCCTGAGGTGACATGCACCAAAAGGGGCTCCGAATTCAGAGACTTAATTGGCCCTGAGGTGACATGCACCAAAGGAGGCTCCGAATCTAAAGACTTAATCGGCCCTGAGGTGACTTGCACCAAAGGGGGCTTCGAATTCGGAGACTTAATCAGCCCTAAGGTGACATGCACCAAAGGGAGCTCCAAATTCGGAGGCTTTATTTTGGCCAATCATGATATCTACGAACGGCGCTCCGAATCCGGAGACTTAATCGGCCCTGAGGTGACATGCACCAAAGGGGACTCCAAATCCGGAGACTTAATCGGCCCTAAGGTGACCTGCACCAAAGGGGGCTCCGAATCCGGAGACTTAATCGGCCCTGAGGTGACCTGCACCAAAGGGGGCTCCGAATCCAGAGACTTAATCGGCCCTGAGGTGACCTGCACCAAAGGGGGCTCCGAATCCAGAGGCTTATTTTGGCCTTAGAAGGCTTAATCGGCCCTTAAAGGCTTGGGGGTGAGCTTGAGAAAATGAGAAGCTTTGTATTGCAACGGTGGAATATGTACAAGTATCAAGCCCACAAGTCAGGTCAATGATAGAATTTACGTAAATGTGTTGAATTCCAAGGCCATGGTAGGCTTCTTCCTGACATGTCTGAGAGCCGATATGCCCCTGTTCCTGCGATGGATTCTATCTGATAGGGGCCGTCCCAGTTTGGTCCCAATTTTCCATCGACCGGTCTCCGGTCGGTTGGAAGTACCTTCTTCAGGACAAGCTCCCCTGACGTGTATCGGCGCAACTGAACTCGCTGATTATACGATTTGGCGAGCTGCTGCTAATACCGTGCCATGGATGCCAGGGCGCAGTCTCTTTGCTCTTTGATCAGAATCAGATCCAGGGCAAGCATCATGTCGTTTCGACCCATATCAAAAACTTGCGATTTCAGAGTTGGGAGGCCGATTTCCAGGGGTAAGATTGCCTGGGTTCCAAAGTATAGAGCAAACGGCGTTTCTCCAGTGGATCTCCTCGGCGTAGTACGATGAGCCCACAATACACTCGGCAATTCTTCGACCCATTTGCCTTTAGCCTTTTCCAGTCTCTTTTTGATGTCGTCCAAGATAGATTTGTTAAAGGCTTCAGCTTGACCATTGCTTTGGGGGTAGGCCGGTGTCGAGAAGTAAGGCCAAATGCCATATTTGCTGCATAACTCTCGATATACGCCACAATCGAACTGGGTGCCATTTCTGAGATAAGAGCTCTCAGATTGCCGAATCGTGTTATGAAGTTTCTCCATACAAAGCGTTTAATGTCGGCATCTCGTATATGTGTTAAAGCCTCCGCTTCGACCCATTTTGTGCAGTAGTCTGTCGTGACGATTAAGAATCGCTTGTTTCTTGGGGCCCTGGGCAACGGTCCTACGATATCAAGTCCCCACTAAGCAAACGGCCAGGGGCTGGTGATAGAGTTCAACTCTTCAGCAGGCAGATGGGTTAATGGGGAGAACTTTTGGCAATGTTCGCATTTTTTTACATAACTCTCCGTGTCAGCTCTCATTGTCGGCCAATAGTATCCCTGTGTTATAGCTTAATGGGCCAGGGAGCGTCCACCCGAATGGGCACCACAATTGCCCTCATGTATCTTTGTCAAAAGCTCCTCCACTTTATCGCGGTGCACGCATTCCAAATATGGACCAGAGAGGGACTTTTTGTAAAGCCCTCATTGCTGATCCAGATAGTATTGCAGGGCTTTATTTCGCAGCTTGTGTGCTTCTTTTTTGTCCTCTGGGAGTTGTTCAGAAGAGAAGAATACAACAATGGGGTCCATCCAGCTTGGTGCGGATTCTATAACGTTGACGTGGATTTCCTCCGAAGGGCCAATACTCGGCTCCGGGATGGAACCTACTTCGATGGTCTGTTTGATCTCAGAATTGATGGCAGAGGTTAGGCACGCTAAGGCATCTGCGTGTGTGTTCTGGTCGCGTGTTATTTGGTTCAGTTCGTGATGGTCAAATTTTGCCAGCAAGGAATTGGCCGTTTTCATGTAGGCCGACATACGGTCGTTTCTTGCTGTGTACTCCCCCTTTAGCTGATTGATTACCAATTTTAAATCACAAAACACAAGCAGATGCCGAGCACCGAGAAGGTGTGCATTCCGCAGACCGGCTAGAAGGGCTTCGTATTCGGCTTCGTTATTTGATGCTTCGAAGCCAAGCTTGACGGCCTGCTCAATTACTGTGCCGTCTGGAGACATGATTACAACTCCGGCGTCACTGCCCCATTGGTTAGATGATCCATCACAATATAATTGCCAAATATCCCCAACATAAATTCTCCAGTTCGGCTTTGGTAGAACTTCAGCCTTTGGTCGAACTTCATCAGGTTTGAGGCTGGCAAGCTCGCCGGTGAATTCGGCAACAAAGTCGGCCAACACCTGCCCCTTGATTGCAGTTTTAGGTAAAAATTGAATGTCGTATTGGCCGAGTTCAAGAGCCCATTTTGAAACACGTCCTGATGCTTCTGCACTCCGTAGAACTGATCGGAGGGGATAATCTGTTAGCACCCCAATGCTATGTCCCTGGAAGTAATGCATTAGTTTTCTTGCCGCCATGACTAGGGCTAAGATGATTTTTTCCAGTGGAAGGTAGCGTGTTTCGGCGTCAACCATTGCCTTGCTCACATAATACACTGGCCGTTGCTCCCCATCCTCCTCTTTTAACAGTACGGCGCTGACGGCCCTATCGAAAACAACCAGATATAGGATGAGCGGGTCACCAGCGGCGGGTGTTGTTAAGAGAGGTACTGAGCGGAGGTAGGTCTTGAGTCCGTTGAAGGCTGATTCGCATTCGGCGGACCATTCAAAAGCCTTACCCTGCCGTAGTATCTGAAAGAATTGTCGGCAGCGATCTGTAGATCGGCTGATGAACCTGTTGAGTGCAGCGGCCATCCCCATCAACTTTTGGAGTTCTTTTACTGAACGGGGGGAGTCGAGTTCCAAGATTTCTGTGACTTGCCTTGGGTTGGCTTCGATTCCTCGGTGATTGACGATGTAACCCAGGAATTTGCCAGAGCCGATTCCGAACGCACACTTGGAAGCGTTCAGTTTCATTTTGTATTTGCGTAAGATGCTGAATGTCTTTTCTAGATCAACTATATGACTCTGTTCTTCTTTGGACTTGACCACCATATCGTTGATGTATACTTCCATAGTGTGGCCGAGTTGCTCTTTGAACATGGCGGTGACCAATCTTTGGTAGGTTGCCCCTGCATTCTTCAGCCCAAAGGGCATAACTTTGTAGCAATAGGTTCCCCTTGGGGTGAGGAAGGAAGTTTTGTCCTGGTCATCTGGATGCATGGCGATTTGATGGTAGCCTCTGTAAGCATCGAGGAAGCTCATGCGTTGATGACGTGCCGTCGCATCGACGAGCTGGTCGATTCTAGGTAGAGGAAAACAGTCTTTGGGACAAGCTTTGTTCAGATCCGTGAAGTTGACACACACTCGCCAAGTCCCATTTTTCTTCTTCACCACCATTGTATTGGAGAACCACGTAGGGTAAGTGACTTCTCTAATTGCCCCGGCGTCGAGTAGTCTGTCTACCTCCTCAACAACGGCGGTAGTGTGTTCCGCGGCTGACTGTCGGCCTTTCTGAATGATCGGATTACATTTCGGATCGACATTCAGATGGTGTTGTGAAACTGACGGGTCTATTCCTGGCATTTTGTACGGAGTCCACGCAAAGACGTCAAGGTTGTTGAGCAAGCAAGAGATCAGCTGCTGCATGTCGGCCTGATTCAGGAGGCGCCGATCATGAAGAACTTTTCTAGGCTGCTATCAATGTCAACTCGGTCTAAATCTTCCGTGGCCTTCTCATTTGGATACCGCCCAACATCGTCCAGGATCTCCCGATTCGGCACCTCAATGGAGTTTACTTGCAGTTCCTTTGGCGTTCTGGCGGCAAAGAGATAACATGCTTCTGCCGATTTCTGGGATCCGCGAATTTGCTCAATGCCGTGTTCTGTTGGGAAACGTAGCAATTGATGATAGGTGCTTGGGACGGCCTGCAAGGTATGCAACCACGATCGCCTCATGATGAGATTGTACGGCGATGGCAACCTGGCGACAAAGAATTCCACGTCCACCGTTCTAGAGCCTGCTCGAACGGGTAAGCTGATCTTTCCCAATGGGTACTTTGGAGTGGCATTGAAGCCGAATAGTGGATAAGGAGACGGAGTTAGGTCTGACTCGCTGAATCTGAGTTTGGTGAAGGTTTTATAATACATAACCTCTGAGGTACTGCCCTGGTTGATAAGAACGCGTTCGACAGCGAACCGGTTTATGCGCAGCTCAACAACCAACGGATCGATGTGAGGGAGTGTTACGCCGATCAAATCAGAATCGTCAAAGGTGATACTTGGCGTTTCTCGGGGCCGCTTTGCTGGCGTGAGTTGCTGTTGGGGGCCTAGATGTGATTGGATTGCATGCACGGCCAGGGCTGCTGGCAGGCTGTATATCATGTGGATGGTGTCAAGCGGAAATGCATCCTTCGAACGGGTAGGTGTTTCGACCACACTCCTCCGGACGCATTGGTGGAGACGTTCGTCCTTTGCCAACTCCTCAATGGCGGCCGTCAGTTTCTCACTGTCGAGTCCGAGATCGTCGATCATCTGCCCTCGGGGGTCGCTCAAAAGCTTGGCGCACAGTTTGTTTGGATTTTGCTATTTCCGAGGCTAGATCGCGACGAAGGCATTCGTTCTCAGCGATGATGTTGTCCAACCTCTGTTTGGTTTGCTTAGCTTGTGCTATGGTCGCTTGTATTGTCTTTTGTGTTGGGTTTGGAGATGAGCAGAGGTCCAAGGCAAGTCTTGCTGCGATGGTTTTTGGTCCAAGCGAGTTCACTGGAATGAGGTCACCTCTCTGTGCGGTCTCATTAGTGGCTATCGGAGGATCTTCAGTCACGCCTGCCATGGATGTATTTGAGTATTCCCACAGACGGCGCCAGTTGTGGAGAAGTGGTTTTGGAAATACTCTTCAGATCCTGGGAGACGCTAGTGATCCTCAGCTAGTCACCTGAAAAGACACAAACACTCCGGTCGGGGGTGCTGGAATTAGCACTCCGACGGACAAGTTAGTTCAGACACTCAGAATAGCTTGTCTACTAAGTTTTGTGAAGTGATTCTTAGACACCTTTCTAAATCTGTGGTTCTTGTATTTATACTTGCTTTTTGGGCCTCGGGGCCTGAGCCTACTTTTATCCCATTCCCCTTTTATTCATTCGGAGCCACTGACCTCCGTCTATTCGGCTTTCCTAACGTATTCAGCGTCCTAGTCACGCAACATGAAGCCGAACAATATCTAATTTCTAGGGTACGCATCTTCCGACTGTTCTACTTATTCGGCTCCCACAGTAATTTAGAGGGTTGCGCGGAGAAAGCCGAGCGGGAGTTAAGAAAAGTCAAAACCACCGAGACTCAGTCGGCCGGCCAAGCTAACCCGATTATGGGGGAACGGGTGAGCCAACGACTTATAAGTCATGCGATTGTCGATCGTGATATGGCAAGCATGTTTGCAATAGAGGCTGGCTTCCATGAGGGCCGAAAAGTTGGGATAGAGAAGATGAAGGAAAAGCTTGCCGAGGAGGTCTGTCAATACTGGAATCATGGATTTAAGCATGGATGGGTCAAGGCTCTCCATGCCGTGGAAGCTCTCCGGGCAGCAGGCGTTGACTCGGCGTCGCCGTTATATTAGGGTTATCATTTTCCCTTCGCGGCTTTCGAAGTTAAGAGCGACGACGATGGTGATGCCAAATAAAACTGAACGTATTGTACCGCTTTAACATAATATTGGAAGCTAACTATGTATTCTCGATTAATTTAATGAAACATATTATTTTAAATGTTTGCATGTTATTTCTGTCTATGTTTATAAATTGTGTTTATGCGTGTCAATCATTATATTCATGAAGAGGGCTCCGAATTCGGATGCACTTCCGTGCCAACCGTGTTTCCCACGAAGGGTATCCCGAATCTGGAGACTTGTTTGGCCCAATCGTGAATTTCACGAACGGCACTCCGAATTCGGAGGCTTATCCGGCCCAAACGTGTCATGCACGGATGGGGTTCCGAATTCGGAGGCTTTTATCTTGGCCAAGCGTGATATCCATGAAAGGCACTCCGAATCCGGAGGCTTATTCGGCCCAAACGTGTCATGCATGGATGGGGCTTCATATTCGGAGGCTTTTATCTTGGCCAATCGTGATATCCACGAAGGGCGCTTCGAATCCGAAGGGTTAATTCGGCCCAAATGTGTCATTCACGGATGGGGCTCCGAATTTGGAGGCTTTTATCTTGGCCAATAGTGATATCCACGAAAGGCGCTTCGAATCTAGAGGCTTATATGGTCCAAATGTGTCTTGCACGGATAGGGCTCTGAATTCGGAGGCTTTTATCTTGGCCAATCGTGATATCCACGAAGGGCGCTCCAAATCCGAAGGCTTATTCGGCCCAAACGTGTCATGCATGGATGGGGCTCCGAATTCTGAGACTTTTATCTTGGCCAATTGTGATACCCACGAAGGGCGCTCCGAATCTGGAGGCTTATACGGCCCAAACGTGTCTTGCACAAATAGGGCTCCGAATTATGAGGCTTTTAACTTGGCCAATCGTGATATCCACGAAGGGCGCTCCGAATCTGGAGGCTTATTCGGCCCAAACGTGTCATGCACGGATGGGGCTCCGAATTCAAAGGCTCTTAATTTGATGAACCAAATTTCATATAGTGAGGAAATAAGAAACTTTAAATTGTAAAAGTGAAAGTTGTACACGGTGATCATTCAAAACAAGTTATCATGCCCCACAAATCGGGTTAATGGTAGAATTTATGCAAATGCGTCGAATTCCAAGGACGTGGCAGACTTCTCCCTGACATGTCTTTGAGCCGATATGCCCTGTTCCCATGATTGAATCGATCTGATAGGGGCCGTCCCAGTTAGGACCCAGTTTTCTATTAGTCGGATTCCTGGCAGCTGGAAGTACTTTCTTGAGGACCAATTCTCCTGTTGTATAACGGCGTAGCTGAACACATTGATTAGATGACTTAGCAAGCTGTTGCTGGTATCGTGCCATGGATGCAAGGGCACAGTCTCGTCATTCTTCAATCAGAGTCAAATCCAAGGCCAACATCATATCATTTCGGCCCATATCGAAAACTTTCGATTTCAAGGTTGGGAGGCTGATCTCCAGAGGGATGATTGCCTGGGTTCCGAAGCATAAAGCAAACAGCGTTTCCCCAGTGGATTACCGCAAAGTAGTGCGGTGAGCCCACAACACACTCGCAATTCTTCGGCCCATCTGCCTTTAACTTTCTCTAGCCTCTTCTTGATGCCATCCAAGATGGCTTTGTTGGAGGCTTCAGCTTGATCATTGCTCTGTGGATAAGCCGGGGTGGAGAAATAGGGCCGAATACCATACGTGCTGCATAATTCTCGGTAGACACCACAATCAAACTGAGTGCCGTTGTCTAAAATGAATGCTCTTGGAATGCCAAATCATGTTATGATATTCTTCCATACAAAACGCCTAACATCAGTATCTCGATTGTGTGTTAGTGCCTTCGCTTCGACCCATTTTGTGAGGGCCTCGTCGTCTGCATGAAGTGTCATGGCTTTCTTATAATGACGAATGTGATCAGTGGGGTCTGGTTTTCCATTGTATAAGGTGAACGATAGAGCGTTGAACATTTTGTGTAACACTGCCCTTGCGATCCGTCGCACAAAGGGGTCATGTTGATCCTCTTCGTCTGAATCATTTCTTCTTCGCTTATTCTATGCACGCAGACTTCCTTCGGAAGAACTGGAGACTCACTACCACTATCATGTCTCTGAATTCGAGGTCGTCGACCATCCTTTCTCAGAGGTTGTCCCAAATCTTGGCGCGTGGCCTGTTGGGATTTTGCCACCTCCACGGCCAAATCTTGTCGAAGGCGCTCGTTCTTAGTCATCATGTGTTTCCAACCTCTGTTTATTCTGCTTCGCCTGATCTATAATCGCTTGCATTGCCTCATGTGCTGATGTCGAGGGTGAGGTTTAGGCAACTGAGTCGAAGTTCAAGGCCCTTCGTGCAACAATGTTCTCTGGCCCAAGCATGTTGCTTGGATTGGTATTATCTCGTGACGTAAGGTTGTCAGCGACTACCAGAGGATCTTCCATCATGCCTGCCATGGATGTGCTTGAGTATTCCCACAGACGGCACTAATTGTGGAGAAGTGGTTTGGAAATACTCTCTGGATCCTGTAGGACACTCTTAGTCCTCAGCTAGTCACCTGAAAAGGAATAAACACTCCGGTCGGGGGTGCCAGAATTAGCACTTCGACGGATAAGTCAGTGTATACTCTCTCAAGTTAGTCTTACTTGTTCTCACATACCTTTCTTTGGTTGATACTCCTCTATTTATATTTTTCCTTGGGCCTTAGGGTCAGGCCCTCCTTTAATCCATTGCACGTTTATTTATTCGGCTTTTGTTCGACTGGTTCTACGGCCGATTAGTCTATTCGGCCCTGTGATCGTCCATGATGGAGCCGAATACAAATTCTGTCCTTGACTGTCCTTATACCGTTATTCGGCTTTATTGCCCCCACAATATTCGGCTCCCACAAATCACATTTGAGGGTCTATTGATCATTATTCATATTATTTTAGACGAATTCAAGAAGAATGTAAAGATCAAAAAGGGATCGATCCATTTGAGATTGATCAGTCACTTCCTTACTACAATCGATCGCCTTGTCGAGATCACTTTTAGTTCCAACTTGTCTTTACTTCTTCCACACTTTTCTTCTCTCTCTCTCTCTCCCCTCGAAATATCTTCTCTGTCTCTCTACATTTTTTACATTTAACACACAAAACTCTTGATCTTGCCCACCTAAAGTGTGAGTTGATAAAAAAATTCGAGAACTAAAGTTGTTGAGCGCATTCACTACAATAATTTGCATATTTTGCGACTAATATTAATTTTGTCGCCAAAAGTCATACCTATGGTGACTAAAATTGGTATTAGTTGGCATTGGTTCAAATATAAGCTATTAAATTTTTTTAGTCAACGTAGATTACTTATTGCCGACTAAAAACACAATTAGTCGCTAAAACTGCCATAATAGGCGACTAAAGAACATTTTTGTTGGCGTTAGTTATGATTTTTGTCTACTCAATTTTTTTTAGTCGCTGTAAACTAGTTTTTGCCTACTAAAATATATGTAGTTGGTAAAAATCTCACAAAATGTTTGGTATTAATGTTTGGTGACCAATCTTTTGTCAGTAGATAATTATTTTCAGTGACGAAAAAAATTTTTTAGTCGTCGTATAAAAATATTTGGCTACTAAAATATTTTTGTCGCCAAATAATTAACATTATTTGACTTTTATCTTTGGCTACAAAAGTTTCGGTCGGAAAAGGTTACTTTTAGTGACTTAATTTATTTTGTGGGTAATAAAACCCAAAAATTTTGGTGGGAATATACATAACAAAACAAGGCAAAGTTTGAAAATGTGTTCCTCACATTTGTCCTACAAGGACATTTCAATGGATGAGATCAATATGTGTTATTCACTTTGGATGGTGCAGATTTAGCCCTTTTCATCTGATTTAGTGGTAGATGAAAGGGCTAAAGGCTTTATTTTTCAACAATCATAATTTGGATTTGGGTTATAGTACTTTTCATTGGTTTTGGTTGGTTCTTATGGATTTTGAGGATTTTTATTTGGTTTTAGAGATTTTGGACTCTATGTATTGTTGGTTCTTGCTTGAGTTTGGTGATGAGTTCTGATATGTTCTTTTTGAAATGGGCTTGAGAATTTTAGTGTTTTTTTTATTAAAAAATTGCTGAAAATTTTGGTTGATTCTTTAGTTTAAATTGTTCAAAATTTGAGTTATTTTTCATATAGGTTATAGTACTATTCATGGATTTTTCCATATAGGTTTTGAGGATTTTTCCATATGGATTTTGAGGGTTTTTCCATATCTGAGTATTTAAGAAGCCTATGTAGATAATTAGATTTTAAGAACCCAAAGATTCCTGAGCATTTTAGATGGATCTTTCCCTGATTAGTGGTTAATTATACCCATTATGACATGGATGTGTTTTGTAAATTGGTGCTAACATTTACCCACAAATAGGACATGTATCTTTCCTTGGTGTGATGTCTTCCTTTATATCTTTCACTAGAATTGTGTTTTGTAAATGAGTTTTGTTTCACTAAGATTGTGTCATGCATGGATTTTTGAATGGTGAAGTCTGAGCACATTCTCTTTCATGTCTTTTATTCTTTTTCCTTGGCCAATATTTATTTTCATTTTTTCTTTCCTTTCCTTAGTGTATGTTTTCATTTGACTGTTGTTTTGGGCCTTAAGCAAAAGAACCCAAAGTTCGCAAGACAATGATTAGACATTATTCTGATTGTCTACCTCACATGCATTTAGATCGTTCTTGATTGAAGAGGCCTCTACCTTCCATATCGGAGCATTTTAGTGTTTGAGGCCTTAAGCAAAAGAGCCTAAATATTTTAAATACTCATATTTTTCCATATCTGAGCATTTAACAGGCCTCTGTAGAAATGCCTGAAATTAGCATTGATGTGTCCTTATTAGTGGGGGCTAATTAGAAATATTGTTTTCATGTTTATTATCTCTGTAACACACATAAATTGCTATAATATTTTGTTTATTATTATGCAATCCTTCCATATCAATTTGACTATCAATATCATTCTTACATGGATCTTTCCCTGATTAGTAGTTAATTATTCCCATTATGACATGGATGAGTTTTGTAAATTGGTGCTAACATTTACCCACAAACAGGGCATGTATCTTTCATTAGTATGATGTCTTCCTTTATATCTGAAAAACCTACGTGATTCGTTATTCGTAATAGATTTAATTGCAACAAATTGCAAACAATTAAAATTGACAATCTAAATCATCCAGTACGTACGAAAAAGATTTAGATTACTGTTTCACAATTAATAAAGCAACACAAATGACTTTTACGTGGAAAAAACCATAGTTGGAGCACCTCCAATTGTGATGAAAAATCACGGGCGAAACGGCACAAATCAATCCACTATGAGCTAGGAAAGAATACAAATTTACCAAACAATTTACCCAAACTCTGTAAAATTGTCTTCGACAATTTGTTCCTCTTTCACCAATGCCTTCGTCTTGGAATTGATCTACTTGATGTCGAATCCACAACATCCATGTCGAATCCACAACCACAAGCTACTTCAAACTCCTTCAAAGACTTCACGCTCGAACCCTCGGAATCCACCGAAAAAGAACTCTTTTGTATTGAATGACCAAACACAAACCCTCCGATTTGAACCACTTAATTCATGAGATAAACTCACACAATAATCAAAAGAAACAAGTAAATAAGCTCCAGAAGAAAACACTATAACCTAAGAAGAAGATCCAGAAATCGTGTCCTAGAATTGCACTTGTTCGCAGCTTTATTGTAGACAGATTCGCTATCACCGCTCGAGCCATGTAATGATCGCTCGAGCAGTGTGACTCAAACGCGTGTTGCTACAAAAGTGATAGCGCTCGAGCAATGGAAAGTTCGCTTAAATGTGAAAACTCAACTTCCGGTATTTTTGCAAATAGGTCAAACTTTTGAGAGGCTTGCATCTTCGCTCGAGCGACGCTTTCGTCGCTTGAGCGATCAAGCCAAAAACACTGCCAAAATTATGACTCAATACAACAAGTTTGTTCGCGGAATTGACAACAAGTAAGGACCTAACAAATTCCCCCTTTGTCAATTCCTAGACAAAATAAATATAACAAAATTTGCCTATCAAACACACGCACTAGGCACACCTCTGGACCAAGAAAAAAAAATTCAAAACTAAGCTAAAACAACCCTAACCATATTTAGAACAAAGTCAAACATGCCTCCTACAAAACAACTAAATCCTACCACGAGAAATAGGATATCAGCAGTGATTACTCAATGAAGTCAGTACGTAGCACAATATATCCAAAACTCAATATCCTAATACCTAACAAAATATCCAACATAGCCCAACAAAACCAATTAACATGCGCTTGACTTTTGGAGATAGTCTTTTTAGTGATAGCCTTTATAGGACAAGCAAACTCATCATCCAAGGAGGATCGAACACCAAGAGGGGTAAGAAAGCGGTTTATCAGACAGTTGTAAGGAAGAACTAAAGATATCTTGCCCTCAAACACACCTATCATTTTGGTCACAATCATTTCAGGAAGGTCTATAGGAAGATGACAGTCAATGTAGTAAAGGACATATCCCTGATCTTAGGAAATGTTCAAACTATGTATGGTGACATGAATGTTAGCTCAAACAATGATATTCAGTAGACGAAACCGAGGGAGAATTCATTTTGCTAAATAAGGGCCCCGGTGACCCACGTCCAGGGGGTGCCACACAGTGCAGTGGTAACCATGTCAAAATCTACATTCTGAGAGCCAAGAAAAGGGTAGTGGCAATTGTGAACTTCAGGGATAGCAAGAAAGGATCGGATGACTTCATCATTAATGAAAATGTCTTTAGACCGGACCCGTGTTTTGAAGGAAGGAGCTAGGGTATCAATAACGGTGATGTTACAATAGAATTCTCTAATCCAACTAAGATTTTGTGGGCCGGAGAAGGAGAGAATAATGTCACTGCCTAATGGATCAAACACATGCCAAGTAGGAATGGATTCAAAAGTGGAAGGTTGAACGTTCCATTCGAGATGAACGGTTTGCAACACATAAGAATCACAGTACAAGATGGCCTTTTCTCGGTATGGAAAGAGGTCAGAATTATAAGCGGGTCGGGTACTAGTGGACTTGCGTCGTTTAAAGGAGGATGTGGCCATAACTGAAAAACCGACGGACAAGGCGAGACCACTATAAACCCCTCCAAAATAACCCACCAAGAGAGACATAGAACTACTAACAACCAAATAGCCACACCCAAAATTAAACATAAAAATCCAAGCAATATTAAGGCAGCAGGATGAGATATCAAAACCCAATCAATACCAGCATGAGTGCATCAGTACAAACCAAGTCAAAACCTTAACATCATTATAAACATTCCAATATAGGATTCAACCAAGCTAGTAGTAACTCAAGCATTGAAAACATTCAACACCCAAAGTATCCAAACCTGCTGTGTAAGCGTGTGACAAAGTGAAGCCTGAGATAATGAGCAGAGAGGAAAAAAAAAGTTAAAGCATTAAGAAAAAAAACTTTGCCATCTAATCGATCACACACACACAAAAGGAACAGACACTGAGAGTCCATGAAAAAGAAAACAACAAAGAGAGTAATTAACTAAACACGAGAAGAGAGAAGAGAGAAAGGGGGAAACAATGGAAAATCAAGAGGGGACACAAGAAAAGTTTACCAAAACTGATGACGGTATACAAAAGACACTGGAAATTTGTCGCCAATTGAGTGCACGAAAAAGAAGGAAGAACTCGCCCTAAGAGAGAGAGAGAGAGAGAGAGAGAAGGCACAAGAATTTTTCGAAAAAAAATGAATTGAGAGGGCAGGGAAAGGCTTTTAAACCTGGACAGATCGCTTGAGCGAGACTTTTTCTGCTCGAGCAAACTCATTAAAGCGTGCCACTTCGCTCGAGCCAGAACTTGTGCACTCGAGCTTAGATAAGAGGCTCTCAGAAGTTTTATCCCACTACAAAAGTACTGGATGTGGGCCAAGACCGCTCGAGTGCAAGAATGCTCGCTCAGCAGTGGTAAAACAAAAAGAACCACTGGAAAACCCCTACTCTTGTGATTCCAAAACTACGCATGTACTCAAGTATCACCTGAAACACAAATGGATTAGAACGATGGCAAGAATGTGATACTAAGATGAGATAATCCGCATACCATGAGGTACACAAGCTTGCAATTTAGACAATGTGGGACACAATATCATAAGGAGGATAGATAAACATAGATCAATGAGCATAGGCTACATGTGAATGCAAAACTCAAAGTCAATCATGAAAGCTCATAAAGTGAGTGTGTGTGCAATCCTTGAGAGGCCACAATCACTAGAGTTAATCCTGGGAGTGATCGGATGGCTGGACCTCCGGTAAGAGAATCTAAGCATCATAGAGAAAAGGCAAACCATATTTGTTGAGTATATGCGGAGGCTCCCCCTCAATCAATGAGTCCCTTATTTTCTTTTCTTTTTTCTTTTTTTTTTTTTAAATTTTCTTTCTTTTGGGCACTCATTGGTGGCTTTCACCCTCAAGAGTATGGAAACCAAACTAGAAAAGCATGTAAACAATTAGGATGACTTGGTTGGTGCTTTTGAGGTAGCCTTTTCCTAATGCCCAGACTTTAGAGAAATGAGAGAGAAACTATGGAGGTGCAAACTAGATTGTGGATGGTTAAGAGACTCAACATCACCTATGATATACTAGTATAGGTCAATTCCTCTAGGAATACATAGGATACAATGTTAGAACTCCATAGAGAAATTTGATCACTTAAGCAGAAACCCCTGCAACAGTTTAACTCAAGGATGTGTACAGAATGAGATCATGAATTCAATGAGCATGTACATTCAAAATGAGCCATGGACAAAGACATATGAATTCTCGCAAGCAGCATGAAACATGTTCAAATATATCCGTGTGCAAAGATGACAAGTATCAATGACAATGAGATTATAACATCCAAGTACACATAAAGCCAATCATACTCACCCACTCATACAACAAGTCACACTCTAGTTTAAGAGCACTACACCCAAGGTATTTCTAAGGAACTCAAACCTCAGAAAATCAAAGGGTTTTGTAAATATATCTGCTCTTTGATACTCAGTGGGTACATGTTCAAGAACAATAAGGCCCTCCTCAACCAACTCTTGAATGAAATGGAGACGAATGTCAATATGTTTAGTGTGAGAGTGTTGGACAGGATTTTTAGAGATATTGATGGCACTTGTGTTGTCATAGAAAAGTGCAATAGCATCTTGGTAAATACCATAATCATGATGCATTTGCTTCATCCACATCATTTGTGCACAACAAAATCCTGCAGCAATGTACTCGGCCTCAACGGTCAAAAGAGATATGACATTCTTCTTTTTGCTATACCAGGAAACCAAATTATTCCTAAGGTAAAAACAACCTCCAGATGTGCTTTTATGATCATCATCACACCCTGCCCAGTCGGCATTAGAAAAACCAGTGATATAAGCTACAGTGTCGGTCAAGAACCAAATCCCATATCCCAAGGTCTCACTAACATACTTAGGCCTTGTTTGGGGTACCTTAAAAAAGTCAAAAAGTCACTATCCTATTTAAGTCACATCACTTTTCTACCACATCACTTCAAACCCAACCCATATTTCATAAAAAGTCAAAAAGTGCACTTATTTAGATCATCCTAAACCACCCTTTAATGATGCAATTGACAGCAAGAAGATGAGACTCTTTAGGATAGGCTTGATAGCGGGCACAAACATCTACACTAAATGCAATGTTTGGTCGATTGGCTGTGAGGTACAGAAGACTCCCTATCGTACTCCTGTAAAGGGTAGGGTCAATATCAGTGCGAGATGAGTCTCTAGAGAGGTGACGACCAGTGCTCATGGGGGTTTGTGCATGTTTGGCCAACTCAAGACCGAACTTGGACACAAGGTTTTTGGCATACTTTCTCTAAGAAACAAATATACCCGATGGTGACTGTTTAATTTGAAGCCCCAAAAAGAAAGATAATTCCCCCATCATGCTCATTTCAAACTCATGTGTCATGGAATCCGAGAAATATTTTACAAGAGATTTAGATGTGGATCCAAACACAATATCATCATCATAAATTTGAGCAACAAGTATATGAGACTTAGTATGTTTCACAAATAAAGTCTTATCCACACTACCCCTTTGAAAATCATTGTCAACTAGGAAGGTAGTAAGTCTATCATACTAAGCCCAAGGAGCTTGTTTCAACCCATACAAAGCCTTGTCTAACTTGTAGACATGGTTTGGAAATTTTGGGTCCTCAAACCCCTTTGGTTGCTCAACATACGCCTTTTCTTTCAAGTGCTATTCAGAAAGGCACTTTTCCCATCCATTTGAAACAATTTGAATCCAAGGAAGCATGCAACCCCAAGTAAAATACGAATAGATTCAAGACGTGCTACAGACGCAAATGTCTCATCATAGCCAACACCTTCTACTTGTGTATAGCCTTGAGCAACCAACCTAGCTTTGTTTCTAACCACTGTACCATTCTCATCAGATTTATTTTTAAATATCCACTTGTTATCTATCACATTCATACCTCTAGGTCTGGGAACAAGAGTCCAAACTTTGTTATGTTCAAATTGATCAAATTCTTCACGCATTGCATTGATCCAACTATCATCTAGTAAGGCCTCTTTTACATTCTTATGTTCAATTAACGAAACATAGAACATATGAGATACCTCTTTCCGAATTTGTTTTTGGGTTTTCATTCAGTTTGAGATACTTCCAATCACCTATTGAATCAGATGATTTAGCTTTACCCTGGCTGATAGCTTCAAAACAGGACTTGTAGTGACTTGAACATCGGTGGTAGTGTCTCTGTGTGCACTCTTTGGACTAGGGCTTTCCATAGGAGTTGGTGCTGGTTCGCCTTCTTAAGCTTAGCCTTGTGGTTCTCCTTGACTTTGTGGTTCAGTATCCAGAATTTTAGGATCACCATTATGACGACCCCGCCACGTATAATATTTTATATTTGATTCATTAAGGAAATTTGGATTTTAATTAGTTGATATTCTTATTTAATTTGGGATTTATGAGAATTGTGGAATTTGATTCGTACATAATTTTATTAAGGATTTACTTGGGAATTAGAAATTGAACGTCCAAATGGCTTAAGGAGGTAAAATTGATGAGTTGATTCAGTTTAATTTCATGTATCGGACCGTATGAGAGTTAATTAAATATTCGATGCAGTTTAGTAAAATTGAGATTTAATTAATTAGGTCTGAATTAGAGTTAATTAAGTTATGAGGATTGAGAATTTTGATTATTATGAATTAAATTTATTTATGAGGTGTCTAATTTGAATATGTAATTTATTGACAAAAATTTTGAGTCTGATCAGAAATTAAAGGCCTAAATGATTTGGGAAATCAAAATTGATAATGGCAATAAGTTAATTTGTGGAGCCTTTTGGGAGTTTGATTAAAAATCTGATTTAGATTGGTAAAAATTAAGTATAATTAATTGGGTCTTAATTGAAGTCAATTAGACTAATTAATTGATGATGTTAATATGTGATTAGTGAAATAATCTAATCAAAGTCAATTAAATAAGATGAGAGAGTTAGAGAGTGTTCTACAAAGTAGAAGAAGTGAAGTCAAGAAAAACATATAATATGTATTAGAGGGGGAGAGTTCTGTTCGGTTGACCAAAAAAAAAAAATACACTGAGAGAGAGGACGAGACAGAGAGAGAGAGAGAGATTTGTGCTGGTAAATTCTATGTCAAGGAGAAGAGAAAGAAAAGCTCAAGAAAATTGAATGAGAGGAAGGAGATCCAAAGGAAAATCAACCATAATTTCTAAAATTAAAGTTTAAGGTATGAAATTTATGCTTGATTTTTGTAGAATCTTTGTATAATCCTTGACATTAAGAAAGTTACAGAATCAATTTCATGGAATTTGTAAGGAAATGGGTTTGAAGAAGAAAATTTAGCTACGTTCATGGTTTATGGAAATAAACTTAGAAATTAAATATTTTAGATTTGATGTTGTAGCCTTGCATGAAATTAAGCCTCATTGTTACATGCATCAGTAAAATCTACAAGTTAATACTCTAATTATACATGCATCATGGATTTTGAAGAATTTGAACTAATTCAATCTCATATTTTGAAGAGAAAAAGGAAAAGCTTTGAAAATTAGGAATTTGTTTGATTTTGATTTTTTAATCCATGCATGTAATTTAATTTAAAATTTTTATTCAATTTAAACACATTTTGGAACATCTATGATCATAAATTAAGTTTTGGTTAAAAATTGAGTTAAGTTGAAATTCTAAGAAATTGATTTTTGTCATTCATTAGTTAAGTTTGATTTTTGTTATTAATAATGAAATTGGGTTCGATTTTACATACATTATGAAATTTCAAGAGTTTTGAAAGTTTAATTCATATTTTAAAATTTGTGGATTTGATATAAAGAAAATAAATTAAATCTAAATTTGGGAATAAATTAAAATTTATCCTTGAGAATAAAAAATTAGTTTGATTTTGATTTTAATTTCGTATATGCAAATATTTCTTTTAAAGAGCTTTATAGCTCTAATTTTATGTTTTATAACACAAAAGAAGAAAAATGTTGAAATTATTATATTCATGAAATTATTGGTTTTAATCTTAATGATCAAAGAGATTTTTGTATTAGAAATTGGAAAATTAGTCATGGGTCATCCTTATTTATAAAATTACATGTTTAAATTGGTTCATGCAAGAGTCTAAGTTTTGTTTGGAAATTATTTTTGTTAGTTTTCAAAAACACAAAAAATTTACAAACCGCTCGAGCAGAAAAGTAACTGCTTGAGCGAACATTGAGGTCATCCAGTATTTTCACAGAGCTTTGCAAACCGCTCGAGCGACCAAAGGTGCGCTCGAGCGAAGACCCTGTTTTCAGCAATTTTTGACTAACTCTTCTAAGTGCCTAACATTCTAAGTATTCTTAGGAACCAATTGCGCACACATAGTCGTGGAATAAGCTAGAAACACATAAAGAGAGTTGAATGAAAACAAAATGAATATTGAATGGTGCTTTTATTGTGTCTTTGTTATGTGATTTGTATAGGTGGACGTCTGAGGCCTTATATCAGCTTAAACCACTGTGAGTAGTAGCTTTATAAAGATATGTTCAGATTATATTTATTTTCGAAACGGTTATTATTCTTGAAATCGATGCATTAATGATTGAATAGATTATCGAAACATTACGATGATTGAAGGATGGTTTATTGAAATGCTATTTTCGTTAATGAATGAAGTTCCATTTGAATTTGTAATCATAGCATCCTTTAGTGAGGCCCTTGCTTGGGGGAAATTAATACCATGGCCCACCGACCCTTGCATGGGAGAAACAATACCAAGGCCCATTGGGTAATTGAAACACAAAAATCTCTATTGTTAGACCTTAATGGTCACATTGGATATGATATATTGATTGACCCATTATGGTCCCATTGATTGACCCTTGAGGTCCCATTGTTATTGATACATTGTTACTCTATTGGATGTACCACGTAAATTGTCATTGAATGAGTATTGTTGTTGAGATAACATAGATCATTGAGAATTGAATTGAAATCCGGATTGTATTGAAAATGTTATCAAACAATGGTTTTTGTCATTGCAAAGGATTGATATGATGGCTAATCGAATTGTTTTGCCTATTGAAATGGATTGTTTCGAAAATTGAAATATATGATTTGATATGGAAAATGTTTTTTTAGAAGTTTGATATAATATGGCAAATGCCTTAATTTGAAAATGATTTAAGATTCGTTTCGAAAATCGTAAGACAAGTTTTAGTATTATCGTTGAACTTCATTCATTTAACCTCTTTATTCTATTATTATTCACTAGGCGTTAGCTCACACTTTATATATATATATATATGCAGGTGAACAATTGGAGGATCAACATTAGAGTTTACCCCAGAGTCTGCCTCTTTGTCAAACCAGCCAAGAAGTACCTCTATGTAGAGGCTTTATTTTATTTTGTCAAGCTTGAGTTAATCTTTGTATTTTGTTAAAAGTCCTTCATCTAGTGTGTGAGATATGTTATAAAATATGTCTTCGTACATGTATATATAAAAGTATGTTAAAAATAATTTAATTACTACAGTTGATCATGTACGCACAACTTGATGGACATTATTATTTTTGTTTAGCTTCCGCTTCAGGCCCCAATTATATTTAAATATTTTGAATTTTGTGTTTGAGGCCGTAGGTAATATTCAGATTGCTGGCCGGTTACTACACTAAACTTATAGGGGCGGGTTTGGGTCGTGACAACCATCTTCTTCCTCATGTAGAGATACAATAAGAGAACATGTGTCTTCCACAACCACATTGATAGATTCCATGATAGATAAAGTACGAAGGTTATAGACACGAAAAACCCTACTAGTAGTTGAATACCCTAGAAAAATGTCTTCATCACTTCGGGAGTTAATTTTTTCCAAAGGGTCTCTATCTTTGAAAATGTAACGCTTACTCCCAAAAGTTTTGAAGTATTTTACCTTAGCTATTTTGCATTAGGTTTCAACCCTTTCCACAATTTATATGGAGTTTGTAATGTGTTGGGCCTTAGATACACACGATTCACCACACAAACAGCAGTATTTAAGGCTTCAGTCCAAAACTTGGAAGGAACTTTCTTGCAAAGGAGCATGACACTAGCTATCTGTTGAACAACCCTGTTTTTCCTCTCAACAACTCCATTTTGCTGTGCAGTAATGGGTGCAGTGATGTAGGCCGAAAGGTACCACATTGAGGACACTTAAGTTACATTTTTGGTCTTTCAATTTTGTTTATTTGGTAGACATGATGTGTTTGTTGCACTTGTATAGATTTGGCAAGAAATACACAAATTCAATAAAAAAGTGCGCGAAAGCAGATTCTCCGTGTGAGAAGCGAAAAAGCCGAGCCAGCCACCTCATCGTACGTACGGCCCACCACCGCTCGAGCGGCCCACGTGGGCGCTCGAGCGGCCTACCTAGGGATGAGTGCGCAGAATTTTGGGTTTGTTCTGTTGAGAATAAAAGGAAGAAAAATAGGATAACCTAGGGTTCGAAAATTATTCTAAGGAAATGGAGGCTAAGGTTTTGAAAAGGTGATTTTCCTCAAGCTTCAAGGAGAACTTTCATGGGGGCTTCTTCCTCTTCTAACTCTTCCACCTCCTCCCACTCCTCCATGAGTGGCTAGGCTCTTCTTTTCTAGGATTTTTATGAAACCCTAGCCGTGTAAAAGGAATTTTTTTTAAGCTTTGATTGTGAAATAGTTTGAATAAATGTATGGATGATTTAGAAGCTTATAATAATTGTTCTTTTCATCTCCTTAAGTATTTGACTCTCTGTGATTGTTTAATGCTTTCCCTACATTTTAGAGCAAACAACTCGTACTACTCGGGATGATTCATGCCTGAACGTTGAATGCAACAATCCTCTTGATCAATATTTCAAACTTGTAGTTGTGAAATATTGGGTATTTCAAACCGGATTGCAATTGATGGCCGATGTTAAATCTCATTTATGTGGTTAGTGGTGATTTCTTTGCCATAGGATTTTTCCCAAAAATCAATATCTCAAGCTTTGCATTTAATTGTCAATTTAATTTCTCAATTTCATTTAATCCTTATTTAGTCATAATATCCCTCAATCTTTTTAATCAAAATTAATTTAGGAATTTAGCAATTAAATTAGTTTAATTTCACAATTGCCTCTGTGGGTCGATACCTGGACTTACCATTATTCTAAAAGAATTTGGTATAGTTTACTGTTTATATTTGGTGTGTGTAATGACCCATCAAATTTTGGCGTCGTTGCCAGGGACTTCTAGCAAAATTAAGTAATTTAATTTTACATTCCTATTTTAATTTTTAGTTTAGAATTTTATATTTTAGTGTTGCTAAGTGTGTAGAGTGTTTGCAAGTGGAGCTATCATCGAAGTGCAAGCGGAGCGCAACCAAGCTTTAAACACAAACCACAGCACCAAAGTGCTTTAAAAAAAAAAAAAAAAAAAAAAGAAGCAAATACTCACAAGAAAAGCACCAAAGTGCTACAACTAGAGAGCTCGAGTGGAAATTGGGGACAACGTCTACACGTCAAGCACCTGCAAGACAAGTAAAGTATTTTCGTTAAACCGCTATGAGTATTTTTCCCTTTGGTATTTTGCCTTCATAACTTAGTGTATAGAGTTGGAACTTAGTGTGTGTGTGTGTGTGTGTGTGTGTATGAGTAGTGTATGCACGGGCGCCTTTCTTGTCGCCCTGAATTGTGGAATTTGGACTTTGAACTAAAAAGAACTCTTAGAAAACTTATAGCCTCTTCCCGTGTTCCTAGGCTTGAATATCCATACCCATACCTCGAACCAATAGAGATGGCAAACCTGAATGGCCTAAATGGGCCCAACCAGACCCTTAAAGGTTACTTCACACCCACTGCATATACATCACCATCATGCATCCAGTTACTCGATACCACTACTACTCATTATGAGGTTAAGTTCAACACCATCCAAATGCTTCCATCATTCCATGAACTTGCTCATGATGACCCTTATAAACATCTGCATGAATTTCAGGAAATTTTCTTTACAGTGAGGATCCAGAATTTCACCAATGAGGCGCTAATGTTGCGTTTGTCTCCATTTTCATTAAAGGACAATGCCAAACATTGGCTGAACTCACCCGTTAATTTTGTCAAAACATGGGACCAATTGCGGCAAAATTTTTGGAGAAGTACTTTCCCATTGGTACGACCAACCAACTCAAGCGAGCCATCACCAATTTTGCTCAAATTGATGGCGAGCAATTTCATGAGATATGGGAAAGACTTCATGACCTTCTCCAACAGTGTCCCCACCACCAAGTGCCTGATTGGCAACTTGTTCAAACCTTTTACTATGGCTTAACTAAGCCTTGCCGCCAAATGGTGGATTCTTCTTGTTATGGGACATTCATGTCCAAAAATGACGCCGAGGCATGGCAATTATTTGAGAACTTAAGTGATAATTCCCTTCACCATGCCTCTACCACCCGGCAAGTCCGGCAACCAACAGTTGGAGCCCTGAAAAGAGAGGGCATTTATGAGGTGCAAAACCTAGAGTTAGCTCAACAAGTAGAGGCATTGTTCCAAAAAATGGACCAATTATTAGTTGCGAGGCATGTCCCTACATAGCAAGATCAACCTTAATTTCACGAGGCATGTGCTACATGTGCGAGCCTTGCTCATGACTTGAGTGAGTGCCCTTCGGCATCACAATTCCCGAAATTAGTCCAAGAGGATGTGAATGTCGCTCAAGGTTTCTCCAACCCAGGTAATAACTCATATTCTAACACATACAATCTGGGATGGAGGAACCACCCTAACTTTTCATGGAAACCTCCGTGACAAGGCATATCTTACAACCCTCCACCACCAAGGCAAAATTTTAATAATTTTGCCAACCAATCTTCTTATCGACCACCGCAACCTTACTGGCAACCACAACCCCCACCTGTTTAGACTCAGGTGTTGGAAGTTCTCACAGAACTTAAGGGGTTGGCACCAGTAGTGCACTCTCATACTCACTCCATGGCCAAGCTAGATGCCCAATTAGATCAAATGGATAACAACATGAATATGAGAGAGGACGAAAAATTACCTAGTCAGATTGTGGCCAACCCTAAAAGTTAATATGGGGCAGAGAGGTTGGGTGGGAATGGAAAGCACCATGAGCAGGTGTAAGCGGTGATTACCTTGAGAAGTGGAAGGGCGTTAGAACCCCGGCCAGTTGCGTCTGATGCAACTAGGGCTAAGAAGGGTGACCACGGTGGTACACCTAATGAGAGCAAGGGTGAGGCAGAAACACCTAAGGGGGATGGCTTAGCCCCTAGCACTTCATATGAGCCTAAGGCACCATATGTGCCTAAGGCACCCTCTTCCCAATGCCTTGATACACCGTCCCCTTTTAATAAGAATGCGGCATTTATGGAAGCAATGATGGAGGTTTTTAAACCAGTTAAAATCAACCTTCCTCTGTTGGAGACGATTAAGCAAGTACCCTCCTATGCTAAATTTTTGAAGGACCTTTCTACGCAAAAGCGTAAATCTAGTACACACGTGTCCCAAAAGGTCGTACTCACCAAGCAAGTAAGCTCCATCTTGTTGAATGACACATCCCCTAAGCTTAAAGACTCGGGTGCCCTAACCGTTGCATGCATTATAGGGGACCATTTCATTGATAGGGCCTTATTAGATTTAGGGGCTAGTGTCAATTTGTTGCTGTACTCTGTGCACAAAGAATTCGGGCTTGGCAACTTGAAGCCCACTATTGTCACACTATAGTTGGCTGACCGGTCCCTCAAAGTGCCACGTGACATGATTGAGGATGTGCTAGTAAAGGTCAATAGTTTTATTTTCCTGTTGATTTTTTGGTTTTAGATATGGAATCAGTAGCCAGCTCTAGGAAACAAATCCCGGTGATCTTAGGTCGACCTTTCGGCTACGGCCAATGCATGTATTAATTGTTGTACCGAGGTTATGGAAATTTCATTTGGGAATACGTAAATGAAACTTAATGTTTTCCAAGCCTATTTGTGAATGTTGTGGATGGAATTGTGGAGGAGGCTTTACCCTCCATTCTTATAGAGGACCCTTTAGAGGCTTGTTTAGCTCATTTTGGGTTTGAAAATTTTGATATTGATGGGTCAGTAGAGGAGGTGAATACCATTCTTAATTCTTCTTCTACACCGGATTTTCCTCCGTGGAAAGCCCGGTTTGAGCCCTTTCTTCCTCTGTCTAGAGATCCTGCCATACCATCCTTAGTCACACCACCTACACTTGAGTTGAAGCCACTCCCGGCCACATTCAAGTATGCATTTTTAGGGGCCTAAGGATACTTCACCTTTCATCATTGCATCTAACTTGACTGCAGAGCAAGAGAGTCAATTAATGAGTGTTATCGTAGCACATCAGAATGCTATAGGGTGGTCGGTGGCTGATTTGTGAGGGATAGAGGAGGACACCAAACCTTCTCGTGAAATGTAACGAAGGCTGAATCCCAATATGAAAGAGGTGGTAAAAAAGGAGGTGTTAAAATTGTTAGATGCGGGTATTATATACCCCATCTCGGATAGCAAGTGGGTGAGTCCCATACAAGTGGTGGCGAGTGTGCATTGATTATAGGAGACTAAATTCCATGACTAGGAAGGATCATTTTCCCTTACCTTTTATTGATCAGATCCAAGAGCAATTAGCAGTGCAAAACTACTATTGTTTCCTTGATGGCTGTTCTAGTTACAATCAAGTTCCTGTGTATCCGGATGACCAGGAAAAGACCACCTTCACATGTCCTTTTGGCACTTTTGCCTATTGCCGAATGCCCTTTGGGCTTTGCAATGCACCAACGACCTTTCAACAGTGCATTATGGCTATTTTCTCTGACATGGTGGAGAAATTCTTAGAGGCTTTCATGGATGACTTCTCCATGTTTAGGCCGTCTTTTGAGGAATGTCTCAAAAACTTAACTAAAGTCCTTATTCATTGTATGGAGACAAACCTGATTTTGAGTTGGGAGAAGAGCCATTTTATGGATCGTGGGGGTATAGTGTTGGGACACATTGTGTCCCATCGAGGTATAGAGGTTGACAAAGCTAAGGTTGACCCCATTGCAGGCCTTCCTCCACCCACTTCTGTGCGTCAAGTTAGGCCTTTCCTAGGGCATGCAGGTTTTACCGTCATTTCATCAAAGACTTTAGCAAAATATCCCATCCTTTGTGTAGTTTACTTACTAAGGACGCACCCTTTATCTCTGATGATGCATGTTTGAAAGCATTTGATACACTTCGAGCGGCCCTTTAAACTGCCCCTATCATGCAATCTCCTGAGTGGTCCCTTTCTTTCGAGATCATGTGTGATGCATCTGATTATGCTCTTGGCGCCATCTTAGGCCAAAGGGTGAATAAAGTGCCCCATGTTATATCTTATGCTAGTCATACTCTTTCTGATGCTCAATTAAGCTATGCTACCATTGAGAAAGAGTTACTAGCTGCTGTCTTTGCACTTGATAAGTTCCGGTCCTACCGCCTAAGGTCTAAAGTCATTGTGTTCACTGACCATGCCGCTATGCGGTACTTATTGTCCACGAAAGAGAAAAACCTAGGTTGATTAGGTTGATACTACTCCTTTGGAAGTTTGACCTAGAAATCTGAGACAATAAGGGATTCAAGAATGTAGTTGCAGATCATCTATCTCGCATCTTTATTGAGCACATGAGTGATCCCTTAGCCTTGCATGACTCGTTTCCTGACGAGCAACTTCTTGTGGTTTCACATGTGACCCTCCCGTGGTTTGCTTACATAGTGAATTACTTGGCAGTTGGCCAAATTTTGAAAACTTGGTCTAAGCAAAACAAAAATTGATTTTTCTCACAAGTCAAGCACTATTTCTGGGAAGACCCAGAATTGTTCAAGTATTGTCCGGATCAAGTGATTTGGCATTGTGTGCCAAAGAGTGAAACCCATAGTAGTCTCACCTTTTGTTACTCTCATGCATGTGGCAGCCATTTCAGTGGGCAAAAAATCGGCCGCTAAGGTTTTGCAATGTGGGTTCTATTGGCCCTCGATTTTCAAAAATGCCCATAACTTCTGTAGAGCGTGTGAGAGTTGTTAATGCATGGGCTCTATGTCATAGCAAGATACGATGCCGATGACCCATATTTTGATTGTTAAGATTTTTTATGTTTGGGGCATTGACTTTATAGGTCCCTTTCCACTATCTTTTGGATTTGAATACATTTGGTGGCTGTGGACTATGTCTCCAAATGGGTGGAGGCAGTGGCCACCAGAACAAATGACCACAAGGTTGTGGTTAAATTCCTCCATGAGACCATTTTCAATTGTTTTGGGTTCCCACGTGCCATAATTAGTGACGGTGGAAAACATTTTTCCAACCGATTCTTTGAGGCATTGGTGCGTAAATATATGATCACTCACAAAGTTGGCACTCCCTATCATCCCCAGACTAGTGGTCAAGTAGAGGTTTCTAACAGGGAGGTTAAGCAAATTCTCAAGAAAACTGAGAGGCCCAATAGGAAAAATTAGTCCACTAGGTTGGTTGACGCATTTTGGGCCGATCGAACTACATATAAGACACCCATCGGGATGTCTCCATATAGGATTGTGTTCAGGAAATCGTGCCATCTCCCTGTTGAGTTAGAACACCGGGCTTTGTGGGCCATCAGGAAGTTCAATTTTGATATGGCCAAAGCCGGTGACCACCAGAAACTCCAACTTAATGAGTTGAAGGAGCTCCACAATGATGCGTATGAGAGCTCCAAAATTTACAAGGCTAGGACTAACGCATTTCATGATAAACACATTTCTCGCAAGTCCTTCGAGCCTCATCAAAAAGTGTGGCTGTTCAATGCTAAATTGTGCTTGTTCCCGGGTAAACTCCGGTCTCGATGGGATGGCCCATATGAGGTTATAGAAGTCTTTCCGCATGGGGCTGTTGAAGTTAAAAATCCACAAGTTGGTACGACCTTCAAGGTCAATGGCCAAAGATTGAAACACTATGTGGGTGGTATTGAGAAAGGGAAGATAATTGAGGTCATCCACTTGACGAACCCAATATATCTTCCATAATACTTGCTTTGAGTCTAGGAGACTTTAAATCCTCTAAAAGTGTAATTCCTTTGGTGTCTGTCGTGCCCGAACGGCATCTGACGGACTGGTATAGCCACCTAATTGTGTTTGTAGTGAGTTCCTAGGACATCAACTTAGACGGTAGAAACTAGAGTTCTAATGACAAAGCCTAGAACGCAAAGGTTTGGAATTTCCGAAACTAAAGTCTGGTTTAAATACCCAAGGGTGTGGAGATTGCTTCAAAACCATCCCGGCTTGAACTCTGTATGGTAGCCCCATAGGTCGAGTTAGCTTTATGTACCTCGATTCTAGATACTGAATCAACCTAGTCTGTCACCCTGTTGGAGAATAGGGAAAGTTACAAACATTGTTAGGGAGAAAAATAGTATCCTTCGTTTTCGGGTGAAGATTATACCTTTGTTGCGTATTTCGATGCTTTCGATGTTCTATTTTTTATTTTAGATGTGCATTGGAGGTAAAAATGGTTTAAATTTTTATTTGGATTGTGATTGGTTTTTTATTTAAAATAAATAAATAAATTGGTTGTACTTGGGTATTTTTTTTTTTTTTAAAAAAAAGAAAAAAGGTGTGCAACAGACCGCACGTACGGCCCACATTGGCACGCAAGCGGCAATCCCAAACAATGGGCGCACAAGCAGATGTCCAGGCTATTCGAGCGGCCTAGCCCAAATGCACACTGCTTCAACACTGCAAAAGCGGTCCATTTCCACCGTTAGAGTGGCCAATAAATCAGCACTTGTGCAGCCCAAATGGACGCACGAGCTGCCCATCCAAAAAAAATGGAGTGCACGATTAGAAAGGCCAACTGCATGAGCGGCCCAGGCCCAAAAGCATTTTGCGCAAGTGTCGCTAGAGCGGCCCAAAAATAAGCGCTCGTGTGGCCCAAATGGGCGCACGAGCGGCCTCTTCCCAAAAAAAAAAAAAAAAACAAATAAACCTGCAGTTTTTATTTTATTTTATTTATTTATTTTTATTTACTTTTTTTTTATTTCTTCAAAAAAAATTGTGTAGTTTCTTTATTTACTTTTTATTTATTTTTTTTTACTTACTTTACTTCTCTTTAAAAATAAATAAATAAATAAAATAAAAATATGCAGATTTTATGTTTTTGTATTTTTATTTACTTATTTTTTTTATTTCTACAAAAAAAAAAAAAATTCGTTGCAAAAACCGTTGACCCACTTGTTGACCATCACTTTCCCAGCACACTCTCTCTCTACCACTCATCTTCCTCTTCTCTCTCTCTCTCAACCTCACAAACCCACAAACTCCTCAAACCTCCCCATCACCAACTTCTTCTTTCTATTTCCTTCCACTTTCACTCACCACCACCTTTCACCGGCGCATCACCATATTTTCCAACCGGCGACCTTCTGGCTGCCATTTTTTCCTGTAGATCTACATCTTCTTCATCCTTTTTTTTTTTTTTTAAGGTAATTGTAGACGTCCCCGAACGCCCCGGGAGGGAAATCCCGTTTTGTTCGTTGGGCGTACTACAGTTCGGACTCAAAAATTACGGTCCTGTATCTAATCTCGCAGAGTGCAATGCAAGACCGATGAATCATCAAAGAGTCCAAATCTGGCAAATCGTTTTGGAAAATAGATTTTTAGAAAGAAGTGCCAAACATAGACTGCTTTGCCAGATACAGAGTCGCCACCTAAATATTTTATTTTGGAGAATTTAGGAAACCCTGACTCATTTGCCTAAGGCCATGTGTCTGTCATCACCAAAGTTGCCTCGGCTCGGGAACTTGGGTACGATTGGGGAAGGTCACTTCGTGAGCACCCCCCTCGCCCGATCAAAGATCGGCCTCTACTAACCATGATATCTAGTTTTGAAAACATTATGCGTTCTTATTCCGGTTATTAGCCTAGATTTACTATGTGATGTGCACAGCATACAAGTATAGACTGGATCACCTGAATTGGAACAACACATCTCATGTTTGTTTATTTTGAAAATGGTTTGATGGTGCTACCCGCAAGTAGGCTAAGACGTGGATTTGCCACCCTTGGGTGGACTTAGAAAATATGATTTTTGCCACTATCTAGTGGGCTTAAAAAACTCACAGTCAATGCATTATTCTAATTCAGATAACCCAACCTTCACCCACAGGCACTCAGGCAGGTATATCACATAAGCAAATAGCCTCATGGTAAGCATGCTATCATGGTAGTCACTCACACGCATGCAAGGATGCTAAAGTATAAAACTTACCGAGTACTCTAAGCCAAAAACAGAAGCTGATTAGAAATCATGCATGAATCCTAACTATGCTGGAATGCCTATTGCAACACATGCAAAATGCTACTAAAATAGGCTCGGCTATTCTACAATGGCATGTGAAATGCTACAACTAACACGTATTCAACTCAGAATTGAAATACAATGCAGTTAGTATGATGCGCCGAGCCCGGTGCATGCAAGACAGATGAATGATGCAAACAGGCAAGCATAGGTATGCTAATTGAAACATGCCCTAATCTAACCATCATAAGTTGATAAATAAAAGGGAGAAAGACGTGGGGTTGGAAGACATACATCACACACACGCACACTTATTACAATTGTGCCCTCGCCCGGAGGGTCCGAATGAATATTACACAACCAAAATAAATAACGAATTATTACACAACACTAATTACTTAACAAATAAACTATGTGAGCAAAGTAAACTAGCATGCTATGCTACGTGCAATGGACTGCCTCAGCGCTGCTCGGAATGATGGAGGGTGTATGCATTCTCAATTTGCCTTGTCGGGAAATTCCATCGCGATGCCTGGTCTCGCCTTTGTTTGCAATTGATTTCCGAAAGTTGCACAAGGCTCCAGAAGGCTGAAACTCCATCCTGGGAGAACTGCCGACCAGCTATTGGCTTGGGAAACACCTGTCGACCACCCTTTGTGGTGGATACCAAAAAAAGGTGGTCAGCTTGCCAAAAAACCTGGTCGGCTGACCGCTTTCTGCCCCTGGATCCTGGTTTTCTACAACACAAAGCAAGAGAGAGACATGGCAAGGTATTTTCAACAAATGTGTGCACAACCACACTCCCCGTCCTTGCATAAGCTCTAAGGAGCGTAGCCCTCGATCCTCGGGCCACCAACCACGCATCTCGATGCATGATGGCCAAGGGACCGAATTGCACGACTTGATATAGAATGAATGCACAAATGAACACAACAAGGCCTAAACTCCATCATGGATAATCCGAAGCGTCGGCGACCGGGAACCGAGGCACGTTTTATCACTTGGAGTATGAAATGTTCCTCGTTTCCCGTGTTTGGACTAAACCCTATTCCAAACACAATGCAATATGCATGATATGCATGAATACAATTCTAACATGCAATCCTAGATACAATGCCACTGAATGACGCAAACATGCAAGGGATGAAAATGCAAACATGCACGTAGTATATACAATGCTAACACTACATGGCATGCATAATGCTCATGAACTAAATGTGACTAACAACCTATGGCATACTCAATGCGACCAACAACCTAGCATACACAATGCGAGGAATGACATGGCATACACAATGCTAACAGCATAACATGTACAACACATTGCAACATGGCATACACAATGCAAGGTGGACTTAAACCAATATGAGTGGACCTCAGCCACACTCACATCAGTGGCCATGTGATGGAAATGAGACAACCGAAACACATGCAAACATGCACGATGCAAGGGACTGATCCTAAGGCATCAAATGCCACTCTACCAAAGCATGGCAAGGGATGAAAGATGGCATACAAACATGCAATTTCCAGCTCGGAAATAATATGCTCAATGGTCCCGAATCATGGAAACATGTCACCCAATGCATGAAATAGGCCCCGAAACTCAAAACTAGGCAAATGCATAGAACCACAAGTATGCAAAGCAAGCATTATTTGATTATGAGGCATGAAAATAGAGCCAAGGCAGTCTTAGACGTGCACCAAATCAGTTTCAAGCATGGCCAAAAAGTGCTAACATGAAGGGCTAAAACAACATGCGACACAGGCTAGTAAGCATGGTTTACATGGCATGTATATGAAGCACAAGAGAGGTCACCAAACCAGCCACAAATAGGAACATGGTATGCCAAAATATGCCCAAATAACCACTGAAATGTATCCAATGCATGCAAAAATGATGGGCTCCTTTGGAGGGCCATGAGGTGGATTACTCAACACATACAAGATAGACATGTAAAATGGAAAATCCAACTCTGGAAATCAGTTATGACAGCCCTAAAACTCACCAAAAAGGCCCTGAAATGGGTCAATGAAACATCCAATGAAAGGTCCCCTTGAAAGGCCTTGAGAAGGATTGCTCCACACATGCATGAGGGACACAAAATATGGCCAAAAGGGCTCCGGACAGAGCTAAGGCAGACCTCAAAACTCACATAATATGGCCTGAAACAAGACTTCAAAGCATGTAAGATGGAGCCCCTTTGGAAGGCCAAAAGGGCCAACAAACAAGACAAGGAGAGAGGGGGTCACCCCCCTCTGATTTTGGCTCTCAAAACAGTATGTTAGCCACTGAAAATCCACTGGATTTCAGTGGCTAGATGGCCAAACAAAGCATGCAACGAAGGCCTAGATGCAAGGCTCAAAACAAGAGGCAAACAAGCATACAAGGAAGTAAATGATCTCAAACAGAAAAATGCCCTTAATAAAACATCAAGAAGGGCTCAAAATAAGACTCTTTTCAGTTTATGACAAATCTCGAAAATGCTCATAAGTAGGGCTAAGATATGAAGCAAAATAAGCCTACAAAGAGGGATAGAGCATAAAAGGGGGTATATGACCTCAAACAGAAAAGTGTCCTTAATCAAACTTCAAGAGGAGCTCAAAATAAGACACTTTTCAGTTTATAACAAAACCCAAAAATGCTTGCAAATAGGGCTAAGTTATGAAGCAAAATAATGCAAAAAAAGGGAGAAATGAGGACTTACCCTTGTAGCACAGCAATGCAGCAAGTTCTGGACCAAGAAGGTGAGTCTTCAACCTCTGAAAAACAGCTCCAAGATGATTGAATGGATGGTGGAGGTGGTAGGCTATGAGGTGTGGTGTAATGGCCAAGAACAATGGGGTATTTGAGCTTGGATGAAAGAGATATGGAGGGTGGAGTGTATATGCCTTGGCTGGTTTTTCTAACCCTTGCAAATGGAGGGGGAAGGTTTGTTTTATAGAGGAGAAGAGCCAAGACTTCTTGGAGAAGCCTTAAGAGATGGTCAAAGCGTCTCAAAGAAGCTTAACCAAAAGGGTCAAGCTTCTTGAGGAAGCTAGACCAAAAGGGTCAAGCTTCTCTAAAAAGCTAAGCAAAAGAGTCAAAACCAACTTAAAAAGACCAACAAAAGGCTCAAAATCTCGGACAGTGGGGCAAATGCTACACAACCGGCATAGCTGTATACAACTCAAGAAGGCTAAAAAGCAGAAGGTAGGCCGACCAGTCCAAGTGGTCGGCCGACCACTTTCCCTGGCCGATCGACCAGGGTTCAAAAAGGTCAAGAAGGAGTGCTGGTCGGCCATACTAGAAAGGTGGCCTCCTAGATGAGTAGAATACAGCTGTATGGTGGGAGACTAGAAAATGTGACCCAAGAGAGAGAAAAACCAGCTTTCTAGCAAGGTTCAAAAGGGTCAGGAAGAAAAGTTGGTCGGCCTACCCATATTGGTGGCCTCCCAGATGAGTACAACACAATGGTGGTATGGGAGACCAGAAATTAAGGTCCAAAAGTGAGATAAACCAGCTTTTTGTCAAGAAAATCGGCTTGAGGAGAGAGAAAATGGTTTTCAAAAGAATTGCTGGCCTCCCACCATCCTACCACCTCCCAAACAAAGAAAATAGGGTCCATGCCAAAAATAAACCCTAACCGATGCAAAACGAGGGTTCGGGGGCCGAAACACGCGGCCCGAGGCCTCGAAAACAGGCTGTTAGGTACCGGAAGTGGCGTGCGACCACGAAGGTGGTCTCTCGGGCCACAGTGTCCCTCAAAAGAGAGCAAACAAGGTGTGTGCCAAAAACCGGAGCAAACAGAGGTAGTTAAGCCGTCCCGAATCGAGGCACATGGCCGACGGCTCCAAAAATCAGAAACTGGTCTCCAAACGGAAAAAATGGCCTATGACCACGAAACGTAGCCTACAACCACTGAGAGATGGTCTACGAGACCTCTCCCTCCCTTCGGGAAGAGAAAACAGAGAAAACAGGACCTGGTTCGCAAACCGAGGCAAAGCACAAAAGAGCCCCGAAGTCCGAAGGCAAGGCTCTCAGCCGAGACTCCGCAACCTCAGAAAGAGCATAATATGCATCATCACCGAGCGCTCAATCGGTGACGTCTGAGTCTTAAGGCTGGTCAAAAATGGGGTGTCTATAGTAATCACCTTATTTTTGTTTAGTGTCTTAGTTTTCACTTCTAATATAGTAGTTTAATGGTTGTTTTTGAGGTTTATTCATCATCATGTTCATCATTGTCATACTCTAATACAACAACAACAACAACAACAACAGCTAAAAAAAAAAAACAACTAAATTGGGCATGCCACCAAACCAACAGACCCATCGCGCATGCGGCCCAAGCATATATATATATATATATATAACAACAACAACAACAACAACAACAACAACAACAACAATAATAATAATAATAATAATAATAATTTAGCATGTTGTAGCCTATTTTTTTCTATACTGTAGTTGTTTAGTTTAATTGTTTATTTAGTGGTTCTTATTAATCTAATTGGTTAGTGGATTATTAATTGTTTAGTTAGTGATTTAGTTTTATTTCTATTTAGTGATTTAATTGTTAATTTAATTGTTTAATGGTTTAGTCTTTTTTATTCTATTTTTTTGAATTTTTATTTTATTTATTTTTATTTTATTCGCTTCTACTAACTTAGATTATTTTATTTTATTTTATTTTCTTATTTATTTATTCCTTGTATTTCATATTTGTGTTTGTCAATTTGTCTCATGCTAACTTGGTTTAAGCTAATTTTTTGTAGTTAAAAAAAAAAAAAAAAAAACACCGGTAGTGTGATGGCAATGAGGTTTTGAGTGATTTGTGTATGGATGCGCTATTTGATGAGTGCTAATATAATAGTTCTACGTTTTTGGTTGTGTTGGTTGTGTTATTTTGTGCAGATATGTCTATATCATCTTGCCAAGCACCCAAACGCCCTCGCAATGCCAACATTGTCGCTAGGGATGTACCAACCGGCACCTGGGCCAACAAACCAATTGCCTATGACACATCCTTTGATGTAGACTTCTTCCGGTGCCATCAACCAACTGCGTGGAGTGTCCGACAACTTGAAGACCAGGGCCTCCTGGGCATTTGCACCATCACTGAACCGACGTATCCTTGCATTGTGCGAGTCTTTTATCAGAATATGTACATCAGTGATGAGGCACGAGAGCTCTTTTGTCCATTGTTGATGGGGTGGAGTTAGTGGTCACACCAGCTTCTATTGTAGAGGTTCTCCACTATTCCATGGACACTATCAATGAAGAGCAGTTCCCGGTGTTCACTCGGGAACTCACAGTCCCAACACGAGTGATTGAATTTTATAAGGGGTGACAAAATGATGACAACTGAACTACTATCCGGTGGGCTAATTTACCACGTTGCCTCCTCTTCCTTGATGTGGTTCTAAAAAAGAATGTCATCCCTTTAGGCCACAAGGAAGAGCGGCGAGGGGACTTCCTCCGTGCCTTGCACCGATTTCACTTCGGATTTTGCGTCAACATTTCTATTTCGATCTGCAGCTAGATGAACCGTATCCTTAATGAAGTCAAGTTGCACGACACCCGAGGTGGTTCTATATTGGCCTTCCCTTTCACCAACCTCATCACTGCACTCATAAAAGGTCAAGGGACATACCCACTTGAACCCAATGAGGTTCAGCTTCTGTCGACAACGCTTTATGGTAAAACCCACTGGCGCCAAACCACTGCTCGCCTGCCACCTCCACTACTCCTCCCCGATGCCCCAGTCAATCCTAATGATGTTTTGGTAAAGCCTGCTGCCGCACCAACGCTTGCGCCACCGCCATTCTGTATGACACGGGCGCAATATCAGGCTCTTTTGGATAATCAAGCCGCTATTCAGCAATCTGTGGTTGATCTCCAGGAAAATTATCAAGCATATTGGGATCACTTGCAAATGGCCTTTGATTGGTATTAATAGTCAGTTGCATCTCTATAAACTAACTTCTACGCATACTGGGAGTCAAGCCAGCAACAGTTTGATGAGCTCGGTGCTAGGGTTCATGATGAGGCGTTCGAGACTTGGATGCTAATGCATGCCCTATTTGAGCAGCATTTTCTGCCACCACTGGATCCAAATCAGTGATGTCCGTTGTATTTTCTTTGTTTTAGTTCTTTATTTATTTTGTTTTGTTTTATTTTATTTTATTTATCTTTTCCTGTTATCCTGTACAGTTCAAAAAAAAAAATGTGTGTGTGTATGTGTTTGGTGTGTCCTTGCCTCGCTGGATGTGCGCCCCCCTCCCTCCCTCTCTCTCTCTCTCTCTCTCTCTCTCTTTCTTTTTATTATCTACTTTCCAGTTGCTTACATTGAGGACAATTGTAGACCGCCCGAACTCTCTCCGCAGGCCCCCCTTTCGGAGAGGGCACGGATTTGGGTTCTAGCTACTACAGCTCGGACTCCTGTCACAGTTCTAAATCTAATCTCACAAAGTGCAATGTAAGACTGATAAATCACCAAAGAGTCCAAATCTGACAATTGGTTTTGAAAATCAATTTTGAATCAAAAGCGCCAAACATGGACTGCTTTGCCGAATTTCAGAGCCGCCACCTAAATATTTTATTTTGGAAAATTTAGGAAACCCTGACTCTTGCCTAAGGCCACGTGTCTGTCATCACCAAAGTTGCCTCGGCTCTGGAACTTGGGTACGAGAGGGGAAGGTCCTGAAATGAGCACCCCCGCTCGCCCGATCAAAGGATTGGCCTCTACTAAACATGATATGTTGTTTTTGAAAACACATGTGTTCTTATTCTAGTTTATTAGCTAACCTTACTATGTGATGCTCGCAAGCGCATACAAGTATAGACTCAATCACGAGAATTGGAATAAAACAACTCATGTTTGTTTTTGAAAATGATTTGAAAGTGCTACTCACAAGTAGGTTAAAGCACGGATTTGCCACCCTTAAGTGGGCTTAAAATAGGATTTTGCCACTTCGCAAAGTGGGCTTAAAAGTCATAATCATAGAGTTGTTCCAATTCAGGCAATCAAGCCTTCATCCACAAGCATTCATGCAGTCAAACACTTAAGCAAATAGCCTCATGGTAAGCATGCGATCATGGCAGCCACTTACACACATGCAAGGATGCTAAAGCATAAACACTTACAGTGTACTCCAAGCCAAAACAGAAAACTAGTTAGAAATCATGCATGATCCTAGCTATGTTAGATGCGTAATGCAACGCATGCAAAAATGCAATTAAGTAGGCTCGGCTATTTAAGATGGCATATGAATGTAACACTTGATACACGTATCCAAATAGGTATTGAAATACGATGTAGTTTGAATGATGCACCGAGCCTGGTGCATGCAATACAAATGAATGATGCACGCATGCAAGCATAAGGTATGCTAAAAGAAATATGTCCTAAACTAACCATCCAAAGCTAATAAGTAAAAGGGAGAAAAAAATGGGGGTTGGAAGACATGCACACACACACGCACCCTTATTACAACATTATGCCCTTTCGACGGAGGGTCCGAATAAATAAGCTAACTAAGCTACTTATTACAAAACAACTAATTAGATATTCTAACTAATTAATTATAAACCGAATTGAAAAACTAGCTAATCTAAGCTAATTAAGGCAATTAACTGAACTACAAGTCAATGAATGCGCAAATAGGCTCGATGAAATTTCCACCCTATCATGCACGATCAAGGGTGTCGATGACTAAGAAATAAGGCACGTTTCATCACTTCAAGTAGAAAACGTCTCTCATTTCTTGTATTTGGATTAACGTCCGATCCAAACACATGCAATGCAACACAAACATGTTATATTGGCATGTTTTACTTTGACTCATTTTGTATACTGATTTTAGATTACCGATTAATCCTTTAACAGGTTAAGTCCAAAAGTGAGAAGTCCTCTAATTGGAAAGATGAACCAAGCCACAAGCGTCTTGAGCATGAAAGAAGCATCATGCCGTTGGTTAGTAGAAACCCTCAAGAGAAGGCTAAAACCATTAGGCACAAACGCCTCAATTTCGTGCTCAAACCAACAAGGGCTTAAGACCACTTTTGAAAGTGATATAACAATTGAAAGATGGAATGCAATGGCACATATTCCAGCACGGCAATAGGATGCTAAATGATATCAAAGCGTGAAAATGATGCATGCAAGACATGCTAGGAGTCGAAAGCATTGAAGCTAGCAACGAGCATAACATTAGAACCATGCAACACAATGCTCAAATGACTAAACCAGCCCAAAACAGACCTCATGCATGCCAAAACAGTGGCCAAAATGAATTGAAATGATAGCATGAAAGGCAAGAAATGCATGCTCATGCATTGGCTCACAAACAAAGCATAAGGTACAACTCTCAAGAACAATAAAGAAGTGAAGTGTATGAGAGTGTGACTACACTAAATACACTGAAATTACATGCAATATGGTGCCATATCACACAAACATCACATGCACAACATGTTAAAGGCCCCAAAACTCAAAGCTAGTCAAGGCCCTTTTCACTACAACCGTATTAAGCAATGCTCAAATGACCTTAACCATTCAAAATAGACCTAAGGTAGGTAAAAACAGTAGCAAAAACATGCTAGACTCGCAGCATAGATGGCAAGAAAAATATGCTCATTTGATGGCTCACAAACAAGGCATAAGGGGCACAACTCTTAAACACAATGAAAGAGTGATAAAAATGAGAGTATGACAGAAGTTTATGCTCTGAAATTACATATTAAATGATGCCATATCACACAAACATCACAAATATAACATGCTAAGGGCCTCAAAACTCAAGACTAGTGAAGCCAGCTATGCCATAGCTATACAAAGCAAGCCATACGTGACTAAGACCACTTGGAACAGAGTTTAAGCATGCTAAAAGAATGCCAAAAACATGCTGGAGTGGAGCCGAAACATGCTAGAATTATAGGCTAAGACATGAAGCATGTTAGGCTAGCAAGTAGGATTTCACTACAAGTGTATGAAGCATGCAAGAGGTGACCAAACCGGCCAAAAACAGAGCTATAACATGTTAAAATAAGGCCTAAAACATGCAAAGATAGGGCCCCAAAAAGGTAGAAAAACATGCCAAAGAGTTGAGCCATCAACACATGCAAACAAAGTACAAAGGGGGGAGACCACCCCCACTTATTTTGGGTCTCAAAACCCACTTTCCTCCACTGAAATTCCTCTGGAATTCAGTGGTTAAAATGGAAAAAAAAGGGTGTTTGAAAGGCTTTAAAAAGGAGCACAAAGCAAAGCAAAATAAGCCACAAAAGAGGGTAGACCACCCCTAACTCAAACAAGGCCTCGAACAACCATCTTAAACACTTAAAAACAAAGATTTTTGTAGTTGAGAGTAAGGCATAAAGGACCATGCAAGGATGGCCAAACAAGGAATTAAAATAAAGCCTTAAAGAGGATATAGGTCTCACCCTTGAAGCACAGCAATAACAGCAAGTTCTTCAGCCCAAAACCAACTTTTGAGCCCCAAATATGACCTCCAAGAACCTCAGCTCAATGATGGTAATGCTTGATCAAGAGCCCCTTTGCAAACACACCATGAATTCCCACTTTCAAGCCCTTTCAAGTACAAAAATATATAGAGAGAGAGAGAGTAGATTTTTTTGCTCTAAAAAATCTAACCCCCCCAGTAGGAGGAGGGAGCTCCCCCTATATAGGTAATCCAAGCCAAAAAGCTTGGTCAATCCCTCCATACACTATGAAAGATGAGTTCAGTGAGCCACAGTTGGCTCAAAAGATCTGGAAATATTAGAAAAAGGATAAAGTTGGCTGCCGGCCAGTTAAGTGGCCGGCCGGCCACTTCAACTAGCTGGCCGACCACTCCAACTAGCTGGCAAGGAGAAAAAGTGGCTGGCAACTGCCAAAAGTGGCCGGCATGGCCCCACTCTCCTTCAGCTAAGAGGCACCAAGGTTTGGCCTAAAAAATAAGGCCCAAACACAGAGAGTTTAAGGTTATCGGCCAAGACCTTTGGGCACTCAAAACTAGCACAAACATGCACAATCATCGAGTGCACAAACAATGATGTCAAAGTCTTAAGGTCGGTTAAAAATGGGGTTTTTGCAACAATGTTGTATTCCAGTTGGGGGGTGAGGGTTTTTATAAAAGCAATTCATGTTTGTACTTGCTGCACTTGATTGCACCACTTCACTTGATGTTCACTTTGTGCCAGTATGGCAGTGATATAAGCATATATTAATTGGGGACCATAGTGGACTTGTATGAAAAGGATTTATTGGGTAGATACTCGCATGTGATGTTTGTACTAGGAGAGTTATTTGTGTTTGTGGTATTAGTACACTTGTCATGAGTATGCCTTGATTCACATGAACTCACTTTCATAGCAGTGACCTATCTATTCAAATCCCTGGTGTACATCATTGATAATTTCTAGTGTTACAAAAAAGAATAAATGAGTAGCTTTGATTCTCTCAAAAAAAATAAATAAATAAATTTAACTTGTTTAGGTTCGTAGCCTTTTTAACTTGAGTTATTAAGCCCGTAGGGGTGTCTCTAAACCTAGTGCCCTAAAATCATCTAGTTTGGGA
Organism: Camellia sinensis; assembly: GCF_055761805.1. NCBI lineage: Eukaryota > Viridiplantae > Streptophyta > Magnoliopsida > Ericales > Theaceae > Camellia > Camellia sinensis. The sequence continues at coordinate 92,971,218 of NC_138965.1, forward strand.
GTCATTGGCCCAATACTTGCAACATGGGTTAATTAGAAAGCTTAAGGGACCTAGACATTGCACAATTAAGGAAAAATAAAGACTTGTTAGGGTTTGTAGCCTTTTTAGCTCAAGTTATTATGCCCATAGGGGTGTCTTCACACCTAATGCCCTAAAACCATCTGGTTTGGGAGTCATTAGCCCAATGCTTGTTACATGGGTTGATTAAAAAGCTTAATGGATCAGGACATTGCACAGTCTTTCAGGAAAAAAAAAATTGATGAGAATCTTGGTTGCAAAAGTTTAGTTTTTCTGTATATATTGGGTGTTATTGTGAGTTACACTGGACTATTATAGTGGACAATTAACTAGTTATAGGGAATGCACTTTATACCAAGGGCACTGATGATGGGTTTACTAACATTTAAAAGTACAGAAGACTCAACTTTTGTATTAATTGAATTGTGGTTTTTGCTTAATAGATTCCTTTATGCTTGTCCACTGTGCCTTCAATGACTCATCATGTCTTAATATCACACTGTAATGGCACATAAGTTGATTGTTAGGTGGCATAGTGTGGTTAATTGTTGTTGAGCAGATATGAATATGTTGATGTTTGTGGGTATCATTTCTAGAAACTCTCACGAGACTATACTCGTCCATTTGGGGTAACCTTGTGGTTTAAAGGCTTGTTGCATATGCTAAATGCAATCTTGATCCCTACGAAAGCGGTTTAGAGTTATTTTACTTTTCTTATTTCTTTTGTTTTGCTTGAGAACTAGCAAAATGTAAGTTGGGGGATGTGATGTAGGCCGAAAGATACCACATTGAGGCCATTTAAGATACATTTTTAGTCTTCCAATTTTATTTTATTTGGTGGAGATGATGTGTTTGGTGCACTTGTACAGATTTGGCAGGAAATATGCAAATTCAATCAAAAAGTGGGCGAAAAGAGATTCTCCATGTGAGAAGCGAAAAACCCGAGCCAGCCACCTCACCACACGTGCGGCCAAGATGTACCGCATGTGCAGCCCACCACTACTTGAGCAGCCCACATGGGCGCTTGAGCGGCCCACCTAGGGATGCGTGCACAGAATTTTGGGTTTGTTCTGCTAAGAATAAAAAGCAGAAAAATAGGCTAACCTAGGGTTCGAAAATTATTCAAAGGAAAGGAAGGCTAGGGTTTTGAAAATGAGATTTTCCTCAAGCTTCAAGGAGAACTTTCATGGGGGTTTCTTCCTCTTCCATCTCTTCCCACTCCTCCCTGATTGGCTAGACTCCTTTTTTTCTAGGGTTTTGATGAAACCCTAGCCATGTAAAAAGTTTTTTTTTTAAGCTTTGATTGTGAAACGGTTTGAATAAATGTATGGATGATTTAGAAGTTTCTAATAATTGTTCTCATTCACCCAAAAAAAAAAAAAATTGTTCTTTTCATCTCCTCAAGTATTTTACTCTCTGTGATTGTTTAATGCTTTCCATACATTAGTTTTCTTTGTGTTTGGAGATTATTTCATTTTTACCCCTATACTTTGTCACGATTTTCAATGACCCCCCAAACTACTCTTATTTTTCACGCATACCCCTATACTATTTAAGTTACTATCAATTTTGCCCCTACCATCAGATTTGAAAAGGAAAAAGTTAAAAAAAATTACATTTTGGCCCCAAATTTCAAAACAAAGATGTAGACCCACCCAGCAAACCATCACCATCAACCACCGCTTCAATCCGTTCTATCTCCTTCGTCATAACTTCGTTTCGCCTCATTTTTACATCGTTGGATTCAACTCATGGTCTTGTTTTCATATCACATCTTACACGTCTCGTTCTTCCTCTTTTTGCATGTTATTGGAGCTCCAAAAGTTGATTAAAAAAATAAGACTTTTCTTCTCGTTTTTGACTTTTCTTCGAGCCATCTTTCAGACTTCATATCTTTCTCAGTTCTTGACGATTCTACTTCATTCTTTCGCCATTCTCTTCACCTCACTTCCTACTTTGCCCTACACTACCTCGCTTTCTCACTTCTTCATGTAATGGGTGGTTTTGGCATGCCGAAAGTTGTCTGAAAACTAATTTCAAAAATTTCAAAGCATTCATCTTTTGTTTCTTTCTTTTCCATCTTCCTTGTTCTTCTTCTTCTTCATCACTTATAACATGATGTGGAACATGGTTCTAGGTGGTAACGAAACTGGTGATGGTAGTGGTGGCAGTGATGGTTCTAAAAAGTTATATATGATACTTTCTACCAATCCATGTACAAACCTTTTGCAATGTATTAGTTTCTCTACAAAAATTTGGTCACTCTAATGATATGAAATATTGAGAACAAGTGCTTAAACTCTGGGAAAACAGTAGATAGTTGATTATAAAATACCTAGGCACAAATTTTGTATGGCTGCTTCTTTGTCACTCAGGGGAGGTAGAGGACGAAAATTTCGTTGGTGGAGTTTGATGAACATAAATATGGACTGATTCAAAAACCTGCTGCCTATGCATCACCAATGGAAGCATAGACATTTAGTGGGCCATGATTGAGATCTAACATACAGTTAACCTTTTCAGAAAAGGAAAAAAAAAAAAAAAAACAAAGATAAGGCATCAAAGATGTGCCTATAGTTCATATTATAACGAACCCTCCGTAACCAAAAATAGCTGGGTGCATTCAAACAAGGAATAATAAAATGCAAATTTAAAGAATAAGAATATTTGCAAATTCAAAGAACTATCAAGTTGTCCAAAGCTTTCACTTGATATAAAACAAGATACAATCTTATTCATCCTTCATTAATCACCTTGTACAAATTCTGCATCTATCATCTCCATCAAATTATTCATAGCCAGGGAACACAAAACAGATAAGCCTAGTAATTTAGATAACTGATTAAAGGTTGTGGAAAGTTGTATCATCAAATAATATAATGAGGATGGCCATATTTTCCATACTGTCAAAACCACCAAGCCACCATGTGGTTGAAATAGAAAAAACAAAAGATGAATGTTTTGAAATTTTTTAAATTTCTTTTCAGACAACTTTCGGCATACCAAAACCGCCCATTACACAAAGAAATGAGAAAGCGAGGTAGTGTAAGGCGAAATAGGAAGTGAGGTGAAGAGAATGGCGAATGAATGAAGTAGAACCATCAAGAATCGAGAAAGATATGAAGTCCGAAAGATGGCTCGAAGAAAAGTAAAAAATGAGAAGAAAAGTTTTATTTTATTTATCAACTTTCGGAGCTCCGATAGCATGGAAAAATAGAAAGAACGAGACATGTGAGATGTCATATGAAAACTAGACTGTGAGTTGAATCCAACGACACAAAAATGAGGCGAAACGAAGTTATGACGAAGGAGATAGAAGGGCTTGACGTGGTGGTTGCCGATGGTGGTTTGCTGGGTGGGTCTACATCTTTCTTTTGAAATTTGGGACCAAAATGTAATTATTTTAACTTTTTTCTGTTTCAAATTTGACGACAGGGGCAAAATTGATAGTAACTTAAATAGTATAGGGGTACGCGTGAAAATAAGAGTAGTCTAGGGGGTCATTGAAAATCATGACAAAGTATAGGGGTAAAAATGAAATAATCTCTTGTGTTTGTGTTCAAAGTATGAGACGAGTCATGCTACGAGAGACGGGTCATGTTGCTACCATAGTTTAGAGCAAATGACTCGTACTACTCAGGGATGATTCGTGCTTGTACATTGAATGCAACAACCCTTTTGATCAATATTTCAAACTTGTAGTTGTGAAATTTTGGGTATTTCAAACCGGATTGCAATTGATGGCCGATGTTAAATCTCCTTTATGTGGTTAGTGGTCAATTCTTTGCCCTAGAATTTTTTCCAAAAATCACTATCTCAAACCCTACGTTTAATTGTCAATTTAATTTCTCAATTTCATTTAATTCTTATTTAGTCATAATATCCCTCTATCTTTTTAATCAAAATTAATTTAGGAATTTAGCAATTAAATTAGTTTAATTTCACAGCTGTCTCTGTGGATCGATTCCTGGACATGCCATTATTCTAAAAGAATTTGGTATAGTTTAGTGTTTATATTTGGTGTGTGTAATGACCCATCAAATTTTGGCGCCGTTGTCGAGGACTTCTAGCGAAATTAAGTAATTTAATTTTACATTCCTATTTTAATTTTTAGTTTAGAATTTTATATTCTAGTGTTGCTAAGTGTGTAGAGTGTTTGCAAGTGGAGCTATCACCGAAGTGCAAGCAGAGCGCAACCAAGTTTTAAACACAAACCGTAGCACCAAAGTGCTTAAAAAAACAAAAAAAAAAAAAACAAAAAAAAAAACACCAAAGTGCTACAACTAGAGAGCTCGAGTTGAAATTGGGGACAACGTCTACACGTCAAGCACCTGCAACATGAGTAAAGCGTTTTCGTTAAACCGCTGTGAGGATTTTTCCTTTTGGTATTTTTCTTTCATAACTTAGTGTACAGAGTCAAAACTTAGTATGTGTGTGTGTGAGAGTAGTGTATGCACGGACGCCGTTCTTGTCACCCTGAATTGTGGAATTTGGACTTTGAACTAGAAAGAACTCTTAGAAAACTTAGAGCCTCTTACTGTGTTCCTAGGCTTGAATATCTATACCCATACCTCAACCAATAGTTATGGCAAACCCGAATGGCCTAAATGGGCCCAACCGAACCCTTAAGGATTATTTCACACCCACTGCATATACATCACCATCATGCATCCAGTTACCCGATACCACTGCTGCTCATTATGAGATTAAGTCCAGCACCATCCAAATACTTCCATTATTCCATGGACTTACTCATGATGACCCTTATAAACATCTGCATAAATTTTTGAAAATTTGCTCTACAGTGAAGATCCAGAATTTCACCAATAAGGCCCTAATGTTGCATTTGTTTCCATTTTCATTAAAGGACAAAGCCAAACATTGGATGAACTTCTTACCTGCTAATTTTGTCATAACATGGGACCAATTACAGCAAAAATTTTTGGAGTACTTTCCCATTGCTACAACCAACCAATTCAGGTGAGCCATCACCAATTTTGCTCAAATTGATGGCAAGCAATTTCATGAGACATGGAAAAGACTTCGTGACCTTCTCCAACAGTGTCCCCACCACCAAGTGCCTGATTGGCAACTTGTTCAAACCTTTTACTATGGCTTAACTGAGCCTCACCCCCAAATGATGGATTCTTCCTCTAGTGACTTTAACCTTCTATTCCACATTTCAATTGTGGCTATAGAGCCCTTACCAATAACTCTAGAAGTGCCACAATCTCCAAAGGTAACAATTCCTCTTTCATATTTCTCAAGAGATGTGAAGTAGGATTTGTGACCGGACAAGCGACAAGGGCACCCACTATCAAGATACCACATGTGTGAGTCACGTGCTTTTCAGTGCAGTGTGAGCAACAAAACAAGTAAGGTCACTCTTTCTCATCCATATCTTTTTGGTCTTCACAGAGGCTGGACTGGAAGTCTTGGTGAAGGTCTTAGCATTGTGAACGCCATTATGTATCTTGGTATTCCACCTAGACATGTAAGGTTGTCTCCTAACCCATGAAGTATTAGAATTTCTAAATTTTTAAGACACCTTACCAAACAACTCATAACAATAAGGGCAAATGTGGCCATACCTACCATAATGGTGGCACATGAAAAAAGGTTTTACCTCCCTTTTGTTGATCATACCCCGTTTAGGTTGATGGAGAGATTTATTATCCTGTCGAATCTTTAGCTTTCCCTTCGCTTGAGTCTTTGATGTCATGAGATGTAGAGGCCTTCTCCTTTTGCAGTGTTACATCACCATAGCCTATCCAACTTTTGTCACTACTCATTTGTTGTGATCCGATGATGCCTTCTAGTGACTTTGACCCTCTATTCCACATGTCAATTGTGGCTCTAGCATTTTTGATTTCTTCCTCTTTCTAACTTACTAGCTCTTCCAAGGCAAGTTGTGTCAACTTAAGGGATTCAATCTTCTCTTCATATGTGGCACGGATTTTGAGAAGTTCATTTCTTTCGGTCTCACAAGTCAAAAGCTTTGCACAGAGATCTTGTCTATCACTTGAGATCTTTATGACATCCTTTCTAGCTGTTGAAATCTTTTCCTTTAGCTTGATATTCTCACTTTCACATGCTTTGAGTTTAATAGTGAGTTTGTCATTTATCTTCGATAAGTTTAGAGATTCGCTGTATAGCTTTTCATAGGCTTGTTGAAGTTCATCACCATCAATCTCTTCATTGTCTTCCAAGGTTTCATCATCTTCTTTTTGTTTCTATTTCTCCCCGAGCACATCCAGCCGAGCAACTAAGACATGAAGATTGGTAGATGGTTGTGAAAATGACTCTCCTCTTTCTTGGAATTGCATAAGAACCTCCCATGCTTCTTTGGCATACTTGCAATGAGCAATCTGTTTTTGTTCTTCCTCAGAAATCAATCACAAATGGTGCTTCAACATTCTCCTCAATTGTGCGCCAACATTCAGGATCCCAAGCTCTAAGATAGACTCTCATTCTACACTTCCAATACAGATAATTGCTTCTATGGAAAGTAGGAGCACAATGCACACTAGGCCTACGAGCAAACTCAATCGGCTTTGGAATTGGTTGATTAAAACAGAAGTAGAATGCCCTGTAAGTACTATCTCCATCTTTACCAAATTTAGTTCCTTCTACTTCCTGCTCTGACCTACTTTCATTATCCCAAGTCACTGTGTAGACTTTCTTTCGGTTCTTTTTTGAAGGACATTCGAGTGCAATATGCCTAAACCCTTTGCATTCGTAGCACTTGACTCCTTGTCCTTTTAAACTCTTCTTCTCAGCTTTCGGAGCAACTTTGGGTGGAACAATTTTTAATTTTTCATTACCCTTATCTTTTCATCTAGTCCTTGAAATCGGGTTTCTTTTTCGTTAATTTTTTTTTTTAAAAAAAAAACTGATTGGCAAACATAGCCCTCATTTCAGAGTCTATATCAATTTCTACCTCAGGTTTCTTAGCAGCCTCATGAGCACTAATAAAGGCCACACTATCTTTTATTTTTTCTTAGAAATCTAATGAGCTTCATAAGTCTGTAGGTTTCCAACCAACTAATCAAGCTTGAGGTTCTCAACATCCTGAGCCTCCTCTATAGCTGTCACTTTTGATTAGAACCTATTGGGTAAGGACCTCAAAATTTTACCAACAACTTTAAATTCAGGAATTTTTTTCACCGAGTGTGACACATGAATTCACAATATCACTAAGTTTGGCATAAAAATCATCAAATGTCTCATAATCTCACATAAAAAGAGTTTCAAAAGAAGAGGTGAGACGTTGAAATTTTGATCTTTTTAACAGCAGTAGTACCCATATGAATAGTTTCAAGAATGTCCCAAGCCTCTTTTGCCACCTCACACGTACAAATACAATGGAACACTTTTGGTGTGACAGAGCAAAAGAGAGAATGGAGTGCTTTACTGTTCCAACTCGAATTTTAATAATCAATTGCATCTCATTTATCAATTGGTTTGGGGCTATCAATACAATCGATGGTAATAATAGGTTCACTCCACCCATAGAAAACAGAGTGCCAAACTTTCTCATCAATAGATTTTAAAAATGCCCTCATACGAGCTTTCCAATAAGAATAGTTTGTGCAATCAAGTAAAGGAGGTCTACGGGTCAAGTTACCTTCACGAATTGAATCCATGACATGAATCACACAAAATCACACTCCTATATTTTTATTAAAAAAGAAAGAGTGACTTGCTCTGATACCAATTAAAAAACCTACATGAGCCGTGATTCGTAATAGATTTAATTGCAACAAATCCCAAACAATTAAAATGGACAATCTAAATCATCTAACATGTACAAAAGAGATTTAGATTGTTGTTTCACAATTAATAAAGCAACACAAACAACTTTTACATAGAAAAAAACATAGTTGGAGCACCTCCAATTATGATAAAAATAAATAAATAAATAAATAAATAATGGGTGAAACACCACAAATCAATCCACTATAAAGTATGAAAGAATACAAATTTACCAAACAATTTACCCAAACTCTATAAAATTGTCTTCAACAATTTGCTTCTCTTTCAGCAACGCCTTCATCTTGGAATTGATCTACTGGATGTCGAATCCATAACATCCACGTCGAATCCACGACCACAAGCAGCTTCGAACTCCTTCAAAGACTTCACGTGCCACGCCCCTAAAAAAAATAATACAAATACTTCAACTCATGAGAGAAGCAAGCATACCAAGATTGATAACCTTTCATTCATCATAGTTCGTATTACAAAAGATAATACATGGAATATACATTCATGAATGTACATCTGGAATCTATAGCATGTAACACCAGTTAATGATAACAAAATAAATGCCCTACGGCCTTACATCTTCCAAGATATTACTTGGTTACAGCAAAAAAGAGTCATAAGCTTTGTACATATAAAGCCCTTGGCTTAAATAAACATTTAAACAATTAAACAACAAAATAGAGCCTCCAGCTCTTAGGTCCTCCCAAGCTATGTCCTTGGAGGTAGCATATCACCAGTACCTGAAAATGGTTTCCCAAGTAGGGTGAGCCTAAGCCTAGTAGAAACAATCTATCACAACATATGAGGTTTAACTAAAATATAAGTGTCAAATATAAACATATTCAATATTCATGACCAATTCACATTCTTTCGATGGCCTCACGGTACAATACTCACATCTTATTCCATTCCCATACATTCATTACAAGTTAGTACATTTCATTTCAATTCATAGGTTAAGTTTGTAATCTTGCAAATAATCCAACTGAGACTACAACTTAGTGGTTCTCAGTCAACATAACTATTATACGAACACTTCAACCTTGCCATTTTACGAAAATTTTGTTCGTGAGATTGGACCCATGCATACATATGATTTCGGGACTTTCACCCTGGACACTCCGGCCAACTTAATTTTCAATGGAGTCCATCCCCTATCTCTTCCCACAACATGGAGTACATCCCCTTTCTCCTTCCAACACATCATACATATACAATGTATTTAAATTATACCGTCACATTCAATGACTATTAATCATGCATATTCAATGCCTATTAATCATGCATATTCAGTGCCTCAAAATACCGTCATATTCAATGACACATTTAAATGATTATTTTCAATTTACCTAATCCTCATGCCATTTCTACAACAATCATAGCTACCCTTCATTGGTAGCTCAATAAAAATATTTCTAAACAGATATACAATCTTTGTAACAGATAATTCATCAAATTTCCATAGGTGGGTGATTTAAACAAATCCAACCACATCATCTATTCATACATCTTCCTAATCTCACATTTTCATACCAATTCCATTATTTATACAAAACAATCATTTCAAACATTTTACGATAAGCTTCCCCATTTCCCAAACATTAACCCAAAGGTGAAAATTAACCATTTAAACAAAAAAATAGGCTCCTATCCAAAATCCCACAATCATTTAGATAACCCATCATAAAACCCCTCTTTCCAATTTGAATCCCAAACCCTAGGTTTTCTCAAATCATTCCCAAATCTCACCATTTATAGATAACAACAAATATCTAGGTTAAAAACCATATTAAGGTGTAGAATGTCCCTACCTCAAGTTAGAAGACCAAGCAAAGCAAAGGTGAAGCTCCAACAATGCTGAAACTAGTTCAATCGGATGAAAATGAAGATCTTAAGGAGCACAATCTTTTTATCAAAGGAGGGAGGGTGAGGAGATCACTAGATCTAGGTGGAAAAGTAAAGAAAGAGAGAGTATTCTAGAGAGAGAGGGTCTCACTTTAGGGCTTTGAGATGAATAGATCTGAAAAAGTGATGTAAAAAGTGCTTTTCGCGCTCTGATATACGCGCAGTTCGCTCGAGTGGAGAAGTTGACGCTCAAGAGTTAGACACAAAGTTTTGTTCCAATTGAGCGTAAGAGTGGCCCGCTCGAGCGTAGAATACACACATCTAGTATTTATGCAGGCAACCCGCTCGAGCGTAAGAAATGCCGCTCCAGCATTCACCTGCTCGAGCATAGGAAACGCCGCTCGAGTGTGAAAAACTCCCCTCCAGTATTTTGCAGACGTGTAAAGTGCTGAGTGTTTGCGAACCCCACTCGAGCGCAAGACCAAAATTCTAGGCAACAACAATCAAGACTAACTAGCAACCAACCTGTTCTAAACACGTCCAAAACACTCCAAAACTCAAATTCAAAGAGGGAAAAGGGGAAAAGGACATCAATAACAATATTAAATCACGAGACCCAAGTCCGAAATATAACGGCTGATGGGTCCAAACTGGAATCTCTATAACCTCTCCCCTTAAGGAATTTCATCCCCAAAATTACAAATCATATTTCAAAACCAAGTTTAGCCAATTTCCAAAATGATTACAATTCAATTCACAACATCATGACCCACGTACCAGTCATTTAATCCCTTCACAAGATGAACAAGTCCATAATATACATCTCAACATATATTACCAATATGTATCTCCCATAATTTTAACCAATTTCAATACATATATTACATATTTCCAAAAATATTCAATGTTTATGATAGATTAGTGTGGAGAAGTGGTTTGGAAATACTCTTCGGATCCTGGGAGACGCTAATGATCCTCAGCTAGTCACCTGAAAAGATACAAACACTCCGGTCGGGGGTGCTGGAATTAGCACTCCGACGGACAAGTTGGTTCAGACACTTAGGGTAGCTTCTTTACTAAGTTTTGTGAAGTGATTCTTACATACCTTTCTATTACCGTTGTTCCTGTATTTATAACTCTTCTTTTTGATCCTCGGGGCTAGGGCCTACTTTTTAATCATTGGCCTTTCTTTTATTCGGCCCTAAGGACTTACACTTATTCGACACATATATTATATTCGGCACCCCACTCTTGTAGGATATAGCCGATTAATATCAGTCTTCCAATGGTACGCACCATCTGATTTTTCCATGTATTCGGCCCCCACAATTGCCCCCCGAACTCCCCATTGACGAAAGTTAATCGGCGTGTTTGGTCTTGAATTGGAAAAGTTAAAATAGGTCAGGCGGCTTCGTGTACCCCAATATAGATGTCAGGATGCGCACACCTTTTCGTTCATCATTACGCTTTCCCGCCTCAATCGTGCGTCTCGCATTTATTGTGATTTGAAATTTTAGTCCTTTCGAATGCACAGTTCGTCGAGTATTCGAGACTCTTGGACCGCCTGCAGATATCCCTTCTCTGATTCGCATTCTCTGCAACTCTTCTCCGTCTACCCTCGTCTCCCTTGCTCCTCGTAAGTCTTCTTCTCTTTTCTTTGCAATCTTACTTTTTGTTTATTATTTTCATTTTGGTGAACCCTTTATTCCCCGTGAAAATGGCCAAACACTTAAAAGACCTCGTTTCTAAGGGTCGTGTCTCCGGATTCCGGCGACACTTTTCCATCCCCGACGATGTTCATCTATCTCTAGTGACGGACAACACTCTGGATATGGAGGGAGAGGATCAAAATTCAATCGTCTTTCCTCTCCTATCCATTGCAGAGGGCGGGGTCCGTTTTCCCCTACATCCATTTCTTAGGGCCGTCCTCCGCTATTGGGGTCTGATTCCTTCTCAGCCCAACGTGAACTTTTTTTGAATCGTAATGGGGATCGTAGAGTTGAACCGGCGCCTCTGGATCGATCTTGGGATTCTGGCCATTCGGCACTGCTATGCTTTAGCCAAATCTTCCGGTCGGCTTGGGTGGTACTTTCTTAGGGCCAAGGATACTGACCATCATTTGGTAACCATGCTCGCCAGTTCTGGCAAGCGTGTGGATGACGTAATGGTCAATATCCGAAGGAACTGGGAATTTGGCGAAGGCGAGGATCGCCTAGACCCTATTCCCAGACGGAGGGGTGAACCAGGTTGCCGTATGTCTCCTTGTGTTTACTGAACTTTTCTTTTACTCGGCATTCCCCCTGTGTCTAACCCTTTGCCTTTGCAGGCAGTAATTTGAAGAAGATTCTGGTTTCTACCGACGACGCGGTCCTCGTGCAGGTTGCGACTGCACTCGGATACTTTGGCCGTCCAAACTTATAGAAGCAAGGGAGAGCGGCACACATACTTCTTCGATACGAGCCTACTTACACTACTTTTTTAGCCGCTGACAATATTCCAATTCCATCCGACGATCCACAGCTTACGGCTCTTATCTTCCCTAGCTTCAAGAGTCTCAGACAAGTTCATCTCGAAGCCTCTGACTTGGGGCAAGACGTCGAGCCGGTGGTAGAGGTAGTCGCCGAACCAGACAGAGAGTTCGCTGAGGAGGCTGAAGAGGTTGACGAGGCCCTAAACTCGGCGTTTGAGGCAGCCAGACGTAGTCAGCCTACCTCGCCCGGAAAAAGGCTGAGGTCGCCCGTTCTGGACCTGCCTTGGTTGAGTCTTTCGAACCCGTTATTGAAGAGCCGGCTAAGATTGTTGCGGCTGAAATGGCGAAAGAGGTTGAACAACTGGTCATTGATGAACGGTTGATTCCGGAAGAGTAGGGCAAGAAGCGTAGCGCCGAGGGAGAGGCCGGTTCAGAAGATAGTCTTGCCGACAAAAGGCCTCGCTTAGAAGAATCGGACGTGGTTGTTCCTTTTATTGTTCAGCCAAAGATTAGAGACACGCCGATTCCTTCTGACGCATCCATCATTACCGACCCGGCGGTAGCCTTGAGCCTGGCAGCATCAGTCTCCCTACCAGCCGATAAGGCATCCTTTCATGCCGTGCCACATTTGGTGGCCATAGCCCTATCTGCGCAGTCAGCCCTTTTAGTTGGTGAACTTTGACTTGTTTTGATTTTTGTTGCCTATGGCATCTAACGATCCCAACTCGTTTTGCAGACGGTCGACAGGATCGCCGACTTGGACCGCCGCCTACACAATGCCCTTGAGAGGATTGACCATTTGCAGTCAGAAGTGGTCGATCAAAAGAGCAGGGCCAAGTTTGAGATGATGAGGGCCGCTATGGAGACTACGCGAGCCGAAGCCAAAGTGGAAAGGGCTCGGGCTGCCGATCAGCACCGTTCTGATGCCAAAGATAGGGCGAACGCGAGCAAAGAATCGCTTAGGCTAGCCGAGGAGGCGCTTAACAGGATGGAGACTGAGTTAACAAAGTTGAAGGCGGCCAAGGAAAAGGTAGAATCTGAGGCTTCTGCCGCATTCGAAGGAGGAAAAGGCGCCGCCTTCAAAGAATACGTAGATGAAGTCCCCAAGTTTGAGAATCGGGGGTTCAAACACGGGTGGTTCAAGGCCCTTGATGCCGCTGGGGTTACATTGGCCTTGCCAATTCCTTATGAGCAGGTGGACGTTGAGCCACTTGAGTCTGACCCCGAGGATTGATCTGGGAGTCATTCGAATTTTATGAAATACTTTCCCTTTTAATGTATGTTTTTGTTTTTAGGACTTTTGTTGGTTCCGAGTAGTTTTCATGTATAAATTGGCTACTGTCTGCACTCAATTTATTAATGAAAATTATCTTCTTGTTTCACTACCAATGCACAGTTTGTGATGTTATGTTGGTGTAGAATGTTTGCCTTTCACTACTTTAGTTAGAATGACTACTCTGTTGACCTTTCTATGATTGAATATCAGGGCAATCTTATCATTCGTATGCCGAATAGTTCGTTGGTATTATGCTGAAACGAGTTATGGGCCGGCTGGGGCATTTAATCCGAATAGATTGATTAATCTGCCCTTGCCCCAGGCGGTGCATGATCATTCGAGCACCGGAGGAGGCGAACTTAGTTTTGTTGTTGATTCATGAGCCAGCTGGGGCATTTAATCTGAATAGATTGATTAATCTGCCCATGCCCCAGGCGATGCATGATCCTTCGGGCGCTGGAGGGGGTGAACTTAGTTTTGTTGTCGATTCATGGGCCGACTGGGGCACCTAAGCCGAATAGATTGATTAATCTATCACGCCCTTGCCCTAGGCGGTATATGATCATTCGGGCGCCGACGGGTCTATCCAGTCGGCGCTGGGCGATTGAGGTTTTCACAATTAATGAAATTGCCTCGAGGGTGCTGCCTCTGTAAAGGATAAATGATTAAGGGTACAACTTTTATGAATACAGTAAACAACTGACTCCAGCTTTTGAAGGTATCGTGTGAATGTCGAACAGACTTTTCTTTAACAACAGAGGGGAAGCGAGGACACTAGCTGAGCTGGATGGAGACATGCATCAAGGTGGTGACCCTTCGCGCACAGGGGGTAGGAGTTCCAGGGATCGAGAGAGGCGTCAGTCTCCTCGACGTCGAAGCAGGTCGCCCAGGCGGGACAACCAGTCGTAGGGTAGATCTTCTTAACCTCGAGTCAAGAAGGGATCTGACTCGAATCTGTGCCCATTAAGCTTTGGGGTATTTGTGGGGAATAGACCCATGACAGAGGTGGACTCGATCATTCGGGACCCAAATGTAGCGGTCGAGTTTGCTCGACAAATTTTTCCCCCTGAGGTTCAGCAATTGATGGTAGGTCGTCAGGACTACTAAGTATTTCGCGAAGGCATTCACGGGACGGTGAAGGGGCTTCACACTGCCTATGAAATCGGCATGCGGTTGCGCGTTGCCCGCCGAGAAATGGAGAAGAAAGAGGAATGTATTTGAAGTTTGGAGGCTCGCGCGGAGGCGGCTGAGCCCGAGTTAAGGAAGACCAAGGCGGCCCAGGCACAACCCACCGGGCACGGAAACCCAATCGTGGAAGAAAGGGTTACCAGTCGGCTCATCAGTTTTGCGCTTGTCGATCGTGAGACGGCGAGTATGTTCGCAATGGAGAACGTGAAGGGGAGGGCCTATGAGAAAGGCTTTCATGACGGCCTAAAAGTTGGAATCAAAAAGACCAAGGAAAAACTTGCCGAAGAAGTTTGCCGATGTGAAAATCATGGATTTAGGCACGGTTGGATCAAGGCATCTCAAGCCGTAGAAGCTCTTCGAGCGTTGGGCATTGATTCGGCATCGCCACTCTACCACAGTAAACATTTTTCGTTTTCTGCTTTTGAAGTCGAGAAGAGTGAGGATGAGGGTTATGTCGTATAAGTATACTTATTGTAAGGTTGAAACCCAGATCGCGTTCAAAACTATGTAATATATTTCTTGTTTTATCGAATAAAACACGTTTTATGATAAATATTTTGTTGCAGTTCGTATTTGGTATGTATGCATTTCATTTTACTGTATATGTTTGAATGAATGTATAAACGTTGATCGGTAGGGTCGACCCATACGTGATAGCCGTTTATCCCTGAATGAGACTATTGTAACTTGAGGAAGCCGAAAGCCAATGGGTAGAGTGGCTGCGGTAAATTCAACTCGGCTCGGGGCCTAGATTTTCGGTCGGTGCACATGCTTCAAAAAGTCGTTTGGATAACTACGCCGTGGCGAATGTCAACCGACGTTTTTGTCATGGAGCTTAGTGTTAGTGAAATCGCCTCGGGATTGGGGACTCGAGATCGCTGCCAGTATTGAAAATAAAAGGAGTGGGCGCTTCGCGCAGATAAACAATCACTCATGTGTGATGGGATAAGTGGGGATGTTAGTTAGAGAGACTGGAGTTCAGCCGATCTTGGTGTTGTCGTGGAGCGCGACAGAGGACCCATCCGTATGGGAAGTAGGGCGTCCAAAAGTTGTCATGAATCTTCAAGTCGTCGAAGCAGATCACCCCGAAAGGAAAGGCAACGACCGTTGGGTTTTTATCATTCCTTGTCCTGGATCTTTGCCTTGACATTGTCAATGGTATCAGGGGAGGACTTGGGCATAGTTGGCTCAAGGCATTGCAAACCGCGGAGGACTTCCGGGTGACGGGAGTTGATTCGGCGCTACCGCTTTACCAATGCGTCTTCTCCCTTTTTTAGCTTTTGAGTTTGGAAATGGGTATTGTAATGCTCAAATGCAAGTTGCGTTTATGTAACAACTGTGTGATTAAATAAAAATTGTAATGCTCAAATGCGGGTTGCGTTTATATAATAACTGTTTGATCGAATAAAAAGCTTTATTTCGAACATTTGCGTCTTATTCTGAATTTTTTATATGCTTAGTTAAGCACCTTATTTGCGTCTTATTCTGAATTTTCTATATGCTCAGTTATGCACCTTATTTCTGATGTTGGCGAGTTTTGTTTTGTTCGTGCCAAAGGGTACTCTGAATCCGGAGGCTAAATCGGCACTTAGGTGTCATGCACAAAAGGGGGCTCCAAATCCGAAGTCTTAGTCGGCCCTAAGGTGTCATGCACCAAAGGGGGCACCGAATCCGGAGACTTTAATCGGCCCTAAGGTGTCATGTACCCAAGGGGGCTCCAAATCCGGAGACTTGGTTTGGCTAATCGTGATATCCACGAAGGGCGCTCCGAATCCGGAGACTTTAATCGGCCCTAAGGTGTCATGTACCCAAGGGGGCTCCGAATCCGGAGACTTGGTTTGGCTAATCCTGATATCCACGAAGGGCGCTCCGAATCCAGAGACTTTAATCGGCCCTAAGGTATCATGAGGTGTCATGTACCCAAGGGGGGTCCGAATCCGGAGACTTAGTTTGGCCCTAAGGTGTCATGCACCCAAAGGGGGCTCCGAATCCGGAGACTTAGTTTGGCTAATCGTGATATCCATGACGGGCGCTCTGAATCTGGAGACTTTAATCGGCCCTAAGGTGTCATGCACCCAAGGGGGCTCCGAATCCGGAGACTTAGTTTGGCCAAACGTGATATCCACGAAGGGCGCTCCGAATCCGGAGACTTTAATCGGCCCTAAGGTGTCAAATTTGGAGACTTAGTCGGCCCTAAGGTGTCATGCACCAAAGGGGGGGCTCTGAATCCGGTGATTTAGTTTGGCCAATCGTGATATCCACGAAGGGCGCTCCGAATCTGGAGTCCTTGACGGCCCTAAGGTGTCATGCACCAAAGGGGGCTCCGAATCCGGAGACTTTAATCGGCCCTTAGGTGTCATGCACCCAAGGGGGCTCCGAATCTGGAGACTTTAATCGGCCCTAAGGTGTCATGCACCCAAGGGGGCTCCGAATCTGGAGACTTGGTTTGGCCAATCATGATATCCACGAAGGGCGCTCCGAATCCGGAGACTTTAATCGGCCCTAAGGTGTCATGCACCAAAGGGGGGGCTCCGAATCCGGAGACTTAGTTTGGGCAATCGTGATATAAATGAAGGGCGCTCCGAATTTGGAGTCTTAGTCGGCTCGAAGGTGTCATGCACCAAAGGGGGCTCCGAATCTGGAGACTTTAATCGGCCATAAGGTGTCATGCACCCAAGGGGGCTCCGAATCCGAAAACTTGGTTTGGTCAATCGTGATATCTACGAAGGGCGCTCCGAATCTAGAGACTTTAATCGGCCCTATGGTGTCATGCACCCAAGGGGGCTCCGAATCCGGAGACTTAGTCGGCCCTAAGGTGTCATGCACCCAAGGGGGGCTCCGAATCTGGAGTCTTAGTCGGCCCAAAGGTGTCAGGCACCAAAGGGGGCTCCGAATCCGGAGACTTTAATCGGCCCTAAGGTGTCATGCACCCAAGGGGGCTCCGAATCCGGAGACTTGGTTTGGCCAATCTTGATATCCACGATGGGCGCTCCAAATCCGGAGACTTTAATCGGCTCTAAGGTGTCATGCACCCAAGGGGGCTCCGAATCCAGAGAATTTAATCGGCCCTAAGGTGTCATGCACCAAAGGGGGGGGGGCTCCGAATCCGGAGACTTAGTTTGGCCAATCGTGATATCCACGAAGGGCACTCTGAATCCGGAGTCTTAGTCGGCCTAAGGTGTCATGCACCAAATCGGGCTCCGAATCCGAAGACTTTAATCAGCCCTAAGGTGTCATGCACCAAAGGGGGGGGGCTCCGAATCCAGAGACTTAGTTTGGCCAATCGTGATATCCACGAAGGGCGCTCCGAATCCGGAGTCTTAGTCGGCCCTAAGGTGTCATGCACCAAAGGGGGCTCCGAATCCGGAGGCTTGAATCAACCCTAAGGTGTCATGCACCCAAGGGGGCTCCGAATCCGGAGACTTGGTTTGGCCAATCATGATATCCACGAAGGGCGCTCCGAATCCGGAGATTTTAATCGGCCCTAAGGTGTCATGCACCCAAGGGGGCTCCGAATCCGGAGATTTAGTCGGCCCTAAGGTGTCATGCACCAAAGGGGGGGGCTCCGAATCAGGAGACTTAGTTTGGCCAATCGTGATATCCACGAAGGGCGCTCCGAATCCGGAGACTTAGTTGGCCCTAAGGTGTCATGCACCAATGGGGGGGCTCCGAATCCGGAGACTTTAATCGGCCCTAAGGTGTCATGCACCTAAGGGGGCTCCAAATCCGGAGACTTGGTTTGGCCAATCGTGATATCCACGAAGGGCGCTCCGAATCCAGAGACTTTAATCGGCCCTAAGGTGCCATGCACCCAAGGGGGCTCCGAATCCAGAGACTTAGTCGGCCCTAAGGTTTCATGCACCAAAGGGAGCTCTGAATCCGGAGACTTTAATCGGTCCTAAGGTGTCATGCACCCAAGGGGGCTCCGAATCCGGAGACTTGGTTTGGCCAATTGTGATATCCACGAAGGGCGCTCCGAATCCGGAGACTTTAATCGGCCCTAAGGTGTCATGCACCCAACGGGGCTCCAAATCTGGAGACTTTAATCGGCCCTAAGGTGTCATGCACCGAAAGGGGGGGGGGCTCCGAATCCGGAGACTTTAATCGGCCCTAAGGTGTCATGCACCCAAGGGGGCTTTGAGAAATGAATGGAGCCACGAAGAAAAATGGTTTGCATTGCAGAAGTGATATATATACAAGTATCAAATCCCATAGGTCGGGTCAGTGATAGGGTTTTCGTTAAATCTCTACTTGTGCCGTTTGGGGGGAGCCACGGATCTCTTCAATGCCATGGGCTGTCGGGAAGCGCACAAGCTGATGATAAGTGCTTAGAACGACCTTCATAATATGTATCCAAGTTCGCCCCATGAGGACATTATACGGCGAAGGGAGCTTTACGGCCAGGAATTCTACTTCGACCGTTCTGGAGCCCGCTCGAACAGGTAGTATGATCTTCCCTAACGGGTATTCAGCATTCATATTAAAGCCGAACAATGGGTGAGGCGCCGGAGACAGATCTGACTCGTTGAGGCTGAGTTTGATGAAAGTTTGGTAATACATAACCTCTGAAGTACTCCCCGGGTCTATGAGAATACGTTCAATGGTGAACCGATTTATGCGTAATTTAATGACCAACGGATCGATGTGGGAAGCTGTTGTGCCGCTAAGATCGGAGTCATTGTAAGTAATTGTCGGAGCTTCTTTGGGCCATTCAGTTGGAATACGTTACTTTTGGGGGATTGGATATGACTGAATTGTGTGCACGGTTGGGAGTGCAGGCAGGCTGTAGATCCTATGGATCACGCCAAGTGGAGGTGAGTCCTGCCTCAAGGCCAGTGCCTTGGTTGGCTTTCCCTTTCTCACTTACTGTTGCAGTCGGCCGTCTTGCACCAGCTCTTCCAGGTGATCTTTTAATGCGTAACAACTTTCTGTTTCGTGGCTGTGATCTTTGTGATATTCGCACCGCCTATCCCTTCTTCGCGTGTCCGACGGCCCCACCATCTTTGACGGCCATTTGAAGAATGGAAGGTGTTGGACTTTGGTCATTATTGCAGCGATTGGTTCTGACAACTCTGTGTACTTCTTGTCTGCACGCCTCGAACGCCTGCTGTCGACTTGCAGTTGTTCATTCGTCCAGTGGGAGCATTGATCGCTTGATCGGTGAGTATCCCGCCTTTTGTCTCGTTTAGTGCGTTGCCGAGGCTCTGGGCTAGGAGGTGGCGCGGAACTTATTGATTGTGCAATTTCAGGGGGGGCCGTTTTGCTGGACATTTGGCCGACTTTTATTCTCAAGGCATCATCTTCCACTTTACAATACTCTTCAACTTTTTTCATCAATGCCCAGACTGTTTTGGGGGGTCTTCTGGTCAGGGAACTGCAAAGAGGACTGTCAGGATATAGTCCCATATTTAAGGCGATGATGGCCATGGAGTCGTTACAAGCGTCGTCGATGAGGTTGAAGCACTACCAATAGCGCGCCGAATACACTCTGAACGTTTCTCCTGACTGAATCTGCATAGCCCAGAGAGAGTCGGCCTGTTTCGGCTGCACCTCGTTGGTGATGAACCTGGCCCTGAAGGATTTCTGTAATTGATGGAAGCTTTTGATCGAGGCCGGCTCCAACTTGTAATACCACCTGACAGCTAATGGCCCCAGGTTGCTGGGGAATATTCGGCACATGAGGGCTTCGTTGTCTGCATGCAATGTAATGGCCTACTTATAGTGACGGATATGATTAGTGGGGTCTGATTTTCCATCGTAGAGAGTGAATGACGGAGCTTTGAACTTCTTGGGCAGGGTCGCCCTTGCAATCCGTCGGACAGAAGGATCGTGCTGGTCCTCTTCGTCTGAACTGCTCCTCCTGCGCTTGTTCCTTGTATGTAGACTCTTTTCGGAGGAGCTGGAAGTTTCGGATCGTCCTTTCTTGTTGAGCTCCGTGGTTAATGAGTTGGAGTCGCTATCGGTATCTGTAGACACCCCATTTTTGACCGTCCTCAAGACTTGGACGTCACCATTTGAACACTCGGTGATTATCCATGTTTGCGTTCGTTTGGAGTTCCCGGAGGCCTCGGCTCGCGTGCCTTGCCTCAGGATCTCCGAACTCGACCGTTTAGTGTCTGGTTTTGCACCAAACACTTGTGTTTTGCCTTGGAAGGGCAGGGTAGGGCTTGTGGACCATCCCCACCCATCACCGGCAGTGGCTAGAGGCCACCGGCTGGTTTTTGCTGCCACCGGCAATGTATATTGCCGGCCGGCACTATTTGTTGCCGGTCAGCACTTTTTAGTGCCGGCCGGCACTCTTTTTGGCCAAGATGGCATTTTTGGCCGGCCGATTACTGTGCATCTGCTTTTGCAGATATTTTAAGACAACTGTCTTGCCTTTTTCTCCCCTCCATACACGTGTATGGAGGGATCTCCCTCTTATGAAACTTGTCTTGTAAGCTTTACAAGACAAGAAGTGCCATATAGAGAGGAGAGGTCTCTTGGCTTAGGAGGTTAGAGAGACTTAAGATATTTTGAGAGCTTAGACAGCCATTGTTAGGGTTTGAGTTCTAGGGTTAGGGTTAGATACACATTCTATCTCTCTTTCCCTCTCTTTTGTGCTCTTGTGTGTGTTTTAGTCCATACTATTGCACACAAGCACTTAGTGTTCCACCTTCCTCTTGGAACTGAGGTTCTAAGGGACTGATTTTGAGGTTTTGAAGCTGGATTCAAGCTAAGGAAGGCCATTGGAGCATCATTGTTGAAGAAGGCTTCAAGGGTAAGAATCTCACCCATTTTTACCCCATTTTTGCATTGTATTTCTACCTATCTTAAATTCGTTTTTGAGCTTAGTGTATAATACAAAAAAGTTCTGTTTTTAGGCCCTCTTGACTGTTTGTTAAGTGTGTTTTGTGGTTTGGGTAAGTTTGAACACCCTTATGCCTTAAAAGGCCTCATTTTGTGCCCTTTTGTGTTAGCTCCGGGATTTATGTGTTGGGGTCTCTTCACCACTGAAATCTTGAGGGATTTCAGTGGTGAAGGTGATGCCTTGAAGTCCCAAGAAGGAGAGGGCCACCCCCTCTCCTTGTTGTCCTTGAAAAGGGCATGTTTTGGCCTCTTGAGAGAGCATTATGCTTGAGTGTGTGTTGAGCATGTTTAGGCTGTTTTTCATGCTTATATATCCATAATATAACATGATTTTAAATTGGTTTTGGTACTCCATGCATGCTTAGCATAGTTGCCTTGTAATGCCTTGTTATGCCTTAACATGTCTTAGGTTGTTAGCCTTTGTTGGAGCATGTTTTAGGCTTAGTCTTGTGAAGATTTTGTGCATGTTTTGCCATGTTCTAGGTCTATCCTAGGTTGTTTGGGTCGAATTTGGCATGCATCATATAGCTCCTTTGTATTTAGGCTTGTTGGCCTTGAGCATATGAATGTATAGCATGGCATCTTTGCATTGTTTTGGTGATTTGGGACCACCCTATAAGCTACTTCAGTCCCATTTTCATGCTTGCTTGATTGCCTTGCATGCCTCTTTGATGCTTTGGAAGCATGTGTTGTATGCTCCATATTTTGACCATTTGTGCATGCCTTTGTTTTTGAGCCATTTAGATGCCATCTAAGTGGTCTTTTGGGCCTTATGTTATGTGCTAAAATTCTGTCTTTAGTCATTTAGTCCATGCCATGTTTGGTCTTGCTAAGTGTAGTTCAATGCCCCATTGGTTTGCTTTGAACACTTGGACTATTTGTTGCATGTTTGGCTTGATTTTGTTGCTTGGTTTGGCACCATCCTAACATGCATTTTTAGAGCTCATGTTGCATGCTAATTAGTCCATGTTCCCCCTTTCAAATGTGTTTGAGGGTTGTTCAACTTGTGCCCAAGTGTTGGCCTTTCAACATGTGTATGTGTGCATGTGTATTTGGTCCTTCACTATAGCATTATGGCTACTGTTTTAGGCCTATTTAGAGCTGCCTAATTCATGTTTAAGTCCATCTTTCCATCTATTTGCATTGCCATATGTATGCTTGTATGCTTGCATAAGTTAGTTGCCATGCCATGTTGCATCCTTAGGTTGCATGCTTAGGTTGCATTGCATCTTGCATGCATGCCTTGTTCCTTGACTTGATGATAGGAATTGGGCCTTGTTTGGTTTGATTGGTTTGCATTGCATTTGAAATCAAAGTTGCATGCTTGGTTCTTTGGGCCATCATGCATGGAAATGCGTGATTGGTGGTCCGAGAATCGAGGCACATGCCCCTTTGAGTCATTATCATGATAAGGGACATGGTTGGTGCATATATGCCTTGAATTGTGCTGCCATGCTTTGCCTTGCCCTCTGTTGCTGTCATTTGCAGATTCTGCAGGAACACTCTGCCGACCGGCAGTGTAAGGTGCCGACCGGCAACAATTACTCTGCCGACAGCTTCATTTTGTGCCGATGGCCACACACCATTGCCGGTGGTAATTCCACTCAGCCGGTGGCACTCCCCAATGTCCAGGGATGCAGTCCTGAGGTTTTGACAGCCTCCAGAGGAGTGAAGGAAGGAAAACAGAGGCAGCCTATGCATGGCGGCGCGTTTCCCGAGGCGGTTTATCTGTTTTTCTTAGCTTAATTTAATTTGTTAATTAAATTAATTAATTTGTAATTATTAATTAGCCTGCGTAGTTAATTAATTTGTAATATTTATTTGGTCCCTCCGAGTGAGGGAAAATCTGTAATAAGTGTGTGTGGGTGGTGTGTATATCTTCCAACCCCACTTCTTTCTTCCCTTTTATTTACCTGCTTATGATGGTAGATTAGGGCACATTTATTTTAGCATACCTTATGCTATGCATGCGTACATTCATGCATTTGTTGACATGCATCAGGCTCGGCACATCATGCTAACTGCATTCGTACTTTAATTTCAAAATTGAATATGTGATAGTTGATCGCATTTCATATGCCATGTTTAGGGTTAGCCGAGCCTACCTAGATTGCATTTTTGCATGTGATGCATTAGCCATTTTTAACATGAATTAGGACATGCATGTTTGCTAACTAGTTTACTGTTTTGGCACAGAGTACGATGTAAGTATTTATGCTTTAGCATCCCGCATGTATGTGAGTGTTGCCATGACAGTATGCCTGCCATGCGGCTAAGTGCTTATATGAGATAAACTGTTTTGAATGCCTGTGGGTGGAGGTTGGATTGTTTGAGTTGGAAAAACTCGTTGAAATCCGTATTTTAGACTACTTGCGAGTAGCAAATTCCAAAGCGCTTTTCAAAACAAACGGATATGCAATGCTTATTTCCAAATTAGACAATCTAGTCTATACTTGTTTGTTGCGCGCATAACATAGTAATTCTAGGCTAACAATTGGAATAAGAACACGTAAAGTTTTCAAAATCGGATATCATGGTTAGTAAAGGCCGGTCTTCGGACCGGGCGAAAGGGGGTGCTCATAGCTGACCTTCCCCAATCGTACCCAAGCTCCCGAGCCGAGACAACTCCGGTGATGACGGACATGTAGCCTTCGGCACCGAGTCAGGGTTTCCTAAATTTTCCCGTTTTAAAAAAATATTTAGGTGGCGACTCTGTATCTGGCAAACCAGTCCATGTTTGGCACTACTTTTTCAAAAATCTGTTTCTCAAAACGATTTGCCAGATTTGGACTTTTTGGTTCAGATTAAGAACCGCGACAACAAAAATCGCGAGTCCGAACTGTAGCAGCGAGGTCCCCCTCCGCGGGCGCGTCTACAGTATCCTTTGGTCAGGCTCAAGGTCGTTGTCCACCGGCCCTCGGAGGTCGTTCGGGATCTTGGCGCATGGCTTCTCTCGATTTTGCGACTTCGAGGGCCAAATCTTGACGGAGACGCTCATTTTTAGCGATCATGTTCTCCAGCCTTTGTTCATTCTGCTTTGCTTGTTCGATGATCGCCTGCATTGTCTCTTGCACTGAGGTCGTTGGTGAGTCGAAGTTCAAGGCGCGTCTTACAACGATGGTTTCTTTTCCGAGCATATTTGCTGGAGTGAGGTCATCTCCCTGTGCAGCCTCGTCAATGGCTACCAGAGGATCTTCAGTCACGCCTGCCATGGATGTATTTGAGTATTCCCATAGACAACGCCAATTGTGGAGAAGTGGTTTGGAAATACTCTTCGGATCCTGGGAGACGCTAGTGATCCTCAGCTAGTCACCTGAAAAGATACAAACACTCCGGTCGGGGGTGCCGGAATTAGCAGTCTGACGGACAAATTAGTTCAGACACTCAGGGTAGCTTCTTTACTAAGTTTTGTGAAGTGATTCTTACATACCTTTCTATAACCATTGTTCCTGTATTTATACCTGTTCGTTTTGATCCTTGGGGCCAGGGCCTACTTTTTAATCATTGTCCTTTCTTTTATTCGGCCCTAAGGACTTAAACTTATTTGGCACATATATTATATTCGGCTCCCCACTCTCGTAGGATATAGCCGATTAATATCATTCTTCCAATGGTATGCACCATCTGATTTTTCCATGTATTCGGCCCCCACAATTGGCATTTTCAAAACTTAAACAACATATACAATGTTCATATTTAACTTGCATTCCCGAAACATATTCAACATATACAATGTTCTCATAATTCAAAACATATGCAATGTGTTTACAATTCATGAACAAAACTAAAATCTCAACATATATTCAAACATCAACAAATAAGTCCGTGGATTTCTCACAGACTTCCAATTCACGCTCCCATGTTGCTTCCTTATCCCCGTGATGTTTCCACAATATTTTGACCAAGGGAATTGTCTTTCCTCGCAAGACTTGGTCCCGTCTATCCAAGACTCTCACTGGTCTCTTCTCATATGAGGCATCCTCATCAACCTCTAAGTATGTCCAATCCAACATGTGCGATGAATCCAGCTCATACTTCCGAAGCATACTAATATGAAACACGTTATGAACCCTAGAAAGCTATGGCGGCAATGCCAAACGATAAGCAACCTCTCCGATCCGCTCAAGGATCTCAAAAGGGCCAATAAATCGAGGAGATAACTTCCCACTCTTCCCAAACCTCATCAAACCCCGCCTAGGTGATATCTTCAAAAAGACAAGGGTCTCCTCCTACGGTCGGCGTAACTTTTCTGGTGACTCTAGGTTGTAACCAACCTCTTACGGATAAGTGCAACTTTTTCCGTCATTTCTCGAATCAGTTCTGGACCCAACAAAAGTGCATCACCCACCTCAACCCAACACACTGGAGATCTATAAGGTCGACCATACAAGGCCTCAAACGGTACCATGCCAATACTCGATTGGAAGCTATTATTATAAGCAAACTCCACTAAGGGCAAATGTCTCTCCCATGACCCCTTAAAATCAAGGACACAGCCTCGAAGCATATCCTCAAGGATCTGAATGGTACGCTCAGACTGCCCGTTTGTTTGAGAATGATACGCCGTACTAAAGGTCAACTTAGTGCCCAAGGCACTCTGCAAGCTCTGCCACAACCGAGTCATAAAACGTGGATCTCTATCCGAAATAATCGCCACAGGAACCCCGTGCAGCCTCACTATGTCCCCGATATACAAGTCATCAAGATAGTCTACTGAATCACTCACGCGCATAGGAATAAAATGCGCCGACTTGGTCAATCGGTCAACTACTACCCATATGGCGTCACTACCTCGTTGAGTCCTCGGAAGGCCCACAAAAAAATCCATCATGACATGCTCTCACTTCAACTCGGCTATAGGCAAGGGTTGTAACAAACCCGCTAGCCTCTAATGCTCGGCCTTCACTTGCTGGCAAGTAAGGTACTTCGATACAAACACGGCTACATCCTTCTTCATACCGCTCCACCAAAACTGGAGACTAAGGTCATGATACATCTTTGTGCCTCCCGGATGTGCCGTACGGTGTAAATGGTGAAACTCTCGGAGTACTTCCTCTCGACAAGACTCCGGCACGAACAAATGATCACAGTATCTCACACTCAGGTGAGGATACATTCTACTTCAAGGTCGCCCTTCTGAGCCTCCATTACTCAGTTCACAAGTGTAGGCTGTGCAACCACTGAAAATAAGGCTGCAGACTCAACAGACTCGCCCAGATGCAAGTCAAACTCCCTAAGAGAACCCAACATCTCCCATTCCCGAATGGCGATACTAGCCACACTGCTATCGACTTCCTACTCAAGGCGTCGGCCATAACATTTGCCTTTCCAGGATGATAATGTAACTCAAAATCATAATCCTCTATGAACTCCATCCACCTTCTCTGCCTCAAATTTAAATCTTTCTGAGTGAACAAATACTTCAGGCTCTTCTGATTAGAAAACACTTCAAATCTCTCACCATACAAATAGTGCCTTCAAATCTTTAAGGCAAATATCACTACAGCTAACTCTAGATCATGGGTAGGGTAGTTTCTCTCGTGTGTTTTTAGCTACCGTGAGCCATAGGCCACTACCTTCTCTTCTTGCATCAAAACACAACCCAAACCTTCCCGTGAAGCATCACAGTATACTAAATAACCCAAACCCCTCTCCGGGATAATCAAAACTAGAGCGGTGGTCAGTCTAACCTTAAGTTCTTGGAATGACTTCTCACAAATCTCACTCCGATAAATTTGATCTCCTTCCTCGTCAATTTGGTCAAAGGCGAAGCTAACCTAGAGAAATCTTTCACAAATCTCCGATAATACCTGGCCAACCTCAGAAAACAATGGATTTCAAAAGCATTCTTGGGCTATGACCAATCTTGCACTGCCTCTATCTTGGATGAATCTACAGTCACCCCTTCCCCAGATACCACATGACCTAGGAACTTAACCTCTTTCAGCCAAAATTCACACTTTCCAAATTTAGCATACAGCTAATCGGCTCTAAGTGACTCAAGCACCACTCGCAAGTGTTCCTCGTGCTCCTCCTCAGAAGGTGAGTAAAACAAGATGTTGTCCACAAAGACGACCACAAAATGGTCTAAGAACTCTCGGAAGATTCGGTTCATCAAATCCATAAACACAACTGGTGCATTCGTTAGCCCAAAAGGCATCACTAAAAACTCATAATGGCCATACCACGTACGGAATGCCGTCTTTGGGATATCCTCTTACTTTACCCTCAACTGATGGTACCCCGATCTCAGGACTATCTTAGAGAAACAACAAGACCCCTTCAACTGATCAAACAGATCATCTATATGAGGCATTGGGTACTTCTTGTTAACAGTTACCCAGTTCAACTTCCGGTAATCAATACAAAGTCGCAACGCTACATATTTCTTTTTAGCAACGAGAGTCGGTGCTCCCCAAGGTGAGGTACTAGAGCAGATAAAACCCTTATCTAATAACCCTTGGAGTTGAACCTTCAACTCACTCAACTCAGCAGGTGCAAACCGATACGATCCCATAGCAATCGGTGCCATACCAGACACTAAATCAATAGAGAGCTCGATCTCTTGGTGAGGTGGCAAACTAATAAGGTCCTTGGGAAAGACATCGGGGTATTCACAAACCACCCTTGGCGACTCAACCCAAACTTCATCACACTCATTACTCAGGAAGTTAGCAAGAAGACAACTAAGCTCACTCCGCCCACACGGATTATACACCGGTGATAAGACTCTATCCACCCGGTCCCTCAAGAAATAAAAGTAGTCACCGCTCAAGGTACATACAGTAACCCTCTGACAGTAGCAATCTATAACAGCCCGATATGATGATAACTAGTCCATACCTAATATAATATCAAGGCTAGACATGTCAAGCAATACAAATGCAAATGGAAGTCGACGACCGGCAACTTCTATGTCACAACCTCGACACCCCTGTTTCATAATAATTTCACCACTAATAGGTGTCTCTACACAAATAGGAGATGCTAACTGTGCCAACTCCAACTCCAAAATCGATGAAAATCAGAAGAGATAAAATAATAGGATGCACCAATATCAATCAACACATTAGCAACTGAATTGTAAAACAAAAAGGTACCTTTCACTACAGACAAAGCTGGTACAAGGTCTAGTGCGGTAACAACATATACACGCCCTATTGGCCTCTGATCTACCTGTTCACCCCTTGAAGCATAGGCCTGCTGCATGGATTTAGCCAAAGAGACTACTTGATTGGCCCTCGAGGCCTGTGCTGACTATATGGCTAGTGACTCTATGTCTGCCTCGAACTAGACACGCCAAACGTGCCACCCAACTGTGGGCAAAATCTCTTCAGATGCCCTGCCTGCCCACACTAATAACAAGTGAGCGACTGACCTCTCCCTTGGCCTTGGCCCTGAAAACGAGCTGAAGACGATGCTACTCGCTTCCCTCTTCCCCTCTATGGGCAAGCTAGAGACTTGTGGCCCAACTAACCACACTTGTAACAAGTGACGTCTCCTTGACCACCTCTTCCAGACCCCGAACCTAGTACTAGAAAGATGGACGACTGAGCTCCTTGGGACGACTGGGGGTTAGAACCCCTCTGCCTCTTAATGTCCCCCTGATTATCCCGACTCCTCCTCGAGGCCCTCATTCTCTCCTTCCCTGCATGCAAGATCGTCTCAAGATGGGTTGCAGCCTCCACAAGGCGCCCAAAATCCTTAATCATGGACCCAACCACTCAGAACATGAGACCAGTCTTCAATCTCTTCTCAAACTCCAAACACCGTCGTTCCTCAGCCGCCACTAACTCCGGTGCAAACCTCGACAAACTAGTGAATGTGGTTTCAAACTCAGCCACTGGTGTGTTCAACTACTTGAGATGAGAAAATTGATCCCTCAACTTCTCCCTCATTGTAGCCGATAAATACTTGTCCTGGAAGGCGTCGACAAAAGCCTCCCAAGTCCCTCCAATGCGCCCTCGCGCATACTTCTACCACTGACCCACATCTCCCTTCAGCTGGAAGGACACCAAAGTCACTCTTAAACCCCCGTCTTCGATGCCAAGCATTTCAAACGCCTTCACCATCTGTTCTAGTCACTCATCAGCCTTCAGTGGCTCCTTGGGATCACCCAAAAAGTCATCCAGATTCGACCAAAAGAACTCCCTCTTCAGGAAAGACGGCCCTGCTTCAACTACTTAGGCCTGGACTTGACTCTCAGCCTTGAGAATGTCTATGGACTACCGCAATGCTCTGGCCATTTCACGGGCTAAGGCGCCCATGGCCTATTGACCTACGGGTTCAGCCACATTAGCCTAACCAACTCCTTCCTCGTGTGCCGGAATATCCTCCCGTATTGGCATCTCCTGCCGCATAGGCCTACCATGCCTACCACTACCACGTCCACGTCCTGACATCCTAATGAAAGTGACAAAGAGATTAGCACATTCATAAATGTGCCAAAGCTAACTCACTCGCGTCGTAATACAATGGACAACGCTAATTCACTCCACATAAGCATGTAATCACGTAAACACATACGAATTTCATTTCCAGATAATGACTGTCCCGCGGCGTTATTAGAGTTCCAGTTAGAAACAGTAGTGATCAAGTGCCTTTCCAACAGGCCATGGACTCGATCAACATCCTAGAAATTAAATCCCATACCCATATAATCACATAAGCATACAGTACAAACTGACATCTCAACTAAGCGAGACAAACCCACTGTGGTACTAACCACTTCCTACGTACCCAAAGTATTCAAACCCGATACGCTCTGATACCAAGTTGTCATGCCCCCCAAAAAAATAATACAAATACTTCAACTCATAAGAGAAGCGAGCATAATAAGATTGATAACCTTTCATTCATTAGAGTTTGTATTACAAAAGATAATACATGCAATATACATTCATGAATGTACATCCTGAATCTATAGCATGTAATACCAGTTAAGGATAACCAAATAAATGCCCTACGGCCTTACATCTTCCAAGATATTACTTGGTTACAGCAAAAGAGAGTCATAAGCTTTGTACATATAAAGCCATTGGTTTAAATAAGCATTTAAACAATTAAACAACAAAATAGAGCCTCCAGCTCTTAGGTCCTCCCAAGCTATGTCCTTCGAGGTAGCATATCACCAGTACCTGAAAATGGTTTCCCAAGTAGGGTGAGCCTAAGCCTAGTAGAAACAATCTATCACAACATATGAGGTTTAACTAAAATATAAGTGTCAAATATAAACATATTCAATATTCACAACCAATTCACATTCTTTCCATGGCCACACAGTACCAATACTCACATCTCATTCCATTCCCATACATTCATTACAAGTTTATAATCTTCCAAATAATCCAACAGAGACTACAACTTAGTTGTTCTCAATCAACATAACTATTATACGAGCACTTCAACCTTGCCATTTTATGAAAATTTCATTCGCGGGATTGGCACCCATGTATACATATGATTTCGGGACTTTTACCCTAGACACTCCAGCCAACTTAATTTTCAATGAAGTCCATCCCCTATCTCTTTCCACAACATGGAGTACATCCCATTTCTCCTTCCAACACATCATACATATACAATGTTTTTAATTTATACCATCACATTCAATAACTATTAATCATGCATATTCAATGCCTCAACATACCGTCGTATTCAATGACACATTTAAATGATTATTTTCAATTTACCTAATCCTCATGCCATTTCTACAACAATCATAGCTACCCTCCACCGGTAGCCCAATAGAAATATTTTTAAACAAATATACAATCTTTGTAATAGATAATTCATCAAATTTCCATAGGTGGGTGATTTAAACAAATCCAACCACATCATCTATTCATACATCTTCCCAATCTCACATTTTTCATACCAATTCCATTATTTATACAAAATAATCATTCCAAACATTTTACGGTAAACTTCCCCATTTCCCAAGCATTAACCCAAAGGCAAAAATTAACCATTTAAACACAAAATAACCTCCTATCCAAAATCCCACAATCATTTAGATAACCCATCATAAAACCGCTCTTTCCAATTTGAATCCCAAACCCTAGGTTTTCTAAAATCATCCCCAAATCTCACCATTTATACATAACAACAAATATCTAGGTTAAAAACCATATTAAGGTGTAGAATGTCTCTACTTCAAGTTAGAAGACCAAGCAAAGCAAAGGTGAAGCTCCAACAATGCCAAAACTAGCTTTCAATCGGATGAAAATGAAGATCTTAAGGAGCTCAATCTTTTTATCAAAGGAGGGAGGGTGGGGAGATCACTAGATCTAGGTGGAAAAGTAGAGAGAGAGAGAGAGAGAGAGTATTCTAGAGAGAGAGGGTCTCACGTTAGAGTTTTGAGATGAATAGATCAAAAAAAGTGATGTAGAAAGTGCTTTTCGCGATCTGATATACGCGCAGTCCACTCGAGCGGAGAAGTTGACCCTTGAGCATCAGACACTAAGTTTTGTTCCACTCGAGTGCAAGAGTGGCCCACTCGAGCATAGAATACACACATCCAGTATTAATGCAGACAACAGACAACCCGCTCGAGCGCAAGAAATGCCGCTTGATTGTCCACCCGCTTGAGCGTAGGAAACGCCGCTCGAGAGTAGAAAACACCACTCCAATATTTTCCAGACGTGCAAAGTACTGAGTGTTTGTGAACCCCGCTCGAGTGGAAGACCAGAATTCTGGGCAACAACAATCAAGAGCAACTAGCAACTAACCTGTTCTAAACACATTCAAGACGTTCCAAAACTCAAATTCAAAGAGGGAAAAGGGGAAAAGAACATCAATAACAATATTAAATCACAAGACCCGAGTCCAGAATATAACGGCTGACGGGTCCAAAATGGAATTGCCATATCACGCTCGAACCCTCAGAATCCACCGAAGAAGAACTCTTTTGTATTGAATGACCAAACACAAACCCTTTGATTTGAACCATTTAATTCATGAGATAAACTCACACAATATTCAAAGGAAACTAGTAAAGAAGCTCCAAAAGAAAACCATACTACCCAAGAAGAAGATCTGGAAGCTGCACCCTAGAATTGCACTTGTTCGAAGCTTTATAGTAGACAAATTCACGATCACCGCTCGAGCCATGAAATGGCGCTCGAGCGGTGTGAGTGAAACGCGTGTTGTTACAAAAGTGACTATGATGGAGCGATGGAAAGTTTGCTTGAGCGTGAAAAATCAACTCCCTGTATTTTTGCAGACAGGTCAAACTTTTGGGAGGCTTACATCTTTGCTCGAACGACACTTTCGTCGCTCGAGCAATCAAGCCAAAAACATTGCCAAAATTACCACTCAATACGACAAGTTTGTTTGTGGAATTGACAAGAAGTAGGGACCTAACAATATCTTTAGTCATGTTATGTTTCACGAGGATTGTGTTATGCATGGATTTTTGAATGGTGAATTCTGAGCACATTCTCTTTCATGTCTTTTATTCTTTTTCCTTGGCCAAATTTATTTTCTTTTTTTCTTTCCTTGTGACTGTTGTTTCTGGCCTTAAGCAAAAGAACCCAAAGTTCGCAAGGCAATGATTAGACATTCTTCTGATTATCTACCTTCCAGGTATTTGTTATTCTTGATTGAATTGGTCACTTCGAATGTTTTAGTTGAGAATGTTATGGGGTTTGAGAGAGTTCTTTGATGATTTTTTTTTCTTTTATTTTTGAACTTCCTTTACATCTTCATTTAGGGGAGAAGTTTTCAATGATTATGGGGAGTCTATACTATATGGACCCGAAGGTTTTCAAGCGGAATTATGTTGTGGGCTTCCTCCATTTTGAGCAGGTATTGCTTTTCTTCATGTAAAGGTTGCTAATATAAACATGGTTATGGACCTATGGTGTCAATTGTGTAATGAATTGTATTGTTGAGTTGTTTTGCTCTTATTGTATGTTACACAAATTGAATAAGGTGTTTCTCTGGCAATTCAATGAGGGGTGTGAAGACACCCCATTTTTGATAGTCCTCAAGACTTGAACGTCATCATTTGAACACTCGATGATCATCCATGCTCATGTTCGTTTTGATTTCCCGAAGATCTCGGCTGCGCACCTTGCCTTAGGATCTCTTAACTTGTCTGTTTTGTTCTTGGTTGTGGACCAAGAACTTGTGGTTTTGCTTCTGAGGGAAGAGAGTGGCTTGTTGGCCATCCCCTCAACCCATCGGCTGAGGAATGATGCCATCGGCCATGTTTTCTTGCCATCGGCCAAAAGTGGTGGCTGATCGGCACTTTTTTTGGTCGATCGGCACTTTGTTTGGTCAATCAGCCATATTTTTTAGCCGAGACCTTTCCATCTGCTTTTTGCAAATATTTTCTGCCAGCTGTGACAGCTAGTATGCACAATTTCCATCCTCCATACACGTGTATGGAGGGATTTGCTTCAAGACTCAAGCTTGTTGAACAAGCTTGAGAATTGAATTTCTATAAGAAGGGAGCCTCTGCCACGATGGGTAAGCGTGCCATAAGGCTGCGCTGAAGTGGTTTGTCAGAGGCTTGCTTGGAAAAGCATGCCATAAGGTTGACCGGTTGCAGGCTCTGCCACGACGGGAACAGAAACCTCGGTATTTGCCAAGGCACACTTTTTGACCATTCGACCTAGTGCATATCGGAAACTGTAGTGACCATTCCAAACTAGGACAGGTTGCTTACCCGATTATAGGTTGTTTGAAACCGCTGCGTGCGTAGTGAAACCCTAGCTCCTGATAATAGGATAGGGAAACCCTACCCCAACATAGGGGTGTTTTGGCTCTCACTTGCTTGTTATGTGCTTTTAGAGTTGACCTCTACAGGAATGCATGTATCAGTTCGCAAGTCTGGGTATCAGGCCTGCGGGCATCAGTGTTTGGGAATCAGTTTCACCTGCGGGTATCAGATTCAGATTTGGGGCAGTGATTTGCGAACAATAATCAGTGGTTAAGAACAGTTCTTTCAGCTTGTGTTTGTCAACTGTGTGTTGTCTTTATTTAAGCTGTTATGCTGTCCGTTTTTCTGTTCATTATTTCCTTATTATGCTTTATTTATCTTTTTGTAAGGTAGTTTAGCGCCATTGCATCCGACAACCAGATATCCTCCGAGCACTCTAGGTTAGAGGTCGTAGACTTAATCGATCGAGGGATTTGATAGACGGACAAGCAGTGTTCCTTTCTTTACCCTTGGTTACCAGACGGAGGTCAAAAAGGCGCAATGTATCGGTACAACGGTCTCCAGATCAGTGGTCTACCCCACCAATGAACAGTCAGGCTGAGGTCTCAGTTTCTACTACAGGGATAGATATATCGGTTATTTAGCTAGATCAGCATAACATGGCAGGTATAGAGGAGATGATGCGTCAGCTCCAGGAGAGTATGAAAGCCATGCAGCAGGATGCTGTCCGTCAAGCAGAATTTGTCGCACGCTAGGCCGAGGTTATGGCCCAACAGGCAGAGTTGATTGCTAGATTGCGGCAACAACATCCACCATAGCAAGCCAGAGCATCTGCTTCGCACCAGGTTCCTCCCCCATCAAGAATTACCATACTCAGGGAGACCGCTAACATCCAGGACAATACGGACGATCCAACGGGGCTAGCTCCGCCGCCAATCCTACCCCAGCTATCCAAAGCACCTATCAACCTACCGGATTCTCCTTTGGAGTTTGAGGTGGACCCCACAGCACTAAAAGTGAGCAAGCTTGAAAAGCTGTTCAAGAAGTCCCAGGGCGTGAAGTCCATTCCAGATATTGAGGACGGGTACACTGACTCAGCCGTGACTCTGCCGGACCGGTTTCAAATGTCGCACATAGACCGTTTCGATGGGTCTGGAGATCTTATGGTGCATTTGCGGCTGTTTTTGGACATACTAAGGCCGATGGGCCTCTCCAGATTACAGAAGCTTTCCTTGTTTGGCTGGACCCTGTCGGGTGTAGCGGCTATTTGGTATGCAAAACTGGAGAACTCTGTTAAGAGAAACTGGGAGGAGATGGCTGAGGCCTTGGTAGCTCAATACTCCTACAATACACAGATCGAGGTCACAACTCGTGATCTCGAGACAACTAGGAAAGAGCCGAAGGAGAGCTTCTCTGATTTTGTGACCCAGTGGAGGGCCAAGGCCTCGATGATGACCATCAGGCCTGTTAACAAAGATCAGATTCGATGGTTGTGCGCAACCTTTAGCCCAAGCTTATGTAGAAGATGATCGTTCTTCCCCTCCCCACCTTCGCAGATTTACACAAGATAGGGGTGCAGATCGAGGACGCTATGAAACAGGGGCTCATTGATCATGAGAGAGAGAAGCCCAAGAGGGCATTCAACCGCAGTACGAATGCAGGCACAAGCAGTGCTGCAGTTGCCAGAGCTTCGGATGTAAGTATAGTCACCACCACCACCCCAAGAACCCTTTCAGCTACACCATTCACCGGTGCGTCCGGAAGTAGCTCACAAATAACCAAGTTTCCACCCCGAGGCCAAAGAACCTTCACCCCACTATACATGTCTTTGTCCAAGGCTTTGGGGGTTTTGATCAGGAAAGGGCACTTGAAGCCTCTAGAGCCACGGCCGTTGCCAGAAAAACTTCCCCCCTCCTACAACCCAGCTAAATACTGCACGTTTCACCAACAGCATGGTCATGACACCGACCGGTGCTATCGATTATGTCACGAGATTCAGGATTTCGTTGACAATAGGGTGATCATGCCTCTGGAAAAACCGAATGTCACAACCAATCATCTCCCACCACATAACCAAGCTCCACCTTCCAAACGCATCAATTTGATCCAAACTGAGGTTGTGTCATATGACCCTGGTGTATATATCACCCCTTCTCACCTACCCAAGCCGGAGGTGTTCATTCCTAACAGCACTGACTTGTGCATGTTAGACATCTCCCAAACCCAACCTGAAACGGTGGTGGTGGCTATCAAAGATAGAAGTGGGTCGATTGTGAAGGTAGATGAGAATGATCATATAGAGCCTGAGGGGTCTGCGAGCCTCATGTACAACCCGCACAGTTATATTACATCAGCAGTCCAGGCTAGGCCAAATGTGGAATTGCCAGAGGGAGCAAAGATTTGTGTAGTACGGAAGGATGGACCTAATCAGGGGCTAGATGACCTAGCGGATTTGGAAGAGGACATTGCTAACCTTCAGGTTTTCAACGAACAAGATCCGGGAGACGTGACAGTCAACTGGTTTGATTTGAATGGGTCAGTAGAGTCTACTGGGTGGCTTGACGACCAGCCAGATGTTGTTGAACAACCTCAGCTAGAATAGGGTCCGTCAGGGGCAGGGACATCAACAGTGGCCGGAAGGGCCGAGTAACAGAATACACCGCCGGAGAGCACCGGTGTTAAGAATTTTGCTCAAAACACAGGCAGTTTGGGTACGGAAGATACTGAACAGCAGGCTGTGCTGAAGCAGTTTGAACGGGAAAGGATCGAAGATTCTGAGAGGGTCAGAAAGGCCAAAGCCCCTGCAAGAACAGAACGTGTTGCGTGCACAGGAACAGAACGTGTTGCGAGCACAGGAACATAGGGTGTTGTGGGCACAGGAGTAGTCGTAACGGAGCCAGACAGTTGTCTGTCGGCTGCCGATGGCATGTGGTGGGAAGATGACGACCTATGTCTTGCCCACACAGATGAAGACTAGGGACGAAGCCAGCCGGATGATACCTAGTACATTGGCAAAGTTGACCACATGACTAGGAGTAGGCGGTATTTCAAGCCTCCACACTTAGATCAACCAAAGACGTTTGGAAAGGACAAGGAAGCAGAGAAGCATAAAGATAAGCTGCTCGAAGAAAAGGCTGTGCTAAAACAGCTGAAGAAGATACAAGCAGAAATTTCCATCTAGGGACTGCTTATGGCCTCAAGAGTTCATCGACAAGCTGTCTTTTCTGCAATAGACAAGGCCAAACTCTCAATAGACACCACGCCTGAGCAGCTTGTAGGATTGGTTTTTCTGGGAGGAGCTTCCCCGACGTTGACCTTCACCGACAAGGAGCTGCCACCTGAGGGCGCAAACCATAACAAACCTCTTTACATCTCTGTTGAGTGCAGAGACAAATGGATACCGGTAGTTCTTGTCGATACGGGATCCGCTATCAACGTCTGCCTGTCGAGGACGACATATGCGATCGGGTTGAAGCCCACGGACTTTGTGTCAACTACCCAGGTGATAAGGGCCTACGATAAGACAAGCAGTGAAGTGATGGGGACCGTGCAGATTTGGACACAGGTTGGTCCAGGACAACATGAAATTGACTTTCATGTCTTGGATGTTCCCGCAACCTTTAATTTACTCCTAAGGCGGCCGTGGCTGCACCAGGTGAAGGCGGTCTCTTCCACCCAGCATTAGATGTTGAAGTACCCCCACGGGAAAGGGGTGGTTATTGTTTTTGGGAATTAGTCAATCCATCCGCCGCCAGAGGTATCTACACTGGTTTTGGATATCGAGCATGGCACGGAGGATGTGCTCTTGTTAGGATTTACCCTAGCCGAGGCCCGAGTTGTTCAGAACATCTTAGCTATTGATGAGGGGTTATATGTCAGCGCATAGTCAGTGTACCTCATGAACAAGCTCCAGCACATCCCTAGGATGGGACTAGGAAGAAGTGGCCAGGAGGGCATTGCAGTATTGGCCGAAGTGCCGTACAATCCATATACCTTTGATCTAGGTTATCTTTCTGCCAAAGAGGACTGAGTGAGAAAGGGCAAAGAAATGGCTGGGAGAACTAGAGCCAAACAGACCGGAAGGCATTTTGAGTTGATGCATCGGCCTATCCAAGGCACCCTGAACGGACGCTTTGTCTTAGAGGGGGAAGACTTTCCATTCTGCAGCTTCCCAGAGCCATGGCTAAACGCAGAGAAGAGGCGACTGCCGGGGTTTGAGATATTCTTTAACTTACAGTTGTCTGGGGATGATGAGGCCGAGGAGCAGACAGACCCATCAGCTGAGGTTGAACAATGTAAGGAAGTGGATTCTGAGAACACCGAGATTGAAATGGAGGTAGCATTGGCTTGTCTATTATCAGATCCCCTGATCGAACATGAGTGCTTAGGGGATGGCCTCTCAGTGTCTATGATAGGGAATGAAACGGCTGCGAGCCCACTTTCAAACATTTTGGATGCGTCCATCGCACCCTCCCTCGTCTGGCAATACGATGAGGGATTCTTATCGAGCAGCATCGGGTCAGGTAGTGAGCCGGAATCTGATTCCACCGAGTCTGTGGAGTCGGAATCAGGTTCCAGCTCGTCTGAGTCTGAGTCCGGTATTCCTAGAGGTGACAACCCGGATGCCACAGTCCTGTCTAGGTCATCTTTTTCTTTTTCCTTTGAGTCTGTTGTAACAGAGGAATCAGGTGACTTGGAAGTGATTAATGAGAATGGAATGGCTGTGGCCTTTGAGTATTTTTCTGTGCCCCTGATTTATTGCATTAATTCAGAATTTCAAAACTTTGATGAAAACGACGAGGAAGAAATTCCTCCGGTTTTGAAATATTTGCTAGAACAAGCGAATGAGAGGTTTATAAAACCGCTAGTTGATGAAATCATCCAAATTAATGTTGGTACTGAGAAGGACCTGCGGCTGGTCTAGATCAGGTCCACGTTGTCTTTGAAGGAGCGTGAGCGCTTAGTCGCTTTATTAGATTTCAAATATGTTTTCGCGTGGTCCTACGAAGACATGCCTGGAATCGATCCTGAGATTGTACAGCACCGGATCACTCTTGACCCAGAGGCCCGACCTGCTAAGCAGAAACTCAGAAGGATCCGCCCAGACTGGGCTCTCAAGATCAAAGAAGAGGTCACCAAGCAAATTGATGCAGGGTTCCTGCTGGTATCTGAATACCCAACTTGGTTAGCCAATATAGTTCCAGTGCCGAAGAAGGACGACAGAATTCGAGTATGTGTGGACTTCAGGGATTTGAACAAAGCAAGTCCGAAGGACGACTTTCCTCTGCTGCATATTGATGAATTAGTGGACTTCACTGCTGGGCATGTGTTGATCTCATTCATGGATGGCTTTTCAGGCTACAACCAGATTGTGATGGCACCCGAAGACCGGGAGAAGACTGCTTTCACCACCCCGTGGGGGACCTATTGTTATAGGGTGATGCTGTTTGGGCTGAAGAATGTTGGGACTACATATCAACGGGCCGAGACCACGATATTTCATGACATGATCCACAAAGAGATTGAGGTGTACGTGGACGACATGATTGTCAAGTCCAAGGAAAGAGAGGGCCACTACACCGCCTTGCAAAAATTCTTTCAATGGACTAGAGAATTTCGGTTGCGGCTAAATCCTCAGAAGTGTACGTTTGGTGTTACAGCAGGAAAAATGCTGGGGTTCTTGATTACACAGAAAGGTATCGAAGTCGACCCTTCCAAAATCAAGGCCATCATAGAAATGCCACCACCAAGGACTGAAAAGGAGGTGTGAGGCTTTCTGGGTAAAGTGCAATTCATAAGATGATTTATTGCAAAATTAACCTTGACTTGTGAACCACTCTTTGGTCTCCTGAAGAAAGGAAAGAAATTCCATTGGGACAGCTGATGCCAAGCTGCTTTTGAACAGATCAAGCAATATTTATAGAACCCACACGTGTTGTCACCGCCTGAGCTGGGGAAACCGTTGATTTTGTACCTTTCAGTGACTGAAACTACAATGGGCTGCATGCTTATATAGGAGTCTGAGGACAAGGTGGAGAGAGCTATCTACTACCCGAGCAAGAAGATGCTGGATTATAAAACCCGTTACACTCCGCTGGAGAAGGCTTGTTTGGCCTTGGTATGGGCTACCAGGAAGCTGCAGCACTACCTGTTAGCTCACTCTGTAATACTGGTTTCAAGATTAGATCCCATCAAATATCTCTTCGAGAAACTGGCACTTACAGGTAGGCTAGCTCGTTGGTTGCTTCTGCTTTCCAAATTCGATTTGAAGTATGTGACGCGCAAGTCAGTAAAGGGGAGAACAATAGCTAAGTTCCTAGCCGATCACCCAGCGGAAGGGGATGAAACAGTTGAGTACTTGTTCCCAGACAAGGCCATTCTGCATATCGAAGAAGAATTTTGGACGATGTACTTTGACGGAGCATCAAACCAATACGGGTACGGGATAGGGGTGTTACTGATAACACCCAACAACTCCCGTATACCTCTAGCATTCAAACTCTAGTTCAAAGTCTCGAACAATGAGGCAGAGTATGAGGCGTGTATTGCTGGACTAGAAGCAGCTTTGGAACTAGGGGCAAAACGGTTGGACATCATCGGGGACTCGAACCTTGTTGTATCTCAACCTTGTTGTATCTCAAGCTAAAAGAGATTGGAAAGTCAAAAAAGAGAAGATGAGAATCTACTGCCAGACTTTGGACTTGCTGATTCCTCGGTTTGAGAAATTGAATTTCGCTCATCTGTTAAGAGAGAGCAACAGGTTCGCTGATTCATTAGCAACTCTATCTTCTATGATAGACATCCCTTTCGGAGTCTGAATGCGTCCGATCATCACTGAACAGAATTTGCGCCGGCATATGAGCTA
This sequence comes from Camellia sinensis, assembly GCF_055761805.1. Taxonomy (NCBI): domain Eukaryota; kingdom Viridiplantae; phylum Streptophyta; class Magnoliopsida; order Ericales; family Theaceae; genus Camellia; species Camellia sinensis. The sequence continues at coordinate 93,012,163 of NC_138965.1, forward strand.
ATTGCTGCCATAGATGAGGTACAAGATGAGAACCCTTGGTATTACGATGTCCGGAACCTCTTGGAAAAAGAGAAGTATCCACCAAGGGCAAACGCCGAAGACAAAAGGGCAATTCGAAGAATGGCTACTCTGTTCATCATCAGCGGAGGAAAACTGTATAAGAGAGGTCATCTCGGGATGCATAAGCTGTGTGTTGATGCCGAAGAATCGAAGCGCCTGATGGAGGCCATCCATGGAGGAGAGTGCGGAGCACACATGAACGGGGTGATGCTAGCCTAGAAAATTCTCAGACAGGGTTACTACTGGTCCACCATGGAGGAGGATTGTATCGGCTTTGTCCGGCGATGCCACAAATGTCAAATCCATGCAAACCGCATGAACATTCCGCCATCGAAGCTGTACAACATGACTTTGCCATGGCCATTTTCAGTCTAGGGGATTGATGTGATCGGGGCTGTCACTCCGAAGGGGTCCAATGGGCATGAGTTCATTCTGGTCGCGGTAGACTATTTTACAAAGTGGGTTGAGGCCCAATCTTATGCGGTGTTGAAGGCATCACACGTTGCAAAGTTCATCAGGAACAACATCATCTGTCACTACGGGGTCCCCAACGAGATTATTTCAAATAATGGTTCCCACTTCAAGAAGGAAGTGATCGACTTGTTGGAGAAACACAACGTGGCTTTTCACAAGTCATCTACATATCGGCCACAAACCAACGAAGCAGTTGAGGCTGCCAACAAGAACATCAAGCTCATTCTGCAGAAGATGGTGGAAACCTACCGGGACTGGCCAGATAAGCTATCGTTTGCTCTTTGGGGCTACCGGACATCAATTCAAACTTCTACTGGGGCGACTCCGTATTCCTTGGTCTATGGGATGGAGGCCGTTCTGCCTATCAAGATTGAGGTTCCGTCATTACGAGTACTGGTTGAGTGTCAGATAGCCGAGGCAGAATGGCAGCAAAGCAGGTTCGAAGAACTTATGCTCTTTGATGAAAGAAGGCTAAAAGCACTGTACCATGCTCAGGGTTATCAACGACGAATTGCCAGGGCTTTTAACAAGAAGGTTAAGTCCCGGAATTTGAAAGAAGGAGATTTGGTGCTCAAAGACAACCGAACTCCCATCCACGATCCTAGGGGCAAGTTCAGACCCAATTGGACTGGTCCTTACATCATCAAGTCAATCTGATCGGGTGGAGCTGTCGTTCTAATGGACCTGTATGGCCTAGAGTTCTCTCAACCGATCAACATGGACAAGTTGAAGAAATATTTTCCCTGAGTGGCTCGTTAGGCAGAAAACCCGAAAGGGCGACCTAGGCAAAAGTTAGAGCACAGAAAATTTGAAATAATAAAAACTGAGCTCGCAAGGTTGAAAACCCAGAAAGGGCGGCCTTGGCAAAAGTTAGAGTGCAAAAGGAGAGAGTTAATACACGAGTGAACCTAAGCTGAACTACGTAAGGCTTGATTCCCATCCTTGGGATACGTAGGCAACTTCATCCTGAAGTCCAGCCATAAACACTTCCCCGATCAACTTTCTCCATGTGATCATGTTTGGTCATCTCTGTCTATTCTGCATTCAAGGGCTCGATTGTGATCTCCAGATGCAGTGCTATTCAGACTAGGGGCAACTTTCTAGTTGCTGAGATCCGGGGTTGTACATCTCAGTGATAGATCTCAGGCGTGTTCGGTTCTGATCCATATCGAAAATGGCTTTGAAAAGTTTTAATAAAAGTTGATTTTGCTCAAATTAATCTTTTCACGACTTAGACCATTTTTGGACCAAACGGAAAATTTTTAGTACCCACAACCTTCAATTACATTGATTTCAATACAGAGTTCTCCTACTCTTGAATACAAATTGAAGTTGCTTTTATTACATTCATAAAGAAAACTTGAAAGTTCTGGTTAAAGCAAATAAATCCGGGGCATATTCAGGTGTCCCTGCGTCCTCTCCCCGAGCTTGTGGAAGCCTCTGATGCCAAAGTGGGCCCTACATGTGCCTCTTCATTGAGCCAATCTATGCACTCATCAGAGAGGGTGTAACTGAAAGTGAGAGCAGGGGCTAGAAGCTCTCTCGTCCTCCGTGCTGCGGCATACCGAGCTAGCTGTGTTCCTCGAACCGGAAATGTAGCAGGGTAGCCTATCCCCTACTCCAGACAAGTCTGATCATGTCAAGCCAATCAACTGAATCCCGGGCTGGTGGGTCATACTGTAGCTTATCGCTGGTAAATTAAGCCAGGGGCAGCGCCAAGCAATGTGGTCCGCGGACAAACTGCGTATCCAGTTGTACCACCATCCCTCATCAGGGGCATCGACTAGACGTCGTTGGAAGAAATAGCTGCGAGCTGAATATGCCGGGCATGAGTCCACCACTCTCAATTTACCCATCAACCACACCTGCAGAGGGATGAAAAATGAGAGATTAAAGAATAGAGAGGTGTACGTTGAGAGAAAAAGTGAGGAAAAGGTTTTGAGAGAAAAACCGAGCCTGAGGGCCAAGTGATGTGAGCAACATATGTGAGATGGGGTGGGAAACATTACCTGCAGTAGTAGTGGACTCTCCGCGAATCTAATCGTCTCCCGGCGATGAAAAGCATCCAATCCCATCAACGTCTCAACTAAGGTCATGGCAATGCAGCTCTTGCCCTCTTTCAAGCCCTCGGTGACTTCAATCAAACGAGTGCTAAACCCACCCGAGCCTGGGGCAAGCAAGAAATGAGACAGCATGCATAAACAAAGTGCATGTCGCCGATAACCCTGCCAATGATGATCGTTGCAGTCGCTGGCATCAGAAAACTGACAAATCAGGCTCAGAATGTCCAGCTCTCTGTCGTGAATCAATGACCGAGCGTCATGCAAAGTAAGGCCGCACATCCGTCCTATGGCTTGGATGTGGCCAAACCGGAGCTGAGGCAAGATTTCTTCATCGCGCTCAGATTTCATTAAAGTTTAGAAATCCTCGAAAGTAGGACACATCTCTTGTTTGCCAAAGCTGAAGACGTGCGTCACCAGATTCCAAAACCTTGCCGCGGCATGGAGGAACGGAAAACGCAGTGGGGTGCGACTCAAAGTGAATAATGCATTTATGCCGAAGCCCCGGAAATTCAGCTTTTCCGAGCCATCCAAGTTGGCAATCCAATTTGTGAGATTTTGGACAAGAAACTCTTCCATTTGGTGCAAGAACTGAGCTAAAATGGGGAAAACTATGAAGCTGAGGCTTTTGTAGAAGATAAGGTGTTGAGTGGAAGACAGGTGTCAGCATTCTGGAGGTGCTTGCCATTTTTGGCCGATCGGCCAAAAAGAATGCCGACCGACCATCTTTTTTGGCCGATCGGCTAATAATGTTGGCCGATGGCCATTCCTTGTGGGCGATGGCCTCTCCCTTTGGCCGATGGCCTCTCCCCTTGTTCTATGAGCTGTCTATATGTTGAAGATGCTGAGAACTTGTGACTGTTTCCACTCCAAATGCCTTTCGGTGATGATTTTGCGAAGTCGCGCCTGTGTTACTGCAATTTGTTTATCGAGTTATTGTACTTTTGTTTATCGAGTTGTATTATGTTTTCTTTAAGTCTTTGTTTTCCTTATCGAGTTGTATTTACATTCGGTTAGCTTGTCAAGTTCTCTGTTTTGCTTATCGAGTTGTTTTGTCATTAGTTGGTTCACTACTTGATTAATTGCAATTCGAGTGTTTAGTTTTCAAAACAAAGTTCAATCTCATTTATATTGCTATGTAATGTGATGCGATGCGATGCGATGCATAGAATGTACAAATACAACACTTTTTCAACAAAAAAACTGTTTCATTCCATCATATTCTCTTTTGCAAAAGTACATAGTTTTGAAATAAAACCTGCCTGAGGTAGTACAATATGCTCAAACTACCAGTAAAAAGAAAAATAAAGCAAAGAAAAGAAAAGCAGCAAAATGTCTGGATCGGCGTCGGCAGCCTCATGTGTAAGAGTCCGTCCTGGTCCTCTTCTTGGACGAAGGTCCAGGATCTCCACCATCAAAGTCTGAATCTGAGTCATCTCCGGCCTCACCCTGGGACGACTCTGCCTTCGCATCGGACTCATCATCAAAGGAAGGCTCCCGCGAACTACTCGCAGCACGAGCTCGCCTGTGTCTGCCTCGGCTGTGGATAGTCATCCCCACCTGGCTCCCCCAGCCGCTCTGGCAGGCACCGAAGGTCCTGCTGGAGCACCCTCTGCGACCGATATCTAGAAAGGGGCCTGAAAAGAACAATGGGCAAACGCATCAGTTATGCTATGCAAAGTCGAGTATGAATACCGAATACAGTGTATGAGTACAGTGTATGAATGCCCTGGGCAATACTGTGAGTAGTATATGAATGCTATGAGTACAGTGCATCAGTGCTGCGAACAATATGTGAGTACAGTGTGTCAGTGCCGTGAGTGGTATGTGAGTGCTGTGTGTCAAGTGCCATATCGATAATGTGATGTATCAGATCAGTACGGAACAGAATGTGCAGAGTCTTGAGACCGAGCTTGAAAGAACTCACCGGGATGCCGTAAATGGTCAACAGGTCGATGCTCCTCTGCAGCATCCCCATCACTGAGGCTGTCAGCTCCAAAGACTGACTAGTGTACTCGATGGAAGCCTGCAAAAGTGTTGAAATTATTAGTATTTTGTGGGATGTTAAATGAAATGAAATGACTGTACAAAATGCAAAATAAAGCACATACCAGGATCGAGCCACGAACTCCGAAAAGCTCATGATCAGCCGAAGGAGGAGCGATGGGTATCTGATAAGTCTCCCCACCCTGTCCTCGGCATGTCATGGTAGTGGGCAGGGTTGGCCACTCTACTCCTTGTCCCCTCCGGGACCCACTCCTGCTACGGGCCTATGCCGTCCTCGATGCTCCCGCTCCTGCCGTTGGCGCTGTAGGCCTCTCTCTCTCGACTCGGCGAGCACTGGTCAGAGGCCGCATCAGATAAGCCTGGATAAACTTGGTGTAGTCGCCCTCGCCTCTGAAGGGGTTAGAATCCCAGCCTATCGTGAAATCCATCATCTCCTCCAAGGTGTACCTCTCGGTATGCCTCATACAGGTAGGAGGTGGACTCGAAACTATCTACTCCAGTAAGCTGAGGGTCTGGCGCAGGAAGCGCTCACCCAGGTACCAAACTCGGCAGACAGGACCCTCCAACAGAATCCTGAACCGGGTAGTCTCCCGAGCACCTGCATACTGCTCCCTCACTGCGTCAGGCAACGGAGCCCAGGGCTACCAAGTGATCTACAAATAATGGGATATACAGTTTGTTATCTACTGTTGAAAGTACAATGTAAAGTGAAGCTTAAATGAACTGTAAAGTTTGAAATACCTTTGCAGCGGCGATGGTGTCGAAGTATTTGTGGAAAAACAGGAAGGATTCCCGTGGCCTCCGCTCGCATCTCACGTCATAGCGATGAGAATATGGAACACCGAGGGAGATCTCCACATCCGGCACTAGGGCAAGCCTCGAAAAGTAGGCATACACCCACAACTATGGACTGTAATAGGGCAAATATGAGTATGCTTATCAGATAAAACAGAAATCAGAGAATGGTGTGCAGTGTATTGTGCGGCATGTGAAGTGTATTGTGCAGTGTGTGCACTGTACAGCCAGTGTAAAGTAGATTGCGTGTGCACAGTGTGTGTGGTGTACAGATAGTGTAAAGCAAAACTGTAAAAACAAAAAGGGAAAATGTACCTCCTAGGCTCGCCAATAACCTCCGAGCAAGTGTCCGCTGCGGCAGGAGTATGAGCTCATATATCTGTAGAGCGTGGCTAAGCCTGTGCCACCCCAGGCGTAGCGCCGAATCTTGGTCACGTCCACCAGTACGCTCAGTAGATAAAGGGAAACAGTGTTCACCCAGTCGGTGAAAAGGGTGGTGCCCAACAAAAACATGATGAAGCCCCAAGTATACTACTCCACCTCTTCACGGGTCATGGGCCCCTGCACTCTAAAATGGTCCTCGAACCAAGAATACCTCACAAACCCCGGCCGGGAGAGAGGTGGCCGAGAGCCAAGCAGGTAGATCTGGGCAGCGTCCCACTCATTCATGTTAGTGTCAAAGGGAATTGGATCACCCCCTACTCCGATGCCGGTGAGCATCGAGAAGTCGAAGGGAGTCATTGTCATCTCTCCTGTAGTGGAAAGGTGGAAGGAGTCGGTGGTGTCCCACCACCTCTCCACCTACTCGCAGTGAGGCGCGAGAGTCCCATGCAAAAGGTGCCGAAGCTAGCCTGATCAACGACATGGCGAACTGCGTCGGGCAACTCCATGTACCAACCGCGGGCAATGGTGTTCCTATACCCCCAGAAGGCATGGGAATCTCCTTGTGTTCAAAGACAAACGGATGCGAAGCAGTATTAGATATACAGTGTTTGAAAGCGTTCAAAGTTGATGAAAATGCAGTGTGTGTGCATGTGTTCAAGTTTAAACAGATATTGCGTGTGGGTGTGCTCACGGTGAACTACGCATATGATGTATCAGTGTGTTTGGATTATTCAGTTATAGAGTAGTATCAGCTATGCAAGATATCTGATCTACATTACAGAAAATAAAAGAGGAGAAGAGTATACGTCAACGGTGCCGAAGGATAGGTGTGACTCTGGCTCGCATAGCAAGAGCTCCATTGGTGCGCCCCGTACGTAGCTCCTGAACTGGTGGATGCTATCAGGAGACAATATGTAAATCGCCGGCCGGTATGTCGCCGGGTCGAACGGTCGAACGCTCAATGGCAAAAGCTCGACCTCAGGGTCCATGTCCATCTTCGGGGGAGTCCCACCTCGTGGAATGTCGTCCGCCATCTCAAAAAGGGTGCAAAAATGGCCGAGGATGTGAAAAATGGGCAAGAATGCCAAAAGTCAACCCGAGGGGTGAAAAATGGGAGAAAAGGTCGGGGTGTGGGAAAAGGCACAAAGATCGAGGGAAACTCGGGGGGAAACAAACCCCAAGTGAAGGAAATCAAGAATGTGGCGTTGAAATCGAGTTTTGTTCGGTTTAAAGTGTCTAAAACGAAGAGGGTTTCGCGAATCGAACAATGTAAAAGGCTCGAAAATGGGAGAAAAACAAGGATCGAAGCTATGAAAATGACCTAGAGAGGTAGGGAAATGATTTTCGTGATTTTCGAGCTTGAGGAAGTGAGGAAATAGGGTTTAAGCCCCTATATTTAAAGACCCGAGGTGAATGGACAAAACTACCCTGAAATTGCCATTTTTGGCCGATCGGCCAAATTGTTAGCTGATCGGCTAAATATTTGGCCAATAAGATCTTTTTATGGCCGATGGATGGCCGATGGCCTCCCCTTGTGGACGATGCACCTCCAATGTTCTTTTTTGGGTCAGTTGTGTTGATTGGTACCCTTATCTCTCAAGGAAGTGCAAGAAAATACACTTTTGAAGCTTAACCGACCTTCATGTTGACCTCAAACCGTGTCTTCCGTGTACGGCACTCAATATGCGCGAGGTGTATCCTTTTTCGTATCCTTTTGTATATTGCGAGATTCGAAAATCGCTTTGAATACCTTGCATTACAATATTTTGTCATGTTTGTAATAAGCGCGCTTGTTATGCATCTTTTCGCTCTTGCATTGAGCCTACTTCGTCTTGCTTTGGAGTTGCATCTCAACGTCGTGAATAACATGCCTTTATCATGCTTCCGTTGAATATGTGCCTCTCTTTGTTCTTACATTGTTACACACATTGTATGCATTGTCACGTATGCTTTACTTACATGTGTTTATGTGTTTCCTCACATTGTTACACACATTGTATGCGTTGTCGTGTATGCTTTACTTACATGTGCTTATGCACCTTCTTGCATTGTTACACACATTGTATTCGTTGTCGCGTATCCTTTACTTACATGTGTTTATGTTTTTTCTCGCATTGTTACACACATTGTATGCGTTGTCACGTATGCTTTACTTACATGTGTTTATGCACCGTTCTCGCATTGTTACACATTGTATACGTTGCCGCGTATGCTTTACTACATGTGTTTATGCACCCTTCTTGCATTGTCACACACATTGTATGCGTTGTCGCGTATGCGTTACTTACATGTGTTTATGCACCCATTAATTGCATTATTATGCAACCCACTCGGCTTGCATTGTCGCGCATGCACTCCTCGCGTTGTTATGCTTGTTTCAATTGCATTGTTATGCATCCCACTCACTTGCGTTGTCACGCATGTCTTACTTGCATTGTCATGCTTGTTTCAATTGCATTGTTATGCATCCCACTCACTTGCGTTGTCACGCATGTCTTACTTGCATTGTCATGCTTGTTTCAATTGCATTGTTATGCATCCCACTCGGCTTGCGTTGTCGCGCATGCCCTCCTCGCATTGTTATGCTTGCTTCAAATTGCATTGTTATGCATCCCACTCACTTGCGTTGTCACGCATGTCTTACTTGCATTGTCATGCTTGTTTCAATTGCATCGTTATGCATCCCACTCAGCTTGCATTGTCGCGCATGCCCTCCTCACATTGTTATGCTTGCTTCAAATTGCATTGTTATGCACCCCTCACTTGCGTTGTCGCGCATGTTTTACTTGCATTGTCATGCTTGTTTCAGTCGCATTGTTACGCACCACCTTAAATGTGTTGCCGCTCACACTTGTCGCATTGTCATGCACACCTTACTTGCATTGTTATGCACCCCTTTCTTGCATTGTTATGCGTACACCTAGGTTGCATTGTCATGCACCCCTTCACTTGCGTTGTCACGCACTTTTCACTTGCATTGCTAAGCATATTTCTAACTATATGGTACCTGTTGAGTTTCTTTCTTTTGCAGGCACGATATTGTATGTATGGTTCATTTAAAGTTGGTGAAACTGAACGATATTGTATGTACGGTTCTTTTAAGAGAAGTTCAGGTTCAGCTCGACTGGTACCCTTCTCCACTCGCGTTTGGCATGCGTTTGGAAGTATCTCGTTCCTCTCGCGTTTGGCACGCGTCTAGATGACTGCGCTTTCTTGCACAGTCCTTTCCTCTCCTGCGTGTGATACACTGAGAGATGTTGTGTTTGAGGCTCCGGGTGTCCTCGGTAGTTGCTTTTAGTCTTCTCGGCGTGAGACGCAGTGAGAATTGCATAATTTTCTTACATCCTTTCTGTCGGAGTGTGTAGGACCATTCTTTCTTATTCGCTTGCTTAAAATGTTGTATTTGTTTTGCATAAATGCTTCATTACAGCTCTCTTTGTATGATCATAAGTTATGCTCGACATTGTGCATGTCATTTGAATCTTGCCCCTGCCTGCGGGCGCATATCTTCGTTATCTTGTATGTTTGTCTGAGTCTTCGGCCTTGTCAAAAATGGGTTGTCTCTGGGCTTTGACATTCACTCCTGTCATCTTATGACTTTCGAGTTCTGTCAAAGAGGGGCAACTATAGACACCCCATTTTTGACCGTCCTCAAGACTTGGATGTCATCGTTTGAACACTCGATGATCATCCATGCTCGTGTTCGTTTTGAGTTCCCGAAGGTCTCGGCTGCGCGCCTTGCCTTAGGATCTCTCAACTTGTCTGTTTTGTGCTTGGTTGTGGACCAAGGACTTGTGGTTTTGCTTCTAAGAGAAGAGCGTGGCTTGTTGGCCATCCCCTCAACCCATCGGCTAAGGCATGATGCCATCAACCATGTTTTCTTGCCATCGGCCAAAACTGGTGGCCGATCTGCACTTTTTTTGGTCGGTCGACACTTTGTTTGGTCGATTGGCCATATTTTTTAGCCGAGACCTTTCCATCTTCTTTTTGCAGATATTTTCTACCAGCTGTGACAGTTGGTATTCACAATTCCCATCATCTATACACGTGTATGGAGGGATTTGCTTCAAGACACAAGCTTGTTGAACAAGCTTGAGAATTGAATTTCTACAAGAAGGGAGCCTCCCCTCCCTTTCCATAGGTTCTGAAAATTGCATACACAAGTTCTATATCTCTCTCTCTATATATTTTACCTCTCTCTCTTATTTTTCCTTTGTTTGTGCCCAAAAGTGTGATTTCTTGATACTATTGCACACAAACACCTTGCAATACACCATCCTTTTGTTGCTGGGGTACTAGGGAGTTGGTTTTGGTGTTCTTGGGTTGGTTTGAACTCAGAAAAGTTGCTGGAGTTGTGTTCTTGAAGGTGTTCTTCAAGGGTGAGTAAACTACCTTTTAATCCCCCATTCTTGCTTATGCTTTTAGACCTACTTGTATATTGTTTTAAGCTTAGCTCTAAACTGTAAAAAGTTCTGATTTTTCATGCTTGTGAAGTTTGTTTAAGGTCATTTACAACCCCCTCTTAGACTTTGTTTGGCCTTATTTTATGCCTTTCTTTTTAGGCTTTGGAACCATCTTGTTTTGACCTTCTCACAACTGAAATCCAGAGGATTTTCAGTGGTGGAGAAGTGGTTTTGGAGTCTTGAATAGGAGAGGGACACCCCCCTCTCCTTGTGTCTCATTTGCTAGTATAAATGGCTTATATTGGTAGTATGTTTGCTTAGCATGTTTTGGCTTCATTTCAGCAAGTATTTTGTGTTATTTGGCCATGATATACCTCTGTTTTAAGTTGGTTTGATAGCCTCTTACATGCATCATACACTTGTCTTGCAATCCTCTCATTTGCCTTAACATGCATCATGCATTTGGACCATCATGCTTGCATATTTGGGCTTAACTCAAAGGAACTTTTAGCAAAGTTTTACCATGTTTAAGCTCTGTTTGGTGTTGTTTTAGTCATGCATGCATTGTTTTGTATAGCCTTGGTTCAATCTAGCTTGTTGGCTTTGAGTGTCCAAGTCATTAGCATGCATAGCTTCAACCATTTTCATGATTTGGCATCATTTCATATGTGATTTCAGTCCATGTGGTGTAGCCATACACTTGAATTTTTCATCCTTTTAATGCTTTGAAGAGTTGGTGTTTTATGCCTCTTGAATGGATCATTGTACATGCCTCTATGTTTAGGTCTTTAGGATGCCATCTTAGTGGATTTTTGGGCTTATTTTGACATGTCATAACTCTATTTTTCATTGGTTAAGTCATGCCATGCTTGGTTGTAATAGGTGTAATGTAACACCCCTTGTTAGCTTTACATACCTCATGCCTTTTGGACTTTTGTTGGCTTGTTTTAGCTTTGGCCCTTGCATGTTTTAGACTCTTTTTAGCATGATCTAGGACTTTTTTGGTTGTCCTTGGCTCTTTGGGCTTGATTCATTTGGCCTTAGTACAAGCTCTTTCGCTAGACTTAAGCCTTGAGCTTCCTTGCATGTTATGCTTGACTTGTTTATGTGATTTGGCATCATTCTTAGCATCATTTCAGAGCATGTAATGTTGTCACATTTGCATGCTTTTCGCTCTTTAAGTGCTCTTGAGAGTTGTCCTATTTATGCCTTAATTCTTGGGCCAATTGATATGCATGCTTGTATGTACATTTCATACCATTGTTTCATCATTTTGGCCACTAATTTGGGCATGGTTGAGGTCTGCCCATTTCAATTTAAGTCCATCTTCTCATGTTGTTGCATGCTTGACATGTTGCAAGTTGTTGCATGCTTGCATGTTTGTATGTCTAGGTTGCATTTTGCATGCTTGCTAGTTTGTATTTTGTCACATGCTTGTTTAGGTTGCATTGCATTTAGCATGCTTGTTACCTTAGCCTTGTGTACATGTTTGAGTCGTATTGCATTTGGCATGCTTACATTGCATTGGATAGCTTTTCCATGTTGTATGCATTGCATTGTGTTTGGTTTGGGGTGTCAAACCAAACACGAGGACCGAGGGACGTTTTGTACTTGAAGTGACGAAACGTGCCTCAATCCTCAGTCGTCGACACTCTTGATCCAACATGATAGAGTGTGAGGCATTCATGTGTTTTGTGCATTTCATTCACATTGAATTGTGTGACTCGGCCTCTTTGGCCATCATGCATCGAAAAGCGTGATTGATGGCTCGAGAGTCGAACACTGCACTGCTTTGAGTCCCAAACATGATAAGGGGTGTAGTTGCACAACATTTTCTTGCAAATGTATTGCCATGCCCTTGTTTGTCCTCTGTTGTAGCAACAGGAGCAGTCTGCAGGAAGGGATAGCCGATCGGCTATCTTCAGTGCCGATCGGCTAACAATCTTTGGCCGATGGACTAAAAAGTGGTGGATGACCCTTTTCCCTTGGCCGATGGCCATATATTTTGGCCGATGGCCTCTCAGCATGACCATGAGGTGGTTCAGAAGCATCACAAGAATTTTCACAATTTTCAGAGGGGCATAAGTATGCAAACAGAGGCAACATGGGGCATGGCAACGGGTTTCCGAGCGAGGGAATCGAGCATGCATCATTCAATCATTCTGAGGCAGAGCTGTGGCAGCCACTTTAGTTTCATACTTAGCCTGTTTTGTAACTTAATTAATTTGCTTAATTAATTAAGGCTTTGTAATAATTAATTAGCTAGGACAGTTAGTTAGTTAGTTGGTTTGTATTATTTATTCGGACCCTCTGTCGAGAGGGCACAATTGTGTAATAAGTGTGCGTGAGTGTGTGAATGTCTTCCAACCCCACGTCTTTCTCCCTTTTACTTAACCGCTTACGATGGTTAGTTCTAGGTCATGTTTCAATTAGCATACTTATGATAGCATGTTTGCATACATTCATTCGTATTGCATGCACCGGGCTCGGCGCATCATACTAACTGCATTGTATTTCAATCCCTACTTGAATACATGATTATTAAAAGTGCATTTCACATGACATTTTAGAATAGCCGAGACTATTTCTAGTTGCATTTTGCATGTGTTGCATTAGCCATCTTAACATAGCTAGGATCGTGCATTGATTACTAACTAGCTATTGTTTTGGCTCGGAGTACTAGGTAAGCTTTTATGCTTTAGCATCTTGCATGAGTGTGAGTGTTAACATGACAACATGCTTACCATGAGGCTAACTGCTTATGTGTTTAACTACCTGAATGCCTATGGATGAAGGTTGGATTACTTGAATTGGAACAATTCATTGAAATGTGAGTTTTAAGCCCACTTGAGAGTGGCAAAATCATGTTTTTCTAAGCCCACTTGAGGCTGGCAAATCCACGTCTTAGCCTACTTGCGAGTAGCACCTTCAAACCATTTTCAAACAAACGTGAGATGTTTTATTCCATCTTAGGCGATCTAGTCTATACTTGTGTGTTGTGCGCATCACATAGTAATTATTGGCTAATAACCGGAACAAGAACGCATGTGTTTTCAAAAACAAGATATCATGTTAGTAAAGGCCGATCTTTGATCGGACGAGCGGGGGTGCTCATTGCATGACCTTTCCCTCTCGTACCCAAGTTCCCGAGCCGAGGCAACTTTGGTGACGATGGACACATGGCCTTAGGCACGAGTCAGGATTTCCTAAATTTTCCAAAACAAAAACATTTAGGTGGCGACTCTGTATTTGGCAAAGCAATCCATGTTTGGTACTTTTTTATAAAAATCAGTTTTTCAAAACGATTTGCCAGATTTGGACTCTTTGGTGATTTATCGATCTTGCATTCCACTTTGTGAGATTAGATTCAGAACCGTGACATTGAGTCCGAACTGTAGTAGCTAAAGAACAAAACGGATTTCATGTCTTTGCGCGTGGAGCCGTGACATTCGGGCACGTCTACAGGGTGCTTGAAACGTGTTTAGAATTTTCAGTTGAAGGTTGGAAGCAAAATGAATCTGACTGGGTGATTTGGATTTTTAGGTAAGTCTGAATGGGGGTTTTGGGGCTGTATTGATTTGTAGATGATGGGGAATTAAGTTACTTAGAGTTTGTTGTTGCATTGCCGAGCAAAGAGTTTGCTTTTGAATATAGATTTTTTTGGCTACTTCCCATGAGCAAAGCAAATGGATCCAAAAAGTTAGTTTCATATTTTGCTTATGGAAGGATTTGAATAGTTGGAGCTATTTCATGTTTCATTTTTTTCATTTTTTGCAATTACTGGTCATAGCATTTTAGTGCACCATGTTAACTATAACAATTCCGGTTTAGACCCAACCCGTTTATTGTTTTGGGATTCGAGATTTCTATCTTGAATGGTTGTTCATAACTTTATTCATCTTATTCCTTGTTGAGTTTCGTTATTGGAGTGTCGTTGTTGTGTTCAGAACAGGTTGGGAGCCCATTTTTCGAAGGAGACTTTGCGTAGGTTTCGGTCAGTTTGCTTGAGAGGTCTCACTTATTGTGTTTGGTCACTCGAGCGGTGTTCTGGCCGCTCGAGCAGTCTGCGCGTATATCACTCCGTAAAAGTCTCTTTTTGGATCACTTTTTCGTTTCTCTCTCTAAACATTTCTAAAACGTAGATCTACTATCTCTCTCTCTCTAAAACTCACCTTTAAACCTCAAATACACCCTCACCCTTTGATCTCTACACCTTTGTCTTTTGGATAAAAGATAGAGTCCGTCGAGGGCTTCGTTTTAATTGGAAAAGTTCGTGCTTTCGTCAGCATTGAATATTGGGAATTTTGGGCTTTCTCCTCTTTCAGAGTTGAGGTGGGGATTTTGTTAATGGTGTGCATATTGTTTAGCTTCGTTATCTATTTTTCTTGTTAGTTATAGGTTCTTGAAAAAGTAGTTTTGGATATGTATTTATTGATGCACAAATTTGGGGAAAAGACTTCTTTTTGGTTATGGTTTGGGATAGTGGTTATTGTGTTATAAGTTTTTGAAGAAAATTGGGCTTTGAAGGGTTTCTCAAAAGTTAATAAAAGAATTAGGATTTTGGGTGTTCTTTCTATGGAAAAAGAAGAAAATAGAATGGTTGTAGGATTTTAATTGAAATGAAGTTTGATTGAGAAATGTTTGAATTATTAGAAAATTGTAGACACCCCATTTTTAACCGTCTTCAAGACTTAGTTGTGCTTGCGGGTACATCCAACAACTAGTTCGATTGCTCGTCGAGTAATCGAATGTCGCGGCGGAACGTCACAGGTTTGAGCTTTCCAAACCCTATATCCTTTTTGCCCTTTTTTTGGACCATGTATTGGCCCTTCCAGCTTGATTCTCTTGGTGCACTGTCGGCCCCATTTTGGCCCTGTCGGCCGTGCATTTATGTAGACGTGCCTGTGGGCCTCATGCAACAGTTCGGACTCAGATTTTCACGGTTCTTAATCTAATCTCACAATGTGCAATGTGAGATTGATAAATCACCAAAGAGTCCAAATCCGGCAAATCATTTTGAAAAACAGATTTTTAGAAAGAAGTGCCAAACATGGACTGCTTTGCCAGATACAGAGTCGCCACCTAAATGTTTTATTTTGGGGGAATTTAGGAAACCCTGACTCGTGCCTAAGGCCATGTGTCTGTCATCACCAAAGTTGCCTCGGCTCAGGAACTTGGGTAAGATTGGGGAAGGTCAGCTATGAGCACCCCTACTCGCCCGATCCGAAGATCGGCCTGTACTAAGCATGATATTTTGTTTTGAAAACATATGTGTTCTTATTCCAGTTAATTAGCTAGAATTTACTATGTGATGTGCACAACACACAAGTATAGACTAGATCGCCTAATTTGGAACAAAGCATCGCATATCCATTTTTTTTGAAAAATGGTTTGAGGTTTGCTACTCGCAAGTAGGCTAAAACACGGGTTTCGACGAATTATTCCAATTCGAAAAACCCAACCTTCACCCACGGGCATTCAGGCAGTAAATCAACTAAGCAATTAGCCTCATGGCAAGCATGCTTTCATGTTAACACTTACACACATGCAATATGCTAAAGCATAAATGCTCACCTAGTACTCCGAGCCAAAGACAGAAGCTAGTTAGTAATCAAATGCATGATCCTGGCTCATGTTAAGATGGCTAATGCATCGCAGGGAAAAATGCAACTAAAATAGGCTCGACTAATCTAAAATGGCATATGAGATGCACAGATAACATGTATTCAATTTGTAATTGAAATACTATGCAGTTAGTATGATGTCCCGAGCCCGGTGCATGTAATACAAATGAATGAATGCATGCATGCATAGGATAAGGTACGCTAAACCAAACATGCCCTAATACTAACCACCAAAAGCAGGTAAGTAAAAGGGAGAAAGAAGTAGGGGTTGGAAGGCATGCATCACACACACGCACACTTATTACACAATTGTGCCCTCTCTCGGAGGGACCGAAAGAATAATACAAATTAATTAACCTACAAGCTAATTAAATATTTACAACACTTAACTAACTAACGAATCAATTAAGCTAAGGAAAGCAGTAAAGAGGCCTCGGGAAGAGGGATGAATGCATGCATGCTCGATTCTACCTGGAAATCCATCGCTATACTCTTACTTCCTCTGTTTGCACTATTTTTCTTCTCTGGAGACTGCACAAGTCCCAAGGATGCTTCTAAAATACTCCCTAAGGGTTGCGGGATGCCACCGGCCAAGAGGAATGGTCACCGGCCATGGAAAAGTGGTCATTGACCGTAAATGTAGCTCTCAGCCAGAGATTTGTGGTCGGCCGGCACTCAATGTGGTCGGTCGGCCATATATGCCTGCAGAATCCTGTTTTTGCAGCAACAGAGGGCAAACAAGACATGGCAATGCATTTCAAAGCAAATGTTTGCACAACCAACCTCCCTATCATGTCATGAACTCAAGGGAGTTTGGCTCTCGACCTTCGGGCCACCAATCACATATTTCAATGCATGATGGTCTGAGGTGTCTAGTTGTACATTTGATGTCAAATGAAATGCGTACAAACACACGAGGGACCCAACCTCTATTATGCTCAATCAAGAGGCAAGGCATGCATGCTCAATGCAATGCAACCTAGGCATGGAAGCTAAGTTTGCACCATGAAAGTGTGAACAAGCATGTGACAAGATACAAACATGTAACAACATGTTAAGTGACTAAAAAAGAGAATGCATGCCAAATGCATTACAACCTAAGCATGCAACAACATGTCATGGATTAAATACACAACGAGGCACAATTGAACTAGCATGCTACAGCATGTAATTCACTAAACATGCAACAAGTATGTGACAACATACTAGGCAAGCATGCAACAACAGGCGGGGATGGTCTTAAACTAATATGGGCAGCTCTCAAATAATCCCAAATTAGTGGCCAAAATGCTAAGAACATGAAGGCAAATTTACATACAAACATGCATGCATACATGGTCCAATACTTAGCATAAAGAAGCAACTTTAAGTACACTTAAAAGGGATGAACATGGACATATGGCAAGCATTGATAAACTCTGAAATCATGTTAAGGATGGTGCCAAACCAACCAAACCATGTAAGTAAGGCATGCAACACGGTCCAAAACTCAAGGCTAGCCAAGGGGCTCAAGCCATGACCATGTCAACCAAGCCTCAAAGGGCCAAAGGGACTCAAAATAGTCCCGAGGCAGACCAAAATAAGGCCAAATACACACTTAGATGGCATCTAAATGATCTAAACATGGAAGCATGCACAAAGGTCCAAACATAGAACATAAAACACAAACTAACCAAAGCATGGAATAGGTGATAAATGCAAGTATTTGAGCATGCTATATGGACTGAAATATCATTATAAGTGATGCCAAACCACTGAAATGATGCAAGTAGAGCATGCTAGAGAATCCAATACTCAAAGCCTACAAGCTAGATTGCATGGTAGCTATACAAAGCAAGTCATGAATGACCCAAACAACCAAAATCAGACCTAAAGTATGCTAAAACATGCATAAAAACTTCAAGGAGTCAAGCCAAAATCATGCTAGAAAGACATGTTACAACATGATGCATGTTAAGGCCAAAACATGGGATTACAAGATAAGTGTATGAAGCATACATGGCATGTCTAAACCAACTTGAAACAGAGGTATAACATTGCAAAACAAAGCCTAATACCTACTGAAATGAAGCTAAAGCAAGCTAGGCATACAAGCTACAACACAAGCCACTTAGGCTAGCATCAAAGACAACATGAAGAGGGGACAACCCTCTCCCATTTAGGACCTCAAAACTACCTCTCCACCACTGAAAATCCTCTGGGTTTCAGTGGTAGAGAGGTCATGCAAAGCTCAAAATAATGGCCAAAAGTTATGGCCTTAAACAAGGCCTAACAAGGCCTTAGAGGAGGGAAACAACCCCAAACCTCAAAGAGACCTTAAACAAAGATCAAAAGTAGGTAAAAAGAAAACTTTTCTTAGTTTATAGATAAGCTTAAAAATAGATGCAAGATAGGTTAAAAGCCTATGCAAAAATGGGGAATAAAGGGAATAGTTCTCACCCTTGTAGACCTTCATCAAGAAGACCACTCCAGCACCTTCCTTGGGTCAAAACCAGCTCAAAAACTTCAAGAAAAACCCTTTGGCACCTCAAGAACCAAGGTATGGTGTAATACTATGTGTCTTAGTGCAAAACTAAGAACAAAACACCTTTTAGCACACATAAATCAAAAGGAGAGGGAGATATAGAGATAGATAGATATAGGATTCTCTAACCCTAATCTCAGACCTCTGGAACTTTTTGGAACCCTTGAGGAGGGAGGAGAAGCGCTCCCTTTATAGGAATTCCAATCTTGCAAAGCTTACAAAACAAGCTAAGCAAGAAGGAAATCCTTCCATACACGTGTATGGAGGGAGGGCATTGCGGATGCCAGCTATCACAGCTAGCATAAAATATCTACCAAAAGCAGATGAACAGTGGTCGGCCAGCCAAAAATGACAAATTGACCAAAACAATGGTCGGCCGACCATACAGAGTGCCGACCAGCCATCACCAATGGCCGGTAGTAACAAAACAGGGCCGGTGGCCTCAAGCCATGGCCGGTGAGGTGTGGGGATGGCCAACAAGCCATTACCTGCCCTCAGAAGCAAAACAACAAGTGTTTGGTGCAAAACCAAACACAAAACAAGCAAGTCGAGAGATCCTAAGCCAAGGCGCGTAGCCGAGACCTCCGAGAACTCAAAACGAACACGAACATGGATGATCACCGAGTGTTCAAACGGTGACGTCCAAGTCTTGAGGACGGTCAAAAATGGGGTGTCTACAATTTGTTACTGCCGGCCATTGATGAAGCCTATCGGCCATCAATGAGCCACTGCCGGGCACTGCTGATGGCCGGTAGAACCCTTGTCTCAGCAGGTTTCACACCAGATCTTTTGAGCCAGCTGGTTTTCACTCATTTCCCCTCCATACACGTGTATGGAGGGATGAAGCTCTTGTCAAGCTTGTTTAACAACCTTCTCATTGTTTTTCTTCTATATAAGGAGAGGCCCTCTCTCCTTAGCAGAAGTTCAGCCATTTTAGAGAAGAAAGACCTCTCTCTCTCTATATTTCTCATTTTCTCTCTCTATATTGCATAGAATGGTGTTCTAAAGTCCATTTTCCTTGCACTTTTACACTACAACACATAGAGATACACCACCATCTTTGGGCTGAGGTTCTTGGGAGTGTTACTTGAGCTCTGAAACTTGGTTTTTGGCCCCTGAGGTTGCTGGTTTCGAAGTTAATCTTCAAGGGTGAGTATATTTCCCATTTTAGCATTTATTTGTACCTCATTTTGGCCATCCTTGCATATTGTTTTAGGCCTTGCTTTCAACTGAAAAAAGTTCTGTATTTGAGTGCTTTTGATGATTGTTTCAGGTCTTCTTGGTGTTAAGGGTCCACAACCCTCTTGTTTGCCTTGTTTGGCCTTGTTTTGTACCATGCTTTAAGGCCTTCGAGATAGTCTTGGTTTAGCCTTTTAGCCACTAAAATCCAGTGGATTTTCAGTGGTAGCCTAAAATCAGAGGGGGGTGACCCCCTCTCTTTTTGTTTTGTTTGCATGAGTTTTTGGCCTATCAAAGGAGCATGTATCCCTATACTTTTGAGGCTTGGTTCAGACCCTTTTTTGTGACTTTTAAGACTTGCCTTGACTCTGTCCATGGCTAGTTTGGTCATCTTTTGCATGCTTCTTATATGTGCAGTGTAATCCCATTTGTGGCTCATCAAAGTAGCATGTTTGCATAGCTTATGTTGAGTCCATTTCAGCATGTTTTGGTGATGTTTTGCCATGAAATAGCTCTGTCTAAAGTTGGTTTGGTCATCTTTTGCATGCTCCATATACTTGCAGAACAAATCTTGCTTACTAGCCTTATGTGCATATTGATTTGACTCATCATTCCAGCATATTTTGGCTTTGCTCCAACATGATTTTATTTTTATTTTAGATTGTTCTAGGACTATTTTGGGCTGCCATGGTTATATCACTCATGTTTTGTATAGCTATAGTGTAAATGCTTTGGCTAGCCTTGGGTTTTGAGGCCCCTACCATGCCATACATGTGATGTTTGCATACTTTGCCATCATTTCGAATGTTATTTCAGTCCATGAAATTTGGCCATACACCTGCATTTGACATGCTTTAAATGCCTTGAAGAGTTTGTGTTTTATGCCTCGTGAATGGATCATTGTGCATGCCATTAAGCCTAGGCCTTTGGGTCATCATATCAGTGTATTTTGGGTCTTGTTATACCATGATGTAACTCTATTTTATGTTGTCCAAGTCATGCCATGTTTGGTTTTAATAGGTGTAATGTAATACCCCTTTTGTAGCCTTGCATGCTCCATGTTTTTGACCTTTGTTCTAGCTTGTATTGGCTAGGTTCAAGCATGTTTTTAGTCTCACCTTGACCTGCCTAGGGATTGTTTTAGGTGCCCTTAGTCCTTCGGGGCTTGCCTTGCATGGCCATGGTTTAAGTCCCTTTGTTGGCTTCGTACTTTGAGCTTTCTTGCATGCTATGTTTGACTTGTTTGGGTGGTTTGGCGTCACTCCTTGGATGATTTCAGAGATTACCTCATTGCCACATTATCATGATTATCACTCTTTGCTCATGTTTGAGAGTTGTGTCCTTATGCTTTAATTCTTGGGCTAATGCATTGTGCATGCATACCTTGCTTTTGTGCCATCATTCCAACACTTTTGGCCACTGATTTAGGGCATGACTGAGGTCTACCCCCTTTTTGGTTTAAGTCCATTTGACATGTCCACTTGCATGTTGCTTGTATGCGTATTTCACATTGCATTAAGTATGCCATATAGTTGCATGTTTGCATGCTTAAGTCATATTGTATGTTTGCTTGCTTGAGTCGCATTGTGTATGCCATGCTTGTGTTGCATTGTCGTTTGGATTAAGTGTTAATCCGAGAACGAGGAATGAGGGGCGTTTCATACTTCAAGTGATGAAACGTGTCTCAATTCTCGGTCGCCGATGCTCTTGATGAACCATGATAGAGTTCTAGGAACTTATGTGTTTTTCTTGCGCATTCATTTCTCATTGATTTGCACAAGTCGGATCTTCGGCCATCATGCACCAGAATGCGTGATTGATGGTCGTGGATCCAATTATGCCTCTCCCTTGATGTTTCGAGGTGATATGGGGTGGCATAGTGCATACATACCCTTGGGAGACCCCCCCCCTCTTTTCTCTATTTTGTGCTCTGCTGCAGCTTGGTGTCCCAGCACATTAATGGCCGACAGTGCCTTGCAGATGGCCGGTAGTCCTTCATTCTTGGTTGGCAGTGCCCACTCTTGGCCGGCAGGATGGTCGGCAGTGGCTCCCTATGGCCGGCAGGCCACTGATGTATTTCCCAGACTGGTTTTGGTAAGGTTCAGCAGGAATTCCTTGAGGACACCCTGCAGACAGAGCCTCAAGAGAGCAAACTAGAAGGCTTTTCGGGGCGATAACCGAGCATGCATCCTCTTCTCCCCCAACCAGAGCTGGAACAAAATTGTTTACTGTTTTCCTTAATTGTTAGTTAGCATTTGGTTTTGTAATTTAATTAGTTAATTTGTTAATTAATTAAGTTTTGTAATAATTAGTTGTAGCTAGTTATTCATTTGGTTATGTAATAATTAATTAGCTTGTCAGTTAGTTAATTGGTTGGCATGTATTATTTATTCGGACCCTCTGTCGAGAGGGCAAAATTGTTGTAATAAGTGTGCGTGCGTGTGTGCATGTCTTCCAATCCCACGTCTTTCTCCCTTTTACTTAACCGCTTACAATGGTTAGTTCTAGGGCATATTTTCAATTAGCATCCTTATGCTTTGCATGCGTGCATCCATTCATCTATATTGCATGCACTGGGCTCGACGCAACATACTAACTGCATCATATTTCGATTCCAATTTGAATACATGATTATTAATTGCTGCATCTCACATGCCATTTTAGAATAGCCAAGCCTATTTCTAGTTACGTTTTGCATGTGTTGCATTAGCCATCTTAACATAAACTAGGATCATGCATTGATTACTAACTAGTTTCTGTTTTGGCTCGGAGTACACTGTGAGTGTTTACGCTTTAGCATACTGCATGTGTGTGAGTGTTGCCATGATAGTATACTTGCCATGAGGCTATTTGCTTAATTGATATAACTGCCTGAATGCTTGTGGGTGAAGGTTGGATTACTTGAATTGGAACAATTCATCAAATCCGCATTTTAGCCTACTTACGAGTAGCAAACTTCAAACCATTTTCCAAACAAACGGATATGCAATGCTTTGGTCCAAATTAGGCGATCTAGTCTATACTTGTTTTGCTGTGCGCATCACATAGTAATTCTAGCTAATTAACCGGAATAAGGACACATGTGTTTTCAAAAACAAGATATCATGTTTAGTACAAGCCGATCTTTGATCGGGCGAGTGGGGGTGCTCATAGATAACCTTCCCCAATCGTACCCAAGTTCCCGAGCCGAGGCAACTTTGGTGATGACGGACACGTGGCCTTAGGCACGAGTCAGGGTTTCCTAAATTTTCAAAAAATTAAATATTTAGGTGGCGACTCTGTATCTGGCAAAGCAGTCCATGTTTGGCACTTCTTTATAAAAATCAGTTTTCCAAAACGATTTGTCGGATTTGGACTCTTTGGTGATTTATCGATCTCACATTGCACATTGTGAGATTAGATTCAGAACCGTGACATTGAGTCCAAACTGTAGTAGCTCAGAACAAAACGAGATTCGCGCCTTCGCAAGAAGCGTGGATATCGGAGAGTTCCCGGGAGCACGTCTACAAAAATACAGAGTATTATTTACTCTTTTGAAATAGTGGTTTCGTTGGAAATGATATGAACGAATTTGGAAAATTGTAAATTTTTGGTTGAGATTCACAAGACTCGTGAGGAGTGTGAATGTTGTTTGGAAATCATAAGATTTTGTATAAATCATTCGGATTCCGATTTGGTTATGATTTTGGAATATCATTATTGTTGTTGTCTTTTAATTAGAGTTAATTGTTTTTGGCAACCGATGGAGGATTGTATTGATTTTTGTAGAAAATGCATGTGGATTAGGAAATGAAAATGTTTACAAATCATACATCACATTGTGCATATCATGGATTCGTAACTGGAGATTTCAATGTTTTGGAAAACATATTGTTGTTTGAGATGCATGTATTGTATTATTGAAAGGGTAAATAAAATGGTGAAGCTGTAAAGGGGTGTTAAAGTAGAATTAAGTTGGCCTGTCTATCCAAGATGTAAGACCTAAAACCCACGTGGTAGGTGTCGAGCCTTCTAGTTAGTACCAGTAAAAATGGCATAGTGACTTGTATAGTTACTATTGTGAACACTAGCCCTAGAGATTTATTCATTATATTTACCACTGGATTGTTTTGAAAGAATATTGTTGATTTGGAAAGATGTTTTGGAAATCTAGAATTACAATGTTTCAAAGAGAGAAAATACATGTTTTATCATATCATTTCATGTGCATTCATTTTATGACATTGTTAAGCTACATAAATGTTATTAAGTGTATTTCTACTAGGCTTTATGCTCACCCTACGAGGAAAACCACTTTCAGGTGAACCGGTGTGCCTCCGCCAAGGTGATGACTTGGGAGGATCTTGGATCTTGAGGCTCATTTTTATTATTTTCCTTGGTTATCTGTTGTAATTTAAGCCACAAGCTTCTTCATATTGAGTTGTGATTCATTTGCTATACCTGGGCAACGCTCTGGAAATTTGTAGCCTTTAAGGCATTCACTTGTAATAATTTAGTTTTATTCATTATTGATAAAATTCATGTTATAGAACTAAAAGAATGTACCATGGCATGTATTGGAAACAATGTTGTGTAACCAGACTGTTGATGTGCTCTACATGCTTATTAATATTATAATGGAGTAGAATGTCTATTTATTTTGAGGCATTACATTAACCCATTAAAGGTATCCTAATTCTTTAATAGGATGATTGGCTTCCATTAGGAATTAAATTGTTTAGTTTACAATTTTTTTTTTAAATTTAATATTGTCATTTCTGAGTTACTGAAAATGATAAATGATAAAAGCATATATACTCATTTCTTATTGCAGAACATTTGTTTTGTCATATGGTTGCTTGGTCTAATTATTAGTTCTCTATTATTTGCCATACGTAATTTTAACTACCATTTAAGCAGGTTTGTTAATGTAGTGTTGATTGAAATTTTTTTCCTTGAGTTTCTTTATGGATAACTAAAAGAGGAGTGCAGAGAAGTTGGGTATAAATGTTTGTGTTTCGTTATGGTTTTGATTTCATTTATATGAATATGAAATGGGTTGGAAAAAATTGCGTGATTTATGAATAGGTTACTATGGAATGAGATAAGTCTTTTTCAATGAAATGGGCTTCTATGAATGGGTGACTTCTATTTGTTTTTCTGCTTTGAGATGAGATAAGCCTTTTTCTATGAATGGATCTTTCATGATAAAAAATTGTCACTTAGTATGGAAGGTTGAAACATTGATTGTACTTAATTGCTATATACTACCTTCAACTTGGTTTGTTTCTTTATATGTTCATAAAAATGATTTTTCATGCTTTTTGGCACTCACATTTGTGAATTGAGATGTCACATTTGTTTGGTTACTAATAGATGGTTGTAAAGAGCACGCATTTGTCTATTCTATCTCTCAAATTATAACCTCTATAAAACATGTACTATTAATTATATGTAACTAATTTTTTAGTCTTCAAACATATACTGTCACAGCTATTAATGCTAATTGTTATGAGTGATTACTGTTATTCCCATGCATTATCCACTTTATGCTGGTTGAGTCGATTGTACTGAATCGACTAATATTTTCTATGGCAATTAGTGCTGCTACTTGTTTCCATGCATTTGCTATTTAAAAAAAAAAAAGGGTCATCTTTTCAATGAACACTATGTATTTTAGTATAATGGAAAAAACACTGAAGGAGATTAATAGTTTATTTAACTGACCATAACCTTTGATATTTAACCCTCGGACTACCAAGTTTTGCATGCATTGCAAATATCTACTAGGTGCAATTTTTTGTGTAGGTGGCTTTTGGCATGGACTTGTGGATACTCCATTTTTGTATAATCCTGCTAATTTTGTCATCTTCTGATTTTGTCTGGATTAATATTACTCGTACAGATAACTTTTGGCATTGCACTAATCATTACTGGAATGTTATAGATTACCTTTTGTCATGGTACAAATTACCATGCACCAAATGGACATTTGACATGGTAGTGAGTCCTTTTTCTTTTTTTTTTCTTTCTTGTATACGGAGGCCTTGGTTTTTGTATGGCTCTCCGTTTTATATAAAATTATTATTTTAATTTGGACTATAGTTTGTTTTTATGGATTTTGACATTTAAATTCATTTTTGGATGGTTTAAAGTGAAATGGATGCAAATTGTGGAATGATTGGTAATATATGTATTGTTTTGTTTATGTACATTGTACAGGTTGCACAGAATAAATACAGGTTGTGGACAAATTAGAATTTTTAGAAGAAAAAAAAGCCATAGAATCATGTTTTTGGCGACCACACATTTCGTAGTTAAAAAATGAGCAATATATTTTATTGACTAAATTGTTAGCAGCTAAAAAAAATTAAAACAAAAAAAAAACTTTTGGAAACTAAAACTTTAGTAGACAAAAAACAATTGCACTTTAGGTGACAAAAAGTTTAGTAGCCAAAAAAAAAAAAAAAAAATCAAACTTTAGGCAACTAAAATATTTAGTAGTTAAAAAAAGTAAAATGAAGAACAAAAAAACATTTGGTGACTACAAGTCTAGTAGCAAAAAAAAATTAGACTTTAGGCGACAAAAAGTTTAGTAGCCAAATAACAATCACACTTTACGCGACAAAAAGTTTAGTAGCAAAAAACAATGGGCGAATTACACTAAACGTCCTTATAGTTTGGGACTTGTGTCACTTTGGTCCCCAACTTTTCAATGTGACACATTTGACCCTAAATTTTGAATCTTGTTCCAAATAAGGACAATTGAAGATACCATTGCTTAATTTCAAGGGTAAAATAGTCAATTTGATAAAATATAAACTAATTTGACAAAAATATATGTCAAAAAAATATTTTTGCATTTTTGAAAATTATTTCTACCTACTAAAGAAAAATGCAAAATTCATAAATCTTTTAGACATTATTTTTACTAAATTAATTTTTATTTTGTGTTTGGATGATGATCATGTAATAGGTGGTTGTTTTTATTTTCATTTAATTAGTTTTTATTTTTTCAAAAGCTAAATATGGCAACAACTTTGATATCGTTATTAAACCAATTCATTAAATGAAAAAAATCCAAAACTAAAAACATTTCATATATTAAATATATCGATTATATATTAAAATCCTAACAATTATCCATTACAAGATCATCATCCAAACACATAATAAAAATTAATTATTAAAAACCTAAATAAATAAGTGTCTAATGATTTACCAAATTTTACATAATTTTATATTTTGTGAGTAGAAAATTTTTTTAAAAATTTAGAAATATTTTTTTGACATTTATTTTTGTCAAATTAGTTTATATTTTATCAAATTGATGATTTTTCCCTTGAAATTAAGCAGCTGTAACTTCAATTGTCTTTATTTGGAACAACATTCAAAATTCAACATCAAATGTGTCACAATTGAAAAGTGAAGGACCAAAGTGACACGAGTTCCAAACAATAGGGACTATTAGTGTAATTCGTCCCCAAAACAATCAAACTTTAGGCCACTAAAATATTTAGTAGCCAACAAAAATAAGATGAACAACAATAAACTTTTGGCGACCAAAAGTTTAGTAGCGAAAAAAAAAATCAGACTTTAGGTGACAAAACATTTAGTAATCAAAAAACAATTAGACTTTAGGCGACTAAAATATTAGGAAGAACATAAAATATTTGACGACTAAAACTTTAGTCGTTATAAATAATTGATGTTTTTGGCGACAACAAGTTTTAGTTGCTGAAAATTAGATATTTAATTTTATTTCAATGTTTTTGGCGACTAAAACATTAGTCGACAATGTAGTACTTTCAGCAACTAAATTTTTTTTAGTCGCCAATTGCTTTTCTCGACAAGTCTTCAACGACTAATATGGCAACCAACAAATTTGGTCGCTAAGAGCCTTTGCCAACTAAAACTTGACTTTTGGTGACTAAAAATTTAGTCGCCAAAAGTGCTTGTTCTTTTAGTGATTGAGGACTTCAACCTCACCGAAATTGACTTTTTTTTTTTTTCCTTTTTGAACACTTTCTATTTTCGGGTCCTTCCTTCTCATCTTCTAACTTGAGGTGTAGGAATTTTCTTTCCTTTGTAAATATGATTTTGAGATGTATATATGGTATTCTCCTAGCTATGAATTTTATGAAAATGTGTAGAGATTTTGTATAATTAAAATGTAATGCATCAAAAAATTGAGACTTTAATGTATATTCTTAATCATTCAAAATTTCTCTTCAAATGTAAAGGATTGTACATGAATTCCAAGGTTTTGCCCTAAAATAATTTTAAGTCCTAAATTTTTCAAAAATCAAAATCAAAATCAAAATCCCTAGGATTGGGAAATTGAAGATGATGTTGGTATTGAGCTATTTTTCGGAAAGTGGGAAATATTTCTATGATCGTAATATGTTGAATACAATTTGAGATAATTATTGGTGGCAATTGGTGGAAGATTACAATTATTGTAGAAATTTGTTAACAACTTAAGAAAAGTGAAACCATTTTGGCATATGCATGGACCATTCATATCTCATCATATAGATTGTACATTTTGGATTAAATTTTTGAAATTGGAAAATCAGAAATATTGGATGTTTTGTTTAAACTTGTTAGGGTAATTATTAGTGAATCCAAGTAATGTAAAATTTTGAAAATATGATTCGGTTGACTTGTGATCCTTCGTAAAAGACCGAAAACCTGCCAAAGTAGGTACTAATTTCTTTATAGTAGTAACTGGTAAAGTGTGAATGTTTTGATGGCGCTTACCAATGGTCACCAGTAGAGTAGTACTTATGATAGCCAAGGGAGCGAGGTCACTCTTGTGCCCCCTCCCTACTATGTTGCTGATGTGCCGTAAAACGGCACAGTTTGATATATATATATATATATTTTTTTTTTTTCTTAAAATTTATTTTTTTTTAATTTTAGGGTTTAGGATTTAATTTTTAAAATTTAATTTTTTTATTTTAGGGTTTAGGGATAAATTTTTTTATTTTATTTTAGGGTTTAGGGTTTAATTCTTAATTTTTTTTTTAATTTTAGGGTTTAGGGGTTAGGGTTTAATTTTTAAAATTTATTTTTTTTTCTTATTTTAGGGTTTAGGATTTAGGGTTTAATTCTTAAAATTTATTTATTTTTTATTTTAGGGTTTAGGGTTTAGGTTTAATTTTTAATTTTTTTGATTTTAGAGTTTAGGTTTAATTTTGAATTTTTTTTATTTTAGGGTTTAGGGTTTAATTCTTAAAATTTATTTTTTTTTATTTTAGGATTTAGAATTTAGGATTTAATTTTTAAAATATATTTTTTTTATTTTAGGATTTAGGATTTAGAGTTTAGGTTTAATTCTTAAATTATTTTTTTAATATTTTAGAGTTTAAAAAAACATAGTGACAACATGAGAGAAAAAAAAAAATGGTGAATCTGTGCCGTTTTACGGCACAGCAGGAACAGTAGGGAGGGGGCACAGCAGGGACCCTCTATCCGATAGCCAACTAGTTTTGGTGATTTGACTTCCAAACACTCAACTTGGGATTCACCACTTTTGTATTGGATGAGATGTTCTACTGAAAAAAAAAAAAAAAAAAAAAAAAATCATCATCTTCTTCTTCTTCTTCTTCTTTTTTTTCTTATTATTATTATTATTATTATTATTATTAAAAAATATAAATAAATAATATTTTGTATTATTTTTTAAAAATAAATTTTACAGGTTCCTTATTTTTTTATATTTATATTTAAAAAAAATGACAAAGCTAAAACGAAGAAAGAAAAAAAATACAAAACAATTAATTAATTAAGTCAATAAAATAATAAAATAAATATGATATATAATATTTCAGAAACTGTTTGACTAAAATAAAACAAAGAAATATAGCAAAACCAAAGTAAAACAAAAGACTACAAAGAATCCTCATTAATGTGATGCTGTGGCATATTTTATTTTATTTTGTTTTTGTTTTTTTTACAGTAATCAAGCAAAGAAGATCGTTCATTATTACCAAGAGATTGTTATTACTTACGGGCATGTGTGGGCGCCATTGTTATTATTTTTTTTTTTTCATTTTTTTTTTTTTTTTTTTTTTTGAGTTTAAGATCCGTGCAATTCGCTTTGATTAACAAAAAATCGTCACACAATTTTTTGTAAATGGAGAATTAAGAAATCTTTAATAATGAAAATTACATTAAAGACTAGTCCATGATAACTAGGAAATTCTGGATTCAGAAACTTAGGTATAAAAGGGGAAAGTCATTGAATGAAAGTACCCTTTTTTGCTCAATTCGAAGATTGGTCTCTATTAATTTTCTATTTTTTTAAATTTATTGTAGTGGTTAATTATTTACAAACTTCATTATTAGCCTAAAAACCTTTAACTACTTCTAAAATTATGTGACTTGAATAAAACAAGTGTCATTCATTTTAATTTCAAAAATAAAGCAATATCTTTCATTAAAATAAAGATTTTCCATCAAAAATAGATTTTAAATAAAACATGGCAAACTTGAACTAAAATAAACACACTCATAACAACATCCAAAACAACCAATTTTGCATAGAAGACACCTAAATTGAAAAGGCAATGTAAGAAACACACATATGCTAAGGACAAAGAAACTTAGGTTAAGTTTGGCATGATTGAAAAAAAAATAAAAAGTCAAAAAGTCACTGTCCTATTTAAGTCACATCATCTTATTTAAGTCACATCACCTCTCTAACACATCACTTCAAACCCAATCCAAACCCAACCCATATTTCATAAAAATTCAAAAAGTGCACTTATTTAGTCTTCCCAAACTAGGCCTTAGCCATGCGCCCACTTCTAACGTCTTTCATGCAAAGGCATAAATAAATATGATCTACTATGCAGCTAGTGCATACAAAATGCAACCTAGACCCGGTTTAAGGGTTTTAACATGATTTAACTTACAAAAAGACAAATAACAATTAAAATAATACAAAACTAATATACATGATGTTTACACCAGGCCATATGCATGTAGAAATAACGACTAACACAAGCATACTGTTCTAAGAAAAATGAAGAAAACATGCGAAATAAAGCGAAAAAGTGGACAAAACTAACACCCTAGAATGATAAACTAACACCCCAGCATGAATGAATACTGAAAAATAAAGCAAAATAGGTATTGAAATAAAATATATAAAAAAAAGAGTGTTTACCTACTATTTAGAAGAAAACGCAAGGAAAAATGAGAAAACTTTGTTTTCTTACTTGCAAACCTCCCTCAAGAAAGAGTTTCTGAGATTAGTTCAAGTCTCAGAAAACTTTGGGCTCCTGGACACCCCAAAACATTTTCCCGCATTCGTCCGGTGATATACGCAAACAGGGCAATTGGACACCTTGACTCCCCGCGTAGGTACCAATTACAACACGCAACTCAAATCCAACTCGACTCACTACCCGGGCTCATAGGCTAATTACCACCATTTCTAACTTTCCACTGTTGGCACCAAAGTAATACCAAAAGGAATGGACAATGCATGTGATGTATGAATTTGTAAATAATGCATAAGTTTCCTAAGGTGATATCAATCCACAATAGTGCAACTCTTCTCCTTTCATAAATCTAGGCATTCCCGTCATCATTCATCATCTCATCTCAAGTTCAACATAAAAAAGGAATCTTCAAACTTGCATTTCAAACCCAAAACCAAGTAATTACACTCAATTTCACATTTTAGAAATTATTTGAGTAAACCTTTTTTATAAATTAAGTTCGGAAATTAGGGTTTTTGAGAAAAATGATAAAAAAAAATTGGGGTTTTCCTCTCCTTTATGAAATTGAGGCAATCATAAATCATAAACAATGATATTTCATCATAAGTAGTGTAACTCCTACAACAATCACTAATTTTCACCCTCATTGTTCTCAATCTTACTCAACAAGCTCAAATCAACACATACATTTATACATACATACATATATATATATATACAAGTCTAGCTAATGAAATTACGACATAAGCTACTCAAATTGAAGACACAAAGAGTTAAAACTGTGGGGAAGTGGTTTGGAAATACTCTTCTGATTCTGGGGGACGCTCGTGATTCTCAGCTAGTCACCTAAAAATGAATAAACACTCCGGTCGGGGGTGCCAGAATTAGCACTCCGACGGGCAAGTCAATCTCTACTCTCTGGATTACTTGTATTTTAAGTTAAGCGTAATGATTCTCACATACCTCTTTCTGGCTAACGTTCTTCTATTTATATCTTTTCTTTCCTGGGCCTCAGGGTTGGTCCCACTTTCGATTTGCCGTATAACTATTTATACGGCTCCTTTTGCTGCAAATCACTTTCCACTCGCCCCCTCTTAATCAACCGGCCATTTGGCTGACTAGGGCCGAATGCGATGTATATATTTGACTCCTGGTTCCATTATTCGACCTATTTATGTCTCTTATTATTCAGCCCCCACAATTGCCCCCCAAGCACTCCACTAACGACAGTTAGCTGGAGTGTTTGGTTTCGAACTCGAAAAGTCAGAGTCGAAATTCAGTGGCTGACCTCATTCCAACGCAGATGTCTGAGCATACGCCTCTCGATTATCATTTCAACTTCCCGCTCCGTCATACACTTCTATTTATTGTGATTTAAAATTTCGACGTCTTTTCAAATACATACACATTTTTAGGTGCTCGGCGCTGGACTGCCTTCCGAATTACCTCTGCAACTTCCTTTCCTTCACTATCCTCTTCATCTCTTGTAAGTTCTCTCCCTCTCGGCTTTGAATCCTTTTTTTTGGTTTGTTTTTGGTTTAGCATACTCCTATAGGTGGAAGGAAATGACAAAACATTTGAAAGATCTCCTCTCCTCGAATCGAATTTTTGGCTTTCGACGTCATTTTTCCATTCCTGATAACGTCCATCTGTCACTCGTGACAGACGGCACCCTCGATATGGAAAGAGCTGATGAAACCACGATCGTCTTCCCTCTCCTATCAATCACAGAGGGTGGAGTCTGTTTCCCCCTTCACCCATTCCTTAGGGCTGTGCTTTGCCATTAGGGTCTAATCCCTTCCCAATCCAATGTCAACTTTTTTAGAATCGTAATGGGGATTATAGAGCTAACCATCGCCTTAGGATTAACCTCGGCATACCTGCTATTCGTCATTGTTATGCCTTGGCCAAGTCTTTTGGTCGGCATGGACGCTATTTTCTTAGGGCCAAGGACACTGACCATCAATTAGTGACTATGCTTTCCAGTTCTGGAAAGCTAGTCGATGATGTTATGGTCGTTGTCCAAGGTAACTGGGAATTCGGCGAAGGTGAGGATCACCTCGATCCTATTCCTAGATGGAGGGGCGAACCAGGTGGCGGTAAAGCTTCTTGTGTTTATTTTTTATTATATTTATAAAGCTTCATTTTTGAGACCTCATGGTTTCGCTTTTGTAGGAAACGATTTGAAGAAAGTCTCGACTTCAACCGACGACTCCGTTCTTTCGAAAATCAAAGTCGCGCTCAAATATTTCAACCGTCCGAGTCTTCAGAAACAAGAGAGGGCAGCCCACGTTCTGCTTCGCTACGAGCTGACATAGACGACCTTCTCGGCGGCAGAAAACATCCTAATTCCGAAGGGTGAAGAGTTTCTTACCACTCTTATTTTGACCGACTTCAAAAACTTGCGGCAAGTTGGTTTCGAGGGGTCCGATTCAGAGCAGGCAGAAGTAGTTGAGGCCACTGAGTCAGACGAGTTGAAAGCCGAAGTAGACAAGGCCTTAAAGTTGGCCTTTGAGGAAGCCGGCCTCAATTCAGCCAATCCTCCGTCCACTTCGAGCTGAGGGGACCTTCCGTTTGATGACATTTTTACTGGTCTAGAGGACCTTCCCGGTGCATATCCCGAAGACATGGCTGGGTTAAACCTCACACAGCTTGCCAAAAAGAAAAACGTGGAAAGGATGGCCGCGCGGCGAAGAGTGAAGGCCGTTCGATCTGAAGTGCCACCTGCCGCCGAAAATTAGCCCTCCCTGCCTGTTATCGAGGAGGAAACGGCTTAGACTCGAAGTGCTGAGTCTGTGGTGATTCTGCAGACCGAGTCCGAGTCGGTTGTGCAGACCAATGAAGAGGTTGAGCGGATGGAGAAGCGTCCTGTCGAGTTTTCGACCGTCTGTGAAGAAAACTGTGCAGACAAATGCCCGCGTTTGAAGGAATCGGATGTGATTGTGCCCTTTGTCATTCAACCAAAAATAAAAAACACGCCAATCTCCTCTGACGCGTCAACTATTAAAGACCCAGCCATGGTGTTGAGCATGGCTACGTCCATCTCATTGCCGGCTGACAAGACGGCTTTCCTGGCAGAGCCAGATCTGCTGACGATAGCGTTAGCCGCTCAATTGGCTCTTCTGGTATATACCTTGACCTTGTCTTTCCCTTTTATGCAAATATTGTGTTGGTTTTAATTTACTGTTTTGCAGACGGTCGGGAGAATAGTCGAGATAGGCCGTCGCCAGCATGATGCCGTCGAATGACTTGGACGTTTACAATCGGAGGTAGAGGGCCAGAGGAGCAAGGTCGAGTTCGAAGCAATGAGCGCAAAAATGGAAGTCGTGAGGACCGAGGCTGACATGGAGAGGGCGCAAAATGTGGACCAGCTGAGATTGGCCGCCGAGAAGACGGCAGACGCGAGCGAAGATGCACTCAAGTTAGCCCAAAGGGCGATATCCAAACTGGAGGCTGAATTGGAAAAATTGAAGAAGGAAAAGGAAAAAGCCGACTCCAAGGCTTCCAAAGCATACGAGGCCGGGCAAAGCGCCGCTCTAGACAATTATGTGGAAGAAGTCCCCAAATTTGAAAATCGGGGATTCGAACACGGCTGGCTCAAAGCCCTTGCTGCTGCTGATGTGACATTGGCTATGCCGATTCCATACGAGCAAGTGGATGTTGAGCCGCTGGAGTCTGACTCCGAGAATTAATTAGGGTGACACTTTTTGTTACAGCTTTTTGTTTTAGTAGTTTTTATGTATTGCTACAATCTAAGTTTTTTGTTAGGTATTTTCATGCGAACTTGTAGCTTTTTGTTTAGTAGTTTTCACATGTAAAATGGCTACAGTTTGTGCCCAATTTACTAATGAAAATTTTCCTTGTACTTTGACATTATTTGTACTTAATTTTGCTATTTTGGATAAAACATTCATGTATACTTGCCGATTAGATAACTAGGCAATTTAATTTATCCTCGTTGAGTAGCCGATCAGATTACTAAATCTGCCCTTGCAACAACCAATGCATGAACTCCAAAAAGCCGAATACTAATGGTTCATGGAATGGCTGCAGCACAGATCGATCGGCATCGGGCTTAGATGCTTGGTCAATCAGATTAATAAATCTGCCCTTGCCCCAGCCAATGCATGAACTTCAAAAAGCCAAATACTAATGATTCATGGAGTGGCTGTGGCACAGATCGATCGGCATCGAGCTTAGATGCTTGGCCGATCAGATTACTAAATCTGCCCTTACAACAGCCAGTGCATGAACTCCAAAAAGCCGAATACTAATTGTTCATGGAGTGGCTGTGGCACAGATCGATCGGCATCGAGCTTAGATGCTTGGCCGATCAGATTACTAAATCTGCCCTTACAACAGCCAGTGCATGAACTCCAAAAAGCCGAATACTAATTGTTCATGGAGTGGCTGTGGCACAGATCGATCAGCATTGGGCTTAGATGCTTAGCTGATCAGATTAATAAATCTGCCCTTGCCCCAACCAATACATGAACTCTAAAAAGCCGAATATTAATGGTTCATGGAGTGGCTGTGGCACAGATCGATCGGCATCAGGCTTAGATGCTTGGCCGATCAGATTAATAAATCTGCCCTTGCCCCAGCTAATGCATGAACTCCAAAAAGCCGAATACTAATAGTTCATGGCCTGGTTACGGTGCACGTCGATCGACATCAGTCTTTTGGAGTTTAGCGTTAATGAAATCGCCTCAGGGGCGCTGCAAGCATTAGAAATAAATGGGGTGGACTCTTCGCGCCAGTGACTCCACTTATTGTGTTCAAACTCAATTTAAAATAGTTTGTTGCGTAAGGTTAGATAAGTGCGAATGTCGAATAGACTGTTCTTCAACAGCAGAGGAGAAGCTTGAACATTGGCTGAGCTTCACACTGTAATGAATCGCAGCAGCGAACCCACCCGTGAGAGAGGTAGGACCTCCAAGGAACAGGAAAAACGTCAACCTCCAAGTCGTCGAAGTAGGTCACCCCGAAAGGAAAAATAGCAATGGGGAAGCTCCCCACGACAGCGACTGAGAAATGAGGCCGAAGCGACGCCGCGACCGTTGAGTTTTGCGGTTTTTGTGGGGAATAAACCGATGACGGAGGCAGACTCCATTGTCAATGACCCAGGTGTAGCGGTCGAGTTCGCTCGACAGATTTTTCCACGATAAGTCCAGCAGTCGATGGTTGGTCGACAGGATTTCGAAGTATTTTGAGAGGGCATAAACGAGGCGGTGAAAGGGTTATATACCGCTTATGAAGTCGGCATGCGCCTGCACGTCGCGCAGCGAGAAATAGAGAAAAAAGACGAGCGAATTCGGAACTTGGAGGCTCGTGTGGAGAAGGCCGAGCATGAGCTTAGGGAACTTAGGAAGGCTCAAACCACCGAGTCGCGTGCGGTAGGTCAATCTAACCCGGTCATGGAGGAGAGAGTGACCCAACGGTTGTTAAGTCACGCGATCGCCGATCGGGATACGGCAAACATGTTTGCCGTGGAAAATGCAAGGACTGTGGGTTATGAAAAATGCTTCCACAACGGCCGAAGAGCCGGGATAGACAAGACCAAGGAGAAACTCACAGAGGAGGTGTGCCGATACGAGAATCGGGGCTTTAGGCACTGGTGGATTAAGGCTCTCCAAGCCTCAGGGGCCCTCCAAGGAGCAAGAGTTGAATCAGCGTCGCAATTATATCATCATCACGACTTTCCTTTTGACGCTTTCGAAATTGAGAAGAGCGATGACGAAGGCGATACCGAATAGAACTAAACATATATTGTAAACGTGCCAATATAGATTTGGCGTCAGCTATGTATCTATTGGATAGCTTAATAAA
This sequence comes from Camellia sinensis, assembly GCF_055761805.1. Taxonomy (NCBI): domain Eukaryota; kingdom Viridiplantae; phylum Streptophyta; class Magnoliopsida; order Ericales; family Theaceae; genus Camellia; species Camellia sinensis. The sequence goes on from NC_138965.1 coordinate 93,048,715, forward strand.
ATATTTTATTTTAAATGTTTGTGTTTGATTTTGAATGTTTACATGCCTAATTAGGCATCTCGTTTCGAATGTTTGCATATTTTAATTGTTTATGCGATTGCGCCGGCCCAACTTATTTAAGCATTTCATTTTCAATGTTTGTATGCTTTTAACGTGTAAACGGTTTTTGCTGGCTTAGCTTAGTAAAACATTCCACTTTGAATATTTATTTGCTTTAACCTTCATCGTGAAGGGCGCTCCGAATCCGGAGCCGTATTCGGCCCAAACGTATTATGCACGACTGGGGCTCCGGATTCGGAGGCTTTTTGTCGGCCCATTGTGATATCTTCGAAGGGCACTCTGAATCCGGAGTCTTAATCGGCCCAAACGAGTTATGCACTACTGATGCTCTGAATTCAAAGGCTTAATCGGCCCAAAGGTGTCATGCACCGATGGGGCTCCAAATCCGGAGACTTAATCGGCCCAAATGAGTTATGCACGACTGATGCTCTGAATTTGGAGGCTTAATCTGCCCAAAGGTGTCATGCACCGATGGGGCTCCGAATCTGAAGACTTGATTTGGCCAATCGTGATATCCACGAAGGGCGCCCCGAATCCGGAGGCTTACTCGGCCCAAAAGTGTCATGCACCGATGGGGCTCCGAATCCGGAGACTTAATTTGGCCAATCGTGATATCCACGAAGGGCGCTTCAAATTTGGAGGCTTAATCAGCCCAAAGGTGTCATGCACCGATGGGGCTCCGAGTTCAGAGACTTAATTTGGCCAATCGTGATATCCACGAAGGGCACTCCGAATCCGGAGGCTTTTGAACTGAATTATGCGATATGGAAATGGGAGACTTTGCATTGCAAGAGTGAAATATGTACATGGTGAACCATTCAAAACTAGTATCATTCCCCACAGGTCGGGTTTAATGATAGAATTTACGCAAGTGCGTTGACTTCCAAGGCCGTGGCAGACTCCTTCCAGACATGTCTTTGAGCCGATATGCCCCTACTCCTGCGATCGAATTGACCTGATAGGGGCCGTCCTAGTTAGGACCCAATTTTCAATCAGCCGGTTTCCTGGCAGCTGGAAGTACTTTCTTCAGGACCAACTCTCCTGGTGTGTAGCGGCACAGCTGAACACGTTGATTGTACGACTTAGCGAGCTGTTGCTCGTATCGTGCCACGGACGCAAGGGCACGGTCTCTTCGTTCTTCGATCAGAATCAAATCCAAAGCCAACATCATGTCGTTTCGGTCCACATCAAAAACTTACGATTTCAGGGTTGGGTGGCCGATCTCCAGGGGTATGATCGCCTGGGTTCCAAAGCATAAAGCAAACGGCGTTTCCCCAGTGGATTGCATCGGCGTAGTTTGATGAGACCACAATACACTCGGCAATTCTTCGACCCATTTGCCTTTAGCTTTCCCCAGCCTCTTCTTGATGAAGTCCAAGATGGATTTGTTAGAGGCTTCGGCTTGACCATTGCTTTGGGGGTAAGCCGGAGTGGAAAAGTAAGGCCAGATACGATACATGCTGTCACAACTCTCGGTAGACACCACAATCAAACTGGGGGCCGTTGTCTGAGATAAGAGATCTTGGAATACCGAATCGTGTTATGATATTTCTCCATACAAAGCGCTTAACATCAGCATTTTGAATATGCGTTAATGCCTCTACTTCGACCCATTCTGTGAAGTAATTTGTCGCGACGATCAAGTATCGCTTGTTCCCCGAGGCCCTCGGCAATGGTCCTACGATATCAATTCCCCACTGGGCAAACGGCCAGGGACTGGTGATAGAGCTTAACTCTTCAGCAGGCAGATGGGTTAACAGGGAGAACTTCTAGCATTGTTCACATTTTTTCACATAGCATTCAGCATCAGTTCTCATTATTGGCCAATAATATCCCTGTGTTATAGCTCGATAGGCCAAAGAGCGCCCGCCAGAATGGGCACCACAACTGCCTTCATGTATTTCGGTCATCTTCGACTTTGTCCGGATGTACGCATTCCAGGTATGGACCAAAAAGGGATTTTTTATAAAGCTTTCCTTGCAGATCCAAGTAGTATCGCAGGGCTTTGTTTCGTAGCTTGTGTGCTTCTTTCTTGTCCGTTGGGAGCTATTCAGAAGGCAGGAATGCAGCAATGGGGTCCATCCAACTCAGTCCTGACTCTATGACATTGACCTAGATTTCCTCCGAAGGGCCAATGCTCGGCTCCGGGATGAAACCTACCTCGATGGTCCGTTTAATCTCTGAGTTAATGGCGGAGGCTAGGCAAGCCAGGGCCTCTACATGTGTGTTCTGATCACGTGTTATCTGATTCAATTCATGATGGTCAAATTTTGCCAGCAAGGCGCTAGCCGATTTCATGTAAGCCGCCATACAGTCATTTTTGGCCGCGTACTCCCCCTTTAGCTGATTGATCACCAGTTTTGAATCACAAAATACAAGCAAACGCCAAGCACCCAGAAGATGTGCATTCCGTAAACCGATCAGAAGGGCATCATATTCGGCCTCGTTGTTTGATGCTTCGAAGCCGAGTTTGATGGCCTGCTCAATTATTGTGCCGTCGGGAGCCATGATTACTACTCCGGCTCCGCAGCCCCGTTGGTTGGATGATCCATCACAGTACAACTGCCAAATGTCCCCAACATAAATTCTCCAGTTCGGCTTAGGTCGAATTTCGTTAGACTTGAAGTCGTCAAGACCTCCAGTGAATTCGGCCACAAAGTCGGCAAGCACTTGTCCCTTGATGGAGGTTCTAGGCAGAAATTGAATATCGTACTGGCCGAGTTCAAGAACCCACTTCGAAATGTGCTCTGATGCTTCTGCACTACGGAGTACCGACCAGAGGGGTGGTCCGTTAGCACCTCGATGGTATGCCCCTGAAAGTAATGCATCAGCTTTCTCGCTGCCATGATGAGGGCCAGAATGAGTTTTTCCAAAGGAAGGTAGCGTATTTTGGCGTCAACCATTGCCTTGCTCACATAATACATTGGCCGCTTCTCCCCAGCTCTTCCTTTATTAGTACGGCACTGACGGCCCGATCGAAAACTGCCAGATACAAAATGAGCGGCTCACCTGCCAAAGGCATTGTCAAGAGTGCATCTGATCGGAGGTAGGTCTTGAGGCCGTTGAAAGCGGCTTTGCACTTGGCGGACCATTCAAAAGCCTTGCCCTACCGTGATGTATGAAAGAATTGTCAGCAGTGGTCCGTGGAACGACTGATGAACCTGTTGAGTGCGGCAGCCATCCCCATTAACTTCTGAACCTCCTTGACCCACCGAGGGGAGCCGAGTTCCAAGATTGTTGTGATTTTCCTTAGGTTGGCTTCGATTCCTCGGTGGTTGACAATGTAACCCAAGAATTTGCCAGAGCCGATCCCAAACTCACATTTGGAAGCGTTCAGCTTCATTCTATATTTGCGTAGAATGCGGAATGTCTCTTCCAGATCGGTTATATGATGCTGCTCTTCCTTGGACTTGACCACCATATCGTCAATGTACACTTCCATAGTGTGGCCGAGTTGCTCCTTGAACATGGTAGTGACTAGTCTCTGGTAAGTTGCCCCTGCATTCTTCAGCCCAAAAGGCATAACCTTATAACAATAGGTTCCTCTTGGGGTGAGGAATGCAGTTTTGTCTTCGTCCTCCGGATGCATGGTAATTTGATGGTAGCCTATATAGGCATCGAGGAAGCTCGTACGCTGATGACGTACTGTAGCATCTACAAGTTGGTCTATCCCGGGAAGAGGAAAACAATCTTTGGGGCAGGCTTTGTTTAGGTTCGTGAAATCAATGCAGACTCACTGTAGACACCCCATTTTTGACCGACCTTAAGACTCAGACGTCATCGATTGAGCGCTCGGTGATGGTGCATGTTGTGCTCGTTCTGAAGTTACGGAGTTCTCGGCTAAGAGCCTTACCCTCGAGCCTCGAAACTTTTTGTGCTTTGACTCGGTTTGCGGACCAGGTCTTGTTTTCTCTTCCCAAAGGGAGGGAGAGGTCTTGTAGATCATCTGTCAGTGGTCGTAGACTACTTTTCGTGGTCGTATGCCACTGTTCCCGTTCTGAGACTAGTTTCTGGTTTTTTAGAGCCACCGGCCGCGTGCCTTGGTTCGCGACCGCTAAACATTCTCTGTTTGCCATGGTTTTTGGGACACACCTTGTTTCCTCCGTCTAGAGGGACACTGTGGTCCAGGAGACCACTTTTGTGGCCGTACGCCACTTTTGGTGCTCAACAGCCAGTTTTTGGGGCACCCGGCCGCGCGCTTTGCCCCCCCGAATTCTCGTTTTGCATCCGTCTTGGTTCATTTTTGGCATGAACCTTGTTTTCCTTGTTTGGGAGGTGGTACAAGGGTGGGAGACCACCGTTTCTCCTTGGAGACCATTTTCTCCCCGCCAGCCGATTTTCTTGTCAGGAAGCTGGTTTTCTTGGTCTTTGGGCCACATTTGCTGGTCTCCCATCATACCATTAGCCTGCTTTCAAAGTGGAGACCACCAAATGGAACCACCGACTAGCTTTTGTGTGGGAGACCACTTGCCCTGGTCGGCCGACCAGGGGAAGTGGTCGGCCGACCACCTTTTCTGGTCGGCCAGATTCCTCCTATTTTGTCTGTCTGAGTGCATGCCAGCTGTGCCAGCTGGAAGGCACAGACTGTATCCTCTATACACATGTATGGAGGATTTGCACCCTTGCTATAGCTTCTTGAGGAAGCTTGAACCTTTGCCCTAGCTTCTCGAGGAGGCTTGAACCCTTGCTCTAGCTTCTTGAAGAAGCTTGAACCTTTGCTCTAGCTTCTTGAGGAAACTTGAAACTTTGCTCCTCTATAAGAGAGGGCCTCCCTCTCCTTATACCAGGTTCCAAAAATTTTGCTAAGGCAAAATATATATCTCCCTCTATATCTCTCTATTTTGTCTCCAAGTGTGCATGGTTCTTGGCCTATTGCACCACACCTCATAGCCACACACCTCCACCATTGATCTGAGATTCTTGGAGGGTATTTTCAGAGGTTAAAGGTTTGGTTTTTGGTCCAAAAACCTGCTGGTTTTTGCTGAGCTCCAAGGGTAACCTATTTTCCCTCTTTTAAGCTCTTTCTTGATCATTCCCTTACCTATACTTGCATGCATATTTCGGCTTTGTTGTCAACTGAAAAAAAGGTTCATATTTAAGTGATTGTCATGTTTGTTTAAGGCCCTTTTGGTGTTAAGGGTCTTCTACCCTCTTGCATGCTCTATTTAGACTCGTTTTGTGCCATGCCATAAGGCATTCAAGCTATTCTTTGCTTGGCCTTCCTATCACTGAAATCCAGTGGATTTTCAGTGGTGAGAATGTGGCTTTGGGGGCCTAAATTAGAGAGGGGTGACCCTCTCTCTTGTTGTCTTGTTTACTAGCATTTTTTGGCCTACCAAAGGAGCATATGTTTATACCATTTGGAGGCCTAGTTCAGGCACTTTTTGGTGACTTCTAGGACCTTCCTAGGCTCTGAACATGGCTGGTTTGGTCCCCTTTTGCTTGCTTCTTGCATGTGTAGAGTAATCCTTTTCATGGCTTATCAAAGGAGCATGTCATTCTTGCATGTATTGGTCTTGTTTCAGTGGGTTTTTGGCCATCATTTGGCATACCATGACTCTGTTTTTGCTTGTTTTGGTAGCCCTTCACATGCTTCATATGCTTGTAGTATAACTCATGTTCACTAGCTCATAATGCATGCTGTTTTGCCCCTCTATTCTAGCATATTTTGGCCATACTTCAAACTGATTTTGTTCATATTTTGGGTTGCCTTAGATCTATTTTGAGGCCTCATGGTCGAATGATGCTTTCCATGCATACTTATAGTGTAATATCCTTACCTAGCCTTGAGTTTTGGAGCCCCTTGCATGCTTAACTTGAGGTGTTTCCATGTCTTGGCATCATTGAGCATGTTATTTCAAAGCTTGTACTTGTGCCATGTTCCCATGTTTTCCACTCTTTAAATGCGTTTGAGAGTTGTGCTTGTATACCTCATTTATGGGCCATTGCATGAGCTTCATTTTTGTGCATTTCAAGCCATCATCTTAGTCCATTTTGCCACTATTTTAGGCCTACATAGGGACTGTTTGGGGTTTGTTTGTTCATTTGGGCATTGTTTTGCATACCTCTAGTGTAATGCACTTCACTAGTTTCGGTATTTGAGCCATTCAACATGCATAACATGAGTTGTTTGCATGATTCGGGACCATTTTGTATGTTATTTCAGAGTTGCAACATGTGTTGTTGTATGCCATATTTCATCATTTCCATGTTTTCATACAGTTGTATCTTGTGCCCTAGGCTTTGGGCCCTTGCATCTTGCATGTTTTATGTGTTTTGTTGCCTCATTTTCATCATGTATGGCCACTGATTTGGGTGTGGCTAAGGCCCATTCATTTTGGTTTAAGTCCATTTTGCATCGAGTATGCCATTGTAGTTCATAGCATTGAGTATGCCGCGTTGTCGCATGCTTGATCATTGCATTGCGCATGCCTTGTTCACTTCATTGTGTATGATAGTCTTCACATGTGCATTGTGTATGACATATAGTATCATGTGCATTGAGTATGCCATTGTTAGTTCGTAGCATTGCGTATGCTAGTTTGCATGTTTGCACGTCATCCTTTGCATGTTTGCATGACTTGGTTGCATCGCCTTAGGATTGCATGCTTGAGGTCGCATTGTGCATGCCATTCTACTTGTTGCATTGAGTTTGGAATAGGAGTTAGTCCAAACACGGGAAACGAGGGACGTTTCATGCTCCAAGTGATGAAACGTGCCTCGATTCTCGGTCGCCGACACTCTTAACTAACACATGATGGAGTTGAGGCGTTATGTGTTTATATGTGCATCCATTTCACATTGAGTCTTGCAATTCGACTCCTCGGCCATCATGCATCGAGATGTATGATTGGTGGCCTGAGGATCAATGACTACACTCCCTAGAGCTTATGCAATGATGGGGAGAGTGGTCGTGCGCACATGTGTTGCAAATACCTTGCTTTCTCTCTCTCTTGCCTTTGTTGTAGAAAATGCAGAAATCAGGAGAAGAAACTGGTCGGCTGACCAGGTTTTCTGGTAGGTCGACCACCTTTTCTGGTTTTCACCACCAAGGGTGGTCGATAAGTGGTCTCCAATGCCTATAGCTGGTCGGCAGCCTCCCTCTAGATTCCCAAGGTAGAGTTTCATCTCCTTGGAGCTTTGTGCAAATTTCCGAAATCAATTGCAAACAAAGGCGAGCCGGGGCATCGCGATGGATTTCCCGACAAGGCGACTCGAGCATGCATGCATCCTTTATCATTCAAAGCAGAGCTGAGACAGTCCATTTTACATAGCTTGCATGCTAGTTTAGATAATTTGTTGATTAGCTAGTGTTGTGTAATAATTAGTTAATTTGATTCTGTATTATTTATTCGGACCATCCGAGAGAAGGCAATGTTGTAATAAGTGTGCGTGTGTGTGATGTATGTCTTCCAACCCCACGTCTTTCTCCCTTTTATTTACCAGCTTATGATGGTTAGTTTTAGGGCATGTTTCAATTAACATCCTTATGCTCGTATGTTTGCATTCATTCATCTATTTTGCATGCACCGGGCTTGGCGCATCATACTAACTGCATCGTATTTCAATTCCAAGTTGAATACATGTTACCTGTAGCATCTCATATGCCAACTTAGAATAGCCGGGCCTATCTTAGTTGCATTCTTGCATGTGTTGCATTAGGCATCTCAGCATAGTTAGGATTCATGCATGTTTTCTAATTAGCTTCTTTCTTTGGCTCGGAGTACTCGGTAAGTGTTTATGCTTTAGCATCCTTGCGTGCGTGTGAGTGACTGCCATGATAGCATGCTTACCATGAGGCTATGTGCTTATGTGATATAACTGCCTGAATGCCTGTGGGTGAAGGTTGGGTTGCTTGAATTGGAGTAATTCATCGAAACCCGTGTTTTAGCCTACTTGCGAGTAGCAAACTTCAATCCATTTTCAAAACAAACGGATATGCGATGTTTTGTTCCAACTTAGGCAATCTAGTCTATACTTGTATGTTGTGCGCATCACATAGTAATTCTAGGTTAATAACCAAAATAAGTGCACATGTGTTTTCAAAAACAAGATATCATGCTTAGTAGTGGTCGATCTTTGATCGGGTGAGCGAGGATGCTCATGAAATGACCTTCCCCAATCGTACCCAAGTTCTTGAGCCGAGGCAACTTTGGTGATGACAGACACGTGGCCTTAGGCACGAGTTATGGTTTCCTAAATTCCTCCAAAATAAAATATTTAGGTGGCGACTCTGTATCTGGCAAAGCAGTCCATGTTTGGAACTTCTTTCTAAAAATCAGTTTTTCAAAACGATTTGCCGGATTTGGACTCTTTGGTGATTTATCGATCTTGCATTGCACTTTGTGAGATCAGATTCAGAACCGTGACATCGAGTCCGAACTGTAATGAGCCCAATGGACAAAACAGGATTTTCCCAGGACGTTCGGGGACGTCTACAGTTTGTGGCGACTCTGCTGGGGATTTAGAGAACTTGACTCGAACTCATGATATCTTGTTTTTACTACACTTATGTGTTTCTTTGCATTGCATTTGCATTGGCGCGCCTAGGACACCGTGTTTGCCATTTGCTATTCCTGAACGATTTGCCGGAGGCTCGCTTTGAGAAGCGTGCCATAAGGCTGACCGATTACAGGCTCTGCCACGATGGGAACACAAACCCCGATTTTTACCGGGGCACCCTTTTTTACCATTCGACCTAGTGCATATTCGGAATCCGTAGTGACCATCCCATACTAGGACAGGTTGCTTACTCGATTATAGGTTGTTTGAAACCGCTGTGTGCGTAGTGAAACCCTAGCTCCTGACAAAATAGGACAGGGAAACCCTACCCCTCCATAGGGGTGTTTTTGGCTCTCACTTGCTTGCTATGTGCTTTTAGAGTGTGTGTCTACAGGAATGCATGTACCAGTTTGCAAGTCTGGGTATCAGGCCCGTGGGCATTAGTATCAGTATTTTGAGAATCAGTTGTATCTGCGGGTATCAGATTCAGTTTTGGGGCAGTAATTTGGGGAGCAGTGATGAGTGATCGAATACAATTATTCAGTTATGCTTATATCTGTTCTGGTGAAATTGAGCTGAGATGCTGCATGTTTTCTCTTTCAAGGTTCAGAGATTCAATTCAGAGCAGCCAGTATTTTCCTTCGCTGAGGCAAGTTAAAGAAAGGCCAGTCAAGGCTTACTGGTTCATCTGATCCATCAGTCACCAGTCGCATCACCTTCGTCCAAACTTAGTAGACCATGATGGCACAAAGTTCGGAAGAAGTTGTGGCCATGGTAGCAGCGTTAAACTAGGGAATCGCCATGCAGGGTGAGACCGATATCGAAATGCAACACCCATATGGGGAACCTACCACACATCTAGTGTCACGACCCCAAACCGCCCCTACTAGTTTGGTGCCGTGATGGCCAGTAATCCGGGATTACCGAAGGCCAACCTCCAAAATCCACACACAAACAGAGTATTAATATATATAGGGCTTACAAGTGCGGAAGCAATAATTTTAAAAAAAGATACAAGTGGTCCATAAGAGCAGTGCGTAAGTTACATAGAATGGCATACAACTTTACATAATATTACAGCTTGAATACAAGTACAATAAAGTACAAAATACATTTTACATCTTGATCAAAAGGCTTCTCTAGCCGACATGTGTACATTACAAGCATTATAAACCGAGAAGCATAATTTTCAAGACTGCCAACGTGAATACAAGTTAAACCGACATAACAAAAAACCCAAAACAAAGCTTGCGAGTCACACCTAGTCGTCACTGCCTTCCTGCTCATCACCTACATATATATAGAGAGGGTGAGCTTGGATACTCAGTGAATGGTATAAGAAATAAAGGGGTTTGCATGACTGGTATTCAAGATCTTTATCAAACAATACATAACATAATTAGTGCACGTCAAAGGATGAACCAAGTCCATCTAGCAAATCTGTCAAGTTCCAAGGATGCTTACTAACATCATTATAATACAAGTGATGACATCTCGACAAACAAAACCCACGCGGTAAACCATCAGTGGCAAACAAGACAAGACAAGGCAAGACAAGGGAGATATCTCAATTCAATGGTGCCGTTGCATTATAGTCCCCTGACACTAAGGACTTGTGCTACTAATGCTTAGAGTCCCCTAGCACGTACGGACTTCCAAACTTTGTGCTACAAGTGCTTATAATCCCTTAGCACGTACGGACTTCCAAACTTTGTGCTACAAGTGCTTCTAGTCCCTTAGCACGTACGGACTTCCAAACTTTGTGCTACAAGTTCTTATAGTCCCTTAGCACGTACGGACTTCCAAGAATGTCATCAAAACAATATAAATATATTTTCCAATTAGGAATAACCATTCATGTTTTACAATTACTTTCCAAAACGAAGCAAACAAGACTTTTATCAAAGCATTATAACATAGCTTTATTAAAAATACCACTCACTTAGTTCTTCAAACGTCGGGGTCAAGGCAAGTCCAAACCCTACATACATATGGCAAAGTCTGTTAAATGCACTTTCAAACAAGTTTCACATGCATGCAGATGATCTCGACATTCCTCAAGACTAAGTCAAATCAAAACAAACACAATTCTTTATTTCGGGGAAACATGCTGGGCAACTACCAGGTCTAGGCCGAGGTTCCACATCCCCTGGCCGAGGTGTGGCCTCGATGGCCACATTCAAAGGAATGAAATCGGGAAAATCTGGGTTTCCCTTTCTTGAAGAACATAATGGACATGAAGAACAAGAACATGAGAAGATGAATGCAAAGATCGAAATTTGCTATTACAAAATCTGGGATTTCATGCTATGAGTTCAAAAAAACATGGACCTGGGTACCCATATTCAAGGATCTAGCGAGAACAAACACAAAAACATGAAACTTAATGCAAACTTTCAGATCAAACAAGACCTTTCTTTCAAGAACACATGAACACCATTTTCTCTCTTTAAAACCAACTTTAAATCGATGCATGACACGCAAAACGGGTTCGATCATGCGATGCAGCTAGATGATCAATAAGAATGACAAGAGTAAATCAAGAATCTAACCTCAATGCGCGAATCTAATGGTTTGATCTCTAGGAATCAAGCTCGAAAACCCACTCTCTCACTCTAAACTTCTTTTTCTTCTTCTAGAGCTTCTCTCTCCTCACAAACAAAGACATATAGCAAAATGATACATTCCTAAGTCTGCTGGCTGACTTAACCCTCTACAGAGGCACGTGGCAGCGGCTGGTTGGTGCTACACAGAAAGGTGGCTGAGTGACAAGACAAAACTATGACAAAGTGTGTTCAACAAGCAAAACGACATGGGCACTCTGTCGAGTAATGATCTCGGCTAAGAACAAGACATCGGCAAGTACGGAATAATGACCTCGGCTAGGAAAGACAACACTTGACTAAGCTGTGCCACACCTCGGTCTAGGTCATACCTCTCCGGGACAAGATCACCTAGGTGCAAAGGTAACATCTCGGCCTAGATGATTCACACCTCGGCCTTGGTGATGAACACCTCGGCCTAGATAATGACATCTCGGCCAATATGTCAGGGCGAAGGTGGAGGTCGAACAAAGTGGTTCCAAGGTAATCCTAGACGGAAGACGCCCTCGGCTAAACTCACACCGAGCAAGGTACAAAACATGCTGAAACACTTAAATGAACAAGGACAAGACTTGAAACACAAGCTTACAAGACAGAATCACATGAATGCATTTGAGTATGGTTAGGATAGCGTGAGGGTTATTACATCCTACCCCCCTTAAAGAAGTTTGGTCCCCAAACTTGAGTTACCTTGGTTCGAGAATAACTCCGGGTATCGGACTTTCATTTCCTCTTCCATTTCCCACATAGCATCCTTGCCGTAATGCTCTTTCCATTCAATCTTCACCATCGGTATTACCTTATTTCTCAATCGCCTCACTTGTCTATCGATGATGCGTATCGGCTCTTCTTCATAGCTTAGGCCTTCATCAACCACAATCCCGAAATGATCGATCACGTGTAGTGGATCTCGTATATACTTTCTCAACATCGAGATATGAAACACATTATGAACTTGACTTAATCTTGGTGGTAAAGCAAGTCTATAGGCAACCGGGTTAATTTTCTCAAGGATTTCAAACGGTCCAATGTAATGGGGTGCCAATTTACCCTTCTTCCCAAATCTTGAAACTCCTTTCATCGGCGAGGTTTTCAGGAACACATGATCTCTATTTCGAATTCTAACTCCTTCCTTCTCTGGTCGGCGTAACTCCTTTGTCGGCTCTAAGCGGTTCTGATTCTCTGTTGGATAAGCTTAATCTTTCAGTTGTCCTTTGAACTAAATCCGGGCCGATCAAAGCTTTATCTCCTACTTCGGTCCAACATATCGGCGATCTGCACTTTCTCCCAAACAAGGCTTCATACGGCGCCATGCCGATGCTAGCTTGGTAGCTGTTGTTGTAAGCGAACTCTACTAATGGCAAATGCACTTCCCACCTTCCCTTAAAGTCCAATACACACAGTCTAAGCATATCTTCAAGTGTTTGAATTGTTCTCTCTGTTTGGCCATCGGTCTGTGGATGAAAAGCTGTACTAAACCTCAACTCGGTCCCCAAAGCCCTTTGTAAACTCTGCCAAAATCTAGAAACAAATTTTGGATCTCGGTCTGACACGATGGATATCGACACACCATGAAGTCTAACGATCTCATTCATATACAACACAGCAAGTCGATCAGCACTGAACAAAGTCCTCACCGGCAAGAAATGCGCTGACTTAGTTAACCTGTCGATTATAACCCAAATCGAATCCATTCCTTTCTGTGTCTTCGGCAAACCAGTCACGAAGTCCATGGAGATGTCTTCCCATTTCCACTCAGGAATCGGCAAAGGTTGGAGAAGTCCTGCTGGCCTCTGATGTTCCGCTTTCACTTGTTGACAGTACAAACACTGAGACACGAACTCGGCTATCTCTCTTTTCATATTCGGCCACCAAAAGGTCTGTTTCACATCTTGATACATCTTGGTGTTCCCTGGATGAACTGCAAATCTAGATCCATGAGAGTCTTGCAAAATCCTTCTTTTCAATTCTGGGACGTCGACCACGCACAATCTTCCTTCAAACTTAAGTACTCCATTCTCAAGGGTGTAACCCAACCTCGACCTGGTGGTAATCTCGTCGGCTACCTTCTTCAGGAATCCATCCTCCATTTGCCTTGCCTTTACCTCCCCAATAGTAGTTGGCTCTACTGAAATCATGGCTAGGCATGCCAATCTTCCCACTGACTTCCTACTCAATGCGTCAGCTACCGAGTTTGCTTTACCTGGATGATACTGAATCTGCATGTCGTAATCTTTGAATAATTCAAGCCATCTTCTCTGCCTCAGGTTTAGTTCCTTTTGGGTGAACAAGTACTTCAAACTCTTGTGATCCGTAAAAACTTGGCAAGAGGCTCCATACAAGTAGTGGCGCCAAATCTTCAAAGCAAATACCACGGCTGCTAGCTCTAGATCATGGGTTGGATAGTTCTTTTCATGAAGTTTCAACTGACGAGATGCATATGCTATGACTCTGCCCCCTTGCATTAATACACAACCCAAACCCTTATGTGAAGCATCACTGAAAATCTGAAATTCCTCATTACCTGACGGGAGTACAAGAACTGGTGCCGTAGCCAACCTCGTCTTCAACTCTTGGAAGGATGATTCTCTATCGTCGGTCCATTCATATGCCGTTCCCTTCTTAGTTAGTTGTGTCAATGGTACTGCTATCTTTGAGAAGTCTTTCACAAACTTTCTGTAATAACCTGCCAAGCCTAGAAAACTACGAACCTCGGACACGTTGGCCGGCGTCGGCCAATTCACAATGGCTTCAATCTTACTCGGATCAACTGATATACCCTCTTCATTAATTATATGCCCTAAAAATGAGATGCTGGAAAGCCAAAACTCGCACTTACTCAACTTGGCATACAGCTTATTGTCTCTCAAGATTTGCAGGGCAAGCCTCAGATGATTCTCGTGCTCAATTGTACTCTTGGAATAGATCAATATGTCATCGATAAAAACAACTACGAACTCATCTAGATAGGGCTTAAAGACTCTGTTCATCAAGTCCATGAATGCTGCAGGAGCATTGGTCACTCCGAAAGGCATTACCAAAAATTCGTAGTGGCCATACCTTGTCCGAAAAGCAGTCTTCTCAATGTCCTCGGCTTTAACCTTCAACTGGTGATAGCCCGACCTAAGGTCAATCTTGGAAAAGACTCGTGCCCCTTGTAATTGATCAAGCAGATCGTCAATCCTAGGCAATAGGTACTTGTTCTTGATGGTTACCTTATTAAGTTCTCTGTAATCAATGCAACGGCAAAGTGTGCCATCCTTTTTCTTAACAAATAAAACAGGTGCTCCCCACGGTGAAGTGCTCGGCCTAATGAATCCCTTATTCAACAATTCCTGTAACTGTAGTTTCAGTTCTCTAAGTTCAGCAGGGGCCATCCTATAGGGTGTTTTGGAGATAGGTTGCGTTCCCGACACGAGGTCCACAGTAAACTCTATTTCTCTGTCGACTAAGTGGCTAGGCAGCTCATTTGGAAAGACGTCGGGAAATTCCTTAACAACTGGTATGCTGGCTAACTCAACACTTCCATTCAAATCACTTAGTATACTGCACAAATAACCTTGACACCCCTTTTGGATTAACTTATAGGCTTTCATGGATGAGATTAACTAGGGTGGGGGTACTACTTCCTTACCCTGGAAAAAGACCTCGGCTTCGGTTGGGGTCTTTAATGTAACGCTCTTAGTAACACAATTAATGGATGCATGATGCGCTACTAACCAATCCATTCCCAATATGACATCGAAGTGAGTCATGCTTAATGGCATCAAATCAGCTAATAATTCCACATCCTCAATCACCACAACACATGCCCTATATATGGATGCAATAATTATAGTTCCCCCAGATGGAGTGGATACAGATAGCATATAATCAAGGGGTTCTAACGGTCTGTTCAACTTCTCGGCAAACTTAACAGATACAAAAGAATGTGTAGAGCCCGAATCAATCAAGACGTATGCAACTTGAGAGCAAATTGAGAGTGTACCTGACACTACCGTTTCAGCATTCTGGGTGTCTCCTGGCACTAAAGCAAAAACTCTGCCCTGTCTCATCTGTGTCCTTCCGACGTTGCTTCCCTGTGCAGAGCCCGAGGTGCTCCCATTTTTCTTACCATCATTAGCTCTTGCCTTTGGACAGTCTTTCACGCAGTGGCCTATCTCGCCACATTCAAAGCAGGCTCCTGTCGCCCAGTGACAAACCCCGGGATGCGGCTTCCTACAGCTCGCACACGCCGGCTTAGAATTTCCATCCCGATCTGAGTTGCCGGAACTACCCACATTCGCCTTCTTCTTGGCATTAAACGGCATCCGACGACCTTCATAGTTCTGTCTCTTCCTCTGACTCTCTCCTAAACTTTGATATCGGTTTAAGTTAGCTTCCGCCAAGATGGACTTGTCTAACACCACGGCGTAAGTCGGCCTATTGAGCATGTTGACCCGATCCTAGATTGGTCCACATAGTCCACTTTCAAACTTCCTGGCTTTCCTATACTCATCACTGACCATATGAGGCGCGTACCTTGCCAATTCGGTGAAGGCACGGTCATACTCTGCCACTGTTCTGCTGCCTTGTGTCAGAGTTTGGAACTCTGTGGTCTTGCGATCTCAAACGCTAAGCGGAAAATTATTGTTGTAGAACAGTTCTAAAAATCCGGCCCAAGTTAAACCAGGATTAGCCTCCCGGATCATCATCCACCACCTTCGAGCGTCGTCGTCTAATGTGAATGCTGCTAATGTCACCTTCTAAGTGTCGGTGCTAGGAAAGATCTCGAACAGCTTTTCCATTTCCAAAACCCACGCCTCGGCCTTCATCGGCTCTATGCCCCCTGCGAATCTTGGTGGGTTCATCTTCTTGAACTCTTTAATCAAAGTCATCATCCCTTCTCCATATAAGGCTGGCTGTGGAGGCACTTGGGGCACTGGAAGAGGTGGAGCTGCATGTCGGCCATCCGTCTGTTCGGCCGGGGTAGATGTAGCACTTGCATTCTGTTGCATCATCTGCCTCAACTCACGGGTTAAACCTTCAACTAGTCTTTCTAGTCTGTCCAATCTATCCTCTGATTGATCTCGGCCAACTGATGGTCTACCTCTCCTCATGATGCTATGAGTAGGCAAAATGCAACCTTAAAACAAACTGAACCAAGAACCATGTATGCAAATAACAAATGGTCATGCCGAGATGATGCACACCTTGTCAAGTAACAAGCAATATGATGCAATCCTAAGATCATCCTAAAGGACATCTTATGCTCTTTAGGACTCAAAGTGTGTGAATAACGTACTATAAGAAACTTGTGCTCTGATACCAATCTGTCACGACTCCAAACCGGCCCTACTAGTTTGGTGCTGTGATGGCCAGTAATCCGGGATTACCGAAGGCCAACCTCCAAAATCCACACACAAACAGAGTATTAATATATATAGGGCTTACAAGTGCGGAAGCAATAATTTTAAAAAAAGATACAAGCGGTCCATAAGAGCAGTGCGTAAGTTACATGGAATGGCATACAAATTTGCATAATATTACAACTTGAATACAAGTACAATAAAGTACAAAATACATTTTACATCTTGATCAAAAGGCTTCTCCAGCCGACATGTGTACATTACAAGCATTATAAGCCGAGAAGCATAATTTTCAAGACTGCCGACGTGAATACAAGTTAAGCCGACATAACAAAAAACCCAAAACAAAGCTTGCTAGTCACACCTAGGCGTCACTGCCTTCCTGCTCATCACCTACATATATATAGAGAGGGTGAGCTTGGATACTCAGTGAATGGTATAAGAAATAAAGGGATTTGCATGACTGGTATTCAAGATCTTTATCAAACAATACATAACATAATTAGTGCACGTCAAAGGATGAACCAAGTCCATCTAGCAAATCTGTCAAGTTCCAAGGATGCTTACTAACATCATTATAATACAAGTGATGACATCTCGGCAAACAAAATCCACGCGGTAAACCGTCAGTGGCAAACAAGACAAGACAAGGCAAGACAAGGGCGATATCTCAATTCAATGGTGTCGTTGCATTATAGTCCCCTGACACTAAGGACTTGTGCTACTAATGCTTAGAGTCCCCTAGCACGTACGGACTTCCAAACTTTGTGCTACAAGTGCTTATAGTCCCTTAGCACGTACGGACTTCCAAACTTTGTGCTACAAGTGCTTATTGTCCCTTAGCACGTACGGACTTCCAAGAATGTCATCAAAACAATATAAATATATTTTCCAATTAGGAATAACCATTCATGTTTTACAATTACTTTCCAAAACGAAGCAAACAAGACTTTTATCAAAGCATTATAACATACCTTTATTAAAAATACCACTCACTTAGTTCTTCAAACGTCGGGGTCAAGGCAAGTCCAAACCCTACAAACACATGGCAAAGTCTGTTAAATGCACTTTCAAACAAGTTTCACATGCATGCAGATGATCTCGGCATTCCTCAAGCCTAAGTCAAATCAAAACAAACACAATTCTTTATTTCGGGGAAACATGCTGGGCAACTACCAGGTCTAGGCCGAGGTTCCACATCCCCTGGCCGAGGTGTGGCCTCGATGGCCACATTCAAAGGAATGAAATCGGGAAAATCTGGGTTTCCCTTTCTTGAAGAACATGATGGACATGAAGAACAAGAACATGAGAAGATGAATGCAAAGATCGTGATTTGCTATTACAAAATCTGGGATTTCATGCTATGAGTTCAAAAAAACATGGACCTGGGTACCCATATTCAAGGATCTAGCGAGAACAAACACAAAAACATGAAACTTAATGCAAACTTTCAGATCAAACAAGACCTTTCTTTCAAGAACACATGAACACCATTTTCTCTCTCTAAAACCAACTTTAAATCGATGCATGACACGCAAAACGGGTTCGATCATGCGATGCAGCTAGATGATCAATAAGAATGACAAGAGTAAATCAAGAATCTAACCTCAATGCACGAATCTAATGGTTTGATCTCTAGGAATCAAGCTCGAAAACCCACTCTCTCACTCTAAACTTCTTCTTCTTCTTCTAGAGCTTCTCTCTCCTCACAAACAAACACATATAGCAAAATGATACATTCCTAAGTCTGCTGGCTAACTTAACCCTCTACAGAGGCACGTGGCAGCGGCTGGTTGGTGCTACACAGAAAGGTGGCTGAGTGACAAGACAAAACTATGACAAAGTGTGTTCAACAAGCAAAACGACATGGGCACTCTGTCGAGTAATGATCTCGGCTAAGAACAAGACATCGGCAAGTACGGAATAATGACCTTGGCTAGGAAGGACAACACTTGACTAAGCCGTGCCACACCTTGGCCTAGATGTGCCACACCTCGGTCTAGGTCATACCTCTCCGGGACAAGATCACTTAGGTGCAAAGGTAACATCTCGGCCTAGATGATTCACACTTCGGCCTTGGTGATGAACACCTCAGCCTAGATAATGACATCTCGGCCAATATGTCAGGGCGAAGGTGGAGGTCGAACGAAGTGGTTCCAAGGTAATCCTAGACGGAAGACGCCCTCGGCTAAACTCACACCAAGCAAGGTACAAAACATGCTGAAACACTTAAACGAACAAGGACAAGACTTGAAACACAAGCTTACAAGACAGAATCACATGAATGCATATGAGTATGGTTAGGATAGCGTGAGGGTTATTACATCCTACCCCCCTTAAAGAAGTTTGGTCCCCAAACTTGAGTTACCTTTATTCGGGAATAACTTCGGGTATCGGACTTTCATTTCCTCTTCCATTTCCCACGTAGCATCCTTGCCGTAATGCTCTTTCCATTCAATCTTCACCATCGGTATTACCTTATTTCTCAATCGCCTCACTTGTCTATCGATGATGCGTATCGGCTCTTCTTCATAGCTTAGGCCTTCATCGACCAAAATCCCGAAATGATCGATCACGGGTAGTGGATCTCATATATACTTTCTCAACATCGAGATATGAAACACATTATGAACTTGACTTAATCTTGGTGGTAAAGCAAGTCTATAGACAACCGGGTTAATTTTCTCAAGGATTTCAAATGGTCCAATGTAACGGGGTACCAATTTACCCTTCTTCCCAAATCTTGAAACTCCTTTCATCGGCGAGGTTTTCAGGAACACGTGATCTCCTATTTCGAATTCTAACTCCTTCCTTCTCTGGTCGGCGTAACTCCTTTGTCGACTCTGAGCGGTTCTGATTCTCTGTTGGATAAGCTTAATCTTTTCGGTTGTCCTTTGAACTAAATTCGGGCCGATCAAAGCTTTATCTCCTACTTCGGTCCAACATATCGGCGATCTGCACTTTCTCCCATACAAGGCTTCATATGGCGCCATGCCGATGCTTGCTTGGTAGCTGTTGTTGTAAGCGAACTCTACTAATGGCAAATGCACTTCCCACCTTCCCTTGAAGTCCAATACACACAGTCTAAGCATATCTTCAAGTGTTTGAATTGTTCTCTCTGTTTGGCCATCGGTCTGTGGATGAAAAGCTGTACTAAACCTCAATTCGGTCCCCAAAGCCCTTTGTAAACTCTGCCAAAATCTAGAAACAAATTTGGATCTCGGTCTGACACGATGGATATCGACACACCATGAAGTCCAACGATCTCATTCATATACAACACAGCAAGTCGATCAGCACTGAACAAAGTCCTCACCGGCAAGAAATGCGCTGACTTAGTTAACCTGTCGATTATAACCCAAATCGAATCCATTCCTTTCTGTGTCTTCGGCAAACCAGTCACGAAGTCCATGGAGATGTCTTCCCATTTCCACTCAGGAATCGGCAAAGGTTGGAGAAGTCCTGCTGGCCTCTGATGTTCCGCTTTCACTTGTTGACAGTACAAACACTGAGACACGAACTCGGCTATCTCTCTTTTCATATTCGACCACCAAAAGGTTTGTTTCACATCTTGATACATCTTGGTGTTCCTTGAATGAACTGCAAATCTAGATCCATGAGAGTCTTGCAAAATCCTTCTTTTCAATTCTGGGACGTCGGCCACGTACAATCTTCCTTCAAACTTAAGTACTCCATTCTCAAGGGTGTAACCCAACCTCGGCCTGGTGGTAATCTCACTGGCTACCTTCTTCAGGAATCCATCCTCCATTTGCCTTGCCTTTACCTCCCCAATAGTAGTTGGCTCTACTGAAATCATGGCTAGGCATGCCAATCTTCCCACTGACTTCCTACTCAATGCGTCGGCTATCGAGTTTGCTTTACCTGGATGATACTGAATCTGCATGTCGTAATCTTTGAATAATTCAAGCCATCTTCTCTGCCTCAGGTTTAGTTCCTTTTGGGTGAACAAGTACTTCAAACTCTTGTGATCCGTAAAAACTTGGCAAGAGGCTCCATACAAGTAGTGGCGCCAAATCTTCAAAGCAAATACCACGGCTGCTAGCTCTAGATCATGGGTTGGATAGTTCTTTTCATGAAGTTTCAACTGACGAGATGCATATGCTATGACTCTGCCCCCTTGCATTAATACACAACCCAAACCCTTATGTGAAGCATCACTGAAAATCTGAAATTCCTCATTACCTGACGGGAGTACAAGAACTGGTGCCGTAACCAACCTCGTCTTCAACTCTTAGAAGGATGATTCTCTATCGTCGGTCCATTCATATGTCATTCCCTTCTTAGTTAGTTGTGTTAATGGTACTGCTATCTTTGAGAAGTCTTTCACAAACTTTCTGTAATAACCTGCCAAGCCTAGAAAACTACGAACCTCGGACATGTTGGCCGGCGTCGACCAATTCACAATGGCTTCAATCTTACTCGGATCAACTGATATACCCTCTTCATTAATTACATGCCCTAAAAATGAGATGCTGGAAAGCCAAAACTCGCACTTACTCAACTTGGCATACAGCTTCTTGTCTCTCAAGATTTGCAGGGCAAGCCTCAGATGATTCTCGTGCTCAATTCCACTCAGAATGAGAGCAGTCTGAGTCAAGGGGCAAACCGAGAGAAGGGTCGTCGTACCAGAAATGATCCTTTGAGCTCTAATCCTGCACTCTGAAGAGATAGACAAACCAAGCCAGCACCTACTGACCCTTTCGCTAGTGCGCCCAGCAAAAATCCACAAACCTCGAAGTACCAACCCCGAGGTCGCAGGGTCTTCCATGCTCTCTATATGCCCTTGTCCAAGGCTTTTCAAATCCTTGTTGAAAAAGGCCATCTCAAACCCCTTGAGCGTCAGCCTCTCCCGAATCCTCTTCCGGCTAAGCATGATACTACCCAGTACTGTGCGTACCATCAACAAATTGGTCATAACACCGACAATTGCTTCTGTCTTCGCCATGATGTATAGGATTTGTTTGACAACCGGGTTGTCCTCCCACCAAGCTCAGCAAAGTCTATCGTCACCGATTCTGTGAATCTCGAAGATAATGTGATGTGATCAGAGGGATTGAACCACCTGCGGGCGGCGCTTAGTTTACTTCAGATGTGGCGTATGGCACGCACTATTTTGAGCATCTGCGAATGCTAGTTTTTGTACTTTCTGACTCGGGTATTCAGTCAATTTTATACTATGTCAATCGGGTCTGTCTTGTTGTATCGAGTCAGTCTTGTTGCACAGAAGTCGGGTGATTCCGGGGGTGTCACCTCGAACATCACTCTCTTGTTTTGTGTTTGTCTTTTACACTCTTTTGAGTCTGTTTCTGCCTTGGAGCCAGTTACACTAGAAGATCTAAATAAAACATCAGTGATTTTCACACTCTTGTGTTTGCTTCTGCCTTACGCTAGTTGTGCCAGGAAACTTGAATGGAACGGCAGTGCTCTTCACTTGCTCTTCTATGCCTTGAAATTGTTGCATTGACCTAAGTTTTTCAAAACTTTTTTGAACACTACGGTGAAAACGAAGAGGAAGGAATTCCTCGGGATTTGCAAATATTGATCAAATTGAGAGAAAGAAATGCATGCTAAGCCCTTAATGAATGAAATCATGTTTGTTAATGTGAGTACTGAGAAGGATCCTGGCTTGATCCAGATTGGTTCTACATTGTCTTCAGCGCGAGCAACTAGTCACTTTCTTAAAAAAATTCAAAAATGTTTTGCGCCATCCTGCAAAGACCTGTGTGGAATCACTCTTGAGATTGTGCAGCCTAAGATCGCTCTCAGCCTTGAGGCTCAACCTCTTACTTTCAAACCTTGAACTTAGATTCAGAATGTTTAACGGTCAACCACAATGTAAGGCCTGTGTGGCCAGATTTGAAGCAGCCCATGAACTAGGGGCAGGAAGGTCAGATATGATCAAAAAGAAGCTTGCGAAACTAGATCAAAAGCGCCCCTCGAACTAGGGGCAAAAATGTCAGATGTGCTCGAAGAGCGAAAGATGAGTCACTTCTCAAGATAACGAAGATCGACAAGAATGCCAAATCTCCAAAGGGAGGAAAGAAGAAAGTATTGCTGAAAGACAGTCGACTTCATATCCACAATACTAGGGGCAAATTCAGCCCCCCATTGGATGGACTTCTACATCATCAGCGAACAACAACCACTCTCCTGGATTCAGATGGCTTCGAGATCTCAAACCATTTGACATGGACAAAGCTACACTTTTACCCTTGAGAGGCTCGCTGGGCCGAAAATCTGGAAGGGCGACCCAGGCAAAAGCTAGAGCAAGAAAAAGAAGAAAAAGAACAAAAAAAAAAAGAGGAAAATGCAAAGAATAAAAAAAAAGAAAAAGAAGAAAAATGAAGAAAATGAAAGGAAAAGATGAAAAAGAAAAAGGTAGAAAATAAATGAAAAGAATTGAAAAGAAAAGAAGAACAAAGCTCGCAAGGTTAAAAACCCAGAAGGGGCGGCCTTGGCAAAAGTTAGAGCGCAAAAGGAGAGGTTAATACCCGAGTGTACCTTACCCCCGAACTACGTAAGGCTTGATTCCCATGTTTGGGATACGTAGGCAACTTCAGTCTGAAGTCCAGCCATAAACACTTCAAATTTGATTGTGTCATTGTGATGGTTCTGGTCATCTTTGTCTTTGCAGTATTCGAGAATTCGGTTGTGATCGTCACTTTGAGGACTGATTACAGTGTGCTGCGGCGCTATCCAAACAAGGGGCAACTTTCTGTTGCCATATAGTGTGCTGCAGTGCTATTCAAACAAAGGGGGAATTTTCCATTGCCATACAGTGCCGTTCAAACAAGGGGCAATTTTCCATTGTTATGGATTTAAGGTTGTGCATCTCAAGAGTAGGTTTCGTGCTCATTGAGCAGTGGCCATTTGCAAAAATAGTTTTTGAGAATTTTTACTGAGGTTGACTAATTTTTCTCGAAAAGTATTCCATTTTTCCAAAACTGGACCATTTTCTTAGACCCCAAAAGGAAAATTTTCAGTGCTCATAACCTGACTTGCATGATTTCAAATCAGAAAATCGAACAAGCGTGTTAATCTAACTCTCATATTGGTCAAAATTGTTTTAGTAGAAAACCAAAACAAAAAAATTGGTCAAAATGATGAACTAGGGGCACAGTTGAGTCAGGCTTCCTGTCTTTCCCCCGTTGTCAATACATTTGCCAGAAAGGGCACCATACTTGCCAGAAAGGGCACCCTATTCACCAAGAAGGGCACAGCGGAAGCTAACAGAAAAGGGCTGAAAGCTCTCATATCCTCCGAGCAGTGAGGTATCAAGCCAAGTGCGAAGCACGAACTGGAATGGAGCAAGGTATTCCACTCCCTCATCCGGATAGATCTAATCACGTCCAAACTCCCCAGCAGAGCGTCGTCAACCAATGTCAGTTGCAGATCTGTTGCGCGTCTGGTCACATTGCAACCCCTCTATGGGAGAAACTCACTGTTGTGAACAAGAATGAGAATCTGGTAGAATACCAGGGGCAAGAACCCACAACTTCCTGCTTATCCATCAACCACCCTGGGGAGGGATGAAAAATGAGAGATTAAAGAATAGAGAGATGTGCGCTGAGAGGAAAAGCGAGGAAAGGGTTTTGAGAGAAAACCGAGCTTGAGGGTCGAGTGATGTGAGAATCACAAATAAGAAAAGGTGGGGAATAATACCCGAAGAAACTGGCTTCTCGTGCACTGAGAGGTCTCTTTCCATTGGAACACGTCTGTGTGTCGTGTCAGTCGTTTTGTTTGTCTCGATTCTTGTTTTGAGTCGTTTTGGGTGTCTATAGATGTGTTTAGGTTGTCTTACCTTGTCTTTCTCTTTGTTATTGAGTCGTGGTGTGCTGTGTTCAGTCGTAGGCTCAATACCCAGTTGAGAACTTATTCTCACTCTCAATTTCAAAAAATAGTTTCGTGTTCAGAGTGCCATGCCATTCTCCATATTTGCGCAAAACAAGATTTCGTTCTTTCGTAAAATCGTAGGGTTCAACCCAGGTCATGCGGGAACAGTAAAACCAGGACCTATTTGAAGCTATATAGGTTCCAGACTGCAAAGCAAAAGAAAAGAGGAAATGTCGAGCATATGAGTTTGTTTCAACTTCAGTAAGTTCCGAGATTGTATTCTGTGTGCACCTCTTCAGGTCTTGCCAATGATCCGAAGTATGAGTGCGCCTCTACCACAAGCTTAAGATCAAGTCTACTTCAAGCCAGAACGACAATCAGAAGTGCTCTCCCGAGTACCAGTCCTTGCCAGGGACATCTTGGCCGTGTTTACAATGAGTTCCTAGCAGACCGACTGTGACGGTAGAAACTAGAGTTCGAATGGTTGTTGCCTAGAACGCAAAGGTTCGAGATTTCCGAGACTAAAGTCTAGGTTAAATACCCAGGGGTGTATCCCCGACTTGAAATCTGTATGGCAGCCCCATAGGTTGAGATAGCGTGTGCGCGCCTCATTTACAGTTCATTTGAAACTAGCGCAACCAGGCGATATTGTATGTACGGTTCATTTAAAGAAGTTCCGTTTAAGGTCATTCACCTTACTGTATCCATCACACTTCATTTACTTTTGTGTATCCATCACACTTGTTCACTTAGTGCATCTATCACACTTTGTGTTCACCTTTTGTGTATCTATCATACTTGTTCACTTAGTGCATCTATCACACTTTGTGTTCACCTTTTGTGTATCCATCACACTTGTTCACTTAGTGCATCTATCACACTTCATGTTCACCTTTTGTGTATCCATCACACTTGGTCACTTAGTGCATCTATCACACTTTGTATTCACCTTTTCTGTATCTATCACACTTGTTCACTTAGTGCATCTATCACACTTTGTGTTCACCTTTTGTGTATCCATCACACTGGTTCACTTAGTGCATCTATCACACTTTGTGTTCACCTTTTGTGTATCTATCATACTTGTTCACTTAGTGCATCTATCACACTTCGTGTTCACCTTTTTTGTATCCATCACACTGGTTCACTTAGTGCATCTATCACACTTCGTGTTCACCTTTCATGTATCCATCACACTTGTTCATTTAGTGCATCTATCACACTTCGTGTTCACCATTGGTGTAACCATCACACTTGTTCACTTAGTGCATCTATCACACTTCGTGTTCACCTTTCCGGTATCCATCACACTGGTTCACTTAGTGCATCTATCACACTTTGTGTTCACCTTTAGTGTATCTATCATACTTGTTCACTTAGTGCATCTATCACACTTTGTGTTCACCATTTGTGTATCCATCACACTTGTTCACTTAGTGCTTCTATCACACTTCGTGTTCACCTTTTGTGTATCCATCACACTTGTTCACTTAGTGCATCTATCACACTTTGGGTTCACCTTTTGTGTATCTATCACACTTGTTCACTTAGTGCATCTATCACACTTCGTGTTCACCTTTTGTGTATCCATCACACTTGTTCACTTAGTGCATCTATCACACTTTGTGTTCACCTTTTGTGTATCCATCACACTTGTTCACTTAGTGCATCTATCACACTTCGTGTTCACCTTTTTTGTATCCATCACACTAGTTCACTTAGTGCATCTATCACACTTTGTGTTCACCTTTTGTGTATCTGTCATACTTGTTCACTTAGTGCATCTATCACACTTGGTGTTCACCTTTTGTGTATCCATCACACTTGTTCACTTAGTGCATCTATCACACTTCGTGTTCACCTTTTGTGTATCCATCACACTGGTTCACTTAATGCATCTATCACACTTTGGGTTCACCTTTTGTGTGTCTATCATACTCTTTCACTTAGTGCATCTATCACACTTTGTGTTCACCTTTTGTGTATCCATCACACTTGTTCACTTAGTGCATCTATCACACTTCGTGTTCACCTTTTGTGTATCCATCACACTGGTTCACTTAGTGCATCTATCACACTCTGTGTTCACCTTTTGTGTATCTGTCATACTTGTTCACCTAGTGCATCTATCACACTTTGTGTTCACCTTTTGTGTATCCATCACACTTATTCACTTAGTGCAACTATCACACTTCGTGTTCACCTTTTGTGTATCCATCACACTTGTTCACTTAGTGCATCTATCACACTTTGTGTTCACCTTTTGTGTATCCATCTCACTGGTTCACTTAGTGCATCTATCCCACTTTGTGTTCACCTTTTGTGTATCCATCACCCTTGTTCACTTAGTGCATCTATCACACTTCGTGCTCACCTTTTGTGTATCCATCACACTGGTTCACTTAGTGCTTCTATCACACTTTGTGTTCACCTTTTGTGTATCTATCATACTTGTTCACTTAGTGCATCTATCACACTTTGTGTTCACCTTTTGTGTATCCATTACATGTGCTCACTTAGTGCATCTATCACACTTTGTGTTCACCTTTTGTGTATCCATCACACTTGTTCACTTAATCCATCTATCACACTTTGTGCTCACCTTTTGTGTATCCATCACACTTGTTCACTTAATCCATCTACCACGCTTTGTGCTCACCTTTTGTGTATCCATCACACTTGTTCACTTAGTGCATCTACCACGCTTTGTGTTCACCTTTTGTGTATCCATCACACTTGTTCACTTAGTGCATCTGCCACGCTTTGTGTTCACCCTCTGTGTATCTATCACACGCTCGCTTTGTGTATCCATCGCACATTCACTTTAGTGTATCTATCAATACACTCGCTTTGTGTATCTATCGCACATGGTTACTCACCTTGTGTATCTATCACACCTCGTTCACTTTTGTGTATCTATCGCACATGCTCGCTAAGATTACATAATCTCCTTACATCCTTTCTGCATGTAATGTAGTTTGGTTTTTATTCGCTTGCTTAAATTGTTGCATTTATTGTGTATATGTGTTTCATTAGAGCTTCCTTTGCATTATCATAAGTTATGTTTAGCGTTGTGCATGTCCTTTGCATTTTGCCCCTGCTTGCGGGCACTTCTCTTTGATTATCTCCCCTGTCTGTCTAAGTCTTCGGCCTTGTCAAAAATGGGTCGTCTCTGGGCTTTGACATTCACTACCGTCACTTATGACTTTCGAGTTACGTCAAAGAGGGACAACTGTAGACACCCAATTTTTTGCCGACCTTAAGACTCAGACATCATCGATTGAGCGCTCGATGATGGTGCATGTTGTGCTTGTTCTGAAGTTTCGGAGTTCTCGGTTGAGAGCCTTGCCTCCGGGTCTCGGAACTTTTTGTGCTTTGGCTCAGTTTGCGGACCAGGTCTTGTTTTCTCTTCCCGAAGGGAGGGAGAGGTCTTGTAGGCCATCTCTCAGTGGTCATAGACTACTTTTCGTGGTCGTAGGCCACTGTTCCCATTCGGAGACTAGTTTCTGATTTTTCGGAGCCGTCGGTCATGCGCCTCGGTTCGGGACCACTTAACATTCTCCGTTTGCCACGGTTTTTGGGACACACCTTGTTTCCTCCATCTAGAGGGACACTGTGGTCTGGGAGACCACTTTTGTGGCCATACGCCACTTTTGGTGCTCAACAACCAATTTTTGGGGCACCCGATCGCGCGCTTTGCCCCCCAAACTCTCGCTTTGGATCCGTGTTGGTTCATTTTTGGCATGAACCTTGTTTTCCTTGTTTGGGAGGTGGTACAAGGGTGGGAGACCACCTCTTCTCCTTGGAGACCACTTTCTCCTCGCCAACCGATTTTCTTGTCGGGAAGCTGGTTTTCTTGGTCTTTGGGCCACATTTGCTGGTCTCCCACCACCCCATTAGCCTACTTTCAAAGTGGAGACCACCAACCACCGACCAGTTTTTGTGTGGGAGACCACTTGCCCTGGTCGGCCGACCAGGGGAAGTGGTCGGTCGGCTAGATTCCTCCTACTTTGTCTGTCTGAGTGCATGCCAGTTGTGCCAGCTAGAAGGAAAAGACTGTATCCTCCATACACGTGTATGGAGGATTTGCACCCTTACTTTAGCTTCTTAAGGAAGCTTGAACCCTAGTTCTAGCTTCTTGAGGAAGCTTGAATCTTTGCTCTAGCTTCTGGAGGAAGCTTGAACCGTTGCTCTAGCTTCTTGAGGAAGCTTGAACCTTTTCTCCTCCATAAGAGAGGGTCTCCCTCTCCTTATACCAGGTTCCAAAAATTTTGCTAAGGCAAAATATATATCTCCCTCTATATCTCTCTATTTTGACTCCCAGTGTGCATGGTTCTTGGCCTATTGCACCACCCCTCATAGCCACACACCTCCACCATTGATCTGAGATTCTTGGAGGGTATTTTCAGAGGTTAAAGGTTTGGTTTTTGGTCCCAAAACCCACTGGTTTTTGCTGAGCTCCAAGGGTAACTCATTTCCCTCTTTTAAGCTCTTTCTTGATCATTCTCTTAGCTATACTTGCATGTATATTGAGGCTTTGTTGTCAACTGAAAAAAAGGTTCATATTTAAGTGATTTTCATGTTTGTTTAAGGCCCTTTTGGTGTTAAGGGTCTTCTACCCTCTTGCATGCTCTATTTAGCCTCGTTTTGTGCCATGCCATAAGGCATTCAAGCAATTCTTTGCTTGGCCTTCCTACCACCGAAATCCAGTGGATTTTCAGTGGTGAGAATGTGGCTTTGAGGGCCTAAATCAGAGAGGGGTGACCCTCTCTCTTGTTGCCTTATTTACTAGCATTTTTTGGCCTACCAAAGGAGCATATATTTATACCATTTGGAGGCCTAGTTCAGGCACTTTTTGGTGACTTCTAGGACCTTCCTAGGCTCTGAACATGGCTGGTTTGGTCCCCTTTTGCTTGCTTCTTGCATGTGTAGAGTAATCCCTTTCATGGCTTATCAAAGGAGCATGTCATTCTTGCATGTATTGGTCTTGTTTCAGTGGGTTTTTGGCCATCATTTGGCATACCATGACTCTATTTTTGCTTGTTTTGGTAGCCCTTCACATGCTTCATGTGCTTGTAGTGTAACTCATGTTCACTAGCTCATAATGCATGTTGTTTTGCCCCTCTATTCTAGCATATTTTGGCCATACTTCAAACTGATTTTGTTAATATTTTGGGCTACCTTAGCTCTGTTTTGAGGCCTCTTGGTCGAATGATGCTTTCCATGCATACTTATAGTGTAATATCCTTGCCTAGCCTTGAGTTTTGGAGCCCCTTGCATGCTTAACTTGAGGTGTTTCCATGTCTTGGCATCATGAGCATGTTATTTCATATCCTATACTTGTGCCATGTTCTCATGTTTTCCACTCTTTAAATGCGTTTGAGAGTTGTGCTTGTATACCTCATTTATGGGCCATTGCATGAGCTTCATTTTTGTGCATTTCAAGCCATCATCTTAGTCCATTTTGCACTATTTTGGGCCTGCATAGGGACTGTTTGGGGTTGGTTTGTTCATTTGGGCATTGCTTTGCATACCTCTAGTGTAATGCACTTCACTAGTTTCGGTATTTGAGCCATTCAGCATGCATAACATGAGTTATTTGCATGATTCGGGACCATTTTGTATGTCATTTCAGAGCTGGAATATGTGTTGTTGTATGCCATATTTCATCCTTTCCATGTTTTCATACAGTTGTATCTTGTGGCCTAGGCTTTGGGCCCTTGCATCCAAATTTGAATCCACACTTGAGGTATGAATCTTGTTCCAGACATGCCATGATTGAGAAGTTACCATAGTCATGCTAAGATGCAATGGAATTATAACCAAGCGAAGAGAGAGGTAATGTAATCATGCCAACCAAAGTCCAAATGTTAGACATAAAATCAAGCAGATAGGGGAAATTAACTAGAGACAATCATAGCATCATCCTAGGAAAACTTTCAAAAGCCTAATCAAATCAGAATCATCATGTGAGTGAACTTGCTCAAATCAGGAGAACGTGTTTTGACAGATGGCTTCAATATATTGTAGGGGAAGGTATGGTTTGTGCCTTTTGCTTAGTGGATAGCATATTCAAATATGCTGATGCCCCTAGTGTTCAATCCTTGTGTAGACACCCCATTTTTGACCGCCCTCAAGACTTGGACGTCATCACTTGTGCATATGATGATTTTGATTGCATGTGTTCGTTTTGAGTGCCCGAAGTCCTCGGCGGAACGCCCCGTCTTTGCGCCTTTAAACCTTGTCTTTTCTATGCCTTGTTTTGGACCAAAATTTGGTGTCTGGACCTTTTGGTGATATGTTTGCCACCACCATAGGTTGTCGGCCATGGCTCATGGTTGTCGGCCATTGGTGTGGCCGGTCAGCCACCAGTGGTGGCCGACAGCCACCAATGTCTTTTTCCAGATTATTGTTGACAGTTGTGACAGCTGTTAGCACACTGAGCTGCATCTCTCTACACGTGTATACTTTTCCATACACTACCTTAATTAAAGTTGCTTCTCTTTGGGCTGAGGTTATTTGAGACCCTCTTTGAGCTCTAGCAAGTGATTTTAGCTTGGTTTGGTGCCTAAACTTGGGCTTTGCTTCAAAGGTATAACACTTGCCTTGTTTACTTTGTTTCAATATACTTGTTTTACGATCTTTTCTTACTGTTTTGGGGCTGGTTTTAAATTGTAAAAAGTTCTATTTTTGTGGCTTAAAAGTGGTAGATTGAGCCCTTTTTTGGTTAGGGGGTGGTTCACCATTCTAGCTTCTTAGTTTGTCAAGTTTGTGTGCCTTTATATATCACTTTGAAACCAACTTTTTTGGGCCTTTTAATCACTGAATTTCAGAGATTTTTCAGTGATAAAAAAACTCATTTTGAAGTCCAAAATTGGAGGGGTTAGCCTTCCCCCCTTGTGTCTTGTTTGCATGCCTAATTAGCCCCATGTATTAGCTTAATGTTTTAGCTTTTTGTGGCTCAAGTCCAGCATGTTTTATACTCTATTTTGAACTGTTTTACCACTGTTTTGTCTGCTTGGTACCATTTGAGCCTTGTATGGCATGATTGTAGTGTAAGTTCCTTCACTAGCTTAATGTTTTAAGGCTTTAACCACCATTGGTTTAAGTTGGTTGCATGTTTTAGTGCTTTTATCACTCATTTCCAGCACTTAATCATCTCTACAACCTCCCTCCTTTCTTGATTTTATTTTTGCTTTGAAAGTGGTTCAAACCATTTGTTTGTTTAAAGCATGAAATTGAGATGTTTGTGCTTAATGGTTTAATCCCTTTTGGCATTCATTACCAACAGCATGAGGTCTCTTTCATACCTAAAACAACCTTTGGTTTAAGCCTTCTTTCCATTTAGAGGACTTGAACCCACCAATGGACAATTGATTAAAGGATGACTTGGTAATTAAACAAAATTGGCAAGTAAAAGAGGCAAGATAAGCATTCTTTGTGTTGCATTGCAAGTGTTCGAATCGGACGTTAATTTGAACACAAGGAAAATGGGACATTTCATACTTAAAAGTGATGAAATGTGCCATTTTCCTGGGTCTCCTTTGCCCTTGATCATGCATGATAGGGTGATGGTCATATCAGTCTTGTTTTGCATTCATTAAACTCGTACAAACTTGGTTCTTTGGCCATCATGCAATGAAATTACTTGGTTGATGGTTTGAGAGCCAAGACGGACACTCTTTTGAGCTTGTTTGATGATAAGGAGGATAACAGTACAAACAAACCTTCAAAAAGTACATTGTTTTGCCTTGTTTTGCTCTCTATTGCAGCAAGGAAGTTCAGGACAGCAGTGGCCGACAACCACCACCAGTGGCCGACTGGCCACCACAAGTAGCCGACCGGCCCCTTGTCGGCCATCAATGAAATTTGCATAGTGTGTTGTTAAGGTGGAGCAGAGGTGTTCTAGAAATGGGTAGAATTGTTGGTGTTCAATGTGCAAACAGAGGCATTCAGCAGCAAGGCAATGGATTTTCGGGTGGAAACCGAGCATGCATGGGCCTCCCTCGCTTCCTGGGATTAGCTAATTAGTTTAATTAGCAATAGATCAAATATGTGTTGTAATTAATTAGTTGTAGCTAATTAAGTGTTGTAAATAATTAGTTAGTATAACTAGTTATTCAATTTCGTTTTGTAATTAGTTAACTAGAATAATTAATTAATTCGATTTGTAATAATTAGTTAGCTAGTATAGCTAGTTAATTAGTTTCAAGTTTTGTATTAGTTAACTTAATTAGCGTAGCTAGTTAGCTCTTATTCATTCGGGCCCTCATTCGCGAGGGTGTAATGTTGTAATAAGTGTGCGCACATGTGTGTATGTTTTCCAACCCCATGTCTTTCTCCCTTTTATTTAATCGCTTTTGATGGTTAGATTAGGGACATGTTTCAAATTAGCATACCTTATGCTCGCATCCATTCATTTTGTATTGCATGCACCGAGGCTCGACGCATCATTCAAACTGCATTGCCATTTCAATATCTTATTTGAATATGTGTTTAATTGCATGTTATTCAAATCGACTCATATGCCATATTACTAGCCGAGCCTATTAATTGCATATTGCATGCGTTGCATTAGACACTTAACATATTTAGGAATCATGCATATTTCAATAACTCATGTTTTCTTAGCTTGGAGTACTAGGTGAGTTTTTACGCTTTAGTATGCTTGTATAAGTGTGAATGTTTCCATGATTAGCATGATTGCCATGAGGCTATGTGCTTAAATGCTAAAATGCTTAAATGGCTGTGGATAAAGACTTGTTGTTTGAATTGGAATGATTCAACGAATGTATGTTTTAAGCACACTATGTCTAGTTGCAAATCAATTTTAAGCCTACTATGTTTGGTGGCAAATCCATAAACTTTAAGCCCACTTGAGGTGGCAACTTCGAACCATTTTCACAAACAAACATGAGTTGAATTGCTTCAAATTAAGCAAACTAGTCTATACTTGCTTGTGCTCATCACATAGTAAAGCTAGTTTAATTATCAGAATAAGAACACATAATGTTTAGAAAAAATCATATCATGATTAGTAGAGGCTGATTTTTGATCGGGCGAACGGGGGTGCTCAATTCATGACCTTTCCCTCTCATACCTAAGTTCCCAAGCCGAGACAACTTTGGTGATGACGGATACGTGGCCTTCGACACAAGTTAGGGTTTCTAAATTTCCCCAAAACAAAAAATATTTAGGTGGCAACTCTGTATCTAGCAAATCAGTCCAATTTTCGCATTATTTGATTTAAAATCGATTTTCCAAAAGGATTTGCCGGATTTGGACTCTTTGGTGTTTACCAGTTTCACATTGCACTTGTGAGATTAGATTCAGAACTGCGGGAGTATGAACTGTGAGGCCTTTCTTTTAAACCTTCCGAAAGGGGGCGCGAAAAAGGCGAGCCACACCTTGTTGACATTGTTCACAAATTTCAACATTTCACAAGCTCATGTTGTGGGAACTTGTGCTTCACAGATTGTCAACGAAGGACATGCTACTGCAATATGACTAGCCAAGCTCATGCTTCTTTAATGCACCAAGGTGATGCAAGCTTATTTGATTTTTAAAGCAATGATGGATTTCCAATGATTGTGGACTCGGTGCCCCTTGTGTAGATACTCTCAACTTGTCTATGAATTTCACATAAGGACTTGTTTTGAACTTTTCAAATGTTAACCATGCCATTCTATCAAACTCTGAGCCGTACATATACTAACAAACTAACACTGACAAAGATGCCAAAGATAGACTTGACAAGGTAAATTGACTCGACAGACCTCAAGCTGCACAAAACCATTTCTAGCATTCTACAAGATTGATAACCCTCCAATGTGTCGGGTGTTGTTCTACTTCATCTGTCAAAATGATTGTACTTATCGACATAGCGCTTTCTCAACGACGATTACCCTAGTGGTTTGTGATGTGGTACTTTTGCATTATTTGACACCACTTCCACTCTCTTTTTTGGTTTGATACAAATTCCTCATTTTTTCACTCATCTCACACATCTCTTTTCTTTTATCTCTCTTTTCTTTTGCACACAAACCTTCGTTTTGGGGATTTTACATTGAATAGAACAAATAATTTCTTAAGGGATGTGGTATCAACCGAAGTTTTGCAAAAGTTTGGCACCTCAACAGCTGACAAGTTATGTAATCTTCTATATTAAGGATTCTTCAATTGAAGCAACTATCAATATTGGTATTCTTTTGATCGTTGAAGCTAAGTGCAGTTTGAGGAACACAAGAAGACTCGATGTAGGAAATTGAAGTGAATATGAACCAAGATGCCCCACAACAGGATGACACACCTAAGACACCAACCAACAAGGTAACAATATGCCTATGACCCAAAGCAATAAAGCAACGTATCCATGACACAAGTCAATAAGACAACATACCCACGACACGAAACAAGACACAATTAGAAACTAAGCCAAATGTCCAATGATATAAACAAAACTCAAAGCAAATGATCTTTCATTGTGCCCCTAGCTTTCCTTATGCTTCATTTTTATTCAAGAATCACTTTCAAAATTCAATTTTGCAAAAATCAAGTTTCATTGCCCTTCAAGCACAAGTTAGAAATTTCATTGACGATTTCAAGTGTTGAAAATTGCTTGACCTATTGATCAAAACTAGTTCTTTCTTAATCCCCCACAAGATGTGCTATGTGTGGTGGTGATTGTAGTTCATGGATGACTTGCGAAACTAAGGATATAAATCAAGTAAGGAAATGGGGCCGAACCTCAAGGAGAGGTTGCCTACATATCTCAATGTGAGAATCAGGCTAGACATGGCTTCAGTTTAGAGTTCACTCAGTATTGACACTTTCCTTTTTGGCTCTAACTTTTGCCAATGTCGCTTTTTTTACAGTTTTCGACCTTGTGAGCTCTCATTATTTCATTTATGATTTTCTCATGTTCTAAGTTTTGCCTGGGTCACCCTTTTGGGCTTTCAGCCCTGCAACTCAAGGGTAGTGTTACAATAGTTTCAATGAATGTGATCCACAATTATCCTTACCCTTACCCTAGCAGTCTAACATGTTTTGCCTTGGTTTGAGCTTAAGTGTCTTTTTGAATTGTGCATTTGAACATGATGATTTTTTGAATGATTGGTCATCCTCAAAATGTGGTATTGACTTTTCCCATATGGTGATGATCCCCCACACTAGCTCTTTCAAATGCTGATGGCAAAACATTCATTTCTCACAATTAACTAAATTCTATTCCATGAGTGCTCCTATCTTGATGGTGAATTTTTTTTTTATCTCTCTCTCTCTCTCTGTCTCTCATTTTTTATTTTCTTTCTTTTGATTATTATTTTTCTTTTTTCTTTTTTCTTTTTTTTTTCTTTCTCTTTCTATTTCTCTTTCTCTTTACTTTTCTTTTTCTTCTTTTCTTTTATTTAAACTAGAAATGTCATGGAGAGGAAATATGTCCTTTTAAGGTTTGAAAAAAGCCTGTGTTTGCCATAGTGGCCACTCGAATGTGAGGAGAACTCCCAAAATAGTGTAGAATATCATGTACAATTATGAATTTATCCTTGTAAATCTGCAAAAAAATCTTCTTGAAAACTTTGCTCCCAAGCAGTCTTGCGAGGACAATTCAGAATTCATTTGGACCATTTGTGGGATCCTTCTTAACACTCGAGCTTATTAGTAGAATTTCATTCTCATTAGCATATTAGATAGTTTACACCATTCTCTTGCTCAATTGAATTATTAAAACTTTTCTTGTTTTATTTCGGTCACACATGGATTGCTATAGGCACAACTGAATGATTGAAACCCAAGTCTCTCTTATTAATATGATGAAGGCTATAGAATATACGAACGCGACTCGACAAAGAATAAACGACTTAAAGACTCAAGCAAAGATAAAGAAGCAAAACATAACTACGACACATAACTCTACTACTGACACGACACTGCTCAAATTTTAACAAAATAGCATTGTCATCATCTCAAACACAAGAGGGTTCTATTTTTCCAGTCCACATGTAGGATCAGAGAAAAACATTCACTAGTCCAAGGTGTCAACTTCTTCAAACCTCTTCCAAAATAGTGTAGAATATCACGCTCGCTCTTTCTCTGTCATAGACATGGCCTCAGCCTTACTAGCCTCACCAAGTTCCTCCACTTTCAGGTTCTTATTCATCTGCTCCTCTGTATCTGATTCCTCTTCACTTAACCACCCATTATTGGATTCAGGCTAGCTTGGATCCAACCACCCAATCTGAACGCCACCCACATCCTCTTCTTCGAAGAAGTAGAGGTTTTCCAAGTCTTCCTCTAGTTCTTCCAGGTCATCAAGACCTTGCTTAGGCCAGTTATTCAAGTTCTACCCAGGCTCATTTTCCCCAATAGCAATGATGCTGAACGAATCTAGTAGTATGATCACAGGCTTTGGCTAGTCAACAGCCACAATGTACCGACTGGGGTTATACTTTTCTATGAGTGAGGCCTCCTTCTCTATAACTTGGGTGTCAGACAACCCCTTTTATGGTGTATTCCTCTTCTCTTCCGCTTTCGCCGCCATAGGCCCTAATTGGGTTTTGGGTCTTACATCCATCATACACATATCCGTGCTTTCTGGAATAACTACCTCAGGCTTAGGTAGATGGGATGGGGTGATATATACGCTGGGGTTAAAGGTAGGCGGTAGTGTATGGATAAGGTTCATGTTTCTAGGCGAGGGGACTTGGTTTTCGATGGGAAGTGGGTTGGTGGTCACATTTGGTTTAGAGAGTGGGGCTATGATTTTATTGTTGATGAGATCCTGGATCTCATGACATAGGTGATAACAACGATCGGTGGGGTGACCATGCTGTTGAAGGAAAATGCAGTATTGGGTGCGATCATGTCAAGGTGGGAGTGGGTCAGGGAGAGGTCGAGGGTCTTGAGATGCCCCTTTTCCATTAGTAGTTTGAGAGCACGAGCTGGGCTCATGCAAAGGGGGGTAAAGGTCCTTTGGTTTTGGTTTGGACCAGTGGGTTGTGAGGTTGCACCAGCGAAGGGATCGACCATCTTGGCTACTATGGCAACGGTGCTGATCTCAGCAGGCTGAGGAATAGTGCTATTACTAGCATTGGTACTCCTGGTAAACGGCCTTTTTGCTGGCTCACTGGTTCTCTAAATGATGTCTTTCTTAAATGCGCTTTCAATTTGAACCCACAACTCATGTAAGGCAGCAAATGTAGATAGTGGCACTACTATCATTCTTTGTAACATATCCGGGTCGAGATTCTGAACTACCAACTAGACTTGCTCCCTTTCTGAGGACTGTTCGTTATTCTGGATGCCTTTGTCCTCCATCTTATAACAAAATCAATGAAGGGTTCCTTGGGATTCTGAGTGGTTGCTTTCAGCTCGCTGATTGTTACTTCTATTTTAGTATTATATGAGTATTGATTAACAAACCCCTCAGACAATTCTTCTTAATTCCATTTAGCCGAGTCCTCCAGTTTAGTGTACTAGATAGCTGTCACGTCCGATGGAGCTCTTCCAAACAATGACAGTTTCTGAGCCCGAGTCAAGCCCATTGGTCTCAAAACATCTGAGAACAAACGAACATGAACAATAGAATCCTCACTACCATCAAATCTATCAATGTGAGACATCTTGAACTTTTTCGGTAACCTAACAGAGGCATCGGTATAACCATCTTCAATATTCGGGATAGAATTAAAGCCTTGAGATTTCTTGAGCGCCTTCTCTAGCCTGGCTATTTTTATCAAAGCTGGATCAATATCGTTGATGTTGAAGGGAATGAGTCCCTCGTGAGGCTGTGCTAAAGGCCTGAAAGCTAGAGCTTGTGCCAACATCTCTTAAGGATTCGGGATTTGTGGATTTTTTATTGGTGGAGGTAAATCAGGATTCGGCTGGACAGTAGGGATTGGGTGTACAGTAGATGCCGATGCCCTAGATGAGCGTCGCATGTCAGCAATGGTTTCATCCTGAGCAGTGATTTTGTGATTCAAGGTACCCATGGTTCTTTGAAAAGCTGTCATCATAACAGCAACCTCTTCTTGACTTTGTGTCATGACAAGTCTTACAGAGTTAGCTATTGGTGAGCTGAGTGGATGAGAATAGGCAGGTGATTGCTGAGTGATCTGCGCTGGTGAAGACTGACGAATTCTTCTTCTCCGAAGAACTGGTGGAAGAGAGACTAACACTGGCTGATGGTCAACAAAATCTTAGATTTTGCAAAGTCTGCCAGAGCGAGTCCACAAAACTTAGGGGATATCGAGTATGTCTAAAGCTATGATTGTAAACTACCTTGCAAAAGAAATAAAGAAAAGAAAAATAATAATCAAAAATCGGAAAGTACTTTAGCTCAATTGGCAACAGATATAATCACAGCTGAAGAACTGTGTTTCCCACTGAATTCTAGCCCCACAAACTGATATCAACTTCTAAAATTGATACTGTGCATTCCTGTACAGTTTCACTATAAAACACATACCAAATAAAGAGAGCCAAAACACCCATATGAGGCGATAATGTTACCATGTCCTAGATTTTTGACATGATCTAGGGTTTTACTTATTCAAGCAAGTAGTTTCACAAAATCCTATATAAGGGTGAGCATCTTGTCCTAAGTTGGAATAGTTGCTATGGCTTTACTATATGCAGCTAGGCCAAATTGTCAGAAAAGGTACCTCGGTAGATTACCAAATATACGTCTCACACTAAACACCAAGAAGTGAAAGGAGGATAAAACGGTATGACGGTAATCCAGATCCAAGGGTTGTGTTTCCAACAAGGTAGAGCCCACGACCGGCCATCCTTTTGGAAAGCTTTTTAAGCAAGCCTCCGACAATCTGTCCAGGAATAGCAGATAAAAACACAATGACTTAAAGTAACAATGAAAATGCGATGCAAAGAACATATATATGTAGATAAAATTTCACATCATGAAATTTAAGTCAAGTTCTCTAAATCCCCAGCAGAGTTGCCAAAACCTGTAACTTGTTTTTCATGTACCTTGGAGGGGTTTAGTCTCCACAGATATGATAGCCCAACAATTCGGACTCCCCATGGTTCTGAATCTGGTTTCACAAGTGCAATGTGAAACAGATAAACACAAAAGAGTCCAGATCCGGCAAATCTTTGGAAAATTGATTTACAATTAGAAATGCCAAAAAATGGACTACATTGCCAGATTTCGGAGTCGCCACCTAAATATTTTGAAAAATTTAGGAAACTCGTGACTCGTGCTAAAGGTCACATGTCTGTCATCACCAAAGTGTCTTGGCTCAGGAACTTAGGTGTGAGAGGGAAAGGTCGTGAATTGCGCACCCCACTCACCCGATCAAAGATCGGCCTCTATTAATCATGATGTGATTTTTATGTATATTATATGCTTTTTTTCTGATTTATTAATGCTAACCTACTATGTGAGGCACACAAGTATAGACTAATTCACCTATTTTGGAACATTTTGATTTCATGTTTGTTTTGAAAAGTGTTTTGACTATGTGCCACTTTAAAAAAGTGATCTCATATGTACATTAATCAAAATCATCCAACTTAAGAGAAATAGCCTTCATCCACAGGCATTTAAACAGGTATATCAATTAAGCTGTTAGCCTCATGGTAAATATGCTTGATATGGCAACAATTGCACGCATGCAATATGCTAAAGCAAAAAACGCTTACCCCAAAAATATCCGAGGCAAGCCAAAAGAAAGAAAATAGTTAGAAAGAATGCATGATCCTAAACAATGCAACATAACTAATGCAACGCATACAACATGCAATTAATAAGCTCAGCTACTAGCATGGCATGTGAGTCAATTCAAGGCATACGACAAAGCACGTATTCGAGTAAGGAATTTGAATTCGACATTGATTAGTATGATGAGTCAAATCCTTATGCATACAAAACGAATGGATGCAAATCATGGAAAATGCTAAGGAAAACATGATGCTATACAACTACGGTAAGCGGATAAATAAAAGGGAGAAAAAAATAAGGGTTGGAAGACATACACAATATTATAATTTTTCCGTCGTGAAGGAGGGTACGAATAAATGTCCTAATACTAACTAATTATTACAACACCAAATTAATTAACTATTAACTAGCTATTACAAACTCAAAGGAATTTAACTAACAATGAACTAGCTATTACAAGTTTCAAATGAATCTACTAATTTAGGTACAACATGTGACTATTAGCATTAATGTCACGAGCCACGGAAAGTAAGAATCGCATATGCATGAATGAGAATATCCGCCTGAAAACTCCTCTATTTTGCTGCCAGAACTATTCTGATTTGCTGTCAGAAAATAATCCTTTTTTTGCCCCGGCTTCTGCTCTGTTCTGCCATGGAAATGGCACTACTTGTAAAATATAGAGTGGTCATCCGGCTATGGAAAGCGGTCGGCCAGACAAAAATGATGGCCGGTTGGCCACTGTTTTTGGGCTCTACCTTGCTGCAACAGAAAGGAAATAGAGCACAAACAGAGTGTTTCTAGGGGATGTTTGTCCTCTCTACCTCTCCCTATCAAAGAACTGATCAAAGGGAGGGATAGATTCGATTCACAAAGCATTAATTTGCGTGATGATCTATGAACCGAAGGGACAAAGGCTCAATGAATGAAAATAAAATACCAACAAAACCTCCTCCCTATCATGAAGTTACCTCAAGAGAAGTGGTAGACATTGATTCTTGACTCATTATCATCACTAAAGAGTATGAAATGACTCAAGACTCAATGGGTTCAATATAGCGTTCGATTGAACCCAACTCAATTTTATTATCTTGTGCTTCTTTTAGTCCAATTTTATTAGCCTCTTTTATTACCTTTCCATTCTTTAATCATTTTTTTCTGAAATGATAATTACATCCGCTAATAAAGAGAAGTATCAAATAAGAAGTTGCTCTTTAGCATGAAAGAGATGTAATGCCTTGGTAATGAACCTCTAAAGAGATTAAACTGTTAAGCAAGGAAGGGCTCTTTCTCATGCCTTAAACAACGATCAATTGTTTGAACCAACTCTTAAGAAAAAGGAAAGAAAACCAAGAAAGGAGGGAGGTTGCAGAGATGATTATTACAAGTGTGAGTATATATATGAAAACTATGAAATAAAAGCTATCAACTCAAATAGGTTAGTGTCTAAGGCCTAAATCACCAAACTTATGAGGACTTGCAACAATACAAGCATACTATGCAAAGCATAAACTAAGTCAACACACTAAAACAGTCCTAAAAACACTAAAAGCAGTTCAAGTTGGTTTGAAAAGCTAGAAAAATTAAGTAAAATGTGAGAGAATTGAAGCTAGTAAGCTAGCCTAAGGAGGTGTGGCTAATCCCTCCACTTTTCGGACCTCAAAACCACATATTTTAGCCTCTTAAAACTCTACAAAACAGTGGCCAAAAATTTAGAAACAAGTGGGAAACACAAGGATAAAAGCTTATGAAATGAGGTTCAAAAAAAGGTGGTTAACCCATCCACCTTTGGTAGCTTTTAATCATAAGTTTCAACCCACAAAAATAGTGTAAAAACAACAAGAAAAGAGCAGAAAGAAGTAGTGCAAAGATGGCCAAAGTTATACCTCTTGAAGAGGAGTTACTCTTTTTCACAAACCACAAGGCCTTCAATCTTAAGGGCTAAGATTTTAGCTCAACAACCTCAGTAAGAAGACTCAAATTTTTGGTTTAGGAAGTGTATGTATAGTGTATGTATGTTGCAAGATAGAGAGGAAGAGTGTTTTACAAGTTTTGGGCTGTTAGGAATTTTTTCTTCCTTAAAATCAAGAAGGGTGGTCATCTATATATAAAAAACAAGTGCCTCTGTTGAACATGCTGTATAGGGACAGCTGGTGGGCATGGGGGGACAGCTGACAACAAATATCTGTTCTACCGGGAAACATGACCGGCTAGCCAGGCAAGGGATTGCCAACCACTGATTTTTGGCCAGCCGGCCACCTGTTGGCCAGCAGGTCTCTGAGTGGTTAGGCTAAAAAAATTGGTTTTGGTTCAAAGAAAGTGTAAGGTTCTAGGCTCTGAAACTCAAAATCAAAGCTTCTTGCTGAAGAAATTGAACGTTTGTACAAGGTAGTATTTCATCATCGAGTGTTTAACCTGAGGTGTCCAAGTCTTAGGGGCAGTCAAAAATGGGGTGTCTACAATATAGGGATCCTATCATTTTGCTTCAACACTACTATGGTTAAGCTCATCCAGGTTGAATAGGTCCTTCAAGTCTTTGAAAGGCTTTTCATTCTACTTTTCTTCCTCATCACTTTTGATGAAACAAAGATCCAAGGATTCAAGAATTACCATAACAGGTTTGGGATTAGTGGCGGATATGATATATTGGCTAGGATCAAAGTTGGCAAGAGCTGAGGTTTAGATGGCATTGATGTTACTATCGTCAGGCTAGAAGCTCTTTGGGAGTTTAGGATTTTTAGGTGGAGTAATGACTTTGTTGTCCATGAGATCTTGAATCTCATAACAGAGGTGAACACATCAGTCAATGTCATGACCGACTTGCTAGTGGAAGGCACAATATTGGGTATGGTCATGGCTGGCCGGAAGAAGGTCAAGAAGAGGTTTAGGTTATAGAGATTGGAGATGTCCCTTATTCATCAAGAGTTGACGGCCTTTGGACGGGGTCATGTGCAAGGGATGAAAGGTTCAATTTTTAAAATGGTCAAGGTTGGTTCTTGAGGTATTGACGAAAGGGTTGGCAAGTGCTAGCTGATTATTTATGGCTTTGGAGTTGGTGTGGATATTTCTGGTGAACTCTTTCTCTTCATGGCTAGACCCTCATTCGCTTATCAATTTCTGGCTTTCGATGTCTCGAACTTGGCTCCTTATGTGGAATTTCATTGCAATGTTCCCTACTTAAGCATTAGGGTATTGAACAACAAAACCTTCATCTAAAGCCCTCTCGAAAACTACACTGATTTACTGCTTTTTCAAACCTTTTGATATTAAGACATCAATAACCCATTGGAGTTGTGCACAAGGATTGAAAGTTTTCTCAATGGCTTTGTCATAGGGACAAGTGGATGAATTTGAATAAGGCTAATTTGTATTCATCATAGTGTCACCAAGGCACAATGTCTGAGGTTGAGTTATTCTTTTGTATTGTTATCAGCCTTCACATCATCTTCAAATTTGAGTTGGCTCTTTCCATCTCTAGTTTGTGCCATAATCGATGGACCCCTTCGTGCAAGATTCTAAATAGGGGATGTGGTCAATAATAGAGTTAAAACCCCAAAGGTCAGGTTAGCCACAGTTCTTTGAAGGTCGTTGATCATTCTCATTATCTTGGCAGAGGTAGGTTTGGCCATGGATAAACTTGGTGCACTTGGACTAGATTGGGTTGTATGGGTTACTTTCAGTTGGGTTTTTTCTGAGTTGATTGGTCTTGACTAGGTGAACAAATTGGACTAGGCTTTTTTCTGGGTTGGATAGACTCTTTATTTTATTTTTTATTTTTTTGGGCTAGATTTTTTCTAAGTTGACTAGCGAATATCTAAACTTTTACAATTTCATGCCTTATTGGCTACAAGTTTTCAAGATTACACTTGGTTACAACAAAAAGTGGGTCAGGAGCCCAATACATAAAAGCCCGAGGCTTACACAAAATTAAACAAGCAAAATGAGCACTTAACTCCAATGTCCTCCCAAGCTATGCCCTTGGCAGAGGCATACCATTAGCACCTGAAATGTTTTTTTCCACGTAGGGTGAGCTAAAGCCTAGTAGAGACAAGTTTAATGACATGTATGATGCTTAACAAAGCCATGTGGTGAATGCATATGAAATGCCATTACAAAACATGCGTTTTCTCCTGTTTGAAACAATCCTATGCTGGAATTCAATTCACACTTATCTTTGCTTCAAAATAGAAAATAGGGTAGTAAATACACACACTGATAATCTCTAGGTACATGTCTGCTAGTTGGCTATAAAAGCATTACCAAAGCCACTTCACCGACAACTATCTGAAAGGAAGGGATCCTAAGGGCACGGATTTTTGGACTTTCACTATGGACACACATGCCACCTTAATAAACCACAACCACACCCCCTAACCAGATTCACAATGGTATTCACA
Organism: Camellia sinensis; assembly: GCF_055761805.1. Lineage (NCBI taxonomy): Eukaryota > Viridiplantae > Streptophyta > Magnoliopsida > Ericales > Theaceae > Camellia > Camellia sinensis. The sequence goes on from NC_138965.1 coordinate 93,093,158, forward strand.
CCTTTTTCTCAAAATAATGCCTTTTGACATTATCAAAATGCTTAAGTATAAAACCAATGATAGAATGGAATGCATGAGTATATATTGTTTTAATTCACCTAGTTCTCATGCAATCTTTACAACAAATCATTGTTACCCTCAGTCGACAGCCAAAACAGTTATCTCTATAAAATACATTCCAAAATAGACAACATATAAATCAAGAGCATAACCAACCATTTTCATAACATTTACACAACAAATACTATCTTGCCTCAACATTCCTCAAAAAGAAATCTCATTCCTTTCCAAATGGCTCAAAACCATGAATCCACAATAAATCTAACAACAAAATTCACTTCTCAACCTTGAGTACAAATCAAGGGTTTGGTAAAAATATTGGGGTTTTTCCTGTTTAAAGACCATTTCTTCAAATTTCCAATACCAAACACAATTACCAACAACCCAAGAAGATTTTTTTTTTAAAGAAAAACTTTAAGAAAACTTTGAGAAAACGCATCTTTATGCATTAAAACATATATTAACCAAATCCCAATCTTCCAAAGTGTTAATCTATCCAAATAACACATAACAAGGCTAAATAATATGCAAATCATTAAACAAATCCCTACCTCAAAGCAAGAGGAAGAGAAGAACAAACCCCAAAAATCAACGGAGATAGAAACTCAAACATTTCTTATTGAAACAAAGCCCTCAACGTGCTCTACCTTTTTAACACAAGCACTAAGGGTAGAAAATGGGTAAAAATAGATGAAACCCAAGGTTTTATAGTTTAAAGCAAAAAAAATGGTGATCTGGGAAAGAGAAGAAGAAGAAGATGAGCTCAAGAGTAGATATTTTCAACTTTAAGGTTCTATTTATAGGCAGTCACATAGCAGAGGTGAAACCCACATCACAAGTGCAGAAGTAACAATCACAGGCGAGGCCTTAACACCCTAAGTGTAATCCTTAAAGTCAAAGCCTACCTCACGGGCCACATAACTTTTTCAAAGAAAAGGACCTGAAGATGTGTTTTGGTCAGAGCTACATCGTGAGCTTGAACCCACTTTGCGAGCACAACTTACCTATCGCGAGCGCAATCACACAGTAGCTTCTTTCGCAAGCCACTGCGGACCACATAATTCTAGTAGGCTAATAGACCTGAAGGCCATATATGGTCACAGCCCCTCACGAGCACGACCTAGAAACCTCATGAGTGCGACCTTGCAGACACAAGAAAAAAAAAAAAAAAAAAAAAAAAAAAAAAAAAAAAACCACACACACACACACTACTAAAGTCCTAAGTATAAACTAAGGTCCCCTGTGACAATCAAACTTACAATCTAAAACAACCACAAACTAAATACGAAGAGCATAAAAGGATCGGGTCTTAACTCGGGCCGCTATATACTATGCAGCTAATACATAAAAAAAAAATGCAGCCTAGGCCCAATTTAAGGGTTCTAACATGATTTAATGCACAAAATGACAAATAACACTTAAAATAATGCAAAACTAATATACATTATGCTTAAACCGAGCCATATGCATGTGAAAACAGAGACTGGAACATTCTAAGCATAGTGTTCTTAGAAAAATAAAGAAAACATGCGAAATAAAGCGAAAAAATGGACGAAATTATAACACCGTACATGATGGAATAATGAACTAACACCCTAGCATGAATGAATACTAAAAAATAAAGCAAAATAGGTACAAAAATTAATAATAATAATAATAATAATAATAATAATAATAATAATAATAATAATAATAATAATAATAATAATAATAATAATGAGTGTTTACCTGCGGCTAAGAAGAAAATGCAATGAAAAGAGAGAAAACTTTGTTTTCTTGCTTGCAAGCCTCCATGAAGAAAGGGTTTCTACGAATAGTTCAAGTCACCAAATCCTTAGGAGGTTTTAGTTGTTGTTTAGGTTGTAATTTTTGGAGTTAGAAGGGAGGGGGAGGGTGTTTTTCTCTCAAGCTCTCTAATGGTCTCAAAAAGTTCACAATTTTGTAACCCCTTGAAAGGGGGAGAGGGTTGCTTTTATAGGCACTCCAAGCTTACGGAGGAAGCCAGAGGAGGCTGCTAGGGTTAGCCATTACTTTCTCCGTAGCACTTCTCTCCAATTCCGCATTGCCATCCTTACAAAGTTTCCATTTCTGTCTATCGAGAGAAGGTGCGGCCGTACAACGTGCATGCGACCAGGGGTCCAAGTGTCAACTTTGCAAGTGAGGTGCGTGTTTGCATGGCTTGGTGTGGCTTTGCATGGCTTTTACCTACTTATGGCCCAAGCAAGCACAAATTATTCTTAGATCAATGTTTTTTGATAAAACTAGTTAGTAATTTTGGAAAATACCATCAATCCAAGTGCAATCAAGCTTCCCTTATCTCTTAAGGTCAAAAAATTATTTTTTGGCTGAAAAATGGGTTTAGTGCTATTTTGGTCATTTATGTAAAAAGTTAGTTTTTTGGCCGAAATAAGGTGTAACAGCAACTTTAAGCAATTTCCAATATTCCAAGGGTGGAGGTATTACCATTTTATCATTAGGAGGCCTACAAGCACCCAAAATCTTGGGGTTAGTCAAAATAGGGTGTCTACTACATGTTTGATTAGTAGGATTATTGTATAAGATAGTGACTGTTAGGTTTTTTTTTTCTTTTTATCAATAAAAATTTACATTAAAGTATAATAGCCAAACGACACATCCAAGGAATCTATTCAAGCAGAAAAGGTTACCCCAAACTAAGTGAAAGTAATCAGATAAAAGCATATAGGAAGCTATGAAAATAACAAGATGCAAAGCCTGTAATGCAAAGTAGGTTCGATCATAAGAGGGCAAGTCGAAGATAAAATCATAGGCTGCATCCACCGAGATGGGTAAGCAACAATCAAAACACCAATGGAAACTTAACCACACAACCAAAGACTAAGAAAATAAATAAAAAACATAAAGATAACCTTTAGACCTCAGGTAGAGAGAAAGGCAACGGTTACACCAGTAGCCGGAGGCAAATCTGATGGAGAAAGGAAGTGGAGAAGGGGTGGAAGTAGATCTGACGAGGGTAGGACCGTGGAGGCGAGGAGATAGCAGTAGCGGTGACGGTGCTAAAGAGATGCTGGAGAAGAGAGTGAAGACAGCTCTGGTATAAAACATACCTCACAAGGAGGGAGATGAATGGAAAGACAAGCTTCAAAGCTTATTTTGCAAAAAAGCAAAGAAACAAAAGAAGAAAAAATGGATGGAAGGAGGAGAGAAGAGGTCGGCAGCCCGAAACCCCTCCCCATCCCCTACGGCACACTAGCAGCAGAAACCGTAAAAGAAGACTTAAAGAGAGAGGCTCTGTGTTTAACAAGAGAGAAAGAGAGAGAGAGAGAGAGAGAGAGAGAGAGAGGGAGAGAGAGTTCATGGGCTGACAATCTCATGTTTGATTACTAATTTTATTTATCAGATTACATGTAAAGCAGACATTCAATTCGACCAAATTAGTGAATTTTTAATATTGAGAGGGGTTAGGGATTATAATTTCAAGTATGGAATAAAAAAAACAAAATGAATACTTAATAAATGGTTATCTCACTAATTTAATTGGATAACTAATCCTAAAGTAATTCATGTCCTTTCACTGCTATAGGGAAGTAGATTCTGGAAATGCTCCTTAAATCCAAATGGGCGTCCAAGATCCCTTGGCTATCGCCTGAAATAAGTATCCAACTCCGATCAATGGCGCCAGAGTTCTCACTCCGATAGATTAAGCAGTTGTATTTTTGGGTCCTCGGTGTTCTGTCTTACTTGAGGTCTAAGTTACTATTTTTTTGCATATATCCTTATTTCAGGCTCCTCCCCTCCTTTATAATCTTTTTCTTGTCACCTTACTTTTATGGGATGGGCTAGCAATTTGATCCAATAAGACCCTTCTGTCTCCCCTAGACTACTCAGCTTCGGCTTATGGTCTGAATGCTCAGCCTCATGGGCCTCCATGTCTATTCGGCAACCTATTCATAGCCCATTGGGCTTCGATCCTATATTGCCCAATGGTCATAGAGTTTCATATATTCGGCTCCTACAATTGCCCCCCGAGTATTCGATGATGTGAGGTAGTCGGCATTCTCGACCACTGAGCGAACCTTATTCAGCTAAAATTATCAAGACGCCTCAAAATTAAAATTTACAAGAATACAGCACACATGCCCCTTCCATTGCTGACACATCAAAGACATGACATGAAACGATTACGACTTCCTGCCCCTTTGTGCTTGTCATTCATTTAATGTGATTTGAAGCTCTCCCCCCTTTCATTTTTTTATTTTGAAAGACCTTTATACGCGGTCCATCTCTGCAACTATCCATCTTCAACACTTGTCGCGTTTATTCTGTCCTCTGTGGCTTGTGTCTCTTCTGTTTTACTCTATAAGTCTTCTAAGCCTCTCCCTTTATTTTTTCTTGAGTAATTTTAGTCCAGTCCTTTCTTATCTCTTTCTGCTTTTGTTTTGGCCTTCCCATTTTGTTGGCATAGCTAAATACCTAAAATCTTTTCTGTCTGAGTATTAAGTAGCTTCCTGTTGCCGTCACTTCTCGATCCCAAATGACGTTAGACTGACCCTTGTTGGGAACGATGTGGTTGACATGGAAAGGGCTAATATGAACATGATCATATTCCCTTTACTGTCAATTGCTAAGGGTGGAGTCCGTTTCCCCCTCCATCTCTTTCTCAGATCCATTCTGCATTACTGGGGTTTGATGCATTCCCAGCATAATGTGAACTTTTATTGAATAATAATGAGCATAATCGAACTAAACCACTGACTTAGGCTTAACCTAGGGATCCCTACGATTCAGCATTGTTGTGCCTTGGCTAAATCGTCTGGTCGATAAGGCCGATATTTCTTAAGAGCCAAGGATATAGACCACCACATAGTTACGATGCTTGCCAGCTCTGGCAAGAGGGTCGACGATGTCATGGTTTCCCTCCAAGGTAATTGGGAATTCAATGAAGAAAAAGAGCACCTACACCTAGTGCCTAGATGGAAAGGTGAACCAGGTGGCCGAATAGGTCTTTTATCAATTCGATTTCAATTCGGCTTCAAATAATCAAGCTGATCATTTTTGTTTTGTGTACAGGTAACAATCTTAAGAGTGCTCTATCTTCGGCAGACGAACTTGTGCTTACGCAAGTAAAGACCATTCTCGACTATGTTGGTCATCCGAATCTCTAAGGGCAAGGCCACGCCACCCACATATTATTAAAATACGACCCTACATGTTTAACCTTTGCGACAACATATCATATTTCGATTCCAAGAGGCGAATAACAGCTCACGGCGCTGATATTCCCTAACTTTACCAACCTTAGGGATATTGGTCTTAGAGGACCTCTAGTCGGCGAACAAGTAGGCGAAATCAGCGTCGAACAAGGTGAAGAAGGCACCGATCTGGATGTTGAAGAGATCCAACCAGATCATACCGATTCGGACGTTTCCACCAAATTAAATATCCGCCTAGCAGAGGAACTAGAATTAACTAGAGAAGTTGGTCTAGCCTTCGACCAAATCGGCTTTGACAAAAGGAGTAGCCCATCTCCACTTGGCCGAATATATTTTTCCTCCTGAGAAGAGGATATCTTCATTGATTTAGAAGATTTGCCTAGATTAGGAGCCTAAAATATAGTCGGCGAATCACTTGCTTAATTTGCGTGGTAGAGGAACGCCAAAAAGATGGCATCGAGGAAGAGAGCGATGGAGGCTGGTGAAAACTAGGAGGCTCTTCTAGTGGTCGATTAGTTGGTGGAAACCGATCCAATTGTGGAAGAGGTGGCCGAACCTCAGAAACCAGCGATTAAATAAACACATGCTGAGCCAAGGGGAAAAAAGCAATCAATCAAATACTCTGTAGTCGTCCCTAAGTTAACAGAGCAAACGATAGATAAATGGCCAAGAGTTTCAACTTCTCTTGATATTGCTGTGCCGTTTATGATACAGTCAAAAATAAAGGGTGCTTTACTCCAACTGGCGCTTTGGCAGCCAAAGATCCTTCTGTGGCGCTAAGCATTGCATCGGCGACTGTTTTTCCTGCAAACAAGGTGACATTTCGCAGAGAACCTGACTTACTCTCAATTGCCCTGGCAGTTCAATCAGCCATTTTAGTCAGTAGCATTCATCCAAAGTACTCTTTTAACTTTAAAGACTATCTCCTATTTCATGTATACTTATGTTTGCCTTTTTATTTTTGCTTCAAGCGGCGGAAAGGATCGTCAAAATTGGACGTCGTCACCATGATGCCATAGAATTAATCGACACTCTTACGTCAGAGGTGGAAGAAGAAAAAACGAAGTCCCAATCGGCCATTGCTGACTTAGTGGTGACGATGAAAATAGCCAAGGCCGAGGCGAGGAGGGCTGATGAAGAATTCGCAAAGGCCATTGCAGAAAAAGAGGACAAAAAATGAATTGACCTTCTTCGGCGGGCCACTGAAAGAAGGGTCGATTTAACTAACGCTGTTTTGGTAATTATGAAAGAAGAGATAGAAAAACTCAGGCTGATCTCTAAGTGGCTAAAAATGAGAAGGAGCAGGCGGAAGCAAAGTCGGCTAAAGCTTTTGATGTTGGAAAATTGTCGACCATGAAAAAGTATGCTGATAAAGCCTTGAAATTTGAAAATCGAGGCTTCAAACACGGCTGGCTCAAAACTTTGGCAGCTACGAAGATGACACTTGATATGCTTCCGTATGAGCAAAAAGAAGTGGAGCCGCTGGAATCAGACCCTCAGGAACCCTGAAGCTGAATGGAGTAGTGGGCCCAATTAGAACTCACAATGTTTTGTAATTAGGAAAACTAGGAAAAAATGTGATTGTATTTGTTGTGATCTTTTGTTTTACTATTTTCCTGTTGAGTTTGTAATAGGGTCGTCTTCATATATAAAGTGAATCATTTGTACCCAATTCAGTTTATCAATGAAAATGCTCCTATTGAATCATTTTGTGTCGAATAGAATCATTTGTACTCAATTGTGTTTATCAATGAAAATTCTCCTATTGACTCATTTTTTGCCGAATAGATCAATATACCATGTTCTCAAGTGGGGTATAACATGGCAATTCAGCACCATACATATATGCATCGGGTATGGTGTCGAACAGCTCAGTAGATTTGTACTTGCCCCAGTTATGACATACAACATCGAATAACTGACAATAACGTGATCCAAGTTCACAAGTGGGGTACAACGTGGCAATTCAGCATCGATAGTGCCGAATAGATCAATATATCTTCTACTTCCCCAGTTGAGATGCATATGTACAACACCAAACAAATTGGTGTCTGGAGGCACATTGTGAAGGGTGCAGTAGTAAGTAATGAAGAGCACAGCCAAGCATTTATGGCCTAACTTCTTTAAATAAATGTTGCATATATGACAAAGAGACATTCGAGAAAAGGTCGCGCAAGTTAGCAGTGAGTGGAAGGGCACGTTGCATCGTCGAGGTGAGCAAGAGCATATGTCAGGAAGGTTATTATTCAACTACAGAGGAGAGGGGAAGAGTTTGGCTGATTTAGATGCAGAGATGCATCGTAGAGTTGCTGGCGATCCTACACAAACTGGAAATATAGTGGCAGAGGAGTGAGAGAGATGTTGGTCATCCAGACATCAAAGGAGATCACCCAGAAAGGACGAGGGGAATAAATCCCCTAAAAATGGGGGTCAGAAAAGAGGAAAAACACGCGCTGCAAGTGTGCAAACTGCTGCGCAGCATGAACCGAACAGATCACTGCGCCTCCTGAGTTTTTCAGTCTACATTGGGAACAAACCCATGACTGAGGCCGACTCAGTGGTTCATGACCCGAACGTGGCGGTGGAGTTTACGCTGCAAATCTTACCGCCAGAAGTTCAACAGCCGATGATGAATTAAGATGACTATGAAGTTTTCAGGGAGGGCATTCATGGAGCAGTCAAGGGACTTTACAGGGCATATGAAGTCAGCATGCGACTTTGCACCGCTCAGAAAAAGATTAAACATAAAATGGGCAGATTCAGAATCTAGAACGCTGGTTGGATGAGATGAAGGAATGAGCCGAAATCAAAGCCCGAAAAGCTAAGACGATCAAAGCCTAATCGGCGGAAGTGATGAATTCAGCAATGAGAGACGCAATCACGCGATGTCTAATAGACTATGCAATAGCTGATCAGGACACTGCCAGTATTTTTGCTAAGGAAATGATAGAGACTAGAGCGTATAATAAAGGATTTTTTGAAGGCTAAACAATTGGGATTGAAGGGACAAAGGAAAAGCTGGAAAATGACGTTTGCCGATGTGAGAACCGTGGTTTCAAACACGGATGGGTTGGAGCCCTAAAAGCAGCGGGGGTGGATTCGGCATCGCCCTTGTATGAAAATTTCATATTGCCGTTTGAGGCCTATGATGCCAAGAAGACAAATGATGAAGAAAAGGCGGTGACATTGGAAAAAACTTGTGGACTTTGGTTTTTTTTTTTTTTAATAAGTATGAGATAAAAGTTGGCTGAAAATTGTAATGTTATTTTCTTCTAATAAAAAAGCAATTCCAACTACATATATTTGTATGCCTATTTCAAAGTCGGCTCTCTGAATTCGGAGGCTTTTGGGCCAATTGTGCCAAGCACGAAGGGAGCTCCGAATTCAGAGGCTTTTGTTGGCCAATCATGCCAAGCATGAACGGCACTCCGAATTCAAAGGCCTTTGTCGGCCAATCGTGTCAAGCATGAAAGGCGCTCTAAATTCGGAGGCTTTTATTAGCCAATCGTGCCAAGCATGATGGACACTCCGAATTTGGAGACTTTTGGCCAATCATGCCAAGTGCAAAGGGCGCTCCGAATTTGGAGGCTTTTGTCGACCAATCATGCCGAGCATGATGGACACTCCAAATTTAGAGGCTTTTGTCCAATTGTGCCAAGCATAAAGGGCATTCCAAATTCGGAGGCTTTTGTCGGCCAATTATGTCGAGCACAACGGATGCTCCGAATTCGGAGGCTTTTGGCCAATCGTGCCAAGGTAACCAAAACTATTGTTAAGGGACATGTTAATAGTAAAACTTGCATAAATGAGTTGAGTTCCAAGGTTGAAGCAATCTTTTGCTGTTCAAATCTGAGAGCCAGTACACCCCTGTGCCAATAATTGAGTCGATTTCATAAGGGCCATCCCAGTTGGGCCGAGTTTACCGTTTGCTGGATTCTTTGATGCGGGTAGTACTTTCTTAAGGACTAACTCTCCAAGGGTATATCGATGTAGCTAGACTTGTTGGTTATATAATTCGGCAGGTTATTACTGATACCATGCCATAATCACGAACGTCCGGTCTCGGTGTTTCTCGAGTAAATTTAAATCCAAGGTTAGCATCGTGTCATTTTGGCCAGTATCGAAAGCTTGTGATTTAAAGGTTGACAAGCCGATTTCCAAAGGGATAATGGCTTCAGTGCCAAAATAGAAAGCAAACGAGGTCTCCCCTATAGACCGTCTTGGAGTAGTACGATGAGCCCATAGCACACTCAGCAATTCCTCAACCCACTTGCCCTTGGCTCTCTCCAAACATTTCTTAATACCATCTAAGACCACCTTCTAAAGGCTTCGACCTGACTGCTGCTCTATGGATAAGCCGGAGAGGAGAAATAGAGATGAATACCATATGTGTCACACAATTCCCAATACACGCCACAATCAAACTGAATGCCATTGTTAGAAATAGTGCTCTGGGTATGCCGAATCGGGTAATAATACTCCTCCATATAAAACGTTTGACATCTACGTCCCGTATGGTTGCCAGTGGTTCTGCCTCAACCCACTTTGTGAAATAGTCTGTTGCAACAATTAGGAATCATTTATTTCCTGGGGCCCTTGGCAACAGGCCAACTATGTCCGAACCCCATTGAGCAAAAGCCCAAGAACTGGTCACCGAATTCAATTATTCAGTTGGCAAATAGGTTAAAAGAGAGAACTTATTGCATTGTTCACACATCTTTACGTAGGTTTCAGCATCAATTCGCATTGTCGGCCACCAGTATCCCCGAGTAATGGCTTGATGGGCTAAGGATCGTCCTCTGGTATGGGCACCATAGCTGTCTTCATGTATCTCAGCTAAGAAATCTTTAACTAGATCCGGATCTACACTGTCCAAATAAGGTCCAGCAAAAGATTCAAGTAATACTGCAACGCTTTGTTTCGCAGCTTGTGGGCTGCCTTTTGTCCTCCGGCAGTTTTTTTAAAGATAGAAATGCAATAATTGGATCCATCCAACTCGGCCTTCTTTCAATGGCATTTACAACAGTGAGAGTAGGGATATCACTACTTGGTTCTAGAATGAAGCCCATTTCAATGGTTCACTTAATTTCTAAGTTCACGGCTGAAGCCAAACGTGCAAGAGCATCTTTGTGTGTGTTCTCATCGCAGGTAATTTGATTCAGTTCATGAGTATCAAATTTCGCGAGTAAAGAGCTGGCCAACTTCATATAGGCTGCCTTGCAATCATTATTGGCCGTATACTCTCCTTTTAATTAGTTAATGACCAATTTAGAATCACAGAAAACCTGTAACCGCTTAGCCCCCAGTCATAATGCATGTTGTAGGCCAATTATTAGAGCCTCGTACTCGGCATCGTTGTTTGATGCGTCAAAACCCAATTTGATCGATTGTTCGAGTATTACTCCCTCGGTTGTCATAATTACGACTCATTTCCCACTGCCAAGCTAGTTTGATGATCTATCACAATACATCTTCCAAATATCCCTGACATGCATTCTCTAATTCGGTTGAAGTCTGAGGGCAGATTGATCAAGGTCTGGTTCATGTCACCCAATGAATTCGGCAATAAAGTCAGCCAACACTTGCCCTTTAATGGCCATTCTTTGTGAAAACTGAAGATCACATTGGCCTAGCTCTAATGCCTATTTCGACACTAGCCCTGACTCTGCACTGCTGAGTGTTGAATGGAGGGGAAAATAGGTCGGCACTTTGATGGTATGAACTTGAAAATAATGCATCAATTTCCTGACAACTACTACAAGAGCCAGGATGAGCTTCTCCAGGGGTATGTATTGGGTCTCGGCATCTACCATTGCTTTGCTAACATAGAAGATAGGCTTTTGTTCGCCGAGATCCTCCTTTAGTAACACGGCGCTTACTGCTTGTTCAGACACTGCCAGATATAAGATGAGCACATCGCCTGGAGATGGCGTTGCCAAAAGTGGGGCAGAGCTGAGGTATGTTTTCAATCCTCCCAAAGCGTCCTAGCATTCGAGGGTCCACTCAAATGTTTTTCCCTGCCGAAGTGTTTGAAAAAATGGTTTACATTGGTCTGACGAACGGCTAATGAACTTGTTCAGGGCGGTAGCCATCCCCATCAATTTCTGTACACCCTTGGATGATTCTAGGGAGCTAAGTTCTAGAATGGCCTTTATTTGCTTTGGGCTGGCCTCTATCCCACGATGATGCGCGATATAGCCGAGAAATTTACCGGAGCCGATACTGAATGCACACTTCGAAGCGTTGAGTTTCATTTTGTATTTCCAAAGGATGTAGAAAGTCCCTGCTAATTCAGTTAGATGGGTATTCTTTTCCTTGGATTTGACGACCATATCATCGATGTATACTTATATGGATCAGCCGATTTGTTCTTTGAATATGGTAGTGACCAGTCATTGGTATGTTGCCTGGGCATTTTTCAGTCCAAAGGGCATGACTTTACAACATGTCATTTTATCCTGGTCAGGGGGATCTATGGTGATAGCCTCGATAAACATCTAGAAAGCTCAGATGTTGATTTTCCACAGTTGCATCCACGATCTAGTTAATTCAGAGTAGGGGGAAGCAATCCTTGGGGTAGGCTTTGTTGAGATCAGTGAAGCCCACAGCAACATGCCATGATCCATTTTTCTTCTTCACTACCACCGTGTTGGACAACTATGTGTGATAGGTTACTTCCCAAATTGCCCCAGCTTCTAGGAATTTGTCCACTTCGTCACTTACGGCCGAAACATGCTTGGCATCTCAGGTTTGACTTTCAGGTCAGTATGTAAGCTGTGCATGGCTACATCGGGGTCCACCCATGGCATCTCGTAAGGCGTCCATAGAAAACATCAATGTTGTTGAGTAGGAAGGAGACCAACTCTTGCTACTCGGCAGTACTAAGACAGGTGCCAACCAGGAAAAACTTGTCTGGATCATCATTGATGTTGACTCGACCCAAATCCTCTGTTGCCTTCTTGGCCGGGGTCTTACCCACATCCTTGAGGCTCTCCTAGTCGGATACTTTAATTGAGTTTACCTATAGTTCCTAGGGCATCTTCACTGAGGTGACGAGATAACAATCCTTTGTCGCCTTCCGAGATCCGCAAATTTGTTCGATTCTATGCTGAGTTGCAAAATGAAGGAGCTAATGGTAAGTGCTTGGTATGGCCTACATTGCATGTAACCAAGTCCGTCCCATGATTAGGTTATAAGGTGATGGAAGCTTGATGACTAGGAACTCCACATTCGGTGTTTTGGTACCTGCGCACACCGGTAATGTAATCTTCCCCAAGGGATATTCAGGATTGGCGTTGAAGCCGAACAGGGGATAATCAGCTAGGAGAAGATTTGAATCATTGAGGCCGAGTTTCTGGAAGGTCCGGTAATACATTATCTTGAAAGTGCTGCCTTGATCAATCAATACACGCTCAACGACAAACTTAGTCATGCGCAATTCGATCACAAGGGCATCATCATGTGGGAGGGTCACGCCTTCAAGGTTAGCATCAGAGAAAATAATTTTGTTCGTCAGTCGAGGCCGTTTGGCCAATGTTTGTGGATTTGGTGGGGTTAGCTGTTGCAACTAGGATGTGTTTACCCTGTTTGGATGTGGCAAGCTGTATATCATATAGATCACACTGAGTGGAGGCAAATCTGGGCATAAGGCCACTGTATTTGATGGACCGTGCTTAATGCTAACATATTCGCACAATCGGTCGTCTTAGGCCAATTCCTCCAGATGATCCTTTAGGGCATAGCTTTTATCAGTCCCATGCCTATGATCTTTATGGTATTCACATTTTCGATCTCTGTGTCTCATATCAGGAGGTCCGATCATTTTGGTAGGATCTTGCTAATCGGCTCCGATGGCTCCATGTATTTCTTGTCCGACCGCCTTGGGTGCCTGCCTTTCACCAGAAATTGTTCATTCGGTCGACGAATTCTTGACGACTGTCCCTCCTTGGCCAAATTCTCGATTCCGGACTTCTGGTTCCCTCTAGAGGTACGATGCTCAATGGTTCTACTAGAGCAGGTACTACTGTTTCCACAACTTGTTGGCCACCCTTAATTTGGATCGCATCATCTTCGACTTTACAATACTCTTTAACTTTCTTCATCAAGGCCCAAACTATTTTGGGAGGCCGTTTAGTTAACGAACTTCTGACTGGGCTATCAAGGTGTAGCCTCTGCTTAAAAGTGGTAACAGCCATAGAATCATTGCAATCATTGTAAACCAAGTTAAAGCACTCCCAATAGCGCGCTGAATATGAATGCAAGGTTTCATCTGGCTTAATTTTCATTGCCCACAGTGAATCTGCTTGCTTTGGTTGGATCTCATTAGTGATGAATCTTGCCGTGAAAGACTTCTGAAGTTGATGGAAACTCTTGATTGACGCCGATTCGAGTTTATAGTACCACCTGACAACTAGCAGTCCTAAGCTACTGGGGAATATTCAGCACATGAGTGCCTCATCGTTTGCATGTAACGTCATTGCCTGTTTGTAGTGATGAATGTGGTCTGTAGGATCCGTCTTGCCGTCATATAGAGTAAACATTGGTGATTTGAACTTTTTATGTAAGACGGCTTTGGCAATACATCGCACAAAAAGATTGTGTTTGTCGTCTGACTCCAAATTGTCACCTCATTTCTTACACCCACGCTGGACATAAGGACTTCCTTCGAATGAGCCAGAGGTACCAACTCGGTCTTTTCTTTCTAGGCTCCTCGGGTGATGAGTCTGACATACTGTTGTCATGTTCATGATGCCGGTGTTGTTTCGTAACTTTTTTCTCCGGCGATCGACCTCGGTCTCTGTAGGATATATTCTGCCGGGACTTTGCGAACTCCTGGCACAGATGCTCATTATTAGCTACCATATCATCCAGCTATTGTTCGTTTTGTCTTGCTTGGTTTATCAAAGTCTGCATAGTGTCCTCCGCTGAAGTGGAAGGCGTAGAAGTTACTAAGTCAAAGTTCAAAGCTCTTCGTGCTGGAGTGTTTGTCGAACCAAACACTATGCCTGGTACAACATCGTCTACGATGAGTGAAGGATCCTATGGTGGGTTAGCCATGGACGCATTTGAGTATTCCCACAGACGATGCCAATTGTGGGGAAGTAGATTCTAGAAATACTCCTTGGATCCAAATGGTCCTCCAAGATCCCTTGGCTATCGCCTGAAATAGGTATCCAACTCCGGTCAATGGCGTCGGAGTTCTCACTTCGATAGATTAAGCAGTTGTATTTTTGGGTCCTTGGTGTTCTGTCTTACTTGAGGTCTAAGTTACTATTTTTGTTGCATATATCCTTATTTCAGGCTTCTCCCCTCCTTTTATAATCTATTTCTTGTCATCCTGCTTTTATAGAATGGGCCAGCAATTTTATCCAATAGGGCCCTTTCGTCTCCCCTAGACTACTCGGCTTTGGCTTATGCTTATGGCCTAAATGCTCGGCCTCATGGGCCTCCATGTCTATTTGGCAATCTATTTATGGCCCATTGGGCTTCGATCCTACATGGCCCAATGGTCATAGAGTTTCATAAATTCGGCTTCCATAACTACTAATCCTTTTAATCAAACAAGGCCTATAAGAACTTAATTGATGTGGTGTTGTTTGTGCATAAGACTATTTGGAAAGATCTCTAATAAGTTTTATTTATTTATTATTAGTTTTTTGATATAGAATTCAAACTATAACTAGTACAAAGATATAGTAGATTTAAATTCAATATGTTTTCTTATATAAATCCCTGGCAACAATGCCAAAAACTTGATGTGTTTATTTTAATTACTTACAAATGCACGAATCTATTGGAGTATAGACAATGCAAGAACAAGGTTAAACCCACATAGACTTATGATTTTTTAGAAAACTAATCAATTTCAAATTTAAATAGACCCTAATCTAGTGAATAAATTCTGGTTTCATTGAAATTAAATCTAAAGATGCAATAAATAAATAATTAAATAAACAAGAAAATAATTGAATCGAAGAATAAATTAATCAAATGAATGAAACTAAGAATTCAAAATTCACATTCAAGCATACATAATAATTAATAATATAATCTGAATGGTTTCTTTAATTCTCTTCACAATAATATGGAAATCAATCTCGATTATTAGAAAAGCACGACCGTTAAATTCTTTTAATAACAATAATCTTATGTACGTTCTTCCTCTACTAAAATCTCCCTTTACCCCATTTGCTTCCTCGTCATTCAATATGAGGTACTACCCACAAAAGGCATCAAGGGTGATCTTAAGAAAGTTAGTTAAGGTGGATGGTGTTGCTATGTCTTCAACGGTTTTCCCCACCCATAAAAAGACTAGGAGAGAAAGCAAAAGAAAGTCGAGTGGACTAAAGTGTTCACCCTTTTAGGTTGTTAAAGTTGGCAAGGTAAGATTCTTTTTGTTTTTTCTTATTATTAGAACTGAAGCTAGATTCTGACTTGTTTGTGTTATACAAAAATCCACAATGACAAGTAAATAAGTTGGTGTGTTTGTGTTTCCCGAACATCTAAAAAAGTTAACAAATAACATTTCTACAAAGAGCCTTTTTATCATAATAATTTATCATATACCTTATCAAAATGTTATTAATTGTTGATTAAAACAAATTTCTAAGTTAAACATGTCAACCTCCAAGAAGGGACCTCATTTGCCACCATTTTCAGTTGAGGATAAAGTTAACCAGCAACTACATTTTTTATTTGATGTTTTCAAATAGGTTTAATTCCTTTCAGGAGAATATATTGAGTATTATGTTTCGTGACTTGATGTTGTCACAATGGCATGTATGACTTTCATTTAATATGTGAATGGACACAATACCATTGATTATTGAATTAATGTAGATGTACATTCTGATAATTGATATCAATGAACATTGATTTTTGTGTGTAGTATACATGTGGCAATGAGTGGTATGCCATCAATAAAAATGAGTTCGAGAATATCAAGTGAAGCAAGTTGTATACATCCTTATATAATGTTGTTGTGCACACTTTTGTTATATGTATTTTTACTTACTAGTTATGCAAATGGAAGGTTCATGTATTACATCATGTGTTGGAAATTTTGTACAAAAATGCATATGCCACTACAGTTACCAAGTTTCCAATTAGAAGAGCCGAATGGCTCCCACAAAAAATGCCCATGCTTGTGGAATGCACATCATAAAGTATTTTGATTTGGTGCAATTTACTGCTGCGATAGCTTATTTGCTGAACTTTGACTCATCAAATATGAAGCAAAGATTGGTTGAGGGTTTCATTAAAGACATACATAATACAATTTGGTCAAATGTCACACAAAAGGCTTACACCGAAAGTGGCAACAATCATTGATTTTGCACACATGGATGTTTGTATTTTTGTAAATTTCATCATTTTGTTTGGTGAAGGAGTTAGAGCAAATGGATTTTAATCAATATGATATTGAACTTTGCATTAACATATATTGTGTTAGCATTGAATTCTTTGTTATTTTGTTGTGGTTTAGGCTTAGGATTTTATTTTTATGTTCATCTGTATATCTACGTGTGTTGGTTACAACAAAATTTTGTTACAAATTTAACTAATTGAGATTTCTACTATACAAAATATGTAAAAATGGTAAGATATTAAGTGGTAAATATATTTAGAACCAGTGGTAAGTTAAACTTGGCTTACTATTCCATCAAATCTTACTTATTATTCAATAAAACTTCATGATACTCTACTTATTACTTGTAAAATACAAAATATATATATATATATATATATAAAACCTCCACTTATTACTCAGTGAGACATGCTTATTGTTTAATGATACTCTACTTACTACTAAATTGATTCCATTTATTACTCAATGAGATTCCACTTATTGTTTTATCATACTTAACTTACTGCTCAATCAAACATGACTTACTGCTCAATGAAACTCCACCTATTTCTCCATCAGACTTGACTTATGACTCAATGAGAACCCATTACCTACTAACAATGATTGAACAAAACATTGGTAGATGACATGTGACACTCATATGATTGACATCTGACTTCTTTTTTTTTATCGACAAAAGTCAGTTGTTAAATTATTAAGTTAGCACCTATGAGAATTAGCCTCCCCACCCTTGCAAAACACTAAGTGCTTGCCTCCTATTTCAACTCCCCTTTAGGGAGAGTTGAACCCATGACCTTCCTTTTGGAACTAAGCCCTTAGGAGAGTCATGGTGTCCAACTAGGCTAGGTTTAGTTGGTTATTGACATCTGACTATTAACGATGATTAAATAGAACACTGATAGATCATATGTGACACTTATATGTAATACGTGTATACATCACATTTCACTTGAAGCATATCTAGTAAAAATTATAGCAGCCCATGTTTAGACCTGTTAATTTTGTACTTTTGTTAGGGTGTTGTGATTACTTTGGAGTTTGGTTTGGCTCATCCTTAGTTTTAGTTATTTTCAGAAACCTTGTTTTATACTTTATAGGTTGGCTAAATCTTTCCTGATTCCTTAAGTCGCGCCCGTGACATCCTTGTTCACGGCCGTGGTGTGGTTAGGTCGCACCCACAAGGGGACGTGACCATGTCGCGATGAAAAACACCTTCCGGTACTTTTGCAGACCTCTTTGTTCATGCCCGCGGTCTTTTGTGCCACGCCCGCAACCAAATACACCCTTCAGGTCCTTGTATAGGTGAAAAATGCATGGCCTGCAAGCGGCCACGAGATTAGGCCACAACTTGAGGGTTCGTTCTCGTGATATTCTTGTTCGCAGCTGCAGCTATGTCTTTCGGACCCACCAGTTCGTCGATATGTACCACCAAAAGTTATAAATATCTAATTTTTGAGATCATTTTCCTTTTTTCTCTCTCCAGACTGCCATTTCAACCTCTAAACTCTGAACTCTTGGTTTTCATCTAGTTATACTCATATCCTACCCCTAGTGCTTGAGGCTTTAAGGTAGAGCAATTTGTGAGCTACGTTTTGATCAAGAAATTTCAAGTTTTTGGCATCATTGGTTTTTGCGTGTTGTTCTTCCTCTTCTCAGACTTTGAGGAAGAGATTTCTTTAACATGTATGTATGTTTCTTAGCCTCGTTATGTGCTTTCAAATAGAATAGTGTGTTGGGCGGGTTTCGTTAACTTTTGGATTATTGTACTTTGATTTGATTTTGAAAAGAGGGGTCTTTCATGGAAAATGGCACAATAATGATTTTGGTATTAAGAAATTTGGGAAATTACTTTGAAGGCGTAAAACTGTTGAAAGGATATTTGTTTGTGGATAAAGATAATGGCAAGGTTGAGATTAAAATGTTATTTTGATAACCTTTGTTGGGTTGGATGGGGAAGTGGAATATGTATTGTTATTCAGAGTATTGAAATTCTATATTAAATCTATCTCTTGAATTTATTTCTTGCATAGAGATATCGATCTTTGGACTATTGGTGGAGGATAGTCTTGTTTGTTGCAGAAGTTGCATGAGGACTAGGTGAATTAAAACCTTTCACTTTTGCATCTCTCATTTGAACATTGTCTCATGCTCATTCATTGAAATGTATTATTTTTTAGGGGAAAAAAATGGGTGAATATCATAGTGAATCTGGTTAAGGGGTGCAGTTTTAGTTATTATAATTGTTGACCTATGTATCCATGATGAAAGTTCAGAAACCCGCGAAATGAGGTGCTATTTCTTCTGGTTAATACTTGTAAATGGTTTTAGTAGTGCTTATATAGTCTAGTAGTAGACATGTACCTAGAGATTCCCAATGTGTGTATCCATTACCCTGTTTTTTGTTTTGGAAATAAAAAGTTATGAAATTAACTACAAAACTTTGCATTGCATTAAATGAAAGATAAAAATATGCATCATCTTGGAAAGGACATTCATGTGCATTCACCATATGACGTTGTTAAGCTTCATGCAGTTTATTAAATTAATCTCTACTAGGCTTTAGCTCACCCTCTGTGAAAAACCAACTTTTGGGTACTGATGATATGCCTTCACCAAGGAATTAGCTTGGGAGGATTGTAGAGTTGAAGGCTCACTTTTTGTCCTTATTTTTGTGAACATTTTATACAAGCCTAGGGCATATATGTATTGGGTTTCTATCCCACTTTTGTTGTACCCAAGTTTCATCTTGGAAACGTGTAGCCATTAAGGCATATTGTTGTAATAGTTTAGACATTCATGCCTAATCATTACATGCTATAGATTCAAGATGTAAAATCAATGAATGTATTATGTGTGTGAATTGGTTTGGGGTATTAAAGGATGGAAAAAGTGTTGGAGAACTTGTATATATGTGTACACATGGTTTATTTCCTCTTGTTGAATGGATGAATGTTAGATTATGTATGACAACCCCAATTTGCATATCTTAATTGCATTTATTTAATTATGTGAAATTTGCATTTAAAATTATATATGTGTTTAATTTGTATGTATCTATCTGATTTGTGGAACATATGTTAAGAAATCTGTTTTGAATTAGAAATTGAAAGCCTAGATGAATTCAAAAACCGAAATTATTGATCTTAATTAGTTTCAATTAATATTTAGAGCCATTTGGAGAGGGGGAGTTTAATTAAAATTTGATCTAGATTAAAATTAATTACAATTAAATCACTTAGACATAAGATTTGCTTAATTAGTTTAAGTTTGCTTAATCAAGTTAATGCACCTAATTAGCCTATATTTATATTTATATATATATATATATATGTATATATATTATAATAGAGGAATTGAGCTCATATTTTCACTTAGTGTGCTTAGATTTAGAGAGAAAGGGAGCACAACTCTAGAGAAAGAGATTGTAGGATTGTGAAGAGAAGAAGAGGAATTGAAGGAGAATCATCTAGCAAATGAACAATTCAAGATCTAGGTAGGTAACTGATCTTTAATTCTTGCATTTAATCCACCTGAGAGTTGTTTTCAAGAGGCTTTTAGGATCACTTGCATGTAATTTGAAAGCAATTGGCTTTATGATGATGATGATAATTGAGTTAAAGGTACATGCATGGTTGAATATGTGATCATTCATCATTTTGAGCATGAATTTTATCACCTTTGTTGAATTTTGGGAGTTGAATTATACATGCATCAATGATTTAGAATGTTTTAAAGTGTAATTTCATGTTTTGAAAGTTTTCAAAATGAGTTTATAAACAATCCTTACATGCATGAAGTTTTGAGTTCAATTTTGTTCAATTCATGATGTTTTGAGTTAATGATTTCAAATTGGTTATGTATACATGTTTTTCATAATGTATCCTTAATTTTGAACCAGCCATGCAAGTCTTTAAACCTGGAAAATGTATTTTGGAACTTAAACTTTCAATTTTGAAAATCCAGAATTCGACCTCATCGCTCGAGCGATGAAGTAATCACTCAAGCACACTTTTTGACTAACTAGTATTTTTGCAGAGCTTTGTCTATAGCTCAAGTGACCAAGAGTCTGCTCGAGCCAACTCAATTTTTCCTTGCAGATTGCCCAAGTGACCAAGTGTTGGCTCGAACCTACATTGAGACCATCCAGTATTTTTGCAGGCCATGCAAACTTCTTGAGCGAGCAAGCACCATGTTTCCGGTAATTTTTGAAAAGCACTCTCATGTACATATTTTTACTCTCATATTCTTTTGAACTTTCTTAGGCATTGTTTAAGCTTCATTGAGGAAATAAGAAGCTAGAAACCCAACTAGGGAATTGGATTAAAGAAAAGGTATTTGTTTGAATGGAATGTTTTAATGTGAATTTGTTATGTGTTTTATGTAGGTCAGACACCCGAAGTCTAGCATTCGTTCAAGCACACTGTAATTAATATCTCTATAAAGATATGTTTGAAATATATTTTGAATTGTTCAAGAATGATGTTTTGGAATCTTATTTTGTTTATCTATGAATGAATGTCTCTTTTGAAAATGCATTTGTGCCATCCTTTAGTGAGGCCCTGCCTAGGGGAATAATACCATGGCCCATGGTTTAATTGAAACACAGAGATCTTTGATGTTAGATCCTAGCAGTCCACATTGAATGACCCGTGATGGTCCCATTGAATCGACCTATCAAGTCCCATTGAATTTGGCATTTTGGCATGATTGTTACTCTATTGGATGTTACCACGTAAAATGAAATGATAATGGTTATTGTTAAAGTAAATGATTGATATGAATTGTAAAGTATGTTTTGAATTTTGATGGACGTCATTTATTAAACCCCTTTATATTGGTGTTACTCATTGGGCTTTGTAGACACCCCATTTTTGACTGTCCTCAAGACTTGGGCATCACCGTTTGAACACTCAGTGATCATCCATGTTCGTGTTCGTCTTGAGTTCTCGGAGGTCTCGGCCACAAGCCTTGCCTCAAGATTGCTCGACTCGACTGTTTTGTGCTTGGTTTTGCACCAAACACTTGTGTTTTTGTTTTGGAGGATAGGGAATGGCTTTTTGGCCACCCCCACACCTCACAGGCCATGGCTTGAGGCCACCGGCCATTGTTTTGTTGCCATCGGCCATATATTTGGCCGGTCGGCACTATTGATGGTCGGCCGACCATTGTTTTTGCCAATTTGTCATTTTTGGCTGGCCGATCACTGTGCATCTGCTTTTGTAGACATTTTTATGCCAGCTGTGCTAGCTGGCATACACTTTACACCCCCTCCATACACGTGTATGAAGGGATTTCACTCTTGCTTAGCTTGTCTTGTAAGCTTTGCAAGAGTGATCCTCTATAAGAGGAGGGCTTCTCCTCCCTCCTCAGAGGTTAGAGGGTTGAGTTCCAGAGGTCTGGATTAGGGTTAGCCATAGTGTATCTATTCTATCTCTATATCTCCCTCTCTTTGTGTATAAGTGTGTGTTTGTCCTTACTTTTGTGCACAAACACCTAGTTTTACACCTTACCTTGGTTGCTAAGGAGCCATTAGGTTGTTCTTGAAGTTTTGATTTGGTTTTGAGCTAAGGAAAGCAGCTGGAGTGCTGTTCTTGAAGGAGTCTACAAGGGTAACAACTTTACCTTTAAATACCCCATTTTTGCATAGTCTTTTTGCCTACCTTGCATCTATTTTTGAGCTTAGTGTATAACATATAAAATTCTTGTTTTTACTTGCTTAAAATAGTTGTTTGAGGTTGCTTTGAGCTTTGGGGTTGTTTGACCCCTCTTAGGCCTTGTTTGGCCCCATTTTGTGCTATTTTGGTGAACTCCGGGACCATCTTGTTTGGGCCTCCTCACCACTAAAATCTTGAGGGATTTCAGTGGTGGGGATGGTGCTTTAAGGTCCTAAGAAGGAGAGGGCCACCCCTCTCCTTGTTGCCTTCAAAAATGGCCATTTTAGCCTCATGTGTGAGCATCTTGTTTAAGTGCATGTTGGCCATGTCTTAAGTGTTATTTGTGCTTATTTTGCCATGATTTAGCACTATTTTTAATTGGTTTAGACACACCGTACTTGCCTTGCATACTTGTCCTGTAATGCCACGAATTGCCTTAACATGTGCCTAGCATTTAGACCACTATGCTTACTTGTTTTGGCTTAGCTTTGTGAAGCTTTTATGCATGTTTTAGTATTCCTAAGGTCTGTTTTTGGTTGCTCGGGTCATCCATGCTTTGCTTTGTATAGCTACCATGTAATCCCCCTTTTGAGCCTTGAGTGTTGACCCCTCTAGCATGCTTTACTTGCTTTGTTTTAGTGGTTTGGAACCACTTACCATGTCATTTCAGTCCTCATGGTATGCTTGTATGCTTGCATTTGATGCCCCTTTAATGCTTTGAAAGGCTTGTGTCTTATGCTCCATGTTTGGACCTTTGTGCATGCTTCCATGTTTAGACCATTTAGATGCCATCTAGATGCGTCTTTGGTCTTGTTTAGACCTGCATTGGACCTCTTTTAGGCCCTCATGGCCCTTTGGGGCTTGCTTCATATAGCTTTGGTTTAAGCCCCTTGGCTTGTCTTGAGTTTTGGGCATTGTTTCATGCTTGGCTTGTCTTGTTTACTTGGTTTGGCACCTCTAATAACATGATTTCAGAGCTTATTATGCATGCCATTTGTCCATGATTATCCCCTTTTAAGTGTGCTTAAAGGTTGCTTCTTTGATGCTTAAGTGTTGGTCCATTTGCATGCATGTTTGTATGTATATTTGCACCTCATTTCCTTAGCATTTGGCCACTATTTTGGGTTTGTTTGAGAGCTGCCCAAATTGGTATAAGTCCATTGTTTGCATGTTGTTGCATGCTCACCTTGTGTGTTGTTGCATACTTGGACTATCGCATGTGTTGCATGCTTGAATCATGTTGCATTTGGCATGCAATCTCCCTTGATTAAGTTGCTTAACATGTTGCATGCCTTACATGCTTGCTTGTTTAGATTACATCTTGCATGATTGGTCATTAGCATAGTGGTCCATGCCTTGCATGCTTATTTGCATAGGTTGTGTACCTAGCATACATTGTTTGCTTGCATGCTCTTATTGCACATCTAGCTAGCATGCTTAGGTTGCATTGCATTGAGCATGCATGCTTTGCCTCTTGAATTAAGTATGATAGAGGTTGAGCTTTATGTGTTTATTTGGTTTGCATGTCATTTGAAATCAAAATGCACACTTGGTTTCTTGGGCCATCACGCATTGAAATGCACGATTGGTGGTCTGAGAATTGAGTACCATTTCCCTTTGAGTCATAAACATGATAAGGGGTGTATTGGTGCACACATTTGCTTGAAATACATTACCATGCCTTGTTTTTTCCTCTACTGCTGTCAAAACAGGTTCTGCAGGAAGCTTTGGCCGGTTGACTACATTAAGTGCCGATTAACCAATTATGGACGGCCGATAGCTCTATAGATGGTCGATGACCACTTCCCTTTGGACGGTGACCATTCCTCATGGCCGGTGTCATTCCCCAGTGTTCATGAGGTGTACCTTGGGAATTGTGCCATTTTCAGAGGAGCAAAGTAGGGAAAACAAAGGCAGCTTGCGCATGGCATTGGATTTTCGGGAGAAGCCAATCCAAGCACGTGTGCATCTCTCTTCCCGAGGCCTTTTAATGCTTTCCTTAGCCTAATTGATTTGTTAATTAATTAGATGGTCTGTAAATTATTTAATTAGCTTGTAGGTTAATTAAAGTGTATTATTCTTTTGGTCCCTCCGAGCGAGGGCGAATTTGTAATAAGTGTGGGTGCATGTGTGCATGTCTTCCAACCCCCACTTCTTTCTCCCTTTTTACTTACCTGCTTTGATGGTTAGTATTAGGGCATGTTTAATTTAGCATCCTTATGCTATGCATGCGTGCCTCCATTCATTTGTATTGCATGCACCGGGCTCAGCGCATCATACTAACTGCATTTGTATTTCAATTCTAAATTGAATACGTGTTAGCTGTAGCATCATCATATGCCATCTTAGAATAGCCGAGCCTATTGTAGTTGCATCTTGCATGTGTTGCATTAGCCATCTTAACATGAACTAGGATCAAGCATTTGATTACTAACTAGTTTCTATTTTGGCTTGGAGTACTAGTTAAGCATTTACGCTTTAGCATCTTGCATGTATGTGAATGTTAACATGACAGCATGCTTGCCATAAAGCTAATTGCTTATGTGATATAACTGCCTGAATGCCTGTGGGTGAAGGTTGGATTGCTTGAATTGGAACAATCCATTAGAATCCGTGTTTTAGCCTACTCGCAAGTAGCAAACTTCAAACCATTTCCAAACAAACGGATGCGCAATGCTTTGTTCTGAATTAGGCCATCTAGTCTATACTTGTTTGCTGTGTGCATAACGTAGTAAATCTAGGCTAATAACCGGAATAAGAATGCATAATGTTTTCAAAACTCGATATCATGGTTAGTAGAGGCCGATCTTTGATCGGGCGAGCGGGGGTGCTCACGAAGTGACCTTTCCCAATCGTACCCAAGTTCCCAAGCCGAGGAAACTTTGGTGATGACGGACACGTGGCCTTAGGCAAACGAGTCAGGGTTTCCTAAATTCCCCAAAATAAAATATTTAGGTGGTGACTCTGTATCTGGCAAAGCAGTCCATGTTTGACACTTCTTTACAAAAAAATCTGTTTTCCAAAAATGATTTGCCAGACTTGGACTCTTTGATGATTCATCGGTCTTGCATTGCACTCTGCGAGATTAGATATAGGACCGTGACATTGTGTCCGAACTGTAGTGAACCCAAATGAACAGAACGGGATTCCCTCCCGGGACGTTCGAGGACGTCTACAGACTTTAGCTCACTCCCTTCTTCTATATATGTAGGTGAGCATTTGGAGGATCATGTCTAGAGTTGCTTTGGGAGTCCACTCTTTTGTGAAGCCAGTTGTGGAGTGCCTCTGTGATGAGGCGTTTGGTTGAACTTGAGAAGAGTCAAGCTTTTGTTAACCCTTTTGTTGTTTTTTTAAGTTTTGAGATATGATGGTCATGTGTATATATTTGTGTAAGTTGAAGTTTAAACTTCTTGTAAATGTTTCAAGTATTTGGTTGCAATGATGGTTATGTTTTGAAGTTTATCATATATGCACAACTCAATGGACTTGTTTCATTATTGATGATTGCTTCCACTAAGCCCTACTTATTATTAAACAATTTGATTTTCTCTTTGAGGTCGTAGATAATCCATGATTACTAGCCGGTCATGACCTTAACCTCTAGGGGCCAGTTTGGATAGTGACATTATGGATGGTTTTAATCTTCTAAATTATCGAGGCTTTACAAAAGTGCATAAATGAAAATTTAGAAATGTTGTATCATCGAATTCTACAGTCAATCTTGGTAGCGATGATGATTTCCAAATGCCTCAAACAATGGGTTATTACACAGATCTATTAGGAAATGTTGGGTATGGAACCAAATGTCATTTTCACAATAAATTTCTTTTGATGCATGATCCATGACAACCACATGTGGGTGATGCATATGATCGACTACCACATGTTGTCAATGTTGAAAGAAATAACTTGCAATGGAAAAAGCTCTTTGAAAAATATTGTGAACTTAAGATATATTATCCATGGCATGGGCTACATGTTCCAAGGGTATGTTCAACTAAACTTTTCCCAAACAACTCACATGATGATGCAACAATCATATCAAGGCTATAGAAAAAGAATACGCAGCTGTAACGGAGATCTAATAGATTTCATTACATTGAACATGAAATTTATAAAAGAATAAAAAAGTTACAAAGCTTTTTGGGTTTTATAGAAACAATTAATGAAAAAAAAAATGAATTTTATATTCTTAAAACTTTAAAACTAAAAAATTATGTAAGAATATAAAGAATTTATAAGTAGTAAAATATAAATGTAGATCTCTAATTATTAAATAGAAATGAAGAAAATTTAAATTTCATATTTAATGAAAGTTTTCAAAATTTAGTAAAATTTTGTACTACCAGTTTACCAGTTACCTAAAGAACTGGTTAGGTATATTTTGATAATACTGGAGCAGTAAGTGTAGTTATATGGAATGGTATCTAGAATCATATCTGTTACGTCCCTTATGTTGTCGATTCCATGAACAAATGCTTTTTCAGTTTGTAATATGTGCTATGTTTTGTCATGGACCGCTCGAGCAATGAAATGATCGCTCGAGCAAAGAATTCCATCTCCCAAAAGTTTAGTCAGTCTGCAAAAGTACTAGGAGGGTTCAATGTTCGATCAATTGAACTTGTTGGTGGCTCGAGCGAAGTCACT
The DNA here is from genome assembly GCF_055761805.1 of Camellia sinensis. Classification (NCBI taxonomy): domain Eukaryota; kingdom Viridiplantae; phylum Streptophyta; class Magnoliopsida; order Ericales; family Theaceae; genus Camellia; species Camellia sinensis. The sequence continues at coordinate 93,120,079 of NC_138965.1, forward strand.
AGTTCATTTCATGTGCATTTGACACACCGCTTATGCGACCATTCCATGGCTCGAGTGGTCTCACTTCCCTATTCTCTATAAAGCTACGTGAAGGGTAGAATTTAGGGTTAGATCTTCCAAAGCATATTCTTGAAGGCTAGGGTTCCTATCTAGAGGTTTTTGCTTCTTTCCTTTGATGTCTTGTTGAGGTTATCTCATGAACTAAATCTTTTGCATCAAAGGGTTGGTGGATCATTCAAGTCTAAGATGAATTTTGAAGATCTGAGCGTGAAGGCTTTGAAAGAGTTTGAAGTAGCTCGTTGTCGTGGATTCGGCGTGGGTGTTATGGATTCAACATTAGACTAATCAATTCTGAGACAAAGGCATTGGTGAAAGAGCCACAAGTTGAAGACAATTTACAGAGTGTAGGGAAAATTTTATGGTAACCTCGCGTACTTCCATTTTTTATGGTGGATTGATTAGTGGCGTTTAGCCCATGGTTTTTTTTATCACAATTGGAGATGCTCCAACTATGGTTATTTCCACGTAAAAATCATTTGTATCGATTTATTAATTGTGAAACAACAAACTAAATCACTTTCGTACGTGCTAGATGATTTAGATTGTTAGTTTTGTGTGTTTGGGAATTGCTGCAATTAAATCTATTTCGAATCACAAATCACTTAGGTTTTTCAATTGGTATTAGAGCAGGTCACTCATTCAATTTTTTTTTTTTTTAAAAAAAAAAACTATAGGATTGTGATTTTGTGTGATTCGTGTTAATGAATTTGATTCACGAAGGTAACTTGACCCATAAACCTTCTTTACTTGATGGAACAAACTATTCTTATTGGAAAGCTCGTATGAGGGCGTTTTTAAAATCAATTGATGACAAAGTTTGGCACTCTGTTATCTATGGTTGGAGTGAACCTATGGTTACCATTGATGGTGTTGATATTCCCATGCCAATCAATAAATGAGACACAATTGATGATCAGAATTTGAGTTAGAACAGTAAAGCGCTCAATTCTCTTTTTTGCTTCGTCACACCTGAAGAGTTTCATCGTATTTGTACGTGTGAGGTAGCAAAAGAAGCTTGGGACATTCTTGAAACAATTCACAAGGATACTACTGTTAAGAGGTCAAAACTTCAATGTCTCACCTCCTCCTCTGAAATCTTTTTTATGCGCGAGGATGACATGTTTGATGATTTTTATGCTAAACTTAGTAACATCATGACTTCTAGTTCCACACTCGGTGAAAAAATCCCTGAATCTAAAGTTGTTGGAAAAATTTTGAGGTCCTTACCCGATAGGTTCCGATCAAAAGTGATAGCTATAGAGGAGGCTCAGGATGTTGAGAACCTCAAACTTGATCAGTTGGTTAGAAACCTACAGACTTATGAAGCCTATCTAATTTCTAGGAAAAAACAAAAAGATAGTGTGGCCTTTACTAGTGCTCATGAGACTGCCAAGAACTTCGAGGTAGAAATTGATCTAAAGTCCGAAATGATGACTCTGTTTACTAAACAATTTTTAAAAAAAAAATTAAAGAAAAAGAAGCCTAATTTCAAGGACTCTAGCTCTAAAGATAAGGGTAATGATAAACCCAAACCTATTCAACCCAAAGTTGCTCTGAAGACTGAAAAGAAGACTATGAGAGGACAAGGAGTCAAGTGCTATGAATGCCAAGGGTTTGGGCATATCGCACTCGAATGTCCTTCGAAAAAGAACCGAAAGAAAGTCTACATAGTGACTTCGGATGATGAAAGCTAGTCAAAGGAAGAAGCTGAGGAAACCGAATCTGGAGAAGACGGAGATAGTACCTAGATGGCATTCTACTCTTGTTTCACTCAATCAACTCCCAAGCTAGTTGAGTTTACTCATGGGCCTAGTCTGGATCGTGCTCCTACCTTGAATGGGAGCAATTATCTGTAGTGGAAGTGTAGAATACGAGTTTATCTCAAAGCTTGGGATCTTGACGGTTGGCACACAATTGAGGAGACTATTGAAGCACCGGTTGTGATCGATCCGAACACCAATCAAAAGGTTGCAAAGCCAACTGAAGAATGGAGTGATATTGAAATGGCTAACATCAAGAGTAGTGAAAGACTTGTGAACACCATCCGAGAAGCACTTTCTGAAGGAGAACAAGATCAGATCTCTCATTGCAAGAATGCCAAAGATGCATGGGCGATTCTTATGCAATTCTATGAAATTACAAAGTCATCTTCATAACCATCCAGTAATACCCACGTCAGTGCCTTTATCGCTCGACTGGATGCTCTTCAGAAGAAAGAAGAACAAAAAGAAAATGATGAAACCTCAAAAGATAATAATGAGATAGATGGTGAAAACTTCAACAAGCTTATGAAAAGCTATACAACGAATCTTTAAACTTATCCAAGTTGAATGACAAACTCACTATCAAACTTAAAGTATGTGAAAGTGAGAATGTCAAGTTAAAGGAGGAGATTTCTGAAGCTAAAAAGGATGTCATCAAGATTTCAAGTGATAGACAAGCTCTCTGTGCAAAGTTTCTGACTTGTGAGACCATGAGGAATGAACTTCTAAAAATTTATGCTACATATGAAGAGAACATTGAATCTCTTGAGATGTCTCAAGTTGCCTTGAAAGAACTAGTCAATCAGAAAGAGGAAAAACTCAAAAATGTTAGAGCCACAATTGATATGTGGAACAGAGGATCAAAGACACTTGAAGACATCATTGGGTCTCAACAAATGGGTGGTGACACAAGTGGGATAGGCTATGGTGATGCAACACAGCAAAAAGGAAAGGCTCCTACATCTCAAACCAAGGGAAAGCTGAAGATCCAACAAGATGACAAGCCTCTCCATCAACCTAAAGGTGGTAAGACCAAAAAAAATGAGATAAAACCTTCTTTTATTTGTCATCATTGTGGTAGGTATGGCCACATTCGCACTTATTGTTTTGATTTATTTGGTAGAGTCTCCCAAAAAGTTAGAAATTCTAATACTTCATAGGCTAGGAGACAACCTTATAAGTCTAGGCGGAATACTAGGATTTATAATGGTGTTCACAATGCTAAGGCATTTACCAAGAATGCTAGTCCCCCTTCTATGAAGACCAAAAAGTTATGGACAAGAAAAAGCGACCTCACTTGTTTTGTTATTCACACTATACTGAAAGCACATGACTCGCACATGTGGTATCTTGATAGTGGGTGCTCTCGTCACATGTCAAGTGACAAATCCTACTTAACATCTCTTGAGAAATATGAAAGAGGAATTGTTACCTTTGGAGCTGGTGGCACCTCTAGAGTTATAGGTAAGGGCTCTATAAGTGTTCCCGATCTTCCTAATCTTGAGAATGTATTACTTGTTGATGGCCTGAAAGCTAATATTGTAAGTGTTAGTCAAATGTGTGACTTAGATCATGAAGTATTATTTTCAAAAAATAAATGTGAAATTTTAGACAAAAAATGAAATATTGTCATGCATGGGGTTTGTACATTTGATAACTACTATGGGATTGTTACTGCAAATGATCTCACTTGTCACTTAGCCATCATGAGTAATCTTGACTTATGGCATCAACGATTAGTCCACATGGATTTTAAAGATCTAACTAAGATAGCCAAAAAAGAGATTGTGAGAGGAGTGCGTAATATGGGTAAGACTATCAACCAAGTGTGCTGGCCATGTCAATTACCCCTCACAAGAAGTTGAACAGCTTAACAACCAAGCATCCATTTGAGCTTGTTCATATGGATCTTATGGGACCCACTCATACAGAAAGCATTAGAGGTAAAAGATATATTTTTTTTAATTGTTGATTATACTCGTTTCACATGGGTTAATTTTTTAAGAGAAAACTATGATACCTTTGATGCTTTCAAATCCTTAGTCCTTAAAATCCAAAATGAACAAGGTGTTTCTATTGTGCGCATCATAAGAATCCGAACTGATCATGGTTGTGAACTTGAAAATAGCTTCTTTTCGAATTTTTGTGATATGTATGGCATTAAGCATGAATTTTTTGCAGTTATTACCCCACAGCAAAATGGAGTTGTTGAGAGAAAAAATAGGGTTGTTCAAGAAATGGCTAGGGTCATGCTCCTTAGTAAGAAAGTTCCTCCCAAATTTGGGGCTGAAGCCTTAAATACTGATGTTTATGTGGTGAATCATGTGTATTTAAGGCTCAACACATTACAAACTCCAGATGAACTGTGGAAAGGGTTGAAACCTAATGTAAAATACTTCAAAACTTTTGGGAGTAAGTGTTATATTTTCAAAGATAGAAAGCCTTTGGGAAAATTTAACTCCCATAGTGATGAAGGTATTTTTCTAGGATATTCAACCACAAGTAGAGCCTTCCGTGTCTATAATCTTCGTACTTTATCTATAATGGAATCTATCAATGTGGTTGTAGATTACACAAGCACCCCAATTTCATCTCTACATGAGGAACAATATGGTGACCCTCAAATTCTTGATATGGCACCACAAAGTCAAGGAGAAGCACAAGGCAAAACTCAAGAAGGTGAACAAGCACCAACTCCTATGGCAAGCTTAAGTCCAAAAACCGCACAAAGAGACACTACCACTGCTACTCAAGTCATTACCAGTTCTATCTTGAAGCCATCAGCAAGGGTGAAGCTGAATCATCCGATACAACAAATGATTGGGAGTGTCTCAGACCGAATGAAAACCCAAAAAACAAATTCGGGAGAAGGTATCTCATATGTGTTATGTTTCGTTAATTGAACCTAAAAATGTAAAAGAGGCCTTACTAGAGATAGTTGAGTTAATGCTATGCATGAATAATTAGATCAATTTGAACATAACAAAGTTTGGACTCTTGTTCCTAGACCTAGAGATATGAATGTAATAGGTACCTAATGGATATTTAAAAATAAATTTCATGAAAATGGTATGGTGGTTAGGAACAAAGCTAGATTGGTTTCTCAAGGCTATACACAAATAGAAGGCGTTGACTATGATGAGACGTTTGCCCCTGTTGCACATCTTGAATCTATTCATATTTTACTTGTTATTGCATGCTTTCTTGGATTTAAACTGTTTCAAATGGATGTGAAAAGTGCTTTTCTAAATGGCTACCTAAAGGAAGAGGCCTATGATAAGCAAGCAAAGGGGTTTGAAGACCCTAAATTTCCAAATCATGTTTGCAAGTTAGACAAGGCCTTATATGGGTTGAAACAAGCCGCTCAAGCATGGTATGATAGGCTTACTACCTTTCTTCTTGAGAATGACTTTTAAAAGGGTAGTATGGACAAGACCTTATTTGTTAAACATACTAAGTCTCATATCCTAGTTGCTCAAATTTATGTTGATGATATTGTGTTTGGATACACATCTGAATCTCTTGTGACATATTTCTTGGATTGCATGACACATGAATTTGAAATGAGCATGATGGGGGAATTATCTTTTTTTCTTAGGACTTCAAATTAGGCAGCTGCTTTCGGGTATGTTTGTTTCCCAAACCAAGTATGCCAAAAACCTTGTGACCAAGTTCGGCCTAGAGTTGGCCAAAGATTCACAAACTCACATGAGCATGAGCCTTCACCTCTCTAAAGACTCCTCTGGCACTGATGTTGATCCTACCCTTTATAGGATTATGATAGGGAGTCTCTCATACCTCACAACCAGTCGGCCTGACATTGCATTTACTATAGATGTGTATGGCCATTACCAAGCATGTCCTAAAGAGTCTCATCTTCTAGCCGTCAAACGTATTATCAAGTATGTTAGTGGGACTTTGGGGTATAGGATTTGGTTCTCGTCCAACACCACAGCCGACATCACTGGCTTTTCTGATGCCGATTGGGTAGGGTGTGATGAAGATCGCAAAAGCACATCCAAAGGTTGTTTTAACCTTGGAAATAATTTCGTTGTGTGGCATAGCAAAAAGTATAATGCCATCTCTCTATCGACTGCTGAGGCTGAATATATTGCTGCTAGGAGTTGCTATGCTCAAATGATCTGGATAAAACTAATGCTTCATGACTATGGTATAGACCAGGACACTCTCACTCTTTTCTGTTCCAACACTAGTGCCATCAATATCTCCAGAAATTCAGTCCAACACTCTCGCACTAAACATATTGACATTCGTCACCATTTCATTAGAGAGTTAGTTGAGGAGGGCCTTGTTTTTTTTGAACATGTACCCATTGAGCATCAAAGAGCTGATATTTTTACAAAATCCCTTGATCTTCTTAGGTTTGAGTTCCTTAGAAAGATCTTGGAAGTAGTGCTCATAAACTATAGTGTGACTTGATGCATGAGTGATTGTGTATGATTGGCGTTTTGTGTGCTTAGATGTTATAATCTTATTATCATTGATACTTGTCATCTTTGCACATAGATTTACTTGAACACATCTCATGCTGGTTGCAAGGTTTTGTGTGTACTTGTCTTTGGTGCATTTTGAATGTTCATGCTCAGTGCCTTCATGATCTCATTTTGTACACATCCTTGAGTTAAACTGTTGTAGGGGTTTCCGCATAAGTGATCAAATTTCTCTATGGACTACTAGCATTAATGTCTTATGCATTACTAGAGGAATTGACCTATACTTGTATATCATAGGTGATGTTAAGACTCTTAACCACCTACCATACTTTTGCATCTCCACAGTTATCTCCTCAGTTCTTTGTAGTCAAGGCATGAGGTAAAGGCTACCTCAAAGGCACCAACCAAGCCATCATTATTTTTTCCATGCTTCACTGATTTGGTTTTCATACTCTTAAGAGTAAAAGCCGCCAATTAGTGCGCAAAAGAAAGAAAGAAAAGTTCAAAAAAAAATGATTCTTTGATTGAGGGGGAGCCTTCTCTGTTATTCAATAAATACCCCTTGTTTCCTAGTGGTTTGACTTTCCTCAGTCGTGTTTAGACTCCCTTGCCGGAGGTCCAGCCATCCGATCACAACTATGATTAACTCTAGTGATTGTGACTCTTGAGGATTTCACACACACACACACACTCAATATGTGAGCTCTCATGTTTGTCCTCGAACTGTGCATTCATATGCTACCTTTGATCATTGATATATGCCTGCCTAACATGCTCCTAAGATTATGTCCATCTTGTCTAGTTTGCAAGATTGAGAGCTTCATGATGCGTGGATTATCTTATCTTAGTGTCCCATTGCCATCGTACTAATTCATCTGTGCTTCAGGTGATACTCTGTTGGATAAGTGATTTTGGACGCTCAGAAAAGTGTGTTTGAGGATAAAAAGTTGGCTTTTGTTTTGTTGACACCACTCGAGTAATGCTTCTTGCGCTCGAGCGGTAAAACTCTGCTTCTAGTATTTTTGTAGGTGTCTCAAACTTCTGAGAGGTGTGTTTCTGCGCTCAAGCAATGTGTTATTGGCTCGAGCGATGGCTTCCGTGCAAGTGGCTTAGCCCGAGCAACAAAGTGGATGCTCGAGCGGTTTGTCCAAATATAAATTCTTGCAACCGTCCCTTCCACGCCATTTTTCTAAATTCTCGTTGAAGCTCTTCTCCCTCCTAGGGCAGACTGTCCATTGTTGTGTTCGCATCCTTGCTCTTCATTTTTTTTTCATGGATTTGCCCTTGGCTTTGTGATTTTCCTCATTGTTTGGTAAGCCTCCTCTATTATTTTCATTTTTTTTCCTTTTTTTTTTTTGTTCCTTCCCCTTTCTCTTTTTTATATATAATCTATGATTGCTCCATGGTTAGGGTTTCTTGTGTTTGTTTTGTTTGGCCAACTAGGTTCTTTATTCTTAGTTTTTACTAGGGTATTAATTTTTTATTCACATTGGGTGTTGATTTTGCACTTTATATATCATGATTGGTTTACTAATTTGTTTACTAATTGATATTGATTTAATTAATCTACTGTTACTATTGATGGTTGTCCCTAAATTTTTTTTACTACTTACTAATAGGGTTTTGGCTTTATTATTTTTGGAGGTGTATAGTTTGATTGTTGTTGGTTCTACTTGGGTTGTCATGTGGGGTTTCTGGGCGTATCTATGGTAGTTGTCCTTGTGTCTATTGGGTTCGGTCTATGGGTTGTCTATTTTCCTGGTCTTTCAGTTCTACCTATCATGGCCTCATCCTCTAAAAAATGCAAGTCCACTGGTACCCGTTCCGCTTATAATACCAACCTTTTTTCCATCCTGAGAAAAGTCCATCATGCATCTTGATTTCTACAAGTCAAGGACCGTTCATCTAGAACGAAACATCCAACCCTCCACTTTTGAATCCATTCCCATTCGTTTTGTGTGCAATCCATTGGGTGGTGATCTTGTTCTCTCCTTCTCTGGCCAACAAAATCTTAGTTGGATCAGGGAATTCTACTATCCACTCCATTGATTCCATAGCTTCTTCCTTCAAAACTTAGGTTCGGTCAAAGGAAATTTTCATTGATCAGGAGGTCATTTGATCTCTTCTTGCCATTCTTAAAGTCTGCAATTGCCACTTTCCTTTTCTTGGCTCCCGTAATGCAGATTTTGATTTGGTTGCCACTAAACTGTATGGCACCCCTCAGACGTAGGTCGTCAGGGCACTTATTAGGCAAAATGAGCTTATCTCTCGGTTCTGCCTTCTGAATATAATTGTTTGTGCCAACATCCTTGTCACCACACATAGTTCTAACATTTCCCAAGATCAAGGATATGTCCTTTATTATATCGACCATTGTCTTCCCATCAATCTTCCTGAAAAGATTGTGGCCAAAATGATATCTGTATTTGAGGGCAAGAAACCTTTAGGTCTTTTTTACAGTTGTTTGCTAAACCGCTTCCTTACCCCTCTTGGTGTTCCATCCTCCTCGGATGATGAGTTTTCCTATCCTATCAAACCTGTCACTGAAAAAATGATATCCCAAAGTCAGGCGCGTGTTAAGGGGGCTCCATCCAAGGTGGGTGGTTCTGGTGCAGGTAAGGATCTCCTGGATGAAAAAACTGAGTTCAATGCTACAGCTGCTGGTGAGGGGAAGCAGCTACCTCCAGCCCATACTATTCAAGAACAGATCCATCAGGTAGAACAGGCCATATTTACCCGGTTTGATCTCTTGGACGCTCGGATGGACATATATGACGCCCGTTCTACTGATCTCAAGACACCACTAACGCTCGCCTGACTGCTTTGGAGGTTTCTTCTGGTCACATAGAGCATATCATGGACCAGTCATCTATCCAGCTTGCACAGATACTTTCCATGCTACAAATACGACAGCAGCCTCCTCTTCCGTATCCATGATGGTTATTCCTATTTTTCTTATCTTTTTATCTTGATGGACACATTTTCTTTTATGTTTTTTCATTAGTCTGTTGTTCTATCTCCTTTATCTCTCATGGACAAAAAGGGGGAGATTTTTACATGGTTGGGATTATTATATATTCTATATACATTTTTTTTTTTTTTTGGACTCACTTTGGTTCCTGGACTGATATATAGTTTTTGGACTGACTATATTGTTTGGAGCTAGGGTATGTGGGAAGTTTCACTGCTAATCTTTCATTTATATATGTCTAGTGTTTGTATGAAGTTGTTTTCTTTGCAAGTCATTCACTGTGGTCAAAATGTGATATGCTGAGTGGTTAAGTTTTTTTGGGGGGGTGTTTTTGTGTCTAGTGTGTGAGTTTGTTAGGATTTAATGTTAGATGTGTTTTGTCCGGAAATTGACAAAAGGGGAGATTGTTAGGTCCCTTATGTTATCAATTCCGCAAACAAACACTTTTTCAGTTTGTAATCTGTGTTCTGTTTTGTCATAGACCGCTCAAGCAATGGAATGATCGCTCGAGTGAAAAATTCCATCTCCCAGAAATTTAGTCAGTCTGCAAAAGTACTAGGAGGGTTCAATGTTTGCTCGAGCGAACTTGTTGGTGGCTCAAGCGAAGTCACTAGTTGATTTCACGCGTATGTGACACACTACTTGAGCAACCATTCCATGACTCGAGCAGTCTTCACGGCCCTATTTCTATAAAGCTATGCGAAGGGCAAAATGTAGGGTTAGATCTTCCAGAGCATATTCTTTAAGGCTAGGGTTCCTCTCTAGAGGTTTTTGCTTGTTTCTTTTGATGTCTTCTTGAGGTTATCTCATGAACTAAATATTTTACATCAAAGGGTTGGTGGATCATTCAAGTATAAGAGTTCTTGTTTAGTAAATTCCGAAGATTGGAGCGTGAAGGCTTTGAAGGAGTTTGAAGCTGCTCGTTGTCATGGATTCGGCGTGGGTGTTGTGGATTCAACATCAAACTAATCAATTCCGAGACAAAGGCATTGATAAACGAGGCACAACTTATTGAAGACAATTTTACAGAGTGTAGGGTAAATTGTTTGGTAACCTTGTGTACTTTCATTCTTTATAGTGGATTGATTAGTAGCGTTTAGCCCGTGATTTTTTTTTTTTTTTAATCACAATTGGAGGTGCTCCAACTTTGGTTTTTTTTTCCACATAAAAATCGTTTATGTTGATTTATTAATTGTGAAACAACAAACTAAATCACTTTCATACATGCTAGATGATTTAGATTGATAGTTTTGTGTGTTGGGGAATTGTTGTAATTAAATTTGTTTCGAATCACGAATCACTTTGGTTTTTCAATATCAAGTGGTATGTGTGTTTAGTTATTGTAGTAAGTTGAAAGCATCTTTTGATTTAAAATTCTATTAAATATTAGGGGTAAGTTATTTTTAAACAAGTGGTAAGTAAGTTTCAAACAAGTGGCAAATAACTTTAAAACGAGTGATAAGTTACGGCATATATAGAAGTAAGTTAGTTACTTTATTACTAAATGCGGTTTCTCTTACCATTCGTTAGGAAACTACTTATGACCATTGTTGTCAAATCATGAAAATATAATATACAATTGTATATATTTATATGCATATAAATATTCATTCATAGTGTTTAAAATTATGTAAATATCAATATAACCAAATTTTATATATTTATATACATATAACATCATGTATATCAATATAACTATTTGATTTCTTTTATGTATCTTGATAGTTTGATAAAAACATCATTGTCTCATACATCATGTAAGCAAAAAAAAAAAAGGGATTTACGTACAGATCCTAATAGGTAGACTTATTGTCTAATAGGTCAAGTGATAATTAGTGACATTTTTTTATCAAACACTATTAAAAAAACGTCGCTAATTGTCAGTTTTCAGCAACAATTTGAAAACTTGTCGCCAAAAACGTCACTAATTGTAAATTTTAATATTTTAAAAAAGTTGTCACATAAAAACGTCACTAATTGTCATTTTTCAGCAATAGTTTGACAAATTCATCACAGAAAAACATCACTAATTGTTAGTTTTTAGCGGCATTCAAAAAATCATCACAAAAATCTTTTTTATCGACAATTTTGCTAGGGCCAATTTTTAGCGACAAATTGATAGGACTTAATGGGGAATTGAATCCACTTTTAGGTCTTTAGACTTGTCCTTTGGAGGGTCCAGTTAGACTCAAGCTTCATCAAGTTAGTCACAGAATAGGAGACCACCTATTTGTTCTTGGTGTAGTTGGACAGGCCACGTTCCACGTCGTTGCTCTCTGCATGGGCAGGACCAGTTTTAGTAGTCCTAGTGGGGACGATTGTGATGTTCTAGTGTGGAGGAGTTTTATTATTTGTAATGCAATATGGGGTTATCTTATTTAAGGTTGTATGCCTACGAATGTTGTTTATGTGTGTATATGTGTTGTTGTAAACCCAAATGGTGTAGGTATGTAATTAATCTTGAATTTTCTTGTAATGTGTTGGAGAATGTTGTGAGGATTAGAAAAGTAGTTTTATTATGTTGTATTTTGTATTATTTTCCTAGGTGGAGCGTGTGTTGGCTTGTGGTGCCTTGGGTTGATTTAGTGTTGCTTGTTGAGAAACAGGGGTATGTTTATTGTTGTGTCTAGTCTTGATGTGGCAAGAATGAGGTTGTATAGTGTTAATGTATTGTTTTGGGCTGGCGTAATGCTTTAGAATCTGTGAGGTTGGTAGGAGTTATTGGTAAACTGTGAAAGTGTGTGGAGGGAATATAAGACATGTGTTTTTAATGGCGAGAGTTGTGCTTGTGTTTGTGGGGTGTTGGACATTGGTGGCTTACAGGAAATTGTAAGTTAGTTCGCGATGTTTAAGTGTTGGGTGGTGTGTTAGGAGTGTGTTGTGCTGTTGTTTTACGTATTCAAGATTTGATGGATGGTTATTCACCCTATCAATCTTGAGTTGTGATGAGAAGGGTGTATTTTCCATATAGGCTTACGAGTGGTGGTTGATTTGACAACAATAATGGTGGTTGTCTTTGCTTGAGGAATCCGGTGTGGGTTCAAGTGATAGTTGTTCTGTGAGTGAACTCCATTTTGGAGTAAACAATGCTAGGTAGCATGTCGGTGTTTGGGGTCAAGTGTTAAGGGTTGTGGAGTTGGTTAGTCGGTTGGTTATTGTCAGAAGTGGGTTGACAGATAGTCACCTTGAGAATAGCTTGGAATTGAACATAAGGGTTGTAAGGTTGAGCAGCACTATAGTGTGGGTTTGTGGGTTTTAAGTCTTGTGTAGGCACATGTGAAGTTGGTGTGAGATGGTGGTAATTGGGTTAGGGTTACATGTTGAGACCTTCATGTTGTGAGCGTTTTTGCCCCATTGTGTGATTGATAGATGGTGATGGGATGAGGCTCCCAAGAATATGTAAACTTTATTTGTGTTTTCCTGTATTATTAGTACAATTGTTATTTTTATTAATTTGTTGTTATAGAAATGTTGTTTTTAGCATTGTGGCATCACTATAAGAGTGGTGGGTGTTGTTGGGTGACGGTTGAGGTTCACTAGTTGTTTTATGTTGAGAAACGAATTCGAAAAATGAATTTTTTTTATTGTATTGTGGCCTCGGATGTTGAATTGTAATGTTGTGGATTTAATTAAAGTGCTAATAAAGGATTTCGATGCGTAGTTTATTTGATTTAATAAAAGCTGAATCTAACAAATCATGAGAATGTGAATGATTATGTCATCTGAATAAAACTTTATTTTGTTTTCGAAGGATGATTGCAAAATTTTATGTTTTACGTGAAAATCGAAAACGCATTTTGGTTGTGGGTGGTGCAAGTTTGAGCACATTTTGTGATTTTTTTTTTTTTTTTTTTATACAAGAGAGACATTTTCAAAGAAAATAAGAAATGAAGAAATTTTTTTAACATGGATGTGTTGTGAATTATGTCACCTTTCATGGTTGGTTTGTGTAGTGACTTAACTTGGATTCAATACTACAAAATTATTTAAAGATCACACTTTGACAATTGAAAATATCTCACTTTTAGTGGAAGTGTGATGAAAAAAATTAGATTGATATTTTAATCACACTTTTTAAATAAGTGTGATTATATCTTCTTTTTTTAATCACATTTTCTAAATAAGTGTGATTGTATGTATTTTTTTTAATTTTAATTTGGAACTTGGTAATTTACCCAAAACAAAAATTGAACTGACTTACAACGAATCGTGGTGAATTGTAAGTTGAATCACACAATTCACATAATTTCTAATTGGGTTATTTACATGGAGACCCCCTAAACTATTGAGAAGTATCACTTTAACCCCCTAAATTATGAAAACATACAAATAGAACTCATAAACTATTAAAAAGTATCACTTTGCTTCCTAAACTATAAAAGCGTACAAATGGACTCCCCGAACTATTGGCGTGTTTCACTTTGATCCCTTGCGTTAAAGGGTCTAATTGGTACGTTTTTATAGTTTTAGGGGTCTATTTGTATGCTTTATAGTTTAGGGGGAAAAGTGATACTTCTCAATAGTTTAGGGGATCTATTTGTACACTTTTATAGTTTTGGGGGTCAAAGTGATACTTTTTAATAGTTTAGGGGTCTCCATGTAAATAACCCTTTTGGATTCAACAACACAATGCGAATCGTTTTTGTTGAAACTTGTTGTAACATCCCAAAATTTATGATCCAGTTTATAATTAAATCCATTAAGTATTTTCCAACCATTACATTGAATACCATTAAAAAAACAAGGTCTTTTACCCAAAATAATCTCTTTATCATTGTATTATTCCAAGTGAAATATACATCATTATCCATTAGCATATAATCATGAATGATAACAGTTCAGAGGGTGAAAGAATAAAAAAGTAAAATGCCCTAACGGCATACATATTTTTAAGGATAGTCCTTGATTGCACAAAAATGGGCATTCAATCCCAAACCACAAAGCAGCTTTGAAACTTAAACAAGTAACATCCAATGAGCCTTCATGCTCCAGTCAAAACACATCCATCGCTATATCACTTTGGCGGAATCACACCATCATTTCCTGAAATGTTGTTAGTTGGGGTGAGCTATTGCCCAGTAGGAAATACATTTAACAAAGTATATAAATAATCGAGATGCATATGATCATGCCATGCACTTGTTAAAAAATCTATATTTTCTCTTTTAGAACCAAAAAAAAAAAAATTGCTTAATGCATGATTTCCATTCAAAGTCTCATTTGCAACCATGGGGTGATAAATACACTATGACGTCCCAAGTAAGAGTCACAAAACTACACTTATATATATATATACATAAAATACCCCCTACATTAGCTAGCTATTAATACAGTAGGAAATGGGCACCCAAAATGATTCGTTTTTTTCACTTTTACTAACTATAATACGACAGGACCAATGGACACCCAAAAACATTTTCCCACATTTGTCTAACAATAAGCACAAGACAAGGCAATTGAGCCCCTTAACTTCCCACGTAAGTACCAATACAATACACAACCATTTCCCAAAATCCAACTCAACTACCCAAACTCATACGCTATTTACCCATTTTCAACATTTTCCAAACATCAACAAGATTGCAAGATCTCAAGAGAAAATTATAATGTATATGATGCATGAATTTTCAAATCCAATTTGCCTAATGTTCATTCAATTTATAAGCAAGATTTAACAATAGCAAGAAAGAAATGGATTTCCTCCAATTTCTCATTTTCACTACTCCAACATTCATCTATCTCAACACACATCTCCGAGATGAATCAAACTTACATGTTTCAACACATTTGTAACAATCATTCACCCAATTTCAAGGTGTAAGAGTTAATTGAACAAAGCAACATTATTAAATCAAATTTAAAAACTAGAGCTTTTGAGAAAATTAGGGTTTTTCCCACTTTTACACTTAAAGAGTCAATATCCATCATCAACAATAATAATCAACAAGAAACATTTACGTTCCTTCCCAAAAACATTAGGTGTAAGCCCCTTTTGTTTGTCAAACCCATTTTAGATAACAAAATTGTCACACCCACAAATTCATTACTCGGATAATTTACCAAATTTCCTTATAAAAGTCCATTTCCAAAAATAGTTACAGAAGTAACACAAGCTAAACAGAATAAAAGAGGTTCACATCCGCATAAATACAATGATACTAAAAACATTCACAACAATATTCACAGTACATTCCGAAAAGGCTTACATAAAAGATTTCAAAATAAATAATTACATAGAAAGAACCTCCTCAACACAACTATCCTTTAATCTTTCGTTTATAATTTTCATAAGACAAACTCACAATAAAATAAGTAACTTCTTGATCTTTCAACTATTATACCCGACTCCCTGAAAAATGGTTAAACAACATGGGATGAACACGAGGTCCAGTAGGGATCTATAGTGATTCTCAACAATAATAATCTATAGATAAATGTGATCATGAATGCCATCAAATGATACATATATAAATAATGAGTCCATTTATATGCAAAATAGATTTCATATATAGATACTCTTTTCACAAAATCCCACTTGACATTTCCTAGAGACCTCCTTTGTTAACTCTTTATCCCATCAAAATTCATTCGAATAATTTCCTTAAACCTCATTTCCTTAGATAAGGTTTTTAAGCCGACTAACCATGTACTAATTCTAGTTCATATTTCACACTCATTAATTATGCCACAACTCGTCACCTTACCAATACAAATAAAACACCAAACACATACACACCACAACAAATTTAGCAAAATTGGACAATAGGAGTCAAATCATTAAAAACATATTCCACATTACCCACTTCAAATTTACATCTAACAGTTTTCACAATTACATAACGGGATTATCACAAAACTGTCAATGAGCATCCACATGCCAACAACCGGCTTCACAAACCATACCAACAAACCACATGCTTTTCCAAGCGCTACTCCGGAAGGAAGGCGGAACCTCTATCAAGCACCATGCTTTACCGGTCACAAGTCGGAAGGAACGTGAAACCTCCACATATCTCAACAAACCACACACTTTTTCGGGCGCTACTCTAGAAGGAATGCGGAACCTCTATTAAGCACCATGCTTTACCGATCACGAGCTAGCAGGAAACGGACCCTTATTCCAACATCACAACCCATCAATTCATCCTGTCACTCATTATTACAACTCGTAGATTAAACCAACAATTGATAAGGGTAAAAGTTCATCTTTAGAAATAATTACAATTTGTTTCCCACACATTCTTTCCTTCTCAATATTAACACCAACTCCTTATATTCAATTATACTACACAATTGGTATCAAACACTTCCCAAAATTTAGTAAGTTAATTTCTATTATCAATTCCTCCAACACAACCCTCATATACCATAATCATTCTCACAACAATTAATTATCATCATTTATACTCATCTTAACCAATCATAAACTTAATTTCAAGAATTTAAGGCCAATTGAAATAATTCATCATTCAAAAAAAAAATCCATAACTAGGGTTTGACAAAAATTAGGGCTTTTGAATTTAAGGAGCAAAATCATGTTCCAATTGTTCAAAACTTCCTTAAGTCTCATAAATCATAAAGTTAACTCCCTTGATTTGAAAACCCTTACTTCAACTATATGCTTTTAAGAAAATCCCTCAAAATGAGGTTTTTATGCAATACCAACATACCGCTCATCTATCTATAAGAAAATATTGAAGAGAAGCAAAGAAATTCCTACTTCTAGCGAGAAGAGAAAGAACCGAAAATTCCAACGTTGATAAAAACATGATCCACTCATATTGATAGGAAGCCCTCGTTGTGCTCTTCGTTTTTATATAAGGAACATGGGCGAGAATCTTAATCTAATGAGATGAAAGCCAAGCTTTTGTGAGCTTGGAACTCAACAATGGTTGGAAAGAGAAATGAGAGAGAGAAAGAATTTGATAAAAATGAAGAAAAGTAACCCAAAAATGACTTTTAAAGGTGCTAATCCCGAACAAACCACTCGAGCAAACATTTCACCACTCGAGTGATGAACGCAATCTCTCAGAAGTTTTGCAGGTGTCCAATGAAAATACTGGGAGCCTCACATTTTCGCTCGAGCGACCATTTGACCGCTCGAGCGGTCACCCTAGACACAGCTAGTCACACAGCACAGCTCCTATAGTCACACAGCACAGTTCCAATGCTTTCATTTAGGCGCTTACATTTATATTTCATTTACTTAAGTCAATGTAAATAAGCAATTACCCACCATTCAGATTCAAAGAAAAATATAAAAAAATCAAAATCCGATTAAATCAAAAAGTGACTCCCCAGTTTTAGTACAAAAATAATTTTCAACTAAAATTTCTAAGTTTAACGTTGAATTAAAGTGATTAATACCTCATAGAAAAATCTCATAAAATCAAATTAGACTATTTAATGTATATGGAATAATTACCGCCAAAAATTATTTTCAAAATCGTAAGTTTTGAAAAATCTAATTTTTACACTTAGAAAATTTTCAAACTAAGTCCAATTTTTGACAAAAAACTTGGATCTCGACCCGAACTATTACAATCTCTCCCTCTTAGAAAATTTCGTCCCTAAAATTAAAGATATTTCCAACTCGAAAAGAGAAAACAACAAAAGAATTGCACCTATAATGAAGGCCTAAATCTAATCCCGAACCACCCTCTTGGTTTCCGAAACCAACACCACGGTACCTTCTTGACCCCAAGTGAATAGATCACAAATTAAGGAAATGGGTAATTCCTAACTCACCGACTATAAGAAATGAGCAATTGGTTAAACAAAAATGGAATCTGTAGCACTTGTACCCTTTTTAAAACTTTTGGGAAGTGTATTTGAATCTTTTATTTTGTTTTGGAAATCTTTGGTATTGTTGTATCTTGATTTTGGAGGTGCACAAATTGATTTAAACTTGTTAGGACTGCTCGTTCACGCTTATTCGCGTTGAAAAGTTGTTTGAAAACTTGAAAATCATGTTCTGGGGTCGACACCGGTCTTGATGGTGTCGACACCTTCTCTTTTAGTTGGTCGCAAGGGTCGACACCAATCTCCCTTGTTCTGAAATTGTTCACTGCATTTTGGGGTCGACACCAGTCTTGGAGGTGTCGACACCTTTCTTTTGTTGTTGGCCACAAGGGTCGACACCAGTCTGGGAAAGGTTGACCCTTGTCCAGAAGTTGCTTGCTGTTTTTTGGTGTCGACACCAGCCTGGGGAAGGGTCGACACCTGCTGTGTTGTTAAACTAAGTGTTCCAGTTTTTCTTCATAAGGGTCGACACCTGTGTTGCAGGGGGTTGACACCTGTGATGTTTTTCCAGATTTTTTTTTTTTTTGTCGGTTTGGGCCTACTTTTTGGGGGTTTTGACCAGATATTTTGGGTTGACTTTGGGGCTTATTTCTAACTTTACCTAGTGCTATAAATAGGCTCTCACTTAACCCTTTTCTTTATTTCTTCCTCTCTTTTCTCCCTCTAAATTGTGGGTCTCTCTCTCCCTCTCCAAAATCACTTTTTTGCTCCAAAATCACTTTTTTGCTCAAAAATCTTTAGATCTACTCACTTGGAAGCATCTCCTTGCCTAGCTCCTTTGAGAAAGGTTGTACATCTCATCAAGAGCTTCGTCTTGATCTAGGTAGCTTGGGGTTTCGTCACCGGTTGTTTTTGGGTTGTTTTCTCCTCTTCTCTCTTGAGGTAGGGATTTCTTGAGTTATATATACATGTTTTGCTATCTAAGTGTTGATTTTAAAAGTGTTTTGAGGTTATTGTGTTAAGTTTGATTTTTGCTCCAAATGTAAAGAGATGTTTAAATCTCAACCCTTTTGCTAACCCTAAAGGGTTTCCTCTTTATTTAACTCAAGGAATATGATTTGGGTGGGTTTCACCATGAAATGGGAAACGTGGGGTTTTTGATGAAAACCCTAGAAATTGGGGATTTTTGGGAAAATATGGAAATGTTCATGGAACCTTCTTTTCTTTTGATAAAAAGATGAGTGAGCATTGATTTCATAATGTGCTTTGCAAAATATGTAAAGTTTTTGACATATTGAAATGGGTGTTTTGTTTTAAAAACTATTGTTGAATAAATGATGATATATAGTTGTGGAATGACAATTGTTGTGCACCATGGATAATGATTGTAGCTATGTATTAATGGCTCACGGTGATCTTGTAAAAGAACAGTGAAGAGGGGAAATGGAAATTGTGAATGTTGACATTATTGTAGAGACATTGAAAATGGAGAAATGTTATGAGATATTATGTATTGCATCGTGTTCTCATTTGATTTATTATCATTGTTACACATATTGAAATGAATTGGAAAACGTTTACTTTGAAAAAGATTATGTTGTAATGAGAACTGTGAAAATGTGTTATGGGGTAAATACGGTGGTAAGTCCGGATAGGGGGTGTAGATGAGTTTGATAAGTTGGCCTGAGTGTCCATGGTGAAAGACCAGAAAACCGCGCGGATAGGTGTCGAGCCTTCCGGTTAATACCGGTAAAAATGATAGTTTGGTAGTACTCGCAGAGTCTACTTGTAGACAACAGCCTAGGGATTACCAGTGTCGTATTTACCGCCCCTATTGATTAAAATTGGAAGTTGGAAATTAATGGGATTGCATTACATTTTTGAGAACATAGTGATTTTCAAGAAGAGCATGAGATGAAGTTTTCTTTAAAAGTTCATTGCATGGCATTGGCATTTGCATTTTACATTGATAACTAGCATAACTGTATATACTTTGTAAGAAATTCTCTACTGGGCTTTATGCTCACCCCTATGGGATTTGGTGCAGGTAAAGATGTGGTGACCCCGTCAAATTGAGAATGTGATTGTGTTCTTGTGAAGAGTAGATTACTCTTTATTTTGTTGTGACTTTTTGCAAAGCGAAGAGCTATTTTTGTATGAGTCCGAGAGGCCATTTTTGTGTAACCGGGCTTGAGCCTTGGGAAGATGTAAGCCCGTAAGGGCATTTTATTTATTTTGAGACTTGATGCTCTACATGCTATGGATTCATGTATTTCTATATCCTTGAATGTATACATCGCATGTGGGACTTTGGTATAAACCTTGGAATTTATGATGTAAAGGTTGAGGATTTGCAATGATTATGTAGCGAATGTTGATTGATGGGTTATATCTGTGTTGGATTATTTTGAGGCGTTACAGAATCCCCCACAACACAACTTTAGGAACCCTAATTCTAACAAAGGTTACGATCACCCCCACGAACCAATAGCTTACCAAGATTCACGGAACTAAAACCCATCAGAAGAACGTCCACATCTGTAAGACACATCACAACACTTCAACAGTATACTCCATATCTAACAAACATTGGACAATTATCACCCTGAAGTTCAAGAACAATAACGCACTACAACTTAGAAGCTCTCACATACACACAAAAAAAAGAAAAAAAAAATAGAGAGAGAGAGTTCTCCTAGGAAAACCCAGTTCAACAGCTTTAACAATGTTAACCCACTCAAAACAAAGTACAAAACATTTCAAATAATTGACACTTCAAAACTCAAAACTAAACTTACAGTCACAACAAAACTCTTGTTCAATTCTTCCAATAGAAGGGAGCTTGCCCTGAAAACTTGACCCACAAACTATACAACAACACAACATGTTTAAACAATAGTAGCCCATCAAAACAATACGTTCAATAACCCATTATGAATCCGTGCGCAATTCACTACTCAAGCCAATTCTACCAGAATAAAGAATTTAATTACGCCTCATAATAAGGTTTTACCTTTGTTTTGAAAACACTTCCTTGAGTACTACATGTTGTAATTAAAATAACTAAGTTAATAAATAAATAATAACACAGAATGTTTCAACCCACACCATATTTCATAATTTATTTTTATTTTTTTCATATCCAGCTTTAAAGTTCACTAGTTTATTAAACATTTTCTAATAACCAAAAGTAAAATTACCGAAAAACTCCATTTTCATACCCCTTTTCGACATCGCTACCAGTGACTCCAAACCGTCATGCAAGACCACCAATCACCACCGATGTGATTTCAACAATTAATCTTACTATCAATCAAAACAACAGTTCATAAAAGCAACAATCACATTGAAAGACAACAATGCACGAGCACACTTATAAATCTTTGTAATTTCCTCCCATTACATTCGTTATCACCAATTAACAATCACACAGTATCACATGACACTTCACATTCCCAAAATCTCATTTTCTATCCGAATCAAAGGATTTTCACACATACCCGCACTAAATACCGCATCCATACAATCAAGTTTTGACACTTTAAGTGTATTCCCAAGCATTTCTTAACTACACTATTTTTTACTCAAAACGAAAACTACTTACAAGGAGACTACTTGTCAACCTCTTTCTGACACAAGACAACTAACACCATTAACCTTCGACACTTGGCACTCAAACACCAATGAGTTCCCAACACAGATTACCCCTACATGGGGTTCAACACCCACATACTTACACATTACTTGAGTCTACGTCGGACTCCCAAAAACAGTTTACAACTTGACTACCCTCTCTACTTATTTCTCTCTTGAGACTATAGCACCCAACCTCATCTCCCAATCAACCCCTGATAACCTTTATACCGATATTACAATTAGACATGTCACACCGCTTACAGTGACCGCTAGGGTCACTAACAAAACCTCCACTCACACCATCTTAAACACATTCCATGACTAACTCTATCATCACTCTCAATACCCAACCAAGAAATTCTCACTACCTCTATAAGACTCTTACACCTCCATTAAGGCAACTTAGTTCCCAAAGCCCCTTGAACTTATTTCACACCACCACACAATTATTATTCTTAGCAATACCTTTTCCATTTAAGTAAAATCTACAAACATCATAAGTCAAGTTTACTACATTTAAGCCAACAAAATACACGAATACAACATCAACGGGCACGAGACCCTACATTTACTTACATAGTATTACAATGCCAAGACAATCCAAAATACTCCACCAATCTTCAACAACATTACAACCCCAAATCTACTCTACCAAGACTGGTTCTGACCACCCTGAGAGCAACGAGGTCTAACATGACCCAACTGATAGCACTTGAGCAAAATGGTGGTCCTCTATTCTGTGACCATTTCGACCTGAGTCTGATTAGAC
Organism: Camellia sinensis; assembly: GCF_055761805.1. Classification (NCBI taxonomy): domain Eukaryota; kingdom Viridiplantae; phylum Streptophyta; class Magnoliopsida; order Ericales; family Theaceae; genus Camellia; species Camellia sinensis. The sequence goes on from NC_138965.1 coordinate 93,142,474, forward strand.
CTCCCGAAGGACGAAGCTAAAGAAACAAGAGAAGACAGAGAATGAGATTATGCTTGTGATTGGGATTCTACTTTCCTTTGCCTCTTACAAGGCCTAGTGTAAACCATAGGACTTGCGAATATGGCCTTTTCTCCTTCATCTGAGCTGACCTCAAGATTGGTGGCTTCTATGTGTGCTGCCGCTTTTACTAGTGTGTGATAATTCCTATGCATGCACCCTACAACCATCCATCGAATATCATCACATAACCTCTCCTCAAACTAAATGCAACAACGCTCCTCTGTTGCTACCAACTCTGGAGCAAACCTAGACAAACTGGTGAATCTCGTCTCAAAATGTGCCAAAAGAGTAGTACCTTAGCACAATTCCAGAAATTGTTTCCTCAATCTTTCCCGAGCAGAAAGATGAAAGTACTTGGCCAAAAGGCCTCAATGAATGCAGCCCAGGTGGTACCAATGGTAAGGCTTACATACTTCCACCTATACCCATCATCCCTCTTCAGTAGAAAACTCGCTAATGCCACTCTCAACCCCTTATCCTTGACTTTGAGCATATCAAGAGTCTTGGTGATCTGCTCTAACCAATTCTCTACCTCTAACGATTTAGGCCCTCCTGTGAACTCCGGTGGGTAAAAAAGAAAAAAACTCCTTAGTAATCTTTAGGGCACGAAAATCGTCCCCTCGTTGCGAGTTAAAGCCTCTCTTACAGCTCTTACAATCTCGCATGCAATCTCCTCACCCACAACCAGTGTTGCAGGTGCAGGTACTACTGGAATTGTCATGCCCCTATCAGCGCTAGTCCTAGCGTGACCTCTACCAGGTCGCCCTGACATCCTATCAATGACAACTTCAAGCTTAGTGAATGAAACTCTAATCCTTCCCAAAACACTTACCCAACACATACAAAATTACAAAACCTGCCTAGCATATAGTCACATAGCACATAAACAATTTAAGCACTTAATCACAAAATCGAGTTAAGGCTACATGGATGACCACCTGTCCCAGAACTCCCAAAGAACTCTCACCAGAAACCATGTTGATTAGGCATGTTTCCGATGAGATCTCAAAGCAAGTTGGATGGCTACAAGCACTATCCCAGAAACCTAACTCCATGCCCACACAAATGCAACACATAATTTCCAACTTCTCATACTATCTACATGCAAATGTTCTCACCAAACAAAGTGAAACCCATTATGGTAGACACCACCTCCCACGAGCTTAAGGTTTTCAAACCCGGTTAGCTATGATGCCAAGTTGTCAAGGCCAATAATTTACCAAATTTCCTTATAAAAGTCCACTTCCAAAAATAGTTAAAGAAGTAACACAAGCCAAATAGAATAAAAGAGGTTAACTCTCACATAAATACAATGATACTAAAAATGTTCACAACAATATTAATAGTACATGCCGAAAAGGCTTACATAAAAGATTTCAAAATAAATAATTACATAGAAAGAACCACCTCAACACAGCTATCCTTTAATCTTTCATTTACAACTTTCATAAGACAGACTCACAATATAATAAGTAACTTCTTGATCTTTCAACTGTTATACCTGACTCTGTCCATGAAAAATGATTAAACAACATGGGATGAACACAAGGTCTAGTAGGGATCTACAGTGATTCTCAACAATAATAATCAATAGATAAATGTGATCATGAATGCCATCAAATGATACATATATAAATAATGTGTCCATTTATATGAAAAATAGATTTCATACATAGATACTCTTTCCACAAAATCCCGCTTGACATTTCCTAGAGACCTCCTTTGTTAACTGTTTATCTCATCAAAATTCATTCAAATAATTTCCTTAAACCTCATTTCCTTAGATAAGGTTTTTAAGCCGACTAATCATGTACTAATTCTAATTTATATTTCACACTCATTTAATTATGCCACAACTCGTCACCTTCCCAATACGCACAAAACACCAAACACATACACACCACAACAAATTTAGCAAAATTAGACTACAAGAGTCAACTCATTAACAACATATTCCACATTACCCACTTCAAATTTACAACTAACAGTTTTCATGATTACATAACGGGATTATCACAAAATTCTTAATGAGCATCCACATGCCAACAACCGGCTTTACAAGCCATACCAACAAACCACACGCTTTTCCAGACACTTATCCTGAAGGAAGACGGAAGCTCTATCAAGCGCCATGCTTTACCGGTCACAAGCCGGAAGGAACGCAGAACCTCCACATATCTCAACAAACCACACGCTTTTCCGGGAGCTACTCTAGAGGGAATACGAAACCTTTATTAAGCACAATGCTTCACCGGTCATGAGCCGGAAGGAAACGGACCCTTATTCCAACATCACAACCCATCAATTTATCATGTCACTCATTATTACAACTCATAGATTAAACCAACATAATTCTATGATAAGGGTAAAAGTTCATCTTTAGAAATAATTACAATTTGTTTTCCACGACATTCTTTACTTCTCAATATTAACACCAACTCCTTATATTCAATTATACTACACAATGTGTATCATACACTTCCCAAAATTTAGTAATTTAATTTCTATTATCAATTCCTCCAACACAACCCTCATATACCATAATCATTCTCATAACAATTAATTATCATCATTTACACTCATCTTAACCAATCATAAACTTAATTGCAAGAATTTAAAGCCAATTGAAATAATTCATCATTAAAAATAATTTTAAAAAAATCCATAACTGGGGTTTGACAAAAATTAGGGCTTTTGACTTTATGGCGCAAAATCATGTTCCAATTGTTCAAAAATTCCTTAAGTCTCATAAATCATAAAGTTAACTCCCTTGATTTAAAGACCCTTAATTCAACTATATGCTTTTAAGAAAATTCCTCAACATGAGGTTTTTATGCAATACCAACATACCACTCATCTATCTATAAGAAAACATTAAAGAGAAGCAAAGAAATCTCTACCTCTAGCAAGAAGAGTATGAACCCCGAAATTCCAACGTCGATGAAAACACAATCCGCTTAGATTGATAGGAAGCCCTCATTGTGCTCTTCATTTTTATATAAGTGGGTGAGAATCTTAGTCTAAGGAGATGAAATCCAAGCTTTTGTGAGCTTGGAACTCAACAATTGCTGGGAAGAGAGAGGAGAGAGAGAGAGAATCTGATAAAAATGAAGAAAAGTGACCCCAAAATGACTCTTAAAGACGTTGATCCCGAACAGACCGCTCGAGCAAACATTTCGCCACTCGAGTGATGAACACATTCTCTCAGAAGTTTTGCAGGTGTACAGTGAAAATATTGGGAGCCTCGCATCTTTGCTCGAGCGACCATTTGACCGCTCGAGCGGTCACCCTAGACACAGCTAGTCACACAACGCAGTTCCTAAGGCACTACCAGCACATCAACCTTATTTAGTAAATGCTTTCATTTTGCCTCTTACATTTATATTTCATTTACTTAAGTTTACAATGTAAATAAGGAATTAAACCCCATTTGGATTCAAAGAAAAATATAAAAAAATCAAAATCCAATTAAATCAAAAAGTGACTCCCCCAGTTTTAGTACAAAAATAATTTCAAACTAAAATTTCTAAGCTTGACGTTAAATTATAGTGATTAATACCTCATAGAAAAATCTTATAAAATCAAATTAGACTATTTAATGAATATGGAATAATTACCGCCAAAAATTATTTTCAAAATCGTAAGTTTTGAAAAATTCAATTTTTACACTTAGAAAATTTTCAGACTAAGTCCATTTTTTGACAAAAAACTTGGATCTCGACCCGAACCGTTACAAAAATCATCTCATACATCTCTATAACCAAGAAAATGCCATATATATATACCTCAAACCATAGATATACTAAGTTAAAAGTGCCCTTACTTCAAGGATGGTGGCAAAAAGGTGAAAACCCAAAGTGAGCTTCAAAACACGATTTTATCGGTAGAAACATTGATCTTCACTCCATCTTTGCTTTTTGCAAGAGATCTAGACTTGATTCTTAGTGAAATAGGCCTTGGTGAACTCAATCTCTCAGCATTTCGGTCTACAAAACAAGGTACTAGATGCACCCCCCTCACCACTCAAGTGGTAAGCCAACCGCTCGAGCGGACACCCTAGACACAACTAGTTACAAAGGCTCAACTCCTAGGGCACTCATAGCACATCAATCTTATTTCTATATTATATTTCAATTTACTTAAGTTTACAATGTAAATAAGGAAATACCCCCCATTTGGATTGAAACAAAAAAACAAAAAACAAAAAAATCAAAATCCAAGTAAATCAAAAAGTGATTCCCCCAGTTTTAGTCCAAAAATAATTTTCCAACTGAAATTTGTAAGTTTGACGTTGAAATAAAGTGATTAAACCTCGTAGAAAAATCCCATAAAATCAAATTTGACTATTTAATATATAAAGAACAATTATCACCAAAAATTATTTTCAAAATCGTAAGTTTTGAAAAATCCAATTTTTACAGTTGGAAAATTTTCAGGCTAAGTCTAATTTTTGACAAATAAAACCTTTTTAATACAACCACATCTATACGAGAAAGAATAAGGGTCAAATCTCAACCCAAACCATTACATGTGTATCACATTGTATGAATCAAATCATGAATCATACGATTCTAACAACCATGCTTATGACTAAGTAAAAAGTAACCAACTTAGAGAGAAGCATACTAAGTGACAAGTTGTTTTCAGAACAAGTGGTAAATAAATTTGGTATGAATGGTAAGTCAGTTCAGAACAAGTGGTAAGTAAATTTAAAACAAATGGTAAGTCATTGAAGAACAAGTGGCAAGTAAATTTAAAATGAATGGTAAATCCTTGCAGAACAAGTGGTAAGTAAATTTAAAATGAATGGTAGTCATTGCAGAACAACTAGTTAGTAAGTTAAAACTAAACCTTCCATTGTTGTTGTAACGCCCTCAAAATAATAACATTAAACCCATCAATAAAGATATGCATTGATATGTAAAAGTTCCACATTCTTCCATTTATCAGAGTTTCATTACAAAAAGTATTACATGTTAACAACAAAAGCAAATGCCCTATGGGCTTACAGCTTTCCAAGTTAGCACTTGGTTACAACAAAAGAGTACTAACTCATTTACATGTTAAGCCCTTGGCTTGAATTTACATGTAATACATCAAAAATAAAACGACAAAAGTATGTCCGCCTCTAGCCTCCCAAGCTAGGTCCTTGGAGGTGGCATGTTACCTGTACCTGAAAATGATATTCCCATATAGGGTGAGCCACAGCCCAGTAGAAATACACTAAACCAACCATGAACAATGACTAAAAGATTAGCAATTGATAGATGGCTAACACTGATACATCCACATAAATCACATTTTATGTCATACGACTTATGAGTCCAAGTTACTTTTCATTTTCCCTTTTTCAACAGATAAGCATATTAGCTTCGTCATCATTTCAACAGATATGTATAAAAACTATATCCCACATTCACAGATAAGCATATAAGCTGTATCCACATTTCACAAAGATAAGCATATGAGCTCTATCTTTACTTCTCTAGACAAGCATATGAGCTGTATCTACGGAGTTCATCCCCTATCTTCTCCCAACACTATCCGGTTTAGAGGTACATCCCCCATCTTCCCCTAAACCGCGGAGTACATCCCCCAACTCCTCCTCTACACATAACGTATACAAACACATTGGTTCTATATACGATCACTCAATACATACAGTTAATGTATTCTATCAACAGTCAAATTCCATGACACATTCCATTGATTAGTTTCCGTTTGCCTAATCATCAGGCATTGTCTACAACAATCACGACTATCCTCCACCGATAGCCCAAAGCAATTATTTCTAAACAGAAAATAAATGCACAAATGGATATTCAATCAACATTTCATTCCGGTGAGTGATAAATAATTCAACTACACCCTTTAACCCTTTGCATTCCCAATCTCAACAATCTCATTTCATTTCCTCATTTCTCACAATTAATTATTCCAATTAATCAAACAATGTAATTAGGTCATTTTCCATAATTAACATTTCAACCCTTAGGTCCCATTTTCATCAATGATTCAACATTTATTCCATTTCTCTATGCCAAACATGCATCTAGGTTTATCATGAATAAAACCCCAACTTTTGTAAAATAACACAAAAGCCCCAAACTTTCACCAAATTACCAAACCAACCCCAACATCTCAAAATACTAAAATTTAAAGACAAAATCCATAGAGAGGAGTAGGATATCCCTACCTCGAAGTTTAGGCCAAAAAGGAGATGAAGACTCGAAGATCAACGTGCTCCAAATCCAAACTTTTTCAGATTAAGTCGAAGCTCTCAACGCCCTCTATCTTTTTAACAAAGGCCCTAGGCTAGATTCACACTCTAGGGAGATCAAATCTTAGAGAGAGTGTAGGTTTAGAGAGAGAGAGAGTCTCGGATCTAGGGTTTGAAAGAAAAAGAAAGTGAAAAACTGATGTTCAAAAACGCTACTGACCGCTGATATAAAGCACGCTCGCTTGAGCGAAGCCTTTGTCGCTCGAGCGACCAGACACAGAAAACTCTCGCTCGAGCCAAGAAGTTCTCGCTCGAGCCGAAAAGTTAGAAGTGCGCTCGAGCGAAAGACTGCTCGCTCGAGCTAACAACTCAAACCCTCAGGTCTGCAACCAGAAGCACGCTCGAGCGACAGACTTCTCGCTCGAGCGAAGAACAAACCAGACCGCTCGAGCGAAGAAAACTCGCTTGAGCCAAGAAATGCAGCTCTCAGGTCCAGAACCAGATGCAATCGCTCGCTCGAGCGAAGCCACTCTGGCTCGATCCACCAGACACGAACTCAACTCTCGCTCGAGCGACCAACTCCTCGCTCGAGCGAAGGTCCAAAAATCTGGGCAGCAGCACTAGGCTCCCAAACACAACCAACCTGTAACAAACCTGCCCAACACAGCCTATAACTCAATATACAAAGTAGTAACAGATGTAAACAAGACAATAATCAATTACTATCATCCACGGACACATGTCCGGATCACTGTACAACAAGGGTAAAACCGGGATCGCTATAACCTCCCCCCCTTAAAGAATTTCATCCCCGAAATTAAGCACAAGTTTTCAAAAACAGGTTTTCCTCCATTTTAGATAATGTTACATTTTAACATTCAACAATTCGACCCATTACCGGTCATCCCATCCCTTTAACAAGAGGCATTTCACAATATGTAAACAACATATGTACTTTCAACATGCATCAACATTACGCATTATCTTTCCAATTTCAACAATATATTCAACATATATAGTGTTACATTCAACTTCCATATGAGGCAAGTTCCAAAACATACTTCCAATAAACCAAAACATTTTCAATGTTTCACAACTTAAGACATATATAAAAGCTCTTAAGTTCAACAATAGTTCAAAATTTAAATACAAGATTACATATCAACAAACAAGTCCGGATATTTCTCACGGACTTCCAACTCACGTTCCCAAGTGGCTTCCTCCACTCCGTGATGTTTCCACAAGACTTTCACCAAAGGAATGCTCTTGCCACGCAGGACCTGATCCCGCCTATCCAAGACCCGAACCGGTCTCTCCTCATACGAGGCATCCTCACCTACCTCTAAATCGGTCCAATCCAACACATGTGATGGATCTGGCTCATACTTCCGAAGCATACTCACATGAAACACGTCATGCACTCCGGACAACTGCGGCGGTAAAGCTAACCGATAAGCAACCTCGCCAATCCTCTCAAGGATCTCAAAAGGACCAATAAACCGATGGGATAACTTCCCACTCTTCCCAAACCTCATCAAACCTCGCCTAGGTGATATCTTCAGAAAGACATGATCACCTACCTCAAACGCCAAAGGCCTCCTTCTACGGTCAGCATAAGATTTCTGACGACTCTGGGCTGTAACAAGCCTCCTACGAATAAGTTCAACCTTCTCCGTCGTCTCCCTAACCAACTCCGGACCCAACAAAGGTGCATCACCCACCTCGGCCCAACAAACTGGAGACCTACACGGTCGGCCATACAAGGCCTCAAACGGTGCCATACCGATGCTAGACTGAAAACTGTTGTTATAGGCAAACTCTACCAATGGCAAGTGCCTCTCCCACGTCCCGCTAAAGTCAAGGACACAACCCCGAAGCATATCCTCAAGGATCTGAATAGTACGCTCGGACTGCCCGTCAGTCTGTGGATGATAAGCCGTACTAAAGGTCAACTTAGTGCCCAAGGCACTCTGCAGACTCTGCCACAACCTAGCAGTAAAACGAGGATCTCTATCCGAGACGATCGTCACTGGGACCCCGTGCAATCTCACTATGTCCCGAATATATAAGTCGGCAAGATGATCCACCGAGTCTCTCACGCGCATAGGAATAAAGTGCGCCGACTTAGTCAACCGGTCTACAACCACCCAAATAGCATCACTACCCCGCTGAGTCCTCGGAAGACCTACAACGAAGTCCATAGTGACATGCTCCCACTTCCACTCGGCAATAGGCAAGGGTTGTAACAAACCCGCTGGCCTCTGATGCTCGGCCTTCACTTGCTGGCAAGTAAGGCACTTCGATACGAAAACAGCCACACCTCTCTTCATACCCCGCCACCAAAACTGGCGACCCAAATCCCGATACATCTTAGTGCCTCCCGGATGCACCGCAAGACGTGAATGGTGAAACTCTCGGAGCACTTCCTCTCGGCAAGACTCCGGTACAAACAAACGGTCTCGGTATCTCACACTCAGGTCGGGATACACCGTCAAACCCTTCTCAACTTTCCCACTAGAGATCTTCTCTCGGAGGGATTCTACCTCAAGGTCACCTCTCTGTGCCTCTAACACTCTAGTCACAAGTGTAGGCTGCGCAACAACAGAAAACAAGGCCGCAGCCTCAACAGATTCGCCCAGTAGCAAATCAAACTCGCCAAGTGCTTCCAACATCTCCCATTCCCGGATGGCTATACAAGCTACATCACTAATGGACTTCCTACTAAGGGCATCGGCCACAACATTGGCCTTTCCCGGGTGATAGTGTAACTCAAAATCATAGTCCTCAATAAACTCCATCCATCTCCTCTGCCTCAAATTCAAGTCTCTCTGTGTAAACAGATACTTCAAACTCTTATGATCCGAGAATACCTCGAACCTCTCACCATAAAGGTAGTGCCTCCAAATTTTCAGGGCAAAGATCACTACTGCTAACTCTAGGTCGTGTGTGGGGTAATTCTTCTCGTGTATTTTCAACTGACGTGAGCCATAAGCTACCACTTTCCCCTCTTGCATCAACACACAACCCAAACCCTCTCGTGAGGCATCACAATAAACCGCATAACCCAACCCTCTCTCCGGAATAATCAACACCGGAGCGGTGGTCAATCTAACTTTCAGCTCTTGGAACGACTTTTCACAAGTCTCACTCCACACAAACTTGACTCCCTTCCGAGTCAATCTAGTCAACGGTGACGCTAACCTGGAAAAATCTTTCACAAACCGACGGTAATACCCAGCTAATCCCAGAAAACTGCGGATCTCAAACACACTCTTAGGCTGTGCCCAATCTTGCACTGCCTCAACCTTGGATGTATCAACAGACACCCCTTCCCCGGATACCACGTGGCCTAAGAATTTGACTTCCCTCAGCCAGAACTCACACTTCCCAAACTTGGCATACAGCCTATGGGCTCTAAGTAACTCAAGCACCACTCTCAAGTGTGCCTCGTGCTCCTCCTCAGAAGGCGAATAGATAAGGATGTCGTCCACAAAAACGACTACAAACCGATCCAAGAATTCCTGGAAGATCCGGTTCATCAAATCCATAAAGACTGCCGGTGCATTGGTAAGCCCGAATGGCATCACCAGAAACTCGTAATGGCCATACCGCGTACGGAATGCCGTCTTAGGAACATCCTCCTCCCTGACCCTCAACTGGTGGTAACCCAATCTCAAGTCTATCTTGGAGAAACAACGGGAACCCTTCAACTGGTCAAACAGGTCATCTATACGGGGCATAGGATACTTATTCTTAACCGTAGCCCGATTCAACTTCCGGTAGTCAATACACAATCTCAAGGCACCATCTTTCTTTTTAGCAAAGAGGGCCGGTGCTCCCCACGACGAAACACTAGGGCGAACAAAGCCCTTATCTAAGCAATTCCTGGATCAGTTCGCTCTCCAGTTACCCCAATCAAGACCGCCTTCATAAAGGAGGCAGTGGTCCTCCAAACGTGGGTACAAAGCTGGAAGCTGAATAGGAGCCTCTCTAAAAATAGGCCGAAGCACATATTCTTGCTATTCATGAAGACGAGAAATGAAAATATGTCCATCAATAGCACATTTTTCACCAGCCTTATATTTCTCACACTCTTCAGTGATGATCCTCTTTAAAGCTACGGATGGACTCGCACGCTTCACAACTGGTATCTTCGAGGAGGAAGAAGCCATTGACAGAAGTTTGAAGAAGACGAAGTTGAGAAAGAGAGAGTAAAGGAGAAGAGAAGTCAATAGAGGCGAAGGGTTAGTGTGTTGGGCGAGCAAGTGAATTGAAAGAACGGAAGGGAAGGGTTTTAAAACCTTTCTGTCCGAAAAATAGCCAATCGTTTTAAATGGGTAGAATTCATAAAGGAGTACTGTTGATACGGATACGAAAAGCCTCCCTCAATATTGATAATTTGGAGGGAAACATACCTCAAATACTCATAGCGGCTTCGAAGCAGAGCTTTGGCTCAAAAGTCAACAAATGATCGGCTAGGGCTTCGAAAGAGGGATGCTAACTTCGAAACACATTTTACACCTAAGAGCGCAAGAATGTTCAGGTGTTTGTTTACTTCAAATGGATTAAAGACAGACTTGTTTTTAAGTTTCTTGTTGAAAGTAAAACCCTTCGAAGAAAAATTTGAAATATTCTGCAGCTAGGGTTTGTTTGTTCTAGACTTCGAAGTAGCAAAAAACCAATATTTGATTAGGCAAAGAAGGATACAAAGGGACTTACCTTTTTTAATAAAACAATGCAATCCCTAAAGGAAGTTTCTATACTTTGAAGCACGTAGATTGTGCTTCGAAGCAAAGTTGGTTAATTCGAAGTTGATAGCTAAAGAAAAACAAATTATGTTAATCCTAGAATTGGTATGTAAGGCAATGATTGTTTTTTTTTTAAAGAAAATTCCACACTTTGGAAGTGTTTAAGTTAGGATTCAAGATTCGAAGGTTAGTATTGTAATTTTAAGCGTGCCAGCAAGGATCAATTCATCCTTACAGAAGATTAATTGCCAACCAATTATTAGACGACTGTGTTTTAGTTCTTTCAGCCTTAATGAAGAGGACTTTTACTGGTAACTTATTTAGGAGAATTTAGTAAATAACAATTAAGTAAAGAAAATCGCAGAATTTCATTAAGTAAAATGAAAAACTTACAATGATCTGACCCAGCCTCGTAGAGGTTTACAGCAACAAGCTATTTGAAACTACTCCTATGAATGAAATATAATACAGGAATTTGAAGTACATAAATGTAAAGAACTGTAAAAACTGGAAAGGAAAATAAAGTAGATAAAACTGATTTTTTAATCTGTGTCTGAGGCTTTATTCTGGAGCCTTCTCTACTATTTATACCCTCCCGTAGTAACCGTCGAAGTAGGCTTCCAACCGTCGAACAGCCTTCCCATGATTGCTGAACATATTGCCTTATAGTCAGTTCCACTACGCCATTCCTTTCAGTTAGGCTTCCCTCCTAATTTTGAATTTAAATATATGAGTAGCCGTTAAAGTCACGTCATCTTGCATCTCTTCGTTGATCCAGTGCTATGCAGATCCACAATAACCAATGCTAACTGTCACGTGTATGATTGCGGTTGGAGATTTGAATTATCTTCCCATATTGCCCTCATACTGCCACGTGTTGAACTGCGATTAGCCTGTACAAAATATGTAGCCAACAAAAATGATAAACTATGCTAGACTAATTGCTAAGATGACACGAATGTTTTTTTTTTAGTGTAATTGCTTGAGTTGATTGATTAGATGTGTGTTTTGCTTGAACTTGAAAGTAGCCTTTTATAGCTTCTGAGTCCTGATAATCATGGTCGACATCCTAAAAAGTAGGAACCACCTCATGCTAATCAACAACTACTTCTGTTAGTGGGTTGCTATTATGCCTCCTGAGTGGCCACATGTCCAACTGGATACCCCTTCTTAGGCCTTGTGTTGTTTGAGTGTTCCCCAAGAATAAGGGTTGTTGTAACCTTCTTCAAATCTCAGCCGTTGGGTGGAGGGCGTGGGCATTAGATGGTTGCCAAGTGTCCTCTTCCAGTCAAAGCTGTCTCATAAATATAAGGATTGTTGAAGAAGTTTGAATTCTAGTCATTGGATGACAAGTTAGTGGAGGCTCCTCCTAATTTGAATTAAGGCCACATGTCCAACTCCTACAGCATCTATTTAACACGTGTATATATATATATATATATATATATTTATATAATATATATTAAATGGGTTGCTTTTCTAGAAAATAAGGATCACATCAATCATGAGATGTGATCCCCATGATTGCTTCCCATCCGAAATATCTAAGGGCAATTGGGTTGTCTCCTATACTTTAATAAAAGATTTGACTTTTCTTCAGTTGAACTTTCAACTAAACCAGACAGTTAAAGTTTCTTACCGATAAGAATTATTAAATGGAGGTTTCTTACCGTAAAAGTCATTAAACGAAAGTTTCTTACCAATTAAGAGTCTTGAAAACATGACCCAGTTAAATGTTTTCAAAGATTCTTACTAATAAGAGTCTTTCATTTAATAACTCTTACCAGTCAGAGCCTTCCATTTAATGATTCTTACCAATCAGAAACCTCAACTGTCTGATCCAGTTGAAATTTCAATTTGAGACGAGCCATTCGCTTGATAAAATACACCACTTCACTCACCACACTGCCACGTGGCACCTCCTGATTGGACTGTGCCTTCTAAAAAAAATACCATAAAGCTAGCTTTATCAAACTTTCCAAATCTAAAAGATTCCCTAAAATTACCATGCACATCCATTTATTTGAATGACCATCGCCACGTGGCATCATCCGGCTGGCGATCAGTTCCTGTCCAAACAAACGGGTTAGCAAGTTAATTTGTGAGGGTGTATCCATTTAAAACCATCAATAATGTATAAAGGATATGCACCCACTTCAAACATACATCATTGAAATAATTTTATTTCATTAAAAAAATGGGTTTGGTTATGGTGTGCAACTTACACCTTACACCTTATACCTTACACTTACACCTTACACTTACACCTTTTGTAAAAAATTAAACCTTACACTTACACCTTTTTTGAGGTTGCACACCATGTGCAACCCACTTACACCTTACACCTTACACTTACACCTTACACTTACACCTTATACTTATACTTACACCTTACACTTACACTTTTTGTGTAAGTGGCACATGGTGTGCACTTGCACACTTAAGAAAACTCCTAAAAAAATATGATTATTCAAAGTTCATCAACCCACTGAGTCATGTAACAATTGGAAATAACCCATCACAAAATGGATTCAAACATAATCGAAGTGCACCGAAAAGAATAGAAAAATAAGCACGTTAATGTTTTGTTTTGCTATAATTGGAGTTTATTGACTAAAACGCTTATCGGATCAGACAAAGAATATTTTGTTCAGTGGACAATTGAACAAACTTTAAACAAAGAAGAATAAAAACACCAAAAGTTGCCACAAATTTAGCAAATACTATTGACATTGGACGTTAAACGGATCAGCCACGCAAATTATTTTTATAGTGTTAGAATCTAAAATCACCTGTGAATACATTCTGACTTGAAAACTTTAACCCACCACTGAACTCTAGGATTGGTTTCTACAAAAGTCCTTTAGGTGGCTGTAGTGATCACCATCTTCGTCTATGGCTTTGAAAGACAGCCGTCGTGCACATTATGGTTGAGAAATCAGTGAGGCACTCACACATGAGACTGAAGGCCAAAAAATGGTGAGGAAAGATGAAGTAAAGAACCTGTCAATGTAGAAAGGGGGGCGGCGAAGAGAGAGAGAGAGAGAGAGAGAGAAAATACTGTTTGTTTAAGCATATAATAATGGGAGTCCCAAGAGAGTATGCATTGGGCACATGCTGTTTTATTTGGTATAAGTTTATTCTACAAATTTTATCCAACTACTTTTTCCCATAAACATTTGGCAATATATGAACGCCTCGCAGATCAACCATCCCGCTACATGGCCTCATTACATGAGATAGGGTATCCAGAAGAAAAAAAAAAAAAAAACCAACAACAACGACCACCGCGAACATTCAACAGGTATAATATTCTGCAAATTGCAATACCATTTGGAATGATTCTTAGAGCTTTGCAATGGCATGTACAGGCAAGTTTGATCTTGTGGGGAGTTTTAAATCCTCCCAATCTTCATCATCCACCTTAGAGAAGTAATGATCAACCATATCATCACTTACTAGCTCCAATTTAGAAGGTTCCCACTGAAAAAAATATAATAATAATAATAATAATAATAATAAATTTTTTATTAAAAAAAAAGGAGGAATAATGGAAATGCAAGTGAATCTTGGTTGCAGAAAGAAAACAAGAATTCCATCAAGATACACAATCATAGATAAAATGTTAGAATAAACGAACAGAATTTCCATCAACCTTTGGGTTGTTATCCTTGTCCAACAGTATAGCCCTGCAACCCTGCATTGGAATGTGGCATTTAGAATCACTTGAAAGATACAGACAGGAATGACCCCACCGACTTCTAGAAATTAAAATTTTACCTGTATGTACTTAAAAAGACTATTCAAAATTAACCATCATTTAGGTTTCGGGAAAATGCTAATTTGAACACGTTTGAAAAAAATTATTTGAAAAATCATTTAAAAATTTGCTACGAGGATAGTGAAAAACTATGAAGCATGGGTACGGATACAGGTACAAGCACTTGTAGTGGTATGATACAGATACGTCGATATGGTCAAATCCAAAAAAAGTAGAATACGAGTACAACTTGGTACGTTTGTAAAAAAATATTTATTTTTAATTTAGAGTAATGCAAAAATTGATTAAATAGTTTAATTTGTTAAGATCCAACCTACAATTAACATTTAATGCAAAAGTAAAGGTATAAATCAAAATTAAATGTCAATATATTAAATAATTTACAACCATAGCTTAATTTTAAAATCATTCTAATCATAAAAACTAAAAATATTCTTTCAATTGAGACACAATACGACTTGGGTATATATTAGATACTTTTGGGTACGCCAAAAATTTAGGTATGTGTTTGTGTACCGGGTATGTGTTTGTGTATCTGGTACGTATGCAGAAATATCATACGAGATACCATATGCCAGTATGTATCCAGTATGGGGTACGGGTGAAGAATGTTGTTCAAAAAAGAGGATGGTGAAGAACCAGCTTCTCAACTGAATGGGTGATTAGTAGATGAATTAATAGCTTAATTGTATATTGAGAAAGTCATTTTTAATAGCATTCCAAATGAGACTATTATGCATCATTTTCAAAATGAGTAATGCTATACAAACTAACAAAAAAAAATTTAAAAAAAATTTGCTTACCGATGGCATCTATCATATCATTAAAGTAGGTCCCATTTCAATTTTCAAAGTTCCATTATGAATGACACATCAGTTAGTAAAGAAAGTTTGTAAGATATGTATATCATTTTCCCTTCAAAATATCAAAGGTCGTTAAGGTCATTTAAAATAAAATTAGTGTCTTATCCATAGATATTTAAGTTTTCTTTTTATTAGCACTTCAATATATTTACTTCTTTATTCTATCAAATATGTAAAAATTTTGTGGACGGTCTACGAAAGATTTTGTCCTCACTGCACAAAATTTTTGGCCCTTCCCCAGTTACCTCAACGAAATCCTTGCTGACTTCTCCTCGAATGACTTTACAAACCATTCTGTATTCACGAACAAGGCATTGACCGACACCCTGGACCCTCCCTTCTCTGATCTGAATCACATGCAGAACAAAGTTAATGTCTTAGACCTTTAAACAAGCCTTATATCATAGAATTTCCATATTATGGTCTACGTATTCTGTTAAGTGTATGTAAACCCAATTTTGGGTGTTTGGTAACATGTATATTGGGTCTCTTTTGGTAAAATCATTATACTTTCATACTCAAGAATTATTATTTAATATGTAATATATTAGTCCGCCGGTCCCAAGCCCGGGTTAAGGAGGAGGGTTGTGTGTTAGGTAGCCGACAGCCAACACGTAAAAAAGCCGCTCGGATCCCTTATGAAAATGAATCCTACTTTGAATCGTTTAAATGCTAGGTCGTTCCCCTCAAGTGACGCGTTGCGCCTGCCTCCGGGTGTTTCGAAAAGTGAGCAAGGGGCGCCGCATCGACGCCTGGGTGCGGTGAAAAATGGGCAAAGGTTTCCGCGTTTTTCTGGACGAGCGCGGGTAAAGAAGCTAGTCCAAGACTATAGGTTTAGGATAGCCACTTGGAACATAGGAACCTTAACTGGTAAGACGATGGAATTGGTAGATGTTATGATTAGGAGGAGAGTTAGTATAGCTTGCATACAAGAAACTAAGTGGACGGGAGAGAAAGCTAGGGAAATTGAGGATACTGGTTTTAAACTTTATTATAGTGGTAAGGATAGACGCAGGAATGGGGTAGGAATCATAATTGCCAAGGGTCTTGTGGAAAGTGTGGTGGCGGTCGTTAGGAAAGGAGATAGGATTATGCTAGTTAAATTAGTTATTGGAGGGAATATAGTGAACATTATTAGCGCTTACGCCCCTCAAGTAGGGTTAGATGATCAGACTAAGAGGGATTTTTGGGAGCACATGGATGAGATCTTACAGGAGATACCCGTAGGAGAGAACCTGGTTATAGGTGGAGATTTTAATGGCCATGTGGGCATAGATAAAGTAGGTTATGAAAGGGTGCATGGTGGATACGGTTTTGGTGACAAAAATGAGGCTGGAGAGAGAATCTTAGATTTTGCGTTGGCTTCTGACCTGGTGGTGGCCAATACTATGTATAAGAAGAGGGAGGAGCATTTGATAACCTTTAAGAGTGGATTAGTTAAGAGCCAAATAGATTATTTCTTAGTGAGAAAAGTAGACTGCCTAAAATGCAATGATTGTAAGGTGATTCCTGGAGAGAGCCTGGTCTCTCAACATAGGATTTTGATACTAGATTTATGTTTTAGAGGGCAATACCAAGCTAGGAAGGATGGTGGGCGTCGTAGGACGAGATGGTGGGACTTAAAAGGGGATAAACTAGAAATATTTAAGAATCGAATGGATAAGGAAGGTACTTGGGATTTAGAAGGTAATGCTAACACTATGTGGAATTCGATGGCCAATTGTATGAGGAGAATCTCAAGGGAAGTGCTTGGAGAGTCGAAAGGAACGGGACCCAGCTCTAGGGAAACTTGGTGGTGGAGGGAAGAGGTCCAAACGGTAGTTAAGGCAAAAAAAGAGTGCTTTAAAAAGTGGCAGAAGGATAGAACTGAGGAAAACCTTAAGAGCTATAGATTGGCTAATAAGGAGGTCAAGAAAGTAGTGAGAGAGATTAAGTTGAAAGTTTATGATGACCTATACACTAGACTAGATAGTAAGGAGGGAGAGAAGAGGGTATACCAACTTGCTAAGATACGGGAGAGGAAAACAAGAGATTTTAATCAAGTAAAGTGCATCAAGAGTGAGGATTCTAAGGTATTGGTGAAGGACGATGAGATTAAGGAAAGATGGAAGAATTATTTTGAGAAACTGTTAAATGAGGAACATGGAAGTACGACAATAAGGGAAGAAATAATCAGTAATACGATAAACCAAAACTATAGGTTCTATCGCAGGATTAGAAATTTTGAAGTGAAGATTGCACTTAAGAAGATGAAATCAAATAAGGCTTTAGGACCTGATGATATCCCTATTGAAGCTTGGAAGTGTTTGGGTAAAAAGGGAGTTGCTTGGTTGACTAGGTTGTTTAGCAAAATTTTGTTGACTAGGAACATGCCAGATGAGTGGAGGAAGAGTATTTTAGTACCAATCTATAAGAATAAAGGTGATGTCCAGAATTGTAACAACTATAGAGGAATTAAGCTAATGTGTCATATAATGAAAGTGTGGGAGAGGGTGATGGAACGTCGATTGCGAGACATAACAGAGGTGTCAGAGAATCAATTTGGGTTTATGCCTGGTAGGTCAACAATGGAAGCGATCTATCTTTTGAGGAGAGTAATAGAAAAGTATAAAGAAAAGAAAAGAGACATTCATATGGTGTTTATCGACCTTGAGAAAGCATATGACAGAGTGCCCCGAGATATAATATGGTGGGCGTTAGAGAAGAAAGGGGTGACAAAAGGCTACATTGACGTGATTAGGGACATGTATGAAGGGGTGGTGACCACTATTAGATCGCCAGCTGGAGAAACAAATGAATTTCCTATCACTGTAGGGTTACACCAAGGATCTACCTTAAGTCCTTATCTTTTTGCTTTAGTTATGGACGAGTTGACGATAAATATTCAGGATGACGTGCCATGGTGTATGCTTTTTGCAGACGATATTGTGTTAGTGGATGAGACTAGAGAAGGAGTTAACACAAAGTTGGAGATCTGGAGAAAAGCTCTTGAATCTAAAGGGTTTCGAATAAGCAGAACTAAGACAGAGTACATGGAGTGTAAATTTAGTAACAGTAACAATGAAAGCAGAGGAGAAGTGAAGATTGAGAACCAAGAACTGCCTAAGAGTGAACATTTTCGTTATTTAGGGTCGATTATCACAACAGCGGGAGAGATTGATGCAGATGTGGCCCATAGGATTAAGGCGGGATGGTGTAAGTGGAGAAGTGCGTCTGGGGTATTGTGCGATAAACGAATACCCACTAGACTAAAAGGTAAGTTTTATAGAACGGCTATTAGACCAGCTATGTTGTATGGGACGGAGTGTTGGGCAACTAAGAAACAACATGTAGATAAGATGAGTGTGGCTGAGATGAGGATGCTAAGGTGGATGTGTGGTAAGACTAGACAGGACAGGATTAAGAATGAGTGTATTCGGGAATGGGTAGGAGTAGCACCGATAGAAGATAAGTTGAGAGAGAATCGTTTGAAATGGTTTGGTCATATTCAACGGAGACCAACAGAGACAGTAGTGAAGAGATGCGATGCTGTAACGGTAGATGGAAGTGTTAGGGGACGGGGTAGGCCTAGATTAACGTTGACTAGCGTTATAAATAGAGATATGAATCTACTTAATTTGACTAATGAAATGGCCTTTGATAGGGCCGCGTGGAGAAGAAGGATTCATGTAGCCGACCCCATTTGATGGGACTTAAGGCTTCGTTTGGTTTGGTTTGGTTTGGTTTATGTAATATATTAGTCCCTATATGCAAGTAGGTATGCCTAGTAGAAAAGTGACACATCAGTGTATATTTCGACTGCCAAAAACAGAGGGCAATAGAACTTTTTTTTTTTTTTTTTTTGAACAAATATTTGCTTGGTTAGAGCTTTCCAAAAACACTTTTCAGAAAATTCTACTATCTTGTTTTCCATATTTTTTTTGTTTTACTGAATTTTTTTAATATTTTAAGCAATTTTTTTAATTTTTAGACATACCTAACATAAATATACCTAAAAAGTAAAAAATTTGTGAAAAAAATCTTTTAAAAATTCACTAAATACCAAAAAAAAAAAATAATAATAAGAGAATTCAGTACATTTTTTGTATTTTTATGTATTTATTAATTTTTTCAAATATTTTTTCACAAATTTTTTACTTTTAGATACATCTAAGTAAGGTGCATCTAAAAAAGTGAAAAAAAAAATATTTAAAATTTTAAAAATATTCACTAAAAACAAAAAACTAAAAAATTAAAAAACTTAATTTTCAAAAAACTTAATCGAAAAAACTCAAACCAATAATTGAAAAAGCTAAAAGTTGGAGGACAAGAAGTCTTCATACAAAGACAATAAATCACATCTAGAGTCCAAAAAAAAAACAACTAAAACATAAAACAATCCACCATTAGTGGCAAACAGCAGCCCAATCCCTTGAGATCATAAAAAGGGGGATGTCCTTGAAAGGAGACACACAAGCCCAAAATAGCAAAGACAATGCAAGACCACAATGTTTTGGCCTTCTTATTGCTTCCAAACCCACCATAGACAACAAGCAACAAATGTGTGCACACTCGCAAAGCAGCCCACTGCACATCACAAAGGCCAAAGAGGCACTGCCATAGTTCAAGAGCCACTGGGCAGCATAGGAATAAGTGATCCGCCGATTCTGCATCCCTTTTGCACATTATACACCATTGAGGACCAAGAAAATGATTGGGCCTTCATCTCCGGAGAATATCATTCATCGCGGCACTTCAATGAGCTAAGGACCACATGAAGAACTTCACTTTATAAAGAACAACCGCTTTTCATATTTTTTGTGAAAAGGAAACAAAGGAATAGAAGGAACATCAATAATCCTATCAAACATAGATTTACATGAAAAGACCCCCGAAGAAATGATATTCCATACCCTCTTATCCCCAATTTGAGGAACCAAAGAAATCCCATCAAGCAATGGCAGCAGAGACGCCAACTCAAGGGACCCTATTGCTAAGATTCCTAATGAAATTGAAATTCCAATAAATTGGTGCCATGTTAGAACGCACTAACGACGCAATTGAAACATTCCAAGATCAAACCAATCTATAAAGAAGTGGAACAGCTCTATCAAAACAGGAATCCCCCACCCACCCATCCTCCCAAAACCGAATGCTTTCCACATTTCCCACTTTCAAAGAAAAGAATGAAGACACAAGTGGGATTAACTGAGAAATAGATTTCCATGGTGATCGATAACTACCTCTATTAACCACAACAGAATCTCTACCATTGGCTTGAACACCATACTTGCTCTTAATAATGGAATGCCACAACGATTCACTTTCTAATGGAAACCTCCATAACCACTTGCTCAAGAGAGCAATATTCCTTGCAACCACATTCCCAATAGCAAGACCCCCCTTATTTCTGGGGAGGGAAACAACCTCCCATTTAACTAAGTGGGAACCTAAACCCCTCGTCACATCCCTCCCACAAGAAATCCCTCATCAACTTCTCAAGCTTTTTAGCAACTCCAACCGGGATCTTAAACAGTGACAAGAAAATACACAGGAATACAAGAGCAATAGAACTCTCGTCCCGGGTGATAGCACAAAATATAAGAAAAGATGTAGTAGAAAAGTGATACACATCAGAATATATTTTGACTGTAAAAAGTAGATAGCAATAGAATTATAGTGGTTGCACAAAATGGAAGATAAATAAAATAAAAATAAAAAAGGGAGACGCTATTCTCACTCCACTTTGCTTCAAGTACAATCCTTTCTTTGTCCTTATTATGCATAGTTACATTACTACCCTTGGAATTTTGATTTTTTCAATGAGTATATAATCCTTTCTTTGTCATTATTATGCATAGTTACATTAATACCCTTTCACACAAAATATACTCCTTGAAAAAATCAAAATTCCAAGGGTATTAATGTAACTATGTATAATAAGGACAAAGAAGGGAGTGTATTTAGAGCAAAGTGGAGTGGAAATAGAGGCTCCCATAAAAAAACGTCTTTTTGTGACTGCAGATTTTTAATGCCCAGAAGAATGCAGAGTCACCTTAAAAGCAAAGACATTTCCAAGAAGAAAATGTGTCTATGACTCTATGTTACACACTAATACTAATTGAACATATTTGACATGTGCCCACAAAACTAGTACAAGTTTGTCATTTAAAAATAATATTTATCGTTTCAAATACATGGTTCACTTTTTGGACACTCTCAAGTGATAATGTAATTTGAACATTTAGATACTATTATTATTATTATTTTGATAGGCGAGTTAAGCAGACTCAAACTTGAGTCTCTTTATTAGGGTGTCCTGTAGCGGTTGTATGAGCCAAGTAATTTTTCTAAACAAACAACAAACAAGACACCTAGGCCATCCATCATAAAGCCCAAACCCAGTCATGCCCATTGGGTTTGCCAAGAACTTAACGCGGAACAGCACGTTCGTCGACCGAGCTGTATGCCGAATAAGAGATATCGGCAAAAACAGCCGATACCTATACCGAGGGCAAAAGTGGACCCAGGATGTCCCTTTCCCAAGGTGAAGTAGGAAACTGGGCCCTCACATTCAAGTAATGATGACAGACATATCAAATTACATATGAAATATCTACATCAAATGGCTATATAAGGAAGGTGAGCAGAAAAAGAAAGGTATGTGTTATGTGCTTAAGGGTATTAGTGTCATTGTACTTATTCACTTATCATTATATTATTATAAATACAAGTGCTTAGTGAGGTAACAAACCTAATTAGGTTTTGTGCCTCCTTTTCCAGCAATTCTCTCTCTCTCTCTCTCTCTCTCTCTCTCTCAATTGCTATGCTCCAGTTTTAACTTGGTATCAGAGCAAGTTCTTATTCTTTGTTCCTCTATTTTTTATTTCTTTAATTCTGAGGATTTTTTTTTTTTTGTTTTGTTCGTATATTAGGTGTTCTTGTCAAATAATGTAAAAAAAACCACAAAAAAACAAAATTTCCTACCATGCTCGACTAGGGTAGTGGAGTACCCAAAAAAAATTCAAAATTTGTTGTTCATGGTTGCTTAGTTTTTTTCTAATTTTTCTTTTATTTTTGGAAAAATATGCCTATTTTTTCGATTTCTTCCTTCTAGCTGTTTTTTGTTCAATTCAACCCTTGGGCTACTTCCTCTAGGAGCCGACTAGGGCTTCCCTGGCCCCTTTGGCATTGGTTGATGTTTCTAGATGGTGTTTGATTGTTTTTTGGCTCGTCAGTGCTCCGATTGATCATTTTGGGTCTTCACCTGCTTGTTTTTGGTCTTCTGCTTCAGTGTGATTGGTTTTTTGGCCATATTTTGCTCCTATTGGGTTGTGGTTGTATCATTCTTTGGGTGTGCTCACACTGCGTTAGGCCATAGCTGATGACGGTAAGACCCTTGTACGCGATGAGGTGAAAGAGTCCAGTCCCAATCAGTGTGTTTGGTTTGAGTTTTTTGAATTAAGTTTTTGAAAACTGAGTTTTTTGGTTTTCATGTTTTTTTGTTTTTAGTGAATATTTTTAAAATATTAAACATTTTTTTTACTTTTTTAGATACACCTTACTTAGATGTATCTAAAAAGTAAAAAAATTGTGAAAAAATATTTTAAGAAATTAATTAATCATAAAAATGCAAAAAATGTACTGAATTCTCGTATTTTTTTTGTATTTTTGGTATTTTGTGAATTTTTAAAAGGTTTTTTTCACATTTTTTTACTTTTTAGGTATATTTATGTTAGGTATGTCTAAAAAGTAAAAAAAATTGCTTAAAATATTAAAAAAATTCAGTAAAAACAAAAAAACACGGAAAACAAGAAAGTAGAATTTTCTAAAAAGTGTTTTTGGAAAAAAGGAACCAAGCAAAGTGAAAAGTCTGTCTTGGTGAAAATTCCTCTCTTCAACTTACATCATTCAAGTTGGATGGCACTAATTACTTGGTTTGGTTGTGTTCTTTTCAATTAGCCATTACTGCTGATGGCATGTCTGGTTACATTAAGGGAGCTACCAAAGCTCCCAAGAAGGATGGACCAGCCCAAGAAAAATGACTTGAGAATACTCTTATCATGACTTGGCTCATTAATTCTATTCATCCCAAAATTAGTAACTCCTTTGTTTTGATGGATATTGCTCATGAGATATGGACTACTGCTGCTCAGATGTATTCCCAGCATGGTAACGATGCTTAAGCCTATGAGTTGAAGAAGAAAATACGGGGGTTTGATCAGAAGTACTATGCCGAGTTAAGTAGCTTATGGCAAGAACTCGACTACTATCAAAACTTCTAGTCCGTTTGTTCTCAAGATACTACTACTTTCAGCAGATGGTATCCAAGGAGAGGGTCTATGATTTTCTTGCTGGCCTTAACATTGAGTATGATCAGATTCGTATTCAGATTCTTGGTCGAGATCCTTTCCCACTGCGCTTGAGGCATATGCTTATGTTCAGTAGGAAGAGAGTAGGAATAGTGCTATGGTTCATGAGCCTCTCCAGGATCGCTTTGCCTTGGCTGTTTCTTCTGCTCCAAAGGATGGCTCACTCTCTAAGTCTGGGGGGATAAAGGTGATAGTATTGATCGTAGTCAGATTACATGTGATTATTGTGGAAAAGACCAGCATGGTCGGGAACATTGTTGGAAGTTGCATGGTCGTCCTCCTTGAGAGCGGGTTAGTGCCCGCGGTGGTACTAGTGGTGGTGGTGGCTTTGTTCAGTCTCATGCCAATCTCTCTAAGTCGTCTACTAGCACCCGGGGGATTCTGCCACCCTTTCCTATGATGAATTGCATACTCTCAGGCGTCTGATGACCCGGCTTAATTCCTCTGCTCCTGCTTCTGATCCTCCATTTGCTTCCAACTTTGCATCCACAGGTATTCCTACGAGTGCCTTGAGTGCTTCTTCGTTCCCTTCATATCCTTGGGTCATTGATTCCAGTGCTACTGACCACATAACAGGTTTGTCTCACCTTTTCCACTCTTACTCTCCTTGTTCTGGCAAGGATATAGTAAGAGTTGCTGATGATTCTTTATCTTCTATGTCTAGGACAGGCTCTGTTCATTGCTCTCCATCCATTTCTATTTCTTTTGTTCTTCATGTTTCCCAGTTCTCTACTAATTTACTTTCAGTTAGTTGTCTTACAAATTCGCTAAATTGTTCCATAACCTTTTATCCATCTCATTGTGTTTTTCAGGAACTAGGTACTGGGAGAACAACTGGCAGTGACAAAGCACATGGAGGCCTGTACTTTCTGGATGCTAGATGTTCTTCCCTTAAATCTTCTCACCAGGCTCTTCACGCGATTGACACTTCCGCTCTTCTTCTGTTACATCAGTGGCATAGGCATTTAGGGCATCCCTCTATTTTTGTTTTAGAGAAATGTTTTCCTACTTTAGTAAAAAATTGTCATAAGAATAATTTTCATTGTGATGCGTGTGAGTTTGCTAAACATAAACGTTCTTGTTAATAAAGGAAGTCTTTTTTCTTTTATGGTTATTCATTCTAATATTTGGGGTTCATCTCGTGTTTTGTCTGTCTCTGGTTATCGGTGGTTTGTCACCTTCATTGATTGGTATTCTCGTGTGACTTGGATTTACTTGCTCCGGACCAAAAATGAAGTTTTTTTCATGTTTTCAGACATTTCATGAGATGGTGTTTACTCAATTTGCTACCCCCATTAAAGTCCTTCGGGGTGACAATGGCACTAAATATATTGATGGTGCATTTCGGGCTTATCTTGAAGCCCATGGCATTCTTTATCAGACCAATTGTGTCGGTACCCCTAAACAAAATGGTGTTACCAAACACAAAAATTGTCATCTTCTTGAGGTTGCTTGGGCTCTTATGTTCACAATGCACATCCCTAAACCATATTGGGTGATGCGGTTACTGCTACATATCTTATTAACCGTATGCCTTCAAGTGCCCTCTTGACCTTCTTCCCCGCACGTCTGTTCACCCTGTTTCCTTTCTGCTTAAGGTCTTTGGTTATGTCTGCTTTGTCCATTCCCTTCGTTCCATTCGCAACAAACTTAATCCCAAGGCCCTAAACGTCTCTTCCTCGGTTATTCCTCTACCCAAAAAGGCTATCGGTGCTATGACCCTCACACTCGCAAGGTTTATGTTTCTATGGATGTTACCTTCTGTGAGTTTCAAAAATTCTTCCCGAGATCCTCTCTTCAGGGGGAGGTTTCTATTCCAGAAGAGTTTGGTTTTCCGAATTCTATGGTTTCTCCTTCCAATGGTTATGAGGGAAAGGGTGAGCCATGTAGTGAGGGGGAAGTGATGTGGGAGGTGATTCCTTATGTTCAGGGGGGGTCTTGTGATCAGGGGGAGCCTAGTCGATTGGATAGAACAAATCTCAAGACATACTCTAGATGACAGAAGGAACAGGTGCCCGATGTGCTGCCAGGCCAATCATCTCCATCTCTGATTTCATCATCTTTGTTTCCGGTTTCAGGTGATGAGTCCTCGGTTACTAACTCTCTTGTCCCTTCAAGTGATGCTCATATAGTTGATGATTCAAATCTTCCCATTGCTCTTAGGAAAGAAGTTAGAACTTGTACTCAACATCCATATCTCATTTTGTGTCATATGATTCATTATCTCTATAGCATCGTGCCTTTGTTTCGTCATTGTCCTCTATATCTATTTCGTAGGGTTGGAAGGAAGCTCTTAGTAACCCTAAGTGGAAAGAAGCTATGGCAGAGGAGATGCGAGCACTGAGTAAGAATGGCACTTGAGATTTAGTTTCTCAACCAATCAGGGAAAAGGACTGTTGGTACAAATGGGTGTTCACAGTTAAGCGTAAAGCTGATGGGACCATTGAGAGATATAAGGTGAGGCTAGTTGCTAAAGGGTTCACTCAAACCTATGGTATTGACTATCAAGAGACCTTTGCTCCAGTGGCCAAGATGAATTCCATTCGTGTCCTTTCTTGTGCAGCAAATTTTGGGTGGCCATTACAGCAATTGGATGTGAAGAATGCATTTCTTCATAGAGATCTAGAGGAAGAAGTATATATGGATGTTCCTCTAGGTTTTTTTTCTCCAGCCACTGAAGGGAAGGTTTGCTAGTTAAAGAAGGCCTCGAAACAATCTCCCCGGGCTTGGTTTGACACGATCTTTAAGGCGATGCTCAGATATGGCTATAAGCAAAGCCATGCAGATCATAATTTGTTCATCAAACGGTGTGGAGCTAAGATCACTATCCTTATCGTGTATGTGGATGACATTGTGGTGATAGGCAATGATGAAGAGGAAATGTCTAAAGTCAAAGCTCAACTTTCCAGGGAAATTGAATTCAAAGATCTTGGTCCCTTGCGGTACTTTCTTGGGATTGAGATTGCTAGATCAAAGAGACGCAGCTTCATTTCTCACAGAAAGTATATCTTGGACTTACTTGAGGAAGTAGGCATGCTTGGGTGTAGACCGGCTGATTATCCTACACAGGCTAATCATAGGCTCAGTAGTGATGGAGATCATGTGGACAAAGGAAGGTATCAAAGGCTTGTGGGAAGACTAATATACTTCTCTCATACCAAGCCAGATAGTGCATATGTCGTTGGCATTGTTAGCCAATATATGCATGATCCTCGAACGGGACAGTTGGATGTCGTTCATAGGATCTTAAGGTATCTTAAATCAGTGCCTGGAAAAGACATCTTGTTCTCTAATCATGGTCATTTAAGGTTAGAGGCCTTTACGGATGCCGATTGGGCTAGTGCTATTGAAGATAGAAGGTCTACCACTGGTTATTGTACATTTGTAGGAGGGAACTTGGGGACTTGGCAAGGTAAGAAGCAGTCAGTTATTGCCAGATCGAGTGCAGAAGCAGAGTATTGCGCCATGATGCATGGCATTTGTGAGTTGATGTGGCTTAAAATTTTACTAGTTGATCTCGGATTGTTGAGTGGTGGTCCCATGCGATTGTATTGTGATAATAAGGCCCGCTATTAGCATTGCTCATAATCCGGTTCAACATAATAGAACTAAACACATCAAGATTGATTGACACTTTATCAAGGAGAAAGTGACTAATGGCATCATTTGTTTGTCTTTTGTCACATCTAAAAATCATTTAGGTGATGTGTTTACCAAAGGGTTAGGGAGTAACGTGTTTCATCCTATTGTATGCAAATTGGGTATGAGAGACACCTATGCACCAACTTGAGAGGGAGTGTTAAGTTAGGTGCTTAAGGGTATTAGTGTCATTATTCTTATTCTCTTATTATTATAAATACAAGTGCTTAGTGAGGTAACAAACCTAATTAGGTTTTGTGCCTCCTTTTCCAGCAATTCTCTCTCTCTCTCTCTCTCTCTCTCTCTGAATTGCTATGTTCCAATTTTAACTTTATGCATTATCAATCCATTGAACTCTCTTTCTCTCAAAAAGTATACTCATCCCTCCTTATAACCTAACTTGCTCGTCGGAATATTAATTCTGGCACCCCTTACCGGAGTGTTTCTTGTTTTAGGTGTCAATGTGAGAATCAAGTAAAAGACTGTTTGGACCGAAAGAATATTGTAGAACCACCCTTCACAACGGTCTAGATTATTACTTTTTTTTCTCTTTCTTTTTTTATACATTGGAGGGGAAAGGGTGGGGAGAGACTCGAACGTGTGACTATTACATAAGATTATTATAAAAAAATATTATAGTAAAGCAAAAATAAAATAATGCATTTATATAAGATTATTAAAAAGTTTGACTACAATTTATTAAGAAGGGGGATTGATGAAGTAGAAGAGAGAGAGAGAGAGAGAGAGAGTCACAAAAGGCCACAGCCTTTTTACTAATAATATATTATACAAAACCTATGAAGCATGGGCACGAGTATATGTACGAGTACTAGTACTGGTATGATATGGGTACGTCGATACAGTAAAATCCAAAAAAAGTAGAGTGCGAGCTTGGTACGTTTGTAAAAAAAAATTTATTTTCAATTTGAAGTAATGCAAAAATTGATTAAATGATTTAATCTGTTAAGATCCAACCTACAATACAAGTTAATATTTAATGCCAAAAGTAAGAAAGTGTTTGGAGTGCACTACAAAAATGCACTTCTTTTTTTTTTTTTTTAATCTTTTTTTGGTCACATCATCTCTCTACTTTTCTGCACATCATTTCATAAAAAGTCAAAAAGTATACTTATTTAGATCATCCCAAACAACCCCATAAACCAAAATTAAATGTCATTATATTAAATAACTAATAAACCATAACTTAATTTTAAAATCATACTAAGCATAAAACTAAAAATAAAAAAGAAATCTAGAGAAAGGAATTTTATCTCTGTAATAGAAGAAAATATTGCTTCGACTAAGGTATGATACGGCTTGGGTATTAATAAGGTATGCTAAAAATTAGGAAGAAAAAATTTGAGAACATGTTTTGAGTACCCGGTACGTATGCAAAAGTTACCATACAAAGTACCATATGCTAGTAAGTACTCAGTACGCGTGCGGCATATTTGTCGAAGTACCCATGCTTCATAGTACAAAACTGCTCCTTACAATGTCAAAACCCTAATATACATGGGACCAAAATCCTAATGTATTTAGGATTGGGAAACAAAATCAATCTCTCATGCTCAAGGTTCTGAAAAGCGGTTGCGGTCGCCGTAACGGTGGCGGTGGCGGTGGCGCAATTGTGGTTGCGGGGTGTAAAGACCATAGTGTAACGGTTGCGGTAATCGGAACCGTGAAATTTTTTATTTTTCACACAATTTGAAAAAAACTTACCGATACACATTTTTTTTCCATGATCATATTTATTGGGTTTTAAAATAAATATTGATCAATTTTTATAAATTTTTAAGTTTGATCCAATATATTTCATATTTTTAAATCACTATAAACTGAGTTTTTTAAATTTTATTTTAATAATTAATGACTTTATATTATACAAAAAATCAATCACTAACTATTATATATAAGATAAACAATGACAAAAGTAAGAGAATAAATAAAAACCTAAATATATATATATTAATCAAGCCAAATAAATAATGACCACACTTATTATTATTATTATTATTATTATTATCAAACAATATATAGATAGGCACACACAAACAAAATGGTTGAGTGATAGCAGCTGAATAGAATAGCATAGGTCTTACAACTTCAACAAATCAATAACATGTTCTTCATCTTCCATATTCTCTCTCTCTATCTCTTGTTCCTCCATCTTCCCTCTTCTCTCTCTATCTCTCTTCCCCCATTTTCAACTTTTTTTTTTTTTTGTGTTTTTTTGAAAGAAGCAATTCGGAACCGTTACGTAACGGTGCGTAACAGGCCGTTACGACCGCTATAGCAGCCGCTACGGCCGATACACCTGTGAATCTCAATCACACTGCAAAAGTGACCGTAACAGGTGGCGGTAACTACCACAACCGTTACGTAAGGCGTTACATAACAGTTGCAGCCGTTTTTTAAAACCTTGCGTAATTAAATCTAACTAAATAATAATAGCTACTAACTACATTTATGGGACCAAAATGTCTTCGGGCCCATGGGCTTCCCCCAAGGCTTCCAAATTCGATAATTAGACTCCAACCAATCAAGAGCTGCGCTATTAGGGAGTGCAATACATACATAAATCCACCTTACACATGCAGTACAGATGCATGTATTTTTACAGGAACACACGTTATGACATCCTACATATCACAACCAACTCTTTGAATACAAATATAAGAATGGCTAGGAAGAGAAAGGAGGAGCAACTCTGAGGGGCTTTAGAACATAATATCCACTTAAAATACTTAACGAATGAACAAATTAAATAAGTTAAAGAGGTCAAATGTGTTAAGGATAGTGTTGTTACTTTTCGATGGCAATGGAGATGCTCTGTGCAATGTTGACAACAACTGCTATATGCAACAACATTCCCTCTATCACTCTGTATTTTGTGGGCTTCAGTCAAAACCCTAATTCCAATATGGAACCGAGGCAAAGTTGTCAAAGCATTTCTTTGAATTCCCTCTCCATCTCAATTGGTTCCCTCAATTTTTCATCACATTCTTTGTTATTGCCTTCAGATTGCTTCACTAGGTGAAGAACAAAACATCAAAGTATTCATGTCAACACCAATTTTGAGTCTGATAATCCTACATTGCCTCTAGGAGGTCACAAGATGATGGAAATGCCATGTAGAGGGAGGAGAAAAAAGGATGGGAGTGCCATGGTTGTAGAAGGAAGGAGAACAAGGCGTAGGTAGGGTGTTTTGGAGAGGAAAAGATGGGGAGAGGGTTGCAATATTTCTGTTATGGTGGCACGTGAAAAGGGGAATACACTGTGGGTGGCGTTGTGTGTAGCACAAGTGAAAGGGGGAAGGGTAGATTATTTATCAAAAAAAAAAACAAAAGAGGGGGAGGGGTAGAGGTTGCAACAGATTGGGGTGGGGGGTACTGTAGAGAGGGAAATGATAGGGTGGCGGTGGTTGTGTTTTATAGTGGTGGGGGTGAAAAGGGTGTAGTAGTGGCAACGGTGCAGGATGGTAAAAGGTTTGGTGGGAGAGACAGAGGAATAGACAGAAAAAGTAGTTTCACACAAATTTCACACATTTGTGTGAAAAAGTAATTTCACACAAACATTTTGAGGTAAAAAAAGTAATTTGACATCATCCATTAGCTCCGTTTAATCTTCTGTTACTAGAGGGGAGGTGTGTAATTATGTCAAAACTAAGAGCTTTGTATTTTCTCGAAATTTCAGGAGTGGCTAATGTGACCTATTATTAAATAGGCAAATATCAGGTAAGCATGAACTTAAACGAACATTGCAAACCCAACTCATTAGCATCCTACCTTGTGACAAAAAATATCAAAGCTACAAAGCCAACACTCTAAACCACTTTCCTGAAACTAAGAAATTTTTATGGAGTGTATGTCTATGTTACCATTGTTATACATGCGAGAACTAGAAAAGTCATATAACGGAAAACAAGCAAAAAGTCAAGGGTCTTAAGTGGATGAGCTCACTACCTATAGGCCTAAGCATTCAAGTGGGTATAAGTTCCAAACATCATGTGTTGGGCCTAGGTTTTGTGCTTGAAAACTTCTCAATTTCTCTCCCAATGATTTGGGCTTTGTTGCTTCGTTGTTGTTCTCCCCAAATTCCCAACCATCTAGGTGTTGGATGCTTAAGTATGGAGATATATGCCAAAAGTATAGGAACAAGAACATGGGTACGATTAAATCCCCAACTATCTCATAAGCTTAACCTATTAGTAAATGGGCCTAACACTTTATATCAGCTACCCACCACCCTCCCTCATGTGCAACCCTGTTTTGCATGTGAGAGACAAACAATCAACCAAACAGAGTTCAAACAAAAATACCAAACAGAGGACCAAATGCAAACAGAGACTGACTCAATACCTCCCATAACTAAAGCTCTGGTATATCAAGTTATCCAACAGTATGTCCTACACATCTAACAGCATATCAACTTATCCAATAGCATCTTTATGTGTGATGTATTTCTGATCCAGCAAATGCTTCAGATGTTTTTTTTTTTTTTTTTTTTTTTCTAACTTTCTTTTAGGGGGTAAGAGGATTTTTCTCTACATGTGTGAGAAGCAAAATAATCTCTCAGCTATCAAGTACGAGTAACTTGTTCTTCCACTATCACATTTAGAAGATTTTGTGTTCAAGTGGCGTAAGAGTCAAATACATAGGCCCTGTTTGGTGAAGCTTATGGAGCAATTTACAGCTTTTGTTTATTTATTTTAGGGATCAGTGTCAGAGTATTAGGTATAGCGTATGAATACAGTTTATGAGGCAAAAATAACTTCAAAAAAAAAAAAAGAAAGAAAGAAAGTTGATTATTGAGAAGCTGGGGGAGAGATACTTTTAGTTTTTACTTTGTAATTATCAATTTTCAGTTTGCAAGAAGCTACAGCCTACACCAAACAAGCCCATAGTCATGTCAACATGGGGTACCTTAGAGAGCTCAAGAAAGTCCATGTAATACAGCTTATGACATGTTCAGTCAGACTTGCTCCCCTTCAGCCTCTCAATAAATGAATTAATTTCAGATTAGGCACCATGTTACCAATTATCTTGAAACTATCTTTAGATGTCAGACATTTTAGCTAGCAGCCTCATGATTAGCTTCGAAAAAGTGAGGCAACGATTAATAAAGGCATGATCCATACCGATCTGAGAGAAATTTTAAGACTTGTTGGGGATGCCATCTTCAGTGACTTAATTGTTGAAGAGATCCAATTGTCTGCGCTGTTTACAGATGCCCTCTCCTGCAATACAAAACATAAGATTTGGCTCATGTAATGCCATCCACATAAAAGAAAAATAAAACTATAAGAAATAAGAGATAAAGAAATAAGAAAAGTATGTCAAATCACTGTTTCCACATGGAACTTATCCCATCTCATCAACTTACAAGTGCAGATATAATTTCTTCAATTGTTCTTTGAGAGAAGCATTTATTAATGATATTCAACCTGTAGGCACATAAGCACTGAAAATGAGCTCTAGCAAGTAGCACTAGGCCAAGTTTGGCGGGTTTACTTCCCAAGAGTGATAATGAAGTCCTTAAAAAAAGTGAAGTTGTGTCTATTTATAACTCCATCACATATTAACCTTTTGGGCATGCAATAGATGTTTCGCACAGGTTTAATAAAAATAGGGTATGCCTCAATCAGTTTACTGTAAAATAGTATTTCACCAAGAAAATAGTTAAATGGAGAAGAGATAGAATGGAATAAGAAGAGAGAGAAAGAGAAAAGAGAGACCGTAACACAGAACTAGGTGTTTTGTATGAGTTACAGAAAGAGATAAGAGAGAGTGTAACACAGAAATAGGTCTTTTGTAAGAGTTACATTCCTCATCCCTAAACCCATGTATTTGTATTAAACAAAGTCTGAAATAACAATAGTACCCTTATTTCTAAAATGAGAATGAACAGTAACAAAAAATTTAAAAATTTATTTCAAAAACAACATTTTAAGTCACAAATTTCCAGTAACCTTGGTGAAGTCATAATATGGTTAACAAAATGTTACAGGATTGATGAAAGCTGAAATAATATAAGTAAAACTCCCCCTCCCCCTCCCAAAACAAAACAAAACTAAATGGTAAAGACAAAGTAAATGAATGATAAAAGAACTAAAACAACAAAAAGCTTACTGATGATAGGAGCTCTTTTCTCTCAAATGAGGTTGCTGAGAGAATTCATCAATAATTGCAGAAATAACAGCTGGATCGTTTGCATTTACCTTGCATAGGGCTTCTTCTAACAAAGACAATCTCTGTTAATTGATGAAGACACATAAGAATCCTATTTGTACACTTTAAGATCAAAATTACAGATAATTTTCAAAACCTATAACAAAGAGGTGTTGATAGACTAGAAAAATAGCAACTTTGAGAGGAATTCCTTGCCTTTTGATATGCCATGCACAGTGATAAAAAATAAAATAAATAAATAGATTAGACAGAAAACTAATGGATAATTACCATGAAAGGTGAATATAATGAAGACGCATATTGTTAAAGCAAAAAGAAAATCAAATTTCTGAGGACACTTGTATGGGGTATTGGCTTGGTCTGATTCTGCGAGCTTCTATTTGCACACCACAGAACTTCCCAGTTCACACCATTATTTCGTTCAGATATCAACTACCGAACAAAAACTCACTTCAGTTGTTGACATTCAAACGGAAAAAATGGTGTGAACTAAAAAAAAAAAAGAGTTCTCTGAAAATAGAAGCTCAATTCGAGGAACTACAAAAATTGTTTTTCAATTGAGCCCAATCTACATTGGCCAAAGTTGTAGTTAGAACCTTTACTATTGAATAAACCATATTGAATCAATCAAAATTCTAAAATAACCCTAACTAGAAGCCCAAAACTGTGCTTCATTTTGAATAAAACCTGACGTTTAGACATGGGAAATTTGGCCAAAAGTCCCTCAACATAAAATTTTAATGGGAAAAAGACACTTGACTGTTTTTAATGAATGAAGTCCTTAGTTCAAATTTATTTACAGTTCAAGGACACCTTTTTCTGCATGTGTTATAATTAGTGATAATTTTATCCTTCATATAGTGTCAGCATTGTGCATAGATCTGTTCGTCTCTTCCATCATTGTTGTTAACCTACTACTCGTCAATCTCGCCGCCCTCTGCCTCCAAGGTCCATGTGACCAATGTGTTTACAGCGATGTTGCTGGCGGTCATTGTTGTTAATCTCGTCGTTCACATTATAATTTCCACAATAAATGTTTAAGCGGATGGTGTAGATGTTTGAGTGGATGGTGTAGGTCTGAGCATGTTGGTATTTAATGAAGTAGATGATGTTTTGTGAGATTGATGGCTGACACCAACTTATTCTCTTTAGTTTTGATACAGAAACACCCATACATATCTATTAGTCTCTTTGGCGATTATGTATCCATCTCTGTTTATATGCACATTATACACACACCCAAAAGAAACTCCAGTATTCTTTTTGATTTGCTTCAATGAAATGAAATAGAATGATGATTCTATCATAATATCTATTTTTACATTTGATTTACTAATAAAATAAAATAAAATAATGTATTACAAATGAAATCATCATTCACCATTATAAAGGAATAGTCGTCATTCTATAGAGAATAAAGAATGACAAGTCCATTATACTGTAATTCATTCTAGTAAACTGAACACTACTTAAGAAGCAAACTATAGTGCTAAGGCAATGCACAGAGATGATACGTTTTGTGTGAATCTTATCATTTCACTACTTCAATAAAATTTCCCTCTTCACATTTTTAGTGATGGTGACTTTGGTGTTTTGTGACGGTGATGGAATTTCACTGTTTAAATGAGAAAATTAGATAGTAAAATTTAACTATTAACGTTAGTTTGGATAATTAAATTTTACTTTTTTTTATATATAGAATTTCATAGCCTATATGGTCTTGTTTAAAAGAGGTTATGAGGATTCCATAAATTTTATTGAAAATCGAAATATAAATCAAAAGTTATGAAATTTTAAAGTTTAAAACGTAAAAAAGATATTTTCGTCCATAAATTATAAACTCTATATGTGTCTTGCTTTGAGTGAATAAAATTTGAATGTCCTTCTCACGAGAAAATTAAATGGTAAAAGGACCTTTGGCCAAATCTACCATTGTCCCTAGAAGGGGTGTGTGTGATGCGGTTTCGGATAGTTTGAGAGTAAAATTATATTAGCGGATAACCAAATCACAGTTTGGGGTGAATTGGCGGATTGAATAATATTCTTAACTAATTATCAAGCATTTGCATAATAAATAATACTAATTTGCATAATGGTTTTCATATATATAACACAAGCTAATTTTACATAATATTTTCATATATATAACTATTAATTTGTAACGAATTTCACATTTTAAATCTCTCTCACATTTATTTTTACTGTGATATTTCATTAGAGTTTAAAAAATATATATGCATTAACTATAGCGGAGCAAAGCAGTTTCGAAAGCAAACTATAATTTTAAAGTTAATTTGCGACTAACGGATAGAACAGTAGGGATCGGTGCGGTTTTAGCAGATTAGGCAGTGTTTTGCACAGCCCTAGGCCCTAGAAAGATTAGCACAAAAGCACAAGGATTAAAGCTTTTATGATTGAAACAACATTTGAAATCAGGTCAGAACATTAATGCTGTGTTTGGATCATAGATTTGGGCAGAATTTTTAAAAGGAAAGAAAAAGGTGGGACAAATAGATAAAAAATTTAGCTTACATTTTTTGTACATTTCCCTCACATTTTCCTTTTCCTTTCCCTTTCTAAATCCACGATCCAAACACAACCTAAAAGAAAGTGCTTAAGTTAATCTTAATAACTTAGCAAAATATCCTCAAAGAACAACAGCATTGGACATGCTGCATCACAGTCGTGCAGAATTTATACAGCCCTAGCAGCAGCATAAAACATTATGATGTGCATCTACGTTTCTTCATGTCAACAAGACCATGAAGGATCATTTTTCACATACAACTTACAACTAGTATACTTTCCTAACCAAGCCAGCTGTATTTCTTTCATACTTTGGTTTGAACATCAAAACATCAATAGATGCACTACAATTTGTAATACATTAACTATATGTTACTAGTTAGAAATTGCAGAGGAAGTATACCACTGAAGGAACAAAATGAGTTGCAAGACCACATGCAAGCATTTCAGTACCATCCAACCTAGAACCTGTGAGACCGACATATTCTCCTGCAACAGATGTTATGAAAAGTAAGTGGTTACAGCACAAATGACACCTAAAATCTGCAGGTATTAAAAGTGATGCAGTCTATAATAGGCTTAAGAAAGAGTATATATAAAGAAGAGAAATGTTCGAAATTGAAACCAAGCCTGCTCAAAACCTTGCATAGATAATTTGAACCTTTTTTTTCTCCTATTTTTTGTTTCTCTTACATAATTATGCTGTTGTTTTGATATTCTAAGTTTTCTATAAGTAAAAGAGTCAAAGGAAAATTTTGAAATATCAGGTTTTCAACACATGGACTGTAGGGGTATCACAGCAGTTCTGTATATCGAGCATTTATGTGTGGCCTTGTAAGATTTATTTCACCATCAGAATTTTCAAAATTCTATACTTCTTGAAGTTCGAGCATTAGGTACCATTGATGAGTCCTTGCAGAAGCTAGAATTTTCAAAATTCTATACTTCTTGAAGTTCAAGCATCAGGTACCATTGATGAGTCCTTGCAGAAGCTAGAAGCCCATATATAGTTCTTAGAGCTGCTTTGGTAAGGCTTTGTTTTATGATGTAAAATATGCAAAGAAAAAGATGGAAAAATTGGAACTTCACATGGGCATGCCTTGACATTGCATAATCATGTTTGTGACTAATTGGAGTATTGTTTATGTTCTATAGGTAGGTGGCTGTTGGTATAATTTTATTTTAAAAATTTTGGCAGGTTTTACAAGTTAGACATATCACGGTAATTTCCACATTCATTGGACATGGACCATATTTTGGTCCTTTGTTTGTGTTGCAATGGATTCAATGGTCTGATTCATTGAATATGTGGATTGCAATGGAGGATTTGAAGGCAGATTTCGTGATGGTAAGGGTGGCGGGGTGGGGAAGGATTGGTGGTTATGATCAAGTGGGAGGTGGGTTTTGGGATGGGTAGAGCGGCTTGATTTGGCACTGGTTTGAGGTGGATTTGGTATTGGTTTGAGGCTAGCTTGATGAGGTGGTGGTGGTGTGGCAGAGGTGTTTTGGTGGCTATGCATAAGGTGGTGATGTTTGGAGGTAGTAGCGATGGCAGAAGAGGTGGTTTTGGTGGCTGTGAGGGGTGATGGTAGTGGGAGAAAGAAAGAAAGAAAGAAGATGAAGTACACAGGGAAGGCAAAAAGACCATTGTGCCCCCAAAAAGATAGCCATGTGCAATGCATGTGACAAATTTCCATCCAAAAACTTAACTCCTGTTTATTTGACACAAAAACAAAAATTAAAAGGCAAACGTGTTGAAATTAAAGTGTCAAGGACCAAAATGAAACTAGAGAAAAACTACGGGGACCTTTAGACAATTTTTCCCCAAAAAAAACATAGATGTATTCAAAGTTTCTGAATGACTGTAAACTTACCAACCAAAACTGTATTTTTATAAATCAATGGACCAAAATAAACAAAGTTAGAAGAAGTTGACCCGTAACACAACCAATGGTATTTAAAGTTAGAAGAAGAATTGAATTCAAAATAATCCCAAATGGCAACCCTAAAACTAGAAACGTGAACTAAGATTATCTAAACTTCAAACTCATAGTTTCATCATTTATCTTATCATGAACTGAACTTTAATGTAATACTCCGAACGAATTACAATAAAGCTGTGCCCATTCGTGATCTCTATCTTGCTACAATAGTGTTAAAACTCTTGTATTATTGATTGATGTTTGATTGATTTCTGATTCTGTATTGATATATTACAATGATTCATGGTTCCTATATATAGAAGTGGATTTGGGTAGTAGGTGAGGAGTAGGTGAGGGTAAATTGGTGGTAGGTGTAGTAGGTGTGGTAGTAGGTGGTGGTAGGTGTAGGTAAAATTCTAACAGCCCCCCGCAAACTCAAGGAGGATAGAAACTAACCAACTTGAGTTTGAAGAGAGGAACAAAACAAGAAAATACATAAAAATAAAAAAGGATAGGAGACACTGTATGGTCGTGTCAGACCATTGGTGAAGACACTGAATGGTGGTGTCATAACGTTGTAGAGGACACTGTATGGTGGTGTCATAATAACGTTGTAGAGGACACTGTATGGTGGTGTCAGACCGATGTAGAAGACAGGTTATGGGGCCATGTCGGACCGTTGTAGCAGACAGTTTATGGGGTCATGTCGGACCGTTGTAGCAGACAATGTTGTGACAGTTGTTGTGACAGTTTACGGAGTCTTGCTGGACCCTTGTAGAAACTAACCGGAATCAATGTCGGGACAGTTTACAAAGTCTTGTCGGACCCATGAAGGAGCTAACCGGAATCAAGGTCGGGACAGTTTACAGAGTCTTGTCGGACCCTTGTAGAAACTAACCGGAATCTATGTCGGGACAGTTTACAGAGTCTTGTCGGACCCTTGTAGAAACTAACTGGAATCTATGTCGGGACAGTTTACAGAGTCTTGTCGGACCCATAAAGGAGCTAACCGGAATCAATGTCGGGACAGTTTACAGAGTCTTGTCGGACCCTTGTAAAAGTTGCACCCTCAAAAGGTGTGCCCAATTTTGTCAAAAGGCGTGCCCAATTCATCAAAAGGCGTGCCATCAAAAGGCGTGTCCACTTTATCAAAAGATGTGCCATGAAAAGGCGTGCCAGTTTGTCGGGCGGTGGCAAGAGGCGCGCGATGCGCGTGGCTGCCTTGGCTATTTAACCAAGGTGGATGCTGAGGCTGAGGTAAAGAAAAGCTGCGAAAAACCTCTGAAAAAAAAAAAACTTCGGTGTGCTGAGAGAGAGAGTCTGTAACACTCTGTTGCGAGAGATATTCTGTAACACTCTGTTGCCCAGAAAATGGCCTCGTCCTCGTCTTCCCGTGGACTGCTCACCCTCTTTCCCGACCTCAACGAGTCAACAAGAGAGAGAACTGGTGCGGTGGCACTGGAACCTCAACCAAGCGCTCCGGAGTTTGCCCCGTTGAACTTTCCGATGCGGTCTGTGGAGCAAAGAATGGCAGGGCAGTCGGATGTGGAGGCCAATCAGTATACTTTGAAGGCATGTGTGGAAAGCATGACGGCGGTCACAAATTTGTCGAACCGGCTGCAGAGTAGGACAAATGAGGTGCAGCATTTAAACTCCCAGCTGGCTCTGCTCCAACGCATGTATAAGGATGCGCGAGCAGAGATAAGCGTGCTAAGGGCAGAAAACAAGGAGCTGAAGCGGAAGGCCACCGTGATGTTCCGATTTGGAGGGCCGCCATATGCTGCAGTGGAGGAGCAGGGGGTAGTGATCGTGCCCAGTGGAGTGGGAAACACGGAGGCAACACCGTCAAGGACCGCTCAGGACGGAGGCAAGAAGAAGAGACCGGCGGCAGAGTAGAGAAGAAAATCCTGCCTATGGATGTGGTTGATTTGTTTTTTTTTTTTTTTTTTTTTTTGTGGTGATGTAAAATTGTGATCGGGGTTGAGCCCCTGATATGAATAAAATGACAAGGTGGTGGAATGTTGTTGGTGTGATTTTGTGAATGTTGTTTTGTGTAATAAGAAAAAGAAAATAAAATAAAACAATGGATAAAGAAAATAGAAAAATATTTGTGGATGGAGGATAAGAAAAATAGGGATGTATGTTTTTTTTTTTTTTTTTTTTTTTTTTTTTAAAGAAAAAAAAATATATATATAGATATAGTAAAATAAAAGAAAATAGGGAAATCGTGGGTGCAAGTCAGGTCTTGAATAATAAAAAGGAATGGGAGTGCCGTGGGAGGATTTGTGTTGTAATAAATAAATCATGGTGGGTGTGCTTTGAAGAATAGATTAGAATAAACATAGACATAGAAAAATAAAAGAAAAGAAACTGGAGTGGGGTTGGAGGAGAGAGAAAGAGTTGAAAGTGCATTGGTGAGTAGGATCACGTGGGTTAGTGTAGAGATGTCCTGTTCTGAAGAGACAATAGGTTGTGGAGGCTTCTGGCTTCCATGTCTCTGCAATTGGCCTCGAGGGAGGACCTTGTTCTTGCTTTGATTTCTGCGTTTCCGATCTTTGGAAGACCCAAAACACGCAAGAAAACAACCCATTATTTTAGGTTCTCTGTTCTTGCTCTCTCAGATAAAAGTTCTGTTCTAGGCCGAGGACGATGAAGATTTTCGGCTGATTAAAGAGTCATCATGCTGAGAGAGAGAGATGTGCGTTTGAGCTCGCTAGAGAGAGTAAAGGCTGCCCAATCTTTCACAGACGGTTTAGAGAAGGATAGAGAAGACACACACAGGGCTCTCTTCCCTCTCTCAGCACTAGTCTCTCTCTCGTTTCGGGAGTAGATGGTGAAGGCGATGTAGCCCCCCCGTGGGTCGGCGCTGGTGCTGCCGTCGGCGGTGCCGGAGGACTCACTGCTAACGGCGACGGCGACGGAGATGTTGGCTGCTTGCGCGGAGTTGGGGCCGGAACCTGAGCAGGTGGAGCAGCAAGCGGTGCAGGTGGAGGAACAGCCGGTGGTGGAGTGGCTGGTGGAGGAGTCGTAAGTGAACCTCGGAAGCGACTGGAGGATCGTCTGTTTGAGGCCGTTGTTGGGGGCGGCGGCGGAGCCAGGCGCATCGGGCCACGGCAATGAAGCCGACGACGCAGAGGTATGGAGGTTTTGCTCTGGCGAGGTATGTGTAAAAAAAAATCTTAGCGGACTAGATTGAGGTCCGGCGGGCGGCCAATGTGAGGTTGCCGCCCGCCGGGGAAGCGAAAATATTAGGTTCTAAACCCGCTCTGATACCATGTTAAAACTCTTGTATTATTGATTGATGTTTGATTGATTTCTGATTCTGTATTGATATATTACAATGATTCATGGTTCCTATATATAGAAGTGGATTTGGGTAGTAGGTGAGGAGTAGGTGAGGGTAAATTGGTGGTAGGTGTAGTAGGTGTGGTAGTAGGTGGTGGTAGGTGTAGGTAAAATTCTAACAAATAGTAAAGAAAGAGAATGTGTAGAAGAGATTTGTGTGTTGCACCCACTGAATTATGGAAAAACACAACTTGAAGAAGTATTTTACAACGTTATACAAGGACATTCCTAGATAAATCAAGAAAGTAGCAGGCATTACCAAAGAATCCAGGGAGTCTTGATAGAAAATAAGAGGCGCCTACATCGGGGAAGAGTCCCAAAGCTGTTTCTGGCATCGCAAAAACCTGGGGGGGGGGGGGGGGGGAAGAAATATAAGTATATGCTGACCACATAAAGAACTGAAACGAACTCCTGAAATCAAGAACGGACAGGAAAAACCGATTGCATGATATAGAATTTGCTATTACCAAGCAGCAAGCACAGTACACAATGGGTCATGTTTCAGAAATTCTCATAATATAACTCCCACTGTGCAAAACTCACGTCTAAAGCAAGATAAAATATTTTCGAATACAAATCACATTAGGAAGGAAGGACGACATTGCGTGAACTTGACAATCAGATGGATAACTTCAGTGTTAGTGTCAGAAAGAAAATTGCAAATTCTCAGCCTTTAAGCCTTCTTAAACATTCACATACCAAAGAAGAAGAAAAAAAATAATATAAAAGAAAGTAAAACAAAAAAGAGAAAAACAAAGAGTGGAGGAATAACAAATACCGTTCTTTAAGAGTCAAAAAAAAATTAATCTCTCTCGGATGTTCTCTATGGCAGCAAGAGGGGAGGAATAACAAATACCATTCTTAAGTGTCAAAAAAATTAATCTCTCTCACATGTTCTCTATGGCAGCACTCTATGATCAAAAAACATTTCATTTATAGGATTTGATATCAGTGAAACAATACATCAAAATTCAACACCATTTAATTATTCAGCTTTCTGAACTTTCAATGGTCAGCCTTCACCAGTTGACCAGTAATGGTCCTTGCACAGGCTAAATGCATTTGTGAGTTTCTCTTTCTTTTTTTCACTTTTGCTTGGATAAGTAAAACTTGCTCTCACTAATAAAGATTTGTGCCTGTTACTGCAATTGGTATAAATTATAATCTTACAACCTTGATTTGTAACTTGGAACAGTAAAAAGTGATATTACTCTACTGTTTTTTAACCCCAATAGGTTGGCCTAGTGGCAAGGCCTTGGGTCTTGGGGGTATGCACCCTCCAAGGTTCAAGGATCAAAACCTCTTAGGTGCTAACAATTCTTTGGGGATATCGGACTGGGGGAAAACCTTGAATTAACCGTAGTGCACTCGCGGAAAACTCATTGCTAAGGGCCTGTGCACTCCTGGGGATTAGTCAGGCTTTGATCGAAACACCGCAGTGCCAATCCAAAAAAAAAAAAAGACATTACTCTACTTTTTTTGTTTTTGAGAAAAGACCCATGTGCCTAAGTATTTCATCAATTGAGGTCTTCTATATTTTTTACCTTCTTTTTAATTTTCCTATGGATCTCTCTATGAATGAACTCACATCAGGCTGACTGGACAGAAAGAGAAGGCCTTTGCTACATTAGCCTTTTATTTTTCCCAAAAACGAACAATTTGAAAAAGAAAACTCATTTCCTAGGTAGCACTTTTTGTAGATCAAATGGATTTGGTGCCCATCAGTCACCTATCCAAAACACTCATTGGAAAGCCACATCAAATAAGATCCTCAAAATTGACCATTCTCATCCCAGATAAGATTGTGTTTTTCCAATCTTCATAGGTCTATGCATTAAACATTTTCCAGTCTTCATTCTATGTTACATGAACTCTTCAAAATATATCAAATACCCGTGTCATACACTCAACACTTCAGGTATGGGATATGTCTCTAATGCTTTCCATTGGATACTTCTTATATATTTGTATTTAACACTATCATTATAGGTATATATTGTTGTATAATTGCTATAAAACGAGTAAAATGCCTTTTTGACATTATGTTACTTATCACACCATTTGATATGACATAATAGATTATAAGGTAAATTACACTCATCTCCCCTAAAGTTTGGAAAAAATACAATTAGTCTCACACTTTTGATATAATTACACCAACTTCCCATTTAATAAGACTGAAGAGATTAAAATTAATTCATATTCGGATTGGGCAGGGACAAGCAGTTGTTTGGAATGTGCGGCTATGTTGAGATGTTCAAGATTGGAAGGTGGACCAGTTAGCAGAGTTTTTGGGTTTCTTATATGGGTTGCAAGTGGGGGAGGTAGGGGAGGATTCTATGGTTTGGGATTGCTCGGGCTCTAAGGGAATCTTTTATGTGTCTTCGTTTTATGGCGCATTTGTTCATGATGATGTGAGTTTGTTCCCTTAGAAGTGTGTTTGGGTGAAGGGTACGCCATCCAAGGTAGCCTTTTTCGTTTGG
Organism: Camellia sinensis; assembly: GCF_055761805.1. Lineage (NCBI taxonomy): Eukaryota > Viridiplantae > Streptophyta > Magnoliopsida > Ericales > Theaceae > Camellia > Camellia sinensis. The sequence continues at coordinate 93,186,603 of NC_138965.1, forward strand.
ACAGCAACTTTAGGGCGTATTTTGAAGATTGATAATTCAATTGTGCATGGGCATATCTTGGTGAATTAGTGTTGTTTGTGTTGTGATGATGCGGAGTCAATGGATCATTTGCTTGTTCATTGCTCGGTTACTTCTCGGCTTTCGATGCTTATTATTGCAACCTTTGGTCTGGTTTGGGTATACTCGGGTTCTGTATTGGCAGTCTTGTAAAGTTGAGCTGGGGGTAGGGTTGGAAGGTGGCGCCAGAAGGCATGGACGATTGCATCTCACTGCTTAATGTGACTTATTTGGTTGGAGTGCAATAGGCACGTCTTCCAAGGGGCGTCTCATTCGATCCCTTGGCTAGAGAGGCGGTTGCTCATGGTGTTATATAGTTGGGTTACAGGTTTGGTTGACCCAGATGTTCTGGCTATTATAGATTTTGTGAAGGATTTCATATCTTAGCTTTGTTATCCCTTTGGGGGCTGAATTTTTGTATTCTTTACATCGTCTTTATGCTTTTCTAATAAAGTCTGTTTATTTATCAAAAAAATATATATATATATCATTTTTTCTTTCATATGACTAACAAATTACTGATGAAAAAGGACCCAAGGGTGATGTGAATTAAAACCTTAAGGGAGGCCAATGTAATTATGTCAAAAATGTGGGGTTGGCTGTATTTTCTCCAAAAATCAGGGGAGGTGAGTGTAGTTTAGGATGCATGTTAGTTGTTGGATCATAATATGTAGGTAATGGAACGGAGTGCAGCTAATGGGTTTCTATCTTATCCTAATATCCTAATTCTCTCTTCGTCTTGTTAGTTCCATAAATTTCCCTATGACTCAATTATTTCCTTGATTATTCGGGTTATTCTATTTCTTATTCATGGGTTTGGATCTTGTGAATTTGGGGTGTGACATCCAACCTCCCTAGCAACCAAGCAATTCAATATTGTATAGTTCATACTTTCCCCCTTGTAAAACCAATCTTGCAGGGATTGACCTCTCTTAAAATTGTTTGCCATTGTACTAGCTTCGCAAATCACCGTCCAGGTAAAGAAACGTTGGAATGCCAAATCCCTCACCAAGAGAAGGCTTTGTCCACCACCCCAACCACCTTCTGATAGAAGAATAGCACCAAAACATACCATTTTTTAAACCGTTCCAAACTAGAGTATCCCCCATCCCCACATGAACCCTCTTGTCCTAAAACATCCTGAAGACAGCCACAATAAACTCCAATTCCCAGTCCTTGGAAACAACAATTGTCGAAGACACTTGAAGGACGATTCTAGATGCAAATACTTGTTACGAATAATTGCGCTATATTCTTATATCCCAACTGCTTGGTGTCATGTACACAACCCCTTACTTATTCATTCAGATGATAAAAAGTCATATCCCTTCTCAATCATTAGTGACCATCTTTTTCTTTAGGGTAAATTACACTAACCTCCCCGGCGGTATAGGGTAAATTATACCAACCCATGCTCTCATTTGCCTCCCTCTTGTTATTGTAGCATCATCAACTCTTGGATCAAATCCCTCTTCCTTTTCAATTATCTCCGTAGCATAATCAGTCCACTCCAAAGGAATTTCCCTCCCTTTATCCTTATTGGTGTTACTTTTAACTTCACTGAATGCATTAGGATCTTTTCTTTCTTTTTTTCCGAATGCATCATTTACTCGCATCCTCATTCCCAGTACTTCAGGGTTTTTTTTTTTTTTTTTTAACTTTCCTTTTTCCCAAATTGAGAAATCTCAAGAAAAAAAATCAAGTGCAAGAGAAAAACATAGAAGAAAATACAGTATGGAAGCCGAGCACATTTCTTGACTGTATGCAGTACCACAAAGCATCACCATCCTTGAAGCAAACTGATTAAAATTCTTCACTAAGTTGACAGCTTGAAACAACAAAAATTTATTCCTATACTTTAATCGTTTGGTCAAAGTTATATTATCAATTCCCCTTCCCTATTGGTGATCAGTAGAAGATGATCAAATATTTACTTTTGGATATCTATGGTCATTATATTCCCCAAATATTTCTATTCCATGGCTTTCTGAAGTTTTATTTCATATGTACTGTGATTACTATCTTAGTCCTATTTATCTGTTCATATCCAAAATATCCCCAGAATTCTAACTTAAGATTCTAAACCCAGTCTAGCTTCATCAACTAAACTCATCTCTGGCACCCAATTTTTTAAGTTGAATCAACAACTGTTTTGCCTCTCTTAGGAAAATTCTAGTTTGAAATGCTCATTTAAATACATGCTTTTCTTTGAGTACCATGTGCTATAATCTGAATAATTTTCGCACAAATACTAAAAAACATAGTTACTGATATATTGTGATTTATTCTGTGTACTTCTTGACAATTATAGTAAAGCCTATGCTTTTAGGCCCCAACAGAACAGAGAAAAGCATATATACTGGCTTCATTTTCCTTGCACTTGTGCACAGAAATTACTAGATGGTTATGGTGAAATAATTCAAAAGCACATATGAACTTCTTTATGGAACATTAACATAAAAAGAGAGAGAAAAAAAAAAAAAGATACGTCATTGGATGACTGCATGCTTTCTAAAAAAATCAGAAACCAAATGGCTTGCAATGATCTCAGAGTCAGGGAAATTGAAATTTGAACTATGATGGTGCAAGTGAAATGCTGTAATACCTCACAAATGAGAGACAATAAGAAAGATGAATACCGAATTCTCTGTTGCAACTCGAAATCTACCATGTATTGAAGCTCCTGCCCCACCTCCCATGACAATTCCATTAAGAATTGAAACCTTCAATTATGTTGAGCCAATAATAAGATTGCGTGAACATCTTGGAATGAAAATGCCAAAACTAACTTGACAAAAAAAGCTTTCAGTGAAAATGCCACAAACAAATGATAATCAAAGTTACACTAAAATTCCCAAATGAACCACCTGAGGTTTACTGTATGTAGCAATCACATAGTTCAGAATGTACTCTTTCCGGAAATATTTTGCACCAAATTTCCAATTACCTGGTGCACAGAAACAACCAATAAAGTAGCATCAGCAATGCTATTATATCCCCTTTAAAATGAAGTTACTCCATGCTTGCCAGCATCCTCCCAAAGGGATCTAGCTGACAGGTTTCTTAAAGCTGAAAAAGAAAAATGAAGTGGTACAAAATATGTAATCAGAGAAGGAACCAAAAAAAAGAAAAAAAAGAAGGTAAAACTTAATAGACCATGCACCTGTCCATGATGGTCATAGTGGCTCTCTATTTTAGAACTTATCTACTGTCCATTGAGTGCAAAAAATAAAAATGAAACCTCTACCTTTAGTAATATCACGGACTACAGCAGAAACATCGCCACCAGAAGAAAATGCTCTCCCTTTCCCCTACAACCATAACCAACAGTGACATGGGAACCATGAATGGCATCCCTATAAGTTAACAATATGCCCGACTATGAGAAAACTGAATAACAAAACATTTACTTAAAATTAGTGACTCTGAAATACAATATTGCCATTTTAATAAAATTCTTCTGTTGTTGCTAATCAAAAAAAAAATATTGCCAACAATAACGTACATTAAACACCAGACCAAGTGCCCTATCTCTTAGGTTCTTGTAAAAATCAATTATGCTGGCAATGTTGCGCCTTAGAAATCCAACCACGCATGTTTGCACTATAGAAATTACACAACATATCTATTTAGCAGCATGAAGTAACATAAGCACCTCATTACGGGTAGAAAACTATAGGAAGCCATGGCCGATGTAGGTCACGACGTTGGCTTGAAGATTATATAGGTTTATGCATCTACCTTGAAATGTTATAGCATACTTGGTTTTCCACCTCAATTCTCTATATCCGAATAGTCTAATACCACCCTCCTATTAACCCTAAAAAATACAAAATTGTTTGCTGGATACTAAAAGTCCCATCACTTGCAACATACAAAATGTTACCAAACTTCCATATGATTAGACACTAAGGATGACTACTTCATCTATTCATAGACTCTTTGAGCAATTTGAACATAAACTTGAATGTTTTGAGTTGCGCATACCTTCAAAATTATTAGCTTGACATTACAATCCTCCTCACAGGCAAGGAAGAGTTCCAATATCCGAGATATCTAGAACAAATGAAGAGAAATATAAAACTCATCCCACTAAGCTCATGTCCTAGCAAGATTGATATTTTATTCCAAATATATAAAAATTAAGTTGAACACAACATTTTTCAATACAGAGTGCATAATTCCATGATATCATGACAGAATAAAAGGCAAAAGGCACAAAAAGACTATGGTTTCAATGGACTATGGAAGGCACAAGAATGCAAGCAAGTAAATGGTTACATATATTTACAAAGAACCATCACAATGAAGGCAAAAGAAAATCATTGAAAAAATACTAGACCATCTGTTTTCAGCAAATATATGGACAAGTATGAATTTCACCAACTCTAAAAAACGTAAACAATGGTGTGAGGTAGTTGTACCACAAAGAGGATACTGAAATATGCCTCCCAATTTCTCACCCACCGTGATTGTTAGACTAGAACAACAATCCACATAAAAATTAGCATGTCCTACTCTTCAATGTTCACATAAGTGTCTTAACAGTAAGCTTTAATTATGTATACATCCACCGGAACAACAACCATAAGCTCAAGAACTATATCATCCTTATTGCCTCCAGAGGGAACATATGCACCAACTCAACTATGGAATTTAGTCTTTTTGGCTTTTTGTCTATGATGCGAGCCCAAGGATCGTGGCTTTCATACGTCAACACTACAAAACTTGAGAAAGCATGAGGAGAAAAAGAGGGATGAATATGCAATGTTATATGCAGTATGCCTAGGACTTTGTATATTTATGTTTAGGATCAATTCGAGTCTTATTTTTATGTATTTTGAAAGGTTAGAATGTTGTTGGACAGATTTTATGGATTTTTATTAGGTTTTGAGAGTCCAGGGAATTACAATAATTTTGTAAATTGTTAGACATGGGCTGAAGGGGTCAGCCATGGATTATTTTGTGGGTCAATTATGTTATTGGTCCCCTGGATTAGTCAGTCCGTTGGGCCGTATACCAAGTTATAAAAAAAAAAATGTTATTGGGTCATATATGAAGTCTTTGGCCTTGTTTGGATTGTGCTTTGAGATATTATTTCAAAAATAATTTTCTGGAGAGAGTTTAGAAAATTTGAAAATTTGTTTAGTTGTATATTTTGAAAATAGTTTTGGAGTTTGGGATGATTTAATAATTTTTTGTAGTTGACTAGATGGGTGTGAGAGAAAAAGTAGTTGAGAAGGAGAGGAGAGAGAAAAAGTAATTGATTGGTGTGTAGTAGAGAGAAAAGTGATTTTGTAATTTTTTTTAAAAAAAATTCAACCAAACATGTTTTTGGAATTTTTTCTCCAAAAACATGTTTTGAGAACCAAACATCTCCTTTATTTTATCTAAATATTCTATTTCGTCAAAATTTTAGACTGTGTTTGGTTATGCGTTCCAAACACATTTCCACCCACTCATTTGAGTGTGGTGTTTGTTTTGAGCTTTCAAATTATAATTTTACACCTACTTTTGAAAACTCCTTTCCAGGCAAGAAAATTTGGCTAACCCAGTCGTCCTCCCGGACATCTTCTAGATGTCCAGCCTGTTGATCGGAATAGTGTTCGGTTTTTTTTTTTTTTTTTGCTTAGGCACCTGTTATTTTTATATTGTAAATAAAAAATATTTTCGGAATTTTTTTAATTTTTATATGAGCTTTGAATAGAATTTTGAGTTGTGTGTTTGGTTATGAGATGTAAATTTTTGAATCAAATAACTTTTCTAATTTCAAAAACTCAAAACTCCCTCCAAAACTCTTTTCAAAACTCATAACCAAACAAATTTTCCACACTCAAATCATAATTCCAAAACTCACAAACTCAAAATATAACTCTATTCTCAAATCATATTTAGAAAACTCTACCAAACGCTACCTTATAATTTCTTGATTTTGGTATCATAATCCTAGTAGAATTAGGAGAACTAGTAGCCAATTAATATGCACATAATATTCTATTCAATGGAATGGATGTTTGGAGAATTGAGCAAAGCTTTTGAAGCTTTATGTGATGTTATGTGTGAAATCTTACCAACGTCAAACGGTTAATAAGAAATCCATTCAACTATTTGAACGATCTCAAAACCAGCAGTTATGTGGAGAATTGATCCAAAGAATAAATAAAAAGACTTAAGAAGAAAAGAGAAGAAGAACACAAGGGTCAAAACCCTAATCTCACAAAATGGCCACAACCTTCTATTCAGTATCAATAATTCAAAGCTAACTATTAAACAATAAAACCTAATATCTATAGGCAAGAAATCCTAATATAAAATAAGAAACTAAATCATAATATTATTTGGAAACTTAATCTCTAATAAAATAAGTAACTAAATATACTAAGATCCTAATTAAATTATCAATAAATAAACATAAATATAAAATTAAAAAATAAATAAGTAACTAAATATACTAAAATCCTAATTAAATTATCAATAAATAAACATAAATATAAAATTAAAAAATAAATAAAATTTCCATGTCACGTTCCACATCACTTACCTTAGGGGTTAACTCCTATGAAAGTCTAGGTGGGATTCCTAGAGTGTTCTTCCTCTTTTGTTCGACAAAGTTATTATTCTCGGGTTACAAAGCACAGCCCTAGAGAAATCATGTTTTTATCTCCAAAACCTCACCCAATCACGCCCAAATCAACCCTAACCCCATACCCCACCTATTAACCTCAAATTTATAATTAAATCCCTAAATTACTTATTGCTTTGAGCTTCAAATAGCCTTTGTTCTAAAAATCCAATATGCTACCACTTTTGAAAATCAAACTAAATCTTACATTTTCCATCTAGAAATCCTACAAGCCTTCCTTCACTTCTTACAACCCTAACCTTGGAAGCTTCCAAAACCAACATCCACCACAATTCCCTTGTAGACTACCTTATGGCCTAGTTTCTTAATCCTTCCTACATCAAAACAAATTCTCTCTACCTCCTGCATTCTTAAATTAAAAGATTATGCTAAAAAGACACAAGGAATTTTAAAGTAGATGAATAGAAATATGGCAAAAATTAGTGTCATGAAAGGATTAAAAGGTATTCAAGAAAGTTGAGATGCAAGTATACTTATGATAACCAGAGTAAATTAATTATTTAAAAGATTTAAAAATAACAAATGATGATGTATAGAATCAAGAAGTGCCAAAAGAAAAATAAAATGAAGTAGTACCAACAGTCATTGAAGGCAGTAGCTGCCAAACACAAATGCATTAGATAGTTCAACCATATGACAACGGAATAACAAAAGGTACTAATCTAATAATCATTATCATACCATTTGAAATGAAAGTGCATTCAATTGGTTAGGCCTGTTTAACAAAACTTTTATCCCATGAGAGTTTTCTTCCACCAAAACCTGCCAAACGCAGAAAGATTAAAATGTGCAAGATTATTTAGTCAAATAATGGACAAGGATCAAAATTTTATTTCGGTATCTTGTCTCGGTTAACTTGGGAATAGAAATGTTTTGGAAACGTAAGGGAAATGATAAAAGCTATGAAGCATGGATAGAGAAACAGGATACGGATACAAAAAGATATGAAGCATTTATTTTTTTAAAGTTCTGAAAAATCAATTTGATTTGGCAGATTAGCATATGAAGTACATCAAAATCCAGATTGAATTATCGGATTATTGAATTCAAACAGAAAATAAAATATCTAGATTTTGATCAAAAGGCCAAAATATCCAATTCTACATTTTTTATTCTCCAAGTAACATTTCTGACTTAGTAATCATTGAAAAATGCATCAAATTTTGAATGCTGAGAAAATTTAAAGAAATTAGACATTTTATTGTCATTTTTAGTGTGTTGGTTTCTAGAGAATACAAAAACCACACCTCATTAAAGCCACATAGCAGTATCAACCTTGTTGAGTGAAAGCATTTGAATTCTCAGTAGCCAAATAGTAAAAAGCATGAAAACTATCTCTCCATTTGGATCGAGTGATTTTGTGAGAAATGATAAGAAATGAAGGGAAAGGGTACTCTTTTCTCATGTTTGGTTTGTAAGTTTGGCGAAAAATGTTGAGAAATCACAAGTGATGTACAGCGATCCCGGTTGTGTCCTGACCTTCATTGTGTCCCGGACTTGGGGTCCGTGGTCAAATATTGTATCCATGTCTTGTTTTTCCCCTTTGAATCCTTGTATTTGAGTTTTGGAACTTGTTGGGCGCGTTTGGAACATGTTGGCTGTTAGTTGAGTTAGATTGTTGTTGCCCAAATTTTGGCCTCTTCGCTCGAGCGAGGCTTCTTGCGCTCGAGCGAGCTTTTTGCGCTCGAGCGAGCTTTTTGCGCTCGAGCGAGAATTAGGAGTTCTCAGGTTTCCTTCCAGATGCATCTTTTCTGGGGAAGGTGAAGTTCTTCGCTCGAGCGAGGTTTCTTGCGCTCGAGCAAGCTTTGTATTATTTGTTCCTTCGCTCAAGCGAGGCTTCTTGCGCTCGAGCGAGCGTGTGCGTCTGTGGCAAACTTAAAGCTTTGCATTCTGCGCTCGAGCGAGGTCACTTGTTGTGTCTGGTCGCTCGAGCGAAGACCACCTATATCAGTTCGCAGCAGAGGAGTTTTACATCACTTTTTGCATCTCTTTTCACTCAAAACCCTAGCCCAGCTCCTTCTCTCTCTATAAAAACACCTTGATTTAGGGGTCTCTCAACCTTAGTCCCTTTGTTAAAAAGATAGAGCATCTTGTAGGCTTCCATTTTATCCGAGCAAAATCGAGTTTGGACATCTTTGAGGCTTCTTCCATTCTTCCTTTGAGCTTCTACATTTGAGGTAGGTATATTCTACTCTTTGATATGGGTTTTAACCTAGGTATTTGTCATTTTGTATAAATGGTAAGATTTGGGTGAAATTAGGGTTTGGGTTTGAATTTTAAAAGAGGGGTTTTCTATAATTGGCTCCATATGTGTATGTGAGGTCTTGAACATGATGTTACTTGAGTATAATCAGTGAGATTGGGTCTTGGGGTTAATATTTGGAAGATGGGAGATTTGCCCTAATATGAGTTAAATAAATTATTTGTATAAAATAATGAAACTGATATGAGAAATATGAAATTGGAAGGATGTATAAACGTAATGTGTAGTTGGATTTGATAAATCACCCACCTATGGAAAATATGATAAATTATCTGTTTGATAGATTATATATCTGTTTAGAGATATCTGTTTTAAGCTATCGGCGGAGGATAGTTATGATTGTTGTAGAAACTGGATGAGGATTAGGTAAATTGAAACTAATCATCCGGATTATGTCATTGAATATGACGGTTTGATTAAATTGTTGAATATGTGAATTTGGTAGTCATTGTATATGGCACGTTCTTAAATACATTGTATATGTATCATTGTTTAAGAGGAGATAGGGGATGTACTCTATTGTGTGGGAAGAGATAGGAGATAAACTCCATTGAAAATTAAGTTGGCCAGAGTGTCCAGGGTGAAAGTCCCGAAATCTTATATATATGTGGGTGCCGGTTCCCTCGGATGTGATTCCGTAAAATGGCAAGAAAATAGAAGTGTTGGATTGATGTATGTATTGAATTATGAACCATTGAGTTGAAATCTCATTTTGTTGATTAGATGATAATGAATATGGTTAGTAAATTAACCTGAACTGGATGAATGGAAACGGATTAAGGCATGGTTCCCTATACTATATGGTCTTAGAAAGAACATGCGTTGGTTTTGAATATTGCACCTTTATCTGATACTCATATCTTAGTTAAATCTCATATACTGTTTTAGCATATTTCTATTGGGTTTTGGCTCACCCTACTTGGGAAACCATTTTCATGTACAGGTCCAAGGACAGTTTTGTTATGTCGTTTTGTGTTAAATGTTTATTCAAGCCGAGGGCTTTATATGTATAGAGTTAGGACTCATCTTTTGTTGTAACCAAGTCATACCTTGGAAAGATATAAGCCCGTAAGGCATTTATTTTGCTGTTATTTACCTAATGTTACATTTTATAGGTTTAGGATGGATATTTGTGAATGTATATTGCATGTAATACTCTTTTGTAATATAAATTCTAATGAATGAAGTATACCACTTTATTATGTTTATAGATCCTATGTATGGTTTATTGATATCATATTTTGAGGGTGTTACAGATGAGATTTGGTGAGAAATCACCTGATTAGTTGTATAGTTTTCATAATACAAATACCCATTCAAATATGAAGGAAGAAAAAAATTCTATATCACATGTTTTCCTTTCTTACTCATCCAAACATAATATCGAGAGAAAAGACAATCATTCCTTTTCTTTTTTCACCCAGATGACAAATCGCAATCACTTCTTTTCTTTTCTCACCCCGCTATCCAAATAATCTAAACTTACAACAAACCAAACAGTTGAAAATGAACATACATGGACAATCATCACTTAAAATTCTAACTTTATTTTCATATATTTTCCTAGTCTATTCATGGCAATGAAACGAAGTATAAGAGTGAACCCAAGTGCTTGAAAGCTCAGGCATTCCAAATTAAAAATCATCAATAACTTGAGGAATACCGATATTACTCATCCTATGCAAAACTCGCTGATGATTAGTGATAAACAAACAGTACATGCGTATATATATATATATGTACACACACACTTGAAAACATGTAATTTCATTTGGCGGAGATACCTGATCCGCGTTATCCTTGCTAGAATTGATTGGCCCCATGATTGTTTTCCAAGTTCAGAGCTCTGGAAGCTTGAGGCCGATCCGAAATGCAATCAGAGAGACAGAGAGAGAGAGTGGAACAGATGGTTATGTTATGGGCATAGTTTTCCGGACCCAAATTCTAGCCCATATAATCCAATGGGTGGCTTCTTCTCAACTAGGTTTGGGCTTCCAAGTGGCCCGCCCGGTCTTATTTTTTGAGAATTTTGATTACATAAAAAAAATATTTAAGTAAATCTAATTTTTTAGTGCACTTTATTAAATTATTTGAGATTATAATTTATTCTTAGTATACCTTTTTTTTCCTTTCAAATTACCCTTTTTGAAGTACATCCAAATAAAACAAATTAAAAAATTTAAATTACTTGTAACACCCCCGAAATAAATACAATAACACATTCACAACATCAATATGTGACAACAATGACAAGGTAACTATCTTCCATTAGTTTCCAATTAAGTTTTACAAAAGAGTAACATATGATGATATACATTCATCAACCTAACCCTGAATCTATAGTATATGTTATATCATAATGAAATAGGATGGAAGTTACACAACTAAAAAATATCCTAAAAGTTTACAACTTTTCAAGACGGTACTTAGTTACAATAAAAATGGATTTAAGTCAAATACAGTTAAAGACCCTTAGCCTGTACAAAACATATACAACAATCAACAAAATGAAGTTCTTGCTCTAAGTCCTCACAAGCTATTGCCCTGGCAGAGGCATATCATAAACACCTGAAATGTTTTTCCCATATAAGACGAGTCAAAACCCAGTAGAAATAATCTAACACAGTATATGAATCTTAACAAAGATATAAGGTGAATGCATATGTAATACTTGTGCCAAAATATTTTATATCTCTTTTCCAAAACCATGCAATGTCAGGTTAATAGCATAATTTATAAATCATTTCCTTTACAATAGAAAACAGGGTAGTGAATCACACTCTGGTAATCTCAAAACAATTACAACCTTTCACGAAAATTTCGTCTATGGAAAACCACAAACCAGCACCTATGTAAATGTAGGTCATACAAGCACTACTATTGTCATTTTACGAAAATTTCATCCGCGGGATCGATACACATGCATACGCATGGTTTTTAGGACTTTCACCATGGACACTTAAACTAATTTATTTTAACGAGACGATACATTGTTCCCATATTCACTAATTTTCTCAAAATGATAAACATTTCCAATGTATAAATATGAAACGATGCTCAATGTAAAAAGATGAGAAAATAGTTTCAATTCTCTTAATTCTCATACAGGTTCTGCAACAATCATAATTATCCTCCACCGATAGCCCAAAATAGATATTTCTAAACAGATGAACAAATTTCAATAAAAGATAAACTTTCCAAATTTCAAGATATGAGTAATAATACATATCTAACTCTACCATTTTCACCAATGCCAACTCAATTCCATATTTACAACATCAATTCATTATTTATATAAAATCAACATTTGAGACATTTAGGGCAATTTTTTTTTTTTTTTCCAAAATCAATCCCAAATATCAAAATCAACCGTTTTATCACAACTCAACTTTATTTTCGACACCACAATCATTTCCACAAATCCATTTGAAAACTCCTCTTTTGATCTTTAACCCAAAACCCTAGGTTTGTTTCAAAACTTTCCAAAAAATCACAATAATATTTATAATAGCAAATAACTAAGTTAAAACTTATAGAAAGTGCGAAGAATCTCTGCCTCAAATTTAGAATACGAGAGAAAGAGTGTAGGAAACTCAAAGACCCCGAAAATCAACTTTGTTCCTATTAGAACGAAGCCCACATCGACTTCTACCTTTTTAACAAAGGGGCACAGGTGAGGAACTCGACGGATCTAAGTGTATTTGTAGAGAGAAATAGAGTTTTAGAGAGAGGGGGTGTAGATCTAAGGTTTTTAAAATGTTTAGAGAGTGTGTGAGATGAAAAAGTGACTTAGAAAAAGAGACTTTACAAATTGATATACGCACAGTTCGCTCAAGCTCAAGAAGTGTTGCTCGAGCGACCAAACACGACAAGTTGCATCGCTCGAGCACAAGAAGCTTCATTCGAGCACAAGAAGTTTCCTTCGAGCGAAGAATACCAACTCCTAGAAGATTTATAGGCAGAGAACCACTGCTCGAGCACAAGAAGGCTCGCTTGAGCGAACACCGCTCGAGCGCAAGAAATACCGCTCGAGCGAAAAATGCCAACTCTCAGTATCTTTGTAGATCTGCAAAAGTATTAGAAGTTCACAAAGACTGCTCGAGCACAAGAAGAGTCGCTCGAGCGAAGAAGCAAAATCCTATTTAGCAATAGTTTGAAAAATAAACTACCAACCTGTTCCAAACGCAACCAACGCATCCCAATAACCAAACTCAAAGAGAAATAAGGAAAAACACGACATGAACAACTATATGAGAAAATAGAACCCGAATCCAAAACTTCAAATGAGTCGAGTCTAAACCAAAATTGCTATATTACTTTTTAAAAATCTTTATTTTGTTCACATATATATAAGAAATACGACTAAAGAATCCGGCACTGGTGAAGATGGCGAAAAATAAAGAGAGGGTGAAGTTTGCATTCGGACTTCTAAAACCGAACAAAGTGAATTTGTTCTCGATTCTGAAAGCCTAAACAATAATGACGAAAACAAACTGAATATTTGCTTTTATATAAATAAAAAAAAAACACTCATAAATCAATAATTGCACTTTGATAATTATGTAAATACTTACCTCCTTTATGATAGGTTGCTTCAAAAAACTATTTTGACTATTACTCTTATTTATTATTTGATTCTGTTCAAATTTTCTTTTATTTGCAAATAACAATATAATAAAAAAAATTAATGATATTGATGATAATGGTAAGTTTTTGTGAGGTGGATTGGAGTTTTGGAATGAAGAAGAAGAAGAAGCAAAAATAATTTAAATTTGGAAAAGAAGATGAAGAGATTTGAATAAGAAAAATATGTATAATTGATTATAGTGTACAATGAGAGAAAAAATAATATTTTATTTTAAAGTTTGATATGTGTTGTCCTTATTATTAAATTCACATGAAGATCTAATATAAATTTAAATTTTAAAATTTGAGTCAAGAGTACTGAAATATGTTTTTGCTACAAATAGAATGGTCCCTATTTTTTTATAATTTGAAAAGATTGTTTTAGCCCATAAATTTGGATTGGGCCAACATCTTCATCCTGCTATATTAATAGGTTAGGTTTGGGATTTACTTTGAACCTAATTCGGGTTTCATCTGGGAAATGAGTTGGTTTTTTAACTTTTTGGCTTTAGCCTAGGGTTAAAAAGTTCGTTTGGGTTAGTTTTTTTTTTTTTTAAAACTTTTGTGAGAGAAAAAGTAAATTCATTATGATTTGGATGTGAAATTTTGTCTTATTGACTTTTAGCCTATTTTATTTTTTTGTAGCTAAAAAAGCCACCAAACTCATTTTAGCCCATTGCCAAACGAGGGCTTAGTCTGACTCGGTCGCTATTAAGTAAATAAATTATTTATAATAATTTTTTTTTTCGATCAAAATTTTATCTTTATTGATTTTATTAAAACTCACATTTGTGGAATTGTTTGGTTGAATTTATTTAAAAAATTCTTTAATTTATAATGTTATTAGTATATTTACTTAAGAAATGTAATGTGTAATTGAATTTAATTATGCAGTGTTTTAAAACTTTTTTTTAACATATAACCTGATGGATAAACTTTGAATTTATAATTATTTTTTTGAGTGAACTTACACAGATATAGACACCCGACATTTAAGGCCGAGCTGAGTTTTGACAGACACAAAATCCTTTTTCATGTTATGCTAGCCCGGCCCGACAAATGATGCCAAATAGCCAATATTAAAATCTAAAAAGTAAAGGCGCAGACACAGTGCAAAGCGAAAACAGTACGGATAATGCATTGACTTCTAATTAGGCGATTGTGGATTCGAGATGTAGGGTTGTGATGTTTGGTTCACCTTTTTTTTTTTCAAATATAAATATAAATTATTTTTATTTTTTTAAATTATTATTATTCAAACAATTAATTATTTTTTTTCTCTGGTCCTTCTATCACATTCTATATATCACTAAAAAAAATTACATATCATTTCAAAATTATTTTTAAAACTTACAACCAAATAAATTTAAATTTTATCATTTTAAATCATGATTCAAAAATTTAAAATTAAAAATACTATTCCACACTCGAATTATAACCCATAATTTTTTCGGTTTCACTCTTCTTTCAAAACGACGACGTTCTGATCATCCCCGTTTTCAACAATTTAGGAGTGCCGCACTTGACTAGTTTGGTTTGGACTGAGGAGAAGGTTACAGGCTGTGTGATTCATTCTCTCCAGCAAATCCTCAAATTGGATCACCCCCATCATCGTCTGAGAGAGAGAGAGAGAGAGTTGAAGAATGGAAGCAGTAGAGGTGTTTGGGGAGAAGGATTTCTTGGCATGCTGTGGGAGCACTAGATTCGCCAAAGAGATGGCCTCTGCTGCTCCTTTCGCCTCTCTCCAGGAAGCTGTCGATGCCGCTACAGATATATGGTTCAACAAGGTCCCTCTTTTCCTCTCTCTCTCTCTCTCTATATATATATATATATATTATACACCCTGTTTCTCTCTCTAAAAATAGTCTTCCTTTGATCCGAAGGTTGATATCAATGGCTGGCTCGAAGCATTCGCTGCTCATCCTCAGATCGGTCAATCTCCCTCTTCTCACCACAAAAGCCCCACCAGTGCACAGTTCAGAGCTCTCTCTCTCTCTCTATATATATATATATTTATATTTATGTCATTGAATGCTTGAATTATCTCACTCTTTTCTCTGATTATCTGCATTATTGAATTCACACAGATATGCAGAGACACTTATATACTTACATCTCACTTACTTTCACATAGGCAAAACCTAAATATAATATACTTACATCTCACTTACTTTCACATATCTTTTTTTCTTTCATTTTCAAATTCCTTCCCAAATTCCCAACCAAACACAGCGTTAGAGTCAAGTTTCGATGGATGTCAATTTCAAATCAACGGATTGGAGGATAAAAATATTGGAGAAATAACTATTATGGATGGATAAAAACACTATAAAAGAAGATAAATTGAGATAGAGGATATACATTTTAATATGATCATTAAAGCTAGAATAGGATCCTTAGCATGATTTCAAAGTAGGAAATTCTATGATACACATGCCCCACTTATGACTTTTGTGGTATTTGGGTATGACATATTGTGGTATTAGTTATGACTCATTGTGGTGTTTGTTATGATTAAGTGTGATGTTGGTTCTGACATTATTTTGGTTATGATTTAAAAGGTTTTTGGTTATATTTTTGTGGTGTTTGGTTATGAATTTTTTTAAAAATATAATTATGACTTAAAAGCATCTACTTATGACATTTGTGGTAATCAACACCACAAATGTAATCACTTGCATGACCCTTTCAAGTAACTACTTTTGTATAGTTATTTCAAATTTATCACGATAAAACTATTTAATTCAATTTTCAAATTTATAGGTAAACTATCAAATTTAAATTTGAGGTATTCTCCTTCAATGATTAATGTCAAACCTATGCATTTCAAGTCCACACCCATCTGTTGGGAAAAATGGAGGATTTCACAGAAGTGAAAAATAAATAATTCAGCAAATGAATTACAAATATTCAAAGCAACCAAGAACGAAGGCACGTGCAAAATTTTAAGTGGTTCCCTTGAGATATTTCTATGGGATTGATGACCCAATATCACCAAATGAGTATAGAAATGGATTACAAGAGACACAAGGTCTCACAAACACCCCTTTAGATGAATACCAATAAACCACAATAAACAAGAGGAAAAGCCTTACCAAAATGGCATCACAAAAGTAACTTCCAAAAGCAAGCTGTAGAAGGCACCAAACCTGAGTAATAGATATCCAGCCGCAAAATCAGTAGGATAAACTGCTCTAAAACGGACACAAAACTAGCACAGCAAAAGGTCTTCATATGGCGAAAGTGTGGACTGAATACCATACTCTCCGGCACCCGAAGTCACTAATATTTTTACCACTGAAGCAGCCAATATTTCACCTTCTAGACTTCCAAAAGTTATTTTGTACCTGTATTGCTTGCTTGAATTTTTGTTACTTAGAATTCAACATTAACTATTGTTGAGGAATTTATAAAACTAAAGATTGAGGTAACAATAATTGAAATGAAGTAAACTTACAATGGAAAGAGTTTTTGTTTGAGCAGGATGCAATTCTTATTAATAAGTCTTTGAACTTCAGCCTTTAGGAGGCTCACAGCTACATCTCAATTGGACTAATGTGTGAGTTTTGCTGCTATCATCTCCCTTGATCTGGTTGGGCTTCTTTAGTGTCTCCTTTTCTTCCCTTGTTTGTCTTCCTACGGGTGCTTGTATCACCTTTTGGGTCTCCTTTGCAAATGGGAAAAGTTTTAGAGGTAAAGAAATATGAAAAATCTGGGAATTTGTGTTGTTGCACCTCTTATTTATTGTCTTTCATCGAAATAGCAGTGGCTAAGAGGCAGTGACACTTCTAAGAAGGTAACGTATTGTGTCGAACACTAGATCGATTCTCCTCCTTTAGACTTCAAAATTTATTATCTTTGTTATGACATAATTATTATTTTTCCTTATACATGACATGTAATAAATATATAAAAATATGTATTTTGCATGTGACCCTTGTGAGAATCTTATGTTAATTATGTAAATCTATTAGATTGATTGTGTGAATATTAGGTTTATTTTTATTTCCTATTTTAGATTAGGTTTAGGATTGCTATATATATATCGGTTGTATTCCTTGTATTATACATGTACAAATTCATTTAGAAAACTTACATGGTATTAGAGCAAGTTTTGAAGCCCTAGCCTCCTTTATCAAGTCTTTCTTGGTTCGATTGAGTTCTTTGGTTTTGCTTTTTGAATTTGTGCGACCCATCTGAGCTTGAATCGCGACCTATCAAGGTGCGAATAATCTAAGTTCAAATCGCACTCCCCAGATCACAATTCTTTGGTTCATCTGCTTCAGTCGTCTCTCTGGTTTGTCTAGTCGTTCAGTCGCCTTCAGTCATTTGCTTCGACCCTCTCGTGTTTGTTGTTCATCCTGAACCTCGCGACCAAGGTTCTAAAAAGCAGTTGCGGTCACCGTAACGGTGGTGGTGACGCGGTTGCGGTTGCGGTTGCGGTTGCGGGGTGTAAAGGTCATAGTGTAACGGTTGCGGTAACCGGAACCGTGAATTTTTTTATTTTTCACACAATTTGAAAAAAACTTATCGATACACATATTTTTTTTTTTCCATGATCATATTTATTGGGTTAAAAATAAATATTGATCAATTTTTATAAATTTTTTAGTATGATCCAATATATTTCATATTTTTAAATTACTATAAACTGAGTTTTTTACATTTTATTTTAATAATTAATGATTTTATATTATACAAAAAATCAATCACTAACTATTATATAAAAGATAAACATTGACAAAAGTAAGAGAATAAATAAGAGCCTAAATATATATATATATATATATACATATTTTAACCAAGCCAAATAGATAATGACCACACTTATTATTATTATTATTATTATTTTCAAACAATATATAGATAGACGCACACAAACAAAATGGTTTAGTGATAGCAGCTGAATAGAATAACATAGGTGAAGCAGCTTCAACAAATCAATAACATGTTATTCATCTTCCCTCTTCTCTCTCTCTATCTCTTGCTCTTCCATTTTCTCTCTTTATCTTCCCTTTTCTCTCTATCACTCTTCCCCCATTTTCAGCCTTTTTTTGTTTGTTTTTTTCGAAAGAAACAGTTTGGAACCGTTACGTAACGGTGCGTAACAGGCCGTTACGGTTGTTACGGCACCGCTACGACCGCTACGGCAGCCGCTACGGCCGACACACCTGTGAATCTCAATCACACTGCAAAAGCGGCCGTAACGGGTGGTGGTAATTGCCAAAACCGTTACGCAACGGTTGCGGCCGCTTTTTAAAACCTTGCTCGCGACATATCTCTTTTTCTCTTGTCCATCGCTAGTTGCCTTCGACATGGTTGGGTTCGTCATCTATTCGTGATTACTGATCTTCGATCACTGGTTCCATTTGTAGTTCATCGTCTGCGCAATCGCCTCTCGCGCCGAAGGGTTTGACCAAAGTGACTTGCCTCTTCTCTCTGTTCGACCCATCTGGGTGTCTCTGTGTTTTGACCCATCAGGATCTCTGTTTCACTATTTTGGAACTTGATTCAGGTTTGATCATATCTGACCCACTGTGTATATCTGTCCCATTTGGTACTGTTTTTAGATTATTATAGTTTGACCCATCAATTCAATAAACTTTGTTTTATTAGAATGTCGGATACCAAAATCCAAGCTATCAGATGTAAACTCCCTAGTACCAATTATGCTTATTGGGCCAGTGATATGAAGAATTTTCTTCTTGGTCAGAAAAAATGGGGTTATGTTTCTGGTTTTGTTCCTTGTCCATCGGACCTGAAGGAGGAAGGATATTTGACTTCCTGTGATACTTGGGATTGTGATAATATTTAAGTTCTAACCTGGTTTCATAATTCTGTGGATGATCGTATTGAAATGATGTTTTCCAAATACAATACTGCCAAGGAGGTGTGGGATTATTTACTGAGTATTTATCAGCAGTTTAACTTTGCCAAGCGATATGAGTTGGAAACAGTTGTTTAGGGTGCTCGTTAGCGGGATTAGACTATTCAGAATTTCTATATTGAGATGACTGGTCTCTAGGTTCAATTGGCTCTCATGGAACCATCTAGCCTTAAGATACTAGACGCTTATGTTGAGTTTCAGGAGCAAGGTCATTTAGTGCAGTTCTTAACGGCTCTCTCCCCTTAGTATGAGGTTTTTCTTGGTGGTATCCTTCATTGGTCTTCTCTTCCCTTCGTGGATGCTGTTGTTCGTGAGCTTCTCTCTAAGGAAACTCGTCTTAAGACGGCCAATCCGACTCTGCCTCCTTCTGTCTTCTTGGCTTTTGCTAAACCTCTTTTATTATTGACCCCACCTCCTCATCAGCTTCAGGCCACTGCGAAGCCCAAGAAGGGGCCATTAGGTCCAGATGAGTGTGCTTTCTGCCACCAGAAGGGTCATTGGAAGTACAACTGTCTCAAGAAGAGACATCAGCCTGCTCCATCTCCTCAGACACAGTTTCGCAGTCCTGCTCCGAGTACTTTCCAGCTTCCTACCGCTTATACTACATCTGCTCCGGATCCAGATCCTGACTTGGCTTCCTTAAGTACTAAAATTGCTCAACTTCAACATATCTTGTCCAGCTCTCAGCCATCCCCATTTGCATCCGCTCTTATATCTCTTCATTCAGGTTTGTTTGGGTCCTCTTCAGGTATCCCTTATTCTGTCAGGCTTTTTAATTCTGGTCCCTTTCATCATATGACTCCTTACCTTTTCTTACCTAAAAACTGTATTCCAACTCCCGTTCCTATTACTATTAATACTGCTAATGGGTCTGGTATGTCTGTTCTATTTATTAGGTCTGTCTCACCTTCTGCCATGTCTGCTGTTACTATTCCCATTATTCTTTATGTTTCTCAGCTATCTATCAGTTTATTATCTGTCAGTCAACTTGATACTTTTGGTTTTGATGTTATCTTTTCCTCTTCTATCTGTTGTGTGCGGGAACGAGTGTCCAATAAGTAGATTGGGATCGATCGTCGAGTTGGAGATCTCTATGTGGTAGAAAACTTGCATTTTCCTCTATCCACCTCTCCAGTTGCACTTTTTTTTTTTATTTCAGTTAGATTCTCAGTCGAGTCAATTTTATTTATGGCATTCTCGCCTAGTTCATTTGTTTGTTGACCGCTTACGGTTTTTAGCTCAGCCAGGATTGTTGGGTAAAGTTTCTCCTAATCAAATTGATGAATGTCGAGGGTGTCAACTTGCCAAAATGCCAGCTTTACTATTTAATAAAAGTACTATCTTTGTTTCTCCATTTTCTCTTGTGCATACTGACATTTGGGGATTCTCTCCTGTTCTCATTAAAGGGGGCTCTACATACTATGTGTCTTTTGTTGATGATTGCAGCCGCTATACTTGGGTTTATCTTATGGCTCATAAATTTGACTTCTACCAAATATATCGTACCTTTCAGTCTATGATCACTATACAGTTTGAATCTACCATTAAATTGTTACGGTCTGACTTAGGTGGTATTTTAAAACTGAGTTCTATGAGTATCTGGCCAATTTGGGTATCATTCATCAAACAACCTGTACTGATACACCCTCTCAAAATGGTCGTGTTGACCATAAACACTGTCATCTCCGTGAGACAGTTAGGTCTCTGCTCCTTTCTGTCTCTGTTTTGGCTCTCTTTTGAGGTGAAACAGTTCTTACAGTTGTTTTTCTTCTTAACCGTTTGCCTACCTCCCTACTCTCTAGTCGTTCTCCTTTTGAGACTCTATTTTCTCAACTTCCCAATTACTCTCTCCTTTGTGTCTTTGGGTTTGCATGTTTTGTCCTTCTTCAAAAAGATAGGACAAAACTCAGTGCCCGGTTTGTCTTGTGAGTCTTTTTGGGTTACAGTCTTACTCAGAAAGGCTATAGTTGTTACGATCTTATTTCCCGCCGCCTTTATGTCTCCCACCATGTTGCCTTTCTGGAATGTCTAGCTTAGTTTCAACTTGCTCCTATCACTGTTCTGGTTTTTAAAGAGGATTTGGTTCAGATTGATCTATTTTGTTCTGAGGTCCTTCCTAATGTGTACATCTTTACTGTTCCCCATGAGCTTGTTCCCTCTTTTCCTCGTACCACCTCTCATGCTAAGTCTATCTCTATTGTCCCCTATGAGTCTGTTCCATCCTTTCCCTTCCTGTCTCTTCTCCTCTTCCTTTGTTAGTCTTTTCTCGTCGCAAGGCTCTCCCTCAACCAATTGTCTCTGTGCCTACTACTGCTCCTTCTGCTTTCCTTCTCCTTCTAAAGACACTAATCCTACTGCACGCTGATATTCGGATCGTCAATGTCATCTCCTGGATAGGTTGGGTTTCTCAGATATATGTTTTTCTGCTTTCTATTGTACCTTCTTGTCTTCTATTCATTCATTTTCAGAATCCCCGTTTTACAAGGAAGCCTGTCAGGATCCTAATTGGGTTCGAGCTATGGACGATGAGTTGTCTGCTTTACAGAAAACTAGTACTAGGGAGCTGATTCATTTGCCTACTGGTAAGAATATGGTTGGTTGTAAATGGGTTTACAAAGTCAAGACTTATTTTGATGTTTCTCTTGAGCAATACACAACTCGCTTGGTTGCCAAAGGTTTTTCATAGGAGTATGTTATTGATTATGAGGAGACCTTTGTCCCTATTGCCAAGATGACTACTGTTCGTACATTAATATCTGTCGTTGCTGTTTGTCATTGGCCTCTTTATCAAATGGATGGATGGATGGATGGATGGATGTTAAGAATGCTTTTCTTAATGGTCATCCTCTCCCTGGCTTTCACCATTCCTCTGAACGGGTTTGTCGTCTTCGGCTTGATCAGTATGGCTTGAAACAATCTCATCGTACTTGGTGTGATCACTTTCAAACTGCTGTTACTGAGTTTGAGTTTCATCCTTGTGCCCAAGACTCTACTTTTTTTTCTCTTCCACACATTTGCTGGTTTTGATGCTTTATTACTATATGTGGATGATATGATCATCATTGGCTCTGATTCTACTGTTATCTCTAAGGTCAAGCAGCATCTTCTTCCGCACCTTCAAAATGAAGGATTTGGTCCCATTGCAGTATTTTCTTGGTATTGAGGTGGCTTTTTCCCCAAAGGACTACTTTTTGTCTCAGGCCAAGCATGCCAATGAGGCTATTCACCGTGCCAGTCTTACTGACACTAAGATTTATGATACCCTCATTGAGCTTAATGCAAAGCTTAACACTACTGATGGTGTCCCTCTACATAATCCTACTTTATATCAACAGTTCATAGGTTGCTTAGTCTATCTGACGGTTACTTGCCCTGATCTTGTCTATGATGTTCATGTGGTTAATCAGTTCATTTCTATTTCTTGTTCTACACATTGGGCTGCGTTGGTTTGAATTCTTCACTATCTCCGGGGTACTATATTTCAGGGCTTACTGATGCTTCTACTTCCTCTTTAAACTTGGTGACTTATGCTAATTCTGATTGGGTTGGAAATGTCACTGATTGCAAGTCCACTTCTGGCTTCTACATGTTTCTTGGTGATTCATTGATTTCTTAGAAAAGTAAGAAACAGACTGTTGTTGCACGTTCTACTGCTGAGGCTGAGTACTATGCTATGGCTCCTGCTGAGATTGTTTGGTTTCGTTGTCTCTTGACTGATTTAGGTGTTACTCAGTCTTCTCCGACTTTTTTTTGCTGTGACATTCGTAGTGTTATTCAGATTGCTTATAACACCGTCTTCCATGAGTAGACTATGCACATTGAGATTGATTGTTATTTTGTTCGTCAATATCTGCAGTCTGGCTCCATCACCCTTCCTTTCGTCTCTTCGGCGTTGCAACTTGTTGATTTTTTTTACCAAGATTGACCCCACTGCTCGATTTCAGTTCCTTCTTGACAAACTCTCAGTGTTTTCTGCTATAACACCTTGAGTTTGAGCGAGGGTGTGAGAATATTACGTTAATTATGTAAATATATTAGATTGATTGTGTGAATATTATGTTTATTCTTACTTCTTATTTTAGATTAGGTTTAGGATTGCTATATATATCGGTTGTATTCCTTGTATTATACATCAATTGAATATACAAATTCATTAAGAAAACTTACAACCCCCACATGTTGTGTCGTATATTTTTTTAAAAGTTTCTTTGTCGCCATGTTGATCTTATGTCACGTGTCCATGTTTGTACTTCTTAAACTGCTGGTATTTAGTCTTTGCAGTTGTAAATATTTTTTTGGACATAGGAATACATAATATACCCCACTTAATATATATATATATATATATTTTATCAGCAACATAAAAATTTTATTAAAAAGGGAAAAAAAGGATACATAGTGCTCAAAGGAGGACAAGAATTGCAAAGTGGGATCCCTACCAACTACTTACTTGGGGTTTCCCTTGGGCTTGTTCTGGGATACAGTTATGGAGAGCTTTGAGAAAAAAATAGCAACATGGAAGAGGCATTACTTGTCAAAAGGGGGTAGGCTCATGTTGATTTAGAGTACTTTGTCTTGCTTGCCTACTCACTTCCTATATGCTTTTACTATCTGTAAGAAATAATGTATAGAGAAAGAGAGAATAAATTGTATGTATTATTATTGATTGATATATTGATATATATTACAATGATTCATGATTCCTATATATAGAAGAGGGTGAGTGTGTAGTAGGTAAGGAGTAGGTGAAGTGGAGGTGGTAGTGGTGTAGTGGGTTAGGTTTAGTGGAGTAGGTGAGATGGTAGTGGTGTAGTGGGTTAGGTTTAGTGGAGTAGGTGAGGTGGTAGTGGTGTAGTAGGTTAGGTTTAGTGGAGTAGGTTTAAGTGGGTGAAGTAGGTGGAGAGTAGGTGGATTTTAACAGCCCCCCGCAAACTCAAGGGGGATAGGAACTAACCAACTTGAGTTTGGAGAGAGTAACAAAACAAGAAAATACATAAAAATAAAAGAGGATAAGAGACACTGTATGGTCGTGTCAGACCATTGGTGAAGACACTGGATGGTGGTGTCATAACGTTGTAGAGGACACTGTATGGGGGTGTCATAACCATGTAGAGGAGACTGTATGGTGGTGTCATAACGGTGTAGAGGACACTGGATGGCGGTGTCAGACCGATGTAGAAGACAGTTTATGGGGTCATGTCGGACCGTTGTAGCAGACAATGTTGTGACAGTTGTTGTGACAGTTTACGGAGTCTTGCTGGACCCTTGTAGAAACTAACCGGAATCAATGTCGGGACAGTTTACAGAGTCTTGTCGGACCCATAAAGGAGCTAACCGGAATCAATGTCGGGACAGTTTACAGAGTCTTGTCGGACCTTTGGAAAAGCTAACCGGAATCAAATGTCGGGACAGTTTACAGAGTCGGACCCCTAAAAAGTCGCACCCTCAAAAGGTGTGCCCAATCTTTCAAAAGGCGTGCCATCAAAAGGCGTGCCCAATCCATAAAAAGGCGTGCCATCAAAAGGCGTGCCCAATCCATAAAAAGACGTGCCATCAAAAGGCGAGCCCAAGTCATAAAAAGATGTGCCGGACATGATGGCGAGGCACGTGAGTGCCTTGACTGGCGCGCCCGTTTGTCGTCTGGCGTCAAGTGGCGCGCGATACGCGTGGCTGCCTCGCTATTTAACCAAGGTTGATGCTGAGGCTGAGGCAGACAAAAAAACTTCTGAAAATCCTCTGAAAACAACTCTTCCTTTGCTGAGAAAGAAACTCTGTAATACTCTGTAACCAACCCGTCTCTGAAACACTCAGCAACATGGCCTCTTCTTCCCGTCCAGCTACCCAGAACATGGCCTCCTCTTCCCGTGGTCTGCTCACGCTCTTTCCAGAACTGAACGAGTCCACAAGAGAAATAACTGGTGCGGTGGCCAGTGAACCTCAACCAAACACCTCTGGTTTTGCTCCGTTGAACTTTCCGATGCGGTCGGTGGAGCAAAAAATGGCGGTGCAGTCGGATGTGGAGGCCAATCAGTATACCTTGAAGTCATGTGTGGAAACCATGACTGCGGTTACAAATTTGTCGAACCGGCTGCAGAGTAGGACAAATGAGGTGCAGCAGTTAAACGCCCAGCTGGCTCTGCTCCAACGCATGTATAAGGATGCGCGAGCAGAGATAAGCGTGCTAAGGGCAGAAAACAAGGAGCTGAAGCGGAAGACCACCGTGATGTTCCGATTTGGAGGTCCTCCATATGCTGCAGTGGAGGAGTATGGGGGAGTGATCATGCCCAGTGGAGTGGGAAACACGGAGGCAACACCGGCAAGGGCCGCCCAGGACGGAGGCAAGAAGAAAAGGCCGGCGGAATAGGCGAAGAAGTGAGGTCGGTTGGTGGCCGGCTGCAGAAAAGAAAACAAAGCTGCTGCTGTTGTTGTTGTTGTTTTTTTTTTTTTTTTTTTTTTTTTTTTTTGTGTAAAATTATGATCGGGGTGGATCCCGGAGATGAATAAAATATGGGTGTTTTATTTTTATTTTTTTTATTTTTTTTTTTTTGTTTTGGGAGTGTTTTGTTGAAAAAATAAAAATAAAATGAAAGAAAACAAGGGAGAAAGAAAATAGATAAAAAATATTTATAGATGGATTATATGAAAAACATCAGTGCGATTGTTTCAAAATAAAGTGGGGTATTTAAAAAAGAGGAAAAGTGACTTGGAAAAAATAAATAAAAATAAGTGATTTTTGAAATCAAATGGAGGAGAGAGAGGGACAAACCCATGTGATAAAGTGGAGAGAGAGTCGGTGAGTGGGGTGCAAAAGGTGAAGGAGAAATGATGGATTGAAAATGGGTGACAACAACTGGAAAATATCATAGATCTGATTTTTAAAAACCTCGTGACAGCATTTCATCAGCTTCATCCAAGACAAACATTTTGATGTAAACAGGGCAAAGTGATTGTCTCCGCAACATGTCAAACACACGACCAGGAGTACCAACAACAACATGAACCCCACTGGAGAGAATGCGTTGATCTTCGCGCACACTAGTCCCTCCAACACAAGCATGAACCTTCACACTTTGCTGGGCAAGTTCAAGAGTGGGTGGAAGAACCAAAGCTTGGCACTCAACCAAGCTATAATCTAGCTGCTGCAGAATTCCAGTTCCAGACTGTCTCGTCATATGAGGTGAAGAATTCTTCTCCATCAGCCTCACACATGACTACAGTTGCACAAATCTTTGTTGATTTTATCAGCGGAATAGGTTGAGGTCCGGCGGGCGGCCAAGGCGAGGTTGCCGCCCGCCGGTGAAGCGAGAAATACTAAGGTCTTAACCTTGCTCTGATACCATGTAAGAAATAATGTATAGAGAAAGAGAGAATAAATTGTATGTATTATTATTGATTGATATATTGATATATATTACAATGATTCATGATTCCTATATATAGAAGAGGGTGAGTGTGTAGTAGGTAAGGAGTAGGTGAAGTGGAGGTGGTAGTGGTGTAGTGGGTTAGGTTTAGTGGAGTAGGTGAGATGGTAGTGGTGTAGTGGGTTAGGTTTAGTGGAGTAGGTGAGGTGGTAGTGGTGTAGTAGGTTAGGTTTAGTGGAGTAGGTTTAAGTGGGTGAAGTAGGTGGAGAGTGGTGGATTTTAACACTATCCTTATCTCAGTGGCTCGGAGATTGGAGAATTTAATGAAGAATTTAAATATTATCTGCTTGATTGGAAGGATGAGTGTGTGGGCATGATTGGGGTGATTGGATTACAACTTGATTATGCGAGTCTCATGGAGTAGGCTTTTGGAAAGGTAATAATGAGGGTGATGGATGACTTTTTTCCTCACCTTTTTTAGGGTGGGTGGAGGAAGTAAGGTCTAGTTTTGGATCCTTGGTGTGGTTGAGGGCCTTTGAAGGAGATCTCTTTGAATGTGTTTGCCATGGTGACTAATTCTGAAGGTTTAGTGGTAGAGTATTGGGTTTCTTCTCTTGGGAGAGGCATATGGAGCTTTGTGTTTTAGAGGCATTTGGAAGAGTGGGAGGTGGAGTCCTTCATGACTTTTATGGAATGTTGGAGGGCAATGCGGTTAGGGAAGGAGCAGATGATGAGCTATTTTGGAAAGGTACCAGTAATGGTACTTTCTTTCTTGGAGTCATCTTTCTATAAGATATAGGTTGGAGGAGGTGATAGGGGTTCCTGTTGGAGAGGTGTCTGGTGTTTCAAAGCTCCTCCCAAGGTTTCTTTTTGTTTTTTCTTTTTTGCTTGGATGGCTGCACGAGAAACTATTTTCATGACAGTCAATTTGAGGAGCAAGGATAAATTTTTGTTGATAGCCTCCCGTGTAGTCATGTCCACGATTTTTCGAGATTGGCCTGTTATGCCCCTCTAGGCTTAAACAAATCCATGCCCACGATTTCAAGGGTTACATTGAAGTATATACAAAACTGGTCAACAAGGGGATTGTATTTAATTCTACATAGGTATGTATGCAACAACCCAGGTGGAGATAATTTCTCAAATATGGGTTGGCAGTGAGTTGTTCTCTTTAAACAGTTGTTTATTACAAAAATTATATTTCTTCCATGTACGCTCATAGATAGACCAAAATGATCACTAGTTCAACCTCATGTTATGAAGCACATACACTCCATTTTAGTCATAGTACCTGTGTTCATTACATGTCCGACATAGACAAGACTTGGACACAACGAAACACAAGTTAGACACGCCTCCAAGTGATGTGTCAAGTTATTTATTTATTTATTGTTGGATATGTTTGGGGGCATGTCAAGGACACACGTTCTGTTTTGAACGCTCTACATGACAAGTTTGGGGTTTTATTATAATTATAGGAAGGTGGTTTGGTAGTCAAAGTATGGTATTTGGAAACAAGGGCTTTGAAATTGAATAAACAAACAAAAAGTTCTCCTTAAAATGTTTGACCTTTGACGCCTTTAATCAGTGCCCTAAAAGGCAGAAAACATCTCTTTGAAAAAATCAGTTGGCCCTCTCATATTTCGAGTGTTCCTATTATCTGCTTCCATTTGCATTGGCTTTGTGAATTTTTGGTGCAAACTTTTGATAAATGTTAACACCATACTATTAATTCTTAAATAAAATAGTTGGAATTTATGAATTTTATATGAATGATCTGTTAATTATTGAACTTAAATGCTTTTGACATTTGTGATGTAATGGTTTATGATCGATGAAATAGTATTGTGTATTATTAATGATGCTTAACTTATAATTGAGTTATTTTTTCATAATGAATTAGTGTTATTTTTTCATTATTTTTTTTTGTTTGTAGATAAAAATTAACAAATAAAAAATATGTACGATGTATATTTGCTATATCCAGTCTTGTCCTTATCCTTATTTTTTTGAAAATATCTGTCTTGTGTTCGTATCCGTGCTTCTTAGGTTCATGTTTTTCTTGTATTGCTTGTGCCATATTCCATGATTTGTATATTATCCTAATATTTGGTTTATCTAGTTCAGACTTCAAAGCTAATTGTTTGCGAGGGGTGGTAGGCTGTGGGGTTATGAAGCACCGACACTTCAAAATAGATGCTGTAGTTGTGTGGGACACGTATGAGACACAAAAAGGGTGGGAACATGTGTCCAACACGGCCATGTGGAGTGTCCATTTAATTTTTTTATTTTTTTATTTTTTTTCACTAGACACGAAGGAACACACTTTGGGACATGAAGGGTTCTTATTTTAATTTTTCAAAACTAATTTCAGGAATCATATACATATATATATATATATATATATATATATGAAAATATGAGCGTTGAATTAAAAAAAAAGGATTTTCTTAACGTCTTCCCTTGGGGCACATGTTAAGAAATTTGAAATGCTTGTACATTTGCGTGTAATAAAAATTTACAAACATTTTATACCTTTTAACATGTCCTCAAGGCGCACATTAACAAGACCCTTAAAAAAAATTGTAGAAATCATATCAAACCATTGACAGCTCAACCCAAATCTAATTACAGTTGTAAAGTTTTGAGACTGGCTTCTAGTGATCCCCAAAGCCCTATCATAACATTGATATAGTCTTTGGATGATGCACAAATCTAATTACAGTTGTGAAGTTTTGAGACTGGTTTCTAATGAGTGTGTTCGTTATGTTAAACTAGTGTTAGTTTTCATTAATTTTGGTTGTTTATAAATGTAATAAATATATGTAACCTATGAAGCACAGACACTTCAAAATAGGCAGCGTAGCGGTGTTGGACATGGGGCCATTCAACGTGTCTCTTTAATTTATTTGTTTTTGTGGTATGGGACACGTTGGGGACACACAGCACGACACGTCGGGGACACAACAAGGGGACATGGTAGGGCCAATTTTTTTAATTTTTGTGTATCTTTTGGGTCACAGTGTAAATTTAATGAAGTTAAAAAAAATAAAATTAAAAAATCCCTAACTCAAATAAATCCTAAATTAGAAGAGACCTAAATCCTAAATCAGAACAAAAAAAAGAGAAGAGAAACGAAGAACCTATTCGAGGAAGGCATCCGATTGATCTCTCCATCAAGCTCCATATCCAGTCTGGTAAGTCTCTCTTCTCTCTCGTCCTGTCTTGCCTCTCGTCTTTCTCTCTTCTCTCTCGTCTTGTCTTGTTGATTGTCTCTCTCTCTCTCATCTTCTGTCCTCGTTGTCGTCGTCCCTCTATCTCGTTTCACTATCATCTGTCTATCTATAATAAATATGTGATAAATATGGGAAATACTATTATATACTATTTATAAAAAATTTATTATATATATATTATATTTCTCTTTAAATCAGTTTCTTTTTTCTTTTTTCTTTTTTCTTTTTCTATTTGTTTATTTAAATGTAGTGACTTTTATATATACATTGAATTAATGTTAGTTTTATTAATTTTGATTGTTTGGTAACATAATATTAATTTACATTGCAAATACATATATATTTTAAAAAAAAAATTGCCGTGTCCCCCCCTGTTTATGTCCCCATTTTTTTGAAATCGTCACGTCCTATGTCTGTGTTCGTGTCCATGTTTTTGCTTCATAGTACGTAACACATAAAAATTTATAAAATTATATTTTTTTGCCATATCCTCATTGTGTTTGTGTCTTGATATTTTTGAGATCGCCATGTCTTATGTCTTTGTCTGTGCTTCATATCTGTGTGGTGTTTTGTGATAATTTTCAAGTTAGTAGTTTTCTTTCTCATAAGTTCCAACTTGACAACCATTTGGGATGGCTACCTTTGCTTGTAGAGAACTAGAAAAGGATACAAAACTGTCCGGATTTTTGAGGGGACGATTCGGCTTCACTTTTAATAAATTAAGAACTGTTGATTATGATTTGGTTCACAGATTAAGACGCAACAGAATTAGTTTAAACCAAACCGAATCGTGCTTGATTCTTTCTTAATGTATAGGAGTGTTTCACCATGTATTTACTGTCACTCTTACTCATTCTTTTCCTAAAACCTCAAATCTCATTCTGCGGTTGGTGAAGCCTTCATTCATGCTATTCACAAGATACTTTCCCTATATGTAAAGATATATGTGTTGAAGTGTTATTTTTTCACTATTTATATCCATGGCATTGTGCCATAGTGGTATCCTCTTCAACCCCTATAGCGGAAGCTGCGTTTGAGCCCCATGTGGGGCGTTAGAGGTGATCCCTTTTCCCTTTTTCCTTAGATTAGGAGAGTGTAGTTTCTAATGAGTAGTGACCACAAAAAAAAATAAAATAAATAACACACACACACATATGAACTGTGCTGAACATAAAGTATGTAGTGTAGGTTCTAAGTATTTTGAAAAAACTAGTTTACTAAATATTTAAAAAATTTGAAGTATGCTTATTGAATTTTTGGAATGCTTCTACAAATGGAATGAATTTTTATTAAACGGATAGTCTAGATATAGTGATGAATTTTTTCCCCCTAGAATCGTGAAACCAAATCGGAACCGAACCATTTTTAGCAGTTTGGTTCCAAAGGTTTCACGTTTGATTTGGTTATTAAATCTTTGAAGCTGTAGACATGGGTTTAGTTCTTGGACAGAACTGATCCGGTCCATGAACACTTCTACTCATGCTTTCGTTTTCTAATCCTTATGCATATATATGAGTATATTTTTTGGGTAAATTACACTAACCCATGGAGTTTTGCATAATTCCAGGGACCTCCCCTATGGTTTCAATAATTACATTATCCTTCCTTGCTGTTGAATATATTACTTGGAACATGAAACGTTCCGGTATGTGGAACAAAAATGTGGTATGCTATATGATCTAAAATGTGATATGATAAGGGTAGACTTGTATATATATTACACTTAAGAATATAAGGTACTTCTAAAGTAATTTTTTTTTAATTATTAGGCATTCAATAAAATGTATTTTAAAAAAAAAGAAATTTAATTCATTTTTTGTCTTGTCAAAACTTAACTCACCTTAGATTTTAGTTTATTATATTTGATTTTTTCCCTCTTCTAATGTAACATTTAAGGAAATATATTGAAAAAACTTTTGAAATTGCTTCGGATCACTAAATTTACCATTTTGGAATTGAAGTGTATTGGAACGTGCGTACCAATACGTAATTAGCTAGGGTATTAATATTTTATGGTACCACAGTTTGAAACTATTATTAAGATTTTCCTTCCGGGTTAACTTGGCATAGATGACATAACTTCATTTTTTACCCCTGAACTATTGCCAAAATATCTGCTTAGTCGCTAAACTATCAATTGAGTTTATCAAGTCCCTAAGGTATATATATAAATCAAAATGTATTTAGTTCTTTAACTATCGATTGAATCTATAAAGTCTTTAAAATATTTAATTCAAATCTATTTAGTCCTTAAAAGGATTACAAAAATAAAATATAAGCCCATAAGTATTATAAATTAGTAAAAGATCCTACCTAGGTAAATTTTATTCTAGAAAATCCTCAAATTCTATTGTCTTTAGAAGTGTTTTATTTCGCTATGTGTTTAAATTGGTATCAGAGCTTGGTTTCTTAGCCTTGCCAATATAATTATATGATTATTAAATATACTGAAGAAGAAGAATAAGATAATTTAAATAATAGTACTTCGCTATAAATAATAATAAAACAAAATAATACATTAATTAAGTTATTAAAAGACCTTAACAAAACACTTAAAAGACAATCAATTAGAAATTATAAACGAAATCTTGCATATAATATTAGATAAAAGTAAACAAGTAGTTATCTATGAAGCACGAATACTTCAAAACAAGTGCCGTAACCATGTTGGACAGACGGACATGGTAGGGACATGCATGCCGTGTCCCCTTAATTAATTTATTTTCAGGGGATACGTCAAGGGATGCTTCGGGGACACGCTAGGAACATGCCAACTTGTCTTTTCCCAGCTTTCTTTAGTACTTTTGATGAATGTTGGATGTTGAATGTTTATTAATTTTTTTTCTTAGATTTAAATATGTTGAATGTATAGATGAGAAGGAGAAGAAGTTGCAGAACTGAGAGAGAGGGAGAAACAACTGTTGTATATTATTGATTCAAAAACATAAGGTTTCCCCCTTACACACAACTATTTATACTAATAAGAATAAGACATAAAGACTAAACTACCCCTAACACTTAACGCTCCCTTTCAAGGTGGTGCAAAGATGTCTCTCATGCCCAACTTGCAACAAATAGGGTGAAAGACTTTATTACTAAGACCCTTAGTAAAAACATCTGCCAGTTGATCTTCAGATTTAACAGAAGGCATATCACACCCTTATTCAACTTCTCCTTAATGAAATGTCTGTTAATCTCAATATGCTTAGTCCGGTCATGTTGAATAGGATTGTGTGCAATACTAATAGCAACTTTGTTGTCGCAGTACAAAGTCATGGGATCATTGCAATCAAGCCCTATATCACTTAACAAAGATTGATGCCACATTAGTTCACATGTTCCATGTGCCATAGCCCTGTATTCAGCTTCAGCACTAGATCTGGATACTACCGCTTGCGTCTTACTACGTCATGCAACTAGATTTCCCCCTACAAAAGCACAGAGAGCGTCTGTCATGTGAATGCTTCCAACCTTAAGTGACCATGATTAGAGAACAAAATTCCTTTTCCAGGGACAGATTTAAGGTACCTCAAAATGCGATAGATTGCATCCAAATGAGTTGGACGAGGATCATGTATAAACTAACTCACTATCCCAACTGCACAGGCAATATCTGGATGAGTATGAGATAGATATATCAGTCTTCCCACAAGTCTTTGATACCTTTCCTTCTCCACAAGCTCACCAACCCCACTACAAAGACGACGATTGGTCTGAATCGGTGAATCAGTTGGTTTGCAACCCAACATGCCCAGTTCCTTAAGAAGATCTAGAATGTACTTCCTTTGAGAAATGAAGATGTCTTTATCAGATTTGGCAACTTCAATCCCAAGAAAGTATCTCAATGGACCAAGGTCTTTTATCTCAAACTCCTTGGCTAACTGCATCTGGAGATGTGTCACCTCCTCCTCATCATTACCTGTCACAACTAGGGATGTAAGAAAAATCGAAAAAACCGACTAAACCGATCGAGCCGGTCATATTTGGTCGGTTTTTTAATCTGAATCGGTCTGTTCGGTTTTGGAAATTAATTTTTTTCAGTTTTCAGTTCGGTGCCGGTTTTGATATACTATACACTGATTTGTACCGAAACCGACCGAATATATTTACATATAATATATATTAAATATATAATGAATATTTTGACTCTATTTGATAGACTTGTGGTTTAGACTTATGGGATGATTGTTTTAAGTTTTGGTTTTGTTTTGATGTCAAGACTTTGGTTCTGAGATTATATTTTGTTTCTAATTCTAATTCAAATTCAGTAAAAGCTTCAAGCCTTAGTATTTATTAATTTTTTTATTTGTATTTTTGTGAATGGTTAGATTAGATATGGTTAAAATTGTGTACAAATGGCTAATTTAATATTTTTATATAAATTATTTATTATACTACAAATTTAAGAAATCACTTAATTTTGAAAGTACTTAAACCGATTAAACCGCATTGAACCGAACCGTTTGAATCGGTGCGGTTTGATAAAAAATTTGGTCTGTATTGGTTTTCAATATAATAAAACCGACATTATCGGTTCGGTGCAAAATTTCATCCAAATACCGACCGTCCCGAACCGATTACATCCCTAGTCACAACTATGTCATCCACATATACAATAAGCACTGTTACTTTATGTACATTGTGTTTGACAAACAAGGTGTGATCTGCATTGCTTTGCTAATACCTAAATCCCAGCATTGCCTTTAGGAATCTACCAAACCAGCCTTAGGAGATTGTTTCAAACCATACAAAGCTTTCTTCAATCTACAAACCCTTCCAACTGTAGACTGAGATGAGAATCCTGGAGGTACATCCATATATTCCTCCTCCCCTTCTAAATCTCTATGAAGAAAAGCATTCTTCACATCTAGTTGCTATAGAGGCCATCCCAAATTAGCAGCACATGAAAGAATATCTCGAAATGGAATTCATCTTTGCTACCGAGGCAAAAGTTTCTTGATAGTCTATTCCATATGTCTAGGTAAATCCCTTGGCCACTAGTCTTGCTTTGTACTGTTCAATCGTCCCATCTACATTGTGCTTAATGGTGAACACCCACTTACATCCGACTGGTTTTTTCCCATTAGGAAGAGACACCAACTCCCATGTGTTATTTTTACTCGAAGCTTGCATCTCTTTTACCATAGCTACCTTTCACTTAGGATCATTGATGGCTTCTTTCCTACCCTGCGGAATACACACAAAAGAAAGAGACGAAACAAAAGCACGGTATGTAGAAGACAACGAATCATATGATACAAATTTAGAAATGGGGCGTTGAGTACAAGCTCTAACCCCCTTTCTGGGAGCAATAGGAAGACTTAAATCATCAGCAACAGGACTATCAACAACAGGTGAAGAAATGGATTGAGGATCAGTGGAAACTGGGTGTGGAACTGGCATAGGAGATGATGATTGACTTGGTGGCACAAGAGAAGTCTGCTCTTTCTGACGCCGTGAATAAGTCTTAAGATTAACTTTGTCCAAACGACCACCGATAGTCGACTCCTCATCAACAGAACTCTTAGGCTCCCTCTCACCACAAATAATAAAGTGCCATCAGCCACTCTAACCGTATCTCGTCCAGAACTAGGTGAATAAGAATGGAAAAAACTAGAAGTACCTGTCATGTGATCGGTAGCACCGGAATCAATGATCCAAGGAGACGACGAAGAGGTACTAAGTGCACTAGCAGAAATACCTGTGTGGGCAAAGTTGGAAGAGGCAGAAGAGGCAGGAGCTAAGGTAGGTGAAGAATCAAGTCGAGCCATCAAATGTCTGAGAGTGTGAAGCTCATCTTGGGAAATAGAATCAGTATCATCTGAGGCACTAGCAGTAGTCTCAGAAACATGTGCTTGAGGACGAACACCACGACCACGACCACCACCACCACAGCCACGGCCTCGAGTGGGCAGACCATGCAACTTCCAACTGTGTTCTTTGTCATGTCTATCTTTCCCACAATAATCACACTTCAACCGTTCCCAATCAACCAATGGACCCTTACCACCACCTTGAGGTTGACATCACTTGACTTGGGGGCGACAACCATTGCTGACCGATCCTGAATAGGGGCATGCACCATAGCACTAGGACGACTCTCCTCTTGCTGAACCAGTGCATAAGCCTCACGCAATGTGGGAAACGGAGAGCAACCCAACACCTGAACCCGTATTTGATCATACTCCAAATTCAGGCCAGCAAGAAAGTCATACACCCGCTCCTTCTCCACAGCCTGCTGAAACATAGTGGCATTCGTGGAGCAAATTGGCTAGAAACTCTGGTAATAATCTAGTTCTTGCCATAAACCACTCAACTCAGCATAGTAGACTGCTAGAGAGCGATGCTTCTGATCCAAGCCCCTAATCTTCTTTCTCAATTCATAGGCCTGTGCAAATCATTACCCTGTTGAGAATACATCTGAGATGTGGCTATTCAAATCTTGTGAGTGGCATCCATCAAGAGAAAAGTCCTACTAATGGTAGGTTCCATAGAATTGATCAGCTAGGTCATCACTAAAGCATTCTCAGAAATCCATTGAGCAGATAAAGCACTGTCCTCAGTAGGTTGCTTGGTACTACCGGTAATATAGCCAGTCAAACGCCGGGTGGCAATGGCAAGACTGTAGAAACGGGACCAAATCAAGTAATTGGTGCCATTAAATGTGACCGGACTAATCTGGAGAGAAGGACTATCACCAAAAGTCATACCATGACTCAGTCCACTCTCATCCTTGCCCTTTACTGACCCTTGCTTTCAGCCATGAGATAAGAGAGAGATGGTGCAGAAACACAAGCAGGATATCAAACAAGTCCTGAAAACACCTAACCAGCACAACAAAGCACCTTCTAAGGTTGAAACTGTGCAATATAATCCCAGAATAAAGCAACCAGATCAACTAGGAGCCCAAACACTGAAACAGATCATCCAAAACTCAGGAAAATGCGAAGTTAGGGCCAAAATACATCAAAATAGGGACAACATACCCCTCTAGAGGGTCAGTTGGCTCCCAAGATGTGAGGGGGAGGGAAAAATCAATCAAAAAGGGTCAAACAGTGACTTTCAAAAAATCACCCAGTTTTGATGAAAAATAAAAAAAATTGGAAAACATAATCAATAATAACCAAAAAATCAAAAGCAGATTATAGGATGTATACCTATTAATTTTCGAGCATACTGCAATTATTTATTTATTTATTTTTTTTTTGAGAACGTACCAGGATACAAGAACGAGGGAAGGAGAGGAACAATCTTTGTAACGAGTTGAATTAAATTAAATTTTGCCCTTATTATTATTGTTGTGGTAAAATCGTGGACTATGCTATTTAAATTGGTGAAAATAAATTATATTACTTCTTGATTTCGACTTCGTAAGGCCTGCTTGGCAAAATTATTTTTTTTAGTTTTAGTTATAGTGATTCTTGGGTCTTGAGTAATAAATGAGATATAAATTCAATTTTTGGGTTTTATTTGATTAGTCCATACTTAATCATTTTGGTTCATATTTAATTATGTAAATGTTGGGGACCACCTTAAGTTTTTTAAAATTAATTTATATTTTAATCTCAGTTAAGGATTTATTTTAAATTATTTAACTCTATTCATTTTGGACCCAATTGATTGAATCGTGACCCGTTAGTAACCATGTAATATTGTTGTGGTTTTATTATTATTATTTAATTACCATAAACGAATTGTGAATATTTATGGTGTGTACCATTAAACGAAATATATTTTCTGGTGTGAAAATATTATATCATTTTTGTCATTTATGCTACTAAATTTATGGGTGATGATTGAGACCCCCTCCAATCACCACCCCCACCACCCCCACACACACGTGGCGGGTGGTGATTGGAGGAGAAGGAAAAAAAAAGAAAAGAAAAAGAAAAAGAAAAATGGACCAATCATAGGAAGAGGGGGTCAAGGGGGTGAGTAAAAAAGGGGGTCCAAGTCATTATTCTAAATTTATAATGATATTGAAACATACTTTTAATTGATATATATATATAGATGTATATATATTGATAGATATTTGTATTGATTTGAAAAAATAAAAAAATAAATAAAAAAAAGGGACAAACCCCACGTGGGGTTGTCCAACCCTTTTGCCATTCTTTTATTTGCATTTTCCAAAGCTGCCTAGCTCTCTCTCTCCCACTTTTGGTTATCTCTTTCGGCTCAGTTTCTCTCCCTCATTTTTTTTTTCTCTTAGACATTCATCATGTAAAACTTTTGATCCACCAAAATCTATTAGGTTGTAGACCATAGTTCTTAAGATCAAAGTGAAGAGCTTGATGAGAGCAACGTTTTGATCGGTGGAGATCGAAATCCAACAAAGTCGAAAATTGGCGTTTTTGCTTGTTTCCTCTTCTAACTTGAGGTAGGGATTTTTCCTACATTTCTTTTTGCACTTTTACTTGATTATATGGAGTTTAGAGTTGTATATAATTTAATTAGAATTTTTGAAAAATTTGTGATTTATTTGCTTAAAAGAGAAATTTTGAGAAAAATAAAGAGTTGATATGCCCAAATTGCGAAAGTGTAAACTTGGAATATATTTGTAAGGTTATGAAAGAGCTATGTTTTAAATTTGAACAAAAAGGGACTTCGACTCGATCAGTTTTGAAATTTTTATCGGTTTGCGACCAAAAGAGTATTTTTAAAGAAAACAAAGGAATTATGTTTAACTTTTGGGGCTTTTGATCAAAATAGGATGTCATAGTTGAATAATGCTTGGAGAATGAGTTTGGAAAGAAAATGATATTTTCTTGGGTATTAACGGTATTATTTTGCTTAATGTATTTGTTGGAATAAAACCAACACGATTAGAAATGGACCTTGAGAGGTTACCGTGATTGTGATATGAAAACTAGTGTAGTTCATATTTGATGAGAAGTGGAATTGATTGTATTTATCGGAATTTTTTTTGAAATTTAATTGTTTAAATATCTGTTTAGAAATATCTATTTTGGGCTATCGGTGGAGGATAGCCATGATTGTTGTAGAAATGCATGAGACTTAGGTAAATTGAACCACATTCCTCATTTGTTGCATTGGACATTGCATTACATTCATTTTATTGGAAATGTATCTGTTTTTGAGAAATGTTTGGAAATGTATCTATTTGTGAAAAGATGAATACTTGGTGAATCTGGGTAGGGGGTATAGAACCGCGCGGTTAGGTGTCGAGCCTTCCAGTTTACTGGTAAAAATGATAGTGGTAGTGCATTAGGGCCTACTTGCAGACACTCGTCTAGAGATTCACAGAGCCTGTATTCATGTAACAGATATGGTTTAAAATGGAAATGGTTTTATATTTGTTGTTGCATCTCAGCATTGCATGCTTTATAAAAAGAGAGATAAATTATTTTATCATGAGCATGGCATGAGCATACTCCTCTTTAGTCTTGTCATGGTTCATATGTTGTGTAGTATATCTCTACTGGGCTGTGGCTCACCCTATAAGGGAAACCATTTCAGGTATAGGTGCTATGCCTCTGCCAAGGCATTGACTTGGGAGGACTCGGAGCTGA
Source organism: Camellia sinensis (assembly GCF_055761805.1). Lineage (NCBI taxonomy): Eukaryota > Viridiplantae > Streptophyta > Magnoliopsida > Ericales > Theaceae > Camellia > Camellia sinensis. The sequence goes on from NC_138965.1 coordinate 93,226,212, forward strand.
GGCTTCATTTTTGTTTTATTGTTATTTGTTGAATGTAAGCCCAGGGTTGTATTTGCGTTGAGTTGAAACCCCATCTTGTGTAACCAAGAATGTTCTTGGATAAATTTGTAAGCCTGTAGGGCACTTATTATCTGTTTGGCTTCCATTTCATACTACTTGTAAAATGTATGCTTGGGATTGGAACTGGGGCATTGAGATGTGAATAGTATGTATTTGGCATTTGGGATTTAATGAAAATGGATGTATGGAATAGTGGTGGGTTTTGTAGCATAAATAGATATACCCTGCCCAATTTTCTTGGCGTTACAATCGCCAAGGAGGAAGATATTGCTCTAATACCATGTTAAATGTATAGATGAGAAGGAGAAGAAGAAGTTGCAAAACCGAGAGAGAGAGGAGAAACAACTGCGGTATATTATTGATTAAAAAACATAGGGTTTCCCTCTTACACACAACTATTTATGCTAATAAGAATAAGACATAAAGACTAAACTACCCCTAACACTTAACAAAATACTTAATAGATCATTCATAAAAAAGATATAAAAGATATAAACGGTAAGTGTTAATTTCAAAGTTTTTTTTTTTTTAAAATATAAAATTATAGTTAATTTTTGTTCATTTGGATTTTTTTTTATGTAATATTATCTAGATAGCAAATAAAAATATATTTTATTGCCGTGTCCCTATATTTTTGAAATCATTATGTCCCGTGTCCACATCCGTATCCGTGTCTGTGTCCGCATTTGTATCTGTGTTCATGCTTCTTAGGTAGTTATTGTAAAAGATAAGCAGGAAAATACTACAAAAAATTACCCTTAATCTTTGTAAGGAAAATTTACCAGAAGAATTGACGCCCACTTTTTAAAGATGGAATAAAAATTTAAGGAATACTCATGAAATAAAGAGTTGACTGATAAATCAATTTAGAATGGTCCGAATCGTATGGTTTGGTCTGGTTTTTCAAGAGAACAGTTGGGTTTTGGTTGCAAGTAATTAACAACCATTGATTATGGTTCAGTTTTAGGATTAAGGCTCAAAAGAACTTAACTGAACTGTTCTATTTATAAGATTTGACACTTCTTATATTATTTAAAATTGCATTTATGTTGTATTTAGTATATAACAGGAAGAATTTGATGTGTCTTTTACACATTTTATAAAAGTTGGTTTGGAGAAATATTGCTAAGTTCTTAAGTATGCTTCTCAATTTTTTGGAATACTTTTATAGGTATAAACAATTTTTTTATTGAACTGAATTTTCTTAGAACCATAGAATTGAACCGAAATTGAACTATTTTTTTGTAGTTTGGTTTTGGTTCGGTTAAAAAGGCTATACAGTTCGGTTTGGTTCCTAAATTCTTAGTTCTCTTTAAAATTGAAACAAAAATCGTCCATGAACACCACTACTTGTTATCTTGGTTGGTGTTGTGCTGTGGGTGTGTTTAATATATAAATGGTTTGGAGGCAACTGAGGGGACATGTTGGCATTTGAAAATAATCATAGTTGACATCAGCAACTTTTGTTATGTATAGTTACGGATGACTCACAATGGGGAAATCTTTGTTGATGCTAAAACAAAAAAGAAAAAAAATTGGGGAAATCTTGATAATAGTTTCACATGCAAGAGAGTTTAGTGTAATTATTAAAACTACACGGAGGTCCTTGCAATTATGCAAAAACTCGGGGGAGGTCAGTGTTATTTACTCTTTTGTGTGTGTGTGTGTGTGTGTTTTAAGTAATTGGTGAACCACCAGCTTTTAGCTTGATCAGCACCTCTTGTCATTCCAAAGATGAGGTTCAAATCTTGGTTGAATTACATGTATGCCGTATGTCTTTCTTTAATTGAAATAAACATAAATAATTAGTGAGGCTGTTTTCCTGTAGGTGGAGCAAAGGGGAGCAATCAACTGCTTTGGCTACTGCTACTGATTCTACCTTGCAGGTAGCTGAAACTTAATGAAACAATTCTGAAATCTATTTTGTTTAGTTTAAGATATCAGCAACACACCTGCTGCAACATGTGGTGGGTGAAGGGAAACTACATGAAGAACAGAAAATGGCTGAGTTGTGACTAGTTGAAATGAAATAACTATATTTTGCTTCCTATCCTATCCTACTTTGGGGTTGGCATTTCTAGTGGCTTTTTGACTTATTGGCTTTTGTAAAGTGTTTGGGAAATTTCTCAGAAGTCTCTTTTTTGTGAGTGACAAAGTTGATGTGACATTTAACTTTTTAGCTGATGATGACAAACAAGCTTTTTGGCTTTTTGTTTTATTGGCTTGTGTTTTTGAGACGGTTTTTATGTTTTTGGTGGACATGTAATTTGGAATATTTGGATTGGATAGAAGTTTGAAACTGTTATCTATTTCTGAATCTGAAACCATCATTCGCTGCATTCGTAGAAACATAGTCCTTCTTTGTCTATGCAGGAACTATCTGATTGGAATAGTCGATATCACGAGAAGTTTGGATTTGTTTTTCTCATATGTGCCTCTGGGAGGAGTACCCCTGAAATACTTGCTGAGCTGAAGGTAAAGTCTTTATGGTGAAATACTTCTCCAAGCACCTCACTTGATTTAAAATGTATAGATTTCTTTTCTGACTGGCATGAGCATTACCTGAGTATGTTTATGGAGAACAAAGTAGCTTATTGGGGGGAAAACACTATGGCTGTGTTTAGACCCTGGATTTGTGGAGGGAAAAGAAAGGAACGGGAAAAGTTATGAAAAGAAAATGAAGTAGAAGTCAATTTTTTTTTTGGGTTAGTTAGGAACAGGAGAAGGAAATGAATGTATGTTTGTCAAAAAATCTATTTTTTGTAGTTACATACATAAAATGAGCATGTCTAAGTAATTCTATTTTCTTTACTGTTTCCTTTTTCCTGAATGAATCCAGGATCCTCGCAGCCTAAATAATTCTTTCTTTCCAGGAAAACAGAGCCGCATATTGAGGAGATAATATTTGGTCAAAAGTGCAGCAGAGAATGTTTATGTCATGAATTTTTTCCAATTTGCTCCCATGTTTCAATGTATTTCTAGGGAATTTAACAAGAACAGCTCCTTGGTTAAAAAGAAAGTTTAAAAATGACCCAGCAGGAAAAAGTAGCAATGTATAAAAAACTCTTTCTTAATCCATTGGTCTTAACCTATTTGATTGGCAACAATAACCTCTGACAAATATTTAATTACTCCAGGATGTTCTAGCTGTGTACTAATACATAGAGACAGTTACAAATAAGAAAAGAATTTACTCCATTGTGATACACATGAAAACAAATCCTTGGAACTCTGCATTTCTTTCGTAAATTGAATGCATCTGATGTTTATTTTTCTTTCACTCTCTATTTTACTAGTTCTCTTGAAATAATAATATTCAAATGGCCGGCTTAGGCTGATGGATGTTTTTATTTTTCCCTTGCCTGTAGCGACGTTACCAAAACAGGCCTCTAGCTGAGTTTGAGATTGCAGCCGGGGAGCAAATGAAAATAATTGAACAACGTCTTGCCAAGCTTTTTTCGACTAAAGCAGAGGGTGCTTCAACAACTAATGCTCAAGATATTGCAACAAAAGCTGGAGGTAGTGTTGCACACTATTTTATATGGACTCTTCAAAATAAATTAAATACTTATGTCGGATACCTGACAGACACTTGGACAAGGGTGTGGGATATGTGGCCAATACTTTCCATCGGACACCTATTATACCGTTTAACTGTTTTAAAATGATTAAAATGTGACACTATTTTATCTCACATAATAGATTAAAAATATAAAAATATGACTTTTTTTAACAGAGTCTGTGTACTCATAAATTTGAGGTTTGATCGGTCCAACTTCTAGATATGCTCCTGCACTTGACATTCGTATCCGAGTTCATGTAACATATTGTAATGGGTTATATGAGTTACATATGTATATACAAAATGTGACGTTCAATATTAACTTGTAGAAGATCGTGTGAGCATCATTGGAGCACATCGGACCACTTCATCTGAGGCTCCTGTGGCAAAACCAGCGGGAATTCCAGTTAGGACTCGACCGCCTATCACAACTCATGTCTTGGATGTTGCTTGTGGATCTCCTGCGTCTGGTATTGATGTACGATTAGAGATGTGGAGAGGCAATCAAGCCTGCCCAACATTTGGTGAGAATGAAACAGGCAATTGGGTGTTTCAAGGGTCTTCAACCACCGACAAAGACGGACGAAGCGGTCAGCTGATGAGTATAGTTGATGCTTTGAATCCAGGGACATACCGGATAAGTTTCAATACGGGAAAATATTCACCAGGTGGTTTCTTTCCTTTTGTCTCTATTGTGTTTGAAGTTAGGGAGTCGCAAAAGTGGGAACATTTTCATGTTCCTTTGTTGTTTTCACCGTTCTCTTTCACCACTTACCGTGGAAGCTAGAATTTGTGTCTAGTCGTTGGCAAATGAAACGTATACAATTTGCATATTTATCCATATTTATACTGTATATGTAAGTTTGGATGTGTTTGTGTTTGTTTTTTTTTTGAAAGTTCTAATGCATGGACAAAAGTACCCTTGTCTGAAAATAATTTTAATGCATGATGAAAAGTGTTGTAAGTCTGGCTTATGGAAGTACTCACATGTGGCCATGTTTGATTATCTTCACGAGTTATGAGGTTGGGTTAATAATATGGTAGTTTTTACATAATTTTAATTACAAAAAATGACATGATATTAAGAGTGGAGAAATTTTACTTACACAACATATTACCTCTTTACACTTTCTATTTGAGATAATTTTTTTTTCTTCAATTTTACCCATGTGTGAAATTACATTTAAGGACAAAAAATAAAAATTAAATAGATTTGATTATCTCTTTATACTCATTACACTTCAATACCTATTTCTTTTCTTCCTTTCTTCTTTACTACACATTTACTTTCAAAAAATGAGAATTATAATGTTTTGATTATAAAATAAAGTAATGGACGAATAAATGGTGATGAAAGACTAGCAAAAAAGTAAAATGGTGAGTTATGTTCTTTCTTTTTTATGTTTTCATTTCGTTTTTTGAAAGGGTGGTTTGACTTTTGTTCAGTTTACCAAAACCAAATAGAATCAAATAGTTTGGAATTGCACTATCGAACAAAAAATACTTATCCATTAACCCATTGTCGAATAAAAAATACTTATTCAGTAATCTATTATCGAATAAGATGTACATATCCGGTAACTCACTGCTAAACATTTTTAGTTTATTTTTTTAACATTTTTGTTTTGTTTTTTGCTTTAAAGGATTATGCTTCTATTCATTGTAGTATGGCTAGTGCATTGTTAACAGACTACAGTCACAAATTCATTACAGACACAAATTCATTACAGACGAGATTTGTTATATTTATCTGTTTACTAGTCATTTAGTACCTCTAAAAGCAAGTAATTGGATTCGTTTTCATCACCTGTGTGCTAATAGATGAGAGAAAGTATATACTACACATATTGATCAATTTTGTATGCTTACTATCAATATAGATGGATTGTGATAATATCTTAGTGTGTTTTTATAAATGTTGTATTGATCAATTTGAAAATATTTGTATTGACAAATTTTATGGAATTTTGTTACATTTTATGTTTTTATGGATGTTGGATGTTTTAAGGAAAGTGATTCTACAAACATGCGACAATAGATGGCTGGATAAATCTAATTTATTTGGCAACATGACACTAGAATAATCCAAATTATTTGGCAATGTATAACAGAACAGACCCATCATAAATTTAGAAAAAAAAATATGATGTTCTAAGGAAAGTGAATCTATAAATGTACGACAATAGATGACTGGACAAATATAGTTTGTTTAGTAAAATAATAGCGGAATAATTCAAAAGGAATAGGTGTAATGAGCAAAATTTGTAAGGGTTTTGAAAAAAGTTTCATTTGGGATTAGTTTTGGTATTATAAAGAGTTTAATGAGAATTTCAATTATTTTTTAAAAGTGTATTGAGATAATAGGTGTAAAGAGGTAACATTGTGGTATAAGTAAAATTTCTCTTAATAGTGTTATGGGATTATGAATCTTCAAATGGGTGGGATTAACATTTATATGGAAGAGTAGTATTGTTAATCCTATCTCATATATTAGATTGAGTGATGAGGTTATTATTGTCGTGATATTAGATTAAAAATATAAGATAAATTAGATTAACTCTAATCTTTCGGATTAAGTTGGAAAACTAGTACTAGTTATGTGAGAATCCGTACATGGTATTAACAAGTACTGGTTATGACAAAGTTTGGTGAAGATTTAAAATTAGTAAATGGTTGATGTAGTGATTTAATTGAAGTTATGGATGATTGTTTTTACAGAAGAAAAAATTAAAATACTCATTGATATGGTGAGTTATTTAAAATTAATAGATTGTTGTTTCTCTAATGCGTAGATTGTTTATAGAATAAAATTAATTATAATAGTTATAGTTGTTTCTGGGAAAAAAAACTTTTTAAATTTAAAGTTGATTAATTTTACTTTTGGTCAATTATGTTACAAGAAATATTGAATGTATTAGTAATTTCATCCATTGAAAAGGAATAATTTGATAAGTTGGATTATGCAAGATTAGCAATTTTACATCTAAAAACGCAAGAAATGGAGATGTTTAAGTGATATTTTATTACAGTTTATTCACTTTTTATTTGATGCTCGAGCTTGGATTATTTTGATCCTTTTCTTACTGTAAAATTTGGTATATTTTAAGTATATTTTAATAGTTATATATGTAAGTAGCATGTACAAATATATATATATATATATATATATATATATTTTAAAAACATAAGAAAGGTATCATATCAATAGCTCACTTTAAATCCCGAAAATGTAGCCATCCCTACTCATTAAGAACTCTAATAGACATTCATTATTTGGGGTGGATAAATGTCAGGTGGTGCTATGCCGTGTCGACACTATATAGTAAGAGTACACGTGTCATCCCAAGCCCCACCCACTTAGCCAATTATAAAATTAAAAAAAAAAATAAATGAGTTATGAATATGATCTTTTAAAAAGTTTATTAATTTAAGTTCTAAAAAGAAATATATATATTGGGGTTTTTTTTTAGGGTCTCTGGTATTAAGATTTTATAACATAAAAGATATCAAATATTTCCATAATTTCTAAGGTCCCTCAATTTGATCCAGAGAAATTTCATTCAGAGAATTTCATTCAGAGAATTTCTCTGGACTTCCCAGAGAAATTTCTCTCTAGAGAAATTCCCATCCAGAGAAATTTCTCTGGACCTCTGAGAGAATTTCTCTCCAAAGAACAAATTTCTCTAAGTTTGTTTTATTGAAATTTCACTGAGTTGTCTCAGTAAATTTCACTGAGTGTACTAAACAAACAAAACAAACAAACGAACAGTATAAATACATACATATGACTTCACCAATTTTACTCAATTAAAGACAGAGAAAATTAAACAAATTTTTCTGAGTTTGTTTTTTTGAAATTTCACTGAGTTGTCTCAGTAAATTTCACTGGGTTTGATCCTTTTCCTCAAAACCTCATTCCCCTATTTCAATCTATCAACAGTCACATCACCACACTACAAAATCCCTTTGATCAGCTGCCTTGACCCTGTCGCAATCAGCTTTGCCGCAATCCCACTATAATCCTCCACATTTGGCGCCAACGTGGTCCAGTACGCAGCACACTGCTTCTCCATCAGCTTTTTCTTCTTCTCCGACTCCAAATCCTCCGGTGCAATCTCCTTCACAATCGTTACATCCAACACCTCCGATTTCTTCTCTTTCTCTGACACCATTTGTACCGAAAAGCTACTGTAATGCTCCAAAACTTCATCAAACTCTTTCAACAAACCTTCTTGCCCCTTGGACGCAATCGTTAGCCCGTAATTCAACAAATTATTCGGATCAATCACCGATCCCTTCTTTCCACTGCCCTCATCATTGCTCGAATCCGAATCCGAATCCGAATCTAAATCTTCTACTTTTGGAGCACGGAGAGAGAAGAAGTAATGCAATTCATCCAGTTTAACCGCAACCTCATCTTTACCCAGTGGCCATTGGATCTCGTCAGCAATGTGGCCATTGGCGGTGGAACACGAGGAGGAATGAAAGGTGTAGACTGCTGCTTTAGAGAGAGAACATTTTAGAGAGAAAAAGAGACGCAGAGATGATAGAGAGAGGAGAATATGTGAATTTAGCAGAAGAAGACAGAGTTTAGACAGAGAGAAAAAAAAAATAAGGATTGACTTGAGAGAGTTAATTTTCTCTGTGATATATTGGTGTGGAAGTTGAGAGACCTTAGACATTATAATATAATATTGTGGATCTCTTCCATTGCTAAAAATGGAAAAGAGACCTTAGACTAATTTTTCTTATATATATATATATATATATATATATATATATATATATGTATTTTTTTTCTTTATTATCTTTCTAGATTATTTTGTAATTAAATAATATAAAAATTAAAATTAAAATTTTATAAATGGTCAAGTTAAACTAAAACTCTTTATTCTAAGTCAAACTCGAAAATTCAATAAATTAAAAATTTTAGGTCAGCCTAGATCTATGAATTAAATATTTCTTTTAAGAATAATGCTTGGACCCCCTTTTGGGGGTCATCCCCTCACCCTCTTTGCCACGTGGCGGGTGGTGATTGTAGGAGCAGGAAAAAAAAAAAGAAAAAGAAAAAGAAAATGTAACCAATGAGAGAGAGAGAGGGGGTCAAAGAGAGAGAGAGAGGGGGTCAAAGGGGTGGAGGGAAAAGGGGGATGAATCATTGTTGTTCTTTTAAACCTTAAAATATCAAACTGGGACAAGCCGTCCCTTTCATTATCATTATTTTGTATTCTTATTATTAAGATAGAATCATTAGTGTGCAATAATTCTATAAACAACAATACTAGAGGACCACAATTTTTGTGACCATAATAGTTCAAAACTGTCAAAACGACGTGGTTTTAACAATTTTAAGCCATTATGATCACAAAAATTGTGACCTCAAATATTTTTCTTCTATAAAAATTCCAAAGTTCTATTCCACTACCATCTCTCTCTATATATTATTCTTATCATGGAACTTTATTATCGATTTTTATTTTCATGCAAAGCATAGAAATATATATATATATACATATAATTGTTTGATGCATACAAAAGACTCCCCCAAAACTCTCTTCTCACTCCTCTGTCTCTCAAAACTCTCATCTCTCTCTTCTATCCTCTCGCTGACGACGCCGAACCACCAAAGCCTTTTCTCTCTCAAACTCGAGTAAGGATTTTCTAGGGTTTTTTTTTCTTAAAATTTTTTAGAGTGGTGCATTGTGTGGTTAAGATTTAATGACAAGTCACATTAATTTTTTAGCATTAAATCTCAACCATACAATACACCACTTTAAAAAAGTTTAAGAAAAAAAAACTTTAGATAATCCTTGGTGCTCAAACTCTCCTCTGTCCCTCTCCTCTTTCATACTCACCCCAAATCAATTTCACCTCAGCTGTGGCAAAAACACTTGTAAATACAAGAATCCAATAAAAAAGAAAAATAATTGATGCATTAAAGAATAACCATATCTACAAAGCTGGATTCAGATCTCTCCATTGAACTACATCTACAGTTTTCCAGATCTGGTTCGAAATGGTTGGGTCGATGGCTGGGTTGTGACGGCGATGGCTAGAGGTGATGGGCCAGTAGGGACGACGACGTGGCTGGGTCGCGATGGAGCATGGGGAAAATAAATAAATAAATACAACATTATTTATAGAATGATATTATATATACTAATTTTTTTGGTCAATAAAAAAAAAGTTTTATTGATGAAAAAAAATATATAGAGTATGAAAAAGACTGTCAATAAAGCGGAGAGTATATTATATATATTAATTAATGTATTAATTAGTATATTAATAGATGATGTGATATAATTTTAGAACTTTTGAGTATTTATAATTTGTATAATAAGTGGACTCAGTAATAATGATATAACATTAATTAATATACTAATATATATATTAATTGATACACGTAATACCATCATTATTTATATTAAATAAATAAGCACATTAGATAGATAGGCAGTGCCACCCTGGGCATGGGCCAACAAGGCCATGGCCTAGGGCCCTTCAAAATAGGCTAAAAAAAGGGGCTATTTTATTATGGTTTAGTGTAATATATTAAGTATATTTTAAGTTTAAAAAAAATTAAAAAATGTTCAAATTAATTTAAAATAAATTGACCCATTAAAAAATTGAAAGGTCCATTCAAGAAAATTGACATTGTTATCCATTGAAAATAGACAAAAAAAATGGTCATTTTACTATAATTTATTGTAATATATTAGGTATATTTTAAATAAAGAAAAATTAAGGAAGACCCAAAACTAATTTAAAATAAATTGACTCATTAAAAAATTGAAAGCCCTATTTAAAATAATTAGCATTGTTATCCATTGAAAATGATTTTACAAAAAAACTAGATTATGCAAGTATGATTGATTTATTTGTTACTAAAAATGCAAGAAGAGTGAGAATCAAACGACACTTATTAATTGTTGTAATGTAATACTAAATATTTTTTGTGATTTTGATACAAATTTTGTCTTTTAACTTTATTCTTTTTTTTCATTTTTTTCATTCAATAAAAAAAATATATGAAAAGTCACAAAAATTTATTAGTTAATTATTGACTCTAGACTCTAAAAATCTCAGGGCCGGGCGTGTAGATAGGTCTGGTGGGGCAGCCTTATTTTTGTCTGTATGTTAAATAATAATGTGCTGGGTCCAACTGTCTCACGTGGATAAATTTCAAGACAGACCTTATAAACAACAACAAATTAATAGAGAAGAGGTCCATGGGCAGTTGTGGAAGTAAGAGGCCAAAATGCAAGCCAGCATCAGTAAATTAAACGAAACAAAAGGACAAAATCGAGAAAAGAAAAAGCAAGCGTCAAGCGCTGCTTATTATATATATATATATAGATATATTTTATCTAAGGAACTTTTCACGCAGTATTCCATCGACATGAACAAGTCACCTTACAATTGAAGCTACCTTGTCAAACCAAACAACATGCTTATTCCTTAATACTATGCTGTACTATGAAATGGTAAATCCTAGTTTTATGATTTGTTCATATATACAGTGAGAGTCAGAATTTTAACTTAGTAGGGGCAACATTGAGTTAAGGTTGTAGTGATCTTTCACAATGTAAATAATTTTATGAATTATGTTATAGTGAAACCAATGAATTATAATCATAATGAAAATCGATACACCATATAATTAATATAAATAAATATTTTCAAGATAAGAGAGAAAAATCATAAATAAATAACATGAAAAATACAATCAATAATCAGATTGAGATATTTGAACCTCTAACCTCATAATGAAAATGCAAGAATTCTGACTAATAGATTAACCATGTTGGTTTTGCAAAGATTTCGTCAAAAATAAAAAACAAAAACAAAAATAGAAGATGAGATACAAAAAATTGTGACATACTTTGAATTTTAAAATTAATTATTTTTCAAATAGGGGTAAAAACACAATTTTCAAAAATTTGGGGGGAGGGGGGAGGCACGTAACTCTCCTGGTCCCAATGTGCCTTCGCCCCTATATATATATATATATATATAAAGAAGTGTTTATTTGTTTTAGGCTTTTTAGATAATTTGGTCATTTTCTTGGATTTCTTGATAAATTTGTGTGTTTTTTATTTTAATGACTTTAGTCTCACGTATGGCTCAATGATTACATTTGAAGAAAATTATTTTATTATCCTTCATACTTTGAGAATATTACAATTCACATTTGTTTGTTTTGCCTATTGTAATTTTCTGGTTATGGAGGTCCTTTATAACATTTGGATGTTTTAGTTATATAGAATTTATTACTTGCCTTTTGCACTATAAGACATGGGATTTTGTAAAATATCAATAGTCAAAGTAAGTTTGAATTTCTCTCAAATTAAAATATAAACTTGGGAGAATTTGAGAGATTTGTGAAGTTCATCACATGTACCATTTTGATAAATTAATATCAATCGCAACATTTTTTTTTTTATCACATTTGTTTTCAAAAAATAGACAACTGTATTTTTTTTAAAATAGACCACTATTTTTTTAAGAGACAAACACAATAAAATAAAAAAACTATAATTGTTGGATTAATCTAATTTTTTTATGAATGTTATATACAAAGAGTCTTACAAAATAAACGGTTTAAATTATTAAAACAGAACTTGTGGTTAGCTCTATGATCCCTTTAAGTTCTCTCAAGATTAGATTTGAAGGTAAAAGAAACTAAAAGTAATTACATATTTTTATTCTATCAGAAGAACAACTTCAATTATAGAAGTGTCAAAGGCATTTTTTAACTACAGTGTTAAAAAAAAAATATTATTATTTGAGAATAATCTTTAGAGAGGTTATTTTGTGGTTTACGAGTAATACTCTACACTGCTTATTATTTGACAATTGTCAAATTATTTCTCAATATTCTAATAAGAAGTATTGAATCTCACAATTTTAATCAATAATATCAGGTATAGACACAATGTGAACTTACTCCTAGAGCACAACATAATTTTTCATAGTCTTTGTAATGGCAAGGACTAAAAGTACCATAGTGTCCAAGGCTTTGTTTGATTTGATTTTTAAAGTCTGTTTTTAGAAACAAAAAAAAATTGTAAAAAACTAAAATTTATTTTGGTGATGAAAAAAATTAAAAACATTCATCATTTTCATATAATTTTACTTTAGGGGGAGGGCTCTTGGAAATTATGTAAGAAAATTGGGTTAATCTTAATTAGCTTAATAGTGCAAATGTTGTGGTTTTTTTTTTTTTGGTAAATTACAAATACATCCTTTAAGGTTTGCTTCAAATATAAATTGTCCATTGTGGTTCTGAAAATTATATTACGTCCTTTGAAATTTTAAATTTCATAATAAATAGTTCACTTTTTTAATAAATTATCAGGTTAATTAACAATTTTAATAATGACAGAAATTTATTTCAATTAATAATCCAGGTAATTTTATTATTGTATAGGAGAACAGTTAGAAAATTTATTTTTTTAATTAATTCTGTTAAATGAAAAATTCTAACAAGGGTGTATATGTAATTTTTCAAACCATAAAAAGGTAATCTGTATTTTAAGCAAATATCAAGGGGTGTATTTGTAAATTATCCTTTAAAAAAAATGATGCTAGAGTGATTATTTGTATGGTATCTTCAATTTTTGTATAATTAAATACCAGTCAGATAAAAAAAAATTCAAAATTACTTTACAAAATCAGAACTCGTAGCTAAAGTTATAATAAAGGCACATAATCATTCAATTCTGTCTCATTCTAATTAACCAAATACAACATAAGAGTTCATAAAAAAATATCACAGGTAAAATAAAATGATATATAAATATATAAAATATATTCCACTATATATCTTAAGAATAGGTTTGGTTGAGAAAGCTCGTCTTTTGTTGCTTATTTTGCCTTTAGTTTCTTTTAGAATTTTCTATTTTGTCCTTTATGTTGTGTTTGACTGAGGGATTTGGGAAGGGATTTAGAAAGAAAAATGGAAAAAGTGTGTGAAACTAGGTAAAATATAAATATATTTTATTCACATTTCACATACCTTTTATATTTTTTTTTCTAAATCTCTCGTCAAATCTCCCAACCAAATACAATATTAGTTTGTGAATTAATTTTGGTGGTGGGCTTTTGGAAATTATATAAGAAATTTTGATTAATTATAATTAGGCTAATAGTTCAAAAGGAGAGATTTTTTTGAGGTTTTTTTTCCCCCCTTATTTTTTAAAGGTGATTTTAGTGTGATTATTTGTATGGTTGTTATACTTGCACCTTTTGACTATTGTATCTTTAATTTTTGTACAATTAAATACTAGTTATCTAAAAATAAAAGAGTAAATTGTTGAAAAGCCCAGTTAAGGAAGGTATAAGCCATTAGGTCCAGTGAATATTTTTTGTTGGTGAAATACTTTAGTGAGAAGTCTTTTGGTTTTTTTTGAAGGATATTTTGGTTCAAATTTTATCCCTTAATTTATTTGTTGACTTTTTTTAATCTGTTTGTTGACTATCTGTTCAAAAATTTTCATATCTGTTCAAATTTTTTCCCTTAAATGTTCAATTTTTTTACCTTATCCATTCATTTTTTTTGATTATCCGTTCAAATTAATATCTATCTGTTGAATTTTCTTTCCTTTTCTTTTCTGGAGAACCAAATAGGGGATTATGAAGAAAAAGAAAAAGATTTTCCAGCTAGAGTTACTGAACCAGGGTTCATCATCAACAACAACAACACAAAAATAATCAGTTTACTATCTGTTGAAAACAATCTGTTTTATCTACTGAAAACAGTCTGTTTATGTCAAAAAAATTATTTATCTGTTACAATCATCATTGTTGTTATCATTATCAACAACAACAACAAATCTAAACAGATAACAACACACACAAAAAATAAAAAAGAAAAAAGAAGAAAAAAGAGACAGATATAGAGAAGAGAGAAGATTTTCGCCTGCCAAGTATTTTATATTTTCGATCCAAGATCCACTTTTATCAAGTATTTAACAAATCTAAATAAAATAGATGGTTTTCAATAATTTCATAGCACACGATCAATCACAATGACAATATGGTTTTGTTCACTCTCCTCTTCAATCATTTTCAGATCCGTCGTAGAGTCGTCGTCAAAGCTCTCCGGTGGCAGATGTCGATCTCTCACCCTAGATCTTTATCTAGATCTTGAAAACCCTATATCTGGGTTAGGGCATTAGGAGAGGAAGAAGAAGAAGCACGACGAAAGATGGTGGCGATGAAGATGATGGTTTACAATTGAGCGGAGGCATAGGGTTTGTAAGAAGGCAAAGTTGGCAAATTCAAGAAAACCATACCTGAAGGCGCTGTAATCGACTTATAACGATTTTGGTTTAGACCCAACCCATTTCTTGCTTTTGAATCTAGGAATCCATGTCCTCAACTATTGTTCATTTCATTTTCATCTTGTACTAGTTGAGTTTGACTATTTGAGAGTTATAGTTGTGTTTGAAATAGGTTGGGAGTTATTTTTTCAAAAGAGTTGTTGCCTAGATTTTTTCCTGTTTGCTCGAGCGGTCTTTCTTGTGTTTGAGGGATTTTTTACAATCTGCAAAATTACTAGAAGTGAGGTATTTTTGCTCAAGCGGTCTTTCTTGTGATCGAGCAGCCTTTTGCGGGTTTAAACTTTTGAGAGGGGGTCTTTGTGCGTTCGAGCGGTGTCACTTATTTTGTGTTTGACACTCGAGTGGTGTTTTGGTAGCTCGAGCGGTCTGCACATATATCTGTCCGAGAAAATGTTTTCTGAGTCACTTTTTTATTTATCTCTCTCTCTCTCTCTCTAAACATTTCAAAAACTCTAGTTCTTCACTATGTCTCTCTAGTTCTAGTATTCAAGCTCTAAATACTCCCAATCTATTGATTTCTTTACTCTAACCCCTTGGAGAAAAAGGTAGAGCATATCTAGAGCTTTGTTTTAATCGGAGGAGTTATCGTTTTTGGCTCCGCAAAAATTCAACCCTTGCTCTCTCTTGTCTTCTAATCTTGAGGTAGGGATTTCTTGTCATGACCCAAACCTGTCCCTAGAAGTTTGGTTCATAACCGACCAATAATCACTTGATTACCTATGGCCTCATACAAACATACAAAATAATTATAATAATGGGGTCATAAGCGGAAGCATATCACAAATGAAGAAGTCCATTGAGCTATATTCAAAACCCTAACTCTTTTAAGTGTTGAATCCTTAAATTCCTCTTGATTTCAAACAAAAGATGAGTTATATACAAAGATTCTAGGTCGATTTTCATACCTTAGCTCAAATCTAGGAGTTTCCTTTTGAATCTATTCCAAATCCCTAGTTTTTCTTCTTCCTCTCTCTCTCTAACTCTCTCTAGCAAATGCTCTCCACAAAGATGAACTCAAGATAGATAGATACGTATATAATGTAGGCCAATTAACTTAATTAAATCATTATGAATCGTAATTTTACAAACTTTTACAGTAGGCTCTAAAAATCATGCTAAATATAGATATGAAGTCGGTTTTGGTTTGGCACCTCTAAGGCATTTAATTTCCATTCAAAGTCATGATTGTAATAGATATCTGTACATCCAACAGATAGAATTCTAAATTACATAATTCACACACTTAAACTTCCAAATTCATATCAAACACATAATCACATGCATAATTAAGCATAATATGAGCTGGGTTATCCATTTCTTACCTGAATTATTTGTCTATTAATAGAATCTAGTTATTTGGGGATTTTGAGTTAAACCTAGGGTTTGGTTTTGAATTGAAAAAAAGGGGTCTTCAAATGGGTTTTTGAGAAATATTGTGGGGATGTGTTTATGATTAAGATATGTTAAAATGGTGAATTTCTTTACTTAAAATTGATTTTGAAAGAAAATGGGGTTTTGTTCCAAAATCATAGATATTGGTTTGTGAAAGAGAATGGAAATGATGTTGGGTTTTGTAAGGATGGAACAATGTATATGTTGATGATGATGGTAGAGTTGAATATTTAATATCACTCTCACTTTGAAATGATGAGATTATATCTTTTGTTGGAAATTATCTATTGTATAGAAATATTTATTTTAGGCTATCAGTGGATGATAGTTTTGACTGTTGTAGAAATTACATGAGAATTAGGTGAATTAAAACTAATTACTCATACATCTTGCATTGAGTATCGTTTCATACTTACGTATTGAAGATGAATTGCTTTGAGAAAAATGGATGAATACCTTGGTGAATTTGGTTAGAGGAGGTGTGGTTGTGGTTATTATGTTGGCCTGTGTGTCATTGGTGAAAGTCTAGAAACCCACGCGGTTAGGTACTGATCCTTCTAGTTAGTACCGGTAAAATGACTTTGGTAGTGCTTGTATAGCCTATTGGCAGACATGTACCTAGAAATTCCCAGTATTTTGTATCCATTGCTTTGTTTTCTAATATAAAAGGTTATTTTCATGAATTGATATATAATCTGGCATTACATTGTGCTGAGATGGAAATGTGAAATGTTTGACAAATGGTATGCATGCGCATTCACCTTATGGCTTTGTTAAGATTCATATATTGCGTTAAAGTATCTCTATTGGGCTTTGGCTCATCCTATGTGGAAAATAACTTTCAAGTGCTAATGATATACCTTTACCAAGGACATAGATGGGAGGACTTGGAGCTAAGAGTTTCTTTTGTTTTATTTGATATAATTATTTTTGTATAAGTTTTGGGCTTTAATTCTATTGAGTTGAACTCATTTTGCTGTATCCAAGTATTGACTTGGAAAGATGTCGCCATTAGGACATATAATTACGTGATCTTACTTAAATTTTAATTAATGTATCCATGTTATATGCTATAGATTCAGGATTAAAGATTTAGGAATGTATACATGCATATGTCATCTTTTGTATCATCAAGTTTATAAATGGAATATAAGATATGATGTTATTAATCAATTGCAAGGACTATTATGAGATGTGCTATTATTATTATTTCGGGGCGTTACGTGACCACTGCGAAGTTGATAGGCAATGCCAATAGCTCGTCTCTGTCGTTCTTCGACACGTTTCCGGTGGACAGAGGCAATTTCTCTCCGCCTAGGGTATGGTGGCTTCGATCGCAAGATGCATCGCTGAAAACCACCGTGATGAAGATCTAAAAGTCGCAGCAGAGGATAAACAATGTCGCAGTCGAACAACCGCCGTGGTGGTTGCAGCAATTCGGTGGCCGCGACAGAGGAGGAAGGAGGCGATGGTGTGGTGTTAAGAGAGAGTAAATGAGATGGGGAGAGAGAGAGAGAGAGTGAATGTTAGGGTTTTAGTGAAATGATACTGTGTATGTGATATATATAAGGAGGGGCATTTTGGTCATCTTACTTGAGTTTGTTCTTTTGAACAAGGTGTTTGAGACCATAGACCTTTAGTCGAAGAAAATTAAAATTTGGATTTATGAACAAAGCACCCAAAAAAAAATTTCCAAAATTACTTTACACTATGTTTGGGAATTTAAGAGAGAAAAAGAAGAAGAAAGGATTACTTAAGTTATAAGAGAAAAGAAAAGAAAAGAAATGATTATGATTTCTCTCATTCTTGTTTAGACAAGTAAGAAATAAAATAAAAGAAATGATTGTGATTTCTCTCCTTCTTATTTGGTTAGATTTCATAAGAGAAAAGAAAAGAAATTATTTTATGTTATATTATCAAAATAACCTTTTTATATTTTCAATCATTTTATTTCTTTTTATTTTATAGAGACAAAATTAGTATTATGAAAGTATTGATTTCTTTTCTCTCTCAATCTCTCAACTTTTGGAAAGATTGAAAATGAGGGTTATAAGAGAAATGAGTTTCTCTCAATTTCTCTCTATTTCTTCTCATTTCTCTCTACTTAAGTTTTCCAAACAAGTAAGTGAAATATATATCTCTTCATTTCTCTCTAAATCACTCAATCCAAACATAGCGTTAGAGAATCTAGACTCATAATAAAACTCTTAAATATGTATCCAAATTTTATTTTATTTTTTTTAATTGTAACTTTTATCAGTATTTTAACTATTCAAGTTTGGTTTAAATTTTTTTTTAGGAATTTTATAATTTGTTCAAATTTGGTTCATTTTACTTTGTTATGTTACCAAACTAATGAGCAATTAATAGTTCAATGTAACATTTTCTCGGCCGGTGTGGGCATGGGGAGATGGGAGTTACAGCAGCCTAGCGGTAGCATGAGCTAGCAGCTGAGGCGTGGGGCTTTGGGAGTTGTAGCAGCAGGTGGAGTGGGTCTTGGCAGAGGCGTGGTCTGTTGCTTTGTTTTGGTGGGTTGACTAGATTAGACTAGATTTTGTTTTGGGTGGTTAGGGCTGCTGGGGTGTTGTTTAGTTTCTGTTTAGTTTGTTTTGGGGGTTTTGGTGGGATGATTATGTGGGGATTCAAGTAGTTTAATTTTTCAGTTAAATTCTTTTTAACTTGGTTGTTTAAAAAATTGAGAGGCTTAGGAGTTGGTTGTATGGGTGCGAGTAGCAGTAGTAGGGGTATTTTTATACTTCTGAATCTCTCTCGATGCATGTCATCTTCCTGTACCTTTAATTTCATGCTGTTAAATGAAATTTTTCTTTGCCAATCAAAAAAAATATGTCAAATAATTTCGCTTTTAACTCTAGCATGGTTGAATTTTTGATAAAATAAAAAATCATACAAACAAGATCAAAGAATTCACGGGTAAGTTGCCTATTTAGTTATGACAATATTTTAGTTATGACTCATAAAATCTTTAGTTATGTCTCATGTAGTGTTTGCTTATAATTTTTTTTTTTAGTTATAATTCAAAAAATATAAAGTTATGCTATTTTTTTTAATTATAAGACGCATATAGTAAATACTATTTGAGTAGTGTGTATTATAATTTTTTCTTCATATATATATATATATATTATCTAATAAACTCTAACAAACTTTTCATGTGATGCATAAAAATATATATATATATATATATATTTTATCTGAGGAACTTTTCATGCAGTATTCCATCGACATGAACAAGTCACCTCGCAAGACATGAACAACTCACTTTACAATTGAAGCTACCTCGTCAAACCAAACAACATGCTTATTCCTCAATATATGTTGTACAATGAAATGGAAAATCCTAAATCTATGATTTGTTAGGGGTGTTTGGCAAGAGTGTTTTTTTTTAATATTTTGGGTTAAAATCTACAAAAAAAAAAAGAAGAAGATAAAATTGGTTAAAATAGTTAATCAGACAAAATATCACACCAAACCTATAATCATTTCACTTTTTTTTTTCCACCAATATCACATCTAATTACAAAAAAATCCAATTATCTTTCCAAATACACAAACTTTAATCTATTAAAATAGCCAAAAACTATTTTATAGAGGTAGTATTATTGGACTGAGAAAGACAGCTTGCTTTTAAAGGGTTTAGAGAGGATGTAGAAACCAATCAATTTCATAGGGGAAATGTTATATACCATATGCACCATATTAGAAAAATGTGTAATTTTATTACAAAATTTTGTAATATTAATTATAAAATGTATAATTTTATCACAAATTAGCATAATAAAATATATAAAATTTTGTGATTGATGTTGCAAAAATTTGTAACTTAATTATGACATTTTTTATTACACTAATTTGTGAAAAAAATTATACATTTTATAATTGATGATACAAAATTTTATAGTAAAATTACATAATCTGTAGTAGGGTGGTGCACGCCATAACATTTCCCTTTCATCCGCCGAAATATTGACAATTTCGTCAAGAAATGGCTGCATTTACCATTTCAACATGCTGTTGGCTGTTTATTATAAAGAATTAAGAATATAGACTCATTCCGGTGCATATTAATTGGTGTCGGGAGGGCTATTAGGCTGGCCTTAAAGTCTCTCTTTCCATCTTCCAAAAACATCTATAAAAGCAGTTCTAAGTGGTTACTTATTTCCCATCTCATCAAATCTTTCAACTCTCAAAAGAAGATTGCTTCATTCTCAACAACAAGAAGATTTTTAGTTTCCAAAATGGCATCACAATTTGCTTTGTTATTAGGACTATTGGCTATAACTTGTTCGGTTGCTTTTGCATCTGACAATAATCCTCTTCAAGACTTCTGTGTTGCAGACAACAGTAGCTCAGGTTCTATGTTCTTCATATATACTTTCTAGTTTATTTGGTTCTATTTTCTATTTTTTTTTTCTGTTTTTTATTTTTATTTTCTTGAAAAATGTAGAAAATTGTTTGACGAACAGCTTTTGAATTATTTATTTATTTTTGAAAATAGTTCACTATTTAGGAAACACCAAAGTTTATTTTTAATTTTTGAAAATAGTTTTTGCATAAAAATGAAAAACACGAAAAAGAAGATTTTAATTATTAAAAAAAAAACCAAACCAATTTATTTGTATACACATCTTATAATAATCTACTTATTGAGTTTTATGGGCCTTAAATCTTTTATTTTTTGTGGTTGTAGTGCTAGTGAATGGTTTGGTGTGCAAGGATCCGAAGCTTGTAGAAGCCAATGATTTCTTGTTTAGAGGGCTACGCTTAGCAGGCAATACATCGAATGCAGTTGGATCGAAGGTGAATTTAGTAAATGTTGAACAATTTCCAGCGCTTAACACTCTTGGCATTTCCATGGCCCGCGTAGACTACGCACCATTGGGCATCAACCCTCCCCACATACATCCTCGGGCCACTGAAATTTTGACTGTCATTGAAGGGAGCCTACAAGTAGGGTTTGTCACCTCTAACCCAGAAAATCGTTTCATCACAAAGCTACTTCAGGAGGGCGATGTGTTTGTATTCCCGATGGGTCTTATCCATTTTCAGCGTAATGTTGGACATGGTAATGCAATAGCCATTTCAGCACTTAGTAGCCAAAATCCTGGTATTATTACCATTGCAAATGCTGTCTTTGGGTCAAAACCTGCAATCTCCAGTGATCTTCTCTCAAAGGCTTTCCAAGTGGATAAAAATATAATTGTTCGTATGGAGTCTCAATTCTAAACATTCATTCCAAAGCAACAAATCAAAAAGAATGTCTAGGCCAATTGTTTCAAGATTTTAGAATTTTTATATTTTACTTTATTGTTCAGCTAGTTGATTTGTTATTCTTTGATTGATTTTTCCAAATATAAATAAAAGAATGTAATAAGTTTGTAAACTTCTTTACTTTTACAGCGTAGAATATTCTGAGTTTGTTAAATGTTTCATTGTTTTTAGTGTATATCAAGATTTGATATATCTGGTTATTATTATTATTTCCTTTGAGAAAGAAGTTCATTGCCATCAAAATATGCATGTATGTTATCATTCAAGTCGTTGATAAGATAGTTCTATATAGTAACACCATAGCGTGATATGACCTTAAATTGGGGGTGAAGTTCAAATGACGTGTCCATATGTGTTAGAAATTTTATTTGATGAGTCAAGGTTAGTGTAGCAAAAAAGAAGGGGGAAAAAAAAAAAAAAAAAGGGAAAAAAAAACCTTTAGAAAATGATAATTTCTTACAAGTTATTAGAAAATATATATAGATTGATATCAATGATTTCTTAATACTTATCTCAATTGTTTCGTACAATTTTTTTGTTCCATAATAAGGAACTGTTATTTTAAGAATTTTATAAGTTGATAAAACATCTACTGAACTTTGTTCCATAATAAGGAACTGTTATTAAACTAGTGAACTCTGTGTTTAAAAATAAGATAATGACTTATACAATAAAAGTCTAAAATAATTTCAAAGTCTAAATTATTTTTTGGAAATCAGAAAACTATTTTGTAACAGAATAATATTAAAGAGAATGTGACTCTTTTTATTCAATACAAGATAGAATTACAGACTTGTATTTATAGAGAAACAATAACTACCTTCTAACCTCCTAACCTAACCATAACTGCAATCTAACTCTAGTTCTAACAAACTAACTATTAAAATAACAACTTGCAACCTTTAGTTGAGCTGGACGACTATAAGCTGTTGCAGAGCTTTAGTGCTGCTGGTGCAGCTGTTGCAGAGTCAGCTTGAGCCTCATCCTGAGCATTATGCTTAACAGTCCCCCGCAAACTGAGAGAAGTGGGAAACACCTGAAGTTTGCCCTGAAGGTATTGAAATCTGGAAACTGAGAGAGGCTTTGTGAGAATATCGGCAATTTGGTCAGTTGACGCAATATGACAAATAGCAAGTTTCTTGGCAGCAACTTTCTCACGAACAAAATGATAATCAACTTCAATATGCTTAGTTCTAGCATGGAAGACTGGATTGTGAGCCAAGGCAATTGCAGACAAGTTATCACACCATAGGGTAGGAACAGCCACAGAGACATGAAGTTCAGCTAGAAGCATGCCAAGCCAACTCAACTCAGCAGATACCTGAGCTAAAGCACGATATTCTGCCTCAGATGAAGATCGAGAAACTGTTGGTTGCTTTTTAGCACACCAAGAGATGAGATTGGGACCAAGAAACACACAGTAACCTGTGGTGGATCGTCTATCAAGAGCACTGCCAGCCCAATCAGAGTCTGAAAAAGCATTGAGAACAAGAGGGCCAGAGGTGAAAAGCAAGCCATGACTTAAGGTACCCTTGAGATATCTGAGGAGCCGTTTAACAGCAGAAAAATGACTATTCAAAGGGTTTTGTAAAAATTGACACAGATAATTAACTGTAAAGCTGAGATCAGGTCTGGTAAGTGTAAGATATTGGAGAGCACCCACGAGGCTTCTATAAAGACTAGGGTGAGAAAAAGAAGAGTCCATCTCAGGAAGAACAACCTTAGTAGCCATGGGAGAAGAATATGGTTTACAATCACTCATGCCTGCCTTTGCAAGAATTTCAGAAGCATATTTTGGCTGAGACAAAATGTAACCTGAAGGAGAAGAAGTAACAGAGATACCAAGAAAATAGTTGAGTAAACCCAACTCTTTCATGGAAAAAACTGAGTGCATATGTTGAACAAGAGTAGAGATATAGAGAGGATCACTCCCAGTAAGAAGGATGTCATCTACATAAACAAGTAGAACAGTAATGGAAGTAGAGGTGTGTTTGACAAACAAAGAGGAGTCACAATGACTAGGAACAAAATCATGAGAAAGAAGAAAAGAAGAGAAAGTGGAGAACCAAGCTCGAGGAGCTTGTTTTAAGCCATAGAGGGCCTTGTGCAATTTACAAACAAGGGATGGATGGTTAGCATCAATAAAACCTTGAGGTTGATGCATATAAACTTCCTCTTCAAGAATGCCATGAAGAAAGGCATTTGAAATGTCAAGTTGCTTAATAGGCCAATGAAAATGAAGGGCTAGACATAAGAGAACTCTGATGGTAGGTTGTTTAGCTACAGGACTAAATGTTTCATGATAGTCTACACCCTCAGTTTGAAGAAAGCCTTTAGCAACAAGTCTAGCTTTGTGTCTTGCAATAGAACCATCTGAGTTTTTCTTGAGTCTAAATACCCACTTGCAGCCAATAGCTTGTTTATCAGGAGGAAGAGTCACTAAAGACCAAGTACCTTGGTTTTGAAGAGCTTGATATTCATCTAACATAGCAGCTTGCCAAGCTGGAGACTGAGCAGCTGCTTGATAATTCAGTGGCTCAGTAGAAGCTGCAGAGTCTGTAGAAGCAAGAAGACAAAGGGAAGAAGAGGAAGCAACATGATTCTTACTCTTGGACCTAGTGATCATAGGATGAGGAGGAGGATGAGAAGAAGAGATTGGAGGAAGATCAATGTAGAGAGATGAAATAGGCAATTGAGAAGAAGGAGGAGCAGACAGAAGTGATGAAGGGGCTACAGATGAAGGAGAAGCTGAAGGAGAAGCTGATGGAGACAAAGAAGGAACAGCCGCAGAAGTAGGAAGAGTTGCTGCAGACAGAGTAGGTGTGGCTGTTGCAGATATAGAAGAAGCCTCTGCAGCCAGAGGAGATATGACTGTAGATTTAGGAGGAAGTGATGTCCAGAAAAAATTAATTAAAGAAGGAAGAGTAGGAACAGATGAGGAGATAGATGAAGGAAAGCTAGAGGAAGATTGTTTAAAAGGAAAAAGAGATTCATCAAACACAACATGTCTAGACACATAGATCTTTTGAGTAAGAGGGTCAAGACATCTATAGCCCTTAGTAGATGGTTGATAGCCAAGAAAGATGCAGGGAATAGATTTTGGTTGGAGCTTATGAGAAGAATAAGGCTTTAACCAAGGATAACACCTACAACCAAAAACTCTTAAGAACTGATAATCTGGTTTGTGATGAAAAAGAACTTCAAATGGTGTATGATTTTGCAACTTAAGAGTAGGTAATCTGTTGATCAAGAAGACTGCAGTAGCAAGAGCATCAAACCAGTAAATCAATGGCATGGAAGAATGATGCATAAGAGTGATAGTGGTTTCAATTAAATGTCTGTGTTTTCTTTCTGCAACACCATTTTGAGCAGGTGTATGAGGACATGTTAATTGATGAACAATACCTTTTTGTTTAAGAAAGTTTTGAAAAGGAAGACTAAGGTATTCTCCCCCATTATCACTTCTTAAAATTTGAAGATGAGTAGTAAATTGAGTTTCAACAAAGGCCTTAAATTCCAGAAATTTTGAAAAAACTTCACTTTTATAATGAAGAGGAAAAATCCAAGTGAACTTACTACAATCATCAATGAAGAGAACATAGTATTTATAACCAGAATAAGAGGCTGAAAAGGGGCCCCAAACATCTGTGTGAATAAGAGCTAAAGGCTTGTTAACAGTAGAGTTAGACAAGCAAAAAGGTAATCTATGACTTTTTGCCACACAGCAGGATGCACACAGAGTAGAGTTATTATTGGAATTATGTACAGGAGATGAATGCATGAATCTATTGTGTGCTAAAACATGCTGAAATTTTTGAGAAGAAGGATGACCCAGCCGGAAATGCCAGTTGGATACAGCAGACTGCTTTGGACAGTTAGATGTAGCAGATTGCTTTGTACAGGAGAAGCAGGCTGGTGAAGAAGAAGATGCAGAAGATGATGAAGAAAGGGGATAGGGGCCATGAGCATAAGATCCTCTATGCAGCACTTTCTGAGTAGCCTTGTCCTGAATCAGAAAAGAATGAGAATCAAAAGTAACAGTACAATTGTTGTCCTTAGTTAGTTGATGAATGGAAAGTAAGTTGGAGGAGATAGAAGGAACATAAAGGAGATTGTGAAGTTGAAAAGGAAATGTAGGTGTGGGAAGAAGACCCTTACCAGTGTGAGTGATAGGTAGAGTGGAGCCATCACCGACAACAACTTGATCTTGTCCAGAATAGGGATGATAAGAGGAGAAATTAGCAAGATCATTAGTCATATGACTGGTTGCACCAGAGTCAAGAAACCAGTTTGAAGAGGATGCAGGTGTGGATGCTACAGATGAAGGTGAGGCAGAAGCAATATAGGCTGTGGGACTGGTTTGAATAAAGGAGGTTTGGTGTGGACTATTCTGTGAACTATTCTGAAAAGATGAATCCATTCTGTACCAGCAGTCTAGTGCAGTATGGTTCAGCTTTCCACAGATCTGACAAACCACAGCATTATTAGGATTAAAGTTGGGCCGACCTCTGTGATATTGACCACTACCTCTGAGAGAACTACCATGCTGTGAACTGCCTCGGAACCGACCATTACTCTCTGAACCTCTGGAACCTTCTGAACTTCTGAAAACTTCTGAACCTCTAGGAGAGGAACCTCGGCCTCGAAAAGAAACACGATGACCTCCTCTGTTACCACCTTTATAGTTGCCTCTTGTTACAGAATAAGCAAATGGAATTTCAGCTGTATGAGTCTGTTTTAGGGAAGACTCAATATGAATAGACTCTGAACACAGTAACGAAGACAAATCTTCCATGGAAATAGGATCAGATCGAGCTCTAATGGTGGTCTTGAAAGCATTGTATTCATCTGGCAAACCATTAAGAACTAAGAGCACCAGATCCTCATCATCAACTGGTGCTGAAGCTAGAGCAAGCTGATCTGAAATGGACTTGAATTGATTCAAGTAGTCTTCCATTGTTGAACCTTTTTTAACAATACGACTGAGTTTATTTTTCAACTGATGAATATGAGATCTCGAAAGAGAGGTAAACCTTTTGGCAAGAACAGACCAGACTTCATGGCTAGTCTGACAATGAATAACAGAAGTGTAGAGAGACGAAGACAATGTAGCTGTGATGCAACTCAACAGATGTGAATCAATAGTGATCCACTGTGTGTAATCTGGATTCAGAACTTCTTGATTGTTTGAGTCAATCACAATAGAGGATGGACATATGATAGTACCATCAACAAATCCAAGAAGCTTTGTAGCTTTCAAGATGTTATGAATCTGACTTTTCCAGACAATATAATTGGTTGAATCAAGTTTCGTAGGCACAAAAGCATTCAGGTTTGAAATTAAGAGTGTAAGATTTGCAGGTAAAGAAGAACTTGAAGGTGTAGGGTTTGAAGAAGCCATAGCAATATCTCAAAGGATTTCTGCTCGCAAGAGCTTGATGGCTCTGATACCATAAAGAGAATGTGACTCTTTTTATTCAATACAAGATAGAATTACAGACTTGTATTTATAGAGAAACAATAACTACCTTCTAACCTCCTAACCTAACCATAACTGCAATCTAACTCTAGTTCTAACAAACTAACTATTAAAATAACAACTTGCAACCTTTAGTTGAGCTGGACGACTATAAGCTGTTGCAGAGCTTTAGTGCTGCTGGTGCAGCTGTTGCAGAGTCAGCTTGAGCCTCATCCTGAGCATTATGCTTAACAAATATTTCCAAAAACCACAAATAAGAAAAGAAATTCTTGTAAAAAGTATATAACAAGCATAAGTCTACAAACAATAAATCAAATTAAATAATATGAATAGAACTTACAGGATGTAGAAAATGCAGAAATACAGAAAAAGTTAAGGCCTGTGTTGGACACACTCTCCTTAAGATCGTTACGTCTTTGCTATGGTGCTCGAGAACAATGATGCCGACCTCCTAGGATGCAACGACTACACCCAACAAAGCAACACTACGAGATTGGGACTAACAAAATGTGTAGCATTGTCATGCAAAAACCAGAGAAGGAAAAATGCAGAAGAATGCAAGGAAAGAAAGCAAAAAACAAATGAATGAAATGTTGGACAGGGAGGCTTGAATGTATAGGCTTCATGGTAACTGTTCAGATGGGTTTGGAGACCTTCTAAACAAGTGCGAATCGGAAAACTGCCGGAGTGAAGAGAGGTGACTGGAGAAGCGATTGGAAGGAACTGGTTCGGATTTGAAAATTCAAATCCGAAATTTTTTCCCGCAAAATTTTGAAGCAAAACAAATCAGAATTTGATTTTTCCTGCAAAAGTTTTGAAAAAAATTCATATGAATTTTGTCCAAAAAATTAAAGTTAGGACTCAACCGGCCAGCAGTGCACATGGTGGATTTGGGTCATACCTACGTTGTCCATAACTTCCTCCTTACAAAACTTGGGGTGCCCCTTGGGGCCCATCCCAAGTATGCCAACATAGAGTTTATATATTCATATAAACTCTCTCTTCGTTTTAATGTGGGACAAGCCATTTAATGAGTAAACCCACTTTGTCTATCCAACTTTCATTTTCACGAACCTGAAAATGAAGTCAACTTTCCATTCACTTGGAAATGTTTTTGACGAACCATCATCAAGGCATGATTCAACACGTGGCAAAGAACACATCACCACTTAGACCCACCTCAAATGGTGCATGGGTCCCACTTCAATTTGAGCTCAAAGTTGCCCAAAAATAAGCCTAGAAACTCAAACTTTCCAACAAAATTTTTCTCTCATTTATTCGCTAATCATCAACCAGTCATCTTATTGACACATCATTGAGATTAGAAAATAAGTTTAAAACATAGGCTTATATATCAATTTCCTAAGATTTTACATTTATTATATTATTGAAAGTTGCATTTATGTAGTGTTTAATATATAATAGGAAGAATTTGATGTGTTTTTGCACATTCTATGAAAGTTGGTTTGGAAAAATATTGCTAAATTTTTAAGTTAGCTTGTCTATTTTTTTTTGGGAATACTTTTATAGGTAGAAACAATTTTTTATTGAATTGAATTTTCTAGCCTAGAGCTATAGAATTGAACCGAATTTGACTATTATTTTTTATTTGGTTTTGGTTCGGTTTCAAGTTTGATTTGGTTCCTAAATTTCTTAATTTTGCTTAAAATCAAACCAAAACGTTCCGGGAACACCACTACTTGGTGTCTTGGTTGGTGCTAGACTTTGGGTGTGTTTAATATGCGAGGAATGTGTTATTATCAAACTTGATTATGAGAAAGCTTATGATTCTATTAACTGGGAATTCTTGGTATCTATGCTTTATAATTTTGGGTTTGGTTCTGAGTGGGTATCCTGGATGAAGGAATGTGTCGTTACAACAAGATTGTTTGTTTTAGTGAATGGCTCACCTACAGAGGAATTTTCACCATAGAGTATAGTGACTGAAGGTTTGAATATTTTAATGAGCAGAGCTTATGAGAAAGGTATTATTAAGGGGGTAAAAGTAAGAGTAAATGAGATAGTGATTTCCCATCTCCAATTTGCAGATGATTCCATAATATTTTGTGAGGCAAATTTGGATCAAATAGTGTTCATAAAGCAGATATTAAGATGTTTTGAAATCCTTTCCGGCATGAGAATTAATTTCCATAAGAGTGTGGTGTATGGAGTTGGAGTGGAGGAGGAAACTTTGGTGTCCTATGCTGATATTTTGAATTGCAAGATCCATGGACTGCCACTTAAATTTTTGGGTTTGCCCTTGGGTGCTTGTCACACCCCAAATCCGGGCATGATCGGCCGTGGCCCACAGGGACTTAGCCCAAGGCACACGTAAGCCTAAACATGAACCAAAAACCATAAAGAATAAATGTGATGATAGCCCAGAAATAAATAAATCAAAACTCAATCCAGTGACATGCCACAATTGAAAATCAAGTCATAACCAACTTCCTAAAAATATATATATACTAAATGGGACACAAACCGCCCACAACATAAAATAATTCTAAATAAAACTCAACCACAATGTATGCACAAAACTCGACAAGCAACCTAAAACAAATTAAATAAATGCCCTAGAGGTCCATGGAATTGAGTCCCCGCTACACCATGAGTCCACTCTAAGTCCTTCTAACACCTGGAAATGGTAAACAATTAAGTCAGCTGATAGCCCAGTGAGTAGCAACATGGATAGTAAATACAGTTTTGAAAACAGGGTTCAATTCCAAAATAAGATATATATCACAGAAACTAGATTGGCATACAGTTTGGTAAATACAATCTGTTTCAAAAGAAAGTTCCACAGTTCAACTCTTAAAATACCCATGTCTTGCAAGAACATGATAAACGACATTTTCCACTTAAAACAGATTATAACATGAACACCAATAATTTTTTGGGTACCAATAAAAACAAATAATCTGCCACACAGTTCTCAAGGCTATAAGCCCCGTTGGATCCAATACCGAACTAAGAGTCATCCTCAGGGTGGCACCTGGGCCTTTTCTCAAAGACGATCCGATTGAAGGTCACCTAGTTATTTTTAAAGGTCTTTTCCTTACAATCATTGAGCACTAGAGTCATCACGGCCCAACCCGGATCTGTTCCCTAGTGGCCAGAGTCACCACACACAGTGGAATAATTTTCCTGGACTAAATACACACATGGTTCCAATAATCAATACATATTAGTTTCGCAAAACATGGTGGTTCATCATTATAAACATGAGACCAAAACAAATAGTTTACAGTATGCCAAGTTCACACATGTTTCAGAAATAATTTGATTGAATTGATAATATAATAATTTATCAAAACAGTTTAGTCTTGAAACAACAATTTAATTTTCCAACAGTTCAGGGTAGGGGAACATTTATAAAAATATGTAGCATGAAACTACTCACCTGAAACCGAAATAATATAATCCTCGAATAAAGTATGAAAGTCCAACTAATGCCCTGAACCAAGTATAAAAACTACACGTCACTACTGATTTAAAAAATACTAAAGAATAGGAACTAAGTAACCTTAAACTTAAAGCGCACTAACACGGCTCAACCCAACTCACCGTTACTCTTAAATATTACCTAAGTTCATGTTCTTCAAGGTTTAAAATCACCCAAGACATGGGTTCCGGTCAAAACTTAATTAATTGTGACTTTAAGATAAAATAGAATTTCAAACAAGCCTTCCCAACCTATTCGCTAACTTTGAAAATTACAAAACCCACTCCATGCTATTCGAAGAATTCCAATAACCTCCAGATATGATGTAATATATCCTAAGTTTCAAACCCAATTGGTTTCACTTGATTTGCTTATCAAAATAATTATCTACAATTTATTATATCCAAACAGGTTGTTTTCTGCAGAACTTTAAAGAAATTGACGGTTCTCTTAATATACACGAGCAATCAATGCAAGGCCAAAAACGTACGAAACTAGACTCGTAACCGGTTCTAATGACACTAATTTGATAATTTTTGGATTTATACCCAAAGAGAACAACACTCCCGAATTTACTGTTTCGGACTGGTTTCCTGGACAGATTTGAATACCTCAATTTATATGGATTTTGAGTCCCAAAAATTATGAAAAAATTCAGATATGCAATTCGATATGTAATTGATCTACTGTAAAAATTTCAGTTCAAAATTCATCCGTTTGATATGATTTCTTGATTTTTAAAATCTATGATTCTGCACAGAATTTTTCCTTCACTACAGGAATTATAGGTTTTGACGACGTTTATTTAACGGCGTTTTATAAAACGTCACATTTTATATTATTTAACGGCGTTTTTTAACCGTCATTTTTGTTTAATGTTAAAACGGCACCGTTTCACTATTTGAAGGCGTTGAAAAGCGCCTTCAAATGCCCTCTCTCTGGCTACCTAGGTAATACACTCGTTCACTCATCAGGGGATGCCCTAATCTTTTACTCACTCATCACTCTATCGTTCGTTCTCTCTCTCTAAACAGATGCCCTAATCTAATCTCTCCCAGCAGAATGCCCTAATCTCTTCCAGCAGAAATCAATGGATCAATTTCGATTTTGATTTCGATTTCATCTGAATCCTTACGCCTTCTCTGATTTCGATTTCATCTGAATCTCTGATTTTGATTTCGATCGCGAAGCTCCACCGCCGCCACCATCTGCACGAACGAGGTAGGTGAGTTCTCTCTCTCTCTCTCTCTCTCTCTCTCTGTGTCAACCCTCTCTAAAAGCTTATCATTCACAGAGATTCAGATCGATCTCGGTGATTTCATCTCAGAGCGATTTCGATTTCGAAGCTCCAAAACACCATCTGCACCATCGTCTACTAGGTGAGCTCCGTCGTCTCTCTGTCTCTCTCTGAAACTCTTCATTTCGAAGCCTATTTCAGTGCTGTAATGGAAACATATCTCTCAATTCATTATTATGATCTTCAATAAAGCCTTATAAAGACTTTGGATGTGGAAGAACTTGTATTGAAAATAGAAAACAGTGATTCAAAAACACTTGAATTAGTGATCTGTTGTGGATAATAATCAGATTAATACTTGGATACTAAGCTCCTTTTTTTTTCGTGAAAATCATTATATAGGAAGTTTCATTGAGAAGTATGAGTATATGAGCTTCTCTATAAACACTGCAGCATTGCAATTGTGATATTTTTTTTCTTAGTTAGCAAAAATAGCCTTGACTGCTCAAGTCAATGTGAGATGTGTGTTTCAAAAAACCTTAATCGGTCATCTATTCAGATTAGTAATTAGCATTTTTTTTAAAAATATTTTTATCATTGAATTGCTTATTATTATTATTATTATTTTAGTTTGGTACTACCCTCTTCTGATAGATTGGTAAAAGAACTCATTCAAGGGGGTGTTATTTAAAAATAGCATTGGCAAAGAAAGTGGGACAGTTAGGAGAGAGAATTTTGAAAACAATGTCAGAGTGCATGAATCAAACTCACCCAACAGATCTAGGACTAAACAACACCTCAGGTTTTATGGACAACCCCATTTATGTGAATTCATGACATAGGAAAAAACCAAAATGTAGTTTTCAACGATTTTTTTCTACCCTGCAGAAGTCAGACTGAGGAAGTTGCAAATTAGGTAGTTTTCAATGGAAAATTTTCTTTTTTGCTCCTATTCAGAAAAATTTTAGACGACATATAAGAAATTTTTTAGAAATTCATCAGTAGGCAGGCAGTGATATTGTTGTTTATGATAGCACAGCTACATGTGATGATATGGGAGATTATGATTTGTAAATTAGTACCCAAATGGAATCAAGTAAATTACCAGCAAAGCCTTATCCATAATCAAATTGCAATTAGCACTATACACAACCTGCACATTGGATTTAGGCAGCAAAATCCGGAATCCAGGAGCCTGATCATCTCCTTTTTCATGGATCGAATTGAGATCTCCAATTTATGATTGACGAAGTAGCGCAATGCAATGTTGTGAACTGAAATCGAGATCTCCACTTTATCTAGGAAATAGATAGGATCAAAAAAATAATTGATATGCCTTTTATTGTATAAATAAATAAATAAATTTTTTTTTGTGTAATTTAGAAATTTCTTCCACTCATAGGCATTGTATTTCTTCCTGATTTGTCAACTTGTGGACTCTGCATTCCTGAACTGAGAACAAAAATTGATATGCCTTTTATTGCTTGAAATGGAGATTGTTTATAAATACTTTTGATGTAATCACGTTCAATTCGATACCTTCTTATTGTAAAGTTAGAATTTTATTTGTGTTACAAAGTTGATGTTGTGTTAGAATTTAAATCTGTTATGGATTTAAAACAGACTGAGGTGGCTTCTACTGATTGGTTAGTGTTGTGGGCCGACTTTAGCATTGACCAAATAATGCAAGCCACCTCAGACGATTGCAAGTCAGCCTTGAAAAGACTATGTTCTCACATTATGTCAATGATCCCATGTCTTTCTTTTTGAGGATGGTGACAAAGTCCATTTGTTGGATAACATGGAATCATATGAAATGAAAAGAAATTTTAGGAGGCAATATAGACCACATGATTATTCGAATTAAGAAGAAAAATATTATTAGCATATAAAATTGAGGGTAGTAAAGGAAGGAGCACCAACTTTCTTAAAATTAAAGAATATATGTCTAGTGTGGTTTAATTTCTCTATCAAGATGGTGACAAGTCCATTTTTGTGGTACTATGGAGCATGGAATCACATGATGGGAAATAAAGTTCTAATACAGAAGTTGGTCTTTGTTTCGTCTAGCAATTCATAGGTTTCATTTTCTAATTTGTCATGTTGAAAATCTCCTAGCACATTATCAGTTTCTACATTTCCAGATGAATAAACTATTTGTGCTTGGAATGCATGAGAATGGCAGTGGAGAACTTAACTAGGTGACCTGCCCCAACCCAACACATATCTATTTACATATATAGTTATGGTCTGGTTAATATTACTTTTTCAGAACCAGGATTGGCTCATGGTCTGGGCTGTGATGTGGATGCTTTTCAATATGATCAAGTTTCGTAAGCCTTGCACGACTTGAGATAACATGATGGTAGCAAAGCAAAGCAACAACTTTGATCCTCGTGCTGCTGCTGCTAATTTTCCTTCAGGTAATGGACTTTCTAATTTTACCATCAGATTCTCAAGTATTCATCACTGTTGTTTAGCTGGCTCTCGGATGTGCTTACAGCTTGAAGGTGGAAATAACATTTTTAAAAATTGGACATGTCAGGTGTGCAAGCATATTTGGCTGGGCTTACATTCGCATTAGCCGTTTCACCTTGCAGCACTGCTGTGCTGGCAACCCTGCTTGGATATGTAGCTGCATCCAAGGTACTTTTAAATGTTTATTGATTTCAATTTCCATCTGAATTATTACCTTTTCAGACTGCTTTATACTGATCGGTCTGGACCTATAATGATGGCTTAGCACTCTTATCTCTATCTCTCATGTTTGGATGCATCATATATGCTATACATTGCATTTGAGCTTCTAAACCTATTATTTAATTACATAACAAGCAGGTCAACTTAGTATGACTGCATTTATCTTAACATTCACAGTTGAGGGAGCAAAATTGGCACAATATTGGTGGGGCCAATATTTGTAATTTTATAGGAAACCCAGTTTACAGGCAGCTCTATTTTTTTTATTTACTATACTTGTTTATTTGCTACTATAGTTGAATCATCTTCTTGGTTAGTTTTGTGGTAAATTGGTAAAACATTTAGGATGATGAATTTTTAACTGATCTGATTTCTATGCCAAATCATCATCTAGGGCAAGGGGCATCGTGTTATGACAGTTTCCCCACGTTACGACCAGTACAAAGATGCATGGGATACTCATGTTCTTCTTCAGGTAAATTCTATTTTGTGCTTGTTTTGCCAAATTCCAACCATTTCAATGCAAGGTTAGGTTTTACTATATACTAGTCTAGCAAATGATTCTTGGGATTAGTTTCTTCAAAGATAAGTTTCTATATTGCAGATAAAAATTGGAGACCGAATAGAGACAGTTCGCTTCTTCCACTGCTACAAACGTGGAGTTGATCGTGTTTTTGTGGATCACCCAATGTTCCTGGAAAAGGTTTATTTCTGTCCTCAATCAACTGTTCTCGTATTTAGAGGTGAACTATATATACTTTAGCTGTAATAGTCAGCTTATTATTCTCGAAAGGCTTCAAACTGGATCTTGGAAGATTCCTGTCCAGATTATATGTTGAAAGTAAACATCTATTCATTTTCTTTTTTTCTTGTTAAGGTCAGATATATTTGTTTGATAATCCTATATAATTTCTAAAAAATCCTTTTGTAACTCTAGGCTGAGGAGTGTTTGAAATGAGAGAAGGATAGGGTTGCTCATTACCTACATTCTAGTAGCGAGCTGAAGTTGCTTGAGGTTTGTTCTTCCTCTTGTAAAGTCATACTAAATTTCTTTCCACCTAATAATAATTAGTCTTTTAATGGCTACTTCTTTTATTTATTTATTTATTTTGAGGCCAATTTTGAAGATATGCACTTTTGCAGTTATAATTATGGGTAATTTTGACTCCTTATTTCCATATAACTTTAAGTACTTATAACAGAAATTAGTATTTTTCCCTCCAAAATTCATTTAATTTTGTTATAGTCTTTCAAAATCTAAATAAGTTTAATTTGACTCCTTTTTGCACAATTTTGCTTATGTGTACATCTTGCATTCTCATCATTTGATGACAGCATGCCTAACACACTGCTACTGTAGTTATTCAATTGTTTAGAATGTGACCCACATCACACAAATAAATTTACACCATATATTGAAATCATGAACCTTTTTTTTTCTTTTTTTTTTAAAAAGTAAATAGCATTTTTTTTTTCTCATGTTCAACCTGCTCTTTTACATTTAGTTTATGAAATTGCAAATTTTAATATATAGCATAAGGATGTGACCAAGAGGCCTGTAGAAGAAACCCCAGAGATAACTCCAACTGTTGATGAAGCTGTGCTCTCACCAGTCAATCAAGACACTATCACTTCACTACCTTCTGAATCGGACACCATGGAACCCAAAGAAATGTTACTATCAGATGAAGAAAAAGAGAGGAACTCAGCAGAAGAAGAGAAGCTGGAGGAGTCGCCCATCGACGAGGAAGCTGCCCACAATTCCTCTGTTGTTCCAGCCATCTCTATTGCTGTCCGCCAATTTGGTCGCTTTCTTCGTGAACTATCTCACAGTACTCAATCCGCTTCAATTGCTGAGGTTTGTTGGCACATAGCGAAGGTATAGGTATAGTGGTTGCAAATTAAAACCACCCCCCAAAATAACATTCAAATTAACTGGCTAGT
The DNA here is from genome assembly GCF_055761805.1 of Camellia sinensis. NCBI lineage: Eukaryota > Viridiplantae > Streptophyta > Magnoliopsida > Ericales > Theaceae > Camellia > Camellia sinensis. Next base: position 93,262,665 of record NC_138965.1, read on the forward strand.
TTTGTTAATCTCTGTTTTTAGTTTTTCTAGAGGGAATCTCTGAGTTCTATGGAAAATGATATAATATATTTTTCTCTTCCATGGAAACCAGGGCATCTCCAACACCATCCATGCCCAAAACGTACTTTTTCTAGATTTTTATATGTCTTTTATGATATTTATGTAATCTGATCTTTAATTGTTGAAGTGGGTTTTGTTTTGTGATTTTTTTTTTCAATTGTGTGGGTCATATTCATATACAATAAATACAGCTTTGTATAATATTGGCATTTGGCAGGGTTGGTGGTGATGTTGAGGAAGTTCTTCCCCCTGTTCTTGATTCTAGCTCTGACCCACCTCCTCTTTTTGATGGAACCACAAGGTTTGCTCGTTTTCAAAATCTCACTCTTACCTTTATCTCCATTACATGTGTATTTCTATTCTATTATATAAATTGCAGGTGTGAATGCTGTCACGCTTTTTCTTTTTGACTAATTTCTTTTCAATCTAATAATTGTCACATCTAATAACTCTGTTCATCAAATCGTTAGAAAATGTGCTAATTAATTTTTCTCTTTCATCAAACTATCCGAGAATGTAAATATAAAATTATAAATGCATCTCACCGTTAGTTTGTATAATTTGTTGGGTAGTGTGAATCCTATAATTAATAGACACTAACCATTCAATTGCGAATTTCAACCATAAATTTGGAAGATGGCTATTATTATTCTTTCCGCACTTATGACCTATTGTCTTAATTTTTAAAGAATTTGTAGTCGAGAGGAGACATTATCAGTGAATTGACAACAGCCGTGGACATAACCTAGTTTTGGGGGTGACGTTTGTGTTCTTTGTGTCTGTGTGTGATTTATCATTCATGTGCATTTGTTCTTCTTTTCCATCTTAAATGTGTGTGATTTATTATCACTCTAGACCCTGCTGCAAAGTGGGTGCTTGTGCATTGGGTACATCCTTTTTGAGTTATGTATAGAACAGCTTTATATGACATACATTTGTGAGTGGATTAAAATTTAGCCTACATTTTAGCAGAATATATTCGTGGTGCAATTTTGTGTGCTAAAACATCAAGACAGATGAAGCAAATGATTTGGTTATCAAATTCCACAGGACACACTATCAATGTCTGAACTTTGAATCATGCCAAGTTAATATGTTACTATCACTGTTTGAAATTTTTTGCTGGTTTTCAATTGGGATACATGTGCGTGTGTGTTTCACGTTTGTGTGTGTTTCTGCGTGTTCTCATGCATTTTCTGATCACCATGTTCCATTTTTATTTCCTGAAGGTTGTACACCTCTTACATTTGTCCATATGCGCAGCGTGTTTGGATAGCACGGAATTACAAGGTTGTGTTAAATTTTATGGATAATTTTTCTGCTCTACTATTTCTTTTCTTTTTTCTTTTATTCATGTTACTGCAATTCTCGATTTGAAATTTCTTTACTTCTTTGTGCAAGGTCTGCAAGAGAAGATCAAATTAGTTCCTATTGATCTTCAAAATAGGCCAGATTGGTACAAGGAAAAAGTCTACCCACCAAATAAGGTTACATTCTCAACCATAATTAATTGTTCGGAAAATACTGTTTGGTAATTTCTGTGTTCCTCGTTCTCTTCTTAAAATTGCAGAAATTTATATCTATCAAATGAGGAAAAAATCACAAAATCTGTTGAGAGCCCTCTTGTTTCATGGATTATGATATTTGTGGATTCTTTTCTTTTTTCCTTTTCAAAATTAGTAGGTGCCATCACTGGAGCACAATAATGAAATTCGAGGAGTGAGTCTTGATTTGCTAAAATATATTGATAGCTACTTTGAAGGACCAGCTCTTTACCCTGATGTAAGTAGATTTTTCACTCTTGACATAAAATTCAACTCTCTATCGCTTCAAAAATTTGAATTCTAGAGCGTATCAAATGTCTCTAGGATCCCACCAAGAGAGAATTTGCTGAGGAGTTGCTATCCTACACAAACACCTTTAATCTGGCCGTGATCACTTCACTGAAGGAAGGATCTGAAAATGAAATCAGTAAGATTCAAGACGTGCTATGTTTTTTTTTTTTGAAGTACTACGATCTAGAAAGAAATTTAACATTTTATATGAATCATAATGTGACCCGCTCTAATAAACCTTGACAGGTACTGCTTTTGATTACCTCGAATCAGCTCTCTTCAAATTTACTGATGGACCTTTCTTCCTTGGTTAGTTCAGTCTAGTAAGTTAGTTGCAATCTACTAATTTGATATTGGTTTTCCATCTTTACTGATCTTATATTTAAAATTATTATGTATTACTTGAACTACAAATGCAGTTGTGTTATGCATTGTAGTCAAAGAAGTGCGACCTAATATATGCTTTCCAAGAAGTTGGTGAATATATAGTCAATTTGTAAATTGTAATGGAACCCCTAATCTGTGTCAAAATTTCTATGTTGCAGGTCGACATAGCATATGCTCCATTCATAGAAAGATTTTATCCCTTATTGCTGGATGTAAAGAAATATGACATCACTACAGGAAGAAAAAATGCATGGCATAGAATAAGCATTCCATCTCACGAGACTTGTATAAAATGTATATACTTTGTTAAGAATTTCCTACTGGGCTTTATGCTCACCCTACGGGATTTTTTGTGCAGGAAAAGATGTGGTGATTCTGTCTAACTGAAGGCGTGGAAGGGTGTGCAGAGAGCATAATGTGCTCATTTGCTGTGACTCTGATTGTAAGCCAAGGGCTTTGTATGTGTGAGTTTGAATAACCATTTTGTGTAACCAGACTCAAGCCTTGGAAACTTGTAAACTCTTGGGGGTATTTTTTTGTTTAATTAATTGTTGTTAGATTAACTGTATTATCACATAAAGACTATTTACGTCATGTAATACAAGTATGAGGATTTATTATCAATTTTATTTTGAAGGGCCATGATTATTGTATTACCATTTGGGCATGAAAATTGGGGCGTTACAACTTCTACACTCGAGCGTGGATTCAAATTTTGGAATTTCCAGATTTGATTCCCAAGCTTCAAACTCAAACCAAACACTTCAAAACTCAACATTTTGGGCCAAAACTTTAGGAAACTCATAAAACAACATGTTTTAAGGATCATTTCAAGAAATCATGGCCCAATGACATGCCAATTGCACAAAATTTCAACTCAAGATTTATGTATGATCCATAAACAAGACATGCATGCATTCCTGTGAACTTAAGCTCCTCAAAACATGATCAAATGCTACAAAACAACATAAAACTCAATGATTTTCCAAAATTAAGGTGAATTCAAGACATGCATGAGGGCATTCTTTGAAAACACTTTCAAAACTTCATGAAATGCACATGCAAACATAAATTTATTCTCAATTCCAATCTTTAGCTCAATTCTCATGACAATCCACCTACCTCACTTGATCCCATGCATTAATCAACTAAATTATAAAACTAGAGGCTAAAATTCTTACCTAAGATTCTCAATTCCTTATAGTTTAGAGATATTCTTGAGCAATCCTCCAAGTCCCCTAGCAATTCTTCCAAACTTCAAGCTTGATCTTAACTCTCACTCTCTACTTCTCTCTTTCTCACGTTTTTCTCTTGGAGGCTCAAAGATGGTAAGAAAACAAAAGGCTCAAATGAGGTGTATAAGCCTTATGTAGGCTTAAGTGGAAGTATAATTAAATAAGGCCAAATAAATAGACATTAAATTAAATTAATCTAATTTAATCGTTCCGAATCGGATTTCAATTAAACCTACCATAAAATTCTAAAAAATTCTAATTAACACATAAATAAAGCCAATTTCTGAATCAGATGCCGATAAGGCTTTCAATTCGCAAACCAAAATTAAAACATGGACAGATCTTTCTATGCTAAATAGATATAAACACAGATAATGCAACAGACACATGCAAATTAATTCAGAATTCCTCCTTAATTACTATTAGGCATAATTAATCATGGGTTAATGTTAATCATGGGTTGGGGTTGTTACAGAATGAAACAGGCAATTAGGTGTTTCAAGGGTCTTCAACCACCGACAAAGATGAACGAAGCGGTCAGCTGATGAGTATAGTTGATGCTTTGAATCCGGGGACATACCGAATAAGTTTCAATACGGGAAAATATTCACCAGTGGTTTCTTTCCTTTCGTCTCAATTGTGTTTGAAGTTAGGGAGTTGCAAAAGTGGGAACATTTTCATGTTCCTTTGTTGTTTTCACCGTTATCTTTCACCACTTACCATGGAAGCTAGAATTTGTGTCTAGTCGTTGGCAAATGAAACATATACAATTTGCATATTTATCCATATTTATACTGTATATATATGTTTGGATGTGTTTGTGTTTGTTTTTTTTTGAAAATTCTAATGCATGGACAAAAGTACCCTTGTCTAAAAATAATTTTAAGGCATGATGAAAGGAGTTGTAAGTCTGGCTTATGGAACACGTAAGCGTCCATATTCAATAACATCCTATAGTAGAGTCACATGTGGCCATGTTTGATTATCTTCACGAGTTATGAGGTTGGGTTAATAATATGGTAGGCGGTAATACTGCTAATACCTGGGGGTCGGGTTAGGCTGACCATTGCTTCCAACGTCGTTCGCAGGTCACTGAGCCCACCGGAGTGCCTGCACGAATGCCCAGCAAGGAATAAGAGTCCCTCAGCGAACCCTCCGACAATAAAGTTAGAAGATGGAGAAGTTAACAGTGAGTAGCGAGAGAATAATGATAAGGAACTTAACCTTTCTGTGTCATGGAAGCCTCCTTATATCCTTTGTCCATCATTTCCTTGTCCACTTCGACATGTCATGTTGACCGAAAGTCTACGCTCTAGCTTGCCTTGTTTATGGTGAGGCTGCCTATTCCGACGTGAAGGGATTATCGCATTTAATACTGCAGAGGCCTCATTAATGACTGATGTTTGGTGCAATAACTCTACAGGATCTTTGTCTGCTTAGGTGGCTAGTCCTCCTCTTGGCAAGTATTTAGATGCCATTGGTTCTTGGTGCAACGTTGGGCTTCGGTAATGTTGGGCTTTAGTACTTAAACCGTGGATTAGGCTCTAAGTGGTGGGCAAAAGCCTCTATGTGCCCACCGATGTTAGTAGGCCCTCATTCCCAAGTGTAGCTTCAACCCAACGAAGGGAATAAGAAGGAAGACGGGGATTGTGTTTGTGCGAGTAAGAGAAACGCCGACTGCAAAGGGGGACTGAGCGAGAAGACCGAACGAGAGGAGGATCGACCGCAAAAAGAGGACCGAGCGAGAGAAGGGCTGACCGCAAAGGGGGCCGAGCGAGGAGACCGACCGAGAGGAGGGGCAGCCACGAAGGAGGATCAAGCGAGAGAAGGGCCGACCGCAAAGGGGGCCGAGCGAGGCGACCGACTGAGAGGAGGGGCGACCGCGAAGGGGGACCGAGCGAGAAAGTGGTGGTACACGGGGCTCGAGGAGTAGTGGGGCACGTGGTGATGTGAAGCGAAATAGACAAGGAAGGGGAAAAGGGTAATGAATCTTGGTTGTACACGTGGCATGATCCAGTGAGAAGGGAGGTGATGCGTTAGCAGGAAATGAAGGAGTAGGACTACTATAGGACGTGGAAAAGGCGGGGGCGGAAACTTTCAAAATTTTTTAAACTAGTGAAATTTAATCTCGATCCTTGGAATATAGGCAAATCGTGGGCATTTGGAGTTATTCGTTTTACTTACCTCTTCGCAAAAAACCAACATATCCTAGAGTTGAACTCATTTGTTTCGTGTGACACACCTCTCCAATACTTTGCGAACTTTCTTATGCCTGTGTCCAAAACGATACGCAGATACGTAGAAGGAAAGGCTCGAGATGAAGTGCCAGCCATGAGGCTAGAGGCATTGGGGGAGGACGACGCAGTGGAGTTTGCTGAACAATACAGAGCAAAGAGGCAAGAGGAAAGAGGAGTGGAGCAAGCGGCGTGGGCTCGCCCATCGATAATGATCGTAGCCGCAAGACCAATTAACCAAGTGGAACCGAACCACTGGCACATGAAGGCCGACAAGTCTACGTTCACAGTGGAGGAGTTGGAGGTGGTACGGATGAAGTATCAGATTCCGGGGGAGATAGAGCTGAAGTTGTCCACGTCAAAAGAGAGGGCGTCGGATGTGCGACCGACGAAATTTACGTTGTACGAGGAAGCGTTGCCGGGGGGGGAGGCTGAGGTTGCAGCTTCCCCAAATAGTGGTGGACGTACTGAACCGACTGGATGTAGCGCCGGGGCAGCTGATGCCTAACGCGTGGAAAATATTGATGGCCTGCGCGATTGCATGGCCACAGGCGACCGAGGGGGCAACGATCACAGTGAATGAATTCTTTTCTTGATACAAGGCCTTCGATCGACAGGAAACATGAGTGACCTTACAAGCGGTGGCGGGCCAAGGACTAGTGGTGGGCTTACCATCATCGGTGAAAGGGTGGAGACCGAGATGGTTCTATGTATCGGCAAATTGTGGGAGGGGGTTTTGTACAACGTGGAAAGTCCCCACGAAGTCAGTTGTGCCAAGGCTAGAAACGGAGGCTGAGAACAGGGTGAAACGGGTTAAGGAGTAGAGAGAGAAGAACGGTACGAAGTGAGACGACCTGATCCGACCTTCAGCCCTATTTTCCTTGAGCCTGTGGCCACAGCTGACTGAGGAGGATCTTGCGCGGGAGGAGTTGGAGGCAAGGAAAAAGGCAGAGGAGGCGAAGGAGCGAAAAACGTTCGCCAAGGCGGACAGATGTAAGGAATTGTAGTTGGGGCCTACGCCTAAACTGGTGATAAGGGAGCTGGTTCGACCATGGCCCAAACCGTTGGGAGATAAAGATCTGACCGACTTTGCGCCACTACCACTCCCAGTAGACCCGCTTAAGGAGAGGGGCAAGCAGGAGGAGGAAGCGGTGTGAAAGAAGAAGAAGAAAAAGAGAATGGCGGCAGAGGAAGGTGAGAGGGGTCCGCTGTTGAAGAAGAGGGAGGAGGGGAGGACGGAGGAAATCCTAGAAGTGGAGGTATGGGAGATAAAGGCAGTAGGAAAAGAAGTGAGGGGCCTAAGTGTCCAAATAGGGATGGGCGCTGTGGAGCCAGAGCAAAGGGCGCAACCACTCAAGATGGGGCCTGTAGTGGAAGTGGCCCTAAGACCTGCAGAAGGGAAAACGGGGGTGAGTAGGCTAGAGATGGGTGTCGCGTTAAAGACCGCCATGTACCATGTGCGCGCGGTGGCCGGTCGATCGGCAGAAGAAAGGGGGGAAGCCAGAGTCGCAGCCGACTGTCTCGTTGGAGTGGTAAAGGATGCGGCCGTGCAGTCGATGGCTCGATTAACAAAGGCCGACCTCCTGAGAGGGTTCTGCCCAGCGCAGATGGAGACGGCGACCCTGGTTGCTGCCTTGATGAATAAAGCAGTGTACACGAAGGTGGAGGCAGAGCCGCTAAGGACCTAGCTGGAAGGGGTGAAGACACAGCAGTAAAACCTAACGGCTGAGACTTCGAGTTGGATGAAAGTCGCAAGGAGCGCGTGTGCCAAAGGGTTGGAGTACGCGCAGAGGGCAAAGAAGATGGAGGTATTGGTGGTGGTGCAGAGCTACTTGGCAGAGCGTGCTGCGGCCGAGCTCGTCGCGACCAAATTAAAGCTAAAGCGGTGCGCCACAAGGTGATATCGCTAGAGTTCGAGTTGGCAGGCGAGCAGAGGAAGCTAGGCGTGGTCCAACAGGCCTGCACCACTGCCAATGAAAGGTTGGAAGAGGCCCTTTCCAACAACGAAGATCTACGTGACCAGGCAATGAAGGACAAAGAAGAAGCAGATGGTCGGATCGTAGAGTTAGAGAAGGCACTGGCAGAAGAGAGGGCCAAACTGGCATCTGAGAGGGCGGCGTACCCCAACTTATGCGTAGCGGCTGTGGAGCAATTCAAGGGGTTCGCTGAATTCCAGATGGCCATTGATGCTGCGGTCGCCAGGAGCTTGGCGAAGGAGGGAGAAGGTGGGGCTGGGCCGTCGAGAGTGGCCGTTGAGGGTAGGAGTGAAGAAGAAGTGATCCGAAGCTTTCAGCGGTCAGACTTCTACAAGCACGAGATGAGCCAGTACTGGGATAACAGTTGGATGGGCTTCAAGTACAAGGCACAAGAGCTGTTCCCAGATGTGGACTTCAGTCTCTTGAAGGTAGGGGAAGATGACGTTGCCCAGACGCCTTTAAATGTGGGGATTGAAGAGGAAGACCTCGCGTATCCAGCAAAGGGGATTAATTGTTGTAACGAAGTGTAAATTTTTTTGTTTTTGTTTCTTTTTTGTTTTTTGTACATGTAATTTCTGTAACGAATTGTATAAAAGTGCAAGTTGGTTAATAAAATGGCGAGTTCTCTTATTTATTGTTGTTGTTATTATTGCTTTGGTTTGTAAAGTTTAAATGGTAAAAATGGCTGAGTAGAATTGGATAAAAAGGGGTAAGAAGAATTTGGGAATATGAAGTTTGATAAGTAACCTATCATATAAAAATGGTAAAAATGGGTAAACAGTCTAACTTGTATGAATTAGTAAAAACGAATAATTATGAACTGGGATTTTAACTAAGTTTGGCAGTAACTGGTTGTAATTGTATACTTTTTTTGGATGAGACTAGCTTTGACTCAGACTGGTTGAGTTTTTCGCCGTCAGTATGGCTGAAACTGGAAGGGATCAGTCAGGCTGAGGCTTTAGTCAGCTCAGTCTGGCTGAATTCTTCATGCTCGGTCTGGCTGAGGCTTGAAAGGCTCAGTCAGGCTGAGGCTTTAGCTATCTCAGTCTGGCTCGGTGCTTCATGCTCAGGCTGGTTGAGGCTTCAGTTAACTCAGTCTGCTTGAGCTTTTCTTGCTCAGTCCGGCTGAGGCTTTAGCTATCTCAGTCTGGCTGAGTGCTTCATGCTTAGGCTGGCTAAGGCTTCAGTTAACACAGTCTGGTTGAGCTTTTCTTGCTCAGTCGGGCTGAGGCTTTAGTTAGCTCAGTCAGGCTGAGGCTTGAGTTAACTCAGTTTGGCTGAGCTTTTCTTGCTCAGTCGGGCTGAGGCTTTAGTTAGCTCAGCCTGGTTGAGGTGTTCTTGCTCAGTCGGGCTGAGGCTTGGTCAAAAAGTTGTTATTGAAACGCAACATATATAATGGAGATGTCAAATTGTTGTCATTTAAGGCACAGCCTGTTGATTACAAGTTTACACCATGTATGGAAAGGGCAAAAATGAACAAGTGTGTAGTTCGGCACAAGAGAACATACAACAATTGAACAATACAAAAACAGGAGGCGCCATTTCACTAGAAATAATGTTTCAAGTGCTTGGCATTTCATGGATGGGGGAGGTCTCTACCTTCCATATCTTGGAGACGGTAAGTGCCCAGGCGGGGTCGGGCCTTGACAACATAGGGTCCTTCCTATTTGGTTGCTAGCTTGCCCTCGGTCGGATTTTTAGTGGCAAGTGTTACTTTACGCAAGACTGGGTCACCCACGGCGAACACCCGAGGTCGGACTTTGCTGTTATAATATGTTCTCATTTTCTGTTGATATGACGCCCGTTTGACAGTAGTTGTTTCTCAAAGTTCTTCAATCAGGTCCAAGTTAGCCCGATGCAGTTCTTCGTTTAGTTCTGGATTCGGGCGTAAACCCCGAGGGATCGGTAGGCCGAATTCCACTGGGATGACTGCCTCATCACCGTATGTTAGGCGAAAAGGGGTCTCTCCAGTAGGGATTCGGGCGGTTGTCTAATAAGCCTAGAGTACGTTCGGTAGTTCCTCAGCCCAGAGTCCTTTAACGGCTTCCAACTTAGTTTTGATGATTTTCAGGAGGGAGCGGTTGGTGACTTCGACTTGCCTATTAGCTTGGGGATGACCTGGGGATGAGAAGTAAGGTCTAACGTGGAGTTCTGCATAGAATTTCCTGAACTTGGCATTGTCGAATTGTTTGCCATTGTCTGAAACGATGGCTTGGGGGATTCCAAATCGGCACACGATTGACTGCCAGATGAATCTGGTGGTGTTTCGCTCAGTGATTGTAGCGAGGGATTCTGTTTCCACCCATTTAGTGAAGTAGTCAATGGCAACCACAGCGAACTTGGTTTGGCCCCTACCAATGGGTAATGAACCAACTAGGTCGATGCCCCACTTGGCGAAGGGATAGGGACTACAGAATGTAATCAGTTCTGTCGGTGGAGCAAGGGGGATGTTAGCAAAGCGTTGGCATTTATCACACTTGAGCACAAATTCGTTGGCATCTTGATTGAGAGTAGGCCAGAAGTAACCGGTGCAAAGGATTTTATGGGCCAAGGATCGTCCACCCGAATGATTATTGCAAGTGCCCTCGTGGACTTCTCTCATCACATAGGTTGCTTGATCGGGACTAAGACACCTGAGGTATGAGGGCGAGAATCCTCGTTTGTACAGTAGGCCGTCGATGAGGATGTAATTGGATGACTGGGCTCTGACTTTAGCGGCCTGCTATTTATCGTCTGGCAACTTCCTTCGTGTCAAGAATGGAAGGATGTTTGCCCATGGGATAGGTTCGTTTTAGAGGAAATGAACTTCCTGCTGGTTTGGCAAAGTAGCAGGATGGGTTAGGTATTCAATGTGGATGCCATAGCTGAGGTTTGACTGATTGGTCGAGGCTAACTGGGCCATTTTGTTCGCCTTAGAGTTTTCTGACCTGGGGATGCGTCTGATTTGGAAAGTATTGAAAAGACCAACAAGATGGAGTGCAATGTCCCTGTAGGCTCGCATGGTGTCTTCCTTTACGTCGAAATCCCAGTAATCTGTCCAACGATCAGTTGGGAATCACTAAACACTTGGATATGGCTCACACCAATGTCTCTGGCCAGACAAAGACCCGCTATCAAGGCATCATATTCGGCTTCATTATTGCTTGCGTCGAATAGAAAACAAAGGGCACACTTGAAATACCCACCCTAGGGGGCGGTGAGGATGAGACTGGCCCCACTGCCTTCTTTGCGAGATGATCCATCAACATTAAGGGTCCATGAATGGAGGGTCTTCTGTCTCGGGGTTGAATTGCGTTGATAGAGGGGGAGCGTTCGGAGTGAGATTGGTGAATTCTAAGATAAAATCGGTGACGGCCTGTTCTTTGATCGCTGTTTGAGGTCGGTAAGAGATTTCGAATTGATTGAGCTCGATGGACAATTACATCAGTCTGCCTAACAACTTTGTCTATTGTATGACCTTTTCAAAGGCTGGTTAGTGAGAACCACTATGGAGTGAGCTTGGAAATAAGGCTGGAGGTGCCTTGAGACTATGACCAAGGCGATGGCCATTTTTTCCAACAGAGGATAGTTCTGTTCTGCCCCTCTGAGAGCGCGGCTGACATAGTAGACTGGAGGTTGTACTGAGCTATCTTTCCTGATGAGGGCAGCACTGACTGCAGTGTTTGATACGGCTAAGTAGAGGAAGAGAGTGTAACCTGAGAGCGCTTAAGAGAGTAGGGGGGGTTGGCCATGCACTACTTGAGTTATTGAAAAGCCTCCTCAGATTTGGTGTTCCACTCAAAAGCCTGTCGGAGGACTTTAAAAAATGGAAGACACTTGTCTATTGCCCGAGAAATAAAACGGTTGAGGGCGGCGACTCTACCTGTGAGCCGTTGAATCTCCTTGACCGTTCTGGGAGACCGCATTTCTATCAGGGCCTTGATCTTTTCGGAGTTGGCCTCGATGCCCCGTTGGCTGACCATGAAGCCCCAGAACTTCCCAGAACCTACTCCGAAGGCGCACTTCTCTAGATTCAGCTTTATCTGATATTTGCGTAAGGTTTCGAAGGTTTCTTGCAGGTCTTCCAAATGATCAGAGGAGAGTTTACTCTTGACTAGCTTGTCATCGATGTAGACTTCCATGTTTCGGCCTATCTGGTGTTGAAAGACGGCATTGACCAGACGTTGGTAAGTTGCTCCAGCATTTTTCAATCCGAAAGGCATAACACGGTAGTGATAAGTTTCTCTGTCTGTGATGAAGAAAGTGTATTCCAGATTAGCCAGGTGCATCAGAATTTGATTGTAGCTGGAGAAGGCATCCATGAAACTAAGCATCTGGTGTCCAGCAATGGCATTGACCAACAGATCTATCCGGGAAAGGGGATAACTATCTTTGGGGCATGCTCGATTAAGATCGGAATAGTCGACGCAGAGTCGCCTTTTATCATTATTTTTGCGGACCAGGACTACATTGGACAACCACCTGGGGTAGTCCACATTTTGGATGAATTGCGCCCTCAGTAATTTATCTACCTCAAAGGCGATGAGAGCATTACGTTCCGGGTGAAAGATACGCTGTCTCTGGTGAAAAGGTCAGAAGTGGGGCTCGATACTAAGACGGTGAGTGACGAAAGAGGGACCGATGCCTAGCATGTCGGAATGGGTCCAGGCAAACACATCATTGTGCTCGATTAGGAGAGCTGTGAGGTCGGTCTTGGCCTAGGAGGATAGTTGGCTGTCGATCCTGGCTGTTTTGGCTGGGTTCTTAAGATCGATGGAGACTTCGACAAGTTTTTCCACTGGTTCCCCTCTGACTAATTCTTCTTCATCTCTGACGTCGAGTCCTTCGATAATCATAGCCTCTTTTAGCTTGACCTCTTTTAGTGAGGCGACGTAGCATTCTCTGGCCATTGTCTGCTCACCCTTCACAGTGCCTACCCCAAGGTCGGTGGGGAATTTCATAGCTAGATGGTATATAGAGGTAACAGCTTGGAAAGCGTTAAGAGCTGTGCGTCCGAGGATTATGTTATAAGTAGAAGGACAGTCGTCGATAAGAAAAGTGAGTAACTTGGTGGTCTGCCGTGGATATTCTCCGATGGTGATGGGAAGATTGATGGAACCTATGGAGGTCACCCGATCCCCTATAAAGCCGACTAGCGGGGTTTGGAGAGGGGACAATTTTTCTTCTCCGACCTTGAGCTGGCGATAGGCGTTTAGGAATATGATGTCTGAAGAACTGTTGTTGTCGACGAGCACCCGCTTGACTTTGTAATTGGATAGGAGAGCAGAGATGATGAGGGGGTCGTCATGGGGGTAACAGATGCTTGTGCAGTCGACCTCCGTAAAGGTGATTGGTTCAGTCCACTGCTTGGGGTGTTTGAAGGGGTTGTCTAACGTGGTGACTTACTTATCGGAACCTTGTCTGATTTTTCTGAGCTCGGCTCGCTGGGTTGAACGGGATGGTCCTCCGCATGCAAGCCCTCCAGCGATGACTCTAATCTCTCCGACTGGGGGAGCTGGGTTTCCTTGTGCTTAGGGTTGTGGTGGGGGCCGATCAGTGTCTCGGTTGGGTTATACGGGTTGTTGGGGAGGGTTATGTTGGCGGTGGCCCCCGGAGGTTCGGTCCTTGGCTGCTGTTGGGGACTGGCTGCCATGAACCGATTGAGGTGACCCTGACGTATCAAATTCTCTACCTGGTCTTTAAGGTTAACACATTCCTCAGTGTTGTGGCCGTAGTCCTGATGGAAACGACAGTATTTGGATTGATCTCACCGGTTGGAAGGAGACCGTGATGGCTGGGGCCATTTCAGGTTGTAATCTTGTTGTATCTGGTTCAAGACCTGTTCTATGGGAGAATTGAGGGAAGTGTATTGCTCGAACTATCCGGGCGGTCAGGTAGGTGTTGAGTGGTCGGCATGAGCGGGTCGGTCGGTATACTGAGGGGTCTTTCTGTGTATATTAGGAGGGTCTGGTTTTCGATTCCTTTCTCTTTTCCCTGCGGGTTGGATTTTTAGTTGTAGTATCTTGGCGGGCTGCTAGAGAGTCTTCGGCATTTATATATTTTTGGGCTTTGGAAAAGAGGGTGGCCATGGAGGTTGGCGGGTTTTTGGAGAAGGAGAAAAGAAAATCGGGTGATCGTAAACTGGCCATGAAAGCCGTGAGGATGACCTTGTCATCATTTTCCACCACCTGTAGGACTTCGGTGTTGAAATGGGTAACAAAGCTATATAGCGACTCCCCCTCCGTCTGGCAGATATTAAGAAGCTAAGTTGTCGGACGCCGCTGGCGCTGAGCACCGATAAAATGGCTCAGAAAGGAATCACTTAGATGTTGGAAAGTAGAGACGGAGTATGGCGGTAGCTGACTAAACCATAGTCGAGCCGACCCTTTAAGCGTTACGGGGAAAACTCGATACATGATTTTATCAAGAAAAGCATGGAAGATCATTAGTGTCCTTTAAGTCTCCAAATGGTCAACTGGGTTCGTTGTGCCGTCGAAAGAGTCGATCGAGGGCATTTTGAACTTGGGATACATCTGTCCACTCACACACCTGCCCCTGAAGGAGATGCTAGCAGTGTCCAGCCTCCACTGCACTCGGGAGGTGAAAATGTTCCCATCTGGGATGCGAAACTCCGAGCCATGAAACTCCAACTTCAAGGAGTCATGCAGAACATACAGAATAAACCCTCCACAACAGCCAACTCCCCATTTGTCGCCTTCATCAGGGACAAACCTCGAGGTGGTGGGTTCATGTCTTGGGGTGAGGCTTGTCGACCTTCTAAGTTGGAGAGGTGGGCTTGTTAGAAGGGATGGCTCGGGGTTTGTTCCTGATTGTGAGGGATATCTTGTGGTGGTGGAGGAGGTATTGGGAGGTTTCCCTGGAGCAAAGCGTTTATCAAGGCTTGGTTTTGTTCGGCCAAGCGGTTGATGCTGTTGGTGAGTTCTGTGAAGTACTGAAGTGGGTTGTTTGGATTGGGAGGGTCGGTTTGGGGGTCGACAGCGTTGTGTTGAGAAGCTATGGATCTTGTTGTGACCATCCACCTTGATGGCTAGCGGGGAGGAATTATTAACGGGTCTCTGGTAACAATGAGCACGACTGTCCTGGGGAGTAGCTTTCCTACAGACGGCACCAACTAATAATACTGCTAATACCTGGGGGTCGGGTCAGTTGACCCTTGCTTCCAATGCCGTTCTTAGGTCACTGAGCCCACCAGAGTACCTCCACAAATGCTCCGTGGGGAACGTGAGTCCCCTAGCGGACTTTCTGATGAGCAAGTTAGAAGAGAGAGAAGTTAACAGTGAGTAGCGAGAGAATAATGATAAGGAACTTAACCTTTTTGTGTCTTGGAAGCCTCCTTATATCCTTTGTTCATCATTTCCTTGTCCAATCTGACTTGTCATGTTGGCCAAAAGTCTACACTCTAGCTTGCCTTGTTTATGGTGAGGCTGCCTGTTCCGACGTGAAGGGATTATCGCATTTAATGCTGCAGGGGCCTCATTAATGGCTGATGTTCGGTGCAATAACTCTACAGGATCTTTGTCTGCTTAAGTGGCTGGTCCTTCTCTTGACAAGTGTTTTGATGCCATTGGTTCTTGGTACAACGTTGGGCTTCAGTAATGTTGGGCTTTAGTACTTAAACCGTGGATTGGGCTCTAAGTAGTAGGCCAAAAGCCTCTATGGGCCCACCGATGTCAGTAGGTTTTACATAATTCATTTTTAATTACAAAAAATGACATGATATTAAGAGTGGAGAAATTTTATTTACACAACATATTGACCTTTTTACACTTTCTACTTGAGATATATATATATATATATATATTTCAATTTTACATATGTGTGAAATGAAGTAAAAATTAAATAGATTTGATTATCTCTTTACACTCTTTATATTTCAATTCCTATTTCTTTTCTTCCTTTCTCATTTTTCTCTACTATACATTTACTTTCAAAAAATGAGAATTATAATATTTTGATCATAAAATAAAGTAATGGACGAATAAATGTCGATACAAGACTAGCAAAAAAGTAAAATAGTGAGTTATTTATTTATTTATTTTTTTTATGTTTTCATTTCGTTTTTTGAAAGGGTTGTTCGACTTTTGTTTAGTTTACCAAAATCAAACAAAATCAAATAGTCTGGAATTGTACTACTGAACAAAAAATATATATCCAGTAATCTACTGCCGAATAAAAAATACTTGTTCAGTAACCTACTGCTAAATAAAATGTACATGCCCGGTAACTCACTGCTAAACATTTTCAGTTTTATTTTTTTGACATTTTTCTATTTTGTTTTTTGCTTTGAAAGATTATGCTTCTATTCATTGTAGTATGGCTAGTGCATTGTTAATGGACTACAGTCACGAATTCATTACAGACGAGATTTGTTAGATTTATCTGCTTACTAGTCATTTAGTACCTCTGAAAGCAAGTAATTAGATTCGTTTTCATCATCCGTGTGCTAATGGATAAGAAAAAACATATACTACCCATATTAATAAATTTTGTATGCTTACTATCAATATAGATGGATTGTGATAATATCTCAATGTGTTTTTATAGATGTTTGTATTGACAAATTTGAAAATATTTGTATTGACAAATTTTATGGATTTTTGTTACACATTATGTTTTTATGGATATTTGATATTTTAAGGAAAGTGAATCTGTAAATGTGCGACAATGGATGGTTGGATAAATGTAGTTTATTCGTCAATATGACCCTAGAATAATCCAAATTGTTTGGCAATGTATAATAGAACGGGCCGATCATAAATTTAGAAAAAAAAATAATGTTTTAAGGAAAGTGAATCTATAAATGTATGATAATGGATGGTTGGACAAATATAGTTTGTTCGGTAAAATAATAGCGGAATAATTCAAAAGGAATAAGTGTAATGAGAAAAATTTGTAAGGGTTTTGAAAAGAATTTAATTTAGGATTAGTTTTGGTATTATAAAAAGTATAATGAGAATTCCAATTATTTTTTGAAGGTGTAATTAGAAAATAGGAGTAAAGAGGTAACATTTTGGTATAAGTAGAATTTCTCTTAAGAGTGTTATGGGACTATGAATTTTCAAATGGGTGGGATTAACATTTATATGGAAGAGTAGTATTGTTAATCCTATATCATATATTAGACTGACTGATGAGATTATTATTGTCATGATATTAAATTGAAAATGCAAAATAAATTGGATTAACTCTAATCTTTCAGATTAAGTTGGAAAACAAGTACTAGTTATGTGAGAATCAGTACTTGGTATTAACATGGTTGACGTTGCCCAAAGTCGTTTAAGTGGAAAACATAAAAGTACTAAAAAGAGTTAGCTATTTATTATACTAGTCTTCAAAAAAAAAAGTTCAACTGAATTTAAAAGGTTATGACAAAGTTTGGTGAAGATTTAAAATTAGCAAATGGTTGATGTAGTGATTTAATTGAAGTTATGGATAATTGTTTTTACAGAAAAAAAAATTAAATTGCTTATTGATATGGTGAGTTATTTGAAATTAATAGATTGTTGTTTCCCAAATGCATAGATTGTTTATAGAATAAGAGTAATTAAAATAGTTATAGTTGTTTTTGGAAAAAAAAACTTTTTAAATTTAAAGTTGATTAATGTTAGTTTCGGTCAATTATGTCACAGGAAATATTGAATGTATTTGTAATTTCATCCATTGAAAAGGAATAATTTGATAAGTTGGATTATCCAAGATTAGCAATTTTACAGCTAAAAACGCAAAAAATGGTGATGTTTAAGTGATATTTTATTACAGCTTATTCACTTTTTATTTGATGCTCGAGATTGGATTATTTTGGTCATTTTCTTATTGTAAAATTTGGTATATTTTAATAGTTATATATGTAAGTGGCATGTACCCAAAAAAAAAAATAAAAATAAAAATAAAAATATATTTTTTTTTGTATTTTTTAAAAATATAAGAAAGGTATCATATCGATAGTTCACTTTAAACCCCGAAAAGGGTAAATTACAGTTTGCACCTCTACACTTTACATCAAATCTCACTTTGGTCCCTATACATGAAATCATGACAATTAACCTCTTGCACTTCTAGTCAAATTCCACTTTGGTCCCTACATATGAAATCGTGATAGTTAACCCTCTGCACTTTTACTCAAATCTCACTTTGGTCCTTGTACAAGTGTCAATGTCACTCTTCTATTATTTCATTTTTAAATATTTAACAAAATCTAGTCATACGACAAAAAATGTGACTACGAAATGAGGGTAAGAGAGGAAAATCATCCATGTTTCCCACAAGTACACTTCCTTCTACGTGATAATCACATGAGAGTTATATACTTCAATATATATATGTTCGTATGATAAAAATTGAGACGAAAAGGCAAGAAAGTAGAGCTGTTAAAATATAAAAAAATGCGACAAAGAAATCAAAGAGAAAGAAAGATGAATATATAGTGATTTTGGTTTAGACTCGACCCGTTGATGTTCTGGATCTGGGTTTTGTTGTCTTATATGGTTGTTCATGTCTTGTTTCCCCTTATTTCTCATTGAATTTGGTTATTGGTGTGTCTTGATTTCGTTTAGAATAAGTTGGTGGCTTGCTTTTCAAAACTGTTGTGCCTAGATTTTTGTCTTTCCGCTCGACCGGTCTTTGAAAACTCTCAGTACTTTTGTAGACCTGCAAAACTATTGGGAGGGTGTATTCTTCGCTTGAGCGGTGTTTTCTGCACTTGAGCAGTGTTACGCCTGCGCGGTACTTCTTGAGCTTAAGCGGTGGTCTTCTGTTTGCAAAACTTTTGGGAGTTTGTATTCTACGCTTGAGCGGTCACTTTCTACGCTCGAGTGGTCTGTCCGAATTTAGTAACTATAAAAGTCACTTTTGGCCACATTTGGATCACTTTTCTCTCTATCTTCTTTCTCCTTTCGCAATTGTTGAGCTTTCAAGCTCTTTCTCATTGGTTTTCATCTACTTTTATACATCTTTGACCTCTAGTTCTATATACCAAAACATTGAGCTCGACGAGGGCTTCCATTTAATCTGAGCGGATCGTGTGTTTTCGTTGAAGTTGGATTTTTCAGGCTTTCTTCACTTCATTGCTTGAGGTAGGGTTTCCCTTGCTCCTTTTCAGTTCTTTGTCTATAGATAAACATGTGGTAGATTTTATTGCATAAAAATCACATCTATTGCGGATCTTTTGAAAATCATTAAAAGAGATCTAGGGTTTGATCATTGGGATTCAAATTGATTAAATTAGTTGTTGATTGACTAATTGAGGAATGGTTTAATGTGTTTATGTTAAGAGGAAGAGAAAACCCTAATTTGATATATTGACCTAACAAATTAATAAGGGGTAAAGTTGATTAAAGATTGTGTTTTGATAGTTTGAGTGGTGTTATTGTATTGTTAGTATAAAGGATGAATTAATTATGGTATTGAAATTTATTTGGATTAATCATGTTAAGTTGTGTTGGGTTATGGCTTGGAATCCATAGATGTTGTTTTATTGAAAATGTGGAAATTTGACCTTTTTGAAAGAAAAGAATTTGGGCAATGTAACTTGGAAAACAGAAGGGTTGATTTTGAAAAGAGAATGAAACCTTGATGTATTGTAAAACGTAAGATTTGAACTTGAGGTTGGATTTTGAAACCGTTGATTTCGGTTGTCATTATTATTGTTGTTGGATTTAAAGTCGAGAGAGTATCAGATTATCGTATTATGTATGTTTAAATACTCATGCTTAGAGGTTTTGTCCTTGGTCATCGGTGCAGGATAACATTGTGATGTTGAATAGTTTATGTGTATGTAGTACACTTGGAATTATTTGTATTGGTTGAGCAGATTTTGTGTATGTAATGCAAACAGATTATGCTTGTTTGTTGAACTATGTGATAGTGGGAAATATGCACGCGCTCAGAATAAGGGGTACTATTACCTTTCAGCTAGTGCCTAGAGAATTGGTTGTGCTAAGAATGCGAGGTGCCAGTATCTTCCAGCTAGCGCCTAGAGAACTTGGTAGAGATACCATTACCTTCCAGCTGGTGACTGGTAAATTGGCGTGAGTATTGGAAAGTTATATCCTTGGCTTACCGTGCTTAAGGCAGGTAGAGCGTTGATGAGTTTCTCTTTATCATTACGGTTCTATTCATGTGTACCATGCATAGTGATAATTATTTTCTGGAGAATGTTAGTTGTCTTATATGGTTATGAAAGAAACCTCTTTTATGTATTATCCTAGTGTATGTTTGGGATGTCATTATTTGGGAATGTAAGTGAAATTGGCGTACGTTCAGTAATGAAGAGAAAACGTAATTGGGTTATTTGGGTTCGTTTCAAAAACCGATTGTTGTTGTCGGGCGAATTTAAAATGGAGAGGTAATATGAAGAAAGAAAAGTGAATGGTTTATGTTGTTGAATAAATTGAATGATTTGAGAAAGATACTTATATATATATATATATATATATATATATCTTCAGATATAAACCGGCAATTATGTATATGATATGATATGGAGTATTCATGATCATATCTATCTGTATGTTGTTATTGTTTAAGATCATGTTGGGATTCCTACTAGACTTTATGTTCATCCCACGTTGCTAATCCTTTTTCAAATGAATGTCAAGAGGTGGTTCAAGATCGAGGATCTTCATTAGTTGTTAGCCACGGGGCCTTTTATTTGTTGGTTGAATACCGTTGTTGTAAAAGAAAAGGGTTGAACCTTTTCTTTGATATAATGATGTAAGCCTGTGGGTAATTTACTGTAATTATGTCTCATGTCACATTCACCATGTATTTGAATGAGAGAACCTTTACTTAATTGTCTTTATTGATGTATTGAAGTTCCATAGGTTACCTTTGAAATTGTATTATAATAAAGGATTTGGTAATGCTACCTGAGTAATTAAAAAGTGGGGCGTGACAGAATAGATAGAAGACCGTGTTACCATGAAGAACAGAATTTCGTGATTCCCATTTACGCAAAACCTTAGTTCATTTTCTTAATTGTTCACAATCTGTATTTTGTTTTAGCCTAATACAATCATATTTTGATGTAAATTTTGAGATAAAGTGTGTATTGGTGAAAAATGTTGATAATTTTCTTTTCTTACCTTCATGTCGTAGTCACATTCTTATCACATGCCTAAATTCTGTTAAAGATTTAAACAATTGAGTAACAGAAATGGGACATGGACATTTGTGTAGAGACCAAAGTGAGATTTTACCAAAAGTATAGTAGCTAACTGTCACGATTTCATGTGCAGGGGCTAAAGTGAAATTTGGTGTGAAGTGTAGGGATGCAAAGTGTAATTTACCACCCCTCTCCCGGAAATGTAGCTATCCCTGCTCATTAAGAACTATAATAGACACTCATTATTGAAAAATGCTTGGGAGCACTAATTAGTGCTCCCACTAATTAGGTGGCAGTGGGTCCCGCCATTAATGATGTGATGTTTTGGTCTTGGAGTTGTGTTTTTTTTTTTTTTTTTACTTTTTTAATGCATTAGTGCTATTAGTGGTGATGTTTTTAGTGGGATGAATCATTGTTGCTCATTATTTGGGGTGGACAAATATCATGTGGTACTATGTTGTGTCGACACTCTATAGTAAGAGCACATGTGTCATCCCAAGCCTTACCCAACCTAACATCGGGCTTAACTTAGCCAATTATAATTTAAAAAAAATAAAAAAATAAAAAAATAAAAGAGTTTAAACATTAAAAAAATTCAATTATAAAATGAATATGATCTTTTAAAAAGTCTATTAATTTAAGTTCTAAAAAGAAATATATATATATATATATATATGTATTTTTTTTCTTTATTATCTTTCAAGTTTATTTTGTAATTAAATAATATAAAAATTAAAATTAATATTTTATAAATGGCCTTCTAAGCCAAACTTGAAAATAAAATAGGTTAAAAGTTTTAGTTCCACCTAGATCTATGAATTAAATATTTCTTTAAATCTTTAAAAATATTAGATTGTGTTGGATCGGTTTGACAAGTCATCAGACCCATGGCCGTCCCTTTCATTATCACTATTTTGTATACTTATTATTAAGATAGAATCATTAGTGTGCAATAATTCTACAAAAATTCCAAAGTTCTCTTCCACTATCATCTCTCTCAATATTATATATTATTCTTATCATGAAATTTTATTCTTGACTTTTATTTTATCTAATCAACTTTTCATGCAAAGCATAGAAATATATCTACATTATTATATATGTGAACATATGACTTGTTATCTAATAATATAACGACTTCTTTTTCTATTACGTGATAAATTTTTTTATTTTAAAATAATGTATGAGTAGATTTAAACTCAAGATATTAGGTTTTATTAAGAATATACTTACTATTTAAACAATATACATATTAAAATTTTTTATTATTTATATTTATATTTATTTATCTAAATTATACAGGCATTATGTATAACACCCACTAATACATATACATATACATAAGAAATTGTTTGATGCACACAAAAGACTCCGTCAACTCCCTCGAATTACGTGGCACCCTCTGAACTCAAAAAGGCCCCACGCATTTCTCTTTTCCTTTCTCTCTCTCTATCCTCTCGCTGACGACGCCGAACTACCAAAGCCCTTTTCTCTCTCAAACTCTCCTCCGTCCCTCTCTTCTCTTTCATACTCACTTCAAATCAATTTCACCTCAGCTGTGGCAAAAACACTTGTATATACAAGAATCCAACAAAAAAGAAAAATAATTAATGCATTAAAGAATAACCATATCTACAAATCTGGATTCAGATCTCTCCATTTAACTACCTCTACACTTTTCCAGATCTGGTTCGAAATGGTTGGGTCGTGACGGCGAAAGGCGATGGCTGGGTTGTGACGGCGATGGCCAGAGGTGATGGGCCAGCAGGGACGACGACGACGTGGCTTGGTCGCGATGGAACATAGGAAAACTAAATAAATAAATACAACATTATTTATTTGTACTATTATATACGTGAACCCATAATTTGATATTTAATAGTGTGATATTTTTTCTTTTATCCTGTGACAAATTTTTTTAATTTAAAATAAAAAATATATTATTTGAAAGTGTGAGTAAAATATAAAATTAAAATTTTGAGTTTGATTATTATTTAAATAACATACTTATTATAATATTAATTAATTTATTATTTATTTTTATACTTAACCATCTGAATTCATACGCACACCCACAAACTAATCTATTCTATTATTAAAAGCCAACACCAATTTTAGTGTCATGAAGCCCAACTTTTATCTTCAGAAGCTTTTGCCACCTGTAATTAGATAATAAAAATAAATAAATAAATAAATACATCCACATCCACCCAACCCCATCCCACCCCACCACCCCACCCACGTTCCCTCACATATCTCAACCAAACCAATTCTGAACTTCCACAAACACTTTTTTTTTTTTTACACGATCCACAAACACCTTTTCAAACGCATATTTATCTCTAACATATTTAAGACCGTTGTTTTTCACAAATAAAAAAAAAAGAAGACGGGGCAAGACTATTGTTTCTCTTTGATGATAAGTAATTTAAGAACCATTAATTTTTATATTTTCATTGATTGAAATTTTTGTTTTTTCGTTTTCCATATATGTTTTGTTTATATATTCTGTAAATTGTTTAAGAATTTTAAATTTTTTATTTTCCAAATCAAATCAAAATCAATTCGATAGTTCGAATGGTTTCTGGTGTTGTGTGGTGGCGTGTGTGAGAGAGGGAGAGGGAGAGGGAGAGGGAGAGAGAGAGAGAGAGAGCGGGCAGGGAGGTTGCTGTACAACGAAGAATGGTTGTTGGATTGTTGTGTGTGCCGTTTTGATTTTCTAAAAATATTTTTAGAATTTATTTTTAAAAACTAATATAAAAAGACTATTTTAAAACTATTTTTGTTCTCTCAAGAATGATGGCAGAGAAAGTGTAAACAAGATTATTGTTTCTCTTTGATGGTAAATGATTTAAGTATTATTAATTTTAATATTTTTATTGATTGAAAATTTTATTTATTTATTTTCATATATATTTTTTAAATTGTTTAAGAGTCTTGAATTTTTTATATTCTCAATCATAAAAGTTTTTGTTCTATTTTGTTGATCATGTTGATTGAAAAAATAACAAATAAAAAAAAAAATGTAGACGTTATAATTTGAATTTTAAACTTATATTTTTATGAATTTTTTTTCATAGAAACCGCCATATAAAAATCTACATGTTTATAATGTGATTTTTTTTTTTTTTAAGTTTTATTGATGGAAACATGTAGACATTATGATGTGAATTTTTTCAATTTTTCTTTTTTTTATTTTTATTTTTTTTGATGGATGAACCAATTCTCTCTCTTAAAGTCTTTATTTGTTATTTGGGTTCTAGAGTTGTGTTTATATATCAATTGCGATGAATTAATTCTTCACTTTTTTTTTCTTCAGTTCTTTCTCTCAATTTTTTGGACTGAAACTTTTTCTTTCTCAATTTCTTTTTATTTTATTTGTTGTATTTTTTATTATAAAATATCAATTGTGATGAATCAATTCTCCACTATTTTTTCCATTTCTTTCTCTCAATTTTTTTTGACTGAATTTTTTTTTCTCTTTCTCAATTTCTTTTTAATTTATTATATTTTTTATTATGATATATCAATTTTGATTGACCAATTCTCCTTCTCTCAAACTCTTATTTGTGTTTGATATGTATTACTAGCTAAAACTTTTTCTCCAATTTTCTCTCAATAAGAAGTTATATTATAAGATAAGGAAATTTTAAAATACTTTAAAATTAACAACAGAAAACATATAGGATAGCTATAAGATTATGCACGAGTAACAAATAATTTTCAATTTATTTGTTATATCAGACAAGGTTCAATTTATTTGTTTATTTTTTATACTTATTGATTAACAAATTATTTGTAGATAATTAGAAGGTTTCAACAAATATTAAAATTGAAAAAATAATAATTTAAGATACCTTGAAAAATTATTGTTGGACAATCTTCACTGTATTTAAAAGATTTAATTCTATTGTGTACACAACAACAATTAGAATTTAAAGAAATAAAGAAAATGAGAGAATTTGTTTGATTACAAAAATCAAACTCGAAATAATAAATAAATAAATAAAACCACAGATTTTATTTTGTTACAAAAACAAAATTAAAATCTGACTAAATAAACAGATAAAAACAGAATAAAATTAAACAACTTACTTGGTTAATTTATTTGAATAACTTTTCTGATCAAGTCCAGTGTTTAACACTGTGTCCTTAAGAAGACAGATTCGTCCTCACCACGGTGCTATCAGAATTTGGACGTCTATCTCCCAGGATAAAATGATCTTATCAACGAATAAAAGCAGCACTACAATTTAATCGTTCGTCGAACACACAAAGTGTTTACACTCTTTCTTTCAGAAATAAGATGCAGCAAAATGCAGAGATTTAAAGCAGAGAATGGAGTATGAAAATTTGAGTGAAATCCAAATGGGAGGCTAGTCTATTTATAGATGTAAAGGTGGCTTTTGGTTTTGAATTGAATAGGTATGAAACCTGTTAGTTTCAAATTTAAACAGATTTGAATCTGTTGGGTTAATAATTCAAACAGATAAAAACGGGAAGGACTCTGTTTGGATGAGCAATAAATCCAAACCAGTTTAATTCTGTTTGAAAATGGAAAGGGCCCTGTTTGGATGAACAATAAATCCAAACCAGTTTAATTTGAATTCTGAATTTTATTTTACCAAAAAATAAAATTAAATTCAAATATTTTTGGCCCAAAAAGATTAGAAGCCCAACCACAGGCCCAGCCCAGCCCGCCCAACCGGACGGACGGCGGCGGCGCGCGCGTGTGTGGTGATTTTTGGATCCGATGGGTCTAGCCCATTTTGCCCATAACCTCTCCCTCTAAAACACTTGGGTACCCCTTGGGGCACATCCCAAGTATCTCACCCAAGCCTTATAAACCCTTTCAAAACTTCCCACCAAATCAATGTGGGACAAGCCAATTTACAACCTTAAGGAATTTCCACCAAAACTCCATTTCCATGGAGCACACTTTGGCTTCAATTTCCCATTCACTCGGTAATGGTTTTGAGCAACCAAATATACCACGTGAATCACAACGCGGCATAGAACGCGTTACCACTTTGACCCGAGTAAATCGACACTCGGGGCCCACCTAAAAAATAGACCAAACTTGAGAAATAATTTTGGTTTGACCAAGAATTTTTCTACCATTTCCAACAATCCCCCACATGAATGGAATTTGATGACAACGGAAATGCAACAATATGCAGACTTTAACGAAAGAGTATAAGTTGAAAATATCTTGCATCAGGATAGGTAGTTTTCGGCCTTGAACCTTTCCTAGTGATAACCTATCAGACTTACTGGCTAACCAATGGACACGATGCCTTGAATTGTTCAGCCGTTTGTGTAAGCCAAGACAATAGATTTCACACAAAATATCTTCTAACACATCGTGGTTCTCACAGTTGTGTTCATTTTGGCCTTGAACGCGCCTAGTTTTCATAAGTGTTTCTAGAGAATTTAGCCTTTTCATTTTCATAGAACTGGCCCCAGTTCAACACTCATATAAGTGATTCTTATTGTGAGTATCTCCTTATACTCGTCTTGATTTTATACCTTAATCAAGATATAAGTAATCATTAAAAGCAAAGCTTATCCTTATACCCCTACATACAACATATGTTGCAGATATCACTCTCACCATAGGAATGGGTAGGAAATTCTTAATCCCTTGGTGATTTCTGGTGAGCCATGCATAACTTAATTGTTCCTTTGAACTTAGTTCTTGGGATCTCCAGTCATATAAGTAGGGTTACCATTATGACGACTCTTATGTAATAGGCTTTAATCCCATCCCCTTTGATGAACTATACACTAGCTCTTTTGTCAAACCTTTTGTTAATGGATCCGCAATATTCTCTTTAGATTTTATATAATCTATTGAGATTATTCTGTTTGACAACAATTGCCTTACGGTATTATGTCGACGACGAATATGTCGTGACTTACCGTTATACATGTGATTCTGTGCCCTGCCTATTGCAGATTGACTATCACAATGAATGCAAATAGCTGGCACAGGTTTTGGCCACATTGGAATGTCTTCTAAGAAGTGGCGAAGCCATTCTGATTCTTCACCTGCTTTGTCTAAAGTAATGAACTCAGATTCCATTGTGGATCGTGCGATGCAAGTTTGTTTCGTGGACTTCCAAGAAACAGCAGCGCCTCTTAGAGTAAAGACATATCCACTAGTGGATTTTGAATCTTTAGTATCCGATATCCAATTGGCATCACAATAACCTTCGAGTACTGCTGGATATCGAGTAAAGTTCAAACCATGATCATGAGTAAATTTTAGATATCTAAGAACCCGAATGATCGCTTTCCAATGGTCTTCTCCAGGGTTACTAGTGTACCTACTCAATTTACTGATAGCATAAGCTATATCAGGACGAGTACAATTCATTAGATACATTAGGCTTCCAATGATTTGAGAGTATTTTAACTGAGACACGGCATCACCTTTATTTTTCGATAAATAAAGACTGATGTCTACAGGTGTTCTAGCTAAATTCAAATCATCTTTGATAAATTTATCAAATGAGATTGAGATAATGCATATCCGTCAGATGTTTTAGTAATTTTCATTCCTAATATAACATCTGCGACCCCCATATCTTTCATATCAAATCTTTTGTTAAGCATTTGCTTAGTTGATTTGATCATGTTTTGACTGCTTCCAATGATAAGCATGTCATCCACATAAAGACAAACTATGACATATCCTTGGTCAGTGTTTTTAACATAGACGCATTTGTCACATTTGTTTATTTTAAACCCATTAGTAAACATTGCATGATCAAATTTTTCATGCCATTGCTTAGGTGCTTGTTTTAATCCATAAAGGGATTTTACAAGTCGACAAACTTTTTTTTCTTGCCCTGATACTACAAACCCTTCGGGTTGTTCTATATAGATCTCATCATTTAGATCACCGTTTAAGAAAGCTGTCTTAACATCCATTTGATGTATTTCTAAATTAAACAACGCTGCTATAGAAATAAGCATGCGAATGGATGTTATTCTTGTCACAGGGGAATATGTGTCAAAATAGTCCAGACCTTCCTTTGTTTGTAACCTTTAACAACAAGTCTTGCTTTATACTTGTCAATTGAACCATCTGCTTTCATTTTTCTCTTGAATATCCATTTATATCCAAGAGGTTTAGAACCTGTGGAAGATCCACCAATTCCCAAGTATGATTTTGCATAATGGATTCAATTTCATTATTAACAGCCTCTTTCCACAAAGGTGCTTCAGGACCTGTCATTGCTGCCTTAAAGCTTTGAGGTTCATTTTCTAACAAATATGTCTGAAAATCTGGACCAAATGATTTTGATGTTCTCGCTCTCTTACCTCGTCTTGGTTCATCATTAGTTAAATCCTGTTGGTCGAGACTATTACTAGTCTCTTGTGTTTGATTGTCATTAGTCTCTTGACTTTGTGTACAATCATAAGTTCTTTTCTGTGAACTTAATTCCTGTCCTTTCTTGTAAGGAAAGACATGTTCAAAAAACACAGCATTGCTTGACTCTATAATAGTGTTCACATTTATATTAGGTATTTCTGATTTATAAGTCAGAAACCGATATGCACTACTATTCTGAGTATAACCAATAAACACATAGTCTACTGTTTTTGGTCCAATCTTAGTCTTTTTAGGAACAGGAGCTTCAACTTTTGCCAAACACCCCCACACTTTTAAGTATTTGTAGGAAGGTGGTCGACCTTTCCACAATTCATAAGGAGTGCTGTTGGTTTTCTTGTGGAGTATTCTATTAAGAACATAATTAGCAGACAATATTGCTTCCCCCCACAAGTTCTGTGGTAAACCTGAACTTAGTAACATAGCATTCATCATTTCTTTTAGGGTTCTATTCTTCTTTTCAGCAATTCCATTTTGCTGTGGAGAATAAGGGGCTGTAGTTTGGTGAATAATGCCATGTTGTGCACAAAATTCATTTAATGGTGCATCATATTCACAACCCCTATCACTTCTAACCATTTTAATGGTTTTACCAAGTTGATTTTCAACTTCTGTTTTGTAGAGTTTAGACATTTCTAAGGCTTCATCTTTACTTCTAAGTAAATAAACATAACAATATCTTGTGCAATCATCGATAAATGTTATGAAATACTTTTTGCCTCCTCTAGTTTGAATAAATTTTAAATCACATACATCAGTATGAATTAATTCTAGAGGTTCGGTTTTTCTTTCAACCGATTTAAATGGAGCCTTAGTTAGTTTTGCTTCTACACAAATTTCACATTTATGATTAGGATTAATTTCAAACTTTGGTATATGATCTAAACCAATTAATCTACGCAAAGCATCAAAATTCACATGTCCTAATCTACCATGCCATAAATTTGACTCAAGAATATAAACAAAAGATGTGTTATTCTTATTCATAGCAACTTTCGGTACAACTGTCATTACATTCAACTTAAAGAGACCATTACTCATGTATCCCTTACCAACATACATACCACTCTTTGTTAATACAAATTTATCAGACTTAAATACAAGCCTAAAACCATTTTTACTTAACAAAGACACAGAAACTAAATTCTTCCGGATGTCAGGTACATGCAGTACGTTGTTGAGAGTTAGTTCTTTCCCTGATGTCATCTTCAAGATCACTTTCCCTTGTCCAGCCACAGTAGAAGTAGAAGAATTTCCCATGAAAAGTTGTTCACCATTTGTAGCCTCATTGTAGGTAGTGAACATCTTCTTGTCCGCACAAATGTGACGAGTTGCTCCAGTGTCAACCCATCACTCTTTGGGATTTCCAACCAAGTTAGCCTCAGACACCACAGCAGAGAGGTTGATGTCATTCACTCCGTCAGAGATGTAATCCAATTATGTTACATTGGCCTGATTGGTGGTCTTCTTACTTGTACTTCCATGATCCGTCTTAGGGTGGCGGCAGTCAGAAGCTCGATGTCCAGTTTTGCCACAGTTATAGCATTTTCCTTTGAACTTCTTGCTACTATCGCCTTGTTTAGGACCATCTCCAGTAAACTTTCTCTTTTTGTTATGTGGTTTATGAACTTGTTCTACCACATTAGCCTTGGACTCAATGGGATTTTTCCCATTCCTCTTTTCAGCCTTTCGGTTATCTTCTTCAATTCTTAATCTTACAATCAATTCATCCATAGTCATCTCTTTGCGTTTATGTTTTAAATAATTTTTGAAATCTTTCTAAGCCGGTGGTAACTTTTTCACTAAAGCAGCGACTTGGAATGACTCGCTAAGAGACATACCTTCTGAATGAATATCATGCAAAATTATTTGAAAACTTTGAACTTGAGAAATTACCGTTTGGGAGTCTACCATTACAAAGTCCAAAAATTTACCGACGACAAATTTCTTCGTGCCGGCATCTTCTGTCTTGTATTTCTTCTCCAAAGAATCCCACAATTCTTTTGCTGTTTTCAGAGGACTGTATACATTATACAACATATTGTCAAGGCCATTTAGGATGTAGTTTCTGCACAGGAAATCTGAATGTTTCCAAGCATCTACAGCGACAACAACTTGCCGATCACTTTCACCCTCTTTAAGTGCTGGAGCCTCTTCATGGAGAAACCGGGCCAAATTAAGAGTCGTAAGATAGAACAGCATCTTCTGCTGCCATCTCTTAAACTCGGTACCGTTAAATTTTTCCGATTTTTCTCCATGATTGATTGGTACATGAATATGGTTCTGGATAGGGACGGATGTAGGTGTAACAATAGGAGTACCACTGCCAGATGCAGTTTCAGTTGTTGTAGCCATAATCTCTGATTACAAAAATCAAAAAAAAATTAAAACACAAATTAATTTTCTAGTTACTAAAACCAAAAAATAATTATAACAACAAAATAATTTTATTTTCCTTGTTACTAAAACTAGAAAAATAAAATATCACAAGAATTTTCTGTAATACCAAATAATATTATGCAATTGTTAATGACACCAGTATATTACTACTAGTTGTCAAAGAAAAGAGACAGTATATTACTACTATCTGTCAAATAGCATAAATCACTATTTGTTTTTCCAACCAGAATATTAATTTGAAAACACAGAAAATTAAATACAATGAAGATACCAAAAAAGAAATCTGTCTTAAGATTGTTGGACAATCTTCACTGTATTTAAAAGATTTAATTCTATTGTGTACACAACAACAATTAGAATTTAAAGAAATAAAGAAAAGGAGAGAATTTGTTTGATTACAAAAATCAAACTCGAAATAATAAATAAATAAATAAAACCACAGATTTTATTTTGTTACAAAAACAAAATTAAAATCTGATTAAATAAACAGATAAAAACAGAATAAAATTAAACAACTTACTTGGTTAATTTATTTGAATAACTTTTCTGATCAAGTCCAGTGTTTAACACTGTGTCCTTAAGAAGACAGATTCGTCCTCACCACGGTGCTATCAGAATTTGGGCGTCTATCTCCCAGGATAAAATGATCTTATCAACGAATAAAAGCAGCACTACAATTTAATCGTTCGTCGAACACACAAAGTGTTTACACTCTTTCTTTCAGAAATAAGATGCAGCAAAATGCAGAGATTTAAAGCAGAGAATGGAGTACGAAAATTTGAGTGAAATCCAAATGGGAGGCTAGTCTATTTATAGATGTAAAGGTGGCTTTTGGTTTTGAATTGAACAGGTATGAAACCTGTTAGTTTCAAATTTAAACAGATTTGAATCTGTTGGGTTAATAATTCAAACAGATAAAAACGGGAAGGGCTCTGTTTGGATGAGCAATAAATCCAAACCAGTTTAATTTGAATTCTGAATTTTATTTTACCAAAAAATAAAATTAAATTCAAATGTTTTTGGCCCAAAAAGATTAGAAGCCCAACCCGCCCGACGGCGGCGCGCGCGTGTGGTGATTTTTGGGTCCGATGGGTCTAGCCCATTTTGCCCATAACCTCTCCCTCTAAAACACTTGGGTACCCCTTGGGGCACACCCTAAGTATATCACCCAAGCCTTATAAACCCTTTCAAAACTTCCCACCAAATCAATGTGGGACAAGCCAATTTACAACCTTAAGGAATTTCCACCAAAACTCCATTTCCATGGAGCACACTTTGGCTTCAATTTCCCATTCACTCGGTAATGGTTTTGAGCAACCAAATATACCACGTGAATCACAACGCGGCATAGAACGCGTTACCACTTTGACCCGAGTAAATCGACACTCGGGACCCACCTAAAAAATAGACCAAATTTGAGAAATAATTCTGGTTTTACCTAGAATTTTTCTACAATTTCCAACAATTATGTATGAGTATAGTTTTAAATTTGATTCAGCAAATAAAAAATAAATTTATAGATAACAAGGAGGACACCAAAAGTTATTAAAATTAAAAATAGATATTTAATTTTTTTTTTTGTGATCTTTCTTTCCAGTTCTCTCTCAATTTCTTTTTATTTCTTTCATTTTTCTTTTTTCATGATATATAATAAAGTTATTAAAATTAAAAATAGATATTTAATTTTTTTCATGATGTTTCTCATAATTTATGAATTCATAATGTGTGTATATATATATATATATTTTTGGTGGTGAAAATTAGGAAATATTGTGTATTTTTAAAAGATTTGTGTATATTATATTATTCATATTTTTGTTTGAAATATATACTAAGTAAATGTTATATTACACATAGTTAAAAACATTTAGCTTACATTACATTACATTTATAATATATATGTATATTATTATTAAAAAAATATAATGAAAGAATAATATAATTTTTTACTGAATTTGCACGTGGCCGCTAGTATTAAATAAACAAGCACATTAAATAAACAAGCACATTAGATAGATAGGTCTGGTGGGGCAGCCTTATTTTTGTCTGTATGTTAAATAGTAAGGTGCTGGGTCCAACTGTCTCACGTGGATAAATTTCAAGACAGACCTTATAAACAATAACAAATTAATAGATAAGAGATCCATTGTGGAGGTAAGAGGCTAAAATGCAAGCCAGCATCAGTACAAAACAAAAGGACAAAATCGAGAAAAGAAAAAGCAAGCGTCAAACACTGCTTTTCGGAAGTGTTTTTTTTTTTTTTTTGCTAAAAAAACACTAAAAGGCAATATTAATTAAAAAATTAAAAAAAATAAATTCAGATAAAATGTCATATCAAATTCATAATTATTTTATTTTTTCTCTTACAAATATCATATCCAACTATAAAAAATTCAACTATCTTCTCAAATACAAAAATTTTAACCTTCTAAAATAATCAAAAACTAAAAAAACCTACTAAAATAACAATTTTTTAAACACCAACTATATAGATATATTTTATCTAAGGAACTTTTCACGCAGTATTCCATCGACATGAACAAGTCACCTTACAATTGAAGCTACCTCGTCAAACCAAGCAACATGCTTATTCCTTAATACTATGTTGTACTATGAAATGGTAAATCCTAGTTTTATGATTTGTTTATTTATTTATATCTATATATATATATATATATAATGGCGGAGTCAGAATTTTGACTTAGGCCAAGTTTGGGAACACCCCAAAAAGCCAAAAAGCCAAAAAGTTACTCAAAAAGTTAAAAAGTTATCACTATTCACCAAAAGTCAACAATTACGGCTGCACAACTCCCAATTCTAATTTTCTCCTACAAATCAATTTTTACAATTTTTTATTACACATTTTTTCATAAAAAGTCAAAAAGTTAACCCAAACATTCATATTTTCAACCTCAACTTTTTAGTCTAAAAAGACAAAAAGTGCACTTATTTAGTCTTCCCAAACTTGGCCTTAGTAAGGGCAACATTGAGTTAAGGTTATAGTGATCTTCCACAATGTAAATAATTTTGACTTTTAATTGAGGGTAAAAAAACTAAAAATGAATATAGTTTCAGATTTAAAATTTTAAAGTTATGTTCAAGTTAGTTAATTTTTTTTGCTTTATTTTATTTTATTTTTATTTTTGATTGTTTATTTATTATTAATTTGATTTGCTATTTCAGTTTTGTAAACGTGATTATCATTATAATTTAAAATGCGATCACATACTATTATTAAAAATGAGAATAACAAAATTACACAAAAAAAAAAAAAAAAACAAACAAACAGAGAGTGGAAGAGAAAGACATGAGAGAAAGGAGAGAAATAATAGAGAATTTAAAAGAAAATATTTTAGCAAAATTAAATATTTAGAGTGACAAATTATAAGAATTTGTATTTTATTTTTAATTAATGAATCATATTATAATGAAACTAATGAATTATAATCATAATGAAAATCAATACACCATAAAATTAATATAAATAAATATTTTCAAGATAAGAGAGAAAAATTATAAATAAATAACATGAAAAATACAATCAATAATCAGATTGAGATAACCTCTAACCTCATAATGAAAATGCAAGAATTCTGACTAATAGATTAACCATGTTGGTTTTGCAAAGATTTCGTCAAAAATAAAAAACAAAAACAAAAACAAAAATAGAAGATGAGATACAAAAAATTGTGACATACTTTCAATTTTAAAATTAATTATTTTTCAAATAGGGGTAAAAATGCAATTTCTAAAAATTGAGGGGAGGGGGGCACGTGACTCTCCTGGTCCCAACGTGCCTCCGCCCCTGTATATATATATATATATATATAAAGAAGTGTTTATTTGTTTTAGGCTTTTTAGATAATTTGGTCATTTACTTGGATTTCTTGATAAATTTATGTGTTTTCTATTTTAATGACTTTAGTCTCACGTATGGCTCAATGATTACATTTGAAGAAAATTATTTTATTATCCTTAATACTTTGAGAATATTACAATTCACATTTGTTTGTTCTGCCTATTGTAATTTTCTGGTTATGGAGGTCCTTTATAACATTTGGATGTTTTAGTTATACAGAATTTATTACTTGCCTTTTGCACTATAAGACATGGGATTTTGTAAAATATCAATAGTCAAAGTAAGTTTGAATTTCTCTCAAATTAAAATATAAACTTGGGAGAATTTGAGAGATTTGTGAAGTTCATCATATGTACCATTTTGATAAATTAAATCAACCGCAACATTTTCTTTTAGCACATTTGTTTTCAAAAAATAGACAACTGTATTTTTTAAAAATAGACCATTATTTTTTTAAGAGAAACACAATAAAATAAAAAAATTATAATTGTTGGATTAATCTAATTTTTTTATGAATGTTATACACAAAGAGTCTTACAAAATAAACAGTTTAGATTATTAAAACGGGACTTGTGGTTAGCTCTATGATCGCTTTAAGTTCTCTCAAGATTAGATTTGAAGGTAAAAGAAACTAAAAGTAATTACATATTTTTATTCTATCACAAGAACAACTTCAATTATAGAAGTGTCAAAGTCATTTTTTAACTCGCTATAGTGTTAAAAAAATAAAAATAAATTGTTTTTTGAGAATAATCTTTAGAGAGGTTATTTTGTGGTCTACGAGTAATACTTTACACTGCTTATTATTTGACAATTGTCAAATTGTTTCTCAATATTCTAATAAGAAGTATTGAATCTCACAATTTTAATCAATAATATCAAGTATAGGCTCCATGTGAACTTACCCCTAGAGCACAACATAATTTTTCATAGTCTTTGTAATGGCAAGGACTAAAAGTACTATAGTGTCCAAGGCTTTGTTTGATTTGATTTTTAAAGTCTGTTTTTAGAAACAAAAAAAATTGTAAAAAACTAAAATTTATTTTGGTAATGAAAAAAAATTAAAAACATTCATCATTTTCATATAATTTTACTTTAGGGGGAGGGCTCTTGGAAATTATGTAAGAAAATTGGGTTAATTGTAATTAGTTTAATAGTGCAAAAGTTGAGCTTTTTTTTTTTTGTGGTAAATTACCAATATATCCTTTAAGGTTTGCTTCAAATATAAATTGTCCATTGTGGTTTTGAAAATTATGTTACGTCCTTTGAAATTTTAAATTTCATAATAAATAGTTCATTTTATTAATAAATTATCAGGTCAATTAACAATTTTAATAATGACAGAAATTTATTTTAATTAATAATTCAGGTAATTTTATTATTGTATAGGAGAACAATTAGAAAATTTATTTTTTCAATTAATTCTGTTAAATAAAAAATTCTAACAAGGGTGTATATGTAATTTTTCAAACCATAAAAAGGTAATCTGTATTTTAAGCAAATATTAAGGGGTGTATTTATAAGTTATCCTTTAAAAAAAAATGATGCTAGAGTGATTATTTGTATGGTTGTTATACTCTTAACTTTTGACTATTGTCTCTTCAATTTTTGTATAATTAAATAACAGTCAGCTAAAAAAAAAATTCAAAATTACTTTACAATATCCGAACTCATAGCTAAAGTCATAATAAAGGCACATAATCATTCAATTCTATCTCATTCTAATTAACCAAATACAACATAAGAGTTCATAAAAAAATAGGATTATTTACCAATAAATCCCACTTCACAAACTATTATACCAATTAGTCCCACTTTTATTCTTTTGTTTCGTTTAGTCCTACTGGTGGGGAGATTTGGTCCTTTTTGATTTTATTTTCCATTTTTGGTTTCACTATGTGGACGTTTGTGCCCTTGTGGTAATTGGGAAGTGTTTTGCAGGACCATTTCTTGTTTGGAAACATTGCAGTTTTGGTTTGGCTAATTTGAATGATACATTCAAATACATTTAGTCATTGACAATTAGGATTTTGTGAATTTGAATATGGCGTTTTTGGTGTTAGCTGTGTGACACACTGGTTGGTTGTGTATATGAGGATAAGCAACAAAAGAAATTGTGTCAGTTGGACAGTGATGGTTGGGACCACGTATAGTGGTAAACAATGATTTCTTTGTAGGATTAGGTATGTGTGGGTATGTATGGGTTGGGCTTTATATATTGTTTACACTGCAGGGGCATTAAAGGGATATGTTTTTGGTTTATGTGTGTCTGGTGTGGTAGTTTTGTTGAGTTCATGGGCCATGGTTTGACAATGTGACGGTGGGGTAATTGAATTTGTTTGGGTTTTTTTTTATTATTTTTTTGTGTTGTTGGTTTGTAAGGTAGTGTGTGATGTGTATGGGAATTAGCTGGCAAATAAGTTGTGATAGTGGGACATTGATGGTGGGGGCCACATATAGTGGTAGACAATGATTTGGTGGTGTGTGTTGTGGGCTGGTTGGTTATGTATACGTGAATAAGTGCTCCAATTGGTTGTGTTAGTGTGACATGGATGGTTGGGGTCACATGTAGTCAATTGGGTTGTGTGCCTTGTGTCAACTACCAAACACACCACTTAAGCCCAAAACCTCCTTATGCGCTTTCACCTTTTGTGACACCGCCTCTATGTATCACGTGCCACACACACCACACATCCCTTTCTTATTTACCCGCGTGTGACATACGCACCTAACCCAAAGCTCACTAACCCAGCTGTAACTGATCTACTAACATGTAAATGAGGGCATTAACGTCCTTCAAAAAATCCCAAGACTAAATGGTTCATTAGAAAAAAAAATGGGACTAATTGGATCATAAGATCAAATTTTTGGATTTATTGGTAAATCTCCCCAAAAAATATCATAAGTAAAATAAAATGATATATAAATATATAAAATATATTCCACTATATATTTTAAGAATAGGTTTGGTTGAGAAAGCTCGTCTTTTGTTGCTTATTTTGCCTTCAGTTTCTTTTAGAATTTTCTATTT
Source organism: Camellia sinensis (assembly GCF_055761805.1). Classification (NCBI taxonomy): domain Eukaryota; kingdom Viridiplantae; phylum Streptophyta; class Magnoliopsida; order Ericales; family Theaceae; genus Camellia; species Camellia sinensis. The sequence goes on from NC_138965.1 coordinate 93,300,183, forward strand.
TGCCCTTTACGTTGTGCTTGACAGAGGGATTTGGGAAATGATTTAGAAAGGAAAATGGAAAAAGTGTGTGAAAATAGGTAAAATATAGATATATTTTATTCACATTTCACATATCTTTTATATTTCTCTTTCTAAATCCTTCCTCAAATCCCCCAACCAAACATAACATTAGTTAGTGAATTAATTTGGGTGGTGGGCTTTTGGAAATTATATAAGAAATTTTGATTAATTGTAATTAGGCTAATAGTCCAAAAGGAGAGATTTTTTTGAGGTTTTTTTTTCCCCCTATTTTTTAAAGGTGATTTTAGAGTGATTATTTGTATGGTTGTTATACTTGCACCTTTTGACTACTGTATCTTCAATTTTTATACAATTAAATACTAGTTATCTAAAAATAAAAGAGTAAATTGTTGAAAAGCCAAGTTAAGGAAGGTATAAGCCATTAGGTCCAGTGAATATTTTTTGTTGGTGAAATACTTTAGTGAGAAGTCTTTTGGTTTTTCTTGAAGGATATTTTGTTTCAAATTTTATCCCTTAATTTATTTATTGACTTTTTTTTATCTGTTTGTTGACTATCTATTCAAATTTTTTCATATCTATTCAAATTTTTTCCCTTAAATGTTTAATTTTTTTTCCTTATCTATTCAATTTTTTTGAGTATATGTTCAAATTTATATCTATCTATTGAATTTTCTTTCCTTTTCTTTTTTGGAGAACCAAACAGGGGATTATGAAGAAAAATAAAAAAGATTTTCCAGCTAGAGTTGCTGAACCAGGGTTCATCATCAACAACAACAACACAAAAATAATCAGTCCACTATTTATTGAAAACAATCTGTTTATCTATTGAAATCAGTATGTTTATGTCAAAAAAATTATTTATCTGTTACAATCATCATTGTTGTTATCAACAACAACAACAACAACAAATCTAAACAGATAACAACACACACAAAAAATAAAAAATAAAAAAGAAAAAAGAAAAAAGAAAAAAGAAGAAGAAAGAGACATATATAGAGAGATATAGAGAATGGAGAAGATTTTCACTTGCCAAGTATTTTCTATTTTCGATCCAAGATTCACTTTTATCAAGTATTCAACAAATCTAAATATAACAGATGGTTTTCAATAATTTCATAGCACACGATCAATCATAATGACAATATGGTTCTGTTCATTCTCCTCTTCAACCATTTTTAGATCCGTCGTAGAGTCGTTGTCAAAGCTCTCCGGTAGTAGATGTCGATCTCTCACACTAGATCTTTATCTAGATCTTGAAAACCCTATATCTAGGGTTAGGGCATCAGAAGAGGAAGAAGAAGAAGCACGACGAAAGATGGTGGCGATGAAGATGGTGGTTTACAATTGAGCGGAGGCCTAGGGTTTGTAAGAAGGCAAACTTGGCAAATTCAAGAAAACCATACTTGAAGGTGCTGTAATCGACTTATAATAATTTCGATTTAGACCTAACCCATTTCTTGCTTTTGAATCTGGGAATCTATGTCCTCAACTATTGTTCATTTCATTTTCATCTTGTGCTAGTTGAGTTTGACTATTTGAGAGTTATAGTTGTGTTTGAAACAGGTTGGGAGTTATTTTTTCAAAAGAGTTGTTGCCCACATTTTTTCCAGTTTGCTCGAGCGGTCTTTCTTGTGTTTAAGCGATTTTTTACAGTCTGCAAAACTACTAGAAGTGAGGTATTTTCGCTCAAGCGGTCTTTCTTGTGCTCGAGTAGCCTTTTGCAGGTTTAAACTGTTAAGAGGGGGTCTTTGTGCGTTCGAGCAGTGTTTTTGGTCGCTCGAGCGATGTCACTTATTTTGTGTTTGACACTCGAGCAATGTTTTGGTAGCTCGAGCGGTCTGCATGTATATCAGTCCGAGAAAAGGTTTTTTGAGTCACTTTTTCATTTTTCTCTCTCTCTCTCTCTCTCTCTCTCTCTCTAAACATTCCAAAAACTCTAGTTCTTCACTATGTCTCTCTAGTTCTGGTATTCAAGCTCCAAATACTCCCAATCTATTGATTTCTTTACTCTAGCCCTTTGGAGAAAAAGGTAGAGCACATCGAGAGCTTTGTTTTAATCGGAGGAGTTATCGTTTTTGGCTCCACAAAAATTCAACCCTTGTTCTCTCTTGGCTTCTAATCTTGAGGTAGAGATTTCTGGTCATGACCCAAACCTATCCCTAGAAGTTTGGTTCATAACCGGCCAGTAATCACTTGATTGCCTATGGCCTCATACAAATATACAAAATAATTATAATAATGGGATCATAAGTGGAAGCATATCACACATGAAGAAGTCCATTGAGCTATATTCAAAACCCTAACTCTTTTAAGTGTTGAATCCTTAAATTCCTCTTGATTTCAAACAAAAGATAAGTTATATACAATGATTCTTGGTCGATTTTCATACCTTAGCTCAAATCTAGGAGTTTCCTTTTGAATCTCTTCTAAATCCCTTCTCTTCTTCCTCTCTCTAGAAAATGCTCTCCACAAAGATGAACTCAAGATTGCTAGATTCATATATAATGTAGGCTAATTAACTTAATTAAATCATTACAAATCGTAATTTTATAAACTTTTACAGTAGGTTCATACTAAACACAGATATGAAGTCGGTTTTGGTTTCTAGCGCCTCTAAGGCGTTCAATTTCTGTTCAAAGTTGTGATTGTAATAGATATCTCTACATCCAACAGATATAATTCCAAAATTACATAATTCACACACTTAAACTTCCAAATTCATATCAAACACATAATCACATGCATAATTAAGCATAATATGAGTTGGGTTATGCATTTCTTCAACCTTTGGTATGATTTTTACCTTAATTATTTGTCTATTGATAGAATCTAGTTATTTGGGGATTTTGGGTTAAACTTAGGGTTTGGTTTTGAATTGAAAAAGAGGGGTCTTCAAATGGATTTTTGAGAAAGGTTGTGGGGATGTGTTTATGATTAAGATATGTTAAAATGGTGAATTTCTTTACTTAAAATTGATTTTGAAAGAAAATGAGGTTTTGTTCTAAAATCATAGATATTGGTTTGTGAAAGAGAATGGAAATGATGTTGGGTTTTGTAAGAATGGAACAATGTATATGTTGATGATGATGGTAGAGTTGAATATTTAATATCACTCCCACTTTGAAAATGATGAGATTATATCTTTTGTTGGAAATTATCTGTTGTATAGAAATATTTATTTTGGGCTATCGGTGGAGGATACTTTTGATTGTTGTAGAAATTGCATGAGAATTAGGTGAATTGAAACTAATTACTCATACATTTTGCATTGAGCATCGTTTCATACTTACCCATTGAAAATGAATTGCTTTGAGAAAAATGGGTGAATACCTTGGTGAATCTGGTTAGGGGGTTGTGGTTGTGATTATTATGTTGGTCTGTGTGTCTTTGGTGAAAGTCTAGAAACCCACGCGATTAGGTACCGATCCTTCTGGTTGGTACCGGTAAAATGACTTCGGTAGTGCTTGTATAGCTTATTGGCAGACATGTACCTAAAGATTCCCAGTATTTTGTATCCACTGCTTTGTTTTATAATATAAAAGGTTATTTTCATGAATTGATATATAATCTGGAATTGCATTGTGTTGAGATGGAAATGTGAAATGTTTGACAAATGGTGTGCATGCGTATTCACCTTATGACTTTGTTAAGATTCATATATTGCGTTAAAGTATCTTTATTAGGCTTTGGCTCACCCTATGTGGAAAACAACTTTCAGGTGCTGATGATATGCCTTCACTAAGGACATAGATGGGAGGACTTGGAGCTAAGAGTTTCTTTTGTTTTATTTGATATAATTATTTTTGTATAAGTTTTGGGCTTTAATTATATTGAGTTGAACTCATTTTGCTGTATCTAAGCATTGACTTTGAAAGATGTCCCCATTAGGACATATAATTACTTGATCTTACTTAAATTTTAATTCATGTATCCATGTTATATGTTATAGATTCAGGATTTAATATTTATGAATGTATACATGCATATGTCATCTTTTGTATCATCAAGTTTATAAATGAAGTATAAGATATGATGTTATTGATCAATTGTAAGGAATATTATGAGATGGGCTATTATTATTATTTGGGGGCGTTACGTGACCACTGCGAAGTTGAGAGGCAACGCCAATAGCTCGTCTCTTTCATTCTCCGACACGTCTCCAGTGGACAGAAGAAATTTCTCTTCCCTGTAGGGTATGGTGGCTTCGATCGCAGGACGCATCGCTGAAAACCACCCTGATGAAAATCTAGAAGTCGTAGCAAAGGATAAACAAGGTAGCAGTCAAACAACCGCTGTGGTGGTTGCGGTAATTCGGTGGCTGTGACAGAGGAAGAAGGAGGCGATGGTGTGTGTAGACGTCCCCGAACGCCCCGGGAGGAACGAGTCCCCCGTTCCGCTCGATATTGGGCTCACTATAGTTCGGACTCTCAATTTGTCATGGTTCTAAATCTGAACCAAAGAGTCCAAATCCGACAAATCGTTTTGAGAAAACAGATTTTGAAAGAAGTGCCAAACATGGACTGCTTTGCCAGATACAGAGTCGCCACCTAAATATTTTATTTTGGGGAAATTTAGGAAACCCTGACTCGTTTGCCTAAGGCCACGTGTCCATCATCACCAAAGTTGCCTCGGCTCGGGAACTTGGGTACGATTGGAGAAGGTCGCTTCGTGAGCACCCCCGCTCGCCCGATCAAAGATCGGCCTCTACTAACCATGATATCTAGTTTTGAAAACTTTATGCGTTCTTATTCCGGTTATTAGCCTAGATTTACTATGTGATGCGCACAGCATACAAGTATAGACTGGATCATCTGAATTGGAACAAAACATTTCATGTTTGTTTGTTTGAAAATGGTTTGATGGTGCTACTCGCAAGTAGGCTAAGACGTGGATTTGCCACCCTCGGGTGGGCTTAGAAAACATGATTTTGCCACTATCTAGTGGGCTTAAAACTCACAATTAATGAATTGTTCCAATTCAAATAACCCAACCTTCACCCACAGGCATTCAGGCAGTTTATATCACATAAGCACATAGCCTCATGGTAAGCATGCTATCATGGCATTCACTCACACGCATGCAAGGATGCTAAAGCGTAACACTTACCGAGTACTCCAAGCCAAAACAGAAGCTAGGTTAGAAATCCATACATGATCCTAACTATACAGAAATGTCTAATGCAACACATGCAAAAATGTAACTATAGCAGGCTCGGCTATTCTAAACATGGCATATGAAATGCTACAACTAACATGTATTCAACTGGGAATTGAAAATACAATGCAGTTAGTATGATGCATCGAGCCCGGTGCATGTAAAACAGATGAATGAATGCAAACATGCTATCATACTGTATGCTAATTGAAACATGCCCTAATCTAACCATCATAAGCTGGTAAATAAAAGGGAGAAAGACGTGGGGTTGGAAGACATACATCACATACACGCACACTTGTTACAACATTGCCCTCGCGCAGAGGGTCCGAATAAAATAATATACAGTCCTAAATAAATAGTACAGTCCAAATAAATAATACAGTCCAAATATGTACAGAATCTGAATTAAATAACAAATTTAACTAGGAAAACATTAAATTGGCATGCAAGCCAGGGACTGCCTCGACTCTGCTTCGGATGACGAATGGTGCATGTTCGGGTTGCCTTGTGCAGAAATCCACTGCGATGCCCCAATTAGCCTCTGTTTGCAATTATTCTTGGGATGCGTGCCAAGCTTCGGAAGGCTGCTGATTTTTGATTTGCTGCAACAGAGAGCAGGAAAAGGGCATGGCAATGTATTTTCACAAATGTATGCATGCCTCGATCCCCGTGCCACCAATCACGCATCTCGATGCATGATGGCCGAGGAGTCGATTTGCACGACTGAATATGAAATGAATGCACATGAAAACACAACAGGGCCTATACTCCATCATGGATAATTCGGAGTGTCAGCGACCAGGAATTGAGATACGTTCTGTCACTCGGAGTACGAAACGTACCTCGTTTTCCGTGCTCGGACTAACTCCTATCCCAAACACAATGTAATATGCATGACATGCATGAATGCAACTAATATACAACCTAGCATGCACAATGCTATGAAATGGCATACACGATGCACGAGATAACATGGCATACACAATGCGCTAACATACAACCTAGCATACGTAATGCTATGAAATGAAATGGCATACACAATGCATAATGGACTTACACCAACATGAGTGGACCTCAGCCACACTCACATAAGAGGCCATTAGATGAAAAATGAGACACTCGAAATGCGTGCACACATGCACGCAAACCAAGGACCGACCCTAAGGCACCAAATGCCACTCTAACAAGACATGGCAAAGCATGGTGTAGACGTCCCCGAACGCCCCGGAAGGGTGAGTCCCGTTCCGTTCATTTGGGGTCACTACAGCTCAGGACTCTCAAATCGTCACGGTTCTTAATCTGAACCAAAGAGTCCAAATCCGACAAATCGTTTTGAAAAAAAATAGATTTTTAGAAAAGAAGCGCCAAACATGGACTGCTTTGCCAGATACAGAGTCGCCACCTAAATATTTTATTTTGGGGGAAATTTAGGAAACCCTGACTCGTTTGCCTAAGGCCACGTGTCCGTCATCACCAAAGTTGCCTCGGTTCGGGAACTTGGGTACGATTGGGGAAGGTCACTTCGTGAGCACCCCCGCTCGCCCGATCAAAGATCGGCCTCTACTAACCATGATATCAAGTTTTGAAAACATTGTGTGTTCTTATTCCGGTTATTAGCCTAGATTTACTATGTGATGCGCACATCATACAAGTATAGACTGGGTCGCCTGAATTGGAACAAAACATTTTATGTTTGTTTTTGAAAGATGGTTTGATGGCGCTACTCGCAAGTAGGCTAAGACGTGGGTTTGCCACCCTCGGGTGGACTTAGAAAACATGATTTTGCCACTATTTAGTGGGCTTAAAACACACATTTGATGAATTGTTCCAATTCAAATAACCCAACCTTCACCCACAGGCATTCAGGCAGTTTATATCACATAAGCACATAGCCTCATGGTAAGCATGCTATTCATGGCAGTCACTCACACGCATGCAAGGATGCTAAAGCATAAAACTCACCGAGTACTCCAAGCCAAAATAGAAACTTATTAGAAATCCATGCATGATCCTAATTATACAGAAATGCCTAATGCAACGCATGCAAAAATGCAACTATAGCAGGCTCGGCTATTCTAAACATGGCATATGAGATGCAACAGCTAACAAGTACTCAACTTGGAATTGAAAATACAATGCAGTTAGTATGATGCGCCGAGCCTGGTGCATGCAAAACAGATGAATGAATGCAAACCATCTATCATACTGTATGCTAATTGAAATATGCCCTAATCTAACCATCATAAGCAGGTAAATAAAAGGGAGAAAGACGTGGGTTTGGAAGACATACATCACACTCACGCACACTTATTATAATTATGCCCTCACACAGAGGGTCCGAATAAATAGGTACAGTCCCAAATAATTACAGTCCAAATAATACAGTCTAAATATATACAAATTCCTAATTAATTTACAAATTAACTAAGAAAAATAACAAACTGGCATGCAAGCCAGGGACTGCCTTGACTCTTCTTCAGATGATGGATGATGCATGTCAGGGCTGCCTTGCGCGGAAATCCACTAGGATGCCCCGATTAGCCTCTGTTTTACAATTATTCTTGGAAAGCGCGCCAAGCTTCGGAAGGTTGCTAGTTCTTAATTTGCTGCAACAGAGAGCAGGAAAGGGGCATAGCAATGTATTTTCACAAATATATGCATGCCTCGATCCTCGTGCCACCAATCACGCATATCGATGCATGATGGCCGAGGAGTCGATTTGCATTACTCAATATAGAATGAATGCACATGAAAACTCAACTAAAACCTAACTCCATCATGGATAATCCGGAGTGTCGGTGACTGAGAATTGAGACACGTTTCGTCACTCAGAGTACGAAACGTACCTCGTTTCCCGTGCCCGGGCTAACTCCTACCCCAAGCACAATGCAATGTGCATGATATGCATGAAATGAAACTAATATACAACCTAGCATGCACAATGCTATGAAATGGCATACACGATGCACGAGATAACATGGCATACACAATGCGCTAACATACGGCCTAGCATACACAATGCTATGAAATGAAATGGCATACACAATGCAATATGGGCTTACACCAACACAAGTGGACCTCAGCCACACTCACATAGGAGGCCATGAAATGAAAATGAGACAACTCGAGATGCGTGCACGCATGCACACAAACCGAGGACCGACCCTAAGGCACCGTATGCCACTCTAACAAGACATGGCAAGGCATGGAATATGATATGCAAACATGCAAATTTCAGCGCTAAAATATGACCCGAAACAGCCCCGAATCATGACAATATAACACCCGATGCATGAAATGGTCCCGAAATGCAAGATTAAGCACATGAAATGGCTTGTAGCTACATCAAGCATGCATTATTTGATCATGACATATGAAGAAAGATTCAAGGAAGCCCTAAAAAAAGCATGTTTACAGTTTTAAAGAATGCCAAACAGCAAACACAAATAGGGCTAAACCGATGCGCAAAAATGGCCCTAAATGTGAGATAAAGAAACAAGTCACAGCTTCTGGCCCCAAACAGCTGAGGGTCCTTCAACAACATTGAAGAGGGGCCCAAAATATGACCTTTTACAGTTTACAACAAACCCCCAAAACCAGCACAGGCATGGCTAAGATCTCATGCAAGAAAAGGGCCAAAAGATGGACAAAGAAGCAAGTAGTGGTTTCTGGCCGAAAACACAAAGGGGCCCTTCAACAATATTGGAGAAGGGCTCAAAACAAGAAACTTTACAGTTTATGACATGCCTCAAAACAATTTATACATAGGCCAAAAATACTACACAAGAAAATGCCATACAAGAGGGGTAATGAAGTAAGTGCCACAAGGAGGCCTCAAACAGTGAGAGGCCCTTAATGAAACATGAAAAATAGCTCAAAATAAGCTTAACTTCAGTTAGGGTCGGAGCCTAAAACAGCAAGCAAGAATGACTTAGAAAGCATACAAAATAAGCTCAAAAAGAGGGAAAATGGTGCTTACCCTTGAAGACCAAACTTTAGGCAACTCTTGGCTTGAGTTTGGTGGTTCCTTAGCTCTGGAAATCAGCTTCTAGCTGCTGGAATGGAAGATGGGGATGTGATGCTATGAGGTGTAGTGCAAAATGGTGTAGGGTTTGAAGGATTGGAGCTTGAAAGAGAGAGAGAGGAAGGTGTATGTATGCAAAGCTCTTAGGGAATTTTTTTCAACCCCTAAAACCAGAGCTGGAGGCTGGTTATATAGGCAAAAAGAGGGGGAAAATGGGGGAAAAAAATGGAGGGAAAACAATCAAGTTTCCCCCCCAAAAATGCACCCCCCCCGGATACACAATCTGGGGGGGAAAACAGATACACAGCTGTAAGGAACAGGGTGCCAGGAGCATGGTCGGCCAGCTATCTCAGTTGCAGGTGGCCGGCCGGCTACTTCCCATGGCCGGCCGGCCAAGGGTCAAAAGGTTCAAGTATAATTAGTGGCCGGCCACCACAAAAAGAGAGCCTCTGATGTGTGCACAACACAACCCTGTGGTTAAACACTGGAAAAAGTGAACCAGGAGAGAGAACAACCCACTTTTGGGAGGGGTTCAAAAGGGTCAGAAAGGATTAATGGCCGGCCACCAAATATTGGTGGCCTCCCAGATGTATACATCACAAATATGGGATTTAGGGTTCAAGAAAATGGCCCAAGGGTGTTCAACATTGGCTTTGAAGTGAAGAAAATCGGGCGACGGAGGGCGATGAAGGGATAAAGTTGGCTGACAGAACAATTACTGGCCTCTCACCCTTCTACGGCCTTCTTACCAATGAAACAGAGGTCCCTGCCAAAAATGAGCCCAAACCGATGCAGAATGAAGGTTCGGGGGCCGAAACGCGCAGCCCGAGGCCCCGAAAACTGACCGTTAGGCACCGGGAGTGGTGTTCGACCACGAAGTCGGTTTCCCGGGCCACAGTGTCCCTCAAAAGGGAGCAAATAAGATGTATGCCGAAAACCGGAGCAAACGGAGATGGTTAAGCGGTCCCGAACCGAGGCACACAGCCAACGATTCTGAAAAACTAGAAATCGGACTCCAAACGGGCAAAAATGGCCTACGACCACGAAACGTAGCCTACGGCCACTGAGAGATGGTCTACGAGACCTCTCCCTCCCTTCGCGAAGAGAAAACCGAGAAAACCGAGCCTGGTTCGCAAACTGAGGCAAAGCATGAAAGTGTCTGAAAGTCCGAAGGCAAGGCTCGCAGCCGAGATTCTGAGACTTCTGAACGAGCGCGATATGCAACATCACCAAATGCTCAATCGGTGACGTCTGAGTCTTAAGGTCGGTCAAAAATGGGGTGTCTACACATGGAATATGGCATACTGGCATGCAAATTTCAGTAGCAAAATATGATGCAAAACAGCCCCAGAATCATGGAAACATGGCACCCGATACATGGAATGGGACCCGAAACATGAAATTAGGTACATGGAATGACCTATGGCTATGCAAAGCATGCATTATTTGAACATGAAGTGTGAATACAGAATCAAGACAGTCCCAAAACAAGCATATTTACAGTTTTAAGAAAGGCCAAAAAGTGAACAGAAATAGGGCTAAGTTAACATGCAAAAATGGCCCCAAAAGAGAGATAATAAAGCAAGTAGCATCTTCTGGCCCTAAATGGCTGAGAGCCCTTCAACAGAGTTGAAGAGGGGCTCAAAATATGATACTTTACAGTTTACAACAAGCTACGAAAACAAACACAAGTATGGATAAACTATTGTGCAAGAAATGGGCCAAAAGGGAGACAAAGAAGCAAGTGATGGTTTCTGGCTTCAAACATAGGAGGGCCCTTCAACAAAGTTTAAGAGGGGCCCAAAATATGATATTTTAAAGTTAGTGACCAAACCCAAAACAGTGCACATGCAAGCTTAAAATACTATGCAAAATAAGGCCTAAAAAGAGGTTTAAACACAAAGAGCAAAAAGGAAACTTCAAACAGCAAAGGTCCCTTGATCAAAAATGAAGAGGGGGTCAAAATAAGGCTATTTACAGTTTAGACCAGAGCCCAAAAATACAAGCAAAAGGGGCTAACAAAACATGCAAAAATAAGGCCAAAAGAGGGATAAAGAGGCAAGTGACAAAAGGAAGCCTCAAACAGTGAAGAGCCCTTCAACAATGTTGAATAAGGGATCAAAATAAGCCACTTTTCAGTTTATAACCAAACTCAAAACAGTTTACAAATAGGCCTAAAATACTATGCAAGAAAGAGGCATATAAGAGAGGTAAAGAAGCAAGTGGTAGCTAGAGACCTTAAACATGGAAGGACCCTAAAACAAACATGAAAAAGACCTCAAAATAATTCTATTTTCAGTTAGGGTTGGAGCCCAAAAATGGAAGCAAGTATGGCTTAGAAATCATGCAAAAGAAGCTCAAAAAGAGGGAAAGTATGGCTCACCCTTGTAGACCAAACTTCAACAGCCTCTTGCCTTTAGAAAAGGTGCTCCTTGCCTCTGGAAAACAGCTCCAAGTGTCTGGAATGGATGGTGGTGGTATGGTGCTAGGTGGTGGTGTAGAAATGGTGTAGGGTTTGGGAGATTTTGAGGGTTGGAGTGTAAAGAGAGAGAGATACAATGTGGGAGCCTCAAAGCAAATTTTGTAACCCTTCAGATGGGAGCTGGAGGTGCTGTTATATAGGCAAAAGAGGGAGGAAAAAAGAGGGGGAATGGAATTCAAGTTTCCCCCCAAAAGTTGGTCCCTCCGGATACACAATCTGGGGGGAAACAAAATACATATTTGTAATGTACCAGAGGTGGGGATCATGGCCGGCCGGGTATCTAAGTTGCAGGTGGACGGCCGGCCCTTCCTATGGCCGGCCGGCCAAGGGTCAAAAGGATCAAGAATTTTTAGTGGCCGGCCACCCCAGATTGGTGGCTTCCCATGTGTGCACAACACAACCGTGTGGTCAAAAACTGGAGAAAGTAAACCAGGAGAGAGAAAAACCCACTTTTAGGAGGGGTTCAAAAGGGTCACACACAATTACTGGCTGGCCATGTGATATTGGTGGCCTCCCAGGTGTGTACAACCCAAATATGTGGTTTGGGGCAAGAAAAAGTGGCCTTAGGGTGGTCAACATTGGCTTTCAAGTGAGAAAAACGGGCGACAGAGGGTGATGAAGGAATAAAACTGGTTGTCAGAACAATTACTGGCCTCCCACCCTTCCACGACCTTCCTAACAATGAAACAGAGGTCCTTGCCAAAAATGAACCCAAACCGATGCAAAATGAAGGTTCAGGGGCCGAAACGCGCAGCCCGAGGCCCCGAAAACTGACTGTTAGGCACTGGAAGTGGTGTTCGACCACGAAGTTGGTCTCTTGAGCCACAGTGTCCCTCAAAAGGGAGCAAATAAGATGCATGCCAAAAATCGGAGCAAACGGAGGTGGTTAAGCGGTCCCGAACCGAGGCACGCGGCCAACGGCTCCGAAAAATCGGAAACCGGACTCTAAACGGGCAAAATGGCCTACGACCACGAAACGTAGCCTACGGCCACTGAGAGATGATCTACGAGACCTCTCCCTCCCTTTGGGAAGAAAAAACAGAGAAAACAGAGCCTGGTTCGCAAACTGAGGCAAAGCATGAAAGAGTCCGGAAGTTCGGAGGCAAGGCTCGCAGCCGAGACTCTGAAACCTCTGAACGAGCACGATATGCAACATCACCAAGCGCTCAATCGGTGACGTTTGAGTCTTAAGGTCGGTCAAAAATGGGGTGTCTACAGTGTGACACCTCGAATCTACACTATTGGTTGCAGTCAAGGGAGAGTCACTAATGAGTCTTATGGTCAATAACCAAGTAAGATCCCAGATCGCCGGAGGAGTCAGATTAGCCTCCCTTCTAAGTCCGGCTTTCTTAGGCAGCACACTACCCTTTTGACAGATCTTAAAAGGTATTGACACAAGGTCTCATAAGCAACGATAAGGTTCATACATAAATATATAGAATATAAGTACATAATAACCACGAATATCCTTAATTTCAAAAGCTTGTTCCATTACATTACATCCGAAAAGAAAATTTAAATCTTCATATGAGCCTTACAAAATATCAAAAGAATTTCAAACTTTCCTAAGATAGCCAAAAGTCTTCGAAGGTTCAGGCTCGTCGTCTCCAGCTATAAGCTCCTCTTCGACACCTGGCATGATACGTCGTGAGCTTTGAATGCCCAGTAAACACACACACCTTGCGTCCCTTTTTTTCCAGTCCAATACACAATCACAATTATAACATCAAGTAATAAAGCATGATACTCAAATAAATAAAGGGTTAAGTTAGATGTTAGTAAACTTGAAATCCCCCAAAGAGATTTCGTTTTCCCAACCACAAGAATCGGACGCAGATTATTCGGTATGCCCCATCTTTTGCTGTTTTGTTGCAGAACTAACCTCGGATGCCTACCAATGGTTATGCACCACGTAGCGCCAACTGCAGGGCCTCAAAAGAGACAGTAAAATAGGGCCTTGCTCGAATCCCTCCTCACACCAAACCACCTAGGGTTCGAATACAACCGCTCCGTTCAAGGGTTCTGAAAACCACTTGCGCAAGACTTAAACTTCCAAATAGGGAACGCATCCCAACAATCCATACATCACACATTTCCATCTTTTCATTACTCAAGCGATCGAAAACCCAATACCCTCCCAATTAAGTTTTCCGTTGAGTTAAATGTTTTAAATCAAGGTTAGACCAACTTAACAAGATAATAATATCCATATAAGCATGCATCATTAAGATGAAGAAGATAAAGAACATAATCATAACACATGCAATATCATGCCAAAATATGATCATAAGCTAATAAGCATTTTCATGAACACAAGAGCATAAAACACCCATGCGCAACAGAATTTCCAGATTCAATATCACACAAGGATTAGAATGAAAGGACTATTTTAGATTTTTCACTAGACATGGCCTTCCTATGGTTCGTAGATAATTTAATCTAGTTTCCAGAACATTTTTCGGAAATGGGATAGCATTTCTAGATTTTAAGTTATTTAGAAAACATTTCAGCGCTGTCCAGATTTGTCGATCGCTACGAAAATTTGATTTTCTTGCAAACCGCTCACTGTTTTCCAATGAAACCAATTTTAGTTGAAATATAACTCCTTAAGGAAGATTGTGACATAAAATATAGGTCCAGAATAATTTTCTACATTTTTCTAGAATTTTTGAAACTGGGTTACGAAAACAGATTCTAAGGTACAATACCCAAAACAAGAAGATTTATGAGAAAAGGGGTCCACTAAGGGAAATTTTTGTTTCTTTTGTGATGAAAACATGCTAACTATCATACATTAAACTCAGAAAATTTGCTCGGAAGTGTGCCTTTGGAAAGTTTGAGAGATTGGTATGAAAAAGATGATTTTGTGTCGAAATGGGGGAAAATACAAGAGAGGTAGAATCAATGCTCAACTCTTAGCATTTTAACACAAGTAACTCATCAATAACACATCTGACATTATTTAGAACCCTTAAGAACATGTATTTAAAAAAGGAAATGAAGGAGAAGGTTGTGTTGTGGCTTACTTGCTAGGCTTTGAACAAGATGGCTCTTCTATTCCTTCCTCTCCCTCTCAAGACTTCTCTCTTGCTCTCCTTCCTCTCCTCTAGGACGAATGTGTGTGTGAGTGTGTTATTTGTGTTTGCCATGCTAGGGGGTGGTGGTATTTATAGGCAAATTTTGTGTAAAAAGACATAAAAGCCCACTAGTTGGAATTAGATGAAAAATTTAGGATTTGCTTGGAGTCTAATGGAATAGGAGTGATTAGGGAGCTTAATCATGGGATTAGGCATTATCTAGTTGGTCCCTAGTTGAAATGAAACTAGCATTGGAAACAAAACCCTAGGTCTAGGGGTTTCTAGAATACCATGATTACAATTCTTGAAAATAGGTTCCTCACATCTTCCTAGGGTGGCCGGCCATTGGGAAGGGTGATGGGGCTTATTTTTTATTCAATTTAGGTACTAGGGACACATTTCCCAATGTATATATATATATATAGATTTCAAATTGATTGATGGTACCTATAATATAAAAGTACATGTACTAGTTTTGGCGCAAATCTTGAAATTAATAAAAGAAGTGAGGACTTGGAATAAAACTTATGTTTTGGAACCTTATTTATGTAGGATTAAATTAAATTAGACTAAGGAACCTAATTCGGCTAGGATATTCCTGTTTTGATAAAAATAAAAAAATGCTAACCGACAAGATTTGAAATAATTCAAGAAACTGAGGGGCTTTAAGAAAATAATTCAAACATTAGGGTTTTTAAAGAGAATACATTTTTCAGGGGCTTCACAACCTATCCCCCTTAAAACAATTTCGTTCCCGAAATTCAACTACATACTGCCTTCGAAAAGTTCGGGGTAGTTTGCCTTCACCCAATTCTGGCGTTCCTAAGTAGATTCCTCAATTCCCCGATGACGCCACAACACTTTTACCAAGTGAACCGTTTTGCCTCTAAGGTTCTTCTCTCGACTATCTTGTATTGCTACCGGTCCTTCTTTAAACGTAATATCTTTGTCAAGACTGATTTCTTCCCATTTGAGGATGTGTGACGGGTCAGCGATGTACTTCCTCAACATAGATACATGGAAGACGTTGTGTATCCCTGCTAACTGCGGGGGTAGAGCTAGTCTGTATGCTGCTTCGCCCACTCCTTCCAATACCTCAAAAGGTCCAATATATCGTGGTGATAGTTTTCCCTTTCTCCCAAAACGTACGATTCCACGCCTAAGCTGCACCTTTAGGAACACGTGGCTGCCTACTTCAAACATCAATGGCCTTCTCCTTCTATCTGCATAATTCTTTTGACGGTCTTGAGCAGTCTTTAACCGTTGTCGGATCAATTTGGCCTTCTTAGTAGTTTCTAGAACAAGTTCAGGTCCGATCAGTTTTGTATCACCCACTTCTGTCCAACAAATCGGCGATCTACAAGGTCGTCCATATATTGCTTCAAAAGGCACCATACCAATGCTAGCTTGAAAGCTGTTGTCATAGGCGAATTCAATTAAAGGTAGGTGACGTTCCTAACTTCCTTGAAAATCCATTGCACAAGCTCTCAACATATCTTCGAGTGTCTGGATGGTGCGTTCAGATTGTCCATCTGTTTGTGGGTGAAAGGCGGTGCTAAAACATAACTCAATACCAAGAGCTTCCTGCAGACCTCCCCAAAATCGAGAGGTGAACCGTGGATCACGATCTGACACAATAGATACTGAAATTCCATGTAGTCGAATAATCTCCCCAATGTAGAGCCTGCACATAGACTCTAAAGTGTTGGTCATCTTATAGGGTAAGAAATGTGCTGACTTGGTGAGACGATCCACTATTACCCATATAGCATCGCACCCTCTAGGTGACTTAGGCAACCCTGTCACAAAGTCCATCGTCACATACTCCCACTTCCATTCGGCTATTGGTAGAGGTTGCAACATTCCCCATAGTTTCTGATGTTCTGCTTTCACTTGTTGGCATGTTAGACATTTTGTTACAAATTTAGCCACTTCCTTCTTTATTCCATTCCACCAATACTGCCTCTTCAAATCGTGGTACATTTTAGTCCCTCCTGGATGTACTGCAAATGCAGAATGATGACATTCCTTAAGTACTTTTTCTCTAAGCAACTTGTCACTTGGTACAAACAATCTACCTTGATATCTTAAACTCCTATCGGGGTGAATTAGCCAGTCGAGCATTGGTTCTCCTGATTCTAGATGTCCTTTGATATAGGCTACCTCTTGATTGTGCTTCTGGGACTCCATGATCTCATTCATCAACTTAGGCATCACCTTCTGTGCACTAAGATATGCTTTTGTATCTTGAGGTTCTACTTGGATCCTGAATTCATTGAGTGTCTTAACCATATCCCATTCCTTGACGGAGATCTTAGCCATCATCCCTCTGCTCTTGCGACTTAGAGCATCTGCTACTACATTGGCTTTACCGGGATGATATGAGAGAGGGAACTGGAAATCCTCAAGATACTCCATCCATCGTCTCTGTCTCAAGTTAAGGTCCTTTTGAGTAAACAGATACTTCAAACTCTTGTGGTCTGTGAAAATCTCAAATTGTTCCCCATACAGGTAATGTTGCCATTGCTTTAGGGCAAAAACTACGGCCGCTAATCTCCAAGTCATGTGTGGGGTAGTTGCGCTCATGTGATTTCAATTGCCTGGATCCATACGCGATTACCTTTCCATTTTGCATGAGCACACAACCTAATCCTTCTTTAGACGCATCGCAATACACAGTGTACCCCACTTCCCGTTCTGGGATGGTCAAAATTAGCGCACTAGTTAACCTCTTCTTTAGCTCTTGGAAGGATTTTTCGCAAGCTTCGTCCCACTCATACTTTACTCATTTTTGCGTCAAACGGGTCATTGGTTTAGCTAGTTTGGACAAATCTTGGATGAACCTCCGGTAATAACCGGCCAATCCTAAAAAACTGCGGATTTCTGATACGGTTTTCGGTTGTCTCCAATCTAATACTGCCTCCACCTTCGTTGGATCCACCGCAATCCCATTCTCCGATACTACATGTCCTAAGAATTTTACTTCATTCATCTAGAACTCACATTTACTTGCCTTGGCATATAACCGATTATCCCTAAGAACTTGAAGGACAATCCTTAAATATTGCTCATGCTCTTTTTCAGACCTTGAATATACCAAGATGTCATCAATGAACACTACTACAAACTGGTCAAGATATGGTCTAAAAATCTTATTCATTAGGCTCATGAATATTGCTGGTGCATTGGTTAGTCCGAAGGGCATTACTACAAACTCATAGTGGCCATATCTAATATGAAAGACAGTTTTTGGTATATCCTCCTCCTTGACTCGTAGTTGATGGTAACCTGACCTGAGATCGATCTTTGAATAGCACCTTGAGCATCTAAGTTGGTCAAAAAGGTCATCAATCCTTGGGAGTGGGTATCGGTTCTTAATCGTGACTCGATTGAGTTGACGATAATCGATGTATAGCCTCAACGACCCATCCCTTTTTTTAGCAAACAACACGGGTGCTCCCCATGGCAAAGTACTTGGCCTAATGAATCCTTTCTTGAGCAATTCCTGTAGCTGTGTCTTCAATTCTCTTAGTTCTGCTGGTGCTTGCGATACGGGGCCATGGATATTGGGGTAGTTCTAGGTTATAGCCCCAATACTAAAGTCTATCTCCTGGGTTGGTGTCAAACCCGGTAATTCCGTAGGAAATACATCTGTATATTTGCATACTACGAGTGGAAGTTCTAATTTTTCTTTGCTCTCCTCATTTTAAATCAGACTTGTTATCATACCCGCAAGTTGATCGCGCCACTGCGCCCTACATTTCGTTGAAGTCATGGAGTCTTGTCTATCCCCCTTAAATTGAAAACATGCTCCGCTGGATGGGTAAGTCATCTCCTTCTTTTGGTAACTATCGATAATTGCTAAGGTACGAGTAACGAATCTATTTTTAAGATGAGGTCGGAGTAGGGTATCTTCATGAAATTGAGTTTCCTTTCCACAAGCTCCAAATCCTCTTGGATTCTACCTCCTTTCATTCTGAAGTCAATGTTGTGCCGATTATTTCCACAAAGATGGTGAGACTCCTCCAAAATTTGATTCTTGATAGGGTTCGGGATTTTAGCCATGGTTACTAGTCCATTCTTAAGGTTTCAATTGGTACTGCATTTCTATTGTTGCTTGCAAGCTCATGTTACTACTTGTCTCGAAGTATGGTCCACCATTTGTTTTTCTTTGAATGGGGTGAGGCGTAAGTCAAATTCTAACTACAGAGGCAAGTCCTTATGGGTAAGCAACTAATCTTAAGTTAGAGTTTAATTATTGTAGGGTGTTCACACAGCACAACTTCATGTATACATAATAATAATCACAAGATTCTTAAAATTGGATTGAAGTGGAGACGAAGCATACGAAGTAGTTATGGTGATAACATCAGGATTAACTGAAATATGGATGAATGGTATGATGTTATGGTTTCGAACTTCAATGTGATCAAGGTTATAGATGTAGTGACTAAACTAGATATTTAACTTGAAACTGCGTTGGCCATCTGCGTTTCAAACTGAATATCCAAGATTCATCACCGAGTAAAGAAACTGAAATTATTTACAAGAAGTCATGGGCTAAATAAAATAATCAAGGGTCAAAGGAGGTCAAATTTACAAATAGTAGTATATAAAACAGGACCAGATGGACAAGACTTAATCTTGGAAAAGGATGACATTTAATAAAGGTTACGAATACAAGATGAGGATACGACAATCGATAGAAGACGCGTAGAACTAATAGTACCCCCTACTGCGCGATGTGAGGCCGCACTCAAAGTTAAAACCATTTCACGTTCCTGAAGTAGGTCCTCATGAGTTGATGTTGGCGTGCCCGAAATTCGAAGAAATTCCCTAAGATGGGTCAAGAAGATTCTAACATAGTTGGGGCAAGGTAGTCTCTAACCGCAGGTTGAAACGCGTTGTGACGCCCTAAATCTACACTATCGGTTGCAGTCAATGGAGAGTCACTAATGAGTCCTATGGTCAATAACCAAGTAAGATCCCAGATCGTCGGAGGAGTCAGATTAGCCTCCCTTCTAAGTCCGGCTTTCTTAGGCAGCGCACTACCCTTTTGATAGATCTTAATAGGTATTGACACAAGGTATCATAAGCAACGATAAGGTACATACATAAATATATAGAATATAAGTACATAACAACCACGAATATTCTTAATTTCAAAACCTTGTTCCATTACATTACATCCGAAAAGAAAATTTAAATCTTCATATGAGTTTTACAAAGTATCAAAGGAATTTCAAACTTTCCTAAGATAGCCAAAAGTCTTTGAAGGTTTCAGGCTCGTCGTCTCCAGCTATAAACTCCTCTTCGGCACCTGGCATGATACGTCGTGAGCTTTGAATGCCCAGTAAACACACACACCCCGCGTCCCTTTTTCCCCAGTCCAATACACAATCACAATTATAACATCAAGTAGTAAAGCATGATACTCAAATAAATAAAGGGTTAAGTTAGATGTTAGTAAACTAGAAATCCTCCAAAGAGATTTCGTCCTCCCAACCACAAGAATCGGACGCGGATTATTCGGTATGTCCCATCTTTTGCTGCTTTATTGCAGAACTAACCTCGGATACCTACCAACGGTTATGTACCGCGTAGCGCCAACTGCAGGGCCTCAAAAGAGACGGTAAAATAGGGCCTTGCTCGAATCCCTCCTCACACCAAACCACCTAGGGTCCGAATACAACCGCTCCGTTCAAGGGTTCCGAAAACCACTTGCGCAAGACTTAAACTTCCAAATAGGGAACGCATCCCAACAATCCATACATCACACATTTCTATCTTTTCATTACTCAAGCGATCGAAAATCCAATACCCTACCAATTAAGTTTTCCGTTGAGTTAAATGTTTTAAATCAAGATTAGACCAACTTAACAAGATAATAATATCCATATAAGCATGCATCATTAAGATAAAGAAGATAAAGAACATAATCATAACACATACAATATCATGCCAAAATATGATCATAAGCTAATAAGCATTTTCATGAACACAAGAGCATAAAACACCCATGCGCAACAGAATTTCCAGATTCAATATCACACAAGGATTAGAATGAAAGGACTATTTTAGATTTTTCACCGGACATGGCCTTCCTATGGTTCGTAGAGAATTTAATCTAGTTTCCAGAACATTTTTCGGAAATGGGATAGCATTTCTAGATTTTAAGTTATTTAGAAAACATTTCAGCGCTGTCCAGATTTGTCGATCGCTACGAAAATTTGATTTTCTTGCAAACCGCTCACTTTTTTCCAATGAAACCAATTTTAGTTGAAATATAACTCCTTAAGGAAGATTGTGACATAAAATAGAGGTCAAGAATATTTTTCTACATTTTTCTAGAATTTTTGAAAGTGGGTTGCAAAAACAGATTCTAAGGTACAATGCCCAAAACAAGAAGATTTATGAGAAAAGGGGTCCACTAAGGGAAAATTTTTGTTTCTTTTGTGATGAAAACATGCTAACTAACATACATTAAACTCAGAAAATTTTCTTGGAAGTGTGCCTTTGGAAAGTTTGAGAGATTGGTATGAAAAAGATGGTTTTGTGCCGAAATGGGGGAAAATACAAGAGAGGTAGAATCAATACTCAACTCTTAGCATTTTAACACAAGTAACTCATCAATAACACATCTGAAAACATTATTTAGAACCCTTAAGAATATGTATTTGAAAAAGGAAAATGAAAGAGAAGGTTGTGTTGTGGCTTACTTGCTAGGCTTTGAACAATATGGCTCTTCTATTCCTTCCTCTCCCTCTCAAGACTTCTCTCTTGCTCTCCTTCCTCTCCTCTAGGCCGAATGTGTGTGTGAGTGTGTTATTTGTGTTTGCCATGCTAGGGGGTGGTGGTATTTATAGGCAAATTTTGTGTAAAAAGACATAAAAGCCCACTAGTTGGAATTGGATGAAAAATTTAGGATTTGCTTGGAGTCTAATGGAATAGGAGTGATTAGGGAGCTTAATCATGAGATTAGACACTATCTAGTTGGTCCCTAGTTGAAATGAAACTAGTATTGGAAACAAAACCCTAGGTCTAGGGGTACTAGGTGTTAGGGTTTCTAGAATACCATGATTACAATTCTTGAAAATAGGTTCCTCACATCTTCCTAGGGTGGCCGGCCATTGGGAAGGGTGATGGGGCTTATTTTTTATTCAATTTAGGTACTAGGGACACATTCCCCAATGTATATATATATATATTTCAAATTGATTGATGGTACCTATAATATAAAAGTACATGTACTAGTTTTGGCGCAAATCTTGAAATTAATAAAAGAAGTGAGGGCTTGGAATAAAACTTATGTTTTGGAACCTTATTTATGTAGGATTAAATTAAATTAGACTAAGGAACCTAATTCGGCTAGGATATTCCTGTTTTGATAAAAAAAAAAAAATGTTAACCGACAATATTTGAAATAATTCAAAAAACCGAGGGGCTTTAAGAAAATAATTCAAACATTAGGATTTTTAAGAGATTACATTTTTTAGGGGCTTCACAGATGGTTTGGTGTTGAGAGAGAGTAAAGGAGAGGGAGAGAGAGAGAGAGAGAGAGAGAGAGGGAATGTTAGGATTTGAGTGAAATGATACTGTGTATATGATATATGTAAGGAGGGGTATTTTGGTCATCTTACTTGAGTTTGTTCTTTTGAACAAGGTGTTTGAGACCATGGACCTTTAGTCGAAGAAAATTAAAATTTAGATTTATGAACAAAGTACCCAAAAAAAAAATTCCAAAATTACTTTACACTATGTTTGGGAATTTAAGAGAGAAAAGAAAAGAAATGATTATTTAAATTATAAGAGAAAAGAAAAGAAAAAAAAAGAAATGATTGTGATTTATCTCATTCTTGTTTGGATAAGTAAGAAAAAAAATAAAAGAAATAATTATGATTTCTCTCCTTCTTGTTTGGTTAGATTTCATAAGAGAAAAGAAAAGAAATTATTTTATGTTATGTTACCAAAATAATATTTTTATATTTTCAATCATTTTATTTCTTTTCATTTTACAGAGACAAAATTAGTATTATGAAGTATTGGTTTCTTTTCTCTCTTAATCTCTCCATTTTTGGAAAGATTGAAAATGAGGGTTATAAGAGAAATGAGTTTTTCTCTATTTCTTCCCATTTCCATCTACTTACATTATCCACTTTTGGAAATAAAACTCTTAAATATGTATCCAATTTTTTTTTTTAATTGTAACTTTTATCAGTATTTTAACTATTCAAGTTTGGTTTAAATTTTTTTTACGAATTTTATAATTTTTTCAAATTTGGTTCATTTAACTTTTTTATGTTACCAAACTAATAAGCAATTAATAGTTCAATGTAACATTTTCTTTTTTAGATTTGCTTTTCTATGTCAAATAATTTCGCTTTTAACTCTAGCATGGTTGAATTTTTGACAAAATAAAAAATCATACAAACAAGATCAAACAATTCACGGGCAAGTTGTCTATTTAGTTATGACAATATTTGAGTTATGATTCATAAAATATTTAGTTATGTCTTATGTAGTGTTTGCTTATAATTTTTTTTTAAAGTTATAATTCAAAAAATATAAAATTATACTATTTTTTTTAATTATAAGACGAATATAGTAAATACTATTTGAGTAGTGTGTATTATAATTTTTTTTTTCATATATATATATATATTATCGAATAAACTCTAACAAACTTTTCATGTGATGCATAGAAATATATATATATATATATATATATATTTTATCTGTGGAACTTTTCATGCGGTATTCCATCGACATGAGCAAGTCACCTCACAAGGCATGAACAAGTCACTTTCCAATTGAAGCTACCTCGTCAAACCAAACAACATGCTTATTCCTTAAGTCTCGTTTGTTTTCAAAGATAGAATGGAAGAAATTTATAGTAAATGAATTAATAGTGAGAGAATTGATAGTGAAAAAATTAATAGTGAGGAATTGTTAAATTACTTTTATATAAAATAATAAAATAAATAAAAAAATATAAAAAATTAAACATTATATTTTTAAAAAAATTCCCAATATATAAAAAATAAAAAATAAAAAATTCTTATCCTCTCACTATTTTTCTAATACTATCTCTACCTCCTCCTTACTAATCCCCCTTGCAAGGGGACTACTAATACCAAGGGATTAATAGTCTCCTTCCCATCTCTCAAAACAAACACCCAATTAGTAATACTAATGGATTAGTAATCTCAATCCCCTCCTTATAATCCCAAACAAACGGGGCATAATATATGTACTATGAAATGGGAAATCCTAAATCTATGATTTGTTAGGGGTGTTTGGCAAGAGTTGTTTTTTTAATTTTTTGGGTTAAAATCTACAAAAAAAAGATAAAATAGGCTAAAATAGTTAATCAGACAAAATATCACATTAAATCCGTAATCATTTCACTTTTTTTTTCACAAACATCATATCCAACTACAAAAAAAATTCAACTATCTTTTCAAATACAAAAATTTTAGTCTACCAAAATAGTTAAAAACTAAAATAATCTACTAAAATAATAACTTTCCAAACACTCACATAATATTTTGTAGAGGTAGTATTATTGGACTGAGAAAGAAAGCTTGCTTTTAAAGGGTTTAGAGAGGATGTAGAAACCAAGCAATTTCATAGGGGAAATGCTATATACCATATGCACCATATTAGAAAAATGTGTAATTTTATTACAAAATTTTGTAATATTAATTATAAAATGTATAATTTTATTACAAATTAGCGTAATAAAATATATAAAATTTTGTGATTGATGTTACAAAAATTTGTGACTTAATTACGACATTTTTTATTACACTAATTTGTGAAAAAATTATGCATTTTATAATTGATGATATGAAATTTTATAGTAAAATTACATGGTTTGTAGGAGGGTGGTGCACACAGTAACATTTCCCTTTCAGCCGCCGAAATATTGACAATTTCGTCAAGAAATGGCTGCATTTACCATTTCAACATGCGGTTTGCTGTTTATTATGAAGAATATAGACTCATTCTCGTGCATATTAATTGGTGTCAGGAGGGCTATTAGGCTGGCTTTAAAGTCTCTCTTTCCATCTTCCAAAAACATCTATAAAAGCAGTTCTAAGTGGTTACTTATTTCCCATCTCATCAAATCTTTCCACTCTCAAAAGAAGATCGCTTCATTCTCAACAACAAGAAGATCTTTAGTTTCCAAAATGGCATCACAATTTGCTTTGTTATTAGGATTATTGGCTATAACTTGTTCGGTTGCTTTTGCATCTGACAATAATCCTCTTCAAGACTTCTGTGTTGCAGACAACAGTAGCTCAGGTTTTATGTTCTTCATATATACTTTCTTGTTTATTTGGTTTTATTTTCTATTTTTTTCTGTTTTTTATTTTTATTTTCTTGAAAAATGTAGAAAATTGTTTGACGAACAGCTTTTGAATTATTTATTTATTTTTGAAAATAGTTCACTATTTAGGAAACACCAAAGTATATTTTTAATTTTTGAAAATAGTTTTTGCATAAAAATGAAAAACACGAAAAAGAAGATTTTATTTATTAAAAAAAAACCAAACCAATTTATTTGTATACACATCCTATAATAATCTACTTATTGAGTTTTATGGGCCTTAAATCTTTTATTTTTTGTGGTTGTAGTGCTAGTGAATGGTTTGGTGTGCAAGGATCCGAAGCTTGTAGAAGCCAATGATTTCTTGTTTAGAGGGCTACGCTTAGCAGGCAATGTTGGACAATCTTCACTGTATTTAAAAAGATTTAATTCTGTTGTGTACAAAACAACAACCAGAATATAAAGAAATAAAGAAAATGAGAGAATATGTTTGATTACAAAAATCAAACTCGAAATAAAAATAATTAAATAAAAACAGATTTTATTTTGTTACAAAAACAAAATTAAAATCTGATTTAAATAAATAAAAACAACACCGAAAATAAATTAAATAACTTACTTGATTTAATTTCTTTGAATTATTTTCTGATCAAGTCCAGTGTTTGACACTGTGTCCTTAAGACAGATTCGTCCTCTCCACGGTGCTTTCAGAATTTGGACGTCTATCTCCCAGGATAAAATGATCTACTACAAACAATAGCAGCACTACAAATTGTTTGCCTTACGAACACACTAAGTGTTTACACTCTTTCTGACAAGTAAATAATGCAGCAAAATGAAGAGGAAGTTTGCAGAATTATGAAGGACGAAAATTAGAGTTACAAAATCCAAATGAGGGTGGTCCTATTTATAGATGTGAAGGTGGCTCTTGGATTTGAAATAAACAGGTATGTAACTCTTGGTTTTGAATTGAACAGGTATCATACCTGTTGGGTTTTGAATTCAAACAGATTTGAATTAAATCAAACAGATAGTAAAACGGGAAGGGCCCTGTTTGGGTGTGCATTAATTCCAAAACAGTTTATTTTTGTTTGAAACCGGGAAGGGCCCTGTTTGGGTGAACAAATAATCCAAACCAATTTAATTTGAATTATGGATTTTATTTTAATAAAAAATAAAATTAAATTCAAATGTTTTTGGCCCAAAAAGATTAGAAGCCCAACCCAACCACACACCACGCACCCGCGCCCAAGCCCAGGCCCAGCCCAGCCCGCCCGACCGACCGGACGGACGGCGGCGGCGGCGCGCGCGTGCGCGTGTGTGGTGATTTTTGGGTCCAATGGGTCTAGCCCATTTTGCCCATAACCTCTCCCTCTAAAACACTTGGGTACCCCTTGGGGCACACCCCAAGAATCACACCCTAAGCCTTATAAACCCTTTCAAAACCTCCCACCAAATCAATGTGGGACAAGCTAATTTACAACCTTAAGGAATTTCCACCAAAACTCCATTTCCATGGAGCACACTTTGGCTTCAATTTCCCATTCACTCGGTAATGGTTTTGAGCAACCAAATATACCACGTGAATCACAACGCGGCATAGAACGCGTTACCACTTTGACTCGAGTAAATCGACACTCGGGGCCCACCTAAAAAATAGACCAAACTTGAGGAAAAAAAATAACCATTTCCAACAATCCCCCACATGAATGGAATTTGATGACAACGGAAATGCAACAATATGCAGACTTAACGAAAGAGTATAAGTCGAAAATATCTTGCATCAGGATAGGTAGTTTTCGGCTTTGAACCTTCCCTAGTGATAACCTATCGGACTTACTGGCTAACCAATGGACGCGATGCCTTGAATTGTTCAGCCGTTTGTGTAAGCCAAGACAATAGATTTCACACAAAATATCTTCTAACACATCGTGGTTCTCACTGTTGTGTTCATTTTGGCCTTGAACGCACCTGGTTTTCATAAGTGTTTCTAGAGAATTTAGCCTCTTCATTCTCATAGAACCGGCCCCAGTTCAACACTCATATAGGTGATTCTTATTGTGAGTATCTCTTTATACTCGTCTTGATTTTATGCCTTAATCAAGATATAAGTAATCATTAAAAGCAAAGCTTATCCTTATACCCCTGCAGACAACATATGTTGCAGATATCACTCTCACCATAGGAATGGGTAGGAATTTTAATCCCTTGGTGATTTCTGGCGAGCCATACATAACTTAGTTGTCCCTTTGAACTTAGTTCTTGGGATCTCCAGTCATATAAGTAGGGTTACCATTATGACGACTCTTATGTAATAGGCTTTAATCCCATCCCCTTTGATGAACTATACACTAGCTCTTTTGTCAAACCTTTTGTTAACGGATCCGCAATATTCTCTTTAGATTTTATATAATCTATTGAGATTATTCCGTTTGACAACAATTGCCTTACGGTATTATGTCGACGACGAATATGTCGTGACTTACCGTTATACATGTGATTCTGTGCCCTGCCTATTGCAGATTGACTATCACAATGAATGCAAATAGCTGGCACAGGTTTTGGCCACATTGGAATGTCTTCTAAGAAGTGACGAAGCCATTCTGCTTCTTCACCTGCTTTGTCTAAAGCAATGAACTCGGATTCCATTGTGGATCATGCGATGCAAGTTTGTTTCGTGGACTTCCAAGAAACAGCAGCGCCTCCTAGAGTAAAGACATATCCACTAGTGGATTTTGAATCTTTAGTATCCGATATCCAATTGGCATCACAATAGCCTTCGAGTACTGCTGGATATCGAGTAAAGTTCAAACCATGATCACGAGTAAATCTTAGATATCTAAGAACTCGAATGATCGCTTTCCAATGGTCTTCTCCAGGGTTACTAGTGTACCTACTCAATTTACTTATAGCATAAGCTATATCAGGACGAGTACAATTCATTAGGTACATTAGGCTTCCAATGATTTGGGAGTATTTTAACTGAGACACTGCATCACCTTTATTTTTCGATAAATAAAGACTGATGTCTACAGGTGTTCTAGCTAAATTCAAATCATCCTTGATAAATTTATCAAGAATTTTCTCAATATAATGAGATTGAGATAATGCATATCCGTCAGATGTTTTAGTAATTTTCATTCCTAATATAACATCTGCGACCCCCATATCTTTCATATCAAATCTTTTGTTAAGCATCTGCTTAGTTGATTTGATCATGTTTTGACTGCTTCCAATGATAAGCATGTCATCCACATAAAGACAAACTATGACATATCCTTGGTCAGTGTTTTTTACATAGACGCATTTGTCACATTCGTTTATCTTAAACCCATTAGTAAGCATTGCATGATCAAATTTTTCATGCCATTGCTTAGGTGCTTGTTTTAATCCATAAAGGGATTTTACAAGTCGACAAACTTTCTTTTCTTGCCCTGATACTACAAACCCTTCGGGTTGTTCCATATAGATCTCTTCATTTAGATCACCGTTTAAGAAAGCTGTCTTAACATCCATTTGATGTATTTCTAAATTAAACAACGCTGCTATAGCAATAAGCATGCGAATGGATGTTATTCTTGTCACAGGGGAATATGTGTCAAAATAATCCAGACCTTCCTTTTGTCTGTAACCTTTAACAACAAGTCTTGCTTTATACTTGTCAATTGAACCATCTGCTTTCATTTTTCTCTTGAATATCCATTTATATCCAAGAGGTTTAGAACCTGGTGGAAGATCCACCAATGCCCAAGTATGATTCTGCATAATGGATTCAATTTCATTATTAACAGCCTCTTTCCACAAAGATGCTTCAGGACCTGTCATTGCTGCCTTAAAGCTTTGAGGTTCATTTTTCTAACAAATATGTAAGAAAATCTGGACCAAAGGATTTTGATGTTCTTGCTCTTTTACTTCGTCTAGGTTCATCATTAGTTAAATCCTGTTGGTCAAGACTATTATTAGTCTCTTGTATTTGATTGTCATTAGTCTCTTGACTTTGTGTACAATCATAAGTTCTTTTCTGTGAACTTAATTCCTGTCCTTTCTTGTAAGGAAAGACATGTTCAAAAAACACAGCATTCCTTGACTCTATAATAGTGTTCACATTTATATCAGGTATATCTGATTTATAAGTCAGAAACCGATATGCACTACTATTCTGAGCATAATCAATAAACACACAGTCTATTGTTTTTGGTCCAATCTTAGTCTTTTTAAGAATAGGAACTTCAACTTTTGCCAAACACCCCCACACTTTTAAGTATTTGTAGGAAGGTGGTCGACCTTTCCACAATTCATAAGGAATGCTTTTGGTTTTCCTGTGGGGTATTCTATTAAGAACATAATTAGCAGACAATATTGCTTCCACCCACAAGTTCTGTGGTAAACCTGAACTTAGTAATATGGCATTCATCATTTCTTTTAGGGTTCTATTCTTCCTTTCAGCAATTTCATTTTGCTGTGGAGAATAAGGGGCTGTAGTTTGGTGAATAATGCCATGTTGTGCACAAAATTCATTTAATGGTGCATCATATTCACCACCCCTATCACTTCTATTATAAATCAATGAATTTTTAAAACAAATTCAAAATAATTATGACTACTTAAGTCAGAATTAATGTTTTGACAAAATCATATCCTCATAAAAAATTTTGCCTAAGAATCAAACAATTCAAAAACCCATTTGATTAAATACATTCTTGCAACTTAATAACAAATAAATGTCACTGTCATAAAAATATTTGTGACAGAAGAAAATTAAATTATCTCAACTAATGCAAGAGATACACCCCCATATTAATAAAATGGTTCATGGTTTTAACAAATTCTACTACGCAAGTAAAATAATTATTAATGACATCTCATGTCACATAATTCAATAATCAACATAAAAGATTTCTTAAATTACTTCCCAATTAAACGGACCGATATAATTACATACATCTTCATGTTTAAATTTCTCTGGTGTTCAAACACCCATTCAAAATTGATTAGAAATATTCAAATTAACATGCTTATGTCCAAAGTCGATATAACAATTTATCATTCCAAATCACTTGAAATTATTGTTAAGAAATAACTTGAGTTGATATCATACATGCATATCAAACGCATCAACAAAAAATAATGAATTTAACAAAATAAATTAATCATGCACGATCCCATCACTTGCATCATGAAATAAAAGGATTTTCAACTCATAAATAAAATCCAACGCATTTATACTTTAAACTTCAAAATTACAAAGCATACCTTCATTTAACAAGTTTGATTTGTACATAAATAAATAAATTAAATATGCATTAAAATGTTCTTGTGAATATATATATATATATATATATATTTTCCGACTCAAGTGCAGAAACAATTCAAGACTATGAATCCACATTGTAATAAAATAAAATTAGTTTGTAAAACTAATATTTTACTCTAGAAACAAATTCTACCATGAAAAATCACGATGAACTATGATAAAGTCAAAAGAATTAACACTTTTTCACAAAGGGTTCAAAAAATAAGTGGTCTACCAAAAGAAACCATAAGTCACTTATAAAATTAACAGATTGTGACCGAGTCACAAAGTTACATGATTGATTAACAAAATTAATTTTCTAGTTACTAAAACTAGAAAATAAATTACAATACAAAATAATTTTATTTTCCTTGTTACTAAAACTAGTAAAATAAAATACCGAAATAATATCTGATTACAAAAATCAGAAAACCAAACCATAAATTAATTTTCTAGTTACTTAAACCAGAAAATAAATTATAACACAAAATCATTTTATTTTTCTTGTTACTAAAACTAGAAAATAAAATACCACAAAACTTATCTGATTACAAAAATCAGAACAAACACAAAATAATTTTCTAGTTACCAAAATTAGAAAATAAATTAAAACACAAAATAATTTTCTAGTTACTAAAACCAGAAAATAATTATAACAACAAAATAATTTTATTTTCCTTGTTACTAAAACTAGAAAAATAAAATATCACAAGAATTTTCTGTAATACCAAATAATATTCTGAATTGTTAATGACACCAGTATCGTACTACTAGTTGTTGTCAAAGAAAAGAGACAGTATATTACTACTATCTGTCAAATAGCATAAATCACTATTTGTTTTTCCAACCAGAATATTAATTTGAAAACACAGAAAATTAAATACAATGAAGATACCCAAAAAGGATTCTGTCTTAAGATTGTTGGACAATCTTCACTGTATTTAAAAAGATTTAATTCTGTTGTGTACAAAACAACAACCAGAATATAAAGAAATAAAGAAAATGAGAGAATATGTTTGATTACAAAAATCAAACTCGAAATAAAAATAATTAAATAAAAACAGATTTTATTTTGTTACAAAAACAAAATTAAAATCTGATTTAAATAAATAAAAACAACACCGAAAATAAATTAAATAACTTACTTGATTTAATTTCTTTGAATTATTTTCTGATCAAGTCCAGTGTTTGACACTGTGTCCTTAAGACAGATTCGTCCTCTCCACGGTGCTTTCAGAATTTGGACGTCTATCTCCTAGGATAAAATGATCTACTACAAACAATAGCAGCACTACAAATTGTTTGCCTTACGAACACACTAAGTGTTTACACTCTTTCTGACAAGTAAATAATGCAGCAAAATGAAGAGGAAGTTTGCAGAATTATGAAGGACGAAAATTAGAGTTACAAAATCCAAATGAGGGTGGTCCTATTTATAGATGTGAAGGTGGCTCTTGGATTTGAAATAAACAGGTATGTAACTCTTGGTTTTGAATTGAACAGGTATCATACCTGTTGGGTTTTGAATTCAAACAGATTTGAATTAAATCAAACAGATAGTAAAACGGGAAGGGCCCTGTTTGGGTGTGCATTAATTCCAAAACAGTTTATTTCTGTTTGAAACCGGGAAGGGCCCTGTTTGGGTGAACAAATAATCCAAACCAATTTAATTTGAATTATGGATTTTATTTTAATAAAAAATAAAATTAAATTCAAATGTTTTTGGCCCAAAAAGATTAGAAGCCCAACCACACACCAGCGCCCAAGCCCAGCCCAGCCCGCCCGACCGGACGGCGGCGGCGCGCGCGTGTGGTGATTTTTGGGTCCAATGGGTCTAGCCCATTTTGCCCATAACCTCTCCCTCTAAAACACTTGGGTACCCCTTGGGGCACACCCCAAGAATCACACCCTAAGCCTTATAAACCCTTTCAAAACCTCCCACCAAATCAATGTGGGACAAGCTAATTTACAACCTTAAGGAATTTCCACCAAAACTCCATTTCCATGGAGCACACTTTGGCTTCAATTTCCCATTCACTCGGTAATGGTTTTGAGCAACCAAATATACCACGTGAATCACAACGCGGCATAGAACGCGTTACCACTTTGACTCGAGTAAATCGACACTCGGGGCCCACCTAAAAAATAGACCAAACTTGAGGAAAAAAAATAACCATTTCCAACAGGCAATACATCGAATGCAGTTGGATCGAAGGTGAATTTAGTAAATGTTGAACAATTTCCAGCGCTTAACACTCTTGGCATTTCCATGGCCCGCGTTGACTACGCACCATTGGGCATCAACCCTCCCCACATACATCCTCGGGCCACTGAAATTTTGACTGTCATTGAAGGGAGCCTACAAGTAGGGTTTGTCACCTCTAACCCAGAAAATCGTTTCATCACAAAGCTACTTCAGAAGGGTGATGTGTTTGTATTCCCGATGGGTCTTATCCATTTCCAGCGTAATGTTGGACATGGTAATGCAATAGCCATTTCAGCACTTAGTAGCCAAAATCCTGGTATTATTACCATTGCAAATGCTGTCTTTGGGTCAAAACCTGCAATCTCCAGTGATCTTCTCTCAAAGGCTTTCCAAGTGGATAAAAATATAATTGTTCGTATGGAGTCTCAATTCTAAACATTCATTCCAAAGCAACAAATCAAAAAGAATGTCTAGGCCAATTGTTTCAAGATTTTAGAATTTTTATATTTTACTTTATTGTTCAGCTAGTTGATTTGTTTTTTTGTACCAAAACAATAGTCTAGGAAGGTTGATTTGTTATTCTTTGATTGATTTTTCCAAATATAAATAAAAGAATGCAATAAGTTTGTAAACTTCATTACTTTTACAGCGTAGAATATTCTGAGTTTGTTAAATATTTCATTGTTTTTCGTGTATATCAAGATTTGATATATCCGGTTATTATTATTATTTCCTTCGAGAAAGAAGTTCATTGCCATCAAAATATGCATGTATGTCATCATTCAAGGTCGTTGATATGACCTTAAATTGGGGTGAAGTTCAAGGTTAGTGTAGCCAAAAAGGAAAAAACAAAAAGAAAAAAAAGAAAAGAAGAAGAAAAAAAAAACCTTTAGAAAATGATAATTTCGTACAAGTTATTAAAAACAATATATAGATTGATATCAATGATTTCTTAATACTTATCTCAATTGTTTCGTACAATTTTATTGTTCCATAATTAGGAACTATTATTTTAAGGAATTTTATTAGTTGATAAAAAATCTACTTCTATGTTTTTTTATAATGAAAAAAACAAACTAATGACATTTGGATATCAAATCAATAGAACTCAACCGGCCGGCGGCGTGCGTGATGGATTTGGATCAAACTCACATTGTCCATAACTCCATTCCTTACAAAACTTAGGGTGCCTTTGGGGTCTATTCCAAGTATGCTAACCTAGAGTTTATATACTCATATAAACTTTCTTTTTGTTTTAATGTAGGACAAGCCATTTAAGGAGCAAACCCACTTTGTCTATTCAACTTCTATTTTCACGAATTTGAAAATGATATCAATTTCCCATTCACTTGACAATGTTTTTGACGAACCATCTTCAAGGCATGATTCAACACGTGACAAAGAACACATTGCCACTTAGACCCACCTCAAATGGCACATGGGTCCCGATTCAATTTGGGCTCAAAGTTGCCCAAAAATAAGCCAAGAAACTCAAACTTTCCAACAATTTTTTTCTCTCATTTATTCGCTAATTATCAACCAATCATCTTATTGACATATCATTGAGTCTAGAAAATGGGTTCAAAAAATAGGCTTATATATCATTTTCCTAAGATTTTATACTTCTTATATTATTGAAAGTTGCATTTATGTAGTGTTTAGTATATAATAAGAAGAATTTGATGTGTCTTTGCACATTCTATAAAAGTTGGTTTGGAAAAATATTACTAAATTTTTAAGTATGCTTTGTCAATTTTTATGGAATACTTTTATAGGTAGAAACAATTTTTTATTGAATTGAATTTTCCAGCTTAGAGCAATAGAATTGAACCGAATTTGACTATTTTTTGTGATTTGGTTTTGGTTCAGTTTCAAAGGTTATATAGTTCGATTTGGTTCTTAAATTTCTTAATTTTGCTTAAAATCAAACCAACATGTTCCATGAACACCACTACTTGGTGTCTTGGTTGGTGCTGGGCTTTGGGTGTGTTTAATATGCAAGTGGTTTTGGAGGCAACTATGGGGTCATTTTTGAATTTTGAAAATAATCATAGATGACACTGGGAACTTTTGTTATGTGTAGTGGCGGATGGCTATAAATGGGGTAATCTTGATAATACTTTCAAAAGCAAGAGAGTTCAGTGTAATTATTAAAACTACATGGGAGGACCTTGCAATTACGCAAAACCTCAGGGGAGGTTAGTGTTATTTACCTTTTTTTTTTTTTGTTGTTGTGTATTCTAAGTAATTGGTCTCGATCTTTTAGCATGATCAATACCTCTTGTCATTCCAAAGATGAGGTTCAAATCTTGGTTGAATTACATGTATGATGTATATGTCTTTCTTTAATAGAAAGAAATAAACACAAATAATTAGTGAAGCTGTTTTGTTGTAGGTTGAGCAAATGAGAGCAACCAACTACTTTGGTTGTTGCTACTGTTGAAACTTTTTTTTTTTTTTTTAAAATAGCCAAAAGGAAAATTTATTGACAATGATCAAGCAAATACATTGACAATTATCAATAAAAAGATAGCCCGATCCCAGCTAAGTTGGCACCGAGAAACAAAACAAAGAGATAGAAATCACCACCCACCCACAGTTGGTAAGACACCAACCCAAAGCACAAGGGAGAACTATAACAGCAGCCCAATACAATTTTACTCCCCAAACTGCATCTGATTTGGCTTAGATTGGTCAAGAAGTCCAGAGTAGTGAAGTGAGAATCCTTAAATCTTTGATTAAGCCACATTGCAATTCTAATCTTAATCAAATCACAAACTTCCTCTAACTTAGGTGTAGCAGAGTAAAAAATGCACTCATTTCTAAGTTTCCACAATGACCACAAGACTGCCAAGGGGATGACCTTCAAAATCAATTTTTCTTTTCTGTTCAATTGATCACAATTCCACCAATGAAGTACAACTTCCACAGAATCTGGAAAAGCTCCTTGTATCTTCCACCAATTCAACATTGCAGTCCAAACCTTCCATGAAAAATGACAATGTAGCAACACATGACAGATCGATTCATTCTCTACTCTACAGAAGACACAAAGGGCTGGTGCATTAGCTTGAATCACTCCAATTTTTTGAAGAAAGTCTGCTGACTTGACTTTGAAAAAAGTTTACTGAAACTTAATGAAACAATTCTGAAATCTATTTTGTTTTGTTCAAGATATCAATAACCCACCTGCTGCAACACATGGTGGGTGAAGCGAAACTACATGGAGAACAAAAAATGGCCGAGTTGTGACTAGTTGAAAATTGAAATAATTATATTTTTCTTCCTATGTTATTGCAGCTATCGTACTACGAGATTGGATTTTCTAGTTGTTTTTTGACCTATTGGCTTTTTGAAAAGCGAAAAAAGCTAATGTAATTGGGAAGTTACTAAAAAATCTCTTTTTTGTGATGTAACATTTGCCTATTTTAGCTGTTGATGACGAACAAGCTTTTTGCTTTTTTGCCCTTTTTTTTAAGCCTAATAGTTGGCTTGTTTAGCACATTCCAAACACCCCCTTAATCTGATATGTTGCAAACTAGATGTTTATCTTTATTCCTATGACATGTGTGTGCATGCATAAAAATCCTTATCTAATTTGAATGCCTTTTTGTTTTTGTGGGTACATCACTTGGAATATTTGGATTGGATAGAAGTTTGAAATGATTGTCTGTTTCTGAAACCATCATTCCCTGCATTCATAGAAACATAATTCACCTTGTCTATGCTGAAACTATCTGATTGGAATAGTCGATATCAGCAAAAGTTTGGATTTGTTTTTCTTATATGTGCCTTGTAGACACCCCATTTTTGACCGACCTTAAGTCTCAGACGTCACCAGTTGAGCGCTCGGTGATATTGCATATTGCGCTCGTTCAGAAGTTTCAGAGTCCCGGCTGCAAGCCTCGCCTCCGGACTTCCGGACTCTTTCGTGCCTTGCCTCGGTTTGCGAATTAGGCTCTATTTTCTCTTCCCAAAAGGAGGGAGAGGTCTCCTAGATCATCTCTTAGTGGCCGTAGGCTACGTTTTGTGGTCGTAGGCCATTTTTCCCGTTTGGAGCCCGGTTTCGATTTTTTCGGAGCCGACGGCCGTGTGCCTCGGTTCGGGACCGCCTAACCATCTCCGTTTGCTTCGGTTTTTGGTACACACCTTATTTACTCCCTTTTGGGGGACACTGTGGCCCAAGAGACCAACTTCGTGGTCAAACGCCACCTCCGGTGCTTAACAGCCCATTTTCGGGGCCTCGGGCCGCGCATTTCGGTCCCCCGAACCTCCGTTTTGCATCCGTTTTGGTTCATTTTTGGTGGAGACTTTATTTTCATAGTTAGGAAGCTTGTAGGAGGGTGGGAGGCCAGCAATTGTTCTGAAAAGCCAGTTTTATTCCTTCATCGCCCTCCGACGCCCGTTTTCCTCACTAAAAAGCCATTGTTGACCACCCCGGAGCCACTTTCTTGAACCCTAAACCCTATATTTGTGTTGTACACACCTAGGAGGCCACCAATATTTGGTGGCCGACTAGTAATTGTGCCTGACCCTTTTGACCCCCTCTAAAAAATGGTCTTTTCTCTCTCCTGGTTCACTTTTTTTTTGGGTTTCAACCACATAGTTGTGTTGTGCACACATGGGAGGCCACCTTTTGAGGTGGCCGACCAGTAATTTTGCTTGACCCCGTTGACCCTTGGTCGGCCGGCCATGGGAGGTGGTCGGCCGACCACCTGAACCCTCAAAACCTGGCCGGCCATGACCCTCACTCCCTGTTCCTTCCAGTTGTGACCTCTTTTTCCCCCTAGATCCTGTATCCGGGGGTGCCCTTTTGGGGGAAAATTTGAATTCATTTTCCCCCCTTTTTCCTCCCCTCCTTTGCCTATATAACCAGCCCCTCAGCTGCATTTTGAGGGGTTACAAAAATTTGGTCTTGAGCCCTTGCACTCAATCTCTCTCTCCCTCTATTCCAACCCTCAAAACCACCTTGCTCCTACACCATTTCTACACCACCTCATAGCACCACACCTCCATCCTCCATTCCAGAAACTTGAGGTTGCTTTCCAGAGGTGAAAAACTCCCAAACTTGGCTCAAAAGTTGTTGGAGCATTGGTCTACAAGGGTGAGTCACTTTCTTCCCTTTTCTAGTCTTTTTTTTCTTTGTATATAAGCCTTAGTTTCTTGCATTTTTGGGCTCCGACCCTAACTGTAAATAGTCATATTTTGAGCCCCTTTTCATGTTTGATTAAGGGTCTTTCTCTGTTTGAGGCCTCCTGCTATCACTTGCTTCTTTAACTCTCTTTTAGGCCTTATTTTTGCATAGTATTTTTGGCCTGTTTGTGAACTGTTTTGGACTTTTTCATAAACTTTAAAATACCTTTTTTTGAGCCCCTGTTCAATATTGTAGAAGGGTTCCTCACTGTTTGAGGCCAGCAGCTATCACTTGCTTCTTTAACTCTCTTTTAGGCCTTATTTTTGCATAGTATTTTAGGCCTATTTTTGAGTTGTTTTGGACTTTTTCATAAACTGTAAAATAGCTTTTTTTGAGCCCGTCTTCAACATTGTTGAAGGGCTCTCCTCTGTTTGAGTCCTCCTGTTATCACTTACTTCTTTATCTCTCTTTTATGCCAATTCTTGCATGATATTTTAGGCATATTTTTGAGTTGTTTTGGACTTTTTAATAAACTGTAAAATACCTTTTTTTGAGCCCCTCTTTAACATTGTTGAAGGGCTCTCCTCTGTTTGAGAACAGCAGCTGCCACTTGTCTCTTTACCCATCTTTTAGGCCTTTTCTTGCATGATAGTTTGGCCTTATTTGTGATTATTTTCGTGGCTTGATGTAAACTGTAAAGTGCCTTTTTTTGAGCCCCTATTCAACTTTTTTGAAGGGCTCTTTGCCATTTGGGGCCATCTGCTGTCCCTTTGTGTTTAATCTCTATTTTAGGGCCATTTTTTCATGATAGATTAGCCCTATTTGTGTTCATTTTTGAGGCTTGTTATAAACTAAAAATATGCATTTTTTGGGACTTTCTTGCATCTGTATTCATGCTTCATGATCAAATAATGCATGTTTTGTATAGCTATAGGCCAATGCGTATGCCTAGTTTTGTGTTTCGGGGCCATTCCATGCATCGGGTGCCATGTTTCCATGTTTCGGGATCATTTTGCATCACATTTCAGTGCTGAAACTTGCATGTTTGTATGCCATATTTCGTGCCTTGCCATGCCTTGTTAGAGTGGCATTTGTGCCTTAGGATCGGTCCTCGGTTTGCGTGCATGCGTGCACGCATTTCGAGTGCCTCATTTCCATCTCATGGCTACTGATGTGAGTGTGGCTGAGGTCCACTCATGTTGGTGTAAGTCCATTGTGCATTGTGCATTGTGTATGCCATTACATTTCATAGCATTGTGTATGCTAGGTTGTATGTTAGCGCATTGTGTATGCCATGTTACCTTGTGCATCGTGTATGCCATTTCATAGCATTGTGCATGCTAGGTTGTATATTAGTTGCATTCATGCATTTCATGCATATTGCATTGTGCTTGGGATAGGAGTTAGCCCGAGCACGGGAAACTAGGAACGTTTCGTACTTCGAGTGACGGAACACGTCTCAATTCCCAGTCACCGACACTCCGGATTGTCTATGATGGAGTTTAGGCCTTGTTGTGTTTATATGTGCATTCATTTCATTTCGAGTCGTGCAATTCGACTCCTCGGCCGTCATGCATCGATATGCGTGATTGGTGGCACGAGGATCGAGGACTACACTCCTCGAAGAGTAGTCATGCATACATATGTGAAAATACTTTGCCATGTCCCTTTGTTGCTCTCTGTTGCAGCAAATCAAAAATCGGCAGCCTTCCGGAGCTCGGCACGCATTCCAAGAACAATTGCAAACAGAGGCAAACCGGGGCATCGCGAGGGATTCTCCGCACAAGGCAACTCGAGCATGCATCATTCCTCATCCGGAGCAGATTTGAGATAGTCCCTGGCTTGCATGCCAATTTATTGCTTTCCTAATTTAATTTGTTAATTAATTAGGGTTTTGTATATATTTGGACTGTAATTATTTGGGACTGTATATTATTTATTCGAACCCTCTGCGCGAGGGCACAACTGTAATAAGTGTGCGTGTGTGTGATGTATGTCTTCCAACCCCACGTCTTTCTCCCTTTTATTTACCCGCTTATGATGGTTAGATTAGGGCATGTTTCAATTAGCATACAGTATGATAGCATGTTTGCATTCATTCATCTGTTTTGCATGCACCGGGCTCGGCGCATCATACTAACTGCATTGTATTTTCAATTCCAAGTTGAATACATGTTAGCTGTAGCATTTCATATGCCATGTCTAGAATAGCCGAGCCTACTATAGTTGCACTTTTGCATGTGTTGCATTAGGCATTTCTGTATAATTAGGATCATGCATGGATTTCTAATTAGCTTCTGTTTTGGCTTGGAGTACTCGGTAAGTTTTATGCTTTAGCATCCTTGCATGCGTATGAGTGACTGTCATGATAGTATGCTTACCATGAGGCTAATTGCTTATGTGATATATCTGCCTGAATGCCTGTGGGTGAAGGTTGGGTTATTTGAATTGGAACAATTCATTAATTGTGAGTTTTAAGCCCACTAGATAGTGGCGAAATCATGTTTTTCTAAGCCCACCTGAGGGTGGCAAATCCACGTCTTAACCTACTTGCGGGTAGCACCATCAAACCATTTTCAAATAAACAAACATGAAATGTTTTGTTTCAATTCAGACGATCCAGTCTATACTTGTATGCTGTGCGCATCACATAGTAGATCTAGGCTAATAACCGGAATAAGAACGCATAATGTTTTCAAAAATAGATATCATGGTTAGTAGAGGCCGATCTTTGATCGGGCGAGCGAGGCTCACGAAGTGACCTTCCCCAATCGTACCCAAGTTCCCGAGCCGAGGCAACTTTGGTGATGACGGACACGTGGCCTTAGGCAAATGAGTCAGGGTTTCCTAAATTTCCCCAAAATAAAATATTTAGGTGGCGACTCTGTATCTTGCAAAGCAGTCCATGTTTGGCACTTCTTTCAAAATCTGTTTTCTCAAAACGATTTGCCTAATTTGGACTCTTTGGTTCAGATTAAGAATCGTGACAATTTGAGTCCGAACTGTAGTGAGCCCAAAACGAACAGAACGGGGGACTCGCCCTCCCGGGGCGTTCGGGGACGTCTACATGCCTCTATGAGGAGTACCCTGAAATACTTGCTGAGCTGAAGGTAAAGTCTTTATGGTCAATTGCTTCTTCAAGTCCACATGATTTGAAATTATATAGATTTCTTCTTTGAATGCTATGAGCATTGCCGTGTATGCTTTTGGAGAACGAAATTGTTTATTAAGGAGAAAACACTAAGGTTGTGTTTGGATCCTGGACTTGTAGAGGAAAAAGAAAGGAATGGGAAAAGAAGAAAAGAAAATGAAGTAGAAGCTAATTTTTTTTTTCTTTCCCCTTCCTTGGTTGGGTTAGAAAAACAGAAGAAAATAAATATATATTTGTTAAAAAAATCTATTTTTTGTTTAGTTACATATATAAGATGAGCATGTATAAGAAATTCTATTGCCCTTGCCATTCGCTTTTTCCTCAATGAATTTGAGATTCTTGCAGCCTAAATAATACTTTCTTTTCTGCAAAACAGAACCACATATTGAGGAGATAGTATTTGCTAATAATATTATCTTTTCAGAGTTGGTCATGGACGATTAAATTAATTATTTAGTTATTATGTTGACCCACATGATATGGTAATATGAATTAGAGATTTGACAAGATTATGATTCCATATTTTTTGCTACAATTAATTGGTAAATAAAGAAGAGTGCTTTTCGAGTATCCTACTTTGATGAGAAAGTGAAATCATTGTTGAATAAGGAATATCAAATTATCTTGAAGTTAATGTATAGATCGTTAAGAGAGAGAAACATTTTTCCACTAATATTGATATTAGGTTTACGTTCAATCAATTATGGATCACTCGAAGGTTTTGCATAACTGATTCGGGTATGTTATTTATTTTCCGCATTATGTTATTATTTGTGAAAATCATGATAGTTCAAGATTTTGGATTTTGAAGTTGTTATATACATAACACCATAAATTTTTTACATGTGGTATCAGAGCTCATGTTTCAGAACATTATGATTTTTTGATTAAGTAAATATCAATTAATTTTGATTACAGTTATGACTGCCTTGATCCAAAATTTTCAATTTGCTAAATATGATATGAAATTTAATATGCAACTCTTAAGTTCCTACTTTAGATTGAATTGCATATTGTATAAAAAATATTTATTTAATGAGTACTAACTCTTTGATGATAAACCAAATGTTTTAATATTTTGATAATTGAATACTATGAATGATTTAATTATCTTTATAAAATGTTTAGTGCATAATGATCATTGTATTGTTTGATTTAGTAATGCCTAAAGATATTCGTGTTACATAATGAATCATTATTATTCATGTTTTGCTGAATTTTATATTATCAAATTTTATTGTGAGGTACATTAAAGTGTTATTAAATTTTGGTATGAGAAAATATATTAAAATTTTATCGTAATCTTTATAGTACCAAACATATCGCTATTTAAGGATCTAATTGTAACATCTAAAAATTATTTCAATATGATGTTATTACCACCATTATTTATGAGTTTGATTTTTGTGGGTAGTTTGATGAGGTACAAAAATATATATTCTTATATATGAATTGTGTTAATAGTTGTTATCTTAATATTATTCTTATGATTTAGTAATATGCATTATGATTATGATGATGAATAATTGTGAATAAATTATTATTTATTCAATAATGTCCATGTAAAGTTTTTATTGTGATTTGAAATTTAAATTATGATACAATTGGTAGTTACCAAAGTGACTCAATTGGAATGACACATAGATATCAAATCAAATAATTGAAATTTAATACCCTTTCCAAGTATTAAAAAATAATGACTTTGCAAATCGCAATTCTTTAACTACAAAGATATTAGGTTGGCCTAAAGGTGCACAATTTCTAAGTAATTGTTGAATTTGAAGAAGATAGTTGATAGGTATTCATAATTGATATTGGAATGAATACCCAAAGGTAACATAATTTTTTTTTTTGATTACCAAAATAAACTTTATTGATGAATGAGCAAAGTACAGAGTACAAAACAAAACATCAATAAAGAGAGGCAAGAGCACGCATCACAATGGGCTAACGCATCCTAACTAGGTTGGTAGTCGAAAGTCCATTCTATCATTTGTGAGCACGCCCATGGTCGGAGAGCAACCAACCAAAGAACAAAAGCAAGAAACAACACCTCAGCAGAGTAGCATGAACACAGTTGAGCAACATTAAGCCTTGAGTCTAAACAACAAAATCCTCCAGCAGACAGGGCCATAAACAGATCGACAGATCACCACCTCCAGATCAAACAAATCAACAGACCAACAAAACATAACAGTTTAGCCACAACCAACAAAACCTAACATGCAGATCAACCACCTATCTTACAAAGCAAAACAGATCAATAGACCAAAAAATAGAACATGTATACTCAATTGCAGCCCCTAATTTGCCTCCAATTGAAAACTACATCATTGACTGAAAACGAGAGTCCTTGATACAGCCCTTGAGCCAAAAAGCTAATCTGA
Organism: Camellia sinensis; assembly: GCF_055761805.1. NCBI lineage: Eukaryota > Viridiplantae > Streptophyta > Magnoliopsida > Ericales > Theaceae > Camellia > Camellia sinensis. The sequence goes on from NC_138965.1 coordinate 93,343,448, forward strand.
TCTTGATTAGTTCCCATAGATCAGCTGAATTAGGATGGGCATCAGTGAATACACACTCGTTCCTATGCTTCCAAAGTGACCAAAGAACGACTAGGGAAATGGCTCTCCAAAATTTGGTGATTAAACACTTGTATTTCCCACCCATCCACCAGTTGAGTAAACCTGCCACAGATGCTGGGATGCACCATTGAAGCCCCCAGTCAAATAGCACAGCAGACAAAATGGACCAAGAGAATGGGCAATGAAACAAAACATGATGAGCAGATTCAGGAACAGATTTGCAGAAGATGCAAATGGTGGAAAGATTGATACCAAGAATGCCAAGGTTGTGTAAGAAATTAGCTGTTTTAACTCTATTTTTCCAAGCCAACCATCCAAAGAAATGGACTTTGGGGGGTAAGGTTTTGCTCCAAATAAACTTAGTTATGCTAAGATGAGGCCCAAGAAGAGAATTGCTAAAGGAATATAGAGAAGAGACAGAGAAGGTACATGAACTAGCAGATGCAGAATTCCAGGCCAGACACTCTCTAAGCTCAATGTAAGAGTAGAGGACAATAAGGTAAGCAGTCTAATTTCACCAGACAATTCCCAAGCATACAACACTCTTCTATAGATGAAGTTCCAATCACTAGAGCTGGTTTTCTTAGCAAAATATTGGTGAAACGAGCCATTCTTATCAGTAGAGAGGTTGAATAGAGAAGGGAACTCATCCTTGAGGCAAGTGACTCCACATCACTTATCATGCCAAAATCTGATTCTACTGTCGTCCCCCACCTTGAGTTAGCAGTTAACCAAGAAGAAGTTGCAAATGTTTCTACTATGAACCCCAATGAAGAGAATGTCCTTCCACACCCTAGAGTGTTTGTAAGAAAATTTCATAGGAGGATGCTAGCATTCTACCTCGACTTTGTATTTACTGCAAATGACTCCCCTTCAAAGTGCGTTAATTTGATTTCCAAATGTCCACCACCAATTGAGAAGCAAACAAGTATTAACATCCCTAATTTTCCTACTGCCCAGACCCCCTTAGGCAACACTCTTTGTTACCTCTAGCCATTTCACCAAATGATTTTTTTTTAGACCATTACCACCCCACAGGAAAGCAGCTTCAATCTTCTCGACTTCGTGGACCACACCTTCAGGCATCTTAAAGATAGAGCAATAGTGCACGAGTAGACTTGATAGGACAGTCTTGATCAGAGTTAATCTTCCAACAAAGGACAACATTTTCCTCATCCAACCTAATAGTCTTGCTCTAATAGTATGAAACATATGTTTCCAAGTGGATTTGGTACCTGGGTTGGCACCTAAAGGCAGCCCTAGAAATTTCAATAGTAAGCTAAGCACCTTGCAATTTAAAAGACTTGCGAAAGAATGTAGTGACTCATCAACCACACCAACTCCACATACCACACTTATGAGGTAATTGATTCTGAGTCCGGAGAGAACTTCAAGCATCTAAGAATTCTTTTGATAATTACCATCTGATCCATATCTGCTTCACAAAAGAGAATAGAGTCATCAGCAAATTGAAGATGTGATACAACGACCTCATTAGCCCTAACCAATACTCCTTTAAGAAAACCAAGATTAATAGCTCGGGTAAGGAGGATATTTCGCCCTTCAGCCACTATATTGAATAGGAATGGTAATAATGGGTCACCTTGCCTAAGGCCTCTACACGGAGAGAACTCATTAGTTGGTGATCCATTCACGAGGACAGAGATACGGGCTGAAGACACACAAGTTTTCACCCAAAAGATCCACTTAGACCAAAACCAAAGCTTGACATCATAGAGAACAAGAATTCCCAGTTTACTGAATCGAATGCTTTCTCAAAGTCCAACTTGATAATCAACCCTTGCCGCTTGGCCTTCTTCCATCCATCAACTACTTCATTAGCAATAAACACCGCATCTAAGATATTCCTTCCTCATATGAAAGCTGTTTGAGTCTCACCAATAATTGACGGCATCATTGGCTTCAACCTATGCAATAAAACTTTTGCCAAAATTTTGTATAGAGAACCCACCAAGCTAATAGGTCTATAGTCAGTGAGAATAATGGGGTTATCTAGCTTGAGAATGAGGGTAATGAAAGAGCTGTTAATACCATAGGTGAGCCTGCTATGTTTGTGAAAGTCACTAAAGAATTGCACGATCTCCTGCTTCATGATTTTCCACAATTTTTGATAGCACAACAGATTAAACCCATCGGGGCCTGGAGCTTTGTTACTATTGCTCTCTTTAATGGCTGCCAACATCTCTACTTCAGTGAAATCTAATACTAGATAGTGAGAGACAAGACTACCCTCAATTACTTTGAACTCCCCACCGAAAACAGGCCTATTAATCCAATTTTCCTTGAATTGGTTCTTGAAGTGAAGGAAAACCTCTTGCTTGACTTTGTTAGGTTCCTTATAAGATACACCATTGATTGAGATAGAATTGATCATGTTTCTACTTTGTCTAGAACTTGCAATACCATGAAAAAACCTAGTGTTTTTGTTCCCCTGTAGGGACCAATTCAATCTGGATTGTTGATGCCATAACCACTCCACCCTTCTATAGAGCTTCCACACTTCACCTCTAACCTCCCTTCTTTTAGCCTTTTCTGAATGTAGCAGTTCTCTTTCCTCTGCAGTGATGTCTAGTTCATGCAATTCATCCTCTGAAGCCTTGAGTTTAGATGAAACATTTCCTAACACTTCAGTGTTCCATTTCTTTAATTCCAACTTTAGGTGCCTTAGTTTTTGTTGGAGTATAAACCTAGCCCAACCCACAAAACTAGCATTCTCCCAGCAAGTAGTAAAGAGTTGAGAAAAATTGGGATGCAAAGTCCAAGCATTGATAAACTTGAAGGGTTTGGGGCCCCAATCGCTTTCATCTTCCATCATTAATAAGGGGCAATGATCTGATATTAGTCGAGGCAACCTCCAAAGCTTTAGTTTAAAGTGAATTAACCACTCAGGGCTTAGTAACACCCTATCAATTCTGCTCCATTTTTGTGCTTCCTGAGCATTACACCAAGTATATTTCCTACCAAAAAGAGGTAGGTCATTCAATTCATAGGTTTCTATGAACTCATTAAGCTGTTTCATGTCTCTGTCTCATCTGGAACAACCTACTCTCTCATCCATATGCCTTATCTCATTGAAATCACCTCCCAAGCACCAAGGATTGGGGAAAATGACCTTGAGGTTGAGTAGAATATTCCAAAAGGAGGATCTGCTACTGACATCATTAGGTGCATATATATTAATCAGAACACAATGTAAGGAGTTATATAAGGTACCTGATAGTAAAATGAAGCTCCTATTATAGCAGGTGCCAGATAATTGGAAAACATCTGGATCCCAAATACATAGAAACCCTCCTACAGTACCTTCAGGGTCCACAAACAAGAACTCTATTTTCCTATTTCCACAAAGCCTTCTAGCAAAATTGCTTGAAACCACTACCTTCTTTGTTTCTTGGAAGAATACGACATCAATGTGCCTATCTTTTAGTAGCCTTTTAATTCTCCCCCTCTTCTCAAGCTTGCCAATCCCCCTAACATTCCAGGACAGAAACTTTATAGATAAACAAATTGACCCACTATTAGTCCCCCAGCACACTGCAATTACAGTTGAGCCTTACCATCCTTGATAAGTCTCTCTTTGTTCTTAAGCTCCAGATCAATGATCTTGTTAACCACAACATATTCTTTTCCTTGGAAGTTAATTCCAAGATTTTTTCCCAGTTTAACAGTGGCTTGAGCTTCTTTGAGGAGATAACTATGCGAGCTGGATTCACCCTCGAAGAGCTCAGAGTGTGTAAAGGCCACAGTTGCTAGTCTGAATATAACAGACTTGGAGGTATGTTTACTGATAGCTATAGATTTGTGGCCATAGAGTCTAGCAAAATGAGAGAAGCCCTCCATCTGAACCTTCTTTTTCCCTATTTTCTTGGTAGTTCGTAGGGGGTTGCGGATAGTAGCAGGTGATCGAATTGGGCCTTGGTCATGTAAACTCATAATGCTCTACCCATTTGAAACAACATTTGTATGAGGCCTAGGAGATCTAAGAAGCACAAGTGACTGACACCTAGGTAATAAAATATTACTGCATGGCCTGTTAGCTTGTTGTCCATATGGCATGATGGTAGGGCCTTGAACTAAATGCTCATCACTCGATTGGACCAAGTCCACCTCCAGATTAATGCCAGGCCTAAGACCATCTATGGGTCCACTAAGACTTTTGAACAAGCCAGTTATAAAAGCTTGCTCAAGACACCTCTGTGAGTTATCATTGCCCTTTGGGTAGGGTGCAAACTCCTCTTTCATTACTTCTTTTCTACCTATTGCACTAGGTCTGCTAACCTCCACATCACACCATGTCTCCTCAACAACTGTATCCATATCCTCTCTACTATTTTATCAACTAGTCTTATTGGTGAAAGGGAATCACCATAATTGTTAAATAGTATGCTATTAAATTATCCCAAATGTAGATCACGGTGATACTATTTGTGATTGTTTAAACATGTGTTTATCTTGAAAAAATATCAATTATTGATTACTCTTAGCATTAATGTAGTGAGCATGAATTATTGATTAAAGTTTTATTTCGCTATATTTTTATACCTTGTTTGTTTCGATTTTAAATGAAAAAGATTTCTCAAAATGAATAGAATAAGTTTAGTTTCATCTCGATATTCTGAATTTTGACTTAGTGTTACTATTTGAGAAATTTACTACTATTATGGTTCAAGCAGTATAAAAGAAAGAAAAGACTTTTCATAAAGTATAAAAGGATCGAACAAATAAAGTTTATATTTTTATGCGAATGAGTATAGCAAACATTAAGTTTTAACTTCCTTAAATTGATAATGGTAAATATATAATGTGAAAGAACGTTTCCGAACTGTTAATAAGTTTTTTGTTGGGACACTTATGGTTAAGCTTAGCAACATAAAGTTTGATGGTATGCATGAAATGTATGGGCATGCCATTGAATTGTCTAACTTGACTGCTCAATTAAAGAACCTAAGAATATTTGTAAATAAGTTTGTTTTCGTGCAATATATTTTGAATTATTTATCTGTTCAGTATGGGTAATTTATATTAACTATAATTCTATGAATAGTAAGTAGAAAGTTAATAAATTGACTAGTATGTTTATTTAAGAATTGACAAAACTTAAGTAATTGAGATATCATTTATTGATCTTGTAATTCAAGGAGCCGAAAAGAAAGGGAGAATGCTTATAAAAGGACATAAAAAATAATTACATAAAGAAAATGAGTCTGCTCAAGATTTTCAGTCTCATAAGAAAGAAAATGGCTGCTCATGTTTTTAATACGGTGCAAGATTATTTTCAAACCAATTATATTAAAACTCCAATTGAAATGATTGGGTCTTATCGTTTATTTTTTGGACATTGATCATTATTTAGTCTTTGTTCAAAAAATTTTATATTCATTCTAATTTTGAAAATAAAAAAAATATATGTATTGATTTGTCTAAACTTAATTAACCTTGATGGTTATTTTCAAAATTTAGAATAAAAGTTTAATTTATTGAAAATACCTCTTTTGTTAGTTTTGGTATTATTTGTATAAATTAAAATTTAATGATTTCTCAATGATTTAATTTATCTTGCATCATTATGTTGGTTCTAAATATAGCTTGATAAATGAAAACTCCTCAAACTTGTGGCATAAAAGATTTTACTATTTTTCTAAAAAAAAAAAAAAGTTATAAAGACTATTAAAGATGAGATTATTTTGAATTTAGATTTTATTGCTTTTAGTGGGAGTGTGGGTTGCATTAATGAAAAACAATTCAATCACATTAAGTAAAGTGCCACGAGATATACATGACTTCTCTTTATATTACCCAAATAGACATTAATGTGCCCTTTTGACACTTTATGTTTGGTAAATAAAGTTATTTTATCACTTTTATAGATGAATTTTCACTTTATGATTTTTGTTTATTTATTGCATATAGCGACCCCGGTTTTTCCTCCATTGATTATTATATTCCGGACATAGGTTCCGTAGAGTTGATGTTATCTATATATCTTGTTTCCGTCCTTCAATACTTTGTATTTGAGTTATAAGATGTTTGGGCAGGTTCGTTACAGGTTGGTAGTGAGTTTGAACCAAGTGTTGCTGCCCAGAATTTTGTATCTTCGCTCGAGCGAGACTTTTGTCGCTCGAGTGAGCTCTGTGTTTTAGATCCTTCGCTCGAGCTAGGGTCCCTTCGCTCGAGCGAGTGTTGAGTTTTGTATCTGGTGGCTCAAGCAAAAAGTCATTCGCTCGAGCTTGCGTTTGCGTCCAGTAGTGGACCTGAGGGGTGTAGTTCTTCGCTCGAGCGAGCTTTCCTTCGCTCAAGCGAGCAAGGTGTATGTTTTGGGTTTCTTCGCTCGAGTGAGCATTCTGTCGCTCGAGCATGCTTCTGGGTTGCAGACCTGAAGCATCGCATTGTTGGCTCGAGCGAGACTTTCTACGCTCGAGCGAGGATGCTTTGTGTCTGGTCGCTTGAGCGACCACTCCTTCGCTCGAGCGAGCCTGTGTTATATCAGCAGGCAGCAGCGGGAAAACACTTTTTTTTTTTTTTATCTTCTTTTGCTCTCAAACTCTAGAACCGTTTCTCTCTCTCTCTCTACACTTACCTTCTCTCTAGGGATTGATCTACACAAAGTGTGTTTTTACCCTAGGTTCTTTGTAAGAAAGTTAGAGGGTGGCTTGGGCTTCGTTTTAATCTGAAGAGTTGTGGATTTGGAGCACTTTGGTTTTTCTTCATCTTCTCTATTTGAGCTCTAACTTCGAGGTAGGGATATCCTACTCCATCTTATGGGTTTTGTCATAAGTTTTGGTCATTTTGATATGTTGGTGTTGTCTGGAAACTTTGGGAAAAGTTAGGGTTTGATTTGTAATTTTGGGAAAAAAGGGGTTTTCACATATTAAACTCCATGTGGATGTAAGACTTGAAAAATGGCATTATTAGTGTCTAATTGAGGAAATTGAACCTTAGGATTGATTTTTGATAAAATAAGGAAATGCCCTAATTGTTGTAATAAATTAATTTGTATAATTAATTTTGGAAAAATGTGGAATTAAGTTGAAATTCATGAAATTTGGGAATTATGAGATCAAATGGTGTAGTTGGATAATTTAATCACTCACCTATGAGAATGTTGAGATTATATCTGTTAATGCATTTATTATCTGTTTAGAAATAACTGCTTTGGGCTATCGATGGAGGATAGTCGTGATTGTTGCAGATATTGTATGTTGATTAGGGAAAACTGAAACTAATCACATTGAATAAGTCATTGAATATGACGGTTGAATTAATACAGCATTTACGTGTATTGATTGAATATTGTATATGACAAGTGTTAGATACATTGTATATGCATATTGTTTGGGAGGAGATAGGGGATGTACTCCATGGTTTGAGGGGAGATAGGGGATGGACTCTCAAACCTATTTGGGAGGAGATAGGGGATGGACTCCACTAGTACAGCAAATATGTGTACTTATTGATTTATGGAACTGTTTCATTTTGAGTCGTTATCTCATTTGAAATGGAAGTGTTTTTAATATGAGCCTTAGTCTCATGTGAATTGTTGATATCAAAGGTAATATTAATATGAGAAGTAATCTCATTTCATCGTTTGGCCAGGTTTTGAGCCATGTTTGTATAAATGGATAGTTGGTTAAGTAACGGAAAGTGAAACGTATCATGGGCATAATTGTCATGAAACTGTATTGTGATGTAATTGGTTTTATATGTGTTAACCATCTATCGAATGCTATTACTTTAGTCATTGCTTATATTTGGTTTAGTATATCTCTACTGGGTTGTGGCTCACCCTATATGGGACATCATTTTCAGGTCCAGGTGATATGCTACCTCTAAGGACTTAGCTTGAGAGGCTCTGAGAGTTGAAGACTTCTTTTATGATTTTGTTATTTGATATTACTTGTAAATCCAAGCCAAGGGCTTAATATGTAATTGAGTTACTACTCACTTTTTGGTATCCAAGTGTTGGCTTGGAAAGTTGTAAGCTAGTAAGGCGTTTACTTTTGTCGTTAACATGTAGTATCTTTTGTTAGAATACTCTGATAAATAGAATTATGTTTTATCCTCTTAAATTATGGATGCCTTGAATGTGGGTTTATATGTATTTTTTTGAGGGCGTTACATTGCATAACAGATCTTTAGTAAATGGACACCATTAATGTGTACATTATTAAGCAAGAAAGGCAATTAAACAAAAATGTGCAAAACATAAAGATAGTACAAAGCACAAGTCTATTTGCTAAACTCTATGACAAGCATAATGTCTCAGCAGAAAGATATAGTTGAGAAACATTATTGTATTGTAATGAATATGACTAAGAGTATGTTAAATAATTTCTAAATACACATAATATTGTGGATGCATGTCGTTATGATTTATTGTTTTCATATAGAATCTGGTTCTTAGTAAGGCAGTTCCAAACACTCACTTTGAACTGTGAACATGAAGGAAACCGAACGTAAGACACTTGCATGCTTGGGGTTGTCTACAAAATTATAATTATTGATCCACATGAAAAGAAATTGGATTTTAGAATAATCAGTGGTTACTTTGTTAATTATCTTAAAAATTCAAAGGGTATTAGTTTTACTATCTTGGTCATAGTACAAGAATTGCAAAAACTGATAATATCAAATTTAGTAAGAATGATGAAATCACTGGGAGTGATAAATCATGAAATGTGATTATTCAATAAGTTTGGATACAAGTATCATTACCCATAATTTGAACGAAATTGCCGTTCTTATAGTTATTAAACAACTTAATGTCTTGGAACAACTAATGAATAATCAATTATTCCATAATATAATTATCAGCAATGAAAAGTTGTAGCAGAACCACAAGAAATAATATTAAGAAGATCTCATAAGGTAAAGAGATTTGTTATTTTGAATGATTATGTGATATATCTATAACAATCTTATTATAATATTGGGATAACTAAAGACTCGGTTTTATTGTCACAAGCCATAAAAAGTATTGATTCTACTAAATGAATTGATATCATGAATGATGAGTTGAAATTAAAGGACTAGAATGAAATTTGGGATTTCATTGAATTGCCTAATGATACAAAAATATTTATTGTTCTAAGAGTAACATAAAATAATATAATGCTAGATACGTGCAAAAGATTTTACTTAGAAAGTAGACATCGATTACTAGATATTCTTTTTTTACTTGTTTCTTAAAGAGCTGATTTAAAATCATTATGGCATTGGTAACTCATTATAAAGCATTAAATGTATGTGGAAAGCAATTTTCTGAAAGAGAGTGTAGATGAAGAATTTTGTGTAGATCAGCTCAAAGGTTTCTTTATTGAGGAAAATGAAAATGTGACTTGCAAACTGAAGAAATCAATTTATGGATTTAAACAAGTTTTCTAAAAATTGTATTTTAAGATTTATGATACTATTTTTCCTTTGGATTTAAAGAAAATATTTTTTTATTAGTGTACAAATCCAAATATCAATGGGAGCAACTTTATATTTATGATTTTGTATGTTGATGATATTTTGCTTGTCAATAATGTACGTGATTTATTGCACAAGTTAAGAAATTTCTCTTTAAAAACTTTGAAATGAAATATATTAGTAAGATAACCTATGTGATAGAAATTAAATATTTTGAATGAATCACGTGAATTGTTGAGATTGTTTCATAAGGTATATATTAAAAGTTCTATAGAGATTCAAAATGGAAGAATATTCACACAAAGTTATCCATGTTCCGAAAGGAAATAAGTCCAGTCTTATGCAAATTTTTTTATTTTATTTATAAAATCAATTGGCGTAAAAACGATTCTTGATACATTTATTGTAAGAAATTTAATACTCAAATAAGGAAGTAATAAGGTAATCATAAGGAATAAAAGATTACTTGCTCATATTTATGACGTTCGATAGTCTTGAATTGATTGGTTACTTAGATTCAGACTTTGGAGGATACATTAGTAGAAAGTTCACTTTTGATTATTTGTTTTTATTATGTGAAGAAGAAATTTCATGAAAAGTGTGAAATGAACTATAATAAATATCTCCTGTGAAAGTTGAATTTGTGGTGTGCTTTGAGACCACAATTCATGAATTGTTATTGTGGAACTTTATCTCAGGACTTGAGATTATCGACTTTTGTTGTTAAGTCGTTGAGAATTTATTGTGATAATTTCACAATTGTTTTATTTTCTTAGAATGACAAGTATTCTAATGATGCTAAGTGCATAGAATTGAAATACTTTGTCGTTAAAGAAGAATTTCATAAACAGAAAGTGTCAATAAAACACATAAGTACATAACTTTTAAGTGCAGATCTATTGATGAAGTGATTACTCTTAAAGACAACTAAAAAACTTGTCAATTGTGTCTTGAATGTAATCCATAACAGTTGTTATTGATTGTGTTATTTGACACATTGAGATCTCATTAATTGTGTTTCTAATATGTTTCCTATTATGAAATGAGTATGTACATATATGAGAATGAATGAATGATAACATGAATACTCTTTTATAAAAGGCATTATCATTGGACCTCTTTATAGAACCGCCATGACTCACATTAGTGAACTATTTAATTATAGTATTATGATGATGACCAAATTAAATGTAATATTGAATATGGTTTATTGCGCGTCTAATGTTAACATTGGTAAATCTTGATGTAAGTTATCATATGGGCCAAGTGGGAGAATGTAAGACTAAATTAATTATTTACTCATTATGTTGACCCACATGATATGGTAATATGAATTAGAGATTTGGTAGGATTATGATTCCATATTTTTTGCTACAATTAATTGGTAAATAAAGAAGAGTGTTTTCCAAGTATCCTATTTTGATGGGAAAGTGAAATCATTGTTGAATAAGGAAACTGATTATCTTTCTACCTATAAAAGGACATTCAGACTACCCATTAAATTATTCTGAATTCAATGTATTCTAAAGAGGGTTAAGGGAGAGAAATATTTTTCCACTAATATTGATATTAGGTTTACGTTCAATCAATTATGGATCACTCGAAGGTTTCACATAACTGATCTGAGTATGTTATTTATTTTCCACATTATGTTATTATTTGTGAAAATCATGATAGTTCACGATTTTTGATTATGACGGTTGTTATATGCATAAGACCATAAACTTTTTACAGGTCAAAAGTGCATATGTCATGAATCTCTTACGCTTCCAATTTATTCGGTGTTTCAATTGATTTTTTTTTCTTGTTCAAAAATGCATATATCATGTTTCAAACCATATTTAACTCTCTCAACCAACCTCTATTCCATTACTCCCCAACTAAATCAAAAACTTTTGTATTCCATCACAATCAAGGGTATTTAGGACCTTTCACCACATTTTTACTATATATAGACCACACCCTGCTTGCATATTCTACACACAGACACACACAGACACACACTATATTTCAGAAGGGGGAGAGAGAGAGAGAGAGAGAGCTTTGGGAGTAGAAAGAAGAAAAAGTTAGCAAGCTTGCACAACACCACCTTTAGCTAAACAGGTAAACCACAACACAACCCTCTCTTTTATTTTTTCATTCAAATACATGATTTTAGAGGTTTAATGTATCATTTTTAGATGTTTGTTCGTAGTGTTCTTGTGTTTGAATAAAATAATTAGAGCATTATTTCCTTCCTTACATGTATTTTCACTTAATGGGAGCAAAACTATCTTTTACTACCCACTTCTCACATTATTTCAAAAAGCATAACTTCATGCTAAAAATCTGAGTTATTTATATACTATTTAGCATGTTTTCATTATAAGAGAAGTGGAAAATTACTCGTGGTTGCCCTCTTTTTCTATTATTCTCCTTACAAGCTGTGCACAAGAAAGATCGGTATTTTCAATTCTAGAAAAATTCAAAAAAATCCACTTGACCTCATTTTTACATCAAAACTTTCCTTAAAGTTTTAGCTTTCAAGTAAACATGATTAAATAGTGAGCAGTTTAAAATAAAATCCAATTTTCGTAATAGTCGATGAATCTAGACAATATTGAAGTATTTCTTATATAACTAAAAATCTAGGAAGTCTATCTTATTTTGAAAGATAATCTAGAAATTAGATATAATTCTCTACAAACCATAAAAAGGCCGAGTTCAGAAAAAAAACTAGAAATGTCTCTTAGATTGTGATATTTAAAGTATATATAATCTGAAAATTTATGTTTGTTAATGATTTCATACTTTTAATTTCATGAATGTGTTTCTTATCACTTGTTGGGCCTTCGTATGATTTTTACATTGTGATGTCTATATGTCTTTATCATAGCGCTTTGATGATGCTCATACGTATATAGAAATTATTGTCTCAATAGCTTGTTCTAACTTTAACTTAAAACATCTAACTCAACGGAAAACTTAATAGGAGTGATATTGGATTTTCGATCACTCGAATAATTTTATGAGATAATGTTGTATGGATTGATGGGATGCGTTCCCTGATTGAAGATAAAAGTCTTGCACAAGCTGTTTCGCAGTTCTTGAGTTGGCTTAGGTTTAGAACGCGGTCATTTATGTCTGCCATATGGTGGTCTTGCTGAATACAAATGAGAATGCTTGTGGCACAGATGAGAATTTCTGTGGGAGACCGAGTCTTGTAGAACACAAATGAGAATGCTTGTGGCACAAATGAGAATTTCTGTGGTAGACTGGAACAAAAATGAGAAATCTTGTGGCCGTGATAGGTTGTGACTATCTTGTATTCCAAGATGACACAACCTGGGTATATAACCGTAGGAATGGGGCATCTAGAATGGTGAACAGGAAAGAATACTGGTTTGCCTAAAGCCAAACTTGGTGTGTTAGGTAGGAACGACATTTCGCTGGGAGTTGCTTAGAAATAACTTGATTAATTATTATTCCTAAGAGCTAAAATTTATTATAAGCTCTGCTTGATTATTGTTTTCACTATATGATATGACCATGCCATTGCTGTAATTGTATATTGGATTGAGAAAAATGGACGGGGTGTGTGCGTGTTTACTAGGCATTCTAGGCTCACAGTGTTTCATGCCAGGTATTGAAGATGATTATCCGAGCAAAGATGAAACCAAAACATTTGAAAACATTTGGCTATCATAGAAGAAGTTAGAGATTATCTTTGTTTAAGTCCATTTGTAGTCTTATCTTTGTTTTGAGAATGCAAAATTGATGGAACGTCCTGTTTTGTAACTAAGTTATAAAATTGTAATTATTATTTTGCTTATATATATATATATATATATATATATCTTTTGGTGAACTTATCCTTATCCTTCTGTCAACATATGTAGACCTTGTGTTAACACCTTGTTAAGATTTGTTAAAAAGGTAACTTTGCTATCTAAGGAGATTGGACTTTGAAGGGAGGCTATATTGACTCCTCCGATTTTCTTGGGATCTTACTTGGTTATTGACCAAATGACTCATTAGTGACCGTAACCTTAGAAAAACCTTGTATTTATTTGTTAGTATATTCTTTGATGTCCTAGATTTTTGGGGCATCACAACGAGGGTGACTGGAGGAGGTCACCGTTGGAGGATGAGGGTTGGGGACGGTAATCGGGTTTGGAGCCAGAGGTTGCTCGTTGAGATGGAAAAGGGACCGCTAGCGGTGGTAGGAGTAAGGAGGTGTCCATCATTATTCTTCTGGTCGGTAATTGTTGGTGGGGGTCGGCGTTGGCGTCGACAGTGCTCTTATGAAGAGAGTTGGGTATATGAAAGAGAGATGAGAATTTGAGAGAAGATGAGAGACAGAGAGAGAGAGAAGAGAGATAGAGGTGAGTTTAATAGGAGGAGCGTAGAGGGGTTTGGTTTTGTTGTGCGTGTGTTTCACGCACAACATGTAGCAACTGGAGCTGAATTTGCAACAAACCACACCAGCTCATTCAGGTTGTTTGGGGGCCTATTTTTTTGTTGATGTGACACAATTCATATATATATATATATATATATATATATTATCTAACAAACTCTAATGAACTTTCATTTGACACATAGAAATATATACATATATATATACACACACACATATATGCTAGTGTAAAAGGCTCGAGGTATGACTTTTGAATTCAATGTTTATTAAGTTTACTAAAACAAAATAGAATAATATGATAATTTTTTTTATAAAAAAAATGTATTTTATTTTGATTCACTCAAAAAATACTATAAAATACATTATCAAGTAAATAATAATTATTCTATAGAAAGATAAAAGAATAATCATTTCATTTGGTTGCACTTTATTCCATTCCACTATCTAAACTTTATTCCTAAAAATCAGATTATTTTCTTAAAAAATTGAATAAACTAAATGATTAAATATATGATAAAATTTTTAATTTGTATTATAACGTGCAATAATGGAATAACTAATAACACATGTCACTTGATTATGATTAGATGGTAGTAGTACCACATGCCAATAATGATTTCATATCATCGCTATAATAAATATTTTAATTGAGTTTTCCATAAAATTGAAAAGAAAAAAAAAATATAATAAAATAATTAATTTGGTACATATCAAATTACCACGTGAATTTGAAAATACATAAATCGAAAGAAGCCAGGAGAATAAATTATAAAACTAATAAGTCAAAAGAAATTGGGAAAAAAAAGTTAAGGAACTATACGAGTGCGAATAATCTTTCTCGTATAATCCTATTGATCATGCTTGCACTCCTCCAAACGTCATCGTCTTGCTACTTGAAAACACAAACGTAAGCTAGCCAGCGGGTATGTGCTGGAAACCCCTCCAATGCCTAAGTTAGCAAGTAGACAATAGGCACAAAAGCTTTGTGAATTCAGGAGTATGAATTGCAATACCTGAGATTAGGGTTTGGTTTGAGTTTTTGTGGATTCCGCATGGCACAAGCCTAATAGGACTCTAACTATCATATTTAAAGTTCTCCTAGTAATCACATTCCCAAAGGGTAAAGCTTATCTTTTAATACCCTCCTCACTGCATGCCAAATGAGATGGCACAAGTCTTTGCTCGGCTTTTTACCGTGCAACCAGACTACTTTTGCTCTGTCCACCAATGGCTTAGTTGTACAACATGTAGGACCGTGCAATGTTTGCACCATGCACCTTTAAGCTGACATTGCATGGCTTTCCTTCTAGCTCAGCTCTCCTCTCTGTTTGACTACCTTGCTTGGTAGCTCAGCCATGGTGTTAACCGCCAATAGGAAGTAGCTAGGTTCAGAAATATGGACATTTACTAGTTCGGTCAAACATCTTTGACCGGCACTGCAACCTAGCTTGGCCCAATTTGGCTACACAAATTACCCTCTCAATTGCCCCTTAATTCTATCTACAGCGCATGATTGGGATTACTCTGTCTAGTCGAGGTACTTTGCCCCATCCAACCGGGCTCACCAAAATTACTCAATCATAGATTTCTGATTGTTGGACAATCCTACCAACCTACATTGCTAAGCTAACCAGCTTGGTAAAGGTTTTCTAAAGTTGGTCAAACATGCTAACCTACTTTGCTGAGCTAACTAGCTTGGCAAAGATTTTCGAAAGTTGGTCAACCTACCAACCTACTTTGCTAAGCTAACCAGCTCGGCAAAGATTTTTCAAAGTCGATCAAACCTGTCAACCTATTTTACCGAGCTAACCAGCTCGGCAAAGATTTTCCTGAGGTTGGTCAAACCTGCCAACCTACTTTGCCAAACTATCTAGCTCGGCAAAGGTTTTCCAAAGTTGGTCAAATCTGCCAACCTACTTTGTCGAGCTAACCAGCTTGACAAAGATTTTCCAAAGTTGGTGAAACCTGCCAACCTACTTTGTCGAGCTAACCAGCTTGGCAAAGATTTTTCAAAGTTGGTCAAACCTGCCAACTTACTTTGCCGAGCTAACCAGCTCAGCAAAGATTTTCCCAATGTTGGTTAAACTTGCTAACCTACTTTGCAGAGCTAACCAGCTCAACAAAGGTTTTCCAAAGTTGGTCAAACTTGTCAATTAGCTCGGCAAAGATTTTCCCAAGGTTGGTCAGACCTGCCAACCTACTTTGCTGAGCTAACCAACTTGGCAAAGGTTTTTGAAAGTTGGTCAAACTTGCCAATCTACTTTGCCGAGTTAACCAACTCGACAAAGATTTTTCAAAGTTGGTTAAACTTGCCAACCTACTTTGCAAAGATTTTCCCAAGGTTGGTCAAACTTGCCAACCTACTTTGCCGAGCTAATCAACTCGGTAAATGTTTTGCAAAGTTGGTTAAACCTGCCAACCTACTTTGCCAAGCTAACCAGTTTGGTCAAAAGATTTTTCCAAGGTTGGTTAAACCTACCAACCTCCAAAGATTTTACAAAGTTGGTCAAACCTGCCAACCTACTTTGCCGAGCTAACCAGCTCGACAAAGATCTTTCAAAGTTGGTCAAACCTACCAACTTGGTTAGCTTGACAAAGATTTTTTTAAAGTTGGTCAAACCTGCCAACCTACTATGCTGAACTAACCAGCTCGGTCAAAGATTTTCTTAAGGTTGGTCAGACCTGCCAACCTACTTTGCCGAGCTAACCAGCTTGGCAAAGATTTTCCAAAGTTGGTCAAACCTGCCAACCTTCTTTGCCGAGCTAACCAGCTCGGCAAAGATTTTCCAAAGTTCAGACCGAAGTAGTTGCCTCTGAGCCATTATATCGCTACTTGGTTAACTTGCTTAGGGAATTTTATCTAATATTATAATCACATAGCAAAGTTTGAAAAACTTTGATGCTGAACTAAAAGAAAGAGAAAATTACAAGTGCTAAAATGCTTGCAAATAAAAGAACTTTAGATTGGCCGTATTTCACAATCTTGGCACGATTCGGCCGTTTGTGATTGCCTTATACTTTTCTCATTGTTTTGTTGAGGGTCGTCGTGGGTATTGTAGCTCGATTTGTCTTTCTTGCCGATCGTGTTAACTTTAGTTGTGGCCTTTTTGTCCAACATCGCTGTTGTGCCGGACCTTGCCTTAGTGTGAGTGACATCCTTCTCTACTCTTATGTACTAATGCACCCTTTCCATCAAAGCTTCTATCGAAAGAGGTGAAGTCGTAGTCATTGAGTCCCTCAATCTGTGTTTAACAGGCAGGTCGCGTTTGTACTGGGCAATAGCTAGGTTAGAAGGGCATTCACCAATTTGGTTGAATGTCTCCCAATACCTATTGTTGTATGACTTCAACATTTCATTATCGCCTATGTCAATAGTGAGCAATTGGTCTACCTCCATGGGCGTTTTGGTGTTTGTTTTGAACCTGGTAACAAACGCCTCTGCTAATTAAGCCCAAGAGGCGATACTTCCTTCTAGAAACCTCTCAAATCACGTCAAGCCCAAATCCTTACGACTTGATGGAAACAAGATGCACATCAAAGCTTCATCTCTTCTGTGAATAGCCATGACTTATCGAAAGCGGCTAAGATGCATGTAAGGATCCAACTTCTCGTCGTAGATCATGAACTTGGGCTGGTTAAAACCCCCAGGTAGAGGCGTGTTCTTTATTACTAGTATGAACAGAAAACCCTGTAACCTGGCCATCACCCTATATGTTGGCTCATAAGCAAGATGCAGCTTTGGTATTGCAACCTCGACGCTTCCATGCATCCTAGGAGCCAATCGTTACAAAGCAGATACCCTTTGGGGGTCCTGCGCCTGGGTAACTTCTCTCCTTTGTGCCCTCTCCTCTAAAATAGTCCTCAAATCTTCTAGTTTGGGTAGTTTCATATTTGGGACGATGTTTGATGAGTGTGTGAGGGTCTGTAACTGCTACCCTCAGTGTAAGATCTTTCAGACCTCACCCTCTTAGACTTAGAGTGGCGAGTTCTAGAAGTCATCGAATAGGATTCGCCTGTCTTGAAGCTTCTGCTCCCATAATGTGTAGGTGTCGCATATCTATCTTGATCTCTCGAACGATGAGATCGTGTTCATCCTTCGCGAATCTCCACCTCTGTCACACCTTTGCCTCTTATTTGGTGCTTTAAAGCCTCCATGTCTGCCGTAATCTCCCTTATCAACTCATCTTGCTCCCTCACGCGATCCTCTAGAACCTGGGTATCTGTTCGTCGCCTTTGTTCATCTGGGCTTTGGGAGTGGTGAGTGCTCAAACCCTATTTTTCTCGCGGACCCCTATGAGGGTTCTGTCGCTGAGGATCCAAATCCGTCATGGACGGAGCATGAGGCAAATCATCATGCCTCCTATTCGTTTCTAGCGTCTGGCTATCAATGGCGGAATGCAGCAAATCTTCGTTGTGCGCCATTAAAGCTTGCTGAAGGAAAACTTCATCAAAATGTAAGTTTTCTGAGATTTCCACAGATGGCGCCAATTGTACAAGCTTAAAACAATCTTTTTCATATAATCCTGTTAATCAAGAATGCACTTTTCCAAACGTCGTCGTCGTCTTGCCACTTGAAAATTCAAACGTAAGCTAGCCGGTGGGTGTGTGCCGAAAACCCCTCCGATGCCTAAGTCAGCAAGTGGACAATAGACACAAAAGCTCTATGAATTTGGGAGTATGAATTGCAATACCTAAGATTAGGGTTTGGTTTGAGCTTTTGTAGATTCTGCATGGCATAATTCTAATAGGACTCTAACTCTCCTATATAGAGTCCTTCTAGGAATCACATTCTCAAAGGATAATGCTTATCATTTAAGACCCTCCTCACTACAAGCCAAGTGTGATGGCACAAGTCGTTGCTCGGCTTTCTGTCGTGCAACCAGAGTACTTTTGCTCTGTTCCCCAATGGCTTAGCCGTGCAACACGCAGCGCCGTGCAATGTTTGCACGATGCACCACTAAGCTGACATTGCACGACTCTCCTCCTAGATCGACTCTTCTCTTAGCTCGACTCTCCTCTCTATTTGACTACCTTGGTTGGTAGCTCAGCCATGGCGTTAACCATCACTAGGAAGTAGCTAGGTTCAGAAATATGAGCATTTACTAGTTCGGTCAAACATCTTTGACCACCACTAGGAAGTAGCTAGGTGTTGACACCCTATTTTTGACCGACCTTAAGACTCAGATGTCACCAATTGAGCGCTTCGTGATGTCGTATATTGTGCTCATTCAGAAGTTTTAGAGTCCCGGTTACAAGCCTTGCCTACGGACTTCCGGACTCTTTTGTACCTTGTCTCGGTTTGCGAACCAAGTCCCGTTTTCTCTGTTTTCTCTTCCCGAAGGGAGGGAGAGGTCTCGTAGATCATCTCTCAATGGCCGTAGGCTACGTTTCGTGGTCATAGGCCATTTTTCCCGTTTGGAGCCCGGTTTCCAGTTTTTCGGAGCCGTCGGCCGTGTGCCTCGGTTCGAGACCGCCTAACCATCTCCGTTTGCTCCGATTTTTGGTATACACCTTATTTCCTCCCTTTTGAGGAACACTGTGGCCCGAGAGACCAACTTCGTGGTCGAATGCCACCTCCGGTGCTTAACAGCCCATTTTCAGGGCCCCGGGCCGCGCGTTTCGGTCCCCCGAACCTCCGTTTTGCATCCGTTTTGGTTCATTTTTGGTGGAGACCTTATTTTCATAGTTAGGAAGCTTGTAGGAGGGTGGGAGGCCAGCAATTGTTCCGAAAGCCAGCTTTTTTTCCTTCATCACTCTCCGACGCCCGTTTTCCTCACTTGAAAGCCAATGTTGACCACCCCGTGACCACTTTCTTGAACCCTAAACCCCATATTTGGGTTGTACACACCTGGGAGGCCACCAATATTTTGTGGCCGACCAGTAATTGTTCCTGACCTTTTTGACCCCTCTAAAAAATGGTCTTTTCTCTCTTCTGGTTCACTTTTTCTGGGTTTCAACCACATGGTTGTGTTATGCACACATGGGAGACCACCTTTTTGAGGTGGCCAACCAGTAATTCTGCTTGCCCCCTTTGACCCTTGGTCAGCCGGCCCCCTGAACCTTCTGAACCTGGCCGGCTGTGACCCCCACACCTGGTTCCTTTCAGCTGTACGCTCTATTTCCCCCCAGATCCTGTATCCGAGGGGGGGTCTTTTGGGGGGGAAATTTGAATTTCATTTTCCCCCCTTTTCCTCCTTCCCTTTGCCTATATAACCAGCCCTTCAGCTGCATTTTGAAGGGTTACAAAATTGGTTTAAGGCTCTTGCATTCAATCCCTCTCTCTCTCTCTATCCCAACCCTCAAAACATCCTTAGTCCTACACCATTTACCCTACACCTCATAGTACAAGGCCTCCATCCTCCATTCCAGCAACTTGAGGCTACTTTCCAGAGGTGAAGAACTCTCAAACTTGGCCCAAAAGTTGTTGAAGTATTGGTCTACAAGGGTGAGTCCCATTTTCCTTCTTTTGTGCCTCATTTTGCTTTGTGTCTAAGCCATACTTGCTTGCTTTTTTGGGCTCCGACCCAAACTGTAAATATTCATATTTTGTGCTCATCTCCATGTTTGATTAAGGATCTCATGCTGTTTGAGGTCTCCTACTACCACTTGCCTCTTTATCTCTCTTTTAGGCCAATTTTTGCATAGTATTTTACACCTATTTTTGAGCTGTTTTGGACTTTTCCATAAACTGTAAAATATCTTTTTTTGAGCCTCTCTTCAACATTGTTGAAGCGCTCTCCTCTGTTTGAGGCCAGCAGCTATCACTTGCCTCTTTATCTCTCTTTTAGGCCAATTTTTGCATAGTATTTTAGGCCTATTTGTGAGCTGTTTTGGACTTTACAATAAACTGTGAAATATCTTGTTTTGAGCTCCTCTTCAACATTGTTGAAGGGCTCTCTTCTGTTTGAGAACAGAAGATACCACTTGTCTCTTTACCCCTCTTTTAGGTCTTTTCTTACATGATAGTTTGGCCTTATTTGTGATTATTTTTGTGGCTTGATGTAAACTGAAAAGTTCCTTTTTTTTAGCCCCTCTTCAACTTTGTTGAAGGGCTCTTTGCCATTTGGGGCCAGCTTCTGTCCCTTTGTGTTTAATCTCTATTTTAGGGCCATTTTTGCATGATATATTAGCCCTATTTGTGTTCATTTTTGAGACTTGTTATAAACTGGAAATATGCATGTTTTGGGACTTTATTGCATCTTTATTCATGCTTCATGATCAAATAACGCATGCTTTGTATAGCTATAGGCCAATGCGTATGCCTAGTTTTGTGTTTCGGGGCCATTCCATGCATCGGGTGCCATGTTTCCATGTTTCGGGATCATTTTGCATCACATTTCAGTGCTGAAACTTGCATGTTTGTATGCCATATTTCGTGCCTTGCCATGCCTTGTTAGAGTGGTATTTGTGCCTTAGGATCGGTCCTCGGTTTGCGTGCATGTGTGCACGCATTTCGAGTGTCTCATTTCCATCTCATGGCCAATAATGTGAGTGTGGCTGAGGTCCATTCATGTTGGTGTAAGTCCATTATGCATTGTGTATGCCATTTCAATTCATAGCATTACGTATGCTAGGTTGTATGTTAGAGCATCGTGTATGCCATGTCACATCGCGCATTGTGTATGCCATTTCATAGCATTGTGTATGCTAGGTTGCATGTTAGAATTGCATTCATCCATGTCATGCATATTGAATTGTGTTTGGGATAGGAGTTAGCCCGAGCACGGGAAATGAGGGACGTTTTGTACTTCGAGTGACGGAACGTGTCTCAATTCCCAGTCACCGACACTCCGGATTATCCATGATGGAGTCTCGGTCTTGTTGTGCTTATGTATGCATTCATTTCATATTAATTCGTGCAAATCGACTCCTCGGCCATCATGTATCGATATGCGTGATTGGTGGCACGAAGATCGAGGACTACACTCCCCGAAGAGTAGTCATGCATACATATGTGAAAATGCTTTGCCATGCCCCTTTGTTGCTCTCTGTTGTAGCAAATCAGAAATCAGCAGCCTTTCGGAGCATGGCATGCATCCTGAGAACAATTGCAAACAGAGGCAAACCGGGGCATCGCAGTGGATATTCGCGCAAGGCGACTCAAGTATGCATCATCCATCATTTGGAACAGAGCTGAGGCAGTCCACGGATTTGCGTGCCAATTTACTGCTTTTCTAGATTAATTTGTTAATTAGTTAGGGTTTTGTATTTACTTGGACTGTAATTATTTATTTGGGACTGTATTATTTATTCGAACCCTCTGCACGAGGGCACAACTATAATAAGTGTGCGTGTGTGTGATGTATATCTTCCAACCCCACGTCTTTCTCTCTTTTATTTACCAGCTTATGATGGTTAGATTAGAGCATGTTTCAATTAGCATACAGTATGATAGCATGTTTATATTCATTCATCTGTCTTGCATGCACCGGGCTCGGCACATCATACTAACTGGATCGTATTTTCAATTCCAAGTTGAATACATGTTAGCTGTAGCATTTCATATGCCATGTCTAGAATAGCCGAGCCTGCTATAGTTGCATTTTTGCATGTGTTGCATTAGGCATTTCTGTATAGTTAGGATCATGCATGGATTTCTAACCTAGCTTTTGTTTTGGCTTGGAGTACTCGGTAAGTTTTATGCTTTAGCATCCTTGCATGTGTGTGAGTGATTGCCATGATAGCATGCTTACCATGAGGCTATATGCTTATGTGATATATCTGCCTGAATGCCTGTGGGTGAAGGTTGGATTATTTGGATTGGAACAATTCATTAATTGTGAGTTTTAAAGCCCACTAGATAGTGGCAAAATCATGTTTTCTAAGCCCACCTGAGGGTGGCAAATTCACGTCTTAGCCTACTTGCGGGTAGCACCATCAAACCATTTTCAAATAAACAAACATGAAACGTTTTGTTCCAATTCAGGCGATCCAGTCTATACTTGTATGCTGTGCGCATCACATAGTAATCTAGGCTAATAACCGGAATAAGAACACATAATGTTTTCAAAAATAGATATCATGGTTAGTAGAGGCCGATCTTCGATCGGGCGAGCGGGGGTGCTCACGAGGTGACCTTCCCCAATCGTACCCAAGTTCCCGAACCGAGGCAACTTTGGTGATGACGGACACGTGGCCTTAGGCAACGAGTCTGGGTTTCCTAAATTTTCCAAAAATAAAATATTTAGGTGGCGATTCTGTATCTGGCAAAGCAGTCCATGTTTGGCACTTCTTTCAAAATTTGTTTTCTCAAAACGATTTGCTAGATTTGGACTCTTTGGTTCAGATTTAGAATCGTGACAATTTGAGAGTCCGAACTGTAGTGAGCCCAATACGAACGGAACAGGGGGGGAGTCATCCCTCCCGGGGCGTTCGGGAACGTCTACAGTTTCTGGCGACTCTGCTGGGGATTTAGAGAACTTGACTCGAACTCATGATATCTTGTTTTGATTACACTTATGTGTTTCTCTACATTGCATGTGCATTGGTGCGCCTAGGACACCGTGTTTGCCATCTGCTATTCCTGAACGGTTTGCCAGAGGCTTGTCTTGTCAAGGCATGGCCATAAGGCTGACCGGTTACGGGCTCTGCCAGTATGGGAACACAAACCCCGGTTTTACCGAGGCACCCTTTTGACCATTCGACCTAGTGCATATTCGGAATCCATAGTGACCATTCCAAGCAAGGACATGTTGCTTACCCGATAGGTTGTTTGAAGCCGCTGCGTGCGTAGTGAAACCCTAGCTCCTAACAAAATAGGACAGGGAAACCCTACCCTAACATAGGGGTGGTTTGGCTCTCACTTATCTGTTATGTGCTTTTAGACTGCGTCTCTACAGGAATACATGTATCAGTTTACAAGTTTGGTCATCAGGCCTGCGGGCACCAGTTCAGCATTTTGGGATTCAGTTTACCTGAGGGTATCAGTTTGTAGGGGCAGAGATTTGGGCAAAATTCAGTAGAGAGCACACTCATTCAACTACGCTCGAATCTGTTCTAGTAAATTAGGCTGAGATGTTGCATGTTTTCTCTTTTGCTAGGTAGTCCTGGAACTATAGCTTCAGAAGGCTTCGATATCCCTCGGGTACATTGGACTAGTGGTGATAGACTTTGTTAGGTCAGAAATTCAATTCAAGGGCAACCAATGTTCTTTCGCTGAGGCAAGGCAAAGAAAGGCCAATCAGGGCTCACCGGTTCATCTGATCCGTCAGTCGCCAGTCACATCACCTTTGTTCAAACTCAACAGACCGTGATGGCACAGGGTTCGGAAGAATTTATGGCCGTGATAGCAGCGCCAAATCAGGGAACTGCCATGCAGGCTGAGACCAGTATTGAAACGCAGCGCCCATCTGGGGCATCTGCTTCATATCCAGCTTTGGGACCCCAGCCGAACTTTGACCCACTTCCGCCAACTGAAGATTTGCAGGGTCCAGATTCTCGAGAAGGGTTGACTCAAGCCCGAGTTTCCAGACCCCTGGTGCATCCTAATGAGAGACTTTATCCCCTTGATGCTAACGACCTCGATCTGACTGCAATGAAAATTGCGAACCTTGAGAAGCAGTTCAAAAAGGCACAGGGCCTTAACTCCATTCCCGCCATTGAGGATGGGTACACCGAGTCTTCCGTACGGCTCCCAGACAGATTCAAAATGTCATATATTGACCGTTTCGACGGGTCTGGGGATCCAATGGTACATATCCGACTTTTCTTGGATGTCCTAAAGCCGATGGGTCTGACTAAGCTACAGAAACTCTCTCTGTATGGGAGAACCCTGTCGGGTGTAGCAGCCACTTGGTACGCTAAGTTGGAGAATACAGTGAAGCAAAACTGGGAAGAATTGGCTGAGGCCTTTGTTGATCAGTATTCTTACAATACCCAAGTTGAAATGACCATTCAAGAGCTTGAAGCAACCCGCCAGAACCCAACAGAGCCTTTTGTGGAATTCGTTGCGAGGTGGAGAGCAAAGGCAGCACAAATGACAGATCGTCGCCCTTCTGAGAGGGATCAAGTGCAGATGATGGTGCGAAACCTCGAGCATGATATGTTGCAAAAGTTGATAGTCGCTCCACTATTCACTTTCAAAAGTCTACATGAACTGGGGGTTCAGGTCGAGAATGCGTTCAACAGTGAGATCTTTCCCAAAACAAGGGAACCGACAAGGAGGATGATTTCAAGGAGTACCAATGTTGGAAGTAGCACTATTCCCGAACCCACTGAAATCAATACAGTCACCACAACCAACCCTTTTGCCAAACCAAGCCTACAAACCGTCGGCCCAGCCTGAGCTCAGGGCAGAACTTTCACCCCTCTCTATATGAGCCTGACTAGCGCACTAAAAGTCCTGATGGAAAGAGGGCATCTCAAACCCCTTGATCCTGAACCTCTGCCTGACCCACTCCCAGCTAGACATAACTCTTCCAAGTACTGTATGTACCATCAGCAGCGCGGTCATGGCACCGACCGTTGCTACCGCCCATCGACAATCAGACGATAGCTCCACCTTCAGACCCCAATGACCAAACATCTCCTGCCTACCTCAATCTTATCCATATACTGCCATCCACCTATGACCCCAGCATATACATCACCCCAGCCCATCTACCCAAGCCTGAGGTGTTCATTCCAGAAAGCATGGACTTATGCATGATGGATGCACCTGGACCCCAATCATCTCAAACCCGTGAGCCCACTACTTCTGAGCTGAAGAGAATGATCGAAGATCTTCAGAGAACTGTGACAGATTTGGCCTCCGGGACATTGGCTCCATCATCAACCACATCACATACCAAGGAGTTCGTGTCAAAAGGCTCCCTAGTCTTGGAACAAGCTGTATTTAAGGAATGCCAATCCCTTGGCAAAGTGGAGGCGAGTGGAAAGAACAAGATAGGGGCGGACATGGATCCCCATGAACATCTTCTGTTGGCTGTTGAGGCTTTGAAAGCCGAGGGACGGAACAAAGAGCAAGTGCTCGCAGTTGTTGCAATAACTGTGGACGACATTTTCGCCACTCAAGTTGGGGGCAGTTTGAATCAAGGGGCAAGCCGAGAGAAGGGTCGTTGTATCAGAAACGTTCCTTTCAGCTATAATCTTGCTGTAATAACCCTCACCACTGCTTACCGATAAACATTGATTACCGTTAAACTGAACTGATTATGACTGATAAGTGAACTGAATAAACTATTGAACTGACTAACTAAAATCTGACACTGAATGGACTGAGTATACCTGTTTAATTGTAATTTTATCTGTTTGGATATTTGATTATCTGTTCGTGTTTTTATGTTTAGATTGTGAAGTGAAGGCCTTATCGGCGGCCGAATCCGAAATTGATTGATGATTTGTGATTCTTAGAATTAATGTGATTTTATGGCATATTTATCTGAAAACTGATTTGGTATGATTAAATTAGGTTAATTATTGAGAAGTTACATAGTTTGACTTAATTACAACCTTGCCATTGTGAGTGGGCCACTTTGTGAACCTTTTTGAAGCCTTGGTTTATTGCAACAAACATTTCCTCAGCCATTTTCATTGTCCTTGCCAACTTTAGAGAGAGTGAGAGTGAGAATTGAGTTCACTTGTAGATTTGCTTGGAAATTGAAGGGATTGAAGTATAAATTTGCATAATTGAGCTTCCTTGCCTAGAATTCAAGACTTAGGTATGAGAATTTAACCTTCTATTAATGTATTTGAACTTGTTCATGCTTAGTTCTTGAGCCTCTAGTGATTTGAGCCTTGAATTGGTCCATATATGTCGAATTGGAGCCTAGCTCATGCATGCATGCCTTTATTTTGAAGTTTTGAAGTTGTCTTTCATAAAATTGTACATGCATGCTCATATTTTTACAACAGACCATGAACTTATCATGTTTTTGAAAGATTTGGCTCACTGGAGCATGAAATTGAAGCTTCGAATTGGTTTGAATTCATGCATGTTTGCATGTTCATCCTGTTCTTGAAAATAGTTTGAAATTGGGTTTGAATTAAACACCCTTGGGCTTTGATTTCTCAAATTGAGTTTTGAATCATGTTTAACTATGAGTTTATAAGAGTTTTCCAGAAAATGGGCCCAAGAGGATCGGTTTTAATGCATTTAAACTTGGTTTTGGCTTGGAGGTGCAATCTGGAATTCCCAGATCTTGCACTTCCGCTCGAGCGGGGAAATTGGCGCTCGAGCGTGGAATCCGAGCATCCAGTATTTTCTCTGCACTGTTTTACAGTCCGCTCGAGCGGAGGATTGGGCGCTCGAGCGAAGGCATGTGTCTCACGATCGAGCGGGCGTCGAGCGTCCGTCGAGCGGAGATTTCACCCATCCAGTACTTTTACAGTACGCTCCAGCGGGAAAGTTGACGCTCGAGCGTGTACCTTTGTTGCATGACCGCTCGAGCGGGGAAACCTGCGCTCGAGCGGGACTCTGTTTTCTGAAAAATCTGTAAATGCTTTTAAAAGTACATCTTTGCATCCTCATCCCATTCTAGGCATTCTTAGGCCTAGTTTAAGGCATCTTGTTGAGGATATAGATGTAGAACACACCGAGGCAATTAGGGATTAAGTTATTATCTTTCCCAGCTGTGTAGCTTAGTGTGTTCAATCTGTTAACTGTGTAGGGTTGGCGACTGGGGAGACACGCTCTAGCATACTGTAGCCCAGAACTCTGTGAGTAACGATTGTGTAAAGATATGTTCACAAATGATTGTTTTCTGAACAACTGAACTGTACTGCTTTCTGAACTGACTACTGTTAATTGAATGAATGTATGTCCTATATTCTGAACTGTATTGTGGCATCCTTAGCACCTACTGTTTACTGTTACTGTTACGGAGATCTCTGTCGGTTCCCTTGTTGGAACCACTACTGTTACTGACTGATGGCCATCATTTACTGCTCGGTCTTTTTAAGACCTACTGTTTACTGTACTGTTATGCTAATGGATGTACCACATATGACTGTACTGACTGAACGAACTGAAATACTGTTTAAATGAACTGTTTTTATACTGTAAGGACATTCATTCTTAACCTCTTTACGCATTATGTTATTCACTGGGCTTTAGCTCACTGCTTATATATATGTAGGTGTACAGGCACCAGACCGCGGCTAGGAGCGTCAGGGTTACTCCAGTTTTGTCAAGCCAGCCTATGTGCCTCACTGCGAGGTTCCGAGCCTATCGTGTTAAGGCTTAGGGGTGTTTTACAATTCCCCCTTCTGTACTGTCTTACTGTTTTGTATAGACCGAATGCTTACTGTACTGTTTTATAGGGAGTAAGTCCCTATTCTAAATGATTGTATATATGTTATGTATATATGTATGAAAGTCTTTTTGCATACAGACTGTCACAGCTCATTGGACATTGTTTATTTACTGTTGTGGCTTCCGCCAAGCCCTGTACTCTGTTTTACTGTTCTATTGTTCTGCAGGCCTTCGGTAATCTCGGATTACTGGCCGGTTACGGTTCTAAACCCATAAGGCCGGGTTTGGGTCGTGACAGAGTGGTATCAGAGCGATACTTACCACGAGTTATACCGCACACACGTGTCCAAATGAGCTATAGGGTGTCCTAGAAAAGTAATTAGGGCATCTCATGAGCATGATAAGTGTGTGATATGACTGACTGAAGACATGCTAATGTGTTAAACTGTTAAACAAATGACTGTTTATGTTTAAAACTGTTATAACTGCTTATAGTGAAATGGATAACGCAAACACTGCAAATGAAACTGGAACCTCATCCTCTGAGGCCGGAATGGCCAGACTGGAGCAAATGATGGAACTGATAACTGCAAGACTGGACCAACAACTGAACCAACAGCCCCTACCTCCTCCTCCACCGGTTGTACCGAAACAAAATGTGAATGTGAATATACAAAATATGAATGCTAATGATGGGGACATAATTGCACTGACCCAGAAGTTCAGCAAAATGAAACTGCCATCCTTTCAGGGAGGCCTTGAACCGTTAAAAGCTGAAGCTTGGGTTCTGGAGACTGAAAAATTGTTTGAAGTTTTCCCGTGCTCTGAAGCACACGAAGTACTGTTAGCCACCTTTACATTGCAAGAAAAAGCTAGAAGGTGGTGGATGCTCATCCGTGATGAAAATACCGTTCTGACTTGGGCTCAATTCAAAGGAGCCTTCTTTGAAAAGTACTTCCCTCAGTGTGTTAGGGACAAGAAGGTGACTGAATTTGAACAGCTGAGACAGGGCACAATGTCCGTGGCTGAATATGAAACGAAATTCACCGAGCTTGCTAGATATGCACCACATATGGTGGATACTGATTATAAGAAGGCCAGAAAATTTGAAGGCGGCCTTAATGTTGCAATTCTTGACCGAATAAATGTTCTGAAACTACCGAATTATGTAAATGTTCTTGACAGAGCCTTGATGGCTGAATCAAACATTGAAGCACTGAAAACTGAAACACCAGCGTCCGAATGGCGTGGGAAAAGGCAGGGATTTAAATTTAAGAAAGGCAAGCATAGTCCATTGAACAAGAAACAGAACACAGGGTCAACGACTACGTCTAGTCAAGGAAACCGT
The DNA here is from genome assembly GCF_055761805.1 of Camellia sinensis. Classification (NCBI taxonomy): domain Eukaryota; kingdom Viridiplantae; phylum Streptophyta; class Magnoliopsida; order Ericales; family Theaceae; genus Camellia; species Camellia sinensis. The sequence continues at coordinate 93,372,875 of NC_138965.1, forward strand.
ACAATACCGCCCTGTTTTGAGTGTGGCAAAAATCACAAGGGAGTTTGTTACAAATTATCAGGAGCCTGTTATAGGTGTGGCAAAGTGGGCCACATGGTTAAAGACTGTCCTTCTGCTCCACAAACTGGTAGTAAAGCTACACCAAGCGTAGCGGCATCAACTGTTACACCGAAACCGAACCCCAAAGCTACCGGGAAAGAGCCTATGAGGCAGGGCCGAGTGTTCGCCCTAGTACCGGGAGATGTCCAGAATACCGAGACCGTTGTGTCAGGTATTCTCTTTATTTGTACTCAGAATGCTTATGTATTGATTGATTCGGGGTCTACGCATTCTTATGTGTCGCATGCTTTTTCGCGTAAATTGAATAGACCCTTAGAACCCATGAATTATCTGTTAGCTGTATCATCACCCGTTGGGGGATCTATGACCTGTGCATACATGTACCCTGCTTGTGAAATCATTGTTGGAGATGCACACCTGTTTATTGATTTACTGCCATTGAACATTGATCATTTTGATGTAATATTGGGGATGGACTGGTTAACGAAATATCATGCCACCATAGACTGTGTAATGAAACAAGTAGTTTTCCATCCACCTGGTCTACCTGAATTTGTGTTTAATGGGGTTGGAGTAGTACCTCCCCCGTATCTGATTTCATCTGTGAAAGCTGTAAAATTGATTAGAAAGGGCTGTAAGGGATATCTGTGTTCTATATTGACTGTGTCTACTGATGATAATGCTAATGTGAACTGCATTCCTATAGTCAGAGAATTCCCAGATGTTTTTCTAGATAATCTTCCAGGAGATTTGATTGACAGAGAGATTGAATTTACTGTTGATGTGATTCCCGGAACACAGCCAGTTTCTAAAGCTCCTTACCGAATGGCTCCAACTGAACTGAAAGAACTGAAAGTGCAACTGCAAGAACTGTTAGACAAAAAGTTCATCAGACCCAATACCTCACCATGGGGTGCACCTGTTTTGTTTGTAAAGAAGAAAGACGGCTCATTGAGATTGTGTATAGACTACCGTGAACTGAATAAGGTAACTGTAAAGAATAAATACCCATTACCGCGTATTGATGACCTGTTTGATCAGTTACAGGGTGCTAAAGTATTTTCGAAGATTGATCTCAGATCCGGATACCATCAGTTGAAAGTTAAATCAGATGACATTGATAAAACTGCTTTTAGAACGAGGTATGGACATTACGAATTTTTAGTTATGCCTTTCGGAGTCACGAATGCACCAGCTGCATTTATGGACCTCATGAACAGAATTTTTAAATCGTACCTTGACAATTTTATTGTTGTATTTATTGATGACATATTGATTTACTCCAAGAGTATAGAAGAACATGAACATCATCTGAGACTTGCCCTACAAACCTTAAGAGAACAGAAACTGTACGCTAAACTGTCTAAATGTGAATTTTGGCTTGACCATGTTATGTTTTTGGGGCATGTTGTTAGCAAAAATGGAATTTCTGTTGATCCGCAGAAAATTGAAGCTGCAGTGAACTGGCCTAGACCAACAAACGTGATTGAAGTCCGAAGCTTTTTGGGTTTGGCTGGATATTACAGAAGATTTGTCAAAGATTTCTCCAAAATTGCTTTACCGTTGACCCAACTGACTCAGAAGGGGACATCATTTGACTGGACTGACCAAAGAGAATCTGCCTTCCAGGAGTTGAAAACTCGATTAGTGACTGCACCGGTTCTTACCTTACCTTCAGGTACGGATGGTTATACCGTATTTAGTGATGCTTCTCATAAGGGTTTGGGATGTGTTTTAATGCAGAATGGGAGAGTAATTGCCTATGCTTCCCGACAACTGAGACCGCACGAAAAGAACTACCCGACCCATGATTTGGAACTTGCTGCAGTAGTATTTGCACTGAAAATCTGGCGTCACTATCTGTACGGAGTGACATGTGAAGTATACACCGACCACAAGAGTTTGAAATATTTCTTCACATAGAAAGAACTGAACATGAGACAGCAGAGATGGCTAGAACTAATAAAGGACTATGACCTACAGATATTGTACCATCCGGGAAAAGCCAATACCGTTGCCGATGCATTGAGCCGGAAATCGATTGGAAACTTAGCCTGTTTACTCACTGGCTAGAAAGAGCTGCTTTGTGACCTTGAAAAATCTGAAATTGAAATTGTTTTGCGAGAACAAGGTGGAACCTTAGCTGCTATTTCTGCTCAACCGGCACTGATTGAAGAAATTAAAGAGAAATAGCAACTGGATGACTTCTTGAAGAAGATCATCGAGGAAAGAGAATCTAAACCGAGACCGGGATTCAAATTTGAGAATAATGTACTGAAATTTCAAGAAAGACTGTGCGTACCAAATGATACTGAACTGAAAAGAAGAGTTCTGCAAGAGGGCTACAACTCAAGATTTTCTATCCATCCGGGGAATACGAAAATGTATCAAGACCTGAAATTGAATTTCTGGTGGCCGGGAATGAAGAAAGAAATTGCTGATTTTGTATCGAAATGTCTTCCTTGCCAACAAGTTAAAGCCGAACATCAACGACCCGCAGGCTTATTGCAGCCCTTACCGATACCGGAGTGGAAATGGGAGCATATCACCATGGATTTTATAGTGGGATTGCCTCGCTCCAGTAAAGGTATGGACTCGATTTGGGTTATTGTTGATAGACTGACTAAATCTGCTCACTTCTTACCTGTTAAGACAATTTATAATGCGGACAAATTGGCTATACTCTATATTGATGAAATTGTTAGACTGCATGGAGTGCCCGTGTCCATTGTTTCTGACAGGGATTCGAAGTTTACATCGAGGTTTTGGCAAAGCCTACGGACTGCACTGGGTACTGAATTGAGACTAAGTAGTGCCTATCATCCTCAGACAGATGGCTAATCAGAAAGAACCATCCAGACTCTAGAGGATCTACTGAGAATGTGTGTCCTTGATTTTCAGGGAAATTGGGAAAGCCATTTGCCATTGGCTGAATTCGCCTACAACAACAACTATCATTCAAGTATTGGTATGGCGCCTTTCGAGGCATTATATGGCAGAAAATGTAGATCTCCGATTTGCTGGGCAGAAGTTGGAGATGGGCCTTTGCTTGGGCCCGAGATTGTTTATGAAACAACTGAGAAAGTAAAACTGATACAACAGAGATTGAAAACTGCACAGAGCAGACAGAAGAGTTATGCTGATGTTAGAAGACGAGACAGAGAATATGAAGTGGGTGATCATGTATTTGTGAAAGTGACACCGATGAAAGGCCAGACTCGTTTTGGAGTCAAAGGCAAGTTAGCACCGCGATACGTTGGACCATACGAGATTATTGAGAAAATCAATCCGGTGGCGTATCAAGTTGCGCTTCCTCCTGAAATGGAGCATATGCATAACGTCTTCCACATTTCTATGTTGAGAGACTACCTCCGGGATCCTTTTTATGTAATAGAGCCTACCCGTGTAGTGCTGAGCGATGACTACACTTATGAGGAACGGCCTATACAGATTGTAAACAGACGGATCAAGAAACTGAGAAACAAAGAAATCCCGCTGGTAAAAGTTGACTGGCAAAACCATGGTGGTGTGTATGCCACTTGGGAAAGGGAAGGGGACATGGCTAAAAGATATCCAGAACTGTTTTCACTGAATCCTGTTTTCTTCCAGAACAAAGGTAACTCGAGTTTAGAGGACTAGACTCTTTATAAGGAGGGGAGACTGTAATAACCCTCACCACTGCTTACCGATAAACATTGATTACCGTTAAACTGCATTGATTATGACTGATAAGTGAACTAAATAAACTATTGAACTGACTGACTGAAATCTGAAACTGAATGGACTGAGTATACCTGTTTAATTGTAATTTTATCTGTTTGGATATTTGATTATCTGTTCATGTTTTTATGTTTAGATTGTGAATTGAAGGCCTTATCGGCGGCCAAATCCGAAATTGATTGATGATTTGTGATTCTTAGAATTAATGTGATTTTATGGCATATTTATCTGAAAACTGATTTGGTATGATTAAATTAGGTTAATTATTGAGAAGTTACATAGTTTGACTTAATTACAACCTTGCCATTGTGAGTGGGCCACTTTGTGAACCTTTTTGAAGCCTTGGTTCATTGCAACAAACATTTCCTCAACCATTTTCATTGTCCTTGCCGACTTTAGAGAGAGTGAGAGTGAGAATTGAGTTCACTTGTAGATTTGCTTGGAAATTGAAGGGATTGAAGTATAAATTTGCATAATTGAGCTTCCTTGCCTAGAATTCAAGACTTAGGTATGAGAATTTAACCTTCTATTAATGTATTTGAACTTGTTCATGCTTAGTTCTTGAGCCTCTAGTGATTTGAGCCTTGAATTGGTCCATATATGTCGAATTGGAGCCTAGCTCATGCATGCATGCCTTTATTTTGAAGTTTTGAAGTTGTCTTTCATAAAATTGTACATGCATGCTCATATTTTTACAAAAGACCATGAACTTATCATGTTTTTGAAAGATTTGGCTCACTGGAGCATGAAATTGAAGCTTCGAATTGGTTTGAATTCATGCATGTTTGCATGTTCATCCTGTTATTGAAAATAGTTTGAAATTGGGTTTGAATTAAACACCCTTGGGCTTTGATTTCTCAAATTGAGTTTTGAATCATGTTTAACTATGAGTTTATAAGAGTTTTCCAGAAAATGGGCCCAAGAGGATCGGTTTTGATGCATTTAAACCTGGTTTTGGCTTGGAGGTGCAATCTGGAATTCCCAGATCTTGAACTTCCGCTCAAGCGGGGAAATTGGCGCTCGAGCGTGGAATCCGAGCATCCAGTATTTTCTCTGCACTGTTTTACAGTCCGCTCGAGCGGAGGATTGGGCGCTCGAGCGGAGGCATGTGTCTCACGATCGAGCGGGCGTCGAGCGTCCGTCGAGCGGAGATTTCACCCATCCAGTACTTTTACAGTACGCTCGAGCGGGAAAGTTGACGATCGAGCGTGTACCTTTGTTGCATGACCGCTCGAGCGGGGAAACTTGCGCTCGAGCGGGACTCTGTTTTCTGAAAAATCTGTAAATGCTTTTAAAAGTACATCTTTTGCATCCTCATCCCATTCTAGGCATTCTTAGGCCTAGTTTAAGGCATCTTGTTGAGGATATAGATGTAGAACACACCGAGGCAATTAGGGGTTAAATTATTATCTTTCCCAGCTGTGTAGCTTAGTGTGTTCAATCTGTTAACTGTGTAGGGTTGGCGACTGGGGAGACACGCTCTAGCATACTGTAGCCCAGAACTCTGTGAGTAACGATTGTGTAAAGATATGTTCACAAATGATTATTTTCTGAACAACTGAACTGTATTGCTTTTTGAACTGACTACTGTTAATTGAATGAATGTATGTCCTATATTCTGAACTGTATTGTGGCATCCTTAGCACCTACTGTTTACTGTTATTGTTACGGAGATCTCTGTCGGTTCCCTTGTTGGAACCACTACTGTTACTGACTGATGGCCATCATTTACTGCTCGGTCTTTTTAAGACCTACTGTATACTGTACTGTTATGCTAATGGATGTACCACATATGACTGTACTGACTGAACGACTGAAATACTGTTTAAATGAACTGTTTTCATACTGTAAGGACATTCATTCTTAACCTCTTTACACATTATGTTATTCACAGGGCTTTAGCTCACTGCTTATATATATATGTAGGTGTACAGGCACCAGACCGCGGCTAGGAGCGTCAGGGTTACTCCAGTTTTGTCAAGCCAGCCTATGTGCCTCACTGCGAGGTTCCGAGCCTAACGTGTTAAGGCTTAAGGGTGTTTTACAATTCCCCCTTCTGTACTGTCTTACTGTTTTGTATAGACCGAATGCTTACTGTACTGTTTTATAGGGAGTAAGTCCCTATTCTAAATGATTGTATATATGTTATGTATATATGTATGAAAGTCTTTTTGCATACAGACTGTCACAGCTCATTGGACATTGTTTATTTACTGTTTTGGCTTCCGCCAGGCTCTGTACTCTGTTTTACTGTTCTACCGTTCTGCAGGCCTTCGGTAATCTCGGATTACTAGCCGGTTACGATGCTAAACCCATAGGGCCGGGTTTTGGTCGTGACACCTGCACTCAGAAGAGATCAACAAACTAGGCCAGCACCTGCCAATCCCTTTACTCGCAAAAATCCACAAACCTTGAAGTACCAACCCCGAGATCAGAGGGTCTTCCATGCCCTCTATATGCCTTTGTCCAAAGCTTTCCAAGTCCTTGTTGGACAAGGCCATCTCAAACCCCTTGAGCCTCGGCCTCTCCCAAATCCTCTTCCGACTACGCATGATGCCGCCCAGTACTGTGCCTTCCATCAGCAAACTGGCCATACTACCGACAACTGCTTCTGTCTTCGCCATGAAGTACAGGATTTATTTGACAATGGGGTCATTGCCGCACCAATCTCTGCAAAGTCTATCGGCACTGGATCAGTGAACTTAGGGGATAATGTGATCATGTGATCAGAGGATGAACCAGCTGCGGGTGGCACTCGATTGAACTCTAGACGTGGGAATGACACGCACTGTTCTGAGCAATACGCAAACACCAGTTTTTGTGCTTTCTAACTTGGGCATTGAGTCCGTCTTGTTGTTTTGTATAGAGTCAGTCTTTTTGTTTTGGGTCTGTCTTGTTGTATCGAGTCAGTCCTGTTTTGATGAAGTCGGGTGATTTCGGGGGTGTTATCTCGGACATCACTTTCTTGTTTTGTGTTTGTCTTTTCATTTTCTTTTGAGTCTGTTTTTGCCTTGGAGCCAGTAATGCCAACAGATTTGAATGAACAGCAGTGATTTTCGCATTCTTATGTTCGCTTCTGCCTTGTGCCAGTTGTGCCAGAAGTTCTGAATGAAATAGCAATGCTTTCCACCTGCTCTTCTGTGCTTCGAACTCATTGCATTGACCTAAGTTTTTCAAAACCTTTTGAAGACTGTGATGAAAATGAAGAGGAAAGAATTCCTCGGGATTTGCAAAAATTTGATCAATTGAGGAAAAGAGAGGCATGCTAAGCCCTTAATGAATGAAATCATGTTTGTTAACGTGAGTACTGAGAAGGATCCTAGCTTGATCCAGATTGGTTCTACATTGTCTTCCGCGCGAGCGATTAGTCGCTTTCTTAAAAGATTTCAAAAAAAAAATGTGTTTTGCGCAGTCCTGCGAAGACCTGTGTGGAATCGCTCTTGAGATTGTGCAGCTTAGGATCGCTCTCAGCCTTGAGACTCGACCTCCCTTCGCTTTCTGACCTTGAACATTAACTCAGAATGTTCAAAGGTCAACCACAATGTGAGGCCTGTTTGGCCAGATTCGAAGCAGCCCTCGACCTAGGGGCAGAAAAATGTCAGATGTGCTCGGAGAGCCGAAGATGGATTATCCTGCAAATCAATGAAGACTGGCAAGAATGCCAAATCCCAGAAGAGAAGAAAGAAGAAAGTATTGCTGAAGAACAACTGAGTTCCTATCCACAACACTAGGGGCAAATTTAGCCCCCATGGGATGGATTCCTGCATCGTGAGCGAACAGCAGTCACTCTCCTGGATTTAGACGGATTTGAGATCTCAGAACCATTTGACATGGACCAAGCTACACTTTTACCCTTGAGAGGCTCGACCCGAAAGGGCGACCCAGGCAAAAGTTAGAGCGAGAAAAAGAGAAAAGAAAAGAACAAAAGAGAAAAATGCAAAGAAAAAAAAATGAAAAAAATGCAAAAAATGAAAAAAAGAAGAAGAAAAAGATGGAAAAAAGAAGAAAAGAAATGAAAAAGAATTGAAGAATATAGCTCGCAAGGTTGAAAACCCGCAAAGGGCGGCCTTGGCAAAAGTTAGAGCGCAAAATGAGAGGTTAATACCCGAGTGTACCTTAACCCCGAACTACGTAAGGCTTGATTCCCATCTTTGGGATACGTAGGCAACTTCATTTTGAAGTCCAGCCGTAAAACACTTCAAATTGATTGTGCCCATGAAATGGTTTTGATCATCTTTGCTTTCTCTGTATCCGAGCATTTGGTTGTGTTTGTCACTCTGAGGACTGACTACAATGCGCTGCGGGCCATTCAGACAAGGGGCAACTTTTCGTTGCCATTCAATGCGCTGCGGGGCCATTCAGACAAGGGGCAACTTTCCGTTGCCATTCAATGCACTGTGGTGCCGTTCAAACAAGGGGCAACTTTCCGTTGCCATTCAATGCGCTGCAGTGCCGTTTAAACAAGGGGCGACTGTCCGTTGCCATGCAGCTCCTCTCAAGCAAGGGGCAATTTTCCTTCGGATCTGAGGTTGTACATCTCGAGAATGGGTTCTATGCTCGTTGAGCAGTGGCCGTTTGCAAAAATAGTTTTTGAGAATTTTTAATAAGGTTGACTAATTTTCTCTCAAAAATTATTCCATTTTTCCAAAACTGGACCATTTCTTGGACCCAAAAAAGGAAAATTTTCAGTGCTCATAACCTGACTTACATGATTTTAAATCAGAAAATTGAACAAGCATGTTAATCGAACTCTCATTTTGGTCAAAATTGTCTTAATAGAAAGCCAAAAACAAAAAAATGGTCGAAATGATGAACCAGGGGCACAGTTGAGTCAGGTGTTCTGTCTTTTCCCCATTGCCACAATACTTGCCAAGAAGGGAACTCTACCTGCCAGAAAAGGGCACAACTGAAGTTAACAGCAAAAGGACTGAAAGCTCTCTCACCCTCCGAGCAACGAGGTATCAAGCCAAGTGCGAAACACGAACTCGAATGGATCAAGATATTCTGCTCCCTCATCTGGACAGATCTGATAACGTCCAAACTCCCCAGCAGAGCATCGTCAACCGATGTCAGTTGCAGATTTGCTACACACCCAGTTGTAGCACAGCCCCTCTGTGGGAGAAACTCACTAGCCGCGTGCAGAAGAAGAAGAATTTAGCGGAATGCTAGGGGCAAGAGCCCACAACTTTCTGTTTATCCATCAACTACCCAGGGGAGGGATTTAAAATGAGAGATTGAAGAATAGAGAGGTGTGCGCTGAGAGAAAAAGTGAGGAAAGGGTTTTTTCAGAAAAACAGAGCTTGAGGGCCGAGTGATGTGAGAATCACAAATGAGAAAGGGTGGGAAACAATACCCGGAGAAACTGGCTCCTCGTGCACCGAGAGGTCTCTCACTTTTGTAACACAGCTGAGTGTTGTGTTTGTGCGTTTTGTTTGTCTCGTTTCTTGTTTTAAGTCGTTTGAGTGTCAACAAATGTGTTTAGGTCATTTTACCTTGTTTTTCCTTTGTTGAGTTGTGTTTAGGTCGTTCTACCTTTGTTTTCCATTGTTGAGTCGTTTTGGCTATGGTCAGTTGTAGGCTCAATACCCGGTTGAGAACCCTTTTTCTCATTTCAATTTCAAAAATCGTTTTGTGCTCAGAGTGCCGTGTCATTCTCCACATTTGTGCAAAAAAGGATCAGTTCTTTCATAAAGCCGCAGGGTTCAACCCAGGTCATGTCAAAATAGTAAAACAAGGACCTATCTGAAGCTATTTTGGTTCCAGACTGCAAAGCAAAAGAGAAGAGGGAAAATTTGGAGCATCTTAGCATGTTTCAACTTTAGCAAAATCCAAGACTGCATTCCAGGTGCACCTTCTCAGGCCTCGATGTTTCTCTGGAGTATGAGTGTATCTCGACCCCAAGTGTAAGCCTGCTTCAAGTCAGAATGGCAGTCCAAGCAGCACCCGAGGGTTTCACATGCAGATGTTATCTCTCGCCAATATGAACATGGTGTGCCCTTTTTGAGCTGAGTGAGTTGCGAAGCCTTCTAAGAGGCAAATCAGAGGCACCAGAGTACATATTTGATGCTCCTCTATTGCGTAGAATGTGAACTTTCATATACACTGTTGTTGCATGCGTGCCGCGCATCGTTATGATTCATGCATAGAATATGCTTGCTTTTGATTCCGCATAGAATATGCTTTGCTTGTTTCATGCATAGAATATGCTTGCTTTCAATATTGCATAGAATGTGCTTCCATACTTGCATAGAAAATGCTCGTATCTTTTGCATGGAAAATGCCCCCATACTTGCATAGAAGATGCATTTTATCGCACTTGCTTGTGCATTTTATCTCGCTCGCACTGTCTTGTGCACTTACACTTTGTATCTCACTAGCACTATCTTGTGCATCTTGTGGTCGTATCTCACTCGCACTATCCTGTGCATTTCAAATCACTCACGCTGTTTAGCGTATCGCACTGTTTTGTGCATTTCTAATCACTTGCGCTGTTTAGCGTATCGCACTGTTTTGTGCATTTCTAATCACTCGCGCTGTTTAGCGTATCACACTGTTTTGTGCATTTCTAATCATTCGCGCTATTTTGCGCACCTTAATTGCACTATTTTGTGCAGTTTATCATTCACACTATTTTGCGCACCTCCGTCGCACTGTTCTGTGCAGTTTATCACTCGCGCTATTTTGCGTACCACAATCACACTGTTTTGTGCAGTTTATCATTCGCGTTATTTTGTGCACCTCCATCGCACTGTCTTGTGCATTGCATTCATCGCGCTATTTTGTGCTTTGCATATCACATCGCACTATCTTGTGCATTTCAAATCAATCGCGTTGTTTAGCGTATCGCACTATTTTGTGCATTGTATCATTCGCGCTATGCACCTCACCTGCACTTGTTAGTGTATTGCATCGCACTATCTTGCGCCGTGACCATTACTTGCATTGTGCATGCATTTTATCGCGCTATCTTGTGCACCTCACCTTTAGCTCGCACTGTCTTGTTCACTCACCTGGTCCAGGAGACCTTAAATCCTCCGGTCTAAGGAGACCTTAAATCCTGCATCATCACTCGTACTGTTTTGCGCATCGCACTTGCGTTTATTCGCACTGTCTTGTACACTCACCTGGTCCAAGAGACCTTAAATCCTCTGGTCTAAGGAGACCTTAAATCCTGCATCATCATTCGCGCTGTTTTGCGTATTATACTTGCATTTTACTTGCATTTCATCGCATTATCTTGGGCACGTTCGCTGGTCTAGGAGACCTTAAATCCTCTAAAGGTGCAATTCCTTTTGTGTTTGTCGTGCCCGAACGACTTCCAGTGGTCTGGTATAGCCACCTGCCTGTGTTAGCAGTGAGTTCCTAGGAGATCAACTGAGACGGTGGAAACTAGAGTTCGAATGGCTCTTGCCTAGAACGCAAAGGTTCGGGATTTCCGAGACTAAAGTCTGGTTTAAATACCCAGGGGTATATCCTCGGCTTGAAATCTATATGGCAGCCCCATAGATTGAGATAGCATATGTATGCGCCTCAATTCTGGATACCGAATCAACCTAGCCTGTCACCCTGTTGGAGAATAGGGAAAGCTGCGACCATAGTCAGGGAGAAAAGTAGTACCTGCAGTTCAACCAAGAAGAAGCGAAAGATCCCCAGTGGCATGAGGTAAGTCATTGCCAATTGCCCCTGTAAGGTACCTTCACCTCTTAGCTATTACATTTCATTTTAGCCACTACATTACAGTGCATCGCATAAATCTTCAATTTTTTAAACCGGCTTCGCGTAGCGTATAAGTCCAATCATCAAAATCTTCCCGCATATCATTTTATCCTGCCCCTGAACTACACTGGTTTGATTCCTTACAAAGGGATACGTACGCAGCCTGCGGGCGCAATCATTTATTTTTCTGTACTTTGTATGTTTGTCTAATTCTTCGGCCTTGTCAAAAATGGATCGTCTCTAGGCTTTGACATTCACTCCCGTCACTTCTTGACTTTCAAGTTCTGTCAAAGAGGGGCAACTGTAGACACCCCATTTTGACCGACCTTAAGACTCAGACGTCACCGATTGAGCGCTTGGTGATGTCGCATATTGTGCTCGTTCAAAAGTTTCAGAGTCCCGGCTGCAAGCCTTGCCTCCGGACTTCCGGACTCTTTTGTACCTTGCCTCGGTTTGCGAACCAGGTCCCGTTTTTTATGTTTTCTCTTCCCGAAGGGAGGGAGAGGTCTCGTAGATCATCTCTCAGTGGCCGTAGGCTACGTTTCGTGGTCGTAGGCCATTTTTCCCGTTTGGAGCCTGGTTTCCAGTTTTTCGGAGCCGTCAGCCGTGTGCCTCGGTTCGGGACCGCCTAACCATCTCCGTTTGCTCCAGTTTTTGGTATACACCTTATTTCCTCCATTTTGAGGAACACTGTGGCCCGACAGACCAACTTCGTGATCGAACGCCACCTTCGGTGCTTAACAGCCCATTTTCGGGGCCCCAGGCCGCGCGTTTTGGTCCCCTGAACATCCGTTTTGCATCCGTTTTGGTTCATTTTTGGTGGAGAACTTATTTTCATAGTTAGGAAGCTTGTAAGAGGGTGGGAGGCCAGCAATAGTTCCGAAAGCCAGCTTTTTTTCCCTCATCACTCTCCGACGCCCGTTTTCCTCACTTGAAAGCCAATGTTGACCCCCCCGGGACCACTTTCTTGAACCCTAAACCCCATATTTGTGTTGTACACACCTGGGAGGCCACCAATATTTGGTGGCCGACCAGTAATTGTTCCTGACCCTTTTGACCCCCTCTAAAAAATGGTCTTTTCTCTCTCCTGGTTCACTTTTTCTGGGTTTCAACCACATGGTTGTGTTGTGCACACATGGGAGACCACCTTTTTGAGGTGGCCGACTAGTAATTCTGCTTGCCCCCTTTGACCCTTGGTCGGCCGGCCATGGGAGGTGGTTGGCCGGCCCCCTGAACCTTCTGAACCTGGCCGGCCGTGACCCCCACACCTAGTTCCTTCCAGCTGTACCCTCTATTTCCCCCAGATCCTGTATCCGAGGGGGGGTCTTTTGGGGGGAAACTTGAATTTCATTTTCCCCCCTTTTCCTCCATCTCTTTGCCTATATAACCAGCCCTTCAGTTGTATTTTGAAAGGTTACAAAATTGGTTTAAGGCTCTTGCATTCAATCACTCTCTCTCTCTCTATCCCAACCCTCAAAACACCCTTAGTCCTACACCATTTACCCTACACCTCATAGTACAAGGCCTCCATCCTCCATTCCAGCAACTTGAGGCTGCTTTCCAGAGGTGAAGAACTCCTAAACTTGGCCCAAAAGTTGTTGAAGCATTGGTCTACAAGGGTGAGTCCATTTTCCTTCTTTTGTGCCTCATTTTTCTTGGTGTCTAAGCCATACTTGCTTGATTTTTTGGGCTCCGACCCAAACTGTAAATATTCATATTTTGTGCTCATCTCCATGTTTGATCAAGGACCTCCTGCTGTTTGAGATCTCCTACTACCACTTGTCTCTTTATCTCTCTTTTAGGCCAATTTTTGCATAGTATTTTAGGCCTATTTTTGAGCTGTTTTGGACTTTTTCATAAACTGTAAAATATCTTGTTTTGAGCCCCTCTTCAACATTGTTGAAGGACTCTCCTCTGTTTGAGGCCAAAAGCTATCGCTTGCCTCTTTATCTCTCTTTTAGGCCAATTTTTGCATAGTATTTTAGGCCTATTTATGAACTGTTTTGGACTTTTTCATAAACTGTGAAATATTTTGTTTTGAGCCCCTCTTCAACATTGTTGAAGGGCTCTCCTCTGTTTGAGAACAGAAGATACCACTTGTCTCTTTACCCCTCTTTTAGGCCTTTTCTTGCATGATAGTTTGGCCTTATTTGTGATTATTTTTGTGGCTTGATGTAAACTGAAAAGTGCCTTTTTTTGAGCCCCTCTTCAACTTTTTTGAAGGGCTCTTTGCCATTTGGGGCCAGCTTCTGTCCCTTTGTGTTTAATCTCTCTTTTAGGGCCATTTTTGCATGATAGATTAGCCCTATTTGTGTTCATTTTTGAGACTTGTTAGAAATTGGAAATATGCATGGTTTGGGACTGTCTTGCATCTTTATTCATTCTTCATGATCAAATAATGCATGCTTTGTATAGCTATAGGCCAATGCGCATGCCTAGTTTTGTGTTTCAGGGCCATTCCATGCATTGGGTGCCATGTTTCCATGTTTCGGGATCATTTTGTATCACATTTCAGTGCTAAAACTTGCATGTTTGTATGCCATATTTCGTGCCTTGCCATGCCTTGTTAGAGTGGCATTTGTGCCTTAGGATCGGTCCTCGATTTGCGAGCATGTGTGCACGCATTTTGAGTGTCTCATTTCCATCTCATGGCCACTAATGTGAGTGTGGCTGAGGTCCATTCATGTTGGTGTAAGTTCATTATGCATTGTGTATGCCATTTCAATTCATAGCATTACGTATGCTAGGTTGTATGTTAGAGCATCGTGTATGCCATGTCACATCGCGCATTGTGTATGCCATTTCATAGCATTGTGTATGCTAGGTTGCATGTTAGAATTGCATTCATCCATGTCATGCATATTGAATTGTGTTTGGGATAGGAGTTAGCCCGAGCACGGGAAACGAGGGGCGTTTCGTACTTCGAGTGACGGAACGTGTCTCAATTCCCAGTTACCGACACTCCGGATTATCCATGATGGAGTCTCGGTCTTGTTGTGCTTATGTGTGCATTCATTTCATATTAATTCGTGCAAATCGACTCATCGGCCATCATGCATCGATATGCGTGATTGGTGGCACGAGGATCGAGGACTACACTCCTCGAAGAGTAGTCATGCATACATATGTGAAAATGCTTTACCATGCCCCTTTGTTGCTCTCTATTGTAGCAAATCAAAAATCAGTAGCCTTCCGGAGCTTGGCACGCATCCCGAGAACAATTGCAAACAGAGGCAAACCGGGGCATCGCAGTGGATTTTCGCGCAAGGTGACTCAAGAATGCATCATCCATCATTCGGAACAGAGCTGAGGTAGTCCACGGATTTGCGTGCCAATTTACTGCTTTCCTAGATTAATTTATTAATTAATTAGGGTTTTGTATTTACTTGGACTGTAATTATTTATTTGGGACTGTATTATTTATTCGTACCCTCTGCGCAAGGGCACAACTGTAATAAGTGTGCGTGTGTGTGATGTATGTCTTCCAACCCCACGTCTTTCTCCCTTTTATTTACCAGCTTATGATGGTTAGATTAGGGCATGTTTCAATTAACATACAGTATGATAGCATGTTTACATTCATTCATCTGTCTTTCATGCACCGGGCTCGGCGCATCATACTAACTGCATTGTATTTTCAATTCCAAGTTGAATACATGTTAGTTGTAGCATTTCATATGCCATGTCTAGAATAGCCGTGCCTGCTATAGTTGCATTTTTGCATGTGTTGCATTAGGCATTTCTGTATAGTTAAGATCATGCATGGATTTCTAACCTAGCTTTTGTTTTGGCTTGGAGTACTCGGTAAGTTTTATGCTTTAGCATCCTTGCATGTGTGTGAGTGACTGCCATGATAGCATGCTTACCATGAGGCTATATGCTTATGTGATATAACTGCCTGAATGCCTGTGGGTGAATGTTGGATTATTTGGATTGAAACAATTCATTAATTGTGAGCCCACTAGATAGTGGCAAAATTATGTTTTCTAAGCCCACCTGAGGGTGGCAAATTCACGTCTTAGCCTACTTGCGGGTAGCACCATCAAACCATTTTCAAATAAACAAACATGAAACGTTTTGTTCCAATTCAGGCGATCCAGTCTATACTTGTATGCTGTGCGCATCACATAGTAATCTAGGCTAATAACCGGAATAAGAACACATAATGTTTTCAAAAATAGATATCATGGTTAGTAGAGGCCGATCTTTGATCGGGCGAGCGGGGGTGCTCACGAAGTGACCTTCCCCAATCGTACCCAAGTTCCCGAACCGAGGCAACTTTGGTGATGACAGACACGTGGCCTTAGGCAACGAGTCAGGGTTTCCTAAATTTTCCAAAAATAAAATATTTAGGTGGCGACTCTGTATCTGGCAAAGCAGTCCATGTTTGGCACTTCTTTCAAAATCTGTTTTCTCAAAACGATTTGCCGGATTTGGACTCTTTGGTTCAGATTTAGAACCATGACAATTTGAGAGTCCGAACTGTAGTGAGCCCAATACGAACGGAACGGGGGGGACCCATCCCTCCCGGGGCGTTCGGGGATGTCTACACTAGGTCCAAAATTATGAACATTTTCTAGTTCGGTCAAACATCTTTGACTGCCACTGTAACCTACCTCGACTCAATTTGGCTACACAAATTACCCTCTTAGGAATAATTCATGCAGATTGTAATAGATAAAAAAAATGTTTAAAACTCACAAAAAAAAATCGTAATTTAACCCACAAAAAATTGGTAATGTTTGAGACCCTTAAAAGCCCTCATATTTTGACCCACAATATAATGTGGTATAATGAGTGCTAAATTTTGATTTGTTACACAGTCACTGATATAGAACCTAATTCTTTTGTTACATCATTGTGAGTGAATTTGTGAATTTAAAAATGTAGAACTCTAACATTTCTTCCACATTATACTGTGTAAATTTATAAATATAAAATTGTGATATTCTAGCACTTCTCCATAAATAGGTATAAAACTAATAAATGATAATTCAATAAACTAATAGAGAAGAATATAAAAGGAAGCCAAGTGAAGAAGGATGGTTGACTATTCATGTTCCATATTGACGTGACTGTCAAAGTTTTTTTTTTTTTTTTTTTTTCAAAATTTAACTTTATTGACAACAAAGCTAGTTTGTCTCGTCTTTTCTTTGAACTGGAGATATGATAAATAAAAGGAAACTTATATGACAAAAGAATTTTTAAAAATTAATTACGAAGAAAAATTTATAAATTTACTTTTTAATATTTATAAGGTTCATCACTAATTTGAATTTTTTTTTCTAACCCATATGCATTTGGAATCCAGATGTTTTTCAATTGGTGGACTGTTGTTGCACTAAGAATTTTATCATCTTGTTAGGTACCCTTTATTCCAGTTTTGAATGTGTCATTGTCAATGTTTATGGTCCAAATGATAGTGCCACTAGAAAGAGAGCGTGGGATTCTCTGGTTAGTTTGAATCTGTTATATAGAAATCCTTGGTGTTTGGGGGGAGATTTTAATGAAGTTAGGTACATATCAGATAGGAAGGGCTGCTCTAGGAGAGATAAGGGTATGAGAGAGTTTAATGAGCTTATTGACAATCTGGAAGTGTGTGATATTCCAATGTTGGGAAGGAAATTTACCCAGAGTAATTCGCAGGCTGATGAGAAGTGGAGTAGGATTGACCGATTTTTGCTTAGTCTTGATTGGATGAATAAGTTCAATTTTAAATTATGGGGGTTACCAAGAAGGGTATCTGATCATTGTCCTATTTTGCTCATGGAAGATGAGCAGGATTGGGGTCCAAAGCCATTTAAATTCATAAATGCTTGGACCCTCCATTCTAGCTTCTTAGCTCTGGTAGAAAAAGTTTGGAAGGAGACTATTGTGGATGGTTGGAGTGGGTTCAAATGTTTAAGAAAACTCAAAGCGCTTAAATTGTCATTGAAAAAATAGAATGCTGAGGTGTTTGGTAATGTGGATTCTAAGCTCAAACTCCTCGAGGAGAAATTACATATTTTGGATTTGAAAACAGAAGAAAGTTCCTTTTCTGAATCAGAGCTAACACGAAGAAGGGATGCAAAATGGAAAGCTTGGAAATTGAGTAGAATGGTGGAGTGGCTATGGGTGCAGAAGTCCAGAGTGAATTGGACATTAAAAGGCGACATAAATACAAATTTTTTTCATGTTATGGCTACTTCTCGTAATAACAGGAATGCCTTATGTTCTATTAATGTGAATGGTGTTGTCTTGGAAGATCCTGAGGCTATTAGGGCTGCAGTGCTGGCTCATTTTAGGAATCTTTTTGCTGAAAGTTGGTCAAGCAGGCCAAGTTTGTTTGGCCCTTTCAAATCCATAAGGGGGGCTGACATTAGGGAAGCACTTGAAGCTGATTTCTTAGAAGCCGAAATAGTTAGAGCCTTGAAGCAGTGTGAAGGGAACAAAGCACCTGGTCCGGATGGTTTTAACTTGATGTTTTTTAAGAAATGTTGGCCGATTATTAAGGGGGATGTGATTCATTTCATGGAAGATTTTCACAATAACTCTAAGTTGGTTCATCGGATTAATAGTTCTTTTGTTGCCTTGATTCCAAAATCTGATAATCCTTCTTGCCTCAATGATTATCAGCCTATTATCCTTTTAGGCTCTTTGTATAAAATTCTTGCAAAGGTCTTGTCTAATAGGATTAAGATTGTAATGCCAAAGATCATTAGTGATTCTTAGTCAGCCTTCATTGGAGGTAGAAGTATTTTGGATGGTGTGCTGATTGCAAATGAGATAGTTGACAGTTGGAAGAAGAAGCAAAGGAAAGGTTTTGTTTTAAAACTTGACTTCGAAAAAGCCTATGACTCAATTAACTGGGAGTTCCTTTTCTCTATGCTTGCAAATTTTAGGTTTGGCGACAAATGGATAAGTTGGATGAGAGAATGTGTTCATTCTGTCATAGTGTCTGTATAAGTCAATGGATCACCAACATCTGAGTTCATTCCCCAAAGAGGTCTTAGACAAGGGGATCCATTATCCCCATTTCTCTTCAATGTTGTAGCTGAAGGTCTGAATATTCTTTTGGGTAGAGCTCTGTAGTAGGGATTGATTAGAGGGGTTGTGGTTGCCTCAAATGATCTTGTGATCACCCATCTTCAATTTGCAGATGATACAATTCTATTTTGTGAGGCAGAATGAAAGGAGATTGGGAATGTAAAAAGGATTCTGAGGTATTTTGAACTGCTTTCAGGGCTGAAAATAAATTACCATAAGAGTGCAGGGTGTGGGATTGGCATTACTGAGGACCTCACTCAAGGTTTTGCTGAAAATTGAACTACCTTCATCAAAATCTGCCTTTAAAATACTTAGGGATGCCATTGGGGATTGTCCAAGGAGAAGAAAATCCTGGCAACCTGTGATTGATGAGTGTAAACAAAAACTAGCCTCTTGGAAGAAGAGATTCCTATCATTCGCAGGTAGATTAACTCTGATAAAGTCAATGTTGTCTAGTTTACCAATCTATTATTTATCTTTGTTCAAGATGCCGGAAGGGGTTGCAAAAGAAATTGATAGAGTTCAGTCTAGATTCTTATGGGGAGGTGATGAACTTAGAAGAAAGATTCATTTACTAAAGTGGGAGGAGATCTCTAAAAGTAAAAACCAAGGGGGTTTAGGAGTTAAAAGGATTAGGCTTATGAATGATTGTCTTCTCTTAAAATGGTGGTAGAGGTTTGGGGCTGAAGATAAAACCCTATGGAAGCTGGTCATATGCAGCAAGTATTATGAGGATGGGAGGGGATGGTGGCCTGCTCCTGTGGAGAATCTCAGGTGCTCTCTGATTTGGAAAGATATTTTGGGGATTGCATCGGGTAGGCCTGATTTGGTGGAGTTTTTTAAAAATAACATAGCCCTTGCTATTGGAGATGGGAAGAGAATGCTTTTCTGGAAGGATAATTGGGCTGGAAATGTATGTTTGAAAGATGTATTCCCAAGACTATATTCTCTATCAGTGGGAAAGGACGAATCTGTGGGCTTGGTGTATAGTAGAAGAACTGGTGCTGGGGAGTGGAATCTGAATTTTAGGAGGTCTCTATTTCAGTGGGAGGTGGAGGAGTTGAGGAGAATGTCTACAATGTTACTTAATGCTCCGGCTCTTAGGGAAGGTAGAAGGGATATTTTGAGCTGGAGTGCAGATACCTCAGGGTCATTCTCCATAGCATCAGCTTATAGATGGAGTCAATTGGGTCTTGGAGCTATTCATTTGGAAGAATGTATCTCCCCCCAAGGTTCAGTTTTTTGGTTGGTTAGCATGGAAATGGAGAGTTAAGCCCTCTAGTTATCTGCATATAATTGGTGTTCTAAATCTTGGATCTTCTGTTAATTATACTTTTTGTAATGGAGAGGTGGAAAGTGGTCTTCATGTGTTGTTGCTTTGCCCTTTTTCCTGGAGGATTTGGTCTAAGATTATCGAATGGTGGGGTATTCAATGGGTAACACCTAGGTCTGTGAGCAGCTTACTCAATTGGTGGCGTGGTTGGAAAGTATCAAAGCAGCTGAAGTTAATCTGGAATGTTGTTCCTCTGGCAGTGCTCTGGTCCATTTGGAAGCAGAGGAATGACTGTCTTTTTAATAGTGCTCAGGTTGATGTTGAAAGTTTGTGTGATTCCGTTAAGGTGAGGATTGCATTATGGACCAAATCTTCTTGCCCAGCTGTAGTTTACTCAGTCAATGAGATTGTGCATTATCTTCAACAGGTTATAGTCTGCCTTGGCTAAGGTTACTGTCTAGCTAATTTATGTGGTATTGTGGATCTAGAGCCTGGGCTGGCTTGTCCTGTGTTGCACTGATGTTTTGTTCTGGGCTGTTCTGTTTTCTGTCTGATCTGTCCGTGTTGTATGATCTGTGTTATTGTGGTCTGGTGTGAGATCCGTGTTATTGTGGTCTGTTCTGGGCTGGTTTACAAGGCAACAGTTCAGGTGCTGGTTTGTAAGGTAGAAGACTGCTATTGTGGTCAAGGCTGCTGTTTCTGCTAGAATACAAGGCACCAGTTTGAGTGTGCATTAGCATCAGGCTGCAGAGTTCTAAGTTTTAGGTGCTACTAGTCTGCTAGTAGCAGGTTTGCTGTGGTTTAGTTCTGGGCTGGTTTTCAAGGCACCAGTTCAGGTGCTGGTTTGTAAGGTAGAAGACTACTGTTGTGGATAAGGCTGCTGTTTCTACTGGAATACAAGGCTCTAGTTAGAGTTTCTGTTGGTCCAAGGCACCAGTTCTGTTTTCCCAATTGAGTATTGTTTTCAGAGCTGCTACTGTTTTCCTAACCTGAGTAGTTCTTTGCTTTAGGTTAGACATTGTTTGAGGTGAAGGGTGCATGAGTCTGGTATTGCTATGGCCTTTTGCTACTGTGTATATACTGGTGCTGAGTAGTGTACTACTGTTTCTGCTACTAATTGAGTGTTGTTTTCAGAGCTGCTATTGCTTTGGGGTGATAGATTGCTGTAGTGCTATTTAGCTGCTGCCTGCTCTATTGGTCTTTCGTAGTGGTTGGTCTGCTCAGCTTTGTTGGTTTGCCCAGCTCTGTTTAGTGGTTGTGCTGATGTCTGAGTCTAATATTAGTTTTGCTTGCTATCTGCATCTAGTGGCTGCTCTGTTGCTCTGCTGTCTGCTGCTGCATTGGTGGAAAGCTTTACTCAGTTGTTAGGCAGTAGTCTGTTGGTTTTTGTTGGTGTTTGGTTTGTTTTGTTTTATCGTTAGTTTCTCACCAGCTGGGGGTGCTAGCAAATGATAGGATGTGCTTTTTTGTGCCAACCTAGTTGGGATGATTTAGCTTATTATGATGCTTTGCACTTCTCTTTTCTTTGTTGATGTATTTTATTTTGTATTGTGTACTTGATTCTTATATCAATAAAGATTTTCTTTGCCGATAAAAAAAAAAAAAAGAAATTTTCCTATAAAAAATTGTATTTAAGTAATACGTTTTGTTTATTATTATTATTATTATTATTATTATTATTATTATTATTATTATTATTATTATTGTTGTTGTTGTTGTTGTTGTTGTTTTGTTCAACAAGAAGTAACAAATTAAAAATGCATTCTTCACAATTGACCAAAAGTCCTTGCATAATTTCCCGAAAGCGTCGAGCCAAGGTAATTCCACCAACTAAATTAAAGGGCAAGATACAAAATAAAAATACAAGCCACGGGCAAAAATAGAAAATAATAATACAAGCCTTTCAAGCAACTCCATCAAAATTGACCCAAAATCCTTATATAATTTCTAAAAACCCTCCACTAAGGTCATTCCATCAACTAAACTAAAGGGCAAAATAAAAAATAAAAATACTAGTCAAGAGCCAAAAAAAAAAAAACCCTGTTTTGCCTATTAGTGAAGCACCACTTATATATAGACTATGTATAAAACGCTTGTGTAAGGCACATGCTACTATTGTGGTGAATTTAAATTTCAAAAAATACAAATATTCTATAATATAGACCCCATTTTGGGATGTGTATTATATATCATAATTATGATGTTTGTGGTCATTTTGGGATGTGTATTATATGTCCCAATTATAATTTTTGCGATTTTTTGTTATAGCCTATTATGTTAGCTATGATTTGGTTATGTATCATTGTGATATTAGTTAGAACTTATTGTAATTATTATTTTAGTTTTTTTTTATCAGTAAACAAAAACTTTATTGATGAACACGCAAAAATCATGCAAAATATATCAACAAAGCAGCGGAGCGCAAACAGTATCATAGCTAACCTTAACAATCCCAACTAGGTTGGCATCGCAAATGAAGCATAATCATATGCTAGTACTAGACCCAAGATTGGTGAGAAGCCAATCAAAACACCCAAAGAAAAAACAGAACAAAAAACAGCATACAATCATCAAAATACTCCTACAGCAACAGTAAGGCTTGAGCAAACATCAACAACAGAGCAATGAGACTAGTGTAGAACCCTGCTGCCATAAACAACAGAACCCTGCTGCCATGAGCTCCAATTAGAACAACAGCCTTTTCAACCCTAGCAAACAATCTTCTATTCAGCCATTTCCAAGCATCAAACACCAACCATTCAGCCAGAAACACTTAAGCATAACTTCTGTTCCAGGACACCAGACTTGCTTCGTAACAGTCAACCTCTATTACTGATACAACACATCATATACTGCCACCAAACTACTGCTACTGGACTCCAAAACCTGGACCTCAAGAATAACCAATCTCCAACTATCCCAATTAGAATCCCCAATTAACCGAGACACCTTCTCACTTGTTGAAGATTGTATAGAATATCAGAAACAGAGTAATCAAATTCAGAACAAGTAGCTTTGAACCACATTGCAACCCTGACTTTAATGACCTCACACAGCTCCACCAGATCTGGTTATAATAAAAAAATCTTTAGATATACGTTATGTGTTGTTTAGTTATGATGCGTTGTTGTTTTTTTTTTTTTTTTTTTTTGGAAAGGGAAATTCTACGTACCATATGCACATTTGGTTACAACCTTTGTAGTATTTGGTCATGACATGTTATGGTGTTAGTTATGATTCATTATGATATTTTTTATGATCTACGAACTCATTGGTTATAACTTAAGTGGTGTTTGATTATAACTTCTTCTTTTTTTAATTTTTTTTAAAATTTATTTTAATTCTCTTAATTTTGAATTATGACATTTATGATAATCAATGTGAAGACCCAAATATAAAAATTTAGTAAATAATTAAATAATAACAACAATAATATTACAATCTCAAATATTTTGATGGTGAATCCTAAAGTGCAAATTATATATTTGGGGGATCTTTAATTAATTTTTAAAGTATAAATAAATTTTTATGGAAGTTCACAATTTTTTAAGACTTTTGATAATAATCTTAATGATAGTAATAATAATAATAATAATAAACTAGTTAGTAAGGGGTCATTTTGGAAATTTATATTAGGTGGATAAAACCCTAATGGTGAGATATCAATTCATTTTTCTAATCAACACAACAGCAGCCACTTTAGGCTTAACAGCCGTGAGTCATTGAGGGAGAGAGAGACAAAGAAGCTTGTGGCAATCAAGGAGGGAGAGGAATTCTAGGTAACCAATACTTTGTGGGTAATTTAATTGTTTATTCTCACTTCTATTATTATTTTTTGATCTTCTATAGTTGAGTTCGTGAAATGCATGGTTGATCATTCAGGTATATATTAATTTATGGGCTGGTGTGAAGGGAAGTTTAGTATATCAAACTTGGGTTATGGGAAATAATGATGGAAGAAGAGGTGCTGTGTGGTTGCGTGAGTCTCATTGTGGAAGAGATGTGGCATTATTTTTTTGTGTGTTTTGTTGGCAGTGGACTGGTGCCCTTGTTTGGTATAGGTCTAGATATAATGTTTAAGGTTCAACACATTCATGCATAAAGATTGGGTATTATTCAAGGAAAAATTTTGTGCAGAATCATAGACTTTAAAAATCAAGAAACCATACCAAATGAATGAATTTTAATCTGAAATTTTTACAGTAGATTAATTACATATTGAATTGCATATCTGAATTTTTTCATAATTTTTGGGAGTCAAAATCCATATAAATTGAGGTATTCAAATCTGTCCAGGAAACCAGTCCGAAATAGTAAATTCGGGAGTGTTGTTCTCTTTGGGTATAAATCCAAAAATTATCAAATTAGTGTCATTAGAACCGGTTATGAGTCTAGTTTCGTACATTTTTGGCCTTGCATTGATTGCTTGTGTACATTAAGAGAACCGTCAATTTCTTTGAAGTGCTGCAGAAAACAACCTGTTTGGATATAATAAATTGTAGGAAATTATTTTGATAAGCAAATCAAGTGAAACCAATTGGGTTTGAAACTTAGGATATATTAGATCATATCTGGAGGTTATTGGAATTTTTCGAATAGCGTGGAGTGGGTTTTGTAATTTTCAAAGTTAGCGAATAGGTTGGGAAGGCTTGTTTGAAATTCTGTTTTATCTTAAAGTCACAATTAATTAAGTTTTGACCGGAACCCATGTCTTGGGTGATTTTAAACCTTGAAGAACATGAACTTAGATAATATTTAAGAGTAACGGTGAGTTGGGTTGAGCCGTGTTAGTGCGCTTTAGTTTGGGGTTACTTAGTTCGTATTCTTTAATATTTTTAAATTAGTTGTGACGTGTAGTTTTTATACTTGGTTCAGGGCACTAGTTGGACTTTTACACTCTATACGAGGATTATATTATTTCGTTTTCAGGTGAGTAGTTTCATGCTACGTATTTTTATAAATGTTCCCTTACCCTGAACTGTTGGAAAAATTAAATTGTTGTTTCATGATTAAACTGTTTTGATAAATTATTATATTATCAATTGAATCAAATTATTTCTGAAACACGTGTGAACTTGGCATACTGTAAACTATTTGTTTTGGTCTCATGTTTATAATGATGAACCACCATGTTTTGCGAAAACTGATGGTATTGATTATTGGGACCATGTGTGTATTTAGTCCAGGGAAATTATTCCACTGTGTGTGGTGACTTTGGCCACTAGGGAACAGATCCGGGTTGGGCCGTGATGACTCTAGTGCTCAACGATTGTAAGGAACAGACCTTTAAAAACAACTAGGTGACCTTCAATCGGATCGTCTTTGAGAAAAGGCCCAGGTGCCACCCTGAGGATGACTCTTAGTTCGGTATTGGATCCAACGGGGCTTATAGCCTTGAGAACTGTGTGGCAGATTATTTGTTTTTATTGGTACCCAGAAAATTATTGGTGTTCATGTTATAATCTGTTTTAAGTGAAAAATGTCATTTATCATGTTCTTGCGAGACATGAGTATTTTAAGTGTTGAACTGTGGAACCCTCTTTTTGAAACAGATTGTATTTACCAAACTGTATGTCAATCTAGTTTCTGTGATATATATCTTATTTTGGAATTGAACTCTGTTTTCAAAACTGTATTTACTATCCATGTTGCTACTCACTGAGCTATCAGCTGACTTAGTTGTTTACCATTTTCAGGTGTTAGATGGACTTAGAGTGGACTCATGGCGTAGCGGGGATTCAATTGCATGGACCTCTAGGGCATTTATTTAATTTTCTTTTAGGTTGCTTTGTCGAGTATTGTGCATACTTTGTGATTGGGTTTTATTTAGAATTATTTTATTTTGTGGGTTGTTTATATCACATAAGTTTGGATGGCTTTTGATTACGGTTGATTTTGCCGTTTATAATTGTGGCATGTCTGGATTGAGTTTTGGTTATTTATTATTGGACTATTGTTCAGTTGTTCAATGTGATTGGATTCGTGTTTAGGCTTACGTGTGCCTTGCGCTAAGTCCATGTGGGCCACGGCCGGTCATGCCCAGATTTGGGGTGTGACAATCAAACCTAATAAATATCATAATTTGTTGTACACACTATTTTAAGAGTGCATTATATCATTATCTTTTTTGAAAAATTTGATACTTTTTCTACAACTATTAATATAATAATTTCTATATAAATTTTATTAATATTCATTGGAGGTAGATATACTGCAAAATAAATAAATAAATGCAACATTATTTATATTAAATAAATACGCACATTAGATAGATAGGTCTGGTGGGGCAGCCTTATTTTTGTCTGTATGTTAAATAGTAAGGTGCTGGGTCCAACTATCTCACGTGGATAAATTTCAAGACAGACCTTATAAACAATAACAAATTAATAGAGAAGAGATCCATGGGCAGTTGTGGAAGTAAGAGGCTAAAATGCAGGCCAGCATCAGTAAATGACACAAAACAAAAGGACAAAATCGAGAAAAGAAAAAGCAAGCGTAAGCACTGCTTATTATATATATTTGATCTAAGGAACTTTTCAGGTAGTATTCCATCGACATGAACAAGTCACCTTACAATTGAAGCTACCTCGTCAAACCAAATAACATGCTTATTTCTTAATACGGGCGTTTGGGAAGTTGATTATTTTAATATGTTATTTTAATTTTTAATTATTTTAATAGGTTAAAATATTTGTATTTGAGAAGATAATTAGATTTTTTTATAGTTGGATGTGATGTTTGTGAGAGAAAAAGTAAAATGATTATAGATTTGATGTGACATTTTATTTTATTATAGTAACTTATTTTTTCTTTTTATAAATTTTAACCCAGAAAACAAAAGAAAATATTTGCCAAACAAGGCCTATATGTTGTATTATGAAATGGGAAATCCTAATCCTATGATTTGTTTATTTGTTTATATATCTAATAGTATGAGCACGAAAAATATCTGGCATGCGTACTCTTTGTGATCAAGTTTTAATCTCCTCCAATAACGTCGTATAGCCTGCAAAACATCAACCACAAAATATGTAATCATGTCATAAATTGACGTAACAAAATGTTCAAAATTTTGTGATTGAAATTTGTGGTTTAGTTATGACATTTTTTATCATACTAATTTGTGATGAGATTACGTATTTTGTAATTGATATTACGAAATTTTAAAATAAAATTACACATTTTGTGATAAGAAGATGCATAACATTTCCCTATAGTTATAACCCATATATCATCCGCTGACACGACAAACACATGGCAAAATATTGACAATTTCGTAAAGAAATGGCAGCATTTACCATTTCAACATGCTGTTGTCTGTTTATTATAAAGAATGAATAATGAAGGATATAGACTCATTCTGGTGCTTATTAATTGGTGTCTGGAGGGCTATTATGTTGGCTTTAAAGTCTCTATCTCCATCTTCCAAAAACATCTATAAAAGCAGCTCTTAGTGGTTACTTGTTTCCCATCTCATCAAATCTTTCAAACTCTCAAAAGAAGAAGATTGCTTCATTCTCAACAAGAATATTTTTAGTGTGCAAAATGGCATCACAATTTGTTTTGTTATTAGGATTATTGGCTATAACTTGTTCAGTTGCTTCTGCATTTGATAATAGTCCTCTTCAAGATTTCTGTGTCGCAGACAATAGTAGTTCAGGTTTTGTGCTCTTCATATGCACTTTCCAGTTTATTTGGTTTTATTTCATTTATATTTTGTTTTTTATTTTTATTTTTTGAAAAATTTAGAAAATTATTTGACGAACTGTTTTTGAATTATTTATTTATTTATTTTTGAAAATAATTCACTGTTTAGGAAACACCAAAGTTTATTTTTAATTTTTTAAAACAATTTTTGTATAAAAATAAAATGATGAGCACTTTCAAACCTTTTATTGTTATATATCTAAAAACATGAAAAAGAAGATTTTGTTTGTTAAAAAAAAAATACCAAACCAATTTACTTGTATAAACATCCTATAATAATTTACTGATTGAGTTGTATGGGCCTTAAATCTTTTATTTTTGTGGCTGCAGTGCTAGTGAATGGTTTGGTGTGCAAGGATCCGAAGCTTGTAGAAGCCAATGATTTCTTGTTTAGAGGGCTACGCTTAGCAGGCAATACATCGAATGCAGTTGGATCGAAGGTGAATTTAGTAAATGTTGAACAATTTCCAGCGCTTAACACTCTTGGCATTTCCATGGCCCGCGTTGACTACGCACCATTGGGCATCAACCCCCCCCACATACATCCTCGGGCCACTGAAATTTTGACTGTCATTGAAGGGAGCCTACAAGTAGGGTTTGTCACCTCTAACCCAGAAAATCGTTTCATCACAAAGCTACTTCAGAAGGGTGATGTGTTTGTATTCCCGATGGGTCTTATCCATTTCCAGCGTAATGTTGGACATGGTAATGCAATAGCCATTTCAGCACTTAGTAGCCAAAATCCTGGTATTATTACCATTGCAAATGCTGTCTTTGGGTCAAAGCCTGCAATCTCCAGTGATCTTCTCTCAAAGGCTTTCCAAGTGGATAAAAATATAATTGTTCGTATGGAGTCTCAATTCTAAACATTCATTCCAAAGCAACAAATCAAAAAGAAGAATGTTTAGGCCAATTGTTTCAAGATTTTAGAATTTTTATATTTTACTTTATTGTTCTGCAAGTTGATTTGTTATTTTGTACCAGAATAATAGTCTAGGAAGGTTGATTTGTTATTCTTTGATTGATTTTTCCAAATATAAATAAAAGAATGTAATAAGTTTGTAAACCTCATTACTTTTACAACTTAGATGATTTTGAGTTTGTTAAATATTTCATTGTTTTTTTTTATCAGCAAAGAAAATTTTATTAAAAAACATGAAATTAAAGGTACAGAAAGATGATTATCATGGAGAGAGATTAGAGAAAATATAGACTAACCCTACTACTGCTATTCACAATCATCTAACTAACCCCTCAGCTTCACAATTAAAAAAAAAAACAAAAAAAACCCAGAAACAGAAATAAATAAGTTAAGAAGAAACTCAACTCCAACACACCAAACCCAGAACCCCCTTTCACACCAAACCACACCCCACTAACAAAGATAAAAACAACACTCCCCAAACAGGCCAAACACCAACCACTGCTTACCAACACAACCCATGAATCCTCTAATAAAATATTCCCCTTTCAAACCAAACACACCACAACACACACCCAGGACAAAACACCATCCCCCACTTTCCATCACAACCCGAACTCCATCTGAAAATTATTTACTTGCACCCCACTAGCTAACTCTCTCTCTAACTCCAACTCTATTAATTTTTCTTTCTGATTTTGGCTTTGTTGCTCATCTCCAACTCGATAAAATCCTTGAGAAGATGTCTTCTCTACCACCAAAATCAATCTGCAATTTCTGGCCCATTTTCAAGGTTTCTGTTGCTTCAGCCAAAAGGAGTCTTCCTCATCTTCATCTTGCTGTTTCATCTCCTCATCAGATTCCACCAACTTGTTCAAGAAGCGCTTGTTAAAAATCCAAAATGTTGAATGTGCCAAAATAACGATCGGCGCCGGTCAAAACGAAGCTCCCGACGCACTCTACAATCTAACTCAAATGAGCAAGGTGAGATTCTAACTCAAAGTAAGGTAGATGGAAGGTTTTGTGTGATTTTGATTAGGTTTTTAGAGAGAGAATAGAGAAATTTGAGAAAAAGAGAGAAAAGGATCTGAAAAAGTGGCTTAAGAAATGATGGGGTGCGTGTCTGTCATGACATTATACTCAAATAGAATGCGCCATGCGGTCCCCCCAACCGCGCATGCAATTAACTACATCGTGCCTGCGATCATCCCACTGTCTCACCCATGGTGAAAACACCCTTGTAGTATCTCGACTGATGAAACACCACACCTGCTGTCTCAACATCGCGGCTGTGAACACCCCAATAAGGCTTAGGCTGAAATGCTCTCTGGCATAAAACTCTCGTCCAGACTTTGTTTTGGGTCGTTCTTGTGCCCAAACTGAAGCCCTGGAGACAAAATCTACAATGGAACTACTTTCACTTTAAGATTCATATTGAAATAAAGGAAAAGGCAAAGTATACACAATACTGAAATTCAAAAGCTTCAAAATTACAAGTGTTGGGCATTACTCATCTAACCACTCACTTCTAGATATTGAAACACAACATAGATACAACCGCCAGAATGGTTTAAATAGGATCCAAGACCCGGGACATCACAAAATCACAATAGATATCCAGTATTCGAATTCAACAAAATAATAATCAAGTCAAACTAATTAATTAGTAGATTCCAAACCATGAAAGACCTTGATTAAATTTATATCCAAAATTCACTGATGTGATGTCCCAAGTACTTAACTCCTTAATCCAAGCTTTGGATTTCAATCCGAGACCTTGTCATGCTGTGTTAGCTCGTCATGCCTTGTGGTCTCCTTGTATTGTAGTCCTAGACTGTTCCTGGGTTAGAATTTTCTTGTTTTGAGTGCAAGGTGAAGCCAGGGTGTGGGAAAACACCTTAGAACACAACTTAAAGTCTACAGCAGTTCCGCACGTGCGGCCAAGGGTTCTACATGCTGAGTTATTTCAACATCGTTTGGGTTTTGTGGGCTTTGGCTCCGCACGTGTAGGGAAGGGATCTGCATGTGTGGAAGGAGGGGCTGCACAAATGGAAAATGGGAGGTCATTTTTTAGTTTGGTTTTGAAATAAAAGCACATATGGAGGTAGTGTCCCGCACGTGTGGTAAGGGGTTTTGCATGTCCAGAAATAGCTGGGTCCTAGCTCCGAATTTCGTGAATCTCACCCTTTTATGACCATTTTCTCACATTTTCCCCTCACTTCAACTGTGTATATATTTCTCTCTCTCTCTCAAACTTTTGTCATTATTGGTAGGGTTCCCTATACCAAATTTAAAAAGTCGACGAGGGTTACATTTTTACCAATTGAATCGCATTTCATCAACGTTGGATTTTAGGAATTTTTCTTATGATTTCTCTTCTAAACTTGAGGTAAGGACAATCTTTGAGCTTTATATATGGTCTTCAGCATTTCTAGCTTGTTTTTGATAAATTTATGATCTTGTGAAGTGAGGATTTTTTTTTGGAAAATGTTTGATAAGTGATTTTTCTGAAGAATCTTGCATAAATTGACTTGGTTTATGAACTTATAAGACTTTTGGAAGTCCATTGATGAAAACATTTTTTGAAAATGAGAGAATTTTTATTTATTTTTTAAATTTTTTTTTAGAGAAAACTCTAGATTTGGAAAAATTTGGGTTTTGTGAAAACTCTTGAAATGTTGGGTTTTGATTTGTGAAAAATGGTGAAATTTCATTCATGCATACATTGTTGAGATATCCATGAGATGGACGAATTGTTGTTGGGAAATTAGCATGAATAGAATGATTGAAATATGCTTAAATTATAGAATTTGATATTGATTGTGCATATGAAATATTGTCATATGTCATGTATATATTGTTGGATGATATTCGAGAAATATCTGTAATTGTGATGAATTTGAGAAATGTTGAACATTGTGTTGACATTGAGAGAATGTTGTAAATGTTAGGAATTGCTTATTGAGATATATTAAATTTCATTCCATTTCATTCATTGCATGGCATTTGAATAATGTTTCATTAAAGCTATGATTTTAGGAAAAAGTTAAGTATTTGCTAGGAGATAACCTTTGAACTTGAATTGCATTGGAGTAAATACGTTTGGTAAGTCTAGATAGGGAGTGTAGATTGGTATTTGTTAAGTTGGTTTGAGGTTCTTGGTGAAAGTCTAGAAACCTGTGTGGTAGGTCCCAAATTTCCCTCCAGTTAAGAGCTAGTAAAGTGGACTTGGTAGTGTTTGATATGCCTATTTGTAGACACCAGCCTAAGGATTATTTAAGTCGTATTTACCACCCCCATATCATGATTCAATTACATTGATATATTATTGTTTTTGAAATGACATTTGTCTGAGATTTCAAAGAGATAAAAACTCATGATTTTGAAGCACGACGTGGCACTGCATGCATACGTATAAGACTTTTAAAGCATATAGACTTGGTCAAGATTTTCTTTGCTAATGGAACCACTTACAGGAAAAGATGTTGTGATTCCACCAAAGTGAAGGCGATGAAGAATTATTCTAGAGCACGAGGCTCTTCTGTTTTGTTTTGTTTGACGAGCCAAGGGCTAATATTTGCTGGTTTTGACAACCATTGATTGTAACCGGACTTAAGCTTTGTGTTTACATTACATTACTTTTGTCCTGGAAAAATAGAATCAAACTGCTGTTTTCTTGCAAAATCTCGACATCCTTGGTCTCTCTGCATCCACCTGTTGTTCTTTCTACAAATCTGCCCCTGAATTTGCTCAACATATTTTACTCCATTGCCCATTCTCTTGGTCCATCTGGTCTCATGTGTTGTTTGAATGGAGGCTTCAATGGTGCATCCCAGTTTCGGTGGCAGATCTTCTCAACTGGTGGATGGGTGTCAAATTTAAGAGTCCTCTCAAGAAATTTTGGAGATCTATTCCACTTGTAGTTCTATGGTCACTCTGGAGGCATAGAAATGAGTGTGTGTTCACCAATGCTAGTCCGAACCCAGATAAACTGTGGGATCTCATTAAGTTCATATTAGCTTTCTGGCTTAAAAACTCTCTCAAGGACTTTCCTTTCTCAATGGTTGATGTTGTTCTCAATTGGAGACAAATTATTTGTTGCTATTGAATTTATTTCTATGCTGCTTCTGCTTGGATGATGTATCTGTTAGTTCTGCCTCTGCTCTTTCCAGTTGCTTCCTATCTGCCATTCTGTTCTGTTGGAGGCATTCCGTTGGTTTTCTTCTATAGTCTGATCTGCTACTCTAATCTCGTAGTCTTTTATGTTTTTGGTATATGGGTTGAATTTCTCACCAGCAGATTAGGAAAGCTCTGTGGGTCCTGTGGGTTGAAGTTTTGGCTGTTAAAATCTTTTGAAGCTGGTCTGCCCAGCTCTGGTTTTTGCTCTGCTCCTATGATATTAGGTAACATCTGTTAGGGTGTGAATTGATCTGCTCCTGCTATTTATTTGCTCTATCTGTTGATCTGGTGCTGCTATTCAAGTGGATGTGCTGCTGTCAATTGGTTGCTCTATGCTGGAAGGGTGTGATTGATCTGGACTGATTTTCTTTGTGATCTGTTGTTTTTTTTGTTGTCGTGTTGGTGCCTCACCAACTAAGAGGTTGGAGCTTAATATAGCTCCAAGCTCCTCTTTATTGATGTTGTCTATTGTATGTATTTTATATGTGGTTCATCAATAAAGTTTTCTTTTGCCGATAAAAAAAAAAAAAAAACTTTTGTCACTACATGCCACATATTCAGGTTCTAGAAAATAGTGAATGTATAATTGCATGTGGTGTATTTTGTAAGTCGGTGTATTTTGTAAATATCTAGGTACATCTTGAATACAAATTGGAGATTAGATGATCACATGGATGATGGAAATTATATATCTTGTTCACGTGTCAAGGATGAAATTAATCGAACATCGGATGGGATTAATGAGCTAATTCAGGTTATCAAATGTTGATATTTTTGGAGCGTTACAACTGAATAAATTAAAAAAAAAAGGCAAGAACGATTAATAATTTAAATCACAACTTAAGAAAATACAATCAGATCATATATTTAATTACTACAAAACATTACATTTCATCTTCAACCTTAATTATTAGTTTAGTTACTCATCATTGAGCAAACAATCAAGTCATAAAAATTAATTATAAAACATACAAGTAGTGAAAAAGAAAATAGCAAAATTCTAGCCGTCTTTTGCCTCCACTCTTTCAATAATAAAAGGTTACAATTTATATAAAATAAAAATCCTAAACCTAATCTACTAATAATAATAAACTATTATTAATAAAAATACAATTTATAAGAAAAAAAATATGGTGCTTCGCGAGTGCAATTGGATAGTGCCAAATTTGCTAAAAATACAGAATTAGTGTTGCCAACATGGCTTGAACTAGGAACCTCAAAAATGGAATCACTAAACTAACAACTAGGATAGACATCTTATTGTGTTATAAATGACCCCATTTAACTCTGTAATAAATTCAAATTCCCTTGATTTAAGAGCATTTTTCGTTAAACTTGCAGAATATCTAAACAATTAAAAATAAACATAATAAGATAAAATAATATATAAAATAGATCTAACAAACTATAAATTAAGGATATTAAAGATGCATCATAATGGACACATCAATTATCTTGAAATTGAGGACGAATGTGTACAATTTATGGGATGATAGCATTGTTAGAGATTGTTGTTGGCTATTGGTGGAGAATGACATTGTTATAGAGATTGATACAATAAAATAACAAAAATGCGTTGTAAATTGTTGAATTCATGGAATGAAAATCTGTTGTTGGAGAGAGGTATGTTAAACACATTTTTATTGAAATTGAGTTGCATTTAAACATCATGGTTTTAATTGAATGAAAGTGGTGAATTCTGGTCATGTATAGATGAGAATGAGAATGAGAAAATTTGGCTTTATAGTCCACGGTGAAATACCAAAAACTTGCACGATGTAGGTACCAAGTTCCTTCTAGTTAGAAATCGATAAATTTGATGGTGTTTAGGTGATACTTAGCGATGGTCATTAGAAAAGTGTTGCTTCTAATAGCTCACTAGATTTAGTAGTGCTTAGCGATGACTACTGGTAGATACATGAACTTAGGAGGATTCACTGGGTTGAAAATAATGAAATTGAGAAACGTTATCCCTTGGTATCACCTACCTTGTTGGTACCTCCCTTGGTGGTACCTATCTTGGTGATCTATGAAGCACGGGTATGGGTCTAGGTATGAGTACGGGTATGTTATAGGTATGCCAATTCAACAAGACCTAAAAAAATAGGATAGAGGTATATCTGGGGTAGGTCAATAATTTTTTTATTTTATATAATTTAAAATTTGAGATTCAACCAACAAATCAAAGTTCAATACCAAAACTAAAAAGAAAAATTACAAAACCAAAAGAGAAGTCATAGTTCAATATCAATACCAATACCAAAGCAACGTCCATAAGCTATTTTAATGCTATTGAATAGTGGAAATTCCAAAACTAAGTTTCATTCTAAAAGAAAGCTAAGCAAAATTTGGAAACCTGAAAATTTAATTTTTACTTCTGTCAACTTCATTGTTTATATAGCGATCCCGGTTGTCCCTTTACTGTTCTGTTGTATTTCGGACTCGGTTCTGTGGAGTTGGTAGTTGTATCTATCTTGTTATCGTCATTTAATTCCATTTGTTTGAGTTATAGGATGTGTTGGGCATGTTTCGAACAGGTAGGTTGAACCTTGGTCTGAAATCTTGTTGCCAGGTTTTTGGTCGTTCCGCTCGAGCGGGCCTTGTTGCGCTTGAGCGGAGATTACACGCTCCCAGTTTTTTATGTCCCTGCAAAACTTCTGTAGGTGTGATTTTTACGCTCGAGCGGGTTTCTTTACGCTCGAGCGGTAACGCTAGAGCGGGTGCTGTGGCGCTTGAGCGGGTAGTACTTTTTGGTGTAAGTTCTGGGAGGGGGAAATCTACGCTCGAGCGGACTAGTTTTCGCGCTCGAGCGGATGTACTTTATTCTTGTGTCTTGGCGCTCGAGCGGGCCTTCTTGCGCTCGAGCGTACCTAGTTTTTTGTTCTTGACGCTCGAGCGTTGTGTTCTCCGCTCGAGCGGGGATGTCTTATATTAGTTGGCAGTTGGGCATTTTAAAATCACTTTTTACATTCTCTCTCTCTCTCTTACTTTCTAAAAAGCTATTTTGAGAGCTCCTCTCTCTAGAAACTCCCTTCTCTCTAGGGTTTGATCTAGTTAGAGTGTCTCTCTATCCTCCGGCCTTTGTAAAAAGTGTGTTGATCATCAAGGGCTTCGTGTTGATCCGAGAATCGCAGTGTTTGGAGCATTTTCATTTTCTTCTCCTTCTCCGTTTGAGCTCTAACTTCGAGGTAGGGATATCCTACTCTTACTCCTTCTCATGAGTTTTGTCTTTGAATTTTAGCATTTTGATGAGTTGGGGGTTATTGGATAATTTTGAGAAAGTTTGGGCCTTTGTGTAATTTTACAAAAGTTGGGGCTTTGTTTATATAAACTTGTATGCATGTTTGGCATAGAGAAATGAGATCAATATTGGTTTATTGGTAAAAATGGAACCTTGGGGTTGTGATATTAATTATGGAAAATGCTCTAATTACATTGATAAATTAATTGGGATAATTAATTTGAAGGGAAGAAGAATTAAATTGAGAATGTTAGAATTGGATGTGTATGGGATTAAAGGGTGTAGTTTGATTCGTTCATAACTCACCTAGTTGAAATGTTGAGTATATATCCATTTGATGCATTTATTTTCAGTATAGAAATAACTGCTTTGGGCTATCGGTGGAGGATAGTCTTGATTATTGTAGACATTGCATGATAATTAGGCAAACTAAAACTAATCGATTGAGTAAGCTATTGAGTATAGCAACTGGAATAATACATTAATTTTATGTATTGATTGAATGTATATGACCTATGTTTATATACATGTGTTGTGTGGGAGGAGATAGGGGATGTACTCCACGGTTTAGGGGAAGATAGGGGATGGACCTCTAAACCGAATTTTGTGTGACATTGATACAACACTACAATGTGTATCAAGTGTTGATTATGGGAGTGTTTGAATTGATTTGATATATCACTAAAATGTATATCGTTATCAATTGTAAAGTGTAGAAGTGATTCTATGTTATGTTGATACAGCACCGAAATGTGTATCTTTCGCAAAGTGTGGAAATGGTTTAAGTGTTATTGATACAGCATTAAAATGTGTATCCCTCAGGAATTTTGAAAGTGTTTTAAAAATGAGTCTTATTCTCATCAAGTTATTTGGCTGAGTTTTGAGCCTTGTTTTCAAACTCAAAGTTGAAAAAGAAATGAGAAATAAAATGTAACATGGACTTAATGTCATGAAATCGAAATGTGATATGTGTAGATGTATCTGTGTTGACCATCTATCAACTGCTAATCTTTTAGTCATTGTTCATGGCTGGTCTGGTGTATCTCTACTAGGCTGTGGCTCACCCTTTATGGGACATCATTTTCAGGTACAGGTAGCATGCCACCTCCAAGGACATAGCTTAGGAGGCTAGAGGCAGATTGACTGCTTGTTATTTTATTTTTTATTTTTTTGATGTGTTACATGTCACTACAAGAAAAAGCATTTTTGCCGACCACTTTTAGCTACCAAAACGAATTTAGTCGCCAAAAGTCACGGAATTGGCTACCAAAAATAATATTAGTCGGCAAAAGTCAACTTTTTAGCTACTAATTTTTTTTAGTAGGGGAATGTTGATTATTGGCTACTAAAAAAAATTTAGTAGCTAAAGATATTACAATTGGCGACTAAAACAATTTTTAGTAGCTAAACATATGATAATTGGCGACTAAATAAAAATTTAGTAGCCGTAGAGGTACCTTTAGCTACTAAATTATTTGGTAGCCGAATGAAAATAAAAAAATTAATTTTTAATCTTTCCCGACCAAACATTTGGTCGCCAAATGCCATGTTTCGGCGACAAAATTTTTTTTAGTCGCTGTATACCTACTTTCGGCTACTAAATTGTTTGGTAGCCGAATGAAAATAAAAAAATTAATTTTTAATCTTTCCCGACCAAACATTTGGTCGCCAAATGCCATGTTTCGGCGACAAAATTTTTTTTAGTCGCTGTATACCTACTTTCGGCTACTAAATTGTTTGGTAGCCGAATGAAAATAAAAAAATTAATTTTTAATCTTTCCCGACCAAACATTTGGTCGCCAAATGCCATGTTTCGGCGACAAAATTTTTTTTAGTCACTGTATACCTACTTTCGGCTACTAAATTGTTTGGTAGCCGAATGAAAATAAAAAAATTAATTTTTAATCTTTCCCGACCAAACATTTGGTCGCCAAATGCCATGTTTCGGCGACAAAATTTTTTTTAGTCGCTGTATACCTACTTTCGGCTACTAAATTGTTTGGTAGCCGAATGAAAATAAAAAAATTAATTTTTAATCTTTCCCGACCAAACTTTTGGTCGCCAAATGCCATGTTTCGGCGACAAACTTTTTTTTAGTCGCTGTATACCTACTTTTGGCTACTAATTGTTTGGTAGCCGAATGAAAATAAGAAAATTAATTATTTTTATTTTTATTTTTATTAAGAGGTTGTACACCCACCATCCAAAAATATTAATATCTTATTTTTTTTTATTATCTCAAAATATTAATTTTTTTTAAAAATTAATTATTAAAATAATATGAATTTCTGATTTTGTCCTTTTTTTAAATACATTAATAATACAAAAAGTACAATTATGACAATTGATATGTCTAAAAAAATATACTATCAAACGGTAATTTTGAAAAATTAATATTTTTAAAATGTAATAATTGTATTATAAAAAGAAATTAAATTCTGAAAATAGATTATTATTTTTAGATGGAAGAAGTAGTCGGCTTTCATTTGATGGTTGAACACATCTTGTAATAATTGGGCCCTCACGCGAAAGGTATGCTAAAATGGGCAACTTGTTATTGGCTGTTTGTCGATAGTTTTACATTGCAAAAATTTAAAGGCATAGTTACAGGTCAGTCTGATGAATTTAATTTTTAATAATAAATTTATTATTTTTAAAAAGTACAATTAAACTATTTATACTTTTTACATCATCATATTTCAAGAACACTAATAAATTAAGAATAAATCAAAATTCACAAATAAAAGACAAAATATCCCAATTATTTATCATTTTAATAAATTTTTCAATATTATTACCAGTAAACTTGTTATTGGCTGTTTGTCGTTCATCTCTCTTCTCTTTATGTCTCTCTCGCTCATCTCTCCTCTCTGTCTCTCTGTCTCTCTCATCCATCTCTCTTCTCTCTGTCTCTCTGTCTCTCTGTCTCTCTCGTCCATCTCTCTTTTCTCTATGTCTCTTTTCTGTCTCTCACTCTCACTCTTTATCTCTTTCTTTCTCTCTCTCTCTCTCTCTCTTTCTCTCTCCTCTATCTGTCTCTCACTCATTTCTGTCTCTCACCATCCATCTCTAGTACCACCTTCACCACTACTACAAACGCCATTCCACCCCCACCACTACTTCCACTATCGCCACTTCACCTCTACGACTACTATTACTACTATCATCACCACCACTCCACTACCACCACTACTACCATTACCTCTCTTTCACCCCTGCCACTCCATTTACACTACCACTACCACAACTTCACCACTAATCTCTTTCGCGAGGGCTAAGTGTGTAAAAAAAATTCACACTTTTTGCGAGGGCTAAGTGTATAAAAAAAATTCACTCATCATGGCTTATGAGTAAATAATACATATTTGTAAGACTTATTGATATTATTTCAGATTTTAAAATTTTTCTTAATTTTTTAATAATTAATTTTTTCAACTTTTTAAAATATTTAAAGCAAATTTGTTTATTTTTTAGATTCACTTAATTATTTTTTAGATTCACTTAATTTAGATATATATATTTTTTCAATTTGAGGGATTTATAAAAGTAATTGACGATTTAATGCTAATTGAACTAAAGGCCTAAGCTGGGGCTGTGCGTATATATTTTTTAGTTGTACGTTAATGATTTTGACTGCTAAGATATGCTTGAGAAAATGATTTTGACTGCTAGTTACAACTGAATAATAAATTAATTAAATCCACTTGACACATGATTTCTTCATCTGTCTTTATCTATGAGAAAATATACATATTGCATGTTCTAAAATTATAAAATATTGATTAGTGCCTAGTTAGTCATGCAGGAGTCCCAAAAAAAAAAAAACAAGGGTTGAGTTGGCTCATAATTTTTTGGAGAAAAAATTTTCCTTCTTTTTTTTTAATTTTCTTTCTTTCTTTTCTTTCTTATTATATATATATATATATATCTATCTATATAATAAGGGAGGAAGGTTTTTGAAAATATGTTAAAATGTATAAGAGATACATTTCATTTGAATGGTTGGGATGATTCCTAATCAATATCTAAGGGTGCAGATTAAATTTTTTCCCGCCCAAACACTCTCTACCCTCTCTCTCGCCCACGTCTGCCAAACACGTCTCTTAGAACTCTATCTCTCCACGTTCTCTCTCACGTTGGTGGATCTCGGTCAATGTGTTGTAGTACAGAGAAAGAAAGAGATGGGTGTTGTTGTGTTCACACACACTCTCTCTCTGTCTCTGGCTCTCTCATATCTCTCCGCTTTTTATCTCTCTTGTTCATCTTTCTTCTCTCTCTCTCTATGTCTCTTTCTCTATCTCTTGTTCATTTCTTTTTGTTGTCTTTCTCTCTCTATCTCTCTTTCTCTGTGTCTATCTCTCGCTCATCTTGTTTCTCTCTCTCTTTTTTTTCTCTCTCTCTGTCACTTATCACTCTTCTCGCTGGCTCTCTCTATCTCTCTTGCTTATCTTTATTCTCCCTCTCACTCTCTCTATATCTCTTGTTCATCTCTTTTTGCTGTCTTTCTCTCTCTCTGTCTCTTTGTCTATCTCTCGCTCATCTTGTTTATCTTTCTCTTTTTTTCTTTCTCTCTGTCTCTCTCTCTCTCTCACTCATTTCTCTTCTCTCTCAATCGTTCATTTCTCTCAATCACACTCATCTCTTTCTCTGAGCCCATTATTATTGAAAGAGGAAAAAGTCAAAAAATGAAATGGGTCTCTCTTTCTCTCTGTCTCTTACTCTCTATGTCTCTTACTCATTTCTCTTCTCTCTCTTTCACTCATCTCTCTTACTCATTTCTCTTCTCTATCTCTCTCATCTCTTTTCAAATATATATTTTTTCAAATATTTTTTTTCAATTATAATGTGTATAATTCCATCGTCATAAATAATACAAAAAATAAATATAAATATTTTAGGCCTAAACAAACATGCTTTTTAGTTTATGTTTTTAATTTTTTTTAAACATTTTGTTCAAACCAAACGCGTTTGTAATTTATATTTTTCTAAAAATAAACAAAAACCAATTTATAAAATTTATGGAAATTATTTTTCATTAAAATATTACTCCTACTTCTACCAAAGTAAAAAAATAAGAATAATTTTTTATTCATTAAAATAAAAATGAAACAAATAAATTTTCAACCTTTATAACTGGAAAAAATAAAGAAGCAAAAAAAATAAATTCATTAACTATAAAAAAAATTATTTTAACAAAAAATAATTTTTTTTTTTAAAAAAAGAATCATTTTGCTGTTTAAATATTACCAAAAAAACAAAAAAAATTTCCCGCTCGATTTTCCACCCCCTTTTTTCCATTCCCGCTCGGCTTCCCCCCTCCCCATCTCTTGAACCAAAATACCCAATCTGAAAAATTCACAGATTTTTCTCTCGCTTTCTGTCACTCTCGGTCTCTCTCTCTCTATTTTTTCATTTCTCACACTTGCTAGGGTTTTATATGTCCCCAATTGTCCTTCCTATATATCTGCCCCAAATAAATAAATATATATCGATCGCATTCAGTCACGCATTTCGTGACCAACCCAAATCGAGTTTCCCCAGTTTTCGAGTTCCCTTCGGAGCAATTACTGCGATTTCTGGTGGAATCTCGTATTACTACTACTTTTCTTCACCGAATTTGGTAATTTCTAATCTCAATTTCATTTGGGTTTGATTTTAACTTTATGGAAATGAAGTGTGTCGTTTTCTGAAAATGAATTCTTTGCAATTAGATGTTTGTATTGAGGGCTTTGAATGTTGGGTTTTGCTCAAAGTATGTGGATTGAAATATGTTGATGATTGTGGACTTGGGTTTTTTGGTAGTGTTAATATTGAAAAAATATTCATCATAAGTCATCAAACCTGAGTATGTATATAGAATTTAAGAATTATGTATTAGGGGTATTAAAAGTGTTCGAATTTACCTGATTGAAGTGCGTAGTTTGAATTATGTTGGTACATTTGGATGTGAACATGTGTATAATCATCAGTTAAAGGCTTATGGCAATATGGAATTTGAGTGTAATTGCATTTGGAAATTAGACTTTTGGATATTCTGAATAATGCTATAGTTATTATGGAAATTGACATTGGAATTTGGTAATTTTCTAATCTCAATATCACATGGGTTTGATTTCCCCAGCCCTCAATCCAAATAAGTGGCTTGAGTTTAAGCTGCAAGACAGAGCAAAGGTCAGCCACAATACTCACTTATTCAGGTCATCCTCTTGTCACCATTATTCTTCAGATGTATTTTGGTTTTAAATTACTTGCATACTTGTTGATCAATGAAACCATGTTATATTTAAAGTAGTTTTGTCATATTTTCAGCTGCACTATCAGCTGCCTATTTAATCTGTAAATTTCAGTGATGCTTTTAGTCAGCTGATCATGGCTATATGATTATTAAAACAGAAGGGTGAAAACACTGTAAGTTGAATCCAGATGTAATTCATGGGAAGAGTGCAATCTTGTGTCATTACTTTGTGGTGTGGTTACCTAACCGATTTGTTTATTTTATTTTTGTTACATAGGATACTGAGAAATTGCTTAATTACTGGCCCAATCCCAGATTACATTGGTGAATTGTCTGATCTCAAAATTTTGTAAGTTCATTCTAATTGGCTTTCTTACAGAGATTCATGGTCTCTTGATTTTAAGTTAATATTGATTTGATATCTCTAAACATAGATGTTCAATGTCTACTGTTATTCATCTATACCTCTTACCCCTTTTGTGCATACCAAAATTATTCTTCGGATTTTATGAAACAAACTTTCTTTAAGATTTGTTGTGTAGGATCTGTTTGAGTCCTAGAAATTATTGGGGAGCAAAGTGGATGTAAATTAGATCGCATTAAAGTCATCTGCGAGGTGTGGGCATGATGCTGTACATGAATTTGATAGGACATAGGCACATATTAAGTCACATCTTAAAAAAGAGAAATTGGGACATGACAGGGACAGGTATATGTGAAACAATATTCAGTAATATGCTTGCAACAGTTGTTGAAGGGTATGTTCTAAGATTTTTTTTTTTTGTTTTGTTTATTTATAATATATGTTTTTAAATAAAATAATAAAATTGAATACTTCCATACAGAGGAAAGGAAATATTCATGTAGTAGTTTAAATGAATGCTTTATTGTTTATTACAAAAATAGATATGCTTTCTGCCTGGATAAAAGACATTACAAGGCCTGGTGCATGATTACATGTCAATGAATTTGATGTAAGAAGTTCATGTAACCAAGTTAAAAAAGAACGATATTTAAATTGATTTTTTTTACGTCTTGGGAATAAATAAATGAACTTCAATTATTATGGCAGCAAAAAAGAAAAAAAAAAGAGAACAAACTCTTCACGTGCAAAGTATAAAAGTGAATCCCCCTTTTCCCCCTTTATATCTTGAATAAGGTACCACACCCAAAAGGTTCAAAGAATAAAAATAAACAGGGAATGATTACTTTTTTTTTTTTTTTTGATCGGTGAAAGTTAGTTGTTAGTTGTTAGATTAGTACCTACAGGAGTTGGTCTCCCCACCCATTGTAAAGCACCCCCTAGAGAGAGTTGAACCCATGACCTCCCCCTAGAGACCAAGCCCTTAGGAAAGTCGTAGTGGCCAACTAGGTTACACCTAGTTAATTAATAGGGAATGATTCCTTAAGCCACACAAATAGACTTTCAAGAGCCATGGGGCATCCCTTTGGGCTAGAAATCTGAAGCTCCTTCCCCTCAAAAAGATCTCTCTCTCTCTCAACACACCACATATCACACAAAATAACATAACCTTCCATTCCCTCCTCTCACTTATACACTAGTATTTGATGACGTTATTTTTAATTCTTTTTTTTTTTCTTCTAAAGAAGACCTTTTCCAATTTATAATTTTATAACCCCTTGTATTTGCATAATGATAGCTATATATATATGCATTGTTAATGCTATGAAAAAAAAAAAACTCATTCTATTTGTAATAATGATAGCTATATTCATTGTTAATGCTATGAAAAATCCTTATTCCTAATTTCTAACTACTTATTGAACCATCTCTCTTTTTTCTTTTTAATTTGTTAAATAAGCTCTTTTAATATAGTTTCTAACATCAAGTTGTTCGAGAAACACCATACATTTTTTTACATGCACAGAGTCTGCTTTGTCCCCTGCTATGCTATCTTGAATGCTTGGAAGTTTTGGCCTGTCAAGGTGTTCATGCTTTATAGTATGCATGTATGCAAATGTTCATATTGTTAATCTGGTGCTTTCAATTAGAACCACTACATCACTCATCACTTCCATCGGTGTGGATGCCCTTAGAATAATTCAAATATTGTACACATTTGAAGATATAAGCCTTTAAAATTTTTAGTTACATGCAGTTTGAAGATATTAGATATGGACTAAAATGTTGCTGCTCTTTAGTTAGTTAGTATGAAATTTGGGTAATATAAATTGTTCCTGTTTTACTAGGTTGTCTTTTGTCATTTAATTGAGGCTACCATGTACTGAAACTAACAATTATCATTCTCTAATATCTGCCTGGTAGAAATCCAAATGTATTTCTTTTCTTCTGAGAAATGTGAAAGATGAAGTTTTTCTTAATGAGTTTCTGTAGTTCTTAGTTATGGATAATCCTGTTGCCAACAGCAGGGAAGAAATGTTAATTTGGATTTGTCTTGTCTTGAGTTATTTGCAGAATCCAAACAAGAATTTAATGGCAATTACTCAGTTCAGGTGTATACTGTGCAAGCTTGCATTCCAAAGTACCCAGCAGCACTTTGGAATGCTGAATTTGTGCAGGCAGAAGAACTCTTGAGGCAGCCTTCCA
This sequence comes from Camellia sinensis, assembly GCF_055761805.1. NCBI lineage: Eukaryota > Viridiplantae > Streptophyta > Magnoliopsida > Ericales > Theaceae > Camellia > Camellia sinensis. Next base: position 93,417,523 of record NC_138965.1, read on the forward strand.
CAATTGATAATTGCTTGTGAGATAACAGGTATAGTTCTTCCATTTTGAGTTCATCAATTTAGTGTAGGGTGTTGGGTTGGTGCTTTTTGATGATTATGTTGATGGCATGGCAATGGCTTTACATTTTTAGTGATGAGGACTGTTATTTCATGTAGAATATTTAAATGTTGCTCATTAATTTTTTTTGACGAAATTGATTATTGTTGGAGAGTTTTTATCAATATTATTTGTAGAAGAAAAAAAATATTAGAAGCATGTATCCAGTTCCTACAGTGAAATTATGTCAGAGAGGCAAATTTGGGCTTCTAAGGAGACTATGAAGTCTTGAGCTGTGCATGTATATATTTCATACTTTATTAGGCCTCTACACTTGGTGATTGATTGCATATTTGGGTTACCGATAACACTGTCACTGAATTAAAATTTGTGGCAAGTGTGGATCTTAGTGGAGCTGCCCTACATGTCCATTAGTAAATCAAAAATCAATTCTTTCCACTCTGTACTTTTTCTATTTGTATATGTATATTATTCCTTGTTACTTAGTAAACATTGATGCAGCAGATGTTGATAATGAATTGGCAGTTGCTTGGGACCACTTCATTAATGAGTTTTGTGCTGCTTAGATTTTTTGTCCACTTTTAGCTTTGTTGGTTTTACCTATTGTTGTGCGAGGGGTAGACTCATTGGAGTATGTCATTATGGAGAGAAACAAGTTGGTCCTTATGCATTGGAGTATGTCATCGTTTTTCTTACAAGAATTAATTTTTTACTTTGTCAGGAAAGAAGAAGAAAAAGAAGAATGGTCATGTTTTAATGTTTTATTCATAATGTTTTAATGGTCATTTTTTTCTTTTGGGAGCCATAAAATGGAGGGTTGGGATTCATGTTAAAAGGAATTTGAAAATCAAAATGTGTGATTTACCTAATGATGATTAAGGGAAACTAAGGAAATATATGCCACTCTAGGTTTGGCCCAATCTGGACACATTGAAGTATTGCTAAAGTTTTGTTCATTTTTTTACCTTTCAGGTCACTTTGGGTATATAGAATTACCAATTCCAGTATATCATCCTTCCCATGTGAGCGAACTGAAGCGGTTGTTGAGCCTGGTTTGCTTTAAGTGCTTGAAGTTCAGAAGTGGGAAGGTAATGGATATATTTATAGAAGGCTCCACGTAAAATCTATTTGTCATAAGTAATTAAATCCTTTTGCTTTCTTGATTGAGAGGGTAGCAGATTATTGTGTTATGTTATGGTAAGAATTTGAAGCTCTCGGTGATTATAGATCATTCTGCCATAATATATCCTATATTTGATTATTTAATAAAGGAAGTTGGTAGACATTTGAGTGTGGTCACATATGTGGTGGCCCTTTTCTAAAAGTGTTGTGTGAATATCATTATTTTTCTATTGTTTCTCTGAGACATTTAATTTTATAAATTGTTTCTCTCTCCTTATTTTAACTAAAATGTAGAGTTAATTTGTGGAACTGATATCTCAACATAGAAGTGTTATATGTAAGAATATCTATGTCATTAACAGGGAAAGCTTTTAACCCTTCTTAACATTTTATAGGCACCCAACTAATGAATTTTATTTTTTTTTTCAGATGATTTTGGACATACAAATGTGGATATATAATTTTTTGACAATTACGGGAGGGCATTGTTTTTATACCTCTATTTGTATATATAGTGGTTCGAACAAATTAATTTGGTTATTCATGTATTATGTATGGATTTAAATTATTGACGTTGGATTAGACTTGGAGTGTATGAAATTTGTATGGATTATGTATGGATTATTGACCCTAATATATTTTAGTATTGATGGATTATATTGTTTATACAGGGTACAGGTTGTAATTTAAATTATTGACGTTGGTTATTCATGTATTATGTATGGATTTAAATCATGGTTATTCATGTATTATGTTGAATGCTTTAATGGTTGATAATATATTTTAGTGTTGATGGATTATATTGTTTATACAGGGTACATGTAATAAAAATGAATACAGGTTGTTTACAAATTTTTTTTTTTTTTAAAAAAAAGAATAGAAAATTATTTGGCCACCAAATGTTTTGGTAGCCAAATAGGTAATCAAAAGTTTTGGCTACTAATAATTTAGTAGCAAAAACATAATCCAAAACGTTTTTGCCACAAAATAATTAGTAGCTAAAAAAATTGAGAATAAGAGAAATAAACTATTAGCTACTAAATTTTTTAGTCACGGAAAAAAGGGTATCATTTGGCAACTAAAACTTTTGGTGACAAAAAGTAAAGAAATGAATCTTAATAGGTTTTTGGCTACGAATAGTTTTAGTCGGCAAAAGTCACCACACCTAAGGTAGAACTTTTAGTGACTAAATGGTTAGTAGCCAAAAGTTTAATAAAATAAAAAATAATATTTTTGGCGACTAAATTCTTAGTCCCTAAATGTAGTAATGTTGTGACTAAAACTTATTCCCGACAAAAAGTTTTAGTCGCTGAAAATTTAATTTATTTTATTTGAACACTTTTGGCGACTAAATATTTAGTCGCCAAAAGATACCCTTTCCCGACTACTCAGAGTTTGGTAGCCGAATGTTCACTTTTGGCGACTAATATTTTAGTCGCCAAAAGATAACCTTTGCCGACTAACCAGAGTTTAGTAGCCAAAACGTTCACTTTCAGCGACCAAAAATAGTTTAGTCGCCAATACTATCGCCGACAGGCTATAGGCGACGACTTTGGCGACAAAAAAAATTAGTCGCTAATTTGTTTCGGTGACCAAAAATGGGGCTTTTGGCGACCAATATTTTGGTCGCCAAAAGTGGCATTTCCTGTAGTGTGTAAATTCAAGCCAAGGGCTTAATATGTATTGAGTTAGCACTCTTCTTTTTGTAACCAAGTATTAACTTGGAAAGCTGTAAGCCCGTAGGGCATTTGCTTTTGTTGTTAACATGTAATACTTTTGTAAGAACTGTTCTGATTTAATGGAAAGGTGGTTGGTTTCTTTGTATCAATGCATGTCTAATGAGATGGGTTTTATTTATTATTTTGAGGGCGTTACAGTTTAATAATATATCTTTCATCTTTTTTACATCAAGTAAAGGATTTGCAATTTCAAGTAAATCAAAACTATCTAATAAATTAAACGTATCTCCATTAATGTCATGTAGCTTGGTGTACCCAAGAAATATCCACAGAGTACCCAACTGTCAAAGAATTTATAAAAAGTACCTAGTGCGTATTTCGAGTATCCAATATGCATGCAGCCTTATCGGTATGCATACTAGTACCCAGTATGAGTATGGCAACATTTTTGGAGTATCCATACTTTATAGCCAGTGATATCTCACTCGATATAACTTTCCAAAGACCTTACTTAAGAGTCATAGCTTGTATTAAGCTAGACTTGAATCTACCTCGGTGACTCCCTTACTCTTAGCCACCAAACCACTAGATTCCTAATTTCCCGGTTTTAGGTCACAACAAGTGTAGACACCCCAATTTTGGTCAGCCTTAAGATTCGGGCACTCTACCCAAAGCTCCTGATGAAGATACCAAAAGTCACTCCAAGCAACAAGCAAGGAATAGAGAGAGAACGAAATCTTTCCTACACCCATTTTTGGCCAAAATGCACCTCAAACCTATTTTTGAAATGTTGTTGAGGCAATTGGTATATTTTCATTCATTTTGGCCCTTTTAGGCAATGTATTTCCAAAAACGTGATTGACTCGCTTTTCAAAATAGTTAGCCCAAAAAGTTAGAATGAATGAGAAAACAGGAGAAACCTTTCAAGAAAATCAGCTGGATAATCTTTGCTTGGCCGGACAACTTTTCTGCAAACACACCGAATAATTTTAGCTTATGGATGCGTGCCCGGATCTTTTCTACTCAACGCGCTGAACAACTTTGATCCATGGATGCGTCTCTGTGTCTTTTATGCCTTCACCGGAGCATTTTTCTGAGAACATGCACCGGATTACTTCATTTTGGCCAGACAAATCTTATTTGACACAACTTGCTTTGACATCAGCCAAGCAACTTTCTTTTGATGCATCGCAAGGATCTCGGAATATGCTATTCGAATCCATGGGATCTAGAGGCATATTCCAAGCCCCAAATGCCTATAAAATCACTCCTACTCTTAAGGGAAAAGGATTCTAAAATTTTAATCAACTTCCCCAATCCCTAATCCTCTAATTACTTTTTCTAATACTTAATCAAATACACTGAGTGTAAGAGAGAGAGAGAGAGAGAGAGAGAGAGAGAGAGAGAGAGAGTTTGGTGAGAATTTTGGACTACTTTCTACATACCTTTGCTTGGATGATTTAGAGTTAGAAGACCTCTATTGATCACGGGGATCTTAGATTAGAGCTTGTGATCAATTTGGGCCCTATCTCTGCTTGTTTAGAAGTAATCCCTACTTCCATTCTAGTATTCTCATTCTAAATTTGTCTCTACTCTTTTTCTTGATTCCATTTTAAAGATCATTGGGATTGTTGATTGAATTGCTGCTAGCTCAGTTGGTTTCTCTTTTTTCCCCTATTTCTGTAGTTAGTGAAGGCTTGTATAGTGGCTTTGGCCAAACCCAAATTGCTTTCTTTTTGATTTTATGGGTTAGAAACCCAGACACGGTTTCTTCTATGAGGGGGGATAGATTATCTCTTCCCGAACCTATTTAATATGGATTTGGGTGGTTCATGCTCCTTTTTATGAGTAGGAGGTTGAGAATCTTCCTCATCTTATTAGAGTTTTTGCCCTTTTTTTACCATTTTTGCTCATTTTTATGATGTAGAAGCCCGGATATGGCGTCCTTTGCAAGAATAAGTTGGATCTCCCTTCTCACAACCATTTCTTATGGATTTTGGTGGTTTATACTCATTCTCTTGTAAGAGGGACAGAACCTCCCGATCCTCGTCAGAGTTTCCTTTATTTTTGTCTTATTATTTTCTTAGCTCATTATACTATCATGTGCGTTGGAATGGGTTTCTCTTCTCCTTACTGTAGACACCCTATTTTTTACCACTCTTAAGACTTCGGCGCCACTGATTGATCACCCGATGATGAATTTATATGCTTGTCAAATGTTTGATTTCCTCAACAGGAAGCCTCGATTTTGAGCCTCAAAAGCCTACAAACCTTACACTATTTTTGGACCAAAACAACAGTTTTTTCCAAGCTTGACCAAGCTTGACCACCCATAGGCTTGCAGGCCACTTAATGGCCGGCCGGCCGGCCAGAAGTGAGTGTACAGCCGTCTTCTTAGTGGCCGGTCAGCCACTTGTGTCAATAAAACTAGATATTTTTGCCAGCTGTGCCAGCGGTCTTCACAGGTGCATACACTGCACCAGCTGTTTCTGTATTGATATTTTTGAGAGCCTAACATAATTTTCTATATATACTTAACCTCCTCTCATAAAATGAGGTTAGAAAATTTTGGAAAAGGAAAATTCTTGAAAAAATCTCTTTCTCTCTCTCTCTCTCTCTCTCTCTCTCTCTTCCTTATCACCTATACATACCTTACCTAGACTTCCTAAACCAGATTTTTAGGGCTCTTTGCTGAGGTTGTTGAGCTTAAATATTAGCTCTTGGGGGTGTGAAATTGTTGGTTTATAACTCAAAGGGTCATTCCTCTTCAAGATGTATAACTCTTGGCTCTTTTACACAATTTCTTTCCTATCTTTTTTTCCTATTTTTGGGCTCTTTTTCAACTGTGTTTATGGGTTGAAACTTGTGGTTAAAAGCTATCAAAGGTAGAGGGGTTAACTACACTTCTTTCAACCTTACTTCCTAAGCTTTTACCCTTGTGTTTTCCATCTTTTCATCAACTTTTTTTTGAACTTTTTTCCATTGATTTTTAGAGGTTTTCAAAGGCTAAAAATGTCTCCCAAAAAGGGAGGGGTTAGCCACCCCATCTTTTGGCTTTGTTTGCTAGCTTAGTTGCTCCATCATTTTAGCTTACTTTTTAGCTTTTTTTACTTTAATTCTAGCATTGTTTTGAGCTAATTTATGACTTTTTTTATGCGTTAGTTTCATTTATGCTTTGTATAGAATGCTTCTAGTGTAATGGTTCTCATAGGCTTAGTGTTTTAGGCATTAGACACCAACCTATTTCAGTTGATAGCATTTATTTAATGTTTTTCATACTTGCGTTCATGGCATAATCACCTCTGCACCCTCCTTCCTTTCTTGATTTTTGTTGTTTTGAGAGTTGCCTCAAAACGAGTGTTGTTTAAGCTTGAGGAAGAGACCATGTGCTTAATGGTTTAACCTCTTTGGAAGTTCATTACCAAAGGCATGACCTCTCTCTCATGCCCAAAACAACCCTTTATTTGACACTTCTCTCCATTAGTGGGCTTAATGTTCATTTTGGACTAAAATGACTAATGAAAGGAAAGGTAATTAAGAGAGGTAATAAAATTGGGCTAAGAGGTAACAAGATAATAAAACAGTTTGGGGATTCAATCGGACGTAAATTGAACCCTTTGACTTTTGGGCCATTTTATACTCTCGTGTGATGATAATGGTTCAAAATATCAAGTCAACCACTTCCCTTGATCAATATCATGATAGGGAGAGGTTTTTGTTGGTCTTTTAGCTTCATTTATTAAGCTTTTTTCCCTTGATTCATAAGTCATCACGCAATGAATTTACATCTATTGATGGCTCGTGAATCAAGCATACCCCCTATTTGATCTGTTTGATGATAAAGAGAGGTAGGATGGATAAACATCCCCTGAAAATACTCTGTTTGTGCTCTATTTCATATCTGTTATAGCAGGGCAGTACCAAACATTAACGGTTGGCCAGCCACCTTTACTGTACGGCCAACCACTTCTTTTGGCCGACCGGCCACCATTTTCATCCAGGCAGTGTTATTTTTCCTATAGAATAGAGTAGATGATAAGGTAAAACAGTGCATTTCTCTGACCGCAAAACAGAAGTATTTTGGCAGTCAAACAGAGAGCATTTTCAAGTGAAAATCCGCATGCATGCATGAGTCATTCCTCCCTTCTCAAGGCCCGTTAAAATTGTGTTCACTAGTAGTGTATTGCAATTAATTAGCTAGTTAGAATAGTTAGTTAATTCGTGTTGTAAAGGGATTAATTAGTTAGAGTAGTTCATTTTCCTTTGTAATTAATTCATTAGATTAATTAGATAGCTATTTATTTTTGTATTGTAATAATTAACTAGTGTAGTTAATTTATTTTATTTGGTTTGTAATAGCTAGCTAATTCGTAGCTTAATTAGCTAGGACATTCATTCGGACCCTCCTGCGCGAGGGCAAAAATGTAACAATGTATATGTCTTCGAATCCCCATTTCTTTCTCCTTTTTATTTACTTGCTTATGATGGATAGTATAAAGCATCATGTTTCTCTTAGCATTCTCCATGATTTGCATGCATTCGTCTCGCATGCATAAGGTTCGGTTTATCATTCTAATGACATTGTCCTTTATTAATTACTTGACTACTTGCTCCACCACATGCTATCAAAGTGATTTACATGACATACTAGACAACCGAACCTATTAGTTGCATTTTTGCATGTTTTGCATTAGTCATTTTGCATCATTAGGAGCATGCATTTCTTCTAATTATTTCATCTTCTTTGGCTTGCCTCAGAGTACTAGGTGAGCATTTTGTGCTTTAGCATATTGCATATATGTGATTGATAACACATCGAGCATGTTTTCCATGAGGCTAAGTGTACCTGATTGAATACTGGTAGATGAAGACTAATTGCTTAAATTGGAATGATTTGATTAATGCATATATGAGATCACTTTTTCAAGTGATACATATTCAAAACCACTTTTCAAACTAAATATGAAATCAAAGCGTTCCAACATTTGTGAATTGGTTTATACTTGTGTGCATCATATAGTAAAGATAGCATAATAACCAGAACAAGAGCGTATAATGTAAATAAAAATCACATCATGATTAGTAGAGGCCGATCTTTGATTGGGTGAGTGGGGTGCTCAATTCATTACCTTTCCCTCTCATACCTAAGTTCCCGAGCCAAGACACTTTGGTGGTGACAGATAAGTGGCCTTTGGCACGAGTCTCGGGTTTCCCAAATTTCTCAAAAATATTTAGGTGGCGACTCTATAATCTGGCAAAGTAGTTTATTTTTGACATTTTTGATTCAAAATCGATTTTCCAAAAAAATTGCTGGATTTGGACTCATTTGTGTTTATCTATTTCACATTGCACTTGTGGAATCAGATTTAGAACTACGGGAGTCCTAACTATAGGGCTATCGTATCCGAAATGAGCACGAAAAGCAAGCTACACTTACTCTAACTCACTATTCTTTTGCTCTTTAGCTTAAACTCGCTTTTATCACCTTCATAACCACATGATTAATGTATGAGCATGCATTTGGGCTTGGACCATTATTTTCAGTTTAATTATGTGGTGTGAACTTTGTTGTTTCTTATGCCATCTTGATAATGTCCAAAGCCCCCAGGGTTGATCGTGTGTGGATTTTTGCATTTAGATATCACATCTAGGATCATGCAATCTTTTACTTAGATTATTTTCCATTTTCTCTTGGCTAGAGTACTATGTGAGCTTCTCTAATCTCTTCTATGCATATCATTTAGTTTAGCATCTAGAATCATGCATTGTTTTCTAACCCTTTATGCTCTTGGCATGGTACGACGGAGTACTAGGTGAGATTCTTTTATCTTTGCATCTTGTTTGTGATTTCCTCTTATTATGTCCAGTATGCTACCATGAGGCTATGTACTTTTTTGCTATATCTCTATGACTGCTCATTGTATAGAGGTCTCACTGCCTAAGTTGGAATAGTTTCGATCTCCTTGCATGACGAATTTCTTGATTTTTCATGAGATTTCTACTTTCCAAATTCTTTTCAAAATAGCGAGAGATTAGAACATTCCAAAGTAGGTAATTTGGTCTATATTTATCTGCTCCACATAGTAAAGACAGCAACAATAAATGGGTTATGTGATCATATCGTATTAATAATTCTCATATCATAGACTAGTAGAGATCGATCTTTGATCAGGTGAGCGAGAGTGCTCAATTCATGACCTTTCCCCCTCATACTTAAGTTTCCGAGCCGAGACACTTTGGTTACGATGGATCATGGCTTTTTAGCAAAAGTCATGGGTTTTCTAGCTTTTTTAAAAGATTAGGTGGCAACTTTGAGTCTGGTGATGTAGACTATTTTTGGCATATCTTATGATTAATGTATTTTTCTATAGATTTGCCAAATTTAGACTCTTATTTCGTTCCCCATTGCACTCATGGAACCAGATCGAGGATATAGACTGTCGGGCGGGCTTGGACGCCCCCCTCCCCTCGGTTCGGGAGATCCCATAGCAAGGCCTTAGCTTAGTCAGGCTTTGCCTCATCGAAAGTCTTAGAGGTTCCCTTGGTCTTGCATTGCAACCGAGGCAGGTCATTAGCTTGGGCAAATGAAAAGAATGTCCTTGCTTTCAAGCTTCTCTTAATCCATTTTCGCGGGAGTCATGATTTTAACTTGAAGCGGTATTTTCTAGTATCTTTGGGTCTACTATTAGCTTTAACCAATGATCTCCCTCTAAGGCTGCAATCACCTCAAGAAGTCTCAAATAGTTGTGCCAGGGCGGCGCCTCAGATAGTCTTCCCTTAAGGGTGGCGTCTCAGATAGTTGTGTCCTTAGAGGCGGCGACGCAACTAGTCTTCCCGTGGGAGCGGTGCCTCAGTGAGTCTTACCTCAGGTCGTGGTGCCGCAATGGGTCTTACCTTAGGTAGTTGTGCTTCAATTACTTCTACCGCATGGTAGTCTTTTCAGATCCAATAATTGGACCCTATTTGGTTCTTTGCCAACCCATTTCCCTTAGGGTTTTGCCCATACTTCTTTTATTAAAAGTATTTCTCCTACTGAGGCTACTTTGGCAGTAAATTCAAAGTTTGAATTTCATCCCTCTACACTATGTAGGCCTTATTGAAGATATAACTTTTGATCAATAATATTCATATTTTCAATTCGTTATGAATTCAAGATTCCATTTTCTCATTAGAGAGCTCCAATCATCTACTAACGACATCCAGTCTGTGTGTATTTCACTACGTCACACTCTACCCTTATGTTCACCAAGTCTTTCACTCATCTATTTGTATTGTCAAAGAAAATTTAAATAATAATAATAAATAAATAACTGAAAATAAGCAAAGAAAACAAAAAACAAAATTCTGTTCCATGCCATTTAATCCAAGTATGGAAACTATATAATAAAGAAACCATATTAGTGAAGTAGTCAATGGAATGAAGGGTCCAAATCACAGCATTTTTTTGGGAACGATGATAACAATGCTTTTATTATCATTTTTGCGGGCATGTAATCTTTTCTCCTTAAAATTTTTATCCGTTGTCTTAATGTACTCTTAATCAAAATAATCATAGCTCGAGATCAGGGCCAACCCTGTGATAGGGTTTAACGCTTAAGTAAATTATTATAATAAAGATGGAATGGAATGATATCATTCCATCATTCCATCATTATCTCTATTATCATGTTTGGTTTATTAAGAAAATAATAAAAAATACATTATAAAAGAAATTATTATTCATCATTGTAAGTCAATGACCATTCCGTAGAGCGACTAAGGAATGAACATTTCATTTTATTTTACTTTCAACATAACATTATTGTATCAGTAATTCAATGATAAAGTTTTGTCGAAACAATTAAAAAAGGACGAATTATACTAACAGTCCCTATAATTTGAGGTTCGTATTACTTTAGTCCTTGAATTTTTAATTGTGACACATTTGATCTTGAATTTTGAATCTTGTTCTAAATAAGGACAATTGAAAATACCATTGCTTAATTTCAAGGGCAAAATTGTCAATTTGATAAAATACACACTAATTTGACAAAATAAATGTCAAAAAAATATTTTTAAAATTTTAAAAATTATTTCCACCCGCCAAAGATAAAATTATGTAAAATTAATAAATCTTTTAGGCATTTTTTTATTCATTTTTACCAAATTAATTTTTATTATGTATTTGGATGATGATCATGTAATGGGTGATTGTTTTTATTTTCATTAAATTAGTTTCTATTTTTTCAAAAGTCAAACATAAAGACAACTTCGATATCATTATGAAACCAATCCCTTAAATCAAAAAATCTAAAACTAAAAACATTTCATATATTAAATATATCGATTACACTTTAAAATCTTAACAACCACTCATTACATGATCATTATCCAAACACATAATAAAAATTAATTTGGTAAAAATAAATAAATGTCTAAAAGATTTATCAATTTTACATAATTTTATCTTTGGTGGATATAAATAATTTTTAAAAATTTAAAAATATTTTTTTGTCATTTATTTTGTCAAATTAGTGTATATTTTATCAAATTAACGATTTTGCCCTTGAAATTAAACAATGATATCTTCAATTGTCCTTATTTGGAACAAGATTCAAGATTCAAAATTTAAGATCAAATATGTCACAATTGAAAAGTCAGGGACTAAAGTGACACGAACCTCAAATTATAGAGACTGTTAGTGTAATTCGCCCATTAAAAAATTAATTGAAGTGATAAATTATTTAAAAGCAATGAATGTTCGCTTTCTTTATTTTATTTTATTTTTTTATCGGTAAAAAAAAGAATTTTATTGATGAAAAGCGAAGTACAAAGTACAAAATAATGAATGTCTGCTTATTAAATGCATTAATTATATATATAAATATTGTTGACTTTGCCAACTATAATTGTCCACGAAAAATAAAATTTCCAAAGTTGAAGTATATCAAATCTTATATTCCGTCAATCATATCATAAGATTGATTGAATAATTTAGTTATCACAATAAAATTAATAAATTAACTATGGTGGTGTTTTACAAAGATAAAAATTAAAAATTAAAAACTGAAAATTAAGTATTGAAAATTTAATGTTGAAATTAATAAGCTGAAAAACTGTTAGATAAAAATTTAAGTGCTAAATTAAAACAAATTGTTCAATATATATAAAATTAAATTTAAAATTTATTATTTTCAAATTGTATCTTCTAATTTTCATATTGTGATGGTGGGTTAGTGATGGTGGAGGAAGTGACCACGTTAGCTACGACTTCAATGGCAATGGTGGTGGAGATAGAGGAACAATGGTTGTGGGAATGGTGCAAGGGTGATATCGTGAAGATAAAAAAAAAGGGTTGTGGTGGTGTAGACACCCCATTTTTGACCGACCTTGAGACTCAGACGTTACCAGTTGAGCGCTTGGTGATATTGCATAATGTGCTCGTTCAGAAGTTTCAGAGTCTTGGCTGTGAGCCTTGCCTCCGGATTTTCGAACCTTCTTCTGTGCCTTGTCTCGGTTTGCGAACTAGGCTCGGTTTTCTCTGTTTATTTTCCTGAGGGGAGGGAGAGGTCCCGTGGACCATCTCTCAGTGGCTGTGGGCTACGTTTTGTGGCTGTAGGCCATTTTGCCCATTTCGGAGCCCGGTTCTCGGTTTTCGGAGCCGTCAGGCCGTGTGCCTCGATTCGGGACCGCTTAACCATCTCCTATTGCTCCGGTTTTTGGTGTACTTCCTATTTACTCCCTTTTGAGGGACACTGAGGTCTGAGAGGCCCACTTCGTGGTTGAGTGCCACTTTCGATGCTTAACAGGCAGTTTTCGGGGCCCCGAACTGCGCGTTCTGGCCCCCAAACATTCGTTTTGCATCGGTTTTCGCTCATTTTTGGCAGGTACCTCTGTTTCATCACCAGGAAGGCCGTAGAAGGGTGGGAGGCCAGCAATTGTTTCAGCAACCAGTTAGATATCCTCCGGCGCCCTCCGACGCCCGTTTTTCTCACTTCCGAGCCAATGTTGAACACCCTTGGGCCATTTTCTTGAACTTTTAACCACATATTTGTGATGTACACACATGAGAGGACACCAAAAGTTGGTGGCCGGCCAGTAATTCCACCTGACCCTTTTGAACCCTTCCTAAAAATGGCCTATTCTCTCTCCTGTTTTACAATTGACAAATTTGAACCACAGGGTTGTGTTGAGGGCACTTGGGAGGACACCAATCTGTGGTGGCCGGCCATTAATCTCACCTGACCTTTTTGACCCTTGGCCGGCCGGCCATGGGGGGTGGCCAGCCGGCCACCTGAAGCTCCAAAAACTAGCCGGCCATGATCCTTACAATGTGTACATTACAGCTGTACACTTTTTTTCCCCCAAAAACCTGTATCCGGGGAGACAATTTTTGGGGGTAAACTTGGCTTGTTTTCCCCCCACTTTTTCCCTCCATTTCTCCCCCTCTTTGGTCCATATACTTGGCTGGCCAGCTCTGTCAAAAGGGTTAGAAAAAATTCCCTCAAGCCCTTTGCATTGGATCTCTCTCCCTCTCCATCTCCAAGCTTCCATCCTTCCAACCCTACACCATTTTACACTACACCACCAAGCCCCACCCTTCCCTCCTTCATTCCAGCAGCTGGAGGCTATTCTTCAAAGCCTAAGGAGACACAAACTCAATCCAAGAAGCTATCAAAGACTTGTCTCCAAGGGTAAGTACCAATTCCCTCTTTTTGAGCTTAATTTTGCAGCATTTTTTTAGCTATTTTGCTTGCTGTTTTGAGCTCCGACAAAAACTGAAAGTACCCTTTATTTGAGCTCCATTTCATGTTTCATTAAGGGAATTTTGGCATTTGAGGTCCCTATCTTGCACTTGCTTCATTATTCCTCTTAAATACCGTTATCTTGCATAATATTTTTGGCCTATGTGTGATCTGTTTTGGAGTATGATGTAAACTGTAGATAGGCTTATTTTGAGCCCTTTTTCAATATTGAAGAAGGGCTCATCACTGTTTGGGACCTCCATGTGCCACTTGTCATTATACCCCTCTCTGGTCCCCATTTTTGCATGATTTGGCAGCCCATTGTGCTTCTGTTTTTGGGTTCTTTTCAGAACTAAAAATAGTCTTATTTGGCCCATTATTCATGTTTCATTAAGGGCCTTTCATGGTTTGAGGCATCTTTTATACACTTCATGTTATATCTCTCTTTTGGGCCTCATTTTGCATAGCATTTTGGACATATTTGTGTACTGTTTTGGGTCCGGCCATAAACTGTAAAATGCTTTATTTTTGGCCCCTCTTCAACATTGTTGAAGGGCCCCTTTGTGTTTAAGGCCAGAAACCAGTACTTGCTTCTTTGGCCATCTTTTGGCCCATTTCTTGCATGAGAGTTTAGCCATACCTGTGCTGGTTTTTGTGGTTTATCATAAACTGTAAAAGATCATATTTTGGGCCCCTCTTCAACTTTGTTGAAGGGCCCTAATCTGTTTGGGGTCAGAAGCTGTGAGTTGTTTCATTATCTCACATTTAGGGCCATTTTTGCATGCTATTTTTGCCCTATTTGTGTTTGCTGTTTGGCCATGCTTTGAACTGTAAAAATTCTTATCTAGGGGCTGCCTTGCTTCTGTATTTTCATCTCATGTTCAAATTGTGCATGCATTGCATAGCTATAGGCCATTTCATGCGCCAAAATCCAAGTTTCGGGGCTCGTTCCATGCATCGGGTTTCATTTTACCGGGTTTCGGGGCTGTTTTGCATCTCATTTTACCTCTGATTTTTGCATTATAGTGTGCCATATTCCATGTCTTTGCCATGTCTCATTAGAGTGGCATTTCGGTGCCTGAGGGTCGGTCCTCGGTTTGCGTGCACGCATGCACGCATTTCGAGTTATCTTATTTTCATCTGATGGCCTCCTATGTGAGTGTGGCTGAGGCTCTCTCATGTTGGTGTAAGCCCATTATTGCATTGCGCATGCCATTTCATCCATAGCATTGTGTATGCTCGGTTGTGTATTACCTTATTGCATTGTGTATGCCATTCCATAACATTGTGTATGTTAGGATTGTATCTTAGTTGCATTTCATGCATGTCATGCATATTGCATCGTGTTCGGGATAGGAGTTAGCCCGGGCACGGGAAACGAGGTACGTTTCGTACTCCGAGTGACGGAACGTGTCTCAATTCCCAGTCACCGACACTCCGGATTATTCATGATGGAGTTAGGTTCTTGTTGTGTTTATATGTGCATTCATTCTACATTGAATTGCACAATTCGACCCCTCGGCCATCATGCATCGATATGTGTGATTGGTGGCACGAGGATCGAGGCATGCATATATCTGTGAAAATACATTGCCATGTCCATTTCCTACTCTCTGTTGCAGCAAAATGAAGAATCAGCAACTTTTTAGAGGTTGGCGCGCATTTCAAGAAAAGGTGTAAACAGAGGCTAATTGGGGCATCGTCATGGATTTCCGCGCAAAGGCAACCCGGGCATGCATCATTCATCATCCAGAATGGAATCAAGGCAGTCACTGGCTTGCATGCCAGTTCATTTATTTTCTTAGTTAATTTGTTAATTAATTAGGAATTTGTACATTATTTGGACTGTAATATTCTTTTATTCGGAATGTATATTTATTCGGACCCTCTGTGCGAGGGCATAATTGTAATAAGTGTGGGTGAGTGTGATGTATGTCTTCCAACCCCACGTCTTTCTTCCCTTTTATTTACCTGCTTATGATGGTTAGATTAGGACATATTTCAATTAGCATACAGTATGACAGCATGTTTGCATCATTCATCTGTTTTGCATGCACCGGGCTCGGCGCATCATACTAACTGCATTTGTATTTCAATTCCAAATTGAATACATGTTAGCTGTAGTATTTCATATGCCATGTTTAGAATAGCCGAGCCTGCTATAGTTTGCATTTTTGCATGTGTTGCATTAGGCATTTCTGTATACTTAGGATCATGCATGATTTCTAATGTAGTTTCTGTTTTGGCTCGGAGTACTC
This sequence comes from Camellia sinensis, assembly GCF_055761805.1. NCBI lineage: Eukaryota > Viridiplantae > Streptophyta > Magnoliopsida > Ericales > Theaceae > Camellia > Camellia sinensis. The sequence continues at coordinate 93,433,363 of NC_138965.1, forward strand.
AGTGAGTTTTTATGCTTTAGCATCCTTGCATGCGTGTGAGTGACTGCCATGAATAGCATGCTTACCATGAGGCTATATGCTTATGTGATATAACTGCCTGAATGCCTGTGGGTGAAGGCTGGGTTACTTGGATTGGAATAAATCATCAACTGTTTGTTTTAAGCCCACTAGATAGTGGCAAAACCATCTTTTCTAAGCCCACCTGCGGGTGGCAAAATCTGTATTTTAAGCCTACTTGCGAGTAGCAAACCATCTTTCAAATAAACAAGCATGAAATGTTTTGTTCTAATTCGGACGACCCAGTCTATACTTATATGCTGTGTGCATCACATAGTAACCTAGGCTAATAACCGGAATAAGGATACACAAAGTTTTCAAAAATAGATATCATGGTTAGTAGAGGCCGATCTTTGATCGGGCGAGCGGGGGTGCTCACGAAGTGACCTTCCCCAATCGTACCCAAGTTCCCGAGCCGAGGCAACTTTGGTGATGACGGACACGTGGCCTTTGGCACCGAGTCAGGGTTTCCTAAATTTCCCATTAAAAAAACATTTAGGTGGCGACTCTGTATCTGGCAAAGCAGTCCATGTTTGGCACTTCTTTTCAAAAATCTGTTTCTCAAAACGATTTGCCGGATTTGGACTCTTTGGTTCAGATTTAGAACCGTGACAAATTTGAGAGTCCTGAGCTGTAGTGACCCCAAATGAACAGAACGGGTGGACTCGTTCCTCCCGGGGCGTTCGGGGGCGTCTACAGGTGGTACTGGTATGATAGTGGTTATCGTCGTAGTGGAATAATGGTAGTGGTTATGGATACAGTGGCAATGATTGTAGAGGTGAAGGGTTGTAGTAGTTGTAGTAATGACACTGGCATCTATAGTGGCGATAATGAAATAATGGTGGTACTTATGGCAATATTGACAATAGTAATAAAGGTGGTGGTAATAGTGGTAGTGGTGGTGGTGGTGGCAGTGGTAGCATAATGATGATAGCGGTGGTGGTGGTGGTGGTGTGATGGTGGCGATAATGATAGTAGCGGCAGTGGTGATAACAGTAGTAGCGAGTTTATAATAGCATATATCAACATTTATGTTTAATATTTATAAATTTTGTCAGAATTATGTAAGTCTCATAGCATTTAAAATTTTCTTAATTTTTAGTCTGTATTAGTCACTTAAATTTTTAAGTTATACTAATTATGTATATATATCAAATGGGCTTAATTGACTTTTACGTAATAATACATTCAGTTTTAAGTGCTATTGGATTAAATTATCTAACACCACCTATGTCATCTATTGAAAAATATATCATAGATAAGTTTGATTAGGTAAACTCAATTAGTAATTTTACAATTAAAAATACAAGAAAAGTAATATTGAAATAATATTTTGTTTTAATTTTTATTTTGTATTATATTTTTAAATTTTTCTTGAATATATATATATATATGATGCAGTTCGTCCTGGGTGGATGGGTCAGGCTGGTCTAAGCTCTTCAAGTTTCGATCCAGGCGGATGATTCCACCAGATGACCTGCAAGCAAGTCCAAAGGGGAACAGGGTAGTCCCCCAGTGAACCCTCCGGCGAGCAAATCAGTAGAGGAAGAAGGAAATATAGAGAGAGAGAGAGAGATAGAAAAGCTTAACCTTCATTTTGTCTTCGATTCTTGCTTATATCCTTTGGTAATCATTTCACTGTCCCTTGCAACGTGTCCCCCTTCGCTGAAAGCCTGTGCCGTAGCTTACCTTGTTTAGGGTGAGGGGGCTCTGTTCCGATGGGGAGGTGTTGTCGTAATAAATGCTATGATGGGCTGCATTAATGGTGATGTGTTGTGGCAATAACTCTGCAGATCTTTGTCTGCTGATGTGGCCTGTGTTTCACCTGCCATGTGCCCGGATGTCATTGGCCCTCCATGCCCAGATGGCCTCCAGCTGTCCTGGGCTTTGCTAGCCGGGTTATGCTATGGGCCCCAAGCGATGGGTTTGGGGTTGTTTGCTGTGGGCTGTAAGCTTTATGCGCCTATCCATGTCAGTAGTCCCCCATTTCCGAGTGCAGCTTTAGTCCAACGAAGGGAATAGTAATAAGGAAGAGAAGTGCGAACCGAGCGGAGAGGCCGACCGTTAGGCGTGCCGACCGCAAGGGTGGCCGAGCGGAAGGGGTTGACCGTGAGGCATGCCGACCGCAAGGGTGGCCGAGCGGGGGGAGCTGACCGTGAGGGTGGCTGAGCGGGAAGGGTCGACCGTGAGGCGTGCCGACCGCAAGGGTGGCCGAGCGGGGGGGGGCCGAGCATGGGGCGTGCCGACCAAGACGGCGCGGGGCTCAAAAAAGGGGGGTGTGCCATGTGATGATGTGAAATGGAAAGGACAGGATAAGGGGAGGGGACAGTGCATCGTGGCCATACACGTGGCAATATCGTGGGAGAAGTGAAACGTTGGAGCAGAAATAAAACGATAGGTCACGGGGGGGGGGTTTTGAAAAGGCGGTTTTGGCGGTTGATTTGAAAGGTTTTTAAACGGGCGAAAATTAACTTGGATCCATGGAATACGGGTAAACCGTGGGTTTTTGGTATAATTCGTTTCACCTACCTTTTTACAAAAACTCAAAATACCCAAGTGCTAATTCCTTCATTGCGCACGACACACCTTTACAACATTTTCTCAACTTCCTTGCTCCTGCGTCCGAAGTGATTCGTAAGCAAACCCTAGAAATGGCACAAGAAGAAGTGGTAAATGTGAGGGTGGACCCCCTGGGAGACGATGATGCAGAGGAGCTAGCAGCGCGATATAGGACGGAGACACGAATGGTGGGGGTGGGGGAACCGGTGGGACAATCGCAGGCGTCGGCCCTGATAGTGGCTCCAAGGCCAATAAGCCAGGTAGAGCCGGATCAGTGGCACACTAAGGCTGACAAATCCACAATTACTGCGGTGGATTTGGAGGCTATCAGGGAAAAATACCAGATTCTAGCTGAGGTGGAGTTATTGCTGCCAACATCAAGGGAAAGGCCATCTGATGCCAGGCCAGGGGAGTTTTCCCTTTACGAGGAGGCGCTAAAAGGTGGGCTGAGGTTGCCACTGCCCCAAGTGGTGGTTGACGTACTGAACCGTCTGGAGGTAGCACTGGGGCAACTGATGCCCAATGCATGGAAGATTTTGTTGGCCTGTGCTAGCGCGTGGCCCAAGGCGAATGGAGGGGAAGCCATGGCGGTAGACGAGTTCTTTTCCTGTTATAAGGCTTCGGGGCAGCAAGAGACGTGGGTCACCCTACAAGTAGTGATGGGGAGGGGGTAGGTGCGGGGCTGCTGACATCGATCAAGGGGTGGCGGCCACGGTAGTTCTACGTGTCTGCCAATGGGGGACTGGGAGTGCGCACCATCTAGAAGGTGCCCATTAGGTCGATGGAGCCAAAACTGGGGGCAACGACGGAAGATAGGGTGAAGAGGGTGAAGGAGTGGAGGGAGAGAGAGAAGGCCAAATGGGACGAGCTTGTTCAGCCGTCCTCATTGTTTGAGGCAGGGTTGGGACCGCAGCCGAGGGGTAGGAACCTCGACCGAGTAGAATTGGAGGCGAGAAGAGAAGTTTAGGAAGCAGAGGATCAGGCCATACTTGCCAAAGCCACGAAGTTGAAGGAAGCGCAAGAGACCGACCGCCGCAACTGATCGCGCGAGAGAGGATCCGATCGCTCCCAAGGCCGCTAGGGGGGAAGGACTTAAGCAGTTTTGAGCCACGACCGCCCCCAGTAGATCCTGTAAAAGAACAGGCCAGAAAGGAGGGGGAGGCTCTGAAGAAGAAGAAGAAAAAGAAGAGGAGTGCCCCAGAGGGAGCTGCAGATGAGTCTGGGGCCAAGAGGGCTAAGGTGGCACCAGCTGAGGTGGAGGCCCTTGTGGCCAAGGATACCCCAGAGGTGGTGGGGGTCATCCCAACACTAGAGGTTGTGGAGACTGCCCCGACAATGCAAGTAGGAGTTGGGTTGACTGAGGCTGAGCCGAGCAGGAGGGAGCAGACCCAAAGGGGCCCTGCACCCCAAGAAGGAGGGGTCCGTCTGGCCACGGCAATCTATCATGCTCGCGCGGTAGCTGGAAGGTTGGGGGGAGAAGAAGGCCCAGCCAGGGCGGGGGCAGACCGCTTGGTGAAGATTGTGGAGGAGACAGCCCTGCACTCGGCATCTAGATTCAATGAGGCCGACCTGCTGAAGGGGTTATGCTTCGCCCAAATGGAGGTAACCACCTTGGCAGGGACCCTTCTAAAGAAAGCAGGGGCTGCCAAGCTAAAAGCTGAAGAGGCCAAGGCCCAGTTGGCCAAGTTGAAGATGGAGAGTGCCGACTGGAAGACTGCCCATGCTGAGCTGCAAGCAGTCAAGTTGGGGCTGGAGGACACACGCCGTAAGGTCGTGTCGCTCGAGTTCCAACTGGCTGGCGAACAGAAAAAGTTGGAGGAGTCTGAAAGAGCCTGCGCCGTTACGGTCGAGCGGCATGAAGAGGCCATGAGCAGCAATGAAGAGCTGGTCAGGCAAAAAGATGAGGCAGATGCCAGAATTGGAGATCTATTGAAAGAGTTGGAGGATGAGCGCGCTAAAGCAGAGGAGGAGAATGGGAGGTTTGTGAGGGAGTTGGAAGCAGAGAAGGCGAAGGCGATGGCGGAGATGGAGAGTTTGAGGAAGGGAATGGAAGAGGAAAAGGTAACGGCGGCTGCTGAAAGGGGGGCCTTGCAGAGAGAGCTGGACGAAGAAAGGGCGAAGACAGCTTTTGAGAGGGCGGCCTACCCCGATCTGTACGTCGCAGCAGTGGAGTAATACAAAGGGTCTCCCGAATTTCAAATGGCAGTAGATGTCGCAGTCGCCAGGAACCTGGCTGGGCAAGAATCTAGGGGGATGGGCCCATCAAGGACGACTGCTGGAGGTAGGACGGAGGCAGAAGTTATTGAGAGCTTCCAACAGTCAGACTTCTACAAGCACGAAATGGCTGAGTTCTGGGATAGCGGTTGGAAGATGTTCAAACGCAGAGCTGAAGAGCTGTTCCCAGACTTGGACCTGAGTAGTGTAACGATTGGTGAAGATGATGTGGCCCAAACCCCCCTAGACGAGGGCATTGAAGAAGAAGAGCTTGTATCCAGCGAGGAGGAATAACCAAGGGAGATGAAAAGCCCCCTCTCTGTGTTTGTTTGTTTGTTTGTTTGTTTTTTTTTTTTTTTTTTTAATTGTAATGAACTTGTGTACACATTGTAAATGAATAAAATTTCTCTTATGTTGTCAGTTGACTGTGTTGGCCTGTATTGTCTAAAATGAATGAAGTCTTGTCATGAAAACTGGTCATAAAAATTATGCAATAAAAATTTCATGCAAAGTTAAGTTAAAAGTTCCTCCCTGCAGAGTGAGATTGGATTTGTATGAAAATTGAAAGGATGATAGTGGTTTATTGAAAAATTGGATTATGAAATTGTAGAACATAATATTCGAATGGGGTTAGTACTTCCAGTTTAATAAGTATGGATGAAGAATCCATGGATGAGGACAGAAAAGTAGGTTGCAAATCGTAACTAAACGGTTAATTGTAAACTTGTAGAGAAGAGATCGGAGAAACAATCTGGGTGGGATGAGAGATAATCTGATTAGTAAATGAAATACGTGAAAACACCTTTGGAATCTAACTAAGTAAAAACGTGGTCCTGGAATTGTGAATAAGTTTCAAAATGTGACTGAGTGTTAAAAACGTGGTCCTGCTTTACGAAATTTCGTGGTTAGAATGATCTCAGCATGAAGTGCTCAGTTCTGGCTAAGGCTTTGAAGTGCTTAGTCTGGCTGAGGCTTTGAATGCTCAGTTCGGCTGAGGCTTCTAAAGTGCTCAGTCTGGCTGAGGCTTTGAAGTGCTCAGTCTGGCTGAGGCCTTGAGTGTTCAGTCTGGCTGAGGCTTTGAATGCTCAGTCTGGCCGAGGCTTTGAAGTGCTCAGTCTGGCCGAGGCCTTGAATGCTCAGTCTGGCTGAGGCTTTGGGTGCTCAGTCTGGCCAAGGCTTTGAGTGCTCGGTCTGGCCGAGGCTTTGAGTGCTCGGTCTGGCTGAGGCTTTGAGTACTTGGTCTGGCCGAGGCTTTGAGTGCTCAGTCTGGCTGAGGCTTTGAGTGCTCGGTCTGGCCGGGCTTTGAGTGCTCGGTCCGGCTGAGGCTTTGAGTGCTCGGTCCGGCCGAGGCTTTGAGTGCTCCGTCTGGCTGAGGTTTTGAGTGCTCAGTCTGGCTGAGGCTTTGAGTGCTCGGTCTGGCCGAGGCTTTGAGTGCTCGGTCTGGACGAGGCTTTGAGTGCTGCAAGTGAAAGTGTCATGGGAGCGACATTTAGACAGTTGAATTATAAAAGCTGAGAACTTCGGTCGAAATTTGCATTATGTTTTAAAGAGGAAAATACAACAATGTTGACAATACAAAAGTATGAACTCATTGATAGTAACGCTTCAAATGTTTCGCATTCCAGGGATGGGGGAGGTCTCGGCCTTTCATGTCTTGAAGTCGGTAAGTGCCTGGTCGTGGTCGGGCTTTCACAACGTAGGGTCCCTCCCATTTGGCTGCCAGTTTGCCCTCGGTTGGATTCTTTGTGGCAAGAGTCGCTTCTCTCAAGACAAGGTCCCCTATAGAGAACTCTCGTGGTCGAACTCTGCGGTTGTAGTGTGTTCTCATTTTCTGTTGGTACGATGCCAATCTGACAGCAGCAGTCTCTCTGAGCTCTTCGATGAGGTCCAGGTCTGTTCGATGGAGCTCTTCGGTTGAGGCGAGATCCGGATGTAAAACCCTGGGGGTGGGCAGACCGACTTCTACCGGAATAACCGCCTCAGCGCCATATGTTAAGCGAAAAGGGGTTTCCCCAGTTGGAGTGCGAGCAGTGGTTCGGTAAGCCCAGAGTACATTTGGTAGTTCCTCAGCCCAAAGGCCTTTAGCAGCTTCGAGCTTAGTTTTGATGATTTTCAGAAGGGAACGGTTGGTGACCTCAACTTGGCCATTTGCTTGGGGATGACCGGGGGAAGAGAAGCATGGTTGAATCTGGAGATCTGCACAAAATTTTCTATACTTCGCGTTATCGAATTGTTTGTCGTTGTCGGAGATGATGGCTTGAGGGATGCCAAATCGGCAAACGATCGATTGCCAGATAAACCTGGTGGTGTTCCGCTCGGTGATTGTGGCAAGGGGTTCGGCCTCGACCCACTTGGTGAAGTAATCAATGGCGACAATCGCGAACTTGGTCTGGCCTCGACTGGTGGGAAGTGGACCAACCAAGTCGATCCCCCATTTGGCAAACGGATAAGGGCTGTAGAGTGTGATTAACTCTGTAGGAGGAGCATGGGGGATGTTGGCGAAACGTTGACATTTATCGCATTTGAGCACGAAATCGGTTGTATCCTGATTAAGAGTTGGCCAAAAATACCCAGTACGGAGTATCTTGTGGGCAAGGGACCTGCCGCCTGAATGATTACCACAAATTCCCTCATGGATCTCCTGCATTACATAAGTTGCTTGAGCTGGATTGAGGCACCATAGATATGGTCGGGAAAAACCGCGCTTGTACAATATACCATCGACAATGATATAATTGGATGCTCGGGATCGGACTTTGGCTGCCTGCTGTTGGTCATCTAGGAGTGCCCCCGTGGTCAAGAATAGGAGAATGCCTTCGTTTTGGATGAACTGTACAGCTTGCAGGTCGGGTGAAATGGCCGGGTGGTGTAGATATTCGAGACGGACATCATGGCTGAGATTAGGATGGTCAGCAGAGGCCAGCTGAGCCATCTCATCTGCTTTGGAGTTTTTCGCCCGAGGTATGTGCCTGATGTGGAAGGTATTGAAGAGGCGAACAAGGGGGAGTGCCATATCCCTATAAGCTCGCATTGTGTCTTCCTTGGTGTCGAAGTCCCCCGTCATCTGACCGATGACGAGCTGGGAGTCGCTGAATACTCGGAGGTGGTTGACACCAATGTCCTTGGCAAGGCGGAGTCCTACTATCAATGCCTCATACTCGGCCCCATTGTTGCTTGCTTCAAACAAGAAACGGAGGGCACATTTGAAATAGCCACCCTCGGGGGAGGTGAGGATGAGGCCGGCCCCACTTCCTTCTCTGCGAGACGAACCGTCGACATTGAGAGTCCAAGAATGAGGATCTTCTGGCTCTGTTGGAGTTGGTGGGAATGTAGGGGTAGTAGTCAGGGCCGGATTGGTGAACTCCAGGATGAAGTCAGCTACAGCTTGCCCCTTGATTGCTGTCCAAGGGCGGTAGGAGATGTCGAACTGGTTGAGTTCTACTGACCGCTGCATTAGTCTGCCTGAGAGTTCTGGTTGCTGCATGACCTTTTTCAGGGGTTGGTCGGTGAGGACCACTATGGAGTGGGCTTGGAAGTATGGGCGGAGTCGTCTGGAGGCAATGACCAAGGCCAGGGACAGTTTTTCTAATAAGGGGTAGTTCTGCTCCGCTCCCCTGAGAGCCCGACTGATGTAATAGACCGGCCGTTGGATTGAGCCATTTTCTCTGAGGAGTGCTGCACTGACTACGGTGTTCGACACTGCTAAGTAGAGGAAGAGGGGCTCGACCGTGATTGCTTGTGAAAGAAGGGGAGGATTGGCCATGCATTACTTTAACTATTGGAAGGCCTCTTCGGATTCAGCTGTCCATTCAAAAGTCTGCCGAAGAACTTTAAAGAATGGTAGGCACTTGTCTGTTGCACGGGAAATGAAGCGGTTGAGGGCCGCCACTCGGCCGGTGAGTCTTTGAACTTCTTTGACCGTCCTAGGTGACTGCATCTCAACCAAGGCCTTGATCTTCTCAGGGTTAGCTTCAAGGCCACGCTGACTGACCATAAAACCCAAAAACTTTTCAGATCTTACGCCGAAGGCGCACTTCTCTGGGTTGAGCTTCATCTGGTACTTACGCAAGGTGGCGAAGGTCTCTCGTAAGTCAGTGAGGTGATCGGAGGAATGTTTGCTTTCGACTAGCATGTCGTCGACGTAGGCTTCCATATTCCGGCCTATTTGGTGATGGAAAATGATATTAACCAGCCGTTGATAGGTAGCCCCAGCATTCTTCAACCCGAACGGCATTATACAATAGTGGTAGGTACCTCGGTCGGTAATGAATGATGTGTGTTCCTGATCAGATGTGTGCATCAGGATTTGGTTGTACCCAGAGAAGGCATCCATGAAGCTGAGCATTTGATGACCAGCCGTGGCGTCGACCAGTAGATCGATGCAGGGAAGGGGGTAGCTGTCTTTGGGACAAGCTTGGTTCAGGTCAGAGTAATCGACACAGAGTCGCCATTTGCCATTGTGTTTGCGGACGAGGACCACGTTGGACAACCATCTAGGGTAGTCCACATTTTTGATGAATTGGGCCTCGAGGAGCTTGTTAACTTCTGCGGCTATAAGAATGTTGCTCTCCGGATGGAAAATGCGTTGCTTCTGGCGGTGAGGTCGAAAGTGGGGTTCGATGTTGAGGCGATGGGTTATGAAGGAGGGGTCAATGCCTGGCATGTCTGAACGGGTCCAGGCGAATACATCTCTGTGCTCGGTCAGGAGAGCGGTAAGGTTGGCCTTGGCTTGGAAAGGTAGTTGGCTGCCGATTTTGGCAGTTTTGATTGGGTTGGTGGGATCAATGTTAACTTCAACAAGTTCCTCCACAGATTCTCCTCTAACCAGCTCGTCCTCGTCTCGGACGTCAAGCCCTTCGATGATCATGGCCTCTTTCAGCTTGACTTCTTTGAGTGAGGCGACATAACACTCCCGGGCCACGGTCTGTTCTCCTTTGATAGTTCCGACGCCAAGATCGGTAGGAAATTTGATGGCAAGGTGATAAGTGGATGTGATGGCTTGGAAGGCGTTTAGGGCTGTGCGGCCAAGGATGATGTTGTAAGCAGAGGGGCAGTCGACCACAAGGAAGGTGAACAACTTAGTGGTCTGCCTCGGGTGTTCGCCAATGGTTATAGGTAGATTGATGGATCCGATGGAGGTCACACGGTCGCCGGTGAAACCGACCAGAGGGGTTTGGAGGGGAGACAAGCTTTCTTCCCCAATCTTGAGCTGGCGAAAGCAAATAAGGAAGATGATGTCTGAAGAGCTCCCGTTGTCTATGAGAACTCATCTGACCTTGTAGTTGGAGAGGATGGCAGAAATGACAAGGGGGTCATCATGTGGGTAACGGACTCCTGCACAGTCGGTGTCCGTGAAGGTGATGGGTTCGATCCACAGTTTTGACTGTTTGGAAGGTCGGTCCACCGTCGCCACTACTTTGTTTGAGCCTTGCCTTATTTTTCTGAGCTCTGCCTTCTGAGCTGAGCGGGATGGTCCCCTGCAAGCAAGGTCGCCTGAAATGACTCTGATTTCTCTGACTGGTGGAGGGGGATTGCCTGGAGGTCGAAGCTGTGGCGGTGGGCGATCATGGCCTTGGTTAGGTGGGGCTTGGTTCCGGGGTGGTGTATGCCGGCGATTGTTCCTGGGAAGGTCGGTTCTTTGCCTCTGCTGAGGGCAGGTGTCTGTGAATCGGCTGAGGCGGCCCTGACGTATGAAGGTCTCGATCTGATCTTTGAGGTTAATACACTCGTCGGTGGTATGGCCATGGTCTTGGTAGAAACGGCAGTATTTGGACTGATCTTTCCGATTGGAAGGGTTTCGTGAAGGTAGGGGCCACTTGAGGGGGTAATCCCGCTGGATCTGATTGAGGACGTGTTCCATGGGAGAGTTGAGTGGTGTGTACCGCTCAAATCGACCGGGCGGTCGGGTCGGAGCTGACCGGTCGGCTCGGTGGGGTTGGTCATTATAATGGGGTGTTTGGCTATTATACTGGGCGGTCCTGGGTTCTGAGTCTTTCCTCTTGTCTCTGGGGGTCAGATTTTTAGTGATTGGCTCCTGCCGAGCGGCCAGGGAATCTTCAGCATTCATATATTTCTGGGCTTTGGAAAGTAGGGCTGCCATGGTGGTTGGAGGGTTTTTGGAGAGGGAGAAAAGAAAATCGGACGACCGTAGGCCGGCTATGAAAGCCGTGAGGATGACCTTGTCGTCGTTCTCCGCTACTTAAAGGGCTTCGGTGTTGAAGCGGGTGACGAAGCTGCGGAGCGACTCCCCCTCAGTCTGACGAATGTTAAGGAGTTGGGTGGCTGGGCGTCTCTGACGCTGGGCTCCGATAAAATGGCTCAGGAAAGAGTCACTGAGGTGTTGAAAGGTGGAGACGGAGTCCGCCGGTAACTGGCTAAACCACAACCGAGCTGATCCCTTCAGTGTCACGGGAAAAGCTTGGCACATGATCTCGTCAGGGAAAGCATGGAGGATCATGAGGGTGCGGTAGGTTTCCAGATGGTCGACTGGGTCCGTCGTGCCATCGAAAGAGTCAATGGTGGGCATTTTGAACCTGGCGGGCAATGGTTTGTCCTGGATGGAGGCAACAAAAGGCGAGTTGGCGGTGACTGAGGGCTTGTGCTGAATGTTTTGCATGACCCCTTGTAGTTGGAGCTTCATAGCTCGGAGTTCAGCGTCCTAGAGGGGAATTTTGTCGCCATGGTCGGTCAATGGAGGCTGGACGTTGCTGGCTTCCCCCTCAGGGGCTAGTGCCACGACTGACGGGCGTGGGGGTGGAGGTGGTAGGCTCATATGTGGAGGAGGAGAAGGTTGTAAACCTTCTGGGTTGAGCGGAGGGGGTTGTAGAGCAGTGTCGACCGGGGTTCTTTCTTGGTTGGGTGGAATATCTGGAGGTGGAGCGGGGAGGTTTCTTTGGAGTAAAGCACTGATCAGGGCCTGGTTTTGCTCGGCCATGCGGTTAATGCTGTTGGTAAGTTCGATGATGTACTGTGGTGGGTTGTTTGGATGGGGAAGGTCTGTTTGATGATCAGCGGTATTATGGTGAGAAGCCATGGATCTAGTCGTGACCATACACCTGGACGGGTGAGAGGAAAAGGTAATGAGAAGAAAAGGGGGCTCTGGCGATAGTGAACACAACTAGCGCACGAATAAACCACAAGTTCCCACAGACGGCGCCAACTGATGATGCAGTTCGTCCTGGGTAGATGGGTCGGGCTGGTCCAAGCTCTTCAAGTTCCGATCTAGGTGGATGATTCCACCAGATGACTTGCAAGCAAGTCCAAAGGGGAACGGGGTAGTCCCCCAGTGAACCCTCCGGCGAGCAAATCAGTAGAGGAAGAAGGAAATATATATATAGAGAGAGATAGAAACGCTTAACCTTCCTCTTGTCTTCGATTCTTGCTTATATCCTTTGGTAATCATTTCACTGTCCCTTGCGACGTGCCCCCCTCCGCCGAAAGCCTGTGCCGTAGCTTACCTTGTTCAAGGTGAGGGGGCTCTGTTCCGATGGGAAGGTGTTGTCGTAATAAATGCTGTGATGAGCTGCATTAATGGTGATGTGTTGTGGCAATAACTCTGCAGATCTTTGTCTGCTGATGTGGCCTGTGTTTCACCTGCCATGTGTCCGAATGTCATTGGCCCTCCATGCCCAAATGGCCTCCAGCTGTCCTGGGCTTTGCTAGCCGGGTTATGTTATGGGTCCCAAGCGATGGGTTTGGGATTGTTTGCTGTGGGCTGTAAGCCTTATGGGCCTATCCATATCAATATATATATTTTGTGTGTGGGTTGGAAAATTGAATTTGTTAAACTATTAACCAATTAAACCATGTTTTTATCGTTTTGAGTTTCAAAGCAACAAAACGTCCTTTTTTTTCTTTCTCTTTTTATTATTTATTATTATTTAGTTTTTGTAATATTGTTTTTATCTTAATTTATATAAATAAATTTTAATATATAATTTTAGAGTTTATTTATGCAACCAAGCTTTATGTGAATATTAACAATGAAAAAAAATATGCATACGTATCATTTTATTAATAATTTATTTTAATATGTACAGAGGTCTTATTTTTAAAATTCGCATAGGGTGTACAAAAATTCAGGACCGGCCCTAATGGAGACACTATAAAAAATTAAAGTTTTAGAGACTAAAATTTATGGACAAAATTATTTTTAGAGACCAAATATTTTTATTACAAAAAGTATCGTCATTATATTTTTAACAACGAAAATTGAACATAAGTGATGAATTATTATCTTTTTAAGACCAAATTTTTTGTTTCAAAAAATAAACTATTTTGAGATCAAATTATTTTGTCCCTAAAAGTGTATTTATTAGTGACATTTTCAAAATTTTATCGTTAAAAGCCTTATTTTTGACTTTTCGAGACGATCTTTTAATGACTATCCTCACGATGATAGAATTTGATTTCTAAAACTCTCATATGTTGTAGTGAGAATATGATCATATTGTACAACCAAGACTACATTTGAGATGGGGAGACAAGTGACACCGAATTTTGGAGGTGTGAGTTACATTTTAATGTTCAGTGTCCTAAATGAAACAAATTTTTGCTTCAAATTAAGCTTCTAATGATATTTTTATCACATTGGCATCTTGAAACTTTTGAGGAAAAATGATAAGGGAAATAGCAGTTGTAGCAGAAAAAAATTTTACAAAATTATGAAAAAAATATAATATTTTAATTATTTTTTTGCCACAACTGTGCTGCTATCTCTCCAAAATGATATAGCTTAACAAACCATCTAATTGTGGTGATGATTGGCTTAGGTGCATGTACTAACCTAATTATGAAACGCTCCCTTAGCGATGATGCTGGTATTGGTCTTTGGCTGCTCTTTGTTGATGTATTTTGTGCACTTCTTGTATTCTTTTTAGCTTCAATAAAAAAAAAATTATCAATCAAAAATAATAATTATGTATACATGGTGAATTCTTTCACATTGACTGATGAACGAAACGGCACGTTGAAAACATATATATGGCTTGATACATAAATTAAGAAAAGATCTAAACTCCATATATTTACCAATCAGTCTTATTTTATTACTGTAAATTTATTCATAAAAATAAGAGATTAATAAATTTATTATTTGATAAATTTATTAATAAGATAATAAGTTCAAAAAATATGACCTACTGGTAATTTACCAATAAAAGGGGTAACAATTATTTAACTGTTATTATGTAGATAATTACGAAGATATGATTATAGTTATGGAGAATGAATCCTATCAAATCAAGCAACATAAACTAATCAAGCCATTTTATTAAGGCACGTAGAGAGCAACACTTTTCCAAAACAAAATTCAAGAATAGCATGCATTAAGACAAAATACTATATCTCTATATAAACCTCAAGATCGGTGTCTTCCAGTTCATAATCAGTCTATCTATTAGTAATCCTTTGTAGCAATCTCTCATTAGCAGAACCATATAATGGATTCCAAATCCAAGAATAGCATTTGCCAGTTGGCTTTGCTATCATTCATTTTGGGTTCTTTGGCTTGCCACACTGTTGCATCTCGCTCTTTCCAAGCCCAAGAGGCATCAATGTATGAGAGGCATGAGCTATGGATGGCTCACTATGGACGTGTGTATAAGGATACTGCTGAGAAAGAGTCACGTTACAACATATTCAAGGCCAATGTCGAACAAATTGAATCTTTTAATAAAGCCTCAAACAAGCCATACAAGCTTGGAGTCAACCTGTTTGCAGATCTTACCAATGAAGAGTTCAAATTGCGCAACAGGTTCAAGAGCCATGTTTGCTCAAATGTTGCCACATCATTCAAATATGAAAATATGACTGCAGTGCCAGCTACCATGGACTGGAGGAAGAAAGGTGCGGTGACACCTATCAAGGACCAAGGCCAGTGTGGTAAGTAACAATTAATTTTTGCTGATCGAAAAAAAAAAAAAAAAAAGTAACAATTAATTTCTCAAGAAAATTCAAGAACAAAAAAGTAAAATTGATGTTTCCTAGCTAACCATCTTTCTTTCACCATATATATAGGATGTTGTTGGGCCTTTTCAGCCGTGGCAGCCATGGAAGGAATTAACCAATTAACAACTGGTAAGTTAATCTCCCTATCTGAGCAAGAGCTAGTTGACTGCGATACTACTGGCCAAGATCAAGGGTGTAACGGTGGCCTTATGGATGATGCCTTTAAATTTATCAAACAAAATCGTGGCCTCACCACTGAAACAAACTACCCATACCAAGGAACTGATGGCACTTGCAACACCAACAAGGCAGCAAACCATGCAGCCAAAATTACTGGGTATCAAGATGTTCCTGCCAATAGTGAGAGTGCACTACTAAAAGCTGTTGCTAATCAACCAGTCTCTGTTGCCATTGATGCTAGTGGTTTTGCCTTCCAATTCTACTCAAGTGGAGTTTTTACAGGACAGTGTGGCACTAGTCTAGACCATGGTGTAACCGCTGTTGGCTATGGGAC
This sequence comes from Camellia sinensis, assembly GCF_055761805.1. Classification (NCBI taxonomy): domain Eukaryota; kingdom Viridiplantae; phylum Streptophyta; class Magnoliopsida; order Ericales; family Theaceae; genus Camellia; species Camellia sinensis. The sequence continues at coordinate 93,448,655 of NC_138965.1, forward strand.
TGCTACCGATGGAACTAAGTACTGGTTAGTTAAGAACTCTTGGGGCACAGGATGGGGTGAGGAAGGATACATAATGATGCAAAGAGATGTTACTGCCAAGGAAGGCTTATGCGGTATTGCAATGATGGCTTCTTACCCTTCTGCATAGAAGTGTAAAAGTAAAAAAAAAATGGTACCTACATATATACATATAGAATAATTATGTGTTGCTCGTTATCGTTGTTTCTTTCTCTACCTTTTGTTTGTTTATGCTGATGGCAAAACTTGTGTATTTCTTATATTGGACCCATGTAAAATTAATCTAGGTCATGATTGATATGGACAACATATTCTATTTCTTGCCTTAAACTCTCTTTATTGTTGTCTTGAAGATTTGACTGTCAATGTTTGAGAATATTTCCATTATACGAATGACATTTGTCTATTAATTTGGAAATAGAGGATCATGTTAGAATGTACCACCCCATATAGACAGGAAGATTAACTTTTTTTTTTGAAGCAGTGAAGAAAGGAAAATTTATTGACAATGATCATGCGAAGATACAATGACAGGAAGATTAACTTATTTACAATTCATCTGTAAATTCCATAATTTACAGTCAACCAACCATTTAATGCCATGTCATCTAATTAAGTATACTAAACTTTTCATTTACTAGCGTACACCCTATCTAATCTAGTTAGCTCCGTCCATTTTATGAATTGGAATCCTCCTCTTGCACTCCTTCCTTGCATCCCTTCTTGCAGGGCCTTCGAGCCCACTTTTATGCCCAATTTTGATAATCCGAACCGTTTATATTTTAAGATTTATTCAGTATATCATACCTGTAAAAAATCAAGTTGATCGGATATCAGAAAGTATGTGTTCGGAAAACTGTTTATTAAATTCTTTAAAAAAATAGTTTTTAGTTCGATTTTTCCGAACACATGCTTTCTGAAATCCGATCAACTTGATTTTTTACAGGTATGATATACTGAATAAATCTTAAAATAAGAACGGTTCGGATTATCAAAATTGGGCCTAAAAGTGGGCCCGAAGACCCTGCAAAGAGGGAGTGCAAGGAGGAATCGCAAGGGGAGGATCTTGACTCCCATTTTATTCTCTCTGGCATCTTCATCCTATGAAGCATGATATGAATACGAGTACTGGTACTGGTATATGATACAGGATATGTTGATATGATAAAATAAAAAAAATAAAAAAAAGTAGGGTACAGGTACGGCTTGGTACCCTTGTAAAAAAATATTTATTTTTAATTTAGAGTAATACAAAAATTAATTAAATGGTTTACACTACAACATTTTCTTAGTTCAATGATACTTGAAAGTGTCACAAAATTATTCCTCTAGTGACATTTTTTTAGCCTTGTGGCGTTTTGAACAAGTGCTATTTATACTCATGCCATGGTAGATATTAGTGGCAACTCAGTGAAACTTGCAAGTGTCATTACACTATCAAGGTTAAAGACTTTCAATGACACTTTAATATCATGATAGACACTATTTGTGACACTACCAAATGCCATTAAAAAAGACTTATAATTTAAAAAATGTCACTACATACTTTTTTAATGGCACTCCTTATACCATAATTGATATTTTCAGTGACTTTTATAAATGTCATTAGATCCAGTTTTCAGTGACAACTCAAAGTGCCAATGTTTCACCACTCATTTAAGCCATAAATGGAGATAAATTGAAAAACAAAATAAATAAATAATTATTTTTCAAAATTCACTCCATTGATATTTTGGTTTGCAAGATAAACAAATAAAATTTCATATATAATGACAATTGATTCAAATACAACAATATTGTTCTTAACTAATAAAATAAAATCGGAACATTGTTCCTATTTTGAAAAAGTGAATATCATTATCATATATCATAAACAAAAATTAAACAAATACAATATTTACATGTCCAAAAAAAAAAGAGTAACATTCATATCCATGAAAAGCGTGTATCGCTATATTACTTTAATTATATTTGTGGAAGTCAATGTCCAAATGCAGCTCTTATAAGCTCCTTGTAATTGCTAGAATTAGCCTCATAGAAGTGTCTATACAAATTAGAATGGGGCCTCATAAATATGCTCTTCAAATGCTTTGATGATGACGCTATGCAATAAAGCAAAACTCAACAAGTAAGAAAAAAAATACGCTATCTAAAAAGCAAAATTAGAAACAAATAGAAAGAGCTCAACATATCACAAGTAAATCCCTTCCATTGAATTTATAATAATCATTAGTAGATAATACTTTATAGTAGCTCACCAATATTAGTATATAAGGTACTTTTCACTTATGCTACAAATTGATCAATGGTAAAACTATGAAATGAAAGAAGCTAACAGCATCACCATAAAATGAATAGTACATAAGGAAAAAGCAAAAATGAATTTTTCATTTTTCATTTTCTTCCCAGGCTTTAATCTGTCATAATATGAAGCAAAAAATGAAATATCTAAATCTAATCATCACTTAAGTGATTAGCCTAATACTTAAAAAGAAATCACCTTTGTTTTATCTCTCTTAGTTGCATTTGTTGATTTCTTTTTAGCACAGGATTTGAAACCCCTGTCACAAATTCAAAAAAATTATATTGGTATAAACAATGATATAATTAGCCAATTCACATTTTAGAGAGGATATGCTATATATTTATATATAATAATAATAAAAAGAAAAGATGTTAAAGGCCTTGGAGTGAATCAAAGTTAGTTGATATAGCATGATAGATGATCCCTTATTAAAAAAAAAAAAAAAAAAACCTAAATCAAGGATCAATAGAACATGAAGGCTTAACATAGAGAGAGAGAGAGAGAGTTGGTTCATACATTTTAAGATCTTCAATAGTGCTTTGAACTGACAATCGTTAGATTACTCAAGCAATTAAACACAAGAATATTTCAAAAAATAAAAAATAAAAACACAACCAACTAACACATGCAAAGACCCAAGGTTTGTAATCAGTGCTCTGTTTCTACACATACATATAGATTCAAAAGTTTCATTAGAAAATTTTCCATTCTCCTTCCAATTTATTAGTACAACAAAAAATGATAAAAAACAATAAACCAAGATCAAGATTAATTTACATTTTAATCAAACATATGATATGCACATTTAAAAAAATATGTCTCATAGAATTGGCGATCATGCGTATGGTATGATTATTTTAAATCATAACAAACAAATAGTGGAGACTTTTAAAGCCAAAGTTTATATTGTTTTTCTTTATTATATGCCTGTACCGCATTTTCTTTATTTATGCTATAGACGGAAATAAGGAGAAACATTAAATTCAGTCATGCCCACAAACTCCATATAATCCTGTTTTCTGCAAATTGCTTTTCAATCTATGAAGTGGGTATCTCATCTCCATATTAAGGTGAGCCATCTTATCCTGTTATTTATAGTCTTCTTTGTTTGGCTGTGAAGTCAACATTTATCATGTTCACAAAACTATTGGATACTCAATCAAAGACCCTAGGTAACCATAGTAAGGAGAAATTTATTGTCAAGATCATTTGGACTCCTAGCAGAAGCATAAGTTATCTTCACTTCCAGCATCTACAAACAGGGGAGAACTACAAACAAGTCTTTTGTAATACTAGCCAATGTTTGATTTCAATTAAATGACATCTCAAATTGACCCATTAGAAGCTCCAAAATTTCAGCAAAGGAACTCAAATCAATGCCCTTTCATTTGGGCATTTTGTCAAACAGGTAATATGCACACAAAAAAAATAAAGGTTCATCAAACCCCCTAATTAGGCCTGACAGTCAGAGACACTTGGCTTTATTCACAAGTTGAGTACCAAATTGTTCCAAATTAAACAAAGACAGCGTGCTAATAGAAAACATTGTGAGAAGGGAAGTGCGATGGATAACTTCGGTGATTTTTATCAATGACGAACAAGATATAGAAATATAAACTAGGGATTTTAAAAAGACGGTGTTTTTGTTTTTTTTTCTCTTTCCCTTTTGTTTTTCACTTCTCTGATTTTAATTCCAAATCATGTTGTCACAACTCCCAATAACCACCACTTACGGGCAACATTGGTTCAATGACACTTTTTATTGAAATTTTTTTAAAAATGCCATACTACTACAGTTTAGTGGCATTTTTTTTTATAAATGTCATTAAAATAATTTTTTGTGTCATTCTTTTATAAAATGTCATAAAATTAATGCTATTAAATCACATTCTTATTGTAATGATGTGACATTTTTTTATTGAAATGTTATTGGAGCCTTTTATATTTGTGGCTCTGTGACAATTTTTAAAAACATGCCACCAAATATTATTTTTGTAGTATTTTCTAAAAACATGCCATTAGTATAGTGCCACTAAAATATATTTTTGTTGTAGTGTTAATTCGTTAAGAACCAACCTCCAATTAACATTTAATCCCAAAAGTAAAGGTATAAATTAAAATTAAATGTCAATATATTAAATAACTCATAAAGCATAGTTTAATTTTAAAATCATATTAAGTATAAAACTAAAAATAAAAAAAGAAGTCTAGTGAAAAGAATTTTATCTCTCTAAAAGAAGAAAATATTATTTCAACTGAGGTACGGTACAGTTGGGTATACACTAGATTCATTTGGGCACACCAAAAATTAAGAAGAAAAAATTTAAGTACATATTTCGTGTGCTCAATATGTATGTAAAAGTATCATATAAAATACCCATATGCCAATAAATATCTAATACCAATATGGTACATTTTTCAAAATACCCATAATTCATATTCTTCATCTATTTTCTACCACACCCCAATTACTACCTTTTTCCCTCCACAGTCTCACCACCACTCTGGCCACATCTGTCCTCGCACTCTATCCCCTAACCCCAACCATTAACCACCATAGCCTCATTTCCTCTACACACCTCCCAACACCAACCATTGACCATTGTCACATTCTTATTCCCTCTCTCTTGCAACTTACGTCTCTCTTACTCCCTTCTTCAACCTTCCTGGCCACACCCACCACAATGATGCCTCCACCTTTTAACCTCGTACCCTTGGAACTCTTTGGATTTTTGCTTTGGGCAGAGATTCGATCAGGTTTTGGAAAAATAATCCCACATTGAAGTCAATGAAATAGGTCTATAATATGATAATATGAGTTATTTGTGGCAATGATATGATGGATTTTGATAATGATTTGGGGTTTGGTGTTGGAAAGGGAATGGCAATGATAGGAGCGAATGGGATAGAGATAGAGTTAGAGAGAATTGTGGGAATAGAAAATGAGAAAGAGGTTGTGATAGAGAAGCATAGGGAAATGAGGTGGTGGTAGTGGATGGGTAGAAGGTGGCTGGTGATTGGTGGTACATGTATGTAATAAAGGGGAACAGTGGTAGATCTGGCGGCAGGTGGTGACAAGGGTATTTATGCTGTGTTTGGTTAGAGGATTTGGAAATGGAAAGGGAAAGTGAATGTGTGTGAAACTAAGTGAAATATAGGTATGTTTTATTCACACATCACTTATTTTTTCTATTTTCCTTTCCAAATCCTTCTTTAAATCCCCCAACCAATAACACAGCACTAAGGAGAGACAAACGAAAGGTAAAAAATGTCCTAGGGAGGAGCACGGAGGGACAAGATCAAGTAAGGTGGGGTGTATTTGAGTTGATGAAATTTTTGGGTTTATAGGTCAACCGTGTATGAGCTATTATCATCTATATAGGTTAATAATAATATTATACTTATCATTTTTATTTTTTTTTGGTATTATATTTCCAATACCATTTGATATGACACATAGCCTGTTTGGTAGCACTTAAAATCAGCTTAAATCAACTTTTAGCTTAAATTGAGTTATTTTGGCGTGTTTGGAAGAATTTATAAAGATTGAACATGGCTTTCATTGAGCCATTTTCAACTTAAATTTGTAAGCAGCTCGGGGGGTGCTTTTTGATTTCTGCTTATGCGTAGAGGTAAAATTGGAAAAGGGGGGGAGACGGGCATAAATGCCCCCTCAAAAACTTCAAAATTACAAAAATGCCATTATATAAACCCTTTTCTCTCTTGACCTAACACTCTCCTCTTTTTTCACACGGCGTTCTCGTTTTCTCCTTTCCTCTCTAGCGAACGATGAAGAATTGCCTCCACATCTCCAAGATTGCAGGCGATCATTCACTTTGGTTCCCTGTTTTCCGTTGATCTCTACCAAAAAGGTAAGATTTCAAACCCTATGTTTGTTATATATATATATATATACAAACCATCGATTTAGGGTTTGTTTTTGTTTTTGGTTGCTCTGTGAAATGGTGTGCATCCAATTACTGAGATGCTCTCTCTCTCTCTCTCTCTCTCTCTCTCTGATTTCTGTGAAATGGTGCATCTGATTATTGTCAAATGGTGTGCATTGAATTATTGAAATGGTGTGCTCCTGTTTTCCAGTGATCGTTTTTTGTTTTTGTTTTTGTTTTTGAAAATCTGTAGTTAGATTTTGTATGTAAGTAGTGTTTGTGTGTGAAATTAGCTGAAAAACTAGTGTTTGTATGTAAGTAATTTTCATTTTGTCAAATAATTGAGGCTTGAAATTTTGAAATTTTTTCTTTCTTTTCCTTCATTTTCTCAATATTATCTAGGGTTTTTAATTCTTTTATTGTTCTTATTTATATGTATTTTTAGATTTTGAGGGCATTTACTTTGGTGAAGCTAGGATTTTATGCCATTTCTAATCATTTTCGAACTGAGGAATGTCATTCTTCTAAAATTTGCACATGTTCATCAAATTCTGGGTCATATTCTGGTTTGCATTTCCAGTGTCCCAAACAGATTCTAGAAAAACTAGTTAGTAATTAATTGTAAATGATACATATATATATATATATATATATATATATATATGTGTGTGTGTGTGTGTGTGTTGCAAAATTATATTGGTATGGCCCCAATAATTGACCTACAACCTAAATTTTTTTCTGGTAAATGAATTACGTTAAATTCTCCACCTATGCACCAAGGGTAGCCCCAACTTGCTCTAACCTAAACCAACTCTCTATCTACAAAAATGTTTATTTTGCAGATGGATGTAAGAATTATTTGTGATCCCCGAATTGAAAATAATGCATTTTATTAGATATATATCAATTCAAACTCAAAATCAAATTATAAAATTGAGTTTTTTGGGGTGAGGACTTGGTTTGCCTAGTGGTGGATGTTTAAAATAAAAATAGAAAAAAAAAAAGTTCAATTTGAACAAAGTTTGTGTGGGACTAATGGAAAACAAACATAACCTATTCTTGCTCTACTAACTGATGTGGATGTTGAATTTTTTCTATCATGTTATTTTAGTCAATTTCATTTAAAATACTAAGACGTTATTACTGAATATCACATTTGCGAGTAAGAATAGTAGTATTTTGTGAGATATGTATTATTTGTGTAATTTTATTTTTCTTTATGTGGGCCTATTTCATACTTGATCCAAATAACAAAATCCAAAAGTGAAAACATTATTGTTTACTACACTAGCTGTAAATAAGGTTAACAATCAAATTGTATAATCGTGTTAGAAAACTCAAATACTTTTATTGTGTGAGAAGTATTATCTCAATCATCTTTCATAAAACTTGAATATTGGCATGACCAAATGAAATGTATTATACAATTAACTTCCCAATCAATTTTAGAGGATTTGGATTCAATTCTTCCCAATTAATACAAAGGCATGTCATCCTCTAGTAACTATCTGGGAAGTGCTAAGACCTTGGACTTGAGGTATGAGGCTTTGAAACATGATTGTGGTCTAAGAGTTTCTATAAGGGTTACCGAGTCTGACAAGCCATCTAAAGGGAGACTGTATTTCATTTGTGAGAAAATAAATTGTCAATTTTGGAGGTTGTGTACCCCAAAATCTGTGACAATGGTAGAAAGGCAGAGGAACGAGAGAATGCTTTATCAAAATCAAAATATCGAGACTATAGGACTAAAAGTCAAGACCCAAATGCTTGAGCAATCCTTAACATTCATGAAGCAGCTTGTCGTGGGTCTGCTCACAATTTATATTGTTATGTTAGTTGCATTACTCTTTAAATGATTGTAGGTGGCTTTTAGATTAGGTGTTTTTGTGCTATGTAGTTTACCATAAATCATTGTACTAAGTTGTGTACCTAATGAATGTTGATATGTCTATCCTAGTTGCCATGTATGGTTATTTTGTACTTATCTTATGTTTTAATGCAAGTAATGATGAATGAGTATGTTTTAAAGAATTTTCTTCTTTCATAGAATGAGTACCCAAGAGGAAACACAATCTGAAAATAGGAAGAACAAGGGAAAATCCTCTCAAGTACCATCCGTTAAGGCTCATTAGAATACAAAATCAAATGAAATTTTTATTAAGCTTTGTGTTGAGCAAATGAAGGTTGGACACAGACTTGGTACACACATAGATAGGGTCGGGTGGGAAAATGTGATGACTAAGTTCAAAACTATGACTGGAAAAACATACCAACGATTATAAATGAAAAACCATTGGGATGTTTTGAAAAACGATTGGCTTTTATGGAATAATTTTTTAAGGGGAGAAATAGGCGTAGGTCGTGATACATTGACTGGAGCTATCTCTGCATCGAATGAGTGGTGGACCAAGAAAGTGGAGGTAAGTGAATTGATTAATGTACATATTCTATTTTTTGTTTTTTTTTTTTTTTATACAAGCCAAATTTTAAATAAGCCAAATTGTTAAATTTTCCTTTGTAATTGTTGTAGAGGTATCCTGATGCTGCTAAATTTCGGCGTATGCTGTTTCAATTCACTGAAGACCTAGACATACTATTATCAAATGCAGCTACTATAGGAGAATGGGCATACACCCCTAGCTCAGGGGTTATGCCTAACACTGATGAGATTCGGGAAGAATTTCATATCCCACATGATGCTGAATTTCATGATGATGTTGATTTGGAGGTAGTTCATTGTTCTGATTTAAACAAAAAACGTCAATCAAACACTAATGGTTCATCAAACAAGGGCAAAGAAAAAAAGAAAGTTTCTGGTGTAGTTCTACTTAACAAGACACTTGATTGTACAGTCACTGTGGTTGAGTCATCTTCAGCAACTTTAACACAAACCTCATCAAGATATCCTTCAATTGCAAAATGTTTGGCAAAGTTGGAATGCACCCTTGGTGTGTCCCCGGATGATGAGTTGTATATATGGGCTGCGGCATTGTTCTTAAGAGACAAGCGTCGTGAGTGTTTCATGACACTTCCTACGAATGAAGTTCGGCTGAGGTTTCTAAAGTTGGAGATTAAGATGGAGAAGACCAACACAGGTTATCGCAGCTAATTATTTCTAGATGTATGGCAGTCTTATTATTCATACTGAATTTTATTATTATTTCATATTTAACATCATTATTAGGACTTATTATTATTAATGGTGGACTATTATGTTGGACCTTTATTTGGACTTTTATTAACATTATTTATGAGTATGTTAGACTTTGTTAGTTGAATGGTTGAGTAGTAGATGACATTTATTTGAATGGTTGTGCTAGAAGTTGCAATTATTAAGTGGCTATCATTGTTAGTTGAATGGTAGGTGAATGGTTGAGTAATAGGTGGTATTCATTTTTATCAGGCAGTTGTCATTGTTACTATTCCCAGATGCAATTTTTATTAGGTGGCTGTCATTTGAATGGTAGGTGGCATTTATTTGAATGCTAAAGATGAATGGTAGATGGCTTTAAGTATATATATATATATATATATATATGTATGTAGATGTGTTGGCCTCAAGTATCCTTCAATTTTGGTGTTTCATCTCTTTGCAAAAAGGTCTTTTGCTGAGACAATAGTTGTGTTTTCAATAATTTTGGCCCCCAGGTATTTTGGTAAACAAATCTTATTGTGTTTTCAATAATTAGTTGTTTTTAATAAATATTATTGTGTGTTCATTTCATTATTGCACTAGTAAATAAAAAGCCATTAAATGAGTAGGTATTTTGGAGATGAGTAATAGTGGTGATGATGAATGGAATGATGATCATGATGATAAAGATGCTGAAGATGAAGGCAGCACATCGTAAATCCAACAAAATAATATTATGCTCTTAGCAATGGCGGTAACAGTTGTAGTGACATATGCGACAAATTATTTGATAAAAGAACCATGTAGGACATCTTCTCTAATAAGGTGCAAGTGGATGGTAGAATTACAAGAACAGAATCATACAAGAATATTTGAAAATTTTTGAATGGAAAGAGAGGTATTTTTTAATTGTGTGATTTGTTATAGAAAACTATGGCCTTGAAACTAGACGAAAAGTCTCAGTTTAAGAGTAGGTTGCAATATTTTTGTATATTGTTAGTGGTGACATTTGAAACAAAAATATCCAAGAAAGATTTCAAGATTCCAGAGAGACAATTTCAAAATACTTCAAGAAGGTGTTAAAAGTTGTTACGATGATGTCTATTGATTGGGTAAGGCCTTAACCGAGAAATGGTGTGCATCTATATATTAGAACAACCGCAGATACTATACTCATTTCAAGGTAATAATTAATATTGTTAGGATATTTCTAATAATGAATAAATATATTTTTATTCTAAATTTTGTAATAGGATTGTATTGGAGCAATTGACGGAACACACATCAAAGCATATATATTTTCTAGATAAGCAACCTCGTTTAATAAGTTGAAAGGGGCATCCGACCCAAAACATAATGGCCGTATGTGACTTTGATATGTGTTTCTCATTTTGCTTGCCAGGATGGGAAGGAAGTGCATACGATACTCGGATCTTCTTAGATACAATTAGGAATCCTAGTTATAATTTTCCAAAACCACAAGGAGGTATCTGTTTTATATTTGATTGCTACAGTAGATGCACCACACTCACATCTTCATATTTATTTTTACATTTATAATTGCTTACTTTAATTTCATTTTGAAATTTTAAAATAGATAAATTTTACTTGGTGGATGCTAGGTATCCAAACATGAAGGATATCTTACACCTTATAAATGAGAGATATAACATCTAGCTGAATTTGAACATGGTCAACCCCCCCTAAAATGCACAAGAAAAATTCAACAAAGCGCATTCATCAATTAGAAATGTAATAGAAAAAATGTTTGGGGTTTGGAAAGTACGATGGTCGATGATAAAGGACATCCTACCAAACTACAAGTGGTCGACCCAAGTCAAACTTGTTTGTGCAACAATGTCAATTCATAATTTCATTCGACGAAGTGAGTTCTGTGATATTGCATTTGATTCTTATGATAAATTTATGGATTATGTTCCTAATGAAGATGAAGGATCACAGTCTCAACAAGCACGCCATGGAAATCATGTTGAAGGTGATGACAATGAGATGGAAGTGAGGAGACATAATATTTATATGTCAATTTATAGACAAAATTAAGAGTTATCAAATATCTAGGAAGTTTTATTTTTATTTCGTTAATAGTAATTTATTATATTTTTATTGCAATGACATTTTTTTGTTCCCTTGTGAACTCAATATTAAAATAATAATAATAATAATAATAATAATAATAATAATTTGAGGTAATGTAAAATGTACCAATATAGGTACTAATTATATTAACTTTCATTAATGAAATAACTTTTTCAAAATTTAAAGTGAAGAAAATTATAAAATTACAATTTTTATGTTCATAAGGGCAAAAATGATAATTACACAGCAAAAAGATATTTTACAACTTATTTACCAAACACTTCCCTGGTGCTTAAATCCATAATCTCATAGTTGCATCAAACAGGTTACCAACTTATGTTCACAATTGTATAATCTATTAAGCTATAATTTATAATTATTTTTCCACAGCTCTACCAAACGGAGCCACAATCACAACCATTAGTTATTACTAGGGCTGCAAACGAACCGAACCGAGCCGAGCTTTGCTGAGCTCAAGCTCGCCTTGTTTACTTATCGACTTCGTTTATTGAGCTCGAGCTTGGTTAGATAAGAAACTGGGCTCAAGCTCGGCTCGTTAACATTAACGAAACTCGAGCTCAGCTCGATAATTTTTTTAAATATTATTGATATATTGATATATTATTTAATATAAAAATAATATATTTATTATATAATTTAAATAAAGATAAATGAGCCAAGCTTACGCGAGCTCGAGCTCGGCTCGTTTACTAAACAAGCCTAATAGTCGAGTTCGAGTTCACTCGTTTACAAAACGAACTGAGCTGAGCCGAGCTTATTCATAAACAATTCGGTTGATTTGCAGCCCTAGTTACTACTGGCACTCAAATATAACTCATTATAATAATAGTTGTAATCGTGCCAATAAAATGGTATATAAAGTGGTATAAGGAAGGGAAAGGTTACAATTTGCACTTGTAAATTGTAGGAAAAGTTATGATTTTTGAGAGAGAAGTTATGAATTTTTTCCTTTGTATGGTATAAGCTAAAATGTGATTTTTTTGGCTAAAATAGTCAAAAAAAGATAAAATAGGTTTTTTGGTCTAATAAGACAAAATGTCACATCTAAATCATAATCATTTCATTTTTTCTCTTACAAAAGTTAAAAAAATAAAAAAGCCTATCCCAAACGAGGCTTTTTAGCTTCAGCCAAAAAGTCAACCCACATCCCAAAGTATGATGAAAGTTATAATATTTGTGATGAAAATTATGAATTTTAGTTATGATATACACTTAAAGTTATACTTTTTTTAAGAGAAGTTATATATTTTGTCAAAAACAAAAAGTTATATTTTTGTGAGAAAAAAAAAATTTGTGACAAAAGTCGCACATTTTGTGAGAGAAACTATTATTATTATTATTATTATTATTATTATTTTGTGCATAAATTGCATATTATGTGCACCCAACAAGTGGTGCACATCATGGCATTCTCAAGTAAGAAAATAGTAAGGTCTTGTTTGGGAACATGTTTTTTTAGTAATTTTTTAATTTTTTGACTAAAATATGATGTAAAAAAAATTAATATGTTTGGGATGACTTTTTAATTTTTTACAAAAAGATGTACAAAAAGTAGAAAAAAAAAGAAGAAATCTTTGACTTTTTGGTATAAATTGTTGATTTTTTTAATTTTTTTAGTAACTTTTTGACTATTTGGTTAAAAAAGTCACTTATCATTATTGAAATGTGAATTCATTTCGTAAAGCCTCGTTTGGGAACACAAGATTTTAGAATAAAAGTCATAAAATCACTAAAAAAAAAAAAAAAAAAAAAAATTCAACAAATTATACAAAGAAAAGTCAAAAGTTCCATTTGGTTTAGTTTTTTAAAAGAGTTTTAAGTTTTGAGTTGTATTTTGAAATATGAGTTGTTGAAAAGGGTTTTAAAAAATGAAAATTGAAAATTTGTTTGATTTTAAGTTTTGAAAATAATTTTGGAATGATTTGTATTTTGTTTTTTTTATAGTTAAATAGATGAGTGAAAGAAAATTTAATTGATTGACGTGGATAATATGAAAGAATGAGAGAATAGAGAAAAAATGATTGATTGATTGATTTATTAATAATAATAAAAAAAAAAGGAGAGAGGAGAGAGAAAAAATAATTTTGAAAATTATTAAATCAAACTTGTTTTTTTTTTTTAATTTTTTGATCCAAATGTTAATTTAAAAACTAAACCAAACGGTACCAAAGATTTTTTTTTTCTTTTTCCTTTTTACTTTGTACATGTTTTTTTATAAGTCAAAAAGTCATTCTAAATATATTAAATTTTTTATCTTATATTTTAATTAAAAAATAAAAAAATTACTAAAATACTATAATTCCAAATGAGGCGAATTTGTTTACTAGTGGAAATGAAGTGCTGCAATAGTGACACCATAAAATAATTTAATTTCGAAGGTGTACGATGGATCGGGATTTTCAGGTTTTACGCGTAAAATCTTACTTTTAAACTTAATTATTTTAGTTAATTTTATATTTTACTATAAATTTGAGAGTTTTGACTTACCTACTATTATACTTTAACCTACCCAATCAATGCTTCCAATAAAATTATTAATCTGATATTTGGTTAAACAATTGAAGTACGGACTAATTATTTTAAACTTGACTATTAGTTAATATAGGATACATAATCCAACGGATTCGTAGTCTTAGGACTATTAGTCATGGGAATGCTAATCCAGTCCGCCCAAACAAACATGGCCTTATAGTAAGCATACAAGACTATCAGTAGCCGGGGTGAGCTGGTTGGACATTTTAATTTGAGCAAAATTTTATTTTAGTTTCATAGTTTTAATTTAAACTTTATATTTTTAAGGGTAAGTTACGAACTAATCCTATATGATGGATTTAATTATAAGTTTTTTGTACCTTGTTAAATCACCAATATGTCCTAAAATACTTATTTTATCACAATATATTTTAGGGCAATTGATAGGTGAAAAAATAAGCAGAACTTATTGGTAAATAAGTCAAGTAAATAGGACCAACCCATAAGTACACCTATTGTTAATTATCTTACAATGTTATCCTTTTGCATTGTTAAAATTTTCAACGAAAAAAAAAAAAATCATGTGCAAAATTACAGGAATCAAAGTGGAATTAAAAAAAATAAAATTATAAGGACTACTAGTATAATTTATTCTAGTAGTTTGTTTTAAACTTTACTTTGGATCCTCTAGTTTTACACGCAATCTTTTTTCGTTTCAAATTCTAATGGTAAGTGACGAAGGGAATATTTTATAATAAACTTGAAAGTATAGCATTCAAATTGTTTAAATTAAAATTACAAGATTAAAGTGACATTTCGCTTAAATTACGCGGATTAGTTTCTAAAATTATTCTAGAAATAGTTTATATTTTATTAAGTTCCTAAGCTTCCAAATAAAAAATTAAACGTCAACATTAACCTGTTAATTATTTGAGGATGTCTGGATTTCACTAGCATTTATAAAATGAAAATTATCTTCCCGGATTCAGCATCTAACGAGTAGGAAATGAGGTGGCGGCTGTGAGGGGCATAGCAATTATTGTTGTGTGGCTATATAAATTTATTTTGAGACTCATTTTAATAATTTAAATTGTTAACTTTTTAAAATATATCAAGTATAACATATTTGTAAAAAATCAAATTGATGAGATATTATTAACTATTTTATCAAATTGCATTTGTATTTATAAAAATAAATTACAAATGTGATTTAAAATATAAAATTGAATAGAAATGTGAATGAATGAAATGATTAACAATATTTAAGCTACTTTATTTTTTATAGGTATGTTCTACTTTACGTGAACAATTCAGATTATCAAAATCGACTCCGAAATAGGCCTATATAACTACACAACAGCGATGATTGTGCCCTAAGTACACCAGCCACCAATTTCCCTAAAGAGAGTATGGTTTCATATTTATTAGGACTTGGCAAACATCTAGTCAATTCGTCTAATCAAAGCTCAAATGGAAGGTTTCGATGTAACATGTAGGCAAATTAAGGTTTGGCAAATCCTAAAAAGTCATGTTACAGTCAATCGACGGATAAATAAGATTCTAGAACTTGACCTGACCACATGAAATTAGGTTTTTAATTAATTATTGATATAACAACAGCAACAATGCCCAATTTGATATACTTACATATTATTATATATTGTATTTATTTGTTAAAGCATTGAAAGTACTTTTTATTTCAGCCAAAAAAAAAAAAAAAAATGACACAATAGGCATACACATAAGCCCTTGTTTTTTTAAAACAAAAATAAAATTACATAAATAAAGAACAGGAAAAAAAAGTCCAAACTAGAAAGAAAAACAATGGAGAAAATAAGCCTAAAAGGGCCTAAAATAGTAAGGCCCAATCTGCCAACCTGATCTGCATAGGTGCTAATTCGCCAACCTACTCGGTCCATTTTGAAACGGTGTGTGGTTAGATGCGGATGTGATTTTCTGAATCCAATCTCATTCGGTCGTTTGGTGGATGACCACAATATATTAAAGAAGGTTGAATGACCACAATATATTAAAGAATAGTTGGGAGGTTCTTTACCATACTAGTTAAAAAACAAGAATCTTATCTAAAAATTGACCTATTTGAAAACCTTTTTTTTTTTTTTTAATTATTATTAATTTTTGAATGCTAGAACAAGAACACATTTGGTAACCATTTTTATTGACAAAAGACCATTAATAGCTTTCAAATTTTGGAAAATTTTGAAAACACAAGTATCTGTTTGGAAACAATTTTTCATTTCCCCTCCCTTTTCTATCAATCCCGGCCGTCCCTCCTCTGGTGACAATAATAGCTTTCAATTTTTCATTTCACATACAAAATTGAAGTTTTTCCTATCTATTAAATCTTAAATTATTAAAAATAATGAAATTATACAAAAGTTCATTAATTTGTTTACTGTCAAATAATAGAAATAAAAAAGAGATTATTGTTAGTACTTAAAAAAATTTGTAATCAAACAACTACAACCTAAGAATGATAAAAGATTAAAGCATGCCCAAAATGTTCTAAGCGCCGATGTTAGTTAAATTTAAAAAAAGAAAGAAAGCAAACACTGATATGTATAATAAAAGAATGATAACTGTAAAAGTATTGAAGTATACAAACTCCTAAATTCTCTTAGTAATGTCTGGAAAATAAATGAAAGACTAACAAATCAACTTTTTTTTGTACAAAATGAAATCTTGTGTTACTTGGCTTGGCTTCAACTCTCTTCATCTTAATCTAGTCGGAATATGAACAATTACATTTTTATTCACTTAGAAGGTCTTTGAAAGAACATCACTAGAAATTGCAAGTTTTGATCCAAAGACCGGATTCCCAATGGGGATGACATAGGTATTTTGGCTGCCTAGTGTTGCAATGGTTACTGTTAATGCTGTTCGTCCCAGTGAATGGATTAGGCAGGTCCAAGCTCCTCAAGCCCGCGTCCAAATGATCAAGCCCACCGGATAACCTGCAGGCAAGTTCAACGGGGAATGGGGTAGTCCCCCAGTGAACTCTCCGACGAGCAAGTAGGAAGAGAAGTAGAGCATATGGGAGAAGATTAGAGATAGAAAACTTAATCTTTTTCTTATCTACAACGTTCGCTTATATCCTTTAGTAATCATTTCGCTGTCCCTTCCGACCTGCTCTCCTTGCCGAAAGCCTATGCTGTAGCTTACCTTGCTCAGGGTAAGGGGGTCCTGTTCTGGCGGAGAGGTGTTGTCGTAATAAATGCTGTGATGGGCTGCGTTAATGGTGATGTGCAGTAGCAATAACTTTGCAGATCTTTGTCTGCTGATGTGGTTCGTCTTTCTCTTGCCGTGTGTCTGAATGTCATTGACTCTTTATGCCATGTTGGACTTCAGCTGTCCTGGACCTCGTCAGCTGGGTTATGCACTGGGCTTCAAGTGATGGGCCATAGGTGATTCATGGCCTTTATGGGCTTATACATGTCAGTAGTCCCCCATTCCCGAGTGCAGCTTCAGTCCAACGAAGGGAATATTAGTGACATAGATGAGTGTGTTAGGGATTGGCAGGTTAGAGGTCGACCGGAAGGGGTGATCGAGGGGGGGGAAGATGGGGGAGCCGACCGCGGTGGTTGGCCGAGCGGGAGGGCCGACCGCGGTGTTGGCCGAGTGGGAGGGCTGACCACGAGGAGGGGCGACCGTGGTGCTGGCCGACTGGGAGGGCCGACCGCGGCGTTTGGTCGAGCGGGACGGCGGACCACGAAGAGCGCTGGCCGAGTGGGAGGGCTGACCGCGGTGTTTGACCGAGCGGGAGGGCAGACCACGAGGAGGGCCGACTGCGGTGTTGGCCGAGTGGGAGGGCTGACCACGAGGAGGGCCGACCGCGGGGTTTGGCCGAGTGAGAGGGCTGACCTCGAGGAGGGGCGACTGCGGTGCAGGCCGACTGGGAGGGCCGACCGCGGTGTTTGGCTGAGCGGGAGGGCGGACCACAAGGAGGGCCGACCGCGGTGTTAGCCGAGTAGGAGGGCTGACCGCGGGGAGGGCCGACTGCGGTGTTTGACCAAGCGGGAGGGCGGACCACGAGGAGGGCCGACCGCGGTGTTGGCCGAGTGGGAGGGCTGACCACGAGGAGGGCCGACCGCGGGGTTTGGCCGAGTGGGAGAGCTGACCACGAGGAGGGCGACCGTGAAGGGTGAGGTGGAGGGACGTGGGGCTCGAGATGCGGCGGGTCACGTGGTGAGTTGAAGTGGAAAAGACAGGGTAAGGGGAGGACAATGGATCGTGGACGTACACGTGGCAACATCCCGTAGGGGGGAAGATTAGGCGTTGGATCAGAAATGAAACGGTAAGTTATTATGGGTGTTGAGGAGACAGTTTTGGCGAATGATTTTGAAAAGTTTTCAAACTGGCAGAAATTAATTGGGATCCTTGGATTACGGGCAAACCGTGGGCTTTTGGCATTATTCGATTCACCTACCTGTTTACAAAAAATCAAAATATTCCAAGGGTGGATTCCTTTGTTGCTCACAATACACCTCTGCAACACTTTTTCGATTTCCTTGTTCCAACCGCCGAAGCGATTCACAAACAAACCACAGAAATGGCCCAAGAAGGGAATGCGATTGTCAGGTTGGACCCGCTTGGATATGATGATGCTGTGGAGCTAGCGGTGCAGTATAGGACAGAGAGGGTGGGGGAGTCGGTGGTACGATCCCACGGTTCCACCATGATAACAGCTCTAAAGCCAATCAGCCAGGCGGAACCAGATCATTGGTACACGAAGGCTGACAAATCCACGATTACTGAGGCGGAGTTGGAGGCTATCCGCGAAAAATACCAGATCCCTGGGGAAGTGGAGTTATTGCTGCCGACGTCAACGGAAAGGCCGTCTGATGCTAGGCCAGGAGAGTTTTCCCTTTATGAGGAAGCTCTGAAGGGTGGACTGAGGTTGCCACTGCCACAAGTGGTGGTGGATGTGCTTAATCGTCTAGAGGTGGCACCGGGGCAACTAATGCCCAACGCATGGAAGATCTTGCTGGCCTGTGCAAGTGCGTGGCCGAAGGCAAATGGAGGGGAGGCCATGACGGTAGACGAATTCTTTGCGTGTTATAAGGCTTCAGGACAGCAGGAGACGTGGGTCACTCTGCAGGCAGCAGTGGGGAAGGGGTTGGTGGCGGGTCTGCCGTCGTCGATCAAGGGGTGGCGGCCACGATGGTTCTACGTATCTGCCAATGGGGGGCTTGGAGCGCGCACCATTTGGAAAGTACCCATCAGGTCTGTGGAGCTAAAACTGGGGCCAGCTGCGGAGGGGAGGATGAAGAGGGTGAAGGAGTGGAGGGAGAGAGAAAAGGCCAAATGGGACGAGCTCGTTCAGCCATCGGCATTGTTTGAGGCGGGGTTGGGACCAAAGCCAAGTAGTGGGAACCTCGACCGAGCAGAGTTGGAGGCGAGGAGAAGGGTTCAGGAGGCAGAGGATCAGGCCATTCTTGCTAAAGCCCAACAATTCAAAGAGTTCCAGGCCGACCGACCACCAAAACCGGTTGCGAGGGAGAGGATTCGACCTCGCCCCAAACCCTTGAGAGAGAAAAACTTGGGCGATTTTGTGCCGCGGCCGCACCCAACAGACTCTTTGAAGGAGAGGTCGTTGAAGGAGATGGAGACGTTGGGCGTGGGAAAGAAGAAGAAGAGAGTGAATCGGAGTGAGGAAGTGCCTGCCTAGAAGAGGAGAAGGGAGATGAGTGTGAAGGAAACCAGTGCGGCCGAGGGGTTTGAAGGGGGAGAAGTGGAGGGTGTCCCAGGAAAGGTAGGTGGCCCAGAAGTGGTGGATGTTTCCTCAGAGGGCATGGAAGTGGTGCCAGCGGTGGCGGCGATCGCCATCGGGGTCGCAAAGGCCGCCCCCGAAAGGCAAGTGGAGGACGAGGCTGCTGGCCCTGGGCCAAGGAGAGAGGAACAGCCCCAAGGGGGGCTTGCACCTCAAGAAGGAGGAATTGGTGTGACCACGGCGATCTACCATGCTCGTGCGGTGGCGGGGCGGCTGGAGGGAGAAGAAGGCCCAGCTAGGGCAGGGGCAGACCGTCTTGTAGGGATTGTAGAAGAGGCAGCCCTGTGCTCAGCCTCCAGATTCAACGAGGCTGAACTGCTAAGGGGGTTATACTCCGCTCAAATGGAGGTAACCACCTTAGCAGGGGCCCTGCTGAGGAAGGCGGGGGCTGCCAAACTCAAAGCAGATGAGGCCAAGGCTCAGCTTGCAAAGTTAAAGAAGAGGAGTGCAAGTTGGGAGAGTGCCCACACTGAGCTACCAGCGGTTAAGGCGGAGCTGGAGGACACACGCCGCCAGGTTGTGACGCTCGAGTTCTAACTTGCTGGCGAGCAGAAGAAGTTGGACGAGGCCCAAAGAGCCTACGCAGTTGCGGTCGAGCGACATGAAGAGGCTATGAGTAGTAATGAAGAGCTGATGAGGCAAAAAGATAAGGCTGATGGCAAAGTGGGCGATCTCCAGAAGGAACTGGAGGGCAAGCGCGCCAAGGCGGTGGAGGAGACAGGGAGGCTTCAGAGGGAGTTGGAAGTAGAGAGAGTGCAGGCGACGGCGGAGAAGGAGAGCCTGAAGAAGGAACTGGAGGCGGAGAAGGCAAAGGCGGCGTCGGAAAGGGCGACCTTGCAGAAAGAGCTAGACGAAGAGAGGGCAAAGGCAGCCTCTAAAAGGGCGGCTTATCCCAATCTGTGCGTCGCAACAGTGGAGCAATTCAAAGGGTCTACTGAATTTCAGACGGCGGTTGATGCCGCGGTCGCGAGTAGCCTGGCTGGGCAAGAATCTGGGGGGGGCTGGCCCATCGAGAACGATCGCTGGAGGCAAAACTAAAGCAGAAGTTATTGAGAGCTTCCAGCAGTATGACTTTTATAAGCACGAAATGGCTGAGTACTGGGACAGTGGCTGGAAGATGTTCAAACGTAGAGCTGAAGAGCTGTTTCCAGACTTAGACCTTAGTAGTGTAACGATTGGCGAAGACGATGTGGCCCAAACCCCCTTGGATGAGGGCATTGAAGAAGAAGACCTCTTCTCCAGCGAGGAGGAGTAACTGGGGAGGAAGGAGAAAAAGATACATTGTTGTTTTGTTTTGTTTTTTTTTTTTTTTTTTTTTTAATTGCTGTAATGAACTTTTGTACAAAGTTGTGAACGAATAAAATTTCAGTTGTGTTTGTTATTTGATTATTTCTGCTTGTGGATCTTAGATAAATGAGGCGTGGGCGAAGTGTGTGTAGAACTCCTTGTTAATAAGAGTGAAATTGAAGCTTGTAATAAGGACTCAATGCAGAGTGAAGTTAAGAATTCCATAATGCAGAGTGAAATTTTAAAATGTAATAAAATGATAGGCCTGAGAAAGTTGAATGTAATAAAATGATAAGAACGTCTTCGGATTTTGACTAAGCAAAGAGTGGTGTGAAGACTCAGACCTGGAATTGTGACTAAGTGTGTTAGTTAATTCCACAAGTATGAAGTTTTGGATGGGTGGTTTTGACCGAGCCCTACATGTTAGGTCTGGACGAGTGCTTCACGCTCAGTCTGGATGGAGCTTTTAGTGCTCGGCCTGGCAGAGGGTGTTAACGGTCGGACTGCCCGAGGCGGCTCATGCTCAGTCTGGATGAGGCTTTAAGTGCTCAGTCTGGCTGAGGCTTTAAGTGCTCTGTCTGGCTGAGGCTTTTAGTGCTCAGTCTGGCTGAGGCTATTAGTGCTTAGTCTGGCTGAGGCTTTAAGTGCTCTGTCTGGCAGAGGCTTTTAGTGCTCAGTCTGGCTGAGGCTTTAAGTGCTCTGTCTGGCAGAGGCTTTTAGTGCTCAGTCTGGCTGAGGCTTTTAGTGCTCTGTTTGGCAGAGGCTTTTAGTGCTCAGTCTGGCTGAGGCTTTTAGTGCTCTGTCTGGCAGAAGCTTTTAGGGCTCTGTCTGGCAGAGGCTTTTAGTGCTCAGTCTAGCTGAGGCTTTAAGTGTTCTGTCTGGCAGAGGCTTTTGCTCAGTCTGGCTGAGGCTTTTAGTGCTCTGTCTGGCAGAGGCTTTTAGTGCTCAGTCTGGCTGAGGCTTTTAATGCTGCAAATAAGAATGTTACTGAGACAATATATAGATAACTGATATATATAATCAAGGGGTTACATTGCGTGGGGGAATATCAAGAATGTGTGAATTTCCCGAAAACAAAATACAATAACTGAGCAATACAAAAATAGGAGCTTATTGAAAGTAACATTTAAGGTGTTCGGTGTTCCATGGGTAGGGGAGGTCTCGACCTTCCATGTCCTGAAGTCGGTAAGTGCCTGGTCGGGGTCGGGCTTTCACAATGTAAGGTCCCTCCCACTTGGCTGCCAATTTACCCTCAGTCGGATTTTTGGTAGCAAGAGTTGCTTCTCTCAAGACAAGATCCTCTACAGCGAACTCCCTCGGTCGGACCTTGCGGTTGTAGTGTGTTCTCATTTTCTGCTGGTATGAGGCCAATCGGACAGCGGTGGTCTCTCTGAGTTCTTCAATTAGGTCGAGGTCAGCCCGACGGAGTTCTTTGGTTAGTGCTGGATCCGGATGTGAAACCCTTGGAGTAGGCAAACCGACTTCTACTGGGATAACCGCCTCAGTGCCGTATGTTAAGCGGAAAAGGGTTTCCCAGTGAGAGTTCGAGCTGTAGTTCGATAAGCCCAGAGTACATTCGGTAGCTCCTCAGCCCAAAGTCCTTTAGCAGCTTCTAGCTTAGTTTTGATGATCTTCAGGAGAGAGCGGTTGGTGACCTCAACTTGGCCATTGGCCTGGGGATGGCCAGGGGATGAGAAACAAGGTTGAATCTGGAGGTCGGCACAGAATTTCCTGTACTTGGCGTTGTCAAATTGTTTACCGTTGTCGGAGATGATGGCCTGAGGAATGCCAAACCTGCAAACGATCGACTGCCAGATGAACTTGGTTGTGTTCCGTTCGGTGATGGTGGCAAGGGATTCTGCCTCTATCCACTTGGTGAAGTAATCAATGGCGACGATCGCGAACTTAGTCTGGCCTCGGCCAGTAGGGAGTGGACCGACCAAGTCGATCCCCCATTTGGCGAACGGACAAGGGTTGTAAAGTGTGATCAACTCTGTAGGGGGTGCATGGGGGATGTTGGCAAAACATTGACACTTATCACATTTGAGCACAAAATCGGTCGCATCGTGATTACGAGTGGGCTAGAAATAACCAGTACGAAGTATCTTGTGAGCTAGAGACTTGCCGCCCGAGTGATTGCCGCAGATTTCCTCATGAATTTCTTGCATCACATAAGTTGCTTGAGTTGGATTGAGGCACCGCAGATAGGGGCGTAAGAAACCACGTTTGTACAAGATGCCGTCGACAAGGATGTAATTGGACGATCGTGCCCTGACTTTGGCGGCTTGCTGGTGGTCATCTGGAAGTTCCCCTACTGTCAGAAATCGAAAGATGTCCGACGCCCAAGGGATGGGCTCATTTTGGAGGAATTGTACTTCATGCTGGTCGGGGGAAATGGCGGGGTGGGATAGGTATTTGAGGTGGACACCACTACTGAGGGCGGATTGGTCTGCGGAAGCCAGCTGGGCCATCTCATCTGCCTTAGAGTTCTCCGCCCGAGGAATGTGCTTGATGTGGAAGGTGTTGAAGAGGCGAACTAGGGGAAGTGCAAGATCCCTGTAAGTCCGTATTGTGCCCTCCTTGGCGTCGAATTCGCCCGTGATCTGTCCAACTATGAGCTGAGAGTCGCTGAGCACTCGGATGTGGCTGACACCAATGTCCTTGGCTAAGCGAAGGCCTGCTATCAGTGCCTCATATTCGGCCTCGTTGTTACTGGCCTCAAACAAGAAACGGAGCGCACATTTGAAATAACCACCCTCAGGGCTGGTGAGAATGAGGCCAGCCCCATTACCTTGCTTGCGGGATGATCCGTCGACGTTGAGAGTCCAAGAGTGAGGATCTTCTGGCTCGATTGGAGCTGGCAGGGGTGGAGAGGCAGTGGTTGGGGTAGGATTAGTGAATTCCAAGATGAAGTCGGCGATAGCCTGTCCCTTAATTGCTGTTCGAGGCCGGTAAGAGATGTCAAACTGGCTGAGTTCCACAGACTACTGCATAAGTTTGCCGGAAAGTTCTGGTTGCTGCATGACCTTCTTCAAGGGTTGGTCGGCGAAGACCACTATGGAATGGGCTTGGAAGTAAGGACGAAGTCGTCTGGAGGCGGTGACCAAGGCCAAGGATAATTTTTCTAACAGGGGGTAATTCTGCTCAGGTCCCCTGAGAGCCCGACTGATGTAGTAGACCGGCCGTTGGACAGAGTCGTCTTCCTTGATAAGAGCTGCACTGACGGCGGTGCTTGAGACGGCTAAATAGAGGAAGAGGGACTCGCCCGTAATCGCTTGTGAAAGGAGGGGTGGATTGGCCATGTACTGCTTTAACTGCTGAAAAGCCTCTTCAGATTCAGTTGTCCATTCAAAAGTTTGCCGAAGAACTTTGAAGAACGGTAGGCACTTATCTGTTACGCGGGAAATGAAACGGTTGAGGGCTACAACTCGGCCAGTGAGCCTTTGAACCTCCTTGACCGTCCTGGGTGACTGCATCTCGACCAAGGCCTTGATCTTTTCAGGGTTAGCTTCAATGCCCCGCTGACTGACCATAAAACCCAAGAACTTCCCGGATCCTATGCCGAAGGTGCACTTCTCTGGGTTGAGCTTCATTCGGTATTTGCGTAAGGTAGCGAAGGTCTCCCGCAGGTCGGTCAAATGGTCAGTGGAGAGTTTGCTCTTGACTAGCATGTCGTCAACGTATACTTCCATATTCCGGCCTATTTGGTGATGGAAGACGGCATTGACCAACCGTTGGTAGGTGGCCCCAGCGTTTTTCAATCTGAATGGCATTACTCGGTAATGGTAGGTACCTCGGTCGGTGATGAAGGATGTATGTTCCAGATCGGACGGGTGCATCAGGATTTGGTTGTAGCCAGAGAAAGCATCCATGAAGCTAAGCATTTGATGACCGGCCGTGGCGTCGACTAGCAGATCTATGCGGGGCAGAGGATAGTTGTCTTTGGGGCAAGCTCGGTTTAGGTCAGAGTAATCGACACAGAGTCGCCATTTGCCATTGTTCTTGCGGACGAGGACCACGTTTGACAACCATTTAGGGTAGTCGACATTTTTGATGAATTGGGCCTCAAGGAGTTTGTCGACCTCTGCGGCTATAAGAGTATTGCGCTCCGGATGAAAGATGCGCTGCTTCTGGCGGTAAGGTCGGAAATGAGGTTCAATGCTGTGGCGATGAGTTATGAAAGAAGGGTCGATGCCTGGCATATCTGAATGAGTCCAAGAAAATACATTATTGTGCTCGGTCAGAAGGGCAGTAAGGTCGGCCTTAGCTTGGGGGGATAGTTGGCTGCCGATCTTAGCAGTTTTCATTGGGTTGGTGGGATCGATGGGAATCTCAACGAGCTCCTCCACCTGTTCGCCTCTGACCAGCTCGTCCTCATCTCGGGCGTCAAGTCCTTCAATGATCATGGCCTCCTTCAGCTTGACTTCCTTGAGTGAGGCGATATAACATTCTCTGGCGATGGTCTGCTCTCCCCGTACTGTCCCGACCCCCTAGTCGGTGGGAAACTTTATGGCGAGGTGGTAGGTTGAAGTGATAGCTTGGAAAGCATTGAGGGCAGTGCGACCGAGGATGATATTGTAGGCAGAGGGACAGTCGACCATAAGGAAGGTGAGTAACTTGGTAGTCTGCCGTGGGTATTCGCCTATAGTGATGGGGAAGTCGATGGAGCCGATGAAGGTCACCTGGTCGCCAGTGAAACCGACCAAGGGGGTTTGGAGGGGGGACATGCTTTCCTCCCCAATTTTGAGCTGGCGGAAGCAACTGAGGAATATGATGTCTAACGAACTGCCGTTGTCGATGAGAACCCGTCTGACCTTATAGTTGGAGAGAAGGGCAGAAATGACGAGGAGGTCATCATGAGGATAACGGATGCCTGTACAATCAGCGTCCGTGAAGGTGATGGGCTCTGTCCACTGCTTGGGCTGCTTGGAAGGTCGGTCTACCGTGTCCACTACTTTGTCCGAGCCTTCTGAGCGGAGCGGGATGGTCCGCCACAAGCAAGGCCACCAGAGATGACTCAGATTTCACCAACTGGCGGAGGGGGATTACTTGGGGGCCGAGGCTGTTGTGCGAGGCGGTCATGGCCTTGGTCAGGTTGGGCTAGCTGCCGAGGTGGGGTACGTCAGCGGTTATTTCTGAGGGGCTCGGTTCTTTGCCTCTGTTGTGGGCGGGTGTCCGTGAACCGGCTGTGACGCCCTTGACGAATGAGGGTCTCGACCTGATCCTTGAGGTTGATGCAGTCATCAGTGTTGTGGCTGTGGTCCTGGTGGAAGCGACAATATTTGGACTGGTCTTTCCGGTTGGAAGGGGTCCGTGAAGGCAGGGGCCATTTGAGGGGGTAATCTCGTTGGATTTGGTGGAGGACTTGTTCCATGAGAGAATTGAGGGGCGTGTACCGCTCGAATCGACTGGGCGGTCGAGCCGGTGCCGACCGGTCAGTGCGAGGAGGTCGGTCGGGATATTGGGGCGTTTGGCTGTTATACTAGGTGTTTCTGGGTTCCGAGTCTTTTCTCTTTTCTCTGGGGGGTGGGTTTTTGGATATTGGATCTTGGCGAGCGGCTAGTGAATCTTCGGCATTCATATATTTCTGGGCTTTGGATAATAGGGTTGCCATGGAGGTCGGGGGGTTTTTGGAGAGGAAGAAGAGGAAATCGGACGATCGCAGCCCGGCCATGAAAGCCGTAAGGATGACCTTATCGTCATTCTCCGCTACTTGTAGGGCTTCGGTGTTGAAGCGGGTAACGAAGCTACGTAGCGACTCCCCCTCGGTCTGACAGATGTTGAGGAGTTGGGTTGCAGGGCGGCGTTGGAGCTGGGCTCCAATGAAATGGCTAAGGAAGGAGTCGCTGAGATGCTGGAAAGTGGAGACAGAGTCCGCTGGTAACTGACTGAAACACAGTCGGGCTGACCCCTTCAGTGTCACGGGGAAAGCCCGACACATGATCTCGTCAGGGAAGGCATGGAGGATCATGAGGGTACGGTAGGTCTCCAGATGGTCGACTGGGTCTGTTGTACCGTCAAAGGAGTCAATGGTGGGCATCTTGAACTTGGCGGGCAAAGGTTTGTCCCGGATGGAGGCAATAAATGGTGAATTTGCCGTGGTAGAGGGTTTATGCTGAATGTCCTGCATAACCCCTTGGAGTTGGAGCTTCATTGCTCGAAGCTCAGCGTCCCAGAGTGGAACGTGGTCCCCATGGTCAGTCAATAGAGGTTGGACGATGCTGGTCTCCCCTTCAAGGGCTGGTGCTACGACCGACGGGTGTGAGGGTGGTGGTGGTGGATTTATGTGTGGGTGAGGAGGTTGCAAACCTTCCAGGTTGGGTGGATGGAGTTGTGGAGCAGTATGGCTCGGGGTTCTTTCTTGGTTGGGGGGAATATCTGGAGGTGGTAGAGGAGAAATCGGAAGGTTCTTTTGGAGTAAAGCATTTATCAAGGCCTGGTTTTGCTCGGCCATGCGGTTGATGCTGTTGGTAAGCTTGATAAAGTACTGTGGTGGGTTGCTTGGATTGGGAGGGTCAACTTGATGGTCGGCAGCATTATTGTGAGAAGCCATGGATCTAGTCGTGACCATGCACTTTGACGAGTAGGAGAGAAAGGTTGTTGGAACGGGGCCTCCGGCGACAGTGAACACAACTGGCGCGAGGAGCAAAGCGTTTCCACAGACGGCGCCAACTGTTAATGCTGTTCGTCCCAGTGAATGGATCAGGCAGGTCCAAGCTCCTCAAGCCCGCGTCTAAATGATCAAGCCCACCGGATAACCTGCAGGCAAGTTCAACGGGGAATGGGGTAATCCCCCAGTGAACTCTCCGACGAGCAAGTTACGAAGAGAAGTAGAGTATATGGGAGAAGATTAGAGATAGAAAACTTAACCTTTTTCTTGTCTACAATGTTCGCTTATATCCTTTGGTAATCATTTCGCTGACCCTTCCGACCTGCTCTCCTTGCCGAAAGCCTATGCTGTAGCTTACCTTGCTTAGGGTAAGGGGGTCTTGTTCCGGCGGAAAGGTGTTGTCGTAATAAATGCTGTGATGGGCTGCATTAATGGTGATGTGTAGTGGCAATAATTTGCAGATCTTTGTCTGCTGATGTAGTTCGTCCTTCTCTTGCCGTGTGTCTGAATGTCATTGGCTCTTTATGCCATGTTGGACTCCAGCTGTCCTGGACCTCGTCAGCTGGGTTATGCACTGGGCTTCAACTGATGGGCCATAGGTGATTCATGGCCTTTATGGACTTATACATGTAAGTTACCTTATTACCAAGTCGAACATTGTACATAACAATCGAACTAGAAAAGGACAAGAGCCTCCAGGACCATGAAGACATCACTTTTAATATAGAACAAGTAGCTAAGTATTTTTGAAATAATTGGAACAACAAAAGACAAAGAAGTCAAATTGAGGGTAAAAACATAACTTTCTTGACAAATTCGGAACCCTCCCAAATTTGTTAGTCTGATTGGAAATGACATTTTAAATAGAAGTCATTGCCATAGTAAATTTTAACCAAATTCTTTCATTTAGGCCCTTAAATCAGTGAATTTGCCATTAAAAAAAAGAAAATTGTTTTAGCAATTTGGAAAGTCTTTTTTTTAGAGTCGTCAGTTTTGGTGTGTTTCTAATATTTTCTAGTATTAAAATTTGGGCTTTAACTCAAATTTGCTATTTTTGAGAATTTTTTGTTTTTTTTCATTTATTTTTGTGTCTAGCCAGGAACTAACCTAATTAATTGTTTCCGCGTTGAGTTAGGGCCCATATATTATAAATAACGATGTATGACATGTGACAAAATAACTTTTTTTTAGATATTATTCTACTTCACTTTAAGAATTCATTTTTTCTTTGTGTATTTGTCTAATAGAGCAATATCTAGGCTTATGTGATAATTTTAGCTTTGCCAACTCTTCTAAAGTACCTTTGCAAGCCCAAATATTAACCGTGTAATATTGATGGGCCTAGACCACCCATAAATTTACTAAATCATAAGAAGTATTTATTATGCCGCTTTTATGTTACAGCAAAATTGGTTGTGCACAAAAACAATATTTTGTTGACCAAATTTCATACAATACAAGGTAAGTTATGTTTTGTTTGACACTTTAAATTTAGAACATCTTTGGTCCAAAACCAAGCTGAAGGATGTATTCATCCCAAATTGTTACACAGTCCTATTACTAGAAAAACAAGAAGACACAATTCATCAAAAGAACAAACAATTAGCTGCAATGGATCCTGTAATATTAATAAATTTAAGAGAATCAAACAATATAAGTTTATAAAATTATTAAATAATATTTTTCTCTATAATTTTCAATGATCAGTAGCAGAGGCATAGAGGGCCCAGGGGGATCACGTGCCCCTTGGGTTTTGAAATTTTTTTTTCAAATATAAATAAAATATTTTAAATAAAAATATTATTTAGAATGAAATATCAATGACATTTTTAAAATTATGAGAATAATAATGGTTATTTTGATTGAAAATAAAGAGATTATGGTAAGTCATATTATTATCTATGAAAATTTCAATGTAATGGTGATGTCTATCATTATTGACATGTAAACATAATTAACCTTGATGAAGATATGAAATTTATTGGATTATTAGTTACATTTGATATGTGGAGTTCATCATCCATGTATTTATTTACTATTGGTTGGTGATATCACGTATCAATGATGTCGCGGTATTACTATTATATTGATTTTTTACTCAAATTTTATATAAAAAATTACTTTATCATTATATAATTTATTTTAAAACTCAAATCCATGACTTTATTTATTTATTATTTTTTTATATTATTCATGATACACTAGGTACAACTAATATGAGTTCTTTATTTATTTATTTATTTATATCTTTCTTGAAGTCAATAGTAAAAATTTATGTAAAATATTTTTATAAAAATTTTCATTATTGTAATTGATAAGTATTCTCTCTAATTTAATTTCTTGACTCCGCCAAATAAATTTTCTTTTATTTATACAATTTGATGGCCCAATTTCACTAAAGAAAAAGAATGGAAAAAGCATATGAATCCTTTATTCATGATCCACTTTGCTCATGGCATAAACAACACTTTAATAAGAAGCATATAAGTGAGTAACTTAAATTAATGCAACTGGATGTTGGATGCTTCCCCCAAAGTTTGAACCCAAACTTCCCTCTTGAAATCAGAGTTACAACTCCTTAAGCTGCACCCAAACCTAGATGTCAGATTTTTATTATTGGCAATCTCGTTTGGCAAAATTCTTTTCAGTTATAATTTTACTTGATCATTTATTTCAGTGAGGTTAGACCATCTCCAACGGTGCATCAAACCCAGAATCAGATTTGAAATTTGATGAAAAAGTCACTGTTTGTGTCTCCAATGGTTTTACCAAATTGATATCGAAATGAGAATAGAACAAAAGTTTCATCAAACTGAGGACAAGCTTCGGATTTCATCTTTTCACTGTGTTATACCGTTGGGGTGGGCCAACCGGTCAACCAACCGGATGTCCAGCCGGTTGACCCATCGGTCGACCGGTTCCCTTTCAAATAGGTAGGTTCAAATTAGTCAAAAAGGTTCAAACAGGTTATAAAAAAAAAAAATTTGCTTTACCGGTCGACCCTTCCCTTTTGATGCACGGTTGGAGCAAGCCATATCAGATTGAGAAAATTAGCTTTTTTTTACTCAAATTTGGTGAAAAATTTGGTTCACCGTTGGAGATGCTCTTATGAGTTTTAGATGCGAATTCAATCCGAATTGTGCTTTACAAAGATGTTTTAGAGGCTAATTCTTTCATGTTTGCTACTTTGCTGACTATGTCGGGGATCGAGCTGAAGTTTTCACTGACTGTAAAAGTACAAAGAAGTTGTATTTCTCACTCAAGCGACACTTTGGTGGCTCAAGCGAAGACACTTAGAAAAACACGCATTTTAGTCTCCACGCTCGGGCGACCTTCGCGGCTCAATTTTCTATAAATATGTGTTTCAGTCAGATTTTAGAGTTACGGCTTCCGGATCTTTTTTTTTTGGGCATTAGGGTTTTCTTCTGAAGTTTCTTTGCTTGTTTTTCTTTTGATATCTGTGAGAATTTAATCATGAATTGAGTAAATTATATCAAAAAGGTTTGTTTAGTTTGGTTTATTATAAAAAGAGAGAGAGTTGTTGTTTGGTGGATTCCGTGAAATTTGGGTCTGAAACTTTAGTGGATTTTGGAGTAGCTCATCGTTATGGATTTGACATCGGCGTTATGAATTCAACGTTGGGCAAGAAAATTCCGAGATGAAGATGAGACTGGAAGAGGCACAGAGTGGTCGGTTCGATTCGGGCATGGATTCGCTAGGTAATTGAAAGTATACTTGTGTAATTCCTTTATGTCTTTTTAGTGGATTGTTTTGTGGCTTTTGCCCGTGATTTTTTTATCACAATTAGAGGCGCTTCAATTGTGATTTTTTCACGTAAAATCGGTTTGTCGATTTGTCTTGATTGTTTGATTAGAATTGTTATTTATTGCTTAAAATTGATACATAATCACAAATTAATATCTAGGGAATTTTTAGATTTTTCACTAAATATTTTTTTTTTTTTGTTAAGCAAAGAAAACTTTATTTTTTTTTTGATCAGCAAAAGATAAAATTTATTGATGAACCAAAAGAAAATTACATCAATGACAATAGCGATGAGTGCAAAGAGCATCAAAGCGAAACAAACCAGTCCCAACTAGGTTGGCACCGATAAGACCGCCCTATCATCTGCTAGCACTCCAACAAAGTTGGAGAGAATCCAACCGCAAAGACAGAACAACCAACCAAAACAACACAGTGAGGCAAGAGACATACATCAACAAGGTAGAGTTGTTTTCAACAAGGCAAAGAAAACTTTATTGATGAAATGTAGCATACAAAGTAGGTGGATACATCAATAAAGGGGAGAAGACAGAGCTAACAGCAGCACTAGATTCTTTTATTAATATTCAAAAAATAATGAAAGAATAAAAAATCAACTTTTTTTTGGTACAAAGTAATATATCAACTTGCTGAACAGTAAACTACGACATAAAAATTCTAATATCTTGAAACAATTGGCTTACACATTTTTGTTATTGATTTATTACTTTGGGATGAATGTTTAGAACTTAGACTGCATACGAACTATTATATTCTCATCCACTTGAAAGGCCTTTGCAAGAAGATCACTAGGGATTGCAGGTTTTGACCCAAAGACCGCATTTGCAATGGTAATAACACCAGGATTTTGGCTACTTAGTGCTGCAATAGCTACTGCATTACCATATCCAACATTGCGCTGGAAATGGATAAGATTTACTGGGAACACAAATACATCACCCTTCTGAAGTACCTTCGTGATGAGATGATTTTCCAGGTTGGAGGTAACAAACCCTACTTGTAGGCTCCCTTCAAGGACAGTCAAAATTTCAGTGGCCCGAGGATGTGTGTGTGGAGGGTTAATTCCCCATGGTGCATAGTCAATGCGGACCATGGAGATGCCGAGAGTGTTAAGTCCTGGCAATTGCGCAACAGTTACTGGAGTCACCTTCGATCCAACTACATTTGATGTATTGCCTGCTAAGTGTAACCCGCTAAAGAAGAAATCATTGGCTTGTACAAGTTTCGGATCCTTACACACTAAACCATTCACTAGCACTACAGCCATAAGAAAAAGAAAAAGTTAGGCCCATAAATCTCCAGTACAATAATAAAAATGTTTAGACAAATGAACTAGTTTGGCTGTATTTATATATATATATACACATAATTCAAAAAAAAAAAACATTTTTTTCATATATATATATTTCAAAAATATTTCACAAGAGAAGATTTCTGTGTTTTCTGAAAAATCAAAAAAAAAAAAAAAAACAAATAGATGGAAAAATGCATTCAAACTTCAAAGAGTATAGTACATGTGCTATTATTGTCAGCAACACAAAAGTCTTGAAGAGGACTATTGTCAGATGCCAAAGCAACAGAACAAATTATAGCCAACAATAATCCAAATAACAAAACAAATTGAGATGCCATTTGGACACTAAAAAATCTTCTTGTTGAGTATGAAGCAATCTTGTTGAGATGAGAAATAAGTGACCACTCGGGCTGCTTATATATAGAGGTTGGATGGAGGGGAAAGAGAGAAAGAGAGAAAGAGAGAGGTAACCAGAGTTATAGCCGTCCTAACACCAATATGCACCAAATGATTTTTTATTTTTTATTTTTTTCTATTCGACAAAATAAAATATATTGATGAATTAAATGGTTCTAGTAATACAATAAAATTGCATCAATAGGAAAGATCTAGGAAAGAAGCATCATAGCTTAAGACATACATCCAACAAAGTTGGAAAATACATCAAGCCAAACAAATGATAAGCCAAACCGAATGAGCGTGTTGAAATGGTCAAAAATTCAGAATGTGTCTTTGGTGCCGGCGGATGATATGGCCGATAAAAAAAATGCTTGCTTTTAAGAATTTTGTGCTTGGGATTGTTAACTTGGAAAGGTTTAGGCTTCTGCACTGTATACTTAGGCACTATTTAATATTTCTTACAAAAGTGTATTTTTTTTTAAAAATTTTTAATTTTTTTTTTAAGTCACATTATCTTCTTCTTCTTCTTTTCTGTATATATTTTCGTAAAAAGTCAAAAAGTATACTGTTACGACCCAATCTGGGCAAGGCAACCCCCGCCAAGAGGGCGCACTTCAACGCTATAACACCTGTACACAATAATCACCTGTATAATTCTTATATCACATCACCAATAGTGCATAAGACCCTTTGATTGGCCAACATATATGAGATGATCCATTCAAAGACAGAAATATCATCATGCTACTAAGATAGTTTCCATGCACCACTATCCCCAAAATAAATTATACTATTCGTGAATCCATCAATACATCCAACTTCACCAAGCAAATATTTACAATCAACCTACTTCATAAAACAAAGGATAAAACTACATCCTAGAGTGACCTTAAGCAAAGCCATCAACCACTAGATGTTCACATTTGATCCTCCAGAAACTCTAATCTTCCAAGTTGAGGCGAGCCACACAAAAGCCTAGGAATCTGAAAAAAAATTAATTAAAAAAAAAGAATGAGCTAGAGCCCAATGAGTATACCAATCCCATGGAGTTATAAAGCTTGCTTCTTCCAATTGGGTTCAAAATAAGATAATAAACACAAGAGCTTGATTGGACTGAAACTTATAAAAATTAAGAAAATTTTACACAAACCGTTATCAAGATTTTTCTAAAGAATCTCATAATGTAGGAAAAATACATTTGAATAAGGAAAGTAAACAAGAATACAACTTTTCAATAAATTAAGATTTCATGTCTATCATACGAACCACTACATAGTCTTAGGGTCGCATTACCTCGCGACTTAGGTGGTGACGGTACCGTTATCCAAAACATAACCATAGGAACATAGGTTATGAAAAATCTAGAAATCCCCTAGATGTTGATTTGTGATTATGTATCAATTTTAAACAATATATAACAATCCCAATCAAACAATCAAGACAAATCGACACAATGATTTTAACGTGGAAAAACCACAATTGGACACCTCCAACTGTGATTAAAAAATCACGGGCAATCGCCACAAAATAATCCACTAAGAAGGTTTAAAGGAATTACACAGGTATACTCTCAATTATTTAGCGAATCCACACCTAATTGAACTAACCTCTATGTGCCTCTTCCAACCTCGTCTTCACCTCGGAATTGTCTTTACGATGAGCCACTCTAGAATCCACCGAAGTTTCAGGCTCGAATTCTTCAAAATCCACCAAAGAACAACTCTCTCTCTCTCTTGTGTATAACAAACAAAACCTTTGATGTACTCTCTTTAAACCACGAGTTGAATACTCAATAAAACATCAAAGAAAACTAACAAAATATCCCTAGATATAAACTTTAAGAACCAAAAAGAAGATCTAGAGGAATTCAATAGTTTTGGGAGGAAACCAACTATTTATAGAAAATCCAAAAGTAATCCTAGTTTTGGAAGAAATCCAATTACTTATAGAAATCCAAAAGTAATCCTAGTTTTGGAAGAAAATCAACTTCTTAAAGAAATCCTTGTCAAACGGGATTGCGAATAATAAAACATAACCATCTCCCCCTTTGGCAATGCCGTGACAAAACACACCTAACAAATAAAATCCTAATCACCCCAACCCATTACAACCAACAAACACAAACTTCTTTCTCAAGATTAAGATCTGCAAAACAGCTATTAGTGCCACAATCTCCAAAACAACTATTAGTCTCACAAGAGTATATGAAAAAGCAATAAACATATGGCTAGATTATCTTGAAGCATGAGATGGAAAACATGAATAGATGCGACTTGGAGATTTTAAGAACATGTAATATGAAAACCTGAAAACTTTAAGAACATGTAGCATGAAAACCTGAAAACTAAGATACATACTCCCCTTTTTTTTGTCACGAATTGACAATGGAAGCGCAATCAACTAAAGCCATATCATAAACCACACAAGCAATGATATGATGATGTAAATATTAGGAGCATGCAAGAAGGAAATAATAAGCAAACAGTGCATAGCAACATGCAAAACAACTAAAGCCAATCTCCCTTACCAAACAAAACAAAGTGTTCATGCTAACAAACTCTTGTAATGATAAACCAAACTCCCCCTTACTAAAAACAATGAACAAGAAGAAAACGACAAAAAATAATATGGTGGAGCAAGTAAGGAATTTCTGATTTGTACCTTGAAACACACAAGATTATCCAAGAAGCACCACTACAAGAAAACACAATGTGCATAGCCTCTAGAAGATTCCTCATAAAAGAAAGTAATGCATTATGTGAAAAGCATGTGTGACTCTTGGAGTTCGACAAATACTAGATTCAATCATAGTAGTGATCTGAAAGTTGAACCTCTGGTAAGAGAATCTAAGCACAACTACGGAAAGTCAAACCACTAGGAATCAAGGGGTATGTGGTGAGTAAAGGCGGAGGCTCCCCCTCAATTAATGAATCTTTTCCTTTTTTTTTTCTTTCTTTCTTTTGCACATTTTTTCTTTCTTTGAATATTTTGTCTTCTTCTCTTTTTTTTTTTTCTTTTTCTTTTTCTTTTTCTTTTGCACACTCATTGGCGGCTGACACGCTCAAGAGTATGGAAACCGAACCAGAGAAGCATGGATATAATAAGGATGGCCTAGTTAGTGACTCTGAGGTAGCCTTTTCCTCATGGCTGGACTACAAAGAATAGAGGGGAAAGTTCTGGAGATGCAAAAAGATGGAGGATGGTTAAGAGACTCAATATCACCTATGATATGCTAGTATAAGTCAATTCCTCTAGAAACGCAAAAGATCAATGACAGAAGTCCATATAGAAAAAATAATCACTAAGGCAGAAGACTCCAAAATTTGCTAATCCAAGAGTGTGTACAGAATGAGACATACTAATCAAAAAACACACACTCCAAAATGAGTAATGACCACAGAAAGCACACATATATTAACATGTAATGGATATTCTCATCAATTCCAATATGCACCAAGGACCACTCAAAAAATTTAAGCTTGCAAAACCATACTAAGAAAATCTTTTTGGGATTTTTTTTTTCAAAAATAAAGCAAGACAAAAAAAACGAACAAGCGCACTTTTTTTTTTATATTAAAAACAACACACAAAAACTCAAAAGCTAAAACAAATAAACAAATTAATGCAAGTCAAGTTTTCTCACCCAAACTGCTTTAGTACGAACAAAGTTGTGAGAATTGCAGTTCTTGGGTGGTGTCGTGGTTCCTTCCCCTGCAATGGGAACCCGTCTCGACTTGGCTTCCAACTTCCTATTCATAGGTCTAGGCAAATACACTCTCTCATGCTACTTATAACAATAAGGACGAAAATGACCATGCCTACCACAATGATGACAAATAAAAATAGGATGTACAGGGTGTACCTTTTTTTCTTTTACCTTACCAACTCTAGGAAGTTTGAGAAGTCCATCCTCGTGTTGAATTTTTTGTTCTCCTTTTCCTTGAGTTCTTGTATCATAAGATGTAAATGCACTCTGTTTTTTCTCTTTGTTATCACCAAAGCCAATGCCACTCTTGTCACAACTCATTTGTTGAGACCCAATGATATCCTCCAAAGTCTTTGATCCTTTGTTCCAAAGACCAATGGTAGCCATAGCATACTTGAGCTCTTCCTCTTTCTTGATCATTAGTTCTTCCAAAGCAACTTGTGACATCTCGAGAGATTCAATCTTTTTTTCATACATGGCATAGGTTTGTAGTAGCTCAGTCCTCTTTGTCTCACAAGTCAACAGTTTTGCACAAAGAACTTGTCGATCATCAGCTACCTTGATGGCATTAATCTTGGCCTCGGAAATCTCCTCCTTAAGTTTGACATTCTCACTTTCACATGCTTTGTGTCACACCCCAAATTCGGGCATGACCGGTCGTGGCCCACAGGGACTTAGCCCAAGGCACACGTAAGCCTAAACACGAATCCAATCACATTGAACAACTGAACAATAGTCCAATAATAAATAACCAAAACTCAATCCAGACATGTCACAATTATAAACGACAAAATCAACCGTAATAAAAAAACCATCCAAACTTATGGGATATAAACAACCCACATATCAAAAATAATCCTAAATGAACTTCGATAAGAATAAATATAAATATGCACAAACTTGACATAACACTCTAAACTAAAGGAATGCCCTAGAGGTCCATGCAATTGAGTCCCCGCTACGCTATGAGTCCACTCTAAGTCCTTCTAACACCTGGAAATGGTAAACAACTAAGTCAGCTGATAGCTCAGTGAGTAGCAACATGGATAGTAAATACAGTTTTGAAAACAGGGTTCAATTCCAAAATAAGATATATATCACAGAAACTAGATTGGCATACAGTTTGGTAAATACAATCTGTTTCAAAAAGAAGGTTCCACAGTTCAACACTTAAAATACTCATGTCTCGTAAGAACATGATAAACAACATTTTCCACTTAAAACAGATTATAACATGAACACCAATAATTTTTTGGGTACCAATAAAAACAAATAATCTGCCACACATTTCTCAGGCTATAAGCCCCGTTGGATCCAATACCGAACTAAGAGTCATCCTCAGGGTGGCACCTGGGCCTTTTCTCAAAGACGATCCGATTGAAGGTCACCTAGTTGTTTTTAAAGGTCTTTTCCTTACAATCGTTGAGCACTAGAGTCATCACGGCCCAACCCGGATCTGTTCCCTAGTGGCCAGAGTCACCACACATAGTGGAATAATTTCCCTGGACTAAATACACACATGGTCCTAATAATCAATACACATCAGTTTCGCAAAACATGGTAGTTCATCATTATAAACATGAGACCAAAACAAATAGTTTACAGTATGCCAAGTTCACACATGTTTCAGAAATAATTTGATTCAATTGATAATATAATAATTTATCAAAACAGTTTAATCATGAAACAACAATTTAATTTTCCAACAGTTCAGGGTAGGGGAACATTTATAAAAATATGTAGCATGAAACTACTCACCTGAAAACGAAATAATATAATCCCTCGAATAGAGTGTAAAAGTCCAACTAGTGCCCTGAACCAATATGAAAACTAACGTCACTACTAATTTAAAAATACTAAAGAATACGAACTAAGTAACCCCAAACTAAAGCGCACTAACACGGCTCAACCCAACTCACCGTTACTCTTAAATATTACCTAAGTTTATGTTCTTCAAGGTCTAAAATCACCCAAGACATAGGTTCCGATCGAAACTTAATTAATTGTGACTTTAAGATAAAACAGAATTTCAAACAAGTCTTCCCAAACTATTCGCTAACTTGAAAATTACAAAACCCACTCCACGCTATTCGAAAAATTCCAATAACCTCCAGATATGATCTAATATATCCAAAGTTTCAAACCCAATTGGTTTCACTTGATTTGCTTATCAAAATAATTATCTACAATTTATTATATCCAAACAGGTTGTTTTCTGCAGCACTTTAAAGAAATTGACGGTTCTCTTAATATACACGAGCAATCAATGCAAGGCCAAAAACGTACGAAACTAGACTCGTAACCGGTTCTAATGACACTAATTTGATAATTTTTGGATTTATACCCAAAGAGAACAACACTCCCGAATTTACTGTTTCGGACTGGTTTCCTGGACAGATTTGAATACCTCAATTTATATGGATTTCGACTCCCAAAAATTATAAAAAAAATCAGATATGCAATTCAATATGTAATTGATCTACTGTAAAAATTTCAGATTAAAATTCATCCGTTTGATATGGTTTCTTAATTTTTAAAGTTTGCGATTCTGTGCAGAATTTTTTGAACTAAGAATTACACTCATTCTTTATACATCAATTTTGCTCCTCAGATTTTTTAACAGCATATATATATATACACAAAATACATACACCTACAATCTCTCCATCAATGAATTAAATAACAACATTATTAGGATAAAGAACAAAGAAAGAAGAGAAGAAAACCTAGGAGGCCACACAGCACAACACACCCAAAGTTCTCCTTCTTGGCTACAACAATAATCTTGATGATTGAAAAACCCCTCTCTTTCCTTCATAAACCCACGGCTGCTAGGGCTGCTAGTGTTGTGGAAAACAATTATAACAAGAGTTAGGGTTTGTATTTATTTTATTTTATACTAGTGGTGGGCACACTTAGGTCAAATAGATAGATAAATATACAAAATACATATATAAGTTACATGCAACTCAAATGGTAAGAGGCTAACTTATTAATTATGTGGTCTAGAGTTCAAGTCACACCCTCTTCTCCATTTTTTTTTTAATAATAAATCATGCTTCTAAATCAATGACTTTCACCATAAGTTTATTTTAGGTTTAAAATTAATTAAAAGATCCTCCAATAATATTTAATTTGCACTTAAAGATTCATAATAAAATATTTGAGATTTGTAAAATTATTATTATCTAATTATTTACTTAATTTTTATATTCGGGTTCTCACACTTTGAGTTTCTTTGTGAGTTTGTCATTCAATTTGAATAAGTTAAGATACTCTTTATACAACTTTTCATAAGCTTGCTCAAGCTCTTCATGATCACTCTCTGAGGATACATCATCAGTGATATTCTCAACTGACCTCTTCGGAGAATCTTTTTGTCCTTCAGCTTCAGAAGCCACCATGAAAGCAATGAATTGTTTATGTCCCTCTTCGCCTCGATCTTCATTGTCACTTTCATCTTCATTAGATTCTGATTCATCATCCCAAGTGATGGATAGGGTTTTCTTCTTCTTCAAACGAGTGGGGCATTTTGAAGCAAAGTGGCCAAATCCTTGGCGTTCATAGCATTGGAGTCTTTCAGAGTTCCCTTGTATCTTTCCTTTCTCCTTCTTGGCTATAGAATTAATTTTGAGTTTATCTTTGCCTTTAGATTTATGAGTATGAGTAGATTCCAAAAGATTAGGATTCTTTTTCAAAAAAGATTTTTTAAATTGTTTAACAAAAGCAGCCGTAATCTTGGAATCTATCTCACAATCCTCATTAGATCCAACTCTATGAGCACTACTAAAAGCAATATCTTTTTGTTTCTTTTAGAAATTTCTATGTGCCTCATAAGTTTGGAGATTTCCAACCAACTGATCTAGCTTGAGGTTGTCAACATCTTGAGCCTCCTCAATAGCCGTAACTTTTGGTTGGAACCGATCGGGCAAGGATCTCAAAATTTTTCCCACAACTTTGGATTCTGGTATTTTTTTCACCTAAATTGAAGGTGGAATTTACAATGTCACTCAACTTCGCATAAAATTCATCAAAGGTCTCACTATCTTTCATTGAAAGGTTTTCGAAACTAGACGTGAGCCTTTGAAGTTTTGAGTGTTTAACAGAAGGAGTGGCCTCATGAATAGTTTGTAAGATATCCCAAGCCTCTTTTGCGACTTCACAATTACAAATACGACTAAACTCTTCAGGTGTGATAGCGCAAAAGAGAGAATTGATAGCTTTACTATTCCAGCTACTATTTTGGTAATCAATTGTGTCCCACTTTTCAATTGGTTTGGGGAAAGTTACTCCATCAACGGCAATCGTTGGTTCAGTCCACCCATACATGACAGATTGTCAAACTTTTTCATCAATAGATTTTAAAAATGATCTCATCCGAGCTTTCCAAAAAGAATAATTGGATCCGTCAAGTAGGGGTGGTCGAACCATAGAATTTCCCTCACGAATTGTATCCATTATCACA
Organism: Camellia sinensis; assembly: GCF_055761805.1. Taxonomy (NCBI): domain Eukaryota; kingdom Viridiplantae; phylum Streptophyta; class Magnoliopsida; order Ericales; family Theaceae; genus Camellia; species Camellia sinensis. The sequence continues at coordinate 93,489,923 of NC_138965.1, forward strand.
AATCAAACAAGATCTCGTTCTAAAAGAATTTTTTTTTTAAAAGAATAGAACGACCTGCTCTGATACCAATTGAAAATTCTAGAAATCCCCTAGATGTTGATTTGTGATTATGTATCAATTTTAAGCAGTATATAACAATCCCAATCAAACAATCAAGACAAATCGATACAATGATTTTAACGTGGAAAAACCACAATTGGACACCTCAACTGTGATTAAAAAACCACGGGCAACCACCACAAAACAATCCACTAAGAAGATTTAAAGGAATTACACAGGTATACTCTCAATTACCTAGCGAATCCACGTCTAATTGAACCAACCTCTATGTGCCTCTTCCAACTTCGTCTTCACCTCGAAATTGTCTTTACGATGAGCCACTCCAGAATCCACCGAAGCTTCAGGCTCGAATTCTTTAGAATCCACCAAAGAACAACTGTCTCTCTCTCTCTTGTGTATAACAAACAAAACCTTTGATCTACTCTCTTTAAACCATGAGTTGAATACTCAATAAAAATCAAAGAAAATTAACAAAATATCCCCAGATATAAACCTTAAGAACCAAAAAGAAGATCTGGAGGAATTCAATAGTTTTGGGAGAAAACCAACTATTTATAGGAAATCCAAAAGTAATCATAGTTTTGGAAGAAATTCAATTACTTATATAAATCCAAAAGTAATCCTAGTTTTGGAAGAAAATCAACTTCTTAAAGAAATCCTTGTCAAACGGGATTGCCAATAATAAAACCTAACAGGTTACGTCATCGTAGCACTTCAATTCTCATTTCAATGTTTCGGTCCCTAGGACCCCTCATGTACAACGACCCTTATGGTTCTTAAAACATTTCGGTCTCGAGGACCCCAAAGCATTTCGGCCCTTGTGGCCCCAAAAGTTATATTCGGTTATATGATCAATAAAAATAAATACTCTCGCATGATGTTTCATTGTCATTTAATCATCATCATCATAAACTTTGAAGGACTCAACTTGAATAAATTCTCATAAAAAAAATTAGTGCTGCATCATACAAATGAAATTATATATTTATTTAAACTCAACATTTGACCTTAATAAATTTATAGATTTTCTTGTTATACATATATCATGATGAAATGTGTTACTTCCTTTAATTCAAAAATATTTTCAAACTTTGTATTAAAGATAGAGATAAGGTAAATTTCCATGGTAAGTATACTTACCTCCAAAATAGCAAAAGCATAGATTTGAAGCTCTACGAATTAATTCCCAAGAGGTGTAGAGACATCTTCCTCAAATCCTAACAATTAGTAAATATGATCTAAAATTAAGGAAAAGCTTTCAATGAAAATTATAACATCTACAAAATTGATCCTAAATAAGACATGGTATGGAATGACAAGCTAAAGAACTCCTTCAACTTCAAGTCACCCAAACAAACTTCTTATCCAATCTCCACAACACCCATCATTTGTACATTTTTGAGTTATTAACCCTTTTAAATATCCAACCAATTTATATGCACAATACCACTATCAATTAAACCACAAAAGTCAAAAATCAACATTTTCATAAACTTAACAACTTAGGTAAAACCACTTCAATCATTAATAAAATTCCTCCAAAATCGTTTTATAGAACATAGGGATATCCAATCCACCATTTATCAAATCAATTTCAACATGTAAATTTCCTAACACTAAAATTCCCAAATTTTACATCATATTCAAACCTAGATTAACCCAAATCTCAATCTCCAAAACAACCATCAAATTGATCATTAAACCAATAATTTCATGAATATAATAATTCCAAAATCAATTCTCAAATTCCATGAACTCATGATTTTTATAGCTTTTTCTTCAAAGTCATTTATACACTCCATTGCATGGATCCAATCTTCAAACATTTCTTGTTGCATGTAATTTATAGAACTCAATTTAAGAATGATTCACAAAATTGAACCCAAATTTAACAAATTTAAGGAATCATAACTCATATTCTTCAACCTAACTTGATTTTAGATGCAAAACCCAATTCCTATCAGTTTATATAATTAATCTTCAAATCTTCATTTTTAATCCTCTCAAAATCCATCTTGAATCAATTTATGTCTAGATTATTTAAACTATACTAGAAAGATGATGAAATTTCTTTACCTTAAGATGATTTTCCACAATTTTTTTTAGTTTGAATTTTGGTATCCCACAAAACCCTCTTCTCCTTTGTTCTTCCTTCAATTCTCAAGCCTTGAGTTCCTTCTTTTCTCTCTTTGCCTTTCTCTCTTCCTGAATGCTAAAGAAAGAATTCAATGCAGGAATGGTAACGAGGCGGGGCGGGGCGGGGTGGGGTCGGGGATCACCCTCCCTGTCCCCGATCCCCGATGGTAAGAATGTCCCCGTCCCTGGCCCCGATCCCCGACAGGGAACCTATTACCATCCCCGTCCCCGTCCCCTAACGGGGATCGGGTTTCCCTAACCCCGAAAATTCCCCGGATAAAAAAAAAAAAAAAACAACGATTCAATTCTACAACAACATCCTCAACATCAACATCATCAACAACAATATCATCAAACAACATCAACGACACACAAATTTGAGTAGAGAGAGATAGATCTAAGTAGAGAGAGAGATAGATCTAAGCTGCAATCTAATATATATATATATATAACACATAGAGAAAGAGAGACAGAAAGACTCGGGCGGCAGAGGAGATTGGTAGAGGAGGGTGGTGGAGGAGCGGTGCTGTGAGATTAGCGGAGGAGGGCGGCGAAGAAGATCGACAGAGAAGGGCGGTGGAGGAGCGGCGTTGTGAGATTGGCGAAGGAGGTTGGCGGAGCAACTCTTCTCTTGGCGGAGATCGGCAAGGATGGACTCTCTCCTTTCTCTCTCTCTCTCCTCATTTTTCTCACACGAATGAAGCCATGTGTGAGTGTGATTGTGTGAGGGAGCATAGCAGCAAACACACAAATATATATAGATAGGGGTAGAATTGTAATTTTATTTCGGGGAAAAAACGGGATGGGGGTCGAGGGCGGGGGTGGGATCGGGCCGGGGACGGGACTGGGAAATGTATCACCGTCCCCAGCCCGAACATTATCGGGGATTTATTTTTAAATACCATCCCAGGCCTGTCGGGGGTATTTTTCGAGAAAAAACCGCTCTAATCAAGGTCGGGGGGTCGGGTCCCCGGCCAGGTTTAAATTGCCATCCCTAATTCAACGGGCTCTATGTAATACAACGTATATACAATGAATAGACACACACACAGTCTTCTTTTCACACCCAGATTTTCTCAACACACACCCACCCACATACACATCCAATTCTAGATTATTCTATAATTAAATGTATGATCAAAATTAATTTAATTAAGCAACACTTAGTCTTAATAAATCTTAACACATAATTAAATCAATCATGACTAATCACAAATCCCACTTAATTTAATTAGTTTAATTTGACTTCCTTTAGAGCCCAATTAATTATATTTAAATTTATTAATTTGAATCAGATTTGTTTTTCTCAAACTCCCAAAAGGCTCCAAATTTCTATCAATAAATTACATATTCAAATTGGACACCCCATAAATAAATTTAATTTGTAATAATCACAATTCTCAATCCTCATAATTTAATTAACTTAATTAACTCCAATTCAGATCTAATTAATCGAATCTCAATTTTACTAAATTGAATCGAATATTTAATTAAACTCCCAAATGGGTCTGTAATTAAAAACTAAATTGATTCAACTTCTTAATTTCACGTCCTTAAGCCATTTGGACCCTTAATTTCTAATTCCAAAATAAATCTTTAATAGAATCATATACAAATCAGATTCGACGATTCTCATAAATCTCAAATTAAATTAGGATAACGACTAATTAAAATCTCAAATCTCCTTAATTAACCAAATATAAAATATTATACGTGGCGGGGTCGTCACATATACTCATTTAGATCAGCTCAAACACCCTTTTAATCTCTTCTTTTATTTTTAATTATTTCAGTTAGCTCCAAACTTTGAGTCAAGTTGCAATTAAACCTATTTGTATTAGGTATTTGTATTAGGTTGTATAAAAAACTGCCATTCCGTTTGGATTGGGGAGCTTGGTGAGGAAATAAAAGAAATAGAGATAATGAGATTTTTCATCACTTATTTGAATGACTAATGAAATGAGAAATTATGAGAAATGGAGAAAAAGTCAAATCCTTCAAAACTTAAATTTTGTTTCTCATTAAAAATAATGAGATTGGGTGAGAAATCAAAATTACTTCTACAAAAAAATTATTCATTGTTCATCTAAACAAGAAGGTGCGAATAAATGGATACATATATCCTCTTTTAATCATTGTTCATCTAAACAAGAAGGTAAGAATCACAATCGTTTCTTTTATTTCTCCACATAGGTAAATGTGGAAGGATGAATTTTATTCTCTACAGGAAAAGCGAGATGAGCTGCTTCTTCCTTCACTTTGTAGAAAAGACAAATATCAAAATGTCAGTGATCTCTCTCGATCATGGTTGGTCGGGGGGACTCTTCGATAATCAAATTAGAATCTTGTGTGAACATATCGTTTTTCTGAAGGAAAATATCTTCTTTTTTTTTTTTTGGTGCTTTCTTAAACGATTTTCTTTCTTTCTTTTATAGTGTTGATACTTGGTATTGTGACCGTTGGATGGCTGTACCAATCCAATGGTGATTTATGCGTGCAGGCACTGGTTAGACAAGTGGACAAGTGATCTTGATCTACCATTGTTGGAGTTACTATATTATAGATGGCATAGATTTAGTTCAGGTTTGGGCACTCATTCTTGATCGTTGGATTTATCTTATCGGATGCTCGGGTTGTCAGAGTTGGTTGATTCTGTATCCTTTCTTCTGTAGGTTTTGATCTCTATCGTTGATTTCTATCTGATCCAAGGGTTTTCCTTTATGTTTAAGGATCTCTTTTCTGGAATTGATCCTGTTTAAATCTCTTATCACATGACCCTTTTTTCTTTACAATTGTACTTTATAAGGACTTGGGCCTGGACTTTGCCTTGGCTGGGTAAAAATGCTTTGGGCCGCATCTTAACTTGCTTAGGCCTTGGGCTTGAATATTTATCCTCTACAGTTGGCCCCCATTCAACGTTTTGTTTTAACGAATTGCAGAGGGTGCCCTAGCTGATTGTCTCAGGTCCCTAGGAAAACAGCGCCATCTGTGACACTCATCCATTAAGTATCCTTAATTAAATAATGACGCCAGTCATTTCTTTTTTCAATGCGCCATTTCACCTCTGACGTATTTAATCGAAGGTTTGGCCCCCATTTTTTTCATTGCCCATCGCATCACGTCCTCAACTCTTATATTCGTGTCCTCACCCTTCAACGGAAGTTCTTTGTAAGTTCATCCTTTTCTCTCTTGCGATTTCTTAATTTTGTTAGCTTTTGTTTGACTAAACTGAATCGATTGAGGTCATTCTTCGAATCCGAAGGGAGCATTGCTGAGTTCAGGGCTTTGTATAATATCCTTGAGGATGTCATTGTTTGCCTTCCTACCTCCAATGATAATTTGTCAGAGGGTTTTGAAGAACGAATTCCTCTTCCCTTGATAGATATAATAGAGGGATGAGTTAGATTTCCTCTGCATCCTCTCCTTCGAGAGGTGCTTTACCTTTATGGGGTATCCCCTTCCTAACTGTCCCTTAATTTCTTTAGGATAGTGATGGGTGTAGTGGCCTTGAATGATATCCTTGGAATCAATTTAGGTATGTCTGAGATTAGGTATTGCTATAATTTTGTTCCCATTACCAAAGAAAGAACAAAGTTTTACTTCAAACCCAGGTCGGTGAAGCGCCAACTTGTTCAAATGCTTCTTGATTTTGGTAAACGTGTGAATGATGTGTTTGTTATAATAGAGGGGAATTGGGAATTTCCTCCTAGAGTTGATCAAATCCAACCTGTCCCTAAGGTCATTGGCCGTCCAGGTTATAAGTCACCTTTGTTTGCTTTGTCTTTGTATATGTCTTGTCATCTAATTTTACTAACAATTGCGTTTATTTTCCATAGCTCCCGAAGTCTTTACTCATCCTAGCGAGTGGGACGATCAAGTAAACCTCTCTCTCTTGTGTCGAGCTTGGTTGTACAGAGGACCACTAGAGCAACAAGGGCAAGGTCAGGCAGCACATGTCTTGCTTACATATGTTCCTCATTACGGAACTGTAATAGCCACAGATGGCATAGATCTTGGTGTTGACGGTAGTGTAGCTCGACTTTTCGTGCCTCCTTTCGGAAGACGAATAAGCCCTACAGTTTCAGACTCCCACGGTTTTGAATTTAATTTCACAAGTGCAATGTGAAATAGATAAACACCAAAGAGTCCAAATCTGGCAAATCTTTTGGAAAATCAATTTTGAATTAAATTGCTGAAAATGGGTTACTTTGCCAGATACAGAGTCACCATCTAAATATTTTTTGAGAAATTTAGGATACTTATGACTCGTGTCAAAGGCCACATGTCTGTCATCACCAAAATTGTCTCAGCTTGGGAACTTAGGTATGAGAAGAGAATGTCATAATTGAGCACCCCTGCTTGTTCGATCAAAGATCGGCCTCTACTAATCATGATATGAATCTCATCTACATTATATGCTCTTTTTCCGATTTTTTAGCTATATTACTATGTGGTTCGTACACAAGTATAGACTAATTTGCAAAAATTAGAACGTTTTGATTTCATGTTTTGTTTTTTAAAAGAGTTTGAATGTGTCACTTGAAAAAGTGGGCTTAAATATACATTAATCAAATTATTCCAATTCAAGCAACTAGCCTTCATCTACAAGCATTCAAAATGGTTTCACTTAAGCACTTAGCCTCATGGTGGACATGCTAGACATGGTAGCACTAACATTCAATGCAATATGCTAAAGCAAATAAAGGCTCACCTAAGCAAAAAAAGGTGAAAGAGTTAGAAAAATGTATGATCCTAGCTATGCAATATGGCTAATGCAACATATGCAATATGCATTTACTAGGCTCGGTTACTAATATTGCATATGAATCAATTTGATAGCATGTGGTCCAAGCACGTTTTTCAAAGAAGTATTTAAACGACAATATAAGTTAGAATGATGAACCGAGCCTTGATGCATGCAAGACAAGTGGATGCAAGGCATGAGAGATGCTAAACAAAACATGATGCCCTAAACTAATCAACATAAGTAGTTAAATAAAATGGAGAAAGATGCGGGGTTGGAAGACATACACATTATTACAACATTTGCGCCCTCATGCAGGAGGGTCCGAATAAACTAACTAGCTAAGCTAATTACTACGAATTAACTAATTATTACAAGCTCAAATGAATAAATTAGCTAAGCTACTTAATTAAGTATTACAACAAATTAATTAACTATTCTAGCTAACTAATTATTACAAGACAAAATTGAATAACTAATCTAGCTAACTAATTATTTACAACACTTTACAAAATTAACTAGCTACAACTAATTAATTACAACAAATATCTAAACTAAGTAATTAGATCAAACAGCCCTGGGAAGCGAGGAGTGCTCATGCATGCGCACAGACTTCCACCCGAAAAGCCACTAATCTGCTTCCAAGAAGCCCTTATTGCACAGTAGAACACTTGTACTGTTCTCCTTCCTAAAAAACAACTCTGTTTCATTTCAAAAAGCTACTGCTGGATTTTGCAAAGGTGGCCAGTAGGCTAAAAGTGGTGGCCTGTTGTCCCCAAATGGTGGCATGCCGGTCACTGATAGCTGGTTCTTCTTGCTGTAACAGAGAACAAACAGAGCAAGCATATGGTATTCTCAAGGGTTTTTTGCACAATTTACCCCTCATTATCATCAAACAGCTCAAAGGAGTAACAAAATTTGATTCTCAAACCATCAATTGATGCAATTTCATTACATGATGGCCTATGAACCAAATGGTGCAAGCTCAATAAATGCAATGAATAAAGACTCTCAAACCTTCTCCTTATCATGGATTGATCAAGGGAAGTGGTTGACAATGACTCTTGAACCATTTACATCACTAGCAAGTATGAAACGATTCAATTCTCAAGGGTTCAATTAAAGTCTGATTGAAACCAACCAAATTATTATCTTGCATCACTTTTTTAGTTCTCATTTTGTTACTCCATTTTAATTACCAACCATTCCCTAGTAAATTAAGTCCAAAGCTGAGCTTTAACTCCTCTAATGGAAAGAAGCATCAAACCAAGAGTTATTTTAGACACGAGAGAAGTTTCATGCCATTGGTAATGAACCCCTAAAGGGATTAAACCATTAAGTACTAGACTTCAATCTCATGCTTTAAACAAGCAACTAGTTTGAACCAACCTTCAAAGCAAAGCAAAATCTAAGAAAGGAAAGAGGTTGCAGAGGTGATTAAAGGTGATCACAAGTATGGAAAGCCACAAATAAGTGCTATCAACTCAAATAGGTTGGTAGCTAAGGCCTAAACTACCAAACCTTTGAGGACAATTACACTACAAGCATGCAATGTAAGGCTCAAATGCAATGAACACTTACAAATAGTCCTAAAATAGTGCTAAATAAGTCCTAAAACATGTTGGAATTAAAACAAAAAAAGCTAGAATAATAAGCTAAAACATAGAGCATGCTAGGCTAGTAAGCAAGACACAAGGAGGAGAGGCTAACCTCTCCAATTTTGGATTTCAAAACAACATTTTAGCCACTGAAATAACTTTGAAAATTAGTGTTTAAAAGTTCAAAAAAAAGATAGTGTAGAGGTGGGAAACACAAGGGTAAAGGCTAGAGAAGCAAGATGGAAAGAGAGGTAAACCACCCCTCTACCCTTTAAGGCCTTAAACCACAAGTTTCAACCCAAAATTACAGAGCTTAAACAGCCCAAAAAATAGTAGAACACTAGTAGAAAAAATAGTAGAAAAATAGCCAACAAAACAAGGAAACAAATCAAGCCTTATACCTCTTGAAGAGGAGAATACTTCCAAGCAACAACTCAACACAAACACACCCTCAAGAGCTCAAAGAAGGCTCAAAAGTACCTCAGCTCCAAGATGGTAAGGTTTGGTTTAGAGTGTATAGGTGTCACGCCCCAATTTTAATTACACGGAAACATTACCAAAAGCCTGAAATTCAGGTCCATTTTTTTTTACAAACATCCATTACCCTTGAGTAATAGAAATACAATGATACATGTTCTCTCTCTCTTAATGAACATTACAATGATAACAATACATGCTAATCTCCTATTGTGAAGCTACAATTAAATAAAATACAAATACAAGATTCATCACATCTACAATGAAATTACATATAAAAGGCACATGGACTTCGTAACTCTTCAATCAAAGAATCCACACTTTCTTTCTGTAAAAAGATAAAAACAACATGGGTGAGCACTAATGCCAGTAGGAATCTCATAGTTCTAAATCAATAGCCAACACACAGATAGAAATGATCATGTATGCGGGGTGATACCGTATAGTAGGTGACGTTTTGTAATTTGAAAATATCATACGTAGAGTATCTTTTCTCAAAATTTATTTGAAACATTGTAAAGAAAACCTTCAACAATCAAGACTTTACCTTTTTATCATAAAAACATAAAATCTTTTTTGAAAACAAATATATTTAAGGAACAACATCATTTTAATTTTATTAACCCATTCCAAAATATTCCATATTTAATGTCCATCTTAACATTCCTCTTTTTCTTCCCATTCTCCCCTTTTTCTAGTTACATTTATTATAATGCCATAACCTCAAGTTCAAGTTCCTTTAACACTCCAAACATCCCACATACATACTATTGTCATCAATCTAGTCATATTTGCAGTAACTCTTCAATGTAAAAATCCAAATTTCTTTTATAGTCAATAATTGTGATCCTACACTCAACTCCTACTTATCTAACCACTACATCACATCAACACTTGCGTGTTATCAATCATAATTCAACATACCACAACTACGTCATATCCATATGTGTGTTATTAATCATAATTCAACGTATCACAAGGATGATAAACCCTTTTTAATTCAATTTCTCAATTAATCACAAAACAAAACTCTTAATCTTTCCTTATAGATACAAACAACCCGGTGAGTTCTTTATCACCAATCTCATATCCAATTACCATTTCATTATCCATTCGTTTCAAATAATTTCCACAAGCATTTCCATTCCATACCCATTTACACATCAAATAGTAATTTCACAAGTTCATCACAAGTCATATATATCATCACTGACCTCAACACACTCCACCTTTTGCCGGCTTGATACGGCGGGATAGCGGGCACCCAATTCATACCACATACCACATTTTGCCGGCTATTATATGGCTAGAAGTGAACTCCCAAAAATCACTTTCTCAAAAACCATGTCTTTTCCGAAAACCATTTTCAACTTTTTAAAACCATCTCTCATATTTGCCGGCTATTATACGGTAGGACATGGGCACCCAAAACATTTTCGAAAACCATCTATTTTTCTACTTTCGCCGACTAGAATTCGGCAGGATTGTGTGGACACCCAAAAATCATTTTTCCACTTTCGCCGGCTACAATACGGCAGGACTGTGTGGACACCCAAAAACACTTTTCCCACATTTGTCCAGCGATAAGCCTAGACAGGGCAATTGGGCACCCTGAATTCAAACCACCCCCACATTTACTGGCTATTATACGGATAGTTGTGGGCACCGAAAAATCATTTTAAATTTTTTAAAACAATCCCCCACATTTACCAGCTATGATACGGACAGTTGTGGGCACCGAAAAACCATTTTTCAACTCCTTGCATAGGTACCAACACAACACCACCCAACACAACTCAACCCAAACTCAACACAACCGAACATAACTAAATTCAAACTCAACATAACCCAACACAACACAATTCAACACAACTCACCATGATTCAACACAATTCAACACAGTCAACTCACTTCAACATAATCAACACAATTCTACATAACTTAACACAATTCAACATAATTCAAGGTGAACTCTTAAACTTTCATTTCATCATTTCACCCCAAGGTTTATGTCAACCATATCATTAATAAATCATTTTTCCCAATCTTCATTTCACATTATGGCATGATTTACAATGTCCATAATAAAGGTTCATTCGCTAATTTTTAACATAATTTTCAAACACTTCCAAAATTCAATTAAGCTTGTATATATATAATTTCAATACCTCAATTTCATGATTCTACTTTCAATTTGGGCAAAATCATTTATTATCATCATGAATCAACTTAGGGTTTGTAAGAGAAATTAAAGCTTTGCACAAAACACCTTTTATTCCAACCCTTCTATTACTTTTACACCCCAAACTCATGACCCAAGACCATAACCTAACAAATAAACCCAACTCTCTTTAAGCCCTAACCCCCAATCTCGTGATTCATTACAATATGCATAAAAATATAAACTTTTGTGTTTATATAAGGAAAATACCACAAATCTATCCATAAACGAGGGTATTGAAAGAGAACTCGAGACCCCTATCTCTTGAAGCTAAGAGATGGCGACCCAAACATTAATGGCGACGAAACCACGAACCAATCAGACCAAGAGGAAGCTTTTGACGAGATCTACACTTTTTCTCAAAGGACCATGGTGAAACAATCACTCTAGATGAGTAGATCTAGAGATCTTAGTGCCAAAAACTTGAGTTTAGAGAGAGAGTAGAACTCACGGTTTGAGAGAGAGGAAAGAGGAGAAAAAAATGAAATGAAATGTATTTAGAGCCTATTTATAGTAGAAAAGAAGTAGCCCTAAGGTCAATAAAATAATAGGCCCAAAACCCCTCAAAAATAGGGCCCAAACCAGCCCAAAAAGCTGAAAAAATCACGCAAGGGTTAACCCTTTGGGCAGGAGGGTCGATCCTTTATATAGAAAAGGCAATCTGGTGCAAGCAAGGGGGTCGACCCTTTGACAGGAGGGGGGTCGACCCTATTTTCCAACAACTAATACAGAAATTCTGCAACATAAGAGGGCCGACCCTCTCCTAAACTGGTGTCTACCCTATTTTCCAGCGACACCTCCAGAAACATGACAACATGCAAGGGTCGACCCTTAGGAAGGCTAGTGTCGACCCCAAGGCAAAATATTTAGGTTTCCAAGGAACTTTTAACAAGAACAAACGCGAACGAACAAACCCAACGAGTTTAAATCAGATCATACTCCTTTGAAACCAACATTCAACAATTCCAAAGACTCCCAAAAAGAAAATAATGGAATTAAATATACGCTTCAATGGATTAAAGGATGCGGGTGTTACAATAGGCAAAAGGTTAACAAATGTACGAGAGAGAGAGAGAGAGAGAGAGAGAGAGAGAGAGAGAGAAAGAGAGAGAGAATTGTATAGAGAGAAAATAATTTACTCCAAAATTTTCTAACTTCAAAAGCAAGAGGGGAGGTCCTCTATATATAGAAAAACATCACAATCCCTCAGAAATATCAATACATACACGTGTAAGAGGTGCATGCATCTGTGCTAACAGTTGGCAGAAAAAAATCTGCAAAACACACTTGTGGCTGGTAGGCCACCAATGCTGGCCGGCAGGCTACATCAATGGCCAGCAACCAAAAGCTATGGCCAACTGCCAATTGCAGTGGTCGGCAGGCCACAAGAGGTTGCCAGCTTGAAAATCTATGGTTGTGGTCCAAAACAAGGCAAGAGGTGTATAGGGTTTGAAAGGCTCAAAGTTGTGGCATTCTGCTGAGGACTTCGAGCACTTGACAAGCATATACACTCATCATTGGGTGTGCAAGTGGTGACATCCAAGTTATAAAGGCGGTCAAAAATGGGGTGTCTATAGGTAATTTTGACTTTGACATCCTTCCTCATCTATGAGAGGACATTGAAAAAGTTGTCCCGAAAGAAGAATCCCAAGAAGAGTCATCTAGTTTGAAAGCCAACATATCCGATACCATGTCGTTGAAAAATTTCTTGGAGATTGCAGCGGCTTAAAGAGTGAAAAAGTTGCAGTGGCAATGTCGGCTTTGCTGACCTCTTCCGACCCTATAATTACCGATCGGCCCCAACACTCGTCAGTTGTCATAGTAGGTGATTCTCTTCCTAATCTTGTTGTGGTTTCTGATGGGCCTATTCCTTCTACCCAAAAATCAAGCAAACGGCCGTCTGACCAATCGACCGAGGTTCAAAAAAAAAAGCCGTACTAATCCTTCTGTAGCTGTCATGACACCATCTCCAACCTCTGCTTCAGAACTAGTGGTTGTTGTTTCTCCGATCACTTTAGTGCCTTTCCTAAAGGATCGGCAGTTGACAAATGTAGATTCGGCCATAGGCAGCGCTAACGTTGCTTCCGCAATTGTTCATAGCTCGATTCAAAATGACTACGGAGGGTAAAGTTGCAGAGCTTGATTCAATGCTTCAAGGCATGAACTCAAAGTTGACGTCTATGGAACAAGAGATTAGTGCATAAAAGATAGAGAATGAACTGCTTTCCGAAGCACTTACTGCGTCAAAGGATGATCTGACTAATGCGGTAAAGGCAATGAAAGATGAGGGTTGCAATTAGGCTGCCACCGTATACGAGGTGCAGTTTGCCAAGCTTGAGAATACGTTATTTGAGGATGGCTGGACATTTGCACTAGAGGCCTCAAATGTTCCAATTGACTCCAAGCTGAGAAAAAATGTACCTTACCCATGCCCCAAAGCTACCGATCAGAACGCTGTTGAAGGAGTAGAGACTGGTAGTACTTAGGATGGGGCGAGAAGAAACATTCTATTTTTTTTTTCTAGACTTAAAAGATCTATTTGAAATGATCGTGCTATCTGGAATATTTTAATTTCAAAGTTGTGCTGAAATATTTTTAACTTATATGCTGAAGTTTTATTCTTTATGTAGGCACCACGATCTTGACATAACCGATAGCTGATGTACTATGCCTGGGATAGGTTTAAGATAAGACCCTCATGGATCCTTTTCTTGAGCAATGCAAGAGATTGGCATAGCTTACGACCGATTTACTATCCCCCGTATAGGTTTTAAGATAGGAACGTCATGGATCTGTTCCTTGATCAACGAAAGAGATCAACATAGATTAAGGCCGATGTACTATCCCCCGGATAGATTTTAAGATCGGAACTTCATGGACCCCATTCCTACGCAACGCAAGAGATTGGCATAGCTTATTGCTGATGTATTATCCATCGGATAGGTTTTAAGATAGGACCCTCATGGACCTGTTCCTTGCGCAATACAAGAGATCGGCAAAGATTAGAGCCGACGTACTATCCCTCGGATAGGTTTTAAGATAGGATCCTCATGGACCCGTTCCTTGCGCAATGTAAGAGATCGACAGAGATTAGAGCCGATGTACTATCCCTCAGATAGGTTTTATGATAGGATCCTCATGGACCCTTTCGTTGCACAACGCAAGAGATCGACAGATATTAGAGCCGATGTACTATCCCTCGGATAGGTTTTAAGATAGGATCCTCATGGACTCTTTCCTTGCACAATGCAAAAGATTGGCATATATTAGAGCCGATGTACTATCCCTCGGATAGGTTTTAAGATAGAACTCTCATGGACCCATTCCTTGCGCAATGCAAGAGATCGGCAGATATTAGAGCCGATATACTATCCCTCCAATAGGTTTTAAGATAGGACCCTCATGGACCCTTTCCTTGCGTAGTGTAAGAGATCGATAAGAAAAATAGCCGAATACGACTAGGGTTAGGGTTTTTAGGGTTTTTGTGTTTAGGTTCCTAGTGGGCTGACGTCACACGGACATGTGTCAACATTCCAACATGTCCATCAGTATTCCACATTAAATGTGAGGGCACGTTTATCTAAAGGAGGCGATATTTGTATCGGAAGGGAGTGTCGTTTACTTCTTTTTTTTTTTTTTTAAATCATTAGCATTGATAGTCGGGATTTTGTGCCTCCATAGCTATATCAATCGAAGATTTTCTAGTGGTGACACCTGTCCCCCCTTCTTGGTACTCGAATCATTGTTCAAATTGTAAGTGCTTGTGTATTCCAAACCTGGTGATGAGGTTTCGCCATAAAAATCGCCGGATATCAACATCACGGATAGTGGCCAATGGGTCAGCCTCAATCCACTTTGTAAAATAATCTGTTGCTACGATTAACCACTTTAGATTTCCTGGAGCGCGAGGCAATGGTCCAATGAGGTCTAATCCCCACTGTGCGAATGGCCAAGGACTTGAAACAGGATTGAGCTCTTCAGAGGGATGTCAGATAATGGGTGAAAACTTTTGGCATGCCAAACATTTCTGTACGAGCTATTGTGCGTCACGTTGCATTCGGGGCCACCAATACCCATACGTGATCACCCGATAAGCTAATGATCTGCCCCCTGTATGTGCCCTGCATGATCTGACGTGCATCTTATCCAACATACTTGCGACTTTGTTGAGATGTTGGCATTTGAGAAAAGGTCCCAAATAGGATTTCCTGAACAGCTGCTTCGAATCGCTCAGCCAAAAATGCGCAGCTCGCAGTCTGATCCGATGGGCCTCCTTGTTATCAGGGGGCACGATACCATCAAACAAATATCGGATGAGAGGGGTTATCCAATTTTCATCAGAATGGATGGGGCACGCAACTTCTCTGGTGATGCTAGAGGTGGAAATGACCCCTATCTCGATCGTGCGGCGTTCTGTCTACTCAATTGCTGTGGCCAAAGTGGCCAGTGCATAGGCATGGCTATTCTGGTCTCGCCTGACCTGGTGAATTTCGAAGGAAAGAATTTGCTCAACTGCGACTTTTGCTATTGCTAGATATTTTATCATTCATTCATTCCTAGCAATGTACTCATCATTTATTTGTTTGACGACCAATTGTGAATCATACTGAACTCTTACGGATTTAGTGCCTAACATTTTTGCAGTCATGATGCCATTGATGAGAGCTTCATATTCGCATTCATTATTAGTAGCCGAAAAGCCCATGTGAGCTAATATTTCAATTGTCTCTTGGTGAGGTATGATCAGCACGAATCCAGTCCTTGTACCCTTAGCGTTGCTAGCCTCATCACAACGTATTACCCATATGGTGTCGGCGAAGGATGTGATTCCTATTTCACCCTCCACGGTGCTCATTTTGGGTGAACATTCGGCTAAGAAATCAGCCAAAACCTGTGCTTTGATTGAAGTCCTTGGTTGGAACTGAATATCATACTGTCTGAGCTCGATAGCCCACTTGGAAATACGACCTGAAAAGTCAGATTGGTAAAGGGCTTGTTTAAGCGGAAAAGCTGAATAAACGATGATAGGATGGGCCAAGAAGTAATGGTGCAATTTGCGAGATGAAACCTCAAACACCAAGAGTGACTTTTCTAGGGGCAGGTACCTAGTTTCTGCGTCGAGTAATGTTTTGCTCATGTAGAAGAATGGAATTTGCCCATCTGAAGATTATTTTATAAGTGCCGAACTTACGGCATGATCGGAAACTACTAGGTACAAGTACAACCTTTCCCCATTGATAGAGCTGGTGAGTAGAGGAGGTTTGGCTAGGTAACCCTTTAGTTCTTTTAGAGCATGGTCACATTCTGGGGTCCATTTGAATCGGTTCTTTTTCTTGGTCAGTTAGAAGAATGATCAGCATCGATCGGAGGATCGGCTAATGAACCTATTGAGTGCTGCTGCCATCCTAGTAAGCATTTGGATTCCTTTAATAGTTGAGGGTGGGGTTAGGTTGATCAATGCCTAGATTTGATCGAGATTGGCTTCTATTCCTCGATTAGTGACAATATACCCTAGGAACTTTCCCGATCCAACCCCGAAAGCACATTTTTCCGCATTGAGCTTCATCTTGTACCTACGAACTACCTCAAAGGTTTCACGAAGGTCATTGGGATGATATCTAGCTTCTTTTGACTTGATCACCATGTTGTCAATGTATACTTCAAGGTTCCATTCGATTTGACTCCAGAACATTTTCATAACCAGCCATTGGTATGTTGCTCCCGTATTTTTAAGACTAAAGGGCATCACTTTATAACAGAATAACCTAATACGTATTCAGAATAACCTAAGGTTCCATGATGAATGAGGTCTTTTACTGATCATCCAGATGCATCGCAATCTGATGATATCCCCGATACGTATTCAGAAAACTCATTCTTTTGTGTCCAGAGGTTGCATCCACGAGTTGGTCAATTTTTGGTAGAGGAAGGCTATCCTTGGGGCATGCTTTGTTCAGATTGGTGAAATCTACGCACACCCTCCATTTGCCGTTCTTTTTCTTGACGACCATGGTGTCGGACAACCACTCCAGATATTGAACTTCCCAAATGGCATTTGCCTTAAGTAACTTAGCTACCTCCTCCTTGACGGCGTCGACATGTTAAGGCATGGACCACCGATTATTCTGTATCACCGGTCGTAAGTTCGGACTCACGTGTAATTTGTGGCTTGTCACCCTTGGGCCAATGCCCTCCATTTCATAAGGTGTCCAGGCAAATATATCCTTGTATCGGAGTAGGAAATCCACCGGTTAACTTTTCTCTTCTAGGGTGAGATTTTTATCTATGAGGAAGAACATGTCTTCATCTTCAGGATCAATCGATATTTTTTCGAGTTTTTCAGCACTCTTAGCTCCAATCTGGGGTTCAACTTCCTCTCTTGAATCATTTGTCCGAACTTCTAGTGGCCGAGTTAAAGATACTGCCATACATCGCTTTGCCATCGTCTGGTCCCCTCGAATGGTCCTGACAGTGTTAGCTTCTGGAAAGTGTAGAACCTGGTGGAAGGTAGATGGAACAACTTCCATTTCGTGGAGCCAAGTTTTACCCATTATGGCATTATAAGTAGATGGCACGCTGACCACCTGAAACTTGACTTGGTGGATTGTTTCTCTGGCCTTGACTTGCAGGAAGATGTGTCCTAAAGGGAATATTGGGCTCGAGTTGAAGCCATAGAGTGGGGATTACTCATTGAGTAGGGCTTCATGAGACAACCCTACTTTTTTGAAGAGTCCATAGTATATGATTTCTGTTGAACTGCCTTGGTCAATCAATATCCTTTCAACATCAAATTCCCCAATTTGTAGTGTTACTACCAACGCATCATTATAGAGATGATAGACCCATGTCAAATCCTCATTAGAGAAATAAATCTTTGTTGATGAACAAACCCTTTTTGCAGCCACCTCTAATAGGGACATAATTTCTCTTCGGAGTGTTGGTGCTGCTTCCCGGATTATGCGCCTTTTTGTTGGAACCGGATAGATCATATTGATAGTTATAATGGGTTGTGTTTTCCCAGCTTTGTCCCTGGTATTATCCTTTCGATTTGTGGATGAGTCAACATAAGATCGTAGATGTCTACTTTGCACCAATTCCTCCAAGAATTGCTTTTGCGCTTTGCAGTCTTCTGTGAGATGTTTGTAGTCCTTATGGTAAGAACAACAGAGTCTTCGATTGCGAAGTAATGGATCACTGAGCATTCGAGGTGGCCAAGAAAAGTAGGGCTCGTTCTAGATTTTTGACATCAAGCGATATATCGGCTCAGTAAAGATGGTGATAACTGCTCAGAAAGCCTCCTTTCGTATTTTTGGTTGATTGACGGTTATGTTACGCTCCTTTCTTTTGTTGTCCGGAGATTTTTTCTCATCTTTTCATGGAGCCTTAGGTGGGATCCAAACGGGTTTTGGTTCTTCAGCGTCAATCTTACAGTATTGTTCAACTCATCTCATTAGACTTCCCACATCGGTCAGTGGCTTTTTCATTATAGATTGTCGAAGTTAGCTCACGGGTAGCAATCCTAACTTGAATGAGGCTACTGTCAGTTGTTCATTGCATTTATCGATTTCGTCTACTGGAATATCCCCGTAGCATCTTCGTATCCACTTCTTTCGATGGCTGGCTATTAGTGATAAAGTGTGAGACGAATGCTTGCTGCAACTGTGCCCAATAGCTGATGGATCAAGCTTATAATTTGTAGTACCATCACAATGCCATTTCTCTTGAACTTGAGGAAAACATTCGACACATGATCGGGCCATTATTGCTCCATAACGTCTTGGCCTCCGTGTAATGTTGAACGTGGCTGGTCGGGTCCCGTTTGCCATCATACAAGTTGAATTTTGGTGGGGTGAACCTTTTTGACTGATCCATGCTGTCTATTGTTCGGAAGAAAGGGGCTGCTAAATCATCTGTGAAAAGTTTTCGTCTAACGAATTTTGGATGGCCCTTGGTTCGACCATCAAGCCAGCTCCTTAGGTCATTTTCTGGGTTATCTGAAAAATCCCTTCGAGTGACCTGACGTTTTTTCTGCGTTTGATCGAGGTTGCTGGTGGTGGTCTGGCTTGTGACCTAATGATGTGTCACGACCCCAAACCGCCCCTAGTAGTTTGGTGCCATGATGGCCAGTAATCCGAGATTACCGAAGGCCAACTATCAAAATTCACACACAACAGAGTATAAATATATGGGGCTAACAAGTACGGAAGCGATACATACAATCAGATTAGTCCATAAGAGCTGTGCATAAGTCAAATGAAATAGCAACCATCTACATATGGGTTATAACTTAATTACAAACAAAGCAAAGTACAAATTACATCTTACATATTAGCAAAGGGCTCCACAAGCCGACATAAACAAAATGTACGAATTACAGGTCTAAGAACACAGTCTGCCAGGTTGCCAACATCTTCTTTGCCGACATAACAATCATACAAAACACACATCTTGATCAAAAGGCTTCTCAAGCCGACGTATGCAACATACAAGTATTACAAATCGAGAAGCATAATTTTCAAGACTGCCGACGTAAATACAGGTTAAGCCGACATAATCAAAAACCCAAAATAAGCTCCAGAATCACATCTAGGCGTCATCGCCTTCTTGTTCATCACCTACATATATATAGAGAGGGTGAGCTTTGATATTCAGTGAATGGTATAAATAATAAAGGGGTTTGCATGAATAATAGTTGAAATCCTTTCAAAACAATACAAGACAAAACTTTATATATAACAAGGAATGAACCTCGTCCATCTAACAAATCTTCAAAGCTTCAAGGGATACTTATTAGGATCACATATTACAAATAATAGCATTCCGCCAAACATATCCACGCGGTAAACCGTCCGTGGCAAAACAAGACAAAGTAAGTGAGGCATCTCAAACAAGGGTGCTACAAAGTTTAGAGTCCTCTAGCACAAGGGACCTATGTTACAAAGGTCCATAGCCTTTTAACACGAGAGTGCTGCGAAAGTTTAGAGTCCTCCAGCACAAGGGACTTCCAAAACGAGATATGCTGCGAAAGTTTAGAGTCCTCCAGCACAAGGGACTTTCAAACGAGATGTGCTGCGAAAGTTTAGAGTCCTCCAGCACAAGGCACTTTCCGAGAACGTCACCAAAACAAGATCATGCTCAATATACAAAACAGGGACAATTATTCATGCTTAACAAATACTTTCAGAACAAAGCAAAGCAAAGCAAAGTCTTTATCAAAACGTATAACATAGCTTTATTAAAAATATCACTCACATAGTTCTGCAAACGTCGGGGTCAAGGTAAGTCCAAGTCCTACAAACACATGGCAAAGTCTACTGAATGCACTACTCAAAACAAGTCTAGCATACATGCAAATTACCTCAGCATTCTTCAAAAACTAAGTCAAATCAAATCAGAACACAGTTTCTTATCTTTGGAAAAACAAGCTGGGCAACTACCAGGTCTAGGCCGAGGTCCCACACCTCCTTGCTGAGGTGTGGCCCTGACGGCCACATTCAAAAGTGAAGTCGGGAAAAACTGGGTTTCCCCCTTGACAACATAAAGATCATGAACATGAAGAGCATGAAGAACATGAACATGAGGAAAATGAATGCAAAGATCAAAACTTGCTATAGCGAAAGCTAAGATTTCATGCTATGAATTCAAAAACGTGGACCTGGGTACCCATACACAAGGATCTTATCAAAACAAACACAAAAACATGAGCCTTAGTGAAACTTTCGGATCAAACGAGGCTTTTCTTCAAGAACACATGAAACCAATTTCTCTTTCTAGAACCAACTTTAAATCAATGTGTGACGTGCCGAACAGGTTTGATCATGCAATGCAGTTTGATGATCAATAAGAACAGCAAGAGTAGGTTTAGATTCTAACCTCAAAACTCGAATCTAACGGTTCTAGCTCCAATGATCAAGTTTGGAAGTCCACTCTCTCTTGCTCAAACTCCTCCTTCTTCTTCCTAGAGTCTCTCTCTTTCTAAAAGGCAAGATTTGATACAAATGATATGTTTCTCACGACAATCACTGACTTAATCCCTCTGTCGGGACACGTGGCATCGGTTGATTGGCTCTACTAAAAAAGGTGACTGACTGATTAGACAAGACCAAGACAAAGTGTATTCAACAAGCTAAACATCAAGAGTACTCCGACAAGTGATGATCTCGGCTAAGGGCAAAGCTTCGGCAAGCAGGGTAACAATGGTATCGGCTTGGAAGGACAACACTTGACTAAGCTGTGCCGCACCTTGGCCTAGATGTGCCACACCTCGGTCTAGGTCATACCGTTCCAGGAACAAAATCACTCATGCAAGGATTAAGGATCTAGAACGCTTAGACATTAACATCTCGGCCCAGATGATGCACATCTTGGCCTAGGCGACGCGCACCTCGGCCTAGATGGTGACATCTCGGCCAATATGCCAGGGTGAAGATGGAGGTCAACCAAAGGGGTTCCAAGATAGTTCCAAGTGATAAAGGTCTCAAAGGTGTCTAGGCTTAAGATGACCTCGGCAACACACCAGACAAGAACAAAGCATGCAAGAAATCATTCAAGCAAAACAAGACAAGATTTGCAAATGCACATATTAAAACAAGATCATCCATAAATGTATGCAAGTATGACTAAGTTAAAATGAGGGTTGTTACATCCTACCCCCTTTAAAGAAGTTTGGTCCCCAAACTTGAGTTACCTTGTTCCAAAAACAATTCTGGATGTCGGACTTTCATTTCCTCTTCCATTTCCCATGTAGCATCCTCACCGTAATGGTCCTTCCATTCAACTTTCACCATTGGTATCGACTTACTTCTCAACTGTTTTACCTGCCTATCGACAATCCGTATCGGCTTCTCTTCGTAGCCCAAATCTTCATTAATTACAATTCCGAAATAGTCTATCACATGTAGCGGATCTCGAATGTACTTCCTCAACATCGAAACATGAAATACATTATGGACTTGGCTCAATCCTGGAGGCAAAGCAAGTCTGTAGCGATGTTAACCTTCTCAAGAATTTCAAAAGGCCCGATGTAACGGGGTGCTAATTTACCCTTCTTCCCAAATCTTGTAACTCCTTTCATCGGCGAAATCTTTAGGAACACGTGGTCCCCGACTTCAAATTCCAACTCTCTTCTTCTCTGGTCGGCATAACTCTTCTGTCGACTCTGTGCGGTTTTGATTCTTTGCTGAACGAGCTTAATCTTCTCGGTTGTTACTTGAATTAACTCGGGACCAAGTAGAGCTTTGTCTCCTACCTCGGTCCAACATATCGGCGACCTGCACTTTCTTCCATACAGTGCCTCATACGGCACCATGCCAATGCTAGCTTGATAGCTGTTGTTGTAGGTAAATTCCACCAAAGGCAAATGTACTCCCCAACTTCCTTGGAGGTCCAATATACATAGTCTAAGCATATCTTCAAGTGTCTGAATCGTCCTCTCTGTTTGCCCATCAGTCTGGGGATGAAAAGCTGTTCTAAACCTCAACTCGGCTCCGAAAGCTCTTTTGTAGGCTCTGCCAAAATCTAGAAACCAACTTCGGATCTTGGTCTGACACAATTGACATCGGCACTCCATGAAGTCTAATAATCTCATTCACATACAACAAAGCAAGTTTATCGGCGTTGAAGGTGGTCTTAATAGGCAAGAAGTGTGCTGACTTAGTTAGTCTATCCACAATAACCCAAATCGAATCCATCCCCTTTTGTGTCTTCGGTAAACCAACCACAAAATCCATGGAGATGTGCTCCCATTTCCACTCAGGAATCGCTAAGGGTTGCAGAAGTCCTGCTGGCCTTTGGTGTTCTGCCTTCACTTGTTGACAATACAGACACTGCGACACGAACTCGACTATCTCTCCTTTCATGTTCAGCCACCAAAACGTCTGCTTCACATCCTGATACATCTTGGTATTCCTGGGGTGAATAGCAAACTTGGAACCATGAGCTTCCTGCAGAATTTTTCTTTTCAACTCTGGGATGTCGGCTACACACAACCTTCCTTCAAACTTGAGCACTTAATTGGTGTACCCTGATCTCGGCTTTGTGATAATCTCATCGGCTACTTTCTTGAAGAATTCATCTTCCATTTGTCTCGTCTTTACTTCCTCAACAATAGTCGGCTCCACTGAGATCGCGGTTAGGCATGCCAAATTTCCAACCACCTTTCTGCTCAAAGCATCGGCTACGGTGTTAGCTTTTCTTGGGTGATATTGAATCCGCATATCGTAATCTTTCAACAACTCAAGCCATCTCCTCTGCCTCAAATTCAATTCCTTCTGAGTGAACAAGTACTTTAAGCTTTTATGATCTGTAAAAACTTGACAAGAAGCTCCATACAAGTAGTGGCGCTAAATCTTCAAAGCAAATACCACGGCTGCTAATTCTAAATCATGGGTGGGATAGTTCTTTTCATGTGGCTTCAACTGACGAGAGGCATATGCTATAACCCTACCTTTTTGCATTAACACACAACCCAGACCCTTATGCGAAGCATCACTGTAGACATGAAACTCTTCATTACCTGATGGTAGTACAAGAATTGGTGCTGTGACTAATCTCATCTTCGACTCCTGGAAAGCTGTTTCTCTATCCTTAATCCATTCATAAGCCACTCCCTTCTTAGTCAGTTGTGTCAACGGAATTGCAATCCTTGAGAAATCTTTTACGAATTTTCTGTAATAAACAGCCAATCCCAGAAAGCTACGAACCTCGGACACATTAACCGGCCTCGGCCAATTCACAACGGCTTCAATTTTACTAGGATCGACCGAAATACCCTCTTCATCAATTACATGACCCAAAAATGAAATAGTGGAAAGCCAAAACTCACACTTGTTAAATTTAGCATACAATTTCCGATCCCTCAAAGTTTGCAAGGTAAGTCTCAAATGCTCCTCGTGTTCGGCTTTTCTTCTAGAGTAAATCAATATATCATCAATGAAGACAACCACAAACTCGTCTAGATATGGCTTAAAGACTTTGTTCATCAAATCCATAAATGCCGCAGGGGCATTGGTCACTCCAAAAGGAATTACAAAAAACTCGTAGTGGCCATACCTCGTCCGAAAAGCGGTCTTCTCAACATCCTCGGCTTTAACCTTAAGCTGATGATAACTCGACCTAAGGTCAATTTTGGAAAAGACTCGTGCTCCTTGCAACTGGTCAAACAAATCGTCTATCCTCGGCAACGGGTACTTATTCCTGATGGTTACCTTATTCAGTTCCTGGTAATCAATACATAGACGAAGCGTACCATCCTTCTTCTTAACAAACAAGGCGGGTGCTCCCCAGGGTGAAGTGCTCGGCCTAATAAAACCCTTATTTGGCAACTCTTGTAGTTGAAGTTTCAATTCCTTAAGCTCGGTGGGGGCCATCCTATAGGGTGTTTTAGAGATAGGTTGGGTTTCCGATATGATGTCAACAGTAAACTCTACCTCTCTATCGACTAAGTGACCAGGCAAATCATTTGGGAAGACATCAGGGAATTCATTAACCACTGGGACGTCAACTAACTCAACACTTCCATTCAAATTACTTAATATGCTACACAGATAACCTTGACACCCTTTTTGGATCAATCTATAGGCTTTCATGGATGAAATTAAGTAAGGTGGGGATACTACCCCTTTTCCATGAAACGTGACCTCGACTAGGTTTGGGGGTTTTAACGTGACGCTCTTAGAAACACAATTTATGGACACGTGATTTGCCACTAACCAATCCATCCCCAATATGACACCGAAATGAGTTATGTCCAATGGCATTAAATTAGCTAACAGTTCAACATTCCCAATCACAACAACACATGCTCGATAGATGGATGCAACATTCATAGATCTCCCAGATGGAGTAGATACAGATAATACGTAATCAAGGGGTTCTAGTTTCCTATTAATCTTCTCGGCAAACTTAGCAGAAATGAATGAATGCGTAGAACCTGAATCAATCAATACATATGCATTTTGAGAGCAAATTGGAAGTATACCTGACACCACTGTCTCAGCATTTTGAGTGTCTCCTAGTACCAGTGCAAAAACTCTGCCTTGCCTCATCGGTCCTTTCCCCACGTTACCCTTTTGTACGGAGCCCGAGGTATTCTCATCTTTCTTACCTTCATCCGCCCTCGTCTTTGGACAGTCCCTCACAAAATGACCTATTTCACCACATTCGTAACAAGCCCCAGACGCCCGACGACAGACCCCGAAATGTGGCTTCCCACAACTGGAACATGTCGGCTTAGTACCACTCTCCTGTCTTGGGTTACTTGAACTGCCGACATTTGCTTTCTTCTTAGTACCAAACTGTGCTCGACGATTGTCATAACTCTGCCTCTTCCTCTGGCTCTCTCCCGAACCCTGGTATCTGTTCAAGTTAGCTTCGGCCAGAATAGCTTTGTCCAACACTCTGGCATAAGTCGGCATGTTGAGCATGTTAACCCGGTCTTGTATCGGTCCACAGAGCCCACTTTCGAACTTCCTAGCCGTCATATATTCATCATTGACCATGTGGGGTGCGTACCTTGCCAACTCGGTAAAGGCACGGTCATATTAATTGTAAACAGAGGCGAATCGAGGCATCGAAATGGATTTCCACGCAAGGCAACTCGAACATGCATCATTCATCACTCGGAACAGAGCTGAGGCGGTCCGTGAATTTGCATACTAGTTTACTGCTTTCCTAGTTAATTTTTTTAATTCATTAGAAATTTATAATATTTAATTATTCATTCGGACTGTAATTATTTATTCAGACTGTATTATTTATTTGGACCCTCCGAGCGAGGGCACAATTGTAATAAGTGTGCGTGAGTGTGATGTATTTCTTCCAATCCCACGTCTTTCTCCCTTTTATTTACCAGCTTATGATGGTTAGATTAGGGCACGTTTCAATTAGCATACTTATGCTCGATGCTTGCATCCATTCATCTGTCTTGCATGCACCGGGCTCAGCGCATCATACTAACTGCATTGTACTTCAATTTTGAGTTGAATACATGTTATCCGTTGCATTTCATATGCCATGTTTAGAATAGCCGAGCCTATTGTAGTTGCATTTTTGCATGTGTTGCATTAGGCATTTCTATATAGTTAGGATCATGCATGCATTTCTAACATAGCTTCTGTTTTGGCTTGGAGTACTCGGCAAGTATTTATGCTTTAGTATCCTTGCATGCATGTGAGTGACTGCCATGATAGCATGCTTACCATGAGGCTATGTGCTTATATGATATAACTGCCTGAATGCCTATGGGTGAAGGTTAGAATATCTGAATTGGAATAATGCATTGACTGTGAGTTTTAAGCCCACTAGATAGTGGCAAAACCATGTTTTCTAAGCCCACCCGAGGGTGGCAAAATCTGCATTTTAAGCCTACTTGCGAGTAGCAAACCGCTTTCAAAAACAAACATGAAATGTTTTGTTCCAATTCAGGCAATCCAGTCTATACTTGTATGCTGTGCGCATCACATAGTAATTCTAGGCTAATAACCGGAATAAGAGCTCATATTATTTTCAAAACTCGATATCATGGTTAGTAGAGGCCGATCTTTGATCGGGCGAGCGGGGGTGCTCATGAAGTGACCTTCCCCAATCGTACCCAAGTTTCCGAGCCGAGGCAACTTTGGTGATGACAGACACGTGGCCTTAGGCAACGAGTCAGGGTTTCCTAAATTTCCCCAAAAGCAAAATATTTAGGTGGCGACTCTATATCTGGCAAAGCAGTCCATGTTTGGCACTTCTTTCAAAAAAATCTGTTTTCAAAAATGATTTGCCAGATTTGGACTCTTTGATGATTCATCGGTCTTGCACTGCACTCTGCGAGATTAGATACAGGACCGTGACATTGAGTCCTGAACTGTAGTGAGCTCAAATGAACAAAACGGGGGGAATTCATCCTCCCGGGGCGTTCGGGGATGTCTACAGCGACGCTTCTCTGCATTCAACCATGGCTCTGGGAAGCCGCAGAATGGAAAATCCTCCCCCTCCCGGACAAAGCGTCCGTTTAGGGTACCCTGGATGGGTCGGTGCATTAATTCATAAGGCTTCCCTGCCTGCTTTGCTCTGGCTCTCCCGGCCATCTCCTTGCCTTTCCTCACCCAATCCTCTTTGGTGGGCAGATAACCCAAGCCAAAGGTATGCGGGTTGTGCGGCACTTCGGCCGATACTGTAATGCCCTTCCGACCACTCTTCCCTAATCTCATCCCGGGGATGTGTTGGAGCTTATTCATGAGGTACACTGACTGTGCGCTAACATACAACCCCTCATCAACAGCTAAGATGTTCTGTATGACCCGAGCCTCGGCTAAGGTAAAACCCGATAGGAACACATCCTCCGTGCCATGCTCAATTTCGAAAACCGGTGTAGACACTTCTGGTAGCGGATGGATTGACGAATTCCCAAAAACTATAGCCACCCCCTTCCCGTGGGGGTATTTCAACATCTGATGCAAGGTGGAAGAGACTACCTTTACTTGGTGCAGCCACGGTTTCCCCAGGAGTAGATTGAAGGTTGTAGGAACGTCCAAGACATGAAAGTCAATCTCGTGTTGTCCTGGACCAACCGGAGTTTGAATTTTCACAGTCCTCATCACCTCTCTGCTAGTGTTATCATACGCCCTTATCACCTGGGTTGTTGGCACAAAGTCTACGAGCTTTAACCCGATTGCATATGCCATCCTTGACGGGCACACGTTAATAGCGGATCTCATGTCGACAAGAACCACCGGTATCCATTTGTTTCTACACTCTATGGAGATGTAGAGTGGTTTATTGTGATTCGAGCCCTCAGGCGGTAGTTCATTGTCGGAAAAGGTCAACATCGGGGAAGCCCCTCCCGGAAAGACCAATCCCACCAGCTGTTTAGGCGTGGTGTCTATTGAGAGTTTGGCCTTGTCCATTGTCGATAGGACAACTTGTCTATGAACACGTGAAGCCATAAGCAGTCCCCAAATGGAGATGTCTGCTTGTATCTTTTTCAACTGTTTCAGCACGGCCTCTTCTTCAAGTAGCTTCTCTTTCTGCTTCTCCGACTCCTTGTCCTTCTCAGACGCCTCTGGTTGATCTAGGTGCGGGGGCTTGAAATACCGCCCACTCCTAGTCATATGGTCAACTTCACCAATATACCAGGTATCATCCGGCTGGTTATTCCCCCAGTTCTCATCGATGTGGGCAAGACATAGGTCATCTTCTTCCCACCACATGCCCTCGGCAGCCGACAAACACCTGTCCGGCTCCGTTATAACTGACCTTGTATGCACAGCACCTTCCGTCCATGTGCTCGCAGCACGCTCTGTTCTTGTGCACACAGCACGTTCAGTTCCCACGGGGGCTTTGGCCTTTCTGGCTCTCTCAGAATTTTTGATCCCTTCTCCTTCAAAATGTTCCAGTGCAGCTTGTTTTTCAACCTTTCCTGTATTCAAGACGCCCAAATCCCGAGTGAAATTCTTAGCACCGGCGCTCTCCGGCGATGCATTCTGATTTTCAGCCCTTCCGGCCACACCTGATGTCCTTGTCCCTGACATGCCCTGTTCTGGCTGAGATTTTTTAACAATATCCGGTTGGTCATCAAGCCACCCTGTTGCCTCTGCTGACCCATCAAAATCAAACCAGTTGACTGTCATGTCTCCTGGATCTTGTTCGTTGAAAAACTGAAGGTCAGCAATGCCCTCATCCAGCTCCGTTAAGTCATCTAGCCTCTGATCAAATCCGTCCCTCCGTACAACATAAGTCTCTACCCCCATTGGCAATTCCACATTCGGCCTAACCTGGCCCACTAACGTAATGTAGCCACCCGGATTGTACACCTCCTCAGCAGAGCTCCCAAATTCCTCAGACCCTGAATCACTAGTCCCACTTTCCTCCGAAGTCATCCCTGTTATATCTTTGATAGCCACCACCTTTGCTCTAGGTTGGGTTCGGGAGATGTCCAACATACACAAGCCAGTGCTGTCAGGAATGAACACCTCCGGCTTGGGTAGGTGAGAAGGGGTGATATATATGCTAGGGTCGTATGACACGACCCCAGTTTGGATTGAGTTGATGCATTTGGGAGGTGGAGCTTGGTTGTGTGGTGAGAGAGGGTTGATTGTGACATTCGGCTTCTCCGGAGGCACGATCACCCTATTGTCGATGAGATCCTGAATCTCGTGACGCAATCTAAAGCAATGGTCGGTGTCGTGACCATGTTGCTGGTGAAAGGCGCAATATTTGGCTGGGTTATGGGAAGGGGGAAGTGTTTTTGGCAATGGCCGTGGCTCCAGGGGCTTCAAGTGCCCTTTCCTGATTAAAACCCCCAGAGCTTTGGACAGGGGCATGTACAATGGAGTGAAGGTTCTTTGGCCTCAAGGCTGGTACTTGGTTGCTTGTGGGTTGCTTCCAGACGCACCGGTGAATGGTGTAGCTGCAAGGGCTCTTGGGGGAGTGGTGGTGACCATGCTTACTTCTGAGGCTCTGGCAGTTGCAGCACTGCTTGTGCCAGTATTTGCATTGCGGTTGAAGGTCCTCCTGGGATGTTCTCTGTCATTATCAATCAGACCCTACTTCAAAGCGTCCTCGATCTGCACCCCAATCTCATGCAGATCTGTAAAAGTGGGAAGAGGGAGGACAATCATCTTCTGCATAAGCTTGGGCTGGAGGCTGCACACAACCATCCGTATTTGATCTTTGTCAGTTGGCCTAATGGTCATCATCGAGGCCTTGGCCCTCCAGCGGGTTACGAAGCCAGAAAAGCTCTCCTTCGGCTCCTGTCTAGTCGTCTCAAGATCACGAGTTGTGATCTCGATCTGTGTGTTGTAGGAGTATTGAGCTACGAAGGCCTCGGCCATCTCCTCCCAGTTCCTCTTAACGGAATCTTTCAATTTTGCATACCAGATGGCCGCTACACCCGACAGGGTCCGGCCGAATAAAGAAAGCTTCTATAACCTGGTGAGGCCCATCGGCCTTAGTATGTCTGAAAACAACCGCAGATGCATCATAAGATCACCGGATCCATCAAAACGGTCGATGTGTGGCATCTTAAACCGGTCCGGCAGTGTCACGGCTGCGTCGGTGTACCCATCTTCGATATCTGGAATGGACTTGACACCCTAAGATTTCTTAAACAGCTTTTCAAGCTTGCTCACTTTTAATGCCATGGGGTCCACCTCGAACTCAACGGGGAATCCAATAGATTGATAGACGTGGGTGCCTTGGATAGTTGAGGTAGAATCGGGGGCGGAGGTGGCCCCGTTGGGATGTCTGTATCCTCCTAGACATTCTGGACATTCACTGTCTCCCCCGGTATTGGGACTCTTGGTGGGGGAGGAACCTGATGTGAAGCAGATGCTCCGGTTTGTTGTTGTAGCCTGGCAATTAACTCTGTCTGTTGAGCCATGACCTCGGCCTGTTGTTTGGCAAATTCGGCTTGACGAACAGCGTCCTGATGCATGGTTTTCATGCTTTCCTGAAGCTGACGCATCATTTCTTCCATTCCTACCATACAGCCCTGATCTAGCTGAACTACTGGTAGTTGTTCCCTCTCTACGGGAGAAATAGAACTCTGATCCCTACTATACTCAGGTGGGGTAGACAAAGCCCTCTGAACTGACTGCTGAACTGATATCCTCTACCTAACTGCCCTCCGCCTAGTAACCGGGGGTAAAGAATGGAACACTGGTTGTCCGTCTACCAGATCCTCAGATCGATGGAGTGTACGACCTCTAGTCCAGAGTGCTTGGCGAATATCTTCTTGGTTGGAAGCAATTGTGCTAAACTACCTAGCAAAAAGATAAATAAAGTATAATAAGAAAATAAACAACCAGAAAACGAACAGCATAACGGCTTAAATAAACACAACACACAATGGGTATGACAACACACAGTTGGCATTTGTAAGCTGAATATACTGTTCTCAACTACTAATCATTGTTTCCAAATCACTGTCCCAAATCTGAATCTGATACCCGCAGATATAACTGATTCTCAAAACACTGATGCTGATGCCCGCAGGCCTGATGCCTAGACTTGCAAACTGATACATGCATTCCTGTAGAGACGCACTCTAAAAACACATAGCAAACAAGTGGAAGCCAAAAACACCCCTATGGAGGGGTAGGGTTTCCCTGTCCCATTTTGTCAGGAGCTAGGGTTTCACTACGCACGTAGCGGTTTTAAACAACCTATAATCGGGTAAGCAACCTGCCCTAGTTTGAGATGGTCACTATAGATTACGAATATGCACTAGGTCGCATGGTCAAAAAGGGTGCCCCGGTAAAAATCGGGGTTTGTGTTCCCATCGTGGCAGAGCCCGTAATCGGTCAGCCTTATGGCACGCTTCTCAAAGCGAGCCTCCGGCAAACCGTTCAAAAATAGCAGATGGCAAACACGGTGTCCTAGGCGCACCAATGCAAATGCAATGCAAAGAAACACATAAGTGTAATAAAAAACAAGATATCATGAGTTCGAGTCAAGTTCTCTAAATCCCCAGCAGAGTCGACAGAAACTGTAGACGCACCCGAACATCCTGGGAAAATCCCATTTTGTTCATTGGGCTCACTACAGTTCGGACTCAAATGCCACGGTTCTTAATCTGATCTTGCAAAGTGTAATGCGAGATTGATAAATCACCAAACAGTCCAAATCCGGCAAATCATTTTGAAAAACTGATTTTTAGAAAGAAGTGCCAAACATGGACTGTTTTGCCAAATACTGAGTCGCCACCTAAATATTTTATTTTGGGGGAATTTAAGAAACCCTGACTCGTGCCTAAGGCCACATGTCCGTCATCACCAAAGTTGCCTCGGCTCAGGAACTTGGGTACGATTGGGGAAGGTCATGCAATGAGCACCCCCGCTCGCCCGATCAAAGATCGGCCACTACTAAACATGATATCTTGTTTTTGAAAACATATGTGCTCTTGTTCCGGTTTATTAGCCTAGAATTGCTACGTGATGCGCACAGCATACAAGTATAAACTGGATCGTCTAAGTTGGAACAAAACATCTCATGTTTGTTTTTGAAAGCGGTTTGCTACTCGCAAGTAGGCTAAAATGCGGATTTTGCCACCCTCAAGTGGTCTTAGAAAACATGGTGTTTTGCCACTCTCAAGTGGGCTTAAAACTCGCAATCAATGAATTGTTCCAATTTAAATAATCCAACCTTCACCCACAGGCATTCAGGCAGGTATATCACATAAGCAGTTAGCCTCATGGCAAGCATGCTATCATGGTAGTCACTCACACACATGCAAGGATGCTAAAGCATAAACACTCACCGAGTACTCCAAGCCAAAACAGAAACTAGTTAGTAATCAATGCATGATCCTAGTTCATGTTAAAATGGCTAATGCAACACATGCAAAGTGCAACTAAGATAGGCTCGGCTATTCTAAAATGTCATGTGAAATGCAGTTTGATACATGTTATTCAAACAGGAATTGAAATACAATGCAGTTAGTATGATGCGCCGAGCCCGGTGCATGCAAGACAGATGAATGGATGCAAACATGCGAGCATAAGGATGCTAATTGAAACATGCCCTAAAACTAACCATCGTAAGCTGGTAAATAAAAGGGAGAAAGACGTGGGGTTGGAAGACATGCAGCACACACACGCACACTTATTACAAAATTCGCCCTCTCGATGGAGGGTCCGAATAAATAATACAAAACCAACTAGCTAACCTAAGCTAATCTAATTAAACTAGTTATTACACAACGAAATGAATAATAAGCTACAGCTAATTATTACACAACATTAACTAAGTAAGCAATCTAAATGAGCATACAAACTAAATGAATGTGGGCTGCCTTAGCTCTGCTTTGAATGACAAAGGACGCATACATGTTTGAATTGCCTTGTTCGGAAATCCCTCACGACGGCCCAACTCACCTTTGTTTGCAATTGATCTAAAAAACTTGCACAAAGCTCCAGAGAGATGAAACTCCACCCTGGGAATCTGTGGAAGGCTGCCGACCAGCTTATAGGCATGGGAGACCAACTACCGACCACCTTTTGTGGTGGAAACCAAAAAAAGTGGTCGGCCTGCCAGTAAATCTGGTCGGCCAACTAGTTTTCTCTCCTGGTTTCTGGTTTTCTGCAACAAAAGGAAAGAGAGAGGCATGGCAAAGTATTTGCAACACATGTGTGCACGACCACTCTCCCTATCATTGCATAAGCTCAAGGGAGTGTAGTCCTCGACCCTCGGACCACCAATTACGCATTTCAATGCATGATGGTCAAGGAGTCGAATTGCACGACTCAATGTGAAATGAATGCACATACAAGCACCTAAAGCCAACAACTCCATCATGGGTAGTCAAGAATATCGGCGACCGGGAATCGAGGCATGTTTCGTCACTTTGAATATGAGACGTCCCTCGTTTCCCGTGTTCAGACTAACTCATATCCCAAACACAATGCAACAAACATGGCATGCACAAATGCAACTCTAGCATGCAATCCTAATGCAATGCAACTAAGTCATGCAAACATGCAAGGGATAATATGCAAACATGCAACTAGCATACACAATACTATGAACTAATAATGGCATACTCAATGCACATGACACTTAGCATACACAATGCACATAGAAACTAACATACACAATGAGATGAACATGGCATGCACAATGCAATGATCAATCATGCGACAACATGGCATACTCAATGCTATGAACTACAATGGCATACTCAATGCAAAATGGACTTAAACCAAAATGGGTGGGCCTCGGCCACACCCAAATCAGTGGCCAAAGATGATGAAAACAAGGCTCCAAAACTCATGCAAACATGTCCAATGCAATGGCCCCAAGCCCAAGGCATAAAACACAGCTTTCCTAACGCATTGAAAAGGATGAAATATGGAGTGCAAGGACACATGTTCCAACTCTGAAATGGCATACAAAATGACTCC
The DNA here is from genome assembly GCF_055761805.1 of Camellia sinensis. Taxonomy (NCBI): domain Eukaryota; kingdom Viridiplantae; phylum Streptophyta; class Magnoliopsida; order Ericales; family Theaceae; genus Camellia; species Camellia sinensis. Next base: position 93,524,042 of record NC_138965.1, read on the forward strand.
AAATGATGTAAACAAACTCACACAATGCATGTTGAATGGCTCAAGCACCGAAAGCTAGTCAAGCATATTACACTAGAGGCATGCAAGGCGATGCTCAAATGACCAAACCAACTCCAAACAGACCCTATGCAGGCCCAAAACAGTAGCAAAATGAGTTGGGATAATGGCTCGAAAGGCATAAAAATGAAGTTCGTGCAATGGCTCACAAATGGGGTATAAAAACACAACTCTCAAAGGCACTTAAAGAGTGGAAAACATGGAAGAATGACAGCCCTATATGCTCTGAAATATCATGCTCAATGATGCCAAAACATGAAAATGCCTCAAGTTAAGCATGCAAGGGACTTCAAAACTCGAAGCTAGGCAAGGCTATTACACTACAAGCATGCATGGCAAGCCTCATTCGACCAAGAAGCCTCAAAATAGAGCTAGGGAAGCCCAAAATATGAACAAAATCAGCTTGGATCATGACCAAAATATGCTAGAATAGAGGGCCAAAACATCATGCAATTCAAGCTAGTAAACATGATTTACACTACAAGCATATGAAGCATATGAGAGGCTACCAAACCAGCCAAAAACAGAATCATGGCATGCCAAATGATGGCCAAAAATCCACTGAGACATGACCAATACATGCAAGAATGAGGTGCTACTTTGATAAGCCATGAAAGGGATTATTCTACACATGCAAGAGGCAAACACAAGGTGACCAAACCAGCCATAGACAGAGTCTAGGCAGGTCCCAAAAGTCACCAAAAAGGGCCTGAACCAAGCCTTGGAAATATGAAAACATATGCTCCTTTGAAAGGCCAAAAATGCAAACCAACAAGGCCAAAGGAGAGAGGGTCTCCCCCCTCTGATTTAGGCCCTCAAAACCACATGCCAACCACTGAAAATCTGCTGGATTTTAGTGGCTAAAAGGCCAAGCAAAGAGCAACACAAAGGTCTCATGGCATGGCACAAAACAAGGCTAAATAGAGCATGCAAGAGGGTAGATGACTCTCAACACCAAAAGAGCCTTAAACAAACATGAAAAACACTTAAATATGAAGCTTTTTTCTGTTGAAAAAAAATCCTAAATATGCATGCAAGTATGGCTAAGGGAATGATCAAGATAGAGCTTAAAAAGAGGGAAAAGGCGTTACCCTTGAAGCTCAGCAAAACCAGCAAGTTTTGGGACCAAAAACCAGCTCTTCAACCTCTGAAAATACTCTCCAAGAACCTCAGATCAATGGTGGAAGTGTATGGCTATGAGGTGTGGTGCAATAGGTCAAGAACAACACACTTTTGAACCCAAAATGTAGAGATATATACAGATATATATATTTTTTGCCTTAGCAAATTTAAAACCTGGTGCAAAGAGAGGGAGGGCCTCTCTTATAGAAAAACAAAGGGTTCAAGAGGTTCAAGCTTCTTGGAGAAGCTAAAACTTGGATGCAAATCCTCCATACACGTGTATGGAGGATACAGTCTGTGCCTTCCAATTGGCACAACTGGCATCCACACAATCTGACAAAACAGGAGGAAACCAGCTGACCAGAAAAGGTGGTCGGCCGACCACTTTCCCTGGTCGGCCAACCAAGGCAAGTAGTCTCCCAGATAAAAAGTGGTCAGACAAGGGTATAGGTGGCCTCCACACTGAAAGCAAGCCCAAGGTGGGGTGGGAAACTAGAAAATGTGGCCCAAAGATCAAGAAAATCAGTTTCCCGACAAGAAAATTGGCTGGCGGGGAAAAGTGGTCTCCAAGGAGAAAAGGTGGTCTCCCACCCTTGTACCACCTCCCAAACAAGGAAAACAAGGTTCATGCCAAAAATGAACCAACACGGATGCAAAACGAGAGTTCGGGAGGCGAAGCGCGCGACCGGGCGCCTTGAAAACTGGCTATTGAGAACCGAAAGTGGCGTACGACCACAAAAGTGGTCTCCCGGGCCACAGTGTCCCTCTAGATAGAGGAAACAAGGTGTGTTCCAAAAACCGTGCCAAACGGAGAATGTTAAGCGGTCCCGAACCGAGGCGCACGCTCGACGGCTCCGAAAAATCAGAAACTAGTCTCCAAACAGGAGCAGTGGCCTACGACCACGAAAAGTAGTCTACGACTACTGAGAGATGGTCTACAAAACCTCTCCTTCCCTCCGGGAAGAGAAAAAAAGACTTAGTCCATAGATCGAGTCAAAGCACAAAGAGTCTCGAGGTCCGGAGGTGAGGCTCTCAGCCAAGAACTCTGAAACTTCAAAACGAGCACAACATGCGCAATCACCGAGCACTCAATCGATGACGTCTGAGTCTTAAGGTCGGTCAAAAATGGGGTGTCTACACCCGGTTGGATAGGGCAAAGTAGCTCGGCTAGACAGAGTAATCCCAATCATGCGCTGCAGATGGAATTAAGGGGCAATTGATAAGGTAATTTGTGTAGCCAAATTGGGCCAAGCTAGGTTGGAGTGCCGGTCAAAGAACTAGTAAATGTCCATATTTCTGAACCTAGCTACTTCCTTTTGGCGGTTAACGCCATGGCCGAGCTACTAAGCAAGGTAGTCAAATAGAGAGAAGAGTTAAGCTAGAAGGAAAGCCGTGCAATGCCAGCTTAATGGTGTGTCATGCAAACATTGCACGGTCCTATGTGTTGCACAACTAAGCCATTGGTGGACAAAGCAAAAGTAGCCTGGTTGCATGGCAGAAAGCCGAGCAAAGACTTGTGCCATCTCACATGGCTTGCAGTAAGGAAGGTGTTAAAGGATAAGCATTATCCTTTGGGAATGTGACTACTAGGAGGACTCTGCATATGAGAGTTAAAGTCCTATTAGGATTGTGCCATGCGGAATCTAACCCTAATCTCAGGTATTGCAATTCATACTCCCGAATTCCCAAAGCTTTTGTGCCTATTATCCACTTGCTGACTTAGGCATCGGAGGGGTTTCCGGCACATACCTGCCGGCTAGCTTACGTTTGTATTTTCAGGTGGCAAGACGACGACGTTTGGAGGAATACAAGCTTGATCAATAGGATTATACGAGAAAGATTGTTCACGCTCGTATAGTTCCTTAATTTTTTTTTTCCAATTTCTTTTGACTTATTAGTTTTATAATTTATTCTCATGGCTTCTTTCGATTTATGTATTTTCAAATTCATGTGGTAATTTGATATGTACCAAATTAATTATTTTATTATATTTGTTATTATATTTTTTTTTTCTTTTCAATTTTATGGACAACTCAATTAAAATATTTATTATAGCGATGATATGAAATCATTATTGACATGTGGTACTACTACCATCTAATCATAATCAAGTACGTGTATTATTATTTATTCCATTATTGCACGATATAATACAAATTAAAATTTTTATCATATATTTAATCATTTAGTTTATTCAATTTTTTAAGAAAATAATCTGATTTTTAGGAATAAAGTTTAGATAATGGAATGGAATGAAGTGAAACCAAATGAAATGATTATTCTTTTATCTTTCTATAGAATAATTATTATTTATTTGATAATGTATTTTATAGTATTTTTTGAGTGAATCAAAATAAAATACATTTTTTTAAAAAAATTATCATATTATTCTATTTTGTTTTAGTAAACTTAATAAACATTGAATTCCAAAGTCATACCTCAGGCCTTTTATACTAGTATATATGTGTGTATATATATATGTACATATTTCTATGTGTCACATGAAAGTTCATTAGAGTTTGTTAGATAATATATATATATATATATATGAACTGTGTTCGTTAGAGTTTGTTACATTATATATATATATATATATATATATATGAATTGTGTCACATCACCAAAAAAATAGGCCCCGAAACCACTTGAATGAGCTAGTGTGGTTTGTTGCAAATTCAACTCCAGTCGCTATATATTGTGCGTGAAACACACACACAACAAAACCAAACCCCCTTGCGCTCCTCCTATCAAACTCACCTCTCTCTCTCTCTCTCTCTCTCTGTGTGTGTGTAATAACCCGACCCTTGTACATGTTCTTGGTATATTTTTAATCCCTTATTCTGTGCATTTAAATCCTTAATGAAAAAAATTCCACGAGAAATTAAGTTTAAGCACATGTATCTTATGAATTGAACCTATATCTGTTTGGTAAGGAAAGTATCTATCACAATTGGAATGTTTAAATCAGGTAATCTAAAATTGATTTTATATTTGGAATCAGCATAATTTTTAAGTAATAATAAGCATGTTCGTCGAAATTTGATTTGGGATGATTAAACTGGTTGATTTTTTGTTTTATTCACCTTATATATATATATATATATAGTTATGCTCCAACATTGACTTAGAAGCCTCAATTGTAAAATAGCTCCTGAGAGAAAAGATTAGAGGAGAGAAGGGTTGAAAGGTAGAGGGAGAAGATCATCAAGAAGGTTGGGAATTTGAGAACTTAAGCTCAAGGTATGTAGATGTTTATCTTAATGAACTCCTACAACTCTTCTTTTCCTAATTTGTGTGAGATATCCTCATAATCATGTCACTTAAGGGTTGGAATTGTGGTTCTATGTGTGTGTAAGAAGTGAATTGGCAAGATAACCTTACTTTTGAATGTTTTGACTCAATTTAAATTATCTATGAGAAGCTACACTCTATTCCGTCAATTGACATGCTGAATTCAATTATGTGGCATGGCTTTGTGTATATGTGTCTATATGTGTGAGTAAACTTAGAAATCTCATGAGATTGAGTGTGTTTATGAACTTAAGATTAATGATCTAACTTATACTCAATTGATGTATGCGTTGTGATTCTTATTCACATGAGTTGGGACCATATACTAGCAACTTATGGACAGGTTTTAGAGTTCTAAAAATACCTACAAAAAATGGAACCTTACTGAATTTCGGACTGTGCAGATTGAGCAAATCGCCTCACGTGCGGGAAACCCAGCTGCACGTGCGGGAGTCATGGACGCACGTGCAGGAGTCATGGCCGCACGTGCGGGAAATGAGGAATTTTGAGGTTTTGGCTACTGTCTAAAAGGCACGTGCGGGGCATCACTACCGCACGTGCGGGAACCTTTGCCGCACATATGGCCCATGCTGAAAAATACAGGTTACTCCGTTTTACGTGCTTGACCCTCTTATATTGCTAAAATCTGTATTTGATATTTTTAAGATATTTGTAAATTCATGCGAAGTGAAATGAGTCAGAAAATGAATTAAGAAGGAAAAAGAATTAATGTATAAGTTGTGCCTGTGTGTAGGTCATAACCTGGGAGGAGCAAGCACTTTGCTGCAGCACTGTGAGTAGTAGTACAGTAGACGTACATTTTACTTAACGTTAATAATTAATGTTATTAACGTTCTGTGCTTCGTAAGTAGTTACGTTAACATTTATATAAAATTGTCGAGAACGACCTATACTATGGATGTTATACTCTGACTGAATTAATGAATACGATGAAACGGTGAAATGAACGATTAAACAAATGTGTATACCTCTGTATGATTCTAATTAATAGTTAATATTAACATTTTATTCTCCGTAAGTAAATTACGTCGTTCTTAATGAATAAAAGGGAACTTATGTTCGTTCTTGAATAACGGTTCCAGTGTAAATATGAGAGCATACCGTTTTGCTACAAATGGGCCTGAGGCTGTTCAGTTATAAGTCATCGGGTATGGATATCTCCGAAGAATCAGAATAATTGGAAAAGCTATGTGTATTCGTATGAATCCGAAATAATTCTGTTGTGTTACATATGGACCCGAGGTCGTTCAGAACCCACCATATGAATGCAAAGGTTTAACATTGTTATGTGCTCTCTGTAATAGTTATTATTCTTATTATGTTTCTGTTTATCCGTTCCGGTTATGTTATGTTATGACATGATATGGATTGTCCGGTCTTTAAGACCTAATGATTTCTGGTATGGAACAAAGTGTTGTACGGAACTAAGTGCTGCAATGCGAGTCACCTCTAGAATCCGTGCGAGACACCTCTTGAATCCATACATACATGAACTAGGCTTAAAGCCAATCTGGACTTATGGCCATTCTGTATGATCTGTTAGGCCTAAGGCCAATCTGTATTTTCTGGTATGAAACAAAGTGCTGTGCGGAAGTAAGTGCTACAGTGTGAGTCACCTCTAGAATCCGTAAGAGACACCTCTTGAATTCATACATGCATGAACAAGGTTGAGGTCGTTCTGCATTCTGGGCTTGATGCCATTCTGTTTAAGGGCTCAATGCCACTCTGTTCAAGGGCTTGAAGCCATTCAGTTTAAAGACAGGGCCTATGGTCGTTCTGAAAACAATTACAGGACAAGTTTAACTATAAGTTCTCTGCCTTTACATATCTTGTGTTTCAAGTTATTCATTGGATTATTTACGTACTATTATTCACTGAGCTTCGCTCACTTTGTGTTATGTCTGTTCTGTAGGTAAGCTATTTGGAAGCCAGACTAAACCCCTGATGCTCGCTTTTCTTTTGTCAACCTCAGTGTGTCCAGGCACCCCGATAAAGCCCTTTCATTTTTGTGAAGTTTTGTTAAGATGTTGGTTGTACTTTAATTCTCTATCTAAGGTTAATGTATATAGCTTCCCTAACTTCAATGTTTTGTTACGCCCAACCATAGGGCTGGGTCTGTATGTGTTTATGTATATCACCGATGCTCAGGTGCATGTTTCTGTATATTATTTATCTGTTATGATGTTTGTGATCCTGGCATAATAGTAGTAGCTCAATGGTGATTGTTTTCTATTATTTTATGGTATTTAACACTTCCGTTCAGGCCCCGTATGTTATGTATATCAAGTTAAATGTCCATTTCTGAATAGGTCATGCCCAAACTTTTAGGGGCAAGTTTGGGGTGTGACACTCTCTCTCTCTCTCTCTCTCTCTCTCTCTCTCTCTCTCTTTCCTTCTCTCTCAAGTTCTTATCTCTCTCTCATAGACCCAACTCTCTTCATAAGAGCACCGTCGAAGTCAACGCCGACCCCCACCAACAATTACCGAACAAAAGAATAATGATTGACACCTCCTTGCTCCTACCACTGCCAATGATCCCTTTTCCATCTCGACGAGCAACCTCCGACTCCAAACCCGATTTCCCTCCCCAACCTCCTTCCTCCAACGGCAACCTCATCAAGTCACCCTTGCTGTGATGCCCCAAAAATCTAGGACATCAGAGAATATATTAACAAATAAATACAAGGTTTTTCTAAGGTTACAAGTCTAGGAAACGTCACTAATGAGTTATTTGGTCAATAACCAAGTAAGATCCCAAGAAAAATCGGAGGAGTCAATATAGCCTCCTTTCAAAGTCCAATCTCCTTAGATAGCAAAGTTACCTTTTTAACAAATCTTAACAATGTGTTAACACAAGGCCTACATATGTTGACAGAAGGATAAGGATAAGTTCACCAAAAGATATATGTATATATAAGCAAAATAATAATTACAAATTTATAACTTAGTTATGAAATACGTAGTTCCATCAATTTTACATTTTCAAAACAGAGATAAGACTACAAATGGACTTAAACAAAGATAATCTCTAGCTTCTTCTATGATAGCCAAATGTCTTCAAATGTTTTGGTTTCATCTTTGCTCGGATAATCATCTTCAATACCTGGCATGAAACACCATGAGCCTGAAATGCCTAGTAAACACGCACACACCACGTCCCTTTTTCTCAATCCAATATACAATTACAACAATGGCATGGTCATATCATACAGAGAAAACAATAATCAAGCAGAGCTTATAATAAATTTTAGCTCTTAGGAATAACAATTAATGAAGTTAGTTCTAAGCAACTCCCAGTGAAATGTCATTCCTACCTAACACACCATGTTTGGCTTTAGGCAAACTAGTATTCTTTCCTGTTCACCATTCCAGATGCCCCACTCCTAGGGTTGTATACCCAGGTTGTGTCATCTTGGAATACAAGATAGTCACAACCCATCACTGCCACAAGAATTCTCACTTGTGTTCCGGTCTACCATAGAAATTCTCATTTGTGCCACAAGCATTCTCATTTGTGTTCTACAAGACTCGATCTCCCACAGGAATTCTCATCTATGCCACAAGCATTCTTATTTGTATTCATCAAGGCCATCGTATGGCTGACATAAAGGATCGCGTTCTAAACCTAAGCCAACTCGAGAACTACGACACAACTTGTGCAAGACTTTTATCTTCAATTAGGGAACACATCCCATCAATCCATACAACATTATCTCATAAAATTATTCGAGTGATCGAAAATCCAATATCACCCCTATTAAGTTTTCCGTTGAGTTAAATGTTTTAAGTTAAAGTTAGAACAAGTAATTGAGACAATAATTTCTATACACGTATGAGCATCATGAAGGCACTATGATAAAGAAATATAAACATCATAACGTAAAAATCATACGAAGGCCCAAACAAGTGATAAGAAATACATTCATGAAATTAAAAGTATGAAATCATCAACAAACATAAATTTTCAGATTATATACACTTTAAATATCACAATCTAAGAGACATTTCTAGATTTTTTCTAAACTCAGCCTTTTTATGGTTTGTAGAGAAATATATCTAATTTCTAGATCATCTTTCAAAATAAGATAGATTTCCAAGATTTTTAGTTATATAAGAAATACTCCAATATTGTCCAGATTCATCGACTATTATGAAAATTGGATTTTATTTTAAACTGCTCACTATTTAATCATGTTTACTTGAAAGCTAAAAATTTAAAGAAAGTTTTGATGTAAAAATGAGGTCAAGAGGATTTTTTTGAATTTTTCTAGAATTGAAAATACCGGTCTTTCTTGTGCAAAGCCTGAAATAAGAAGAATAATAGAAAAAGATGGCAACCACTAGGGATGTAAGAAAACCCAAAAAAACCGACCAAACCGATTGAACCGGACCAAACCGGCTATATTTGATCTGTTTTTCAACAAAAATCAGTCTGTGCGGTTTTTAAATTTGATTTTTTTCAGTTTTCGGTTCGGTATTGGTTTAAACATCTTATGCACCGATCTAAACCGAAACCGACCGTTTCAACATATATTATATTTATAATATATATATATATAATCTAATAATATAATGATATTAATAAGTATAATAAATTATTAACCTTAATTAATTAACCTTATCATCTTTATAATCTAAGTTTGTAAACTCTTATTGGCCCTGTTTGGTAGGACCTATTTCCAGCTTATTTCAGCTTTTAGCTTAATTTAAGCTATTTTGATGTGTTTGGTTCAGCTTAACAATACAAATTATAGCTTTTTATAAGTCAAAAATTAACTTATTCTTTGAGTGGGGGAGGAGAAGCTTAATTTATAAGTCAAAAATCAACTTATGTTCACAGTTATAAACTATAAGCTGTTAAGCTATAATCTATAAGCCCCGTTTGGTAGAGCCGTGGAAAAGTGATTATAACTTATAGCTTAGCAGCTTATAGCTTATAGCTGTGAACATAAGCTGATTTTTTACTTATAAATTAAGCTTCTCCTCCCCCACTCAAAGAATAAGTTGATTTTTGACTTACAAAAAGTTATAAGCTGTATTGTTAAGCTGAACCAAACACATCAAAATAGCTTAAAGCTAAAAGCTGAAATAAGCTGGAAATAAGCCCTACCAAACAGGGCCTAATCACTTTCCCACAGCTCTACCAAACGGGGCCATTATATATAATCTTAACTCTAACTCATTATTCTTGAAACCTTGGTATTTTTAAACCTTTTTTTTCCGATTTTTGTTAATTTAGGAATTAAAAAATATGTATTAAATGGATGGATTAGATATGTTTGAAATGGTAGACAAATAACTAATTTAATGTTTTTATATAGATTAATGATTATATTTAAAAGTAGCTCAAGTTTGAAAAATTTTAAACCGATTAAACCGCACCAAACCGAACCGTTACCGTTTCAATCGGTTTGGTTTGGTGCGGTTTGATGGGAGAAACGGTCTATATCGGTGTTTAAAATAATAAAATAGACATTATTGGTTCGATGTAATTTTTTACCTAAATACTGACTGTACCGAACCGATTACATCCCTAGCAACCACGAGTAATTTTCCACTTCTCTTATAATGAAAACATGATAAATAGTATATAAAAAACTCAGATTTTTAGAATGAAGTTATGCTTTTTGAAATAATGTGAGAAGTGAGTAGAAAAAGATAGTTTTGCTCCCATTAAGTGAAAATACATGTAAGGAAGGAAACAATGCTCTAATTATTTTATTCAAACACAAGAACACTATGAACACACATCTAAAAATGATACATTAAACCTCTAAAATCATGTATTTGAATGAAAAAATAAAAGAGAGGGTTGTGTTGTGGTTTACCTGTTTAGCTAAAGGTGGTGTTGTGCAAGCTTGCTTACTTTTTCTTCTTTCTGCTCCCAAAGCTCTCACTTTCCCTCCTCTCTCTCTCTCTCTCTCTCCCCTCCCCTTCTGAAATATAGTGTGTCTGTGTGTGTGTGTAGAATGTGCAAGCAAGGTGTGGTCTATATATAGTAAAAATGTGGTGAAAGGTCCTAAATACCCTTGATTGTGATGGAATACGAAGTTTTTGATTTAGTTGGGGAGTAATGGAATAGAGGTTTCTTGAGAGAGTTAAATATGGTTTGAAACATGATATATGCACTTTTGAAGGAAAAAAAACAATTGAAACACCGAGTAAATTGGAATCGTAAGAGATTAATGACATATGCACTTTTGACCTGTAAAAAATTTATGGTCTTATGCATATAACAACCGTCATAATCAAAAATCGTAACTATCATGATTTTCACAAATAATAACATACTCGGATCAGTTATGCAAAACCTTCGAGTGATCCATAATTGATTGAACGTAAACCTAATATCAATATTAGTGGAAAAATGTTTCTCTCTCTTAACCCTCTTTAGAATACATTGAATTCAGAATAACTTGATAGGTAGTCCGAATGTCCTTTTATATGCAGAGAGAGGACCAGTTTCCTTATTCAACAATGATTCCACTTTTCCATCAATATAGGATACTTGGAAAACACTCTTCTTTATTTACCAATTAATTGTAGAAAAAAATATGGAATCATAATCCTACCAAATCTCTAATTCATATTACCATATCATGTGGGTCAACATAATGAGTAAATAATTAATATAGTCTTACATTCTCCCACTTGGCCTATATGATAACTTACACCAAGATTTAACAAGGTTAACATTAGACACGCAATAAACCATATTCAATATTACATTTGATTTGGTCGTCATCATAATACTATAATTAAACAGTTCACTAATGTGAGTCATGGTGGTTCTATAAAGAGGTCCAATGATAATGATTTTTATAAAAGAGTATTCCTATTATTATTCATTCATTCTCGTATATGTACATACTCATTTCATAATAGGAAATATATCAGAAACACAATTCATAAGATCTCAATGTGTCAAACAACACAATCAATCATAAACAACTGTTATGGATTACATTCAAGACACAATTGGCATGTTTTTAATTGTCTTTAAGAGTAATCTCTTCATCAATAGATCTGTACTTAAAAATTATTAACACTTTCTGTTTTTGAAATTTTTCTTTAACGACAAAGTATTTCAATTCTATGTGCTTAGCATCATTAGAATACTTGTCATTCTAAGAAAATAAAACGATTGTGAAATTATCACAATAAATTCTCAACGACTTGACAACAAAAGTCGACAATCCCAAGTCATGAGATAAAGTTCCACAATAACAATTCATGAATTGTGACCTCAAAGCACACCACAAATTCAACTTTCATAGGAGATATTTATTATAGTTCATTTCACACTTTTCATGAAATTTCTTCTTTAGATAATAAGAACAAATAATCAAAAGTGAACTTTCTACTATCAATGTATCCTCCAAAGTCTGAATTTAAGTAACCAATCAATTCAAGATTATCGGACCTCATAAATATGAGCAAGTAATCGTTTATTCCTTATGATTACCTTATTACTTCCTTATTTGAGTATTAAACTTCTTACAATAAATGTATCAAGAATCGTTTCTATTCCAATTGATTTTATAAAAAAAAAATTTGCATAAGACTGGACTTAATTCCTTTCGGAACATGGGTAACTTTGTGTGAATATTCTTTCATTCTGAATCTCTATAGAACTTTTAATATATACCTTATGAAACAATCTCAACAATTCATGTGATTCATTCGAAATATTTAATTTCTATCACATAGGTTGTCTTACTAATATATTTCATTGCAAAGTTCTTAAAGAGAAATTTCTTAACTCGTGCAATAAATCACGTACAGTATTAATAAGCAAAATATCATCAACATACAAAATCATAAATATAAACTTGCTCCCATTGATATTTGGATATGTACACCAATAAAAAAAAATATTTCATCTCGGGGCACTATTCATTGCCGACAGTACTATTCACCACGATAATTACTATTCACCCTTTTTTATCGTTATTCATCTTACCGGGTATTTTTCGTTCACAGTTACTATTCGTCGCCTGAAGTACTATTCATCGTCGGGGTTACTATTCACCGTCAGAGGTTACTATTCATCCATTGGGGTAAATTATTTAAAGTAATAAATTATAACAGTTTATATACAATATTTAAAGTACAGCAGATATGTAGGTGGTGCAACCTTCCCGTTAAAACAGTAAAACAATTATATAAAAATAAATAAATTATAACAGATATGTGGGTGGTGCAGCCTTCCCATTATAATGGTAAAACAATTATTAAAAAAAAAAGTAATTTACAACAAATATATGGGTGGTGCGACCTTCCCATTAATGGTAAAATAATTATATAAAAAGTAATTTACAGCAGATATGTGGGTGGTGTAGCATTCCCATTAAAGTGATAAAAAAATTATGAAAAGCAGTAAATAAAGTATTTAAACAAATTATATCACATTTTTAAATTAAATGAAAGTTTGCGAAAACTCACCTTTCGAGAAAATGATGAATTTTTTGATTCACAAACTTTCTTTTGATTACCCTCAAGTCTGTGGAATGTGTTTTCAATTCTCAGTCCAAAATTTGGAATTACAGCCTTAATGGTTGGTTTTTGAATGGTGTATTGATGAAATGGAAATAAAAGTTTAGTTCAAAAAAATAAAATATCTAAGAAAATATTTTATTTTCCCTCTCTCTCTCAAAAAAAACTAATTTTCCTTTTTTCTGATTCTTTTTCCTCTCAAATTCTCTTGCACCACTTCTTTTTTTTTCTCTCTCTGATTCTCTTTTTCAATTCTCTCAACCTTCTCCTGATCTGTCAATCACATGCCTCTTTTATAGGCAATATAAGCTCACAAATAAACAAAATTTCAAATGGTGGAGGAGTGAATTTTCAAAAGGTGCATAGTAACTTTATAATATTATAATATATAAAATGTATAATTAGCATAAATATATGTACAAATATCCAAAAAAAAATATGTAAAAACACACAAAAGCATTTAAATTATAAAATAACAGAATAAATGGACTAATAAAATAAATTTTAGCAGGCCAAATATGTAACATAATTTGACCAAAGCGAGTCTAAAACAAAAAAGCACACGATGGGAGTGTAGTTAATTTTTCAGAGGAATAGTATCCTCATATAATATAATTATATATATATATATATATATATATAAAAGTGTGGTGCGTAGGTGAAACCACGGTACCGAATAAATTTAATAAAATATTATATAATAATATAACATAATATGTATATATATAATATATAATAAAGGAAAAGAAAATGGAGAATGGGTCTAAAATAATATGGCAAAAACAGGTGTAAGGCTGCAATTAAAGTTTACATTCTATCTTTTCATTGAGAATTTTGTGAGATAACATATTATTATTTTCATCATCAGGTAATCAAAATAAAGTGCTCAAGTCTTAGAGTCGGTCAAAATGGGGTGTCTACACCTTTGCACACTCTAAGGTCTCCGAGGGTGAATCCAGCATACATAGTTATCTCCTCAAACAAGCTCAAGCCACTGTTAAACTGGGAAAAATCTTGGAATTAACTTTTGGGAGAAAGAAGACGTTGTGGTTGACAAGATCATTGATCTGGAGCTTAAGGACAAAGAGAGACTTATCAAAGATGGCAAGGCTCAGCTGTAATTGTAGTGTGATGGAGGACTAATAATGGGTCAATTTGTTTATCTATGAAGCTTTTGTCCAGGAATGTTAGGGGGATTGGCAAGCCTAAGAAGACAAGGAGAATTAAAAGGCTACTAAAAGATAGGCACATTGATGTCGTATTCTTTCAAGAAACAAAGAAGGTAGTGGTTTTGGGAAATTTTGCTAGAGGGCTTTGTGGAAATAGGAAAATGGAGTTCTTATCTGTAGACCCTGAAGGTACTGCAGGAGGGCTTCTATGTATTTGGGATCTAGATGTTTTCCAATTATCTGGCAGCTGCTACAACAGGAGGCTCATTTTACTCTCAGGTACCTCATATAACTCCTTCCATTGTGTTCTGATTAATATATATGCACCCGATGATGTCAGTAACAAATCCTCCTTTTGGAATATTCTACTCAACCTCAAGTTCATTTTCCTCAATCCTTGGTGCTTGGGTGGTGATTTCAATGAGATAAGGCATATGGGTGAGAGAATAAGTTGTTCCAGACGAAACAAAGGCATGTGTAGACCGCCCGAACTTCCTCTACGCACCCCCATTTCGGAGAGGGCGCGGATTTGGGTTCATAGCTACTACAATTCAGACTCCTGTCACGGTTCTAAATCTAATCTCACAAAGTGCAATGTAAGACTGATAAATCACCAAAGAGTCCAAATCTGGCAATTGGTTTTGAAAAAACAATTTTTGATCAAAAAGTGCCAAACATGGACTACTTTGCCAGATTACAGAGTCGCCACCTAAATATTTTGTTTTTGGAAAATTTAGGAAACCCTGACTCGTGCCAAAGGCCAGGTGTCCGTCATCACCAAAGTTGCCTCGGCTCGGGAACTTGGGTACGAGAGGGAAAGGTCCTGAAATGAGCACCCCCGCTCGCCCAATCAAAGGATCGGTCTCTACTAAATATGATATGTTGTTTTGAAAACACATGTGTTCTTATTCCGGTTGTTTAGCTAACTTACTACGTGATGCACACAACATATAAGTATAGACTAGATCGCCTAAATTGGAACAAACAATTCAATGTTTGTTTTCGAAAATGGTTTGAATTTTCTACCCTCAAGTGGGCTTAGAAATGCGGATTTGCCACCAAACAAGGTGGGCTTAAAACATGATGATTTGCCACTCCAAGTGGGCTTAAAACTCACATTTTGATGAATTGTTCCAATTCAAGTGATGAAGCCTTCATCCACAGGCACTCGTGCATTTAATCATTTAAGCACATAGCCTCTTGGCAAGCATGCTAAACATGGCAACCACTTACACACATGCAAGGATGCTAAAGCATAAACACTTACAGTGTACTCCGAGCCAAAACAAAAAACTAGTTAGAAATCATGCATGATCCTAGCTATGTTAAAATGCCTAATGCAACGTATGCAAAGTGCAACTATTTAGGCTCGGCTATCTAAGATGGCATATGAATGTAACACTTGATAACATGCTTTGAAACACGTATTCCAGTAAGTGTATTGAAATACAATGCGGTTTGAATGATGCGCCGAGCCCGGTGCATGCAAGACAAATGAATGATGCAAACATGCAAAGCATAAGGTATGCTAATCAAAACATGCCCTAAAACTAACCATCGAAAGCAATAAGTAGAAGGAAGAAAGAAATGGGGTTGGAAGACATGCACACACACACGCACCCTTATTACAACATTTGCCCTCTCGACGGAGGGTCCGAATCAATCTAGCTAAGCTAACTAACCAATCTAGTTAAGCTAATTAGATTAATTATTACACAACAAAACAAATAACTAGTAAACTACTTACTAATTATTACAGCACTTAATTAATTAACAAACTAATTAATTAAATTACCAAATTAAGCTAACTAGCAAGTAAAGCTAATTACAAATCATATTGCCTCAGCTCTGCTCCAAGAGGTTGAAGATGCATGCTCGGTTGGCGTTCGCTTGGAAATCCATTACCATGTTGTCAATTGCCTCTGTTTGCACTTGCCTTGATCTTTGAAAATTATGCCAACCTCTAGACTGCCTTTACCTTAAAACAGGAATCTGTTAGTGGGCTGCCAGCCACTAAAACTGGCTAGTCCACTAGTGCTACTGGTCGGTCGGCTAGTAAAACTGGTTGGTCGGCTAGTTGCTGCTCTAGGCTTTTGGTTTTGCTGCAACAGAGAACAATAGAGGCACAGCAATGTATTTGCAAGGCAATGTAGGCACTGCCACTATCCCAATCATGTCTCAAGCTCAAAGGAGCGTGGCACTTGGCTCTCAAGCCACCAACCAAGCATTTTCAACGCATGGTGGCCAAGAACCAAGCTTATACTATGTTTATGAATGCACAAACAACACACAAAGAGCCTCCACCCTATCATGCTTGATCAAGGGTGTTAGCGACCAAGAAACGTGACACGTTTCATCACTTCAAGTATGAAACGTCCCATATTTCTTGTGTTTGGATTAACGTCCGATCCAAACACATGCAATGCAACATACATATGTTATCTTGGCATGTTTTAGGTGACTCAATTCTTGTTTACACATTTTACATTACCAATCCATTCTTTAATTTGTTAAGTCCAATGTACAAGTCCTCTAATGGGAAAGATGGCCTCAACCACAAGCACCTTGAGCATGAAAGACGTCTCATGCTTTTGGTTAGTAGAAACCCTCAAGAGAGGGTTAAAACCATTAGGCATGAGAGCCTCAATTCCATGTTCAAGCAAACAAGGGGCTTAAGACCACTTTCAAAGCAAATGAAAGATTGAAACAGTGAATGCAATGACCTATATTTCAGCACTGAAATGACATTCTAAATGACTTAAGATCATGCAAGCAATGCATGCAAGGCATGCTAAAAGGCCAAAGGCACCAAAGCTAGTGAAGTGCAATACACAAAAGGCATGTAACACATAGCACAAATGTCCAAACTAGCCCTAGACAGAGCTCAATCATGCCAAAATGATGGTCTAAACATGCTAAAATGGAAGCTCAAAATACGAGAAGAATATGCACACATGTTGGCCTATAAGCAAGGCATAATACACAACCCTCAAAAGCTATGAAGAAGTGAAGTATATGAGAGTGTGACTACACTATATACACTAAAATTACATGTCAAATGGTGCCATACTATGCAAACATCACATGTGCAACATGTTAAAGGCCTCAAAACTCAAGGCTAGTCAAGGTCATTTACACTACAACCATACTAAACAATGCTCAAATGACTTTAACCACTCAAAACAGACCTAAGCCAGGTCGAAATAGCAGCAAAAACATGCTAGACTTGCAGCATAGATGGCAAGAAAAATATGCTCATGTATTGGCTCGCAAACAAGGCATGAGGTTCAACTTCTCAAAAGCATTGAAAGAGTGATACATATGAGGGTATGACAGTGATATATGCCCTGAAATCACATATGAAATGATGTCATATCATGCAAACAACCCAAGCAAAGCATGCTAGAGGACTCAAAACACAAAGCTATCAAAGCCTATCATGCTATAGCCATACAAAGCAAGCCTCAAAGGGCCAAGACCACTCCAAACAGAGTTCAAGCATGCTAAAATATGAGCAAAAACATGCTGGAGTGTAGCCAAAATAAGCTAGAATAATAGGCCAAAATGGCAAGCATATTAAGGCTAATGAACATGATTACACTACAAGTGTAAGGAGCAAGCAACCAATGATCAAACAAGCCAAAAACAGAGTTATGGTAGGTCCAAAAAGTCATAAAAATATACTTGAACTAAGCCACAAAAAGGGAGAAACACATGCTCATTTGGTGGGCGATCAATACATGTAAGCAAGACAAGAGGAGAAAGGACCACCCCCTCCTATTTGGGACCTCAAAACCACCTTTCCACCACTGAAATGCCTCTGGAATTCAGTGGTTAAAAGGCCAAAAGCGATAGTTTAAATAGCCTTAAAAGGTGGTACAAAAACTTAGCAAATAAGCAACCAAAGAGGGTAGACCACCCTAACTCCAAAAAAGCCTCAAACAAGCATTTTAAACACTTAAAAATAGATGTTTTCACAGTTGACAACTAGGCTAAAATAGCATGCAAAGGTGGCCTAAACTAGTGTACAAAAACAAGCTTAAAAGGGAAATAAGCTTACCTTTGAAGAACAACAGCAAGATAGCAGCTTCTGAGCCAAAAACCAACCTTCAACAGCCCAAATAAGAACCTTAAGCACCTCAGCAACAAGGTGGTAGTGTTTGGCTAAGGGGGTTGTGGGCAAAAATGCAAAAAAAACTCATTTTCAAGCAATATAGAGAGAGAGGGTTCTAGAGAGAGGGAAATTTTGTCTCCAAAATTTCAGAACCTCTATAAAGGGGGAGGCACCTCCCCTTTTATAGAGAATGCAAGCAAAGGCTTGCTTGACAAGCTAAAAGCTTGTTTTAATCCGATAGCTTCAGTGCTTAACAGCTGGCTCAAAAGATCTGAAAATATCAGAAAAAGGAGAAAATTGACTGCCAGCCAGTTGAAGTGACCGACCGGCCACTTCAACTAGCTGACCGGCCACTCCAACTAGTTGGCAAGGAGAAAAAGTGGCTGGCAAATGCCAAAAGTGGTCGGCAGGGCCCCACTCTCCTTCAGCTAAGAGGCACCAAAGTTTGGCCTAAAAACAAGGCCAAAATACAGAGGGTTTAGAGGCTCAAAGATAAGGCGCTCAGCCGAGACCTTCGGGCACTCAAAACTAGCACAAACATGTGCAATCATCGAGTGCACAGACGATGACGTCTGAGTCTTAAGGTCGGTAAAAAATGGGGTGTCTACAGCATGAAACAGCTTAATGAGTTCATAGATACCTATTAATTGAATGACCTACCTTTTTTTGGAAGGAAATATACTTGGTGTAATGCTCAGGAAGCACAGAAATGGGGCAGAATTGATAGGGTGTTGCTAAGCCCTGAGTGGTTAATTCACTTTAAATTGAAACTTTGGGGGCTACCTCGACTAATATCAGATCATTGCCCCCTATTGATGATGGAAGATGAAAGAGTTTGGGGCCCCAAACCCTTCAGGTTTATCAATGCTTGGACTTTGCATCCCAATTTTTCTTAACTCTTTACTACTTGTTAGGAGAATGCTAGTTTTGTGGGTTGGGTTAGGTTTATACTCCAACAAAAACTAAAGCACCTAAAGTTGGAATTAAAGAAATGAAATGCTAAAGTGTTTGGAAATGTTTCATCTAAACTCAAGGCTTCAGAGGATGAATTGCATGAACTAGACATCACTGCGAAGGAAAGAGAACTGCTACATTCAGAAAAGGCTAGAAGAAAGGAGGTTAGAGGTAAAGTGTGGAAGCTTTATAGAAAGGTGGAGTGGTTATGGCATCAACAATCCAGATTGAATTGGTCCCTATAATGGGACAAAAATACTAGGTTTTTTTCATGTTATTGCAAGTTCTAGACAAAGTAGAAACATGATCAATTCTGTCTCAGTCAATGGTGTATCTTATGAGGAACCTAGCAGAGTCAAGCAAGAGGTTTTCCTTCACTTCAAGAACCAATTCAAGGAAAATTGGGTTAATAGGCCTGTTTTGGGTGGAGAGCTCAAAGTAATTGAGGGTAGTCGTGTCTCTCACTATCTGGTATTAGATTTCACTGAAGTAGAGGCGTTAGTAGCCATTAAAGAGAGCAATAGTAACAAAGCTCCAGGCCCCGATGCGTTTAATCTGTTGTGCTATCAGAAATTCTAGAAAATCATGAAGCAGGAGATCATGCAATTCTTTAGTGATTTTCACAAACATAGCAGGCTCACCTATGGTATTAACAGCTCTTTCATTACTCTCATTCCCAAGCTAGATAACCCCATTAATCTGATTGACTATAGACCTATTAGCTTGGTGGGTTCTCTATACAAAATTTTGGCAAAAGTTTTAGTGCATAGGTTGAAGCCAGTGATGCCCTCAATTATTGGTGAGACTCAGACAGCTTTCATAGGAGGAAGGAATATCTTAGATGGGGTGTTTATTGCTAATGAAGTAGTTGATGGGTGGAAGAAGGCCAAGCAGTAAGGGTTGATTATCAAGTTGGACTTTGAGAAAGCATTCGATTTAGTAAACTGGGAATTCTTGTTCTCTATGATGTCAAGCTTTGGTTTTGGGTCTAAATGGATCTCTTGGGTGAAAACTTGTGTGTCTTTAGCCCGTACCTCCGTCCTCGTTAATGGATCACCAACTAATGAGTTCTCTCCGCATAGAGGCCTTAGGCAATGTGACCCATTATCACCATTCCTATTCAATATAGTAGGTGAAGGGCTCAATATCCTCCTTACCAGAGCTATTAATCTTGGTTTTCTTAAAGGAGTATTGGTTGGGGCTAATGAGGTCGTTGTATCATTTCTTCAATTTGCTAATGACTCTATTCTCTTCTGTGAAACAGATATGGATCAGGTGGTAATTATCAAAAGAATTCTTAGATGCTTTGAAGTTCTCTTAGGACTCAGAATCAATTACCTCAAAAGTGTGGTATGTGGAGTTGGTGTGGTTGATGAGTCACTACATTCTTTTGCCAGTCTTTTGAATTGCAAGGTGCTTAGCTTACCATTGAAATTTCTAGGGCTACCTTCAGGTGCCAACCCAGGTAGCAAATCCACTTGGAAACATGTGCTTCATACTATTAGAGCAAGGCTACCAGCTTGGATGAGGACAATGTTGTTCTTTGTTGGAAGATTAACTTTGATCAAGTCTGTCCTATCAAGTCTACCCGTATACTATCTCTTTATCTTTAAGATGTCTGAGGGTGTGGTCCGTGAAGTCGAGAAGATTGAAGCTGCTATCCTGTGGGGTGGTAATGGTCTAAAAATAAAAATTCATTTGGTGAAATGGCTAGAGGTAACAAAGAGTGTTGCCCAAGGGGGTCTGGGCATTAGGAGAATTAGGGATGTTAATGCTTGTTTGCCTCTCAAATGGTAGTGGAAATTTGGAAATCAAATTAATGCACTTTGGAGGAGAGTCATTTGCAGTAAATACAAAGTCGAGATAGAATGCTGGCATCCTCTTGTGAAATTTTCTTACAAACACTCTAGGGTGTGGAAGGACATTCTCTTCATTGGGGTTCATAGTAGAAACATCTGTAACTTCTTCTTCGTTAACTGCCAACTCAAGGTGGGGGACAACAGTAGAATCAGCTTTTAGCATGATAAGTGGTGTGGAGTCACTTACCTCAAGGATGAGTTCCCTTCTCTATTCAACCTCTCTACTAATAAAAATGGCTTCCTTTACCAGTACTTTGCTAGGAAAACCAGCTCTAGTGATTGGAATTTCATCTATAGAAAAGTGTTGTATGCATGGGAATTGTCTGGTGAAATTAGACTGCTTACCTTATTGTCCTCTGCTCCTACATTGAGCCCAGAGTGTGTCTGGCCTAGAATTCTACATTTGCTGGTTCATGTACCTTCTCTGTCTCTTCTCTATGTTCCTTTAGCAATTCTCTTCTTGGGCCTCATCTTAGCATAACTAAGTTTATTTGGAGCAACACCTTACCCCCCAAAGTCCATTTCTTTGGATGGTTGGCCTAGAAAAATAGAGTTAAAACAGCTAATTTCTTACACAACCTCGGCACTCTTGGTATCAATCTTTCCACCAGTTTGATCTTCTGCAAATCTGTTCCTGAACCTGCTCATCATGTTTTGCTTCATTGTCCATTCTCTTGGTCCATTTGGTCTGCTATGCTATTTGACTAGGGCTTCAATGGTGCATCCTAACATCTGTGGTGGGTTTACTCAACTGGTGGATGGGTGGGAAATACAAGTGTTTAATCACCAAATTTTAGAGAGCTATTCCCTTTGTCGTTCTTTGGTCACTTTGGAAGCATAGGAACGAGTGTGTATTCACTGATAACCATCATAATTCGGTTGATCTATGGGAACTAATTAAGGTCAAATTAGCTTTTTGGCTCAAGGGCTCTATCAAGGACTTCCCATTTTCAGTCAATGATGTAGTTTTCAATTGGAGGCAAATTAGGGGCTGCAATTGAGTATACATGTTCTGTTTTTTGGTCTGTTAATCTGTTGTGATGACCGGGACCCTTTTTCCTCTCTTTCTTTTCCTTCTTTTGGTTCGCTCTCTTTTGTTCTCGTTGGGTTGGCACCCTCGGAAATCATTTCTGAGTTAAGACTCTTGTCCTTGCATGTAGGTCGGTGTTGAAGTTTCTTGTTCCGGGAGGTGCGGGGTCAGGTTCGGAGTGCTCGGGGGCGAAGAGGAGAAATTTCTGGGCTGCAGGGCAGGGCCGCATGTGTGAGATTAGGCCGTACGTGTGGGAGGCCAGGCCGCACGTGCGGGAGGCCAAGCCACACGTGCGGGAAGAGGGAATTTTGGGTGGCCTGCATTCTACCTAAAAGGCACGTGCGGGAGGAGGTGCGGGAAGAGCCCCGCACGTGCGAGGATGAAGGCCGCACGTGCGGGAAGGAGGCTCCGCACGTGCGGAATGGGTGCCGCACGTGCGGCAATCTGGGCAGATTTGGGGCTGTTTTCTCTCCTCTTTTAAGGCTGATTCTATCTCATTTTTTTTGCACTTCTCTCTCTCTAAAAACACATTTACTCTCCCTTCTCTTTAGAAACTCTCACCAAGCACTACTACAAAAACAGATAAAGATCACACTTTTTTTGTGTGATGTATGTTATTTAATCACACCTTTCAAGTTTTATTAAAGTGTGATCTTTGAGAGTGTGATTAAAAGGGGTCATTTTTAATCACACTTTTTAAGTGTGCTTAAAAATATTTAGATCACATCTTTTAAGTGTGATTAAAAATATTTTAATCACATCTTTTAAGTGTGATCTTTGGAAGTGTGATTAAAAATGGTCATTTTTAATCATACTTTTTAAGTGTGATTAATAACATTTAGATTACATCTTTTAAGTGTGATTAAAAATATTTACATCACATCTTTTAAGTGTGATTAATAACATTTAGATCACATCTTTTAAGTGTGATTAATAACTAATAAAATCTGTGATAAAAAAAGAATTCGACATATTTGAAAAATAATCAATATTATTTTTGTATGCACATTTGAAGAATGTAATACACACTATATACTATTTTTTGAATCAAAACTACATATTGAATAGAATAACGTCATATATTTCATAAATGGAAATTAAATATTCAAAAGTATATACAAAAGAATTAAATAAAAAAAAATTAAATGTGCTTACATATATTAAAAAATGAAAAAACTTAAAAAAACTAAGTTCTTTAATTCTTGGACCATCTTTTGCATCTCTCCAAAAAATTTCTAACCTGAAAAATGAAAACACAAATTAATTCAGAAACCGCTGATGCATATGAATAAACTAAAAAGTTAATTCAGCAAACCAAAATAGGAACATTAATCATTTCTGCTTGATCTTAATCCTTTTGGAAGTAACTTCCTTGTTAACAATTAGATGCCATAGCAACTCAGTGTCAATGACATTGTAATTAGGAGGTCACTAATGAGCACAGTATTTAAAAATAATAAATCTCAATACAGCTTGTGTACGATCTTTTTGTGAATGTATATTATTATTACTGTTGAATCATAATTCTAGGTACCTATAAATAAATAAATAAAAACTCAAGAATTTACTTCATTTTTTTTTTTTTTTTTTGGTAAGGGCGGGGAGAGTACATACATAGCAGTCCGCATTTTCTTTTGCACCTTTGGAGGAAAAAGAAGAGAAAACAGCTACCCATTTCATGCATGTCTGTCTACCAAAGAATAAGTGCAAACGCTAACAGCTGGCACAAGCATATGAAAAATCATAAAGCAAATACATTATTATCACAAAAATAATTACTACTATTAGAAATTAAAAGGCATACTGTTGATCCTACGTCAACTTAAACAGCTACTAATGCTTCAGTTTTCTATACTAAATTGTACAACACGTGGTTCAGAATATATGTTGCCCATAACAAAGTTGGTTTTAGCATTATAACTATATTTTAATCTCTTTTTTTCTTTGGTTGAGATCATTGGAAGTGAACATAGTTTCTCCCCATCACAAGCTTCGCATCAAACCTAACTGGGAGTGTTTCCCTTGCTTCCTTCTACAAGGAACATAAAAATCCAGGTGCAAAATTGTGCTCAGAGTCTCAGATCAAGTATTATTCAATCATTTCCCCCTTCCTAATGCCAACATGCGTAGTTAAATACAACACAATTTTTTCAACTTTATCCCACTTCAGAGGATAAAAGTCCCATCTGTAAGATAAATACCCATTGAAACTTAAACTGCCTATCACAAAGATGGAAGTAATTTACCAATACAACAATACACATATTCTCATCAACATCACGCTACTGGGTGATGAAGGGTTGGCGTGTTGGGAAAGATGAAAGGGTTCTGTGTCATTGCACAACAGTGTTTTGCATTCAAGAATAGGAAAAGTACCTCAGTTCCAAGCCGCTTATTTAGAGCTTCATTCCACATATTTGTAGCATATGCCGGCTACACTCTAGTCCACATAGACATGACAGATATGACCTGTGAACAGAGTCTGCCAGTTAGAAATTTAGCAAAGTTCTCAACATCCTCGCATTTATTCACATGTAATGCAAATGAATGATGGTATCAAGTAGATAGAATTTTTTCGCCGGCAAAAATGAAATAGTGAACATGACGGTCAAAGCACAAAAAAATAAAACAAGAACGAAAAAAGTGACTCCTAAAATTAATAATTCTGGCAAACTATGCACAGTACAAGTCGTGCTAGGCTGCTCATCCATTTGTTATTACTGTAGCCAAAAGAATTTCACTCAAACTAGTGAGGATTTATAAACCCCATTGTTTACATTTATATGCATGTGCACTTTCAACACACTATCCACATGTTACCTATGTAATGAAACTATTATAATTCCAAAGCAATTACCATAATAGAACCATATCACCAAATCCAATCAAACCAGAAGGCTTCTGAACCAAGAAAACCTACTAAAATAGTCAAGAAATGCACAGTATTTAGTAGCATGGCATATGCATCATGGAAAGCCAAGTTTAACTTTAATACAATATATTAGAAAAATATCAAACTTAAGCATACCAAGTGAGCATCAAGAGGTGGTGGATAGTTGTCAGCAATGGTATCAATCCAACTAAAAATCATGTTGTGATAACCATATGGCTTCCCTGCCATGCTCCGAGCATATGCCCATGCTGCAGTCGAATTAAATTTAGCACACACATCTGGATGTAAGGGCAGCAACACTACCTGTGGATTGGATTCATCCCTAAGAGACAATTCCCACCATTCATCCCATGGAATTACCACAATAATTTCTTCACCCTGAAACACAACCAAGACAATATAAGCATAAAATCTAAGAACATGTTCACATAAATATGGTATAAAGACAATATGATGTTCACACTGCTAAATATGAAGGCCAAAAAAAAAAAAAAAAGGAATCCACCAATAAACTCAATCCAAGAATTGTTCAAATATTTCCATGTCTATAAAACCAAAAAGGAAAGTTCATTCCAAAAACCAAAATTTGAAAACCTCCCTATCTTTTCAAATTTCCAACGCCCCTCACACGTGTTTGCATACATGATATAAGCACTACAATTCTACAGTTCAGTTGTTTTAAACTAAAATTCTTTCCTTGCCAATTCCAGCTTTTTAGGTTTATGAATTCATGCCAATAAGCACACAAATCTAACATGGCTCTAAAGTATAACGTACTGGGTAATTATATGTCTATGGCCATGTTAGGAGTTGGTATTGTGCATGCTTGTCCATAATTTAGGAGCAGTCCTCTGCTTACCTTTTCATTCTCATGTCCAGATTCACCAACCCAAAGATTACCATGTTAGGCCAGAAATGTGAGAATGAGAACATATATTCAGGAAGTTTTTGTAAAACTACCCAACTAGTTAATCTCCTATAATCAATTCAATTAAAAAACTAAATAAAAAGCACAAATTGAATAATATTACCAGTGGATATACTACAATTCAGGGATCAACAATTCTGAATCGCCCAAAGAAAAGAGAAACTAAAGATAACATGTTTAATGCTTCTGTAAATTTACCTAGATTTATTTTCTCCTACACAAATGATAATTCAAGTAATTATCTTCTAGATGAAGATTTTTTAATCTGATAGTATTGCTCTAATAGTCACAAGCAGCATCACCACTAGGTGGTCTATCTATTTCGAGAAATGTTAGGAGGCATACTACATAGTTTCATCAAATGAATCTAAACTGATAATAGCTCCTATTATTCAATGTTTTTGAGTATTTAGTTGCACAGACGCAACAACTAATCACCACATTTCTAGATTTTAATTTAAGATAATAAAATAAATACTTCCACCTAAGAGATAGAGTTTTCCAACAAATCAAATTCAGTGTGAATCTCGTATGAAGGACAACAAATCCTATAATTATAACTTCTAAAAAATGTCCCCTAGGGAACACCCCAGCAACTTAGATTGCATTCCTCCAATAAAGATATTCATATGTGAGGTATCCTTAACTTACCTATTCAAAACAAAATAAATTTATAATTGAGCATAACATGTCCAAGCCTGCATATAGGTAACATATGCAAGCATGGTTGTTAGATTCGTATGATTCACGATTTGGTTCATACAAGATTCGATACGAGTTTCAAACAAACGATTAGAATCGTGTCGGTAATCGGAAATTGAGTAAATCGTGTGATTCAATTTGGAATTCACTATGATTCAGTTATGTTTTTGTTTACATAATGCATGAACCATCGTTTTCACCTCTCCATCAAGAAATAAAAGGAGATCAATTAATTATATTGATATACATTAATTAACTGATATACATTGTTCAATGTGATATACAAATTAGTTCTATTGATATTTATTTCATTTTAAACACTCTGTGTACTTTTATATTTATAAACATATATAAAATTATAATATAATAAATCAAGTGAATCTTACAATTCATTATTCACTATTTTAGCAAAACGATTCACGATTTGATAACAATGTATGTATGCAAATAAATGATGCTACCTCATTCTAAACCAGTAGGCTTAGATATTGACTCAAATTAGTGTGCTCCAGCACTGGTTTGGCATAGAAAGAGAATGGTAGTCTATATGTATTTTTTGGCCATAGCTCTGGTTTTTCTATGTCATCATGACCCCAATACTCAATTTCAATTTCCATAAACAAAAATACAACATCTCACCTTTCAACTTAAATTCTTTATTTTCCAAGTTTGATCAACTACATGAATTTCTTAAATTCTATATTTTACATTTTTTATCAACAACAAATGTTTTTCAGAAAAATTTAAATTTATATATATATATATATATATATATAAACATCAATTAAATCATAGAAAGTAATTTTATTAATCCATTATAGTTGTCTATAATTTTACAATTAGATCAATTTAAACATCAAAATATATTAAATTTATACTAATCTAAAATTTAAAAACAAGGAGAGCAATTCAAAGTACGTTTAACTTTACAATAATATCTCTTTCTTAATATTTTGTGCTTTATGCCAATATATCTAATTATGTTGTAGTTTCGAAAGTTCTTAATACACAAATCAACTCAAAGAGACTTTAGAGAACATAAATTTTCTTGTTCCACCCCTGCTCATGACCTCACAGCTCAATTCTTTTCAAAGGGCCAAGACTAAATGTCAATTTGCTGATTAAAAAAAGAACAAAATCAAGGTCAATTAGGATCCCACCCATCCTTGTCAAGAAATTGGTCCTAGTGAGTTTAACTTGTTTATAATAGCTACTTCTATGTGGCACAAAAGGATATGGCCTATCAAAGAAATTGACACCTCTTTACACCCAAACTGGAATGTTTAATCAAGATGTTGAATAGTTTTTATACGTAAGTTTCTACTAGTAAAGAAAATAAACATCAATTTAGTCTTACATCAAAGTTGATGGACAATTAAATCCATACACTATCACTCTCTGTTAAACCAACTTAAAAATACTTAGGCAAGGAGCCACAATCTGATGAACATTTTGCTGTCCAGATATGGAGGCAAAAAGGGTTTACGTGAACTTCAATAGATATAATTATTAATTGCATCCGGTGCTTTCTCTTTCCAATATTCAATGCAAGATAATCAAATATCAACGCAAGTGGTCAATTAGTAACATGTGAAGTATTCCAAACCTGGATACCCAATAACACCAACAATATCTCCACGCTTCACACCAGAGTGGAACTTGGAAAATTCAGCATCATCCAACACTGATGTCTTGCAATAGCAAACATAAATTCAAAATTTCCTCATTTTGGTAGTAGAAATAAAACAAAATATATGGAATATGATTTTAGTGACAGTAAAGTAGAATATGGAGAAGCGAAAATAGAAAACCAATAAAGAGACTGCGAGCTGTGCAATGGCGAACGGCCAGGGCTCGTTTGCCCTTTCAGCTGCTCCTCCGCCGCTCGCCGTTGATCGAGAGAGAGAGGGGGGTAATAAGAGATTAGGGATTTGGGTTTGAGATTGGGGATTTTTTTGTTTTGGGGAGGCGAAATGGAAGAAAAAAGGTGGGGGAAGGGAGCGGGAATGGAAAATAAAAAAGGGCGGGAATAAAAAATAATTTTTTTAATTTTTTTTTTGTAAGAAATGAAATTTAAATAATAAAATAATGTCATTTAATTTTTATTTTTTTTTTGCGACGGGCGTTGCCGTCGTCAAAAAAATTAATTTTTTGTTATAATATATATATTTTTTGTAGTTAATGAATTTTTTAAAAAAAAATCTTTTTTTTTAGTTACTAAAATTGAAAATTTATTTGTTTCATTTTTATTTTAATGAAAAAAAATATTATTATTTTTTATTTGGTAGAAGTAGGGGTAAAAAATAATTTTTTTTTTGTCAAAAATGAAATTTAAATAACAAAATAATGTCGTTTAACTTCTTTTTTTTTTTTTCCGACGGGGGTTGCCGTCGTCAAAAAAAATTATTTTTTGTTAAAATATATATTTTTTTGTAGTTAATGAATTTTTTAAAAAAAATTTATTTTTTTTTAGTTACTAAAATTGAAAATTTATTTGTTTCATTTTTATTTTGATGAAAAAAATATTATAATTTTTTATTTAGTAGAAGTAGGGGTAATATTTTAATGAAAAATATTTTCCACGAAAATAAAAGTTAATTTTCTGTGGTTCATGAAAAATATTTTTCTACGGCCCATTTTTTTTTTGTTATTAAAAATCATGAACTATTTTTTTGTGGTAGAGGAGAGGGAGTTGCAGTAGTGGTGAAGGTGGTGGATAAGAGATGGTGGTGGTGGTGGCGGCGGCGAGGGAGATTAGTGGTGAAGTTGTGGTTGTGGTAGTGGTAGAGTAGATGAAGTGGCAAGGGTGAATGAGAGGTAATGGTAGTAGTTGTGGCAGGAGTGGTGAAGGTGGTGGATAAGAGATGATGGTGGTGGTGGTGGTGGTAGCGAAGGAGATTAGTGGTGAAGTTGTGGTAGTGGTAGTGGTAGTGGTAAAGTAGATGAAGTGGCAAGGGTGAAGGAGAGGTAATGGTAGTAGTAGTGGCAGTAGTGGTAGTGGTGGCAATGGTAGTAGTAATGGTAGTCGTAGAGGTGAAGTAGCGATAGTGGTAATAATGGTAGTAGTGGAATGACGTTTGCAGTAGTGGTGAAGGTGGTAAAGGAGATGAGTGGTGAGAGAGAGAGAGGTGATTGAGAGACAGATAGAGGAGAGAGTGAGAGAGAGAGAGAGAGAGACAGAGAGACAGAGTGATGAGCGAGAGAGAGACAAAGTGGTCGCTAAAAGTGCATTTTCTTGTAATGGATAGATAAATCGAGAGGGAGCTCAGTAAATAGAGAAGACGGAAATGAGAGAGTGAGCAACGCGAACACAGTGGAAGAGAGAGAGAAAGAGAAAGAGAGAGGAGAGAGGGACAAAAAGATAAAGAGACAGAGAGTGAGAGACAGAAAAAGAGATAGAGAGAGAAGAGAGAGAGAGAGATAGAGAGAAGAGAGATGAGCGAGAGAGACATAGAGAGAAGAGAGATGAACGAGAGAGACAGAGAGAGAGAGACAGAGAGAAGAGAGATGAGCGAGAGAGACGGAGAGAGATGAGAGAGATAGAGAGAAGAGAGATGAACGAAGAGACAAGGAGAGAAAAGAGATGAGAGAAGAGATAAATGAGTGAGAGACACAGAGAGAGAAAGAGAGAGAGAGATAGACAGAGACAGATAGACAGAAAGAAAAGAGTGATGAGTAAGAGAGCGAAAGAGAAGAGAGACACGAAGATGAAAAAATGGGTGAAAAGATATAGACAAAGAGAGAGGAAAAAAAAGAGCGAAAAGAGATAAACAAGAGAGAAATGGGCGAGAGAGATAAAGAGAAGAGAGACAGAGAAAGAAGAGAGATGAGAGAAATAGATAGAAGAGAGATGACGAGAGACACAGAGAGAAAGAGAGAGAGAGACAGACACACAGACAGACAGAGAAGAGTGATGAGTGAGAGGGAGAAAAATAAAAGAGACAGAGACACAGAGAAAGAGAGAGACAGACAGATAGAGAAGCGTGACGAGTGAGAAAGAGAAAGAGAGAGAGAGAAGAGAGACAGAGACAGAGAGATAGGAAGATGAAAAAATGGGTGAAAAAGTTCCGTGTCTAAAGCCTCTTTTTCTAGTAGTGAGTCGTTTCTATCATTCATGGGTAGAATAGAGGCGCGGATTTGGGAATTGTATATTTTATATAAAAATCAAATTGAAATATTTTATACAATCACACTTATTTAGGGAGTGTGATTAAATATATATATATATATATATATATAATTACACTTATTTAAAAGTGTGATTAAAAAGTAGTAATGTATATATAATCAGACTTTAATTAAAATGTGTGATTAAAAAATATATATATAATCACACTTATTTAAAAAGTGTGATTAAAAAGTAGTAGTGTATATATAATCACACTTTAATTAGAATGTGTGATTAAAAAATATATAAATAATCACACTTTAATTAGAATGTGTGGTTAAAAAATATATATATATAATCACACCTATTTAAAAAGTGTGATTAAAAAGTAGTAGTGTATATATAATCACACTTTAATTAGAAGGTGTGATTAAAAAATATATAAATAATCACACTTTAATTAGAATGTGTGATTAAAAAATATATATATATATATATATATATATATAATCACACTTGTTTAAAAAGTGTGATTAAAAAGTAGTAGTGTATATATAATCACACTTTAATTAGAATGTGTAATTAAAAAAAAATATATATAATCACACTTAATTGAAAAGTGACATAAAAAATAAATATTATCACACTCAATCAAATTAAGTGTGATTAAAATATCAATCTAATTTTTTTTATCACACTTCCAATAAAAGTGAGATCTTTTTTTTTTGTCAAAATGTGATCTTTAACTATTTTTGTAGTAGTGAAGGCTCTAAAACACTTTGATCTTTGTAAATCTTGGGTCTAAATCACCAACATTTCTCACCAATCTTGAAGATTCAAGTTGGGGTTCCTCTTGGGGTGTTAGAACATTGAAGAATCCTCCATTGAAGCTGGGTTTCATCATCTCCTTCATCAAAACCTTGAGGTAGGGACATTCTTGAGTTATATATACATGTTTTACAAGATTAAGTGTTGATTTTATTCTTCTCTTGGATTTATTTTGGGATTTTGGATTTTGATTCAAAACAAAGAGATTTCTCAAAAGTTTCTATGTTGATCGTTAAGGTCTTATATATATAGTCTTTCATAAATTTGATTTTGGTATAAACTCTCACCACAAAAATGGAGATTGTTTTAGTTTTTATGAAAAACCCTAGAAATTGGGGATTTTTAGAAAATAAGGAAAATAATCATGGAATTCTTTATCATTGGTGTCAAGGGGATGAGTGTGAGTAAATCTCATAGTATGTTGGGTAAAAATGGAAACTTATTTGATGTATGAGACATGAAATGTTATTGTAATATATTGTTAAATGCTTGAACATATGTTGATAGAAAGTGGTGAATAATTGTGCACCATGGAATATGAAAGTTGTGAAATCGTGGGGATTTATGTTGAAAACGTCACACATTGCCTTGAAGAGTCTAACTTCTAAGGATTTGTATATGATGAGAGTTTGTTGTTGCATTTAATTGATGACGCATGAGTATTTTGTGAAATGGTTTTGAAGGGAAGAAATGAGAAATGATAGTAATTGATATTGTTGTAAAGATATCTTAAGAAGAGAAAATGCTACGAAATGGTATTATTGTACCTTGTTTTCAATTGATTCATTATCATCATTGTACATTTTGACATGAATTGGAAAGGTGTATACATTGAGAAAGATTTCATTGTAATGAGAATTATGGAAATGTGTTATGGGGTAAATACGTGGTAAGTCCGGATAGGGGGTGTAGTTGAACTTGATAAGTTGGCCTGAGTGTCCTAGGTGAAAGACCAGAAAGCCGCGCGGATAGGTGTCGAGACTTCCGATTAATACCGGTAAAAATGACAGTTTGGTAGTACTTGTAGAGTCTACTTGCAGACACCAGCCTAGGGATTACCAGTGTCGTATTTATCGCCCCTATTGATTTAAATTGGAAGTTTGTTTGAATGAGTTGAGATCACTAATCTCTATTGAAATGGAAATTTTAAAAGAGCATGAAATGGGAATTTTCCTTACGAAAGCATGGCATAGCATGAACATTTGCATTTTTTATTGAGAATATGAATAACTGTATATACTTTGTGAGAATTCTCTACTGGGCTTTATGCTCATCCCTATGGGATTTGGTGCAGGTAAAGATGTTGTGATCCCGCCGAGCTAAGGGTGTGGATATGTTTTGGTGAAGAGTAGTCTTGCTCTTGTTTTTGTTGTGCTATTTTTGTAAGCCAAGGGCTAATATGTTTGGGTCCGAGAGACCATTTTGTGTGACCAGGCTATTGCCTTGGAAGATGTAAGCCCTTAAGGGCATTTTATTGTTTTGAGATTAGATGTCTCACATGCTATAGATTCAAGTGATTCTTTTATCATTGAATGTATATTCGCATGTGAACTTTTGTATAAACTCTCTCATTATCTATGTAAAGATGGATGGATCATTGTCATAGTCTAGTGGATGTTAATAAATATGGGTTGTTCATGTTGGATTATTTTCGGAGTGTTACATCTGTTTTGCTCTGAGATAGGTGGTTGATCTGGATGTTAGGTTTTGTTGGTTGTGGTTGAACTGTTATGTTTTGTTGGTTTATTGATCTGTTTGATCTAGAGGTGGTGATCTGTCGATCTGTTTATGGCCCTGTCTGCTGGAGGATTTTGTTGTTTAGACTCAAGGCTTAATGTTGCTCAACTGTGTTCATGCTGCTCTGTTGAGGTGCTGTTTCTTTCTTCTGGTCTTTGGTTGGTTGCTCTCCAACCTTGGGCGTGCTCACAAATGATAAGATGGATTTCCGGGTGCCAACCTAGTTGGGATGCATTAGCCCATTATGATGCGTGCTCTTGCCTCTCTTTATTGATGTTTTGTTTTGTACTCTGTACTTTGCTCATTCATCAGTAAAGTTTATTTTGCCAATCAAAAAAAAAAAATTATGTTACATTTGGGTATTCATTCCAAAATCAATTATGAATACCCATCAACTATTCTATTCCAATTCAACAATTACTTAGAAATGGTGCACCTTTAGGCCAACCTCATATCTTTGCAGTTAAAGAATTGCGATTTGCAAAGTCATTATTTTTTAATACTTGGGAAGGGTATTAAATTTCAATTATTTGATTTGATATCGATGTGTCATTCCGATTGAGTCACTTTGGCAATTACCAATCGTATCATAATTTAAATTTCAAATCACAATAAAAACTTTGCATGGACATTATTGAATAAATAATAATTTATTCACAATTATTCATCATTATAATCATAATGCATATTACTAAATCATAAGAATAATATTAAGATAACAACTATTAACACAATTCATATTTTATGTCACATAAGAATATATATTTTTGTACCTCATCAAACTACCCACAAAAATCAAACTCAGAAATAATGGTGGTAATAACATCATATTGAAATAATTTTTAGAGGTTACAATTAGATCCTTAAATAGCAATATAGTTGGTACTATAAAGATCACGATAACATTTTAATATGTCTTCTCATACTAAAATTTAATAACACTTTAATGTACCTCACAATAAAATTTGATAATATAAAATTCAGCAAAACATGAATAATAATGATTCATTATGTAACACGAATATTTTTAAGCATTACTAAATCAAACAACACAATGGTCATTATGCACTAAACATTTTCTCATAATAAGGATAATTAAATCATTCATAGTATACAATTATCAAAATATTAAAACATTCGGTTTATCATCAAAGAGTTAGCACTCATTAAATAAATATTATTTATACAATACGCAATCCAATCTATAGTAGGAACATAAGAGTTGCATATTAAATTTCATATCATGTTTAGCAAATTGAAAATTTTGGATTGAGGCAATCATAATTTTAATCAAAATTAATTGATATTTACTTAATAAGAAAATCATAATGTTTTGAAACATGAACTCTGATACCACATGTAAAAAATTTATGGTGTTATGTATAGAGCAACCTTCATAATCCAAAATCATGAACTATCATGATTTTCACAAATAATAACATTATGGGGAAAATAAATAACATACCCGGATTAGCTATAAGAACCTTCGTGTGACCCATAATTGATTGAACGTAAACATAATATCAATATTAGTGGAAAAATGTTTCTCTCTCTTAACCCTCTATACATTGAATTCAGAATAATTTGATATTCCTTATTCAACGATGATTTTACTTTCCCATCAAAGTAAGACACTTGAAAAACACTCTTCTTTATTTATTTATTTTTTTGATCAGCAAAAGAAAGATTTTATTGATGAACCAAAAGAGTATTACATCAACAAAGAAAGCGATGAGTGCAAAGAGCTTCAAAGTGAAACAAACCAATCCCAACTAGGTTGGCACTGATAAGACCTCTCTATCATCTGTAGCACACCATCATACGTTGGTGAGAAACCAACCACAATAAAAAGATAACCACCCGAAATAAAAACAAACACAAAATTCAATATAGCAGAAACACAGCCAAGCACACACAAAACTCCTATGCTGACAGAGGCCAAATAACACAAAACCACCACAGCAACCATTCCTCAAGGGAGCTTGACAGCCTAACACAAGGAGCAACTAACATACACTATCCGGACATTCAACCATTCCCCTGTAGCTTCAGTTGCCAAAAACACTACTTCTTTACCCCTCCCCCAGCCCACCAATGCAGTATTTCTTCAAACTGGCCCAGTACTGCTGCATCTGCTACTCACCAGATCCTTGCAGATCATCTACCAAATCCATAACAAGATTGATGAGAAACTAATCAAAGACACCCCAAAAAACAGAACACCTATGTAAGCACAGCAGCAAGGAGCAAACAAAAGCACAAGAATCCAATCCACATACCAAACAGCAAACCAACATGAGGCATGTGCAAGCTTCAGCTGCCATGAGCTCCATTCAGACCAACAGCCAATTCAAACCAACAACCAAACCAAACACAGCACCTGAGCACAATAAACACTTCATCAATGCAGACATCAGCAGAATCCTAGAATTGATGAGGAATCAAAAGCACCAGAATCCAATTCACTGTCCAATAAAACATTAGCAGTGAAGAGTTCAGTGCAGACATCAGCAGTTCAGCACCAGAATCCAGAATACCATAATTAATGAGGAAACAAAACGCCAGAATCCAATCCACAGACCAATCAACAACCAGTCAGACATCAACAATGATGAGACCAGTGCAGACATCAGCAGATCAGCACACAAACACCATCTGCAAACAAAATCAGACCAACAACCAACCATCCAGAACCAAACACTGCTGTGATGATGCTACCATGGCAGGCAGAGTACTAGCAGTAGAGTAATAGCAGCAGAGTAAAAACTGCCACCAGACTTGATCCAGATCAGTCAGCCTCCATTTCTGATGCAAAACGTCACCTGTGGTAGGTTAAAGATCAAGTCATTAATAGAGAACTCCATCTAAACTGGTGAGGCTTTGAGCCACATAGCTACTCGAACCTTCACTAATTCACACAAATCATCCAAGTTAGGTTGAGATCCATTAAAAACACAATCATTGCGATGCTTCCATGTAGACCAGAGAATAACACATTTCTTTATTTACCAATTAATTGTAAAAAAAAATATGGAATCATAATCTTGTCAAATCTCTAATTCATATTACCATATCATGTGGGTCAACATAATGACTAAATAATTAATTTAGTCTTCCATGACCAACTCTGAAAAGATAATATTATCAGCAAATACTATCTCCTCAATATGTGGTTCAGTTTTGCAGAAAAGAAAGTATTATTTAGGCTGCAAGAATCCCAGATTCATTGAGGAAAAAGCAAATGGCACGAGCAATAGAATTACTTATACATGCTCATCTTATATATGTAACTAAGCAAAAAATAGATTTTTTTATCAAATATATATTTCTTTTCTTTTCTGTTCCAACCCAACCAAGGAAGGGGGAAGAAAAAAATAAATAAATTCTACTTCATTTTCTTTTCTTCTTTTCCCATTCTTTTCTTTTTCCTCTACAAGTTCAGGATCCAAACACAACCTAAGTGTTTTCCCCTCAATAAACAATTTCGTTCTCCAAAAGCATACATGGCAATGCTCATAGCATTCCGAGAAGAAATCAATATATTTTAAAATCATGTGGGCTTGAAGAAGCAATTGATCATAAAGACTTTACCTTCAGGTCAGCAAGTATTTCAGGGTACTCCTCATAGAGGCACATATATGAAAATCAAATCCAAACTTCTACTGATAAAGACTATTCCAATCAGATGGTTTCCGCATAGACAAGGTGAATTATGTTTCTATGAATGCAGAGAATGATGGTTTCAAAAATAGACAATCATTTCAAACTTCTATCCAATCCAAATATTCCAAGTTATGTACCCACAAAAACAAAAAGGCATTCAAATTAGATGAGGATTTTTATGCGTGCGCACACATGTCATAGGAATAAAGATAAACATCTAGTCTTCAACATATTAGATTAAGGGGGTGTTTGGAATGTGCTAAATAAGCCAACTGTTAGGCTTAAAAAAAAGGGCAAAAAAGCAAAAAGCTTGTTCGTCATCAACAGCAAATAGACAAATGTTACATCACAAAAAAAAAAGACTTTTTAGTAACTTCCTAATTACATTAGCTTTTTTCGCTTCTCAAAAAAGCTAATAGGTTAAAAAGCAACTAGAAAAGCCAATCCCGCAGTACCATAGCTGCAATAACATAGGAAGAAAATATAATTATTTCAATTTTCAACTAGTCACAACCCGGCCATTTTTTGTTCTCCATGTAGTTTTGCTTCACCCACCATGTGTTGCAGCAAGTGGGTTGTTGATATCTTGAACAAAACAAAATAGATTTCAAAATTGTTTCATTAAGTTTCAGCTACCTACAAGGTAGAATCAGTAGCAGCTACCAAAGTAGTTGATTGCTTTCCTGTTGTCAGCCTACAGCAAAACAGCCTCACTAATTATTTGTGTTTATTTCTATTAAAGAAAGACATATACATCATACATGTAATTCAACCAGGATTTGAACCTCATCTTTGGAACGACAAGAGGTACTGATCATGCTAAAAGATCGTGACCAATTACTTAGAATACACACACACACACACAAAAAAAAAAAGTAAATAACACTAACCTCCCCTGAGTTTTTGCATAATTGCAAGGTCCTCCCATGTAATCTTAATAATTACACTGAACTCTCTTGCTTTTGAAAGTATTATCGAGATTACCCCATTGATAGCCATCCGCCACTACACATAACAAAAGTTGCCAGTATCATCTATGATTATTTTCAAAATTCAAACATAACCCAGTAGTTGCCTTCAAACCACTTGCATATTAAACACACCCAAAGCCCAGCAGCAACCAAGACACCAAGTAGTGGTGTTCACGGAACGTTTTGGTTTGATTTTAATCAAATTTAAGAAATTTAAGAACCAAATCGAACTGTATAACCTTTGAAACCGAACCAAAACCAAATCACAAAAAATAGTCAAATTCGGTTCAATTCTATTACTCTAGGATAGAAAATTCAATTCAATAAAAAATTGTTTCTACCTATAAAAGTATTCCATAAAAATTGACAAATATACTTAAAAATTTAGTAATATTTTTCCAAACCAACTTTTATAGAATGTGCAAAGGCACATCAAATTCTTCTTATTATGTATTAAACACTGCACAAATGCAACTTTCAATAATATAATAAGTGCAAAATTTTAGGAAAATGATATATAAGCCTATTTTTTGAACACATTTTCTAAACTCAATGATGTGTCAATAAGATGATTGGTTGGTGATTAACAAATAAATGAGAGAAAAATTTTGTTGGAAAGTTTGAGTTTCTAGGCTTATTTCTGGGCAACTTTGAGCCCAAATTGAAGCACGACCCATGCATCATTTGAGGTGGGTCTAAGTGGTGATGTGTTCTTTGCCATGTGTTGAATCATGCCTTCAAGATGATTCATTAAAAGCATTTTCAAGTGAATGGGAAGTTGACGTCATTTTCGGATTTGTGAAAATGGAAGTTGAATAGACAAAGTGGGTTTGCTCATTAAATGGCTTGTCCCACATTAACACAAAGAGAGTTTGTATGAGTATATAAACTCTAGGTTGGCATACTTAGGATGGGTCCCAAGGGGCACCCTAAGTTTTGTAAGTAGGGGAGTTATAGACAACGTGGGTTTGATCAGAATCCACCAC
Organism: Camellia sinensis; assembly: GCF_055761805.1. NCBI lineage: Eukaryota > Viridiplantae > Streptophyta > Magnoliopsida > Ericales > Theaceae > Camellia > Camellia sinensis. The sequence continues at coordinate 93,562,971 of NC_138965.1, forward strand.
ACGCCGCCGACCAGTTAAGTCCAAACTTTAATTTTTTGGACAAAAATCATTTGAATTTTTTCAAAACTTTTGTGGGAAAAATCAAATTCTGAATTGTTTTGCTTCAAAATTTTGCGGGAAAAATTTTGAATTTGAATTTTCAAATCCAAACCAATTCCGTCCAATCCCTTCTCCGGACACCTCTCTTCACTCCGGCAGTTTTCCGATTCGCACATATTCGAAAGGTCTCCAAACCCATCCGAACAATCACCATGAAGCCTATAAATTCAAGCCCCCTATCCAACATTTCATTCATTTGTTTTTTGCATTCTTTCCTTGCATTCTTTTGCATTTTTTTCCTTCTCTAATTTTTGCATGACAGTGCTACACATTTTGTAGTCCCAATCTCGTAGTGTTGCGTTGTTGGGTGCAGTCAGTACATCCTGGGAGGTCAGCGTCATTGTTCTCGAGCACCGTAACGAGGACATAACGATTTTAAGGAAATTGTGTCTAGCACGTGCCTCAAATTTTTTTGTATTTCTGCATTTTCTACATCTTGTAAGTTCTATTTGTATTATTTAATTTGATTTACACTTTGTAGTCTTATGCTTGTTATATACTTTTACAAGAATGTCTTTTCTTATTTGTGGTTTTTGGAAATATTATTCTGTTACAAAATAATTTTCTGGTTTCCAAAAAATAATTTAGATTCTGAAATTATTTTAGACTTTTATTGTATAAGTCATTATCTTATATTTAAATACACACAGTTCACTAGTTTAATAAATAGTTTCCTACAAATTTGACTTAGATATTTGAATAAAGTGACACATCCTTGGATCTAGAAAATGAGTCTAATTTTTTAGTCTGAATAGCAATACTCAAAATCTTATAAATATAACAGTTCGGTCTAGTTCTTTGAGCCTTAATCTTGAAACTAAACAATAATCAATAGTTCTTAATTACTTCGAACCAAAACCAATTTGTTCTCTTGAAAAACTAGATCAAACCATACGATTCAAACCAGTCTAAATTGATTTATCAGTCGACTCCTTATTTCATGAGTATTCCTAATATATTTGGCTTGAACCCAAACTCTTTCACATATTAGATAATACCATTAGTTCTATTGATTTGATATGCAAATGTCATTTGTTGTTTTTTCATTATAAAAAAACATAGAAGTAGATTTTTTAACAACTAAGAAAATACCTTAAAATAACAGTTCCTAATTATGGAACAAAAAATTGTATGAAACAATTGAGATAAGTATTAAGAAATCATTGATATCAATCTATATATTTTTTTAATAACTTGTACGAAATTATCATTTTCTAAAGGTTCTTTTTTCTTCTTCTTTTTTTTTTTTTTTTTTTTTTTTTTTTTTTTGTGCTACGCTAACCTTGACCCATCAAATAAAATTTGTAACACATATGGGCACGTCATTTGGACTTCACCCCCAATTTAAGGTCATATTAACGACCTTGAATGATAACACACAAGCATATTTTGATGGCAATGAACTTCTTTCTCAAAGGAAATAATAATAATATCCAGATATATCAAATCTTGATATACACTAAAAACAATTAAATATTTAACAAACTCAGAATAATCTAAGCTGTAAAAGTAATGAAGTTTACAAACTTATTACATTCTTTTACTTATATTTGGAAAAATCAATCAAAGAATAACAAATCAACCTTCCTAGACTATTGTTCTGGTAAAAAATAACAAATCAACTTGCCAAACAATAAAGTAAAATATAAAAATTCTAAAATCTTGAAACAAATGGTCTAGACATTCTTCTTCTTGATTTGTTGCTTTGGAATGAATGTTTAGAATTGAGACTCCATACGAACAATTATATTTTTATCCACTTGGAAAGCCTTTGAGAGAAGATCACTAGAGATTGCAGGTTTTGACCCAAAGACAGCATTTGCAATGGTAATAATACCAGGATTTTGACTGCTAAGTGCTGAAATGGCTAGTGCATTACCATGTCCAACATTACGCTGGAAATGGATAAGACCCATCGGGAATACAAACACATCACCCTTCTGAAGTAGCTTTGTGATGAAACGATTTTCTGGGTTAGAGGTGACAAACCCTACTTGTAGGCTCCCTTCAATTACAGTCAAAATTTCAGTGGCCCGAGGATGTATGTGGGGAGGGTTGATGCCCAATGGTGCGTAGTCAACGCGGGCCATGGAAATGCCAAGAGTGTTAAGCGCTGGAAATTGTTCAACATTTACTAAATTCACCTTCGATCCAACTGCATTCGATGTATTGCCTGCTAAGTGTAGCCCTCTAAACAAGAAATCATTGGCTTCTACAAGCTTCGGATCCTTGCACACCAAACCATTCACTAGCACTACAACCACAAAAAATAAAAGATTTAAGGCCCATAAAACCCAATAAGTAGATTATTATAGGATGTGTATACAAATAAAATGTTCTTTTTCATGTTTTTCATTTTTATGCAAAAACTATTTTCAAAATTTAAAAATAAACTTTGGTGTTTCCTAAATAGTGAACTATTTTCAAAAATAAATAAATAATTCAAAAGCTGTTCGTCAATTAATTTTCTGCATTTTTCAAGAAAATAAAAATAAAAACAGAAAAAAAAAAAAAAAAATAGAACCAAATAAACTAGAAAGTATATATGAAGAACATAGAACCTGAGCTACTGTTGTCTGCAATACAGAAGTCTTGAAGAGGATTATTGTCAGATGCAAAAGCAACCGAACAAGTTATAGCCAATAATCCTAATAACAAAGCAAATTGTGATGCCATTTTGGAAACTAAAAATCTTCTTCTTCTTGAGAATGATGCAATCTTCTTTTGAGAGTTGAAAGATTTGATGAGATGGGAAATAAGTAACCACTTAGAACTGCTTTTATAGATGTTTTCGGAAGATGGAAAGAGAGACTTTAAAGCTAGCCTAATAGAATGAGTCTATATTCTTCATTCTTTATTATTCATTCTTTATAATAAACAGCCAACAGCATGTTGAAATGGTAAATGCAGCCATTTCTTGACGAAATTGTCAATATTTCGGCGGATGAAACGGAAATGTTATGGTGTGCACCACCGTACTACAAATTATGTAATTTCACTATAAAATTTTGTATCATCAATTACAAAATGCGTAATTTTTTCACAAATTAGTGTAACAAAAAAATGTTGTAATTAAGTCACAAACTATTACAACATCAACCACAAAATTTTAGATATTTTGTTATGCTAATTTGTGATAAGATTATACATTTTATAATTAATATTACAAAATTTTGTAATGAAATTACACATTTTTCTAATATGGTGCATATGGTATATAGCATTTCCCCTATGAAATTGCTTGGTTTCGACATCCTCTCTAAACCCTTTAAAAGCTAGCTGTCTTTCTCAGTCCAATAATACTACCTCTGCAAAATATTATGTGGGTGTTTGAAAAGTTACCATTTTAGTAGATTATTTTAATAGGTTAAAATTTTTGTGTTTAGAAAGATAGTTTGATTTTTTTGTAGTTGGATGTGACGTTTGTAAGAGAAAAAGTGAAATAATTATGGGTTTGATATGATATTTTGGCTTATTGACTATTTTAACCTATTTGTCTTTCTGCAGATTTTAATCCAAAAAGCCAAAAAAAAAGCTCTTGCCAAACACCCCCTAACAAATCATAGATTTTGGATTTCCGATTTCATAGTACAACATATATTAAGGAATAAGCATGTTGTTTGGTTTGACAAGGTAGCTTCAATTGTAAAGTGACTTGTTCATGTCTTGTGAGGTAACTTGTTCATGTCGATGGAATACCGCATGAAAAGTTCCTCAGATAATATATATATATATATATATATATTATATATATATGATGAAAAAGATTATGATATACACTTCTCAAATAGTATTTATTATATGCATCTTATAATTAACAAGAAAAAATAGCATAACTTTATATTTTTTGAATCATAACTTAAAAAAAAAAAATCATAAGCAAACAAAACATAAGACATGACTAATGATTTTATGAGTGATAACTAAAATATTGTCATAACTAAATAGGCAACTTGCCCGTGAATTGTTTGATCTTGTTTGTATGATTTTTTATTTTGTCAAAAATTCAACCATTCTAGAGTTAAAAGCGAAATTATTTGACATATAGAAAAGCAATTTAAAAAAAGAAAATGTTACATTGAACAATTAATTGGTCATTTGATTTAGTTTGGTAACATAAAAAAGTATAATGAACCAAGTTTGAACAAATTATAAAATTCGTAAAAAAAATTTAAACCAAACTTGAATAGGTTAAATACTAGTAAAAGTTACAATTAAATATATATATATATATATATATATATATATATTGGATACATATTTAAGAGTTTTATTATGAGTTTGGATTCTCTAAAGTAATTTTGAATTTTTTTTTTTTTAATACTTGGTTCATAAATCCAAATTTTAATTTTGTTTGACTACAGGTCCATGGTCTCAAACACCTTGTTCCAAAGAACAAACTCAAGTAAAATGACCAAAATACCCCTCCTTATATATATCATATACACAGTATCATTTCATTCAAACCCTAACATTCACATTTCCTCTCTATCTCTCTCTCTCTCTCTCTCTCTCTCTCTCTCTCTCTCTCTTTCTCTCAACACCACACCATCGCCTCCTTCCTCCTCTGTCGCGACCACCAGACTGCCGCAACCACCATGGCGGTTGTTCAACTGCTACCTTGTTTATCCTCTACTACGACTTCTAGATTTTCATCACGGTGGTTTTCAGCGATGCGTCCTACAATCGAAGCCACCATACCCTACGGCGGAGAGAAATTGCCTCAGTCCACTGGAGACGTGCCAGAGAACAACGGAGACGAGCTATTGGCGTCGCCTCTCAACTTCGCAGTGGTCGTGTAACGCCCCGAAATAATAATAATAGCCCATCTCATAATATTCCTTACAATTGATCAATAACATCATATCTTATATTCCATTTATAAACTTAATGATACAAAAGAAGAAATATGCGTGTATATATTCATAAATCTTAAATCCTGAATCTATAGCATATGAAATGGATACATGAATTAAAATTTAAGTAAAATCAAGTAATTATATGTTCTAATGGTTACATCTTTCCAAGCCAATGCTTGGACACAGCAAAATGAGTTCAACTCAATACAATTAAAGTCCAAAACTTATACAAAAATAATTACATCAACTAAAACAAAAGAAAATCTTAGCTCCAAGTCCTCTCATCTATGTCCCTAGTGAAAGCATATCATCAGCACCTAAAAGTTGTTTTCCACATAGGGTGAGCCAAAACCCAATGGAGATACTTTAACGCAATATATGAATCTTAACAAAGCCATAAGGTGAATGCGCATGCATACCATTTGTCAAACATTTCACATTTCTATCTCAACACAATGCAATGCCAGATTATATATCAATTCATGAAAATAACCTTTTATATCAGAAAACAAAGCAGTGGATACAAAACACTGGAAATTTCTAGATACATGTTTGCCAATAAGCTATACAAGCACTACCAATGTCATTTTACCGGTACTAACCAGAAGAATCGATACCTAACCGCGTAGGTTTATGAACTTTCACCAATGACACACAGGCCAACATAATAACCACAACCACACCTCCCTGACAAGATTCACTAAGGTATTCACCTATTTTTCTCAAAGCAATACATTTTCAATACGTAAGTATGAAACGATGCTCAATGCAAGATATATGAGTAATTAGTTTCAATTCACCTAATTCTCATGCAATTTCTACAACAATCAAAACTATCCTCTACCGATAGCCCAAAATAAATATTTCTATACAACAGATAATTTCCAACAAAAGATATAATCTCATCATTTTCAAAATTGGAGTGATATTAAATATTCAACTCCACCATCATCATCAACATAAACATTGTTCCATCCTTACAAAACCCAACATCGTTTCCATTCTCTTTCACAAACCAATATCCATGACTTTAGAACAACACCCTATTTTCTTTCAAAATCAATTTTAAGTAAAGAAATTCACCATTTTAACATAACTTAATCATAAACACATCTCCACAACCTTTCTCAAAAATCCATTTGAAGACCCTTCTTTTTCAATTCAAAACCAAACCCTAGGTTTAATCCAAAATTTCCAAATCACTAGATTCTATCAATAGACAAATAATTAAGGCAAAAATCATACCAAATGTTGAAGAAATGGATAACCCAACTCGTATTTTACTTAATTATGCATGTGATTATGTGTTTGATATGAATTGGAAGTTTAAGTGTGTGAATTATGTAATTTTGGAATTATATCTGTTGGATGTAGAGATATCTATTGCAATCACAACTTTGAACGGAAATTGAACGCCTTAAAGTCCCAAGAAATCAAAACCGACTTCATATCTGTGTTAAGCATGATTTTTAGAGCCTACTATAAAATTTTGTAAAATTACGATTTGTAATGATTTAATTAAGTTAATTGGCCTAAGTTTATATGTATCTAGCTATCTTTAGTTCATCTTTTTGGAGAGTATTTGCTAGAGAGAGTTAGAGAGAGAGGAAGAAGAGAAACTAGGGATTTGGAAGAGATTCAAGAGGAAACTCCTAGATTTGAGCTAAGGTATCAAAATCGACCTAGAATCTTTGTATATAACTCCTCTTTTGTTTGAAATCAAGAGGAATTTGAGGATTCAACACTTAAAAGAGTTAGGGTTTTGAATATAGCTCAATGGACTTCTTCATTTGTGATATGCTTCCGCTTATGACCCCATTATTATAATTATTTTATATGCTTGTATGAGGCCATAGGTAATCAAGTGATTACTGGTCAGTTATGAACCAAACTTCTAGGGACAGGTTTGGGTCATGACAAGAAATCCATAACTCAAGATTGGAAGACAAGATAGGGCAACGGTTGAATTTTTGCGGAGCCGAAAACAATAACTCCTCATATTAAAACAAAGCTCTCGGTGTGCTCTACATTTTCTCCAAAAGGCTAGAGTAAAGAAATCAATATATTAGGAGTATTTGGAGCTTGAATACCAAAACTAGAGAGAGAGTGTGTGAAGAATTAGAGTTTTTGGAATGTTTAAAGAGAGAGAGAGAGAGAGAGAGAAAAATGAAAAAGTGACTCAGAAAATCTTTTCTCGGACTGATATATGTGCAGACCGCTCAAGCGACCAAAACACCACTCAAGCGTCAAACAAAAAATAAGTGGCACCGCTCAAGTGACCAAAAACACTTCTCAAACGCACAATGACCCCCTCCCAAAAGTTTAGACCTGCAAAAGACTGCTCGAGCACAAGAAAGACTGCTCGAGCAAAAATACCTCACTTTCAGTAGTTTTGCAGAATGCAAAAGACCATTCGAGCAAACAGGAAAAAATCTGGGCAACAACTCTTTTGAAAAACGAACTCCCAATCTGTTTCAAACACAACTATAACTCTCAAATAGTCAAACTCAACTAGTACAAGATAAAAATGAAACGAACAATAGTTGAGGACATGTTTTCCCAAATTTAAAAGCAAGAAATGGGTTAGGTCTAAACCGAAATCGTTCTAGGTCAATTACAACGTCTTCAGGTATGGTTATCTTGAATTTTACAACTTTGCCTTCTTACAAACCCTAGGCCTCCACTCAATTGTAAACCACCATCTTTATCGCCACCCTCTTCCGTCGTGTTTCTTTTTCTTCCTCTCTTGATGCCCTAACCCTAGATATAGGGTTTTCAAGATCTAGATAAAGATCTAGGGTGAGAGATTGACATCCACATCCGGAGAGCTTTGAAGACAACTCTACAACAGATTAGAAAATGGTTGAAGAGAAAAGTGACCAAAACCATATTGTCATTATGATTGATCGTGTGCTGTGAAATTATTGAAAACCGTCTGTGTTATTTAGATTTGTTGAATACTTGATAAAGGTGGATCTTGGATCGAAAATAGAAAATACTTGGCAGGTGAAAATCTTCTTCCTTCTCTATATCTCTCTATATCTGTCTCTTTCTTCTTCTTTTTTTCTTTTTTATTTTTTGTGTGTGTTGTTATCTATTTAGATTTGTTGTTGTTGTTATTGATGATAACAACAATGATGATTGTAATAGATAAATAATTTTTTTGACATAAACAAACTGTTTTCAATAGATAAACAGATAGTTTTCAACAGATAGTGGACTGATTATTTTTGTGTTGTTGTTGTTGATGATGGCGAACCCTGGTTTAGCAACTCTAGCTAGAAAAATCTTTTTCTTTTTCTTTATAATCCTCTGTTTGGTTCTCCAAAAAAGAAAAGGAAAGAAAATTAAACAGATAGATATAAATTTGAACAGATAGTCAAAAAAATTTGAATAGATAAGGTAAAAAAATTGAACATTTGAGGGAAAAAAATTTGAACAGATATGAGAAATTTTGAACAGATAGTCAACTAACAGATAAAAAAAAGTCAACAGATAAATTAAGAGATAAAAGTTGAAACAAAATATCCTTAAAAAAAAAACCAAAAGACTTCTCACTAAAGTATTTCACCAACAAAAAATAATTACTCGACCTAATGGCTTATACCTTCCTTAACTTGACTTTTCAACAATTTACTCTTTTATTTTTAGATAACTAGTATTTAATTGTACAAAAATTGAAGATACAGTAGTCAAAAGGTGCAAGTATAACAAACATACAAATAATCACTCTAACATCACCTTTAAAAAATAGGGGGGAAAAAAAATTCCTCAAAAAAATCTCTCCTTTTGGACTATTAGCCAAATTACAATTAATCAAAATTTCTTATATAATTTCCAAAAGCCCATCACCCAAATTAATTCACCAACTAATATTGTGTTTGATTGGGGGATTTGAGGAGGGATTTAAAAAGAGAAATATAAATGTATGTGAAATTTGAATAAAATATATCTATATTTCACTTAGTTTCACACACTTTTTTCCATTTTCTTTTCTAAATCTCTTCCCAAATCCCTTAGTCAAACACAACGTAAAGGGCAAAATAGAAAATTCTAAAAGATACTAGAGGCAAAATAAGCAACAAAAGACGAGCTTTTTCAACCAAACCTATTCTTAAATATATAGTGGAATAGATTTTATATATTTATATATCATTTTATTTTACTTATGATATTTTTTTTTTATGAAATCTTATGTTGTATTTAATTAATTAGAATGAGATAGAATTGAATGATTATGTGCCTTTATTACAACTTTAGTTATGAGTTCGGATTTTGTAAAGTAATTTTGAATTTTTTTTTTAAGCTGACTGGTATTTAATTATACAAAAATTAAAAATACAATAGTCAAAAGTTAAGAGTATAACAACCATACAAATAATCACTCTAGCATCATTTTTTTTTAAGGATAATTTACAAATACACCCCTTGATATTTGCTTAAAATACAAATTAGATTTTTATGGTTTGAAAAATTACATATACACCCTTGCTAGAATTTTTTACTTAACAAAATTAATTGAAAAAATAAATTTTCTAACTGTTCTCCTATACAATAATAAAATTACCTGGATTATTAATTGAAATAAATTTATGCCATTATTAAAATTGTTAATTGACTTGATAATTTATTAATAAAATGAACTATTTGTTATGAAATTTAAAATTTCAAAGGACATAATATAATTTTCAAAACCACAATGGATAATTTATATTTGAAGCAAACCTTAAGGGATGTATTTTTAATTTACCAAAAAAAAAAAACTCAACTTTTGTACTATTAAGCTAATTAAAATTAACCCAATTTTCTTACATAATTTCCAAGAGCCCTCCCCCTAAAGTAAAATTATATGAAAATGATGAATGTTTTTAATTTTTTTTCATCACCAAAATAAATTTTAGTTTTTTACAATTTTTTTTCTTTCTAAAAACAGACTTTAAAAATCAAATCAAACAAAACCTTAGACACTATAGTACTTTTAGTCCTTGCTATTACAAAGACTCTGAAAAATTATGTTGTGCTCTAAGGATAAGTTCACATGGTGCCTATACTTGATATTATTGATTAAAATTGTGAAATTCAATACTTCTTATTAGAATATTGAGAAATAATTTGACAATTGTCAAATAATAAGTAGTGTAAAGTATTACTCCTAGACCACAAAATAACCTCTCTAAAGATTATTCTCAAATAACAATTTTTTCTTTTCTTTTTCTTTTTTTCCTTTTTTACACTGTAACAAGTTAGAAAATGACTTTGACACTTCTATAAATGAAGTTGTTCTTGTGAGAGAATAAAAATATGTAATTACTTCTAGTTTCTTTTACCTTCAAATCTAATCTTGAGAGAACTTAAAGGGATCATAGAGGTAACCACAAGTCTCGTTTTAATAATCTAAACCGTTTATTTTGTAAGACTCTTTCTGTATAACATTCATAAAAAAATTAGATTAATCAGACAATTATAATTTTTTTATTTTATTGTGCTTGTCTCTTAAAAAAATAGTGGTCTATTTTAAAAAAAAATACAGTTGTCTATTTTTTGAAAACAAATGTGATTAAAAAAAATGTTGCGGTTGATTTAATTTATCAAAATGGTACATATATATGATGAACTTCACAAATCTCTCAAATTCTCCCAAGTTTATATTTTAATTTGAGATAAATTCAAACTTAGTTTGACTACTGATATTTTACAAAAACCCATGTCTTATAGTGCCAAAGGCAAGTAATAAATTCTATATAACTAAAGTATCCAAATGTTATAAAGGACCTTCACAACCAAAAAATTACAATAGGCAGAACAAACAAATGTGAATTGTAATATTCTCAAAGTATGATGGATAATAAAATATTTTTCCTCAAATGTAATCGTTGACCCATACGTGAGAGTAAAGTCATTAAAATAAAAAACACAAAAAATTATCAAGAAATCCAAGAAAATGACCAAATTATCTAAAAAGCCTAAAACAAATAAACACTTCTTTATATATATACATATATATATACAAGGGCGGAGGCACGTTAGGACTAGGAGGGTCATGTGCCCACCCTCAATTTTTGGAAATTTCACTTTTACCCCTATTTGAAAAATTATTAATTTTAAAATTCAAAGTATGTCACAATTTTTTGTATCTCATCTTCTAGGTTTTTTTTTTTTTTTTTTTTTTTTGGCAAAATCGTTGCAAAACCAACATTGTTAATCTACTAGTCAGAATTCTTGCATTTTCATTATGAGGTTAGAGGTTCAAATATCTCAATCTAATTATTGATTTTATTTTTCATGTTATTTATTTATGATTTTTCTCTCTTATCTTGAAAATATTTATTTATATTAATTATATGGTGTATTGATTTTCATTATGATTATAATTCATTAGTTTCATTATAACATGATTCATTAATTAAAAATAAAATACAAATTCCTATAATTTGTCACTCTATATATTTAATTTTGTTAAAATATTTTTTTTTAAATTCTATATTATTTCTCTCCTTTCTCTCATGTCTTTCTCTTCCACTCTCTGTTTGTTTTTTGTTTTTTTTTTGTTTTTTTTTTGAGTGTAATTTTGTTATTCTCATTTTTAATAGTAATATGTGATCGCATTTTAAATTATAATGATAATCACGTTCACAAAACTGAAATAGCAAATCATATTAATAATAAATAAACAATCAAAAATCAAAAATAAGTAAATAAAGCAAAAAAAATTTACTAACTTGAGCATAACTTTAAAATTTTAAATCTGTAACTATATTCATTTTTAATTGTTTTACCCTCAATTAAAAGTCAAAATTATTTACATTGTGAAAGATCGCTATAACCTTAACTCAATGTTGTCCCTCCTAAGTCAAAATTCTGACTTCACCACTATATATATATATATGTAGATATAAATAAATAAACCAATCATAGAACTAGGATTTACCATTTCATAGTACAACATAGTATTAAGGAATAAGCATGTTGTTTGGTTTGACGAGGTAGCTTCAATTGTAAGGTGACTTGTTCATGCCGACGGAATACTGCGTGAAAAGTTCCTTAGATGAAATATATCTATGTATAATAAGCAGGGTTTGACGCTTGCTTTTCTTTTCTCGATTTTGTCCTTTTGTTTTGTGTAATTTACCGATGCTGGCAGGCATTTTTGCCTCTTACTTCCACACTGGACCTCTTCTCTATTAATTTGTTATTGTTTATAAGGTGTGTCTTGAAATTTATCCACGTGAGACAGTTAGACCTGGCACCTTGCTATTTAACATACAGACAAAAATAAGGCTGCCCCACCAGACCTATCTATCTAATGTGCTTATTTATTTAATATAAATAATGTTGTATATTTATTTATTTATTTATTTTTCCTATGCTCCATCGCCACCGAGCCACCTCGTCGTCCATACTGGCCTATCACCTCTCGCCATCGCCATCACGACCCAACCATTTCGAACCAGATCTATAAAAGTGTAGATGTAGTTAAATGGATAGATCTGAATCCAGATTTGTAGATATAGTTATTCTTTAATGTATTAATTATTTTTCTTTTTTTTTGGATTTTTGTATTTACAGTTGTTTTTGCCACAGCTGAGGTGAAATTGATTTGGAGTATGAAAGAGAAGAGAGGGACAGAGGAGAGTTTGAGAGAGAAAAAGGGCTTTGGTAGTTCGGCCGTCGTCAGCGAGAGGATAGAGAGAGAGGAAAAGAGAAATGCGTAGGGCTTTTTTCAGTTAAGAGGGTGCCACGTAATTCGAGGGAGTTGAGGGAGTCTTTTGTGTGCATCAAACAATTTCCCATATATATACTGTGAGTGGCATAGACAATGCGTGTCTAATTTAGATAAATAAGTATAAAAGTAAATAATAAAAAATTTAATATCATAATATGTACGTTATTTTAATGATAAGAATATTCTTATTAAAATTTAAAGTATTGGGTTCAAATTTTACTCATATTTTATTTTAGCATAAAAAAATTTGTCACGTGATAAAAAGAGAAGCCATCACATTGTTAGATAGCAAGTCATATACTCACATATATAATAATATTGATATATTTCTATGTTTTGCATGAAAAGTTGGTTAGATAAAATAAAAATCAAGAATAAAATTCCATGATAAGAATAATATAATATAGAGAGAGATGATAGTGGAAGAGAACTTTGAAATTTTTATAGAATTATTGCACACTAATGATTCTATCTTATAATAAGTATACAAAATAGTGATAATGAAAGGGACGGCCATGGGTCTGATGACTTGCCAAACCGACCCAACTCAATATAATATTTTTAAGGTTTAAAAAAATATTTAATTCCTAGATCTAGGTTGAACTACAATTTTCAACCTATTTAATTTTCGAGTTTGACTTAGAATAAGAGTTTTAGTCTTACTTGACCATTTATAAAATATTAATTTTAATTTTTATATTATATAATTACAAATAAACTAGAAAGATAATAAAGAAAAAAAATACATGTATATATATATATATATCTTTTTAGAACTTAAATTAATACACTTTTTAAAAGATTGTATTCATTTTATAATTGAATTTTTTTAATGTTTCAAACTCTTTTATTTATTTTTTAAAATTTTATAATTGGCTAAGTTAAGATCGATGTTAGGTCGGGTAAGGCTTGGGATGACACATGGACTCTTACTATATAGTGTCAACACAACATACTACCACCTGATATTTGTCCATCCCAAATAATCAGTGTCTATTGGAGTTCTTAATGAGCAGGGATGGCTACATTTTCGGAGGGGAGGAGGGGAGTAAGTTACACTTTGCATCCCTGCACTTTGCACCAAATCTTAGCCCCTACACATGAAATCGTAATGGTTAACCCATTACACTTTTATTTAAATCTCACTTTGGTCCCTGCACATGAAAATATAATAGTCAGCCCCCTATACTTTTGGTAAAATCTCACTTTGGTCCCTATACAAGTGTCAATGTCCCATTTCTGTTACTCAGTTGTTTAAATCTTTAACAGAATTTAGTCATGTGATAAGAATGTGACTACAGCATGAGGGTAAGAAAGGAAAATCATCTACATTTTCCAACAATACACACTTTATCCCAAAATTTACATCAAAATATGACTGTATTAGACTAAAACAAAATGCAAATTGTGAACAATTAAGAAGATAAAATAGGGTTTTGCATAAATGGGAATTATGAAATTCTGTGTTTCACGGTAACACGGTCTTCTATCTATTCTGTCGCGTCCCACTTTTTAATTACTCAGGTAGCATTACCAAATCTATTATTATAATACAATTTCAGATGTAACCTATGGAACTTCAATACATCAATAAAGACAATTAAGTAAAGGTTATCTCATTCGAATACATAGCGAATGTGACATGAGACATAATCACTGTAAATTGCCCGTATGCTTACATCATTATATCAAAGAAAAGTTTCAACCCTTTTCCTTTACAACAACGGCATTCAATCAACAAATAAAAGGCCCCATAGCCAACAACTAATGAAGATCCTCGATCTTGAACCACCTCTTGACATTCACCTCAAAAAAGATTAGTAATGTGGGATGAACATAAAGTTCTGTAGGAATCCCAATATAATCTTAAACAATAACAATATACAGATAGTTATGATCATGAATACTCTATATCATATCATATACATAATTGCCAGTTTATATCTAAAGATATATATATATATATATATATATATATATATATATAAGTACCTTTCTCAAATCATTCAATTCATTCAACAACATAAACCACTCATTTTTCTTTCTTCATATTACCTCTCTATTTTAAATTCGCCCGACAACAACAACCGATTTTTGAAACGAACCCAAATAACCCAATTACATTTTCTCTTCATTACTGAACATACGCCCATTTCACTTACATTCCCAAATAATAACATCCCAAACATACACTAGGATAGTACATATAAAAGGTTTCTTTCATAACCACATAAGACAACTAACATTCTCCAGAAAATAATTATCACTATGCATGGTACACATGAATAGAACCGAAATGACAAAGAGAAACTCATCAACACTCTACATGCCTTAAGCACGGTAAGCCAATGATACACATTTCCAATACTCACGCCAATTTACCAAGCGCTAGCTGGAAGATACTGATACCCCACATTCTCAGCGTAACCAATTCTCTAGGCGCTAGCTGGAAGGTAATGGTATCCCTTCTTCTTAGCTCGTGTATATTTCCCACCATCACATAGTTCAAAAAACAAGCATAATCCGAGTGTATTACACACACAAAATCTGCTCAACCAATACAAATAATTCCAAGTGTACTACATACACATAAACTATTTAACATCACAATACCATCCTCCACCGATGACCAAGGCCAAAACCTCTAAGCAAGAGTATTTAAACATACGCAATACAATAATCCAATACTCTCTTGACTTTAAGGCCAACGACAATAATAATGACAAGCGAAATCAACGGTTTCAAAATCCAACCTCAAATTCAAATTTTACATTTTACAATACATCAAGGTTTCGTTCTCTTTTCAAAATCAACCCTTTTGTTTTTCAAGTTACATTGCCCAAATCATGTTCTTTCAAAAAGGCCAAATTTCCACATTTTCAATAAAACCACATCCATGGATTCCAAGACATAACCCAACACAACTTAACATGTTTAATCCAAATAAATTCCAATACCGTAATTAATTCATCCTTTACACTAACAACACAATAACACAACTCAAACTATCAAAACACAATCTTTCATTAACTTTATCCCTTATTAATTTGTTAGGTCAATATATCAAATTAGGGCTTTCTCTTCCTCTTAACATAAACACATTAAATCACTCCCCAATTAGTCAATCAACAACCAATTTAATCAATTTGAATCCCAATGATCAAACCCTAGATCTCTTTTCATGATTTTCAAAAGATCTGTAATAGATATGATTTTTATGTAATAAAATCTACCACATGTCTATCTGTAGACAAAGTTTTGAAAAGGAGCAAAGAAATTCCTACCTCAAGCAATGAAGAGAAGAAAGCCCGAAAAATCCAACTTCAACGAAAACACACGATCCACTCAGATTAAATGGAAGCCCTCGTCGAGCTCAATGTTTTGGTATATGGAACTAGGAATCAAAAATGTACAAAAGTAGATAAAAACCAAGGAGAAAGAGCTTGAATGCTCAACAATGGCAGAAAGAGAGAGAAGAGAGAGAGAGAGAGAGAGAGAGAGAAAGAAGTGATCCAGATGTGTCCAAAAGTGACTTTTATAGTTACTGAATTCGGATAGACCACTCGAGCACAAGAAGTGATGCTCAAGCGTCCAGATACAACAAGTGTGACCGCTCGAGTATAGGAAGTGACTGCTCGAGTGTAGAATACAAACTCCTAGAAGATTTGTAAATAGAAGACCACCACTTGAGCTCAAGAAGTACTGCTCGGGCAAAACACCGCTCGAGCGAAGAATACACCCTCCCAGTAGTTTTGTATGTCTATAAAAGTACTAAGAGTTCTTAAAGACCGCTCGAGTGCAAGAAGCCCCGCTCGAGCGGAGAGACAAAAATCTAGGCACAGCAGTTTTGAAAAGCAAGCCACCAACTTATTCCAAACGAAATCAAGACACACCAATAACTAAACTCAATGAGAAATAAGGGGAAACAAGACATGAACAACCATATAAGACAACAAAACCCGGATCCAGAACATCAACGAGTCAGGTCTAAACCAGAATCACTATATATTTATCTTTCTTTCTCTTTGATTTTTTTGTTGCATTTTTTTTATATTTCAACAGCTCTACTTTCTTGCCTTTTCATCTCAATTTTTATCATACGAACATATATATATATAGACATATAACTCTCATGTGCTTGTCACGTAGGAGAAAGTGTATTGGTGGAAAACATGGATGACTTTCCTCTCTTACCCTCATTTCGTAGTCATATTTTTTGTCATATGACTAGATTTTGTTAAATATTTAAAAATGAAATAACAGAAGAGTGACATTGACACTTGTATAGGGACCAAAGTGAGATTTGAGTAAAAGTGCAGAGGGTTAACTATCACGATTTCAAGTGTAGGGACCAAAGTAAAATTTGACCAAAAGTGCAAGAGGTTAATTGTCATGATTTCATGTGCAGGGGCTAAAGTGAGATTTGATGCAAAGTGTAGGGGTGTAAAGTGTAATTTAACCTTTTCGGGGTTTAAACTGAATTATCGATATGATACCTTTCTTATATTTTTAAAAAATAAATTTTTTTTTTTGGTACATGCTACTTAAAATATACCAAATTTTACAATAAGAAAAGGACCAAAATAATCGAAGCTCAAGCATCAAATAAAAAGTAAATAAACTGTAATAAAATATCACTTAAACATCACCATTTTTTTCATCTTTAGCTGTAAATTTGCTAATCTTGCATAATCCAACTTATCAAATTATTCCTTTTCAATGGATGAAATTACTAATACAGTCAATATTTCCTGTGACATAATTGACCGAAAATAAAATTAATCAACTTTAAATTTAAAAAGTTGTTTTCCAAAAACAACTATAACTATTATAATTAATCTTATTCTATAAACAATCTATGCATTTGGGAAACAACAATCTATTAATTTTAAATAACTCACCATATTAATCAGCATTTTAATTTTTTTTTCCTGTAAAAACTATTATCCATAACTTCAATTAAATCACTACATCAACCATTTGCTAATTTTAAATCTTCACCAAACTTTGTCATAACCTTTTAAATTCAGTTAAACTTTTTTTTTTAAGACTAGTATAATAAATAGCTTACTCTTTTTAGTACTTTTATGTTTTCCACTTAAACGACTTTGGGCAAAGTCAACCATGTTAATACCAACTACTGATCAATCTGAAAGATTAGAGTTAATCCAATTTATCCTACATTTTCAATCTAATATCATGACAATAATAATCTCATCACTCAGTCTAATATATGATATAGGATTAACAATACTACTCTTCCATATAAATGTTAATCCCACCCATTTGAAGATTCATAGTCCCATAACACGCTTAAGAGAAATTTTGCTTATCCCACAATGTCACCTCTTTACTCCTATTTTCTCATTACACCTTTAAAAAATAATTGAAATTCTCATTACACTTTTTATAATACCAAAACTAATCTTAGATTAAACCCTTTTCAAAACCCTTACAAATTTTTCTCATTATACTTATTCCTTTTGAATTATTCCACTATTATTTTACCGAACAAACTATATCTGTCCAACCATCCATTGTCGTATATTTATAGATTCACTTTCCTTGAAACATTATTTTTTTTCTAAATTTATGATGGGCCTGTTCTGTTATGCATTTCCAAGCAATTTGCATTATTCCAGTGTCATATTGCCGAATAAACTAGATTTATCCAGCCATCCATTATTGCATATTTGCAGATTCACTTTCCTTAAAATATCAAATATCCATAAAAACATAAAGTGTAACAAAAATTCATAAAAATTGTCAATATAAACATCTATAAAAACACACTGAGATATTATCACAATCCATCTATATTGATAGTAAGCATACAAAATTTATCAATGTCAGTAGTATATGCTTTCTCTCATTCATTAGCACACGGGTGATAAAAACGAATCTAATTACTTGCTTTTCAGAGATACTAAATGACTAGTAAGCTGATAAATCTAACAAATCTCGTCTGTAATGAATTCGTAACTATAGTCCATTAACAATGCACTAGCTATACTACAATGAATAGAAGCATAATCTTTCAAAGCAAAAAACAAAACAAAAATGTCAGAAAAATAAAATTGAAAATGTTTAGCAGTGAGTTACCGGGCATGTACATTTTATTCAGCAGTAGGTTACTGGTCAAGCATTTTTTATTCGGTAGTAGATTGCTGGATATATATTTTTTGTTCGGTAGCACAATTCCAGACTATTTGATTTTGTTTCGTTTTGGTAAACTGAATAAAAGTCAAACAACCCTTTCAAAAAACGAAATGAAAACATAAAAAATAAAGAAAATAATCACTATTTTACTTTTTTGCTTGTCTTTCATCACCATTTATTCGTCCATTACTTTATTTTATGATCAAAAAATTATAATTCTCATTTTTTGAAAGTAAATGTATAGTATAGAAAAATGAGAAAGGAAGAAAAGAAATAGGAATTGAAGTGTAAAGAGTGTAAAGAGATAATCAAATCTATTTAATTTTTACTTTTTGTCCTTAGAAGTAATTTCACACATGGGTAAAATTGAAAATATATATATATATATATGTATCTCAAATAGAAAGTGTAAAGAGATAAATATGTTGTGTAAGTAAAATTTCTCCACTCTTAATATCATGTCAGTTTTTGTAATTAAAAATGAATTATGTAGAACCTACCATATTATTAATCCAACCTCATAACTCGTGAAGATAATCAAACATGGCCACATGTGACTCTACTATAGGATGTTATTGAATATGGACACTTACATGTTCCATAAGCCAGACTTACAACACCTTTTATCATGCATTAAAATTATTTTTAGACAAGGGTACTTTTGTCCATGCATTAGAACTTTAAAAAAAAAACCAAACACAAACAAATCCAAACTTACATATACAGCATAAATATGGATAAATATGCACACAAAAAACAAAACAAAACAAAACAAAACAAAACAAAACAAAAACAAAAACAAAACAAACACAAACACATCCAAACTTACATATATAGTATAAATATGGATAAATATGCAAATTGTATACGTTTCAATTTTTTTTTTTTAACAGCAAAAGGCCATCTATTAAAGATGAAAACTGTAGAAAATATCACTTTCTCATTTCTTGAAAATATCAGTGATGCAAGATCACTTATTTATACAACCTATCATATACAACAGATATGTATCTAATAACGTAACTAACTAATCTAACTGATTTACATGTGTATTAACAACTTAACAACTAGCAGCAGATCTTCTAACAAATTCACTAACCACCATTGGTGTAGTTAGTAAAGCAGTTGAGCTGCATCTTGAACTGATAGAACTCTTCTTGAATTGATTGAGCTGAGGAAGAGATAGACGACTGAACTGAGTAGGTGCAGGTTCTGAGCTAAATGCAGGTTCTGAGCTGAGTTGAGTAGGTAATGTTGCAGAGTTAGTATCTGCAGAGTTAGTATCCTCAACATCCCCTTGCAAGCGAATGGGGAAAGAAGGACACAGCATGAGCTTAGTTTTAAGATACAAAAATCGAGAAACAGACAAAGGCTTAGTGAAGATGTTAGCCAATTGATCAATGGTAGGAATGTACTGAAGAACCAGCTTCTTAGCTAGAACTTGATCATGTACAAATGGCAATCGACCTCAATGTGTTTAGAGCGTGAGTGAAAAATAGGGTTGGAGGCTAAAGCATTCGCAAAAATATTATCACACCAGAGTGTAGGGAACACAAGAGAGACAACAGATAAATCTTGAAAAAGCATACCAATCCAAGCTAATTCAGCTACAGTATGAGCAAGGGACTTGTACTCTGCCTAAGTAGAGGATCTGGAAACGGTAGGTTGCTTTTTAGCCGACCAAAAGGAAAGATTACTACCCAAAAGATACAATAGCTTGAAGTGGATTTACAATCAATGATATCTCCAGCCCAGTTTGAATCAGAGAATGCATGAACATTAAAGGAACTAGGGAAATAAGACAGACCATAAGTAAGAGTGCCTTTGACAAAACGAAGCAACCTCTTCACAGTAGCAAAATGACCAACTGTGGGTGAATGCATATGTTGGCAAGATTGATTTACTGCTAAGGAAATGTCAAGTCTAGTAATGGTAAGGTACTGAAGAGCCCCAACCAGACTACGATAAAGAGCAGGATTAGGAAATGAGTGATCAGCATTTGGAGGAAGAGTTGGCTTGACAGAGATGGAAGATGAGCAAGGCTTACAGTCAGCTAGACTTGCTTTCTTGAGAATGTCTTGGGCATATTTGGTTTGAGACAAAACATAGCCTGAAGCAATGGTGGTGATAGACAGGCCAAGGAAGTAAGATAGATCCCCCAGTTCTTTCATGGAAAAAGTTGTATGCATATGAGAGATAAGGGACTGAATATAAGAAGGATTATTGCCTGTAAGCAATATATCATCAACGTAGACCAAAATAATAGTAAGGTTTGTGCCCAATTTCTGAATAAACAAGAAAGAGTCACACTTGCTATTGTGAAATCCTTGAGAGAGCGGATAGGTTGAAAATGTTGAGTACCAGGCTCTAGGGGCCTGTTTTAGACCATATAAAGCTTTCTTGAGATGACAGACATGGTGAGGATGAGCTGAATTAACAAACCCAGGTGGCTGCAGCATAAACACCTCTTCTTCTAGGATACCATGCAAGAAAGCATTAGATATATCTAATTGTTTTAAGGGCCAGCTATGATGAAGAGCCAAGCAAATCAAAATTCTGATAGTGGGAAGTTTTGCCACTGGGTTGAAAGTTTCTTGAAAATTAACCTCTTCTTGTTGAAGATATCCCTTGGCAACAGGTCGAGCCTTTTGCCTAGCAATAGTACCATCTGAATTTCTTTTAACTCGAAATACCGACTTGCAACCAATAACATTTTTATCTTGAGGCAAAGAAACCAATGACCAAGTATTTTGCTTATGTAAGGCATCAATTTCATCTGTCATTGCTTTATGCCAAATAAAAGAATGAAGAGCCTCCTTATATGAAGGAGGTTCAATATCAGAATAGAGAGAAGAAGAGGTAACAGAAGGCTGTTGAGGATTAGTATGAATCAAACAATGTGAAGAAGACTTGGATCGAGTAACCATGGGATGTACATTAGAGGAAGAAGAATGAAGAAGAGGCAAATTAATAGAAATAGATGAAATGGGAATAGGTACAGGTGCAAGAGAAGAATTAGAAGGTGCAACAGGTGGAGAAGAAATAAGAGGATGAGAAGGAATAGCATAAGACTGATTGGAAGTAGGAAAACTATTAGGACTAGGAGCAGTAGCAGAAATTGAGAGAGAAACAGATGGAGACATGTTAGAAAAAGAAGGATTAGATGTAGAAAGATTAGATAAAGACACAGTAGACCAAAAGAAAGACTGAAGCTGAGGTAAAGAAAGAAGAGAATCAGAAAAAGAAGAGGCGACAAAAGGAAAAACAAACTCATTAAAAATGACATGTCTTGAAAGATAGAATTTTCCAGAAGCAGTGTCAAAACATCTGTAACCTTTAGCAAAAGGACGATAACCAAGAAATACATAAGGAAGAGATTTAAGACGTAGCTTATGAGAGGAGTATTGTGGAAACCAAGGATAACAAAGACAACCAAACACCTTAAGAAATGAATAATCAGGAACTTGGTGAAACAAGACCGCAAATGGAGTCTTATGATTTAACTAAGTGGAAGGAAGTCTGTTAATCAAATGAGTGGTTGTAGCTATGGCCTCAAACCAAAATTTGAGAGGCACAGAAGAGTGATAAAGTAAAGAGACAGCAGTCTTTGTGATATGTCTATGCTTTCTCTCAGCTGTGCCATTTTGTGGTGGAGTGTAGGAACAAGAATGCTAATGGACAATACCATGAGTTGAAATAAAAATTTTCATTTTAGCATTACAATATTCAGTACCACCATCAGTTTGAAGAATTTTCAAAACAGTCTCAAATTGTTTCTCAGCATAGGCTTCAAACTCTAAGAATTTACCATACACTTCACTTTTGTAAGTCAATGGATATAACCAAGTGAACTTACTGAATTCATCAACAAAAAGACATAATACTTGAAAGTAGAAGAAGAATAGAAAGGGCCCCATACATCACTATGAATGAGTGAAAGGGGCTTATTTACAATGGTATTTGACAAGTGAAAAGGAAGCCTATGGCTTTTGGCAACACAACAATCTACACAATACCAGTGTTATCAACAACTGTAGACAAAAGACAAGGGATTGTACAATCAACATATCCCAAAAGATTGGTAGCACGAAGCATGTTGGAGATCTGACTCTTCCAAATGATGAAGTTTGTTGAATTTAGGTTTACAGCAAGAAAATAAGAAAGATTCGAAATGAGAAGAGTTAAATTTGATAGAATGGAAAATGAAAGAGATGAAGGAGTAGCCATTGTTATCTTGCTTGTTAAAGCTTAGATGCTTTGATACCATGTAGAAAATATCACTTTCTCATTTCTTGAAAATATCAGTGATGCAAGATCACTTATTTATACAACCTATCATATACAACAGATATGTATCTAATAACCTAACTAACTAATCTAACTGATTTACATGTGTGTTAACAACTTAACAACTACTAACAGATCTTCTAATAGATTCTCTAACCACCATTGGTGTAGTTAGTAAAGCAGTTGAGCTGCATCTTGAACTGATAGAACTCTTCTTGAACTGATTGAGCTGAGAAAGAGATAGACGACTGAACTGAGTAGGTGCAGGTTCTGAGCTGAGCTGAGCTGAGTAGATAATACTGCAGAGTTAGTATCTGTAGAGTTAGTATCCTCAACATACAATAGAAATTACAAAGAGAGGGACGGAAACAATGCTAGCACACCTCAAAGTTGATGAGAAAACAACCTCAAGGCCAGGCCAACAAAGCCAACCCTTGCACAATGCACAAGATCAGCCCATCAATAGTAGCGCATCACAAAACAAGCAAATAGGTCAGGAGCAGCGATCAACCCCACTAACCTTGAATACAATTCCTCATATCTGAGATGTTATAAAGGAAGTCAATAATCGAAAAATGAAACTCCCTGGAAACTACCTTAAGCCAGATAGCAAGTCTAATGATGATAAGCTCTTGCAGCTCCTGCAGTTTTGGTTGGGAAGCTTGAAAGAATCAATCATTCATGTGTTTCTAGATCAACCAGAGAGTCACCAGAGGTATGGCACACCAAATTCGCTATTCAGATTTCCTACAGTGGTACCTTGACCACCATTGTAGCAGACCAAGAACAGAGCCAGGAACTACCCAAGTAACCCCCTGCCACTGCAGTAGCCAAACTCTCCACACCAGAGGACAGAGGATTAGAGCATGAAATTCTAGACACAAATTCTAGCTTCCACGGTAAGTGGTGAAAGAGAACGGTGAAAACAACAAAGGAACATGAAAATGTTCCCACTTTTGCGACTCCGTAACTTCAAACATAATAGAGATGAAAGGAAAGAAACCACCTGGTAAATATTTTCCCGTATTGAAACTTATCCGATATGTCCCCGGATTCAAAGCATCAACTATACTCATCAGCTGACCGCTTCATCCATCTTTGTCGGTGGTTGAAAACCCTTGAAACACCCAATTGCCTATTTCATTCTCACCAAATGTTGGGCAGGCTTGATTGCCTCTCCACATCTCTAATTATACATCAATACCAGATGTCGGAAACCCACGAGTAACATCCAAGACATAAGTAGTGATAGGTAGGAGAGTCGTAATTGGAATTTTCGCTGGTTTTGCCACAGGAGCCTCAGATGAAGTGGTTAGATGTGCTCCAACGATGCTCACACGATCTTCTACAAGTTAATATTGAACATCACATTTTGTATATACATATGTAACTCATATAACACATTACAATATGTTGCATGAACTCGGATATGAATGTCAAGTGCAAAAGCATATCTAGAAGTCGGACCAATCAAACCTCAAATTTATGGGTACACAGACTCTGTTAAAAAAAGTCATATTTTTATATTTTTAATCTATTATGTGAGATAAAATAGTGTCACATTTTAATCATTTTATAGCAATTAAACGGTATAATAGGTGTCCGACGGAAAGTATTGGCCACATATCCCACACCCTTGTCCAAGTGTCTGTCAGGTGTCCGACATGAGTATTTAATTTATTTTGAATAATCCATATAACATAGTGTCCAACACTACCTCCAGCTTTTGTTGCAATATCTTGAGCATTAGTTATTGAAGCACCCTCCGCTTTAGTCGAAAAAAGCTTGGCAAGACATAGTTCAATTATTTTCATTTGCTCCCCGACTGCAATCTCAAACTCAGCTAGAGGCCTATTTTGGTAATGTCTCTACAAGCAAGGGGAAAAAAAAAACATCCATCAGCCTAAGCCGACCATTTGAATATTGTTATTTCAAGAGAACTAGTAAAATAGAGAGTGAAGGAAAAAGAAACATCAGATGCATTCAATTTACAAAAGAAATGCAGAGTTCCCAAGATTTGTTTTCATGTGTATCACAGTGGAGTAAATTCTTTTCTTATTTGTAACTGTCTCTATCTATTAGTACACAGCTAGAACATCCCGGAGTAATTAAATCTTTGTCGTAGGTTATTGTTGCCAATCAAATAGGTTAAGACCAATGGATTAAGAAAGAGTTTTTTATACAATGCTACTTTTTCCTGCTGGATCATTTTTAAACTTCCTTTTTAACCAAGGAGTTGTTTTTATTAAATTCTCTAGAATACATTGAAACATGGGAGAAAATTGGAAAAAATTCATGACATAAACATTCTCTGCTGGACTTTTGACCAAATATTATCTCTTCAATATGTAGCTCTGTTTTTCAAGAAAGAAAGAATTATTTAGGCTGCGAGGATCCTGGATTCATTCAGAAAAAAGGAAACAGTAAAGAAAATAGAATTACTTAGACATGCTCATTTTATATATGTAACTAAATAAAAAATAGATTTTTTGACAAACATACATTCATTTTCTTCTCTTATTCCTGATCAAAAAAAAAAAAAATTTAACTTCTACTTCATTTTCTTTTCCTAACTTTTCACGTTCCTTTCTTTTCCCTCCACAAATCCAGGGTCTAAACACAGCCATAGTGTTTTCCCCCCAACAAGCTACTTTGTTCTCCATAAATATACTCAGGTAATGCTCATGCCAGTCAGAAAAGAAATCTATACATTTTAAATCAGGTGAGGTGCTTGGAGAAGAATTTCACCATAAAGACTTTACCTTCAGCTCAGCAAGTATTTCAGGGGTACTCCTCCCAGAGGCACATATAAGAAAAACAAATCCAAACTTCTCGTGATATCGACTATTCCAATCAGATAGTTCTTGCATAGACAAAGACGGACTATGTTTCTATGAATGCAGCAAATGATGGTTTCAGATTCCGAAATAGATAATAGTTTCAAACTTCTATCCAATCCAAATATTCCAAATTACATGTCCACTAAAACATAAAAAACCGTCTCAAAAAAACAAAAAGCCAAAAAGCTTGTTTGTCATCATCAGCTAAAAAGTTAAATGTCACATCTGAAAGAAAACTTTGCGGAATATAAACTAAAAACCATTAAGGATTCAATTTTATACATGAAAACTATATGAATTTCTACTATACAAAATAAGTGTATACATACCTTGATCCATGATAGTATGAAATCCTCTTTTAAGAAAGAGAAACCTTCGATAAAAAACCTTGATCTTCAAGTTCTTTACTTGTCTAAGATCTTCAAACCACTTCTCTCTCTCTCTAGGCGATAAGAGACTTCTTGTGGTGACAACTTGAGTTTTGTGATGGAGAATGTAGTTTGGGACCTTACACTATTTATACTAGTATTATTCCCATCAAAGAATCCATTCATTCAATGAACTTCATTAAATAGATTAATGTATCTTTTACATTCATGATACATAATGCATCTTCTATATTAATGAACTCATTAGATAGATTAATGTATCTTCTGCATTCATAATAGATACATAATGCATCTCTAAGATTCATTCATAATGAATCTGTCACATTCAATGCATTGACACTATATCCATTAGTCTTCTATACATTATGCATATATAGGTGCATTCATCAATAATTAGTCACTATCTAATTGATGTACATGTATCTTCCTTAATGAGATGAATCTAGCATAATCATGCATAAGCCACATTAAGCCATATTTAGGAAAAATTCTTACAATCTCCCACTTGGCTTTCATGATTATATTACGTCACTAGATTATCATAATATGGCCAGCGTTCTCCCATTGGAAGATTGCACCATCACCATTAGATTCTGCTCAATGAAATTATTAGCACCAAATCATTGTAGTCAATGATTTACACATTGATCAAGACTGTA
Organism: Camellia sinensis; assembly: GCF_055761805.1. Lineage (NCBI taxonomy): Eukaryota > Viridiplantae > Streptophyta > Magnoliopsida > Ericales > Theaceae > Camellia > Camellia sinensis. The sequence goes on from NC_138965.1 coordinate 93,589,986, forward strand.
CAATGGTTATAGTGTTAATATTTTCCATCAACATGAATAAGTGAATCTTAAATCACAGAGATGACATTAGAAACATAATGGTGATTAATGTTAATTCATCTATAACGGTTCCGTTGTTTATATCTTCTTCTAAATTGTGCACAAGCATGAAGAATGAAAACAACAAACATAATCATTACTAACATAAGATGATTATAACATAACAATTAGCATACATTCATTTCAAATCTAAACATGATAAACTTTCTACTAAGCCCATGCACGCAACATGTTCTTGAAAGAGCTTAGATGCGAGACCTTTAGTTAAAGGATCTGCCAACATGAGTGTAGTGCCACTATGAGAGATGAAAACAGTCTGATTCAAAACCCTTTCTTTAACAACTAGATACTTGATATCAATATGCTTTGATCCTCCTAAAGTTTTGTTATTATTGGAGAACCGAACAGCAGTATCATTATCACAGTAAATTTGTAAAGGCCTCGAAATTGAATCGACAAGTTGTAATCTAGATATGAAATTCTTTAGCCATACTGCTTGACATATGGCTTCATAACATGCTATGAACTCTACCTCCATAGTGGAAGAGGCTGTTAGAGACTGCTTATGACTCTTCCATGAAATGGGTCCATTAGCAAGGATAAAAATGTACCCAGAAGTGGACTTTTGAGTGTCTTTACATCCAGCATAATCAACATCTAAATAACCAATTACTTCAAGACTGTCTGTTCTTTGATAAATGAGCATGTAATCCTTAGTGCCTTGTAAATATCGCAACATTTTCTTAACTTCTTTCCAATGATCAAGTCTGGGATTGCTTTGGTATCGACCAAGCATACTAACTACAAATACTATGTCAGGACGTGTACAAACTTGAGCATACATAATGCTCCCAACTGCAGAGTGTAGACGCGCCCCGCGTGGGGCCCTCGCTACTACAGTTCGGACTCAATTTGTGTCATGGTTCTTAATCTTGAACCAAATAGTCCAAATCCGGCAAATCGTTTTGAGAAAAACAGATTTTTTTTGAAAGAAGTGCCAAACATGGACTACTTTGCCAGATACAGAGTCGCCACCTAAATATTTTAAAATGGGAGAATTTAGGAAACCCTGACTCGGTGCCGAAGGCCACATGTCCGTCATCACCGGAGTTGTCTCGGCTCAAGAGCTAGGGTACGATTGGGGAAGGTCAGCTATGAGCACCCCCTCTCGCCCGATCCGAAGATCGGCCTTTACTAACCGTGATATCCAGTTTAGAAAACGTTATGTGTTCTTACTCCATTTATTAGCCTAGAATTACTATGTTATGCGCACAGCACACAAGTATAGACTAGATTGCCTAATTTGGAAACAAGCATTGCATTTTTGAAAAATACTTTATAATTTGCTACTCGCAAGTAGGCTAAAATACGGATTTCAACGAGTTTTTTCCAACTCAGACAGTCCAACCTTCACCCACAGGCAATCAAACAATTTATCACATAAGCATTTAGCCGCATGGTAAGCATACCGTCATGATAGCACTCACACGCATGCGGGATGCTAAAGCATAAATACTTACATCGTACTCCGTGCCAAAACAATAAACTAGTTAGCAAACATGCATGTCCTAGTTCATGTTAAAAATGGCTAATGCATCGCATGCAAAAATGCAATTAGATAGGCTCGGCTAACCCTAAACATGGTATGTGAAATGCGATCAATTGATGCACGTATTCAATTTGGAATTGAAGTACAAATACAGTTAGCGTGATGTACCGAGCCTAATGCATGCAATACAAATGCATGAATGCACGCATGCATAGCATAAGGCATGCTAAATTGAACATGTCCTATTACTAACCATCAAAGCAGGTAAGTAAAAGGGAAGAAAGAAGTGGGGATTGGAAGACATACACACCACTCACACACACTTATTACAGATTTGCCCTCGCTCGGAGAGACCAAATAAATAATACAAATTAATTAACTACGCAAGCTAATTAAATATTACAAATTGCCTAATCAGCTAAGCAAATTAACTAATCTAGGAAACAGATAAACCGCCCCGGGAGAAGAACTCGATGCAATGCATGCTCGATCCTGCTCGGAAATGCACCGCCATGCATAGGCTGCCTCTGTTTTCCTTCCTTTACTCCTCTGGAGGCTGTCAAAACCTCAGGATTGCTTCCTTAGACATTGGGGGACACCACCGGCTGAATGGGATTACCACCGGCAGTGTTAGGTGGCCACCGGCCATTGGTGAAGCTATCGGCAGAGAAAAGATTGCCGGTCGGCACTTGGCATTGCCGGTCGGCAGAGTGTTCCTGCAGAATCTGCAATTGACAGCAACAAAGGGCAAGGCAAAGCATGGCAGTACAATTCAAGGCATATATGCACCAATCATGTCCCTTATCATGTTTGTGACTCAAAAGGACATGTGTCTCGATTCTCGGACCACCAATCACGCATTCCCATGCATGATGGCCCAAAGAGTCAAGTGTGCAACTTTCATGTCAAATGAAATGCAAACCAAACAAACAAACCAAGGCCCAATTCCTATCACCAAGTCAAGGAACAAGGCATGCATGCAAGATGCAATGCAACCTAAGTATGCAAACTAAGGATGCAACATGGCATGGCAAGGCACTTATGCAAGCATACAAGCAAACATGAGGCAATGCAAATGGATGAAAAGATGGACTTATACATGATTTAGGCAACTCTAAATAGGCCCAAAACAGTAGCCAAAGTGACCAAAATAAAGGGCCAAAACACATACACACATGCACATGTTAAAGGGCCAACACTTAGGCACAAGTGAGGCAACTCTCAAGCACACTCGAATGAGGATATCATGGACAATTAGCATGCAACATAAGCTCTGAAAATCATGTTAAAACATGGTGCCAAACCATGCAACAAGGCAAGCTAAACATGCAACAATGGTTCAAGTATTTGAAACAAGTCAAAGGGACTCGAACCATGGCTAAGCCAACCAAGCCTCACAAGGCTAAGAGGGCTTAAGATAGGTTCAAGACAGACCTAGACTATGCAAAGGGGGCCCCTTAGATGGCATCTAAGTGGCTCAATTTCAAAGCATGCACAATGGCCAAAACATGGAGCATACTACACAAGCTTTCAAAGCGTTAAAGAGGCATTCAAGGCAAACATATAGGCATGCCAAGGGGACTGAAATGACATGGTGGATGGTTCCAAATCACCAAATCAATGCAAAAATGTCATGCTATACATTCATACACTTAAGGCCAACAAGCCGGAATGCAAAGGGGCTATATTAAGTATGCCAAATCCGACCCAAACAACCATGGACAGACCTTAAACATGGAAAAATATGCACAAAAGCTTCACAAGACTAAGCCTAAAACATGCTTGAACAAGGGCTAACAACCTAAGGCATATTAAAGCAATAACAAGGCATTACATGGTAAGTATGCTAAGCATGCATGGTGTATCAAAACCAACACACAAAAAGGTTATATCATGGCATAATAAGCATGGAAAACAACCAAGACATGATCAATACACACTCTAGCATGATGCTCCCTCAAGAGGCCAAAAAGGGTCCTTTCAAGGACAACAAGGAGAGGGGGTGGCCCTCCCCTTTTGGAGACTTCAAGGCACCATCTCCGCCACTAAAATCCCTCAAGATTTCAGTGGTGAAGAGGCCCAAACACCAAAGTCTCGAAACTCACTCAAAATAGCACAAAATGGGGCCTTTCAAGGCCTAAGAGGGGTCAAACACCTCCAAACCACAAAACACTCTTAATAAACAATCAAGAGGGCTAAAAAATAGAACTTTTTTATGTTATACACTAAGCACAAAAACAGTTCAAAGGTAGGCAAAAACAAGATGCAAAAATGGGGAATAAAGGGACTAGTTTCTTACCTTTGAAGACCCCTTCAACAATGGTGCTCCAACAGCCCTCCTTGGCTTTAATCCAACTCCAAAACTTCAAAACCAAACTCTTAGAGCCTCAAGAGCCAAAGGAAGGTGAAACACTAGGTGTTTGTGTGCAATAGTATGGACTAAAACACCTAGAACACAAAGAGAGAAAAAGAGAGATAGGATATGTATGGATCCTAACCCTAAAAACCAAAGCTTCTCTCTGTGTTTTTTTGTCTCTAAAATGTCTAACCAACCAACCCTAAGCAAGGGAGAGGAGGGCTCCTCTTATAGAGCCTCTTGTCTTGTAAAGCTTACAAGACAAGCTTCTAAAGAGGGAGATCCCTCCATACACGTGTGTGGAGGGGAGCCAAATGCAAGACAGCTGTGACAAAATATTTGCAAAAGCAGATGCACAGTAGTCAGCCGGCCAAAGATGCCATTTTGGCAAAAAAGAGTGCCGACCGGCAACAAATAGTGCCGACCGGTGGTGTGTGGGGATGCCTCACAAGGCATTCCCTGCCCTTCCAAGGCAAAATGCAAGTGTTTGGTGCAAAACCAGACACTAAACGGTCGAGTTCGGAGGTCCTGAGGCAAGGCGCGTAGCCGAGACCTCCGGGAACTCCAAACGAACACAAACATGGATGATCACCGAGTGTTCAAACGGTGACGTCCAAGTCTTGAGGACGGTCAAAAATGGGGTGTCTACACAGAGGCATAAGGAATTTCTTTCATTTGTTCCCTTTCTAAATTATTTCTGGGACACTGAAATTCACTAAATTTATCACCCTTAACTATAGGGGTAACACTATTTGAACAGTTTTGCATGTTGAACCTCTTAAGAACCTTTTTGATATGCTCTTTGGGACAATCCTAAAATACCACGAGACCTATCCGGTGAATTTCTATCTCAATGACAAAAGAGGCTTCACCAAGATCTTTCATTTCAAAATTTCTCATAAGGAATTTCTTTGTCCCATGTATCATTCCCAAATTATTGCTTGCAAGCAATATATCATCAACATACAAAACTATAATGCAAATATTGCTCCCACTGATTTTAAGGTTGACACATTGATCAACCACATTATCCTTAAAATCAAATTTGGCGAGAACTTCATAAAATTTAAGATACCATTGTCGAGATGCCTGCTTTAGACCATATATGGACTTCTTACGCCTACAAACCATATTTTCCTTGCTTTCATCCTGAAAACCTTTAAGTTGGTCCATGTAGACCACTTCATGCAAGTCACCACTTAAAAAGGGTATTTTAACATCCATTTGATATAACTCTAAATCATAATGAGCTACTAAGGCCATGACTATTCTCAAGGAATCCTTATTAGAAATAGGAGAATAAGTTTCCTTATAGTCTATCCCTTCTCTTTGAGTGTATCCTTTAGCAACTAATCTGGCCTTGTATCTTTCAACATTGCCTTTAGGATCACGCTTGGTTTTAAAAACCCATTTGCATCCAATAGTTTTGGTTCGCTTAGGCAATTCTACAAGATCCCAGACATTGTTGTCTTTCATGGATTTTAACTCATCTTTCATGGCATTTAACTATTGAATTGAATTTCCATTATTCATGGCTTGGGCATAAGAAACAGGATCCTTCTCCAAGCCTATATCACATTCATTTAGGTAAACCTCATAGTCATCTGATATGGCTGGTTTCTTTTCTCTTTGTGATCTACGTAAATGTTGTTCTACAAGTAGGATAACTTCTTTTTCAATGTGAGAAATCTCTTGAGTACCAATAGGTTCAGGTACTATATTTTCTTGGACAATCGTGGAAGGCGTAAAAGCACGATTTTCCTCCAAAGAAACATTTTTGAGATTCATACTCCCACTAATGTTTTCATCCTCTAAGAATACAACATTTCTAGTTTCAACAATTCTTGTGCTATGAGTGGGACAATAGAATCTAAAACCCTTTGATCTCTCAGGATATTTAATGAAAAAATAACTTATAGTTCTAGGGTCTAATTTCTTTATTTGTGGATTGAAAATTTTTGCTTCAGCAGGACAACCCCATACATGTAAATAATTCAAATTAAGTTTCCTACCAACCCACAACTCTTAAGGAGTTACAGGCACAGCCTTACTAGGAACCCTATTAAGAACATGTACAGCAATTTTTAAAGCTTCACCCCACAAGTAATCTGGCAAAGAAGAGTTACTCATCATGCTTCTCATCATGTCCAAAAGAGTACGGTTTCGTCGCTCAGCTACACCATTTTGCTCAGGTGTACCAGGCATTATGTAGTTAGCAACAATACCATTCTCAGCCAAAAGTAAAGCAAAAGCACTTAAATTTTGACCTGACTTAGTGAATCTACCATAATATTCACCACATTTATCAAATCTTACACTTTTAATCCATCTGCCAAGTTGATTTTTAACTTCAGCTTTATAGAGTTTGAACATATCCAGTGCTTCTGATTTTTCACGAATAAGATACACATAGTTATACCTAGAAAAGTCGTTAATAAAAGTAACAAAATATTTATGTCTAGAAATAGTTGGAACAGTAAAGGGGCTACATATATTAGTATGAATTGTGTCTAATAATTCAGTAGTCCTAGTAGCACCCTTTTTCTTTGTCTTTGTGTATTTTCCTTTAATGTAATTCATACAAGTACTAAAATCAGAAAAATCAAGTGAACTTAAAATTCCGTCTTTAATAAGACGTTCCATAATTTCTCTTGATATGTGGCCCAAGCACTTATGCGACAACATGGATGAATTTTCATTCACTCGCTTTCTCTTTTTATTTACCAAGTTATTTACATTAAAGGAAAAAAGAGATTGTGCATAAGTGGAATCTAAATTCAATGAATAAAAATTACCATATAAAGTCCCAGAACCAATCATATGAGAATTGTGGAATAAAGAGACTATATTATTTCCAAACTTAAATTCATAACCACAGGAATCAAGTTGTAAAACAGAAATTAGGTTTCTAGTAAAAACAGGAACATAAACTGTGTTTACTAAATCTAAAATAAAACTAGAGTCTAAAATTAGACGGAGGGTGCCAATAGCCTTAACGTCCACTTCTATTCCATTCCCAACCATAATGGTTCGTTCTCCTTCATTTAGTTTCCGACTTGTAAGGTATCCCTGCATGGAATTTGTTATGTGAATACTTGCACCAGTGTCAATCACCAAGAATTTGGTGGAACATCTACCAAAAAGGATTCATAAGACACAAAGCATTGAGTGTTACGTTTCTTGTCCAACCAACTTTTTAAAACCTGGACAGTCTTTTTTTATATGACCTTTCTTTTGACAGAAATGACATCGAATCTTATTTTCTTCATTAGCCTTGTGAGTTTCATTATTTGCATTCTTCTTCTTCTTACTTTTGCTTTTCTTGAAAATCTTTTTGGTTGGACCCAAGGTGGTAAGGTGAGCCATATCAGGCTTTTCAGCTTTAAGCCTCTCTTCTTCTTGAACACACATAGCAATTAACTCACTCATCTTCCACTTATCTTTCTGCGTATTATAATTGATCTTAAAAAGACCAAATTGCGCAGGAAGAGAAGTCATAATGAAATGAACAAGAAAACCTTCAAAATTTTCCATGTCCATTCCCTTTAATTGAGAGGCCATGTCATTCATCTTTAAGATATGTTCATGAACACTACTCAAACCATCATATTTCATTGCCATCATTTTAATCATGAGAGTACTAGCAAGGGATTTGGAAGTTCCAATGAATTGTTCTTCAATAGATTTCATATAGCTCACTGCACTTTCAGAAACAGGGATTGCTCCTTGAATTACAGGCGTAATTGAGCCTTTCATAATCATTAGACTTAAGCGATTAGAGTGTTTCCATTTTTCATATAAAGCCATGTGTTCTTTAGAACTTGTATCATTAGGCTTTGTAGGAGCTGACTCTCTTAATGCATAGTCTAAATCCATAATTCCCATAACAATTTTAATTTGTTCCTTCCATTTCTTAAAATTAGTTCCACTCAAAGCTTCAATACCAAACAAGTAACTATTAATTGCAGTAGGATTCAATGTTGCAAACACATAATATCCATTACATAATATAATCAAGAAAACTATTTTTCACATGTCATAAAAATAGCACCACAAGTTAAATATATCTAACTATAAAACATAATTAGTTAAATACGAAATCAAGTTATCCTTCCGTTGGGCCGAATAACAATATATTTTAACAATTCATAAAAGTAAATGAGATGACTAATAAAAATAAATAACATAAAATAAAATAAAATAATCATTAAGACCGTAACGAGTTTATCACCGTTGGGTAAAAAAACTCAATGTCTCTTATTTTATTTTATGTTATTAACTAAAGCACGTGAGAAATTTATCACCGTTGGGCAGAAAAACTTATTGCTATATTTATTATACTAATCATTTTGGCTGTTCAAACGTACATAGTGTTGAACCTCCGTTGGGCTGATCAACAATGTTTCAACTCATAAGGTGTGTAACAAAACATTATAAGTGCATAAGACATTATCTTAATTACCACTTGTTCAATAATTTTTAATTTTTATTTTAATATCAGTAGAATAAAAGATTGGCCAAAAATAAAATAAAATTGGATAAGTATAAATCAAGGTTATGCACTTGTTACACAAAACATCATCATAAAATGAAATTCATACTTATACGTTCCATGCATCAGAATTGAGAACCATGCTCTAATACCAATTGATAGAAAACTTTGCGAATCATAAACTAAAAACCATCAAGGATTCAATTCTATACATGAAAATTATATGAATTTCTACTATACAAAATAAGTGTATACATATCTTGATCCATGATAGTATGAAATCCTCTTTTAAGAAAGAGAAACCTTGAATAAAAGACCTCAACCTTCAAGTTCTTTACTTGTCTAAGATCTTCAAACCACTTCTCTCTCTCTCTCTCTCTCTCTCTCTCTCTCTAGGCGATGGGAGCCTTCTTGTGGTGACAACTTGAGTTTTTGTGATGAAGAGTGTGGTTTGGGACCTTACACTATATATACTAGTATTCTTCCCATCAAAGAATCCATTTATTCAATGAACTTCATTAAATAGATTAATGTATCTTTTACATTCATGATACATAATGCACCTTTTATATTAATGAAGTCATTAGATAGATTAATGTATCTTCTACATTCATAATAGATACATAATGCATCTTTAAGATGGTAGATTCTTTCCACATCTCCTTCAAAAGGAATATATTTATATAAGAGTTAAGTTAGAAAAAGCCAGTGGAATAGGAAAAAGCAGAGAAAGAGAGTGTGAGGGAGGATGAAGGCCGGTGCTGCGCAAACATGGTGGACAAGACAGTCGTTTCAAAGAAAGAGAGGACGATGTTCAAACACTATTCGTGGATGATCTTCCAGAATCTATGGGTCCAAAAAGTCTGTATGTTCTATTTTCTAACTTTGGGGTTGTGAGAGATGTGTTCATCCCAAACAAGAGACGGAAGCTGACACGATCAAGATTTGGTTTCATACGTTATGACTACTCAGTTGCAACCAAGGTGGCTTGTCAGAAAGCTCATGGACTCTGGTGTGATAACAGAGCATTAAAGGTAAAAGTTGCAAATTTTGGTAAAGGTATGAAAATGAACCAGAGGCCAGTAGCACAACCAGTTCGAAGAGGGAATATAGGCAGTGCTAGTGTAGTTTTTGGTATGGTACGGGGAGGAAAGTCATATGCTCAGGTCGTGTATGGCGGAGAGCCAGTAGCTAATTCCTCTTTAATCATAAAGGCCTTTGAAGAAGGTAATGGATGGTTGTATTCCAGTGTGATTGTTAGACTGAAACCGATGTGTGAGGTGGAAAAGTTTAAACAAGAACTGAAGAGCAGAGGATTGGGAGTTATCCAGGTGCGACATGGAGGAGGTAGGGACATGGTCATGACTTTTGACTCTGTGGAAGGAATGCATGAGAGTTTGAAGGCCATGGAGGGTTGGATTTATGTATGGAGCGAATCGATAAAGGAATGCAAGGAAGGGATGGCTATTGAACAAGAACGGTCCGTTTGGTTATCATGTTTTGGAGTACCGTTAAATTTATGGAGCAGCAACACTTTTAGTAATATAGGAAAACTGTGGGAGGAAGTCATTGGATTGGATGATGATACTTCTAAAGTGCATTCCCTGTACTGTGGGAAGGTGAGGATAGCTACAAAGTGTATGGACTCCATTAATGAAACTATTCACCTGAGCTGTAAGGGGAAGCTTTATCCTATAAAAGTTTGTGAAGTGCAGATTGTTATCTCGGAGGTGGTATACAAACAATGTAATTGTTATAAGATGCAGAGTAATGGAGAAAGCCACAGTTCTAATGGAGGTTCCACTACTCTGATGCCAGAGGCGGAGAATAATCAGGAGGAAGATGTGGCAGAGGTGGTTGGCCAGATAGTAGGTGAACTGGACAAGGAATGTGACATGGCAGCAGGCGAGTCTAAGGTAAGGCATGCAAAGCTTAACGATGTGGACAATCAAGACAGGTGGTTAAGCATGTCTATGGTTCCAGAGACTGACCATCGCATGGGAAGGATACATGTTGGGGGCGCATGCTCTGGTAGGACTGCAGAAACAGTGGAGAGTCCTAGGCAGGTTCAAAATGGAGGTAACCGAAATGTAGTGGAGGAAGTTGTAACTCCTGGTTTTATAAGGAGCATCAGTGGGTCTGAGGTTTATAGACCTGGGCTCAATATTGAAATATGCCTAGATAAGGCCCAGGCCTTGAAGGGAAGCAATAAGGGGGCCCAAAATGTATCTGTTAGTAATGAGTTAGTGGTGCAGCCCACAAAAGGAGATTTGGGACTGGCCATGACTGGTAAGAAAGCCCAGGTTGGTGATGAAATTAGGAGTAACAGTGGGGTTTTAAGTCAGTCTGCCCCACAAGTTCAGAGAAGAAAAGCTACCAAGGAGAAAGCTAAAGGAGTTGTTCGACCCCTTGGTAAGCGAAAAGGTCCTCTTCATTGTGGTACAGGATCTTCTTTGAACTTGAGGAAAGGAGCTATATTTAGATCAGCTGCTGCGGCAATCTCACTGTCAATGGCAAGCAAATCAGGGTCGAAGCAACTGCTGCTTAATGAGGCTGAAGCTCTATTTCAAATTGGTCAGGCTCTGGGGCTCAATTGTGATGGGAAAGAGGAGGTAGTGTTAAACAAACTAATAAAGTTGGAAGCAAAGGACAAGGCGAAGCTGAAGATGAGGAAAGCGGGAGCAGACTGAACTGTCTCTCTTAGGTGGGTTGGTGTTATGTTATCTGTTTCCTCAATGAAGCTGTTATCCTGAAATGTTAGAGGGCTAGGTAAGCCTGCAAAAAGGAGAATAATAAAAAATCTATTTTTTGAAAGGAAGGTGGAAATGGTGCTTTTATAGGAAACTAAAAAGCAATCAGTGAATGAGGAGTTTGTCAGATCAATTGGGCATAGTGAAAAGATGGATTTCATGGAAGTAGGTTCAATGGGAGCAGCTGGAGGGTTGTTATGCATTTGGAATCCAGATGTTTTTCAATTGGTGGACTGCTGTTGCAGTAAGAATTTTATCATCTTGTCAGGTACCCTTTATTCCAATTTTGAATGTGTCATTGTCAATATTTATGGTCCAAAAGATAGTGCCACTAGGAAGAGAGTGTGGGATTCTTTGGTTAGTTTAAATCTGTTATATAGAAAACCTTGTTGTTTGGGGGGCGATTTTAATGAAGTTAGGCGCATATCAGAGAAGAAGGGCTGATGTAGGAGAGATAAGGGTATGAGAGAGTTTAATGAGCTTATTGACAATCTGGAAGTGTGTGACATTCCAATGTTGGGAAGGAAATTTACCTAGGGTAATGCGCAGGCTGATGAGAAGTGGAGTAGGATTGACAGATTTTTGCTAAGTTTTGAACAGATGAATAAGTTCAATTTTAAACTATAGGGGTTACCAAGAAGGGTATCTGATCATTGTCCTATTTTGCTCATGGAAGATGAGCGGGATTGGGGTCCAAAACCATTTAAATTCATAAATGCTTGGACCCTCCATCCTAGCTTCTTAGCTCTGGTAGAAAATGTTTGGAAGGAGACTATTGTGGAGGGTTGGAGTGGGTTCAAATGTCCAAGAAAACTCAAAGCGCTTAAACTATCATTGAAAAAATAGAATGTTGAGGTGTTTGGTAATGTGGATTCCAAGCTTAAACTCCTTGAGGAGGAACTACATATTTTGGATTTGAAAGCAGAAGAAAGTTCCTTATCTGAATCAAAGATAACATAAAGAAGGGATGCAAAATGGGAAGCTTGGAAATTGAGTAGAATGGTGGAGTGGCTATGGGTGCAGAAGTCCAGAGTGAATTGGACATTAAAAGGCGACAAAAATACAAAAAAAATTCATGTTATGGCTACTTCTCGTAACAACAGGAATGCCTTATGCTCTATTAATGTGAATGGTGTTGTCTTGGAAGATCCTAAGGCTATTAGGGCTGCAGTGTTGGCTCATTTTAGGAATCTTTTTGCTGAAAGTTGGTCAAGCAGGCCAAGTTTGTTTGGCCCTTTCAAATCCATAGGAGGGGCTGATGTTAGGGAAGCACTTGAAACTGATTTCTCAGAAGCTGAAATAGTTAGAGCCTTGAAGCAGTGTGAAGGGAACAAAGCACCTGGTCCGGATGGTTTTAACTTGATGTTTTTTAAGAAATGTTGGCCGATTGTTAAGGGGGATGTGATTCATTTCATGGAAGATTTTCACAAAAACTCTAAGTTGGTTCATAGGATTAATAGTTCTTTTGTTGCCTTGATTCCAAAATCTGATAATCCTTCTTGCCTCAATGATTATCGGCCTATTAGCCTCCTAGGCTCTTTGTATAAAATTCTTGCAAAGGTCTTGTCTAATAGGATTAAGATTGTAATGCCAAAGATCATTAGTGATTCTCAATCAGCCTTCATTGGGGGTAGAAGTATTTTGGATGGTGTGTTGATTTCAAATGAGATAGTTGACGGTTGGAAGAAGAAGCATAGGAAAGGCTTTGTTTTAAAACTTGACTTCGAAAAGCCCTATGACTCAATTAACTGGGAGTTCCTTTTCTCTATGCTTGCAAATTTTGGGTTTGGCGACAAATGGATAGTTGGATGAGAGAATGTGTTCATTCTGCCAGAGTTTCTGTATTAGTCAATGGATCACCAACATCTGAGTTCATTCCTCAAAGAGGTCTTAGACAAGGGGATCCATTATCCCCATTTCTCTTCAATGTTGTAGCTGAAGGTTTGAATATTCTTTTGGGTAGAGCTCTGAAGCAGGGATTGATTAGAGGGGTTATGGTTGGCTCAAATGATCTTGTGATTACCCATCTTCAATTTGCAGACGATACAATTCTATTTTGTGAGGCAGAATGGGAGGAGATTAGGAATGTAAAAAGGATTCTGAGGTGTTTTGAACTACTTTCAAGGCTGAAAATAAATTACCATAAGAGTGTGGGGTGTGGGATTGGCATTACTGAGGACCTCACTAAAGGTTTTGCTGAAAAATTGAACTGCCTTCATCAAAACCTGCCTTTAAAATACTTAGGGATGCCATTGGGGGATTGTCCAAGGAGAAAAAGATTCTGGCAACCTGTGATTGATAAGTGTAAACAAAAACTAGCCTCTTGGAAGAAAAGATTCCTATCATTCCCAGGTAGATTAACTCTGATAAAGTCAGTGTTGTCTAGTTTACCAATCTATTACTTATCTTTGTTCAAGATGTCAGAAGGGGTTGCAAAAGAAATTGATAGAGTTCAGTCTAGATTCTTATGGGGAGGTAATGAACTTAGAAGAAAGATTCATTTAGTAAAGTGGGAGGAGATCTCTAAAAGTAAAAACCAAGGTGGTTTCGAAGTTAAAAGGATCAGGCTTATGAATGATTGTCTTCTCTTAAAATGGTGGTGGAGGTTTGGGGCTGAAGATAAAACCCTATGGAAGCTGGTCATATGCAGCAAGTATTATGAGGAAGGGAGGGGATGGTGGCCTATTCCTGTGGATAATCTCAGGTGCTCTCTGATCTGGAAAGATATTTTGGGGCTTGCTTCAGGTAGGCCTGATTTGGTGGATTTTTTTAAAAATAACATAGCCCTTGCTATTGGAGATGGGAAGAGAGTGCTTTTCTGGAAGGATAATTGGGCTGGAAATGTATTTTTGAAAGATGTATTCCCCAGATTATATTCTCTATCAGTGGGAAAGGATGAATCTGTGGGCTTGGTGTATAGTAAAAGAACTGGTACTGGGGAGTGGAATCTGAATTTTAGAAGGTCTCTATTTCAGTGGGAGGTGGAGGAGTTGAGGAGAATGTCTACAATGTTACTTAATGATCCGGCTCTTAGGGAAGGTAGAAGGGATATATTGAGTTGGAGTGCAGATACCTTAGGTTCATTCTCTGTAGCATCAGCTTATAAGTGGAGTCAATTGGGTCTTGGAGCTATTAGCAAGATTGTTGCATTCATTTGGAAGAATGTATCTCCTTCCAAGGTTCAGTTTTTTTGTTGGTTAGCATGGAAAGGGAGAGTTAAGTCCTCTAGTTATCTGCATAAAATTGATGTTCTAAATGCTGGATCATCTGTTAATTGTATTTTTTGTAATGGGGAGGTGGAAAGTGGTCTCCATGTGTTGTTGCTTTGCCCCTTTTCCTGGAGGATTTGGTCTAAGATTATCAAATGGTGTGGTATTCAATCGGCAACACCTGGGTCTGTGAGCGGCTTACTCAATTGGTGGCCTGGTTGGAAAGTATCAAAGCAGCTGAAGTTAATTTGGAATGTTGTCCCTCTGGCAGTGCTCTGTTCCATTTGGAAGCAGAGGAATGACAGTCTTTTTAATAGTGCTCAGGCTGATGTTGAAAGTTTGTGTGATTCCATTAAGGTGAGGATTGCATATGGACCAAATCTACTTGCCCAGCTGTAGTTTACTCAGTCAATGACATTGTTCATCATCTTCAATAGGTTATAGTCTGCCTTGGCTAAGGTTACTGTCTAGCTAATTTATATGGTATTGTGGATCTTGAGCCTGGGTAGAAGACTGCTATTGTGGATAAGGTTGCTATTTCTGCTGGAATACAAGGCACCAATTCTGTTTTCCTTAGCATCAGGCTATTCTGTTTTCTTTCTGATCTGTTCCTGTGTTGTATGATCTGTGTTATTGTGGTCTGGTGTGAGATCCGTGTTATTGTGGTATGTTGTATGATCTGTTTTCTTTCTGTTATTGTATTGCATTGAGGTTTAGTTCTGGGCTGGTTTACAAGGCACCAGTTCAGGTGCTGGTTTGTAAGGTAGAAGACTGCCATTGTGGATAAGGCTGCTGTTTCTGCTGGAGTACAAGGCATCAGTTGAGTGTGCATTAGCATCAGGCTGCAAAGTTCTAAGCTTGCATTGGTGCTACTAGTCTGATAGTATAAGGCTGCTGTTTCTGTTGGTTTACAAGGCACCAGTTTTGTTTTCCTTAGTTGTCTACTGCTGCTGATGAGCAGTTCTTTGCTTCAGGTATGGTGATTGAGTATGCTTTAGCATCAGGCTGCTGAGTTCCAAGTTTGCATAGTGCTATTCCTGGTATTGGGCTGATGAATTGGTGTTATTCCTGGTGTTTGCCTTGAATTGGTGCTATTGTGTTTGCTCAGCTTGCAGCAGCATTGGTTGAGTTGTTCAGCTTGCTGTTTCTTTCAGTCTGCTTCAGTGTGGCATTGGTTGGGTGTTTTGCTTCTTGGTTTGAATTGGTTGTTGGTCTGAATGGAGTTCATGGCAGGTGCTCATGCTGTTTCAGAGGGCTTCACAGGTGGCTTATTTGGTGGACTTGGTTGTAGGTGTGTCTGTTCTATTCTTGTTGTTTGTAGTGGTGGTGTCTACCAGTTGTGTGATGGGGGTTGCCATCAGTCTGGGTCTTTTTTTTACTAAGGATTATGAGGAGGCCAGATCTGCCTTTTGTTTCTTGGCTGCTTAGGTTGTGATCTATTGGTCTACTAAGATCTGCTATGAGATGGAATCTGGTGTGACCTGCTGTTGGTGTGTTTGCTTAGCATCTGCTATTCTGTTCTTGGGTAGTTCAGCCTGCTATTCTTTCAGTCTACTTCAGTGTGGTATTGGTTGGGTTTTTGCTTCTTGGCTGTGATGAGTTTAGCCCTGTTTAAAGTTTCAATCTGCTTCAGTGGGGTTGCTTGCTCAGATGTGTGGTTTTGGTCTGTTTTTCTCTTTGTTTTCTTGTTGGTTTCTCACCAACTCTAGGAGTGCTAACAAATGATAGAATGGGTTTTTTGGTGCCAACCTAGTTAGAATGATTTAGCTCATTGTGATGCTTTGCACTTCCTTTTATTTATTGATGTATTTTGTTGTATACTTTGCGCTTGACTCTTACATCAATAAAGTTTCTTTTTTGCCGATCAAAAAAAAAAAAATTCTCTAAGATTCATTCATAATGAATCTATCACATTCAATGCATTGACACTATCTCCATTAGTCTTCTATACATTATGTATATATAGGTGTATTCATCAATAATTAGTCACTATCTAATTAATGTATATGTATCTTGCTTAATAAGATGAATCTAGTATAATCATGCATAAACCACATTAACCCATATTTAGGAAAAATTCTTACAACATCAACTTTGTCACTCACAAAAAAGAGACTTTTTAGAAATTTCCCAAACACATTACAAAAGTCAATAAGGCAAAAAGCCACTAGAAATGCCAACCCCAAAGTAGGATAGGATAGGAAGCAAAATATAGTTCTTTCATTTCAACTAGTCACAACTCGGCCATTTTCTGTTCTTCATGTAGTTTCCCTTCACCCACAACATGTTGCAGCAGGTGTGTTGCTGATATCTTAAACTAAACAAAATAGATTTCAGAATTGTTTCGTTAAGTTTCAGCTACCTGCAAGGTAGAATCAGTAGCAGTAGCCAATGCAGTTGATTGCTCTCCTTTGCTCCACCTACAGGAAAACAGCCTCACTAATTATTTATGTTTATTTCTATTAAAGAAAGACATACGGCATACATGTAATTCAACCAAGATTTGAACCTCATCTTTGGAATGACAAGAGGTACTGATCAAGCTAAAAGCTGGTGGTTCACCAATTACTTAAAACACACACACACACACACACACACAAAAGAGTAAACAACACTGACCTCCTTGAGTTTTTGCATAATTGCAAGGACTTCTGTATAGTTTTAATAATTACACTAAACTCTCTTGCATGTGAAACCATTATCAAGATTTCCCCATTATTTTTATTTTATTTTTTTTAGCATCAACAAAGATTTCCCCATTACGAGTCATCCGTAACTATACATAACAAAAGTTGCTGATGTCAACTATGATTATTTTCAAATGCCAACATGTCCCCTCAGTTACCTCCAAACCATTTATATATTAAACACACCCACATCACAGCACCAACCAAGATAGCAAGTAGTGGTGTTCACGGACGATTTTTGTTTCAATTTTAAAGAGAACTAAGAATTTAGGAACCAAACTGAACTGTCTAACCTTTCTAACTGAACCAAAACCAAACTACAAAAAAATAGTTCAATTTCGGTTCAATTCTATGGTTCCAAGAAAATTCAATTCAATAAAAAATTTGTTTATACCTATATAAGTATCCCAAAAAATTGAGAAGCATGCTTAAGAACTTAGCAATATTTCTCCAAACCAACTTTTATAAAATGTGTAAAAGGCACATCAAATTCTTCTTATTATATATTAAATACAACATATAAATGCAATTTTAAATAATATAAGATGTCACACCCCAAATCCGGGCATGACCAGCCGTGGCCCACAGGGACTCACCTAAGGCACACGTAAGCCTAAACATGAACCCAAAGTCACGAAGAATAAATGTGATGATAGCCCATAAATAAATAAATCAAAACTCAATCCAGTGACAAGTCACAACTATAAATGGTAAAACCAACCACAAAGTATGCACAAAACTGGACATAACAAGCTAAAACAAAATAAATGAATGTCCTAGAGGTCCATGCAATCGAGTCCCCGCTATGCCATGAGTCCACTCTAAGTCCTTCTAACACCTGAAAATGGTAAACAACTAAGTCAGCTGATAGCTCAGTGAGTAGCAACATGGATAGTATATACAGTTTTGAAAACAGGGATCAATTCCAAAATCAGACATATATCACAGAAATTAGATTGGCATACAGTTTGGTAAAGAGAATCTGTTTCAAAAAGAAGGTTTCACAGTTCAATAGTTAAAATACTCATGTCTCTCAAGAACATGATAAATGACATTTTCCACTTAAAACAGATTACAACATGAACACCAATAATTTTCTGGGTACCAAGAAATAACAAGTAACATGCCACACAATTCTCAAGGCTATAAACCCTGTTGGATCCAATACCGAACTAAGAGTCATCCTTAGGGTGGCAACTCGGGCCTTTTCTCTAAGACGATCCGATTGAAGGTCATCTAACTTAACCTAGGTCTTTTCCTTACAATTGTTGGGCACTAGAGTCATCACGGCCCAACCCGGATTTGTTCCTTAGTGGCTAGAGTCACCATACACAGTGGAATAATTTCCCTGGACTACCCAGATGCTCCCAATAATCAATACACATCAGTTTCGCAAAACATGGTAGTTCACCATTATAAACATGAGACTATAACAAATAGTTTACAGTATGCCAAGTTTACACATGTTTCAGAAATAATTTAATTCTATTGATAATGTAATAATTTATCAAAACAGTTTAGTCTTGAAACAATAATTTTATTTTCCAACAGTTCAAGGTAGGGAACACTTATAAAAATATGTAGCATGAAACTACTCACCTGGAAACGGAATAATGTAATCCTCAAATAGAGTATAAAAGTCCAACTAGTGCCCTGAACCAAGTATGAAAACTACACGTCACTACTAATTTAAAAATACTAAAGAATAGGAACTAAGTAACCTCAAACTAAAGCGCACTAACACGGCTCAACCCAACTCACCGTTACTCTTGAATATTATCTAAGTTCATGTTCTTCAAGGTCTAAAATCACCCAAGACATGGGTTCAAATCGAAACTAAATTAAAAGTAACTTTAAAATAAAACAGAGTTTTAAAAATGTTTTCTCAATCTATTCGCTAACTTTGAAAATTAAAAACCCACTCTACGTTGTTTGAAAAATTCTAAAACCCTCCAGATATCAACTAATATATCCTAAGTTTCAAACCCAAATGGTTTCACTTGATTTTCTTATCAAAATAATTATCTATAATTAATTATATCTAAACAGGTTGTTTTCTGCAGCACTTTAAATAAATTAGTGGTTCTCTTAGCATACATGAGCAATCAATGCAAGGCCAAAAACGTATGAAACTAGACTCGTAATCAATTCTAATGACTCTAATTTGATAATTTTTGGATTTATACCCAAAGAGAACAACACTCCCGAACTTACTGTTTAAAACCAGTTTTCTGGACAGATTTAAACGCATCAGTTTATATGGATTTTAACTCCCAAAAATTATGAGAAAATTCAGATATACAATTCAATATATAATTAATCTACTGTAAAAATTTCAATTCAAAATTTATTCGTTTGACATGATTTCTTGATTTTTAAAGTTTGTGATTCTATACAGAATTTTTGGACTAAGAATTATACCATTCATTATACATGAATTTAACTCCTCAGGGATACGAATGTGGACACGAGACATAATGATTTCAAAAAAATAGGGACACGGCAATAAATATATTTTTATTTTCTATCTAGATAATATTACATCAAAAAACATTCAAAATTAACAAAAATTAACTATAATTTTATATTTTTTTTAAAAAAAAAACTTTGAAATTAACGCTTGTCGTTTATGTCGTTTATATCTTTTTTGTGGATGATCTATTTAGTATTTTGTTAAGTGTTAGGGGTAGTTTGGTCTTTAGGGGTAGTTTCCATCATGCAAAATATTCGTGGCACGGGAAATAAGACTTAACAACTCTTGATGTATAAAAATATATTTCATATTGATATTAATGCATTCTTACACCAATAGTATACAAATAGTATGCAATAGTGGGTTCAATGAATTTGTATTATGAGATGAACTATTAAACAAAATTGTATAATTGTGTAATTAATTTCATACATTCAATTGTATTACAGATATGGATTATGAAAAATTGAAGTGGGAAGTTGATAGAAAAATATTTGTGTAACAATATATATTTAAAGAATTTGCTTATTGTTTATTGTTTAAGATAAGAATATGATCTCAACAATCCAACTGTAAATTAATATTTATATTTATTAAAATTTTCATTTATCATTCAAATTCTTCAGCCGTGTAGGTATTCATTTCTTACTTAATTATTTTTTTATACAGATCAATTTATCTATACAAATCTTTAAACTTTGTATAAATATCAATTTAAGATACATGCATAATTAGAGTATTAACAATTGATAAAAAAAACTCACACGTGTAATGCAAATGTCCAAGTATAAAGTGTATACGTTTCATTTGCCAATGACTAGACACAAATTCTAGCTTCCACGGTAAGTTGAGAAAGAGAACAGTGAAAGCATTAAAGGAACACGAAAATGTTCCCACTTTTGCGACTTCCTAACTTGAAACACGATA
The DNA here is from genome assembly GCF_055761805.1 of Camellia sinensis. Classification (NCBI taxonomy): domain Eukaryota; kingdom Viridiplantae; phylum Streptophyta; class Magnoliopsida; order Ericales; family Theaceae; genus Camellia; species Camellia sinensis. The sequence continues at coordinate 93,610,468 of NC_138965.1, forward strand.
AGAGACAAAAGGAAAGAAACCGCCTGATGAATATTTTCCTGTATTGAAACTTATCCGGTATGTCCCCAGATTCAAAGCATCAACTATATTCATCAGCTGACCGCTTAGTCCGTCTTTGTTGGTGGTTGAAGACCCTTGAAACACCCAATTGCCTGTTTCATTCTCACCAAATGTTGGGCAAGCTTGATTGCATCTCCACATCTCTAATCGTACATCAATACCAGAAGTGGGAGACCTGCAAGCAAAGACATGAGTTGTGATGAGCGGGCGAGTCCTAACAGGAATTCCCAATGGTTTTGCCACAAGAGCCTCAAATGAAGCAGTTAGATGTGCTTCAATGATGCTGACACGATCTTCTACAAGTTAATACTGAACGTCACATTCTGTAATATACATATGTAATTCATATAACACATAACAATATCTTACATGAACTCGGATACAGATGTCGTGTACTCGTGCGCACTTAGAAGTCGGACCCATCAAACTTTAAATTTAAGGGTACACAGACTTAATAAAAAAAAAAAGAAGTCATATTTTTATATGAGATAAAATAGTGTCACATTTTACTTACTTTATAGCAATTAAATGGTTAAAAAAGTGTCTGATGGAAAGTATCAAACATATAACCCACACCTTGTCAATATTTAATTTATTTTGAAGTGTTCATGTAACTTAGTGTGCAACACTACCTCCAGCTTTTGTTGCAACATCTTGAGCATGCACTCTCTAGTTTAGTCAAAAAAAGCTTGGCAAGACGTTGTTAAGTAATTTTCATTTCCTCTGGGGTTGCAATCTCAAACTCAACCAGAGGCTTGATTTGGTAATGCCTCTACAAGCAAGCAAAAACAAAAAAAAAAAAAAGCGTCTCCATCAGCCTGCAAACTTGAGCCAGCCATTTGAATATCGTTGTTTCAAGAGAACTAGTAAATAGAAAATGAAGAAAAAAGTAACATCAGGTGTATTCAATTTAAGAAATACATGCAGAGTTTGTAAGATTTGTTTTCATGCATATCACAATGAATGATGCAAATTTTTTTTCTTATTTTTAACTTTCTCAATTTATTGGTACACTGCTACAACATCCGAAAGTAATTAAATTTTAAATTCATTTATTATTTTTAAGTGTCTCAATTTATTGGTACACAGCTGGAAGATCCCAGAGTAATTAATTTGTTGCCAATCAAATAGGTTAAGACCAATGGGTTATGAAAGAGTGCTTTTTACATATTGCTATTTTTTCCTAATGGATAATTTTAAACCAAGGAGCTGTGCTATCAAATTTAAAAAAAAAAAACAATTGAAACACCAAATATATTGGAGGCGTAAGAGATTCATGACATATGCACTTTTGACGAACTCTGAAAATATAATATTATCATCAAACACTATATCCTCAATAGGTGGTTCTGTTTTGCAGAAAAGAAAGTATTATTTAGGCTGCAAGAATCCCAGATTCATTGAGGAAAAAGCAAATGGCAAAGGAAATAGAATTACTTATACATGCTCATCTTATATATGTAACTAAACAAAAAATAGATTTTTTCAACAAATATATATTTATTTTCTTCTCTTTTTCTAACCTAACAAAGAAAGGGGAGGAAAAAAAAATTAGCTTCTACTTCATTTTCTTTTCTTCTTTTCCCATTCCTTTATTTTTCCTCTACAAATCCAGGATCCAATCACAACCTTAGTGTTTTCCCCTCAATAAACAATTTTGTTCTCCAAAAGCATGCACGGCAATGCTCATAGCATTCAGGGAAGAAATCTATATATTTTATAATCATGTGGGCTTGAAGAAGCAATTGACCATAAAGACTTTACCTTCAACTCAGCAAGTATTTCAGGGTACTCAAACTAGAGGCACATATAAGAAAAACAAATCCAAACTTCTGCTGATATCGACTATTCCAATCAGATAGTTTCGGCATGGACAAGGTGAATCATGTTTCGACGAATGCAGGGAATGATGGTTTCAGAAATAGACAATCATTTCAAACTTCTATCCAATCCAAATATTCCAAGTTATGTACCCACAAAAACAAAAAGGCCTTCAAATTAGATGAGGATTTTTATGCATGCGCACATGTCATAGGAATAAAGATAAACATCTAGTCTGCATCATATTTGATTAAGGGGGTGTTTGAAATGTACTAAATAAGCCAACTGTTAGGCTTAAAAAAAAGGGCAAAAAGGCAAAAAGCTTGTTCGTCATCAACAGCTAAAATTGGCAAATGTTACATCACAAAAAAGAGACTTTTTAGTAAATTCCCAATTACATTAGCTTTTTTTCGTTTCTCAAAAAGCCAATAGGTCAAAAAGCAACTAGAAAAGCCAATCCCACAGTACGATAGCTGCAATAACATAGGAAGTAAAATATAATTATTTCAATTTTCAACTGGTCACAACCCGGCCATTTTTTGTTCTCCATGTAGTTTTGCTTCACCCACCATGTGTTGTAGCAGGTGGCTTGTTGATATCTTACACAAAACAAAATAGATTAGAATTGTTTCATTAAGTTTCAGCTACCTGCAAGGTAGAATCAGTAGCAGTAGCCAAAGTAGTTGATTACTCTCCTTTGCTTAACCTACAGCAAAACAGCCTCACTAAAATTATTTGTGTTTATTTCTATTAAAGAAAGACATATGCATCATACCAAGATTTGAACCTCATCTTTGGAACAACAAGAGGTACTGATCATGCTAAAAGATCTTGACCAATTACTTAAAATACACACACACAAAAGGGGGGGGGGGGTAAATAACACTAACCTCCCCTGAGGTTTTGCATAATTGCAAGGTCCTCCCATGTAGTTGTAATAATTACACTGAACTCTCTTGCTTTTGAAAGTATTATCAAGATTACCCCATTGATAGCCATCCACACTACACAGACAAAAGTTGCCAGTGTCATCTATGATTATTTTCAAAATTCAAGCATGACCCCATAGTTGCCTCAAAACCACTTGCATATTAAACACACCCAAAGCCCAGCACCAACCAAGACACCAAGTAGTGGTGTTCACGGAACATTTTGGTTTGATTTTAAGCAAAATTAAGAAATTTGAAGAAACAAAACCAAATCACAAAAAATATTTGAACTGGCTGACTTTGCGAACATTTTAAATTGTAAGGTGAGTTCGTTACCTCTCTCTTATCTTGGCCTGCCATATAGGGCAAATCCTAGTAGAAAGAAAACGTGGAAACCAGTTCTTGACAAAGTTAAAGCAAGGTTAGCTGGATGGAAAAGAAGACTACTGTCATTTGCAGGCCGTTTGACATTGATTAAATCGGTTCTCTCTTGCTTATCGGTATATTATTTGTCTTTGTTTAGAATGTCTGAGGGTGTGGCTAAGGATATTGAGAGAATTCAAGCAACTTTTTTATGGGGAGGGTCGGATCTTATGAGGAAGGTACATTTAGTTAAGTGAGAGAAGGTGACCAAAAGTATGGGGCATGGAGGTTTGGGCATTAGGAGGAGTAGAGTGGCAAATTCTTGTTTATTATTTAAATGGTGGTGGAGGTTTGCTGGTGAGACAAAGGTGTTGTGGAGAAGAGTAATATGTAGTAAATATAACTAGGAGGAGCATAGTTGGTTGCCTCCTTGTGTAACTAGCAGTAGGTTATCAAGAGTCTGGTCAGATACAATTTCAGTGGCTAATTTCCATCCAAATATGCTGGTGTGTTTTTGTTCTGATTTTAAAATAATAGTGGGTGATAGGAGTAGGGTAAGGTTTTGGGAGGATAAGTGGTGTGGTTCTGTATGTTTGAAAGATGATTTTCCTAGATTATTTAGTTTGTCTAGGGAGAAAAAAGGAGCCGTCAGTTTGTTTGTTAATCTAAAGGAGGCTTCAGGGGAGTGGAATATATTACCAAGAAGGGAGTTTTTGTAATGGAAAAGAGTTGAAATGTTGAGGTTTGTCTCTGTTCTTCAACCTGGCCCTGCAGTTAGCTTGGGGAGAGTGGATTACCCACGGTGGTCAGCCAATTCCACAGGTGTGTTTTCTGTATCATCATTGTACAGTTCTGTCACTGTAGGGGTGTGTTCTGGATCTAGACCTAGTAAGTTGCTCTGGAACAATGGATTACCTCCTAAAGTGCAATTCTTTGGGTGGCTTGCATGGAAACATAGGATTAAAGTTGTCGTTTTCTTACGTAGTGAAAAATCTAAAAATCCCCTAGATGTTGATTTGTGATTATGTATCAATTTTAAGCAGAATATAACAATCCCAATCAAACAATCAAACAATCAAGACAAAGAGACACAACGATTTAACATGGAAAAAACCACAATTGGACACCTCCAACTGTGATCAAAAAACCACGGGCAACAGCCATAAGAACAATCCACTAAGAAGATTTAAAGGAATTACACAGGTATACTCTCAATTACCTAGCGAATCCACAACGCCTAATTGAACCAACCTTTATGTGCCTCTTCCAACCCCATCTTCACCACGGAATTGTCTTTCTGATGAGCCACTCCGGATTCCACCAAAGCTTCAGGCTCGAATTCTTCAGAATCCACAACTGAAGAATAACTCTCTCTTTTGTGTATAACAAACAAACCTTTGATGTACTCTCTTTAGATCATGAGTTGAATACTCAATAAAAACATCAAAGAAAACTAGCAAAATCTCTCCAGATATAAACCTTAAGATCCAAAAATAAGATCTGGAAAAAAGTCTCTCAATACACTTAGTTTTGGGAGAAAACCAAGTATTTATAGAGAACCAAAAGTAATCCTAGATTCAGAAGAAAACCAACTCTTTTAATCAAATCTGAAAATCTGGGTTCGCGATCTCCGCTCGAGCTCAACACAGCCCGCTCGAGCGGACTGACCAAAAACTGCGTGCGAACAAACTGAGATGCGCTCGAGCATAGGAGAATCCGCTCGAGCGTAAAATCACACCTTCCAGTATTTTTACAGGCGACTGCAGAGATGCTGAGAGCTTCCAATCCCCGCTCGAGCGTCACTTTCCCCGCTCGAGCGGGAAGGCCAAAAATGGAAAAACTGGAAAAATATAACATGATCGGACAGGCAACTTTGAATGCATTTTTGCATTTTGCTTCGGGGGCGCTGCCCCTCGACCCCGCCGTGGCGCTGCCCCGGACCCGCCAAGGGGCACTGCCCCCTGGACCCCCGCGAGCTGACCGGGCAGCTCGATCCCCGTCATAATCAGCGAAGTGGCAATCTTGAACGCTTTATCATCACAATCTTCTCTGAAAAGCACAATTCGGGTTGGATTCGCATCTAAACACTCATAGTCTTACTGAAATAAAAAGTGCGAAAAAAAAATACAACTGAAAGGAGTTTTGTCAAACGGGATTGCCAAGAAATAAAACCTAACACGTAGGATTGGGGTTCTTGCTGTAGGTGCTTCTTCCTTGCATTGTTTCTGTAAAACTAAGGAGGAATCAGTTCTTCATGTGCTGCTGCACTGCTCTTTTGTGTGGAAGGTCTAGTCAACTTTATTAGCGTGGTGAGGGCTAAAGTGGGTCATACCTGGTTCTGCTGCTAATCTGCTGAGTTGATAAGAGGGTGGGACGTTTTTGAAAAATGAAAAGAAGATTTGGAGGTCTGTCCCTCTTGTGGCCCTATGGTCTATATGGAAGCTTCGGAATAAGTGTACATTTAATGGTGCTATTGCAGATATTGGGGACCTTTCTGATTTGATTAAAGCTAGGGTGGCTATTTGGCAGCTTTCATCATCAAAGGGGTGGAATTACTCCTTTAGTGATTTTATGTATAATCTTAATCGGGTTCGATTTTGTTGGTAACTTGGGGCTGTCTTGTTCTGTTTGCACTGGATTGGGTTAAACTGTTGGTTTTTGCAGAACAGGAGCTTTGCTTTGGCTCAGTTCTTGGTTCCTAATGTTGTGTTGTTACAGAGAAGCTGGGGTGATGCTGGGTTGCTGTTAGGTTGCAGGTGTTGATGTTGTTGCTCTGATGTCAGGTGTTGATGTTGTTACTCTGATGCTGTAGGTGTTGATGTTGTTACTGAGGCTGGGTGGCTGTTTCCTGTCTTTGGCTGTTGTGGTTAATTGGTGTTTGTACTGTTGTGTTCGTTTGTTCGTTTTGCTTGTTTTATTCTGCTGTGTGTGTTGGTTGCTCACCAACTTGGAGCTTGGAGTGTGTACTAGCAGATGATTTGGTGTGCATCTTGGTGCCAACCTGGTTGGGATCTTGACGTTTCACTGTGATGCTGTTTGCTCCCTCTGCTTTATTGATGTTCTGTAGCATCTTTGTATGTTTTCCATCAATAAGACTTCTTTTTGCTGATCAAAAAAAAAATATATATATATATATATATATATATATAATAAGTGTAAAATCTTAGGAAATTAATATATAAGCCTATTTTTTAAACTCATTTTCTAAACTCAATGATGTGTCAATAAGATGATTGGTTGATGATTAGCGAATAAATGAGAGAAAAAAATTGTTGGAAAGTTTGAGTTTCTAGGCTTATTTTTGGGCAACTTTGAGCTTAAATTGAAGTGGGACCCATGCACCATTTGAGGTGGGTCTAAGTGGTGATGTGTTCTTTGCCACATGTTGAATCATGCCTTGAAGATGGTTCGTCAAAAACATTTCCGAGTGAATGGAAAGTTGACTTCATTTTCAGGTTCGTGAAAATGAAAGTTGAATAGACAAAGTGGGTTTACTCATTAAATGGCTTATCCCACATTAAAACAAAAAGAGAGTTTATATGAGTATATAAACTCTAGATTGGCATACTTGGGATGGGCCCCAAGGGGCACCCTAAGTTTTGTAAGGAGGGGAGTTATGGACAATGTATGTTTGACCCAAATCCATCGCGCGCGCCGCTGGCCGGTTGAGTCCTACCTTTAATTTTTTTAGACAAAATTCATATGAATTTTTTTCAAAACTTTTGTAGGAAAAATCAAATTCTTAATTGTTTTGCTTCAAAATTTTGCGGGAAAAAATTTTGAATTTGAATTTTCAAATCGGAACCAATTCCTTCCAATCCCTTCTCCGGTCACCTCTTTTCACTCCGGCAGTTTTTTGATTCGCATCCATTTAGAAGGTCTCCAAACCCATCTAAACAGTCACCATGAAGCCTATACATTCAGACCCCCCTGTCCAGCATTTCATTCATTTGTTTTTTGCTTTCTTTCCTTGCATTCTTCTACATTTTCCTTCTCCAGTTTTTGCATGACAGTGCTACACATTTTGTTAGTCCCAATCTCGTAGTGTTGCATTGTTAGGTGCAGTTATTGCATCCTGGGAGGTCGGAGTCATTGTTCTCGAGCACCATAGCGAGGACATAACGATCTTAAGGAAAGTGTGTCCAACACAGGCCTCAACTTTTTCTGTATTTCTGCATTTTCTACATCATGTAAGTTCTATTTATATTATTTAATTTGATTTATTGTTTGTAGTCTTATGCTTGTTATATACTTCTACAAAAAATTCTTTTCTTATTTGTGGTTTTTGGAAATATTATTCTGTTACAAAATAATTTTCTAATTTCCAAAAAATAATTTAGATTTTGAAATTATTTTAGACTTTTATTGTATAAGTCATTATCTTATTTTTAAATACACACGCTTCACTAGTTTAATAAATAGTTTCCTACAAATTTGACTTAGATATTTGAATAAAGTGACACATCATTGGATCTAGAAAGTAAGTCTAATTTTTTGGTCTGAATAGCAATACTCACAGTCTTGTAAATATAATAGTTCGGTCTAATTCTTTGAGCCTTAATCTTGAAACTAAACAATAACCAATAGTTCTTAATTACTTCAAACCAAAACCAAATTGTTCTCTTGAAAAACCAGATCAAACCATACAATTCAGACCAGTCTAAATTGATTTATCAGTCAACTCCTTATTTCATGAGTATTTCAAATATATTTGGCATGAACCCGAACTCTTTCACATATTACATAATACCATTAGTTCTATTGATGGGGAGAAATTTGGGACTTGATTATAAAGGGCAGGAATTTGAGATAATCAGACATCTAACACTCATGGAGGTGAAGGACAAGGAGAGGTTGGGCAGTGCAAATGGCATTGCGGAGTAAACAGTTCCATGGAGGTGAAATCAGTGTCATTTATGTTCTTATGAAGACATTAAGTTGGAATATAAGAGGGATGGGTAGACTAGAAAAGAGAAGAAAGATCAGGAAGCTCTTGCTGGATAAGAAAATTGATGTGGCACTGTTTCAAGAAACCAAAAGATCTAATTTGACCAATGAGATGGTGAAGAGTGTTTGCCCTAGGGATAGTCTGGAGCTCATGGCTGTAGATGCAGAAGGGCTAGCAGGTGGGTTACTTTGTCTCTGGGATCCTGCAGTATTCCAACTCTCACAGTGCTGTAGCAATAGAAACTTTATCCTTCTCTCAGGTAAATTACTCAGCTCTTTTGATTGTGTAATAGTTAATATATATGCTCCAAATGATGTTACAAGGAGAGAGAAGCTATGGGTGACATTGTTACACCTCAAACACTCCTTCCCACAGCCCTGGTGTCTTGGTGGAGACTTCAATGAGATCAGGCACTTAGGGAAAAGAGTAGGATCATCAATAAGGGGTCGAGACATGCAAGAATTCAATGATTTCATAGACAGATGTGAGGTGATATATGTGCAAATGTTAGGTAGGAAATACACTTGGTGTAATGCTTTTGATGGAAACAAATGGAGTAGAATAGACAGATTCCTTATTAGCCTTGAGTGGATGGAGAGGTTTAAGTTTAAATTATGGGGCGTCCCTAGAACTGCATCTGACCACTGCCCAATTGTCCTCATGGAGGATCAGAGGGATTGGGGGCCTAGACCTTTCAAGTTTTTGAATGCATGGTTATTACATTCTACCCTTGCCCCTTTAGTGGAGAAATCTTGGAAGGAATCACAAATTTTTCGGACTGCTGGCTTCATTTTGCAAAGGAAATTGCACACTCTTAAGTTGGCACTAAAACAATGAAATAGAGAGGTATATGGCAATGTTGTATCCCAATTGCAAGACTCTGAATCTAATTTACATGATCTTGATCTGGTAGCTAAAACCAGGCCTTTGGTTGAGGAAGAATTGAAGCTACAAAGAGAGAAAAGATCTGAAGTGTAGAGGTTGAGCAGGAAGATGGAATGGGAATGGCTACAAAAATCAAGACTGGAATGGAGTCTGAAAGGTGATAGGAACACTAGATTCTTCCACGTCATGCCTACCAGCAGGCCAAATAGAAACACTCTCCACTCCATCATAATTGGGGAGGTGGTATTTGAGGAGCCAAACCAGGTTAGAAATGAGGTATGGACCCATTTTTCCAATCATTTCAAAGAGGATTGGGTGAATAGGCCAGTACTTGCTGGTGAATTCAAGAGCATAAGGCTCAGTGATTTGTTTCACATGCTTGAAGCAGAGTTTACTGAGGAGGAGGTCTGGGCAGCAATAAGAGACTGCAATGGGAACAAAGCCCCAGGGCCAGATGGATTTAATCTCATGTTCTTTCAGAAGCAATGGAAAGTGATCAAAGATGAGGTGCTCAACTTTATGAAAGAATTCCACATCAATGGCAGATTGGCCTCAGGTTTAAATAGTACATTCATCACTCTCATACCTAAGAAGAAAAAAGCTATCAACTTAAAGGATTTTAGACCTATTAGCCTGGTTGGTTCAATGTACAAAATTCTTTCTAAAGTCCTTATAACTAGACTCAAAAAAGTTACGCCTCTTGTAATTGGTGATGTACAATCAGCTTTCTTGGGTGGTAGTAGTATTCTTGATGGAGTTTTGATAGCCAATGAGGTTGTGGATGGATGGCACAAATCTAAGAAAGCAGGACTATTACTCAAACTAGATTTTGAAAAGGCTTTTGACTCTATCAATTGGGGGTTCCTTTACTCCATGCTTGCAAATTTTAGGTTTGGCTCCAAATGGATCTCTTAGATCAAGGAATGTGTTTCATCTTCAAGGATTTCCATACTTGTCAATGGTTCACCTACCAAGGAGTTTAGTCCTCAGAAAGGTCTTAGGCAAGGTGACCCTCTATCACCATTCCTATTCAATTTAGTTGCAGAAGCACTAAATACACTCCTCCAGAGAGCTAGGGACTTGAGATTGCTGAAAGGAGTAAGCATTGGAAATAACCATGTTCAGCTCTCTCATCTCCAATTTGCAGCTGATTCCTTATTATTCTGTGAAGCTGATCTATTAGAAGTTCTTAGCTTGAAAAGGATTCTCAGATGCTTTGAATTAGCATCAGGGCTTAAAATCAACTACCATAAAAGTATGGTTTGTGGGCTTAATATTTCTACCTCTGCTCTTGGTGATTTTGCTTCGTTGCTGAATTGTAAGACTGATAAACTATCACTTAAGTACTTGGGTTTACCATTGGGAGCTAGTCCTAAGAGAAAGAAGACTTGGCAGCCTGTCATTGAAAAGTTTAAAATGAGGCTTGCTGGTTGGAAAAAGAGGTTTCTATCTTTTGCAGGAAGGTTGATCTTGGTGAAAGCTATTCTGTCAAGTCTACCAATATTCTACTTGTCTCTGTACAGGTTTCCTGAAGGGATAGCTAGAGAGATAGACAAAATTCAAGCTTCATTCTTATGGGGTGGCCCAAATTCGAAGAGGAAAATACACTTAGTGAAATGGTCAAAGGTTACCAAGAGCATCAATCAAGGTGGGCTGGGTATTAGAAGAATTAGAGATGTGAATGTGTGTTTACTTCTTAAGTGGTGGTGGAGGTTCGCCTATGAACATAGCACATTATGGAAGAGAGTTATATGCAGCAAGTATAGACTTCTGGAAGGTTACTGGCTTCCATCTCTGACCTCAGGCACCAATTTTTCCAAACTTTGGAGTGACATAATAGCAGTAGTGGAACAAAAGGACTCTCTCCTGCAATATTATGTTAATAACCTGGAATTAAGAGTGGGCAATGGATGCAGAATCAGGTTCTGGCATGATAGATGGTGTGCAAATATCTGTCTTAATGATGATTTCCCAAGGCTTTTCCGTTTGTCCTCTAATAAGGAGGGTTATCTCAAGGACTTTGTGGATCTCTCAAACTCCTCTGGGAACTAGATTCTCAATTTTAGGAGGTTCCTATTTGACTAGGAAAAAGAGGAATTACACAGACTCATTGGCACCTTATCAGCTTCACCTGAATTGAATCTGGAGGTCCAAGATAGTGTTGTATGGTTAGCTGCTAAGCCAGGCCAGTCTGTTGTCTCTGTTTTTTACAATCATACTAAGCTCAATTTTGGCTATAATGTTAGCATCAGTAAATTGGTCTAGATCAAATATATTACACCCAAAGTGCAATTCTTTGGTTGGCTCACATGGAAGCGTAGGGTCAAAACATCAGTGTCCTTGCATCGGGTTGGTATTTTAAATTTGTCTACATCCACCATGTGCATCTTTTGTAAAACTCAGCAAGAAACAATTGAACATGTACTACTTCTTTGCCCTTTGGTTTGGAGAATTTGGTCTGGTCTACTTCAGTGGTAGGGGACTGTCTGGGTGGTTCCAAGATCCATCGAAGGCTTGCTACAATGGTGGGCAGGGCTCTGCTGCAATAAAGAGGAAAGGAGGATTTGGCGAGCCATACCGTTAGTGGCTCTTTGGTCCATTTGGAAGCACAGAAACGAATGCATTTTTGATGGATCTCAACCTAGGATGCTAGAGCTTCAGGAGCTTATTATCACCAGACTTGCTATCTGGTGAAAGGCTGCTTTCAAGGAGTCTCAATTCTCGATTTATGATTTCCTCTATAACTTCCCACAAATTAGATTCTGCTTAGGTGGTGGTCTGGTTTAGGGTGATCCGGGCTTTCATTCTGCTACTATCAGTTCTGCTTGTGGGTGATCTGTTATCAGTTCTGCTATCAGTTCTGCTTGTGGCTGCTTTAGTTCTGCTTGAGAGTGATCTGCTTTAGTTCTGCTATCAGTTCTGCTGGTGTTTTTTGAGTAGGTGTTCTACTGCTGTTTTTAATTTGGCTAGTCTTTGGGTTGTCTGTTATGCTTTAGGCTTGGTTAGCTTTTTCTTAGGTGAGATTGTTTTGGGTGTTTGTGGTTGGTTCCTCACCAACCCTTGAGGGTGTTTGGCTCGCTTTGATGCTTTGCACTCATCCTCTTTTTCTTTATTGATGTAATAGTTTTCTTCATCAATATAGTTCTCTACTTTGCTATTCAAAAAAATGTGTTGTTTTTTTTTCATTATAAAAAAAACATAAAAGTAGATTTTTTATCATTATAAAAAAAACATAAAAGTAGATTTTTTATCAACTAATAAAATTTCTTAAAATAACAGTTCCTTATTATGGAACAAAAAATTTGTACGAAACAATTGAGATAAGTATTAAGAAATCATTGATATCAATCTATATATATTTTTTAATAACTTGTAAGAAATTATCATTTTCTAAAGGTTTTTTTTTTCCTTCTTTTTTGCTACACTAACCTTGACCCATCAAATAAAATTTGTAACACATATGGACACGTCATTTGAACTTCACCCCCAATTTAAGGTCATATCATGCTATGGTGTTATTATATAGAAGTTTCTTATCAACGACCTTGAATGATAACATATATGCGTATTTTGATGGCAACGAACTTCTTTCTCAAATGAAATAATAATGATAACCAGATATATCAAATCTTGATATACACTAAAAACAATGAAATATTTAACAAATTCAAAATATTGTATGATGTAAAAGTAAAGAAGTTTACAAACTTATTACATTCTTTTATTTATATTTGGAAAAATCGATCAAAGAATAACAAATCAACCTTCCTAGACTATTGTTTTGGTACAAAATAACAAATCAACTAGCTGAACAATAAAGTAAAATATAAAAATTCTAAAATCTTGAAACAATTGACCTAGACATTCTTCTTTTTGATTTGTTGCTTTGGAATGAATGTTTAGAATTGAGACTCCATATGAGCAATTATATTTTTATCCACTTGGAAAGCCTTCGAGAGAAGATCACTAGAGATTGCAGGTTTTGACCCAAAGACAGCATTTGCAATGGTAATAATACCAGGATTTTGGCTACTAAGTGCTGAAATGGCTATTGCATTACCATGTCCAACATTACGCTGGAAATGGATAAGACCCATCGAGAATACAAACACATCACCCTTCTGAAGTAGCTTTATGATGAAACGATTTTCTGGGTTAGAGGTGGCAAACCCTACTTGTAGGCTCCCTTCAATGACAGTCAAAATTTCAGTGGCCCGAGGATCACTACAAGAAAAAACACATTTGGCAACTAAATTTTTAGTCGCCAAATGTTAATTTTTAGTCGCCAAAAGTCGGTTTTTTAGTTTTCCCGACTAAATTTTTTAGTCGCCGGTTTGGTCGACGGAAGATGGTCGGGAAAGGTATTGGCGACAAAAACTTTTTGTCGCCAAAAATAAAGTCTTTAGTGACCAAAACTTTGGTCGCCAATAGTCAATTATATTTTTTAAATTGTACATTTACCGACCAATTTTTTAGTTGCCAATAGTCAATTATATTTTTTAAATTATACATTTACCGACTAATGTTTTAGTCGCCAATACTCAAGGAATCGGCGACCAAACCTTTTTGTCGCCAAAAGCTCATTCGTGAAAAAAAAAATTACACTTTGCTCTTGTGGAGATTCGAACCATCAACCTCCCACACCATAAACCTTATACAAAACATTTTTTCCACTACGCCTCCATAACACCATATGATTATATATGCAACATATATTATTTATATAGTACTTAGACCCGTATTAATATAAAAGTATATATATAAACATAATTATTTTTTATTGAACATAATTTATGTAAAAATAAATTATTTAGTAGAAAAAAAAAGAGACCACTTTTGGCGACTAATTATTTTTTAGTCATTAAAAAAAAATTTCCCGCGCTAAAATTACCACTTTTGGCGACTAAACTTCTTTTTAATCGCGAAAAAGCCTCACTTTTGGCTACTAAACATGTTTTTAGTCGCCGAATGCTTCACTTTTGGCTACTATTTTTTTTTAGTAGCCAAAGGGCCTTACTTTTGGCTACTAAAATTTTTTTAGTCGGTAAAAGCCTCACTTTTGGCGACCAAATAGATTTTTAGTTGCCGAATGCCTTACTTTTGGCTACTAAATTTTTTTTAGTTGCCAAAAGGCCTTACTTTTGGCTACTAAAATTTTTTTAGTTGGTAAAAGCCATATATCAGTGACCAAACAGATTTTTAGTCCCCAAAACCTATACTTTTGGCTACTAAACTTTTTTAGTCGTGAAAAATCTTTACTTTTGGCTACTAATGCATTTTTAGTCGCCAAAACCTATACTTTCAACGACCAAATGTGATTTTTTAGTCGCCAAAGGTTCTTTTTCTTATAGTGGATGTATGTGGGAAGGGTTGATGCCCAATGGTGCGTAGTCAACGCAGGCCATGGAAATGCCAAGAGTGTTAAGCGTTGGAAATTGTGCAACATTTACTAAATTCACCTTCGATCCAACTGCATTCGATGTATTGCCTGCTAAGTGTAGCCCTCTAAACAAGAAATCATTGGCTTCTACAAGCTTCGGATCCTTGCACACCAAACCATTCACTAGCACTACAACCACAAAAAATAAAAGATTTAGGTGCTTCTCAAAAAAATTTGGGAAAAATTCTCTACAAATAAGTTTTCAGAAGTAATCAAACCAAACAAATTTTCTTAAATTTTTTTTCCAAAACTTGTTTGGTTTACAAATTTTCCAAACAAATCTCTCTCTCATACACATCAAATCAATCACTTTTTCCAAAACTCTCTCTCAAAATAATTTTTCAAAACATCTTTTGAAAAAAAACCAAACCAAACAAATTTTCGTACTTTTTATCTCAAAACATGTTTCTCAAATACAAACCAAACAAGGCCTTAAGGCCCGTAAAACTCAATAAGTAGATTATTATAGGATGTGTATACAAATAAATTGGTTTGTTTTTTTTTTTTATAAATAAAATCTTCTTTTTTGTGTTTTTCATTTTTATGCAAAAACTATTTTCAAAAATTAAAAATAAACTATCGTGTTTCCTAAATAGTGAACTATTTTCAAAAATAAATAATTAATTCAAAAGCTGTTCGTCAAACAATTTTTTACATTTTTCAAGAAAATAAAAATAAAAAACAGAAAAAAAATAGAAAATAGAACCAAATAAACTAGAAAGTATATATGAAGAACATCGAACCTGAGCTACTGTTGTCTGCAACACAGAAGTCTTGAAGAGGATTATTGTCAGATGCAAAAGCGACCGAACAAGTTATAGCCAATAATCCTAATAACAAAGCAAATTGTGATGCCATTTTGGAAACTAAAAATCTTATTGCTGTCGAGAATGAGGCAATCTTCTTTTGAGAGTTGAAAGATTTGATGAGATGGGAAATAAGTAACCACTTAGAACTGCTTTTATAAATGTTTTTGGAAGATGGAAAGAGAGACTTTAAAGCCAGCCTAATAGCCCTCCTGACCCTAATTAGTATGCATGCACCAGAATGAGTCTATATTCTTCATTCTTTATTATTCATTCTTTCTAATAAACAGCCAACAGCATGTTGAAGCCATTTCTTGACGAAATTGTCAATATTTCGGCGGATGAAAGGGAAATGCTATGGTGTGCACCACCCTACTACAAACTATGTAATTTTACCATAAAATTTCATTTCATCAATTATAAAATGCATAATTTTTTCACAAATTAGTGTAACAAAAAATGTCGTAATTAAGTCACAAACTTTTGCAACATCAATCACAAAATTTTAAATATTTTGTTACATTAATTTGTGATAAGATTATACATTTTATAATTAATATTACCAAATTTTTCAATAAAATTACACATTTTTCTAATATGGTGCATATGGTATATAGCATTTCCCCTGTGAAATTGCTTGGTTTCTACATCCTCTCTAAACCCTTTAATAGGGAGCTGTCTTTCTCAGTCCAGTAATACTACCTCTACAAAATATTATGTGGGTGTTTGGGAAGTTATTATTTTAGTAGGCTATTTTAGTTTTTGGCTATTTTAGGAGGCTAAAAGTTGTGTTTGGAAAAATAGTTGGATTTTTTTTATAGTCGGATGTGATGTTTATGAGAAAAAAAAAGAAATGGTTATGGGTTTGATGATGTGATATTTTGTCTTATTAACCCACATCGGAAGTTTGCATGGGTGATCTTGGGCATATATAGCACCACTACCTTGCTACTAAATAACTTGGACTTAAGCTTTTGGGTATTGTTGGTCAACCCACAAGTTATTTGGGCCAGCAAGTAGTGGGGCGTTACAAATGGTATCAGAGCCGACCCATGCACACAACCATGTGGGCCACTTATTCTGGGCTTACAAATGGTATCAGAGCTGACCCATGCACACAACCATGTGGGCCACTTATTCTGGGCTGGCCACGAGCTTGTCGTGGTATTCTGATTGATTATAGACCCTCGCGAGGACGCGAGGATTTATAAGTGGGGGAGTTTGTAACACCCTGTCCCACATTGGAAGTTTGCATGGGTGATCTTGGGCATATATAGCACCACTACCTTGCTACTAAATAACTTGGACTTAAGCTTTTGGGTATTGTTGGTCAACCCACAAGTTATTTGGGCCAGCAAGTAGTGGGGCGTTACAAAAACATTCGATATTTTCAAAATAAACGTTTAGTACAATTTTCAGAATAGTTTTACCAAATATTCAAATAATTTTCATAATAACATTCGATGTTGTTTTATACTTGACCCATATTTTATTTTAAGAGAACATGAAAGCTATAAATAAATATTTATGATTTTAAACGATTTGATAGGAATAAAAAATGAACCAACAATGATAGAGGGTTACTTACCTCAAAAGCTTAGAAATAACACTCCAACACCAACTCCAAACACCCAGCTCCACCACTTCAATCACACAAACCTAATAAATAAAACCTCAAATAAATTAATATTTTTTACATGTTACATACACCCACAAAAGCCCCACTATATTAGATTAATGTATTGCTTTAATATCCAAGAGATCAAACCATTCAACCCAACTTTATAGCCAAACACACCCTTACCCATGATACAAAACTCCATTGTTTCTATTACCCACCCAAAGTTACACTTACACATTGCACCCAATTCTCAAAACCTAAGTAGGCATCTATAGATCTTCCAAATCCCCTTAATGCATTGATTGTTAAATTCCTCAACATAAACTTAATAATTAACAGTAAAGACAGATTTTACCTTAACCAATGGGTGTCCCAAAATCACCAACGTGCTGCCTCTAATCCCTATTGTAGCCTCACTTGAACCTCTCTTCTCTTTTTCTTTTCTTTTTTCTTTTACCTTCTCAAACCCTAACCGCCTATGGAGCAATTCACAGCCTCTATTTTGTTTGTTTCCCAAGACTTAAAGCCACAATAGGTGGGCTTATTAACCTAATTTCTCAAAGTTACAAAATTACCCATCCAAGTAATAGGAAATATAATGCCATCTCATAACTAATTCTTTGTTATTAATAAATGACCCATATAAATTAATTTAATTACTAATCTATCCAATAAAATAATCCCACACACAACTTGGGTTTTACATTAACCCAAATAACTTGTGGCATAGTGGAGGGAGTGTTTGGCAAAAGGTTTGGAATGTGATGGTGGGATGTCTTAGGTTCGAAACCTGCGAGCAACACAGGTTAAAAAAAAATTTTGTAACGCCCCACTACTTGCTGGCCCAAATAACTTGTGGGTCGACCAACAATACCCAAAAGCTTAAGTCCAAGTTATTTAGTAGCAAGGTAGTGGTGCTATATATGCCCAAGATCACCCATGCAAACTTCCGATGTGGGACAGGGTGTTACAATTAATTATTTTAGTCTATTTTGTTTTTTTTTTTTTTGGTAAATTTTAGCCTAAAAATCCAAAAAAATGCACTTGCCGAACACCCCAACAAATCATCGATTTA
The DNA here is from genome assembly GCF_055761805.1 of Camellia sinensis. Classification (NCBI taxonomy): domain Eukaryota; kingdom Viridiplantae; phylum Streptophyta; class Magnoliopsida; order Ericales; family Theaceae; genus Camellia; species Camellia sinensis. Next base: position 93,628,416 of record NC_138965.1, read on the forward strand.
GGATTTCCCATTTCATAGTACAACATATATTAAGGAATAAGCATGTTGCTTGGTTTGACGAGGTAGCTTCAATTGTAAGGTGACTTGTTCATGTCTTGTGAGGTGACTTGTTCATGCCGATGGAATACCGCATGAAAAGTTCCTCAGATAATATATATATATATATATATTTCTATGCATCACATGAAAAGTTCGTTAGAGTTTATTAGATTATATATATATATATATATATTTATATTTATATATATGAAGGAAAAGATTATGATACACACCCTTCAAATAGTATTTATCATATGTGTCTTATAATTTAAAAAAAAAATGGTATAACTTTATATTTTTTGAGTCATAACTTAAAAAAAAAAAAAAAAAATCATAAGCAAACACCACATGAGACATAATCAAAGATCTTATGAGTCATAACTAAAATATTGTTATAACTAAATAGGCAAATTACCCATGAATTGTTTGATCTTGTTTGTGTGATTTTTTATTTTGTCAAAAAATCAACCATGCTAGAGTTAAAAGCAAAATTATTTGACATATAGAAAAGCAAATTTAAAAAAGAAAATGCTACATTGAACAATTAATTGCTCATTTGATTTAGTTTGGTAACATAAAAAAGTAAAATGAACCAAGTTTGAACAAATTATAAAATTCGTAAAAAAATTCAAACCAAACTTGAATAGTTAAAATACTAGTAAAAGTTACAATTATAAATATATATTTATTTATTTCTTTGTATACATATTTAAGAGTTTTATTATGAGTCTCGATTCTCTAAAGTAATTTTGAAATTTTCTTTTGGGTACCTGGTTTATACATCCAAATGTCAATTTTGTTTAGCTAAAGGTCCATACACTCAAACACTTCGTTCAAAAGGACAAACTCAAGTAAAATGACCAAAATACCCCTCCTTATATATATATATATATATATATCATATACATAGTATCATTTCACTCAAACCCTAACATTTACACTTCTCCTCTCTCTCTCTCTCTCTCTCTCTCTCTCTCTCTCTCTCTCAACACCACACGATCGCCACATTCCTCCTCTATCGCCGCCACCGAACTGTCGCGACCACCACAGCGGTTGTTCGACTGCTACCTTGTTTATCCTCTGCCGCAACTTCCAGATCTTCATCACTGCGGTTTTTGGCGATGTGTCCTGCGAACGAAGCCACCATACCCTACAGTGGAGAAAAATTCCCTCCGTCCGCTAGAGACGTGTCGGAAAGCGATGAAGAAAAGCTATTAGCATCGCCTCCCAACTTCGCAATAATCGTGTAATGCCCTGAAATAATAACAATAGCCCATCTCATAATATTTCGTACAATTGATCAATAACATCATATCTTATATTCCATTTATAAACTTGATGATACAAAAGATGACATAGACGTGTATATATTCATACATCCTAGATCTTGAATCTATAGCATATGACATGGATATATGAATTAAAATTTAAGTAAAATCAAGTAATTATATGCCCTAATGGCTACATCTTTCCAGGTCAATACTTGGATACAGCAAAATGAGTTCAACTCAGCACAATTAAAACTCAGGGCTTATACAAAAATAATTACATCAAATAAAACAAAAGAAACTCTTAGCTCCAAGTCCACCCAAGTAATGTCCTAGGTAAAGGCATATCGTAGCACCTAAAAGTTATTTTCCACATGGGGTGAGCCAAATTCCAGTGGATATACTTTAACTCAATATATAAATCTTAACATAGTCATAAGATGAATGCGCATGCATACCATTTGTCAAACATTTCATATTTTCATCTCAACACAATGCAATGCCAGATTATATATCAATTCATGAGAATAACCTTTTATATCAAAAAACAAAGCAGTGGATACAAAACACTGGGAATCTCTAGGTACGTTTCTACCAATAAGCTATACAAGCACTACCAAAATCATTTTACTGGTACTAATCGGAAGGATTCACTTAACTGCATGGGTTTTTGGACTTTCACCAAGGACACACAGGCCAACATAATAACCACAATCGCACCCTCTAACTAGATTCACCAAGGTCTTCATCTCTTTTTCTAAAACAATACATTTTCAATGCTTAAGTATGAAACGATACTCAATGCAAGATGTATGAGTAATTAGTTTCAATTCACCTAATTCTCATGCAATTTCTACAACAATCAAAGCTATCCTCCACCGATAGCCCAAAATAAATATTTCTATACAATAGATAATTTCCAACAAAAGATATAATCTCATCATTTTCAAAATGGAAGTGATATTACATATTCAACTCCACCATCATCATCCAACATATACAATGTTTCATCCTTACAAAACCCAACATCATTTCCATTTTCTTTCACAAACCAATATCCATGATTTTAGAACAAAATCCCCTTTTCTTTCAAAATCAATTTTAAGTTAAAAATTCCACCATTTTAACATATCTCAATCATAAAAACATCCCTACAACCTTTCTCAAAAACCCATTTGAAGACCCATCTTTTTCAATTCAAAACCAAACCCTAGGTTTAACCCAAAATCTCCAAATCACTAGATTCTATCAATAGACAAATAACTAAGGTAAAAATCATACCAAAGGTTGAAGAAATCCCTACCTCGAAATTAGAAGACAAGAAAGAGCAAGGATTGAAGTTTTGTGGCGCTGAAAATGATAACTCCTTTGATTAAAACAAAGCTCTCGACGTGCTTTACCTTTTTTTCTCCAGAGGGCTAAAGTGAAGAAATCAATAGAATGGGAGTATTTAGAGCTTGAATGGAAGAACTAAAGAGCGTGTGAAGAACTAAGGTTTTTGGAATGTTTAGAGAGAGAGACAAATAAAAAAGTGACTTAGAAAACCTTTTCTCGAACTGATATACATGCAGACCACTCTAGCGTCAGACACAAAATAAGTGACACTACTCGAGCGACCAAAAACACCACTCGAGCGTATAATGACCCCCTCCCAAAAGTACAAACCTGCAAAGGACCGCTTGAGCACAAGAAAGACCGCTCGAGTGAAGATACCTCACTTCTAGTAGTTTTGTAGACTGTAAAAGAGCACTCGAACACAAAAAAGACCGCTCGAGCGAACAGGCAAAAATCTAGGGCAACAACTCTTTTCAAAAACTAACTCCCAACCTGTTTCAAATGCAACCATAACTCTCAAATAGTCAAACTCAACTAGCACAAGATGAAAATGAAATGAACAATAGTTAAGGACATGAATTCTCGGATTCAAAAGCAAGAAATGGGTTAGGTCTAAACCGAAATCATTATAGGTCGATTGCAGCATCTTCAAGTATGGTTTTCTTGAATTTGCCAACTTCGCCTTATTACAAACCCTAGGCCTCTGCTCAACTGTAAACCACCGTGTCCATTGTCGCCCTCCTCTGTCATGTTTCTTCTTCTTCCTCTGCTAATGCCCTAACCCTAGATATAGGGTTTTCAAGATCTAGATAAAGATCTAGGGTGAGTGATCGACATCCGCCGCGGAAGAGTTTTAACGGCAACTCTATGACGGATCTGAAAATGGTTGAAGAGAAAAGTGACCAGAACCATATTGTCATTGTGATTGACCGCATGCTATGAAATTATTGAAAATGTCTGTGTTATTTGGATTTGTTGAATACTTGATAAAAATGGACCATGGATCAAAAACAGAAAATACTTGGCAAATGAAAATCATCCCTCCTCTCTATATCTCTCTATATCTGTCTCTTTCTTCTTTGTTTTCTTTTTTATTTTTTGTGTGTGTATTGTTATCTGTTTAGATTTGTTGTTGTTGTTGTTGTTGATAGCAACAATGATGATTGTAACAAATAAATAATTTTGTTGACATAAACAAACTGTTTTCAACAAATAAACATATTATTTTTGTGTTGTTGTTATTGATGATGAAGCCTGGTTTAGTAACTCTGGCTAGAAAAAAAAATTTCTTTTTCTTCATAATTCCCTATTTGGTTCTCCAAAAAAGAAAATGAAAGAAAATTCAACAGATAGATATAAATTTGAACAGATAGTCAAAATTTTTTGAACCGATAGTCAACAAACAGATAAAAAAAAGTCAACAGATAAATTAAGGGATAAAATTTGAAACAAAATATCCTTCAAAAAAAATTAAAAGACTTCTCACCAAATTATTTCACCAACAAAAAATATTCATTGTACCTAATGGCTTATACCTTCCTTGGAGCATCTCCAATGGAGCTATTATTCAACCTGCCAAAGCAAAAATTTGACAAGAATGACAAAAATAGGGTCTCCAATGGCCTGGTATTCTACTTGCCAAAGATAGCAGATGCCATTTATGTTCTCAAATTTGGCAGGTTGAATAGCAGTTGCCAAACTTGCCAGATCAGCAAATATCAACAGATTTTTGACACCAAATTCAGTTGAAGAAACAGATTTGAAACAATAGAAAACCCAACAAATTCAGAATCAAACGCAATTTATACAATTTTTTTTCCAAATTCACAAATTTCAGAATAAATTTGACAAACCCAAATTCAATTTCTCTTCTTTTTTTTTAATCATTTATTACCAAATCAGTCGATCCAAATGGAGTGTAAAAATCAGATGGATATTATCACAATAAACCAAACCAAAATCAGATGGATGTTCTTTGAAGATCAAAATAAATATCAAAATAAAATAAATGGATGAACAAAAATTAAACCAAAAATTAAAATAAATAATTACGAAAAGTCGGAGAGCACAGACCTGAGTTGTTTGAAGATCTGGAGATGCTTGAGTTCTTTGAAGATCCAATTTGAAGCCATCGCGAGACCTGAGTTTGAAAAATCGCGATCACCTCCACATCAACAACCAGAAAAATAAAATAAAAATCAAAGCATATATATATATATATATATATATGATATGTCTATAGACGGAGAGCGAGAGAGAGAGAAAGAGAGAGAGAGACAGATCAGAGAGTACAAAGATCGAAGAGTATAGAGATCGATGAAGAGAGAGAAGACAGTGCGAAAGTGAAAGAGCGAGAGTCAAAGAGAGGGAGAGAGAGAGAGAGAGATCAATTTGAAGAGGAGAAAGACAGAGAGAGAGAGAGAGATCGGTTTGAGGAGAGGGCAGACAGAGTGAGAGGGAGAAGGAAGACAGTGCGAGAGTGAGAGAGCAAGATCGGCTTGAGGAGAGGAAAGACAGTGCGAGAATGAGAGAGAGAGAGAGAGAGAGAGAGAGAGAGAGAGAGAGAGAGATCGGTTTAAGGAGAGTGAGAGGGGAGACAGAGTGAGTGGGAGAGGGAAGACAGTGCGATGAGAGTGAGAGGAGAGGGTTGGATGATTCTAAAGAATTATCTCAACCATTGAACATTTTAGATGTGGACGGTTGTTGTCACGACCCAAACCCGGCCCTATGGGTTTAGCACCGTAACCGGCCAGTAATCCGAGATTACCGAAGGCCTGCTTAACAGTAATACAGTAAAACAGAGTACAGGGCCTGGCGGAAGCCAATACAGTAAATAAATAGTGTCCATTGAGCTGTGACAGTCTGTATGCAAAAGGACTTTTCATGCATTCTTACATATACAAACAGTACAGTCTATACAGAATATTTACAATCATTCAGACTAGGGGCTCAACCCTATATAACAGTACAGTAACACTCGGTCTATACAGAACAGTAAAACAGTACAGAAGGGGGAATTGTAAAAGACCCCTAAGCCTTAACAGATAGGCTCGGAACCTCGCAGTGAGGCACATAGGCTGGCTTGACAAAACTGGAGTTACCCTAACGCTCCTAGCTGCGGTCTGGTGCCTGTACACCTACATATATATATAAACAGTGAGCTAAAGCCCAGTGAATAACACAATATGTAAAGAGGTTAAGAATGAATATCCTTACGGTATGAAAACAGTTCATTTCAATCAGTCATTCAGTTGTTCAGTACAGTAAACAGTCATATGTGGTACATCCATTAGCATAACAGTAACAGTAGGTCTTAAAAGACCGAACAGTAATGATGGCCATCAGTCAGTAAACAGTAGTGGTTCCATGAGGGAACCGACAGAGATCTCTGTAACAGTAACAGTAACAGTAAACCGTAGGTACTAAGGATGCCACAGTACAGTTCAGAAATAAAGGACATACATTCATTCAATAATACCAGTTCAGTAAACAGTTCAGTTCAGTATTCAAAAGATATCAGTTGAACATATCTTTACACAATTGTTACTCACAGAGTTCTGGGCTACAGTATGCTAGAGCGTGTCTCCCTAGTTGCCAACCCTACACAGTTCACAGGTTGAACACACACTAAGCTACACAGTTGGGAAACATCATAACTTAATCCCTAATTTGCCTCGGTGTGTTCTACAACGATATCCTCATCAAGATGTCTTAAACTAGGCCTAAGAATGCCTAGGATGGGATGAGGATGCAAAGATGCACATTTAAAAGCATTTTCAGAAAAACAGAGTCCCGCTCGAGCGCATGTTTCCCTGCTCGAGCGGACATGCAACAAAGGTACACGCTCGAGCGTAAACTTTTCCGCTCGAGCGTACTGTAAAAGTACTGGATGGGTGAAATCTCCGCTCGACGCCCGCTCGAGCTTGAGACATGACTCCGCTCGAGCGCCCAATCCTCCGCTCAAGCGGACTGCAAAACAGTGCAGAGGGATGCTGGTCGCTCGAATTCCACGCTCGAGCGTAACTTTCCCCGCTCGAGCGGAAGTGCGAAATCTGGAAAACCCAGATTGCACCTCCAAGCTCAAACTCAAGTTTAAATGCATCAAAACCGATCCTCTTGGGCTCATTTTCTGGAAAACATTTATAAACACATAGAATAACGTGGTTCAAAGCTCAATTTGAGAAATCAAAGCCCAAGGGTGTTTAATTCAAACCCAATTTCAAACCAATTTTAAATCATTTTCAAGAATAATCTTCAAACATGACATGCATGAGTTTCAAACCAAATTAAAGCTCCAAAGCTTGCTCAAATGAGCTCATTTCTTTTCAAAACCAGATGAAAACATGGTCTATAACAACAATATGAGCATGCATGTACTAATGTCCATGTAATCAACCTTAAAATGCAACAAAACTAACATGCATGCAAGAGATGAGCTTCAATCCACCATTAATGAACCAAATCATGACTTAGCTCTACAAATGAGGCATGAATCATGCAAGAACTAGCTCAAACACATCAATAAAGGTTGAGTTCTCTTACCTAGAGCCTCAATTACAAGTGTAGGACCACAAAGCAACAATCAACCTTCAATTCCCTAAGCAATTCACAAGGTAGAACTCAATTCCTCTCCCTTTCCCCCTCTTGGTCGGTTAAGCTCAAGAAATGAGCTGATGAAATGCTCTGATTGAAGTGTATACAAGGCTCAAGTGTGTGTATTTGAGTGGACCACTAAGGGTGGCAATTCGGTAATTAAGTCCAACTCTTTAATTAGCTTATTTAATCTAATTTAATCATACCTAATCAGTTTTCAGATAATCATACTATAAAATCACATTAATTATGTGGATCATAAAACATCAATCAATTTCTAATTCGGCCGCCGATAAGGCCTTCAATTAGTAGTTTAAACATATAAGAATGAACAGATATTCCTACAGTCAAACAGATAGAATGCAATTTAACTAACTTATACTCAATCAATTCGGTTTCCAATTTCAGTCAGTCAGTTCAGTACCTTTACCAGTCCAATTATCAGTCAGTTATCAGTCATTATCAGTTCCGTTTAGCAGTAATCGGTGATTATCGGTAATCAATCAGTCATTAATCAGTAAACAGTATGAGGGTTGTTACAGTTGTGATCTCCTACTTTGCCCTTAAAATAGTCGTTGTGCTCTGTTTGGTTTTAAAATAATAATAATAATAATAATAATATTTCCACAGCAACAACTATCTTCAAACGACTATTTTTTTTCAAATGGTAATATTTCGAATTTCTATAAATAGAAACTCTCCGTGTCAATTTTTTTTCACAGCAAACATTTGGATTTCATTTTTCTTTTCTCCTCTGTTTCTTGGAATTTGATTTCACAACAAACCTCCAAAAAAAAATTTTTTTTCATTTTTTCATACAATCACTATGGAAGGTTCATCAAAAACAAAGAGAGGAAAATCATTCACCATTGAAGAAGATATGGCAATTTGTAAATCTTGGTGTCACATTTCGAAAGACCCAATTGTTGGCAATTCGCAATCGTATACTCACTTTTGGGGGAGAATTTACGAAAATTATTGCTTGCTTCAGAATGATCAGTCAATAACACAAGTGTCTATCCAATCTCGATGGGGTATAATCATGAAATGTTCTAACAAATTTCGGGGGTGTTTGGTGCAAGTCGAAAATCTTCACCCAAGTGAGATATCTGAAGTTGATATAGTAAGTTTTCATCTTCAATTATTATGTTTAGTTTCTTATTTTGGTATCGTATAAAAATTAACTAATGAAAAAATGTTTCAATTTTATTGATATAGATGCTTCAAGCAAAAATGTTATACCATCAAGATGAAAAAAACATTTTACTTTTGAACATTGTTGGTCAATCTTGCAAGACAATATCAGGTGGCAATATGTAACTCCTACGAATACAGTAAAGTCAAGGATGCATATAGCGTTTACCCCTAATTCAACCCCCGATTCCTCTATGGATAACTGCATTTCTCTTGAAGATGACAACAGTCCAAGTATTGGTAACAATCCAAACTGTTGGTGAGGGTAGTGTAACGCCCTCAAAATAAACCCATAATAACCATAACATTAACATGCATTTATAAAAGAAAATGAATCATTTGAGTTAGTCATCAGAGTATTCTTATTGACAGACTTTACTTGTAACATCCTGCAACATCAAAATAAATGCCCTAAGGGCTTACATCTTTCCAAGCTAACACTTGGACACAAAAAGGATGAGTACTAACTCATCTACAAGTTAAGCCCTAGGCTTGAATGTTTACATGAAATTCCAAAAATAACAAAATAAAACATATAACTAAAGACAAGTCTTCGACATCCCAAACATCAAATCTTTCCAGGCTAAGTCCGTGGAGGAAGCTTATTACCTGAACCTGAAAATGATGTTCCCATGAAGGGTGAGCCACAGCCCAGTAGAAAAATACTAAACCAAATATAAGCATTGAATAAAGCTATAGCATTCAATAGATGGTTAATCAAGATAATCAATTTTATTATTAAACAGTCTCGTAACACTAATGTCTAAGACACATGTCACTTTCCATTATTATCAACATGGCTCAGAACCTGGCCAAACTTACAACAATGAATTATATAACATAATCACATTACTTCCAATATCAACAAAACAAATGAGACTCATGCTCATATCAAAACACTTCATACTTCCCATTTGATACACATTTTAGTGCTGTATCAATAATCATGTAGAAACACTTCAATATAATAAGCACACATAAAAATGGTGCTAATGGAGTCCATCCCCTATCTCCTCCCAAACAAAAATCCGGTTTAGAGGTCCATCCCCTATCTTCCCCTAAACCGTGGAGTACATCCCCTATCTCCTCCCACACACAAAACAATGTATGCAAATGCAATGCTCAATCAATACACGTATTTTCTATATTAATGCAATAGTCAAAATTAATGACTTAACCAATGTGATTAGTTTCAGTTATTCCTAATCCACATGCAATGTCTACAACAATCATGACTATCCTCCACCGATAGCCCAAAACAGTTATTTCTAAACTGGAAATAAATATATCAACAATTTAATAGGTGAGTGATTTAAATCATCCAACTACACCATTTAATCAATAAATTCCCCAATTTCATGGGTTTAACCAAATTCCCCAATTTTCCTTAAATTAATTACTCCAATCAATTTAGCAATTTAACTAGGTTTTGTTCCCAAAATTATCAAAGTGTCCCCAACCTATCAAAATACCAAACTTAGAACAAAGCTTATAGAATAGAGTAGGAAATCCCTACCTTGAAGATCACAACTAAAATAGAGAAGATGGAGATGATGATCCAAAATCCAAAGTGCTCCAAATCCTCTCTTTTTCAGATTAAAAGAAAGATCTCGTGAAGCTCTACCTTTCTTCCAAAGGAACTAGGGTAGAAGACCACCGGAAATAGATCAAATCTAGGAGAGAAGGTAAGAGCAGAGAGAGAGACTCTCAAGGGGCGGTTTTTAAAAGTTAAGAGATGAAAAGGTAGGTCAAAAAGTGATCAGAAAAGTGAAATCACGGACTGATGTAGTCGACTCTACGCTCGAGCGTAAAAAGCCCCGCTCGAGCGTAAGACACAGAATCATGCTCGAGCGTGAAGAAAGCCGCTCGAGCGTCGATTGCACCCTTTCAGAAGTTTTGCAGGCGCTACGCCCGCTCGAGCGTCAAACTCCCCGCTCGAGCGGAGGAACAAAAACAAGGGATCACGCTCGAGCGTAAAAACTACCGCTCGAGCGGAAGAACTGCAGAGCAAAATACTGGGAGATGGAAAATCCCGCTCGAGCGTCAAAACTCCCGCTCGAGCGGAGAAGCAACAACGAAGGGCCCGCTCGAGCGTTAAAACCTCCGCTCGAGCGTGAAGGCCAAAATCTGGGCATCACCTAATGGCATCACTATCAACCAACCTGTAACAGACCCGCCCAACACAACCTATAATTCAAATACTAAGAGATTAAAGGACAACAACAACCAATAAGTAATGACAGGATCCACGGAACCTAAGTCCGGATACAATAATCTAAAGAGAAAAGACCGGGGTCGCTATAACCTCCCCCCCTTAAAAGAATTTCATCCCCGAAATTAAGCACAAGGTTTTAAAAACAAGTTTTCTCAAATTCCAACAATATGTTAACTCAATAATAAACAACTTGACCCAACACCAGCCATTCCATCCCTCAACTAAGAGGCATGCCACAATATGCAAAACAAACATATATTTCAACCTGCATTAACACTATGCAATTTTCTTTCAATTTCAACAATGTTCAATATATTCAATATATACAATGTTCCATTAAACTTCCATTTCGAGGTAAGTTTCAAAATATTTCCATTAACCAAAACATTCTAAATGTTTTACAGCTTAAGACAAATATAAAAAGCTTTAAGGTTTGACAATATTACAAAATCTAACTACAAGATTACAAATCATTAAACATGTCCGGATATTTCTCGCGGACTTCCAACTCACGTTCCCATGTGGCTTCCTCCACCCCGTGATGTTTCCACAAAACTTTCACCAAAGGAATGGTCTTGCCTCGCAAGACTTGATCCCGCTTATCCAAGACCCTAACCGGTCTCTTTTCATACGAGACATCCTCATCAACTACTAAATCGGTCCAATCCAATACATGTGATGGATCCGGCTCATACTTCCGAAGCATACTCACATGAAATACGTCATGTACTCCGGATAACTGCGGCGGCATAGCTAAACGATAAGCAGTCTCACCAATCCTCTCAAGGATCTCAAAAGGACCAATGAATCGAGGGGACAACTTCCCGCTCTTCCCAAACCTCATCAATCCCCGTCTTGGTGATATCTTCAAAAAGACGTGATCACTCACCTCAAACACCAAAGGTCTTCTCCTACGGTCGGCGTAAGATTTCTGACGACTCTGGGCTGTAACAAGCCTTTTACGGATAAGCTCAACCTTCTCCGTCGTTTCCCTCACTAATTCCGGACCCAACAGAGGTGCATCACCCACCTCGGCCCAACAAACAGGAGACCTACACGGTCGGCCGTATAAGGCCTCAAACGGTGCCATACCGATACTAGACTGGAAGCTGTTGTTGTAGGCAAACTCCACCAAAGGCAAGTGCCTCTCCCACGACCCACCAAAGTCAAGAACACAACCCCGAAGCATATCCTCAAGGATCTGCATAGTACGCTCGGACTGCCCGTCAGTCTGAGGATGATAAGCTGTGCTAAAGGTCAACTTAGTGCCTAAGGCACTCTGCAAGCTCTGCCACAACCTGGCAGTAAAACGAGGATCTCTATCTGAAATGATCGTCACTGGAACCCCGTGTAACCTCACTCTGTCCCGAATATATAAATCGGCCAGATGATCAACTGAATCTTTAACACGCATAGGAATAAAATGCGCCGACTTAGTCAACCGGTCCACAACTACCCAAATAGCATCACTACCCCGTTGAGTCCTCGGAAGACCCACAACGAAGTCCATAGTGACATGTTCCCACTTCCACTCGGCAATAGGCAAGGGTTGCAACAAACCCGCTGGCCTCTGATGTTCGGCCTTCACCTGCTGACAAGTAAGGCACTTAGATACGAAAGCTGCCACATCTCTCTTCATACCCCGCCACCAAAACTGGCGACCCAAATCCCGATACATCTTAGTACCTCCCGGATGCATCGCAAGGCGTGAATGATGAAACTCTCGGAGTACCTCCTCTCGATGAGACTCCGGCACAAATAGACGGTCTCGGTATCTCACACTCAGGTCGGGATACACCGTCAAACCTTTCTCAACCTTCCCACCAGAAATCTTCTCACGGAGGGATTCTACCTCAGGGTCGCCCCTCTGAGCCTCTAACACTCGAGTCACAAGTGTAGGTTGCGCAACAACAGAAAACAAGGCCGCAGCCTCAACGGATTCGCCCAGAAGCAAATCAAACTCTCCAAGTGCACCTAACATCTCCCACTCTCGGATGGCTATACTAGCTATGTCACCAACAGGTTTCCTGCTAAGGGCGTCGGCCACCACATTGGCCTTTCCCGGATGATAATGCAATTCAAAGTCATAATCCTCTATGAACTCCATCCACCTCCTCTGCCTCAAGTTCAAGTCTTTCTGTGTAAACAAATATTTCAGACTTTTATGATCCGAGAATACCTCAAATCTCTCACCATAAAGATAATGCCTCCAAACCTTCAAGGCAAATATCACAGCTGCTAACTCTAGATCATGGGTAGGGTAATTCTGCTCGTGAATTTTCAACTGACGTGAACCATAGGCAACTACTTTCCCTTCTTGCATTAATACACAACCCAGACCCTCTCGTGAGGCATCACAATAGACTGCATAACCCAACCCTCTCTCTGGAATAATCAATACTGGAGCGGTAGTCAGTCTAACTTTCAACTCCTGAAACGACTTTTCACAAGTCTCACTCCATACAAATTTAACTCCCTTCCGAGTCAGTCTAGTCAACGGTGATGCTAACCTGGAGAAGTCTTTCACAAACCGACGGTAATACCCAGCTAACCCCAGGAAACTGCGGATCTCAAACACACTCTTAGGCTGTGCCCAATCTTGCACTGCCTCTACCTTGGATGTATCAACAGACACTCCTTCACCGGATACCACATGGCCTAAGAATTTGACTTCTCTCAGCCAGAACTCACACTTCCCAAACTTGGCATACAGCCTATGGGCTCTGAGTAACTCAAGCACCACCCTCAAGTGTGCCTCGTGCTCCTCCTCAGAAGGCGAATAGATAAGGATGTCGTCCACAAAAACGACTACAAACTGATCCAAGAATTCCCGGAAGATCCGGTTCATCAAGTCCATAAAGACTGCCGGTGCATTGGTGAGCCCGAATGGCATTACCAAAAACTCATAATGGCCATACCGCGTACGGAATGCCGTCTTCGGAATATCCTCTTCCCTGACCCTCAACTGGTGGTAACCCGATCTCAAGTCTATCTTCGAGAAACAACGGGAACCCTTCAACTGGTCAAACAGATCATCGATACGAGGCATAGGGTACTTATTCTTAACCGTAGCCCGATTCAATTTCCGATAATCTATGCAAAGTCTCAAAGCACCACCTTTCTTTTTAACAAAGAGGGCCGGTGCTCCCCACGGCGAAACACTAGGGCATATAAAACCCTTGTCTAGTAACTCCTGGAGTTGGATCTTCAACTCAACTAACTCGGCTGGGGCAAAACGATAAGGTGACATAGAAATCGGCGCCGTGCCGGGCATTAGGTCAATAGAGAATTCAATCTCTCGATGCGGTGGCAAACCAACAAGATCCTCGGGAAAGACGTCCGAATACTCACAAACCACCCTTGGCAACACAACCTGGGTCTCATCATCCTCACTAATCAAAAGGTTAGCAAGTAGCCCACTAAGCTCACTCCTTCCTCGTCGAACATACCCCAGTGGCAACACATCACCAACCCGGTCCCCCAGAAAATGAAAATACTCTCCGCTCACGGTACAACAAGTGACCCTCTGGCGGTAGCAATCAATAACTGCCCGGTATGACGATAACCAATCCATACCCAAAATAACATCAAAACCTCTCATAGGCATAACTACAAAAGAAAATGGAATTCTATGGTAATTAACCTCTATATCACAACCCCTAACACCGTGTTTCAAAATCAATTCACCCCCAAGAGGCGACACTACACAAATAGGAGATGCCAACTGTGCTAACTCCAACTCCAAAACAGATGCAAATGCAGCAGACACAAAGGAATGAGATGCACCCGTATCAATCAAAACATTAGCAACCGAGTTGCAAAACAAGAAAATACCTCTCACAACGGATGGAGCCGGTACAAGATCCTGCGCGGTAACAGCATACACGCGCCCAGATGACCTCTGATCAACCTGCTCACCCCTAGGAGCATAAGATTGCTGCACCGACTGAGACGATGTAGCCCCCTGATTAGCCCTCGAGGCCTGACCCGACTGAGCTGGCTGTTGACCCTGAATCTGCCTCAAACCAGATGCACCAGGTGTGCCACCCAACTGGGGGCAATACCTCTTCATATGCCCTGGCTGACCACACTGATAACACGAGAGTGGCTGACCTCTACCCTGACTCTGGCTCTGAGATCGAGCCGAAGAAGATGCTGCTCTCTGAACTCCTCCCCTCTGAGGACAAACTGGAGACTTGTGGCCCAACTGGCCACACTTGAAACAGGTAATGTCTCCCTGACTGCCTTTCCCCGAACTAGCACTCGGTACAGGAAAAGTCGATCTCGAAAAGCTACCATGAGACTGCTGGGGATTAAAACCCTTCTGTCTCCTACCATCACTCTGACTATCCTGACTCCTCTTGGAGCCCTTCTGCCCTTCCTCCTCCTCTTGCATCATGATCTCCATATGGGCTGCAGCATCAACCATACGCCCATAATCCCGAATCATAGTTCCCCCAACTCTCAGCTTGAGACCACGCCTCAACTTCCTCTCAAACTCAATACAACGGCGTTCCTCAGACGCCACCAATTCAGGTGCAAACCTGGATAAACTAGTAAATGCAGCCTCAAACTCGGCCACTGAAGAACTCGACTGCTTAAGCTGGCAGAACTGGTCTCTCAGCTTCTCCCTAACTGCTGGAGATAAGAACTTCTCCTGAAAAGCATTCACAAAAGCCTCCCATGTACCTCCTATACGCCCCTTAGTGAACTTCCACCACTGACCCGCATCCCCCTTCAACTGGAAAGATGCCAAGGTCACTTTCAACCCCTCGTCTTCGATGCCAAGCATCTCAAACGTCTTCGTTGTCTGTTCGAGCCATTCATCTGCCTTAAGTGGCTCTTTAGGATCACCCACAAATTCATCCGGATTGGACCGGAAGAACTCCCTCTTCAAAAAGGAAGGTCCTGCATCCACAATACCAGCCTGAGCTTGATTCTCAGCTCTGAGAATGCCTACTGACTCCCTGAATGCCCCCGCTATCTCTCGAGCTAAAGCGCCCAAAGCCTGCTGGCCTACTGGCTCGGCCACATTGGCCTGGCCAATTCCCTCCTGAACTATCGGAATCTCCTCTGGCACTGGCACCTCCTGCCTACCCGGCCTACCACGCCTACCGCGTCCTCGTCCTCGTCCTGACATCCTAATAAAGGAAACAAAGACATTAGCACATTAATAAATGTGCCAAAGCTAAACACTCGCGTCCTAATACAATGGACAACAATAATTCATTCCACGTAAGCACATAATCACATAAGCACCTACGAATTTCATTCCCGGATAATGATAGTCCCAATGCGTTACTATAGTTCCGGTTGGAAGCAGCAGTGATCAAATGCCTTTCCAACAAGACTACTAGAACTCAAGGGTCCAATCAACATCCTAGAAACTACATTCCATACCCACATAATCACATAAACATGTTATCATATAAGCATATAACGTTACACTAAGTCTCTATCAAACGAGACGAACCCATCATGATACCAATCACTTCCCACGTACCCAAAGTATTCAAACCCGGTACGCTCTGATACCAAGTTGTAACGCCCTCAAAATAAACCCATAATAACCATAACATTAACATGCATTTATAAAAGAAAATGAATCATTTGAGTTAGTCATCAGAGTATTCTTATTGACAGACTTTACTTGTAACATCCTGCAACATCAAAATAAATGCCCTAAGGGCTTACATCTTTCCAAGCTAACACTTGGACACAAAAAGGATGAGTACTAACTCATCTACAAGTTAAGCCCTAGGCTTGAATGTTTACATGAAATTCCAAAAATAACAAAATAAAACATATAACTAAAGACAAGTCTTCGACATCCCAAACATCAAATCTTTCCAGGCTAAGTCCGTGGAGGAAGCTTATTACCTGAACCTGAAAATGATGTTCCCATGAAGGGTGAGCCACAGCCCAGTAGAAAAATACTAAACCAAATATAAGCATTGAATAAAGCTATAGCATTCAATAGATGGTTAATCAAGATAATCAATTTTATTATTAAACAGTCTCGTAACACTAATGTCTAAGACACATGTCACTTTCCATTATTATCAACATGGCTCAGAACCTGGCCAAACTTACAACAATGAATTATATAACATAATCACATTACTTCCAATATCAACAAAACAAATGAGACTCATGCTCATATCAAAACACTTCATACTTCCCATTTGATACACATTTTAGTGCTGTATCAATAATCATGTAGAAACACTTCAATATAATAAGCACACATAAAAATGGTGCTAATGGAGTCCATCCCCTATCTCCTCCCAAACAAAAATCCGGTTTAGAGGTCCATCCCCTATCTTCCCCTAAACCGTGGAGTACATCCCCTATCTCCTCCCACACACAAAACAATGTATGCAAATGCAATGCTCAATCAATACACGTATTTTCTATATTAATGCAATAGTCAAAATTAATGACTTAACCAATGTGATTAGTTTCAGTTATTCCTAATCCACATGCAATGTCTACAACAATCATGACTATCCTCCACCGATAGCCCAAAACAGTTATTTCTAGACTGGAAATAAATATATCAACAATTTAATAGGTGAGTGATTTAAATCATCCAACTACACCATTTAATCAATAAATTCCCCAATTTCATGGGTTTAACCAAATTCCCCAATTTTCCTTAAATTAATTACTCCAATCAATTTAGCAATTTAACTAGGTTTTGTTCCCAAAATTATCAAAGTGTCCCCAACCTATCAAAATACCAAACTTAGAACAAAGCTTATAGAATAGAGTAGGAAATCCCTACCTTGAAGATCACAACTAAAATAGAGAAGATGGAGATGATGATCCAAAATCCAAAGTGCTCCAAATCCTCTCTTTTTCAGATTAAAAGAAAGATCTCGTGAAGCTCTACCTTTCTTCCAAAGGAACTAGGGTAGAAGACCACCGGAAATAGATCAAATCTAGGAGAGAAGGTAAGAGCAGAGAGAGAGACTCTCAAGGGGCGGTTTTTAAAAGTTAAGAGATGAAAAGGTAGGTCAAAAAGTGATCAGAAAAGTGAAATCACGGACTGATGTAGTCGACTCTACGCTCGAGCGTAAAAAGCCCCGCTCGAGCGTAAGACACAGAATCATGCTCGAGCGTGAAGAAAGCCGCTCGAGCGTCGATTGCACCCTTTCAGAAGTTTTGCAGGCGCTACGCCCGCTCGAGCGTCAAACTCCCCGCTCGAGCGGAGGAACAAAAACAAGGGATCACGCTCGAGCGTAAAAACTACCGCTCGAGCGGAAGAACTGCAGAGCAAAATACTGGGAGATGGAAAATCCCGCTCGAGCGTCAAAACTCCCGCTCGAGCGGAGAAGCAACAACGAAGGGCCCGCTCGAGCGTTAAAACCTCCGCTCGAGCGTGAAGGCCAAAATCTGGGCATCACCTAATGGCATCACTATCAACCAACCTGTAACAGACCCGCCCAACACAACCTATAATTCAAATACTAAGAGATTAAAGGACAACAACAACCAATAAGTAATGACAGGATCCACGGAACCTAAGTCCGGATACAATAATCTAAAGAGAAAAGACCGGGGTCGCTATAGTAGTGTCTCTGCAAGGGGTAAAAGGCCTATGGGTAGGAAAGCTGCAAAAGAATTATTTCGGAGAAATCAAGTCATTGAAATTGAAGTCCAAAAACTAAGCATACAATTGGACACATTTAACCAACACCTTGTTGAGAAAGAAAAGAAAAAAGAGGAAAGAGAAGAAAAAATGATTCAAGCACTACAGGAGATGAAAGAATTTGAGATAAGAGAACATGACTTTGGAATGAAAAAACATGACTTTGAGATGAAAAAGGAAGAACACATAATAATGACTACGGACATTTCTCATTTGGACCCTCAGATGAAAGCGTATTACACAATACGAAAAAATGAGATTTTCGCCAAGTGGTCCTCAAATGTGAGCAGCCCAAATTTTTATTTCCCCCTACCTCCTGATGAATAATTACGAGATAATGTATTTTTAAATTTTGCAATATCATTTAATTTTTGATGTATTTGTTAGTCTTTATTTGCAATGCCATTTTTTATTTTGTAATAAAATTTCATGTTTTTTTATTTTTATTTTTGAGTATTTTCTACAAAACAATGTAATATTATTTTGCAATGTATAATGATGACTAATTTTTAGTATAATTTAAATTTTTCAATAAAGTATAATGAAAAAAATAAATATATTTTTTCAAATGAAGGCAATAAAAAGATAAAATACAATAACTGACATTAAATGAAGATAATTTTATTATGATAAAAAGACATTAACTGACATTAAATGACATTAACTATCATTAAAAAGATAAAATACAAAGTTAATCTAACTCTCCAGCTCGGGACCACAAGTGTTAGTGTCCAGTGTAAGCACCGGCTTGGGCAGTTGGACATGTATCCCAACGCCGGTGCATACAATCCAAACTCCCTAACATTCTAGGAAACCCGCGTTGCTCTCCCTCTTTCAATAATCTGGCGACATCTGCTTCATTTGGGGATCTTCAGTAAACGACTTCATAGGTAGCAACAATTGATCTGGTAAAAAAATTCAAGGCGGCAATTGCAGTACTTTCACCGATTCTAATGTACTCGTCTACAGCATCAGTGGGCACGCCGTACTGTGGGATCCGAGGTGCTGCAGTCATCTTTTGTACACCGGATAATCCAGGAGCACCAGTGGCATCACGGGTTTGGATGAAGTACTCATTCACTTGTTAAATATCATGTAAGATACTAACAAACAATGACCGCCTCATTCGAAAACGTCTTCAGAAGTATTCTTCTAGATAGATAGGATTATCTACAAAATAATCTCTATAAATTTGTTCGTCGCCTTTGACCCTCTCACGATTAATGCATTGACGACCACTTGTGGAACTAACACATCTGGTTGGTTGGTTTAGGCTTAACATATGTATTCTTTGTTGTTACGCTGTGAACAGTTGCATCATGATAATATCATCATCAGATGATGAAGATTCATCAAAATCTCCATTGAATATGGTTTTAGTCAAATTGTTTATTGTAGGTGGATGGGTGAGTGGGTGAATATGAAAATTGTAGAAAATCTTCTAGGTGGGTGCAGAGAGTTTAGAAGATATGAAAATGATGGATAGGTGAATATGAAAATTGTAGAAAACCTTGTGTTATATTTATAGAGAAAATTATGGGTGGGTGAATGATGGATGGTTGTTGGGTGGGTGGATGAATAATGGGTGCTTATTGGGTGGGTAGATGAATAATGGATGGTTGTTGGGTGGGTAGTTGTTTGTAAATAAATGCTGGGTTAATAATGGATGGTTGTTGGTAGTTGGTGGTTGGTTGTTGGTGAATGAATGATGGTTGAATGATGGATGATTGTTGGTGGGTAATTGGTGATTGTTTATTTTTTATGTGTAGTTAAAAAAATTTATTAAATATATAGTGATATGTTTTTGGTAGGGTGAATTATATTTAATTTTTTTTTCCAATTTTTCAATTTTTTTTCATTTTTTATATTTGTCTAGTTGGAAATAATATAAATATATAATTTTTTCTTACAAACACGTAAAAAAATGTCACAAAAGACAAAAAATAAACAAAAATAAAATCACAAAAAAACCTATATCCAAACAACACCTACAAATTTTTCGATTCGCACCTATTCAGAAGCCCTCCAAACCCATCCGAACAGTCACCATGAAGCCTATAAATTCAGGCCCCCTATCCAGCATTTCATTCACTTGCTTTTTGCATACTTCTACATTTTTCTTTCTCTGGTTTTTGCGTGACAGTGCTAACATTCTGTTAGTCCCAATCTCGTAGTGTTGCGTTGTTGGGTGCAATCATTGCATCTTGAGAGGTTGACGTCATTGTTCTCAAGCACCATAGCAAGGACATAACGATCTTAAGGAAAGTGTATCCAACACACACCTAACTTTTTCTGTATTTCTACATCCTGTAAGTTCTATTTGTATTATTTAATTTGATTTACAATTTGCAGTCTTATGCTTGTTATATACTTTCACAAGAATTTCTTTTCTTATTTGTGGTTTTTGGAAATATTATTTTGTTACAAAATAATTTTCTGGTTTCCAAAAAATAATTTAGATTCTGAAATATTTTAGACTTTTATTGTATAAGTCATTATCTTATTTTTAAATATACACAGTTCACTAGTTTAATAAATAGTTTCCTACAAATTTGACTTAGATATTTGAATAAAGTGACACATTGTTGGATCTAAAAAGTAAGTCTACTTTTTTGGTCTGAATAGCAATACTAAAAATCTTATAAATATAACAGTTTCGTCTAGTTCTTTGAGCCTTAATCTTGAAACTAAACAATAATCAATAGTTCTTAATTACTTCAAACCAAAACCAAATTGATCTTGAAAAATCAGATCAAACCATACAATTCAGACCAGTCTAAATTGATTTATCAGTCAACTCCTTATTTCATGAGTATTCCTAATATATTTGGCATGAACCCGAACTCTTTCACATATTACATAATACCATTAGTTCTATTGATTTGATATGCAAATGCCATTTGTTGTTTTTTTCCATTAAAAAAAAACATAGAAGTAGATTTTTTTTATCAACTAATAAAATTCCTTAAAATAACAGTTCCTAAATCATTGATATCAATCTATATATATTTTTTTTTTAATAACTTGTACGAAGTTATTATTTTCTAAAGGTTTTTTCTTTGTTTTTTCTTTTTCGCTACACTAACCTTGACCCATCAAATAAAATTTGTAGCACATATGGACACGTCATTTGAACTTCACCCCCCAATTTAAGGTCATATCATGCTATGGTGTTACTATATAGAAGTATCTTATCAACGACCTTGAATGATAACATACATGCATATTTTTATGGTAATGAACTTCTTTCTCAAAGGAAATAATAATAATAGCCAGATATATCAAATCTTGATTCGGGTATGCAATTTTCTTCTCCTTCTCAAACTCGATATAGGGATTTTCTTACTCTTGTATATATGTTTTACCATGTTTATGTGGTATTTTGTTATATATGATTTTTTGAAAATTTGGGGCTTTGATATATATATATGCATATATGTGGCATAAAAACTAGGGCTTGCTCTTTTTGGTTTAAAATTTAAGAGATTTATCACTCAAATTGATAAATATTGTTTTGATTTCAAAGTTTGACATTAAAATCGAGAAAGCCTTAAATCTTGTTCAAACCCTAAAATGTGGAAATTGGGGGTTTTAGTTGACATGAGAAATGGATAATTTGTTTTGGAAACTTGGGTGTTGTTGAATTGTTTGATATGTTTTGTGATATTGGGAATTTTTGGAATAGTTATGAAAAATTTAGAATTATTGAAAATGTTGATTTAGTTATGCTCATGTATTGCCTTAGAGGAATACTATGATAAAAATAATTGTTTTTGGTAATCAGTGGATGAGTGCATTGTTTGCTATAGAAATGAATTGGGAACAAGGATAATCGAAATATTTTTCAATTCATGTATTGGATTGTCATATTCATGCTTTCATTCATGCATATCATGGAACATTTTTGAGAAATCAATGTTGTGACCTTTTGGATATCTTTTGAAGATTGTTGAATCATTAAAGTAAATAATGTGGTCAAATTTAGAATGTGTAGAAATGTTTGTAAATTGAATTAAGTTGGCTTGAAGTTCTCGGTGAAAGTTTGGGAACCCGCACGGAGTCAAATGTCCAATTGTCCTTCTGGTTAATAGTCAGAGAATGTAGAATTTTGGTAGTTCGGTATAGACTACTTGCAGACACTGCCTAGGGATTTTCCCATGTATTATTTACGATTTAATAATTTTTTATTGGAATTGGTGGACATTTGGAACATTTTTTATTGAACAATGAAAACCTTTTGAGCATGAAATGCCATTATTTGCATTCATGATCATTCTCATACTAATCTTATATACTTTTCTAATACTGTCTCTACTGGGCAATTGTGCTCATCCCTCAGTAGAAACCATTTTCAGGTGTCAGTGATATGTTTTTGCCTCGTTGAAGGGTTGGAGTTCATGGAGCCCGAAAGCTCATTTTTGTTGATTAATTGTAAAGCCTTGGCTTAATTGTTTGGGATAGAGTTTACTTTTTGTAACAAGGTATTCAAACCTTGAGATTTGTAACCTACGAAGGCATTTTATTTGGATATTTACATAATCTTGTAATTATATCAGATGTTATAGATTCAGGCCTTAAGAGTTATGAATGTTTAAAGGATGTGATTAATTTTGTAAGATTTCGACCTTATGAAATGGAATATATGAATTGGGGATTATTTTCTTTTATAATCATGTCTAACGTGGCTATCATATCACCTTTCGATATGTGTAATTATGAATGGAATTAAATTAAAGAAATGATCAATTATGAAATTTGAGGACGTTACAATTTGGTACAAGTGGATATATTAGATGATTTGATTTTGAACTTTAAAATAATGGGGGCTTAGAGAATCCCTCATTTTCTTCCTTTACTAGTTCATCCATAGGAAACTTAAACTCCTGGAAGGCGTAACGCAATGGACTCCATTTCTAATCAATGTGTACAAAGACATCTTTCTTGCCCAACTGGGGGAGGGTCAATATCACAGAGGCTTCTCCTCCTTAACTCCTTGTGGCCCATTACCTGCCTTTGCAATTTCCATTAAATCTCTTCTTTTGCAGATGTCATTGTTTGAGTGACCCCAACCAATAAGCTCTACTCAATGCACCAAGGTCTCCTCTCAAATCTTTGACCTATCTCTCAACTTGGCTCAATCATGCATCCACACTTACCTCCACACCCACATCCGACCTTCAACAATCAAACCAATCTACTAAGAAAACAATTACAAACATTTTAGACAAATTCTCCAATTACAACATGCATACAAATTAAGTTATATAACACACAAGATTACCTTCTGTTTTTTTAGTATTGTAGCTACTTCAACTTGGTTATTCTCTTTCTAATCTCTCTATCTCCCAAATCTACCAAACAAGGTGCATGTCGACTTGGAGATATAATAACAAAATCCATAGCAAGTATTACATGCTAGAGATAGAATATGAGATGGTTATGTAATGATTAGTAAGTTTTAAGTTCAAGAATGGACCAAATATATAAATACATAGTCATTTAGAGACATACTATGAGGAAAAATAAACAACCATGAATCCTTCGTTGTCTTTTGTCCTTGTACTTTTTCACACCATCAGTTAAAAAGTCTAGAACAAACTTCGACCAACTTAACTGATTTAAAGAGGACATATATTTGGAGGTATGGAAGAAACAATGACTTATAGACAACTCTGATGTGGGGCATAAAAGAGAACCTAGAATGTACAATACAAAGTTTCTCTTGGAATCCTCCTTGTCTGTTTTCATGTTGAACAATTCTTTCCTTAAAAGAGCTTAATGAAATATAACCATATTCATTAAACACCATACTTCTTGGACAACTCATTGATATCTGCATAGTCTCATTTTACATTTATAATTGACCCCTACATGAAAGCCCTAATTGTATTATGCTTCACTAACCAATTGATTTAACAATTTTTTTTTTCTATGGTGGCTGTAACAATTTTATTAACTCATGCACTGACTTGTGTGTAATCCGTGGCAATGTTTACGTGCACTTAGAAAAAACAAATTGAGAAGCACAATGCATAATTGGTCACAAATGAACACTACAACAGTTTAAATGGAATTCAAATATCATACAATAAACCATTTTTGGGGGTAAAATTTACCCCCTTATGATTTGAGACCAAAGCACTATAGCTCCTTATAATAAATAATTAAGGATTTATAATTAATTGTGATCTAAAATATAAATAAATTAAAATTAGACTAAAAAATTAGGAAATAATTAAGGATTTCGGATTAAATGTGATTCAAAATATAATTAAATTAAAAAGTTAGGAATTACAATAAATAATTAAGAATTTATAATTAATCGTGATTTAATTGAAATAATGTAACATCCCGAAATAATAAAGGTAGATACATTCGTAACCCGCAGCAGATACCTATATAATGCATCATAGATAAGATTAAATCATTCATCAAAGACAACATTACCAGAACATTCTCTCTTTCATTAATTCCTTTAATGTAGTACAAAGGTAACATCACATGCATTAATATATTGATTAACCCTAAGTTATGAATCTATAGCATGTGAAGAATATATAAAAAACAAGAAAAGAAATGAGAAGTTCATGCCCTAATGGCTACATATTTCCAAGACAATGCTTGGTTACAACAAAGTGGGTCAAGCCCAATACAAGTAAAAACCCTACGCTTGTACAAAAGATATTTACAACACAAAAATAAATGAGCCTTCTGCTCCGAGATCCTCCCAAGCCAAGTCCTTGGCGGAGACATACTATCAGCACCTGAAAATTAGTTTCCACATAGGGTGAGCTTAAAGCTCAGTAGAGATTAATTTAATATACTGTATGATGCTTAACAAGGTCATATGGTGAATGCACATGAAAGTCATTTACCAAAACAATGCATTTTCCTTCTCAAACAATGCAATGCTATGTTCATAACCCAATTCATAAACTTTTACTTTCAAAATAGAGAACGGGGTAGTGGATACTCATACTGGGAATCACTAGGTACGTGCCAGTAGCCTATATAAGCACTACCAAAACAATTTTATTGGTATCAACTGGAAGGATCGACACTTAACTGCGTAGGTTTCTGGACTTTCACCATGGACACGCAAGCCAACATAATATAAACCACAACCACTCTCTAACCAGATTTTCCAAGGTATTCACTCATTTTTCTTAAAATAATATATTTTTAATATATAAACATGAAAAGAAAACAATGTTCAAATACAGTGATGAGGAACATCTAATAAATCCTAAGCTACACCTTCAACTCATGCAACTCAGCAGGTGCAAACCTATACAATGCCATGGAAATTAGAGCCATACTTGGCACTAAATCGACAAATAACTCAATCTCTCTATGTAGTGATAAGTCAATAAGATCCTCCAAAAAGACATCCGGATACTCCCGAAACCACCCTCGGTAAGTCACCTCAAACCGTACTAGCCTCATCAGCTACCGTGATGGCAAAAAGGAAACTTAACTCTCTTCAACCCTTAAGGTCATACAATGGAGGAATAAAATTATCACCCTAGTCACACAAGAAGTAGAAGGAATCTCCGGATGGTGTACACACAGACATCCTCCTATAAATAGGTCAACCAATCCATACCTAGAATCACATTAAATGTATGCATTTTAAGGACAATAAAATCAAAGGAGAGTCGATGATCTGCGACCTCGATCTCACAAGAGCAGCATATTCAACCCAATGCTACCTTATTCCTAACCGGTATCTCAACAAACAGAGGAGACTCTAACAAATCAAACTCTAACCCCAAAGTAAATGTAAAAAATGATGATATAAAAGAATGAGATGCACCCATATTAATTAACACATTGGCTAGTAAATTGAATAGCAAAAAGCTACCTCTCACAACGGGAGGTAACGGTAACTGCTTCGGCATGGTAATAGCATACACACGCTCTAGATGCCTCTAATCCACCTACTCACCCCTCGGAGTATAGGCCTAATGCATAGATTGAGCCGAAATGGCTCCCTGATTGATCCTCAAGGACTGAGCTGACTGTGCTAGCTGATAGCTCTGAGTCTGCCTCGAACCAAATACACTAGACTGAGGGAAAAACCTCCTCAAGTGCTAGATCTATCCACACTAATAATAGGTAGTCGGCTAACCTCTCCCTTGGCTCTAGCTGGCTCTGGCTCTAAGAACGAGCCGAAGACTGTGCCGGTTGTTGCCCTTCTCCTCTCTGCGGGAAAGCTAGAGACTTGTGGCCTAACTGATCACACCTAAAGCACGTAAACCCACCCTGATTGCCTCTTCCCGAACCAGAACCCGAAACGAAAAAGCGGATCTAAACTGCAAAGCCTGGGACTACTACAGGATAGAACCCCTCTACCATTTGTTGTCCTTCATATCTCCTTGAGACTTCTGCCCTCTCTGCTTGGAGCCTCTCATCCATTCCTCCTTGGTATGGATCACAACCTCTAGATGAGTCGCCGACTCTACCAAACAACCATAATCTCGAAACATAGACTCGATAACCTTGGAACGGAGTCCAGTCCTCAACCTCTTCTCGAACTCAATACAACAATGTTCTTCTGTCGCCATGAGTTCCAATGCAAACCTTGAAAGGCTGATAAAGGCAGCCTCAAACTCAGCCACCGATGTGCTCAACTTCTTGAATTTCAAAAATTGCTCTCTCAACTTCTCTTTTGCTGTCAGTGGTAGAAACTTGTCCTTGAAGGCATTAATAAAAGCCTCCCAAGTCACCCCGATACGGCCCTTTGCAAACTTCCACCATTGACTCACATCGCCTTTAAGTTGAAAAGATACCAAGGTCACTCTCAAACCATCGTCTTCAATGCCAAGCATCTCAAACGCCTTCACCATCTGCTCAAGTCACTCGTTGGCCTTCAGTGGCTCCTTTGGATTACCTAAAAATTCGTTCGGATTCGACCGGAAGAACTCCCTCTTTAAAAAAGACGGCCATGTCTCTACAACATCGGCCTAGACAATGTCCATGGATTCTTGTAACACTCCTGCCATTTCTCAAGCCAAAACTCCCATGGATTGTTAGCCCACAGGCTCGGCCACATTTGTCTGGCCAACTCTCTCCTCATGGGTGGGAATTTCATCTTGAATTGGCACTTCCTGACGTCTAGGCCTACCACGCCTACCACCACCACGTCCACGTCCTGACATACTAATAAAGGTAACACAAAAAATTTAGCACATTCACAAATGAGCCATAACTAATTCACACATGCCTTAATATAATGGACAACACGATAATTCACTCTACATAAACACTGAATCACGTATTTACAAACAAATTTCCTTTTTAGATAATAACCGGTCCACGACATCAGCAGAGTTCTAGTTAGAATTAGAAGTGATCAAGTGCCTTTTTAACGGGACTTCTAGAAATTCGTAGACACAATCAATATCTTAGAAACTAAATCACATATTCTTTCAATCACATAAGTATGTTATCACATAGCATACCAGGTATACATCTATTACTAGTTAGTCATTGTGGTAATAACCACGTCCCACGATCCCAAAGTATTTGAACTCGGTACGCTCTTATACCAAGTTATAATGTCATGAAATAATAACGATAGACACATTCATAACCCTCAACAGATGCCCATATAATACATCACAAATATATGGAAGCTCATAAGATTAAATCATTCATCAAAGACATCATTACCAGAACATTCTCTCTTCAGTAATACCTTTAATGTAGTACAAAGATAACGTCACATGCACTAATACATTCATTAACTCTAAGATATGAATCTATAGCATGTGACAAATATACATAGAATAAAAAAAAGAAATGAGAAGAAAATATTTCTAAGACAATGCTTGGTTACAACAAAGTGAGTCAAGCCTAATACAAATAAAACCCCTAGGCTTGTACAAAAGATATTTACAACACAAAAATAAATGAGATTTCAACTCCTAGATCCTCTCAAGCTAAGTCCTTGGCAGAGGCATACCATCAGCACTTGAAAGTTGGTTTCCACATAGAGTGAGCTAAAGCCCAATAGAGATTAATTTAATATAATGTATGATGCTTAACAAGGTTATATGGTGAATGCACATGAATGTCATTTACCAAAACGATGCATTTTCCTTCTCAAACTACAATGCCATGTTTATACTTCAATTCATAAACCATTACTTTCAAAATAGAAAATAGGGCAGTAGATACAAATACTGAAAATCTCTAGGTATGTGTCTTCCTGTAGGTTATACGAGTACTACCAAAGTCATTTTACCGGTACTAACCGGAATGATCGGTACTTAACCGCACAGGTTTCTGGACTTTCACCATTGACACACAGATCAACATAATATAAACCACAACCACACCCCCTAACTAGATTCTCTAAGGTATTCACCCATTTTTTTCTCAAAATAATACATTTTCAATGTATAAACATGAAAACAATGTTCAAATACAATGCATGAGTAAATGGTTTCAATTAATGTAGTTCTCATGCAATTTCTACAACAATCAATGATATCCTCTACCAATAGCCAAACCAGATATCTCTATTCAAAAGATAAATTCAGGAGATTGATATAAAGATAAAATTTCAATACTTGAAGTAACAATACATGTTCAACTCCACTTCCAACCCAACAGATATTATTACAATATCACTTCAAATCTCAACAATTCCCTTGTCATTTATTCAAATCATAAATGCTCAAAGATTTCCAAACACCCCCAAATAGATATTCTTTCCAACATTTCACATTTTAAAAGCAACTTCCCAAATTTCCAATACCAAACCATTCCAATATCATTTCCAAGAAAACCCTTCTTTCATAATCCCAAATCCAAACCCAAATCAAACCAAATCCAACCCAAATCAACCCTAATACATTACTCTACTCAAGAGATCATAACGAAGCTAAGAATCAGGCAGAAATGTTAAAGAAATCCCTACCTCAATAGTAGAAATAAAAGAAAGAATGAACCCAAATCAACGGAGGTGGATCTTGAACTTTTCTAGATCAAAATGATTACCTTCTCGCACTCTATCTTTTATCCCAAAGCACATAAACAACGAGATTCACAGATAAGAGTGTAGAGAAAGATTTGTACAAGAACTAGAGAGAGAAAAGAAAAATGGGTCTGGAGACCTTTTAGAGAGAGAGATCAGAAAACTGATAAAAAGATCTTTTCCCTATAGTTTTATATGCACAGACCACTCAAGTGACCAAAACATTGCTCAAACGTTAGACACAACACGATGCTTGAGTGACCAAAACATGGCTCGAGCGAAGGAACCGAACTCCTAAAACATCAACCCTACAAAATAGATTGCCCGAGTGAACAAAAAACTGCTCAAGCAAATAATAACCCACTTTGGAAGTTCAGACTGCAAAGATCACTCGAGCGAAGAAAAGACTACTTGATTGAAGAATGGCATACTCCTAGAAATTCAGTCTACAAACACAAATTTTGGGAAAAACAAAAGACCACTCGAATGAACAAAAGACAACTTGAGCGAACCTAAGAATAAACAGACAGAATTCCCCTTGAAATACTAAATCTCAACCTATTCCAAACAAAACCAAAACTCTCCAAACAACCACTCCCAATCAACAATAAGACCAAAAGGAATATAAACAACTATAATAAATACCAGACTCCAAATCAAAAAGTATAAAAAGGTCGGGTTCTAACTCGAGCCGCTATAAATAATGTTAGAAATTATAAATTATGTGTATGAAAGAAGAAAGTGAAATAAAATAACAAAAAAAAAAAAAAAAAATAGGGTCTGAGGGGTATTAGTTGATTGTCGTAAATCAATCTTCCCGTAAAGGTTTTTAAATGTATATAGCGGTAGAGTATGGGTATCATATCCACAGGGACAATTGTGTAATTCTACCTATTTCAATTATTAATTCCCAAATTAGTTTGTTGAACTGGATTGTTTGTTGAGATCGATAATGAAACCCTAATTAAATAAGCTAGAGAAATTCAAGTTACAGAATATGAAATGATAACTTAGGAATTTGAATCCATCACTAGTTCTGTACTTCTCATCTTAGATTACACAAATGATTGGTTGGAATAGGCCAATTTCTCAACTACAAGTTGGAAATGAAAAGGGTTATTTTCACTAAGACTCCCTAAACTATTGAGAAGTATCATTTTGCCCTATAACTATAAAAGTGTACAAATGGACTCCATAAACTATTAGTGTGTTTCACTTTGACCTCTTCTGTCAGGGGGTCCATTGGTACACTTTTGTTAAGGGGGCAAAGTGATACTTCTCAAAAGTTTAAGAGGTTCATTTGTGCGTTTTTATAGTGTATGAAGTCTCTGTGTAAATATCCAAATTAAAAAGGACAGTAATGTTGTGTTCAAAGCAAGAGTATGACCTATCTCAACCAGTACAGATTGCCCACTCTAAACTAAGATTCGTGACACAATCCATCTAGTGAGAGCACAACCTATCTCAAGTTCCCAACACAACAACAATGAAAACTAAAGTAAAACATTCATTTGTAATCACATAAATTGAATAAGGAGAAAAGATAGAAACAAGTCATTTAACAACTCAAAAGTTTTACAATTGATTCTAGTCAAATGATTCAATATAAAGTTCTCAAGGTGAAAATCCGATTACTTGACTAGGGTTTCATCGAAACCCTGAGTATGGTGTTTAGCCACTCATGGAGATAAGAATGAGTGACAAGGAAATATGGAGGAGATGGTGAACCCTTAGTTGTGCAAGGTTTGTTTCACCTCTAGCCCTAGTTCCCTCATTCCAACCAAAAGAATCAGAACTCATTTCCTTTATTTTCTTTTTATTTTTATACTAGAGTTCCTCTAGGTCATTTCTCATTTCTACGTGTTGCTCGTGCGGGAAAAATTCTCTGCATGAGCAAAGCTTTGACAATATCCTTTTGGGCACTAGGCACTCATGCGGTGGAGATGGTTGCATGTGCGGAAGCTCAATAGTGCTCTACTAGTTGTCATGCGTTTGTTGATCGTACCGAGAGAATCTGTGGTTTCTTTCTCTTTAGTTCCATTACTTTTTAACCATTTTATCCGGAACAAGCTATCACACCTGCACACACACATAACACATAATATCTGCCTAGTAAACGTATCTCAAGGACTATAAATGAAAACTAGATGGCCTCAATGTGGTACTTTTCGACCCCGATCACACCCCCAACCTACATTTTGTTAGTCCTCGATTAAAGCCAAAAGATTAATAAATAAATAAATAAAATAAAATAAGAGTAAAACTAGCTAAGCCACTTTTGTAGGACTCATGATTGCATTTATCATATGCAACAAGCCTTTTGAACCACAAGGTTATCCTCGTAAAAGAGTGTAGTCTCATAGAGATTTCCAGAGATGATACCCATAAACATCAAAATAAACTTAACGACAACAAATTGCATCACTCCTCCCGAAATCAACTATTTGTCATATTTAGTGTTTAGTTAAAACATGATGGTTCATTAAGAAAACAATGGACAAGCATGAAATGGTCAACTAACTGAACGCCTCATTTCCATATCGCAAAAATCAAGTTCCATGTATTTGTAACTACTAGAAAAACATATTATCAGTGCCCTTAGTGCCCCAAGGTGGTCATAACACTGCTGACTAGTCTCTCGATAAGCATAAAAGTCGCCTTGCATGGAAGCAATCAACTGCTGGTACTCAACCTAACAAGCCTGCATCTGCTCAAAAGCTAGCTAGGAGGAATTCTGATAAGCCTGGTAGTTAGTTCGAAGGTTGATAACTTACTGGTTGAATAGTGGCATGTCTAGTCAAAATAGCCATCACAGGAAATAAAACTTTTGCGACTAAAAATTTAGTTGCATAAAATGCATTTTTGGTTGCTAAAACCATTGCAAATTTGGCCACTGATTTGTGGTCGACAATTCTTTTCCATGACTAAAAAATATCATTTGTCGACAAAAACCTGTATTTGATGGCTATAATTTTGGTTAGTAAGATATATCTATTGTGACTAAAATGTTTTTGTAGCTGAAATATTTGGTTGCTAAAAGTGATGGTTTCTCGACCAACAATTTGGTCACAAAAAGTGATGGTTTCCCAACTAACCATTTAGTCACCAAAAGTGTTGTTTCCCTTGCCAACAATTTGGTCACAAAGAGTGGTTTCCTAACTAACCATCTGGTTGCCAAAAGTTAGGTTTTCCCAACCAACAATTTGGTTGCAAAAAGTGATTGATGTTTCCCAGGAAAACCATTCAGTTGCCAAAGGTTCTTTTTCCCTGACCAACAATTTGGTCTCCAAATGTGAGCTTTTTGCCCTACCAAAATTTTGATCTTCAAAACTAAGCATTTGGTCGGGAAAACCCCAACCAAATTTTGTAACTAATTAAATTTCATAAAATCAAAATTGGAAAACAAATTGTTTTAATAACATTAAACCTGTAATATATGATAATAACTATCCATTAGTTGAATATTCAATAACCTGTAATTTGCAACATACATTCAATTCAATAAATTCATTCAATAACCCATAAGCAATATATTATGTCTCAATTCATCAATTATATATTAATTTTCCATCCACAACTAAATCCAAGCTATATAATTATTCAATTCAAAACATTTTATTTTAACTAATAGTTGATCACATACATCCAACATAAGTTTTTTTTTTTTTTTTTGGGAAGATATTAGCTTGTTAGTAAAGTTAAATTACAACTAAATGGGTCACTGTTGCTCGAACCCCTGACCTTTCCCTCACCACACCCTAAGGTGTGGCTACAAGACCATTGGGTCAAACCCAGGGTCTACCAAACATAACAAGTTAATAACATGAAAAGTGGTCTATCCAAAATGTTATCCATACACATCTATTCAAAACTATAATAAGTGCCAACTAGTCTTGTCAAATTCAACTCCGTGCACAAGTTCATCAATCTTCAATCTATATAAAAGAAAAATGAAAAAGTGTCATGTAATCTACATATCAAAATATTTGCACAATAAAAAAAAGTACATGGGATCGATAAAAAATAAGTGTCATGGATCCTTTTGGCGTAGCAAAAATTTGATGTACAAATGAAAAGAAAATCATGATCTAAAAAGAGCTGAAGATCTCAGAGGTAGACGTAAATTTCCAACTGAAAAAACTAGAACACTATTTGGATATACTAGGAATCACATAAAAAATAAATACAAACACTTCCATGCCTTTAAAGGGCTGTCTACAAGAAACAATTCCGAGTGCATTTCAAATAGATTCACCACCATTAACAATAATAAAAGCTAGCGCTTCCATGCCTTTCAAGGGCTATCTACATTGAATTATTCCAAGTTCATTTCAAGCGCCACAAAAAGAAGCAAAAGCGCCGAGTGATGCCTCAAAAATGCAGCACAGAAGAAAGGGTGAAGCCTCAGAAATGTAGGATAAATAAAAAGATAATGCCCAAGCAAGGCAAAGTAGAAAAAAGGGTAAAGCCTTTGAAACACATCAAAGATGAGAAGATATCGCTTAAGAACAACATGGAAGGAGCAAATAATGGCTGCAAAATTATATGAGAATGCAGAATTGAAAGAGTGAGAGAGACCTTCAGAGACTTGTGACTTCAGACACAACACCAAAAGTCAGTCGTGACTTCAGCGAAGATAGAGAGGGCTATCACGACGCTAGAGAAGACTGTCATGACCCAGCAAGACCTTCGTGGCTTCGAAGAAGACCAGAGAAGACTTCAAGCAGCAAGCGGAGGCCAAACCTAGGGTTTTCGGACGTGGCTCTGATACCATGTAAGCTTTCTATATTTCTGTATATTTCAATTGTATATTTGATTACAAGAGAACCCTACATTATATAGCCCTAATGCTGAAACCAAAAAAGAAAAATACAATCACGCCTATACACATACACAATTACACCTATAAAATGTACAATCACAATATATAGAATAAACACATATATTCTCACACTCCTCACGAAGTATCTCCACCTCGGATATTGCATTTTCTCCTCATCTGCTTGTGATGCAGCATTTGACCCAAAATAAGAGGAAGAGGGCTTTGGTCTGACCCCAAATCCTCTTAAGTATCCCTTCTTCTTCCCAAGCACCGTTCTTGATATATCATCTTGCATCATCGGCGTTCCAAACTAGGAAGAGTCGTCCCGCACTGTCGTCATCTCTTCATGTCGTTGTAATATATATATATATATATATATTGTTAATATAAGTCAAACACAATAATTACTATAAGTGTCTAGATGTTAAATACTTGCATGTAAATCACAACATATAAGACCAATCCAATCTTTTTTTCTTCTTGATTGTATGAGTCGTCTTGTAGAAATCACAGAAATCTAGCAACGTTCCACCATTCTTCTTCACCTGTGAAATGCCAAACACCGAGATTAACAACCCTTGATTATTATGATAACATATTTAATTATGCGCTTAAAATTAATAAAATCAATGAAATACATCTCACTACAATGCTCATTGGCACCGGAAAAGACCGAGATCCACTAGTGTGAGTGTAAGGTAGCTTGCTCTTGTTAAGTTTGTTAGTGTCGTAGTGACTTTATATAAACAAATTAAATATTTGTTACATATAATTATAATAAATTAATATTTTTTAAATAAATTATAACATACCTTGTTTTTGGGATCCGACCATACATGATCAATCAAATAATTCAAACAATCTAGGCTCACTCCTTTATATGAACGAGTATTGGGGTTATGCAATGAATAGCACTTCCTTCCCGCAACACTCAGAGCTAGTGAATTGTTCTCATAATCATCCCCAATTTCAAACTTATCCTACAATCAAAATAAATTAAATTATAGCATCACTACATAAGATGCAATGATAACAATTTAATTAAATCATACCCAGATAATTTGTACAATAGCGGCTTTAGTCGCTGCATCAGCAACTGTCCAACTGCTAACGCTAGAAGTCATCAAATGGCCCATGGACAAAAACCCGATATTACCCAACCCGTCCCACTTGTCCCATGGCTCGTCCTAGCCTGCTTGAGTGCCAAGCCCATCCCATCCCAACCCAACCCAACCCATAAAAGATGATTTAGGGTTTTGGACAAAAGTTTGTAACCCAAGCCCACCCATGAACTCGGCCCGTAAGAGCCTGCATGGGTAAGCCCAGCCTAACCATCCCATCAGCCCAACTAACTATCCCGTCAATTTTTTTTTTTTTTTAATATGTATCCAAAAAAATTAAAACCATTCAATTCAAATTTAATTCATTAAAATACATTAATAACTATATATATATGTATGTATTATATGGGGTTTTAGGATTTGAACGGAACAAAAAAATAGCAACAACTAATCATATCCCTCTTTTTCTCTTTGCAAAGCGTGAAGTTTGGTTAACTTAAAGGGTTCATTTTTGACAGTCTGAGATAGGTAGCACATGATCAAATTCAAGGTAGGAAAGGCCAACCTAGTTAGGTTTTCTAGCCTTGATGCTAGTTCTTCCACTTTTTTTTACTCCGCTTGTAGGCATTATAAATAAAATTACATTTTGTTGCTTGGTTGTTTTTTGATTGTATGAGATGTAAAAAGGTAAAAAGAAATGAAAATACTTGAATTATGTTGGAAAGTAAAAAAGAAAAATGAACCCTGCATGGGTAAGCCCAGCCTGACCATCCCATCAGCCCGACTAAGTATCCCGTCAAATTTTTTTTTTTTTTAATATGTATTCAAAAAAATTAACGCCATTCAATTCAAATTTAATACA
The DNA here is from genome assembly GCF_055761805.1 of Camellia sinensis. NCBI lineage: Eukaryota > Viridiplantae > Streptophyta > Magnoliopsida > Ericales > Theaceae > Camellia > Camellia sinensis. Next base: position 93,664,443 of record NC_138965.1, read on the forward strand.
TTAAAATACATTAATAACTATATATATATATATATATGTGTGTGTGTGTGTATGTATTATATGGGGTTTTAGGATTTGAATGGAACAAAAAAATAGCAACAACTAATCATATCCCTCTTTTTCTCTTTGCAAAGCGTGAAGTTTGGTTAACTTAAAGGGTTCATTTTTTAGAGTCTGAGACAGGTAGCACATGATCAAATTCAAGGTAGGAAAGGCCAACCTAGTTAGGTTTTCTAGCCTTGATGCTAGTCCTTCCACTTTTTTTTACTCCACTTGTAGGCATTATAAATAAAATTACATTATGTTGCTTTATTGTTTTTTGATTGTATGAGATGTAAAAAGGTAAAAAGAAATGAAAATACTTGAATTATGTTAGAAAGTAAAAAAGAAAAATAACTAATGAAAATATAAAAAAATATGTGAATGAAAAATGTGAATGAAAAATGTGTACAACTTAATAATATAAGTCTAATGGAAAATGTGTAGCCCAGTTCAATTTGATTTTGACCCGTAAGATTTTGGCTTATAGGTGGGATGTGATTTTAGTTTTTTAAACAAGCTCGACCCATACCAACCTGTTGACTGGTCAAAGCCTGAAAAACCCAAGTAATATATGGGATTTGGACACAATAGGGTGAGCATGGCCCGTCCCCTCACTAAAATATTTTTTTAGTCGCCAAAAGTAAGATTTTAGTTGCCGAAAAATTTTCCCAACTAAATAATTTGGTCGCCGGATTTGTCGCGGGAAGATTGACGAGGAAAGTATTGGCAACAAAAAAATATTTAGTCGCCAAATGTCCTATTTTTGTCAACTAATTTGTTAATAGCCAAAAGTAAAGGTATTGGCAACAAAACTAATACTTAGTCGCCAAAAGCTACTAATTTAATTTATATCACATTTTCAACTACTAAAATTTTTGTCGCCAAACTTCAAGCATCTAGGGCGACCAAAGTTTTAGTCGCCAATATATATATATATATATATATTTTTCATCTAACTTTTTTTGGCTACAAAATGTTTAGTCGCTGAAAGTTCGATTTGGTGTTTAGCTACTAATAGTTTAATCGCCTAAAATCTACGTTTTATAGCTACCAAAGTTTTAATCGCCTATAATATAATTTTATGTTTTGGGCGACTAAATATTTAGTCGCCAAAAGATTTAATTTTTTTTCAACTACCAACTATTTAGTCGCTGAAAATATTTAACTCCATTTTTAGCTACCAATTGTTTAGTCGCCAAAAACATCATTGTATGTTTTTTTTTTTTCATTTTAATTAATTTGTCCACAACCTGTATGTATCTACCACAACCTGTAACAAGTATAAAAAGAAGACTATATATACATATATATATATATATATATTATCACCCATTCCATAGTGCATATTTTACTTACAACCATCAAACAAAAAAGAATAATTTATAATGTCAACTTCTATAAAAACCAAGTATATATTCCAATTGGAAATAATAAGTTCATACATAAGAAATAAGCATACCAAAACAATGTCCTCCATACAAAAAAATATATTTACTACCATGCAAAATGACCATTTGGCATGGTACAAATTATCATTGTAATCTGTACCACGACAAAAGATAATCTATATACCACGACAATAAATATAAGTTTCATGTCAAAAGTATTACGTGCCACAGCAAAAGTTATATATACGATTCATCCAAATACCACCCAGAAAGCAGAGGACGACAAAAAAGCAGGACTGTTCAAAAGTGTAAATTATCCTCCGTACACAAAAATGAAAGATCCACATGTCTATGCTAAAAGCCATCTACAAAACAAAAATTGCACCCATTAGTTCATATAGCATTTGAACATAATTTCCATGCCAAAAAAGTCCATTGGCATCTAAATAACGCAAAGTGCACAGGAGTAAAAATCCATTGGCATCTAAAAAATGACAATCAATGTAAGGTCAACAGTAATGAGAAAAAAATTAGCCCCTAAAAAATGACAATCAATGTAAGGTTGTGCAACATATGCAGTAGTAATGACATAAAATTACTTTATAAAACTTGGCAATGCTTATTTGTCAAACTACAAGATGATTGAAGGTCAACATTAAGGTTAAATCGGGCCTACTCTTCAGTTTGGTTCTTTACAACCCTGTTTGGTTGTCACATTTGGCAAAAATATCATGTTGTTGGGTAAATGTTTCACTGTACTGAGAGATCATTGAAATGGTTTTGACTATTGCATATAAGCTGTGACAATTCAATAAATTAGGCTAGTCAATCCAAACCACCTAGAATCTTATAAATGGACCCATCTATATGATCATTCTCATTGTTGAGCGTTTTCAGGGGCTACTTTGCATTTTTAGCCCCGAACAACCTTTTTCGACTAAGTTTACGGCGTTTTTCACTCCAACTCCCAACCTACGTGTGCTAATTATACCCCGTCTATCCCCACAGGTCCTATTTGTGAAGAGGAAGCTACCCGTTACATCCATAGAGTGGTTCAGGGGCTGCGTTGCATTTTTGCCCCCGAACAGCCTTTTTCGACTAAGTTTATGGGGTAAATCACTCTAACTATCAAATTATGTGTGCTAATTACATCCCGTCTATCTCCACAGGTCCTATTTGTCACAAGAAAGGTACCCGTTACATCCATAGAGTGGTACAGGTGCTGCGTTGCATTTTCGCCCCCGAACGGCCTTTTTCGACTAAGTTTTCGGGGTAAATCACTCCAACTCCCAAACTACGTGTGCTAATTACATCCCATCTATCCCCACAGGTCCTATTTGTCACGAGGAAGCTACCCGTTACATCCATAAAGTAGTTCGGGGGCTGCGTTGCATTTTTGTCCCCGAACCGCCTTTTTCGACTAAGTTTACGGGGTAAATCACTCCAACTCCCAAACTACGTGTGCTAATTATATCTCGTCTATCCCCACAGGTCCTATTTGTCATGAGGAAGCTACCCATTACATCCATAGAGTGGTTCAGGGGCTGCGCTGCATTTTCGCCCCCAAACTACCTTTTTCGACTAAGTTTATGGGGTAAATCACTCCAACTCCCAAACTACGTGTGCTAATTACATCCCGTCTGTCCCCACAAGCCCTATTTGTCACGAGGAAGCTACCCGTTACATCCATGGAGTGGTTCGGGGGCTGCGTTGCATTTTTGCCCCTGAACAGCCTTTTTCGACTAGGTTTACGGGGTAAATCACTCCAACTCCCAGACTTATATGCACCTCAACCTTGGAAACTCATAGGATTTATTATTCGAAATCTCAACAAATTTGATAATTCAATACAAACAATCCAAACCTCAACAGTTTGATGAACACAAAATCAAATTTTGCTGCGGCAGCCACAGTAACAAAAGCCAAAACCAAAAAAAGTAACAAAAGTGTATCAATACTTAACCTCCATTTGCTTGGGGTCCAAATCATAGTCAATTGGATTCATACTCTTGACAAAATAAATAAAAAAACACAAATTCACATTGAGCTTATAAAACATTTCAATGACACTAAAATAATGATCACAAATAGTTTTGATAATCTCAAAGTTAATGGCAATTCTCTTACTTGATCCTCATTTAGCATAAATACAATAAAATATGCAGTTTATTGCAGTGACAAAATCCAAACTCATAAGCCAAAGAGTTCACAAAGTTAATGGCAATTCTCTTACTTGATCCTCATTTAGCATAAATACAAGAAAACATTAAAAATTCAGCCATGAGGGGATCTCATAAATCAATGTTCAAGGCATTTTTTCGAATGAAATTTTGCAGTTTATTGCAGTCACACAATCCAAACTCATAAGCAAAAGAGTTCACAAAATTCTCTAGAACTGTAGACAATTAGGAATCCAAAAAAATTATTAAAACAGCAGCTCTATGGTTTTTGTCATAAACCAACCACAAAAAAAATACAACAGAGTATTTTTTGTGGTTAAAATAAATGAGCCTGACTTCCTAAAGACATTAAAATAAAAAGTTATCGATCAAGCTGGTAGGGTGTTAATTTCTCATTTTGAAGTTTAGGAGTTATTTTTATCTTTTTCGTAGTTCAAAACTCCATATGTGGTTGTCATGAAACTATATCAATATGATTTCTAAAGAGATCAAGAAAAAAGTTAAAACATCAAGCTTAATTTTGTTATCAAAATCAACAGTGGTGCCACATAAGTTTCGGGGTCACAAAGCACAAATAATTGAAGTAGATGTGTCATGGTTTCTTCTACATCTAGGGCTAATTGAGAATTTTATCAGTATTTTTACTTGAACACAGTTTGCCTCATTTTTAATCTGGATATGAGAATAAAGGCAGAAGAGTGGTTTTGGAGTGAGCATCCCATTGTAGAGATTCCCACCATTTCTTCCTAACCTACGAGTGGCTGGATCAGGGATCCAATTGACATTAGCTGACTGCGCTTTAGAATGGTGCCCAATCTGAAGAACATAAAAGGGACATCTTAGAACAAGCCTGGATCATTAGTGGTACCACAATCTGCATTCATCAAAGTACAAGTAACACATGCATAGGGACCCCTGTTCTAGAAGGAAATGTTCTACAGAGGCTGGGAAATCTGTCTCATTGAGCATCCCTCAGGCCAGGGTTTCAGTGCATACCATCAATATTTTCGATTTTACGGCTGTTAATTTGTGTTTAGGGAAATGATTGATAGGTATTCACCTATACTACACCCTTTTAATATACCTGAAAAGGTACTTCGCTAGAGGGTCAATGGAGTTGCCACTATAAGTACCAGTGCCAAAAAAACTGTTTTCATTTATGTTTTGATTTTTTGATTGTTGTTTTGAAAAATTATTGGGAGTCGCCACTTGGTTTTTATTTAGGGTACCACCAACAATAACCCAAAAAATAATGGAATCAAAATAAAGCCCTATTTTACTTAAAGATCACCAGAGGACTAAATTTGGGAGCTATAGTTAGGGTAAGGATTGGAACTATTCAAACCAAATAATAAACAATATCCTAATTAACATAAACATGTAAGCATATGAGAAAATAAACCGAAAGGAAATCCAATTATAGCAGGTGAAAAAGATTAATAAAATATTATGGTTTCAAAAGATCCATATCAACATGTGATATGTTCTTGAATGACCATAAACCTTATATCGTAAACATGTAAAAGTTATGATAAGATCATGATATTAGGGATGAAACAAATAAAAGGCTATGTTACGATCCCATTTAAGGATGAAGAGATCATACCAAAGCTTATAGAAAAAAAGAGGTGGGAGAGATACCCTAAATCAAACATTGATATATAATAACTTAAAGCATAAAAAAAACATAAAATTAAACCTACTATAAAACTTAACATAAAAACTAATTACATCTCGTCTATCCCCACATGCCCTATTTGTCACGAGAAAGCTACCTGTGACATCCAAAGAGCCTTCTAACATATCTGCGGCAGTGTGCTATCTTGATGTCCTTTATAGCAGATTTTTCACTATGCAGGGTTTGTGTGTGTGATAGAGCTTGTGTGTGTGTGTGTGTGTGTGTACAGAAACTTGAAAAAAAAAGCTTACAAATTGGACAATAATGATAGGAAGCAAGTATCAATACAAGAAACATAAAGTAGACTTTAGCAGACATATATTATTATGATATGGAATGCTCAGACAGTGCTATCATCATATAACAAATCAAATAGTGCTAAAGAATGATTGTATTGTGCAGTTCATTAGGAAAAGGGATTTATGTTAGGCATTCATAGCATATTTTGATATATTAGTAATGCCATTCAATTGGATGAGGCTCCTAATTTAGTGACTTCCCTCATATTCATAAGCTCATCCTACTCAATTCCGGGGAAGTGAATATTTCTTTGAAATCATATGGTTACCTTATGGAAATCAGAATGAAATCCTTTGGAGTATTGAAACACCAAGTCCTCTGCTGCTAAGTCTACTCACATTACGCCTCAAAGCCTATTCGAAGCACAGGAAAAAAACAAAACAAAACAAAACAAAACCCATAATCAACATTGTAATAGGTTTGAATACGAACTTTAGAAAACAATTCTACGTTCATTGTACACAATAATGTCAACATGATCCATTTTTTGTAGAACTTTTAGAACCACATCAATAAAATTCTTCTTACCGAATAGTAGGATGACCATCTGAACCCTGCAAGAGGGTCGTGAGCCGTGACACCACGTCGTTCAGATGATTGAGTTGTACTTGTTGGGCCTCCCGTGCTTTTTTTTCTTGTTCGACTTGTTTCATCATCTCTTCTCGTTCCCTCATAAGTTCCTCACGATCTCTTTGGCGCTCCTCTTTCTCCCTCAATAGCTCTTCATGATCTCTTTCACGAGCCTCTTTCTCCCTCAACAGCTCCTCATGATCTCTTTGACATTCCTCACGAAGAACCTCCAGTTCAACTCTCATTGACTCCATATGTTTATCGCGTGCTCGTGCCACACTATCAGGTGTCGAAGAGGGTTGGGGGCCTATCCCAAATCCACGCAAGTAATTTTTTTTAGGCCCAAGCACTTGCTTGGATAGTTCTTCTTGGGTCAATGGAGTCCCGGCATCGGTGGTTACCACTTGTAGATTCACCATCTCATCCTGTCATGGCAAAAAAACAATTAAGTATTTACCAGAAGCACAAACAATGACAAAAGAATTTACAACAACTTTATTAATTGATATTCAAGACAATTGGTTTCAATGTTCAATACTCACATGTAGCTCACCACATTTGGGGTCAATCCAGTCTCCCGTCTTTTTGGACAACGTGATTTCTTATAAAATTCAGGAAAATCTAGATCTCCATCCTCATCTACTTGTTAGGTTTGAAATAACAAAATTAAAAACTGCATAAAGTAGTATTGAAAATTAAGAACAAGCATTGATTTGTACATTACTAAATTAACAACTTCACACCATAAGCGACACTGCTATTGTAAATGATCAAGATCCACTTGTATGATTATATGGTAGCATACGCCTATTTGCTCTACCAGCATTTAAGCGTTTCTGGAAAAAAATATTTAGTGAAGAATTTTTACATATCAACGTATAATTTAATTTGAAGAATGGGGTTTATAATTATTTTGTTACCAAGTGAGATTCATCTTTCCAAGCCACATCAATCAAATATTTCTAGTCCTCCAATCTGACTCCAGTAGGTGGATAACTATAGGGGTCATCAACACGTTGTTCCTCAAGTTCGAGGAACTCTTGTTTCAGATTGGCCTCGTTTGGGAAGTGACTATTTTAGTAGGCTATTTAAGTTTTTGGCTATTTTAAGTAGGCTAAAATTTTTGTGTTTGGGAAGATGATTGGATTTTTTTGTGGTTGGATGTAATATTTGTGAGAGAAAAAATGAAATGATTATGGGTTTGATGTGATATTTTGTCTTATTAGCTATTTTAGCCTATTTTGTCTTTTTGTGATTTTTAGCCTAAATTTGGCTATTTTTTTTCTTCCCAAACACCCCCATTGTATCTCCAATCCTTGTACAACAAATATACCTTCCTATCTGAGATTGAATGCATCAACCAATTAAGACTCTGATATTAACATTACATAATACTATGCTTTTCAAATTTTGCCATAAAAACTATTGAACTGCTTTACTTCTACACTTAATAGGAACATAACAAGGAAGAAAACAATAGAGTGAAATTATGAAGATGAGTTATTTGGCTTCACATGGCAGAGCTTATAAGTAAAATCTTATATTGAGGAAGTGTTACCTTTTCTAGAACAAATTACAGGATTCATGATGTAGGTTCCATCCTTCTGATTAATAACAACAGGATGTAATAGATTCCAAGAAAATGAAGCAGATTTAAGGCATCAGCTTGTGTTTTCAAGCTTAACTCGAGTTCAGATTAGCAAACCAGTACAACCCAAACATCTATTCATTCTCTCTCTCTCTCTCTCTCTGTGACTAGAAACTACGTGAGATCCCAAAGTTCCTTCCTCTATGACAGCCAAAGAAGCATATACATGAACAGCAGACTACTTTATACCCAGCCATTCACATACCTTCAGCAACTTTCGGTCTTGTCCCCAACCACATAACGATTTTTAGTAGTGCTTGAGCCTGATGAGTGAAGCAGGTTAAGAGGTTGAACATTGCACAAAATTAAGGAATTTTGGATAACATCTGACTACGTAATAGAAGAAGAACAAAAGCCGTATTCTTAATTTCCCCCATTACATCAACATAACAAGAAGGACAAAGAAACAAAGTTCCGACCTATCTACTTAGACAACACATATCGGAATTTTGAACTCATACGGAAAAACTCTATGTCCGTATCTGTATCAAAGTCACTTTGCAGCTCATCTTCTTCTTCTTCATCTCCTGCGATTGTTAGTTCATCTTCCTCATCACAGATGAAAGCATCATCCATAACACCCTTGGGTTGTACACGCTTATTGGACTAAGAAACTTCCATTGAAATAATTTCAGGTTCAATACCATTGCGACGCAAAACAACAACATCCTCAATAGGCTCAGTTGGTACAACAGTAGTGGTTTCATCTTGTTGCAACACATCATCAACTTCTGGCACATCCATCTCAAGCACATCCCAAATTCGTCGATGTTGAAACTTTTCTACGACTCACCAATTCGCACCTATCATGAACATAGAAAACTTGTTGAACCTGGCTTGGTAACACAAACGAGTCATCTTTATACCATCAACTTCTTACATTAACAATTGTGACATGTGGTTCGACACGCAAAGTTCGGTTACCACTGGTGTTATACCATTCGCATTGGAACAAAACAACCCGATGTCCAAATAAATGTCATTTCCCACACTTTGCAAAGGCAGCCATAGAACTTTATCAATTGGCCTTGGTGGTCCCCTTCTACTACCAATCCACTATTTTGATATTTACGACGGTTGTCACGGTCGATAGTATGGAATCGGACGCCATTACAAATGCATCCCGAATATGTGTTCACTAAGGCATTAGGACCATTGGCTAATGACCACATCTCATCAGTTGTTTCGGGTGTCTTTTGGTTTCGCAATTGGTTCATCTACACAACAAAGTACATCATGTTAATTCCAACTTAGAATAATTTAACGTTATCTGTAAACTATACTATAAGGAATTTTAGCTTACGCGAGCTTTGAACCATTTAGGAAATTCTTTACATTGTCGTGTTGCAATGTCACATGCACTTCCATGTTGTTGTTGCAACAAGAGCTTGTGTTCTCTAGTTAATACAATGTAATTCATGAGTAATTGGAATAATGAAGACTTAAAAAAAAAAAAAAAAATTGTAGCGCACATATGGTGTATATTTGGTTCGCATCATACTCTAAATATTTGTCCACTTCCATGCTATTGTGTAGGACAAACCAATGAGCCAATTCGCGATCAGCTACGGACACATCAATTGCCCTTGGGAGTAGATCAAACGGACAAACATTTTGAGTGAAAATTGCCAAACCCAAGCCATTGTCACCCCCATCATAGTACCTTTCTTCCCGGTTAAACACCGTTTCAACTCCATCCAAATATATTGAACAAAACGTCGTACACTCTTTCGATATGTAGCCCTCCGCAATGGAACCTTCTGGCCGAGCTTTATTTCCCAAAAATCCTTTTAGAAGTCCGAGCATCCTACGTGTCAACATCAGCCTGTTCGTCAGTATGGTCATATTGAACTATTTAAATGAAAAAAAGTTCAGACTCATAGTTATACCTCTCAATAGGATACATCCATCGATATTGCACAAGCCCTCCAAGCATAGCCTCGTGAGGCAAATGAATTGCCAAGTGGACCATAACATCAAAAAAAGCATGAGGAAAAATCTTCTCAAGTTTACTAAATATAAGTATGATTTGTTCTTGCAGTTTCTCCAAATTAGTCACCCTCAATGTCTTTGAGCACAACTGTTTGAAAAAGCTTCCCAACTCAAACAATGCGATCCCAATCATGGTAGGAAGGTATCCTCGCATCCCAATTGGAAGAAGTCATTGTACAAAGACAGGACAGTCATGACTCTTGAGGCCAACTAACTTACCACCATTTGCGGTGTCACAATTGGATATATTTGTTGCATAGCCATCAGGATACTTAATCGATTTCAAGAAATCACAAAACCTTGTCTCTCTGCCGGGGACAATGTGTACAATGCCGGAGGCTTCTCGAAAGAGCCATTGCCATGCCTTATCAAGTGTAACTCCTTTCGTATTCACATGTCCTCTAAATCCAAACGTACTTTTTCCGTGTCCTTGTTCTTGCCATCTATGCTCAATAATGTCCCAACCAGATTGTCACATATATTCTTCTCTATGTGCATGACATCAAGGTTATGTCGAAGCTTCAGTGTTTTCCAGGGTAGATTGAACAAAATGCTTCTTTTTGTCCAGTTTGGAGATGGATTTTCATTCCTTTGTCTTTTTCGGTTGTTTGGACGCTTTCCATATGGCCTATACGTCCCCAAATTAATTTGCTCTAGTATTTGTTCTCCCGATAACTCCACTAGTTTCAACCGATTCTCAATTTCACCATCGAAGAGCTTACTTCTTCGCCAATTATGATTCTTAGGTAAGTAGCGACGAGAATCCATATACCTTATCTTACTTCGCAGACTCTGCAATGATACATCCAAGTTACAATTAGGACATGCGAAGTAACCTTTTGTACTCCAACCAGACATGTTACCATATGCATGGAAGTCATTGATGGTCCACATGACTGCTGCATGCATTGTAAATATTTGGCCGTTTAAGGCATCATATGTTTGCACACCATGCTCCCACAAATTGTTTAACTCCTCTACTAATGGTTGCAAGTAAACATCGATGTCTCTTCCAGGTGCCGATCGTTCGGGAATAAGCAATGACATCATGACAAACGGATCTTTCATACACTTCTATAGGGAAAGATTGTAAGGCATTAAGATTACGGGCCACATGTAGTACGATGTACTCATATTTTCAAATGGATTGAAACCATCCATGGCAAGTCCTAGCCTTACATTCCGAGGATCTATAGAAAATGTAGGATGCTGCCTATCAAAGTCTTTTCATGCCTCACCATCAGCTGCATGTCGTAACACTCTATCATCCACACGTTTATCTTTATGCCATCTCATATTTGCGGCTGTTTTTTTCGACATGTTCAATCTCTTCAACCTCGGTGTCAAAGGAAAGTACCTTAATATTTTGTGACGAATTTTTTTACCCGTCTTGTCGTTCAACTTGTATCTAGACTCCTTACATGTAGGGCAATTCTCCAATTTTGCGTTGTCCTTCCAAAATAAAGTACAATCATTCTTACATGCATGAATGATCTCATATCCCAAACCCAATTCACGTAAGAACTTTTTCACTTTATAAATGATCCATGGAACAGTTTCATCACACTTTGGTAGAATGTCTTTGAAAACTTGCATAACCATATCGACCGATTTGTTACTCCATTTATTGTACACCTTGACGTGAAGCATCTTAATAATGAAGGACAAGATGGAGAACTTTTCACACTCCGGATATACTTGGCGTTGAGCATCATTGAGCATCATCGAACAACTTAGTGAACTTCAATAAATTGTGCATCTCCAAACTATTACGTTCTTCGTCGATATGATCATCCATAAGACCACTCATGTAAATCTCTTCTAACATAATAGACAGTTCACCCAAATTATCGTGATTGGCTGTCAGTCCAGCTCCATTGCTTTCAGTATCATTGTTTGACACAATAGGCTGATCACGACGGATGGGAACATGTTCCCCATGGTGCACCCAAGTTCGATAAGAACACGCGATTCCTCTTCAAATTAAGTGCAACCATACTTGTCGACCAAATTTTGTGCCGTTCAAGCAATCGACACACAGACAACGAATTTCATCCTGTGGCCCTAAATTCTTCGTAGCAAACTCAATAAATGACTGAACACCTCGTTGATGCTCTTTACTTTTCAACCTATCTTTGATCATCTTCCAACTCTTGTCCATCTTTCGAACCCTACAAACCAAGCAAAGATGAACATGGGAATGGACAACACATAGAAAATTACTCAATCATGGAAAATCCACAATATGCAAGATTTGTGGATAGTAGAAGGTCCTATTTGTCCTATTCAAATTCTAAACCAGACGCATAATAGACCGACCATACAAAGGTCCCAAAATTTCTTAAATTCATATTTGAATTCGAAAGACATACGTCTACTCAAATTAAGACTATTTTACCCTTTTCAATTATTTACCAAGTAATAGCAATATTAAACATAGCTTTAATATTTTAATTATTTTTAAATTGAGACATTTAAATTTTATTGAATTTTACTAAATGTAATACATAATTAAATAGCGTTGGGTCAAAATGGTCATTTAACCACCTAATCCCATCTCCTCCCTTATCCCGCCCATATGTGTCCACCCCCCCCCCCCCCAATGGGACATCATAGTCCGGAGGGACTAATTTGATAAAAAAAAATGGCTCACTACCTTTGATAAATCATTGTCGATGCAAATGAAATTCTCAATCTTCGCATTTTCCCAACAAACTCTCAACCAAACCATCTATCTACCCAACGAACCTTTAGAGACTGTCACATGAATTTCATCTCTAACAACCATAGTTCCAACACCAAGGACAAGTGATTTATTTCACTGTCATCTATGCCACAAACATCGGACAAACCATGCATCTTTGGTAAAGATACTGCCTTTATCAACTTTTAGATAATTATTTTTGGAGAAATCACAATTGAGTGAAGGTTGAGAAAAAAAAAACCCCACAAATATAGAGGAGTGTAAGTTTAAGTTGTACCTCCAAATTATTAAAAATTTTGAAACAAACAATGGACTATTAGTCCGGAGGGACTATTAATCCAATCCCATGTCTCAATCCCTCAAAACAAACACCACCTATATTTTTGTTTAAATTTCATTCTAAATTTTTTTGTATGTCATGGGTTCATATGTGTTGATATTTTTGTGTATGTACTTGTATATATGATTTACATATTTGTAATTGACATCAACCATATCATTGCTCTTTATCCTTTCTTTTGCAACAAGATAACCTTTATCCATCTCCAACATCCAATTCCACTGTTACACAATACCATGTCCTATCATATTCAATGCCATCAAATATTTTGTGTGTATGTGTGAATTACAAAAGTACATGCAACAACCACTCTCATAGATCCAACACTAACGTTTGGCATCACACAAGATCATATCATATTATCTTGAACCCTCTATTTTAATTAATCAGTCAAACAACTACATTCAACATGATCATCTTGGCCTAGTGTTAAATTAAGGCTTTAAAGGAGTAGGTAATATCAATTCAATTCTATCTAATGGTGCATATAGAAATGCGTACTAGTGTGTGTGCACATGCACATCTATACAAATGTAATACCCAATCTAAATATTTTATATAAACAGAATGGCAACAGAACACACACACAAATACACAAAGGAAAGGAAAGGAAAGGAAAGAAAAGAAAAATGCTTCCTCATAGCACCTTCACGAAGCATTTTTGTATATTAAGATCATCATTTGCGAGAAACATATTACTTGTTGCAAGTTCCATTTCTTTTTTTCCAATTCAACAATGCTATTCCTGCCAAAAAAAAATTCCTCTTTCCTTCTCATTGTAAAACAGTTATGTTGTTTTTGGATCATAAATTTGTGACGTGATTTGAGGTGGAAAAAGAAAACCGAAGAGAAAAGTGGAGGGAAAAAAAAAGGATGCTTTCCTTTTCTTTCCCCTCCACGAATTCCTCCATTAATGCAATATCCAAGGAAAACCTTAGAGAATCAATGAGTTATGGATTAACAAAATAACAAGGCAAGAACTGTTTTATCAGTCTTTCCTAAAGATTCAACCACACATCTAAGTCAGCCTTTACTAATTTTGATCATATTATTTTTTACATTCCTTCATTACTGTTTATGATAATCATGGAAAGTTAGGTAGCTATACCATTTTGTAACAATTTCAACTGTGAACAAAGATAAACACACACATGCATATATATATATATATATATATAGCAGGGTATATGTATATGTGGTTAATAAATGTATGTATAAAGCAATATGAAGATGGCATCTGACAGATAAAAGTAAAATGCGAGTGAAATTAAGCAAAATTGTGGATCGAGCACTCGAATTCGAGAAGCATTGAGCTTCAATGTCCACAGAGAGAGAGAGAGAGAGAGAGAGAAGGGTTTATCGCTGTTTGGGTATTCAGGGTTTTTCTTTTTTGGTCCCTAATTTTTATTTCTTCTAATTGACGAAGCAAAGCGAATGTCTTACGAAACCCATTTACAAAATCAACACAAAAATATACCCTAGATGAAGTGTGAGAGATGGGGACATACGGGAAGGGAGAGAGAGAGAGAAATAGAGAGATGGCTTGAGAGGGAGAAGACCGAGATTGACAGAGAGGGAGAAGACCAAGAGCGACAGAGAGAGAGACAAAAACCTGTGATTTGCAGTAGTGGCGGTGGTGATTTCCAGCGGTGGCAGTGGCGCTGACGACCTACGACGGTGGAGTTGGCATCAGGTTTGGTGTTGAGTGGTCTGTGTTTTTGTGAGTGGTCTGTGTTTTTGTGTGTGAAACAAATGGGAGGGCGCCAATATTTACGCTTCCCTCCAGAACAAATTTCCTACCTTTAGCGACTAAATATTTATTTTGTCGGCAAGACTAATTAATCAACGACTAAATTATTTAGTCGCGCAAGAGTTCCCGAATAAATAACCCCATTTTTTAGCGACGAAATTTTTTTGGTCGGCAAAAGACAGTGTACGCCGACTAAAAGCAGAATTAGTAGCCTAAAATTTCGACAAACACCGACAAAAAAACTTTTTAGTTGCCTATTGTGCATATTTTTAGCTACTAAATTTTGTTTTAGTAGCTAGTAACTATTATATGGCTACTAAAAAAATAATAGTAACTAAAATTCACAACATTGCTGACCAATATGAAATTTAGTCGCCAAAGGTCCGACTTTTGGCGATCAAAAATGTTTGTCTCCAAATTTGGTGGCCAAAGGTGCATTTTGTTGTAGTGCCTAGGTAACGCCTTAAATGGGGCACATCCTCCTAAGCTGAATGCCAATCTCATTAGAGCCTGGGGTCCCTAGCTCACTTTCAAATGCCAATAATTACTAAGTGACTAGAGGGTAGAGCTTGTTTCCGTTATTGTTAGCAATTCTTTTATCTGTTGTTTTTCCAATTGTTGGTAAGGCAACAAGTTGACACTAGCACCTAAGTCTAGCAATGCCCTATCGATGAAGTGGTCACCTATGACACATCTTTGGAAGGGAAAGTAAAGGTTAGCTAATGATCTTGACTATAAAATAGAAGACAAATTAATCTAAACTATTAAAACTAAGGCCAAGTTTGGCAAGTTGAAAAAAAAGCCAAAAAGCCAAAAAGTCAAAAAGCTACTTAAAAAGTTAAAAAGTTATCACTATTCACCAAAAGTCAAAAAGTACGGTTGCACAACTCCCAATCCTAATTTTCCCCTACGCACTATGTATAACATAGTTTAAAGACATTTTCAAAAAAATGTGGTGTTTTGTTATATAGATATACATCTTACAATTAAAATTCTGATTATAATTTTTGCTTAAGTTTTCTGGCCTATGATGTGCAAGAACCAATCGTTCTTAAGAAAATACCAACCAAACCACTACATGAGTTACACAATCAATCAATTAAAAGGATTTTTCATTTTTCAAAAAGAATAATATTTATGAAATTACTATGTAATATACGTAGCATTATTACAAGAGTAGAGTAGCTACTGATTGAACAATTAAAATGAAAATTAAACATTTAATTGCAAAATAAAAATAGTATGCAATTGAATAAGTAAAATACACACAACATATTGAGAAGTAAAGCATACCTTATTTTCTTTTTTCCGACTCCACACATGCCATCAAAACTTCCAAATAAGCCTGTTTTATTACAATGAAAATCTTATGAAGACATTTTACTCATGTTTCAAAACTTTAGAAACTGTTAACAAAATAAAACTTCCAGAATCTTTTGTTCATAAATATAAGCTAATAAAAAAAAAGGGAAAAAGCAGTAAGTCAAATAATGATCATGGATCTAGACCAAGATGAACTGAAGAAAAGAATGTACACCCCCAAGAAGGTGCAATGACAATGAAGTAGAAACATTACCTGAAGATTGAGGGGGCATGTCTCTCAGCCCTTTCGAGTCCCAACCCTTTAAAATTATGAAACTGGTATAATGAAGAATGGAATTACCAAGTGACTGAATTGCTCTAGTATATGTGTACATACAAGAAGTTCCAAGTTAGACTAACCTACCCCACCGGTTACCAGTCAAAAATTAAAGCACAACATATAAAAGAAAAATTCATCAATCGACAAATTATGTTTTTGGTGGATTTTCATCTCAAATCTATCTGTTTCCCTGAATAGCATTTTGATAAGAAATTTCAAAAAATCAAGACCTCATTGATAAATCTCTGGATTGTATAATATCCTTCCTTTTATTGGACAATTTTTTTTTTCTTTTAATCAAATCAAGTAAAAATCTATTTCCACACTACAACATATAAAAGTTTTAAAGACCAAATATTTTGGTCTCTAAAAGTGAAAATTTTGTCGCAAAAGACATTTAGGGACCAATTTTCATCGTCATAAAGATAATCGCTAAAAGGTCTCTCCAAAAAGTTAAAAACAAGACTTTTAGCGACAAAATTTTGAAAATGTCACTAATAAATAGACTTTTAGGAACAAAATAATTTGGTCTCAAAATGGTTTATTTTTTGAGACAAAAAATTTGATCCAAAAGGATAATAATTCATCACTAATGTCCAATTTTTGTTGCTAAAAATATGACGACGACACTTTCGGCAACAAAATTATTTGGTCCTAAAAAACAATTTTGTCCCCAAATTTTGGCCTTTAAAACCTTAATTTTTTGTAGTGCCACCCAAAAATAAAAATAATAATAAAAACAGTAGGTGCACTAGAAGAGCTCAATTCAAACAGATGTCTATCCCGCATGGGGTCAAGGCTCTCAATCACTAAAATGATAGCAAATAATTAACTATTTATTCAAAACTCTAAATAAGATTCTTTGTTGCAGACCAAAAACAGTTCTTACACTTTCAAATAATATTTCTTCATTTCCTATATTAAAAAAATGAAAAAATTATATGTTCCATACCTTAAAAGAAGGTCATTTCCATCAAAAAGTGACAAAATAAACCTTACATCATTTAAATAAAATGTTTCATCAATCCATTTTTATTTTAATTTTAATAAATAAAACTGAGGGCTTAAAACCAAAGGGTTTTTCATGATGACGAAAGGAAAGGAAAGAATTCTTAGGGTGGGATGGTAAGGCAAACAGAAGAGAGAGTGAAGTTACCTGCTTCGAGCTATGGTGACTGCTCCTCTACGTCTTCTTTGGTCCCAGCGGCAGCTTTGGCTCTTCTCCTTCTTCTCTCTCCCTCTCTCTCTGTCTCTATCTCTCCTATCTCGTGCTATATACGGAGGCTTTTCCCAATATAAGCCTTTTTTACATTATATTTCCAAAACTAGGCCAACTTCTGACGGAAGTCCAAAACTAAGCTAAAGTGCCATTACTATTCGCGCTTTTACTGTTAGGAGGCCAAAAGTTGATGAATAGTGAAATCGCTATTTTAAATCGCGATTTTAATTAAGAAAACGCTGTTCCAAATCGCGCTTTTAACATAAAAAAAATTTCTGAAGAAAACGCTATTTAAAATAGCGCTTTTACTGTGCATATAATAATAATTTTTTTTTTTTTTTTTTAAAACGCCATTTGAAATGGCGTTTCTACTATTGATTCACCAACCAAAGCCAACACACACTGACACACACACACCAATGAAATAATATAATTTTTATATATAATAATAATTTATAATAATTAATTATATAATTTTTATAATTTTCGTAAATATAAATCATTTTTAGGTTATGAATGGTTTGATTTATAATACGTATGTAAGGATAAAAATTTTTATAATCAAAAATAATTTTTTCAATTTTTATAATCAAAAATAATTTATAAATTATCAAAAATAATTTATAATACGTATGTATTATTTAAATCTTTACATTTTTTATTTAAATTTTTTTATAGTAAACCGATCTTCACATTTTATAATACGTATGTATTATTCAAAAATAATTTATAAAAAATTATAATTAATACGTATGTAAATAATTTAATACGTATCTTCACATTTACATTTACAGTAAACCCATCTTCACATTTACATACGTATGGTTTAAGGGTAAATTTTTTTATAAATGACTTAAATGATAAATCAAACCATTCATAACCTAAAATTTTTTACCCTTACATACGTATGGTTTAAATAATTTATAAAAATTATTGCCATACGTATGTAAAAATCGATTATAAAAATTGCAAAAATTGATTATAAATTTTTTTATATATAATAATAATTTATAATAATCAATTATATAATTTTTATAATTTTTAAATTTTTTTTAATTTTTACAATTTTTACAATTTTTTTACCCTTTATTTTATAAATAAAGGGTAAAAAAATGATTTATATTTACGAAAATTATATTTTGCAATTTTAAATATTACAAATAATCTAAATGTGAAGATGGATTTACTGTAATAATTTTTGAATAATTTTTGCAATTTTTATAATCGATTTTTACATATGTATGACAATAATTTTTATAAATTATTTAAACCATACGTATGTAAGGGTAAAAAAATTTAGGTTATGGATGGTTTGATTTATCATTTAAGTCATTATAAAAATTGAAAAAATTATTTTTGATTATAAAAATTTTTATCCTTACATACGTATTATAAATCAAACCATTCATAACCTAAAAATGATTTATATTTACGAAAATTATAAAAATTATATAATTAATTATTATAAATTATTATTATATATAAAAATTATATTATTTCATTGGTGTGTGTGTGTCAGTGTGTGTTGGCTTTGGTTGGTGAATCAATAGTAGAAACGCCATTTCAAATGGCATTTTTTTAAAAAAAAAAAAAAAAAAAAAAAAATTATTATATGCACAGTAAAAGCGCTATTTTAAATAGCGTTTTCTTCAGAAATTTTTTTTATGTTAAAAGCGCGATTTGGAACAGCGTTTTCTTAATTAAAATCGCGATTTAAAATAGCGATTTCACTATTCATCAACTTTTGGCCTCCTAACAGTAAAAGCGTGAATAGTAATGGCGCTTTAGCTTAGTTTTGGAATACCGTCAGAAGTTGGCCTAGTTTTGGAAATATAATGTAAAAAAGGTTATATTGGGAAAAGCCTCCTATATACGGACTAAATAAATAATTAAAAATAATTTTAAAATTAAATAATAATATAAAATTTATTTAAAAAATATAAAAAATAATTTAAAATAATTTAAATTTTAATCATTTTATTAGAATATATATTGCACTTGTTATATTATTAATTGTATATTCTAAATTCGCAATAATAAATAGATGTAATAATTTAATGGGTAAAGATGAAAAAAATTTAATAAATTAAAAAAAATTATATTTATGATGAAATGAAAATACATTTCATTTTATAAATTTTATAGTTTTAGTTTATTCTACGTTAAAGTTTGTCATAAAACTTAAACACATATTTTAGAAATAAAATAGGGGATTTTTTTTTTAAAGGTCCTAATATTAAGATTTTATAACATAAATGACACTCAATATTTTTATAATGTCTAAGGTCCCTCAACATCGATCCAGAAAATTTCTCTGAACGAATTTTCTCTGGACTTCACAGAGAAATTTTAGTTCACAGAGATTTTCTCTGGTCGAATTTTCTCTGGACTTCATAGAGAAATTCTGGTTCACAAGGCTTCGTTATTATTGAGAATTTCTCTGGACTATAAATTGAATTGTTGAGAATTTCTCTGGACTATAAATCTGTAATTTATTGCAAGGTACATTCACAAGGCTTCAAAATTTCTCTACTTTGTTCTTACCTGATCCAGAAAAAATTCAAAGCACTCTAAAGAAATTCAAAATTTCTTTGCTTTATTCTTACCTAATCCAGAGAAAATTCAAACCAATCCAAAGAAATTCAAAATTTTTCTACTTTGTTCTTACCTGATCTAGAGAAAATTTAAACCACTTCAGAGAAATTCTTTGATAGCCTCCATCGTCATCGTCATCATCTTCTTTCTATATCAAATAAGCAGTTGTACCAGCACCATGAAAGCCATAAAAGCAACAACACTTTGATAGTATCAACATAAATGCACAACAAGACAAATGATTAACTAGAGGTAGCATGAGGCAATAACAATATCAACTCCACCCATCAATGGTTCGATTTGACCCTTCTACAATAAGTTGGACAATAAGCAGATACAAAAACTACAAACTAGCCACTTATGATCTCACTTGAGTCAACAACAGCTCAAAGAAAAGAGAAAAAAACATAGCCACAACTCTAGAGAAATTCTGGAAATCCAAAACTCTCTAGACTGGACTTCTTAGAGAAATTCAACAGACTTGATCATCTTCAAACAATCTCTCCATGAGCACTTCTCTCTCAAGCTCTTCAACACAGCGTGCATTAAGCTATATAAACCATAAATGGTCAAAGAGTTCTAAGAAACTCACAAGAAAAATAGGTGAAAAACAACTTGTTCAATATAAAAACACATAAAAACACAACATAAAAGTCCAGAGAAATTTGTAATAATTATAATTTTCTCTGGATTGTAATAACAAGCTTTTAATTTCTCTGAACAAATTTTCTCTAAGAAATTGTGGAAAGAAAATTTGTATAGAAAAAATTTGTGTGGCTTTGTATGGCTCTATCCAGAGAAAATTTTGTAAGAAAAAATTGTGTTAGACAAAATTTGTGTGGATTTGTGTGGCTCTATCCATAGAAAATTGTGTTAGAGAAAATTTGTGTGGCTTTGTGTGGCTCTATCCGGAGAAAATTGTGAAGTGAAGCAATGAGCAATTTATAGTAATCACCCAGTTAGTAATCAACAAGCATGGATTCTCATAGAGCACAAAGATGTTTAAAATACATGTTTCTTAGTCAACATGGGTCCATCACAAACTCCAACCACAATGCGATCCCTAGCCAATTCCGCTGCTTTTTGTAGGTACCAACTTAATTAGATACATTTTCAGATATATATATATATACAGAGAGAGAGAGAGAAAGAGAGAGAGAAGAGAACTTTGAGGAAAAGGCAGTGACCGTCGTGTAATCGGTTGAAGGTGTCTTCGATTATGACGGATCCAAATGTATTTGGCGGCGAAATTTTGGAATCTGCTGCAGATTCATCCGAAATCACCATTGAAATAGATAGAGAGAGATTGTGAAAGAGAGAATAAACAAAAACAAAAACAAATGGATTTTGATTATGATGCTGCAATTTCACAACAAAATCAAAAAAAGTAGGATTGATTTCGAAGCAACTACTCAACTGAAGCCCCATTGTTACGTTGAGAAGATGCTAAGGTACAGTGAACCTGGACCAAAATAAATAATAATCATTAATAAGAAAGTAGTTAATGGAGGAGCTTAACACCGACCTTGATGGCTTCATCAGTCTCCAAGAGTGTAGGGCTAAAGAATGCCTTCGAGTTGTACGATCAAGACAAGAACGAAGCGATCTCGTCTTTGAGATCGGCGAGAGAGAGAGAGAGAGAGAGAGAGAAGAGCAGCGGGAGACAGAGATAGAGAGCATAAGATATATCAAATTTTTCTGTGATAGATGGGTGTGGGTTTAGAGACCTTGGACATCAAAAAATAATATTGTGGATCTCTTCCATTACTAAAAATGGAAAAGGGACCTTAGACTAATTTTCTCATAAAATAACATATATTTTGATAAAATCGCTAAAATTGGTTAAAAACCTAACCAACTTACACAAAAATTAATTAATTAAAACTTTTTAATTTTATTTTATACTCCAACTTTTTTTTTTGTAGTACAATTATTGCACTTTAAAAATAGGAAAATTTATCTATAAATCCCATTTTGAGAAATGGTGATCCATTTAGTTCTAAGAATTTTTTGATAGACCAATTAGTCCCATTAATTTTGAAAGGTAGATTTAATATATTATTTAAAAATTAGATTTACGATTATATCCTTATTCCTATTATATTACCTGTTTTTTCCTTTTGTGCTAGAAATGTAAGGTACACAATCTACGAGAATCAAATTTGGGATTAATTTTTGTATAAGAATCTTTTTTATTTGAAAAACATTTCAAAAGTAGTATAAAAATGACTTGAAATATGGGATTCTTCAAATATTCCAAAAAGATGTGAGATTTTTCAAACATTTCAAAAGGAGTATAAAAACTCCTTAATAAGTTTTGGACAAATGTATAATTTCAAACTATAACACTCCAATATAACACTCAAACGTAACACTTCAATGTAACACTCTAAAAAAAATCCTTAGTGTATTTTTCCCAAACATAACACTCCAATATAACATTTTAAAAAAATTTCTTAGTGTAACACTCTAATGTAACACAAAAAAGAAAAAAAAATTAGTGTACTTTTCTCTAATATAACACTTCAAAAAAAAAAAAAAAAAAAAAAAAAAAAACAACTCCTTAGTGTAGCACTTTAATGTAACACATACAAAAATTTCTTAGTGTACTTTTTCCAAACGTAACACTCCGATATAACACTCCAAAAAACACTCTTTAGTATACTTTTCTCAAACGTAAAAATCCAAAAAAAAGATGTGAGATTCTTCAAACTATTCCAAAAGAAGTACAAAAAATTCCTTAGTAAGTTTTGGGCGAATGTATAATTTCAAATTGTGAGTGTTACGTTTAAAAAAAGTACGTTAAGGAGTTTTTAGTATTTTTGTATGTGTTACAATTGAATATGTTATATTGGAGTGTTATGTTTGGAAAAAATATACTAAGGAGTTTTTTTTTTTGTTACATTAGAGTGTTACGTTTGGGAAAAGTACATTAAGAAGTTTTTTTTTTAATGTTACGTTGTTACATTTGGGAAAAATACACCAAGAATTTTTTAATATGTTACATTGGAGTGTTACGTTATTAGTATAGCGATCCCGGGTTTACCCTTGTTGTACAGTGATCCGGACATGTGCCCGTGGATGTTGGTTGTTGTTTATTATCATGTTTGCATCCTTTGTACCTTGTATAGTGAGTTATGGGATGTGTTGGGCAGGTTTGTTACAGGTTGGTTGTGTTTGGGAGCCTAGTGTTGCTGCCCAGATTTTTGGTCCTTCGCTCGAGCGAGGAGTCTGTCGCTCGAGCGAGAGTAGTGTTGCCCCGGTTCTGGACCTGAGAGTTGTAGTTTCTGGCTCGAGCGAGCTTTTCGTGGCTCGAGCGGTCTGGGTTTTTCTTCGCTCGATCGAGAACTTCTTGGCTCGAGCGAGAGTTTTCTGTGTCTGGTCGCTCGAGCGACCAATCCTTCGCTCGAGCGAGAGTGTTTTATATCAGCGGACAGCAGCGTCTAAAACATCACTTTTTCAGCCCTTTTCTTTGAACAAAACCTAAATTCGACACTCTCTCTTCCTAAACTTACACTCTCTCTAAGATTTGATCTCCCTAGGGTGTGAATCTAGCCTAGGGCCTTTGTTAAAAAGATAGAGGGTGTTGAGAGCTTCGATTTAATCTGAAAAAGTTTGGATTTGGAGCAAGTTGATCTTGGAGTCTTCATCTCCTTTTTGGCTTAAACTTCAAGGTAGGGATATCCTACTCCTCTCTATGGGTTTTGTCTTTAAATTTTGGTATTTTGAGATGTTGGGCTTGGTTTGGTAATTTTGTGAAAGTTTGGGGCTTTTGTGCAATTATACAAAAGTTGGGGTTTTATTCATAATAAACCTAGATGCATGTTTGGCATAGAAAAATGGAATGATTGTTGAATCATTGATGAAAATGGGACCTAAGGGTTGAAATGGTAATTATGGAAAATGGCCTAATTACATTGTTTAATTAATTAGGATAATTAATTGATGAGAAATGAGGAAATGAAATGTTGATTGAATATCCATTTGTGCATTTATTTTCTGTTTTAGAAATAACTGCTTTGGGCTATCGGTGGAGGATAGTCGTGATTGTTGTAGACAATGTATGTTGATTAGGCAAATTGAAACTAATCAATGGAATGTGTTATGAAACTTGACAGTTGCTAGAATACATTAATTGTTTGTATTGTGTGATTGTATATAGAACCAATGTGTTTATATACGTTGTGTGTAGAGGAGGAGATAGGGGATGTACTCCGCGGTTTAGGGGAAGATAGGGGATGGACCTCTAAACCGGATAGGTATTTGGAGGAGATAGGGGATGTACTCCGTAGACAGAGCTCATATGCTTGTCTAGAGAAGTGAAGATAGAGCTCATATGCTTATCTTTGTGAAGTATGAAGTGTGGATATAGCTTGTATGCTTATCTGTGGATATTGTTGTTATACATATCTGTTGTGAAGTGTGGATACAGCTTGTATGCTTATCTGTGGATATTGTTGTTATACATATCTGTTGAGATTGTGGATATAGCTTTTACGCTTATCTGAATGTGAGATATAGTTTTTATACATATCTGTGGAAATGATGATAGAGCTAGCATGCTTATCTGTTGAAAAAGGGAAAATGAAAAGTAATTGGGACTTGTCAGTCGTTGACATAAATATATAATTTATGTGATTGTAACAGTGTTGACCAACTATCAATTGCTAATGTTTTAGTCATTGTCCATGGTTGGTTTAGTGTATTTCTACTGGGCTGTGGCTCACCCTATATGGGAACATCATTTTCAGGTGCAGGAAGCATGCCACCTCCAAGGACATAGCTGGGAGGCTAGTGGCGGGCATAGTTTTGTCGTTTTACTTTTGATGTATTACATGTAATTTCAAGCCAAGGGCTTAATGTGTAAACGAGTTAGAACTCTTCGTTGTAACCAAGTGTTAACTTGGAAAGCTGTAAGCCCGTAGGGCATTTTGTTATGAGGTTAACATGTAATACTTATGTAATGGAATTCTAATGAATGAAAGGAATGCGGTTAGTTTATATGTAAATGCATGTCGTATTTAAAGGGTTTAATGCTATTATTTTGAGGGCGTTACAACTTGGTATCAGAGCGTACCGGGTTCGAATACTTTGGGTACGTGGGAAGTGATTAGGATCACAATGGGTTTGTCTCGCTTGATAGAGACGTAGATGTAGTACCATATGCTATGTGTTTATTTGATAACATGCTTATGTGACTATGTGGGTATGGGATTTAATTTCTAGGATGTTGATTGGATCCTTGAGTTTCTGGGAGTCTTGTTGGAAAGGCACTTGATCAATGCTGTTTCTAACCGGAACTCTAGTAACGCCTTGGGACTATCATTATCCGGAAATGAAATTCGTAAGTGCTTATGTGTTTATGTGCTTATGTGGAGTGAATTACAGTTGTCCATGCATTAGGACGTGAGTGTTTAGTTTCGGCACATTTATGAATGTGCTAACGTTCTGTGTTGCCTTTATTAGGATGTCAGGACGAGGAAGAGGTGCTAGGCGTGGTAGACCTGCGAGGCAGGAAGTACCGTTACAGGGTGAGATCCCGGCAGTGCAGGAGGGAGTTGGGCAGGCCAATGTGGCCGAGCCAGTGGGTCAGCAGGCTATGGGTGCCTTGGCCAGAGAGTTAGCAGGAGCTTTGGGTATTCTTAGGGCTGAGAATCAGGCAGCTGAGACAGGGCCTTCCTTCTTGAAGAGGGAGTTCTTTCGGTGTAATCCGGACGAGTTTATCGGGGATCCTAAAGAGCCGCTTAAGGCAGATGAATGGCTCGAACAGACAACGAAGACGTTTGAGATGCTTGGCATCGAGGACGGAGCATTGAAAGTGACCTTGGCATCCTTCCAACTGAAGGGAGATGCGGGTCAATGGTGGAAATACGAGAAAGCTCGTGTTGGTGGTACTTGGGAGGCGTTTGTGAATGCTTTTCAGGAGAGGTTTTTATCAGCAGTAGCTAGGGAGAAGCTGAGGGATCAGTTTAGCCGGCTTAATCAGCAGGGCTTGTCAGTGGCCGAGTTTGAGGCTACTTTTACCAGTCTGTCTAGGTTTGCACCTGAACTGGTGGCGTCTGAGGAACGCCGTTGCTATGAGTTTGAGCGGAAGTTGAGGCGGGGCCTCAAGTTTAGAATTGGTGGGTCTTATATTCGAGAGTATAGACACCTAGTGGATGCTGCAGCTCATATGGAGCTTATGATGCAGGAGGAGGATGAGGGTCAGAGAGGCTCCAAGAGGAGCCAGGATAGTCAGAGTGATGGCAGGAGGCAGAAGGGTAATAACCCTCAGCAGTCTCAGGGTGCAGTCTCTAGATCGACCTTTCCCGTGCCTAGTGTAGGCTCGGGGAGAGGCAGTCAGGGAGAATTCACTTGTTACAAGTGTGGCCAGCTGGGTCACAAGGTTTCGGTTTGCCCGCAGAAGGGTGGGGGTCAGAAAGCTGCTCCTTCTTCAGCTAGACCGCCGAGTCAGAGTTTGGGCAGGGGGCAGCTCTTGATTTGTTATCAGTGTGGACAACCTGGGCACATGAAGAGGTTTTGCCCACAGTTGAGTGCCACTTCGGGAGCGTCTGGCTCTAGGCAGACGCAGGGTTTTCAGCCAGCTCAGTCTGTGCAGGCCTCGAGGGCCAATCCGGGAGTTTCGTCATCCCAGTCTGTGCAGCAGTCTTTTGCTCCGAGAGGTGAGCAGGTAGACCAGGGGCCTACGGGGCGCGTGTATGCTGTTACCGCGCAGGATTTAGTACCGGCTCCATCAGTAGTGAGAGGTACTTTTCTGTTTTGCAACTCGGTTGCTAATGTGTTGATAGACACGGGTGCATCTCATTCTTTTGTATCTGCTGCATTTGCATCTGTTTTGGAATTGGAGTTAGCACAGTTAGCATCTCCTATTTGTGTGGTATCGCCTTTGGGCGGTGAGTTGATTCTGAAACAGGGTGTTAGAGGATGTGATATAGAGGTCGCCGACTATAGGCTTCCTTTTCCGTTTGTTGTCATGCCCATGAAGGGTTTTGATGTTATTTTGGGTATGGACTGGTTATCGTCATACCGGGCTGTTATTGATTGCTACCGCCAGAGGGTTACATTGTGTACCTTGAGCGGGGAGTGGTTCCATTTCTTGGGAGACCGGGTTGGTAGTGTTTTGCCACCGGGGTATGATTCGCGAGGGCGAAGTGAGCTTAGTGGTTTACTTGCTAGCCTTGAGAATAGCGAGTGTGTTGAGACCCAGGTTGTGTTACCGAGGGTGGTTTGTGAGTATTCGGATGTCTTTCCCGAAGATCTTGTTAGTTTGCCACCTTACCGAGAGATAGAGTTCTCTATTGATTTAATGCCTGGTACGGCGCCGATTTCTATGGCACCTTACCGTTTTGCTCCAGCAGAGTTGGTTGAGTTGAAAGTTCAGCTCCAGGAATTGCTAGATAAGGGCTTTGTTCGCCCTAGTGTTTCACCGTGGGGAGCACCGGCACTCTTTGTTAAAAAGAAAGATGGTGCCTTGAGATTGTGTATAGACTACCGGAAGTTGAATCGGGCTACGGTTAAAAATAAGTACCCTATGCCCCGTATAGATGATTTGTTTGACCAGTTGAAGGGTTCCCGTTGTTTCTCTAAGATAGACTTGAGATCGGGTTACCATCAGTTGAGGGTCAGGGAGGAAGATATTCCTAAGACGGCATTCCGTACGCGGTATGGCCATTATGAGTTTCTGGTGATGCCATTCGGGCTTACCAATGCACCGGCAGTCTTTATGGACTTGATGAACCGGATTTTCCGGGAGTTCTTAGACCGATTTGTGGTCGTCTTCGTAGACGACATTCTTATCTATTCGTCTTCTGAGGAGGAGCACGAGGCACACTTGAGAGTGGTGCTTGAATTGCTTAGAGCCCATAGGCTATATGCCAAGTTTGGGAAGTGTGAGTTCTGGCTGGGGGAAGTCAAATTCTTAGGCCACGTGGTATCCGGGAAAGGGGTGTCTGTTGATACATCCAAGGTTGAGGCAGTGCAAGATTGGGCACAGCCTAAGAGTGTGTTTGAGATCCGCAGTTTTCTGGGATTAGCTGGGTATTACCGTCGGTTTGTGAAAGATTTCTCCAGGTTGGCGTCACCGTTGACTAGACTGACTCGGAAGGGAGTCAAGTTTGTGTGGAGTGAGACTTGTGAAAAGTCGTTCCAAGAGTTGAAAGTTAGATTGACCACCGCTCCGGTGTTGATTATTCCGGAGAGAGGGTTGGGTTATGCGGTTTATTGTGATGCCTCACGAGAGGGTTTGGGTTGTGTGTTGATGCAAGAGGGGAAAGTGGTGGCTTATGGCTCACGTCAGTTGAAAATACACGAGAAAAATTACCCCACACATGACCTAGAGTTAGCAGCTGTGATCTTTGCCTTGAAAATCTGGAGGCACTACCTTTATGGTGAGAGGTTCGAGGTATTCTCGGATCATAAGAGTTTGAAGTATCTGTTTACACAGAGAGACTTGAATCTGAGGCAGAGGAGATGGATGGAGTTCATCGAGGATTATGATTTTGAGTTACATTATCATCCGGGAAAGGCCAATGTTGTGGCCGATGCCCTTAGTAGGAAGACCATTAATGATGTTGCTAGTATAGCCATCCGGGAATGGGTGATGTTGGGGGCACTTGGCGAGTTTGATTTGCTACTGGGCGAATCTGTTGAGGCTGCGGCCTTGTTTTCTGTTGTTGCGCAGCCTACACTTGTGACTAGAGTGTTAGAGGCACAGAGAGGTGACCTTGAGGTAGAATCCCTCCGAGAGAAGATCTCCAGTGGGAAAGTTGAGAAGGGTTTGACGGTGTATCCCGACCTGAGTGTGAGATACCGAAACCGTTTGTTTGTACCGGAGTCTTGCCGAGAGGAAGTACTTCGAGAGTTTCACCATTCGCGCCTTGCGGTGCATCCAGGAGGTACTAAGATGTATCAGGATTTGGGTCGTCAGTTTTGGTGGCGGGGTATGAAGAGAGATGTGGCTGTTTTCGTATCGAAGTGCCTTACTTGCCAGCAAGTGAAGGCCGAGCATCAGAGGCCAGCGGGTTTGTTGCAACCCTTGCCTATTGCCGAGTGGAAGTGGGAGCATGTCACTATGGACTTCGTTGTAGGTCTTCCGAGGACTCAACGGGGTAGTGATGCTATTTGGGTGGTTGTAGACCGGTTGACTAAATCGGCGCACTTTATTCCTATGCGCGTGAGAGATTCGGTAGATCATCTTGCCGACTTGTATATTCGGGACGTAGTGAGATTGCACGGGGTCCCAGTGACGATTGTCTCAGATAGAGATCCTCGTTTTACTGCTAGGTTGTGGCAGAGTTTGCAGAGTGCACTGGGCACTAAGTTGACCTTTAGTACGGCTTATCATCCTCAGACTGACGGGCAGTCCGAGCGTACTATTCAGATCCTCGAGGATATGCTTCGGGGTTGTGTCCTGGACTTCAGTGGGACGTGGGAGAGGCACTTGCCATTGGTAGAGTTTGCCTACAACAACAGTTTTCAGTCTAGCATCGGTATGGCACCGTTTGAGGCCTTGTATGGCCGACCGTGTAGGTCTCCAGTGTGTTGGGCCGAGGTGGGTGATGCACCTTTGTTGGGTCCGGAGTTGGTTAGGGAGACGACGGAGAAAGTTGAGCTTATCCGTAGGAGGCTTGTTACAGCCCAGAGTCGACAAAAGAGTTATGCCGACCGTAGGAGGAGGCCTTTAGCGTTTGAGGTAGGTGATCATGTCTTTCTGAAGATATCACCTAGGCGAGGCTTGATGAGGTTTGGGAAGAGTGGGAAGTTATCCCCTCGGTTTATTGGTCCTTTTGAGATCCTTGAGAGGATAGGTGAGGTTGCTTATCGGTTAACCTTACCGCCGCAGTTGTCCGGAGTGCATGACGTGTTTCATGTGAGTATGCTTCGGAAGTATGAGCCAGATCCATCACATGTGTTGGATTGGACTGATTTAGAGGTAGATGAGGATGCCTCGTATGAGGAGAGACCGGTTCGGGTCTTGGATAGGCGGGATCAGGTCCTGCGTGGTAAGACCATTCCTTTGGTGAAAGTCTTGTGGAAACATCACGGAGTGGAGGAAGCCACTTGGGAACGTGAGTTGGAAGTCCGAGAGAAATATCCGGACTTGTTTGTTGATATGTAATCTTGTATTTAAATTTTACATCTTGTTGAACTTAAGAGCTTTGATATATGTCTTAAGTT
Organism: Camellia sinensis; assembly: GCF_055761805.1. NCBI lineage: Eukaryota > Viridiplantae > Streptophyta > Magnoliopsida > Ericales > Theaceae > Camellia > Camellia sinensis. The sequence continues at coordinate 93,694,667 of NC_138965.1, forward strand.
GTGAAACATTGAAAATGTTTTGGTTATTGGAAGTATGTTTTGGAACTTGCCTAATATGGAAGTTGAAAGTGACATTATATGTGTTAAATATATTGTTGAAATTGGAAGGATAGTGCATAATGTTAATGCATGTTGAAAATACATATGTTGTTTACATATTGTGATATGTCTCTTGTTAAAGGGATGGGATGACCGGTAATGGGTCGAATTGTTGAATGTTAAATTGTAACATTGTTTAAAATGGAGGAAAATCTGTTTTTGAAAACTTGTGCTTAATTTCGGGGGCGAAATTCTTTAAGGGGGGGAGGTTATAGCGATCCCGGGTTTACCCTTGTTGTACAGTGATCCGGACATGTGCCCGTGGATGTTGGTTGTTGTTTATTATCATGTTTGCATCCTTTGTACCTTGTATAGTGAGTTATGGGATGTGTTGGGCAGGTTTGTTACAGGTTGGTTGTGTTTGGGAGCCTAGTGTTGCTGCCCAGATTTTTGGTCCTTCGCTCGAGCGAGGAGTCTGTCGCTCGAGCGAGAGTAGTGTTGCCCCGGTTCTGGACCTGAGAGTTGTAGTTTCTGGCTCGAGCGAGCTTTTCGTGGCTCGAGCGGTCTGGGTTTTTCTTCGCTCGATCGAGAACTTCTTGGCTCGAGCGAGAGTTTTCTGTGTCTGGTCGCTCGAGCGACCAATCCTTCGCTCGAGCGAGAGTGTTTTATATCAGCGGACAGCAGCGTCTAAAACATCACTTTTTCAGCCCTTTTCTTTGAACAAAACCTAAATTCGACACTCTCTCTTCCTAAACTTACACTCTCTCTAAGATTTGATCTCCCTAGGGTGTGAATCTAGCCTAGGGCCTTTGTTAAAAAGATAGAGGGTGTTGAGAGCTTCGATTTAATCTGAAAAAGTTTGGATTTGGAGCAAGTTGATCTTGGAGTCTTCATCTCCTTTTTGGCTTAAACTTCAAGGTAGGGATATCCTACTCCTCTCTATGGGTTTTGTCTTTAAATTTTGGTATTTTGAGATGTTGGGCTTGGTTTGGTAATTTTGTGAAAGTTTGGGGCTTTTGTGCAATTATACAAAAGTTGGGGTTTTATTCATAATAAACCTAGATGCATGTTTGGCATAGAAAAATGGAATGATTGTTGAATCATTGATGAAAATGGGACCTAAGGGTTGAAATGGTAATTATGGAAAATGGCCTAATTACATTGTTTAATTAATTAGGATAATTAATTGATGAGAAATGAGGAAATGAAATGTTGATTGAATATCCATTTGTGCATTTATTTTCTGTTTTAGAAATAACTGCTTTGGGCTATCGGTGGAGGATAGTCGTGATTGTTGTAGACAATGTATGTTGATTAGGCAAATTGAAACTAATCAATGGAATGTGTTATGAAACTTGACAGTTGCTAGAATACATTAATTGTTTGTATTGTGTGATTGTATATAGAACCAATGTGTTTATATACGTTGTGTGTAGAGGAGGAGATAGGGGATGTACTCCGCGGTTTAGGGGAAGATAGGGGATGGACCTCTAAACCGGATAGGTATTTGGAGGAGATAGGGGATGTACTCCGTAGACAGAGCTCATATGCTTGTCTAGAGAAGTGAAGATAGAGCTCATATGCTTATCTTTGTGAAGTATGAAGTGTGGATACAGCTTGTATGCTTATCTGTGGATATTGTTGTTATACATATCTGTTGTGAAGTGTGGATACAGCTTGTATGCTTATCTGTGGATATTGTTGTTATACATATCTGTTGAGATTGTGGATATAGCTTTTACGCTTATCTGAATGTGAGATATAGTTTTTATACATATCTGTGGAAATGATGATAGAGCTAGCATGCTTATCTGTTGAAAAAGGGAAAATGAAAAGTAATTGGGACTTGTCAGTCGTTGACATAAATATATAATTTATGTGATTGTAACAGTGTTGACCAACTATCAATTGCTAATGTTTTAGTCATTGTCCATGGTTGGTTTAGTGTATTTCTACTGGGCTGTGGCTCACCCTATATGGGAACATCATTTTCAGGTGCAGGAAGCATGCCACCTCCAAGGACATAGCTGGGAGGCTAGTGGCGGGCATAGTTTTGTCGTTTTACTTTTGATGTATTACATGTAATTTCAAGCCAAGGGCTTAATGTGTAAACGAGTTAGAACTCTTCGTTGTAACCAAGTGTTAACTTGGAAAGCTGTAAGCCCGTAGGGCATTTTGTTATGAGGTTAACATGTAATACTTATGTAATGGAATTCTAATGAATGAAAGGAATGCGGTTAGTTTATATGTAAATGCATGTCGTATTTAAAGGGTTTAATGCTATTATTTTGAGGGCGTTACAATTAGAGTGTTACATTTTTGTTCATAATGTGGGATTTGTTCCAAAATCAGGGAAAATCCAAAACTTCTATAATGTGGATTGCCCAAATGTGTAATTTTATATTTAGAGAAACTCACTTTTATCCTTGAAAAATTAAACCCAAACATGGAAGTGACTACACTTTTGTATAATTTTCACTTTAATTGGACTTTTGAGTTCATTGGAAAAAAGGGAGGACTAAATAATTCACAAGATCACATTTTGAAATTTATTGGTGCTTCACCCTTAAAAATATTGATTTTTCAAAATTACCCTTTGATAGTATATTTTTTTGAGAATATTAATTGTCATAATTGTATTTTTTGTATTATTAATAAATTTAAATGAATGGCAAAATAAAAAATTCATATTATTTTAGTCATTAATTTTTTAGAAGGGATTAATATTTTGGGATAATGAAAAATGGAATAAGCGACTAATATTTTAGGATGGAGGGAGTATGAAAATTTAAACCGACTTTAATTGAAAATGCATAACATTACAATATTAAATAGGGGCATAAGGTTCACTTTATATAAATGAAATAACTCACTTTTTTTCCTTCTTTTCCCGATATAAGATTGTGTAAATAAAAGTTAAAAATTGTTTAGGCTAGAAGTTTATTTCGAATCAAGCAATCTCAGTTGTTTAATCTTTAACTAGGTCAATCTTTAGTTTATTTCGAATCAAACAAATCTAACTAATATATTATGATAAAATTGTTAAAATTGCAGTTAAACTAGCGAATCAGTTAAACCAAAAATGGTTCAGCCTATTGGCTAGGGCAAAAGACCAACCAACTTATACAAAAATTAATTAATTAAAACTTTTAAATTTTATTTTAATTTTAAAATTCAAATTGTCTTGAACTGAAACATACATAACACTACAATATTAAATGGGAGCATGAGATTTATATAGTAAACCAACTCATTTTTTCCTTCTTTTTCTGATGTGGGATTGTAAAATAAAAGTTAACAATTGTTTGGACAAGAAGTTCATTTCTAATCAAGCAATCTCAGTCGTTCAATTTTTAAGCAGATCTATCTTTAGTTTATTTCAAATCAAACAAATCCAACTAATATATTTTGATAAAACTGCTAAAATCACAGTTAAACTAGTGAATTAGTCAAAACGAAAATGATTCAACCTAATCAGTTAGGTTAAAAGACTAACCAATTTACAACAAAATTAATTAAATAAAACTTTTAAATTTTATTTTAAAATTTAAACTGTCTTGAATTGAAACATGCACAATACTACAATATTAAATGGAAGTATAAGATTCACTTTATATAAGTGAAACAACTCACTTTTTCTTTTCTTTTCCCCATATGGGATTGTAAAATAAAAGTTAACAATTGTTTGGGTGAGAAGTTTATTTCTAATTAAGCAATCTCAGCCGTTTAATCTTTTTTTAGGTCAATCTTCAGTTTATTTCGAATCAAACAAATCTAATCAATATATTTTGATAAAACTGCTAAAACCATGGTTAAACCAGCAAATTATTCAAACTGAAAAAGGCTCAACTTAATCAGCTTGGTCAAAAAACCAACCAGCTTACACAAAAATTAATTAATTAAAACTTTTTAATTTTATTTTATTAAATTTTAAACTGTCATGAACTGAAGCATGCACAATACAACAATATTAAATGGGAGCATAAGATTCACTTTATATAAGTGAAACAATTCATTTTTTTTCCCCAATATAGGATTGTAAAATAAAAGTTAAATAGAAACTAACCAATGGGGATTTCTTAATTTTTTAACATTAAGAAAATCAAGCAAATTTATAGCGACCCCGGTCTTTTCCCATTTGATTATTGTATCCGGACTTAGGTTCCGTAGATTCTGTCATTGTATAATTGGTGTTGTTGTCCTTTATTTTCTCTTTTGGAATTATAGGATGTGTTGGGCAGGTTTGTTTCAGGTTGGTTGGGTTTAGAAACCAAGTGTTGCTGTCCAGGTTTTTGGTGTTTCGCTCGAGCGAGGCGTTGGTCGCTCGAGCGAGATGTCGTTTCGGTTCTTCGCTCGAGCTGGGGTTTGGGTCGCTCGAGCGAGAGTTGGCGTCCTGTATGGACCTGTAGCTTTGCATTCTTGGCTCGAGCGAGCTTTTCTTCGCTCGAGCGAGTTAGTTCATCTTTCGCTCGAGCTATAGTTTCTTCGCTCGAGCGTGTGTCTGTTTACAGACCTGAGGGTTTGAGTTCTTCGCTCGATCGAGCTTTCTTTCGCTCGATCGAGCTTTCTTTCGCTCGAGCGAGCTTTTGGGTTGTTGGCTCGAGCAAGGCTTCCTTGGCTCGAGCGTAGTTTCTCTGTGTCTGGTCGCTCGAGCGACCAAGTCTTCGCTCGAGCGAGCCTGTCCAGTATATATTTACAGCAGCGGGTTTTGATCAGTCCTTTTCATCTTCTTTTTGATTCCAAACCCTAGGTCCGACTTCTCTCTCTCCCTACTCACCTTCTCTCTTAGATTTGATCCACTTAGGGAGTGTTTCTACCCTAGATCCTTCATTAAAAAGATAGAGTGAGGCAAGGGCTTCCATTTAATCTGAGCATTTGGCGATTTGGAGCACTTTGGTATTTGGGCACTCATCTCTTTCTGCACCATTTGAGTTGTTTTCTTTGAGGTAGGGATTTCCTACTCCATTTTATAGGTTTTGTTCTAAGTTTTGGTATTTTAACATGTTGGGGATACTTTGGTAAATTTTGGGAAAAACCCTAGTTGTATTATTGAATTAATTTGTATAAGTAATTCATGGAATTGGGAAAAGAGGGTTAAATTCATGGAATTGGGGAATTCATTGATTAAATGGCGTAACTGGGTAATTGGTATCATTTGTCTATTGAATTGTTGATATAGTTATTTTCAGTTTAGAAATAACTGTTTTGGGCTATCGGTGGAGGATAGTTGTGATTGTTGTAGACATTGCATGTGGATTAGGAATAACTGAAACTAATCATATTGGTTAAGTCATTAATTTTGACTATGGAATTGATACAGAAAATACGTGTATTGATTGAGCATTGCATTTGCATACATTGTTTTGTGTGTGGGAGGAGATAGGGGATGTACTCCACGGTTTAGGGGAAGATAGGGGATGGACCTCTAAACCGGATTTTGTTTGGGAGGAGATAGGGGATGGACTCCATTAGCATCACTTTTATGTGTGCTTATTTATATAGAAGTGTTTTATTGATACAGCACTAAAATGTGTATCAATCTGGAAGTATGAAGTGTTTGATTTGAGCTTGAGTCTCATTTGTTTGTTGATATTGGAAGGATGTGAATATTATATATGTGATTCACTGTTGTAAGTTTGGCCAGGTTCTGAGCCATGTTAATAAAATTGGAAAGTAAAACGTATCTTAGACAATAGTGTCATGAGACTGTAAAATGAAGTAATTGATTATCTTGGTTAACCATCTGTTGAATGCTATTGCTTTATTCATTGCTTATATGTGGTTTAGTATATTTCTACTGGGCTGTGGCTCACCCTTTGTGGGAACATCATTTTCAGGTTCAGGTGATAAACTACCTCCAAGGACTTAGTTTGGGAGGGTTTGGCTTCTAGGTTGAAGAAGACTACTTTTAGTTAATTGTCTTTAATTATTAGTACATGTAAACATTCAAGCCTAGGGCTTTTTCTTGTATTGAGTTACCAAGTGTTGGCTTGGAAAGATGTAAGCCTGTAGGGCATTTTATTCGATGATACATGTAATACTTTATTTGGTAATACTCTGATGAATGAATTAATAAATTGTCTTCTTTAAATAATGTATGTCAATGATATATAATGGGTTAATTTTGAGGGCGTTACAAAATTAGTATGAGATATTGAAGCTTTTATAAGGTTTCTCACTAAAAATCTCATTTTGCTTATATAAATGATAACATAAGATTCACTTTATGTAAAAGAAACAATTCACTTTTTCCTTCACTTTATGTAAGTAAAACAATTCACATTTTCCTTCTTTTCTCAATTTGAGATTGCAAAATAAAAGTTAAATGGAAGCTAACCAATAAAGATTTTCTTAATTGTTTAAAATTAAGAAAATCAAGAAAATTAGTATTAGATATTGAAACTCTCATAAGGCTTCTCACTAAAAACCCCATTTTGCTTATATAATATATAGATATGGCTTGTATTTTGATTCCTATTTTGCCTTGCTTTGTGTTTCAATTTTCTATTTTGCTTTTTTCTTTGGACAGAATTTTGAGAGTTATTTTGGAGAAAACCACTTTCATAGAGGTATTATTTCTGAGTAATTATAGCGATTATGGTTTAAGACCCTACTCATTGATATTCTGGATTCGGGTTTCTTGGTTTTGTATTGTTGCTCTTGTCTTATTCCTATTTTCCCTCTTGATTGGCTATTGGGATGTGTTGGTTATATTTGGAACAGGTTGGTACATTGTTTTTCAAAAACCTTGTTGCTTAGAATTTTACTCTTATGCTCGAGCGTCACTTCTTGCGCTCGAGCGGCCTTTAGAACTCTCAGTACTTTTGCATGCCTGCAAAACTACTAGGAGAGTGTATTCAACACTCGAGAGGTGTTTCCTACGCTCGAGCGGTCGTGTGCTCGAGCGGCCATTCTTGCACTCGAGCGATGGTCGGCCATTCTTGCACTCGAGCAATGGTCTTCTATCTGTAAAACTACCGAGAGTGTGTAATCTACACTCGAGCGTCACTTCTTCCGCTCAAGCAGTAAAACTTATTGTATCTGAACGCTCGAGCATCACTTCTTGCGCTCAAGCGAACTGTGCATATATCAGTTCGTAAAAGTCACTATTTCATCTCTCTCTCTCTCTAAACATTCAAAACCCTAAATCTAAACCTTCTCTCTCTAGAACTTACACTTTCTCTATAAATACACCAAGATGGCGAAAGACACTCTTGTTAGTGAGAGCAGATCGAATCTATATTTATTTGCTCAGTTCGAAGAAAGACCAGCCCTTGTTTATGCATATGGAAAAAACTACACCATACTCCCTTTGTTAAAAAGGTAGGGCTCATCTAGATCTTCGTTTTCATTCGAATAGAGTTGGATTTCGGCTTCCTTGAGGTTTCTCCACTCTCCCCTTGGTTTTCTAGCTTCGAGGTAGGGATTTTCTATACTATTTTATGATTTTTAACTTAGCTATTTGTTTTTATGAAACAATCTTGTGATTTTGGAGGATTTTGAACAAACCTAGGGTTTTGGTTTAAAATCAAAAGAGGGGTCTTCAATGGATGTATTGAAAATGGTTGTGGGGTTGGATATGAGGTTGAGTTGTGATGAAATTATTGATTTTGATACTTGGAATGGATTTCGGAAGAAAAAGAGGTTTTTATCCAAAATGGCTCACATATAAATAATGTATAAATAAATGGAATTAATGTTGGAAATATGAAATTTGATAGATATTGATATATGTTAGGTTTTTATTCTTGGCAACCCCGTTTGACAAAACTCCTTTAAGTTGTATTTGTTTTCGCACTTTTTATTTCAGTGAGGCTATGAGCGTTTAGATGCGAATCCAACCCGAATTATGCCTTGTTAGAGAAGTTTGTGATGTTAATACTTTCAAGATTGCCACTTCGCTGATTATGACGGGGATCGAGCTGCCCGGTCAGCTAGCGGGGGTCCAGGGGGCAGCGCCCTTTGGCGGGTCCGAGGCAGCGCCCAGGCGAGGTCGAGGGACAGCACCTCCGAAGCGAAATGCAAAATTGCATTCAAAGTTGCTTGTCCGCCCTTGCTCGCTCGAGCGAAGGAGTTGCTCGTGGTTTTTTTATCACAATTGGAGGTGTCCAATTGTGGTTTTTCCACGTAAAATCGTTGTGTTGATTTGTCTTGATTGTTTGATTGAGATTGTTATATACTGCTTAAAATTGATACATAATCACAAATCAACATCTAGGGGATTTCTAGATTTTTCAATATAGATGGTTGAGTTCGATATGTATTATCGCTTACCTTGAAATTTGGAAAGTTTATCTATATTGGAGATTTTATATCTATTTAGAAATATCTATTTTGGGCTATCGGTGAAGGATAGTATGATTGTTGTAGACATTGCATGAGTATTATTTGAATTGAAACTAATTTCTCATCCATGTGCATTGAACATTGTTGCTCACTTAATACATTGCAAATGTATGTGATTTTGAGAAAAAATGGTGAAAGTTGGAAAGAGGTGTGTATCACCAAACTAAGTTGGCCAGTGTGTCCAGGGTGAAAGTCCCGAAAAACACGCGTAATCATGGGTGCCAATTCCCACGAACGAAATATCCATTAAATGGCAATAGTAGCGCTTGTATAGGTTACGTTTACATGGGTTTTGTTTGACAATTTCCCGTAGACGAAATATCTGTGAAAGGTTATACCGGTTTAAGAATTCCCCCTTGTTTTCTATTGTAAAGGACATGATTTGAGAATTGTGATATAATTTGAGCATGGCATGATTTTGAAAAAGAAATGTAAACCGTTTTGACATGGGCATTGCATATGCATTTTACCCTTATATCTTTGTTAAGATTTATATATTGTGTTAGATTATTTCTACTGGGCTTTGGCTCACTCTATTTGGGGAAAACCATGTTCAGGTGCAGGTGATATGCCTCCACCAAGGACTTAGCTTAGAAAGACTGTGGAGCTGAAGGCTCAGTTTTGTTGTTTTATATTCACTTTTGTACAAGCTTAGGGCTTTGTTTGTATTGAGCTTAAGACTGACTTTTGATGTACCTAAGTATTGACTTGGAAAGATGTAAGCCTTTAAGGCATACGATTATCTGTTTAGCTGTCATTTCTCTTCTCAATCTTGTAACACATGCTGTGGATTCAGGATGTACTATTTATGAATGTATATCGCATGTATCGCCTTTTGTATATCAAACTTTGATTAGTGAAAGCTTATCAATTCATATATGTTGCCACTTATCGGTTGTTATGATATGGGTATATTTTATTTATTTCGGGGCGTTACTGTAATTTTATTTGCACACAATATAAATTCTCAATATATTTCACAAATAGTGTTCGGATATAAATATTCAAAGAAAAGTTAAATGTTCGAATATAAATTTATGAACATAAAGTAGTTGTTTGGATATAAATAATTGAACGGAATATATATTTGAGTAATTTATTTTTATTCATAATTTTAAATCCAAACTTTGACATTTGTTCAAAAATTTATATCCAAACACTATTTGTGGTGCATATTGATAATTTGTATGGTGTGAAAATAGACTTTCTCATAATTTTTTTGTATTTTATAATTAGGGTAATTTTTCCTTGTTTTCTCCAATAGTTGGATAAAAAGACTTCTTATTTTTGAAAATAGCATGAAGTCGATTTTGAACAATTCAAAACATATCTAATAATTTGAATTTGAATGAAATTATTCTTCTTTAACCTCTTCTAATTAATCATTCCGTTATATTTTGATTTAATTAAAACAAACACTACCATAGAGTCAAAAATCACAAATTAAAGAGAGAAAAAAAATTGTGCAAGTCATCCATGCCTTACATGGGCTTAATTAACTAGTATATATGGGTTCTTTCAGCAAGTTGGTTAAAAGTTAGTTTTTAGCTTTTAACCAATTTTAGGTTATATCACCTCTCACATTTTTTACTCACAAAAAGATTATAAAAAAAAATCAAAAAAAAAAAAACAAACAAAAAGTCAGCTTTTAACCAACTTTCCAAAACACCCCATACGAAGGGATTAACTTATACCGACTGAACCATGAAAGGCACACTTCACGAACAACCAATCCAAAACTCCCACATGAGCATGTTACACACACTCTCTCTCTCTCTCTAAAGTTCTTTTCTCTGGGTCTATGATTTTTATTTTTTATTTTTTATTTTTTTGAACTAATCTTTGGGTCTTTGATTCATAACCAAACATAGACACTATTTTTATTATATCATCCAAATCATAGTCTCTATTCCTTTGCAATTTTCACTAAATTCGTCTCTTTTGCCACTTCCAAGTAAACTCCAAGTGGCACAACATTGATATTGGGCATCATGAAGGTCTTCAAGTTGAATAACAACAACCATCATGTCTCATTGCCACTGATGGTGATGTACAATGATGATTGAAAAAGTGAGTGGGGTGCTCAGTTAATAACCTCCCCCTCTAATACCTATGTTCCCGAGTCGAGACACGTTGGTTATGACGGATAGTGGCCTTTGGCACGAGTCATGGGTTTCCTAATTCCCTCAAAAGATTAGGTAGCAACTTTGAAATTTGGTGATGTAGTCCATTTCTGGCATATTTTACAATAAATGGATTATCTATAAAAGTCATCAGATTTGGACTCTCATTTTCTGTTTCACATTGCACTAATGAGACTAGATCAGGAGATTGGGAGTCTGAACTGTTGGACGCACTTGGAAACCCCGAGAAGCATCGCACAGTAACCTGACCTCAAATCTATCTTCGAAAAACAACGTGAACCTTTGAGTTGGTTAAAAAGGTCATTTATTCTAGGCAAGGGATACTTGTTCTTAACCGTAACTCGATTCATTTTGCAATAATCTATACACAATCTCAATGAACTGTCTTTTTTTTTTAGCAAACAAGGTCGGAGCTCTCTATGGTGGGTTGCTAGGGCGTATGAAGCCCATATCTAGCAACTCTTGTAATTGATCATTTAGGACAACCAACTCAACTAGTGCGAATCTATATGGTCCTGGCATTAGGTCTATGGAAAACTCAACCTCCTGCTGAAACAGTAATTCGGTGAGATCCTCTTGAAAGACATCTGAGTACTCGCAAACCACTTTAGGAAACACATTTTAGACCTTACTACTCCCTTTATCTAAGAAATTTGTTAAGAGAGAGCTAAGTTCGCCTCGATCACGTGGGTCATACAATGGTGGCAACAATCTGTCGGTTCTATCCCCCAGAAAAGAGAAGCAATCACCACCCGACGTGCAAACAATAACTCTCATACAGCAGCAATCTATAATGGCACGGTAGGAAGACAACGAATCCATGCTGAGGATGACATCAAATCCGGACATATCTAACAACACAAAGCTGAATAGAAGTCGGCGATCAGCGACCTCAATTACACACCCGTGACATCCCCGATTCACGATAATTTTACCCCCAACAGGTGACTCTACCTCAAGCGAAGACTCTAGTTGCTCACTTTCTAACCCCAACATGGATGCAAATGTGGATGCTATGAATGTGTGAAATGACCTAGTATCTATCAACATACTGGCCCAAGTATTGAAAATAAGATATGTAACTCTCACTAGGGGTGTGCATAATACCGCCGAAACCACCAAAACCGCACCGCCAAGGAAAATTCGTTATTATTTGTCAATCGAACCGCCGGTTTGGTAAGAAAAATGGCAAATTCTAGTGACACTTTTATCAATCCGCCGGTTTCTATTTTTCTTCCAAACCGCACCGACCCGCACCGCTATTAAATCATGCTTTATAAGATTCTAAAAATTCTTTTTTACTTAAGTTTGCTTGTTATTCTATACCTTAGAATATAGTATTACATTACTGATCGAGGGGAATTCAAGATGTCAGTAATCCAAAATAAAGTTGGATTCCAATTCACTTTTCAATCTTTTTTTTTTTTTTCTGGCCATGTTGCAAACTTGCATCAGCTCACTTTTCAATCTAAATACTTTTCAACAGTAAACATTTTCAATATATTGTAAACCTTGAATGATATTAATTTTATGTATTGTATTTGATCATTGTAGCTTCCACAGATGCTTGTAATGAACTGATGGCATAGTCATTGATATTATCATGTTGTTGCTACACTTGCTGCATCAGAAGAAAGCTTCGCAAGATGCTTAACATCACAGTATCTCTTGTCTTTTTTTTACTCTTTGATTTAAGTTTTGTAATTTGAATTATATTTTTTATAAACCGCCAATCCGCCCGAACCGCCAAGGCAAATCCGCCATTATTTGCCAACTGAACCGCCGGTTTTTGATAAGGAAAATAGCAGATTCTAATGACACTTTTATCAATCCGCCGCCCGCCATACTGTTCTATTTTTCTCTCAAACCGCACCGACCCGCACCACGCACACCCCTAACTCTCACCATGGATGGTCCTGAAGACTGCTCTAATGCGGTGACGACATACACCCTTCCCTGTGGCCTCTGCTCTCCTAGGTCGCCTCTCGAAACATAGGCCTGCTGCACAGATTGTGCAGATGTGGCCCCGTGTACTACTCTGGTTGCCTGACCCGATTAGGCCAGCTGATGAGAGTGTGCCTGCCCCTGGCCTGTCTGGAAGCCCCTTGACTGGTGAGATCCTGATACATTAGCAGTCCTTGCTTCTGTGGGCGAAACTTCTTCAAGTGCCCCAGTTGGCCGCACTGGTAGCAAGATGGTGCTTGGTCCCTAGTTTAGGGTTGACTATAAGAGCAAGCCAACTGTGTCTGAGCCCCAATTCTCTAACCACACTCTGAAAACTTGTCACCCAACTAGGCACATTTATAACACGCACCACGGGTTTGACCCATGTTCCCTGAACCACCAATCATCATTGAACCGGAAGATTTAACTTGTTGCGATGATGACTAATAGGACAATGAGCTCCTAGACTTTTTCAAAGACCCTAAATCAACCCTAGACTCTGAGTACCCCAATCTCTTTGACTTTTGCTTGGTTTCCTTAGCCACCACTATAATTTCTACATGAGCCACGACTTCCACAAGCCGGTCATAACTCTAATTATGTTACCCACTACATTCATTAAAATTTTCGGTCTTAACCTCTTCTCAAATTTTAAGCATCAGCATCCTTCAGTTGCTACCAACTTCGGTGCAAAGTGTGATAAACTAGTAAATGTGGCTTCAAACTCGGCCACAAGTATGTCACCGCGATAGCTCTCTAAATCGTCTCCTTAATCGTTCCCAAGTAGTAGGAAGGAGTAACTTATCCTAGAAAGTGTGCGTGAATGTCTTCCAAGTGTGCTCAACACAATTTTTGGCGTACTTCCACCATTGCCTAGCCTCTCCTTTCAGTTGGTATGCCACTAATGCTACCCGTAAGTCACCTTCACAGATGTCCAAGATCTCAAAAGATTTGACAATTTGCTCTAACCATTCATCTGCTTTCATAGGGTCGGGTCCGCCACCAAACTCGGCGAGGTTTGAACGAAAGAATTCCTTTTTCAGGAAAGAAGTTCTAGTCTCTCCTTCGATGGTCCTAGCTGCTTGTTCGGCTCTCAGTATGTCCATGGACTCTCTAAGAGCTCCAACCATCTCCCGAGCCAAAGCCCCTATTACGTCTTGTGCTGGTAGAGCGGCCACATTGTTCTGACCCCCTTGTTCTTCTTGTAGAGGGATCTCCAGTTTGGATGGAATATTCCGACCATCCCGGTGTGGTCTACCAAGACCTCTTCTATATCCTAACATCTTGTAAGAATTATAGATAAGATTAAATTCGTGACTCACCTTTCTACACTTAGTCTCACCCGTCCCACGCGCACTAGCATGAGGACATACATGTATTTAAACCACATAAGCACCTTGTCACATAGAGCACATACGAACCACCCTTCTGAGAAATCAATATGTCCCACGGTCCTCAAGGACTTCCAAGTGGAAAAAACATTGATCATGTGCCTTTCCAAAAGGATTTCAATGAGTGCAGTGGATCCAAGTTGTATCCTAGAAGTTTGATCCCATACCCATATAGTCACATAAACACATAATCATGTTAAGCAATTAACATCCTTCCTAGCATGGCAGAGTCACTATAGCGTTAGCCGTTTCCCACGAGCTCAAGTTAGTCAAACCTGGTTAGCTCTGATACCAATTTGTAACGTCCCCAAATTATTTAATGTAAACATCAATTAAAACATGGTTGGACCCAAAATCTCGTCATCATCATAATAATATTAACCCTAAAAGGTCCTCTTTCTCATTGAACTAAGGTTTCCATTTACAGTTTTGTGTTCAACATATTAAATACACTTCTATATGACAAAGTTCAACAAGTTAGAGGATACAAAATAAAATGCCTTAATGGCTTAAAACAAATTCAAGGCATTGCCTTATTACAACAAAAATGGACAAATGGTCCTAAGCAAATAAGCTCGGAGCTTCTACATTAACATCCATGAGCCTCTGTGCTCCAATCAAAACAAAAGAGTCTACTTCTCCTCACTGAGGTGGTGGCACATCACCAATTCCTAAAAATGTTAGATAGGATGAGCTATATGCCTAGTAGAAATACGTTTAACAGAGTATCTAATTATTTGAACATCCACATGGTATCATCATAACCCAAACGCAATTTAAAGTTAATGTTTAAAAAAAAATAAAACAAATACATCATTATTCCATTGAAAACCTTTCTCAACACCAGGGTGGTAAATATGCCATGAAACCCTCATAGGAGCCCCATACTACATATATATAGATTTATAACCAAAACTATCCCCACAGTTGCCGACTATTAATACAGTGCATGGTGGGCACCCAAAACCATCTGTTTTTTCACTTTTGCTGACTATTATTGTGACGACTTCGCCACGTATAATATTTAGCATTTAATTAATAAAAGAGATTTGGATTTTAATTAGTCCTTATTCTAATTTAATTTGAGATTTATTAGAATTATTTAGTCTGATTCGTATATGATTTGATTAAGGATTTATTTTGGAATTAGAAATTAAAGGCTTAAATGGCTCAAGAAGGTGAAATTGATGAGTTGAATAAGTTAATTTCAAGTATTGAACCATATAGGAGGTTAATTAAATATTCGATTCAGTTTCAATTCAATCTAGTAAAATTAAGATTTGATTAATGGGTCTGAATTAGAATTAATTAAGCCAATTTGGTTATAAGAATTAGAAATTGTGATTATTCTGAATTAAATTCACTTATGAGGCGTCAAATTTGAATATGTAATTATTGAGAAGAATTTTGGATCTGATCAGAAATTGAAGGCTTAAATGATTTGAGAAATCAAAATTGATGATGGCAGTAAGTTTAATTTAATATTTGGAGTCTTTTGGGAGTTTGATTAAAAATCTGATTTAGATTAGTAAAAATTAAATATAATTAATTGGTCCTTAATTGAAGTTAATTAGACTAATTAAATTAAAGATTAGACATAATTAATTAACATTAACAATTCATTATTTATGTCAATATGTGATTAGTGAATTCATCTAATCAAAGTCAATTAAATAAGATAAGAGAGTTAGAGAGTGTTCTAGAAAGTAGGAGAAATGAGAAAGTGAGCTTAATTGTATATTTGTCCTGGACCTATGCATCGTAGTCATTTTGTTGGAGCAAACCGTGAGAAAGAGAGAGAGAGAGAGTGAGAGTTCAACATGTTTTTGCTGGAAAATTCAACTCTAGAGAGAGAGATCAAGAAATTGAAGACAAGGGGAAGAAACTCAAAGCTTTATCAAGAGACTCAACAAATTGAAGACTTTAGGTAAGAAATTGAAGTTTGAATCTTGAAGATAAGTCACCTAAAAGTTGAAATTAAAAAGTAATTAAGTTCAATTTCATGTAATTAAAATAGGAATTGGCAAAATGATGAAGGAATTGATCTAGGTTCATGGTTATGGAAATAAATTTAGAAATTAATTATTTTGGGTTTCATTTTGAATATCTTGCATGAATTTGAGTCTCATTTCTACATGCATGAACAAATTCTACAAGTTTTAATACTCTAATTGTACATGTATCATAGATTTCTTAAAATTGATTTCATGTTTTGATGAAATAAGAATTAAGCTTTGGAAAATTATGAGTTCATGAACAAATGAGCTTAATTTTTAAATTAAAGGTGTTTTGATGTAAATGATTTAAAATTGATCATGTTTTCTTGATTATTTAAGAGTTTGTACGTTTTTAGACAAGCCATGTATGAACCCAAGTTTTAAAATTATATTTTGAAAGTTTAATTCATGTTTTTGAATTTATGAGTTTGAAATTGGGTCAAGCATGAGCCTAAGTTTTGAAATGAAGTTTGGAAGCTAAATCTTCAGTTTTAAAAACCCAAGAAATTTATAGACCACTTGAGCAACCAATTGGTGACTCGAGCGAACATTACGAGCTCACAGTATTTTTACAGACTGTGCAGTCCGCTCAAGTGATCAAGTGGTGGCTCGAGCAGTCAGGCCTTTTCAAAATGTGTTGAAAAATTACATCTTTTTCATATTTTCATTCTCATCTCTTCCCAAGCATTCTTAGGCATAAATTATGACTCATTGAGAATTAATAAATTAAGAACCAACATAAATTAATTGATTATGAAGCAAAGTAAGAAATCAGTTTATTGAAAAGAAAGAGTAAGAATACGTGGAAATAAGAATTCGGTTTATTTGGGAAGGAAAGAATAAGAGAAGTTATATGTGATCAAGAGAGTAATATTATGTTTCGATATGTTCGTTTGTGTGCTTTGTGTAGGTTGGGCATCCGAGGAGTTATATTTCATGTCAAGCCCACTGTGAGTAATATCCTTATAAAGATATGTTCAAATATGTTTTGAAAATTGTTACATGATGATGATTTTGAAATGTTATTTTATATTAATTAATGAATGTCCCTTTTGCAAAATGTATTCGTGGCATCCTTTAGTGAGGCCATTGCTTGGGGAAAACAATACCATGGCCCATTGATTAATAGGCCCTCGCCTGGAGAAAACAATACCATGGCCCATTGATTAATAGGCCTTTGCCTAGGGAAAACAATACCACGGCCCATTGGATTAATTGAAACACAGAGATCTTTGATGTTAGACCTTAATGGTCCACATTGAATTATGGATTATTGATTGACCTGTTGTGGTTCCATTGGATTGACCCTAGTGGTCCTATTGGCTTCAACACATTGTTATATTGTTACTCTATTGGATATACCACGTATAAGACTTAATCGATTATTGTGATCGCAAATATTGATATGATTGGATATATGAATTGTTTTGGAAATTGGAAGATATGTTTTATGAGATGATGGACATTGTTATAGCAAATGTTTTGACATGAATGTGAAATATGATTCGTTCTAGAATTATAAAACATGTTTTTATATTATGTTGGACTTCATTCATTAACCTCTTTATTTTGGTATTACTTACTAGGCTTTAGCTCACCCCTCTCCCTTATATATATATATAGGTGAGCAACTGGAAGATCGGCATTAGAGTTTGCCTCGGAGTCAGCCCCTTTGTGAAGCCACCCAAGCGGTGCCTCCGTATTGACGCTTTAGCTTTGTTTTGTCAGAGTTTTATATTTTGATAAAGTCTTATGTGTGTGTGAGATATGTATAAGATATGTCCTTGTATAGGCAATATGAATGTTTTAATTATTTAAGTCTATCATGTACACATCTCAAAGGATATTCTTATTTTTGTTTTGTTTCCACTTCAGGCCCCGAAACTAATTAAATATTTTTGAAAGTTTGTCTTTGAGGCCTAAGTACAGGCCGGTCATGATCCTTAACCTCTAGGGGCAATTTTGGGGTCATGAAAATTATACGGCAAGACCAACGGACATCCAAAAATATTTTTCCACATTCATCCGGTGATAAGCTCAAGATAGGGCATTTGGGCGCCTAAACTCCTAACACAGGGACCAACACAACACATTGTTCTAAAAAATCGACTCTTTACCCAGACCCATACACTATTTATATCCCCTTTTTTACCACCTTCCAAGTAACCAAGCATTCATAAATACATGAGATGAATAGTCAAATATACAATACATGGATTAACAATTTCCAAATCTACAAATCCCAATTCAACATACATTAATACAGTACTCAAAAATCTAGTTATCCACTTTTTTATGCCTAATGTCTAATAAATTTCATGATTTGAAAATCAATTTCATCCAAACATCATTTTTCATCAAAATCAAAACTACGGTTTTTAATAAAATTGGGGCTTTTACTCCCTCTTCATATATGTGATAGTTCCCAACATCAATACTCATAATCCATAAGAGTTTATTTGAAACCTTGATAAAATTTGGGTAAAATCCCTTTTGGTGTTAAACATAAAACTCAATTTGTAACTCAATCATCAAGTAAAGTATCATGGTCACAACGGTTAAAGATACCCTACCTCAAGAAAATAGCAAGAAAACTAGACTTTAAGAAGAATCCTTTGTAGAATCGAAATTCAATCGGTAGAAAGTAAGATCTTTACGTAGACTCCACTTCTTGCAAGAGATTTAGGCTTGAATCTTAATGAAATGGGAGATATAAGAAAGAAAAACCAAGGGCTTTCGGAATTAGAGAGAGAAAGAGAGAAAGAAGAGAGAAAAGGAAAAGTGAAAGAAATGATCTAAAAAGTGACTTTTAAGTTGCGAAATTCACGCAGAACGCTCGAGTGGTCTTTTCACTGCTCGAGTGGTGAACGAGACCTCTCAGTATCCCTGCCTGCAAAACGAGATACTAGGAACCCCTTATCTTGGCTAGAGCGACCACTCGAGCGGTCCCTCAACCTACAAAACAAACTATTGGGAGCACCTCATCTCAGCCCGAGTGGTCTTTCCACCACTTGAGCGATAACGTAAAATGAGTTGTCACAGTTGACCCGCTCAGCCAAGTACTAGATGCTAATAAACGAACCCTCTGGCAAGAGCCCTTGTCGGGTGATCGCCTATATGGCCACATACCAAACTACACCAGCAGTGGGCACAGCCGCCTAAGGTCTCCATGTGATCTGAAAAATGGGCATTTTTTATAATCAATATGCAAGTAGAAAAGAGCCAGATTGATCAAGGTATGGATGGTTGGAAAACTCACATGGTTGGGGGTGATGTTATCAAGCATCTACCCATATTCATCAAAGGTAGAGAAGATGGGAGAGTGTTGTCGGTCCCTGTGCCCTTTCTGATACTGGACAGCTCACGAGAAGACGTTTGGAGAGACGCTTTGTACCCTAGGACCCATCTCTGGGAAGTACTCAAAGAACCATATCTACAAGCAAACAAAAAAAATAGATAGTCAAGAAAAATAGGCAATATATAGGTGGTATAGGCAATAGATAAGCAGTACAGACAG
The DNA here is from genome assembly GCF_055761805.1 of Camellia sinensis. Lineage (NCBI taxonomy): Eukaryota > Viridiplantae > Streptophyta > Magnoliopsida > Ericales > Theaceae > Camellia > Camellia sinensis. Next base: position 93,714,045 of record NC_138965.1, read on the forward strand.
ACATATATGCACAAAGGAAGAGACAAGAAAAGTGGCAAGAAGAGAAGTAAGAAATGTACCTCTCATAGGCACCAGTGTCCGCCTAGCTTGGTGCCACGGTTAGATGAGATGACACTCGTATAACCATACATAGTAGCCAAAGCTGTGCCACCCTAGTCATAGTCCCTAACCCGATCCCTGTCCACCATGGCAGCCAAGAAGTAGGCATGAACCCTTTTAGACCTATTCGCGAACAAAACGCACCCGAATAGGTATAACACAAAACCTCTGGTGTATTGAGCAATCTAGACGTAGGTGATCAGTCGGTGGTGTCGAAAGCGGTCATGGAACCATTGGTATCTAACCAGTCTGCTCTTATCAGGACGGACAACGCCCAGAAAGAACCTCAAGGCATTGGCCCGGAAGGCAAGATCCGAATCTAGAGGGATGGAGATGCCGCCAATTGGAAGGCTAGATAGCATTGTGAAATCCTCAGGCATTATGGTCATCTCGCTAGAGCTAGGGAAGTGAAAAGAGTCAGTGGTGTCCCATCATCACTACATTAGGACGGCAAGAAGGCTGTGGCTAACCCACGCATCGTCGAAGGACTTGCGCAAGGGCCCAAAGCCATACCCATCTACCAAGAGTCTGATAGTCTCGGGTAGGGCCAGATACGATTCGGCCATGCCAGCTGGTGAACCAAAGCCATGAACAGAATGAAAGCACTCCATGTAAGCCACAAGGAAAGGAAAGGAAATGAAAGGAAAGCGTGACAGAAAAATAGAGGAATACGGTCATACCTTGAAACCCGTGTGGGACAAGATACTTTAGCTCTAGGAGAATCACCGAACGAGGGTTGTCCTCGTTAAGCTCAAGAAATCTCTCCATGCCGGTCCGTGGAGCATGTGTCAAAGGTACGTAAGTAGTAGGATCAAAAGGTGGTAACTCTCCAACCATAAGTAAGTCTGTTCATGTCGACCGATTACGTGTGCGCAGACCAGCCCAATATGCGCAGACACATCCTGTGCTGGCACACATGTCGCCCACATGCCTGCATGTGTGACCAGCCAATTGCACCTTATGGTCGCCTCTAAGGCACAAGTACGTCCCGAACTCAAGCTCAAGCATTTGTACGTCATTTTAGGCACGTCACTAAAAAAATTGAATTGAATCTCTACTACATATCATCACACTACACCAACACACATTACACATTGCACATTGCATGGAATAGAAGAAAATTTAAAAAACCATTCCCACTAGACACTGTCATTGGCATCTGCATGGAAAATGAATCTGTAACTTCTCCCCAACTGAATTGTTACTAGAATAGAAGAATGTTTTAAAAAACACACCTAGCATTGGAAAAAATCGCATGATCAAAGTTCCCTACTTGGTAACTCAGAAACCCAAATCCTTGGAAATTAAACTTTGAAGAACCTGAAATTTGGCATATAAAGCTCGTCTAAGGTGAACAAAACACTTGGCACCACTTGGAAAATTTCAGAAAAAACTTGGAACCACTTGGAAAATTCTGGCACAACTTAGGCACCACTTGGAAAATTTTGGAAAAACTTATAACATAACTTGAATAAACCCCTACCTCATAAGGCACGAGGATGGAATGAAACAAAATGAAAATTAATAAATCCCCACCTCGCAAGACGCTAGGATAGAACAGAATGGAATGAAAATTACTAAACTCCCACCTTGTAAGGCAACAAAGATGGAATGGAACGAAATGGAAATTAATAAAACCCAACCTTGTAAAGAGTAAGAGTGGATTGAACTTAAACCCCTATCTCGTAAGGAGCAAGTGTGTATTAAACTTAAACCCCCACCTCGTAAAGGAGTGAGTGTGGATTGAATTTAAAACCCCACCTTGTAAGGAGCAAGTGTGGATTGAACTTAAACCCCCACCTCATAAGGAGCAAGTGTGGATTGAATTTAAACCCTTACCTTGTAAGAAGTAAGAGTGGATTGAACTTAAATTCCTACCTCATAAGAAGCGGGTGTGTATTTGAATTTAAACTCCTACCTTTTAAGGAGCAAGAGTGGATTGAATTAATAAACCTCCACTTTGTAAGGAGCAAGAGTGGAACAGAACGGAACGGAAAGGAATGGCGTAAACATCATGAAAATAAAGGAATGACACACATTGGTATCATAATGTCATTGCTTTAACCACACTACGATGTATATTATTGCTTGAAAATGGTTTTTTTTTTGGAAAGTTTGTAGGATTGGCACACTTGGCAATGCTTGGAAAGAAATAGAACGGAATAAGAATTTGGAATGGACCTTGGCATATAGCGATCCCAGGTTTACCCTTGTTGTATAGTGATCCGGACATGTGTCCGTGGATGTTGGTAGTTGTTTATTATCTTGTTTACATCCTTTCTTACTTTGTATTTGAGTTATAGGATGTGTTGAGCAGGTTTGTTTCAGGTTGGTTGAGTTTAGAAACCAAAACTAGTTGCCCAGATTTTGGCCTGTCCGCTCGAGCGGGGGTTTGGGCGCTCGAGCGGAGAATACACCAATCCAGTATTTCCTGTGTAGTGTTGGACGCTCGAGCGTGGGATTGATCGCTCGAGCGGGAGTGTTGTGTGTGACGCTCGAGCGGGGGAGTTGGCGCTCGAGCGGAGACCTGATTCTGTAAAAGTGCTGGGAGTGTGTATCCGGCGCTCGAGCTGGAGTTTGGTCGCTCGAGCGGAAGTCTGTGAGTGACGCTCGAGCGGGGGTTTTGACGCTCGAGCGGAGAGACTTTTATATAAATTCGAGATCCGACTTTTGGATCACTTTTTCAAGATCTTTTCTCTCTCTTACTTTTCCAAAAAGCCATTTTCAGAGCTTCTCACTCTAAACCGGCCCTTCTCTCTTAGATTTGATCTAGTAAGGATCGTTTGCTCACCTTTTGTCTTCACGAAAGTTGTGTTGATCGTCGAGGGCTTCCTTTTGATCTGAAAATTTCGAGGTTCGGAGCATTTTGATTTTGGTCTTCTTCTCCTTTGGGACTCCGAATTTGAGGTAGGGATAACCTACTCCTCTCTATGGGTTTTGTCTTTAAATTTTGGTATTTTGAGATGTTGGGCTTGGTTTGGTGATTTTGTGAAAGTTTGGGACTTTGGTGTAATTTTACCAAAGTTGAGGTTTTATTCATAATAAACCTAGATGCATGTTTGGCATAGAAAAATGGAATGATTGTTGAATCATTGATGAAAATGGGACCTAAGGGTTGAAATAGTAATTATGGAAAATGACCTAATTACATTGTTTAATTAATTGGGATAATTAATTGGTGAGAAATGAGGAAGTGAAATGTTGATTGAATATCCATTTGTGCATTTATTTTCTGTTTTAGAAATAACTGCTTTGGGCTATCGGTGGAGGATAGTCGAGATTGTTGTAGACAATGCATGATGATTAGGTAAACGGAAACTAATCAATGGAACGTGTCATGGAACTTGACGGTTGATAGAATACATTAATTGTGTGTATTGTGTGATTGTATATAGAACCAATGTGTTTATATACGTTATGTGTAGAGGAGGAGATAGGGGATGTACTCCGCGGTTTAGGGGAAGATAGGGGATGTACCTCTAAACCGGATAGGTATTGGGAGGAGATAGGGGATGAACTCCGAAGATAGAGCTCATATGCTTATCTTTGTGAAGTGTGGATATAGCTTGTATGCTTATCTGTGGATATTGTTGATATACATATCTGTTGAGAATGTGGGTATAGCTTTTATGCTTATCTGAATGTGAGATATAGTTTTTATACATATCTGTGGAAATGATGATAGAGCTAGCATGCTTATCTGTTGAAAAAGGGAAAATGAAAAGTAATTGGGACTTGTAAGTCGTTGACATAAATATGTAATTTATGTGATTGTATCGGTGTTGACCAACTATCAATTGCTAACGTTTTAGTCATTGTCCATGGTTGGTTTAGTGTATTTCTACTGGGCTGTGGCTCACCCTATATGGGAATATCATTTTCAGGTACAGGAAGCATGCCACCTCCAAGGACATAGCTTGGAAGGCTAGAGGCGGACATAGTGTAGTTGTTTTACTTTTGATGTATTACATGTAACTTCAAGCCAAGGGCTTAATGTGTAAACGAGTTAGTACTCTTTTGTTGAAACCAAGTGTTAACTTGGAAAGCTGTAAGCCCGTAGGGCATTTTGTTTTGATGTTAACATGTAATACTTATGTAATGAAACTCAATGAAATAAAGGAATGTGGTTAGTTTATATGTAAATGCTTGTCTTATTTTGAGGGCGTTACATGGCATAACTTTGGCACGACAAGGTGAGTATGAAAGGTATTGTTTCCTCCTCTCTTTTAGGAATTGTATGATTGGATGAAATGCTTAAGTGTTTGTTGCACACACTCATGAATGAATGAATGAACTGTTGCACAATCGCCCCCGAACTATATTGATCTGATTCCTTACACCAAGGATATGTAGGCAACCAGCGGGTTCAATTACTTGCATGCTTGTCTTGAATTGCGTTAAGCCTTAGGGTCAGGATAGTCTTGGATCTTTGACATTCGCTTTACATCAATTCATGATTGTTTAAGCTCTGCTTAAAAAGGGCAACTGTAGACACCCCATTTTGATTGATCCTAAGACTTTGAGCGCTTGCAAGCCTCCCAAGATGAAACGGTAATTATTTCATCTTTAGAATGTTTGGAGTCATTTGGAAGTGAAATTTAAACCTGTTTTGGCAAAAAATTAACTTTTTGCAAAAATGACCATTTTACCCCTACACCCATTTTTAGCCAAAAAAAACCTATTTTCTAACCCCAAGAAAAAGAAGGATGTGCTTTAATCATAGACATTTTCCAAAATTAGTGGCTAGTTTCATTAAAAACATTGATCAAAAGGCAATTCGAGCTTATTTAGGCCACAAGCAATCCAAGGGCATAGGACTCCACACTTGTCCATGCATGGATGGCACATGAACCGAGAAGAGTGGTGCGTACTCATGTGCATTGTGTGTGCGCACATCCAAGCATGGCAGAGCCTATTTTGGAAACTCAATCTTGGTGCATATCTAGAGGGAGGTAGTGGGGGGAAGCAATGGAAAGCCCTAGAGTGTTCAAAAAGCTTCCCCTGTGCCTATAAAAAGGACCCATCCCCCTCCCTTTTAAGGGGTTAGACTATTAAGTGACTTTGGTGAGTTTTTGAGAGCCAAACACCACCCTTCTCCCCTCTCTTGCCTTAGCTCCGAAATTCCCACCCTCACAGCAACTTTAAACAATAGAAAATAATCTAAAGCTTGAAGAACTTGAACTATATTAGAAACTTTTACTTGAGGGAGGCTTGCAAGCAAGAAAACCCTTGTTTTCTTGCACTTTTCTTTGCGTGCTCTTCGGTTCTTGAAAACCAACAGGCAATCCTTTCTTTCTTTTCAATTTCAGTACCTCTTTTACCCTCTTTTCTCAATATGTGAGCATGTAGGGTAGTTCTTATGGCATGATCATCATATAACTCATGTAGTATATTCATTTTATTCACTTTTTTGCTTTATCTCGCATGTCTTCTTTATTTTGTTAAAAGCAGCATGCTTAGGCCTCATTTAATCATATAATAAGCATATATGGCCCGATTTGAATCATCATATAGTTAGTTTATATTTTTGCTTTTATTTTCTATTTGCTTTTTATGTATACACATCATTTTAGTAGCCTTAAACCGGGCCTAGGTTGCATTTCGTATCTATTAGTTGCATATTAGGCCATATTTAATTTGTGTACTACATGAAAGGCGCATAAGTAGGTGTCCGGATAAGTTTTCTCCATCTTGATAGTATGTGCTTGCTATTTGCATTGCCTTTTTAATAATGCAAGTTTCTATGCTTTCTTTTAAAATTGTATGTTTTGAATGATTTTTCTGAATATTGTTTATTTTATTTTATGTTTATGGCCATGACCAAACAAAATCTCTTTTCTTTGAAAAATTATCATTTTTGCGAAAAATATGGCTATATTTATCTAATCTAAAATAAATGATATCTCTTTTATTCAAATCACATAGTTTTAGGTTAGTTAAGTGTTTTTAGGCTTAAAATGATTTGTATGAATAATTAATCACTAAAATCACAACATAGAGAATCAGTAGAGGCCAATCTTCAGATTAGGCAAAAGGAGGTGCTTTCATTCAATGACCTTCTACCTTTGTACCTCGACTCCCAAACATGTAATTTTTGGTTATGACAGATCAAGTCCATAGCTTAGTTTTCATTGTTAAAGGTTTCTTCATTTCCCATTAAAAATTAAGTGGCGACTTTATGTTGGTTAAAGCAAGTTGGCACAACATTTAGGTGGAAACGTGCCTAATACCCAAAAAAGGCACGGCGTCCTCAGTACCCATTGAAAAACACTTGCCTCGATTTAATTATGTCTCTCTTTTTGTTTGGACTAGATCATACGTCTAAATTTCTCTCCATATCGAAATGATACAAAATAACACCTACATATAAAGAACACCCAAATTCTAATTAGTTCATATCAGCAAGACTACAAACCCAGAATTATTTACCTAGAAATAGGAATCAATGGTTCAAATTTATTTCACTAATGGACCCCACATTTCGTCAATTTAATCTCCACCACACATATATTTTAAGTTAAGTTAAGTTAATTGGGTGAGCTTGGCATTTGAACGTTCTTTTAGAGTTACTGACTCTATTAGGCTCAATGTCGACGTGGGCCAAGTTTAGGATTATATATATACACTTACTATATAATGCAATGCCAACTCAACTCCATCCGTAGTTGTTAGAGGGAAAGGGGCATCACAAAGAATATTAGATTACACTCCATGGAATTTGAACCTAAATCTCAGACTACAAAATAATGTTATGCAATCACTATGTCAAAAGTATTGGTTGGGTCACTTTCTAATTACACATTGAAATTTAATTTTTATTTGAAAAAATATCATTTTGCCTCTCAAATTATCACTCAAAAATCAATTCAACCCATGTTCTTTAATAATATCAATTTTATACCTAAACTATTCGATTTTGCATCAATTTTACCCTCACCGACAAATGTCATCTATAATCAAACAAAAGTTATGGATGTGGCACCCAAATTTCATTTTACTCCCAAACTATCCCCAAAATATCAATTAGACTCCTGAATAAAATGAAGTTTTGGAATCTAATTGATATTTTAGAGATAATTTTGGGGGTAATGGGTTCGAAATGCAATCTTTGGTACATCTTCTTCTTTGACACGTAATTGGTGGTATTCAAACCTAAGGTTAGTTTTGAAATCATTTTGAGCATCTTAATTGATCGAACAAGTCATCAATTCTTGGTAATGGGTATCGATTCTTAATAGTGACCCAATTTAGTTATCGATAATCAATGCATAACCTCAAGGTTCCATCCTTCTTCTTGGCGAACAATGTTGGTGCTCCCCATGGACACGTACTAGGTCTAATGAACTTTTTATCCAGTAATTCTTGCAATTGTGCCTTTAATTCTCAATGTTCTGTTGGTGCTATATGATGTGGTCTCATAGAAATTAGTGAAGTCCCAGATTAGAGCTTGATCGTAAAATCTAACTCACGTTTTGGTGGTAATCCTGGTAGTTCATCAGGGAAAACGAAAACATACTCACATACCACATGTGGTAGTCCCAAATCCTTTCGATCTTCGTCTTCCAAAATTAAGCTGACCAACCATCTAGTTAGCTGGTCATGCCATCACGATTTACGACATGTTGGAAAAAGAGAATCCTATCTATCTCCCTTAAATTGGAAATGCATGTCATCACTGTTTTATAGTAACAACTGATATTGGCTCGGTGAACTAATAACCAATCCATTCCTAGAATGACATCAAAATCAGACATCTCCATAACTCTCAGATCAGAGATCAAACGTGAACCAAAGACTTCTAGTTCATAAGATTTAGATACTAGATCCACTCAAGTTTGACCACCCAAGGGTGAAGCGATGCTCATAACTATCTCTAAAATTTTTGGCTTTAAACCCAGACTTGACACACATGTAGTGGATATAAAAAATGTGAAGCACCAAAGTCGAATAATACTTTAACCCAAGAATTCATGAGGATCAACATACCTTGAATTACTGATGGGTTGCTAATATTTTCCTCTTCTTGACGAGCGTACGTCTTTCCTGTTGTACATTGGTTAGATCCCCATGGCTTCTTTCCATCTCTAGTTCCCTATGGTTGTGTTCTTGGGTGGCCTGCATTCTTGGAGCCTTGTGCCTATCCCTTATTGGTTTGAACATTTTAAGTAGGCCTAGAACCTTATCTTGGCTAACATTTGTTAGAGTGTTGTGCCCCTCATTGATCTATAAAATACTCCTCACCTTTAGGGCACTCATTTCGACAATGTCCCGATTGACCACATTTGAAACACCTTCATGTTCATTCATTTGCAAAATTTTCGCCTTGTTAGTTTCCCCAGTTCTGCCTTTGCTGTTGCTGCAATCCTCCAGCATAGGGTACAGGTATAGAATGTTTTCTAATGTTTCGAAATGGACCTTGTCCTTGTGGTTGGTTATTATTTCTTTACCACTGACTTCGTATGTGCTCAGCATCTTCCAATTCTCATTCCACAATTAATGCTCAATCCACCATTTGGGCATGAGTGGAAAGCTACACTTCAATCAACTGTCCCCTAATGTCTATATCCAAACCCCATTCAAATCGCCTAACTTTATTATCTTCATTCACTACTATTCCCGAAGCATACCTTGAGAGGTCCTCAAACCGGTTTGCATATTAGGTCACTGACATTTTCTTTGCTTCAATTGAAAGAACTCTTAAACCATCTCTTGCCCAAGTGAGTTGGGGAAACATTTTTCCATAAGAAGTCCTCAAACTGCCTCCAAGCTAGTGTCGCTACTTGTCGTGTACTTTTAATCATGGGAAATTTGGCCAAAACCTCCCTATTGGGTCCCTTTTTAGTGAAAAGAACAACCCATAATTTTTTTCCTTCATAAACCCCCTAACCTAGAGGCACGTGCATGATGGAGGACATAGAAACATGTTTCTATTTCTTTTTTGACAATCTTGCCCTTCCATATATATGCATACAAATCTCTCAATGTGATTGTCGTTCCCTTCCTAGAGTAGTTCTCCTTCATCGATTTTTTTTTCCAGTTGGTAGGACATTAACCACTGCTTTCATCGAGTTGCAAAGCAAGAGAGAGTTGTGAAGCGAGATTCATCGAGTATAGCTTTATCGAGTTGGAGATCTTCATTCAATCTCTATTCGAGTTAGGGTTGGAGTTTCGTTCATGTTGGAGTTCAAGTTTGTTTCAAACACTAGTTGATTGTTGTTCAAGTTCAATCACTACTCAATTAGGTATGTTTAATTTTCTGATTGAAATTTGTTTTTGTTGTATGTGATTTGTAATGGTTTTCCAGTTTGTACTTAGTATTTTTTTTTTTTTTTTTTTGTTATTGATGTCCTGTTCAAGAAAGATAGTAAAGTTTTGCTATAGTAGTCAGTAACATTTTACTTTGTTTTTGCGTAAAATTGACAGCAAAATTTTACTGCTTTGTGACATTTTATTTGAGGATGTTATGTTTAATAATGATTGCAGAATTATACACTAAAATTATGTTTTTGTAGTTGTCTATTAACAGTAAAATTTTATTGTTATATATTATGCAGATTTGAAAAATGATACCACCTCTTATGCTGTTATGCAAGTATTGTGACTAGACCATTGTGTTCAAGGTTGTCTCAAATTGCACATTGAAAGATTTGACTAATTTTTTTAGTTGTAAATTGAAGAAGTTTGGTAATAGTGGTTCCATTCTGTTATCATACTGTTTACTTGGACATTCGTAATGTATGATTGATGATGATTGTGATTTTCAGAATATGTTATCTCTTATCTATCCTCTAAGTGTTGACTGGGTTGATGTGACTGTTCTTGAAATGTGCAATTCAAATGAAAATCTTGGACTTCTTGATGAAGTTACATAATCGAATATTACTAGTGGATCCAGCCTTATTGATGATCAAATGGATTTACTCCTAATGTTTTGTAGACATGATGAAAGGCATTTGTTGTCTGCTGGATAGGTGAATGGAATTAGGCATGTAGGTCAAAAATCTGTAGGAGGTGAAAACAATTTCCGAAATACGTTATGTAAATATGCCATTGAGATAGAATTTGAGTTTGTGTACGTGAAGAATAAGAAGTGTCGAGTCACTATTGTGTGTTCACTTAGGAATCCAAATGTTGTTTATGGAGAGTACATGCATCTCTAGAGAGAGCTAATGGTTTTTTCTATATTCGGACTCTACATGATGAGCATAGTTGTGGTGTTGTAGTTCATACTTCTAACAAGGATGAAATCAAATTTGGTTGCTAGTTTGATTGTTAACGAAGTTCGTGCAAAGCCCCAAACTCATCCAATTGATATTGTGCGTGATTTTATAGAACAATACAGGCTCAACATTACATACAATCATGCTTGGTTAGGAGTCAAGAAAGCTAGGACTACAATATTTGGGGATTTTTCTATGTCTTTTGATGAGGTTCGATGGTATATGGATATTGTCATGAGCACAAATCCTGGCAAATATTTGAATCTTGACTATGACTATCAAAGCGGACATGACGGTTCAAGAGATTCTTTGTTGCATTCAACGCTTCCATTCAAGGGTTTAGACATTGTCATTCTCTTTTGTTTATTGACGATATTTTCCTAAATGGAAAATTAAGGGAACCTTGTTAACAGCTATATCGAAGGATGGGGATCAAAGTACATACTTGTGAATAGTATGTATCTGCAACAATATATTACATGGTAAAATTTTACTATTTCGCTGAGTAACATTTGACTGATATTCAAAGTATTATTTTGCTTATATTCAGAGTAATATTTTTGTGTATTATATGTGCTAATTGTAAAATTTTATGTCATTCATGTTTTGTCCCTCTTGTAATGGGTATTGTCGATACAGAGACTACGAACAGTTGTGAATGGTTTCTTACTCATTTGTCAAATGTATTGTTGGATAAAAGACTGATTACTTTCATATATGATCGGAACGCTAGACTTTTGAAGGCTTTATCCAAGGTTTTACCTACTGCTTACCATTGTTTTTGTCTCCAATACTTGAAAGGCAATTTGAGGGATAAGTTCTCCGGTGGAAATTTCAGCAATAGTTTTAGGACTAGACTAGTTTATCTACTTTTTTCATGTGTTTATGCTCCAAAAATGGGATGTTTTAATCAGTGTTTGAAAAAATTACAAGATGAGGGAAAAAGAATTGTTTGTAGATTTCTATCCAATTTGCCCTGTGACAAGTGGACTAATGTCTATTTTAAAGAACAAAGATACAATGAAATGTACTTGAATGTGGTGGAGTCATTCAATTCATGGATCCACAAAGCTCGGCATTTGCCCACCATGAAGATGGTTGATTCAATTAGGTTGAACATCATGGATTCTATGTCAAGACAGAGAGAAGCTAAGAAGTGGAATACTTTTCTTTGTTCAGAGATGGATTCAACATTAGTAGCGGCTCTTAAAAGTGGAAGAACTTGGTTCACGTGATCATGTTTTTGAGGTTCAATCTCGATCGTCAGTCACTGTCGATCTCTTGAATAGAACTTGCCCGTGTTACCAATAGCAAATGAATGGATATCTTTGTGCTCATGTAGCGACCGCTATCCAAAAAAACGGTGGTGATTTGCACTCACGTAAGGAACCATTTTTTAACTCTAGTAACTTTAGGGCTTGCTATGCTAAATCCGTTTATCCAATACCCCCACTGTTACGAAACCTGTTGCTTTTATAAATGATGTTGTTGTCCTCCCTCCGATTTGTAATAAGCCACCTAGTAGGCCAAGGAAGAATAGAATTCCATCTAGGGGTGAGAATATAAGATGAGTACAGTACGGAAGATATGAGAAGTACGGTTATAATATGAAGACTTCTAAAGAGACATTGCCATGAAAAACATTATTGCTTTGTAATAAAATTATGAAAATAATGCAATACTTATGCAAAAATAACAGTCTATTTTGTACTTTGTTGTTGAATTTTTTTGTGCAACACTAAGTTGTAAAGTAGTTTAAGTTGGCCATTACAATTTCGTTGGAATTGAAATGCATCATTCTATCCTATCATTACAATGATATTAGTCCAAACAAGTAAAATATTGCTATGTAATACAGTAACATTTTACTATAACATAATAAAATAAAATGTTACTTTGTAACACTATAACATTGTCTAGTTCATCATGGGTCCTTGTGAGTTTTACAACCAAATATATCCAACCAACCTGCACCAAAACCCACAAAATCAGAAAAATGAAGTGTATAATCCTTTATCATAACCATAATCGCATCTATGAATAACAGACACATACTACCAAATGGCAAGTAATCATATTCCATTATATATCCTTTCCAAAATATCATTTACCAACAAAAAAAAAAAAGAAGTAAAACCCTACTTACATCATTTACACCATTTACAACATCCAAGATATTTCTCAAAAAGCTATATTGTTTTTTCTAAATTCTATTTGTTGTTTCATTGGCATTATCCTTTGCGATGTCATGCTTTCATTTTCACATTCTTGCTTTTGTAGTCTTCTTCGGTCCACGATCTTGGATGATCATTTAAGAACTCATGCACCAATGTTGCTCGAAAATCATTCATTTTGTTGTCGTCCAACTCTTTTGCAATAGGTTTATATTTGGCAAGTTGGTGCATGAGATAACAAACAATAAAAGATGGAACTTCATCCTTGGTTGTCCAAAACAAGCAATGTCGAATGATATGGAACTTCATCCTTTGCATTCCAATTGGAGTTCATTATAAAGAATAGAAACATATACTTGCTGAGATATGCCTCCAGGTATCTGTCCAGTGGATGTTCCCTCATCTTCCCATACTTCCATTTCACTAGTGACTGCAAATAATCATTTTAATAAGGAAGATTACTTTGTCTAACAATAACATTTTCTGGTTTTCAAAGTTAAGTGTTAAGTTGTTAAGTGATATTCATGGCGGCTTACCCAGCACAATGACTTATGTGGGTGAATTGCATCATGCCCATTCACAAGTATTTTTGCAAAACTATCAATGAGCTAGAACAAAAAAAATAAAAATAAAAAAAATGAAATGTAGTGAGATTAGTAAGATGATTATAGTTAATTAGTACAATTTCACTTTTCAAATTTAATAAATGCAATTAAAGATCACTTACATTATTTGCAACATCAACATCCTTGAGAATTACATGGATATCATGCAGTGTGACAAATATTCCACCTGTCCTCCCGGACCATATAATTGCACTGATAATAAAAAAAGAATATGATTAAATTTAAAATGTTTAAAATTCTATTTTATAAAGCAAATTAAGGTTGTCTTACTCTGATGATCCCAATTTGTAGATCTTCTTCAGTAGAAGCACATCCTGTTTGTCAAGGACTTTGACACTTGCAGCCTCAGTGGAGTAGACAATCTAGTTATGTGGTTTTGGTTGACTTAGAGGCATCTTGTCCACATCAAGCAATTCATGTCTTTGTTCTCAGTTTATTTTTGAGCTTCTTTTTTGCTGTTTTTTTGGGCTTTGCCATTATTGTTGCAGGTACTGGATCAGGTACTGTGGTGGTTTCCTTCAATGGTCCCACAAAAGGTATGATCTGCCTATGTTCCTCCCCTTCATTTGCAGGTCTTGCTTCTTTGCTTACATCTTTTATCTACCTTCTTTTCTTTCTCCCTTGTTCTTCATATTCAAATCCAGAAATTTCCTTTTTCTTCCTTTCCTTAATTTTGATTTTCCGAACCATAGAAGTTTGCAAAGGCTCGACCATAATCCAGCCGGAGAAGGTGTGATCTCTTGTGGCTCCTGCTCAACATGTGCCATTCCACTCGTTGATTTCAAGATATTCTGTGTTGCATTATGTACGGTAATCTCTTGTAGTTGCTCAAACAATTCTTCTTTTTCATCTTCTAGTTGCTTCATGCCCCTTTTTATTTCCTCAGTCTCTTGCAACATTTGGTTGGTTTTTTGTGCTTGTTCTTGGTATTTGTCCATTGTTTCCCTCATTCTCTTTAATCTCTTCAACCATTGTCACATCTCATTTTTTATCTTTTTGTTTTCCATCCGAATTTTTTCCATCTTCTCACATTCAGTGAAATCCTTACGATGCACATCATCGTCGTGCTCTTGTGCTTCCTCCGCAGCTTCATTGTGTTTTGCTGGTTCATTTTCATCATTGTCCTCTTCCCCAGTTACTTCCTCAGATTGTTCTTCATCGTTCTTCTCACCTCCATCATCATTTTCTTCATCATCACTGTCTTCCTCAGCTTCATCTTCCTCATTTTCCTCCTCCGTTTCACAGTCTTCTTCAGTCTCTATACTTTCTCCATTATCCTCTTCATCTTGCTTTCCAACACCCAAGAGGAGCTTATTCTCTTATGTTAAAATAGGCTTGAGTTCAACCTCATTAACCTGTATTTCAAACACATTATTACCATGAAAATGTTAGAGCATTCAACAAAAAAATGGAAGAGATTTATCCAATAGTACAAGTTATAAACATTTTAACGGTAAAATTTTACTCTAATTATAATCAACATTTAACTTTATTTAAAGTTACATTTTACTGTGTGCACAGTAAACGTTTACAGTATGTTGGAAAAAAAAGAAAGATAAAAGAGACCTCATCAGCTTTTAGTTCTTTAATGATCGCTTCAAGAACTTCTTCCTGAGCTTTGATAGGTCCCATCGAAGGAACCTTCGAGACAAATTTTGCTTGTCAAGTTGCAGAATAGTAGTATGCTCACACATCCAATGCTGTAAAATAATAATAACTCAAAGATTAGTTAAACACAATAAACACAGGGATTATGTAATATTCTAAATGTTTACTTACCAAAAGTAGAATAACACATCCAGTAACATTTGATGGATGCAGAAGACTCAATTGAGGATGTCAATGTGGATTTAATTATGAGAAATGTCTGAGGCCTCCAATCCAAGAGCACTAATAGCTCTAATGTTGGTATGGGTCTCACATGATGGGATATTTTGCTCGTGTTCTCATTTTTTTTTTTTTTTTTTCCCAACTCATTAGAACTAGTTTAGTGGTGCAAATTCAGAGGTCCCAATCACTGCTGTTTAATTATAGTGGACCATGCATATGTAGTCTTGCTTTCCAAATCTTCCACAAACTTGATAAAATTCCATCCAATTGTTTAATCGGTTGTTGCAAATAGCAAAGTCGTGCAAACAAACAAACAAACACAGAATCCTAGCAACGTCCCTAACATCAACTCTCCTTTCACTTCTCATTGCACGTCCTCATGCTAATTTCAGAATCTTTACAAATATTCTCTGTACATTAGAGAATCTTCTCCGCACAAAAGGTATGTCTGATTTTTTCACATATGATGACATGTCACATATCTATTTTCTTCTTTCCCGGTTGTATCCCAAATATCAAGCTCACATCACTATCGTGTGTGTCAACCACTTTAGGGTCCAATTTGAATCCCTTCAAATCACTCCAATAAGACTTGATGACCATGACAACATCATCATCTACCTTCCTAAATTTCCTCACCTCCACTGGTTTCTTTCGAAACGACCTGAACAATAGCCAGAAAGGCATTTTCTTGAAGGCTACAATGTGCTGAACACTAAACTCTTGTTCTCCCATTTTATCAAAGACACAATGTTTAACCTATACTGTTTGACGTAATTCTCCTTCTCTTGTGTCCCACGCACAATCGGCCTTGTAAATTTTACTCTGAAAAACAGTAACATTTAAATATGAAAAACAGTAACAATGTAAAAAAATGCAAAAACAAGAACAATATTAAAATGGACATAGGGACATTGAGAAGATTAGGCAGACAAAGTACTTTCAAGCCCTTTTTCAGTAGTCTAAACCAAAAGCTTTTAATGAATTGGTATGAAGTTATATATAGTGGATCTCTCTTCAACATATCCTCGATTTACTATGTTTTATATGTATGCTTTAATGGACTAATTGTTTGTAGCCTTTTTCAGAATGTTCTGTTTCATAATTTCAGAGTCCATGATCTCTTTCATCATAATTCTAGAGTTCATGAAGTTCATTTATTTTAGGGAGACCAACTGGAAAGGCAGGACAAGTTGAGTTGCAAGACTTCAAAAGTTTTGACATAAACAAAGTTGACATCTGTGTATGGAAAGAGCATCTCTAGAGCAAATAATAGCCCGTCATACAAGAAAATGTCAATTTCACTCTGAAAAACAGTAACAATGTAAAAAAATGCAGCAACAAGAACAATATTAACATAATGATCCAATTGTCGTTCAATTCATTTTTCAACCCAATAACAGTAAAATACCCAAAACACGAAACCAAAACACAAACAGATGTAAAACTTTTCTTAACAGTCATGATGGATTTTACCCAATTCTACACCACAATAATTGCAGAAACCCTAGATTGAACAATGAAAAATATTGAACCCTAGATTTGAAGTACTCTCCACAAATATTATAAAATGACATTTACTTCCAACAAAACAATAAGATATACAACAAAAACATATATTGGAGTACTCTCTACAAAAGTTTCGAATACATTGATACTTTCGAACATCAGCAAAATGTAGAAGAGTGAAAAAAGTCAAAACTAAACAGATCTGAAGTTTAATACATCAATCTTCCTACGAAAAGCACAATTTTCTATTAAGATTAATTAAAGAACGCATCAAAGTGCAGTTAAGTTTGCTCTGTGTCGAATTTTTCACACCATACTACTATACACTATGAAAGCAAACTTAATCACAAAGCAATCAACCAAAAATTGAAAATAAAAAACAACAATCAAGTCAATACAATCGTTCCATAACATCAATTTCATGTAGAACTAGGGTTTCAAACATCAACAGCAATAAGAAGACAATATCGATAATTTATATATGGAGTGTACGTATAACTACGGTTTAAGAAACAAGAACACCTGGTTCTAAGGAGAGGGAGAACCTGAAAAGTATAGGTGATAGAGAGAGAGAAAAAGGGTGATGTGGCTTCAATTTCTGATGCTTGAACTAGGGTTTCAAACGGTAGAGCGTGATGAACTCCTTCGATATATCTCAAATAGACGACAATGGGGCTTCAATCTCTAGTTTGAACTAGGGTTTTTGGTTGAGGGTTTGGGAATGAACAGGGACGACTATTAGAACAACTTCGAACCATCAGTTTGTCCTCTCCAACTGCCTCTTAGCTGCTATATATATGAGGGGTATTTTAATCTTTTACCTTATATTTTAATTGTCAAGGGGTTTTGCCAACAAAATTTTTTTGCTCGTCTTTTTCACTGAAAAGGCCCCTCAGCCAGAAATCACTATAATCATTTCCCACCAATGGTCTTCTTCCCCTTCCATTTGAAATGCCGCCATGGTCCCTCTATCGTGTTCATTCTAAATGTCAGAAGTGTCAATAGCTTGTTAATTTGCCTTGGCCATACTTCAGCTTTATACGGATTAGACCCACCAAAGAATTTGTAGGGGTGTAATTTCTCAAATTTTGCAATCATTTCAAATTTGCTCTGTTCATATAGTTCAAATGACATCGCCATCAGAGACTCCGTTACCATTATTATTATTTCTCCATCGCCCAACCATTCTACATGATAGAATTGTTTGTAAATTTATTTTTTTATTTATTCCTTTATTTTATTATTATTATTATTTTCCCACAAAGAGAATAGTTAAATATATCAAAGTTTCAAAAGAAGACTTCATTCATTAAGTTAAATAAAATTACAAAACACATTAACTTACTACAGACTAGTAAATAACACAAAACATCCTTACTAAGTCGGAGTTAATACAAAACATTAGTCATAGCTACCGATACTAATAAAAAAGGACAAACACTAAACTATGCAATTAGACATTGTTAGCTTACAAAACAATTAGCAACCTAGTTTGTCCATCCACTAGACTTCTAACCAAGGAAATCAAACAGCCATAGATAGTCCAACCGTTAGGCTAACGCCTCCCAATCCAGATGGATTTAGGACACTAGAGGGCTGTTTGTTTGGAAGGATGGGAGGGGGGAGAGGGGGGGAGGGGAATTGAGCTCCATGTCCAATCTACCATAGAGTCCATTGCTTGGTTGAGAACTTGTAGGTAAGATTAGGAGTCCCACCGGACTACGAATGTGGGACTCCTAATCCCATATATGTTGGACTATTGTGCCCTAGAGGGGATATAGGATAGAAATGGTGGGATTGGAATCCCATGGGATTAAGTTGTAAAATGACACATTTACCCTCCAAATATTTGATTTCATTATGTATTGTATTTAATAAAATAAAATATAAAAATCTCAATTAAAAAAATAAAATAAAATAAAATAATTTAATTTTTATTGATGTTTATTTACTTAATTTTTAATTACTGCTATTACTAAGTAAACAATTAAAAAGGGTAAAATAGTCTATTAAGTATTTACCCTTCTTCATAATATTTCAATCAAACATTGGATTCAATAGAATAGTTATTTTCAGATATCTAATCCCATGATAAAGCAAAAATGGGATACACATCCTTTCCAACCAAATAGTCTAAGACTATACCTCCCAAGACTAATAGTCCGATAGATTACAATCCCTCTTATTCAGTCTGTCTAAACAAACATGATGTAGGTGTAAAGACACCAATGGGCTTAATACGAACCCAAACTAGTCACTTTTTTTTTTTTTGTTTGAAGCCATGTTAATCTTTGAAAAAATGCACATCATCATAAGTAGTTGGAAGCCAACACATGGTAAAAAATATCAGCTGCTAGCTTGTACACCCAAATACGCGCATTTAAGTGCAAAAAGTGACAAGTGATACCAACAATCTGCATGCAAGGATACTGCTATGAACTCATATTTCTTAGGTCATGAATAATCCAAAAATATCTAACTCACACCATCAACCCAAGACATAAGAAAATTAGGTTGGTCAAAATGATTAAGAGTGTAAAACTCAATTCCAAGCATAAATCACATGAACCAAGCCTGAGTCTCTCCCCACCCCCCCCCCCCCCCCTCCCCAAAACTAAACATGGCAGTGCCCTCACCGGAAAATTAAAAAAAAATAATAATAAAGCAACCACGGCAAGAACAAGAGAGGGAGAGAATAGCACCAAAACCATCGAAAGCGGAAGAAGAGGTGAAAGAAACACCCCCAACAGTGGAGCATGACCAACAGTGGAAGACCTGATATGCCAAGAAATAGTAGAAATGAGATATACAAGAGGATAGGTCCAAAGTTAGTACCCTAAAACAAATATACATACAGGCCCAACAAAAAACAAATAAAAGAAAAGGAAAATAAAATAAAAAATGAACTAAACCCTAAAAAAAAGAGGAAATTATCCAAAGTATAGAGAATAGTAATAATACCATAGCTTGACAAGAACATGGCAGAAATAAGTAGGGTGTCATTGAGGCAGCAGTGGCAGCGGTGGGTGGTACTCCGCAAGAAGAGAACGCATAAGAGACAGAGTCTCAAAAGCGTTCTGGCAGATATGGGACTACATATCAATGAAGGACTGCTGCATATATGCCTGAGAGACATCATAGTGTTGCTGAGACGTCCCGGTAAGCATAGAAATCGGTCTGACGGGTATCCAAAAACTATTGAATGCAGATGTGCTCATAATGAAGGGCCTCATAGTCAGCACGAGTCATAAAGATGGATGCGAGGGGATCAGCAGAGGCGTGGGCAGTAGCGCCAGGGGCAGGGTCAGCCATGGGAACATCATTGCCCACACCCTTAGTGCTAGCATGGCCAGTAGGAGGCTGCATCGAAGGGGGACATGTGAGACAAACTGTGAAGCCAAGTCTGCTTGGTGTACTGCAAAACCTCCTCAATGGCCACCTCCTCGAGATCAAACCAGCAGCTTGAGTAACGGCAGAAGAGGTAAGTGATCAAGTTAGCGAAGGGAAGAGGCCAAGTTTGAGAGCTCCTGGTTTGCTTGATTTGCACATCGGTCATGATTTTGTACATCTGATCCCAAATAAGCTTTGAAACATCCACCCAAAAGTCGAACTCAAAGTGATGAAGAGCCCGAATAAAAGCACCGCGACGCTCCTCCTTATGCCCCAAAGGGATGACATTCCGCCGGAAAAAGACAGCAATCAACTAGAGGCGAGGTGGCAAATTGTGACGGCAAACCAAAGTGTGACTAGCATCACCCGCACGATCTGGAAAATGAGTCTGGAAGAGATGAGTCACTGGGAACTTGTCATCATATTGCTGGAATTGAGAGTTGTGGGGACGTGTGCAATGGCACCTAAGGATAGTAGCAAAGTCATCACTAGCCGCCATGTCTACAAAATAAGACAACCACAAAGAGAAAGAGAAACATAAAACATAGGCGTTAATGTATAAGGTGATAGAGTACATGCATAGCTCATGAAATAATAAAAATGCATGGAAACAACGAATGTGGTCCCACTCCCCCTAACTATTTCCCAAAACAATAACAAACCAACAACAACATTGCAATCCCCAAAATACGCAACCAATCCCAACAATGATTCCAAAATAGTCCAACCAATCCCTATACATGGAGTCAATGAATATGCCACATAGGATGGATATAAGGCAATTCAATTATGAGCATGTACCCACACACGCAACACAACAAGAAAATTCCAATCAGGCTATGGGAAGAAGAAGAAGAAGAAGAAGAAGTGCATTCAATTTTTTTTTTTTTTTTTGGGGGGGGGTGGGGGAAGGGGTTTTTTTTTTGTTTTTTATTATTATTATTTGTTTTTTAACACTGCTACAAAGCAGTAATAAGAGCAAAACAATGGAGGAGAATAAGAAGAAAAGGAGAAGACAATAATCACTTTGTTTGGTTAGAGTTTTTCAAAAACACTTTTCAGAAAATTTTACTTTCTTGTTTTCCGTGTTTTTTTGTTTTTACTAATTTTTTTTAATATTTTAAGCAATTTTTTTAATTTTTAGACATACCTAACATAAATATACCTAAAAAGTAAAAAAATTGTGAAAAAAACCTTTTAAAAATTCACTAAATATCAAAAATACAAAAAAAAAATGAGAATTCAATATATTTTTTTGTATTTTTATGTATTTATTAATTTTTTAAAATATATTTTCACAAATATTTTACTTTTTAGATACATCTGAGTAAGATGCATCTAAAAAAGTAAAAAAAAGTTTAAAATTTTAAAAAAATTTACTAAAAACAAAAAAAAAAAAACAAGAAAATCAAAAAACCCAATTTTCAAAAAATTTAAGCCAAAAAACTCAAACTAAACACACTGAATAATACTCAAATAAATAAACAAACAAATCAAATACATGAATAAAGAATTGAAATAAAAGAAACCTAAAGGAGGACGAGAGAGATCGGCGCGTTGGTGGGGAAAGAAGTGGTCATTGCCAACGAAGATGGGAAGTGGCAGTGGTGGACCGGTGATGGCATCAGGGAGGTGGTTGGCTAGCGCGGGGGTGCGGTGATGCGGTGGTGAGATGGGTGAGAAGATAGAGTCGGCAGTGTTGAGCCAACGATGGCATAAGGGTGGCGTCGGGGCAGTGGTGTTGGCGAGTCGTTTTACACACCAACAACAAACACTAAACAATACCAAATTCCTTAAAATAATAGTAAGTCCAAGTTTCGATCCACAAGAACAAATGTAAAATTCAACTAATTTAATAAATTAATTGTTAAATTCCTAAATTAATTTTGATCAAAGAGATGATTGTTCATAAACTAATAATAATTAAAATACTAAGAGATTAAACTAGCAATTAAAAGTAAAATTGAAATTATTCACTTTGCTTGGTTTGAGTTTTCTAAAAACAATTATCAGAAAATTCTATTTTCTTGTTTTTCAAATTTTTTTGTTTTTACCGAATTTTTTTAATATTTTAAGCAATTTTTTTAATTTTTAAACACACCTAACATAAATACACTTAAAAATTATAATTTTTGTGAAAAAAAATTTAAAAAAAATTCACTAAATACCAAAAATAAAAAATATATACGAAAATTCAATGCATTTTTTGTATTTTTTGTGTATTTATTAATTTTTTAAAAGATTTTTTCACAAATATATTACTTTTTAAACACATCTCAGTAAAAAAAAAATGCTTAAAATTTTTAAAATATTTACTAAAAATAAAAAAACATGAAAAACAAAAAACTTAATTCAAAAAACTCAAACCAAACACATTGATTAATTTTGGGGAAAACCTAAGGTAATGAATTTACCACTAGTTGCATAAATAAGGTCTCAACTTGAAAATCAATTATGTTACGATTTGAACCAAATAAGATTTCACAGCTACAAGTTCAAAGCATTGATCAAGAGAATTATCACATTCAATGTATAGGCACAAACCATCTCAAGCAACATGAGTCGTTTGCTTTAAACTAAGGTAGCAAAACAACTCATCCCTCGTAGCATGGCCCTATCTCATACCTTGAATATAAAAGAATACAAAACCATTTCATGGAAAACATTCAACAATCACAGAAAGAAGAATACTTGAAGAAATAATGCAAAATATATCTAAAAATATCTTGAATACCATACAACTTGTTCAAACTATTACATAATCAAAAATCAAAAAGAAAACTCTATTTACTTGGCTAGGGTTTCATCAAAACCCTAGAAATAGAATCCTAGCCACTCATAGAGGAGTGGGAAGAGGTAAAAGAAGAAGAAACCCCCATGAAAGATGTTCTTGAAGCTTGAAAACCCTCAATTCCAAACCCTAGCCCCTCCTCTCTTTTGAAATATTTCGGAACCCTAATCCAACATTTTTCCTGTCTTTTTATACTTCCAACTCTTTTAAACAATTCCAAACAACTGGCACATTTTCTGAGATACGGCCGCACGTGTGGGAAATGCCGCCATGCGTGCGGCAAGGGTTCCACACGTGCAGAAATGGGCCTTCACATGTGCGATTTTCTTAGGCCCTGTTTGGCTGCGATGGATGGGCCGCACGTGTGGGAAGCATTTTTTTGCTAAAAATATTGATTTTTGCTCATTTTATGCTCCTACTGCATCCAACCTGATTGGCATTAAACAGATAAAATATTCAATTTGACTGGTGTTGGCACATAAATTTCAACTAAATTTATGACACGTATAGAGCCTATGATAGGAAGGTTGTAGATAATCACTCCCTAAAAAAAGATCAATATGATCCGTTGAAGTACATAAATAAAACGACGTTGTATCTCAACTTGTTCTTGGCCATTTGCAGCATGGGGTATGGACATTATTGGTCCTTTTGTACCTCCATCTTCAGCAGGATATCGGTACATCCTAGCTGCAACTGACTATTTCTCAAAATGGGCAGAGGCCGTGGCTTTAAAGGATATAAAAAGCACAGTTGTCTCTGAGTTCATCCGAATCCATATCATTTACAGGTTCGAGATTCCAGAAAGTATCATCATGGATAATGGACAGCCATTCAGGAGTGATGCTTTGAACAAGTTATTTGCCAAGTACAAAATAAAAAACAACCATTCATTAAGATATCATGCACCTGCCAATGGTTTGGCAGAAGCTTTCAGCAAGACATTATGCAAAATTCTTAAGAAGATGGTGGACAAGAACAAAAAAGCTTGGCACGAAAAGTTACAAGAAGCTTTATGGGCTTATCGGACTTCGCACAGAACTCCTACTCAAGCAACCCCTTATTCATTGGTTTTTGGAGGAGAAGCAGTGTTACCACTTGAGGTTCAAATACCATCATTGCGAGTGGCAATACAAGAGTCCTTAACAGAAGATGAAAGTGCAAGAGTGAGGTTGGCTGAGCTGGAGACCCTGGATAAAAGAAGGTTGTATGCTCAACAGAACTTGGAGATCTACCAACAAGGATGGCAAATGCATTCAATAAAAGAGTGAGGCTTCGTTCCTTTAAAAAGGGAGACTTGGTACTAATTGTTAGAACACCCATAGTAGTCTCACGAAGAATCAAAGGAAAGCTTGAGCCCAAATGGGAAGGACCTTATGTGAATGAGAAGGTTTATTCTAATGGGGCCTATTTGTTGATAACGATGGATGGTAACAGAATCATTGCCCCAACCAATGCAAGGTTCTTGAAGAGATATTACCCTTAAGAAAGCCTGCTAGATTGAAAACCCGAAAGGGCGACCTAGGCAAAAGTTAGGAGGAAAAAAAAAAAAAAAGTCAACAACCACCAACGGTATTGTATGTGGTTAAACTGCTAAAATATCTCACCGAAATCTAAGGTGGTAAAACATTAGACACTCCTGGCCCGCAAGAGTATAAACTGTGTACGGCCAAACAAGAGTCAACAACAACCAACGGTATTATATGTGGTTAAACTACTAAAATATCCCACCAAAATCTAAGGTGGTAAAACATTAGATACTCCTAGCCCGTAAGAGTATAAACTGTGTACGGCCAAACAAAAGTCGAATCCCACCAACGGTATTGTATGTGGTTAAACTGCTAAAATATCCCACCGAAATCTAAGCTGGTAAAACATTAGATACTCCTGGCCCGCAAGGGTATAAACTATGTACGGCCAAACAAAAGTCGAATCCCACCAACGGTATTGTATGTGGTTAAACTGTTAAAATATCCCACCGAAATCTAAGGTGGTAAAACATTGGATACTCCTGACCAACAAGAGTATAAACTGTGAACGGCCAAAATAAGACAAATCAATGTATTGTATTGAGAAATTTCATAGAACAAATAAATCTATCACTGAGCGAAATTTCATAAATACATTATGTTCGGATGAATAACAAAATAAAAGTGCATTCATTAAGTAAAAGAAGCCTTGGCCCTTTCAAAAGCACGTTCCACAACACTGTGTTGTCCATTCTTTATCTTGTGTTGGCTCAAAACATTCAGAGCAGTTTGCACGTCTTCTTCTGATTTAGAAACACTCTCGGAATCTTGTGCACAATCACGCATAAAGGATGCATGTTCCGCTTGGGTGGATGACAATTCCTCTTCAAGTTGTTTGAGTAACTCTTTGGTTTGAATAATCCTTTGATTACGACCCGCAATGTGCTCATCCGACTTGATAATTGAAGCAGACAACTATTCATGTTCGCCAGAAACTTTGTCAAAATGAAGCTTCTTCTCATAGTATTGGGCCTCAAATTCTGCAGTAGACAAGTTTGAACAATCTGCAAGTTGGGTTTTCAAAGCAAAGCACCCAAGAAATATCTTCACCTTCTCGTAAAAGGAGGTAAAGTCTACACCCAAACTCTTCAAAATCATGAAAACGTTGTTTGCTACAGCAATCATGCCATTAACATCCGTCATTGATTGGAGAGAAATAATAAGACCTTTCTGAATATGGATGGCTGCTTCATTAGAGGAAGTTCCCAAAAGAAGGCTAGATGGAGCAAAGGGTGTTTCAAGTTTGTCAAATAATTTGTTAACCCCATTTGCTTTAAGTAAGTCTGCAAGAATTTGGGCCTCTTCCGAGGTATCAGAAGTAATTTCGTCTGCCTCTTCCAATGTGTTAGAAGTACTTTCTGTGAAAATAGAAAGAGATACTCAATGAAAACATAGAACGTAAAAACAATATATATATATATATGAATGACGTATACCTTGGTGTACAGCTTGAAGAGACTTAGGTGGAGGAAGAGACAAGTTGTGATTCCCACAAGTGGACCATGGATTTTGCAATGTGGCATAATCGAAAGAGAAAAGAGTTCATTGAGTATGTATACATGATGAAATAAAATGAGGTACAAGGAATGAATAAGAATACCCTTAAAGGTAGCCAATGGCATATGCGAGGCAGCTGGGGAAGTCCGAGGCACAGTGCCTAAGAAAATGAGAGGTGTTTAAAAAAAAAAAAAAAAAAAAAAAAAAAAAAAAACGAAGAAGAAGAAGAAAGAATTATACCTTTCTCTAATAGCTTGGATGGCTTGTTCGAAGAAGGAGAAGAAAACCCTACATTTGCTGGGGCAATTTACTCATCTTAGTCGGTGTGCCATCTAAAAGAGGGGTGTAGTCATAAAACTCATCTTCACTCTCGCTACTTCCATTGAGAGAACAATCAAAAGATTTGGTAAGAGAAGGAATTTCAACACTCTTAATGCGAATACGACCCAAGGCAGTTAATTCATACCCATCTCCCTCGAAGAGTTCTTGAATCATATTCTCATCTTTATCTTCAAGAAAAGAGTACAAGTATGTGCGAAATTGTTCCATTGGGGTTTTGGTCGCTACGGTGGGTTGGGAAGTTCCTGCACAATCACTGATAGACAGTCTCTGGAAAAAGCTTTGCGAGACATAGAAAATTGAGGACCAGAATCTACTTGCTCAAAGCTAAATCTCATTTTAAATTGAGAATTACACATATCCTTGAAAAGATGAATGAGATCTGAAACCGAGTAACTAGATCGGGAAGGAGCAATAAGTGGTCGACTATTATCCATTCTCTGAGGTGATGATGCTTCCAGAGCAATAGGTGAAGATGATGACCTAGCTCTAGAGTAAAAAGGATTCTTCGTCTTTCGGTCTTTAATTGACATATCCAGTTTTCTCTTGCATGAAGATTTCGACTGGGTATGAGTAACATATTGAAGCACGGTAAAGGAAGTTCCCAACCACCAATTGGCATAAGGCATGGTTACGTGAGAAGTAGATCGGGAGCCTGGTAACTCTAATGAGACTTTTGTACCGCAGTGTAGCACATGGCTACAGTTGTAATAAAATTTAGACGACTCAGGGGGCTACCGACAAGATACATTAAGCGGTGTAGGGCACGCTTGAGCAAACCCAAATTGACGACCGTATCGGTTAGGGAGTATGGTTCAAAAATGAAATTAAATCCCATTTTAAAAGTTAAAATCCCTTGCCTCAAAGATATAAGATAGCCAAGGTGGAAAGGTGATATCCTTTCAGAGTCGACTAGAATGCCTGAAGGATCACTTTCATGGGTAAGAGCCCTGAACTGACACTCCGTACGATAAGTTAGGAGAGAGTCCACAAATGAAAATTTATCAGTAAAAATCTGGGCAGCCGATTGGTTTCCAATAAACCCAAGATATGGCATGAAATGAATATCAGGAATCGGACAAATCAACTGAGGATCCCCATGAGAGTAAGTCTTAACAAAATATAGTGAAATCCATCCAAAAAGGTAATGCAAAGGACCCTGAATATTTTCCTTCCCAGGTGAAGGTGATGATGCCATTTTACCAAGAGAATGATAGAGGTACGCAAGGACGGGGATGGCCAAGCTAAATAAGGTTCCACCGGCCATTTTGGTGGCTACATGAAACATAGTCGGACGAATTTTCCCAGAAGAGTGAGGGAAGACAAATCCGCTAAGCCAGCTCGCCAAAAAACCGGAAAGATACACATCATCAGGGATTCTATCTTTTCGTTGAAAACCACTACTCGAAGTTGGGGATTCGTTAATGAATTTGAAAGTCCAGTGGTTAAACTTCTTGGATTGAAAAGAGCTGGCAGATGGGGAGCCCGCTAAGGCGATGAAGGTCCCTTAAAGAGATCCCAAGTTTGCCGTAAATGGTGTGGAAAGTGTTGCTGTCGGGTGACCACCGCTCTAAGAACCCTTTGAGCAGGGAGACATTCCTAGCATAAGCAAATTGGGATACATAGATTGCGGCATAAATCCCACACTTCTTCAAAATAGGGGCAAATATGGAAAGAACGTCATTCAACCAAAAAATCCATATAGGGGATTACAAATGGGTAGAAATGCCGCGAACATTAAAAGAATTATCCTACTTCAATTTTTCATGTTTCATTCTCTTAAGAAGAGTATTAAATTCAGAGCAGTCAAGGTCTTCAGAAAATGGACGGAGGATTGAAACAAGGAATGAACCGATTGATTTGGAGTGTCCTTTCTCAAGAATCTCACAGCAGTTTCGAATTCCTGTATAGACCAAGTCTTCGGAAGCCGTATGTAAAGGGATGTAGGGGTCCAACTCGGTTGATTACAATAAAGTAGTGATAGGTTTGTGCCGAATTAGTTTCGGACCAGATTTATCCAATACATCCCTCTCGTCACGTCGAAGATATTCAAGTGTCTTTTCCATGCTTCCTAAAAAAAAAAAAGAGGTTAGTGAAGGCAAAATGTCATAATATAAAGAAATTGACGAAAGCCCCTTGCCAAGGTTTCAAGCCATTGGGGTGAAGGACACATTCACTGCCAAGGATTCAAGCCATTGGGGTGAATGACACAATCACTGCCAAGGTTTCAAGCCAATGGGGTGAAGGACACATTCACTACCAAGGTTTCAAGCCGTTGGGGTGAAGGACACATTCACTGCCAAGGATTTAAGCCGTTGGGGTGAAGGACACAATCACTGCCAAGGATTCAAGCCGTTGGGGTGAAGGACACAATCACTGCCAAGGTTTCAAGCTGTTGGGGTGAAGGACACATTCACTGCCAAGGATTCAAGCCCTTGGGGTGAAGGACACATTCACTGCTAAGGATTCAAGCCATTGGGGTGAAGGACACAATCACTGCCAAGGATTCAAGCCACTCATTGCCATTAGGCTAGAAGGGGCAATGATACCTGCAAACAAACTCCACGCCTTGCGGGTTGCCTGTAAAAGAGGGAAAAAGACATGAAATAATCGTTAACCAAAAAAAAAAAAGGAAATTAATCATCATGATTCGTACAATTAAAATTCACTTGCACGAATTACGAAGGGGCAAGGCTGATTCGACTTTTAACAAAAAAATTTGGCCAATTGTACAAAGGGCTGCTACTAATACAAAATAAAATAAAAGGTAGCAAGCTTAAAAAAAAATTTCTGTTCAAAAAAAAATCACAAAAAAAATCTGCTATACAACACAGCAACAAACAGGTTGCTGCTGTAAAAAAAAGGGGGACTGTCTTTGCAAAAATTTGCTAAATAAATAGATAGTTTGTTCCCTAAATGATAAGCAAAGCAACCTGTGTTGGTTGGTTCTATCAAAAGAATATAAAAAATAAAAAATAAAAAAAAAAGAAAGAAAAAATTCTTGCTGCTTAGAAAAAAAAAAAAGAAAAAAAAAGAGAGGGCTCTTTTGTTTCTATAGGGCAAGAACTTTATTTGGGCTAGTTAAGTTCATGAACTAACAACAAAATATATAAGGGGCAGCAGCTAAAAGGGGTTGCCGTTTTTTTTGACTTGGTCTTTGTTTGTTAGAGTATTTGGGTCTAGCAAAATGGGCCGCCTTTGTTGCCATCATATAAAAAAAAAAAAGTCTATTTGGTCTGATGACTAGCAGCAACAAGGAAAAATTGGGGCAGCAGCTTAAAAAATGGGCCAGCAGCTAAAGAAGGGGCCACAGTTTTTTGTTTTAGGTTTGTTGTCTAGCAAAAATGGGCTCTCTTTATTTCTAGGCCATATTTGCTAATGGCAGCAGGTTATACACAAAGTTCATATGGGTTATAAAAAGGTTCATGGAAATTTTCATGGGTTATAAAAAAGGTTCATGGAGAAGAAAATTTCTGCTGGAAGGTAAAAAAAAAAGATCAGATTAAATTGTGGGAAAAAAAAAAGGTCTTTGGGCTCGGAAAAAAAATCTGCTGGAAAGGCAGCAGGTTTTTTTGTTCAAGTAAAAATAAAAATAATAAAATAATAAAAAGAAAAGAGGCTACAGCTTTTGTTATGAAATAAGGCAGTAGGTTATTCATCCTTTCAAGAAGGGTCTTTGTTGGGACTACTTGGACTTAGGGCCTAGTAAAAATTTTTGGGAAGGGCTATCACATGGTGATATACATGCTGAAAGAAAATATTTTATGGAGAAGAAAGCATACCTAATTTAAAGGAGTTTGAAGAGATTCTTTTGTGTCTTCTTTAAAGTATAAGAAGAACAACTTTTGTTGGAAAAAGAAGAAAGATAATGGCTGGAAAGTTGCTGCTGGAAAGTTGCTGGAAAGATACTAAAATAATGAAGACCTAATATGCAGAGAAAAAAAGAGAGGCTGCTGGAAACAATCTGCTGGGAGAAAAAAAAGCTACAAGGAAAATATATGGGCTGTATCTTTTGTGTACTCAAAGAGCCATTGCTGCTGGAAAGATACTAAAATAATGAAGACCTAATATGCACCACAAAATCTGCAGAGAAAAAAAGAGACTGCTGGAAACAATCTGCTGGGAGGAAAAAAAAAGTTACTGGGAAAATATGTGGGCTGTATGCATGGATTGGTGTCATATAAGCAAAAATTCTTGCTTAAGAAAGGAGGTAGTGTTCTCCTAAAATACTTCAAACAAGCAAGAGTTTAGGTAGGATTTGAAATACTAAGTAAGAGTTTGTGTAGGATTAGAAATCCTACCAATGTCAATCCATCCTATTCCATTTAGACAAATTCTTATTCCAACATTTTTTCTGTCTTTTTGTATGGTCGTGTCAGACCATTGGTGAAGACACTGAAAGGTGGTGTCATAACGTTGTAGAGGACACTGTATGGGGGTGTCATAACGTTGTAGAGGACACTGTATGGTGGTGTCATAACGGTGTAGAGGACACTGGATGGCGGTGTCAGACCGATGTAGAAGACAGTTTATGGGGTCATGTCGGACCGTTGGAGCAGACACTGTTGTGACAGTTGTTGTGACAGTTTACGGAGTCTTGCTGGACCCTTGTAGAAACTAACCGGAATCAATGTCGGGACAGTTTACAGAGTCTTGTCGGACCCTTGTAGAAAACTAACCGGAATCAATGTCGGGACAGTTTACAGAGTCTTGTCGGACCCTTGTAGAAACTAACCGGAATCAATGTCGGGACAGTTTACAGAGTCTTGTCGGACCCTTGGAAAAGTGGCACCCTCAAAAGGCGTGCCCAATTTTGTCAAAAGGCGTGCCATCAAAAGGCGTGCCCAATTCATCAAAAGGTGTGCCGGACATGATGGCGAGGCACGTGGGCGCCTTGGCTTGCGTGCCCGTTTGTCGGCTGGTGGTAAGAGGCGCGCGATGCGCATGGCTGCCTCGGCTATAAGACAGAGGTTGAGGCAAAAAAACCTGCGAGAGATATTCTGAGAGAGATTTCTGAGAGAGATTCTGTAACACTCTGTTTTCTGAGAGAGAATTCTGAGAGAGATACTGTGTAACACTCTGGTGCCTAGAAAATGGCTTCATCGTCTTCCCGCGGGCTGCTCACCCTTTTTCCCGACCTCAACGAGTCAACGAGAGAGAGAACTGGTGCGGTGGCACTGGAAACTCAACCAAGCGCCCCGGAGTTTGCTCCGTTGAACTTTCCGATGCGGTCGGTGGAGCAAAGAATGGCAGTGCAGTCAGATGTGGAGGCCAATCAGTATACTTTGAAGGCATGTGTGGAAAGCATGACGGCGGTCACAAATTTGTCGAACCGGCTGCAGAGCAGGACAAATGAGGTGCAACAGTTAAACTCCCAGCTGGCTCTGCTCCAACGCATGTATAAGGATGCGCGAGCAGAGATAAGTGTGCTAAAGGCAGAAAACAAGGAGCTGAAGCGGAAGGCCACCGTGATGTTCCGTTTTGGAGGGCCGCCATATGCTGCAGTGGAGGAGCAGGGAGTAGTGATCATGCCCAGTGGAGTGGGAAACACGGAGGCAACGCCGGTAAGGGCCGCCCAGGACGGAGGCAAAAAGAAAAGACTGGCGGCAGAGTAGAGAAGAAGTGAGGTCGATGTGTGGCCGCTGCAGAAAAGAAAACAAAGCTTTGGTTGTTGTTGTTTGTTGTTTGTTTTTTTTTTTTTTTTGTTTTTTTTTTTTTGTGTAAAATTATGATCGGAGTGGATCCCGGAGAGGAATAAAATACGGGTGTTTGGCAAAGTTGTAAATGGTTTGATTTTTTTTTTTTTTTTTTTTTTTTTTTTTGCTTGTTTAATAATAATAAAAAAAAAGATATATATAGATATATAAAAAAAAGTGGGGAACAATATGATGTCTGAGAGTATCAATGAAGGTTTAGAATAAAAAATAAAATTTGATGAAAAAAAAAAAAAATAAAGTGGGCGGTTGCTTTTCAAAACAAATGGAGGAAAATAAATATAAAAACAAAGAAAAGAAAGTGGGGCACTTGAGGATGTTTTTGAAAAGAAGAGATGAAATCACGTGGGAAGCTTTGCTGTGCTGGAAGTCACTAACACACACACACATCTACATTAGGATGATGGGAATATTTACTCGGAAGGGTCCGATCATGAGTAGGATGATGGACGGATCAGAGGGTCGAAGTAAGGCCAGTCACCGAGCAGAGAACCCATTAACGGGAAGCTGTAAATTCGATCGAAGAATCGAGAGAGAGAGAGAGAGAGAGAGACTTCTGTCTAGACCTCGCCAAAGCCGACTGCAAGGACGGCGCAGTGGCTCGGCGCATCGACCGGCTCATGGATCTCAGGCGAGGATCTTGATCAGACCGCAGCGGCGTGCGATCAAGCAGCGAGCTTCGATTCTGAACTCGAAAAAATCGACCGGCAAAGGAGATCGGACTCCGATCTGAGGCAGAACAGAGCTGAGGTTGTCGGTGGGGTGTTGCAAAACTCTGAAATATTTTGAACATCGGTCTGTCCAGACAGACCTCCTTGACTCATGCTACTGCTGGCAGCAGACGGGGCAGGTGGCGCCGAAGTCGGAGAGGATGAATAGTGGTCCGTCGGTGGAGATGAAGCTGCAGGTGGTGGTGGTGTCTTCGGCTAGTGGAGAAAAAGAAAGGAAAAAAGGGTGGCTGAATATGCCTTTCACTATGCTAAGGCCCATGGTAGAGAGAGAGTGTCTGCAATCCACAAAGCCAACATCATGCAGAAAACTGACGGTCTCTTTCTTAAGTGTTGTCGCGAAGTTGCCGAGAAGTATCCTGACATAACATATGAGGAAGTTGTTATTGACAACTGCTGTATGATGCTTGTGAAAAATCCAGCTCTTTTTGACCTTCTAGTGATGCCTAATCTGTATGGTGACATTATCAGTGGCCTTTGTGCTGGGTTGATTGGAGGCTTGGGCTTAACACCAAGCTGCAATATTGGTGAGGGAGGCATTGCTCTTGCTGAGGCTGTGCATGGTTCTGCACCTGATATTGCTGGAAAGAATCTGGCAAACCCAACAGCTCTAATTTGAGTGCTGTAACGATGCTTCGCCATCTGGAGCTGCATGATAAAGCTGATCAGATACCATGTTAAAGTTGATGACAGATCTGGCTTCAACCCGCATGGTTTCGAGCCATGGCTTGTTCTAGAAAGAGAAAGTATGAGAGAGATCTTGCGAGTTGATGGAGGTCTCAAATTGGTTGAGGTCCGGCGGGCGGTCAAGGCAAAGTTGCCGCCCGCCGGAAGGCGAAGAATACCAAGAGCTTAACCTTGCTCTGATACCATGTAAGAAAAATTGATGTATATTATTGATTGATATATATTACAAGATTGATGTGTTGTTGATATTACAAGGCTTCCTATTATATAGGAGAGGATTTGGGAGTAGGTGAGTGTGTGTGGTAGGTGTAGGAAAGTAGGTGAAGTAGGTGAGTGTGTGTGGTAGTGGAGGTGGTAGGTGGAGTGGGTTATGGTAAATTCTATACTTTCAAATCTTTTAAACAATTCCAAACAACTGGCACATTTTCTGAGATACGGCCGCACGTGTGGGAAATGCCGCCATGCGTGCGGCAAGGGTTCCGCACGTGCAGAAATGGGCCTTCGCATGTGCGATTTTCTTAGGCCCTATTTGGCTGCGATGGATGGGCCGCACGTGTGGGAAGCATTTTTTTGCTAAAAATATTGATTTTTGCTCATTTTATGCTCCTACTGCATCCAACCTGATTGGCATCAAACAGACAAAATATTCAATTTGACTGGTGTTGGCACATAAATTTCAACTAAATTTATGACACGTATAGAGCCTATGATAGGAAGGTTGTAGGTAATCACTCCCTAAAAAAAGATCAATATGATCCGTTGAAGTACATAAATAAAACGACGTATCTCAACAACGTTATTCAAGATACTCAAATGACACGTGGAGCCTACGAAAGATGACACCTGTAGAGCCTACAGCAAGGATACCACACAGGATGAAACCCCAAAGATCAATCTGGTTAATCAGATATACGATTAATCAGATAGCGCTATTATTCAAAATTCAAATGGCGCTATCATTCAATTTGGAATTCAAATTGAAGATGAGGCATTCCTATCACCTGATGGCCCTCTATAAATATGAGGACCATCACACAAGACGGGGGATCAAGAAATCATAAGTGAAAAGATCAGAGAGAGAGAGAAAGAAATTAAGAGCTAAAGAAATCGTTACAAGAAAGAAGAAGAGAAGCCTAGAGAACTCAAGAGCCCACGCTAATGGCGACGAATAGGTAAAGGGTTCCAAACCCAAGAATTGTATTTTGTATTCAAGGGTTCAAAACCCATAACAATTTCAATAAAATATTTATTTTTCTTAAATTGTCTTTTGTTGTTTATTTTGTTCTTCATTAATCGGAGGTTTCATTTGTATAAAATGTGTAATTAACGATTTGAAATACAGATCGGAAATAAGAACCTGTTATTCAAATAATCAACATTGGTAGTCCAAAAACTAAACAATGGACATTTGTAACATAGATTTTGAAATGTGTTGAAACACTTCATGTTTTAAAATTTGTGTCTACAACTGGCAAGTAAGGTTAAGAGATCCTAGTTACCAACCTCAATGCTGTTCAATTCGGCTTCAATCACATCCCCCAACTTACAACTTGCTAGTCCTCAAGCAAAGAATAAAGGAAAAAAAAAAAAAAAAACAAATTAAACAAAATCTAGCTACCTCCTCTTTCGTGGGAAGAACAATTGCATTTAACATATGCAACAAGCCTTTAAACCACAAAATTACCCCAAATGGGCGACTATAGTCTTGTAAGGGTTTTCAAAAATGATACACACAAACATTAACATAATCACATCTGCCCAACAACAATTTACCACACTATTCCACTCAAGAATTAACTTATGTGCCAATACAATGCAATATTAAGACATGATGAGTCATTGAAGGCATAGTAGACAAACATGAAGGAATCTATTGAGCAAAAATCACAATTAAGTATCACAAAAGTTAAGTTCCTCGTACTTGTGAATGCTAGTAAAACACATCATTAGTACCCTTGGTGTAAAGTGCAATCCCCATAACTAGTTAACTGTCCACTATATATAATAACCCAGTGTAACTGACAATAACATCCAACATATACAAAAAAAACTAAACTTTCGCAATCATGAGACTGTGCAATGTCCTGATCTATTAACCTTTCTAATCATCCATGTAACAAGCATTGGGCCAATAACTCCCAAACCAGACGGTTTTAGGGTACTAGGTGTGAAGACACCCCTATGGGCTTACTAACTCGAGCTGAAGAGGCTACGGATCCGAACAAGTCATTTTCCTTATTTTTCCTTAACTGCGCAATGTCTAGGTCCCTTAAGCTTTCTAATTAACCCATGTAGCAGGTATTGGGCCAATGACTCCCAAACCAGACCGCTTTAGGGCACTACGTGTAAAGACAGTCCTACGGGCTTAATAACTCGAGTTAAAAAGGCTACGAAAAAAGTCAAGTTTTTCTTTTTTTTTCTTTTTTGTGTGCGAATCAAGACTACTAATTTATTCTTTTTTTGCAACACTAGCAATTATTAATGATGTACACCAGGAATTATAATAAAGAGGTCACCGCTATGATAATCTATTCAGGTGAATCAAGGCATACTCATGACAAGTCTACTAATACTACAAACACAAACAACTATCCTAGTTCAAACATTACATGCGAGTATTTACTCAATAAACCCTTTTCATACAAGTCTACTATGTTCCCCGATAAACCCTTACTAGCAACAAGTCAACACCAAGTGAAATGGTGCAATCAAGTGAAGCAAGTATAAACATGAATTATGAGCCAAGTAGAAGTACACAAAAGAAAATACCCTTATCCCCTAACTTGAATATGACATTGTCCTCAATGGAAACAAACGTGAACTAAACAACTATCCTAGTGCAAACATCACATATGAGTATTTACTCAATAAACCCTTTTCATACAAGTCTACTATGTTCCCCAATTAACATATGCTTATATCACCACCTTACTAGCAACAAGTCAACACCAAGTGAAGTGGTGCAATCAAGTGAAGCAAGTATAAATATGGATTATGAACTATGAGCCAAGTAGAAGTACACAAAAGAAAATATCCTCGTCCCCCCAACTTGAATATGACATTGTCCTCAATGGAAACAAATGCGAAGTAAATAATTAAAGAGAGAGAATATTACCAGACATTGTAGGTGCACATCCAGCTAGGCAGATACGAACACAACACACACGTCCCCCCCTCCCCCTTTTTTTTAAGAGAAAGAGAAATAAAAATAAATAAAGACAGAAAAAAATAGTCTATTACTAACGGCGGTGGCGGTGGCGGTGGCGGTGGCGGTGGCGGTGGCGGTGGCGGTAGTGGAAAATGCTACTCAAACAAGGTGTGCATCAATGTCCGAGTCTCGAATGCTTCATCATGAACCCAAGCGCCGAGCTGGTCAAAACACTGCTGGCTCAACTCCCGATACGCATAAAAGTCAGTTTGTATGGATGCAACTGACTGTTGATAGTTAAGCTGTTTGGCATTGATTTGGTCGAATGTCCCTTGTGAATGATCCCGATACACCTGATAATCCGTGCGCAATCCCATGAGAAGATGGTGATTCTGAAGAGTACTGTGGACCTGATCCACTGAGTGTTGAAGATGCAAGTACTTCTCTCGAGTCATGTACATGGGCTCCCCTTGGGGAGGCACAGAAGGGGCAGGAGGGGGTGGGCCATGAATGGAATCATCTGCCTCAGCAATCGGGACACCGCCCTGTAGTGGTATCTGGGATAAGCTGTGCTGCCATTCTTGCTGGCTGAAAATCGAGTAGGCAAGGTCGGTCTCCTCAGCCGAATCAATCGAAAGGTTGTTCAGCTGGAAGAGGAGCGCGAACAGGTTGGCAAAGGGCAGGGACCAAGTTGTGTTCGACAAGGGTTGAGGCTGAATGACTTCACGCATAAATTTCTGCACGTGCACCCAAATCACGTGCCGAAGGTTTACCCGGTAACCATGCTGGTAACAATGTAAGACTCGCATAAACTCCTTTCGGCGCTTAGCTTTGTGCCCAAGTGGAAGGGTATTCTTATACAACACCAAAGACCAGGAATAATAAGTGAGCAGGTAGCTTGCTTTGGCGCAAGCACATGAAATTAGGATCACCATAGGCCCGCAGAAAAAATTCTTGGATGATGTGGGGTATGGGTTGATTATCCACAAATTCGGGGAATGGATGGCCTTCTCACTCGTTATAGAGACCTAACACCCTAGCAATCATGGGTTGCGTGATGCTAATGATGTGCCCATCTATAGTGGACAGAAGGTGGGGAGATGACACCATGCGCTCCTCAGACACGTTCTAGTGGAAAAGCTGAGCCAAACGAGGATAGGTTGGCGCAGTAACAGTGCAAATGCCTAATTGTTGCTGGAATTGAAGCTGCTGAACGGCCCAAGAGGTGGCTGGATCATTGTGAAAATACATGTTAAACTGAGTGAGCTTGTGAAGCGGGCGAGAAGCCCACTCCAGTCTTAGCGACTTAACCGGTGGGGTGGCGAGAATGGTGGTGACGGCAGTGGCGGTGGTGCCGAGAAGGATGAACCTCTGGCCTTTTTGGAGGCCCAGGTGGATATCCGTCTACTCATGTCCTACACACACCAAAAACATATACACACATACCCGTGGAACTAGCATGAGAATAAAATAGAATATCAAAGCACAAATATGCTCACTTATTTCACCACATGCAATTCTCATCAGTTTTTTTTTTTTTTTTTTTTCAAAACTAAATAAATATATAAAATATAAACAACACTAACAAGTATGGAACTAAATTAGTATACCACAACTATACATATGCATGTAAATTAAACTAACTAGCTAGCTATGGTGTAATTAAACACATTCATATTTTATTTAAATAACTAATGACTAAATAAATAAAAACTAACTAAACTAAACAAGTAATGAATTAAACTATTTTAATCAATCAAATAATAAAATAAAATAAAATAAACAACCTAATAAATAATAAAATAAAGAATCAGATATGCTAAACAATAAACAAAATAATTAGTTACATAAATAAGGTCTCAATTTGAAAATCAATTATGTTACGGTTCGAACCAAATAATATTTCGTAAACTTAGAAAATATGAGGAAGAAGAACTCCAAAAATATGAGGAAGAAGGAATATATTTCTGTTATATTCAAAACTTCTTATTTTACAAGACCAAATGACACTCCTTATATAGGAGATATTACAAACATCATTATAACCCATTATATGCCACTTACATATTATATATTACCACTATCTACCACTATCATATTATATACATGCCACTATCTACCACCAACACCACTATCATATTCTATACATGCCACTATCTACCACCAACACCACTATCATATTCTATACATGCCACTATCTTATTATATGCATTAACACAAATTTCCAGCACTCCCCCTCAAGCTGGTTTGAAGATATCTTCCATAGCCAGCTTGCTAGTCAGCTTATCAAATTGCTTCTTGTGTAGTCCCTTCGTTAGCACATCAGCTAATTGTTCACCTGTTGGAAGGTAGGTCATACAGATTATGCCAGCATTGATTTTCTCCTTGATGAAATGTTTATCCACTTCTATATGTTTTGTGCGATCATGTAGAACTGGATTATGAGCTATAGATATAGCTGCTTTGTTGTCACAATAGACCTTCATAGGTGTCGGGTGAGAAAGCTTTAATTCTTCAAGAATTCATTTAATCCACATTACTTCACAGATTCCATGGGCAACAGCTCTGAACTCTGCTTTTGCACTACTTCTAGCTACCACATTCTGTTTTTTACTCCGCCATGTAACTAGGTTCCCACCTACAAAGGAGCAGTATCCGGATGTTGATCTCCTGTCTGTAACACTTCCTGCCCAGTCTGCATCTGTGTATACTTCAACTTGAAGATGTCCATGTTTCTTGAACAGTAAGCCTCTCCCTCGAGTTCCTTTCAAATATCTTAAGATCTTATAAACGGCCTCAAAGTGCTCTGCCCCTGGTGAGTGCATGAACTGACTTACCATGCTGACTGCAAAGGCAATATCAGGCCGCGTATGAGACAAGTAAATCAATTTCCCGACAAGTCGCTGATATTGTTCCCTCTCTTTGACTTCTTCAGCCTTAGCAGCTTGTAACTTCAAGTTAGGCTCGATCGGAGTCTCCACCATCTTACAACCAAGCATACCTGTTTCTCCAAGGAGATCAAGAACATATTTTCTCTGATTAACGAATATACCTTCCTTGGATCTTGCAAATTCCATTCCGAGGAAATACTTGAGGGCTCCCAGATCCTTAATGTGAAATTCTTTTGCGAGTTTCTCTTTGAGGGCTGCTAACTCTGCTTCATCATTACCAGTTAAAATGATGTCATCAACATAAACAATCAAAATTGCAATTTTACTGTTTTTTGAATGTTTATAAAATATTGTGTGATCTGCTTGACTCTGCGAGAAGCCACAACTGATAACTGCCTTCCCAAAGCGTTCAAACCATGCTCTTGGTGATTGCTTGAGTCCGTATAATGACTTGTTCAATCTGCATACTCTGTCGCTTCCAAGTCTCTGCTCAAATCCCGACGGTAGGCTCATGAACACCTCCTCTTCAAGATCACCATTGAGAAATGCATTTTTAATGTCAAGTTGATGTAGAGGCCAATCTGAATTTACTGCAAGAGATAACAGTACTCTGATGGAATTTATTTTAGCAACAGGAGCAAACATCTCCTGATAGTCGATCCCATAAGTTTGAGTGAAGCCTTTAGCCACCAGTCTCGCCTTGTATCTCTCAACGCTTCCATCTGCGTTACATTTTATCGTAAACACCCATTTACACCCAACTGTTTTCTTGTCTTTGGGTAGATCAACTATCTCCCAAGTACCACTTCTTCTTAAAGCATTCATCTCCTCCATGACTGCTAATTTCCAATTCGGATCATCCAATGCTTCCTGTATATTCCTTGGAACAAACAAGTGTGAAATCCTAGATGTGAAAGCTCTATGGTTTTTAGACAGTCTTTGATAGGAGAGGTAATTTGCAATAGGATGTTTAATGCAATTTCGGACACCTTTCCTAATTGCTATAGGAACATCAAGGTCGGAAATAGAAGGAATAGGATTACCTAAAATTTCGATGCCAGAACTCGGGTGGACATTCGGGTCATTAGGATGGACATTCGGGTCATTATTCCTCAGATGAAATCGCTTCCTAGTATAAACCTGAAGCTCAGGATTTAGATCATTTTGTAGTACTTCTCCCCCTAAACAAGAATCTTCTTGACTAGGCACCATAGAACTTGGTTCTCCTAAGTGATCATTATCAGACAGATGTGGTTTTTGTGTAGGATAAATGACATTGGGGAGCGGGATAGAAATATCCCAAAAACGGTCTTCTACTCCACTTGTCTCCCCCTGAAGAGAAGTGTTGGGGAAATAGGATTTTGTTTCCACAAATGACACATCCATACTCACATGAAATTTCTTGGTTTGAGGATCGAAACACTTATACCCCTTTTTGTTTGAGGAATAACCCAAAAAAACACATTTTATAGCACGGGGGTCAAGTTTTGAACGAAATTGACTAGGAACATGAACATAGGCAGTACATCCAAAAACTTTGGCGGGTAAATCAGAAAACAACCTCGTGTCAGGAAAAAAAGTTTTGAGACAATCGAAAGGTATTTTGTATGTTAACACCTTTGTAGGCATCCTGTTTATCAAATAAGAGGCTGTTAAAATTGCTTCACCCCATAAATATTTAGGAACATGCATGTAAAACATTATAGCACGTGCTACTTCAAGTAGATGTTTATTTTTTCGTTCTGCAATGCCATTTTGTTGAGGGGTATCCCGACATGTAGATTGATGAAAAATCCCCTTTTTTTCCAAAAACTCACCCAACTGCTCATTGAAATATTCTGTTCCATTATCATAATGTAAAATACCAATTTTGGTTTGAAATTGGTTTTCAATCATATTGTAAAAATTTGTGAATAAATTTTTCACGTCAGATTTTTTATTCATCAAATAAATCCAACATAAGCGGGTATGGTCATCAATAAATGTAACAAACCATCTTTTACCAGAAAGAGTAGTGATTTTAGAAGGGCCCCAAACATCACTATGAATCAAATAAAAAGGTTTGGAAGCCTGGTAAGGTTTTGGCAAATAAGTAGAGCGATGAAATTTTGCAAAAATGCAACTTTCACAATGAAAAGAAGAACAATCAATCCCTTTAAATAGTTCTGGAAATAAATTTTTCAGATAAAGAAAACTAGGATGTCCTAGCCTATAGTGCCATAGCATTATTTTTTCTCGAACAGAGATTGAACTAGTACTATTAAAGCTCTGAGCTTTTTTATTACTAACAGGTACTTCATCAAAGTAGTAAAGACCTTCAAGCATCCTAGCACGCCCAATCATCATCCCCGAGTTCTGGTCCTGAAATTCACAATGGGATTCAAAAAATGTAACACGACAATTAGAATCCTTAGATAGTTTACTGACAGACAAAAGGTTACAGGCTAAGTTGGGGACGTGAAGAACAGCATTGAGATTAATTTTCTCAGTTAGTTTAATAAATCCTTTTCCTGCAATAGGTGAAAAACTACCATCGACTATTCTGATTTTGTCATGACCAGAACAAGGGAAATAGGTACTAAATAAATGGGAAAAACTAGTCATGTGATCGGAGGCACCGGAATCTATGATCCACGGAGAGAAGTTTAGGCAAGAGAAGGCTTTAGGATTTCTACCTGTTTGTGCCAACAAAACACTAGGAGTACCGGATGAGGAGTTGGATTTTATCAGCTTTAAGAGTTGATCAATCTGCTCTTTGTTGAAGGGACCTGAATCGGCTTCATTAGCGGTAGGAAAGCCACGATTCTTCTCTCCTTGTTTGCTGCTTTTCCAGTTGACAGGTTTGCCATGGATCTTCCAACACGTTTCGTGTGTATGGCGAGGCTTGTTGCAAAAATCACACCAGACCCGTGGCTTATCATCAAACCTGCGCTGGTAATTTGCAACCTTGTTGGCCGCAGCATCGCTAATTAAAGCAGAAATTTCAATTGATTCACCAGTACCTTTTTTCTTAAGCATGACGCTCCTTCGGCTCTCTTCCCTTCTGACTTCGGCAAATACTTCGCCAATGGATGGGAGAGGAGGTCTGCCAATAATTCTTCCTCGCACTTCATCGAACTCAATGTTGAGGCCGGCAAGAAACTTGTAAATACGGCTGTCTTCCACAGTTTTCTTGTGGTGGTTGCAGTCGTCAACCGATTTCCATTCGTATGTGTTGAAGATGTCAAGATCCTGCCACAACCTTTTCAACGAATTGAAATATTTGGTGACGGAATCATCTCCTTGACGAATCTCTCCCAACTTCAAAGTTAATTCGAAAACTTGAGATTGATTTCCTAGGTTAGAATACATCTGACTAACATTATCCCACAATTCTTGTGCAGTAGGATAGCACATGTAATTAGAGCTTATATCCTCCTCCATGGAATTGACCAACCATGTCATAACCATGGAGTTTTCAGCGTCCCAACTGTCGAACAGCGGGTCATTAACAGCAGGAGCCTTCTTGTCACCAGTGATGTAACCGATCTTTCCTTGCCCACGGATATACATCCGGACAGATTGTGACCAGCGGAGAAAATTATCACCATTTAGGCGGATGGTGGTGATTTGGACAGAGTGAGAGTTTGACGTTTTCACCGGAATGGCAGCGGCAGGGGTTGAAGTGGTTTCGGACGTGACTTCCGACATGGCTATGACGGTTTTAGGGCTGCTGTGTTTTTTGTAGCTCTGATACCAACTTAGAAAATATGAGGAAGAAGAACTCCGAAAATATGAGTGTACGGGGAGCAAATATTCCGGCGTGCCCGTATTCCTTTCTTCCGTGCTCCGTCGATATCCGATCACCTGCGAGCAAATAACGGTGAGCTACCCGGCGGTGTGTGGCCGGAAAAACCCTCCGACGGTCAAGTTAGCACACACCTTAGAGGGAATAGAGAGAAGGGAGAGAGTGTTTGAGTGTAAGGATTTTCTTACAGAGTGTTCGTCTCTTGCGTATGGGGGGCGCAGACATGCTTATATACCTTCTGAGCCCCATATCCACTCCCTGTCATCTCCTGACACGTGGCTCTGCTATCCCATCTGTCAGCATAAACCATGTCGTTCATCACCTGCTCTCAACTGCCTGTCAGCATAGCTGGAGCTCGGCAGCCGAGCTGCCCTACCTCGGTCATACCATGTTTCATACCTTAAGCGCCTAACCGGATAACCGAATGAAGGACCGGGCTAGGCGGCATCTCGGCAAAGCTTAGCCCGGGCTCCTCCTTTGGTCGGCCTTCTCGCCGGTCAGTCGACTACCTCGGCTGACCGCGCCTTTTCGAGCGCCGGCCTCTCGGTTTGTCTGGTCTCGACAATCCTCGGACCGAGCATCCTAGCCTGACCGGTCACTTCCTGGCCGAGCAGCTTCTGCACGGTCTGAGGCAGCACACAGACCAAACTCTGCCCGGCCCAACTTCTGGTAGCCCATCTCCGGGTGAACTGTCGATCATCTCGGCCCAATGCTCTGCTGGGCCCTCAACTTGTTCGGTCTATACCTCGGCCCAACACCGGAGCATAAATCACCCTCTCAATTGCCCCTTAATTCCGTCCGCGGAAGCGTGACTGGGATTATTCACCTCATCCGAGATAACGTTTCTCCGGTCGTCAAGACGCCAAGCCTCGACCGAGCTAGTTGACGTAATTGTCCGCAGATTTGACCGGTTATATTCCTCGGCTGACCTATTCCCGTTGAAAGTAGCTCGGTTGGCTCTTCGTCTTTTCAACCCGTCGCTTCAGTCCTGCCAAAGCCATAAATGGGGACACGTGGCGGTCTGCCATTCGTCATCGGGCAGCCAACCCGCCGTTTTTGCCAGAATTTGAATTTGGGCAGCCTTTCACCCTTACAAATACAACACCCTCCTCAAGCCGTTTCTTCCTACTGCCCTTATACTTCCTGACGATCCAGAGCTCAAGCCCTCTACTCGATCTCGACTGCCATTTCTCACTCTTGGAAGAACTGCCCCCAACCTCCAAAGGTAAGATTTTCGATCCCCCTAGTTGCTATTTTCTTTCATTTTACACACATTAGGGTACAAAAACATAGCTATTAGGGCATAGGTCGTAGAATCCGCATCAAACCTTCCACTGTTCTTGGTGTTCTTCGTCTGCCTGAAGAACACTGAAGAACTGGGGTGAACCGGGCTCTGGGCCTTCTTTTGATCCAAAAAACCAAACAAACCGGGCAAACAACATGTTTGTTTCAACCAAGGCGAAAACCGAGATAACAGAAGGACTTGGCCGTTCAACCGG
The DNA here is from genome assembly GCF_055761805.1 of Camellia sinensis. Taxonomy (NCBI): domain Eukaryota; kingdom Viridiplantae; phylum Streptophyta; class Magnoliopsida; order Ericales; family Theaceae; genus Camellia; species Camellia sinensis. Next base: position 93,758,503 of record NC_138965.1, read on the forward strand.
GCTAACATCTGGTCCGCTTGGGCGACCGGGCTCCTTAGATAGAATAGACAACCGAGGTGGTTTGGCACACTTAATGGCCGAGCTAAATCAAGCACCTTCGCGCGACCGCGCTAACACTTGCCATCCTTTTCCTGCAGAGTCCAAGGGGACCACCGTCATTCCTGAGGCTCTCAGGACCGGGCAACATCCAATACCCAGAGCCAAACCCCTCAGCCGGGATACACTAAGCCGGCCAAAAATGGGGAAGTTCCGCTTCCTAGTGGATACTCCGGCTGCGCTGGTTACATTTAGGGAGGACTACGGCGTCCCGGCCGATGTCCACCCGCAGCTCGCAGAAGAGGAGACCACACCTTGGGGTAGGGAGGAGTGCCCCTTCACCGTGCTATCCATCGTTGAAGGGGGTCTTCGTTTCCCACTCAACCCTCTTATAACCGAGTTCCTCCGCCGCACCGGGCTGGCACCCACACAGGTGTCCACCAACACTTATAGAATAATCAACGGCGTTCACGAATTGAATCAACGGCTGGGCACCAACTTAGGCCTAGCCGAGATATTGAGGCAATACACAATGGGCCACACCGGCGACGGCCTAGCTTACTACTTGAAAATAAGACCGGGCAAGGAAAAAATCATAACCGGCACCCCGGACAAAGATATGCACGATGATGATTTTTTCTGGGTGTCCGGCAACTACGAAACAGCGGAGGTGCCGGGCTGGTTCATAAGCAAGGACTTCGGTTCTTCATGTAAGCCACTCAAACTTGCTCGGTTAACTTTATTCTTTAGTTTTACTAACCGGTTTCCCTGTTTCTTTTGCAGCTATCCAAGCCTTGCAAGCCAACTACAAATTCCCCAACGTCGAGGCAATTCGGGCCGTGCTTAGGTACCGTCACCGAGACTGCAACGAATTGCTCGGCTACACACCGACTTACAGATATTCTGCTCCGCGCCGGAGTAGAGTAACTGACTTCCTCAGAGCTCCTTCGCCACCTCCAGATCCAACCCTACCAGACGTCCCATTAATCCGGTTAACCGACGAGCAAGAAATGGCCAAAAGATCTCGGATCAAAAACCTTCTAACCGCGACCTCAGCCGAGATACCGAGCGTCACCACCCGTTCCCCGGCTGCCGGTCAATCGAGTGCAGCCGTCGTAGCCCTTGCATCTCCAGCTCCAGCTGCCGTGCAGTCTGCCAGAGAAGCGCGCCGGGCTGGAAAAAGACCAAGGGCAGATCCCTCCGCCGAGCTCGTCACCGAGCTGACAACCGAACATCCTGCTGAAACTCCTGCTCCCGTGCCCGCTTGGCGTCCTCAGTTGAAGCACCGGGGACAGGACATCCCGGCGACTGCTTCGATCAAGGCAGACAAAGAACATTTGCTTGCCTTCGATCTCTCCAAAGCATTTCTCCTACCGGGCGACGTGGTAGGCAGTGACCACGTCCCTGACACCCGGCTGGTAAAATCTTCCGTGAAGTCCATGGCCAGGGTAAGTCGGCGTTCTTTTTAACATTTCACAAGTGTTTGCTCGGTCCTTCTTGCTCGGTCCCCTTTCTGATGTACTTTGCTTCTTTGTGCAGGCCATTCAGAAACAACATTTGGTCTTGGAGCGCATCCACCGGCTTAGGCAGAAAGCCAACGACACTGCCAGCCATGTTGAAAGCCTTCAAGCCGAGCTCGGCCGGGCTAAAGCTTCTCTCGAGATGGCCAACCATGACAATAACAGGCTGCTCGGTCAACTGAATGCAGCCGAGAAAAAACAAAACGAGCTCCAGGCCGAGGTTGACACTTTGAAGAAGGCAAAGAAGAAAGCTTGCCGGGCTGCCAACAACGCGGGTTTCAACGAGGCCGAGATGAATTACAAGAAGCAAGTCTTTGCAACACAAGACATATACTTCAAGGCTGGCTGGAAATCCGCTTGCGAACAGCTCGGCCAGGGCTCTGACACCGACGCTTTTGCCAATCCTCCCAAAGCTTCACTACCGGTCTACCTCGTGCCATATGCAAATGATGTATTCAGTGCGCTTCAAGCGGAGGCCGAGGAGGGGCTTGAAGAAGGAAGTGATGAGACAGATTCGGAGGCTGAAGACGCCGTAGTGGAAGTGCAGCCCGGTCAAGTTGAGCCCGGTGCCCAAGAAGCGAGCCCAACCACCAACCTTGAGACTGCCGAGGATGAATTCACCAATCTATCCCCCCTGGTTTAGTTTTCTTTTCTTTGCATTTTTGCTTTCAATACTTTTGATGTAACCGGGCTCTGTCCCCACCTCTTGTAATGAATTTCTTTATCAATGAAAAATTTTGAATTTTCGCAAGTGTTTGTCCGGTAGTAATCCATTCCATCTTCAGCAAACTATCTCGGTATAACTTATCATTGGAACACTTTGTCGACCGGAGTCCATAACACGGTCGAAGCAATTTGAGCATAATAAAACAAATTCATGCACCGAAATACCCATCTCGGTTTTAGCTAAGTTTGGACAAGATACCATGTTGGACAAGACGCCAACTCTTCCAACCGGAGTACTTCATCACGGTTGGGAATCCCAAGTTGGACAGAACACCAACTCTTCCAACCGGAGTACTTCATCTCGGTTGGGAATCCAAAGTTGGACAAAACACCAACTCTTCCAACCGGAATACACCATCTCGGTTTGGAATTTTAAGTTGGACAAATCACCAACTCTTCCAACCGGAGTACATCATCTCGGTTGGGGATTCTAAGTTGGACAAAACACCAACTCTTCCAACCGGAGCAAATCATCTCGGTTGGGAATCCAAAGTTGGACAAAACACCAACTCTTCCAACCGGAATACACCATCTCGGTTTGGAATCCTAAGTTGGACAAGACACCAACTCTTCCAACCGGAATACACCATCTCGGTTGGGATTTTTAAGTTGGACGAATCACCAACTCTTCCAACCGGACTACATCATCTCGGTTTTAAACATTAAAAGAACAATCCAAGTGCTAATGCAAAATGACTTCTATAATTTGACAAAAAGAATTACATTCTGCTTTGCAAGCCAAAAAATTGCTTTACAAAAAGAGGAAAGTAAAAAGCTTAAAAATAATACAATTTCAAGTTGGCCGCATTCCATGGCCGGGGTATGGCTCTTCCCTCTAGATCCTCCAAGTGGTAAGCCCCCTTGCCAGCCAGACCAGTGATCTTGTAGGGTCCTTCCCAATTTGCCCCTAGTTTGCCTTCTCCTGGCACCAGGGTGTTGCCCATAATCTTCCTCAAAACCCAATCCCCAACTTTGAACGGTCTGGGGTGCACTGTCTTGTTATACTTCTTGGAGAGCTCTTGTTGGTAGGCGGCCAGATGGATGAGGGCTTTCTCCCGGCGCTCTTCCGCTAGGTCCAACTCCAAGGCAATAGCCTCGGCATTTAGTTCGGGCTCAAAACTCTCAGTTCTGAGGGTGGGCGTTTCAACTTCCAAAGGTATGACCGCCTCCATGCCATAAGCCAAAGCAAATGGAGTTTCCCCGGTCGAACGTCGCGGGGTTGTTCGGTATGCCCAAAGGACGCTCGGTAATTCTTCAGCCCACTTGCCCTTAGCCTTTTCCAACCGTTTCTTCAACCCATCCAGTATAGTCTTGTTTGATGCTTCGGCTTGACCATTGGACTGCGGGTAGGCCGGGGTGGAGTTGTAGAATTCTATCTTCAGATCTTCACAAAATCCTCTGAATAGGCGACCGTCAAACTGGGTGCCGTTGTCAGAGATCAAAATCTTGGGGACACCAAACCGTGTGACAACGTTCTGCCAGACAAATCGCTTCACGTCTTTCTCTTTGATGGTTGCCAAGGGCTCAGCTTCAACCCACTTTGTGAAGTAATCTGTGGCCGCGATGAAGAATTTCCGGTTGCCCGGTGCTGTTGGCAATGGTCCCACTATATCTAGCCCCCACATGGCGAAAGGCCAAGGACTGGTGAGGGGAAGAAGTTCCCTGGCAGGCTGATGGATCTGATGGGCGAATTTCTGGCATTTCTCGCACCTGCGGACATATTTTTGTGCGTCGGCCTGCATGCACGGCCACCAGTACCCCTGCGAAATAGCTCGGTAGGCCAAGGACCTGCCCCCGATGTGGCTGCCACAAATGCCTTCATGAATTTCAAACAAGAAGGCCTCCACACTGTTCGGGTGCACGCACTTGAGATACGGACCGGTGAAGGACTTCTTATACAACGCGCCTGATGGAGAGAGCCAAAACCGCTCTGACTTCACCCGGATTTTGTGTGCTTCTTTCTTGTCCGCTGGAAGAGTCCGGTCTCTGAGGAACGAGATCAAGGGGTCCATCCATGAAGGACCTAGCTGGCGCAGAGTACATCCGTCTGTCCGGCGTTTTCAATGCTTGGCCGCGGAAGAAAGTCAATCAACAGGGGGTTTGGAGATGTGCTATCTACCATGGAAGCGAGGCCGGCGAGTTCATCAGCCCGGCTGTTTTTTTCCCGGCCAATCTGCTGGACTCTGATTGCCTCAAACTGCTTGATATGGTCCCTGACCAGAGCTTGGTACTTCGCCATCCTGTCGTCCTTCGCTTCATAAATCCCTGAAACTTGGTTAACCACAAGCTGGGAATCACTATATACCAGAAGCTCGGCAGCCTTCATTTGGATTGCGCTCTTGAGCCCAGCAAGAAGCGCCTCGTACTCAGCCTCGTTGTTAGACGCCGGGAAGCCGAGTGTGATAGAATGCTCAATGGTTAGGCCGTCCGGGGATATAAGAACGATACCAAGGCCGGCACCATGACGGTTGGACGCTCCATCAACAAAAAGCTTCCACATGTCCCCCACGAAAAGCTTCCAGCAGTCAGATGGGTCCTGAGAGTTGCGAAGGGCAATGGGATCACAACTGCTCGGCTGTGCGGTGTCAAGTTTGGTGTTGACCGGTTCAAAGTCAGTGCCCCTTGGTGATTCGACACCGGACTCAGCAAGTTGGTCCGTAATGCCCAAGTCCGTAGGCGAAACACCAGGTTGCGGTGTGAAGCCGGCCGCAGGTTCTGAGCTGCCTGGAACCATTCCTTCCCCCCTTGAGGATTCGGCACCGGACTCAGCAAGTTGGTTCAGAATGCCCAAGTCCGTAGGCGAATCATCAAGTTCTGAGCTGTGTGGAACCATTCCTTCCCCCCTTGGTGATGCGGTACCGGACAGAGTGGATGGGTTGGTGATACACAACTCCGTCATCGCAGCACCGGGAGGTATTACCGTGCAAACTGAGGGAATTTCGATGGTGCGCGCTAACCCCGCGGCGCGACCTTCGGCAGCTAGTAGTTCCTCGGTTGGCATTGTGGGCGTCTCATCATCTGCCCCGGCAATGTCGACCGGGCATACCGGATGAGTGCCAGGTGAGAACTCGGCAACAAAATCGGCCAAGGTTTGGGCTTTGATTGCGGTGCGCGGTTGGAACTTCACATCGAACTGTCCCAACTCGACCGCCCATTTTAATATTCGGCTGGAAAAGTCTGCGCGCTCAAACAAGGCCTTGAGGGGGAACTCGGTCAATACGACGATGGTATGGGCGTGAAAATAATGTGCCAATTTCCTCGAAGCCATCATCAGTGCCAACGCAAGCTTTTCCAGCGGCAAGTACCTCGTCTCAGCCGGCAGAAGGGTCTTACTTACGTAAAAAATTGGGAGGTGCTTAATTCCTTCAGCCCGGACTAACACCGCACTTACTGCGTGCTGGGAGACGGCAAGGTAAAGGTAGAGTTCCTCACCGGGCTCTGGTGTAACCAACAGCGGCGGAGAAGACAAATAATCTTTGAGCTCGGCCAAAGCTCGGTCACACTCGTCATCCCATGAGAACTTTGACTTCAATGCTTGAAAGAAAGGGCGGCAGCGATCTGATGACCGGCTTATAAATCGATTAAGCGCGGCGGCCATCCCGGCCAGATGCTGCACGTCCTTAGCCGAGCTGGGTTGTTTCAATTCTTGCACGGCTCTGATCTGAGTAGGGTCTGCTTCGATGCCTCGGTTCGTGACTAAGAATCCCAAAAATTTCCCGGATCCCACGCCAAAGGCACACTTCGAGGCGTTCAAGCGCAGCTTGTGCTTCTTAAGAATGGCGAACATCTCGGCTAAGTCGGACAAATGGTGTACCTCATGTCGGCTTTTTACCACCATATCATCGATGTAAGCCTCCATTGTCCGGCCGAGCAAAGGAGCGAACATTTTGGTCACCATCCTCTGAAAGGTTGCCCCGGCGTTTTTCAAACCAAAGGGCATAACTCGATAGCAGAAGAGTCCCCTTGGAGTCGTAAAAGAGGTGATTTCTTGGTCAGGCCCATGCATGGCAATCTGGTGATAGCCGCGGTACGCATCCAAGAAACTGAGCCGATTGTGTCCAGCCGTCAAATCCACTAGCTGGTCAATGCGCGGCAAAGGAAAGCTGTCTTTTGGACAAGCTCGGTTGACTGTCTTGTAGTCGACACAAACTCGCCACTTTCCATTTTTCTTGGGCACCACTACCGTGTTGGAAATCCACCGAGGGTAGTGCACTTCCTGTATTGCTCGTGCCTCAAGCAAGTTCTTTACCTCCTCTGCTACTACCTCGGCGTGATGCAGCGCCGATCTCCTTGTTCGCTGGATGACTGGCTTTGCTCCAGGGAAGACATTGAGGTGATGGCAGATAAAGCTTGGGTCAAGACCAGGCATGTCATAGGGCGACCATGCAAAGACTTCGATGGTCGCCATTAAAAACTCAATCATCTCGGTTCTCTCCATGGCCGAGAGTCTTGAACCGAGCAAGAAGAATCTGTCCGGCTGCTCGGCATCAATCCGCACCTCAACCAATTCTTCAACTGCCTTGTCTTCTGCTTTGGTGCCAACATCATCCAAGACACTCTGGTCCTCCGGTCCCTCGATCATTTGAACGAATCCTTTGGCAGCCCGGCTCCCGTTGACCGCCACGAAGCACTGCTTGGACATGACCTGATCACCCCAAATCTCCTCGATTGCCCCCATAGCCGAGGGGAATCTCATCACCTGGTGGTAGGTCGATGCTACGGCTTGCATGGCGTGAAGCCATCCTCTTCCAAGGATAAGGTTGTATGTTGAAGGCACTTGTAGCACCCAAAACTCCACTTGCTTGACCACGGATCCCGCTTTGACCGGCAGGATAATCTTTCCCAATGGCCACTCCGGCTGCGAGTTAAATCCAACCAGTGGCGAAGTGGCCGGTGCCAAGTCTGTCTCACGAAGTTTGAGCTGTTTGAACGCATCATAATACATGATCTCGACCGAGCTTCCCTGATCGATCAAGATCCGTCTAACATCAAATTCTTTGACGCGTAGTGTTACGACAAGAGCATCGTTGTGCGGCGTCTGGATACGCTCTAAATCCCTTGAGGTGAAACTGATCACGTCTTTCTCCTCTGTCTTCCCCCTTTTGATGGCAGGCTGTACTGACAAAACCTCCCTCATATGCTCTGCCTTCTTAATCATGCCCCGGAGTTCGCAAACACGCTCCGGTTCCACGATTCCGTGGATGACATTAATTACTCCCTGTGGTGGTGCATCTCGGTCGTCCTGTCCCCTGGGATCGACCGGAGCCTGATTCGGTTTCACTCCGCCATCAATGTAAAGGTCCAGATGCCCGGCCGCAACCAGTTCTTCCAAGTGTTGTCGCAGAGGCAAACAATCCTCAGTCCGGTGGCCCCTCTCCCGGTGAAACGTACAACGATACCGCGGATTGTAGCCCTTTTGTCCATCGCCCAATTTAGCAGGAAACCGGACATACTCCTCGTCTCGGATTTCACTAAGTATGCGATAGATTGGAATCTTGAAGACCGTGGTTATGCCAGTCCTTGCCTTCATTCTTCTGTTTGCGTCCTCAACGTCATCTCGGGGATAATCATCCCGGTCATTCCGACGTCCTCTACCCCGGTTTTTTCGATTTGAACCTCGGTCTGATTCCTCTGCTCGGTCATTTGAGCAGTTGGACTCTTGCCCAACTGCGTGCACCTTGCCTGCTGTCTTCTTGTCTGTTCCGACCGGAGTGGCCTTCACGGTGGAAGCCGATGCATCATCCTCTACTCGGATGTGCTCATTGATGCGCTGCATGAGCTGGCCCATGGAGGTCGGTTGGTGCATGGTAAGCGAGTCCCGCAGTCTATGTCCGACCGGGAGACCGCGCTTATATTGCGTGATAGCAAGGTTGACCGGGCAGTCTAAGATCTCGTTGAAGGTTTCCCAATACCTTGAATTGTACGCCTTCAGTGTGTCGCACGGTTCCATCTTGACACTTAGCAAGTGATCGACTTCCTTTGGTGTTTTTGTGTTGGTTTTGAAGCGCGTAACAAACGCCTCGGCCAACTGATGCCACCTTTGTATGCTCCCTTCCGGCAACCTCTCGAACCACTTTAGGCCCAGCTCGCCTAAACTTGACGGGAAGATTAGGCACATAAGTCCGTCATTGCGCCGATGTCCGGCCATAACCTGTCGGAAGTGGCTCACATGCATGTACGGATCGGTTTTTCCGTCGTAAAGTGTGAACTTAGGCTGGTGGAAGCCTGCCGGAAGCGGCGTTGTTTCTATTTCCAGGGAAAAAGGAGTGGCACTCAGCCTTGCCAAGTCTGTATCTTCGAATATTGGCATTGCTGGGCGGGGTGGAGGCATTCCGACCTCCTCGCTGCCGTGAACCCCGTAGGAGAGCCGCTGGAAAGCAGGTATTCTCTGAGCTTCGCGCCGGCGAGCCCGCTCCCTTAACACTGCCCGTAGATCCTCTGACTGAGCAGAATAAGAGTACCTCGACGTCGTCGCCGGACGTGAGGGTTTGTAAGTGTTGTCTTGCGCGCTAGACTTTTCTGCACGCATGTCGGAATCACCAACCTGGTAACTCCTAGTGATGGAAATGGACTGAGTACGTCGCTGACTCTGATCGCCTGACCGGCGGGATGGGGTGCGCTCATTGTGGTCTCCCACCCCAGCTACACCTTTCCCTTTGACATGCCGCTTCAGATCCTCCATCTCCGCCGCCATCCGCCTGATGACAGCGTCTTGGTCCCTTAACTTGCTTTCCAATCGCCTGGCGTGTGAGTCTCTCCGCCGGTGACCGTCTGGACTCCGTGAATGCCCATGACTCCTTCCGCGCTTATCCCTCGCGTCACCTGACTGTCCTCCAGTGGGCGTCCCCAAGTCAGCCATTGGATGGACGGCAGGTGGTCCCTCTCTCCTTCGGGTATACTCCGGGGTGGCTCCATCGATGGCGGACAACGGGAACTCGTCGTTGTTCGCCATGGATGGCGATCAGATGAACCTGGAAGACAAGGTTTTGTCTGTCAAGATTCCCACAGACGGCGCCAATTGTACGGGGAGCAAATATTCCGGCGTGCCCGTATTCCTTTCTTCCGTGCTCCGTCGATATCCGATCACCTGCGAGCAAATAACGGTGAGCTACCCGGCGGTGTGTGGCCGGAAAAACCCTCCGACGGTCAAGTTAGCACACACCTTAGAGGGAATAGAGAGAAGGGAGAGAGTGTTTTAGTGTAAGGATTTTCTTACAGAGTGTTCGTCTCTTGCGTATGGGGGGCGCAGACATGCTTATATACCTTCTGAGCCCCATATCCACTCCCTGTCATCTCCTGACACGTGGCTCTGCTATCCCATCTGTCAGCATAAACCATGCCGTTCATCACCTGCTCTCAACTGCCTGTCAGCATAGCTGGAGCTCGGCAGCCGAGCTGCCCTACCTCGGTCATACCATGTTTCATACCTTAAGCGCCTAACCGGATAACCGAATGAAGGACCGGGCTAGGCGGCATCTCGGCAAAGCTTAGCCCGGGCTCCTCCTTTGGTCGGCCTTCTCGCCGGTCAGTCGACTACCTCGGCTGACCGCGCCTTTCCGAGCGTCGGCCTCTCGGTTTGTCTGGTCTCGACAATCCTCGGACCGAGCATCCTAGCCTGACCGGTCACTTCCTGGCCGAGCAGCTTCTGCACGGTCCGAGGCAGCACACAGACCAAACTCTGCCCGGCCCAACTTCTGGTAGCCCATCTCCGGGTGAACAGTCGATCATCTCGGCCCAATGCTCTGCTGGGCCCTCAACTTGTTCGGTCTATACCTCGGCCCAACACCGGAGCATAAATCACCCTCTCAATGAGGAAGAAGGAATATATTTCTGTTATATTCAAAACTTCTTATTTTACAAGACCAAATGACACTCCTTATATAGGAGATATTACAAACATCATTATAACCCATTATATGCCACTTACATATTATATATTACCACTATCTACCACTATCATATTATATACATGCCACTATCTACCACCAACACCACTATCATATTCTATACATGCCACTATCTACCACCAACACCACTATCATATTCTATACATGCCACTATCTTATTATATGCATTAACACAAATTTCCAGCACGTAACTACAAGTTTGAAGCATTGATCAAAAGAATTATCACGTTCAATGTATAGGCACGAACTATCTCAAGTAACACGAGTCGTTCGCTTTAAACTAGGGTAGCAAAACAACTCATCCCTCGTAGTATAACTCATCTCATACCTTGAATATAAAATAATAGAAAATCATTGCATGGAAAACATTTAACAATCACAGAAAGAAAAATACTTTTAGAAATAATGGAAAATATATTCAAAAACTTCTTGAATACCATATAACTTGCTCAAACCATTACATAATCAAAAATCAAAAAGAAAACCTTATTTACTTGGCTAGAGTTTCATCAAAACCTAGAAATAGAAGCCTAGCCACTCATGGAGGAATGGGAAGAGGTAGAAGAAGAAACCCCCATGAAAGATGTTCTTCAAGCTTGAGAACCCTCCTTTCCAAACCCTAGCCCCTCCTCTCTTTTGAAATATTTCAGAACCCTACTCCAGCCTTTTTTCTGTCGTTTTATACTTGCAGCTCTTTCAAACAATTCCAAATAACGGGCACGTTTTTCGAGGTACGGCTGCACATGGGACTGCATGTGCGGCGAGGGTTCCACACATGCGATATTCTTGGGCACTTTTTGGCTGCGATGGATGGGCCGCACATATGGGAATGGTCCTCCGCACGTGCGGAAAGCATTTCCTATTAAAAATACCAATTTTTGCTCAATTTGTGCTCCTATTGCATCCAACTTGATTGGCATTAAACAGACAATATATAAAACTCGAACGCATGTATTAGGCAACCAGTAATATTTTACAAGTAATCATTGTACATAATTAATACGTATTTTTCCATTTTTGGGTGCCAATTGTCGTTTTCAACTACGTTTATGGCATTTTCGACTCTAACTCCTAACCTACGTATCCTATTTACGTACCGTCTATCCCTACAGGTCACATTTGGCACCGGGAAGCTTTCCATTACATAACAACAACGGTTAGGGGGGCTGTTTTGCATTTTCACCCCCTGAACGCCTTTTTTCAACCAAGTTTATGACATTTTAGACTCTAACTCCCAACCTACGTGTCTTATTAACGTACTGCATGTCCCTACAGGTCACATTTGGCACCGGGAAGCTTCCCGTTACATCACAACAGTGGTTGGGGGGCTGTTTTGCATTTTCACCCCCCGAACGCCTTTTTTCAACTAAGTTTACGACATTTTCGACTCTAACTCTCAACCTACGTGTCCTATTAACGTACCATCTATCCCTATAGGCCACATTTGGCACCGGAAAGCTTCCCGTTACATCACAACAGTGGTTGGGGGACTGTTTTGCATTTTCGCCCCCCGAATGCCTTTTTACGACTAAGTTTATGACATTTTCAACTCTAGCTCCCACCCTACGTGTCCTATTTATGTACCGTCTGTCCCTACAGATCACATTTTGCGCCAGGAAGCTTCCCGTTACATCACAACAGTGGTTGGGGGGCTGTTTTTCATTTTCGCCCCCGAACACATTTTCAACTAAGTTTAAGTCATTTTCAACTCTAACTCCCAACCTACGTGTCCTATTTACGTACCGTCTGTCCCTATAGGCCACATTTGGCACCGGGAAACTTCCCGTTACATCACAACAGTGGTTGGGGGGCTGCTCTGCATTTTCGCCCCCCGAACGCCTATGTTTGACTAATTTTATGACATTTTCGACTCTAACTCCCAATCTACGTGTCCTATTAACGTACTGTCTATCCCTACAAGTCACATTTGGCACCAGGAAGCTTCCCGTTACACCACAAAAGTGGTTGGGGGTCTGTTTTGCATTTTCTCCCCCCGAACGCCTTTCTGCAACTAAGTTTATGGCATTTTCGACTCTAAGTCCCAACCTACGTGTCCTATTTACGCACCGTCTATCCTATTCATTGTTAAAGCTAACATATTTTAATAAAATATATATGACATTAATAAAATTGTTCTTACCAAACAGTGAACGTCGAATGACCAGCTTAGACTCTCAAGAGCTGTGTCAGTTTGGCGACTATATTATTCAGATGCTCGACCTTTGTATTTGTCTCCTCCCGAGCTTTCTGTCCCTGCTCCCGCTCTTTCAATATCTCATTGTAACGTCTCTCGCGCTCCTCTCGCTCTTTCAACATCTCATTGTAATATCTCTCACGCTTCTCTTGCTCTTTCATCAACTCGTCACGATCTCTTTGTCGCTCCTCACGAAGTCCCTCTATCTCAGCTCTCATTGCTTCCATGTCCTTGTCACGTGCTCGTGATGCAGCTATGGTAGAGGGTTGCGGGCCGATCCCAAATCCAAGCAAGTACTTTTTCTTCTCTGCAAGCACTTGCCTTGAAAGCTCCTCCTGTGTCAATAGCGTCCCCGACTCAGTGGCAGCCACTTGTAGATTGACCATCTCTTGTTGTCATTGCAAATAAATAAGACAAAAAAGCTTAATAACATATATATTTTTGGGTACTAAGTAATATTGAATACAATTATTTCATTGTTACATACTTACATGCAGCTCACCGCATTTCGGATGGATCCAGTCATTCGTCTGCTTGGACGTGTGGCTATCCTCACAAAACTTAGGAAAATCCAAGTCTTCATTTTTAGCTACCTATTAAATTTAAATAAGAACCAAAAAATAATCACAACATATTATTCATAACCAAAACAAAAAAAAATAATGGATTTACTTTCAAATAAAATCAATCTCACCATAGCAGCTATTGTGATAGGAAATAAGCGAGATCCACTAGTATGATTGTATGGCAACTGACTCCTATTACTCTTACCAACTTCTAACCGTTTCTAAAAATAATAATTATATAAACAAATTTTTCTTAAATATTAAGGCATATCACATTTGGCATGAGGCTATGTACAATGTATTATTACTTTACCTGGTAAGATATGTTAGAATAGGAAATTATTAGAATAGGAAATATTAGAATATGAAATAATGGATTGTATTCTTATGACCAGTATCACCGACCCTCATCATGACCAGTAGGAGATCACTAATTCTCTGATTATGGACTGGTTGATCCATTCTATGGTTCCTGAGATTGGAGAGGACTACTTGTCTATGGACACTGCCTAGGATATTTGGGAGGCCGTAGCCACTACTTACTCTTAAGAAGGGAAACTTCTCACAGTCTTTCGAGTTACGTCGATCCATTGAAAGGTCGGTACAAGGTGAGCAAACTATCCTCCAGTATTTTACCTTCCTTAACAATGGATGGAAGCGGCTTGATCACCTTTAGGATTTGTTAGAATTTACCATAACCCACTCCACCTACCACCTCCACTAACACTCACTCCACCTACCACCTCCACTACCCCTTCACCTACTACCTTCTTCTCTTCTATATATGAATCATTGTAAACAGAATAAACACAACAATCAATCAATCAATAATATACATCAAATTTTACATGGTATCAGAGCGAGGTTAAGAATTTAGTATTTTTCGCTTCACCGGCGGGCGGCAATCTTGCCTTGGCCGCCCGCCGGACCTCAACCAATTTGAGACCTCCATCAACTGGCAAGACCTTGAAAATCTTGTATGTTTTGCATGAGCTTGTGTTTTCTCCTGTTCAGATTGGCAAGACTTTGGTGGAAAGAGGAGATTGATTCTTCATCTTCTTGAAATGGAAAATTGAGGACTGAGACTAGGCTGCACTGTTCTTTCTCTTCACATGATAACTCTTCCTTGGGGTCCACTGTTGAATCGCCGCCGACACTCTCCCCGGGTAAACATTTTTCATCCTCCGAACAATTACCGCCGCAGAGCGGTAAATCCTCCGCAGTAAAATCTTCATCACACCACCTTGATGAGACCGATGCCCAGCAGTCAACAAAATCTCCTAAGCAGATGCATTTTGTTTAATAAATGCTCTTCCAGGTTGACGGTTTGCCAAAGGTCCATGGCACCCAAGAAGCTTGGCATTGACACCATCTCAGTTCCTCCAGCTACGGCTCCGACGACACCAACTGTTTCTCTGGCCACCGCGCCAGCTGTTGCTCCTCCGGTGCCGGCTTCTTCTCCTCCGGCGTCATCTCTGCTGCCATCGCCATCCGAGGCTTCACCCGGCGCTCCCTCTCTCAATCTCTCTCTGTCTCCCTGATGGGGGAGAGAAGAAAGACCACAACCAGTGTGTGTTGAATACACACCGCGGGGTCTCTATCTGTGTTCCACCAGACACACCACAACAAAGCTTCCACTGTTCTTCTAAACTATAATAACACACCACCCCACTTTCCTTTTCTTTTTTTTATTTTATTTTTCGTAATCTTTCTCAAATCTTATCCCCACTCATCCACACCCCACTTTCCTTTTCTTTATTTTATTTTATTTTTCGTAATTAAAATAAAAAAAAATAAAAAATAAAAAACAGCCTGCCGACCTCACCAGGCCACATGGGAGCCTCCCCATATCTCTAGCAACTTTTTATTTCTTTTATCATAATAATCATAATTCTTATTATTTTCTCTTCACTCAAGGACACCCACTAGCCTCACCCACTACTTTGTCACTTTTTCAACTTATCTTTTGTTACCTTTTGCACTCTCCTGACCGATTCCCTCATCCCTCCGCCCTATGCCCATAACATAATAATAATTCTCAATTGCCCCACATGAAAAAAAAAAAAAAAAATTACAGATTTGCACAACACTTTGTTTTATTTATATTAGGGATCAACCCCGATCACAATTTTACACAAAAAAAAAAAAAAAGACAAAATAAAACAAAACAAAACAAAAAATTACAAACAAACACACCCACACCTACAGTGGGATTTTTCTTCTCTACTCTACTGCAGGTCTTTTCTTCTTGCCTCCGTCCTGGGCGGCCCTTGCCGGTGTTGCCTCCGTCTTTCCCACTCCACTGGGCATGATCACTACTCCCTGCTCCTCCCCTGCAGCATATGGCGGCCCTCCAAAACGGAACATCACGGTGGCCTTCCGCTTCAGCTCCTTGTTTTCTGCCCTTAGCACGTTTATCTCTGCTCGCGCATCCTTATACATGCGTTGGAGCAGAGCCAGCTGGGAGTTTAAATACTGCACCTCATTTGTCCTATTCTGCAGCCGGTTCGACAAATTTGTGACCGCCGTCATGCTTTCCACACATGCCTTCAGAGTATACTGATTGGCCTCCACATCCGACTGCACTGCCATTCTTTGCTCCACAGACCGCATCGGAAAGTTCAGCGGAGTAAACTCCGGGGCACTCGGTTGAGGTTCCAGTGCCACCGCTCCAGTTCTCTCTCTTGTTGACTCGTTGAGGTCGGGAAAGAGGGTAAGCAGTCCACGGGAAGACGAGGCCATTTTCTGGGCAACAAAGTGTTACAGACTATCTCTCTCAGCACAAGGAACTCTCTTTCTCAGCAACACGAAGGATTTTTCAGAGGTTTCTCTCAGTTTTTCTCTGCCTCAGCCTCAGCATCAACCTTGGTTAAATAGCCAAGGCAGACCCGCGCTTCATGCGCCGCTCGGCGCTCGCCGACAACTTGGCACGCCTTTTGATGGCACACCTTTTGATGGCACGCCTTTTGATGAATTGGGCACGCCTTTTGATGGCACGCCTTTTGACAAAATTGGGCACACCTTTTGAGGGTGCAACTTTTTCATCGGTCCGACATGACCCTCTAAACTGTCCCGACATTTGATTCCGGTTAGCATCTTCAACGGTCCGACATGACCCCATAAACTGTCCCGACATTGATTCCGGTTAGCATCTCCAACGGTCCGACAAGACCCCATAAACTGTCCCGACATTGATTCCGGTTCGCATACAGTGTCCTCTACAACGTTATGACACCACCATACAGTGTCCTCTACAACGTTATGACACCACCATACCGTGTCCTCTACAACGTTATGACACCACCATCCAGTGTCCTCTACCACGTTATGACACCACCTTTCAGTGCTTTCACCAACGGTCTGACACGACCATCCAGTGTCTCCTATATTTTTTTTTTATTTTTATGTATTTTCTTGTTTTGTTCCTCTCTTCAAACTCAAGTTGGTTAGTTTCTATCCTCCTTGAGTTTGCGGGGGGCTGTTAGAATTTACCATAACCCACTCCACCTACCACCTCCACTAACACTCACTCCACCTACCACCTCCACTACCCCTTCACCTACTACCTTCTTCTCTTCTATATATGAATCATTGTAAACAAAATAAACACAACAATCAATCAATCAATAATATACATCAAATTTTACAGGATTACAAGCCTGTTCAGTCCCACTGATTCTGCTGGTTATCGGAAGTTTGTGGCACAAGAACGGGTCTTCAAGTTCTTGGAACGCCTAAATGTGGAGTATGATCCGGTTCAGAGCTGAGTACTTGGCATGGATGTTCTTCCTTCCCTTCAGGAAGCCTTTGCTTTTGTGCAGAATAAGGAGAGTCGCCGCTCTACAATGCTTCCTTCTATTATTGATGGTACTATTTCGTCTGTGTCTGATTTGTGACTACTGCCGTAGATCTCAACACACACGAGAGACGTGTTGGAAGTTACATGGGACCCCCTCTGGTGGCCGAGGAGACCATCCTGGTACTCGAGGGTGTAGGTCTGGCTAGTCTCGAGGCCGCAAGGCCAATGCTCGGGCACATCTGTCAAATACTGTTGAGCCACCATCTGCATCTCCGGTTGTTTCCCCTGCTGCTGATGTCTCGGGGTTATCTGCCTCGGATTTTGAGATTGCTCTTGCTAGACCATTGAGCCTCCACTTCTGCTACAGGTGCCCCTTCTTCTTCCTTTGCCAATAACTTGGCTGCCTCCCCACGTGCATTGCTATCTCATACATCTATACCATGGATTATTGATTCTGGTGCTTCCGACCATATGTCTGGCTCCTCTAATTTATTCTCCGAGTATAACCCCTGCTCAGGTCATGAAAAAGTGCCTATTATTGATGGTACTATTTCGTCTGTGTCTGATTTTTAATGTGAGTCATGTCAACTTGGTAAACAACACCGACCTTCTTTTGCTCCCGTTTTGTGTCTTTGAAAGGTCAAAAATGGTTTGTTACTTTCATCGATGATTGTTCCCGGGCCACTTGGGTCTATCTGATGAAAGATAAGAGTGAGGTGTTTTCTGCGTTTCAAAACTTCTATAAAATGGTTTGTACTCAGTTTGGGGCGGTTGTCCAAATTCTACGTTCTGATAATGGGGAGGAATAAATTGACTCTGGTCTTACCGATTACTTCGCCACTCATGGCATTATACACCAGACTTCATGCACTAATACCCCTCAACAAAATAATGTTGCTAAACGAAAAAATCACCATCTCCTCGATATGGCCCATTGTCTATCCTTTGAGATACGGGTTCCTCGTTTCTATTAGGGGGAAGCAGTTCTCACTGCCGCTTATTTGATTAATTGTCTTCCTACCCAAGTCCTTCACAAAAAGACTCATTTTCAAGTTTTGTTCGGCTCTACCTCTTTCGGGTTCTCTATTTCTCCAAAGACCTTTTGCTGTGTTTGTTTTGTCCATAATCATTCCCCCACTCGTGGTAAATTAGATCCTAGGTCTCTTAAGTGTGTCTTCCTGGGTTATTTTGCCACCAAAAAGGGTTATAAGTGTTATCATCCTCCCACTCGCAAATGGTTTGTCTCAATGGATGTAACTTTCTTTGAATCTCAGCCTTACTTTCCGTCCTCCCCGGTCTCACAGTCCTCCCTTCAGGGGGCGCCTTGGTGTAAAGAGATTCCTATTCCCCTCCCGCCAGTGGTTGCCCAGATAGAGGATAATCAGCCCACAGTTGTTGAGGAAAAGAACGCAGGCAAAGTTTATATCAAGAACAAGGACAAACAGCAAGTCACCTGGATGCAAGAGGCTACTTTTCCTCCTCTACTGTCAACTTCTTCTCCGAATGAGTGTCCAGAGCCACCCCACTCTCATGAGGGTCCAGGTAATTCTGATTCATGTGTTCATATTCCTGATTGTTCATATCTTGATGTTCCCATTGCTAATAGGAAGGGAGTTCATGTACTCAGCATTCTATTAATAATCATGTCTCTTATTCTCTATGAAGCATGGGTACTTCGAAAAACATGCCATACCCGTACCGGGTACTTACCGGCATACCGTACCTCGTATGGTACTTCTACATACGTACCGAGTACACAAAACACATATCCAAGTTTTTCCTTCTTAATTTTTGACGTACCTAGACGTACCTAGTATATATCCAAGCCGTACCATACCTCAGTTGAAACAATATTTTCCTTCTACTGCAGAGATAAAACTCATTTCACTAGATTTCTTTTTTAGTTTTTGTTTTATACTTAGCATGATTTTAAAATTAAATTATGGTTTGCAACTTATTTAATATATTGACATTTAATTTTGATTTATACTTTTTCTTTTGGCATTAAATGTTAATTATAGGTTGGACCTTAACAAAATAAACCATTTAATTAATTTTTGCATTACTCTAAATTAAAAATTAATATTTTTTTACAAGCGTACCAAGTTGTACCCGTACCCTATTTTTTTTGAATTTTACCGGATCGATGTACCCGTATCGTACCAGTACCCGTACTCGTACCCGTATCTGTGCTTCATAGCTTATTCTAATCTGTCTTCCTCATATAAAGTCTTTCTGTTTAAAGTGTCTTCTGTGAGTCTACGTACCAATTTTCAGGATGCTCTCTTTATTACTGAATGGAAACATGCCATGATGGAAGAAATGAGAGCTCTCAGCAAGAATAACACTTGGGAGTTAGTGGAGTTACCTAGAGGAAAAAATCCAATTGGGTGTAAGTGGGTGTACACTGTAAAACACAAAGCCGATGGTTCCATAGAACAATATAAAGCAAGACTAGTTGCTAAGGGCTTCACTCAGACTTATGGGGTAGATTACTAGGAGACATTTGCACCAGTGGCTAAGATGGACTCTATGAGAATACTACAGTGTGTTTGGTTTGAGTTTTTTGAATTAAGTTTTTTGAAAATTGAGTTTTTTGGTTTTCGTGTTTTTTTGTTTTTAGTGAATATTTTTAAAATTTTAAACATTTTTTTTACTTTTTTAGATGCACCTTACTTAGATGTATCTAAAAAGTAAAAAATTTGTGAAAAAATATTTTTAAAAATTAATAAATACATAAAAATACAAAAAAAGTACTTCTCGTATTTTTTTTGTATTTTTGATATTTAGTGAATTTTTAAAAGATTTTTTTCAAATTTTTTTTACTTTTTAGGTATATTTATGTTAGGTATGTCTAAAAATTAAAAAAAATTGCTCAAGATATTAAAAAAATTTAGTAAAAACAAAAAAACACGAAAAATAAGAAAGTAGAATTTTCTGAAAAGTGTTTTTGAAAAATGATAACCAAGCATAATGACTCTCTCTTGCAGCAAATTTGGATTGGCCACATCAGCAGTTTGATGTAAAGAATGCCTTCCTTCATGGAGACCTAGCAAAAGAGGTCTATATGGATATTCCCCCTGGTTTTACAGATGCGAAGTCCAACGGTAAAGTATGCAGGCTTCGGAAGTCACTTTATGGGCTAAAGCAATCTCCTCGGGCTTGGTTTGAAAGGTTTGCTCAAGCTATGCTGAGATATGAGTTCAAGCAAAGTCAAACTGATCACATCTTATTCATGAAACACTCCTCACATGGTAAAACCACAGCTCTTATCATTTATGTTTATGACATAGTTTTGACAGGAATGACATTAAGGAGATCCCTCGGTTGAAGAACTACTTAGTCAAAGAGTTTGAAATCAAATACTTCAGTACTTTGAAGTATTTCTTGGGCATTGAGGTAACTAGGTCCAAGGATGGTATCTTCATAAGTCAGAGAAAGTATGTACTTAACTTGCTAAAGGAAACTGGGATGCTTGGAAGTAGACCATATGATACACCTCTAGAACCGGGCCAGAAACTAAGTGAGGATCAAGAGGGAGAGCCAGTGGACAGGGGGATATATTAGAGACTAGTGAGTAAGCTCATTTACTTATCCCACTCACGTCCAAATATTGCCATTGCAGTGAGCGTGGTTAGCCAATTTATGTATGCTCCTAGAATTTCCCACTTAGAGGCAATTATGAAAATCTTGAGATACCTGAAGTCTTCCCCTGGAAAGGGTCTCTACTTCTCAAAACATGGTCATCTCAGTGTGGAAGCATTTACTGATGCAGATTGGGCAAGATCAGTCACTAACAGACGATCCACTTCTGGATACCGCACATTTGTTGGTGGCAACCTAGTCACATGGCAAAGTAAGAAACAAAATGTGGTTGCTCGATCTAGTACTAAGGCAGAATTTAGGGCTGTGGCTCAGGGGGTATGTGAGTTACTATGGATTAAACTATTGTTGGGAGACTTGGGAATTCAACAGACTGACTCCATGCAACTATACTATGACAACAATGCCGCAATCAACATAACTCATAATCCAGTTCAGCATGATAGAACTAAGCATGTGGAGATTGATAGGCACTTTACCAAGGAAAAACTCACTTGTGGCACCATACGTATTCCATTTGTGAAGACTGGAGACCAACTAGCTGATGTTCTCACCAAGGGACTAGGGAGCAAATCCTTTCATGGCATTCTCAACAAGCTGGGCATGCGAGATATTTTCGCACCCGCTTGAGGGGGAGTGTTAGAATAGGAAATTATGGATTGTATTCTTATTCTTTTTTAGTTACCTGTGATTACTCAATTATCAATATAAAAGGGAATTAAGTCTAACTCATTCCCTAATTCCTTCTCTTCCCTAAACCTACAAGATGCATCTTGCCATGCCACGTCGATCAAATGCTTTCAATCATCTAAACTCACCCCTTGGTGCGGATAAGCGTAGAGGTCATCAACACCCTTTTCCTCTAATAGTTCGAATTCTTGCTTCAAGGTGTATCTCCAATCTTTGTACAATACAAATGCCTTCGTATTCACAATCCGCTGACCTTGTGAGTCATTGTGAAAATCGTCCCCAATATCAAACTTGTCCGACAAGTATAACAAGTTAAAATTACAATCATTAAAGATAAGTGCTTCTTAAAAGTATACATAATACAAATACAGATTATGGACAAGTATTATCAATTACAAGAACAGCTTGGATGACGATAGCTTTGGTAGTCTCATCCATATTCAGCCATGACTTAACATCCTTGAGAGGGCACAAGCTCCTAATCTGAAGCCCTAACTCATTAGTTGCTGGAGTGGCATACTTTCCGGTCATTGCATTCAGAGCACAATCAATGTGAACATATAATTTTTCCCCTTTTTAGGCTCTAATTTTTTTATTTTTTTATTTTTTTATTCCTTTTCCAAGTGTAGGTCCTCGTACACGTGTGGACCTAGAAGTCTCTGCTAACAAAATAATAGTAAGCAAATTGTAAATAATGGCAAATGATAATTGACAAATTTGAAGTACAATGATCTTACCTATGCCACCAGTCTGCGTTTCCAATGGTGGTTGCGTCTCATCAGAATCCTCGAATGGTAAGCTAGTGGCATCAGGAGATGGTGCAACTGTTGATCCTAAGGGGATAGCAACCGGCAAGTCTGTTACTGTGGTCGTGAGTGTCATTTTTCGAATCTGCCTAATCTTCAAGCCAAGAACCATGATGCAAATTGCAATAACACAACTAACACTATTTCATTTCATATATGATAAGGCGTTAAATTATAAAAAGTGATATAACAAGCTATGACATGATTTTTAAATTAGTTGTTGCATAAATGTAACAAGCTTAATTACATTATAAAGCATGATATACATGAAATAAATTATAAAAAGAGATAACAAGCTATGACATGATAAGCTGAATTAATAAGACAAGTATTTTGGTTCATTATCATATCCAAATCTTAAAAGTAAATACATCAAGATTTTACATCAACATCTGTATCAAAATCACTTTATAGGTCATTCTTCTTCTGTGTCGTCACCCTCCCCCATTAATCCATCTTCATTATCACAGATGAAGGCATCATCTATAACACCTTCAGCTTCTACACCTCTAACAGATTGCAAAACTTTCATTGGAATAATTTCATATTCAATATCATCTCGATGCAAAACCATCAATAGCCTCAGCTAGTACGACCTCAGTGGTTTCTTCTTGTTAGAACACATCATCAAGTTCTATATCATCCATCTTCGGCACATCCCAAATTCCTCAATGTTGAAACTTTTCTACGACTCTCCAATTGGTACCTAATTTGGTATCATGAGCATAAAATACTTGTTGAACTTGACTTGGTAATACAAACGAGTCATCTTTGTACCATTGACTTCTTACATCAACCGTTGTCAAATGTGGTTCGAGACACATCTTTCTACTACTATCGGTGTTAAACCATTCACATTGGAACAATACAATCCGATGTCTAAACAAATAGTTCATTTCCCACACATTGGACAAATAGCCATAGAAGTTTATCAATTGGCCTTCATGCTCCCTTTCCATGACTAATCCACTAGTTTGACTTTTACGACGGTTGTCACGGTCGATAGTATGAAATCAAACACCATTACAAATACATCCAGAATATGTGTTCACTAAGCCACTGGGACCATTGGCTAATGACCACATCTCATTAGTTGCTTCGGGGGACACTTAGCTCCACAATTCATTCATCTACACGAAGAACATGTGTCATGTTACAAGCATGCACAATATTAGCGTAATGTATGATTGATTGTAGAGGAGAATTCTAGCTTACACGATCTTTGAACCATTGAGGAAATTCTTTGTGTTGTCTCTTTGCGATGTCGAATGCAACGACTGTTTGTTGTAACAAGTTCTTGTGCTCCCTAGTTAAAAAAAAAAAAAAAAAAAAAGTGATTCAAAAGTATTTCAAAAAATCAACACTAACTGATTTATAACTATAAGATATAAATACGTATGAAGGATTCATACTCTACTTATTTTCCCACTTCTGTACTATTGTGTAGGACAAACCACAATGAGCCATCTCGCGTTCAGATACAAACACATCGGATGCCCTTGTCATTAGACCAAAGGGACGGACATTTTGAGTGAATACTGCCAACCCTGGGCCACGGTCACCCATGTCATAATTCCTTTATGGGCCGTTAAACAATGTTTCAACTCCATCCAATTACATTGAACAAAATGTTGTACACTCTTTGGAAATGTAAGCCTCGACAATAGAACCTTCAGGATAAGCTTTATTGGCCACAAACCCTTTTAGACATACAAGCAACCTAACGAGATCAAGACGATGACAATGTTTTACTCCAATCTTTATATTAGCACTAAAGCGTTAATTACAATTTTACATTACACAAGTACGAACAACATACCTCTCAATTAGGTACATCCATCGACATTGCACTGGCCCTCCAAGCATAGCCTCTCGAAGCAAGTGAATTGTCAAATGGACCATGACATCAAAAAAAGCCGGAGGGAAAATCTTCTCAAGCATGCAAAGTATGAGTATGATTTGTTTCTCCAATTTCTCCAAATCTGTGACCCTCAATGTCTTTGAACACAACTGTTTGAAGAAATTTCCCAACTCAAAAAGTGTGGTGCCAATTTCCTTAGTAAGGTAGCCACGCATCCCAATCGGAAGGAGTCATTGTAAAAGGACATGACATTCATGACTTTTGAGGCCGGAAAATTGACCTCCTTGAGCAATCAAGCAATTGGAGATATTTGCTGCACAGCCATCAGGGTACTTAATTGATTTCACAAAAATCACAAAAGCATTCTCTCTCTGTCAGGGACAATGTGTACAATGCGGGAGGCTTCTCGAAGGACCCATTGGAACGCCTCTTCAAGTGTAACTCTATACGTATTCTCATGTCCTCCAAATCTAAGTGTAAGAAATAATGTATAGAGAAAGAGAGAGAGAATAAATTGTATGTATTATTATTGATTGATATATTTATATCTATTACAATGATTCATGATTCCTATATATAGAAGAGGGTGAGTGTGTAGTAGGTAAGGAGTAGGTGAAGTGGAGGTGGTAGTGGTGTAGTGGGTTAGGTTTAGTGGAGTAGGTTTAAGTGGGTGAAGTAGGTGGAGAGTAGGTGGATTTTAACAGCCCCCGCAAACTCAAGGGGGATAGGAACTAACCAACTTGAGTTTGGAGAGAGTAACAAAACAAGAAAATACATAAAAATAAAAGAGGATAAGAGACACTGTATGGTCGTGTCAGACCATTGGTGAAGACACTGGATGGTGGTGTCATAACGTTGTAGAGGACACTGTATGGGGGTGTCATAACCATGTAGAGGACACTGTATGGTGGTGTCATAACGGTGTAGAGGACACTGGATGGCGGTGTCAGACCGATGTAGAAGACAGTTTATGGGGTCATGTCGGACCGTTGTAGCAGACAATGTGGTGACAGTTGTTGTGACAGTTTACGGAGTCTTGCTGGACTCTTGTAGAAACTAACCGGATCAATGTCGGGACAGTTTACAGAGTCTTGTCGGACCCATGTAGAAACTAACCGGAATCAATGTCGGGACAGTTTACAGAGTCTTGTCGGACCCATGAAGGAGCTAACCGGAATCAATGTCGAGACAGTTTACAGAGTCTTGTCGGACCCATGTAGAAGACAGTTTATGGGGTCATGTCGGACCGCTGTAGAAGACACTGTATGAGTGTGTATATAGGCTGCCCAAAAGATATACATGTAGATATATATATCGAGCCCGCAAAAGTCGCGCCCTCAAAAGGCGCGCCCACTTTATCAAAAGATGTGCCCGACAGAAATCATCGAGCGGCGAGCCATCAAAAGGCGCGCCAGACACGCGGCGATGCACGTGACCGACAGAACGCGTGTCGGCCTCTTCGTCAGGGTCTTTATAAACCGAAGCGGAGGCTGAGGCTTGGAAGCATAACAAACCAGTTGAAACCTCTGCATTCTCAGAGAGCTTGTCTAGAAGAGCTGCAAATCTTGAAACACTCTGTAACCAACCCTGTCTGATAGTACCAATCGGTAATCGCTGCTTCTCTGAAACACTTAGCAACCCAAAAACATGGCCTCTTCTTCCCGTCCAGCTACCCAGAACATGGCCTCTTCTTCCCGTGGTCTGCTTACTCTCTTTCCCGACCTCAACGAGTCCACAAGAGAGATAACCGGTGCGGTTGCCCTTGAACCTCAACCAAACGCCCCTGAGTTTGCTCCGTTGACCTTTCCTATGCGGTCTGTGGAGCAAAGAATGGCAGCGCAATCAGATATTGAGGCGAATCAGTATACTTTGAAGTCATGTGTGGAAACCATGACTGCGGTCACAAACTTGTCGCACCGGCTGCAGAGTAGGACAAATGAGGTGCAGCAGCTAAACGCCCAACTGGCTCTGCTCCAACGCATGTATAAGGATGCGCGAGCAGAGATAAGTGTGCTAAAGGCGGAAAATAAGGAACTGAAGCGGAAGGCCACCGTTATGTTCCGATTTGGAGGTCCGCCATATGCTGCAGTGGAGGAGCAGGGAGTAGTGATCATGCCCAGTGGAGTGGGTGCGGGAAACACAGAGGTAGCACCGGTAAGGGCCGCCCAGGACGGAGGCAAGAAGAAAAGACCGGCGGAATAGGCGAGAAGAAAAATCCCACTGTTCCGATTTGTGTTGGTTGTGTTTTGTTTTGTTTTGTGTTTTTTTATTTTTATTTTTATTTTTTTATTTTATTTTTTTTATGGTGTAAAATGCTGATCGGGGTTGATCCCCGGCATGAAGAAATGACAAGTTTGTAAAATGTTGTTTTTTTTTTTTTTTTTTTTTTTTTTTTTTTTTTTTTGGGAGTGTTTTGTTGAAAAAATAACAATAAAATGAAAGAAAACAAGGGAGAAAGAAAATAGATAAAAAATATTTATAGATGGATTATATGAAAAACATCAGTGCGATTGTTTCAAAATAAAGTGGGGTATTTAAAAAAGCGGAAAAGTGATTTGGAAAAAATAAATAAAAATAAGTGATTTTTTGAAATCAAATGGAGGAGAGAGAGGGACAAACCCATGTGATAAAGTGGAGAGAGAGTCGGTGAGTGGGGTGCAAAAGGTGAAGGAGAAATGATGGATTGAAAATGGTTTGGGTCAAAAGTGGACACTGTTAGTGAGGAACATGAGTGCATTGATTATTTGATATAATAATAATAATAATAAAAATAAAAAGTTAGAACAGTTGGAGAGAATGAGTGGAGTATGGTAAGGGTTTCATCCAAAGCCAAAATTCCTGCAGCGAATCACTTCGCAAATCCTAGCATGAGCTTTTTCTCTTTCCAGGCTTATTCATGAATTTCCTGGTGATTTCAAGAGCCTCTGGTGGCATTGTGGCAGAGAACACCCCAACCTGGATTTTGGGTGGCAGCAACTGAGAACACCCCAACCTGGATTTTGGGTGGCAGCAACTGGAAAATATCATAGATCTGATTTTTAAAAACCTCGTGACAGCATTTCATCAGCTTCATCCAAGACAAACATTTTGATGCAAACAGGGCGAAGTGATTGTCTCCGCAACATGTCAAACACACGACCAGGAGTACCAACAACAACATGAACCCCACTGGAGAGAATGCGCTGATCTTCGCGCACACTAGTCCCTCCAACACAAGCATGAACCTTCACACTTTGCTGGGCAAGTTCAAGAGTGGGTGGAAGAACCAAAGCTTGGCACTCAACCAAGCTATAATCTAGCTGCTGCAGAATTCCAGAGCAGAATGTTGCAGTGTTTCCAGTTCCTGACTGTCTCGTCATATGAGGTGAAGAATTCTTCTCCATCAGCCTCACACATGACTACAGTTGCACAAATCTTTGTTGATTTTACCAGCGGAATAGGTTGAGGCCCGGCGGGCGACTAAGGTGAGGTTGCCGCCCGCCGGGGAAGCGAAAATACTAGGTTTTAAACTGGCTCTGATACCATGTAAGAAATAATGTATAGAGAAAGAGAGAGAGAATAAATTGTATGTATTATTATTGATTGATATATTTATATCTATTACAATGATTCATGATTCCTATATATAGAAGAGGGTGAGTGTGTAGTAGGTAAGGAGTAGGTGAAGTGGAGGTGGTAGTGGTGTAGTGGGTTAGGTTTAGTGGAGTAGGTGAGGTGGTAGTGGTGTAGTGGGTTAGGTTTAGTGGAGTAGGTGAGGTGGTAGTGGTGTAGTGGGTTAGGTTTAGTGGAGTAGGTTTAAGTGGGTGAAGTAGGTGGAGAGTAGGTGGATTTTAACACTAAGTGTACTTTGTCCGTGTCCTTGTTCTTTCCATCTATGCTCAAAAGTGTCCTGATCACAATGTCACATATATTCTTCTTAATATGCATGACATCAAGGTTGTGTTGAAGCTCCAACGTTTTCCAATAGGGCAAGTCAAACATAATGCTTCTCTTTGTCCAATTCAAATTTGGATTTTCATTCCTTCGTTGTTTTCGATTTTGTGGGTGCTATCCATACGGCCTGTAAGTCCCAGAATCAATTTCCTCTAGTAGTTGTTGCCCCGATAAGTCCAAAGGTCTGGACTTATCATCAAATTGACCGTTGAAGAGCTTACTCCTTCGCCAACTATGGTTTTCAGGCAAGTAGCGACGAGCATCCATGTACCCTATCTTACTTCACAAACGTTGTGGCGATGCATTCATGTTCCAATTAGGACAAGCCAGGTAACCTTTTGTACTCCACCCTGACATGTTATCATATGTAGGGAAGTCATTGATGGTCCACATGACCGCCACATGCATTCTAAAAACTTGGCCATTCGATGCATCATATGTTTGCACACCACGCTCCCACAAATTCTTCAATTCTTCTATTAATGGTTTTAAGTAAACATCAATGTCTCTTCTAGGCGCCGAACGTCCGGGGATAAGCAATCACATCATGCAAAATGGCTCTTTCATACACTTCCACGGTGGGAGATTACAAGGCATTAAGATTATGGGCTACATGCTATATGATGTGCTCATATTTCCGAATGGTTGAAACTATCTGTGGCCACCCCTAGCCTTACATTTCGAGAATCAACAAAAAACGTTGAATGTTGCTTATCAAAGTTCTTCCATGCCTCACCATCGGCCAAATGCCTTAATATGTCATCATCCACACGCTTGTCTTTGTGCAATCTCATATCAACGGCTATTTTTTTTTGACATATACAATCTTTTCAACCTCGATGTCAAATAAAGGTACAACAATACCTTGTGAGAAATCTTTTTACCCCCATCATCATTCAACTTGTATCTAGGCTCATCACATGTAGGGCATTTCTCTAAATTTGCACTCTCGTTCCAAAACAATGCACAAGCATTCTTGCACACATGAATGGTTTCATATCCCAGACCCAAGTCACGCAAGAACTTCTTAGCATCATAGAGCGTCCATGGAACAATTTGATCACATTCTGGTAGAATGTCCTTGAATACCTGCATAACCATATCGAATGACTTGTTGCTCCATTTGTCGTACACCTTCACATGAAGCATCTTAATAACGAATGACAACACAGAGAACTTTTCACATGTCGAGTAAACTTTGCGTTGAGCATCTTCGAATAATCTAATGAACTTCTACAAATCCTCCTCCAAACTATTAGGTTCCTCGTCAGTATGATAATCCATAAGACAACTCATGTAAATATCTTCCAACATAATAGGCAATTCACTCGTCATTGGATGATCAATATCTGGCATACCTTCTCCACTACCTCCACAATGGTCATTTGATACACTAAAATGAGACACAGGAACATGTTTCCCGTGGTGCACCCAAGTTATACACGAAGCCGCAATTCCTCTTCGAATCAAGTGTATCCACACAACTTGTCTGCTATATTTTGTGCCATTGATGCAATCAACACATGGACACCTAATTTCATCCTCTAGGCCTAAATTTGCTGTAGCAAAGTCAAGGAATGACTTCACCCCTTCTTGATACTCTTTATTTGTCAACCTATTATTGATCGACATCCAACTCTTGTCCATTTATTGTCACCTACAACTCAAGCGAAGATTAACCAAGGAACAAATGAGAACACATATGTTGGTTCCTTTTTCTTTTTCTTTTATTTTCTCTACAAATTGTAGATCTAAATGTAACCTAAGACTTCATGTAATTAAAAAAAATAGTGTTAGAAGGAAAAGATATCTTGTACATATATATCTTGTACACGCTTTTCAAATGACTCCTATTATAAAAAGATCAAATACGTGCAATTATTGTAATTAATTTGACACAAAAAACATTGCCTATTTTGATAACATGGTAAATTGATAATCAACATCTCATTTAAGAGCTTGAATTATTGAAGAAAATAACTTCTTTGCTATTTATATGTTCAGTAAGAACTAAGCTTGAGGTTAATCAAAAGGCTTCTTTGAAAACACTATAAATTGCTCCCTTCAATAAACAATGAATGAATTCCACAAAAAATATGTGGAAGAATTGGAATTAGCACTTGATTTCCAACAGGGCAAGAAATTTTCAGAGTTTCTTATTTGGATAAATGAAAACAATTAATCTTATAATTGAGAATATGTCAAGTCAACTTACACTTGGCTAATTCACTATAACTCCAATTCTAGGAAGCAGAATTATTTATAATTAAATTCAGGATGACTTGATACGTGTATGGGTGTGACTGGATGTAGATAGCACACTATGGCCTTTTGATTATAGCAATTGCCATTGAATTGTTACACAGTCTAAGACACAAGGTTATGATAATTGCAGTCTCTGGTGGTGGGGGTTCACTAGTCAACAGTGTTGGCAGTGAAGAATGATGGTTGAAGGTGAAGCACTATTGGTGATGGTGACAGGCTGCTAAGATAGGTCTTTTATTGCTCTAAATTCCATCCCTCTTTTTACAAGAAAGATAAAATATAAAATGAATCAATTAAGAAAAAAGTTAGAAATGGCATCAATTGAAGACAAGATGAGTTGAAGTCGTTTGAGATGATATGGTCATGTGAATCATAGATTAACATAGTTTGATCAACGATGCGGGCAGTAAAAGAAATAGAGAAAGGCCTAAGAGAACTTGGGTTGAGTTGATAGATGTAGAATGTACTGGCCTGCGGTGTTAGGGGTTTGCTAGAGAATGGCTAAACACATTAAAGCTTTGTGTGATGTTTATGCACACTTCCTCACCTTAATGAAGTAATTCTTAAGGTATTCTTAATCCTATAGCTAGCGTCTTCCTCTTTTGATTTTTCTTCTTCTCCTTCACAACACACTATTCATTAGGATGTTATTCACAGCCTTAAAAGAGTCGCAATTTCAACCCAAAAAAAATCATATTATCCCAAATCAACCTTAACCCCTTCCAACAATCTTTCACTTTCAAAACCTAACCAATTTAGCCCCTCTTCCCTCTAGAAACCCTAGAGCATTTCCTCTAGCTTATACAATCCTAACACTAAAGGCTCCTTCATCTAAACATCACAATTCCAGTTGCAAACAGCAGAAGGCCAAATTTCCTAATATGTCTTACATCAATTCTTACCCTAATTAAAATTTGCAGATCATGTTCTTGACTTTTTCCACCTACAATGTGTTGGGCGTGATGTGCCTATAGACACCTTCAAAATTTTAACAGCAACACCATGATGAAACCTCAAACCAGCATTAAACAAATCCAAGCTCTATTTAAACTCTGTCATATATCAAACAATTAGTAATCCAGAAAGAGGCATAATTATTCCTTCCAATTGTTTAACCCTAAATAAGGTCCAGAAGAATAAAATAAACCGTGAAGTATTTCAATTTTATCTAACAATTTCAATCAAAAAAATAATTTATCAAGTAATGCTTCATGTAAGAATGACTAGTTGTACTCATGTAAATGTAAGCTATTTCACAAGAACTCGTGTAAATGTAAGCTATTTGATATTTGTAGTCCCATCAGTGTGTTTGAGGGCTTAAACAAAGCAAAATAGATGTAGAACTTGGACTGTTGTAATGGTGTTCAAGTGGTGAAAGTCCAGAGAGCAGGAACAAGCACGGCTAGAAGCATCATTCCAACTGTTTAAGGGTGTACAAGCAGTGAAATCCAAAGAGCAGTCCAAGCACCACTCAAGCAAGATGGGTTGATTTGGTGTTGGGGTCGATTTGGGGTTGGGTGTGAAGGTATATGCGAATGAAAGAAGATATAGAGAGAGGGAGACAGAGAGACACACACAGAGAGATAGACAGAGGGCGAAATAGAGGACATACCAGCCCGAGACAAAGCAACGGTGGTGCTTGTGTAACCCTTGCAGTGGTGCTCCAGTAACAGAGAAGAGGACAAAGGCGTGAAGCGTGAGGCGTGAGGCGTGAAGAGTCACACAGAATTGTGGGTTAGTTTAATAGACCTTGGACTTATTCCAGACAATTTTCTATTAGTCGCCAATAATAAAAAGACCCATTTTTCCCGACGAACTCAAAATTTAGTCGCTAATTTGGTTAGGAATCCCTCCAAAATTGGAAATCTTCATTCCAAAAATTGAATTACAATTGCCGTATAAATTTTATTCACTAAAAGAGAAATACCGACTAAATTACATTTAGTAGCTACAGATCTATGAAGCACGGGTATGGGTACAAGAACTGGTACCGATACGATACAAGTACGTCGATATGGTAAAATTCAAAAAAAGTAGGGTATGAGTACAGCTTGGTATGCTTGTAAAAAAAAATTATTTTTAATTTAAAGTAATACAAAAATTAATTAAATGATTTAATTTGTTAAGATCCAACCTATAATTAATATTTAATGCCAAAAGTAAAAAGATATAAATCAAAATTAAATGTCAATATATTAAATAACTAACAAACCATAGTTTAATTTTAAAATCATGCTAAGTATAAAACTAAAAATAAAAAAAAAAGTCTAGTGAAAGGAGTTTTATTCCTATAATAGAAGAAAATATTGTTTCAACTGAGGCACGGTACGGTACGGCTTGGGAATATACTAGGTACATCTGGGTATGCCAAAAATTAAGAAGAAAAAATTTGGATACGGGTTTCGTGTACCCGGTACGTATGCAAAAGTACCATACAAGGTACCATACGCCGGTAAGTACCCAGTACGGGTACGACATGTTTTTCGAAGTACCAATGCTTCATAACTACAGATTAATAATTTTAGGGACTAAATTTTTTTAAAGTAGCCGAAAATCCTAGTTTCAATGACAAATTCAATTAGTCATCAAAAGTAAAATAAATTCCGACTAAATTATTCTTAGTAGCTAAAGATTGTACATTTAGGGACTAAAAAAAAAATTAGTCGCCCAAAATCATATTTTCAACAACTAAAACTCAATTAGTTGCCAAAAGTAAGAGAAATACCGACTAAACTATATTTAGTAGCTGATGATTGCATCTTTGCCGACCAATTTTTCTTTTGTAGCTAAAGTGGCTATCTTTGGCAATTAGATTTTTTTTAGTAGCTAAAGTATGTATATTTGGTGACTAAATTTTTTTTAGTCGCCGAATGTGTAATTTCCTGTAGTGAGCCAAAACAACCAAAAGCAAAATAAGAAAAAGCCAGCCACCAATACATGAGTTAAACAATCAATTAGAAGGATTTCTAATTATCCCCAAAAAAAATGTTTCATCAAATAAAAGTAAAACATGTGTAATAATGCAGGAGTACAAAAGCCATTAACTGGACAATTAATACAAAAAAACACTAATCAAAAAAATGGAAACCAATTGAATAAGTAAAATACACACAACATAATGAGATGCAAAGGATACCTTATTTTCTTTTTTCTGACTCCACTCATGCCATCAAAACTTCAAAGTAAACCTACATTATTCCAAATGAAAAAAGAAAAAAAATAAAAAATAAAAAGGCACCCAATTAGTACACCACATTAATGTGTGTACCAATCTTTCCCCTCCCAAACTATTTACAATTCAAAACAATAATAATAATAATGCAAATAGTGAACCTGAATCTAAACCAAGATGAACCAAAGATAATGCAACAATATTATTTGTCTCGGCAATTTTTGTGAACAAAACCAGGTTGTAATGGAATAGTTTGATGTGTAAGGGAATTTTGGTAATTTGACATACTCGTACAGCCGAACACATCGAGATTGGAAGCTTCGCTTCATTACCTATTAAGGTAAGGTTTGCATACATGTTTTCATTGCATTGAAAAAGGCTTACAGTAAAAGAGTTTCACTATTATACAAAAGCCTTGGTTGAAAAACATGTGCAAAGAGCCCTACGTTAAATAGGGCGATCGATCGCACTTTTAACATTGGCCAGAGATCACTATGAGATCAATCACCTGGAATTAATTTTCAAGCAAAAGGTAGCATCGATATGAGATCGATAGGCAAGCAACTGCCTAAAATCAATTTTGCACCAGTAGCTAGCGATCAATCACTTTCTTGATTGCAATCAATTGCAGCTCCAATTTTCATTAAACCTAATCAAATTGATTTCTAATACTGTTTTTCTATACAAAGACCTCCATAATTCGTTTTATAGTATCCCACCTATTGAGCTTTCATAACCAACATATTTTACACTACGAAAAAATTCTTGACTTCTATTCAAATCATTGTGAGAGAATTTCTATGAGTTGCTTATCAAAAAGCCTTAAACCTCTGGACTATGAAGCACAAACACCTCTCCAAAGGTCGCATATAGGCATCCGACATGTGTCAGACACGAACATACGCCGGACACACTCCGGACACATGTTGGACATGCTAGAAAGAATTGGATACACTGGGACACTTTGGAAACACAAGGGACACATTGAAGACACACTAGGACACGCTAGGGACAATCTAGGGACACATTGAGTACTATTTTTTTCAAAAAAAATTAAAATTTTTAATTTTTTTACTAAAATAGCATGCCTAAAATTGATAAATTTTATAAAATTAAATATTTAACATAAAATATATATTAAATATTTAAAAATATATGTTTTGAACGTGTTCCCAACGTGCCGTGTCCTGCATTTTTTAAAAGTTTACGTGTCCGCGTGTTCGTGCTTCTTAGCCTCTAGATATCTTTTCATTGGTCGTTTTACACTCAAGGCTGGTTGGGTAGTCGGAGCCATTCAACAACAAAGATCGAGGTTGCTGCTCCATGGTGTCCAAAGATTAAGAAGGTTGACTGAGTCAAGCTGTGCTCATGGAGTAACTACAAATCATCAATATTAGGCAAACATAGGCAACGATTGTAAGCTCATTCGACTATGTCTTGTATTCTTTAATCTAATAGTGGATTTTTGTTCAGTGTTGGGACCATAGTTTTTTTTTTTCCCTTTGGGTTTTTTTTCACCAAATATCTAGGCATATAATATTCAGACTCCAAATACATCAAAAAAGAGTGTACACCCCCAAGAAGGAAAACATGTCCAACAATGACAATGAAGTAGAAACATCACCTGGAGATTGAGGCGGCATGTCTCTCCTTTTGAGTCCCAAGAATTTACAATGATGAAATTGATGTAACAAAGAATGGCTTAAACAGGTGAGGTGACCAAATTGCTCTAGTCTCTGTATATACACGAACCCCAAGTTACACCAACTTATCAATCAACCACTTATGAATCAAGAATTAAAACAAACATACCAACATAACAAAAGAAAATCTTTGATCAATCTATAAATTATGCTTTTGCTGGATATTCATCTCAGGTCTGCTTGTTTCCATGAAAAGCATTTTTATATGAAATTAACTTACGAACTCATTTTCCGTTTGGCAGAAAAAGATAAAATAGGCTAAATGACAAGATACACGTTCAAATTATAATTATTTTATTTTTTAAAAAAAAATCAAAAAAATTATAAAAGTCAAAAAAATTTTGCCCAACGGAGCTAATTTAGCCCGGGTAAATTAAATTCGTTTGGGAAATGGTTAACTTTCTACCCATTTTTTATTATTATTATTTTAGCCTGAGATAAAATAAAATAAAAAAGCCTCATTTAAAAACGATTTTTTGATTTTTTTAAATTTTTTACAAGAGTAAAAAATATAATGATTATAAGTTAAATGTGATATTTTTATGCTAAAAATGTTACATTTTCTTTTTATAACTAAAATAGGCCCAAATACAAGCCAACCCATCTTCCAAACAGAGGCAAAAACACCAAAAAGTCAAGTTAAAAACGTTTTTCCCAAACGAACCACCAACCCATGATGTAAACGGTCTCAATCTATAAAATGATAGCAAATAAATAAATACTTTTAAAAAACTGTGTTTTCTTTTTTCCTGTAGATTTTTTTTTTTTTTTTACTGTTGAGATCGTTCGACAAAGAGAATAGAGAGTGGTTTGGTGACTGTAAATAACCTGAAAATGCTTCAGGTTTCGATGACAGCTCTACTTTTCGCCGATCGCACCGACTGATTTGCTTATCTCCCCGTGGATATGCGGCTAGGGCTTTTTGTTTAGGAGTCTCCGACTTAGGATTTTGCCTATGTTTGGAAAGTTAGGTTTTAGGATTTTTTTTGGATTAAAATAGTTATAAAAAATAAAATTTAAAATATTATATTTAATCTATAATTATTACATTTTTTTTCATAAAAAAATTTTAAAAAATTAAAAATCATTTCTAAATCAGATTTTTTAATTTCAGACTAAACTAGTTAAAAAAATAAAAAAGACAAAAAAAAAACTTCCCCCCCCCCCCAAACGAAGCCATTGGTAAAAAAAACTCACTCCTCCCCCCAACGAAGTCATTGGTAAAAGAAGAGTAAACTATAATTTAGTTCAGAACATTAGCCCCGATCCCTACTGGGGGTGACCCCAGCTCCCATTGGTAAAAGAAGGGTAAACTATAATTTGGTTCAGAACATTAGCCCCGACCCTTACTGGGGGTGACCCCAGCCCCCAGTGAGGTGTGATTGGTCTATATATATATATATATATATTTTAATCTAATGGCCAATCCCTACGTATACGTGAAGGTGGTGGGAATGATTAGAGATTGGGAATCTCCAGCACGGTTGTTTGGTTAATTACACTCCCTCCTTTTTAATTCTACTTTCTCATGAATTTGTATATATTGATGGGAAATTACATGCGGTCAGAAGGAGAGGACAATAGTGACACGTGCATGCAGTTTTTTATTTGCACTTTACAAAAAATTATGCGAATATAAATTTTTTTAGAAGTGGTATGGTGGGGCTTTGTAAGAAGTAAAATAGATATATTTTTATAGTGATTGAGATAGTAAAAGTATATTGATTTATAAAATTGACTTAAATTTATTTTAAATTTTTATTGTAATACTCTTTACACTTTTCACTCTTATTAATTGACTTAAATTTATTTTAAATCTCTATTGTTTTAATTTGAATAATTAGATTTCTACACTTTTAATCCCAATTTCAATTTGATATTTTTATTCAAATTTTTGTTAATTTTTTGTATATGTACACCTTAGTTTATGTTTGAATCTTTTTCTCCACTTTCTTTCATATTTTCAAATCTATAATCTAAACATACCATTATAAGATTGACAAATGCCTTAAAATTATTAATTTTAACCTCTAACTCGAACAAAATAATCAAACTAAAAGTAGATTTAAAATGCAGAAACAAAACTTATAATTTGCTACAGTAAAAATTGGATCAAATTACAAAGGTTAAAAGTGTGATTTACCCTTGAAAGAAAGTTAAGAAATTTTGCAAGTAGGCCATTTTTATTTATGGACTCAATTTTATATTAAAATTTGGTAAAATTTACTCCAAAATACTTTTAATTTCTTGACTCAAATCTATATTAAATTAAATTTATTTAAAAACTTTTACCCATACTAAAGAAAACTAAAATATTTATTCAAAATTTTCAAAGTTATTTTGTGAGCCGCAAATTTACATTTAAACTTGAGTTTGTTTATTGAAATAACTTATATCAAATAAAATTTTGAGTAAAGGCCAAAGATGGCCTTATAAGTTTTTATCATTATGTTTTTTGAATTACGTTTTCAAAATCCAAAATCCAAATTTTAAAATCTATTTGGTTTTGGATTTTCACAACTTATATTTTAAAACACTTTTCAAACCCAAGTTTTGAAACCCAAACTTGCTTGGTTGAAGTTTTTACAAACAAATTTTAAATGTATATAGATTGGGTGGATATAAAAAGTTTTTACAAACAAATTTTAAATGTATATAGATTGGGTGGATATAAAACCGCGGGGGGGGGGGGGGGTTTCAAATTTTTAAAAATTCATAAAAATAAAAGATACTGAGTGAAAACTCTATCGTATAGATTAGATTAGATGCATCTAAAAATTACATTTAGATTATATATATGAAACAAGTAATCAAAACTCATAACCAAATAAGTTTTGAATTCAATTTTGTAAAAACTATTTTCAAAACTCATAATCAAATAAGTTTTCAGTTTTCAAAACTTTTTTCAAAAAATCTAAAATTGATTTAAAAACTGAACCAAATGCAGCCACACTTTTTTTGGTGAAAAAATATCATCACCGTGTTTGGTTCCAAATTTTTAAGTTAATTTTCAGAATTTATTTTTTAAATTTTTTTTGAGAAAGTGACAATTGTTTGGTGGTTTGAGTTTTTGCAAATTACAATTTCAGTTTTGGTTCAATTTTTAAATTCAAAAGTTTCTCTGCTTTATTTTCGAACTACCTGTTGTCATTGTTGGTAAATAGGCCCAAAGTGAAAAAGTTCCTCCTTTGTTTCAAACGTTTCCCAAAGATAAATTCAAAAGTTTCCCTTCAAATCTTTTTTTTTTTTTTCAAACAAAATAGCTAGGGTCCTAGAATTTGGAGCCCATAATTGATGAGGTGTGGGTCTGCATATGAAATTAATCTGAGCCATTAATGTGAAATTCTAGATAATTTATGAATTTTTATGTTTGGATATGTAACGTTATTGTTTTTCAAATGGCTTGGGAAATTAGATTTTTGGAGTAACCAAACAAAAACTTACTCTATTCGGTTTTGATTTTCAAAATTCACTTTCAGAAAATTTTACTTTTTTGTTTTCCATATTTTTTTATTTTCACTGAATTTTTTTAATATTTTCAACAATTTTTTAAATTTTTAGACACACGTAACATAAATACACTAAAAATACCAAATAGTTCAGGCGGGTCACGTAGCCCTTCAGTCCATTTAGTAAACAGAAATAGAAGACAAGGGTCAAATTGATACAATTTTAAATATTTTGAAAAAAAAAATTAAGATTATTTAAAATCTAGAAATGTAATTGATTATTGAGACGAAATTTAAAGGTAAAATGAAATTTTCTCCAATTTTAAGGTAGTTGCGTATTACAAAACAAAAAAGTTAATATAATTTTTATGCACGTACGTTAACCACTGCCTAATATTGTCCATGGTTAACATTTCTTTTCTGTAAATATGGATGACATTACTTGTAGAAAAAATTAGTAATTTTAACTCAATTTGATGTCTAAATTTCAAAAACTTAAACTTATTATTTATTTATTTATTATTAGATTGATTCAAAAATAATTTAAAAAAAGATATATTTGTCTCAAATGAGAAACAAAATATTATACTAACGTTAAAATCTCATTTAAATTTACTCAGCCACATAAAATTAGGTAGAAAGTTCAAATATATCATGATATCACTTAGTGTAAATAACATTTAATTAAAAGAAGAAAAAGAAAATGGAGCAAAAGATATTCATTTTAGGGGCATTTACTAATAAATCTTATATCCATAACTTATGGACCATTTAG
The DNA here is from genome assembly GCF_055761805.1 of Camellia sinensis. NCBI lineage: Eukaryota > Viridiplantae > Streptophyta > Magnoliopsida > Ericales > Theaceae > Camellia > Camellia sinensis. The sequence goes on from NC_138965.1 coordinate 93,797,508, forward strand.
TCCTATTAATATTCTTATAAACCCATAAATCCTATTTCCCATTAAAAATCTCACAAATGAAGCATACCCACATTTTGGAAACGTAACACGACAATATTACACACATTAGAATAGTTATAGAATCTCACGGTGTATCTTTTCAAATTTAATAAGACTTAATAATTTACAAGAAAATTCATGAGACTTTTCGGTACATACTTTTATGGGATGTGATTTCTAGGTAAATTTTAATGCAACCAATCCTCCAAGTCCTCAACCAAATGTCTTTAACAAACATGTAATACGCCATCGTGTTACCTCACAACAATGGTGGTTGTGCTTAAAGTACAGCAGTATCCCTCTTCCTTTATTTTAAAGCTATATATATATAGCATACTTAAAATGTGTTTGGATTATGGATTTGGATAACGATGTGAAAAGGAAAAAAAAAAATAGTGAGTGAAATGTAACTACATTTCATTCACATTTCACTAACTTTCATGCTTTTTCTTTGCAAATCTCTACCTAAATTCATGATCCGAATAAAACTTTAGTAGGATTTAATTGTCACCCCCCTTCCCATTGATTGGTAGGAGGGCAACTTACACTCAACATCATTACTTGAAGAAAAATGGCAAAAATAAATGCACCCCATCTTCATAAACACTCCCAAGGGAAGTCAACGAGTCTAATAAAGTCAAGTGGAAACAGAGTAACAATCTTTTGTGTCCCAATCTGTTCTGGGTGACTGCTCGAGCGGTTAATCAATCACTCGAGCGCTAATGCGAAACTTTCAATATCTTGCTTGTTTGCAAGCAAGACCGCTTAAGAGGTAATATGGTCACTCAAGTGTAAAAATGAGACTCCTAGTATTTTCACTGTAGCATTACAAAACTTCTAAGACCTTGCATTTACTGCTTGAGCGGTGGAAAGTTCGTTCGAGCGGTCTCTTTGATTTTGAGCACTTAGGTCGAGCAGTGTAAAGTTCGCTCGAGCGGTCTATTCGGGACAACCCATTTAAAAGTCGATCTAAACTTATTTATTTCTTACTTTTCCTCATATTTGCTCTCTCTAACACCACTTTCTGAAACCCTAACCCTAAAACACTTGATTTCCCTTAGTTTTACCCATGATTCACCTTAGATCTTCCAAAGGGGTTAAAGAACAAGCTTGTTTATAAAGTTCTAAAGATTATTTCTCATTTTCTTGAAGTTTGAAGTTGGGTTTTCATCTCGTGCCTTCAATCTTGAGGTAGGAATACTTTTAACTTATTATATCATTGATTTGAGACTCATATGTGGTATTTTCATTATATATACATGAAGATATCAAGATGTATGGAGATTTATATGCTATCTAATGGGTTTGATCAAAGGAGTTATATCTCATGATTTTCTTTGAAGAGTTTATGGAGATATGTTGTTGGTTGTGTTATGAATGATGAGAATTGGCCTTTAAATGTTTTAAAAGGGAAAAGTTCTAATTTTCTTAAAACTTGAATATATTTTCAAAATTGTTCAATAAAGGGCGATTTGGTTCAATTGACTTCCCAATCTTGAGATTGGATGTATTGACTTGATTTTTATGCTGGATTATGAAACTTCGGGAACCTCTTAACACAAAAACATTGAGATGGTGATGGGTATGACTTGAAGAATCTCTTCAATTGTGAATGTTTAAATTGTTGAGTTGTTGTGAATTGAAACTATCATAGGGGAATTGAGATTTGGAAACTCATGCATCATTTGCATTTATGAATTATACCTTGACTTTGAATTGTTAACGTTTGGCAAGGTTTGGAAAATGGGGTAAATAGCGTATGAGTCTGGGTTATGAGTCGGGTTTTGGTTTTTGAGTTGTGTAATGTATATTGGTACTCGTGCGATGAGCCAATGTGTCCAATTGTCCTGTCTTGTGCATATCATTGAACAAATGTGGGAAAGGTTTTGGGTGTCCACATGTCTTCTATTTATAGAGTCGATAAATGTGGAAAACTTCATTTTAGGTGTCCATAAGCCCGCCATTTTAGAAGTCAGCGAAAGTGGAAAGGGAAAGGTCTTGGGTGCCCATCACCCTGCCGTTTTGAGAGTCAATAAATGTGGGGACCTATTGTTTATAAACAAACCTATGTATATATATCTGTATATATTGTCTAGTAAGTGGCTCTTGTAACGGGACGTCATAGCATATTTACACCCATGGTTTTCGGTTATGATCTATTGTTGGCATTTCGCATTATGATTTTATAAAGAAAGATACTTGTACTTTTCTCGTCCAATTACTTGGTATGATCATATGTCTTTTGATCAATTTTATAACTTGTTAGTGTTATTTCCTAATGGGCGTTTACTCATCTCAAAACTAACAACCTTTCAGGAGATTATGCAATTGTATTGCGAAAGTGAGTTGGCTACGGATGGATTTTTGGATGAGAGCATGGAGGCTCTTTTGTGTGCAATGTGTTGAAGCCTCGGGCTATTCTTTTGTGATGGAAAATAGATTCCACCTTTTGTGTATTCGAGGGCACTCCATGAGAAGACGTTTTCTTTAGGGCATTTATATTTTGTATCATCTCTTATCCATTGAACTGTTATCATTATTTGAATAATGTGATTATACAATGATGTAAGCACATGAATAGTTCAAGAGGGAAGGGATACTTTTGAGCCATGTAACAAATTATATAATGGTTTAACTTGATGTTATACAACAGATTATCTTAGGATTAATATTGTGAAATGATAATAATTTTTTGGGTGTTACAAATTGGATTAGAGCTAACCGAGTTTGAATACTTGGAGATTGTGGGATGTGGCTTATGCTATAATGGGTTTATCACATTGGGAGGAGACGTTGGCACCTTATATGTTTATGTGTTTATGTGGTTGCACATCTAGGTGGGTATGGGGCCAAGTTTCTAAGATATGACTTGCATCCATTACACTCATCAAAATCCCTTTGGAAAGGCACCTGATCAATGTTTTTTCCACTTGAAAGTCCTTGAGCATTGTGGGAAGAGTTGATATCTTAGGAGGGTGATCCGTATGTACTCTATGTGTTATTGTGTTTATGTAGTTTGCCTTATGTGAAATAGATACATGAGTAGGGTTGAGATTATTCAGGTGTGACTTGTGGAATGACATGTAAGTACGTGAATTATGAGTTAATTTTATTGTACCTTTACTTTTATATAGGATGTCTGGACGTGGCAGAGGTTGTGGTAGACCTCGTCGGGGTGGTCAAGGTATTCCGATCCAACAAGATCTTTTTTCCCAAGAAGAAGGGGCAGGACAAAACAATGTGGTTGCACCTTCAACCCAAGATGTAATGGGGGCACTAGCCTAAGAAATGGACGGGGCTCTTTGAGAGTCCATGGACATACTTTGAGCTGAGCAAGCAACTAGAACAGTGGAGAGGGAAACTAGGGCTTTCTTTTTTAAGAAAGAGTTCTTCCATTCTAATCCTGCAGAGTTTAGTGGTGGACCCAATCCCATGAAAGCCGACGAGTGGTTAGAACAAATCATCAAATCCTTGGAAATCTTGGATATCTGTGAGGAAGAGCTCCGATAGCACTAACGGCTTATCAATTAAAAGGGGAAGCTGATCAATAGTGGAAGACTGTTAAACATAGGTTCGAGCACACTTAGGAGGCATTCACTCACGCCTTTCAGGAGATTTTTTTGCCTCTTACTACTAGGGAGAGGTTAGACAGTTTGAAGAGCTTAGACATGTTTGAAGAGCTTAAACCAGAGGCAGAGTTCGAGGCCACTTTCACCAGGTTATCATGTTTTGCACCCAAGCTTGTGGTGACCTCGTGTTTGGAGTTTGAGAAGCAATTAAGGCCCAAGATCTTGACAAAGATAATGGGCAACATGTTTAGGGAGTATGATAGGCTTGTTGAAGTCGTGGCACATGTGGAAATTATGTTGGAGGCTGAAGAGTCTAGGCAGAAACATAAGAGGTCGATGTATATAGAGTCTCGAGCTGACACGGGATCACCCAAGAAGTCGAGAGGTTTTTCATTTTCTTTTCAGTCCTTACCCCAACAAGCCAAGTCTTCGAGGTCTATTTCTATGAGGAGTTCGGGGAATACTGGCTCGAGCCGTATTACTTGTTTTAGATGTGGCCAGCAAGGTCACAAGTTTATCGAGTGCAAACAGAGTCCGGATCAGCGACAATTGGCTCGTTTTCAAAGCCAATCTCAGGAGAGGGGTCTGTCACCTGCATGCTATCATTCCAAAAAGTCGGGGCATATGAAGAGGTCTTGCCTATAGTTAACCAAGATGGTCAATGCTTCAGGGTCTCGACAGGTGACAGGTTATCAGGCAGGCTAGGGCCAAAGACAGGCTCATTAGCTAGCTTAGTCTTAACAACTATTGAGAGTAATGCGTGACGCTACTTCCGTACAGTTGGTGCAATCGACCTATGTTCAGAGAGGCGATCAGAGAGAGCAAGGACCACAGGGGTGAGTTTATATCATTACTCCATCCGAGTAGTCGCCTAGACCATCAGTAGTGAGAGGTACTTATTTTATCGTCAATACTTGGGCAAGTGTGTTGATATGTAACGCCCCAAGTTTTAATTACGCAGAAACATTACCAAAAGCCTTTAATTAGTTCCTTTTTTTTTTAATATACAAAATATCTATTACCCATGAGTAATAGAAACATAATAACACTTGTTCTCTCTCTCAATGAATACAACAACAATAATACATGCCAAGCTTCTGCTACAGAACTAAAATTAAATAATTACAAATATCAATGTGCAATATTCACTTCCTTCACATCTACAGTGAAATTACACTTAAGAGATTCATGGACTTCTTAACTCTTCAACTAATGAATCTGAATTCTCTTCCTGAAAAAAATAAAAAATAAAACAATGAAGGATGAGCACGAATGCCCAGTAGGAGTCTCACAGTTCTAAAACAATAACTAACACATAGATAGAAATGATCATGCATGCAAGGTGATACATAAGTAGAAAATGTGCTATTTATGATCAAATACGATACATATAAGTAATTTTCTTTTCAATAGGATTCCACAGAGCTTTTAAAGAAAGCATCTTTTTATTTATCACATAATACTCTTGTATCAGCCAATAATCTCCTTCCCATTACTTCTTTTTTTTTACAATTCATAAAGTTTTGAGATCAGTTAGTTGTACATTACCAATATTCATGCATACCACACTCTTGATCACAATAACCAATGTTCCACAATAGTTAGTATCCCAACAAGGTACATATATGACTACATTTATTTCATCACATATCAACAACCTAATTAGACAATAAGATTTATTCAACTCCAACCTTTGCACTTCCATAAGTCATGAACATAGTCCACGACTATCGCCGTCATATTTACAAGTCTCATTAATAGTTTTCTCCATGAGTCACACGCTTTACCGGTCACAAGCCGGAAGGAATGCGGAACCTCACACTTTACCGGTCACAAGCCGAAAGGAACGCGGAACCTCAACATACCACACGCTTTACCGGTCGCTACTCCGGAAGGAAAGCGGAACCTATTTCAAGCGCCACGCTTTGCTGGCTCAAAATATGGCAGGAAACGGACCCCAAGGTAACATCACAATCCACCATTATAATTAGTGGGCAATGCTAACACATCTTCAATTATTTCTATTACACATTGGTTCAATATACGTTCACCATGTGATAAGAACTCCTTTACATAACAAGTCCCCATTTTACTCCATCACATTCTCTATCATTCATCAAGTTATTCATTATTTTGCACAATAACATAACAGCACCTCTACCAAGGGCATAAGGGTTCATTTTTAAAACATTCACAACACTTATATTCTAACTATTTCTTTACTTCTCCATATTATTATCAAGTCTTCAAACTTAATTTTTCACATCACATTGACTTTCAATTACCACCCAAGGCTGTAAATTAAATCCCCAACACTAATTTCTTTGATATAACTCCTTCATATAACCCCGTCATATTTCATGATCACCCATTTATCATTGTTCACACTCATCTTAACCCAACATAGACTTAACACAATTTAACATAACTCAATGCAATTTCAACATAACACAATAAAATTCTTAAATATTCACTTCATCATTTTATCACAAATCTCATATAATCCATATCACTAACACTTCATTTACCCATATTTGGTTTCATATTATAACATAATTTATAAGATCAACAATAAAAGTTCAATCGCAACTTTTACATAAATTTACAAACACTTCCAAAATTCAATTAAACTTGTATATGTGCAATTTAACACCTCAATTTCATAGTGCTACTTTCAATTTAAGCAAAACCATCATCTATCTTCATGAACCAAACTAGGGTTTTTAAGAGAAATTAAAGCTTTTCATAAAAACACATTTTTAATCTAATGCTCCTACCCAAAACCATAACCCAACAAATAAACCCCAATACTTCAAACCCTAGACTTCCAATCTCATGATTTATCACAATATGCTTAAAAACATAAATTTTGTATTTATATAAAGAAAATACAACAAATCAATCTATAAATGAGAGTACTGAAGAAGAATTAGAAACCCCTACCTCAAAGACCAAACAAAGAAGCTAGATCAAGAGCATCCTTTTGAAAATCCAAAATCCAATCAGTTGAAAAAGTTAAGCTTCATGTATTCTTCACTTTTTGGTGAGAGATCTTGGCCAAATCTTTGAGAAAGGGAAGGTATTTGGGCCAAAAATCTATGATTTTTCGGACTTAGAATGAGAGGAAGGAAGAGAGAAAAGAAAAGTAGAGAGAATGATATAGAAAATCACTTTTTAAGCTGCTGAATTCGCGCAGTTCGCTTGAGCTCCACTTTCTGTGCTCGAGCGCACTTGCTTCCAGCACAAATACTAAAATTTAAAATGGGCATAACCCTCTCATCCGGACTCCGTTTTAAGTTGTTCTTGTGTCCAAATCGAAGCCCCGAAAACAATCTTTCCAATGGTTCTGGCCTCACACCGAAATTCAAAGTGTGGAAAGAGAAAAGGGCAAAAGAGTGATGGCTGTTCGTAGGAAAATTACCTGAGTCAAAGTTTTTGGTCCAATCTTACTTTGCCATCATATTACCACTTCGATCAATAACCCAAAATAAAACAAGGAGGCTCCAAATACAATAATAAAAATGTCAAGAGCAATCCCACTAGTCCCAGAAATTCAGACTCAACCTAGCAGGCCACTCCAGCGTCCAATCTTATGCTCGAGCGAACAGACCAACAAAGCCAACCACTTGAGCGACCACTCCTGCGCTCGAGCAAAAATTCACAACTCTCAAAATCTCAATCTAACTGCGAAAGTACTGGGAGCCTCACAAGACTGCTCGAGCGTCTTCTCTTGCGCTCGAGCGGAGGGAAAAAATTCTAGAGTGTTACAATCTACCCATCTTAAGAAATTTCGTCCCCGAAATTTAGAGAAACCGAAACAATAGACAACCCGACACAGATGGAGCACAATTCTTAACTTAACACACTTGGGATATATCCTCGAATTTAAAATAAGAGGCAACCTGAAAGCTATTCAGGCCCAATGATAAGACATCTCCGCTAACCAATAGTTAGGCTCCATTCAAGATAGATTCTCAAATTTCGATTCAATACCTTAATGCCCCTAAGACACCCAAACAAGAAGAATCACAAGGAAAAGATCACAAATACCTTTCGATCAACACACACATTGAGATCCAATTGGCAAACAGCGACGTCAACCACTTATAATCCCAAGGTCTGTAATAACTCCCCGACCAACAACAGTGCAGACAATGACTATCGAATGGCCAAAACTCAATTTCAAAAAAGAAAAGAAACCACTAATAAACCAAATATCAGGTCAACACAAGCAAAAACAAATGGCACATTACATTGTACAGTCCAACACCATAATTCTCAATTGCATCTCAATTAGCGGCATTATCAATTCTTTATTCAACTTAGCATATGAAAGTAGAATAGTGAAAATCATTCATTAACATACTCAGGTTAAGTTTTTAACATTTAGTTTAACCGTGTCTTCCCAAGCCACACACAAGGAAAAGAAATTTTCATTTTCCATATCAATCTCAACATTCTCCCGACAAATTCCAATAATCATCAAATAACCCCCGCCACCCATCTGGTGACATCACAACACATTTTCCAAACACACTTGTGTTAACAACGAATAGAAACAATTATAGTACATCCAAAAAGTAACGTAGCACATGCGGCTTTCCACAAGTTGGAAGTCTCCCTATCATTACGAATATTAATACTACAAGACCACATTCAAACACTTTAACTTAATTTGAGTCATTTTATAGATTTACATCAACAACATACACAAGTAAAATTCAATATCCTTCATTACTACAAGATGCAAATCTCACACTCCTTACAAGCATTTCTACAATCTTCTACGTGACTCAAACCAATGTTATCCCATCTTAAAATGTTACATCATCTCGACCATGCACTTATTGAACTATATAATTTCCACCTTCAATAAACACTTTAATTCAACTTAAGGCTCATAAGTCAATACATATTTTATTCAGGAATGAAAATAGTTATCTCCATGTGAATTAAAGTGTGAGGTCAAGTTCTTTATAGACTTGGTGTATGGCACGACACCTATCTCCATGTGACCCTATAGATTTTCACGGGTAGAATTGCTCGTCTTAATGGAGCAGTTACAGGATTATTAGACAAGGGCTTTATATGCCCTAGTACCTCGCCATTGGGAGTACTGATTCTCTTCGCCAAGAAAAATGATAGTTCGTTGCAGTTGTGTATCGACTAGGGCAAGTTGAATAGGGTCATGGTTAAGAACAAATACCCGTTACCTAGAATAGATGACCTTTTCGATCAACTCAAGGGTTCCCATTGTTTCTCTAAGATAGATCTAAGGTCGGGCTATCATCAATTGCAAGTGAAGGAGGGGATATACCAAAAACGGTCTTTCGTACTCGATATGGCCATTATGAGTTCCTTGTAATGCCTTTTGATTTGATCAATGCCCCTGCCACCTTTATGGACTTGATGAATCGAGTCTTTTGAGAGTATCTCAACAAATTTGTAGTGGTTTTCGTAGACGACATTATTATATATTCACCTTCCGAGGAAGTGCATGAGGAGCACCTCCGTATTATCTTACAATTACTTAGAAAGCACCATTTATATGCTAAATATGAGAAATGTAGCTTTCTGAGTTGAAATTTTTGGGTCATGTCATTTTTGGGGTTGGGGTTACTATTGACTCCTCGAAAATTGAGGCCGTGTAGAATTAGGAGCAACCTAAGAATGCCTTGGAGATTTGTAGCTTTTTGGATCTTGCCAGGCATTATTGATAGTTTGTAAAAGACTTCTCAGCCCTAGCATTCCCACTAACTAAGTTAACCCGAAAAGGGATAAAGTTTTTTTGGAGTGAGTCTCATGAGAAATCCTTCTTGGAGCTCAAAACTAGATTAACTACTAATATATGTTGTTGCTTACCACAATTGTAATTTTTTCCAAGTTTGGAGAGCTTCTAATTAAACAAAGAATAACTGAGATCTCATTTACTTCTTCAAAACAAATAAAAAACAACTTAAGAGTTTTAAGATTGTTCAAAGTAGTTGGAAGCCTCTTTGGTACACCACCTGCAGACATGTACTAGAAACAAAAGAAGAAGAAAAAAAAAGATCAAAGAAACATATGTTAACTTACTTATAACATCCTGCCAAACAACAACAAAAAAAGAAAAAAAGAAGTGGTTTACTAAGCTAATCTTACCCGAACAGTATCATACTCCAATTGCAGAAACTCAATGACAGGTAAACTACCAAAAAGTGTGACCAATTTGGAAGTTTCTACCTGCGTAATTACATCCACATTCATGAAGTCCTTTAAACAAATAAAAACCCTTTCAAGTCGAGCGGTATTTTTTAAACAAATAGAACAGGCATGGATTTCACAGCATAAGAATCCAAGATTAGGAGCGTTAATTTCAAGGCAATCTAAACTGCCGGATCTTTTAAGTGACAGTTTCTCAAGTAGTGGGCAACTGGAGATTAAACTTGAAAGTATGTTAGCAGTAACAACAACTTCGTAAAGCACCAGTTTAAGGAGCTTGCTAAATCCTTTAACTTTAGGTGGAGATTTAAATACACAAGAACGAAGCCTCAAATGCCTAAGTTGTTCACATGAAAATAATGATGACAGCAATTTATAAGGGTCACCCTTCCGAATCAGAAGGGAGAATTCCTGGATACCATTGTGTGAAAAGGAAAAGTATCAACTGATTGATCTCCGAGCAACTTTCCAGTCTAGATAAATTGAGTATGAACTTGTGTATTGGTCCATGATGAAGTAACAGAACTTGATAAATAGTCATCATACCTTCAGGCTTGGTTTTTCTGGTTGATTCTCTGTAGAAGTTATCATCAAATACAAGTCGGGGAAGTTTTGTCCAGATATACCTCAATTTCTTTGACAAAACACTAGTCCTCACCGCATCCTGTATTGGCAAACCACTAAGATTGTTTCTTTTACACTTTGTGGAAGATTATTGATTATGTCTAAAGTTGATCCACACATTTCCTTCTTGTTTCGCTCCATTTTTGTAACTGTTCTGACAATCAGCAAGCTTAACCAAATCAAAATAAGTACCAAGCTCTCCAAGGTAGTGTTTTTATTGCATTTCCTGGCACAAAATTTAAGAGCAATAAGGAATAACTCATTAATACATCTCCTATTACAACATTCTATTAACCCAAATTTGCAGTTATGGAAAGAAAAAAGAGAACCTCTAGAGAAATTTTTTCCGAATAATACACCTCCTAAAAATTAATCTAATCAGTAACAGTTGGATGGAACAAATGCACACAACTTGTAGACAAGAATTAGGAATTTAGCTGCTATAAGCACACCATCGGTTGATAGTGTGGAGTCTGTGAGATAGTAACTAGAATAAGAAGTAGAAAACAATTGATGGAGTCATTTTTGAGAGGGAAAAACAATTGTCAGAGTGTCGTTGCCTACAAAATAATGTTTGAACATTTTCATAATATATGTATGCAAATATATATTTTAGTTAAATGAATTAAGAGAGAGAGAGATGTGACTCGAGTTTAAACTAGAGAGGCATGACTTTTGGGTTTAAATCAAGAGGTAGGAGGACTGTTAGATTTAAACAAAAAAATATGACCTGCCAACAAGTTGATTCTTTATTGCATTAACTATTAATAATAGATATTATAACTATAATAGTCATAATGTCCTTGGACACGAAAATTAGATGAATCCGATAGAGGATCGATGTAACACGAGTCAATTCTCTTCACGAAATCTGTGAGCAAACCAAACTAAACCTTGTGTCTAAATCAAGTGGGATCCATATGAATATTTTATGTAATTTCACTCTAGGAAGGGTTATACGCTCAGTTAAATAAAATAAATATATATCATTTTTTCTACCATATCTTATATGAATTTAGGTCTTCTCCTCCCTCTAACATTTCCATTTACAGTGATCATATTACTTTTCTTGACCATTGGGTCCACAACTCTTCATTGGCATAATTGATGAGCAAATTCGGGAAAAAATTGATTTTTGTCCTTCCGATGTGCAAGTGCATATTATGGCATGTCCCTAATAGGGAATGTTCATTCTTTAATCCATGGATTCTATTTTGCACCATTAGTAATGATCATTAACAATATGGTAGGAGAGTTATCTTGAATCGTTTAACAAATTTTGACGTACTTGAAATGAAATGAAGCTTTAGTGAACTATCATGAGATGCAGAGTGCAAATGAGTACTATGTAAAAATGACACAATTCTCACATGCACTCCATTGATTGAAAATTTTAGTTGCAAATTTTAGTTAAGGTAAAGAGACACAGGGCCATTAGGTGCAATTTACCCTATATTTGGGCATACATGCAACAACTCACTACATTTGGTGAGTACTATATAAACTCCTTAAAATAGCGATTGTACTAGCGAGTTTGTTAGAGTTAATTTTTTTGATTAATTATTTTCTAATTTAGCTAAAAAACATAGATGAGTTGTCTGATGTACTTAATGTAGGAATTTGAATGTTAGAGATTAAAAAATACACCATCAAATCAATATGAAATGCATATTTATGGTAACCTAAAAATAAATAAATAAATAAAATGGTATCAACTATTTGAGTAAGTTGAAATAAATTCCTTATAGTATAGAATTAAAGAAACATCAAAGAAACCAAACCAAATCAAAATAAAATAAAACAAAACAAAACAAGGATAGATTTCAAAAATTAAAAGTAAAAAATTAAAATAAATAATTAAAGTGATAACGTGAAATGAAAGATCAAAGAAGAAATCTTTACTTGGGTGGTGGTGGTCTCTGTCAATCTCATCGTATCATGGTCGCTTCTATTTCTTCTTCCAATCCCTGTTACCAAATTCCAAATGCTAAAAATTTACAGACTTCAAAAGTATCAAAATTCGAGGATGATACAGATTTTGAAACACAGAGAGAGAAAGAGAGAGGGGTACTATGGCCGAGGAGGCAGAGGAAATTGGTTGAGGAAAATGGGAGAGAAAGAGATGCGTAGAAAGGGTTTTCCTTTTTATATTGCATGGATACGTGGCAATACGAAAAGAATCAAACAAATAGAGACGTGTGAACTGGAAATTGGGACAAGGCTCTTAACCCCACTTTTTTTTTTTTACTTTTTTAAGTTTTTGGAAAGTTTGGACAGGTTGAGAGTTTGTCTAAATTAGCCGGAGTTGGATTTGTAACCCAAGCTTATCGCAATTGTTTGAATTGCTTAGATTTGAATCACGTTACCATGGCTCCAGATTGCCTCTAGACAAGCCAATTGTTAGAGAAAACATACGTTTTCCGATTTGGAATTCTTCTACTTGAATTGATTACCAGTCAAAGAGCACTTGAGTTCGGGAAACATCGAACCAAAAAGGTGCTATGCTCAATCGAGTGAGGAACACAAATCAGTGTGTTTAGTTTTAGTTTCTTAAATTCAGTTTTTTGAAAATTGAGTTGTTTTTTGTTTTTTGTTTTTTTAGTGAATATTTTTTAAATTTTAAGTAATTTTTTAATTTTTTTAGATGTACCTTATTTAAATGTATCTAAATAGTAAAATATTTGTGAAAAAATAATTTAAAAAATTAATAAATACACAAAAATAGGACAAATGTACTAAATTTTTGTATTTTTTTAAAATATATTTTTTGGTATTTAGTGTATTTTTTTAAAAAAAAATTCACAAATATTATGCTTTTTAAGTGTATTTATGTTAGGTGTGTCTAAAAATTAAAAAAAAAAATTACCTAAAATATTAAAAAAAATTATTGAAAACATTAAAATACGAAAAATAAAAAAATAGAATTTTCTGAAAACTAAAACCAAACAAGATTAATGTTTTTCAATGAAATTTTTTAAACTCTAAATAGTTGTATTTTTTTTTTTCCCCACTTATTTGGCCATCAGGAATAGTATTTTTGGGGGAGATCATTTGTCCCACTTATGCCAAAAAAAAAAAAAATTGTGATAGCAAAAGGGAAGACACAAAAAAGTAGAAAGAATAAAACTCTTTTTCTAATAGTGATTTGCATTGGTTGCCTTTTTTTGCGATCATTTGTCTCGCCAACATCAAAAATTATTTGCGACAACAAAAACTTATGCAAAAAGTCATTTTCTATGTATTTTTTGCTTAAAAAGTGAGAAGGATTTGCGGGAAGTGTTCAACCCAAGATGTGATTCAAATGTAAGTAAATCTAACACTTCAACTATGGCACTGCCAAAATTGTGTTTTTTCAGTCAGTCATCATCATAAACTTTCCACATGATTCATGGCAAACCAAACCATGCCAAAGTTGTCAAGTACCATAAGCTTTAAAAACAGGGGAACATATATAATCCTAACAAATAGAAAGTTATAACAACTAAAATTGCGTTCGTTTGGATTAAAAAAAAAACATAAATATATAGATATATATTGTGCATAGATAATAATACTTGGGACCCCCTTTTGGGGGTCACCCCCTCACCCCCCTTTGCCACGTGGCAAGGAGTGATTGGAGGAACAAGAAAAAAAAAGAAAAAAAAAAAAAGGTAACCACTGAGAGAGAGAGGGAGTCAAAGGGGGTGGGGGGAAACAAAAAACAAGCATATAATTAGATGAAAACATTTTCCACTCTGGAGAATATGAAAGACATTTTTCTAAACTAAACTCTTACTAATGCCACCAACACAACCCACCACAGCCACTGCCTCCAACCCACCTCCTTCCAAAAATAATTTCTGGAAAAAATTATGTAAAAACATTTTTTGTCAAAATAAATAAAACTTAACAAAACCTAAGAGTACTTTAAGATCATATTTGATTCACAAGATTAATAGTGATATATTAATAATCCTATCAAATTAGTGTGATATTCACTATCTCACCCCTACCCCATTACTAATAATCCTACAAATTTGTTGAATTAATTATTTATTGGATTAATAATCCTAAACCAAAATATCAAAACAAACATAGAATAATTGAAACCACGAATTAATCATTCCAATCACATGCTTTAATCATTCCAATGAAGCATGCCCTAAGAGGAGAATAAACTCTGTAAAGTGTGTACATCTCAATGCCAAGTTCCTGCCTAATTGATTACCTGAAATAAGGAATAGGGAATGTAAACTTGATATAAAGTTAAAAATGGCACTTAAATTCACAATCACAAACATCATTGCCAAATTTCAACCAAATTTCATATAATTTAAATTGTTGAAGAAGTTTTATTTTCCTAAAAGGACAGCAATTTTTTGCCCTCAAGACGTTCCATTTTCCCTCAGTAAATGTCTTAGCAGTTTTAATTTTTAAATATGGACCTATCAGACAATAAACATAGAAAAGATCATCTCTGTCCCACTCAAACCAAAGATGGCCAAAAAGGACACAAACCATTTGCTAAACTTGATCTTTATCTTTATATTCAAATTTGATTTCTGCTTGAGGTGACCAGCGTGGAAATCGTGTCACCTCTTTCAAAATTCTCAGTCCTTTGTCAGCAACCTTCTCTGTTTATTGTCTCCAGTACCGCCGATATGGCTAATAGAAGCTCAATAAACTTCAATTCAGACTGTGTGCCAGATAGATTGCTCAACTCCACTACTTGAAGTTGATTTAAAGAGACATCTGACCAGTCTTGCATTTCTAGAAGTTGTAGAACATGATCAATAACATCAGCAGTTTCAGACCTTCGTACCTGGAAAGAAGAAAATGGAATTGTGTCTCAGCCTAAAGATTCAAAATATACATTATAAACATAAGAAATAAAAATATCTGTTGTTTCTTACCATAATTGTAATTTTCTCCAAGTTTGGAGAGCTTCTAATTAAACAAAGAATAACTGAGATCTCATTTACTTCCTCAAAACAAATAAACAACTTGAGAGTTTTAAGGTTGTTCAAAGTAGTTGGAAGCCTCTTTGGTACGCCACCTGCAGACATGTACTAGAAGGAAAAGAAGAAAAAAAAATCAAAGAAACATGTGTTGACTTACTTATAACATCCTGCCAAGCAACAACAAAAAAGGAAAAAAAGAAGTGGTTTACTAAGCTAATCTTACCCGAATAGTACGATACTCCAATAGCAGAAACTCAATGACAGGTAGACTACCAAAAAGCGTGACCAATTTGGAAGTTTCTGCATGCATAATTCCTTCCACATTAATGATCCCCATAAAACAAATTGAAACCCTTGCAAGTCGAGCGGCATGTTTTAAACAAATAGAAGTGCCACAGATTTCATAGACTAAGAACCTAAGATTGGGAGCGTTAATTTCAAGGCAATCTGAACTGAAGGACCTTTTAAGTGACAGTTTCTCAAGTAGTGGGCAACTGGAGATTATACTTGAAAGTGTGTCAGAAGCAACAACAACTCTGTAAAGCACCAGCTTAAGGAGCCAGCTAAATCCTTTAAATTAAGGTGGAGATTTAAATACACAAAAACGAAGACTCAAATACCTAAGTTGTTCACATGAAAATAATGATGACGACAACTTATAACGGTCACCCTTGTGAATGAGAAGGGTGAATTCCATCTACGGCCAACTTTCCAGTCTAGATAAATTGAGTATGAACTTGGGTATTGGTTCACGATGAAGTAACAGAACTTGATAAATAGTCATCATAACTTCAATCTTGGTTTTTTTGGTTGATTCTCAGTAGAAGTTATCATCAAATCCAAGTCGGGAAAGTTTTGTCCAGATATACCTCCATTTCGTTGACAAAACACTAGTCCTCACCACATCTTGTATTGGCAAACACACTAAGATTGTTGCTTTTATACTTTCTGGAAGATTACTGATTATGTCTGAAGTTGATCCATGCATTTCCTTCGTGTTTTTCTTCTTGTTTGACAATCTGCAAGCGTAACCAAATCAAAGTACCAAGTTCCCAAATTAGTGTTTTTATTGCATTTCTTGGTACAAAATAAAAGAGCAATAAGGAATAACTCATTACCATATCTCCTGTTACAACATTCTATTAACCCAAATTTGCAATCATGGAAAGAAAAAAGTGAACCTCCAGAGAAATTTTTTCCAAATAACACAACTAAAAATTAATCTAATCAGTAACAGTTGGATGGAACAAATGCACACAACTTGTGGACAAGAATCAAGAATTTAGCTGCTATAAGCACACCATTGGTTGATAGTGTGTAGTCTGTGGGATAGTAACTAGAATAAGTAGAAAACAATTGATGGAGTCATTTTTGAGAGGAAAAAACAATTGTCGGAGTGTCGTTGCCTACAAAATAATGTTTGAACATTTTCATAATATATGTATGTAAATATATATTTGGGTAAATTACATTAACCTCCCTTGAGATTTACCTTAATTACAGGGACCTCCCCTATAGTTTCAAAAATAACATTGACCTCTCCTACTTTTGAAAATAGTACACAGATTCCCCCTGCTATTAGGACGTTAATAAAGTAACAAAAACAGTGACATCAGCCACAATAAACATGCAAATGCCCAAAATACCCTTGTCATCCTTTATAAAACAATACACCCCCTTCTAATTATTTGCCTCCAATTTCTAGCACCTATTAACTTTCCCTCCAAACTCTCTCTCTCTCTCTCTCTCTCTCTCTCTCTCTCTCTCTACAACCTTGCTTGACATGGATGAAGATTTCAAGACATGATCAACCAAAAATATATAAGAACAAAATAATTTGAAGACAAAAAGTAAGATGCAAGTTCTAAACTCTTCAGTCACAATGGCTAACAAAAATCTCATCATTCACTAAAATGACAAGATCTATTGGCCATAACGTGGAGTCAAAAATTATAAATAAACATTACAAAAATTACAAATTCACAAATCATAAAGTGCAAACTTCACTTTACCCCTGTGGTTTGGGCCGGGTGCGGACTTCCTCCTGACATTCAAAAATCACCACATAACCCTCATGTGGTTTGTGAACTAAAACGCACAATTAGCTTTTCCGTTAAAGATAACACATTGTGAGAGTCACAAGCTTGCAAGGAGAGTAACACTATTTTTAAGACGAAAATGCCCGTGTCACATCTTCAAATTTATAAACAATGCCATCAGATCTGTAAACCTCTTCCCAAGAAAAAAAAAAAAAAAAAAAAAGATAAATGATGGTTTGATCTTACTGAATATGGTATGATCTTTGTACTACCAAAATTTTTTGAGCTTCTTACTACCTAACTCCGGTCAATCCCATTCCAACGCCACTCTCTAGTCAACCCCAATCCAGAGCCACTCTTCGGTCAACTCCACCGTAACCTCCACAGTTGACCACCCCCAGCAGCTTCAGACAACCCCAATCCAGAGGCATCGCCGCAAGCCACCGTCCAAATTACAGATTATATGCAACGAAAGTCAATAAATGCTGGTGCTTGAAACTTTGGAAGAGAAAATGTATAGCTATATATATAATATGTATATATGTTTATGCAAATTATATAATCTATATATATATCAAAGCTAATTTCAATTCATCAAAAAAAAAAATTGATTATATAATCTATATATATGTTATGTTTTATAAAAAAAAAAATTGATTTTGTTTTTGCATCTACTGTATGTATATATATTTTTTGAATTTTATCCATATATATTTTGCATTTGTTGTACGTATATATATATATATTTTGAATTTTATCCATATATATATATATATATTTGTGTCATTCTGTTTCAATAAGTTTTAATGGTTTGTGAAGATGAAAGATGATGAAGTATATGTACAACTTCTGTTAACTATATGAAAGACGATGAAGTGAAGTTTATGTCAACTGGGTGAACTGTATGTAAGATGAAGATGAAATAGAGAGAGAAGATGAATGAGGGTATAATTGTCAATTTACAACTTCTGTTAAGAGAAGTTAGTGTGCGTTTTAATCCACAAACCATATGGGGGTTATGTGGTGATTTCCGAATGTCAATGGGGTAATCCGCACCCGACCCAAATCACAGGGAGTAAAGTGAAGTTTGCCCAATTATAAATAAACAGCACAAAAAATTTACAAATTCAGGGTAGTTCACAATTTCTATAAGCAAATTACAATCAAGGACTTCAATGTTCCAAGTTTATTTTTTTTTCTTAGACAAACATGACTTTAGATAGACTTGGGCCACCTCAAAAGATCTGTATGTTACAACTTAGAACAAAGATTGAAGATGACTATTCTTGGTGGGCACACAATTTAGATTCATGTATCTTTCTTTGAAGTCCCATTTGGATCCATCTCAAGTGTCTTTTTTGCATCAACATTGAACTTTAAAGAACCAAAACAATTCACATTAATTTGAACTTGACAAACAACACCCTTAAAAATTGTACCCAAAAACTAGATCAAACACACAAAAACAGAGAGAGAGAGAATACAATGGAGCTAATTAACCTCTCATAGTCAACAATGAAGGAATGGCATTGAGGTTTGTAGATGAAAATGACAATTCTCACATGCACTCCACTGATTGAAAAATTTCGTAGATGAAAGGGGTTAAGTGGTCCAAATTTTTGGTTAGGGTAAAGAGACATAGGGCAATGAAGTGTAATTTGCCCTATTTAGGCATACATGCAACGACTTGCTACATTTGGCAAGTTACTATAGAATCTCCTTAAAAATGGCGATTGTACTAGCGAGTTTGTTAGAGTTAATTTTTTTGATTAATTATTCATTAGATAAATTTTATAAATATTAATAATTAAAATTATAAACTTCTCTATATATGTGTAATTATTTTCTGAATTAACCACTAAATTGTAAATTTTCCTTTTTCTTTTTCTTTTTCTTCTCAAGTCCAAGATCCAAATATAATTTTAATCTGCATAAAAATAAACTTGTAGATAAACATGGTTGTTTTTACAAACTTCCAATTATTGTACTCAAATTCTGTAAAATTTTGGCCAAATCATTTAAAAGTTTAGTTGAAAGCTTGAATAATTTAGCTAAGAGATTGAAAATTTGAAAAAAAAAAAAAAAAAAAATAGAATGGGCAAATACAATTAAAGGTAGCAAATTGGGATTGGAATTAGCCATAGAACCACAACCTTTATTGGACAAAGAAATGTTTTCATAAAAAATCTCTCTTTTCACCTTTTTCTTTCTTTATTCTTATTAAATTATTTTAAAATTAAATTCTTACTCTAGTAGCAATATAGAACAGATGATAAGATGGCCATATATAACTCTGAAACAATGGTGTTCGCTCTCATTGCTCTTTACTGAGAAGCACTCATCTGTCTTGTGTTCCATGTTTGAATTTGTGCAACAACTATAACCACAGTTACTACTTAATTCAGATAGAATTCTAATTAAAAATCAATTGACAGTCAGTGTAGACAAACACAACAGAATCTACAATTAGAGAAAAAACAAAACTTTGAATTCAGGACTTACTTAAAATTAGAGCTCACACCATATTAAAGTCACTCTAATGTATATGTCACTTGCCAACAAGGTGAGAGAAACGCGTACATGAAGATCAACATGAAAACTCAAGGCATTTCTTGAGTGGTATTCATATCATTATGATGATCAATCGAGAATACTACACCTCCATATGTCCAAATTCCTGATCCAATTCCAGTCCTAGTCCCTGATCCAATTCCAGTCCTAGTCCCTCCAAGCTTGTAAACAAATTGAGCATTGCGGTTGTAATTTTTTTGTAAAGCCATTGCCTGAGATGATGAAAAATCAAGTCCCATGTCACTAGACCCACGACAATGACAGAAAACGAGCCAAATCATGTAGTGAAGCCAATGGAGCCGATTTGGGATGAAGACGAAGACAAGGTACATTGCAGAAAGAAGCCCTGAGATCAGAACAAGATGACTAAAGAATCGAGAATAGTTCAAACAAAGCTGAGCCAACTGGAACAAAGTTGCCAAGCCATAAATGCATATTGCTATCAGAAAAATCCCCATGTTCTTCGAGTGAGTTTGGAACAGAGTCATATCTGTTTTGATACTCGATTTGAATGAAGCCAATCAGCAATGTAAGCCAAGCTATAAATATAGCATGGCATGCAACATGGGAGAAAGTGAATTCTCTTGTTCTGGCAATAGCAAGAATCAAAGATAAAAAATATGCATTAGAATCATCAAAGGATTCGAAAGAAGTACCATTTTAGTTTTTATTTATTTATTTTTAAATGTAAATCTAACTTTGTTCTCAATTGTAGAACTTCGGCCAGATTATTTAAGACCTAGGAAGCACGAATACGGATACGGAATACGGGTACGATACGATATGGATACGGTAATACGACAAAATTTGAAAACCTAGGATACGGATACGGATACGGCGGGGATAAGTTCGTAAAAAATATTATTTTTACAATTTTTAGTAATGTAACATACATAAAAATAAAACTCAAACAATTTTTAGTTCTTTTAAACTAACAATCTAAAATTGTTTTATTTAGCACAAAAAAAAATCTAATATTTAGCACAGTAATTAATTTACAAACCATAATGATATTTTTTGCAAAAAAAAAAAAATGTGACAATTTATTTAGCCAAATAGGTTCAACTTTTTTCATAACTAAACACATTTACAACTTATTTTAATTCTTTTAAACTAATAATCTAAAATTTTATAAGTATAAAAGCTAACATATAAATGATATCAAATGGGGCCAATGTGAAAACATGAAATTTCTTCGTTTTCATTTCAGAATCTGTAAATTTTACTAGAGAAATTGAGAAAAAAATTTCCCCTATAATCTCAAATTTAATATTGATTTCATATTATAGATCTTAAAGAATAAAGAGTATATTTTAAAAATAAAAAAATAAAAAAAGAAAGAAAAAAGAAAAAATTGTGTATTATAAAAACAGCAACAGCCAACAAGAGATCAAAAGAAAGAGAGAGGAGAGCAAGACGAGACGAAAGAGGAAGAGGGAGAGATCGAGCGAGAGCGAAAGAGAGAGTGAGTGAGATCGAGTCTATCAGTCCAGAGAGATCGAGCGAGAGCGAGAGGGAGTGGGAGAGAGAGATAGTGAGATCGAGCGAGAGGGAAAGAGAGAGGAAGCGAAAGGGAGAGAGAGAGGGACGAACCTGATCGACGACGATGACGCTGCTGTTCGCGAACCTGATTGACGACGCTACTGTCCAGAGAGACGATGCTGCTGTTCCTCCTCCTTTGCTGCTGCTGCTGCTGCTAGGGCTTGGTTGGTTGTTTTTTTTTTGTTTTATTTTACATAACTTTTGTTATTTTACAATTTGACCCCATTATAAGTTTTTTAAATTATTTTTTCGCCCCGCCGTATCCCGAAAGTATCCGAGCATATCCCTAAAGTATCCGAGCGTATCCCAAACGTATCCGAAATTTAAAAAATTAAAAAAAAAATTGGATACTTATTTGCCGTATCCGATACGTATCCCGCCATATCGGACGCGTATCCGTATCCGATACGTAGCCGATACGCATACGGGGGCCATTTTGGAGTATCCGTGCTTCATAGTTTAAGACAGTAGTCAAAAGGTGGAACTATTTAGGTAAGAGATTGAAAATTAAAAGATAAAATACAAAAAATGTTACTCCAACCTTTTTCGGTGGATGAGGAATTATTGAATAATGAAATATCAACCGAACAATACATGAGTTAAACAATCAATTAAAAGTATTTTTAATTATCCCCAAGAAAAATGTTTCATCAAATCACCAAGTAAAATATGAAAAATTATTACAAGAGTACATAAGCTGTTGATTGAAAAATTAAAACAAAAAATAAACACTAAATAAAAATAAAATAAAATAAAAAACAATTGAATAAGTAAAACACACAACATAATGAGATGCAAAGAAGAGGGGAAAGATACGGAAGTTGGTGAAAGCCCGAAATATAGATATAGTGTGGATTCAAGAAACAAAGAAAGCTGCTATTATAGAAAGAGAAGTAAGAGAAATGTAGGTGAGGACTAGAATGGAGTTCATGTCAGTGGATTCTGAAGGTACAGCTGGAGGATTGTTATGCATATGGGACCCTGAGGTATTTCAACTTGGTGCTTGCTGCAGTAGTAGAAGGTTCATATTCTTATTAGGTACAATGTTTAATTCTTTTGAGTGTGTTTTACTAAATATCTATGCACCGAATGATGTGGGTGGTAGAAGAAAGCTTTGGGTTAGTTTGCTTAATCTGAAACAAGGTTTTCCTAAACCATGGTGTCTATGAGGGGATTTTAATGAAATTAGACATATTGGTGAGGGGAAAGGTTGTTCCAGAAGAGAGAGGGGTATGACTGAGCTTAATGAGTTCATTGAGAGTAGTGAAGTACAAGACCTACCTTTATTAGGAAGAAAATACACATGGTGTAATTCCAGGGAAGGGGTCAAATGGAGTAGGATAGATAGGGTGTTGGTGGATCCAAGATGGTTAGGGTTTTCAATTAAAATTATGGGGATTACCTAGGCTCATCTCAGATCACAGTCCACTACTCTTGATGGAAGATGAAAGAGATTGGGGCCCAAAGTCGTTCTGGTTTCTAAATGCTTGGTGTCTACATCCAAATTTCTCCTCCTTTGTGGTTAAAGTTTGGATGGAGTCGGTGACTAATGGTTGGGCTAGATTCATATTACAGAAAAAATTGAAGGATCTAAAATTAGCACTTCGGCAATGGAATAAGGAGGTGCATGGGTCTGTACCTAATAAATTGAAAGTAGTAGAGGAGAAAGTTCATAACTTCGATCTTCAAGCAGAGAGTACAGAGTTGGATCAGCATGAGAAAGCTAGAAGAAGAGCAGCTAGTGAAGAGGTATGGAGACTTCATAGAATGTTGGAGTGGACGTGGTTACAAAAATCTAGATTGAATTGGAATTTGAAAGGGGACCGAAATACCAGATTTTTCCATGTGATGGCCAAGGGTAGACAATGTAGAAATGAGATAACATCCATTGTCTTTGGTGGTTCAGTGCTTGAGGATCCTGTCATGTGAAGTATGCAATTTTTGAACACTTCAAGAGGCAGTATTCTGAGGAGTGGGTGTCAAGACCTAAATTAGGGGGCCTATTCAAATCAGTGAGTAGCAGTCCATATTTTGAAGTGTTGGAAGCTGTGTTCTCAGAGTCAGAAATCCTGGCAGCAATGAAGGAGTGTGATCGAAACAAGGCTTCTGGCCCAGATGGTTTCAACATGTTATACTTTCAAAAATTATGGAAGGTGATGAAAGGGGAAGTTCTCAATTTTATGAAGGAATTTTATAGGAATGGCAGATTGGTGAAGGGTTTGAATAACTCCTTTATTACTCTTGTCCCTAAAAAAGAAAACCCTGTGGGCTTAACAGATTATAGGCCAATTAGTTTAGTAGGATCAGTATACAAGGTCGAAGATTAAAAGAAGTGCTACCCTGCATCATTAGTGAGACCCAATCAGCCTTTATAGGAGGGAGGAACATATTAGATGGGGTTTTGATTGCCAATGAAGTGGTAGATGGGTGGAAGAAATCCAAGAGGAAGGGTGTGATCATTAAACTTGATTTTGAGAAGGTGTACGATTCAGTAAACTGGGGGTTTCTATATTCTATGCTTCTGAAGTTTGGTTTTGGGTTAAGATGGGTTAAATGGATTATGGAGTGTGTTACCACAGCTAGAATTTCAGTACTTGTAAATGGATCTCCAACTGAAGAGTTTAGTCCTCAAAGGGGTCTTCGACAAGGTGACCCACTGTCCCCCTTCCTGTTCAACTTGGTTGCTGAAGGTCTCAATATGTTACTGACAAGAGCATACCAGATGGGAATTATTAAAGGGGTGCAAATTGGTGCAGATGATGTGATGCTGTCTCACCTACAATTTGCGGATGATTCTATCCTGTTTTGTGAGGCTGAAGAGGAGGTGGTCAGAAGCTTGAAGAGGATCTTGAGGTGTTTTGAGGTGTTGTCGGGCCTGAGGATTAATTATCATAAGAGTCAGGTTTGTGGAGCGGGTGTTTCAGATGAATCTCTAGCTACATTTACATCTATTTTGAATTGCAAGATCAAGAAGCTGCCAATGCAATATTTAGGTTTGCCCCTTGGGGCTAATCCTAATAGAAAGCAACCTTGGAAACTAGTATTGGACAAGATTCGTAGCAGGCTAACTAGCTGGAAAAGAAAGCTTTTATCCTATGCTAGGAGGTTAACTTTAATCAAATCTGTAGCTGCATTGATGCCGGTATATTATCTATCCTTGTTTAGATTATCTCAAGGGGTAGCTAAAGTGATTGACAGGCTGCAGGTTTCATTCCTTTTGGGGGGGGGGGGGGGGGGGGGGGGAGATACACTTGGTCAAATGGGCCGACTTCTCAAAAAGTGTGGATCAAGGGGGACTATGGCTAAAAAAAGTAAAAATGATGAATGAATGTCTGCTAATCAAATGGTGGTGGAGGTTTGGGTATGAAAAAGATGCACTGTGGAGGAAGGTTATTTGTAGCAAGTATAAGGTGGACTTCAGTGATTGGGTGCCCACTTCCTGCACAAGGCCTAGTGTTTCTAGTGTATGGAAAGGAATAATCAATATTGCTATATCTGATAACCCACTTCTACAGTTCTACATGAATAATTGGCAGTTAAAGGTTGGGGATAGGAGCAGAGTAAGGTTTTGATTAGATAAATGGTGTCATGCCACCTGCTTCAGAGAGGAATATTGTGGTTTATTCTCTTTAACCTTGGATAAGGAGGTTTCGCTAAGGACAATATATGAGAGAAAGGAAAGTGCAGGGGATTGGGTGTTTAATTTTAGAAGAAGGCTCTATGGTTGGGAAGAGTGTGAGGTCACAAGGCTTAAGAATCTCCTAGGTGCTGCACCTGCTTTGGTGGTCAATCAGGTTGATAGACCAGTGTGGCTAGCAGCAGCAACAGAGGTATTCTCAGTGTTCTCTCTGTATAATGGGGTTTCTGCTAATGCAAGTCCTCACTTGAGTATTTGTAAACTAGTGTGGGTTAAATACTTGCCTCCCAAAGTCCGATTTCCGGGATGGCTTGCATGGCAGAGCAGATTAAAGACATCAGCTTTTCTTCATAGAATTGGTGTGCTTCAAAGTAATGTATCAACTTTGTGTTTTCTGCAAAGCTGAGATTGAAACTGTGAACCATGTCATGGTGTCCTGCCTTTTTGCGTCATCTGTGTGGTCTGAAATGTTGAATTGGTGGGATGTTCAAGGGGCCTTACCTGGAACTGTTGACCCTGGAACTGTTTAAGGGTTACTTCTATGGTGGGATGGGGAGAGGCTCAGCAGTAAGGAGAGAGAGATTTGGAGGGGCATACCTCTGGTTGTGTTGTGGTCCCTGTGGAAGCTTAGAAATGATGTGGTGTTTAATGCTTCAGTCCCTGATATGGCTGAGTTATGTGAAGTGACAAAAGTCAGTTGCACTATGGTTGAGACCATATTACTTGGATCATAGTTTTACAATTCAGGATTTTGTGATAAATCTTTGGCAATTGAGAAGGTCCATTTCAGGAAGAAGTGTGTAAGGTGGCAAATGATATGGTTGTGGTGGTTATAGTCTGATCTGGGTGGACTCCTCTGGTTGCTGAGGGTATTGACTGATCTGGGTTGTACTGGCAGTGTATGCAGTGTGTATTGTTGTGGTGTTGCTAATTGTATTGCCTTCCTTTATGTGTTAATTCTGCTACTGAGGTACTACTGAGGTCTTACTGGTGGATTGGATTTCTTCTACTGCTACTGCTTTGTTCCCCCAGGATTTCCTGTCTAATTTTAGAATCATCAGATGTTGTTTGGGAGGATAAAGGCTTTGCTCAGCCGACTGCAAAGTCTAGGTGGTTGTTAACACAGAGAGGTGGATGATTTGTTCTGTTGGCCTGAGCTGCTATAGTGTGGAGTGCTGAACTGTTGGGGTGTTTGTCTTGCTGTGCTGAACTAATTTGTGTTTCTGCTGGGCTCCTGCTGCAGGTTTCATAAAACTGTCTATGTTACTAGGTAAGTCTCTAGCTTGGGTTGGTTTTGGTGAAGATGGGTTACTTATAAAAGGAGTAATTACTATGTGGTGACTGCTGCTGCTATATGGAATGCTGGTGAGCTGTGTGGCAATTTTGGTATGGTTTTTGGTAAAGATGGGCTACTGGTAAAAAGGAGTATTAACTCTGTGGTGGACTCTGCAGCTATATATGGAAAGCTGCTTTCATCTGTATTGCTCTATTAACATGTTTTGGTCTGTGTATTGCATTATGCTTTTGTTGTGTGGCTGTATTGGGTGTTTGGTCTGCATCAGGTTTGGTTAGTTTTATTGGGAGAGGTTGTTTTAGGTGTTTGTGGGAGAGGTTGTCTTGTGGTTGGCTCCTCACCAACTCATGATTGTGTGCTAGCATATGATTTATAATGATTTTGCATTCATCCTCCTATGTCTTGTATTGATGTAATAGTTTTCTGTTTCATCAATATAGTTCCTTTTCTTTGCTGATCAAAAAAAAAATAATGAGATGCAAAGGATACCTTAGTTTCTTTTTTCCGACTCCACTCATGCCGTCCAAACTTTCAACTTCTAAGTAAACCTATATTATTCCAAATGAAAAAAACAATTATAAAAGCATTTACTATTGTTTTTAAGTGTTGGAAGCTATTTACAATTCAGAACCAACAAAATAGCACACCTTAATCTAGACCAAGATAAACCAAAGCAAAGAATGTACATCCATAAGAAGAAAAACATGTCCAACAATGACAATGAAATAGAAAAATTACCCGGAGATTGAGGGGACATGTCTCTTGTCCCTATTGAGTCTCAATCCTTTGGAATGATAAGCAATGTGATGAAGAATGGCTTGGCCAGGTGACCAAATTGCTCTAGTCTCTGTGTATATACAAGAACCCCAAGTTACATCAATCTATCAGGCAACTAATTACAAATCAAGAATTAAAACAAACACACCAACATGCAAAAAAATTTTTCATCGATCTCTAAATTATGTTTTTGTTGGATATTCATCTCAGCTCTACTTGTTTCCATGAAAGCATTTTTATATGAAATTACCTTTCTAACTTGGAAAGAGTAAAAACACATTGGTAAATATCTAGAAGAATTAACACGAAAACACCAACATACAAAAAAAAGTTTCATCAATCTCTAAATTATATTTTTTTTTCTGTATACCTGAGATGAAACACATTTTGATATGAAATTAACTTTCTAACTCATAAGGAGTAGAAAAGCATTGGTAATCCCTCCATTGGTAAAGCCATGGACTAATTTTATTATTACGATTATATATATATATATATATATAAAGCAAAATCCATTTCCAGCAAAACTTTTAATTCGCCCATGCGGTAAAGGATCTCAATCTATAAAATGATACCAAATAAATAAATACTTAAAAAAAAAACAAAAAAAAAAACTGGGTTTTCTTTTTTCCTGTAGAACCCTAACCCAATAGTTCTAAGTCTGGGGATTTTTTTTTGCTGTTGAGATCGTGGTTTGGTGACTGGAAATAACCTGAAAAAGCTTCGGATCTTTGATGACTGCTGCTCTACTTTGCAGCGACTAATTTGCTTTTCCTTCACCCTTGTCTCCCTATGTATGAGGCTAGGGCTTTTTGTTTAGGAGTCTCCGATTTATAGGATTTTATGGGTAAGAGAAGGGTAAATTACATTTTGCACCTTTTAATTATACTTATTTATAAACTCATACATATTAATCTATTTAATTATTACCGTATAAATATACTCTTTTTGAAAATGGGTTAGAGGGAGTTTGGGAGAAATGAAAGTGATATATTTTTATAGTTAAAATGATCAAAATATACGGATTTATAATTGAGTGGAGTAAAGTAATATTCTTAGTGTAAAACCTTTCACTTTTCACTCCTATAAATTGACTTAAATTTATTTTAAATTTCTATTGTTTTAATTTGAATAATTTGATTTATACATTTTTAAGTCCATCTTCAATTTGATATTTCTGTTAATTTTCCATATGTGTACACCTTAGTCTATGTTTGGATCATTTTCTTCATTTCCCATCCTATTTTCAAATGCATAATCCAAACATAGCATTACAAGATTGACAAATGTCTTAAAATCATTAATTTCAATGTCTAACTTGAACAAAATGACCAAATTAAAATTAGACTTAAAGTGTAGAAACCAAACTATTTAACTTGAAATAATTCGGACTAAAATGAAAATTAGATCAAATTACAAAGTTGAAGTGTGATTTGATAAAAAGTTCAGAATTTTTGCAATATAGGTAAGCCATTTTAATTCTTGACTCAATTTTATATTAAATTTAAAATTTAGTAAAAATTATACCAAAATACTTTTCCTTCTCGACTCAAATTTATATTAAATTAAATTTATTTAAACTTTTACCCAAACTAAATAAAACTAAAATATTTATTCAGAATTTTTAAAGTCGTAAATTTAAGTTTAAATCTGAGTTTATTTATTGAAATAAGTCATATCAAATAAAATTTTGATTAAAGGTTAGAGATAGTCTTACAAATTTTTATCGTTATGTTATGGATTTTGTGATAAGTAAAAATAAGCTATATATTTTGTGGAGAAAAATGTCATGTCAATTTATGGTTCATGTTGCAACTTTTTATTGTGTATTTACAAATGAGTATGGCATATGTATTCTTTTAAGAGTGTACATAATTACATTTTTCAAGTATTATATGTATCAAAAAAAAATGTATACAGTTATGTATTTAAATTTAAATTATGGTGGTTTATAATTCTCATCAAATTTAAATTAGGGTGGTTTACAATTCTCATCAAATTGGATTATAATGAAATAAAATTGAGTATAATATCAGTTTAACTGTTTTCAAAAATAATTTTTGAGCTTTCAATCCATATATTTTTAGTTTTAGTGATTTTTTAAAATATTTTAATCAATTTGTATTTTTTACTTTTTAGATCTATTTAATATACATACATTTAAAAAGGACAAAATTTGTCAATCTTTTTAAAAATTCACAAATATAAAAAAAAATTTAAAAACTTCAGTACATTTTTTGTATTTATCGATTTTTTTTAGGAAAATTTACCAATAAATCTCATTTCACAAACTATTAAACCAATTAGTCCCAATTTTATTCTTTTGTTCGGATAAGTCCTATCAGTGGGGAAGTTTGTTTCTTGCTGATCCTATTTTCCATATTTAGTGTAACTGTGTGGACGATTTTACCAATTATTGTTATGTTTCCATATTCTGTTGGGGGCCATCAGTGTGATCCCTCACTTCACCATCACTTCACCATCTCCCACATTATAACTCTTCCCCCCCTCCTGTCTGCAAACCCACCCGCGCTTTCTCTCTCTAAAATTCCGTTCCCTCCAAACCCTTCCACACAACAAAAAAGAGTAAACACTTAGAAAATCGAATTATAGAGAGAGAAAATCGAGTTTCGATTAGGGCACCGTCATTATCATTGTCTTCATCGATTCTGAAACCTAGCAATGGGGAAAGACGACGATGAGATGAGAGGAGAGATAGAGGAGAGACTGGTAAACGAAGAGTACAATATTTGGAAGAAGAACACATCGTTCTTGTACGATTTAGTCATCACTCATGCTCTTGAATGGCCTTCTCTCACTGTTGAGTGGCTTCCCGAGCGGGAAGAGCCGCCGGGGAAGGACTACTCGGTCCAGAAGATGATTTTGGGGACTTACACATCCGAGAATGAGCCTAATTACCACATGCTCGCTCAGGTTCAGCTTCCACTCAAAGATGCAGAGAACGATGCCAGACATTACGATGACGATCGATCTGATTTCGGTGGATTTGGCTGCGCCAATGGCAAGGTACAGTGTGTAATTAATTGTTTCTGTAGCAATTGTTTTTTGAGTTTTAGATTGATGATTTACTTTATGAACTGATGTGAGGAGTGATTGGATTGAGAAATCGAGAATAGTCTAATGCATGTGTGTTGATGTCCCAGTCTGTGCCGTGTGTACTGTGTGCGTTGTGTGTGCTGTGTGTGTGTATCAGTGTGTGTGTGTGTGTTAAAGCCATCAGTGTGTGTGTATGTGCGTGTTGAAGCCATTAGTGTGTGTGTGTGTGTGTGTGCGTGTATCAGTGTGGGTGTGTGCGTGTATCAGTGTGTGCGTGTAGATGCATGTGTGTTGATGTCTCAGTTTATGTCGTGTGTACTGTGTGCGTTGTGTGTGTGTATCAGTGTGTGTGTGTGTGGGTGTGTGTTGAAGCCATCAGTATGTGTGTGTGCGTGTATCAGTGTGTGTGTCTGTTATGCACTGGGCGTGTCTTAGAGAGAGGAGAGAGAGCTGGGTTTGGTGTGTGCTGTGTGTGTGTTGTGTGTATGGTGTGTATGAGTGTGGCTGCTGGGTGTGTGTGTTAATGGTGTTTGTGTGCATGGTGTCTTGTGTCTGCTTGAGAGAGAAGATATGTGTATGGCTGGGTCTCCATGTGAGAGAGAGAGAATGCTGAGAGAGATGAGTGATGTCTAAATAAGGGTAATTACGTCTCTTATAATTTTTCAGGACTAAACGGTTTACTAGAATAAAAATGGGACCAATTGGTTCATAAGTTTACATTTTGGGATTTATTGGTAAATCTCCCTTTTTTTTATAAATACTTTTCATAGATATTTTACTTTTTAAATGCATTTATATTATGTGCATCTAAATTTTTTTTTAAAAATGACTAAAATATGAAAAACTAAAAACTAAAAAAAAAAAATTTAAAAACTCAAAACCAACTGAGTGAATATCAATTTGGATCATAACTAAGTTTATTACAAAATTTACCACTACAAAACCTCATAAGTAAGTGTACCACGTAATTTCCAATTAAGGCCACAATCTTTACAATTAACAGTGATTTGTATTATAGATTTTTTTTTTCTTTGAGAAAATTAGGGTAAAAGTTTGGTAATAAAATTTACGAAAAATCTATTAACCTTTAGTATCGAACAGGTTTTGTATACTAATAGGGTATCACATCTATATAATATGGGAGAAAGGTTTTTGAAAATGTCCAAAATGTATATATTTGGTTTTAACGAGCAAGATGAATCCTAAGTACATATACATTTAGATCAATGGTCTATATACATTTAGTGCCCGCCCATTTGAGCTCATCTCTCCCTCTCTCCCACGTCCCCAAACACATTCTCTTCAACTCCCTCTCTCCCACGTTCTCCTGTCACATTGTCTCTCACACTCTCACAAAATAAGCTCACTGCTGCTCATCACCACAGCCATTGAAGAGAAAGACCGAATTTAGCAAAAACCCAACCCTTCGATACCCACCCTCCCTCTTCGCTACTCTGTTCCTCTTTCCCTTACAACCGTTCGAACTCGGCTCCCTTCGCTATCCACCCTACCGACGCTGCTCTGGCAAGGTAAGATTGAGCCTTTTCACTCGATTTCTGCCTCTCCCCTTTCTCTCTCTATTTTTCTTTTTGACTAATTTCTCTCTCATGGTTGTTCTGATTCAAATAGGTTATTTTAGGGTTTTGTTTACGGGTTATATATATTTGTAATTTCTACCAAATCTGTTCATGTTGTGGTTATCTTCCTCATAGAATGCTGTAACGCCCTAACCCTTCACACGTCATCGATATTGTCCGCTTTGGGCCACGCCCGCACGGATTTGTTCTTCCCAATGGGTCACCCATTCCAGAACTACTCCAGCTTAAGCACGCTTACTTGCGGAGTTCTGTTAAGGATCTCATCACCCGAGAAAAGGCCTCGATACTGTATAAGGGTCTAGATTTTTACTTTTATAGCCTAGGAACTCCCCCTCCATTCCCGATGTGGGACACCAGGACCTTACAATCCACCCCCCTTAGGGCTGCACGTCCCCGTGCAGTAGCCTGCCAGCTCACAAGCTCGCCTACATGCACCGAGAGACGCCAGGGGCCCACATTCGGTACTCCAAAAAGTCAGCTCTGATACTATTTGTAACGCCCCAACCCTTCACACGTCATCGATATTGTCCGCTTTGGGCCATGCCCGCACAGATTTGTTCTTCCCAGTGGGTCACCCATCCCAGAACTATTCTAGCTTAAGCACGCTTAACTGCGGAGTTCTATTAGGGATCTCACCACCCAGGAAAAGGCATCGATGTTGTATAAGGGTCTAGGTTTTTACTTTTATAGCCTAGGAACCCCCCCTCCATTCCCGATGTGGGACACCGGGACCTTACAAATGCTCTATTCCAAGCATAAATCAGGGTCTTTTACTCCACTGCAGCCAAGACAACAATACAAGTTGAAAATTTTTCTTTGTTAAGTCGACAGCTCCGAGGTGAAGGAGATTCCAAGATTCAAAGTAAAGAACCCTAATCGTGAGTGAACTAAAACCTTAATTTCACTTAATTATGTTTGATTGCTAATGAATAGAGTTTATTGATTCTAATTTCATGATTGGTATATATCAGCTCTCAAATTATATTCTTATATTCTTATTTTTTGAATCCATAATGGTGGTTATCACTTGGCTGGTGATGTTTTTGAGTTTGTTTCATGGTTGCTCATGGTTGTTCTGATTCAAAAAATAGTATAATGATTTTGTTTTTGATAGATTGGGGTAAATAGTATAATGATTTCTTAATGGTAAATTTTTTATTTTTTTTTCAATTAAATTCTCAACCTTAGAATTTTCTTTGTTTTTTTAGAAAATTTGTGTTAAAATGTTTGGTGCCACTTCTGCTAATGTTTTGTGTTAGATTTTTTTTTAGAAAATTTGTGTTAGAATGTTTTGTGTTAGAATGTTTTTGAGTTTGTTTCTTTGTTTTTCTTTCTTTGTTAATGATTTCTTAATAGTATAATGTTTTTTTTGCTCAATTCTATTGTATGTGTATTTTTTATTTTTATTTATTTATTTATTTTTGTTCTAATTTTGTTTCCACATTATGTCATTTAGTTTTCACTACTCATGGATTGCAATGTACGACATGGAAATTGCTCTCATTGTTGTTATTATTATTGTTTTATTTCGTTTCAGGTGTCGTCTTTCAATCGCAATTTGAGTTCTACAAAGTTTCAATCAAGCATTTTTGGTACTGTTGTTCCTGGCAAGCCATCTTCCTTACAGTTGAGTAACCCACTGTTTCCTCTTTGTGTAGTTGAGTAGTGTTGGCTTATATTGTTATGAACACAGAATGATTTGGTCTAAACTATGCAGAAAATGTATTGCTAGGAGTATGCAGCCTATCAAAGCAACTGCAATGCCTCCTACAGTTGTTCTTCAACCAACATCCCGTACTATTCTTTGTTTCAACTGTTTATTGACTATGTATGTAATTTATTTTCCTTCGACAAAAATTTGACCTTGTAAGTAATTGTTGGTGTATGATCCATAGCTAACAAAACTGAACTCACTCAAATTGCTTACTTTTTCAGGTTTTGGTCGGATTCGAAGATTGGTATTACAGATAGCAACATCTAGGGATGACATGGATGTTGTAGCTATCAATTATCCTTTTGTTGATGCATGGTAAGAAATTGTGCTTTGCTTCTGTTTTCTTTGGGTTCCTCCCCAGACATCTTGAATTGTTTTACACGTAATGTATTTTCAGTAGTAACATAATCTCTTTCCAGTTGTTAGGCTGTAAGCTGACCTTAGCAGTTCTTGGCAAGCTTCTAAAAGATAATTGTAGCTCATTTGATGACCCAAGTTTGAATCTGAATTGTACACGTTGTTTTTGGTGTATGATCCCAAGCATCCTTGCTAGATTAAGAAGTTTTTTTGAAGGATGAAGGATGAGAAATTGTTTGAGGAGGTTTTTTGGGTTCATTAAATCATTTGGAATTTTAAAGTTTTTTTTGAAGAATAAGGATGAGAAGTTGTTTGGGTAGACATAACTAATTAAGTTAAGAAACACAAATCCAATTAATGGTATCATTCCTCTCTTATTTTGGTTTCCATGAATGGGTGTTTTCTATAGGTTTATTTTCTCTGGTTTATCTTTATTTGGGGTTTTATGAAATGGTTCTTTTAATGCCTTTGGTTCAATTTTGGGCAACATTTACTTTCGGTGCAATGTTTGGTTGCTAAGAATTTAAAGAAAAAAAAAAGGGAAAAACAAATAGGGAAAGTAAACAAGTTATTGCCACCAATTTAGGTTTTGGGTAACTGTAGAAAGAATTTAATCACCGAAATTCATAGTGATAAAGGCATTGAAAGTTTGTATTTGTAGCTAAGTTTTAATGTGGTTGCATGTGCTTCAGTTTATTATAGTAAATAAATTATTAGATGCTATCAGTTGAAGTTTCTAGCATATTTTTGTTGTTTTATTTTATTTTTTAAAATTTTTTCCCATCAACTTTTTTTGTTTAACTGTTTCTTGAATTCTTCTTTCCTTTTTTTGGTTTATTTATCTGTTTGCTAACCACATGTTTCGTTGTTTCAAAGTAAGGTATTCGTGCATATTTGTGTATGAGAAATGTCTCATCCCAAATTTCTCTTAGGCGAATGATTAAAGGTAACCATAGAGGAGAAATTCTCTTAGGTGATCATATAGGAGATATTATATAAAATTTTCTTACCTTTCATTATTTTTTGAAAACCAAACAAAACCCAAAGTAATTGTTACTAACAAGTTGTGATGAAATGTATATGTCCATTGTTACTATTAGGTTGTTACTGCCAATGATGTCATGATAATGCTAGCTGTTTGGTAGACCCAACTTAATGATGGCCGCACATGAGATTGCACAAGACCACTTCGATTATGAGTCGGGGGATGCGAACATAGTAGCTTTCTTTGTACCATCTTGATTCAAATATCCCAACAACAAATTAGTTGGGGAGAAATTGTGTTGCAAGTTTGTTGACAACGATTGAGGCAAGTTTCATTAAACAGCTGCAATCAGTGATGGTTGTTGTGAATTTACAGTAGATTACTGCCTTCGACAAAGTTGAAACTTTTATTGTTGTTTGTTAATAATTTTTGGTGGTATTAATATATTAAGAGCCATGAATTAGTAACCCAATTGTTAAGAGCATCTCCAACGGTAGTAGGCATTTTACCTATCTAAATATTACTATAAAGTATACATTTTATTTTACCTATCAACTGTTTTATGTTTTTACTCCAACCATGCTCTTTATTTTAGCTATTTATCCAAATACTATTAATTTTATAGAATGTCACGTCAACAACAAAGATGGAGGGAAATGATCCTAATGATTGAATACATTTTGCCTAGCGTTGAAGGCTAGCTACATGTAGCTAGTGAATATGAGTTAAGCCAAAATGCCTAATCATATGCCTAGTGCATTGGAATTGAAAAAAGTGAATCACACTAGGCATTTTAACTAACAAGTATTATATGCCTAGTGCATTGGAGATGCTCTAATGCAACCTGTGCGATTGTTCCTAAACCATGGGTCTCCAATTAATGCCTATGTTTGGTTATATTTGGGTGGTAGTGGACTGCTAAAGGAAGAGTTCTTGCACTTTTTTCTTTCTCTCTCTCTCTTTGCGCTCAAATAAATTGTGCACAATTTTAGTTTGGGTATCATTTTAGTTTTCCCTTATTTTGAAGTTGTCCCTTAGCAAGGATGCTTTTATTTTTAATTTTTGTGTTGATATGAAGTTTACACTTTAGAGTCATAAAGTTTGTTAATAATACCAAAATGTTTATGATCGAGTTACTTGTCGTACTTTAAATAGCTGATTAGGAAATGTTTATTTTTAAAATATACAATTAAACATATTTTCAAGTTTTTTTTTAAAAAAATATATTTTTTCAAAATTAACCAGACCTTGATTTATATTTTGACTTCAAATTTTTAGCAACAAATTGGATAAATTATATTTTAACCCAACAATTTTATATTTAATTATATTTTGATTTCATCATTATTTGCACCGTGCCTTTAGGCACGGGCACATGCTAGTGATATTACATTCCACTAATCACAAATATATATGTCCATATTATTCTACAAACACCCAACAATATGTCCCACGTTTCATTACCTTCCACCAATCACAATAGTAAAAGCATATGCCACATATAAAGAGATGAAGTTAACTTTTAAACTTTTAACATTTTTAATGACTATTTTACATTTGATTTAAATTATACATATCATTATTTATTTGCTTTGATTCTTTTATCTTTTTTTGGTTGAAGTGTAAAGTTTCATGCTTATATATTTTGTATCACACTTTTAAATATGAATATTCATATTAATACCTTTCATTTTATTTATTATAAATATAAATATAAACATTTACAATTTTCACACAAGAATTTTCAACTGGCAAAAGAAAAATACTATTTATTATCTCACTACTAGAAAAGGGAGTATTGGACATGGAACGTTTTGTGATGGTTTGAAAATCGTCGCAAAAAACATGTTTTTGCGACGGTAAACAACGTCGTCGTCAAGTAAAATTTTTTGCAATAGAAAATCCAAGATCATGGCAAAAAATAGTATCTTACGCGACGATTTGTCACCCGTCTTATTTTTTATTTTTTTTACGATTGTTTTTTCTTTTTCCAGATTCATAAATTTGTTCTTCAACTGTTTCAAACCATGCTTTTTTCCAATATATTTTTTCAATTTTTTTTTGCCAAAGACTTGTACCCATTTTGGTTCAACACAAGGAATGGGCAATTGCCTTTCAAATCTCATTGCAAATAAGCTGTAAGAAAATCCTTGTTGATTCACTATCCCAGGATGTTTTGTACAAAGGCTGTGTTTCATCAACACTGCTAGACCCTGCCCGGTCAATCACTTTGTTTCTAGAAAGGGAATGAGGAGAAGTATGTGTGGAAGCCATTATAACTAACCACGAAGACATGACAAGAAGAAGTAATTTATGGACCGAATTCTATAGAAGTAAAACTTAAATACCATTGAAGAATATGAACAATTGGTCCTCCCGGAAACATAGTTGCGAACAAGGTATAACCATTGAACAGTAATTGAAAGGAAGGTAAAACTGACCAACACATCAACAATACAAATACATAACAAATTCAAGTCATTGCACAATAATATTCATTAATGTAGCACCGAAGTAATCACAAAAACCATATGACAAATTAAAGTCATTACATGCAAAGGTTTCAACGGTCATGCATGCAAAACGCCAAGCACATTTATATATGTAACAACAAAATGACTACGACAATGCACAACACAGCGAGTGTTGAATGTATATGACATTATCCCGCAAGTGCATGATAATGTCGTTAGTGGAGGACGCGTAGTCCGTGGTCTGTCTCGTTGGTTCTTCGCACCAACCAATCCAACTCAAACAGGGTTGACGACTGAAAACGACAAATTTATTAGTCAAATGGTCCAGACATAATCAAAATTATGACCGCAAAATGAATTGGTTACTCACCACGAGACGGGGACAAGCATAGTAAGGACACCTTGGATTTTTGTTAGATCTCGAGATCTTCACAACACATTGACCGTAGCCACAAGCACACATTCGACGTGGCCATGTAGTAGACGTTGTAGTTGACGAAAAAGAAGCCATGCTTTGGTTTTGGACCGTGTCAATGTCTACAACTACACAAGTGGTAAGGAAGGATTCGAAAGTTTGTGTCCATTGCCAGATGCTATGTTCTGTTTGGTATAGCAAATAGTAATTGTTAATATTAATGCAATTCGTAATATGGAGAATCGGTTTGGTATGCCATCCATTTTTGAGACGAAAAATTTAATGGCAAGCACATTTGTTTCGACACGCAACGAAAGTACAACCATAACAACCGCCACCACTAATACAATTATTTACACATTAATTTTAAGATTATAACCCAATGTAAGAAAATATTTTCTAAAAAATAGTTTTAAAAATAATTTTAACCAAAACAAAGAAGCTTTAATGGTGGTGTTTGTTTGGGTTTTTTTGAGCCAACTTATAGCTTCTAACTTTGGAAAAGCTATTTTGGACTGTTTGATTAAACTTATTTCAAACAGCTTCTGATTCTAACTTATTTTAACTCAAAAAGCTAATTCTGAGAAGCTGCTCACCCCTTACTTCTGATTATCAGCTTCTGCTGTGGACATGTTAATTTACGATTATACTCTTAGATTTTTTTTATTTTTTATTTTTTAAAAAATAAAAAAAGACCTAAATGGACTATAGATTATTATTTTATTTTTTTTATGAGAAATGTAAACAAGTAGTGAATAACAAAAAATAAAAATTAATTGAAAAAATTACTTCACAACTTATTTAACAAACACTACTTAGCAACTTAAATCTATAATCTAACAGCTATACCAAACAGATTAACAGCTTCTGATTAAAGTCATAACCTATAATCTGTTAAGTTATAGTCTATAATTTGTTTTAACAGTTACACCAAACGGGGTCAATGTCACAAAATAGTAGAAAAGTCACACAATCTAATCTACTCCAATGAAATCTTTCATATGCATGTCATATACTTCAATCAACCAATAATTCTAAAAAGTAGAAACACAAATGTGAAACAAAAGTAGGTCTTATATGATGTAGGGTTTCTATTTGAAATCTATCCTTCTGTCCTACATGTGTTTCATTCTGTAAAATATTTATGTCTTCTTAGTACTGTTTGTATCATAAGACGCATAACTTGTTTTGTCAATCATATGCTTAGTAGTATGCCCAATCCCATTGGTCCAACTTTTGCAATAGTAGCCCAAGTTCTGTACGCTGCATTTCCAACCCAATGGGCCTTTTAATTAGGCAGTATTTGATCGATAATGTTAGGAATTATTAAAAAAAAAATACCATGAAAAGCTTTCATGAAATTTTTTTATTATTGGATTAGTTTGTACTGTTTTATTATATGTTATACAATCACCCTTAGATTAATTTCATTAAACTTTTCATGATATTTATTTTATAATATGTAGCATTACTCGTGTTTGCTTCATGGATTTATCTAAGCAGTTTTCACCTTTTATTTCTTTCTTTTTCTTTTGTAAATCTCTACTCTAATTCATAAATCAAATACAACGTAAGTGTCACGCAACATTCCAAAGTAAAAAAAGCCTAGCTAATGATAATGATTAGGCAGTTGAATGAAACAATTAGTCATTTGGTGCAAGCTATGGTAAGCTATAAATTGATAATCATCAAATAGAAATTAAAATGGTATTTGAAAAAGTTGAAAATTGAATGAAAATTAGTATTAAAAATTGAATATCGAATTTTTTAAGCTGAAAAACTGTTTGATAAAAATTCTAAGTGTTGAACAAAAAATAAATTGTTTGATATGTATAAGATAAAATTTGAAATTTATTATTTTCAAATTGTATATTTCAATTTTTATATTGTGATGGTGGAGGCGGTGATAGTGGTGGTGGTGATGGTAGTAGTGGTGGTGGTGGTGGTGGTGGTTGTGGTAGTGGTAGTGGTAGCTATGGTAGTGGGGGTAAAATGATAGTGGTACTTATGGTAACAATAACAATGGTGATGGAGGTGATGGTAGTTGTAGTCGTTGTGGTAGCATAATAGTGGTGGTTAGGGTTGGACATATGGTTATCTGACACGCAAAAACCACCGAAACCGAACCGTCTGCACCTATTTGGGCGGTTTTGCATAATCGTTACGATCGAACGCGGGTTAGGATTTTCCTATTTTGGGAATTGCGAGCAGGTCACTGGTTTTACCCGTATCCGCACTCACCCATCCACATCTGTATACATTGTTTAGTTTATACCTTTTCTACAAAATGAATATGAGTCAATTGACTAATTATGGCCTATGCTTATGATCTGTTTCCTTCAAGAATTAAATTGGATAGATAGGCTGTAATTTATTTGAGATAAATCATTTGGAAAATAACAATTTCATGATAACAAATATGTGATTTTATGGCCCAAAATAATATTTAAAAAATGGGGGGGGGAAGGCCCAAAAAGAATATTTTAAAAATCGGGAAAAACAAGCCCAAAAATAATTTTTTAAAAGAAAAAGCTTGTTACTCAAAAAACAACCTAAGAGGAGGGGTGAATTAGGTTTTTATAATTAAAATTAATAATACCCTAATAAAAATTATGAATAGCACAATAGATAAATATAATTAATGAAATAAAAATAATTAAAACAAGTGTCTTAACAACTATGTTAGTTAATGATTTTAGCACAGTAAAAATGTGAAATATAGCTATGGCAATTTAAAATAAAAAAAAAGATAAGGGAGAGAGGCAAATAAATTTATAGTGGTTCGGCTTCAACTCGGCCTACGTCCACTCCTCAAGCTTCACTTGAGATTTTCCACTATACTCTAGCTTCACATGGTGCTAGCAACCTTTTCATAGATGGAGCAATCCTCCACAGATTTTACACTGACTTTCTAAGTCAAGAACACTGAGTGTACTACACTCTTACAAGGTTGAAAAGAATGTGTTTTTGCTTTCACAGAAAGCTACAAGAATTATCTCTCAAAGAGAGATATAAAAATGAAGCTTTGATTTTTCTATAAACCTCACACATAAAAGATGGGCTTAAAGCTATAAGGATCAGTGTATAATTTATGAGAATAGATGTGAGTGATTATAGATCAAAGAATATTTTCAGGTTTTTGTAACTTGTTTACATTAGAGGCTTTGGTATATATAATGAAAATTATAGCCGTTTATAGCCGTTGTAGTCATTTGAATTTATAGTCGTTTATAGCCGTTGTATTCATTTGAATTTATAGCCGTTTATAGCCATTGTACTTCCATCATTACTAATTTGAATACCTTCCACTCCATCATTACAAATTTGAATATTTTCCACTTGAACCTTTTGAACCTTTTGGCCTGCTGCTGTGCTGGGCTGTTTGAACCTTTGTTCTGGGCTGTTTGAACTCCTGATTTAATCAAATATTAAATACATTCTAACAA
Organism: Camellia sinensis; assembly: GCF_055761805.1. NCBI lineage: Eukaryota > Viridiplantae > Streptophyta > Magnoliopsida > Ericales > Theaceae > Camellia > Camellia sinensis. The sequence continues at coordinate 93,838,787 of NC_138965.1, forward strand.
CATTTAGGATAAAAGTTTAGGTGAGAAATAATGGGACAAAATAAATTTTGATTTTATTACAACATAAAATCATCAAAATAAATTTCGATTCTATTTTTCTCTTTCAAATAAATCATCAAAATAAATTTTGATTCTATTTTTCTCTTCCAAATAAATTAAAACATAATTAAATAAATTATCAAAATAAATAAGTTTAACAAAGCTCAATCCGCAAACTGCTCGCAAGCTTCTGCACATTTACGAATCTTATCTGCACAAACCGTAATTTGTACTGTAGGCGATTGCAGGTTCAATTTTTCTCAAACCACAGACATGTGGACGAGTCTAAATCTTAAACCTAACCCTCAAAAACCGATCTACAAGCACCCCTAGTGGTGGTAGTGACATGGTGGTGGTGGTAGTGACATTAATGTTTAATTTTTTGTATTTTTTTATTTGTTTTATTATTTTATATAAAAATAATTTAACAATTCTTACACTAACAACTATTATCAAAACAAACACAATTTTACTTAATCCTCTCACTATCATTCCCCTCACTAACAATCTCCTCACTATTAATCCTCTCACTATGAATTCCCCATATTCTATCTCTGAAAACAAATGAGGCCTAAGAGTGGAACCCAAAACCTCCTCTCACTGGAGACTTTGTGGCCAAAGGGATAGCCAATTAAAAAACTTAATCATAGTTAACACGTAGATCAAATTTTTTATGAGAAAATTGTTGAAAAGTTCATTCTAGCAATTGTCTAAGTTATTAGGTTTAGTGGATTTTTTTGTCAATGAGAAATTCATTCTTTGTGAAATAATTTGATGAGAAGCCTTTTTATTTGTTTTGAAAAACATTTTGTTTTCAATTTTTCCCTTAATTTATCCGTTAGGTTTTTTTATCTATTAACTTTTATTGACTATCTATTCAAATTTTTTTCCTATCTGTTCAAAAAAATTTCTCTGTTCAAAAGTTTTCCCTATCTGTTCAATTTTTTTTTCCTTCCTGTTCAATTTTTTTACCTTATCTAATTAATTTTTTAATCTTTTTAATTCAAATTTCCCTTATCTGTTTAAATATTTATCCAACTAAAATTTTATCTATCTAAATTTATTATTTGTTCAATTTATTATTTTATTTTTTCTACCAGTTAAATACCAAACAAACCAAATCCTATCTGTTGAATTATTTTTTATCTGTTCAAACCTTTTCTTCTCTCTACCCTCGCTCTCCCCCTATCTGTTGCAATCTATTTCCTCCCCCTTGTCATCATCAACAACAACAACAATAGCAACAGATAATAAAGAAGAAGAAAAATTCAGAGAGAAATTTTTGAGCATATCTGTTTGTTGTATCTGTTGATGAACAACAACAACAATCATCCACAACTACAAATAAATAAATAAATAAATAAAAAATATGTTCAACAAATGCTTTGAACCTCTGCATCTCTTCTAGAGAGAAAAGTATTATATACAAGTTCATAGTAAATCAAGTGAACAATTTGGAAACAAATCACATCACAGCACACCAAATTCATCATCCCCAAGGATGCCACCAACTAGTATTCATGTTACTTGTGCATTAGTTTATGAGAAAACATCAACAGGAGGAAAGCTATGATTACAACTGGGCACCCATTTTTGTTAGGGCATATATATATATATATATATATCTCAAAATCAATATCCATATATAAACACAAATCTATTCATATATATATATTTCTCAAAATCATATTTATATATATAAACATATATATATTTCTCAGATCTGAATCCATAAATATAAATTGATCAAGATTTTTTCAAAAAACACCATAGATCTATTAAAAAAAAATCACAAATATATTTGAAGCTTCGGACGTAATCGATCTGCGATCTGTGAAGTAGATCTGGACGAGGGTGATGATGAATCTGGTGAAACCCTTGCTTCAAAGGCTTGCCGACGACCATGGAGGTGGAATCGGAGTGATGGAATGAGGCGGCGATGGTCGTACCAAAGTCGCTGATGTGACTGGACCGAATGAAGGACCGATTCAGGGGACGCGGCGGCGGAGGTGGAAGAGGTAGAGGAGGTGGTGAGTATGGGTTTAACGACGGTCGGAGTGTACGCAGTGGCGATGGAGGTGGTTACGGCGGCGATGGCGGCGGTTACAGAGGAGGTGAAGATGGTGCTCAGATCTGCGTGGTAGGGGTGGTGAGAGAGAGAGCAGCGGAATGATACTTGGGTAGTTTGGTCTAGCTTATTGTTATTTTAAAGTGTGGATAATTAGATAATAAAAAAAAAAAAAAAAAGGTGATGATTGAGATCCCCAATCACTACCTCATAAACACGTGGCGGGTGGTGATTGGAGGAGAAAGAATAAAGAAAGAAAAATTAGCTAATCAGGTGAAGAGAGGGTTAAGGGGTGAAAAAAAAAGGGGTTCCCAAGTCATTCATTTTTTCATTCAAAAATTAATTCGATTCAAAAATTAATTTTTTCATTTTATTACATTTGTATTTTAAAAAAATAGACGATAAATACACTTTTGAAATAAACCATTCATTTTTTTAGAGACAAATATAATAAAATAAAAATGTTACGATTATTAGATCATCCTAATTTTTTCCATATATATTATACATTACAAACCCTATAAAATAAACAGTTTGGATTATCGATACAAGACGTGTGTTAGGCCTTATGGGCCCCTCAAGTTCTGTCATGTTGAGATCTCAACATAAGAGAAGCTCAACCATTTGTTTAGAATTAGGCTTCTCTCATGTTGAGATCTCAACATGATAGAACTTGAGGGGCCTCTAGGGCCCACCATGTGTCCGATCTCGATGATCTGAACCATTTATTTTGTAAGGCCTGCAATTTATATTATCTATGAAGAAAATTAGTTCGATACGATAATCATAATATTTTCATTTTATTGCATTTGTGTTCAAAAAAATAGACGACAAATACACTTTCGAAATAGGCTATTCATTTTTTTAGAGACAAATGTGATAAAATAAAAATTTTACGATTATTAGATCGTCCTAAATTTTTTCATGTATATTATACATTGCGGACCCTATAAAATAAATGGTTTGGATTATCAACACAAGACCTGTGTTAAGCCTTATGGGCCCCTCAAGTTATGTTATGTTGAGATTTCAATATGAGAGAAGCTTGACCCTTTTGTTTTATATAAATTCTTTCCTCACATTTGAAAAATTACATTTTTCTCCCTGAGATTTGTAATCTTATTACAAATTACTCACCAAATTGCTGATGTCATGCCTTAAAATTTTCTAAATGACCATTTTGTCCATTTTCCTACAATTTTTTCTTCATATCATTATGATTACATTGTATAACTTTTCATCATTAAATTCTAACTGAAAATGTTCTTATTGAGTGATGATATATATACAAACATAAATTTTATATAGAATTTTCAAATACAATGATATAGTTTAATGGTGACCTTTCACTTTAAAACAAAATACCTATAAACATGATTTATATTTACAATAATATCACTATCACAATATTTTAAAGATATTTTTATATGAATTTGTATATATGAATACAATTTTTTATTTTTATTTCTACCATTATATCTAAATTAGATCAATTTAATCTAGATATATTTAAAAAGTATAAAATTTGTACAAAAAATTTTAAAAAAATTTGTTGAATACAACAAAATAAGATAATGTATTGAATTTTTGTATTTTTTTGTATTTGGTGAATTTAAAAAAAAAATCACAAAATATTATATTTATTAAGTATATCTAGATTAGGTGTATATAAAAATTTTTAAAAAAAATTGCTTAAAATATTAAAAAATTTGAATAAAAATTTAAAAAAAAAACACAAAAGTTAAAAAAACTCAACTTTTTGTGTAAGTTAAATCAAAGAAGATAATTGTTATTGTAACGCCCTGAAAATTGGGTAGGGTATATCTATTTATACTGCAAAACCCACCTGATAGACAAACACATATATATAGCTAACTATTCTATACATCCATTTCCATTAAATCCCAAATGCCAAACACATGCTATTCACATCTCAATGCCCCAGTTCTAATCCCAAGCATACATTTTACAACAAATATGAAATGGAAACCGAACAGATAATAAGTGCCCTACAAGCTTACAAATTTATCTAAGAACATTATTGGTTACACAAAATGGAGTTTCAACTCAACGCAAATACAACCCTGGGCTTACATTCAACAAATAACAATAAAACAAAAATGAAGCCTTAGCTTCGAGCCCTCCCAAGTCAATGCCTTGGCGGAAAAGCATAATACCTGTACCTGAAATGGTTTCCCTTATAAGGTGAGCCACAGCCCAGTAGAGATATACTACACAACATATGAACCATGACAAGACTAAAGAGGAGTATGCTCATGCCATGCTCATAATAAAACAATTTATCTCTCTTTTTATAAAGCATACAATGTTGAGATGCAACAACATATATTAAAACCATTTCTATTTTAAACCATATCTGTTACATAAATACAGGTTCTGTGAATCTCTAGGTGAGTGCCTGCAAGTAGGCCCTAATGCACTATCACTGTCATTTTTACCAGTAAACTAGAAGGCTCGACACCTAACCACGCGGTTCCGCATCCCCTACCCAGATTCACCATGTATTCATCTTTTCGCAAATAGATATATTTCCAAACATTTCTAAAAAATAGATACATCTCCAATGAAATGAATGTAATGCAATGTCCAATGTAACAAATGAGGAGTGTGGTTTAATTTACCTAAGTCTCGTGCATTTCTACAACAATCATGACTATCCTCCACCGATAGCCCTTACAAATATTTCTAAACAGATATTTAAACAATTAAATTTCAAAAATTTCGATAAATACAATCTATTCCACATCTCATCAAATATGAACAACTATACTAGTTTACATATCACAATCACATCCGGTATCCTCTCAAGGTTCATTTCTAACCGTGTCGGTTTTATTCCAACAGATACATTAAGCAAAATAATACCGTTAATGCCCAAGAAAACATCATTTTCTTTCCAAACTCATTCTCCAAGCATTATTCAACTATGATATCCTATTTTGATCAAAAACCCCAAAAGTTAAACGTAATTCCTTTGTTTTCTTTAAAAATACTCTTTTGGTCGCAAAATAGTAAAAAATTCAAAAAAACCGATCGAATCACAGTCTGTTTTTGTTCAAATTTAAAACATATCTCTTTCATAACCTTACAAACATATTCCAAGTTTACACTTTTGCAATTTGGGCATTAACTCTTTATTTTTCTCAAAATTTCTCTTTTAAGCAATTAAATCACAATTTTTTTTAAAATTCTAATTAAATTATATACAACTCTAAGTTCCATATAATTAAGTAAAAGTACATAAATAAGTATAGGAAAAATCCCTACCTCAAGCTAAGAAGCTTTCAAATTTTGCGGCAACAGAAATTAAATTTTTTTGGAGCCAAACGACGCCTTTTCCGCCCTTGTTGGACCAGCTAACAAAGAAGTCCCAGAATCTGCAATTGCAGAACAACCAGTACCACTGTACCCAGTTGGTTTACTACCAATGAGAATGTCACCCATATCGAACTGCCAATAACCTTTTCGCGTCACGAGGACATATGTGTGCTTACCCTTGTAGTGATTTAGATCAACCCCACCGAACACAAGTTCGCCCCCTACTTCTTCTTTTGTATTTTGGTTAAGCCAAAATGAAAATGCTGGCTCACTAACAAGACTTTGTTTCACCATGTTGTACCACATTGGGACAGAATCTCCAACTGAGATCTCCCGGAATCCAAGACCAAGAATACCTTTAAACTTGGCAACCAAAAACATGATATTGGGTTCTCTGGTTGCCTCAATAAATTCCTGATTCTTCACAACTAGGTCACCAAGTTGGACGTGGTCTTCATTGAAAAATCCAGATATAGCCCCACTACCATAGTGAATTTCAGTAGATTTCCCATTCTTGTTGTAGGTACTTGATTGGTTTGACTTGTACTTCGAATGGAAAAAACACGGAACCAACAAATAGCACTTTGATGAAGGCCACAAATTAGAGCTGCCAATGTCAAAGGTTACAGTAAATTTTTGTGGGGGAGTACCAATACCAATCTCACCAAAGTACTGAGCATCCATGTAATTTTTTTGTGCTACGATATCAATTTCCCCAGCTTCACCCAGATTACCATGGTGATTATACTTATTAGTAGAAACTTTTAGCACTTCCCATTCCTTTTTATTCTTCAACTTTTATTTTTAGCTACGAAATGTCTTAGTCGGCAAATATTTAATTTTCTTTTGACTACAAAACTTTTAGTCGCCAAATGTTTGAATTTTTTTTTTTGCTACAACTTTTAGTCATAAAAACATGACATTACGTTTTATTGCAAATATTATAATTTATCCGTAACCTGTCTATATTCCATGTAACCTGTAATACATATATAAATAAAATGATACATATACTATCAATCATTCCACAATCTACATCCGTATACAAAAAATAAATAATTTTAACTGTCAAATACAAACCAACTATTGTCCAAACTAAAATAATAATTCCATATAAAATATAGAATCATACAAAAATCAAAGCCCTCCGTATACAAAAATTACATTTACTACCATATGAAATGACCATTTGGCATGGTACAAATTACCATCGTAATCTGTACCATGACAAAAGGTGATGTATGTACCCAGACAAAAGTACATCTATTTACCACGACAAAAACTCATATATATGTACAGTGACAGAAGGTGATCTATGTACCATGCCAGTAATTATCTTTTGGTTGCCAAAAGTTTTATGTATTAGTAATAGTGAACTACACAAAAGCCGGGGATGACAAAAGTATTATATTAGTTCTATAAAAAAGTGAAATTTCTTCTCCATACACCAAAATGGATTATCCACAAGTCCATGCAACAAAGTCATCTACAAAAAAACAATAAAAAACTTTAGTAATTGGACCCAAAAATGCCCAACTTCATGAATGAATTTGGCAACAAGTGACAAATAACATATCAAAGAAGCAACCTTCCATGATGAATCAATTATCAGTCTTTCTAAAGTTTTTTGTTATAAGGAACATTGTTAAATGCAGAACAATCATTACTAAATCTATCATTACTGTCATAAAGCTAATGTAACAATCTTCTATTTGTATACAACATCTATCCAAATTCTGTGGCTAAACCAATATCAAAGCCCAATGTGAATAGAAAGTATTCTTTTTACCAATTTCCTCATTAATTGTTTGCAAAAGGCACTTGAATCATTAGATTAGATATAAAACTATCCCTACTTATTAATGTCTGTCAGTGCCATTTCATTCAGGATATTAGAACATGTGAGAAAAATAATAACAAAAATAAAGTTCAATTACAAAAGGAAATATGTAGAAATGTATGTTGAGACACCTATAAATGGTTCATCAAAGAAAGAATACTTAATATCTCATGAAGCACATGGCCTCACAAACAACATTAAGAGTTTGATACTTGTATCAAAGCTTAAATATAATATAACACACTTGTGTACATGCAAAAATTAATATAATATAACAAGGCATAAAATGAGTTAATATTGGATTCTGAATATTTTTCCCTTAATTTTCCATTACTCTACATCTCCAATAAATAATTATATTCACTATACACTTCCAACCACAAAAAATCTCAGAACAGATGCTCAGAAAATCTTAACTAACAATACTTGAATATAGTGTCATTCCAGTTTGAGAAAAGACAATTAAAGTGGAAAAGAATAACAATAGTTGGATGATCTATCATGGCAACAACAATAACTAACAAAATGCAGAACCAATCATGTATTGATCTATCATGGCAATAACAAATACTAACAAAATGCAGAACTCACATACCAAGCTCCTGCAAGTTCACATCCGGAGCAAGAAAAAAATTTTCTTTCATCTTATTTGTACGAATCTGAAGAACAATGGGCACTTCAACAAAACGCCCTTTTTTGAGTAAGTTTAAGGTGTATTTGGCTCTAACTCCCAACCTACAGATCCGGATTACATTCCGTCAGTTCTCACAAGTCCTATTTGTCATATGAAAACTGTCCGTGAGAGTCACACGGTCGTTCGGGGGCTGTTTTGAATTTTCGCCCCCGAAACGCCCTTTTTTGAGTAAATTTATGGCATATTCGGCTCTAACTCCTAACCTACGGGTCTGAATTACATTCCGTCAGTTGTCACAAATCCTATTTGTCATGGGGAAGTTGCCCGTGAGAGTCACATGGTGGTTCGGGGTCTATTTTGAATTTTCACCTCCGAAACGCCCCATTTTCAAGTAAGTTTAAGGTGTATTCGGCTTTAACTCCCAACCTACGGGTCCGAATTACATTCCGTCAGTTGTAGGTCCGAACTGCATTCCGTCAGCTGTCACAAGTCCTATTTGTCACGGGTAAACTGCCCGTGAGAGTCACACGATGGTTCAGGGGCTGTTTTGAATTTTCGCCCCCAAAACGCCTATTTTTTGAGTAAGTTTAAGGCGTATTCGGCTCTAACTCCAAGCCTATGAGTCTGAATTACATTCCGTCAGTAGTCACAAGTTCTATTTGTCGTAGGGAAGCTGCCCGTGAGAGTCACACGGCGGTTCGGGGGCTGTTTTGAATTTTTGCCCCCGAAACGCCCTTTTTCAAGTAAGTTTAAGGCGTATTCGGCTCTAACTCCTAGCCTATGAGTCTGAATTACATTCCGTCAGTAGTCACAAGTTCTATTTGTCGTAGGGAAGCTGCCCGTGAGAGTCACACGGCGGTTCGGGGGCTGTTTTGAATTTTTGCCCCCGAAACGCCATTTTTCAAGTAAGTTTAAAGCATATTCGGCTCTAACTCCCAACTTACGGGTCCGAATTACATTCCGTCAGTTGTCACAAGTCCTATTTGTCATGGGAAAACTGTTTGTTGGAGCCACGCGGTGGTTCGGTGGCTGTTTTGAATTTTCGCCCCCGAAACACCCCTTTTCGAGTAAGTTTAAGGCGTATTCAGCTCTAACTCCAACCTACGGGTTCGAATTACATTCCGTCAGTTGTCACAAGTCCTACTTGTCATGGGAAAACTGTCTGTGAGAGCCACACGGTGGTTTGGGGGCTGTTTTGAATTTTCGCCCCCGAAACGCCCTTTTTCGACTAAGTTTTGGACGTATTCAACTCTAACTCCCAACCTACGGGTCCGAATTACATTCCGTCAGTTGTCACAAGTCGTATTTGTCATGGGTTATAGCGATCCCGGTATTCCCTGTTGTTGTATATCTATAATCTAGACTCAGTTCCGTAGATTCGTTGTTGTCTTATCCTCATTTCTATCCCTTACTCTTTGTTTTAGAGTTTTGGGTTGTGTTGGGCAAGTTGGGAATTAGTTGGTTGTGTTTTAAAGCTTTGAAAATTTTGCCCAGGTTTTGGTCTCTCCGCTCGAGCGGCGGTTTTACGCTCGAGCGGGCTTTTGTTGCTGCCTTTCCGCTCGAGCGGCAGTTTGGACGCTCGAGCGTGATTTTCCATCTCCCAGTACTTTACTCTGCAGTTAGGCCGCTCGAGCGGTAGTTTTTACGCTCGAGTGTGATCCTTTGATTTTTGTCCATACGCTCGAGCGGGGAGTTTTACGCTCGAGCGGAGAGTAGACTGCAAAACTTCTGGAAGTGTGCAATCAGCACTCGAGCGGCTCTTTTCACGCTCGAGCGGGGTTTTCTACGCTCGAGCGTAGAGTCGACTACATCAGTCCGTGATTTCACTTTTTGGATCACTTTTTGACCTACTTTTCCTCTCTTAACTTTTAAAAACCGCCCCTTGAGAGTTTCTCTCTCTACTCTTACCTTCTCTCTAAGTTTTGATCTATTCCCGGTGGTCTTCTACCCTAGTTCCTTTGGAAGAAAGGTAGAGCTTCGCGAGAGCTTTGTTTTAATCTGAGAAACTTGGGATTTGGAGCACATGGGTCTTTGGACTTCATCTCCGTCTTCTCTATTCGAGGTAGGGATTCTCCTTGTTCTTTTTCAATACTTCGTCTATAGATAGACATGTGGTAATTTTGTATTGCATAAAAATCATATCCATGTTGGATTTGTTTGAAATCATGGGAAGGAACCTAGGGTTGGGTATTTGAAAATGGTTATGTTATCATTGAGAGTTGTTTCGGGCTAATTGGAGTGTAAATTAGCATGTTGTAGTTGATAAAGGAAAAAGACCTAAATCATATTTTGATTGATAAATTAAAATGGAGAATAATGAACCTAAATTGTAACTCTCTATTGTTGATGTGAGTGGGTGAAGGTGTTAATGCCTAAGGGGTTAACTTTGGCTTTGAATTGGGTTTGAAATGTATGTAGTGTACTAATGTGAGTTATGGCTTCCTTATTGGTAGAAATCGTTTTTTGTAAAATAAAAGGGATGGGTTTGGTTTTGTGACAACTAAAGAGACGGAGTTGGTTTTGTTTAAACAAAGAGGGAAGTGGAACTTGTTTTGTGAAATGGGAAAAGTGTTTTGAAATACGTATGAAAATTGGATTATGGTTTCATGAGTGTTGAACACACACGTGTGGAATTGTATCTTGAACTACCATGTTAATGTTGTTGTCGGGTTTGTGGTCTCATAGTAATTGAGTCTTTAATAGGTGTACTAAATATTTGCATCTAGAGGTTTTATCCTTGGTCATCGGTGGAGGATGACGTGGTTGTGTTGAATTGCTGTGTATGTAATACACCATTGTTGATTGAACATTATATGTAATGAAATGCTGAATTATATTATATTTGTTACTGGTTTGGGAGAAGAAAGGGGTTGTACTCCAGTGTCTGTGAGAAGATAGGGGATGGACTCCACACACTTATGTGTTCAGCGCTTATAATCAAAGGTATCATACCCTTCCAGCTAGCGCCTGGAGAACTGACGCGCTGATAATCTAAGGTACCATACCCTTCCAGCTAGCGCCTGGTAAACTGGTAGATTGTGGTGAGAAGTGTATCTTTGGCTTACTACGCATATAGTTAGTAGTGCAGTGTTGTTTTGTTATTGTTTCAGTGTATCTGGAAACATTGTGGATTGTATTTGTTACAGTGTTGGAGGGACGAGTTGACTCATTGATTGATTTTATGTATGTAGTTGAGTTGTTATCTTTTTTATAGAGGTGTGCATGGATAATTATGATATAATTGGAATTGCATTGAAATGCCAAATATGTTTTGAAATGGCACATTTGTTGTGTGTGTGTGGCAAATGGAAGAGTAATGGGCTTAGTGAATCTATGTTTCTAAGTAGTTGTTAATGTTATAAAAGATTGGGAACGGGGGTTAATGAAAGGAAAAAGGGAGGATAAATCGCTTATAGCGGTGAATTAAATGATTGTTTCCAAGAAAAGTTCATATATATATTTATATATATATTTTGTATAAACTGTCACATTATTATTCTAGTATGAGAATGGGTGTTCATGATCATAGCTATCTGTAATGCTGTTATTGTTAAGGAGCATGTTGAGTTCCCTACTGGACTATATGTTCATCCCACGTTGTTGAATCTTTTTCAGGTGTTTAGCAGGGTGTGCTACAAGATTGGATCTTCTTATATGTTGGCCACGGGGCCTTAGTTATGTTGGCGGAATGCCATTGTTGTAAAGGGTTACACCCTTCTTCTTGTACTTTTAATGATGTAAGCCCAAGGGCAATTTATTAAGTTAGTTCATGCAATGTTTACTTTGCATACGAATGAGGGTATTGTTAATCATTTCTACGGATTGAATGTATGAGTTTATTTCCGCATGTTATCTCTGAAATTGGATTAAGTTAAGAATTTGGTAATGACTCCGAGTAATAAAAAGTGGGGCGTGACAGGAAAGCTGCCCGTGAGAGTCACACGGTGGTTCGAGGGCTGTTTTGAATTTTCGCCCCCGAAACGCCCTTTTTCGACTAAGTTTTGGGCGTATTCGGCTCTAACTACCAACCAATGGGTCCGAATTATATTTCGTCAGTTGTCACAAGTTGTATTTGTCATGGGGAAACTATCCGTGAGAGCCACACGGTGGTTCGGGAGTTGTTTTGAATTTTTGCCCCTGAAACGCCATTTTTGGAGTAAGTTTTGGGCGTATTCGACTCTAACTCCCAACCTACGGGTCTGAATTACATTCCGTCAGTTGTCACAAGTCATATTTGTCATGCGGAAACTGTCCGTGAGAGCCACATGGTGGTTCGGGGGCTGTTTTGTGTTTTCGCCCCCGAAACGCCCTTTTCTGAGTAAGTTTTGGGCGTATTCGGCTCTAACTCCCAACCTACGGGTCCGAATTACATTCCGTCAATTGTCACAAGCTCTATTTGTCATGGGGAAGCTGCCCGTGAGAGTCACACGGTGGTTCGCGGGCTGTTTTGAATTTTCGCCCCCGAAACGCCCTTTTTCGACTACGTTTTGGGTGTATTCGACTCTAACTCCCAATCTACGGGTCCGAATTACATTCCGTCAGTTGTCACAAGTCGTATTTATCATGGGAAAGCTGCCCGTGAGAGTCACACGGTGGTTCGGGAGCTATTTTGAATTTTCGTCCCCGAAACGCCATTTTTCAACTAAGTTTTGGTGTACTAAGTGGGAGTGTTTGTAACACTTGTATTTTTTGAAATTATGATATTGATCTGTTAATCATGTGCTTTTGTTGTGTCCATCAATTTGGACATAATGCGGTCTAGTTCAGTGGATTGGTGGGGTATTCAATGGGTTGTGCCTGGGTCAATTGAGTGGCTTCTAAATTTGTGGGCTGGGTTTAAGTTTAAGAAGTTCAAATGGCTGATATGGAAAACTATACCAATGGCTTTACTGCTGTCCATCAGATTATATTTCCTGCAATGTGAGTATCGAAGCAGCTCTGAAATGCATTATTGTTGGGACTGTTACACAGTTGATTGGGTGTTTAGTGCTTTTATTATTTGTACTCCCTTGTGTAGAATCCATGCAGAGTCAGCATCGCGGATGGTTCTGGGTGGGAGTTTATGGGTGGCTGCTCTGTTTTGCATTGTTGCTGGGATTGAATTAGCTGATCTGTTTTGCACTCTTGTTGGGGTTAAATGGCTGCTATCTTTGAGTTGTTGGGGCTGCTGCATTGGTTTTTCGTTTTTTGTTTTCTATGTTGCTCTTTCCTTGTTTAGTTGGTTTCTTTGAGTTGCACTATTGAGAGGGTATAGGAGAAGTGAATCTGTTGAGTACATAAAGTAGATACATATTGTATCACTGACATTTGTTGTACAAAATGGTCCTCTTATTTTATCAAAATGATTGGAAATTTACAAATGGTGTCATGTAATAATAAGATGGTGGTGACCTTACAGCTGTCAAAAGGGGTTAAATTTGTGAATTCCAAAAAGAAGCTATTCAATAAAAAGATTCAAAATTTTAAGAGTGGTTATGAGGAATCTACTTGGTATTTCAAAGTTTTTTTGGTAAACAGCTATATGTAACAGAAACTTCTTAGGGGCCCTGCTGGTCCCCCCTGGCTCTGCCCCTGAGGCATACAACAATACGATGGCCGATGGGATGATCACATCACACCACAATATTGTTGGAACCCCTTGTACCTTATCACTTTGCAGAAGGTTCTAAACTTTGGAAAAATTGTGACCTATTATATAGAGACATCAAGAGATCTATATAAGGGTGACTTGGATGACCCTTTTCAGTCAATTTAAAATTATCCACTCATGAATGTCTCAGTGCTCACTGAGGGAGAATTTGGGGGAGACAGAGAGAGAAAGAGAATCATTCTACATGAAAGAATATCAAATACTAGGAAACAATTTGAAATTCATAGGACTTCCAAAAACTAAAGTAAATTTCAAATTTCTATAAGTTCGTAGAGGTAGACATAACTTTTGGACAATAAACACACAATTCATAACTTCGGGGACTGTTATGAATTTTCGCCCCCGGAAAGCTCTTTTTCGAGTAAGTTTAAGGCGTATTCGGCTCTAACTCTCTACCTACGGGTCTAAATGACGTTCCGTCAGTTGTCATAAGTCCTATTTGTCATGGGAAAACTGTCCGTGTGAGCCACAGTTTTGAATTTTCACCCCCCGAAACGCCCTTTTCCGACTAAGTTTTGGCGTATTTGGCTATAACTCTCTACCTACGGGTCCGAATTACATTCCGTCAGTTGTCACAAGTCCTATTTGTGATGGGGAAGCTGTCCGTGTCAGGCACACGGTTGTTCGAGTGCTGTTTTCAATTTTTGCCCCCGAAACGCCCTTTTTAAGGGAATTTTCTATGACTTATCCTGACAGTGAGCTCAATGGATATGCAAATAATAGATAGTATTACAACAATATAACATCACATCATTGGTGTATTGGTGCCAAACAAAAGAATCTCCATTTGTCTATTGTTCCAGCTAGAAAGTAGCCATACTCAATAATATTTGGCACATTAAATTTGTATTGTCATAGAGAGCAACTCAATTAAAAATACACTACACCAAATCGGCATGAATAAATATGTTTTGAAGCCCATTAAACGAAAAACAACATCAAGCAGCAGACATGGCAAATCAGATGCAGTCTTGTTTATGGAACTTACCTGCCGAGCAAGTGACGTAATTTTTTATACCATCGAGTACATTTCTATGGTAACCTAAGATCATAACTGTGTGGAGACACAATATGTAGTTTATGTTGCTATAATATTAATTTTAATTTTGGTTTTTGAGCCCTTGTTTTTAATTGGTTTATCGAAATTCAGTTTCCGAATGTTTTTTTTGAGAGTTTTGCGACTTTTCTAACTGTACTCCCTAAACATTGAATTGTATTAACTGTTTGGCGGAATACCATTTGTAGTCCCTAAACATTGAATTGTATTAACTGTTTACAAACTTCTCTAACTGTATAGAAAATTTAGGTACAATGAGATTAACTGTTGAAGAGGAATGATGAGAGTAGACATTGCACAGTTGACTAGATTGTTTGCTACTTTCTGTAAGTTCATTACAATACAGATGCAATGGCTCAATGCTAGAAACACAATTGCCATGACCATACCACTACTATCCCTAGGATAGCACTGAGAACTTTCTTATTCTTTCAACATTTCTTAATCATATTGAGTAATTATGTTTAATCTTTGATAATATAATTTCTCATTTAAAAGAGACTAAAAACTGTTACTTGTGTCCAACAACATTACTTGAGTCTTCACTAACATTTTTCATTTCTTCTTTTTTGTGTAACAAATTATAGGACTCAAAAACCGAAATTAACATCCAACAATTCCTGGACAATAAGCCTCATCTAAAAGATCAAAATTTCAACCTATTGACAAAATGAAAAAAAAAAAAAAAAAAATACAAATAACAACTCCAATGAGATTAGTCTAGCTCTAAAAGATCAATGATAGAAGCATTCAAAGTCAAAATTGCATAACGAGTACTATGATAGGCCCTCTCTACCTACACAAATTTTAATTCTTCAATTGCATGATTTTTTCTTGCCCTCATGCTTCACAACAAAGAGAAAGTATTATTTAGTGAGTATGTAAATCTAAGTTTGTATAAGTTTTAGTATGATATGAATGAAATTCTTCTTACCAAATACGACGATGACCGTCTGAACCCTCCAACAGTGTTGAGAGTCGTAAAACCACAGAGTTCAAATGATTCAGTTGTTGTTGTTGCGCCTCCCTTGCTTTTTTTCCTTCTTCTACTTCTTTCATCAACTCCTCTCTCTCCCTCATCATCTCTTCACGATCTCTCTGGCGCTCTTCTTTCTCCTTTATCAAATTTTCGTGAAGAACCTCCATCTCAGATCGCATTGCCTCCATTTGTTTGTCACGAGATCGTGCCGCACTATCAAATGGCAAATAGGGTCGTGGGCCTATCCCAAATCCACGCAAGTAATTCTTTCTCTGTCCAAGCACTTGCCCTGAGAGTTCCTCCTGTGTCAATGGGATCCCCGCATCCGTGGCTGTCGCTTGTAGATTCACCATCGCATCCTGTCATTACCAAAAAAAGTAGACTATTCAACAAAGGTACAAAGAATCACATGCAATTTTGTGCTAAGATAGGCATTAATATTAAATACAATTGGCAAAAAAAGTTTACTCCTTACATGTAGCTCACCACATTTGGGATCAATCCATTCGTTTGTTTTCTTCGATTTGTGTGATTTGGAATAAAATTCCGAAAAATCCAACTCCCCATTTTCATCTACCTATTAGTTTCAAATAACAAAATTAATTCGTCACAATAGTAACCATGGCTTTCATCTTACATATATAAGTGATGAGAAATCTGTTCCAAATGTATCTAACTCACCATGAGTGACATTGCTATTGGAAAGGAGCGAGATCCACTGGTGTGATTGTATGGTAGCAAACTCCGGTTTGCTTTACCAGCTTTAGAGCGTTTCTAAAAAAAAAAGAATTATTCAAGAATTAGTACATATCAATGCATAGTACACAAATAAAGCAATAGAGTCGTTTATATTTGTTTGTTACCAAATGAGAATCATCCTTCCAAGCCACATCAATCATGTGTTTCCAATCATCCAAGCAAACTCCTGTAGGCGGATGACTATATGGGTCATCAACACCTTCTTTGACAAGTTTTTCGAAGTGTTGCTTCAGGGTGTACCACCAATCCTTGTACAAGAGATACACCTTCGTATCAACGATCTCTTGAGCTTGTTGATCAGTATGAAAATCCTCACCAATTTCAAACGTGTCCTGCAAGCATAAGTGTGTGACGTATTACAGAAATTGAATGCAGCAATTGCAACTTTACATAATGAAGACATTTAGTTTAAGGTCAGAAATTACTAACACAGCTTGTACTACAGCATCTTTGACACTTTGATCAATTTTCTTCCATGACTTCACTCCCTTTAGAGGGCACAACAGCCTTATCAACAAGCCTAACTCATTTGTTGCAGGCGTGGCATTCCCTCCAGTGAGGGCATTGAGCATGTGATTGACATATACATGTAGTTTCTCCCCTTTTTTTTCTCACAATCCTTTTTTGCACTCCTTTTCCGATTGTAGGACCACGTACACGAGTTGACGTACTTTTCCTTGGTCAAGAAGGGGCAACAAGTGTAAGGCCTTCACATGCAATTAGTGCCCAAACATATAATCGACAATAATTAATATTAAATTTAACAATCATTTAAGCAAATTTTCTAAGGGATTATAATTTTTTTATACATGTAAGAAATTGTCTTTCTAGATGAAGAAAAATCATTTGGTTAAGTCAAATAAAGTTATCTTTAGGGGCCGAAACACACCTACAAAACTACCAAGAACAAGAATAAACATTGTAGTCCGCAGTCAGTCAACCCTGAAGATGCAACAAAAACGTGCAATGGTCTTACCTACGCCGTGCGCCTGTGTCTCTTCCACAAATGTTTGTGTGTCATCCGGTGGTTGTGTCTCATCGGATAAAGTCTGTGGTGTGACAATGACATGTGCAGATGTTCCTGAGGGTGATGCCATGGGGTCAGTTGTCGTTTTCTTACGTCGCCCTGTCTTCGTCTCAGGAACCATGCTGGTACCTGCAAAGTAGTTGCAAACATGATATATTAAGTAAACACATCACATGCATTATCGATATTATGACCAATATGGATTGTTTACAGAAACTAAAGTATTCAAAAAATTACAAGAAGACAACAATAGAAAAATAATTGATAATGATTGCCAAGTAAAAGTGTTGTACATAAACCAATGTTAAGCATAAATGTCAACTGAGGAGGTTCATCAATTTAACAGGTTCAACATTGCGAAATGGTTTACAATATAGCTCAACATGATGACATGAACAACAATATAAACAAAAGGACTAAACTCTCAGCTAATTACATAACACATACAGAACAACAATCTCCTTCATCCCTTTCCCCATTACATCAACAAAACGATAAAAAGACAAAACAACTACCAAGAACACACATCGAAATTTAGAACCCATACATCAAGACTTTGTCACACATCCAAATTTAGAACCCATCCAATCTCTCTCTTGACTCATCCTGAGTTCTAGAACCTTCTTCAACGTGCCGAAGAAGAGTTCGGGTTTGATCACGACATGGGTCTTACCATTCCTTGTGAAGAAGTAGTTTTTCAGTCACTTCTTGTGGGATAGAAAGAGTGTGTGTGTGTAGGTAAAGTAAGGTCTTTGCTTGAAGAGATCATGAAGATGTTTCACTGCTTCTCAGTTTTTTCATTTTCATTTTCATTTTCATTTTTCTTTTCTATTACAGTTAGTTTAACCCAAAAACGCAAGAACACATTCTGAGTTTTAGATATAGCATATGTATATCTCAAAAGGTTTGAAATTTATCCTCAGTGTTGTTTGGTTCTGTGCCCTGTGAGAGAAGAGAACTAATATCAATGATAATTGGGGTTGATGCCCATTTTAATTCATTCTCTGCGTTCATATATATATATTGATAGGTCATTGAACACACCAAAATTAAACACTAAACAACACCAAATTCTTTTAGAATAATGGCAAGTCCAGGTATCGATCCACAAGGACAATTGTGAAATTAAACTAATTTAATTGATAAATTCCTAAATTAATTTTGATGAAAAGAATGATTGATCATAACCTAATTTAATAACGAATAAATTAAACTAAATAATTAAATTATCAATTATAACTGAAAATAGATTTACTGAATTGGGGAAAAACCTAGGGCGAAGAGTCCACCACTAGTCACGTAAATAGGGTTTTCAAATTGAAAACAATTATGTTATGGTTCGAACGGAATAATGCTTCGTAACTACAAGTTTAAAGTATTTAACAAGAAAATCATCACGTTCAATGTACGAGCACGAACCATCTCAAGTAGTATGAATCGTTCACTCTAAACTAAGGTAGTGATACGACTCGTCTCTCGTAGTATGATTCGTCTCATAGCTTGAATGTGAAGGAATAGAAAACTCTTGTATGAAAAACATTCAACAATCACAGAAAGCCGAATATTTGAAGAAATAATGGAAAATATATATATGAAACTTCTAAAACACCATACAAGTGTTCAAACCTTTACATAATTGAAAATCAAAAAGAAAAACCTATTACATGGCTAGGATTTCATCAAAACCCTAGAAAATGAGACTAACCACTCATGGAGGAGTGGAAGGAGGTAGATGGAGAAGAAGCCACCATGGGAGACATGCTTGAAGCTTTAAGTTCCTCTTCTTTTCAAACCCTAGCCTCCCTTTCTTGACAAAACAACTCCAGAACCCTAATCCAGCCTTTTTCTTGCCTATTTATACTTCTGGTGTCTTTCTAAACAGGTTTAAAACATGTGGCACGTTTTTCCAAAAAAAGTCAACGCACGTGCAGGAAAGTCAACGCACGTGCAGACAAAGTCAACTCTCTCCAAATTCTGTCTTTTTGCCCATTTTATGCTCCAACTATGTACAATCTGATTGACATTCAACACACAGTATACATTTTGACAAGCAAGTGAAGTTAAGAAATCCTAATTAATGGCCTCAATGATGTACAATTCAGCCTTAATCACATCCCCCAACTTACAACTTGCTAGTCCTCAAGCAAGTGATAAAAAAAGAGATAAAATTAAACAAAATCTAACTATTTCCTCTTTCGTGGGAAAACAATTGCATTTAGCATATACAACAAGCCTTTAAACCACAAAGTTACCCCAAGTGGACGAGTAAAGTCTCGTGAGAGTTTCCAAAAATGATACCCACAAACATTTTCATATTCATATACGCCCAACAATTAACCACACTACACCTAGCAATCAACTTATGTGCCACTATAGTGTGATATTAAAACATAACGAGTCATTAAAGGCATAGTGGACAAGCATGACGAAACCTATTGAGTCAAAACCACAATTCAGTTAATACAAAAGTAAAGTCCCCTGTACTTGTGCATGCTAGCAGACAAATCATCAGTACCCTTGGTGTAAAGTGCAATCTCCATATTAGTTAACTGTCCACTATAATAGCCCAGTGTAACTCATAACACCCAACATATACAGAAAAACTAACCTGTTGCAGTCAAGATTCTCAAGTTTTATTTATTTATTTTTTAAATGACGGTGCAATGTTCTGATCCATTAAGCTTTCTAATCAACCCATGTAGCAAGTATCGGGCCAATGACTCCCAAACTAGACGGTTTTAGGGCACTAGGTGTAGAGACACCCCTACGGGCTTAATAACTCGAGTTGAAAAGGCTACGAATCCAAACAAGTCATTCTCCTTATTTTTTTTCCCTTAATAGTGCAATGTCTAAGTTCCTTAAGCTTTCTAATTAACCCATGTAGCAAGTATTAGGCCAATGACTCCCAAACTAGACGGTTTTAGGACACTAGGTGTAAAGACACCCCTACGGGCTTAATAACTCGAGTTAAAAAGGCTACGAACCCAAACAAAAGTGTAGAGAATCTTGGCTCCTCATTTATTCTTTTCTGCAACCTAGCTATTATCAATGATGTACACCAGGGATTATAATAAAGAGGTCACCGCTATGAGAGTGTGTTCATGTGAATTAAGGCATACTTATGACAAGTGTACTAATACCACAAGCACAAATGACTCCCCTAGTGCAAACATCACATGCAAGTATATACCTAATAAATCCTTTTCATACAAGTCTACTATGCTCCCCAATTAACATATACAAATATCATCACCCTACTAGCAACAAGTCACATCAAGTGAAGCAATGCAATAAAGTGAAACAGGTATAAGCATGAATGATTGAGCCAAATAGGAATGCAAAAAAGAAAATACAACCCTCATCCCCCAACTTGAATATGACATTGTCCGCAATGGAAAAGTAAAGAGAAATGAGAGAAGATTACCAGAGATTGTAAGTGCACATCCAGATAGGCATATAGTAACACACACACACTCAACTTTTTTTATTTGTTTTTTTATTTTTTTTTCTTCTTGAGAAAAGGAAATAACTGAAAAGAAATAAAAATAAAAATAAAAGAGATAAAGCAATATACAATGGGTACTACGGAGAAGCCGATGGCGGTGGTGGCGGGAAATGTTGGGCAAACAAGGCTTGCATCAAAGATCGCGTCTCAAAGGCTTCATTCTGAACCCGTTGCTAGATGTCGAGCTGGCGGGCGTGTAGCTGGTCGAAGGTCGCCTGAGAATAGTCTCGATGCACCTGAAAATCCGTGCACAACTCCATGAGACTCGGGTGGCGATCACGAAGAGTACTATGGACCTGATCCACAGAGTACTGAAGCTGTAAGTACTCCTCACGAGTCATGTAGAGTGGGTCCCCTTAGGGAGGCACTGGGGAAACAGGACGGGGTCCTAGGCCTCATCAATTGGGGCACCAACCTGCTGCGGGATGCGAGATATGCTATGCTGCCATTCCTGCTGGCCGAAAGTCGGATATGCTCTATCAATCTCCTCATTCTTAGCAATGGGGAGGCCGTTAAGCTCAAACACAAGTGTCAACAAATTAGCAAATGGCAGTGGCCAAGTCAGGTTCTGCATAGGTTCAGGCCGAACTGCCTCTCGTAGAAATTTCTGCAAATGCATCCATATGATATACTCAAGCGAGACCTGATAGCCATGCTGATAACCGTGTAAAACTCGAACAAACTCCAAATGGCGCTCAGCTCTATTCCCAAGTGGAAGGACATTCTTATGGACCACAGAATCAATGAATAGCAAGCGGCTAGGCAGCTTGCTCCGCCGCAAGCATGTGAAACTGTTGTCACCGTGGGCCCCCGGGAAGTATTACTGGATGAGGCTATGTATGGGTTGTCGATCCTCAACTTCCGGGAAGGGCTGATATTCTGGCTTGGCGAAAAACCCTAACGCGGTGGCAACCATGGATGAGGTGATGTGGACAATATGACCATCAATGGTAGATAGCAGTCCATCCTTGGTGAGTGACTCATACAGGTTCTGGTAAAAGAGTCGTACCAGACGAGGATAAGTGGGCACTGTCACAGTGCAAACGCCCAACTGTTGCCGGAGTTGGAGCTGCTCAACGGCCCAAGTAATGTCCGTGCCACGCCGAAAATATGGAATGTTGAACTGCGTGAGCTTGTGAAGAGGGCGTGAAGCCCACTTCGGCCGTGGCAAGTCACCCGGTGGTGGTGGCGAGGATGGTGGTGACGGTGGCGATGGTGGTGCCGAAGAGGTGGAACCTCTGGCCTTTTTGGAGGCCCAAGCAGATACACGTCGACTCATATCCTGCACACACCAACAAACACATATACCCGTGAAACCAGCATGAGAAACAAATAAAATATTAAAGCACGAGTCTGCCCACTGATGTATCACATGCAACTCGCACCAATTTTTTTTTTTTTTGTATTTATTTATATAAAAACGAAAAGAATTAAATAAATGAATAAAAATGACATTAAATAAACTAAACTAAGCTATAAAAGAAGTAAACTATAGTATAAAATAAACTAAAGTATAGAATAAAATAAACTAAACTAAACTCTTTTTTTTTTTTTTTTTTTAAAGTTAGTAGAAGAGAAGAAAATAAAATAAAATAAAAACTAAACTACTTAACAATTAAATGAACAATTACATCATAATAAAAGTAAAAATAAAATCACTAACTAAACAAGTAAAATAAAAATAAAAACAACAATCCACTAACTAATGAAACTAACGAGAATCACTACTAAACTATCTAAACTAAACAAATATAGTAAATAAAAAAAAAACTAAATTATTATTATTATTAGTACCTTTATTTCTAGGGAAAATAAATCTAAAGTCCCTCTTCTATTTTTAGTAATGGAAGAGGTCCACAATATTATTTTTTGATGCCTAAGGTCCCTCCCATCTATCACAGAGAAATTTGATATATATCTCACTCTCTCGCTGCTCTCTTCCACTCCTCCAAATCCCCAAACTCAACCTTCTTCTTCAGCAAAGCTTGCATTTTCTGAGTAACCAAACATACATTTTCTTACCATACACGAAGATTTGAGTTCCTTCAACCGAAACAACCTATCAACCTCGATCTCAAGCAGCTTCTGGACTTCACCTCTCTTCACCATCTCCTTCAAATTCGTCTCCATCACCAAATGCCTCTCTCTCAGCATCTTCTCCGTCTTCTCTCTGTCCAATCTCAGCTGTTAGATCTTCTGGGAGTGGAGGAGACAAAATGGTCTATTTTCGGTGGAGATTCTCGTGTGAAGTGCCTTGAAGCCCAACACTTCCAACAGTGGGTTCGTCCTAGGCATGTTCGCCGGGAAGAGTGTGCGCATCTGTTTCCATCTGGTCGGGTTTACTCACAGGCAAATCCATCTTAGTAGGCAATGTTTTTTCCTTTCTGCCAACTGCAATATGGACCAACACAGTTCGGTCCATTGCTTTGGGTTGTTCTTGGGAATGCAAGAGAAAGGGTCGGTGATTTTTGTAGTTGACTATGAGTTTGCAGCGAGGTTGAAACCTACCGAGGAGTACGTGAGCAAGTATAAAGGGAACTACACATTCACCGGTGGAAAAGCTGTTGGGTATCGTAACCTTTTCGGTATAGCTTGGACTTTATTCATGGCTGAAGACAATCTTTTTCTCATCAATCGTAGAAGAAACCTTAACCAACCAGTGATCTCTGTGTTTGATGACTTCACTAAATCACCTTTCAACACCAGCTGCTTCTCAAAAAGACACATTATTAATGGTATGTAATCTTCTTCTTATTTTGGAAATGGACTAAATTTCTCTGGTTTGTATCTGTGATTATTGTGTAAATAGAAGGGGGAATTTCTCTGGAGAGAAAGAAGGCCAGAGAAATTTAAAATTTCTCTGGAGAGTGGGAAGGGTAGGGGAAGGTCAGAGAAATTTTCAATATTTCTCTAAAAAATCCAGAGAAGAATTTCTCTGTTGAGATTTTCTCTATGACAAAATAGGTAGAGGTGAATCTGCTGTTCTATTGATTTGATAAATTGTCCCAGAGAAATTCTCTTAGTCCAGAGAAATTACCTTCCAACCTAGAGAAATTCACATGAAGTCAGTGAAAATTCCCTTCTAGTCCAGAGAAATTCACAAAAACTCAGAGAAATTTGGAATTTTCTCTGTAACGTGTCCAGAGAAATTCTCTGGATCGAATTTTCTCTGGGTTGATGTTGAGGGACCTTAGACATTATGAAAATATTGAGTGTCATTTATGCTATAAAATCATAATGCCAGGGACCTTAAAAAAAAAACCCCTTATTTCTAAGGTTTTTTTTTTTTTTTGTACCGCACGTGCGGCTCTCATCTTCTTCCTACGCAGATTTTTGTTTTTTTTGTTTTTTTTTGGTTAAGATGAACAAACTAAATAAACATGGCTAGGTTAGTATACTACATGGCTAAATAAATAAAATAAAATAATAGAAAGAATAAACAACTAACAACAAACATGGCTAAGCAGTATAAAAAAAAATCCCTTTTTTTTAGGTATGAAACAAAGATCAAGATTTGAACCAAAAAAAAAAAAAAAATAATAATAATAATAATAATAATATAAAAATAAAATCAAAACTCTACTTCTCTCCTCCTATGTCCACAAATCTAAACAAAAAGTAAATTTTACCTTCAAAAAGGAGAGAGAGAAAAAGAAAGGAGATTCGCGGGAAAAAATGGTAGTCGCCGGAGATTCGTCGGACGGGGAGGAAATAGTGATGCCGGCGGTGAGATGGTAGGAAGGAGGGTTGAGAAGGAAGAAGAAGAAGAAGAAGAAAGAAAAATGAAGAAGAAGATGGTGATGGTGGGTTGTGGGGTTGAGAGAAGAGAGAGAGAGAGAGAGAGAGAGAGAGAGAGAGATAGATAAATAATGAGAGGTAGAGAGAGGGGGGGACAAAGTCAGGAGTGATTGCGGAGCGTCGTTTTTTTTTTTATTTAAATTTGATGGGTCGTTGAACACACCAAAAACACTAAACTACACCAAATTCTTTTAGAATAATGGCAAGTCCAGGTATCATTCCACAGGAACAATTGTGAAATTAAACTAATTTAATTGATAAATTCCTAAATTAATTTTGATGAAAAGAATGATTGATCATAACCTAATTTAATAACGAATAAATTAAACTAAATAATTAAATTTTCAATTATAACTGAAAATGGATTTACTGAATTGGGGAAAAACCTATGGCGAATAGTCCACCACTAGTCACATAAATAGGGTTTTCAAATTGAAAACAATTATGTTATGGTTCGAACGGAATAATGCTTCGTAACTACAAGTTCAAAACATTTAACAAGAAAATCATCACGTTTAATGTACGAGCACGAACCATCTCAAGTAGTATGAATCGTTCACTCTAAACTAAGGTAGTGATACAACTCGTCTCTTGTAGTATGATTCGTCTCATACCTTGAATGTGAAAGAATAAAAAACTCTTGTATGGAAAACATTCAACAATCACAAAAAGTCGAATATTTGAAGAAATAATAGAAAATATATATATGGAACTTCTTAAACACCATACAAGTGTTCAAACCTTTACATAATTGAAAATCAAAAAGAAAAACCTATTACATGGCTAGGGTTTCATCAAAATCCTAAAAAAGGAGACTAGCCACTCATAGAGGAGTGAAAGGAGGTAGATGGAGAAGGAGCCACTATGGGAGACATGCTTAAAGCTTCAAGTTCCTCTTCTTTTCAAACCGCACGTGCGGCTTGGTTTACGCACGCCTCTCCGCACCTGCTTTTAAAGCAGTGTGCAATTGTTGGATTTGGAATTGAGCCACACGTGCGTGGGTTGTGCCGTACGTGCGGAAATTTTTTATTTTTTTTTATAAAAGAACTTTATTTATATGTATATTTTTGAAAGATTAAAGATAAGAAATTAAAAATCGAGTACCACCCAAAGCATGCTAAATTATTTCTTCCTTCATTTGACATCCGGAATAAATAAATAAATAAATAAGAAAATAACGAAATGCCCACTAGAGGTATGATCTTCACGCGAAAACTATGGGTACTACTTTTCTCCCTAACTGTGTTTGTAACTTTCCCTATTCTCCAACAGGGTGACAGAGTAGGTTGATTCGGTATCCAGAATCGAGGCGCATAAAGCTACCTCAACCTATGGGGCTGCCCTACTGAGTTCAAGCCGGGATAGTTCTGACGCAATCTCCACACCCCTGGGTATTTAAACCAGACTCTAATCTCGAAAATTCCAAACCTTTGTGTTCTAGGCTTTGCCATTCGAACTCTAGTTTTCACCGTCTCAGTTGGTCTCCTAGGAACTCACTACAAACACGGTTAGGTGACTATACCAGACCGTCAGATGCCGTTCGGGCACGGCTAACACCAAATGAATTACACTTTTAGAGGATTTAAAGTCTCCTAGACGCAAATGAAGCACATCAAGAACAAAGAAAAACAAAATAGAATAGGAGGGAAAGAAAAAAGAACAAGAAATTAATCTATCAATCATAGTAAAACGGGTCCATCAGAGCAATGGACAATCCCCTTTATATATGGCTTCAGTCTTTGACCATTCACTTTAAAAGTGTGGCCAGTCTTTGGATCTTGGACCTCAACGGCGCCATGAATAAATGCCTCAACAACCACAAAGGGGCCATCCCATCTTGATCTTAACTTACCGGGAAAGAGTCTCAATTTTGAATTAAAAAGCCACACTTTTTGGCCAGGTTCAAAGGATTTTCTATTAATGTGCTTGTCATGGAATTCTTTAGTCCGAGCTTTAAAAACTCTCGAACTCTCATAAGCATCATTCAGAATTTCCTCCAACTCATTGAGTTGCACTTTCCGGTTGAGCCCAACCGTAGCCATAACGAAGTTAAACTTCTTTATGGCCCACAATGCTCGATGCTCAAGTTCAACTGGGAGATGGCAAGCTTTGCCAAACACCGCCCTATATGGTGACATCCCAATGGATATCTTATAAGCAGTGCGGTAGGCCCGTAATGCATCAATCAACCGTTGTGACCAAACTTTCTTATCTGGCCTCACCATTTTTTCTATTATGTGCTTTACCTCCCTATTTGAGACTTCTACTTGGCCACTAGTTTGAGGATAGTAAGAAATGCCAACTTTATGAGTGATGGAGTATTTCTTGACTACTGACTCAAAGAACCGGTTACAAAAATACGTACCCTGATCACTTATTATGGCTCTAGGAAACCCAAAACGACTAAAGATTTTTTCATGCAAAAATTTGATTACAACTCTATGATCGTTTGTTCGGGTAGCTATCGCCTCCACCCACTTAGACACATAATCGATTGCTAAGAGAATATACTCAAACCCGAATGACGACGGGAAAGGTCCCATAAAATCAATCTCCCAAACATCAAATATCTCTACCACAAGAATAGGGACATTGGCATCATGTCATGCCGAGATATCGAACCCATTTGTTGATAGCGCAAACAAGTTCTACAAAATTCACGGGCATCTTTAAAAATTGTGGGCCAATAAAACCCGCTCTGTAAAATCTTAATGGCCATTTTATGCCCACTAAAATGACCGCCACATGCAGAAGAATGACAAAATGTACAAATGCTATGCACCTCACTCTCCGGCACACACCGTCAGATCACTTGGTCGGAGCAATATTTAAACAACTCCGAATCCTCCCAAAAGTAATACCTGACCTGCGAAAAGAATCGGTCTTTGTCTTGCTTAGACCAATTCTGCAAAATTTGCCCAATGGCCAAGTAATTTACAATATGTGCAAACCACGGGGGGCTCACTTGTGACAGCTCAAAGAGTTGTTCGTCCGGAAACGAATCATGCAAAATAAGAGGGTCACTAGTATACTCAACGAGGATTCAAGAGAGGTGATCCGCCACCACATTCTCAGACCCTTTCTTATCTCAGATCTCTAAGTCAAATTCCTGAAGCAACAAAATCCATCTAATTAACCTAGGTTTGGTCTCTTTCTTTGATAATAAATACCGCAAAGCGGCATGATTAGTGAAGACTATGACCTTGGAACCTAAGAGATAGGACCGGAATTTATCTAAGTCAAAGACCACAGCTAGCAACTCTTTCTCGGTGGTAGTATAATTCAATTGTGCATCCGAGAGAGTGCGACTAGCTATATACTAGTATATAGCAAATGGTGCCTTATTGACCCTTTGGCCCAACACAGCCCCGCCAGTATAATCGGAGGCATCACACATGATTTCAAAGGAAAGTGACCAATCTGGTGATTTCATGATTAGGACGCACCTCATCAAAGATAAAAGGCGCGTCCTTAACCAGTAAACTACACAAAGGACGTGATATCTTACTAAAGTCTTTGATGAACCTACGGTAAAAACCTACATGCCCAAAGAAAGACCTAATTTGACGCACGGAATTGGGCAGAGGAAGGCCTGCAATGAGGTCAACCTTAGCCTTGTCTACCTCTATACCTCGAGAGGACACAATGTGTCCCAACACTATACCCTCACGAACCATAAAATGGCTCTTTTCCCAACTCAAAATTAGGTTTGCCTCAATGCATCGTTCCAACACTCTAGTCAAGTTCCTAAGGCATTCCTCAAAAGACGGTCCAAACACCGAAAAATCATCCATGAAAACCCCTAAGAATTTCTCCACCATATCGGAGAAAATGGCCATCACACACCGTTGAAAAGTCGCCGATGCATTACATGGCCCAAAGGGCATGTGCCTGTAAGGAAAAGTGCCAAAAGGACATGTGAATGTGGTCTTTTCCTGGTCAGCAGGGTACACCAGGACTTGATTATACCCCGAATAGCCATCAAGAAAACAGTAGAAACCCTGCCCCGCTAACCGCTCTAGGATCTGGTCAATGAAAGGTAAGGGAAAATGATCCTTCCTAGTTGAGGAATTCAGTCTCCTATAATCAATGCACACTCGCCACCCAGTAGTGGTTCGTGTGGGGACTAACTTTCCTCTCTCATTCTCAACAACAGTGATGCCCGATTTCTTGGGCACCACTTGTGTGGGACTCACCCACTTGCTATCCGAGATGGGGTATATAATACCCGCATCCAACAATTTCAATACCTCCTTTTTCACCACCTCTTTCATATTAGGATTTAGTCTCCGTTGCATTTCACGAGAAGGTTTGGTGTCCTCTAGGTGTATATAATGCATGCACACGGAGGGATCTATCCCTTTCAAATCAGCCACTGACCACCCTATAGCACTTCGATGTGCCACGAGAACACTCATTAACTAACTCTCCTGCTCTACAATCAAGTCAGATGCAATGATGACTGGTAAAGTATCCTGGGGCCCTAAAAATGCATACTTGAGTGTGGCCAGGAGTGGCTTCAACTCAAGTGTAGGTGGTATGACCAAAGATGGTATGGCAAGCTCTTTCGACAGAAGAGGAAGTGACTCAAACTGGGCTTTCCATAGAGGAAAATCCGGTATAGAAGAAGCATTAAGCAAGACATTCACCTCCTCAACTGACCCATCAATATCAAAATTTTCAAACTCAAAATGAGCTAGACAAGCCTCTAAAGGGTCTACAAGAATGGAGGGCAAAACTTCCACCACAATCTCATCCACAACATCCACAAATAAGTACTCTCTCTCATGGGGTTGTATGGATGCTTGGAAAACATTAAGTTTCACTTGCATGTTACCAAATGAAACTTCCATAACCCCGGTCCGACAATTAATGCATGCATTGGCCGTAGCCAAGAAAGGTCGACCTAAGATTATCGGGATTTGTTTCCTAGAACTGGCTACCGGTTCCATATCTAAAACCAAAAAGTCGACAGGAAAATAAAACCTATCGACCTTCACTAGTACATCCTCAATCATGCCACGTGGCACTTTGAGGGAGCGGTCAGCCAACTGAAGAGTGACAGTAGTGGGCTTTAACTCGCCAAGCCCAAATTCCTCGTACTCTGTGTACGGCAACAAATTGACACTAGCCCCTAAATCTAACAAGGCCCTATCAATGAAATGGTCCCCTATAATGCATGCAATGGTTGGGGCACCCGGGTCCTTAAGCTTAGGAGGTGTGTCATTCAAAAAGATGGAGCTTACTTGCTCCGTGAGTAGGACTTTTTGGGACACGTGTCCCCTAGATTTACGCTTTTGTATACAAAGATCCTTTAGAAATTTGGCATAGGAGGGTACTTGCTTAATCGCCTCCAACAGGGAGAGGTTGATTTTTACCTGTTTAAAGACCTCCATCATTGCTTCCATAGATGCCGCCTTTCATTAAAAGGGGGCGGTGTATCAAGGCATTGGGGAAAAGGTGCCTTAGGCTCATGTAAAGCGTTAGGGACTAAGTCATCCCTTTTAAGTGTTTCCCCATCACCCTTGCTCTCATCGGGTGTACCACCGTAGTCACCCTTCTTAGCTCTAGTTGCATCAGACGCAACTGACTGAAGCTCTAACTCCCTCCCACTTCTCAAACTAATCACTGCTTGCACCTGCTCATGGTGCTTTCCATTCCCACCCGAACTCTTTGCCCCGTATTGTCCCTTAGGGTTGCCCACAGTTTGACTTGGTAATTTTCCCTCCTCTCTTCGATTCATGTTGTTAGCCATTTGACCCAATTGGGCCTCTAGCTTGGCAACAGAGTGAGTGTTGGGAGTGAACTACCGGTGCTAACCCCTTAAGTTCTGAGAGAACTTCCAACACCTGAGTCTCAAAGGCAGAGTTGCCCTGCGGAACAGGCGGGGGTTGTGGTTGCCGGTACGGTTGTGGGGCTCGATAAGGTTGCGGTGGTTGGTAGGATGATTGGTTGGCAAAATTATTGAAATTCTGCCTTGGTGGTGGAGGATTGTAAGAAGTGCTTTGTGAAGGGGGTCTTCATGAAAAATTAGGGTGATTTCTACATCCCGGATTATATATATATTGGAGTATGGATCATTACCCGGGTTGGAGAATCCTTGAGCCGCATTCACATGCTCTTGGACTAACTCCGAAAATTGTGATGCCGAAGGGCACTCACTCAAGTCATGAGTAGGGCTCGCACATATAACACATGCCTCGTGAAATTGAGGCTAATCTTGCTGGGTAGGGCATGTCCCGCAGCTAATAATTGGTCCATTTTGTGGGACAGTGTCTCTACTTGTTGGGCTAACTTTAGATTTTGCCCGACCTCATAAATGCCCCCTCTTTTCAGGGCTCCAACTACTGGTTGCCGGACTTGCCGGGCTACGGAGGCATGGTGAAGGGAATTATCACTTAAGTTCTCAAACAATTGCCATGCCTCGGCATCATTTTTGGACATAAATGTCCCACCCCAGGATGAGTCCACCATTTGGCGTGCGGCTTAGTTAAACCATAATAAAATGTTTGAACAAGTTGCCAATCAGGCACTTGGTGGTGGGGACACTGTTGGAGAAGGTCTCGAAGTCTTTCCCACGTCTCATGGAATTGCTCGCCATCCATTTGAG
The DNA here is from genome assembly GCF_055761805.1 of Camellia sinensis. NCBI lineage: Eukaryota > Viridiplantae > Streptophyta > Magnoliopsida > Ericales > Theaceae > Camellia > Camellia sinensis. Next base: position 93,870,092 of record NC_138965.1, read on the forward strand.
CAAAGTTTGTGATGGCTCGCCTAAGTTGGTTGGTTTTACCTATGGGAAAGTACTTCTCCAAGAACCGTTGTTGTAATTGGTCCCAAGTTGTGATTGAATTAGCAGGTAAGGAATTCAGCCAGTGTTTGACTTTATCCTTTAATGAGAATAGAAACAATCGCAATATTAAGGCCTCATTTGTGAAATTCTGGATCCTCACTGTCGAGCAAATTTCCAGAAATTCATTCAAATGTTTGGAAGGATCATCATGAGTTAGTCCATGGAATGATGGAAGCATTTGTATGGTGCTGGACTTAATCTCATAATGAGCAGTAGTGGTGTTGGGTAATTCGATACATGACGGTGATGTATATGCAGTGGGTGTGAAATAATCCTTAAGGGTCCAGTTAGGCACATTCGGGACATCTGGATCTGCCATCTCTAATGGCTAAATGTATGAATATGAATACTCAAGCCTAAGAACATGGGCAGAGGCCCTAAGTCTCCGAAGAGTCCTTTCTAGTTCAAGGTCCAAACTCCACAATTCAGGGCGACAAGAACGACGCCCGTGCATATACTACCCACACACACAAAAAGTTCCGACTCAGTGCACTAAATTATGAAAGCAAAATACCAAAGGGAAAAATACTCAACGGTTTAACGAAAATGTTTTACTCGTCTTGTGGGTGCTTGACGTGTAGACGTTGTCTCCAACCTCTAATTGAGTTTCGTCTTCTTTTTTAGCACTTGGTGCTTTGCTTACGAGTGTTTGCTTCTGTTTACGCACTTTAGTGCTGCGGTTTTTAATTTTTATTTTTAAAGCTCGGTTGCGCTCCGCTTGCACTTCGGTGATAGCTTCAATTTCAAACGCTTTGCACACTTAACAACACAAAAGCATAAAATCCTAAACTAAAAATTAAAATAAGAATGTAACTTTAAATTAACTAATTTCGCCAGAAGTCCCCGACAACGGCGCCAAAATTTGATGGGTCTTTGAACACACCAAAATTAAACACTAAACTACACCAAATTCTTTTAGAATAATGGCAAGTCCAGGTATCGATCCACAAGGACAATTGTGAAATTAAATTAATTTAATTGATAAATTCCTAAATTAATTTTGATGAAAAGAATGATTGATCATAACCTAATTTAATAACGAATAAATTAAACTAAATAATTAAATTATCAATTATAATTGAAAATGGATTTACTGAATTGGGGAAAAGCCTAGGGCGAAGAGTCCACCACTAGTCACGTAAATAGGGTTTCAAATTGAAAACAATTATGTTATGGTTCGAACGAAATAATGCTTCATAACTACAAGTTCAAAACATTTAACAAGAAAATCATCACGTTCAATGTACGAGCACGAACCATCTCAAGAAGTATGAATCGTTCACTCTAAACTAAGGTAGTGATACGACTTGTCTCTCATAGTATGATTCGTCTCATACCTTGAATGTGAAAGAATAGAAAACTATTGTATGAAAAACATTCAACAATCACAAAAAGCCGAATATTTGAAGAAATAATGAAAAATATATATATAAAACTTCTAAAACACCATACAAGTGTTCAAACCTTTACATAATTGAAAATCAAAAAGAAAAACCTATTACATGGCTAGGGTTTCTTCAAAACCCTAGAAAAGGAGACTAGCCACTCATGGAGGAGTGGAAGGAGGTAGATGGAGAAGAAGCCACCATGGGAGACATGCTTGAAGCTTCAAGTTCCTCTTCTTTTCAAACCCTAGCCTCCATTTCTTGACAAAACAACTCCAGAACCCTAATCCAGCCTTTTTCTTGCCTATTTATACTTCTGGTGTCTTTCCAAACAGGTTTAAAACTTCTGGCACATTTTTCTAGAAAAAGTCAACGCACGTGCGGGAAAGTCAACACACATGCAGACAAAGTCAACTCTCTCCAAATTCTGTCTTTTTGCCCATTTTATTCTCCGACTATGTACAACTTGATTGACATTCAACACACAAAGTATACATTTTGGCAAGCAAGTGAAGTTAAGAGATCCTAATTAACGGCCTCAATGATGTACAATTCAGCTTTAATCATATACATATATATATATATATTCTAAGAAAAGAACAAGCACATCGAAATCATCGATCTCTCACATTTTGTTGCTATTTTAGACTTAAAGTTGAAATGATCATTCATCAACTTCAGTTCATCACTCCTAGCAAATAACTCTAGCTAAAAATAAAATGATAATAATAATAATGATAAATCCATTCATTATGGAGTTTAGGTTTCTCTTTCATCTTTTCCAAGGAAATAGATGATTCTGATTCACTGACTTGTGCAATTAATCCTGGTTAAGAATATCAGCGTAACATGTTGATATAGTGATCTTGAATAGAATTGACTTAACCTATATTAAATCTCCCCTCTAGCACGACTTTAAGAGCACCATATGCATATTTCATCGTAAAATTTATAATTATATACATGTTTATGTCGATACTTCCAGCTATATTAGAACAAAATGAAAGGTGAGTTAGTTATAGTATATATGATTCTCTATAGTTAAATCTCTATATCTTATAGTATCTATATGGTTGCAAATTAGTAAAATTTTTAATACTCTAATGGTCGTGAGTATAGGGACAGCAAAATAAAAATATTCTTAGTCTAATTCTAGTGATTTGAGGTCAGAGCCACCACCATTGTGTTTGAGTCTGTTTAATATGATTTATTATAAGTTAAAAGTTAACAATTAAACAATAGAAATGAAAAGTATCATTCCTTAAACATTTAGAGATAATCAATTATTTTTTTAATTATTTAAATTATTTTTACTTAATAAATATGTTATCATAATTAATAATAATAGGAAACAATTCAAATAAATTGCATTAACCTCTTCTACATCTTGTTTGCTTGAAATTCATATTTGAACAACCAAAGAGAAAATATACTATGATAAAGTGAGCCATGACATAAGTCACTATTTAATGTCACCGGGTATTCTTGTTCACTAGTTTCTTAATAATTATTCATCAAACAACGGCAAGAAGTCATTTTTCAAGTATATCCAAGTAGGTGGTGAAACAAGATAGTAAAAGAAAAATCAATGGCATAAGTCATTTTTCAAATAGATATAAATTTGAAAATCCTATAAATCAATGCAAACCTTAAGCGCCTTTATTCAAAGCAAGTGTAGAAAACACAAGAAGTAAATCACTCAAAAGGGGAAAACAGAGAAAGGGAGGGAGAGAGAGCGAGCGACAGACACAGACAGAGACTGTGAAAGAGAGGTCGAGCAAGAGAGAGGGAGAGAGAAGCCTGCAATATGTGTACAAAGCATTATATATACACAGAGACACACATTAAACATCATGTTCAAAATTTTTAATCAATTACAGCCACATTTGAATGAACCCTACAGCAACAATGTCAGAAATAAGGGAAACACAGAAAGGGGGAGCCAGAAAGAGAGAAAGAGATAGAGAGAGAGATAGAGAGAGACAAAGCCAGACAGATAGATTGTGTGAGAGAGCGAGAGACGGACGCACAGATAGACTGAGAAGTAGAGCGTGAAAGCGAGAGAGAAGGAGAGAGAGAGAACCTATGATGTGCGGCTACGACGGTGGTGATTTGCGCCAGTGGCGGTGGCGATGGCCGTCGCAATGTCGCCCGTACAGTAGGCTACGGTGAGGGGGGCTGATTTCTATGAGATTTGGTGAGGTGTGTGTATGATACACTGTTGTGAAGTTGTGTGTGATCCACTGTTGCCTAGCAGATCAACACGCGCGCAGCAATAAAAGAGGTGGCACGCGTTGAAATTTCAACCTTTAGCGACTAATTTTATTCTTAGTCGGGAAAGGAATCAATTATGCCGACTATAATGCTTTGGTAGCCAAATATCACTCAACAACAACGAAAATATTAGTCGCGAAACATCCTCTTTCGCAAATAAGTCATATTTTAGTCAAGAAAAAGCAATATTACAGATTAGAAATTTTTTTTTAGCCTAAAATGTACACTAACGGACTAATATCCTATTTAGTCGCTAAAAAATTAAATTTTTGCCGACTAAATTGAAATTTAGTCGCCAATTATACATATTTATCGACTAAAATATTTTAGTAGCTACACGTTGAACCAATGCCGACAAAATTAATTCTTAGTCGCCAAAAATTGTACTTTTGGCGACTAAAAATGTTTTAGTCGCCAAAGGTGCATTTTCTTGTAGTGGCTGCCAAGCCATAAATGCATATTGCTATCAGAAAAATCCCCATGCTCTTTGAGTGAGTTTGGAACAAAGAGTCATATCTATTTTGATACTCGATTTGAATGAAGCCAATCAGCAATGTAAGCCAAGCTATAAATATAGCATGGCATGCAACAACATGGGAGAAAGTGAATTCTCTTATTCTAGCAATAACAGGAATCAAAGATAAAAAATATGTATTAGAATCATCAAAGGATTTGAAAGAAGTACCATTTTAGTTTTTATTTATTTATTTTTAAATGTAAAACTAACTTTGTTCTCAATTGTAGAACTTTGGCTGGATTATTTAAGATGGTAGTCAAAAGCTGGAACTATTTAGGTAAGAGATTGAAAATTAAAAGATAAAATAATAAAAATGTTACACTGACCTTTTTCGGTGGATGAGGAATTATTGAATAATGAAATAACAACCGAACAATACATGAGTTAAACAATCAATTAAAAGTATTTTTAATTATCTCCAAGAAAAATGTTTCATCAAATTACCAAGTAAAATATGAAAAATTATTACAAGAGTACATAAGCTATTGATTGAAAAATTAAAACAAAAAATAAACACTACATAAAAATAAAATAAAATAAAATAAAATAAACAATTGAACAAGTAAAACACACACAGCATAATGAGATGCAAAGAATACCTTAGTTTCTTTTTTCCGACTCCACTCATGCTATCAAAACTTTCAACTTCTAAGTAAACCTATATTATTCCAAATGAAAAAAACAATTATAAAAGCATTTACTATTGTTTTGGGCAAATTACATATACCTCCCTCGAGGTTTAGCTAAATTACAGATACCCCTGAGGTTTCGGAAATTACAGATAGCCCCCTGAGATTTATATTTTCATAACAAATTGCCCCATGAGGTTTATATTTTCATAACAATTTACCCCCTAATTTGTTATGCAAATAGTACCTTCAGGAGGGTATCTGTAATTTTTCGAACCTCAGGGGTATCTGTAATTTTGCTAAACCTCGAGGGGGGTATATGTAATTTTCCCTACTGTTTTTAAGTGTTGGAAGCTATTTACAATTCAGAACCAAAAAAATAGTGAACCTTAATCTAGACCAAGATAAACTAAAGCAAAGTATGCACATCCATAAGAAGAAAAACATGTCCAACAATGACAATGAAATAGAAAAATTACCCGGAGATTGAGGGGACATGTCTCTCGTCCCTCAATCCTTTGGAATGATAAGCAATGTGATGAAGAATGGCTTGGCCAGGTGACCAAATTGCTCTAGCCTGTGTGTATATACAAGAACCCCAAGTTACATCAATCTATCAGGCAACTAATTACAAATCAAGAATTAAAACAAACACACCAACATGCAAAAAAATGTTTCATCGATCTCTAAATTATGTTTTTGTTGGATATTCATCTCAGCTCTACTTGTTTCCATGAAAGTATTTTTATATGAAATTACCTTTCTAACTTGGAAAGAGTAAAAACACATTAGTAAATATCTAGAAGAATTAACACGAAAACACCAACATACAAAAAAAAGTTTCATCAATCTCTAAATTATATATTTTTTTTCTGTATACCTGACATGAAACACATTTTGATATGAAATTAACTTTCTAACTCATAAGGAGTAGAAAAGCATTGGTAATCCCTCCATTGGTAAAGCCATGGACTAATTTTATTATTACGATTATATATATATATATATATAAAGCAAAATCCATTTCCAGCAAAACTTTTAATTCCCCCATGCGGTAAAGGATTTCAACCTATAAAATGATACCAAATAAATAAATACTTTAAAAAAAAACAAACAAAAAAAACTGGGTTTTCTTTTTTCCTGTAGAACCCTAACCCAATAGTTCTAAGTCTGGGGATTTTTTTTTGCTGTTGAGATCGTTCGACAAAGAGAATAGAGAGTGGTTTGGTGACTGGAAATAACCTGAAAAAGCTTCGGATCTTTGATGACTGCTGCTCTACTTTGCAGCGACTAATTTGCTTTCCCTTCACCCTTGTCTCCCTATGTACGAGGCTAGGGCTTTTTGTATAGGAGTCTCCGATTTATAGGATTTTATGGGTAAGAGAAGGGTAAATTACACCCTTTTAATTATACTTATTTATAAACTCATACATATTAATCTATTTAATTAGGGAGATGCACCAATAAATCTTAAATTAATAACTTATACACTGTTTAGTCTTAAAAATTTTCGTATAGACTGAAAGATCCCATTATAATATTTCAAACATCAGATTAATGTTTCGAACATTAGATTAATGTGCAAATGGGACTAAATGGAGCATAAAAAAACTTTTAGGACTAAATGGTTTAACTTTTCAGAAACTAGGACTTATGGGTAAATTTTCCATTTAATTATTATCGTATAAATATACTCTTTTTGAAAGTGGCTTGGAGGGGGTTTGCGAGAAATGAAAGTAATATATTTTCATAGTTGAAATGATCAAAATGTACGGATTTATAATTGAGTGGAGTAAAGTAATATTCTTAGTGTAAAACCTTTCACTTTTCACTCCTATAAATTGATTTAAATTTATTTTAAATTTCTATTGTTTTAATTTGAATAATTTGATTTATACATTTTTAAGTCCATCTTCAATTTGATATTTCTGTTAATTTTCCATATGTGTACACCTTAGTCTATGTTTGGATCATTTTCTTCATTTCCCGTCCTATTTTCAAATGCATAATCCAAACATAGCATTACATGATTGACAAATGTCTTAAAATCATTAATTTCAACTTCTAACTTGAACAAAATTACCAAATTAAAATTAGACTTAAAGTGTAGAAACCAAACTATTTAACTTGAAATAATTCGGACTAAAATAAAAATTAGATCAAATTACAAAGTTGAAGTGTGATTTGATAAAAAGTTCAGAATTTTTGCAATATAGGTAAGCCATTTTAATTCTTGACTCAATTTTATATTAAATTTAAAATTTAGTAAAAATTATACCAAAATACTTTTCCTTCTCGACTCAAATTTATATTAAATTAAATTTATTTAAACTTTTACCCAAACTAAATAAAACTAAACTATTTATTCAAAATTTTCAAAGTTGTAAATTTAAGTTTAAATCTGAGTTTATTTATTTAAATAAGTCATATCAAATAAAATTTTGATTAACGGTTAGAGATAGTCTTACAAATTTTTATCGTTATGTTATGGATTTTGTGATAAGTAAAAATAAGCTATATATTTTGTGGAGAAAAATGTCATGTCAATTTATGGTTCATGTTGCAACTTTTTATTGTGTATTTACAAATGAGTATGGCATATGTATTCTTTTAAGAGTGTACATAATTACATTTTTCAAGTATTATACGTATCAGAAAAAATATGTATACAGTTATGTATTTAAATTTAAATTACGGTGGTTTATAATTCTCATCAAATTGGATTATAATGAAATAAAATTGAGTATAATATCAGTTTAACTGTTTTCAAAAATAATTTTTGAGCTTTCAATCCATATTTTTTAGTTTTAGTCATTTTTTAAAATATTTTAATCAATTTGTATTTTTTACTTTTTAGATCTATTTAATATACATACATTTAAAAAGGACAAAATTTGTCAATCTTTTTTAAAATTCACAAATACAAAAAAAAATAAAAAAACTTCAGTACAATTTTTGTATTTATCAATTTTTTTTATAAATATTTTTCATAGATATTTTACTTTTTAAAGGCATTTATATTATGTGCATCTAATTTTTTTTTTTTTAAAATGACTAAAATATGAAAAACTAAAAACTAAAAAAAAAAAAATTTAAAACTCAAAACCAACAGAGTGAATATCAATTTGGATCATAACTAAGTTTATTACAAAATTTACCACTACAAAACCTCATAAGTAAGTAAGTGTACCACGTAATTTACAATTAAGGCCACAATCTTTATAATTAACAGTGATTTGTATTATAGATTTTTTTTTTCTTTGAGAAAATTAGGGTAAAAGTTTGGTAATAAAATTTATGAAAAATCTATTAACCCTTAGTACTGAACAGGTTTTGTATACTAATAGGGTATCACATCTCTATAATATGGGAGAAAGGTTTTTGAAAATGTCCAAAATGTATATATTTGGTTTTAACGATCAAGATGAATCCTAAGTACATATGCATTTAGATCAATGGTCTATATACATTTAGTTCTCGTCCGTTTGAGCTCATCTCTCCCCCTCTCCCACGTCCCCAAACACGTTCTCTTCAACTCCCTCTCTCCCACGTTCTCCCGTCACATTGTCTCTTACATTCTCACAAAATTAGCCCACTGCTGCTCATCACCACAGCCATTGAAGAGGAAGACCGAATCTAGCAAAAACCCAACCCTTCGATACCCACCCTCCCTCTTCGCTACTCTGCTCCTCTTTCCTTTACAACCGTTCGAACTCGGCTCCCTTCGCTATCCACGCTACCGACGCTGCTCTGGCAAGGTAAGATTGAGCTTTTTCACTCGATTTCTGCCTCTCCCCCTTCTCTCTCTGTTTTTCTTTTTGACTAATTTCTCTCTCATGGTTGTTCTTATTCAAACAGGTTATTTTAGGGTTTTGTTTATGGGTTATATATATTTGTAATTTCTACCAAATCTGTTCATGTTGTGGTTATCTTCCTCATAGAATGCTGTAACGCCCCAACCCTTCACACGTCATCGATATTGTCCGCTTTGGGCCACGCCCGCACGGATTTGTTCTTCCTAGTGGGTTACCCATCCCAGAACTACTCCAGCTTAAGCACGCTTAACTGCGAAGTTCGGTTAGGGATCTCACCACCCGGGAAAAGGCCTCGATACTGTATAAGGGTCTAGGTTTTTACTTTTATAGCCCAGGAACTCCCCCTCCATTCCCGATGTGGGACACTGGGACCTTACAATCCACCCCCCTTAGGGCTGCACGTCCCCGTGCAGTAACCTGCCAGCTCGCAAGCCCGCCTACATGCACCGAGAGACGCCAGGGGCCCATATTCGGTACTCCAGAGAGTCAGCTCTGATACCATTTGTAACGCCCCAACCCTTCACACGTCATCGATGTTGTCCGCTTTGGGCCACGCCCGCACTGATTTGTTCTTCCTAGTGAGTCATCCATCCCAGAACTACTCCAGCTTAAGCACGCTTAACTGCGGAGTTCTGTTAGGGATCAGACCATCCGGGAAAAGGCCTCGATGATGTATAAGGGTCTAGGTTTTTACTTTTATAGCCCAGGAACTCCCCCTCCATTCCCGATGTGGGACACCGAGACCTTACAAATGCTCTATTCCAAGCATAAATCAGGGTCTCTTACTCCACTACAGCCAAGACAACAATACAAGTTGAAAAATTTTCTTTGTTAAGTCGACAGCTCCGTGGTGAAGGAGATTCCAAGATTCAAAGTGAAGAACCCTAATCGTGAGTGAACTAAAACCTTCATTTCACTTAATTATGTTTGATTGCTAATGAATAGAGTTTATTGATTCTAATTTCATGATTGGTATATATCAGCTCTCAAATTATATTCTTATATTCTTATATTTTGAATCCATTATGGTGGTTATCACTTGGCTGGTGATGTTTTTGAGTTTGTTTCATGGTTGCTCATGGTTGTTCTGATTCAAAAAATAGTATAATGATTTTGTTTTTGATAGATTGGGGTAAATAGTGTAATGATTTCTTAATGGTAAATTTTTTATTTTTTTTTTCAATTAAATTCTCAACCTTAGAACTTTCTTTGTTTTTTTAGAAAATTTGTGTTAGAATGTTTGGTGCCACTTCTGCTAATGTTTTGTGTTAGAATGTTTTTTTAGAAAATTTGTGTTAGAATGTTTTTGAGTTTGTTTCTTTGTTTTTCTTTCTTTGTTAATGATTTATTAATAGTATAATGTTTTTTTTTGCTCAATTCTGTTGTATGTGTATTTTTTATTTTTATTTATTTATTTATTTTTGTTCTAATTTTGTTTCCACATTATGTCATTTAGTTTTCACTACTCATGGATTGCAATGTGCGACATGGAAATTGCTCTCATTGTTGTTATTATTATTGTTTTATTTCGTTTCAGGTGTCGTCTTTCAATCGCAATTTGAATTCTGCAAAGTTTCAATCAAGCATTTTTGATACTGTTGTTCTTGGCAAGCCATCTTCCTTACAGTTGAGTAATCCACTGTTTCCTCTTTGTGTAGTTGAGTAGTGTTGGCTTATATTGTTATGAACACAGAATGATTTGGTCTAAACCATACAAAAAATGTATTGCTAGGAGTATGCAGCCTATCAAAGCAACTGCAATGCCTCCTACAGTTGTTCTTCAACCAACATCCCATACTATTCTTTGTTTCAACTGTTTATTGACTATGTATGTAATTTATTTTCCTTAGATAAAAATTTGACCTTGTAAGTAATTGTTGGTGTATGATCCATAGCTAACAAAACTGAACTCACTCAAATTGCTTACTTTTCCAGGTTTTGGTCGGATTCGAAGATTGGTATTACGGATAGCAACATCTAGGGATGACATGAATGTTGTAGCTATCAATGATCCTTTTGTTGATGCATGGTAAGAAATTGTGCTTTGCTTCTGTTTTCTTTGGGTTCCTCCCCAGACATCTTGAATTGTTTTACACGTAATGTATTTTCAGTAGTAACATAATCTCCTTCCAGTTGTTGGGCTGTAAGCTGACCTTAGTAGTTCTTGGCAAGCTCAAGTTGCTAAAAGATAATTGTAGCTCATTTGATGACCCAAGTTTGAATCTGAATTGTACACGCTGTTTTTGGTGTATGATCCCAAGCATCCTTGCTAGATTAAGAAGTTTTTTTGAAGGATGAAGGATGAGAAATTGTTTGAGGAGGTTTTTTGGGTTCATTAAATCATTTGGAATTTTAAAGTTTTTTTGAAGGATAAGGATGAGAAGTTGTTTAGGTAGACATAACTAATTAAGTTAAGAAACACAAATCCAATTAATGGTATCATCCCTCTCTTATTTTGGTTTCCATGAATGGGTGTTTTCTATAGGTTTATTTTCTCTGGTTTATCTTTATTTGGGGTTTTATGAAATGGTTCTTTTAATGCCTTTGGTTCAATTTTGGGCAACATTTACTTTCGGTGCAATGTTTGGTTGCTGAGAATTTAAAGAAAAAAAAAAGGGAAAAACAAATAGGGAAAGTAAACAAGTTATTGCCACCAATTTAGGTTTTGGGTAACGGTAGAAAGAATTTAATCACCGAAATTCATGGTGATAAAGGCATTGAAAGTTTGTATTTGTAGCTAAGTTTTAATGTGGTTGCATGTGCTTCAGTTTATTGTAGTAAATAAATTATTAGATGCTATTAGTTGAAGTTTCTAGCATATTTTTGTTGTTTTATTTTATTTTTTTAAAATTTTTCCCATCAACTTTTTTTGTTTAACTGTTTCTTGAATTCTTCTTTCCTTTTTTTGGTTTATTTATCTTTTGCTAACCACATGTTTCGTTGTTTCAAAGTAAGGTATTCGTGCATAGTTGTGTATGAGAAATGTCCCATCCCAAATTTCTCTTAGGCGAATGATTAAAGGTAACCATAGAGGAGAAATTCTCTTAGGTGATCATATAGGAGATATTATATAAAATTTTCTTACCTTTCATTATTTTTTGAAAACCAAACAAAACCCAAAGTAATTGTTACTAACAAGTTGTGATGAAATGTATATGTCCATTGTTACTATTAGGTTGTTACTGCCAATGATGTCATGATAATGCTAGCTGTTTGGTAGACCCAACTTAATGATGGCCGCACATGAGATTGCACAAGACCACTTCGATTATGAGTCGGGGGATGCGAACATAGTAGCTTTCTTTGTACCATCTTGATTCAAATATCCCAACAACAAATTAGTTGTGGAGAAATTGTGTTGCAAGTTTGTTGACAAGGATTGAGGCAAGTTTCATTAAACAGCTGCAATCAGTGATGGTTGTTGTGAATTTACAGTAGATTACTGCCTTCGACAAAGTTGAAACTTTTATTGTTGTTTGTTAATAATTTTTGGTGGTATTAATCTATTGAGAGCCATGAATTAGTAACCCAATTGTTAATGCAACCTGTGCGATTGTTCCTAAACCATGGGTCTCCAATTAATGCCTATGTTTGGTTATATTTGGGTGGTAGTGGACTGCTAAAGGAAAAGTTCTTGCAACTTTTTTCTTTCTCTCTCTCTGCGCTCAAATAAATTGTGCACAATTTTAGTTTGGGTATCATTTTAGTTTTCCCTTATTTTGAAGTTGTCCCTTAGCAACGATGCTTTTATTTTTAATTTTTGTGTTGATATGAAGTTTACACTTTAGAGTCATAAAGTTTGTTAATAATACCAAAATGTTTATGATCGAGTTACTAGCCGTACTTTAAATAGCTGATTAGGAAATGTTTATTTTTAAAATATACAATTAAACATATTTTCAAGTTTTTTAAAAAATATATATATATTTTTTCAAAATTAACCAGACCTTGATTCATATTTTGACTTCAAATTTTTAGCAACAAATTGGATAAATTATATTTTAACCCAACAATTTTATATTTAATTATATTTTGATTTCATCATTATTTGCACCGTGCCTTTAGGCACGGGCATCTGCTAGTGATATTACATTCCACTAATCACAAATATATATGTCCCACATTTCATTACCTTCCACCAATCACAATAGTAAAAGGATATGCCACATATAAAGAGATGAAGTTAACTTTTAAACTTTTAACATTTTTAATGACTATTTTACGTTTGATTTAAATTATACATATCATTATTTATTTGCTTTGATTCTTTTATCTTTTTTTGGTTGAAGTGTAAAGTTTCATGCTTATATATTTTGTATCACACTTTTAAATATGAATATTCATATTAATACCTTTCATTTTATTTATTATAAATATAAATATAAACATTTACAATTTTCACACAAGAATTTTCAATTGGCAAAAGAAAAATACTATTTATTATCTCACTACTAGAAAAGGGAGTATTGGACATGGAATGTTTTGTGATGGTTTGAAAATCGTCGCAAAAAACATGTTTTTGCGACGGTAAACAACGTCGTCGTCAAGTAAAATTTTTTGCAACAGAAAATCCAAGATCATGGAAAAAAATAGTATCTTACGCGACGATTTGTCACCCGTCGATTTTTTATTTTTTATTTTTTTTGCGATTGTTTTTTCTTTTTCCAGATTCATAAATTTGTTCTTCAACTGCTTCAAACCATGCTTTTTTCCAATATATTTTTTCAATTTTTTTTTGCCAAAGACTTGTACCCATTTTGGTTCAACACAAGGAATGGGCAATTCCCTTTCAAAATCTCATTGCAAATAAGCTGTAAGAAAATCCTTGTTGATTCACTATCCCAGGATGTTTTGTACAAAGGCTGTGTTTCGTCAACACTGCTAGACCCTGCCCGGTCAATCACTTTGTTTCTGGAAAGGGAACGAGGAGAAGTATGTATGGAAGCCATTATAACTAACCACGAAGACATGACAAGAAGAAGTAATTTACGGACCGAATTCGACAAAAGTAAAAATTAAATACCATTGAAGAATATGAACAATTGGTCCTCCCGGAAACATAGTTGCGAACAAGTTATAACCATTGAACAGTAATTGAAAGGAAGGTAAAACTGACCAACACATCAACAATACAAATACATAACAAATTCAAGTCATTGCACAATAATATTCATTAATGTAGCACCGAAGTAATCACAAAAACCATATGACAAATTAAAGTCATTACATGCAAAGGTTTCAACGGTCATGCATGCAAAACGCCAAGCACATTTATATATGTAACAACAAAATGACTATGACAATGCACAACATAGCAAGTGTTGAATGTAAATGACATTATCCCGCAAGTGCATGATAATGTCGTTAGTGGAGGACGGGTAGTCCGTGGTCTGTTTCGTTGGTTCTTCGCACCAACCAATCCAACTCAAACAGGACTGACGACTGAAAACGACAAATTTATTAGTCAAATGGTCCAGACAGAATCAAAATTATGACCGCAAAATGAATTGGTTACTCACCACGAGACGGGGACAAGCATAGTAAGGACACCTTGGATTTTTGTTAGATCTCGAGATCTTCACAACACGTTGACCGTAGCCACAAGCACACATCCGACGTGGCCATGTAGTAAACGTTGTAGTTGACGAAAAAGAAGCCATGCTTTGGTTTTGGACTGTGTCAATGTCTACAACTACACAAGTGGTAAGGAAGGTTTTGAAAGTTTGTGTCCATTAACAGATGCTATGTTTTGTTTGGTATAGCAAATAGTAATTGTTAATATTAATGCAATTCGTAATATAGAGAATCGGTTTGGTATGCCATCCATTTTTGAGACGAAAAATTTAATGGCAAGCACATTTGTTTCGACACGCAACGAAAGTACAACCATAACAACCGCCACCACTAATACAATTATTTACACATTAATTTTAAGATTATAACCCAATGTAAGAAAATATTTTCTAAAAAATAGTTTTAAAAATAATTTTAACCAAAACAAAGAAGTTTTAATGGGGGTGTTTGTTTGGTTTTTTTGAGCCAACTTATAGCTTCTAACTTTGGAAAAGCTATTTTGGACTGTTTGGTTAAACTTATTTCAAACGGCTTCTGATTCTAACTTATTTTAACTCAAAAAAGCTGATTCTGAAAAGCTGCTCACCCCTTACTTCTGATTATCAGCTTCTGCTGTGGACATGTTAATTTACGATTATACTCTTAGATTTTTTTTTATTTTTTATTTTTTTTAAAAATAGAAAAAGACCTAAATGGACTATAGATTATTATTTTATTTTTTGTATGAGAAATGTAAATAAGTAGTGAATAACAAAAAATAAAAATTAATTGAAAAAATTACTTCACAACTTATTTAACAAACACTACTTACCAACTTAAATCTATAATCTAACAGCTATACCAAACAGATTAACAGCTTCTGATTAAAGTCATAACCTATAATCTGTTAAGTTATAGTCTATAATTTGTTTTAACAGTCACACCAAACGGGGCCAATGTCACAAAATAATAGAAAAGTCACACAATCTAATCTACTCCAATGAAATCTTTCATATGCATGTCATATACTTTAATCAACCAATAATTCTAAAAAGTAGAAACACAAATGTGAAACAAAAGGAGGTCTTATATGATGTGGGGTTTCTATTTGAAATCTATCCTTCTGTCCTACATGTGTTTCATTTTGTAAAATATTTATGTCTTCTTAGTACTGTTTGTATCATAAGACGCATAACTTGTTTTGTGAATCATATGCTCAGTAGTATGCCCAATCCCACTGGTGCAACTTTTGCAATAGTAGCCCAAGTTCTGTACGCTGCATTTCCAACCCAATGGGCCTTTTAATTAGGCAGTATTTGATCAATAATGTTAGGAATTATTAAAAAAAAAAAAATCATGAAAAGCTTTCATGAATTTTTTTTATTATTGGATTAGTTTGTACTGTTTTATTATATGTTATACAATCACCCTTAGACTAATTTCATTAAACTTTTCATGATATTTATTTCATAATATGTAGCATTACTCGTGTTTGCTTCATGGATTTATCTAAGCAGTTTTCAACTTTTTTTTCTTTCTTTTCTTTTGTAAATCTCTACTCTAATTCATAAATCAAATACAACGCAAGTGTCACGCAACATTCCAAAGTAAAAAAAAGCCCAGCTAATGATAATGATTAGGCAGTTGAATGAAACAATTAGTCATTTGGTGTAAGCTATGGTAAGCTATAAATTGATAATCATCACATAGAAATTAAAATGGTATTTGAAAAAGTTGAAAACTGAATGAAAATTAGTATTAAAAATTGAATATCGAATTTTGTAAGCTGAAAAACTATTTGATAAAAATTCTAAACGTTGAACAAAAAATAAATTGTTTGATATGTATAAGATAAAATTTGAAATTTATTATTTTCAAATTGTATATTTCAATTTTTATATTGTGATGGTAGAGGCGGTGATAGTGGTAGTGGTGATGGTAGTAGTGGTGGTGGTGGTGGTGGTTGTGGTAGTGGTAGTAAAATGATAGTGGTACTTATGGTAACAATAACAATGGTGATGGAGGTGGTGGTAGTTGTAGTCGTTGTGGTAGCATAATAGTGGTGGTTAGGGTTGGACATATGGTTATCTGACACGCAAAAACCACCGAAACCAAACCGTCTGCACCTATTTGGGTGGTTTTGCATAATCGTTAGGATCAAACGCGGGTTAGGATTTTCCTATTTTGGGAATTGCGAGCAGGTCATGGGTTTTACCCGTATCTGCACTCACCCATCCACATCTGTATACATTGTTTAGTTTATACCTTTTCTACAAAATGAATATGAGTCAATTGACTAATTATGGCTTGTGCTTATGATCTGTTTCCTTCAGGAATTAAATTGGATAGTTAGGCTGTAATTTATTTGAGATAAATCATTTGGAAAATAACAATTTCATGATAACAAATATGTGATTTTATGGCCCAAAATAATATTTAAAAAATGGGGGGGGGGAAGGCCCAAAAAGAATATTTTAAAAATCGGGAAAAACAAGCCCAAAAATAATTTTTTAAAAGAAAAAGCTTGTTACTCCAAAGACAACCTAAGAGGAGGGGTGAATTAGGTTTTTATAATTAAAATTAATAATACCCTAATAAAAATTATGACTAGAACAATAGATAAATATAATTAATGAAATAAAAATAATTAAAACAAGTGTCTTAACAACTATGTTAGTTAATGATTTTAGCACAGTAAAAATGTGAGATATAGCTATGGCAATTTAAAATAAAATAAAAAGATAAGGGAGAGAGAGGCAAATAAATTTATTGTGGTTCGGCTTCAACTCGGCCTACGTCCACTCCTCAAGCTTCACTTGAGATTTTCCACTATACTCTAGCTTCACATGTGCTAGCAACCTTTTCATAGATGGAGCAATCCTCCACAGATTTTACACTGACTTTCTAAGTCAAGAACACTGAGTGTACTACACTTTTACAAGGTTGAAAAGAAGGTGTTTTTGCTTTCATAGAAAACTACAAGAATTATCTCTCAAAGAGAGATATAAAAATGAAGCTCTGATTTTTCTATAAACCTCACACATAAAAGATGGGCTTAAAGCTATAAGGATCAGTGTATAATTTATGAGAATAGATGTGAGTGATTTTAGATCAAAGAATATTTTCAGGTTTTTGTAACTTGTTTACATTAGAGGCTTTGGTATATTTAATGAAAATTATAGCCGTTTATAGTCGTTGCAGTCATTTAAATTTATAGTCGTTTATAACCGTTGTATTCATTTGAATTTATAGCCGTTTATAGCCATTGTACTTCCATCATTACTAATTTGAATATTTTCCACTCCATCATTACAAATTTGAACATCTTTCACTTGAACCTTTTGAACCTTTTAACCTGCTCCTGTACTGGGCTGTTTGAACCTTTATTTTGGGCTGTTTGAATTCCTGATTTAATCAAATATTAAATACATTCTAACAACATTTAGGATAAAGATTTAGGTGAGAAATAATGGGACAAAATAAATTTTGATTTTATTACAACATAAAATCATCAAAATAAATTTTGATTCTATTTTTCTCTTTCAAATAAATCATCAAAATAAATTTTGATTCTATTTTTCTCTTCCAAATAAATTAAAACATAATTAAATAAATTATCAAAATAAATAAGTTTAACAAAGATCAATCCGCAAACCGCTCGCAAGCTTCTGCACATTCACGAACCTTATCTGCACAAACCGTAATTTGTACTATAGGCGATTGCAGGTTCAATTTTTCTCAAACCACAGACATGTGGACGAGTCTAAATCTTAAACCTAACCCTCAAAAATCGATCTATAAGCACCCCTAGTGGTGGTAGTGACATGGTGGTAGTAGTAGTAGTAGCGTTAATAGTGAAGGTGGTGGTTGTAGCGATAACGATGATAGTGGTAGTAAAATAATGGCGGTACTTTTGGCAATAACAACAATGATGATGAAGGTGGTGGTGGTGACAATAGTGGTAGTAGTGGCGGTGGCATGGTGACGACAATTTTTTTTTTGATCGGTGAAAATCAACTGTTAATTATTAAATTAGAACATCGAAAGAATTGAAACTCATACACATACACCTTGTAAGAAAATCTTGTCCATCTATTCTACTTTTAAGGCCCCGTTTGTTTTGGGGTGTAGAGGGTGGGATGAGATTAGGATGGAGGTGGGGCCCATTTAGTGTTGTGTTTGTTTGTAGAGTTAGGAAATGGATTATGATGAAGGAGGGAATTAAAATGGAGGTTGGAAAGGGGATTGAGATGGAGGATGTGGAGGTGATATTACAAAAATAGTGAGGGGACTAGAAATTTTTTTATTTATTTTTTATTTTTTACATATTGGGTATTTTTTTTAAACATTAATGTTTAATTTTTTGTATTTTTTTATTTGTTTTATTATTTTATATAAAAATAATTTAACAATTCTTACACTAACAACTATCATCAAAACAAACACAATTTTACTTAATCCTCTCACTATCATTCCCCTCACTAACAATCCCCTCACTATGAATTTCCTCTATTCTATCTCAGAAAATAAATGGGGCCTAAGAGTGGAACCCAAAACCTCCTCTCACTGGAGACTTTGTGGCCAAAGGGATAGCCAATTAAAAAACTTAATCCTAGTTAACACGTAGATCAAATTTTTTATGAGAAAATTGTTAAAAAGTTCATTCTAGCAATTGTCTAAGTTATTAGGTTTAGTGGATTTTTTTGTCAATGAGAAATTCATTCTTTGTGAAATAATTTGATGAGAAGCCTTTTTATTTGTTTTGAAAAACATTTTGTTTTCAAATTTTCCCTTAATTTATCCGTTAGGTTTTTTTTATCTATTAACTTTTATTGACTATCTATTCAATTTTTTTTCCTATCTCTTCAAAAAAATTTCTCTGTTCAAAAGTTTTCCCTATCTGTTCAATTTTTTTTTTCCTTCCTGTTCAATTTTTTTTACCTTATCTAATTAATTTTTTAATCTTTTTAATTCAAATTTCCCTTATTTGTTTAAATATTTATCCAAATAAAATTTTATCTATCCAAATTTATTATTTGTTCAATTTATTATTTTATTTTTTCTATTAGTTAAATACCAAACAAACCAAATCCTATCTGTTGAATTATTTTTTATCTGTTCAAATCTTTTCTTCTCTCTACCCTCGCTCTCACCCTATCTTTTGCAATCTATTTCCTCCCCCTTGTCATCATCATCAACAACAACAACAATAGCAACAGATAATAAAGAAGAAAAAAAATTCATAGAGAAATTTTTGAGCATATCTGTTTGTTGTATCTGTTGATGAACAACAACAACAATCATCCACAACTACAAATAAATAAAGGGATTTTTATTGATAAGTCCAATTTAGAAGTGTTTTAACCCAAGAAGTCCATGAAGGAATTTTTTAACCCATTTAGTCCCATGTATGTATAGTTTTATTCCATAAAGTCCATTTTCTTGATTTACACTATTTTCTTGGACACTTATGCCCTTATATTTAATTTTGATACCCTTATAAATATTTTTTCAACGATTAGCAATTTAATGATGTGAGCATTCATATTTTAAAATTCACATTTGTAGGAATGTAAATTGGCCCGTGGGCGGCTCGAAACCCGCCCGCGAGCCAGGGCGGGCCCGGCCCGTTGACAATGTGAATATTCACATTGACATGTTAAAATTCACATTAATAGGAGTGTAAAATTGGCCCCCATCCCGTGGCGGCGCGAAACCTGCCCGCGACCCATGGGCGGCCCGAGGCGGGCCCGGTCCGGCCCGTGGACAATGTGAATATTCACATTGACATGTTAACATTAACATTGATAAGAGTATAAAATTGGGCCGCAGCCCATGGGCGGCCAAAAGCCCGCCCGCAGCCCGGGGCGGGCCCGGCCCGGCCCGTTGACAATGTGAATATTCACATTGACCTGTTAACATTCACATTGATAGGAGTGTAAAATTAGCCCGCGCCTCGTAGTTGCCCGAAACCCGCTCACGGCCCGTGGGCGGGTCCGGCCCGGCCTATTGACAATGTGAATGTTCACATTGACATGTTAACATTCACATTGATAAGAGTATAAAACTAGACAGCAGCCTAGGGCGGGCTCGACTCGGCCCGGCCCGGCCCGTTGACAATGTGAATATTCACATTGACATGTTAACATTCACATTAATAGGAGTGTAAAATTGGCCCCCGTCCCGTGGCGGCGCGAAACCCGCCTGCGGCCCATGGGCGGCCCGGGGCGGGCTCGGTCCGGCCCGTTGACAATGTGAATATTCACATTGACATGTTAGCATTCACATTAATAAGAGTATAAAATTGGCCCGCGGCCCATGGACGGCCAAAAGCCCGCCCGCGGCCCTGGGCGAGCCCGGCCCGGCCCGTTAACAATGTGAATATTCACATTGACATGTTAACATTCACATTGATAAGAGTGTAAAATTGGCCCGCAGCCCGTGGGCGGCCCGAAGCCTGACCGCAGCCCGAGGTGGGCTTGGCTCGACCCGTGACAATGTGAATATTCACATTGACATGTTAACATGCACATTGATAAGAGTGTAAAATTAGCCCGCGCCCCGTGGCTACCCGAAACCCATCCACGGCTCGGGGCGGGCCCGGCACGGCCTGTTGACAATGTGAATATTCACATTGACATGTTAACATTCACATTGATAAGAGTGTACAATTGGCCCGTGACTCGTGGGCAGCCCGAAGCCCGACCTCGGGTCAGGGCGGGCCCGGCCCGTTGGCAATGTGAATATTCACATTGACATGTTAATATTCACATTGATAGGAGTGTAAATTTGGCCCACAGCCCGTGGGCTGCCCGAAGCCCGATCGCAGCCCGAGGCGGGCTTGGCCCGACCCGTGACAATGTGAATATTCACATTGACATGTTAACATTAACATTGATAGGAGTGTAAAACTTGTCCGCTGCCCGAAGCTCGCCCGTGGCCGGGGGTATGCCCGGACCCAAACCCGGGCCACCCCGGGCCGCCCATGGAACGCGAGTCAATTTTACACTCTTATCAATGTGAATGTTAACATGTCAATGTGAATATTCACATTGTCAACAGACCGGGCAGGCCCGCCTCGGGCCGCCCACGGGCTGTGGGCGTGTTTTGGGCAGCCACGAGGCACGGGCTAATGTTACACTCTTATTAATGTGAATGTTAACATGTCAATGTGAATATTCACGTTGTCAACGGGCCGGGCCCGCGTCGGCCCGGGGCCGGGCTTCGGGCTGCCCACGGGTCACGGGCTAATTTTACACTCTTATCAATGTTAATGTTAATATGTCAATGTGAATATTCACATTGTCAACGAGCCGGGCCGGGCCGGGCCGACCCTGGGCAGCGGGCGGGCTTCGGGCCGCCCACGGGCCATGGGCTAATTTTACACTCCTATCAATGTGAATGTTAATATGTCAATGTGAATATTCACATTGTCAACGGGCCGGACCGGGCTCGCCCCGGGCCGCCCATGGGACGCGAGTCAATTTTATACTCTTATCAATGTGAATGTTAATATGTCAATGTGAATATTCACATTGTCAACAGGCCGGGTCGGGCCCGCCCCGGGCTGTCCACGGGCCGTGGGCTAGTTTCAGGCAGCCACGGGGCGCGGGCTAATTTTATACTCTTATCAATGTGATTAACATGTCAATGTGAATATTTGCATTATCAACGGGTCGGTCCGGGCCCGCCCAGGGCAGCCCACGAGCTGCAGGCGGGTTTCGTGCCGGCCACAGGCCGCGGGCTAATTTTACACTCCTATCAATGTGAATGTTAACATGTCAATGTGAATATTCACATTGTCAACGGGCCGGGCCGGGCCCGCCCTGACCCGGGCCCGAGCTTCGGGCTGCCCACGGGTCATGGGCCAATTTTACACTCTTGTCAATATTAATGTTAATGTTAATATGTCAATGTGAATATTCATATTGTGAACGGGCCAGCCCGGGCCCGCCCCGGGCGACAGGCTGGTTTCGAGCCGCCCACGGGCCGCAGACCAATTTTACACTCCTATCAATGTGAATGTTAACTTGTCAATGTGAATATTCATATTATCAACGGGCCGGGTCGGGCCTATTTTTTTGGCTTGTGGACCGGCTCGGCCCGACTCGAATTTTTCCGAGCACCCACAAGGATCGACATGAGCCGGGACCCTACACATTGACGATATAAACATTTATATTGACGGTGTGAACATTCACATTAAGGGTATTTTGGTAATTCTGTCACCCATAGGACTTATTGAAACATAAGAAAATAATGTGAACTAAATGGAACATAAGTAGATGAAAAGGGTATTTTGGTCTTCTTATCTCAAATTGGACCTAATGGAATAGTCAAAAAGAATATGGGTTTGATGGAATAAAGCTCTTAGAAAATGGATTTATCAAAAAAGCTCCCATAAATAAATAAATAAAAAATATGTTCAACAAATGCTTTGAAGCTCTGCATCTCTTCTAGAGAGAAAAGTATTATATACAAGTTCATAGTAAATCAAGTAAACAATTTGGAAACAAATCACATCATAGCACACCAAATTCATCATCCCCAAAGATGCCACCAACTAGTATTCATGTTACTTGTGCATTAGTTTATGAGAAAACATCAACAGGAGGAAAGCTATGATCACAACTAGGCCCCATTTTTGTTAGGGCATATATATATATATATATATATATTTCTCAAAATCAATATCCATATATAAACACAAATCTATTCATATATATATATTTCTCAAAATCATATATATATATATAAACATATATATATTTCTCAGATCTGAATCCATTAATATAAATTGATCAAGATTTTTTCAAAAAACACCATAGATCTATTCAAAGAAAGTCACAAATATACTTGAAGCTTCGGACGTAATCGATCTGCGATCTGTGAAGTAGATCTGGACGAGCGTGATGATGAATCTGGTGAAACCCTTGCTTCAAAGGCTTGCCGACGACCATGGAGGTGGAATCGGAGTGATGGAATGATGCGGCGATGGTCGTACCAAAGTCGCTGATGTGACTGGACCGAATGAAGGACCGATTCAGGGGACGCTGCGGCGGAGGTGGAAGAGGTAGAGGAGGTGGTGAGTATGGGTTTAACGACGGTCGGAGTGTACACAGTGGCGATGGAGGTGGTTACGGCGGCGATGGCGGCGGTTACAGAGGAGGTGAAGAAGGTGCTCAGATCTGCATGGTAGGGGTGGTGAGTGAGTGAGAGAGAGAGAGAGAGAGAGAGAGAGAGAGAGAGAGCAGCGGAATGATACTTGGGTAGTTTGGTCTAGCTTATTGTTATTTTAAAGTGTGGATAATTAGATAATAAAAAAAAGAGTGATGGTTGAGACCCTCCAATCACCACCCCACAGACACGTGGTGATTGGAGGAGAAGGAGTAAAAAAAAAAAAAAATAGTCAATCAGATGAAGAGGGGGTCAAGAGGATGGGAAAAAAAGGAGTTCCAAGTCATTCATTTTTTCATTCAAAAATTAATTCGATTCAAAAATTAATCTTTTCATTTTATTACATTTGTATTTTAAAAAAAATAGACAATAAATACACTTTTGAAATAAACCATTCATTTTTTTAGAGACAAATATAATAAAATAAAAATTTACGATTATTAGATCATCCTAATTTTTTCCATGTATATTATACATTACAAACCCTATAAAATAAACGGTTTGGATTATCGATACGAGACGTGTGTTAGGCCTTATGGGCCCCTCAAGTTTTGTCATGTTGAGATCTCAACATAAGAGAAGCTCAACCATTTGTTTAGAATTAGGCTTCTCTCATGTTGAGATCTCAACATGATAGAACTTGAGGGGCCTCTAGGGCCCACCATGTGTCCGATCTCGATGATCTGAACCATTTATTTTGTAAGGCCTGTAATTTATATTATCTATGAAGAAAATTAGTTCGATACAATAATCATAATATTTTCATTTTATTGCATTTGTGTTCAAAAAAATAGACGACAAATACACTTTTGAAATAGGCTATTCATTTTTTTAGAGACAAATGTGATAAAATAAAAACTTTACGATTATTAGATCGTCCAAAATTTTTCCATGTATATTATACATTGCGGACCCTATAAAATAAATGGTTTGGATTATCAACACGAGACCTGTGTTAAGCCTTATGGCCCCTCAAGTTATGTTATGTTGAGATTTCAATATGAGAGAAGCTCGACCCTTTTGTTTTATATAAATTCTTTCCTCACATTTGAAAAATTACATTTTTCTCCCTGAGATTTGTAATCTTATTACAAATTACTATCCAGATTGCTGATGTCATGCCTTAAAATTTTCTAAATGACCATTTTGTCCATTTTCCTACAATTTTTTCTTCCTATCATTATGATTACATTGTATAACTTTTCATCATTAAATTCTACCTGAAAATGTTCTTATTGAGTGATGATATACATACAAACATAAATTTTATATAGAATTTTCAAATACAATGATATAGTTTAATGGTGACCTTTCACTTTAAAACAAAATACCTATAAACATGATTTATATTTACAATAATATCACTATCACAATATTTTAAAGATATTTTTATATAAATTTGTATATATGAATACAATTTTTCATTTTTATTTCTACCATTATATCCAGATTAGATCAATTTAATCTAGATATATTTAAAAAGTATAAAATTTGTATAAAAAATTTTAAAAAAATTTTGTTGAATACAACAAAATAAGATAATGTATTGAATTTTTGTATTTTTTTGTATTTGGTGAATTTAAAAAAAAAAATCACAAAATATTATATTTATTAAGTATATCTAGATTAGGTGTATATAAAAAAAATTTTAAAAAAAATTGCTTAAAATATTAAAAAATTTGAATAAAAATTTAAAAAAAAAACACAAAAGTTAAAAAAACTCAACTTTTTGTGTAAGTTAAATCAAAGAAGATGATTATTATTGTAACGCCCCGAAAATTGGGTAGGGTATATCTATTTATACTACAAAACTCACCAGATAGACAAACACATATATATAGCTAACTATTCTATACATCCATTTCCATTAAATCCCAAATGCCAAACACATGCTATTCACATCTCAATGCCCCAGTTCTAATCCCAAGCATACATTTTACAACAAGTATGAAATGGAAGCCAAACAGATAATAAGTGCCCTACAGGCTTACAAATTTATCTAAGAACATTATTGGTTACACAAAATGGAGTTTCAACTCAACGCAAATACAACCCTGGGCTTACATTCAACAAATAACAATAAAACAAAAATGAAGCCTCAGCTCCGAGTCCTCCCAAGTCAATGCCTTGGCAGAAAAACTTAATACCTGTACCTGAAATGGTTTCCTTTATAGGGTGAGCCATACAACATATGTACCATGACAAGACTAAAGAGGAGTATGCTCATGCCATGCTCATAATAAAACAATTTATCTCTTTGTTTATAAAGCATACAATGTTGAGATGCAACAACAGATATAAAAACCATTTCCATTTTAAACCATATCTGTTACATGAATACAGGTTCTGTGAATCTGTAGGTGAGTGCCTGCAAGTAGGCCCTAATGCACTATCACTGTCATTTTTACCAGTAAACTAGAAGGCTCGACACCTAACCACGCGGTTCTGTACCTGTAACGCCCTCAAAAATAACCCATTATATATCATTGACATGCATTATTTAAAGAAGACAATATATTAATCCATTCATCAGAGTATTACTAAATAAAGCATTACATGTAACATCGAATAAAATGCCCTACAGGCTTACATCTTTCCAAGCCAACACTTGGATACAAAAATATGAGTTCTAACTCAATACAAGAAAAAGCCCCAGGCTTGAATGTTTACATGTACTAATAATTAAAGACAATTAACTAAAGGTAGTCTTCTTCTGTAGGAACCCACATTTTATGTTCTCATCATGTTCATGAGCATCTGTGTGATTATGACTTGTTAACTTTGCATGTGTATGTTTGTGACTTGTTTTGCTTAAGCGAGTGTGACCCATGCCTTGTTTTGAAGCCTTGTGTGGTCTAAGTGTAGTATGTTTGTCTTGCTCCTTCCTTGATGTGAAACTTAGGTCACGCCTTGCCTGAGTTATACTAGCCGATGTTATTCCGAGCCGAGGTCATCCTTAGTCTAGTAGTAGTATCTTGGAACCCCTTGTTGACCTCCGTCCTTGCCTTGACCACATTAGCCGAGATGTTACCTTGCACCCAAGTGATCTCGTCCTGGAGTGGTATGACCTAGGCCGAGGTGTGGCGCATCTAGACCAAGATGTGGCACAGCTTAGTCAAGTGTTGTCCTTCCTAGCCGAGGTCATTGTCACCTTAGTTGCCGAAGTCCTTTGCTAGCCGATGTCATTCCTTGCCGGAGTGCCATTCCGTGTGGCGTGTTAGATACACCTTGTTGTTAGCCGATGTCATTGCCCCGTCAGAGAGCCCATACCGCTTTGCTTGTTGAACACCCTTCCACCATGCTTTGTCTGGTCTGTCAGCCACCTTTTCAGGATGAACCCAACCAGTCGCCGCCACGTGTCTCAGCAGAGGGTTAACCCCAGAACCGAGTATAGAAAACTATTATTTGGTATCATAAACTTGCCTTGTAGAGAGAGAAGCTCTAGGAGGAAGAAAGAGTTTTAGAGTGAGGAAGTAGATCTTCAAGCTTGATTCCTAGAGATCGAACCGTTAGATCCGTGTTCTAAGGTTAGATTCTTGATCTGCTCATGATGTTCTCTATGTTCATGTTATTGCATTGCATGATCGGATATGATTTGTAAGCCATGCATCGTTTTGAAGCTCGATTCTTGAAAGAGAAAATGACATTCATGTGTTCTTCAAGAAAAGTCATGTTTTGATCCGAAAGCTTTTTGCCTAGACTCGTGTTTTGTGTTTGTTCTTGCACGATTTTCAACTATGGGTACCCAGGTCCATGTTTTCAAACTCGTAACATGAAAATCCCAGATTTGTGATAACAGATTGTGATCGAACATCCATATTTTTCATGTTTTCACACTCATGTTCTTCATGTTCATCAGCAGAGGGAAACCCAGAGTTTCCCGACCTCTTTTCCTTGCATGTGGCCCTCGGGAACACACCTCGGCGAGGAGGTGTGGAACCTCGGCCTAGACCTGGTTGGTGCCCAGCATGTTTTCCAAAACCATTTGTGCACATACAAAACTTGTTTGAAAGTGCATTCAATAGGCTTTGCCATGTGTTTGTAGGACTTGGGCTTGTCTCGACCCCGACGTTTGAAGAAACTATGTGAGTGGTATTTTTAATAAAGCTATGTTACACTTGCTTTCATAAATCTCGTCTTGCCTTGTTCTTGAAAAGTATTTGATCTAGCATGAATGACTATCCCTACTTGTATATTAAACACTATCTTGTTTTGATGACATTACTTGAAAGTCCTTAGCTGCAGGGGACTATAATGCAACTGCACTCTTGTCTTGAAAGTCCTTAGCTGCAGGGGACTATAATGCAACTGCACTCTTGTCTTGAAAGTCCTTAGCTGCAGGGGACTATAATGCAACTGCACTCTTGTCTTGAAAGTCCTTAGCTGCAGGGGACTATAATGCAACTGCACTCTTGTCTTGAAAGTCCTTAGCTGCAGGGGACTATAATGCAACTGCACTCTTGTCTTGGGAATGTCATCACCCTCTCGTATTAAGTAGATGTAATAACATCCAAAGAACTTGAAAGGCCGGCAATGAACTTGATTTTCCCTTGATTGTAAAGTATGCTATGTATTGTTTTGAAAGAAATCTTGGATATCAATCATGCAAAACCTTTATTTCTGATATCATTCACTGAGTATCCAAGCTCACCCTCTCTATATATATGTAGGTGACGAACAAGAAGGCATTGAGGCCTAGACGTGATGCCGATGTGTTTTTGGGTGCATTGCCGACATGTTTTGGAATAGCATTTTTTGTGCCATCTTGAAGATCATGCTTCTCGGCTTATTTTGCATTTGTACTTGTATATGTCGGCTTGAGAAGCCTTTTGGTCAAGATGTGTTTTATATTTCATTTCCTTCTTGTATTTATGTTGTAAGACTTTATAAAGATGTATGTCATTTCATTTGACCTATGCACTGCTCTTATGGACCACTTGTATTTTAGATTATTGCTTCCGTACTTGTGAGCCCCCTATATAAATACTCTGATTGTGTGTGAATTTTTGTAAGTCGGCCTTCGGTAATTACGGATTACTGGCCATCACGGCACCAAACTACTAGGGGCGGTTTGGGGGCGTGACATCTTCAATCCAGAAGCCAAACCCTCACAAGCTAAGTCCTTGGAGGTAGTTTATCACCTGAACCTGAAAATGATGTTCCCATAAAGGGTGAGCCACAGCCCAGTAGAAATATACTAAACCACATATAAGCAATGAATAAAGCAATAGCATTCAACAGATGGTTAACCAAAATAATCAATTACTTCATTTTACAGTCTCATGACACTATTGCCAAAGATACGTTTTACTTTCCAATTTTATCAACATGGCTCAGAACCTGGCCAAACTTACAACAGTGAATCACATATATCATATTCACATCCTTCCAATATCAACAAACAAATGAGACTCAAGCTCAAATCAAACACTTCATACTTCCAGATTGATACACATTTTAGTGCTGTATCAATAAAACACTTCTATATAATTAAGCACACATAAAAGTGATGCTAATGGAGTCCATCCCCTATCTCCTCCCAAACAAAATCCGGCTTAGAGGTCCATCCCCTATCTTCCCCTAAACCGTGGAGTACATCCCCTATCTCCTCCCACACACAAAACAAGGTATGCAAATGCAATGCTCAATCAATACACGTATTTTCTGTATCAATGCCATAGTCAAAATTAATGACTTAACCAATGTGATTAGTTTCAGTTATTCCTAATCCACATGCAATGTCTACAACAATCACGACTATCCTCCACCGATAGCCCAAAACAGCTATTTCTAAACTGAAAATAACTATGTAAACAATTCAATAGACAAATGATACCAATTACCCAATTACACCATTTAATCAATAATTTTCCCAATTCCATGAATTACTTATACAAATTAATTCAATAATACAACTAGGGTTTTTCCCAAAATTTACCAAAGTATCCCCAACATATCAAAATACCAAAACTTAGGACAAAACCTATAAAATGGAGTAGGAAATCCCTACCTCGAAGAAAACAACACAAATGGTGAAGACAAAGATGAGTGCCCAAATACCAAAGTGCTCCAAATCGCCAAATGTTCAGATTAAATGAAAGCCCTCGACTCCCACTATCTTTTTAATGAAGGATCTAGGGTAGAAACACACCCTAAGTGGATCAAATCTAAGAAAGAAGGTGAGTAGGGAGAGAGAGAAGTCGGACCTAGGGTTTGGAATCAAAAAGAAGATGAAAAAGACTGATCAAAACCCGCTGTTGTAAATATATACTGGACAGGCTCGCTCGAGCGAAGCCTTTGTCGCTCGAGCGACCAGACACAGAAAAGCTACGCTCGAGCCAAGGGAACCTTGCTCGAGCCAACAACCTAAAAGCTCGCTCGAGCGAGAGAAAGCTCGATCGAGCGAAGAACTCAAAACCTCAGGTCTGTAAACAGACTCACGCTCGAGCGAAGGAACCATCGCTCGAGCGAAGAACAAACTAACTCGCTCGAGCGAAGAAAATATTGCTCGAGCCAAGAATGCAGAGCTACAGGTCAAAACTGGACGCCATCTCTCGCTCGAGCGAAGAACCAAAATCCTGGACAGCAACACTTGGTTTCTAAACCCAACCAACCTGAAACAAACCTGCCCAACACATCCTATAATTCCAAATGAGAAAATAAAGGACAACAACAACAAATATTCAATGACAGAATCTACGGAACCTAAGTCCGGATACAATAATCAAATGGGAAAAGACCAGGGTCGCTATAGTACCCCTTACTCAGATTCACCAAGTATTCATCTTTTCGCAAATAGATACATTTCCAAACATTTCCAAAAAATAGATACATTCCCAATGAAATGAATGTAATGCAATGTCCAATGTAACAAATGAGGAGTGCGGTTTAATTTACCTAAGTCTCATGCATTTCTACAACAATCATGGCTATCCTCCACCGATAGCCCTTACAGATATTTCTAAACAGATATTTAAACAATTAAATTTCAAAAATTTCGATAAATACAATCTTCCACATCTCATCAAATATGAACAACTACACTAGTTTACATATTACAATCACATCCGGTAACCTCTCAAGGTCCATTTCTAACCGTGTCGGTTTTATTCCAACAGATACATTAAGCAAAATAACACCGTTAATGCCCAAGAAAACATCATTTTCTTTCCAAACTCATTCTCCAAGCATTATTCAACTATGACACCCTATTTTGATCAAAAGACCCAAAAGTTAAACGTAATTCCTTTGTTTTCTTTAAAAATACCCTTTTGGTCGCAAGACAGTAAAAAATTCAAAAAAACCGATCGAATCAGAGTCTGTTTTTGTTCAAATTTAAAACATAGCTCTTTCATAACCTTACAAACATATCCCAAGTTTACACTTTTGCAATTTGGGCATTAACTCTTTATTTTTCTCAAAATTTCTCTTTTAAGCAATTAAATCATAAATTTTTCAAAAATTCTAATTAAATTATATACAACTCTAAGCTCCATATAATCAAGTAAAAGTACATAAATAAGTGTAGGAAAAATTCCTACCTCAAGCTAAGAAGCTTTCAAATTTTGCGGCAACAGAAATTAAATTTTTTTGGAGCCAAACGACGCCTTTTCCGCCCTCGTTGGACCAGCTAACAAAGAAGTCCCAGAATCTGCAATTGCAGAACAACCAGTACCACTGTACCTAGTTGGTTTACCATCAATGAGAATGTCACCCATATCGAACTGCCAATAACCTTTTCGCATCACGGGGACATATGTGTGCTTACCCTTGTAGTGATTTGGATCAACCCCACCGAACACAGGTTCGCCCCCTACTTCTTCTTTTGTATTTCGATTAAGCCAAAATGAAAATGCTGGCTCACTAACAAGACTTTGTTTCACCCTGTTGTACCACATTGGGACAAAATCTCCAACTGAGATCTCCCGGAATCCAAGACCAAGAATACCGTCAAACTTGGCAACCAAAAACATGATATTGGGCTCTCTGGTTGCCTCAATAAATTCCTGATTCTTCACAACTAGGTCACCAAGTTGGACGTGGTCTTCATTGAAAAACCCAGATATAGCCCCACTACCATAGTGAATTTCAGTAGATTTTCCATTCTTGTTGTAGGTACTTGATTGGTTTGACTTGTACTTCGAATGGAAAAAACACGGAACCAACAAATAGCACTTTGATGAAGGCCACAAATTAGAGCTGCCAATGTCAAAGGTTACAGTAAATTTTTGTGGGGGAGTACCAATACCAATCTCACCAAAGTACTGAGCATCCATGTAATTTTTTTGTGCTACGATATCAATTTCCCCAGCTTCACCTAGATTACCATGGTGATTATACTTATTAGTAGAAACTTTCAGCACTTCCCGTTCCTTGGACTCAAGCCGAACAGCAAGAAGGTTGTCTTGATCAATTTTTATCTTTTTCAGTCCAATTCTAACCAGGCCATCATTGGGTGCAAAAAATACCAAAGGCAAAAACTGGGATGACAAGAACAAGGACACTACAACAGCTTTCAATCTGATGCCCATGTTGACCAGACTAAGCTTACCTTCGAAGAGTTGGTGCCTCTTTTTTTTTTTCATTGTCTATCATGCACCATAATAACAATCAAATACTACCTGTCCCACCCATTCATCATTGTCAAGAGAGAGAAAGAGAGGTGATATATATATATATATATATATTTGTTAAAACCCATCTTCCCATTGATTGTTTTCTTTTCTTTTCTTTTTTTGTTTTTAATCATTTTCCCACTGAAAGCAAGCAAGCCCCAGTTGGAATGTAACCACTCTCCTAATGTGAGAGAGATATATATTATAAAAACCCTTCCCACTCAAGTTTTTTTCTTAGCCTCTCTCAAATAATTTTCCACCACCCCAAAAACATTATCCTCATGCTGACCATACACGCCAAACAATCACCACCACTTTATTTTTTTATTTTTTTATTTTTTTTAGGGTCATCACAGTTATTTCTTTTGAAATGACATGAATAAAATATATGTATTATTATATTATTTTATTTGTATAAAGGCAAAGAGAAAATATGTCATTTTAATCTGACAGGGGGTAAATGTAATTTTACAAATGTGAGAGGGAGATTTGTATTAAACAGAAACCTCAGGGCATGTCAGTGTAATTTACCCAAAAAAAATTTAAATTGGATTTTTGAGCCAAATGCCTTTTTTTATTATTTATTTTTACTAGTGGCAGTATACACATATGTTGCACGTTGTATTTGTAATTATATTTTTGAAATGGAAAATTTTATAATAATAGAAAGGAAACAAACATTAGAAAAATAGTATTTTATAGTGAATTTATAAACTATATGGATTTATCAACCAAACACAAAACAAAATTTCATAGTGGATGAGAAAAGTGAGAGGTTTGATATTAGAAAGCTGTAGAACCACTGATATAAAGTAAACTAAAGATGTAGAAATGTGATTTGGTCAATGAATAACTAAGCAGAAATTTTTGAAAAAATAAACTTAAACCCAAAATTTATTGAGAATCTTGATGAATGATATAGATTCAATTCTTAAATGATGGATTCTACTTGTAAAATAAATCTCAACCACACATATATTTTCTAAATAAATTTATTGTAAGAATTTTGAGTTTGTAGAAGTTCTCATAACAAAAATAAATATGTGTTATCGAAAAGTGATTGGATTCTCTCTTATACAGTAAACATAAGTACAAGTTGTATATGTGAAAAATAATGAAGAACTTACACCTTATATAGAAGATAAAGTGTCTCTTCATGAATAGATGTGTCTAGTCAATTTAATTTTGTAATGATTTGTATAAGCATGACTATTCAGTCTATGTAGATAATACTAATTTTTAACTTTTAAAATTAGGGTTGAGTTTAAATTTGATAGAACTTGACGGTCTCGTGGGACGTACTAAAAGTTCTTTTTCGATGATTCAAACTGGTTATTCTGTAGAACCCTCAGTATATATCATTTAAAGAAAAAATTAGATTGATCAGATAAGAATAACATTTTTATTTTATCACACGTCTCTGAAAAAATAGACGGCAAATATATTTTAAAAAATAAACTATGTTTTTTAGACAATCACGATAAAATTTAAGAGGGTCGTACAAAGTGAATAATTCAGATCATTAAAATAGAACTTGTGGTGAGCCTCACAAACCCGTTAAATTCTTTCAAGTTTATATTTGAATTTTTGAAAAACTCAATCATAAAATTATGTATTATTATGTGAAAAATGCTAGAGATCCATAATTTTATATCTACAAATTCAATTATAATAATGTGGCAAGACAATTGGACACTATATCTACTACTATAGTTAAGTGTGTGACAAATTAAAAATTAACATATATTAGCATCAATTATGTCACATTATTGTGGATTAAATTAGATTTTTTTAAAAATTTCAAATATTATTATTATTATTATATGAAGTTTTCTAAAGGATGAAAATCGTAAAATGATCATTGACAAAAATTCAAGTCTTATTGTCTGCTCCTACATGGTGCCTATGACTATTGCTATATGGTGTCTTTCAGAAACATGTTAAGAAGGGTATTTCAGAATTATGAAAAAGTAGAAAATAAGTGAGAGATATTTTAAAAATATATAATAAAAAAAAATTAGATGCTCA
This sequence comes from Camellia sinensis, assembly GCF_055761805.1. NCBI lineage: Eukaryota > Viridiplantae > Streptophyta > Magnoliopsida > Ericales > Theaceae > Camellia > Camellia sinensis. Next base: position 93,904,184 of record NC_138965.1, read on the forward strand.
TACTTTTAAAATAATAATAAATAATAGATAGAAAATAATATATATATATATATATATATATATATATTATTGAATTAGATACAACACAAATTGGTCTTGGTCAGACCAACCTTAAACATCATTTACCTACCACGCAAATGGGTCAAAAATGGGAATCAATGATTTAGATTCTCTCACTTCATTTTTTTTTTAATATCTCTTTCCCTCTTATTTTTCTTTGGGAAAATTATACTTTCGTAATTTTTTTAAAAAAAATTATAAATTAGTGATATATTTTATAAATATTAATAATTAAAATTATAAACTTCTCCATATATGTGTAATTATTTTATGAATTAACCATTAAATTGTAAATTTTCCTTTTTCTATTTCTTCTCAAGTCCAAGATCCAAATATAATTTTAATCTGCATAAAAATAAACTTGTAGATAAACACGGTTGTTAAATTACAAAAAAAGAAAAAAGAAAAAAAGAAGGATAAAATATTAATTAGAAAACAATTTGCAAACTTCCAATTATTGTACTCAAATTCTGTAAAATTTTGGCCAAATCATTTAAAAGTTTAGTTGAAAGCTTGAATAATTTAGCTAAGAGATTGAAAATTTGAAAAAAAATAGAATGGGCAAATACAATTAAAAGTAACAAATTGGGATTGGAATTAGCCATAGAACCACAACCTTTATTGGACAAAGAAATGTTTTCATAAAAAATCTCTCTCTTTTCACCTTCTTTCTTTCTTTATTCTTATTAAATTATTTTAAAATTAAACTCTTACTCTAGTAGCAATATAGAGCAGAGGACAAGATGGCCATATATAACTCTAAAACAATGGTGTTCGCTTTCATTGCTCTTTACTGAGAAACACTCATCTGTCCTGTGTTCTATGTTTGAATTGTGTAACAACTATAACCACAATCACTACTTAATTCAAATAGAATTCTAATTAAAAATCAATTGACAGTCAATGTAGACAAACACAACAGAATCTACAATCAGAGAAAAAACAAAACTTGAATTCAGGACTTACTGAAAATTAGAGCTCACGCCATATTAAATTCACTCTAATGTATATATCACTTGCCAACAAGGTGTGAGAAACAATACATGAAGATCAACATGAAAACTCACAACGCATTTCTTGAGTGGTATTAATATCATTATGATGATCAATGAGAATACTACACCTCTATATGTCCCAATTCCTGATCCAATTCCAGTCCTAGTCCCTGTTCTGGTCCTAGTCCCTCCAAACTTGTCAACAAATTGAGCATTGTGATTGTAATTTTTTTGTAAATTCATTGGTTGAGATGACTAAAAATCAAGTCCCATGTCACTAGACCAACAACAATGACAAAGAAAACGAGCCAAATCATGTAGTGAAGCCAATGGAGCCGATTTGGGATGAAGACGAAGACCAGGGACATTGCAGAAAGAAGCCTTGAGATCAGAACAAGATGGCTAAAGAATCGAGAATAGTTCAAACAAAGCTGAGCCAACTGGAACAAAGCTCACCACAAGAATTTTTACTTTTGGCGATTAAATTTTTAGTCGCCAAAAGTCAATTTTTAGTTGCTGAAGGACTTTAGCGACTAAATTTTTTGGTCGCAGAATTAGTAGCCAAAGAGTTGTCAGGAAAGCTAATTGGCGACTAAAATTTAGTCGCCAAATGTATTCATTTGCCGGCTAAATTTTTAGTCGCCGAAAGGTTGGGAAAAAAAATTAAATAATACATTTTCGGCGACCAATTTTTTTTCACCAAAAGCCTCAATTATTGTTAACGACAAAAGACTTAGTTGCAGAAAAAGTTTTTAGCTATTAAATATATTAGTCGCCTAAAGTAAATAATAGTGTTTTGGCTACTAAAATTTTAGTCGTCTAAAGTCAAATTTTTTTGGCTACTAAAATTTTAGTCGGCAAATAATTTTTATTTTGACTACTAAAAATTTAGTCGCCAAAACTTCCACATTTTTTGCTATTAAAATTTTAGTGGGCAAATAATTTTTGTTTTGACTACTAAACATTTAGTCGCCTAAATTCTAACATTTTTTACTACTAAATTTTTAATCGGCAAAAGTATTTTTATTCTTCAACTTTTGGTTTTAGCTACGAAATGTCATAGTCAGCAAATATTTAATTTTCTTTTGACTACAAAACTTTTAGTCGCCAAATGTTTGATTTTCTTTTTTTGTTACAAAACTTTTAGTCATAAAAAACATGACATTACGTTTTATTGCAAATATTATAATTTCTCCATAACCTGTCTATATTCCATGCAACCTGTAATACATATATAAATAAAATGATACATATAGTATCAATTATTCCACAATCTATATCCGTATACAAAAAATAAATAATTTTAACTGTCAAAGTACATACAAACCAACTATTGTCCAAACTAAAATAATAATTCCATATAAAATATAGAATTATACAAAAATCAAAGCCCTCCGTATACAAAAATTACATTTACTACCATATGAAATGACCATTTGGCATGGTACAAATTACCATCGTAATCTGTACCATGACAAAAGGTGTTGTATGTACCCAGACAAAAGTGCATCTATGTACCATGACAAAAACTCATATATATGTACAGTGACAGAAGGTGATCTATGTACCATGCCAGTAATTATCTGTTGGTTGCCAAAAGTTTTATGTATTAGTAATAGTGAACTGCACAAAAGCCGGGGACGACAAAAGTATTATATTAGTTCTATACAAAAGTGAAATTTCTTCTCCATACACCAAAATGGATTATCCACAAGTCCACGCAACAAAGTCATCTACAAAAAAACAAAAAAAAACATTAGCAATTGGATCCAAAAATGCCCAACTTCATGAATGAATTTGGCAACAAGTGACAAATAACATATCAAAGAAGCAACCTTCCATGATGAATAAATTATCAGTCTTTCTAAAGTCTTTTGTTATAAGGAACATTGTTAAATGCAGAACAATCATTACTAAATCTATCATTACTGTCATAAAGCTAATGTAACAATCTTCTATTTGTATACAACATCTATCCAAATTCTGTGGCTAAACCAATATCAAAGCCCAATGTGAATAGAAAGTATTCTTTTTACCAACTTCCTCATTAATTGTTTGCAAAAGGCACTTGAATCATTAGATTGGATATAAAACTATCCCTACTTATTAATGTCTGTCAGTGCCATTTCATTCAGGATATTAGAACATGTGAGAAAAATAATAACAAAAATAAAGTTCAATCACAAAAGGAAATATGTAGAAATGTATGTTGAGACACCTATAAATGGTTCATCAAAGAAAGAATACTTGATATCTCATGAAGCACATGGCCTCACAAACACCATTCAGAGTTTGATACTTGTATAAAAGCTTAAATATAATATAACACACTTGTGTACATGCAAGAAATTAATATAATATAACAAGACATAAAATGAGTTAATATTGGTTTCTGAATATTTTTCCCTTAATTTTCCGTTACTCTACATCTCCAATAAATAATTATATTCACTATACACTTCCAACCACAAAAAATCTCAGAACAGATGCTTAGAAAATCTTAACTAACAATACTTGAATATAGTGTCATTCCAGTTTGAGAAAAGACAATTAAAGTGGAAAAGAATAACAATCGTTGGATGATCTATCATGGCAACAACAATAACTAACAAAATGCAGAACCAATCATGTGTTGATCTATCATGGCAATAACAAATACTAACAAAATGCAGAACTCACATACCAAGCTCCTGTAAGTTCACATCCGGAGCAAGAAAAAAATTTTCTTCCATCTTATTTGTACGAATCTGAAGAACAATGGGCACTTCAACAAAACGCCCTTTTTCGAGTAAGTTTAAGGTGTATTCGGCGCTAACTCCCAACCTACGGATCCGGATTACATTCCGTTAGTTCTCACAAGTCCTATTTGTCATATGAAAACTGTCCGTGAGAGTTACACGGCCGTTCAGGGGCTGTTTTGAATTTTCGCCCCCGAAACGCCCTTTTTTGAGTAAGTTTAAGGCATATTCGGCTCTAACTCCTAACCTACGGGTCCGAATTACATTCCGTCAGTTGTCACAAGTCCTATTTGTCATGGGAAAGTTTCCCGTGAGAGTCACATGGTGGTTCGGGGTCTATTTTGAATTTTCCCCCCTGAAACGCCCCTTTTTCAAGTAAGTTTAAGGTGTGTTCAGCTCTAACTCCCAACCTACGGGTCCGAATTACATTCCGTCAGTTGTAGGTCCGAATTGCATTCCGTCAGCTGTCACAAGTCCTATTTGTCATGGGTAAACTGCCCGTGAGAGTCACACGATGGTTCAGGGGCTATTTTGAATTTTCGCCCCCAAAACGCCTATTTTTCGAGTAAGTTTAAGGCGTATTCGGCTCTAACTCCCAGCCTATGGGTCCGAATTACATTCCGTCAGTTGTCACAAGTTCTATTTGTCATAGGGAAGCTGCCCGTGAGAGTCACACGGCAGTTCGGGGGCTGTTTTAAATTTTTGCCCTTGAAACGCCCTCTTTCGAGTAAGTTTAAAGCGTATTCGGCTCTAACTCCCAACCTACGGGTCCGAATTACATTCCGTCAGTTGTCACAAGTCCTATTTGTCATGGGAAAACTGTCTGCTGGAGCCACGCGGTGGTTCGGTGGCTGTTTTGAATTTTCGCCCCTGAAACGCCCCTTTTCGAGTAAGTTTAAGGCGTATTCAGCTCTAACTCCAACCTACGGGTCTGAATTACATTCCATCAGTCGTCACAAGTCCTATTTGTCATGGGGAAACTGTCTGTGAGAGCCACACCGTGGTTCGAGGGCTGTTTTGAATTTTCGCCCCCGAAACGCCCTTTTTTGACTAAGTTTTGGACGTATTCGGCTCTAACTCCCAACCTACGGGTCCGAATTACATTCCGTAAGTTGTCACAAGTCGTATTTGTCATGGGAAAGCTGCCCGTGAGAGTCACACGGTGGTTCGAGGGCTGTTTTGAATTTTCGCTCCCAAAACGCCCTTTTTCGACTAAGTTTTAGGCGTATTCGGCTCTAACTACCAACCAATGGGTCCGAATTATATTCCGTCAGTTGTCACAAGTTGTATTTGTCATGGGGAAACTGTCTGTGAGAGCCACACGGTGGTTCGGGAGCTGTTTTGAATTTTCGCCCCTGAAATGCCCTTTTTGGAGTAAGTTTTGGACGTATTCGGCTCTAACTCCCAACCTACGGGTCCGAATTACATTCCGTTAGTTGTCACAAGTCATATTTGTCATGCGGAAACTGTCCGTGAGAGCCACATGGTTCGGGGCCTGTTTTGTGTTTTCGCTCTCGAAACGCCCTTTTCCGAGTAAGTTTTGGGCGTATTCAGCTCTAACTCCCAACCTATGGGTCCGAATTACATTCCGTCAGTTGTCACAAGCTCTATTTGTCATGGGAAAGCTGCCCGTCAGAGTCACATGGTGGTTTTGGGGCTGTTTTGAATTTTTGCCCCTGAAACGCCCTTTTTCGACTAAGTTTTGGGCGTATTCGATTCTAACTCCCAATCTATGGGTCCGAATTACATTCCGTCAGTTGTCACAAGTCGTATTTGTCACGAGAAAGCTGCCCGTGAGAGTCACACGGTGGTTCGGGGGCTATTTTGAATTTTCGTCCCCGAAATGCCATTTTTCAACTAAGTTTTGGTGTACTAAGTGGGAGTGTTTGTAACACTTGTATTTTTTGAAATTATGATATTGATCTGTTAATCATGTGCTTTTGTTGTGTCCATCAATTTGGACATAATGTGGTCTAGTTCAGTGGATTGGTGGGGGTATTCAGTGGGTTGTGCCTGGGCCAATTGAGTGGCTTCTAAATTTGTGGGCTGGGTTTAAGTTTAAGAAGTTCAAATGGCTGATATGGAAAACTATACCAATGGCTTTACTGCTGTCCATCAGATTATATTTCCTGCAATGTGAGTATCGAAGCAGCTCTGAAATGCATTGTTGTTGGGACTGTTACACAGTTGATTGGGTGTTTAGTGCTTTTATTATTTGTACTCCTTGTGTAGAATCCATGCAGAGTCAGCATCGCGGATGGTTCTGGGTGGGAGTTTATGGGTGGCTGCTTTGTTTTGCATTGTTGCTGGGATTGAATTAGCTGATCTGTTTTGCACTCTTGTTGGGGTTAAATGGCTGTTATCTTTGAGTTGTTGGGGCTGCTGCATTGGTTTTTCGTTTTTTGTTTTCTATGTTGCTCTTTCCTTGTTTAGTTGGTTTCTTTGAGTTGTACTATTGAGAGGGTATAGGAGAAGTGAATCTGTTGAGTATATAAAGTAGATACATATTGTATCACTGACATTTGTTGTACAAAATGGTCCTCTTATTTTATCAAAATGATTGGAAATTTACAAATGGTGTCATGTAATAATAAGATGGTGGTGACCTTACAATTGTCAAAAGGGGTTAAATTTGTGAATTCCAAAAAGAAGCTATTCAATAAAAAGATTCAAAATTTTAAGAGTGGTTACGAGGAATCTGCTTGGTATTTCCAAGTTTTTTTTGGTAAAAAGCTATATGCAACAGAAACTTCTTAGGGCCCCCGCTGGTCCCCCCTGGCTCTGCCCCTGAGGCATACAACAATATGATGGCCAATGGGATGATCACATCACACCACAATATTGTTGGAACCCCTTGTACCTTATCACTCTACAGAAGGTTCTAAACTTTGGAAAAATTGTGACCTATTATATAGAGACATCAAGAGATCTATATAAGGGTGACTTGGATGACCCTTTTCAGTCAATTTAAAATTATCCACACTCATGAATGTCTCAGTGCTCATTGAGGGAGAATTTGGGGGAGACAGAGAGAGAAAGAGAATCATTCTACATGAAAGAATATCAAATACTAGGAAACAATTTGAATTTCATAGGACTTCCAAAAACTAAAGTAAATTTCAAATTTCTATAAGTTCGTAGAGGTAGACATAACTTTTGGACAATAAACACACAATTCATAACTTCGGGGGCTGTTATGAATTTTCGCCCCCGGAAAGCTCTTTTTCGAGTAAGTTTAAGACGTATTTGGCTCTAACTCTCTACCTACGGGTCCGAATGACGTTCCGTCAGTTGTCACAAGTCCTATTTGTCATGGGAAAACTGTCCGTGTGAGCCACACGGTCGTTCGGGGCCTGTTTTGAATTTTCACCCCCCGAAACACCCTTTTCCGACTAAGTTTTGGGTGTATTTGGCTATAAATCTCTACCTACGGGTCCGAATTACATTCCGCCAGTTGTCACAAGTCCTATTTGTGATGGGGAAGCTGTCCGTGTCAGGCACACGGTCGTTCAAGGGCTGTTTTCAATTTTTGCCCCCGAAACGCCCTTTTTAAGGGAATTTTCTATGACTTATCCTGACAGTGAGCTCAATGGATATGCAGATAACAGATAGTATTACAACAATATAACATCACATCATTGGTGTTATTGGTGCCAAACAAAAGAATCTCCATTTGTCTATTGTTCCAGCTAGAAAGTGGCCATACTCAATAATGTTTGGCACATTAAATTTGTATTGTCACAGAGAGCAACTCAATTAAAAATGCACTACACCAAATCGGCATGAATAAATATGTTTTGAAGCCCATTAAACGAAAGACAACATCAAGCACCAGACATGGCAAATCAGATGCAGTCTTGTTTGTGGAACTTACCTGCCGAGCAAGTGACGTAATTTTTTATACCATCGAGTACATTTCTATGGTAACCTAAGATCATAACTCTGTGGAGACACAATATGTAGTTTATGTTGCTATAATATTAATTTTAATTTTGGTTTTTGAGCCCTTGTTTTTAATTGGTTTATCGAGATTCAGTTTCCGAATGTTTTTTTTGAGAGTTTTGCGACTTTTCTAACTGTACTCCCTAAACATTGAATTGTATTAACTGTTTGGCGGAATACCATCTGTAGTCCCTAAGCATTGAATTGTATTAACTGTTTACAAACTTCTCTAACTGTATAGAAAATTTAGGTACAATGAGATTAACTGTTGAAGAGGAATGATGAGAGTAGACATTGCACAGTTGACCAGATTGTTTGCTACTTTCTGTAAGTTCATTACAATACAGATGCAATGGCTCAATGCTAGAAACACAATTGCCATGACCATACCACTACTATCCCTAGGATAGCACTGAGAACTTTCTTATTCTTTCAACATTTCTTAATCATATTGAGTAATTATGTTTAATCTTTGATAATATAATTTCTCATTTAAAAGAGACTAAAAACTGTTACTTGTGTCCAACAACATTACCTGAGTCTTCACTAACATTTTTCATTTCTTCTTTTTTGTGTAACAAATTATAGGACTCAAAAACCGAAATTAACATCCAACAATTCCTGGACAATAAGCCTCATCTAAAAGATCAAAATTTCAACCTATTGACAAAATGAAAAAAAAATAAAAAAAAATACAAATAACAACTCCAATGAGATTAGTCTAGCTCTAAAAGATCAGTGATAGAAGCATTCAAAGTCAAAATTGCATAACGGGTACTATGATAGGCCCTCTCTACCTACACAAATTTTAATTCTTCAATTGCATGATTTTTTCTTGCCCTCATGCTTCACAACAAAGAGATAGTATTATTTAGTGAATATGCAAATCTAAGTTTGTATAAGTTTTAGTATGATATGAATGAAATTCTTCTTACCAAATATGACGATGACCGTCTGAACCCTCCAACAGTGTTGAGAGTCGTAAAACCACAGAGTTCAAATGATTCAGTTGTCCTTGTTGCGCCTCCCTTGCTTTTTTTCCTTCTTCTACTTCTTTCATCAACTCCTCTCTCTCCCTCATCATCTCTTCACGATCTCTCTGGCGCTCTTCTTTCTCCTTCATCAAATTTTCGTGAAGAACCTCCATCTCAGATCGCATTGCCTCCATTTGTTTGTCACGAGATCGTGCCGCACTATCAAATGGTGAATAGGGTCGTGGGCCTATCCCAAATCCACGCAAGTAATTCTTTCTCTGTCCAAGCACTTGCCGTGAGAGTTCCCCCTGTGTCAATGGGATCCCCGCATCCGTGGCTGTCGCTTGTAGATTCACCATCGCATCCTGTCATTACCAAAAAAAGTAGACTATTCAACAAAGGTACAAAGAATCAAATGCAATTTTGTGCTAAGATAGGCATTAATATTAAATACAATTGGCAAAAAAAGTTTACTCCTTACATGTAGCTCACCACATTTGGGATCAATCCATTCGTTTGTTTTCTTCGATTTGTGTGATTTGGAATAAAATTCCGAAAATCCAACTCCCCATTTTCATCTACCTGTTAGTTTCAAATAACAAAATTAATTTGTCACAATAGTAACCATGGCTTTCATCTTACATATATAAGTGATGAGAAATCTGTTCCAAATGTATCTAACTCACCATGAGTGACATTGCTATTGGAAAGGAGTGAGATCCACTGGTGTGATTGTATGGTAGCAAACTCCGGTTTGCTTTACCAGCTTTAGAGCGTTTCTAAAAAAAAAAAGAATTATTCAAGAATTAGTACATATCAATGCATAATACACAAATAAAGCAATAGAGTCATTTATATTTGTTTGTTACCAAATGAGAATCATCCTTCCAAGCCACATCAATTATATGTTTCCAATCATCCAAGCAAACTCCTGTAGGCGGATGACTATATGGGTCATCAACACCCTCTTCGACAAGTTTTTCGAAGTGTTGCTTCAGGGTGTACCACCAATCCTTGTACAAGAGATACGCCTTCGTATCAACGATCTCTTGAGCTTGTTGATCAGTATGAAAATCCTCACCAATTTCAAACGTGTCCTGCAAGCATAAGTGTGTGACGTATTACAGAAATTGAATGCAGCAATTGCAACTTTACATAATGAAGACATTTAGTTTAAGGTCAGAAATTACTAACACAGCTTGTACTACAGCATCTTTGATACTCTGATCAATTTTCTTCCATGACTTCACTCCCTTCAGAGGGCACAACCGCCTTATCAACAAGCCCAACCCATTTGTTGCAAGCATGGCATTCCCTCCAGTGAGGGCATTCAGCATGTGATTGACATATACATGTAGTTTCTCCCCTTTTTTTCTCACAATCCTTTTTTGCACTCCTTTTCCGACTGTATGACCACGTACACGAGTTGACGTACTTTTCCCTGTCAAGAAGGGGCAACAAGTGTAAGGCCTTCACATGCAATTAGTGCCCAAACATATAATCGACTATAATTAATATTAAATTTAACAATCATCCAAGCAAATTTTCTAAGGGATTATAATTTTTTTATACATGCAAGAAATTGTCTTTCTAGATGAAGAAAAATCATTTGGTTAAGTCAAATAAAGTTATATTTAGGGGCCGAAACACACCTACAAAACTACCAAGAACAAGAATAAACATTGTAGTCCGCAGTCAGTCAACCCTGAAGATGCAACAAAAACGTACAATGGTCTTACCTACGCCGTGCGCCTGTGTCTCTTCCACAAATGTTTGTGTCATCCGGCGGTTGTGTCTCATCGGATAAAGTCTGTGGTGTGACAATGACATGTGCAGATGCTCCTGAGGGTGATGCTATGGGGTCAGTTGTTGTTTTCTTACGTCGCCCTGTCTTCGTCCCAGGAACCATGCTGGTACCTGCAAAGTAGTTGCAAACATGCTATATTAAGTAAACACATCACATACATCATCGATATTATGACCAATATGGATTGTTTACAGAAACTAAAGTATTCACAAAATTACAAGAAGACAACAATAGGAAAATAATTGATAATGATTGTCAAGTAAAAGTGTTGTACATAAACCAATGTTAAGCATAAATGTCAAATGAGGAGGTTCATCAATTTAACAGGTTCAACATTGCGAAAAAGTTTACAATATAGCTCAACATGATGACATGAACAACAATATAAACAAAAGGACTAAACTCTCAGCTAATTACATAACACATACAAAACAACAATCTCCTTCATCCCTTTCCCCATTACATCAACAAAACGATAAAAAGACAAAACAACTACCAAGAACACACATCGAAATTTAGAACCCATACATCAAGACTTTGTCACACATCCAAATTTAGCACCCATCCAATCTCTCTCTTGACTCATCCCGAGTTCCAGAACCTTCTTCAACGTGCCGAAGAAGAGTTCGGGTTTGATCACAACATGGGTCTGTAGACGCGCCCGTGGGCCTCATGCTACAGTTCGGACTCAATTTGTGTCACGGTTCTTAATCTGAACCAAAGAGTCCAAATCTGGCAAATTGTTTTGAGAAACAGATTTTTGAAAAAGTAGTGCCAAACATGGACTGCTTTGCCAGATACAGAGTCGCCACCTAAATATTTTTTATGGGAGAATTTAGGAAACCCTGACTCGGTGCCGAAGGCCACATGTCCGTCATCACCGGAGTTGTCTCGGCTCGGGAGCTTGGGTACGATCGGGGAAGGTCAGCTATGAGCACCCCCTTTCGCCCGGTCCGAAAACCGGCCTCTACTAACCGTGATATCCGTTTTTGAAAACTTTATGTGTTCTTAAACCAATTGTTAGCCTAGAATTACTATGTTATGCGCGCGGCAAACAAGTATAGACTGAATCGCCCAAATTGGAAATAAAACATTTTATGTTCGTTTTGAAAATGGTTTGCTACTCGTAAGTAGGCTAAAATGCAGGTTTTGCCACCTTCAAGTGGGCTTTTGGAAAAGATGGTTTTGCCACTATCTAGTGGGCTTAAAAATCGCAGTTTTAACGCATTATCCCAATTTAAGCAATTTGACCTCCACCCACAGGCATTCAAGCAGTTTATCTCATGTAAGCACTTAGCCGCATGGCAAGCATACTGTCATGGCAACACTCACACGCATGCTGGATGCTAAAGCAAAAATACTTACATCGTACTCCGTGCCAAAACAGTAAACTAGTTAGCAAACATGCATGTCCTAGTTCATGTTAAAAATGGCTAATGCATCACATGCAAAATGCGATCTAGGCAGGCTCGGCTAGCCCTAAACATGGCATATGAAATGCGATCAACTATCACATAGTCAATTTTTGAATTGAAGTACGAATGCAGTTAGCGTGATGTACCGAGCCTAATGCATGCAGTACAAATGTATGGATGCACGCATGCATAGCATAAGGTATGCTAAAATAAATGTGCCCTAATCTACCATCATAAGCAGGTAAATAAAAGGGAGAAAGAAGTGGGGGTTGGAAGACATGCACACACACACCCACACTTATTACAAGTTTGCCCTCGCTCGGAGGGACCAAATAAATATTACAAATTAATTAACTACGCGAGCTAATTAAATATTACAAATTAATTAACAAATTAATTATTCTAAGAAAACAGTAAACCGCCTCGGGAAGCGCGCCGCCATGCGTAGGCTGCCTCTGTTTTCTTTCCTGTGCTCCTCTGGAGGCTGCCAAAATTTCAGGACTGCTTCCTTGGATGCTGGGAGACACCACCGGCTGGGTGAAATTGCCACCGGCACAAAATTGAAGCTGTCGGCAGAGAAAAGATTGCCGGCCGGCACCTTACACTGCCGGTCGGCAGAGTATTCCTGCAGAACCTGCAACCCACAGCAACAGAGGACAAGGCAAAGCATGGCAGCACATTTCAAGGCATATATGCACCAACCATGTCTCTTATCATTGTAATGACTCAAAGGGACATGTGCCTCGATTCTCGGACCACCAATCACGCATTTCCATGCATGATGGCCCAAAGAACCAAGTATGCAACTTTGATTTCAAATGCAATGCAAACCAAATAAACACACAAGGAGGCCTAACCTCTATCATACTCATCTCAAGAGGCAAGGTGATGCATGCAAGATGCAATGCAACTTAGGCATACGAGTTAAGGATGCAACATGCCGATACAAGCAAACATGCAAGATGAGCATGCAAATAAGCAAAGGATGGTCTTAAACATGAATTAGGCAGCTCTAGTTAGGCCCAAAACAGTGGCCATAATATGAAAATGAAGTGCCTCGAAATGCGTGCACACGGGCACGCAAACCGAGGCAATGGCATACGCAATGCAATGGCTAAAACGGCATATAGAATGCAACATGGACTTATACTAACATGAGAGAGCCCCAGCCACACTCACATAAGAGGCCGATGAATGAAAATGGAGTGCCTCGAAATGCGTGGCACGCAAACCGAGGCAATGGCATACGCAATGCAATAGCATGGAAATGGCATGCAATCATGCTAATGAAATTTCAGCACTGAAATGTGGGGGAAAACAGCCCCGAAATGAGGCGAAAACACAACCGATACATGGAATAGTCCCGAAACATGGACTTTTGGCACTCGAAATGGCTTACAGCTATACAAAGCATGCACAATATGGACATGGAGCATGAAGACAGAAGCAAAAAAGCTTCAAAATAAGCATTTTTCTAGTACAAGTCATGGCCAAACAACAAGCAAAGATAGGGCAACAATGGCATGCAAAAATGGCCCTAAACATGAGGTTATGAAGCAACTCACGGCTTCTAACTCCAAACAGGTTAGGGCCCTTCAACAACATTGAAGAGGGGCCCAAAATAAGACTATTTACAGTTTATGGCAGCCCCAAAAACAGTATACAAATATATTAGAAATGCAATGCAAAAATGAGGCTCAAAAGTGGCTATAACATGAGGTATACAAAAAATTCACCAAACAAGAAAATGCCCTTAATAAAACATGTTCAGGAGGTCAAAATAAAGCCACTTTTAGTTCGGACCAAGGTCCAAAAACAGCAACATCAGGGGCTGCCATGGCATGCAAAAATGGGACCAAAAAGAGAATATAAAGGCAAGTATAACATGGAGGTCCGAAACAGTGTTGAGCCCTTCTTCAATGTTGAAGAAGGGCTCAAAATAAGCCTATCTACAGTTTACTACATGCCCAAAAACAGATTACACATAGGCCAAAAATAACATGCAAGATTAGGGCCTAAAGGAGAGATAAAGAAGGAAGTGCTAGCTACTATCCTCAAACAGCAAGAGGTCCTCAATCAAACATGAAGAGGACCTCAAAATATGATGATTTGAAGTTTGGGTCGGAGCCCAAAGATGCAAGAAACTATGGCTTAGATATGAAGCAAGAAAAGGCTAGAAAAGGGAAGATGAGGACTCACCCTTGAAGACCAGCAAATCAGCACCTCTTGGACCAAGTTTAGGTGCTCCTAAGATTTGGAGAACAGCCTCAAGCTGCTGGAATGGGCGTTGGATGCCTTGTGCTATGAGTTGATGAAGAAATGGCCTAAGAACAAGGGTGTTTGATCACTCTAACACACCCAAATGTAGAGAGAGAGGGAGATATAGAGAGAGAGGGTGATATATATGTTATATGTATGTATTAGGTCTGGTTTTTGCTGAACCTCTCTAACCTAAACAAAGGAGGAGGAGAGGTGCTTATATAAAGCAAGGAAAGCACTTAACTTACAAGCTAAGTAAAGGGAAAGGGGTCAAAGGGGTTCAAGGCTTATTGGAGAAGCTTGGACAGCTGGTAGGCTTCTTGAGGAAGCCAAGATAAGGGGTCAAGGCTTCCTCAAGAAGCCTTGAGCAAAGGGTGCAAAAGAGGGGTCCAAAGGCGGTCAAGGGTTCAAAATAGCCACATATATGCACGTGGAGTAGGGTCTGTGCATCCCAGCTGGCACAGCTGGCATGCACCAGGCTTGGAGGGTGCAAATGGTGCAAACCGGCCAGAAAATTTGGTTGTCGGCCAAAATAAAGTGCCGGTCGGCATAATATTTTGCCGGTCGGCAAAATAGATTTCCGATAGATGATTCCAATGTCAAAAAACGGCCGGTGGGTATGCAAATTGAAGCCCCGGAAGTTAGCTTTCCAATGGCGCAAACCTTGCATCAAAATTCCTCCTGTGCAAAAAGTTATTCCCTTTTTCGTGAAGCCGCGCAGATTCGATCCAACCGGGATGATGCCCGACTTCAACTGATCATATCTCCCCCACCCGGACTTGGCTCTAGGAGATTCTTGAGTGAAAAATGAAGCCCCGGAAGTAAGCTTTCCGATGGTGGTGGCCTCATAGCTAAACTCCAAGTGTACAGATAGATAAGCCCGATTCAGCGGGGGCTGCTCGACTCGCTTCTACCCGGATTCATGCCGAACTTCTCCCAAACTAGTTTTCTCCTCTCCTTTCCTCTTTTCTTCAACTCCAAAACCCTAAACAAAGTGTTTTGAAATATTTGCCTCTCTTCTAGCCGAAGAAACTGATTCTTTGCCCTGCACATCTCTCAACACCGAGCAAACCATCAGTAGTGCCCAAGTCTTAAGGGCGGTCAAAAATGGGGTGTCTACAGTTGCCCCTCTTTGACAGAACTCGAAAGTCATAACAATGACGGGAGTGAATGTCAAAGCCCAGAGACGACCCATTTTTGACAAGGCCAAAGACTTGGACAAACAAACAAAATACCGATAAATAAATGGTTGTGCCCACAGGCTGCCTACGTATCCCTTTGCAAGGAATCAAACCAGCGTAGTTCAGGGGCAGGATGCAAATGATATGCAGGAAGACTTTGATAATTGGACTTATACGCCACGCGAATCCAGTTTGTACTCAAAACAATGCAATGTACTAACAAGTACAAGTGAGGTGCGCAAGATAGCGCGATAGGATGCATGCAAGATGCAAGTGAGGTGCACAAAACAGTGCGATGCGCAGAACAGCGCGAACAACTTTGAAATGCACAAAACAGTGCGATGCGCAAAACGGCGCGAACGAATTTTGAAATGCACAAAAATATTGCGATGCGCAGAACAGCGCGAACAACTTTGAAATGCACAAAAATAGTGCGATGCACAAAACAGCGCGAACAACTTTGAAATGCACAAAACAGTGCGATGCGCAAAACGGCGCGAACGAATTTTGAAATGCACAAAAATATTGCGATGCGCAGAACAGCGCGAACAACTTTTGAAATGCACAAAAATAGTGCGATGCACAAAACAGCGCGAACGAATTTTGAAATGCACAAAAATATTGCGATGCACAGAACAGCGCGAACAACTTTGAAATGCACAAAACAGTGCGATGCGCAGAACAGCGCGAACAATACAATGAAATGCACAAAAATAGTGCGATGCGCAGAACAGCGCGAACAACTTTGAAATGCACAAAACAGTGCGATGCGCAGAACAACGCGAACAACTTTGAAATGCACAAAACAGTGCGATGTGCAGAACAGCGCGAACAATACAATGAAATGCACAAAAATAGTGCGATGCGCAGAACAACGCGAACAACTTTGAAATGCACAAAACAGTGCGATGCGCAGAACAGCGCGAACAACTTTGAAATGCACAAAACAGTGCGATGGATTGAAATGCACAAAACAGTGCGATGCACAAAACAGCGCGAACGATTTTGAAATGCACAAGATAGTGCGATACGCTAAACAGCGCGATTGATTTTGAAATGCACAAGATAGTGCGATACGCTAAACAGCGCGATTGATTTTGAAATGCACAAAATAGTGCGAGTGAGATACAACCACAAGATGCACAAGACAGTGCTAGTGAGATACAAAGTGTAAGTGCACAAGATAGTGCGAGTGAATGCATGTTCTATGCAAATGAGGTGCATTTTCTATGCAAGTACGGAAGAGTGCATTTTCTATGCAAAAGATACGAGCATTTTCTATGCAAAAAAACAGGAGCATAGTCTATGCAATATTGAAAGCATATTCTATGCAGAATCGAAAGAAAACATATTCTATGCAATGGAAGGGCATCAAACATGTACTCTGGTGCCTCCGATTTACCTTTCGGAGGACTTTGTAACACACTCAGCTCAAAAAGGGCACACCCTGTTTATGTTGGCAAGAGATAACATCTGTTGTTGCTTTAATTGCCATTCTGACTTGAAGCAGGCTTACACTTGGGGTCGAGATACACTCATACTCCAGAGAAATGGCGAGGTCTGGGAAGGTGCACCTGAAATGCAGTCTCGGATCTTGCCAAAGCTGGAACACCCTAAGATGCTCCAAATTTTCCTTTTTTTCTTTTGCTTTGCAGTGTGGAACCTACATAGCTTCAGATAGGTCCTTGTTCTACTGTTCACACTTATCGGGGGTGGACCCTGCAGTTTTATGAAAGAACAAATACTGTTTTGCACAAATGTGGAGAATGGCACAGCACTCTGAGCACAAGATGATTTTTTTTTTTGGAAATTGAGAAATGAGTTCTTAACCGGGTATTGAGCCGACGACTGGCCACAGCCAAAACGACTCGACAAGTGAAAAACAAAGGTAAACAACCTAAACACATCGAGTAACACTCGAAGCGACTCAAAACGAGAATCGAGGCAAACAAAATAAAACACAAGACTCAAATGTGCACATGGAGCCTATTTCCCTGGGTATTGTTTCCCACCCTTTCTCACTTGTGATTCTCACATCGCTCGGCCCTCAGGCTCTGTTTTTCTGAAAAAAACCTTTTCTCACTTTTTCTCTCAGCGCACATCTCTCTATTCTTTAATCTCTCATTTTTCATCCCTCCCCAGGGTGGTTGATGAATAAACAGGAAGTTGCGGGTTCTTGCCCCAAGCATTCTACTAGATTCTCTTCTTCTGCTCACAATAGTGAACTTTCTCCCGCAGAGGGGATGCGATGCGGCTGGATGTGCAGCGACGATGATCTTACTGGGGAGTTTGGACGTTATTAGATCTGTCCAAACAAAGGAGTGGAATATCTTGATCCGTTCCCGTTCGTGCTTCGCACTTGGCTTGATACCTCGTTGCGTGGAGGATGTGAGAGCCTTCTGCCCTTTTGCGGTCAGCTTCAGTGGTGCCCTTTTCTGGCAGGTAGAGTGCCCTTTCTGGCAGATGCATTGACAACGGGAGAAAGACAGGAAGCCTGACTTAACTGTGCCCCTAGTTCATTATTTTGACCATTTTTTGTTTTTGCTTTCTACTGAAACAATTTTGACCAATATGAGAGTCAGATTAACATACTTGTTCAATTTTTGATTTGAAAATCATGCAAGTTAGGTTATGAGAACTGAAAATTTTCCCTTTTTGGGTCCAAGAAATGGTCCAGTTTTGGAAAAGATGGAATAATTTTCGAGAGATCAGTCAACCTCAATAAAAATTCTCAAAAACTATTTTTGCAAACGGCCGATGCTTAACAAGCGCGGAACTTAATCTTGAGACGCGCAACTTCAGATCCGAAGGAAAATTGCCCCTTGCTTGAAAAGAGCTGCACGGCAACAGAAAGTTGCCCCTTGTTTGAATGGCACCGCGGCACACTGTATGGCAACGGAAAGTTGCCCCTTGTTTGGATGGCATCGTAGCGCATTGCAATCAGTCCTCAGAGCGATGATTGCAACCGAACTCCCAGATACAGAAAAGACAAAGATGACTAGAACCATTACATGGACACAGTTGAATTTGAAGTATTTTAGGGCTGGACTTCAGAATGAAGTTGCCTACGTATCCCAAAGATGGGAATCAAGCCTCACGTAGTTCGGGGTTAAGGTACACTCGGGTATTAACCTCTCCTTTTTAGGCTCTAACTTTTGCCAAGGCGCCCGTTGCGGGTTTTCGACCTTGCGAGCTTTGTTCTTCTTTTCTTTTCAATTCTTTTCATTTCTTTTTCCTTTTTTGATTTTTTCGTTCTTTTCTTTGCATCTTTCTTTTTTGTTCTCTTTTTTTTTCTTTTTGCATTTTTTTGCTTCTTCTTTTTTTTGTATTTTTCTCTTGCTCTAACTTTTGCCTGGGTCGCCCTTCCGGGTTTTCGGCCCAGCGAGCCTCTCAAGGGTAAAAGTATAACAAGTCCATGCCAAATGGTTTTGAGATCCTGGAGTCATCTGAATCCAGGAGAATGGCTGCTGCTTTGCTTTGTAAGCTTCTTCTGATGAGATCTGATCTTCTTGACCTGACTTTGGTGCCTCTTGTTCGAGGGCTGCTTCAAATCTAGCCACACAGACCTCACATTGTGGTTGATCGTTGAACCTTCTGAATCCAAGTTCAAGGTTTGAAAATGAGGGGTCGAGTCTCGAGGCTGAGAGCGATCCTAGGCTGCACAATCTCAAGAGCGATTCCACACAGGTCTTCGCAGGATCGCGCAAAACATTTTTTTTGAAATCTTTTAAGAAAGCGACTAGTCGCTCGCGCTGAAGACAGTGTGGGACCAATCTGGATCAAGCCAGGATCCTTCTCAGTACTCATATTAACAAGCATGATCTCGATCATTAAAGGCTTAGCATGCCTCTCTTTCTCTCAAATGATCAAATTTTTGCAAAAACCTGAGGAATTCCTTCCTCTTCGTTTTCATCACAATGTTCAAAAACAGCTTCGAAAAACTTAGGTCAACGCAATGACTTAAAAGCACAGAGAAGCAGGTGAAATGCACTGTCGTCCCATTCGACTTTTTGGTACAACTGACACAAGGCAGAAGTAAGCACAAAAGCATGAAAAACCACTGCTGTTTCATTCATAACTGTTGGTGTAACTGGCTCCATGGCAGAAACAGACTCAAAAGAAAGCGAAAAGACAAACACAAAACAAAATAGTGATGCCCGAGGTAACACCCCCGGAATCACCTGACTTTAACAAAACAAGACTGACTCGATACAACAAGACAGATCCAAAATAAAAAGAGACTGACTCAAAACAAAAAGACAGACTCAAAACAAAACAACAAGACTGACCCAATACCCGAGTCGGAAACCTGCATTCGCAAATGCTCAAAACAGTGCATGCCATCCACCATATCTGGAGTAAACTGAGCGCTGCCCGCAGGTGGTTCATCCCTCGATCACATCACATTATCCCCTACAAGTTCACTGATCAAGTGCCGATAGACTTTGCAGGACCTGGTGCGGGGATGACTCCATTGTCAAATAGATCCTGTACTTCATGGCGAAGACGGAAGCAGGCGTTGGTAGTATGGCCAGTTTGTTGATGGTACGCGCAGTACTGGGTAGTATCATGTGTAGCCGGAAGAGGGTTCGGGAGAGGCCGAGGCTCAAGGGGTTTGAGATGGCCTTGTCCAACAAGAATTTGGAGGGCTTTGGATAAAGGCATATAGAGGGCATGGAAGACCCTCCGACCTCGGGGTTGGTACTTCAAGGCTTGTGGATTTTTACTGGACGCACCAGCAAAGGGATTGGCAGGTGCTGGCCTGGTTTGCCGATCTCTTCCGAGTGGAGGATTAGAGATAGCAGGATCGTCTCTAGTATGACAGTCCTTCTCCCGATGTTCCCTTTGATTCAGACAGCCCCCAACTTGAGCAGCGAAAGTGTCATCCACAACTTTTGCAATAACTGCGAGGACTTGCTCTTTGTTCAGTCCCTCAGCTTTCAAAGCCTCAATATCCCACCGAAGGTGTTCATGGGGACCAATGCCTGCCCCTACTTTGCTCCTACTAGTCGCTTCCACTTTGTCAAGAGATTGGCTTTCCTCAAACGCAGCCCGTCCCAACATCGGGGAGTCTTTCGACATGAGGTTCCCGGTATGTGGTGTGGTCAATGATGGAGCCAATGTCCCGGAGGCCAGATCCGTCACGGTTTTTTGAAGATCTTTAATCATTCCCATCAACTCAGAAGTAGTGGGTTCACGGGTTTGAAATGGTTGAGGTTCGGGTGTACCCATCATGCATAAGTCCATGCTTTCTGGGATAAACACCTCAGGCTTGGGTAGATGGGCCGGGGTGATGTATATGCTGGGGTCAAAGGTGGATGGCAGTATGTAGATGAGATTGAGGTAAGCAGGAGATGTTTGGTCATTGGGGTCTGAAGGTGGAGCTATCGTCCGGTTGTCAATGAGATTTTGGACCTCATGACGAAGGCGGTAGCAACGGTCGGTTGGGTTCTGGCGGGTTGCTTCAAGCTCTTGCATGGTCATTTCAACTTGGGTATTGTAGGAATACTGATCAACAAAGGCCTCAGCCAATTCTTCCCAGTTTTGCTTCACTTTATCTTCCAACTTAGCTTACCAAGTGGCTGCTACACCCGACAAGGTTCTTCCATACAAGGAGAGTTTCTGTGGCTTGGTCAGACCCATCGGCTTCAGGACGTCCAAGAAAAGTCGGATATGTACCATTGGATCTCCAGACCCGTCGAAACGGTCGATATATGGCATTTTGAATCTGTCCGGGAGCCGAACGGCAGCCTCGGTGTGCCCATCCTCAATGTCGGGAATGGAGTTAAGGCCCTGTGCCTTTTTGAATTGCTTCTCAAGGTTCGCAATCTTCATTGCAGTCGGATTGAGCTCATTAACATCAAGGGAATAAAGCCGCTCATTAGGCTGTACCAGGGGTCTGAGCACCTGAGCTTGAGTCAACCTTTCTCGAGGATTCGGACACTGCAAATCTTCAACTGGCGGAAGTGGGTCAAAGTTTGGCTGGGGTCCCAAAGCTGGATGTGAGGCAGATGCCCCAGATGGACGTTGCATTTCAATACTGGTCTCAGCTTGCATGGCAGTTCCCTGATTTAGCGCTGCTATCATGGCCACAAATTCTTCCGAACCCTGGGCCATCATGGTCTACTGAGTCTGAACAAAGGTGATGTGGCTGGCAACTGACGAATCAGATGAACTGGCGAGCCCTGACTGGCCTTTCTTTACCTTGCCTCGGCAAAAGAACACTGGTTGCCCTTGAATTGAATTTCTGACCTAACAAAGTCTATCAGCACTAGTCCAATGTACCCGGGGGATATCGGAGCCTTCTGAAGCTATGGTCCCAGGACTACCTTGCAAAAGAGAAAATAGACAGCATCTCAGCTCGGATATAATCATAGTGGAATGACTGTGCTCAATACTGATCATTGTTCCCCAAATATCTGTCCCAAAATTGATACCCTCAGGTAAAACTGATTCCCCAAATACTGATGCCCACAGGCCTGATGCCCAAACTTGCAAACTGATATATACATTCCTATAGAGATACACTCTAAAAGCACATAGCAAGTAAGAGAGAGCCAAAACATCCCTATGTTGGGGTAGGGTTTCCCTGTCCTATTTTGTCAGGAGCTAGGGTTTCACTATGCACACAGCAGTTTCAAACAACTTAGCATCGGGTAAGCAACCTGTCCTACTTTGGAATGGTCACTATGGATTCCGAATATGCACTAGGTCGAATGGTCAAAAGGGTGCCCTGGTAAACCGGGGTTTGTGTTCCCATGCTGTCAGAGCCCATAGCCGGTCAGCCTTATGGACATGCCTTGACAAGACAAGCCTCCGGCGAACCGTTCAGGAATGGCAGATGGCAAACACTGTGTTCCTAGGCGCACCAATGCACATGCAATGCAAAGAAACACATAAATGAGATCAAAACAGGATATCACGAGTTCGAGTCAAGCTCTCTAAACTCCCCAGCAGAGTCGCCAGAAACTGTAGACGCGCCCGTGGGCCTCATGCTACAGTTCGGACTCAATTTGTGTCACGGTTCTTAATCTGAACCAAAGAGTCCAAATCTGGCAAATCGTTTTGAGAAACAGATTTTTGAAAAAGTAGTGCCAAACATGGACTGCTTTGCCAGATACAGAGTCGCCACCTAAATATTTTTTATGGGAGAATTTAGGAAACCCTGACTCGGTGCCGAAGGCCACATGTCCGTCATCACCGGAGTTGTCTCGGCTCGGGAGCTTGGGTACGATCGGGGAAGGTCAGCTATGAGCACCCCCTTTCGCCCGGTCCGAAGACCAGCCTCTACTAACCGTGATATCCGTTTTTGAAAACTTTATGTGTTCTTAAACCAATTGTTAGCCTAGAATTACTATGTTATGCGCGCGGCAAACAAGTATAGACCGAATCGCCCAAATTGGAAATAAAACATTTTATGTTCGTTTTGAAAATGGTTTGCTACTCGTAAGTAGGCTAAAATGCAGGTTTTGCCACCTTCAAGTGGGCTTTTGGAAAAGATGGTTTTGCCACTATCTAGTGGGCTTAAAAATCGCAGTTTTAACGCATTATCCCAATTTAAGCAATTTGACCTCCACCCACAGGCATTCAAGCAGTTTATCTCATGTAAGCACTTAGCCGCATGGCAAGCATACTGTCATGGCAACACTCACACGCATGCTGGATGCTAAAGCAAAAATACTTACATCGTACTCCGTGCCAAAACAGTAAACTAGTTAGCAAACATGCATGTCCTAGTTCATGTTAAAAGTGGCTAATGCATCACATGCAAAATGCGATCTAGGCAGGCTCGGCTAGCCCTAAACATGGCATATGAAATGCGATCAACTATCACATAGTCAATTTTTGAATTGAAGTACGAATGCAGTTAGCCTGATGTACCGAGCCTAATGCATGCAGTACAAATGTATGGATGCACGCATGCATAGCATAAGGTATGCTAAAATAAATGTGCCCTAATCTACCATCATAAGCAGGTAAATAAAAGGGAGAAAGAAGTGGGGGTTGGAAGACATGCACACACACACCCACACTTATTACAAGTTTGCCCTCGCTCGGAGGGACCAAATAAATATTACAAATTAATTAACTACGCGAGCTAATTAAATATTACAAATTAATTAACAAATTAATTATTCTAAGAAAACAGTAAACTGCCTCGGGAAGCGCGCCGCCATGCGTAGGCTGCCTCTGTTTTCTTTCCTGTGCTCCTCTGGAGGCTGCCAAAATTTCAGGACTGCTTCCTTGGATGCTGGGAGACACCACCGGCTGGGTGAAATTGCCACCGGCACTGAGATGTTGCCACCGGCACAAAATTGAAGCTGTCGGCAGAGAAAAGATTGCCGGCCGGCACCTTACACTGCCGGTCGGCAGAGTATTCCTGCAGAACCTGCAACCCACAGTAACAGAGGACAAGGCAAAGCATGGCAGCACATTTCAAGGCATATATGCACCAACCATGTCTCTTATCATTGTAATGACTCAAAGGGACATGTGCCTCGATTCTCGGACCACCAATCACGCATTTCCATGCATGATGGCCCAAAGAACCAAGTATGCAACTTTGATTTCAAATGCAATGCAAACCAAATAAACACACAAGGAGGCCTAACCTCTATCATACTCATCTCAAGAGGCAAGGTGATGCATGCAAGATGCAATGCAACTTAGGCATACGAGTTAAGGATGCAACATGCCGATACAAGCAAACATGCAAGATGAGCATGCAAATAAGCAAAGGATGGTCTTAAACATGAATTAGGCAGCTCTAGTTAGGCCCAAAACAGTGGCCATAATATGAAAATGAAGTGCCTCGAAATGCGTGCACACGGGCACGCAAACCGAGGCAATGGCATACGCAATGCAATGGCTAAAACGGCATATAGAATGCAACATGGACTTATACTAACATGAGAGAGCCCCAGCCACACTCACATAAGAGGCCGATGAATGAAAATGGAGTGCCTCGAAATGCGTGGCACGCAAACCGAGGCAATGGCATACGCAATGCAATAGCATGGAAATGGCATGCAATCATGCTAATGAAATTTCAGCACTGAAATGTGGGGGAAAACAGCTCCGAAATGAGGCGAAAACACAACCGATACATGGAATAGTCCCGAAACATGGACTTTTGGCACCCGAAATGGCTTACAGCTATACAAAGCATGCACAATATGGACATGGAGCATGAAGACAGAAGAAAAACAGCTTCAAAATAAGCATTTTTATAGTACAAGTCATGGCCAAACAACAAGCAAAGATAGGGCAACAATGGCATGCAAAAATGGCCCTAAACATGAGGTTATGAAGCAACTCACGGCTTCTAACTCCAAACAGGTTAGGGCCCTTCAACAAAATTGAAGAGGGGCCCAAAATAAGACTATTTACAGTTTATGGCAGCCCCAAAAACAGTATAAAAATATATTAGAAATGCAATGCAAAAATGAGGCTCAAAAGTGGCTATAACATGAGGTATACAAAAAATTCACCAAACAAGAAAATGCCCTTAATAAAACATGTTCAGGAGGTCAAAATAAAGCCACTTTTAGTTCGGACCAAGGTCCAAAAACAGCAACATCAGGGGCTGCCAAGGCATGCAAAAATGGGACCAAAAAGAGAATATAAAGGCAAGTATAACATGGAGGTCCGAAACAGTGTTGAGCCCTTCTTCAATGTTGAAGAAGGGCTCAAAATAAGCCTATCTACAGTTTACTACATGCCCAAAAACAGATTACACATAGGCCAAAAATAACATGCAAGATTAGGGCCTAAAGGAGAGATAAAGAAGGAAGTGCTAGCTACTATCCTCAAACAGCAAGAGGTCCTCAATCAAACATGAAGAGGACCTCAAAATATGATGATTTGAAGTTTGGGTCGGAGCCCAAAGATGCAAGAAACTATGGCTTAGATATGAAGCAAGAAAAGGCTAGAAAAGGGAAGATGAGGACTCACCCTTGAAGACCAGCAAATCAGCACCTCTTGGACCAAGTTTAGGTGCTCCTAAGCTTTGGAGAACAGCCTCAAGCTGCTGGAATGGGCGTTGGATGCCTTGTGCTATGAGTTGATGAAGAAATGGCCCAAGAACAAGGGTGTTTGATCACTCTAACACACCCAAATGTAGAGAGAGAGGGAGATATAGAGAGAGAGGGTGATATATATGTTATATGTATGTATTAGGTCTGGTTTTTGCTGAACCTCTCTAACCTAAACAAAGGAGGAGGAGAGGTGCTTATATAAAGCAAGGAAAGCACTTAACTTACAAGCTAAGTAAAGGGAAAGGGGTCAAAGGGGTTCAAGGCTTATTGGAGAAGCTTGGACAGCTGGTAGGCTTCTTGAGGAAGCCAAGATAAGGGGTCAAGGCTTCCTCAAGAAGCCTTGAGCAAAGGGTGCAAAAGAGGGGTCCAAAGGTGGTCAAGGGTTCAAAATAGCCACATATATGCACGTGGAGTAGGGTCTGTGCATCCCAGCTGGCACAGCTGGCATGCACCAGGCTTGGAGGGTGCAAATGGTGCAAACCGGCCAGAAAATTTGGTCGTCAAAGGTGGTCAAGGGTTCAAAATAGCCACATATATGCACGTGGAGTAGGGTCTGTGCATCCCAGCTGGCACAGCTGGCATGCACCAGGCTTGGAGGGTGCAAATGGTGCAAACCGGCCAGAAAATTTGGTCGTCGGCCAAAATAAAGTGCCGGTCGGCATAATATTTTGCCGGTCGGAAAAATAGATTGCCGATAGATGATTCCAATGTCAAAAAACGGCCGGTGGGTATGCAAATTGAAGCCCCGGAAGTTAGCTTTCCAATGGCGCAAACCTTGCATCAAAATTCCTCCTGTGCAAAAAGTTATGCCCTTTTTCGTGAAGCCGCGCAGATTCGATCCAACCGGGATGATGCCCGACTTCAACTGATCATATCTCCCCCACCCGGACTTGGTTCTAGGAGATTCTTGAGTGAAAAATGAAGCCCCGGAAGTAAGCTTTCCGATGGTGGTGGCCCCATAGCTAAAATCCAAGTGTACAGATAGATAAGCCCGATTCAGCGGGGGCTGCTCGACTCGCTTCTACCCGGATTCATGCCGAACTTCTCCCAAACTAGTTTTCTCCTCTCCTTTCCTCTTTTCTTCAACTCCAAAACCCTAAACAAAGTGTTTTGAAATATTTGCCTCTCTTCTAGCTGAAGAAACTGATTCTTTGCCCTGCACATCTCTCAACACCGAGCAAACCATCAGTAGTGCCCAAGTCTTAAGGGCGGTCAAAAATGGGGTGTCTACAGGGTCTTACCATTCCTTGTGAAGAAGTAGTTTTTCAGTCACTTCTTGTGGGATAGAAAGAGTGTGTGTGTGTAGGTAAAGTAGGGTCTTTGCTTGAAGAGATCATGAAGATGTTTCACTGCTTCTCAGTTTTTTCATTTTCACTTTTCTTTTCTATTACAGTTAGTTTAACCCAAAAACGCAAGAACACATTCTGAGTTTTAGATATAGCATATGTATATCTCGAAAGGTTTGAAATTTATCCTCACAGTGTTGTTTGGTTCTGTGCCCTGGGAGAGAAGAGAACTAATATTAATGATAATTGGGGTTGATGCCCATTTTAATTCACTCTCTACGTTCATATATATATATTGATAGGTCATTGAACACACCAAAATTAAACACTAAATTACACCAAATTCTTTTAGAATAATGGCAAGTCCAGGTATCATTCCACAGGGACAATTGTGAAATTAAACTAATTTAATTGACAAATTCCTAAATTAATTTTGATGAAAAGAATGATTGATCATAACCTAATTTAATAACGAATAAATTAAACTAAATAATTAAATTATCAATTATAACTGAAAATGGATTTACTGAATTGGGGAAAAACCTAGGGCGAAGAGTCCACCACTAGTCACGTAAATAGGGTTTTCAAATTGAAAACAATTATGTTATGGTTCGAACGGAATAATGCTTCGTAACTACAAGTTCAAAGCATTTAACAAGAAAATCATCACGTTCAATGTACGAGCACGAACCATCTCAAGTAGTATGAATCGTTCACTCTAAACTAAGATAGTGATACGACTCGTCTCTCGTAGTATGATTCGTCTCATAGCTTGAATGTGAAAGAATAAAAAACTCTTGTATGGAAAACATTCAACAATCACAGAAAGCCGAATATTTGAAGAAATAATGGAAAATATATATATGAAACTTCTAAAACACCATACAAGTGTTCAAACCTTTACATAATTGAAAATCAAAAAGAAAAACCTATTACATGGCTAGGATTTCATCAAAACCCTAGAAAATGAGACTAACCACTCATGGAGGAGTGGAAGGAGGTAGATGGAGAAGAAGCCACCATGGGAGACATGCTTGAAGCTTCAAGTTACTCTTCTTTTCAAACCCTAGCCTCCCTTTCTTGACAAAACAACTCCAGAACCCTAATCCAGCCTTTTTCTTGCATATTTATACTTTTGGTGTCTTTCTAAACAGGTTTAAAACATCTGGCATGTTTTCCCAAAAAAAGTTAACGCACGTGCGGACAAAGTCAACTCTCTCCAAATTCTGTCTTTTTGCCCATTTTATGATCCGACTATGTACAATCTGATTGACATTCAACACACAAAGTATACATTTTGACAAGCAAGTGAAGTTAAGAGATCCTAATTAATGGCCTCAATGATGTACAATTCGGCCTTAATCACATCCCCCAACATACAACTTGCTAGTCCTCAATCAAGTGATAAAAAAGAGATAAAATTAAACAAAATCTAGCTATTTCCTCTTTCGTGGGAAAACGGTTGCATTTAGCGTATGCAACAAGCCTTTAAACCACAAAGTTACCACAAATGGACGAGTAAAGTCTCATGAGGGTTTCCAAAAATGATACCCACAAACATTTTCATATTCATATACGCCCAACAATTAACCACACTACTCCACCTAGCAATCAACTTATGTGCCACTACAGTGTGATATTAAAACATAACGAGTCATTAAAGGCATAGTGGACAAGCATGAAGAAACCTATTGGGTCAAAACCACAATTCAGTTAATACAAAAGTAAAGTCCCCTGTACTTGTGCATGCTAGTAGACAAATCATCAGTACCCTTGGTGTAAAGTGTAATCTCCATATTAGTTAACTGTCCACTATAATAGCCCAGTGTAACTCATGATAACACCCAACATATACAGAAAAACTAACCTGTTGCAGCCAAGATTCTCAAATTTTTTTTTTTTTTTAAATGACAGTGCAATGTTCTGATCCATTAAGCTTTCTAATCAACCCATGTAACAAGTATCGAGCCAATGACTCCCAAACCAGACGGTTTTAGGGCACTAGGTGTAAAGACACCCCTACGGGCTTAATAACTCGAGTTGAAAAGGCTACAAATCCAAAGAAGTCATTCTCCTTATTTTTTTTCCCTTAACTGTGCAATGTCTAAGTTCCTTAAGCTTTCTAATTAACCCATGTAGCAAGTATTGGGCCAATGACTCCCAAACCAGACGGTTTTAGGGCACTAGGTGTAAAGACACCCCTACGGGCTTAATAACTCGAGTTAAAAAGGCTACGAACCCAAACAAGTCAAGTGTAGAGAATCTTGGCTCCTCATTTATTCTTTTCTGCAACCTAGCTATTATCAATGATGCACACCAGGGATTATAATAAAGAGGTCACCACTATGAGAGTGTGTTCATGTGAATTAAGGCATACTTGTGACAAGTGTACTAATACCACAAGCACAAATGACTCCCCTAGTGCAAACATCACATGCAAGTATCTACCCAATAAATCCTTTTCATACAAGTCTACTATACTCCCCAATTAACATATACAAATATCATCACCCTACTAGCAACAAGTCACATTAAGTGAAGCAATGCAATCAAGTGAAACAGGTATAAGCATGAATGATTGAGCCAAATAGGAATGCACAAAAAAAAATACAACCTCATCCCCCAACTTGAATATGACATTGACCGCAATGGAAAAGTAAAGAGAAATGAGAGAAGATTACCAGAGATTGTAGGTGCACATCCAGATAGGCAAATAGTAACACACACACACTCAACTTTTTTTATTTTATTTTATTTTTTCTTGAGAAGAGGAAATAACTGAAAAGAAATAAAAATAAAAATAAAAGAGATAAAGCAATATACAGTGGGTACTACGGAGAAGCCGGTGGCGGTGGTGGCGGGAAATGCTGGGCAAACAAGGCTTGCATCAAAGATCGCGTCTCAAAGGCTTCATCCTGAACCCGTTGCTGGATGTCGAGCTGGCGGGCGTGTAGCTGGTCGAAGGTCGCCTAAGAATAGTCTCGATGCGCTTGAAAATTCGTGCGCAACTCCATGAGACTCTGGTGGTGATCACGAAGAGTACTGTGGACCTGATCCACAGAGTACTGAAGCTGTAAGTACTCCTCACGAGTCATGTAGAGTGGGTCCCCTTAGGGAGGCACGGGGGGAACAGGACGGGGTCCTAGGCCTCATCAACTGGGGCACCAACTTGCTGTGGGATGCGAGATATGCTATGCTGCCATTCCCGCTAGCCGAAAGTCGGATATGCTCTATCAATCTCCTCATTCTCAGCAATGGGGAGGCCGTTAAGCTCAAACACAAGTGTCAACAAATTGGCAAACGGCAGTGGCCAAGTCAGGTTCTGCATAGGTTCAGGCTGAACTGCCTCGCGTAGAAATTTCCGCAAATGCATCCAGATGATATGCTCAAGCGAGACCTGATAGCCATGCTCATAACCGTGTAAAACCCGAACAAACTCCAAACGGCGCTCAGCTCTATGCTCAAGTGGAAGGACATTCTTATGGACCACAGAATCAATGAATCGCAAGCGGCTAGGCAGCTTGCTTCGCCGCAAGCATGTGAAACTGTTGTCACCGTGGGCCCCCGAGAAGTATTGCTGGATGAGACTATGTATGGGTTGTCGATCCTCAACTTCCAGGAAGGGCTGATATTCTGGCTTGGCGAAAAACCCTAACGGGGTGGCAATCATGGATGAGGTGATGTGGACAATATGACCATCAATGGTAGATAGCAGTCCATCCTCGGTGAGTGACTCATACAGGTTCTGGTAGAAGAGTCGTAACAGACAAGGATAAGTGGGTGCTGTCACAGTGCAAACGCCCAACTGTTGCCGGAGTTGGAGCTGCTCAACGGCCCAAGTAGTGTCCGTGCCACGCTGAAAATATGGAATGTTGAACTGCGTGAGCTTGTGAAGAGGGTGTGAAGCCCACTTCGGCCGTGGCGAGTCACCCGGTGGTGGTGCCGAGGATGGTGGTGACGGTGGCGGTGGTGGTGCCGAAGAGGTGGAACCTCTGGCCTTTTTGGAGGTCCGAGCAGATACACGTCGACTCATATCCTGTACACACCAACAAACACATATACCCGTGAAACCAGCATGAGAATCAAATAAAATATTAAAGCACAAGTCTGCCCACTGATGTATCACATGCAACTCGCACCAATTTTTTTTTTTATTTATATAAAAACAAAAAGAATTAAATAAATGAATAAAAATGACATTAAATTAACTAAACTAAGCTATAAAAGAAGTAAACTATAGAATAAAATAAACCAAACAAAAGTCTTTTTTTTTTTTTTTTTTTTTAAAGTTAGTAGAAGAGAAGAACATAAAATAAAATAAAATAAAATAAAAACTAAACTACTTAACAATTAAATAAACAATTACATCATAATTAAAAAAAATAATAAAAGTAAAAATAAAATCACTAACTAAACAAGTAAAATAAAAATAAAACACAACAATCCACTAACTAATGAAACTAACGAGAATCACTACTAAACTATTTAAACTAAACAAATATAGTAAATAAAAAAAAACTAAATTATTATTATTATTAGTATCTTTATTTCTAAGGTTTTTTTTTTTTTTGAACCGCACGTGCGGCTCTCATCTTCTTCCTACGCAGATTTTTGTTTTTGTTTTTTTTGTTTTTTGTTAAGATGAACAAACTAAATAAACATGGCTAAGTTAGTATACTACATGGCTAAATAAATAAAATAAAATAATAGAAAGAATAAACAACTAACAACAAACATGGCTAAGCAGTCTAAAAAATTTTTTTTTTTTAGGTATGAAACAAAGATTAAGATTTGAACAAAAAAAAATAAAAAAATAATAATAATAATAATAATATAAAAATAAAATTAGAACTCTACTTCTCTCCTCCTATGTCCACAAATCTAAACAAAAAGTAAATTTTACCTTCAAAGAGGAGAGAAAAAGAGAAAAAGAATGGAGATTCGCGAGAAAAAATGGTGGTCGCCGGAGATTCGTTGGACGGAGAGGAAATAGTGATGCCGGCGGTGAGATGGTAGGAAGGAGGGTTGAGAAGGAAGAAGAAGAAGAAAGAAAAATGAAGAAGAAGATGGTGATGGTGGGTTGTGGGGTTGAGAGGAGAGAGAGAGAGAGAGAGAGAGATAAATAATGAGAGGTAGAGAGGGGGGACAAAGTCTGGAGTGATTGCGGAGCGTCGTTTTTTTATTTATTTAAATTTGATGGGTCGTTGAACACACCAAAAACCCTAAACTACACCAAATTCTTTTAGAATAATGGCAAGTCCAGGTATCATTCCACAGGGACAATTGTGAAATTAAACTAATTTAATTGATAAATTCCTAAATTAATTTTGATGAAAAGAATGATTGATCATAACCGAATCTAATAACGAATAAATTAAGCTAAATAATTAAATTATCAATTATAACTGAAAATGGATTTACTGAATTGGGGAAAAACTTAGGGCGAATGGTCCACCACTAGTCATGTAAATAGGGTTTTCAAATTGAAAACAATTATGTTATGGTTCGAACGAAATAATACTTTGTAACTACAAGTTCAAAACATTTAACAAGAAAATCATCACGTTTAATGTACGAGCACGAACCATCTCAAGTAGTATGAATCGTTCACTCTAAACTAAGGTAGTGATACGACTCGTCTCTTGTAGTATGATTCGTCTCATACCTTGAATGTGAAAGAATAAAAAACTCTTGTATGGAAAACATTCAACAATCACAAAAAGTCGAATATTTGAAGAAATAATGGAAAATATATATATGAAACTTCTTAACACCACACAAGTGTTCAAACCTTTACATGATTGAAAATCAAAAAGAAAAACCTATTACATGGCTAGGGTTTCATCAAAACCCTAAAAAAGGAGACTAGCCACTCATGGAGGAGTGAAAGGAGGTAGATGGAGAATGAGCCACCATGGGAGACATGCTTGAAGCTTCAAGTTCCTTTTCTTTTCAAACCGCACGTGCGGCTTGGTTTACGCACGCCTCTCCGCACCTGCTTTTAAAGCAGTGTGCAATTGTTGGATTTGGAATTGAGCCGCACGTGCGTGGGTTGTGCCACACGTGCGGAAATTTTTTATTTTTTTTTATAAAAGAAATCCATGTATATGTATATGTATATTTTTGAAAGATTAAAGATAAGAAATTAAAAATCGAGTACCACCCAAAGCATGCTAAATTATTTCTTCCTTCATTTGACATCCGGAATAAATAAATAAGAAAATAACGAAATGCCCACTAGAGGTATAATCTTCACGCGAAAACTACGGGTGCTACTTTTCTCCCTAACTGTGTTTGTAACTTTCCCTATTCTCCAACAAGGTGACAGAGTAGGTTGATTCGGTATCCAGAATCGAGGCGCATAAAGCTACCTCAACCTATGGGACTGCCATACAGAGTTCAAGCCGGGGTAGTTCTGAAGCAATCTCCACACCCCTGGGTATTTAAACCAGACTCTAGTCTCGGAAATTCCAAACCTCTGTGTTCTAGGCTTTGCCATTCAAATTTTAGTTTCCACTGTCTCAGTTGGTCTCCTAGGAACTCACTACAAACACAGTTAGGTGACTATACCAGACCGTCAGATGCCGCTCGGGCACGGCTAACACTAAAGGAATTACA
The DNA here is from genome assembly GCF_055761805.1 of Camellia sinensis. NCBI lineage: Eukaryota > Viridiplantae > Streptophyta > Magnoliopsida > Ericales > Theaceae > Camellia > Camellia sinensis. The sequence goes on from NC_138965.1 coordinate 93,937,496, forward strand.
CCTTTAGAGGATTTAAAGTCTCCTAGACGCAAATGAAGCACATCAAGAACAAAGAAAAACAAAATAGAATAGGAGGGAAAGAAAAAAAAACAAGAAATTAATCTATCAATCATAGTAAAATGGGTCCATCAGAGCAATGGACTCAATCATTTCTCCATTCCCAATCCCCTTTATATATGGCTTCAGTCTTTGGCCATTCACTTTAAAAGTGTGGCCAGTCTTTGGATCTTGCACCTCAACGGCGCCATGAATAAATGCCTCAACAACCACAAAAGGGCCATCCCATCTTAATCTTAACTTACCCGGAAAGAGTCTCAATTTTGAATTAAAAAGCCACACTTTTTGGCCGGGTTCAAAGGATTTTCTATTAATGTGCTTGTCATGGATTCTTTAGTTCGAGCTTTAAAAACTCTCGAACTCTCATAAGCATCATTCCGAATTTGCTCCAACTCATTGAGTTGCACTTTCCGGTTGAGCCCAACTGCGGCCAAATCGAAGTTAAACTTCTTTATGGCCCACAATGCTCGATGCTCAAGTTCAACCGGGAGATGGCAAGCTTTGCCAAACACCGCCCTATATGGTGACATCCCAATGGATATCTTATAAGCAGTGCGGTAGGCCCGTAATGCATCAATCAACCGTTGTGACCAATCTTTCTTATCTGGCTTCACCGTTTTTTCTATTATGTGCTTTACCTCCCTATTTGAGACTTCTACTTGGCCACTAGTTTGAGGATAGTAAGAGATGCCAACTTTATGAGTGATGGAGTATTTCTTGACTACCGACTCAAAGAACCGGTTACAAAAATGCGTACCCTGATCACTTATTATGGCTCTAAGAAACCCAAAACGACTAAAGATTTTTTCATGCGAAAATTTGATTACAACTCTATGATTGTTCGGATAGCTATCGCCTCCACCCACTTAGACACATAATCGACTGCTAAGAGAATATACTCAAACCCGAATGACGACGGGAAAGGTCCCATAAAATCAATCCCCCAAACATCAAATATCTCTACCACAAGAATAGGGACATTGGCATCATGTCATGCCGAGATATCGAACCCATTTGTTGATAGCGCAAACAAGTTCTACAAAATTCATGGGCATCATTAAAAATTGTGGGCCAATAAAACCCGCTCTATAAAATCTTGACGGCCATTTTATGCCCACTAAAATGACCACCACATGCAGAAGAATGACAAAATGTAAAAATGCTATGCAGCTCACTCTCCGGCACACACCGTCGGATCACTTGGTCGGAGCAATATTTAAACAACTCCGGATCCACCCAAAAGTAATACCTGACCTGCGAAAAGAATCGGTCTTTGTCTTGCTTAGACCAATTCTGCGAAATTTGCCCAATGGTCAAGTAATTTACAATATGTGCAAACCACGGGGGGCTCGCTTGTGACAGCTCAAAGAGTTGTTTGTCCGGAAACGAATCATGCAAAATAAGAGGGTCACTAGTATACTCAACGAGGATTCAGGAGAGGTGATCCGCCACCACATTCTCAGACCCTTTCTTATCTCAGATCTCTAGGTCAAATTCCTGAAGCAACAAAATCCATCTAATTAACCTAGGTTTGGTCTCTTTCTTTGATAATAAATACCGCAAAGCGGCATGATCAGTGAAGATTATGACCTTGGAACCTAGGAGATAGGACCGGAATTTATCTAAATCAAAGACCACAACTAGCAACTCTTTCTCGGTGGTAGTATAATTCAATTGTGCATCCGAGAGAGTGCAACTAGCACAGTATATAGCAAATGGTGCCTTATTGACCCTTTGGCCCAACACAGCCCCGACAGCATAATCGGAGGCATCACACATGATTTCAAAGGGAAGTGACCAATCTGGTGATTTCATGATTGGGACGCGCCTCATCAAAGATAAAAGGCGCGTCCTTAACCAGTAAACTACACAAAGGACGTGATATCTTACTAAAGTCTTTGATGAACCTACGATAAAAACCTATATGCCCTAAGAAAGACCTAATTTGATGCACGGAATTGGGCGGAGGAAGGCCTGCAATGAGGTCAACCTTAGCCTTGTCTACCTCTATACCTCGAGAGGACACAATGTGTCCCAACACTATACCCTCACGAACCATAAAATGGCTCTTTTCCCAACTCAAAATTAGGTTTGCCTCAGTGCATCGTTCCAACACTCTAGTCAAGTTCCTAAGGCATTCCTCAAAAGACGGTCCAAACACCGAAAAATCATCCATGAAAACCTCTAAGAATTTCTCCACCATATCGGAGAAAATGGGCATCACACACCGTTGAAAAGTCGCCGATGCATTACATAGCCCAAAGGGCATGTGCCTGTAAGCAAAAGTGCCAAAAGGGCATGTGAATGTGGTCTTTTCTTGGTCAGCAGGGTACACCAGGACTTGATTATACCCCGAATAGCCATCAAGAAAACAGTAGAAACCCTGCCCCGCTAACCGCTCTAGGATCTGGTCAATGAAAGGTAAGGGAAAATGATCCTTCCTAGTTGAGGAATTCAGTCTCCTATAATCAATGCACACTCGCCACCCAGTAGTGGTTCGTGTGGGGACTAACTTTCCTCTCTCATTCTCAACAACAGTGATGCCCGATTTCTTGGGCACCACTTGTGTGGGACTCACCCACTTGCTATCTGAGATGGGGTATATAATACCCGCATCCAACAATTTCAATACCTCCTTTTTTACCACCTCTTTCATATTAGGATTTAGTCTCCGTTGCATTTCACGAGAAGGTTTGGTGTCCTCTAGGTGTATATAATGCATGCACACGGAGGGATCTATCCCTTTCAAATCAGCCACCGACCACCCTATAGCACATCGATGTGCCACGAGAACACTCATTAACTAACTCTCCTACTCTACAGTCAAGTCAGATGCAGTGATGACTGGTAAAGTATCCTGGGGCCCTAAATATGCATACTTGCATACTTGAGTGTGACCGGGAGTGGCTTCAACTCAAGTGTAGGTGGTGTGACCAAAGATGGTATGGCAAGCTCTCTCGACAGAAGAGGAAGTGACTCAAACCGAGCTTTCCATGGAGGAAAATCCGGTGTAGAAGAAGCATTAAGCAAGACATTCACCTCCTCAACTGACCCATCAATATCAAAATTTTCGAGCCCAAAATGAGCTAGACAAGGCTCTAAAGGGTCCTCTACAAGAATGGAGGGCAAAACTTCCTCCACAATCTCATCCACAACATCCACAAATAAGTATTCCTCTCTCTCATGGGGTTGTATGGATGCTTGGAAAACATTAAGTTTCACTTGCATGTTACCAAATGGAACTTCCATAACCCCGGTCCGACAATTAATGCATGCATTGGCCGTAGCCAAGAAAGGTCGACCTAAGATTATCGGAATTTGTTTCCTAGAACTGGCTACCGGTTCCATATCTAAAACCAAAAAGTCGACAGGAAAATAAAACCTATCGACCTTCACTAGCACATCCTCAATCATGCCACGTGGCACTTTGAGGGAGCGGTCAGCCAACTGAAGAGTGACAGTAGTGGGCTTTAACTCGCCAAGCCCGAATTCCTCGTACTCTGTGTACGGCAACAAATTGACACTAGCCCCTAAATCTAACAAGGCCCTATCAATGAAATGGTCCCCTATAATGCATGCAATAGTTGGGGCACCCGGGTCCTTAAGCTTAGGAGGTGTGTCATTCAACAAGATGGAGCTTACTTGCTCCGTGAGTAGGACCTTTTGGGACACGTGTCCCCTAGATTTACGCTTTTGCGTACAAAGATCCTTTAGAAATTTGGCATAGGAGGGTACTTGCTTAATTGCCTCCAACAGGGAGAGGTTGATTTTTACCTGTTTAAAGACCTCCATCATTGCTTCCATAGATGCCGCCTTTTATTAAAAGGGGATGGTGTATCAAGACATTGGGGGAAGGGTGTCTTAGGCTCATGAAAAGCGTTAGGGACTACGTCATCCCTTTTAAGTGTTTCCCTATCACCCTTGCTCTCATTGGGTGTATCACCGTAGTCACCCTTCTTAGCTCTAGTTGCATCAGACGCAACTGACTGAGGCTCTAACTCCCTCCCACTTCTCAAATTAATCACTGCTTGCACCTGCTCATGGTGCTTTCCATTCCCACCCGAACTCTCTGCCCCGTATTGTCCCTTAGGGTTGCCCACAGTTTGACTTGGTAGTTTTCCCTCCTCTCTTCGATTCATGTTGTTAGCCATTTGACCTAATTGGGCCTCTAGCTTGGCAACAGAGTAAGTGTTGGGAGTGAACTACCGTTGCTAACCCCTTAAGTTCTGAGAGAACTTCCAACACCTGAGTCTCAAAGGCAGAGTTGCCCTGAGGAACAGGCGGGGGTTGTGGTTGCCGGTACGGTTGTGGGGGTCGATAAGGTTGCGGTGGTCGGTAGGATGATTGGTTGGCAAAATTATTGAAATTCTGCCTTGGTGGTGGAAGATTGTAAGAAGTGCCTTGTGAAGGGGGTCTCCATGAATATTAGGGTGATTTCTCCATCCCGGATTGTATGTGTTGGAGTATGGATCATTACCCAGGTTGGAGAATCCTTGAGCCGGGTTCACATGCTCTTGGACTAACTCCGGAAATTGTGATGCCGAAGGGCACTCACTCAAGTCATGAGTAGGGCTCGCCCATATAACACATGCCTCGTGAAATTGAGGCTGATCTTGCTGGGTAGGGGCATGTCCCGCAGCTAATAATTGGTCTATTTTGTGGGACAGTACCTCTACTTGTTGGGCTTACTCTAGATTTTGCCCGACCTCATAAATGCCCCCTCTTTTCAGGGCTCCAACTACTGGTTGCCGAACTTGCCGGGCTACGGAGGCATGGTGAAGGGAATTATCACTTAAGTTCTTAAACAATTGCCATGCCTTGGCATCATTTTTGGACATGAATGTCCCACCCCAAGATGAGTCCACCATTTGGCGTGTGGCTTAGTTAAACCATAATAAAATGTTTGAACAAGTTGCCAATCAGGCACTTGGTGGTGGGGACACTGTTGGAGAAGGTCTCGAAGTCTTTCCCACGTCTCATGGAATTGCTCGCCACCATTTGAGCAAAGTTTGTGATGGCTCGCCTAAGTTGGTTGGTTTTACCTATGGGAAAGTACTTCTCCAAGAACCGTTGTTATAATTGGTCCCAAGTTGTGATTGAATTAGCAGGTAAGGAATTCAGCCAGTGTTTGACTTTATCCTTTAATGAGAATGGAAACAATCGCAACATTAAGGCCTCATTTGTGAAATTCTGGATCCTCACTGTAGAGAAAATTTCCAGAAATTCATTCAAATGTTTGTAAGGATCATCATGAGTTAGTCCATGGAATGAGGGAAGCATTTGTATGGTGTTGGACTTAATCTCATAATGAGCAGTAGTGGTGTTGGGTAATTCAATACATGATGGTGATGTATATGCAGTGGGTGTGAAATAATCCTTAAGGGTCCAGTTAGGCACATTCGGGACATCTGGATCTGCCATCTCTAATGGCTCAATGTATGAATATGAATACTCAAGCCTAGGAACATGAGCAGAGGCCCTAAGTCTCCGAAGAGTCCTTTCTAGTTCAAGGTCCAAACTCCACAATTCAGGGTGACAAGAACGACGCCCGTGCATATACTACCCACACACACGCAAAAAGTTCCGACTCTGTGCACTAAATTATGAAAGCAAAATACCAAAGGGAGAAATACTCACAACGGTTTAACGAAAACGCTTTACTCGTCTTGCGGGTGCTTGACGTGTAGACGTTGTCTCCAACCTCTAATTGAGCTTCGTCTTCTTTTTTAGCACTTTGGTGCTTTGCTTGCGAGTGTTTGCTTCTGTTTACGCACTTTAGTGTTGCGATTTTTTATTTTTATTTTTAAAGGTCGGTTGCACTCCGCTTACACTTCGGTGATAGCTCCAATTTCAAACGCTCTGCACACTTAACAACACGAAAGCATAACATCCTAAACTAAAAATTAAAATAAGAATGTAACTTTAAATTAACTAACTTCGCCAGAAGTCCCTGGCAACGGCGCCAAAATTTGATGGGTCTTTGAACACACCAAAATTGAACACTAAACTACACCAAATTCTTTTAGAATAATGGCAAGTCCAAGTATCGATCCACAGGGACAATTGTGAAATTAAATTAATTTAATTGATAAATTCCTAAATTAATTTTGATGAAAAGAATGATTGATCATAACCGAATTTAATAACGAATAAATTAAACTAAATAATTAAATTATCAATTATAACTGAAAATGGATTTACTGAATTGGGGAAAAACCTAGGGCGAAGAGTCCACCACTAGTCACGTAAATAGGGTTTCAAATTGAAAACAATTATGTTATGGTTCGAATGAAATAATGCTTCGTAACTACAAGTTCAAAACATTTAAGAAGAAAATCATCACGCTCAATGTACGAGCACGAACCATCTCAAGTAGTATGAATCGTTCACTCTAAACTAAGGTAGTGATACGACTCGTCTCTGATAGTATGATTCGTCTCATACCTTGAATGTGAAAGAATAGAAAACTATTTTATGAAAAACATTCAACAATCACAGAAAACCGAATATTTGAAGAAACAATGGAAAATATATATATAAAACTTCTAAAACACCATACAAGTGTTCAAAACTTTACATAATTGAAAATCAAAAAGAAAAACCTATTACATGGCTAGGGTTTCATCAAAACCTTAGAAAAGGAGACTAGCCACTCATGGAGGAGTGGAAGGAGGTAGATGGAGAAGAAGCCACCATGGGAGACATGCTTGAAGCTTAAAGTTCCTCTTCTTTTCAAACCCTGGCCTCCCTTTCTTTACAAAATAACTCTAGAACCCTAATCCAGCCTTTTTCTTGCCTATTTATACTTCTGGTGTCTTTCCAAACAGGTTTAAAACATCTGGCACATTTTTCTAGAAAAGGTCAACGCACGTGCAGGAAAGTCAACGCACATGCAGACAAAGTCAACTCTCTCCAAATTCTCTCTTTCTGCCCATTTTATGCTCCGACTATGTACAACCTGATTGACATTCAACACACATAAAGTATACATGTTGGCAAGCAAGTGAAGTTAAGAGATCCTAATTAACGGCCTCAATGATGTACAATTCAGCCTTAATCATATATATATATATATATATATATTCTAAGAAAAGAACAAGCACATCGAGATCATCGATCTCTCACAATTTGTTGCTATTTTAGACTTAAAGTTGAAATGATCATTCATCAACTTCAGTTCATCACTCCTTGCAAATAACTTTAGCTAAAAATAAAATGATAATAATAATAATGATAAATCCATTCATTATGGAGTTTAGGTTTCTCTTTCATCTTTTCCAAGGAAATAGATGATTCTGATTCACTGACTTGTGCAATTAATCCTGGTTAAGAATATCAACGTAACATGTTGATAAGTGATCTTGAATAGAATTGACTTAACCTATATTAAATCTCCCCTCTAGCATGACTTTAAGAGCACCATATGCATATTTCATCGTAAAATTTATAATTATATGCATGTTTATGTCGATACTTCCAGCTATATCAGAACAAAATGAAAGGTGAGTTAGTTATAGTATATATGATTGTCTATAGTTAAATCTCTATATCTTATAGTATCTATATGGTTGCAAATTAGTAAAATTTTTAATACTCTAATGGTCGTGAGTATAGGGACAGCAAAATAAAAATATTCTTAGTCTAATTCTAGTGATTTGAGGTTAGAGCCACCACCATTGTGTTTGAGTCTGTTTAATATGATTTATTATAAGTTAAAAGTTAACAATTAAACAATAGAAATGAAAAGTATCATTCCTTAAACATTTAGAGAAAATCAATTATTTTTTTAATTATTTAAATTATTTTTACTTAATAAATATGTTATCATAATTAATAATAATAAGAAACAATTCAAATAAATTGCATTAACCTCTTCTATATCTTGTTTGCTTGAAATTCATATTTGAACAACCAAAGAGAAAATATACTATGATAATGTGAGCCATGACATAAGTCACTATTTAATGTCACCGGGTATTCTTGTTCACTAGTTTCTTAATAATTATTCATCAAACAATGGCAAGAAGTCATTTTTCAAGTATGTCCAAGTAGGTGGGGAAACAAGATAGTAAAAGAAAAATCAATGGCATAAGTCATTTTTCAAATAGATATAAATTTGAAAATCCTATAAATCAATGCAAACCTTAAGCGCCTTTATTCAAAGCAAGTGTAGAAAACACAAGTAAACCACTCAAAAGGGGGAAACAGAGAAAGGGGGGGAGAGACAGAGAGAGCGACAGACACAGACAGAGACTGTGAAAGAGAGGTCGAGCAAGAGAGAGGGAGAGAGAAGCCTGTAATACGTGTACAAAGCATTATATATACACAGAGACACACATTAAACATCATGTTCAAAATTTTGAATCAATTACAGCCACATTTGAATGAACCCTACAGCAACAATGTCAGAAATGAGGGAAACACAGAAAGGGGGAGCCAGAAAGAGAAAAAGCGATAGAGAGAGAGAGATAGAGAGAGACAGAGACAGACAAATAGATTATGTGAGAGAGCGAGAGACGAACGCACAGATAGACTGAGAAGCAGAGCGTGAAAGCGAGAGAGAAAGAGAAAGAGAGAACCTGTGATGTGCGGCTACGACGGTGGTGATTTGCGCCGGTAGCGGTGGCGGTGGCGGTCGCAATGTCGCCCGTACAGTAGGCTACAGTGAGGGGGACTGATTTCTATGAGATTTGGTGGTGTGTGTGTATGATACACTGTTGTGAAGTTGTGTGTGATCCACTGTTGCCTAGCAGATCAACACGCGCGCAGCAATAAAAGAAGTGGCACGCGTTGAAATTTCAACCTTTAGCGACTAATTTTATTCTTAGTCGGGAAAGGAATCAATTATGCCGACTATAATGCTTTGGTAGCCAAATATCACTCAACAGCAACGAAAATATTAGTCGTGAAACATCCTCTTTCGCAACTAAGTTATATTTTAGTCAAGAAAAAGCAATATTACAGATTAAATTTTTTTTTTAGCCTAAAATGTACACTAACGGCGACAAATATCCTATTTAGTCGCTAAAAAATTAAATTTTTGCCGACTAAATTGACATTTAGTCGCCAATTATACATATTTATCGACTAAAATATTTTAGTAGCTACACGTTGAACCAATGCCGACAAAATTAATTCTTAGTCGCCAAAAATACAATTTTTGGCGACTAAAAATGTTTTAGTCACCAAAGGTGCATTTTCTTGTAGTGGTTGCCAAGCCATAAATGCATATTGCTATCAGAAAAATCCCCATGCTCTTCGAGTGAGTTTGGAACAAAGAGTCATATCTATTTTGATACTCGATTTGAATGAAGCCAATCAGCAATGTAAGCCAAGCTATAAATATAGCATGGCATGCAACAACATGGGAGAAAGTGAATTCTCTTATTCTAGCAATAACAGGAATCAAAGATAAAAAATATGTATTAGAATCATCAAAGGATTTGAAAGAAGTAACCATTTTAGTTTTTATTTATTTATTTTTAAATGTAAAACTAATTTTGTTCTCAATTGTAGAACTTTGGCTGGATTATTTAAGACGGTAGTCGAAAGCTGGAACTATTTAGGTAAGAGATTGAAAATTAAAAGATAAAATAATAAAAATGTTACACTGACCTTTTTCGGTGAATGAGGAATTATTGAATAATGAAATAACAACCGAACAATACATGAGTTAAACAATCAATTAAAAGTATTTTTAATTATCTCCAAGAAAAATGTTTCATCAAATTACTAAGTAAAATATGAAAAATTATTACAAGAGTTCATAAGCTGTTGATTGAAAAATTAAAACAAAAAATAAACACTACATAAAAATAAAATAAAATAAAATAAACAATTGAATAAGTAAAAAACACACAGCATAATGAGATGCAAAGAATACCTTAGTTTCTTTTTTCCGACTCCACTCATGCCATCAAAACTTTCAACTTCTAAGTAAACCTATATTATTCCAAATGAAAAAAACAATTATAAAAGCATTTACTATTGTTTTGGGCAAATTACATATACCTCTCTCGAGGTTTAGCTAAATTACAGATACCCCTGAGGTTTCAGAAATTACAGATAGCCCCCTGAGGTTTATATTTTCATAACAAATTGCCCCCTGAGGTTTATATTTTCATAACAATTTACCCCCTAATTTGTTATGCAAATAGTACCTTCAGGGGTATTTGTAATTTCTCGAACCTCAAGGGGGTATCTGTAATTTTGCTAAACCTCGAGGGAGTATATGTAATTTTCCCTATTGTTTTTAAGTGTTGGAAGCTATTTACAATTCAGGACCAAAAAAATAGTGAACCTTAATCTAGACCAAGATAAACTAAAGCAAAGTATGTACATCCATAAGAAGAAAAACATGTCCAACAATGACAATGAAGTAGAAAAATTACCCGGAGATTGAGGGGACATGTCTCTCGTCCCTATTGAGTCCCAATCCTTTGAAATGATAAGCAATGTGATGAAGAATGGCTTAGCCAGGTGACCAAATTGCTCTAGTCTCTGTGTATATACAAGAACCCCAAGTTACATCAATCTATCAGGCAACTAATTACAAATCAAGAATTAAAACAAACACACCAACATGCAAAAAAATGTTTCATCAATCTCTAAATTATGTTTTTGTTAGATATTCATCTCAACTCTACTTGTTTCCATGAAAAGTATTTTTATATGAAATTACCTTTCTAACTTGGAAAGAGTAAAAACACATTGGTAAATATGTAGAAGAATTAACACGAACACACCAACATACAAAAAAATGTTTCATCAATCTCTAGGCCTCGTTTGGGAACAGGCTAATTTAGTAACTTTTTGGCTATTTGGCTAAAAAGGTAGGTAAAAAAAACTTGTATGTTTGGGATGACTTTTTGGCTAATTACGAAAAGATGTGCAAAAAGTAGAGAGAAAAGAGAATCTTTGACTTTTTGGTATGGGTTGTTGGCTTTTTGGCTAATTTAGTAACTTTTTGGCTAATTGGCTAAAATAGTCTCTTGCCAAACGAGGCCTAAATTATGTTTTTTTCTGTATACCTGACATGAAACACATTTTTATATGAAATTAACTTTCTAACTCATAAGGAGCAGAAAAGCATCGGTAATCCCTCCATTGGTAAAGCCATGGACTAATTTTATTATTATGATTACATATATATATATATATATGTATAAAATCCATTTCCAGCAAAACTTTTAATTCCCTCATGCGGTAAAGGATCTCAATCTATAAAATGATACCAAATAAATAAAACTGGGTTTTTTTTTCTTCCTGTAGAACCCTAACCCAATAGTTCTAAACCTGGGGATTTTTTTTACTGTTGAGATCGTTCGACAAAGAGAATAGAGATTGGTTTGGTGACTGTAAATTACCTGAAAATGCTTCGGATCTTTGATGACTGCTGCTCTACTTTGCAACGACAATTTGCTTTTCCTTCACCCTTGTATCCCTGGGTATGAGGCTAGGGTTTTTTGTTTGGGAGTTTCCGATTTATAGGATTTTATGAGTAAAAGAAGGGTAAATTACGTTTTGCACCCTTTTAATTATACTTATTTGTAAACTCAAACATATTAATCTATTTAATATTATTGTATAAATATATATTTTTTGAAAGTGGCTTGGAGATGGTTTACGAGAAATGAAAATGATATATTTTTATAGTTGAAATGATAAAAATGTACGGATTTATAATTGAGTGGAGTAAAGTAATATTCTTAGTGTAAAACCTTTCACTTTTCACTCCTATAAATTGACTTAAATTTATTTTCAATTTCTATTGTTTCAATTTGAATATTTTGATTTATACATTTTTAAGTCCATCTTCAATTTGACATTTCTGTTAATTTTCCGTATGTGTACAACTTAGTCTATGTTCGGACTAAAATAAAAATTAGATCAAATTACAAAGTTGAAAGTGTGATTCGATAGAATGTTAAGAATGTTTGCAGTATAGGTAAGCCATTTTAATTCTTGACTCAATTTTGTATTAAATTTAAAATTTAGTAAAAATTATACCAAAATACTTTTCCTTCTCGACTCAAATTTATATTAAATTAAATTTATTTAAACTTTTACCCAAACTAAATAAAACTAAAATATTTATTCAAAATTTTCAAAGTCGTAAATTTAAGTTTAAATCTGAGTTTATTTATTGAAATAAGTCATATCAAATAAAATTTTGATTAAAGGTTAGAGAGAGTCTTACAAATTTTTATCGTTATGTTATGGATTTTGTGATAAGTAAAAATAAGCTATATATTTTGTGAAGAAAAATGTCATGTCAATTTATGGTTCATGTTGCAACTTTTTATTGTGTATTTACAAATGAGTATGGCATATGTATTCTTTTAAGAGTGTACATAATTACATTTTTAAAGTATTATACGTATCAGAAAAAATATGTATACAATTATGTATTTAAATTTAAATTACAATGCTTTATAATTCTCATCAAATTGGATTATAATGAAATAAAATTGAGTATAATATCGGTTTAACTGTTTTCAAAAATAATTTTTGAGCTTTCAATCCATATTCTTGAGCTTTAGTGATTTTTTAAAATATTTTAATCAATTTGTATTTTTTACTTTTTTGATCTATTTAATATACATACATTTAAAAAGTACAAAATTTGTCAATCTTTTTAAAAATTCACAGATACAAAAAAATCAAAAAAACTTCAGTACATTTTTTGTATTTATCGATTTTTTTAATAAATATTTTTCATAGATATTTTACTTTTTAAATGCATTTATATTATGTGCATCTAAATTTTTTTTTAAAAATGACTAAAATATGAAAAACTAAAAACTAAAAAAAAAAAAGTTAAAAACTCAAAACCAACAGAGTGAATATCAATTTGGATCATAACTAAGTTTATTACAAAATCTACCACTACAAAACCTCATAAGTAAGTGTGTGTACCATATAATTTACAATTAAGACCACAATCTTTATAATTAACAGTGATGTGTATTATAGATTTTTTTTTTCTTTGAGAAAATTAGGGTAAAAGTTTGGTAATAAAATTTCCGAAAAATCTATTAACCCTTAGTACCGAACAGGTTTTGTATACTAATAGGGTATCACATCTATATAATATGGGAGAAAGGTTTTTGAAAATGTCCAAAATGTATATATTCGGTTTTAACGGTCAAAATGAATCCTAAGTACATATACATTTAGATCAATGGTCTATATACATTTAGTTCCCGCCCGTTTGATCTCTCCCTCTCTCCCACGTCCCCAAACACGTTCTCTTCAACTCCCTCTCTCCCACGTTCTCCCGTCACATTGTCTCTCACATTCTCACAAAATAGCCCACTACTGCTCGTCACCACAGCCATTGAAGAGGAAGACCGAATTCAGCAAAAACCCAACCCTTCGATACCCACCCTCCCTCTTCGCTACTCTGCTCCTCCTTCCCTTACAACCCTTCGAACTCGGCTCCCTTCCTATCCACGTTACCGACGCTGCTCTGGCAAGGTAAGATTGAGCATTTTCACTCGATTTCTGCATCTCCCCCTTCTCTCTCTGTTTTTCTTTTTGACTAATTTCTCTCTCATGGTTATTCTGATTCAAACAGGTTATTTTAGGGTTTTGTTTACGGGTTGTATATATTTGTAATTTCTACCAAATATGTTCATGTTGTGGTTATCTTTTTCATAGAATGCTCTATTCCAAGCATAAATCGGGGTCTCTTACTCCACTGTAGCCAAGACAACAATACAAGTTGAAAATCTTTCTTTGTTAAGTCAACAGCTCCGAGGTGAAGGAGATTCCAAGATTCAAAGTGAAGAACCCTAATCGTGAGTGAACTAAAACCTTAATTTCACTTAATTATGTTTGATTGCTAATGAATAGAGTTTATTGATTCTAATTTCATGATTGGTATATATCAGCTCTCAAATTATATTCTTATATTCTTATTTTTTGAATCTATAATGGTGGTTATCACTTGGCTGGTGATGTTTTTGAGTTTGTTTCATGGTTGCTCATGGTTGTTCGGATTCAAAAAATAGTATAATGATTTTGTTTTTGATAGATTGGGATAAATAGTATAATGATTTCTTAATGGTAATTTTTTTTTTTTTTTTCAATTAAATTCTCAACCTTAGAACTTTCTTTGTTTTTTTAGAAAATTTGTGTTAGAATGTTTGGTGCCACTTCTGCTAATGTTTTGTGTTAGAATGTTTTTTTAGAAAATTTGTGTTAGAATGTTTTGTGTTAGAATGTTTTTGAGTTTGTTTCTTTGTTTTTCTTTCTTTGTTAATGATTTTCTTAATATTATAATGTTTTTTTTTTTTTGCTTAATTCTGTTGTATGTGTATTTTTTATTTTTATTTATTTTTGTTCTAATTTTGTTTCCACATTATGTCATTTAGTTTTCACTACTCATGGATTGTAATGTGCAACATGGAAATTGCTCTCATTGTTGTTATTATTATTGTTTTATTTCGTTTCAGGTGTCGTCTTTCAATCGCAATCTGAGTTTTGCAAAGTTTCAATCAAGCATTTTTGGTACTGTTGTTCCTGGCAAGCCATCTTCCTTACAGTTGAGTAATCCACTGTTTCCTCTTTGTGTAGTTGAGTAGTGTTGGCTTATATTGTTATGAACACATAATGATTTGGTCCAAACCATACAGAAAATATATTGCTAGGAGTATGCAGCCTATCAAAGCAACTGTAATGCCTCCTACAGTTGTTCTTCAACCAACATCCTATACTATTCTTGTTTCAGCTGTTTGTTGACTATGTATGTAATTTATTTTCCTTTGATAAAAATTTGACCTTGTAAGTAATTGTTGGTGTATGATCCATAGCTAACAAAACTGAACTCACTCAAATTGCTTACTTTTTCAGGTTTTGGTCGGATTCGAAGATTGGTATTACGGATAGTGTACAGGAAAGAAATACGCCTTCTCGTATAATCCTGTTGACCAAGTCCACGTTCCTCCGTAGGATGTCGCTTTATCACCTGAAAACACAAACGTGAGCTAGCCGGCGGGTGTGTGCCGGAAACCTCTCCGATGCCTAAGTCAGTAAGCTTGACAAATAGACAAAGTTCTATGTTCTCAGAAAGCAAAATTGTGTTGTGTTCTGTTACCTCCTCCAAGGTGATGTTTGTGAGCTTTTATAAGTTTCCTGTGGCGCAATCCTAGTAGGACTTTTATTCCTCCATGCAGAGTCCTCCTAGGATTCATACTCCTAAGGATAATGCTTATCCTTTTACACCCTCCCCCACTGCTTAAACCAAGTGGGATGGTTTTTACTTTGGCCGAACTACTATATGATCGAAATAAGCTTGGCTATGCAGAGCCACTGAGTAAACCGAACTATTCTTAGTTCGGTTCCACTTTTAACTCTATCCTTATCTTAGTTTTCCCATGTACAACCAATGGTACGGTCTTAGACCAAACCAATGACTTTCGGCCGGTATAACTCCAAGACCGGCATAACTCTAAATCGTTCCCGGACCGAAGTATCTTTATAATTCCTGAGCCGAAGTAATTTTACCTCCCTGGCCGGAGTAACTTTGTTTCTCCTAGGCCGGAGTAACCTTGCCTCTCCTGGGCCGGAGTAACCTTTTGCATTTTTATTGGGCCAGAGTAATCATTACGGCCTTTTTACTTAGTCCTTTGCACTTTGGGCCACAAAACCCAACTCGCAGCTCGGCCTAATTTTTCCCAAAAATTACCCTCTCAGATAGCAACATCTAGGGATGACATGGATATTGTAGCTGTTAATGATCCTTTGTTGATGCATGGTAAGAAATTGTGCTTTGCTTCTGTTTTCTTTGGGTTCCTCCCCAGACATCTTGAATTGTTTTACACGTAATGTATTTTCAGTAGTAACATAATCTCCTTCCAGTTGTTGGGCTGTAAGCTGACCTTAGCAGTTCTTGGCAAGTTCAAGTTGCTAAAAGATAATTGTAGCTCATTTGATGACCCAAGTTTGAATTTGAATTGTACACGCTGTTCTTGGTGTATGATCCCAAGCATCCTTGCTAGATTAAGAAGCTTTTTTGAAGGATGAAGGATGAGAAATTGTTTGAGGAGGTTTTTTGGGTTCATTAAATCATTTGGAATTTTAAAGTTTTTTTGAAGGATAAGGATGAGAAGTTGTTTGGGTAGACATAACTAATTAAGTTAAGAAACACAAATCCAATTAATGGTATCATCCCTCTCTTATTTTGGTTTCCATGAATGGGTGTTTTCTATAGGTTTATTTTCTCTGGTTTATCTTTATTTGGGGTTTTATGAAACGGTTCTTTTAATGCCTTTGGTTCAATTCTAGGCAACATTTACTTTCGGTGCAATGTTTGGTTGCTGGGAATTTAAAGAAAAAAAAAAAGGGAAAAACAAATAGGGAAAGTAAACAAGTTATTGCCACCAATTTAGGTTTTGGGTAACAATAGAAAGAATTTAATCACCGAAATTCATAGTGATAAAGGCATTGAAAGGTTGTATTTGTAGCTAAGTTGTAATGTGGTTGCATGTGCTTCAGTTTATTATAGTAAATAAATTATTAGATGTTATCAGTTGAAGTTTCTAGCATATTTTTGTTGTTTTATTTTATTTTTTTAAAATTTTTCCCGTCAACTTTTTTTGTTTAACTGTTTCTTGAATTCTTCTTTCCTTTTTTGGTTTATTTATCTGTTTGCTAACCACATGTTTCGTTGTTTCAAAGTAAGGGATTCGTGCATATTTGTGTATGAGAAATGTCCCATCCCAAATTTCTCTTAGGCGAATGATTAAAGGTAACCATAGAGGAGAAATTCTCTTAGGTGATCATATTATATAAAATTTTATATAATGCTAGTGATATTACATTCCACTAATCACAAAAGATATATGTCCCTATTATTCTACAAACACCCAACAATATGTCCCACATTTCATTACCTTCCACCAATCACAATAGTAAAAGGATATGCCACATATAAAGAGATGAAGTTAACTTTTAACATTTTTAATGACTATTTTATGTTTGATTTAAATTATACATATCATTATTTATTTGCTTTGATTGTTTTATCTTTTTTTGGTTGAAGTGTAAAGTTTCATGCTTATATATTTTGTATCACACTTTTAAATATGAATATTCATAATAATACCTTTCATTTTATTTATTATAAATATAAATATAAACATTTACAATTTTCACACAAGAATTTTCAATTGGCAAAAGAAAAATACTATTTATTATCTCACTACTAAAAAAGGGAGTATTGGACATGGAACTTTTTGTGACGGTTTGAAAATCGTCGCAAAAAACATGTTTTTGCGACGGTAAACGACGTCGTCGTCAAGTAAAATTTTTTGCAACAGAAAATCTAAGATCATGGCAAAAAATAGTATCTTACGCGACGATTTGTCACCCGTCGATTTTTTATTTTTTATTTTTTTTGCGATTGTTTTTTCTTTTTCCAGATTCATATATTTGTTCTTCAACTGTTTCAAACCATGCTTTTTTCCAATATATTTTTTCAAATTTTTTTTGCCAAAGACTTGTAACCAGTTTGGTTCAACACAAGGAATGGGCAATTCCCTTTCAAAATCTCATTGCAAATAAGCTGTAAGAAAATCCTTGTTGATTCACTATCCCAGGATGTTTTGTACAAAGGCTGTGTTTCGTCAACACTGCTAGACCCTGCCCGGTCAATCACTTTGTTTTTGGAAAGGGAACGAGAAAAAGTATGTGTGGAAGCCATTACAACTAACCATGAAGACATGACAAGAAGAAGTAATTTACGGACCGAATTCGACAAAAGTAAAAATTAAATACCATTGAAGAATATGAACAATTGGTCCTCCCGGAAACATAATTGCGAACAAGGTATAACCATTGAACAGTAATTGAATGGAAGGTAAAACTGACCAACACATCAACAATACAAATACATAACAAATTCAAGTCATTGCACAATAATATTCATTAATGTAGCACCGAAGTAATCACAAAAACCATATGACAAATTAAAGTCATTACATGCAAAGGTTTCAACGGTCATGCATGCAAAATGCCAAGCACATTTACATATGTAACAACAAAATGACTACGACAATGCACAACACAACGAGTGTTGAATATATATGACATTATCTCGCAAGTGCATGATAATGTTGTTAAGAATGCGTAGTCCGTGGTCTGTCTCGTTGGTTTTTCGCACCAACCAATCCAACTCAAACAGGGCTGACGACTGAAAACGACAAATTTATTAGTCAAATGGTCCAGACAGAATCAAAATTATGACCGCAAAATGAATTGGTTACTCACCACGGGACGGGGACAAGCATAGTAAGGACACCTTGGATTTTTGTTAGATCTCGGGATCTTCATAACACATTGACTGTAGCCACAGGCACACATCCGACGTGGCCATGTAGTAGACATTGCAGTTGACGAAAAAGAAGCCATGCTTTGGTTTTGGACCGTGTCAATGTCTACAACTACACAAGTGGTTTTTGAAAGTTTGTGTCCATTAACAGATGCTATGTTTTGTTTGGTATAGCAAATAGTAATTGTTAATATTAATGCAATTCGTAATACAGAGAATTGGTTTGGTATGCCATCCATTTTTGAGACGAAAAATTTAATGGCAAGCACATTTGTTTCGACACGCAACGAAAGTACAACCATAACAACCGCCGCCACTAATACAATTATTTACACATTAATTTTAAGATTATAACCCAATGTAAGAAAATATTTTCTAAAAAATAGTTTTAAAAATAATTTTAACCAAAACAAAGAAGCTTTAATGGGAGTGTTTGTTTGGGTTTTTTTGAGCCAACTTATAGTTTCTAACTTTGGAAAAGCTATTTTGGACTGTTTGGTTAAACTTATTTCAAACAGCTTCTGATTCTAACTTATTTTAACTCAAAAAATCTGATTCTGAGAAGCTGCTCACCCCTTACTTCTGATTATCAGCTTCTACTGTGGACATGTTAATTTACGATTATACTCTTAGATTTTTTTATTTTTTATTTTTTTAAAAATAGAAAAAGACCTAAATGGACTATAGATTATTATTATTTTTTTTATGAGAAATGTAAACAAGTAGTGAATAACAAAAAATAAAAATTAATTGAAAAAATTACTTCACAACTTATTTAACAAACACTACTCAGCAACTTAAATCTATAATCCAACAGCTATACCAAACAGATTAACAGCCGCTGATTAAAGTCATAACCTATAATCTGTTAAGTTATAGTCTATAATTTTTTTTAACAGTTACACCAAACTGGGCCAATGTCACAAAATAGTAGAAAAGTCACACAATCTAATCTACTCCAATGAAATCTTTCATATGCATGTCATATACTTTAATTAACCAATAATTCTAAAAGGTAGAAACACAAATGTGAAACAAAAGTAGGTCTTATATGATGTGGGGTTTCTATTTGAAATCTATCCTTCTGTCCTACATGTGTTTCATTTTTGTAAAATATTTATGTCTTCTTAGTACTGTTTGTATCATAAGACGCATAACTTGTTTTGTGAATCATATGCTTAGTAGTATGCCCAATCCCACTGGTCCAACTTTTGCAATAGTAGCCCAAGTTCTGTGCGCTGCATTTCCAACCCAATGGGCCTTTTAATTAGGTAGTATTTGATCAATAATGTTAGGAATTATTAAAAAAAATATATCATGAAAAGCTTTCATGAAATTTTTTTATTATTGGATTAGTTTGTATTGTTTTATTATATGTTATACAATCACCCTTAGATTAATTTCATTAAACTTTTCATGATATTTATTTTATAATATGTAGCATTACTCGTGTTTGCTTCATGGATTTATCTAAGCAGTTTTCACTTTTTTTTTTCTTTTTCTTTTGTAAATCTCTACTCTAATTCATAAATCAAATACAGCGTAAGTGTCACGCAACATTCCAAAGTAAAAAAAGCCCAGCTAATGATAATGATTAGGCTGTTGAATGAAACAATTAGTCATTTGGTGTAAGCCATGGCAAGCTATAAATTGATTATCATCAAATAGAAATTAAAATGGTTTTTGAAAAAGTTGAAAACTGAATGAAAATTAGTATTAAAAATTGAATATTGAATTTTTTAAGCTGAAAAACTGTTTGATACAAATTCTAAGTGTTGAACAAAAAATAAATTGTTTGATACGTATAAGATAAAATTTGAAATTTATTATTTTCAAATTGTATATTTCAATTTTTTTATTGTGATGGTGGAGGCGGTGATAGTGGTGGTGGTGATGGTAGTAGTGGTGGTGGTGGTGGTTGTGGTAGCTATGGTAGTGGTAGTAAAATGATGGTGGTACTTATGGTAACAATAACAATGGTGATGGAGGTGATGGTAGTTGTAGTCGTTGTGGTAGCATAATAGTGGTGGTTAGGGTTGGACATATGGTTATCTGACACGCAAAAACCACCGAAACCGAACCGTCCGCACCTATTTGGGCAGTTTCGCATAATCGTTAGGATCGGACGCGGGTTACGATTTTCCTATTTTGGGAATTGCGAGAATGTTATGGGTTTTACCCGTATCCGCACTCACCCATCCACATCTGTATACATTGTTTAGTTTATATGTCACGACCCCAAACCGCCCCTAGTAGTTTGGTGCCGTGATGGCCAGTAATCTGTAATTTCCGAAGGCCAACTTTTCAAAACTTAACACAATCAGAGTATGGATATAGGGGGCTCACAAATGCGGAAGCAATAAATCAAACACAAGTGGTCCATAAGAGCTGTGCGTAGATCAAAGCAATGCCAAACATTCCAATTAACTTTACAACTTAAATACAACAAGGTAAAAATACATGTTACATCTTGATCAAAAGGCTTCTCGAGCCGACATATACAAAATACAGCTAATACAAGTCAAGAAGCATGATTTTCAAGATTTGCCGACATGCAAAGTAGGGCACCGCTGACGTAAATACAAAAGTAAAGCCGACATAAGCACGAATCCAAAACAAGCATCCAAAACGATCTAGGCGTCGCCGCCGTCCTGCTCATCACCTACATATATATAGAGGGGTGAGTACAAATACTCAGTGAATGTTACTAATAATAAAGGTTTTGCATGAATATAGCCGAGGTCCTCCAAAATAAACTCATCAACTTTAGCAAGACGAGGGATGAACCGTATTCATCAATCAAATATTACAAGTATCCAAAGATGTTTACTGACATAGGCAAAACAAGGGATGAACCGTATTCATCATTCAAGTATCATAACATCGGCGAAGCAAGGGATGAACCGTATTCATCATTCAAGTATCATAACATCGGCGAAGCAAGGGATGAACCGTATTCATCATTCAAGTGTCATAACATCGGCGAAGCAAGGGATGAACCGTATTCATCATTCAAGTGTCGTAACATCGGCGAAGCAAGGGATGAACCGTATTCATCATTCAAGTGTCGTAAGGCTGTACGATCCGTAACCGTTTGGTCAAAAGTATTGCGAAAGTTTAGAGTCCTCCAATACAAGGGACTTGTGCACTTGGTACCGCGAAAGTTTAGAGTCCTCCAGTACAAGGGACTTGTGTTACTTAGGCCCGTAGCCCGATTTAACAAGGACCGTATCCTTTTATACTTAGTACTGCGAAAGTTTAGAGTCCTCCAGCACAAGGGACTTTCCGAGGATAACAATCAAACAAGGCCATTTATTCATGCTTAGCAAATACCACGTCAAAACAAACAAAACAAGATTTATCAAAGCAAGTGTAACATAGCTTTATTAGAAATACCACTCACCTAGTTCTTCAGGTGTAGACTCAAAGCAAATATCAAGGACCTACAATCACATGGCAAGTCACATTCTCAAAGCAAGCTCTATATACATGCAAATGATCTCGGCATTCTTGCCAGATCCAAGTCAAAGACAAAGCAAAACAAGCTGGGAGCTTAATCACTGCTCCCGTTTCTCGAAAACACACTGGGTACCATCCAGGACTATGCCGAGGTCCCGCTAAACAAAGTCAGGAAAAACCTGGGTTTTCCTTTGAAGAGTATAAAGAACATGATCATTTGAAAGATGGATGCAAGCTCACAACTTGTTACAAAAATCTGAGTTTTCATGCCAAGAGTTCAAAATATATGGACCTGGGTACCCATTAAAGAAAGTCATGCAAGAACAAACACACGAAAACATGGTTTTCGTTCCAAACTTTTCGATCAAACGAGATTTTCTTCAAGAACACATGAAAAACCATTTTCTCTTTCCAAACCAACTTCAAAACGATGCATGACATGCAACACAAATTCGATCATGCAATGCAGCTAGATGATCAGCAAGAACAACCAAAGGAGATCAAGATTCTAACCTCAAAACTCGGATCCAACGGTTCAAACCACGAAGATCAAGCTTGGGAGACTTACTCTCACTCAAGAACTTCTCTAGAGCTTCTCTCTCTAAAACAAAGATTTGAGACAAGAAAATGATTTGTTTCAAGGTCTGCCGGTTGCCTTAACAATCAGCTCGGACACGTGGCGTCATCGGGTTGGTTCAGCTCCAAAAAGGTGATTGATAGACAAGACAAGTCTCTGACAAAGCGTATGCAGCAAGCTCGGGTAAGACACATCGGCAACAAGATGACATCGGCTCAAATCAAGGATCCAGCAACAGGATAGAAAAACATCGGCTAGGGAGGACGACACTTGACTAAGCTGTGCCACACCTTGGCCGGGGTGTGCCACATCTCGGCCTAGGCCATACCTGCCCAAGGACAAGGTTCACTAAGTGTGAAGCATCTCGGCAATGAATGCCCGAGGTGAAGATGGGGTTGAACAAGATCTCAAAACAAATCTAAGTACAAGGTTCAAAGGCGAACTAAGCTCAAGATGACCTCGGCTACGCACACACATACACTAAGCAAGGAACAAAATCATGCAAGCAACTTTAAGCAGATCAAGATAAGGCAAAACCTTCCAAAACAAAATAACAAGGCAGGTTCATGCAGGAATGTATGCGAGTATGACAAGAATAGGGTGAGGGTTGTTACATCCTACCCCCCTTAAAGAAGTTTGGTCCCCAAACTTGAATTACCTTGTTCCCAGAACAACTCCGGATAACGGACTCTCATATCCTCTTCCTTTTCCCACGTGGCTTCTGTGCCATAATGCTCCTTCCATTCGACCTTTACCATCGGTATCGATCTGTTCCTCAATTGCCTCACTTGTCGGTCAATAATCCTCATTGGCTTCTCATCGTAGCCCAAATCTTCATTAACGGTGATCTCGGAATGATCAATTACGTGTAGTGGATCTCGGATGTATTTTCTCAACATCGAAACATGAAACACATTATGGACTTGGCTCAAATCCGGCGGCAAAGCAAGTCTGTAGGCGACGGGATTAATTCTCTCAAGAATTTCAAATGGCCCAATATAGCGAGGTGCTAACTTACCTTTCTTTCCAAATCTGGAAACTCCTTTCATTGGTGAGACCTTCAGGAATACATGATTCCCAACTTCGAACTCTATCTCATTCCTTCTCTGGTCGGCGTAGCTCTTTTGTCGGCTCTGGACAGTTTTAATCCTTTGTTGGATAAGTTTAATCTTCTCCGTTGTCACTTGAATCAATTCGGGACCAAGCAGAGTTCTGTCTCCGACTTCGGTCCAACATATCGGCGACCTACATTTTCTCCCATACAAGGCTTCATACGGCGCCATGCCAATGCTAGCTTGATAACTGTTATTGTAAGCGAATTCCACTAAGGGCAAATGTGTTCCCCAACTTCCTTGGAAGTCCAATACACAAAGTCTAAGCATATCTTCAAGCGTCTGAATTGTCCTCTCAGTCTGCCCATCTGTCTGGGGATGAAAGGCTGTACTAAATCTCAGCTCGGCTCCAAAAGCCCTCTGTAGACTCTGCCAAAATCTAGAAACAAATTTAGGATCTCGGTCTGATACAATTGACATCGGCACTCCATGAAGTCTGACAATCTCGTTCACATATAGCAAGGCAAGTTGATTGGCGTTGAAGGTAGTCTTAACGGGTAGAAAGTGTGCTGACTTAGTTAACCTATCCACAACAACCCAAATTGAATCCATACCCTTAGGTGTTTTCGGCAAACCAATCACAAAATCCATGGAGATGTGCTCCCATTTCCACTCAGGAATCGGCAAAGGTTGAAGAAGTCCTGCTGGTCTTTGATGTTCTGCTTTCACTTGCTGACAATGTAAACACTGGGACACGAATTCGGCTATTTCCCTCTTCATATTTGGCCACCAGAAGGTCTGCTTCACATCTTGATACATTTTGGTGTTCCCTGGATGGACAGCAAACTTAGAACCATGAGCTTCCTGCAAAATCTTTTTCTTCAGCTCTGGGATGTCGGCCACGCATAACCTTCCTTCAAACTTGAGTACTTGGTTCTCGATGGTATACCCTGGTCTCGGCCTTGTGTCAATCTCCTCGGCTATTTTCTTGAGGAAGTTATCCTCCATCTGTCTTGTCTTTACTTCATTAACAATAGTCGGCTTTGCTGACATCACGGTTAAACACGCCAAATTTCCATCTGACTTCCTGCTCAAAGCGTCGGCTACACTGTTGGCTTTCCCGGGGTGATATTGAATCTGCATATCGTAGTCTTTCAACAACTCAAGCCACCGTCTCTGTCTCAAATTCAATTCCTTCTGAGTGAATAGATACTTTAAGCTTTTGTGATCTGTAAAAACCTGACAAGTAGCTCCATACAAATAGTGACGCCAAATCTTTAAAGCAAATACCACGGCCGCCAATTCTAAGTCATGGGTAGGATAGTTTTTCTCATGAGGTTTCAACTGACGAGATGCATAAGCTATAACCTTACCCTTTTGCATTAATACACAACCCAAACCCTTATGCGATGCATCACTATAGACATGAAACTCTTCGTTACCTGATGGTAGTACAAGTACTGGTGCTGTAATTAACCTCGTCTTCAGTTCCTGGAAGGCTGACTCCCGATCTTTAGTCCATTCATACAGTGTTCCCTTCTTAGTCAGTTGCGTCAATGGAATTGCAATCCTTAAGAAATCTTTCACAAACTTTCTGTAATAACCTGCCAAACCCAGAAAACTACGAATCTCGGACACATTAGTCGGCCTCGGCCAATTTACTACGGCTTCAACTTTGCTAGGATCTACTGAAATACCCTCTTCATTAATCACATGACCCAAAAATGAGATGGTAGAAAGCCAAAACTCACACTTGTTAAACTTCGCATACAATTTCCGTTCTCTCAAAATCTGTAAGGCAAGTCTCAAATGGTTTTCATGTTCAACATCACTCTTGGAATAGATCAATATATCATCAATGAAAACAACTACAAATTCATCTAAATATGGTTTGAAGATTCGGTTCATTAAATCCATAAATGCAGCAGGGGCATTGGTCACTCCAAAAGGCATTACTAAAAACTCGTAGTGGCCATATCTTGTTCGAAAAGCAGTCTTCTCAACATCTTCGGCTTTAACTTTAAGCTGATGGTAACCAGACCGAAGGTCGATCTTAGAAAAGACTCGTGCTCCTTGTAACTGATCAAGCAAATCATCAATTCTAGGTAACGGGTACTTGTTCCTAATGGTGACTTTATTGAGTTCTCTATAGTCAATACAAAGACGGAGTGTGCCATCCTTCTTCTTAACAAATAAAACAGGTGCTCCCCATGGTGAAGTGCTCGGCCTAATAAATCCCTTATCTAACAACTCTTGCAATTGCAGTTTCAATTCTCTAAGTTCAGCGGGGGCCATCCTATAAGGTGGTTTGGAGATCGGCTGCGTTCCCGATGTAATATCGACAGTAAACTCTATTTCTCTATCGGTCAAGTGGCCAGGCAATTCGTCCGGAAAGACGTCGGGGAAATCACTAACAATCAGGACGTCGGCTAACTTAACATTTCCATTCTGATCACTCAGTACACTACATAAGTAACCTCGACACCCCTTCTGAATTAACTTACAGGCCTTAATGGACGAAATCAAGTATGGTGGGGGCACTATCCCTTTACCCTGGAAAGTAATCTCGGCTAGGTTTGGGGGTCTCAGTGTGACACTTTTCGAAACACAATTAATAGATGCATCGTTTGCAACTAACCAGTCCATTCCCAGTATAACATCAAAATGAGCTAGGTCTAGAGGCATTAGATCTACTAGCAATTCAACATTCTCAATCACAACAACACATGCTCTGTAAATGGATGCAACAAACATAGATCTCCCAGATGGAGTAGACACAGACAACACATAATCAAGGGGCTCTAGTTCTCTATCAATTTTCTCGGCAAACTTAGTAGATATAAACGAATGAGTAGAACCTGAGTCAATCAACACATAGGCATCTTGGGAGCAAATTAGTAACATACCTGACACCACTGCCTCAGCATTCTGAGTGTCTCCTGGCACCAATGCAAACACTCTGCCCTGTCTCATCTGCCCTCTCCCAGCATTTTCCTTCTGAACGGAACCCGAGGTATTCTCACCCTTCTTGTTGTTATCGGTTTTTGTCTTAGGGCAATCTCTCACATAATGGCCCATCTTGCCACATTCATAGCAGGCTCCAGACGTTCGTCGACAGATCCCGAAGTGCCGTTTCCCACAATCCGAACACATCGGTTTAGCACTCCCTTCCTGTCTTAGGTTACTAGTACTGCCCATGTTTGTTCTCTTCTTGGTGCCCAACTGTCCTCGGCGATTGTCATAGTTCTGCCTCTTTCGCTGGTTTTCTCCCAAGCTCTGGTATCGGTTCAAATTAGCTTCGGCCTGAATGGCTTTGTCCAATACTTCGGCATAAGTCGGCATATCGAGCAAGTTGACCCGGTCTTGAATCGGTCCACGAAGCCCACACTCGAACTTCCTGGCCTTCATATATTCATCGTTGGTCATGTGAGGTACAAACCTTACCAATTCAGTGAAAGCGCGGTCATATTCCGCCACTGTTCTGTTGCCTTGCGTCAGAGTATGAAATTCGGTAGCCTTGCGGTTTCGAACACTTAGGGGAAAATGCTTCTTGTAGAACAACTCTAAGAATCGGGTCCAGGTCAAATCTGGATTGCTCCCTCTAACCATCATCCACCACCTGCGGGCGTCATCATCTAATGTGAATGCTACCAACGTCACTTTCTGTGCGTCGGTGCTAGGGAAGATCTCGAATAACTTTTCCATTTCCAAAACCCATGCTTCAGCCTTCATCGGCTCTATACCCCCAGAGAACCTCGGTGGTCTCATCTTCTTGAACTCCCTGATCAAAGCTATCGTCCCATCCCCATACAAGGCTGGTTGCGGGGGAATTTGCGGCACTGGAGGAGGTGGAACTACATTTCGGCCGTTGGTCTGCTCGGCCTGAGTCGACGTAGCACTAGTGAACTGCTGTCTGGTTTGCCTCAACTCGCGGGCCAAACCTTCAACTAATCTTTCCAATCTGTCCATTCTGTCTTCGGGCTGATCTCGGCCAAGCGGTGGTCTACCTCTCCTCATGATGCTAGGAGTATGCAAGGTATGACTTTAAAACAATTAAGCAAATAACCACATAGGCAATAGCAAATAAGTATATCAAGACAATGCACACTTCACTCAAACAACAAATACTATGATGCAACCCCAACATCTTTCTAAGGGAAATCCTATGCTCTTCAGGACTCAAAGTGTGTGAATAGCGTATACCGAGGAACTCGTGCTCTGATACCATTCTGTCACGACCCCAAACCGCCCCTAGTAGTTTGGTGCCGTGATGGCCAGTAATCCGTAATTACCGAAGGCCAACTTTTCAAAACTTAACACAATCAGAGTATGGATATAGGGGGCTCACAAATGCGGAAGCAATAAATCAAACACAAGTGGTCCATAAGAGCTGTGCGTAGATCAAAGCAATGCCAAACATTCCAATTAACTTTACAACTTAAATACAACAAGGTAAAAATACATGTTACATCTTGATCAAAAGGCTTCTCGAGCCGACATATACAAAATACAGCTGATACAAGTCAAGAAGCATGATTTTCAAGATTTGCCGACATGCAAAGCAGGGCACCGCCGACGTAAATACAAAAGTAAAGCCGACATAAGCACGAATCCAAAACAAGCATCCAAAATGATCTAGGCGTCGCCGCCGTCGCTCATCACCTACATATATATAGAGGGGTGAGTACAAATACTCAGTGAATGGTACTAATAATAAAGGTTTTGCATGAATATAGCCGAGGTCCTCCAAAATAAACTCATCAACTTTAGCAAGACGAGGGATGAACCGTATTCATCAATCAAATATTACAAGTATCCAAAGATGTTTACTGACATAGGCAAAACAAGGGATGAACCGTATTCATCATTCAAGTATCATAACATCGGCGAAGCAAGGGATGAACCGTATTCATCATTCAAGTATCATAACATCGGCGAAGCAAGGGATGAACCGTATTCATCATTCAAGTATCATAACATCGGCGAAGCAAGGGATGAACCATATTCATCATTCAAGTGTCATAACATCGGCGAAGCAAGGGATGAACCGTATTCATCATTCAAGTGTCGTAACATCGGCGAAGCAAGGGATGAACCGTATTCATCATTCAAGTGTCGTAAGGCTGTACGATCCGTAACCGTTTGGTCAAAAGTATTGCGAAAGTTTAGAGTCCTCCAATACAAGGGACTTGTGCACTTGGTACCGCGAAAGTTTAGAGTCCTCCAGTACAAGGGACTTGTGTTACTTAGGCCCGTAGCCCGATTTAACAAGGACCGTATCCTTTTATACTTAGTACTGCGAAAGTTTAGAGTCCTCCAGCACAAGGGACTTTCCGAGGATAACAATCAAACAAGGCCATTTATTCATGCTTAGCAAATACCACGTCAAAACAAACAAAACAAGATTTATCAAAGCAAGTGTAACATAGCTTTATTAGAAATACCACTCACCTAGTTCTTCAGGTGTAGACTCAAAGCAAATATCAAGGACCTACAATCACATGGCAAGTCACATTCTCAAAGCAAGCTCTATATACATGCAAATGATCTCGGCATTCTTGCCAGATCCAAGTCAAAGACAAAGCAAAACAAGCTGGGAGCTTAATCACTGCTCCCGTTTCTCGAAAACACACTGGGTACCGTCCAGGACTATGCCGAGGTCCCGCTAAACAAAGTCAGGAAAAACCTGGGTTTTCCTTTGAAGAGTATAAAGAACATGATCATTTGAAAGATGGATGCAAGCTCACAACTTGTTACAAAAATCTGAGTTTTCATGCCAAGAGTTCAAAATATATGGACCTGGGTACCCATTAAAGAAAGTCATGCAAGAACAAACACACGAAAACATGGTTTTCGTTCCAAACTTTTCGATCAAACGAGATTTTCTTCAAGAACACATGAAAAACCATTTTCTCTTTCCAAACCAACTTCAAAATGATGCATGACATGCAACACAAATTCGATCATGCAATGCAGCTAGATGATCAGCAAGAACAACCAAAGGAGATCAAGATTCTAACCTCAAAACTCGGATCCAACGGTTCAAACCACGAAGATCAAGCTTGGGAGACTTACTCTCACTCAAGAACTTCTCTAGAGCTTCTCTCTCTAAAACAAAGATTTGAGACAAGAAAATGATTTGTTTCAAGGTCTGCCGGCTGCCTTAACAATCAGCTCGGACACGTGGCGTCATCGGGTTGGTTCAGCTCCAAAAAGGTGATTGATAGACAAGACAAGTCTCTGACAAAGCGTATGCAGCAAGCTCGGGTAAGACACATCGGCGACAAGATGACATCGGCTTAAATCAAGGATCCAGCAACAGGATAGAAAAACATCGGCTAGGGAGGACGACACTTGACTAAGCTGTGCCACACCTTGGCCGGGGTGTGCCACATCTCGGCCTAGGCCATACCTGCCCAAGGACAAGGTTCACTAAGTGCGAAGCATCTCGGCAATGAATGCCCGAGGTGAAGATGGGGTTGAACAAGATCTCAAAACAAATCTAAGTACAAGGTTCAAAGGCGAACTAAGCTCAAGATGACCTCGGCTACGCACACACATACACTAAGCAAGGAACAAAATCATGCAAGCAACTTTAAGCAGATCAAGATAAGGCAAAACCTTCCAAAACAAAATAACAAGGCAGGTTCATGCAGGAATGTATGCGAGTATGACAAGAATAGGGTGAGGGTTGTTACATTATACCTTTTCTACAAAATGAATATGAGTCAATTGACTAATTATGGCCTGTGCTTATGATCTGTTTCCTTCAGGAATTAAATTGGATAGATAGGCTGTAATTTATTTGAGATAAATCATTTGGAAAATAACAATTTCATGACAACAAATATGTGATTTTATGGCCCAATATAATATTTAAAAAATTGGGGGGGGGGAGGCCCAAAAAGAATATTTTAAAAATCGGGAAAAACAAGCCCAAAAATAATTTTTTAAAAGAAAAAGCTTGTTACTCAAAAGACAACCTAAGAGGATGGGTGAATTAGGTTTTTATAATTAAAATTAATAATACCCTAATAAAAATTATGACTAGCACAATAGATAAATATAATTAATGAAATAAAAATAATTAAAACAAGTGTCTTAACAACTATGTTAGTTAATGATTTTAGCACAGTAAAAATGTGAAATATAGCTATGGCAATTTAAAGTAAAATAAAGAGATAAAAGAGAGAGAGGCAAACAAATTTATAGTGGTTCGGCTTCAACTCGGCCTACGTCCACTCCTCAAGTTTCACTTGAGATTTTTCACTATACTCTAGCTTCACAGGGTGCTAGCAACCTTTTCACAGATAGAGCAATCCTCCACAGATTTTACACTGACTTTCTAAGTCAAGAACACTGAGTGTACTACACTCTTACAAGGTTGAAAAGAATGTGTTTTTGCTTTCACAGAAAGCTACAATAATTATCTCTCAAAGATAGATATAAAAATGAAGCTCTGGTTTTTCTATAAACCTCACACATGAAAGATGGGCTTAAAGCTATAAGGCTCAGTGTATAATTTCTAAGAATAGATGTGAGTGATGATAGATCAAAGAATATTTTCAGGTTTTTGTAACTTGTTTATATTAGAGGCTTTGGTATATATAATGAAAATTATAGCCGTTTATAACCATTGTGGTCATTTGAATTTGTAGCCGTTGTATTCATTTGAATTTATAGCCGTTTATAACCGTTGTACTTCCATCATTACTAATTTGAATATCTTCCACTCCATCATTACAAATTTGAATATCTTCCTTTTGAACCTTTTGGCCTGCTATTGTGCTGGGCTGTTTGAACCTTTGTTTTGGGCTGTTTGAACTCCTGATTTAATCAAATATTGAATACATTCTAACAACATTTAGAATAAAGGTTTAGGTGAGAAATAATGGGACAAAATAAATTTTGATTTTATTAAAACATAAAATCATCAAAATAAATTTTGATTCTATTTTTCTCTTCCAAATAAATTAAAACATAATTAAATAAATGTAGCAACCCACATTTCATGTCCTAGTCATGTTTGCATGCATTTATATGTTTTGCCATGTTAAGTTGCTGTAACAACCCATATTCATGTTGTAGTCATGTTCATGTTCATTTACATAGCTTTGTCTTGTTAAGTTTGCATTCATGAATCTTGTCTTGCTTTGTGTTTATGTGTTATGTCTAAGTGTTGCTTGCATGCTTTGTCCCTTTCCTGCTGTGTTAAGCCTAGGTCATGCCAAGCCTAGGTTATGTTAAGCCTAGGTCATGCCAAGCCTAGGTTATGTTAAGCCTAGATCATTCCAAGCCGAGGTCATCTTCAGTCTAGAATTTATCTTGGAACCCCTTTGTTTGACCTCCACCTTCGCCCTGACATATTGGCCGAGATATCATTATCTAGGCCGAGGTGTTTATCACCAAGGCCGAGATGTGTATTATCTAGGCCGAGATGTTACCTTTGCACCTGGGTGATCTTGTCCTGGAGTGGTATGACCTAGACCGAGGTGTGGCACATCTAGGCCAAGGTGTGGCACAACTTAGTCAAGTGTTGTCCTTCCTAGCCGAGGTCATTGTCACCTTAGTTGCCGAAGCTTTGTCCTTAGCCGATGTCATCACTTGCCGGAGTGCCTTACCGAGTAGCTTGTTAGATACACTTTGTCATAGTCTTGTCTTGTCAATCTATCACCTTTTTGAGGTGAACCAACCAGTCGTTGCCACGTGTCCGAGCTGAGTGTTAAGTCATCCGATAGAGAAAGAAAACCTATCATTTGTTGTATCTTTGTTTTGAAGAGGAGAGAGAAGCTCTAGAAGAGGGAGAGGAGTTCTTGAGGGAGAGTGGATTTCTAAGCTTGATTCCTAGAGATCGAACCGTTAGATCCGTGTTCTAAGGTTAGATTCTTGATCTGCTCTTGTCGTTCTTTATGTTTATGTTATTGCATTGCATGATTGAATATGATTTGTAAGCCATGCATTGCTTTGAAGTTCGGTTTTAGAAAGAGAAAATAGCACTCATGTGTTCTTCAAGAAAAGTCATGTTTTGATCCAAAAGCTCTTGCCTAGATTCATGTTTTTATGTTTGTTTCACATGATTTTCAAGTATGGGTACCCAGGTCCATGTTTTCGAACTCATAGCATGAAATCCCAGATTTTGTAAATAAAGAAGTTATGATTTTAGCATTCATGTTCTTCATGTTCATGTTCTTCCTGTTCTTCACGGGTGGAAACCAAGATCTCCAGACCTCACTTCCCGAGGTGTAGTCACCGAGATCACTCTTACCTAGACCTCACACTTAGGCCAAGCATCGTATCTCACCTTGGCCTACCTTGCATGATCACTTACACCTTTAGTTTGTCTTGTGCGCACCTCGACATGCAGCTGCATGCCGAAGCCTAGGTAACCACACCTCGGCCAGGAGGTGTGGGACCTCGGCTAAGACCTGGTTGGTACCCAGCATGTCTTCTTGACATGTAAAACAGTGTTTTGACTTCCAGCATGTTTTCTCGAAATTATTTGCATGTATGTAAGACTTGTTTTGAGAAGTGCATTCAATAGACTTTGCCATGTGTTTGTAGGACTTGGACCTTTGCCTTGATCCCGACGTCCCAAGAACTAATGTGAGTGGTATTTTTAATAAAGTTACGTTATAAGGTTTTGATAAAGCTTTGCCTTGTTTTGATAAAAGTATTTGCTAAGCATGAATGATATACCTATTTTATGTATCAAGTATAAGTTTTGCGTATCAAGTATAAGTTTTGTTTTGATGACATTCTCGGAAAGTCCCTTGTGCTAGAGGACTCTAAACTTTCGTAGCACATCTTGTTTTGAAAGTCCCTTGTGCTAGAGGACTCTAAACTTTCGCAGCACATCTTGTTTTGAAAGTCCTTAGTGTCAGGGGACTATAATGCAATTGCACATCTTGTTTTGAGGGTCCTTTCGTGCTAGGGGACTTTAAGCCTAGGTAGCACCGTCCTTTCGTGCTAGGGGACGTTAAGCCTAAGTAGCACCCTTGTTAAGATATCGGCCACCAACGGACTATGAACGGGTGTGCTCGATGCTGAGGTCATGCTTTTGTTTTACCGGAATATCAACACCCCATGTTTTAAGTTTGACGTATGTTAAGTAAGTAAGTAAGTTTTGAAAGACCAAGGTTCGATTGATGTTTTGTTTCAAGCCAAGTAAAGCTTTGTTTTGTATGGTTTTGACAAAGATATACTATGTATTGTTTTGAAAAGATCTCGGGTATCATTCATTTAACCCCTTTATTACTTGTACCATTCACTAAGTATCTAAGCTCACCCTCCCTATGTATGTATGTAGGTAACAAGCAAGAAGTCGGCTACGCCGAGATGTGTGTTTTGTATGCATGTTATGTCGGCAGTAAGGATGTTGGCAAACTAGAAGATTATGTTTCATGATTTGTGGCTC
This sequence comes from Camellia sinensis, assembly GCF_055761805.1. Classification (NCBI taxonomy): domain Eukaryota; kingdom Viridiplantae; phylum Streptophyta; class Magnoliopsida; order Ericales; family Theaceae; genus Camellia; species Camellia sinensis. The sequence continues at coordinate 93,971,389 of NC_138965.1, forward strand.
AAGTGTTTTTGTTTATGTCGGCAATCTTGAAGCTTATGTATTTTGAACATGTCGGCTCGAGAAGCCTTTTATCAAAATGTAATATGTATTTTTGTACTTCATTTTATTTGTATTCAAGTTGTAAGGCTATGTAAAGATGTATGCCATTTCATTTGACTTATGCACTGCTCTTATGGACTACTTGTATTTTAAATTATTGCTTCCGCACTTGTGATCCCCATATATTTATACTCTGATTGTGTGTGAATTTTGAAAGTTGGCCTTCGGTAATCTCGGATTACTGGCCATCACGGCACCAAACTACTAGGGGCGGTTTGGGGTCGTGACAATAAATCATCAAAACAAATAAGTCTAACAAAGCTCAATCCGCAAACCGCTTGCAAGCTCCTGCACATTCACGAACCTTATCTGCACAAACCATAATTTGTACTGTAGGCGATTGCAGGTTCAATTTTTCTCAAACCACAGACATGTGGACGAGTCTAAACCTTAAACCTAACCCTCAAAAACCGATCTACAAGCACCCCTAATGGTGGTAGTGACATGGTGGTAGTGGTAGTGGTAGCGTTAATAGTGAAGGTGGTGGTTGTAGCGATAACGATGATAGTGGTAGTAAAATAATGGTGGTACTTTTGGCAATAGTAACAATGATGATGAAGGTGGTGGTGGTGACGATAGTGGCAGTAGTGGCGGTGGCATGGCGATGACAATTTTTTTTTGATCGGCGAAAATCAACTGTTAATTATTAAATTAGCACATCGAAAGAATTGAAACTCATACACATACACCTTGTAAGAAAATCTTGTCCATCTATTCTACTTTTTAGGCCCCGTTTCGTTTTGGGGTGTAGAGGGTGGGATGGGATTAGGATGGAGGTGGGGCCCATTTAGTGTTGTGTTTGTTTGTAGAGTTACGGAAGAGATTAGGATGGAGGAGGGAATTAAAATGGAGGTTGGAAAGGGGATTGAGATGGAGGATGTGGAGGTGATATTAGAAAAATAGTAAGGGGACTAGAAATTTTTTATTTTTTTTATTTTTTTCATATTGGGCATTTTTTTTAAAACATTAATGTTTAATTTTTTGTATTTTTTTATTTGTTTTATTATTTTATATAAAAATAATTTAACAATTCTTATACTAACAACTATCATAAAAACAAACACAATTTTACTTAATCCTCTCATTATATTCCCCTCACTAACAATCTCCTCACTATTAATCCCCTCACTATGAATCCCCTCTATTCTATCTCTGAAAACAAACATGGCCTAAGAGTGAAACCCCAAACCACCTCTCACTGGAGACTTTGTGGCCAAAGGGATAGGCAATTAAAAAACTTAATCCTAGTTAACACGTAGATCAAATTTTTTATGAGAAAATTGTTGAAAAGTTCATTCTAGCAATTGTCTAAGTTATTAGGTTTAGTGGATTTTTTTTGTCAATGAGAAATTCATTCTTTGTGAAATAATTTGATGAGAAGCCTTTTTATTTGTTTTGAAAGATATTTTGTTTTCAATTTTTCCCTTAATTTATCCATTAGCTTTTTTTATCTATTAACTTTTATTGACTATCTAGTCAAATTTTTTTCCTATTTGTTCAAAAAAATTTCTCTGTTCAAAAGTTTTCCCTTTCTGTTCAATTTTTTTTCCCTTATTGTTCAATTTTTTTACCTTATCTAATTAATTTTTTAATCTTTTTAATTCAAATTTCCCTTATCTGTTTAAATATTTATCCAAATAAAATTTTATCTATCCAAATTTATTATTTGTTCAATTTATTATTTTATTTTTTCTATCAGTTAAATACCAAACAAACCAAATCCTATCTGTTGAATTATTTTTCCATCTGTTCAAATCTTTTCTTCTCTCTACCCCTCGCTCTCCCCTTATCTGTTGCAATCTATTTCTTTCCCATTGTCATCATCAACAACAACAACAACAAGAAGAACAACAACAATAGAAACAGATAATAAAGAAGAAAAAAAATTCAGAGAGAAATTTTTAAGCATATCTGTTTGTTGTATCTGTTAATGAACAACAACAACAATCATCCACAACTACAAATAAATAAATAAATAAATAAATATGTTCAACAAATGCTTTGAAGCTCTGCATCTCTTCTAGAGAGAAAGTATTATATACAAGTTCATAGTAAATCAAGTGAACAATTTGGAAACAAAATCACATCACAGCACACCAAATTCATCATCCCCAAGGATGGCACCAACTAGTATTTATGTTACTTGTGCATTAGTTTATGAGAAAACATCAACAGGAGGAAAGCTATGATTACAATTGGGCACCCATTTTTGTTAGGGCATATATATATATTTCTCAAAATCATATTTATATATATAAACATATATATATTTCTCAGATCTGAATCCATAAATATAAATTGATCAAGATTTTTTCAAAAAACACCATAGATCTATTCAAAAAAAATCACAAATATATTTGAAGCTTCGGACGTAATCGATCTGCGATCTGTGAAGTAGATCTGGACGAGCGTGATGATGAATCTGGTGAAACCCTTGCTTCAAAGGCTTGCCAACGACCATGGAGGTGGAATCAGAGTGATGGAATGAGGTGGCGATGGTTGTACCAAAGTCGTTGATGTGACTGGACCGAATGAAGGACCGATTCAGGGGACGCGGCGATAGATGCGGAGGCGGTGGAAGAGGTAGAGGAGGTGGTGAGTATAGGTTTAACGACGGTCAGAGTGTACGCAGTGGCGATGGAGGTGGTTACGGCGGCGATGGCGGCGGTTACAGAGGAGGTGAAGATGGTGCTCAGATCTGCGTGGTAGGGGTGGTGAGAGAGAGAGAGAGAGAGCGGAATCATACTTGGGTAGTTTGGTCTAGCTTATTGTTATTTTATGTTGTGTTTGGTTGGAGGATTTTGGGAGGGATTTGGAAAGGGAAAGGGAAAGGGAAAATGTGTGTGAAATTAGGTGAAATATATGCATGTTTTATTCATATTTCACCTACTTTTTCCATTTTCCTTTCTAAATCTCTCCTCAAATCCCCCAGCCAAACACAACATTAAAGTGTGAATAATTAGATAATAAAAAAAAATTGAGTATCTAGGAAGAAAACGGTTTCGATAGGTAGCTCGAATTTGGAGGCTCGAATTTGGCTCGAATTCGGAGAAAAAGAAGAAGAGAAGAAGAAGAAGAAGGAAGAAGAAGAAGAAGAAGAGAAGGAGGAAGGAGGAGGAGGAGGCGGAGGCGGGGCCGGAGGCGACGGCGGTGGTGCTACGACGATCGCTGGTGCTGCAACGATCGGCGGTGGCGAGGCGACGGCGGTGGTGCTGTGACGATCTCCTCTCCTCCTCTCTCTTTCTCCCTCTCCCCTCTTCTTTCTCTTCTCCTCTCTTCTTCCTCTGCTCTTCTCCTGTGTTCAACGAAGAAGAAGAAGAAGAAAAGAAAGAAAGAAAAGGAAGAGAAAAAAAAGGCAAAAAAAAAAAAAAAAAAATTTGAAACCCAAAATGACGTCGTTTTGGGTTTCGAGCCGAATTCGGACCACCGAATTCAAGCTACGAGTCATTTTCCGGAAGAAAATTAGTTCAATTCAAAAATTAATCTTTTCATTTTATTACATTTGTATTTTTTAAAAAAAGACGATAAATACACTTTTGAAATAGAACATTCATTTTTTTAGAGACAAATATAATAAAATAAAAATGTTACAATTATTAAATCGTTCTAATTTTTTCCATGTATATTATACATTACAGACCCTATAAAATAAACGGTTTGGATTATCGATACGAGACGTGTGTTAGGCCTTGTGGGCCCCTCAAGTTTTGTCATGTTGAGATCTCAACATGAGAAAAGCTCAACCATTTGTTTAGAATTAGGCTTCTCTCATGTTGAGATCTCAACATGATAGAACTTGAAGGGCCTCTAGGGCCCACCATGTGTCCGATCTCGATGATCTGAACCATTTATTTTGTAAGGCCTGTAATTTATATTATCTATGAAGAAAATTAGTTCGATACGATAATCATAACATTTTCATTTTATTGCATTTGTGTTCAAAAAATAGACGACAAATACACTTTTGAAATAGGCTATTCATTTTTTTAGAGACAAATGTGATAAAATAAAAATTTTACGATTATTAGATGGTCCTAAATTTTTCCATGTATATTATACATTGCAGACCCTATAAAATAAATGGTTTGGATTATTAACACGAGACCTGTGTTAAGCCTTATGGGCCCCCCAAGTTATGTTATGTGGAGATTTTAATATGAGAGAAGCTCGACCCTTTTGTTTTATATAAGTTCTTTCCTTACATTTGAAAAATTACATTTTTCTCCTTAAGATTTGTAATCTTATTACAAATTACTCTCAAGATTGTTGATGTCATGCCTTAAAATTTTCTAAATGACCATTTTGTCCTTTTTCCTACAATTTTTTTCTTCCTATCATTATGATTACATTGTATAACTTTTCATCATTAAATTATACCTGAAAATGTTCTTATTGAGTGATGATATATATACAAACATAAATTTTATATAGAATTTTCAAATACAATGATATAGTTTAATGGTGACCTTTCACTTTAAAACAAAATACCTATAAACATGATTTATATTTACAATAATATCACTATCACAATATTTTTAAGATATTTTTATATAAATTTGTATATATGAATACAATTTTTCATTTTTATTTCTACCATTATATCTAGATTGGATCAATTTAATCTAGATATATTTAAAAAGTATAAAATTTGTATAAAAAATTTTAAAAAAATTTGTTGAATACAACAAAATAAAATAATGTATTGAATTTTTGTATTTTTTTGTATTTGGTGAATTTAAAAAAAAAAAATCACAAAATATTATATTTATTAAGTATATCTAGATTAGGTGTATATAAAAATTAAAAAAAAAATTGCTTAAAATATTAAAAAATTTAAATAAAAATTAAAAAAAAACACAAAAAATAAAAAAAAAACTCAACTTTTTGTGTAAGTTAAATCAAAGAAGATGATTGTTATTGTAACGCCTCGAAAATTGGGCAAGGTATATGTATTTATGCTACAAAACTCACCTGATAAACAAACACATATATATAGCTGACTATTCTATACATCCATTTCCATTAAATTCCAAATGCCAAATACATGCTATTCACATCTCAATGCCCCAGTTCCAATCCCAAGCATACATTTTACAATAAGTATGAAATGGAAGCCGAACAGATAATAAGTGCCCTACAGGCTTACAAATTTATCTAAGAACATTCTTGGTTACACAAAATGGAGTTTCAACTTAACGCAAATACAGTCTTGGGCTTACATTCAACAAATAACAATAAAACAAAAATGAAGCCTCAGCTTCGAGTCCTCCCAAGTCAATGCCTTGGCGGAAGCATAATACCTATACTTGAAATGGTTTCCCTTATAGCGTGAGCCACAGCCCAGTAGAGATATACTACACAACATATGAACCATGACAAGACTAAAGAGGAGTATGCTCATGCCATGCTCATGATAAAACAATTTATCTCTCTTTTTATAAAGCATACAATGCTGAGATGCAACAACAGATATAAAAACCATTTCCATTTTAAACCATATATGTTACATGAATACAGGTTCTGTGAATCTCTAAGTGAGTGCCTGCAAGTAGGCCCTAATGCACTATCACTGTCATTTTTACTAGTAAACTGGAAGGCTCGACACCTAACCACGCAATTCCGCACCCCCTACCCAGATTTACCAAGTATTCATCTTTTCGTAAATAGATACATTTCCAAACATTTCTCAAAAATAGATACATTTCCAATGAAATGAATGTAATGCAATGTCCAATGTAACAAATGAGGAATGTGGTTTAATTTACCTAAGTCTCGTGCATTTTTACAACAATCATGGCTATCCTTTATCGATAGCCCTTACAGATATTTCTAAACAGATATTTAAACAATTAAATTTCAAAAATTTTGATAAATACAATCTATTCCACATCTCATCAAATATGAACAACTACACTAGTTTACATATCACAATCACGTCCGGTAACCTCTCAAGGTCCATTTCTAACCGTGTCAGCTTTATTCCAACAGATACATTAAACAAAATAATATCGTTCATGCCCAAGAAAACATCATTTTCTTTCCAAACTCATTCTCCAAGCATTATTCAACTATGACATCCTATTTTGATCAAAAGGCCCAAAAGTTAAAGGTAATTCCTTTGTTTTCTTGAAAAATACTCTTTTGGTTGCAAAACAGTAAAAATTTCAAAAACACCGATCGAATCGAAGTCTATTTTTGTTCAAGTTTAACACATAGCTCTTTCATAATCTTACAAACATATTCCAAGTTTACACTTTTGCAATTTGGGCACCAACTCTTTGTTTTTCTCAAAATTTCTCTTTTAAGCAATTAAATCACAAAATTTTCAAAAATTCTAATTAAATTATATACAACTCTAAGCTCCATATAATCAAGTAAAAGTACATAAATAAGTGTAGGAAAAATCCCTACCTCAAGCCAAGAAGCTTTCAAATTTTTCGGCAACAGAAATTAAATATTTTTGGAGCCAAATGACGCCTTTTCCACCCTCATTGAACCAACTAACAAAGAAGTCCCAGAATCTGCAATTGCAGAACAACCAATACCACAGTACGCAGTTGGTTTACCACCAATGAGAATGTCACCCATATCGAACTGCCAATAACCTTTTCACGTCATGGGGACATATGTGTGCTTACCCTTGTAGTGATTTGGATCAACCCCACCGAACACAAGTTCGCCCCCTACTTCTTCTTTTGTATTTCGGTTAAGCCAAAATGAAAATATTGGCTCACTAACAAGACTTTGTTTCACCATGTTGTACCACATTGGGACAGAATCTCCAACTGAGATCTCCCGGAATCCAAGACCAAGAATGCCATCAAACTTGGCAACCAAAAACGTGATACTGGGCTCTCTGGTTGCCTCAATAAATTCCTGATTCTTCACAACTAGGTCACCAAGTTGGACGTGGTCTTCACTGAAAAATCCAGATACAGCCCCATTACCATAGTGAATTTAGCAGATTTCCCATTCTTGTTGTAGGTACTTGATTGGTTTGACTTGTACTTTGAATGGAAAAAACACGGAACCGACAAATAGCACTTTGATGAAGGCCACAAATTAGAGCTGCCAGTGTCAAAGATTACAGTAAATTTTTGTGGGGGAGTACCAATACCAATCTCACCAAAGTACTGAGCAACCATGTAATTTTTTTGTGCTACGACATCAATTTCTCCAGCTTCAGCCAGATTACCATGGTGATTATACTTATTAGTAGAAACTTTCAGCACTTCCCGTTCCTTGGACTCAAGTCGAGCAGCAAGAAGGTTGTTTTGATCAATTTTTATCTTTTTCAGTCCAATTCTAACTAGGCCATCATTGGGTGCAAAAAATACCAGAGGCAAAAACAGGGATGACAAGAACAAGGACACTACAACAGCTTTCAATCCGATGCCCATGTTGGGCAGGCTAAGCTTACCTTTGAAGAGTTGGTGCCTCTTTTTTTTTTTCCATTGTCTATCATGCACCATAATAACAATCAAATACTACTTGTCCCACCCATTCATCATTGTCAAGAGAGAGAGAGAAAGAGAGGCGATATATATATATATATATATATATATATTTGTTAAAACCCATCCTCCCATTGATTGTTTTCTTTTCTTTTTCTTTTTTTAATCATTTTCCCACCGAAAGCAAGCAAGCCCCAGCTGGAATGTAACCACTCTCCTAATGTGAGAGAGAGATATATATTATAAAAACCCTTCCCACTCAAGTTTTTTTCTTAGCCTCTCTCTCAAATAATTTTCCACCACCTCAAAAACATTATCGTCATGCTGACCATACACGCCAAACAATCACCACCACCTTTTTTTTTTTTTTTTTCGGGTCATTACGGTTATTTCTTTTGAAATGACATGAATAAAATATATGTATTATTATATTATTTTATATGTATAAAGGCAAAGGGCAAATATGTCATTTTAATCTGACAGGGGGTAAATGTAATTTTACAAATGTGAGAGGGAGATCTGTATTAAACAGAAACCTCAGGGCGTGTCAGTGTAATTTACCCAAAAAAAATTTTAATTGGATTTTTGAACCAAATGCCTTTTTTTATTATTTAGTTTTACTAGTGGCAGTATACACATATGTTGCACGTTGTATTTGTAATTATATTTTTGAAATGGAAAATTTTATAATAATAGAAAGGAAACAAACATTAGAAAAATAGTATTTTATAGTGAATTTATAAACTATATGGATTTATCAACCAAACACAAAACAAAATTTCATAGTGGATGAGAAAAGTGAGAGGTTTGATATTAGAAAGCTGTAGAACCACTGATATAAAGTAAACTAAAGATGTAGAAATGTGATTTGGTCGATGAATAACCAAACAGAAATTTTTGAAAGAATAAACTTAAACCCAAAATTTATTGAGAATCTTGATTAATGATATAGATTCAATTCTTAAATGATGAATCCTACTTGTAAAATAAATCTTAACCACACATATATTTTCTAAATAAATTTATTGTAAGAATTTTGAGTTTGTAGAAGTTCTCGTAACAAAAATAAATGTGTTATTGAAAAGTGATTGGATTCTCTCTTATAGAGTAAACATAAGTACAAGTTGTATATGTGAAAAATAATGAAGAACTTACACCTTATATAGAAGATAAAGTGTCTCTTAATGAATAGATGTGTCTATTCAATTTAATTTTGTAATAATTTGTATAAGCATGACCATTCGGTCTATGTAGATAATACTAATTTTTAACTTTTAAAATTTGGGTTGAGTTTAAATTTGATAGAACTTGACGGTCTCGTGGGACTTACTAAAAGTTCTCTTTCGATGATTCAAACTGGTTATTCTGTAGAACCCTCGGTATATATCATTTAAAGAAAAAATTAGATTGATCAGATAAGAATAACATTTTTATTTTATCACACGTCTCTGAAAAAATAGACGGCAAATATATTTTAAAAAATAAACTATGTTTTTTAGACAATCACGATAAAATTTAAGAGGGTCGTACAAAGTGAATAATTCAGATCATTAAAATAGAACTTGTGGTGAGCCTCACAAACCCGTTAAATTCTTTCAAGTTTATATTTGAATTTAGATTTGAATTTTTGAAAAACTCAATCATAAAATTATGTATTATTATGTGAAAAATGCTAGAGATCCACAATTTTATATCTACAAATTCAATTATAACAACGTGGCAAGACAATTGGACACTATATCTACTACTATAATTAAGTGTGTGACAAATTAAAAATTAACATATATTAGCATCAATTATGTCACATTATTGTGGATTAAATTAGATTTTTTTTAAAGTTTCAAATATTATTATTATTATTATTATTATATGAAGTTTTCTAAAGGATGAAAATCGTAAAACAATCATTGACAAAAATTCAAAAGTCTTAATGTCTGTTCCTACATGGTGCCTATGACTATTGCTATATGGTGTCTTTTCAGGAACAACATATTAAGAAGGGTATTTCTGAATTATGAAAAAGTAAAAATAAGTGAGAGATATTTTAAAAATATATAATAAAAAAAAAATTAGATGCTCATACTTTTAAAATTATAATAAATAATAGATAGAAAATAATATATGTATATATATTATTGAATTAGATACAACAAAAATTGGTCTTGGTCAGACCAACCTTAAACATCATTTACCTACCACGCAAATGGGTAAAAAATGGGAATCAATGATTTAGATTCTCTCACTTCATTTTTTTTTTTAACATCTCTTTCCCTCTTATTTTTCTTTGGGAAAATTATACTTCGTAATTTTAAAAAAATAATTATAAATTAGTGATAAATTTTATAAATATTAATAATTATAATTATAATCTCCTCCATATATGTGTAATTATTTTATGAATTAACCACTAAATTGTAAATTTTCCTTTTTCTATTTCTTCTCAAGTCCAAGATCCAAATATAATTTTAATCTGCATAAAAATAAACTTGTAGATAAACATGGTTGTTCAATTACAAAAAAAGAAAAAGAAAAAAAAAGGATAAAATATTAATTAGAAAACAATTTGCAAACTTCCAATTATTGTACTCAAATTCTGTAAAGTTTTGGCCAAATCATTTAAAAGTTTAGTTGAAAGCTTGAATAGTTTAGCTAAGAGATTGAAAATTTGAAAAAAAAAAATAGAATGGGCAAATACAATTAAAAGTAACAAATTGGGATTGGAATTAGCCATAGAACCACAACCTTTATTGGACAAAGAAATGTTTTCATAAAAAATCTCTCTTTTCGCCTTCTTTCTTTCTTTATTCTTATTAAATTATTTTAAAATTAAACTCTTACTCTAGTAACAATATAGAACAGAGGACAAGATGGCCATATATGACTCTGAAACAATGGTGTTCGCTCTCATTGCTCTTTACTGAGAAACACTCATCTATCCTGTGTTCTATGTTTGAATTTGTGCAACAACTATAACCACAATTACTACTTAATTCAAATAGAATTCTAATTAAAAATCGATTGACAGTCAATGTAGACAAACACAACAGAATCTACAATCAGAGAGAAAACAAAACTTGAATTCAGGACTTACTGAAAATTAGAGCTCACGCCATATTAAATTCACTCTAATGTATATATCACTTGCCAACAAGGAGAGAGAAACGATACACGAAGATCAACATGAAAACTCACAATGCATTTCTTGAGTGGTATTAATATCATTATGATGATCAATGAGAATACTATACCTCTATATGTCCCAATTCCTGATTCAATTCCAATCCTAGTCCCTGTTCTGGTCCTAGTCCCTCCAAGCTTGTAAAGAAATTGAGCATTGCAGTTGTAATTTTTTTGTAAAACCAGTGGCTGAGATGACTAAAAATCAAGTCCCACGTCACTAGACTCACAACAATGACAAAAAAAATGAGCCAAATCATGTAGTGAAGCCAATGGAGCCGATTTGGGATGAAGACGAAGACTAGGGACATTGCAGAAAGAAGCCTTGAGATCAGAACAAGATGACTAAAGAATCAAGAATAGTTCAAACAAATCTGAGCCAACTGGAACAAAACTCACTACAAGAATTTTCACTTTTGGCGACTAAATTTTTAATTGCCAAAAGTCAATTTTTAGTCGCTGAAGGACTTTAGTGACCAAATTTTTTTGTCACAGAATTAGTAGCCGAAGAGTTGTCGGGAAAGCTAATTGGCGACTAAAATTATTTTAGTCACCAACTGTATTCAATTGCCGACTAAATTTTTAGTCGCCAAAAAAAATTAAATAATACATTTTCGACGACCAATTTTTTTTCGCCAAAAGCCTCAATTATTGTTAACGACAAAAGATTTAGTAGCGGAAAAAGTTTTTAGCTATTAAATATATTAGTCGCCTAAAGTAAATACTAATGTTTTGACTACTAAAATTTTAGTCGCCCAAAGTCAAATTTTTTTGGCTACTAAAATTTTAGTTAGCAAATAATTTTTATTTTGACTACTAAAAATTTAATCGCCTAAACTCTCACATTTTTTGCTACTAAAATTTTAGTCGGCAAATAATTTTTGTTTTGACTACTAAACATTTAATCGCCTAAACTCCAACATTTTTTACTACTAAATTTTTAATCGGCAAAAGTGTTTTTATTCAACTTTTGTTTTTAGCTACAAAATGTCTTAGTCGGCAAATGTTTAATTTTCTTTTGACTACAAAACTTTTAGTCGCCAAATGTTTGATTTTCTTTTTTTGCTACAATTTTTAATCGTAAAAAACATGACATTACGTTTTATTGCAAATATTATAATTTCTTCATAACCTGTCTATATTCCATGCAACCTGTAATACTTATATAAATAAAATGATACATATACTATCAATCATTCCACAATCTGCATCTGTATACAAAAAATAAATAACTTTAACTGTCAAAGTACATACAAACCAACTATTGTCCAAACTAAAATAATAATTCCATATAAAATATAGAATCATACAAAAATAAAAGCCCTCCGTATACAAAAATTACATTTACTACCATGTGAAATGACCATTTGGCATGGTACAAATTACCATCGTAATCTGTACCACGACAAAAGGTGATGTATGTACCAAGACAAAAGTACATCTATGTACCACGACAAAAACTCATATATGTACAGTGACAGAAGGTGATCTATGTACCATGCCAGTAATTATCTGTTGGCTGCCAAAAGTTTTCTGTATTAGTAATAGTGAACTGCACAAAAGCCGGAGACGACAAAAGTATTTTATTAGTTCTATACAAAAGTGAAATTTCTTCTCCATACACCAAAATGGATTATCCACAAGTCCATGCAACAAAGTCATCTACAAAAAACAAAAAAAAAATTAGCAATTGGACCCAAAAATGCCCAATTTCATGAATGAATTTGGCAACAAGTGACAAATGACATATCAAAGAAGCAACCTTCCATGATGAATCAATTATCAGTCTTTCTAAAGTCTTTTGTTATAAGGAACATTGTTAAATGCAGAACAATCATTACTAAATCTGTCATTACTAACATAAAGCTAATGTAACAATCTTCTATTTGTATACAATATCTATCCAAATTCTGTGGCTAAACCAATATCAAAGCCCAATGTGAATAGAAAGTATTCTTTTTACCAACTTCCTCATTAATTGTTTGCAAAAGGCACTTGAATCATTAGATTGGATATAAAACTATCCCTACTTCTTAATGTAGGTCAGTGCCATTTCATTTAGGATATTAGAACATGTGAGAAAAATAATAACAAAAATAAAGTTCAATCACAAAAGTAAATATGTAGAAATGTATGTTGAAACACCTATAAATGGTTCATCAAAAAAGAATACTTGATATCTCATGAAGCACATGGCCTCACAAACACCATTCAGAGTTTGATACTTGTATAAAAGCTTAAATATAATATAACACACTAGTGTACATGCAAGAAATTAATATAATATAACAAGGCGTAAAATGAGTTAATATTGGTTTCTGAATATTTTTCCCTTAATTTTCCATTACTCTACATCTCTAATAAATAATTGTATTCACTATACACTTCCAACCACAAAAAATCTCAAAACAGATGCTCAAAAAACCTTAACTAACAATACTTGAATATAGTGTCATTCCAGTCTGAGAAAAGACAATTAAAGTAGAAAAGAATAACAATTGTTGAATGATCTAACATGGCAACAACAATAACTAACAAAATGCAGAACCAATCATGTGTTGATCTATCATGGCAATAACAAATACTAACAAAATGCAGAACTCACATACCAAGCTCCTGCAAGTTCACATTCGGAGCAAGAAAAGAATTTTCTTTCATCTTATTTGTACGAATCTGAAGAACAATGGGCATTTCAACAAAACGCCATTTTTCGAGTAAGTTTAAGGTGCATTCGGCTCTAACTCCCAACCTATGGATCCGGATTAAATTCCGTCAGTTCTCACAAGTCCTATTTGTCGTAGGAAAACTGTCCGTGAGAGTCACACGGCCGTTTGGAGGCTGTTTTGAATTTTTGCCCTCAAAACGCCCTTTTTCGAGTAAGTTTAAGGCGTATTCGGCTCTAACTCCTAACCTACGGGTCCGAATTACATTCCGTCAGTTGTCACAAGTCCTATTTGTCATGGGGAAGTTGCCTGTGAGAGTCGCATGGCGGTTCGGGGTCTATTTTGAATTTTCGCCCCCGAAATGCCCCTTTTTCGAGTAAGTTTAAGGTGTATTCGGCTCTAACTCCCAACCTACGGGTCCGAATTATATTCTGTCAGTTGTCACAAGTCCTATTTGTCATGGGGAAGCTGCCCATGAGAGTCACACGGTGGTTCAGGGGCTGTTTTGAATTTTTGCCCCCAAAACGCCCCTTTTATCGAGTAAGTTTAAGGTGTATTCGGCTCTAACTCCCAACCTATGGGTCCGAATTACATTCCGTCAGCTGTCACAAGTCCTATTTGTCATGGGGAAGCTGCCCGTGAGAGTCACACGGTGGTTCAGGGGCTGTTTTGAATTTTTGCCCCCTAAACGCCCATTTTTCGAGTAAGTTTAAGGCGTATTCGGCTCTAACTCCCACCCTACGGGTCCAAATTACATTCCGTCAGTTGTTACAAGTTCTATTTGTCATAGGGAAGCTGCCCGTGAGAGTTATACAGCGGTTCGGGGACTGTTTTGAATTTTCGCCCCCGAAACACCCTTTTTCGAGTAAGTTTAAAGCGTATTCAGCTCTAACTCCCAACCTATGGGTCCGAATTACATTCCGTCAGTTGTCACAAGTCCTATGTGTCATGGGGAAACTGTCTGTTGGAGCCACACGGTGGTTCGGGGACTGTTTTGAATTTTCGCCCCCGAAACGCCCTTTTTCGAGTAAGTTTAAGGCGTATTCAGCTCTAACTCTAACCTACGGGTCCGAATTACATTCTGTCAGTTGTCACAAGTCCTATTTGTCATGGGGAAACCGTCTGTGAGAGCCATAGGATGGTTCGGGGGCTGTTTTGAATTTTCGCCCCCAAAACGCCCTTTTTCGACTAAGTTTTGAGCGTATTCAGCTCTAACTCCCAACCTACGGGTCCGAATTGCATTCCGTCAGTTGTCACAAGTCGTATTTGTCATGGAAAAGTTGCCCGTGAGAGTCACACGATGGTTCGAGGGCTGTTTTGAATTTTCGCCCCCGAAACGCCCTTTTTCGACTAAGTTTTGGTGTACTTAGTGGGAGTGTTTGTAACACTTGTATTTTTTGAAATTACGATATTGATCTGTTAATCATGTGCTTTTGTTGTGTCCATCAATCCGGACACAATGTGGTCTAGTTCAGTGGATTGGTGGGGTATTCAGTGGGGTTGTGCTTGGGTCAATTGAGTGGCTTCTTAATTTGTGGGCTGGGTTTAAGTTTAAGAAGTTCAAATGGCTGATATGGAAAACTATGCCAATGGCTTTACTGCTGTCCATCAGATTATATTTCCTGCAATGTGAGTATCAAAGCAGCTCTGAAATGCATTGTTTTTGGGACTGTTACACAGTTGATTGGGTGTTTAGTGCTTTTATTATGTGTACTCCTTGTGTAGAATCCATGCAGAGTCAGCATCGCGGATGGTTCTGGGTGGGAGTTTATGGGTGGCTGCTCTGTTTTGCATTGTTGCTGGGATTGAATTAGCTGATCTGTTTTGCACTAATGTTGGGGTTAAATGGCTGCTATCTTTGAGTTGTTGGGGCTGCTGCATTGGTTTTTCGTTTTTTGTTTTCTATGTTGCTCTTTCCTTGTTAAGTTGGTTTCTTTGAGTTGCACTATTGAGAGGGTATGGAGAAGTGAATCTGTTGAGTACATAAAGTAGATACATATTGTATCACTGACATTTGTTGTACAAAATGGTCCTCTTATTTTATCAAAATGATTGGAAATTTACAAATGGTGTCATGTAATAATAAGATGGTGGTGACCTTACAGTTGTCAAAAGGGGTTAAATTTGTGAATTCCAAAAAGAAGCTATTCAATAAAAAGATTCAAAATTTTAAGAGTGGTTATGAGGAATCTGCTTGGTATTTCCAAGTTTTTTTGGTAAACAGCTATATGTAACAGAAACTTCTTAGGGCCCCTGCTGGTCCCCCCTGGCTCTACCCCTGAGGCATACAACAATATGATGGCCAATGGGATGATCACACCACACCACAATATTGTTGGAACCCCTTGTACCTTATCACTCTGCAAAAAGTTCTAAACTTTGGAAGAGTTGTGACCTATTATATAGAGACATCAAGAGATCTATATAAGGGTGACTTGGATGACCCTTTTCAGTCAATTTAAAATTATCCACTCATGAATGTCTCAGTGCTCACTGAGGGAGAATTTGGGGGAGACTGAGAGAGAAAGAGAATCATTCTACATGAAAGAATATCAAATACTAGGAAACAATTTGAAATTCACAGGACTTCCAAACAACTAAAGTAAATTTCAAATTTCTATCAGTTTGTAGAGGTAGGCATAACTTTTGGACAATAAACGCACAAATCTTAAACACACAATTCATAACTTCGGGGGCTATTATGAATTTTCGCCCCCGGAAAGCTCTTTTTCTAGTAAGTTTAAGGCGTATCCGGCTCTAACTCTCTACCTACGGGTCCGAATGACGTTCTGTCAGTTGTCACAAGTCCTATTTGTCATAGGAAAACTATCCGCGTGAGCCACACGGTCGTTCGGGGCTTGTTTTGAATTTTCACCTCCGAAATGCCCTTTTCCAACTAAGTTTTGGGCGTATTCGGCTCTAACTCTCCACCTACGGGTCCAAATTACATTCCGTCAGTTGTCACAAGTTCTATTTGTCATGGGGAAGCTGTCCGTGTCAGGCACATGGTCGTTCGAGGGCTGTTTTCAATTTTCACCCCCGAAACAGTCTTTTTAAGGGAATTTTCTATGACTTATCCTGACAGTGAGCTCAATGGATATGCAGATAACAGATAGTATTACAACAATATAACAGCACATCATTGGTATTATTGGTGCCAAACAAAAGAATCTCCATGTGTCTATTGTTCCAGCTAGAAAGTAGCCATAATAATATTTGGCACATTAAATTTGTATTGTCACAGAGAGCAACTCCATTAAAAATACACTACACCAAATCGGCATTAATAAATATATTTTGAAGCCCATTAAACAAAAGACAACATCAAGCAGCAGACATGGCAAATCAGATGCAGTCTTGTTTATGGAACTTACCTGCCGAGCAAGTGACGCAATTTTTTATACCATTGAGTACATTTCTATTGTAACCTAAGATCATAACTATGTGGAGGCACAATATGTAGTTTATGTTGCTATAATATTAATTTTAATTTTGGTTTTTGAGCCCTTGTTTTTAATTGGTTTATCGAGATTCAATTTCTGAATGTCTTTTTTGAGTTTTGCAACTTTTCTAACTGTACTCCCTAAACATTGAATTGTATTAACTGTTTGGCGGAATACCATCTGTAGTCCCTAAACATTGAATTGTATTAACTGTTTACAAACTTCTCTAACTGTATAGAAAATTTAGGTACAATGAGATTAACTGTTGACGAGGAATGATGAGAGTAGACATTGCACAGTTGACTAGATTGTTTGCAACTTTCTATAAGTTCATTACAATACAGATGCAATGGCTCAATGCTAGAAACACAATTGCCATGACCATACCACTACTTTCCCTAGGATAGCACTGAGAACTTCCTTATTCTTTCAACATTTCTTAATCATATTGAGTAATTATGCTTAATCTTTGATAATATAATTTCTCATTTAAAAGAGACTAAAAACTGTTACTTGTGTCCAACAACATTACCTGAGTCTTCACTAAGATTTTTCATTTCTTCTTTTTTGTGTAACAAATTATAGGACTCAAAAACCGAAATTAACATCCAACAATTCTTGGACAATAAGCCTCATCTAAAAGATCAAAATTTCAACCTATTGACAAAATGAAAAAAAAATAAAAAAAATACAAATAACAACTCCAATGAGATTAGTCTAGCTCTAAAAGATCAGTGATAGAAGCATTCAAGGTCAAAATTGCATAACGGGCACTATGATAGGCCCTCTCTACCTACACAAATTTTAATTCTTCAATTGCATGATTTTTTCTTGCCCTCATGCTTCACAACAAAGAGATAGTGTTGTTTAGTGAATATGTAAATCTAAGTTTGTATAAGTTTTAATATGATATGAATGAAATTCTTCTTACCAAATACGACGATGACCGTCTGAACCCTCCAACAGTGTTGAGAGTCGTAAAACCATAGAGTTCAAATGATTCAGTTGTTCTTGTTGCGCCTCCCTTGCTTTTTTTCCTTCTACTTCTTTCATCAACTCCTCTCTCTCCCTCATTATCTCTTCACGATCTGTCTAGCGCTCTTCTTTCTCCTTCATCAAATTTTCGTGAAGAACCTCCATCTCAGATCGCATTGCCTCCATTTTTTTGTCACGAGATCGTGCCGCACTATCAAATGGCGAATAGGGTCGTGGGCCTATCCCAAATCCACGCAAGTAATTCTTTCTCTGTCCAAGCACTTGCCGTGAGAGTTCCTCCTGTGTCAATGGGATCCCCGCATCCGTGGCTGTCGCTTGTAGATTCACCATTGCATCCTGTCATTACCAAAAAAAAGTAGACTATTCAACAAAGGCACAAAGAATCACATGAAATTTTGTGCTAAGATAGGCATTAATATTAAATACAATTGGTAAAAAGAGTTTACTCCTTACATGTAGCTCACCACATTTGGGATCAATCCATTCGTTTGTTTTCTTCGATTTGTGTGATTTGAAATAAAATTCCGAAAAATCCAACTCCCCATTTTCATCTACCTGTTAGTTTCAAATAACAAAATTAATTTGTCACAATAGTAACCATGACTTTCGTCTTACATACATAAGTGATGAGAAATCTGTTCCAAATGTATCTAACTCACCATGAGCGACATTGCTATTGGAAAGGAGCGAGATCCACTAGTGTGATTGTACGGTAGCAAACTTCGGTTTGCCAGCTTTAGAGCGTTTCTAAAAAAAAAAGAATTATTCAAGAATTAGTACATATCAATGCATTACCAAATGAGAATCATCCTTCTAAGCCACATCAATCATGTGTTTCCAATCATCCAAGCATACTCCTG
The DNA here is from genome assembly GCF_055761805.1 of Camellia sinensis. Classification (NCBI taxonomy): domain Eukaryota; kingdom Viridiplantae; phylum Streptophyta; class Magnoliopsida; order Ericales; family Theaceae; genus Camellia; species Camellia sinensis. The sequence continues at coordinate 93,990,081 of NC_138965.1, forward strand.
TAGGCGGATGACTATATGGGTCATCAACACCCTCTTTGACAAGTTTTTCGAAGTGTTGCTTCAGGGTGTACCACTAATCCTTGTACAAGAGATACGCCTTCGTATCAACGATCTCTTGAGCTTGCTGATCAGTATGAAAATCCTCACCAATTTCAAACGTGTCCTGCAAGCATAAGTGTGTGACGTATTACAGAAATTGAATGCAGCAATTGCAACTTTACATAATGAAGACATTTAGTTTAAGGTCAGAAATTACTAACACAGCTTGTACTACAGCATCTTTGATACTCTGATCAATTTTCTTCCATGACTTCACTCCCTTCAGAGGGCACAACCCGCCTTATCAACAAGCCCAACTCATTCGTTGCAGGCGTGGCATTCCCTCTAGTGAGGGCATTCAGCATGTGATTGACATATACATGTAGTTTCTCCCCTTTTTTTTCTCACAATCCTTTTTTGCACTCCTTTTCCGACTGTAGGACCACGTACACGAGTTGACGTACTTTTCCCTGGTCAAGAAGGGGCAACAAGTGTAAGGCCTTCACATGCAATTAGTGCCCCAAACATATAATCGACAATAATTAATATTAAATTTAACAATCATCCAAGCAAATTGTCTTTCTAGATGAAGAAAAATCATTTGGTTAAGTCAAATAAAGTTATCTTTAGGGGCCGAAACACACCTACAAAACTACCAAAAACAAGAATAAACATTGTAGTCCGCAGTCAGTCAACCCTGAAGATGCAACAAAAACGTATAATGATCTTACGTACGCCGTGCGCCTGTGTCTCTTCCACAAATGTTTGTGTCATCCGGCGGTTGTGTCTCATCGGATAAAGTCTGTGGTGTGACAATGACATGTGCAGATGTTCCTGAGGGTGATGCCATGGGTCAGTTGTTGTTTTCTTACGTCACCCTGTCTTCGTCCCAGGAACCATGCTGGTACCTGCAAAGTAGTTGCAAACATGATATATAAACACCACATGCATCATCGATATTATGACCAATATGGACTGTTTACAGAAGCTAAAGTATTCACAAAATTACAAGAAGACAACAATAGGAAAATAATTGATAATGATTGTCAAGTAATAGTGTTGTACATAAACCAATGTTAAGCATAAATGTCAAATGACGAGGTTCATCAATTTAACAGGTTCAACATTGCGAAAAAGTTTACAATATAGCTCAGCATGATGACAAGAACAACAATATAAACAAAAGGACTAAACTCTCAGCTAATTACATAACACATACAGAACAACAATCTCCTTAATCCTTTTCCCCATTACATCAACAAAACGATAAAAAGACAAAATAACTACCAAGAACACACATCGAAATTTAGAAGCCATACATCAAGACTTTATCACACATCCAATCTCTCTCTTGACTCATCCTGAGTTCTAGAACCTTCTTCAACGTGTCGAAGAAGAGTTCGGGTTTGATCACGACATGGGTCTTACCATTCCTTGTGAAGTAGTTTTTCAGTCACTTCTTGGGGGATAGAAAGAGTGTGTGTGTGTAGGAAAAGTAGGGTCTTTGTTTGAAGAGATCATGAAGATGTTTCACTGCTTCTCAGTTTTTTCATTTTCATTTTCATTTTTCTTTTCTATTACAGTTAGTTTAACCCAAAATCGCAAGAACACATTCTGAGTTTTAGATATAGCATATGTATATCTCAAAAGGTTTGAAATTTATCCTCAGTGTCGTTTGGTTCTATGCCCTGTGAGAGAAAAGAACTAATATTAATGATAATTGGGGTTGATGCCCATTTTAATTCACTCTCTACGTTCATATATATATTGATGGGTCGTTGAACACACCAAAATTAAACACTAAACTACACCAAATTCTTTTAGAATAATGGCAAGTCCAAGTATCGATCCATAGGGATAATTATGAAATTAAACTAATTTAATTCATAAATTCCTAAATTAATTTTTATGAAAAAAATGATTGATCATAACCCAATTTAATAACGAATAAATTAAACTAAATAATTAAATTATCAATTATAACTGAAAATGGATTTACTAAATTGGGGAAAAACCTAGGGCGAAAAGTCCACCACTAGTCACGTAAATAGGGTTTTCAAATTGAAAACAATTATGTTATAGTTCGAACGGAATAATGCTTCGTAACTACAAGTTCAAAGCAATTAACAAGAATACTATCACGTTCAATGTACGAGCACGAACCATCTCAAGTAGTATAAATCGTTTACCTAAACTAAGGTAGTGATACGACTCGTTTCTCGTAGCATGATTCGTCTCATACCTTGAATGTGAAAGAATAGAAAACTCTTGTATGGAAAACATTCAACAGTTACAGAAAGCCGAATATTTGAAGAAATAATGGAAAATATATATATGAAACTTCTAAAACACCATACAAGTGTTCAAACCTTTACATAATTGAAAATAAAAAAAAAAACCTATTACATGGCTAGGGTTTCATCAAAACCCTAGAAAATGAGACTAACCACTCATGGAGGAGTGGAAGGAGGTAGATGGAGAAGAAGCCACCATGGGAGACATGCTTGAAGCTTCAAGTTCCTCTTCTTTTCAAACCCTAGCCTCCCTTTCTTGACAAAACAACTGCAGAACCCTAATCTAGCCTTTTTCTTGCCTATTTATACTTCCGGTGTCTTTCCAAACAGGTTTAAAACATCTGGCACGTTTTCTCAGAAAAAGTCAACACACGAGCTGGAAAGTCAACGCACGTGCGGACAAAGTCAACTCTCTCCAAATTCTGTCTTTTTGCCCATTTTATGCTCCGACTATGTACAATCTGATTGACATTCAACAAACAAAGTATACATTTTGACAAACAAGTGAAGTTAAGAGATCCTAATTAACGGCCTCAATGACGTACAATTCGGCCTTAATCACATCCCCTAACTTACAACTTGCTAGTCCTCAAGCAAGTGATAAAAAAGAGATAAAATTAAACAAAATCTAGCTATTTCCTCTTTCGTGAGAAAACGGTTGCATTTAGCATATGCAACAAGCCTTTAAACCACAAAGTTATCCCAAGTGGACGAGTAAAGTCTCGTGAGGGTTTCCAGAAATGATACCCACAAACATTTTCATATTCATATACGCCCAACAATTAACCAAATTACTCCACCTAGCAATCAACTTATGTGCCACTACAGCGTGATATTAAAACATAATGAGTCATTAAAGGCACAATGGACAAAGGAACCTATTGAGTCAAAACCACAATTCAGTTAATACAAAAGTAAAGTCCCCTGTCCTTGTGCATGCTAGTAGACAAATCATCAGTACCCTCGGTGTAAAGTGCAATCTCCATATTAGTTAACTGTCCACTATAATAGCCCAGTGTAACTCATGATAACACTCAACATATACAGAAAAACTAACCTGTTGCAGCCAAGATTCTCAAGTGTTTTTTTTTTTTTAAATGATGGTGCAATGTTTTGATCCATTAAGTTTTGTAATCAACCCATGTAGCAAGTATTGGGCCAATGACTCCCAAACCAGACAGTTTTAGGGCACTAGGTGTAGAGACACCCCTACGGGCTTAATAACTCGAGTTGAAAAGGCTATGAATCCGAACAAGTTATTCTCCTTTTTTTTTTTTTCCCTTAACTGTGCAATGTCTAAGTTCCTTCTGCTTTCTAATTAACCCATGTAGCAAGTATTGGGCCAATGACTCCCAAACCAGACGGTTTTAGGGCACTAGGTGTAAAGACACCCCTACGGGCTTAATAACCTGAGTTAAAAAGGCTATGAATCCAAACAAGTGTAGAGAATCTTGGCTCCTCATTTATTCTTTTCTGCAACCTAGCTATTATTAATGATATACACCAGGGATTATAATAAAGAGGTCACCGCTATGAGAGTGTATTCATGTGAATTAAGACATACTTATGACAAATGTACTAATACCACAAGCACAAATGACTCCCCTAATGCAAACATCACATGCAAGTATCTACCCAATAAATCCTTTTCATACAAGTCTACTATGCTCCCCAATTAACATATAAAAATATCATCACCCTACTAGTAACAAGTCACATCAAGTGAAGCAATGCAATCAAGTGAAACAGGTATAAGCATGAATGATTAAGCCAAATAGGAATGCACAAAAGAAAATACAATCCTCATCCGCCAACTTGAATATGACATTGTCCGCAATGGAAAAGTAAAGAGAAATGAGAGAAGATTACCAGAGATTGTAAGTGCACATCCAGATAGGCATATAATAACACACACTCAACTTTTTTTTTTGTTTTTTTCTTGAGAAGAGGAAATAACTGAAAAGAAATAAAAATAAAAGAGATAAAGCAATATACAGTGGGTGCTACGGAGAAGCCAGTGGCGGTGGTGGCGGGAAATGCTGGGCAAAGAAGGCTTGCATCAAAGATCGCGTCTCAAAGGCTTAATCCTGAACCCGTTGCTGGATGTCGAGCTGGCGAGTGTGTAGCTGGTCGAAGGTCGCCTGAGAATAGTCTCGATGCGCCTGAAAATCCGTGCACAACTCCATGAGACTCTAGTGGTGATCACGAAGAGTATTGTGGACCTAATCCACAGAGTGCTGAAGCTGTAAGTACTCCTCGCGAGTCATGTAGAGTGGGTCCCCTTGGAGAGGTGAGGGGGGAACAAGATGAGGTGGGTGGTCATGTACGGGGTCCTGGGCCTCATCAACTGGGGCACCAACCTGCTGCGGGATGCGAGATATGCTATGTTGCCATTCCCGCTGACCGAAAGTTGGATACGCTCTATAAATCTCCTCATTCTCAGCAATGGGGAGGCCGTTCAGCTCAAACACAAGTGTCAACAAATTGGCAAATAGCAGTGGCCAAGTCAGGTTCTGCATAGGTTCAGGCCGAACTGCCTCTCGTAGAAATTTTCGCAAATGCATCCAGATGATATGCTCAAGCGAGACCTGATAGCCATGCTGATAACGGTGTAAAACCCGAACAAACTCCAAACGGTGCTTAGCTCTATGCCCAAGTGAAAGGACATTCTTATGGACCACGAAATCAATGAATAGCAAGTGGCTAGGCAGCTTGCTCCGCCGCAAGCATGTGAAACTGTTGTCACCGTGGCCCCCGGGAAGTATTGCTGGATAAGGCTATGTATGGGTTGTCGATCCTCAACTTCCGGGAAGGGCTGATATTCTGGCTTGGCGAAAAACCCTAATGCGATGGCAATCATGGATGAGGTGATGCGGACAATATGACCATCAATGGTAGATAGCAGTCCATCCTCAGTGAGTGACTCATACAGGTTCTGGTAGAAAAGTCGTACCAGACGAGGATAAGTGGGCGCTGCCACAGTGCAAACGCCCAACTGGTGCCGGAGTTGGAGCTGCTCAACAGCCCAAGTGGTGTCCATGTCACGCTGAAAATATGGAATGTTGAACTGCGTGAGCTTGTGAAGAGGGCGTGAAGCCCACTCCGGCCGTGGCAAGTCACTCGGTGGTGGTGGCGAGGATGGTGGTGACGGTGGCGGTGGTGGCGCCGAAGAGGTGGAACCTCTGCCCTTTTTGGAGGCCCGAGCAGACACACGTCGACTCATATCCTGCACACACCAACAAACACATATACCCGTGAAACCAGCATGAGAATCAAATAAAATATTAAAACACAAGTCTGCCCACTGATGTATCACATGCAACTCGCACCAAATTTTTTTTTTTTTTTTTTTTGTATTTATTTATATAAAAATGAAAAGAATTAAATGAATGAATAAAAATGACATTAAATAAACTAAACTAAGCTATAAAAGAAGTAAACTATAGTACAAAATAAACTAAAGTATAGAATAAAATAAAATAAAATAAACTAAACTTTTTTTTATTTTTTTTTAAGTTAGTAGAAGAGAAGAAAATAGAATAAAATAAAATAAAATAAAATAAAAATTTAGAAAATAAAATAAAATAAAAATAAAAACTAAACTACTTAACAATTAAATGAACAATTACATCATAATAATAAAAAAATAAAAGTAAAAATAAAATCACTAACTAAACAAGTAAAATAAAAATAAAAACAATCCACTAACTAATGAAACTAATGAGAATCACTACTAAACTATTTAAACTAAACAAATATAGTAAATAAAAAAAAACTAAATTATTATTATTATTAGTACCTTTATTTCTGAGGTTTTTTTTTTTTTTTGACCGCACGTGCAGCTCTCATCTTCTTCCTATGCAGATTTTTGTTTTTTGTTTTGTTTTGTTTGTTTTTTTTTTGTTGTTTTTTGTATGATGAACAAACTAAATAAACATGGCTAAGTTAGTATCCTACATGGCTAAATAAATAAAATAAAATAATAGAAAGAATAAACAACTAACAACAAACATGGCTAAGCAGTATAAAAAAAAATCCCTTATTTATTTATTTATTTATTTTTGGTATGAAACAAAGATCAAGATTTGAACAAAAATAAAAAATAAAAACAAAAATAAAAACAAAAACAAAATAAAATAAAATAATATAATATAATATAAAAATAAAATCAAAACTTTACTTCTCTCCTCCTATGTTCACAAATCTAAACAAAAAGTAAATTTTACCTTGAAAAATGAGAGAAAAAGAGAAAAAGAATGGAGATTCGCGGGAAAAAATGGTTGTCGCCGAAGATTTGTCGGACGAAGAGAAAATAGTGATGCCGGCGGTGAGATGGTAGGAAGGAGGGTTGAGAAGGAAGAAGAAGAAGAAAGAAAAAGGAAGAAGATGGTGATGGTGGGTTGTGGGGTTGAGAGAGAGAGAGAGAGAGAGAGAGATAAATAATGAGAGGTAGAGAGAGAGGGGGACAAAGTCTGGAGTGATTGCGGAGCGGCGTCTTTTTTTTTTTTTTAAATTTGATGGGTCGTTGAACACACCAAAATTAAACACTAAACTATACCAAATTCTTTTAGAATAATGGCAAGTCCAGGTATCGATCCACAGGGACAATTGTGAAATTAAACTAATTTAATTGATAAATTCCTAAATTAATTTTGATGAAAAGAATGATTGATCACAACCTAATTTAATAACAAATAAATTAAATTAAATAATTAAATTATCAATTATAACTGAAAATGGATTTACTGAATTGGGGAAAAACCTAGGGCGAAGAGTCCACCACTAATCACGTAAATAGGGTTTTCAAATTGAAAACAATTATGTTATGGTTCGAACGGAATAATACTTCGTAACTACAAATTCAAAGCATTTAATAAGAAAATCATCACGTTCAATGTACGAGCACGGACCATCTCAAGTAGTATGAATCGTTCACTATAAACTAAGGTAGTGATACGACTCGTCTCTCGTAGTATGATTCGTCTCATACCTTGAATGTGAAAGAATAGAAAACTCTTGTACGAAAAACATTCAACAATCACAGAAAGCCGAATATTTGAAGAAATAATGGAAAATATATATATGAAACTTCTAAAACACTATAAAAGTGTTCAAACCTTTACATAATTGAAAATCAAAAAGAAAAACCTATTACATGGCTAGGGTTTCATCAAAACCATAAAAAAAGAGGCTAGCCACTCATGGAGGAGTGGAAAGAGGTAGATGGAGAAGAAGCCATCATGGGAAACATGCTTGAAGCTTCAAGTTCCTTTTCTTTTCAAACTGCATGTGCGGCTTGGTTTACGCACGCCTCTTCGCACCTGCTTTTAAAGCAGTGTGCAATTGTTGGATTTGGAATTGAGCCGCACGTGCGGAATTTTTTTTTTTTTTTAATAAAAGAACTCTGTGTATATGTATATGTATATTTTTAAAAGATTAAAGATAAGAAATTAAAAATCGAGTACCACCCAAAGCATGCTAAACTATTTCTACCTTCATTTGACATCCGGAATAAATAAATAAATAAGAAAATAACGGAATACCCACTAGAGGTATAATCTTCACACGAAAACTATGGGGACTACTTTTCTCCCTAACTGTGTTTGTAACTTTCCCTATTCTCCAACAGGGTGACAAAGTAGGTTGATTCGGTATCCAGAATCGAGGCGCATAAAGCTACCTCAACCTCTGGGGCTGCCATACAGAGTTCAAGCCGGGGTAGTTTTGAAGTAATCTCCACACCCCTGGATATTAAAACCATACTCTAATCTCGGAAATTCCAAACCTTTGTGTTCTAAGCTTTGCCATTCGAACTCTAGTTTCTACCGTCTCAGTTGGTCTCCTAGGAACTCACTACAAACACGGTTAGGTGGCTATACCAGACCGTCAGATGCCGTTCGGGCACGACTAACACCAAAGGAATTACACCTTTAGAGGATTTAAAGTCTCCTAAACGCAAATGAAGCACATCAAGAACAAAGAAAAACAGAATAAAATAAGAGGGAAAGAAAAAAAAAACAAGAAATTAATCTATCAATCATAGTAAAACGGGTCCATCAAAGCAATGGACTCAATCATTTCCCCATTCCCAATCCCCTCTATATATGGCTTCAATCTTTGGCCATTCACTTTAAAAGTGTGGCCAGTCTTTGGATCTTGCACCTCAACGGCGCCATGAATAAATGCCTCAACAACCACAAAGGGGCCATCCCATCTTGATCTTAGCTTACCCGGAAAGAGTCTCAATTTTGAATTAAAAAGCCACACTTTTTGGCCGGGTTCAAAGGATTTTCTATTAATGTGCTTGTCATGGAATTCTTTAGTCCGAGCTTTAGAAAACTCTCGAACTCTCTCATAAGCATCATTCCGAATTTCCTCCAACTCATTGAGTTGCAATTTCCGGTTGAGCCTAGCCGCGGCCATATCGAAGTTAAACTTCTTTATGGCCCACAATGCTCGATGCTCAAGTTCAACCGGGAGATGGCAAGCTTTGCCAAACACCGCCCTATATGGTGACATCCCAATGGGTGTCTTACAAGCAGTGCGGTAGGCCCATAATGCATCAATCAACCGTTGTGACCAATCTTTCCTATCTGGCCTCACCGTTTTTTCTATTATGTGTTTTTATCTCCCTATTTGAGACTTCTACTTGGCCACTAATTTGAGGATGGTAAGGAGTGCCAACTTTATGAGTGATGGAGTATTTCTTGACTACCGACTCAAGGAACCGGTTACAAAAAATGCGTACCCTAATCACTTATTATGGCTCTAGGAAACCCAAAACGACTAAAGATGTTTTCATGCAAGAATTTGATTACAACTCTATGATCGTTTGTTCGGGTAGCTATCGCCTCCACCCACTTAGACACATAATCGACTGCCAAGAGAATATACTCAAACCCGAATGACGACGGGAAAGGTCCCATAAAATCAATCCCCCAAACATCAAATATCTCTACCACAAGAATAGGGGATATTGGCATCATGTCATGCTGAGATATCAAACCCATTTGCTGACAACGCAAACAAGTTCTATAAAATTGATGGGCATCTTTAAAAATTGTGGGCCAATGAAACCCGCTCTGTAAAATCTTGGCGGCTGTTTTATGCCCACTAAAATGACCGCCACATGCAGAAGAATGACAACATGTAAGAATGCTATGCACCTCACTCTCCGGCACACCGTCGGATCACTTGGCCGGAGCAATATTTAAACAACTCCGGATCCTCCCAAAAGTAATACTTGACCTGCGAAAAGAATTGGTCTTTGTCTTGCTTAGACCAATTCTGCGGAATTTGCCCATTGGCCAAGTAATTTACAATATGTGCAAACCACGGGAGGCTCGCTTGTGACAGCTCAAAGAGTTGTTCGTCTGGAAACGAATCATGCAAAATAAGAGGGTCACTAGTATACTCAACGAGGATTCGGGAGAGGTGATCCGTCACCACATTCTCAGACCCTTTCTTATCTCGGATCTCTAGGTCAAATTCCTGAAGCAACAAAATCCATCTAATTAACCTAGGTTTGGTCTCTTTCTTTGATAGTAAATACTGCAAAGCGGCATGATCAGTGAAGACTATGGCCTTGGAACCTAGGAGATAGAACCGAAATTTATCTAAGGCAAAGACCACAGCTAGCAACTCTTTCTCGGTGGTAGTATAGTTCAATTGTGCATCCGAGAGAGTGCAACTAGCATAGTATATAGCAAATGGTGCCTTATTGACCCTTTGGCCCAACACAGCCCCCGGCAGCATAATCGGAGGCATCACACATGATTTCAAAGGGAAGTGACCAATCTGATGATTTCATGATTGGGGCGGTGGTCAGGGCCATTCTCAGTGTTTCAAATGCCTTTAAGCATGCCTCATCAAAGATAAAAAGCACGTCCTTAACCAGTAAACTACACAAAGGACGTGATATCTTACTAAAGTCTTTGATGAACCTACGGTAAAAACCTGTATGCCCTAAGAAAGACTTAATTTGACGCACGGAATTGGGTGGAGGAAGGCCTGCAATGAGGTCAACCTTAGCCTTGTCTACCTCTATACCTCGAGGGGACACAATGTGTCCTAACACTATACCCTCACGAACATAAAATGGCTCTTTTCCCAACTCAAAATTAGGTTTGCCTCAGTGCATCGTTCCAACACTCTAGTCAAGTTCCTAAGGCATTCCTTAAAAGACGATCCAAACACCGAAAAATCATCCATGAAAACTTCCTAAGAATTTCTCCACCATATCAGAGAAAATGGCCATCATACACCGTTGAAAAGTCGCTGGTGCATTACATAGCCCAAAAGGCATGCGCCTGGAAGCAAAAGTGCCAAAAGGGCATGTGAATGTGGTCTTTTCCTGGTCAGCAAGGTACACTGGGACTTGATTATACCCCGAATAGCCATCAAGAAAACAGTAGAAACCCTACCTCGCTAACCGCTCTAGGATCTGGTCAATGAAAGGTAAGGGAAAATGATCCTTCCTAGTCGAGGAATTCAGTCTCCTATAATCAATGTACACTCGCCAACCAGTAGTGATTCGTGTGGGGACTAACTCTCCTCTCTCATTCTCAACAACAGTGATGCCCGATTTCTTGGGCACCACTTGTGTGGGACTCACCCACTTGCTATTCGAGATGGGGTATATAATACTCGCATCCAACAATTTCAATACCTCCTTTTTCACCACCTCTTTCATATTAAGATTTAGTCTTCGTTGCATTTCACGAGAAGGTTTGATGTCCTCCTCTATGTGTATATAATGCATGCACACGGAGGGATCTATCCCTTTCAAATCAGCCACTAACCACTCTATAACACTCCGATGTGTCACGAGAACACTCATTAGCTGACTCTCCTGCTCTACAGTCAAGTCAGATGTAATGATGACTGGTAAAGTATCCCGAGGCCCTAAAAATGCATACTTGAGTGTGGCCGGGAGTGGCTTCAACTCAAGTGTAGATGGTGTGACCAAAGATGGTATGGCAGGCTCTCTCGACAGAGGAGGAAGTGACTCAAACCGGGCTTTCCACGGAGGAAAATTCGGTGCAGAAGAACCATTAAGCAAGACATTCACCTCCTCAACTGACCCATCAATATCAAAATTTTCAAACCTAAAATGAGCTAGACAAGCCTCTAAAGGGTCCTCTACAAGAATGGAGGGCAAAACTTCCTCCACAACCTCATCCACAACATCCACAAATAAATACTCCTCTCTCTCATGGGGTTGTTAGGATGCTTGGAAAACATTAAGTTCCACTTGCATGTTACCAAATGAAACTTCCATAACCCCGGTCTGACAATTAATGCATGCATTGGCCGTAGCCAAGAAAGGTCGACCTAAGATTACCGGGATTTGTATCCTAAAACTGGCTATCGGTTCCATATCTAAAACCAAAAAGTTGACAGGAAAATAAAACCTATCGACCTTCACTAGCACATCCTCAATCATGCCACGTGGCACTTTAAGGGACCAGTCAGCCAACTGAAGAGTGACAGTAGTGGGCTTCAACTCGCCAAGCCCAAATTCCTCGTACACAGAGTACGGCAACAAATTGACACTAGCCCCTAAATCTAACAAGGCCCTATCAATGAAATGGTCCCCTATAATGCATGCAATGGTTGGGGCACCCGGGTCCTTAAGCTTAGAAGCTGTGTCATTCAACAAGATGGAGCTTACTTGCTCCGTGAGTAGGACCTTTTGGGACACGTGTCCTAGATTTACGCTTTTGCGTACAAAGATCCTTCAGAAATTTGGCATAGGAAGGTACTTGCTTAATTGCCTCCAGCAAAGGGAGGTTGATTTTTACCTGTTTAAAGACCTCCATCATTGCTTCCATAGATGCCGCCTTCTTATTAAAAAGGGACGGTATATCAAGGCATTGGGGAAAGGGTGCCTTGGGCACATATGGTGCCTTGGGCTCATGTAAAGTGTTAGGGACTAAGTCATCCCTCTTAAGTGTTTCCTCCTCACCCTTGCTCTCATTGGGTGTACCACCGTGGTCACCCTTCTTAGCTCTAGTTGCATCAGACGCAACTGACTGAGGCTCTAACTCCCTCCCACTTCTCAAACTAATCACTGCTTACACCTGCTCATGGTGCTTTCCATTCCCACCCGAACTCTCTGCCCCGTATTGTTCCTTAGGGTTGGCCACAGTTTGACTTAGTAATTTTCCCTCCTCTCTTCGATTCATGTTGTTAGCCATTTGACCCAATTAGGCCTCTAGCTTGGCAATAGAGTGAGTGTGGGAGTGAACTACCAGTGCTAACCCCTTAAGTTCTGAGAGAACTTCCAACACCTGAGTCTCAAAGGCAGAGTTGCCCTGAGGAACAGGCGGGGGTTGTGGTTGCCGGTACGGTTGTGTCGGTCGATAAGGTTGCGGGTGTCGGTAGGATGATTGGTTGGCAAAATTATTGAAATTCTGCCTTGGTGGTGGAGGATTGTAAGAAATGCCTTGTGAAGGGGGTCTCCATGAAAAATTAGGGTGATTTCTCCATCCCGGATTGTATGTGTTGGAGTATGGATCATTACCCGGGTTGGAGAATCCTTGAGCCACATTCACATGCTCTTGGACTAACTTCGGAAATTGTGATGCCGAAAGGCACTCACTCAAGTCATGAGTAGGGCTCGCACATATAACACATGCCTCGTGAAATTGAGGCTAATCTTGCTGGGTAGGGGCATGTCCCGTAGCTAATAATTGGTCCATTTTGTGGGACAGTGCCTCTACTTGTTAGGCTAACTCTAGATTTTGCCCAACCTCATAAATGCCCCCTCTTTTCGGGGCTCCAACTACTGGTTGCCGGACTTGCTGGGCTGCGGAGGCATGGTGAAGGGAATTATCACTTAAGTTCTCAAACAATTGCCATGCCTCGGCATCATTTTTGAACATGAATGTCCCATCATAGGATGAGTCCATCATTTGGCGGTGCGGCTCAATTAAACCATAATAAAATGTTTAAACAAGTTGCCAATCAGGCACTTGGTGGTGGGGGCACTGTTGGAGAAGGTCTCGAAGTCTTTCCCCCGTCTCATAGAATTGCTTGCCATCCATTTGAGCAAAGTTTGTGATGGCTCGCCTAAGTTGGTTGATTTTACCTATGGGAAAGTACTTCTTCAAGAACCGTTGTTGTAATTGGTCCCAAGTTGTTATTGAATTAGCAGGTAAGGAATTCAGCCAGTGTTTGGCTTTATCCTTTAATGAGAATGGAAACAATCGCAACATTAAGACCTCATTTGTGAAATTCTGGATCCTCACTGTCGAGCAAATTTCCAGAAATTCATTCAAATGTTTGTAAGGATCATCATGAGTTAGTCCATGGAATGATGGAAGCATTTGTATGGTGCTGGACTTAATCTCATAATGAGCAGCAGTGGTGCTGGGTAATTGCATACAAGATGATGATGTATATGCAGTGGGTGTGAAATAATCCTTAAGAGTCCAGTTAGGCACATTCGGGACATCTGGATCTACCATCTCTAATGGCTTAATGTATGAATATGAATACTTAAGCCTAGGAACACGGGCAGAGGCCCTAAGTTTCCGAAGAGTCCTTTCTAGTTCAAGGTCCAAATTCCACAATTCAGGGCGACAAGAACGATGCCCGTGCATATACTACCCACACACACACACAAAAAGTTCCGACTCTGTGCACTAAGTTATGAAAGCAAAATACCAAAGGGAGAAATACTTAACGAAAACGCTTTACTCGTCTTGCAGGTGCTTGACATGTAGACGTTGTCTCCAACCTCTAATTGAGCTTCGTCTTGCTTTTTAGCACTTTGGTGCTTTGCTTGCGAGTGTTTACTTCTGTTTACGTACTTTAGTGCTACGGTTTTTTTTTTTAAAGCTCGATTGCGCTCCGCTTGCACTTCGGTGATGGCTCCAATTTCAAACGCTATGCACACTTAACAACACGAAAACATAAAATCCTAAACTTAAAATTAAAATAAGAATATAACTTTAAATTAACTAATTTCGCCAGAAGTCCCCGGCAACGGCGCCAAAATTTGATGGGTTGTTGAACACACCAAAATTAAACACTAAACTATACCAAATTCTTTCAGAATAATAGCAAGTCTAGGTATCGATCCATAGGGACAATTGTGAAATTAAACTAATTTAATTGATAAATTCCTAAATTAATTTTGATGAAAAGAATGATTAATCATAACCTAATTTAATAACGAATAAATTAAACTAAATAATTAATTTATCAATTATAACTGAAAATGGATTTACTGAATTGGGGAAAAACCTAGGGCGAAAAGTCCACCACTAGTCACGTAAATAGGGTTTTTAAATTGAAAACAATTATGCTATGGTTTGAACAGAATAATGCTTCGTAACTACAAATTCAAAGCATTTAACAAGAAAATCATCACGTTCAATGTACGAGCACGAACCATCTCAAGTAGTATGAATCGTTCACTCTAAACTAAAGTAGTGATGCGACTCGTCTCTCGTAGTATGATTTGTCTCATACCTTGAATGTGAAAGAATAGAAAACTCTTGTATGGAAAACATTCAACAATCACAGAAAGCCGAATATTTGAAGAAATAATGGAAAATATATATATGAAACTTCTAAAACATCATACAAGTGTTCAAACCTTTACATAATTGAAAATCAAAAAGAAAAACCTATTACATGGCTAGGGTTTCATCAAAATCCTAGAAAAGGAGACTAGCCACTCATGGAGGAGCGGAAGGGGGTAGATGGAGAAAAAGCCACCATAGGAGACATGCCTGAAGCTTCAAGTTCCTCTTCTTTTCAAATCCTAGCCTCCCTTTCTTGACAAAACAACTCCAGAACCCTAATCCAGCCTTTTTCTTGCCTATTTATACTTCTGGTGTCTTTCCAAACAGGTTTAAAACATCTGGCACGTTTTTCGAGAAAAAGTCAACGCACGTGCAGACAAAGTCAACTCTCACCAAATTCTGTCTTTTTGCCCATTTTATGCTCCGACTATGTACAACTTGATTGACATTCAACACACAAAGTATACATTTTGACAAGCAAGTGAAGTTAAGAGATCGTAATTAACGGCCTCAATGATGTACAATTCGGCCTTAATCAATATATTCTAAGAAAAGAACAAGCACATCGAAATCATCGATCTCTCACATTTTGTTGCTATTTTAAACTTAAATTGAAATGATCATTCATCAACTTCAGTTCATCACTCCTTGCAAATAACTTTAGCTAAAAATAAAATAATAATAATAATAATGATAAATCCATTCATTATGGAGTTTAGGTTTCTCTTTCATCTTTTCCAAGGAAATAGATGATTCTGATTCATTGACTTGTGCAATTAATCATGGTTAAGAATATCAACGTAACATGTTGATATAGTGATCTTAAATGGAATTGACTTAACCTATATTAAATCTCCCCTCTAGCACGACTTTAAGAGCACCATATGCATATTTCACCGTAAAATTTATAATTATATGCATGTTTATGTCGATACTTCCAGCTATATCAGAACAAAATGAAAGGTGAGTTAGTTATAGTATATATGATTCTCTATAGTTAAATCTCTATATCTTATAGTATCTATATGGTTGCAAATTAGTAAAATTTTTAATACTCTAATGATCGTGAGTATAGGGACAGCAAAATAAAAATATTCTTAGTCTAATTCTAGTGATTTGAGGATAGAGCCACCACCATTGTGTTTGAGTCTATTTAATATTATTTATTATAAGTTAAAAGTTAACAATTAAACAATAGAAATGAAAAGTATCATTCCTTAAACATTTAGAGATAATCAATTATTTTTTTAATTTTTTTAATTATTTTTACTTAATAAATATGTTATCATAATTAATAATAATAAGAAACAATTCAAATAAATTGCATTAACCTTTTCTATATCTTGTTTGCTTGAAATTCATATTTGAACAACCAAAGAGAAAATATACTATGATAATGTGAGCCATGACATAAGTCACTGTTTAATGTCACCAGATATTCTTGTTCACTAGTTTCTTAATAATTATTCATCAAACAATGGCAAGAAGTCATTTTTCAAGTATATCCAAGTAGGTGGTGAAACAAGATAGTAAAAGAAAAATCAATGGCATAAGTCATTTTTCAAATAGATATAAATTTGAAAATCCTATAAATCAATGCAAACCTTAAGCGCCTTTATTCAAGGCAAGTGTAGAAAACACAAGAAGTAAATCACTCAAAAGGGGGAAACAGAGAAAGGGGGGGAGAGACAGAGAGAGCGACAGACACAGACAGAGACTGTGAAAGAGAGGTCAAGCAAGAGAGAGGGAGAGAGAAGCCTGCAATACGTGTACAAAGCATCATATATACACAGAGACACATTAAACATCATGTTCAAAATTTTTAATCAATTACAGCCACATTTGAATGAATCCTACAACAAAAATGTCAGAAACGGGGGAAACACAGAAAGGGGGAGCCAAAGAGAGAGACATAGAGAGAGACAGAGACAGACAGATAGACTGTGTGAGAGAGCGAGAGACGGACGCACAGACAGACTGAGAAGCAGAGCGTGAGAGAGAGCGAGAGAGAGAACCTGTGATGTGCGGCTGCGACGGTGGTGATTTGCGCCGGTGGCGGTGGCGGTAGCAGTAGCCGTCGCAATGTCACCCGTACAGTAGGCTACGGTGAGGGACGCTAATTTCTATGAGATTTGGTGAGGTGTGTGTGTGATACACTGTTGTGAAGTTGTGTGTGATCCACTGTTGCCTAGCAGATCAACACGCGCGCAGCAATAAAAGAAATGGTGCGCGTTGAAATTTCAACCTTTAGCGACTAATTTTATTCTTAGTCGGGAAAGGAATCAGTTATGCTAACTATAATGCTTTGGTAGCCAAATATCACTCAACAGCAACGAAAATATTGGACGCGAAACATCCTCTTTCGCAACTAAGTTATATTTTAGTCAGGAAAAAGCAATATTACAGATTAAATTTTTTTTTAAGCCTAAAATGTACACTAACGGAGACTAATATCCTATTTAGTCGTTAAAAAATTAAATTTTTGCCGACTAAATTGAAATTTAGTCGCCAATTATAAATATTTATCGACTAAAATATTTTAGTAGCTAGACGTTGAACCAATGCCGACAAAATTAATTCTTAGTCGCCAAAATTAGTCGCCAAAAGTGCATTTTCTTGTAGTGGCTGCCAAGCCATAAATGCATATTGCTATAAAAAAAATCTCCATGCTCTTCGAGTGAGTTTGGAACAGAGAGTCATATCTATTTTGATACTCGATTTGAATGAAGCCAATCAGCAATGTAAGCCAAGCTATAAATATAGCATGGCATGCAACAACATGGGAGAAAGTGAATTCTCTTATTCTAGCAATAACAGGAATCAAAGATAAAAAATATGTATTAGAATCATCAAAGGATTTGAAAGAAGTAACCATTTTAGTTTTTATTTATTTATTTTTAAATGTAAAACTAATTTTGTTCTCAATTGTAGAACTTTGGCTGGATTATTTAAGACGGTAGTCGAAAGCTGGAACTATTTAGGTAAGAGATTGAAAATTAAAAGATAAAATAATAAAAATGTTACACTGACCTTTTTCAGTGAATGAGGAATTATTGAATAATGAAATAACAACCGAACAATACATAAGTTAAACAATCAATTAAAAGCATTTTTAATTATCTCCAAGAAAAATGTTTCATCAAATTACTAAGTAAAATATGAAAAATTATTACAAGAGTTCATAAGTTGTTGATTGAAAAATTAAAACAAAAAATAAACACTACATAAAAATAAAATAAAATAAAATAAACAATTGAATAAGTAAAAAACACACAGCATAATGAGATGCAAAGAATACCTTAGTTTCTTTTTTCCGACTCCACTCATGCCATCAAAACTTTCAACTTCTAAGTAAACCTATATTATTCCAAATGAAAAAAACAATTATAAAAGCATTTACTATTGTTTTGGGTAAATTACATATACCTCTCTCGAGGTTTAGCTAAATTACAGATACCCCTGAGGTTTCGGAAATTACAGATAGCCCCCTGAGGTTTATATTTTCATAACAAATTGCCCCCTGAGGTTTATATTTTCATAACAATTTACCCCCTAATTTGTTATGCAAATAGTACCTTCAGGGGTATTTGTAATTTCTCGAACCTCAAGGGGGTATCTGTAATTTTGCTAAACCTCGAGGGAGTATATGTAATTTTCCCTATTGTTTTTAAGTGTTGGAAGCTATTTACAATTCAGAACCAAAAAAATAGTGAACCTTAATCTAGACCAAGATAAACTAAAGCAAAGTATGTACATCCATAAGAAGAAAAACATGTCCAACAATGACAATGAAGTAGAAAAATTACCCGGAGATTGAGGGGACATGTCTCTCGTCCCTATTGAGTCCCAATCCTTTGAAATGATAAGCAATGTGATGAAGAATGGCTTAGCCAGGTGACCAAATTGCTCTAGTCTCTGTGTATATACAAGAACCCCAAGTTACATCAATCTATCAGGCAACTAATTACAAATCAAGAATTAAAACAAACACACCAACATGCAAAAAAATGTTTCATCAATCTCTAAATTATGTTTTTGTTAGATATTCATCTCAACTCTACTTGTTTCCATGAAAAGTATTTTTATATGAAATTACCTTTCTAACTTGGAAAGAGTAAAAACACATTGGTAAATATGTAGAAGAATTAACACGAACACACCAACATACAAAAAAATGTTTCATCAATCTCTAAATTATGTTTTTTTCTGTATACCTGACATGAAACACATTTTTATATGAAATTAACTTTCTAACTCATAAGGAGCAGAAACGCATCGGTAATCCCTCCATTGGTAAAGCCATGGACTAATTTTATTATTATGATTATATATATATATATATATATATGTATAAAATCCATTTCCAGCAAAACTTTTAATTCCCCCATGCGGTAAAGGATCTCAATCTATAAAATGATACCAAATAAATAAAACTGGGGTTTTTTTTTTTCCTGTAGAACCCTAACCCAATAGTTCTAAACCTGGGGATTTTTTTAACTTTTGAGATCGTTCGACAAAGAGAATAGAGAGTGGTTTGGTGACTGTAAATTACCTGAAAATGCTTCGGATCTTTGATGACTGCTGCTCTACTCTGCAGCGACTAATTTGCTTTTCCTTCACCCTTGTCTCCCTGGGTATGAGGCTAGGGTTTTTTGTTTGGGAGTCTCCGATTTGTAGGATTTTATGAGTAAAAGAAGGGTAAATTACGTTTTGCACCCTTATAATTATACTTATTTATAAACTCAACCGTAACGATCTATTTAATTATTATCGTATAAATCTACTCATTTTGAAACTTATTTATAAACTCAACCGTAATGATCTATTTAATTATTATCGTATAAGGGTTGGTTTGGAATGTTCTAAAAAAATACATTTTTTGACTTATTGGCTTATATGGGTTGTGTTTGGATTTGGTTTGATGTAATGTGTTAGAGAGGTGATGTGATTTAAATAAGATGATGTGACTTAAATAGGATAGTGACTTTTTGACTTTTTGTATTATTTAGTGTATCCCAAACCAAGCCTAAATCTACTCATTTTGAAAGTGACTTGGAGATGGTTTGCGAGAAATGAAAGTGATATATTTTTATAGTTGAAATGATTAAAATATACGGATTTATAATTGAGTGGAGTAAAGTAATATTCTTAGTGTAAAACTTTTCACTTTTCACTCCTATAAATTGACTTAAATTTATTTTAAATTTCTATTGTTTTAATTTGAATAATTTGATTTATACATTTTTAAGTCCATCTTCAATTTGACATTTCTGTTAATTTTTCGTATGTGTACAACTTAGTCTATGTTTGGATCATTTTCTTCATTTTCCGTCATATTTTCAAATGCATAATCCAAACATAGCATTACAAGATTGAAAAATGTCTTAAAATCATTAATTTCAACTTCTAACTTGAACAAAATGACCAAATTAAAATTAGACTTAAAATATAGAAATTAAACCATTTAACTTGAAATAATTCAGACTAAAATAAAAATTAGATCAAATTACAAAGTTGAAAGTGTGATTTGATAGAAAGTTAAGAATTTTTGCAGTATAGGTAAGCCATTTTAATTCTTGACTCAATTTTATATTAAATTTAAAATGTAGTAAAAATTATACCAAAATACTTTTCCTTCTCGACTCAAATTTATATTAAATTAAATTTATTTAAATTTTTACCCAAACTAAATAAAACTAAAATATTTATTCAAAATTTTCAAAGTCGTAAATTTAAGTTTAAATTTGAGTTTATTTATTGAAATAAGTCATATCAAATAAAATTTTGATTAAAGGTTAGAGATAGTCTTACAAATTTTTATCGTTAATTTATGGATTTTGTGATAAGTAAAAATAAGCTATATATTTTGGTGCAGAAAAAATGTCATGTCAATTTATGGTTCATGTTGCAACTTTTTATTGTGTATTTACAAATGAGTATGGCATATGTATTCTTTTAAGAGTGTATATAATTACATTTTTCAAGTATTATACGTGTTATACTTATTTATTTTGATAATTTATTTAATTATGTTTTAATTTATTTGGAAGAGAAAAATAGAATTAAAATTTATTTTGATGATTTATTTGAAAGAGACAAATATAATCAAAATTTATTTTGTCCTATTATTTCTCATCTAAACCTTTATCCTAAATGTTGTTAGAATGTATTTAATATTTGATTAAATCAAGAGTTCAAACAACCCAAAACAAATGTTCAAAATGTTCAAGTGGAAGATATTCAAATTAGTAATGATGGAAGTACAACGACTATAAACGGCTATAAAGGTTCAAAAGGCCAAAAGGTTCAAAAGGTTCAAGTGAGAGATATTCAAATTGGTAATGATGGAAGTACAACGGCTATAAACGACTATAAATTCAAATGACTACAACGGCTATAAATGGCTATAAACGGCTATAAATTCAAATGAATACACGGCTATAAACGGTTATAATTTTCATTACATATACCAAAGCATCTAATGTAAACAAGTTATAAAAATAAAAACCTGAAAATATTCTTTGATCTATAATCACTCACATCTATTCTCAGAAATTATACACTGAGCCTTGTAGCATTAAACTCATCTTTCTTGTGTGAGATTTACAGAAATATTAAAATTTCATTTTATATATCTATCTTTGAGAGATATTTATTGTATGCTTTCTTTGAAAGCAAAAATATCATTTCATCTTGCAAAAGTGTTGCAAACACTGTATTCTTGAAATCTTGAGAATGATTGTGAATCACCTAAGATTTGCAAGGGTTTAGGCTTATGAAGTCTGTGTAAAATCCGTGGAGAATTGCTCCATTTGTAAAGAGGTTGCTAGCACCCATGTGAAGCTAGAAGATAGTGAAAAATCTCAAGTGAAGCTTGAGAAATGGATGTAGGCTTGGTTGAAACCGAACCACTATAAATCTGTTTGTCTCCTCTTCCCTAATCTCTTTACTTTCCTACTACTGCTATAGCTATCTAATATTCATGTGTTAATCATTTGATTTACCATGTATGTTAGTTATACTTCATTGTTATTTTGCTTGATCATTTAATGCTAAGTTCATCATTGTGCTTGTTAATAATTTGTTGTACTAGTAGTTAATTTTATTGGGGTATTATTAATTTTAATTTGTAGAAACCTAATTAACTCCCCCTTTTAGGTTGCTTTTTGGGTAACAATACGTATCAGAAAAAATATGTATACAGTTATGTATTTAAATTTCAACTGCAGTGGTTTATAATTCTCATCAAATTGGATTATAATGAAACCAAATTGAGTATAATATTGGTTTAACTGTTTTCAAAAATAATTTTTGAGCTTTCAATCCATATTTTTGAGTTTTAGTGATTTTTTAAAATATGTTAATCAATTTGTATTTTTTACTTTTTAGATCTATTTAATATACATACATTTAAAAAGTACAAAATTTGTCAATCTTTTTAAAAATTCACAAATACAAAAAAAAAAATTAAAAAAACTTCAGTACATTTTTTGTATTTATCAATTTTTTTAATAAATATTTTTCATAGATATTTTACTTTTTAAATGCATTTATATTATGTGCATCTAATTTTTTTTAAAAAAAATGACTAAAATATGAAAAACAAAAAATTAAAAAAACTAAAAAAATTATTTTTAAAAACTCAAAACCAACAGAGTGAATATCAATTTGGATCATAACTAAGTTTATGACAAAATTTACCACTACAAAACCTCATAAGTAAGTAAACGTACCACGTAATTTACAATTAAGACCACAATCTTTATAATTAAGAGTGATGTGTATTATAGATTTTTTTTTTCTTTGAGAAAATTAAGGTAAAAGTTTTGTAATAAAATTTACGAGAAATCTATTAACCCTTAGTACCGAATAGGTTTGTATACTAATAGGGTATCACATGATATTACATTCCACTAATCACAAATATATATACCCCTATTATTCTACAAACACCCAACAATATGCCCCATACTTCGTTACTTTCCACCAATCACAATAGAAAAACGATGTGCTACATATAAAGAGATGAAGGTAGCTTTTAAACTTTTAACATTTTCAATGACTATTTTACGTTTGATTTAAATTATACATATCATTATTTATTTGCTTTGACTGTTTTATCTTTTTTTGGTTGAAGTGTGAAGTTTCATGCTTATATATTTTGTGTCACACTTTTAAATATGAATATTCATATTAATACCTTTTATTTTATTTATTAAAAATATAAATATAAACATTTACAATTTTCACACAAGAATTTTCAATTGGCAAAAGAAAAATACTATTTGTTTTCTCAATACTAGAAAAGGGAGTATTGGACATGGAATTTTTTGCGACGGTTTCAAAATCGTCACAAAAAACATGTTTGTGCGATGGTAAACAACGTCGTCGTCAAGTAAAAATTTTTGCAACAGAAAATCCTAGATCATGACAAAAAATAGTATTATACGCGACAATTTGTCACCCGTCAGTTTTTTATTTTTTATTTTTTTGCGATTGTTTTTTGTTTTTCTAGATTCATATATTTGTTCTTCAACTATTTCAAACCATGCTTTTTTCCAAATTTTTTTTTTCAAATTGTTTTGGCCAAAGACTTGTACCCAGTTTGGTTCAACACAAGGAATGGGCAATTTCCTTTCAAAATCTCATTGCAAATAAGCTGTAAGAAAACCCTTGTTGATTCACTATCCCAGGATGTTTTGTACAAAGGCTATGTTTCATCAACACTGCTAGACCCTGCCTGGTCAATCCCTTTGGTTTTGGAAAGGGTATGAGAAGAAGTATGTGTGGAAGCCATTACAACTAACCACGAAGACATGACAAGAATAAGTAATTTACAGACCGAATTCGACACAAGTAAAATTTAAATACCAATGAATAATATGAACAATTGGTCCTCCCGGAAACATAATTGTGAACAAGGTATAACCATTGAATAGTAATTGAAATGAAGGTAAAACTAATCAACACATCAACAATACAAATACATAACAAATTCAAGTCATTGCACAATAATATTCATTAATGTAGCACCAAAGTAATCACAAAAACCATATGACAAATTAAAGTCATTACATGCAAAGGTTTCAACGGTCATGCATGCAAAACGCCAAGCGCATTTACATACGTAACAACAAAATGAATACGACAATGCACAACACAGCGAGTGTTGAATGTGTATGACATTATCCTGCAAGTGCATGATAATGTTGTTAGTGGAGGACGCGTAGTTCGTGGTCTGTCTCCTTGGTTCTTCGCACCAACCAATCCAACTCAAGCAGGGCTGACGACTGAAAACGACAAATTTATTAGTCAAATGGTCCAAACATAATCAAAATTATGACTGCAAAATGAATTGGTTACTCACCACGGGATGGAGACAAGCATAGTAAGGACACCTTGGATTTTTGTTAGATCTCGAGATCTTCACAACACATTGACTGTAGTCACAAGCACACATCCGACGTGGCCATGTAGTAGACGTTGCAGTTGACGTAAAAGAAGCCATGCTTTGGTTTTGGACTGTGTCAATGTCTACAACTACACAAGTGGTAAGGAAGGTTTCGAAGGTTTGTGTCCATTAACAGATGCTATGTTTTGTTTGGTATAGCAAATAGTAACTGTTAATATTAATGCAATTCATAATACAAAGAATTGGTTTGGTATGTAATCCATGTTTTAGACGAAAAGTTTAAAGGCAAGCACATTTGTTTCGACACACAACGAAAGTACAACCATAACAACCGTCACCACTAATACAATTACTTACACATTAATTTTAAGATTATAACCAAATGTAAGAAAATATTTTCTAAAAAACAGTTATAAAAATAATTTTAACCAAAACAAATAAGCTTTAATGGGAGTGTTTGTTTGGGTTTTTTTGAGCCAAATTATAGCTTCTAGCTTTGGAAAAGCTATTTTGGACTGTTTGGTTAAACTTATTTCAAACAGTTTTTGATTCTAACAACTTATTTTAACTCAAAAAAGCTGATTCTGAGAAACTGCTCACCCCTTACTTCTGATTATCAGCTTTTACTGTGGACATGTTAATTTACGATTATACTTTTAGATTTTTTTATTTTTTATTTTTTTAAAAATAGAAAAAGACCTAAATGGACTATAGATTATTTTTTTTTATGAGAAACGTAGTGAATAACAAAAAATAAAAGTTAATTGAAAAAAAATTACTTCACAACTTAAATTTATAATCTAACTGTTACACTAAATAGATTAACAGCTTATGATTAAAGTCATAACCAATAATCTGTTAAGTTATAATCTATAATATATTTTAATAGTTACACCAAAAGAGGCCAATATCACAAAATAGTAGAAAAGTCACACAATCTAATCTACTCCAATGAAATCTTTCATATGCGTGTTATATACTTTAATCAACCAATAATTCTAAAAAGTAGAAACACAAATGTGAAATAAAAATAGGTCTGTGGGGGGCCGAGTACTGGGAGTCGTAGAGATTCTGGATAGTCAAACTTGGGAGAGTCGAAATATACGGCACTCGGCGTCAGCTCGCACGCTCGAATCCAATCCTACTCGGCTAAACAACCGGTTAGGCAAGGGACCGAGTGAAGAGCGGTTTGCTACAAAATATGCCGAATAGCGAATTGAAAATGGACCTAATCCCGAGGCCCAAGAAAGAAAAGATATAAATAGAAGAACATTAGCCAGAAAGAGGTATGTGAGAAACAACATATTTAACTTAGAATACAAGTAATCTTGAGTGTTGAGATTGACTTGCCCGTCGGGGTGCTAATTTCGGCACCTTCGACCAGAGTGTTTATTCATTTTCAGGTGATTAGCAGAGGATCACGAGCGTCTCCCAGGATTAGAAGAGTATTTCCAAACCACTTCTCCACAATTGGCACCGTCTGTGGGAATACTCAAACACATCCATGGCGGGCATAACGGAAGACCCTCCGATAGTCACTGATGAAACCACGCAGAGAGACGACCTCACTCCAACAAACATGCTTGGACCGGAGACTATCCCCGTAAGGCACGCTTTGAACTTCGTCTCACCCTCGACTCCAGAGCATGAAGCAATGCAAGTGATCATGGAACAAGCAAAACAAAACGAACAAAGGTTGGAGAACATGATTGCAGAGAACGAACATCTCCGTCAGGATTTGGCCTTGGAGGTGGCGAAGTCCAAACAAGCTATACACCAAGGCCCGAAATGACCTGTGAGGGCAAGTGGTCGACGACCTCGAGCCCGACAACAAGACACTGATTGCAACTCCGACTCACTATCCCTGAAGCCTAGGAAGAATGGACGATCTGAAACTTCCAGTTCCTCTGAAGAGAGTCCCCTTATAAGGCACAAGCAAAGAAAAAATAGTTCGGATGAAGATCAACACGATCCTTTTGTACGACGGATTGCAAAGGCAGTGCTACCCAAGAAATTCAAAGCACCGTCATTCACCTTATACGACGGTAAATCAGACCCCACCGATCACATCCACCATTACAAGCAAGCCATGACACTCCATGCAGATGATGAGGCTTTGATGTGCAGAATATTTTCGAGCAGTTTAGGATCACTGGCCGTCAGGTGGTATTACAAACTGGAGCCGGCTTCGATTAAAAGCTTCCACCAACTCCAAAAATGCTTCAGGGCAAGGTTTATCACTAATGAGGTCTAGCCAAAGCAAGCCGACTCCCTCTGGGCAATGTAGATTCAACTGGGGAAAACCCTTCGTGCCTACTCGGCGCGGTATTGGGAATGTTTTTATCTTGTAGACGATGCTTGCAATGACCCCATGGCCACCACCGCCTTCAAGATGGGACTGCATCCCGACAGTGCCCTCCGCAGCTCTTTGACCAAACGGCCCCCCAAAACAGTTTGGTTGTTAATGAAGAAAGTTGAAGAATACTGTAAAGTGGAAGATGATGCCTTGAGGGTTAAACCCGGCAATGTCACCAACAAGACGGCTCCTGCTGAAATTGCTCAGCCGATAAATTCTGTAGCACCTCAGAGCCCTGAACCTCGCCATCAATCAAAAGAAGATAAGAGACAGGATTCTTGCCGATCAAGTGACCAATGCTCTCACTGAGTGAATGAATAGCTGCAAGTTGACAGCAGGAGCACAAGGCGTGCCGACAAGAAATATACTGAGTTGTCAGAACCGATCAGCACGGTAATGTCCAAAATCCAACATCTTCCATTCTTCAAGTGGCCATAAAAAATGGTGGGACCTCCCGATACTCAAAGACGAGATCGGCGGTACGAGTATCATAAGGATCATGGCCATGAAACTGAGAGTTATTATGCATTGAAAGATCACCTAGAGGAATTGGTGCAGGATGGTCGGCTGCAGTAGTATGTCCGAAGAGGCAACTCGACCAAAGCAATAGCCTTAAGACATGATTCATCTCCTCTCGGTGTGATCCACATGATTTACAGCTTGCTAATGTCATCGGCGGTGCATACGATTCAGTCAAACTCTAACCCTCAAAACCAACTCACTCTAGCTAAACAGCCCCATGAAGCCGTGGGCATTACTTTTGATGATTCAGATTAGGCTGGAGTAACAGTGCCCCACATTGATCCCTTGGTAGTTGAGTTACACGTAAACCGGTTCACAGTTAAGCGCGTATTCATCGATCCGGGGAGCACATCGGAGGTCATGTACTATAAGACATTTACCAAACTCAGCTTCTCCGAATCGGATCTCTCCCCGGCCCCGTATCCACTGTTCGGCTTCAACTCCAATCCAGAGTACCCATTGGGGAAAATCACACTACCTATTCGAGCAGGCTCCCGAACAGTAGATGTAGAATTCTTGGTTGTCAAGCTGCCATCGCCGTACAATCTCATTATGGGGCGAGCTTGGTTGCACACCATGCAGGCCGTACCGAGTACATATCATCAGCTATTGCACTTCCCGACAGAACGCGGCATTGAGCAAATTTGCGGCTTCCAGAAATCGGCACAAGCATGTTATCTCCTCGCTGGAAAGACGGCAAATGAGTTACAAGTAAATTCCATTGAGGTGCCGGATTGGGAGAGCCTCAACGATGTTGGGCGGCTTCCAAGTGAAAAGGCCACAGAAGGTCTGGATTGAGTTGAAATTGACGGAAACCCAGAGAAGTTCTTCTTGGTCAGCGCCTCCCTGAGCCAAGTCGACAGACAGCAGCTAATCTCGTTCCTGCTCAGCAACCTTGACGTCTTTGCATGGACACCATACGAGATGCCGAGTATAGATCCGTCCGTTTCGCAGCACCGCTTGAATGTTGACCATAAGTGCAAGTCGATTATTCAGAAAAGCCGGCGGTCAGTCACAGAGCACACTACCGCCGTTGTTGAAGAGGTTGACAGGCTGCTGGACGCCAGGGCAATCAAGGAAGTGACCTACCTTACATGGCTCTCTAACACAATGGTCGTGAAGAAGAAAAATGGGACTTGGCGAGTGTGTGTTAACTTCACGGACCTAAATAAAGCCTGCCTCAAGGATTGTTTTCCCCTACCCAGAATCAACCAACTTGTAGATGCAACGACACGCCATCAGCGCATGAGCTTCCTCGATGCTTACAGAGGCTACCATCAGATTGCCATGCATCCTGAGGACCAAGAAAAAACTGAATTCCTCACCCCAAGAGGAACCTACTGCTATAAGATTATGTCTTTTGGGCTGAAGAATGCAAGGGCAACTTACCAAAGACTGGTCACGACTATGTTCAAGGAACAACTTGGCTGAACTATGGAAGTGTACATTGATGACATGGTAATGAAGTCCAGAGAAGAGAAAACCCATATAGCCGATCTAGAAGAGACGTTCGGCATCTTACGCAAATACAAAATAAAGTTGAATGCTTCCAAATGTGCGTTTGGGATTGGCTTCGGCAAGTTCCTGGGTTACATTGTCAACCATCGTGGAATCGAGGCCAACCCAAGGTAGATCATAGCAATCTTGGAACTTAGCTCTCCTCGCTCAGTAAAATAGGTTCAAAAGTTGATGGGGATGGCCGCCGCACTCAATAGGTTCATCAGTTGGTCTACAGATCGTTGCCGATAATTCTTCCATACACTACGGCAGGGCAAGGCTTTTGAATGGTCCGCCGAATGCGAAACCGCTTTCAACAGCCTCAAGACTTACCTCCGCTCAGTATCACTCTTGACAACACCTGCAGTTGGTGACCCGCTCATTTTGTATTTGGCAGTTTCTGACAAGGCCGTCAGCGTCGTACTGATAAAAGAAGAGCTGGGGGAGCAGCGGCCAGTGTATTATGTGAGCAAGGCACTGGTGGACACCGAAACAGGCTACCTTCCGCTGGAAAAACTCATCCTAGCCCGAGTCATGGCGGTAAGAAAACTGATGCATTACTTCTAAGGACATAGCATTGAGGTGTTAACAGATTATCCCATCTGTTCAGTACTACAAAGGATAGAAGCATCAGGACGTGTTTCAAAATGTGCTCTTAAACTCAGCCAGTACAACATTCAGTTTCTACCCAGAACTTCAATCAAGGGACATGTGCTAGCCGACTTTGTTGCTGAATTTACTGGGGGTCTTGCCGATTTCAAGTCCGACGAAATTCGGCCGAAGCCGAACTGGAGAATTTATGTTGGGGACATCTGGCAGTTATACTGTGATGGATCATCCAATCAGCGGGGCAGCGGAGCCAGAGTTGTGATCATGGCTCCCAATGGCGCAATAGCTGATCAGGCCGTCAAGCTCAGCTTCAAATCATCAAATAAGGAAGTCGAATATGAAGCCCTTCTAGCCGGTTTGCGGAATGCACATCTTCTGGGTGCTTGGTGCTTGGCGTTTGCTTGTATTTTGCGACACAAAACTGGTGATCAATCAGCTAAAGGGGGAGTACGCGGCAAGAAACGATTGTATGGCGGTTTACATGAAAACAACCAACTTCTTGCTGGCAAAATTTGACCATCATGAATTGAACCAGATAATGCGTGATCAGAACACACATGCAGATGCCCTTGCCTGCCTAGCCTCCGCCATTAACTCAGAGATTAAACGGACCATCGAAGTAGGTTTCATCCCGGAGCCGAGCATCGGCCCTTCGGAGGAAGTGCAGGTCAATGTTATAGAATCTGGACCAAGCTGGATGGATCCCATTGCGGCATTCCTATCTTCTGAACAGCTCCCAGAGGACAAGAAAGAAGCGCACAAGCTACGAAACAAAGCCCTGCGATATTACTTGGATCCGCAAGGAAGGCTTTATAAAAAATCCCTCTCTAGTCCATATTTGGAATGTGTGCACCTTGACAAAGTTGAAGAGCTTCTTGCTTAAATACACGAAGGCAATTGTGGTGCCCATTCTGGCGGGCGCTCTTTAGCCCATAAAGCTATAACACAGGGGTATTATTGGCTGACAATGAGATCTGATGCAGAATGCTATGTGAAAAAATGTAAACAGTGCCAGAAGTTCTCCCCGTTAACCCATCTGCTTGTTGAAGAGTTGAGCTCTATCACCAGTCCCTGGCCGTTTGCCCAGTGGGGGCTTGATATTGTAGGACCATTGCCGAGAGCCCCAGGGAACAAACGATACTTGATCGTCGCCACAGACTACTTCACCAAATGGGTCGAAGCGGAGGCATTAACGCACATTCGAGATTCTGATGTCAAGCACTTTGTGTGGAGAAATATCATAACGCGATTCGGCATTCCAAGAGCTTTTATCTCTAACAATGACACCCAGTTTGATTGTGGCCTCTACCGAGAGCTATGCAGCAAGCATAGTATCCGGCCTTACTTTTCTACGCCGGCTTACCCACAAAGCAATGGTCAAGCCAAAGCCTCTAACAAATCCATCTTGAACGACATCAAAAAAATGCTGGAGAAAGCTAAAGGCAAATGGGTCAAAGAATTGCCGAGTGTATTGTGGGCTCACCGAACTACGCCGATGTGATCTACTGGAGAAACACCGTTTGCTCTATGCTTTGGAACCCAGGCAATCATACCCCTGGAGATTGGCCACCCAACACTGAAAACTCAAGTTTTTGACATGGGCCAAAACGACATGATGCTGGCTTTGGATTTGATTTTGATTGAAGAACGAAGAGACCATGCCCTTACATCCTTGGCGCAGTACCAGCAGCAGCTTGCCAAATCATATAATCAACGTGTTTAGTTGCGCTGCTACATACTAGGGGAGTTGGTCCGGAAGAAGGTACTTCCGGCTGCCAAGAAACCGACTGACGGAAAATTGGGTCCTAACTGAGATGGCCCCTATCAAATTGATTCCATCGCAGGAGTAGGGGCATATCGGCTCAAAGACATGTCAGGAAGAAGTCTGCCTCGGGCTTGGAATTCCACGCATTTACACAAATTTTATCATTGACCCGACTTGTGGGGTATAATACTTGTTCTGAACGATTCGCCATGTACATCTCATTTTCTGTAATGCAAATAGTGCTATTTACTCACTTCAAAATCCAGTTCAAAGGTGTTCCGACTAAGCCTCCGGATTCGGAGCGCCCTTCGTGGATATCATGATTGGCCAAATAAGTCTCTAGATTCAGAGCCCCATCGGCACATGATGTTTTTGGGCCGACTAAGCCTTCAAATTCAGAGCGCCCTTCGTGGATATCACGATTGGCCAAAAAAGTCTCTGGATTCATAGCCCCATCGGCGCACGATGTCTTTGGGCCGACTAAGCCTCCGGATTCGGAGCGCCTTTCGTGGATATCACGATTGGCCAAAAAAGTCTCCGGATTCGGAGCCCCATCAGCGCAGGACGTCTTTGGGTTGACTAAGCCTCCAGATTCTGAGCGCCCTTCGTGGATATCACGATTGGCCAAAAAAGTCTCTGGATTCGGAGCCCCATCGGCGCACGACGTCTTTGGGCCAACTAAGCCTCCAGATTCGGAGTGCCCTTCGTGGATATCACGATTGGCCAAAAAAGTCTCCAGATTCGGAGCCCCATCGGTGCACGACGTCTTTGGGCCGACTATGCCTCCAGATTCGGAGCGCCCTTCATGGATATCACGATTGGCCAAATAAGTCTCCGGATTTGGAGCCCCATCGATGCACGACGTCTTTGGGCTGACTAAGCCTTCAGATTCAGAGTGCCCTTCGTGGATATCACGATTGGCCAAATAAGTCTCCGAATTCGGAGCCCCATCGGCGTATGACGTCTTTGGGCCGATTAAGCCTCCGGATTCGGAGCGCCCTTCGTGGATATCATGATTGGCCAAATAAGTCTCCGGATTCGGAGCCCCATCAGCACACGACGTCTTTGGGCTGATTAAGCCTCCGGATTCGAAGCGCCCTTCGTGGATATCACGATTGGCCAAATAAGTCTCCGGATTCGAAGCCCCATCGTCGCACGACGTCTTTGGGCTGATTATGCCTCCAGATTCGGAGCGCCCTTTGTGGATATCATGATTGGCCAAATAAGTCTCCGGATTTGGAGCTCCATCGGGGCATGATGTCTTTAGGCCGACTATGCCTCCGGATTCGGAGCGCCCTTCGTGGATATCACGATTGACCAAATAAGTCTCCGGATTCGAAGCCCCATCGACGCACGACGTCTTTGGGCCGATTAAGCCTCCGGATTCGGAGCGCCCTTCGTGGATATCACGATTGGCCAAATAAGTCTTCGGATTCGGAGCCCCATCGGCACATGACGTCTTTGGGCCGACTAAGCCTTCGGATTCAGAGCGCCCTTCGTGGATATCACGATTGGCCAAATAAGTCTTCAGATTCGGAGCCCGATCGACGCCTTTGGATGTTCGGGCAACATAATTATGCCGCTTAAATACTTAATGTAGAGTGCTCTCATATGAAGCCGGCAAAACCCGTTTATACATCAAAGCATGTAAACATTCGTAATGATGTTTATACAATGAAACACAAAACACATTTATTCAAACATTCATGCAATAAAGAACAAAACATGCAGACATGTGTGTGCCGAACAAAAATTGTAAAAAAACAACACGAACAATGAAAACAAGACATTTTATTTAATCAAACAATGATTACATAGTTTTTAACACAATCTGCGTTTTCAAACATCATAATGAGTGTATTTATCAGGCGTCTCCCTCATCGTCACTCTTTTCGATTTCAAAAGCGAAAAAGGGCAAATGATGACGCCGGTACAGCGGCAACGCCGGTACAATACCCCTTGCATGAAGAGTCTCCGTTGCCTGAAGTGCCTCGATCCAACAGTGTTTAAATCCCCGGTTCTCGCATCGGCAGACCTCCTCCGCAAGTTTCTCTTTGGTTTTCTCGATGCCGACCTTCCGGCCCGCGTGAAAGCCTTGTTCGTAAACCATGGTCCTTGCATTCTCTACGGCGAACATGCTGGCCATGTCCCGGTCGGCAATGGCATGACTCAACAGCCGTTGAGTCACCCTCTCCTCCACGATTGGATTGGAGTGACCCACCGCACGCGGCTCAGCGGTTTGAGCCTTCCTAAGCTCCCTAAACTCACGCTTGGCCTTCTCCGCGCGAGCCTCCAAACTGCAGATTCTTTCCTCCTTCTTCTCTATCTCACGTCGAGCGGCGCGCAGGCGCATGCCGACTTCATAAGCAGTATACAGCCCTTTCACCACCCCGTGGATGCCCTCTCGAAATACGTCGAAATCCTATCAACCAACCATCGACTGCTGGACCTCTGGTGGAAAAATTTGTCGAGCAAATTCGACCGCTACACCTGGGTCCTTGATAATGGAGTCCGCCTCTGTCATCGATTTATTCCCCACGATGACTGCGAAACTCAGCGGTCGCGACGTCATGTCGGCCTCATTTCTCGGTCGCGGTCGTGGAGAACTTTCTCGTTGCTGTTTCTCCTTTCGGGGTGATCTGCTTCGACGACTTGGAGGCTGACGCTTTTCCTGTTCTTTGGACGCCCTACCTCCTACGCGGGCGGGTTCGCCGCTGTGATTCATTGTAGTATCAAGATTAGCCAAAGTTCGCGCTTCTCCTCTGCTGTTGAAGAAAACTCTATTTGACATTCGCACTTTTCTATGCAACAAATTGTTTTAAAGTGATTCTGAACACAGTAAGTGAAGTTACTGGCGCGAAGAGTTCATCCTATTTATTTCTAATACTTGTAGCGACCTCGAGGTGATTTCATTAATGCTAAACTCCAAAAGACGGATGCCGATCTAAACGACAATTATACACGAATGCCTTGGAGTTCATGCACTAGCTGGGGCAATGACAGATTTATTAATCTAACCGGCCAAGCATCTAGGCCCCATGCCGATTGATATGTGCCACAACCACTCCATGTACTAATTTTTGGCTTTTTGGAGTTAAAATGGCCTAATTATCTAAACGGTAATCATACATGAATGCCTTCAAGTTCATGCATTGGCTGGGGCAAAGGCATATTTATTAATCTAACCGGCCAAGCATCTAGGCCCCATGCCGATCGATATGTGCCACAACCACTCCATGTACTAATTTTTGGCTTTTTGGAGTTAAAATGGCCTAATTATATAAACAACAATCATACATGAATGCCTTGGAGTTCATGCACTGGCTGGGGCAAGGGCATATTTATTAATCTAACCGACCAAGTATTTAACCCCAGCGCCGACCGATTCATGCCGTAACCATTTCATGAACTAGTCATATTCGGCTTCTGAAGTTCATGCTTTGGTTGGGGCAAGGGCAGATTTATTAATCTGATCGGCCAAGTGTCTAAACCCAATGCCGATCGATTTATGCCGCAGCCAGTCCATAAACTTCAAGAATTCGGCTTTTTGGAGTTAAAATTGCCTAATCATTTAGTCGGCGAGTATACATGAGCGTTTTATCCAAAATAGCAACAAAACAATATCATTAATTAAATAACACAATTTAGCACAAATAATAGCAAGGTACAAAAGGAATTTTCATTAAGTAAATTGGGCACAAATTGTAACCATTTTACATATGAAAACTACTAAACAAAAAGCTGTAAAAATACATGAAAATCCAAAAACAAAAATCAGAGTCGCCCAAATTAATCTCAAAGTCAGACTCCAGCGGCTTAACACCCACTTGCTCGTATGGAATTGGCATAGCTAATGTCATATCAGCAGCAGCAAGGACTTTGAGCCAGCTGTGTTTGAATCCCCGATTTTCAAATTTGGGGACTTTATTAATGTATTCGGCGAAAGCAGCATTTTTCTCGGCGTCGAGCGCCCTGGAAGCCTCCAGGTCGGCTGCTTCCTTCACTGCCTTTATTTCTTCCAACTCAGCCTCCAACTTAGAGATCGCCTCTTGGGCCAATTTAAGCGCGTCGTTGCTCGTACCCGCCCTCTTCTCGGCGACCGATCTCAATTCTTCAGCGTTACGAGCCCTCCATTTTCGCCCTTAAAGCCTCGAACTCGGCCCTACTTCTTTGGCCCTCAACCTCTGTTTGTAAACGGCCAATCTGCTCAACGGCATCATGATGGCGACGACCCATCTCGGTTATCCTTCCGACGGTCTGCAAAACAGAAAGTTGAGACCAAAACAATATTTGCATAAAGTGAAAAGACAAAGTCAAGATATATACCAAAAAAGCCGATTGCGCGGCCAACGCTATTGTAACCAGATCCGGCTCCGCCCGAAAAGCCGCCTTGTCAGCAGGCAATGAAACGGACGTAGCCATGCTGAGTGCAATCGCTGGATCTTTGATTACCAAAGCATCAGAGGAGATTAGCATGTTTTTTTATCTTTGGTTGAATAACAAAAGGTATAATCACATCCGATTCCTCCAAACGAGGTTGTTTGTCAGCATGGTCTTCTTCTAAGCCAGCCTCAACCTCGGCAGGGCGCTTCTCTACCCTTTGCTCAGCCTCTGCACTGGCCTGCACAACTTGCTCCGCCTCGGCACTTTCGTTTTTTGCTGTTTCCTCCTTAATAATAGGCAAGGAGGGCTGAGATTCGCCAATAGGTAGGAAGGGCTGAGATCCGCCAACAGTCAGGGAGGGCTGAGATTCGGTAGCCCGAATGGCCTCTGCTCTTCTCCGCGTAGCCATCCTTTTTGCATTCGCCTTCTTGGCAAGTTTAGTGAGGCTTAACCCAGCCATATCTTCTGGGTACGCGCCGGGAAGGTCCTCTAAACTGTGAAAAATATCGTTAAGTGGAAGGTTTTCTCGGCCCGAAGTGGACGGAAGGTTGACTAAATCGAGGCCGGCTTCTTCAAATGCTAACTTCAAAGCCTCATCGACATCGACTTCGGCTTCGGCTTCAGAGTGGTCTGACTCGGCAACCTCAGCTACTTCCGGTCGCTCCGAATTTGATCCCTCGAAACCGACTTGCCTCAAATTTTTGAAATCAGTCAAGATGAGGGTGGTAAGAAACTCCTCACTCTTCGGAATTGGGATGTTTTCTGCCGCCGAAAAGATCGTATAAGTCGGCTTGTAATGAAGCAGAACGTGGGCCGCCCTCCCCTATTTCTAAAGACTCGGCCGGCCGAAATATTTGAGCGCAACCTTGATTTCTGAAAGAACAGCGTCGTTGGTTGAGGTTAGGACTTTTTTCAAATCATTTCCTGCACAAAGCAAAACCGTGAGGTCCCGAAAATAAAGCTTTATAAATATAACAAAAAAAAATAAATAAAAGAAGCTACATGGCCACCTGGTTCACCCCTCCGTCTAGGAATAGGATCGAGGCGATTCTCGCCTTCGCCGAATTCCCAGTTTCCTTGGACGACGACCATAACATCATCGACTCGCTTCCCAGAGCTGGAAAGCATAGTCACTAGTTGATGGTCGGTGTCTTTGGCCCTAAGGAAATAACGCCCGTGCCGACAAGAAGACTTGGCCAAGGTGTAACAATGCTGAATAGCGGGAATGCCAAGGTTAAGCCCAAGGCGACGGTTTAGTGCGATAATCCCCATCACGATTCTAAAGAAGTTGACATTGGGTTGGGAAGGGATTAAGCCCCAATGACAGAGCACAGCCCTAAGGAGTGGGTGAAGGGGGAAACGGACTCCACCCTCTGCGATTGATAGGAGAGGGAAGACGATCGTGGTTTCATCAGCTCTCTCCATATCGAGGGTGCCGTCTGTCACAAGTGACAGACAGACGTCATCAGGAATGGAAAAATGGCGCCAGAAGCCAGAAATTCGATTCGGTGAGAGGAGATCTTTTAAATGTTTTGCCATTTCCCCCAGCCAATAGAAATATGCTAAGCCAAAAACAAAGCAAGAAAATAGATTCAAAGTAGAGAATGAGAGAACTTACAAGGGGCGAAGAAGATAGGGAAAAAAAGGAAGTTGCAGAGGTAATTCGGAAGGCAGTCCAGCGACGAGCGTCTAAAAGCGTGTATGTATTTGAAAAGACGTCGAAATTTTAAATCACAATAAATAGAAATGTACGAAGAGGCGGGAAGTTGAAATGATAACCGAGAAGTGTGTGCTCAGACATTTGCATTGGAATATGGTCAGCTGCCAAATTTTGGCTCTGACTTTTCGAGTTCAAAGCCAAACACTCCAGCCAACTGTCGTTAGTGGAGTGCTTGGGGGGCAATTGTGGGGGCAGAATACTGGGAGTCGTAGAGATTTCGGATAGTCGAACTTGGGAGAGTCGAAATATGTGGCACTCGGCGTCAGCTCGCACGCTCGAATCCAACCCTACTCAGCCAAACAGCCGGTTAGGCAAGGGGCCGAGTGAAGAGCGGTTTGCTACAAAATATGCCGAATAGTGAATTGAAAATGAACCTAATCCCGAGGCCCAAGAAAGAAAAGATATAAATAGAAGAACATCATCCAGAAAGAGGTATGTGAGAAACAACATATTTAACTTAGAATACAAATAATCTTGAGTGTTGAGACTGACTTGCCCGTCGGAGTGCTAATTCCGGCACCCCCGACCGAAGTGTTTATTCCTTTTCAGGTGATTAGCAGAGAATCATGAACGTCCCCCAGGATCAGAAGAGTATTTCCAAACCACTTCTCCATAAGGTCTTATATGATGTGGGGTTTCTATTTGAAATTTATCCCTCTATCCTACATGTGTTTCATTTTGTAAAATATTTATGTCTACTTAGTACTGTTTGTATCATAAGACGCGTAACTTGTTTTGTGAATCATATGCTTAGTAATATGCCCAATCCCATTGGTCC
Organism: Camellia sinensis; assembly: GCF_055761805.1. Taxonomy (NCBI): domain Eukaryota; kingdom Viridiplantae; phylum Streptophyta; class Magnoliopsida; order Ericales; family Theaceae; genus Camellia; species Camellia sinensis. Next base: position 94,027,992 of record NC_138965.1, read on the forward strand.
AACTTTTGCAATAGTAGCCCAAAGTTCTCTACGCTGCATTTCCAACCCAATGGTCCTTTTAATTAGTCATTATTTGATCAATAATGTTAGGAATTATTAAAAAAAATATATAATGAAAAGTTTTCATGAAATTTTTTTATTATTGGATTAGTTTGTAGTGTTTTATTATATGTTATACAATCACCCTTAGATTAATTTCATTAAACTTTTCATGATATTTATTTTATAATATGTAGCATTAGTCGTGTTTGCTTCATAGATTTATCTAAGCAGTTTTCACCTTCTTTTTTTCTTCTTCTTTTCTTTTGTAAATCTCTACTCATATTCATAAATCAAATACAGCGTAAGTGTCACGCAACATTCCAAAGTAAAAAAGCCCAGCTAATGATAATGATTAGGTAGTTGAATGAAACAATTAGTCATTTGGTGTAAGCTATGGTAAGCTATAAATTGATAATCATAAAATAGAAATTAAGATGGTATTTGAAAAAGTTGAAAACTGAATGAAAATTAAGTATTAAAAATTGAATATTAAATTTTTTAAGCTGAAAAGCTGTTTAATAAAAATTCCAAGTGTTGAACAAAAAATAAATTGTTTGATATGTATAAGATAAAATTTGAAATTTATTATTTTCAAATTGTATATTTCAATTTTTATATTGTGATGGTGGTGGTGGTGATATTGGTGGTGGTGATGGTAGTAGTAGTGGTGGTGGTGGTTGTGGTAGTGGTAGTAAAATGATGGCAGTACTTATGGTAACAATAGCAATGGTGATGAAGGTGATGGTAGTTGTAGTGGCTGTGGTGGCATAAAAGTGGTGGTTAGGGTTGGGCATATGGTTTTGGGACACCGAAACCGAATCGCCCGCACCTATTTGGGCGGTTTCACATAATCGTTAGGATCAGACGCGGGTTAAGATTTTTCTATTTTGCGGATTGCGAACAGGTCACGAGTTTTACCCATATCCACACTCACCCACCCGCATCTGTATACATTGTTTAGTTTATACCTTTTCTACAAAATGAATATAAGTCAATTGACTAATTATGGCTTGCTTATAATCTGTTTCCTTCAGGAAGTAAATTGGATAGATAGGCAGTAATTTATTTGAGATAAATCATTTGGAAAATAACGATGCTATGATAAGAAATATGTGATTTTATGGCCCAAAATAATATTTAAAAAATGGGGAAAAAAGGCCCAAAAAGAATATTTTAAAAATTGGAAAAAACAAGCCCAAAAATAAGTTTTTAAAAGAAAAAGCCCAATCCGCAAGCTGCTCGCAAGCTCCTGCACATCCACGAACCCTATCTGCACAAACCGTAATTTGTACTGCAGGCGATTGCAGGTTCAATTTTTCCCAAACCGCAGACATGTGGACGAGTTCAAACCTTAAAGCGAACCCTCAAAAATCGATCCACAGCACCCCTAGTGGTGGTAGTAATAGCGTTAATAGTGAAGGTGGTAGTTGTAGCGATAGCGATGATAGTAGTAGTAAAATAATGGTGGTACTTTTGGCAATTGTAACAATGATGATAAAGATGGAGGTGGTGACGACAGTGGTAGTAGTGGCGGTGGCATGGTGACGACAATTTTTTTTTGATCAACGAAAATCAGTTGTTAATTATTAAATTAGCACATCGAGAGAATTGAAACTTATACCCATACACCTTGTAAGAGAATTTTGCCCTCCCATTCTACTCCTAAGAGTGGAACCCAAAACCTCTTCTCACTGGAGACTTGGTGGCCAAAGGGATAGCCAATTAAAAAAGTTAATCCTAGTTAACACGTAGATCAATTTTTTTGAGAAAATTGTTAAAAAGTTCACTCTAGCAATTGTCTAAAATATTAGGTTTAGTGAATTTTTTTGTTAGTGAGAAATTCATTCTTTGTGAAATAGTTTGATGCAAAGTCTTTTTATTTGTTTGAAAGACATTTTGTTTTAAATTTTTCCCTTAATTTATCCGTTTGCTTTTTTTATCTGTTGACTATCTATTCAAATTTTTTTTCCTATCCGTTCAAAAAAATTTCTCTGTTCAAAATTTTTCCCTATCAATTTAATTTTTTTCCCTTTCTATTCAATTTTTTACCTTATCTAATTAATTTTTTAATCTTTTTAATTCAAATTTCCCTTATCTGTTTAAATATTTATCCAAATAAAATGCTATCTATCCAAATTTATTATTTGTTCAATTTATTATTTTATTTTTTCTATCTGTGAAATACCAAACAAACCTGACATGGGTAAGCCTATAAAGATTATAGCCCACCATTTAGGGCCTAATACATAACTCAAATACTAAGGCCTAGCATTGTCGAAGCCCCACGTAGCACTAAGAGCCAATGACATCAAGACACATGTCAAGAGAAGGGCAAGCCACATAAGCAGACAAAGATCTGCAAAGTTATTACCACTGCACATCGCCATTAATGAAGTCCCTTACAGCATTTATTGCGACAAGCCCTCTCCGTCGGGACAGAACGCCTTCACTATGAACAAGGTACGCTAGAGCATAGACTTTCGGTCAAGGTGACAGGTCGGAAGGGACAACGAAATGATTACCAGAGGATATAAGCAGACGTCGAAGACAGGAAGAAGGTTAAGCTTTCTATCTCTAATTCATCTCTACATTCTACTTCCCTCTGTAACTTGCTCGTCAGAGGGTTCGCTGAGGGACTCCCCGTTCCCGTTGAACTCTTGTGCAGGTCTTCTGGTGGGCTTGGTCACTCGGACACAGGCCAGAGGAGCATGGATCAGTCCGACCCGTTCCACCTGGAATAAACTGTATTATCAGTTGGCGCCATCTGTGGGAAACTTCTCTTACTCCGCACGCCAGTTGTGTTCATTGTCAGTGGAGGCCCTTTCCCAATAGCCCCTTCCTACCACCTGCGAAGGTAGATGGTCACAACTAGATCCATGGCTTCCCACCCCAATGTTCCTGATCACCAAGCCGACCCTCCCAATCCAAATAACCCACCACAGTACTTTACCGAGCTTACCAACAGCATTAATTGCCTGGCTGAGCAGAACCAAGCTTTGATTAATGCCCTACTCCAAAGAAACCTTCTCATGCCCCCTCCACCACCTCCAGATATTCCACCCAACCAAGAACGAGCACCGAGCCACACAATTCAGCAGCCCTATCCACCCAACTCGGAAGACTTGCGACCTCCTCCCCCAGATATAAATCCACCACCCCAGGCCCCGCATCCATCGGTCCTGGCACCAACCCCCGAAGGAGAGGCCAGCAGCGTCTAGCCTCTGCTCCCCTCCGGTGGTGGCAACATTCCTCTCTAGGATGCAGAACTTCGAGCCATGAAGCTCCAACTCCAAGGAGTCATGCAGACCATACAACACAAACCCTCCACCACAGTCAACTCACCATTTGTTGCCTCCATCCAGGACAAACCTCTACCCTCCAAGTTCAAAAGAGTCGATGGCGGGCATTTTGAACTTGGAGGGTAGAGGTTTGTCCTCATGATCCTCTATGCCTTCCTTGACGAAATCAGCACCACCTAACCAAGGTCATGATCGCCCACCACAGCAACCTCGGCCACACGATAATCCCCCTCCACCTGTTGGAGAAATCAGTGTTATTTCCGATGGGCTTGCTTGTGGAGGACCATCCCGCTCGGCTCAAAGGGTAGAACTTAGAAAAATAAGGCAGGGCTCAGAAAAAGAAGTTGCCACATTGGACCGACCCTCCAAACAACCCAAGCAGTGGACCGAGCCTATCACCTTTACGGACGCCTACTGCACAGGCATCCGTTACCCCCATGACCACCCTCTCGTCATTTCTGCCCTCCTTTCCAATTACAAGGTCAGACGAGTTCTCATCGACAACGGTAGTTCTTCAGACATCATCTTCATCAACTGCTTCCGCCAGCTCAGGATTTGGGAAGAAAGTTTGTCCCCTCTCCAAACCCCTTTGGTCAGTTTCACTGGTGACCGGGTGACCTCCATCGGCTCCATCGATCTTCCCATCACAATCGGCGAGTACCCGCGGCAGACCACAAAGTTGCTCACCTTCCTTGTTGTCGACTGCCCTTCTGCCTACAATATCATCCTTGGCCGCACCGCCCTAAATGCTTTCCAGGCTGTCACATCTACTTTCCACCTTACCATCAAGTTCCCCACCGATCTTGGGGTCGGCATAGTGAGGGGAGAGCAGACTGTGGCCAGAGAATGTTATGTCGCCTCCCTTAAAGAAGTCAAGCTCAAGGAGGCTATGATCATTGAAGGACTCGACGTCAAAGAAGAGGACGAGCTGGTTAGAGGGAAACTAGTGGAGGAGCTCGTCGAGGTCCTCATCGATCCCACCAACCCGGCCAAAACCGCCAAGATTGACAGCAAACTATCCCCCCAGGCCAAGGCCGACCTCACCGCCCTCCTGATTGAACACAACGATGTGTTTGCCTGGACTCACTCCGATATACCGGGTATTGACCCCTCCTTCATCAGCAACCGTCTCAGCATTGAGCCCTATTTCCGACCTGTTCGCCAGAAGCAGCGCATTTTTCACCCAGAGCGCAATAACCTTATTGCTTCTGAAGTAGATAAGCTCCTTGAGGCACAGTTTATCACGAATGTGGACTACTCCAGATGGCTGTCGAATGTGGTTCTGGTTTGTAAAAACAATGGTAAATGACGACTCTGTGTTGACTACTCCGACCTCAACCGAGCTTGCCCCAAAGATAGCTATCATCTCCTTCGCATAGATCTGCTGGTTGACGCCACAGCTAGTCATCAAATGCTCAGCTTCATGGATGCCTTCTCCGGATACAACCAAATCCTGATGCACCTGTCTGGCCAGGAACACACCTCCTTCATCACCGACCGAGGCACCTACCATTACTGTGTGATGCCATTTGGGTTAAAAAATGCAGGGGCCACTTATCAACGGTTGGTCAATGCTGTCTTCCATCATCAGATAGGCCGGAACATGGAAGTATATGTCGACGACATGCTGGTCAAGAGCAAGCTCCCCATTGATCATCTGGCCGACCTGCGAGAGACCTTCGCCATCTTGCGAAAGTACCAAATGAAGCTCAATCTGGAGAAATGCGCCTTCGGCGTAGGATCTGGAAAGTTTTTGGGTTTTATGGTCAGTCAACAGGGCATTGAAGCTAACCCCGAAAAGATCAAGGCCTTAATCGAAATGCAGTCACCCAGAATGGTTAAGGAGGTTCAGAGGCTCACTGGTCGAGTGGCTGCCCTCAACCGCTTCATTTCCCGAGCAACGGACAAGTGCCTCCCCTTCTTTAAAGTTCTTCGACAAACTTTTGAATGGACGGTAGAATCCGAAGAGGCTTTTCAGCAGTTGAAACAGTGCATGGCTAACCCCCCTACTTTCTCAAGCAATCACGGGCAAACCCCTCTTCCTCTATCTAGCCGTGTCAAACATTGCAGTCAGTGCAACACTCATCAGGGAAGACAACTCTGTCCAACGACTGGTCTGCTACATCAGTCGGGCTCTTAGGGGGGCGAAACAGAACTACCCATGGTTAGAAAAAATGTCCTTGGCCTTGGTCACCACCTCCAGACGACTTCGCCTTTACTTCCAAGCCCATTCCATAGTGGTCCTCACTGACCAACCATTGAAGAAGATAATGCAATAGCCAAAACTTTCCGGCAGACTTATGCAATGGTCGGTCGAGCTCAGCCAATTTGACATCTCCTACCGGCCTCGAACGGCAATTAAAGGGCAGGCTGTTGCCAATTTCATCCTGGAATTTACTAATCCCACTCCAACCACAGCTCCTTCGCCTCCGCCACCCCCTACCGAGCCGGAAGACCCCCACTCTTGGACTCTCAACGTCGACGGATCATCTCACAAAGAGGGCAGCGGGGCTGGTCTCATCCTCACCGCCCCCAAGGGTGGTTATTTCAAGTGTGCTCTCCGGTTCTTGTTCGATGCAAGCAATAACGAGAATGAATATGAGGCATTGATAGCAGGTCTCCACCTAGCCCGAGACATTGGTGTCAGCTACATCTGGGTGTTCAATGATTCCCAGCTTATTGTCGGACAAATTACGGGGGAATTCGATGCCAAGGAAGGCACCGTGCGGGCTTATAGGGATATTGCACTCCCCCTTGCTCGACTGTTCAACACCTTTCACATCAAGCACATCCTTCGGACGGAAAACTCCAAGGCAGATGAAATGGCCCAGTTGGCTTCGGCAGGCCAGTCAGACCTCAGCCACGGTGTCCACCTCAAGTACCCAGCCCACCCAGCCCACCTAGCCATTTCCCCGAACCAGCAGTAAGTCTACTTTCTCCAAAATGAACCCATTCCTTGGGCGGCCAACATCTTTCTATTTTTGACAACGGGGGAACTACCAGCCGACAAACAGCAGGTCGCCAAAGTGAGGGCCCGGTCGTCCAACTACATTCTTGTCAGCGGCCTCTTGTACAAACGTGGCTTTTCACGCTTGTACCTGTGATGCCTTAATCCAGCTCAAGCAACCTACATGATGAGGGAAGTCATTGAGGGTATCTGTGGTAATCATTCGGGCGCCCGGTCCCTAGCCCACAAAATACTTCGCACCGGTTATTTATGGCCTACTCTCAATCAGGACGCGACTAACTTTGTGCTCAATTGTGATAAGTGTCAACGTTTTGCCAACACCCCCCATGCTCTTTCTACAGAATTGATCACACTTTGTAGTCCCTACCCATTCGCCAAATGGGGGATCGACCTAGTTGGCCCATTGCCCATTGGCCGAGGCCAAACCAAATTCGCCATCGTCGCCATTGATTACTTCACTAAATGGGTAGAGGTAGAACCTCTTGCCACAATTACTGAGCGGAACACAACTATATTCATCTGGTAGTCAATCGTCTGCAGATTTGGCATCCCTCAAGCCATCGTCTCCGACAACGGCAAATAATTCGACAACGCTAAGTTCCAAAAATTCTATGTAGAATTTCAAATCCAGCCATGTTTATCTTCCTCGGGCCATCCCCAAGCCAATGGCCAAGTTAAAGTCACCAACTGTTCTCTTCTGAAGATCATCAAAACTAAGCTGGAAGCCGCTAAGGGACTCAGGGCTGAGGAATTACCAAATGTACTCTGGGCCTACCGCATTACAGCCTGAACCCCCACTGGAGAAACCCTCTTTCGCTTAACATATGGCGCTGAGGCGGTCATCCCAGTGGAAATTGGTCTGCCTACCCCAAGGGTTCTACATCCTTATCCAGAACTAACTAAAGAGCTACGTCGGGCAGACCTAGATCTGATCTACAATGATCCCGGTTTTCCCTCCATTTTGTATTGTATTCCGGACTTGGTTCCGTAGACGTGGGTTGTTGTATTTAGCTTGTTTCCGTCCTTCAATACTTTGTATTTGAGTTATAGGATGTTTTAGGTAGGTTCGTTTCAGGTTGGTTGTGATTGGAAACATACGGTTGCTGTCCAGTTTTTAGCCTCTTCGCTCGAGCCAGGACTTTGTCGCTCGAACGAGCCTTGTGTTGTTGCTTCTTCGCTCAAGCGAGAGTTTGTACACTCGAGCGGGCTTTTCGTGTCTTCAAGTTTTTGTTCAGACGCAGCCTTGGCTCGAGCGAGATGTTCTTCGCTCGAGTGAGCGAGCTGTATGTTTTGGGCTTCTTCGCTCGAGCGAGAGTTTCTTCGCTCGAGCGTGCTTCTGGGTTGCAGTCCTGAAGCTTCGTGTTGTTCACTCGAGCGAGGCTTTGTGCGCTCGAGCAAGGTTTCTTTGTGTCTGGTCGCTCGAGTGACCACTCCTTTGCTCGAACGAGGAACGTATATATCAGTTCGCAGCAGCAGCTTCTTCTTTACTTTTTGATTCCCCTTTTGTCTCAAACCCTAGATTCGACTCTCTCTCTCTCTCTACACTCACCTTCTCTCTAAGGATTGATCTAGTTCTTGGGTGTTCCTACCCTAATCTCTTTGTAAAAAAGATAGAGGATTGTGTGGGCTTCGTTTTGATCCGAAAAACTTTGGGATTGGAGCACTTCCGAGTTTGGGTCTTCTTCTCCTTGGGTTCTCCATTTGAGGTAGGGATTCTCCTTGTTCCTTTTCAATACCCCGTCTATAAATAGACATGTGGTAGTTTTGTATTGCATGGAAATCATATCATGCTGAATTTCTTTGAAAACCATGTGAGGGAACCTAGGGTTGGTTGTTTGAGAATGATTAATTTATCATTGTTAGTTCTTTGGGTTAATTGGAGTGTAAATTAGCATGTTGTTGTAGAAAGAAGAAAAAGTCCTAAATTATATTTTGTTTTGGAAAATTAAAGAGGGAGGTTGATTGAACAATAATTGTAAATTACTATTGTTAATATGAGTTGGGTGAAGGTATTAATGCCTATAGGATTAACTATGGCTTTGGGGGTTGTTTTGAAATGAATGTATTGAACTGAGTTGGCTTATGGTTTTTATTATCCATGGAATTGATTTTGTAAATTAAAAAGAACGGAATTGATTTTGTGAATGGGAAAAGTGTTTTTGGGAATAAGTGGTGTAACTTGTTGACTTGGAAAGTTTATGAAAGTTGACCTTGAAAATGGAAAATGAAATGTTAACTCTATGTGAGTGTCAGAGAATGAATATGAGAATTTAATTGTTGTATCATGAGTGTTGAATACCCACATTTGGGGTTTTACCTTTACCTATCGTACTAGCGTTGTTGTTGGGTTTATGATCTCATGATAGTTGAGTCTTCTAATAGGTGTATTGAATACATGCATTTAGAGGTTTTGTCCTTGGTCATTGGTGGAGGATGACATTGTTGTATTGAATTGCTGTGTTTGCATTACACCGGTGTTGATTGAACATTGTACGTAATGAAGTGCTATGATACATTATATATGTATAATTGTTAGGGAGGAGATAGATGATGTGCTCCAGTGTGTGGGAGGAGATAGGGGATGTACTCCACACACCTATGTGTTCATATACTTTAACACATTGCTTATGTATCTTGAATAGTTTATGTGTACGTATTACACTTATTGGTTGTGCTTTGTTATATTGAGATGGTTGGTGTTATATATCGCGCTTAGAATAAGGGGTACCAGTGCCTTCCAGCTAGCACTTGGAGAACTTGGACTAGGTGCCATTACCTTCCAGCTTGTGTCTGGAGAATATGGTTAGTCATTTGATTGTAGGTGTATCCTTAACTTATCGTGCTTATGGCAGGTAGAGTAGAGTTTTATTGTTATTGTCTCAGTATATCTGAGTATATCATGAATTGCGATGGTTACAGTTTTCGAGGGCCGAGTTGCCTCATTTGTTGATTATATACATGTTGATGATTTGTTATCTCATTTCTATATTAAAGGCATGCATGTATAGATATGAATGTGTTGGGAATAAACCAAAATGCCATTATGAGATTTTGGGAAAGTGTGGAGGAAAATTGGGTATTTGAAAGTATGTTTTGAAAAAGGGAAAACCTGTTGTAAGTATGGAAAATGGGAGAAAAGTAATGGGCTTAGTGTAATTGTTTTCTAAGTTAATATTGTTATGAAAGTTTGGGAACAAGGGGTAATGAAAAGAAAAGGAAGATGAATCGCTTATAATGTTGAATGAAATGACTATTTTTGAGAAAAAGTTCATACTTATGTATATTTTTGTATAAACTGTCACATTAGTATTCTAGTATGAGATTGTGCATTCATGATCATAGCTATCTGTAAGTTGTTATTGTTGAGGATCATGTTGAGATCCCTACTGGACTATATGTTCATCCCACGTTGTTGAATCTTTTTCAGGTGATAGACAGGATGTGCTACAAGATTTGGATCTTCTTATTTGTTGGCCACGGGGCCTCTTTCGTGTTGGCAGAATGCCATATATGTAAAAGGGTTACACTTTTCTTCTTGATTCTTTAATGATGTAAGCCTTCGGGCATTTTATTCAGTATGCTCATGTTGTATTTAATTTGCATTTGGATGAGAGAATGATTATTTATTTCTACTCATTGGACTAAAGAGTTTATTTCTGTATGTTATCTCTGAAATTGAATTAAGTAATGAATTTGGTAACACTTCCGAGTAATAAAAAGTGGGGCATGACATGATCGAAGAGCTCCGAGAAACTGCTGCTGTCAAACGGGCCTCATACCAACAGAAAATGAGAACACACTACAATTGCAAAGTCCGACCGAGGGAGTTCGCCGTGGGGGACCTCGTTTTGCGCGAAGCCACTCTTGCTACCAGAAATCCGACTGAAGGCAAACTGGCAGCCAAGTGGGAAGGACCTTATGTTGTTAAAGCCAAACCTCGTCTGGGCACTTATCGACTTCAAGACATGGAAGGCCGAGACCTCCCGCATCCGTGGAACGCTGAACACTAGAAGCGTTATTTTCAATAAATTCTTATTTTTGTATTGATCAGTTATTATATTTTACACACTTGAATGCTCTTGTTCTCCTATCACATGATGTAAATTTCTGATCAAATGGGTTACACCTTACATGATAACAATCTTGTATCTCAATTATCTGTGTGGTATCTCAATAACGTCCTGATCGCAGCACTCATCTCTAAGCCTCAGCCAGACTGAGCATGACAAAGCCTCAGCCAGACTGAGCACTACAAGCCTCAGCCAGATTGAGCACTATAAGCCTCAGCCAAACTGAGCACTACAAGCCTCAACCAGACTAAGCATTACAAGCCTCAGCCAGACCAAGTTACTTAAAGCCTCCGCCAGACTGAGCATGCAGAGCTCGGCCAGATCGAGTTACTTAAAGTCTCAGCCAGACTGAGCATACAGAGCTCGGCCAGTCCGAGTTACTTAAAGCCTCAGCCAGACTGAGTATGAAGAGCTCAGCCAGACTGAGTTACTTAAAGCCTCAGCCAGACTGAGCCACCATTGCAACTTCATGATCATAGCATACTTGCCATACTTATTCAAATTCCAGTTCAATGTTTTCCAGGTCAGGCTTGCTTCTTGCTGGGTCATGATTAACAACTTCACGTTTTTTAGCTTCACTCTGCGTTGAGGTTTTATTACATTTTACACTTCACTCTGCGTTGAGGTTCTATTACATTTTAAACTTCACTCTGCATTGAGGTTTTCTTACATTTTGCACTTCACAGTGATTTATACACAACCCCTGGCCAAGTCACCATCCTCATTCATTGTAGAATTACAAACATAAAACAACAGCATGCCAAACACAAGTCACAATTTTATTCATTCACAAACTTGTACATAAGTTTATTACAGCAATTCAAAAAAAAAAAAAAAAAAACAACAACAACAACAAGACAAACAGAACACAAAACAACCACAACCACAACTCTAAGTACAAATTTTGTCTGCACCATTCATTCCTCTTCACTTGAGGCGAGGTCTTCTTCTTCAACACCCTCATCTAAGGGGGTCTGGGCCACATCGTCTTCGTCAATCTTCACACTGCTGAAGTCCAATTCTGGGAACAACACTTCTGGTGTACGCTTAAACATCTTCCAGACGCAGTCCCAGAACTTAGCCATCTCGTGTTTGTAGAAGTCCGACCGCTGGAAGCTCTGGATTACTTCTTCCTCACTCCTGCTCCCAGCGGTCGCTCCCGATGGCCCAGCCCCCCCAGACACCTCTCTCGCTAGGTTGCTGGTGATCGCAGCATCGATAGCCATCTGAAAGTCAGCAGACCCCTTGAATTGCTCTACTGCTACGATGCACAAATCGAGGTATGCTACCCTCTCAGAGGCTGACTTGGTTTTCTTTTCCTCCAACTCCTTCTCCAGCGCTGCTTTCTCCGCCGCTGCCTTGGCACGCTCGTCTGCAAGATCCCGCTCCAACCCAGTGATCTTCAGGTCTGCTTCTTCCTTTTCTTTGACCCACTGGGCGCGCAGATCTTCATTACTGGTCATGGCTTCCTCAAATCGCTCGTTGGTGATAGTGCAAGCATTTTGGGCATCTTCCAGCTTCTTCTGCTCGCCAGCCAGCTGGAACTCGAGCGACACCACCTTGCGGCGTTCGTCCTCTAGCTCCAACTTGGCCGCGAGCAGCTCAGCATAGGCACGATTGGCAACGTTGCCCTGCACCACCGCCAACACCCCCATCTTCTTAGCCTTCTAAGCCTCTTCCAACCCTCTAGCACACGCACTTTGCACGGCCTTCTGCCAACCTGTAGCCTCTCTCCTCAAACTTTCAAGTTGGGCCTTCGTCTCCTCCAACTTTACCATCAATGGCCTCATTTCACCTTTGGCAACCGCAGCCTTGTTTAGCAGGGCTCCTGCTAAGGTAGTTGCCTCCATCTGAGCTGAGCACATCCCCCTTAGCAGTTCGGCCTCAGTGAAGCTGGCCATCGATCGCACTACCACATCTTCCACCACGTCCAAGAGCCGGTCGGCAGCAGTCTTGGCTGGGCCTCCTTCTCCCTCCAGTCGGCCAGATACTGCTGCAACGTGGTAGAAAGCAGTATTCAACTTGACCCCCTCTCAATCTCCTTGGGGGGCAGGTCTTTCCTTTGGCTGCTGCTCTACCCCCTCCCCAGCTCCCATCACGCCACCTTCTATTGGATTTTTAGGGACCATCGCCCCACTCTCCATCCCTTTCACCAATCCCTCTCTGGGGGTCTTCTCCGCCATCACCTCTTTCACCTTCTTCAGGGCTGGCCCCTTCTCCCTCTCCTTTACCCTTCTCTTCTTCTTCACTACACCTTCCATCTCCTTATTGGCCCTTTTCTTCAACAGATCACTTGGGGGTGGTCTCGGCTCAAAATCACCCAAGTCCTTTTCCCCCAGCGATTTTGGACGCTGTCGGATTCTTTCCCTTGGGATCACCTTCGGCGGATGGTCTGCCTGTGTCTCTTTGTATTTATTAGCCTTGGCAAACATCGCCCTATCCTCCGCCTCCTGCACCCCTCCTCGTCTCTAATTCTGCAGGCGTAAAGTCTCCACCGGTCGGCTGAGGACCCAATTTGGTGGCAAACAAGGCTAAAGGCTGAACGAGGTCGTCCTATTTGGCTCCCTCTTTCTTCCTCCATGCCTTCACCTTCTTCACCCTCTCATCTGTTGCTGCCCCAGCTTTGGCTCCACAGAGTTGTTGGGCACTCTCCACACTGTGCGCACTCCAACTCCTTCGTTTGCGGACACGTAGAACCACTGCGGCCTCCACCGCTTGATTGACGACGGCAACCCCGCTACCAGACCCTTCCTTGCCACCGCTTGCAAAGTCACCCAAGTCTCTTGTTGGCCCGAAGCCTTGTAGCATGCAAAAAACTCGTCCATCGTCATTTTCGCCTCCTTGTTCGCCTGCGGCCACGCGCTCGCACAGGCCGGTAAGATCTTCCACGCATTGGGCATCAGTTGGCTTGGAGCAACCTCCAACCGATCCAACACCTCTACTACTATCCAGGGGAGTGGCAACCTCAAACCCCCCTTTAGCGCCTCCTCGTACAGGGCGAACTCCCCCGGTTGAGCATTGGATGCCCTCTCCTATGATGTCAGCAGGTTCAACTCTATTTCTGCGGGAATCTGGTATTTCTCGTGCATACCCTCTAACTCCTCCACCGTAACGGTCGACTTGTCGGCCTTCGTATGCCAGTGATCTGGCTCAACCTGGCTAATTGGCCTTGCAGCTGCAATCATTGTGGACGAACGATGTCGCCTCTCCGTCCTGTATTGCTCTGCCAAATTTACCACATCGTCGTCTCCAACACTTATGTTTGTTGCTTCCTTTTGGGCCATCTCTCTCGTGTGTCTGCGAATAGCTTCAGATGCTGGTGTGAGATAGTTCACGAAATGTTGTAACGGTGTATCACTCGACACGAAGGAGTTTACACTTGGAATATTTTGGTTGTTTGCAAATAGGTACGTAAAACGGATAATACCAAAAGCCCAAGGTTTGCCTATATTCCAAGGGTCGCAATTAATTTTTCGCCAGTTTGAAAATTTTCAATAATCCGCAAAAACTGTCTTTTCAAACACCCTATAATGACCTATCGTTTCACTTCTTGCCCAACGTTTAACCTTCCCCACCCTAGGATTCTACCACGTGTACGACCATAATTCAATGCCCCCTTCCCCTACTCGGTCTTTTCCACTTCAAATCACCACGTGCCCCGCCGTCCCTCGAGCCCCGCACACCACTACCCACTCTTTGCGGTCGGCCCTTCTCATGGTCGGTCCCTTCGCTCGGCCACCCTTCGTGATCAGCCCTCCTCGCGGTTGGCCCTCCGCACGGTCAGTCTCTTCGCTCGGCCACCTTTCGCGGTCGGCCCTCTTTACGGTCGGCCCTCCTCATGGTCGGTCCCTCCGCTCGGCCACCTTTCGCGGTCGGCCCTTCTCATGGTCAGTCCCTCCGCTCGGCCACCCTTCGCTGTCGGCCCTCCTTGTAGTCGGCCCCTCCGCTCGGCCACCCTTCGCGGTCGGCCCTCCTCATGGTCGGTCCTTCCGCTCGGCCACCCTTCGTAATCTGCCTTCCTCATGGTCGGTCCCTCTGCTCAGCCACCCTTCGCGGTCGGCCCTCCTTGTAGTCGGCCCCTCCTCTCAGCCACCCTTCGCGGTCGACCCTCCTCATGGTCGGTCACTCCTCTCGATCGACCTTCACCCTGTCAGTCTTTCATTACCCTCATTTTCTTGATTATCCCTTTCGTTGGACTAAAGCTGCACTTGAGAATGGGGGACTACTGACATGGGTAAGCCCATAAAGATTATAGCCCACCATTTAGGGCCCAATACACAACTCAAATACTGAGGCCCAGCATTGCTGAAGCCCTACGTAGTAATAAGAACCAATGACATCAAGACACATGTCAAGAAAAGGGCAAGCCACATAAGCAGACAAAGATCTGCAAAGTTATTGCCACTGCACGTCGCCATTAATGAAGCCCCTTACATCATTTATTGCGACAAGCCCTCTCCGTCGGGACAGAACGCCTTCACCATGAACAAAGTAAGCTAGAGCATAGACTTTCGGCCAAGGTGACAGGTCGGAAAGGACAACGAAATGATTACCATAGGATATAAGCTGACGTCGAAGACAGGAAGAAGGTTAAGCTTTCTATCTCTAATTCATCTCTACATTCTACTTCTCTCTCTAACTTGCTCGTCGGAGGGTTCGCTGGGGGACTCCCCGTTCCCCGTTGAACTCTTGTGCAGGTCTTCTGGTGGGCTTGGTCACTCAGACACAGGCCAAAGGAGCGTGGCTCAGTCCGACCCGTTTCACCTGGAACAAACTGTATTATCAAAATCAAATCTTATCTATTAATTTTTTTTTTCTATCTGTTCAAATCTTTTCTTCTCTCTACCCCTCACTCTCCTCTATCTGTTGCAATCTATTTCCTCTCCCTTGTCATCATCAACAAAAACAATAGCAACAGATAATAAAGAAGAAGAAAAATCAGAGAGAAATTTTAGAGCATATCTGTTTGTTGTATCTGTTGATCAATAACAACAACAATAACAACAATCATCCACAACTACAAATAAATAAATAAATAAATAAAAAATATATTCAACAAATGCTTTGAAGCTCTACATCTTTTCTGGAGAGAAAAGTATTATATACAATTCATAGTAAATCAAGTGAACAATTTGGAAACAAAATCACATCACAGCACACTAGATTCATCGTCCCCAAGGATGGCACCAACTAATATTCATGTTACTTGTGCATTAGTTTATGAGAAAACATCAACAGGAGGAAAGCTATGATTACAGCTGGGCACCCATTTTTGTTAGGGCATATATATATATATATATATATTTCTCAAAATCAATATCCATATATAAATATATATATATATATATATATATCTATTTTTCAAAATCATATTTATATATATAAACATATATATATTTCTCAGATCTGAATCCATAAATATAAATTGATCAAGATTTTTTCAAAAAACACCATAGATCTATTCAAAAAAAATTACAAATATATTTGAAGCTTCGGACATAATCGATCTGCAATCTGTGCAGTAGATCTAGACGAGCGTGATGATGAATCTGGTGAAACCCTTGCTTCAAAGGCTTGCCGACGACCATAGAGGTGGAATCAGAGTGATGGAATGAGGTAGCAATGGTCGTACCAAAGTCGCTGATGTGACTGGACCGAATGAAGGATCGATTTAGGGGACGTAGCGGCCGATGCGGAGGCGGAGGTGGAGGCGGAGGTGGAAGAGGTAGAGGAGGTGGTGAGTATGGGTTTAACGACAGTCGGAGTGGACGCAGTGGCGATGAGGGTGGTTACAACGGCGGTTACGGAGGAGGTGAAGATGGTGCTCAGACCTGAGGGGTGGTGAGAGAGAGAGAGAGAGGGCAACGGTGAGAGACGGTTAGGGTTTGGTTTAGAAACAATTATACTTGGGTAGTTTGGTCTAGCTTATTGTTATTTTAAAACGTGGATCTTTGGATTAAAAAAAAAGGATAAATTACACTGACGCCCCCTGAGGTTTATATTTATTAGAGTTCCTTTTCTCACCCTTTGAAAATTATTTTTTAAACGAAATGAAAATTGTTTTTTTTTATTTTTTATTTCTTAACCAACTTAATTTTTAATTTTTAAAAAGAATTCTAAAAATCAAACCTTACATAGTCTAAGAATATTTTGATAAGTCATTTCTTATGTTGGTAACTTATTTAATTATTTGTTAATTTTATGACATTTTTACCATCTGAAGCTTGTTTGGTAACCATTTCGTTTTCAGTTTTCAATTTATATTTACAAAAATTTTAAAAACTGTCATAAAAACTTGTTTGATAATTTTTTTGGTTTATAAATAATTGTCTCAGTTTGTAAATTTGAGGAAAAAACGTAAATTCAAAAATTGAGTTCACGTTGGTTTTTAAACAAAAATTTAAAAAATTTACTAACAATTTTTTTTTTCAATTAATTTTTTTTTCAATTAATTTTTTTCCAATGAATTTTTTTTTTCAATGAATTTTTTTTCCAACTAATACTAACCGAATGGGCAATTGGTAACATTACTTTAAACCTTAGGGAGGGGATTGTAATTTCTAAAATGTGAGGGGTGTCAATGTAATTTACCCAATGAGGGTAAAATTGGTATTTAAAAAAATTAAAAGGACTGAGGGGGGAACCTGTAATGAAACTTTAAACTTCGGGGGGAGATGTAATTTTCAAAAGGTGAGGAGGGAACTGTAATAAACATAAACCTCAGGGGGTTTAGAAACAATTATACTTGGGTAGTTTGGTCTAGCTTATTGTTATTTTAAAGCGTGGATCTTCAGATATAAAAAAAATTGAGTTTCTAGGAGGAAAATTAGTTCGATTTAAAAATTAATCTTTTCATTTTTTTGTATTTGTATTTAAAAAAATAGACAATAAATGTACTTTTGAAATAGATCATTAATTTTTTTAGACACAAACATAATAAAATAAAAATGTTACGATTATCAGATCGTCCTAAATTTTTCCATGTATATTATACGTTACAGACCTTATAAAATAAACGGTTTGGATTATCGATACGAGAGGTGTGTTAGGCCTTATGAGCCCTTCAAGTTCCGTCATGTTGAGATCTGAAAATGAGAGAAGCTCAACCATTTGTTTAGAATTAGGCTTCTCTTAGGTTGAAATCTCAACATGATAGAACTTGAGGGGCCTCTATGGCCCACTACGTGTCCGATCTCGATGATCTGAACCATTTATTTTGTAAGGCCTGCAATTTATATTATCCATGAAGAAAATTAGTTCGATACGATAATCATAACATTTTCATTTTATTGCATTTGTGTTCAAAAAAATAGACGACAAATACACTTTTGAAATAGACTATTCATTTTTTTAGAGACAAATGTGATAAATAAAAATGTTACGATTATCAGATCGTCCTAATTTTTTCCATGTATATTATACATTGTGGACCCTATAAAATAAACGGTTTGGATTATCAACATGAGACTTGTGTTAGGCCCTATGGACCTCTCAAATTATGTTATGTTGAGATCTCAATATGAGAGAAGCTCGTCCCTTTTGTTTAATATAGATTCTCTCATCACATTTGAAAAATTACATTTTCCTCTTAGAGATTTGTAATCTCATTACAAATTACTTCATGGATTGCTGATGTCATGCCCTAAAATTTTCTAAATGACCATTTTGTCCATTTTCCTACAATTTTTTCTTCTTATCATTATGATTACATTGTATAACTTTTCATCATTAAATTCTATCTGAAAATGTTCTTATTGAGTGATGATATATATACAAACATAAATTTTGTATAGAATTTTCAAATACAATGATATAGTTTAATGGCGACCTTTCACTTTAAAATAAAATACCTATAAACATGATTTATATTTACAATAATATCACTATCACAATATTTTTATGATATTTTTATATAAAATTTTATATATGAATACAATTTTTCATTTTTATTTCTATCATTATATCTAGATTAGATCAATTTAATCTAGATATATTTAAAAAGTATAAAATTTGTACAAATTTTTTTTAAAAAATTCATTGATTGCAACAAAATAAGATAATGTATTGAATTTTTGTATTTTTTTTTTGTATTTGGTGAATTTTAAAAAAAAATCACAAAATATTATATTTCTTAAGTATATCTAGATTAGGTGTACTTAAATTTTTTTTAAAAAAAATGCTTAAAATATTAAAAAATTTCAGTAAAAAAAAAAGAAAAATAAAAGAAAAAAAAAACTCAACTTTTTGTATAAGTTGAATCAAAGAAGATGATTGTTATTTCTTTTGAAATAACATGAATAAAATATATGTATTATTTTATTATTTTATATGTATAAAGGCAAAGGGGCAAATATGTCATTTTAATCTGACATGGGGTAAATGTAATTTTACAAATGTGAGAAGGAGATCTGTATTAAATAGAAACCTTAGGGCGTGTCAGTGTAATTTACCCAAAAAAATTTTAATTGGATTTTTGAATCAAATGCCTTTTTTTTATATTTATTTTTACTAGTGGCGGTATACACATATGTTGCGCGTTGTATTTGTAATTATATTTTTGAAATGGAAAATTTTATAATAATAGAAAGGAAACAAACATTAGAAAAATAGTATTTTATAGTGAATTCATAAACTTTATGGATTTATCAACCAAACACACAAACAAAATTTCATAGTGGATGAGAAAAGTGAGAGGTTTGATATTAGAAAGCTGTAGAACCATTGATATAAAGTAAACTAAAGATGTAGAAATGTGATTTGGTCGATGAATAACTAAGCAGAAATTTTTGAAAGAATAAACTTAAACCCAAAATTTATCGAGAATCTTGATAAATGATATAGATTCAATTCTTAAATGATGGATCCTACTTGTAAAATAAATCTCAACCACACATATTTTCTAAATAAATTTATAGTAAAACTTTTGAGTTTGTAGAAGTTCTCATAACAAAAATAAATATGTGTTATCAAAAAGTGATTAGATTCTCTCTTATACAGTAAACATAAGTACAAGTTGCATATGTGAAAAATAATGAAGAACTTACACCTTATATAGAAGATAAAATGTCTCTTAATTAATAGATGTGTCTATTCAATTTAATTTTGTAATGATTTGTATAAGCATGACCATTCAGTCTATATAAATAATATTAACTTTTAACTTTTAAAATTAGGGTTGAGTTTAAATTTGATAGAGCTTGACGGTCTCGTGGGGCTTACTAAAAGTTCTGTTTCGATGATTCAAACCAGTTATTCTGTAGAACCCTAAGTATATATCATTCAAAGAAAAAATTAGATTGATCAGATAAGAATAACATTTTTATTTTATCACACGTCTCTAAAAAAATAGACGGCAAATATATTTTTAAAAATAAAGTATGTTTTTTAGACAATCACAATAAAATTTACAAGGGTCGTACAAAATGAATAATTTAGATCATTAAAACAGAACTTGTGGTGAGCCTCACGAGCCCGTCAAATTCTTTCAAGTTTATATTTGAATTTAGATTTGAATTTTTGAAAAACTCAATCATAAAATCATGTATTATTATATGAAAAATGTTAGAGATCCACAATTTTATATCTATAAATTCAATTATAATAATGTGGCAAGACAATTGGACACTATATCTACTACTATAATTAAGTGTGTGACAAATTAAAAATTAACATATATTAGCATCAATTATGTCACATTATTGTGGATTAAATTAGATTTTTTTAAAAGTTTCAAATATTATTATTATTATTATTATTATTATTATTATTATTATATGAAGTTTTTTAATGGATTAAAATCATAAAACAATCATTGACAAAAATTCAGAAGTCTTAATGTCTGTTGCTACATGGTGCCTATGACTATTGCTATATGGTGCCTTTTCAGGAACAACATGTTAAGAAGGGTATTTTAGAATTATGAAAAAGTAGAAAATAAGTGAGATATTTTAAAAATATAAAAAAAAAATGAGGGTGCTCATACTTTTAAAATAATAATAAATAATAAATAGAAAATTATATATATATATATATATATATATTTTATTGCTTTAGATGCAACACAAATTGGTCCTGGTCAAACCAACCTTAGACATCATTTACCTACCACGCAAATGGGTAAAAAATTGGGAATCCAATGATTTAGATTCACTCACTTCATTTTTTTTAAATATCTCTTTCCCTCTTATTTTTCTTTAGGAAAATTATACTTCGTAATTTTTAAAAAATAATTATAAATTTTATAAATATTAATAATTAAAATTATAAACTTCTCCATATATGTGTAATTATTTTCTGAATTAACCACTAAATTGTAAATTTTCCTTTTTCTTTTTCTTCTCAAGTCCAAGATCCAAATATAATTTTAATCTTCATAAAAATAAACTTGTAGATAAACATACAAAAAAAGGATAAAATATTAATTAGAAAAAAATTTACACACTTCCAATTATTGTACTCAAATTCTGTTAAATTTTTGGCCAAATCATTTAAAAGTTAGTTAAAAGCTTGAATAATTTAGCTAAGAAATTGAAAATTTGAAAAAAAAAAAAAAATACAATGGGCAAATACAATTAAAAGTAGCAAATTGGGATTAGAATTAGCCATAGAACCACAACGTTTATTGGACAAAGAAATGTTTTCATAAAAAATCTTTATTTTTCACCTTTTTTCTTTCTTTATTCTTATGGAAAAATTACCCATAAATCCTATACGAAGGTAAGTTAAACCATTTAGTCCTAAGAGTTTTGTTGTAGACGATTTAGTCCCATTTTTTTGGCAAGTTTTTTGAGTGTGATTTGATCCCATATAAGTTTACAGTAATACCCTTGGCAAGTTTGGTTTCCTAAATGTTTATTCTGTTTTGGGGTGGATAAGGAAATGTCAACGTATTCGGGGGGATTTTGAGTGATTTTCATTGATCTAATTAGTTTCTAGGAGAAGATTTGTGGTGGGCATTCAGTCTGGTGTGGGTGATTTCTTCCGATGGTAACCATTGTCCGTAACAGTGATCATTTCATCGGGCCATTTTACTGGTTTTTCTGGTTCTATATTATGCGCAATGCTCCTACGATTTGTGGTGTCTATTTAGTGGGTTCGTACTGGTGTGGGTTCCGCCATTGTAACAGGTGATTGGCTATTATTTGTTTGGTGTATTTTCACGTTCGTATGTTTGTGTGTTCTCAATGGTGTTGATTTGTGGGTGGCCATGTTTGGGTTGTTATGTTTTTACTGGTTCATTTTTTGTTCTTGTTTGCTGAGTTAATGTTGGGTGTATGGGTGGGTTGTGCTAGATTAACATCACAAATGCCATGTGGAATGGAATTTAATGGTTTGTATTTTATGGATTATGTTTCCATTGTAATGGGTTTGCAATTGTCGGTCTAACAGGTTTGGATGGTGGAATACTGTTGGTGTATACTTACGGGCAGGACAATATTGTTGTTTGGTTGCATCGCTGTCACGACCCAAACCCGCCCCTATAGGTTTAGCATCGTAACCGGCCAGTAATCCCTGTATTACCGAAGGCCTCTGAACAGATTAACAAGATTAAGGGGCTAGCAGAAGCAAATACATAAATATAGTTGTCCAATGAGCTGTGCTGACTTATATGAAACAGAATATTTAAAACTTTATGTACATAACCGGTAGTCATACATTATACCCACACACATTACAGTATTTTAAGTACAGCCAACGACATCAAATCAAGTCTTAAATAAACAGAAACTACAGAACTTAAACACAGGACGCTTTGGGAACCTCCACCTAAGGCACAATAGTTGGCTGCCAACAGAACACAGATCCAGACAAAAGCCTTCAGGCTCGGGCTCCAGAATGCTCACCTATACATATATATACACACAATGAGCTAAAGCCCAATGAATAACATTAAGGTAAAGGGGTTAGTGAACGAAATCCGAATATATCATAAGCAGGAAACAGACCAGAGCATAATCATTCTCATATCAGAACATAATAATGGTACATCCCATAGAATACATCATAGAACGTCTTCCGACTAGAGTAATCGGTTCTGGATACCGATTAAACACATATCACCACAATGAAGTGGCTAACGAGATCTCGTAATTACTTGTATGTCATGGACCCGCATTTTCAAGCCATCCCCCATGACTTGGGACTATCTATGGCTGCTATAATAGATTTCAAACATGAAATATCCGTTCACGAAAATAGATATCATTTCATAAATCAAAACTTAATCATATTTCATTTGGAACGTAATTCATATGAACGTATCTTTACAATAACGTACTCATAGTGGTTCCAGTAAGCGGTCAATTAGTCCTCGAGTCTTAACCTACAACCACAAAATACATAACACAAGCAGGTCTTATCATTACATATTCAAGTGGCCAATAAGACTTAGCTTTCATTACATTGGTTCTTATTCTTTCTTATCACATTGCCTAAAACACACACACTTGCAGTCTCGGAACTTGGTACATTCTTTTCTTAGTGTATTTCTAATCCATAACCTCATTACTATGGCTTAATTAAGGCTTAGGAATGCCTAAGATGCAATGAGGATGCCAAAACATGCCTTGGAACACTTAGTCAAATTTCTAAAAATAAGGTCCACGCTCGAGCGTAGCTTTCCTCGCTCGAGCGGACATGCAAAATGTGAATGGTCGCTCGAGCGCACATTCCTTCGCTCGAGCGATTTGTAAAAGACATGAAACTTCTGGGAGCTTGCAATTCACGCTCGAGCGGACTTTTGGTTAGTGGTCGCTCGAGCGTGAACTCCCACGCTCGAGTGTGGATGCAAATTCTGAAATTTCCAGATTGCACCTTCAAGCTCAAAACTCGAATTGCAACCTTCAAAACACATCTCTTGGGCCCCAAAACTTGAGATAACATAGTAAACTTGTAAACCATGATGAATTAAGAATTATTTCATAAAATCATGGCCCAAGAGTTTGTTAAAAACTCACAATTTCAACTTAAAACATGATGAATGTTCATGAACACAACATGCATGAATTTTTCTTGTAGCAAATTTCTCAAAACATGATTAACACCACAAAACAACTTGAAACTTGATGATTTCCCTAAATGAAGGTGAATTTCAAACATGCAAGAGAGGATTCATGGAAATCATGCTCAATTTGTAAGAAAATGTACATGCATGCATGAATTAACTCTAAATCTTTATTCTAAGCTCAATATACACATCAAACTCATAATCTTGAAGAAATTTTGTGTTAAATGACTTAGTTACACAATCTAGAGGTTGTAATCTTACCTAGAGTCTTGAATTACTCTTGTTCTAGCACAATCTTTGATCAATAGCCTTCAATTCTTCTACAATCTCTCCATCTCTCTCTCTAGAATTGTGCTCCCTTTCTCTCTAAAATGTCTCACCAGATTTTTACACTTAAGGGATAAAAGAAAATGAGCTCAAAATGAGCTTATGTCTCATATATATGCTTATGGTGCTAAAACACATTAATTAGGATATTAGGCTAACCAAACATGACTTAATTAATCAGACTGAATCAATTTTTAATAAAATTTGTCATGTAGTTCTAAAAATTTCAAAAAACACATCGGTGTAGTCAATTTCGATTTCGGATGCCGATAAGGCTTTCAATTTACAGCTTAAAGTGAAATTCCAAACAGATATTTCTATAAGTAACAGATAAAAAGCCAAAATCATACAAAGTGCAGAATAAACACATAATTTATTTTAATCCTCTCATTAACACCATTAAATATGGATTAGTGGCTAATTACGAATAGGGGTTGTTAGAATCGCACGGTGTCATTTGCACAGATTGTTGATAATATTTGTGAAAAATTTGATGGGTTGGTACATGGGGCTGTGTGTTTGTTGTTCGATGTTCCCGGGTATAAGAAGTTTAAGGTTGTTAGTGATAATGACATTTGAAACATGTTGTGCCTTGGTAAATCGTTCGGACTAAATCACATCGAGGTACTCATTCAGATACGGAGTGTTGAAATGGGCGGCAATTACGGAGTGGTTGAGTGTACGGAGGATGGTGGAAATGACCAAGATGATATTCAGAATATTGGCAGGGATGATCAGAGGGATTTGTTACCAACATACTGTCCTAATACGGGTAAGATGTTTTTGTCGGCTCAATGGGCGTATGAGATTACCCACGTAGGACAATGTTTTGATGGCGGACCAAATGAGTTCTGTGAAGTTCTATGCAAGTATGCTGTGGAGCGTGGATTCCAATTCAAGTACATTAAAAATGATTCTGTTCGCATTATAGCCGTGTATAAGTTCGTAGAGGCCATAGGGTGTAAATGGTCAGTTCATGTGAGGATGTTACCATCAAGAGGTGTGTTAGCATTAAGAGGTTCGATAACGTGCACACTTGTGGCGTTGCTGTATGCACTTACAGGAACCTACGTACGGGGTCTGATTTGGTGTCTAACATTATTGCAGATTGGGTGCGTGATCAACCTTTGACACGCCCTACGGATGCGGTGTTCAATTTGAGAAATGAGTATGGATTGGAGATTAGTTACCAGGTGGCATGGTTGGGTGTCGAGAAAGTGAGGGGTGAAGTGTATGGGGATCACGCTATGTCATTCAACCAACTCAGGTGGTACAACGATTCTGTTATGAAAAAAAACCCAAACAGTTACTTTAACCTTGACTTCGAACAGAATATCGGGAGGTTTGTTAGGTATTTCATTCATTCCGTGCGTGTATAGATGGATTCAAGCATTGTCGGCCTTTGTTGTTTTTGGATGAAATGTTTTTGAAAGGCAGGTTCAAAGGTAATTTGCTTGCCGCTATTGTGAAAGATGGCAATCAAGGTAATTTCACGGTATCGATATGTTTCAAAAATAAAATTGCTAAAATAAATTTACCCATACTATTTTTTCCATTAATCAGGTTGGCATGGAATTGACACCATTGTTGGTATTGGGAAACATATTCACATGGTCATTCATTGTTTTTTTAAATTTGTAATATATGACATTAGACATTGCACAACTTTTTATTGATATGTAACTTCCCTGTCAACAACATTTGAACGTGGGGGTTTCATGTGTCTCATGCTTTGTATGTAGGATTATTTCCTGTGGCGTTTGTGGTGGTTGATTCCGAAAATGCAGCCAATTGGGAATGGTTTCTTCGGAATTTGAAACAAGTTATTGGTGGGGACCATACTCTGACATTCATATCTGACCGTCACGCTGGCTTATTGTAGTCTATGTTAAACATATTTCCATCAGCACATCACGCATATTGTTTGTTGCATCTCCAAATGAATCTACGAGACCGTTTGAAATATGTTAATGCGACCCACAAAATCGGGTTGATGCGCAAATTGCGGGAATGTGCCTATGCGTCCACTGTTGATTGTTTCATTGAGAAAATGGATGTTTTGAAGAAGTGCAGCCCGACTGTGATTGAAGGTTTTATGAAAGACTTGGACCCCAAACATTTGGCTAACGCGTATTTCAGGTAATACACATTTCCGGCTAATGGGGTACAATAGTGCACTGTTGCTTTTTTGGATTTATGTTTTCGTGCTTGGCATGTTTACCCATCGATTTCAGTTATTTTCCAGGGGGCAGCGGTACGGTGAAATGTGTTCAAACGCTACCGAGTCCTTCAACAATTGGGTCAGTGGGGCATGCCATCTTCCTATTACTCGCCTAGTAGATATGATTCGGGTTCAAATAATGGAGCAGATGGTAGGCCGTAGAGTTAAAAGCATGACATGGCTCGGCATATTATGCCCAAAAATGGAGAAGAAATTGGTGGCGGCGTATAACGATAGCAGGCCATGGTGTGTTAGTCAGGCTAATGACGATGTGTACGAGGTTCACTCCCACCCGTCGGTGTTGGTTGATATGGCTACACGGAAGTGTTCTTGTTTTCAGTGGCAGATAAATAGGTTCCCGTGTTCCCACGCAATTGTGGCATTCCGTAATAGCGGGAGGAACATATATGATTCCCTAGATCGTGCATTCCACATTGAAACGTACCGGTCTTCATACAACGGAATGATATATCCTATCCCAACAGTGGACAAGCCGACTGGTACCCTAGCTGAATATATGATAGCTCCGCTGACAGTGAAGCATCCTCCGGGTAGGCCCAAATGGAAGAGGATTCCATCAAAAGGTGAGATAGTTCAATGTATTTGTTGTGGAAAATTAGGAAATCACAATAGGAAGACATGCAAAGAGCTGATGTAGGGAGATTAATATGCTGTGTGATTAAATATTTTCCACAACGGGATTTTTTTTTTGGACAGCCGCATTTGTTTGTTTTTAAGTTTTGTTAAGTGTTTTAAATTGGCAAACCATTTTACTGTTTCACAGTTTTAATAAATGTGCTACTCCAATTTGATGACTAACATGGTGTTGCCTAACATTGACGCTCGTTTTTTGTACCGTCAAGTGGTGTGTTACATTTTCTTTATGTGTTATGTGTCCACATCGTACCAAACATTAACCCAAAACCCACTACTTCAAGTGATATGTTTTACAGACATTCCAATCACAATGAATAACTAAACAATCCCAGGGTTATTACGTGAAGTAAAAAACATGTACGGTTCCAAGCCAATAGGGACAATATAATGTGGGATAACCAGGTTGTCTCTATGCCAACAACGCTATTTACATGCAGCATCAACAATTACTTGCAGCTTAATCCATGGTCTTTTATTCACATTAAATATAATCACAGATCAATACTCAACAAACACACTGCCTTCACAGTATTTTATCATTTAGTGTCCAATTTCAAATAGTCCACACCATATTCACCTTTATGCTGCCTACAAACACTACAAGAAATAACAGTTTTGCCGACCAAAATATTAGTTGCCAAAGGTCGCATTTTTAGTCACTGATACCATTTAGCGACTAATTTTTTTTGTTGCCAATTTAGTCGCCTAAACCCTGTCGGCGATTGTTTTAGTGACTAAACTTGTGTTTGGTCGCTGAAAGTGAAATATTTGGCTACTATTTTTTTTTAGTCGGCAATGTTATCTTTTGGCCACTAAGAAAGTAGTCGCTGAAAAGGTAATTTTTAGCTACTAAATTTTAGTTGATCGGCAAAATTAAATGTTTTGGTTACTAAATTATTGGTCGCCAAACGTCAACGTTTGGCTACTAAAGTTGGGTTAGTTGGCAAAGGTAATATTTTTGGCGACCAAAATATTAGTCGCCAAAAGTTATAACAAAACTAATTTGAACTACTTAGAGACTAAAGTTTTAGCCCCGTATTTAGTCTCCAATTGAACTATTTGCCGACCATGTAATTTAGTCTCCAAAGGCTACCAACTTTTATTCATTTTGCTACTACATTATTAGTGGCCAAAACATTTGAAAATAGTTTTTGGCTACCAAAATAGTTAATAGCCAAATACTATATTACAAATAAATTTATTTATTTATTTATTTATTTTTAAATTTCTAAACCACCTGTATCCATTATTAATACAACCTATACAATGTATAAACAATAAAATCCATCAATACTAAATGGACTGTGATTGAGACCCCCTCAATCACTAACCCCCACCACTCCCCCCCCACACATGGCGGGTGGTGATTGGAGGAGAAGGAAGGAAAAAAAAAGAAAAAAAAAATTGGCCCATCAGGAAAGAGAGGGGGGTCAAAGGGGGTGGGGGGAAAGGGGGTCTTGATCAATTTTCATACTAAATAAATATTATCAACCATTCGACAACGTACAAGCAAAAAATTCAATTCCATTCAACATATGTAATACAAATTCCATACGACCCAAGTATATTCCAACCTCAATAATTTAAAAATATACATAATAGAGGAAATCTGTACCACACCAAAAAACTAATATTGAAATTTGTATAACCTGTATCCATTGTTAGTATAACTTGTACCTTGTATAAACAATATAATCCATCAACGCTAAATATATTATCAACCATTCAACCATTCAACCATTCAACAACGTGCACACATACACTTCCAACCATCCAAAAAATTAATATTGAACGTCCAATTCTATATATAATACAAATTCCATACGAACCAAGTTTAATCCAACGTCAATAATTTAATTCCATACATAATACAGGAATAACCAAATTAATTAACAAAAAGGACATGTACCACAACAAAAATTTAATCTGTACTGCCCCAAAACTATTTTATACCACATGCTATGCTAATTTCTACCATGCCAAATTAGCTGATATTTACCACACAAAAAAAGTAATTTGTACGAACCACTATATATATGGATAGAGGTATGAAAACAATGCCCTCCTATACTTGTCAAAACAAAATCATATCTACATTTGAGTGTCCAAAACCAACTGCAAAAAAAAAAAAAAATTTCATTAGTTTGGTGCCTATAGAGGCACTTCTGGACGACATATAGCAACTGTATTAATTTCAAACATTAAAAGACAAGGAGAGTAATAGCTATTAAATAATGAAAGACACCCAAACACGGACCGGTAGACGAGCATCGATTCTATGAATTAATGCCAAAAGTTATGTTTATGGCAATTAAAAGGGCCACAGTCAACAAAAACACTAAACAATTTACCAAAAATATTGTTCAACATAAACTAATAAGGAAAGAGTTAAACAAAGTATAGTTTAAGATGGTATAACCAAAATAGTTACCCACGACATGGGCATTTCATGTTCTACCACATAAACACATTGTCGCCCCCAAAACACTTTTTTCATGACATTTTCACCTCTAACTCCCAACATAGGTGTCCTATTTATGTACCGTCTATCCCTACATGTCACTTTTGGCATCGGGAAGCTTCTTGTTACATAAAAATAGTGGTTCGGGGGCTGTTTTGCATTTTCGCCCCCCAAAGTCTTTTTCTGACTAAATTTATGACATTTTCAACTCTAACTCCCAACGTATGTGTCCTATTTACATACCGTCTGTCCCTACATGTCACATTTGTTATCGGGAAGCTTCCCGTTATGTAAAAATAGTGGTTCAGGGGCTGTCCCTACTGTTTTGCATTTTCGCCCCCCGAACCCCTTTTTTCAACTAAATTAATGACATTTTCAACTCTATCTCCCAGCGTAGGTGTCCTATTCCTATTTACATACCGTCTGTCCCTACATGTCACATTTGGCACCGGGAAGCTTCCCGTTACATTAAAACAGTGGTTCGGGGGTTGTTTTGCATTTTCGCCCCCCGAACCCCTTTTTCTGACTAAATTTGTGACATTTTCAACTCTAACTCTTAACGTATGTGTCCTATTTACGTACTGTCTATCCCTACATGTCACATTTGTCACCGGGAAGCTTCCCGTTACGCAAAATAGTGGTTCGGGGGCTGTTTTCTATTTTCGCCCCCTGAATCGCTTTTGTTCGCTTAAATTTATGACATTTTCAACTCTAACTCCTATTCCTATTTACATACCGTCTGTCCCTACATGTCACATTTGGCACCGGGAAGCTTCCCGTTACATTAAAACAGTGGTTCGGGGGTTGTTTTTCATTTTCGCCCCCCGAACCCCTTTTTCCGACTAAATTTGTGACATTTTCAACTCTAACTCTCAACGTATGTGTCCTATTTACGTACTGTCTATCCCTACATGTCACATTTGTCACCGGGAAGCTTCCCGTTACGCAAAAATAGTGGTTCGGGGGTTGTTTTCTATTTTCGCCCCCTGAACCGCTTTTGTTCGCTTAAATTTATGACATTTTCAACTCTAACTCCCAACGTATGTGTCCTATTTACGTACCGTCTATCCCTACATGTGACATTTGTTACCGGGAAGGTTCCCGTTACGTTAAAATAGTGGTTCGGGGGCTGTTTTTCATTTTCGCCCCCTGAACCCCTTTTTTCGACTAAATTAATGACATTTTCAATTTTAACTCCCAACGTAGGTGTCCTATTTATGTACTGTCTGTCCCTACATGTCACATTTGGCACCGGGAAGCTTCTCGTTATGTAAAAACAGTGGTTCGGGGGCTGTTTTCCATTTTCACCCCCCGAAACCCTTTTTTCGACTAAATTTATGACATTTTCAACTCTAACTCCCAACGTAGGTGTCCTATTTACGTACCATCTGTCCCTACATGTCACATTTGGCACCGGGAAGCTTCTTGTTATGTTAAAATAGTGGTTCGGGAGGTGTTTTGCATTTTCGCCCTCCGAACCCCATTTTACGACTAAATTAATGACATTTTCAACTCTAACTCACAACGTATGTGTCCTATTTACGTACCATCTGTCCCTACATGTCACATTTGTCACCGGGAAGCTTCCTGATACGTAAAAATAGTAGTTCGGGGGACTGTTTTGCATATTCGCCCCCCAAACCCCTTTTTCGATTAGATTAATGACATTTTCAACTCTAACTCCCAATGTAAGTGTCCTATTTACGTACCGTCTGTCCCTACATGTCACATTTGGCACCAGGAAGCTTCCCGTTACGAAAAAATAGTGCTCGGGGGCAGTTTTGCTTATTCGCCCCCCGAACCCCTTTTTTGACTAGATTAATGACATTTTCAACTCTAACTCCCAATGTAAGTGTCTTATTTACGTACCGTCTGTCCTTACATGTCACATTTGGCACCGGGAAGCTTCCCGTTACGTTAAAGCAGTGGTTCAGGGGCTGTTTTACATTTTCGCCCTCCGAACCCCTTTTTACGACTAAATTAGTATTACATTTTCAACTCTAACTCACAACGTATGTGTCCTATTTACGCACCGTCTATCCTTACATGTCACATTTGTCACCGGGAAACTTCCCGTTACGTTAAAACAGTAGTTCGGGGGCTGTTTTGCATTTTTGCCCCTTGAAGCAATTAGATCAAATCCACCACTGCTACTGCTGCTGCTTGCAGCCCCTTGGTAGCCCAAGTACACCAAGACAAAGACACCTACTGTTTCCCGACACTCGAAGGAATAAAAAAAAACATGCTAACCATAAGACAAAGCCAATCACGATTTTGAAAGCATCATGTATTATTTTCGGATAGCCTTGAGCATTTGAGTAAAAATTTTGAACATGATTAGATGTCAATTGATAAATGTATGAATTAATAAAAACTCAAATCTCCTAAACTACCAAATGTTATAGCACATTCTCTAACAATGACAGATACAAGTGAGCAATCAGATCAGTGCACCACTGGATGTTACATGAAGGCACACAATCTATATAATTCAAATTACCGTGTAATATTATCACATTTCTACATTATGTATGATTGAAGGCACAAAATCTATATATTTTAAAGAACTATGTAATATTATCACATTTCGACATTATGTAATGATTGAATTAATATTCAAAATATCACTGTTGAAAACAACATGCTACTTTAAACGAAACATGAAATTCACTATGTTTTTTTAACATTTTGCTACTATGGTTAATCTTAATCAAACTCTAGTAAATATGTAAAATAGAATTTCACTGCTAAGAAAACTCAATACCAAACTCTAGTAACTACACAAGAAATCAATTACAGAAATAACATTCGCATTTTAGTGCATATTTCAGTCAGTCCTAATGATAGGTCTTATTTTTTCCCTCATAATCTACCTTAACTAAAAGCAGTTCTCATAGTGTCTATTTCGTATTCATTTACAGTGGCCTCTAACAAGACTAAACTTTGCACCAAAAAAGGAGGCAACATTCTACAAACTAGGAATGTTGTTAGCTAATAGAAATCTAGGAATGAGTATAAAGAATCAGGTCAGAAACTTAAAAACAAAAGTTAAAGCGAACATATTTAAACAACTCCCATTGAATTTGTGAGGCAGACTAACTCCCAAATTGATGACATTTTCAACTCTTAAAGCGAACATATCTAAAGAAAGTAAGTGTGACATTAATGAAATTGTTCTTACCAAAAAGCAAACGTCGGATGCCTAACTTAGATTCCCAAGAGTTGTGACAGTTTGGCAATTACGTTATTAAGATGCTCGACCTTTGTATTTGTCTCCTCCCTTGCTTTTTGTCCCTCCTCCTGCTCTTTCAACATCTCATTGGCTAATTGAATGCGCTCCTCTCGCTTTTTCAACATCTCATTGTAATATCTCTCGTGCTCCTCTTACTCTTTCATTAACTCGTCATGATCTTTTTGTCGCTCCTCAGGAAGTGCCTCCACCTCAGCTCGCATTGCCTCCATGTCTTTATCGTGTGCTCGTGATGCAGCTATGGTAGAGGGTTGTGGGCCACTCCCAAATCCAAGCAAGTACCTTTTCTTCTGTCCAAGCACTTGCCTTGAAAGCTCCTCCTGTGTCAATGGCATCCCCGACTCGATGGCAGTTGCTTGTACATTGACCATCTCTTGCTGTCATTGCAAATAAATAAGACAAAGAAAGGTAACTAACATATGTGTATTATTGGGTACCAAGTAAAGTCATATTGAATACAATTATTTCATTGTTACATACTTACATGCAGCTCACCGCATTTCGGATGGATCCAGTCATTCGTTTTCTTGGAAGTGTGGCTATCCTCATAGAACTCAAGAGAATCCAACTCCCCAGTTTTTGCTACCTGTTAACACATCAACATATAAAACAATGACACTTTAATAATAAAAGAGTTTTTGCAGACAGATTTCGAATTCAAACAGAGTATCATTAACAGATTTTTTCAGACAAATTTTTTGCAGATTTTTTCAAACAGAGTATCATTAACAGATTTTTGCAAACAGATTTTTACAGATTTTTTCAAACAGATTTTGTCAAACAAAATTCAAATAGATTTTGTCAGACAGATTTTTGTAGACAGATTTCGAATTCAAATAGAGATAATTAACCGATTTGTAGTTTAGACAAATTTTGAATTCAAACATGTGGCAAGGGTATCATTAACAGATTTTTTTCAGACAGATTGTTTCTAGACAGTAGATGTTTAATAACAGAGTTTTTGCAGCCAGATTTGTAGACAGTTTCTGCAGACAGATTTGTAGACAAAGTT
The DNA here is from genome assembly GCF_055761805.1 of Camellia sinensis. Classification (NCBI taxonomy): domain Eukaryota; kingdom Viridiplantae; phylum Streptophyta; class Magnoliopsida; order Ericales; family Theaceae; genus Camellia; species Camellia sinensis. The sequence goes on from NC_138965.1 coordinate 94,061,305, forward strand.
TTTGCAGACAGCAACAACCTGTGGTGTTGAAAACATAACTATTTTACTTAAATGTCTGAAAATGTTATATATTTATACATTTCATGTAACGGTTATTTGTCCATAGTGTTATTTTAATGAGCACACAATCCCATTTTTTTTGTGATAATACAACTACTTAGAAAGAGAAAAAAAAGCATGAAATGGAAACATAGCTCTTCTTCTTTTGCTTTATAGTTTAATAACAGTACTAATAGACTCCAAATGCCCCTAAAAATCACAACATAACATTTTCCTATCCAAACAACATATAATGGATTTAATTTTAAATAAAATAAATCTCACCATAGCAGCCATTACGATAGGAAATGAGCGAGACCCATTGGTATGATTGTACGACAATTGACTCCTATTACTCTTGCCAGCTTTTGACCGTTTCTAAAAATAAGACAAGCAGATAAACAATTTTTTGGTAAATATTAAGGCATATCACATTTTGGCATAGATGTATGTACTCTTTCTAGTCTATTATTTTACCTGGTGAGATGCATCTTGCCATGCCACATCGATTAAATGCTTTCAATCATCTAAACTCACCCCTAGGGGCGGATGAGCATAGATCTCATCACTTGGAAGTCCCTTTAACAGTTCGAATTCTTGCTTCAAGGTGTACCTCCAATCTTTGTACAACCCATATGCCTTCTTATTCACAATCTGTTGTGCTTGTAAGTCATTGTGGAAATCATCTCCAATTTCAAACTTGTCCTACAAGCATAACAAATGGAAATTACAATCATCAAATAAAAATCTTTCTTATAAGTGTACATAATACAATTACATCTTGTGGACAAGTAATATCAATTACAAGAACAGCTTGGATGACGGCAGATTTTGTAGTCTCATCAAGATCCAGCCACGACTTGACATCTTTCACAGGGCACAAGCTCCTAATTTGAATTCCTAACTCGTTAGTTGTTGGAGTGGCATACTTGCCAGTCATTGCATTCAACCCATGATCAATGTGAACATAACATTTTCCCCCTTTCTTGGCTCTAATTATTTTTTGTATTCCTTTGCCAAATGTCGGTCCGCGTACACGTGTGGGCTTCGAAGTCCCTGTTAACAAAATAAGAATACAAAAATTGTAAATAATGGCAAGTGATAATTGACAAATTTGATACGCTTTGATCTTACCTACGCCACTCGGCTGCGTTTCGGATGGGGCTTGTGTCTCATCAGAATCAACCAATGGTCGACAAGTGGCATGATGAGATGGTCCCACATTTGATCGTACGGGGACAACAGGAGATGGACTGACCATTGATCCTAAAGGAATAGCAGCCGGCGAGTCTGTTATTGTGCCCGTGAGTGTCTTTTTCCGAAGCCGACCAGTCTTTAAGCCAGGAACCATTTTTCAAACTGCAATAACACAAGTTAACTCTATAAAGCATGATATACATGAAATAAAATACATGATAAAGCATGAAAAACATGAAATAAATTAGACAAAAATAAATTAGAAAGCATGAAATAACTCAACTAATACATGCTTAATTACATTATAAAGCATGATATATATGAACTAAATTAGACAAAAACAATAAAAATAAATAAAAATTTGTCACAGAAAACTTTCAGTGGGACTTACTTTTAAAAATAAATTTGAACCACACAATCATTTTCCACGTTGGGTTTTTATGTGAGTAGTATTACTGGCCTATCATATTCTATTCTATATGAAGAGAGATACTTTAAGGATTGACTTACAAACCTATCATGTCTTGCAATTGTTGGTCATGACACCACTCAAAAAAAAAAAAAAAAAAAAAATTACAATTTTGTTGGTCATGACAATAGTTTGCTTAGATGATTTCTTTCTTCTTACTAAATTATGGAAAGTATAGACAAAGAAAATAGAAAACATATGTGATATGAAAGATTATGTTACACAGTATTTTCTGTTCTTTTTCTTAATGTATGTTTAATTATTGAATTAAATGAAAATTTTGAGACACGTAAATCTCAAGACATGATTTAATAATTTGGAATATATTAAAACAAATGAACATATGAATTTCAGGACATAAAATCCCATACTGCCTAAACTCAATTTTAGCGATATTTAACAAGTGCATTTCAACCCCATAACATATTAATTAAGTTAAATCTAGACCTTCAATTATACAGGGGATAAGACTTCCATTATGATCTCATGGCAACGCTGATGATATGATAAATCATTTTTTCAAAAAAAAAAAAAAAAAATTCTAAAAAACTTCGTCAGTCCTAGGCCCCATAAAATCATAGTCAATTAAACAAAATCATTAAATTCATATTTCAATGATAAAATTCAAACTTTCTTAGCTTGTCATTAGGTCGAAAATTAGTACATAGGCAATCCAAGCTCTCATCTAGCAGTGGTTAATACCTACCTATTTATTTATTTATATACCAACTCTCTCAAACAAAACAATTGGGAAAAAAAAATGAAAAGAAATGATTCAAATGAACAAGAAGAGAGAGATACCATAGAATATACCTATAATTGTGGACTTTCGTTTTCTTAAAATACTCTTACAATCTTATGAAGGATAAGGTTGTTCTTGACCCTTAAATTGTGGGCAACAGAGTTCCAACTGATATGATCACCAAGTCAAATGACTGTCCCACATTATTGACAACTAAGATTCATGGTAAGTATAAACCAACTGAGATTTATGACAAGTATTAACCATAGCATATGCATATGTTCCTCATTACCTAGCTTGTAACTAAACAGCCTTTTATACTGCTACTATCTTACAAACTTCTTAATGAATCTCCGGGTATCCAGCTTCTGAAGTCTAGTAAGACTGAAATGTGATCAGCTAAAACCTAACTCAGAAAAGCAAACTAAATGGCAATGACTCTAACAATGGTGGAAAATGAGTTCACATCAAGGATTCCTGTAGACAAATAATTAATTATTGATTGGCTATATCTAATATATAAGCAGGATTTTACATCCCAAACACCTAAACCTGAACCATCATATCTTTCTTCAACAAATAATTAGAATTATTCATGCAAGACCATATAGAACCCAATCATATGTTCAACTGTAGTTCTACCATGATGCAAATACTTGTCAAGAGTTTCATTCAGATACACATCAGAATTTGATGCAGGACAACTTTTAGAAAGTAAAAATCAAGCTGCCTACCATTGGTTTTATGGAGGGTTAGGGTGGCGAAAAGCTAGTAATTAGGGAAAAAGAAAGTTTATAGCGATTGTAGACAAACAAGTGCAAGATTTTGATTGATTGCCAACATGGCAAATTACTGGATTTTTAGAAAAAGTGGTGCAGGAAGGTCTAGGCACCAATGATTTTATGGGATTTTGGTGTCAATTCAAAGGCCGAAGGGTAGGTAAAGGATTGGGAATTGTTTAGGCTGACATCAGTGGTGCTTGAAAGCTGAAAAGGAGATGGTTCCTCGGCCGTGAACACCTAGAACAACAAAGTTATTCTTGTTTGGAGAACAAGAAAAAGAAGAAAAACAAACCAAACTAACCTAAACTTTGTCTCCCACTTTAGTGGGGTCGGCTAGAAGAATCCTTTTTCACTATTCTACTTTGTCAAGGACTAAATGCTAGAAGAAAGAGAAGAAGAGAGGAAAAAAACATGCATACACTTGCAAGTATTACGCAAAAGCTCGCTAATACAATACTGAATTCTCAAGCTTCAACTTTCACTGACAAGGAAGATTATATGCACATATATAGGCTGCTGCTCCTAATTGTAATAGTAGTAAGGCTTCAGTTCAGGAAACCAATACACTTTCAACTCTTTAGTAAAAATGAAATATCCTAGATTTAGTGTTGACCACAGATTATACCCAAAAGAACATAACTAAATAAAATAGTATTCCCTGTTGTTGACCAATTCTAGAGTTCGAGTCCAATAAACTAGAAATTACCACAATACCTTGACTATGAAAACATAAGAAAATGAAAAGCAACCAGTAGTAAACTGACTCTAATTTAGGAAACACACCATGGACATCTTTCTTCAGACAAGAAAGTCATTTTGTAAACTGTGGGCCCCATAGGCTTTGTTTTAGGTTTCCAAAGTTTTCCTATATTGTCTAACCAAACAATAGCTGCCAAATCAAGTTTAAGGATTTGGTAAAACGAGGATGATAATCATTCAACTAGTTCTTGTCCATGTTTTATTGATGGAATTATAAAACATGGCAACTATTGAACTTGTAGTCAACAGAACCATTGGTTTCATCTAAGGAAAGCTAAAGGTGAAAATTCACCTTTCAGATTGGTTATTACCAAAATTTGAATTTACAGATAATCGTAACTACTGTTGTTTCTATCAGATATGATATTTTTAAAACTCCCTCATTTATTTGAAATGACTTTATTCCAACAACTTCGGTTGTCATTCATTTCTATGTAAATCACTCCTGAAAAAGCCTCATAGAATAGAAAATGCTATAGACAAGCATCTCTCCATGACAAACACAGAAGACATGTCATTTTTTTTTCCTTTCAAATGTGTTAGGTTTTATTTTTGGCAATCCCGTTTGACAAAACTCCTTTCAGTTGTATTTATTTTCACACTTTTATTTCAGTGAGGCTTTGAGTTGTTAGATGCGAATCCAACCCGAATCAAGCCTTTCAGAGAAGTTTGTGATGCTAATGCTTTCAAGATTGCCACTTCGCTGATTATGACGAGGATTGAGCTGCCCGGTCAGCTCGCGGGGGTCCAGGGGGCAACGCCCCTTGGCGGGTCCGGGGCAGCGCCACGGCGGGGTCGAGGGGCAGCGCCCCTGAAGCAAAATGCAAAAATGCATTCAAAATTGCCTGACCGCTCGAGCAGACATACCCGCGCTCGAGCGGAGAATTCCTAGTTCCAGCAGTTTTGGTCGCCTGTAAAAGTACTGAGATGTGTAATTTTGCGCTCGAGCGGGTTCTCTAGCGCTTGAGCGGACCTCTGTTATATCACGCGCATATTTTGCTGAAGCTGCTCGAGCGGGCTGTTGGGCGCTCGAGCGGAGATCGCGGGACAGATTCTATAAATTCGCGTGTTGGGTTAGATTTTAGGATAACGACTCCAGATCTTCTTTTTGGTTTCTAGGGTTTATATCTGGGGATACTTTGTGAGTTTTCTTTGATGTTTTGATTGAGTATTCAACTCATGTTCTAAAGAGTATACATCAAAGGTTTTGTTTGTTCTACAAGTTCTACAAAAGAGAGAGTTGTTCTTCGGTGGATTCTGAAGAATTCGAGCCTGAAGCTTTGGTGGATTCCGGGGTGGCTCATCGTAAAGACAATTCCGAGGTGAAGACGGGTTGGAAGAGGCACATAGAGGTTGGTTCAATTAGGCGTGGATTCGCTAGGTAATTGAGAGTATACCTGTGTAATTCCTTTAAATCTTCTTAGTGGATTGTTTTGTGGCTGTTGCCCGTGGTTTTTTGATTACAGTTGGAGGTGTCCAATTGTGGTTTTTTCCACGTAAAATCGTTGTGTCTCTTTGTCTTGATTGTTTGATTGGGATTGTTATATTCTGCTTAAAATTGATACATAATCACAAATCAACATCTAGGGGATTTCTAGATTTTTCAATTGGTATCAGAGCAGGTCGTTCTATTTTTTTTTTAAAAAAAATATTCTTTTAGAACGAGATCTTGTTTGATTTGTGATAATGGATACAATTTGTGAAGGAAATTCTATGGTTCGACCACCCCTACTTGACGGATCCAATTATTCTTTTTGGAAAGCCCGGATGAGATCTTTTTTAAAATCTATCGATGAAAAAGTTTGGCAATCCGTCATGAATGGGTGGACTGAACCAACAATTACCGTTGATAGAGTTACAATCCCCAAACCAATTGATAAGTGGGACACAATTGATTACCAAAATAGTAGCTGGAATAGTAAAGCCATCAATTCTTTCTTTTGCGCTGTCACACCTGAAGAATTTAGTCGTATTTGTAATTGTGGAGTCGCAAAAGAGGCTTGGGATATCTTACAAACTATTCATGAGGACACTCCTTCTGTAAAACACTCAAAACTTCAAAGGCTCACGTCTAGTTTCGAAAACCTTTCAATGAAAGATAGTGAGACCTTTGATGAATTTTATGCGAAATTGAGTGACATTGTAAATTCCAGCTTCAATTTAGGTGAAAAAATTCCAGAATCCAAAGTTGTGGGAAAAATTTTGAGATCCTTGCCCGATCGATTCCAACCAAAAGTTACGGCTATTGAGGAGGCTCAAGATGTTGACAACCTCAAGTTGGATCAGTTGGTTGGAAATCTCCAAACTTATGAAGCACAAAGGAATTTCAAAAAGAAACAAAAAGATACTAGTGCTTATGGTAGTGCTTATAAAGTGGTAGAGGATTTTGATGAGGATTATGAGATAGATTCCAAGATTACAGCTGCTTTTGTTAAACAATTTAAAAAAATCTTTTTTGAAAAAGAATCCTAATATTTTGGAATCTACTCATTCTCATAAATCTAAAGGCAAAGATAAACTCAAAATTAATTCTATAGCCAAGAAGGAGAAAGGAAAGATACAAGGAAACTCTGAAAGACTCTAATGCTATGAATGCCAAGGATTTGGCCACTTTGCTCAAGAATGCCCCACTCGGTTGAGGAAGAAGAAAGCCCTCGCTATCACTTGGGATGATGAATCAGAATCTGATAAAGATGAAAGTGACAATGAAGATCAAGGTGAAGAGGGTCATAAACAATTTCTTGCTTTCATGGCGGCTTCCGAAGCTGAAGGACAAACAGATTCTCCGAAGATGTCAGTTGAGAATATCACTGATGATGAATCCTCGGAGAGTGATCATGAAGAGCTTGAGCAAGCTTATGAAAAGTTGTATAAGGAATCTCTTAACTTATTCAAATTGAATGACAAACTCACAAAGAAACTCAAAGCATGTGAAAGTGAGAATGTCAAACTTAAGGAGGAGATTTCCGAGGCCAGGATTAATGCCATCAAGGTAGCTGATGATCGACAAGTTCTTTGTGCAAAACTGTTGACTTGTGAGACAGAGAGGAATGAGCTGCTGCAAACCCATGTCATGTATGAAGAAAAGATTGAATCTCTCGAGATGTCACAAGTCGCTTTGGAAGAACTAATGATCAAGAAAGAGCAAGAGCTCAAGTGTGCTATGGCTACCATTGGTCTTTGGAACAAAGGATCAAAGACTTTGGAGGATATCATTGGGTCTCAACAAATAATTTGTGACAAGAGTGGCATTGGCTTTGGTGGTAAGAGAGAGCAAAAGCAGAGTGCTTCAACATCTCATGATACAAGAACTCAAGGAAAGAGAGAACAAAAAATTCAACATAAGGATGGACTTCTCAAACTTCCTAGAGTTGGTAAGGTAAAAGAAAAGAAGGTACACTCTGGACACCCTGTTTTTGTTTGTCATCATTGTAGTTTGCATGGTCATATTCGCCCTTATTGTTATAAGTTGCATGGGAGAGTGTCTCAAAAGGGTAGAAATTCGAATACTTTTTGGGTTAGGAGACAACCTCACATGTCCAGGCAGAATACCAAGATTTATGAGGGTGTTCACAATGCCACAACATTTACCAAGACCGCTAGACCTAATTTTGTTAAGATAAAAAAGATTTGGGTGAGAAAACTTGACTTGTGTTAATTTTTTATTTGGTTTAGTTTTTGGGTTTCTGTGTTTTTTTTTGTGAGAAAAAAAAATGTGTGCATGTTCGGTTTTTGTCTTGCTTTGTTTAATAATAATAAAAAAAAAATATGTGTGCTTGTTCATTTTTTTGTCTTGTTTTTGTTTTGAAAAAAAAAAGAAAAAAAAAAATCCCAAAAAGATTTTCTTAGTATGGTTTTGCAAGCTTGAAATTTTTGAGTGGTCCTTGGTGCATATTGGATTTGATGAGAATATCCATTACATGTTAATATATATGTGTTTTCTGTGGTCATTACTCGTTTTGGAGTGTGTGTTTTTGATTAGTATGTCTCATTCTGTACACACTCTTGGATTAGCAAATTTTGGAGTCTTCCGCCTTAGTGATTATTTTTTCTGTATGGACTTCTGTCATTGATCTTTTGCGTTTCTAGAGGAATTGACCTATACTAGCATATCATGGGTGATGTTGAGTCTCTTAACCATTTTCCATCTTTTTGCACCTCCATGGCTTTCCCCTTAATTCTTTGCAGTCTAGCCATGAGGAAAAGGCTACCTCAGAGTCACCAACTAGGCCATCCTTATTATATCCATGCTTCTCTGGTTCGGTTTCCATACTCTTGAGCGTGTCAGCCACCAATGATTGTGCAAAAGAAAAAGAAAAAGAAAAAGAAAAAGAAAAAGAAAGAGAAGAAGACAAAATATGCAAAAGAAAGAAAAAAATGTGCAAAAGAAAAAAAAAAAAAAAAGATTCATTGATTGAGGGGGAGCCTCCGCCTTTACTCACCAAATACCCATTGATTCCTAGTGGTTTGACTTTCCTTTGTCGTGCTTAAGATTCTCTTGTCGGAGGTCCGGCTTTCATATCACTACTAGGATTGAATCTAGTATTTGTCGAACTCCAAGAGTCACACACACACTTTTATCATGGGATCTATGCTTTTCATATAATGCATCACTTTCTTTCATGAGAAATCTTCGACAGACTGTGCACATTGTGTTTTCTTGTAATGGTGCTTCTTGGATAATCTTATGTGTTTTAAGGTACTAATATGAAATTCCTTGCTTGCCCCACCATATTGTTTTTGTTGTTTTTTTCTTCTTGTTCACTGTTTTTAGTGTCTGTGGTTGCTTTTAGTGAGGGGGAGTTTGGTTCATCTTGATTTGGGTTGGTAAGGGAGTTTGGTTTATCGTTGCAAGAGTTTGTTAGCATGAACACTTTGATTTGTTTGGTAAGGGTAATTGGCGATAGTATGTTTTGCATGTTGCTCTGCACTGTTGGCCCTTCTTGTATGTTCCTGATATTTACATCGTCATATCATTACTTGTGTGGTTTATGATCTTGTTTTTGTTGATTGAGAGTTGTTTTTCATGAGTCTTAGTTTTTATGTATTCATGTTTTTCATCTCATGTTTTAAAATAATCATGTCATATGTCTCTTGCTTTTTCATATATTCTTGTGGGACTAATAGTTGTTTTGGAGATTGTGGCACTAATAAATGTTTTGCAGATCATGACCTTGAGAAAGAGGTTGGCTTTTGTTGGCTGTAATGGGTTGGGGTGTTTAGGATTTTATTTGTTAGATGTGTTTTGTCACGGCATTGCCAAAGGGGGAGATTGTTAGGTTTTATTTTTGGCAATCCCGTTTGACAAAACTCCTTTCAGTTGTATTTATTTTCGCACTTTTATCTCAGTGAGGCTATGAGTTGTTAGATGCGAATCCAACCCAAATCAAGCCTTTCAGAGAAGTTTGTGATGCTAATGCTTTCAAGATTGCCACTTCGCTAATTATGACGGGGATCGAGCTGCCCGGTCAGCTCGCAGGGGTCGAGGGGGTAGCGCCCTTTGGCGGGTTCGGGGCAGCGCCACGGCAGGGTCGAGGGGTAGCGCCCCCGAAGCAAAATGCAAAAATGCATTCAAAATTGCCTGTCCGCTCGAGCGGACATACCCGCGCTCGAGCGGAGAATTCCTGGTTCCAGCAGTTTTGGTCGCCTGTAAAAGTACTGAGATGTGTAATTTTGCGCTCGAGCGGGTTCTCTAGCGCTTGAGCGGACCTCTGTTATATCACGCGCATATTTTGCTGAAGCTGCTCGAGCGGGCTGTTGGGCGCTCGAGCGGAGATCGCGGGACAGATTCTATAAATTCGCGTGTTGGGTTAGATTTTAGGATAACGACTCCAGATCTTCTTTTTGGTTTCTAGGGTTTATATCTGGGGATACTTTGTGAGTTTTCTTTGATGTTTTGATTGAGTATTCAACTCATGTTCTAAAGAGTATACATCAAAGGTTTTGTTTGTTCTACAAGTTCTACAAAAGAGAGAGTTGTTCTTCGGTGGATTCTGAAGAGTTCGAGCCTGAAGCTTTGGTGGATTCCGGGGTGGCTCATCGTAAAGACAATTCCGAGGTGAAGACGGGTTGGAAGAGGCACATAGAGGTTGGTTCAATTAGGCGTGGATTCGCTAGGTAATTGAGAGTATACCTGTGTAATTCCTTTAAATCTTCTTAGTGGATTGTTTTGTGGCTGTTGCCCGTGGTTTTTTGATCACAGTTGGAGGTGTCCAATTGTGGTTTTTTCCACGTAAAATCGTTGTGTCTCTTTGTCTTGATTGTTTGATTGGGATTGTTATATTCTGCTTAAAATTGATACATAATCACAAATCAACATCTAGGGGATTTCTAGATTTTTCAAATTGTTTTAAGGGTTTTGGTTTACACACAGTCTTTTTTAATCAACCGCAAGAAAAATGTAAAGTCAAAATGGAGAAAAACTTTATTCACACAAAAAAATATTACGCAAGACATGTGTATTATGCTAAAGGAATAAAAGGAAACCTACAAATACACTTGACAACTTATGCACAACTTGAAACTTGTTTGTTATATCCAATCCAATTCTGGAAATTAATAATTCACACAAAAACAAAGAGAACCTGACACAGTTGTTCAACTGTAATTAATCTTTCCCAACAATCAGTTGTTCAACTGTATTAGAGGAATTTCTGTATCATAAAATTCGTAAATTACATCTGAATTCTTTCATCAACTAATTATGTCAGAAGGCATAACTACCAAGGCACCATATGGTATCAAATTTGTCTAAATGTTAAAGGATCATCCCATTTCCATTCCACCATTCCAAAGTTCGAGATTTTGGGACGATAAAACTTACCACAATGATGAGATGGCAACAGAACACACAAACTACAAAACTCTCACTCCCTATAAAGAATGTGCAACTACAAATGAATAAGCTAGGGTTTGGCCTAATAAAAATCTAGCTGGATGAAGTTTTATAGAATAAGCTAGGGTTTATGGGACCATATATTTTGGTTGAGAAAAAAGCCCCTCTTAAACAATATGTTCAAAAGCCAGAATAGTTTTTTTTTTATTGTACCATAAAGTTAATTTATTTCAATTTACTATTCAATTAAGAAAAAAACAAGTGGTTTACAAATCAATAAACTAATTTATTTGGAAACTCCAATAATTGCAATGGAAGCATAATAGAAGTTTCATGAGCATCAATTTTTCAAAAAAAAAAAAAAAAAACATGATCACTATATATCTGCAATGACGTATGCAAAATTCTGCTGGTGTAACTTTCGATAGTGCAAATTTGGTCTTATTTCACATGCTTTATCATCCCCTCAGTTTTTAAAAGATTTAATTCTCCCCACACCCCGAATACTGCTAGTGTCTTATATCTATGACATATTGACATTTACAAAGAGAGAGCCCCTATTTTATAATGAGTTTGATTTGCATTTGTGCACCAATTGAACATTCACATTGCTCTAATTATGGAATGAACTAAAGCATGATATACATCAAGATTCTACATCAACATCTGTATCAAAATCACTCTGTAGGTCATATTCTTCGTCTGGGTCGTCACCCTCCCTCATTAATCCATCTTCATCATCACAGATGAAGGCATCATCTGTAACACCCTTGGCTTCTACACCTCTGACAGATTGCAAAACTTCCATTGGAATAATTTCAGATTCAATATCATGTCGACGCAAAACCGCATCATCATCAATAGCCATAGCTAGTACAACCTCGGTGGTTTCTTCTTGTTGGAACACATCATCAGGTTATACGTCATCCATCTCTGGCACATCCCAAATTTCTCGATGTTGAAACTTTTCTACGACTCTCCAATTGGTTACCTAATTTGGTGTCATTAACATAGAATACTTGTTCAACTTGACTTGGTAATACAAATGAGTCATCTTTGTACCATCGACTTCTTACATCAATTGTTGTCAAATGTCTACACGCATAGTTCTGCTACTACCGGTGTTAAACCATTCACATTGGAACAATACAATCCGATGTCTAAAAAAATAGTTCATTTCCCACACTCTGCACAAGTATCCATAGAAGTGTATCAATTGGCCTTCATGCTCCCCTTCTACGACTAATCCACTATTCTGACTTTTACGACGGTTGTCACGGTCGATAGTATGAAAACGGACACCATTACAAATACATCCTGAATATGTGTTCACTAAGCCACTAGGACCATTGGCTAATGACCATTTCTCATTAATTGCTTCAGGGGAAACTTGGCTCCGCAATTCATTCATCTACATGAAGAACATGTGTCATGTTACAAGCATGCACAATATTAATGTAATGTACGATTGACTGTAGGATATGAGAATACTAGCTTACATGATCTTTGAACCATTTATGGAATTCTTTCCGTTGTCTGTTTTCGATGTCGAATGCACCGGCTCTTTGTTGTAACAAGTTCTTGTGCTCCCTAGTTACAAGAAATGCGATTCAAAAATATTTACTAAGATAGAGACTAATCAATTTACAACAAACACATTCTAAAACATTTGAAAGATTCATACTCTACATATTTTTCCACTTCTGTGCTATCGTGTAGGCCAAACCAATGAGCCATCTCGCGGTCAGCTACGGACACATCGGACGCCTCTTGTTATTAGACCAAAGGGACAGACATTTTGAGTGAATACCGGCAACCCTGGGCCACAGTCACCCATGTCATAATTCCTTTCTGGGCAGTTAAACAATGTTTCAACTCCATCCAAATACATTGAACAAAATGTTGTACATTCTTTAGAAATGTAAGCCTCGGCAATAGAACCTTCAGGATGAGCTTTGTTGGCCACAAACCCTTTTAGACGGCCAAGCAACCTAACAATCAAGCCGATGACAATGTTATACTGCAATCTTTATATCAGCAACAAAGCGTTAATTAAAATTTGACACTAATACAAGGGCTGAGCTAATACCTCTCAATTGGGTACATCCATCAATATTGCACTGGGCCTCTAAGCATAGCCTCTCAAGGCAAGTGAATTGCCAAGTGGACCATGACATCAAAAATAGCCGGCGGGAAAATCATCTCAAGCTTACAAAGTATGAGTACGATTTGTTCATCCAATTTCTCCAAATCTAAATGCCTCAATGTCTTTGAACACAACTGGTTGAAGAAATTTCCCAACTCAAAAAATGTCGTTCCAATTTCCTTATTAAGGTAGCCACGCATCCCATTTGGAAGAAGTCGTTGTATAAGGACATGACTGTCATGACTTTTGAGGCCAGATAATTTCCCAGCTTGAGCGGTCACGCAATTGGAGATATTTGCTGCATAGCCATCAGGGTACTTATTGTTTTCAAGAAACCACAAAAGCCTTCTCTCTGTTTCACAGACAATGTGTACAATGCGGGAGGCTTCTCAAAGGACCCATTAGAACGCCTCTTCAAGTGTAACTCTTTACGTATTCTCATGTCCTCCAAATCTAAGCGTGCTTTGTTCGTGTCCTTGTTCTTTCCATCTACGCTCAAAAGTGTCCCAACGACATTGTCACATATATTCTTTTCAATATGCATGACATCAAGGTTGTGTCGAAGCTTCAACGTTTTCCAATAGGGCAAGTCAAACATAATGCTTCTCTTGCTCCAATTCAAATTTTGATTTTCATTCATTTGTCGTTTTTGATTTTGTGGGTGCTTTCTATATGGCTTGTAAGTCCCAGAATCAATTTGCTCTAGTATTTGTTCCCCCAATAAGTCCAAAGGTTTGGACCTATGCTCCGTTTGACCATTGAAGAGCTTACTTGTTCGCCAAGTGTGGTTCTCAGGCAAGTAGCGACGAGCACCCATATACCCTATTTTACTTTGTAAACCCTGGGACGATGCATTATTGTTACAATTAGGGCAAGCCAAGTAACCCTTTGTACTCCACCCTGACATGTTACCATGCGCAGGGAAGTCATTTATGGTCCACATTACCGCCGTATGCATTCTAAAAATTTTCCCATTCGATGCATCATATGTTTGCACACCATGCTCCCACAAATTCTTCAATTCTTTTATTAATGGTTGCAAGTAGACATCAATGTCTCTTCCAGGTGCCGAACGTCCGGGAATAAGCAATGACATCATGCAAAATGGCTCTTTCATACACTTCCATGGTGGGAGATTGTAAGACATTATGATTACAGGCCACATGCTATATGATGTGCTCATATTTCTAAATAGATTGAAACCATTTGTTGCTAGCCCTAGCCTTACATTTCTCGAGTCATCAGAAAACATTGGATGTTGCTTATGAAAGTTCTTCCATGCTTCACCATCGGCCGGATGCTTTAATATGTCATCATCCACACGCTTCTCAGTGTGCCATCTCATATCTGCGGCTATTTTTTTGGACATATACAGTCGTTTCAACTTCGGTGTCAAAGGAAAGTACCGCAATACCTTGTGTGGAATCTTTTTACCACCATCATCGTTCAACTTGTATCTACGTGCGTCACATGTAGGGCATTTCTCCAAATTTACACTCTCCTTCCAAAATAATGCACAATCATTCTTGCACGAAAGAATTGTTTCATATCCCAAACCCAAGTCACGTAAGAACTTCTTAGCATCATAGAGTGTCCATGGAACAGTATGATCACATTCTGGTAGAATGTCCTTGAATACCTGCATAACCATATCGAATGACTTGTTGCTCCATTTGTTGTACACCTTTACATGAAGTATCTTAATGACGAATGATAACACAAAGAACTTTTCACATGTCAGGTAAACTTTGCGTTTTGCATCTTCGAACAACCTAATGAACTTATGCAAATCCCCTCTCTCCAAACCATTAGGTTCCTTGTTGGTAAGATCATCCATAAAACCACTCACGCAAATTTCTTCCAACATAAGAGGCAATTCACCCATGAGCTGATCATCGATATCTGTCATACATTCGCCACTACCTCCACATTGGTCATTTGATACACTAGGATGAGACACGGGAACATGTTCCCCATGGTGCACCGAAGTTATATATGAAGATGACATTCCTCTTCGGATCAAGTGCATCCGCACAACTTGTCTGCTATATTTTGTGCCATTAATACAATCGACACACGGACACCTAATTTCATCCTCTACGCCTAAATTTGCCGTAACAAAATCAAGGAATGCCTTCACCCCATGTTGATACTCTTTACTTGTCAACCTATTATTTATCGTCATCCAACTCTTGTCCATTGTTTGTCACCTACAACTCAAGCAAAGATTAATCGAGGAACAAATGAGAACACGCGTTTCAAGTTGAGATAGATTATCTTGTTTTTTCATTCACTATTTGGTGTGTCACATAAATCTCTTTTAGGGTGGGACCAAATGAAACGATTTGTACCATGAGGGACCTGTCTTTCCCTGACACCTAAGTTAACATATGCATGAAGTTCTTATAAGTACCAATATTTATATATATATACATCCATGGACAACACTTAGAAAAAAGAAAAAAGAAAAAAGAAAAAAGAAATAAAAAATTGTCTATTGCCAATGTCGGGAGTTTGATAATTTTGTCATATCATTAGAATACAGTAGGCATATAAGCCTCTAACTCCAAAATTGTCTATATAGCCAATGTTGGGGCTTTGATGATCTTGCCATATAATTAGAATACATTAAGAATATAAACAGCTAACTTAATTTGAGCATTCACAATCATTACATAGATAAGTATTACATCAAAACTATTGAATGAATAAAGAAACAAATATAATTCAGTCCGTGCTTTACATATATACATATACATCCTTTAATACATAATAAAAGATAAGTGTGTGTATCAACATATATAACACCATCACATGCTCGTTATGTTCGTGTCATGCTTATTTAAAGCTGACCAGATAAACAGATGTGTTTCTTGTCAATAAGTAGGAAAAAAATTGTCACACGAGCGCTCAATTCAATTTGTTAAACACAAGGTAACAACACAGACATGGTTTCAAATTTCAAACAAGCAAAATGTTCAAAGTATGGTCTTTTCTCAACCAAGTGAAACAAAAAAAGAAAGTAATCCAAAACTTAAAGCAGCAAATATTTTGTCTAAATATGTATAAAATTGAATGTTATTATTCTTCTTTTCAATACCTTATGGTCCTTATAGTTTATATTTAATTCAACATTCAGAATCAAACTAAGAAGTAACACTCTTAAAAATAATTACCATCTACTGAGAACTTAATATACTGTTAACTTGTTGCTGCTTGTTCTATGATGGAGATGATCAAATCAACAAAGGTTCCTATCCGACTTATGCTGAATACAGTCTAGTCATAGTTATATAGCAAGAAGTTCATTGATGTCCTTTTGTTGCTACTCAAAGAATAAAATCTGAGTAAATGAGAGATTGCAAACAATTTCCAGAGAGAGAAAGAGAGAGGGAAAAGTTACCTGCAGTTGTGAAGAGTGCTCTGCAGTTGCTGATGGAATTGTTGCTGCTGGAACTGCAACTGCCAAGCTGGTTTGTACAAGAAAATGTTTCCTACCAAAAATGAAATAGCATTTCCTTAGCTAATTTAATAAATATACTCACATTATACTAGAATTTTTGATAATGTTTTATGATCAACAGAGGCCAATGGACTATAAATTTGTTTAAGCATCATAATCAACACAAGATTTCACCCATTTAGCTAAAATTGAATCAGAAACAACATCCAAATACAAAAGCTAAAAATGCAATATAGATATACTCAATCTCCTCCACCACAACCCTAGCCACATCTACATCCACATCAGTTACAAGCAAACCCACCAGTTACCACACTTCAATTAATATATGAAAAACAAATTAACATCTCCACAGAAAATGAAGGGAATTTAAACTCAAATTCTCATTAAAATGGCAGAAAATGCAAAACCCATCAAGAAATGGACTCAAAATTCACATAAAAGTAAGACAAATAGCAAAACAAGTATGGCTTAGAAACCTATGAAATGCTTATGCATATGTAGGCAAGGGAAGGGACTGCTGCCTACATTCATCCACCAAAGTCAAAAAAATTCTCCTCAGACATATTGCCAACTTAAATCTAAACATGAAATTCGATGTATCCTGATCTCCTTGAAGTTCCAATAGAAAAGGCACCAACATCGTGAAAAAGTTGTATAACTAGCAGCTGGGAGAGGGAGAGAGACAGAAAAAGAGTAACTTGCACCAGTGTTAAATATAATTATTAGCCCGCAACAATCTTAAACTTTTTCGTTGGACCTTACTTTGAACCAAGGCCATCGCCATGCCCATCATGCTTCTGTAATATAAGTCATATAACACTCCAATGTAGAGAATTTTTTTATGTTTTAGATTTCTATAAGAAAAGGTTTAGATTATGGATCGAACAGCTACGTATATCCACATACATGTTTGCCAAGAGAGAGCAATTCTATGTCGGTGAATTGTTTGCTAACTTAGTAATGTGTTATAAAATGGAATTTCAATAAATGAAAAAATGAAACTAACATTATGTATGCATGCATAATAAAAGTAGAAAAATTCAATGACTTTAACAAATTATGAAACTTGAGGCTTTAAATGACAGAGCATTATAGTTGTTGGCAGCCTCAAATTCTAAGGATTGACACTCAAATAGATATGGCAAGTCCTACAATAAAAATCCATTATACATCATTCTCAATCCGAACTGGAGGGCTCTTTGGATTTCTGGGCATAGTCCAGACAAGCAAGAAATTACTATTAGTTCAGTTCTAATTTGAATAACATCTCAGCCCAAGCATTGCCCTAATTTTTAATTTCAATCACATTTCAATAACAATGCCTTAATTTCAGCATTTCCTATATGATTTCTGTGTGTGTATATATATATGTATGTGTGTGTGTAAATAGAGACAGAGAAAGAGAGAGGGAGACAGTGAGAAGGAGACTGAGAAATCGAGAGGGAGATACAGAGAGAGGGAGAGACAGATGCGAAATAGAGGACATACCTGGGAGGGAGACAAAACGATGATCTAGCAACCCTTGCGGTGATGGCGATGGAGACAAAGCTATAGAGAAGAGGGTAGAGGCATGAGTGAGACGCCGTCACAGAGGCGTGGGTGTACCAGTGTATAATCGATTATATATGGGATCAAGGTTGTGTATATATGATTTGTGTGTGTATATATGTATATATATATGCATGTATGTGTGTGTGTGTGTAAACAGCGAGAGAGAGAGAGGGGGAGGGAAACCGAGAGGCCTCTGTGAGGAGGAGACATAAATCGAGAGGGAGATACAGAGAGATAGAGGCGAAATAGAGGGCATACCTGGGAGGGAGACGAAGTGATGATCCAGCAAGCCTTGCGGTGATGGTGATGGAGACAAAGCAGTGACAGAGGCGGGAGTGAGAGGGAGGGAAATGGACTTCTATTGCAATAAAAATTAAACTTTTTACCAATTTATTCCCGACCAAAATTCAAATTTGGTCGCTAATGTTTTTAATATTCCCTCCTGAATTTTTTTTCCACGTTTGGCAACCAAAATTCAGTCGGTAAAGATTTCAGATTTAGTGACCAAAATAAAAATAGTCGCCGAAAACCTTATTTTACACGACTAAAACACTTTAGTAGCCAAAAATGAATTAATAATATCTAAAGATTGTGCAATTAGCGACCAACATCATTTTTAGTTGCCCAAAATGATATTTTTAACGACTAATACATAATTAGTTGCCAAAAGTAAATACAATAACGACTAAATGTATTTTTAGTAGCAAAATAGTGGACTTTTACCGACCAAAAAGTTTTAGTAGCTAATGCATGTACCTTTGGCGACTAAATATTGTTTAGTAGCTAATGTGTATACCATTGGCAACAAACAAATTTTTAGTAGCTAATGTGTATACCTTTGGTGACTAAATTTAGTTTAGTCGGCAAAATTAGTCGCCGAATGTGTTATTTCTTATAGTGAAATCACCGAAACATACCAACATTGTTCACATGCCAATTCAATGGGTAAACATTCTGCCAATAAATGGAATAAGTAATCCGTCATTCTCAGTTGGGGGGGGGGGTGTCACATATAATCAATTTGACCAAAATGTTCAATGTTCAACCAATCGAATATCATAACACGGTCATACGTTATCATTGAGTTACAAATAATATGGTACCCCCATGCCTAGTATGTACGCTTCGGTTTGTAAATTACCCGTAAAACTACAATCCCCGTTCCACTAGTACGGTTTGGACAGCTCGCAATGCATATAATTAAACCTTTTCAAGAGAACATTGACATAGCATTACGTAAACAGTTGGAAACGTACGAGTAGCAAAATGGTTGTAAAGACCCATATTGCAGAAACTATAATGTTTAAATCATTAACAAAACTAATATCCCTGGTGAAAAACCATTAATCCAATTTAGAATGCAAATCAAGTACCATACGATAATTAACCAAAAACATATGCGAACATTACATTACACATTCGCACATGGCATGATATTTTTTAAACTCCTTACTTCAAAACAAATCTGCCATTTTAAGAGGGGTTGTTCCTATTGGTATTGTGTTTGATGAACACATCTTGTAGACTCCTCGCACGAAGTCCTCTTTTCGGGTCAGTCAAAAACATTTCCACTATCGCAGCGCGTATACCAGTCCAAGTAAGACCATCCATTGTGTTTTTGATATCTGCCCCGCGAATGTACTGCCTGATAATGAAGCATACAAAAATCCCGCAGCCTGACCTGCATTCATAGATGTTTTAAATGAACTGACACCATACAAATTTACAATAATGCATGGAACGAAAAAGAGACAACACTTATGACTCCAGATCTTATTGCGGGCAATCTATAATAGATGCAAGTGTGCCATTTAAATCATCCGACTGAACATCATTACCATCAACTCTTGGCTTCACAAATTTGTCATGATGGTCTGCTATCCA
Source organism: Camellia sinensis (assembly GCF_055761805.1). Lineage (NCBI taxonomy): Eukaryota > Viridiplantae > Streptophyta > Magnoliopsida > Ericales > Theaceae > Camellia > Camellia sinensis. The sequence goes on from NC_138965.1 coordinate 94,081,175, forward strand.
TTGTTTCTGTTTATCGGACAAATTTTTAATTCACTTATTCATCATGCATTCATATACAAACTCAACAGTGCAAAAATACCATGTCAAAATCCGAACCAAAAAATTCATCCACTTACCACTTTTAGCGCCTCGTTATAATGCTCATCTCGCACCCCACGTCTGGGCCTTATTGAGTTGTAATGTTTCCAATCCCCGCTATCTGAATCATGTACCATGACAGTCCAATGCTTGGCATGGAATATCGGGTAAACAGTGTACCTGCAGTTTCTCGCAGCCTTTCTGTGTACATTCAAGTACTTAGTTCGCGATAACGTGCTTGGGTTACACATCATATCCTGCACAAACGTTCAACATCAACTCACCCCATTTAGTTTAAACTACATATCAATTGTCATGGTATGCTAAAAGAACAATGTCGTGGCGTGGAGTCACGTACCGAACACACACTACAGTACACATATGTCGCTCTTTTATGTTCTCTACCCCCTGACACTGTCCTATGCATTTCCGTCAACATAGCAGCGTATGCATCGATTACCTGTACCATATGTTAACCATCAACATTTCTTTGTAACTGTTCAAAAAGTTTTTTACTAGTTTTAGACGTAGTGCATTGCGTGAAATCATGTCAACACACAAATATGCTGTCAACCAATGTCCATGTGTCTACAATGGTACCAAATGAAACAAGTATTAAACTAACAAAGGTAGAGACGAGCGTACATTCCCATTGACCAAGTTCTGCTGCACCAAGTCTTTGATGTTAGTAAAGTGGATTTGTATCCCATTGTCACCTCCGTCCCATACTATTAACCTGCAAACCATAATCCAAATTACATTAAAAAAATCATATTACATCATGTTCAACTTCATAATGGAGACATTAATCAACTTACTCCACCTATAACTTAGCCGTCTCTATCTAAGCTATACATTTTCTCCACTAGTTTGATGTCTTCGTCCTTGAACATGGCCCAAACTACGTGTTTCCTACTCATACCAAAACCGTTCCAGGTTTTACAATCCACCTCAACGTCCTCCACAGCGTATATCACACCAGGCTCTGTCGACTTAGAAATCCTGACTTTGTCGCTCAGTTTGCCCCACCCAACTATGCGGGGATACTCGTAGTCAGATAGCCTGTATTCGTGTCTTGGCTTGTTTTTCACGCGTCTTACCATTGACATAATTTTTAGCCCAGGTTTTGGCTCGATCTCATTGTCATGACAGCCACCTTCTACGCCACCAACATCAACACCAACTCCAGCAAACAAAACTGGATCTGAATGGACATTTTGTCCTTTCTTGGAACCATCAATGCCTGCAACACTCAAAACACACATCCATCGGCACAACCAAAACTCACATCTTCAGCCGAATCGATATCTCGATCAAGTTTCGGTGTTGTAATGGGGACATTTTCGGTTCGTCCTACAGTGTATGATAATTTTTGAATAACTTTGTCACTCGTCAACGTGCCCAATCCATGCATTTCCCCCGACTGGATGGTAGCAGTTGGTAGATTCTTGCATACATCATTTGCCATGGACTGCGTCACTACGTGCACCACACGCTCATCAAGGCTGTCTTCTAAATTGGTTACTTTCTCCTCCAACTGATGGACCAGTTTATTGAGCCGTGCAATCTCAGCATCCTTCCCAACAATTACACTGTCAAATCCTATGAGCATATTAGTAGCCTGCGCCCCAAGAATTTTCTCCATCGCTTCAACACGATCTTCTAATTCACGTACCCATGCAGACTTCGTTCCAAATTCCCCCTCAAATTCACCAATTCTCATTTTCAGCTGTTCTAACTTATCTTGTATCCTTGCTGGTTGGGTACAAACGGCATCACCATCAGGTGTGCTTGACAGTTCAAGAAGATCTGGGAAAAATACTGGACATAACTGCCCAGATGCTGACATCTTTCCCGCCACTTTTCCCTTACTCTCTAACGTCCCGTCGTTATCAGTCTCAGACTCAATCAACCCTTCAGGCTTGACGTGACCACCATTTGTAGAACGAGGCTGCCAACAATTGAAGCTAGGCTCCATAACAGACACATCAGCCATATCAACATCAGTCCCTCGTCCATCCCCCACGGTATCTGGATCCACACAAAAAACATTCGTACCGGACTCGGTTGGCTTGTTGTCAATCACCTCAGATTTTAAAGAATGACACTCTTTAAACAACCCGACAAGTTTACTGTAGTTCACCTGCATAAAACACCAAACCTCACACATTAAAAACTATATGTCAAACCTAAACAATGTTTTTTGCTTTTTTTTTTCATCGCATACTTGAATACAACCTTCAGCCCACAAGTTTAACACTTTTAGCTTCACAACAAGTGTGCCACGGTTCTATCGACAAAATCTGGGGGTCACATTAGGCCTTTCCGGGGTCATAATGCTCGAATGTTCACATCTAAGAAACTGAAAAACACAGTAAAACACAACCCATCAAGTAAAGTTGTTAAAAACATACCACAATCGTGTGTGCACCACGATGAAAATTAGCATACAAAATGTGATACATACCAGCAACGTAAAAACACAATCAGTTACCTGCTCCGGCTTGCTGTGCATTTTAGTGAGTGAACTAACCAACGTGTTTTGGATTGCCTCAGTCCAGTCGTATTGTCTCAATGTTTCCATCTTGTCAATCACACAGACAAAAGTCCACCCTATATGCTTGCTACTAGTTGCAAAAAATAGCTTCGCACAAATGTAAAGACAAAGTAGTTTCGCCACGTCTTCTTCGTCACGCTTCGTCTGACCATAGATTGCTTCTACTAGATCATCCTAAATCACTTTTGAAGATAACCGACCAACGTTTGGGCAGTGTCGTTGCATGAAATCTAAAGGTCCTTTCACACATTGGGACAAATCCAATTTGTCCTTACCGCATTGGACCCCAAAAATCAATCGAATGTCATTGTTTCTCAAAGGCAGGTTCGCACCACCAATGTAAAACTTTTCATCCTTTGGGTTGTAAGTTTGTATAATTCGGCACACTATGGCATCACACTTTTTAAACGACTTCGGATCTAGCTTGTGAACACGGATAGCGTCAATCATTACCCAAAAGGGGGTTTTCTGTAATTGCCGAATATGCCCATCACCAAACTGTAACTCACGCAGTGTTGATCACCCCCGATGTGTTGGACCGGTACATTAGCTTCGACGGGTCAACTTCAGCCTTATTACGACTACCAGTACTCACTTTTTGTTTCTTGAATGCCAGCCATGATTGCCTTTTCAGGGCTAATCTGGGTTTGACCAGACTGTTGCAACCATGGTGTTCTAGCGATGCTTTTTCCATTTTTCTTCCCAGTACTACCTGAAATGGGAGTCACACACAAGTCAGTTTTTAATTCAAACTAGCACAACTACATACGAAACATCATATCTAAAAAACACTCATTCTACTCTACCACATGTCCAACTCTTACTGTGTGCCAAGCGTATAACGAATGCCAATAACATCATGTATAACAACACCACCATATGCAAACCACCATACATAACATTATTACAACATGACAACATATAAACTACACCCACTATCCTACGCCATCCTACACCAACAAACATTACACTGTTCGTCGTTTGTTTTGGGAATGCTAACAAATGAAAACCACATCACGAAGCATATTTGATTACATGTTGTACGATGTATACGTATGTTCAAATTATTTACATTACAACATCCTACATTTCTTTGACCCTATCACCACCGTATACCTTCACGTCAACACCGAAATCACCATGCTTAATTGTCCAAACTGTTATATAATTATCCCAACTACTATCCACCCACACACTATCCCCTACAAACCCACACATCGCTACCATTACAGTAACATAAATTAGCCAAACACCCCCTCCTGCAACTAATTACATACACATGATAGCTTCAAACAACAAAACAACATAGCAAAAATCTCCCAGCCCACCAACTATGCCATGCACCAACCACCCCAACACATTTGCAACCTACACATTACAATTGGACATACCTCACACACCTCATTTTACACTAAACCCACACCTTTCAAACACCATTCATGCAGACTAACAACGCGACACAAATCTCAATACAACAATCTGTTAATAACGTATCACACACATCAAACTACTCTAAGTCATCAACCAGAAACAACAAAAACATTCTCAGTGGTTCACACATTCAAATGGACAATCATCCACATTGAAACATGTACCAATCATGCAGTTCACAAAACCCACCCATACCATTGACGCCGGCTAATAACGCGACACAAATTTCAGGCTACAATATTGTTAATAAGATATCACAAACACCAAACTATTACTAAACATCAACCGGAAACAACGTACCTGCCGCCATTTGTAACAAACACAATCACCGTCATCAACGAATGGAGGGTTTTCCGGCCGGCGTATGACAACACAAAAGTTGCACAGCCTCTCCAACTCCTCGACGTAAACGTATTACTAGAATAGGGGATCCATATTTTCTAGGGTTTACGATGCCAAAAAAAATGGTGCTTCACAATACCAATCCACAATGAATCCTCGTTACAACTTACCAATGAACCAAAATCTTGCCGACATTATGCCATCGACATCGGAAATTCTAGTCCATTCCATATATGACTCTTCAATTCAAATGGGTTTGGATGGAAGGAAACCAAACATTACATTAACGTTTTTGGGCATATGAGTAAATTCAACATTGCAGAAACCCATATCTACCCTTACTATAAGCTGCCACACGCGGGGTCACACACATAAGTTGGTCATTTACATTGGACTAGGACCTATTAGTTTATAAGATATAAAATAGGACCAACTAGATCACAAGATGAAGATTTGGAATTTACTGGTGCATTGCCCTATTCTTATTAAATTATTTTAAAAATAAATTCTTACTCTAGTAGCAATATAGAACAGAGGACAAGATGGCCACATATAACTTTGAAACAATGGTGTTCGCTCTCATTGCTCTTTACTGAGAAACACTCATCTGTTCTATGTTTCATGTTTGAATTTGTGCAACAACTATAATCACAGTTACTACTTAATTCAGATAGAATTCTAATTAAAAATCAATTGAATGTCAGTGTAGACAAACACAAAAAAATCTACAATCAGAGAAAAAACAAAATTTAAATTCAAGACTTACTGAAAATTATGCTTACACCATATTAAAGTCACTCTAATGCATATATCACTAGCCAACAAGGTAAGAGAAACGAGTACATGAAGATAAACATGAAAACTCACAATGCATTTCTTGAGTGGTATTAATATCATTATGATGATCAATCGAGAATACTACACCTCTATATGTCCCAGTTCCTGATCCAATTCCAGTCCTAGTCCCTCCAAGCTTGTAAACAAATTGAGCATTGTGGTTGTAATTTTTTTGTAAAGCCATTGGCTGAGATGATGAAAAATCAAGTCCCATGTCACTAGACCCACAACAATGACAAAGAAAACGAGCCAAATCCTGTAGTGAAGCCAATGGAGCCAATTTGGGACGAAGACGAAGACAAGGGACATTGCAGAAAGAAGCCCTGAGATCAGAACATTGCAGAAAGAAGCCCTGAGTCACATGTCATGTTAATAGCCGAATTTAGTAGTTGTATTTTGTTTGTGTTGCATTAGTCATGTGCATTTTTGGGATCATGCATTTTTTCTAATCATCTTTTCTTTGGCTTGCCGAGGATGAATACTAGTTGAGCATTTTTTTGGCCTTAGCATATCATATGTGTGTGTTTGTGTTACCATGTTGAGCATATTACCATGAGGCTATTTGCTTACTTGAAATAACTCTATAAATGCCTGTGGATGGAGGCTATTTTTCTTAAGTCGGAATGACATGGATTGTTGTACATATGAGATCATTTTTCCATTGAATTGTACATATTCAAAACTCTTTTAAAATTGTATAAAGATCAAAGCATTCCAAAGGAAGTAACGTAGTCTATACTTGTTTTCTTCACATAGTAATGTTAGCATTATTAATAAATCAGAACATGAACATATAATGTCTATAAGATTCACATCATAACTTGGTAGAGGTCGATCTTTGACCAGGTGAGTGGGATACTTAATTCATGACCTTCCCCTCTCATACCTAACTAAGTTCCCGAACCAAGACACTTTGGTTATGACGGACAAATGGCCTATGGCACGAGTCAGGAGTTTCTTAATTTTTCTAAAAATATTGGGTGACGACCCTGAAATCTGGAAATGCAACCCATTTTTGGCATATCTTGTGATTAATGGATTTTCTAAAGATTTGCTGGATCTGAACTCTCATGACGAACAAGTGGCCTATGGCACGAGTCAGGGGTTTCCTAATTTTTCCAAAAATATTAGGTGACGACCCTGAAAGCTGGCAATGCAACCCATTTTTGGCATATCTTGTGATTAATGGATTTTCTAAAAAATTGCTGGATCTGGACTCTCATTTATTTTTCTATTTCACATTGCATTTGTGAAACCAAATTTAGAACCACGAGAGTCCAAACTGTAGGGAATCGTACCCTAGGAGACTAAACTCCTCCGAGGTGCAAGAAAAACCAGCTACACTAACCTTTTTCGGTGGATGAGGAATTATTAAATAATGAAATATCAACCGAACAATACATGAGTTAAACAATCAATTAAAAGTAGTTTTAATTATCCCCAACAAAAATGTTTCATCAACTTGCCAAGTAAAATATGAAAAATTATTACCAGAGTACATAAGCGGTTAATTGAAAAATTAAAACAAAAAATAAACACAAAATAAAATAAAAAACAAGTGAATAAGTAAAACACACACAACATAATGAGATGCAAAGGATACCTTAGTTTCTTTTTTCCGACTCCACTCATACCATCAAAACTTTCAACTTCTAAGTAAACCTATATTATTCCAAATGAAAAAAACAATTATAAAAGCATTTACTATTGTTTTTAAGTGTTGGAAACTATTTACAATTCAGAACCAAAAAAAATAGTGAACCTTAATCTAGACCAAGATAAACCAAAGCAAAGAGTGTACATCCATAAGAAGAAAAACATGTCCAACAATGACAATGAAATAGAAAAATTACCCGGAGATTGAGGGGACATGTTTCTCGTCCCTATTGAGTCCCAATCCTTTGAAATGATAAGCAATGTGATGAAGAATGGCTTAGCCAGGTGACCAAGTTGCTTTAGTCTCTGTGTATATACAGGAACCCCAAGTTACATCAATCTATCAGGCAACTAATTACAAATCAAGAATTAAAACAAACACACCAACATGCAAAAAAATGTTTCATCAACCTCTATAAATTATGTTTTTGTTGGATATTCATCTCAGCTCTACTTGTTTCCATGAAACGTATTTTTATATGAAATTATCTTTATAACTTAGAAAGAGTAAAAACACATTGGTAAATATCTAGAAGAATTAAGACGAACATACCAACATACAAAAAAATGTTTCATCAATCTCTAAATTATGCTTTTTTCTGTATACCTGACATGAAGCACATTTTTATATGAAATTAACTTTCTAACTTATAAGGAGCAGAAAAGCATCAGTAATCCCTCCATTGGTAAAGCCATGGACTAATTTTATTTTTATGATTATATATATATATATATATATATATATATATATGTATAAAATCCATTTCTGGCAAAACTTTTGATTCCCCCATGAGGTAAAGGACCTCAATCTATAAAATGATACCAAATAAATAAATACTTTAAAAAAAAAAAAACTGGGTTTTGTTTTTTCCTGTAGAACCATAACCCAATAGTTCTAAACCTGGGGATTTTTTTTACTGTTGAGATCGTTCGACAAAGAGAATAGAAGTGGTTTGGTGATTGTAAATAACCTGAAAATGCTTCGGATCTTTGATGACTTCTGCTCTACTTTGCAGCGACAATTTGCTTTTCCTTCACCCTTGTCTCCCTGTGTATGAGGCTAGGGTTCACTACAAGAATTTACACATTTGCCGACCACTTTTGCTAACCAAAAAAATTTTGGTCGCAAAAAAATGACATATGGCGACCAAATGTTAATTAGTCGTGAATGATCATTATTTTTGGCGACCAAATATTATTGGTCACATAAGGTTATATTTTGGCGACCAAAAAATGAGTTGGTCGCAGAAAGTGGTATACTTTTTCCGAACAACTACAAATTTGGTCGCGGAAGGTCACATATTTTTTAGCGACCAAAAATTTGGTACCGAAAAACTTATTTTTAGCAACCAAAAAAAATTAGTCGCCAAATTAGTACTTTTAGCAACTAATATTTTAGTCGCCGTTGATTGAGATTTGGTGTCTAAAAACGTTTGTCGGCAAAGGAACCTTTTCTGCGACTAATTTGGTCTTTTGGTCGCCAAAAGTTTGGGGGGAAATTTGAAACGTGAGGCAGGAATTTAATTTTAGAAAAAAAATATTTTCCCTAATCTGTGTCTCTCTATGTTGGCCCGCCCCTCCCTCTTTTTCTGTTCTCTCTCTCAATCAGTGCCCACTCTCTCTAGCTCACCGAAGTCCCTCACCACGATTGCTCACGTCGGTCGCACGTCGGCACCGCTGCAAATCGCCATCGCCCTCTGTCTAATGGACTCCTCATTTCTGGGGGATCCTTACCCAATCTCACCTCATTGCAGACCAGCGTCACACACCATTGCTAGCGCCACCACCACTGCTAGTGCCACTGCCGCATCCTCACAGGTTCTCTCTCACTCTCCGTCTGTCTGTCTGTCTCTCTCTCTGTTTCTTGCTGTCTCCCTCTCTAGCCTTTGCCCTCGGTCTCTCTCTCTCTCTCTCTATATATATATATAAATATAATGCGGTGAATTTTAGTACGGAGAGAGGGATTTGAGCTCTGATGAATTGATTCCATTTTTGGTCAATTTCTTGATTGATTATTGTTGAGAATGAAGGGTTTTGTGGGCTTTGCTAGAACATGATGGATTGATTATGATGGATTGATTCCAGTTTTATACTGTTGTTCAGCCCAAAAAATCAAATGTATATTATTTATCTCCGCATGTTTTAATGGAAAATTCTATTCTTGAGGTCACTCTCACTGGTCTTTGGATTTGGGAGGGACCCCAGTGACCGCGTGTGTTTGGGAGCTTTCGAGGAGAGAGAGAAGCTTCTTCGAACTTTCAAAGAACTGCTGATTCTAGAGAGAGAAAGGTAAAGCTAAGGGTTTTAAGAGAGTTTTGATATTTGGGTTGTCTTCTATGTGCATTATTTAGATGATGATTAGATTGTTTGCATTTCGAATGTCGGTTACTGTATTTCAACTTTTTGAGTGTTACACAGAATCGAGTTCTTTTCAATATTTTTGCTGAATTTTGGAATTTTCGGGTGCTTGTTGATTTAGATTCTTGCAGAAACTCCGTTCAGTGATCTGGGTTGATGTGTTTTTGCTCCCGACGCGATTGGTGATCTGGGTTCTGATCTCAAAGTTATTATTGATCTGGGTTTTGCTCTGGAAAGGGTTTTGTGATTGCAGGTGGAGTGTTCGATGAATTGTGTGTTTGTTTGGTGAAGTTTGGTGATGTATGAGCTACTTGGTTTTGCCTCAAGACTGTAATTAATTATTGAGCACTACTCTAGGGAATGAGCCAAGTTAATCACTTGGTTAAAAGCTTGAAATTTTTGTTTGTTGCTCTATGGCAGTTGATTAATGAGTCTGGATGGTGATTTATTTTTACATTTTGAGTGGGGTGTTCGACAAAACTCAGTGTTTGGGTAGTGACTTGTGGTAGTTGGGAAATTGGTTGGGTGATTGTTTAGACATTTCGATTTGCCTAAAAATTGAAATGGGTTAGTGTGATGAATGCTTGGAGATTTTTGTGATATTATATTGCAATTGATTTTTATTTGGTACACATTCTTACATATTAGATGGCGAGTACTTCACCATCTCCAAATTCTTCACCCACTGCTGCCTCACCACCAGCGTCCACCCCTCCGCCACCTCAGTCTTCCTCTCCTCCACCAGCCCCTCCTACAACAACTCCATCTTCTTATTCCAATCTCATTCCAATCGCTTCTAGTAAAGTGGTGTTGACTGTTATTTTTGCATATTGCAGTTTGTCCCTCCTATTATCTGGTATCGATTAGTGGCTGGTCTAAATGCTCAGTTGCGTTTAGTTTGCCGTGGACATTTAAGAACAAGTTTTTGTTTAATAATGAACTGGCTTGAAACACATGCAAATCCTACTTTAAGTCCCTGTGGTGTACATGTTGATCTGGCTTGCTTTCAGCCCATTGCTTGTGGTTATCGCCAGTTTGGACTCACTGTACATTCTGTTGCAGATGAAAGTACACAACCATCAGTTGAAGAGCCAAATGTAACTTCATTAGCTGAGCAACAGTCATGGTAATTTGCATGTGATTTTCTCATTTATTTATCCATTTGGTTAAATAGTTCCTCTAGAACCAATTAGATGGAATGGCTTAATAGCTTGATTTTATTTTTCTATCTGATACGCAGTTTAATTAATAATGATTGGAGGAAAGCAGTGGATGATTGAAGCGCCTGTGAACATCTATTGACACATAAAAGTATAGGTGGAGGAATTTTACAAATTAAGATCTTGCAAACACTTGAAGAGAAGAAGACTCTATGTTATCCTCTCTCTCTTTTATACTTCATAATACTAAACCTATTGGTCATCAAGTAATTTTGATGTTTTTAGGATGTTAATCTATCAGAGAATAGCTGCTCAATCTATTGCCCTGTGCTAGAAGGATCTTAGCTGCTCAATGTGGGGATGGGGGAGCAAGGGCACATGGAAGAGTCTAAGGTTGGGGATGCATCTAGGGGAGTATTTACGTATTTTATATATAAATTTATTGTAAGGAATATATATACATATATTTTATTGAGTTGTATTGAACATGATAAATGTCTTTGGTACACTACCAGTTAAACCTTAACATAGGCATAGTATATTTATGTTTCTTTTCAGTCCCTCGAAACTTTAGATTGCTTGAGGAACTTGAACGTGGAGAAAAAGGTATTGGAGATGGTACTGTGAGTTATGGAATGGATGATGGAGATGACATCTACATGCGTTCATGGACAGGCACCATTATTGGGCCGCATAATGTAAGCAACTTTTTTAAGTTCATTACGTATTCTTTTGGAACTGTCTTCTTCTATGCAGAGGCTATTTGGAAGTATATTAATGTATTATCTTTTTCTAGTCTCTAGTTTCTTCTTCTGGACTAGTGATGCTACTTGTTGATCTTTAATTTTCCTAGTTTTTGTAACGCCCTCAAAATAATACATAATACCCAACATTTTAGACATGCATTGATACAAAAGAAGTCAACCATTTCTATTCATCAGAGTAATTCTTACAACTGTATTACATGTTAACAACAAAAGCAAATGCCCTATGGGCTTACTGCTTTCCAAGTTAACACTTGGTTACAAAAAAAAGAGTACTAACTCAATACATATTAAGCCCTTGGCTTGAGTTTACATGTAATACATCAAAATAAACAAAAAGAGTCTTCAACTCTCATCATCATCCAAGCTATGTCCTTGGAGGTGGCATACTACCTGTACTTGAAAATAATGTCCCATAAAGGGTGAGCCAACGCCCAGTAGAGATATGCTAAACACAGTATGAGCAATGACTAAGATATTAGCAATTGATAAATGTTCAGTTTTCATAAACCAATTCATAACCCATTTCCATTTCACTTCAGTTTCCATTTCTTATCGGTTTCACAATTTACATCAACGGCTCAGAACCTGGTCAACCACTTATATGAGTCTCAACAGATAAGCATACAAGCTGTATCCACATTTCAACAGATATGCATATTAGCTATATCAACACTTCTAATGACAAGCATATGAGCTGTATCAACACTTCCAAAGATAAGCATATGAGCTATATCAACACATTATCTGACAAGCATATGAGCTGTATCAGTGGAGTCCATCCCCTATCTCCTCCCAAACGACATCCGGTTTAGAGGTCTATCCCCTATCTTCCCCTAAACCATAGAGTACATCCCCTATCTCCTCCCACACACAACGTATATACACAATGGTCATATATACAATCAATCAATACATAACGTTAATGTATTCTATCAACCGTCATACTCTATGACATAACCAATTGATTAGTTTTAGTTTGCCTAATCATCATGCATTGTCTACAACAATCAAAACTATCCTCCACCGGTAGCCCAAGCAATTATTTCTAAACAGATAATAAAAGCTCCAACAGATAAAATATCAATGTTTTCAAAAGTGAGTGATTTATGAATCTAACTCCACTATTCAACCACATAATGAGTCAATTTCATTATTTCCAACTCAATTCCATATAGCTACAATTTTTCCAAATTAATTATACCAATTAATTTTAAACAACAAATTAGGGCTTTTACCCCCAACTCTCAATATCAATTCAAAGATCCCAATATCACCAACCAACAACTATATCATCATTTTGAAACCCAAAACACATATTATGAGCCCAAAGTCACAAAACCCTCTTTAACCCATTTTGAAACCCTAAGTCCCAAAATTAACCATTTAAACAATAAGCTCAAAATCTAGGTTAAAACCCATAAGAGTGAGTAGGAATCCCTACCTCAAAAGATGACACCCAACAAAGAAGATGGTGAAAACGAAGTTGCTCCAAATCACAAGTTTCTCGGATCAAAAGATAGCCCTCGACGATCAACAACCTTTTTGTAAAGGCCAAAGGTGAGGAAACAACTCTTACTAGATCAATATCTAGAGAGAAGGCAAGGTTCTAGAGAGAGAAGCTCTCAAATGGCTTTTTCGGAAAAGTAAGAGAGAGAAAGAATGAGAAAAAGTGATTTAAAACTGCCTCACAGCCAACTGATATACGACATTCCCGCTCGAGCGAAAAACACAACGCTTGAGCATCAAGAACAAAAACTAGGTCCGCTCGAGCGCCAAGACACAAGAATAAAGTAAATCTGCTCGAGCGTAGATTTTCCCCTCCCAGAACTTACATCCAAAGGTACTACCCGCTTGAGCACCAGAGTACCCGCTCGAGCGCCACCGCTCGAGCGTAAAGAAACCCGCTTGAGCGTAAAAATCACACCTGCAGAAGTTTTGCAGGGACACGAAAATTTGGGAGTGTGCAATATCCGCTCGAGCGCAAAAGGGCCCGCTCGAGCGGAACGACCAAAAATCTGGCAACAAGATTTCAGACTAAGGTTCAACCCACCTGTTCGAAACAAGCCCAACACATCCTATAACTCAAACAAACGGAATTAAAGGATGACAACAAGATAGATACAACACTCAACTCCACGGAACTGAGTCCGGAATACAACAGAACAGTCAAGGGACAACCGGGATCGCTATAGTTTTAATCCTTTGACTGAGAATCTGTCTAGTCAAAAAGAGAGGGGAAAAAACTATTCCCCTGTTTTATTTTTCCTAAACTTCGCATCTTACTATAATTTATACCTCTTAATTTACGTTCTCAGTTTGTAAACATGCAGATGTTCTTCATGACCACAAGTGTAAAATTACATGGCTATCTAATGGAAATGGATAATTCATTGATGAATTTAGTTTTATGATATTTTGTGATCTCTTTGTTTTCTATAAGATGAGCATTCCCAAGTGATAATATAACAGGTTCGTGCTGTCGCTTACTGGTTCTTTCCTGTTTTGTAGGAACATTTTGCAAAACGAAATAAGATGGTTCTTACTCTTAAATATATAGGTCAGTAACCTCTCACTTCCCGTTCTTGTTTGTCTTATGTTTCTTCTTGAACTGAACTTGGAGAAATTATCAAACAGATTGCTGCGAAGGGAAATAACAAGATTTGGACCTGATCAATATTTTTGACAAATCCTACATACATGATTCGGGCTATTCCAAGTAATGCAGCTGACAATGTGTATTGTACACTCATTGCTCAGAGTGCTATTCATGGAGCTATATGGCAGACAAACTTATATTCCTTTCTATGTAAGTTCTTCCGGATCCTATAGTTAGTTCTATGATTGCACTCTGTTAATAATAAGGGGTATTGTCTGTGCAGCTCTTGTATTTACTCGGAGAAGAGTAGGAAAGAAGTAAAGGGTATGGTATGGAATCCAACTCCGAACATAATTGTAATCCCAGATTAATGCTATTTGTTACGAAGTAATAATGCCCAATCAGAAATGGATAGCTAATTTTTATTAATATTATTATTATTATTATTTTTTATTTTATCAAATCTTAATTGCCAAAAGACGACAGCTAAAATTTTATTGATGTCAATTTGTGAACTTCCTGTGAGCCAATTTGTTTTGATTTATGAAACATTGAGCCCACTTGAAAGGATCAGATGCTTTCTGGTTATTTGAATCTATTGCAGCCTCCCTTCCTTAATAGTCACAAGAATGCGCTTAGACCTCTATCAGTACCTTTTTCTTCTTATTCTTCTTCTTATGTCTATGAAGTGGAGCATTTTGTAAGGAGGATCTTCATGCAACTGAATAAAAGAATCATAACTGCTGACTACTAAAATATTTCTCTTAGCCTACTTTGTGGTAAGGTGCTGGGGGAAGAAGTGTGTTGCTTGGGTAACTAACAGAATGCATTCTCTCTCCCAAATTCTGTGCGTGTATGTTTTGTTCTTGTCAATTTCTAGCTGATCAAGACTTACAAAGCGAGCATTATATGACATTTTCACAGGTTTTAAATGTCCTGAAGCGTATAAGTGATGAAGACTGCAAGTTGTTGGGCTTGAATCCCAAGTATGCCCATCCAGATTGGATGAAATTGCAATAGGATGTCATTGTGGTATGAGCATACTACAGGAAGAGCTGAAGAACTATTCCAATAGTCTCATACCTTGTTATTTTCTTTGATTTCTTTGTTTATATAATTTTTGGTGAGAGCAAAGTGTAGTTTGAGATTGAATTTTTAGTGATTGTTTTTGCCAAATCACAGATTGTACGTACTATTGCTCTTGTATACAAGTTAAATTCTCAAGTTTTCTTCTTAGTTAAATTCTTTGGTTGTGTGTCATGAATTTTGTTCCTCAATTGTGGTACCGAAACTGTGAGCAATTTTTAATTTTTTACATGTTATTGTTCCTTAATTGTGGTTGGGTTGAATGAATTTTGTTCGATATTGGATTGAATGTTTAAAAACAAAAATTGAATGTTCTAAAAAAAATAAAAAAATAGAGATTTGGCGACTAAAAAATTGGTCGGCAAATTCTACACCTTTGTGACTAAAATTAATTGTCGGCAATTCCTTACCTTTTGGCGACTAAATTGTTAGTTGGCGATTCCTTGACTATTGGTGACCAAATTTTTTGGTCGTGGAATGTCACAATTGGCGACCAAACTTTTTGGTCGTTGAATGTAATAATTGGCGACCAAACTTTTTGGTCGCAAAATGTGTCAATTGGCGACTAAGATATTTGGTCAGGAAAATATCACTTTTCGCAACCAAAGTGTTTTAGCGACTAAATGAATTAGTTGCGGTAATGATATATTTAGCGACCAAAAATTTAGTCGGCAAATCTGACTATTCGCGACCAACCAAAATTTTGGTCGCGAATTACTTTTGCCGACTCTCAATTGGCGACCAAAGTAGCGACCAAAAAAATTGGTCGCGGATTACTTTTGCCGACCAAAAATGGGCTTTTAGCGACCAATTTTTTGGTCGGCAAAAGTGTTAATTCTTGTAGTGGTTTTTTTTTTTTTTTTGTTTAGGAGTCTCCGATTTATAGGATTTTATGAGTAAAAGAAGGGTAAATTACGTTTTGCACCCTTTTAGTTATATTTATTTATAAACTCAAACATATTAATCTATTTAATTATTATTGTATAAATATACTCTTTTTGAGAGTGGCCTGGAGATGGTTTGCGAGAAATGAAAGTGATATATTTTTATAGTTGAAATGATCAAAATGTACGGATTTATAATTGAGTGGAGTAAAGTAATATTTTTAGTGTAAAACCTTTCACTTTTCACTCCTATAAATTGACTTAAATTTATTTTAAATTTCTATTGTTTCAATTTGAATAATTTGATTTATACATTTTTAAGTCCATCTTCAATTTGATATTTCTTTTAATTTTTTGTATGTGAACACCTTAATCTATGTTTGGATCATTTTCTTCATTTCCCATCCTATTTTTAAATGCATAATCCAAACATAGCATTACAAGATTGACAAATGTCTTAAAATCATTAATTTCAACTTCTAACTTGAACAAAATGACCAAATTAAAATTAGACTTAAAGTGTAGAAATCAAACTATTTAATTTGAAATAATACGGACTAAAATAAAAATTAGATCAAATTACAAAGTTGAAAGTGTGATTTGATAGAAAGTAAAAAAATTCTGCAGTATAAGTAAGCCATTTTAATTCTTGACTCAATTTTATATTAAATTTAAAATTTAGTAAAAATTATACCAAAATACTTTTCCTTCTCGACTCAAATTTTTATTAAATTAAATTTATTTAAACTTTTACCCAAACTAAATAAAACTAAAATATTTATTTAAAATTTTCAAAGTCATAAATTTAAGTTTAAATTTTGAGTTTATGTATTGAAATAAGTCATATCAAATAAAATTTTGATTAAAGGTTAGAGATAGTCTTACAAATTTTTCTCGTTATGTCATGGATTTTGTGATGAGTAAAAATAAATTATATATTTTGTGGAGAAAAATGTATTTTTTACTTTTGGATCTATTTAATATACATACATTTAAAAAGTACAAAATTTGTCAATTTTTTTAAAAATGCACAAATACAAAAAAATTTAAAAAAAATTAAAAAAACTTCAATACATTTTTTGTATTTATCGATTTTTTTTTTATGAATATTTTTTCACATATATTTTACTTTTTAAATACATTTATATTATGTGCATCTAATTTTTTTTTTTTGAAAAATGACTAAAATATGAAAAACTAAAAAAACTAAAAAATTATTTTAAAAAACTCAAAACCAACATAATGAATATCAATTTGGATCACAACTAAGTTTATTACAAAATTTACCACAACAAAACCTAATAAGTAAACGTACCTCATAATTTACAATTAAGACCACAATCTTTATAATTAAGAGTGATGTATATTATAGATTTTGTTTCTTTGAGAAAATTAGGGTAAAAGTTTTGTAATAAAATTTATGAAAAATTTATTAACCATTAATACTGAACAAGTTTTGTATACTAATAGGTTATCACATGATATTACATTCTATTAATCACAAATGTATATGCCCATATTATTCTACAAACACCCAACTGAGAGGGTAATTTGCATACTTAAAGTTGGGCCCAGCTAGGCCCATTTGTTTTAACATCTGGGCTGAACGAAGTAACCTCGGTTCAAGGGGACATGCTTCAGGACCGAGCTAAGAGCGTCAATAGCTCGGTCGTGTGGTGTACCATGTGTTAGACTAAGGTTTGGAATAGATGAGCAACGTGTTGTCAGTAGCTCAGATAGGGGTATGTTAGTAACAAATCGGGCTTAACGATATCTCGGTCGAATAGTATCTTCAGTCTGTCCGGCGTAGAGTAGGTCCAAGATAGCTCGGTTTAGTGTGCTACTGAGATGAGGTAGGAGGTGAAGGGTTTAGCCATCTCACTTGGCTTGCAGTGATGAGTGTGTTTTAAGGATAAACATTATCCTTAAGCTTGAGACTCCTAAGAGGACTCTGCTAGGGGGAGTTAGAGTCCTATTAGGATTGTGCTAGGTGGAATCAATAAAAGCTCATGGAAGGACCTATGTAGAGGTATCACAATTCTTATTCTATAATATACAGAGCTTTTGTGTCTATTGTCTATTTGCTGACTTAGGCATTGGAGAGGTTTCCGGCACACACCCGTCGGCTAGCTTACGTTTGTGTTTTCAGGTAGTAAAGCAATGACGTTTGAAGGAGTGCAAACTTGATCAACAGGATTATATGAGAAGATTATTTCATGTTCGTATAATTGGCGCCGTCTGTGGGAATTGCACAAAGAACAAAACCTTTTGATCGAGTTTTCCTCTCTAATTGAAATCAATGGCGTACAATGAAGACTCACCGCAATCTGCTATTGACGGGCAAACACCGAAGGGGGGTGGGAGACGCGAAGGTTTTCCTTCTATCCCACCCATGGCAGAATTAGAACCCCAGCGACAGAACTCTCGGAGGGACACACGGGAGAGACGGGGCACCAGTCCCCGTCGCTCACAGAGTCCAGAAAGACAGAGGCGGAGGTTGGATCCTCAAGTTCTGGAGGATCGCATAAGGGAGCAAGATGAGTTAATAAAGAGGATGACGGCAGACATGGAGATAATGAAGCGCCAGATAAAGGAAAAAGGGGTGGCGACAGAAGAAGGACGCAAAGGCAACACGCCCTCTTACCACTCAGAAGATCGTGACAGACATGTCACGCCATCGCAAGCAGAAAGTAGAAGCCTTAGAACAGGCGACACTCAATCAAGGACTTCCAGAACTCGTTACTCCAGGTCTGAGAGAACGAGGACTGAACGATCATATACAGAGGGAAGCAGCTATCGGCCCTCACACACGCACCAAACGACATCTAGGCACACGGAGTTGCCTAGGACAGTGGACCTGCGAGCAGTGCTCGAGGAGAAGGCACGATAGAAAGAGGACATCAGGGCTCGCAACCCTCGTAGAGTTTTAGCCCTACAGCGGCTGGCCCCTAGGACACATGGGAGTGTCGAGGTAGGAATGCCAATGCTGCGCCTTGCTTACGAACCAGCAGATAAAGTATTAGCAAGGTTATAAAGCTTGCCGTTCGTTCCAGCTATTGAGAACGCACCTCTACCCTCGGGCTTTCACCAGCCTAAATTCACCACTTATGAGGGGAAGTCAGACCCCTACATGCACTTAAGCCACTTTCGCCAGGTTATGGCAGCATACTGGCGAAAAGAGGCTCTTATGTGTATCCTGTTTTCATCCAGCCTTGGCGACCTAGGTCTAACCTGGTTCGAAAGGCTGCCAGAAGGCAACATAGCCTCATGGGCACAATTGGCAGAAACGTTCATGACTAGATTCAGAATGAATACCAAGACACCAGTGGAAATTGACCAGCGACTCTCCATTGACATGGGCGAAAAGGAGACATTGAGGCCTTATAACAGTCGATATTGGTAGACTTTCAACCATATTGGGGATTGCCCTACAAATCTCGCCATCGCACACTACAAAATGGGTTTACCAGTCAGTAACAAATTGAGGGACTCAATGACAATGATGCCACCCCTCACAATGGAGGCCCTAATGGAGAGAGTGCATCAACATATCCGGGTAGAGGAAGATAGCACCCGTGCTAAAGCAAAATCTGGCACAACAGTGATGCCAGACAAAAAGACTTTAGCAAAAATCAACACGATAGAACAACCAAGCAGGAATGGGTGAGGCAGGCAAGCCAACAAAGAGGGCCCAAAAACGAGAAAGTTAAGAGTTCGCACTGCTATTACCACAGTATTCAACAAACCTATCTACCGGATTCTTAGCGAGATACATGATCAACCCTTTGTTCGGCGGCCAGCCAAGTTGGAAGAAGCACAAAAAGGCTATGATGAGAAGTCCCGTTGCACCTTCTATGATAAGAAGGGGCACCGCACTGAAAATTGCACACCCTTGAGGCAACATCTGGAGAAGTTAGTGGCTGCTTGACACCTGGACCACTATATAGAAGGGGGAACACAGCCAGCCCTAGAGGACCTCAATAGACCAAACAGGATGCCGGTCGACGGTCCACCCCAAGGCGTAATTAACGTTATACATGAGATCGTCAAACCTGAGCTAGTATGTGAGCTCAGGGGGATGATCAAAAAGGCTGAGCACTTGAGAGAGATATTAAGTGCATAACCTACCATAAAAAATGGTAGAACAGAGGCCATGAACGTCATATCCTTTTCAGACAGGGACCTAGCATGGCTACATTGTCCTCATAATGACGCACTAGTGGTCACTCTGCGTGTCAAGAATTTCGACATTAAGTGGATTCTGATTGACCAAGGAAGCTCATGCGAGATAATGTACTACGAGAACTTCAAACAACTGAAATTGGAGGACAAAGACTTGGCACCTACGACATCTCCCTTTGTCGGTTTTAACTCAATGCCAGAGTGGCCAGTGGGCAAGATAATCCTCCCAGTCAAGGCAAGAACCATGACAAAAGAGGTGGAATTCTGGGTATTAAAGGTCCCTTCCACTTACAACATAATCTTGGGAAGGGCATGGCTGTATACCATGCGCTTAGTGGCGTTAACCTACCATCAGACATTACGATTCCCTAATGAAATCGGCATGATTAAAGAAGTCTTAGGAGGCCAAATCATGTCGAAGCAGTGTTTTGTCACAGTAAACGGCAGCTGTGCTATAAAATGGTTTGTTTAGATGGTGGAAGAGCCAGAAAGCAACGAACTTTTTCCAGATATTGGCAAAGCAGCAGAGAAGAAGGCAATGGAAGACTTGGTTGAGGTAAGGATAGATGAAAAGAACCCAGAAAGGTTCTTTTTGCTCTGCTTGTCTTTGTCCAGCACTGAGAGAAGAGAGGTTATGGAATTCTTAACCACTAACATCGAAGTGTTTGCCTGGACACCATACGACATGCCTGGCATTGATCCAAATTTCATCTGCCATCAACTTAATGTCCACCAAACTTCCAAACCAATTATTTAGCGAAGTTTCCGATCTGCACTCCACTACGCAGAGATAGTGGTAGAAAAAATAGGAAACCTGCTGGAGGCAGGAGCCATTAGAGAAGTACACTATCCCAAATGGATCTTAAACACTGTAGTAGTGCCAATGAAGAATGGTAAGTGGCGCGTTTGTGTGGACTACAAAACGGTCAACAAAGCGTGCCCAAAAGACAATTTTCCCCTACCACGGATAGACCAACTGGTGGACCTAATGGCAGGGCATAATCGACTTAGCTTCCTTGATGCGTATCAAGGTTACCATCAGATCGCTATGTATGAACCAGACCAGGAGGTCACGTCATTTACAACACCCAGAGGATTGTACTGTTACAAGGTCATTCTCTTTGGCCTAAAGAACACATAGCCTACATTCCAACGGATGATCACCAAAATGTTTGAACCATTGTTAGGCAGAACAATAGAAGCTTACATAGATGACATGGTGGTCAAGAGCAAGGATGAGAAAGACCATCTCAGGGACCTAGATGAAATGTTTTAGATTTTGAAGTGCCACAAGTTACGTCTAAACACATCTAAGTGTGCATTTGGTGTAGGATCAAGCAAATTCCTAGGCTTTCTAGTGACCAACCGGGGTATAGAAGCTGATCCCTCTCAGATCAAAGCAATCCAAGATCTTGAGAGGCCCAACACAGTAAAAAAGGTACAACATCTCACTGGCCTACCAGCCGTACTCAACCAGTTCATAAGTCGGTCGTCAGACAGATGTCGACCATTTTTCGAAGCACTAAAGCCAAATTTGAATGGGATGAAGAATGCGACCGCACCCTAGAAAGCTTGAAAGACTGCATGACTTCTCCTCTATTGTTAGTAACCCCATGTAGACACCCCATTTTTGACCGCCCTTAAGACTTGGGCGCTATGGATTGTTTACTTGGTGATGAGGTGTGCAGTGCAAAGGTTCGATTTCTTCGGTAATGAGAGCATCAAATCCCAACCTTACACCCCATTTTTGACCTTAAAATCCTCTCTTTCAAAATAGTTTTTGAAAAAGTTCATATGATGTTCCGAGGCTCGCATTTCATTAAATGTTGCGCTTTTCGGTAAACTGAGCAAGGACAAAGTGGAAATGAATGGAAGAGAGGTGAAATCCTTGAAAAAATCTTTCAAAACACCTTATTTAAAGGTTTTGAGTTGAAGAAAATGGGAGAAGAGAGAAGAAATCAAGTTTGGGAGAAGTTTGACATGAATCTGGGTAGGATCGAAATTGAGCAGTCTTCACTAAAAGAGGCATAACTTTTTACACATTTGTAATTTTGAAGGAGGCTTCCACCATTGGAAATAAGACTTCCAGGTATACAATTTAGGCTCAAGAATGACCTCCAAAGGAGTCCAAATGAAGGAGTTATGTCCATTTGAAGTTGGGTCCAAAAAGTAGATTTTTCTGGCCAACCAAAGGTGGAGGTTGCTGGTCATGAATGGGATTTTCTGGCCATGTGCCGGCCATGAATGGTGTAACAACCCTCGTCACTGTTTACCGAATAACCACTGATTACGGTTAAACTGAAACTGATTATGACTGATAAGTGAACTGAATAAACTACTGAATTGACTGACAAAAATTGAAACTGAATTGACTGGGTATATCTGTTCAATTGTATGTCTATCTGTTTGATTGTTTGATTATCTGTTTGTGTTTTATATTTAAACTTGCGAATTTAAGGCCTTATCGGCGGCCAAATCTGAAATTGATTGATGTTCTATGATCGTTAGAATTAATGTGAATTTATGGTATATTTATCTGAAAACTGATTAGGTATGATTAAATTAGATTGAAATGAGTTTAATTGCAATAGTTGGCTTAATTACAACCTTGCCATCCCTAGTGGATCACTTAGGCAACATTTTGAGACTTGTGTATATACATTGAATCAACATTTCTTCTCCCATTTCTTGTGCACAACCGACCTTGAGAGAGAGAGAGAGAGAGAGAGTTAGTTTCATCTCATTTGGCTTGGTTTGCTTGGAAATTGAGTAGATTGGAAGGACTCTTGCATAATTGAAGCTCTAGACTTGCCTTTCAAGCTTTAGGTAAGGAATTCAACCTTTTGATTGTGGAATTTAAGTTCATTCTTGCATGATTCATGCTTAATTGAAGAGTTGAGTCAAGTTTTGGTCTTAAAGTGTGGTATTAGAACTCCATTGTTGCATGCATGTTTGAATTGTTGAATTTTAAGTTGTTTTCATGGAGAATTGTCACATGCATGCTCATGGTTATGTTAAGTCCATGTTTCCATCATGTTTTTGTAAGAATTAGCTCATTTGAGCTTGTATTTAAAGCTTTGAAATTGGTTTGAATTCATGCATGTCATGTTTGAAATATTGTTCATGAAATTGGTTTGAAATTGGATTCATTTGAAACACCCTTGGGCCTTGAATTTACAAATTAAGCTTTGAATCATGTTAAAATATGAGTTTTGATGTGTTTTCTGGGGAATTGGCCCAAGAGGATCGAAATTTATGGTTTAAAACTTGGTTTTGAGCTTGAGGTTCAAATCTGGAATTTCCAGAATTTGGACTCACGCTCGAGCGGGGTGACTGGCGCTCGAGCGTGGAAATCGTGCTCCCAGCATTTTTGTTCTGTTTTGAAGTCCGCTCGAACGTAAGAATTGACGCTCGAGCGGGACATTGTGTCTCATGCTCGAGCGGGTGTCGAGCGCCCAATCGAGCGTGATTTTCGCCTATCCAGCATTTTGTTCTATTTTGCAGAACGCTCGAGCGGGTAAGTCTACGCTCGAGCGGAAATCTTTGTCTGCATGTCCGCTCGAGCGGAGTAACCTACACTCGAGCGTGACCCCTGTTTTCCGATAAGTCTGAAAATGCTTTTTCAAGTGCATCTTTGCATCCTCATCCCATTCTAGGCATTCTTAGGCCTAGTTTAAGACATCTTATGGAGGATATAGATGTAGAAACACACCGAGGCATTAGGGATTAAGCTGTTATCTTTCCCAACTGTGTAGCTTAGTGTGTGTTCAATCTGTAACTGTGTAGGGTTGGCGACTGGGGACGCACTCTGGCTTTACTGTAGCCCAGAACTCTGTGAGTAACAACTGTGTAAAGATATGTTCAAAATGATTATCTTCTGAACAATTGAACTGTACTGCTTTCTGAACTGATTACTGTTAACTGAATGAATGTATGTCCTATATTCTGAACTGTATTGTGGCATCCTTAGCACCTACTGTTTACTGATACTGCTACAGAGATCTCTGTCGGTTCCTTCGTCGGAACCACTACTGTTACTGACTGATGGCCATCATGTACTGTTTGGTCTTTAAGACCTACTATTTACTGTACTGTTATGCTAATGGATGTATCACATATGACTGTACTGACTGAATGACTGCAATACTGATTAAATGAGCCGTTTTCATTACTGTAAGGACATTCATTCTTAACCTCTTTACGCATTGTGCTATTCCTTGGGCTTTAGCTCACTGCTCATATATATATGTAGGTGTTCAGGCACCAGACCACAGCTAGAAGCGTCGGGGTGAACTCCAGTTTTGTCAAGCCAACCTATGTGCCTCAATGCGAGGTTCCGAGCCTGTCAAGCTACGGCTTAGGGGTGTTTTTAATTTCCCCGTCTGTCTCTGTATCTGTTTTGCATGACTGTATAGACCGTTACTGTACTGTTTGACAGGGATTAGGTCTTTGAACTGAATGATTGTATATTTGTACATACTGTTTTGTCTGACTATATATATTTGAATGAAAAGTCTTTTTGGCATACAGACTGTCACAGCTCATTGGACATTGTTTATTTATTGTATTGGCTTCCACCAGCCCCTGTACTCTGTATTACTGTATTACTGTTAAGCAGGCCTTCGGTAATCTCGGATTACTGGCCGGTTACGGTGCTAAACCCATAGGGGCGGGTTTGGGTCGTGACAAATGGCCATTTCTGGCCCCCTGTCATCCAAGAGTGACCTTTTCCGGCCATGGATGATGAAGTGCCGGCGATCAATGATGGCTTGCCGGCCATTGATGCAAAAACTCAAATTTTTTGTAGATATTTACCTCCAGCTGTCTCCACATTGCTCCAGCTGTCCTGTAATAAGATATTTTGATCAAAGCTTGTAGCTTTCTATATATATAGAGCCTTCTCTATGGTTTTGGAAGTTAGAACAATTGAGGAAGAAGTTTGGGAGCCTCTCTCTCTATAATCCTCTTTCTAGATTTCTCTCTCTCTAAAACTTTTGTGCTTAGAAGCTTGCATACATCAATCTTTACCCTATCAACCCTTAACAAGAGTGATTCATCTTTGGGTTGAGGTTGCTTGAAGTTCTCTTGGAGCCTCCTTGGAGCTCTTGAAGGTCATTTTGTTTGGTCTTGTTGCCTAAGATTGAGTTGTGCTTTAGAAGGTATAACTCTCTCCTTTTAAGCTTGTTCTTCATACTTGCTTTTCCATCTTTTTCCACCATTTCAAGGATGGTTTTGGCATGTAAAAATTTCTGTTTTTCAGTCCTAAAAATGGTGGTTTGAGCCTTTGTGAGTTAGGGGGTTGTCTCCCTTTTTGGCTCTTTAGCTTGTGAAGCTTTTTGTGCCATCTTTCATCACCTTCAAATCAAACTCTTTTGGCCTTTTTACCACTGAAACTCAGAGGTTTTTTAGTGACAAAAACCATATTTTGAGGCCCAAAATAGGAGGGGGTGGCCTCCCCTCCTTGTGTCTTGTTTGCATGTGTAGATGACCCAACATGTGAGCATGTTTTTCTACCATCTCATGGCTTGATCTCAGCATGTTTTTGTGACTTTTTTGACCTGCTTTAGCTCTATTTTTGGCTGGTTGGGTCACTTGCTGCTTGCTTCTTACACTTGTAGTGTAATCACGCTTACTAGCCTAACATGCCTAATGAGTTAGCCTATCATTTTAGCTTGTGTTAGCTTAACTCCAGCACCTTTTTGCTACTAATTTGCCATGCTTTAACTCTATTTTGAGTGGTGTTGGTCATATGACTCATGCTTTGTATAGCTATAGTGTAAATGCCTTTACTAGCATTGTGTTTTAAGGCCTCTATCATGCTTTTCTTGTGATGTTAGCATGGTATAACATCATTTAGCATGTGATTTCAGTGCATTTAGCTCTGTCACACTCTCACTTATTTCACTCTTTCGTTGCTTTTGAGAGTTGTGCCTTATGCCTTGCTTGCGAGCCAACATGTGCGCATGATTTTCTTGTCTTTGGTGCCTAAATTTTAGCATGATTTAGCTACTGATTTGGCATGTTTCAGCTCTGTCCAGAGGTGGTTTGGTCATTTAAGCTTGATATTGCATGCTTCTAGTGTAGTGCTCTTCACTAGGTTTGGTGTTTTTTTTGGCTTTAAACATGTTGTGCATGTGTTGCTTGCATATTGTAGTGTCTTCTACATGCCGTCTCAACATTTAAAAGTCTACAACCTCCCTCATTTCTTCACTTTTGATTTATTTTGAGGGTTGGTTAACCTTGTGATTGTGTTTAAGCTTGAGATAGAGCTTGTGCTCAATGGCTTTAACTCTCTTTTGAGGGTTCCTCCTAGCCAAAGGCATGATCTCTCTCATGTCTTAAACCATCCTTTGATTGACCCCTCTCTCATTAGAGGACACTCATCTTGGACTTAACCAATTAAAGAATGGCTTGGTAATGCTAAAATGAATAAACAAGAATTGGATAAGTAAAACATGATCAGGATAAGCATTGTTGTGTTGCATTGCATCATGTTCAATCGGATATTATATTGAACACAAGGTAGATTGGTCCATTGCATACTCAAAGTGATGAAATGAGCCAATCTCCTTTGTCTCCATCACCCTTGATCATGCATGATGGGGGGGGTGGTCTCTTAGAGTCTTGTATTTGTGCATTTATTGAAAGTGTACAACTTGGATCTTTGGCCATCATGCATTGAAAGTGCTTGATTGGTGATTTTGGATCCAAGAAGTGCCACTCCTTTGATGTTTTGAGATGATAAGGAGGGGCACAGTACAAACATACCCTTAGGAGACCCTCCATTTTCCTCTGTTTGTGCTCTGTTGCAGAATGGTGACTTAGCACACCAGTGGCTGGTAGTGCCTCATCAGTGGCCGGCAAGGATTCATCCTTGGCCGGCAATGCGTCTCTTTGGTCGACAGGTGGCTGGCAACAAGAAATCATGGCCGGCAGGCCATTGGTGCATTCCTTAGTGTTGTTCTGGTAAGGCAGAGCAGAAAGTTCTTAGAGTAACCCTACAAACAGAGCCTTTCAAGAGCAAACCAGAAGGCTTTTGTTGTTTTGGTAAGGCAGAGCAGAAAGTTCTTCGAGTGACCCTACAAACAGAGCCTCTCAAGAGCAAACCGGAAGGCTTTTCGGGGCAAAAAACTGAGTACATGCATCTTCTATCTCCTAGAGCAGAGTAGTAAAAGCATAGTTTAACATGTTAATTACCTAGTTAATTTGCATTGATTGTTGTAATAATTAAGTAGCTTTAGAGTAGCTATTTCTTTATGTTGTGTTGTACTGATTAGTAAGTAGTTTACTAGTTATTTGATTGGTTTGTAATAATTAGTCTAATTAGATTAGTTTGATTAGCTTAGCTTAGAGTAGCTTAGCTTATTCATTGAGACTCTCATTTGAGAGGGCACAATGTTGTAATAAGCATCCGTGTGTGTGTGCATGTCTTCCAACTCCACGTCTTTTTCCCTTTTATTTAACTGCTTTCGATGGTTAGATTAGGGCATATTTTGATTAGCATACCTTATACTTGCATGTTTGCATCGTTCATTTGTCTTGCATGCACCAGGTTTGGCGCATCATTCCAACTGCATTGTATTTCAATACCTATTTGAATACGTGTTTCAAAGCATGTTATCAAAGTGTTGCATTCATATGCCATCTTAGATAGCCGAGCCTATTAATTGCATATTGCATGCGTTGCATTAGGCATCTTAACATAGCTAGGATCATGCATGATTTCTAACTAGCTTTTGTTTTGGCTCGGAGTACACTGCAAGTTTTTACGCTTTATCATACTTGCATGAGTGTGAGTGTTGCCATGTTTTGCATGCTTTCCATGAGGCTATTTGCTTATATGCTAAACTGCATGAATGCCTGTGGATGAAGGCTCTATTACTTGAATTGGAACAACTCGATGATTATGAGTTTTAAACCCACTTTGCGAAGTGGCAAATCATCATGTTTTAAGCCCACTTGAGGGTGGCAAATCCGCGCTTTAGCCCATTTGAGGGTGGCACTTTCAAACCATTTTCGAAAAACAAACATGAGTTGTTTTGTTCCAATTCTTGCGATTTAGTCTATACTTGTATGCTGTGCGCATCACATAGCAAGTTAGCTAATAACCGGAATAAGAACACATGTCATGCTTAGTAGAGGTCGATCTTTTGATCGGGCGAGTGGGAGTGCTCATTTCAGGACATTCCTCTCTTGTACCCAAGTTCCCGAGTTGAGGCAACTTTGGCGATGACGGACACGTGGCCTTTGGCATGAGTCAGGGTTTCCTAAATTTTTCAAAAATAAAATATTTGGGTGGCAACTCTGTAATCTGGAAAAGCAGTCCAGTTTTGGTAATATTTGATTTAAAATCTGATTTTCTAAAATGACTTGTCGGATTGGACTCTTTGGTGTTTATCAGTCTCATATTGCACTTTGTGAGATTAGATTCAGAACCGTGACAGGAGTCCGAATTGTAGGAGACCAATTCGCGCCCTCTCCGAAAGGGGGGCGTGTGAAGAAAGTCGAGTCCACACCCCAGTACTAGGAGAAGAGCTCTTTTTATACTTAGCAGTTTCACAACATGCAGTCAGCGCAGTGTTAGTCAGAGTGGAAGGAATCCAACACCTGTTTATCTTTTATGTTAGCAAGACCTTGCTGGGCGCTGAAACAAGGTACCTACCATTGGAAAAACTGGCGCTAGCTTTCATGATGGCCTCAAGAAAGTTGTCACACTATTTCCATGCCCACACCGTGATCATCCTAACAGCTTTTCCATTAAAGGCCTTGTTTGAGAGGGCGGATTTTTCTGGACGAATCTTAAAATGGGCAGTAGAGTTGGGGCAGTTCGATATCAAGTTTCAACCCAGAACCGCAAAAAAGCCCAAGCTTTAGCAAACTTTGTGGCCGAGTTCACACCAGGAAGTCATCACATTTGCTCGGTCAATTTGACCGACGCAACCGAAGTAAGGGGGAAAAAGTGCCGCGGGAACTGCACAACCCCTAATGCAGGATGCCCAACTACATTACAAGACATATAGGACTGAGGACAGGAAGGAAGGATCAAACCATGCTACTTCAAGTGAGGACTTATAAAAAAGTAAAGACTTGAGGCAGTCTGACAGTGAAGATCAAACCCCAACAGCAGGCATGGACTTGAAAGAAAACACCAGATACACCCATGATCCCAAGACGTCATCCGATCCCTCTACTTGCTGGAAACTCTTCGTGGATGGAGCATCCAATAGGCACGGTGCAAGACTTGGTATAGTCCTCATCTCACCAGATGGCCTTACACTTGAACAGGCAGTTAACCTGGGCTTCCCAGCATCCAACAACGAGGCGGAGTATGAACCACTATTAGTAGGCTTAAAGTCAGCACTTTACATGGAGGCCACTGAGCTGATGGTTTACAGTGACTCCCAGCTGGTAGTAAACTAGATTTCAGGCGACTACGTGGCAAAAGACAAGAGGATGGCTAAGTACCAAGAGTTAGTCAGAAAGGAGATCATGAAGTTCGAAGTAGTTCGGATAGAGCAAATCGGTCGAAAAGAAAATAGTAGAGCAGATGAGCTGGCAGGTTTTGCTTTAATGACAGATACATCTATCCCACACCCATTATTGATCGACTTCCAACCTAGACCAAGTATTGAGGAACCCAAAGCAGCCAAGGCATGTTGCGTCGAACTAGGCCCATCCTGGATGGATCCCATTATAGTATTTTTAAAAGATGACATCTTGCCTGAAGAAAAGAAAGAGGCTAACAAAATCATTGGCTTACAGAGATTTTGGCTCTCTCCATCATTGGCGTTGTACAAAAAATCCTTCATAGGACTTTACCTGAAATGTGTCTATCCCAACAAGGCCGAGGCATTTTTGTTCGAGATATATGAAGACGTAAGCAGAAGCCACCAAGGGGGAAGATCATTGGCTTACAGAGCAATTTCACAAGCATATTGGTGGCCATACATGCAAGTAGATTCAAAGAAATATGTCAAGAGGTGCGAGAAATGTCAGAAGTTCGCACACCAAATACATCAACCAGCTAGAGAGCTTCTACCATTAACTAGCCCATGGCCCTTCGCAATGTGGGGGCTGGACATAGTGGGACCACTTCCAACTGCACCTGGCAACAGAAAATTCTTTCTCGCAGCTACAGACTACTTCACAAAGTGGGTGGAGGCAGAAGCACTCGCATCAATAAAGGAGAAAGATGTTAAGAAGTTCGTCTGGCAGAGCATTATAACTAGATTCGACATACCCAAGGCTCTAATATTTGACAATGACACTCAGTTCAATGGCAAAATTTTCAGGGGCTTGCGAGGAATACAAGATAGAATTCTACAACTCTACACCAGCATACCCTCAAGCGAATGGCCAGGCAGAAGCATCAAACAAAGTCGTCTTAGATGGTTTGAAGAAAAGGTTTGAGAGAGCAAAAGGCAAGTGGGCTGAGGAGCTTCCTCATGTTTTATGGGCTTACCGTACCATACCTCGGCGGTTAATTGGAGAAACACCTTTTTCCTTGGCCTATAGCATGGAGGCAGTAATCCCACTAAAAGTAGGCCTCCCCACTAATAGAAGTGAAAATTTTGACCCAAACTTGAATGAAGAAGCCATAACCTTGGAATTCGACCTTGCAAAAGAGAGAAGGGAAAGATCACTAGTTCACATTGCCTCATACCAGCAAGAGTTATCCAGCAAATATAACAAAACCGTACATCCGAGGCAGTTCAAGATTGGAGATTGAGTACTGCGCAAAACAATGGGCAACACTTTGGTACCTGGAGATGGAAAGTTAGGACCTAACTGAGAAGGACCATACAAAGTGGTTGGGTTAGTAAGAAAAAGGGCATATCATTTGGAAGATGGAGACTGCAAAGCTATTCCCAGGCCGTGGAACACTGCCAATCTCAAACTATTTTATTTTTAGCTTTTCATTAAAATACTTGTAATTTTTTTTTTCAAAATAAAACAAGTAGTTTCTTTTTTAGCATAATTCTTTCTACTGTAAAAGTTGTTTTTAGTCAGTACCAGCTAGGGGCTATAGAAAAAGGCTGGCAGGTATGACCAACATTGAGTTCTCTTCAGCCGAGATTAGGATCAAAGCTGAAGAAGGTTGGCAAGTATGACCAACATTTAGCACTCTTTAGCCGAGACAAGGATCAAGGATGAAGAAGGTTGGCAGGTATGACCAACATTTAGTTCTCTTCAGCCGAGATAAGGATCTAGGCTGAAGAAAGGTTGGCAGGTTTGACCAACATCCAGTTCTCTTCAGTCGAGATAAGGATCTAGGCTAAAAAAGGTTGGCAGGTATGGCCAACATTGAGTTCTCTTCAGCCGAGATAAGGATCTAGGCTGAAGGAGGTTGACAGGTATGGACAACACTTAGCTCTCTTCAGCCGAGATAAGGATCTAGGCTGAAGAAAGTTGGCAGGTATGACCAACACATAGTAAAGTTAACAGATTACAGGGCTCTTGGACAGAGATGGCTATCTTGGCTAGAAAACTTTAAGACATTACAACCAAGCAAAGAGTTCAAGACTGATACAATTAAAGTTGAAGGGTAATTACAAGCAGGGTATGAACCGAACAAAAAGATTGGAAAATTGTAGATTTCATTCCATTCCATTTGAAAAATGTGCATTACAAGAGGGGGTTAAGCCCGGTTACAAGTTCGTTGAAAAGTAAACATCAAAAAAAAAAAAAAACAAGATCAAGCAAATAGATCGTCCAAGTCTACATCCAAGTCAACCCGAGCTTCATCACTTGGCAGACCGGTTCTAGTAGGTAGGTCGGTCACAGGCGCATCATCAATTGCATTGGACATCAGTGGCTCCACCCGAGCTATCTGATTGGTTTGGAGACCACGATCATTGTTAGCAGATGGGTCATTATTTGGATCAGGTGATCCTTTTTCCTTCTCCCCCTCTTGGAGAAGCTTCTGTTGGATGGCATTGACATAGTCCGCCATATAACTTAGGATGAAGTGAGGGGGAGGGTTCTGAAAGACCTTAGTTTCTGGGCCCAGACTGAGCTTCGCAACAGCTACCTTCCAGCCACATTTGAAAAATATGTCTTTTGTAGCTTCGCACTGCAAGACATACGTGGCCTCTCCTTTCTTGTAGTCGCGGTCTTCAGCGTCTTTCGCGCTCTTTTTTAGCTCGGCTATCTCAGCATCTTTTTTCTTTTTTAGCTTGGCTAGCTCGCGCAGATAGCGGTCTTTTCTTTCTGCTAAAGCCTTCTGCTTGGCCGTTTTTGCCGAGTTGACCAGCTTGGCGAGTCGTGCGTTTTCAGTTTCGAGCTCGGTCAATTTTTGTTTGGCTTCGTTGAGCTTGGTCGTCTTAGCATTGACATCTGCCACTGCCAGCCATGTTGTTTTACGGAGCTCTAGCACGCGCTTATGAGCAATGTGGCTCTTCTGCATGGCCTGCAAAAGGAGAAGTAGCGATTATGACAAAAACCGAGCAAACAGATTGTACAAAATGGAAAACAAATTGAGCGGAGCACTTACAAGCACCATTGACTTAGTGGCCGAGCGTATGGCTTTGAGCTCAGTCAGGTGGTCGTGGTGCTCCATGTCAGCTGGTAGACACACGCTTTTGGCAAGGTTGAAGGCAAGTGTGTGGTCCTTGTCTGCAACCACCGAATCTGTGTTCGAGATAGTGCGGTTCTTATAAGTCATTCTTGGTGCCCATTCTGAAGGGCTAGCTCAGTCAGAGTGCACGAGCTTAGGGCTCGGCATCGTGGTTTCTGAAAGCACGGTGTCCTCATCAACCAAGTGTTGAGGTTTGGTCGAAACAGTACGTACGCGCTTACTCAGCCGAGATGTTGAGGCCCTTGTGGTTGGGAGAGCTACCACGGTTTCGTGCTGTTGATGAGACGGATCTAGCCTGGCCTGCACTTCAGTGGAAGTCTGCTCGGTGATAAGTGCTTGTACTGCCATCTTCTTCGCCATTTCTTGTTCTTCGGTTAGAGAGATCAGGTTGATATGTGGAAGGGTAGGATTTGGCTCTCTAGAAGGCTCTAGAAGGAAGTCGGTGACTCTGGTCTTCCTCCTATCACTTTATCGGTAGGTCAGCTCAAAGTTTAACAACTTGGTCCACTCACGGTGACGGTACCGGAGTGCGGCTCGGAGGGCATCCTGGTTGGCGTAAGTATACTGCGATTTTAGCTGGTTTAAGTTTGCATAATAAGAAAGGCAACGGTTAGCACGGTGTAAAATTATAGCCTGGAATAGCAAAATAGAACTAAATCGAGGTATTCATACCAGCTGTCCCTTTATTTCAGTTGATATTGTAGCCCGATATCTGGGCTTCCTGGTCTTCAAAATTGCCAAAGACCCATAAAAAGTTATCGTTATTAACGTCTTTATCCGGGGTATTTTTTACAATTTTCTCTCGACCTCTCCTTACTCTTAAATAATACACCCAACCGTCATCATTTTAGCCGAGCGAATATTGGTGGAATAGCTCGGCCAATCCGAGGTTGAGGCCGAGCCAATGGTTTAGCTCGGCGATGTCGTTTATTATCCTATAAGTATTAGTGCTGAGTTGGGTTGGGCATAGTCTTGTCTGCCTAAGGAACTAGCATATTGGCAGCTGCACAGGGAATCGAAGACCGGCCTCTACTATTGATATTGCAGTGAAGGGAACAATGCCCGATTTTCCCCATGGTGTGGTATCTAGTTCGGCTAAAGATAGGTGGACGTCGTCCAGAATTTGGTAGTCCTTTCGGAACTCGGCTATGGCCCCAGGGGAGTTAACGAGAAATCGATATTTACCCATGTTAACTTAAAGAGTTGTAAATGGAGTTCACAAATCGCCCAGCTCGGCACAGTTGAGGCTTTGGTTGGTTCGGTTGTGCCAAGCCGCCTAGGGGCAGGGTACAAAGGTGTGCTTGGCCAACCTAGTCAAGTCTGCAAAGGGGAAATAAGAAGTGTTATGCCCAGACAATTGGAACGGGCTAAGCAAAGAGTCAATTTATAGAAGAGTAGTAAAAACCTAGCTCGGCTACATTTGGGTAACGGGTAGCTCTCAGTTCAGTCGTAAAGAAGGGCCAACTCAAGGCCCCTAGCTCGGTTGGAGATAAGTATGCAAGGTTATAACTGATTTCATAGTTCGGTAGTGTTCAAGCCTAAAAGTCGCCTGAACAAATACCTAGTTCGGTTACAACACGACTCTGGATTAAACCTAATATTTTTTGAATCTAATTGGTATGTTTTTAAGCTCGAGCATAAGGATTTGGGTTTATAGTATTTGCTTAACACACCAGTGTATATAAACACATGTATATAGAGATTAAATACCAAGAATGAAGAAATACATAAAAAGGAACATCAGAAAGAGGCATTAGCAACTTACGAGTGAAAAGGCGTGAAAATGATAACCAACCAACAAGAAGGTTAGCGAAGATGGAGGCGAGGGTATGGAGCTTCGAATGCAGAGATTCTTTGAAGAACGAAAATGAACAGTAGAAGGGTGACTGTTCGAAATAAAGGGATGGTATTTATGTGAAAGACAAAACGACGGGTATATTTTCAAATTTTTCTTGAGCAGTGTGCTACGACTGTTACAGTTTAAGAGGGTAATTAACGCACGCCACATGTCCCAGTAAGGACACGATGTCAGACGTGAGATGACAAGCTGTTCAACCGACGTGAGTTTTTTTAGCCGAACTAGAAATAGCCCGGTTGAGTAAAACATTTTTTGGACCCGGTCAGATGCTTATTTTGGCTCAGTTAGTTTGAGGCATTTTAGCGCGGCTTAAAGATAATAATCCCAATCATGCTTGGCAGTTGGAATTAAGGGGCAATTGAGAGGGTAATTTGCATACTTAAAGTTGGGTTGAGCTAGGCCCATTTGTTTTAAGATCTGGGCTGAGCGAAGTAACCTCGGTTCAAGAGGACACGCTTCAGGACCGAGCTAAGAACTTCAATAGCTCGGTCGTGTGGTGTACCCCGTGTTAGATTGGGGCTTGGAATAGATGAGTAAGGTGTTGTCAGTAGCTCCGACAAGGGTATGTTAGTAACAAATCGGGCTTAACGATATCTCGGTCGAATAGTATCTTCAGTCTATCCGGCGTAGAGCAGGTCCAGGATAGCTTGATTTAGTGTGCTATCGAGTTGAGGTAGGAGGTGAATGGTTTAGCCATCTCACTTGGCTTGCAGTGATGAGGGTGTTTTAAGGATAAGCATTATCCTTAAGCTTGGGACTCCTAGGAGGATTCTACTAGGGAGGGTTGGAGTCCTACTAGGATTGTGCTGGGTGGAATCAATAAAAGCTCATGGCAGGACCTATGTAGAGGTATCACAATTCTTACTGTAGAATACATAGAGCTTTTGTGTCTATTGTCTATTTGCTGACTTTGGCATCGGAGAGGTTTCTGACACACACCCGCCGGCTAGCTCACGTTTGTGTTTTCAGGTAGTAAAGCGACGGCGTTTGGAGGAGTGCAAACTTGATCAACAGGATTATACGAAAAGATTATTTCGTGCTCGTACACCAACAATATGTCACATATTTCATTACCTTCCACCAACCACAATAGTAAAAGGATATGCCACATATAAAGAGATGGAGTTAACTTTTAAACTTTTAACATTTTTAATGACTATTTTACGTTTGATTTAAATTATACATATCATTATTTATTTGCTTTGACTGTTTTATCTTTTTTTGGTTGAAGTGTGAAGTTTCATGCTTATATATTTTGTGTCACAGTTTTAAATATGAATATTCATATTAATACTTTTTATTTTATTTATTAAAAATATAAATATTAACATTTACAATTTTCGCACAAGAATTTTCAATTGGCAATAGAAAATTATTATTTATTATCTTTTTTTTTGATCAGCAAAGAAATTTTTTATTGATGATGAAACCATACATTACATATGGGAATACATCAATAAGGATGAGAAAGAAAAAAAGGACAAAAAGGAAACCAAGCATAGTGTTGGCAAGAAACCAACACTAGCTCACAAGACCGCAAACACTTGTTGCCACAACCTAGAACAACACCCAGAACAACAAAAAATAGCATTGCTCCCCACCACTCAGCAGCAACATCACCCAAAACTAGAAAAACCAATTCCTTGCACAAATAGATCAGCAGCCTCTATTAGCAGCATAGCATTAACAGCAAATCAACAGCCTCCACAAAATACAACCAGAGCCAGAACATTGACAGCAGAAGAATAGCAGCCACTAACACATTAACATCAGCATCACAAACAGATTAGCAGCCTCAATGTAGTGCAGATTTACCTGGAACAAAATCTGACCAAGAGTAACTAGCAGACAGATCAAAACAGAACATAAGAGCAATACAGGGCAGTAGAGGCAACTATACAACAATACACCATACATACGTCCAATGTAGCAGTCCACTACTGAGGGAATCAGTCCACTGTTGAGCATAACATTCTAACAAAACATAGCAACCACCAACAACCAGCATAGCAGTTCACCTCCCCCTTGTATCAACCAGCAAGACTTGTAGCCAGCAGAAGCACAAGATCAACAATGCCTCACTCCCTTATGTAGACCTGATATTCACAGACACAGATAGTAGATCATGCAACAAAGAGACTAGAAAACTAGGATGACCCAATAGAAGTAGGCTGCTACACAACAACAAAGCAGGGAACAAACAGATACTCAGAACACCATTGGCCAATGCCAAGCAAAACTCTGCAACTGGAGCCAAAAATCCCTTGAACTAGGTAACCTCAACAGCAAAAGATTCCAAAACGCTATGCTCACAAATTCCACCATACAATGTTAAGACAAAGCAGAAGGCAAAAACATAATCAACATAGCAGGACACAAAACATAACAAAAGTCCAGAAAACTAGAATATCCCAATAGCAATGCCAAGCAAAACTCTGCAACTACTACTATGCACTCCTAATCCACCATACTCAGACTGAGGCTGATTCCTTTAACCCAGGCACATTCTCACCTGATTGAAGTTGTAGATCAGATCATTGACAGAGTAATCCAAAGTAAATGCTGATTTAACCCACAATGCAATTCGGACCTTAATGTTTTCACATAAAACATCAAAAGTAGGCTACACCTCCAGATTGACCATAAAATAGCTAAAGGAACTACACTCCATATCTTTCTTACCAATTTACTATGTCTATACCTAGCCCACCAATCCAGCAAGCCCTGAATTAAACTTGGTAAAACCCATTGTAGCCCCCACCAATTAACAAAATAAGACCAGATTAGCCAAACAAAAGGACAATGAAGTAACACATGAATAGAAGTTTCCTCCACCTCTTTACAAAAAATACAACAAACATCCATATTGCCATTTCGTATACCAATCCTTTTCAAGAAACTAGTTGTCTTAATTCTACCCCTCCAGGCCAACCAACTAAAAAATTGAACTCTTGGTGGTGCAACATTCTTTCACAGCGAACTAGAGACCATGCAAGTAGGACCAAAACCTAGTTCAAACCAGTGATAGGCAGAAGGAACACTAAA
This sequence comes from Camellia sinensis, assembly GCF_055761805.1. NCBI lineage: Eukaryota > Viridiplantae > Streptophyta > Magnoliopsida > Ericales > Theaceae > Camellia > Camellia sinensis. The sequence continues at coordinate 94,118,589 of NC_138965.1, forward strand.
AACACCAGATGGAGTTGCATTCCATTTCAAACAATCCAAAACATTGAGTCTGAGCAGAGGGGTGTTGCTAGGATGGACTGACAATCTACTTTGCTCCTCTTCTTCCTAAGCAAAAAAGGGTCCTCTAAAGTTAAAAACCCAGTTCCCAAAAGCATCTTTACTGTTATGGAACATAAACACAGACCCATCTTGATCAATTGATAATGAGTAGAGTTTAGGAAACTCATCTTTGAGGCAAATACCACCTGACCAACAATCAGTCCAAAATCTAGCTCTCAGACCATCACCAATCAAAACAACTGCATTGCTTCTAAAGAAGTGAAGAAGCTCTGACCTAGTAGCTACAGTGTTGACAATATCACCCTAGATCTTAGACTACCTGCTGTCCCTATCAGTTGAAGGGAACCAACCCCTACCTTACTCTATATACTTCCCACAAATCACCTCATTCCAAAGGGAATTTTCTTTAAAACCAAACCTCTACCACAACTTTAGTAAAAGACAGGCGTTCATAACTTTTACTCTACTAACACCCAGCCCTCGAATGCTTTTACTTTTATAGACATCCTCCCATTTTACTAAATGCACTTTCCTCCTCAGATCCGAGCTACCCCATAAGAAAGCAGATTGTATTATTTCAATCTCTTTTACAACCATCTCCGACATTTTGAAGAGAGAGAGATAATAAATAGGCAAGCTAGCAAGGATGTATTTGATCAAGGTCAACCTCCAGCGAAGGATATAAATCTTCTCTTCCAAGAAGCAAGACGTAGCTTACACTTATCAATCATAGGTTGCCAGGTTCTTCTCTTACTTGGGTTGGCTCCTAATGGCAGACCAAGTATTTTAGAGGCAAGATTTGATGATGATAATTCAGACTTGCAGCAAACTGTAGACACCCCATTTTTGACCGTCTTCAAGACTTGGACGTCACCGATTGAACACTCGGTGATTATCTATGTTTGTGTTCGTTTGGAGTTCCCGGAGGTCTCGGCTCGCGCGCCTTGCCTCAGGATCTTCGAACTCGACCGTTTAGTGTCTGGTTTTGCACCAAACACTTGCATCTTGCCCTTGAGAGGCAGGGTAGGGCTTGTAGACCATCCCCACCCACCACCGGCAGTGGCTAGAGGCCACCGGCTGGTGTTTGCTGCCACCGGCAATGTTTATTGCCGGCCGGCACTATTTGTTGCCGGTCAGCACTATTTAGTGCCGGTCGGCACTCTTTTTGGCCAAGATGGCATTTTTGGCCGGCCGGTTACTGTGCAGTTACTTTTTGAGATATTTTTAGGCAGCTGTATTGCAGTGACTTTCCCTCCATACACGTGTATGGAGGGATGGCCCTCTAGTTTGGCTTAGCTTGTAAGTTTTGCAAGTTTGGTTGCATATATAGAGAGAGGCTCTCTTTTGTTAGAAGAGGTTGGAGATTTTGGACATTGGAGGGGAAGAAAAACACAGACCAAGCTCTGGTTTTAGGGTTAGGATTAGATACACATCCTATCTCTCTCTTTTTTCCCTCTTGTGTGTGTAAAATAGTGTTTAGTTCATACTATTGCACACAAACACCTAGTGTTTCACCTTCCTTTGGCTCTTGAGGTTCTAAGGGACTGGTTTTGAAGTTTTGGTGTTGGATCCAAGCTAAAGGAGGCCATTGGAGCACCATTTGTGAAGGGATCATCAAGGGTAAGAAACTTACACCTTTATTCCCCCTTTTTGCATTGATTTTCTACCTATCTTAGAGCTGTTTTTGTGCTTATTGTATAACATAAAAAAGTTCTGTTTTTAGGCCCTCTTTATTGTTTATTAAGAGTGTTTTGTTGTTTGAGGGTGGTTGACCCCCCTTAGGCCTTGAAAGGCCTCATTTTGAGCCATTTTGTGCTAGCTCCGGGATTTTGGTGTTGAGGTCTCTTCACCACTGAAATCTTGAGCGATATCAGTGGTGAAGATGATGCTTTGAAGTCCCAAGAAGGAGAGGGCCACCCCCTCTCCTTGTTGTCCTTGAAAAGGGCATGTTTTGGCCTCTTGAGAGAGCATTATGCTTGAGTGTGTGTTGAGCATGTTTAGGTTGTTTTTCATGATTATATATCCATAATATAACATGATTTTAAATTGGTTTTGGTACTCCATGCATGCTTAGCATAGTTGCCATGTAATGCCTTGTTTATGCCTTAATGTGCCTTAGGTTGTTAGCCTTTGTGGGAGCATGTTTTAGGTTTAGTCTTGTGAAGATTATGTGCTTATTTTGCCATGTTTTAGGTCTGTCCTAGGTTGTTTGGGTCAAATTTGGCATGCATCATATAGCTCCTTTGTATTTGGGCTTGTTGGCCTTGGGTATGTGCATGTGTAGCATGACATCTTTGCATCGAATTGGTGATTTGGGGTCCCTCCACATGTTATTTCAGTCCCATTTCCTTGCTTGTTTGATTGCCTTGCATGCCCCTTTAATGCTTTGGAAGCTTGTGTAGCAATGCTCCATGTTTTGGTGTCTATGTATGCCTTTGTATTTGAGCCACTTAGATGCCATCTAAGAAGTCCTTTGGCCTTGTTTTGACATGCTAAAAATCTGTTTTAGTAGTTTAATGCATGTCATGTTTGTTGTGATAAACATGCTTCAAAGCTTCATGACTTGCTTCAAGTACTTGGACCATGCTTGCATGCACTTGCTTGTCTTGTTTAATGTGATTTGGCATCATTTTATAACATGATTTTAGAGCTCGCGTTGCATGCCAATTGTTCATGATTGCCTCTTTCAAGTGTGCTTGAATGTTGCTTGCTTTGTGGCTAAGTGTTGGGCCTTAACATGTGTATGTGTGCATGTATGTTTAGCCTTCATTTTTGGGCATTATGGCTACTGTTTTGGGCCTTATTAAAGCTGCCTAATCCATGTATGAGACCATCTTTGCATCCATTTGCATTGCCATATGTATGCTTGTATGCTTGCATAAGTTAGTCACCATGCCATGTTGCATCCTTAGTTTGTATGCTTAGGTTGCATTGCATCTTGCATGCATGCCTTGTTCCTTGACTTAATGATAGGAATTGGGCCTTGTTTGGTTTGATTGGTTTGCATTGCATTTGAAATCAAAGTTGCATACTTGGTTCTTTGGGCCATCATGCATGGAAATGCGTAATTGGTGGTCCGAGAATCGAGGCACATGCCCCTTTGAGTCATTATCATGATAAGGGACATGGTTGGTGCATACATGCCTTGAATTGTGCTGCCATGCTTTGTTTTGCCCTCTGTTGCTGTGAGTTGCAGGTTCTGCAGGCTTTCTTTGCCAACCGGCAGTGTAAGGTGCCGGCCGGCAATCTTTCCTCTGCCGACAACTCCATTTTGTGCCGATGGCCACACACCAGTGCCGGTGGTAATTCCACTCAGCCGGTGGCACTCCCCAGTGTCCAGGGATGCAGTCTTGAGGTTTTGACAGCCTCCAGAGGAGCAGAGGAAAGAAAACAGAGGCAGCTTGCGCATGGCGGCGCGTTTCCCGAGGCGATTTATCTGCTTTTCTTAGTTTATTTAATTCGTTAATTAAATTAATTTGTAATATTAATTAGCTTGCGTAGTTAATTAATCTGTAATATTTATTCGATCCCTCCGAGTGAGGGTAAAGATGTAATAAGTGTGCGGGAGTGTGTGTATGTCTTCCAACCTCACTTCTTTCTTCCCTTTTATTTACCTGCTTACGATGGTAGATTAGGACACGTTTAAATTAGCATACCTTATGCTATGCATGTGTGCATCCATGCATTTGTATTGCATGCATTAGGCTCGGTACATCACGCTAACTGCATTTGTACTTCAAATTCTAAACTGAATATGTGATAGTTGTACATTTCTCACATGCCATGTTTAGGATAGCCGAGCCTATTCTAGCAACACTTTGTATGCGATGCATTAGGCACTTAACACGGACTTGGATCATGCATGTTTGCTAACAAGTTCTTTGTTTTGGCACGGAGTACGATGTAAGTATTTCCGCTTTAGCATATCGCATGAGTGTGAATGTTGCCATGTCAGCATGCTTAACATGTGGCTAGATGCTTATGTGTTATAAACTGCTTGGATGCCTGTGGGTGAAGGTTGGATTGTTTGAGTTGGAAGAACTCATTGAAATCCGTGTTTTAGCCTACTTGCGAGTAGCAAATCCAAAACATTTTCCAAAGCAAACGGATATGCAATGCTTACTTCCAAATTAGACAATCTAGTCTATACTTGTTTGCTGCGCGCATAACATAGTAATTCTAGGCTAATAAATGGAATAAGAACACATAACGTTTTCAAAACTAGATATCACGGTTAGTAGAGGCCGGTCTTCGGACCGGGCGAAAGGGGGTGCTCATAGCTGACCTTCCCCGATCGTACCCAAGCTCCCGAGCCGAGACAACTCCGGTGATGACGGACATGTGGCCTTCGGCACCGAGTCAGGGTTTCCTAAATTCTCCCATAAAAAATATTTAGGTGGCGACTCTGTATCTGGCAAAGCAGTCCATGTTTGGCACTACTTTTTCAAAAATCAGTTTCTCAAAAACGACTTGCCAGATTTGGACTCTTTGGTTCAGATTAAGAACCGTGACACAAGTCGAGTCCGAACTGTAGTGACCCCAAATGAACAGAACGGGACTCATCCTCCCGGGGCGTTCGGGGACGTCTACACAAACTCAGCCACACTCTTGTTATAGTTAATCCTAAGATCTGATACAATTTCAAAGCACCTTAGGATTCTTTTTATGTTGGCTACTTCCCCTCATTTAGCTTCGCAAAACAAAATAGTATCATCTGCAAATTGTAAATGAGTATGCCTAAGACCACTTGAGCCTACAGAGGCCCCTCTGATCAGTCCCAAAAACTTAGCTCTCTCTAGAAAAATGTTGAGGGTTTCAACCACAATAAGAAACAAGAATGGTGACAGTGGATCTCCCTCCCTTAGCCCCCTCTGTGGACAAAATTTTGAGATTGGAGACCCATTAACCGAAACTGAAATTCTTGCAGATGCTACACATTCCTTCATCCAACTCACCTATGTGCTCCCACAGCGAAAGTTTGATAGCATAGAAAACAAAAATTCCCAATTCACTGAGTCAAAGGCTTTTTCAAAATCAAGTTTAAGCACAATACCACTCTCACCAGCCTTCTTCCAGCCATCTATTATCTCATTTGCAATAAGGATACCATCTAAGATGTTTCTACCCTTGATGAAAGCTGATTGAGTTTCATTTATGATTCTTGGCAGCACCTGGGTCAACTTGTTAGATAATACCTTGGCCAAAATTTTGTACAAGGAACCAACTAAACTGATTGGACTCTATTCACTTAGGCTAGTTGGATTCTTAACTTTTGGAATTAAAGCTATGAAAGAGCTATTTAAACCTCGAACCAACTTAGCATTAAGGTGAAAATCCCTCATAAAGTGCAAAACATCCTCCTTAACTATACTCCAACATTTCTGAAAAAAGCCCACATTAAAACCATCTAGCCCAGGAGCCTTGTTACCCCCACAAGATTTGATCGCATTTCTAATTTCCACCTTTGTGAACTCTGCCTCTAAAAGGTCAGAATCATTGGCATCCCCAATTGACTTAAAAGGGCCATTAAGGGAAGGTCATGTCTCCCAAGATTCAACAAAATGATTATGGAAATGATTCAACACCTCTGTTCTAACACCTATAGGATCTTCAATATTAATTCCATTCACTAGAATTGAGCATAAGGCATTCCTATTGCGCCTACAACTTGCCACAGAATGGAAAAAAGAGGTGTTTTTATCACCCGATGTTGCCCAGTTGAGTTTGGATTTTTAAAGCCACAACCTTTGCAACATTTTATACATCTTCCAATTATCACCGTGCAAAACTCTTCTCCTGGCTAGTTCATCTGCAGATAATGCCCTTTCTTCAGCAACTAGATCAAGGACATGAGCTTCCTCTACTATAGCTTTTAACTTGTTCTTTACATTTCCAAACACCTCGTTGTTCCACTTTTTTAGGACAAATTTCAAGGATTTGAATTTGACTAAACATTTAAAACCAGTCCAACCCATCACTTGTACTTTAGCCCAAGTTTTCTCAACAAATGACAAGAATTGATGATGCATAGACCAGGCATTAAGGTACCTAAAAGGTCTAGGGCCCCAACCTCTCTCATCTTCCATTAAGAGGATGGGGCAATGGTTAGAGAACAATTTTGGTAATCCCCACAACTTGAAATTGAAAGACTATAACCATTCTGGATTTAGTAAAAATCTATTTAACCTGCTCTATCTTTCATTCTCATATGAATTACACCATGTGAACTTCCTTCCACACATTGATAGATCAGACACCTCTAATTGCTCAATCATTTCATTGAACTCTCTCATCCCCTTATCCTCCATAGCATCTTTTTCTTTCAGAGATGCACCTAATTTCATTAAAATCACCCCCCAAACACCATGGAAATAAAAACTGTGATTTGAGCCTCACGAGAATATCCCACACCCCTTTCCTTTTGTTAGGATCGTTTGGCCCATAGACATTCACCACTACACAATTAAAGTTGAAAAAGATCGTACCTGCGAGTAGGAGAAAATTGCGATTGCAACTGCATTGACTGAGTTAAAAGACCTCAAGATTCCAGATGCAGAGTAACCCCCTAGCTGCATCCTCTGAATCAACTAACATGAATTCCACTTTTTCTCTAGCTCAAATAAAGTTCACAAACTCTGCATTGATTCCCTGCTTTTTAGTCTCTTATAACAACACCATGTCAATCTTCATCTCCTTGAGAACCTTCTTGATCTTCCTTCTTTTTTCAGGCCTTCCTAGCCCCCTCATATTCCAAGATAACAACTTTATTAATAACAATTAGCACTCCTGAACCTCCTAGAATAGTCATTCAGCTGACTACTCCCTTTCCCTTTTTTTGAACCATTTCTACGTCCTTTGCTTCCAATCCAACGAGTTTGCTCACAACCTCCTCCTCTTTATCTGCAAAGTTCAACCCAAGAGCTTTCCCCATTTGTAAAGTCGCTTTATCCTCATTGACTAGCATCCTACCTCGATTGGATTCACTTGCCATAGAGAGAGAAATCACTGCAGCAGCAGATTTAAAAACTGCTCCTTTCCTGAGATTAATAGATGGCCTTAGTATGTTGTGACCAAGCTCATGACCACCTTTTTTGTTCCAAACTTTTCTTCGCACACCTTTACTCTTCTTCCTTGTGCAAGCCTTCCTTTTCTAGGCTGTTGAATGAGAACTTTCCCCAAACTTGCCAAGAATGACTACACTGCCTTCTCCTATTTAGACTTGGCCATGATCTAAGGTCCCACTAGCAGCTTGATTATTATTCTTAGAAGTAGTTGGATTACCTGAGCTGCTAGGACCACTAAATTTCTAGGCCAAACTAATAGAGTTCCCCCCACCATGGGCCTTACTTAGTACAACTTCTAGGTTTAATCATGGCCTATAACCTGCAAATCCACTCACACTTCCAATGAAGCCTGGTGTGAATAATTCACCTTCCACAATATGTTTTCCATCACTCATACCATGCATAGAGACCACCATTTTGTTTGCAACATTGACATCCCGTGCGCCTCCAGCATTTGACACTGCCATAATGATGTTTGTTTCTTCCACCATAGAAATACTCCACCGACTATTCACACTCTGCCAACTATCATCCACATGCGCCGTCTCTATCTCCCTTGTAGCCATGTTGACACCTTTCTAACCCCCCACCACATCACCATGCTAGACAACCTTGAAGCTAACCATTCGTGTGGTGAGGTCGTCTTCTTCCTTATTTGAACTCAGGACATCTTCTTCCTTATATGAACTTAGATCGACCCTAACTCCTTGCTGGGGATGATAATTGTACTGCTTCACAATCTGCTCCTCGCAAAGCTTTGCTGGGTATAATATACCTTTACAGTCCAGGTCAATAGTGCAATTAATGGACTCCATACAAGACGTAGCTATCCTTACCTTACCACATTGAAGGTTCTTCAGGGTCAGTGCATCATCGTCTAGTCCAACAACCTTACCCCAAAGCCTCCCTATGCGACTGAAGGTGTTGTAACTCCACAAATTTGGAGGAACTCCATAGTAGCTAAGCCACGTAAGCCTTTCCTAGTCAAGCACCATGCCTTGTTTCCATTCTTTAACTGAGTCACTCCACTCCTTAATCCACCCGTCCAAATGTTTAAGACTTTCTTTCATCAATGTCATTGAATTGAAAGAGAGTAGGACATCTCTTCCACCACTTGGAGTAAACTTGATATCCCTTAGCCCCTTGTTCTGCAATTTCTTCTTAAACTCGGCTGCAGAGCAAGTAAATTTTAGCCTAATAATCACACTCTCATATAACCAACCATTACCTTCTTCAGTTGCCATAACGGTAATAGTTGGTTTGGATGAGGATCCACCTTATTTGACACTTGAGCATACGACTTACTCCCATTTTGCATCACAGAGGCAGCTATCAACTTACCTGTGTTCTCTTTACCATAGATCGGTAGAACTGACCTCTGCTTCCCATCGACCTCCTTACCAAACTCTATTAACTTGAACCTACTAACTTGACCTTGACAGCTTTATCATCACACCACAACCTATCTGTTTTTTGAACCGCCATGTTTACCGCTACTGGGCAGTCGTACCTGACTAGTACATGTAATTTTCCTTCTCTGAAAAGAGATGAAAACATCTCTCACTACTCCAAAGTTAGAAAATAAAGAGTGCAGTCTTCTCAGGTCCATCGAATCTAGAATGTCATCCACAAAAATGGTGTGAACGCCCGCACCTTCGTGTTCCATGATCCTTGCCTTCCATGTTTTTGAACCATCAACCTCCAACCTTCGAACTCACTCTCTCTCTCTCTCTCTCTCTCTCTCTCTCTCTCATCTTTTGTTTGATTGATTGATTGATTTTTTACTATTTATTATCTCACTACTAGAAAAGGAAGCATCGGACACGGAATCTATTGCGACGGTTTGAAAATCATCACAAAAACCATGTTTTTGCAACATTAAACGACGTCGTTGTCAAATAAAATTTTTTGCAACAGAAAATCCGAGCAAGATCATGGAAAAAAATAGTATTTTACATGACAATTTGTCATCCGTTGGTTTTTTATTTTATTTTTTTGCAATTATTTTTTTTTTCGACACCATTTATTCTTCCGTCGCAAATTTTTTTATTGTTGCTTCTCACGTCCTTCCTCTTTTCCCTGTCTTTCATACCCTTTCAGTATTTTCTTCTCATAAAAAAAAAACGTATGTCTTCTCCAATCGTCATTCTCTGTCTAACTAGAGCTCCTAGTCGACTCTTTCCATCTCGCAGCTCCAACAACACCAGTGTGGGAAGAGTTGTAAGTAGTCCTCATCTCTTCTCCTCTCCTCTTTTTTCCTCTCCACAGACCCTCACAATCTCTCTCTCTTGCTCTTGCTCTCGCCCTCGCCCTCGCCCTTGCGTTAACTTTACAAACTGTCTGTACACTACAAAAAATTAAGGTTTTGGAGACCAAAATTTAGGGACAAAATTATTTTTTTAGGGACCAAATAATTTTGTTGCAAAAAGTGTCTTTATTATATTTTTGGTAACAAAAATTAGACATTAGTGATGAATTGTTATCCTTTTGGGACCAAATTTTTTGTCTAAAAAAATAAACTATTTTGAGACCAAATTATTTTGTCCATAAAAATCTATTTATTAGTGACATTTTCAAAATTTTGTAGCTAAATACCTTGTTTTTGACTTTTTGGGACGACCTTTTAACCACTATCCTCATAACGATGGAAATTGGTTCCTAAATGTCTTTTGTAACAAAATTTTCACTTTTAAGGACCTAAACATTTGGTCTCTAAAACTCTTATATGTTGTAGTGGTAGCAATGGCAGTGGCGGCAACTTCCCACCGATTCTCCCTCCGGCATCCAGGTACATCTCTCCTCTGCTCTCCTATGTCGTTCTCTCCTTTTTCTTTTTTTTTTTCTTTTCCCTCTTCTTTTGCCTTCATTGGAATAAAACCTCCTCATTGGATTTAACTAAATGAAAATAAATAAATATATCAAACCCTAAACACTAATTTAAAAAAAATAGGTTTTGATCTTAATTGAAAGTAGGAAACATGACTTGACAATTTTCTTGAACTTTATTTATTAGAAATCAATGAAGAACGAACATGTGTCGCAAATTACAGTTTCTAGGGTTCGATCTTAATACAAATCAAGAAACTTGAGGTGAATTCTCACTTCAATTTTCTAAAATAAAATAGAGTTAAAAGGGAATGAAGAAGAAACATACAAACCTAACTCAGAAGTTGAAGAAGGCTTGTTGTAATTGAAAACAATGTGATTGCAATTGTGTAAGAGGGTTTGATCAACAAGAAAACAACACACATATATTAATCAATTTATACGAAGAATAGACTAGCCAATATGTATGTATATGTGAGAGAAAGATTGAGTACCATCCATGACTTTCGCTTAATTTGCTTCAGAAATCAATACAGTGAAAGAGATTTGGACAGTGCTTCCTTTTGCCATTTTATGGACAGTGTGGAAGTAAAGTTTTTATTGGTGCTCAACCTGATTGGGACTAGTCTACAATTGATCTTGTTAAAGTTAGAGTGGCTATATGTGTAAAGAACAATTTTAAGTTGAAAGATTACTTAATTAATGATATTTGTATCAATCTTTATCAAGTGAGAATCGATAGTTGAATCATAAAATTGAGGCAGCAATGGGAGTGCTGGTTGTTGTTTTGTTTTGTTAATGCTGGTGCTATTTTCTTTTTATTGTTTTTTGTTGGTGTCTTGCCAACATTTAGGGTTACACAGAAGCAACATAGGAATTACGAAAGTACCCAAACCCCCCATTGGACCCAGTGTTTGAGTGAAAGTAGGGTTGAGTGAACAGTAGTTATTAAGGTCCACCAACCCAACATAGCAATGATGCAATGTTATCACATTGGTTTTCTTATTCCAGTGTCTTTGAATGTTCTTTTTGCATTTATGAATAAAATGGTTCTTCTTTGCTGATAAAAAAAAAGAAAAAAAAGAGTGCATACTAGAGCACAAGGGGTGTGTGATCATGAGTGGATGCCCTTGGAAACAATGGATCAAATAGGAGTACAAATGAGGAGTAATCAATGGGTAAGAGTTGATTTTATCATTGATTGGGTGATTGCATCTTCCATTGATTTCATCATTGACTTAAAGTGTCTTGGTTCAAATAAAAAGTCATAGGCCCTTTGGAGTTGCGTGATTTGTGCAGATTATGGCTAGAAGGAAAATTCATTTTGGGACTTGGTTTTGGCACCTTTTAAAGGAATTCCTATGCTAGTTGTAATTGTGTTTTATTTTTTCTTTTTCTCCTCTTAGAGGATGTATTTTCCTCATTTTTTTTTTATTCTTGTACTTCTATTTTCTCTTTCAATGATATCTCTTTTTTTTTTGTTGCTGATAAAATAAATAAATAATAGAAGATATACATGCCACACTAGATTTATTTTTATGTTTCTTTTATTTGAGCAAAGAGTTAACTTGTTATTAAAGTGGCACTATATTTACTACACACAATATACAAAATTTATCAATAGATAGCTAACGGAAAAGTAACTTTCATAGGCAAAGCACACTCTTCTATTCCCAAGTTTGGCTTGGCTTGGCTTGGCTGCTTGAGTTAAATCAGTCCCAACATTCAGCAACAAACCTTACCATGCATGCAAATGTGGATTTTTAAGACTATAGTCACAGGTACCACATAGTCAAAATTTTCATTCACAAGTTTTTGAAAAATATGAATGTATAATTTAACTTCTAAGGGGCTGGCCTGGGTATTAGAGTGTCACTACTAGAAAAGGAAGCATTGGATATGGAACCTTTTGGAATTTTAGCCTCTATGTGGTTGACAAATTTTGACCATTGATGGTCAAGAGGGTGTTGATTCATGTTTAATATATTATATAAATTTTATTTAGAAGGATGTATTATTTTTGAAATTCAAAGTCAATCTTAAATGGAAGCTTTTATTTGAAAAAAAATTGCAATTCAATCACATTTATAGTGATGCATTTATAAACTCTTTTATAAGTGATGCATATTTTATCAACATTACATTTATAGTGATGCATTTAGAAGTGGACCCATTAAGAATTTTTGATAAACTCTTGTTCATATACTTGTATTTCATTTTATTTATTTGTTTAGTTTTTATGTTGGTAACAAAATTATATTCCAAGTATTAAGCAGAGTTCATAAGATGCATCATATTTCGAGTATTGATGCTAAATTTCATGCATCATATTCCAAGTATTGATGCTAAATTTCGTGAACAAGAACTACCGATATTCTTTAGACTTTGTATCTCATGAAACATCAAATTGATGGAAAATGTGGTGTCTGATTCATGAGATGAGGGGTACAAGTTACAACCCCTGGTATAATCCTTGCATGGTGAGGCCTTAGTAAATAGTCCCTAGAATGGGAGGCATATGGGTTACCTTCATACTAGTTAATTTTGAGTCTGATTTTATTTACACTTGATAATATATGTGAATAAAATAGACTCTAATTGGTTAAAATAGTGGAGTTTTTCTTTTTAAATGGGTCTATCACACTTTAAATAGAATGCATCATACTGGTTTAACTAATCACAATGTGTGTTTTGTTCATCGATTATTATATGATTGCATGATATTTGGTAATAGTTTTTCTATACTTATTAGTTACTCATGCCTTAATTTCTGTTGAGACTCAATTCATTTTAATGGATATGTATGCATTTCTGATGTAGGAATTATTTAGAATTGTTGTGATGGTTAATTAAAATGCATGTTTACGTGTACAAAATATATATTTAGGAGAAGTAAACAAAATGGAAAAGAGTTGGATTGATTTTCCAAATAGGATGTTGAGAGAATACATGAATGTGATCGACCGATTTCTAGTGTTTGCATACACCAATAGGGCTACAGGTTCGATGATTTGTTGTCCATGTAGGAAATGCGAGAATCGCTATCATCTTGTCCAAGATAGTGTGTGAGAGAACTTGATTTCAAATGGATTTCTATACAAATACAAACATTGGATTAACCATGGAGAGTCGTATACTTTTGTGCATGGTAACCGAGATAATGAAGCCTTAGCGAATGAAAAAATTATGGATGATATGGTCGAAATGATACATGATGTTACTGGTATTCCACTTCCTAGTACAAGTGTTGTGGGTGATGAACCACAGGCACCAACTAATCCCAATGTAGCAGGACCACTTGCAACTGATCTGCAAGTTAGGTCCAGATGTAGAGACTGCAAATTATTTCAAACTTTTAGAGGATGCTCAAAGTGAATTGTATCCGGGTTTTCAGAATTCACATCTTTGTCTTTCATTGTTTGACTTTTACATATGAAGGTACTAAATCGATGGAGTGACGCTTTTGTTACCATGTTACTTGAGTTGTTGAATGAAGCTTTCCCTGAGGGTGTGAAACTTCCCGATTCTTAATATAAAGGAGAAACTGTTGATGTTGAAATGACAGAGAATTAAGATATTTTGTAATAATTTTTGAGATTTTGTAATGAGACTATAAATTGTTATGCTTTAATGAACTACATATTTGGACATGTTACATTATTTAACAATTTTATGTGCTTCCAATTTATTCCTTATGTTTGTATTGTATTTACATTATTAACTCCAAACTATTCTCTATATTTTTAATTATATTTATTATAGATTGTTATGGCACGGAAGAGGAAGCTTAATCATCCCCCTCACACTATAGATGATGTTTTTGCGTATGGAGACACAATCACCACCATCACAGCCACCAATGCAGCCACCACCACCAAGACAACCACCACCACCATCACAGCCATCGAGACAACGACAACCACCATCACAACCACCGATACAGCCACCACCACCATCACAGCCACTGAGACAGCCACCACCACCATCATAGTCACTGATACAGCCACCGCCATCATCACAACCAGTGATATATCCACCACAATCATCACAATTGTCTCGACCAACATCGTCTTGACAGGCTAGCACAGATAAACAAATTTGTTATGTATTTAAATTCTATTAATTAAATTATTTCATTTTCACTACACATAATTTGGGTAATTTCATATACTAGGACTAACGACTTCTTCACATCCCACCTCAGGTACAAGAATATGTTATGTATTTAATTTATGCTTTAATTTATATGTTGTTTATTATATTCTTATATAATTTGTTTATTCTTATAATGTGTTCCAAATCTAGTGACTAATTTACAAGCCACCTCAGGTATGACGAATGCTTATGTATTTAATTACATTAATTCAACTACAAGTTATTTATTATCAATTTTTATATTTTTTTTTTCATTGTTCCTCACATGCCTTACAATTTCTTTATCTTCCACCCGAGGTCGAGGATTGGCAAAAGGCATTAAAGATTGGGGTACCGGCAAGAAGTTGCCCATTGATTTTGATGCCGACTTCAATCCTATGGGAGATAATATGTCTAAGTTAACTAGCCAATTTGGGTTCATGGTACGTAATGGGAACATTGTTTCTCTTACGTACGTTGATTGGACCCAAGTGCCTATTGATGTTCTTTAGTCAATATGGGCAGACGTTATGGTAAAAGCATATTTAGTAAATCGTTTAATTATATTATTAATTGAACTAATGATTTAAATTGTACTGTAGGATAATTTAGAAATTTGTCCGGAGGGGTACAAACCACGTTGTTTGAAAAAGTGCAATGACTTGTGGAAGGATGACAAGATCAAGAATAAGTATTATAAGCCTTTTAAGTCTCATCCTAATATCAAAGACATGGCGCCTCCGTAATTGTTCCAAAATAGTGGTATGATCTTGTTGATTATTAGAAGACTAAGAAAGTAGAGGTATATCAAATAAGTTAATTACGAAGCATGTAGCTTTAGAAGAATTAATAACTTTGTATACTTCCGACTTACATTTATGGAAACTTTACATGACATTGCAGTCCACAATGCTGGAAATCGTTCCTTTCATTATATTAATCACACGATAGGACGTACTTCATTCACTCAGATTCGAAGGAAGGTATATATTATTTAGATAAATATCAATATGCATGTAAGTTTCTTGGAGAGTAATTAATTTTTAAATTTTCAGATGATTGCTGAAGCGTTGCCCACAGATAAAATAAGTGTTTAGAAATATACACACAATCAAACTGACCCTGATGTTAGGCATACCATGGTATTTTCAAATCCTTAAATTTGTATTTATATTTGATTTTATTTAAATTATCTAATTATGTAGATGAGTTTGAGGGCCAACTCTCCATGTTGCCTGAAGATTACCATACTACTAACGATGCTTGAGACAATGTTTTCCACGATGTGGTCGGTGAAGACGACATGGATATTGTCGTACTTATGGCAAGGATGTGCCTTGAAGCATGGTGTATGGAGATGCATCTAAGTCATCACAATCAGGATCTCAATCATCGACTGTTGCTAAGATCACCAAGCAGGTTCATACAGAGTTGAGACAAGAGCTGAGGGATGAGATTGGAGACGTATTGAGAGAGGAGATGCGAGTAGAGCTTTCGATACAGACACGACAAATGAAAGCTTAAATGTTGGCTATTGTGTCCCAAGAAGGGAGTACAAATCACAACAAATAGGTTTGGTATAAATTATGTTTTATAAATATCTAATTTCAGCACAATTCTATTATTGAATATAAATACCATTAACAAAGAATACCATGAATATCATAGGTACCGGATGCATTAAGGGGCCACCGTGAACTTACGAATTATGAGGCCAATGAAAACCCCCATACACCACCACCAGATGATGAGGTAAAACTTTCAAACACTTTGAAAACTTGTCATTTGTGAAAACTTGTCGTTTAGAAACTTTTTTTTTCTCGAAGTAGTTGACACACTAAAATGCTCAAAAGGCATTGGATGTCCATGAAACTTGACACACATGACTAACTAGGCACAAATGACTTGTAGGAGAAGATGAAACTCGAAACCGATTCCTGGTTTTGAATCTAGAGCATAGTTTCCATTTATGAAAACTTGTTCTTTAAATACTCTTTTTTGAATCGTTTGGCTCACTAAAATGCTCAAACGGCGTCCGATGTCAATGAAACTTGACACATAACTAACTAGGCACAAATGACTTGTAGGAGAAGACAGAACCCAAACAGAATCTAGAGCATAATTTTCGTTTATGAAAACTTGTTCTTTAAAACTCTTTTTCGAATCGGTTGACACACTATAATGCTAAAATGGCATTGGATGTCAACGAAACTTGAGACACATGACTAAATAGGCACAAATGACTTATAGGAGAAGACGAAACTCAAAACCGATTCCCGGTTTTGAATCTAGAGCATAATTTCCATTTATGAAAACTTATTCTTTAAATACTCTTTTTCAAACCAGTTGACACACTAAAATGCTCAAACGACATCCGATGTCAACAAAACTTGACACATACAACTAACTAGGCACAAATGACTTCCACAAGAAGACGGAACTTGAAACCTGTACCCAGAATTGAATCTAGAGCCTAATTTCCATTTATGAAAACTCGGTCTTTAGAAACTCTTTTTAGAACCCGTTGACACACTAAAATACTCAAACGGCATTAGATGTCAATGAAACTTGACACACATGACTAATTAGATACAAATGACTTGTAGGAGAGACGGAAATCAAAATCGATTCCCAGTTTTGAATCTAGAGCCTAATTTCCATTTATGAAAACTTGTTTTTTAGAAACTCTTTTTCGAACTAGTTGACACACTAAAATGCTCAAATGACATCAGATGTCAATAAAACTTGACAGACACCACTAAATAGGCACAAATGACTTGTCGGAGAAGGTGGAACTCAAAACCGATTCCCAGAATTAAATCTAGAGCCTAATTTCTGTTTATGAAAACTTGGTCTTCCGAAACTCTTTTTCGAACCGGTTGACACACTAAAATGCTCAAACGACATCGGATGTCAGCGAAATGTGACACACTCAACTCACTAGGGACAAATGACTTGTAGGAGAAGATGAAACTCAAAACTGATTCTTGGTTTTGAATCTAGAGACTAATTTCCATTTATGAAAACTTGGTCTTTACAAACTCTTTTTTGAACCGGTTAACATACTAAAACGCTCAAATGGCATCGAATGTCAACGAAACTTGACATACACAACTAACTAGGCAAAAATGACCTGTAGGAGAAGACAAAACTCAAAACCGATTCTCGGAATTGAATATAGAGCCTAATTTCCGTTTATGTAAATTTATTTTTTAGAAACTCTTTTCATCTTTTGTGTTTATTCAATTATTGTTAGATTATAGCACAATGTGTTCAATTACTTCCTAATTTTAATAGTATTATCATCATTGTAGGATGTAATTAAAGTTTATTTGGATAGTTCACGTATACCAATAGTCCAATTGGCAGAGGGACTTCTTATTAGTGACGATCCGTTGTGTGAAATTGATGAAGTTTCGATTGGCCCTGAATATTGCAAAGTCTTTGTCTTAAAAGCAAAAAACCCGAACGCTCTTTTGGAAACGACATCCCGAGGCCTGAGAACAGTTGGAGAAGTTGTTGGAAGATACATTGTGTGGCGTTCGATTCATCACTACAGGAAAATGAGGATTTGACGGCGTTTAATTAACGACGTTTAATTAAACGTCACTTTTTTATAATTAACGGCGTTTTTTAAACGTCGCCTTTGTTGTTAGGCAAAACGATGCCATTTTAAAAATAGAAGTTTAAAAAATGTCTCCAAACCCTGTCTGTCTTTACACACTCTTCCCTGTCTCTCTTCACACCCTCTTCTATCTCTCTAAACTTTTATTTTGAAATCCCTATTTTGAGCACTGCCGTCTCCTTCTCACTCACTCAAATCTCTCACTCACTCCTTGCTCTCTCTCTCTCTCTCTCTCTCTCTCACTCTCTCACACACAAATATCTCTCGATCCTTCAGTTCAATTCAGTGATTCTTCTTCGATTCTTTTTCAGTTCGGTGATTCATCTCGAGATTGCGATTTCGAAGTTCGATTTTGAGCATAGATCCGTGATTCATCTCCGTGGATTTAGAACTCTTCGTCTTCTCCAATCAGAGGTTAGTTGCTCTCTCTTTCTCTCACTCAAATCTCTCTCGATTCTACCTAAGAGAGAACGGGTTTTCAAAGTCATAAAATTTATTTTTCTCTTCAAGGTCAATTAATGCTCAAGAAGATGTTTAAGAGAAATAAAATGCACAAATTACAGTAATGTTGCCTGGAATGTACTCCAATTTTAATACCTTTGTTGTGGTAATTTTTGAATATGTATGAAATCTCATTGTTTTAGTTATAGAATTGATTTACTGCTAAGAAACTGATCCATTAACAAGATAGGCATTAGTTGTGATATGAGTTCTTATGATTTATTGTGTGTAATCTGTTGAAATTCCACTTGTTAATAGTTAGTTACTTCTTGCTGCAGATTAAACTCTTCACAGATTCAGAAACTTTTCGATTAATGGGTAAGGCTAAACTGCTTGTTGGTTGAGTACAATATGCTACTATTTATCTGACAGATAAATGTTATTCTTTACTGGAATACACTGAGAAGCTTATTACGTTGGCTTTTGTTGGCAAATTTTCTAGGTAAAGAACATGCACTTGTCGTATTGAATCACAAAAGCGACATTGATTGGCTTGTTGGATGGCTTTTGGCTCAGGTGCTTGTCTGACGTGCAGTTTTCTTTTATGCATGTGCATTCACAAGCAGAGACATGTATATGAATGCTTGTCTAACATGCAGTTTTCTTTTATACATGTGCACTCACAAGCACAGACATGCATATGCACATTAGTTATGTTGGTAGACATAGAGAGGCATACTCATGTTTGCAGATTAAACATATTTCTTTCGGCAAATGACAGTTTAAAATTTGTTATATTGTCTTATTTGGAATGCTTTTATTGTAATCTTTGCTTTATACTACGTTTCCACTTATATATAAAAAAAAAAGAAATTATGATTTTCACTGATTATTTGTCAAAATTCCTTATAACAGCGATCAGGTTGCCTTGGTAGTGCATTAGCTGTAATGAAGAAATCATCAAAATTCCATCCGGTAAGAATTTGAACATGACATGTTCTCTGAATGTGGTTGAGGTGAAGCATTTTAAGTTAATTAGTTAAATTCAGATCGTGCCAGTTCAGTTCTTGATGGAGTGGCCTTCTGTCTCGAAAGTTCAATGCATGTTAATTCATGAATTTGGTGAATTCAGTGAAGGTTTATTGCGGTCTGTATTTAAAATACATGAAATGATAACAAGTTTGGATCATTGCTCTATTGTCTCCTCTCCTCTATTTATGATTTATTACTATTTACATGTCATGTCCCTTACTTATTATCATTTGCCTTGTCTTTTGAACACCTCAATACCTTCAAAGATATATTCGAAATGACAAAACTATATCCAACATATGCAGGTCATAGGTTGGTCTATGTGGTTTTCTGAGTATCTATTTCTTGAAAGAAGCTGGGCTAAGGATGAAAGAACTTTAAAGGTATGGGTGTACTTAATACATTTCTGAACAAATGCTATGTGTTTGTAGGTTTGTGATGCTTGCTTTCAAGGGGCCTTAATTGATCTCATTCAAATCTTGTGGGATTGAATCTGCAGTCAAGAACTCGCTTTACACATGCAAAGCTTGAAGCAGCTCAGGAGTATGCAGCTTCAGCAGGGTTGCCTGTTCCTTGAAATGTTTTAATTCCTCATACCAAGGTAATACTTTCATTTCATGAAGGATTTTCCAGAAACAGATAATGCTGTCGCCCAATGGTGCAGAGATATGTTTGTGGCCAAGGTGCGCACACTCTTCTTTCTTATTAATTTGTTTGTTGGTGTGTTGCATTTTTTAGAGGAATTGCTTCCTTTTGAGGCTTATGGTTTCTATTTCTGTCGTGGTGTATATCAAAACCATCCGAATGTCTAGTCCTTTATTTCCCATTTTTTACTAATATCTGAGAAGATTGTTTATTTGTTATTGACTTTTCTTGCTTACTGTGTCAGCTTCAAACTGATTTTATGACAGGTAGCAATGTCAAATGTGATTAACTAGTTGAATGTTTTCATTAGCTCCATGAAGTTAATATTTTTTGTAGTGACTAGGGTTCATGAATGTAAAATGCTTGGAGCAAAAATGTAGACCTGATAGAAGGCTAGTATGAGCTATAAAACTGTCATGTCAGTTATAATCTGTTATACATTCTTCGGGGCGTCATCTATCTGCCTACATTTTTTTTTTGGCGTCTTGCATATTCTCATTCACCCATGGGTCTACATGCTTCCAGACAATGATTGGAAGATGTGGCTCTAGACAGATATGAACTATTAACTAGAATTCAACCCCAAATAGTAGAGATTTGAGCTTTCTGCTGGAGTTTTGAGTTGCATATTAGCTGCTGAAATCCTATATCACTCGTTTATAAACAAATGGAATTAAGAAAGCATAAGCTGTTCTGCTAGTTTTTGGTGATTACTAATTCTAATCTACTTTTATGGATATCTATAAAATCATGCACCTTTCCCCAGCATACCAAAGGCATTAAAGGTAAGGTATGAACCAATTATAGATGTTTTGCTGGTGATGGTCAAATATAGCTCCTTTGGTATTTTCCAAAGTATATGTTTAATTAATTTGTTTTCAGTTTTTACGTAATTGTCAGAATGCTCTCCATGTGCTAATTCGATTTACTTCTGTTGCAGCTTACGAGCATCAATGGAAGGTTTTCTTGATGCTTTTAATCCCAAGGATTCTGTTACCCCTGCTCGAATTTTTTCTAATCGGGTTGAGGTTAGAGATATAATTAGAGATATAATTAAATTTCATCAAGTTTCTCAATTTGATCAAATTCGATCAAGTTTTTTCAAACTCAGATGTCTCATAAAGTATAACTTTTAACATTGCATTTTAATTTTCAAGTATCTCTTTTTAAGCTCATTTTGGATTTCTTCACTTTCTGATTTCCCCACCCCCTTCCCTCTTTTTTTTGTTATGTTATGGTGGGCTGTGTTGAAAGAACTTCAGTTTGAGTGTGTTCCGACATCTCTTATAGAGCAAGTAACCGCCTTTCTGAATATAAGTACTTAATTGAGTTCTGCTTTCTATGGTATGATTGGTGTCTCATGATTTAATCTGTGCAGGATGTTAGAGAAGACCTTAGATGTTCTATGGCTAAGGATGCAGAGACTATCAAGAACGAGAGCTTAAGCATCAATAAAGATCCAAAATGTGTGGAACTATCAATAAATGCAGACAAAGACAAATTGCAAGCACAGCTACCTAAGGATTTACCATTGGATTTTCAGAAAAAGGTTATTATAGCCAAACATGAGAAGCAAGAAGCCAACTCTGATATTTTCTTGGGAAAAAATGAAACTTACAAGCGTCTTATGGGTATGTAAACAGTGGGAATTAACTGCTTATGCAAAAAGGGTTAACTAAATTCTTTCTTCAAGAAGCATAGTGTATGGTAGTTGAACCATGTTTTGAACATATATGTCTTCTATCAATGGTCTAATGGCAATTCATAGAAAGTTCTTAGCCCTAGTTGAACATTTAAAATTGATTACCTCCATTTTCCTGATTTTAGATATTGAAATGCGGTTAACTGCCTTTTTGTATTACATGGTCTATCTTTTCCTATGGAGTAGGGATAAGGTTGTAGCCATAAATATTATTTTCATGTCCATGTGAGGTTGAATCATAAGCCTCAAAAGGAAGCAATTCTTGTAATTTCTTCACAGCATGGTTTTGACTTTACCAGGATAAGTTATTAGACAAGCATATAGCTGACGATATTTTTAGTGAGCAAGAACAAGATATGGGTTGGCCCATAAAGTCTCTTGTGGTAATATATCTGTTCTATTTTTCTTTTTTGTTTGTAGAGAGAGAGAGAGAGAGAGGTTGCAAGTGTTGAACCAACAATAATTACCAATGTGTGAATAACAGGTCGTTATCTCCTGGGGATGTTTCTTCCAGCGAAATAAGGTTGTGAATAGAATGATTGAATTTAAAATCTAAAAATTGAAATATTTGCTATTGAGTTGTGTAGTAAATGCAAAATTTAGTTTCCGTGTTTGCTTGAAGTATGTGAAACCGAATCTGTTATTGTTTAGTTTCAATAATTTTCAAGATTTTATTGTTGGGTGAAAGAATTGAAGCTTCTGGGGTTTGAATATGACCAAAACTATGCATACCTTCTCCTCTTGCAGGACTTGTGTGGCTAGAAATTTCTCATTCATCTGATAACTCTCTGTTTAGATAACTTGGCATGGAAGTTATAACTGCTTCTAGCTCTGCTTCGAGGACTACACTGGGATTGAGTGCAGCACTTTCATCTTACCGATCTCCATTTAAAAAACCATTAATTAAAGTGCTTGAACTGGTAGAGAATGTTGGTGCTATCAGTGATCTTTCAGGAAAAGCAAGATTGTTTTTGGTTCTTCCTGTGGCACTCTTGGATGCTTTCTTCATTCTTTGGATATTTACCTCCCTCTCTGCAACTCTGAATAAGCTTCAGGTATATTTAGTTATATTATTATTGTTTTATGGAAAAACCTTTTGATCATGTTCATTATGTGGTCCTTTGACAATACCATGCTATGCTAGCAAAGATTCAAATATTAATTAGTTTTTTTGGAACTGCAAGTTCATACTTCTATATTTGGGCTCAATGTGTTGCATATCTAGCTAACAATAGGAGTCAAACATTTTTGTTTATTAGTCTATATATCATATGGTATTTTAATCAGGTTAAACATACTCTAGGAAGAAAAAAAAAACAAAAACAAAAACAAAAAACAAAAATGTGAAGATAAGTTCTATTTAATAATTAATTGTCAATTATTTTCTTGTCTCCACATTGAATATTTTCACATGTGGCAGCTATACTTACTCGGGAGAAGCAAGTGAAGAGTTTGACAGGGATGATAATTATAGCGATCCCGGGTTTACCCTTGTTGTACAGTGATCCGGACATGTGTCCATGGATGTTGGTAGTTGTTTATTATCTTGTTTGCATCATCTTTACTGGTATATTGAGTTATAGGATGTGTTGGGCAGGTTTGTTTCAGGTTGGTTGTGTTTGGGAGCCTAGTGTTGCTGCCCAGATTTTTGGACCTTCGCTCGAGCTAGGAGATGGTCGCTCAAGCGAGAGTTGAGTTCGTGTCTGGTGGGTCGAGCCAGAGTGGCTTCGCTCGAGCGAGCGATGGCGTCTGGTTCTGGACCTGAGAGTTGTATTTCTTGGCTCGAGCGAGCTTTTCTTGGCTCGAGCGGTCTGGTTTGTTCTTCGCTCGAGCGAGAGGTTTGTTGCTCGAGCGTGCTTCTGGTTGCAGACCTGAGGGTTTGAGTTGTTGGCTCGAGCGAGCATTCTTTCGCTCAAGCGCACTTCTGAGTTTTTGGCTCGAGCGAGAACTTCTTGGCTTGAGTGAGAGTTTTCTGTGTCTGGTCGCTCGAGCGACCAAGTCTTCGCTCGAGCGAGTGTGTTTTATATCAGCGGACAGTAGCGTTTTTGAACATCACTTTTTCACTTTATTTTTCTTTCAAACCCTTGATCCGAGATACTCTCTCTCTAAACTTACACTCTCTCTAAAAATTGATCTCCTTAGAGTGTGAATCTAGCCTAGGGCCTTTGTTAAAAAGATAGAGGGCGTTGAGAGCTTTGTTTTAATCTAAAAAAAGTTGGGATTTGGAGCACGTTGATCTTTGAGTCTTCATCTTCTTTTTGGCTCAAACTTCGAGGTAGGGATATCCTACTCCTCTCTATGGGTTTTGTCTTTAAATTTTAGTATTTTGAGATGTTGGGGTTGGTTTGGTAATTTTGTGAAAGTTTGGGGCTTTTGTGCAATTTTACAAAAGTTGGGGTTTTATTCATAATAAACCTAGATGCATGTTTGGCATAGAGAAATGGAATAAATGTTAAATCATTGATGAAAATGGGACCTAAGGGTTGAAATGTTAATTATGGGAATTGACCTAATTACATTGTTTAATTAATTGGGATAATTAATTGTGAGAAATGAGGAAATGAAATGTTGATTGAATATCCATTGTGCATTTATTTTCTGTATAGAAATAACTGCTTTGGGCTATCGGTGGAGGATAGTCGTGATTGTTGTAGACAATGCATGATGATTAGGCAAACAGAAACTAATCAATGGAATGTGTCATGGAATTGACGATTGATAGAATACATTAACTACATGTATTGAGTGATTGTATATAGAACCAATGTGTTTGTATACGTTATGTGTAGAGGAGGAGATGGGGGATGTACTCCGCGGTTTAGGGGAAGATAGGGGATGTACCTCTAAACCGGATAGTGTTGGGAGAAGATAGGGGATGAACTCCGTAGATACAGCTCATATGCTTGTCTAGAGAAGTGAAGATAGAGCTCATATGCTTATCTTTGTGAAGTGTGGATATTGTTGTTATACATATCTGTTGTAGAATGTGGATATAGCTTATATGCTTATCTGTGAATGTGGATATTGTTGTTATACATATTTGTTGAGAATGTGGGTAGAGCTCATATGCCTATCTGTTGAAAAAGGGAAAATGAAAGGTAACATGGACTCATAAGTCGTATGACATAAATATGTGATTTATGTGAATGTATCAGTGTTGGCCATCTATCAATTGCTAATCTTTTAGTCATTGTTCATGGTTGGTTTAGTATATTTCTGCTGGGCTGTGGCTCACCCTTTATGGGAATATCATTTTCAGGTACATGTAGCATGCCACCTCCAAGGACATAGCTTGGGAGGCTAGAAGCGGACATACCTTTGTCGTTTTACTTTTTGATGTATTGCATGTAAATTCAAGCCAAGGGCTTAATGTGTATGAGTTAGTACTCTTTTGTTGTAACCAAGTGTTAACTTGGAAAGCTGTACGCCCTTAGGGCAATTGCTTTTGTTGTTAACATGTAATACTTATGTAATGGAATTCTGTTTATGGAAGAATGTGGAACTCTTACATATCAATGCATGTCTTATTTGTTGGATTTAATGTTATTATTTTGAGGGCGTTACAATAATAGTTTGGCACTCATAAAACCATCTCCTATGCCTTCAAAGGATATTCGAAGTCCACTTGAAGTCGGGTCAGTACACGGTGGAAACAACGGGGTATCGAACGGTGATTTGAAGGAAGACAAGATAGAATAATTTGAAACCCAACTCTGTTTGATTGTGAGAAGCTATTTAACTCCGAATGATCATCATGATGAATATGAAGTTGCTACATGTAGAATTTATGTGAGAGGAGAGGGAAAAAGCCATTGTAGGGAATATGATGAAGCTTTTTTTATTTGTTCTTGTTCTTTTACTTTTTTCTCCCCTCTAATTCTTTTTATCTTGTTTAACTGGATTATAGCGTACTGTATGGTTCCAAATGTATCATCTGTTGCATATAGTTTAGGCTCATCTTTGGATATAGTTGGAAAACAAGTGGTATTTTTAATATTATAAGCCATATTAGTGTGCTTTCTATTCCTTTTTAATTTTTTTGGGCAAATTACACTTCTAGACATTTTGATTTTAATTGATGTATTTAAAGTCTGAATTGTTTCTATTCTTAGGTATGCAATGCATTGCTTTTTATTTTTAATTTTGTTTTCAAGCTTAGTTTATTTATTATTTTAATAAACATTAATTATTAGTTCTTAATAATTGTTTGCCAGGTTTTTTTTTTGTTCAATCATATAAAATTAACACAATCTAAAAATTAAAAAAAAGGCTATGGCGGCGTTTAAAAAACGTCACTATATCCCATCCCAACGACTAGATTTTTAAAATGTATAAATGTCTATGACGGCGTTTTCAAAATGTCGCTAAATATCAGAGTGACGTCACAGTACAGTTAGGGTAGGACATTTGGCAGCGTTTATAACGACGTTTTTTAAACACCATAAAGTTATAGCGACGGCCGCGTCGTCGGCGTTTGGTACTAAACGCCACAAAAAGAATTAGCGACGTTTTTAGTACTTTTAGCGGTGTTTTTTAAACGCCGCTAAAAGTGGATTTTCTAGCAGTGCATGTATATGTTACAATATTTTTTTTGTATTTATTTATTTATTGAAATAAATATCAAATATTTTACATTTTCTGTAAGCTTGAAATTAATTATATTGTAAATAATTTTTTTTTTTTGGTTTTTTGGTTTTTTTGTTTTTTGTTTTTTGTTTTTTTTGTTTTTGCAGATGCAACCCTTTTGAGTACGTGATGATATCTTTGCATATCGATATTGGAACTTGCCATCTTATTTATTTATTGAAATAAATATCAAATGTTTTATATTTTCTGTAAGCTTGAAATTAATTATATTATAAATGATTTTTTCTTTTTTTTTTTGGTTTCTTTTTGCAGATGTAACCGTTTTGAGTACGTGATGATATCTTCGTATATCGATGTTGGAGCTTACAATCTTATTTATCTATTTATTTATTTATTGAAATTAATATCAAATGTTTTACATTTTCTATAAACTTGAAATTAATTGTATTGTAAATGCTTTTTTTGGTTTTTTATTTTTATTTTTATTTTTAGATGCAACCCTTTTGAGTACGTGATGATATCTTCGCATATAGATATTGTAGCTTACAATCTTATTTATTTATTTTTTTGAAAGAAATATCAAATGTTTTACATTTTCTATAAGCTTAAAATTAATTATAATATAAATGATGATTTTTTTGGGTTTCTTTTTGCAGATGCAACCCCTTTTGAGTATGTGATGATATTTTTGCATATCGATATTGGAGCTTACTGTTGATATTTAAACAAACTATAATATATGTTTTTTTTTTTTTATTGGTATTGTCAATACTTTTGTTTTGCTTTAGATACAAAAATTTAAGTTCTTGAATATAAATGATTATTAGTATTGTTGGAGGATATTTTATGTATTTTTGTAAAGAATATTTGGTTGACAATTGTTACAGGGTACATATATACATATTATTTTGTGAATGTGAATGTGGATGTGGATGTGGATGTGGATGTGGATGTGGATGTATTTTATTTTAGAAAATATTAATAATTTGTACATGGAATGAATTAATAAAATATATATTGATTTTATAAAAATAATTTTATTGCAACAATAGTAAACCGTTGCTAATGTAATCATTATTTCTTTACATTTTATTAGCGATGGGTTAACTTATTGCATATACATGTTAGTTCATATCTTTAGCGACGGTTTAAACTATTGCAAATATGGTATAAATTGAATTCTACTTTTTTGCGACGTCTTAGATCGTCACTAATAATACTTTTTGCGACGATTTAAACTGTGGCAAATATGATATTAATTTAATAATACTTTTTTGCGACATTTTAGACCGTCGCTAATAATGCTTTTTGCGAAGTCAAAAATCGTCGCTAAAAAAGTTTTGGCGACGACAACCAACATCGTCACTAAAAGTGAAGTTTTTTTTCCTTTTTTTGTGTCAGGTTAAACTGTCGTAAAAACCCCTGATTAGCCGTCGCTAAAAGATAGCAACAGTTTGTAACCGTCATAAATACTTTTTATCACGCCCCATTCTGCCACCCCCCATTTCCCATCGCTACTCCGTCGTAAAAAGTCTTTTGTGACAATATGTGAACCTTTTGCAACGTTTAAGGCCGTCGCAAAAGTTTCGATTTTTAGTAGTGTCTATTTCATTACAACACTTTGTGTGTAATAACCCTCACGCTATCCTAACCATACTCATATGCATTTATGTGATTCTGTCTTGAAAGTTTGCGTTTCAAGTCTTGTCCTTGTTCGTTTAAATGTTACAGCATGTTTTGTACCTTGCTTAGTGTGAGTTTAGCCGATGTCGTCTTCAGTCTAGAATTATCTTGGAAACCACTTTGTTTGACCTCCACCTTCGCCCTGACATATTGGCCGAGATGTCATTATCTAGGCCGAGGTGTTCATCACCAAGGCCGAGGTGTGAATCATCTAGGCCGAGATGTTACCTTTGCACCTAAGTGATCTTGTCCTGGAGTGGTATGACCTAGACCGAGGTGTGGCACAGCTTAGTCAAGTGTTGTCCTTCCTAGCCGAGGTCATTGTTCCCTTACTTACCGATGCCTTGCTTTTAGCCGAGATCATTGCCTACCGAGGTGCCCATGCCATCTTGCTTGTTGAACACACTTTGTCATAGCCTTGTCTTGTCACTCAGCCACCTTTCTGAATAGCACCAACCAGCCGCTGCCACGTGCCCTTGTAGAGGGTTAAGTCAGCCAGCAGACCTAGAAATGTATCATTTCGCTATATGTCTTTGGTTGTGAGGAGAGAGAAGCTCTAGAAGAAGAAGAAGTTTAGAGTGAGAGAGTGGGCTTTCGAGCTTGATTCCTAGAGATCAAACCATCAGATTCGCGTATTGAGGTTAGATTCTTGATTTACTCTTGTCGTTCTTATTGACCATCTAGCTGCATTGCATGATCGAACCCGTTCTGCATGTCATGCATCGATTTAAAGTTGGTTTTAGAAAGAGAAAATAGTGTTCATGTGTTCTTGAAGAGAAAGTCTTGTTTAATCCGAAAGTTTGTATAAAGATTCATGTTTTTGTGTTTGTTCTCACAAGATCCTTGAATATGGATACCCAGGTCCATGTTTTTGAACTCATAGCATGAAATTTCAGATTTTGTAATAGCAAATTTATGAACCTTGCATCCATCTTCCTCATGTTCATGTTCTTCATGTTCATCATGTTCTTCAAGAGAGGGAAACCCAGATTTTTCCCGACTTCATTCCTTTGAATGTGGCCATCGAGGCCACACCTCGGCAAGAGGGTGTGGAACCTCGGCCTAGACCTGGTAGTTGCCCAGCATGTTTTCCCGAGATAAGGAACTGTGTTTGTTTTGATTTGACGTAGTCTTAAGGAATGCCGAGATCATCTGCATGCATGTGAAACTTGTTTGAAAGTGCATTCAACAGACTTTGCCATATGTTTGTAGGACTTGGACTTGCCTTGACCCCGACGTTTGAAGAACTAAGTGAGTGGTATTTTTAATAAAGCTATGTTATAATGCTTTGATAAAAGTCTTGTTTTACTTCGTTTTGGAAAGTATTTGTAAGCATGAATGGTTATTCCTAGTTGGAATATATATATATATATATATATACTAGTTTTGATGACATTCTTGGAAAGTCCGTACGTGCTAGGGGACTGTAAGCAATTGTAGCACAAAGTTTGAAAGTCCGTACGTGCTAGGGGACTATAAGCACTTGTAGCACAAAGTTTGAAAGTCCGTACGTACTAGGGGACTATAAGCACTTGTAGCACAAAGTTTGGAAGTCCGTACGTGCTAGGGGACTATAAGCATTAGTAGCACAAGTCCTTAGTGTCAGGGGACTATAATGCAACGGCACCATCGAATTGAGATATCTCCCTTGTCTTGTCTTGTCTTGCCTTGTTGCCACTGACGGTTTACTGCGTGGGTTTGTTTGCCGAGATGTCATCACTTGTATTATAATGATGTTTGTAAGCATCCTTGAAACTTGACAGATTTGGAAGATGGACTTGGTTCATCCCTTGACTTGCACTAATTATGTTATGTATTGTTTGATAAAGATCTTGAATACCAGTTATGCAAACCCCTTTATTACTTATACCATTCACTGAGTATCCAAGCTCACCCTCTCTATATATATATATGTAGGTGATGAGCAGGAAGGCAGTGACGCCTAGGTGTGACTCGCGAGCTTGTTTTGGGTTTTTGTTATGTCGGCCTAACTTGTATTCATGTCGGCAGCCTTGAAAATTATGCTTCTCGGCTTATAATACTTGTAATTTACACATGTCGGCTAGAGAAGCCTTTTGATCAAGATGTAATATGTATTTTGTACTTTATTGTATTTGTATCCAAGTTGAATATTATGTAAAGTTGTATGCCATTCCATGTAACTTACGCACTGCTCTTATGGACCACTTGTATTTTTTTAAAATTATTGCTTCCGCACTTGTGAGCCCCATATATATTTATACTCTGTTCGTGTGTAGATTTTGAAGGTTGGCCTTCGGTAATCCCGGATTACTGGCCATCATGGCACCAAACTAGTAGGGGCGGTTTGGAGTCGTGACATTGTGTCACCTCATATGTATATTGATTTATAGGTTAAATTCATTTTACCTTCTTGTGGTTTGGGGTTGGAGCATTTTACCGCTCTATTATAACGGCCCAGGTTATGACCCAACCCCTTATACTCTTTTAATCTGAGATCCAGTGCTCTGTATAGTTGTTTATACTCTTTATTTTCTTATTGTCATTTGGGTTTGATTATTAGTTGTGTTTGAACAGGTTGAGAGCTAGTTATTCAAAGGAGTTTCTATCTCTTTTTTTCTAGGTTCACTAGAGCGGTCCTTCCATCGCTCGAGTGGTCTTTGGTTCCTTCCAGTATTTTTGCAGGTCTGCAAAATTACTAGGAGTAGTGTGATTATAAAGGTTCCAATTTAGACCCAACCCGTTTTATGCTTTTAGATTCGGAATTTTCGAACCTTTAATTGTTGTTTATGCCCTTATCATCTTCTTGTTAGTTGAGTTTGGTTGTTTAAATTTGTTGGTTGTGTTTGAAACAGGTTGGGAGTTAGTTATTCAAAAGAGTTGTTGTCTATTTCATTTCTTGTTTGTTGCAATGATTTGATCGCTCGAGCGGTCTTTGAGATCTCCTAGTATTTTTGCTGGTCTGTAAAACTTCTAGGAGTAGGGTGATCTTTTCTCAAGCGGTCTTTTGCAGGTCTGAACTTGTGATGATCCCAACGTGCATAATATTTTTATATATTATTTCATTGTGCATATTTTCATAATTATGTGTTTAATTGATGCTTATCTATTTATTTATGAAATATATGTTAGAGTGCAGACTTAGAATTTGAAATTGAAAACCCAAACAGATTCAGAAACTGAAATTGACTAGTTCAACAAGTTAATTAAAATATTTAGAATCATATGATAAGTTTGATTAAAATTTGATTCGAATCAAAATAATTAGAATAAATAAATTAGAATTAAGCCTAATTAATTGAACCTAATCCCACTTATTTAGTCTAACCTAATCCAACTATATAAATATGTAACATAAGCTTAATTAACTCATTTTCATCATTGTTAGAATTTGGGCGCCCATGTGGCATGACCCTCAGAACCTTTTGAACCTGAACCTTTTGAACCTTATCCAAATGGGTTTTGAATTTGAATTCAAACCTATTTGGATAGCCACTCAGGATATATATCTATCATATCATGATATGGATAGATGATATAGATATCAGATATTATCTCATATAACAAATATGGATAAATGAGATAAATAGATTATATATCTGATATATGAGATATGGGTGATTAAGTGGAAAAATAACGTATGTTTGAGTTTTTCCCATATACTGACTCTCTCCTAAAAACAACGATCAAAGCCATTTGCACTGTGGTTTGTGTGGGTGATATTCACTATTGTAATATCACCTCATTGCTGGGTTGATTGACCAGATTCAGGAAGCACGTGATTTACCCACGAGATCCTTCAATTCAGACTCTGTTTGAAAGGTATGACCATAATTTTTATTCCGCTGCATTATAATTTGTTTACAATCATCTTCTTGAGCTAAAATTTAGAGAGAGAGAGAGAGAGAGAGAGGGAGGTAGAGAAACACTTGTAGAGAGAGAGAGAGGAATTGTAGAGAATTTGAAGGGGATTTGAAGAACTTTAGCTAATTCAACTTCAATTCAAGCTCTAGGTAAGATTATCACCCTCAATTCTTGAAGATAATTCATGTAGAGCTTGAATTCACTAAGTTGGAGGATCATTTGCATGTAATTGGAAAGGAAATGTTAGAAACAACTTGAAATAGTGAATTTGAGCTAGTTATGAGCATACATGCGCAATTCCATCACATTTGTGCATTTGAGGTTGAATTCTAGTGTTCTTGTTAATTTAATAGTTGAATTTTACATGCATTAAAGAATTTTAAGTTTTCAAAAGTTTAATTTCGAACTCAATTCCATACATGCATGAAGAACTTGGTCTCAAACTTGACAATTCATGGCTATTTAAGCTCATGGTTTCAAATTAAGTACATATGCATGTTTTTCTATGAGTCTTCATGAGCTTGGTGCAACCATGCAATCTTTGAACATAATAGTTGAATTCTTGAACTTCAAATTTTATTATGGAAATTTCAGAATTCGTCGACTTCGCTCGAGCGATGAAGTCGTCGCTCGAGCGCACTTTGCATGCTCTCAATATTAAGTATATTTGCGCACTTTGCACTTTGCGCTCGAGCGAACTCATCTTTTATTTCTACAATTTTTTCTTCCTATCATTATGATTACATTGTATAACTTTTCATCATTAAATTCTACCTGAAAATGTTCTTATTGAGTGATGATATATACACATACATAAATTTTATATAGAATTTTCAAATACAGTGATATAGTTTAATGGTGACCCTTTCACTTCAAAACAAAATACCTATAAATATGATTTATATTTACAATACGCTATCACAATATTTTTATGATATTTTTTGTATAATTTTTTATAGATGAATACAACTTTTCATTTTTATTTCTACCATTATATCTAGATTAGATCAATTTAATCTAGATATATTTAAAAAGTATAAAATTTGTACAAAAAATTTTTAAAAAATTCATTGAATACAACAAAATAAGATAATGTTTTGAATTTTTGTATTTTTTTGTATTTGGTGAATTTAAAAAAAAAATCACAAAACATCATATTTCTTAAGTATATCTAGATGAGGTGCATCTAAAAATTAAAAAAAGATTGCTTAAAATATTAAAAAATTTTAGTAAAAATAAAAAAAAAATGAAAAATAAAAAAACTCAACTTTTTGTGTAAGTTAAATCAAAGAAGATGATTGTGATTTCTTTTGAAATGACATGAATAAAATATATGTATTATTATATTATTTTATATGTATAAAGGCAAATGGGCAAATATGTCATTTTAATCTAACAGGGAGTAAATGTAATTTTACAAATGTGAGAGGGAGATCTGTATTAAACAGAAACCTTAGGGCGTGTCAGTGTAATTTACCTAAAAAAAATTTAAATTGGATTTTTGAACCAAATGTTTTTTTTTTAAAAATTTATTTTTACTAGTGGCAGTATACACATATGTTGCACGTTGTATTTGTAATTATATTTTTGAAATGGAAAATTTTATAATAATAGAAAGGAAACAAACATTAGAAAAATAGTATTTTATAGTGAATTTATAAACTATATGGATTTATCAACCAAAGACAAAAACAAAATTTCATAGTGGATGAGAAAAGTGAGAAGTTTGATATTAGAAAGCTGTAGAACCACTGATATAAAGCAAACTAAAGATGTAGAAATGTGATATGGTCGATGAATAACTAAGCAGGAATTTTTGAAAGAATAAACTTAAACCCAAAATTTATTGAGAATCTTGATGAATGATATAGATTCAATTCTTAAACGATGGATCCTACTTGTAAAATAAATCTCAACTACACATATATTTTTAAAATAAATTTATAGTAAAAATTTTGAGTTTGTAGAAGTTCTCGTAACAAAAACAAATGTGTTATCAAAAAGTGATTGGATTCTCTCTTATACAGCAAACATAAGTACAAGTTGTATATGTGAAAAATAATGAAGAACTTACACCTTATATAGAAGATAAAGTGTCTCTTAATGAATAGATGTCTCTATTCAATTTAATTTTGTAATGATTTGTATAAGCATGACCATTCAGTCTATATAGATAATACTAATTTTAAAATTTTAAAATTAGGGTTGAGTTTAAATTTGATAGAACTTGACGGTCTCGTGGGGCTTACTAGAAGTTCTCTTTCAATGATTCAAATCGGTTATTCTGTAGAACCCTCAGTATATATCATTCAAAGAAAAAATTAGATTGATCAGATAAGAATAACATTTTTATTTTATCACATGTCTCTGAAAAAATAGACGGCAAATATATTTTTAAAAATAAATTATGGTTTTAGACAATCATGATAAAATTTAAGAGGGTCGTACAAAGTGAATAATTCAGATCATTAAAACAGAACTTGTGGTGAGCCTCACGAGCCCGTCAAATTCTTTCAAGTTTATATTTGAATTTAGATTTGAATTTTTGAAAAACTCAATCATAAAATTATGTATTATTATATGAAAAATGCTAGAGATCCACAATTTTATATCTACAAATTCAATTATAATAATGTGGCAAGACAATTGGACACTATATCTACTACTATAATTAAGTGTGTGACAAATTAAAAATTAACATATTTTAGCATCAATTATGCCACATTATTGTGGATTAAATTAGATTTTTTAAAAGTTTCAAATATTATTATTATATGAAATTTTCTAACAGATGAAAATCGTAAAACGATCATTGACAAAAATTCAAAAGTTTTAATGTCTGTTGCTACATGGTGCCTATGACTAATGCTATATGGTGTCTTTTTAGGAACAACGTGTTAAGAAGGGTATTTTAGAATTATGAAAAAGTAGAAAATAAGTAAGAGATATTTTAAAAATATATAATAAAAAAATAAGTGAGGATGCTCACACTTTTAAAAAAATAATAAATAATAGATAGAAAATAAAAAAATATATATTATTGATTTAGATACAATGCAAATTGGTCCTGATCAGACCAACCTTAGACATCATTTACCTACCACGGAAATGGGTAAAAAATGGGAATCAGTGATTTAGATTCTCTCACTTCATTTTTTTTTTAATATCTCTTTCCCTCTTATTTTTCTTTGGTAAAATAATACTTCGTAATTTTTAAAAAATAATTATAAATTAGTAATAAATTTTATAAATATTAATAATTAAAATTATAAACTTCTCCATATATGTGTAATTATTTTCTGAATTAACCACTAAATTGTAAATTTTCCTTTTTCTTTTTCTTCTCAAGTCCAAGATCCAAATATAATTTTAATCTGCATAAAAATAAACTTATAGATAAACATGGGTGTTCAATTACAAAAAAAAAAAAAAAAAAGGATAAAATATTAATGGGAATTTTTTTTTACAAACTTCCAATTATTGTACTCAAATTCAATAAAATTTTGGCCAAATCATTTAAAAGTTCAGTTGAAAGCTTGAATAATTTAGCTAAGAGATTGAAAATTTGAAAAAAAAAAAAAATAGAATGGACAAATACAATTAAAAGTAGCAAATTGGGATTGGAATTAGCCATAGAACCACAACCTTTATTGGACAAAAAAATGTTTGCATAAAAAATCTCTATTTTCACCTTCTTTCTTTCTTTATTCTTATTAAATTATTTTAAAATTAAATTCTTACACTAGTAGCAATATATAACAGAGGACAACATGGCCATATATAACTCTGAAACAATGGGGTTCGCTCTCATTGCTGTTTACTGAGAAACATTTATCTGTCATGTGTTCCATGTTTGAATTTGTGCAACAACTATAACCACAATTACTACTTAATTCAGATAGAATTCTAATTAAAAATCAATTAACAGTCAGTGTGGACAAACACTACAGAATCTACAATTAGAGAAAAAACAAAACTTGAATTCAGGACTTGCTTAAAATTAGAGCTCACATTATAGCGATCCCGGTTGTCCCTTTACTGTTCTGTTGTATTCCGGACTCGATTCCATGATGTTGGTAGCTGTATCTATCTTGTTGTCGTCCTTTAATTCTGCTTGATTGAGTTTTAGGATGTTTTGGGCAGGGTTGTTACAGGTTGGTTAGGCCTTGGTTTCAATTCCTTGTTACCCAGTTTTATTAGGTCCGCTCGAGCGGGTCTTCTTGCGCTCGAGCGGGGTTTACACACTTCCAGTATTTCGTGACCCTGCAAAAACTTCTGCAGGTGTGTTTTCTACGCTCGAGCGGGTTTCTTGCGCTCGAGCGGATTGCGCTCGAGCGGGATTGTTGGCGCTCGAGCGGGAAGTTCTTTTCCTGAAAAGTTCTGGGAGACGAAAATCTGCGCTCAAGCGGACTGGCTTTTCACGCTCGAGCGGATGTGTTTTGCTTTTGTTTCTTGGCACTCGAGCGGTCATATATGCGCTCGAGCGGGACCAGATGTTTGTGCTTTACGCTCGAGCGCTCTATTCTACGCTCGAGCGGGTCGTGCGTATATGAGTTATCTGCTGGGTGATTTTA
Source organism: Camellia sinensis (assembly GCF_055761805.1). Classification (NCBI taxonomy): domain Eukaryota; kingdom Viridiplantae; phylum Streptophyta; class Magnoliopsida; order Ericales; family Theaceae; genus Camellia; species Camellia sinensis. Next base: position 94,154,805 of record NC_138965.1, read on the forward strand.
AATCACTTTTTGCCTTTCTCTCTCCTACTTTTTCTAAAACCCATTTTTGAGAGCCCCTCTCTCTAGAAACTCCCTTCTCTGTAGGGTTTGATCTAGTTAGAGTGTCTTCCTTCCCTTCGGCCTTTGTAAAAGTTGTGTTGATTGTTGAGGGCGTCGTTTTGATCCGAAAATCTTGGTCTTTGGAGCACTTTGGTTTTGGTCTCTCCTCCATCCGAGCTCTAACTTTGAGGTAGGGATATCCTACTCCTCTTTATGAGCTTTGTCTTTAATTTTTTTTGCATTTCGATATGTTGGGGGTTGTTGGGTAATTTTGAGAGAGTTTGGGCCTTTGTGTAATTTTACAAAAGTTGGGGTTTTATTTATATAAAACCTAAATGCATGTTTGGCATGAAGGAATGAAATTAATGTTGAAACATTGATGAAAAAGGAACCGTAGGGGTTGAAATGTTAATTATGGAAAATGCCCTAATTACATTGATTGATTAATTTGTATAATTAATTGTTGGAAATGAGGGATTGAATTGAAAATGTGGAAATTGGAAAGGGAAGGGATTAAAGGGTGTAGTTGGATCATTTATCGCTCACCTAATTGAAATGTTGATTTAATATCCATTTTTGTGCATTTATTTTCTGTTTAGAAATAACTGCTTTGGGCTATCGGTAGAGAATAGTCTTGATTGTTGTAGACAATGCATGATGATTAGGCAAACTAAAACTAATCGATTGAATGCGTCATAGAGTATGACGGTGGATAGAATACATTAATTTTATGTATTGATTGATTGTGTATAGAACCTTTGTGTTTATATGCATTGTGTGTAGAGGAGGAGATGGGGGATGTACTCCACGATTTAGGGGAAGATGGGGGATGAACCTCTAAACCGGATAGTGTTGGGAGGAGATGGGGGATGAACTCCGTAGATACAGCTCATATGCTTGTCTAGAGAAGTGAAGATACAGCTCATAGGCTTATCTTTGAGAAGTGTAGATACAACTCTTATGCTTGTCTAGTGAAGTGTGGATACAGCTAATATGCTTATCTGTTGATGTGTACTATGTTTATCTGTTGATGTGTTGATATAGCTAATATGCTTATCTATTAAATAAAGGTGGAGAATGAAAAGTGACATAGACTTGTATGTTATGAAATTATGATGTGATACATGTGGATGTATCAGTGTTGGCCATCTATCAATTGCTAATCTTTTAGTCATTGTTCATAGTTGGTTTAGTATATTTCTGCTGGGGTGTGGCTCACCCTATATGGGAACATCATTTTCAGGTACAGGTAGCATGCCACCTCCAAGGACATAGCTTGGGAGGCTAGAGGCGGATGGACTTTTGTTGTCTTATTTCCTTTTGATGTATTACATGTAAATTCAAGCCTAGGGCTTAATGTGTAATTGAGTTAGTACTCTCTTTTATAACCAAGTGTTAACTTGGAAAGCTGTAAGCCCGTAGGGCATTTGCTTTTGTTGTTAACATGTAATACTTATGTAATGAAATACTCTGATGAATTAAAGAATGTGAATCTTCTATATATAAATGCATGTTTATATTGATGGGTTTAATGTTATTATTTTGAGGGCGTTACACACACCATATCAAAGTCAATCTAATGTATATATCACTTGCCAACAAAGTGAGAGAAACGAGTACATGAAGATCAACATGAAAACTCACAACGCATTTCTTGAGTGGTATTAATATTATTATGATGATTAGTCAAGAATACTACACCTCTATATGTCCCAGTTCTTGATCCAATTCCAGTCCTAGTCCCTCCAAGCCTGTAAGCCTAATCCCACTTAATTAGTCTAACCTAATCCAACTATATAAATATATAATATGAGCTTAATTAACTCATTTTCATCATCTTCTTGAGCTAAAATTTATAGAGAGAGAGAGAGAGAGAGAGAGGAATTGTAGAGAATTTGAAGGGGATTTAAAGAACTTTAGCTAATTTAACTTCAATTCAAGCTCTAGTTAAGATTATCACCCTCAATTCTTGAAGATAATTCATGTAGAGATTAAATACACTAAGTTGGAGGATCATTTGCATGTAATTGGAACGAAAATGTTAGAAATAACTTGAATTTAGTGAATTTGAGCTAGTTGTGAGCATACATGCACAATTCCATTACATTTGAGCATTTTGAGCTTGAATTCTAGTGTTCTTGTTAATTTAAGAGTTGCATTTTACATGTTGTAGACACCCCATTTTTGACCGACCTTAAGACTCAGACGTCACCAATTGAGCGCTTGCTGATGTTGCATATCGTGCTCGTTCAGAAGTCTCAGAGTCGCGACCATGAGCCCTGCCTCCGGATTTCCGAACCCTCTTCTGTGCCTTGCCTCGGTTTGCGAACCAGACTCGGTTTTCTCTGTTTCTTTTCCTGAGGGGAGGGAGAGGTCCCGTAGACCATCTCTCAGTGGCCATGGGATACATTTGGTGGCCGTAGGCCATTTTGCCCATTTCGGAGCCCGGCTTCCGGTTTTTCGGGACCGTTGGCCGTGTGCCTCGGTTCGGGACCGCTTAACCATCTCCGTTTGCTCTAAATTTTGGCATACATCTTATTTTCTCCCTTTTGAGGGACACTGGGGTCTGAGAAACCCACTTCGTGGCCGAACGCCACTTTCGGTGCTTAACAGGCAGTTTTCGAGACCCCGAACTACATGTTTCGGCCCCCGAGCATTCGTTTTGCATCGGTTTTCGTTCATTTTTGGCAGGTACCTCTATTTTATCACCAGGAAGGTCACTGGAGGGTGGGAGGCCAACAATTATCTTGGCAACCAGTTATATTCCATTTTCGCCCTCCGACACCCGTTTTTCTCACTTCCGAGCCAATGTTGAACACCTTGGGGCCACTTTCTTCAACCCCAAACCACATATTTGTGTTGTACACACATGGGAGGATCCTAATATCATTTGGCTGGCCAGAAATTCCATTTGACCCTTTTGAACCCCTCTTAAAAATGGCTTGTTCTCTCTCCTATTTTACAGTTTCCAAATTAGAACCACAGGGTTGTGATGAGGGGACCTGGGAGGACACCTTTTTGCGGTGGCCGGCCCGAAAATCAACTTGACCTTTTTGACCCCTAGCCGGCCGGCTAGGGGGGGTGGCCGGCCGGCCACCTGCAACTCCAAAAGGTGGCCGGCCATGATCCTCACAATTTGCACTTTACAGCTGTGCCTTGGTTTTCCCCCAAAAATATCTATATCCGGGGGACCCTTTTGGAGGGAAAAGAGGCCTCATTTCCCTCCACTTTTGCCTAGACTCTTCTCTCCCTCTCTTTCCTATATAGTTGGCCTCCCAACTCAAGAGAAAAGGTTACAAGAATTGCTTTGAAGATATAGATACATATCTCTCCATTTCCTTCAAGTTTTGGCTCCATTTCTCCATCATCATCAAGCTCTACCACCACCACTCCATTCCAGCAGCAAGGGGAAGAATTCTAGCAGCTTAGAGTCATCAAAGTTGGTCCAAGAAGCAACACAAGCATTGGTCTTCAAGGGTGAGTATCAATCCCCTCTTTTTGAGCTTATTTTTGCAACATTTCTTAGCCACATATGCCTACTGTATTGAGCTCCGGCCCTAACTGAAAGTGGCCTTATTTTGAGCTCTTTTTCACTTTTTCTTAAGGGCTCAACACTGTTTGAGGCCCCCATATTGCACTTGCTTCAATATCCTCCTTGAATGCCATTTTCTTGCATGATATTTTTAGCCTATATGTGATCTGTTTTGGAGCATTATGTAAACTGTAAATAGGATTATTTTGAGCCCTTATTCAACATTGAAGAAGGGCTCATCACTGTTTGGGACCTCCATGTGCCACTTGTCATTATACCTCTCTTTTGGTCCCCATTTTTGCATGCTTTGGCAGCCCATTGGGCTTCTGTTTTTGGCCTTTTTACAGTACTGAAAATAGTCTTATTTTGGCCCATTCTTCATGTTTCATTAAGGGCCTTTTATGGTTTGAGGCATATTTTGTACACTTCATGTTATATCCTTCTTTTGGCCCCCATTTTTGCATGCTTTGGCAACCTATTGTGATTCTGTTTTTGGCCTTTTTAAAGTACTGAAAATAGTCTTATTTTGGCCCATTCTTCATGTTTCATTAAGGGCCCTAATCTGTTTGAGGACAGCAGCTATGAGTTGCTTCTTTATCTCATATTTAGGGCCATTTTTGCATGCTATTTTTGCCCTATTTGTGTTTGCTGATTGGCCATGCTATGAGCTGTAAAAATGCTAATTTTTTGGCTGCCTTGCTACTGTCTATTCATTGCATGTCCATATTGTGCATGTTTGGTATAGCTATAGGCCATTTCGGGTGCCAAAATTCATGTTTCGGGACTATTCCATGCATCGGGTGTGTTTTCGCCTCATTTCGGGGCTGTTTTCCCCCACATTTCAGTGCTGAAATTCCATTAGCATGTTTGCATATCATTTTCCATGCTATTGCATTACGTATGCCATTGCCTTGGTTTGCGTGCCCGTGTGCACGCATTTCGAGGCACTTCATTTTTATCCCTCGGCCTCTTATGTGAGTGCGGCTGAGGCTCTCTCATGTTAGTATAAGTCCATGTTGCATTCTATATGCCATTTTAGCCATATTGCATTGCGTATGCCATTGTCTCGATTTGCGTGCCCGTGTGCATGCATTTCGAGGCACTTCATTTTCATCCATCGGCCTCCTATGTGAGTGTGGATGAGGCTCTCTCATGTTGGTGTAAGCCCATTATTGCATTGCGTGTGCCATTTCATCCATAGCATTGTGTATGCCCGGTTGTGTATTACCTCGTATAGCGTGTATGCCATTCTATAACATTGTGTATATTAGGATTGTATCTTAGTCGCAATTCATGCATGTCATGCATATTGTATCGTGTTCGGGGTAGGAGTTAGCCCGGGCACGAGAAACGAGGTATGTTCCGTACTCCGAGTGACGGAACGTATCTCAATTCCCCAGTCACCGACACTCCGGATCATCCATGATGAAGTTAGGTCTTGTTGTGTTTTCATGTGCATTCATCCCATATTAAATTGTGCAATTCGACTCCTCGGCCATCATGCCTCGATATGCGTGATTGGTGGCACGAGGATCGAAGCATGCATACATTTGTGAAAATACATTGCTATGCCCCTTTCCTGCTCTCTGTTGCAGCAAAATGAAGAATCAGCAACTTTTTGGAGCTTGGCGCGCATTTCAAGAAAAGATGTAAACAGAGGTTAATTGGGGCATCGTCATGGATTTCCGCGCAAAGGCAGCCCAGACATGCATCATTCATCAGAAGCAAGGCAGTCCCTGGCTTGCACGCCAGTTTTACAGCTTTCTTAGTTAATTTGATTAATTAATTAGGAATTTGTATATTATTTGGACTGTAATATTCTTTTATTTGGGACTGTATATTTATTTGGACCCTTCGAGCGAGGGCACAACTGTAATAAGTGTGCGCGTGTGTGTTGTATGTCTTCCAACCCCACGTCTTTCTTCCCTTTTATTTACCTGCTTATGATGGTTAGATTAGGGCACATTTCAATTAGCATACAGTATGACAGCATGTTTGCATCATTCATCTGTTTTGCATGCACCGGGCTCGGCGCATCATTCTAACTGCATTTGTATTTCAATTCCAAATTGAATACATGTTAGCTGTAGCATTTCATATGCCATGTTTAGAATAGCCGAGCCTGCTATAGTTGCATTTTTGCATGTGTTGCATTAGGCATTTCTGTATACTTAGGATCATGCATGATTTCTAATGTAGTTTATGTTTTGGCTTGGAGTACTCGGTAAGTTCTATGCTTTAACATCCTTGCATGCGTGTGAGTGACTACCATGAATAGCATGCTTACCATGAGGCTAATTGCTTATGTGATATAACTGCCTGAATGCCTGTAGGTGAAGGTTGGGTTATCCGGATTGGAATAAATCATCAACTGTTTGTTTTAAGCCCAGTAGATAGTGGCAAAACCATTTTTTTTTACTAAGCCCACCCGAGGGTGGCAAAATCTGCATTTTAAGCCTACTTGCGGGTAGCAAACCATCTTTCAAAAAATAAACATGAAATGTTTTGTTCCAATTCAGGCGACTCAGTCTATACTTGTATGCTGTGCGCATCACATAGTAATCTAGGCTAATAACCGGAATAAGAACATACAATGTTTTCAAAAATAGATATCATGGTTAGTAGAGGCCGGTCTCTGACCGGGCAAGCGGGGGTGCTCACGAAGTGACCTTCCCCAATCGTACCCAAGTTCCCGAGCCGAGGCAACTTTGGTGATGACGGACACGTGGCCTTAGGCAACGAGTCAGGGTTTCCTAAATTTTCCAAAAATAAAATATTTAGGTGGCGACTCTGTATCTGGCAAAGCAGTCCATGTTTGGTACTTCTTTCAAAAATCTATTTTCTCAAAACGATTTCCCGGATTTGGACTCTTTGGTTCAGATTTAGAACCGTGACACAAATCGAGTCCGAGCTGTAGCGAGGTCCCCCCGCGGGCTTGTTACACATGCATTAAAGAATTTCAAGTTTTCAAAAGTTTAATTTCAAGTTTGAAGGCTTTGAAAAGAATTTGAACTCAATTCCATACATGCATGAAGAACTTGGTCTCAAACTTGACAATTCATGGCGTTTTTAAGCTCATGGTTTCAAATTAAGTACATACACATGTTTTTCTATGAGTCTTCATGAGGTTGGTGCAACCATGCAAGCTTTGAACATAATAGTTGTATTTTTGAACTTCAAATTCTATTATGGAAATTTCAGAATTTGTCCACTTCGCTCGAGCGGTGAAGTTGTTGCTCGAGCGCACTTTGCATGCTCTCAGTATCTTTGCAAACTTTTGTTGTTGGCTCGAGCGACCAAGTATGCGCTCGAGCAAACTTATCTTTTATTGCACATGGCTCGAGCGACAATTGAGCGCACATTTTAGGCATCTAGTACTTTTGTAGGTAGGCCACACTGCTCGAGCGATCAAATGACCACTCGAGTGAACTGCCTTGTTTTTAGCATTCTTGAAACACACTCCCATGAGCATACTTTCATCCTCATGCTCCTTTAGGCATCTTTGGGCATTGTTTATGCATTCTTAATAAGGAAATGAACTAGAAACACATTAAAAGGAAATTGAATTATAGAACATTTGACTGAGACTTGTGTTTCAATGTGTGTATTGTTATGTGTATTGTGTAAGTGGACACCTGAGGCCTAATATCGATTTAACCCACTGTCAGTAATGTCTATATAAAGCTATGTTTGGAATGTATTTTGAAATTGTTCAAGATTGGTATTTTGAATTCTATTTTGTTATCTATGAATGAATATCTCTTTTGAATTGTAATCGTAGCATCCATTAGTGAGTCCCTCATCCGAGGGAAACAACACCGTGGCCAATTGATTAATAGGCCCTTACTTAGGGAAAACAATATCATGGCCCATTGGATTAATTAAAACACAGAGATCTTCGATCTCAGACCTTAATGGTCCACATTGAATTATGAATTATTGAATGATCCATCGTGGTCCCATTGGATTGACCCTTGTGATCCCATTGGCTTCAACACATTGTCACATTGATTCTCCATTGGATGTTCCACATAAATTGAATGAATGATTATTGTTTTCGCAAAGAGATTGATATGATTGTTTATTCTAATGGTTTGCTTATTGACATGAATTGTTTTGGAAACAAAAGATACGTTTTGTAACATGCTGGACTTTATTCATACAGAACCTTTATATTGATATTACTCACTAGGCTTTAACTCACCCTTCTCCCTTATATATATGTAGGTGAGTAAGCGGGACATCCAATTTAAGACAACCACGGTGTTTACCCCTGTGAAGCCGTTTTTGAAGTACCTCCGTGAAAGGGCGTGCTTGGACTCGAGAGGAGTCAAGTTTTGTTAACCGATCTTTTGTGTAGTTTTGTTTGTTTTGATATTTTGGAACTTGTATGGATGATGTTATATGAGGAGTCTAACTTTGGTGTATTGTATATAAGTTTGTATGAAGCTTAAAGTTTTTAATATTTATGATTTGGGCATGTATGCCATGCTCAATGGTCTCTTTTTATATCATATTATTGATTCCGCCAAGTCCCGTTATTATATTATGATTGTTTTTGTCATTGAGGCCGAGGGTAATATGGGATTATTGGCTGGTTATGATCCTAACCTCTAGGGAAGGTTCGAGTTGTGATAGAACTTCTGGGAGGGGGTCATTGTGTGCTCAAGCGACATTTTGGTCGCTCGAACGGTCTCTCTTATTGTATCTGACACTCAAGCGGTGGTTTAGTCACTCGAGCGGTCTGTGTGTATATCAGATCAGGGAGAAGGATTTTTAGTTACTTTTTCACCTCTCTCTCTCTCTAAAACACTTCTAAACCTAATTTCTTCTCTCTCTCTCTCTCTCTCTCTAATTCTTGCCTAAATACCTCAAATACACCCAAATACATTGATTTCTCCACCATAGTTCCTTAGAGAAAAAGGTAGAGCTCGTTGAAACTTTCATTTTAATCGGATGTTAAACTTTTACCCTTACTCTCTTCCTCTTCCATTCTTGAGGTAGGGATTTCTTCAACATTTGTATGATTCTTAGCTTGGTTATTTGTTCTTTGAAAATGTTTAGTGATTAGGAGATTTTGGGTTTAAATGTAGGGTTTGATTTTGAAATGAAAAGAGGAGTTTTTCAAATAGATTCTTGAGAAAGGTTGTGAGAGTGTGAATATTGTTGGGTTATGTTAAAATGTTGGAAATTCCTTCCTAAAATGTGATTTTTGAAAGTAAATGATGTTTTATTGGAAAATCATTGATGTTTGATTTATGAAAGAAAAAGAAAAAATGTTGGATATGAAAAGATAAGATCAATGTATCCGTTGATAGTGAGAGTGGAGTTGGATATATCTATATATTATCGCTTCCATTTAGATAATTACGATATTATATTTGTTGTTGGAAAATTATTTAACGAGTAGAGATATCTATTTTGGTCTATCGGTGGATGTCACACCCCGAATTTTAATTACTCAGAAACATTACCAAAAGCCTTTAATTTATGTCTCTTTTTTAAAAAAAAAAAAAATTAACACAAATCTACTACCATTGAGTAATAGAAACATAATAATGCATGTTCTATCTCGTAATGAATACAACAATAACAACAGTACATGCCAAACTTCCGCTACGGAGTTACAAATAAATAATTACAAACATCAATGTACAAAATTCATTCTTGCATATCTACTATGAAATTACACATAAGAGACACGTGAACTTCTTAACCCTCCAACCAATCAATTTGACTTCTCTTCCTGTAAGAAAAATGAAACAAGGGATGAGCACAATTGCCTATTAAGAAATCTCATAGTTCGAAAGCAATAACTATCACATAGATAGAAATGATCATGTATGCAAGGTGATAGCATATAGTACGGTGACGTTTTGTAAATTCAAAATATTATACGTAGAGTATCTTTTTCTTAAAATTTCAATTGAACACTTAAGAAAACTCCCTGCCATAAATGTTGTTTCTATTTATTAGAAAGCCATAAATTCTCTTTGAAAACAAGTATACTTAAGAAAGAACATCACCTTACATTTATTAACCCGATTCCAAATTACGCCTCATTTCATTTCCATTTTAATATTCCTCATTTCATTTCTATTTTTCCCTTCTACTATTTCCAATTACTATAACTACATAACACCAAAATCCCAATTTTCTTTATATTCAAAAAGACAACCCTCATATACATAACTCCCACTTGTCTAACAATTACATCACATTAACGTTTACATTACCAATTAGAGTTCAAACACGACACAAGAATAACCAACCCTTTTAAATACAATTTCTCAATTATTTACAAAACAAAACTAATAATTTTCCCTTATAGTCACAAGCAATCCAGTGAGTCCATCATCACCAACCTCTAATCCAATTACCATTTCATTTTCTATTCTTTCAAATAATGTCATATCAAATACCGGATCCATTAACAAGTCATCTCCATAAGTCACACGTTTTACCGATCACAAGCTGGAAGGAATGCGGAACCTCACGCTTTACCGGTCACAAGCTGGAAAGAACGCAGAACCTTACGCTTTACCGATCACAAGCCGGAAGGAACACGAAACCTTTACACATCCCAACATACCACACGCTTTATCAGGCACTACTCTGGAAGGAAGGCAGAACCTATTTTAAGCGTCACGCTTTGCCGTCTCAAAATACGGTAGGAAACGGACCCTGAACAACATTACATTCCATGAATTTTCTCGAGTCATCCATTATTGTGATTAGTGGGCAAAGCCGACACATCATCCATTATTCTCGTAACACATTCTTTCCATTATTCTCGTAACACATTAGTTCAAAACACATCTATACAGGCATAAAGATTCATCTTTAAGAGCATTCACGATTCTTGGGTTCAAACTATTTCTTTACTCTTTCATATTATTATCAAGTCTTCAAATTCAATTTTCACAACACATTGATTATCAATTACTACGTGAGGCTATAAATTAAATCTCTAACATTATTTCTTTGATACAACTCCTTTATGTAACACCTTCATATTTCACAATCTCCTATTTATCATTACTCACACTCATCTTAACCCAACCTAGACTTAACACAATTTAACATAACTCAATGCAATTCAACATAACACAATGAGATTCTTAAATATTCACTTCATCATTTTATCACAAATCTCATATCATCCATACCATTAGTAATTTCTTTCCCCCAAGTTTGGTTTCATATCACAACATAATTTAAAATATCAACATTAAGAGTTCGATCACAACTTTTACATGAATTTTCAAACTCTTTAAAATTTCAATTAAACTTGTACATGTGTAATTTAACACCTCAATTTCTACTTTCAATTTAAGCAAAACCATTATCTACCTTCACGAACCAAAACAAGGGTTTTAAGGAGAAATTAAAGCTTTTCACAAAACACCTTTTTATTCTAATTCTCCAATTGATTATATACCCAAATTCATAACCCAAAATCATGACCCAACAAGTAAATGCCAACTCTTCAAACCCTAAACCCCTAATCTCATGATTTATCACAATATGCTTAAAAATATAAATTTTGTATTTATATAAGAAAATACCACAAATCTATCTATAAATGAGAGTATTGAAGGAGAACTAGAAACCCCTACCTCTTAAAGCAAAGAGATGACAACCCAAAAATCATCGGTGACGAAACCACAAACTATTCGGACCAAAAGGAAGCCCCTAACAAGATCTACAATCTTTCTCAAAGGACCATGCTGAAAAGATAACTCTTGGTGAGTAGATCTAGAGATCTTAGTGCTAAAAGCTTGAGTTTAGAGAGGGAGAAGAGAACTCACAGTGTAGAAGGAGAAAAAAGAGGAGGAAAAATGAAATGAATAAGTGTTTAGAGCCTATTTATAGTAGCAATGTAATAATAGAACAATAGCCCCAAAGTCAAATGAAAAGAACAAGTTAAAAACCTCCCAAAAAGTAGGGCCCAAACCAGCCCAAAAATCTAAAAATTACACACAGATGTCGACCCTTCAGGCAGAGGTGTCAATCCTTCAGGAAGAAAAGCTAAGACACCAATGTGTGTAGCAGATAAGGGTCGACCCTTGCAACCTAGAACAAGACAACAAGGGAAGGGTCGACCCTAGGGACTCATGTGTCGACCCCAAAAACTAGTAGAGGCACTAAGAGCAAGGCAACAAGGTGGTGTCAACCCCTAGGAAGGCAAGTGTCGACCCAAAACAAAATTTAGTTTTCAAAGAACTTTTTGACATAAACAAGTGTGAACGAACAATCCCAACATGCTTAAATCGAATTGTACTCCTCCAAAACAAAGATACAACAACTCCAAAGACTTCCAAAAAAGAAAATAAAGGAATTAAATACACCCTTTAATAGATTAAAAGGATATAAGTGTTACAACCTCCCCACCTTAGGAAATTTCTCCCTTGAAATTAAAGAAGGCCAAACAAAAGGTAGCATGGACACAATTAGAAACACAACCTCTAACCTACAACTAGATCCACACTTGGGATAGATTCCCAGATTTTGATTCAATATCACACCTCTCCGCGAACAGCCGAACAAGAAGAATTACAAGGAAGAGATCATGATCACTCTTTCGACCAACATACTCATCGGAGACAAGGAATAACGTCAATTACTAGTACGTCCAAGGAAAATCAACAACTCCTCAACTAGCAACAACGCATACCATCACCACTAGATAACCTATACCCAATTTGGATGAGAAGGAAACCCATAATTAAACCAAAAACTCGGCCGACGCTAACAGAAGCCATTGGCACATTACAATGTATGGTCCAGCACAACAATTTCAAATTGCACCAAGCTCAGCAACATTTCCAATTATTTATACAACTCGGCATTCAAAGATAAGACAATAAAAATCGTTCATGTATATATATATATAATTTTCTTTCTCAAATGGTGTTCTAACTTACATCGTTTACCATCAAAAGTGTTATTGAGAACATTAAACCAATTATATCCTTAGCATTTAGTTTAACCGTGGCATCAGAGGTCACAACACAAAGAAACAAAACGTTCATTTTCCAAATTATTCTCAACATTTACCCGGTGAATTTCAGCCATCACCCAATAATTTCCGTCACCCATTCAGTGACATCACAACACCTTTACCATACACATATGTAATAACAATGAACAGAAACAATTCGGTACATCCAAGGAGTAATAAAACATTTATGACTTTCCAAAAATTGGGAGTTCTTACTCATTACTAACATCAGCACAAATAATCATTAATACACATTAACACAAGTGCGCTCACAATGTTTTACATTCAAACACTTTAATTCCATTAATGTAATTTCACAAATTCACATCAACAATGTACATGTACAAACAAACTCCATGTCTGCTAGTACCACTTAAAGTACTATTCAACCGTAGCACTATTTATCCAAACCATAGCAATTCCCAAATTGACTAAGTGTCAATTCACTTTAAACAACAATCATTTAAAACTGATCGCAAATCGAACCAAAACAGACCAAACTATCCAAATCAATTCATAGGTCCCATCAAAGGGAGCAGCTACAAGGGTCATCTCCCCTACGCGACTTAAGCCAATTCACCAATTTTTTACTCTCACAATTCAAACATTGACATACTAACCAACACCAATTGTCCCTATCTGGGGCTCAACACACACCCCTTCACATCTCACAATTCATACTCACCGTTACCATTTTTCATTCACACGCGGACTAGACCAAGAAATTTTTGATGTTTCACCCTCAACTCGAGGAATTTCCATCAACTTGAGACAAGCCTCATCCAAGCCTCACCATTATACTCCACACTCAGGAAACCCTTCCAAGACGCTTCTCAAACTTGCTACTCTACTCATACCTAAGCATTCCAAAGTGACTATTAGTCACCCAAACTCCAATATTAACCAATTCAGTTAACCATTCAATAAAACTTAAATTTTGATACTCAAACATCCACAGGTTGCCCTAAATCAAATACTCTAAGATGGAGCTCCACACACCGTTCCCCACACTTCTAGAATTTCACTATACTCCTTAAATACACGTTGCACTAGTATTATTCCCAACAATCCCATCTCTCTAGTGCCAATATGGCAACACTAATTCCAAATCACACTAAACAATTATTACTCGTACAACACCCATTACAAAGATTACAACTCATATTCCTTCTCACGAACCACTTCTAGTATTTAGCTATCAAGTTTCCTTCATACTCATGAACTCTATACAAGCCTTAATCATATCACTCAATACTTAAATACCACAAACCCCCTTTTTCACCCTCATCATTATGAAACACAATTCTCACACTCCTTTTCCAAACCTTTCACAATATTCTACATGACTCAAACTAACCTCACACCATCCTAAAATTTTGCCTCATCTCAACTATACTCCCTTACAACTCTTATTATCTCAATAACAACATCTAACATCAATCGACCGAATCCTAACCCTTTCCTAAGACATTTACTCTTCCTGCCAAAACAAGAAACCAACCTAACATATAATCACACAGCACATAAACAAGTTTTAAGCAACAAACCACATAATCGAGTCAAGTCAGCAATGATAACCACTTGTCCCGAAACTTCCAAGGAACTCCCACTGGAAACCATGCTGATCAGACGCGTTTCGAATGAGATCTCAAAGCAAGTTTCCTGGTCACAAGCACTATCCATGAAGCTCAATCCATGCTCACACAATGCAACACATAATGTCCTACACTTTCTACTTCTACATGCAAACATCCTCACCAAGCGAAGCCAACCCATTGTGGTAAAAACTACTTCCCACGAGCTCCAGGATTTCAAACCCGGTTAGCTCTGATACCAAGTTGTCACGCCCCAAATTTTAATTACTCGAAAACATTGCCAAAAGTCTTTAATTTAGGTCCATTTTTTTTTATACAAAAATCTACTACCCTTGAGTAATAGAAACATAATAATACATGTTCTCTTTCATAATGAATACAACAATAACAATAGTACATGCCAAACTTCCGCTACGGAGTTACAAATAAATAATTACAAACATCAATGTACAAAATTCATTCTTGCACATCTACTATGAAATTACACATAACAGACACATGAACTTCTTAACCCTCTAACCAATCAATCTGACTTCTCTTCCTATAAAAAAAGTGAAACAACAAGGGATGAGAACAATTGCCTAGTAGGAAATCTCATAGTTCTAAAGCAATAATTATCACATAGATAGAAATGATCATGTATGCAAGGTGATACCATATAGTAAGGTGACATTTTGTAAGTTCAAAATATTATATGTAGAGTATCTTTTTCTTAAAGTTTCATTTGAACACTAAAGAAAACTTCTTGCCATAAATGTTGTTTCTATGCGTTAGGAAGCCATAAATTTTCTTTGAAAACAAGTACACTTAAGAAAGAACATCACCTTACATTTATTAACCCGATTCCAAATTACTCCTCATTTCATTTCCATTTTTTCCTTATACTATTTCCAATTACTATAACTACATAACACCAAAATCCAAATTTCCTTTATATTCAAAAAGACAACCCTCATACACTAAACTCTCACTTGTCTAACAATTACATCACATTAACGTTTACATTATCAATTAGAGTTCAAACATAACACAAGAGTAACCAACCCTTTTAAATACAATTTCTCAATTATTTACAAAAAAAAAAACTAATAATTTTTCCTTATAGTCACAAGCAATCCAGTGAGTCCATCATCACCAACTTCTAATCCAATTACCATTTCATTTTCCATTCTTTCAAATAATGTCATATCAAATACCAGATCTTTTAACAAGTCATCTCCATGAGTCACACGCTTTACCAATCACAAGCCAGAAGGAATGCAGAACCTCACGCTTTACCAATCACAAGCCAAAAGGAATGCGGAACCTCACGCTTTACCGGTCACAAGCCAAAAGGAATACGGAACCTTTACACATCCCAACATACCACACGCTTTACTGGGCGCTACTCCGACAGGAAAGCGGAACCTATTTTAAGTGCCACGCTTTGCCGGCTCAAAATACGGCGGGAAATAGACCCCGAACAACATTACATTCCATGAATTTTCTTAAGTCATCTGTCATTATGTTTAGTGGACAAAGCCGACACATCATCCATTATTCCCGTAACACATTAGTTCAAAACACATGCATAGAGGCATAAAGATTCATCTTTGAAAGTGTTCACGATTCTTGGGTTCAAACTATTTGTTTACTCTTCCATATTATTATAAAGTCCTCAAATCCAATTTTCACAACACATTGATTATCAATTACTACATAAGGCTATAAATTAAATCTGTAACATTAATTTCTTTGATACAACTTCTTCGTGTAACACCGTCATATTTCACAATCTCCTATTTATCATTACTTACACTCATATTAACCCAACCTAGACTTAACCCAATTTAACATAACTCAATGCAATTCAACATAACATAATGAGATTCTTAAATATTCAATTCATCATTTTATCACAAATCTCCTATTTATCATTACTTACACTCATATTAACCCAACCTAGACTTAACACAATTTAACATAACTCAATGCAATTCAACATAGCATAATGAGATTCTTAAATATTCAATTCATCATTCATCCATACCCTTAATAATTTTTTTCCCCCAAGTTCGGTTTCATATCATAACATAATTTAAAATATCAACATTAAGAGTGCGATCACAACTTTTACGTAAATTTTCAAACTCTTTAAAATTTCAATTAAACTTGTACATGTGTAATTTAACCCCTCAATTTCATGATACTACTTTCAATTTAAGCAAAACCTTCATTTATCTTCATGAACCAAACTAGGGTTTTTAAGAAAAATTAAAGCTTTTCACAAAACACCTTTTTATTCTAATTCTCCAATTGATTATACACCCAATTCATAACGCAAAATCATGACCCAAAAAGTAAACCCCACCTCTTCAAACCCTAAACTGCTAATCTCATGATTTATCACAATATGCTTAAAAATAAAAATTTTGTATTTATATAAGAAAATACCACAAATCTATCTATAAATGAGAGTATTGAAGGAGAACTAGAAACCCCTACCTCTTGAAGCAAAGAGATGACAATCCAAAAATCACCGACGACGAAACCACGAACTATTCAGAACGAAAGGAAGCCATTGACGAGATCTACAATCTTTCTCAAAGGACCATGGTAAAAATATCACTCTAAGTGAGTAGATCAATAGATCATAGTGCCAAAAGCTTGAGTGTATGGAGGAAGAAGAAAACTCACAATGTAGAGAGAGAGAGAGAGAGAAAAGATGAGGGAAAATGAAATGAATAAGTGTTTGGATTCTATTTATAGTAGCAAGGTAATAATAGAACAACAGTCCAAAGTCAAATGAAAAAAACAAGTCAAAAACCTACCAAAAGTAGGGCCTAAACCAGCCCAAAAATCTAAAATTTACACACAGGTGTCGACCCTTTGGGTAGAGGTGTCAACCTTTCAGGAAGAAAAGTTGAGACACCAATGTGTGCTGCAAACAAGGGTCGACCCTTGCAACTAGAGGTGTCGACCCTTAATTACTGAATGCAACCTAGAACAAGACAGTAACGGAAGGGTCGACCCTAGGGACTCATGTGTCGACCCCAAAAACTAGCAAAGGCACTAAGAGTAAGGCAACAAGGTGGTGTCGACCCCCAGGAAGGCAAGTGTCGACCCCAGAACAAATTTTTCAAGTTTCCAAAAAACTTTTCGACGTAAACAAGCGTGAACGAACAATCCCAACATGCTTAAATCAAATTGTATTCCTCCAAAACTAAGATACAACAACTCCAAAGACTCCCAAAAAGAAAATAAAGGAATTAAATACACCCTCCAATAGATTAAAGAATACAAGTGTTACAGTGGAGGATAGCTTTGATTGTTGTAGAAATTGCATGAGGATTAGGTTAATTAAAACTAATTACTCATATATCTTACATTAAGCATTGTTTCATACATAAACACTGAAAATGTATTGTTTTGACAAAAAAAAGGCGTATACTTTGGTAAATCTGGTTAGGTAGTGTGGTTGTGGTTTATTATGTTGGCCTGTGCGCCCTTGGTGAAAGTTCGAAAACCCGCGCAGTTACGTGTCGATCCTTCCGGTTAGTACCGGTAAAATGGCTTTGGTAGTGCTTGTATAGCCTACTGGTAGTTTTGTATCCACTACCTTATTTTCTGATTTAAAAAGTATTATTTTAAGAATTGATACATATATAACTAAGACATTGCATTGTTTTGAAAGAGAAAACATTAATGTTTGGTAAATGGCATGCATATGCATTCACCTTATGACTATGTTAAGTTTCATACATTTGTTCAAGTATCTCTACTGGCCTTTAGCTCACTCTACTTGGAAAACAACTTCTGAGTGCTGATGATATGGCTCCACCAAGGACATAGCTTGGGAGGACTTGGAGCCGAGAGCTTCTTTTTCTTTCTTTTTGTGTAATTGTTTGGTTCAAGCCCTGGGCTTTCTATGTATTGAGTTTAACTCACTTTTGTTGTATCCAAACAATGACTTGGAAAGATGTAGCCATTGAGGCATAAACTTATTTGTGCTTCTTTTTATTACCATTCATTTACACATGTCATATGCTATAGATTTAGGATTTGGAATTTATGAATGTATATATGCATATGTTATCTTTTGTACACTGAAATAGAATCAATGAAAGGTTAATGTCTTGTGAATTTATGCTTTTCCATTGATTATTATGAGGTGGATTGTTGTTATTTTTGTGGCGTTACAACTTGGTATCAAAGCTACTGGGTTCGAATACTTTGGGATTGTGGGATGTAATTTTTGTTACAATATGTTCATCTCACCAAATGATATTAAAAGTAGACCTGGTATGCTATGTGATAACATGTTTATGTGACTAAATGGGTATGAGATTTGATTTCTATGATATTGATTGGGTTTACCAGTTTCTAGAAGTCTTGTTAAAAGAGCACTTGATCACTGCTAATTCTAACTAGAACTCTGGCAATGTTGCAGAACGATTATTATCTAGAAAGGAAATTTGTTTGTGACTGTGATTCGGTGTTTATGTGGAATGCATTACTTGTTGTCCACTATATTAGGACGTGAGTGAATTAGTTTCGGCACATTTATAAATATGCTAATCTATGGTGTTACCTTCATTAGAATGTTAGGACGTAGACATGGGGGTGGTAGGCATGGCAGGCCTAAACGACAGGAGGTGCCGATAGATGAAATTCTGGCATGAGAGGAGGGAGTTGGTCATGCCAACATGGCCGAGCCAACATGTCAGCAAGCCATGGGCGCTTTAGCCCGTGAAATGGCATGAGCATTACAGGAATCCATGGACATTCTCAGGGCTAAGAATCAAGTCCAGGCCCATGTTGTAGAAACATGGCCATTTTTCTAAAGAGGGAGTTTCTCTAATCCAATTCGAACGAGTTTGTTAGGGATCTGAAAAAGCCACTGAAGGCTGACAAGTGGCTTGAATAGATAGTGAAGACATTAGAGATGTTTGGCATCGAGGATGATGGGTTGAGGGTGACCTTGGCATCTTTCCAACTTAAAGGAGATGCTAGTTAATGGTGGAACTATGAGCGAGGACGATGGGTTGAGGGTGACCTTGGCATCCTTCCAAAACAAGTTTTTGCCACCCACTACTAAGGAGAAGTTGATGAAGTAGTTTTTGAAGCTTAAACAGTTGAACATGCCTGTAGCCAAGTCTGAGGCGGCCTTCACAAGCTTATCTAGGTTTGCACCGGAACTTGTGGCAAGGAAGAACGCCGTTGCATCGAGTTTGAGAAGAGTTTAGGGACTGGGCTCCTTTTCAATGTGGCTGGGTCTATGATTAGGGATTGCGGTTGCCTAGTGGAGGCGACAGCTCACTTAGAGACCGTGATTTAGACAGAAGAGGAGTGCATGAGGGACTCCAGATAGAGGAGCTAGGATGTTTAGGGAGATGCAAAGGACAACAAGCAGCAAATGAGTTCCACTTCACAGCAGTCCTAGGCTACATAGTTTAGATCCACCTTTTTAGTACTAAGTTCGAGTTCGGGGAGAGGTAACCAGGGTGGTTTCTTTGTTTCAAGTGTGGTTAGTTGGGCTACAAATCTTTAGTTTGCCCGCAGAGAAGAGAAGGGCAAAAGTCTACGCCATCCTTGACTCGTTCTTAGGGTCAAGGCCAAGGAAAAAGGTAGTCACCTACCTATTATCAGTGTGAGCAGTCGGGCACTTGACGAGGTTTTGCCCTCAGTCAGGTGGCATTTTGGTGCGTCTAGTTTGAGGTAGACACAGAGCCATCAGCCAACACAATCAGTATAGGCCTCAAGGGCCAATCAAGGAGCCTATTCGACTCAATCTGTGTACCAGACTTATGCTCCAAGGGGTGAGTAACTTTTTATTGTTCTACTCTATTGCCAATGTGTTGATTGATACTCACGCATCTCATTATTTCATTTTGTCTGCATTTGCATATCGATTTTGGGGTCAGAAATGGCTCAGTTAGCATCTCCGCTCAGGGTAGAGTCACTAGTTGGGGGTAAGGTTGTCATGGATCGGGGATGTCGCGGTTGTGAGATAGAGGTTACCGGTCACCAACTTTGTTTTATTAGACATGTCGGGTTTCGATGTCATCATGGGCATGGATTGCTTGTCTTTATATCGTGCCATCATAGATTGTCATCGTAGGAGAGTTATCGTGTGCACCTTGAGGAGTGATTGCTTTTGCTTTCTAGGGGATCAAGCTCATAGATTTCTGTCGCCATTGTATGACTCACGTGGTCGGGATGAGCTTAGTTTTCTCCTTGTGACCTTCTTGGATAATGAGAGTGACGTGGTCCAAGGTGACTTGCCGAGGGTAGTTTGTGAATACCCAAATGTTTTCCTCAAGGATCTTACCAGTTTGCTATCCCACCTAGAGATTGTATTCTCCATTGACTTAGTGCCCGACATATCACCAATTTTCATGGCATCGTATAGATTTACACCCGCCGAGTTGCATGAGTTGAAGATTCAACTCCAAGAGCTTTTAGATAAGGGCTTCATCCACCCTAGTACCTCACCTTGAGGAGCACCAACTCTCTTTGCATAGAAGAAAGATGGCACATTGCGACTGTGCATTGATTATCGAAAGTTGAACTAGGTAACTATTAAGAACTAGTATCCATTACCATCAATAGATGATCTATTTGACCAATTAAAGGAGTCATGTTATTTTTCAAAGATTGATTTGAGATCGGGGTATCACTAGTTGAGGGTAAAGGAGAAAGATATTTAGAAAACGGCACTCCGTATGTGATATGGCCATTATGAGTTCTTAGAAATGCCTTTTGGGCTGACTAATGCACCTGCTTCATTTATGGAATTGATGAATCAAGTCTTCCGTGAGTTCTTAGATTGATTCGTGGTTGTCTTCATTGATGACATCTTAGTCTACTCAGTATAACAACCCCGAACTGTGATTAGTCCCTAAACCATGATTAAGAATGCCTAATAAGTAATTAAAAGGAAATTCTGAGTTAATTGATGTGAATTATGTTAATTGTGTTTCTATTTGTCTGACATAGGAATATCTATTTGCACTTCTGTTTCGGTATGCGAATTGAAGGCCTTATCGGCATCCAATCATGAAATTGACTAGGTTAATGTGTAATTTGAAATCTTTAGAAATTTATGGTAGGTTTAATTGAAATCTAATTCGGAACCAAATAATTAGAATAAATAATGCCAATTGATTAGTTGTTAATTAAACTTCTTAATCAAGCCTATATAACGCAAATTATTGACTTAAGACCATTCTATACACTCTCATTTCTCATCTTGTGGAGACAAAATGAGAGAGAGAGAGAGAGAGAGAGAGAGGGAGAGAAGCCTAGAAAGAGAGTGAATTCAAGCTTAAGGAAGGGAATTGTAGAGAATTGAGAAAAGTTTTGGAAGAATTAGCTTGGACACTCTAAGAACTAGTCATCTAGAGCCCAATCGAACACCTACGGTAAGAATTCAAGCCTTTTGTTATGTAATTGAGTCAACTAATGCATGGATTCAAGAGAATTTAGAGGTTAAAGACATGAATTGAGCTAAGGAAATAAGAAAGAAGAGTAAACCATGCATGCATATGCAATTCATTGCATTTTGAGCATGTTTTCTAAAAAATTCTCTCATGTATGTACCAATTCTACTTTAGTTTTGGGAATTCATCATGTTTTCAATCATTTTAATTTATTTGATCATGTTTTGGAAGGTTGAAGTTCATATCAACTCATGCATGTTATGTTTTCTAACTTTCAAGTTTGAGTCTGAACAATTGGCATGCTTTTGGGCCTTGATTTTGTGAAATGATCTTTAATCCTTGATGTGTTACAAGGTTAGAGATGTTTTCTCAAGTTTTGGGCCCAAAGGATGTGTTTTGAAGCTTTGAATTTGAGTTTTGGAGCTTAAAGAGTAATCTGGAAATTCCAGAATTTGCACTTTTAAGTTGCGCTTGAGCTAAGAATGTAAGCTGCCAGTACTTTTGTAGAGTTTGAGGGTTGGCTCGAGTGACCACTCTTATTTTTTAACCTTGGCTCGAGTGACAAAAATTGAGCTCGAGCGTAAAATGAGAGCTCCCAAAAGTTTTATAGACCAAGGGGTCCGCTCGAGCGACCAATGTTGCGCTCGAACGAACTGCCCTGTTTTCAGAATTTTGACGAAGTGTTTTCAAGTGCATTTTGGCATTCTCATTGCATCTTAGGCATTCCTAAGCCTTAATTAAGACATAATAATGAGGGTAAGGATTAGAAACACACCAAGATAGAAAATAAATGAGTTAAATATTTTCCGAGCATGTGTTTCAATGTTTATCCACTATATGTTTGTGTAGCTCACGCGCCATAGACTGTCTGATCCATTTGTTCTAACTGTTCTGCTACTGGAGCTATCTGTGAGTGATAACTCTGTAAATCTATGTTTGACTTTAATTATTTTTTTAATGATATGAAATTATCTATTTTCTAAAATGCTCTTTTCTAAATGGGTGAATGATTGTCTAGATTTCTAAAATATATTCGTAGCATCCTTAGCATCATGTGATATCTATTACTTGCTCTGTATAAGTCTCATGTAATCATGAGCCAACTGAACATCTCATATAATCATGAGTCAACTGTACATCTCATATGATCATGGGTCAACTGTTATGGATCCTTATGAATGTCTTTGTGCACATGAGTCAACTATTCACGTCCCATAAAAATGGGTCAATTGTTCTGTTAGCTCTAATGGATGTACCATGTATAAATATATGTGAACTCTGTATATGAATATGAATATAATCCTATTTCTGACTCTGAACCCTGATTTCTAAATCTTCTATGGACATCATTCATTAAGACCTGTACTCTGTTATTAATCACTGGGCTCCAGTTCATTGTATTATTTATGTATATAGATGATCAGGTGCGTGATCAGGCCTAAGCTGCTGCCTGGATCCGTTTTGTATCGGCCAACCACCGTGCCTCTCAAGGAGGTTCTAGAAATGCTTCCAAGGGTCGCGTTTTGTGAACAAGTTTAAGTCTTTTGTTTTTCCTCTGTTTATGTCTGAACACGTCCCGTTTTGGTTTGTCTGTAAGGTAGTGAAACAAGATTGCTATAATTATGACGTCATATACAAATGAATATAAGTTTAAAATTTTCTATCCCATATATCTCTGCACAACTCTATAGACAATGTATTTGATATTTGCTTCTGCTAGCCCCTCTAGTTTTGTTAATTTGTTTCAGAGATCGTCAATAATCCCAGGATTACTGGTCGGTTACAATGCTAAATCTATAGGGACGGGTTTGGGTCGTGACACTCACCCTCCAAGAAGGAACGTGAGAAACACTTGTGGATTGTACTTGAGTTGCTTAGAGCACACTATTTATATGCTAAGTTTGGGAAGTGTGAGTTTTGGCTAAAACAAGTTAAATTCTTAGGCCATGTGGTGTCTAGGGAAGGGGTAACTATAGAGTCATCTAAGAAAGATGCAATACAAGATTGGGAACAATCTAAGAATGCCTTTGAGATCCAAAGTTTCTTAGGCTTAGCCGGGTATTACCGGTGTGTTGTAAATTATTTCTCTAGATTGGCTTCACTGTTAACCAAATTGACAAAGAAGGGAATTAAATTCGTATGGAGTGAGGCTTACAAAAAGTCTTTTTAGGAGCTTAAGGGTAGACACACCACTGCTCCAATTTTGCTTATTTTGGAGAGAGATTTGGGTTATTCAGTTTATTGTGATGCGTCTTAGGAAGGTTTGGGTTGTGTATTGATGCAAGAAGGGAAAGTGATAGCGTATGGTTTACGGCAGTTGAAAACACATAAGAGAAACTATCCTACCCATGACTCTAAGTTAGCGATGATGATTTTTGCCTTAAAAATCTAGAGGCATTATTTGTACAGGGAGAGATGTGAAGTGTTTTCCGATCACAAGAGTTTGAAATATTTATTCTCACAGAAAGACTTGAATTTTAGGTAGTGGAGGTGGATGGAGTTTATGGAGGATTATGATTTCGAGTTACACTATCATCCTGGGAAGGCTAACATAGTGGCCTATGCATTGAGTAGGAAATTCGTAAGTAGTGTAGCTAGTATCGCCATTCGAGAATGGGAGATGTTGGGAGTAATAGGCGAGTTTGACTTACTTCTTGGTGAGTCTATCTGGTTGGCCGCTTTGTACTGTAGGTACACAACCTACTCTAGTTACCCGAGTTATAAAAGCACAACATAATGATTGCAAAGTGGAATCTATCCAAGGGAAGATATCTAGTGGGAAGGTAGAGAAGGGCTTGAATGTTTATCCTGACTCGAGTGTGAGGTATTTGAACCATCTTTTTGTGCTAGAATCTCGTGGAGAGGAATTACTCCGAGAGTTTCACCATTCTCACCTTGTAGTACACTTGGGAGACACAAAGATATACCACGACTTAGTCGCCAATTTTTGTGGGGAGGGATGAAAAAAGATGTAGCCTTGTTTGTTTCGAGGTGCCTTACTTGTCAACAAGTGAAGGTCGAGCATCAACGACTGGCGAGTTTGTTGCAACCCTTACATATAGCCGAGTGAAAGTGAGAGCATGACACGATGGATTTTGTTGTGGGTCTTCTGAGGACTCAATGGGGTAATAATGTCATATGGGTAATAGTTGATCGGTTAACCAAATTAGCACACTTTGTACCTAAGAGCATGAGTGACTCGGTAGATTATCTTGCCAACCTATATCTTAGGGACATAGCTCGACTTCATGGGTTCCTGGTGACTATTATCTCGGATAGAGATCCGTGTTTCATGGCTTAGTTATGGCACAACCTACAGAATGCCTTGGGCACCAGGTTGACATTTAGCACCGCCAATCATCCTCAGATTGATGGGCAGTCCAAGCACACCATTCAAATCTTAGAAGACATGCTTTGGGCTTGTGTTTTTGATTTCAAGGGTCGTGGGAGGGGCATTTACCCTTGGTGTAGTTTGCCTATAATAACAGTTTTCATGCGAGCATTGGTATGGCACCTTTTGAGGCCTTGTATGGACGGCCGTGTAGATCTCCAGTGTGTTAGGCCGAGGTGGGTGACGCACCTATGTTAGGTCCTAAATTAGTCTAGAAAACAATGGAGAAGGTTGTGCTTATTCGTAAGAGGTTGGTTTCGGCTTAGAGTCATCGAAGAGCTATGCCAATCGTAGGAGAAAGCCTTTGTTTTTTGAGGTGGGGGATCATGTGTTTCTTAAAATATCGCTGAGATGGGGTTTAATGAGATTCAAAAAGAGCGAGACGTTGTCTCTTAAATTTATTGGGTCTTTTGAAATTCTAGAGCGAATTGGGGAGGTAGCTTATCGTTTTCCTGTGCCGCCCCAACTTTTCAGGTTTCATGACGTATTTCATATTTGCATGCTCCAGAAGTATGAGCCTAATTCTTTACACATATTGGATTGGACCAAGTTAGAGATAGGTGAGGATGCCTCATATGAAGAGAGACCAGTTCGACTGTTAGATACTCAAGATCAAGTCTTGCGGGGTAAGACTTTTCCATTGGTTAAAGTGTTATGGTGACACTATGGAGTTGAGGAGGCTACTTGGGAGCGCAAGGCGAAAGTCCATGAGAAGTATCCAGACCTATTTGTTGGTGTTTGAGTCTTGTATTTGAATTTCATTGCATTGCAATATATGAACGTTATGATGTCTAAAAATTTAAAACTGTAGTGTTTATGGGTTAAATGGCTATGTTATACCACTATTTCTAACATGAGTTAGTATTGCAATTGGAATAATGTGTGTTTGAGGTTTGATTTGGATTTTGGGGACGAAATTTCTTAAGGGGGGAAGATTATAACGATTTTGGTTTAGACTTGACCCTTTTTATTCTCTTAGATCTGGAATTTCCAAACCTTTAACTATTGTTTATACCCTTATCATCTTGTTGTTAGTTGAGTTTAGTTGTTTAGAGTTGTTGGTTGTGTATGAAACAGGTTAGGAGTTAGTTTCTCAAAAGAGTTGTTGTCCATTTCATTTCATGTTTGCTCGAGTGGTGATTGGTCACTCGAGCGGTCTTTGGGATCTCCTAATAGTTTTATAGGTTTGTAAAACTTTCAGCAGTAGGGTGATCTTCGCTCAAGTGGTTTTTTCTTCGCTCAAGTAGTCTTTTGCAAGTCTGAACTTTCTGGGAGAGGAACATTGTGCACTCGAGCAGTGTTTTAGTTACTTGAGCAGTGTCACTTATTGTGTTTGACGCTCGAGCTATGGTTTAGTCGTTTAAGTGGTCTGTGCATATATCAAATCGAGGGAAGCCTTTTTCAGTCACTTTTTTATCTCTATCTTTCTCTCTCTAAAACACTTCTAAACCTAATTTCTTCATGATCTCTCTCTCTAGTTCTAGCCTAAGTACCTCAAATACACACAAATTCATTGATTTCTCCACCATAGTTCCTTGGAGAAAAAGGTAGAAGATCTTGTTTTTGGCTGCGTCAAACTTATACCATTGCTCTCTTCCTTTTCTATTCTTGAGATAGGGATTTCTTCAATCTTTGTATGATTCTTAGCTTGGTTATTTGTTCTTTAAAAATGTTTAGTGATTTGGGGATTTTGGGTTGAAATCTAGGGTTTGATTTTGAAATGAAAAAGAGAAGTTTTTCAAACGGATTCTTGAGAAAGGTTATTAGAGTGTGAATATTGTTGAGTTGTGTTAAAATGTTGAAAATTCTTTCCTAAAATGTGATTTTTGAAAGTAAAGGATGTTTTATTGAAAAATCATTGATGTTTGATTTATGAAAGAAAATGAAAAGATGTTAGATTTGAAAAGATAAGATGAATATACATGTTGATGATGAGAGTGGAGTTGGATATATATATTATCGCTCCCATTTCGAATATTATGAGATTATATATGTTGTTGGAAAATTATTTGTTGAGTAGAGATATCTGGAGGATCGCTTTGATTGTTATAGAAATTGTATAAGGATTAGGTAATTGAAATTGATTATTTGTACATCTTGCATTGAGCATTGTTTCATACTTAAATATTGAAAATGTTTTGTATTGACAAAAGGGGTGTATACCTTGGTAAATATGATTAGGGAGTGTGGTTGTGGTTTATTATGTTGGCTTTTGTGTCCTTGGTGAAAGTCCGCATACCCACACAGTTAGGTGCCGATCAATGTAGTGCTTGAATAGCCTACTGGCAGACATGTACCTGGAGATTCTTAGTGTTTTGTTTCCACTGCCTTACTTTCTGATTTAAAAAGTATTATTTTAAGAATTGATATGCATATAGCTAAGACATTGCATTGTTTTCAAAGACAAAGCACAATGTTTGGTAAATGGCGTGCATGTGCATTCACCTTACGACTACGTTAAGTTTCATACATTTGTTCAAGTATCTCTACTGGCCTTTAGCTCACCCTACGTGGAAAAAAATTTTTAGGTGCTGATGATATGCCTCCACCAAGAACATTGCTTGGGATGACTTGGAGCTAAGTGCTTCTTTTTCTTTATTTTTCTATAATTATTTTGTTCAAGCCTTGGGCTTTCTATGTATTGAGTTTAACTCACTTTTGTTGTACCCATGCAATGACTTGGGATGATGCAGCCATTAGGGCATAAACTTATTTGTGCTTCCTTTTATTACCATTCATTTACACATATCATATGCTATAGATTTAGGATCTAGGATTTATGAATGTATATATGCATATATCACCTTTTGTATGTTGAAATAGAATCAATGAAAGGTTAATGTCTTGTGAATTTCTTCTTTTCCATTGATTATTATGAGTTGGATTGTTGTTATTTTTGGGGCGTTACAGTGATGACCCAAATTTTAAAATATATATATATATATATAAATGGGAGATGGAGGATAGGATGATTATGTTTTTGAGTGGAGGCCGTTTGGGCGGTGGAGAATAATTGATGTGTTTTTTGGGTGGAGACAGGATGAGTTATGAAGGGCCCTCCTTGAATTGTTTTTGGTAAAATCATGAATTAAAGCCTCAGGTCATTATGATGAAGAGGGTGTCGTGAAGAATATTTCTTTAAAACAAAGAGAGAATGATAGGAAGGAGGAGGCATGGTCAGCATGAGGATAATGTTTTAGGATTGGTGGGAAATTATTTGAGAGAGAGAGGCTAAGAAAAATTTGAGTGGGAATGATTTTTATAATATATCTGTCTCTCACATTAGGAGAGTGGTTACATTCTAGCTGGGGTTTGCTCACTTTCGGTGGGAAAATGATGAGAGTTTGTACAGAAAAGGTGGTGTGATATACTAAAAGAAAGGAGTTGGTGCAATCAATGGCAGATCTTGATGAGGTTGTGTCTACATTCAGGGCAATCAAGGATTGGAGAAAGACGCCCTGATGCTAGGCCGGAGCACTCTATCTCTGTGGGGGATTTAGTACCTAATGTTACAGATTACTTGTTGCAAGAGACTTTTCAAACTCAATATCCATCAGTTAGAGGTGCCAAGGTCGTGACTGACCCAAATACTGGGCACTCAAAGGGATATGGTTTTGTTAATTTTGCTGATGAAATGGAAAGAAAATTGCTCTTCATGCCATAGACTCTGCTGTAAGAGACTTGGAGGAGTTAGCCATAACATCAAAAGGAGGTGCTTTGGAGATGAGCACTAGAAAGCAGTAGAGTGGTTACCTCGAGCCTTCTCAAACTGATGTTCCTACAGTTGAGGAGGGGCTAGCCCAGCCTAATGTGGTTGAGGAGGAGCTGACTCAGCCAAATGTGGTCGAGGAGCCTAGAGGCGAGCGATCAGTTGAGCTGCCTGGATCAGAACATGATGTGCCCGAGGTAGTACAAGCCAATGTAGATCTGTCCGGTGGCAACCAGGCTATCAAAGAACTGATGGAGCCACCTCAGGTCCGGTTTGAGGCAGTCAAGGTCTAGCTGGAGCCATCCAACGACATTCAAGCTGTAGGAGAGCAGATTGTCTTTGTTAGAAGAAGCCCATTGCAGGTTCAACTCCTGGATATGCATCTGAGGTAATCTTTGCTGATGGAACCTTCATTGATGGCAGTACAAGTGAGCTCTCATGTGATGGACCACTAAGGGAGCCTTTTGCTGTGTATTGCCAGGATGACACCCATTGGACACAGTGGGGACTAGTTCTGGGAGATGTACTGAAATCTATATAATCTAAGACTAATCATAAGAATGAAGTAAGGTGTTTTATTGATACGCTTCCAAGTTCCAACAATAATGTCATTGTTTGAGTCTTCTCACGAAGACTTCGAATTTAGCCATTCAATGGTGGCAAGAATGAAAGGAAACCTCAATGAGATTGCTAATGCTTGTTAAGAAGGTGGGGGAAGAAGGTGGCATCAAACTCAACTCAATTTCGAACCCAAGGTTTTAGACCATAGTTCTTAAGATCAAAGTGAAGAGCTTGGTGTGAGCAACGTTTTGACCGGTGGAGATCGAAATCCAACAAAGTTGAAAATTGGGGTTTTTGCTTGTTTCCTCTTCTAGCTTGAGGTAGGGATTTTCTTTGAGTTATATATATATATTTTTGCAAGATCTAGATGATTTTCGAAATCATCGTTTGATTTGTTCTTTTTTTGAAAATGGACTTTGTTGATTCAAGAAGATGAGTGATTTTGAAAGTGGGTTTACTTTCTTGTTTCTTTTAAAATAGAAATTGAGGGTTTTGGACTATGTTGGTAAAAGAAAGATGTTTTGGTGAGATCTTCTCAAATATTTGAAAATGGTTGGTTTTGGTGAGAAAACCTAGAAATTGGGGATTTTAAAAGAGATTGAAAATCCATGGGTAATATTGTTATATTTATTTTTGTGTGCCAAAATAAATGATGTTTAGAAAATTTCTTATTTATATTTGTATAAATGATTAATTTTGTGGATTGTGAGAATCACTATTCATTTTAGAAATGATTATTCAGAATGTTGATATAGTCTTCAAATGACTAAATTGTTGAGAATACTTGAGAAGAGAAAATTGTGTTTATTCCTTAGATGATGAATTGGAATAAAAGTATTTGTGTTCATCTTGTGAAATTGGCATATCATTTCATTTTATTACATTAAACTTTGAAGGTTGATTCGAAAACTTGCATTGAGAAAAGAATGTTGAGAAATAAGTTTTAATGAAATGGTTTTAGGGTAAATATGTTGGTAAGTCTTGATAGGTGGTGTAGATGATATTGAATAAGTTGGCTTGCGGGTATGGGGTGAAAGACCGAAAAATCTGCACAGATAGGTGTCGAGCCTTCTGGTTAATACCGGTAAAAATGACAATTTGGTAGTACTCGTATAGTCTACATGCAGACACTAGCCTAGGGATTACCAGAGACGTATTTACCGCCCCTGAAATAAATTGTTAAGTTTTGAACAATTGAAATTGCATGACATCATTGAGCATGATGGTTTTCAAAAGATGAAATTGTAATTTATCTTCAAAAAGGGCATAGTATGGCATGTGCATTTCATCTCTTGAGACTTGTATAAAATGTATATACTTTGTTAAGAATTTTTTACTGGGTTTTATGCTCACCCTATGGGATTTTTGTGCAAGAAAAGATGTGGTAATTCCACCCAACTAGGGGCGTAGAAGTATGTGTGTTGGGAGCATAATGCTCTCATTTTGCGTGACTCTGTTTTGTAAGCCAAGGGCTGTATTTGTGTGGGTTTGAATAACCGTTTTGTATAACCGGGCTTAAACCTTGGAAATTTGTAAACCCTTTGGGGTATTTATTTGTTTATTTACTTGTTGTTGGATTGATGTATTGTTGCATGAAGAACTATTGTATCATGTAATGTAGGTTTGGAGATTTATATTTGGTTTTCTTTGAAAGAGCCATGATTGTTATATTATCATTTGGGCTAGAAATTTGGGACGTTTCAGTTACAGTGATTTTCGCTTGAATGATTCTTTCTTCGCTCGAGTGGTCTCTTGCAGGTTTGAACTTCTGGGAGAGGGTCATTGTGTGCTCGAGCCATGATTTGGTCGCTCGAGCAATGTCACTTACTTATGCTTGACGCTTGAGCGGTGGCTTGGTCACTCGAGCAGTCTGTGCATATATTAGATTGGGGAAAAGTCATTTTCAATCCCTTTTTAATCTCTCTCTCTCTCTCTCTCTAAAACACTCCCGAACCTAATTTCTTCATTTTCTCTCCCTAGTTTTTGTTTAAAAACTTCCATACACCCTAATCCATTGATTTCTCCGCCATAATACCTTGGAGAAAAGTGTAGAGGGCGTACAGGTGGTCATTTTGTTTGGAAAAAGTTCGAGTTTCAACTTTGTCAAATCTTGAGTCTTATTTATCAACTCTTCTAGTCTTGAGGTAGGGATTTCTTCAATCTTTCTATATGATTCTTAGCTATGTTATGTCTATTTTAAAATGGTAGTGATTTGGGGTTAAGGGTTGTGATTTGGGTTTGATTTTGGAAATATAAAAGAGGGGTTTTCAAATGAATTCTTGGGGAATGTTGTGAAGATGGTTATGTTGTTAGATTGTGTTGAAATTTTGGAAATTTCTCATTAAAAGGCGCATTTTTGAGAGGAAATTGTTTTTGTTGAAAATTATTGAGATTTTGAAACTAAGAACAAAGGGAAAGAGATTGGATTTTGAAATGAAAATATGAATATATCTGTTGATGATGAGAGTGGAGTTAAATATGTAATATCACTCCTATGTTGAGATTATGAAATTCTACTTGTTGTTTAGGAATTTATCTTTGGTATAGAGATATCTCTTTTGGGCTATCAATAGAGGATAGTTTTGATTGTTGTAGAAATTACTTGAGGAATAGGTGAGTTGAAAACTATTTACTCATACATCTTGTATTGAACATTGTTATATATATATTGAAAATGTATTATTTTTAAGAAAAATGGGGTGAATGCCTTAGTGAATTTGGTTAGAGGGTGTGGTTGTGGTGTTATCTATGTTTGCCTATGGGTCCTTGATGAAAGTCTAGAAACCCATGCGGTTACGTGCCAATCCTTTTAGTTAATACCAGTAAAATGGCTTTGGTAATGCTTGTATAGCCTATTGTCAGACACGTACCTAGAGAGATTCACAGTGTTAAGTATCCATTTCCCTATTTTTTGGTTTAAAAGGCATTGTTTTATAAATTCATTTGTAATCATATCATTGATTTGTTTTGAAAGAGAAAGGGGACTATTTTGGTAAATGGTAGGCATATGCATTTATCATATGACTTTGTTAAGCCGCATATACTGTGTTCAAGCGTTCTTCACTGGGCTTTAACTCACCCTATGTGCAAAACAACTTTCAGGTACTATAATATGCCTTCACCAAGGAAGTAGCTTAGGAGGACCTTGGAGCTGAGAACTTCCTTTTGTTCTTTTGTATAAATATTTATTGTACAAGCCTTAGACTTTATATGTATTGAGTTTAATTCATTTTGTTGTATCCAAGTATCAACTTGGAAAGATGTAGCCATTAAGGCAATAACGTATTCATACTTTCTTTTGTTTCATGTGATTAGCACAGGTCATATGCTATAGATTCAAGATTTAGAATTTATGAATGTATATATACATATGTCATCTTTTGTATGGTAAAAGAGAATCAATGAAAAGGCTAATATTGTATAAATTTATGCTTTTCCATTGAATATGATGAGGGGGTTTGTTGTTATTATTTTGGGGCATTACATCTATGGTTCAAATATAACCCGAAAGCCCTTGTGATTTTGGACTAAAGTGTTATTGTTAGTTTTTCCATCCAAACTAACAGAAGGTGTATTACACACACCATTTTAGAGTGGACTTTGTTTTCTAAAAAAATAGAATGAAATTAATACAATAAAATGACAATTTTACCCTATTCTCTCCAAACTTCAAATTAAATTAATATGTTAATGAAAATAAAATATATAATATAATTAAAAGATTATTTAAATATAATTAAATAAAATATAAAATGAACAATAATTAAGAATTGATCTAAGATTGCAATTAGATTAAAATTAGATTAACATGTTCTAAATTATAATAATAAATTATTAAGAAATTAGGATTAATTGTGATCTAAAATATAATTAAATTAAAATTAAAATTAAAATTTAAGAATTACAATAAATAATTAAAATTTATAATTAATTGTGATTTAATTGAATTAATATTAAAAATTAAAAATTATGTATATGAGAGAAAGAAAGTAACAAAAAAATATAGAATTTGAGGGTATTATAGTCATTTCACATCTATAGTTAAAGGTGTTAACAATTGTATTTTAGTCCAAAATCACATAGAGGGCATATGGCTACTTTTAAAAGACATGGGGGGTAAAGTGCTATTAAGCCATACCATAAGGAGGTAAAATGAATTTTGCCTTTGATTTATTAAAAGCCATGTATATATATAGCATACTTAGGTTGTGTTTGGATCATAAATTTAGATAATGATTGAAAAGGAAAACAAAAAATGTGGGTGAAATATAGTTATATTTAATTCACATTTAACTTGTTTTTTTATCTTTTCCTTTTCAAATCTTTATCC
Organism: Camellia sinensis; assembly: GCF_055761805.1. Classification (NCBI taxonomy): domain Eukaryota; kingdom Viridiplantae; phylum Streptophyta; class Magnoliopsida; order Ericales; family Theaceae; genus Camellia; species Camellia sinensis. The sequence continues at coordinate 94,188,387 of NC_138965.1, forward strand.
AAATTCATAATCCAAACATAATCTTAATAAGATTTACGATGTCATACCTAGGGGTGTAAAAATAGCCCGTCGGCTAGAAACCCAACCGAAGACCGCTCGCGACCTAGAGGCCTGAACCCGAACCCTTGGGCCTGGGTTTAGGCCATGTGTTTTTGGGCCCGACCTGGCTTGTTTGGATTGCTCCAGGCCCACTTTAAAGCCCGCACAAGGCTCGGCCCACCCGGCCCACTCGAGGCCCAACCTTATTCTTAAGTTATTTTAGTGAAAAAAATGAAAAAAATAAATAAATTTGTCAGGCTAGGCCCAGGCTCAACCCTAGGTCTAAGCCCATGGCCGAGGCTCGAATTTCCATAGAGGACTGGGCTTAGGCCTGGGTTGAGATTTTGCGAGAGTGGCTCGGCCTGACCTGATTTTTGGCAGGAGCCCACAAGGCCCGAAGGCGGACCAACCTGAACCTAGGCTCGGATGAACCAGGCTGAGCTGGGCCAAGCCAAAATTACACCCCTAGTCACACCCCAATTGATTGGTTGAAGGGAAACTTACACTCGGCATCATTGCTTGAAGAAAAATGAAAAAAAAATAAGTGCACCCCATCTTGACAGATACTACCAAGGGAAGTCAACGAGTCTAATAAAGTCAAGTGGAAACAGAGTAACAATAGTTTGCAAGTTTGATCCTAAAAAAAAAAAAAAACAATATTTTGGTTATTACAATCATTACCATTATTTCTAGAGTAAAGTATACATACACTCTTTAAGATTTGTCAAAAATATATATTCCTCTTTCATATTTTAGAAATTATAAATATCCATTTGCCAAAATTATTCCTACATTTGACCTAATAGAATTTTTTTTATTTATTCAAATACTCTCTAATATTAAAATGAAGTTATCATACTACCCTCATTTTCATTCACTTAACACAAAATCTCACTCTTTATACACCATTACAATATTCACTAACCCTCATCTACGATACACCAAATACTTGTAAACAATAATAACAATGGAGTTGATTGAGAGTGAGAGAGGGTGGTGCGATATTTGGGTAGAGTGGTATTTCTAATTAAGAGAAAATGGAGAATAAAAAAAAAGTAAGCTAAGAAAAGAAAAAAGAAAATAAAGTATTTAATTTCATAAAAGTTAACTCAACAGTTGATTAATGGAGGGGGCCATTTATTATGTGATTGGAAATCTCAAGGGGTACAATGTAATTTCTCAATGTGAGGAGAAAATTTTCATTTTTAATAAACCTCAAAGGATGTATTTTTAATTTATCCAGATAAATAAATAAATAAAACAAAAAAGAACAGCATAATCTCAGTTTGACTGTCAATGTCATTTGCTCGATCATATCAATTAAGCAAAGTCTTGCAAAAACATATATCAATATTAAGTTTTAAAATATAATCTTAAATATACCTTAAGTTGAGTAATAAGTTGGTCAAACTTGACTTTAAAATTGAACAAATTTCAATATAATAGTTTAACTTGAAATAATCAAAATAAAACACTTTCATAGCTTAAATGAAGAAATTGACAAAAGAAAAAAAAAAGGCCATGAACAAAACTATGCATAAGTTTTCCATATAAAAGGAATCCAAGCATAAGTTTTCCATATAAAAGGAATCCGAGCATCAAATTGTTATTTATCCTTCTTGCAGCAATGACATTCTACAATTCCATGAACAATGAGATCCAAATTTGATGGAAATTGTATTGATATGCATCCACAAAATATAGAAATGGTTTGTTATTGGATAACAATTAACAAATCTCTTTGAATTTGTAAATATGATACCAAATTGTGTCCAAGTGAGTATCAATCAGAGAGATAAGGGTTCATGTCATAATCCAATATGCACCCATTGGAAAATGTAATTCCACACAAAATTCAAATTTCCTGTATTTGTAACCATTGGAAAATATGTCATCAGTGCCCCTGGTGTAAAGTGCAATGCCACACAGCTAGTTAACTTTCCATTCTAATTTTTCATGCACATCAAGATAACTCCCAATCATATAGATGACCTACAAACTTTTTGCAATCAATGACTTTACCTTCTGTTTTTTTTTTAAAATATATATATATATACATTTAGTGATTGTGTAATGCTCAAATCCATTAGGTTTTTTAAACAACCAATGTAACAAGCGTTAGGCTAGTGACTCCCAAATCAATTGACTTTAGAGCACTAGCTATAAAGACACCCTAATGAACTTCATAACTCAAGTTGAAAAGGCTATGGATCAAACTAGCTACTCCTTCATTTCTTACATACTCCCACTATTTGACACAAACCTAGATTGCTTATTGAGACAAGAGGTTCGGTTACTAAGTGAAAACTATGAGAAAACAAGATTTTTTTTTTTTTTGGGTGAAGAATCAAAGCTACTCATTTCATTGGTTCCTATATTTCTTGGCAACTATCATTGATATACACTAGCCATTACAAGGAAAAAATTACAACTTTATTAGTGTGCTTATGTGATTCAAGATGTGCGCATGACACGTCATATAGCACAAACAACTATCCTACTATAACATATCACATGCAAGTATTCAACTAATTAACCATTTTCTTACATGCCCACTGATTCCTCAACGAACATATGCTCACCCAAACAACATAATTAAACAAATAACTGAAATCAAGTTAAATGGATGCAGTCAAACCAGGTGGATGCGAAACAAAGAGTACACTCACCCCCAACTTAAATCAAAGATTGTCCTCAATGAAAATACAGATGGCAAAAGTAAGATAAAAATGAGTAGAATGATATCACCATATACAAGGTCGCACATCCAACAAGTCAGGAGGGGGAAAAAAATTGAAACATGAGCAAAGAAGAATGAAAATTAACATGTAATAAAATGAAATAGAATAAAATACAATGCAATTTTTTTGTTTAAAATTTTATATATATATAAAGAAAAAGAAAGAGTTCGGTGGTGGTAGAGGGGGTAGTGTTACTCAAATAATGACCGCATCAAGGACTGAGTCTCGAAAGCCTCATTCTGAACAATGTCCGTGAGGTGGTCATAATGCTATTGGTTGGCCTCCTTGCGACAATTCGTTTCAGGTGACCACTCGAGCGGTGAAAATACCGCTTGAGTGAAGTTAAGGTGCTCCTAGTAGTTTTTTTTCAGGTCGAGGGGCCGCTCGAGCGAAGAAGAGGGCATTCCCAATATCTCATTTTGCAGGCAGAGATACTAAGGGGTTTCATTCACCGCTCAAGCAGTGAAAAGACCGATTGAGCGGTCTACGTGATATCAGCCACTTAAAAAGTGACTTTTAGATCATTTTCTTCACTTTTTTTTTTCTCTCTTCTTTTCTCTCTATCTAGATCCAAAAACCCTAGCTACGTCTCTCTAGAAATCTTCCATTTCTATTTAGATTCACAACCTCATTGCTTGCAAAAGTTGGAGTTTGGATAAGGATCAAGCTTTCTACCGATTAGATTGGAATTTCACAAAGAGTTAGTTGATAATCTAGCTTTTTGGTCTTTAATCTTGAGGTAGGACTACTTTTAACATTGTATATAGCAATCCTAATTTAGACCTGACCCGCTTATTGCTTTTGAATCCAGGAAACCATATTTGTGACGGTTGTTCTTTTCTCTTCATATTTGGTTTTGGCTTCAAGGGTCAACACCACCCTTGTTGGTGTCGACACTGCCTTCTTTCCTTGGTCTTATTTCGCTCTAAGGGTCGACACCAGCCTTGGTGGTGTTGACACCATTTTGTTGTTGTGTTCCTGGTTAGCTAATGAAATTTAGGGTTGACACCAGCCTTTGGTGGTGTCAACACTTGCCTTTGTTGTTGGCCTCTAGGGTCAACACTAGTCTGGGAGGTGTCGACCCTTGTCTGCTATTGAAATTAGAGTTGGCTATTGAAATTTAGTGTCGACACCTCCAGCCCGAGGGTCGACACCTTGTCTGCTGCCAGCATTAGCAGTTCTGCCGTTTCTTCTTGAGGGTTGACACCTATGGCCCGAAGGTCGACCCCTGTGACTCTTTTCCCAGATTTTGTTCGGCTTGGGCCTTACTTTTTGGAGATTTTTTACTTGTTCTTTTCATTTGAATTTGGAGCTAGTATTCTATTAATACCTAGTCACTATAAATAGATTCAAAGACACCTCTCTCATTAGTTGCTTCCCTTTTTTCTCTCTCACCCGTAACTCTCTCTCTTTCTCTCAAAACTCACTTTTTCTTACTTAGATCTTTAGATCTACTCACTTGAGGTACCTTCTCATCTTGGTCCTTTGGGATAGATTGTAGATCACCTCAAGGGCTTCATTTGTGTGGCTCATGGTTTCATTGACATTGGGTTTTTCTGAGTTCTTCTCTTCCACCTTCTAAGCTTGAGGTAGGGATTCTTCGCACCTCCTTATGAGTTTTAACTTAGATATTTGTTTTTATAAAACCACCTTGTGAAAGAAATGGAATTTTGAACAATCTTGGGTTTTGGTTTAAAATCAAAAGGAGGGGTTTTCACATGGTTCCTTAGGAATGGTTGTGGGATTGGAAATGATGTGTAGAGGTAACAAAATGGTTGGTTTTGACATTTGAATTGATTTGAAAGAAAAAGGGGGTTTTTGCCCTAAATGTTGATTTTTGTATAAATGATGGTATGGATGTTGGAAACATGGAATTTGATGGTTATTAATGGAGATGGTGGAGTTGAGTATGTATTACCACTCACATCTTAGAATTTGGAAAGTTTATCTTTATAGAAATTATTTTATCTATTTAGAGATATCTATTGTGGGCTATCGGTGGAGGATAGCTATGATTGTTGAAGAAATTTGCATGAGAACTAAGTAAATTAGAACTATTTTCTCATCTATTTTAATTAGGCATCGTTGCATATCATCACATTTAAAATGTATATTGTTTTGAGAAAATGGTGAATACTTGGTGAATCTAGGTAGAGGGCGTGATTACTATGATAAGTTGGCTTGTGTATCCTTGGTGAAAGACCAGAAACCCACGCAGATAGGTGTCAAGCCTTTCAATTAATACCAGTAAAAATGACAAAGTGATAGTACTTGTATAGTCTACTTGCAGACACGTATCTAGAGATTCACAAAGTTGTATTCATAGTCCAGTTTTCTATTAAAAAGGGAAATGTTTCATGAATGGTGATATAAACCTTGCATTGCATGGTTTGAAAGAAATATAAAAATGTATTCATCATTAGCATTGCATATGCATTTCACCCTTACATCTTTGTTAAGATTCATATACTGTGTTGGATTATTTCTATTGGGCTTTAGCTCACCCTATGTGGGAAAATCATTTTCAGGTGTTGATGATATGCCTCCGCCAAGGCAATAGCTTGGGAGGACTTGGAAGCTAGAGCTCCATTTTGTGTATTTTGTTGTATTTGTTTGTATAAGCCTAAGGCTTTGACTAAGTTGGATTTTCTATCCATTTTGTTATAACCAAGCACCGTCTTGGAAAGCTGTAAGCCTTTGGGGCATTCTCTTAATTGTTTGTCTTTCATTTTACTTCCTTACCATGTAATACATGTTATAGATTCAGGGTTAAACTTATGAATGTATACCTAAATGTATTGCTCTTTTGTATAAGAAATTGGAATTAATGGAAATTAATTATTTCATCCTGTGTCGTCTTTTAATTAATGTTGTGGATGGGTTATTGTATATTTTTTGGGGCGTTACATTGTATCTCTTTGATTTGAAGATGATTATGTGGTGTTTCCATGACATCAATGAGTTGATGGATATTTGAGTTTATAGATTAAAGTTTTCTTACAAAAATAGTATTTTTTTTTCCTACAATTTTCTTAAGATTTCTACTTTTGGCATGGATTATGGAAGTTTTTAATGAAAATTAATATTATATATGTTGGAGGGGCAAAAGCCCCAAATTTTGTAAAAACCCTAATATTGTAGTTTTAGAAAAAATGAAATTAACCCTTAATTCTTTAAATTGATGATTGGCCTATGATATTAAAGTGGTATTTGAATGGAGAATTATGAACTTGGAATGTTCTTGAGATGTTGGATATTGTCGCTTTATATTTGTCACAATTGCTTATATGGCAAAAGATTACTTTTATTCTAATGAATGTATGAACATTCGGAAACTTTGGAAAGATTACTAAGGTGGAGGTACATAGCATATGAGTCCAGGTAGAGAGTCGGTTTTGGGAAAGTGTTATATATGGTTGGTACCTGCGTAGGAAAGTCTAGGTACCCAATTGCCCTGTCTTGAGTTTATCGGTAGACGAATTTGGGCAAATGTTTTTTTTTTTTGGGTATCCACTGGTCCTGTCATATTGTAGTCGGTAAAAGTGGAAAAACATATGATCTTGGGTGCCCATTTCCTGTCGTATTAATAGCCGGCAAATGTGGGGATATTTTTGGATATAACCCTATGTATACGTATGTATTGGGACTCTCCTTAGCAACTTCATGGCATATTTACCCCCAGTGTTGAAATGTGATTTTATGAAAATTCTAATATCTAAGTTTTCCTTAATTTAGTCTTTAACTTGCGTTGAATTTGAAAAATGTTTTGGGTTGTGATGATACCGTATGGATTTTTGAATAACTAGATATTTTGTTAAAAGTTTTTCTGCTGGGCATCTAGCTTATTCCTATCTAACATTTCAAGACTTGGTGATGTGTCTCCACCCCAGTGAGAAGGATGTGGAAATTTTGTGTTGGTTGGAGCACAAAAGCTCATGGATGTATTTTGTGGAAGCTCCGAGCACACGTGTTTTGAGACCGCAAGTTCCATTTTGTTGTAGCAAGGCATGGCCTTGATATTTGTAAGCCAATAGGGAATTTTTATATAATATCCTCTAACTTCTTGAACTATGCTAATGTTGATGTGACTAAAAGTTGAATATGAAATTTGTATTTTTAAGATTATAGTTCAATGAGAAAGAGAGTGTTGGATTAATGTTGTTGGTTGGTGATGAATGGTTTAGAATTAATTATGTTATGAGAAATGTTTTTATCATTAATAATTTGGGGGCATTACACTCCCTATAAGCATAGAAGTTGGTTTGCATGGAAGCAAACGACTCTTGGAACTCCATCTGGCGAGCCTACATGTGCTGAAGGCAAATTAGAAGGAATCCCGATAAGCCTAATAGTCAATCCAAAGGTTGGTAACTAACTGCTAAATATAGGCCTGGCCAGCCAAAACATCCTGGTCCTGTGCCTCAGTCATCTGGAATGGGCAAGGAGCTGGCACAACCGCTGGTTCGACCAAATGATCAACAAGATTGGGCTAGGATGTTGGGTCCTATAGTGGGGATGAAAAACGGCTAGTGCTATGCTTCCATTGCCTCTTATCTACTCCACCTTGTCCTCTTGAGGGTCAAACAAATAATAGAGTAGCTATTGAATCACTACTAAAAAGAAAAACTTTTAGAGACAAAAACAAACCACCACAAAAAGTTAAATATCAGTTGCAAAAAAAAAATTACAACGAATATGAGGCGAGGCAAGAAAAGGCGGGGCAAATACTATTTGCGATAGAACAAAATTGTCGCACTTTGTTGGCGACAAATATTGTTTGTCTTTTGTGACAGATAAAGTTTGTTACAAAAAATCATAAAAAGCAATTGTTTTTCGATGGAATGTAGCTATCACAATCAAAGTTGTTAATTCCATACCGACAAAGTATTATTTGCTCAATTGGTACGGTACCTACCGATACTAGTATGTTTTCAAGTACCGTTTCAAATTTATCACAAAAATATTATATATGTAATAAAAATATTATCTAACAATAAAAAATTTAAGTATATAATATATTTAAGCATACAATACAATCCTTGCTAACCAACTACTACATTATTTTTTACTTTTATTTTATTTTATTTTTAGTGTTATCAAATCACTATGTCAGATGCATTGCACATCTCATAGCCCCTAGCCTCACCTCTGCACTAGTGATTTGCATTGTAACAATTTGTTCAAATTTGACCGGAAATTCTGGTGGCATCCAAAATTAAGGGTAAGACCGAAATTGTTTGAAATTTGCCGAAAAATAAACCGAAACAAAATTACACCTTCAGCATACCATTTTTTTGTTTTGTACGGTATGTACCAGACAGTACAATAATAACAACCATGGTCACAGACTCACAGTAAGTATTTGATAGAATTAGGCGTTGCTAATATGTTCACAAATTACGACAACATTATATTGTCATTAAAAGAATTGAAATTTTTTTGTGACAAATTGCTAATTTTACACTACAAATTAGCGACGACAATTTTATACAACTTGGCAAATACTATTTTGTGACAAATTTCTAATTGAATCACTATTACAAATTTTTTTTACTAATTTTATTGATTTTTCTTTTGCAACAATATTTAGCCATCACAAAATATTATTTTGAAGATTATAAAACCGTTATATAAAATTTATTAAAATTACTTTCCTATATAAATTATTAATATTTCAAGAGGTAAAATACATTTATATTTACAACATCCTATATCAATTATTAATATTTGCTAAAGTAAATATCAATTCACAATCACAAAATCAAATGTTCAAATAATAATTCAAAACAACCACATTACTAAATTTAACCAAAATATTCATCACAAATATATATAAAATATCAATAAATGGGACAAATATTTTAATTTCGCTAAAAATTCAATGCAACCCGAATTAGTATACATATCCCATTACTGACCAAATAACAAAACAAATTGAGGTAAAAACAAATATCAACATTGGGTTTAGGGTTATTTTGTGCTAGTAATGTATGATGCATTATTCCTAAAAAAAAAATTAAAAAAAAAATCAACAATGGTAGTAAGTTCCAACTTTGGCATAAGTATAGGAGTGTTTGGCAAAGACTTTTTAAGGCTTTTTAGGCTAAAATTCACAAAATGACAAAATAGACTAAAATAGCCAATAAAACAAAATGTCATATCAAATCCATAATCATTTCACTTTTTCTCTCACAAACATCACATCCAACTACAAAAAAATCTGACTATCTTCCCAAACACAAAAATTTTAGCCTACTAAATAGCCAAAAACAAAAATAGCCTACTAAAATAGCAACTTCTCAAACACGCACTATTTATCATTACCACCTCCTCTGTTATAACCCCAATCCGGCCCCAACAGAATGATGTCTTGATGGCCAGTAACCCAAGATTACCGAAGGCTAACTTACAAAGATTCACACAAACAGAGTATACATATAGGGCATACATGTGCGGAAGTAATAAATTTAAATCTAATTAGTCCATAAGAGTTGTGCACAGATTAAATGAAATAACATACATATTAACATTGTTTTACAACTTAAATACAAAATAAAATAAACTTAATGTTACATCTTGATCAAAAGGCTTCTCAAGCCCAAACATACAAGACAAGTGATCTACAAAGCTAAGAAGCATAATATTCAAGATGCTACAAAACGTAAACCAAACATCTTCCAAATAAAGCTTAGGCGACATCGCCTTTTTGATCATCACCAACATATATATAAGTGAGAAGGGTGAGATGATACTTAGTGACTGATATAAGTAATAAAGGTTCAAATAAATGATATCCAAGATTTTATCAAAACAATACATATCATAGCTTGTAACAAAATAAATGATGAACTAAGTTCATCAATCAAAGGTTTTCAAAGCTTCAAGGGATGTTTACTAACATCTACATAATACAAAGGATGACATTCATTGACAAAACAAAGGAATAACCGACCTGAAATCGACTAGACAAGTCCATTCGTTGATGGCAAAGGAGATATCTCAAACAAATATACTAGTTGCATTAAAGTCCCTTAGCACTAAGGACCTTTCAAAAATGTAATCAAAACAAACAAAATACTTGATACAAAAACTAAAGAATAATCATTCGTGCTTGACCAAATACTTTTCCAAAACAAAATAAAGCAAAGCTTTTATCAAAATATTATAACAAAACTTTATTAAAAATACTACTCACGATAGTTCTTCGGTCAAGGGAATTAAGGCAAGGATCCAAGACCTACAAGTACATAGTAATTCAATTGAATGCACTTCAAAAAAGTAAGAAGATATGCTCAAAGATGGTTATGAAATGCACTCCCAAAACAAGCTTCAAATGAGTGAAATAGATCCCAACATTTCTTTCCAAAACCAAGTCAAGACAAAGCAAAACATGTGCTGAGAGTTAAATCAATGTTTTTCTTCTTAGAAAAGCATCTTAGGTATAAACAAGGTCTCAAAATGGTTGCACAAAGATGAGCTAAGCCGAAATAGCCTAGTTGGGTAAACTCAGGAGGTCTTGGTCGAAGTTCCACACCTCTTGGTCGAGTTGTGGTTTCCTTGGTCGAGATGCAGGCTACCTACCCGGGATGTTACAAAGCATCGGCAAAGGTGTACTGTGGTCAGCCTAGGTGTGCATACAAGGTAGACTAAGGTGCAAGTGATCATGCAAGGTTGGCCCAGGTGAGATGCAATGCTCGACCTAGATGTGAGGTCTGGACAAGAGTGGGTCTCGGTGACCACACTTAGGGAAATGAAGTCTGGAAATTTGGGTTTCTTCTTGAAGAACATGAATGCTATAGTCATAATTTCTTATTCAAAATCTGAGATTTCATGATAAGAGTTCAAAAACATGGACCCCAGTACCCATATTTGAAGATTTCAAGAAAACAAACTCAAAACATAGAACTTGGTATAAAATTTTGGATCAAAACATGGTTTTTCTTCAAGAACACATGAACATCGCCTCTCTTTTTAAAACAAAACTTTAAATCAATGCATGACTCATAAATTATGGTAGATCATGCAATGTAATCAAATTAACATAAAGAGCAACAAGAGTAGATTAAGAATCTAACCTCAAAACACAAATCCAATGGCTCGAACTCTAATAATCAAGCTAGGTAAATCTAGCTTCCTCCAAGAACTTCTTCTTCTTCTTCCTAGAGCTTCTCTCTCTTCAAGACAAAGATATGGAAAAGATTTGGGTTCTCAACTGCTAATCTGACTTAAACCCACTACTAGAACACGTGGCATCATTTGATCAATCTCTTCAAAAAGGTTCCAGAACGAAAAGACAAGAGTAGGTCAAAGTGTATATAACAAGGTGGCATGGGCACTCTGACAAGGCGAGGATCCTGGATCAAAACATAGGCTTCGGACAAGTGAGGGATAAATGAGGTCTTCTTGATCTCGGCTAGGAGGGGTAACACTTGGCCTAGGTGTTCTTGGGTTGTACAAGTCAAGGAACAAGATTGCTAGTTATTGGCTAGGGTGCACAACAAGACTACAAGGTTCAAGGATCAAAGATCTCAGATGCCTAGGTGATGCACATCTCAAAATAGGTGATTCTCATCTCGACCTAGATGATGCACACCTCAACCAAGGTGCAAGGGTGAAGGTAAAGGTCAACCAAGATGGTTCCAAGATGATCCTAGGTTCAACACACACAAAGCAAGGAACAAAGCATGGATCTTATACTTAGACGAAACACAACAACACAGAATAAGACATGCTCCCGTACTTAGAAAAAATGTTAAAGTTCACAAGATGCAAGCTTAACAAACCAAAACCATGTAAATTCTCATGAATATGACTAACGCAAAATAAGGGTTATTATACTCTACCCCCCTTAAAGAAGTTTGGTCCCCAAACTTAAGTTACCTTGCCCTAAAAACAACTCTGGATATCATATTTTCATCTCCTCTTCTATAGCGATCCCGGGTTTACCCTTGTTATACCGTGATCCGGACATGTGTCCGTGGATGTTGGTAGTTGTTTATTATCTTGTTTACATCCTTTCTTACTTTGTATTTGAGTTATAGGATGTGTTGGGCGGGTTGGTTACAGGTTGGTTGAGTTAGAAACCAAAACTAGTTGCCCAGATTTTTGGCCTGTCCGCTCGAGCGGAGGTGTTGGCGCTCGAGCGGGGAATACATCCATCCAGTATCTTGTTGTGCAGTGTTGTGAGCTCGAGCGTAGAGTTGGGAGCTCGAGCGCAGGCCTGGTTCTGCAAAAGTGCTGGGCGAGTGCATTTTGCGCTCGAGCGGGAGGTTGGCCGCTCGAGCGGAAGTCTGTGAGTGGCCGCTCGAGCGGGGTGTTTTACGCTCGAGCGGAGACCTGGGTTAAAGTCCCGAATTTGTGACTTTCCAAATCACTTTTTCACTTTCTCTTCTCTCTCTTACTTTTCCAAAAACACCATTGTTGAGTCTCTCACTCTAGACTCTACCTTCTCTCTAGGTTTTGATCTAGTAGGAGTGATTTACTCACCTTTGGCCTTTACAAAAAGGTTGTTGATCGTCGAGGGCTACATTTTAATCTGAAAATCACGGGTTTTGGAGCACGTTGGGTTTTGTAGTCTTCTCCCTTGGAGCTCCGAATTTGAGGTAGGGATAACCTACTCCTCTCTATGGGTTTTGTCTTTAAATTTTGGTATTTTGAGATGTTGGGCTTGGTTTGGTAATTTTGTGAAAGTTTGGGGCTTTTGTGTAATTTTACAAAAGTTGGGGTTTTATTCATAATAAACCTAGATGCATGTTTGGCATAGAGAAATGGAATGAATGTTAAATCATTGATGAAAATGGGACCTAAGGATTGAAATGGTAATTATGGAAAATGGCCTAATTACATTGTTTAATTAATTGGGATAATTAATTGGTGAGAAATGAGGAAATGAAATGTTGATTGAATATCCATTTGTGCATTTATTTTCTGTTTTAGAAATAACTGCTTTGGGCTATCGGTGGAGGATAGTCGAGATTGTTGTAGACAATGCATGATGATTAGGTAAACGGAAACTAATCAATGGAATGTGTCATGGAACTTGACGGTTGATAGAATACATCAATTGTGTGTATTGTGTGATTGTATATAGAACCAATGTGTTTATATACGTTATGTGTAGAGGAGGAGATAGGGGATGTACTCCGCGGTTTAGGGGAAGATAGGGGATGTACCTCTAAACCGGATAGGTATTGGGAGGAGATAGGGGATGAACTCCGTAGACAGAGCTCATATGCTTGTCTAGAGAAGTGAAGATAGAGCTCATATGCTTATCTTTGTGAAGTGTGGATACAGCTTGTATGCTTATCTGTGGATATTGTTGATATACATATCTGTTGTAGAATGTGGATATAGCTTGTATGCTTATCTGTGGATATTGTTGATATACATATCTGTTGTAGAGTGTGGATACAGCTTGTATGCTTATCTGAATGTGAGATATAGTTTTTATACATATCTGTGGAAATGATGATAGAGCTAGCATGCTTATCTGTTGAAAAAGGGAAAATGAAAAGTAATTGGGACTTGTAAGTCGTTGACATAAATATGTAATTTATGTGATTGTATCAGCGTTGACCAACTATCAATTGCTAATGTTTTAGTCATTGTCCATGGTTGGTTTAGTGTATTTCTACTGGGCTGTGGCTCACCCTATATGGGAATATCATTTTCAGGTACAGGAAGCATGCCACCTCCAAGGACATAGCTTGGGAGGCTAGAGGCGGACATAGCGTAGTTGTTTTACTTTTGATGTATTACATGTAACTTCAAGCCTAGGGCTTAATGTGTAAACGAGTTAGTACTCTTTTGTTGTAACCAAGTGTTAACTTGGAAAGCTGTAAGCCCGTAGGGCATTTTGTTTTGATGTTAACATGTAATACTTATGTAGTGAAACTCAATGAAATAAAGGTATGTGGTTAGTTTATATGTAAATGCTTGTCTTATCTGATGGGTTAATGTTATTATTTTGAGGGCGTTACAACTTGGTATCAGAGCGTACCGGGTTCGAATACTTTGGGTACGTGGGAAGTGATTAGTATCACAATGGGTTTGTCTCGCTTGGTAGAGACTTAGATGTAGTATCATATGCTATGTGCTTAATTGATAACATGTTTATGTGACTATGTGGGTATGGGATTTAATTTCTGGGATATTGATTGGATCCTTGAGTTTCTGGGAGTCTTGTTGGAAAAGCACTTGATCAACGCTGTTTCTAACCGGAACTCTAGTAACGTCTCGGGACTATTATTATCCGGAAATGAAGTTCGTAAGTGCTTATGTGTTTATGTGCTTATGTGGAGTGAATTACACTTGTCCATGCATTAGGACGTGAGTGTTTAGTTTCGGCACATTTATGAATGTGCTAACGTTCTGTGTTGCCTTTATTAGGATGTCAGGACGAGGAAGAGGTGCTAGGCGTGGTAGACCTGCGAGGCAGGAAGTACCGTTACAGGGTGAGATTCCGGCAGTGCAGGAGGGAGTTGGGCAGGCCAATGTGGCCGAGCCAGTGGGTCAGCAGGCTATGGGTGCCTTGGCCAGAGAGATAGCAGGAGCTTTGGGTATTCTTAGAGCTGGGAATCAGGCAGCTGAGACAGGGCCTTCCTTCTTGAAGAGGGAGTTCTTTCGGTGTAATCCGGACGAGTTTATCGGGGATCCTAAAGAGCCGCTTAAGGCAGATGAATGGCTCGAACAGACAACGAAGACGTTTGAGATGCTTGGCATCGAGGACGGAGCACTGAAAGTGACCTTGGCATCCTTCCAACTGAAGGGAGATGCGGGTCAATGGTGGAAATACGAGAAAGCTCGTGTTGGTGGTACTTGGGAGGCGTTTGTGAATGCTTTTCAGGAGAGGTTTTTATCAGCAGCAGCTAGGGAGAAGCTGAGGGATCAGTTTAGCCGGCTTAATCAGCAGGGCTTGTCAGTGGCCGAGTTTGAGGCTACTTTTACCAGTCTGTCTAGGTTTGCACCTGAACTGGTGGCGTCTGAGGAACGCCGTTGCTATGAGTTTGAGCGGAAGTTGAGGCGGGGCCTCAAGTTGAGAATTGGTGGGTCTTATATTCGAGAGTATAGACACCTAGTGGATGCTGCAGCTCATATGGAGCTTATGATGCAGGAGGAGGATGAGGGTCAGAGAGGCTCCAAGAGGAGCCAGGATAGTCAGAGTGATGGCAGGAGGCAGAGGGGTTCTAACCCTCAGCAGTCTCAGGGTGCAGTCTCTAGATCGACCTTTCCAGTGCCGAGTGTAGGCTCGGGGAGAGGCAGTCAGGGGGAATTCACTTGTTACAAGTGTGGCCAGCTGGGTCACAAGGTTTCTGTTTGCCCGCAGAAGGGTGGGGGTCAGAAAGCTGCTTCTTCTTCAGCTAGACCGCCGAGTCAGAGTTTGGGCAGGGGGCAGCTCCTGACTTGTTATCAGTGTGGACAACCTGGGCACATGAAGAGGTTTTGCCCACAGTTGAGTGCCACTTCGGGAGCGTCTGGTTCTAGGCAGACGCAGGGTTTTCAGCCAGCTCAGTCTGTGTAGGCCTCGAGGGCCAATCCGGGAGCTTCGTCATCCCAGTCTGTGCAGCAGTCTTTTGCTCCAAGAGGTGAGCAGGTAGACCAGGGGCCTACGGGGCGCGTGTATGCTGTTACCGCGCAGGACTTAGTACCGGCTCCATCAGTAGTGAGAGGTACTTTTCTGTTTTGCAACTCAGTTGCTAATGTGTTGATAGACACGGGTGCATCTCATTCTTTTGTATCTGCTGCATTTGCATCTGTTTTGGAATTGGAGTTAGCACAGTTAGCATCTCCTATTTGTGTGGTATCGCCTTTGGGTGGTGAGTTGATTCTGAAACAGGGTGTTAGAGGATGTGATATAGAGGTCGCCGACTATAGGCTTCCTTTTCCGTTTGTTGTCATGCCCATGAAGGGTTTTGATGTTATTTTGGGTATGGACTGGTTATCGTCATACCGGGCTGTTATTGATTGCTACCGCCAGAGGGTTACATTGTGTACCTTGAGCGGGGAGTGGTTCCATTTCTTGGGAGACCGGGTTGGTAGTGTTTTGCCACCGGGGTATGATTCGCGAGGGCGAAGTGAGCTTAGTAGTCTACTTGCTAGCTTTGAGAGTGGTGAGCGTGGTGAGACCCAGCATGTATTACCGAGGGTGGTTTGTGAGTATTCGGATGTCTTTCCCGAAGATCTTGTTAGTTTGCCACCTCACCGAGAGATAGAGTTCTCTATTGATTTAGTGCCTGGTACGGCGCCGATTTCTATGGCACCTTACCGTTTTGCTCCAGCAGAGTTGGTTGAGTTGAAAGTTCAGCTCCAGGAATTGCTAGATAAGGGCTTTGTTCGCCCTAGTGTTTCACCGTGGGGAGCACCGGCACTCTTTGTTAAAAAGAAAGATGGTGCCTTGAGATTGTGTATAGACTACCGGAAGTTGAATCGGGCTACGGTTAAAAATAAGTACCCTACGCCCCGTATAGATGATTTGTTTGACCAGTTGAAGGGTTCCCGTTGTTTCTCTAAGATAGACTTGAGATCGGGTTACCATCAGTTGAGGGTCAGGGAGGAAGATATTCCTAAGACGGCATTCCGTACGCGGTATGGCCATTACGAGTTTCTGGTGATGCCATTCGGGCTTACCAATGCACCGGCAGTCTTTATGGACTTGATGAACCGGATTTTCCGGGAGTTCTTAGACCGATTTGTGGTTGTCTTTGTGGACGACATCCTTATCTATTCGTCTTCTGAGGAGGAGCACGAGGCACACTTGAGAGTGGTGCTTGAGCTACTTAGAGCCCATAGGCTGTATGCCAAGTTTGGGAAGTGTGAGTTCTGGCTGAGGGAAGTCAAATTCTTAGGCCACGTGGTATCCGGGGAAGGGGTGTCTGTTGATACATCCAAGGTTGAGGCAGTGCAAGATTGGGCACAGCCTAAGAGTGTGTTTGAGATCCGCAGTTTTCTGGGATTGGCTGGGTATTACCGTCGGTTTGTGAAAGATTTCTCCAGGTTAGCGTCACCGTTGACTAGACTGACTCAGAAGGGAGTCAAGTTTGTGTGGAGTGAGACTTGTGAAAAGTCGTTCCAAGAGCTGAAAGTTAGGTTGACCACCGCTCCGGTGTTGATTATACCGGAGAGAGGGTTGGGTTATGCGGTTTATTGTGATGCCTCACGAGAGGGTTTGGGTTGTGTGTTGATGCAAGAGGGAAAAGTGGTAGCTTATGGCTCACGTCAGTTGAAAATACACGAGAAGAATTACCCCACACACGACCTAGAGTTAGCAGCTGTGATTTTTGCCTTGAAAATCTGGAGGCACTACCTTTATGGTGAGAGGTTCGAGGTATTCTCGGATCACAAGAGTTTGAAGTATCTGTTTACACAGAGAGACTTGAATCTGAGGCAGAGGAGATGGATGGAGTTCATCGAGGATTATGATTTTGAGTTGCATTATTATCCGGGAAAGGCCAATGTTGTGGCCGATGCCCTTAGTAGGAAAACCATTAGTGATGTAGCTTGTATAGCCATCCGGGAATGGGTGATGTTGGGAGCACTTGGCGAGTTTGATTTGCTACTGGGCGAATCTGTTGAGGCTGCGGCCTTGTTTTCTGTTGTGGTGCAGCCTACACTTGTGACTAGAGTGTTAGAGGCACAGAGAGGTGACCTTGAGGTAGAATCCCTCCGAGAGAAGATCTCCAGTGGGAAAGTTGAGAAGGGTTTGACGGTGTATCCCGACCTGAGTGTGAGATACCGAGACCGTTTGTTTGTACCAGAGGCTTGCCGAGAGGAAGTACTTCGAGAGTTTCATCATTCGCGCCTTACGGTGCATCCGGGAGGTACTAAGATGTATCAAGATTTGGGTCGCCAGTTTTGGTGGCGGGGTATGAAGAGAGATGTGGCTGTTTTCGTATCGAAGTGCCTTACTTGCCAGCAAGTGAAGGCCGAGCATCAGAGGCCAGCGGGTTTGTTGCAACCCTTGCCTATTGCCGAGTGGAAGTGGGAGCATGTCACTATGGACTTCGTTGTGGGTCTTCCGAAGACTCAGCGGGGTAGTGATGCTATTTGGGTGGTTGTAGACCGGTTGACTAAGTCGGCGCACTTTATTCCTATGCGCGTGAGAGATTCGGTAGATCATCTTGCCGATTTGTATATTCGGGATGTAGTGAGATTGCACGGGGTCCCAGTGACGATCGTCTCAGATAGAGATCCTCGTTTTACTGCTAGGTTGTGGCAGAGTTTGCAGAGTGCCTTGGGCACTAAGTTGACCTTTAGTACGGCTTATCATCCTCAGACTGACGGGCAGTCCGAGCGTACTATTCAGATCCTCGAGGATATGCTTCGGGGTTGTGTCCTGGATTTCAGTGGGACGTGGGAGAGGCACTTGCCATTGGTAGAGTTTGCCTACAACAACAGTTTTCAGTCTAGCATTGGTATGGCACCGTTTGAGGCCTTGTATGGCCAACCGTGCAGGTCTCCAGTGTGTTGGGCCGAGGTGGGTGATGCACCTTTGTTGGGTCCGGAGTTGGTTAGGGAGACGATGGAAAAAGTTGAGCTTATCCGTAAGAGGCTTGTTACAGCCCAGAGTCGACAAAAGAGTTATGCCGACCGTAGGAGGAGGCCTTTGGCGTTTGAGGTAGGTGATCATATCTTTCTGAAGATATCACCTAGGCGAGGTCTGATGAGGTTTGGGAAGAGTGGGAAGTTATCCCCTCGGTTTATTGGTCCTTTTGAGATCCTTGAGAGGATTGGTGAGGTTGCTTATCGGTTAGCCTTACCGCCGCAGTTGTCCGGAGTGCATGACGTGTTTCATGTGAGTATGCTTCGGAAGTATGAGCCAGATCCATCACATGTGTTGGATTGGACTGATTTAGAGGTAGATGAGGATGCCTCGTATGAGGAGAGACCGGTTCGGGTCTTGGATAGGCGGGATCAGGTCCTGCGTGGCAAGACCATTCCTTTGGTGAAAGTCTTGTGGAAACATCACGGAGTGGAGGAAGCCACTTGGGAACGTGAGTTGGAAGTCCGTGAGAAATATCCGGACTTGTTTGTTGATGTGTGATCTTGTATTTAAATTTTCCGTTTTGTTGAACTTAAGAGCTTTTATATATGTCTTAAGTTGTGAAACATTGAAAATGTTTGGTTTATTGAAAGTATGTTTTGGAACTTGCCTCATATGGAAGTTGAATGTAACATTATATCTGTTGAATATATTGTTGAAATTGGAAGGATAGTGCATAATGTTGATGCATGTTGAAAGTACATATGTTGTTTACATATTGTGATTTGTCTCTTGTTTAAGGGATGGGATGACCGGTAATGGGTCGAATTGTTGACTGTTCAAGTGTAACACTGTTTAAAATGGAGGAAAGCTTGTTTTGCAACTTGTGCTTAATTTCGGGGGCGAAATTCTTTAAGGGGGGGAGGTTATAGCGATCCCGGGTTTACCCTTGTTATACCGTGATCCGGACATGTGTCCGTGGATGTTGGTAGTTGTTTATTATCTTGTTTACATCCTTTCTTACTTTGTATTTGAGTTATAGGATGTGTTGGGCGGGTTGGTTACAGGTTGGTTGAGTTAGAAACCAAAACTAGTTGCCCAGATTTTTGGCCTGTCCACTCGAGCGGAGGTGTTGGCGCTCGAGCGGGGAATACATCCATCCAGTATCTTGTTGTGCAGTGTTGTGAGCTCGAGCGTAGAGTTGGGAGCTCGAGCGCAGGCCTGGTTCTGCAAAAGTGCTGGGCGAGTGCATTTTGCGCTCGAGCGGGAGGTTGGCCGCTCGAGCGGAAGTCTGTGAGTGGCCGCTCGAGCGGGGTGTTTTACGCTCGAGCGGAGACCTGGGTTAAAGTCCCGAATTTGTGACTTTCCAAATCACTTTTTCACTTTCTCTTCTCTCTCTTACTTTTCCAAAAACACCATTGTTGAGTCTCTCACTCTAGACTCTACCTTCTCTCTAGGTTTTGATCTAGTAGGAGTGATTTACTCACCTTTGGCCTTTACAAAAAGGTTGTTGATCGTCGAGGGCTACATTTTAATCTGAAAATCACGGGTTTTGGAGCACGTTGGGTTTTGTAGTCTTCTCCCTTGGAGCTCCGAATTTGAGGTAGGGATAACCTACTCCTCTCTATGGGTTTTGTCTTTAAATTTTGGTATTTTGAGATGTTGGGCTTGGTTTGGTAATTTTGTGAAAGTTTGGGGCTTTTGTGTAATTTTACAAAAGTTGGGGTTTTATTCATAATAAACCTAGATGCATGTTTGGCATAGAGAAATGGAATGAATGTTAAATCATTGATGAAAATGGGACCTAAGGATTGAAATGGTAATTATGGAAAATGGCCTAATTACATTGTTTAATTAATTGGGATAATTAATTGGTGAGAAATGAGGAAATGAAATGTTGATTGAATATCCATTTGTGCATTTATTTTCTGTTTTAGAAATAACTGCTTTGGGCTATCGGTGGAGGATAGTCGAGATTGTTGTAGACAATGCATGATGATTAGGTAAACGAAAACTAATCAATGGAATGTGTCATGGAACTTGACGGTTGATAGAATACATCAATTGTGTGTATTGTGTGATTGTATATAGAACCAATGTGTTTATATACGTTATGTGTAGAGGAGGAGATAGGGGATGTACTCCGCGGTTTAGGGGAAGATAGGGGATGTACCTCTAAACCGGATAGGTATTGGGAGGAGATAGGGGATGAACTCCGTAGACAGAGCTCATATGCTTGTCTAGAGAAGTGAAGATAGAGCTCATATGCTTATCTTTGTGAAGTGTGGATACAGCTTGTATGCTTATCTGTGGATATTGTTGATATACATATCTGTTGTAGAATGTGGATATAGCTTGTATGCTTATCTGTGGATATTGTTGATATACATATCTGTTGTAGAGTGTGGATACAGCTTGTATGCTTATCTGAATGTGAGATATAGTTTTTATACATATCTGTGGAAATGATGATAGAGCTAGCATGCTTATCTGTTGAAAAAGGGAAAATGAAAAGTAATTGGGACTTGTAAGTCGTTGACATAAATATGTAATTTATGTGATTGTATCAGCGTTGACCAACTATCAATTGCTAATGTTTTAGTCATTGTCCATGGTTGGTTTAGTGTATTTCTACTGGGTTGTGGCTCACCCTATATGGGAATATCATTTTCAGGTACAGGAAGCATGCCACCTCCAAGGACATAGCTTGGGAGGCTAGAGGCGGACATAGCGTAGTTGTTTTACTTTTGATGTATTACATGTAACTTCAAGCCTAGGGCTTAATGTGTAAACGAGTTAGTACTCTTTTGTTGTAACCAAGTGTTAACTTGGAAAGCTGTAAGCCCGTAGGGCATTTTGTTTTGATGTTAACATGTAATACTTATGTAGTGAAACTCAATGAAATAAAGGTATGTGGTTAGTTTATATGTAAATGCTTGTCTTATCTGATGGGTTAATGTTATTATTTTGAGGGCGTTACATCTTCCATTTCCCATCTACCATCCTTATCATAATGTTATTTCCATTCATTTTTCACCATTGGTATCGACTTATTCCTCAACTATTTCACTTGCCTATCCATAATCCGTATTGGCTTCTCTTCGTATCCTAAATCCTTGTTAACCACAGTCTTGAAATGGTCAATCACATGCACTGGATCCCGAATATACTTTCTCAACCTCAAAACATGAAACACAGTGTGGTCTTGACTTAATTCTGGTGGCAAAACAAGTCGATAGGCAACGGGGTTGACTCTCTCAAGAATTTCAAATGGCTCGATGTAACGAGGTGCAAACTTACATTTCTTCCTAAACTTTGAAACTCCTTTCATTGGTGAAACTTTCAAGAATACATGATCTCCAACTTCAAACTCCATCTCTCTTTTTCTTTGGTCGGCATAACTCTTTTGTCGACTCTGAGCAGTTTTGATCCTTTGTTGAATGAACTTGATCTTCTCGGTTGTCACTTCAACTATCTCATGACCTATCAATGCTTTATCCTCTACTTTGGTCCAACAAATTGGTGATCTACACTTTCTTCCATACATAGCTTCATACGGCGCCATGCCAATGGTAGCTTGGAAGCTATTGTTGTAAGAAAATTCTACTAATGGCAAATATAATTCCCAACTTCCCTTGAAGTCTAATACATATAACTTGAGCATATCTTCAAGTGTGTGAATCGTTCTCTCTGTTTGCCCATCGGTTTGGGGATGAAAAGTCATGCTAAATCTCAACTAGGTTCCCAAAGCTCTTTGTGAACTTTGCCAAAACCTATAATCGAATTTCTGATCTCGGTTTGACGCAATAGACATTGGCACCCCATGAAGTCTAACAATCTCATTCATATACAATGAAGTAAGTCGGTCGGCATTAAATGTAGTCTTAACAGGCAAAAAGCGTGCTGACTTAGTTAATCTATCAACTTTAACCCAAATTGAATACATACCTTTTTGTGTCCTTGGCAAACCCACAACAAAATCCATGGAGATGAGTTCCCATTTTCACTCAAGAATTGACAAAGGTTGAAGAAGTCCGGCTGGCCTCTGATGTCCTGCTTTCACCTATTGACAATACAAACATTGTGATACAAACTTGGCTGTTTCTCTTTTCATATTCAGCCACCAAAAATTTTGCTTCACGTCTTGGTACATCTTGGTATTTCCTGGATGAACAGCAAATATAGAACTATGAGCTTCTTGTAAAATTCACCTTTACAACTCTGGGATGTCGGCCATGCACAATCTTCCCTCAAACTTTAGTACTTGATTATCAATGGTATATCCTAGTCTCGGCTTCATGATAATTTTATCAACTACCTTCTTGAAAAATTCATCCTCCGTCTATCTTTTCTGTGCTCCTCAATAACAGTTGGCTCCATTGAAATCATTGCTAAAATTCCCTGATCTCAACGAAACACAACATGAATATCTAGGTCTTGCAAATCCTGAAGTATGCTCTTTTGCTCAGTGAGTAAACATGCCCAAATCCCAATAAATTTTTTGCTCAACGCGTCAACCTTCGAGTTAGCTTTACCTGGGTGATACTTAATCTACATGTCGTAGTCTTTCAATAATTCAAGCCATCTTCTCTGTCTCATATTCAATTCTTTCTAAGTGAACAAATACTTCATGTAGAGACCCTAATTTTTATAATTAGCGTTAAATCCCTAACCTTGAGTTTATTTCAATGAAGCCCTTGAATTTTCGCTTAATTGTGTTTTAAACCCTCGAATTGGGAAGCATCACAAATTAATTCGAGTAAACCCTAATCGATCCTGGTAGATTAATAAGCACCTTTAAAACCATATTATTAATTATTAGACCCTATCATTATATATTAATCACTCTAAAATCTTAATTCCAGATAACGCTGTTTCGCTCGGTTTCTCGCCCTTCTTTGCGCTTTAATTTAACAGGACCCGAATTTATTATTTTAACTATTTTCTAATGTTAGTATATTAATAGCATATATCAAGGTTTCATAAATTTAGACTTGGTCCCTATACACTTTTATTTTATTTCATTCCAACCCTTAATTGTAATATTTTAATAATTAATGTACTTGTGCCTATTATATTATGGTTATAAATACAAATATCTTATACAAATATCTCATATATATATATATATATATATATATTTCTTGGAGCCCAAGTAGCTAGTCATGTGAGGGTTGAAATGGCCTTGATGGCATTGATGGCAACTTTGACCAATTACACCTATGGAACTTGATCCCTAAGAAACCTTCCAAACCTTTCTCTATATATGCACACTTCTCCCTCTCATTTTACACATTTTCAGTCATGCACTAGAAGAGTGAGAGAGAGTGATCTTGGAAAAAAAAAAGAGAGAGGGAGAGAGAGAGAAAGAGGATAAGAAGAAAATGAAGAATTTTGTTGAGTCTTGTACAACAAAGGTAAACATACATCACCTCTTCTCTCAAGTTCTTTTACCACTTGTTTTACCCCTCCTAATACATACTCTTTACATATATATATATATATATATATGTTGTAGTCTAGGCCTACACTCTTGTATAAATGTGTATTAATCAAGAAATGGTATGCTTCTCTTTCTTTCTTAAATTTCCAGCGGCAAATCTTTTCCCTCTCTTGAATTTATTTTCCTATCAAAACTCTATAAACTCAAAATTTGTGTTTATGGTGTAATATTTGGTATGTCTAGAGTATGTGATAATTTTGGTAGGACCTAAGGACGTATTTTTATAACCTAAATTTTTTTTCTAAGTTTGTTACTCACAGAACCAGAAAAATAGTCAACTTTCTCTATTTTTATAAAATTCCAGAAAAATAATCTTGAATCCAATTTTATGTCAAAATCTTAATCTGGGTGTTATATTTTAACTAAAATTTGTTTGAACTCAAGAGAGTGAGGGGTTCGAGAGAAACACCGATTTGTGTAACGGTCAACGAATCTGGACCAATCTTGGTAATTCTGAATTATCTTAAAATCTAAAATATCTATCCTACTTTCGTAAATTGAGTTTGAAACTAGACTTGTTTATCTACAAACTCACATGAGGACAGGTACTTAGGGCCAATAAAAGTATGTTTTTCATAATTATTTTCAAACTGGTTCAAATCTGGAAATCTGGAAATTTGTGTTTATATGCTCTTATTTGGTTTGCAACTCTTATATTCCATGTTTCTTGAATGTTTTAGTCTTGATAGGTAATCTATGATAAATTGTGAATTTTCTTTACCATGAATAAATTACTTGTTTAGTTTGGATTCGTAATTATAATGACCATGTTTTGCTATAACTGAGAACATAATGCACTTAATAAAGGGGGAAATCAAATGAGATGGTAATGGGTTGCGATCATTCTATTAAATTTTATGAGATAATGAACGATGGATTCAAGAGTATGATATAGTGGAATGTGTTCTATTTTTGTGAAGTCCTGCGCCAGTGTGTTTTCGAACCCTAACATGGCACGAGAGGTATTCTAGTTACTTAACGGAAATGGGAGGCATATGGGTGGTAGTGAGGGTCTCACACAGGGAGAGTATCCCTGGAAGCCCGTTCCCTTGGGGCAGACCGTGATGTCATCACTCAGGTATGAACCTAGGTGCGTGGGCATCATTGGTAATTGTGTGGTAAGCAACGCACTGGTGGTTATGCAGTAAGCGACGCATTGGTATTGTACTAACCAAGGGGGAGTCAGAATTGCCCATGGCCAGTGTTAGTGGTTGGGTAGGAATTGCATTCCGCGGGGAGTTGCCTAGAACTAACTAAAATTGACTATTATTCATGAGAATTGAAATTTAATTATAAGCTCTGCTTAATTATTGGTTTTGTTGTATGTTATGATCTTGCCGTTATGTTACTTGTGTATTTGGAATGCGAAAAGGGTCGCGGTGTGTGTGTTTACTGGGCATTCCAAGCTCATGGCGTTTTATGCTAGGTGAAGGCGAGTTTTACACCAAGAACGGAACCCCTAAAAGCTTTGTGGAACCATGGCTGCCTTAGAGATTAGATTTTATAATTCCTATATTTTTTATAATCTTTTTGGTGTCAAGGAACTAATCTGTATTTAAAGACTTGAAGAATTTTATCTGTAACTCTTTTAGTGTAATTATTTGTATTTTGTGCTTAAAAATGATGTGTATCCACTAGTTAAACCTCGGTGTATCATTGTATTATGTTATCAAAATTTGGGGCATCACACTTCAAACTCTTGTGATCTATGAAAAATTGACAAGAAGCTCTATACAAGTAATGGCGCCAAATTTTTAAAGCAAATACCACGACTACTAACTCTAAGTCATAGGTAGATAATTCTTTTCATAAGGTTTTAACTGACGAGATGCATATGCTATGACTTTACCCCCTTGCATCAATACACAACCCAAACCCTTATATGAAGCATCACTATAAATCTAAAATTCCTTATTACCCGATGGTAGTACAAGAATTGGTGCTAAGATAAACCTCGTCTTTAGCTCCTAAAAAGTTGATTCTCTATCCTCGGTCCATTCATATGCCACTCCCTTCTGAGTTAACTGTGTCAATGGCACTGCTATCTTTGAGAAGCCCTTCATAAACTTTTTGTGATAACTTGCCAAACCTCAAAAACTACGAACCTCAGACACATTAGTTGGCCTTGGTCAATTCACAATGGCTTCAATTTTGCTATGATCAATAGAAATACCCTCTTCATTAATCACATGACCCAGAAATGAAATGCTTGAAAGCCAAAACTCACACTTGCTAAGCTTAGCATACAATTTTCTATCTCTTAAAATTTGTAGGGCAAGTCTCAAACGATTCTCATGCTCATCTCTACTCTTGGAATAGATCAATATATCATCAATAAAAACAACTACAAAGACGTTGTTCATCAAATCCATAAATGTAGCATGAGCATTGGTTACTTCAAAAGGCATTACCAAAATTCGTAGTGGCCATACCTTGTGCGAAAAGTAGTCTTCTCTACATCCTCGGCTTTAACCTTGAGTTGATGGTAGCCCGACCTGAGATCAATTTTAGAAAAGACTCGTGCTTCCTATAGCTGGCCAAACAAATTATCAATTCTCAATAATGGATATTTATTCTTAATGGTTACCTTATTCAGTTCTCGGTAATCAATATAAAGGCGAAGTGTGCCATTCTTTTTCTTAACAAATAAAACTGGTACACCGCAAGGTGAAGTGCTCGGTCTAATAAAACCCTTATCCAACAACTCTTGTAACTGAACTTCTAACTCCTTAAGCTCAGCTAGTGCCATCCTATAGGGTGTTTTGGAAATAGGTTGTGTTCCTTGTATAACATCAATAGTAAATTCTAACTCTCTATCAACCAAATGGCCAGGAAAATCATTCAGAAAGACATCGGGGAATTCATTAACAACTGGGATATCATGTAATTCGACACTTCCATTTATATTACTTAGTACACTACACAAACAACATTGACATCCTTTTTGGATCAACTTATAAGCTTTCATGGATGAAATCAAGTAAGGTGGGGATACTACTCATTTACCCTGAAATGTAACCTCGGCTTGGTGTGGGGGTTTAAAAGTGACACTTTTGGAAACACAATTAATGGATGCATGATTTGCTACTAACCAATCCATTCTCAATATAACTTCGAAATGAGTCATGTTCAACGACATCAAATTAACTAATAATTCACCATTCTCAATCATAACAACACATGCTCTATAAATGGATGCAACATCATAGTTCTTCCAGATGGAGTAGACACGGATAATAAATAACCAAGGGGTTCTAGTTTTCTATTTAACTTCTTGACAAATTAATAGATACAAATGAATGTGTAGAACCCAAATCAGTCCATATATATACATCTTGAGCGCAAATATGAAGTATACCTGACACTACTATCTCGGCGTTTTGAGTGTCCCTTGGCACTAATGCAAAGACTCTACCTTGCCTCGTCTGTCCTTTCCTGACATTACTTTTCTATATAGAACTTGAGGTGTTCTCACATTTCTTACCATCCTTAACCTTTGTCTTGGGACAGTCCTTAACACGATGACCCATCTCACTGCATTCAAAGCATGCTCCAGATGCTTGATGACAAACTCCCCAATGTTGCTTTCCGTAACTTGTACATGTCGACCTAGTACCACTTTCCTGATTTGAGTTACTTGA
This sequence comes from Camellia sinensis, assembly GCF_055761805.1. NCBI lineage: Eukaryota > Viridiplantae > Streptophyta > Magnoliopsida > Ericales > Theaceae > Camellia > Camellia sinensis. The sequence continues at coordinate 94,215,789 of NC_138965.1, forward strand.
ACTGCCCACATTCACCTTCTTTCCGGCATCAAACGGTGCTTGATGATTGTCATAATTTTGCCTCTTTCTCTGGCTTTCTCCTGAACTCTGATATCTGTTCAAGTTTGCTTCTGCCAGGATGGCTTTGTCCAATACTCTAGCATAAGTCGGCATGTTGAGCATATTAACCCAGTCTTGCATCGCTCCACGAAGTCCACTCTCAAACTTTCCAGATTTTTTGTATTCGGTATTAATAGTGTGAGGTGCATAACTTGCCAACTTGGTGAAAATATGATCATATTCAGCTACTGTTCTGTTACTCTATGTCAGAGTCTTGAATTTCGTGGTCTTGCGGTCTCAAACATTAAAGGGAAAATGCTTGTCATAATAATAATTTCAAAAATCTAACCCAAGTCAAACCTGGATTACCTTCTCAGATCATCATCCACCACCTACAAACATCATCGTCCAGTGTGAATGCTGCCAATGACACCTTATGGGTGTCGGTACTAGGAAAGATTTGAAATAATTTCTCCATTTTGAGAATCCATGCTTCTGCCTTCAATGGCTCTATACCCCCCTGAAACCTCAACGGATTCACTTTCTTAAATTCTTTAATCAAAGTTAACATACCATCCCCATATAAAGCTGGCTGTGGAGGCACTTGTGGTACTAGAGGAGGTGGAGGTGGAGGTGGAGGTCGAGGTCGAGGTGAAACCGCATTTTTACCGTTTGTCTACTTGGCCTAAATAGAGGTGGTACTATTGTTCTATTGCCTTGCTTGCCTTAACTTACAGGTCAAACCATCCTTTCTAATTTGTCCAACCTATCCTCAGAATGATCTTGTCTAATTGGAGGTCTTCCCCTTCTCATGATGCTAAGAGTAAATGGAATGTGACTTTAAAACAAGGTGAACAAATAGGCAAGTAGCAAATAAACATGCCGAAATAATGTACACCTTGTCAAATAGCAAGCAATATGATGCAATCCTAATATCATTCTAAGGGAAATCCTATGCTCTTTAAGACCAAGAGTGTGTGAATAAACGCACTATAAGGAACTTGTGCTCCAATACCAATCTGTCACGACCCCATTCGGCACCAAACAGAATGATGCCGAGATGGCCAGTAACTCGAGATTACCAAAGGCCCACTTACAAAGCTTCACACAAACAGAGTATACATATAGAGCATACATGTGTGGAAGTAATAAATTTAAATCTAATTAGTCCATAAGAGTTGTGCACAGATTAAATGAAATAACATACATATTAACATTGTTTTACAACTTGAATACTAAATAAAATAAACTTAATATTACATCTTGATCAAAAGGCTTCTCAAGCCCAAACACACAAGACAAGTGATCTACAAAGCTAAGAAGCATAATCTTCAAGATACTACAAAACGTAAACCAAACATCTTCCAAATAAAGCTTAGAGGACATCACCTTCTTGATCATTACCAACATATATATAAGGGAGAGGGGTAAGCTGAAAACTGGGTGACTGATATAAGTAATAAAAGTTTGAATGAATGATATCCGAGATTTTATCAAAACAATACGTATCATAGCTTGTAACAAAACAAATGATGAACTAAGTCCATCAATGAAAGGCTTTCAAAGCTTCATGGGATGTTTACTAACATCTACATAATACAAATGATGACATTCATTGACAAAACAAAGGAATAACCGACCTGAAATCGATTAGACAAACCCATCCGTCAATGGCAAAGGAGATATCTCAAATAAATGTACTAGTTGCATTAAAGTCCCTTAGCATTAAAGACCTTTCAGAATGTAATCAAAACAAACATAATACATGATACAAAAACTAAGGGCTAACAATTCATGCTTGATCAAATACTTTCCAAAACAAAACAAAACAAAGCTTTTATCAAAACATTATAACATAACTTTATTAAAAATACTACTCACAATAGCTCTTCGGTCGAGGGAATTAAGGCAAGGATCCAAGACCTACAAGTACATAGTAATTCAATTGAATGCACCTCAAGAAAGTAAGAAGATATGCTCAAAGATGGTTATGAAATGCACTCTCAAAACATGTTTCGAATGAGTGAAATAGATCTCTGCATTTCTTTCCAAAACTAAGTCAAGACAAAGCAAAACATGTGGTGAGAGTTAAATCAATGTTTTTCTTCTTAGAAAAGCATATTGGGTAAAAACTAGGTCTTGGAATGGATGCACAAAGATGAGCTGAACCGAAATGGCCTAGCTGGGTAGACTCAGGAGGTCTTGGTCAAGGTTCCACACCTCTTGGTCGAGTTGTGGCTTCCTTGGCTGAGATGCTAGCTGCCCGCCCGAGATGTTACAACGTATCGACAAAGGTGTACTGTTGTCGGCCTAGGTGTGCATACAAGTAGACTAAGGTGCAAGTGATCATGCAAGGTTGGCCCAGGTGAGATGCAATGCTCGGCCTAGATGTGAGGTCTGGACAAGAGTGGGTCTCGGTGACCACACTTAGGAAAATGAAGTCTGGAAATCTAATTTTCCTCTTGAAGAACATGAAGAATATAAATATGAAGAACATGAATGCTAAAGTCATAATTTCTTATTCAAAATCTAAGATTTCATGATATGAGTTCAAAAATATGGACCTGAGTACCCATACTTGAATATTTCAAGAAAACAAACTCAAAAACATAGAACTTGGTATAAACTTTTTGATCAAAACGTAGTTTTTCTTCAAGAACACATGAACATTGCCTTTCTTTTTAAAACAAAACTTTAAATCAATGCAATGCTCATGAATTATGCTAGATCAGATTAACATAAAGAGTAACAAGAGTAGATCAAGAATCTAACCTCAAAACACAAATCCAATGGCTCAAACTCTAATAATCAAGCTTGGTAAATCTAACTTCCTCCAAGAACCTCTTCTTCTTCCTAGAGCTTCTCTCTCTTCAAGACAAAGATATGGGTTCTCAACTACTAATCTGACTTAAACCCACTGCTGGAACACGTGGCATCATTTGATCAATCTCCTCAAAAAGGTTCCGAAATAAAAAGAGACAAGAGTTGGTCAAAGTGTATATAACAAGTAAGGTGGCATGGGCATTCTGACATGGCAAGGATCCTAGATCAAAACATAGGCTTTGGACAAGTGAGGGATAAGTGAGGTCTTCCAGATCTCGACTTGGAGGGGTAACACTTGGCCTAGGTGTGACACACCTCGGCCTGGGTTGTACAAGTCAAGGAATTGCTAGGTGTTGGCTAGCATGCACAACAAGGCTACAAGGTTCAAGGATCAAAGATCTCGGATGCCTAGGTGATGCGCATCTCAGCCAAGGTGCAAGGGTGAAGGTAAAGGTTAACCAAGATGGTTCCATGATCATCCTAGATTCAACACACACAAAGCAAAGAACAAAGCATGGACCTTATATTTAGACAAAACATACTCTCATACTTAAACAAAATATTAAAGTTCACAAGATGCAAGCTTAACAAACCAAAATCATGTAAATTCGCAAGAGTATGACTAAGGCAAAATGAGGGTTGTTATATCCTCAGTATGGTAACATCTGTAAAAAAAAAATATAAAAAAATAAAAAAAATTCAAATTATTTAATGTATATTTAAAATCAATCAATAAAATTAATGAAAACGAATTAAATTTGTAATATATACATTAATCAATCGCTAGGCAATGAATTAACGGGTCAAAATGATATTTTTTGAAGAACAAGTTTCCATTGACAAGAATTACGATCTATCTCACAAATCAAGGACTGCTCTTGGGTCCCACCTTCTCCCACAAGTCATGTTCCTAGGGGGTCATGCATGCCAAGTTTCGTTGAAATCCAAAACGGTTTGACGAGGCGCCAAACTTAAATTTTTAAAGGACAAGTTATCCTTGACGAAATTGAGCTCCATCTCACAAACGGGGGTTCCAGTTTAGACCTGACCCTTGTCATGTTCTTAGATCCAAGATCTGATACTCTTATTCGTTGTCTATGTTCTTTCTTGTCTTGTTGTTATTAAGCATGGAGTAGTTAGTTGTGTTTGAAACAAGTTGGAAGTTAGTTTTTTAAAATAATTGTTGTTCAGTTCTTTTCTTCTTCACTCGAGCGATGCGTTGGTCGTTCGAGCGGTCCTTGAGATCTCCCAGTATTTTTGTAGACTTGCAAAACTTCTGGGAGTATGGTGATATTAGCTTGAGCAGTCTTTCTTGCACTCTAGCAGTCTTCTTCGATCTGCAAAACTTCTGGGAGGGGGTTATTGTGCGCTCGAGCGGTGTTTTAGTCACTCGAGCAGTCTGCGTGTATATCAGTTTAAGAAAAGGGGTTTTTAAATCACTTTTTCATTCCTCTCTCTATCTAAAACATTCCAAACCCTAATTTTTTACTCTCTCACTCTCTAGTTCTTACCTTAAAACCTCAAATACACGCTCACTTATTGATTTCTCCACCATAGAGAGAAAAGTGTAGAGCTCATTAAAAACTTCATTCTAATCGGAGAGGGTCTTGTTTTTGGCTCCATCAAACTTCAACTCTTGTTTTTTCGTCTTCTAAACTTGAGGTAGGGGTTTCTTCAACCTTTAGTATGACCCTTAGCTTAGTTATTTTCTCTTTGAAAAGGGTTTAGTGATTCAGGAATTTTGGGTTAAACCTAAGGTTTGATTTTGAAATGTAAAAAGGGGTGTTTCAAATAAATTCTTGAAAAAGTTTGTGGAAGCGTGTATATTGTTAGGTTGTGTTGGAAACTCCTTCTTCAAATGTGATTTTGAAAATAAAGAAGGTTTTGTCGAAAAATCATTGATGTTGGTTTATAAAAGAAAAGGAAAAGTATTGGGTTTTGACAAGATATGAAATGTAACGCCCCAACTTCCGAGCCGTTAATAAATCAAATCAACCTCAAATTTAAAATTCTAATTAATTAATAAGCTCAAAAAAAAAAATTGGCTCTAAAATAATTACACAAATGTCTATAATTTATAATTTATAATTTATACAAATATCCAAAAATAATATATAGTGATGGGCCCAAAAATCTTCAAATCAATAATCCTTTAAATGTTTCAACTCCAACCACCACTAGATTTTCTCCACACCTGAGAAATAAATTAATTCAGGAAGTATACGATATGATAGGAATAACAATGCTCGAATAGAGAATAAATCAATAGGGATCCAACAATTTATGACATGGCACAAACGATTCAATTTGGGATACCAAGTAATTTACCAAATTGCACAGACAAGTCAACTCGACATATGATAATTTATCTAGGACCAAATATCCAGTCCTACTCAGTACATGACTAGTGACCGGCCTCATTCACCTCACCTAAGCACAAGTGCTTATCCAAGCTATTGGTCCAAGCTATTGGCAAGATCCATTCAATCAATGTACAGAGCATTTCCACATCATTTAGCCAGACAAATCAACACTAACTACACAGAACAAGTTCACAGAATTTATCAAATGACCAGAATAATCAAACGTATCAACAAGAATGATTTCGCAGAATTTAACATATGACCGTGATAATCAAGAGGATTACAAATGTGAAGTAATTAAGACAAACTCTTTGCAAAGAGATTTAGAGGAAGCATATTATATACCACTCGAATTACCTCAAAATAATTCCATTACCACTTGATGCAAAATCCCTCCAACACCAATGCTTTTAATCATCAGCTATATCACCATAAATCTCCAAAGGTTATGGATCGAAAAGGTATGTAAAATTTAACAAAATCTACAACTCTCCTCGTAAATAAAATGATAAGTCTCACTCTAAATACTCTTAATCTAAACTCTAAATTTTGATCATAAAGAAAGAGAGAGAGAGATACGGATGGACCAAGAAGAAGAACCATAGAAAAAAATTCAGAGGATGAGTTCATATTTATAGGCAAAATAAAGAGTAGCCTCCAAGTAAACTTGGAGGAAAAGAAAGATAATTGTCTTGGAGGCAAAGAAAAGAACATTTGCTTGGAGGGAAAGAAAAAAAAACCTTTGCATGGAGCCCAAGCAAACTAAAAATAAATAAATAAATAGAGGTAAAAAGAGATAAAACAAATAGAGAAAACAAGGTAGGTTCTCATTTAAAAATCTCACCACCAAACTACTATAATAAATCACCAATTCCTCCCATTAAAATATTAATAACTCAAAAATATAAGATTTCACATGAAAAATGTATCTGTTGATCATGAGAGTGGAGTTGGATATGTATTATTACTCCACTTTGAAATTTATGAGACTATATTTGTTATTGGAAAATTATTTGTTGAATAGATATATTTGTTTTGGGCTATCGATGGAGAATATCTTTGATTGTTGTAAAAATGGCATGAGGATTAGGTTAATTAAAACCAATTACCATTCATTTTGCATTGAACATTGTTTCACATTGAACATTGAAAATGTATTGTTTTTGAGGAAAAAAATGATGTATACCTTGGTGAATCTAGTTAAGGGGTGTGGTTGTGGTTTATATTGTTGGCCTATGTGTCCTTGGTAAAAGTCCAGAAACTCGCACGGTTAGGTGTCGATCCTTCCAGTTTATACTGGTAAAATAGCTTTGGTAGTGCTTGTATAACCTATTGGCAAACACGTACCTAGAGATTCCCAGTGTTTTGTATCCACTGTCCTGTTTTCTTATATAAAAGTGTATTTTCATGAATTAAATTATATTGATAAAGACATTGCATTGTTTTGGGATAGAAAAGTGTAATGTTTACCAAATGGCATGCATGTTCATTCACCTTATAACTTTGTTAAGTTTCATACATTATGTTAAAGTATCTCTATTGGGTTTTAGCTCACCCTATGTGGAAAACAACTTTCAGGTTCTAATGATATGCTTCCACTAAAGACTTAGCTTGAGAGGACCGTGGAGTTGAAGGTTCATTTTTGTTTCTTGTTGTAATTATCTTTTGTACAACCCTCGGGTTTTTAATTGTTTTGAACTTGATCCACCTTATTGTAACCAAGCAATTTCTTGAAAAGATGTAGCCATTAGGGCATAAACTTATTTGTTCACCTTTTATTTCAGTTCACTCATATATGGCATATGTCATTTTTTATACTGTAAAGGAATATAAATGAAAGGTTAATATTTCGTATGTTTATGTTCTCTATTGAATATCATGAGATGGGTTGTCGTTATTATTTTGGGGCATTACACCCTTCTTCTCCCACAAGTCATGTAATGTATGCCAAAGAGGTTGTGTGTGCCAAGTTTCATTAAAATCCGACATCGTTTGACGATTTTGATGTGTCAATGGGTTGAAATGAAATCTTCTAAAAGACAAGTTTCCCTTGAAGGGAATTGAGCTCTATCTCACAAATCGAGGACCGTTTTCGAGTCCCCTTTTTTTCATAGGTCAATGTGTGCCTACGAGGTCTTGTGTGCCAAGTATCAATGAAGTACAACGTCATTTGATGATTTTAGTGTGTCAATGAGTCAAAATGAAATTTCTGCTAAGGACAAGTTTTCTTTGAAGAGAATTGAGCTCTATCCCACAAACTGGGACCGTTTTCGAGTCTCATCTTGTCCCACGTCATGTGTGCCTAGGAGGTGCGTGCCAAGTTTCATTGAAATCCGACGCTGTTTCACAATTTTTGTGAGCCAATGGATTGAAATGAAATTTTCATAAGGACAAGTTTTTGTTAAAGGGAATTGAGCTCTATCTCACAAATCGAGGACCGTTTTGAGTCTCATCTTCTCCCACATGTCATGTGTGCCTAGAAGGTCGTTTGTACCAATTTTTTTTTAGATTACATGTCGTTTGGCAATTTTGGTTTGTTATCTAGTCGGAGTGAAATTTTTTGAAGGACAAATTTACCTTGAAGAAAATTGAGCTCTATCTTACAAGCCGGGAATAGTTTTCGAGTCTCGCCTTCTCCCGCAAGTGATATGTGCCTAAAAGGTCACCACCAATAGGTGACTCTACCTTGAGTGAAGATGCTAATTAAGCCACTTCTAACCCCAATGGTGATGCCAATGCAAACAAAATGAAAGAATGCGATGCACCAGTATTAGCCAACACAATGGCAATAAAATTACACAACAAGAAGTTACCTTTCACTACCGAAGGTGCTGGCAACAAATCTGACGTGGTAACAGCATATGCACACCCTATAAGTCTCTGCTCTACCTGCTCACCCCTCGGAGCATAAGTCTGATACACGGATTGAGCTGAAGAGGATCCTTGATTGGCCCTCGAGGCCTATGCTAATGGTGTAGACTGATGGCTTTGTGTCTGCCTCGAACCAAACGCTCTAGATGTGCCACTTGGTTGAGGGCAAAACCTCCTCAAGTGCCCCGACTGCCCACACTAATAATAGGTAAGCGGCTGGCCTCTCTCCTAACTCTAGCTCTAAGAACGAGTCAAAGACGGCGCAAGTTGTTCTCCTCCACCCCTCTGCGGGCAAACTACAGACTTGTGGCTTGGCTGACCACACTTAAAGCAAGTGATCCCTCCCTAACCACCTCTCCCAAAACCCGAACTCAGTACCGGGAAAGTGGACCTAGACTGTGCTCCCTGGGATTGTTGTGGGTTGGAACCCCTCTGCCTCTTATTGTCCCAAGTCTCCCTCTAAACATCCTAACTCCTCTGTCTGGAGCCCCTCATCCTCTCCTCCTCAGTCTGAATCACAGTCTCTAAGTGAGACACTGCCACCACAAGATGACCGTAATCCCTAATCATAGACATAGCCACCTTGAAAAGGAGTCTGGTCCTCAACCTCTTCTCAAACTCCAAACAACGATGCTCCTCTATTGCCACGAGTTTCAGTGCAAACCTCGATAAATTGGTAAAGGCAGCCTCAAACTCGGTCACTGGTGTGCTAAGCTGCTTGAGCTTCAAAAACTGCTCCCTCAACTTCTCCCCAACAGTGGGAGGCAAAAACTTGTCCTGGAAAGCGTTAACAAAAGCCTCCCAAGTCACCCCAAACCTCCCACGCACATACTTCCACCACTGAACCGCATCTCCCTTCAGCTGGAAGGATGCCAAGGTCACTTTCAGCCCATCGTCCTTAATTCCAAGCATCTCGAACGTCTCCACCATCTACTCTAGCCACTCATCCGCCTTCAGTGGCTCATTCGGATCCCCTAAAAACTCATCCGGATTCGATCGAAAAACTCCCTCTTCAAAAATGGCAGCCTTGTCTTAGCTACTTGGGCCTGGACTTGATTCTCAACTGTAAGAATGTCCATGGATTCCAGCAAAGCTTTGGCCATCTCACGGGCTAAAGCACCCATGGCCTGCTGACCAATTAGTTTGGATCCAGTAACGACGCCCACCACTACCACATCCACGCCCACGCCCACATCCTAACATCCTAACGAATATAACATAAGAGATTAGCACATTTACAAATGTGCCGAAGCTAACTCACTCGTGTCCTTATGCGATGGACAACAATTAATTCACTCCACATAACTAATTATTACACAAATCTCCCACAAATTCATTGTGGAAAGACTCAACTTAACACACACAATAATAAATTATGGAGAAACTAATATAATTTAGTACACATATAAGACCTAATCCTCACGCAAATCGGCGATTTCAGAGTCCGAATAATTTGAAAGCTCAGGGTCAAAGAGAAGTGCAGGATCCTCTATAATAGCCTTGATAGCCTCAGCAAGATCTGATTTGTTCTTTTCAGCATCCTTTTTAACAATGGTTGGTTGCGCATCGCAGCTTAATCTACGGTCTATTTGATCAATCTCAAGTCCAAGTCTTTGATATAGCCGATCAACATTATCAGGATTTTGCTTTTGGATATCAACTGAATATGCTTTCGTCACCTTCAGTCCACATTCCTGACATAATTTAACTTCTTACTCGATCTACAAATAGTAAGGGCCACTTGCGATGTCCAGCTTCTTTACCAACATATGGGGTTGGATTTTCAAATGGACTCATAACTAGGCATCCATGCTCTCGATAAAACTTGGGCATCATAAAATGTCACTTCCCAAACCTATCAAGCTAACCACATGCATAATCTAATTCTGGTGTTTCATCTTGAACATCACCACTTCCCCTTCCTCGTCATGAACTCTCACCTCTTTGTAAGTTCCTACCACCTGTACGATTGTTACGCCCTACCCTGTATATCAAAGTTATAACTTCTGTTAATAAAACGACGATAGTTTTGGGGGCCAATTGAGTTGTAAGGTTGTGCCTTTACCTTCACTCCCTTAAATTGTTGTTGATAAAGACTATAGCCATGTGATCATATTCATGTCATTGAGAAAGGATGACATGACAGGTTACAAATAACAACAAGATGTGACTAGTCACTGTAACAAAAAAATAAGTCTATGTACAAAGATGCTGTAGCGATGTGAATTGAGCATTTTAAAGTGGGATGAGGGGAGTCAAAAAGGCAACTATAACTATTTTGATTATTGATTCATTCTGATAAAGTCACTACATCACTGATTAATTTGACAAGTCACTGCTCAAGTTGACAAGTCACTTAATGTTGAAAAAGTCACTATTCTGCTAAAGTCACTAATGCATCATTGGTTTGTATGACTAACCATTATTATTTTATCTTCCGGCACCTCTATTTGATTTTATTCTTTAATTTGTAATTTTCTAAAAATGCAATTTTGGACTGAAATTGCATCTTTGATGTGACTAGTCACTACAACACAAAATGAGTCTTTGTACAAAGATGTAGTGATGTGAATTGAGCATTTTAGAGTGGGATGAGGGGAGTCAAAAAGGAAACTATAACTATTTCAATTATTGATTCATTCTGATAAAGTCACTACATCACTTATTAATTTGATAGGTCACTGCTCGAGTTGATAGGTCACTGAATGTTGAAAAAGTTACTATTCTACTAAAGCCACTAATGCATCATTGGTTAATACAATCAATCATTATTATTTTATCTTCCAGCCACCTCTACTTGATTTTATGTTTTAATTTGTAATTTTCTAAAAATGCGATTTTGTAATGCTCTAATTTGAATTTTTTTTTTTTTTTTTTTTTTTGAGGGGAGGGGTGGAATATTTAGAAAATAAACTTGTTGGCACTATTGTTATTAGCGATAGTGGACATTAATTTCTAGTTCAACCTTTTCATCTTTATTTCCCTCTTCATATTTTACTACAGATTAGGCCCGCATCATTATGCTCTCCTTTCAATGCTCAAGTGCATAGCTTTTATTCCTATCATAATTGAATGTAACTTTCTTATACCAAGTTTCATGTGCTAGCTGAATTTGATTATGGTAAACGCAGTTGTCGAAGACGTCTTGCAAGCCACAATAAAGAGGGCAATTTACTAACATAATTCTTCCTCAACAATTGACAAATGTAGGCTAACTTTTTGCTAGATGCCAAGATCAATTGAATACTTTATTATCACTTATTTACTAATGGATAAAACTTAATCAAATATCAGTATTAACTTGTGAAAATAGAATATGTTTTTTGTTTGGATCATCTAAAGTTTAGATGATTGTATTAATTGAATAAGTTTGTACGTATTGACAGATAGTTAGGAGCTTATTAAACAGCTGAATAATGCTCATATGGTTGATTGGCAAATTGAAAAAATCCTAGCACATATAAAGTTGTGTAAGTCCATGGACTATGATGTATTGCTAAGGTACCTATACAAGTGGTCCAAGCTGCTCACAATGTGGCAAAAAAAAAGCTTAGTGTTTTGTAGATGTTTGTTCTTGTTATGATATATATCTATATATTCTCTATTCCTAAAATATATATATATGTATATATATATTATTTTCAAAATATGCAACTAAACAAATTTGAATTTTTAACTTTTTAAAAACTATTTTCAAAATATACAACCACACACATTTTCAAATTTTATAACTTTTTTAAAACGTATTTTTTCAAAATTGATTCTACAAATTAAACAAAAATTGATTCAAAAAACTAATTCTATGCCTTGTGCCCGGGCACAAAAAATATTGTACCCGAGCACACGACTAACAGTTGCCCCACTGCCGTGTGCCACAGTGCACCAAATGGAGTTGTAGGGCATAATACCATGCGCTCAGGCACACATTGACGTGCGTCTGGGCACACCTTAAACAAATTGAGATGATCATGTGCTCGGGTGCACTCGGGCCACTTTCCTATGCTTGAGGTAGAAAAACATGTGCCCGGCACACCTTAAGCAGTAGCCACTACATTGTGCGCCCAGTCCCACACTAACTTGTGCCCCGGCACACTAGGTATCAAAAATTAATTATAAAAGAGATAAAAATGGGACTCACCATAGAGAAATAAGCATGCAAAATATAAGGAAATTAGCAGCTTGTATATGACCAAAATAGGGTACCAAAACAACCCACCATACTAAACTCTCAAATTCTTCATCTTTGGTGCCAATGAAGTCACCCAAAGTCATCGAAGAAACCTCAAATAAAAGCTTGAACTAAAAATAGATTGAAGTCAAATATTTGCTAATATATCTCATCAATTAAAACAACAATACCATCATATTTGTCAAAAAAACAACAAAATTTGTCACATGGTCAAACATGGTATACTGAACCAACATAAACCATCACTTCTCAAACTTCAGTGTTTTCAGTCCATAATTCATCATCATCCATAAGAGTGATATTTAACTAAAACATAAATGCAAGGAACAACTAACAACTTAGATAATATTTTCTACTCCTACATCAATGTCTGCAAAGAGGAAACACCATCCGGTTTATCTGTATCTCTTGCATAGACTGTTTGTGTGCTTCTTGTAAAGAAAGCAAAAGGTCTCTGAACAGCTTCAATTCCCAAATTAGATATCCTTCAACCTATGAGTAAAAGAAAGAAACAAATAAATTATTGGGCTGAAAACAATTATTAATAAAGAAATTATTAATATGTGAAGGCTGACAACCACCTGCAACTCGAGAGTTCAAGGGCTGAAAACATCAATTCAATGTTTCTAGTAATTATGGTAAGTTCACAAGCAACCACCAAAGAAACTGTGTGCATTTATGCAAGTAATAAGTGCCAAGGATGTTCTATCACTACAAGTCAGTCTGCCTTAATAATAAGAACAGCTGCAAAACAAGACGTTCAGAAGGCAATGTATCTATTTAATGGTTGTTTTGGATAACTAACATGCATGTTTTGGGTTGCATAACTAAAATGTTTGACAGAGACGCATCCATATAGAGGGAGAAAGATAATGATTTACTGACCAAGAAAAAAGATCTTTCTTTCATAACCTTCATATTGTTTCCTTTCTTATTGGGCATGATACTGCAGTGTTTTCTCCTTTTTTTTTTTTTTTTTCTCACAATCTTATCTCTAATTCTCTAACCGTGTGTCTTATCGACACGCTTCTTGCTCGCACAAGTTTGTTCAATCTAGGGAAAGGTGCCCGTGATGATCTCCGGCCAGTTTGGTCGCTGTTTTTTATTTTTGCCCCCCAAACGGTCCATTTTCGCTCTCTTTTTCACATCTTTGTCTCTTATTATCTAACCGTGTGTCCTATCAACATGCTACTTGCTCTTATATGTTTGTTTAATCTAGAGGGAGGTGCCTGTGATGGTCTCCGGGAAGTTTGGTGGCTGTTTTTATTTTTGCCCCCCAAACGGCCCGTTTTCGCCTTTTTTTTTTTTCCACTTCTTTGTCTCAAATTATCTAACCGTGCATCCTATCAACGTGCCGCTTGCTCTCACAAGTTTGTTTAATCTAGGGGGAGGTGCCCGCGATGGTCTCCGGGTAGTTTGGTGGCTGTTTTTTTTTTTTTTGGCCCCCCCAAACGGGCCGTTTTCGCCTTTTTCTCACATCTTTGTCTCTAATTCTCTAACCATGCGTCCTATCAATGTGCCACTTGCTCTTACATGTCTGTTTAATCTAGGGTGAGGTGCACGTGATAGTCTCCGGGCAATTTGCTGGTGAGGTGCCCTTCAAACTTTTTGCATAGAATCACCATGTACAAAAACAAAACAAACAAAGAACATGATAATGTAGAACAAAGTTGAATTTCAGAGAGATGGAGAGCAACCCTGCACTCACCCATTGCATCTGTTTAATTAAAAAAATGCTTATAATAATGATAACATTTTGCAGCTTAGCATGGAGATCCCCAGCCACAATTTCTATTCACCACTATGGAGCTAGTAAAAAGAACAAAGACTGACGAAATTTAAACTATTGTGTTAAAAAAAAATCCTACAGCGCTTACAACATTCTCCTCTCTTGTGTGTTTTTGCATCCTATCAAGAACTTCCACTTTCATGCAAGCTTACATTTGCACCTGACCTGCAAATTTTTAAAATATCAAATAAGCACATATAAATGAACTGGCCTAGAAAAAATGACACAGAAAAAAAATACGATTCAATTTCAAGAACACCAACTGATAAAGCAACAGTTGTACATGTAAAAGAAAATAAATAATAGGAGAGGTGTCAAAACATACAATACCAAGTTGGACCAAAGCAGCCTAAATAAATCCAACCATGCAACTCTGCTCACATACAAATGCAACTGAGACATTATTTTAAATAGGTTCACAGTCACAGCCTTGCAACATATCTAATTTATTTGCTTGCTGGGTGTGCTTGTCTGGAAGATGAATGTATGCATTCTTGCAAATTTTGGAATAAAGCCATTAATTCTTACCATCCTAACCTCCACACTTCCATCTGTTTCTACATAATCATTCAATTCCAGCATAGTCATAAACAATAGCAAAATTCCAAGTTTTGAAAAGAGGACTAAAGAAAATTAAACTGAAATTTGGAATGTTACAAAGCAAACCAACAATGGTGGTAGTAATTGGTGATAGTAAGATTCCAAATTTTCATTTAACCTTTAGATCTTCTACTCAAACAAGGTAATGGCACATCATCCTTCGTGTTCAATATCGTCTTTCACTTCAGAATAAGGAAGTTAGAGCTATTTTACCAGGCCGAAGCTTGTACTTTTAATTCCAAAATCAGCATTTTATAAGTTACGCGTCCACGCCAATCATCTTTATGCCCGCTGCAATTGGTTTGCCTAAGAATCCAACAAATATGTTGAAGAACCATTGTGCACAAGTGAGACCAAAGAAAACCTGCAAACCAAGATGATGAACCAAGATTAACAATTGAAAGAGAAACCAAGATGAATAAAACCAATAAGTACACATGTCAAGTATCACAAAGTACTCAAATCTTGAATAATAATGTGTAACTGACTTGATACAAGTGATTGTAAAAATCTTTACTCGAAAAACTGCAGGAAGAAAAAAGACAGAAAATTGTATTGTGTTTTAGCTTGACATGCACATGTAAACACTTAACACATAAATTATACATAATATGGTAAACAAATATACTTAAATGTGTTGGAATATAGAATATTGTGTATTTAGGAGATCTCGTGATTTCTATAAATTACGGTTATTTTAGGGATTTGATTTTAGGATTTGATTGTGTAATTATTTAATTCCCTTTTCCTATGTATCTTATATTTATTATATATAGACATGGTCCCACCCAAATTAGGGTAAGTCAATTTTGTACAACTTTCTTCTTAGTATCAGAGCCAAAGAAACCTTAGCCGCTCCTCCTATCACCATCGCTAACCTCTCCTCCCTTTCCTAGTAGCCAACTCACCTACCCAGCCCCCTCCAACCACCCTACACCACCCGAAACCCTTTCTCTCTCTCTCTCAATAGTCCTTTCCAGTCACTGCCGGGGTTCCTACAGCAGCCGACCAGGCTTTGTCCTGGTTCTGTGTAGTTCGGCACCCTTCTAGGATGGTCCGGGCTGGTTTCTAACCCTTTTAGGGTCGTGTGTTGCTGATGTTGTAAGCAACCTATGTGTGTTTCTTATTACTTGGGCTACCGGTTTGTTCGATAGCATCTCTTTGGTGTGACGCTGCTACTTTGGCTTCGTGGTGTTTCAAAATGTCTGACTTTGTTGCACAAACCCAAAATATGGTGCCTCGTTCAGATGTTTCCCTTGCCTCCCATGTTTCGGTTCATCGGATTACCAGTGTTACTTAATGGTCGCAACTTTGCTACTTGGAGTCGGTCTATACGTCTCTACCTTGGGGATAGAGGCAAGTTTGGATGGCTTCTGGAAAACAAGACACAACCTCTCGCTGATGATTCTAAGCAGGTTCAATGAGATATTTACAATTGCACCTTACTGTTGCTGAATATTTTGGGTATCTTCAGTCTTGCTGGGAGGAGTTAGCACAGTATGAGCCATTGAGTGATTTTTCAGCTGTTGTCACTTCTATTGTGTCTGCTCGTCTTGCTCGCCAGCACACCTATCAATTTCTGATGGGTTTAAAATCTGAATTCGAGTCTCTTCATATTCAAATTTTGAACACATCACCTATGCCATCCTTATATGAGGCCTTTGCTACTATTGACAACGAGAAGCATCGTCGTCAATTGATTTAACCAGTTGCTTTGCTTCCTTCCTCCATTCCTATCTCATCTTCAGTTTCAGATCAGATGGCTTTTACTGCCAAATTTAGTTCTTGTGCTTCTAGTAGCAAGGTTATTTGCCACCATTGTGGCGCAGCTGGTCATGTCCAAGCACGGTGCTTCAAGCTTCATTATGAGTTGAAGCAACGCTTTGCAAGGGGCACGCCTTTCAGGCCCTCTCCATACTGCTGTTATTGCCAACACATCTAGTACTCCTCAACCAACTCATTTTGTTGATCTTCATCAGCTTCAATCTCAGATTGGTCACCTTCAAGAGCAACTTGGTTCATTCACTACTATATCTCCAAGTGTCACTTCCACTGCCACACTCGCTACAGGTACTCCTACAGCCTTTCATGTTCACACTGCACCTACATGGGTATTGGATTCTCGGACTAATGATCATATGACCGGTGAATTTTCTTATTTATCCTCTCCTGTCTCGGCTGTCGCTCAGACTGTATGTCTTGCTAATAGGTTTATTTCACATATCCAACATAATGGTGATGTGTCCTTGTCATCTGATATTACACTTATGTCTGTATTATATGTGCCCCGTTTTGCTTATAATCTTCTCTCTGTTAGTTGTCTTGCTAAAAACCTTCATTGTGATGTTATTTTCTTATCTACTCATTGTTTATTACAGGACTTGACTTTGAAGAGATTTTTGGCAAGGGGTTTGAGCGCGACAAGCTATACTACTTCAAGGACCCACCACCTTCTCATCCTACCACTTCTGGCCTACAAGCAGCTGTGCTATGTGTTTTCTTTTCAGACTTTAGCCTTGTGGCATGCTCGTTTAGGACATGCAAACTTTAATTATTTATGTTTACTTTTTCCGTCACTTAATAAAGCTTGCAAGGATCATCAGTTTAATTGTGTTGTTTGTGAACTGTCTAAACATACTCGTACTTCTTATATTCCTCGCATGTATCACGTCTCATGTATGTTTGACCTTATTCACTCTAATATCTGGGGTCCTTCTCCTATTTTGGCTTTTTCTGGGCATCAGTATTATGTGACTTTCATAGATGACCACTCTAGGTGTACTTGGGTTTATTTGCTTAAAAAGAAGTCTAATGTGCTTCCACTTTTTATTCAATTTCTCCAAATGGTCAAAACCCAATTCCACACCGTTGTACGCAATATTCATGCTAATAATGGGGGGGAGTACATCTCTAATGCATTTCGCTCCCAAATTAATTAGCAGGGAATTTTGCAGCAACTCACTTGTACTTACACCCCTGAACAAAATGAGATTGCTGAACGTAAAAACCGTCATATTATGTCTGTTGTCCAGTGTCTTCTTTGTGGGATGAATGTTCCTAAATCCTACTGCCATATAGCTATGCTTACTGCTGTTTACCTCATTAATCGGACACCGAGTCGGATTCTTTACGGGTTGGCCCCTTTTCACTTACTTCATCCAGATACCGTGTTATTTCCTCTTGTGCCTCGTGTGTTTGGTTGTACTTGTTTTGTTTAGGATCGTAGTCCTACTCGGACCAGTTAGATAATAAGTCTCTTAAATGCATATTCTTGGGCTATTCAGCTCTCTCTAAAGGCTGTAAGTGTTATGATCCGTTGTCTCGTCGTTTTTATCATTCTATGGATGTCACATTTTGTGAAGATATGCCATTTTTTTGTTCTAACCCTGTGTTGCAAGATTCTGCCTCGAGTGCACCGCCTCCTGCTGTGTCACCGAGTGCTTGCACTGTTCCTATCATTGATTCATTTGCTTCCACATCATCGCCTGTATCTGCACCTGCCAATCCTTCGTCATTACAGACATACTCTCGTCGCCCTCATGCTCCGCCCCCTCCAGCATCTTCTTCGCCCTCAAGCCCAAGTACTCCCCTACTATTTGCTCCCCAGCTCATTCCCGTTATCCAACCCGTGAACACCGTCCCCCTAATTGTTTTGGTTGGTTTAGTAGTACTAATCACCCTATTTCCCAGCTTTTATGTTTTGATGACCTTTCAGCTTCTCATCGGTCTTTTCTTGAAAAACTTGAGTCAGTCTCTATCCTGCGATCTATGTCTGAGGCTCTTCAAAATCCCCAGTGGGTTGCGGCTCTACAAACTGAAATGGCTGCTTTGGAGCATAATCATACTTGGGATCTTGTCTCTTTACCTTCTGGTGAGATGACTGTTGGGTGCAAGTGGGTTTTTACTGTCAAATACTTGGCTGATGGTACAGTTTACCTAGGTTCCTGGCAAGGATTTTGGGGCTACATTTGCACCAGTGGCTAAATTGACCACTATTCGTTTACTTATTTCCTTGGCTACCATTTCTTCTTGGTCCCTTCATCAACTTGATGTCAGGGATGCTTTTCTACATGGAGATTTACTTGAGACGATCTACATGGATTCTCCACCCGGGTTTCGGGCTGAGGGGGAGTATGCTGGCAAGGTCTATCATCTACGTAAGTCTCTTTATGGCTTGAAGCTATCTCCTCGAGCATGGTTCCACTGTTTCAGCTCTGTTATTCTATCCATGGATTTTATTTAGTGTCACTCTGACCATACATGCTTCATTCGTCGTCAGTCCAATGGTCGATGTATTATTTTGTTGGTCTATGTGGATGATATCATCCTTACAGGAGATGACACCATTGGTATTGGTAAGGTAAAACAAGAATTTAGTCGAGTATTTGACATCAAGGACTTAGGTCCTCTCAAATATTTCTTAGGGATTGAAGTATCTTGTTCTCGCAGTGGGATATCATTGTCCCAACGGAAATATACTTCAGATCTTCTTTGGGACACCGGTATGATGGGGTGCAAGCCTGCATCTACTCCTATGGATCCAAATCTGAAACTTTCGGCTGAGTCCGGTGAGTTACTTTCCGATCCCTTTCGTTACCAGAGATTGGTAGGACGTTTGATCTATTTGACTAATACACAACCAGATTTGACATTTGCAGTGAGTGTGGTTAGTCAGTTTATGCGTTCATCTCGTACTGCTCACCTTGATACTGTTCACCACATCTTGAGATATCTCAAGTCATGTTCAGGTTTGGGTTTATTCTTTAATGGTGGGATTCAAACAGGATTGTCCTGTTTTACTGATGCAGACTATGCAAGTTCATTGACTAACAAACGTTCAACTTCTGGGGTCTGCACTTTCCTTGGTACCCATCTTCTGTCCTGGAAAAGCAAAAAACACGCGGTTGTTTCTCGATCATCTGTTGAAGCTAAGTACCGAGCCATGGCTCATGGAACATGTGAGTTACTATGGCTTCGGTCCATTCTTACTGAGTTAGGCTTTGACGAGAATATTTCCTACAAGATATTTTGTGACAACAAGTCTACCATCTTACTTGCCTTCGACTCTGTGCTTCATAAGCGTACTAAGCATATTGAAGTTGATATTCATTTCATCCGAGAAAAGGTTAGAGCTAGAATTGTATGTCCCTCGTTTGTTCCATCTTCTTATCAAACTGCCGACATCTTCACCAAATCTGTAGGACCATCCCTACTTCGGTCTTCCATTGGCAAGCTGGGTTTGGTTGACATCTTTGATCCAGCTTGAAGGGGAGTGTTGGAATATAGAATATTGTGTATTTAGGATATCCCATAATTTCTATAAATTATGTGTATTGAGGGATTTGATTTTAGGATTTGATTGTATAATTATTTAATTCCTTTTTCCTGTATATCTTATATTTATTATATATAGACATGGTCTCACCCATATTAGAGTAGGCCAATTTTGTACAACTTTCTTCTAAATGTGTGAAGATACTTACTAGTGTGCTAATTTCCCCCCAGTTCCACAACCCTTTCCATGCGTCTCTCTCCTAGGTCTCTTACTATATACTCTCTGAATATCTTGCAATGCTGCATGTAGCACTCCCTTGCCTACCTATGAAGAATGTGGCTTCCCATCACCAAAGTGTGCACTAAAAATCTTTGATACCACATCCGTCAAAGCCTGGGATACTGCAATGAGCTGTGAATATCCAGTGCACTACTATCATGGTATATACCTCGGCCTCGACGGCCGTCACGACCTCTACCCCTACCTCTCCCTCTAGTAGGGGCAAGGACCTCTCCCTCGCCCTCAATGTGGAAGTCCTGAGTAATGAGTGCATCATCATGGTAGATCAAGGTCGTATGTGCGATAGGAGATGCTACTGACATAGTCCTGACAAAAGTGGACGGAGGTGGTGTGGAAGAGGAATGTACTGTCAAAGGACCGGTTGATATTAATGTTGAAGTGAAGGGAATCATAGTAGACACACACCTATAGTGGATAGTGGTGGTAAGGGAGATGCTACTGACGTAGTCCCAACAAAAGTGGATGAAGGTGGTGTGGAAGAGGAATTTACTGTCAAAGGATCGGGTGCTGTCAATGTCGAAGTGGGGGGAAACGTAGTAGACACCTATAGTGGACAGTTGTGGTAAGGAAGTGGATGGGGTAATAACCTCTGTCCTATACGGGCGTGGTGACCAAGAGTGGTCCAATATCTGGCCATGTTCTATGGGAGTATGTTGGGACAAGAGAGGATACAACTAGGGAGAAGACTGCGATTTGTAATGAGTAGGTTAAGGAGGGGAAGTCTGAGGTGAAGGCACTGATGTAAATGGAACATCAGTTGACACCCCCATGAAAGGCCCCTCACCAAAGTGGTCAAAATCCATATGGTCATATTGATGTGCATGAGGTGGGGTAGGGTAAAATGAAGGCATTGATATTGATGGCTCAATTGATGGAATATGTACTGTCATGGAAGGATCCTCACCAAAGTGGCCGAAATCTAGTCAATCTTGTCAATGTGCCTGTTGCAAAGCATCATACAATAACTATCATATCTCAACAATGGAATCCAATGCCACACTACCATCACGTCTCATATGGGCAGCCTCTGCCAATTGATATGCCCTCGCAGATGTACGTATCTATAATGAAATGTAGTTATGTTACGTAACCATCGAAGCAAACTTAAAAAGAAACAATTCACATTATAATAATAAGATACTCACCAATCCCTCTAAACTATCCCTACTCCTTTGTATCCGAACATAGCAATGTCGCTCGCATTACTCAACACTAGACATGTATGTCACTGAAACTATAACATGTACGGGTTGGAAGATGTAAGCACTTGATCGCTCCTCTCAACGTGGACAATGGTGTTACGTCTATTGTTCCAATCATTCGTAACGTTTTGATATTCCTTTGCTCAATCAATGGCCATTTTGCCATGTCAATCTTTAAAATGCAACGCAAAGTTTGTGTCAAAGCGGTCAAGCACACCCTGAGTCGTCCAAGTTGTCTAAGTACACTATCCGGGAGATGCCACTCAATGATATCAAAGCAAATAAGTGGCACTCGTGCCATCCATATCTCTTGATCAATGCGATAGTATGATGGCAAGCCGACAATGACCTTATCATCTCTCCCGTAAGGCTGCCATATGAACTAAAATAACAAATATTAGATTAGACAACGATCCATAAATTACAAGTTTAAAAACATGAAATGACCTTGACATAAAAAATTTTAAACATCACCCTCTATCATATGGTCGAATCGGTCCTTAAAAATGACACTAACATTAGTCGATATCACCCCATGGCTGAACCAAACCCTCCACTTACTAGCTCAAGGGCCAGGTGGTAACTCCTGCTCTCCCAGACCTATGGCATGCTCGCCATCAGCAATGTTGCACTTCTTACTTGGGGCGATGCGAACCAATCTCTCCTGTGCCCAAACCTATAATCATTGATGATAGTATATTTTAATACATTAGGCATTTAATAAGACCGGAACTTGTCCAGTGTAAAAACCACTGCCAGTAACTCTTTCTTAGTGGTCGTTGTAGTGTAGTGGTAAGTAATCCTACCTGTCATGTGCGCTTTGTACTTTTACAAGCAAAAAAAAGAAGGCTATTGAAGGGTTCAAAAAATTCTTGAAAAAGAGGCACAAGGAGGCTAGGGTTTTGCAAGCTTTGGACTTGAAGGATTGAAGGTCTTCCATGGTGGCTTCAACCTCTTCATCATCTTCTCACTCCTCCATGAGTGGTTATTCTCCCTCTTTCTAGGGTTTTGATGAAACCTTAACCAAGTAAATAGGGGTTATTCCTTGAGTTTGATTCGTGTAACAATTTGAACAAGTGTATGGATGTTTTAGAAGTTTTTAATAATATCTCTTTTTATCTCTTCAAGTATTTTACTTTCTGTGATTGTTAAATGCTTTCCATACACTCGTTTTCTTTGTGGTTGTGTTCAAAGTATAAGACGAGTCATGCTACGAGAGACGAGTTGTGTTGCTACCGTAGTTTAGAGCAAACGACTCGTACTGCTTGAGATGACTCATGCCTATACGTTGAACGCAATAATTCTCTTGATCAATGTTTCAAACTTGTAGTTGTGAAACATTTGGTGGTTCAAACTTTTATCACAATCAATTCCCTGTTTTGAATCCTATTTATGTAACTAGTGGCGTATTCATTGCCCTAGGATTTTTCCCCAAATCAATTTCACCAACTTTAATATTCATTGTTAATTTAATTTCTCTTTCATTTTAATTCTAGTTTCAATATAATTCTCATCAATCTTTTTATCAAAATTACTTTAGGAATCTTGCAAGTTAAATTAGTTTAATTTTACATTAGTCCTTGTGGATCTACCTAGACTTCCTATTATTCTAAGGAATTTGGGTATAATTTAGTGTTTATTTTTGGTGCACAAAGAGACCCACTACGTAGCGAAACAACAATTGTTGTAACTACTGACTGATCAATAGTCCAGAAAAGAACAAAAAATTAAAAAAAAAAAAAAAAAAAAAAAAACTGAGGTGAGCATTTACCCATTGATTTGAAAAGAACAACAAAATTGAGAATACCCCATTTGAAGTTCGATATAAACAGTGAAGCAGAATTCAAGTGGGAAGGAGGAACCTACATATCTGAAACAAACATAAATAAATTTAACATATATAAGCATGTGCAGTGGTCAGAAATTCATTTTCACTCGCTATCCACCTTTAGAGTTAAGTGGAAGAGAGCAAACCGAGTTATAGAATACACACGTATACATAGACAGCCATTACTACATCCCTTTAATCTCTTGGTTGCTCAATATGAGTTGAGTACGCATGCCAAACAGTTTTCACTCTAGGAAAGAAACCTGGATTTTTTTTTATTTTTTATAAATATGAATATTTAGTTTTGTACCTTTGTCCTTGGGGCTGGGGAAGATAAAACAATCACACATACTCTGCATCTAACATAGCTGACACTGTAAAACATAGTGAACAAACAGTTGGAATTATTGATGTATACATTTCTGCTGCATGCTATTGTTATAATTTTAGTAGATTAATCTATTGTTGGTGGATTGAGAAACTAAACGAGAAGGTAAATGAGAGATCAAAGAGTATTACTTATTACGGTACTTGTAGAATTTCAACCTTAGCATGAATGATTTGAAATAACTACTTTTACATTTATAGTGGATTACTCTAATGTGTTGAAATTCATATATGAACAACCAAATCTAAAACTGAGGTAGTCTTTAAACAACCAAATCTTGTAATAGTGCCAAATCCTTTCATTTCAAATCCATACTCTCTTCCAGTTGATTTGTTATCATTAGTTATCTAGCAAATTGAAGTTAGGACATCTGTTTGTGTGCTGTGTTCTCTGTTTCCCTACGTTGGTACATATAGATGTTCTTTTATCATTTGTAAGAGCCCTATATGGAGTTTTCCCTTTTGTGGTGTGATCAACTTGGTCTTGTCTCTCATTTTTTTATCATCAAAGAGTAGTCTATCGGTTTGGTGCCATCGATGGAAATTCCATCCTAATGAAGGAGGAACCTACTCATATGAAGAAAACATACATAAATTTAACATATATAAGTATGTGCAGTGGTCAGAAATTCATTTTCACTTGCTAGCCTCCTTCAGAGTTAAGTGGAAGAGACCAACTACAAAATCACAAACCCTAAATAACAAAGCACAACCTAACCCCATATACAACCCAAAATCCATGAATTTGACAATAAGACCAAACAACTTACATTTATACTGAAAGATATCCAGAAACTTAACCCAAAAATTCTATGAATTTTCACAATCACAAAATAAAGCATACACAGAGAATTACTGGAGCTCAAAAGCCTCAAATTAGGAACCATTTTCAGATATAATCAGGAGAAAATTAATAAAGTAAAGAACCAAACCAGATTATTCTTCAGCAAGCAAAAATGTTTACACAATTACATCCCCAAAAAAATGTGTTAAGAAACTTACAACCCCTCTGTGAGAAAGCTCACCAGTTGTGAGCAAAAGAAGTAGGATCTAACAGAGCACTCGGAGCAAGGGTCCACAACTTTCAGCTTATCCATCAGCCACACCTGGAAATGATTTAAAAATAAAAAAAATAGAGATGTGCGTTGAGAGAAAAAGTAAGAAAAGGACTTTTTGAGAGAAAATAGAGATTGAGTGCTAAAGTGATGTGAGAAAGGACAAATGAGAAAGGGTGGGAAACAATACCTGGAGAAGCAGTGGACTCCCCGCAAACCAAGAAGTCTCTCGCCGGTGGAAAGCATCCAAACCAACTAAGGTTTCGGCCAGTGCCAAGCCTATACAGCTTCGGCCCTCTTTAAGGCGTCGGGCCACTTCGATCAATCTAATACTGACTCCGCTAACACTAGGGGCAAGAAGATAATGGGCAAGCAAGCACAAGTAGAGAGCGTGTTGGCGATAACCTTGCCAAAGAAGATCACGCCTATTTCTGATACCGGAGAAACGGCGAATCAAGCTAGGAATGTCCAATTCTCCATCGTGAGCCAAAGATTTAGCCTCATTGAAAGAGAGGCCACACATCTGTTCAAGAGCTCGTGTATGGCCAAAGAGGGGTTGAGGCATGATCTCTTCATTGCGACGAGACTCCATTAGCGCTTGAAACTCTTCAAGAGTAGGACACATCTCTTGCATTCCAAAGCAAAACACATGAGTAAACGGGTCCCAACAGTTGTTGCATGGAGAAACGGAAAACAAAGCAGAGTGTGGCTCAAGGAAAAAAGAGTGTTTATGCCAAAACTGTTGAAATTCACCTTTTCTGTGCCATCCAAAGTGGCCATCCAATCTTTGAGCCTATCAACAAGAAAAATCTCCATTTTCAGAGGAAACTATCGAAAAGTGTTGTTCTGTCGTAAAAAGTAGCAAGAGGAGACTTTTATAGGAAATAGGGGTATGTGAGTGGCTGACAGCTCTTGCCAGCTGTCTAGTTGTATTTCTTGGCTGGCCAGCCAGCCATTTCATCAGCCAACCATACATTCAATTGGCCGGCCGGCCAACTGTGCCGACCAAACAGTTTGGCATCAGTATTATGTCTGTCCTATTTGTTTTGAGTCTTGTTTTGAGTCATTTTGTTTTTGGTAAGTGTAAATAAGTGTGTTTAGGTTGTTTTTACTTTGTTTTTCATTTGTTGAGTCGTATTTTGTACTTTGGTTGGTCGTAGGCTCAATATCCGATTAAGAACTCATTCTCAATTTCAATTTCAGAAATAAATCGTTTTGTGCTCAAAGTGTTGTGCCATTCCCAACATGAAATGCAAAACAAAATTCTTTCTTTCATAAACTGCAGGGTCAAACCCCAATCATAGTTTTTACAAAAGAAAATACAAGTTGTCAAAAAAGAAAAGAAAGCAACAAAAAGTAAAGGATCTATCTGAAGCTACATAAGTTTTGAACTACAAAGCAAAAGAAAAGAGAAAAAAGGAGTGCAAAGTCAGTGTTAGTCGCGTCAGGTATGTCGAGAAGCCCTTTTCGTCCTCTTTCAGGGACAGGACTCAGTATCGCTATCACAATCAACACTGATGTCATCAGAGGAATGTGACTCTGTGCCAATATCATCCTCTCTACCTTCAGACTCAAAATGATCACCCACCGTCTCGGTGTCCCTGGTCTCGGTATCATCTCCGGTCAAGGTCCTCTCTAAGGACGAGGAGGTCTCTCGCACCCGAGACTCTCTATCTCTGCTCCGACTTCGGGCACCTCTGGCCCTACCTCGACCTCCACTGCCTCTGCCGCCTGCAGGAACTTGTCTATCCCTCCTCCCCTCAACTGGAGGGGATATCACTAGTGCCACTAGTGGAGGCAAACGCGGAGGCTAAAAAGGGTTTGCAGGAAATAGAGTATCAAAATAGCTTGGTGCAGAATCAGTATGAGTATGGCCAAAGGGAATCAGAGCATGTCAAATGAGAAAAATAGGATACCTGATGACAGTGACAAGCGAGCAATGCCTCCCTCCTCTGCACCATGTGAACTAAGGAATCAACCAGCTCGAAAAGGTCGTCCACATAGCCCACCGGCACCTACAATTGAGCTTGACCATCAACATACAGAGAAAAGGCAGTAGGAAATGCAAACTACAAGACAAAGTGCATACATGCTAGACATCAGGGTCTTGAACATACGCTCCTCCAATGCTCGAATGGAATCTGATGGGATGTATCATTCGGCCACCAGTAAGTGATCGCAGTCAGGATCACGGGAAGACTGGCCATATGAACAACAGGGGCAACGCCTCCAGCGTCAAGCTTAGCTACAAGAACAGCACCTCCAGTGGCAGGTACGTCAGCGCCGTCACCCGTGCGAACTCTAGTCAAAGGCGGCATAGGGTGGGTTCAAATAAAAGTAGTGTAGTCCCCTGTCCTGCGGTACAGATCACTGTCCTGCCCTACCATGAATGTCATAATAGCCTCAACAAGGAGACTGTCGGCAGTCCTCATAGATGAAGAAGGGGGAGCAGGAACAATAGGGCCGGCAAGGTCCAGAGTCTGGCGCACAAAGTGCTCCCCTAAATACCAAGTCCTGTGAAAAGAGCCCTCCAGCAAAATCCTTGACCGGGAGGTCTCCCAAGAATCGGCGTAGTCGTCTCTTGTCCCAGCGAGCATAATCACCCAAGGCTACCAAGTGATCTGCAAACAGAGGATTCACAGTTGAAGTCAGTTGTCAAAGTATGGGCCAAAGCAATAGACATGGAATAAAAATGAGTATGAGTTTCAATTACCTCATGGGTCATCACTATATCAAAAAAGTGACGGTAGTAAGCAAAAGTAATGACGGTGCGGCAACGGGGGTAGCACTTGCCATCGTACAACCTCCAGCAAGGCACAGTTGGTGCCACCTCATCCTTCGGAATCGGGGCAAGAGTAGGAAAATAAGCGTAGGCCCAGAGCTGCAAGAACAGAACAATTTGTAAGTCAACAGGAACAAATGATAATAAAGGTAAAAAAATGCAAAGCAGAAAGCATAATTCACAACATAAATTGAAAATAAAAGTGCAGGACATACCTGCCAAGCTCTCCAGTAGCAGCCAACCTTGTTCCCTTTCTTACGGGAACCGAAACTCGTGTAACTATATAGGATGGCGAGGCCAGCACCGCCCCAGTTATAGAAGCGAACCCATGGCAACACCACTAGTGCACTCAGAAGGTATAAGCCCACGGTGTTCCACCTGTTCGCAAACAGAGTGGTGCCAAGAAGATATATAAGGAATCCTCGTGTATATTGCTCCACATGCTCCTGAATCGTTAGCTGACTCCCATAGAAGTTGTTGTAGAACCAACTATATTGTACCATGGATGGCCTATCCAACTGGGGGAGTGCAATGAACCCAAGCGGCCCGCCACTGGCCCATGTCCAAGTGAAAGGGGATCGGATCACCCCCTACTGGTAGCCCGATGATCATGGAAAAATCATAGGGCGTCATCGTCATCTCCCCTATGGAGAAGAAGTGGAAGGAGTTGGTGGTGTCCCACCACCTCTCCACCAAGGCACCAAGTAGAGGCCAGCTCGCCTGTAACTGTGAAAGCCCAGAGTAAAAAAGGTCAAAAGCCTACATCATCTACCATCTCTCAGACCTTGGCGAGGAGCACCTAGTACCAATCCCTCGCCGTCACGACCCTATAACCTCTTCAAGAGTAAGCAACATACTGTGGTGAAAGAAGAATTTATTAATTTATGGTTGGATGAAAGACTATAATGAATGTCAAAGCACAGTACATGAAGGGATAAAGGTTTTTACCTCAGAAGTATCGTAGGAGAGATGCAATGTGCGCTCTCGTAAAAGAAAGTCCTCAGGCATGTCCTGGTCAAAATCATCGAATCTCAGCATACCGTCGAAAGCCATCGCGTGAGTACGCGAGTGGTAAGTAGCCAGATCAAATGGCCTCTCCCTCAGTGGTGGCAACTCAAGCTCAGGAGGCTAAATCTCCTCCGTAGTAATATCAGCAAGAATGTCCCCTGTCACAATGTCTGCATCCTCTAACCTCGGGTCCTCTACATCAGCGGCACGCAAAAGAATGGGTGCCTTAAGATCTGCTAGTGGTACGCCACCCTCAAGGATGACAGAAGGGGCACCACCCTGTGGAACATCATCAGCCATGGAAAATCTAATGGCTGGTGAGAGAAAAGCAAGAAAAATGAGAAGTGAAAAACCCAAAACCAAACCCTAGGAGAGAGAATGAGTGGGAAAAGTGAGAACTCAAGAGTGAGTACAGAAAAACCAAGAGAACCCGTGAGAAACAAGCCCAAAAACAATGAGAAACCCAAAACTCAACCAAATCAAAATCTAATTGGTTCAAAATATAGAGGGTCAAAAGGGTTTTCAAGAAAAAGTTTGCGAGGATCGTTGGGTAAAGCGAATAAAATGAAAATCTAGAGAGAGAGAGAGGGAGGGAGTTTTCGAATCATACATATGTGAAATGAAGAGCCAAAAATGTGTTTAAAAGAGCCTCGAGTGTGAAATCCCATAACTGCCCCTGAAGTCAATACGTTTGGCCAGCCGGCTATTAGTTTATACAGTCGGCTCATCTTTTAGCCGGCCGACCACTCAAAGTGTGTTTTTGCTGGAAATTTGCCTACTCTGTGCATGGATGATCATGTATTCATCTTAAAGAGGGAAAATTGAAGTATTTGAGTTTAGTTTAACTTCAAAAAATTCCGGTTGCATTCTGGATGCACTGTTCCAAGTCCCGCGCATTTTTCTGAAGTGTGAATGTGCCTCGACCTCGAGCTCAAGCAGGTTTTACCCTCTTTTCTGCATTTGAGGACGTTTGAATTGTAAGTCGAAGGTGGAAGTTTGGAAAAACAGAATAAAGATCCCCGTCAAAGTAAGGCAGTTCATTGCCACTCCGGCCATGAGGTGCCTTCTAAGGCGCCGCTTTCTTTGTTTATTCTATTGCATTGCCTAAACATCATCCACTACATTGCTTATCGCACGTACCATGTCATCTATCGCACCCATTGCATCCATTTGCATCATGCATTATCTTGTATCATCTGTCGTTTTTTACGCTGAAATGCGTTTAGGATCATTGTCCCCCAGGCTTTTCCCAGAACATGTAGGAGCATGTTCTCTAGCGATTTTCTCAGGATGCGAAAGATGCGTTCCCGAGCGGTTTTTATCTCTGGGCATGCAGGAACACGACCCTGAGCGATTTTCTAAAGACGCATGAGACAGATTCTCAAGCAGCTTTTATCTCAGGGCATGCAAGAACACAACCCTGAGCGGTTTTCTCAGGACGTGTAAGACACGTTCCCGAGTAGATTTTATCTCAGGGCGTGCAAGAACACAACCCTGAGCGAGTTTTCTCAAGACGCGACCCCGAGAGGTTTTTTTATCTCAGGATATGTGATGGCATATCCCCGAGCATTGTAAGGTGTTCCTTGCTATTTCTTCCCTCCTCCCCCTCTCCCCGGTGAGGTGCTTTCGAAGACACCGCTTTTGCTCATCTTTTCTATTTCATTGCATGGAGCATGCATCACATTGTATTTCGTATCAACTACAGCAATTGCATCGCATTCATATGCATCTTGCATGTATCATCTTGTTATATCCACCCTTATCACCCGATGGTGTGTTCTGGTTTGTATTCCCTCTTTCTACATGATGTGTACTTTGGTTTGTATCTTTCACCCATTCTACGCGAGGCATAGTTTGGTGTAATCTGGCTTTCTTTCCCCCTTTCTACGCAAGGCGTAGTTTGGATTGTATCTTTCACCCTTTCTACGTGATGCGTAGTTTGGCTTGTCCCCCTCCTCCCCCTCATCTTCATGATTTTCGGGCGGTGTGCTCGTTTGTGGTTTCAATTGTTGCATTGTATTGAATATCGTTTGTATCCTGTGTGATGCCCCAAAATTTTTGGAACATCAAGAATTTAAATAACAAAATAACTTATTAAATTAAAATTTTAACATCTTAAAAGGAAAATTTAAATTTCTTACACAGTCAAAAGTTTAACAGCACTAAATTAAAGAAAATTTAAAAGTCCACATACAACATTTAACATCATACATCCTAATACATAAGATAGTAAAATCTTATTTTGCTAAAGTCTTGACTTCAAGTTAGCCAAGGCTCTATATTAGCAGCAGCTCCAATTTCATCTTCCATGCCTTCCTCGTCAAAATCTGGCATAAAACGCCATGGCAACAAAATATATGCCATGAGTTTTGCAACACAGTAAGAAATCATAACCACCGTACCGTTCTTTTTTAGAGAAAATAATCAGATTAATAATCATGACAATTAAGAGGAAAGACGGAATTAATAACATAATAATATGACAACAATTAAAATAATTTCAACACTTTTAATAGTTTAGGTGACGTTCAAAATCTCACCAAAGAGACTTTCTTACCAACCACTACGTTATGGCCATGGTTAATTTGAAAATCCCCCCTTGATCAAATATTCAAGAACTACCAAAGATGCCCACACCTAGAATTATATACCCAAGCCGTGACATCTGTGGTCTACCCCAAGGGAACGATCTGCCAGGGGTATGTAACTACCCTACGTGCCACCCTTACATCCACCCTCATCCCAAAACAAAATACTGATAAGGATTCAAATAAGTCCCGTGCCATCTTAGGGTTTCGCAACACAATTATGTAAAAATTATCAAAAACCAAGGCTCTCCCTAAACTACCAGTATTAACCCTTAATCATTAATTTTGTATATGTCGTTAATCATTTTACTTATTTATATTAATCACCAATAATTACAATTTTTAATCAACGCAAGTATTATACTATTTCATTAAAATTTCCAACAGAAATATTACACGTCAACTAATGTACAAACTTAAAATAAACAATTAAATTAAACCATAGTATGAATGATAATTTTAAATACTTAAAAATGGACCACAATCACACACATGCATGGACTACTACTTTACAAGATTTAATTAATTAGACTAGCACAATATATAATTTTAGTCCAAATAAATAATTGAAGTGATAAACTTGGTCCCTTAATCTGCCCAGAAATTTTCAGAATATAGTTTTTGTAATTAAAATTATAAATAAATTATTTATACAATTCTAAAATCCGTGAAAATCTATAGAATATTCAATAAACATGTTATGGTCATTTTTCAGAAAGCATTTCACAAAAATAAGTAATAAATAATTCTGTAACATTCTAAGAAAGTTTATGATACAGATTTATCATATTTTCTTATATTAATTTCATACTTAAATTTATAAATCAATTCAATGATATAAAAATTTATTATGAAACTAGACTTCTCAAATTTCATTTTTTGTTTAGAAATTACCAGATTTGGTTTAATATAGAATTTTTAATGATTTTTCAAACATATAATAAAATTTGTCTACAGTTCCAAATTTAGTTAAAATTTTGTTTAAATTCGTACAAAACTCAAATAATTGTTACAAAAATTCCTAGATGAACTAGACATTATTCTCAACAACTTTGTAGAAGAAATCATCTCAAAATCTTGAGTATAAAATTGTCTAAAAATTTGTACAAATTTCTGGCAGATTTAAGAGTTATATAATCAAACTAGATAAAATATTTAATCATCTCTTTAAGGGCATAAACTACACATGCAAGGCTAATTCCACAATTATATCATGATTTTGTGGCTACTAACATAAAAATAACCTTCAAATATTTAATATACAAGTCACAAATTTACATACATAAATAAGATCTTATCTAAAAATTTGGCTATGAATATAAATATGAAAATTTAACAATTGAAAAAAAAATGAGAGGGTTTTCTTACATAGTAATAGGATTGAAATGGTAGGAAAAAAATTTTAACTTTCTTGATCGTCTACTCTTCTTCTTCTCTCTACTTCGCTTAGCATGCTCACCGAATTCTTTATTTTCCATTTATGTTCTCCGAATGCAAGCATGTACATATACATATATATATATATATATATATATGTGTGTGTGTGTGTGTGTGAATTCAATTCTGAGGTTGAGTTCATCATCTTGAGGCTCTCTCTCTCTCTCATCATTCTACCATGTTAAATCAATTTTTCCAATACCAAGAGTTACTGCATGTACATATATATCTGTGAATTCAATCCTAAGGCTGAGCTCTCTCATCATTCTATCACGTCAAATCAAATTTTCCAATACCAAAAGTAATTGCATATACATATATATATGTGTGTGTGTGTGTGTGTGTGTGAATTCAATCCTAAGGCTGAGTTCATCCTGAAGCTCTCTCTCTCTCTCTCTCTCTCATCATTCTATCTCATCAAATCGAATTTTTCAATACCAAATGTTATAATACGAACCTATATCCTATAATAACATGCATGCAAACAAGTGTCAACACTGCCACCAAAAATCTGAAATTTTTTTTTTTTTTTTGTATTTGTATTAATTTAGAACTAACTTATACACTAATATTAGGTAGACTCTGGATAAAAATAATTTATTCATTTATTTTTTTTTTCTAAGAATAATTAAATACGGGTTCTAACCCCCCCCCCCCTCCTCCAAAAAAAAAAAAAAAAATAGTCCTCAAAATTAATTCGTACCATTAGATTTGTAAAGTTAAGGGTAATTGGCACGTATCATATCTTCTCGTTCCCACGTTGACGACTCCATCCCACGATGTCTCCAGAGAACTCAAACCAATGGTATAGTTTTACCTCGTAATTTCTTCTCCCGACAATCTAAAATTTTGACAGGCTTTTCTTCCAATGTCACATCTTCATCAAGATTAATTTCCCCCCAATTGATGATATAAGAAGGGTGCGGCTCGTATTTCCGCAGCATAAAGATGTAGAAAATATTATGTACCCTAACCAGTTTAGGTGGTAGAGCCAAACGGTACGTCACCTCTCCTACGTTGTCCAAAATTTCAAAAGGCCCAATGAAGCGAGGCGACAGCTTTCCCTTCTTTCCGAAACAAACAACTCCTCGACGAGGTTGTATTTTTAGAAACACGTGATCTCCAACTTGAAATGCAAATGGTCTTCTCCTTTGATCTGCATAACTTTCTTGCCTACTCTGAGCGGTCTCAAGTGTTTGTCTAATTAATTTCACCTTCTCGGTAGTTTCTTGAACTAACTCTAACCCTAAAAGAGGTGCTTCTCCGACTTCCGTCCAACAAATTGGTGATCGACAAGGCTGTCTGTACAGAGCCTCATACGGTGCCATACCAATACTTGCTTGAAAACTATTATTGTAAGAGAATTCAACTAGTGGTAAGTGTCTCTCCCAACTACCCTTGAAATCCATCACACAAGCTCGAAGTATGTCTTCTAAAGTCTGAATTGTTTTTTTTTGATTGACCGTCAGTTTGAGGGCGAAAAGTCGTACTAAAACACAACTCTGTACCCGTAGCTTTTTGCAAACTATGCCAAAATTGTGACGTAAAACGAGGATCACGATCTGACACTATCGAGACTGGTACTCCGTGCAACCTAATGATTTCTCGAATAAATAATCAACTTAATTATTCGAGTGTGTCTGCTGGTCCTACTGGTAGGAAATGTGTTGTCTTAATTAACCAATCAACCACAACCAAAATGGCATCATGAAGGCGACCGGGATAGTCCCATTACAAAATCCATTATTATGTGTTCCCATTTCCATTCAGGTATTGGTAAAGGTTGGAGTTTCCCTGCCTGCTTCTGATGTTCTGCCTTCACTTACTGACAAGTTAAGCACTTAGATACGAATTGAGCAACGTCCTTCATTCCACTCCACCAATACTCTCGCATGAGATCCTAGTACATCTTGTTTTCTCCCGGATGAACCGCAAAAATTGAATGGTGAAATTCTTTTAGTACTTCTCTCAATTTTGGCACAAAAATTCTACCTAAATATCTTAAAATACTGTCTTGGTAAAGCATCCAATCCGGTGAAGACTCTTCTGACACTAATCGTGCCTTAATGAAGTCGGTCTCCTGATCAAATCTTTGAGCTTCCAGCACTTTGGTAAGAAGTTAAGGCGTTGTAACTATAGCAAACAACCTAACCTTTCCATTTTGAGTCTCTGTTTGTAATCTAAACTCATTCACAATACTTACCATTTCCTATTCTTTAATTGATATGTTGGCCACGATCTCTCGTCTTTCGACTTAGTGCATCTGTTAAAACATTAGCCTTTCGAGGATGATAAGACAAAGTGAATTGATAATCTTCAAGGCACTTCATCCAGCGTCTCTGTCTCATGTTCAAATCTCTCTGTGTAAACAAGTATTTCGAGCTTTTGTGGTCAGTAAATTTCTCGAACTTTTCGCCATAAAGGTAATGTCGCCAAGTCTTAAGCACATAAACCACAACCACCAATTTCAAATCGTGGGTAGGGTAATTTTTCTCATGATTCTTCAGTTGTCTTGACCCATAAGCCACTACCTTCCCGCTTTGCATTAACACACTACCAAACCCTTCTTTAGAGGCATCACAATAAACTGTGTACCCAATGTCACGTTCGGGTATGATTAGTATAGGAGCGCTTGTTAGTCTCTTCTCGAGTTCTTGAAATGATTGTTCGCAAGTTTCGTTCCATTCAAACTTTACCCATTTTTGTGTCACAAGTATCATTCCATTCAAACTTTACCCCTTTTTGTGTTAGGCGTGTCATCGGCTTTGGCTAATTTGGAGAAATCTTGAATGAATCTCCTATAATAACCTGCTAATCCCAAGAAACTACGAACCTTAAATGTATTCTTAGGTTGTTTCCATTCCATTACTGCTTCTAGTTTAGCAAGATCCATTGATATTCCTGATTCAGACACAACATGACCTAAGAATTTTACTTCCTTCAACCAAAATTCACATTTGCTAGCTTTAGCATACAATTGGTTCTCCCTTAAAATTTGCAAAGCGGCTCTCAAATGCTGCTCGTGATCTTCCTCCGATCGTGAGTATATCAAAATATCGTCAATGAATACTACCACAAATTGGTCCAAATAAGGTGTAAAAATTTTGTTCATCAAACTCATGAATACCCCTGGCGCATTTGTCAAACCAAATGGCATAGTGGCAATAACGGGTTCGAAAAGCAGTCTTAGGTATATCTTCTTCTTTGACACGAAATTAGTAATATCCAGACCTAAGGTCAATTTTGAAAAAACATTTTGAACCTGTTAATTAGTGAAACAAGTCATCAATTCTTGGTAATGGATATCGATTTTTAATAGTGACTCGATTTAGTTGTCGGTAACCAATGCATAATCTCAAGGTTCCATCCTTCTTCTTTGCGAATAATGCTGGCGCTCCCATGGGGACGTACTTGGTCTGGTGAACTTTTTATCTGACAATTCTTTCAATGGCTCCTTCAGTTCCCGAAGTTCATCTGGCGCCATACAATGCGCTGCCACATAAAGTGGTGAAGTTCCAGGTTGGGGCTCGATCGTAAAATCTATGTCCCATTTTGGGGGTAGTCCCGGTAATTTGTCAGGGAAAACGTCAGTGTACTCACACACCACATGGGGTAATCCTGGATCTTTTCAATTTTCATATTCCAAAATTAAGCTTGCCAACCAACCAGTTAGTTGATCATGCCTCCACGATTTGCGACACCTTGGAGTTAAAGAATCTTGTCTATCTCCTTTAAATTGAATTCCCGTGCCATTCAGGGAGGATGTTGTCACCGTTTCACAATAACAGTCGATAATAGCTCGATGAACCGATAACCAGTCCATTCTTAGAATAACGTCAAAATCAGACATTTTGTAGAAATTTAATGTATAAAGAGAAATGATTGTATTATTGATTGATATAATGTTATATTGATATCTATTACAATGATTCATGACTCCTATATATAGAAGAGGGTGAGTGTGTAGTAGGTAAGGAGTAGGTGAAGTGGAGGTGGTAGTGGTATAGTGGGTTAGGTTTAGTGGAGTAGGTGAGGTGGTAGTGGTGTAGTGGGTTAGGTTTAGTGGAGTAGGTTTAAGTGGGTGAAGTAGGTGGAGAGTAGGTGGATTTTAACAGCCCCCGCAAACTCAAGGGGGATAGGAACTAACCAACTTGAGTTTGGAGAGAGTAACAAAACAAGAAAATACATAAAAATAAAAGAGGATAAGAGACACTGTATGGTCGTGTCAGACCATTGGTGAAGACACTGGATGGTGGTGTCATAACGTTGTAGAGGACACTGTATGGGGGTGTCATAACGTTGTAGAGGACACTGTATGGTGGTGTCATAACGGTGTAGAGGACACTGGATGGCGGTGTCAGACCGATGTAGAAGACAGTTTATGGGGTCATGTCGGACCGTTGTAGCAGACAATGTTCTGACAGTTGTTGTGACAGTTTACGGAGTCTTGCTGGACCCTTGTAGAAACTAACCGGAATCAATGTCGGGACAGTTTACAGAGTCTTGTCGGACCCATGAAGGAGCTAACCGGAATCAATGTCGGGACAGTTTACAGAGTCTTGTCGGACCCTTGTAGAAACTAACCGGAATCAATGTCGGGACAGTTTACAGAGTCTTGTCGGACCCATGAAGGAGCTAACCGGAATCAATGTCGGGACAGTTTACAGAGTCTTGTCGGACCCCAAAAAAAGTCGCACCCTCAAAAGGTGTGCCCAATCTTTCAAAAAGGCGTGCCATCAAAAGGCGTGCCCAATCCATAAAAAGGCGTGCCAGATATGATGGCGAGGCACGTGAGTGCCTTGGCTGGCACGCCCGTTTGTCGTCTGGCGTCAAGTGGCGCGCGATACGCGTGGCTGCCTCGGCTATTTAACCAAGGTTGATGCTGAGGCTGAGGCAGACAAAAAACTTCTGAAAATCCTCTGAAAAAACTCTTCCTTTGCTGAGAGAAACTCTGTAATACTCTGTAACCAACCCGTCTCTGAAACACTCAGCAACATGGCCTCTTCTTCCCGTCCAGCTACCCAGAACATGGCCTCCTCTTCCCGGGGTCTGCTCACGCTCTTTCCAGAACTGAACGAGTCCACAAGAGAAATAACTGGTGCGGTGGCCAGTGAACCTCAACCAAACACCTCTGGTTTTGCTCCGTTGAACTTTCCGATGCGGTCGGTGGAGCAAAAAATGGCGGTGCAAACTAATATTGAGGCCAATCAGTATACTCTGAAGTCATGTGTGGAAACCATGACTGCGGTCACAAACTTGTCGCACCGGCTGCAGAGCAGGACAAATGAGGTGCAACAGTTAAACTCCCAGCTGGCTCTGCTCCAACGCATGTATAAGGATGCGCGAGCAGAGATAAGTGTGCTAAAGACAGAAAACAAGGAGCTGAAGCGGAAGGCCACCGTGATGTTCCGATTTGGAGGTCTACCATATGCTGTAGTGGAGGAGCAGGGAGGAGGAAACTTGCTTGGTGGTCTAGTAAGCACGGAGGCAACACCGTCAAGGGCCGTCCAGGACGGAGGCAAGAAGAAAAGACAGGCGACAGAGTAGAGAAGAAAAATCCCGCCTGTGTATGTGGTTGTTTGGGTTTTTTTTTTTTTTTTTTATGAAAAATGGTGATCGGGGTGAGGCCCGACATGAATAAAATAAGGGAAGGTTTGGTGTGCAATTCTGCCTTTGTTTGTTTTTTTTTTTTTTTTTTTTTTTGGTTGAAATAATAAGAATAATAATAATATATAAAATAAAGTGTTGTGCCACGTCTTGGGCAGATCAAATACTTTGGAAAAGAAGTTGAAAGAAAAGTTGAAAATATGAGAGGAGAATGGGACAAGCCCATGTGAGTGTGAGTGAAAGTGGGGTTTAAAGAAAGTGAGGTAGTGGGTTGATTAAAAAAAAGGATTGTGGGTTTGAAAGTGGAAAGATGAGAGAGAGAGAGAGAGAGAGTGAATTTGTTTGCTTTAACAAGATGACAAACTTGGGCACAAGTCTTCCACTGTGAGAATAAACCCATAAGTTCTCTTAAACATCTCCCGAAGACCACCATATTGTTTAACAGAAATGCCACATAGAACTAACACGTAGAATGCCCACATGGATGCCCACAAGAAGAAACACACAACTGGTTTCCAAGAGAAACAAATTAGTTGCACTGGTTGATTTTTCAGTTCCTTCTGTTGACCTGTCAGTTCACAGGAATTCCTTTGCAGTAACAATTTCCTTGGGGGAGCATCTGGACCATAACCTAATAAAAGAATCACCAGTACAATCAGAATAGCAGGATAAAGGGACAAATGTGTTGCTATGACCCATCCAAAAGCTGCCAATGGAATTTGTCGTGTACAAGCTCCATAAAGTGACAGTATGATGACCAAATTTTCAATTGGAGAAGTAGACAAACCCACACAACTGACTATGGTAAAAGGATTCCATAAGTACACCAGAGCAGCCATATCCCCAGATGAAAGAATCTCTGAATTTTCCAACAGTCCAACAAGGCCTAGTGATTTCAATCTTTGAGAATATGCTTTTTGAAGATTCAGGCCAGTTGAACGAATAAGCATTGCAGTGACAAAATCTGCATAGGGAGACATCGAGGACTGTTTCAACCAGTAACCTTCAGCCAGGCGGCGGAGGGAGGTGAGAGGAGTGGAGACTTTGGGACGAGAGGACATGTTTTGTGTTCTTACATCTGAACACATACACGGCACCGAGACAGTTAGAACAGGTCGGCGGCAGCACATGTAGCTCGCATGAGCAGTGAATGAGAAGGATGATGGACGGACCAACGACGTATTGGGTAGGCGTCGTGGTCAGCAGTCAGACGCAGCAATATTGCAGGTGCTGGACACGAAGCATGCAAACCATGCGAGTTGGGATGGTCGGCGACGGTGCCTGGAGTTGCAGTAAGGCAATCTGTATCTGCAGTAGGCCGAAATGAAACACTGGTTGCGAGAAGAGTTGGCGTCAATTCGAGCTAGCAATGGTTTGAGTTGCTGCAGTGGTTGGAGGTTTTGGTAGGTTTTAATTGGTTGAGGTCTGGCGGGCGGTTAAGGCAAAGTTGCCGCCCGCCAGAAGGCGAAGAGCACCAAGAGCTTAACCTTGCTCTGATACCATGTAGAAATTTAATGTATAAAGAGAAATGATTGTATTATTGATTGATATAATGTTATATTGATATCTATTACAATGATTCATGATTCCTATATATAGAAGAGGGTGAGTGTGTAGTAGGTAAGGAGTAGGTGAAGTGGAGGTGGTAGTGGTGTAGTGGGTTAGGTTTAGTGGAGTAGGTGAGGTGGTAGTGGTGTAGTGGGTTAGGTTTAGTGGAGTAGGTTTAAGTGGGTGAAGTAGGTGGAGAGTAGGTGGATTTTAACACATTTCCATAACCCTTAGATCACAGATCAAATATGAGCCGGAGATTTTTAGTTCACAAGATTTACATACTAGATTTACTCGGGTTTGACCACCTAAGGGTGAAGCAACACTCACAGCTATCTCTAACGTTTCAAGCTCCAAACCCAAACTTCATACACATGAAGTGGATATAAAAGAATGCGATGCTCCAGAGTCAAACAATACTTTAACCCAAGAATTCATGACAATTAACATACCTTGAATTACTGATGGGTTACCAACATCTTCTGCTTCTTGAAGAGCCTACATTCTTCATGTTGCTTGTTGGTTAGTCCCTCCTGTTTTCTTTCCATCTCCAGCTCCTTGTGGTTGTTTTCTTGGTCGGCCCGCATTCCTAGAGGCTTGTGGCTGCCCCTTGTTGGTCTAAGTAGTTTGAGTGGGTTTAGAACCTTGTCCTGACTGGCATTTGTTGTATTGTTATGCCCTTTGTTGATCCATAAAATATTCCCCACTTTGAGGACACTCACTCCGACGATGCCCCTATTGACCACATCTAAAACACTTTCCCTTCCACTCATTAACAGAGTTTCCTCCTTGTTGGTTTCCCCGATTCTACCTTTGTTGCTACTGCAACCCTCCAACATAAGGTGCTGGTGCAGGATGGTTTCTGCTGTTTCGAACTGGACCTCCTTCTCGTGATTGGTTATTGTTCCTTGATCGCTGATTTCGAATGTGTTCGGAATCCGCTAATTCTCGTTCCACAATTAAAGCTTGATCCACCATTTGAGCATAGGTGGAAAGTTGCATTGCGATCAATCTTCCTCTAATATCTGCGTCCAAACCCCATTCGAATCGTCTAACCTTATCATCTTCATTTGCTATTATTGCAGAAGCATACCTTGAGAGAGCCTCAAAACGGTTTGCATATTGAGTCACTGCCATTTTTCCTTGTTTCAGTTGGAGGAACT
The DNA here is from genome assembly GCF_055761805.1 of Camellia sinensis. Taxonomy (NCBI): domain Eukaryota; kingdom Viridiplantae; phylum Streptophyta; class Magnoliopsida; order Ericales; family Theaceae; genus Camellia; species Camellia sinensis. The sequence continues at coordinate 94,256,643 of NC_138965.1, forward strand.
CTTGAACCATTTCTTGTCTTAATGAATTAGGAAAATATTTTTCCATGAATAGGTCTTCAAATTGCCTACAAGTCAATGTCTCTACTTGTCGGATACTCCTAATCATTTCCCACCAATGATCTGCTTCCCCTTCCATTTGAAACACCGCCATGGTCACCCTATCTTGCTCATTTCGAATGTCAGTGTCTAGTAACTTCTTAATTTGTCTTAACTAGGCTTTAGCTTCATAGGGGTTAGATCCACGAAGGAATTTGTGAGGATGTAATTTTTCAAACTTTGCTATCATTTTAGATTTGCTTTGATCTTGATTTCGCGGTGGTACATTGCCTACCCTATCGGCAATTGCGCATATAATCCGAGCGACATCGCCATCAAACACTCTATCACCATTATCGTTATTATTTCTTGTTCGCCCAACCATTCTGCATGATGGAATTGTTGGTAATTTGTGACTAATGTATTTATTTATTTATTATCATCATGATTACTATTATTATTATGATTATCATTATTATTATTATTATTTTATATATATACACATTTATATGCAAAGACAATAAGTAAAGAGTTCATAAAAGAAAACTTCATTCATTAGATGGGACAAGTTACAAAACAGCAAAATACAAATTAAAAAAATAAAATAAAAATAAAATACTACAGGCTTAATATAAGACAAAAGATAGCCCCTACTAATCAAGGTTAATGCGAATACTAGTTAGAGTTACCTACACCAACTACTTTAAACTAGGAAATTTTTTACATTGCAAGCTTACAAAACAATTAGTTAGCCTAGTTTGTAACTCCTTTGAGACCTCTAATCAAACAGCCATGGATAGTCCCTCCTCACAAGGACTTCTTACTCCCCCGTGGCTTGGAAAAGCCCCATGAATCGTCACAACACCCTCACAAAAACAACAGTTTCATGCACAAAATGTCCCAATACCTGTGCCGGTTCCTCCCGATAGATTCTCCAATCCTTGAAATCCACCGATCCATCTGTCTTCACAATTCGGTTTGGGTCGAGCATGGCATACTGAAAGCATCAACTATCAAAAAGGCTGCCCATTCTATCGGTAAAGTCGTCCGAGAAAGGGCCTAACTGATACAACCAGGGATTTTCTTGCCTTAAAATCTGGACAGGTCCGATGTAAGGCTACGAACAGCTTGATTCTTAGGCAACCATGTTGTGAATTTGTTAGACAGGAAGCTATTATTGAAGCAAAATTTGGGAAGGAAACAAGTGAAATTGGTTAGTTATAAGCTAAGATTGAAATTGGTTGATTAAGTGGCTGAATCTAGATCACTAACTGAAGCAGAGGGAGGTAGAAGAAGGGAGGTTAGATCTGCATAACAGTCTTATTACATTTAGCCATCCAACTATGTACCTAAATCCGAATGAAATCAACCTATGAAACCAAACAAATCATTATTAGACCATCATATGAATGGAAACCAACATGACATTCATAGATCAACCTTCAAAATCAGATCTATGAGCTGATAAATTGAAGCAAATCCCAAAAATATTCACAAACCATCAAAAGCAATAGTACTATTTGAAACACTCATATATGTAATAAAATTTACAGTACTTACTCATCAAAAGAGTCGTATCCACTATGATTGCCCTGCATTTGTCTCATAAAGTGTTCGAACTGCTCAAAGCATCCTTCATATGATTGAATTATCCCTTTCAATAATGCTACCTCTTCTTTAAGGCCCTTAACCTCTTCATCACGTACTTGTGACCGAGCTCTAGAATTGAATGCGGAAGACGGCTTTGGACCAACCCCGAAACCTTTCAAATACCCTGACCGCTTCCCAAGGAATTGAATGCGGAAGGCTGCTTTGCTCTTGTGTCAGCGGGGTTGCTCCAAGCTGTGAAGCTTCCTCACAAAGTTGGTCCATCTTTTCCTATTAGTGTTAAAATAAATAAATAAATAAAAATAAAAAAAAGATCAGCAGTTATCCTATTTTACAAATACACCAACTAGTTAAGCATTATATAGGAATATGAATAACAAATATAATGAAGGTATACTTACATATAACACCCCACAAACTGGTTCAATCCAATCATTTTTTTTGTTACTCTAATGTGAGGTCTTGTAAAAATCTACGATGTGAGGCTCCTTCCCTTTTTCAATTCCCTGCATGAAATGCATAAAATGCAAGCTTAGTAATATTATTAATAAATAAATAAATAAAGCAGCATTAACTAATAGTTTTAAAACAAAAAATATGTTACCTCAATTGAGATTGCTGCTGAAAATGACCTTGAACCCATGGTGTGATTATAGGGTAACTTTTTCCTGTTGGCTATATTTCTGGTTGACCGTTTCTTCTTGGCTCACCCTAACAAATGGCTTACTATAAGGATCTGTACCTTCTTTCACCAACTCTTTGTAATGTTGATTCATATGATATCGCCAACCTTTGAACAAATGTGTGGACTTTGTGTCAATAATTTCTTGTGGAAGTGGGCTCTCATCATATCCTTCAATTTCAAACTTATCCTATCCCAATTAAACACAAAATGAAAATTAAACATCATATATATTAACTACTTCAATCTCAACAACTATAAAAATTAAATTACCCGCAAGGATTGTACGATAGCTACTTGAATAGCTGGTGGAACGTCCTCCCAATTTTCTGTTCCTTGCAATGTGGCTTGAAATCGAATTTGTGCCCCCAATTCATTAGCCGCCTTAGTGGCATTAAGCCCCACAAATGTTCTCCGCTCAATAGAACTCCAACAAAAAGCTTCTTACCACCATGTTGGGTGATAAGTCTACTAGTGTTCTTACCCCTCGTTGGACCTCGTACTCGCTTCACTGATGAACCTATATTATAAACACAAAATGAAACACTATTATTTCTTTCAATCCATATGTTATAAACAATGTAATGTCCACACTCTACAAGAATAAGGACAATTAAAGAGTTGTTTATAGGCTGCTGCTATAGGTTGCTGCTGTATATACACTTAGATGGTTTATATAGGCTGTTTATAAGCTGCTGCTATATAGGAAAATTGATAGTACTGCTACAAGTTTGTGGTTAGATTGATTGAAACCTTCATGAACAAAGTCCAGGATTCTTTTAAAACAATTTGTCAACAACACCATGAGTGTCCTGTTCATGGGCTTACATCTCTGGTTTTGAATTTGATCCTGCCATTTTCTATGTCCAATCTGAAAGGCTTGTTAGAGTGATTCATGACTACTTTTTTCCTTCATGATTGAATGCTTCAAATTTTATTGTTTTTGTTATACTCTCTCTTTCAGAATATGCTACAATCTGCCTTACTGTTTACTCTTCTTCTGTTTTAGATGGATATGCTTCAATGCTTGTGTTGCCTTTTAATAATGTCCTTGCTATGATCAACATGCTGCTAAATTATTGATGTCATATTCATAAATTATTAGAGCACCAGATGAGGATACCAAGTCGTTCAAAAATACAAAACAAAACAGACCCTATATGCTGCTGCTGCACATCTGGCAGCTTCTCCCTTCTTTCATAAACAGTTAATTACTAATTAAGACTGCTGCTCTTGCTAATTTAACAAATAGCAATTAAAATAATATCCTACCAACTCTCAATATAAACTCTTTTAAGCATATAGCATACTATAGTGATCAAATACATGATAAACAAATAAAAAGATTTTTTCAATAAAAAATGTGATTAAATGAATTGACTTTTTTTTTTTTTTTTTTTTATCATCTTGATGGGGAAGGGGGTTGGTTAAGGGATTGGATTGTCTCTGATTAAGTTAATTGAACCGTTCAGTCCATCTCATTGTGGGTTAATTTTTAGCCCATCTTAATCATCTGAACTCATTTAGGCTTCAATTCTATGCATAGGATACTGGTATTTTCCATCAATAACATCCAATTAAAAGAAAATTATGCCTAGGGTTAAAAATAATCACTGCCTCATAACTAGCAAATGGCATATATCTAGCAAATCCCACAAATATTTGGAAAATGAAACGATGAATGCTACACCTATTCTTTAAGTGTCGCTTGCTACATATTGAGAGAGTTGTTGTAGTTTTTTTCTTCTTTTTTTTGCCCTTTTTTGTTGGTGGGGGGTTGGAGTTCAAATATAAGCAGCCAGCTCACAAGATTTATACTCTTGGTCACATCGAGCATCATATTAAAACACAATTTAAGATCTTTGGACCTAACTTCTGCAGATTCATTGGAAGTATACCCAGTCACAAAATATAGCATACAAACTTGAGTTTATTTGTTAGCTGCAATTACACAAACTTACTGCAACAAATGCAATCAACTGACATCCAAGATCCCCATCAAGTGTCAAAGAATTCATAAATTACTTCAGAAAACAAGGTAGAGACAACATGGTTGTTAATCTTCTTTAAAGCTCTAGGCTCCAAGTAGGGAGACCTTTGGATCACAGACAACTTACAAAAACCTTCTTTTTATCCCAACAAGAAAAAAATCTATTCAAAACACTCTGGTCTCACATTCATATATAATGCAAGACCATGATAACAAACAAACTCTTTTTGTTGCACACCATATGCTTCCTGGAACATCAATGCCCAACATTATTAATTTATTAGATCATAACTCACACACAGCACCCTTTCTGCATTAAAAGGTTATTTTTACACAGAAAAATTCTTATTTATTAGGAACGGGTCTTATATAAACCCATGAGGTTTTATTAAGTCCACAGCCATAGGCACTGTAACTGTGTATCTAATGTACTTCCACTTTGGAATATCTCTTATTCCATTGCTCTCCTATATTAGTTTTTTTTTTAATCAGCCCTATTATTATGTTACCAACAACGAACCATATTTATGACCTAAATGGAATTGTAAGGGATTCTTAATTGTCATGTATGGAAATTCCATTGGTATGACAGATACAGATCATCATATTTAGTATGTAACTCCAAATAGGTTATTAGATGTGGAAAGGGATGTCTACTCAACTTTAACAGCCAACCATTAGTATAAACTTCTTTGCTGAGTGACTTGTTTAAGGAGATTATGTTGTTAGTGTGAGTGAGCACTAACATAGGTTGGCAATTTCATGACTGATATGTGCAACCTTAGGTATAACCGAAGCCACTTCCATGAGAAGAGCATATTGAATTACCTACAAGTATAGAAAAGGGTTGAAATTTATTGATAAAAATTTAGGTTGTCCTATGAAGTATGGGACATTCATATTAAATTTGTCGGATTAATTATTGTTATCAAGATTTACATTGTTTAGTTTGTCTGAAAATTCTGTTGAGTTTCTCTAAGGGCAGTTCTATTGCTGGGGTAGAATAAAAACTTTTTTGATGCATTGAGTGATTGTGCTCTGCCCTAGCAGCAACCACTATTGCTGTGGCAACGGGGCTGCCCTTCTCTTATTGTTGGAGTTTAGGGTTTAAGGAAATGTTGGTAGGTCAAAATTTGGGAAGGTGGGTTTCAGATGCTGACTTAGGTGGGAAGAGGAAAGTTAGGTCACATGAATCATGAAAGAGAGACACAAACAATTGTATGTTGCCCTTAGTACTTAAATATCATTCTGTCATGAAAGAGAGACACAAACAATTGTATGAATCATGAAAGAGAGTCCAAACTCCACAAGTTATGTAGTAACTACTCAACATTAATTACAATTTCAGGAGCAAGAATCAAATTGTTGTATACAAAGGTTGAAACTGCTGGAAATTTGTGTTAATGCATATAATAAGATAGTGGCATGTATATAATATGATAGTGGTGTTGGTGGTAGATAGTGGCATGTATAGAATATGATAGTGGTGTTGGTAATAGATAGTGGCATGTATAGAATGTGATAGTGGTGTTGGTGGTAGATAGTGGCATGTATATAATATGATAGTGGTAGATAGTGGTAATATATAATATGTAAGTGGCATATAATGGGTTATAATGATGTTTGTAATATCTCCTATATAAGGAGTGTCATTTGGTCTTGTAAAATAAGAAGTTTTGAATATAACAGAAATATATTCCTTCTTCCTCATATTTTCGGAGTTCTTCTTCCTCATATTTTCTAAGTTGGTATCAGAGCAACAAAAAACACAGCAGCCCTAAAACCGTCATAGCAATGTCGGAAGTCACGTCCGAAACCACTTCAACCCCTGCCGCTGCCATTCCGGTGAAAATGTCCAACTCTCACTCTGTCCAAATCACCACCATCCGCCTAAATGGTGATAATTTTCTCCGCTGGTCACAATCTGTCCGGATGTATATCCGTGGGCAAGGAAAGATCGGTTACATCACTGGTGACAAGAAGGCTCCTGCTGTTAATGATCCGCTGTTCGACAGTTGGGACGCTGAAAACTCCATGGTTATGACATGGTTGGTCAATTCCATGGAGGAGAATATAAGCTCTAATTACATGTGCTATCCTACTGCACAAGAATTGTGGGATAATGTTAGTCAGATGTATTCTGACCTAGGAAATCAATCTCAAGTTTTCGAATTAACTTTGAAATTGGGAGAGATTCGTCAAGGAGATGATTCTGTCACCAAATATTTCAATTCGTTGAAAAGGTTGTGGCAGGATCTTGACATCTTCAACACATACGAATGGAAATCGGTTGACGACTGCAACCACCACAAGAAAACTGTGGAAGACAGCCGTATTTACAAGTTTCTTGCCGGCCTCAACATTGAGTTCGATGAAGTGCGAGGAAGAATTATTGGCAGACCTCCTCTCCCATCCATTGGCGAAGTATTTGCCGAAGTCAGAAGGGAAGAGAGCCGAAGGAGCGTCATGCTTAAGAAAAAAGGTACTGGTGAATCAATTGAAATTTCTGCTTTAATTAGCGATGTTGCGGCCAACAAGGCTGCAAATTACCAGCGCAGGTTTGATGATAAGCCACGGGTCTGGTGTGATTTTTGCAACAAGCCTCGCCATACACGCGAAACGTGTTGGAAGATCCATGGCAAACCTGTCAACTGGAAAAGCAGCAAACAAGGAGAGAAGAATCGTGGCTTTCCTATCGCTAATGAAGCCGATTCAGGTCCCTTCAACAAAGAGCAGATTGATCAACTCTTAAAGCTGATAAAATCCAACTCCTCATCCGGTACTCCTAGTGTTTTGTTGGCACAAACAGGTAGAAATCCTAAAGCCTTCTCTTGCCTAAACTTCTCTCCGTGGATCATAGATTCCGGTGCCTCCGATCACATGACTAGTTTTTCCCATTTATTTAGCACCTATTTCCCTTGTTCTGGTCATGACAAAATCAGAATAGCCGATGGTAGTTTTTCACCTATTGCAGGAAAAGGATTTATTAAACTAACTGAGAAAATTAATCTCAATGCTATTCTTCACGTCCCCAACTTAGCCTGTAACCTTTTGTCTGTCAGTAAACTATCTAAGGATTCTAATTGTCGTGTTACATTTTTTGAATCCCATTGTGAATTTCAGGACCAAAACTCGGGGATGATGATTGGGCGTGCTAGGATGCTTGAAGGTCTTTACTACTTTGATGAAGTACCTGTTAGTAATAAAAAAGCTCAGAGCTTTAATAGTACTAGTTCAATCTCTGTTCGAGAAAAAATAATGCTATGGCACTATAGGCTAGGACATCCTAGTTTTCTTTATCTGAAACATTTATTTCCAGAATTATTTAAAGGGATTGATTGTTCTTCTTTTCATTGTGAAAGTTGCATTTTTGCAAAATTTCATCGCTCTACTTATTTGCCAAAACCTTACCAGGCTTCCAAACCTTTTTATTTGATTCATAGTGATGTTTGGGGCCCTTCTAAAATCACTACTCTTTCTGGTAAAAGATGGTTTGTTACATTTATTGATGACCATACCCGCTTATGTTGGATTTATTTGATGAATAAAAAATCTGACGTGAAAAATTTATTCACAAATTTTTACAATATGATTGAAAACCAATTTCAAACAAAAATTGGTATTTTACATTCTGATAATGGAACAGAATATTTCAATGAGCAGTTGGGTGAGTTTTTGGAAAAAAAGGGGATTTTTCATCAATCTACATGTCGGGATACCCCTCAACAAAATGACATTGCAGAACGAAAAAATAAACATCTACTTGAAGTAGCACGTGCTATAATGTTTTACATGCATGTTCCTAAATATTTATGGGGTGAAGCAATTTTAACAGCCTCTTATTTGATAAACAGGATGCCTACAAAGGTGTTAACATACAAAACACCTTTCGATTGTCTCAAAACTTTTTTTCCTGACACGAGGTTGTTTTCTGATTTACCCGCCAAAGTTTTTGGATGTACTGCCTATGTTCATGTTCCCAGTCAATTTCGTTCAAAACTTGACCCCCGTGCTATAAAATGTGTTTTTTTGGGTTATTCCTCAAACAAAAAGGGGTATAAGTGTTTCGATCCTCAAACCAAGAAATTTCATGTGAGTATGGATGTGTCATTTGTGGAAACAAAATCCTATTTCCCCAACACTTCTCTTCAGGGGGAGACAAGTGGAGTAGAAGATCGTTTTTGGGATATTTCTATCCCGCTCCCCAATGTCATTTATCCTACACAAAAATCACATCCGTCTGATAATGATCACTTAGGAGAACCAAGTTCTATGGTGCCTAGTCAAGAAGATTCTTGTTTAGGGAGAGAAGTACTACAAAATGATCTAAATCCTGAGCTTCAGGTTTATACTAGGAAGCGATTTCATCTGAGGAATAATGACCCGAATGTCCATCCTAATGACCCGAATGTCCACCCGAGTTCTGGCATCGAAATTTTAGGTAATCCTATTCCTTCTATTTCCGACCTTGATGTTCCTATAGCAATTAGGAAAGGTGTCCGAAATTGCATTAAACATCCTATTGCAAATTACCTCTCCTATCAAAGACTGTCTAAAAACCATAGAGCTTTCACATCTAGGATTTCACACTTGTTTGTTCCAAGGAATATACAGGAAGCATTGGATGATCCGAATTGGAAATTAGCAGTCATGGAGGAGATGAATGCTTTAAGGAGAAGTGGTACTTGGGAGATAGTTGATCTACCCAAAGACAAGAAAACAGTTGGGTGTAAATGGGTGTTTACGATAAAATGTAACGCAGATGGAAGCGTTGAGAGATACAAGGCGAGACTGGTGGCTAAAGGCTTCACTCAAACTTATGGGATCGACTATCAGGAGACGTTTGCTCCTGTTGCTAAAATAAATTCCATCAGAGTACTGTTATCTCTTGCAGTAAATTCAGATTGGCCTCTACATCAACTTGACATTAAAAATGCATTTCTCAATGGTGATCTTGAAGAGGAGGTGTTCATGAGCCTACCGCCGGGATTTGAGCAGAGACTTGGAAGCGACAGAGTATGCAGATTGAACAAGTCATTATACGGACTCAAACAATCACCAAGAGCGTGGTTTGAACGCTTTGGGAAGGCAGTTATCAGTTGTGGCTTCTCGCAGAGTCAAGCAGATCACACAATATTTTATAAACATTCAAAAAATAGTAAAATTGCAATTTTGATTGTTTATGTTGATGACATCATTTTAACTGGTAATGATGAAGCAGAGTTAGCAGCCCTCAAAGAGAAACTCGCAAAAGAATTTCACATTAAGGATCTGGGAGCCCTCAAGTATTTCCTCGGAATGGAATTTGCAAGATCCAAGGAAGGTATATTCGTTAATCAGAGAAAATATGTTCTTGATCTCCTTGGAGAAACAGGTATGCTTGGTTGTAAGACGGTGGAGACTCCGATCGAGCCTAACTTGAAGTTACAAGCTGCTAGGGCTGAAGAAGTCAAAGAGAGGGAACAATATCAGCGACTTGTTGGGAAATTGATTTACTTGTCTCATACGCGGCCTGATATTGCCTTTGCAGTCAGCATGGTAAGTCAGTTCATGCACTCACCAGGGGCAGAGCACTTTGAGGCCGTTTATAAGATCTTAAGATATTTGAAAGGAACTCCAGGGAGAGGCTTACTGTTCAAGAAACATGGACATCTTCAAGTTGAAGTATACACAGATGCAGACTGGGCAGGAAGTGTTACAGACAGGAGATCAACATCCGGATACTGCTCCTTTGTAGGTGGGAACCTAGTTACATGGCGGAGTAAAAAACAGAATGTGGTAGCTAGAAGTAGTGCAAAAGCAGAGTTCAGAGCTGTTGCCCATGGAATTTGTGAAGTAATGTGGATTAAAAGAATTCTTGAAGAATTAAAGCTTTCTCACCTGACACCTATGAAGGTCTATTGTGACAACAAAGCAGCTATATCTATAGCTCATAATCCAGTTCTACATGGTCGCACAAAACATATAGAAGTGGATAAACATTTCATCAAGGAGAAAATCAATGCTGGCATAATCTGTATGACCTACCTTCCAACAGGTGAACAATTAGCTGATGTGCTAACGAAGGGACTACACAAGAAGCAATTTGATAAGCTGACTAGCAAGCTGGCTATGGAAGATATCTTCAAACCAGCTTGAGGGGGAGTGCTGGAAATTTGTGTTAATGCATATAATAAGATAGTGGCATGTATATAATATGATAGTGGTGTTGGTGGTAGATAGTGGCATGTATAGAATATGATAGTGGTGTTGGTGATAGATAGTGGCATGTATAGAATATGATAGTGGTGTTGGTGGTAGATAGTGGCATGTATATAATATGATAGTGGTAGATAGTGGTAATATATAATATGTAAGTGGCATATAATGGGTTATAATGATGTTTGTAATATCTCCTATATAAGGAGTGTCATTTGGTCTTGTAAAATAAGAAGTTTTGAATATAACAGAAATATATTCCTTCTTCCTCATATTTTCGGAGTTCTTCTTCCTCATATTTTCTAAGTGAAACACTTACCAATATCAGCTGTTTGCAAAGATGGAGATGCATCCACAGGGGATAGATCTGCAGATACATCCACAGGAGATGGATCTGTTGACATGTGAGCCGGGACCTCAATCGGGGTTGCCTCTGACACTGAAGTCGTCGACCTCCTCTTATTGGCTTGCCCAGGTGGCAAATGTGTAGTCTTTGTATGTAACAAATGAATTGTAAGCAATGCATTAATAAAGATTTAAAATGCATGACAATTCATGAAATTATAAGATAACCTAATAGTCTAATATTAGAACTACATTACAAGTAATGAAATTATCAACAAAAAAATTCATTACAATTTCAATCATAACTAAACATGACTTCATTAACAAAGGCATGCCATTACAATCAAGGACATTACAATGAAAATGACTTCATAATGTAAAAAAGAAAGGATATTACAATCAAGGCTCTATATCATGATCTATATCCAAGTTACTATGACTATGAAATTCATCTTCATCATCACTAGGATCATTTGAATGTTGATCATTATCATCACAGATAAAATCATCTTTGTTTGAACCCTCTACATATACACCTCTACCAGATTGCAGAACCACTTGACTTGAAATAATATCAGGTGCAATATCAGTCCTATGTAAAATGTTGCTAATGGAGTGTGCAATGGTGATTTGGACAATTTCAGTAGTCTTGTCCTGCTGGAACACATCATTCGTAATAGGCAATTCATTATCATTGGGATCTATATCCTCAAGCTCCGGCACATTCCATATTCCTCGACGTTGAAATCGCTCTACAACTTTCCAATGTTCACCTAATTTGGTATCATTGACATAAAAAAACTTGTTGCGCTTGACTTGGCAAGACAAATGGGTCATTTTGATACCAACAGCTTCTTATATCAATGGTTGTCAAATATGTTTCAATGCGAAATGTTCAGTTGCTACCGGTGTTAAACCATTCGCATTGAAACAACACAACTTGATGCCCAAACATGTATGTCATTTCCCAAACTTTAGTCAACTGACCATAGAAATCGATTGACATACCGTGATGATCCCCTAGAACAAGCTGTGAGAATATATTCGTATATATTAGGCATGTTTGTGATGATTGTATTTCCTTTTTTGGTCCCATTCTTGTATTTCCTTTTTTGGTTAGTCGTTAGGGTTATATAAACTAGTCTTGATGTAATTGATATACAAGTTGAATATACAAATCATTCATAAATACTTACATGGTATCAGAGCTTGGTTTGAAACCCTAGCTTTCTGATTCGAAACCCTAGCCATAGTGGGTTTGCTTCTCCTGGTTCATCTTTGTATTCGAAACCCTCTGCCTCTCGGTCTCTGTTCAATCGTGACCCCATCTGCTGCGTCTCTCTCTCTGGTTCGACTCTGGTCGATCGATTTCTGCCTCTGCACTTCGCGAGCCCTAGCACTGTCGTCGTCTTGTCTCCCTCGATGTTTGCCAACCACAGTATCTCTCCCTCTCAGTTGCTTCGCCATTGATTCGAATTAATTCGCGTTGGTATCTCTAATCATTGGTTATCTATATTGATAACAAGTGCTCTGCTTATTACTCTTTTACCTCAAGGTTCTCTAGAAATTATAATCTAATCCCAAAGTTTCTTAGTTCTTTAGTTTCATCATGTCGGAGGATAAAATTCAAGCTATCAACTACAGGCTCACTGGTGCCAACTATGGTTATTGGTCCACCATTATAAAGAATTTCTTATGGGTCGAAAAAAATGGGGTCATGTGTCTGGGTCTATACCGCGTCCTTCGGATCCAAAACAGGACAATTTTCTGGTTGCTTGTACATATGGGATTGTGACAATATCCAAATTCTGACTTGGTTTCATAATTCTGTGGAAGATCGCATTGGAATGATGTTCTCCAAATATCCTACTGCCAAAGAGGTGTGGGAGTACTTAATTGGCATCTATTAGCAGTCCAACTTCGCCAAACGATATGAGTTGGAGTCCACTATTCAGAATGCTCGTCAGCAGGATAAATCTATTCAAGATTTTTATGTTGAGATGACGGGTCTCTGAGATCAACTTGCTCTTATGGAACGTCCTCGTCTTATAGCCCTCGATGCTTATGTGCAGTTTAGGGCGGAGGGTCGTTTGGTGCAATTCTTAACGGCTCTCTCTCCTCAATACAAGGCTATCCGTGGTGGCATCCTTCACCGTTCTCCTCTCCCTTCTGTGGATGCTATTGTTCGTGAGCTTCTTTCCGAAGAAACCCGTCTCAAGATGGCCAGTCAGACCGTGTCTCCTTCAGTCTTCTTAGCACAGCCACCCCTATTGGTGACTCCATCTGCTACTCAGCCTCAGTCTTCTGCCAAGCCCAAAAAAAGGCCCTTAGCATCAGATAAGTGTGCTTTCTGCCATCAAAAGGGTTATTAGAAGTACAACTGTCCCAAGAAGAGCCGTCAGTCTACTCAGCCGTCTCAGCCACAATTTCGAGGTCCTGTTCCGAGTACTTTTCGCCCTCCTGCTACTTATACTGCATCTACTCCGACTTCTGATCCTGACTTAGCTTCCTTAAGTGCCCAGATTACCCAGCTTCAACATCTCTGGTCCACCTCTCAGTCATCTTCATCTGCCTCTGCTCTCACCTTTCTTCATTCAAGTTTGCTTGGGTCCTCTTCAGGTATTCCTTCCTCTGTCTGGCTTTTTGATTCTGGTGCCTCTCATCATATGACTCTTCACCTTTCTTTACTCCAAAACTGTATCCCCCCCTCCCGTTCCTATTACTATTAATACTGCTAATAGGTCTGGTATGTCTGTCCTATCTATTGGGTCTGTTTTACCCTTTACCTTATCTGCTGTTACTATTCCCTCTATTCTTTATGTTCCTCAACTGTCTGTTAGCTTGCTTTCTATCAGTCAGCTTGATACTTCTGGTTTTGATGTTATCTTTTCTTCTTATGTCTGTTGTGTACAGGATCAGGTGTCCAAGAAGCAGATTGGGACCGGCCGTAGAGTTGGAGATCTCTATGTGGTGGAAAGCCTACATCTTCCTCTATCTACCTCCCCCATTGCACTTTCATCTTTTCAGTTAGATTTTCAATCGAGTCAGTTTTATTTATGGCAGTCTCGTTTAGGTCATTTGTCTGTTGACCGCTTGCGGTCTTTAGCTCAGTCAGGATTGTTAAGTAAAGTTTCTCCTAGTCAAATTAATGAGTGTCGAGGATGTAAACTTGCTAAAATGACAGCTTTACCTTTTAATAACAGTACTTCTATTTCTGCTTCCCCTTTTTCTATTGTCCATACTGATGTCTGGGGCCCTTCTCCTGTTCTCACTAAGGGGGGTTCTGTGTACTATCTGTCCTTTGTTGATGATTGTACCCGCTATACCTGGGTTTATCTTATGGCTCATAAATCTGACTTCTACTAGATATATTGTACCATTCAGTCTATGATCACTACACAATTTGGGGTCACAATTATTCCTACTTCTCCGTCTACGTCACCTCTGGCTCCTTCTCGTTCGGCTGCTTCTTCCCCTCCGTTGTTGGTCTATTCTCGTCGCAAGGCTCCCCCACCACCAGTTGTCTCTACTCCTGTTGCTGCTCGTTCTGCTTCTGACGACTCTGATCCTGCTGCACACCGTTATCCTTCTCGTGACCGTCGTCCTCCAAACAGGTTGGGTTGGTCTAATACATGTTTTTCTTCTTCCTATCGTACTTTTTTGTCTACTATTCACTCTTTTTCAGAACCTCAGTCTTACAAGGAGGCCTGTCCGGATCCTCATTGGGTTCAAGCTATAGAGGATGAGTTGTCTGCTTTACAGAAAACTCGTACTTAGGAGTTGGTTCCTTTGCCTGCTGGTAAGAATCTGGTTGGTTGCAAATGGGTCTACAAAGTCAAGACTCATTCTGATAGTTCTCTTGAGCGCTACAAAGCTCATTTGGTTGCCAAAGGTTTCTCACAGGAGTATGGTATTGATTATGAGGAGACATTCACTCCTGTTGCCAAGATGACTACTATCCATACTTTAATCTCTGTCGCTGCTGTTCGTTCTTGGCCTCTTTGTCAGATGGATGTTAAGAATGCTTTTCTTAATGGCCATCTCACTGAGGAGGTTTACATGCATTCTCCCCCTGGCCTTCACCATTCCTCTGGAGAGGTTTGTCGCCTTCGGCGTGCTCTCTATAGTCTAAAGCAGTCTCCTCGTGCTTGGTATGATCGCTTTCAAGCTGCTGTTACCGAGCTTGGGTTTCATCCTTCTGCTTCCGACTCTGCTTTGTTTCTAAGCCATACCTCAGCTGGTTTTATTGCTCTCCTCCTCTATGTGGATGATATGATCATCACTAGCACTGACTCTTCTGCTATCTCTCAGGTCAAGCAACATCTCTTCTGCACCTTCGAAATGAAGGATCTGGGACTATTGTGGCATTTTCTTGGTATTGAAGTTGCTTCTTCTCCCAAGGGCAACTTTCTGTCTCAG
This sequence comes from Camellia sinensis, assembly GCF_055761805.1. Taxonomy (NCBI): domain Eukaryota; kingdom Viridiplantae; phylum Streptophyta; class Magnoliopsida; order Ericales; family Theaceae; genus Camellia; species Camellia sinensis. The sequence goes on from NC_138965.1 coordinate 94,271,921, forward strand.
GCCATATATGCCAATGAGGTTATTCACCGTGCCAGTCTTATTGACACTAAGATTTCTGATACCCCCATTGAGCTTAATGTGAAGCTTAACATTACTGATGGTGTCCCCCTGGATGATCCTAGTTTGTATCACGAGCTTGTGGGCTGCTTAGTCTATCTGACAATTACTCGCCCTGATCTTGCCTATGCTGTTCATGTGGTTAGCCAGTTCGTTTCTGCTTCCCGCTCTCCTCGTTGGGCTGTTTTGGTTTGGATTCTTCGCTATCTTCGCGGTACTATCTTCCAAGGCTGCTTGTTGTCTTCTACTTCTTCCTTGGATTTAGTGGCTTATGCTGATGCTGATTGGGCTGGTGATGTGACTGATTGTAAGTCCACTTCTGGTTTTTGTCTGTTTCTTGGTGATTCCTTGATTTCTTGGAAAAGCAAGAAACAAACTGTTGTTGCCCGTTCTACTGCCGAAGCTGAATACCGTGCTATGGCTCATGCTACTGCTGAGGTTGTCTGGCTTCATTGTCTCCTCTCTGACTTGGGCGTTCCTCCGTCCTCTCCGACCTCTCTCTACTGTGACAACCGAAGTGCTATTCAAATTGCCCACAGCACTGTTTTCCGTGAACGAATGAAGCACATTGAGATTGATTGTCACTTCGTCCGTCAGCACCTACAGTCTAGCTATATCTCGCTTCCTTTTGTCCCTTCGGCTCTCCAGCTTGCTGACTTCTTCACCAAGACTCACACCACTGCTCGTTTTCAGTTTCTTCTTGATAAACTCTCCGTGTTTTCAGCTAAAACACCTTGAGTTTGAGTGGGGGTGTGAGAATATATTCGTATATATTAGGCATGCTCGTGATGATTGTATTTCCTTTTTTTATCCCATTCTTGTCTTTCCTTTTTTGGTTAGTCGTTAGGGTTATGTAAACTAGTCTTGATGTAATTGATATACAAGTTGAATATACAAATCATTCAGAAATATTTACACAACCAACCTGCTATTTTGACTTTTGCGACAGTTGTCTCGCTCTTTCGTGTGGAATCGAATGCCATTACAAATACAACCCGAATAAATATTCACTATTGGACCAGGACCATTAGCTAATGACCACAACTCATTAATTGATTCCGATGATCCTTGAGCTCGTAATTGATTTACCTACATGAACATGTGACAAGGATGCATGATGTTAATATCAATCTAGGAACAGTGAATTATGTTTATGATGTTTATTACATATTATCTATACATCTTACCCGCTCTTTGAACCACCTAGGAAATTTTTCTTGTTGTCGTCTTGTAATGTCATGTACATTTGCATTCTGTAACTGATTCTTGTGTTCTCTACTTTAAAAAAAAAATGTGAATAATTAGTACTTGAGTGTGATCATAATGAAAAAGCATTTTGCATATACTTAACTAAATGAGAACATACTCTAAATATTCATCAATTTCAGGACTATTGTACAAGATAAACCAATGAGCCACTTTTCTTTCATTCTCAGACACATCAACTACCCTTTCAATTAGCCCAAAAGTACAAACTTTTTGTGAAAAAACTGAATGCCCTAAGCCAACATCACCACCATCTTCATTTCTTTCCTCTGTGTTAAATACGGTTTCAATCCCACCAAGATACATACAGCAAAAAGAAAGGCATTCTTTGACAATGTAAGCTTCTGCAATTGAACCTTCTAGGCAAGCTCGATTTGCTACATACCCTTTCAAAATCCCGAGTAATTTTCAACAAATAACAGGAAATTATTATATAAACCACATATATGGTACTATAATATTAAAAAATATAATTTCACAGTAAACGCATAAAAATACCATTCGATAGGGTACATCCATCGATATTGCACTGGCCCTTCAAGAATGGCTTCGTGAGGCATGTGAATAGCTAAGTGAACCATCACATCAAAGAATGCAGGTGGAAAAAAAATTTCTAACTTGCAAAGTATGAGTACTATGCTCCCTTGTAATTTCTCCAAATCATTCACCCTCACTGTTTTTGAACATAACTGTTGAAAGTAATTTCCCAACTCAAACAATGCAATAGAAATGTCCTTGTTAAGATACCCACGCATTCCAATAGGAAGAAATCATTGTATAAGGACATGGCAATCATGACTTTTCAAACCGGATAACTTGCCGCCCTTAGTGCTCACACACCTAGAGATGTTTGTTGCATATCCATCAGGATACCTAATCGATTTTAAGAACTAACAAAAACCTTGTCTTTCCTTTAGGGACAATGTGTACAATGCAATGGGCTTTTCAAAGGACCCATCCGCGCTCCTGTTTAAGTGCAAATCTTTCCTAATTTTCATATCCTCTAAATCCATACGTGCTTTTTCCGTGTCCTTGTTCTTTCCATCAATGCTCAACAAAGTCCCAATCAAATTATCGCATATGTTCTTCTCTATGTGCATGACATCGAGGTTATGTCGTAACGTGAGTGTCTTCCAATAATGCAATTCAAAAAATATGCTTTTCTTTGTCCAATTCAGGACGGTATTTTCATCCCTTTTTCTTTTTTGGTTGCTTGGATGCTTCCCAAATGGTTTAAATGTTCCTGAATCCAATTGATCTAATATTTGTTCCCTTGCCAACTCAAAAGGTCTTGCTCGATCATCTACCTTACCATTAAAGAGCTTACTTTTTCGCCAAGGATGGTCTTCAGGTAAGTATTGGCGAGCACCAGTGTATCCTATCTTCTTCTTCACCGTTGTGATGATGCATTCTCATTACAATTGGGACAAGCCAAACATCCTTTTGTACTCCACCCTGACAAGTTACCATATGCATGAAAGTCATTAATAATCCACATAACAGTTGCATGCATTCGAAAACTTGCCCCGGTTGAGGCATCATAAGTAACTACGCCATCTTCCCATAACTCCTCCAACTCGTCAATTAATGGCCTCAAGTAAACATCAATATCTCTCCCTGGTGCTTGCGGTCCAGGAATAAGCAATGACATCATGGAAGATGCTTGTTTCATACACTTCCACAGTGGTAGGTTATAAGGCATAACAACCACCGGCCACATACTATATGAGTTGCTCATATTTCCAAAAGGGTTGAAACCATCGGTAGCCAACCCTAACCTCACATTACATGATTCATGGGCAAACACAGTATGTTGCCTATCAAAATCCTTCCATGCCTCACCATCGGCTGAATGCCTTAATATGCCATCATCAACACGTTTTTCTTTATGCCATCTCATATCTCCAACTATTTTTCTCAACATGTATAATCTTTGCAATCTTGGTGTCAACGGGACATATCTCAAAATTTTATGAGGTATCTTCTTACCTTTGCCATCATTCAGTTTGTATCTAGGCTCCTTACAAATCGGACAATTTTCTAAATTTGCACTTTCCTTCCAAAAAAGAACACAATCATACTTACATGCATGAATAGGCACATATCCTAAACCCAAGTCACGTAAAAATTTCTTCGCTTCATAAAGGGTCCATGGAACCTTTTGATCACTTTCTGGTAAAAGGTCTTTCAATACACCCAACAACATGTCAAAAGACTTATTGCTCCACTTGTTTAACACTTTTATATGAAGCATATTAATGACAAACAATAACAAAGTAAACTTCTAACAGCCAGGGTATAATGGACGCTGAGCATCCTCTAACAATTTATCAAAGTTTCGTGCATCCTCTCTTTGCTCATTATCATGCCACTCATCCTCTTCATCATCATCAAAAATATTCGCCGTGCATCTTCAACGTCAAGGCATTCATTGGTTGTCCCTTCATCACCAACACCTTCAATGTCATTGTCATTATTCCACACGAGGTTGATTGACGAAAACAGTTTCCCCATGGTGCACCCAAGTCTTGTATGAAAGCGATATCCCTTTTCGGATCAAATGATATTCCACATCCTTAAAGGTATGATGTTCAAATTTTAGGCAATCCATACATGGACAACGAATTCTATTATCTAGGCCAACATTTGTCATTGCAAATTGGAGAAATGACTTAACCCCTTCTCTATACTCTGAACTCAATCTATTTCTAATTGACATCCAACTTTTGTCCATATTTGGTGACCTACAAAGTGAAGATTATGTTATGTAAATAAACAAAGAACCAATTGACTAAATATGAATTAAATACGAATTTTATTCCTATTTTGGAGGCTAATTTTGTTATAAGGTGAAAAAGTTATTTATACGCTTTAGGCAAGCATAAAAATCTCACATTCCTTCCTATATTATTCAACTATAATAGTTATTGATTCCATTATGGTTGTTTTAGTATTCAATAAGCATAATATTGAATACCGCTGTTGCTGCCAAGAAAAGAAGAGAAATAGATTGAGAACCAACAAGAAGCTGCGGCTGCAGCATGAAGCTGCGGCTGCAGCATGAAGCTGCTGCTACAGCAAGTTGTTGCCACAATGCACAAAGAACCAACATGAAGCTGCTGGTGCCACAATGCTGCCACAAAGAGCAGGACAAAGAGCTGCCACAATGCACAAAGCTGCTACAGATTTTGTAATTTTTTCTTAAGATAACAAACAAAATTTTGACCCATTGAAGGAATACAAAACAAAAGCAAAGGCGTACGTACACAGCTATGAATGCTAACCGACAACTTCTAACAGAGACTTAGACTTCTTCATGCTTCTCAACTTCTCCTCACCAAGTTCTCATCACCAAAAATAAAATTAAAATTCATTACAATTAAAAAAAAAAATAGTTACCAAATTTAATTTTTTAAGAGCATTTTTTTATAGTTACCAAATTTAATTTTTTAAAAGCATTTTTTTCTAACATTTTATATAAAAAATAGAGAATTTATTTTTTTAAGGGATTTTTATTGATAAATCCATTTTGGAGTTGTTATAACCCATTAGGTCCACAAAAAAATATTATAACCTGATTAGTCCCATAAGCTTTTCTTTTTATTCCATAAGGTTCATTTTACTAATTTTATATTTATACGTGGACTATTATGCCCTTATATATATATATATATATATATATATTGTGTTAATACACATAACACGTTGCCTTCTTTTTCGTTGATTCAGTTTTGGTAATTTTTATCTTCATCATCATTCTAATTCAGATGGATACGTTTCTATTTTGCATGCTCGTTCAAAGCCTTTGATGTGCTAAGGTTTCATTGTTGCTGTTGTAGTATGGTTCGGTGATTTTCGAGTGAAGACGACAAATTGGACGGTGTTCGGTTTTCACATTTTCTGGAGTATAACTAGTTCAAATCAGTTGTTTTCGAGTAACAGGACGATTGTAGGATTGCATGATTAAGGTTAGCATATTTTTTATTATGAATACATGTTCTGTTTATGTTTTGATTTGTATGATGGATCAGATGTTTTGTTTTTTTATTGATATGGATCGGATGCTCTGTTATTTGATTGATATGGATCGGATGCTCTGTTTTTTGATTGATGTGGATCGGATGCTCTGTTTGTTCAATTATATGTATTTTACGTGGTCCTGTGGAGGGGAGGTCATTCAGATTATGTGAAGAATGTGGATGTTGTCATTTAACTTTGATGTTTGCGTAATGAGGGTCTATGTGGGTGATATAATTCAGAGTATATGTATCAATGTGAATATGCATATCTTGTTAATATTATGTGAAAAATGTGAATGTTCTCATTTTACTTTAATGTTTGCGTAATGAGGCTCTGTGTGGGTGATATAATTCAGAGTATATGTATCAATGTGAATGTGCACATCTTGTTAATATTATGTGAAGAATGTGGATGTTCTTATTTTACTTTGATGTTTGCTCAATGAGGCTCTATGTGGGTGATATAATTCCGTGTATATGTATCAATGTGAATGTTCACATCTTGTTAATGTGAAGTTATGGAGGGTTGCTTGCATGTTGTGTACTGTCACCTTAATGTGGTGGTGTCATTTTCATATTGTTAAATGTTTTATGTTGTGTAAAGATAGTGGTGATAGTTTTCATTATGGATTTAACACTTGCACTGTACACATAGGCATCTAATTTTGCACAATGTGAATTTTCATATCGTTTTGGATTACTGTTGATTCTTGTATTGTTGTGTTTTTACAGGAAATGGATACCTTTATGATGTTGGTGTGTACATATGGTTGCAGTACAACTGTAATAAATGTTGCCCGCGCATTGTGTTATTCGCGTTTGGTGGAGTGTTTGTGTGAAAAATAGGGTGAGTTGTCTGCTGGTTCTATTTTATTGTTCTGTCGGCTACCTGGCATTAATAAGTGTGATTTGGACAATGAGGAAGAATTTCAGAACATGCTATTGCTTGCTAAATCAATGGAGGTACAACATGTAGAAGTTGTCGTTGAGTTGAAAAGTGATATTGGTCAGTCGAGTAGCTCTGGGTCGCTGCGTGTGGGGGGTGAGGAAGAAATTGATGCACTACGGAAATTTTGCCACCATAAGGAGAAGGTGGTGTTGTCAGCCCCTTGGGCAAATGGTATTACGCATGTAGGACAACGGTTTGTTAGAGGTGCACAAGAATTTCGTGATGTTTTATGTAAGTATGCCATCCAATGTGGGTTTCAGTTTCCGTATGTCAAGAACAAGACAACAAGGGTTATTGTTGTGTGTGTGATGCGTGAGGAGAGAGGCTGCTTGTGGGCTATACATTGTAGAGCACAACAAGCAAATGGTTTTTTCTACATCAAAATTTTTAGTGATGTGCAAAGTTGTGGTACGGATGTCCGAACATCGAAGAATGCGCGAGTTAGTTCTGATTTGGTGTCGAGTACCATATCTGAAATTGTGAGGGACAAGCCGTTGACTCGGCCATGTGAGGTGGTGACTATTTTGAAGAGGGATTATGGGCTAGATGTGAGTTACCACGTGGTATGGTTGGGCGTGGAAAAAGCAAAGGTTGTTATTCATAGAGATCACTCATTATCGTTTGACCAGTTGCGGTGGTATTCAGATGCTGTGATGCGTTACAATCCGGGGAGTTATGTCAATATTGACTATAATGCGAGTAGTTAACAGTTTTGTCGTTTGTTTGTGTCATTCGCTACGTGTATGTCTGGGTTCAATTCTTGTCGACCTTTATTATTCCTAGATGGAACATTCCTCAAAGGAAAATACAAAGGTTACTTCCAGCAACAGCAAAAGATGAAAACAATGGTTAGTACTTTTTTTAGCTGTCTATTCATGTAAATATTCACATTAAGCGGCATAGTGTGGACATATGACAGACGGTTACACAGTATGTTCCACATTTACATTGATGTCAATGTTTACATCAATACAAATTGATGTGAACAACATAATATGAGTGATTGAGAAATTAACAATGTTGTGAACATTCACATTAGTATACACTGATGTGAATGTTCACATCAGTGTCTACTAATGTGAGTTTATCCATTAATGGACATTAATGTGAATGTTCACATCATTGATGTTTACGAACCCAAATCCAAAAACAACAATAGTAACAGGGCAATGTAGATATAAACAGCCACATAACCTGTTTCCTTTATATTGTTTTCTATTCACTTTGGAATATTGTGAATAGTTGTTTAATGGTGTTGTACTGTAGGTCTATTTCCTGTTGCATTTGCGATTGTTGATTCAGATACCACGGCCAATTAGTCGTGGTTCTTGCACGAACTTGGGAAGGTTGTTGATGGTAAGCGCCAGATTACTTTTATTTTGGATCGTAATCTTGGTCTGTTAGAAGCTATGCCAAAGGTGTTCCCATCGACTCACTACGGTTATTACTTACAACACTTGAAGAGCAATTTAAGAGACCGAATGAAAGAAATTGATAACGGATTTAGGGATCACCTAGTTAGTAGTTTGGGTGATTGTGCTTACGAGCCAACTGTGGTAGGGTTTCATGAAAAGCTTGTGAAATTAAAAGAGGAGGGTAAGCAACGAGCACAAAATTTTTTCAAAGACTTGACATCGGAGCACTGGGCAAATTCATACTTTAGGTAATAGTAATTTCCTAATGTATTCCATTTGTCAAGTTTAGAATAGTAGCGATATGAATTTTTAGTTATGTTTTGTGGTAATGTCAAATTTCATATTCAATTTCGAAGAAATTAAATTCCGTATTGTACAATGTTTGTGATGTGCAGCTGCATGCGTTATGGGGAGATGACATCCAATGCGGCGGAGTCATTTAATAATTGGATTAAAGAAGCACGCAATCTTCCTATCACTCAAAAGGTGGACACAATTCGTACGCAGTTGATACGACAAATGTCTGCACGGCATGACCAAGCAAACAAATGGAATGAGCTTATTTGTCTTACATTCGAAACAATGCTTATGGATTCGTTCAACGACAGCAGGTCTTGGCAAGTTAGCAAAGCCAATGAGGATGTGTTTGAAGTTCATTCGATACCATCTGTTACAGTTGATATTGCAAGGCGTACATGTTCTTGCTTCAAATGGCAAATCAACGGACTCCCATGTGACCATGCTGTGATTGCTATTCAGAGGAGCCGCTACAATCTCAATGATTGTGTGGAACATTACTTTCATGTAGAGACATATCGTGCAGCCTATTCGAGTGCTATATTCCCTATACCATCAATGAAAAAGCCGTCTTTTGATCCCACGGACTTCACTATATACCCGCCAACTGTGAAAAGACCACCTGGAAGACCGAAAAAGAATAGAATCTCATCAAGGGGTGAGAAACTGAAGCAAATAAGGTGAGGGAGATGTGATAAGTTGGGAAGCCATAATCGGAAATCATGCAAGGAGCCGATATAGGATGTACATTTTTCATTTCAACATTGTGTTTTACATTGGATTCTTATATTGATTTTCCAAATAAGGTTGTGTTGTGTTGGCAAACATTGTGTTGCAATAAGATTACTTTGTGTTGGCAAGTAGAATAATGGTTTAACAAACTTAGTATTTGATTTGTGTTTTTTCTTTTTCTTTTTGGGTACGAAACTGATATTTTGTTAAAGTTTTAATGATGAATACATGATGTGGATATTCACACTTTCGTAAAAGAATCATATGATGTGAAAAGTCGCACATGGGCTGAACTTTTTTACATTATTGTTGTCAATGTTGACATAAATATAAACTGTAATGTGAACTTTCACATGCATAGAGATTGACATGGTGTGAACATTCACAACTGTTATGAATAAGAACAAATGTGAATATTCACACGTGTATGTCATCCGTAATGATGTCATGTAGACAATATGTACATTCCTGCACAAAATATATGTATTACAGAAAAATCGAGTTCAAAAAATCGCATAAATTATGCTCATCACAACGCAGCAGTATGAATATCATAAGTGAATATGAACATTCACATCAATGGTACAACTGTGAACATTCACATCTGTAAAACAATAGTGCATATGAATATCATAAGTGAATGTTCACATTTGGCAGCGAAGAATAACATTCACAACTGTTATGAATAAGAACAAATGTGAATATTCACACGTGTATGTTATTCGTAATGATGTCATATAGACATTCCTGCAGAAAATATGTGTACTATAGAACAATCGGGTTTAAATAATCGCACAAATTATACTCATCACAACACAATAGTATGAATATCATAAGCGAATATGAACATTCACATCAGTGTTGCACCTGTAAACATTCACATCTGTAAAACATTAGTGCATATGAATATCATAAGTGAATGTTCCCATTTGGCAGAGAAGAATAACATTCACAACTGTTATGAATAAGAATAAATGTAAATATTCACACGCGTATGTGATCCCTAATGATGTCATGTAGACAAAGTATACATTCCTGCACAAAATATGTGCATTATAGAACTATCGAGTTCAAACAATCGTATAAATTACACTCATAACAACACAGCAGTAAGAATATCATAAGTGAATATGAACATTCACATCAGTGGTGCAACTGTGAACATTCACATCTGTAAAACATAACAACACCAAAGGTAGATCAAAATTCACAGGTGGCTTTTTTCCATTAATAGATGTTGTATCACTGTTTTACAATTAGTTGTTGTGTCGAAATGTCAAAGCAATTGATATTAACATTCATATCGAGTGTTGGTTAGTTTGTAGGTGGACACCCCCCGCCTATAGATTTTAATGACACTCTGATTTCTTATGATTCAAAAAACTATGTACTAACAAATCTCGTGGTCCACACCATTCAGAACTAGTGAGGTTGCCCACAATTTCTTCATGGTATATGTGCGCCCGCATGATGTAACATATTGCATGTCCACAGTCCACTCTGTAAATGCAAAATGGTTTTGATTAGCAGTTGACATGTATGTTTGCATAATGGTTATGGAGGATTTGTAAAAAATGTAGTGAGGCTTACGAGTCGTCGCCCTGCCGAGGACAGACATCAACTGATATGATTGGTTGTGACGGGTTTTGGCCTGCTAACTTAGTGCATAACGGTGATGATTTGCCAATAACGCGCACAACGTTCTCAATGTACTTCCTCTGTGTAGGGAATTTCAAATTAAGCACCAATAAACATATGTGTTTATACATTCATTTAACGCATGACAACAAGTCATATTTGTGTACAAAAAGAGCCACTTACAACTTCCTGTGCTTGGTCGATATGCGGGTCATGTATGCCTGTCCTTGGGCGCAATGAGTTGTAATGCCTTCACAAATTGTCTTTAGCATCGTACACAACTATCGACCAGTGGAAGTCATGGCGCAATGGGAATAATAGGTATTTCTCTCCTTAGTAGTTTTTGACATGTGCATCAATGTGTTTACTCATTTTGCGAGGATGGTACTCTCGTATCACTTTCTGTACACATTGGACAAATAATTAATGGACTGTGAAGTTTCACATTCACATTAGAAAAAATGGATTGATAGATTTTACCAAACACATGCTCGTGAAGATGAATGACGCTTCATCTGAAGTTGGGTTGACCACCTCTTGTTCATGTAATAGTTCGGCATATGCATCTATGAGCTGCACAAACATAGGGTCATATTATATTATTTGTGGTGGGTGAACAATGTGTGTCTGTGGCTGTAGGTGTGTGTGTGTGTCTCTGTGTATATGCATGAATAGTGAATCATCTTCGTAATGGCATACATTACTGTGTATCGATTCCTCCTTGATAAGGTTGACAATGTCATCAAAATACACGTGTAGACTTCGAGTCTCCTTTCCACACAAGCAACTTGTGCATTTTAAACAAACCAATGTGAATATTAACATTTCACAGTTTTGAACAAATCAAATAAATAAGCACAGTGTGAATAATGACAATTATGGAATGTGAATGTTGACATTAGGTGTTTGTACAGTCACTTACTCATCGTCTCCACTCTTTTGTAAAGCCTGGACCTTTTGCTTGTCTTATTTGGACATCTCGCTCCAGACTCTGAACTTGTTGGTCAAGGTTAATTTTTTGGGTGCTTCGCTGGTGGGTGTTTGTCCACATCTTCAACCATTTCGACTGTATGGAGCTGTTTTTGGCCAGGTAAGTCTGGGTACTGGAAGTCAGGCAAGTGATGTTCTTTCCGATCCTTTTCCTTTATACGCTTCACCCTAAAAGGTGGGCTGAGATTGTATTGCATTGGGCTAGGGGGTTGTTTCTGTGCCTCAGCCTGTGTGACAATGTGGACTGACTGGTCATCGTGAATGTCCTGAAGAATTGTTTTCTCGCATTCTAAGTCGATGACCAGCTGCGTTAAGCGCTTAATTTCTTCATCTTTCTGCTCCATGCACTTTTTTATTTTGGTATTCATGTTGGGTGGGCTTGACTGGTTGAACAATTTATGTTCAAGATTAGCTATGACTCTTGCCCTTAACTCCCATGAGAATTGAAGGTGTTTGTACTTTGCTTCCCATTGCCTTATGACGCTCCAAGCCTTCCAATTTTCTTTGATAAACACATCAATGAAATCAGGTTGGTTTGTGTTTGCTATGAGAATAGCTCTCTCATCATGTGGGCTGGTAAACAGAATATGAATGTCCGCATTACTGTCCTTTAGCTCAACTCCATCCCCAGAAAATTGGAAGTCGCTGCCATTGTGTTGTTCTTCCTTGATGTCAGATAGGTTGGGAGATGTTGCGGCTGGTTCGTAAATTTCGGCCTCCACCTTCAATGTTGTACGCCTGAACTTTTGTAATTCTGTTGGTGTTGCAAAGAGTTCGCCGGCATTAACCTGAAATGAAAAAGTTATGTTACTTAACGTATATATTTGGGTGGTGTCATAATGTAAATGTTTTGATCAATAGTTGAAGGCCCTACCTTATTAAAACCAATATCAGCCAAAGAGGTGGTTTTCATCTCCTTTTGTAAAGTAGTCAAATCCCACTCGACACAGTGAGGAAATGCATTGGGCTTGTGAGGTTGTAGGATAGTTGTGTGCTCAGACAACCAATACTTCAATAAAACAACAAAGACATATGTTATTTAGCATTTGCATAGTACTGTCAACACATGTGAACATTAATAACAGTGGCACTGTTGTGAACATTCACAGTATTATATCATGAGTGAATATGAACATTCACATCAGTGGTACAGATGTGAACATTCACATCTGTGAAACATAAGTGCATATGGACATTCACATCAGTGGTACAGATGTGAATGTTCACAGTTGGCTTAGATGAACAACACTGAAGGACGTGTGAATGTTATTATTTGACAACATGGGTACTTACCCTCAATAACATGACACAGCCGATGACGTTTGCTAGCTTTTTGTCGTTTTGAGAAATGGAGGATGTCACCGTTGTTCTAATTTAATTGGCCCAATCATATTCTTGCATGCTTTCCAATGGGACCATATGTGCGTAGTAGCCCTATCCTATCGTCTCACCGCTTGTTGAGAAAAAAAAAATTTGGCAAGCATCATGTAGACTAGTCGGGGCGACTTCTTCGTTGTTATCTTTCTTTTTGCCTTTCAATGCCTCAGTCAAAAGGGTGCGTATCCATTTTGAAGTCAACCGGCTGACATTTTTGCACCTTTTGTTTATAATGCCAGTCTTTGATTTCGCACCATATGATATGTCCATCGGCTTGATGCCACAGTCCACACCAAAAATCAACTTGATGTCGTTGTCGTGTATGTTCATCTTCTTCTCCCCAATGTAGAAGGCATCTTTTGAAGCTTTGTACATTTGTAGAACATACACAACATCATCGTACTTCATGCATTTGTCAAGGTCGATCTCATTGTTTCTCGATGCATCTAACAAATGCCAAAAAGGTGTTTGTTGCAGGCAGCCAAGCTGTGCTTGTGTGAATTTGGTGCTTTTCATTAATTTCACCAGTCCGGTCATGTTAGATCTGTAGTTCGCACGCCGCCTGTCAACATTGCTGCTAGTATTTGCTTGTGGACTTTCATCCTTGACATGGTACTCGTCTCTTTTTTTCTTTAAGGTTTTCTTCTGTGCAAGATTTGCAAAATGGAACATTTAAAAAAAAATTAAGTCAAGGCTCACGTGATTAGCATAGTGGAACAGATGTGAACATTCACAGCATCGCCACTGATGTGCATGTTCACAGTTGTGTGCATGGGTGTGAATGACCACAGTTCGTGTATGGATGTGAATATCCACATCTGTACATGGATTTGTATGTTGACTATGTCAACACAAACACAATGTACATATTGTGTGAGTGTAAAAATCAATGTATTTTTATACAACCATGAACAACATTCAAGAACATGTGGATGTTAATACAAACATATAAAAGGATGTTGTGAAAATTTACAGTCCTAATTTGTATGGCAATGCACATTCTTACTACAATCATGCAATGCCAATCTTATAAAACAACCTCAAAATTGAAATACAATTTGAAACATAGGATAACAAAAGTGATATATTTCCTCTAAACACACTGGTTAATATTCACAAAGTGTCTAATTAATTTACACATGTAATGAATGTTCACAACATAATTATGAATCACAACAACATCTAACACAAAGAACTTTAAATGTGAATGTTCACTACGGTTAATAACAACAATTTGATAGAGGGGGGGAAGGATAGTGTCAATATTTGCAGGGACTGTATTTCATGCCACTTTCATGTAAAATAATCAAGAATTGAAGGTTCAACTTATTGGATCACCATTAACAATCAACAATACCAACAAGGCAAACATTCACAAAAGGGGAAAAAAATCTACAATATTACAAAATAATTATTGGCCAAACATTTTCAATCCATTTGAATGTTCACAGCATTGAACAACAACACCAATAATATATGGAATAATTTGATTATCCAAACATTTTCAATCAATGTGAATGTTCACTGCTTTCAACAACAACAACAACAGAATTGACCAAACATTTTCAATCCATGTGATTGTTAACAGCATTGAACAACAACACCAATAATATTTGGAATAATTTGATTATCCAAACATTTTCAATCAATGTGACAGCTTTCAACAACAACAACAACAACAACAACAACAACAGAAACAATTTGGTTTGGCTAACATCGTTCCAAACCATTTGAATGTTCACAGTTGTGAACACAACATAATGGCAACTGTAATGTTTTTGACTGAAAAAATCAATATAATTAGGGATTACGATTGAGGGGTTCAAATTAAAGGTTAGGGTATGAACAATATGGACTCCTATATATTGTATGAATAGAAACAGGGGATATTTGTGAAAGTTCACAATGTTGTTTGTTGAAAAAGAGATTTAGGGTTTAAATACACGAATGAGTAGAATGCTTACATTTTTTGCCCATTTCGACGGTTGCGTTGTCACAAATAGTCGTCGAAGGTGATTTTGACGAAAATAGACCTTACGGATGTTCAACAATGGTGATTCCACGATTTCGGCGACTGGCGGCGTAGGGACGACGAAGAAGATGATGAGACGATGCAACGGTGGAACAAAGACAATCTTCTGGGCGTTGAGACGATATGGAATACGGATTTGGATTTCTGGAATGGTAGAGATACTGTGCGTGATTTCCTGCGCAAGAATAGAGGGGAAGAGAGACGATTATTAGATTCAAAGACACAGGCGCGTGTTTGTTGGAGGCTTTTTTTGGTCTTTTGGTATGAAATGGACCTAATGGAATATTATAAAACACTATGGGTCTTATGGAATAACACTCTTAGATAATGGATTTACTGAAAAAACACCCTTGTTATAAACACAATTCTTATTTATTT
Organism: Camellia sinensis; assembly: GCF_055761805.1. Classification (NCBI taxonomy): domain Eukaryota; kingdom Viridiplantae; phylum Streptophyta; class Magnoliopsida; order Ericales; family Theaceae; genus Camellia; species Camellia sinensis. The sequence continues at coordinate 94,287,071 of NC_138965.1, forward strand.
TTTCAAAAACAAACACAATAAAATAAAATAAAATAAAATTATGATTATTAAATCGACTTAAATTTTAAACTATCAAAATGAGAGTAATGATAGTCTCATGAACCTGCACAATTCTCTCAAATTCAAATCTTACTTATGCTTGACAATAATAGAGAAATACAAGTGCACACAAAGGAAGACAACGGACACTAATGTATGGATATTAGTCTATCTATATATATTTGAAAAACTAATAGTAAAGTTGCTTCCACGCGTTGACATAGTTCAAGAATCCGAAAAATGTTTTCCGCAGCTAAAATGATCTGAGAAATATACAATGAAAGAGGCTCAATTGCAAGTAGATAAATTTGAACAATTGACCCTCGAGTGAAATACAAAAGTTTTAGTTAAATGTTGCCTGGCAAGTTGACACATGAATGGATAAAATAAAATAAAAATTAAAAATGGCAATATCATTTTATGTCCAGTTAATTTTTTCTACATATACACGTCAATAAGTTTAACATGTGTCACAATTGTCAATTTTAACATCCAACTTGAACAAAAACATCAAATTAAAACTGTAGAAAATTTAATGTATAAAGAGAAATAGAGAATTGTATTATTGATTGATATAGATGTTATGGTTACAATGATTCCTATATATAGGAGATGGTGAGTGTGTAGTAGGTGAGGAGTAGGTGAAGTGGAGGTGGTAGTGGTGTAGTGGGTTAGGTTTAGTGGAGTAGGTGAGGTGGTAGTGGTGTAGTGGGTTAGGTTTAGTGGAGTAGGTTTAAGTGGGTGAAGGTTTAGTGGAGTAGGTGAGATGGTAGTGGTGTAGTGGGTTAGGTTTAGTGGAGTAGGTTTAAGTGGGTGAAGTAGGTGGAGAGTAGGTGAATTTTAACAGCCCCCCGCAAACTCAAGGGGGATAGGAACTAACCAACTTGAGTTTGGAGAGAGTAACAAAACAAGAAAATACATAAAAATAAAAGAGGATAAGAGACACTGTATGGTCGTGTCAGACCATTGGTGAAGACACTGGATGGTGGTGTCATAACGTTGTAGAGGACACTGTATGGGGGTGTCATAACGGTGTAGAGGACACTGGATGGCGGTGTCAGACCGATGTAGAAGACAGTTTATGGGGTCATGTCGGACCGTTGTAGCAGACAATGTTGTGACAGTTGTTGTGACAGTTTACGGAGTCTTGCTGGACCCTTGTAGAAACTAACCGGAATCAATGTCGGGACAGTTTACAGAGTCTTGTCGGACCCATAAAGGAGCTAACCGGAATCAATGTCGGGACAGTTTACAGAGTCTTGTCGGACCCTTATAAAGTCGCACCCTCAAAAGGTGTGCCCAATCTTTCAAAAGGCGTGCCATCAAAAGGCGTGCCCAATCCATAAAAAGGCGTGCCATCAAAAGGCGTGCCCATGTTTTCAAAAGGCGTGCCATCAAAAGGCGTGCCCAATCCATAAAAAGGCGTGCCATCAAAAGGTGCGCCAGACACGCGGCGATGCACGTGATCGACAGAACGCGTGTCGGCCTCTTTGTCATGGTCTTTATAAACCTAAGCGGAGGCTGAGGCTTGGAAGCAGAGACAAAAACCTGCTAGAAAAACTCTGAAAAACTCTTCGTTTTCTGAGAGAGATTTCTGAGAGAGATACTCTGTAACACTCTGTTTTCTGAGAGAGATTTCTGAGAGAGATACTCTGTAACACTCTGTTGTCTGAGAGAGATTTCTGAGAGAGATACTCTGTAACACTCTGTTTTCTGAGAGAGATTTCTGAGAGAGACACTCTGTACCACTCTGTTGTCCAGAAAATGGCTTCGTCTTCCCGTGGTCTGCTCACTCTCTTTCCAGACCTTAACGAGTCAACAAGAGAGATAACTGGTGCGGGGGCCAGTGAACCTCAACCAAGCGCCCCAGGGTTTGTTCCGTTGAACTTTCCTATGCGGTCTGTGGAGCAAAAAATGGCAGTGCAAACTGACATTGAAGCCAATCAGTATACTTTGAAGTCCTGTGTGGAGACGATGACGGCAGTCACAAACTTGTCGCACCGGCTGCAGAGTAGGACAAATGAGGTGCAGCATTTAAACGGCCAATTGGCTCTGCTCCAGCGCATGTATAAGGATGCGCGAGCAGAGATAAGTGTGCTGAAGGCGGAAAACAAGGAGCTGAAGCGGAAGGCTACCGTGATGTTCCGATTTGGAGGTCCACCATATGCTGTAGTGGAGGAGCAGGGTGGAGTGAACGTGCTCGGTGGAGTGGGTAGTATGGAGGCAGCGCCGGTAAGGGACACCCAAGAGAAAAGCAAGAAGAAGAGACCTGCAGCAGAGTAGAGAAGAAAAATCCCACTGTGGGTGCGGGTGTGTTGTGGTGGTTTGTTTGTTTGTTGGTTGTTTTTTTTTTTTTTTTTTTTTTGTGTGTGTGTAAAATTGTGATCGGGGTTGATCCCTGAGATAAATAAAATATGATTTGGTGTGCAAAGCTATATGGTATGAAGGGAATTGGAAAAAGATTAAAAAGAATGTGAAAGAAAAATAAAGAAAAAATAATAAAAATATATTTGAAATCAAAAAATGAAAGATGGAGGAAATAAGGAAAGTGGTTTGGAGAAAATAAATAAAAATAAAAATAATGGAGTTGGAAATCAAACGGAGGAGAGATGAAGATTTTTTTTTTTTTTTTTTTTTAATATAATATAATAAAAAAGGGATATATATATATATATATATATATAATAAAGAAAGTGGGGAACAAGAGTGTAAAGAAAAGAAAAAGTATAGGTTGCATCGTGGGTCACATGGGTGAGTAAAAGAAAACAATAAAGAAATGAGTGGGTGCCCCCCATGTGCAAGGATAGTGCTGGCACTTCAATAGGTTGTACAGCCTGCTGAGCATCAGCTTTGACAGGAGCTGCCTTTGGACCTTTTCTCTAATAAATGCGTCAAACTGTTGCTGTTGGTGTTATCAAGAATGTGGAGAAGAGGAGGCTTGTCTGATGGCCTCTTGGGCTGTGTAATCATATCGAGGTTCGTGGACCATGTTGTCACCCTCAAAACCAGAGATGGGGACAAAAGGAATTTTGTCAGGGTTGTAACCAACCTTCTTCAGATAGGAAGAGACTTCATGCACAATTTCATCATACCTTGCTTTTGAGTACTTAGGAGTGGTAGCATCCATCTTGTTACAGCAGCAAATCATCTGCCTCACTCCAAGAGTAAAAGGAAGGAGAGCATGTTCACGGAAGAACTTGGGCTCCTTCTCAATCTCCTTGCCAGATCGACGATCAATCTCAGCAAACTTGACAGCAATGTGGGAGGTGTGGCAGTCAAGAACTGGAGCATACCCATTACCAATCTAACCCGGGTGATTCATAATAATAACCTGGGAGGTGAAATTTGCAGCTTCCTTGGCTGGATCATCCTTTGAGTTGGATGCAACAAAACCACGCTTGAGATCCTTCACTGCAACATTGTAGATGAAGACGATCGAGACGGTGGTGTATGGGAGGACAACAGTGAGAGGAGAGGCAGTGGTGGTGGACTCGAAGAAATTTCAAGGTATGTGTAGAAAATTCTAGCAGATTAGGTTGAGGTCCGGCGGGCGGCCAGGGCGAGGTTGCCGCCCGCCGGTGAAGCGAAAAATACTAAGTGCTTAACCTTGCTCTGATACCATGTAGAAAATTTAATGTATAAAGAGAAATAGGGAATTGTATTATTGATTGATATAGATGTTATGGTTACAATGATTCCTATATATAGGAGAGGGTGAGTGTGTAGTAGGTGAGGAGTAGGTGAAGTGGAGGTGGTAGTGGTGTAGTGGGTTAGGTTTAGTGGAGTAGGTGAGGTGGTAGTGGTGTAGTGGGTTAGGTTTAGTGGAGTAGGTTTAAGTGGGTGAAGGTTTAGTGGAGTAGGTGAGATGGTAGTGGTGTAGTGGGTTAGGTTTAGTGGAGTAGGTTTAAGTGGGTGAAGTAGGTGGAGAGTAGGTGAATTTTAACAAAAACTAAAATTAAAGTGCAAGGACTATAAATGTTCAATTTGAAATAATAGAAATCAAATAAAATTTAGATCAAACTACAATGGTTAAAACCATAATTTACCCAACAACCCACCAATCCTACCTAAATGAAAAGGAGTTTTTGAGTATAGTAATTGCAGATGATCAAAGGAGTTCTTTTTTTCTTTAATACATTACCAAACAAACACTATCAGCAAATCTGAAGGCATAACACAAAGATTACCCCATTAACAATCACAGTTCCAATCAAATAACATCAAATTGAACCCTTTAACATCAAATAACATCAAATTCAACCCTAAAAATAGAAATGAGGGTAGTGAGTAAATGGTTGTATCATAGAGGGGGAAAATAAATCTGATAGACAGTGGGCGATGGAAGAGGCAGCAAAACAGGACTGATTAGAGGGGTCTAAAAAAAAAAGCGTTGTATTTTGAGAGAGAGAAAGAGAGACAGACTGACTGACTGACCGAGCAAGTACAATGGCTGAGCCGAATATGAAGAGGCAACAAAACAGGGGATGAAGTGAACGGAGATGGTGGCTAGGGTTTCGATGAACCGATTGGAAGTGTAGAGAGTGAGGAGTTATAGGATAGTAACCAATCTGACATGGGGAGTTGAAGGAGGGCAACGATGAAAAAGGAAGGTCAATCGATAATATATATATACATGAAAAGAGAGAGAGATAGACTGACCTGGTGGAGGCGAAGATGAAGAGCAGCAAAAACAGGGACGAAGTGAGGAGATGGTGGCTAGGGTTTGATGAACCGATCGGAAGTGTAGAGAGTGATAGAGAGGAAATGTGTTTTTGATTAAGGAAAGAGGGCAACAATGAAGGAAGCTGAAGGCTAAGGTGTTTTTGATTTCAGAATTTCAAAACTATTTTTAGTTTTGTTATACACAGTATTCCTTTTTCCTTTTTGTGACCACAATCTACTGGTCACCAAAAGGCTTAACGTCCCACCTTTTTTTTTCGCTCCCCCGCCATTACTTTCTACAATCACATTTTGTATTTGGTTGCAAATACTTACCTATTAGCTACCAAAAAAATGTTGGTCGCGAAACACACAATCATCGGTGACCAAAATAAATGTTGGTCGCAGATTAGTATACTTTTTGCAATCACCTCAAAAAAGGTGATCGCCAAAGGTGTTTTTTCTTGTAGTGAAAATTTTGATGAGGCACTTGGAGGGCCGAAATTAGAGAGCTTTATTTTGGTGGAGAGCCAAAGAATCTGAGAGTACTTTAAAAATTAATAATAAAATATTAGAGAGCTATGAAATTGGAGAACTCTTTAAAAATAATAATAAAAAAATATTGGAGAGGTATGAAATTGGAGTGCTCTAAAAATAATAATAAAATATTAGAGGGTTATAAACTGGGGAGCTCTATGAATAATAAGAGAGCTATGAAATTGGAGAGCTCAAAGAATACTAGGAGAGCTGTGCCTTGGAGAGCTCTAGAAATAATAATAAAATATTAGAGAGCTATAAATTGAAGAGCTTCAAGAATAATAAGAGAGCTATGAAATTGGAGAGCTATGAAAATACTAGGAGAGCTGTGACTTTAGAGCGCTCTAACAATAATAATAAAATATTGGAGAGTTTTAAAATTGGAAAACTCTAATAATAATAATAATAATAATAATAATAATAATAATAATAATTGGAGAGCTATGAGTTGGAGAGCTCTAAGAATAATAACAGAGCTATGAAATTGGAGAGTTATGAAAATACTAGGAGAGCTGTGACCTTAGAGAGCTCTAACAATAATAATATAATATTAAAGAGTTACAAAATTGGAGCTCTAAAAATAATAAAAAAATATTGGAGGGCTATGAGTTGGAGAGCTCTAAGAATAATAAGAGAGCTATGAAAATAATAGGAGAGTTGTGACCTTAGAGAGCTCTAACAATAACAATAAAATATTAGAGAGTTATAAAATTGAAGAGCTCTGAAAAGTAATAATAGAATATTGGAGAACTATAAAATTGGAGAGCTTTAAAAATTAATAATAAAATATTAGAGAGCAATGAAATTGGAAAACTCTTCAAAAATAACAATATATTGGAGAGGTATGAAATTGGAGAACTCTAAAAATAATAATAAAATATTAGGGGGTTATAAATTGGGGAGCTCTACAAATAATAAGAGAGCTATGAAATTGGAGAGCTCTAAGAATACTAGGAGAGCTGTGACTTGGAGCTCTAGAAATAATGATAAAATATTGGAGAGCTATGAAATTGGAGAACTCCAAGAATAATAATAAAATAATAGAGAATTAGGAAATTGGAGAGCTCTAAGGATTAATAGTAAAATATTGGAGAGCTATCACCATGTGAACTCACTTCGGACACTTGCAAGTTTTAAAAGAAAATTGGGAGCCAACTCTATTAAAGAGGAGCTCTATGTGAGAGAGCTATGAAATTGAAGAACTCTAAGAATTAATAATAAAATATTGGAGAGCTATGAAATTGGAGGGCTCTAAAAATAATAACAAAATATTAGAGAGTCATGAAATTCGAGAGCTCTAAGAATAATAACTATGAAATTGGAGAGTTACAAGAATAATAATAAAATATTAGAGAGCTCTAAGAATAATAATAAAGTATTAGAGAGCTATGAAATTAGAGAGCTCTAAGGATTAATAGTAAAATATTGGAGAGCTATCACCATACGAACTCCAGCTCTTTTGCTGACTTCAGACGCTTAGCAAGTTTTATAAAAAAAACTGGGACAGTTATGAAATTGAAGTGCCCTAAGAATTAATAATAAAATATTGGAGAGCTATGAAATTGGAGAGCTCTAAAAATAATAATAAAATATTAGAGAGTTATGAAATTGGAGATCTCTAAGAATAATGATAAAATATTGGAGAGCTATGAAATTAGAGAGTTCTAAGAATAATAATAAAATATTGGAGAGCTATAAAATTGGAGAGCTGTAAAAATATTAGAGAGCTATGAAATTGGAGAGTTCTAAGAATAATAATAAAATATTACAGAGCTGTAACCATGTGAACTCCAGCTAATTCGGACACTTCGCAAGTTTTATGGGAAAATTGGGTGCCAACTCTAGAGCTCTACTTTGTGGCAGAGCTATGAAATTGAAGAGCTCTAAGAATTAATAATAAAATATTGGAGAGCTATGAAATTGGAGAGCTCTAAGAATTAATAATAAAATATTGGCGAGTTATGAAATTGAAAAGCTCTTAAAAATAATAATAAAATATTAGAGAGCTCTGCCATTGGAGAGCTCTCACATGTGGTCTGTCGCCACATGTGGTCTGTCACCCAAGCTCTACTAGAGAGAGCTCTTCTTTGTCGACCTCTAATATCTTGGAGAGCCACAATTGGAGAGCTCTAAAAATAAATGATAATATATTTGGAGCTATCATCATGTAGAGAGCCAAAAAATAATAATATATTTAGAACTATACACATTGGTGAGCCAAGAGATTGGAGAGCTCTACTTTGGCAAGCCAAGAATTAGGTGCCAGCTGGAGTTCTTCATTGGTAATCTTGGAGAGCCATGAAATTAGAGAGCTCTACTTTGAGAGCCAAGGAATTGGAGAACTCTACCTTTCTACTTCACCGTTTTGGAGACTCAACCAAATTTTGATGAGAAAATTAGGAGCCAGCTTTACTAAGAAGAGCTCTACTTGGTTGGCCTCCGCCATCGTGGAGAGCCAACAAATTTGAGAGCTCTACTTTGTTGGAGAGCTAGGAATTAAGAGCCAACTCTTCCAAGGAGAGCTCTACTTCATTGGTCTCCTCTGGAGAGCTAGGAAATTGGTGAGCCCAAAACTTAATAAAAGTATATTTGGAGCTATCACCACATGGGCTCCACTTTTTGTTGGTTTCACTGCTTTGGGGACTTAGTCATATTTGATGATGAGAAAATTAGGAGCAAGCTCTACTGAGGAGAACTCTACTTCATTGGTCTCCGCCATCTTGGAGAGCCAAGAAATTAGAGAGCTCTATTTCATCGGAGACTTTGCTGAAAAAATTTGATGGGCCTGAAAAATTGATAAAAATGTATTGGAGATAATTGTACCAAGGCGAGCTTTACCACCTTAGAGTTGGCTCTACCTAGTAGAGCTATATTTACCAGCTAGCTCTACCAATGAGAGCTGGACCATTACATGGGCTCTACTTTTGTTGGCTCTACTCCTTTGGAAACTTAGCCAAAAATTGATGAAAATATTTGGAGCTAGCTCTATCAAAGAGAGCTGAGCTCTACTTCATTGGGCTCTCCAACCAGTGGGTTCTTCTTCAAGAAAGATAGGTGTTACTGAGCATGGCATGGTGCGTTTCAGGAACTCTATCTTGGTTAATTCTTCTAAGAACTCTACCTTAGAAGTCAAGGTAGCGAAGGCACCTGGGTGTCAATTGTTGGAGCGAGGAGCGAGGAGCATGCTCTATCCTTATTGTGTCGAATTCGTCTGTTAGCTTGCAGACGATGGTTTTATATGAAGCCAAGAGGGCTCTTTGATAGAATAGCCTCCATTGGTCTGCTTGACCACTAGATTAGAGTCGCCTTTCATACATAGGAGACTTACTCCTAGATGGAGTGCTGCCATAAGCCCCAATATCGGGGCTTCATACTCTGCCTCGTTATTGGGGCATCTAAACTTTAGTTTGTATGACAAATTGACTTAAGTTTTATTTGGAGGACTATTCCAACTCCTCCTCCTTTGGAAGTAGATGATTCGTCGAAGCTCAAGCTCCATTCTCCTTCGGTATTCACTTCAGCAGCTTAGAATTCATCACTTCGAAGTTCATTTGAGGGCGGCTCATGTTTCCGCCTAGTAAATGAGCCAGGAGGTCAGCCAAAGCTTGGCTCGTGATGGCCTTAGGGGCTTCGCAAATGATATCATATTCTACCCACGAGAGAAGCCAATGAGCCAGCATATCGAAGAGGCCCGGTCTTGTAAGCTGTGAGCATCCCTTCGATACACATTGACGTTTTGTTGGAGAGATGTGAGCATCCCTTTGAATGGAAGAACACATTCAAGCCAATGTCTACTAGTTTTTTCTCTGAAGCGGCGAACATAAACCAAGATATCTTCTCCTTGTCGCCGTGTCTCTCTTATGAGGTGGAGAGTAGTTAATTTTTCTTCGACATAAAAGAACTTAATATAAAACTTCTTCACCAAGTCTTCCCACGAAGATGGAACCAACGGCGACGTTGGCATACCAAGAAAATGCTTGGTCTGTGAGGGATTTGGTGAACTCTCTCATGCAGAGCTCGGTCTGTGAGGGATTTGGAGAACTCTCTCATGCAAAGATTTCAATCTTCTTGGTGAGCACCAAAAGCATCAAGAAAGCACGAAACGTGCTCCCTAGCATTCCCCTTTCGTCCGTCAAAACAGACAAACTTGGGTGCAGTATACCCTACCAAATATGGGAGACTTGCAATGTGAATAAGTTAAGGATGACGGAGGTCCAGTTCTAGAGAAGCAAGGATGTGACCTTTGTTTGTCTGAAGTAGACTGTATATGTGTTCTTTCACCACGTCCAATGTCAATGGTTGGGCTGAAGGAGTCTGGTCTCGCAGAAGAATCGGAGAGTAAGATGAATCCACTGCGGTGGGAGTTCCACCGACCGAACCAACTTGTGGTGGAGGTACTTGGCTTGGAGCCGATGGAGGGAGCGGGGCGACTGTTTGTCCTCCCGCTTGGTTTTGCAAGTTGTTTTGTGTAGTGGGGTTAGCCTCTAAGCCATTTTGAGCTGATGGTTGAACGCCATTCTATGATGAAGAACGAGGGTTAGATGATGATGGAAGTGTAGATGCCCTTTGTAAGGCTAGTAGGGCGTCCATCAAGGGTTGCAAGTTTTGTTGGTGACACTCTTAGTCAATACACGTAGCTGCTCCGCTATGGCCAGTTGAGAGGATTGTTCCTCCGGAAAGCCGTTGGGGTTGTGTTCTGAGGTCTCCACCAAAGTCTCCCTACCGCCACCTTAGGATGTCGATGTGCCGGTTCCGAAGTTCTTTTTGGGTGCCATGTGAAGTGAGCACCACTCTTCCCCAGTGGTGTATATTGTGGGAAACGGAGATTAGAGGCGATGGGTCATTGACCTCTGGGAAGATGGTGGACACTTCAATGGCCTGAGATCACCGGAGGTGGAAAAGGAGAAGACCAAGGTAGGCTTAGAAAGGAAAGGGGCGGCAATGAGAGACCTTGAACACTTGTTATGTGATTCTTGTTGCTCTTGTTGTGTCATTGTAGTTGCACTTATGATGTGGTTATATAGACTTCAAGGGTGTGTTTGATTAGGGGAATTAGGAGGGGGGACTATCCACTATTTGGATTGTAATCCAAATAGTGCACCTTATCCGTCGTTTGATTTTTTTTTAGTCCGGCGGACTCCATGTCCGGCCGGACTCCATGTCCCCCATATGAGGGACTATCCTGTCCTGGGGGGGGTGGGACAGAAAGTGGGGGACTAATCACTGTTTGGATTATATGCGAAAATGACCATTTTGACCCTCTACTATTTAATTATGTATTATATTTAATAAAATTTAATAAAATTTAAATGTCTCAATTTAAAAATAAAATAATTTTATTTAACTTTTTATTAATGTTTTATTTATTTAATTTTTTAAAATAATTTTTTATAGATATTTTATTGATGTTTTATTTTAAAATTTTGTTTATGTTTTATTTAATTTCATTGTTTAAATTTAATAGATGTTTTAATAGATGTTTTATTTAAACAATTAAATGTTTAATTTCAACAATAAATAATTTCATTTATTTAAATTATGTTTTATTTAAACATTTAAACATTTGTACATCAACATGTTTATTAAATTATTTCAACATCTGTACATCAACATGTATATTTATTTAACATCTATTAAATTATGTTTTAATACGTCAACATTTGATTACATCTACATTTGTTAATTGTTAATTACATCAACATTTGTTAATTGTTTAAACATAATCTATACATCAACATTTATTTAATTGTTAATTGTTAATTGTTTAAACATAATCTGTACATCAAAATAATTTCAATGTTAATTGTTTAAATAAAAATTTAAACATTTAACCATTAATATGTTTAATTTCAACAATAAATTTTTATTTGTTTAAATAAAAATAATCTATACTAGTCAAATTTTTTTATCAATATTAGTATGTTTAAATATCTTTAAACAAAATTTAACCATTAGTATGTTTAATGTTTACTAAAAATAATTAAAATATTAAAGATATGTTTAATATTGCTATTACATAGTAAACAATTGAAAAAGGGTAAAATAGTCTTTTGTTCATTTATCTTATCCAGTCCGTCCAACCAAACGTTGGATTCACTGAAAATAGTCCTATCCAGACATCTAATCCCATGAAAAAACAAACACAGGATACATATCCAATCCGACCAAATAGTCCGGGGGATTCACAGTCCCAGGATTCAAGTCCGATGGATTCTAATCCCTCCTTTTCCAGTCCGTCCAATCAAACACACCCCAAGAGTATTGGAGCCCAAGCAACCTCAAGACAGGTAACGAGTTCTTCTCAACTCGATAGGAGGGTGATATTAGCCCTACTAGTTGTGTCCTATGATTCAGGTTCTTGGAAAGGTTGCATCATAAGAGCTGCAGCTGTAGGTATGATATCTTGAGAAGCGTATCATATGTGCATCAGATGTAAATATAAGATCAACGTCCCTTTCTCTAAGCCAGGTCAAAGGGGGAGCTGTCACTGCAGGGAGACAGCTACACGACCTTGACGATCCCAAGGTCTTAGCCTCCAATCGACAATCCTCCAATGATCCCAAGCGGGAGTGCCTAGGTCCTGCTCCTAACCTAGGCAACCAAGAGGGTGAGTGCATGGGTGTGCCAAGGGCTCACCTTGAGCAGCCAAGTAAACATAGGTGAACCAAACATAGATGAGCCAAGAGTCCAACTATGTTGCTATGGAGTTGGGGTGAGTGGGTAGAGAATGTATTTCTTGAATTATGAAGGGACATGGAGAGCTTTAGGTGAGCTAGCTCTATCAAAGTGAGTTGTGGCCTTGTTTTCATACTGGGTGGTGTGCATGCCTCACTTAGGCTAGGCATACAACCTCAACTCATCGTGGTGCCTCAGGGGTCTGCCACATGGATGTGATGGTGATAACGTGACGCCCGTAGGGCTCGCCACATGCCAAGCATAATATAGATACCCACAAGAAGTATGGGTCATTCTCTATTGACTAAAGAAAACATCATTTGGGTAATTGTGAGTTTCATCTTCATCTTTATTTCAATCAGATTGGAATAAAATCAAACCCATACCCAAGTTTCGATAGTTGATAGCATTTTTTTAAATGAATACAGATCTGAGTTTGCCTATAAATATAGATATTATATCTTGAGAGAGAGAGTTGTGAGGAGAAAAGGATGGAGAGAGGGCCTACAATATAGAAGCAACAGCAGAAGGAGAGTAGCGAAGACAAATCCAGATCTTAACTTGTTTCATCTTAGCCGGAGAAGTCCTGTCGCCATCGCCAACGGACTCACAAATGGTGACGTTAGATCTAGCATATTGCAGCCTATAGGTAAACCATTTAATCGGATCGGATAAATAATTGGATCAGATCGGATTTATCTGAATCTGTTTCGTTTAAATTCAAATTATGTGGATTCGGATTAAGCAAGTAATCGAATTCAGATTTACATAAATGGATCGAATTCCATTCCGTCGCAAATACTTCTGTGTTGTTTACCCCTTTTCTAGTAGTGAATGAACAATTAAAAGGAAAACTAACCATTAAATTGCACATAAAAAAATAGTATTTAATTGAATAAGTAAAATCCACATTGTAATGAGAAGCAAAACATACCTTATTTTCTTTTTTCCGACTCCACACATGCCATCAAAACTTCCATGTAAGCCTGTTTTTTTACAATGAAAGACATGAAAGCATTTTACTCGTTTCCAAACTTTAGAAACTACTAAGAAAATAAAACACCAACACTTCTAGAATCTTGTGTTCATAAATATATGCTAATAACAAAATAAAGGGAAAAAACAGTAAATCAAATAATGAACCTAAATCTAGACCAAGATGAATTGAAGAACACAATGCATGCCCCTAAGGAGTAATGACAATGAAGTAGAACCATTACCTGAAGATTGAGGGGGCATATCTCTCAGCCCTTTGAGTCCCAACCCTTTAAAATGATCAAACCAATGTAATGAACAATGAATTCACAGGTAACTCAACTGCTCTAGTCTGTGTTTAAACAAGAACTCCCAAGTCAGACCAACCTACCACCATTCAACCACTTATCAGTCAAAAATTAAAACACAGCAACATATAAAAAAAAAGTTTCATCAATCCATAAATTATGTTTTACAGGAATTTCATCTCAGATCTGTTTATATCCATGAAAAGCATTTTAAAATGGAATTAATTTTGTAATTTCTCATCTCAGGTCTATTAGTTTCGATGAAAAGTATTTTGATAGAAAATTAACTTTCTAATTTGGAAGAACCAAAATCGCATTGATAAAGTTCTAGATTGTCAAATATCCTTCCTTTTATTGGGAATTTTTTTTTGAACTAATCAGGTAAAAATATATTTCCATCATTTTGCCAACAAAAAATAATGAGGTACACCAGATAAGCTTAATTTAAACATATTTTTATCCCACAGACTCAACACATGGGGTAAAGGATCTCAATCTATAAAGTGATAGCAAATAATTAAGTACTTAAAACAAATTGTAAATAAGATTCTTTGTTTAGTGGTTAAAACCTTAGCATACTAACCTTCAAGTTATGGATTCAAGTATAAGGACAGCCATTTTGTGCATTTATGCCAAAGGTTCAATATATACCCAATCTAACTCCTCCCAAACACCTATTAATGGGTAATTTGTTGGTGTAATTGTATTTATTTATTTTTTTTTTTTTTTTTTTTTTTTTGGGGGGGGGGGGGGGGGGGGGGGGGGGAAGACAAGATTCTTACAGAATATGAATGAACTAACATAACCAACAATTGAAAGGGACTTCCTCTCACTCAGACCGCAACTCTCCAACATCTACCTTTCACACCCTCTCCCTCTTATAATAAATTACATCATTTTAAATTGCAATATCATGTATCCTAGAACAATTGCATTTAGGGTGGAAAAAAAATGCAACATCCAATAATATGAACAGTTAGTAAAACTATGAATCTTTTATTTTCTTAGCAAACCCCTAGGAACTTGATCCACTTGTTTTACGGCTGGTTTGCTTTTTTCATCAATGTTTATGAAAATTTTAGTGATGATATGCTAATAATGTTGAATTATCTAATAGTTTTTAAAATGAGGATGGTAGGCAAAAATTTCAAAAACAATTCTCCAAACAAATTTTTTGTATCAATTTCCAATTTTTTCTATTTTCAGCAAGTCAATAGATTTCAAAAACCAAACAATTTCAAAAAAATAGTATGATTTTTTAGTGATGCAAATGATAAGGATATAAAGAAGTCTAAAAAGCACATACACACAACATGTGACCTGAATACATCGATCTTCAAAAAATGTAAGACACAACACAACTGGGGACATTACCAAAGAAAAATATTTTCATATATTTTGATATGTCATATATATATATATATATATGAATATTTTATTCAAATATAATAAAAAGTGCAACATAACACATTAAAAATCAAAAAAGTATATATTTTATGTCTTAAAAAAATGTCATTCAAAGAACAACTACATACCACCAAAAAGTGATCCATAAATTAAACCAAGGTATTAAACTACAATTACAATATATCAACCATCGTCTAACACAAAGGATTCATGAACAGGGTTGGTTAGGGAAGTGGCTTTTGGTTAAAATATGAGATGAAAAAAATTGAGTTGTTTGGAAATGGCTTTTTGACTTTTTATGGAAAAAAAAAAATAAGTACAAAAAAGTAGAGAGAAGGGAAGGAATGTTTGACATTTTTTATATGGCGTTTTGGCTAAAATCCTAACTTACCAAACATCCCCTAAAGCCCTAAAAATTACTTTCACATAAATTGTGTTAACAGGATGGACTGTAAATTATGGAGATGGTGGTCGGCAGAGGGGGTTGTGGAGTATATATACACTACACAATCATACACTCGTAAGAATCACAAAAAAAAAATTTCTTTTTATTTCTATTCGAGTAGAACATAGCTACTTTTGGTACAGGTAATGTAACAGTTCACAATATGATATATCGCTTCCACAATAATTGCTCACCACATTGGTAGCATTCTGGGTGGTTGATAATTGAAGTTAGAGAACAAAGCTTTAATGGTTTTTAGTAGCAGAAACCCAATTTTCTTCGTGTTTTCTGCAATTGGGCATAAGTAGGGATTTTTTTTTTCCATATTTAACCCTAAAACTCCATCCGGATGGGATGATTTAGCGTGAAATGATGAGAAAGTGAACTCTTTTTTCATGCTTGGTTTATAAGTTGAGTGCCAAATTGTGAGAAATTTTGAAAAATAGAATGGTCTTCCTCAGCCTATTTCATTTCTCCTTGTGAGATTTGGCAAAAAAACAAATTGATTGATTATGAAATATTTATAATATCAAGATTACCTCTAAAAATACAAAGTAAAAAAATTTCACTCATATTTGGTTTACTTTCTCACCCATCCAAACATAATAATGAGAAAACACAATACAATTTTTTTTTTTTTTTTCCCATTGTCACCCTCCGATCCAAACGAAGGGTAACCCAATCGTTAGGGTTTTAATGATGACAAAACGGAAGAAAAGAATAACCAAATTTCTTTAACTGTTGACAAATAATATAAGCTGGGGGTTTACGGTGGGATGGTTCGGCAAAGAGAGTAGTGAGTGGAGTTACCTGCTTCGGGCTATGGTGACTGCTTTGGCTATTCTCCTTCTCCACACACACACACACACACACACACACACACACACTTTCTTTCTCCCTCTCCCTCTCTCAAGATGCTTCTAGGACTTTGTTCGAACAGATTACACCCCATTAAGGACAGATCATTTGAAAAAAAAACTTTAGGGGGGTGTGTATTTGTAATTTATTAAATTTAAATTTTATTTAGATAAATTATACTCACATCTCTCAAGATTTTTTTTAAAAAAATACAATTAATCTTATGTTTTTGACATAATTATACCCTCTTGAGATTTTAATTCATATAATATTTAGTTTATTTTTCATCAATATTTCATGAGTTATATGGATGAAAAAATATTATTGTAACTTTACTAAAATGTACCTTTAGTTATTCATGTGTCTATTCATTGGAAATTCTTGGTGTATTTGGTTTGCTTTTGAAAGATAAATTTTCAAAAAAAAATTTAAGGAGAGAGTTTAGAAATTTTTTTAGTTTGTTTGGTTGTATATTTTGAAAATAGTTTTGGAGTATAGGAGTTTGGGATGATTTGATATTTTGTTATAGTTGAATAGATGTGTGTAAGAAAAAAATGATTGAGAAAGAGAGAAGAGAGAGAAAAAGTGATCGATTGATGTGTAGGAGAGAGAATGTGATTTTGGAAATATTTTTCCAAAATCACTAAACCAAACAAAAATTTGAAATTTTTTTCCAAAATTGCTCTCTCAAAAACAAACCAAACAAGGCCTCTATTTCCACACACCACATTGTCTCTGTGCACATCATTTCTCACTCCACTCACTTAGTAATTTGATTCTTAGGCATTTATCTCAGTCCACACACCCCACATTCCAAATGTACCCATTTAATAAAAAATGTGTGCACACCCTCATATTAGCCCACACAAATATTCGTGGTCATCTTGCTACACGGGCAGAGCCTACCATGATTGATGACCCTGTACCTGATTTGCTGTAAATTGACTAGTGTAGTCCAATACACAATCAGATTAAACCTCACTTGCTTAAGTAGATATTTTCTACCAAAAAAAAATAATAAATAAATAAGTAAAGCTCAGAACTTCAGAGCCGAATATTTTAACATATTTCGGAAGTTGGAATTCGAATTATTTAATATATTTTGAAAGTAAAGTTCTGAATGGTTTAATATATTTCAAGAGCTGAGTTCCGAATTATATTTCGAAAGTTGAGTTTCGAAGAAATTAATTTTGTT
Source organism: Camellia sinensis (assembly GCF_055761805.1). Lineage (NCBI taxonomy): Eukaryota > Viridiplantae > Streptophyta > Magnoliopsida > Ericales > Theaceae > Camellia > Camellia sinensis. The sequence continues at coordinate 94,304,169 of NC_138965.1, forward strand.
TGATCGTTGTTTTTCATGTACTGACTATGTATTCTGCACTAGTTTGCCGAATGGTGATCGCAAATAGAAATTACGTAAAACAATTTCTTAGCAAAAAAAAGTTACATTTTCGTCGCTGCATTGGTTGTTTTGCATATCCTCCTGATTTTCTGAATTGTTTGGAAAATCTTCCATCAAGTTTTGTTTGACAAACAATGGTAACCTAATTAGTGAACAATAGAAGAATGTTAGTAATGAAGTCTAGTGTGTGAGAAATAATGGAAGAAGAAGGTAGGCAATGGAGTATATGAGAAAGAATGAAGGAAGAAGGTAGGCAATAAAATGTGAGAAAGAGTGGAGGAAGAATATAGTAATGGAGAGTGTGAAAAAGAGTGAAGTATGTGAGAGTGAGTGTCAATAACATAGGCAATGGGACAGTGGATGTGCACAGAGAGCTTTTACAAGAAAAAAATGTGCATAGAGATCTCTATTTTGGATCTTTAAGTATGCGGATGAATGTCTATTTTGATCATTTTATTTAAAGGTAAATTTGTAATAAAAATAAAGTTCATTAAGTGTATGGACAGAGATAATGTGGTGGGTGGAAATAGAATTTTCCTCTGCTCATCACCTACATTAATTTTGATTGCTTTAAGCTTATTAAATGAAAGATTAATCACTATGTTTGGTTTGAGTTTTCTGAATTAAGTTTTTTGAAAATTGACTTTTTTGGTTTTTGTGTTTTTTTTGTTTTTAGTGAATATTTTTTAAATTTAAACATTTTTTTTTTACTTTTTTAGATGCACCTTACTTAGATGTATCTAAAAAGTAAAAAATTTGTGAAAAAATATTTTAAAAAATTAATAAATACATAAAAATACAAAAAATGTACTGAATTCTTGTATTTTTTTTGTATTTTTGGTATTTAGTGATTTTTTTTACAATTTTTTACTTTTTAGGTGTATTTATGTTAGGTGTGTCTAAAAAGTAAAAAAAATTGCTTAAAATATTAAAAAAATTTAGTAAAAACAAAAAAACACAGAAAATAAGAAAGTAGAATTTTCTGAAAAGTGTTTTGGAAAACTGGAAACCAAGCAAGGTAAATGTAATTATGTTAACTTATGATGCTAATTAAATTTTTGACAAACTTCAAAACACGAGTGTAATTTACCCATGTTATTTTTGGATAAATTACAAATATACTGCCATGAGGTTTTGCTTAAAAGGAAATTTAATTAAAACCCTTCCATTGGACTATTATTTGGTGAAAAAGACAACCTAATTTATTTTATTTCATGAACCCCCTAAGGAGGATGTGTATAATTGAGTATGGACAGAGTATTTTTTTTTTTCTTGGACAATGTTGCCTATGCATATATATATATATATATATATCGCAGAACTCTTTTGAATGGGAACACTTTTGTTTTATTTTATACAAGTTTTAAAATGTTGTGTGTGTGTATTTTTGGTTGGTTCATCTAATATGTGCTTTGTTTTTTGCAACAGTAAAATATTACTGTAAAGCAGAGTAACATGTTACTGTTCAATAAAATAGCATGTTACTGTTTATGTCAATTTTTGACGGTATTTTTTTATTATATTTTTTATGTTTTAAGAATTTCATAGTCAATATGAATCTTATTTGATAGATCTTGGTGAGAGAATTTTTAAAATATTAATTTATTAAAAATTGACATCTAAATCAAAAGTTATATTATTTTAAAGTTTAAAATATTAAATTACTCACTAAATATATTTTGTTAATAGTAGTATGTGTTGAACATTCCAATAAAAAACTTTTTGTGCTTAACCTTAATATATTAAAGTTTTATTATAAGGGGACTTTGACCAAATCCCCCTTGCTTAAAATACAAATTATCCTTTGTGATTTGAAAAATTACAAATGCCCGTTGTTATAATTTTTTATTTAACAAAATTAAATGAAAATAAAATAAAATTACTAACTGTTTTTTTATATAATAATAAAATTATCTGAATTATTAGTTGAAATATATTTACAACATTATTAAAATTGTTAATTGATTTGATAATTTATTAATAAAATTAATTATTTGTTACGAAATTAGAAATTTCAAAGGACAAAATGTAATTTTTAGAATTATAGGGGATAATTCATATTTTAAGTAAATCTCAGAAGATGATATCAATTAAATTTAGAGGTGGTTTGGAAAGTGATTTTTTTTTAGTGATGGTTTGCTAAAATATAATGTGAGAAAATTGAAGTGATGATTTTTTTGATTTTTTATAATTAAAAAAAAAAGTGCAAAGAGACGAAGAATAAGAAAGAATTTTGACTTTTCTTTTTTAAATACATTTTTTACCTTTTAACTTTTTTTTAATAAGTTTTTGATTTTTTTTTTTTTTTTTGACTAATTTAACTTATTACCAAACTATATCACCAAACAGGGATAGGCTCCCTTCAATACGTTATCTCTCCATACTCTCCATATTCTTTTTATAGGGCTTAATTCTAAACTCACACCAATTATTCGAATCGTCTACTTTGTAGATGTAATACCCCGAAATAAGTAACAATAATCTAACTAATAACATTTCTTACAAATGATCAACAATATACCTTTTATCCCATTCATAACTTTGATCAATACAAAAGATGATATATGCAATATACATTCATAAAACCCTAGATTCTGATTCTATAGCATGTGACATAGATACATGAAACAAGGCAAAAGCAAAACCAAATAATTATATGCTCTAATGGAAACAACTTTCCAAGTCGATGCTGGGGTACAACAAAATGAGTTTAACTCAATACAGGTAAAGCCTGTAACGCCCTGGAAAAACACCTCCCAAATCCTGTTCTCCTATCTCAATCCACATAGATACAAACAGTAGATAAAGAAATAATAATTAAATTCCATAACACTTCTTTCCATTGAACTATTCTCAAGAATTTCCATACAGTCAGTTTACATCCATGGTTAAAATGAAAACAGTTCAAAAGCTAAGAAGTTATGCAAAATAGAGAAATTAAAAAGGGACAACACTCTATCGAAAGTGTCCATGATTTAAAAATAAAATCCTTCACATTTATACAAAATAACCCCAAGGCTTCAACACAAAACATCAAACAAGTGATCATTCATGCTTCGTCCAAATTGTTTTCCATAGTAAATCATTTAGGTGGCTCATCAATTTCATTTCTTGAAAATGGTTAGTTTTTGGGGTGAGCGAATGCTCAGTAGGAAGTATATTTAACTTATTATATAATTAATTGAAATACACATGATCATGCTATGCAAGTATAGAAATTATGTTAAAGTAAATATTCTTTATAAGTTTAAATGACCATACAGGATATTCGATAATCATTCTTCTAAAAGTAGGGGTGGTAAATATACTATGACATCCCAAGTAAGAGCCATAATTCAAAATACATACATAAATATAGATTTTGTATACTGAAAATAGTCCCACATTTGCCGACTCCAGAAATGGTGGGGCAATGGGCACCCAAAAACCTTTTTCTTTTCACATTTGCCGACTCCATAAATAGCGGGGATGTGGACACCCAAAACCATGTTTTTCCACATTTGCTGACTCCAGAAACAGTAGGCTCATGGACACCCAAAATATTTTCCCACATTTGTCCGGCGATATGCATAGATAGAGTAATTGGGCACCTTGACTCCCCGCACGTGTACCTATTACTTACACAACTCAACCAAACCCGACTCACTATACAGACTCATAGACTATTTACCCCTTTTCAACTCCTTCAATATGCTAATATTTTAAAAGTCACAAGATAAAATTTTAAAAATTTATGATGCATGAATTTTCCAAATCTCAATTTCCATATAATAATTTCAATGCACAATAATTTAATAGTTCACGTGTCAACAATGAGAAGATTCTTCAATTCATAACCATCATCATCTCTAGTTTTGGTGTAAAAGTCTCAGAGTCTAACTTTTCAACATCAAAGTCAAGTAAATACACTTAATTTTAGGTTCTAGAGGCCAATTGGGCAAAACCCCCTTTTTAACTTGTAGCACTCTGAGTTTTTCTTCATCGTTTGAGCAATGGATTGGTCACTCGAGAGGTCTTTCGAGTCTTTTAGTATCTTTGTAGGTTTGCAAAACTTCTAGGAGTGTGGTGTTTTTCGCTTGAGCGATACTTCTTGCGCTTGAGCAGTCTTGAGTCGAGTGGTCTTTCTTGCGCTCGAGCGGTCTACAAACTTCTGAGAGGATGTCTCTGTGCACTCGAGTGGTCACTTTGTTCGCTCGAGCGGTGCCACTTGTTGTGCTTGGTCACTCGAGTGGTGTTTTGTTCGCTCGAGCTGTCTATTCATTTTCAGCAACTATAAAAGCCAGTTTTAGTAACATTTGAATCACTTTCCTCTCTCTCTTCTCTTTCCATCCGTCATTGTTGAGCTTCCAAGCTCTTTCCACCTGGTTTTCATCTACTTCCCTTAGGCTAAAACGTAGAGGATCGCAAGGGCTTCATTTTAATCTGAGCGGATCGTGCTTTTGTCGCCGTAGGCTTTTTGGCTTTCACCTCATCGCTTTAAGAGGTAGGGATTCCTTTGTTCCTCTTCAATACTTCGTCTATAGATAGACATGTAGTCGATTTTATACCACAAAAAAGCATGTTCATTATGAATTTTCGAAAAGCATAAAAACGGAATCTAGGGTTTGAACGTTTGGAGTTGAAATTGTAAAGTTGGTAGTTGTTTGGGTTAATTGGGGAGTAGTTTAACATGTTTATGTTGTGAGGAAGGAAAAAACCCTAATTTAATAATTTGACCTAATAAATTAAAAATAGGTAGAGTTGAATAGTGTTTGTGTTTTGTTAATATTGAGTTGTGTTATTGTGTTAATAGCATAAAGGGAGAATCAACGTTGGTAATGGAATTTATTTGGACTAATCATCTTAAGTTAAGTTGGGTTATTCCTTGATATCCATGGATGTGGTTTTATTGAAATGTAGAAATTGGTTTTCGTAAAGAAAAAGGTTTTGGGCATGTTAACTTGGAAATTTAAAGACTTGATTTTGAAAAGAGAAATAAACCATGGTGTATTGTAAATGTAGAAATGAACTAGAGGTTGGATTTTGAAACCTTTGAATATTGTTATTATTGTCATTGGACTTAAAGGTCAAATGAGCATTGGATATCGTATACGTGTGTTTAAATAATTATGCTTAGAGGTTTTGTCCTTGGTTATTGATGGAGGATAACATTGTGATGTTGAACAGACTATGTGTATCTAGTACACTCGAGTTATTTATGTTTGTTGAATTATGTGATGGTTAGAAATGTGTATGCACTGAGAATGAGAGGTATCATTACCTTCCAGCTAGCGTTTGGAAAATTGATTGCGCTGAGAATGTGGGGTACTAGTACCTTCCAGCTAGCGCCTAAAAAACTTGGTAGAGGTACCATTACCTTCTAGCGGGTGTCTGGTAAATTAGCAGAGGTACCATTACTTTCCAGCGATGTCTGGTAAATTGGCATGAGTATTGGAAAGGTGTATCCTTGGCTTACTATGCTTGAAGCAGGTAGAGCGTTGTTGAGTTTCTCATCATCATCCCGGGTCTATTTATGTGTATCATGCATAGTGATGATTATTTTATGGAGGATATCAGTTGTCTTATATGGTTATGGAAGGAACATTTTGTATGTATTATCTTTGTGTTCATTTGGGATGTCATTATTTGGGAATGTAAGTGAAATTGGTGTAAGTTCGATAATTGGAGAAGACGTAATTGGGTTCTATGGATTTGTTTTGTAAACTGGTTGTTGTCGGGTGAATTTAAAATAGAAAGGTAACAAAAAGAAAGAAAAGCGAATGATTGTGTTGTTGAATAAATTAAACGTTTTTTTTTTTTTCAAAGTTTCTATGTAAGTATATCTTTGTGTATAAACCAACACATATGTATATGATATGACATAAAGTATTCATGATCATAGCTATTTATAAGTTGTTATTGTTTAGGATTAGGTTGGGATCCCTATTACACTTTATATTCATCCCACATTGCTAATCCTTTTTCAGGTGAATGTTGAGAAGTGGTTCAAGATCGAGGATCTTCATTGTCTATTGGCCATGGGGCCTCTTAATTGTTAGCTGAGGGTCGTTGTTGTAAAAGGGTTTAACCCTTTCTCTTTTATGTAATGATGTAAGCTTATGGGTAATTTTATTTAATATTGTCACATGTTGCACTTATTTCGTATACGAATGAGAAAATTTTCATTTACTTATCTTTATTTAGATATTAGAACTTCAGTCTGCTATCTTTGAAATTATTTATAATAATGATTTGATAATGTTATCCGAATAATAAAAGTGAGGCATTACATAACTCTTCCAACCATTCATACACATTAGTATCACAAGAAGAATTAAGTAATTCATATGATGCATGAATTTGAAGTTTTTAATTTCCCTTAGTATGATTTCAATCCACAACAATTCAATAATTCATATTTCAACCTCAAAGTCAAATAAACATACCCAATTACATGTTTTAAAAATCAATTGAGCAAAACCCTCTTTATTGAACAAGTTTCAAAACTAGGGTTTGTAGAAAATTAGGGGTTTTCTCTCTTTCATGAATTAGAGACTAATTTTCATCATCAACAATAATAATCATCAATAATAGACATAATTCCATCCATAATCATGAATTATTGCTCACATCCTTCCAATCATTTATTAGCAAACACAATCCATACATACATACATATATATATATATCTACAAAGGTGAATATCTAATGAAATTACCACTTGTGATTCTCAAATTAAAGATATAATAAGTTAAAGATACCCCTTCCTCAAGAATGGAAGCTTAAGATGGAAATCCACTTGAAATTTAATGACAATGCAAAACAATCAGTAGATATCTTGAACCTAAACTTGTTCTTCAATTTTCTTGAAAGATCTAGGGTGGATTTAAGGGGAAAATTGGAGAATTCAAGCATTTGGAACTCTAGGGTTTCGGGTATGGAAGAGAGGGAGAGAAGAGATGAAGAAATAATAAAGATTTTGGGCCATAAAATGACTATAAAGTGTCAGAATTTGTGTAGATCACTCGAGCGGTCAAAAGTTCGTTCGAGCGGACTTGCTTCCAACATAGGTACCCAAATTTCAAACAGGCATAACTTCCTCGTCCGGACTCCGTTTTAGGTCGTTCTTGTGTCGAAATCAAAGCCCCGGAAACAAGATTTCCAATGGTTCTAACCTTACATCCAAATTCAAAGTGTGGAAAGAGAAATGGGCAAAATAGTGAAGACTACTCATGGGACAATTATCCGAATCAATGTTTTTGGTTCAATCTTATTTTACCATTATGATACCACCTCAATCAATATCTCAAAATGAACCAAAGAGGCTCTAACTACAATCATAAAAGTGTCAAGAACAATCCCACTAGTCCAAAAAGTATAAAGTGTTACAAAACCCGAGGCTTAAACAAAAATAATTATATCAATAAATAAAACTGAAGCATTTAGCTTTAAGTCCTCCTAAGCTATGTCCTTGGTGGAGGCATATTATCAGAACTTGAAAGTTGTTTTCCACATAGGGTAAACCACATCCCAGTAGAGATACTCTAACACAGTATATGAATCTTAGCAAGATTATAAGGTAAATGCACATGCATGCCATTTGTCAAACATTCCTCATTTTTCATCTCAAAACAATGTAATGCCAGATTATAAATCAATTCATGAAAATAATCCTTTTATAACAGAAAATAGGGTAGTGGATACAACACACTAGGAATTTCTAGGTATGTGTCTGCTAGTAGGCTATACAAGTACTACCAAAGCCATTTTACCGGTACTAACTAGAAGGATCGGCACCTAACCGCTCAGGTTTCTAGATTTTCACCAAGGACACACAAGCTAACATAAAAGCCACAACCACATCCCCTAACCAAATTCACCAAGGTATTCACCTATTTTCTCAAAATTAACACATTTTCAATGTTTAATATGAAATGATGCTCAATGCCTGATGTATGAGAAATTAGTTTCAATTTAACCTAATCCTCATTTAATGTCTACAACAATCAAGATTGTTCTCTACCGATAGCCCAAAACTGATATTTCTATACACAGATAGTTTCCAATCAAAAGACATAATTCCATCATTTTTCAATGGGAGTGATATTACATATCCAACTCCATCATCATCATCAACATAATCCTTGTTCCAATCTCATGAAAACCAACATCATTTTTCATTTCTTTTCATAAATCCAAATATCCGAAATTTAGGTCAAAATATCATTTTCTTACAAAATCAATTTCAAGAAAAGATATCCATCATTTTAACATATCTCACCCAAATACATTCCCACAACCATTTCAAGAATCCATTTGGGAAACCCCTCTTTTAATTTTAAACCCAAACCCTAAGGACACACAGGCCAAAATTCGAAATTTGGACTTTCACCAAGGACACATAGGCCAACGTAAAAGCCACAACTACACCCCCTAACCAGATTCACCAAGGTATTCACCCATTTTCTCAAAAGCAATACATTTGCAATGTTTAATATGAAATGATGCTCAATGCATAATGTATGAGAAATTAGTCTCAATTCAAGCTAATCCTCATGTAATGTCTACAACAATCAAGACTATCATTCACTGATAGCCCAAAACTAATATTTCTATACACAGATAGGTTCTAATCAAAAGACATAATTCCATCATTTTTCAATAGGAGTGATATTACATATCCAACTCCACCATCATCATCAACATAATCCTTGTTCCAATCACATGAAACCCAACATCATTTTCCATTTCTTTTCACAAATCCAAATATCTAAAATTTAGGGCAAAATCTCGTTTTCTTACAAAATCAATTTCAAGAAAAGATATCCATCATTTCAACATATCTCATCCATAAATACATTCCCACAACCATTTCAAGAATCAATTTGCAAAACCCTCTTTTAATTTCAAACCCAAACCCTAAGTTTTTCCAAAATCCCCAATTCAAGAGCAAATAACTAAGCTAAAAATCATATAAAAGAGTTAAACAAATCTCTACCTCAAAGTATAAGACAAGAGGAAACAAAGGGTAGAACTTGATAGAGGCGAGAACACTAACTTCTCCGATTAGAACGAAGCCCTTGACATGCTCAATGTTTTTCTCCAAATGACTAGGATGAGGAAACCAATAGATTTGGAGTATTTGGAGATAGAGTACAAGAACTAGAGAGAGAAGGTAAAGCTTTTAGGGTTTTGAAATGTTTAGAGAGAGAGAGAGAGAGAGAAAGAAAGAAAAAAAGAGATGAAAAAGTAATCCAAAAAGTCTTCTTCTCGGATTGAAATATGCATAGACCGCTCGAACGACCAAAACACCGCTTGAGCGAACAGACACAAAATGTTGACACCGTTCGAGCGACCAAAACCATCACTTGAGCAGATAATGACCCCCTTGCAATAGTTTTGCAGACTACAAAAGACCACTCTAGCGCAAGAAGTATCGCTCGAGCGTAGATATTACACTTTCAATAGTTTTACATATTGTAAAAGACCGCTCAAGTGCAATAAAGACCGCTCGAGTGAACAGGCAAAAATCTGGACAACAACTCATTGAAAAACTAATTTCTAACCTGTTCCAAATGCGACCAAAACTCCTAATAGCCAAACTCAACAAGCAATAAGATGGAAATGAGATAAATAACAACTAAGTACATGGATTCTCGGATTTAAAATCAAGAAAATGGGTTGGGTCTAAACAATAATCGTTATAGTAGACATCGCATTTAAAAGTTATTCATGCAAAAAATTAATTTTATCGAACAACTATAAACATATGAATAAATAGCATATATTTTAAGTTTAAAATCATATTTGTCATTTATTTTATAAAATAAAATGCTATTTATTCATATGTTTATAGTTGTCTGATGAAGTTAATTTTTTGCATGAATAATTTTTACTGCGATGTGTACAAAGTTGACAATTCGGATCAACGGTGCAAGTTTAGAATTGAACTAAGAGGAGTATGGAGAAATATGGAGAGATAAGGTATGGAGGGGAGCCTATTTGATATAACTCACTCTAATTGCGATAATCAAAATCTTCAAATATTTTTAAAAATATCTAATTTATCTAAAAAAAACTCTTTTAACCAATTAAGTTGGAACAAAAAAATGATCACTAATCCTTCATCTTTTAAACGTTTTATCACAATTAATGAAAAGAAGTTGTTAAAAATTAGGTAAAAGATTTGATGCATACCAAATTTGAAGAGATATTTGACAGTTTGATGAAAAAAATTACATCTCACAATGGTAAATGATAATTTTATTTGTGACATATTTATTTTATTTTATTTTATTAAGTCAAGCAAACTTACAAATGAACATTTTAATGGAATGACCATTATATTTCGGTGGACCAAATACTATCTTAATGCCTAAAACAAAGAGCCACTTAATTTTTATCTTTTATTTTTTTTATTTTTTTAACATATTATGTACGACTTCGTTTTTCTTTTTCAGGTTTAAGAAATAAGAAACTAGTCAACTAGATCTATTAAGGAGGATGTAGGCAAGCATGGAAGAACTTCATTTTAAGGATTAGTCTAGGAACCTAGAAATGGGGGAACCAAATTTGTAACACCCCAAAATAAATAACATTAATCCATCTCATAACAGTGCTACAATTGATCAACAATGTCATAACTACTATTAGGAGTGTAAAAATGGCCTGCAACCCCTGAGCGGCCTGCAGCCTGCTCGTGGCTCGGGGTGGGCCTGACTCGTTTGGACGCAAGCCCAGCCCGAGCCCATGGGCCTGGGCCATCATTTTGAAGCCCGACTTGACCTATGGGCCCGACTTGTAGCCCACTCCATCGGCTCGCTTAAGACCCACTCAAGGCCCGGCTTGCCTAAGGCTTAGTGTATTTTTTAGTGAAAAATAATAAAATTTTGGTTCAAAAAATTAAAAAAAAAAAAAATGGTCAAGCCCGCCCAAGCTCGAGGCTAGGCCTAGGCCGGCCCAAAGCCTGAAAACCCCTGGGCTTCGGTCTGGGCCTAATTTTTTGGCCCATGGGCAGGCTCGACCCGACCCGAATTTTGGCAGGAGCCCGCGAGGCCTGACATGGGCCAGGCCGGGCTAGATTTATATGAATCTTAGTAAAATCATAAGGTGAATGTATAGTGCACGCCATTTTCCAAATACTTTTATTTTTCCATCTTAAAACAATGCAATGCCAGATTATATATCAATTCATGAAAATAATCTTTTTATACAGAAAACAGGGCAGTGGATACAACACACTAGGAATCTCTATGTAAGTGTCTGCCAATAGGCTATACAAGCACAACCAAAGCCATTTTACCAGTATTAACTAGAAATATCGGCACCTAACCGTGCGGGATTTTGGACTTTCACCAAGGACACACAGGCTGTAACGCCCTCAAATTAAACCCATAATGTACATAGCATTAACGTGCATTATTAAAAGAAAATGAATCTTTTGAATTATTCATCAGAGTACTTTTATTAAAAGTCATTACATGGAACATCAAAATAAATGCCCTAAGGGCTTACATCTTTCCAAGCTAACACTTGGACACAAAAGAATGAGTATTAACCCATTTACAAGTTAAGCCCTTGGCTTGAATGTTTACATGTAACCTTATTTAAAATAAATAACTAAAGACAAGTCTTCAAAATCCGCATCCTTCCAAACTAATTCCTGGGAGGTTGCTTATCACCTGAACCTGAAAATGATGTTCCCATAAAGGGTGAGCCACAGCCCAGTAGGAATATACTAAACCACATATAAGCAATGAATAAAGCAATAGTATTTGACAGATGGTTAACCAAGATAATCAACCACTTCATTTTACAGTCTCATGACACTATTGTCTAAGATACAATTTACTCTCCAATTTTATCAACATGGCTCAGAACCTGGCCAACCTACAACAGTGAATTACATATACCATATTCATATCCTTCCAATATCAACAAACAAATGAGACTCAAGCTCAATTCACAACACTTCATACTTCCAGATTGATACACATTTTAGTGCTGTATCAATAAAACACTTCTATATAAATAAGCACACATAAAAGTGATGCTAATGGAGTCCATCCCCTATCTCCTCCCAAACAAAATCCGGTTTAGAGGTCCATCCCCTATCTTCCCCTAAACCGTGGAGTACATCCCCTATCTCCTCCCACACAAAACAATGTATGCAAGTGCAATGCTCAATCAATACACGTATTTTCTGTATCAATGCAATAATCAAAGTAAATGACTTAACCAATGTGATTAGTTTCAGTTATTCCTAATCCACATGCAATGTCTACAACAATCACGACTATCCTCCACCGATAGCCCAAAACAGTTATTTCTAAACAGGAAATAAATGTATCAACTAACATAATTCCAACATTTTCATAGGTGAGTGATTAAACTAACCAACTACACCATTTAATCAATAAATTCATTAATTCCATGAATTCAACTAAATTCCCCAATTTTCCCTGAATTGATTATATAAATTAATTTATTACAACAACTAGGGTTTTCCCGAAAATTACCAAAGTAACCCAACACATCAAAATACCAAAACTTAGAGCAAACCTATAAAATGGAGTAGGAAATCCCTACCTCAAAGAAAACAACCCAAAAAGGTGAAGAAATAGATGAATGCCCAAAATACCAAAGTGCTCCAAATCGTCAAATGCTCAGATTAAATGGTAGCCCTTGCCTCACTCTATCTTTTTAATGAAGGATCTAGGGTAGAAACACACCCTATGTGGATCAAATCTAAGAAAGAAGGTGAGTAGGGAGAGAGAGAAGTCGAACCTGGGGTTTTGAATCAAAAGAATATGAAAAAGACTGATCAAATCCCGCTGCTGTGTATATAAACTGGACAGGCTCGCTCGAGCGAAGACTTGGTCGCTCGAGCTACCAGACACAGAGAAACTACGCTCGAGCCAAGGAAGCCTTGCTCGAGCCAACAACTCAAATGCTCGCTCGAGCGAAAGAAAGCTCGGTCGAGCGAAAAACTCAAACCCTCAGGTCTGAACCCAGACACACGCTCGAGCGAAGGAACTATAGCTCGAGCGAAGGATGAACTAACTCGCTCGAGCGAAGAAAAGCTCGCTCGAGCCAAGAATGCTCAGCTACAGGTCCAAATCAAACACTACCTCTCGCTCGAGCGAACAACTACTCGCTCGAGCGAAGAACCAAAAACCTGGACAGCAACTCTTGGTTTCTAAACCCAACCAACCTGAAACAAACCTGCCCAACACATCCTATAATTCCAAAAGAGAAAATAAGGAAAAACAACAACAACCATTATACAATGACAAAATCTACGGAACAGTCCGGATACAATAATTAAATGGGAAAAGACCAGGGTCGCTATAACCTCCCCTCCTTCAAAGAATTTCGTCCCCGAAATTAAGCATGAATTTTTTTTTGAAAACAGATTTTTTTTTTTTTTTTTTCCAATGATATAATATAACCATAATAAACAACTTGACCCAATACTGGTCACTTCATCTTTTTATCAAGAGGTATCCCACAATATATAAAATAACATATATTTCAACCTGCACCACTATTACGCATTATTCCCTTCAATGTTAACAATTTCCATATCATATTCAATTGCATGATATATATAACACATCCAACAATGTAACCAACATATACAATGTTAAACTAATTTTCTATAATGAAACAAGTTTCAAGATACAATCAATTACCAAAACATATTCAATGTTTTACAACTTAAGACATATATAAAGCTCTTAAGTTCAACAATATAACAGAATCTAGTTGTAAGATTACAAATCAACAAACATGTCCGGATATTTCTCGCGGACTTCCAATTCACGTTCCCAAGTGGCTTCCTCCACTCCATGGTGTTTCCACAAAACTTTGACCAAAGGGATGGTCTTGCCTCGCAAAACTTGATCCCGCCTATCCAAGACTCGAATCGGTCTCTCCTCATATGAAACAACCTCATCAACTACTAAATCGGTCCAATCCAACACATGTGATGGATCCGGCTCATACTTCCGAAGCATACTCACATGAAACACGTCATGTACTCCGGACAACTGCGGCGGCAAAGCTAAACGATAAGCAGCCTCGCCAATCCTCTCAAGGATCTCAAACGGACCAATGAACCGAGGGGACAACTTCCCACTCTTCCCAAACCTCATCAAACCCCGTCTAGGTGATATCTTCAGAAAGACATGATCACCTACCTCAAACACCAAAGGTCTCCTCCTACGGTCGGCATACGATTTCTGACGACTCTGTGCTGTAACAAGTCTCTTACGGATAAGCTCAACTTTCTCCGTCGTTTCCCTCACCAACTCTGGACCCAACAGAGGTGCATCACCCACCTCGGCCCAACACACAGGAGATCTACACGGTCGGCCATACAAGGCCTCAAATGGTGCCATACCGATGCTAGACTGGAAACTGTTGTTGTAGGCAAACTCTACCAACGGCAAGTGCCTCTCCCACGACCCACTAAAGTCTAGAACACAACCCCGAAGCATATCCTCAAGTATCTGAATAGTACGCTCGGACTGTCCGTCAGTCTGAGGATGGTAAGCCGTGCTAAAGGTCAACTTAGTGCCTAAGGCACTCTGCAAACTCTGCCACAACCTAGCAGTAAAACGAGGATCTCTATCTGAGACGATCGTCACTGGGACCCCGTGCAATCTCACTATGTCCCGAATATACAAGTCAGCAAGATGATCTACTGAATCTCTAACACGCATAGGAATAAAATGCGCCGACTTAGTCAACCGGTCCACAACTACCCAAATAGCATCACTACCCCGTTGAGCCCTCGGAAGACCCACAACGAAGTCCATAGTGACATGCTCCCACTTCCACTCGGCAATAGGCAAGGGTTGCAATAAACCCGCTGGCCTCTGATGTTCGGCCTTCACTTGTTGACAAGTAAGGCACTTAGATACGAAAGCTGCCACATCTCTCTTCATACCCCGCCACCAGAACTGGCGACCCAAATCCCGATACATCTTAGTGCCTCCCGGATGCACCGCAAGGCGTGAATGATGGAACTCTCGGAGTACTTCCTTTCGGCAAGACTTCGGCACAAACAGACGGTCTCGATATCTCACACTCTGGTCGGAATACACCGTCAAACCCTTCTCTACCTTCCCACCGGAAATCTTCTCACGGAGAGATTCTACCTCAAGGTCACCTCTCTGAGCCTCTAACACTCGAGTCACAAGTGTGGGCTGTGCAACAACAGAAAATAAGGCCGCAGCCTCAACGGATTCGCCCAGAAGTAAGTCAAACTCCCCAAGTGCACCCAACATCTCCCATTCTCGGATGGCTATACCAGCCATATCACCAATAGGTTTCCTGCTAAGGGCATCGGCCACCACATTGGCCTTTCCCGGATGATAATGCAACTCAAAGTCATAATCCTCTATAAATTCCATCCACCTCCTCTGCCTCAAGTTTAAGTCTTTCTGTGTAAACAAATATTTCAGACTCTTATGATCCGAGAATACCTCAAATCTCTCACCATAAAGATAATGCCTCCAAATCTTCAAGGCAAATATCACAGCTGCTAACTCTAGATCATGCGTAGGGTAATTCTGCTCGTGAATTTTCAACTGACGAGAGCCATAGGCAACTACTTTCCCTTCTTGCATTAACACACAACCCAGACCCTCTCGTGAGGTGTCACAATAGACTGCATAACCCAACCCTCTCTCTGGAATAATCAAGACCGGAGCGGTGGTCAGTCTAACTTTCAACTCCTGGAACGACTTTTCACAAGTCTCACTCCATACAAATTTGACTTCCTTCCGGGTCAACCTAGTCAAAGGCGAAGCTAATCTGGAGAAATCTTTTACAAACCGACGGTAATAACCAGCTAATCCCAGAAAACTACGGATCTCAAAAACGTTCTTAGGCTGTGCCCAATCCTGCACTGCCTCTACCTTGGATGTATCAACAGACACTCCTTCCCCAGAAACAACATGGCCTAAAAACTTGACCTCTTCTAGCCAGAACTCACACTTCCCAAACTTAGCATAAAGCTTATGGGCTCTAAGTAACTCAAGCACCACTCTCAAGTGTTCCTTGTGCTTCTCCTCAGAAGGTGAATAAATAAGGATGTCGTCCACAAAAACGACTACAAACCGATCCAAGAATTCCCGGAAGATCCGGTTCATCAAATCCATAAAAACTGCCGGTGCATTGGTGAGCCCGAATGGCATCACCAAAAACTCATAATGGCCATACCGCGTACGGAATGCCGTCTTCGGAATATCCTCTTCCCTGACCCTCAACTGGTGGTAACCCGATCTCAAATCTATCTTAGAGAAACAACGGGAACCTTTCAACTGGTCAAACAGGTCATCTATACGGGGCATAGGGTACTTATTCTTGACCGTAGCCCGATTCAACTTCCGGTAATCTATACAAAGTCTCAAAGCACCACCTTTCTTTTTAACGAAGAGAGCTGGTGCTCCCCACGGCGAAACACTAGGACGAATAAAACCCTTGTCTAGCAACTCCTGGAGCTGAGTCTTCAACTCAACTAGCTCGGCTGGGGCAAAACGATAAGGTGCCATGGAAATCGGCGCCGTGCCGGGCACTAGGTCAATAGAGAACTCAATCTCCCGATGCGGTGGCAAACCAATAAGATCCTCGGGAAAGACATCCGAGTACTCACAAACCACCCTTGGCAACACAATCTGAGTCTCATCATCCTCACTAATCAAAAAGTTAGCAAGTAGACTACTAAGCTCACTCTGTCCTCGCGGAATGTACCCCGGTGGCAACACATCACCAACCCGGTCCCCCAGAAAATGAAAATACTCTCCGCTCACGGTACAACAAGTGACCCTCTGGCGGTAGCAATCAATAACTGCCCGGTATGACGATAACCAGTCCATACCCAAAATAACATCGAAACCCCTCATAGGCATAACTACAAAGGAAAATGGGATTCTATGATAATCAACCTCTATATCACAACCCCTAACACCTTGTTTCAAAATCAATTCACCTCCAAGAGGTGACACTACACAAATAGGAGATGCTAACTGTGCTAACTCCAACCCCAAAACAGATGCAAATGCAGCAGACACAAAGGAATGAGATGCACCCGTATCAATCAAAACATTAGCAACCGAGTTGCAAAACAAGAAGGTACCTCTCACAACTGATGGTGCTGGCACAAGATCCTGTGCGGTAACAGCATACACTCGCCCAGACGACCTCTGATCAACCTGCTCAACCCTAGGAGCATAAGATTGCTGTACTGACTGGGACGATGAAGCCCCCTGATTGGCCCTCGAGGCCTGACCTGACGGAGCTGGCTGCTGTCCCTGAATCGGCCTCATACCGGATGCACCAGGTGTGCCACCCAACTGCGGGCAATACCTCTTCATATGCCCTGGCTGACCACACTGATAACACGAGAGTGGCTGGCCTCTACCCTGACTCTGGCTCTGAGATCGAGCCGAAGATGATGCTGCTCTCTGAACTCCTCCCCTCTGAGGACAAACTGGAGACTTGTGGCCTAGCTGGCCACACTTGAAACAGGTAATGTCTCCCTGGCTGCCTTTCCCCGAACTAACACTCGGTACAGGAAAAGTCGATCGAGAAAAGCTACCCTGAGACTGCTGGGAATTATAACCCTTCTGTCTCCTACCATCATTCTGACCATCCTGACTCCTCTTGGAGCCCTTCTGCCCTTCCTCCTCCTCCTGCATCATGATCTCCATATGGGCTGCAGCATCAACCATACGCCCATAATCTCGAATCATAGTTCCCCCAACTCTCAGCTTGAGGCCACGCCTCAACTTCTTCTCAAACTCAATACAACGGCGTTCCTCAGACGCCACCAACTCAGGTGCAAACCTGGACAAACTAGTAAATGCAGCCTCAAATTCGGCCACTGAAGAACTCGCCTGCTTAAGCTGACAAAACTGGTCTCGTAGCTTCTCCCTGACTGCCGGAGATAAAAACTTCTCCTGGAATGCATTCACAAAAGCCTCCCATGTACCTCCTATACGCCCCTTAGTAAATTTCCACCACTGACCTGCATCCCCCTTCAACTGAAAAGATGCCAAGGTCACTTTCAACCCCTCGTCTTCGATGCCAAGCATCTCAAACGTCTTTGTTGTCTGCTCGAGCCACTCATCTGCCTTAAGCGGCTCTTTAGGATCACCCACAAATTCATCCGGATTAGACCGGAAGAACTCCCTCTTTAGAAAGGAAGGTCCTGCGTCTGCAGCAACAACCTGAGCTTGATTCTCAGCTCTAAGAATGCCTACTGACTCCCTGAATGCCCCTGCTATCTCTCGGGCAAGAGCGCCCATAGCCTGCTGGCCTACTGGCTCGGCCACATTGGCCTGGCCAACTCCCTCCTGAACTGCCGGAATCTCCTCTGGCACAGGCACCTCCTGCCTACCCGGCCTACCACGCCTACCGCGTCCTCGTCCTCGTCCTGACATCCTAATAAAGGAAACAAAGACATTAGCACATTAATAAATGTGCCGAAGCTAAACACTCGCGTCCTAATGCAATGGACAACAATAATTCATTCCACATAAGCACATAATCACATAAGCACCTACGAATTTCATTCCCGGATAATGATAGTCCCAATGCGTTACTATAGTTCCAGTTGGAAGCAGCAGTGATCAAGTGCCTTTCCAACAAGACTACTAGAAACTCAAGGGTCCAATCAGCATCCTAGAAACTACATTCCATACCCACATAATCACATAAACATGTTATCACATAAGCATATAACATTACACTAAGTCTCTATCAAACGAGACGAACCCATTGTGATACTAATCACTTCCCACGTACCCAAAGTATTCAAACCCGGTACGCTCTGATACCAAGTTGTAACGCCCTCAAATTAAACCCATAATGTACATAGCATTAACGTGCATTATTAAAAGAAAATGAATCTTTTGAATTATTCATCAGAGTACTTTTATTAAAAGTCATTACATGGAACATCAAAATAAATGCCCTAAGGGCTTACATCTTTCCAAGCTAACACTTGGACACAAAAGAATGAGTATTAACCCATTTACAAGTTAAGCCCTTGGCTTGAATGTTTACATGTAACCTTATTTAAAATAAATAACTAAAGACAAGTCTTCAAAATCCGCATCCTTCCAAACTAATTCCTGGGAGGTTGCTTATCACCTGAACCTGAAAATGATGTTCCCATAAAAGGTGAGCCACAGCCCAGTAGGAATATACTAAACCACATATAAGCAATGAATAAAGCAATAGTATTTGACAGATGGTTAACCAAGATAATCAACCACTTCATTTTACAGTCTCATGACACTATTGTCTAAGATACAATTTACTCTCCAATTTTATCAACATGGCTCAGAACCTGGCCAACCTACAACAGTGAATTACATATACCATATTCATATCCTTCCAATATCAACAAACAAATGAGACTCAAGCTCAATTCACAACACTTCATACTTCCAGATTGATACACATTTTAGTGCTGTATCAATAAAACACTTCTATATAAATAAGCACACATAAAAGTGATGCTAATGGAGTCCATCCCCTATCTCCTCCCAAACAAAATCCGGTTTAGAGGTCCATCCCCTATCTTCCCCTAAACCGTGGAGTACATCCCCTATCTCCTCCCACACAAAACAATGTATGCAAGTGCAATGCTCAATCAATACACGTATTTTCTGTATCAATGCAATAATCAAAGTAAATGACTTAACCAATGTGATTAGTTTCAGTTATTCCTAATCCACATGCAATGTCTACAACAATCACGACTATCCTCCACCGATAGCCCAAAACAGTTATTTCTAAACAGGAAATAAATGTATCAACTAACATAATTCCAACATTTTCATAGGTGAGTGATTAAACTAACCAACTACACCATTTAATCAATAAATTCATTAATTCCATGAATTCAACTAAATTCCCCAATTTTCCCTGAATTGATTATATAAATTAATTTATTACAACAACTAGGGTTTTCCCGAAAATTACCAAAGTAACCCAACACATCAAAATACCAAAACTTAGAGCAAACCTATAAAATGGAGTAGGAAATCCCTACCTCAAAGAAAACAACCCAAAAAGGTGAAGAAATAGATGAATGCCCAAAATACCAAAGTGCTCCAAATCGTCAAATGCTCAGATTAAATGGTAGCCCTTGCCTCACTCTATCTTTTTAATGAAGGATCTAGGGTAGAAACACACCCTATGTGGATCAAATCTAAGAAAGAAGGTGAGTAGGGAGAGAGAGAAGTCGAACCTGGGGTTTTGAATCAAAAGAATATGAAAAAGACTGATCAAATCCCGCTGCTGTGTATATAAACTGGACAGGCTCGCTCGAGCGAAGACTTGGTCGCTCGAGCTACCAGACACAGAGAAACTACGCTCGAGCCAAGGAAGCCTTGCTCGAGCCAACAACTCAAATGCTCGCTCGAGCGAAAGAAAGCTCGGTCGAGCGAAAAACTCAAACCCTCAGGTCTGAACCCAGACACACGCTCGAGCGAAGGAACTATAGCTCGAGCGAAGGATGAACTAACTCGCTCGAGCGAAGAAAAGCTCGCTCGAGCCAAGAATGCTCAGCTACAGGTCCAAATCAAACACTACCTCTCGCTCGAGCGAACAACTACTCGCTCGAGCGAAGAACCAAAAACCTGGACAGCAACTCTTGGTTTCTAAACCCAACCAACCTGAAACAAACCTGCCCAACACATCCTATAATTCCAAAAGAGAAAATAAGGAAAAACAACAACAACCATTATACAATGACAAAATCTACGGAACAGTCCGGATACAATAATTAAATGGGAAAAGACCAGGGTCGCTATAACCTCCCCTCCTTCAAAGAATTTCGTCCCCGAAATTAAGCATGAATTTTTTTTTGAAAACAGATTTTTTTTTTTTTTTTTTCCAATGATATAATATAACCATAATAAACAACTTGACCCAATACTGGTCACTTCATCTTTTTATCAAGAGGTATCCCACAATATATAAAATAACATATATTTCAACCTGCACCACTATTACGCATTATTCCCTTCAATGTTAACAATTTCCATATCATATTCAATTGCATGATATATATAACACATCCAACAATGTAACCAACATATACAATGTTAAACTAATTTTCTATAATGAAACAAGTTTCAAGATACAATCAATTACCAAAACATATTCAATGTTTTACAACTTAAGACATATATAAAGCTCTTAAGTTCAACAATATAACAGAATCTAGTTGTAAGATTACAAATCAACAAACATGTCCGGATATTTCTCGCGGACTTCCAATTCACGTTCCCAAGTGGCTTCCTCCACTCCATGGTGTTTCCACAAAACTTTGACCAAAGGGATGGTCTTGCCTCGCAAAACTTGATCCCGCCTATCCAAGACTCGAATCGGTCTCTCCTCATATGAAACAACCTCATCAACTACTAAATCGGTCCAATCCAACACATGTGATGGATCCGGCTCATACTTCCGAAGCATACTCACATGAAACACGTCATGTACTCCGGACAACTGCGGCGGCAAAGCTAAACGATAAGCAGCCTCGCCAATCCTCTCAAGGATCTCAAACGGACCAATGAACCGAGGGGACAACTTCCCACTCTTCCCAAACCTCATCAAACCCCGTCTAGGTGATATCTTCAGAAAGACATGATCACCTACCTCAAACACCAAAGGTCTCCTCCTACGGTCGGCATACGATTTCTGACGACTCTGTGCTGTAACAAGTCTCTTACGGATAAGCTCAACTTTCTCCGTCGTTTCCCTCACCAACTCTGGACCCAACAGAGGTGCATCACCCACCTCGGCCCAACACACAGGAGATCTACACGGTCGGCCATACAAGGCCTCAAATGGTGCCATACCGATGCTAGACTGGAAACTGTTGTTGTAGGCAAACTCTACCAACGGCAAGTGCCTCTCCCACGACCCACTAAAGTCTAGAACACAACCCCGAAGCATATCCTCAAGTATCTGAATAGTACGCTCGGACTGTCCGTCAGTCTGAGGATGGTAAGCCGTGCTAAAGGTCAACTTAGTGCCTAAGGCACTCTGCAAACTCTGCCACAACCTAGCAGTAAAACGAGGATCTCTATCTGAGACGATCGTCACTGGGACCCCGTGCAATCTCACTATGTCCCGAATATACAAGTCAGCAAGATGATCTACTGAATCTCTAACACGCATAGGAATAAAATGCGCCGACTTAGTCAACCGGTCCACAACTACCCAAATAGCATCACTACCCCGTTGAGCCCTCGGAAGACCCACAACGAAGTCCATAGTGACATGCTCCCACTTCCACTCGGCAATAGGCAAGGGTTGCAATAAACCCGCTGGCCTCTGATGTTCGGCCTTCACTTGTTGACAAGTAAGGCACTTAGATACGAAAGCTGCCACATCTCTCTTCATACCCCGCCACCAGAACTGGCGACCCAAATCCCGATACATCTTAGTGCCTCCCGGATGCACCGCAAGGCGTGAATGATGGAACTCTCGGAGTACTTCCTTTCGGCAAGACTTCGGCACAAACAGACGGTCTCGATATCTCACACTCTGGTCGGAATACACCGTCAAACCCTTCTCTACCTTCCCACCGGAAATCTTCTCACGGAGAGATTCTACCTCAAGGTCACCTCTCTGAGCCTCTAACACTCGAGTCACAAGTGTGGGCTGTGCAACAACAGAAAATAAGGCCGCAGCCTCAACGGATTCGCCCAGAAGTAAGTCAAACTCCCCAAGTGCACCCAACATCTCCCATTCTCGGATGGCTATACCAGCCATATCACCAATAGGTTTCCTGCTAAGGGCATCGGCCACCACATTGGCCTTTCCCGGATGATAATGCAACTCAAAGTCATAATCCTCTATAAATTCCATCCACCTCCTCTGCCTCAAGTTTAAGTCTTTCTGTGTAAACAAATATTTCAGACTCTTATGATCCGAGAATACCTCAAATCTCTCACCATAAAGATAATGCCTCCAAATCTTCAAGGCAAATATCACAGCTGCTAACTCTAGATCATGCGTAGGGTAATTCTGCTCGTGAATTTTCAACTGACGAGAGCCATAGGCAACTACTTTCCCTTCTTGCATTAACACACAACCCAGACCCTCTCGTGAGGTGTCACAATAGACTGCATAACCCAACCCTCTCTCTGGAATAATCAAGACCGGAGCGGTGGTCAGTCTAACTTTCAACTCCTGGAACGACTTTTCACAAGTCTCACTCCATACAAATTTGACTTCCTTCCGGGTCAACCTAGTCAAAGGCGAAGCTAATCTGGAGAAATCTTTTACAAACCGACGGTAATAACCAGCTAATCCCAGAAAACTACGGATCTCAAAAACGTTCTTAGGCTGTGCCCAATCCTGCACTGCCTCTACCTTGGATGTATCAACAGACACTCCTTCCCCAGAAACAACATGGCCTAAAAACTTGACCTCTTCTAGCCAGAACTCACACTTCCCAAACTTAGCATAAAGCTTATGGGCTCTAAGTAACTCAAGCACCACTCTCAAGTGTTCCTTGTGCTTCTCCTCAGAAGGTGAATAAATAAGGATGTCGTCCACAAAAACGACTACAAACCGATCCAAGAATTCCCGGAAGATCCGGTTCATCAAATCCATAAAAACTGCCGGTGCATTGGTGAGCCCGAATGGCATCACCAAAAACTCATAATGGCCATACCGCGTACGGAATGCCGTCTTCGGAATATCCTCTTCCCTGACCCTCAACTGGTGGTAACCCGATCTCAAATCTATCTTAGAGAAACAACGGGAACCTTTCAACTGGTCAAACAGGTCATCTATACGGGGCATAGGGTACTTATTCTTGACCGTAGCCCGATTCAACTTCCGGTAATCTATACAAAGTCTCAAAGCACCACCTTTCTTTTTAACGAAGAGAGCTGGTGCTCCCCACGGCGAAACACTAGGACGAATAAAACCCTTGTCTAGCAACTCCTGGAGCTGAGTCTTCAACTCAACTAGCTCGGCTGGGGCAAAACGATAAGGTGCCATGGAAATCGGCGCCGTGCCGGGCACTAGGTCAATAGAGAACTCAATCTCCCGATGCGGTGGCAAACCAATAAGATCCTCGGGAAAGACATCCGAGTACTCACAAACCACCCTTGGCAACACAATCTGAGTCTCATCATCCTCACTAATCAAAAAGTTAGCAAGTAGACTACTAAGCTCACTCTGTCCTCGCGGAATGTACCCCGGTGGCAACACATCACCAACCCGGTCCCCCAGAAAATGAAAATACTCTCCGCTCACGGTACAACAAGTGACCCTCTGGCGGTAGCAATCAATAACTGCCCGGTATGACGATAACCAGTCCATACCCAAAATAACATCGAAACCCCTCATAGGCATAACTACAAAGGAAAATGGGATTCTATGATAATCAACCTCTATATCACAACCCCTAACACCTTGTTTCAAAATCAATTCACCTCCAAGAGGTGACACTACACAAATAGGAGATGCTAACTGTGCTAACTCCAACCCCAAAACAGATGCAAATGCAGCAGACACAAAGGAATGAGATGCACCCGTATCAATCAAAACATTAGCAACCGAGTTGCAAAACAAGAAGGTACCTCTCACAACTGATGGTGCTGGCACAAGATCCTGTGCGGTAACAGCATACACTCGCCCAGACGACCTCTGATCAACCTGCTCAACCCTAGGAGCATAAGATTGCTGTACTGACTGGGACGATGAAGCCCCCTGATTGGCCCTCGAGGCCTGACCTGACGGAGCTGGCTGCTGTCCCTGAATCGGCCTCATACCGGATGCACCAGGTGTGCCACCCAACTGCGGGCAATACCTCTTCATATGCCCTGGCTGACCACACTGATAACACGAGAGTGGCTGGCCTCTACCCTGACTCTGGCTCTGAGATCGAGCCGAAGATGATGCTGCTCTCTGAACTCCTCCCCTCTGAGGACAAACTGGAGACTTGTGGCCTAGCTGGCCACACTTGAAACAGGTAATGTCTCCCTGGCTGCCTTTCCCCGAACTAACACTCGGTACAGGAAAAGTCGATCGAGAAAAGCTACCCTGAGACTGCTGGGAATTATAACCCTTCTGTCTCCTACCATCATTCTGACCATCCTGACTCCTCTTGGAGCCCTTCTGCCCTTCCTCCTCCTCCTGCATCATGATCTCCATATGGGCTGCAGCATCAACCATACGCCCATAATCTCGAATCATAGTTCCCCCAACTCTCAGCTTGAGGCCACGCCTCAACTTCTTCTCAAACTCAATACAACGGCGTTCCTCAGACGCCACCAACTCAGGTGCAAACCTGGACAAACTAGTAAATGCAGCCTCAAATTCGGCCACTGAAGAACTCGCCTGCTTAAGCTGACAAAACTGGTCTCGTAGCTTCTCCCTGACTGCCGGAGATAAAAACTTCTCCTGGAATGCATTCACAAAAGCCTCCCATGTACCTCCTATACGCCCCTTAGTAAATTTCCACCACTGACCTGCATCCCCCTTCAACTGAAAAGATGCCAAGGTCACTTTCAACCCCTCGTC
The DNA here is from genome assembly GCF_055761805.1 of Camellia sinensis. Classification (NCBI taxonomy): domain Eukaryota; kingdom Viridiplantae; phylum Streptophyta; class Magnoliopsida; order Ericales; family Theaceae; genus Camellia; species Camellia sinensis. The sequence continues at coordinate 94,329,780 of NC_138965.1, forward strand.
TTCGATGCCAAGCATCTCAAACGTCTTTGTTGTCTGCTCGAGCCACTCATCTGCCTTAAGCGGCTCTTTAGGATCACCCACAAATTCATCCGGATTAGACCGGAAGAACTCCCTCTTTAGAAAGGAAGGTCCTGCGTCTGCAGCAACAACCTGAGCTTGATTCTCAGCTCTAAGAATGCCTACTGACTCCCTGAATGCCCCTGCTATCTCTCGGGCAAGAGCGCCCATAGCCTGCTGGCCTACTGGCTCGGCCACATTGGCCTGGCCAACTCCCTCCTGAACTGCCGGAATCTCCTCTGGCACAGGCACCTCCTGCCTACCCGGCCTACCACGCCTACCGCGTCCTCGTCCTCGTCCTGACATCCTAATAAAGGAAACAAAGACATTAGCACATTAATAAATGTGCCGAAGCTAAACACTCGCGTCCTAATGCAATGGACAACAATAATTCATTCCACATAAGCACATAATCACATAAGCACCTACGAATTTCATTCCCGGATAATGATAGTCCCAATGCGTTACTATAGTTCCAGTTGGAAGCAGCAGTGATCAAGTGCCTTTCCAACAAGACTACTAGAAACTCAAGGGTCCAATCAGCATCCTAGAAACTACATTCCATACCCACATAATCACATAAACATGTTATCACATAAGCATATAACATTACACTAAGTCTCTATCAAACGAGACGAACCCATTGTGATACTAATCACTTCCCACGTACCCAAAGTATTCAAACCCGGTACGCTCTGATACCAAGTTGTAACGCCCTCAAATTAAACCCATAATGTACATAGCATTAACGTGCATTATTAAAAGAAAATGAATCTTTTGAATTATTCATCAGAGTACTTTTATTAAAAGTCATTACATGGAACATCAAAATAAATGCCCTAAGGGCTTACATCTTTCCAAGCTAACACTTGGACACAAAAGAATGAGTATTAACCCATTTACAAGTTAAGCCCTTGGCTTGAATGTTTACATGTAACCTTATTTAAAATAAATAACTAAAGACAAGTCTTCAAAATCCGCATCCTTCCAAACTAATTCCTGGGAGGTTGCTTATCACCTGAACCTGAAAATGATGTTCCCATAAAGGGTGAGCCACAGCCCAGTAGGAATATACTAAACCACATATAAGCAATGAATAAAGCAATAGTATTTGACAGATGGTTAACCAAGATAATCAACCACTTCATTTTACAGTCTCATGACACTATTGTCTAAGATACAATTTACTCTCCAATTTTATCAACATGGCTCAGAACCTGGCCAACCTACAACAGTGAATTACATATACCATATTCATATCCTTCCAATATCAACAAACAAATGAGACTCAAGCTCAATTCACAACACTTCATACTTCCAGATTGATACACATTTTAGTGCTGTATCAATAAAACACTTCTATATAAATAAGCACACATAAAAGTGATGCTAATGGAGTCCATCCCCTATCTCCTCCCAAACAAAATCCGGTTTAGAGGTCCATCCCCTATCTTCCCCTAAACCGTGGAGTACATCCCCTATCTCCTCCCACACAAAACAATGTATGCAAGTGCAATGCTCAATCAATACACGTATTTTCTGTATCAATGCAATAATCAAAGTAAATGACTTAACCAATGTGATTAGTTTCAGTTATTCCTAATCCACATGCAATGTCTACAACAATCACGACTATCCTCCACCGATAGCCCAAAACAGTTATTTCTAAACAGGAAATAAATGTATCAACTAACATAATTCCAACATTTTCATAGGTGAGTGATTAAACTAACCAACTACACCATTTAATCAATAAATTCATTAATTCCATGAATTCAACTAAATTCCCCAATTTTCCCTGAATTGATTATATAAATTAATTTATTACAACAACTAGGGTTTTCCCGAAAATTACCAAAGTAACCCAACACATCAAAATACCAAAACTTAGAGCAAACCTATAAAATGGAGTAGGAAATCCCTACCTCAAAGAAAACAACCCAAAAAGGTGAAGAAATAGATGAATGCCCAAAATACCAAAGTGCTCCAAATCGTCAAATGCTCAGATTAAATGGTAGCCCTTGCCTCACTCTATCTTTTTAATGAAGGATCTAGGGTAGAAACACACTCTATGTGGATCAAATCTAAGAAAGAAGGTGAGTAGGGAGAGAGAGAAGTCGAACCTGGGGTTTTGAATCAAAAGAATATGAAAAAGACTGATCAAATCCCGCTGCTGTGTATATAAACTGGACAGGCTCGCTCGAGCGAAGACTTGGTCGCTCGAGCTACCAGACACAGAGAAACTACGCTCGAGCCAAGGAAGCCTTGCTCGAGCCAACAACTCAAATGCTCGCTCGAGCGAAAGAAAGCTCGGTCGAGCGAAAAACTCAAACCCTCAGGTCTGAACCCAGACACACGCTCGAGCGAAGGAACTATAGCTCGAGCGAAGGATGAACTAACTCGCTCGAGCGAAGAAAAGCTCGCTCGAGCCAAGAATGCTCAGCTACAGGTCCAAATCAATCACTACCTCTCGCTCGAGCGAACAACTACTCGCTCGAGCGAAGAACCAAAAACCTGGACAGCAACTCTTGGTTTCTAAACCCAACCAACCTGAAACAAACCTGCCCAACACATCCTATAATTCCAAAAGAGAAAATAAGGAAAAACAACAACAACCATTATACAATGACAAAATCTACGGAACAGTCCGGATACAATAATTAAATGGGAAAAGACCAGGGTCGCTATACAGGCCAACATAAATAAAGCCATAACCACACCTCCTAACTATATTTACCACGATATTCACCCATTTTTCTTAAAAACCAATACATTTGCAATGTTCAATGTATAATAACGCACAATGCACAATGGATGAGAAATTAGTTTCATTTCAAAATCCTCATGCAATGCTTACAACAAACAAGACTATCCTCCATCGATAACTTAAAACATATATTTCTATTCAATAGATAAATTCCAATCAAAAGATACATTTCCATCAATTACAATGGAAGTGACATTACATATGCAACTCCACTACCATCATCATCATAACCATTATTCCAATTTCACAATATCGAACATCATTTTTCATTTCCCTTTCAAAATCCCCAATATCCAAAATTAGGGCTAAAATCCCTGTGACGCCTCGAAATAAATACAATAACCAGTTTACAATATTAATCGAACAACAACACAAGAGGAAATAATTATTTTTCATTAATTTTCAATTTCTTGAACAAAAGTGCAACATATGTGGATATACATTCACAAGTTTAATCCTGAATCTATAGCATATGTTACATGATGAAGAATGCAAAATGAAAGATAAACAATTAAGAGAATGCCCTAAAGGCTTACAACTTTTCAAGCCAATACTTGGTTATAACAAGATGGATTTAAATCCAGTACATTTAACGGCCCTTGGCTTGTACAAAACAAATACACAATCAAACAAAAATGAATCTCTTGCTTCAAGCCCTCCCAAGCTATTGCCTTGGCGGAGGCATATCACCAGCACCTAAAAATGTTTTTCCCATATAGGGTAAGCCAAAGCCCAACAGAAATAATCCAACACAATATATGAATTTTAAGAAAGGTATAAGGTGAATGCATATGCAATGCTTGTGCCAAAGTTTTTCATTTCTTCTTTCTCATGATCATACGATACCCGATTAATATCACAGTTATCAATCATGTCCTTTACAATAGAAAACAGGGCAATGAATCATACTTAGGAAATTCCAAAACAAATCCAACCTTTCCCGAAAATTTTGTCCAGAGGAAACCGTAAAACGGGACCCATGTAATCGTAGGCTATACAAGTACTACTATTGCCATTTCACAGAAATTTCATCTGCGAGATCGGCACCCATGTACACGTACGGTTTTCGAGACTTTCACCTTGGACACTTTGGCCAACTTATTTCAATGTACAACATTCAATTTTTTAATTCACCCATTTTTCTTAAAATGATACACATTTCCAAAGTATAAATAGGAAACAATGCTCAATGCAAATGAATGAGAAAATAATTTCAATTCTCCTAATCCTCATGCAAATTCTACAACAAACATAGCTATCGTCCACCGATAGCCCAAAACAGATATCTCTAATAAATAGAAAATTTCAATAATAATATACATTATTATCATTTCCAAGATGTGAGCGATATAACATATCCAACTCCACCATCATCATTAATACTCTCTATCACCATCATCAAGACGTGAGTGATATTACAAAACCAACATCATTCTTCAATATTTTTCCAACACATGTCAAACCCATGGTTTTAGAGCAAAACCTCATTTTCTTTCAAAATTATTTTTGAGTAGAGAAAGATATCATTTCCATTATGTTTACAAGATCAACATTTGATATTTCTAGTGCAAAATCCCCTTTTTCTTTACAAATCATTTCTAAGGGTGAAAGCCCATTACTTCATCATAGATCAACAATAAATACCTTTCTACAAGCATTTCTAGCAAACCATTTGAAAGCTCCACTTTTTGATTTCTTACTGAAATCCTGGATTTGTCCAAAATCTCCAAAAATCACAATATTGTTTTAGAAATAACAAATAGCTAAGTTAAAATTCATAAGAGGGTGCGGAGAATCCCTATCTCAAACTTAGAAGATGAAGAAGGAAGAAATCCCACGGAGACGAAACGATGATTTGCTCCAATCAAAACGAAGCCCTCGACAAGCTCTGCACTTAATCTCAAATGAGCAAGGTGTGGAGATGCTTCCAAGTGAGTAGATCTGAAGATCTTTGAGCAAAAAAGTGAGTTTAGAGAGAGAAAAGAGGGACTCACGGTTTAGAGAGGGAAAAGAGAAGAAAAGTGAAGGAAAAGGTAAATAAATGCCCTATTTATAGTGCTAGGTTAAAGTGGAATAAGGTCCCAAAGTCAACCCAAAAGAACAAGTCAAATTCCTCAAGAAGTAGGGCCCAAAACTGAACTAAAATATAAAGAAAAAAAAAACTAGCAAGGGTTAACCCTTGTGTAGGTGGTGTCGACTTTTCAGGAAGAGATGACAATGCTGGCAGCAGACAAGGTGTCGGCCCTTGGACTAGAGGTGTCGACACTAAATTTCAGCAACCAAACCCAAATTCTGCTGTATACAAGGGTCGTTCCTTCCTAAACTGGTGTCGATCCTTGAGGCCAACAACAAAAGACAAGTGTCGACACCACTAATGCTGGTATTGACCCCAAATTTCAATAGCTATTCCAAGAACATAGCAGCAAGATGGTGTCGACCCTTTCAACACTGGTGTTAACCCTTGGAGCTTAAGAAAACAAAGATAAGAGGGCAATGTCGACCTTGACAAGGGCGGTGTCGACCCCCGAAGCCAAAACCAAATATGAAGAAAAAGAATGACCATCACGAATATGGTTTTTCGGATTCAAAAGCAATAAATAGATGGGTCTAAGTCTGGATTGCTATAACCTCCCCCCCTTAAGGAATTTCATCATTGAAATTATAAATCAAACTTTAAAACCATGTTTTAACCAATTACAACAATGCTAATCAATCAATTCCATTACCATGACCCATTCTCCGGCCATCCGTTATCATCAACTCAATACATAAGTTCCAACATTAAAAGTATAATTTACATTTTCCAAAACATATACAATGTTTCCATTTTTTTTGAAACATATACAATGTTTTCATATTTCATCAGCAGAACATAATCTCAATACATGCTCAAACATCAACAAATAAGTCCAGATACTTCTCACGGACCTCCAACTCACATTCCCAAGTTGCTTCCTCAACTCCATGATGTTTCTATAACACTTTTACCAAAGGAATTGTCTTGCCTCTCAAGATTTGGTCTCGAGTATCAAAGACCCTCACTGGTCTCTCCTCATATGAGGCATCATCATCTATCTCTAAGTTGGTTGTCACGACCCAAACCCGGCCCTATGGGTTTAGCACCGTAACCGGCCAGTAATCCGAGATTACCGAAGGCCTGCAGAACAGTAATACAGTAAAACAGAGTACAGGGCCTGGCGGAAGCCAATACAGTAATTAAACAATGTCCAATGAGCTGTGACAGTCTGTATGCAAAAGATTTTCCATGCATTCATACATAAACAGTACAGAACAGTATGTACAATATTGACATTCATTCAAACTAGGGACTCAACCCTAGATAGCGGTACAGTGAACAGTCAGCCTGTACAAGACAGTACGGTCTATACAAAATTTACAGTCAAACAGTACAGGGACCTAATCCCTTGATAACAGTACGGTAAACAGTCAGTCTATACAGTAATCCAAACAGTATGGAGACAGACGGGGGAAACAAACAAAACACCCCCAAGCCATAGCATGGCAACTCGGAACCTCGCAGTGAGGCACAAAGGCTGGCTTGACAAAACTGGAGTTACCCTGACGCTCCTAGCTCCGATCTGGTGCCTGTACACCTACATATATATATGAGCAGTGAGCTAAAGCCCAGTGAATAACATAAAGCGTAAAGGGGTTTAGAATGAATGTCCTTACAGTAATGAAAACAGTTCAATTCAATCAGTATTTCAATTGTTTAGTACAGTAAACAGTCATATGTGGTACATCCATTAGTACAACAGTAACAGTAGGTCTTAAAAGACCGAACAGTAATGATGGCCATCAGTCAGTAAACAGTAGTGGCTCCATGAGGGAACCGACAGAGATCTCTGTAACAGTAACAGTAACAGTAAACAGTAGGTACTAAGGATGCCACAGTACAGTTCAGAAATAAAGGACATACATTCATTCAGTAATTAATACCAGTTCAGTAAACAGTTCAGTTCAGTATTCAAAAGATATCAGTTGAACATATCTTTACACAATTGTTACTCACAAAGTTTGGGCTACAGTGTGCTAGAGCGTATCTCCCCAGTCGCCAACCCTACACAGTTAACAGATTGAACACACACTAAGCTACACAGTTGGGAAAATATCATAACTTGATCCCTAATTTGCCTTGGTGTGTTCTACAACGATGTCCTCATCTAAATGTCTTAAACTAGGCCTAAGAATGCCTAGGATGGGATGAGGATGCAAAAATACACTTAGAAAACATTTCGCAAAGTTTGCTGAAAATAGGAGCCTCGCTCGAGCGAAACTTTCTACGCTCGAGCGTAAGTCCAAAACCAAAGGCTTCGCTCGAGCGAGGAATCCTTCGCTCGAGCGGTCTGCAAAACAGTAAAAGTACTGGATGCTGAGATTTTACGCGCGATGGTCGCTCGATGGTAGCTCGAGCGGAGCCCTGGACAAAGGTGCTCGCTCGAGCGGGGAATCCTTCGTTCGAGCGAGGAAGCCAAATCTGGAATTTCCAGATCTGCCTCCCAAGCTCAAACCAAGCATTCTACCACTCCAAACTCGACCTCTTGGGCCCAAATTCTGGAAAACATCATTAAATTCAATGTATAACAAGTTTCAAAGCTTAATTTATGAATTCAAGCCCCAAAGGTGAGTCAATTAAAACCACATTCAAACCCATTTTCAAGAATAACATTCAAACATGTCATGTATGAGTTTTAAACCAAATTAAAGCTCCAAAGCTTGATCAAATGAGCTCATTTCTTTTCAAAATAGTTGGAAACATGGTCTATAACAACAATATGAGCATGCATGCACTAATGTCCATGTAACCAACCTCAAAATGCAACAATACCAACATGCATGTAAGAAATGAGCTTCAATCCATCATTAATGAACCAAATCATGACTTAGCTCTACAAATAACTAGCTCAAACACATCAATAAAGGTTGAGTTCTCTTACCTAGAGCCTCAATTACAAGTGTAGGACCACATAGCAACAATCAACCTTCAATTCTCTTCAAATTCTAAGCAATATTGAAATGAACTCAAGACTCTCACTTCCTCTCTCTCTAAATTCGGCTAGATCAAGAGGAAATGGCTGAGCAAATGTGTTTTGATTCAAGTATAAGGCTCAAGTGTATGTATTGAGATAGTGGCCCACTCAAGGGCAAAATGGTAAATATGGCAAACTCTTTAATTAGCTTCTTTTAATCTAATTTAATCATACCTAATCAATTTTCAGATAATTATACAATAAAATCACATAAATTACGAGGGTCACAGAACACTAATCGGTTTCAGATTCGGCCACCGATAAGGCCTTCAATTAGCAGTTTAAACATATGAACATGAACAGATAATCATACAGTCAAACAGATATAATGCAATTTAACTAACATATACTCAATCAATTCAGTTTCCAGTTTCAGTCAGTCAGTTCAGTACTTTAGTCAGTTCAATTATCAGTCATTATCAGTTCCATTTAACAGTAATCGGTGATTATCGGTAATCGATCAGTCATTAATCAGTAAACAGTATGAGGGTTGTTACATTGGTCCAATCCAACATATGTGATGGATCCAGTTCATACTTTCGAAACATACTAATATGAAACACATCATGAACTTCGAAAAGTTGTGGCAACAAGGCCAAGCGATAAGCTACTTCTCCGATCCGCTCAAGGTTTTCAAAAGGCCCAATAAATCTAAGGGACAACTTCCCACTCTTCCCAAACCTCATCAAACCCCTCCTAGGTGATATTTTCAAGAAGACATGATCTCTTACCTTGAAAGACAAAGGTTTCCTCCCACGGTCGGCATAACTTTCCTGTCGACTTTGGGCCGTAACCAACCTCTTACAGATAAGTGCGACTTTCTCTGTCGTTTCCTAGACTAACTCCAGACCCAACATTGGTGCATCACCCACCTCGGCCTAATACGCAGGGGATCTACACGATCAGCCATACAAGGCCTCAAACGATGCCATGCCAATACGTAACTAGAAGCTATTATTATAAGCAAACTCCACTGAGGGTAAGTGCCTCTCCCATGACCCCTTAAAGTCAAGAACACAACCCCAAAGCATATCCTCTAGAATTTGAATAATGCGCTCTGACTGTTTGTCAATTTGAGGGTGATACGCGGTGCTAAAAGTCAACCTCGTGCCCAAGGCACTCTGTAGGCTCTGCCACAATCGAGCCGTAAAACGTGGATCTCAATCCGAAACAATCGTCACTGGGACCAACCTCACTATGTCCTTAATATAAAGGTCGGCAAGATAATCCACTGAGTCACTCACGCGCATAGGTATAAAGTGCGTCAACTTGTTCAATCGGGCAACTACCACCCAAATCGCATCATTACCCCGTTGAGTCCTAAGAAGACCCACAACGAAATCCATCATGACATGCTCCCACTTTCACTCGACTATAGACAAGGGTTGCAACAAACTTGCTAGCCTTTGATGTTCGGCCTTCACTTGTTGACAAGTAAGGCATCTCGATACAAACACAGCCACATCCTTCTTTATTTCCCTCCAACAAAACTAGCGACTAAGGTCGTGCTACATCTTTGTGCCTGCCGGATGCACCGTAAGGAGTGAATGGTGAAACTCTTGGAGTACTTTCTCTCGACAAGACTCCGGCACGAAAAGATGGTCACGGTATCTAACACTCGAGTTGGGATACACATTCAAACCTTTCTCTACCTTTCCACAAGAGATATTTTCCTGGAAGGTTTCTACCTCAAGATGACTCTTCTACGCTTCTATTACTCAATTCACAAGTATAGGTTATGCCACTACCGAAAACAAGGTTGTAGACTCCACGGACTTGCCAAGATGCAAGTTAAACTCACCAATAACATCCAACATCTCCCATTCTTGAATGGCAATACTAGCTACACTACCAATGGATTTCCTACTCAAGGTATCGGCCACAACATTGGCCTTCCCTAGATGATAATGTAACTCAAAATCATAATCTTCTATAAACTCTATCCGCATTCTCTGTCTTAGATTTTGGTCCTTCTGTGTAAACAGATATTTCTGACTCTTATGATCAGAAAACCTCAAACTTCTCACCATACAAGTATTGCCTCTAAATCTTTAAGACAAAGGTCACTGCCGCTAACTCTAGGTCATGAGTAAGGTAGTTCCTCTCATGTGTTTTCAACTACCATGAGCCATAAGCTACTACCTTCTCCTCTTGCATCAATACACAACCCAAACCTTCCTGTGAAGTATCACAATACACCGAATAGCCCAAACCTCTCTCCAGAATAATCAATACTGGAGCAGTGGTAAGTCTAACCATAAGCTCTTGCAAAGAGTTCTCACAAATCTCACTCTGCACGAACTTAATTCCTTTTCTCGTCAGTCTAGTTAACGGTGAAGCTAATCTAGAGAAATCTTTCACAAACTGACGGTAATACAGCCAACCCTAAAAAATTACGGACTTCAAAAACATTCTTAGGTTGTTTCCAATCTTGCACTGCCTCTATCTTGGATGAATCTACAGTCACCCATTTCCTGGATACCATATAGTCTAAGAACTTAACCTCTCTAAACCATAATTCACATTTCCCAAACTTAGCATACAGTTTGTGGGCTTTGAGCAATTCAAGCACCACTCGCAAGTGTTTCTTGTGCTCTTCTTCAGAGGGTGAGTAAATCAAGATGTCATCAACAAAGACAACCACAAAACGGTCTAGAAACTCATGGAAGATCTAGTTTATCAAATCCATAAACACAACTGGTGCATTGGTTAGCCCAAAGGGCATCACTAGAAACTCGTAATGGCCATACCGCATACGGAATGCTGTCTTCTGGATATCCTCCTCCCTTACTCTTAATTGGTGATAACTCGATCTCAAGTCTATATTAGAAAAGCAACGAGACCCCTTTAACTGATCAAACAAACCATCTATATGAGGCATTGTATACTTGTTCTTAACAATTACCCGGTTTAACTTCCGATAATCGATATAAAGTCGCAACGCCATTTTTCTTTTTGGCAAAGAGAGTCGGTGCTCCCCAAGGTGAAGTACTAGGGTGGATAAATCCCTTGTCTAATAGTTCTTGGAGTTGAATCTTTAACTCCCCTAACTTAGCAAGTGCAAATCTATATGGTGCCATAGAAATCGGTGCCATGCTAGGCACTAAATCAATAGAGAACTTGATCTCTCGATGAGGTAGTAAACTAGAGAAATCCTCAGGGAAAACACCCAGGTATTTATAAATTACCCTTGGAAATTCAACACAGACTTCGTCACACTCATTACCCAAAAAGTTGGCAAGAAGACAACTAAGTTCACTTCGCTCACGTGGATCGTACACCGGTGATAAGACTCTATCAACTTGGTCCCCCAAGAAATAAAACAATCACCGCTCAAGGTATATACAGTAACTCTTTGACAATAACAATCTATGACAGCCGGATACGATGACAACCAGTCCATATCCAAAATAGCATCAAAACTAGACATGTCAATCAAGACAAATGCAAAAGGAAGTCGATGACCGAAAACCTCTATGTCATAACCCCGACACCCTTGCTCCACCACCAATAGGTGACTCTACACTAAGAGGAGATGCCAACCGAGCCAACTCTAACCCCAAAGCCAATGCAAATGTAGACGAGATAAATGAATGGAATGCACCCGTCTCAATCAACACATTAGCAATGGAATTGCATAACAAGAAAGTGCCTCTCACTACTGAAGGTGCTGGTATTAGGTCTGGCCTGGTAACAACATACATATGCTCTATAGGTCTCTACTGATGCACTGACTGAGTTGAAGAGGCTCCTTGATTGGCCCTCGAGGCCTGTGCTGATTATGTAGGCTGGCGGCTCTATGTCTACCTTGCACTAGACACACCAGGTGTGCCACCCAACTGAGGGAAAAATCTCTTCATGTGCCCTGACTGCCCACACTAATAACATATAGGTGGTTGTTCTCTCCCTTGACTCTGGCTTTGAGAGCGAGCCGAAAACGGTGTAGCCTGCTACCCTCCTCTTTATGGGCAAGCTGGTGATTTGTGACCCAACTAGCCATATTTATGACAAAAGAAACTCCTTTGATTACCTCTTCCCGAACTTGAACTCAGCACAGGGAAGGTGGATCGAGACTGAGCTCCTTGGGACTGTTGGGGATTAGAACTTTACCTCTTACTGTCCCCCTAGATATCTTGACACCTCCTAGAGCCCCTCATCCGCTCCTCCTCCAACTGTATCACGGTCTCAAGATGAGCCACCAACTCTATAAGTCATCTGTAGTCCTTAATCATTGACGCGGCCACCTTGAAAAGGAGCCTGGTCCTCAACCTCTTGTTAAACTCCACACAACAGTGTTCCTCTGTCACCACAAGCTCAGGTGCAAATCTAGAGAGACTAGTAAAAGCTGTCTCAAACTTGGCTACTGGTGTGTTGAGCTATTTGAGCTTCAGAAACCACTCCCTCAACTTCTCCTTAGCCATAGGAGGTAAAAACTTATCCTGGAAGGCGTTGACAAAAGCCTTCCAAGTCACTCCAATGCGCCCACTTCCACCACTGACCCATATCTCCCTTCAGTTGGAAGGATGCCAAAGTCATCCTTAGTTTGTCGTCCTCGATGCCAAGCATCTTAAATGTCTTCATAATCTGCTCCAGCCACTCATCCGCCTTCAGTGGCTTATTCGAATCACCCAGAAACTCATCCGGATTCGACCGGAAAAACTCCCTCTTCGAAATAGATAGCTTTGTCTCAGCAACTTGGGTTTGGACTTGATTCTCAACTCTAAGAATGTCTATAGATTCCCACAATGCTCTGGCCATTTCGCGGGCCAAAGCACCCATAGCCTGCTGACTAACTGGCTTAGCCACATTGGCTTGACCAACTCCTTCTTGTGTTGGAATATCATCCGGTAAAGGTACCTCATGCCTTCTAAGCCTACCACACGTAACACCACCACGTCCATGTCCTGACATCCTAATAAAGGTAACAAAAGAGATTAGCACATTTACAAATGTGCCAAAGTTAACTCACTCACGTCCTAATGCGGTGGACAATAGTAATTCACTCCACATAAGCACGTAGTCACATAAACACATACGAATTTTCCTTCCTAGATAATGACTATCCCGTGGCATTGCCAGAATTTCAATTAGAAATAGCAGTGATCAAGTACTCTTCTAAAGGGACTTCTAGAAACCCGTAGACCCAATCAACATCTTAGGAATTAAATCCCATACCCGTGTAATCATATACGAATGTTATCACGTAAGCATAATATACATACAAATATCTCTGCTAAGTGAGACAACCAATTATGGTAATAACCACTTCCCATGTACCCAAAGTATTCAAACCCAGTACGCTCTGATACCAAGTTGTGACACTTCGAAATAAATACAATAACCAGACTACAATATTAATCGAACAACAACATAAGATGAAATAATTATCTTTCATTAATTTTCAATTTCTTGAACAAAAGTGCAACATATGCGGATATACATTCACAAGTCTAACCCTGAATCTATAGCATATGTTATACGATGAAGAATGTAAAATGAAAGATGAACAATTAAGAGAATGCCCTAAAGGCTTACAATTTTTCAAGCCAATACTTGGTTATAACAAGATGGATTTAAATCCAATACATTTAACGGCCCTTGGCTTGTACAAAACAACTACATAATTAAACAAAAATGAAGCTCTTCCTTCAAGCCCTCCCAAGTTATTGCCTTGGCGAAGGCATATCACCAACACTTGAAAATGTTTTTCCCATATAGGGTGAGCCAAAGCCCAGTAGAAATAATCCAACACAACATATGAATATTAAGAAAGGTATAAGGTGAATGCATATGCAACACTCATGCCAAAGTATTTCATTTCTTCTTTCTCATGATTATACGATACCCGATTAATATCACAGTTATCAATCATGTCCTTTACAATAGAAAACAGGGCAGTGAATCATACTTAGGAAATTCCAAAACAAATCCAACCTTTCTCGAAAAATTCATTTGAAGGAAACCGTAAAACAGGACCCATGTAAACGTAGGCCATACAAGCACTACTATTGCCATTTCACAGAAATTTCGTCTGCGGGATCAGCACCCATGTACACGCGCGATTTTTGAAACTTCCACCATGGACGCTTTGGCCAACTTATTTCAATTTACAACATTCAATTCTCGGATTCATCAATTTTTCTCAAAATGATACACATTTCCAAAGTATAAATATAAAACAATGCTCAATGAAAATGAATGAGAAAATAAAAATTTCTCCTAATCCTCATGCAATTTGTATAACAATCATAGTCATTCTCTACCGATAACCCAAAACAGATATCTCTAAGTATACATTATTATCATTTCCAAGATGTGAGCGATATAACATATCCAACTCCACCATCATCATCAATATCCTCCGTCACCATCATCAAGACGTGAGTGATATTACAAAACCAACATCATTTTTCAATATTTTTCCAACACGTCAAACCTATGGTTTTAGTGCAAAACCTCGTTTTCTTTCAAAATCATTTTTGAGTAGAGAAAGATATCATTTCAATTACATAAAACCCAACATCATTTCCATTATCTTTACAAGATCAACATTTGATATTTCTAGGGCAAAATCCCCTTTTTTCTTTACAAATCATTTCCAAGGGTGAAAACCCATCACTTCATCATAGATCAACAATAAACACCTTTCTACAAGCATTTTTAACAAACCATTTGAAAATCCCACTTTTTGATTTCCAACCAAAATCCTAGATTTGTCCAAAATCTCCAAAAATCACAATATTGTTTTAGAAATAACGAATAGCTAAGTTAAAATTCATGAGAGGGTGCGGAAAATCCCTACCTCAAACTTAGAAGATAAAGAGGGAAAAAAGCCAAAAAGTTGACAGAGACGAAATGACGATATGCTCCAATCAAAACGAAGCCCTCGATAAGCTCTACACGTAATCTCAAAGGAGCTAGGTGAGGAGATGCTTCCAAGTGAGTAGATCTGAAGATCTTTGAGCGAAAAAGTGAGTTTAGAGAGAGAAAAGAGGGACTCACGGTTTAGAGAGGGAAAAGAGAAGAAAAAGTGAAGAAAAGGGTAAGTGAGGGCCCTATTTATAGTGTTAGGTTAAAGTGGAATAAGGTCCCAAAAGATCAAGTCAAAATCCCCAAGAAATAAGGCCTAAAACCGAACTAAAATCTGAAAAAAAACTCATAGGGGTCGACCCTTGTGTAGGTGGTGTCGACCCTTCAGGAAGAAATGACAATGCTAGTAGCAGACAAGGTGTCGACTTTTGGACTAGAGGTGTCGACACTAAATTTCAGTAACCAAACCCAAATTCTGCTATATGCAAGGTCGAGCCTTCCCAAACAGGTGTCGACCCTTGAGGCCAACAACAAAAGACAAGTGTCGACACCACCAAGGCTGGTGTCAACCCTAAATTTCAGTAGCTATTCCAATAACATAGCAACAAGATGGTGTCGACCCTTCCAATACTGAGCTTAACGAAACAAACATAAGCAAGTAGTGTTGACCCCAACAAGGGCGATGCTGACCCCTGAAGCCAAAACCAAATATGAAGAGAAAAGAATGACCATCATGACTATGGTTTCCCAGATTCAAAAACAATAAATGGATCGGGTCTAAGCCCGGATTGCTATAATCCCCTTTTCTTTTAAAATCAATTTTAGGAAAAGATTTCCATCATTTGAACATAACTCATCCACAACCATATTCCCACAACCATTTTCAAGAGTCAATTTGGAAAACCCCTCTTTTGATTTCATACCAAACTCTAGGTTTTACCAAAAAATTCCAAATAAATTACCCTTTTTGAAGAGCAAATAACTAAGCTAAAAATCATATAAAAGAGTCAAAGAAATCCCTACCTCAAAGTAGAAGACACGAAGAAAAGATAGGTAACGGTGTCAAAAACACTAGATGCTTCAATTAAAATGAAGCTCTCAACGTGCTCAACATTTTTTCTCCAAAGGACTAGGGTTAGAAAACTCATAAATTGAGAGTATTTGGTGCAAGAGTTCAAGAACTAGAGAGAAAAAGTAGAACTAGGGTTTTGAAATGTTTAGAGAGAGAAAGAGCTGAAAAAGTAACTAAAAATGGCTTACTTTTGGAATGATATATGCACAGACTACTCGAATGCAAGAATGGTCATTCGAGCGACTGACACAATAAGCGATACAGCTCAAGTGACCAAAACCACCATTCGAGCACACAATGACCCCCTCCTAGTTGTTTAGACTTGTAAAAGATCGCTCGAACGTAAGAAAGACCGCTCGAGCGAAGATATCAAGCTCTCAGTAGTTTTGCAGACTGTAAAAGACTGCTCGAGCGCAGGAATGGTCACTCGAGTGAATAAGCAAAATTTTGGGCAACAACTCTTTGAAAAACTAACTCTCCAACTTGTTTCAAATACAATCAAAACTCCTAATAGCCAAACCCAACAAACAACAAGATGTAAATGAGCTGAACAATAGTTAAATACATGAGTTCTTGGATCCAAAACCAATTAAAAGGGTTAGGTTGAAACCAAAATCGTTATAAAATTTTTCCTCAGAAGAATATATATGTCATGTAGATTGAATGAGTGTATTGTGAAGTTAATGTATAGAACAAATTTGAATCACATATTAAAAATTTTGGACTTGATCCTCATTGTAAATATTTATATTAATTGCATTATGGTATATTGTAATCAATCAGACAAAAAATGTAGGCAAGAAAACAAAATTCTTTACAACAAGAAAAAGCTCAGAAATACTTAAACCTATCATATAACTAGATACAACCCTCTCAAATGAGGTGTATTACACCTTTTATGGATCACACCCCGTATGAAAAGGTTGTTTTCAATTCTTTGATATGTTTCAATACAAGAAAACTAGTAAAATAATGTCATAACTATGAATAAATAATTGTTGGTGAAACCTTGCACCATTGGTCCCAATTGATAAAAAAAAAAAAAAAAAAAAAAAAAATCGTTCAAATTGCTTGTACCATGCCAAATTTTGCTTTTAACGATGATAACATACAATTGCTAATAGTAAACAAAACTGAACTGCTGTTAAATAACAAAGATAATAAATGTTAAAGCATCCAACTCAAAACTAATTGGCGGCACTTGCATTATATTAACCAAGTTTGGGTGACTTAGATTGGTGATGTGAGTTTAAGTCTAACACTCCTCCTTACGGGTTGCCCGATAGGGCGTGGATGTGATCGAGAGATCCAATTGAGAGATGGACCATTCGGACCACATGATGTAGGAGGTCACGCAAATTAAGCATCCAACTCAAAATCAATTGGCAATGAGTGGAGAGACTTTCGCATTATATTAACCAAACTTTGGTGACTTAGATTAGAGATGTGAATTTAAGCATTGCCCTTGTAACTTCTAAAATTAAAAATAAATAAAAAAGTAAAAACTGTTATTAAGAAGAAAAAAAATGGTGTTTTTTACCAGCTAACAATAAAATCAAAGCAGTTGCCATTGGTATTTTTCTACCATCACTATTTGTGATAACGAGTAGGTGACTCGTGCGATGCACATGAATTTATTTTTAAAATTAAAAAAAGTAATTTTCAGTCTTAATACTTTATGTGTAAAATTTTTTAATAATTGAAAGTCAAGTACAAACAGATTTGCTGTTACAACTCATGATGTATTTTATTATGATATGTGTGATAAAAGAATAATATTAACTTTAATTTAAAATAAAAGTTTAATTTAAATTATTTATTTTAATAATCTTAGCATTATCACTCTATAAAAGTGTTAGTTGAATACTTATATATAATAAATTTACTTAAATTATCTGTTTATTTTGATAATTTTAATTCTATTGTGCTATAAAAGTGTAATTATCATATAATGATTTTATATGATATATATTAAATAATAAAATAATAAAATAAACACTCATTTGGATTTTAAAAATAATAGTTAAATTAGAAATAGAATTAGTAATATAAAACTAAAGGTGATTCTAATTATTTATTTTTATTTTTATTTTTATATTTAGTTAGAAAATAAAAATATGTAGAAATAGAATTACACAAAATTTATTTAAAAGATTAAATATAAATATGTTGTGATGGAATTAAAAAGAAAATACATAAATTAATTTTGCAGAGTATTGATTTTTTTTTCTTTAATATTCTTTTTTCGTACATATTGTATATAGGTATATAAAATTTAAATTCAATATAAATGTTTTGTAATAAATAATTTCTTGTTAAATAAAAAATTAAATATAAATTAATATTAAGCCATCAATAAGATAGACAAAAAATAAAAAAAAAATATGAAAGAAATTAATTTGATCAATGTGATGAATATAATTAAACACATTTTGTCTTATTTATTTATTTGTATATCAAGATAATTTTTTTTTTCAAATATTATAATAATTAAATTAAAATATCAATTATATAAAAGAAAATCTGACAACGACAAAATTGAATACACAATGAAAAATATATGAAAAATAAGTTTTTCTCAAATAGAGTTTATATAAAATTGATTAGTATAATTGAAATTGAGTATAAAACTTTATATGTAAATAGAAAATGATGCTGATGTGACCTTTTTAGAAAAAAAAGTAAGCCTTTAGAATGTGTCATATAGATATTAGCATTACACCCGTGCTATGCACTGCATCATACAAATAATTAAAAAATATTTAAAATATAGAGATAAAAGAGATTTAAAATCAATTTAAAAAAAAATTATTTTCATAATATTTACAATTTGTAACGCCCCATTTTTTTATTTCATAGATAACATTACCAAAAACCCTTATTATAATACAATTTTAGAGATAACGAACAAAAGTTCGAATATATCAATGCGGATAAATAAATGAAAATTCACTCATTCATATACGTAATGAATGCAACATGTGACATGATTAAATAAATTGTCTGCAGGTTTACATCATTATATAAACAAAAAAGGATTCAACCCTTTTACAACAATGGCATTCCGCCAAAAGATATAAGGTCTCATGGCAAACAGATAAAGAAGATCCTCGATCTTGAAAACACATCTCGCCATTCACCTGAAAAAGGATTAGCAACATGTGATGAACATAAAGTCCAGTAGGGATCTCAACATGATCCTAAACAATAACTACTGTAATAATCAAAAATATTTTTTAAATAGTCAGTGAATAAATTAATTAAGTAATATTTGGATTGGAGGGTTGTGTAAAGTTATGTATGAAAATTGTTCAATTTTGTAATAATTTTTTTTAAAAAATATAATTTTCGATCTCAAAATTATAAAATTTTTTATTATGATGTTTTATAAGAGTCTAGCATGTTGGACAAAAATTTCAGAAATTAATTGATGAGTATTTATTTTATAAAAAAAAAAAATTGCGAACTGATTGGTGTTCAATTTAATTTGTAGCGGAATTTGAAATTAAGTTTTGGATGTTTGGACCATGTTTGGCCTATGGTGGGACCCATGACTTAGATTTAATTTAATTTGAATTTGTTTATGATTCATGTTTAACTATTTGGTCTTTGTTTAATTATGTGATTGGTAATAACCACCTTGAGAGTTGTTATTATTTATTATATAGGATTATAATAAATATTTGATAGTTGATTTTATGGTGTGTACCATATGGTGAAAAATTATATATTTTATAAAGAATGAAATTGGGTATATTTTTTGTTGTGAGCAAAATATTATATTTTGTAATGTATAAAAATATTATATTTTTATGGTGAAAAAAAATTATATCATTTTATAAATTATGTTACAAAATTTTAGAGATGTTATGGTCATATATTTTGTATTAATTTATATGATGTTAAGTTGGTGAGCTTCCATAGGGAAATGAACCCACGTGGAGTTGTTCCCACGCTCATTTCCTTTTCCCCATCAGACTTTTCCTTTCTCTTCCTTTCTTTTCCACTTTCTTTTCTTTTGCTTTCTTTTGTGCAGAGAGCTCCCCCATCCCTCTCTCTGTCTCTCTCTCTCTCTCTCTCTCTCTCTCTTGGCCTCTATTGTTGGCTTTGCATTTGAGCTTTAAATGGGAGTCTTTAGAGTGAGATTTTGTAAAAATTTTATAAATGAATGTTGGACAGCTCGTCGTGATCTTCGCAATGGTTTGGATTCATGATCGGGTGATGTTTGCATTTTCGAATTGCTTTTCTTCATATTTGAGGTAGGGACTTTCTTCATATTCTTACATTAAAGCTATGTTAGGGTTATTTTGAGAAAATTATGCTATTATAAGAGGTATTGCATATATATATATTTATATTTTTTAGATTTTTGTTTGGTAATTTTTGAAAGAAAAATTAGGTTGAAGTATTAAGAATAATGTTATTTTGAAATTGATTTGAAAAAATCATCTTGTGTTGGAAATACTTATTAAAAATCCAAAAATAAAATAAAATAATGGGAGCTTTTTTGATAAATCCACTTTCTAGGAGCTTTATTCCATCCAACCCATATTCTTTTTGACTATTCCATTAGGTCCTATTTGAGATAAGAAGACCAAAATACCCTTTTCATCTACTTATGTTCCATTTAGTTCACATTATTTTCTTATGCTTCAATAAGTCCTATGGGTGACATAATTACCAAAATACCCCTACTGTGAATGTTCACACTGTCAATGTGAATGTTCATATCGCCAATGTGTAGGGGTCCGGCCCATGTTGATCCTCGTGGGTACCCAGAAAAATTCGAGTCGTGCCAGGCGGGCCCGGCCCATTAACAATGTGAATATTCACATTGACATATTAACATTCACATTAATAGGAGTGTAAAATTGCCCCATGTCCCGTGGCGGCGCGAAACCCGCCCGCGGCCCATGGGCGGCCCGGGGCAGGCCCGGTCCGGCCCGTTGACAATGTGAATATTTACATTGACATGTTAACATTCACATTGATAAGAGTATAAAATTGGCCCGCGGCCCATGGGCGGCCAAAAGCCTGTCCGCGGCCCGGGGCGAGCCCGGCCCGGCCCGTTGACAATGTGAATATTCACATTGACATGTTAACATTTACATTGATAGGAGTGTAAAATTAGCCCGCGCCTCATGGCTGCCTGAAACCCGCCTACGGCCCGTAGGCAGGCCCAACTCGGCCTGTTGACAATGTGAATATTAACAATGTGAATATTCACATTGATAAGAGTGTAAAATTAGCCCGCAGCCCAGGGCGGGCCCGACCCAGCCCGACCCGTTGACAATGTGAATATTCACATTGACATGTTAACATTCACATTGATAGGAGTGTAAAATTAGCCTGTGCCTCGTGGCTGCCCGAAACTCGCCCAAGGCCCGTGGGCGGCCCGGGGCGGGCCTCCCCATTTTTTTTAATTCTTTTTAATTTTTCTACAAAAATTTTATTATTTTTCACAAAAAAAGACACTAGGCCTCGGCACGGGCCGGGCCTCGGACCGAGCCTTGAATGGGCCTTAACCCGGCCAATGGGCCGGGGCGGGCTTCAAAGTGATGGCCCAGGCCCTAGCCTAGGGTCTCGGACTAGACTTGAGCCTGGGCCCAAACGAACCTTTCCCGGGCCCGGTCAGGCCGGCCCACGGGCCAAAAAATTAGGCCCAGGCCTTAGGCCTGGCACAAGGGTATTCGGGTTTTGGACGGGCCGATGGATCGACCTTCGGGTCGGGCTGGTGGGCTTGGGCCTAGCCTTGAGTTTAGGTCAGGCCTGGTCATTTTTTTTAATTTTTTTTAATTTTTTCTACCAAAATTTTATTATTTTCCACAAAAAAATACATTGCGCCTCGGGCAGGTTGGGCCTCGGACCGAGCCTTGAATGGGCCTTTAGCGGACCGATTGGCCGGGCCGGGCTTCAAAGTGATGACCTAAGCCCTAACCTAGGGTCTTGGACATGCTTGGGCCCGGACCGAAACGAGCATGCACCGGGCTGTGGGCTGGTTTCCGATAGCCCACGGGCCGCGGGCCAATTCTACATTCCTATCAATGTGCATTTTAATATGTCAATGTGAATATTCACATTGTCAACGGGCCGGGCCTACCCCAGGCCGCGGGCAAGCTTCGGGCAGCGGGCAAATTTTACACTCCTATCAATGTTAATGTTAACATGTTAATGTGAATATTCACATTTACACGAGTCGGGCCAAGCCCGCGTCGGGCCAAGCCCGCCTCGGGCTGCGGTCGGGCTTCGGGCC
The DNA here is from genome assembly GCF_055761805.1 of Camellia sinensis. Taxonomy (NCBI): domain Eukaryota; kingdom Viridiplantae; phylum Streptophyta; class Magnoliopsida; order Ericales; family Theaceae; genus Camellia; species Camellia sinensis. The sequence continues at coordinate 94,351,790 of NC_138965.1, forward strand.
GCCCACGGGCTGCGGGCCAATTTTACACTCTTATCAATATGAATGTTAACATGTCAATGTGAATATTCACATTGTCAACGGGCCGGGTCGGGCTCGCCCTGGGCCGCTGGCCAATTTTATACTCTTATCAATGTGAATGTTAACATGTCAATGTGAATATTCACATTGTCAACAGGCCAGGCTGGGCCCTCCCTGCGCGGGTTTCGGGCAGCCACGAGGCGCGGGCTAATTTTACACTCCTATCAATGTGAATGTTAATATGTCAATGTGAATATTCACATTGTCAACGGGCCAGGCCGAGCTCGCCCCGGGCCGCGGGCGGGCTTTTGGCCGCCCATGGGCCGCTGGCCAATTTTATACTCTTATCAATGTGAATGTTAACATGTCAATGTGAATATTCACATTGTCAATGGGCCAGACCGGGCTCGCCCCGGGCCGCTCATGGGCCGCGGGCGGGTTTTGCGCCGCCACGGAACGCGGGCCAATTTACACTCCTATTAATGTGAATGTTAACATGCCAATGTCAATATTCACATTGTCAACGGGCCGAGCCCGTCCCGGCTCGCGGGGGGGTTTCAGGCCGCCCACGGGCCAATTTTACATTCCTACCAATGTGAATTTTAAAATATGAATGTTCACATCATAAAATTGCTGACCGTTCAAAAAATATTTTTATAAGGGTATCAAAATTAAATATAAGGGCATAAGTGTCCAAGAAAATAGTGTAAATCAAGAAAAAGGACTTAATGGAATAAAACTATACATATATGGGACTAAATGGGTTAAAAAATTCCTTCATGGACTTCTTGGGTTAAAACACTTCTAAATGGGATTTATCAATAAAAATCCCTAAAATAAATAGTGTTATGATTTGTATCTACCTCATATTATGGTTAGATAATTTATTTTGGAAAAATAATGCTGAAATATTTATCTCATCTTTGAGTTTTGGAATTTATTTTTGAGAAGAAAAATAAATTGATATTAATGAATATGGTGTGAATTGTTAAGTTATAGCGATCCCGGGTTTATCCTTGTTGTACAGTGATCCGGACATGTGTCCGTGGATGTTGGTAGTTGTTTATTATTTTGTTTACATCCTTTTTACTTCGTAATTGAATTATAGGATGTGTTGGGCAGGTTTGTTACAGGTTGGTTGAGTTTAGAAACCAAAACTAGTTGCCCAGGTTTTGGCCTGTACGCTCGAGCGGGGGTTTTGGCGCTCGAGCGGAGATTACACCCATTCAGTATTTTCCTGTGCAGCGTTGTACGCTCGAGCGTGGTATTGGCCGCTCGAGCAGGGTTGTCTGAGTGCCGCTCGAGCGTAGAGTTGGAAGCTCGAGCGGAGGCCTGGTTCTGTATAAATGCTGGGAGAGTGCATCCGGCGCTCGAGCGGAAGTTTGGACGCTCGAGCGGGAGTCTGTGAGTGACGCTCGAGCGGGGTGTTTTACGCTCGAGCGGGCGACTGGGTTTAAGTCCCGAAATTGTGACTTTTCAAATCACTTTTTACTTTCTCTTCTCTCTCTTACTTTTCCAAAATCACCATTGTTGAGCCTCTCACTCTAGACTCTACCTTCTCTCTAGGTTTTGATCTAGTAGGAGTGATTAATCAACAGGGCTTGTCAGTGGCCGAGTTTGAGGCTACTTTTACCAGTCTGTCCAGGTTTGCACCTGAACTGGTGGCGTCTGAGGAACACCGTTGCTATGAGTTTGAGCGGAAGTTGAGGCGGGGCCTCAAGTTGAGAGTTGGTGGGTCATATATCCGAGAGTATAGACACCTGGTAGATGCTGCAGCTCACATGGAGCTTATGATGCAGGAGGAGGATGAGGGGCAGAGAGGCTCCAAGAGGAGCCAGGATAGTCAAAGTGATGGCAGGAGGCAGAGGGGTTCTAACCCTCAGCAGTCGCAGGGTGGTGTTGCTAGATCGACCTTCCCAGTGCCGAGTGTAGGCTCCGGGAGAGGTGGTCAGGGGGAATTCACTTGTTACAAGTGTGGCCAGCTGGGTCACAAGGTTTCAGTTTGCCCGCAGAAGGGTGGGGGTCAGAAAGCTGCTTCTTCTTCAGCTAGACCGCTGAGTCAGAGTTTGGGCAGGGGGCAGCCCTTGACTTGTTATCAGTGTGGACAGCCTGGGCACCTGAAGAGGTTTTGCCCGCAGTTGAGTGCCACTTCGGGAGCGTCTGGTTCTAGGCAGACGCAGGGTTTTCAGCCAGCTCAGTCTGTGCAGGCCTCGAGGGCCAATCCGGGAGCTTCGTCATCCCAGTCTGTGCAACAGTCTTTTGCTCCGAGAGGTGAGCAGGTAGACCATGGGCCTACGGGGCGCGTGTATGCTGTTACCGCGCAGGATTTAGTGCCAGATCCATCAGTAGTGAGAGGTACTTTTCTGTTTTGCAACTCGGTTGCTAATGTGTTGATAGACACGGGTGCATCTCATTCTTTTGTATCTGCTGCATTTGCATCGGTTTTGGAATTGGAGTTAGCACAGTTAGCATCTCCTATTTGTGTGGTATCGCCTTTGGGTGGTGAGTTGATCCTGAAACAGGGTGTTAGAGGATGTGATATAGAGGTCGCCGACTATAGGCTTCCTTTTCCGTTTGTTGTCATGCCCATGAAGGGTTTTGATGTTATTTTGGGTATGGACTGGTTATCGTCATACCGGGCTGTTATTGATTGCTACCGCCAGAGGGTCACGTTATGTACCTTGAGCGGGGAGTGGTTCCATTTCTTGGGAGACCGGGTTGGTAGTGTTTTGCCACCGGGGTATGATTCGCGAAGGCGAAATGAGCTTAGTAGTCTACTTGCCAGCTTTGAGAGTGGTGAGAGTGGTGAGACCCAGCTTGTGTTGCCGAGGGTGGTTTGTGAGTATTCGGATGTCTTTCCCGAAGATCTTGTTAGTTTTCCACCTCACCGAGAGATAGAGTTCTCTATTGATTTAGTGCCTGGTACGGCGCCGATTTCTATGGCACCTTACCGTTTTGCTCCAGCAGAGTTGGTTGAGTTGAAAGTTCAGCTCCAGGAATTGCTCGATAAGGGTTTTGTTCGCCCTAGTGTTTCGCCGTGGGGAGCACCGGCCCTCTTTGTTAAAAAGAAAGATGGTGCCTTGAGATTGTGTATTGACTATCGGAAGTTGAATCGGGCTACGGTTAAGAATAAGTATCCTATGCCCCGTATAGATGATTTGTTTGACCAGTTGAAGGGTTCCCGTTGTTTCTCAAAGATAGACTTGAGATCGGGTTACCACCAGTTGAGGGTCAGGGAAGAGGATATTCCGAAGACGGCATTCCGTACGCGGTATGGCCATTACGAGTTTCTGGTGATGCCATTTGGGCTTACCAATGCACCGGCAGTCTTTATGGACTTGATGAACCGGATTTTCCGGGAGTTCTTAGACCGATTTGTGGTTGTCTTTGTGGACGACATTCTTATCTATTCACCTTCAGAGGAGGAGCACGAGGCACACTTGAGAATGGTGCTTGAGTTGCTTAGAGCCCATAGGCTGTATGCCAAGTTTGGGAAGTGTGAGTTCTGGCTGAGGGAAGTCAAATTCTTAGGCCACGTGGTATCCGGGGAAGGAGTGTCTGTTGATACATCCAAGGTTGAGGCAGTGCAAGATTGGGCACAGCCTAAGAGTGTGTTTGAGATCCGCAGTTTTCTGAGATTAGCTGGGTATTACCGTCGGTTTGTGAAAGATTTCTCCAGGTTAGCGTCACCGTTGACTAGACTGACTCGGAAGGGAGTCAAGTTTGTGTGGAGTGAGACTTGTGAAAAGTCGTTCCAAGAGTTGAAAGTTAGATTGACCACCGCTCCGGTGTTGATTATTCCGGAGAGAGGGTTGGGTTATGCGGTTTATTGTGATGCCTCACGAGAGGGTTTGGGTTGTGTGTTAATGCAAGAAGGGAATGTGGTAGCTTATGGCTCACGTCAGTTGAAAATACACGAGAAGAATTACCCCACACACGACCTAGAGTTAGCAGCAGTGATCTTTGCCTTGAAAATCTGGAGGCACTACCTTTATGGTGAGAAGTTCGAGGTGTTCTCGGACCACAAGAGTTTGAAGTATCTGTTTACACAGAGAGACTTGAATTTGAGGCAGAGGAGATGGATGGAGTTCATCGAGGATTATGATTTTGAGTTGCACTATCATCCGGGAAAGGCTAATGTTGTGGCCGATGCCCTTAGTAGGAAATCCATTAGTGATGTAGCTTGTATAGCCATCCGGGAATGGGAGATGTTGGGAGCACTTGGCGAGTTTGATTTGCTACTGGGCGAATCTGTTGGGGCTGCGGCCCTGTTTTCTGTTGTTGCGCAGCCTACACTTGTGATTAGAGTGTTAGAGGCACAGAGAGGTGACCTTGAGGTAGAATCTCTCCGAGAGAAGATCTCCAGTGGGAAAGTTGAGAAGGGTTTGACGGTGTATCCCGACCTGAGTGTGAGATACCGAGACCGTTTGTTTGTACCGGAGTCTTGCCGAGAGGAAGTACTCCGAGAGTTTCATCATTCGCGCCTTGCGGTGCATCCGGGAGGTACTAAGATGTATCAGGATTTGGGTCGCCAGTTTTGGTGGCGGGGTATGAAGAGAGATGTGGCTGTTTTCGTATCGAAGTGCCTTACTTGCCAGCAAGTGAAGGCCGAGCATCAGAGGCCAGCGGGTTTGTTGCAACCCTTGCCTATTGCCAAGTGGAAGTGGGAGCATGTCACTATGGACTTCGTTGTAGGTCTTCCGAGGACTCAGCGGGGTAGTGATGCTATTTGGGTGGTTGTAGACCGGTTGACTAAGTCGGCGCACTTTATTCCTATGCGCGTGAGAGATTCGGTAGATCATCTTGCCGATTTGTATATTCGGGACGTAATGAGATTGCACGGGGTCCCAGTGACGATCGTCTCAGATAGAGATCCTCGTTTTACTGCTAGGTTGTGGCAGAGTTTGCAGAGTGCCCTGGGCACTAAGTTGACCTTTAGTACGGCCTATCATCCTCAGACTGACGGGCAGTCCGAGCGTACTATTCAGATCCTCGAGGATATGCTTCGGGGTTGTGTCCTTGATTTCAGTTGGACGTGGGAGAGGCACTTACCTTTGGTAGAGTTTGCCTACAACAACAGCTTTCAGTCTAGCATCGGTATGGCACCGTTTGAGGCCTTGTATGGCCGACCGTGTAGGTCTCCAGTTTGTTGGGCCGAGGTAGGTGATGCACCTTTATTGGGTCCGGAGTTGGTTAGGGAGACGACGGAGAAAGTTGAGCTTATCCGTAGGAGGCTTGTTACAGCCCAGAGTCGACAAAAGAGTTATGCCGACCGTAGGAGGAGGCCTTTGGCGTTTGATGTAGGTGATCATGTCTTTCTGAAGATATCACCTAGGCGAGGCTTGATGAGGTTTGGGAAGAGTGGGAAGTTATCCCCTCGGTTTGTTGGTCCTTTTGAGATTCTTGAGAGGATTGGTGAGGTTGCTTATCGGTTAGCCTTACCTCCGCAGTTGTCCGGAGTGCATGACGTGTTTCATGTGAGTATGCTTCGGAAATATGAGCCAGATCCATCACATGTGTTGGATTGGACCGATTTAGAGGTAGATGAGGATGCCTCGTATGAGAAGAGACCGGTTCGGGTCTTGGATAGGCGGGATCAGGTCCTGCGTGGCAAGACCATTCCTTTGGTGAAAGTCTTGTGGAAACATCACGGAGTGGAGGAAGCCACTTGGGAACGTGAGTTGGAAGTCCGAGAGAAATATCCGGACTTGTTTGTTGATATGTAATCTTGTATTTAAATTTTGAGCTATTGTTGAACTTAAGAGCTTTTATATATGTCTTAAGTTGTGAAACATTGAAAATGTTTGGTTTATTGGAAGTATGTTTTGGGAACTTGCCTCATATGGGAGTTGAATGTAACATTGTATATGTTGAATATATTGTTGAAATTGGAAAGATAATGCATAATGTTGATGCATGTTGAAAGTACATATGTTGTTTACATATTGTGATATGTCTCTTGTTAAAGGGATGGGATGACCGGTAATGGGTCGAATTGTTGAATGTTAAAGTGTAACATTGTTTAAAATGAAGAAAAACTTGTTTTTGAAAACTTGTGCTTAATTTCGGGGACGAAATTCTTTAAGGGGGGGAGGTTATAGCGATCCCGGGTTTATCCTTGTTGTACAGTGATCCGGACATGTGTCCGTGGATGTTGGTAGTTGTTTATTATTTTGTTTACATCCTTTTTACTTCGTAATTGAGTTATAGGATGTGTTGGGCAGGTTTGTTACAGGTTGGTTGAGTTTAGAAACCAAAACTAGTTGCCCAGGTTTTGGCCTGTACGCTCGAGCGGGGGTTTTGGCGCTCGAGCGGAGATTACTCCCATTCAGTATTTTCCTGTGCAGCGTTGTACGCTCGAGCGTGGTATTGGCCGCTCGAGCAGGGTTGTCTGAGTGCCGCTCGAGCGTAGAGTTGGAAGCTCGAGCGGAGGCCTGGTTCTGTATAAATGCTGGGAGAGTGCATCCGGCGCTCGAGCGGAAGTTTGGACGCTCGAGCGGGAGTCTGTGAGTGACGCTCGAGCGGGGTGTTTTACGCTCGAGCGGGCGACTGGGTTTAAGTCCCGAAATTGTGACTTTTCAAATCACTTTTTACTTTCTCTTCTCTCTCTTACTTTTCCAAAATCACCATTGTTGAGCCTCTCACTCTAGACTCTACCTTCTCTCTAGGTTTTGATCTAGTAGGAGTGATTTGCTCACCTTTGGCCTTTACAAAAAAGTTGTTGATCGTCGAGGGCTTCATTTTAATCTGAAAATCTCGGGTTTTGGAGCACGTTGGGTTTTGTCGTCTTCTCCCTTGGAACTCCGAATTTGAGGTAGGGATATCCTACTCCTCTCTATGGATTTTGTCTTTAAATTTTGGTATTTTGAGATGTTGGGCTTGGTTTGGTAAATTTGTGAAAGTTTGGGGCTTTTGCGTAATTTTACAAAAGTTGGGGTTTTATTCATAATAAACCTGGATGCATGTTTGGCATAGAGAAATTGAATGAATGTTAAATCATTGATGAAAATGGGACCTAAGGGTTGAAATGGTAATTATGGATAATGACCTAATTACATTATTGATTAATTGGGATAATTAATGGCGAGAAGTGAGGGAATGAAATGTTGATTGAATATCCATTTGTGCATTTATATTCTGTTTAGAAATAACGGCTTTGGGCTATCGGTGGAGGATAGTCGTGATTGTTGTAGACAATGCATGATGATTAGGCAAACTGAAACTAATCAATGAAGTATGTCATGGAACTTGACGGTTGATAGAATACATTAACTGTATGTATTGGGTGATTGTATATAGAACCATTGTGTTTGTATACGTTATGTGTAGAGGATGAGAAAGGGGATGTACTCCGCGGTTTAGGGGAAGATAGGGGATGTACCTCTAAACCGGATAGTGTTGGGAGAAGATAGGGGATGAACTCCGTAGATACAGCTCATATGCTTGTCTAGAGAAGTGAAGATAGAGCTTATATGCTTATCTTTGTGAAGTGTGGATATAGCTTACATGCTTATCTGTGGATATTGTGGTTATACATATCTGTAAAGAATGTGGATATGGCTCATATGCTTATCTGTGAATGTGGATATTGTTTTTATACATATCTGTTGAAATGATGATAGAGCTAGCATGCTTATCTGTTGAAAAGGGGAAAATGAAAGGTAACTTGGACTCGTAAGTTGTATGACATAAATGTGTAATTTATGTGAATGTATCTGTGTTAGCCATCTATCAATTGCTAATCTTTTAGTCATTGTTCATGGTTGGTTTAGTGTATTTCTACTGGGCTGTGGCTCACCCTATATGGGAATATCATTTTCAGGTGCAGGAAACATGCCACCTCCAAGGACATAGCTTGGGAGGCTAAGACGGACATAATGGTGTCGTTTTACTTTTTTGATGTATTACATGTAAATACAAGCCAAGGGCTTAATGTGTATGAGTTAGTACTCTTTTGGTTGTAACCAAGTGTTAACTTGGAAAGCTGTAAGCCTGTAGGGCATTTGCTTTTGTTGTTAACATGTAATACTTTTTATAACGAAACTCTGAGAAATGAAAGAATGTGGAACTTTTGAATATCAATGCCTGTCTTATTTGTAGGGTTTAATGTTCTTATTTTGAGGGCGTTACATAAGTTAAGATTATAGAATGATTTTGGGATTTAAGACTCTAAAAGTGTGATATTCATGATGTTTTGTAAATGTTAATTTATTAATTTTAGAAAAGTTGTGAAATTGTGGTTTGTAGAGATTTGGGAAAATTGGTTAGGCATGAAATGGAGGGGTATTTCAAGTGATGAGTCAAGTGAATTTATGTTTGGTGTTATTAATTTGGAAGATGGTGAACTTAATGGATTTACTAATTTGATGAATTAAATTAGTTTGGTTAATATTTAAAATACTTCGTAATTAAAGGGGTGTTATTGGGTTTAAACTCCTAACTTTTAATGTTATGATATTAAAAGTGATAATGTTGACCAAGAATGAGATTTGGGGAAATAAGCAAGATTAAGTTGATGTGATATGGTATTTGGTCCATAATTTTACTAGTTGAGTTATGTTATCATAATAATACCTAAAATTCATATATGAGATATTTGAATTGCTTTGGCGGATTTTGACAATAAAAGAAAAGAATATGATTTTAGCTCATTTGGAGCAAATGGATGAATTGGATTAAAACAAGAATGAGTTATCAAAACATTTATTTATTTGTTTATTTATTTTTCTTTGTTTAATTTGATTCGGTTGATTTTGATATAATTGATTAGATATTAGAATATTCACTTATGCTTATTGAGAATTATGATCGAACTTCAACATCTCGAGATTTTACTTGCATGGGAAAAATGAGAATTTGATTCTATTTAATGTTTGGAATGGGGATGGGTTTTGAAAAGATTGTAATTACATTTCATTGATAAAGTATGTGAGTTAGAAAACGATGAAAACTTGAACCCACTTTGGTGTCATATGTTACTACTATTGATGAACCTATTACTTAGAAGTTTTAGTTTTGATAACTGGTAGGGGATTGCCATGTTGGTATTTAAATGAGGAGATTTTTGGAAAGGTAAGAAAATGTTTGACTTTGGAAGTTTGTTTTATATAAGGAATATTGTTGAATTGTCTTGAAAAGACTAAGTTAGAAGTTGTTGATTTACATATGGTAAATACATGAACATTGGCATTGTTATGTTATCTCATGGGATTGTATCATTATATTACATTGATAGAGATATGGAAATTGATCACAATGGAGAATTGTGTGGAGGAAATTGGAAATGGAATCATATGAAGGATTGTACATTTTACATTATTATTTTATCGAATTTTAATCTTGCATTGGAAGGTTACGGTTTTAAAAGAGAAATTGTTTTATGAAACAAGATCTATTGTTTTGTTTTTGGTAAATACGTTGGTACGCCCGGATTCGGGGTGTAGTTGGTATTGGTTAAGTTGGCCTAAGTGTCTATAGTGAAAGACCAGAAACCCACGCGGATATGTGTCAAGCCTTTCGATTAATACCGGTAAAAATGACAATTTGGTAATATTTATATAGTCTACTTCCAGACACTAGCCTAAGGATTACCTGAGTCGTATTTACCACATTGGAATTTTATTGATATTGTTGGATTAATATGTTTTCAGATTGGCATTATGCATATGATTTTCAAAAGATGAGAAAGATGAGAAAAATATTTTGAGCATGACATGGCATATGCATTCATCTCATAAGACTATATAAAATGTATTTGATGCTTTGTTAGATGTCATTATGAATTGTTTAATTATTTGATTCAATTGACAATGAGGTAATTGAATAAATTAAAAAGGATGTCATGTTGCCATTAAAACATGTTTATTTATTTAAGTTAACTAGTAATGGTTAATTAAATAAATGGGATTTAAGAGATGATGTAATAGAATCATATAATTTTTGACGTGGTATGATTTCAAGTATATGTATGATTATCTTTGTACCCGCATATCTCTTAATGTTTTAATATGAGGTTATTTGGTGAGCTAGTGGTTGTTCACCCCCTGCCTGTACGTGTGTACAGGAAATGCTTTTCGGATTTGAAGGTCAAACAATGAGTTTTACTATTTCATAAGTGTAATGTAGTGATGGATTGTACTACTTCATTTGTTTGATTGGCTGAGTGCTATTTTTTTTTTTTGTAAAGAGTAGTGTCCTCTCTTTGATTGTAAGCTTCAGGGCATTTCTTTTATTCATATGTAAATGTCATTGTTGTACCAAGAGAGGGAACTTGTATATTTAAGTATTCATCATTTCATCCAAGGATGAATTGTCTATTATAAATGAACTTAATTAATGAATTTTGGTAATGTTATCCGAGTAATAAAATACGGGACGTGACAACAACTTACAGATAGCTATGATCATGAATGATCCAATTCATACAATGTAAATAACGTGACGGTTTGTACTAAATTATATTTACATAAGTATACTTTTCCCAAAATCATTAAATTCGTTCAACAATTTAGATAGTTCACATTTCATTTCCTTCTTGTTTTCCATTTCAACAATATCACATAACAACTGTTTTGTTTTTGAAATACATTAACAAAAGTTCCGATTTCCTCTTTTTACTTACAAATTCAATACGTAACCTACATCCATTTCCAACATGTTCATCACCTTTCCGGGCCTTAAGTCCAAAGTTAAAAGGATACTTTCAACAGTTTGTTTGACATAATACTTGAACAAAACGTATGAAGCTTAACAAAGTCATAAGATGAATGCATATGCATGCCATTTACCAAATATTATAATTTCTCTTTCAAAAACAATGCAATGTCTCAGTTATATACATATATATATCAATTCAAAAAACATTGCTTTTTAAATCAGAAAACAGGACAGTAAATACAAAACACTGAAAATCTCTAGATACGTGTCTATTAGTAGGCTATACAAGCACTACCCAAGCCATTTTACCGGTACTAACTGGAAGGAACGACACCTAACCGCGTGGGTTTCTGGACTTTCACTAAGGACACACAGGCCAACAATATAAACTACAAGCACACCCCCTAACCAGTTTCACAAGGTATACACCCTTTTTTCTCAAAACAATATATATTTGAGATGTTTAAGTATGAAACAATGCTCAATGCAAGATGTATGAGTGATTAGTTTCAATTAACCTAATCCTCATGTAATTTCTACAACGATCAAAGTTATCCTCCACTGATAGCCCAAAACATAAATCTCTACTCAACAAATAAAATTTCTAACAACAGATATAATCTTATAAATTTCAAAATGGAAGTGATAATATATCTAACTCCACTCTCATCATTAAAAGATGCCTTCATCTTGTAACGTCCATACTTTTATTACCAGGACAATTGTGATAGAAACCCCCATACATACATAACCCCCACAACCCACTCTCATCCTAACCACTCATAATGTGGGGCCCACACATATATGAGTGGACCGCCCACACACATCAAAGGCCAAGATCAAATTTGGGGTCATGAAATCCTCAAAAAAGGGGGTTCCAAACATTTCTCTTACTAGAATCCATTATCGAATGCATTACCAAATCCTTTGTATTATTACTAGTTTCAATAATATCATACACATGCCAATGCAAACAGTAAATAAACAACACATTCTCTCTCAAAAGTGATGATGATATATACATAAAATCCGATACAATGCTCTTACGCTTACATTGAATAACAATACATAGAAAGAGATTTGCCCTTATACAGTACATGGCCTTCAGCCAACAAATAAAAGGCCCCGTGGCCAAACATAACAAAAGACTTCAAGTCCCAAACAATCTTCCAGCCTTGTACCTAAAAAAGTTGTCAATATGTGGGATGAGTACTAAGCCCAGTAGAGATCCCAAAGATCCTAACCAATCATAACATATACCTATAAATGATCATGCATGCACCACAATATACCATATAAGTAATGTGACTGTTAATATTCAAAAGTATACTTGTATAAATATGTTTTTCCCAAAAACATCCTCTTGACACAACACAGTATAAAACCCTTTTTCTCTTTCTAACTCTTGTTTTACTTCCAAAAACATTTCACAAATCCTGTTTCCTTTTAGTAAAAATCTTCAACGTTGACATAAAAGATTTTCATTTAAACATCTGTTCTGAAACACAACCCACAAGCGAGTCATAACCTAGCCCCATATCTCAATACATTACATGCACCCACATATCAATACACCTACCACACATCTTGGGCCATAGGCCAAGGGTAAGGGACAACAACCTCGAAAAATCGAGAAACACATATATCCAAAAATAAGTAACTAGAAGTGTAACGCCCTCAAAATAATACATGGAAACCCACATTATTGACATGCATAGACATTAGTAAACAAAACTTAATTCCATTCATCAGAGTATTCCTTACAAATGTATTACATGTTGACAACAAAAGTAAATGCCCAACGGGCTTACAACTTTCCAAGCCAACACTTGGTTACATAAAAAGCAAGTACTAAAGCACATTAAGCCATTGGCTTGAATTTACAGGTAATACCAAAATAACAAAAATAATTCAAGAGTCTTCAACTCCCAAAAACCGTCCAAGCTACATCCTTAGAGGTGGCATGTCACCTGAACTTGAAAATGATGTCCCATATAGGGTGAGCCACAGCCCAGTAGAGATATACTAAACCAAACATGAGCAATGACTAAAATAATAGCATTTGACAGAAGGTTAACACTTATAAACCAGCTTATATCACATTCCATGACAAACATGTTCATGTTTCATACCACTTTCATTTACTTAACAAATTATCAATTTGAAAACACGGCTCAGAACCTGGCCAAACAATTTTCATGAGACAACAGCTCATATAAAAATATTTCCAACATCAACCATTCTAATGAGATCACAACTCATGTTAAAACACTTCCTTCATTCATAATTCAAATGAGACCATAGCTCATATTAAAACACTTCCATACTTCAAGCGATACACATATTTGCTGTATTTATGGAGTCCATCCCCTATCTCCTCCCAAACAGGTTTGAGACTCCATCCCCTATCTCCTCCCAAACAATATGCATATACAATGTATTTAACACTTGTCATACACAATAATCAATCAATACACATATTTGCTGTATTAATCCAACCGTCATATTCAATGACATAATCAATGTGATTAGTTTCAGTTTTCCCTAATCAACATACAGTGTCTACAACAATCAAGACTATCCTCCACCGATAGCCCAAAGTAGTTATCTCTAAATAGATAATAAATTTATCAACAGATAAAATATCAACATTCTCATGGGTGAGTGATTAAATTATCCAACTACACCAATCAATCTCATAATTTCTCAATTTCATGATTTTCAACTCAATTTCGTATTTCCCCAAATTAATTATACAAGTCAATTTATTATAATAATTAGGGCATTTTCCCCCCTTTCTCAATATCAACCCTAAGGTTCGATTTCATCATTTCAACAACAATAATACCATTTTTCCAAGGTCTCATATACACATAGGTTTAAACATTTGAAAAACCCCTCTTTATAAATTACAAAACCAAACCCTAACTTTTCCCAAAATTACCAAACACCACCAACTAATCAAAATGCATAAAACTTATGCCAAAATTTATAAGATGGAGTGGGTTATCCCTACCTCGAAATTAAAAGTCCAAAGGAGAAGATGGTGAAAACCCAAAGTGCTCCAAATCCACAACTTTTCAAATTAAAGTGAAGCCCTCGCGACCCTCTATCTTTCTTACAAAGAGAATAGGGTAGAAGATTACTAAAAATAGATGAAACCCTAGAGAGAAGATATATGTAGAGAGAGAGAGTTCCGAATCTAGGGTTTGAGATGAAAAGTGTATTCAAAAAGTGAAGAAGAAGTTGTAGTTGTGTGCTGATATAACACAAGCTCGCTCGAGTGAAGAAGTGGTCGCTCGAGCGACCAGACACAAAGGATCCTCGGTCGAGCGTAGAAAGCCCCGCTCAAGCCAACAATATGAAGCTTCAGGTCTGCGACCCAGAAGCACTCTCGAGCGACAGAATGCTCACTCGAGCGAAGAAACCCAAAACATACAGCTCGCTCGCTCGAGCGAAGAAATGCAACTCTTAGGTCCAAACCCAGACGCAGACGCACGCTCGAGCGAAGGAACCCTGGCTCGAGCCACCAGACACGAAGGAATCCTGGCTCGAGCGAAGGATCTAAAACAAGGAGCTCGCTCGAGCGACAAAAGCCTCGCTCGAGTGAAGAACCAAAATTCTGGGCAGCAACCATTTGCTCCCAGTCACACCCAACCTGTAACAATCCTGCCCAAAACATCCTATAACTCAAATACAAAGTATTGAAGGACGGAAACAAGATATATACAACATCCCACACCATGGACCCTAAGCCCGGGATACAACAATGAATGGAGGAAAAACCAGGGTCGCTATAAAAAGTAATGCATACTACCAAGTTCATCTCCACTGGCATACAACATAGATAGCAGATTCTATAACACAAATAACACATAAACGCTTTACTGGCCTCACCCGGTGAGGAACGACCCCAAAGTCATACTTTTTTGGGCGCAAACCGGAAGGAAGAAGAACTTTCTCTAGGCGCCACGCTTTTCCGGCTCAAATATAGTGAGAAACAGACCTCAGTTCACACTTTACTGAGCGCAAATTGGTAGGGAGAGGAAACTTCTATCAAGGCATCTCACTTTGTCAGCTTAGATAAGGTGGGAAACGGACCCCCATACATAAAAACAATAATAACAAAATACGCTAAACTACGTAAATGAATACACGAGTACAATACATACACTTAGTCCAATTATTATGACCACAACTATTACCAGTTAAATACATTAACTCATTTCTTTTAAAATGTGCACCACGCACCACTGTTCAACAACAGGTTTTCCTGTATTCTGAAACATTCCCGAAATACAATATGAGTTATTAGTCATCAAACCATAACTATCCAACGACAATCTCCCACATAAATCACGACACCAAAAAAATGGAATTGTCTATTCACAATGTCCTCTAACAAAGATTACCACATAATCTAACACGCAAATCCTACACATGACATCTACTAATCAACAAACAATACCATCCTTCACCGATGGCCAAGGACAAAACTCTAGGACACCAATCATTCAACAACAACATTAACTATACATAAACCAAATTCCAGCTCTCTAGTTTATGAAAGAATAAACCAAATATCTATTTATTTTGAAAACCAATTCTCAAACCTCCAATTCCCCAACATGCTCAACTCATCAGTATCCATTTAATTATTTACCAAAAATTCCCAATTTAGTTATATTCAATATAACCCAATACTACACTACACAAATCACATTATCTTTTCTCAATTTCTTGGTTAGAAGCCCGAACTTCCCAACCCTATGTTCTAAGCATCATCAATAATAGCTAATCAACCACCAATTCCAATCCATAACTCATAAACTCAAACCCAAACAACCCATATGATTTTTAACAAAATCAACTATAGAACTATGTTTTTAAATGCCATAAAAATTATCATAGGTCTATCTATAGTGAGGTATTGAAAAGAAACTCTAGAATCCCTACCTCTTGAAGCGAAAAGGTGAAAAGCCAAAAATCCACTAGCGACAAAAACACGATCTGCTTAGATTAAAATGAAGCCCTCGCGACCTTCTACTTTTTGGAATATGGAACTAGGGGTAAAAGATCACTCAAAATAGATGAAACCCAAGCTTGAAAGCTTTAAGGATTTGAAAATGGCGGAGGGAGAGAGAGAGAGTAGAGAGAAACAGAACCAGAAAAAGTCATATTTTCCACGCACTAACGTCTTCAATAGACTCACCGTCATGGGTGCATGAAAAGACCGCAGACGCGGTCAGCCACAAATACTGGTCGCAGGCGCGACCTACTGTATCGTGGCCTAGCTCATTCCCCATCATGGGCCACACAATTTTCCCCAGCCAACAGACCTAAAGCACTCATTTTGTCACGGCCTATTGCTATCCATCGCAAGCGGGACCTCTAGATCAACCCATCGTGGCTGCGAACACCATAGTTGCGAGCATGACTTGTCCAAAATAGAAAGTCTGGGTTGTTGTTCCACAGCTAATTCAAGACACCCCAAAGCCCTAAACCACACCAACAAGGCCAAAGCCACCTGGGACAACCTTATGTCCCAACCTGAAAGAATAAAATGGATCAGCCCCAAACTGGGGCCACTACATATCTTATCTTTTCAAACTCAACATCTTTCTTTTTTCTTTCATAAATCAAACATCACTGATTTTCCAATAAAACATCCTTTACTTTCAAAATCCCATTTAAGGAAGGAATTTTTAACATTTCAATACAACTTAACAATATTCACACTCCCGCAGCCCTTTTCAAGAATCCATTTGAAAAAACCCCTCGTTTACATTTCAAAATCATGCCCTAAATCAAAACCCTAGATTTAAACCCAAAATCCCGAAATCACTACACTTTTTAAAGAGCAAATAACCAAGCTAAGAATTATACAAAAGGTTGAAGAAATCCCTACATCAAGTTTAGAAGAAGAGGAAAGCAAGAGTAGAAGTTTGACGGAGACGGAAACAAAATCTTCCCCGATTAAAATGAAGCTTTCAACGAGCTCTACCCTTTTCTCCAAGGAACTATGGTGGAGAAATCAATCGATTTGGGTGTATTTGAGGTGTTTAGGCAAGAATTAGAGAGAGAGAGAGAGAGCAAGAGAGAGTAAAGAAATTAGGTTTAGAAATGTTTTAGAGAGAGAGGAATGAAAAAGTGACTAAAAATTATCTTTCTCTAATCCGATATACGCAGAGACCGCTCGAGCAACCAAACCACCGCTCGAGCGTCAGACACAATAAGTGACACCGCTCGAGCGCACAATGACCCCCTCCTATAAGTTTTGCAAACTGCAAAAGATTGCTTGAGCATAGAAAGAACCGCTTGAGTGAAGATCACCCTGCTCCCTGAAGTTTTGTAAACTTATAAAAATATTGGGAGATCTCAAAGACTGTTCGAGTGACCAAACCACCGCTCGAGCGAACAAGAAAAGAAATAGACATTAATTCTGTAGAAAAACTAAATTCAAACCTATTTCAAACACAACCAACAACTCCAAACAACCAAACTCAACTAACAACAAGATTAACAAGGCATAAACAACAATTAAAGATACAAAATCATAGATCTAAGAACATGAAAAATGTCGGGTATAAACCGAAATCACTATAATCTCCCCCCCTTAAGAAATTACGTCCCTGAAATTTAAATCAAACCTCAAACATACATCATTCCAATTGCAATATTAACTCATATTAGAAACAGTGGTAAGACATAGCCATTCAACTCATATACACTACAATTTTAAATTTTCAAGCATTATAACATTCATATATTGCAACATAATGAAATTGAAGTACAAAACTCAAACACCAACAAACAGGTTCAGATACTTCTCACGGACTTCAACCTCGCGTTCCCAAGTTGCTTCCTCGACTCTATGGTGTCGCCACAACACCTTAACCAATGGAATAGTCTTACCTCGTAAAACTTGATCCCGTGTGTCTAAAATTTGAACTAGACTCTCCATCCAATCCAACACGTGTGAAGGATCAAGGTCATACTTCTAGAGCATACAAATATGAAACATGTCATAAATCCCGAAAAGTTGGGGCGGCATGGCCAAACGATAAGCTACCTCTCCAATTCGCTCTAGAATCTCAACAGGTCAAATAAATCTAGGAGACAACTTCACACTCTTCCAAAATCTCATCAAACCCTACCTCGACAAGATCTTAAGAAATACATGATTCTCCACCTAAAAAGAAAAAGGCCTCCTTCTACGGTCAACATAGCTTTTCTCATGACTCTGAGCTGAAACCAACCTCTTACGAATAAGCACAACCTTCTTTGTCATTTCCTGGACTAATTCTGAACATAACATAGATGCATCACCCAACTCGGTCCAACACACAGGAGATCTACAAGGTTGACCATAGAAGGCCACAAAAGGTGCCATACTAATACTCGTCTGAAAGCTATTATTATAGGAAAATTTCACCAAAGGCAAATGCCTCTCCTACGGCCCATTGAAATCAAAAAAGCAAGCCCGAAGCATGTCCTCTAAAATTTGAATGGTGTGCTTGGACTACCCATCAGTTTGAGGATGATAGGCGGTGCTAAACGTCAATTTAGTGCCCAAGGCACCCTGTAGGCTATGCCACAACTAAGCCATAAAATGTGGATCCCTATCCGAGACGATAGTCACTGGGACCCCGTGAAGTCGCACTATATCTCTAACATAAAAATTGGCAATGTAGTCTACTGAGTCACTAGTACGCATAGGTATAAAGTGTGCGGATTTGGTTAGCCAGTCAACTACTACCCATACGGTATCATTATCCCTATTGAGTCCTAGGAAGACCCACAACAAAATCCATAGTGGCATGCTCCCACTTCTACTCGACTATAGGTAAAGATTTTAACAAACCCGCTGGTCGCTGATGCTCGGCCTTCACTTGTTGACATGTAAGGCACTTCGAAACAAGCAAGGCTACATCTCTCTTCATCTCCCTCCACCAAAACTGGCAACTAAGGTCGTGATACATTTTTGTGCCTCTCGAGTGTATTGCAAGGTATGAATGGTGAAACTCTTGAAGTACCTCCTCTTTACAAGATTTTGGCACATAAAGACAGTCTAGATATCTTACACTCGAATCTGAGGAACATTCAAACCCTTTTCCACCTTTTCACTAGAGATCTTATCTTGGATAGCCTCTACTTCTTGGTCACCTTGTTGTGCCTCTATAACTCGACTAATCAAGGTAGGTTGTGTAACTACAGTAAATAGAGTGGCCAACTCAACAGACTCACCCAAGTGCAAATCAAACTCGCTGATAGCACCCAACATCTCCCACTTCTAGATAGCGATACTCGATATATTGCTCACAAATTTCCTATTCACAGCATCGGCCACTACATTGGCCTTCCCTGGATGATAGTGCAACTCAAAATCGTAATCTTCCATGAACTCCATCCATCTTCACTACCTCAAATTCAATTCCTTCTGTGAGAATAAATATTTCAAACTCTTGTGATCGGAAAACATTTCAAATCTCTCACCGTACAGGTAATGCCTCCAGATTTTTAACGCAAAAATCATCACTGCTAACTCTAAGTCATGAATAAGATAGTTTCTCTCATGTGTTTTCAACTGTCGTGAACCATATGCTACCACTTTCCCTTCCTGTATCAATACATAACCCAAACCTTCCCAAGACGTGTTACAATAAACTGAGTAACCTAAACCCCTATTTGGAATAATCAAAATTGGCGTAGTGGTGAGTTTGACCTTAAGCTCTTGAAATGAGTTTTCGCAAGCTTTACTCCACACAAATCTAACCCCTTTCCTCGTCAATCTAGTCAATGGTGAGGGCAATCTAGAGAAATCTTTCAAAAAACATTGGTAGTACTCGGCTAAGCCTAAGAAATTCTGAATCTCAAAGGCATTTTTAGGTTGTTCCTAATCCTGTACTGCGTCTATTTTAGATTAATCTACCGTCACTCCTTCCCCAGACACTACATGGCCTAGAAACTGAACTTTATTGAGCCAAAACTCACATTTCCCAAACTTAGCATATAATTGGTGTGCTCTAAGCAACTCAAGTACAATACGCAAGTGTTCCTCATGTTCCTCCTCAGAGGGTGAGCAGACTAAGATGTCGTCAATGAAGACAACTACGAATAGATCTAAGAACTCACGAAAGACTAGATTCATCAAGTCCATAAATGAAGCTGGTGCATTGGTCAACTCAAACAACATCATTAAGAACTGGCCATACCGTGTACGAAATGTCATTTTTTAAATATCCTCCTATTTCACCCTCAACTAGTGATACCACGATCTCAAATCAATCTTCGAAAAACAATGCAACCCTTTCAATTGGTCAAATATATCATCTATTCACGGTAATATGTACTTGTTCTTAACAGTTACCCGATTCAACTTTCAGTAATCGATGCATAGTTGCAATGTGCCATCTTTCTTCTTGGCAAAGAGAGCCAGTGCTCCCCAAGGCAATGTACTAAGGCGAATGAAGCCCTTGTCTAAAAGCTCTTGGAGTTGAATCTTCAACTTGTGTAATTCGGTGGGTGCAAATCTATACGGTGCCATGGAATTGGTGCTATGTTGGGCACCAAGTCAATGGAGAATTCAATCTCCTGGTGGAGTGGTAAACTGGTAAGATCTTTAGGGAAAACTTCTGGGTATTCACAAACTACCCTCACAAGTTAACTCGGACCATGTTACTCTCATTACCTAAGAAGGTTGCAAGGAGAAAATTAAGCTCGCCCTGACCATGTGAATCATACAATGGTGACAAAAATCTATTAGCTTGATCCCCCATAAAATAAAACAATCACCACTCGAGGTGCACACGGTAACTCTCCTATGGTGACAATCTATGATGGCACGGTATGAAGACAACCAATCCATGCCCAGGATGACATCGGAACCCAACATGTCTAATAAAATGAAATCAAAAGGAAGTCGGCGACCCGCAACCTCAATCTCACAATCGCGACATCCTCGGACAACCTCGCTTCCAATTGGTGACTCTACCCTGAGTAGAGATGCTAACTGAACCACTTCTAACCTCAAAACCGATGCAAATACAGACGAAATACGGAAATGAAATGTACCAGTATCAATCAACACATTGGCAAGGGAGTTACACAACAAGAAGTTACCTCTCACAACAGAAGGTATAATGCTCTGGCATAGTAACAACATACACAAGCCCTGAAAGCCTCTGATCAACCTGCTCACCCCTAGGAGCATAAGTCTGGTACACAGATTGAACCGAAAAGGCTCCCTGATTGGCCCTTGAGGCCTGTGCTGACTGTGCTGGGTGATGACTCTGCATCTGCCTCAAACCCAACACACCAAATGTGCCACCAAACTGAGGGAAAAACCTTCTCAAGTGACCAATCTGCCCACATTGATAACAAGTAGGTGGCTAACCTTTTCCCTGACTCTGGCTCTGAGGATGAGCCGAAGACTGCACTGGTTGTTGCCCTCTTCCTCCTTTTTGTGGGCATGTCGGTGCTTTATGGCCCAATTGACCACATATGAAGCATGTGAACCCATCCTAATTGCCTCTCCCCAAACCGAAACTTGGCACGGAAAAGGTGGACCTCGATTGTGAAGCCTGAGACTATTGCAGGGGGAACCTATTTGCCATTTGTTGACCTGTGCATCTCATTAAACATCCTGGCTCCTCTGCTCGGAGCCCCTCATCTGCTCATTCTCAGTCTGAATTATGGTCTCTAAATGTGCCCTCGCCTCCACTAGGTGACCGTAGTCCCTAATCATAGACCCGACTACTTTGAAAAGGAGCTTGGTCCTTAATCACTTCTCAAACTCGATGCAACGATCTTCTTTTGTCGCTACAAGTTCTGGTGCAAACCTCGAAAGGCTAGTGAAAGTAGCCTCAAATTCGTCTATAAGCGTGTTTAACTATTTGAGCTTCAAAAATTGCTCCATCAACTTCTCTCTCGCAGTAGGTGGCAAAAACTTGTCATGGAAAGCATTGAGAAAAGCCTTCCAAGTCACCCTAATATGCCCTCTCATATACTTCCACCATTGACCCACATCTCCTTTAAGTTGGAAAGATGCCAAGGTCACTCTCAAACCATTGTCCTCGATACCAAGCATCTCGAACATCTTCACCATTTGCTCAAGCCACTCATTGGACTTCAATGGCTCTTTCAGATCCCCAACAAACTCGTCTGAATTCGACTAGAAGAACTCCTTTTTAAGAAAAGATGACTCTATCTCTGCAACATAGGCCTAGACTTGATTCTCAGCCTTGAGAATGTCCATGGATTCCCGTAATGCTCAGGCCATTTCGCGGGCTAAGGTGCCTATAGCTTGCTAACCAGTTGGCTCGGCCACATTGGCTTGACCAACTCCCTCCTCTTGTACTGAAATTTCATTCGGTATCGGAACCTCTTGCCACCTAGGCCTGCCACGCTTACCACCACCACATCCGTGTCCTGACATTCTAATAAATGGAGCACAATAAATCAGCACATTTATAAATGTGCCAAAGCTAATTCACTCACGTCTTAATACCATGGACAACAAGTAATTCATTCCACATAAGCACCGAATCACATAGTCACAAACAAATTTCTTTCTAGATAATAATCACTCAGCGACATTGCCAAAGTTTCAGTTAGAATTAACAATGATCGAATGCTCTTCTAACAAGATTTCTAGAAACTCGTACACCCAATCAATAGCTAAAAAACTAAATCCCATACCCATTTAGTCATATAAACATGTTATCACATAGCGTACCAGGTCTACTTCTAATATCATTTAGCAAGATAAACCTATTATGGTAAAAACCACGTCCCACAAGCCCAAAGTATTCAAACCCGATAGCTTTGATACCAAGTTATAACGCCCCAAAATAATAACAACAAACCACCTTATGATATTCAATGGAAAAGCAACAAATTATATATATTTAACCTTTCATTAATATTCTCCTACCGTACAAAAGATGACATATCCCTATATATATTCATAAATCATTGATCCCAAATCTATAGCATATGACATAAGTAAATGAATTGGAACAAAAGGAAGTACAGATAAGTTTATGCCTTAATGGCTATATTTTTCCAAGTTAATACTTCGATACAACAAAAATGAGTTAAACCCAATAAATGGAAAACCCATGGCATGCACAAAAATAAGTACACACACACACACACAAAAAAAAAAAAAAGAAGCTTTCAGCTTCAAGTCCTCCCAAGCTATGCCCTTGCTGGAGGCATATCATTAGCACTTGAAAGTTGTTTTCCATGTAGGGTGAGCTAAAACCCAGTAGAGATACTTGAATACAGCGTATAAAACTTAACAAAGTCATAAGATGAATGCATATGCATGCCATTTGCCAAATATTATACTTTATCTTTCAAAACAATGCAATGTCTCAGTTATATGTATATCAATTCATAAAACATTACTTTTTAAATCAGAAGACAAGGCAGTGGATACAAAACACTGGGAATCTCTAGGTACAAGTTTGTTAGTAGGCTATACAAGCACTACCCAAGCCATTTTATCGATACTAACCAGAAGGAATGACATATAACTGTGCAGGTTTCTGAATTTTCACTAAGGTCACACAGGCCAACACTATAAACCACAACCATACCCTCTAACCAGATTCACCAAGGTACACACCCATTTTTCTCAAAACAATATACATTTCAAATATTTAAGTATAAAAAAATGCTCAATGCAAGATGTATGAGTGATTAGTTTCAATTAACCTAATCCTCATGCAATTTCTACAACAATCAAAACTATCCTCCATCGATAGCCCAAAATAGATATCTCTACTTAATGGATAAAATTTCCAACAACAGATATAATCTCATAAATTTGAAAATGGAAGTGATAACATATATCCAACTCCTCTCTCATCATCAAAAGATACATTCATCTTATCTTTTCAAACCTAACATCTTTT
This sequence comes from Camellia sinensis, assembly GCF_055761805.1. Classification (NCBI taxonomy): domain Eukaryota; kingdom Viridiplantae; phylum Streptophyta; class Magnoliopsida; order Ericales; family Theaceae; genus Camellia; species Camellia sinensis. The sequence goes on from NC_138965.1 coordinate 94,375,387, forward strand.
CCTTTTCTTTTATAAATCAAACATCAATGATTTTCAAATAAAACATGCTTTACTTTCAAACTCACATTTAAGGAAGGAATTTCCAACATTTCAACACAACTCAACAATATTCACCCTCCCACAACCCTTCTCAAGAATCCATTTGAAAAAACCCTATTTTACATTTCAAAATGAAGCCCTAAATCAAAACCCTAGATTTAAACCCAAAATCCCCAAATCACTAGACTTTTTAAAGAACAAATAACCAAGCTAAGGATCATATAAAATGTTGAAGAAATCCCTATCTCAAGTTTAGAAGAAGAGGAGAGGAAAAGTAAAAGTTTGACGGAACCAGAAACAAAATCTTCTCTGATTAAAACGCAGCTTTCAACTATACCCTTTTCTCCAAGGAACTATGGCGGAAAAATCAATGGATTTGGGTGTATTTGCGATGTTTAGGCAAGAACTAGAGAGAGAGAGAGAGAGAGTGAAGAAATTAAGTTTAGAAATGTTTTAGAGAGAGAGAGGAATGAAAAAGTGACTAAAAATTATCTTTCCCCAATTTGATATACGCACAGACCGCTTAAGCGACAAAACTGTTACTTAAGCGTCAGACACAATATGTAACACCACTCGAGTGACCAAAACACCGCTCGAGCACACAATGACCCCCTCCCATAAGGTTTACAGACTGCAAAAGACCACTCGAGTGAAGAAATGACTGCTTGAGTGAAGATTACCTTACTCCCAAAAGTTTTGCAGACCTGCAAAAATACTAGGAGATCTCAAATACCGCTCAAGCTACCAAGCCACCGCTTGAGCGAACAAGAAAAGAAACAGACATCAATTCCTTGGAAAAACTAAATCCCAACCTGTTTCAAACACAACCAATAACTCAAAACAACCAAACTCAACTAACAACAAGACTAAAAGGGTATAAACAACAATTAAAGATATGGAATCCCAGATCTAAGAACATGGAAAGGGCCAGGTATAAATCAGAATCGCTATATTAATAGAAGGACAAGTTATACCAGTGTTAATAGCATCGCTAACTGTATTGACACCTTCACAATGTATCATCAAACAATAATAATGTTTTATCGCCTTCTCAATAAGAACTTTACAAAGAATCCAAATCCAAATCCTCTCCTTGCCTTGTTTACTTGCTTCTCTACTGGGAATGACCTAGATTGGGCCAAGGGAGATGGGTGGCTTAAATCACTTCATTAAAAAAAAAATTAAAACCAATTTTTTGCTTCAGCGTTAGTGGCAAAAAGGAGGGACATAGTTGATGCAATGAAAAGAGAGAGGAAGAGGGAGACACGTCAACAAACCATCCCAACCACCATCGCCATTCTTGACTGTCGACCACTGTCCACCGGCCATTGTTGTCCGTCGGTGCGAAGAAATCTTTTGAGAAGAACATCGGTCTTCAACCATTGTTGTCCGTTAAAGTTCTCTCAATCTAATTGAAGTAAATTAAAAGCATTTAAAAAGATAAGGGGGTTGATGAGGAATTACTTTCTTCTCATGTAGTTGAGGATTTCTAAGAACTCGGCTTTGAAATATTTCTAACACCATCAAAAAATGTGTTACCTCTATTAAGTGTAAACAGCACAGTTCAAATAAGTTTGGAAATCTATTAATATATTTTAATCAAAACACTAAGATGAAATACAAAGTTTTTCCTATTACTCACAAATTTGAACTTGCATTGGAAATATGACAAAACTTATCCATTTCGACTCAATTTTGAATTAATTGAAATTCACCATCATAACACTTATGGGTCAATTTTAAATCTTGAGAACTTACAAATATTTAGAGTAATATATAAGGGTTTTCCTGCAAACAATGAAAAGTTTAGTATAAATTGATGATCTACAAGGCCATAAAAAATAATTTTCATAACCATACCATCAACGTCATTCAGAAGCTAAGATAGGAAGAAATAAAGAAATGAATAACAAAAGTTCCTCCATTAAAATGTGCTAAAGAAATATAAAGAGGGTAAGGACTAACAGGTAGATGCTTGATGCCAAACTCTAAACGCCGGACATTCAAAACCAGAGAAAATGGTTTGCTCATAGGGGAGCTCTGATTCGCGAAGTGAGGGTAGAGAGAATGGGGCTCTAGTTCGCAAAGTGAGGGCAAAGTGATGCGTTGGGTTTTGGGAGTGTGTCGTCATCAAGAGTGGATCACTGTCAAGAGAGTTGTCGATGAGATGGGTTGGGTGAGAAATTGATAGGAATCTTATATAATTATGTTTCTACTATTATTAGAGTCTTATTTTATGATTATTTTTTTGTTTTCTAAGATTTTTAGGTTAGAGGTATTTTGGTAATTTATAGAATTTCCAAATGAGTGCTGCTATTAGCGGGATGGGGGATGCTGGTGTGCGTTAAGCATAGCAACAATTGCTGTGCAATTGAATAACACCATATTGTTCTATTTTTGAAAAGTCTTGTTTGGCCACACAATGTTGTTTTGGTTGGTTTAACCCCCGAAGGCCAATAAAACTATTTTCTTTCTCAACAAGTTCTTTTTACTGAACCTCCTAGAGCTAAACCTAATATCTATCTATACATGCGTGTGTACTTGTATGTAAACGAATAATGATGTTCACCTTTCACAATCTATCACTAAGCTACGAAACCATCTTAAAAACCAATAAACACCTATATGCATACAATATATATACATATATAATACTTGAATACTACTTAGTTATATATATATATATATATTGTGGGAATACTACTTAGATGCACCCAATAATGGATTACATCACTAGTCTCATTTCAACCATTATTCATTTTAACTGTCCACTTGCTACTTTGTATAGGTGTATGCAGGGGGGAAAGAGAAGAAAGGAAGAGAGGAGGGAAAGAGAGAAAGATGGGTTTTTGTGATTGAGTTTTTAGAGTAAGACGCTTTTGGGAGATTGGGAGGAGCCGGTCTTCGAGTATGTTATGATTGCAAATAGGTTAAACGGATAAAGATTCCAAAAACTAGATGTGGATTTGAAGTAGGCCAAAACGATGTCATTTGGCCAAAGAGATATCTTTTGTAGGAAAATATAACAGTATGTCATCGTTTAACAGTGCATCAATTTCTGATGTGCACAATGCACAACAGCATCCTCATTCCCAACACCCCACTTATTACTTTGGAGCCCCCATTTTTAATTTTTTCTTATTACAATAATAACTTCAAATGAAATTACTAAAAAGGATATCAATTATTTTGGAACACACCATCTCACAATTAAGCCCACATATCCACTAAATCATAGGGTTTATGAAAGCATCCACACTTCAAATTCTTTCAAACTTATCCATCCTCAAAACCTTGAGAACCCTTCGACAGCGATATTCTGGCTGCAAAAGTGGCAATGGTGGCAACCATTCGATTATACACACTTCTTCAGTAATGGCAATGAGTGGAAGTTTTGTCAGCAACCACAATTCCATGCAACGAATGGAGTATAACAATGTAAGCTTCGAGGAGGTTCATAGCTTGGATGTTGTTTGTAGCTTGGAGGAGTTTGGCCTTGTAATGATAAGTTTCTTCAAAAACAAGGGAAAAAATGGTGAAAACAGTTAGACTTTTTTTTGGTATTGAACTCCCAAACATATGACAAAAAAATGGCAACATGGGGCCGCATTAGAGGCATTAGTTCGACAATGGATAATTGAACATTATTCATATATTCAGAACCTTAGTTTCAAATATCTAAATTTTGTTCAGACTTGTTTTACCGATCACATTCTTAAATTTAATTTGTATTATTATGTATTTCAGGGTGATGACGAGTCAACTAGAGGTAGTAAAGTTGGCTTAGAATTCATAATGGGTTATAGTAATGAATTTGTGACTCACGAGGTAATACATAAACATATCTAAAACTATATATGCATCTTCTTCTTCTTCTTCTTCTTCGTCTTCTTCTTTTAATGTTGTTAATGTGCATTAATTTATTTCTTTGTTTGAATATTTGTAACAAAATCATTACTTTATTTTTACAATTTTAGATATTCATGTCTCGAGATGACTAAATTCAATGGGCACGCAAAGTTGGGAGGAGAAATGGTTTTGTTATTGTTGTGAAGAAATCAGATACGGGTGGTACTCATCGTAAGAAACCAAGACTTACTCTTGCTTGTGAGAGGAGTGGACATTATGGGGACACTTGAAAAAAACTAGACCTAAGGAAAATTTTTTGAAGCTCACTGGTACTAAAAAATGTGAATGTCCTTTTTTGTTAAAAGTTCAAAAATTAGATACAAATGATGATGACATTTACTGTGATATTGTTTGTACCAAAAATGACATGGCAATGGGAGGTTGCATCATGTCCTGTTGGTGACAAAAAGTGGGCAGCTTTAGCATTTCAAATGGTGACAAATTTGGTGGTAGATTTGCTACAATCATGGGCTTTGATGGTGATGAGATCAAATCTCTATAAAAGAGGAAATGATCACGTGCTCCTTTTATCTCTCTCTCTCTCTCTTAATGGATATATATATATATATGAATATATAAATATTTTGGATATTAATAGAGATATGCATCAGGAGGACACTTGGCCAAAATCCAATGGCCACCATATCCACTACCAAAGTAATCCAACAGTTAGAATTTAAATGTGCTCAATAGCTTCTACAATTTTGGCACAACTTTGACTAAGGTTGGACACTTGTCATCTATCCAAGACCCCCACCCACCATCCAATGGTCCAGATTGAAAGAGTTTATAACAACTCCTATCTTTGAGGAACCAACTAACAAATTTGTTGAGAACAAAAAGGAAGTTGGGACATGTGTCACTCCAAGAGACAATTCAACAAACAACTTTCAAGATATTGTAATGACCCAGATTTGTTTTTTTAAATAGCCAGTACATAATTTAATTGAGCAAATTTTCGAATTTGATTGCTGTGTAAATTCTGTGCGAAAACAGTTTGGTTTTGTATTTTTTAAAAATAGTTCCTGATCTCAGAAAATTATGAAATTTTTATATGTTGTTCCCATATGAGTCTAGCACGTTGGATAAAAATTTCAGAATTAAATGATTAGTATTTATTTTTTGAAAATTTACAGACTGATTGGTGTTCAGATCAATTTATAGTAGAATTTGAAATTGAGTTTGGGTGTTCGGACCAGGATTTGAGATAAATTTGTTGGGACTATTTTGGTATATAATTGGACCATGTTTGAATTATGGGTGAGACCCATGATTTAGATTTAATTTAATTTGAGTTTGTTTAATAACTCATGTTTAATTGTTTGGTCCTTTTTAATTAGGTGATTGGTAGTAACCACCTTAGGATTTGTTATTATTTATTATATAGGATTATAATAAATATTTGATAGTTGATTTTATGGTGTGTACCATATGGCGAAAAATTAAATATTTTATAAAGAATGAAAATGTGTATATTTCGTAGTGATCAAAATATTATATTTTGTCGTACAAAAATATTATATTTTGTGGTGAGAAAAATTATATCATTTTATAATTTATATTATAAAATTTTGAGGTATTATTACAAAAATTATATTTTTTGAAAAAAATCAAGCTTTGGAAAACGAACTCATGTGGGTGGCCCCCATTTTTGTCCTTGCCATCATTTCCTCTCCTTTTATTCCCCTCATTTCCTTTCCTTTCCTTTTCATTTCTTGTGGCAGAGAGCTCAACTCTCTCTGCTTCGTTTCTTTCTCACCATGGATGCTTAACCTTTGAGCTTTGAGTGGGAGTCCTTAGAGTGAGATTTTGTAGAAGTTTTGTAAATGAAAGTCGGAGAGCTCATCGTGATCTTCGCAATGGTAGTCTTGGAATCATGATTGGGCAAGATTTGCCTTCCAGATCTACTCTTCTTCATTATTTGAGGTAGGGACTTTCTTCATATTGTTACATTAAAGCTATGTTAGGGTTATTTTGAGAAAGTATATCATTATAAGATGTATTACATATAGATATATTTTCAGATTTTTGTTTGGAAATGTTTGGAAGAAAAATTATGTTGAAATGTTAAGAATGTTGGTATTTTGAGATTGAAATCCGAAAATAGAATTTAATAGTTGTATGAATTGTATTTATATCATATTGTGATTAGATAATTTATTTTGAGAAATATTAAGTTGAAATATTTTTTATCTTTGATTTGGAATTTATTTTTGAGAAAAATAAATTTACCTTGATGAATATTGAGTAAATGCTTAAGTTGGGATTATAGAGTTGTTTTGGGATTAAAGACTCTAAAAGTGTTATATTCATGATATTTTATAAAATATGATATGTTGATGATTGAGTTGTGTTCATTTTTATGAAAATAAAAATGTGAAATGTGGACTTTCAAACTCATAACCTTGAAAATGTTACTATTGGGCACATTTCATAATTTTTGATGTAAATATCATGTTGGTTAAGTAATTTTAGAAAAAGTTGTGAAATTATTATTGGTAGAGAATTTGGTAAAAATATTACCTCTTTAAATAGCTTGGCATGAAAAATAGTTATGCTGAAATATAGTTATATATATGTTTTTTGCAAAATCTAGATGATTTTCGAAATCATCCTTTGATTTGTTTTGAAAATTGATTGTTGATTCAAGAAAATGAGAGATTTTTTTGAAAGTGGGTTTACTTTCTTGTTCCTTTTAAAATAGAAATTGAGGATTTGGAAATATGAGGATTGAAGAGAGATGTTTTTGGTGACTTTCTTTCAATACATGAAAATGAGTGGTTTTGGTGAGAAAACCTAAAAATCAGGGGTTTTAAAGAAAGATGTTGTTATATTTATTTTGTGTGCCAAAATAAATGATGTTTGAAAAAAATTGTTTATTTGTTTACATATAAATGATGGTTTTCATGGAATATGAGAATTGTTAAAGTTTTAGAAATTGTTGTTCAAAAATGTTGATATAGTCTTGAAGTGACTAAATGGTTCAGATTACTCTAAATGTGGGGATTTTGTTGTCCCATGGATGAATTTGAATAAAAGTATTTATATTCATCTTGAGAAATTATATTAAAATGAGAAATGAGAATTTTGATCACAATGAAAATATTGTGTGGAAGTATTGAAAGTGGAAGAAATATTGCATTGTATTATTAATCATTGCATTGGCATATCAATTCATTTGACAATGATGAGCTTTGAAATTTGATTTGAAAACTTCGCATTCAGAAAAGAATGTTGGGAAATAAGTTTTCATGAAATGATTTTGGGGTAAATACGGTGGTAAGTCTTGAAAGGTGGTGTAGATGATAGGTGTCGAGCCTTCCAGTTAATACTGGTAAAAATGACAGATTACAGGTGTCGAGCCTTCCAGTTAATACTGGTAAAAATGATAAATTGGTAGTACTTGTATAGTCTACTTGCAAATACTAGCCTAGGGATTACCTGAGTCGTATTTACCATCTTGGAATTTTATTAAAATTGTTGGATTAATGTGTTTTCAAAATGACATTGTGCGTAAAATTTTCAAAAGACGAGAAAAATATTTTGAGCATGATATGGCATATGCATTCGTCTCATAAGACCGTATAAAATGGATTTGATGAATTGTTTAATTATTTGATTCAATTGATAATGAGATAATTGAATGAATTGAAAATGATGTCCTGTTCTATTGAAACATGTTTATTTATTTAAGTTAACTTGTTGTGGTTAATTAAATAAATTGAATTTAAGAGATTATGTAATAAAATCATATGGTTTTGACATGATATGATTTCACGTATATGTATGAGTATTTTGGTACCCGCATATCTTCTAATGTTTTAATATGAGATTGTTTGGTGAGCTAGTGGTTGCTCACCCCTGCTTATATGTAACGCCCCAAATTTCTAGACCAAATGATAATACAACAATCATGACTCTTTCAAGGAAAACCGAATATAAATCTCCAAATTACATTACATGATACAATAGTTCTTCATGCAACAATACATTAATCCAACAACAAGTAAATAAACAAATAAATACCCTCAAGGGTTTACAAGTTTCCAAGGCTTGAGCCTGGTTACACAAAACGGTTATTCAAATCCACACAAACACAGCCCTTGGCATGCACACAGAGTCATAGCAAAATAAGAGCATTGTACTCCCAACACACATACTTCCACACCCCTAGTTGGGTGGGATCACCACATCTTTTCCTGCACAAAAATCCCATAGGGTGAGCATAAAGCCCAGTAGGAAATTCTTAACAAAATATATACATTTTATACAAGTCTTAAGAGATGAAATGCACATACCATGCTACGCCCTTTTTGAAGATAAATTACATTTTCATCTTTTAAAAACCATCATGCTCAATGATATCATGCAATTTTAATTGTTCAAAACTTAACAATTTACTTCAAAGGCGGTAAATACGACTCTGGTAATCCCTAGGTCGGTGTCTACAAGTAGACTATACAAGTACTACCAAATTGTCATTTTTACCGGTATTAACCGGAAGGCTCGACACTTATCCGCGCTGGTTTTCGGTCTTTCACCCCGAACTATCAGGCCAACTTATTCAATATCATCTACACCACCTATCAAGACTTACTAACGTATTTACCCCAAGACCATTCCATGAAAACTTGTTTCTCAACATTCTTTTCTCAATGCAAGTTTTCAAATCAACTTTTAAAATTTAATATAATCAAATGAATTGATATGCCAATTTCACAAGATGAATATAAATACTTTTATTCCAATTCATCATCTAAGGAATAACACAATTCCCTCTTTTCAAGTATCCTCAACAATTAGCTATTTGAAGACTATTTCAACGTTTTGAACAATAATTTCCAAAATGAACAACAATCCTCATATTCCATGAAATTCATCATTTATATAAATATAAATAAGAAAATTTTCAAACATCCATTTATTTTGACACACAAAATAAATATAACAATATCATTCATGGATTTTCAATCTTCTAAAAAAAATTTCCAAATTCTAGGTTTTCTCACCAAAACTATACAACTCAAATCTTTTGAAAGAAAACTTTTCAAAATCATATTTTCTTCAATCAACGAAGATCAAAACCCATAAGATCATTTTAAAAGAACAAGAGACAAACCCACTTGCAAAATCGCTCAACTTCGCGAATCAACAATCAATTTTCAAAGCTATCAAAAGATGATTTCGAAAATCATCTAGATCTTGCAAAAATATATATATAACTCTAAGAAAATTCCTACCTCAAGTTTTGAAAAAGAAATGAGATGAAACCCCCAAAATCAATGGTGTCGAAACTCGATCTTCACCGCACACAACGATGCCCTCGAGAAGTTAACCAACTTTGTTGAAAAACTTATGGCAGAACTCTAATGGATCTTGAGAAATCAAGGTTTTGATCCAATTTGGCGTAGGGAAATGTAGAGAGAAGGGAGAGGAAAGGGTTTTTAGAGAGAGAGATATACAAAAGTGATCTGAAATATCAGATTCACGAACTAATATAACATGGTCCACTCGAGCGCAGAAAGGTCCGCTCGAGCGTCAAATACACTTTCCCAGTACTTTTGCAACAGGTCAAACTTCTAAAACCAAACATTCTTCACTCCAGCGCATAAACGGCCGCTCGAGCGGACAAGCAACTTCTAATGCATTTTGCAATTTTGCTTCAGGGGCGCTTCTCCTCAACCCCGCCAGGGTGCTGCCCTAGGACCCGCCAAGGGGCGCTGCCCCCCGCCAGTTGATCGGGCAGCTCGATCCCTGACATACTCAGCAAAGTGGCAAAACTGGGATCGCTACACTGTACATGTGTACAGGGAATGCTTTTCGGATTTGAAGATCAAACAATGGTTTTTTCACCATTTCATAAGTGTAATGTAGTGATGGATTGTACTACTTCATTTGTTGTTTGGATGAGTGCTATTTTTTTTGTAAAGAGTAGTGTCTTCTCTTTCATTGTAAGCCTCAGAGAATTTCTTCTATTTGTATGTAAATTTCATTGTTGTATAGCGAGAGGGAATCTGTATATTTAATTATTCATCATTTCATCCAAGGATGAAATGTTATTTGTAAATAGACTTAATTAATGAATATTGGTAACGTTATCCGAGTAATAAAATACAGGGGGTTACAATATCATGCAGATTCTTCAGGAGGCTGTTGTTGATTTTCAGGAGGACTTGACTACAATAAATACCCTATTTCAAGATGGAACAAACCCCAATCAATCAATCATTCAACTCAACATAGTACATAACACTAATGCTAGTTATCTTTAGTTTAGTCCTGGTTCAACTTAGAAGTAGACTTCAAAAGTATTTTTGCCATAAATTTTAGCCTTAGATCTTGACATTCGAGTAAAATTAGTTGTTTTTGATCTTCTTGGCATTGCTTTGAGAATTGAATTGTGTTTTAATTCCATTTGTAACTCAATTTTATGTTTTTAAACTTGTTCTTATGCTTTTATAATGTTCAATCCATTTGAAGTTATAAAAGTAGTTGTTTTTTAGTTCATTTCCTTTTATATATCTTTCTTGTTTATTTTACAAGCTCCTTGGATATTTTAAATCCTCTTAATTGAGGCAAAACAAGAATTGAGAAGTTTTTACCCTTTGGACCTCAACACAACCTCCTGTTTTCAGAAGTCAAATTTTTCCAAAAATATTTCCACAACTTAGGCACCGTTGTCTTAGCACGCCCACAAATCCGTCTGTGTTTTAGATAAAACTTGTGTTTTAGTCAAAAGATATAATTTTTGTATTTTTTGCACAAACAGATATGTGGTGTGCATAATCATTCTGATGTTGTTCGTCTTGAAGGTCATTCTTATGCTGAGAGGTTATCACATGAGGAAACTTTTTTGGTGGTTGATATGTCAAAGAGTATGGTACGGCCAAGTGAGCTAATAGTTACACTTAAACAATGCAATGATGAAAATGTTTCCACAATGAAGACAGTCCAGGATGCACATTAATTGTAATGCCTCGAGATTTTTAAAATCAATCTATTTTCAAATTCTTAATTATTCTTCTAATTTCACAAGATAACCAAAATTAAAGATAATAAGTAAGTGACGATTGTTCAAAAGTCATAATATTTTTCTTTCCCATTGAACTAATACAAAATATTACGTTTTATTTCCCTCATTACGGATAACCAAACATTCATAGTTCAAGGTGTGGAGTGCTTTTGGGGTTACCAAGCGCGCCCAACAGTCCAGGCTTTCAATATCCGATCCGATATCACTTGTGCAATGTGAAAAAGAAAATGAGAGTTCAGATCCAGCAACCTTTACAGAAAATCCATTTTTATTAAAATAAAACACTTGCCAGAAATAGACTACGTCACCAGATTTCAGAGTTGCCACCTAATCTTTTGGGAAAATCAGGAAACTCGTGACTCGTGCCAAAGGCCACCATTCGCCATAACCAAAGTGTCTCAGCTTGGGAACTTAGATATGAGAGGGGAAGGTCATCAATTGAGCATCCCCCCACCTGATCAAAAGATCGGCTTCTACTAAGTCATGATGTGTTTTTTTTTTATATTTTATAATCAATATATATTCATATTTCAATTATTTATTAATGTTACTTTTACTATTTGAGGTGATCAAATATAGATTGTGGCGTTAATTTTGGTTATGCTTTAATTTCATGCATTTTTTAAAAGCCCTTTTTATGCAAACTCAAAAAGCATAGGAATCAATTACATTCCAACATAAGTAACACAATCTCCATCCACCGGCATTTAAACAAATATCTCACTTAAGCATTTAGCCTCATGGTATAGCAACAAATATGATAAGGATCATGCACATGCAATATGCTAAAGCCGAAAATTCTCACCTAATACTCCAATGTGAGCCCCAAGAATTGTTTTTATGTATATATACAATGATCCTATATGCAATCAACTAATGCAATACACCCACAATATTTATCTAGAAGTCCGGATACTAGGATATGACACGGATTTCATTTCAAGACATGAGATAGCACAAGTATTCAGTTTGGAAATAATAAAGTCCACAAATGCAGATGAACCAACCTGAATGCATGAAAAGTGGATGCAATATACAAGCATGATAAATAAAATATGATACTATACAAAAAGCATATAAACAAAAGGGTTGGAAAGAAGTGGGGTAGGAAGATTATTACAACATATTGAACAAATAATAAAAGAAAATGAATGGGGGATTGGAGAAATTATTACAACATTGAATCGATCCAACCAATCTACTGCTGAATTTAACAAATCATACTAAATAAAGCCAATAAACCGTCCAAGAGTTCCAGAACCACTCAAAAGAGCACTCCCTAGAAAACTGTTTACTCTATTCTTGGGAAGGATCATCCAGCCAGACACAAAATGGGCCGGCCAAGCAAGAAAGTAGCCGGCCGAATTCTTCTTCCGATTGGCATTTAGGTCAGTGCATAAATTCCAGAACAGAAGCCAAAAGACATTTTCTGATGTGTGCTCATCCCTTCCACCCCTTCTGCTCACAAGGATCACTTAAGGAAGAGGTAGATGGGTTCCAACCCTCGAACACAGCATACACAACTATATACAACAGATATTTTGCAATAAATCAATAATTGAATGAATCAAAATCAAGAACAAATTCAAGCCCAAGAAATGGATAGGAACCTACATCTTCTCTTTGTAAATAAGGCAAGTTAATACCCAAATTCATGCTATTAAGTGGAGAGCGTAGATTAATGTAAATCATTTCTTGGTGGAAGCTTTGATTTTAAAACAAGGGATTCATCAAATTTATTGAAAACTTCTCATCTATTCATAGAACAAGGATGTCACCACCCCTTTCTATGTTCACGGATGATTGAGAAAGGGGATTTCCATACCCTTTGACCCAAAATCTCTCGTTTTACTTCCAAAAGTAATAAAAAAAAGAAGAACACAACTCCTTCAATATCAAATCCCAAGAATCACTCAAGCAACCCTATTGAAACAATCATTCTACTCATTATCATTGAGCATAGGTTGAAACACATAGATTGATACACTTAAGAAATAGGATATGTGAAGAAGAGAAGTGTAACAACAAGAAAGGCTACCTTTTTTTATTGAACTTGTGAATGGATGGCTTAGAGCTACTCCCAAACACACCACAAGGGTGAACAGGGGGTCAGAGCTAAGAAAAATAAGAAAGTAAAGAAAAAACTTTCAACTCAATGGATAGGAGGCTAAATCTACTCCCTTCACATCCATGAGGAGTTGTTACATCTCTACAATAGTTACATGATGAAAATAAAGCTTGAATTAAAGAAGGAAAGAGAGAAAGATGATTAAAGGTGTGAGAATATCACCTCCTAAAGAGGATAAGCTCTTTTGATCCACAAACCCCATTGTAATTCCCTAAAGTCACTTTAGGTTTGTTGTCTGATGTCCAAGAGTCTTATGAAGAAGCTTAGAATCAAGCTTCAATGGAGTTTTGATGATCAAAGCCTAAAGCGTGGTAAGTAGAAGGTGAGGTGAAGAGAGAGTGGGGGTTAAGAGGCTCTTATGAGCTTTGGGCAAAAATTTTAAACCCTTGAAATAAGCTGTCGAGCTCTATTTGTAGAGCCCAGGGTGTAAATGTCTAAGATATTTGTGGAAAGTGTATTGGACAAGCTGAAATTCTCGAAAATGCTTTGTACCCAGAACATTCAGCCGGCCGTTCCACTTGGTGATTGACCAAGTGCATTTTTGACCGGTCATCAGATTAACAAGAGAAAGTTAGCTTGAACTAAAGGAGAAATAGGTATTTAGAGGATTTCATCCCTTACATCTATTCCCACTACATTCTTTGCTCAGTTTGTTTGAAAGAGTATAACGCTTTGATTTTGAAAATATAAGCCTCAAACGATTGTGCTAATGTCTCGAATTGCACCCCTAAAACTCGTTTTGAGAGAAGGTTTCCATTTTGGTCGAAAAATATTTTGTCCAAAATAGGCATTTGGATGGTTTAAAGCTTGATCATTAGGCTTCTTACTGTAGAACTTGTAAGATTAATACAACTCGTCTTCATTATTAGGAACTCAAAAAGGAGCTCCCAAATCTTAAGGCTAGTTAAAAATGAGGTGTCTACACAAGGAGTGAGAGAATTCACAATAATTGCCTTAATGGCTTAGAAATTTCAAGACAAGTATCTTGATTACACGAAAGTAGAACTATATCCCAACCACTCAAAAGCGCGGTAGCTTAAATACACATAACATCAAGCAAGCCTTCATGCTCCATCCAAAAATGTCCACTGTCCTTCACTTAGGTGGAGGCATATCACCAAGTCCTGTAACGTTTGTTAGGATAGGAATGAGCCAGATTGCCTCGTAGAAATACATTTGACAGGGCATATAAACATTTGGTATGTATATGATAATGCTAGTAATTATGACACAAGGAAGAATATTTTAGCTTTACTTGGATAATTTACTGAACCAAGTTTTCACAAAAAACTGTTAATGATGATGTTTCACCATGCCTAGTCAATTACCCCAAGCAAGAAAACTCTCATGTGATCCAAACTCCTATAAAAGTACATAAGAAGTTCATCAGTCAATTCATTATTGTTGGTCACCGATAATCGAGTGTCGAAGAGTTAATTCTACCATTAGAAAATTGTCTAATATGCACCTTTCATATGCCAGGAAACTAAAATTATAAGCCCACACTAACGGTATAAAAGTTAAAAAAGACCAATAAATATAGACATAATTAATACCAACTTAATATCAAGAAAAGTATAAATAAGTATATTCTCTTTCACGTTTACACTACTATCATGAGAAGCTCGTATTCAGGCTTATAAACGTAAAGTAGAGCAGATGCTTCCACAAAAGGATGTAGACTTTAAAAAAGTATACAAATGTAGAATATGATCATCTTGTCAAAATAGATCTAACTCATCAATGTCATTAAGGCAGGCCAATTGACATCAATAGATAAAAATTAATAGAGAATGTCTAGAAATCAACTTTTTAAAACTATCAACAGAGATTAGAGAATGTCTAGAAATCAATAACAAGAACAATAAAAGTGATAAAAATAAGTCAACATAATTAAGAAACTATATAAATGTGTTGATGAGATAGATCCTTTTCTACAACTCACAAACTGATGACAACTACTTCTGTATTGGCTCATTTTATCAGAAAATGAAACGCATTCATGTCCAAGCCAAATAATGTAATAAGCATTTAAACCTATGGATGAATCAGACTGTTTGGGGAAAACAAAAAACAGACCTACTAACTTATGAACCTATTAGTCCATATTTGAACATTGTCTTCTTTTCTCCTTATGATAATTCTACCATTAGAACCCCCTTGGAAACAAGTGCATCTTCCAATAAACAAGAAAAACACATAATAGTCAAGAAAAATACATATAATTGCTATAAAAATCTATTACCAAATCCTTAGCTTTCTTCAAAATAGCCGTCAAAATTTTAGCCTCCAATCATTGCTCATGTAAGCATTCTTCTACCTGTACAATTTCAAAATAATGAGACGTTTAAGATGGTATTTATAGAACTAAACTAAAGAACATCTAATAATTTCAAATTTTCAATATTCACTTACTTCTTTTTTTTGTTTGATTCAATCCAATCATTGCCAGTGATCAAGGGCTCTAGAATATCTGGAAGTATTGAAGCATGTGTCTCATCAATGACCCTACCTCCTACACTAAATGCCACCTTTGATGCAATTGTAGTAGCAGGAA
Source organism: Camellia sinensis (assembly GCF_055761805.1). Taxonomy (NCBI): domain Eukaryota; kingdom Viridiplantae; phylum Streptophyta; class Magnoliopsida; order Ericales; family Theaceae; genus Camellia; species Camellia sinensis. The sequence goes on from NC_138965.1 coordinate 94,391,053, forward strand.
CACTTAAGATATCACGAGCCATCCTCGCCAAAGTTGGAAACTTTGCATTATTGACTTTCCACCAATGGAGAATATTGAAACTCTCATTACTTGGAAACACCAACTACTCCCAATATTGCTCCAACTTTGATTTTTGATAGGCATAAATGTTGGGAGCATGTGCGTGGGTATACCACTTACAAAACACAATCAAACTTTCTTGTTTTGAAGAACTAGTGAGCAATTGACTACCACTTGAGCTACAACTATCTGAAACAAGCCCAGTGGAACTCTTGGAATCAAAAGAATCACTCTTATACTTATAAAACAGATCAACAAAAGTAGTACAATACCTCTTAATATGCATGTTGGCATCACCACCATAAATAAGACTAAGGTAATATTCTATGAAGTCCATTTTGTACCTTGGATCAAGAACCATTGCAATTGCTAACATCAAGAAACATTTTTCCTCAAACTTTTGAAATTTCACTCTCATTGGACCAGCCATCAAATGAAGGCACTCATGCTCACTTTGCTCTCATTCTTTCAATTGTAGTTGAATAAGACATCGGAAAAATAAACATTTGCAGTAGGGAAAGTGGTACTAGTAAAATGGAATGTAGCATCGAGAAAAACTTTAATTCACTAATTACATTTTCTACTCTCCACTCTCCGCTCTCCACTCATCTTCAAAAGGATTGTGCTTATAATGGTTGTCAATTTTCTCTAAGCATTAGAATGTACTTTTCAAACCTAATGTAGCTTTAAGCATTGAATAAGTGGAATTCCATCTAATGGGAACATCCATTGGAACTTTCTTTCTACCATGTAACTTAACATGATACACTACAACATCAAATTTTTGTTTGGCATGTGGAGACCTCCATAAATATCTCACACTTTCTTGGATTTTGGAAATAAGGTTCCTAATAACTTTCAAACCATCTTGAACAACTAGATTGAGTATGTGTGCACTATAATGCACATGAAACAAGTCTCCACCCAAATGTAGTATTGCTTGTGCATGTAGCCATTGCTTTAGGAGTCTCACTATGGCATCATTGTTCGATGCATTATTGACTACCATTGCTAACAACTTCTTATCTATGCTCCACTCTAGAATGAGATCTTTAATAAACCTAAACTAATGGGCAATCAAACATGTGTAAGCAAAATTCTGATGGGCTGAAGTCTATATATTGTAATCTTACAAGAGAGTTCATCCAAAAACTGAAATAACTTCTTCTTTTCTATTTAGTAAACATTAAGGACATCTGCCCTAATAGTGTTACAAGAAACAAGTTTGAACATTGACTGAAGATTGTTACAAAATATTTCAAAAAATTCATGTTCAGCCATGTTAAAAGGATAATTACGTGTGATTACCATCCTAGCAAAATCCATTTAACTCCTCTTTGGATCAAATTTAAAAGTTATAGCATTAGGAGTCGATTCAGAAGCATTCTTAGGGGCATTCGATTCACAAATATTGGACATGAATTCAACAAATGAATTTTTAAATGACTTGCCCCTTTTTTACTCTCTCCAACAAATTGCTTATTACAATGCTCACATCTAGCTACGTCTTGTCCATTAGGTCTTTTAAACTTGACAAAGTCATTCCATACCTTAGATGTTAGTTTTTGACTCCTCTTTGTGGGCCCTTAAGTTACAAAATCACCCAATTCGACCACATCATCCTCACCAAGAAGAGGTTCACTACAATCCGTAGACATCTTTGGCTCAAGAAATCAAATAAGCACTGCACAAGAAATCAAACAAAAATATGGTTGAAGTACTTCTTCGGAATTATCAATTTGCAAACACACAAAAATGATGAAGTTCAAACAAAAGTGATCAAAACAAGAGTAATGTATATGGTGGACCAATGTGTAACACTTGTGCTTTATAAGTCAATGGGATGCGTTTAATTTCATTATTTTTGTTATCTAAAATCCTTTGGTTGGTGTATCATTGTATCAATTTAGTGAAATCCAATCTAGGCTTTGATATAGGTGTTCCTTCAAGCTCAGATCTGTCAAAAAAGTGCTCTAAAACTTTGAATTTTGAACAAGTTATCGACAATGTGTCTCCTAGGATTGTCACTTACATTTCCTTCCTTTCCTCTTGAAGCTTCTACTCTCTAGTGTTTACATCACCTCTTCTGGTGTCAACACCGCTTGGTTTGAGCGATCTTGGTGCAACACTACTTGAAGGTGTCAATACCTGGGCCTTCTGGTGTCAACACCACCTATTTTGTACATGCTTGAACATACCACTGCACTTGGGTGCTGACACAGCTCTTTTAAGTGTCGACATTTGATAGAAAACTAAGAAAATTTTGCTATGAAATTCAACCTTTTTTTCTTTTGGAATCTTTTATTTATATCTTAAATAACCTTGGGTCTAACAACTCACTTTACCCTTGCACTATAAATAGAGTCTCTCTCTCTCTCTCTCTCTCTCTCTCTCTCTCTCTCTCTTCTGTTGTTGAAGCTCTAAGTTTTTTAAGCCTTGATTTCATTGACTTGGAGGCAAAATCTGTCCCTAGTTCTTGAGACCAAAAGTTAGATCATGTTGAGAGCAACATTTTGAGCCGAATAGACCGTGTTTTTGTCCGTCCCTAATCTCTCTCTACTTTGAGGTAGGAGTACCTTTAACCTTGTGTATTGTGATGACCAGTTTTGTTGCACGTTTCTTGTTCCTCTCTGTTTACCTTCGGGTTTACACTTGTTAGAGCGTCGGTTTCGACTTGGAGTCTTGTTGATTGTTTGAGGTTGTTATGTTCAAATGTTTTTCTCAAAAGTTCTTGTTCGTTGTTTATTCCGATGTTGAGTTTCATTTGTTTCGGGGCGTGTGAGGTCGGTCCGAAGCGTCGGGAGTCGAACCAAAAGATTTTTGGGCTAAGGATTAGGGCCGCACGTGCGGGGCCTTGGGCCGTACGTGCAGATTTTAGGGTATGGCAGCTTGAACACTACTTAAAAGGCAGGTGCGGGGGAAAAGGGCCGCACGTGCGGGGGTGTTGGCCACACGTGCGGGAGTAGGCTCTGCACGTGCGGGAGGTAGGTGGATCCAAAAAATTTTCTCTTTTCTTCTCTTTTTGGGCTAAAGTTGTATCACTTTTGTATATCTCTCTCTCTAAAAACATCTCCTCTTCCTTCTCTCTACATTTCCTACCAAAAACCTCACAAGATCTTTGATTTCTTCAAATCTATTGGGATTTAGATCTAAGTCCTTCATCAAAGTTGGTTAACTTCTCGAGGGCTTCATTGTGTGCAGTGAAGATCGGGTTTCAACATCGTTGATTTAGAGGTTCTACTCAATTCTTCTTCAAACTTGAGGTAGGAATTTTCTTTGAGTTATATATATATTTTTGCAAAATCTAGATGATTTTCGAAACCCTCCTTTGATAGCTTTTAAAAATTGATTGTTGATTGAAAGAGACAAGTGATTTTAAAAGTGGGTTTACTTTTGTTTCTTTTAAAATAGAAATTGAGGGCTTCGAACTATATTGATTGATGAATGATGTTTTTGATGAGATTTCTTCAAGTATTTTGGAGAGGAATGATTTTGGTGAGAAAACCTAGAAATTGGGGTTTTTGAAAGATGTTGAAAAACTATGGAAGAAAAGGTCATATTTACCTTGGACATCAAATAAATAAATGCGTTGTAAAAGCCGTAATTGTATTCAAAAAAATGATGAGTTTCATGAAGTATGAGAATTGTGATTTTGGAAATGTTGTTCTAAAACAAAGAAATGTTGTTATAGTCTTGAAATGGCTAAGTTGTTGAGAATGCTCAAAGTGTAGAAAATACGTTGTCCCTTGGATGAATTGAAATATAAGTGTATATATATATATTCATCTTGTGAAATGGCATTGGAAAGAGGAATTGGAATTTTGATCACAATGGTAAGGTTGTGTGGAAGAATTGAGCATGGAAGAAATGTTGCATTGCATTGATTATCATTACATTTGGATATCAATTTGTTTGATAATGAGAAGCTTTGAAATTTTGATTGGAAAACTTGTATTGATAAAAGAATAATACGGTGGTAAATCTTGAAAGGTGGTGTAGATGAAATTGATAAGTTGGCCTGAGTGTTCCAGGTGAAAGACCGAAAAACCCGTGCGGATAGGTGTCGAGCCTTCCGATTAATACCGGTAAAAATGACAAATTGGTAGCACTTGTATAGGCTACTTGCAGACACGTACCTAGGGATTACCAGAGTTGTATTTACCGCCCCATGAATTAAATTGTTAAATTTTGAACTATGGTATTGCATGGCATCATTGAGCATGATGATTTTCAAAAGATGAAGATGTGATTTATTTGCAATAAGACATAGCATGGCATGTGCATTCATCTCTTGAAACTTGTATAAAATGTATATACTTTGTTAAGAATTTTCTACTAGACTTTATGCCCACCCTACGGGATTTTTGTGCAGAAAATGATGTGGTGATTCCGCCTAACTAAGGGCGTGGAAGTGTGTGTAAAAGGAGCACAATGCTCTCATTCTGCGTGACTCTGTTTTGTAAGCCAATGGCTATACTTGTGTGGGTTTGAATAATCGATTTGTGTAACCGGGGTCTAAACCTTGGAAACTTGTAAACCCATTAGGGTATTTATTTGTTTATGTTATCTTGATTTGAGGTGAATGTAGTGTCACATGAGGATTATTTGTATCATGTATTGCAAGCGTGAAGATTTACGTTCAATTTTACTTTAAAGAACCATGATTATTGTATTATCATTTGGGTATGAAAATGGGGGCGTGACATATATCTTTGTTTTGATGTGATTATGTGGTGATTTCTTAGTTATAATGATGTGTGAACTAGTGATTTTGATTTAATGGTATTAATGTATAAAAATGGGGTTTTTACTCAAGTTTTAAAAAGGTTTTGAATGTTTTGGCACATTGATGGATAATCATTGATGATTTGAAGATTTTGTGAAAGAAATGAGGAAAATCCCAATTTTCTTAAAACAAATTTGGGATTTTTGTTTCAAGAGAGGGTTTGAAACTAATTGATGTTTTATGTTGAAATTGAAGTTGATTTTCTATGAAAAATATTAGAGTTGTATAAATTTCGATTTATGATGACACTATTGATGATTTATGGAAGTTGAGTTGGGTGAAACACTTGAAAATGTTGAAATTACATAAAGTTTGGATTTTTGTGAAATTGTTGTTGATGATGAAGAAGATTGTTGAGTCATGGAAATGTGATTATTTCGCTTACGCATTAAATTGTTGATTACTTGTATTATCGAATTGAACCTTAGGTAAAATGAAATATTTGCAAACTCGTGCATTATGTTTGCATTGCATGGTTTTGATTTGAAATGGCATATGATTTTGGAAAGTGGTGGATCCTTAAAAAGGGGGTAAATAGCGTAGTAATCTGGGTAGTGGAGTCGATTTTGAAAAATGTGTTGTGTATTGTATTGGTACCCGTGCAAAGAGTCAACGTGCCCAATTGCCTTATCGCGTGCTTGATGCCAGATAAACGTGGGAAAGTGTTTCCTAGGTGTCCAATTGCCCTTCTGAGCTTGATACCGATAAATGTGGGAAAATTATTTTTTAAGTGCCTGACTACCCTTCAGTGCCGAGGACGGTAAATGTGGGACTATTTTGATATGTAAGATCTATATATATGTATTGGGCTCTTACCTTGGGATTCTAGCGTGTATTTACTGCCTTGTGGTTTATGTTGAATTGGTTTTACAAAAGTGCATTTAGCATCATTCTTTTAAAAGGGAAAACAATGGATTTTTACATCACATATACATTGGCATGATCATAATTACATCAAGAATTTATATACGTTGTTAAATGTATTTCCACTTTGCATCATTGGTCATTCCTTTCATGAACAAAATTCAATAGGATGTGATGATGTCTCCACCCTATTAAGGAGCTAGTGGAGATTTTGAGGGAGCATTTAAGCTCTTTTTGATGTTATGTGCTACAACTATCGAGCTTACCTATTTCGAGTTAGTGTTCTACTTTCTGTGTAATCAAGGCCCCAGCCTTGGAATGTGTAAGCCATTAGGACATTTTGTTGTAATCCTCGTATTTCTTGAATTATTTTGTATTATTTATTTTGAACACAAATGATATAATACCATAGTGTAACTTTTATGAAAGAAAATCCAATGAAAGAGAGACGTTTTGGTTCATGGAAATGTTTTATTTGATTTTATTTTTTTAATTTCTACGTTATATCAGGAAATTGGACAATAATGAAAGATTGATAATTATAAAATGAATTAGAATATCGGGGTGTTACCACTACAAAATATTTGACATATAGAAGCGGCCACAACCACCGCTAAAAGTAACAAAAAGTGTCGCTAAAAACTAGCAAACTTTTACCTACAGTTTGAATAACAACAGCCAGACCGCCGCAATAGACTCATCGGCATAGGTTTATTGTGACACTTTTCTCATCTACTCGTATGTATAAATATTTTTCTTGCGACGGTTGATGTAGTGACGGTTATACACGTCACTATATCTCAAATTTACCCATTGCTAGATACCTTTATACTGACAGGTTATGTACTGCTACAATCTTTGCTTTTATGACATTTCGTCAACCGCCACAATATTTTGACTCTATTCTATTAGTTTGACACTGCCGTTATAGCTATAGAATTTTTTTGAATTTTATTTGTAGTGACGATTATTAACCGTGGTTATAGGTTGTGTTTTACTATTCAATTACCAATAATATATTACTTGAAATTTTCAATGGTTTGCTAACCATTAATTATTGTCTGTCACTTATCCCTGCTTACATAATAACCATTATATATCTATAAAAGCACTATGTTATTCTAATGGCTCAATACTCAATAATTCTAAAATAATTCTAAAAGCTAAAAGAGTTTACATTTTTAGAATCTCAAAATATTCAAAACACCTTAATTAAAAGGTTCATTACATAAGCTTGTCATATCAAAATCGATACCAATTAACATACTAACTAGTGTATCAACATTAGTTACGACACATTAGAAATTCCAAAAACCTCTTAAATTATGTCACATTATCAATTGGTACACCAATTAGTATATCAATTGATACATATAGCATTATTCTATCAAAATAAATCAAATGTTTCTAGCAAACTAATAGCTACACCATAATCTAAAAGGTACATACAAACTTGTCACATGACAATAGTAATTCAAAGTATTACTCATAAAAAAATGTTCAAATCGAGAAGCGACGTCCACTTTAAGGCTTTCATATTATCCTATTTCCTGCAATAAAAAACGATTTCTATTTTGATGCTTTTATATTGTCCTGTTTCCTGGAACCAAAAAACAAACAAATGATTGAATGAGCATACGTATCATTTTCAATTTGAAAATCTATAAATCACATAATATGAAAATCTATAAATCACATAATACAACGGACAAGTGATTAGTTAAATGGTCTTGGAGCATCACTCCATATCTCTTATCACTTGACACTTGTCAAGTTCTCCAAACTTTTAATTGACAGCATCTAATTAATATGCAAAGACTTGAGTTTATCTAAAGGATAAAAATCATTTATAGAATTCTAATGAATTATCCATCATACATTAAACAATCAACTTTGTCCAAGTTTCTAACATCTTTGTGCTATTTCTTTATAGTTGCTGGAACATAATAACATTATTGTATTAGATTCAATAATATGTTTCCAACGTATTACTTCCAAACGTAAATAAGAGCTGAAAGCTAGAAAAATCTTAGCGAGTGTTCTACTGGCAGGGCATACCAAACAAACAAGAAAATTGAAACACTGAACAGAAAGAAGTCATCACTACAACTGTAATCTCCGATTTGCTATCATGAAGATAGGAGTGAGAGATAACAGCAGATTGAACGATTCAGAAGACTTGGTTATGCTTACAACAAGCACAAGCTATAGACAAATATATATGGAACAAGCCCACACTAGCTAGTTAAACATATTAGGCAAGGTAGAGGATGATTTTAGCACAACTAATACAATTTTTGTATCCACAAACTACTATTCACTGGTCAAACCCAACTCAAATTTGAAATTGATTTAAATGCACTGCAGAAAAGCCTAAAAACCCAACTCTCCCTGGATCAACTCATTGCTAAATTAATTTCACCTCCAAAATTGACTTACAGCACCCAGGAAAAAAAAAAAAAAAAAAAAAAAAAAAGAGTGAAACAATCTGTCTACACTTGGAGTTACCAAATTGGAGACAGCTAAACCTCAAATTTCATACCCAACTATCAAATTCACCATAGATACCACAAATACCATCCAATGTGATTACTATCATTTTATTGTAAACATACAGATATTTTTAAAAATAATAACAAAAATTTCTAGAAAAAAAGAGAGTAGGCAAACACGTACCTTGCCTTCGGGATGAAAACAGGGGTGGATCATTTCAGCCAAAACAGGCCTCGGAATAGGGCAAGGGATGACCAAACATCTCACACTTGAAATCCCCGCCAACCCCAAGCTCCATTGATGACTGCAATGCAACAGTCACTCTACCACCACTACCCTCCTCCTAGCTTCTATCCAGATTCTCCAAAACCACAAGCATCAGTCACTGAACCTTCATCATCAGTGACAGAGGACAGACATGCCAGCCAATTTAAGGCCATTGCAGGTTATTTTGGTTGCAACCATCATTCAAACCCCTTTTAATTAACAAGAGAAAAAGCATACTCTAGCCTAGTAAACCCCCTAAAACAGCAGCAAGCACTTGAATCAGCCAATAAGTCCAAACATTAATTAGTAGCAACCACTAATCAAGCAACCAACAGCAACATTCAAAGGTCTATTTTTTGATTGCATATTAGAGTTTGATGCTAAAATTAAAATTTGTAATATCGACTTACTTGAAACATGAAAATAACAATAAAAAAGAGGAAAATAATGGTATTTCTATCCCATAAACTATTTTGATAAGTGAAATACTTACCCCGATTAAAAGGTTGCATTTCATGACTCCCAAAAGAGGATCTCTGGTGTGTTTGTGGAGAAGCCTAGTCCGGAATGCCACTAGATCCATATGTCGCCTAATTTATACAATAAAATTCACATGAGTACGATAAATTTAGAAAAGGATAACATATGATAAATTAATACATCATTTAGATACATATGTTACATGTAGTTATACCTGCAAACCACCAGAACTATATCTCTGTCTCATAAAAAATGCTACTTGCTCTTTTAAAGCGTTTTTTACAGCATCTTGAGCATGCAATTGAAAACCTTGAGTTTGCAACTAATCAACTTGAGTTTTTAGTTGTTCCTTCAACTCAGTTATAATGTTTGTCTCTCGTCTCTCTTCATTTGAAGCCATTCCTAAGTGGTCACAACTATTAGACATGAAGCCATGATTGGAAGGAATGGGCCCAAATCCTAAACCTCGAACACGACCATGACGCTCTGTACCTTTACCCATCACTTGAGAATAAATATCATTTGGTGACCAAGATATACGTCCACTAACATTTCCTTCGGAGCTACTTGATTGTGACCTCATCAAATCTTATAGTTTTTTTCTAAAACATAAAAAAAAAAATATGAACACCACAAAAATCAAGTGATTATTTGCCACAAACACATTAAAATTTTGAAAATGTAAATTATTAGGTGTGCATACAATTTTTGTAGCAGCCTCTTCGTTGTCTGGTGTCCCATCCTTCCTTTTGTGAAGCAGTATATATAATTTTGCTCGATCTAGTGCAATCTTACCTTTTTACTCCTATATAACAATCACATCATTTGAGAATAAAATCATAATACAATGTACTAACCAAATACAAAATATAAAACAAGGAATGAAGTTTGAAATACCATATCATATGCATGTTGTGCATAAGTTTTAGGTCTTGTTGTATGTGCACTTGTTTGCTCTCGCCAGCTTTCCTTATTGGTCGTACTAAGTTCCTTCACTCATAAATCCAGAACAGTATGTTAAAAAAAAAAATGATATAATGACATTGTATTATTTGATAGAAAATATACACCAATGCATACCTGTCCTTCCTTTGAAAACCAATACACGACAAGGTCAGCATAGTGCTCATGGTTAACCGTTAAAAGGCGCAGTAGCTACTATATGTGCTTCTATCTTTGTCTCATCATAGTACTTTGCTTTTATACTACATTTCCAATTTCTCCATTTCTCACCCATTGACTTCAATGTTTGATGCCTAATCATATCCCTTCTCTCATCTTGAGGAATGGCAAACTTGAACTACAATTATTTTTTTTTCATGTTATGAACATTCTTAGAATTATCAATACATCAATATAAACTTAATTTGTGCATTTCTTTGCCTAATTCTCATAAATTTTTTACTTCAACTGCAATAGCATGTAAGATTGTCTTTTTCACATGCATGTGATCTCCCTCTTATAGTACAATTATCACAAAATACTTGTAGTTAGAATATTACCTCGATGATATTCCAACAAATTTCTTTACACGAATTTGGCACTTCATGCCAATTCTTGTACTTGATTGGGCATAAGTGTGGCTTCCTAGCAACAGTGCCTATGAAGCGACTGAATATACCAACCTCTTTAGAAACAACCTGCAAATCCTATTGAAGGTGAGCATAATGTGTTCTTCTAGAGCCAGATTCCACACATCGACCATATGTGTAATTTCCCGTGTGTTTTGCTTGGTCAATTCACCTATTACAAAACAACAATGAAATAAATCATGGAAGTGAAGGTTGACTTGTAGTTTGTACCTCAACTAAAAATCTAATAATACCTATACATTGCATTTCTTCTTCCCTTAACTAGTCTTCATCTAAATCATCGTCAAAGTGAGGGTTAATAGTTTGTACCTCGACTAAAAATCTAATAATACCTATACAATGCATTTCTTCTTCCCTTAACCAGTCCTCATCTAAATCATCATCAAAGTGAGGGTTAATCTCTCATTCTTGAGGTTGAGGATGTAGAACCTGTGAGGGAGCATGTGAGGGATGTGACCAACTAGAGTGTGGAGCCATTCGATTGACTAGGCTGTGAAGTTTCATTTGGCGAGTTTAGTTGTGAAGAGTTATTTGGTCGGCTAGGTTGTGAAGAGCCATTTGATCACTTGAGCTGTGACTCATTCTCAATATTGCAAGTTCGAATTGTTTCTTTGACATATTTGCTAGACAAACAATAGATGTTATTAATCAAAAACTAACATATTAATCAAATCAAATGAACAATTTTTATTTATTTTTTCAACAAAAGAAAAGGACCAAAACATAACAGCAGCAGTCCAAATTGTAGAGCATTTTTTTTTAAAAAAAATCAACACTAAAACATAATAGTAGTAGTCCAAACTCTAGATGCTCTACTACCTCCTAAAGCTAGCTTACCCAAGACATAATCTAGTTTGATGAAGGTTACAGACAAAGTTATTTACAGTATAGGAATTTCCAAAAGAGTATGATTTCATCCATAAGGCAAGTCCAGCTTTATTATCAGATGTGTTTCCTTTTGCTGCACTGAGGTCTATGTGGAAGGGCAGAAATGATTCATTGGTTCATTCCATTACAGGAAGAGGTATGTGATTGGGGGCAGCTTTGATCAACTGAGGCAGGGTATGTGATTAAGTCCCCTATTTTTTTTCCTTTTTTGGGAAAGCCATAAAATTACTTGAGAAAGCCATAAAACTACAACTATAACAACAAAGAATGACGCACAAAAAAATTGAACACATACATTGCAACTGGGCAATTGGTGGCAGAAAAAGAAAACAAACAAAACTAGATCACTAATAAAACCAACTTCTGTGAGACAGAATAAAAGATTTATCAATCATCCTTAACAAAACAACCATAGTCAGATAAGATGCTTAGCTAGCAAGTGGAAACTTGTTTCTAAATCTATGAGAGTGATAGGTGTCATGCACCTGCAAGATCCAATAACTATCTTCAATTCATAGGTATTTAACTAACATGCTGACTCCATGAATAAATAAATAAAATATTGTAATTGTGACCATTGATGGGTCGTTTTACACACCAAAAATAAATATTAAACTGTACCTAAATTCCTTAGAATAACGACAAATCCAGGTATCAATCTACAGGACAAATGTGAAATTTAACTAATTTAATTGTTAAATTTCTAAATTAATTTTGGTAACAAGATTGATGATTCATAGACTAATGACAATTAAAATAAAACTACGAACTTCAATTGGCAATTAAAAATGAAGTTTGAGATACTGATTTTTGGAAAAAAAACCTAAGGTTATGAATTCACCACTAGTTACATAAATAAGGTTTCAAATTGGAAATCAATTGTGCTATGGTCCGAACCACCTAATACTCCACAACTATAAGTTTGAAGCATTGACCAAGAAGATTATTGCGTTCAATGTACAGGCACGAACCATCTCATGCAGCACAAGTCATTCACTCTAAACTATTGTAGCAACACGACTCGACTCTCGTAGCATGGCTCGTCTCATACTTTAAATACGAAAGAAAAGAAAACCATTGCATGGAAAGCATTTAACAATCACAGAAAGTAGAATACTTGAAAAGAATAGTGAAAAATATATTTAAAAACTTTTTAAACACCATACAACTTGTTCAAACCATTACAACAATCAAAAACCAAAGAAAAACCTTATTTACATGGTTAGGGTTTCATCAAAATCCTAGAAAGAGGAAAACCAGCCACTCATGGAGGAGGGGGAAGAGGTAGAGGGAGAAGAAACCACAATAGGAGACATGCTTGAATCTTGAAAAACCTTCTCTCCAAAACCTAGCCTCTCATTTTTTTTGGAAAAAATCAAAACCCTATTTTTGCCTTTTCTCTTTCCTTTTATACTTCCCAGCTTTTCAAAACAGGTTTAAAACGTTGAGGATGCAAATCGAGATATGGCTGCATGTGCAGGAACTGCCACCGCACATGCAGCGAGGGTCCTGCACATACGGGAAAAACCCTCCGCACATGCGATTTTCCTAGTAGACTTTAGGCTTCAAGGAGGTCGGCCGCAAGAGTGGAAATGGCCCTCCGCAAGTGTGGGAAATGTTTTTCAATTCAAATTCCATGTTTTTGCTCATTTTGTACTTTAATCGCATCCAACTTGATTAACATTAAACACGAGTAAAATGTACAGATTGAATAGAGAATAAGGTTAAGAAATCTTAGTTATCAGCCTCAATGATATACAATTTGGCCTCAATCACACCCCCCAATTTACAACTTGCTAGTCCTCGAGCAAGTAATAAAGAAAGAAAAATAAAACAAAATCTAGCTACCTCCTCTTTTGTGGGATGAACGATTGCATTTAGCATATGTAACAAGTCTTTAAACCACAAAGTTATCCCAAGTGGACGAGTATTGTCTCATGAGGGTTTCTAGAAATGATACCCACAAACATTCAATATTCATACACCTCATTCACACATTCAAATCATTTCCTCAAGTAACAATTCCAAATATCTCACACCATTAAATGATAGATATTTCACTTCATCTCATGGATTACTCAATACTAGTGGTATTCATACATCAATTAATATAAGCATGTGACACAACAAGAGGTATTCAAATTGAAAGTAATTTTCGCACCTTGCGTGTTCTGTACCCAGGGAGTCTTTTGTCTTAGAATCTGGACAGGTCCGATATAGGTACCCACCCAAATCTCAGCTTTCCAAGCACAACCTCCTAGGGGATGAAGTCTGACATATACAAAAGAGCCAATCTGCAACCCGTTTCGCACATCCCAACCCTCAAACGTGGCTCCTACATCTTCAGTGCTCTCTTCGGTATTGCCTTCCATAGACTCATCTTCAGTGTCTGACTCAATCACAATAACCTCCAGGGAGTTGTATATTGGTACAACTTCTTCAGACTCAGGTTCAGGCTCAAGTTCAGGATCAGGTTCAGGGTCAAGCTCAGGCTCAGATTCATAGTCTTCTATAGCCATCTCTATTTCTTCACTTGGGTCAGATTCTATGGATTCATTGTCTTCTATAGGTATCTCCACTTCTTCACTTGGGTCAGATTCTATGGATTTATAGTCTTCTGTAGGCATCTCCACTTCTTCACTTGAGTCAGATTCTATATCATAGTTTTTCACCGAATTTTCCTCGTTAGAGTTAATGTCTGATGACCCTGGCATCCTACAAATAAAAGAGTTCTAACTTAGTCAAGTCACCGAAAATTACAAATTAACGTAAGGTTTTCTTAAATGTAAAAATAATAAACTACTACCCATAGCCCAAAGGTTCAAATCTAGGCTCTGATACCAAACTTTGACGCCCCAAAATTTTTTTTGAAACGTCATAAGATTTAAATAACAATAACTTGCTAGATAAAATTTTAACTACTAATTAGGAAATTTTAAATTCTTACATAGTCAAAGTCCAACAACAAAATAAAACTACAAGTTCACACACAACGTCACAACATAGTTAAACACTAATACAAGAAATAACAGAATTTTATTTTGATAAAATTTGACTCTAAATTAGCCAAGGTTCAATATTAGCAGCAGCTCCAATTTCAGCCTCAGTCCCTTCTTCGACATAATCTGGCATGAAACGCCAGGGCAACAAAATATATGCCATGAGTTTTGCAACACAGTAAGAAAACATAACCAACCTACCATTCTTTTTGAGAGAAAATAATGAGATTATAAACACGAAATAATAATATAATCGTAAACATAAATTACAACCATTAAAATACCTCAAATAATTTTAATAACTTAGGTGACTTTTGAAATATCGCCAAAGAGGTTTAACTTACCAACCACTAAGCCATGGCCACGGTTAATTTGAAAACCCCCTTGGTCAAATATTCAAGAACTACCAAAAATGCCCACGCCCGGAGTTATATACCCAAGCCGTGACATCCGTGGTCTGCCTCAAGGGAACGGTCTGCCAGGGGTACATAACTTCCCTGCGTGCCACCCGCACATCCACCCTTATTCCAAAATCAAATACCAATAAGGGTTCAAATAATCCCCGTGCCAACTTAGGGTTTCGCGACACAATTTACTTAAAAGTTATTAAAAACCAGGGCTCACCCTGAATACCCGGTATTAAAATTTATAAATAAATTATTTAAACAATTCTAAAATTCGTTCAATTGAACAGAATACTCAATAGGGATGTTTAGGTCACTTTTCAGAAGAATTTCAAAAAAAGAAAGTGTAAATAATCCTGTAAAATTCCCAGCAATTTTGTTTTGACACAGATTCGTCACATTTCCTTACATTAATTCCATGCTTAAATTTATAGATCAAATCCATAATCTAAAAATTTATCATGAAACTAGGCTTCTTAAATTTCATCTTTTAGTTAGAAATTACCAGATTAGGCTTAGTATAGAATTTTAAATAAATTTTCAAATACATAGTAAAATCTGTCTCATAGTTTTAGATTTAGTCAAAAATTTATATAAATTCGTAGAAAGCTCAAAAATTGTTGCCAAAATTCCTGGATGAACTAGACATCGTTATCAACAACTTTTTAGAAGAAATCATCTCGAAATTTTGAGTATAAAATTGTCTAAAAATTCAGGCAAACATACTGGCAGATTCAAAACAGATTTTTTTTAACACAGTTTCAGATTTAGTAAAAATATTTGTATAAATTCGTAGAAAGCTCAAAAATTGTTGCCAAAATTCCTGGATGAACTAGACATCATTATCAACAACTTTGTAGCAGAAATCATCTCGAAATTTTGAGTATAAAATTGTCTAAAAATTCGGGTAAACATGATGGCAGATTCAAAACAGATTATTCTCAACACAGTCTTAGATTTGGTAAAAATATTTGTATAAATTCGTAGAAAGCTCAAAATTTGTTGCCAAAATTCCTGGATGAACTAGACATTATTATCAACAACTTTGTAGCAGAAATCATCTCGAAATTTTGAGTTTAAAATTGTCTAAAAATTCGGGTAAACATGCTGGCAGATTCAAAACAGATTATTCTCAACACAGTTTCAGATTTAGTAAAAATATTTGTATAAATTCGTAGAAAGCTCAAAAATTGTTGCCAAATTTCCTGGATGAACTAGACATCATTATCAACAACTTTGTAGAAGAAATCATCTCGAAATTTTGAGTATAAAATTGTCTAAAAATTCGGGTAAACATGCTGGCAGATTCAAAACAGATTATTCTCAACACAGTTTCAGATTTAGTAAAAATATTTGTATAAATTCGTAGAAAGCTCAAAAATTGTTGCCAAATTTCCTGGATGAACTAGACATCATTATCAACAACTTTGTAGAAGAAATCATCTCGAAATTTTGAGTATAAAATTGTTTAAAAATTCGGATAAACATGCTGGCAGATTCAAAACAGATTATTCTCAACACAGTTTAGACAATTTATCATATATAATCTGAAAATTTCAAATATATAAAAAAATGAGAGGGTTTTCTTACTTAATAGTAAGATTCAAATGAGTGATGACGTGGTAGAAAAATTTTGCTTCCTTAACCTTCCCTTCTTCTTTTCCTTCTACTGAATCTCTCCTCACCCGTATATACTCCTTCTTTTGTTTGTATGTGTCCATGAACTAAGTCTACCTATGATATATATAGGCAGATCTCTCTCTCTCTCTCTCTCTCTCTCTCTCTCTCTCTCTCTCTCTCTCTCTCTTCATGATGTTATTCCCTGCCATAAACTTCACTCTACCCAAAAGCCATCATTTGGTGGAATTCACCAAGCCAACATGCAAATTAGCATGTGGCATACCCTTGCCACCGAATCTGATTCTCCTATATATATATATATTTTTAATAATAATTTATAACAATAATTATTGAACATCAATACCTTATTATTCTTAATAAGGTCTTTGTTAGTGATAGAATTGGGTTAATTTAAAACTAATTTTTTTTTTCACTATTCTATATTTTAGGTAGGTTTTGAATAACATTAATTAATTAATTTTCCTTCAAGAATAATTTAAATATGGGTTTTCACACGGGTGACCTCCATAGGCTCCATCGATCTTCCCATTACCATCGGAGAATATCCACGACAGACCACTAAACTACTCACTTTCTTCGTCGTCAATTGTTTTTTTACTTATAACATCATTCTCGGATGCACGGCTCTTAACGCCTTCCAAGTTGTCACCTCCACATACCATCTAGCCATGAAATTCCCGACCGAGCTCGGGGTTGGCACAGTGAGGGGCGAGCAGACAATAGCCAGAGAGTGCTACGTCGCCTTGCTAAAGGAGGTCAAAATGAAGGAGGCTATGATCATCGAGGGTTTCGACATCAAAGACAAGGACGAGTTAGTCAGAGGGGAACCAGTGGAGAAACTTGTCAAAGTGCCTATTGATCCTACTGATTTAGCCAAAACAGCCAGGATTGGTAGTCAACTGTCCTCTCAGGCCAAGGCTGATCTCACAGCTCTCTTAGCCGAGCACCACGATGTCTTCGCTTGGACCCATTTAGACATGCCAGGTATCGATCCCTCTTTAATTACTCATCGTCTCAGTATTGAGCCCCACTTCCGACCTTTCTGCCAGAAGAAGTGTATTTTTCACCTAGAACGCAATTTCCACATCGCCACCGAGGTGGTCAAACTACTGAAGGCACAGTTCATCAAAAACGTAGACTACCCCAGGTGGCTGTCCAACGTGATCTTGGTCTGCAAAAATAATGGCAAATGACGACTCTGCATCGACTATTCCGACCACAATCGAGCTTGCCCCAAAGATAGCTATCTCATTTCTCGAATAGATCTGTTAGTCGATGCAAGTGGCAAAAGATAGCCCCTACAATCCAATTTAACTCCTACACTCGCAATTCTAAACTAGGCAATTTTACATGTGAGCATACAAAACAATTGGTTAGCCTAGTTTATAATTCCCTTAAGATCCCTCAAAATAGCCAAGGAAAGTCTCTCCACACAAGGGCTTCTGGCTCCCATGTGGCTTGGAAAAGCCCCATGAATCGCCACAGCACCCTTACGAAGATAGCAGTTTCGCACACACGATGCCCTAGCAGCAGCACTGGCTCCTCCCGATAGGTCCTCCAGTCTCTGAAGTCCATTGACCCATCTCTCCTCACAATTCTGCTTTTATCAGACATGATACACTGAAGGCTCCAAAAGTCAAAAAGGTCGCCCATAGCATCTAATCAAGTGATCTCAAAGTTTCATAACACAACCCCACCTTCGAAGTTCAATTTTTTTATTTTTTATTTTTTAATTAAAAAAAAAAGAAAAAAAAGAGAGAGACTGTGCAATGTCCAGATTTCTTAAGCTTTCTAGTCAACCCATGTAGCAAGTGTTAGGCCAATGACTCCCAAATCAGATGGTTTTAGGGCATTAGGTGTGAAGACACCCCAACGAGCTTAATAACTCGAGTTAACAAGGCTACAAATCCAAACTAGTCATCCTTTTGAAGTAGTGATTGTGCAATGTCTCGGTCCCTCGAGCTTTCTAATTAACCCGTGTAGCAAGTGTTAGGCTAATAACTCCCAAACCAAGTGGTTTTGTCGAGTCTGAATTGTTATTACATTCTTGTAGAATGTAACATTATCACCTTCTATTCTGACTCCTCCGTACATTGCTCGGATAAAATTGCATCCGATAATCATCTGGATTCGGCCTCCAAGGTGGAATGAGAAGCTATATGTGTAGGGAATTCTGAACCAATTATCCCCTATGTACATTTTTCCACCTTTCAACTTTTTATTTGCCTTTGATCGAGAATTCAAACCATTAAATTCAACGGTATATGAATTTTCTTCCAAGGCATTAGCTGGGACTGATTCAGAGTCTACGACGCAAGTTGTTGCTCCGGTGTCTAGTATCGCGTGTAGAGAGATCTTCTGAAGGCCAGGAATGGTAGATTTCCGGTGAGACTTTGATTTGTGCCCTGTATCCTCCTTCCTTTCCAAGCCAATAATATTTATCAGCTTCTTGGAACATATAAATTGTTTCCATAAGACCTCCGCCAACGTGTTCAGTATCATCGATTGTAAGGAATTGGAGCCTTTCTGGTGATGAACGTTGTGAAATTTAAGTAATGCTTGGCACATAATGCACATGTCAAAGCTTATCAGTAACGGAATAACCTCATCAGCATGACGACATCGAATAATTCGTTGTCGATCTCCTTTAGTTCACATGTCTGTTGATGAACTTCGGGTAGCTTATCTCCGTACTGGTTGTCGTTAGTGGCAGCTCTGGCAATGGCTTCCATCTTGAGTTGCTGGATCTTGAGGAGTTGCTGTAGAGCTGTTCTGGCCTGTTCAATGGCGTCATCTTCTTCATTAGAAAGTTGTCCTTGGATTTCTGCCATTTCTGCAAATGTGATTCCGGAATCATAGGTGAACCGATCTTCAATCTGTTGGAGAAGAGATTGGTACTGTACAGCATGGGGATGAAACTGTGGATCAATCCAACGGCTTGATGGCTCAGTTTCAGCGAGGATGATTCTTTCTTCTCTTCGCAGAAGTGGATAAGTTCTTCTATTTGCTGTAGGCCGACTAGCACCTCCATATCTTCCGGCTCCACCTCTGTTGGCCATTCTGTAAATGAAAACAGTGAGTATACAAGCCTTGAAAGGGCATCAGCTAGAGTAGGGTACTAGGTGTGAAGATACCCCAACGTACTTAATAACTTGAGTTAAAAAGGCTACGAACCCGATATAAATGAGAATGTGCTACATGAAGATTGACGTATAACACACTATGAACATGAATGTGACAACATAAAATGGGGAGTGAAATCACAACCACAACCCAAAGTTGTTTTAGTTGTATTATTCAATTCATTGTGACAATTAACAGTCTCAAAAATTAACATTCACATTCAGAAATCTTAAACTACATAAAACAGGGACGTGGTACCAATCACATTCGACAACTTACTTTTGTTACAAAATGCAAACAACCAAACGACATCGTAGCACAACATGGACCCCCAAAAAATCAGGCAATCAACCACCATCGTTTGCATGGGCAAGAAATAACCACGTCATACCCACCATGTTACAGAGATCCATTCAAACCTAAACATCACGAAATAAACCCCATATTCGAGAACACATCAACAAATCACACACAAAACATACAAAATCGACAACTCACCTAACCCCCATCCGAAAAGACCAACAAATAACTCACAAAACACACCAAATCGACAACCCACACATATACTGACAACTTCAAACCCAATACTATCAAAACCTGAAATAGTCGTGAAACACACAATATACAACTCACGTTACAGCTTTTGACCAATACAAACCGAAAATATCAACAATCTTATATTCACATAAACCCTAGTTATGGGTTGCTAACCAAAATCAAAGGAATCAACATTGCAAAATAGGGGAAAAGCCATGTTTGGAGGTCATCAATCATCGTCGGTTCACTGGAGATGCAATTCAGAGCCCACTGTTCCATCACACCTTGCAGTTGAATCGCACTACCGTTTTCTCTCAGCGGTGGCCTTCCAAATTTTGTGTAATGAAGCTTCCCTTTTCATTAGCCTAATGAGACAACATATTTCATATATTTTGTTTCCTAGCAAATAGCCTAATCAAAGCTGTAATCACCAAACATAACGTGAATTTTAAAATTCAAATTCACATCCATATAGATATGATCATAATCTATGGTAACATTCAATTTTCTATATATGGTTTTGCCATTATTTATTATGTTAACAAATAATATTGTGGGTAAATGTATCAACAAGCTTCCCACAAGACTTATGGGAACATAAGTTTTTTTTTCTAACATCATATGTAGCATAAGTCTCCCAATTGGACTTATAAATAGTTTTCCCTTAAAATAAAACTAAGAACTTGAATTGGCAATTAAAAATGAAGTTTGAGATACTAATTTTTGGAAAATACCTAGGCTAATGAATTTATCACTAGTTATGTAAATAAGGTTTCAAATTGGAAATCAGTTTTGCTATGGTTCGAACCATCTAATACTTCACAACTATAAGTTTGAAGCATTGATCGAGAAGATTATCGCGTTCAATGTACGGACACGAACCATCTCAAGTAGCACGAGTTGTTTGCTCTAAACTAGGGTAGCAACACGACTCGTCACTGGTAGCATGGCTAGTCCCATACTTTGAATATGAAAAAAAAGAAATCTATTGCATGGAAAGCATTCAACAATTATAGAAAGTAGAATACTTGATATATTTAAAAACTTCTAAAACACCATACAACTTGTTCAAACTATTGCAACAATCAAAAACCCAAGAAAAACCCTATTTACTTGGCTAAGGTTTCGTCAAAATCCTAGAAAGAGGAGAACTAGCCACTCATAGAGGAGTGGAAAGAGGTAAAGGGAGAAAAAACCACCATGGGAGACATGCTTGAATCTTGAAAAACCTTCTCTCCAAAACCTAGCCTCTCTTTTCCTTTGGAAAAAAATTAGAACCCTATTTCAGCTTTTTCTCCTTCCTTTTATACTTCCCAGCTTTTCAAAACACGTTTAAAACGTCAGACACACAAATTGAGGTATGGCCACGCGTGCGGACAATGCCACCGCACTTACGGCAAGGGTCCCACACGTGCGGGAAAAACCCTCCGTACGTGCGATTTTCCCAGTGGACTTTAGGCTTCAAGGAGGTGGGCCGCAAGTGCCAGAATGGCCATCCGGACGTGTGGGAAATGTTTTTCAGCTCAAATTTCATGTTTTTGCTCATTTTTTGCTTTAATCGCATCCAACCTAATTGACATTAAGCAGGAGTAAAATGTACAAAGTGAATAAAGAATAAGGTTAAGAAATCTTAGTTTTCGGCCTCAATAATATACGAATCGCCCTCAATCAACCCCAAATTTTCATGGATTGAGAGGAAAATTTGTATTTGTCAATGCAATGCAGCATATAGTATATAATAGAAAAACACCTATGATCAATTACAGGAACAAGGTGTAACTTTTCCCAATATCTTCATAACTTTTCCCTATGGATTGTCTGGTCCATAACAAGGGCGAGCCAAAAACTTTAATCAGTAATCACTTTCCTGTGGACCAAACAGTCCTTTTGAAGTATACAATTCACCTGTGTGGCTTGGCCAATCTAATTAAAGTGGATTCTAGTCATCAAAATAGAGGGGTCTTTTGAGACAACAAAAATAAAAATCAATTGCTTTTCTGGTTGCTTCATGTGGGTCTATTGGTATGTAAACATGCTTCCAAGATGTACTTATATTTCATATCTTATAATCCTAACTATCTCCTCCTATGTCTTGCCTCTACTCCAATTATTATTATATATATCATTTATTTTTATAAAAATTTTACACATAATTTATTATCCAAATGATGTAATAGTAGTATTAGTGAGACATGTTAACTCACTTTTTTGTTAGGTAAAAGAAAAATGATAGTCCACTTTTTTGTTAGCACAGTTTCCAACCAGAAGCTCCCATGTTCTCTCACCCACCCCTAACCCCACCCCCACCCCCTCTCTTCTGTTCCCACATTCCTCACTATCCTAAAGTCTTTTTAATTGGATTTCACATTCCTCTGCATAGAAAAGTTGGGGCACTTATTCAGCCACTGCACTATACTAATAATATATATATATATATATAGGGCGCCCCTAAGGAAAAGGGGCAATGCTATATATACCCATAAATAATTGTAGTTACAGGAGGACTATCATTAATATAGACATTCAAATGCAAAACATGGGTTGACATACATATATGAAACTAAGAAATTTGAAATTTATATTCAAAACGAAATAATGTTTTGAGAATTACATCACAATAAATAAATTAGAATCAAACTAGTTCAACTCAACAACTAGACATCCTCATCTAAATCATCTTCATCGATCAATTGGTTATCAAGTGGAAGTGATATATTGATTGGTGGTTCCATCTGCATCATTTCTAGCCCAAATGAGGCTTTCATTCGCATCCACCTGAGTGCCTTCAACTCTCATATTATATGACTCGTTATCATAATAAGTGTCAACATCATCACACAATTCACTAGTACCAACATCAAACACATCCCTCGCTTTTGTTTTAACAACTACCAGCCAATTTTCATGTCTTACATCTCCCACATAATAAACTTGAGAAGCTTGAGATGACAAGCAAATGGTTCATCATTTAACCGGTCTCTAGTATGTATCAAATGCAAGAAATGCACGAGGTTAAAACCAATTTTCAGGTCTTTCTTTCTTTCTTTTATACCTTACAGGCCTCAAAACAGATTTAGAACGTCAAGCACGCAAAATGAGGTCAGCCTGCACGTGCGGGAATGTCACCACACGTGCGGAGCAAAATAAGGTCAGGCCGCATGTTCGCACATGCGAGAAATGTCACTGCATGTGCGGGAAAAACCCTCTGCACGTGCGGATTTTTCAGAATGCTTTGAACTTCAAGAAGAGAAGCCGCGCGTGCGAGAATAACCCTCTGCACGTGCAGGAATGGCTTTTCAATTAAAATTACATTTTTTGGTCATTTTGTACTTCAAATGCATCCAGCCTGATTGACATTAAACACTAGTAAAATGTACAAAATTGAATCAAGAATAGAGTTAAGAAATCTCAATTACCGACCTCAATGATATACAATTCGGCCTCAATCAGAGACTGGTGTATAATGCACAGAGAGAGAGAGAGAGAGAGAAATAGTGAAATGGGTGGCTGGGTTTGGGCAAGGTAAGAAGAGAGGAAAACAATGACCCTGTTTGGGAAGCCAAGGTTTGGCTTTTTTGGGTCTAAAATTCACAAAAAGACAAAATAGACTAAAATAGCCAATAAGACAAACTGTCTCATCAAACCCATAATCATTTCACTTTTCTCTTACAAACATCACACTCAACTACAAAAAAATCCAATTTTCTTCCCAAATACAAATATTTTAGCCTACTAAAATAGCCAAAAACTAAAATAACCTACTAAAATAGCCAACTTCCCAAACGAGGCCAATGTCGTTTTACTATCAAGATCAGATTCCCATAGGTTGGTAATAAAGTTTCCACTGTCCAATGCTTTTGTAAATTTCATACTTTCCACTGATTTGTAACATTTTCTTACAGCCTCGACTGGCCAGTAATTGCCCCAAAATTATTTATTTGTTAAAAAGTCATTTTTTTCCATAACAAAACATGTTATAATTAATTTGAGAGTTTTAAGAACAACGCTACATCTACTTAACCTCTTACTAACAATCTTACTAAAAGCATACATGTCTAAACATCATTGGATGTTTAAATCTCATTACTTTCTTTTACAACCAATCACATATGTTGTTTACAACCAAGGTTACTTGCCAAAACAACCAAAAGCAAAACAATAAAATATCAACAGAACCAATACATGAGTTAAACAATCAATTAAAAGGATTTTAATTATCCCCAAGAAAAATGTTTCATCAAAATACTAAGTAAAATATGCAACATTATTACAAGAGTACATAAACTATTGATTGAAAAATTAAAACGAAAATAAACACTAAATAAAAAAATAAAAAAAATCAATTGAATAAGTAAAGTACACACACAACATAATGAGGTGCAAAGGATACCTCAGTTTCTTTTTCCGACTCCACTCATGCCATCAAAACTTCCAACTTCCAAGTAAACCTATATTATTCCAAACAATTATAAAAGCATTTACAATTGTTTTCAAGTGTTGGAAACCATTTACAATTCGAAACCACAAAAAAGAGTACAGCAAATAGTGAACTTAAATCTAGACCAAGATAAACCAAAGAGAAGAATGTACACCCATAAGAAGAAAAACATGACCAACAATGACAATGAAATAGAAACATTACCCGGAGATTGAGGGGGCATGTCTCTCATCCCAGTTGAGTCTCCCAAACCTTTGAAATGATAACCGATTAGATGAAGAGTGGCTTAACCAGGTGACCAAATTGCTCTAGTCTCTGTGTATATACAAGGACCCCAAGTTACATCAACCTATCAGTCGACCACTTGCGAATCAGAATTAAAACAAACACACCAACATGCAAAATCAATCTCTAAATTATGTTTTTGTTGGATATTTATGTCTACTTGTTTCCATGAAAAGCATTATAATATGAAATTAAATTTCTAACTTGGAAAGAGTAAAAACCAATTGTTAAAATATCTAGAAGAATTAACACAAACACACCAACATACAAAAAGATGTTTTATCAAACTCTAAATTATGTTTTTGCTAGATATTCGTGTCAGGTTTGCTTGTTTTCCCAGAAAAATATTTAATTAACTTTCTGACTTGGGTAAATTTCTAGAAGAATAAACACAAATAAACCAAGAAAATAACTTGGATTTGGCATTTATTTTTTATTTTTTCCACTACAACGCAAAAATTTTACAAAATCAAAAAAACGAATACAAACAAAATATCATATCCAACTTCATAATTATTTCACTTTTTCTCTCACAAACATCACATCAAACCACAAAAAAATCAACTATTTTCCTAAACACAAAAAAAAATTTCTCCAATATCATCCTACAACTAAAAAAAACCTACATAAAAATCGCCTTCCCAAACACCCACTAAGCCTTCCCAAACACCCACTAAGTTTTTGCTGGATATTCATGTAGGTATACTTCTCTCAATGAAAAGCTTTTTTTTATATATGAAATCAACTTTTTAACTTGTAAGAACCTAAAACCCATTAGTAAATTTCTAGATTGTACACTATCCCTCCATTGGTAACCCATGGGACTAATTTTATTTTTATCAAAAAATCCATTTCCAGCAAAACTTTTAATTCAAACAGACGTACATCGGACGAACTCAACCCATGCGGTAAAGGATCCCATCGCAATCTATAAAATGATAGCAAATAAATAAACACTTTTAAAAAAAACTGGAAACAAGATACTTCAAAGAACATGAGGAGGGCTTCTTTTTTTTTTTTCTTCTTCTTGCCTGTTGACAAAGAGAACAGAGAGTGGTTTTTTTTTGAACTCAACAGAGAGTGGTTTGGTCACCGAAAATGATTCAAGTCATGGTGACTGCTTCTCTACTTTTCGCCGATCGCACCGACTGAGTTGGTTCTCTCAATGGATGCGGCTAGGGCTTCTTGTGTCTCGGATTTAGGATTTTATTGGTGAAAAAAAAAAAAAAAAAAAAAAGGTAAATTACAAGAGTAATGATTCATCCCCTTTTCCACCTACCCCCTTTGACCCCCTCTCTCTCTCATTGGTTACCTTTTCTTTTTCTTTTTCTTTTTTTTCCTGCTCCTCCAATCACCCCCTGCCACGTGGCAAAGGGGAGTGAGGGGGTGACCCCCAAAAGGGGTCCAGCATTATTCAAATTACAAAACAAGAATCTCCGATTTAGGATTTAAAAAACAAAAAAGGTAAATTAGAAAAGGTTTTGTTTCACAAAATTACTTTTTAATCTAAAAATTAAAAAATTATTAAAAAAATAAAAAAATTAACAAATTATATTAAAAAATTAAAAGATTTTATTTTCTCTCAATTTTTTATATATTTTTTCATAAAAAATTAAAAATTTTCCTCAAAACTTTTTGCATGAAAATTTTTAACTTTTAACTTTTTGCACATTTTTGCAAAAAGTCAAATTAATAAATTAGTAAAATAGCTTAGGCCTCGTTTGGGAACCCTCACTTTTAATTAAAAAGTCAAAAAGTTACTAAATTAGCCAAAAAATCAACAACTCATACCAAAAAGTCAAAGATTCTCTTTTCTCTCTACTTTTTGCACATGTTTTCATAAAAAGTCAAAAAATCATCCCAAACATACTAGTTTTTTTAACTCATATTTTAGCCAAATAGTCAAAAAATTACTAAATTAACCTGTTCCCAAACGAGGCCTTAGTCAAAAAAAAATTTGACTAAAAACTTTTTGCACATCTTTTCAACTTTTTACACATTTTTTTACTTTATATTTTAGTAAAAAAAAAAAAATTAGTAAAATAGCTTGTTCACAAACAAGGCCTCATACTATGACCCTTTTAATTATTGATAAATAATACCCAAAAAAAATAAATAAATAGTATTTTATCATTCTTATCTATAAATTTTTATATATTATCTTCTTAATTATAAAAATTGTACAAATATATTACTTTTGAAGCATGTCTATAATTAGTGAAAATTATAGTACATTTTTATTTTTTATTTTTATAATTAAGGATATCAAAATATACGACTTTATAGATAAGAAAGATAAAATAATATTTGCTAATAGTTAAGAATGTTTTAGTGTTAAAAACTTTTTACTTTTCATTCGTATATGTTGACTTAAATTTATTTTAGATCTCTATTGTTTCAATTTGAATAATTTAATTTCTATGTTTTAAATTTAGGTCAAGTTTGGCATGATTGAAAAAAGACAAAAAGTCAAAAAGTCACTATCCTATTTAAGTCACATCATCTTATTTAAGTCACATCACCTCTCTAACACATCACTTCAAACCCAACCCAAACCCAACCCATATTTCATAAAAAGTCAAAAAATGCATTTATTTAGTCTTCCCAAACTAGGCCTTAGTTTCAATCTTTCATTCCTAATTTCTGTTAAATTTTTTTATGTGCGTACCATATGCTACATTTGGATCATTTTCTCCATTTCATTTTTTGTTTTTCTTTTTCAAATCCATGATCCTAACATAACATTAACAAATTAAAAATGTTTTAAAATCATTAATTTTAACCTTCAACTTAAATGGAATAATCAAATTTAAATTAAATTTAAAAGGTAGGAATCAAACTATTCAATTTGAAATAATAGGTACTATAGTAAAAATTTGATCAAATTATATAAGTCAAAAGTGTGATTTATCCATAAAAGAAAGTTAAGATCTTTCGCGGCATGAGTAGGGCATTTTTAATTCTCAACTCAAATTACTACAAAATAATTTTTATTTTTTTACTCAAATTTATATTAAATTGACTATATTTAAACTTTTACCCAAATTAAAGGACACTAAAATATTTATTCGAATTTTTTAAAATTATTTTGTGAGTCTCAAGTTTATACTTACATTTGAGTTTGTTTATTGAAATAGGTCATATCAAATAAATAAGTCCGAAATTATTAAAGTTGAAAATCTCAACTTCACGATGAGGTAACTAAACAAATCAATGCCAGTTTCTTGATAGTGTCAGAATATCTAACATGGTTAGCTAACATAGTTTCACTCCCTAAGAAAGAAAGCAAAATCGAAGCCTGTGTTAACTTTCTAGGATTTGAACGAGTAGTTCCGAAGGGTTACTCACTACCGTATATTGATGAGTTAGTAGACTCTATAATAGGTCATGCACTTCTGTCATTCATAGATGGGTTTTCAAGGTACAATCTAGAGCTAGAAAACAAAGAGGGAAAAAAAAAACTTTTACCACACCATGAGGTACATATTGCTACAAGGTTATGCCATTTGGATTGAAGAAATGCCAGGGTAACTTCTGAAAGGGCTGCTATTACACTACTGCATGATATAATCCACAAAGAAGTTGGGTTTTATGTGGACAATATGATTATCCAATCCAAAGAAAGTGAAGGCCAGAAATTTGAAAGATGGAGACCTAGTGTTCAAAGAGAACCGAGCTTCCATACACGATCCAATGGCGAAATTCAAGTCGAATTGGATGGACCATACATCGTTAAGAAGGTCATGACAAATGGAGCAATCATTCTAAACGATTTGGATGTGATAGAATTTACACAACTAGTTAACTTGGACAAATTGAAGAAGTAACCCTTTACGTAAGCCTAAGGGCATGTATTGAATTTGTTTGTATTGAACATTTTATTATGTCATTCATAAGAGAGAATACCATTCATTAATTATTTTATATTGCTTCCACACTCTATGATGTCATAAATGGTTCATAATGAGGAAAGTGATAACTATATTTGAGTAATAAAAGTTGGGCACAGAAGAAGGGCAAGATTTGAAAAATCCAAAAAAAAAAAAAATGCTAATAATCAAACCAAATACAAACAATACCAAAAAATAAAATATCTCTTTGATTGGAAATATTTTCAAATTCCGGCAAGATTCTCACGGTTGTTTCCAATGAATCTTTGATGATTGAGTGTAGATCGGAGATGATAGGATGTAGATTGGCAATTGTAGAACATAGATTGAGAAAATAGAGTCTAGATCAGTGACAGTAGAGGTGGTTGATGAACGGCGGTGGTGGATCAATGGTGGTGGAGTGTAGATCGGAGATAGTAGATTGTAGATCGGCAACGGTGGAGATGGTTGGTAAAGGTGATGGATAATGGTGGCTGGTGGCAGTGGTGATACTGAATAATGAT
Organism: Camellia sinensis; assembly: GCF_055761805.1. Lineage (NCBI taxonomy): Eukaryota > Viridiplantae > Streptophyta > Magnoliopsida > Ericales > Theaceae > Camellia > Camellia sinensis. The sequence continues at coordinate 94,420,303 of NC_138965.1, forward strand.
TGTGGTGGTTGCTACTGTGGTAGTGCATAGTGGTGATGGCGGCGGCGGCGATAGTACACAATGGAATAAAGTTCTTAGATTGTAGAGAGAGATGGAGAAGTTCTCAAATTGTAAAGAGAGATGCAGAAGAAGAGAGAGAGCGAAAGAGAAAGAGAGAGAAATCTAGAAAATTATAATGAGGGCATTAAAGTCATTTAAGGACTTAGTGGTATATATAAAATCCTTCAAAAGCTAATGGGTAATAAGTTGATAAAGTAGGACTATCTTGTGATAAGCCCTAAAAATAAGAGAGTAGTTCAAAGGTCCCTCGAATACCATTATTCTGGTAGGAGCATTAACTATTCTAAAAATAATAATAATAATAAAAAAGAAATTCATTGCCATTTCAATTTTTATTTATTAACTTAATTTTTTTTTTTTAATAATTGGTGCAAACACTGTGAGAATCAAAACATCAAAACTTCTTTCCATATATGAAACCATTTTGAGAACATGTTTGAGCAATTTTAAAAATATGAAGTCATTTTAATTTTGTATTTAATTTTAAAAAGTAAAATTACTAAACAATAGTAATCTTAAAAAATATTGTGTTAATCTTAAAAAATGATTGAAATACAAGAATTTTAAAAATATTAATTACAAGTTCTAAAACAATTTGTACAGATGAGAAAAAGAAAATACATCAATTGACTTAATAAATCAATTAAACTATTAGATTCTTTTTCTAATACATATATTGATTACAAAATATTATTAATGATATCCATAGTAGTGTTCAGTTTTTTTTTTTTTTTTTTAAATTTTTTTTCCTTTTAGATTTGTATATCTGTAGTAGTTGGTTCTACAAATATATATATATATATATATATATATTAATTTAAATTAATAAAATCAAATCTTGTAACGTCTCGAAATAATTATAATAATTCATCCACAATATCCAACATATAACAACAACAATAATACGGGTATCCTCCATCAAATCCAATATGATATACAAAAGATAAACATATGCATCATACATTCATAAAGCCTAATCTTGAATTTATAGCATATGTTGCAAAGGGAAGATAAACAGATAAAAATGCCCCGAGGGCTTACATATTTCCAAGACAAGACTTGGTTACAACAAAAGTGGACTTTAAGTCCAATACATTTAAAGCCCTTGGTTATACAAAACAAACTCAACAAAAGAAGCTCTTGCTCCAGATCCTCCCAAACTAGTGCCTTGGCGGAGGCATGTTATCAGCACATGAAATATTTTTCCCACATAGGATGAGCCAAAGTCCAGTAAAGATAATCTAACACAATATATGAATCTTAACAAAGATATAAGGGTGAAATGCATATGTAATGCTCATGACAAAACGGTTTACATTTCTTTTCCCAAAACCATGTTATGCTCAACTTATGCCATAATTCTCAAGTCATGTTCTTTACAATAGAAAACAAAAGGAGGGGGATTCTCAACCGATACAACCTTTCACAGATATTTCGTCCGCTGAAAACCATCAAACGACATCCATGTAAACGTAGCCTATACAAGTGCTGCTATTGCCATTTTACGGATATTTCGTCCGCGGGAACCGGCACCCATGTATACGCGCGTTTTTCGAGACTTCCACCCTGGATATACCTGCCCACTTAATTTGGTGATACACACCTCTTTCTAACATTCACTCATTTTTATTAAAATCATATACATTTGCAATGTATTAAATGAGGAACAATTTTCAATGCACATGGATGAGAAATTAGTTTCAATTTACCTAATTCTCATGCAATTTCTACAACAATCATAGCTATCTTTCACCGATAGCCCAAAACAGATATTTCTAAACAAATATAAAATCTCCAATACAGATAAACTTTTCAAAATTCAAGGGGTGAGCGATAATACATATCCAACTCCACAATCCATATCAATATCCATATGATTTTACGTTACCAACATTAATTTCATTTATTTCTACAAAGTAAATACTGAGACATTTAAGGCAAAAACCCCTTTTCCTCCATAGTCCATTCTAAGTACCAAAATCAACAATTTTCTCATAACTTAACCTCATTTACACTTCCCCAACCATTTTCAATATAACCATTTAAAAATCCCTCTTTTGAATTTTAAACCAAAACCTTAGATTTGTTCATAATCCTCCAAATCACAATATTGTTTATGAAAAATAAATAACTAAGTTAAAAATCATAAAAAGGTGTAGAGAATTCCTACCTCAAAGCTAGAAGACGATTGAGAGAGTAAAGGAACTTCAACAACGCCGAAACTCAACTTTGATCGAATGAAAATGAAGCTCTAGATGAGCTCTACCTTCTTAACAAAGGAAGCAGGATGGAGAAATGGGTAGATCTTGGTGTATTTATAGAGAGAGAGTTAGTCCTAGAGAGAAAGTGTCTTAACTTTAGGGTTTTGAAATGTTTAGAGAGGGGAAGAGATGAAAAAGTGATGTAAAAAGTGGCTGTTACGAACTAATATACGTATAGTCTACTCGAGCGCAAAAAGTGATGCTCGAGCATCCAGAAAAAAAAAATGATTATCCCTCGAGTGCAAGAAATGACGCTCGAGCATAGAATATGCACTCTCAGTAGTTTTATAGACAGAAGACTATCGCTCGAGCACACCACTGCTCGAGTGCAGGAAACACCGCTCCAGTGTGGAATACTCTCTCCCAATAGTTTTGCAGGCCTTCAAAAGTACTGAGAGTCCACAAAGCCCGCTTGAGTGCAAGAAGTGACGCTCGAGCAGAGGAGTAAAATTCTAGGCAACAAAAGTTTGAAAACCAAGCTACCAACCTGTTCCAAACGCAACCAATACAATCCAAAAGCCAAACTCAATGAGGGAAAAGAGGAATAAGACAAGAATAACAATACAGAACCATGAAACCCAAGTCCAGAATATCAAATAGATCGGGTCTAAAACCAGAATCGCTATAATCTCCCCTCTTAAGGAATTTCGTCCTTGGAAATTTCAAATAAAGTTTTAAAACTATGTTTAAACCAATTACAATAATGATAATTAATCAATTTCATTACCATGATCCATTCTCCAGTCATCCATTCTAATCAACTTGATACACAAGTCCCAACATTGAAAGTACAATTCACATTTTCCAAAACATACACAATGTTTATATTAAACTAGTGTTTCCAAAACATATACAACACATACAATGTTTCCCTACTTTCAAAACATATACAATGTTTTTCATATTTCATTAACATAACATAGTCCCAATACATACTCAAACATTAACAAATAAGTCCAGATACTTCTCACGGACCTCTAACTCACATTCCCAAGTTGCTTCTTCAACTCCGTGATGTCTCCATAGCACTTTTACTAAGGGAATTATTTTGCCTCGCAAGACCTGGTCTCAAGTATCCAAGACTTTCACTGGTCTCTCCTCATATGAGGCATCTCCATCCCCTTTAAGTTGGTCTAATCCAACACATGCGATGGATCCGGCTCATATTTCCGAAGCATACAAACATGGAACACATCATGAATGCCGGAAAGTTATGGCGGCAAGGCCAAGTGATAGGCTAACTCTTTAATCCGCTCAAGGATCTCAAAGGGCTCAATAAATCTAGGGGAAAACTTCTCACTTTTTCCAAATCTCATCAAACCCCGCCTAGGTAATATATTCAAGAAGAAATGCTTTCCCACCTTAAAAGAAAAAGGTCTCCTCCTATGGTCGACATAACTTTTCTGGCGACTTTAGGCCATAGCCAACCTCTTACAAATAAGTGCAACTTTCTTCGTCATTTCTTAGACTAACTCTGGGCCCAACATTGGTGTATCACCCACCTCGCCCTAACATACATGGGATTTACATGGTCAGCCATACAAGGACTCAAATGGCGCCATGTTAATACTCGACTGGAAACTGTTGTTATAGGCAAACTCCACTAAGGGCAATTGCCTCTCCTACAACTCCTTAAAGTCAAGAGCACAACCCTAAAGCATATCCTCAAGGATTTGAATAGTACGCTAGAACTGCATTCTGTAGGCTCTGCTACAACTGAGCCATAAAACGCGGATCTCTATCTGAAATGATCATTACAGGAACTGCGTGCAACCTCACTATGTCCCCAATATAAAGGTCGGCAAGATAATCTGCCGAGCCACTCATGCGCATAGCTATGAAGTGCATCGACTTGGTCAACCGATCAACTACCACCCAAATCGCATCACTACCCTGTTAAGTCCTCGAAAGGCCTACAACAAAATCCATCTTGACATGCTCCCACTTTCACTCGACTATAGGCAAGTGTTGCAACAAACCTGCTGGCCTCTAATGCTCGGCCTTCACTTGTTGACAAGAAAGGCACCTTGATACAAACACGGCCACATCCTTCTTCATTCCTCTCCACCAAAACTGGCGACTAAGGTGGTGATATATCTTTGTGCCTCCTAGATGCACCACAAGGCGTGATTGGTGAAACTCTCGGAGTACTTACTCTCAACAAGACTCCGGCACGAAAAGACGGTCACGATATCTAACATTCGAGTTAGGATATACATTCAAGCCGTTCTCTACCTTCCCACTAGAGATCTTCTTCCAGAGGGTTTCTACCTCAAGATCACTCTTCTGCGCTTCTATCACTCGGTTCACAAGTGTAGGTTGTTCAACTACCAAAAACAAGGCTACAGACTCAACAGACTCGCCAAGATGCAAGTCAAACTCCCTAATAGCACCTAACATCTCCCATTCTCGGATGGCAATACTAGCCACATTGCCAATGGACTTCCTACTCAAGGCATTGACTACAACGTTGGCCTTCCCTGGATGATATTGCAACTCAAAGTTGTAATCCTCTATAAACTCCATCCATATTCTCTGCCTCAAATTCAAGTCTTTCTGTGTAAACAGATACTTCAGACTCTTATGATTAGAAAATACCTCAAACTTCTCACCATTCAAATAATGCCTCAAAATCTTCAAGGCAAAGATCTCTCATGTGTTTTCAACTGTCGCGAGCTATAGGATACTACATTCCCCTCTTGCATCAATACACAACCAAAATGTTCTTGTGAGGCATCACAAAACACCGAACCCAAACCCCTCTCCGAAATAATCAATACTAGAACAGTAGTAACTCTAACCTTCAGCTCTTGAAAAGACTTCTCACAAGTCTTATTCCACACGAATGTAATTGTAGACGTCCCCGAACGTCCCGGGAGGGAAATCCCGTTCTGTTCATTTGGGCTCGCTACCGTTCAGGACTCAAAGTCACGGTCCTGTATCTAATCTCGTAGAGTGCAATGCAAGACTGATGAATCATCAAAGAGTCCAAATCCGGCAAATCGTTTTTGAAAATAGATTTTTTTGAAAGAAGTGCCAAACATGGACTGCTTTGCCAGATACAGAGTCGCCATCTAAATATTTTATTTTGAAAAATTTAGGAAACCCTGACTCGTTGCCTAAGGCCACGTGTCCGTCATCACCAAAGTTGCCTCCGCTCGGGAACTTGGGTACGATTGGGGAAGGTCACTTCGTGAGCACCCCCGCTCGCCCGATCAAAGATCGGCCTCTACTAACCATGATATCTACTTTTGAAAACATTATATGTTCTTATTCCGATTATTAGCCTAGATTTACTATGTGATGCGCATAGCATACAAGTATAGACTGGGTCGCTTGAATTGGAACGAAACATCTCATGTTTGTTTTGAAAACGGTTTGCTACTCGCAAGTAGGTTAAAATGTGGATTTGCCACCCTCAGGTGGGCTTAGAAAACATGGTTTTGCCACTATCTAGTGGGCTTAAAACTCATAGTCAATGCATTATTCCAATTCAGATAATCCAACCTTCACCCACAGGCATTCAGGCAGTTATATCATATAAGCATATGGCCTCATGGTAAACATGCTATCATGGCAACATTCACACGCATGCAAGGATGCTAAAGCATAAAAGCTTACCTAGTACTCCGAGCCAAAACAGAAACTAGTTTAGAAATCCATGCATGATCCTAACTATACAGAAATGCCTAATGTAACACATGCAAAAATGCAACTACAATAGGCTCGGCTATTCTAAAATGACATGTGAAATGCTACAGCTAACAAGTATTCAACTCGGAATTGAGATACAAATGCAGTTAGTATGATGCGCCGAGCCCGGTGCATGCAAGACAGATGAATGATGCAAACATGCAAGCATAAGTATGCTAATTGAAACATGCCCGAATCTAACCATCATAAGCTGGTAAATAAAAGGGAGAAAGACGTGGGGTTGGAAGACATACATCACACACACGCACACTTATTATAATTGTGCCCTCGCTCGGAGGGTCCGAAAGAATAATACAGTCCGAATAATAATTACAGTTCGAATAAGTACAAAACCCTAATTAATTAACAGTTTAACTAGGAAAGCAAGTAAATTAGCATGCAAGCTATGGACCGCCTCGGCTCTGTTCCGAATGATGAAAGATGCATGCTTGAGTTGCTTGGCACAGAAATCCTTTGCGATGCCTCGTTTCGTCTTTGTTTGCAGCTGATTTCAGAAACTTACACAAAGCTCCAGAAGGCTGAAACTCCACCTTGGGAAAGCCACCGACCAGGTATTGGCTTGGAAAACCCTTGCTGACCACCCGTTATGGTGGAAACCAAAAAAGGTGGTCGGCCTACCAGGAAACCTGGTCGGCCGACCACTTTCTGTCCCTGGACTCTGGTTTTTCTACAACAAAGGCAAGAAGGAGAGAAAGCAAGGTATTTTCAACATATGTGTGCGCGACCACTCCTCCCCGTCCTTGCACAAGCTCTAGGGAGTGTGGCCCTCGGTCTTTGGGCCATCAACCATGCATCTCAATGCATGATGGCCGAGTAGTCGAATTGCACGTTTTAATGTGACATGAATGCACAAATACACACTTAAGGCCTAAACTTTATCATGGGAAATCCGGAATGTTGGCGACCGAGAATCGAGGCACGTTTCGTCACTTGGAGTACGAAACGTCCCTCGTTTCCCGTGCTTGGACTAAATCCTACTCTAAGCACAATTCAACAAGCAATGCATGTCACGTACAAATGCGACTAGCATGCAATCCTAAGTGTAATGCAACCAAGTGATGCAAGCATGCAAGGGATAAAATGCAAACATGCACCTAGCATGTACAATGCTAACACTACATGGCATGTGCAATGCTCGTGAACTAAGGCATACTCAATGCGACTATCAACCTAGCATACATAATGCGAGGAATGACATATCATGGCATGCACAATGCTCCTAACAACCTAGCATACGCAATGCAAAGGCTAACCATGCAACAACATGAACTACATGGCATGCTCGATGCAAGATGGACTTATACCAATGTGAGTGGACCTCAGCCACACTCACATCAGTGGCCATGTGATGAAAATGAGAGAATCGAAATGCATGCACACATGCACGAATGCTAAGGACTGAACCTAAGGCATGAAATACCACTCTGCCAAAGCATGGCAAGGGATGAAAGATGGCATACAAACATGCAATTTATAGCTCTGAAATATGATGCTCAATGGTCCCGAATCACGCAAACATGGCACACAATGCAAGCTAGGGGGGCCCGGGTACCGAAACTAGTGAAGTGCGTTACACTAGAGGTACCTAAAGCAATGCACCAAAGGCAAAACCAACCCCAAACAGACCCTAGGCAGGTCTGAAACAGTGGAAAATTGGCCTAAAATGATGGCTCAACAAGCATGAAAATGAAGCTCATTCAATGGTTGGTAAACAAGGCATTCAAGCCCGACTCTCAAGCACACTTAAAGAGATGAAAATATGGCAATATGGCATTCATATAGGCTCTGAAATGTGATGTAAAATGGCCTCAAAACATGAACACACCTCAGCACATGCATGCAATGGATCTCAAATCTCAAAGTTAAGCATGGGTATTGAACTACAAGCATGCAAAACAAACATTATTCAATCATGAGACCCAAAAATAGAGCTAGGGAAGTCCAAAATAAGCATAATATCAGTTTATGACATGGCCAAAAAGTGCTAAAATCAAGGGCTCACAAAGCATGCAAAGAAAGCTAGTGAACCATGAGTTGTTCTACAACTATATGAAGCATATGAAAGCTCATTAAACCAGCCAAAAACAGATGCATGCCATGCCAAAATATGCCCAAATAACCACTAAAACTCAGTCAATGCATGCAAAAATGATGAGCTCCTTTGGAAGGCCATGCAAGGGGTTACTCTACACCTATATGATGGACACATAAAAGGTCAAAACCACCTCTGGAAATGAATTATGACAGCCCTAAAACTCACCAAATTGGCCCTGAAATGGGTCAATGAAGCATACAATGAAAGGCTCCTTTGAAAGGCCTTGAATGGAATTGTTCTGCACATGCATTATAGACAAAAAATATGGCCAAAGGGGCTCTGGAAAGAGCTAAGGCAGACCTTGAAACTCACTAAATTGGGCCCAAAAAGTGACTTCAGAACATGCAAGATGGAGCCCCTTTGGAAGGCCAACAATGCTGGTAAAGAGAACAAAGGGTGAGAGGGTCACCCCTCTCTGATTTTGAAGCTCAAAAGCACATATAAGCCACTGAAAATCCATTGGATTTTAGTGGCTAAGAGGCCAAAACAAGGCCAACACAAATGCTCAAATGCATGGCTCAAAGCACGAGGAAATGAAGCATGCAAGGAAGAAGATGACTCCAAACAGAAAAGTGACCTCAGTCAAACTTAAAGAGGAGGTCAAAACAAGACTTTCTTCCGTTTAGGTTGAAGTCCAAAAATGCTCACAAATAGGGCTAAGATAGGAAGCAAAATAATGCAAAAATGGGGAAAATAGAGACTCATCCTTGTAGACAATGACTCCAGCAGCTTCTGGGCCAAGATGGTGAGCCTTCAACCTCTGGAAATCAACTCCAAGATGCTTGGATGGATGGTGGAGGTGTTGTGCTAAGGGTTGGTGTGCAAATGGTGCAAGAATATTAGGGTTTTGGAGCTCAAGTGTAGAGATATAGAGAGAGAGGTGTATAAACTTTAACCAAAAGGTTCAACCCTTACAATGGAAGCTCAGCCCCTCCTTTATAAAGGAGAGGCTCTAAAGCTTCTTAAGGAAGCTAAAAACGAAGCTCAAGTGTATGGAGGATCACTTCTGAGACTTCCAGCTGACACAACTGGCTTACACTCAAAGAGACCAAAAAGCAGGAAGCAGGCCGACCAGTTAAGGTGGTCGGCCGACCAGGGGTCAAAAGGTTCAAGGAGAAATGCTGGCCGGCCACCCAAAAAGGTGGCCTCCTAGATGAGTGCAACACAGCTGTATAGTGGAAAACCAGAAAATGTGACCCAGGAGAGAGAAAAACCAGCTTTTTAGCAAGGTTCAAAAGGGTCAAGAAGAATTAGTGGTCGGCCTACCCATATCGGTGGCCTCCTAGATGAGCACAACACAATGGTGGTATGAAAAACCAGAAATTGTGGCACAAAAGTGAGAAAAATCAGTTTTTTGTTAGAAAAATCGGCTTTAGGAGAGAAAAAAAGAGAAAACTGGTTTCCAAGGGAAAAAGGTGGCCTCCTACCATACTACCACCTCCCTAGCAATAAAAATAGGGTCCCTACCAAAAACAGACCAAGACGGATGCAAAACGAAGGTTCGGGGGCCAAAACGCACAGTCTGGGGCCCCGAAAACAAGCTGTTAGGCATCGGAAGTGGCGTATGACCACAAAGGTGGTTTCCCGGGCCACAGTGTCCCTCTAAAGGGAGGAAACAAGGTGTGTGCCAAAAACTAGAGCAAACAGAGGTAGTTAAGCGGTCCCAAACCAAGGCACACGGCCGACGGCTCCGAAAACCAGAAATTGGGCTCCAAACGGGAAAAATAACCTACGACCATGAAACGTAGCCTACGGCCACTGAGAGATGGTCTGCGAGACCTCTCCCTCCCTTCGGGAAGAGAAAACAGAGAAAACAGGACCTGGTTCGCAAACCGAGGCAAAGCACAAATGAGCCCTGAAGTCCGGAGGCAAGGCTCACAGCCGAGACTCTACAACCTCAGAACGAGCACAATATGAAACATCACCGAACGCTCAGTTGGTGACGTCTGAGTCTTAAGGTCGATCAAAAATGGGGAGTCTACAGTAATCCATTTCCTTGTCAGTTTAGTTAATACCGGTAAGCTAACCTAGAGAAATCTTTCACAAATCGACGGTAATACCCAGCTAGCCCCAAGAAACTGCGGATCTCAAAAGTATTCTTAGGTTGTTCCCAATCTTGCACTGCCTCTATTTTGGATGAATCTAGAATCACCCCTTCTCCGGATACCATATGGCCTAAGAACTTTACTTCTCTCAACCAAAATTCACACTTCCCGAACTTAGCATATAGTTTGTGGGCTCTAAGTAACTCAAGTACTACCTGCAAGTGTTCTTTGTGCTCCTTCTCAGAGGGTGAGTAGATCAAAATGTCATCCACAAAGATGAGCACAAAGCGGTCTAAGAATTTATGGAAGATTTGGTTCATCAAATTCGTAAACACAGCTGGTGCATTGGTTAGCCTAAAAGGCATCACTTGGAACGCATAATGGCCATACCGCGTACAGAATGCCATTTTTCTGGATATTTTCCTCCCTTACCCTCAACTGGTGATAACCCAATCTCAGGTTTATCTTGGAAAACAACAAGACCCCTTTAACTGGTCAAACAAATCATCTATACGTGGCATTGGGTACTTGTTCTTGACAGTTACCTGGTTCAACTTCCGGTAATCGATACAAAGTCGCAACGCACCATCGTTATTTTTAGTAAAGAGAGCTGGTGCTCCCTAAGGTGAAGTACTAGGGCGTATAAAACCCTTATCTAGCAGTTCTAGTAGTTGAATCTTTAACTCACTCAACTCGGCAGGTGCAATTCTATATGGAGCCATAGAAATCGGTGCCATGCCAGACACTAGGTCAATAAAGAACTCGATCTCTCGGTGAGGTGGTAAACTAATAAGATCCTCAAGAAACATGTCCGAGGTATTCACAAACTACCCTTGGTAACTCAACTCGGACTTCATTGCACTCATTACCCAAGAAATTTGCAAGAAGACAACTAAGCTCACTCCGCCTACGCGGATCATACACTAAGGATAAAGCTCTATCAGTTTTGTGTCCCATAAAATAAAAACAATCACCGATCAAGGTACATACAATAACCCTCTGACGGTAACAATCTATAAGAGCCCGATACGAAGATAACCAGTCTATACCCAATATAGAATCAAAACTCGACATGTCAATCAATATAAAAGCAAAAAGAAGTCGGCAACCGACAACCTATGTATCACAACCTCTACACCCCTGCTCCAAAACAATCTGTCCACTAATAGGTAACTCTACACTAAGAGGAGATGCTAACTGAGCCAACTTTAACCCCAAAGTCGATGCAAATGCAAAAGAGATATATGAATGGGATGCACCCATATCAATCAACACATTAGTAATGGAATTGCATACTAAGAAAGTACCTATTACTACTAAAGGCACTAGTACTTGGTCTGACACGGTAACAACATACACACGCCCTGTAAGTCTCTAATCAACCTGCTCACCCATCGGAGGATAAGCCTGAAGCACTGACTAAGCCAAAGAGGCTTCTTGATTAGCCCTCGAGGCCTGAATCGACTGTGCATGCAGGTGGCTCTGAGTCCACCTCGAGCCAGACATACCAGGCGTGCCACCCAACTAAGGGCAACTTCTTTAAGTGCCCTGCTTGCCCATACTGATAACAAGTGAGCGACTGCCCTCTCCCTTGACTCTGGCTCTGAGAGCGAGCCAAAATGAACCAAACTATTGCCTTCCTCCTCTCTACAGGCAAGCTGGAGACTTGTGGCCCAACTGACTACACTTGAAACAAGTGACATCTCCCCGACCACCTCTCCTAGAACCCAAACTTGGCACTGGAAAAGTGGACCTCAATTGCGCTCCTTAGAACTGTTGTGGGGTAGAACCCCTCTGCCTCTTACTATCTGTAGACACCCCATTTTTGACTGACCTTAAGACTCAGACGTCACCGATTGAGCACTCGGTGATGGTGCATATTGTACTCGTTCAGAAGTTTCAGAGTCTCGGCTGCGAGCCTTGCCTCCGGACTTCCGGGCTTTTTCGTGTCTTGCCTCAGTTTGCGAACCAGGCTCCGTTTTCTCTGTTTTCTCTTCCCGAAGAGAGGGAGAGGTCTCGTAGATCATCTCTCAGTGGCCATAGGTTACGTTTCGTGGTCGTAGGCCGTTTTTCCCGTTTGAAGCCCGCTTTCCGGTTTTTCAGAGCCGACGGTCGTGTGCCTCGGTTCGAGACCGCTTAACCACCTCCGTTTGCCCCAGTTTTTGGTATACACCCCACCACCATCCATTCCAACAACTTGGAGTTATTTTTCAGAGCTTGGGAGCACCATTTCTCAGGCCAAGACCTGCTGGTCCATTGGTCTTCAAGGGTAAGCTTCTTTTCCCTTTTTTTTGTTCCTATCTTGCTCGATATCTAAGCCTTGCTTACAAGCATTTTTGGGTTCCGACAAAAATTGTAAATAGTCATATTTTGAGCTCCTCTTCATGTTTGATTAAGGACCTTTTGCTGTTTGAGAATCACAGCTATCACTTGCTTCTTTAACTCTCTTTTAAGCCTATTTTTGCATGTTATTTTAGGCTTGCTTGTGTTTATTTTCGTGGCTAGTCATAAACTACAAAGTATCTTTTTTTGAGCCTTTCTTCAACTTTGTTGAAGGGCTCTCTTCGGTTTGAGATCTTCTACTATCACTTGTCTCTTTAACTCTCTTTTAGGCCTATTTTGGGGGGAAATTTGAATTTCATTTCCCCCCCTTTTTTCTCCACTTCTCCCTCTATAAAACCAAACCAATCCCATCTGTTTGGTATCCAGCTTCGGGACCCCAGCCAAACTTGGACCCACTTCTACCAGCTGAAGATTTGCAGGGTCCAGATCCCTGAGAAAGGTTGACTCAAGCTCGAGTTTCCACAACCCTGGTGCAGCCTACTGAGAGGCTTCGTCTCTCCGATGCTAATGAATTCAATCCGATTACAGTGAAAATTGTGGACCTTGAGAAGCAATTCAAAAGGGCGCAGGGCCTTAACTCCATTCACGACATTGAGGATTGGTCCGCCGAGGTTGCCGTAACGCTCCCGGTCGAGAGTACCAATACTGGCGGTAGCACTATTTCCAAACCTGCTAAAGTCAACACAGTCGCCATAGCCGACCCTTTTGCCAAGGCCAGCCTACAAATAGCCAGCCCAGCCCTAGCTCAGGGTAGATTTTTCACCCCCCTCCATATGAGCCTAACCAGCGCATTCAAAGTTCTGATGGAAAGAGGGCATCTCAAACCCCTTAATCCTCAACCTTTGCCAAATCCACTCCCTGCCAGACATAACCCCAGCAAATACTGTGTATATCATCAACAGCGCGGCCATGGCACCGATGGTTGCTACCGTCTTCGTCATGAGATCCAGAATCTCATTGACAACCGGACAATAGTTCCACCTCAAAACCCTAAGGACCAAGTACCTCATCCACATCTCAACCTCAGCCATACACTGCCACCCACCTACAACCCCAGTGTATACACCCCGACCCATATACTCACACCCGAGATGTTTATCCCGGAAAGCATGGGCTTAAGCACGATGGATGCACTTGAACCCCAATCATCTCAAACCCGTGAGCCCACTACTTCTGAGCTGAAGAGAATGATCGAAGATCTTCAAAGAACTGTGACAGATTTGGCCTCCGGGACATCGGCTCCGTCATCAACCACATCACATACCAGGAAGTTCATGTCAAAAGGCTCCCCAATCTTGGAACGGGCTGTGTATGAGGAATGCCAATCCCTTGGCAAAGTGGAGGCGAGTGGAAGGAACAAGATGGGGGCGGACATGGATCCCTATGAACATCTTCTGTTGGCTGTTGAGGCTTTGAAAGCCGAGGGACTGAACAAAGAGCAAGTGCTCGCAGTTGTTGCAAAAACTGTGGACGACATTTTCGCCACTCAAGTTGGGGGCAGTTTCAATCAAGGGGCAAGCCGGGAGAAGGGTCGTTGCATCAGAAACGTTCCTTTCAGCTATAATCCTGCACTCGGAAGAGATCAGCAAACCAGGCCAGCACCTGCTAATCCCTCTGCTGGTGCGTCTAGCAAAAATCCACAAACCTTGAAGTACCAACCCCGAGGTCGGAGGGTCTTCCATGCTCTCTATATGCCTTTGTCCAAAGCTCTCCAAATCCTTATTGGACAAGGCCATCTCAAACCCCTTGAGCCTCGGCCTCTCCCGAACCCTCTTCCGGCTACACATGATGCTACCCAGTACTGCGCGTACCATCAGCAAACCGGCCATACTACCGACGACTGCTTTCGTCTGCGCCATGATGTACAAGATCTGTTTGACAACGGGGTCATCCCCGCACCAGGTCCTACAAAGTCTATCGGCACTTGATCAATGAACGTGTAGGGGATAATGTGATATGATCGAGGGATGAACCACCTGCGGGCGGTGTTCAGTTTATTTCAGATATGGTGTATGGCACGCACTGTTTTGAGCATTTGTGAATGGTGGTTTTTGTACATTCTGACTTAGGTATTGGGTCAGTCTTGTTGTTTTGTTTTTGAGTCAGTCTCTTTTGTTTTGGGTTTGTCTTGTTGTATCGAGTCAGTCTTGTTGTATAGGAGTTGGGTGATCCCGGGGGCGTTACCTCGGATATCACTATTTTGTTTTGTGTCTGTCTTTTGCTTCCTTTTGAGTCTGTTTCTGCCGGGGAGCCAGTAACACCAGAAGATTTGAATGAAACAGCAGTGGTTTTTCATGCTTTTGTGCTTGCTTCTGCCGTGTGCTAGTTGTACCAGAAATTCCAAATGAGATGGCAGTATCTGACTAGAAGCTGTGTCTTTTCTGTGCTTTGAATTCATTGCATTGACCTAAGTTTTTCAAAACTTTTCGAACACTGCGGTGAGAACGAAGAGGAAGGAATTCCTCGGGTTTTGAAAAACTTTGATCATTCGAGAGAAAGAAAGGCGTGCTAAGCCCTTAATGAATGAAATCATGCTTGTTAGTGTGAGTACTGGGAAGGATCCTGGCTTGATCCAGATTGGTTCTACATTGTCTTCAGCGCGAGGGACTGGTCGCTTTCTTAAAAGATTTCAAAAAATGTTTTGCGCGGTCCTGCGAAGACCTGTGTAGAATCGCTCTTGAGATTGTGCAGCTTAGGATCGCTCTCAGCCTCGAGACTCGACCCCTCTGCTTTCAAAACCTTGAACTCGAATTCAGAACGTTCGACGGTCAACTACAATGTGAGGCCTGTGTGGCCAGATTTAAAGCAGCCCTCGAACAAGAGGCAAGGAAGTCAGATCAAGAAGACCAGATGTCATCAAAAGAAGCTTGCGAAGCTAGGTCAGAAGCACCCTTCGAACTAGGGGCAAAAAAAAATGTCAGACAGCTCGAAGAGCCAAAGGTGGATCATTCCGCAAGTCAATGAAGATCGGCAAGAATGCCAAATCCCAGAAGGGAGGAAAGAAGAAAGTATTGCTGAAGGACAGTCGAGTTCCTATCCACAACACTAGGGGCAAATTCAGCCCCCATTGGATGGACTTCTACTTCGTCAGCAAATAACAGCCATTCTCCTGGATTCAGACGACTTCAGGATCTCAAAACCATTGGACATGGACAAAGCTACACTTTTACCCTTTGAGAGGCTCGCTGGGCCGAAAACCCGGAAGGGCGGCCCAGGCAAAAGTTAGAGCAAGAAAAAAAAAAGAAGAAAAATGAAGAAAAATGCAAAGAAAAGAACAAAAAAAAGAAAATAAAAAAAGAAAAGAAATGAAAAGAATTGAAAAGAAAAGAAAAACAAAGCTCGCAAGGTCGAAAACCCGCAACAGGCGCCTTGGCAAAAGTTAGAGCATAAAAAGGAGAGGTTAAATGCCCGAGGGTACCTTAACCCCGAACTACGTAAGGCTTGATTCCCATCTTTGGGATACGTAGGCAACTTCATTCTAAAGTCTAGCCGTAAAACAATTCGATTGTGTCCATGCGATGGTTCTGGTCATCTTTGTCTTCTCTGTATCTGAGGATTTGGTTGTGTTCGTCACTCTGAGGACTGCCTACAATGCGTTGCGGTGCCATCCAAACAAGGGGCAACTTTCCGTTGCCATTCAATGCGCCGCGGAGCCGTTCAAACAAGGGGCAACTTTCCGTTGCCATGCAGTTCCCCTCAAACAAGGGGCAATTTTCCTTCGAATCTGAAGTTGTGCATCTCAAGAGCGGGTTCCGTGCTCGTTGAGCAGTGGCCGTTTGCAAAAATAGTTTTTGAGAATTTTTAATGAAGTTGACTAATTTTCTCTAAAAAATTATTCCATTTTTCCAAAACTGGACCATTTCCTGGACCCCAAAAAGGGAAAATTTTCAGTGCTCACAGCCTAAACTTGCATGATTTCAAATCAGAAAAGCGAGCATGCGCGTTAATCTAACTCTCATTTTGGTCAAAATTGTTTTAGAAAGCCAAAACAAAAAATGGTCAAATTGATGAACTAGGGGCACAGTTGAGTCAGGCTTCCTGTCTTTTCCTCGTTGTCAATGCATTTGCCAGAAAGGGCACTCTACTTGCCAGAAAGGGCATCGTATTCGCCAGAAGAGGGCACAACTGAAGTTAGCAGAAAAGGGCTGAAAGCTCTCAACATCCTCCAAGCAGCGAGGTAGCAAGCCAAGTGCAAAGCACGAACTGGAATGATCTGATCACGTCCAAACTCCCCGGTAGAGCATCATCAACCAATGTCAATTACAGATCTGTTGCACATCCAGCCGCATCACAACCCCTCCGTGGGAGAAACTCACTGTTATGAACAAGAAGAAGAATCTATCGGAATGCTAGGGGCAAGAGCCGGCAACTTTCTATTTGTCCATCAACCACCCAGGGGAGGGATAAAAATGAGAGATTGAAGAATAGAGAGATGTGCGCTGAGAGAAAAAGTAAGAAAAAGGGCTTTTTTAGAAAAACAGAGCCTGAGGGCCGAGTGATGTGAGAATCACAAATGAGAAAGGGTGGGAAACAATACCCGGAGAAACTAGCTCCTCGTGCACCGAGAGGTCTCTCGCCTTTGTAACACAGCTGAGTGTTGTGTTTGTGCGTTTTGTTTGTCTCGTTTCTTGTTTTAAGTCGTTTGAGTGTCAACAAATGTGTTTAGGTCATTTTACCTTGTTTTTCCTTTGTTGAGTTGTGTTTAGGTCGTTCTACGTTTGTTTTCCATTGTTGAGTCGTTTTGGCTGTGGTCAGTTGTAGGCTCAATACTCGGTTGAGAACCCATTTCTCATTTCAATTTCAAAAATCGTTTTGTGCTCAGAGTGCCGTGTCGTTCTCCACATTTGTGCAAATCAGGATTGGCTCTTTCATAAAGCCGCGGGATTCAACCCAAGTCATGTGAAAACAGTAAAACCAGAACCCATCTGAAGCTATGAAAGTTCCAGGCTACAAAGCAAAAGAAAAGAGGGAAAATGTCGGGCATCCGAGATTGTTTCAACTTCTGCAAGTTTCGTCATTGCATCCTGTAGGTTCAGAATGAGCAGTGTCTTGTATGAGCTGTGTGCCGAATAAACAAAATACTGTGTTATGGGCTGTCTGTTCAGAATGAGCTGTATGTCGAATAAACCAAATACTGTGTTATGGGCTGTGAGTTCAGAATGAGTTGTGTTCAGAACGGACCGTGTGTTCAGAATCAGCGGTGTCCTGCGTGAGCCGTATGTTCCAAAATAAGTAGAATATTGTGTTATGAGTTGCGTGTTCAGAATAAGCAGTATGCCGATACGAGCTGTGTGTTCAAAGTGAACAGAATACTGTGTTGACTGTTTCACTGTTTCAAGCCAGAATGGCGATCAAAAGTGCTCTCCATGAGTACCGTTCCCCGTCAGAGTAAAGCGGTTCAGCGCCACTCACTCCATGAGGTGCTTTCTAGAGTGCCGCTTTGTCTATTCATTCCATTCCCTAAACATCATGCTCTACATTGCTTGTAACATGTATTGTATCATCGCACTTGTTGCGTTTATTTGCATCCTGTGTTATCTTATATCCTTTTGTGCCGTGCAGCGTTTAGGATTGTTGTCCCCCGGGACTCAACTTAGGTTGCGTGGAACACGCTCTCAAGTTGTTTACCTCTTCTCACGATTTCAGCGTGGTTTGAGTGTCCCGTTCCTTACACGATTTCAGTGTGTTTGGAATTTATCTCAGGTTGCGTTGTGCGCGCACCTGGGCGGTTATTGTTTGGACCTCCTCTTACGATTTCAGCGTGGTTTGAGTGTCTCTTTCCTCACACGATTTCAGCGTGTTTGGAATTTATCACAGGTTGCGTTGTGCACGCACCTGGGCGGTTGTTGTTTGGGCCTCCTCTCACGATTTCAGCGTGGTTTGAGTGTTCCGTTCCTTACGCGATTTCAGCGTGTTTGGAATTTATCTCAGGTTGCGTTGTGCGCGTACCTGGGCGGCTGTTGTTTGGACCTCCTCTCACGATTTCAGCATGGTTTGAGTGTCCCGTTCCTTACGCGATTTCAGCGTGTTTGGAATTTATCTAAGGTTGCGTTGTGCGCGCACTTGGGCGGTTGTTGTTTGGACCTCCTCTCACGATTTCAGCGTGGTTTGAGTGTCCCGTTCCTTACGCGATTTCAGCGTGTTTGGATTTTATCTCAGGTTGCGTTGTGCGCGCACCTGGGCGGTTGTTGTTTGGACCTCCTCTCACGATTTCAACGTGGTTTGAGTGTCCCGTTCCTTACGTGATTTCAGCGTGTTTGGAATTTATCTCAGGTTGCGTTGTGCGCGCACCTGGGCGGTTGTTGTTTGGACCTCCTCTCACGATTTTAGCGTGGTTTGAGTGTCCCGTTCCTTACGCGATTTCAGCGTGTTTGGAATTTATCTCAGGTTGCGTTGTGCGCGCACCTGGGCGGTTGTTGTTTGGACCTCCTCTCACGACTTCAGTGTGGTTTGAGTGTCCCGTTCCTTACGCGATTTCAGCGTGTTTAGAATTTATCTCAGGTTGCGTTGTGCGCGCACCTGGGCGGTTGTTGTTTGGACCTCTTCTCACGATGTTGGCGTGGTTTGAGTGTCTCGTTCCTTACGCGATTTCAGCGTGTTTGGATTTTATCTCAGGTTGCGTTGTGCGCGCACCTGGGCAGTTGTTGTTTGGACCTCCTCTCACGATTTCGGCGTGGTTTGAGTGTCTCGTTCCTTACGTGATTTTAGCGTTTTTGGATTTTATCTCAGGTTGCGTTGTGCGCGCACCTGGGCGGTTGTTGTTTGGACCTTCTTTCACGATTTCGGCGTGGTTTGAGTGTCTCGTTCCTTACGCGATTTCAGCGCGTTTGGATTTTATCTCAGGTTGCGTTGTGCGCGCACCTGGGCGGTTGTTGTTTTTGGACCTCTTCTCCCGATTTCAGCGTGGTTTGAGTGTCTCGTTCCTTACGCGACTTCAGCGCGTTTGGATTTTATCTCAGGTTGCGTTATGCGCGCACCTAGGCGGTTGTTGTTTTCGGACCTCTTCTCACAATTTCAGCGTGGTTTGAGTGTCCCCTTCCTCACATGATTTTAGCGTGTTTGGAATTTATCTTAGGTTGCATGGAGCGCGCTCCTGATTGATTTTCTTTGTTCTTCCTCCACTCGCGAGTCCAGCGTGGTTGGCGTGTGTTCACCCTTTGCATCTATTGCATCACATCTATTACATCGTATCTATTTTACTGTTTGATCTAGGAGACCTTAAATCCTCCACTCTAAGGAGACCTTAAATCCTGCATCTTTATTCGCACTGTCTTGTGCACTCCCCGGTCTAGGAGACCTTAAATCCTCTAAAGGTGCAATTCTTTTGGTGTTTGTCGTGCCCGAACGACTTCTGGTAGTCTGGTATAGCCATCTGCCTGTGTTTGCGGTGAGTTCCTAGGAGACCAACTGAGACGGTGGAAACTAGAGTTCGAATGGCTTATGCCTAAAACACAAAGGTTCGGGATTTCCGAGACTAAAGTCTGGTTTAAATACCCAGGGGTGTATCCTCGGCTTGAAATCTGTATGGCAGCCCCATAGATTGAGATAGCATCTGTATGCACCTTAATTCTGGATATTGATCCAACCTAGTCTGTCACCCTGTTGGAGAATAGGGAAAGCTGCGACCATAGTCAAGGAGAAAAGTAGTACCTGCAGTTCAACCAAGAAGAAGCGAAAGATCTCCAGCAGCATGAGGTAAGTCATTGCCAATTGCCCCTGTAAGGTACTTTTACCTCTTAGCTATTACATTGCATTTTAGCCACTACATTACAGTGCATTGCATGAATCCTCAATTTTTGAACCGGCTTCGCGTAGCGTATAAGTCCAATTATCAAACCGGCTTCACGTAGCGTATAGTCCAATTATCAAACCGGCTTCGCGTAGCGTGTAAGTCCAATTTTCAAAACCGGCTTCGCGTAGCGTATAAGTCCAATTATCAAACCGGCTTCGCGTAGCGTATAAGTCCAATTTTCAAACCGACTTCGCGTAGCGTATAAGTCCAATTATCAAAATCTTCCTGCATATCATTTTGCATCTTGCCCCCTGCCTGCGGGCACATCTTTGTTATCTTGCCTGTTTGTCTAAGTCTTCGGCCTTGTCAAAAATGGGTCGTCTCTAGGCTTTGACATTCACTCCCGTTACGTGTGACTTTCGAGTTCTGTCAAAGAGGGGCAACTGTAGACACCCCATTTTTGACCGACCTTAAGACTCAGACGTCACCGATTGAGCGCTCGGTGATGGTGCATATTGTACTTGTACAGAAGTTTCAGAGTCTCGGCTGCGAGCCTTGCCTCCGAACTTCCGGGCTCTTTCGTGTCTTGCCTCGGTTTGCGAACCAGGCTCCATTTTCTCTGTTTTCTCTTCTCGAAGGGAGGGAGAGGTCTCGTAGATCATCTCTCAGTGGCCGTAGGCTACGTTTCGTGGTCGTAGGCCATTTTTCCTGTTTGGAGCTCGCTTTTCGGTTTTTCGGAGCCGACAACCGTGTGCCTCGGTTCGGGACCGCTTAACTACCTCCGTTTGCCCCGGTTTTTGGTATCCACCCCACCACCATCCACTCTAACAACTTGGAGCTGTTTTTCAGAGCTTGGGAGTACCATTTCTCAGACCAAGACCTGCTGGTCCATTGGTCTTCAAGGGTAAGCTTCTTTTCCCTCTTTTTTGTTCCTATCTTGCTCGATATCTAAGCCTTGTTTGCATGCATTTTTGGGTTTCGACCCAAACTGTAAATAGTCATATTTTGAGCTCTTTTCATGTTTGATTAAGGACCTTTTGCTGTTTGAGAACCCCAGCTACCACTTGCTTCTTTAACTCTCTTTTAGGCCTATTTTTGCATATTATTTTAGGCCTGCTTGTGTTTATTTTCGTGGCTGGTCATAAACTACAAAGTGTCTTGTTTTGAGCCCCTCTTCAACTTTGTTGAAGGGATCTCTTTGGTTTGAGATCTCCTACTATCACTTGCCTCTTTAACTCTCTTTTAGGCCTATTTTGGGGGGAAATTTGAATATCATTTTCCCCCCTTTTTTCTCCACTTCTCCCTCTATAAAACCAGACCCTCCAGCTCTGTTTTGAAGGTCACAAAAAATTGTTTGAAGCATTATACACACAACCTCCCTCTCCCTCTCTTCCAAGCTCCAAAACCCTTTGTTCTTGGACCATTTTTACACTACAACCCCTAGCCTATCACCTCCATTACTCATTTCAGTACCTTGGAGGACATTTGAAGAGGTTGAAAGCTCAGATTTTCGGACTAAAAGCTGCTGGAAAGTTGTTCTTCAAGGGTGATACCCTATTTCCCTTAAACTTGTACTTTTTTGCATGATTGTTTAGCTTTACTTGCAAGTATTTTTGGACTTCGATCCAAATTGAAAAAGATCATATTTTGAGGTCATCTTCATGTTTGATTGAGAACTTTTTTGCTGTTTAAAGTCTTCTTCTCCCCCTTTGTTCTTTACCTCTCTTTTAGGGCCTATTCTTGCATGATATGTTAGCCCTGTTTTTAAGCATTTCTGGGCTCCGAGATAAACTGTGAAGTGGCTTATTTTGAGCCCTTATTCAACATTGTTGAAGGGCTCTTCACTGTTTGAGACTTCCATCTGTCACTTGCCTCTTTATCTCTCTTTTGGCCATATTTTTGCATGATTTGTTAGCCCCTTGTGCTTGTGTTTTTGGACTCTGGTCCAAACTGTAAATAGTCTTATTTTACCCCCCTCTTCATGTTTGATCAAGGGACCTTTGCTGTTTGGGGTTCCCTTTTTGCTCTTTGTGTTTAAACCTCTTTTTAAGCCTTATTTTGCATAGTATTTTAGGCTTGCATGTGCACTGTTTTGGGTTTGGTCACTAACTGTAAAATACCATGTTTTGGGCCCCTCTTCAACTTTGTTGAAGGGTCCTCCTCTGTTTGAGGCCAGCAACCATCACTTGCTTCTTTGTCTATCTTTTGGCCCATTTCTTGCACATTGTTTTAGGCCTGTTTGTG
The DNA here is from genome assembly GCF_055761805.1 of Camellia sinensis. Taxonomy (NCBI): domain Eukaryota; kingdom Viridiplantae; phylum Streptophyta; class Magnoliopsida; order Ericales; family Theaceae; genus Camellia; species Camellia sinensis. The sequence goes on from NC_138965.1 coordinate 94,442,797, forward strand.
TTTAGATCCGTGGCTTGTTGTAAACTGTGAAGTGCTTCATTTTGAGCCCCTCTTCAACTTTGTTGAAGGGCTCTTGGCCATTTAGGGCCAGAATCTGCTACTTGCTTAATTACCTCTCTTACGGGGCCATTTTTGCATGCTAGTTTAGTCCTATTTGTGTCCATTTTTTGGCCTTGCTTAAAAATGTAAATATGCTTGTTTTGGGACTGTCTTGATTCTGTCTTCACACTTCATGTTCAAATAATGCATGCTTTGCATAGCCATAGGTCATTCCATGTACCTCATTTCATGTTTCGGGATTCATTTCATGCATCGGGTGCCATGTTTCCATGATTCGGGGCTGTTTTGTGTCATATTTTTGCTACTGAAAATTGCATGCTAGTATGCCATATTCCATGCCTTGCCATGTCTTGTTAGAGTGGCATTTGGTGCCTTGGGTCCGGTCCTCGGTTTGCGTGCATGTGTGCACGCATTTTGAGTGTCTCATTTTTCATCTCATGGCCTCTTATGTGAGTGTGGCTGAGGTCCACTCATGTTGGTGTAAGTTCATTATGCATTGTGTATGCCATTTCATTTCATAGCATTGCGTATGCTAGGTTGTATGTTAGTGCATTGTGTATGCCATGTTATCTCGTGCATCGTGTATGTCATTTCATAGCATTGTGTATGTTAGGTTGTATCTTAATTGCATTTCATGCATATCATGCATATTGCATCGTGCTTGGGATAGGAGTTAGCCCGAGCACGGGAAACGAGGGACGTTTCGTACTTCGAGTGACGGAACGTGTCTCAATTCCCTGTCACCGACACTCGGGATTGCCCATGATGGAGTTAGGTCTTGTTGTGTTTTCATATGCATTCATTCTATATTGAGTTGCACAATTCGACTCCTCGGCCATCATGCATCGAGATGCGTGATTGGTGGCATAAGGATCGAAGCATGCATACATTTGTGAAAATACATTGCCATGCCCCTTTCCTGCTTTCTGTTGCAGCAAATCAAGAATCAGCAGTCTTCCGGGGCTTGGCGCGCTTTCTAAAAAATTATTACAAAACAGAGGCTAATTGGGGCATCGCAGTGGATTTCCGTGCCAAGCAACCCGAGAATGCATCATTCATCATCCGGAGCGGAGTTGAGGCAGTCCCTAGCTTGCATGCTAGTTTACAGCTTTCTTAGTTTAATTTGTTAATCAATTAGAATTCTGTATTCATTCGAACTGTATTATTTATTTTGGACTGTATATCATTTATTCAGACCCTCTGCGCGAGGGCAATGTTGTAATAAGTGTGCGTACGTGTGATGTATGTCTTCCAACCCCACGTCTTTCTCCCTTTTATTTACCCGCTTATGATGGTTAGATTAGGGCATGTTTCAATTAGCATACAGTATGATAGCATGTTTGCATTCATTCATCCGTTTTGCATGCACCGGGCTCGGCGCATCATACTAACTGCATTGTATTTTCAATTTCAAGTTGAATACATGTTAGCTGTAGCATTTCATATGCCATGTTTAGAATAGCCGAGCCTGCTATAGTTGCATTTTTGCATGTGTTGCATTAGGCACTTCTGTATAGTTAGGATCATACATGGATTTCTAATTAGCTTCTGTTTTGGCTTGGAATACTCGGTAAGTTTTATGCTTTAGTATCCTTGCATGCGTGTGAGTGACTGCCATGAATAGCATGCTTACCATGAGGCTATATGCTTATGTAATATAACTGCCTGAATGCCTGTGGGTGAAGGTTGGGTTATTTGAATTGGAACAATTCATCAAATGTGTGTTTTAAGCCCACTAGATAGTGACAAAATCATGTTTTTCTAAGCCCACCCGAGGGTGGCAAATCTACGTCTTAGCCTACTTGCGGGTAGCACCATCAAACCACTTTAAAAAATAAACATGAAATGTTTTGTTCCAATTCAGACGATCCAGTCTATACTTGTATGCTGTGCGCATCACATAGTAAATCTAGGCTAATAACCGGAATAAGAACGCATAATGTTTTCAAAAATAGATATCATGGTTAGTAGAGACCGATCTTTGATCGGGCGAGCGGGGGTGCTCACGAAGTGACCTTCCCCAATCGTACCCAAGTTCCCGAGCCGAGACAACTTTGGTGATGACGGACACGTGGCCTTAGGCAAACGAGTCAGGGTTTCCTAAATTTTCCCAAAATAAAATATTTAGGTTGCGACTCTGTATCTGGCAAAGCAGTCCATGTTTGGCACTTCTTTCAAAATCTGTTTTCTTAAAACGATTTGCCGGATTTGGACTCTTTGGTTCAGGTTTAGAACCATGACAAATTTTAGAGTCCTGAACTGTAGTGAGCCCAATATCGAACGGAACGGGGGACCTCATCCCTCCCAGGGCGTTCGGGGACGTCAACACTATCCCCTTGAACATCCTGACCCCTCTTGGAGCCCCTCATCTGCTCCTCTTCCATCTACATCACGGTCTCAAGATGAGCCGCTGCCTTCACAAGGCGTTCATAATCCCTAATCATTGAACTGGCCACCTTGAACATGAACCGGATCCTCAACCTCTTCTCGAACTCTAAACAACAGCGCTCCTCAGTCGCCACGAGTTCCAGTGCAAACCTCGACAAGCTAGTAAATGCAACCTCAAACTCGACCACTGGTGTGCTTAACTGCTTGAGTTTAGAGATCTGGTCCCTCAACTTCTCCCTAACAGTAGGAGGCAAGAACTTGTCCGGGAAGGCGCTAACAAAAGCCTCTCAAGCCACTCCAATGCGCCAATGCGCATATTTTCACCATTGACCTACATCTCATTTCAACTAGAAGGATGCCAAGGTCACTCTTAGTCCGTCGTTCGAGATGACGATGCCAAGCATCTCAAACGTCTTCACTATTTGCTCTAGCCATTCATCCGCTTTTAGTGGTTCCTTGGGATCACCCAAAAACTCGTCTAGGTTAGACTAGAAAAACCCCCTCTTTAAGAACGACGGCCCTGCCTTAGCTACTTGGACCTGGACTTGATTCTCAGCCCTGAGAATATCTATGGATTCTCGTAATTCTTCTGCCATTTCGCGGGCTAAGGAGCCCATGGCCTACTGACCAACTGGTTCAACTACATGGCCTGACCAACTCCTTCCTTTTGTGTCGGAATATCATCTGGTAAAGGCACTTTATGCCTCCTAGGCCTACTATGCCTACCATCACCACGTCCACGTCCTGACATCCTAATAAAGGTACAAAGAGATTAGCACATTTACAATATGCCGAAACTAACTCACTTGCGTCCTAATGTAGTGGACAACAATAATTCACTCCACATATGCACATAGTCACATAAATACATACGAATTTCATTCCCAAATAATGACCGTCTTATGGCATTGCCAGAGTTCCAATTAGAAATAACAGTGATTAAGTGCTATTCTAATAAGGCTTCTAGAAATCTGTAGACACAATCAATATCCTAGAAACTTAATCTCATACCCATATAACCATATAAACATGTTATCACATAAGCATACCATACACACAAATATCTCTGACAATCTAGATAAACCCATTGTGGTGATAACCACTTCCTACGTACCCAAAGTATTCAAACCCGGTACGTTTTGATACAAAGTTGTAACGCCTCGAAATAATGACAATAATTCATCCACATTATCCAATATATAACAACAACAATAATTAGGGTATCCTCCATTAAATCCAATATGATATACAAAAGAGAAACATATGCATCATACATTCATAAAGCCTAGCCCTGCATTTATAGCATATGTTGTAAGTTAAAAGAGATAATGAAAGATAAACAGATAAAAATGCCCGAGGGCTTACATATTTCCAAGGCGAGGCATGGTTATAACAAAAGTGGACTTTAAGTCTAATAGATTTAAAGCCCTTGGCTATACAAAACAAACACAACAAAAGAAGTTCTTGCTCCAGATCCTCCCAAGCTAGTGCCTTGGTGAAGGCATGTCATCAGCACTTGAAATGTTTTTCCACATAGGGTGAGCCAAAGCCCAGTAGAGATAAACTTACACAATATGCGAATCTTAACAAAGATATAAGGGTGAAATGCATATGTAATGCTTATAACAAAACGATTTGCATTTTTTTTCCCAAAAACATGCTATGGTCAACTTATGCCATAATTCTCAAGTCATGTTCTATACAATAGAAAACAAGGGGGAGAGGGGATTCTCAACCGATACAACCTTTCATGGATATTTCATCTGCGGGAAACCATCAAACGGTGCCCATGTAAACGTAGCCTATACAAGCGCTACTATTGTCATTTAACGGACATTTCATCTGCGAGAACCGATACTCATGTATACGCGCTTTTTTTGGGACTTTCACCCTAGATACACAGGCCAACTTAATTTGGTGATGCACATCTCTTTTCAACATTCACTTATTTTTATCAAAATCATATACATTTGCAATGTATTAAATGGACAATAATGTTCAATGCACATGGTTAAGAAATTAGCTTTAATTTACCTAATTCTCATACAATTTCTACAACATTAAAAAATATCCTCCACCGATAGCCAAAAACAGATATTTCTATACAGATATAAAATCACCAATACAGATAAACTTTTCAAAATTCAAGGGGTAAATGATAATACATATCCAACTCCACAATCCATATCAATATCCATCTGATTTCACATTCCCAACATTAATTTCATTTATTTCTACAAAATAAATACTGAGACATTTAGAGTAAAAATCCTTTTCCTCCAAAGTCCATTCCAAGTACCAAAATCAACAAATTTTTCATAACTCAACCTCATTTGCACTTTCCCAACCATTTTCAATACAACCATTTAAAAATCCCTTTTTTGAATTTTAAACCAAAACCCTAAGTTTGTTCAAAATCCTCCAAATCACAATGACCTTGCTTGTTTTCACTTTTCAAAAAATATTTTTCAGAAAATTCTACTTTCTTATTTTTCGTGTTTTTTTATTTTTACTGAATTTTTTTAATATTTTAAGCAATTTTTTTTTTACTTTTTATACACACCTAACATAAATACACCTAAAAAGTAAAAAAATTATAAAAAAAATCTTTTAAAAATTCAGTAAATACCAAAAATACAAAAAAAAAAAGAGAAAAGAATTTAGTACATTTTTTTTCTATTTTTATGTATTTATTAATTTTTTAAAATATTTTTTCACAAATTTTTTACTTTTTAGATACATCTAAGTAAGGTGCATCTAAAAAAGTAAAAAAAAAAATGTTTAAAATTTTAAAAATATTCACTAAAAAAAAAAATACGAAAACCAAAAAGTCAATTTTCAAAAAACTTAATCCAAAAAACTCAAACCAAACACACTGAATATTGTTTATAAAAAACAAATAGCTAAGTTAAAAACCATAAAAAGATGTAGGGAATTTCTACCTCAAAGCTAGAAGACGATTGAGAGAGTGAAGGAACTTGAACAACGCCGAAACTTAACTTTGATCGGATGAAAATAAAGCTCTAGATGCCTCTACTTTTTTAACAAAGGGAGTAGGATGGAGAAATGGATAGATCTTAGTGTATTTGTAGAGAGAGAGGGAGAGAGAGAGAGAGAGAGAGAGAGTAAGTTCTAAAGAGAGAGTGCCTCAACTTTAGGGTTTTGAAATGTTTAGAGAGGGGAAGAGTTGAAAAAGTGATGTAAAAAGTGACTGTTACGAACTGATATATGTACAGTCTGCAAGAACACAAGAAGTGACACTCGAGCGTCCAGCTACAAAAATGATTACCGCTCAAGCACAAGAAGTGACGCTCGAGCTCCAAGACACAATGAAAAAGGGCATCACCGCTTGAGCGCAAGAATTGATGTTCGAGCGTAGAATACACACTCTCAATAGTTTTATAGACAAAAAACCATCGCTCAAGTGTAAGAAAGGTCACCCAATCGCACCACCGCTCGAGCGTAGGATACACTTTCTTAGTAGTTTTGTAGGCCTGCAAAAGTACTGAGAGTCCACAAAGCCCTCTCGAGCACAAGAAGTGACGCTTGAGCAGGGGAGTAAAATTCTGGGCAATAAAAGTTTGAAAATCAAGCTACCAACCTGTTCCATACGCAACCAATATAATCCAAAAGCCAAACTCAAGGAGAGAAAAGAGGAATGAGACAAGAACAACAATACAGAACCGTAAAACTCGAGTCTAGAATATCAAATAGGTCGGGTCTAAAGCTAGAATCGCTATATATCTAATATCAACCAAATAATGATAAATATTTAGTGCATTAACTATTTTATCAATTGAAAAAGACACATTAAAAAAAAAAAAATTAATTAGTACTTTTGCATTACAAAAAATAAAAAAAAGTAATTTCAAATGAAAATTATAATTAATATTTAAATAGCACAAGGCCTCACTTCAAATTTCTATCTTAGGCTTGGTTGTCCCCGGCTACAACGCATATACATGTGGTTTAGCCTACTTTGGCTAGATTTTCCCTATCCACAAAACTTAGATGCCCCTTAGAATCCAAACCAAAGTTCAAGGATGGATTATATGATCACCACATTGATTTCATAAAAAAACATGTAGGACAAAGCTTCTAGTTACGACTTTTCAATCGAAGTTACAATGTGTGATATTTGGAGTCGATATCTTATTCACTGCTTGATGATTTTGATCAAACTCAAGTTCAATGTTCATCTACACATCTAGGTGAACACATTGCACCATGGACTTGTGGATGTGTGGGGTGTACTTTAATTTTGATTTAAAGTTGACCGTTGTTTGTACCCTTTTTGGCAAAATTGCCATGTGACAATTTTCTCATTTAATTGAATGATACATGGTGATAAAAGATGGAGAGTTTGATGATTTTGGTGGGTCCAATGACGTGAAAATGGTAGCTGAGCAAAGAGATTTAATTTTTATTTGATTAATTGACCAAGTCAATTGGTTAATTAATCAATTAATTAATGAAGATAAATGTGGCCTCAATCGTTACCTAAGAAGTAGGAGTGGGTTGAGTTGAGGCCCTCATCCTTAAAAGATGCATTTTTTTCTTAAATTATGCTAAGTGTTTTTGAGGATGTTGGTTATGGATAATACGCATGGCAACTTGGGAGGCTTAGTGGACTAACAAGAAACTAGAAAATGGGACAACTAGCTATTAGTGGTAAAACTGACTGCTATTCTTGAGGATCAAGTTAAGAAAAATGGGAAAGTGGCAAGGAATGAGGTCCTAGCAATTGGAGCAGAATTGGGAGCATCTTCAACACTATAAAAGGACTGCAAGTGCAACATTTGAATGGTCCAACACTAAACACTCAACAAAGAGTTCATCTACATAATTATCTTTGCAATTTTCAACAATTGCCTTTCATTGTTAGCAATTCAATTCCAGCAATCAATTGTTTAACAAAATTAGCCTTAGATTAGTCAATTTACTTCATTTTCTATCAATGAAAGTTCAATTATAGTTTAGTTTCTTTTGCACCTAAAATTTTTAGTTTAAAGTCTTTTTCATTGGGGCAAGATCCGAATTAGTGGCAGTTTCTCTAAGCCACATATAGTCGTTACCCTATGTGAAGCTATAAATTTCGAAAACAATCCTAACCTTGGACTAGGTTTACAAGTTCTAGCATGTCCACATCCAATCCTAGTAAACACTAGCTTATGTGTTTGCCCTTAATTTTCTAAGTGGTAAACAACCACAAAACTAAATTTTCAAAACCATTTTATGACTAGAATTTTTATTGTTTGCCTATAATGAAAAGCTTGTGGGATTCTAGTGTAGGGAAAACATCGAGGGTTAGGCTTTTAGAAAGGTAGGAGTGAGTATGTACTTTTCCACTGAGTTAGTAGAATATTTTCCCTCACTCCTAGACGTAGGTACGCTTGTGCCAATATGCTTTCGTTTATATTAGTGAGATACACACAAAAAAAAAAAAAAAAAAAAAAAATCTCAACATTTCATTTGTGTGTAATATTAAACAATTCACTATTGTAATAGTGATATCATGTGATGAGTTTGTGTGGTAGATCTCCATGCTCAATCGAGGCCATAAAACCCCATGTAACTTGGAACACATTTTTCATTGAGCCTTAATCCCTATAGATGATCCTAGATGGTACTTTTCAAAAATTTCAAAAACATTTTCATTTTGTAATCACAACGCTAACTTCTTTTTTAATCACAATGCTAACTTCTTTGTAATCACAAGTTAGTATTGTAATCATAATAGTAGCTTTTGCAGCCAACGCAACATAAACTGTTCTTTTAATGATTTCATTTTCTTCACAAACTGTTAGTAATGGGCGCCTATGTGGCATGACCATTAAATTTGATTTTGTATCCTTATCCAAATAGGTTTTGATTTTGAAATCAAACCTATTTAGGATAACCACTCTTGAAACAGACGTTATCAGTTTGAACTGATATAGATAGATATAATATATATTAGATATTATCTGTATCTTAACTGATATGGATAGATATTATAATATATTAAATATTTGTTATATGGTTATGGGTAATCCAAGAGAAACAACGTTGAGTCTGTTTTATACCCATATACTGACTCTCTCCCAAGAAAAAAAAAAACAACGATCAAGTCAGTTGCACTGTGGTTTGTGTGGGTGATATTCACCATTGTAATATCACCCCACTGCTGGGATTGATTGAGGAGGATTCTGGAAGCACGTGATTTCTCCACGAGGTTTTAGATCACAAGAGGTATGATCTGTTGATTTTATTCCGCTGCATGATTTGTGTTTTCATTTACATTGGTATCAGAGCCATTAATGGATATTTTCGTGCTTTCTTTTATCATGTGTATATTTATAAAAGATGTGGAGATCCAAAATATTTTATTTTTATGATCATTAATGTCATTTTTAAGAGCATAAATGATTTTATTTTGGAAAAAGGAGTCCGGCAGTACAAAAATCGGAACTGTCAGTACCCTGGAAGGCGGCGCGTGGCATTCACGCGCCACCACGCCAAAGCCACGCGCGCCCACGCGCGCCCACGCGCCTACACGCGCCGGATGCCATGCTGACGCGCCTGCACGCGCCATCACGCGCGCGTCGGCGGTGCTGTCCACGCACGCGCGCCGTCCGCGCCCGCACGCGCGCCGCGTGCTGGAGCCGCGCCCCGAGCCGAGGCTGAGCCGCGCGCCGAGCCGAGGCTGAGCCGCGCGCCGAGCCGATCCTTGAGCCGACTTGCGCTGAGCGGCGCCGAGCCGAGCGGAGCCGTTTTTCCGCGCTGGCTTGGCTCTAAGGCTCTGTTTGTTTGTTTTTTTAATTCTGAATTGCGTTAATTGGCCATAATTTATTCGTTATAGCTTTGTTTTAAGCATGGTTGGTACCCTTAGACTCAGAATTATTTTTTCTACATTCTGTAAAATTTTGAAAATTTTACGAAAATATGTAATATTTTTCCTGTGTTAATAATGCATTTTTTTTGCTTTAAAATGCATCTGGTGTTGCATGATTAATTTTCTGGGGTTGAAATTTTTATTGTGGACTTCTGAAATGTTTTAATATCTACTGGTAATATTGTCTCATTTTATCAGTTTCTGGATTTTTTATTTCTAATTTTATGTGTATTTATTAGTCATTTAAAATTCCAGAATATTTCAGAAAAATTTCAGAATATTTCAGAACAATGTACATTTTAATTATGGCATAATCTGAATATTGTTTCTGTTTACTAGTTTCTGGATTTTTTATTTCTAATTTTATGTGTGTTTAATTAGTTATTTAAAATTCCAGAAAATACCAGAAAATTCCAGAAAATTTCAGGATGATGTACTTTCTGTTATGGCATAATTTAAATATTGAATACAGCATATTTTTTTGGGTTTGTAATATGTTGTAATTAGAAGAGCATGATTATTATTTATTTATTTATTAGAATTCCATTATTAAATAAATATAGCATGAGTTATTTGTAGATTTACATTAAAATGCTATTGTATGGAATTTATCATGCTTTGTATATGCCATAGTCAGTGGGAGGTTATTCGGTTGAAAGAAATCTTTGTAGATTAACTCCCGAAAACCAATATTTTGCGCATAAATTAAACTAAATTTTGGATAATTGTCACTTGTGGCGCAAGAGATGATTACGAGCATAGCGGATTTTCGATCTTGCGACTTGTGTAATATTGTCACTATTTAATTTAGATTTTTGCGGCAAAATTATATTATGCTAATCAAATTAATCCCAATGCGAATTTCTCTCTAAATTGATTTAGCTTATGGAAGTTAATTTGGTTGACCTAGACTTAGTAGAGATGTTCAAATGTGAACAAACTAATCCCATTCTTTAGATGAGCAAAAGTCTTGGAGACTTTAGGTCAAACCTTAATTGAGCCAAAGTAAGGAAACATGACTCAAAGTCGCCGTGGTTTTGTTGCCTTGTTTGGCACAATAAAAACTAATGTGTGCGCTATAGTTAGCGGCACGCTACATAGTTTTGGTTGGAGAGTTTTGGAGTTATGATTTTAGTAAGCCCTCAATAGATCTGTATATGATCTTGACTAATGAGCTGCGCGGATTGACTTTGTAATTTGACTTGTAAATAATGTTACATCATTGGATGAAGTAACATTCAAGAGTCACGTCATCCAAGAAATGCGAGCTTAAATAAATTAGTCATTAAGTGTAAGACGAGTAGCCAGTACGAGCAGTGTTTTGCTCTCTACCCAATTATTGGGAGTGGATTGAGCGAAATTTCATGCACTATAATAGTGTGCGTTGAAATATCACGTGAAGTTAAAAGATTAGCGCTTAGAAGCTGCAAAATCTATTAACACTGAGTGAAAAGATTGGCGCTTAGTGGCTGCAAAATCTATTAGCATTGCCAACTTGTCTAAGTGTGGACACTTACTGTTTCCACACTTGAGTGTGAAACATGGATGAGGTGCTTCTTTGTGTGATTCCTTTACTAGGCTAACGTTTTGAATAACATTTACCACTAAGCGCAAACGTTGCAGCATAGTAATGAAAAGGTTAAGGCTGACAAGGTTGTTATGACTCTAAGAATTTAACGCATCGCTTGTAAGAGCATTGTGTTGAATTAGACTCTTTAGCCTAATTCGCGCTTAAGTTACTTCAGGAGCTATCATAGTTGATAGCTTATTCTCTCCTTCTTGTGGATAGTAGAATTAATTGCAAGTAACTATGAAGCGAGAAATAGAGATGGCAACAGGAGTATCGTCATCTTTCAAATAGATGTATTAAAGTGTATGGAGAATAAAATTGACTTGAAGGTGCAGGGGATTAGCACTTACTAGTTAAATTTGCGACTTAGGCGCACTTGATATCTCCATGACATCCCTTTTATGATCTAGTGAATATGACTTTGTCGTGAGTCATTACCTAGTTGGGCCTAAGCCTTTAAAACTTGTCTTTGAGAACTCACACATTAAGATGATTGGAATTAGTTTATGACATTGGTCATGAACCAGTGGCTTATTATACTTAATCACATTAATGAGATGATGACACGATAGTTTGAGTAGGCCTTCTCGGGCCCACTCGCTTATGACATCCTGCTCTCATGTAATGTGTAACTTTGTTCGCAATGGGTGCGCACAAGTAGGAAAGCCGCAGAAGGTCATTTGTTTTGGCGCATTTAGTCCACTATGATATTTTGTGACTAGATATGTGTGAGGGTACAATAGCTAAGCCTCAATCTCGACGCATTTATAGATTACGATACGCATCTGAGTCAAGACTATTTGATCTCCCATAAGTCAAAAATTTTTGAGATGATTTTTGACATTGCACATATAAGGTCGAGATCAATTAGATAAGAGTTTTTTGTGCTTTTAGTTTTGACCAAGGTGGCGAGTATCTATTTGAGTTATTTTTTTTCAGAAAAACTCTGTGAAGAGAGATGGATGCTTAGAACATTGATTATTCCTAGTACTCAACAACACACTGGTGTAGTAGAGATAAGGAATTAAATATTGGTAATGTTAGGTAGATAATGGCGCAAAATGTTTCCCAATTGGGAATTGCACTAGTTTGTTGCTTGTATCCCTAACTAAGTGCCCTCCATATCAGATTTTACACTCCATTTTGAGTAATGGGTTAGCAGAGAGCCATCTATGGGCGATCTGTAACCATTAAGCAGCTTATCTTTATTCTACTTCTCATAAGATTGTGAAGTTAAGACCTAGGGTTCTATAGCGCATTATTGTATGCTGTCTTGTAAACACAAAGGGTCGTGTGGCGCATTATTGTATGCGGTCATGCAAACCCTCCGGGTCATGTGCATATAGGTAAGCAGCTTTGTGGTAGTGTAACTAAGTCACATAAAGTTTTATTAGTAAAGGTGACGTGAATAGAGTTTTCGGAACTCTATAAGATGGAGAATTCCAAGCATAGCGCTCTATGTAGCCTAGTTGAGAATGGAAAGAAATTTCCAATATCCTAGGGACAGTGGGAGCGATGTGTCTACTAATGGATTACTCCATTAGAACAGAATACTCTACATTCTTAGTTGCGTGGTAGCAAATGTGAAAATTTTCCACGTCATCACTGGGTGATTGAGAGGGAAACATTCATGATTGCTCCGCAAGATGATAAAGAGCCTAGGATAATGCCAAAGGCTCTAGTCCCCTGTTTTTAAAAAGTGGATCCATGTTGCGCAATTTAAGACAAAGTCTTTGAGGATTAACCATTTTTATAATTTGGTTGACTTTCCATTATGACGCAAAACTGTTATAAAGTTATGCGTAATTTGGATAGTCATTGTTGAGGCATAAGGCTCGCTAGATACCGAATGGTCGCACCATTGAGGAAAGTGTAGACCATGAGAAGACTTCCTCCTGGGGAGTGAGGTTATTTTGACTTAGGCTATAATTGACATAAGTTCGGAACATTGATTTGTGGACATTGTGACCTGATTTCTCATTAGAGAATTGGATAAGTAGATCCGTAAGGATTTACCTTCTGCTTTTATAGTGAAAAGTTAGGAGCGCAAAAAGGTTGCTGGTTCCAATAAATCTTTTACAGCCTAAAGCAGTTATCCAAACAGTGGTTCTTAGATTTCGTAAAGCCATGATAGGGCAACGATGATCGATGAAGACCACTGAGGCATGATCAATGGTCCAAAAGAAGTTTTTCCTTACTTAGTCATTATGAGCCAGGAATTTATAAGGTTGTCGCCACCTAGGGTGGGCAGTCCTCCATTTTAGATATGATGGACATGGGTGATGTAATTCATATGCTCGGATGTACGATCCTTAGGGATTGTTTTAGGAAAATTCTCGGTTTGTCTTCGATGACTTACATAAGGAATATCCTAGAACGATTCTAGATGCAAAATTGCAAACCCATTGACTTACCTATCGGTAAAAGCCAGAGCCTTAGCTATTGAGTGAATCCTCAGATTGTCTTTGGGAGAAACAGATGACCTATATTCCTTGATTTTTTCTTTGTTGTGGGAGCCTAAAGTACGCTATGTGGGCGTATTCGGCATGATAAGTTTTATCTTTGATAAATGGTTAACTGAGTTGTATAGACATTGACCTTGCTCATTAGACTGTGGATAAAATGCTTTATTAGAAGCATATTAATTTGCTCCTTGTAAAATTCAATGCGCTAGTTGGGCGCATCTGCGCTAGTTGGGCGCATTAAGAATGAACGCAAATTGGTCACCAAAAATATCTTTAGAGAGGTTATAGCGCAAGAGGTAGTGATCTTAAATCATTTCATGTGAGGCGCACATGGTGGATTCCGTTGTATATACTTATCGCAAGAGGTGCTGATAAGGCTTATGTTTGGAGTCTATAATTGCGCAAGCTGTGGTCAATTTTTTTTTAAATCGATCACTTATTTTGAGATGATGGGATGTTGACACTATTATGGTTTGTGTCATAATGATTAGCAAATGATGATGTCAGCAGGCAAGATTGGCTCACTCACACGAGCAATCGCCCTTGGCGCTTGGGAGCGAGCAAGGATGAGACTGGTGGTTTATTTTTATTCGGAGCCAAGAGAGGCTTAAATCATCCACTATGTATGTCGCCTTGGTTATAACCAAGATGAGGTCGTGTTAAGGACCAAACATGGATGTTAGTACCCACTTTCCATGTTGTGCCTGTTATGATTAGCCAGATTCGAGATCTCATTTGGCGCCTAGAAGGCGAGCAAATAGAGAATTCGGGTTAGGCGCTAGAAAGCGACTAGACTAATATCTGTACGGTGTATCGAGTATGACGTCACTCTTTATGGAAGAGTTACTCCACCGTAGCATGTATTCATACTATATGTGCTTGGCGACCGAGTAATGAGGTGAGAGAATGGATCCCTGCTTCCTCACCGTGTGAGTCTTACGAGTCATTATTGATATGACTTTCATTTATGTACCCTTTTGTGACTTTTGACTATGTCATAAGGTAAGGGGTTGATGTTCTGCTACTTTGGTATGTTGCCTGCGGTCATGCATGATTCGGCCTTAAGGGACATCACTGGGAAAGCGGTCAATCCTAAACTAAATGGCATGAGTGCAAAGGGAAGATCATCTAGTATTACACCACTGTTGTATATTCACTGCCGGCAACTCACATCGCTCTGTATGAGAGGCGAATTGAGTGTGAATATATTGCAAGAATTAAGAGGGTCAAACATGCTCTTTTTGAGGGATTAGAGATGTTTTTTGGACCGGTGTAATTAGATGGGTCTGGGGTATATGAGACACTATTTCTTTTCTTTTTGGGTTGATGTCTCTATGCTGGCTCATTTTGAGTTTCTAGTATAGAGCTCCCACATGCAGGTGTTCTCAGCAGTCGCACGGTGCAGTGGCTAGTATGAGATTGTTCGTTTTTGGGGAGATTGAGATAGAGATGTGGCAGTGTCATGCCAACTCATGTGCGAGTGGGAGATGTTAGTAATGGGCGCCCATGTGGCATGACCATTAAATTTGATTTTGTATCCTTATCCAAATAGGTTTTGATTTTGAAATCAAACCTATTTAGGATAACCACTCTTGAAACAGACGTTATCAGTTTGAACTGATATAGATAGATATAATATATATTAGATATTATCTGTATCTTAACTGATATGGATAGATATTATAATATATTAAATATTTGTTATATGGTTATGGGTAATCCAAGAGAAACAACGTTGAGTCTGTTTTATACCCATATACTGACTCTCTCCCAAGAAAAAAAAAAACAACGATCAAGTCAGTTGCACTGTGGTTTGTGTGGGTGATATTCACCATTGTAATATCACCCCACTGCTGGGATTGATTGAGGAGGATTCTGGAAGCACGTGATTTATCCACGAGGTTTTAGATCACAAGAGGTATGATCTGTTGATTTTATTCCGCTGCATGTTTTGTGTTTTCATTTACACTGTTAATGTAAATGTAAATTACTACTACACACTCCACCAAACCTACCTCCACCACTCACTCCTATCACCTACTACACTCCACCAAACCTACCTCCACCACTCACTCCTATCACCTACTACACTCCACCAAACCTACCTCCACCACTCACTCCTCACCTACTCTCCCAAAACCTCTCCAATATAATACATCCTTGTAAAATAACAATACATCAATCTTGTAATATATATAAATCAATCAATAAATACATAAATTCTTACATGGTATCAGAGCAAGGTTAACACCTTAGTACTTCCGCTTCACCGGCGGGCGGCAGCCTCGCCTTGGCCGCCCGCTGGACCTCTACACATACCTTCTTTATACCTTCGTTGGCATCATCCCTTCCGACCCTCTGCATCTTCTTCTTACATTCCTCTTGCTTGTCTCCCTCCAGCTTGGGTGTCAACAACTTGATGTATTATCAAAAGGAGGTCCTGAAACAGGAGAGTAAATATCACTAGTGGCCTTAACACTTTCAACTGCACCAAAACTGCCACCCTGGGTTACAGCAACCCCGACTTCCGGTAATTCAACATACACAACATCGCCCAAGTGATCCTGAGCATGGTCAGTTATGCCTACAGTTGCAGATTTACCGTCGACTTTCACCAATTCATGAGAGTCGGCATACTTAAAGTCCTTCACAACAGAAGCAAATCCTCTGTTGAAGACTGAGATCCTGAGATGTGAAGCAACCCTTGAAGCCCACAATCTTGAAGCCATTGTTAACCAAGTTTACAGACCATAGCAGAACACACGGCAAACCCAGCCACCTTTCTCACTCACTCCATGTACATACCATACACAGCAGCAGCCCAGCATAACCAACACAGTCACCCTCATCTTCACCACCACCTTCGGCAGACGTGTTAGCACCAATGTCTACACACCTTCGCGGATTTCATCTTCGGATCTGCGGTCTCTCCTTCGCTCGCCGTCGGTTGCATCGCCACCTTCGCGGCTTTCATCTTCGGATCTACGCTGAAGATTTGAAGATCTCTCTCTTTACATACACACAAAGAAATGGCTACCACTCTCGTAGCTTTCCGACCGATAGGAGTCCGCGCATGCTCCACCGGAGGTCACCGGAAACCGGGCACACACAGCCGGACAAGCACGTCTTCCGACTGGTGGACCCCACTCTTCGGCTGGTCCTCCGAACCCGACTACATTGACTCCCCCAAAACCTCCGCCGAAAACTGTCCTGCTACATCGGTCCGACATGACCCCGTAAACTGTCTTCTACAACGGTCCGACATGACCCCGTAAACTGTCCTGCTACAACGGTCCGACATGACCCCATAAACTGTCTGCTACAACGGTCCGACATGACCCCGTAAACTGTCTTCTACATCGGTCTGACACGACCACACAGTGTCTGCTACAACGGTCCGACATGACCCCATAAACTGTCTGCTACATCGGTCTGACACGACCATACCGTGTCTCCTATCCTGTTTTATTTATCAGTTTATTTTTCTGTTTTGTTACTCTCTCCAAACTCAAGTTGGCTAGTACCTATCCTCCTTGAGTTTGAGGGGGGCTGTTAATGTAAATGTAAATTACTACTACACACTCCACCAAACCTACCTCCACCACTCACTCCTATCACCTACTACACTCCACCAAACCTACCTCCACCACTCACTCCTATCACCTACTACACTCCACCAAACCTACCTCCACCACTCACTCCTCACCTACTCTCCCAAAACCTCTCCAATATAATACATCCTTGTAAAATAACAATACATCAATCTTGTAATATATATAAATCAATCAATAAATACATAAATTCTTACATACACAAACATATGGAGAAAACACAACCAATATATTATGCCACGATAATTTTACCAGAGTTTTATATATTGTCACTGGAACTTTGCAAATTGAAAAGATAAATTTAAAACTAAACATTTATTATTAAGAAAAAGCAAGCCAATATGTTTCTCTCAGCTAGACACTCAGAGATGAGAGACTCTCCTTATTCTTCCCAAGCAGTTATCTACCGGCCTTGGATGTGGTAAGTGCATAATAGGACACCCAGGATTGAGTCGTTCAAACCTGCATAATTAAGAAAATTCACGTTAAATATTACAAGTTTGTTCTCTCCTTTCCTACCTCTTATAATTCGTAGTAATATTAAAGACCATAGCTAAGAATTATTATGTAAATGGACAACTAGAATAAGAAAATAAAATCCATATATAAGTACTCACTCATAATTAAGAAGAAAATGGTGTAGAAAAATAGCAATTTCAAGCTTCGCAAGATCATTTCCAGGGCACAACCGGCTTCCTGCTCCAAAAGGAAGAAAAGTTCCTGCTTTGGGAGTAAGTCCCTATATACAATGTCAAGCAAATATTAGTGTATTAAATCCCAAACGCCTAAAGTTCATAATAAAAAATGTAGAATATGCTTTGCATAGACCATATGTTAAACAGTTATTTATAAATTAATTAATTAATAAGTAGAAAAAACATGATATTATTAAACTTACATCCCATCGGGAAGGATTAAATACCATCGGGTCAGGGTATATTTTAGGGTCGAAGTGCACACCCCTAAACCAAACCAAAACTTTCCATCCCTTGGGAATAGTATAACCTGAAACACAAGTAATTGAGTTCCCTTAATCATAAGATGGTTACTTAGACAATGGCTACTTTAGAATTATTTGCTAAAGTACTTATTTATTAGTGTTTGAAAGCAATTTTTTAAATTATCTCTTTTCTTCTTTAGTTTTTTTTATTTTATTAATTATATACAAAAACAAATTTCTTCAATTATCTATGGAGAAAATTTGAGAAATTTACTAAAGATGACAAAAACCGATTTAATTGATAAAATAACTTTGTAAGATTCTTCTTCGTTTTTGGTATACAATTTCTGATTTCCCTTCAAAAATTCTATTTTATAGGATCTTTTAGTTGAAAAATGCTAAATTAGATAATCCAAAATCTAAAAAATATGCAATCCATTAAAAGGGAATCTTATTTGAGAAACTATCAACACTGCTTTGCAAATGTTTTAAGAACCCACACTATATATACAATAAAAAGAATTAATTCTAAACATTTATTAGGGTTGACCCAAAAAAAAAAAAAAATTGACAATCCAAGGAGACAATTCAATCAGTTCAAGTTGTTGAAAAAGAATTTCAAAGGTGACTATTGATAATCCTGAGATATTAAAAAACTTCTTTTAAAGAGAATGACATAAAATAAAATTCATAGCGCCTATGATGTGTATTAACACATTTCTTAAGGCCAAAACAGGTAGTGTTTTTGGGGTCAATTTCTATTGGTATAAAAACACTACAACTAATTGTAAAAAAAATTGTGAGAGAAATTAAACATGAGTTTCTTTCCCAATAAAGGACATTTGTAGCAAATAATTTTATTTCACAAACATCATTTAACCAAAAAAAGATTATATACTCTTTTTAATTGATCAAGTAGAAAAGAGAAAATCTAGAAAATGAAAATTTCACAATTATATATAAACTAACCACATATATTGACATCTGCTTTTGCTTCTCGAAAGACCATAAGTGAGAATGATACCACGCGAAGTGTTTCATCAATCACCTTCAAACGAGAGAGGAAAAAAAAATTAAAGAAGCCGTCTTGGATAAGTTTTGATTTTCAAATGAGTTAATCCAAAAAATAAAATAAAATAAAATAAAAAGAAGAAAAGATCACGTACCTTGGAGAGATACTCCATTTGTCGATATTCATTGAGTGTCAACCATTTCTGTGTAGATGGCATGTTTTTTACTATTGCTTCTTGCTCAGCCTGCAATCCAGTACAATGTACTTAGGAAACATACTTTAAAATTTATAACAAAACCTAAAAAATTAACAAAAGAACATATAACTTTTTGTTTTTGAATAACAATACAAACCCAAAGTTTTTCAGAAAAGTGGATAATCAAGATGACTAATGTAGCATCTATCAACATTACGTTTTGTGCATACTTTTATTTTTGTTTTATGAAATTTTGTTTGTTTGTGGCATTGCTGCTATTTTTTTTTTTTTAATTTTTTTTTTAAAACTTGACACAAGTAAAAATTAATGATAACAATAACCTATCCCAAAAAAAATAAAAAAAAATAAAAAATCATAACGAACTTGTAGATTACACTACTGCCCTCTATTGACCTACAGATATGGTTGAACTTCAACTTGTCAAAATTGACATAGTTTGTCAGAATACCAGATAAAGACAAAGGGCAGGTTTTACTAGGTGATCAAGTTAGTTAATATGGTTAAGCATTTAAACTAGTTTGCTAACACTTCAGAATACTGCACTTCATTAACCCAAACACAACTAGTTCCCTTTGTCAAACATTGATGAACTGTGTATACATAGCTAAAGGACTAGTTAGACTCAAAACCTTTGTTATCTAGAACATGAATCATTTCATTATATGGAATGGGAATTGAAATAATAATTTAATATACTTCTAAAGTATATTAAATAAGAGTAGGTTTGTATATATTACAATATAGCAATTTAATATATTTCTAAAGTAATTTTCTTTGAAAAATTAGATATCTAATTTTCTTTATTTTTTTATTATTTATTATTATTTTTTTTCTCCAAATTAATCATGTGGCAACACATTTCTATCAGTACTATAACTCATTTTTCTGATCAAAAAAACTATAACTCATTTTTGACATTTTGTCCTATCAAAATTTTACCCATCTTAAATTTTAGCTCATTACATATGGCAATTTTTATTCTAAGGAAATTTTTTTTAGATCGCTAAATTTGCTTCTTTTTTTTCTTCTTCTTCTTATTATTATTATTATTATTATTATTATTATTATTATTTTATATAATCAAATCTACTATATGTTTCGGAATGTATACTTAAATATTAGCATTTCTGATAATATTAAATTAAACATAAGGCTCCATTACCTTAGCTCTTTGGAACATTTCTTGGTGATCCTGCAACAATAGGGTAGCCCACATTGTGACGTGCCCAGAAGATTCATGACCAGCATTTAGATACATGATTAGGATGTCAATGATTTCTTCATCGTCTAAGCTCTTTCCATTCTCATCTTTAACATCCAACAGTGCATCCATCATGTCTTTCTTCGATGTTGGTGGATCGTTCTTTCTTCGCTGCCTGCGCTTTTCCACTACAGATTGCAAGATAGCCACAAGCTTTTTCCTTGCCTGAAATTAGTTCCAACTTATAATTTCTCAAAACATGGAAAAATATAATAAAATCAACAATCGGTTCAATATATTCAAAGAAGTATTCAATTTATTGTGTTTTCATAACGTATAGTTTTATTAGATGTCTTAAGGAAAAAATTGGAGAAATTATTATTCAGGGTAGTTTTTAAAAAATTATTACATATTAACAAAAAAAAGTTTATGATATTAATTATTAATAATTATAATATTTTCCAATTACATGTGTCAATGTAATTGCCCTGAAAAAATCATACCTTCCCCCAATTTGAGGTCAACTAAATAAGTAAAAAAGATTGTTTATTATCAATTAAAAAAATTTAAGTCATTCAACCCTTTCTAGTCATGAATAAATAAAATAAAATAAAATAACAACTTTCCAGACGCATCAACTTTTTTAAATTTTGAAGTAATTAAAAATATCACTAAAAAAATTAATGTCAAACTCTCTCTTAGTATTATTTGGACAGTTAACTTGACATAGAAAAATTCAAATTTTCAAGCCCGAATTCAGGTTCTATTTGGCAACAACTAAAAAAGTCATATTTTTATTTTATATTTATTGAAATATTTTTTTTGATTTGTGTCAAAAAAAATTAGTTTTCAGGTCCGTCTAATTTAAAAGGATTTAAAAACTAAAAACTAAAAATATAAAGTATAAAAAAATTCAATAAATGTTCTTTTTTGTTTTCTTTTTTCCTTTTTCTTCCTTTATCGGATTTAAAAAAAAATAAAAATAAAAAGAATTTCAAAAAACATGAAAACCCCACCTTAGCTAATATGGAAGCAAATAAAATTATAAAAAATAAAATAAAAAAAGGTATGCAAGCCTAACCTTGAGTGCTTTATGATAAGCAAATCCTGGGAGGTTGATTGCCATGGCTCTAACACCATAATTAAATGCTGTATATTCCCTCTCCATGTCCTCAATCACAAGCTCACTCTCCGCGCTCAAGAAAATGTAAGTAATTATCCTAAAAGTGAGCTTCCGAAGCTTGGTTAAGAACTCAATCTGTCCCATACCACTCCATTCTTCCAAGTTTGATTTCACATTCTCTTCAATATATCTCATGTAAATGGACAGAGACTCATGGCCATTGACCGGTGCTGCTGTTAACTTGCGAAGGCGCTTGTGCTCCTCAAATGTAATGTCGCCGATAAACGACTTCTTTCCAACGAGTTCTATAGTGGAGGTAGGCCAACCGGGCTTGAAATATTCATCGTCTGTTAAGACTCTCTTGCAAGTTTCAGGAGTTGTGACAATGATGCTCGGATTGCCAAACATGACAGCCTTGTATAAGCCGGTACGTCCAAATCTGCATTTTTGGATAATAATGTGAATTTATTCGAATGAGACTGAAAAAGGTTTAATATTCAATGCAAACCACACATTACCAAATTTTGTGTTGTTGAAAATTTTGAAAATGGAAGTTGTTTTATAATCTTTTGAATGTGACACTGTTTTGGTATGGCGACCAAGTTTAAATAAAAATTTATACACAATTTAAAAGATAGCATGTTCTGCAAGCTCGGATAATATTATTTTTTTCATATTTGGTATCAGAGTCAATCGTACTGCCATGTGAATTAGGGCATTATGATGCAAATTCCATTCAAAGTTCTGTCATGCTGCAAAAATTTGTTTGTGAACAAGATTTTCAACATCTCTTTTAAAAACTTGTTTAGTAGCACTACAATGGACTCTCAATAAAAAAATGCTAATTGAGAATATAATCTTGAAATTTCAAAATATATTTAATAATTGAAAAACATTCTATTTTGATTGTTGAAAAATTAAGGAAAGCACCCTTCCAGGCTCAAGATGTGAATCTTAAATATGAGGTGAAATCATACTCTTAACAAAAAGTAATGTTGGGATTGTCAAATTTTTGTTCTCAAGGGGACTGGTAGGGCCCTGGTCACCCCCACCTAAAAAAAGAAAAAAAAAATTATTTAGACCTCAACAAAATTTTAAGTATTTGCAATATATTTAAGACGTCTAGGTAAATTTCATTAGAACGTTTTTATCTTAAGAAAATAATAAAATTTTGGTATTTCTTAACCGCACTTGAATATTATATTTTAAGTTTTAGACTAAAAAAAGAAAAAACCAGAACAAAAAATATTAAATAGTAACAAATAAATTATAAAAACTATATACGTCAACTAGACTTTTGAAATTGTTCTGTAGTGAAATAATATATATTCAAGAATTTTGTAAAGAGTATATAAGATTCATAATTTGGGCCCCTCAAGTCAATTTTTTTGGTTTTGCTCCTAATGGTAATATCTTATACATCATTCATGTATTATGAAGGAATCAATTGTGTCAATTCACTAATGACATACCAATTATATGTAAATGTAGTATAAACTTTGACGGTCATATGTAAATTTGATATAAACTTTGATGGTCACTTTATTACTCCTTACCAAAATGTCTCTGTAAGTTAATAGTCGGATTTTGTTTGTGTGTGAAAAAAAAAAAAAAATTGATTCAATTAACACACATTAATTGATTAAAAATAATAAGGTCTTCCACTTTAAAGGAGGTTGATCACACACCATTTTAAAAAATAAAAACAAAAATAAAAGGTTCATAATACTGTTTTAATCAAAGTACTATGTCATTACTTACATGATGCTTCGGATAATTTATTTATTTATTTTTTTATTATTATAAAAAATTAGATGATTCTCAATTACTTAATAAATGTAGTTAATGTTATTCCACATGTTCATTTTTTTACCATGTCATTAGTTGGTGCGAGATAATATTTGTGTTTCCTATTTTACCTATTCCTAATCTAGATTTCTTTTGCAGTATGATTGGATTTCTTGTTTAGCATTTTATGTAAGCGTATAAATAGATTACCTCTTATAATAGTTATTCATCAATCTCAATAAAATATATATATATATATATATTTTAATTTTAACAGTTCGAATCTCCATATGCAGCGGTAGAACCAAAGTGATTGCATAAAATAAAATAAAATAAAAAATTTGATACATTACTAATAGAAAGTAATTTTTACATAAGGGGTGTAAAAAAAAATTACTTTATGAAAAAAAAAAACACAAAATCTAACAAGTTTTTTTTTAAAAAAAAAAAAAAAAAAAAAATTCTTTTTCTAAACTTGTGAGCAATATTTAGCAAATAAAAAGTATGTGCAGGTAAGTAGAATGGAGAGAGAGAGAGAGAGAGAGAGAGAGAGAGAGAGAGAGAGAGAGAGAGAGAGAGAGAGAGGACCTGGTAACAAAGGAGGAGATGAAAGAATCAGGGTCATTAGACTTGAAGGCTCTGAGGAAAGACCACATGACGCCAATGAAAGGCCAACCCATATCACCTGGTGGCAGAGAGTACCTCTTCTCACCCAGCTTGGCTTCATACAGCCACCAATTCACACTCCTAAGCAACCACTTCAGACCAGCCACCACCACTCCACCCCCACAAATGCCCACAAACACCACCACCCCCACCACCCAACTCAAACCATACTCCATTCTAAACTCAGATGATTTTTTTACCACCAAGCTGATTTTTCTCAACCCTCTCTGTCTCTTTCCCAAGTCCTATGTAACTCTTATATATATGTCTACATATATACAAATATCTGTGAGAGAATTGGGTTTTGTCTGGAAAAATGTTATAGGATTTAAATTTTTTACCAAATAAATGATTAAATATCTCATATGGATGTGGGGTCTGTAATAGATTTTAAATTTTTTATCAAATAAATGATCAAATGTTTTACATAAATGTGGGGTTTGCAATATGATTAAATGTCTCACATGAGTGTGAGGTAATTATAGATTCCACTTTTATGTAATATATTTGATCATTTATTTAATAAAAAATTTGGTATTCCTAAATTATTTTTTTGTCTGGCTTGGTAAAATAGGATAATCAATATGTAAAATCCAAAAACATTAATTATACCCCTCATCAATGTAAGGTTCTTGTACTTTTAATTGTGAGTTACGTTAGGATTTCTAAATAATCTATTTAATTTTTTATCAAATCTCTTACATAGGTATAGAATCTACACACATATAGGTTTGTGTGAATCTCACCCCATATGAGAGTTTTGATAAAAAATTTGGTAGATTATTTAAGATCTATATCATTTTTCTTTAATTGTACTAATTTTATATTTAATTTTGAGTAAATTTATATACACAGAAACCAAACACAGAATATTATATACACAGAAATTAAACACAGAATGAGACACACCTCTCTCATAAGGAGTGGGTCCCACATATTGTGAGAGGGTTTCGTCCTATTCTATATTTAGTTTCTGTGTTTTATTTTTTTCACGTTGTATCAATATAGTTCAATCTAGTATAAAAATTGATGGAAATCAAAAATAAAATGATTCATTCAAAAGGAAATAGATTATTTCAGAATTTGATAGTTTAACTTTGCTCTTTAATTTCATTCTAATTTTTAAAAAATTGGTATGAATTAGGCTAAATTATACACAATCAGAAAATTTAAGAGTAAAATTAATACAATTATAATTATAAGGACCAATTGACATCATAAATAAATTAAAGAATTAGAGAAATAATTTGAACCACCATCCAAACTTAGTAAAATTAATACAATTGTAATTATAAACACCAATTGACACCAGCAATAAATTATAAGAATTAGAGAAATAATTTGAACCACCATCCAAACTTATTTCAAAAGTAATTAATAATTTCTTCAAATTCCTTTTGAAGATGGATCACATAATCTCAACCTAACGAGCCCTATACCCAACCAAACAAATTGGAGATAAATTATTGGCATCTTTTGAAAAGATAGTTAAAAAGTTATTTTTGGCTTTTAATTTATTTTGGATCACATTGTTTATCTACTTTTTTACACGTTTTTTCAAAAAAAAAAAAAAAAAACTAAAAAACCAATTTTTAACTAACTTCCCAAAATAACCCTAAACCCTAAATGTCATTAACTTATTCGTGTAAAATTCATAATCATGCCATAAATATGTCTCGGGCATTTATTTACAAGTCTCTCTTTATGTACTTATATTTTACTTAATTTAAATTATTTTTTATATATTCTAATAAATCTTATGGATGATATAGTTATCAAAATACACATAATAATAATATTCTCATTAACAATGTAAATGATTCGTGATATAAACATTTACATTGTGAATATAAAATGTTCATATCGTAAAATTTGAATGTTCATATCACCAAATTACTAAATGTTCAAAAAATATTTGTAAGGGTAAAATTACCTGTAAAATACATTAAATATGATAATTAAAATTTTGGAAATCAAATGTTCAAATAATAGGACTTATTGGAATATAAGAATATGTAACATGTTATGGACTAATTAGAACACAAGCAGCTGAAAAATAATTTCCTAATAAATCTTCCATACATTTTTGTTGATTATTTATTTGTTTGGGTTTACTTAAAATTCATATAAAAGAGTTATTAAAGGAAAATTTTAATCAAGTATCTTGTATATGGAATTTATATAATGAAAGGTTTCATTCACTTTCTATTAATGCTAAAAAATTTAAACCATAACAAATGACTATAAAATTTTAAATTGGTATTATGTTAATTACAGATATAAAATCAAATCTCACTAATTATGGTTATAAAATTATGTCTCACCGAGGAGAATTTGTTTGGATTCACTTAAAATTCATACAAATAAATTATTAAAGGAAATTTTTAATCAAATCCCCTATATATGGAATTTATATAATAAAAGCCTTCACTCACTTTCCATTAATGCTAAAAGTTTTAAACCATAATAAATAAATGACCATAAAATTTTAAATTGGTATTACGTTAATTATAGATATAAAATCAAATCTCACTGGGCCTCGTTTGATATGTACTTGTTTTAGTCAAAAAATAAAAAAGTTACTAAAAAACTTAGAACTTATACTAAAAAGTCAAAAATGTCTTTTTGTCTCTACCTTTTGCTCATCTTTTCATAAAAAATTAAAAAGTCGTTCCAAACATACTAATTTTTTTTATCTCATATTTTAACTAAAAAATTAAAAAGTTACTAAAGCAGTCTGTTTCCAAATGATACCTAATTATGGTTATAAAATCATATCTCTCCAAGGAGATTTTTGTTTGGGTTCACTTAAAATTCATACAAATGAATTATTAAAGGAAAATTTTAATAAAATCCCCTATATATGAAATTTTATAATAAATGGTTTCATTCACTTTTTATTAATACTAAAAGCTTTAAACCATAACAAATGACCATAAAATTTTAAATTCGTGTTATGTTAATTACAAATATAAAATTAAATCTCACTAATTATGGTTATAAAATCATATCTCACTAATCTGATTCAACACTTATTAACTAATAATCAATTAAGTCTGTTTGATAATTACAATTAATATTACTTAAAAATTTAAATATCTCTTAAAATATAGATTAAAACTTAAAAAAAAAAAATTAAGGTTATGTTTCGGAATCATGATTTGGAAAAAATAAAAATAAAAAAAGTCAAAACTCATAACTAAACACACAACTCAAAACTCAATTCAAAAACTCTTTTCAAAACTCATAAGTTAACTCTTTTCAAAACTCTATTTAAAGTATTTATTAATTTTTTAAAATATTTTTTTCACAAATTTTTTACTTTTTAGATACATCTAACCAAGGTGCATCTAAAAAAGTAAAAAAAATGTTTAAAATTTAAAAAATATTCACTAAAAACAAAAGAATACGAAACCAAAAAACGCAGTTTTCAAAAAACTTAATTCAGAAAACTCAAACAAAATTATTTTTTATTTTTTTTATTCTTTCGGAAAAATATATATATTTTTTATTTTTGAAGAAATATATTTTTAATTATTTCAAAAAAATATATGTATTTTTTGTTATTTTTTTAATTATTGGCTAAATAATTTGTTATGATTTAGATATATATGGGCAATCCAAAATTTTATAAAATTTTAAAAAATTAAATATTTAAAAAATGAATTATATTTAAAAATAGTTTATTTTTTATAAAAAATATTTAAATTATATATTTTAAAAATAAAATAAAATAAAATATTTAAAATAAAAAATATGAAAATATTTAAAATAAGAATCATATACTGAAAATAAAAAATAATTTTTAATTTTTTTTAAATATTTGTAATATTTACAAAAAATGCAGTGCACAAATGTAGTAAATACAACGCCCATTAAAAAAAAAAATATTTTCTACCCTAGAAAAATAAAATTAAGAAAATTTCTAAATATTAAAAAAAAGAAAACCCAAAACAATTTCAAAATACAACTCAAAACTCATAATCAAACAAGTTTTTTCTTTTCAAAACTTATTTGCAAAAACTTATCTTTCAAAATATAAGTCCACACTCAAATCATAATTCGAAAATTAAACCAAATAGAGTTTTCATCTTTTTACACCGATTTTTTTACCCCTAGTACTTAAGGTTTCAATTTCAAGGCTACATTTTAATTTGAAAAGTTCAAGTTTCTATCATCGTTGATTTTTGGGCATTGTTCATCTTCTCTTCGTGCCTTGATGTAGGGATTTCTTTAATGATTTGCATGTCATTTAGCTTTGTTATGAGTTACTTGGATAAATTAATATTTTGGAAGTTTTGGGTTTAGGTAATACATTTTGTAAGGGGGTTCCTCAAATTTTCCTAAAGTGATCCTATTTGGGGTTGTTGGTAATCTTGTTTGGTGTTGGGAGGCTGAAGAAATGATCTTTAAAAGGAGAAACCCCAATTTTTTTTACTAAACCCTTGAGTTGTGTTCAAGGTTGAAAGTATTATATGTTGTTGGATTTGTCATAAACTTGTGATTTTGACCTACACGGTTATGAATGAGGTTTTGAGGTATATTGAGGCAAGATGATCTTTCAATGTAAATGTTATTGGAAATGGTTAGTTATGCTCTTGATATATATATATATATATATATTGTCTATTTTGGAATATATTGAATATAGATAACTGTTTTGGCTATTGTGGAGGATACCATTGATTGTTATAGAAATAACATGATAACTAGGTTAACTAAAATCAATTCTCTCATGCATTCCATCTATTTAATTGTTGCATACTTATACATTTGAAAATGTTAAAAAGTATTATCTTGGAAAAAAATGGGTGAATACCGTGGCAAATCTGATTAAAGGGTGTGGTTGTGGTTAATTAAGATGTCTTTTGTGTCCTTGATGAAAGACCAAAAATTCGCGCGGTTAGAATGCCGTACTTCTGGTTAGTTGTCGATGAAGTGGCTTTTGGTAGTGCTTTTATAGCCTGCTTGCAGACATGTACCTAGAAATTCCAAGTGTGTATATTTATTGTCCTGTTTTCTATTTTGTAGCAACGATACATTCATCGTGGTTTGAACTCTGGCATACCATTATTTAAAAAAAAGAAAGAAAAATGCATGTTTTATAATGGCATTTCATATGCATTCACCATTAACAAACATCATACATGTCATTAAACTTATTTCTATTGTGTTTTAGCTCACCCTATGTGGAAAATAACTATCAGGTACTGATGGTATGCCTTCGTCAAGGGGATAACTTGGGAGGACACTCATGTTTGTTTTGTAAATATGTTTTGTACAAGTCTAGAGCTTTTCTTGTATTGGGTTACGGCCCACTTTTGTTGTAACCAAGCAACATCTTGGAAACCTAGAGCCTTTAAGGCATAAACTTGTATTTATTTACTATTATCCTTAGGATATATGAATGTATTAATGTATGTGATGTCTTCTGTAATATTGTAACTAGATCGATGAATGAATGATAGTTCCGGAAATCTTTTCGATATTAAATAATTGCGATTTGTAATCTTTCACATGTATGTTCGAGAGTTACAATGAAAATCGAATATCATTATTATTTGGGGCGTTACATTACTGCTGATAATGTCCCAGGCCATTCTCTTCTTGTGGCTTCTATGGTGCGCTTAGGCTATCTCTCAGTCTGGTATAAGAAATGTATGTCCAGCACTGTTTACTGTCTTGATAAACTCCTGAGACAATTTGGTATGGATCAAGGTGTTCCTGGCAGTCCTCCTCCTATTTAAGACTATCATCAGAGTTTTCTACGATTCCCCAAGACCACACTGTTGTGCTTGTGGAAGGCCTTCCTTTCGTGGAACTTCTGTCGCTTGGAAGGGGGGTTCATTTACTTCCAACAATAGATTATTTTAGCGATGCAATTTGAACTCTTTTTTTTATCATTTCTACAATAGTGATCCTATTATCTCACCAATTGAGAGTATTGCTCAAAGAGACTTGTCTCTTTGCACATCTTTTTTTCTGTGGTTGTCAGTCCAGTTTGTTTTGTCACTTCAAGCTCTTGATCCCATCAGTTCTAGATGAGCATCATTCGCCCAGGGCCGTGGCAACGTATCCCCTTCCAGTTCATACCCCTATTCTTGGTGCAACGGCCCGTATAACCTTCTTGTTAGTTAGAGCCCATTCCAGAGGCTCACGTCTCTCCTTCTCAAAAAAGACCGTGCATGGTACTTCAAAATTTTTGTTTCCAGTACTTTGTCATATTATACTCTTTTCAGTTTTCCCTTTCTTTAACACTTTTTCCTGCTCTTTTAGAACCTTCTCATGTCCTTCAGTGACAATATCTCAAAAATGCCTCCTTCAAGCCCCTAGGGTCCTTTAACACCTCACTTATGACTCTGAAGCTGAAGGCTCTATTGACACACTACCTTCTAGGCATAAGGCTCACAGACTAATTCTTTCAAAATTTGAGGATGAATCCGCAGAGGAAGACCTTGTTATGAAGGAAGAAGCGAATGATGACTCCCTCGCTGTTATTGATAATGATGATGACGATGACCCTCTCAAAGATGTCGAGGGCCAGACAGAAGATAAGGAGCCTACCGATGTAATTCTTGATACCATTGTGCTAGATTCACCCTATAACGGTTTCCGATTTAGACCTGACCTTTTTCATGTTCTTAGATCCAAAATTCCATATCTTTAACTGTTGTTTATAACCTCGTACTATTATTGCTAGTTGAGTTTGGTTGTTTGGGAGTTATTGTTGTGCTTGAAACAGGTTGGAAGTTAGTTTTTCAAAGAGTTATTGTCTAGTTTTCTTCTTGTTCGCTCAAGCAGTGTTATGTTCACTCAAGCGGTTTTTGAGATCTCCCAGTATCTTTGTTGGTATGCAAAACTTCTAGAAGTAGGGTGATCTTTGCTCAAGCGGTCTTCTACAATTTGCAAAACTTCTAGGAGGGGGTCATTGTCCGCTCGAGCGATGTCACTTATTATGTCTATCACTCAAGCGGTGTTTTGGTCGCTTGAGTAGTCTATGCGTATATCAGATCCGGGAAAAAGGAAAATTTTATCACTTTTTTCACTTTCTCTCTCTCTCTCTCTCTCTAAAACATTCCAAACCCTAATTTCTTTACTTTCTCTCTCTAGTTATTGCCAAACCTCAAATACACTCTCACCCATTGATTTCTTCACCATAGCTCATTAGAGAAAAATGTAGAGCTCGTCTAAAGTTTTATTCTAAATAGAGAGAATCTTGTTTTCCGCTCCATCAAATGTTTTACCCTTGCTATTTTCCTCTTTTACTCTTGAGGTAGTAATTTCTTCAACCTTTGGTATAATTCTTAGCCTAGTTATTTGCTCATTGAAAGGGTTTAGTGATTTGAGAATTTTAGGTTAAACCTAGGGTTTGATTTTGAAATGTAAAAGAAGGGTTTTCAAATGGGTTCTTGAGAAAGGTTGTGGAGATGCGTTTATTATTGAGTTATGTTGAAATGTTGAAATCTCTTCTTTGGAAGTGTTTTTTGAAGCAAAAGGTGTGTGATTTGAAAATCATGAATGTTTGATTTATGAAAGAAAAATGAATGATGTTGGGTTATTGAAAGGATGAAATGAATGTATCCGTTGATGATGGGGGTGAAGTTGGATATGCAATATCTCTCATATTTTGAAAATGATGAGATTATATCTTTTCTTGGAAATTATCTGTTGAGTTGAAATATCTGTTCTGGGCTATCGGTGGAGGATAGCTTTGATTGTTGTAGAAATTGCATGAAGATTAGGTGAATTGAAACTAATTACTCATGCATTTTGCATTGAGCATTATTCCATACTTAAGCATTGAAAATATATTGTTTTGAGAAAAATGGGTGAATACCTTAGTGAATTTGGTTAGGGGTGTGGTTATGGTTATTATGTTAGCCTGTGTGTCCTTGGTGAAAGTCCAGAAACCCGTGCGGTTAGGTGCCGATCCTTTCGGTTAGTACTGGTAAAAAAGTTTTGGTAGTACTTATACAGCCTACTGGCAGATACGTACCTAGAGATTCCAGTATTTTGTATCCACTGCCCTGTTTTATGATATAAAACGATAATTTTCATGAATTGATATATAATCTTAGCATTGAATTGTTTTGAGATGGAAATGTGAAACGTTTGACAAATGACATGCATATGCATTCAACTTATGACTTTGTTAAGATTTATACATTGTGTTAAAGTATCTCTACTGGGCTTTAGTTCACTCTATGGGAAAGCAACTTTCAGGTACTAATGATATGCCTTTACCAATGACATAACTTAGGAGGACTTGGAGCTAAGAGCTTCTTTTGTTTTTTTGATATAATTATTTTTTGTACAAGCCATGGGCTTTATATGTATTAAGTTGAACTCATTGTTGTTGTACCCAAGCATTAACTTGGAAAGATGTAGCCATTAGGACATAAAATTATTTTTCCAAAATTTTCTCTTCTCAAGACTTTGTGAAACAAAATTTTTCCAATTTTTTTTTTCCCTCTCTTTCAAACAACAAAATGAGGTTGTATTTATAGACTTCCAAAACACCCAAAACACATGGCTAGCCATGTGGTATTTCCAAAAACTCATGGCTTTCCATGTGGTATGAGAGCCAAATTTTCAAAACTGCTAAATTTTCCGAAAAAGAAAAAATTCAGAAAAATATTTTTAAATAGGTCTAAAACAATTTAGCCAAAATGGGTGTAAGGTTGGAATTAAAGATTAAATCTTATTTGTCTACTGAGAAATTCATAAAATAACATGTGCCAATTTTCATTATTAGGTGTTCGGAAGAAAGCGCCAAAGTCTTTGGGTTGGTACCAATATACTAGACCTAGACCGTACCTCAATACGAAATAGGGCGATGGTTTTCAACTGAGTAAAAGAGAAAGGGGTCTTAACTAATATACAAGACCTAGACTGTACATCAATATGAAATAGGGTGATAGTTTCAACTGGGTAAAGGATGAAATGGGTCTTAACCAACAAGCGAGACCCAGACCGTACCTCAATACGAAATAGGGGATGGTTTTTAACTAGGTAAAAGAGAAAAGTTGTAGCCAAAAAGTTTGAAGTGATGTGAATGGATTGTAACCATGCATAATAAATGTAATAGACAATGCAAGTGTGATGGTGAATGCAAAACACAAAGGGACAATATGAGACATGCAATATGCAATGATGAATGCACAACAGATGAATACAGAAATTGATTTTTTTTTCTTTTTTTTTTTAATTTTTATTTTGCTGTTTGATTTTTTTTTTTCAAACTTATATACATATCACATACAAATAATATACAAAATACGTACCACGTACATATACATACACATACAAAATATATACGTACAAACTATATACATATACGAAGACATACATATACAGACATATACGGACATACAGATACATACGTATACACAGTTACATATACAAACGGATACATACACACATACATATACATATATGGTATACATATATATAGATTATATACATATCACTCTCTCTTCCCTGTTTTCTCTCTCTCTGCCTCATTCGTTTTCATCAAGCGTCGCGTCTAGCGCGCAATTTCAACAATCACGGCACCTAATTGATAGTAGTTGGACTGGCCTCGTTTGTCAAAGATTGCCTCGGCAATCTCTCTTCTCTTGGCCTCTTCTTCTTCTCCATTCTCTTCTTAAACTGCGGTCTGCAAGAGAGCAGAGCAGAAAGCTACAAACTCTCTCTGCCGTTACTCTGTAAATTTTCTCTTTGGAAGTATTACTCTCCTCTGACATGGCCTCTTCTTGCTGTCCTCTCACTCTCTTCTCTGACCTTAACAATTCCCCAATCGAGATTGTTGAGGCCAACACCTCTAAGCCTGGACAGAGTGCCCCTGCCCTTACCTATGTTCTTAGTTTTCCTGCACTGTCAGTTGAGCAACTAATAACATCGCAGTCTGATATCGATGTCAACCACTTCACATTGAAGTCTTGTGTAGAGACGGTGACTGCGGTCTCCAATTTGTCCCGCCAACTGTAGGGTATGACGAGTGAAGTACATTGGTTAAACGCCCAATTCGCTCTACTCCAGTGTATGTACAAGGATGCTCGAGAAGACATCAGCAATTTGAAGAAGCAAAATAAAGAGCTGAAACGACAGGCGACCTCTGTGGCCTGATTCAGGGCATCTTGGTGTTCTTCATTTGACGAACGATGGGGAGTAATCTGTTTTGAAAGCTCTGCTAATGCTGAAGTAGAGTCTTCACGGGCTTCCTCCAAGTAAAGATGCGGTGAGGAATATGACGGTAGAGTCGAGTGCCAAAGTAGTCTGCAAATGAAGTCGGTTTGTAATCTTCACCGCCGGGCTGCTGCCAGAATCTGAGAAAAAGTCTCTCTTTCTCTCTGTTTTTTGTATTTTCAATTTTTCTTTTGTTTTTTTTCTTTTTATTTATTTTTGTTTGTTTTGCTTAAGAAAGAGCACCAATGCTTCAGATGATTTCTCTTTTCTTTTTTTTTTTTGAAATTTTCTTATTTTGAAAGCTGTAATCAGAGGACTTCACCATGAATATTCAGTAAAATGAGTTTCTGTTTGTTTGCACATCATAGCATGAATGACACAACACTTGAGCATGAAAACATTTTGTTTAAACTTGAATCTGATAATGATTGAAATGAGTTTTGAATTGGACATTGAGCCCTCAATTGACCAGAAATAAAAAAATGACTCATTGAGAAAAAAATAAAGCAAAAACAACCTAAACAGATTAACACTTGTTGGAATAGAAAGGACACAAAACTTTAATGTGGGCACGATTCTAAACACCGCATGCACAACAATTACGGGTGTGGTTTAGAATATCGCGGACATGACAAATGCGGGCGAGGTTTAGAATATCACAGGCATGATGTCGAAAAACAAGATTCAAAACAAAAACCACCGCCGATCAACTGCTTGGACAACTAGCCGACTGAAAGGTTCTGTTACATTATCAGAGACAACGATTGTGCACTTTCTGGTGAGTGATTGACAATGCAAATGGAGACTTTTAGGAATACAGAAGAAAGACAGAAAACCTGACTCGACTATGCTCCTAGCTCATCACTTTGACCTTTTCTTTTGGTTTTCTAATAAAAAGATTTTGATAAACAAGAGAGTTAAATAGCATGCTTGTTCCACTCTCTGTTTTGAATCATGTAAGTCAAGCTGTGAGTACTGAAATTTTTTCTTTTCTGGGTCCAATAAATGGTCTGGATTTTGCAAAAATGGAATAATTTTTGAGAAAATTAGTCGACTTCATCAAAAATCATCAAAAGCTATTTTCACAAATGGCCACTACTTGATCAACATGAAATCAATTCTTGAGATGCACAACCTCAAAATTAGATAACTCGAGCATGATGCATCACCTGATCTATCTTGCAACCGAGCCTTTTATGAAGAAGAGATAGGACAATCAAATTGAATGAAGCTAATCCAATTGAACATGGATAGGATAACCAAGTTGAATAATGGTAAAATAATCGAACGTGGATAAGACAAGCAAGTTGAAAGTAGTTAGGGTCGAACCTTAGGATGAAACTGCCTGTGTATCCCAAAGATAGGAATCAGGCTGCATGTAGTTCTTGTGGTAAGGCTCACTCGGGTATTAACACTCTCTTTTTGTGCTCTAACTTTTGACAAAGCCGCCCTTCCGGGTTTTTGACCTTGCGAGCTTTACTTCAGTTTTTTCATTTTTTATTTTTCCTTTTCTTTCTTTCCTTTTTTTTTTCCTACTCTAACTTTTGTTTGGGTCGCTCTTTTGGGTTTTCGACCCAACAAACCTCTTAAAGGTAGTACCTTTGTAGCTTGTCCATGTTGATTGGTTGCGAGATCTCTAGGCCATCTAAATCTACGAGAATGACTGCTCCTTTTGGCTAGATAGACTTGATGATGTAGGAACTCATCCAATTGGTTGTGAATTTTCCCTTAGGGTCATGGATATGAACTTGATTGTCCTTTAGCATTAAATCTTCTTCTTTTGAATTTTGGGAGTTGGCTTTCTTGACGGTCTCCATTGGCTTGAGAAACAACCCAATTTGAATCTCTGATCACATCCACCCTTATTGCCCCTAGTTCTAAGGTTGTTTCCAATTCAGTTATGCAAGCTTAATACTCTGCTTGATTATTAGACACTCAGAATCAAAGTTTAAAGCTTGCGGGGTCAGGCCATATTTTGAGAGGGATCATATGTTGTACAATCTCAGGATCAATTCTAGGCATGTCTTCGTAGGACCACACACAAGCATTTTTTGAAATCTTTTAATAAAGCGACTAATTGCTCGTGTTCTTCTGAAGATAGTGTGGAACCAATCTAGACCAAGCAAGGATCCTTCTTAATATGTACATTAACTAAAATAATCTCATCCATTAAGGGCTTAGCACACCTCTCTTCCTCTCAGTCGATCAAGATTTTCAAATCCCGAGGAATTCCTTCCTCTTTGTTTTTATCAAAGTTTTGGAAAACGTTTTGAACATTTTTGGTCAATGCAATGAACTAAAGACACAGAGAAGTAGGCAGAATCTACAACACTTTTATTCAAAAGAAACTTTGACTTAGTGATGACAATAAACTCAAACAAAATGACAAAGAAGACCTAGACAGGACAGAGATGTCTAGGTTAGCACTCTTGAAATCAATATATTCTGACTGGCTAGACTGACTTAAGTCTAACTCTAACTCTATAAACTCGATGGAATCAGACTCGGACTCAATATCTGATTCAGAACTTGAAATGAAACCTTTCTTGAATTGCCAATTTAAGTGTGGGCCATCCATCGCGTTCAAAATAAAGCTTGTGCAATCAACAGGTGGTCATTCCCTGATCATAGAAATGGTCTGATATCTCACAAATTCTATGGATTCATGCTGGTAGACTTCATGGGATATCAGATTTTTCTGAAGCTATGGTGCCACAATAACTTAGCAAAAAGAAAACCAAAAACTAAAACCCCCAACCAGAATTCTGGCAGCACTTCTGCTCAATTCGCACAACTGATCATTGTATGCCCCCCCGAAAAACTGAACTCAGCCTCACAAATTGATACGCCTGAACCACTAATCTGAATTTGAAAATCTCTATACAGATTTCCAAATTTTCATACATAGCACATAGTAGGAAAGAGAACAAACATCTCTATGGAGGGAGAGGGTAGGGTTACCCTGTCCTAACTTTGAAATGATCTAGAGTTTCACTATTCAAAAAAGTAGTATCATGTATCCTAGAAATGGAGAGCATCATGTCCTAAGTTGGGAAGGTGCTATAACTCACTATATATACAAGGTTAGTTCTATCCTAGGAGTTGATGTCAAGGTGACGTCACTATAGACACCCCATTTTTGACCGACCTTAAGACTCAGACGTCACCAACTGAGCGCTCGGTGATGTTGCATATTGTGCTCATTCTGAGGTTGTGGAGTCTTAGCTGCGAGCCTTGCCTCCAGACTTCGGGGCTCTTTTGTGCTTTGCCTCTGTTTGCGAACCAGGTCCTGCTTTCTCTTCTTTCTCTTCCCGAAGGGAGGGAGAGGTCTCGTAGACCATCTCTCAGCGGCCGTAGGCTACGTTTCGTGGTTGTCAGCCATTTTTCCCGTTTGGAGCCCAGTTTTCGGTTTTCGGAGCCGTCAGCCGTGTGCCTCGGTTTGGGACCGCTAAACTACTTTCGTTTGCTCCAGTTTTTGGGACACACCTTATTTCCTCCCTTTAGAGGGACACTGTGGCCCGGGAGACCACCTTCGTGGTCATACACCACTTCTGGTGCCTAACAGCCTGTTTTCGGGACCTCGGACTGCGCGTTTTGGCCCCCGAACCCTCGTTTTGCATCCGTCTTGGTCCATTTTTGGTAGGGACCCTATTTTCATTGTTAGGGAGGTAGTAGTATGGTGGGAGGCCACCTTTTTTCCTTGGAAACCAGTTTTCTCTTTTTCTCCCTCCTAAAGCCGATTTTTCTTATAGAAAGCTGGTTTTTCTCACTTTTGAGCCACAATTTTTGGCTTTTCATACCACCATTGTGTTGTGCTCATCTGGGAGGCCACCAATATGGGTAGGCCGACCAGTAATTCTTCTTGACCCTTTTGAACCTTGCTAAAAAGCTGGTTTTTCTTTCTCCTGGGTCACATTTTCTGGTTTTTCACCATACAAACTTATTTGGGAGACGACCTTTCTGGGGTGGCCGGCCAGCATTTCTCCTTGAACCTTTTGACCCCTGGTTGGCCGACCAGGGAGAGTGGCCGGCCGGCCACTTGAACTGGTCGGCCAGCTTTCTGCTTTTTGCTCTTTTTGAGTGCAATATAGCTGTGCCTACTATGAAGCACTTAACCCTTCCTCCGGGGTTTTGACCCTCTTTTTGGTCTTTTTAAGTTGGTTTTGACCCTTTTGCTTAGCTTCTTAGAGAAGCTTGACTCTTTTTTCAAGCTTCTTGAGGAAGCTTGACCTTTTTGGTCTAGCTTCCTCAAGAAGCTTAACCCCTTTGGTTAAGCTTCTTCGAGAAGCTTTGACCCTCTCTTAAGGCTTCTCCAAAAAGCCTTGGCCTTTTTCCTCTATAAAACCAACACTGCCCCTCAATTTGCAAGGGTTATAAAATTTAGCCAAGGGATATACACTCCTCCCTCCATAGCCTTCTTCTTCAAAGCTCCAAATCCTAATATTCTTGCACCATTTTCACTACACCTCATAGTCTACCACCTCCACCATCCATCCAAGAATTTTGGAGCTGATTTTCAGAGGTTGAAGAACTCCTTTCTTGGTCCAGAGCTTGCTGCCTTGCTGTGCTACAAGGGTAAGTCCTCATTTCTCCATTTTTTGCATTATTTTGCTTCATACTTTAGCTCTATTTGCTAGCATTTTTGGGCTTCAACATAAACTGTAAAGTGTTTTATTTTGAGCTCCTCTTGAAGTTTGATTGAGGACACTTTTCTGTGTGAGGTCACCTACCTCCTTGTATGCTTCATCTCTCTTTTAGGCCTTATTTTGCATGATGACTTAGCCTTACTTACAAGCATTTTTGAGATTTTTCATAAACTATAAAAAGTCTTGTTTTGATCTTCTAAATATGTTTGTTTAAGCACTCTTTTCTTTTTGAGGTTATCTTCCCCCTTCCATGCTTCATTTCCTCATGTTTTGAGCCTTGTATTTGAGCATTTGCTTTGGCCTTGGTTTGGCCTTTTAGCCACTGAAATCCAGTGGACTTTTAGTGGCTTAGATATGCTTTTGAGCTTCAAAATCAGAGAGGGGTGACCCTCTCACCCCTTGTTCTTTTTACTAGCATTGTTGGCCTCCCAAAGGGGCTCCATCTTGTATGCTTTGAAGTCTTATTTCAGGCCCTATTTTGTGAGTTTTGAGGTCTGCCTTAGCTCATTCTGGAGCCCCTTTAGCCATATTTTATGTCTATGATGCATGTGTAGAACAATCCCATTCAAGGCCTTTCAAAGGGACCTTTCATTGCATGCTTCCTAGACCAATTTCAGGCTCTTTTTGGTGGGTTTTAGGGCTTTCATAACTCATTTTCAGAGGTGGTTTTTCCCTTTTGTTTGTCTATCATGTATGTGTAGAACAACCCCTTGCATGGCTTTCCAAAGGGGCTCATCATTCTTGCATGCGTTGACTGAGTTTCAGTGGTTATTTGGGCATATTTTGACATGAAATACTTCTATTTTTGGTTGGTTGGGTGAGCCCTCATATGATTCATATAGTTGTAGAACAACTCATGGTTCACTAGCTTTCTTTGCATGCTTTGTTGGACCTTGATTTTAGCACATTTTGGCCATATCTTAAACTAATAGTGTGCTTATTTTGGATTGCCCTAGCTCTGTTTTTGGGTCTTGTGGTTGAATGATGTTAGTTTTGCATGCTTGTAGTTCAAGGTCCATGCTTAGCTTTGAGTTTTGAGATCCATTCCATGCATATAATGGGGTATTTTCATGCCTTGGGGTCATTTTTCATCAAATTCCAGAGCCTATGTTAATGCCATGTTGCCATGTTTTCATCTCTTTAAATGCATTTGAGAGTCGGGCTTGTATGCCTCATTTACCGACCATTGAATGAGCTCCATTCCGTTGCATTCCGAGCCATCATTTTAGGTCATTTCTCCACTGTTTCAGACTTGCCTAGGGTTTGTTTGGGGTTGGTTTTGCCATTGGTGCATTGCTTTGGGTACCTCTAGAGTAACGCACTTCACTAGTTTCGGTACCCGAGCCCCCTAGCTTGCATTGTGTGCTATATTTGCATGTTTCGGGACCATATTTCATGCTGTTTCAGAGTTGTAATTTATGCTATTCCATGCCATCTTTCATCCCTTGCCATGCTTTTGTAGAGTGGCATTCCATGCCGTAGGTTCGGTCCTTGGTATTCGTGCATGTGTGCACACATTTCTGTTGTCTCATTTTAATCTAATGGCCACTGATGTGAGTGTGGCTGAGGTCCACCCATGTTGGTGTAAGTCCATCATGCATTGTGTATGCCATTTCTGTCCATAGCATTGTGTATGCTGAGTTGCATGTTAGAGCATTGTGTATGCCATGTTACATCGAGCATTGTTTATGCCATTTCATAGCATTACGTATGTTAGGTTGTATGTTAGTCGCATTGTGTATGACATCTCATTTGCATCGTGTTTGGGATAGGAGTTAGCCCAAGCACGGGAAATGAGGGACGTTTCGTACTCCGAGTGATAGAACGTGTCTCAATTCCCGATCGTCGATACTCCGGATTACCCATGATGGAGTTTGGGTCTTGTTGTGTTTATACGTGCATTCATTTCACATCGAGGTGTGCAATTCGCCCCCTCGGCCATCATGCATCGAGATGCGTGATTGGTGGCAAGAGGATCGAGGACTACTCTCCTTGAAGAGTAGTCATGCATACATATGTGAAAATACTTTGCCATGCCCCTTTCTTGCTCTCTGTCGCAGCAAATTAGAAATCAACAGCCTTCTGGAGCTTCGCACAACATTCTGGGATTAAGTGTAAACAGAGGTGAATCGGGTCATCGCAATGGATTTCCGCACCAAGCAGCTCAAGCATGTATCTTTCATCATTCGGAACAGAGCCGAGGCGGTCCATAGCTTGCATGCTAATTTACTTGCTTTCGTAGTTAAACTGTTAATTAATTAGGGTTTTGTACTTATTCGGATTGTATTATTTATTCGGACCCTCCGAGCGAGGGCACAATTGTAATAAGTGTGCGTGCGTGTGATGTATGTCTTCCAACCCCACGTCTTTCTCCCTTTTATTTACCCGCTTATGATGGTTAGATTAGGGCATGTTTCAATTAGCATACTTATGCGTGCATGTTTGCATCATTCATCTGTTTTGCATGCACCGAGCTCGGCGCATCATACTAACTGCATTTGTATCTCAATTCTGAGTTGAATACTTGTTAGCTGTACCATTTCATCATATGCCATCTGCGGACACCCCATTTTTGACCGTCCTCAAGACTTGGACGTCACCATTGGAACACTTGGTGATTACCCTTGTTTGTATTCATCTTGAGTTCCCGGAGGTCTCGGTTGCGCGCCTTGCCTCAGGATCCCTAGACTCGACCGTGTTGTGTCTGGTTTTGCACCAAACAATTTTGTTTTGCCTTGGAGGGGCAGGGAATGCCTTGTGAGGCATCCCCACACATCACCGGCCATGGCTTGAGGCCACCGGCCAGTGATTTTATGCCATCGGCAATGTATATTGCCGGTCGGCACTCTTTGTTGCCGGTCGGCCATTTATTTTGTCAAAATGGCAATTTTGAATGGCCGATCACTGTTCATCTACTTTTAGTAGATATTTTGTGCCAGCTGTGATAGCTGGCACCCACTCTGTTCCCCTCCATACACGTGTATGGAGGGATTTCCCTCTAAGCAAGCTTGTTTGGTAAGCTTTGCAAGAGGGAACTTCTATAAGAGGAGAGCTCTCCTCCTTCTTCTAGGTTGGTGGTTTTAAAAAGAAAAACCAGAGCTTACACATATACATACACACTCTCTCTCTCTCTATATTTCCCTCTCTCTCCTCCCTTGTGTGTGTTTTCTTGGCCTAAAAGTGCATTTTGACCTTACTTTTGCACTAACACACACACCATTACACCTTGGTCCGAGATTGAGAGGCATTAAGGGTTGTTTGTTGAGGTTTTGGACTGATTTTGGTCAGTAGAGGGTGGCTGGACCAACTGTTCTTCAAGGGTTCTTCAAGGGTAATCACTTTACTTTAGTTTCCCCAATCTTGCATTGGCTTTTGACCTATCTTGCTTTCTGTTTTAGACTTTGTGTATAACTGAAAAAAGCTTTGTATTTTCATGCTTAAGACATCTCATTGAGGTCATTTTGGCATTGGGGGTCGAACTCCCCCTCTTAGGCCTCTTTTGGCCTATTTTGGTGCCTTTTCTTTAAGCCTTGTTGACTTTGTTGTATTGCTCTTTTCACCACTGAAATCTAGTGGATTTTCAGTGGTGAAGAAGATGGTTTGAGGTCTTGCATAGGGGAGGGACACCCCTCTCCCCTTTGTCTCTCTTTTATCCTTGTTTTTGGCTTAAAGGGCAACATGCATGCTTGACTGATTTTGGCCCTATTTCAGAGGTTTTTAGGTGTCTTTTGGTCATAATATATCTCTATCTTTGGTAAGGTTTGTGGTCTTTTGCATACATAATACCCTTGTTTTGTATCCCTCCCTTTTGCATAGAAATGCATCTTCTATTTAGGCTTCCATGCTTGCATGATTTAGCTTAGCTTGTTGAAGCTTTCGGTCATGATTTGTCATGCATAAGGTCCGTTGGCCACTGTTTTGGTCATGTTTGACATGCTTGATGTAGTTGCTTTGCATTTTGGCTTGTAAGCCTTGAGTATTTTGGCTTCTAGCATGCTTAACTTAGACTATCCTCATGATTTGGCATTATTTAAGATCATATTTCAGTCCATGTAAGGTGGTCTTATATTGTCATTTGTGCCCCTTCCCATGCTTTAAGGTGTTGTAGTTTTGTGCCTTGAAATGGGCATTGTGCATGCTTGTATGTTTAAGACATTTTGGGGCTGCCATATCAGCGGGTTTTTGGGTGTATTTTGCTGCATTGAACATCTGTTTTTGGTCGCTTAGTCCATGCCATGAGTGGTCATGATGGTTGTAGTAGAATGCCCCTTGTTTGTGCCTTAGCTTTGGGCCCCTTTGGCTTGCATGTTGGCATGAGTGCTTGTTCACCATTTTGGACACTTTTTGGTCACTGTTTTGGGGTGGACTGAGGTCTGCCCTTCATGGTTTAGCACCACCATTGCATGATCATGTTGCATTGTTTTGGTCCTCATGCTTACATTGTATCATACTTGCATGTTGGCATGGCATTTATCTAGCTGCATCTCATATACATTGTACCATACTTGGCACATTTAGAATGCACTAACTTAGTTTGCATGTTTAGGTTGCATTACATTTGGCATGTTTTGTATTTTAACCTCATGTTGTGCATTTGAGCCAAGTTTGTATATATGCATTGCATTGCTTGGTTTGGGGTGTCAAACCGGGCATGGGGATTGAGGAGTGTTTGTACTTCAAGTGACAAAACACGCCTCAACCCTCGGTCGCCAATCCCCTTGACTCCAACATGATAGGGTGTTGGTATTCATGTGTTTTGTTTGCATGCATTTTACATTGAATTGCAACCTCGGCCTCTTAGGCCATCATGCATCAAAAATGCACAATTAATGGCCCGAAGGTCGAGGGTCACGCTACCTTGAGTCTCTTGCATGATTGGGAGTGTGACCAAGCTCACATTTGCTCAAAATTCCATACCATGTACTGCTTTGCCCTCTGCTGCTGTCAACTGTAGTTCCCAGCAGGAATTTGTGGCTAATTGGCAGTGTTTAGTGCCGATCGGCAAAGAATATGTGGCCGATAGACTTGAAAGCAGCCGATGGAAATTTCCCATGGCCGGTGGTTATTTCCCTTAGCCGATGGTGTTCTAGAGTGTGCAGAGAACATATTCGAAGACTTTGGCAATTTTCAGAGGAGCAGGGCAGCATTAACAGAGGCAGCAGTGGCATGGTACGGGTTTCCGGGCAAGATGGATCGAGCATGCATCATTCGCGTATCCCGAGGCAGGGCTGCGACCATTTCTATTCTGCATTTAATTTGTTAAATTAGAGGGTCTGTAATAATTAATTAGCTAGGATAGGTAATTCATTATTCGGATTGTATTATTCTTTTGGTCCCTCCGAGCGAGGGCAAATTTGTAATAAGTGTGGGTGCGTGTGTGCATGTCTTCCAATCCCACGTCTTTCTTCCCTTTTATTTACCTGCTTATGATGGTAGACTAGGGCATATTTAAATTAGCATAACAGCATGACAGCATG
This sequence comes from Camellia sinensis, assembly GCF_055761805.1. NCBI lineage: Eukaryota > Viridiplantae > Streptophyta > Magnoliopsida > Ericales > Theaceae > Camellia > Camellia sinensis. The sequence goes on from NC_138965.1 coordinate 94,487,023, forward strand.
TTTGCATTCATTCATCTGTTTCGCATGCACCGGGCTCGGCGCATCATACTAACTGCATCGTATTTTCAATCCCAAATTGAGTACATGTTATTTGCAGTATTTCACATGCCATGTTTAGGATAGCTGAGCCTGTTTGGATTGCATCTTTGCATGTGTTGCATTAGCCATTTCAAAACATGAACTAGGATCATGCATGTGATTACTAACTGGTTTCTGTTTTAGCTTGGAGTACTAGGTGAGCTTTTATGCTTTAGCATATCGCATGCGTGTGAGTGTTGTCATAATTGCATGTTTACCATGAGGCTAGCTGCTTATGTGATATAACTGCTTGAATGCCTATGGATGAAGGTCGAATTGCTTAAATTGGGATAATGCATTAAAAACCGTGAGTTTAAAGCCCACTAGATAGTGGCAAAATCATCTTTTCCAAAGCCTACTTGAGGGTGGCAAAACCTGCATTTTAGCCTACTTACGAGTAGCAAACCATTTTCAAAACAAACATGAAATGTTTTGTTCCAATTAAGGCGATTTGGTCTATACTTGTTTGCTGTGCGCATAACATAGTAATTCTAGGCTAATAACTGGGGTAAGAACACATAATGCTTTCAAAACAAGATATCATGGTTAGTAGAGGCCGATCTTTGATCGGGCAAGAGGGGGTGCTCATAGCTGACCTTCCCCAATCGTACCCTAGCTCCCGAGCCGAGGAAACTTTGGTGATGACGGGCACGTGGCCTTTGGCACCGAGTCAGGGTTTCCTAAATTCCCCCATAAAAAATATTTAGGTGGCGACTCTGTATCTGGCAAAGCAGTCCATGTTTGGCACTTCTTTTCAAAAATCTGTTTCTCAAAACGATTTGCCAGATTTGGACTCTTTGGTTCAGATTAAGAACCGTGACACAAAATCGGGTCCGAACTGTAGCGGGGTCCCTCGCGGACGTTGTTACACCATCTTAGAATAGCCGAGCCTATTGTAGCTGCATTTTTGCATGTGTTGCATTAGGCATTTCTGTATAGTTAAGGTCATGCATTGATTTCTAACTAGTTTCTGTTTTGGCTTGGAGTACTCGGTAAGTGTTTATGATTTAGCATCCCCACATGTGTGTGAGTGACTGCCATGATAGCCTGCTTACCATGAGGCTAATTGCTTATGTGATATAACCTGCCTGAATGCCTGTGGGTGAAGGTTGGGTTATTTGGATTGGAACAATTCATCAATTATGAGTTTTAAGCCCACTTGAGAGTGGCAAATCTTCATTTTTTCTAAGCCCAGCTGAGGGTGGCAAATCCACATTTTAGCATACTTGCGAGTAGCAAACCGTTTTCAAAACAAACATGAGATGTTTCGTTCCAATTCAGGCGACCCAGTCTATACTTGTATGTTGTGCGCATCACGTAGTAAATCTAGGCTAATAACCGGAATAAGAATGCATAATGTTTTCAAAACTTGATATCATGGTTAGTAGAGGCCGATCTTTGATCGGGTGAGCAGGGGTGCTCACGAAGTGACCTTCCGCAATCGTACCCAAGTTCCCGAGCTGAAGCAACTTTGGTGATGACGGACACGTGGCCTTAGGCAACGAGTCAGGGTTTCCTAAATTTCCCAAAATAAAATATTTAGGTGGCGACTCTGTATCTGGCAAAGTAGTCCATGTTTGGCACTTCTTTCAAAAGAATCTGTTTTCAAAAATGATTTGCCGGATTTGGACTCTTTGATGATTCATCGGTCTTGCATTGCACTCTACGAGATTAGATACAGGACCGTGACTTTGAGTCCTGAACTATAGTGAGCCCAATGAACAAAATCTGGGAGGGGGGGGGGGGATTCCCTCCCGGGACGTTCGGGGACGTCTACAGTTTCTAGCGACTCTGCTGGGGATTTAGAGAACTTGACTGGAACTCTTGATATCTGGTTTTGACTACGCTGATGTGTTTCTTTGCATTGCATTTGCATTGGTGCGCCTAGGACACCGTGTTTGTCGTATGCTATTCCTGAATGGTTTGCCGGAGGCTCGCTTCGAGAAGTGTGCCATAAGGCTGACCGGTTGCGGGCTCTGCCACGACGGGAACACAAACCCCGGTTTTACCGGGGCACCCTTTTTGACCATTCGACCTAGTGCATATTCGGAATCCATAGTGACCGTTCCAAACTAGGACAGGTTGCTTACCCGTTTATAGGTTGTTTGAAACCGCTGTGTGCGTAGTGAAACCCTAGCTCCTGACAAAATAGGACAGGGAAACCTTACCCCAACATAGGGATGTTTTGGCTCTCACTTGTTTGTTATGTGCTTTTAGAGTGCGTCTCTATACGAATGCATGTATCAGTTTACAAGTTTGGGCATCAGGCCTGCGGGCACCAGTTCAGTATTTTCAGAATTAGTTATCTGCGGGTATCAGATTTAGCTTCGGGGAAAGTGATTTGGGAATAATGATCAGTCTTTGAGAACGGTGTATCAATTGCATGTTAATTATACCTGACTGTGCGTTGTGTTTATTTACGCTGTTATGCTGTCCGTTTGTCTGCTCGTTTATTTCCTTATCATTGCTTTATTTATCTTTTTGCTAGGGTAGTTTAGCACAATTGCTTCAGACCAAGTAGATATTCCCCAAGCACTCTGGACAAGAGGTCGCCGACTCCATCGATCTGAGGATCTGGTCGACGGACAACCAGTGTATCATTCCCTACACCCGGTTATCAGACGGAGGTCGAGAAGACGCAGTGTATCCGAGCAGAGGTTGCCAGAGCAGTGAATTACCCCATCAGTGGACAGTCGGACTGAGATCTCAATTGTTGCTATAGAGATAGACCTGCCAGTAGTTCAGACAGATCAGGGCAGTATGGCGGTACCGACAGGAGTTGAAGAAATGATACGCCAGATGCAGGAGACCATGAGAGCCATGCAGCAGGACGCTGTTCGCCGGGATGAGTTTGCCAAACAACAAGCCGAGATCATGGCCCAGCAGGCAGAATTAATTGCCAGGTTGCAACAACAAACCGGGGCATCTGCTTCACACCCGGGGAGGCACCAAATCTCCAGGGAGATACGGACATCCCGACGGGGCTGCCTCTGCCCCCGATTCTACCACAGTTATCCAAGGCACCTACGCTTGTCAATCAACCGGACTCTCCTTTTGAGTTCGAGGTAGACCATACAGCATTGAAATTGAGCAAACTCGAGAAGTTGTTCAAGAAATCCCAGGGGGTGAAGTCCATCCTAGACATCGAGGACGGATATACCGATGTGGCTGTGACGCTGCCAGATAGGTTGAAGATGCCACAAATCAACCGCTTTGATGGATTCGGGGATCCCATGGTCCATCTTCGGTTGTTCTCAGATATATTGCGACCGATGGGCCTCACCAGACCACAGAAGCTTTCACTATTCGGCCGGACCTTGTTAGGTGTGGCCGTTATCTGGTATGCAAAATTAGAAGATGATGTTAAGCGGAACTAGGACGAGATGGCTGAGGCTTTCATTGAACAGTACTCCTATAACACTCAGATCGAGATTACAACCCATGATCTTGAGATAACAAGACAGGAGCCTAAGGAGAGCTTTTTGGATTTTGTGGCCCGATGGAGGGCGAAGGCCTCAACGATGACCTTAAGGCCTACATATAAAGATCAAATCCGGATAATTGTACGCAATCTCCAGCCAAAACTGATGTAGAAAATGATTGTCCTCCCTTTCCCTACCTTTTTAGATTTGCACGAGATGGGGGTACAAATAGAGGATGCTATGAAACAAGGTCTGATTGACCAAGATAGAGAGCAACCCCGAAGAACCTTCAACCGCGACAACAACACAGGCACCAGCAATGCCGCAAATGTTAGAGCTTCAGAAGTAAGCATGGTCACCACCATTCCCTCTCCAAGACCCATGGCAGCTACACCTTTCTCCGGCGCGTCTAGAAGCAACACACAAATCACCAAATTCCAACCCAGAGGCCAAAGAACCTTCACGCCTTTATAAATGCCCCTGTCTAAGGCTCTAGGGGTATTAATCAGGAAAGGGCACTTAAAGCCCCTGGAGCCGAGGCCATTGCCAAATTCACTCCTTCTCTCTCATAACCCAACAAAATACTGCGCATATCACCAACAACATGGTCATGACACTGACCAATGTTTCAGATTTCGTCATGAGATTCAAGATCTCGTTGACAAGTAGGTGATTGTGCCTCCAGAAAAACCCAATGTCACAACAAACCCTCTCCCACCGCACAACCAAGCTCCACCTCCCAAAAGAATCAACTTTATCCAGACTGGGGTCGTGTCTTACGAACCCAACATATATATTACCCCAACCCACCTACCCAAGCCGGAGGTGCTCCTTCCTGACTGCATTGACTTGTGCATGTTGGACATCTCTAGAGCCCAGCCCGAACCATTGGTGGTGACTGTTGAAGACAGAACTGGGGAGATTCCAGGGAGAATGGGATTGCCAAGCCAGGATCTGAGGAATCTGGCAGTTTTGCTGAGGAAGTATACAGTAAGAGTGACTACATTCTATCAGTGGGCCAGGTTGGGCCGAACTTCGAACTGTCGGTGGGGGCGGAGCTTTGTATGATTCAGGGGGATGAATCTGGTCAGAGGATAGATGACATGACAGCTGTGGAAGAGGACTTTGCTAACCTCTAATTTTTCAATGAACAAGAGCCAGAGGGCATGGTAGTCAACTGGTCAGATCTTGAGGAGTTAGCAGAGGTCACCGGGTGGCTTGATGACCTGCCAGACGTTGTCGACGAAGCTCAGTTGGAACGGGGCCCGGCTGGGGCAAGAATATCAGTTGTGGCCAGAAGGGTCGGAAATCAGAACGAATTGCCAGAAAGCGCCGGTGCTAAGAATTTCGCTCAAGACTTGGGCATTGTGAATGCGGGAATTGTTGAACAGCCAGCTGTATTGACGCAGTTGGAAAAAGAAAGGTTTGAGGATTCTGAGAGAATCAGGAAAGCTAAGGGCCCTGAGGGGATTGAAAGTGCTGTGTGCATAAGGATAGAGAATGCTGCGAGCGTGTGGACGGAGAGTACTGCGGGTGCAATTATATCGGAGCCAGACAGGTGTTTGTTGGCTGCCGACGGAATGTGGTGGGAGGTCGATGATTTATGTCTTGCCCACACGGATGAGGATTGGGGGAGCAATCAGCCAGATGATACTTGGTATATCGACAAGGTCGATCATATGACCAGGAGCGGGCGGTATTTCAAGCCCTCGCACCTAGACCAGCCAGAGGCATTCGGGAAAGATAAGGAGGCAGAGAAGCAGAAAGAGAAGCAACTCGAAGAAGAGGTCGTACTGAAGCAGTTGAAAAAGATACAGGCAGACATCTCTATCTGGGGACTGCTTATGGCATCGCGAGTGCATTGACAAGTTGTCTTATCGGCCATGGACAAGGCCAAGCTCTCAATAGACACCACGCCCGAACAGCTGGTGGGCTTAGTTTTTCCGGGAGGAGCTACCCCGATGTTGACATTTTCTGACAAAGAATTGCCACCTGAGGGTGCGAACCATAACAAGCCACTCTACATTTCTGTGGAGTGCAGAAACAAATGGATACCCGTGGTGCTTGTCGACACAAGGTCCGCCATCAATGTGTGCCCAGCAAGAACTGCATATGCAATCGGTTTAAAGACCGCAGATTTTGTGCCGACAGCCTAGGTGATTCAGGCATATGACAACACAAGCCGAGAAGTCATGGGAACAGTGAAAATCCAGGCCAAGGTTGGGCTGGGACAGCATGAAATAGACTTCCATGTCTTAGAAGTCCCTGCAACTTTCAATATGCTTTTGGGGCGGCCGTGATTGCATTAAGTGAAGGCAGTTTCTTCTACCTTGTATCAGATGGTGAAATACTCCCATGGAAAGGGAGTAGCCATTGTTTTTGGGAATTCATCGATCCATCCACCGCCGGAAGTATCTACGCCAGTTTTGGAAATTGAGCACGGTATGGAGGATGTGTTCTTATCTGGTTTTACCCTAGATGACACCCGGGTCGTGTAGAACATCTTAGCTGTTAATGAGGGGTTGTATGTCAGTGCTCAATCAGTATACCTCATGAACAAGCTTCAACACATCCTCGGGATGGGATTGGGAAAGAACGGCCGGAAGGGCGTCGTAGCATTGGCCGAGGTGCCACACAACCCACATACCTTTGGCTTGGGTTATCTGCCCACCAAAGAGGATTGGATAAGGAAAGGTAAGGAGATGGTTGGGAGAGCCAGAGCGAAGAAGGCGGGGAAGCCTTTTGACTTAATGCACCGGCCCATTCAGGGTACCCTAAACGGACGCTTCGTCCGGGAGGGGGAGGACTTTCTGTTTTGTGGCTTCCCAGAGCCGTGGCTGAACGCGGAGAGGAAGCGCGTGCCAGGTTTTGAAATTTTCTTTGACCTACAGTTATCCGAGGATGACGTTGTCGAAGAGCAGACAGACCCATTAGCTGAGGTTGAGCAGAGCAAGAAAGTGGAGTCTGAGGACGCCGAAAGTGAGATGGGGGTAGCGCTGGCGTGTTTACTTTCAGATCCTCCGATCGAATAGAAGTGCTTGGAGGATAACTTCTTGGAATGCATGATCGGGAATGGAACGGCTGCGGGCCTACGAGCAAACATTTTGGATGCATCTATCGCACCCTCTCTCATCTGGCAGTATGAAGAGAGATTTTTGTCAAGCAGCACTGGGTCAGGTAGTGAGTCGAAATCTGATTCCACCGAGTCTGTTGAGTTGGAATCAGGTTCTAGCTCGACTGAGTCTGAGTCCGGTATTCCTGGGGATGATAACTCGGATACCACAGTCCTGTCCAGGTCGTCTTTTTCTTTCTCTTTTGAGTCTGTTGTAACCGAAGAATCGGACGATTTGGATGTGCTTAATGAGAATGATGTGGCTGTGGTTTCTGAGTACTTTTCTATGCCCTTGATTTATTGCATTAACTTAGACTTTCAAAATTTAGATGAAAACGACGAGGAAGAAATTCCTCCGGTTTTGCAACGCTTAATTGAACAAGAGCAGTAAAGATTTGTTAAACCCTTAATGGATGAAATCATTACTGTGAATATCGGTACTGAGGAGGACCCGCGGCTGGTCCAGATCGGGTCCACGTTGTCTTCGGAGGAACGTGAGCACTTAGTCGCTTTATTAAAAGATTTCAAAGATGTTTTCGCGTGGTCCTACGAAGACATGCTTGGAATCGATCCTGAGATCATATAGCACCGGATCCCTCTTGACCCCGAGGCCCGACCTGTTAAACAAAAACTCAGAAGGATTCGCCCGTACTGGGCCCTCAAGATTAAGGAAGAAGTCACTAAGCAAATTGACGCAGGTTTCCTACTGATATCCGAATACCCGACTTGGTTGGCCAACATTGTTCCAGTGCCAAAGAAGGATGGCAGGATCCGGGTATGCGTGGATTTCAGGGACTTGAACAGAGCCAGTCCGAAGGACGATTTTCCCTTGCCCCATATTGATGAGTTGCCATATTGATGAGTTGGTGGACTTCACAGCGGGGCATGCTTTGCTTTCGTTCATGGATGGCTTCTCAGGCTATAATCAGATAGTGATGGCACCTGAAGACCGGGAAAAGACTGCATTCACCACCCCGTAGGGGACCTACTACTACAGAGTGATGCCATTTGGGCTAAAGAACGCTGGATCTACATATCAATGGGCCCGACCACAATATTGCATGACATGATCCACAAAGAGGTTGAGGTGTATGTGGACGACATGATTGTCAAGTCCAAAGAAAGAGACGGCCACTACACCGCCTTGCAAAAGTTCTTCAAAGGATCAGAGAATTTCAGTTGCGGCTGAATCCTCAGAAGTGTACGTTCGGTGTTACAGCAGGGAAAATGTTGGGGTTCCTCATTACATAGAGAGGTATCGAAGTCGACCCTTCCAAAATCAAGGCCATCTTAGAAATGCCACCACCAAGGACTGAAAAGGAGGTGCGAGGCTTTCTGGATAAAGTTCAATTCATAAGACAGTTTATCTCAAAATTAACCTTGACTTGTGAACCACTTTTTGGTCTCCTGAAGAAGGGAAAGAAATTCCAGTGGGACGGTCGATGCCAAGTTGCTTTTGAACAAATCAAGGAATATTTATAGAACCCACCCATGTTGTCACCGCCAGAGCCGGGGAGACCGTTGATATTGTACCTTTCAGTAACTAAGACCACAATGGGCTGCATGCTCACGTAGGAATCAGAGGACAAAGTGGAGAAGGCCATCTACTATTTGAGCAAGAAGATGCTAGAGTATGAGACCCGCTACACACCATTGGAGAAGGCTTGCTTAGCCTTGGTATGGGCTACCAGGAAGCTGCGGCACTACCTGTTAGCTCACTCCGTAATGTTGGTTTCACGTCTAGATCCCATCAAATATCTCTTCAAGAAACTGGCACTTACGGGTAGGCTAGCTCGTTGGTTGCTGTTGCTTTTCGAATTCGATCTGAAATATGTGACGCGTAAGTCAGTCAAGGGAAGAGCAGTAGCAGAATTCTTAGCCGATCATCCAGTGGAAGGAGATGAAGCAGTTGATTACTTATTTCCAGATGAGGCCATTTTGCATATCGACGACGAGTTTTGGACGATGTATTTTGACGGAGCGTCCAACCAGTACGGGTATGGGATAGGTGTGTTGCTGATAGCACCCGACAATTCCCGTATCCCTCTGGCCTTCAAACTTCGGTTCAAAGTCTCGAACAACGAAGCAGAATATGAGGCATGCATTGCCGGTCTAGAAGCAGCTCTGGAACTAGGGGCAAAACGGTTGGACGTCATCGGGGACTCGAATCTTGTTGTGTCTTAAGCAAATGTAGACTGGAAAGTCAAAGAAGAAAAGATGATAATGTATCACCAAACCTTGGACCTACTGATTCCTCGGTTTGAGAAGCTAAACTTCACTCATCTACTAAGAGAAAACAATAGGTTCGCAGATTCACTAGCAACTCTATCTTCCATGATAGACATCCCGTTTGGAGTCCGGATGCGTCTAGTCATTATCGACCAGAAATTTGTGTCGGCTTACGAGTCAATTGTTGCTATAGATGAGGTTCAGGATGAGAACCCCTGGTATTACGATGTTTGGAATTTCTTGGAGAAGGAAGCATATCCACCAGGGGTAAATGCCAAAGATAAAAGGGCAATCAAAAGAATGGCCGTTCAGTTCATCATCTGTGGAGGTAAATTGTATAAAAGAGGTCATCTGGGAATGCATAAGCTGTGCGTTGAAACTGAAGAATCAAAACGCCTGATGGAGGCCATCTACGGAGGGGAATGCGGTGCACATATGAACGGGGTAATGCTGGCACGGAAAATCCTCAGACAGGGTTACTACTGGTCCACCATGGAGGAGGATTGTATCGGCTTTGTTCGGTGATGCCACAAATGTCAGATCCATGTAAACCGCATGAACATCCCGCCGTCGAAGCTGTACAATATGACTTTGCCATGGCCATTTTCAGTTTGGGGAATCGATGTGATCGGGGCTGTTACCCCGAAGGGGTCTAATGGGCATGAGTTCATCCTGGTCGCGATAGATTATTTCACGAAGTGGGTTGAGGCCCAATCCTATGCGGTGTTGAAGGCATCACATGTTGCAAAATTCATCAGAAACAACATCATCTGTCGTTATGGGGTCCCAAACGAGGTCATTTCAGATAATGGTTCCCACTTCAAAAAGGAAGTAATTGATTTGTTGGAAAAATACAATGTGGCTTTTCATAAGTCGTCTACGTACCGGCCGCAAACCAATGGAGCGGTCGAGGCCACCAACAAGAATATCAAACACATATTGCAGAAGATGGTGAAACCTACCGGGGTTGGCCAGACAAGCTGCCGTTTGCTCTGTGGGGGTACTGGACTTTAATTAGAACTTCTACTGGGGCGACTCCGTATTCATTAGTTTATGGGATGGAGCCCGTTCTACCTATTGAAATTGAGGTTCCATCTTTGCGAGTGCTGGCTGAGTGTCAGATAGCCGAAGCAGATTGGCAACAGAGCAAATTTGAAGAACTCATGCTTTTTGACGAGCGCAGACTGAAAGCGCTGTACCATGTTCAAGGCTATCAACGCAGAATTGCCAGGGATTTTAACAAGAAAGTTAAGTCCAGGAATCTAAAAGAAGGAGATTTGGTGCTCAAGGACAACTAAGCTCCCATCCACGACCCTAGGGGCAAGTTCAGACCCAATTGGACTGGTCTCTACATCATTAAGTCTATCTGGTTAGGTGGAGCTGTGGTTCTAATGGACCTAGATGGCCTAGAGTTCTCACAACTGATCAACATGGACAAGTTGAAGAAATATTACCCCTAAGAGGCTCGCTAGGCCGAAAACCCGAAAGGGCGACCTAGGCAAAAGCCCGAGCACAAAAAATTTAAAATTATAAAAACTGAGCTCGCAAGGTTAAAAACCCGCAAAGGGCGGCCTTGGCAAAAGTTAGAGCGTAAAAGGAGAGTGAAAATACTCGAGTGAACCTAAGCCTGAACTACGTAAGGCTTGATTCCCATCTTTGGGATACGTAGGCAACTTCATCCTGAAGTTCAGCCATAAACTTTTCCCCGATCAACTTTGTCCATTTGATCATCTCGGCCATCTTTGTCTATTTATCATTCAAGAGTTCGGTTATGATCTCCGGTGCAGTGCTCTTCAGACCAGGGGCAACTTTTCGTTGCTGCGCAGTGCTGAGGTACTATTCAGACTAGGGGCAACTTTCCAGTTGCTAGGATCTGGAGTTGTGCATCTCAGTGACAGATTTCAGGCGTGTCCAGTTCTGATCCATATCGAAAATGGTTTTGAAAAGTTTTAATAAAAGTTGACTTTGTTCAAAATTAATCTTTTTACAACTTAGACCATTTTTGGACCAAGGCGGAAAACTTTCAGTACCCACAACCTTCAATTTCATTGATTTCAATACAGAGTTTTCCTGCTCTTGCATACAAATTGAAGTTGCTTTTTATTACAATAATAAAGGAAACTTGAAAGTACGAATAAAGCAATAAATCTGGGGCATAGCTAAGTCAGGTGTTCCTGCACCCCCTCCCAGAGCTGGTCGAAGCCTCTGATACCAAAGTGGGCCCTTCCTGTGCCTCTTCATTGAGCCAATCCAAGCACTCATCAGACAAAGTGCAACTGAAAGTGGAAGCAGGGGCCAGGAGCTCTCTAGTCCTCCATGCTGTGGCATACCGGGCAAGCTGTGCGCCTCAAACCAGGAATGCAGCAGGATACTCTATCCCCTCTGGCGGGCAAGTCTGATCATGTCCAAATTGGCGCTGGAACCAGAACGGAAAATAGTGTCATGCCAATCAATTGAATCCCAGGTTGACGGGTCATGTTGTAACTCATCGCCGGCAGATTGAGCCAAGGGCAGTGCCAAGCGATGTAGTTTGCAAAAAAATTGCACATCCAGTTGTACCACCACTCCTCATCAAGGGCATCGACCAGGCGTTGTCGAAAAAAGTAGTCGCGAGCTGAGTATGCGGGGCAAGACTCCACAATCTATAACTTGTCCATCAACTACACCTAGGGAGGGATTGAAAAATAAGAGACTAAAGAATAGAGAGATGTATGATGAGAGAAAAGTAAGAAAAGGGCTTTACGAGAAAAACCGAGCTTGAGGGCTGAGTGATGTGAGCAATACATATGTGAGATTGGGTGGGAAACCTTACCTGCAATAGTAGTGGACTCCCCGCAAGCCTAGCTGTCTCCCGGCGATGAAAAGCGTCTAAGCCCATCAATGTCTCAGCCAATGTCATTGTAATGCAGCTCTTGCCCTCCTTCAAACCTTGAGCAACCTCGATCAACTGGACACTGGATCCTCCGAAACCTAAGGCAAGTAAGAAATGAGACAGTAAGCATAGGCAAAGCGCGTGTTGCCGATAGCCCTGCCAATGATGGTCGCCACGGTCACCAGCATTAGAAAACCGACAAACCAAGCTTGGGATGTCCAGCTCCCCATCATGAATCAATGATTGAGCATCATGCAAAGTGAGGCCGCACATTTGTCCTAAGGCTTGGATGTGGCCGAATCGGAGTTGGGGCAAGATTTCCTCGTTGCGTTCGGACTCCATCAAAACTTGGAAATCCTCGAAAGTAGGACACATCTCTTGCCCGCGAAAGCTAAAGACGTGTGTTACCGGATTCCAGAACCTTGCCGCGGCATAGAGGAAAGGAAGGTGCAGCGGAGTACAGCCTAGCATGAATAGTGCGTTCAAGCCGAAGGCCCAGAAGTTCAACTTTTCTGAGCCATCTAGAGAAGCAATCCAAGCTGTGAGATTTTGGGTGAGGAACGCCTCCATTTTGATGCAAAACTAAGATGAAATGAAAGAGCCACGAGGCTGGAGCTTTTAAAGAGGATAAGGCACTGTTCGGGGGACGCGTGTTGAAAATTTGGTGGCTGCCAAGCTAGGTGGTCGGCCGGCCACCTTTTCTGGCAGGCCGACCACCCCTTTCCCCTCCAATGCAAAAATCTGGTCGGCCAGCTCCCTTAGGTGGTCGGCCATAGAGAGGAAGGTGGCTTTGGTCTTGTTCTAGCTTCTATAAGAAAGTTCCTAGCATTTCCATGCATTGGGGGTGTTGAAGGTGCGAGTTTTCCTCTATTTCGGATGCGTTCCGTCACCCAGATCGCCCGAAATGCATTTGTTTATCGAGTTGGTGTTAAATACTGCTTATCGAGTTGTTATTTTTCTTATTGAGTTATTGTTTTGTTTATCGAGTTGTTTAGCTTATCGAGTTATTAAGTTTTGTCGAGTTGACGAGTTGTGTATATCGAGTTGTTACTCTTTGCTTAATCAACATTGTTGTGCCTTGCTTATCAAGTTGTAGGTTTAATCAACATTGTTGTGTCTTGCTTATCGAGTTGTAAACTTGCTAAGGTTCTGTTCTTTCTTAGTAAGTTAAGTTGTTTTGTTTGTTGCGTCGGTTCACTACCTGACTTGGCAATTTTCAAATGCATAATTCCATTCAATCTCATGTTGTGCAAAATGATGTGATGCGATGCAAGAACATAAAATGCAACACTTTTTGAACAAAAGCTGTTTTATTCCATCATGCTTCCTTTGTTACAACATTTTACAAAAAGGGTACAAGTTTTACAGAAAATAAAACTACCTAATAAATGTACAATGTGCTACAACTACTAGTAAAAAAGGCAAGTAAAGCAGGGAACAGCTGCATCAATGCTATCAAGCACAGGAGTAAGAAGCCCTCTTCGTCATCTTCTGCGGAACAGCCTCAGCACTATCATCGTCATCTGAGTTAGAGCTGTCATCCTTAGGATCCTCCTCGGCCTCATCTCCACTACCGGAATCGGAACCGGAACCACCCTCTCTGTTAGCAGATGTCTCAGACTAGGGATGCGCAGGCCCCTCCTCCTCGCTGGACCCCTCCTCTATGGCATGCGCTCTGCGTCCGGCTCATCTGCTAGATGACTCCCCTCTCCCAGCTCCTCGGGAAGGCCCAGATGGCCCGGCCTATGGTCCGGTATGTAGCGGAGGCATCTGAAAAGAAAGAATGCAATACATCAGCCAAAGTATGTATATCAGATGCAGATGCAAGAAAACTATATGAAGTGGGTGCAGGCAGATAAAGTACATGAATGTGGTGTGTGTCAGATGTGCTCTACACATACAATTAATCAATACAGTAAGATGTTCAAGTTCAACATGTCACCAGAAGTATGATAAATGCGAGAAAATTAAAGAGTACCTGAAACCGAGGATGGACAGCTGCGCCTCTCTCCGCAAGACCATGCCCTCGAGCGAGGCCACCAATTCGAGCATCCTGTCCATGTACTCTCTGGGTGGCTGCAAATACAAGCTCAGATCATCAGTGACTGAATGAATGCCTAAGTATCTGAGTGATAAATGAAAAGCAATGGAGCATACTGGTGGTGAGTCAGGGTCACTGACGTATCGGTGATCAGGCATAGGAGGCTCTATCAGAATCGGGTAGGAAGTCCTGTAACGCCATCCCGTCAACTCAGTCAGGATATCTGGCCATCCACCGTGATGATAAGTCAGAGGAATCAGGGGGACCAGCCCAGCCCCACCTCTCGACGTACCGGCTCTGCTAGTAGAAGGAGTACCTGCAGCCCGAGCTCGACTCGAAGATGGTATGTCAACGAACCTCCTCGCGGGAGTACGAACACCTATCAATGGGGGCATCAAGTATGTGTGACGGTAGGTCGCGTACTCTCCCTCCTCCAAATGTAGCAATACATTAGTACCCAGCATGGCACTAGTAACCTCCTGGAGAGTGAGCCTCCCGGTAGTCCGCATATCGACCGGAGGTGCTGAGGGGATATCCTAATGAGGGTAGCCCATCGTCTGGCGCATGAAGCGTTCCCCCAGGAACCAGGCCCTACCAACTGGCCCCTCAAACAGGATCCTGTACCGAGAGGCGGCCTATCCTCCGGCAAGCTGAAATCGGAGGTCCCCACCCAAAGGCACCCATGGTTGCCATGTGATTTGTAGATAACCAATGCATAAGCCGATTAGAAATCGTAGATGTGAAAAATAAATCAAAGATGAAAACATGGAGGACTGAGAGTTCTGAATTACCTCTGTCGGCCGCACTGTGTCGAAAAACTATCGTAGGTAGGGGAGAGTCTCCCGGGTCCACGGCCGGTACTGGCCCTCGAAAACGAGCGAGTAGGGGGTCATGAGGGGCACCTCCACCTCGAGCTCTGGGGCTAGCGTCGGGAAGTACACAAAAATTCATAACTGTGGAAAACAGGGCAAAAGCCATCAGAATACAGAATGCTGAGTGCAGAATGTGAGTACAGAATGTAAAGTGTGTCGGGCGTGCAATGTACAGATAATGAAAAACAGAAATGTAAATCAAGAGGGCAGAAGGTACCTCCCAGGCTCTCCAGTAGCCGCCAACTATGTTCCCCTGTCCGCGGGAGGTCACGCTCATGTAGCAATAGAGGGTAGCCAAGCCGGCGCCACCCCAGTTATACTGACTAACCTGCGAGAGGTCTACCAGGGCACTCAGCAGATATAGCCCAACGATGGTCCCCCTATCGGCGAACAGAGTGGTCCCGAAGAGGAACATCAAAAACCCGCGGGTGTACTGTGCTATCTCCTCGGGAGTCTCAGGCTCCCTCTGTCTGAAATATGAAGAAAACCAGGTGTACCGGACTCGGCCCGAGGATCGGTCGACTGGTGGGCGAGCTCCCAATAGATAAATCCAGGCGGCCTCCCACTCGCCCATGTCCTCATCATAAGGGATCGTCCAGCCTCCCACGTCGAGGCCTGTCAACACAGCAAAGTCGAATGGGGTCATAGTCATGTCCCCGGCTGTTGAGAAATGAAAAGAATTGGTGGTGTCCCACCACCTCTCCACAAGGACGCCCATCAACGTCCTGCGGGCGGGATAGCGAGATATCCCAGTACAGAAGGGCCCGAACCCTGCCTGATCAACCCAATCACGGACAGCCTCTGGGAGCTCTGTATATCACTCTCTCGCAGTAATGGAGCCATATCCCCGTGTAACACGGGAGGACACCTGCATTCACAATGAACACATCTATTTTAGTTTCAGAATGAAATGAATAAGCTGCGTGCAAGTAAAATGCATGAGCTGTGTGCAAATCAAATCAAATACAATGCTGTGAACTGCGTGTTCAGTATGGGCTATGTGTTCAGAATTGAAATGTGTGCTGCGTGTTCACAAACAAATATGAGCTGTGTGTTCAGATTTCAGAAATAGTGTGTGCTGCGTGTTCACCATCAAATATGGGCTGCGTGTTCAAAAATTCAAAGTTTGGGCTGCGTGTTCAACTTTCAACAAATGTGTGCTGCGTGTTCACAAACAAAGTTTGGGCTGAGTGTTCAACTTTCAACAAATATGAGTTGTGTGTTCAGATTTCAGAAATAGTGTGTGTTGCGTGTTCACCATCAAATATGGGCTGCGTGTTCAGAAATTCAAAGTTTGGGCTGCGTGTTCAACTTTCAACAAATGTGTACTGCGTGTTCACAAACAAAGTTTGGGCTAAGTGTTCAACTTTCAACAAATTTGGGCTGTGTGTTCAGATTTCAGAAATAGTGTGTGCTGCGTGTTCAACATCAAATATGAGCTGCGTGTTCAAAAATTCAAAGTTTGGGCTGCGTGTTCACCTTTCAACAAATGTGTACTGTGTGTTCACAGAAAAAGTTTGGGCTGCGTGTTTGACTCTCAACAAGTGTGTGCTGTGTGTTCACAATCAAGATATGGGTTGCGTGTTCAGAAATTCAAAGTTTGGGTTGCGTGTTCAACTTTCAACAAATGTGTGCTGCGTGTTCACAAACAAAGTTTGGGTTGCGTGTTCAACTCTCAACAAGTGTGTGCTGTGTGTTCACAATCAAGATATGGGCTGCGTGTTCAGAAATTCAAAGTTTTGGGCTGTGTGTTCAACTTTCAACAAATGTGTGCTGCGTGTTCACAATCAAATATGGGCTGCGTGTTCAGAAATTCAAAGTTTTGGGCTGCGTGTTCAACTTTCAACAAATGTGTGCTGCGTGTTCATAATCAAATATGGGCTGTGTGTTCAGAATTGAAATGTGTGCTGCGTGTTCACAAACAAATATGAGCTGTGTGTTCAGATTTCAGAGATAGTGTGTGTTGCGTTTTCACCATCAAATATGAGCTGCGTGTTCAGAAATTCAAGTGATTGAGCTGTATGTTCAAGATGCAAACAGAGTACTGTGTTATAGACTAAGCATTCAGAACAAGCTGTGTACTAGAATGAGCAGAAGTATGGCATATGTGTTTAGAGCGAGCAAGTAAGCATGCGTAGCATAAAATGCACAAAAAATACAGAATTAAGGCAGGAAATGTAAAAAAGTGAAGTACATACCTCCCGTGCCTGATAGGAGAGATGGGACTCCGACTCTCGCAATAGCAAATCCACGGGGGCTCGATCGTCGAAGTCCGTAAAATGATAGAAAACTGCCCGTGGGAGGATGTATGTCAAGGGGTCGTACCTCTCGGGAATGAAGGGGCGAATCCTCGGCGGCAAAGACATGATATCTGGATCGCCTCCAGCACCTGGAGAACCTCCGTCATGGGGAAAATGACCCGCCATCTCAAGAAATCTGCAAAAAGGAGCAAAAATGAGCAAAATGAGCCAAAATTGGAAAAAGTCAACAATAGTCAACTCCCGAGAAAATCTTCCAAATGTTGAGACAAACTTACCTCAAGTGGTGAAAATGAGAAAAGAAGCTCCGAAATCAAAATTTAATCGGTTCAAAGTGAAGAGAACTGAAAGTTTTCGCGAAACAACTTTGCGTGGGGCGTTGGAAAACGCGTATAGAGCATAAATCTGAGAGGGAAAATGCTCTAGGAAGGAGGAGAAGGTGATTTCGAATCTGAAGTTGTGAGGAATAAAGCTTTGGCCGAATGTATTTAAAGAAATGAGTGTGAAAGGACAAAATTGCCTCGGATTTGGGCTAGGTGGTCGGCCGGCCACATTTGCTGGTAGGCCGACCACCCCCTGCACTCAAACCTGGCCGGTGGCCTCCAGTGAACTCCAAACCTGGTCGGTGGCCTCCAGCGAACTCCAAACCTGGTCGGTGGTGTTCCCAAGATGGTCTCCAAGGTCTCTGCAAATTTTGGTAGTGATCGGAGTCCCCGGTACTTGAGAAAGTACAAGAAAAGTGCACTTTTTCGTCGCGAAATCCCTCCGCGGGAGCTTCAACTCCAACTTTCGATGCGCGTTTCATCGTCACTCGTCAAGAGCAAAATGTATCCTTTTTGAGCACGTTGTGACCCTTCCAGGAGGTAAACCGGAGGTCGCGATTGAGTCGCACTCGTCAAAACTTGCATTTCTTTGCTCGTTGTTTCGTGTCAAACATGCATTCGAGTTTGCACTTATCCTGCATTGTTATGCACGTCACTTACATTCTCATGCATACCACTTGCATTGTTGTGCACGTTTCATGGGTATTGTCATATCCTCACACTTAGCTTGCGTTGATACGCGCGTGTCTCTCACATTGCGATGCACTTTCCCATCGGCACCCTGTTTGTCTACGTTCGATATAGCGTTGAACATGTGTTGCTAACTATGTTGTGCTTGTAAAGTTTTCCTCTTTTGTAGGCACGATATTGTACGTACAGTTCATTTGAAGCTGGTGCAACAAGACGAATCGCGCAGGTATTGTATCTTCTCCGTGTGAGACATGGCGAGAATTGAATAATTCTCCGCATTCTTAAACTGCATGAAATGTAGTTGTTGCTTTGCATTCTTGCTTAAAACTGTTGCGTGTGCGCTTCATTACAGCTTGCTGCTTTGCATGATCATGAGTTACGTCCGGCTTTGTGCATATCATTTTGCATCTTGCCCCCTGCCTACGGGCATGCCTGCGGGCACATCTTTGTTATCTTGCTTGTTTGTCTAAGTCTTCGGCCTTGTCAAAAATGGGTCGTCTCTGGGCTTTAACATTCACTCCCGTCAATTACGACTTTCGAGTTCTGTCAAAGAGGGGCAACTGTAGACACCCTATTTTTGACCGACCTTACGACTCAGACGTCACCAACTGAGCGCTCGGTGATGCTGCATATTGTGCTCGTTTTGAGGTTGCGGAGTCTCAGCTGCGAGCCTTGCCTCTGGACTTTGGGGCTCCTTTGTGCTTTGCCTCGGTTTGCGAACTAGGTCCTGCTTTCTCTGTTTTCTCTTCCCGAAGGGAGGGAGAGGTCTCGTAGACCATCTCTCAGCGGCTGTAGGCTACGTTTCGTGGTTGTTAGTCATTTTTCCCGTTTGGAGCTCAGTTTTCGGTTTTCAGAGCCGTCGGCCGTGTGCCTCGGTTTGGGACCACTTAACTACTTCTGTTTTCTCTGGTTTTTGGCACAGCCATTATTTCCTCCTTTTAGAGGGATACTGTGGCCCGGGAGGCCACCTTCGTGGTCATACGCCACTTCCGGTGCCTAACAGCCTATTTTCGGGGCCTCAGACTGCGCGTTTTGGCCCCTGAACCCTCGTTTTGCATCCGTCTTGGTCCATTTTTGGTAGGAACCCTATTTTCATTGTTAGAGAGGTGGTAGTATGGTGGGAGGCCACCTTTTCTCCTTGGAAACCAGTTTTTTCTTTTTCTCTCTCCTAAAGCCGGTTTTTCTGACAGAAAGCTGGTTTTTCTCACTTTTGAGCCACAATTTCTGGCTTTTCATACTACCATTGTGTTTTGCTCATCTGGGAGGCCACCAATATGGGTAGGCTGACCAGTAATTCTTCTTGACCCTTTTGAACGTTGCTAAAAAGCTAATTTTTCTCTTTCCTGGATCATATTTTCTGGTTTTCCACCATACAACTGTGTTGCACTCATCTAGGAGACCACCTTTCTGGGGTGGCTGGCCAGCATTTCTCCTTGAACCTTTTGACCCATGGTCGGCCGGCCACTTGAACTAGTCGGCCAGCTTTTTGCTTTTTGCTCTTTTTGAGTGCAACACAGCTGTGCCAGCTGTGAAGCACTTAACCCTTCCTCCGGGGTTTTGATCCTCTTTTTGGTCTTTTTAAGTTGGTTTTGACCCTTTTGCTTAGTTTTTTAGAGAATCTTGACTCTTTTGTCAAGCTTCTTGAGGAAGCTTGACCCTTTTGGTCTAGCTTTTGTCAAGAAGCTTGACCCCTTTGGTTAAGCTTCTTTGAGAAGCTTTGACCCTCTCTGAAGGCTTCTCCAAGAAGCCTTGGCCTTCTTCCTCTATAAAACTAACACTCCCCCTCTATTTGCAAGGGTTAGAAAATTTAGCCAAGGGATATACACTCCTCCCTCCATAGCCTTCTTCTTCAAAGTTCCAAACCCTAATATTCTTGCACCATTTGCACTACACCTCATAGTCTACCACCTCCACCATCCATCCAAGCATTTTGGAGTTGATTTTCAGAGGTTGAAGAACTCCTTTCTTGGTCCAGAGCTTGCTGCCTTGCTGTGCTACAAGGGTAAGTCCTCATTTCTCCATTTTTTTGCATTATTTTGCTTCATACTTTAGCTCTATTTGCTAGCATTTTTGGGCTTCGACAAAAACTGTAAAGTGTCTTTTTTTGAGCTCCTCTTGAAGTTTGATTAAGGACACTTCTGTATGAGGTCACCTACCTCCTTGTACGCTTCATCTCTCTTTTAGGCCTTATTTTGCATGATGTCTTAGCCTTACTTACAAGCATTTTTTAGATTTTTCATAAACTATAAAAATTCTTTTTTTGATCTTCTAAACATGTTTGTTTGAGGACTCTTTTCTTTTTGAGGTCATCTTCCCCCTTTCATGCTTCATTTCCTCATGTTTTGAGCCTTGTATTTGAGCATTTGCTTTGGCCTTGGTTTGGCCTTTTAGCCATTGAAATCCAGTGGATTTTCAATGGCTTAGATATGCTTTTGAGCTTCAAAATTAGAGAGGGGTGACCTTCTCACCCCTTGTTCTCTTTACTAGCATTGTTGGCCTCCCAAAGGGGCTCCATCTTGCATGCTTTGAAGTCTTATTTCAGGCCCTATTTTGTGAGTTTTGAGGTCTTCCTTAGATCTGTCCAGAGCCTCTTTGGCCATATTTTATTTCTATGATGCATGTGTAGAACAATCCCATTCAAGGCCTTTCAAAGGGACCTTTCATTGCATGCTTCCTAGACCAATTTCAGGCTCTTTTTGGTGGGTTTTAGGGCTGTCATAACTTATTTCCAGAGGTGGTTTTTCCCTTTTGTTTGTCTATCATGTATGTGTAGAACAACCCCTTGCATGGCTTTTCAAAGGGGCTCATCATTCACATGCGTTGACTGAGTTTCAGTGGTTATTTGGGCATATTTTGGCATGAACTACTTCTTTTTTTGGCTGGTTGGGTGAGCCCTCATATGATTCATATAGTTGTAGAACAACTCATGGTTCACTAGCTTTCTTTGCATGCTTTGTTGGACCTTGATTTTAGCACATTTTGGCCATGTCTTAAACTGATAATGTGCTTATTTTGGACTGCCCTAGCTCTGTTTTTGGGTCTTGTGGTTGAATGATGTTAGTTTTGCATGCTTGTAGTTCAAGGTCCATGCTTAGCTTTGAGTTTTGAGATCCATTCCATGCATATACTGAGGTATTTTCATGCCTTGGGGTCATTTTTCATCAAATTCCAGAGCCTATGTTAATGCCATGTTGCCATGTTTTCATCTTTTTAAATGCGTTTGGGAGTCGGGCTTGTATGCCTCATTTACCGACCATTGAATGAGCTCCATTCCGTTGCATTCCGAGCTATCATTTTAGGCCATTTCCCCACTATTTCAGACCTGCCTAGGGTCTTTTTAGGGTTGGTTTTTCCATTGGTGCATTGCTTTGGATACCTCTAGAGTAACGCACTTCACTAGTTTCGGTACCTGGGCCCCCTAGCTTGCATTGTGTGCCATATTTGCATGTTTCGGGACCATATTTCATGCTCTTTCAGAGCTATAATTTATGCTATTCCATGCCATCTTTTATCCCTTGCCATGCTTTGGTAGAGTGGCATTCAATGCCTTAGGTTCGGTCCTTAGTATTCGTGCATGTGTGCACACATTTCGGTTGTCTCATTTTCATCTAATGGCCACTGATGTGAGTGTGGCTGAGGTCCACTCATGTTGGTGTAAGTCCATCGTGCATTGTGTATGCCATTTCGGTCCATAGCATTGTGTATGCTGAGTTGCATGTTAGAGCATTGTGTATGCCATGTTACATCGAGCATTGTTTATGCCATTTCATAGCATTGCGTATGCTAGGTTGTATGCTAGTCGCATTGTGTATGCCATCTCATTTGCATCGTGTTTGGGATGGGAGTTAGCCCAAGCACAGGAAACGAGGGACGTTTCGTACTCCGAGTGACGGAACGTGTCTCAATTCCCAGTCGCCGACACTTTGGATTACCCATGATGGAGTTTGGGTCTTGTTGTGTTTATACGTGCATTCATTTCACATCGAGTCATGCAATTCTCTCCCTCGGCCATCATGCATCGAGATGCGTGATTGGTGGCACGAGGATCGAGGACTACTCTCCATGAAGAGTAGTCATGCATACATATGTGAAAATACTTTGCCATGCCCCTTTCTTGCTATCTGTCGCAGCAAATCAGAAATCAACAGCCTTCTGGAGCTTCGCACAACATTCCGGGATTAAGTGTAAACAGAGGCGAATCGGGGCATCGCAATGGATTTCCGCGCCAAGCAACTCAAGCATGCATCTTTCATCATTCGGAATAGAGTCGAGGCGGTCCATAGCTTGCATGCTAATTTACTTGCTATCCTATTTAAACTGTTAATTAATTAGGTTTTGTACTTATTCAGACTGTAATTATTTTTCGGACTGTATTATTTATTCGGACCCTCCGAGCGATGGCACAATTGTAATAAGTGTGCGTGCGTGTGATGTATGTCTTCCAACCCCACGTCTTTTTCCATTTTATTTACCCGCTTATGATGGTTAGATTAGGGTATGTTTCAATTAGCATACTTATGCGTGCATGTTTGCATCATTCATCTGTTTTGCATGCACCGGGCTCGGCGCATCATACTAACTGCATTTGTATCTCAATTCCGAGTTGAATACTTGTTAGCTGTAGCATTTCATCATATGCCATCTTAGAATAGCCGAGCCTATTATAGTTGCATTTTTGCATGTGTTGCATTAGGCATTTCTGTATAGTTAGGATCATGCATTGATTTCTAACTAGTTTCTGTTTTGGCTTGGAGTACTCAGTAAGTGTTTATGCTTTAGCATCTCCGCATGTGTGTGAGTGACTGCCATGATAGCATGCTTACAATTAGGCTAATTGCTTATGTGATATAACTTGCCTGAATGCCTGTGGGTGAAGGTTAGGTTATTTGGATTGGAACAATTCATCAATTGTGAGTTTTAAGCCCACTTGAGAGTGGCAAATCATCATTTGTTCTAAGCCCACCTGAGGGGGGCAAATCCACATTTTAGCTTACTTGCGAGTAGCAAACCGTTTTCAAAACAAACATGAGATGTTTCGTTCCAATTCAGGCGACCCAGTCTATACTTGTATGCTGTGCGCATCATGTAGTAAATCTAGGCTAATAATCGGAATAAGAATGCATAATGTTTTCTAAACTTGATATCATGGTTAGTAGAGGCCGATCTTTGATCGGGCGAGCGAGGGTGCTCACGAAGTGACCTTCCCCAATCATACCCAAGTTCCCGTGCCGATGCAACTTTGGTGATGACGGACACGTGGACTTAGGCAACGAGTCAGGGTTTCTTAAATTTTCCAAAATAAAATATTTAGGTGGCGACTCTGTATCTGGCAAAGCAGTCCATGTTTGGCACTTCTTTCAAAAAAATCTGTTTTCAAAAACGATTTGCCGGATTTGGATTCTTTGATGATTCATCGGTCTTGCATTGTACTCTACGAGATTAGATACAGGACCGTGACTTTGAGTCCTGAACTGTAGTGAGCCCAATGAACAAAACGGGGGAGGGGGGGGGATTCCCTCCCGGGACGTTCGGGGACGTCTACTGTCACTAAAGAGCCCTTTAATTAATAACTAGTTAAGATCCCAGGAAATCAAAAGAGTCAATATAGCCTCTCTTTGAGGTCCGATAACCTTAGATAGTGGAGCTACCTTTTTGACAGATCTTAAAAAGTATTAACACAAGGTCTCAAAAGTAATGCAGAGATGGTATAGTGTCACAAAAAGCTTGCCTGTGCTCCCAATAATATCTGGGCAACATAGGGGCTTTAAGTGTACCAATCAAATACATGCAATGCAATGAACATATAATTGAAAATAAAAATTATATCATGGAATTCAAGTCAAGGTTTCTTAATATCCCCAACAAAGTGGCTAGAAACTGTAACACCGCTCGAGGGGTATCCGTGCGTGTTAAATAGTTTGGACCCTCAATTTCTTCGATCTAGTCTCATGAGTACAATGTGAAACGTAGATGAGAGTTCGATTTGACAACTTTATAGAAAATCCATTTTATTGCAAAAACATTTGCCTGAAATAGACTGCGTCATCAAATCTTAGAGTCGCCACCAAATATTTTAGAAAAATTAGAAAACCTGTGACTTGTACCAAGGCCATTGTTCGTCGTAATCAAGGATGCTTGGTCGGAACCTTATATATGAGGGGGGAAGGTCATTAATTGAGCACTCCCACTCACTCAATCAAAGATTGGCCTCTACTAAACCATTGATCTGAATTTTATTTACTTTATATGTTCATATTCTGATTTATTTAGTAACTCCTAAAATTTGCTATGTGAAGCAAACAAATATAGACTATGTCGTTCAATTTGCAACATTTTGATTTCATTATTTTGAAAGAGTTTGAATAATGTTCAACCTAACAAAAATTGAGCTGACAAACACAAAATCAATATTATTCCAAACTAAACAACATAACCTCCATCCATTGGCATTCATATAGATATATCAAATAAGCAAATAGCCACATAGTAGGATACTAAACACAGTAAGAAAAGCACATAGAAGCGAGATGCTAAAGTATAAAAACTCACATATTTACTGGCATCCCGCGAACAACTACAAAACAAAGTTAGCAAAATATGCATGATCCTATGTACAAAATCCTAAAATAATTCACTCATGAGATGCAACTAAAGATTCGGCTTTTAATATATGACATGTGAATCATCTCAAGAACATGAGGTAACGCGTATAATGACATAAAAATTTATTAAACCCACAGATATAAATGAGCTGAATCTAGATCCATGAAATATAGATGCTGAACATGGATACAATGAAAAGGAAAATATGATGCTATGTACATATATGGGAATTGAGTAAATAAAAAGGATAGAAAGAAATAGGGTTGGAAGACATATATAAAAAGGGATAGAAATAAGCGGGGGTTGAGAATTATTACAACACTGAATTATTACAAAATCAAATAAAAAGACGTGGGATTAGAAGATTATTACAACATGAACCGAAACTAACAAAGCATACGAATAAGATAAAAAAATAAAAGATAAAATGGTTACTATTCATTCACCAGTTACTGTTCATCCGACAGGGCACTATTCATCGCTTGAGAATACCATTCACTGCTTGAGAATACTATTCACCACCGGAGATTATTATTCACCACTGGCCACTATTTATTCGGCGGGGTTACATTTTTAACAAATTAGGTGGTTTGACCTACCATTTAAAGTAGTAAATTTTAATAGTTTATTTAGGTAGTGTGGTACTGACCATTCAAAATGGTAAATTACAACAGTTTATGTACAACAGTAAATATCACATATTTAAAACAATAAAAAAATACAATAAAATAAATAAAAAGATTTCAAAAATTCACCTTTGGAGGAAATGGTGGATTTTCTGATTTGTGAAATTTTCTTGTTTACACCCTCACGGTTATAGAGTATGCTTTAGAATCTTAGTAAGAAGTTTTGAGTTTTAGCTTTAGTGGAATTTTGGGTAGTGTATATCAGTGGAATATTAGTGAAAGGTAAGAGGTTTATATCTCACTTTGTATTTTCTCTCAATTTTGACAAAATAACTTTCTTTTGATCAAAACTAAGACCTCCCTCCTCATAGCTTTAATAGTCTTTTATATATAGGCCAAGAGATAAGACTCCTTCATTTTTTGAAGAGTAAATTTTGAAAAGCCAACACCCCTTCCTTTATTGAAGAGCCAATTTTGAAAAGCCAACATCCCTTTATTTTTTAAAAAGCCAATTTTGAAGAGCTAAAACCCATTTTTTGAAGAATCAATTTTGAAGAGCCAAGACCCATTTCTGTTTTTTGAAGAGCCAATTTTTCCAAAATTGCTAAATTTTCCAGATAAGAAAAATGCTAAAAAAGATTTTTGAATAGGTCTAAATACTTTGGCCAAAACGGGTATAAGGTTGGAATTAAAGCTTAAATTTGACTTTTCAGCTGAAAAATTCATAAAATAGCATCTTCCAATTTTCATCATCTAGTGATCAAAAGAAAGCGCCTAAATATTAAGGCCGGTCAAAATGGGGTGTTTACAGGCGTCGATGGACCTAGGTGTGAAGACGAGATACAATAGCAGAGGCTTCCCTGGTTGTGGCACGATCATGGTGAGCGGAGAAGCAAGTGTTCTCTTTACTGCCCCAAAAGCTTGATTGTGTTTTGGTAACCACTCGAACTTATGATTTAATTTTAGCAATACCCTGAAAGGAGAAGTGATTTCAGCGAGAGTCGGAATGAATCTTCTCAACTAAAATACTTTGCCTAGTAATTTCTTTAAGGTCTTTTGGGAGTAAGGCGGGGGCATTTCCATGATTAATCTTATTTTATCTCTGTTTGGCTTTATCCCTTGCTGATGAACTAAGAAGCCGAGGTATTTTCCCGTTATAACTCTAAATGCAAAATTGAGAGGATTCATCTTCAGACAGAACTTTCAATAGTGCTGAAAGACATTTTATAAATCAATGAGGTGTCTATTGGCCTCGACAGACTTCACTACTAAGTCATCTAGATAAGCCTCTACTTCACGATGCAACATGTCATGAAACACTGCAGTCATTGCTTACTAGTTAGTTGCCCCTACATTCTTCAAACCGAAAGAGCATCATTGTATAAGAAAAATTTCCAAAGGGTGTTCTGAAAACTGTATTCTCAGCATCTTTCTTAGCCATCTTGATTTGATTGTAACCGCTAAACCCATCCATAAAAGAAAACATTTGGTGTCCCGTCGTAGGGCCAACGAGGGTATCTACGTGAGGCAGAGGGAACTCATCCTTTGGGTGACTCTGTTTAGATTGTAAAAATCGATGCAAATTCTTATCTGGCCATTCTTTTTCTTTACAGGCACAATGTTTGCTAGCCATATGGGGTACTGTATGGGCTCGATGAACTTGGCTTTCTATAACTTCTCTACTTTTTCTTTGATTTTTACTTCAAGATTAGGATGATACTTCCTAGCATGCTGCTTCACTAGCTTAGAGCTAGTAAATGTGTTACGGTAATGAGTGATAAGAGATGGGTCAAGGCCTGGCATTTCATCACATGTCCAAGCGAAAACATTGCTATAACACTTCAAGAGAGCTATTAGTCCCACCTTAGTCCCAGGAGCCATCGTGTTGTTGATCAACATAGGTCTACTCTATTTTGGTGAGTCATTGAGGTTGACCTTGCTAATTACTTGTTGTTGTGGCTTAGGCTTATCTTGCATGTATTCCTCGGACGCCTCAGGTACCTTAACCGTTCCTTCGTCTCTAGTGTCCCCACACTATGAAGTCTGGCTCCCAACATTGTCTCAAATAATAGACTGTTTTGCTACCCTTGCAGACTTTAACAATTTCAGGTGAAGGGCTAGACGACTTGCCACTCCTCTTATGTCTACTACTTGTGGGTTCTGCCTCCTCATCTCGAATGTCCTCCCACCTCAGCAACTTTATCCAAATGAATTTACCAATCTTAGGGGCTTCTTCAGTCAACAGTTTAGTGAAAAATACTGTGGCAGAGTAATGTGCCTCTTTTACTTTGAACAAATTTTCTAAGGCATGTATAGTCACAGTACTTTTCTTACCTAGCCTTGCTTTTACGCATTGGTCATAACTTGATGGAATAACCCCATAACAATGCATCCAGGCCCTACCTAGTATCATATGGTAGTTTGTTTCCGCCTCAAATAGATAGAACTTTATTGCAGCACGGATTTCTCCACTGCTAAATCTACTCCGATGTGCCCTTTAGTAACTTTTTTCTCCCCACCAAAACCTGTCACAGTGATGGGTTGACAGACCAAGCCTCACCAACAGGGGGCGCATCCATCCATGGATGCCACATGATCTGAAAAAGGGCAGTATAATGATCAGTATATCATAGGATGAAGAATCAGAACATGCATAATATAGGAAAGAAGGTGAAACTCACATGGTTGTAGAAGATGGTGTCAAGCAGTTGTCGGTACTCAGTAACTATAGAAAGAAAAGGGAGATGTTGTCAATCCTTGTGGGTCCTCTGGTACCAGATAGCACAGGAAAAGACGTTTGGGGAGACGCCTCGTACTCCAGGACCCACCTGGAAAAAGCAATCAAAAAACCACATCTGCAAGAAGGCATGAAGAACAAATAAATCAGATAAACGTATAATAGATAGATGGTGCAAAATGACAAATAAGTAGTGAAAGAAAGAAGACAAAAAGTAATGTACCTTCACAGATACCAGTATCCGCCTAACCCAGTACCCCGATTACGCGAGACAACACTCGTATAATCGTACATGGTCGACAGAGCAGTGCCACCCTAGTCAAAGTCCCCAATTTGGTCCATGTCCATCATGGAAGCCAATAGACGAAGATGGACCCTGTTATACGTATTCGCGAATGAAATGCTCTTGATTAGGTATAACAAGAAGCCCCTGGTAAATGGAAGATTTAGATAAGAGAAATAAGGTGATAGTGTCGAAAGCGGGTATAGAACCACTGGTATGGAACTAGTCCACCCTCATAAGATGGATCAGTGCCTAGGAAATGCACCAGACCGTCAAGTCGGTATGCAAGATTGGTCAATCAGCACAAATAGGTTGCCGATTGGAAGACTCTACAGCATCGTGAAGTCCTCTGGTGTTAGGGTCATCTCACTGGAGCTAGGAAAATGGAATGTGTCTGTGGTGTCCCAACATCTCTCCATAAAGGACCACCAACAGGCCATGACCGACCTGAGTGTTTCCTAGGGATGCGCACAAGGATCCGAGACCATATCCATCTACTAGAGTCCTAATGGTCATCGACAGAGTTTGATATCGCTTGGTTACACCAGATGTGGAGCCAAAACCACGGATGAGACAAGAACGCTCCTGCAAAAAGAAGGTGGAAATGAGTTAAACCAATGGAAAAAAATAGTGTAAAAACGATATAAAGCATATAAGTAGAAGGAGGGGGCCATACCCTGTACCTTGTATGAGATAAATGTTGCTCGAGCTCGCGGAGAACCACCGAATGAGGACTAATATCGCCCACCTCAAGGAACCTATCCATCCTGGCCCACGGGGCGTGGGTGGGAGGCACATAAGTGGCTGGGTCAAAGGGAGGGAACTGTCTAGCCATGTGATAATCTGTCATAAGCAACACAATGAGAAGCAGGGAAAAAAGTGGTAAAAATAGTCGGACATGGTGCAAAGAAGGCATGAACAGTGAAAAATGCAAAAAATAGGACAAACATCTCAAGTGTTTGTGTGTATGGACTATATGAGGCAATGATGGCAATGAGATGACTTGCATGGATAGATATTCACATACACAAAGGAAACATGAAATCTCTTAGAATTCATGGAAATAATCAAAAAAATCACCCTAAAAGCTCATATTGACAACCCCACCGCTCATAGTATTCTGTATTTAATTAATTATAGAAATTTGAGTTTTAGTTGCATATTATTTGGACTTAATTTTAGAATTTATGAGCCCTACTGAGCCTGATTTGTATATGATTTTGCTAAGGATTTATTTCGAAATCAAAAATTGAAGGCCTAAATGGCTTAAGAAGGTAAAATTGATAAATTGAATTAGTTTAGTTTCATGTATTGAATCATATGAGAGTTTAATTTAAAATTTGATTCAGTTTAGTAAAATTAGGATTTAATTAAATTGATTTCTAATTGGAATTAATTAAGTTATGAGGATTGAGGATTATGATTATTCTGAATTGGAATTGCTTGTGAGGTGTCTAATTTGTATATGTAATTATTGATAGAATCTTTGAGTCTGATCAGAAATTGAAAGCTTTACTGATTTGAGAAATCAAAATTGATGAGCTTAATAAGTTTAGTTTAATATTTGGAACCTTTTGGGAGTTCGATTAAAAATCTGATTCAGATTGGTAAACTTAAATATGATTAATTGGGACTTAATTGAAGTTAATTACACTAATTGAGTTATGTGGGAATCAATTAATTAAGACTAAGTGTGGTTAATTAAACTAATTGTGTAATCTAGAGGTAAGCTAATCCTAATCATAAATTATGGTGTGTGTTCATGTTATATGTTGTGCTAGAGCCTTGCATGTGCAAGTGTGTATGCATGTAGTATTGTCAAGAAGTGAGTGAGTGTGTATTGTGCTGGTAGCATGAAAAAGTCAAGAGGTGCATGTGTATTTTCATTGCTTTGCTGAGAAAGAAACTTAGAGAGGGAGAGTGAGTTTAAGAACTGAAGAGTGTAGAGAGAGAAACCCACATTATGTTGGAAATTGAAGGAAGAACAAGAGGAATTAGAGGAAAATCAACTAATCTTGTTGAAATTAAAATTTAAGGTATGAAATTTATACTCAATTCATGTAGAATATTCATGTTATACTTGAAATTAAGAAGAGTTTAAGAGTGAGTTTGAGAGCTAAAGCGTGTAGAGAGAGAAACCCACATTATGTTGGAAATTGAAGGAAGAACAAGAGGAATTAGAGGAAAATCAACTAAACTTATTGAAATTAAAGTTTAAGGTATGGAATTTATACTCAATTCATGTAGAATGTTCATGTTATACTTGAAATTAAGAAGAGTTTAAGATCAATTTCATGGAATTTGTAAGCAAATGGGTTTTGAATAAGAATCTAAGTTTGGAATTACATTCATGAAATTAGAAGAAAATTAGCAAGAGATGAAGAAATTGAGCTTTAATGATAAGATATGAAAGACTATGTAATGTTTCATCATTTTGAGATTGAATTTTGGAATCCATACATGCATGAGAGTTCATGTCTTGTATATTGATTAAAAAACCATGAATTTGTGGCCTCCATTTCATGTTTGAAGAGCTAAGAAAAAAGGGGTTTAGAAATCTTTTCACACATTAAGTTTTGGGTTTGGATTTTGAAATGTTGATGCATAAAAGCTTTTGAATTCACTACAACAAAAAGCACTTTTGGCGACAAAAACTGAATTTTTCGTCGCTGAAAGTAGTAGACTTGGCGACTAAAATGGAATTAGTCGCTAAAATTGATCACTTTTGCCGACTAAAAGAGTTTAGTCGCCAAATATAAGGGTATTAGCGACTAAAAGGTAGTTTAGTCGCCGAATGTAGGGGTTTTAGCGACTAAAGGTTGTTTAGTAGCCAAAAGTCACGGTTTTTGGAGACTAAAAATGATTTAGTAGCCAAAAGTGATGGTTTTGGCGACTAAACGGCAGTTTGGTTGCCGATTATAAGTGTTTTGCCGACTAAAAACAGTTTAGTCGCTGAAAGTGAAGCTTTTTGGCTACAAAAAAAAAAAAATAGTAGCTAAGGTCAAAAATTGCCGCTAAAATGCAGTTCAGTTGCCCAAAGTAGAGGTTTTGGCGACTAAAATTCAGTTTAGTCGCCAAAAGTGCTATCCTTAGGCGGGATTTAATTCTTTTAGCGACAGAAAACAAATTAGTAGCCAAAAAATGGAGAATTGGCGACTAAAATTCAGATTTAGTCGCCAAAAGTGCTATCCTATTTTTTTTAGTAAATAATTTATTTTTTACATAAAATATATTAAATAAAAATAATTATTTATATATATATATATAATTTTGTATTAATACCAGTCAATGTAGTATATAAATAATAAATGTTGCATTAATATTCATGTGATGTTGTAGTGGCGTAGTGGAGAGAAAGTGTTGGTAAAGGTTGAGAATGTTGGGACATTGCGGGTTCGAAACTTGGGACCGGCAGAGGCAATTTTTTCTTTTTTTTTTTTTTTTTTTTTTTTTTTTCCTGAAAAATGGTTTTGGCGACTAAAGTCTGTGGTCGCCGAAAGGTATACTTTTTGGCGACAAAAAGTTTAGTCGGCAAATGTTTAAATAATAAAAAAAAAATCAGTATTGGCGACTAAAAGTTTAGTCGCGAAATGTATAATTTCCAAAAATGGAATTGCATTTGGCGACAAATTCTTTCGTCGCTGAAGACCTGTATATTGCCGACTAACAGTTTTTTAGTCGCCAAAGGTATTCGCGACCATGTATTCGCGACAAAACCGGCGACTAAAAGTTTTTGTCGGGGAAAGTGATAATTCGACATTTGGCGACTAAAGGACTTTTCGCCAAAGGTGTTTTTTGTTGTAGTGATTGCATTTGATTTGAGACATTTCATGAGTTTCCATATTCAATTTCATGTTTTGAAAAGTAAGAAAAGAATTTGGAAATCCTTGCATGCATGAGATTTTAATTCAAGTTTTGTTAAATTGATGAGGTTTTGAGTAAATAATTTCTAATGATCATGTATTTGTGTTTTCCAAAGTATTTTTATGATTTTGAATAAGCCATGCATGACCCTAAGTTTTGAAAATGTGTTTGATGCCATTTTTATTACATTTCGGAGCCCAAAAATTTCTAGACCGCTTGAATGGTATAGTCACCGTTCGAGCACACATAACAGGCATCCAATACACAGTCCACTCGAGCAATCAAAGGTCCGCTCGAGCGGTCAGGCCTATTTTAACATATTTTGAGAAATTGAATCTTGTTTATATTTTCGTCCTCATCTTTTTCGGAACATTCCCAGGCATGAGTTAAGCCTCATTAAGGATTATTGAGCTAAGAACCAATGTAAGTTAATTGATTAAAGAAGGAAAGTAAGAAATCGACATAAGTAAATGAATAAGGGAGAAAAGTATTTTATTGGGATTGTGTTTCAATTTGTTTGGTTATATGCTATATGTAGGTTGGAACGTCGAAGTGAAACATCGAACTAGACAAGGTAAGTAATATCTTTGTAAAGATATTTTCATGTGAATAATGATTTTAGAGATGACTTCTAAAATCCATGTTTTGTCTACGAAATATTCGATAAGATACGGTATGAATTTTCGATTGTTTATGATATGATAAGTTTTTCGAATAAATACTTTTGAAATGATAAGATATGTTAAGAAATTCCAAAATACTTATGATTTGATGAGTTTTTCCAAAATTATGTTCTTAAGTGTTTAATTTAAAATGCTATGAAATGTAATGTTTTCTAAAATTCTGTTTTGCTATAAATGAATGAGTTCCCATTTGATAATTTATTGTGACATTCTTAAATAAATTCTTTGTGAATTATAAGTTGGACCAGAGGTCATTCCGCTATTTGTTGGACCAAAGGTAGTTCCACTATTTGTTGGACCAGAAGTCGTTCTGTACAGTTGTTGTATATTGGATTGGAGGTCGTTTTGCTAATTGTTAGACCAGAGGTCGTTCTATATAGTAGTTATATATTGGACTAAAGGTCGTTCTGTCATATATTGGACTAGAGGTCATTCTGTATAGCTATTGTGTATTGGACCAAAGGTCATTCTGCCAAGTAATGGACCAAAGTTCATTCTGTCAAGTTTAAATATATTTAATGTTATGTGTAATTATTCCATCATCTGATAATCTTTGAAAGGTCTGATAAGTTTCTGAATGATATGTTTAATCAATTTTATGCATCACATATTTCATATTTTATTTTTCTATGATAAGAATGTTTTGATAAATATGAAATTCATTCATTTAACCTCTCTACATTGAGATTTCTCATTGGGCTTCTAGCTCACTCTTATATATATATATATGTGGGCGAGCATCAAGAGGACCCATATTAGAGATTGCTTGGAGTCAATCCCTTTTTGTAAAACCACCTAAGAAGTGCCTCAATGTCAAGGCTTTAGCCTTTTTTTTTGGTCAAGCTATGCTAAGCTTCATTTGTCAAGCTTTTGTTATGTCCTATGTGTGATCTTGGGTTATGTATGAAATAAATACCTGTATGTATATTGCAAATGTGTGGTGAGATGTTTTATATATTTTGAATATGATCATGTATGCATAACTCACTGAACAATGTTAATTCTGTTTTGCTTCCATTTAAGGCCCGATATTATTTAAATATTTTTAAATTTTGTTTTTGTGGCCGTAGATAATTTATGATTATTGGTCGGTCACCACTCTAACCTCTAGAGGCAGGTTGAGCTCGTGGCATGTATAAAGCGATAAAAACATGCAACAATAACGGAAAGCTAGAAAAGGGTAGAGAAGTAAAGATCCTAATTTTGATAATTACAGGTGAAACCTTGAGACTTAGGTTAATAGCATTTTACCCTCTAATTTTGTAAAAGTTTGCAAAATGGCCCAATAAAGAATAATTTTCCCGTATATTATCACAATTAAATCCTAGAACACCACTTTATAATTAGAAATACCCTAAAACTTGGTTTTTATTTATTTTACCTCCTAGTTTCTAAATTAATTCATACCTTTTTTTTAGCCTATTTGAATATTTATTAGTTATTTGAATCTTTGTTATTTATTTGAGCAAATAAATATCTTTAAATAAATATTTTTATTATTTATTTGAGCAAATTAGTGGAAAACAAAATATCTAGATATTTATTATTTTACTTAGTCCTTAAACAAGAGGGTATAATGGTCTTTTTAACTGAAATTCATGGCCTATAAATTAGGAGCCTTGTCTCAATCACACACCCACATTTCAGCAGCCATGGAGAGGGTGAGAGAAGTAGAGTGTGATTAGGGAGGAGAAGAAGAAGAAGAAGAAGAAGAAGAAGAAGGAACAAAAAAAAAAAAAAAGAGAATAGGAAGAAAATGTGCTTTCTTGAGTCTAGGTAAGAACCCATCTCTCCCTTATCTTCTCCAATTCTTTACCCATCTCATCCTATTGTCTAGTATGTCCTCTTGTGTTGCATATTAATGGTAAAAAGGATTTTTGGTGTGTATGAAAGTGTGCGTATGATCTAATGAAAGTGTTGCATATTAATGGTAAAAAGAACCCATTGTCTAGTCTTGCAAATTTGTCAAATTATGCACTGTTGCAACTTCTCTAATTTACAAGAATAGCAAATTTATTAATTTCTCAAATCTGAATTTAATGTAGGATGTTTAGTGTTTTTAGAGCTGGTGATAATTTTATTAGCCCCTCCTTGTGTGCTTTTAGGGCTTGGACATTGTGTTTAAAAATCTAGTCCTGAGTCTCTAAAAAATAGTCCATTCCTTGCAATTTTATAAAATTCTAGAAAAATCATCTCATGTTGGTTCTTCTGTCAAAATTTATAATTCTGAATCCTCTTTCAACAAAATTTATTTGGGTGAAAATCAATAGGTAGATTGAGAGGAAAGCTAGTTTTCGCAAAGGGTGACAAATCTGGACAGGTTTTAGAATATAGCTTGTAAATGAATTTCTGGAGGTGCTGTGCGAATTCTGAGAATTGGAACTGAAACTAGACAGGTTGATTATTGTTTTTGTGCAATTTCAACTCCTAATTTGACCTGGAAGTATTTTTACCAAAGTATTCTTGTTTGCCTTGCAAAACTGACCAGTGCTGGAAATGATGTTTTATTGTGTTATTCGTCTCTAGGTATTTCAAAGCATGCCTAATATTGTTTGCTTGCCTTACCATACTTATGTATGATTATCATGAGCTCTATTTCCTCTCTTATGTTTGTCTCATGCTCTTTTATATTACTGAATTTCCGAATGTGACTAACTTGCTTAGCAAGATCTAATAAACAGGAAGTGATAAGGGGTTGGCCAATGGGTGACGTTCACATTAGTGTTTTGGTATAATTTATACATATGAATGACATGAATTATGATGAGATTAATACCAAATGAGTTAAGTCTTTCGCAAGCGGTCTAAGCAAGCCCCTAGGTTGACACGGATGTATTCAGATTCTATGCAGTGGTTTTAGGATGTAAGTGAGCCCTAGGCACGATTTGGTATGGTATGTGTACGGTGTAAGCGAACCCTAGACACGATTTGGGTGTAAGCGAGCCCACTTGTTTGGCCGTCCCTTTTGAGGTTCATCAATGTCATTGACCGGTAAGTAATCGGGAGGTGGGCATAGGTGATAAGGTCTGCAAAGTAGCAAAATAGGGAGTTCTGGATAGTCCGGTGTTCAATCCTTGTGGTTGGGTTGAAGGATCTCTTTGAAGGATTCTAGATGTCTAGTCTAACTACTAATTCAGGAAACGTTATTGTAGTATTGTATTATGTATTACCCGATTTGTTCTACATATGGTTGATTGGTTATTAGAAAGTAGGAGGGTGTGTGCGTTCTTACTGGGCATTCCAAGCCCATGGCGTGTCATGCCAAGTGATGAAGCAGTTTACAATGGTGAAGGTTACTTCGAAGGAAAATAAGATGAAGTGTTGGAGCTGTGGTTCATTTGAAGACTTAAGCTAATTTTTTTTTTTTTTTTTTTTTGACTTTTGGTTTGGCAATGTTTTGTAATCCTATAACGGAACACAAATGAATTATCTATTCTATAATTATGCTTATATGTGTGTATTAAAATATTTTGGTTATCTAACCTACTTGTGTTGTATTATTGTACTTATTTAACGGGCCCGAAAGTTGGTGCGTTACAAGAGAAGAGGTGAAAATACCTAAAAAAGAGCAAGAAACAGCTGAAACTCAAAATAGTTCGGTAGAAGCGAAGGTCGCGAAAGTGAGGAATCCAAAAAGTTGAACGAAAACCCGAGCTACCAAGCAATGAGAAAGCCCTAAAGTGGAGAAAGGAGAACCTAGGAAGGAAGGGAGAGGATTTTTGGAAGTAGAAGTGAAGGAAATGAAGGATTTTGAGGTATTTAAATCCTCTGGGTCATGACAGTGGTGCGTACCACAGCCGAGTGTGCATGCGCACATTGTTTTTACATACACACAAGCTTGGTACGTGCATACATCGGACAGATATGCGTGTGTGCACTTTGTGTTGGTCCGTATGTAACCCTCATGCATGGCCAACCTATAGCACCCTCTGGACATCCTTAAGGCATAGGTATATTCTAAACTCAAACTCAGGTATTGGCATGCCTTTCAAGGCATATCATTTTATTATTCTAGACATCGGTATGCCCTTCAAGGCACCTCACTGGCACATAATTTTATTATCCTATTGGCACGCCTTTCGAGGCACCGACATTGGCACACATTTTGAGTCACCAACATTGGCATGCCTTTTGAGGCACAATTATTTTGTCATTTATGGCATTGGCACTAGCACACAAATCACGTGGCATGGCAAAAATATTCCTCAAAATCAAATAGTAACTGGCGAATTTTGGCACCCACTTGGCAAACACCTAGTAAACCTTAGCAAATTTTGACATATCTTAGCAAAACACTTGGCGAATTTTGGCACCCGCTTGATAAAACTTGGCATATGGCACCACTTAATACATATCAGCAAAATTGGAGTCGTTTGGTATCACTCGGCACCTGTTAAAATCCATGTGCCGATGTGAGCATGGAAATGAATCGCTTGGCATTTAAATTCCCAAGTCTTGTTGATGCGAGAGTGGAATAGCATTTAAACCTCCATGCCTTGTCGATGCGAGCATGGAAAGGCACTACTTGACATTTAAATTCGCACATCTTGCCGATGCAAGAGTGGAATAGCATTTAAACCTCTATGTGTTGCTGATGTGAGCATGGAAGGCACCACTTGGCATTTAAATTCCCACGTCTTGCAAATGCGAACATGGAATGGCATATAAACCTCCATGTGTTGACGATGCCAGCATGGAAAGGCATCTCTTGGCATTCAAAATTCCCACATCTTGCTGATGGGATCATGAAATAACATTTAAAACCACTATGTCTTGCCGATGTGAGCATGGAAAAGGAACCACTTGGCATTCAAACCCCCACGTCTTGCCGATGCGAGTGTGGAAACGGTATCAAACAAACCTCCATGTCTTATAGAACAACACCTAATAAACTCCACGTCTTGCCGTTGCGAGCATGGAATGGCATTCATTAAACCCTATGACTCGTTGATACGAGCACAAGATGGCACCACCTGGCATTTAAATACCTCTGTGACTCGTCAATGCGGGCATGAAAAATCACCATTTGGCTCTTAATGAAACCATGACTCGTCGATATGAGCATGGAATGACATACAATGACATACCCTCGCCTTGTTGATATGAGCATAGAATGGCATACATTGGCATCATAATGGCTCCACTCTAACCACATTGTGATGTGTTTTATTATTTGGAATAGTTTGGCACAAATTTGGAAAAAAATGAAAATGAGCTTGGCATAGGGACAACAAGGTGAGTACGGTAGGTATTGCCCGCTCTCCTCTTCTTAGAATGGATGCTTGGATGAATGTTTGACTGCTTGTTGCACACACTCACTCACATATATTGTTGCACAACCACCCCTGAACTACACTAATCTGATTCTTTATAGTCAAGGATATATAGATAACCTATGGGTTTGATCACTTGCATAAATGTATGGCACTGCCTTAAGCCTTAGGGTCATGTTAATTTGGATGGTCTCAGGTCTTTAATAGTTGCTTCTCATCACTTCATGATTGTTTGAGCTCTATTAAAGAGAGACAACTATAAATACCCCATTTTGCCTAACCCTAACACTTCAGGTGCTTTCAAGCCCCCCGATGATGAAATGGTACTTACTTCATCCTTAGAATATTTAAAGGTTGTTTAGAGTTGCTATACAAACCCGTTTTGTCCAAAAATTAGCTTTTTGCAAAAATGACCATTTTACCTCTGGACCCGTTTTTAGCCAAAAACCAACTTATTAACCTCAGAAAGCCCGATTGTGCTTTGATTGGTCGTATTTTTCAAAATTAGTGACCCATTTTATCAAAAACATTGGTCGGAATGCAATTTGGGCTTACTTGTGTCGTAAGAAAGCCAATAGCATAGGACCATGTACTTGTGCATGCATGCACGGCATGTGTACCAAGGCAAAATGCATGTGCACACATTGTTTGAACATGTGCACATTGAAGCATCTTTGTCATGACCCAAATCTGCCCTATAGGTTTAGCAACAGCCAGTAATCCGTAGATTACCGAAGGCCTCTTAAATAGAAATCAATGTATTAGGAGCCAGCGAAAGCAAATATCAAAATACATTGTCCATAGAGCTATGCAGACTTATATGAGGCGTAAACTTCAAACTTTGTATACATATATTATAACGTCAACCACATCTCCACAAAATAGATAAGTCAAAAAGGGACTTAGCTCTAGTTACAAAAGAAACGTAAACTTGTCCAAACAAAAGAAAAGAAAATAAAACTTAGGCTTGATCACAAACATTATCCACAGAACTTGACCACAAAAAGACTTCTGAAACCTCCTCGAGAGGCGCACAAGTTGGCTGACACAAATCGATCAAGTCTAGAAGTCTCAAGTCTGGTCACGCGCTTGATCACCTGCATACATAATTAATAAAGTGAGCAGGAGCCTAGTGAATAACAACAGAGTAAAGATTTTATGAATGATGTTCATAATAGATTCATAAATCAGAATTAAAATCAGAAACAGATTCAT
The DNA here is from genome assembly GCF_055761805.1 of Camellia sinensis. Classification (NCBI taxonomy): domain Eukaryota; kingdom Viridiplantae; phylum Streptophyta; class Magnoliopsida; order Ericales; family Theaceae; genus Camellia; species Camellia sinensis. The sequence goes on from NC_138965.1 coordinate 94,526,204, forward strand.
ATATATATTCAGACTTGTAAATAGTCATACGTAGTACATCCATTAGTGCTGATGGATCAAATTGGTCATAAAGACCCATATACAGAGCATATGGTCATTAAGACCCATATTTACATGAGATGATCATAAAGACCCACTTGCAAATCATATAGTTGGTTATGCACAATCAATTCCATAAATAAAACCCACTTGAAACCTTCGTACCAGGTAACACATAACATATCACATGATGCTAAGGATGCCATGATACATTTCAAAAATGGGACAATCATTCATCTATATAGAAAATTTCATTTCAGAAAATAGAGCTTATCATGTCATTTCATTCAGAAAATATTTATAGTCAAACATAGCTTTACGGAGTTGTTATTCGCAGATAGCTCCAGAAGCAGAATAGAAAACATAGACAGATCGGTCGAAATGTCGCGTGACCTGCCTACAACACGTGACAAATACATATTGAAACACACACTCTAAATACACTCAACTTGTTACATTTTTTTCTTAGTGTGTTTCTAATTCATATCCTTATTAATATGGCCTAAACCATGGCTTAAGAATGCCTAAGATGGAATGAGGATGCAATAATGCACTTTGAAACACTTTGCAAAATTTCTGAAAACATGGCAGTTCGCTCTAGCGAAGTTTTAGTCGTTCAAGCGGTCTACAAAGTTTGCAAAAGTACTAGATGCTCTCATTTTACATTTAAGCCAACTTTTGGTCGCTCGAGCCATGTGCCTTGAAAGGGTGAGTTTGCTTGAGTGAAGCTTTGGTCACTTGAGCCAAATGCCTCGACTGCAAAAGTACTAGGAGCATGTAAAGTACGCTCGAGTGAAGGTTCCACCGCTCGAGCGAACCCTACGAATTTTGGAATTTCTAGATTTGTGTTCTAAGTTCAAAATCCAATTTCAAAGTACCAAAACACATTCTTTTGGGCCAAAACTTGAAGAAACACTTAGAAACTTGTAGACAAACATGAAATGAAGTTCAATTCTCAAAATCAAAGCCCAAAAGCAAGTCAATTGATCATAATCAAGTTGAAACTTGTGTATACATAGACATGCATGTAATGAATTGAAATCTTAGTTTCCAAAACATGTACAAATAGAGTAACAAAAGAAAAAACAATTTGATTTCTCAAAATCATGCAAGTATAGGCCCATGCATGTAAGTATTTGTTGAAATTCAAACTTAAATTCCATGAATTATGCATGCATGCATGAACTATGCTCAATGCCACAGTCTAATATGCAATTCTAGCTTCCTTTTCCTTAATTCATGCCAATTTAGACTTTAACTTAGATAATCTTAATTCCTACGTACTTTATAGTCATGAATTTAGTTGAAATCCTTACCAAGGTCTTAAATTGTAAGTGTTGAAGCAAAATCTTCCTTAATTCCTCTCAATCTCCTCTTCTACTTAGCTTGAACTCAATGTTTTTCCTCCTCTCTCTCTCTCTACATTTTTTATCTCAAGAATGAAGTCTAGAATGTTGTTGGATGAGTCTAAGTGACCTTATATAAGCTTGATTAGTATTAGCTTAATTAATTATGATTAGAGCTAAGTTTTTGGGTGAATGATTGAAGCTAAGTTAATTTAACTTAATTATTAATTTATTCTAATTATTTGACTCCGAATTGAAATCCAATGAAACTTACTGCAAAATCCCCAAAATTCTAAATAACACATAGACATAGTCAATTTCGTGTTCAAATGCCGACAAGGCCTTCAATTTAACATACCGAAATAGAAATTCAAACATATATTCCTATAGTTAAAAGATAGGAACTCAATCAATAACATGCAAATCACACAATTAACACATAATTTTGATTAACCATCTTATTAGCATTCTTAATTATGGATTAGTAGCTAATTACGGAGTGGGGTTGTTATAATCACAGAGTTATTTTTGGTAATTCAATTTTGGTGCAATTTTAGTAGAAATGGCAAAGGGGGAAGCGATGAAACCTTAGAAGGATTCCAGAGGCTTCCCCCAGCTCTATAAATAGAGCCCCTCTCGCTTTCTTTGAAGGGTTAAGAAATTGAAACCGCTTTTTGCAAGTGTAAGAGCTAAATATAACCTTTCATTTCTTCCCTTCATCCTTGCTCTGAAAATACACCACCTACAACAACTAAACAACTCTAAAAAATTCCAAGGACTGAAGAACTTCAACCCTAACTTGGATTCCAAAGCCTGAGGGAGGCTAGCAAGCAACAAGATTAAGGTGCTCTTACACTTTCTTGGTGTAATCTTCGGTTTAAGCAAACTAGTAAGTAAACACCCTCATTTCACTTATTGCAGTACCTATTCTCGGCGTATTTTTAATATTCAAGCATGCTAGGATATTAGTCTATCATAACATCATGTACGTTATCCATTTTATTGACTTTCTCGCTTTATTTTGCATGTTTTTCTTTATTTGCATTTAGAACATAATGATTAGGCTCATTTAATCGTCTAGAGCTTGTGTGTTTGGCCTTGCTTGAATCATCATGTAAATAGCTAATATCATTGTTTTTCTTTTCATTATGTGTTATTTGCTCCTCTGTGAACATTCATCATTCTAGGAACCTCAAGTCTGGCCTAGGATAATTTTTTCATGTTTAGTTGCATATTTTAGGTCATGTTTATATTATGCAATACATGTAAGATGCATGGTGTGGGCATCCGGTAAGTCCTCTAAATCTTCATAGCATGTGCTTGTGTCTTTGCATTGTCTTTTTCAATTATACAAGTTTATATGCTCTTTATTTGCAAAATTGGTTGTTTTATATGTTTTATAAGTGTTGTTCATCTTAGTTCGATCTTATAGTCATATTTTACTTACAATCCATTTTTGGTGGAAAATCTTTATTTTATTCAGAAAATGTGGCTTTGTTCTTATAACTAAAATGATTGATACTTGTTTTCTTCAAATCATGTAGTTTTAGGTTAGTTAAAGGATATAGGTCTAAAATGAATTTCTTTGAACAATTAACCACCAAAATTATAAATAGAGAGTGAGTAGAGGTCAATTTTCGGATTGGACAAAAGGAGGTACTTCCACGAAAATGGTCTTCCCCTGGAATTTTCTTTGTTATGACAGACTAGACCTTAACTTAGTTTTCATCGTTACAAGTTCCTTAATTCCCCTTCAAAAATTAAGTGGCAACTCTTTGTTGGTCAAAGCAACTCGATGTGGAATGTATGCCTTAAACTTAAAAAAGACACGGTGACCACACCCTCATCTTTAAATTTTAACTCGTTTGCCACGAATTTCCTCGTAAAGATATTTTTCAAAGTCCAACAATCCCTTGTCAGGTGTTTGGTGGCTCGATTGTAGACATAGTAGTCTGGGTTCTCCCTCTCTTTTTTACTTGGAAAGGTATCAACTGATGGTAGAGCGAGTTCTCCATTAGCTACCCATTCTTTAACCAAAGCTTTAACATTCTCAATACTATAGGGGTAAGAGCTCCTATCTTCATAACTCTTGCTTTTTTGGGACGTAGATGTCTCTCCTCGCAAGCAGCTTCCTCCTAGGGAGGTTACCGTCGTAACTCTGCTATTGCAAGAGTATTGATGACCTTGAGGAGGCCTGGGTAGTAGGCATAGGTAGTGGGCCTGTGGCACTGAGATTTCTAGCCACCTCAATTAGAACTGAGAAGGTAGGTAGTCCATGGTTTGCCAACAATAGCTTATAGTCACATAAGACTCCTTTTACACAGATGTTGACTAAGTGGGCCTCGTCCACTGGCTCGTGAAAGTCCATTGCCTTGTCCTAGAATCATTTGACATAGTCTAGGACGTCTTCACTCTTTTTCTGAGTATCTTGGCCAAGTGTGAGCCTGGTAACCTTCTCTTAGACTTGGAAGAACTTGGTATGGAACTTGTTTTCCATCTCTTCCCAAACTCTTAACCGAGTTAGGTGCTAGGTTCACATACTAGCTGTAAGCCCTTTTGGTGAGCGACTTGGAGAACTCTCATAGGCGTAGAGAATGATCAGTGCCATGGATACCAAGGGTTTCTAGGAACTGCACCATATGCTCCCTCGCATTGCCCTGCTTTCAATCAAACTTCACAAATTTGGGTACTATATATCTGACTAGATAGGGCACAACCAGAATCTTGTCTAGGTATGAAGGCTTAACATTTAGATCTGGTAACGACGATAATTGATTCTTGCTACGCTCTTGCTTGAGCATAGCTCGAACATCGGCTATGGTAACAAAGTGGTTGGGCTAATAAGGACTAGTCTATGATTGAGTAACTGAACCAGTGTATAGTGGCCCGGGTTAAGACCCAATCCCTTTATACTTTTTGGTGTTTGGTTTTGTATCTATTGGTGTTATTGATATCTATTCTAGTCTTATGTTATCTTTTGGGAGTTGAGGATTGTTTCTTTTGAGTTCTGTTGAAATATGTGGGATTTGGGTTTTCTGGAGAGGTTATGGTCGTTTGAGCTTAAGTTCGCTCAAGCGATATTTTGGTCACTCTAGCGGTCATTAAACTTGTCTCTATTGGGTTGTATCTCACCCTATGTAGAAACCAACTTTCAGGTGCTAATAGTGTGCCTCTGTCAAGGGGATAGCTTGGGAGGACATTGGAGCTAGACGCTCATTTTTGTTTTGTAAATTTGTTTTTTGTAAGCCTAGGGCTCTTCTTATATTAGGCTTTGACCCACCTCTGTTGTAACCAAGAAAAGTCTTGGAAACTTGTAGTCTTTAAAGCATGAACTTGTATTTATTTACTTTTATTCCGAGGTATAGATCACATGCTATATATTCATAATCTAGAATTGAGGAATGTATTAATGCATGTGATATCTTTTGTGATACTTTAAGGAGATTAATGAATGAAGTATGGTTTTGGAAATAATCATGATATTAAATGATTTAGATTAGTAAGCTTCCGCATGCATGTTCGAGAGTTATGAGGTGTATTAGTTATCAATATTTTCAGGGCAGGACAACTGAGTATAAGAGCTCACCGAATTTAAATACTTTGGGCTCATGGCACGTGGTTTTTACTGCAAGAGGTTCGTCTTGCTAGATAGTAATAGATGCATATCTGGTATGCTATTTGATAACATTCTTAAGTGATTAAGTGAGTATGGGATTTAGTTTATAAGATGTTGATTGTGTCAATGAATTTCTAGAAGCCCCGTTAGAAGAGCACTTGATCGCTGCTTATTCTAATAGGAACTGTAGTAATGTCGCAAAACAGTTGTGATCTGGGAAAATAAATTCATTTGTGATTATGGTGCTTATGTAGAGTGAATTCTTGTGTTGTCCACTGTGGTAGGATATGTGTGATTTAGTTAATAGAACATTTGTGAATGTGCTAAATTGTTGTGCTATCTTTATTAGGATGTCAAGACATAGATGCGGTAAAGGTAGATGTGGTAAACGTGGTAGGTCTCGATGCCAGGAAGTGTCGGTTCATGATACGATTTCAGCACAGGAAAAGGGTGTTGGTCAAGCAAATATGGCTGAGCCAATGAGCCAACAAGCCATAGGTGCTTTAGCTCAGAAGATAATAGAAGCATTGAGGAAATCTATGGACATTCTCAGGTCGAGGCTCATGTTACTGCGATGAGACCTTCCTTTCTTAAGATGGAGTTTTTCCGATCGAATCTGAATGAGTTTATGGGTGATCCGAAGGAGCCACTGAAGGCAGGTGAGTAGCTTAAGCAAATGGTCAAGACTTTTAAGATGCTTGGCATTGACGACGATGGGTTAAGGGTAACCTTGGCAGCCTTTCAAGTCAAAGGTCATGCGGGTCAGTGGTGGAAATTTGCTAAGGGCCACATTCGAGTGACTTAGGAGGCATTTGTTATTGCCTTCCACTATAAGATTCTACCACCCATTAGGAGGGAGAAGTTGAGGGAGTAGTTTTTGAATCATAAGCAATTAAGCACACTTGTGGCCGAGTTTGAGATGGTCATTACTAGTTTTTCAATGCTTGCACCTGAGCTCGTGGCAACGGAGGAGAGTCGTTGCATAGAGTTCAAGAAAAGGTTGAGAATCAGACTCCTTTTTAAGGTTGTCTTTTCTATGATTTAGAACTATGGGCATCTTGTAGAGTCAGCAGCTCATTTGTAGGTAGTTATATAGATGGAGGACAAGCATATGAGAGGCTCCAAGCAAAGAGGGTAGGAGTTGCAGGGTGATGTGAGGGACAACAAAAGGAAAAAAAAGGTTCTGCCCCATAGTAATTCTAGGCTCAATAGTCAAGATCCACCTTTCTCGTGCTAAGTTCTGGTTCAGGAAAAGGTAACTAAGGTGGATTCACTTATTTCAATTGTGGTCAATTAGTCTACAAGTCTCTAGCTTGCTCGCAGAGAGAAAGGGGGCAACACCCGATACCATCATTGATTCATTCTCAGAGTCAGAGCCAAGGGAGAGGGCAACCGCCTACATGTTTTCAATATGGATAGTCTGGGCACTTGAAGAGATTTTACCCTCAATCTGGTGGCACATCTGGTGTGTCTAGTTCAAGACAAACTCAGAGAAATCTACTAGCTCAGTCAGTTCAAGCCTCGAGGACCAATTAGGGAGCCACTTTGGCTTAGTCTGTGCATCAGGCCTGGCTTCAAGGGGCGAGCAATTTGACCAGAGGACTCTGAGGTGTGTGTATGTTGTTACCATACCGGATCAATTGTTAGTACCTCCTATTGTGAGAGGTAACTTTTTTTTTATTAATTCTCTAGCCAATGTGTTGGTAAATATTTTGTATCTCATTCTTTTGCTTGTGCCTTGGGTTTAGATTTTGACCAGTTGGAGCCTTCTCTATTTGTCAACACACCTGTTGGAGGTAGGGTGGCATTGGGTCGACTGTGCCACTCTTGCAAGATAGAGGTCACATACCATTGACTCTTCTTTGATTTTATTGTTCTAGACATGCATTCTTTTGATGTGACATTGATCATGGATTTGTTGAGCTACTTCCAGGCTTCGATAGATTGTCACCGTAGAAGGGTGTCAGTGTGTACACCATCTGGGGATTGTTTTTACTTCTTGTGTGACCGGGGTGATGGTTTTATTCCTCTATCATATGACCTTAAGAGTTGGGGAGAGTTGAGTTTCTTCATTGCCATCATAATAGCAGATGAGAGTAGTGTTGTTCGTGATGACTTATTGAGAGTGGTTCGAGAGTATTCGAACGCCTTTCTAGAGGATCTTATTGACTTACCACCACATAGAGAGATTGAATTCTCTATTGACTTAGTGCAAAGCATGGCTCCGATTTCCATGGCATTGTAGAGATTTGCGCCAGCTGAGTAGAAGGTGCAGCTTCAGGACTTGTTGGACAAGGGATTCACACACCCTAGTACCTCGCCTTGGGGAGCACCGACTCTTTTTGTGAAGAAAAAAGATGGCACTTTGCGGCTGTTTATTGATTACCATAAGTTGAACTGAGTAACTGCCAAGAATATATACACATTGCCAAGAATTGAAGATTTATTTGACTAACTTAAGGGATCTCGTTGCTTTTCGAAGATTAACTTGAGATCGGGGTCACCAGTTGAGGATGAAGGAGGAGGACGTTCAAAAAATGGCCTTTCGTGCGCGTTATGGCCATTATAAGTTCTTGGTCATGACTTTTGGGCTGACTAATGCATCGATTTCATTTATGGACTTGATGAATCGAGTCTTTTAGGAGTATCTAGGCTGGTTTGTGGTTTTCTTCGTCGATGACATCTTGATATATTCACCCTCTGAGGAGGAACATGAGGAACACTTGCGGGTTGTACTTGAGTTGCTTAGAGCACACCATTTTTTTTGCTAAGTTTGGAAAATGTGAGTTTGGCTCAAGAAAGTTGACTTTCTAGGCCATGTTGTATCCAGGGAATGGGAAACTATGGATTCTATTACCCAAAAGTAACCAAAAAGGGGGGTGAATTAGGTTTTTACAAATTAAAGTTAATGTTACCCCAATAAAATTTACAACTAGTATAACAGATGATTAGTAGATAAAAAGAGGAAATAGAAAATGAATAACTATTAAATTGATCAAGGACAATGAAGACTTTAACAGTGATTTAGCTAAACAAGAATGCAGTAAATGAGTTTTGCCTTAACAGAATATGATTTAGATGAATAAACAATTTTAACTCTGACACTTAATGCAGGAAGGAAACAGATAGTTGTATGAGGTGAGTAAAGAGATTTGATAATTTGCACAAACACAATAGAAAGTATAATAACTATATCACAATGTATATATCAGTTATGGCTATAGCAGTAAGGAAAATTAAAGAGATAAGAGAAGATGAGACAAACAGATTTATAGTGATTCAGTTTTAACCAAGCCTACATCCACTCCTTAAGCTTCGCTTGATATTTTTCACTATCCTTTAGCTTCACAGGGGTGCAAGCAACATCTTCACAAGTGAAGCAATCCTCCACATATTTTACAAAGACTGCACCAAGTCTTCAAACCCTTGCAAACCTGAGTGTACTACACTCTTATAAGATTGAAATGAAGATTTTTCTTTCACAGAAAGCTACAAGAATAATCTCTCAAAGGTAGTTATACAATATGGAAGCTTAGAATTTTTCTATAAACCTCACACAGGTAAGATAAGCTTTAAGCTAAGGCTCTGTGTATAATTTCTAAGAGAAAGATCAAAAACCAAATGAAAAACTTCTTCAGATATTCAAAGAGAATGAAGAGTATGTGATTGATGAAGAATCAAAATATGAATAGTACGTTGTATGTCTCTTTGTGTTGGTTCCCAAGTGAGGTATTGTGCTTGTGGGTCATCTACGCGGATGTCCACCTGGACATCCTTTTGGATGTCCCGTGAAGTCTTGGTCATCTAGGTTGTCGTCCACAGTCGTCAAGCATATAGTCGTCAGACGTCTGGAGCGAAACAAAACTGAATAGAAGTGAAGCTGGGCCAATGTACCATGGCCGGTCGTTCGGACATCTGGCCCCGTGAGGTCTCGGCTTCTATGTTTTGTTACTGTTTCTACTGCGTTCTGCTACTGTTCTAGACTTGATTTAACATTTATAAATGTTGTTCAAAATGATATAAATGATACAAACTTGTTGTTCAAAATGCATGCTAACATGTAAATGATATGAAACATTTTGAACTCTAAATGACATGCATTTTCAATTTTATCTCTCATCAATATGTTCAAAATGAAAATATGAAAATATGATAGAGTATATTATAAGAATTCAATTTATTTTGCCCATTCAAATAAATCAAAACAGAATTAAAACAAAATCAAATACAATCATCAAAATACAATATGTCTAATAATCTCCCCATTTTTTATGATGGCACAACATGATGTTTTGATTTGTTTGGGAGGAAGAGATGCTCCCCCTCAAGTCATGTTTGCCCTGAATGTTTGCTTCTTCATTATGTAAAAACATGTTAGCACAGAAGCAGTATATATCAATATGAGCATAGCATGATGATTAAGATACCAAATAGGAAATTTTGCTCAGGTAAGATACCAAAAACATGATAGCATCACCATGACACATAGTTCAAAAACACATCACCATTTCTCCCCCAATCTATCTTTAAACAGAACATCACTATTTCTCCTCCTTTGATATTATCAAGAACACATAAATGACAAATTTCAAAATATAGCATGAGGTGTTGATAAAAGCCATGATTTCACGAAGGTATGTTCTTTGAAGATTGCAAATCAATTCATGAAGAGATATGCTAAGGTTAGCCAAAAACAATAAGTGTGATACCAAGAAACAGTTTAGCTCAAATAATCAAGAGTGGAGCACACATTTTGTTTGGAAAGGAAATATATGGCAAGAGTTTTAAATCAATAAGTTCATCCATTATGAAAGATTATACTATCTCAAGTAAACAAGCAAGTTCTAGCAAGTGCATAAATCTTTTTCAAGCAAGAGCATAAAGAGATGAAGTTTATGCAATATGTTAGTATGCATAAAGAGATGAAGTTCATGAAATATATATGAGGGCACTCTTAAGAAACTTGACATGAGAAACCAAATTAGTACCAATTTCAAGACTATTATAGATGACAAACACATAATAGTGCAAAGTCCAACAAGTTTGTCAAATAAGAGTATGCATCCATTTTGATGAGAGATGAAAATGTTTTAGAATTTTGATAGCATTCAAATGATATGAATGTTTCCTTATCAATGTAATAGTACACGTACCTTATTTTTAAGAAAAATTTAATTTTCACATTCACAACAAAAACTTTAAGTTGAATTCGACATTCCAAGTTCACCACAGATAAAATTGAAACGTTCTTCACTTAGGGGTTTTATGAAAATATCCACCAATTGATTGTCGGTGTTTATAGATTCAAGAATAATATCCCTTTTTTTGAACGTGATCTCTTAAAAAGTTGTATTGAATTGCAAAATGTTTTGTTTGTGAGTGTTGAATCAGATTTTTGCTTAGGTTGATGGCACTAGTATTATCACATTTAATAGGGATATGATCATAATACAAATCAAAGTCCTCCAATTGTTGTTTCATCCATAGTACTTGGGCACAACAACTTCTGGAAGCTATATATTCAGGTTCAGCTGCTAATAAAGCAATATAATTTTGCTTTTTGCTAAACCAATTTACTAATGAGTTACCAAGAAAGTGACAAGTACCGCTAATGCTTTTTCTATCAAGTTTGCACCCGGCAAAGTCGGCATCCAAGTAACTAATCAAATCAAATGCTACACCTTTAGGACAAAATAGTCCCACATTTTGAGTGCCAAGAAGATATCTAAAAATTTGTTTAACAGTACTAAGGTGTAATTCTTTAGGATTTGATTGATATCTAGCACACATGCAAACACTAAACATAATATTGGGTATACTTGCGGTTAAATGGAGAAGTGAGCCGATCATACCTTGATATTTTGTTTGATCAATGGACTTATCCTTTTCATCCTTGTTTAGCTTAATTGATGTGCTCCTAGGTGTTTTGGCTACTTTGGAGTCATTCATACCAAAGTTTTTGAGTAGTTGCTTTATGTACTTAGCTTGGTTGATATAAATCCCTTCCTTACATTGTTTGATTTGAAGTCCAAGGAAATAGTTTAGTTATGCTATCATGCTCATCTCAAACTCACCTTGCATACACTTAGCAAAATCCTTAGACAAAACTTCATTAGTGGCACCAAATATAATATCATCCACATTTATTTGCACAACAAGTATATCATCATTTTTGGTTCGACAAAAAATGTTGTGTCAATCTTTCCTCTAGTAAAACCATTTTTAATCAAAAATTTGCCCAACTGTTCATACCATGCACGAGGTGCTTGTTTCAAACCATATAAAGTTTTTGAAAGTTTAAACACATGATTTGGAAAACATGATTTTCAAAACCAGGAGGTTGTTTGACATAAACTTCTTCATTTATGAAACCATTTAAAAATGCACTTTTTACATCCATTTGATAAAGTTTAAAATCTCTGAAAAATGCAAATGCAAATGGCTTCTAATCTAGTAACGGGCGCAAAGGTTTCATCAAAATCAATACATTCTTCTTGATTGTACCCTTGTGCCACAAGTCTAGCTTTATTTCTAACAATGGTGCCTGATTCATCAAGCTTGTTCCTAAAGATCCATTTTGTGCGAATAATGGAATGATCTTTAGGTCTTGGCACTAGATCTCAAACTTTGTTTCTCTCAAATTAGTTAAGATCTTCATGTATAGCCATCATCTAATGTTCATCAAATTCGGCTTCGTGAAAGTTCTTTGGCTCAATCTGTAAGAGAAAAGCCATGTTACCATAAATATTTCTAAATGAAGAGCGAGTGGCGATACCTTTGATGGGATCTCCTAAGATAAAATCCTTAGGGTGATTATGAACAAACTTCCATTTTGTTGGCAAATCATTGTTGTTTCCACATTCTTCTTGAGGAGGGAAAATAGGTTGTTCATCCTCTTTGGTCACTTCACATGGTTGGTCCTCTTCTTTGTAGATGCTTGAATCTTCCACATTTGGTTCCAATTCTACAAAGTCATTACCAACAACTTGCTTTGGAGAAGATATGTTAGTTTCATCAAATGCCACATGTATATATTCTTCAACAATAAGAGTTTTTTTTTTATTTATTAAAAATATGATAAGCTTTACTAGTTAAAGAATAGCCAAGAAAAATTTCCTCATCAAATTTTGAATCAAATTTACCTAAGTTGTCGCTACCATTATTATACACATAACATTTATAACCAAATACATGCAAGTGACTAATGTTGGGCTTTCTACTATTCCAAAGTTTATAAGGAGTCTTTTTTAGAATAGGTCTAATCAAGGCACGCTTTAAAATATAGCATGTGGTTTGAACGGCCTCAGCCTAAAAATATTTAGGAAGATTGTTTTCGCAAAGCATTGTTTTACTCATTTCTTATAAGGTTCTATTCTTCCTTTCTACTACACCATTTTGTTGTGGGGTTTTAGGTGCTGAAAAATTATGTCAAATTCCATGCTCATCACAAAATAATTCAAAATTTCATTCTCAAGTTCTCTACCATGGTCGGTCCGAATATTAGTAATAAGAAGACCTTTTTCATTTTGAATTTTGTGACAAAGTTTTGTGAAAGAAGAGAAGGTTTTATCTTTGTGTGCTAAAAACATAACACATGTAAATCTTGAAAAATAATCAACAACAAGAAAATAATGTTTACCACCAAGACTAGATGTCCTTGAGGGATCAAACAAATCCATATGCAATAATTGTAGAGGTCTAGAGGTGGAAATATGAGATTTTGATTCAAAAGCAGTTTTGGTTTATTTTCCTTGTTGACAAGCACCACAAAGTCGATCTTTTTCAAATTTAATTTTTAGAAGTCCGATGACCAAATCCTTTCTCAAAAGTTTAGCAATTAAATCCATATGAGCATGACCAAGTCTTCTATGCCATAACCAGCTTCTATCATTGCAAGCATATAAACATTTAACATCACTAGTATAGAGATCATTGAGATAAAAAAAACATAAACATTATATCAAGGCAATTTCCAATAAATTGCGCTTTGTTATCAATTGTGCTTTCAATTGTGCAATGTGATTTATCAAAAATGACATGATTGCCCTTATCACATAATGGGCTAATACTAAGTAAATTATGCTTAAGCCATCCCCAAGAAAAACGTTTTCAACAGAAGGGTTAGCAGAGATACCGATGCTACCAATACCGATGATTTTTTCCTTTCTTGTTGTCTCTGAAAGTGTCAAATCCTCCATCTTTGGACGATAGAGAAGTGAACAAAGATTTGTCTCTAGCCATCTGTCTAGAGCATCCACTATCAAGGTACCACCTTCCTTCTTTAGCTTTGGACTTAAGGCATACCTACAAAAAGATAATCAAATGTTGGATTTTGGTACCCATGATTTCTCGGGTCCTTCTTGGTTAGTATGATTAGTACCTTTTACAATCTAAATATTTTTAGTCCCCATATTCATATTCTTTTTGAATGGACAAGTAGATAGATAATGACCTTGCTTCCTACAATAATGACATGTAATATGAGGGTGTGTCATGGGAGGTCCTTTTTCAAAAATTGGGTTGAGTTTCTTTTGTTTCTTAATAGGGCCATAGCCAATGCCCACCTTATCAAAAACACATCTTTGATTACCAAGAAATTTATTAAGATTATCTCTTCCTTTTACAAAATTTTCAAGAGTTTTATTCAAATCATCAACATTGTTTTTCAAAACAATTTTCTCATCAGCAATGGTATTAAGGTCATTTTTCAACGCAAGGTTCTCTTTCTTCAATTCATCCACAATGTTAGATAAAGAGGCAACTAATTTCTTTAACGCATTATTTTTGGCACATACTTTTCTAGATTCATCATGTAATTCATTGAAAGCACTCTCAAGTTCTTCATAATTAAAAGTTACCTCATTTTGAGTGGTTTCTTCATCTTCAAGGGCCATTAGACAAAGGTGGCTACTTCATCAATTTCAGCTTCATCACTAAAGCTATCATGACTTTCTCCCAAATTGCTATCATGGCCTTCTTGTTCCTTTTGTGGTCTTTTCCAAGTTTTTTCAATTTTGGACAATCCATCTTGATGTGCCCTAGATTCTTGCATTCATAGCAAATGCTGGTTTTTTTTTTTTTTTTGGATGTCATCTTTCTTGTACTCTTTCTTGAAAGGTCTTCTTCCTCCATGATTGCTCTCCTTGTAGTACTTTTTGAGATTTCTACTAAACATGGCATATCCTTTATCTTCACTAGAATCCTCATTTTCTTCTTCATGGGATTAGGCTTTGAATGCAATTCCACTCTTCTTTTTGTCCTCATCATCCTCATGTCCTTTCATAGTGATTTCATAAGTCATAAGAGACCCCATGAGCTCATCTAATCCAAGAGTTAAGAGGTTCTTTGCTCCAATAATGGTTGTAACTTTAGCCTCCCAATTCTTTGGTAAACACCTAAGATTGTTTCTCAACAATTCACTGTTAGTATAGGTTTTGCCAAGAGATTTCAAAGAATTTACAATTTCAATAAATCTAGTAAACATGCTTGAAATATATTCATCATATTTCATTTTAAACAATTCATAACTATGAACAAGCATATCAATACAAGATTCTTTAATTTGGTTGGTGCCTTCATAAGTTACTTTAAGTTTGTCCCAAATTTCTTTAGCCGTGTCACAACTAGATATTCTATTATACTCCTTAGAGTCTAAATCACATACGAGGGTGAGTTTGGGTTTGGTTTTGGCATTGGCTTGCAACAATCTATAATCTCTCTCATCACATTTATCTTCGATTTTAGGTACACTAATATTGTTTACTAATTTGGTAGGGATTTTGGGACTTTTGGTGACTATAATCCACATAGCATAATTGGTGGCTTGAAGATATAGCATCATCTTATCCTTCCAATGGCTATAGTTATTTCCATCAAACAAGGGTGGCCTATTGGCAGCTTGACCTTCAACAATGCTAGTACTAGCTATGGTTGCCATGGATTGAAAACTCTCAATTGGTTAAATCTAAGCAAGAGTCTAGGCTCTGATACCAATTGTTACTCAAAAAGTAACTTAAGAGAGGGGCTGAATTAGGTTTCTACAAATTAAAATTAATATTACCCCAATAAAAATTATAACTAGTATAGTAGATGATTAACAAATAAAAAGAGGAAATAGAAAATGAAATAACTTTTAAATTGATTAAGCACTATGAAGACTTTAACAGTGAGTTCGCTACAAAGAATGCAACAAATGAGTTTTTCCTTAACAGATTACGATTTAGATAAATAAGCAAATTTAACTCTAACACTTAATGAATAAAGGATAATAGACAGCTATATAAGGTGAGTAAAGAGATTTAATAATTTTCACAAACACAACAGACAGTATAACCGCTATATCACAATGCATATATCAGTTATGGCTATAGTAATAAAGAAAATTAAAGAGACAAGAGAAGAGGAGGCAAACAGATTTATAGTAGTTCAGCTTCAACCAAGCCTACATCCACTCCTCAAGCTTCACTTGATTTTTTCCACTATCCTTTAGCTTCACAGCGGTACTAGCAATCTCTTCACAAATGGAGCAGCCCTCCACAGGTTTTACAAAGAGTTTACCAAGTCTTCAAACCCTTGCAAACCCTAGGTGATTCACAATCACTCTCAATAAATCTAGAAACCTGAGTACAAGATTGAAATGAAGATTTTTCTTTCACAGAAAACTACAAGAATAATCTCTCAAAGATAGATATACAATATTGAAGCTCAGAATTTTTCCATCAACCTTACATATATAAGATAAGCTTAAAGATAAGGCTCTGTGTATAATTTTTGAGAGAAAAATAAAAAACTAGATGAAGAACTTTTTTAGATACTCAGAGGGAATGAAAAATATGTGATTGATGAAGAATCAAAGTGTGTATAGCACGTTGTATGTCTCTCTATGTTGGTGTTCTAGTGCTGCTTGTTCAGAGCTTTGTATATAAGAGAGTTGAGTGCTCTGTTTGCTCTAACAGTGTCCATTCTCTTCTTCCCGTTGAAAAGATGGGATAGTGATGGCTGAGGATGCTATACAATTCATTGCTTAGAGAATCTCCGTTGCCCATGTGTCTTTTGCCTATTGAATGATGCGTATATAATGCAGAATGAATACTTTTCTGCTCTTAGCATCTTTTGATATATTGAACTTCACTGCATAGTAGATGTCCACCTGGATGTCCTAAGTGAGATTTTGTGTCTGTGGGTCGTCCACTCAGATGTCCACCCGGACGTCCTTTTGGATGTCCCGTGAAGTCCCGGTCGTTTGCAGTTATCGTTCATGGTTGTTGAACATACTGTCGTCTGACGTCCAGAGCAAAACAGAACTGAACAGAAGTGAAGCTGGGCTAACGTACCATGGTCACGTTCAGACCTTGAGGGCTTGACTGCTATGTTTTGCTGTTGTTCTGGACTTGATTTAATATCTATTAAAGTTTCATTTTGAACTCTAAATGGCATGATTAAGATAGAAACATAGATGAAAATATAATTGCATAATTATAAGAATTTAATCTATTTTGCTCCTTTAAATAAATCAAAACAGAATTAAAACAAAATAAAAAACAATCATCAAAATACAATATGACTAACAGATTCATCTTTGATAGATGCAATACAGGACTGTGAACAATCTAAAAATGCCTTTGAGATTTAGGGTTTCTTGGGTTCAGCAGGGTATTACCGACACTTTGTGAAGGATTTCTCTAGGCTAGCTCTCCATTGACTAGATTGACGAGAAATGGAATTAAGTTTGTATGGAGAGAGGCTTGTGAAAAGATATTTCAAGAGCTTAAGACTAGATTCACCACTTGTCATGACCCCAACCCATCTCAAACAGGATAGTATAGTGATCGGCCAGTAGTCCTCAACAACCAAAGGCCTAACAAAGCAAAAATAAGACGGACTCTTAATTTAATTGGGGCAAAATTTCATTAATAGGTGTGCAGAAGCCATTACTTGTTATATTGAGTCCATTTACAGCGCCCATATAGAGCAGTGCATAACTATATGAAATGAAAGGAAACATTCTTTTTTATTTCATTACATTACATTATTACATAAATTAAATGATAAAATAAAATACAATACATGGGCCGTAACTTTACAAATCACACAAGCACACAAGTCTGGCTTCTAATTTAACTTCTCTTCATATCCAAACTCTTCACCACCTCCATATATATAAGGAAGAGGGGTGAACAATTGCCCAGTGAATAGTAATAAAGTAAGGCGATAAATGAATGAACATCTATGAGCTTTAGAAATATAACATTTAGCATAACTTGTTCATAACTTTAACTTGAACAAGGCAAAACATACTTGACTTGCAAACATTGCATAGTCATGGACATTTCAAGGATTACAAGGTGCTTAACCGGTCCGGGTATCGGCTAAACATAATAAAGTGAGCTCGACCGTTATACATGATTAGATATTCCCCCAATTGTGAGCCTGATCCATGAATGTCATCTAAATACATGATAAAAGAATATAGAATGTTCAGTCATCACAAAACATATCAAGGCTTGCAAACATAATCAAGTTTTGCATTGAAAACATAGTTTGACAAACATAGTGTTGCTGAATTACTAGTCACAAATCACTCCGGGAGCAAGGGTGTAACTCTTCAAACCTTAACCTACACAAAACAATAACAAGCATTAAAATTCAATTCAACTTGCAAATCCTAATCTTAATTCAAGTGTTGTAATCTTGTTTAATGTTTCCCAACTTTTTCTTTTCTAAATTGTTCAAGGCTTGGTTATGACTTAACTTGTATGCCTCTAGATTAGTGAGAGTGTTCCAAGTGACTTATTGTGTTTTTAGTTCTTACTCGCATTGTTTAATCCCTCAAATTCAAGTGTTAATCATGTACCAAATATGCATATTGAAAAGCCTTAGGTATCCTACAACAATTTCATTTGTGTTTGTATTGAAAATATTACATTTATATGCTAGAAGTTTGAGGAAATAAAAAGAAACAAAATAAAACTAAGTTAGGAGAGGAAATAGCATGAAACGGTTGGGAAGAAAATGAGTTGCCTACACTAATTTGGGCATATCTCTTTGTATACTTATGATTTGGATGTAAGACCACTACCACTAGAAACTAGACTTTCGAAGCTTGAATTTAGGCTCAAGAATCATTCAAAACCGAGTCCGCATGAGAGATATGCCTATTTGAAGTTGGGCTGAAACATGGGAATTCCATACGTGAGGGACCAAATCCGCATGTGCAGATTGGTCATAGCACTTGTGGCTGCACGTGTGTAGACGTGCCCCGAGGGCCTCATGCTACAGTCCGGACTTGTTATGTCACGATTCTTAATCTGATCCCACAATGTGCGATGTGAGATTGATAAATCACCAAAGAGTCCAAATCCAGCAAATCGTTTTGGAAAACTGATTGTTTAGAAAGAAGTGCCAAGTATGGACTACTTTGCCAGATATAGAGTCTCCACCTAACTATTTTATTTTTGGGGAATTTAGGAAACCCTGACTCGTTGCCTAAGGCCATGTGTCCGTCATCACCAAAGTTGCCTCGGCTCGGGCGCTTGGGTACGATTGGGGAAGGCCATTTATGAGCACCTTCGCACGCCCGATTAAAGATCGGCCACTACTAAATATGATATTTTGTTTTGAAAACATATGTGTTCTTATTCCGATTAATTAGCTAGAATTACTATGTGATGCGCACAACACACAAGTATAGACTAGATTGCCTAATTTGGAACAAAGCATTGCATATCCGTTTGTTTGGAAATGGTTTGAAGTTTGCTACTCGCAAGTAGGCTAAAACACAGATTTCAATGAATTGTCCCAATTCAAGCAATCCAACCTTCACCCACAGGCATTCAGGCAGTTATATCATATAAGCACTTAGCCTCATGGCAAGCATGCTGTCATGTTAACACTCACATACATGCAAGATGCTAAAGCATAAACACTCACAGTGTACTCCGAGCTGAAACAAAGAACATGTTAGTAATCAAATGTATGATCCAAGTCCATTTTAAGATGACTAATGCAACACATGCAAAATGCAACTAGAAATAGGCTTGGCTATTCTAAGATGTCATGTGAATGCTACATTTGATACATGTATTCAAATTGGAATTTGAAATACAATGCAGTTAGTATGATGCGCCGAGCCCGGTGCATGCAATACAGATGAATGATGCAAACATGCATAGCATAATGTATGCTAATGGAAATATGCCCTAAATCTGACCATCGTAAGCGGTTAAATAAAAGGGAGAAAGAAGTGGGGTTGGAAGACATGCATCACACACACGCACGCTTATTACATAATTGCGCTCCCTCGACAGAGGGACCGAAAGAATAATACAAATTAACTAATTAACTAACTAATTAATTATTACAAAACACTTAACTAATGAACCAAATTAATTAAGCTACAAAAGAAGTAAAGAGGCCTCGAGAAGAGGGATGCATGCATGCTCGGGCGGCTTTACTCAGAAATCCATCGCCATGCTCATGCTGCCTCTGTTTACAATGCTCTGCACCTCTGAAAACTGCACAAGTCTCAAGGATGCTCCTGAACCACTCCCTGAGCATTGTGGGAGGTCATCGACCAAGAGATGAGGCCATCGGCCAAGGAAAATTTGTCATCGACCATGAATGAAGCTCTCGGCCAACAATGCACAGCCGACCGGCACTGAAAATGGCCGGCCGGCCATCTCTTCCTGCAGAATGCTATTTTGCTGCAACAGAGGACAAATAAAGCATGGCAATGCATTTTCAAAGCAATGTATGTACAACCACCCTTCCTATCATGTCACGAACTCAAGGAAGTATGGTTCTTGACCCTCGGGCCATCAATCACGCATTTCAATGCATGATGGCCAAAGGAGCCGAATGTGCAATTAATATCAAATGAAATGCACACCAAAACACATAAGGGACCTAAACCTCTATCATGTTTGATCAAGAGGTAAGGCATGCACACACAATGCAATGCAGCAAGCATGCAAAATGCCATGCAATACAACATGATTGACTTATCAAAGCTAATGACATGCCAACTTAATGCTATGCAACCTAAGCATGCAAACAAGGCTAATGCAACATGAGTATGCCAACAACAAATTCATGCAATGCTACTAGCATACAACAACATGCAAAGACAAGCATATTAGATCAATGTAATGCATGCATGATTAACTTAACAAAGTAACACAAGCATGCGAATATGAGGCCATATAACACGCATTCAACAACATGCAATGCAATAGGCATGCAACAACATGCAAAGGATGGACTTAAACCAATATGGACAGCTCTCAAATAAGCCCAAATCAGTGGCCAAAATGATGACGTGATAGAATGAAATGCAAAATGAGCATGCACATGCAATGGTCCAAGAGTTAAGGCATAAGGTCACAACACCCAAACATGAGCGAGGGGTGACAATCATGGTAGTATGGTGACACCATAAACTCTGAAATTATGTTAAGAGTGATGCCAAATCAAACACATAACACAAGCAAGGCATGCTAATGGACTTCAAGTTCAAAGCTAGCCAAAGTACTTGAACCATGGCCATATCAACCAAGCCCCAAAGGACCAAGGTGACCCAAAACAGTGCCAAGGCAGTCCAAAACAAGGCTAGAACATGCATGGGATGAGGCCAAAACATGCTAGAAAGGTAAGCACAAAACAAGACTCATACAAGGCCAAAAGGGTCAATTGCACTACACCTAAGACAACCAAACATCGCATGATTCAAGCGACCAAAATCAGAGACATGACATGCTAAAACGGGCCCAAAAACCCATTTAGATGGCATTCCAAATGCCTAGGCATGGTGGCATACACAATGACACGCTCATGAGGCATAACACACAAACTATCCAAAGCATGGAATAAGTGATAAATACAAGTATTTGAGCATACTATATGGATTGAAATAACATAACAAGTGATGCCAAACCACTAAAATGGCCCAAGTAAAGCATGTCAAAGGATTCAATACTCAAAGCCTACAAGCTAGATTACATGGTGGCTATACAAAGCAAGTCATGGACGACCAAAACAACCAAAATCAGAGCTTTATCATGTTAAAACAAAGCTAGAAGCTTCATGAAGTTGAGCCAAAATCATGCTAAAAAGACATGTTACAACATGATGCATGTTAAGGCAAATCATGGAATTACAAGACGAGTATACAAAGCATGCATGGTATGTCTAAACCAACTTAAAACAGTGCTATATCATGGCAAAACAAAGCCTAATATATACTGAAATGAAGCTAAAACAAGCTAAGCATACAAGCTACCAACATAAGCCATTTATGCAAGCTTTCAAGACAACAAGGAGAGGGGATGACCCTCTCCTATTCAGGACACCAAAACCACCTTTCCACTACTGAAAATCCTTTGGATTTCAGTGGTAGAAAGGTCATGCAAAGCAAAGAATAAGGGCCAAAAGAGATGGCCTAAAACAAGGCCTAACAAGGCCTAAGAGGGGGGAAACAACCCCAAACCTCAAAATGACCTTAAAAAAATATCTAAAGCACACAAAATTAGAACTTTTATCAATTATAGTCGAAGCTTAAAACAATATGCAAGATAGGCTAAAAGCTTAGGCAATAAGGGGGTATTAAAAGCAAAAAAGCTCACCCTTGAAGACCACCTTCAAGAACACAACTCCAACAACTTTTTCAAGCTTAAACCAGTCCAAGAACTTTGAAATCAACCTCAAGAGATCTCAGCTCCAAGAGGATGATGTTCTAGTATGTGTTTGTGTGCAATAGTAAGACAATACTACACTTTTGAGCACAAAATAGGATCAAACAAGGGAGTATAGATACAAAACTATATCTAAACTCTCTAACCTAATTTTTCTGAACCCTTGAGGTGGGAGGAGATGGTTCTCTCTTATAGAGAACCAAAAGCAAAGCTTCTTGAGGAAGCTAATCAAAGGGGCAAATCCTTTCATACACGTGTATGGAGGGGGTCAATAGTAGGTGCCAGCTGACACAAAATATATGCATAAAGCAGATGAACAGGGTTCGGCCAGCAAAAATTGCTGATCAACCAACACAATGGTCGGCCGACCAAATAAAGTGCCGATTGGCCAATACTTTTGGCCGATGGAAGGAAAACAGGGCCGGTGGCCTTAAGCCTTGGCCGATAGGTTGAGGGGATGGCAAACAAGCCACCCTCTTCCCTCAGAAGCAAAACACAAGTGTTTGGTCCACAACCAAGCACCAAATAAGAAAGTTGAGAGATCCTGAGGCACGGCGCGCGGTCGAGGCCTCCGGGAACTCAAAACGAACACGAGCATGGATGATCATCGAGTGTTCCAATGATGACGTCCAAGTCTTGAGGACGGTAAAAAATGGGGTCTCTACAACATGCCTTTTTTCTATTTTGAATTTGTGTTCTAAGTTGGGTCACCGCACATGCGGGAACCAATTCTGCAAGTGTAGAGAAGGTGCCGCACATGCGGTTCTTCATGACGCACATGTGAAAAATGTGGGCAAGTTTGTAGTTACTTGTTCTTTGTGGTTCTTGTGGTTTCCAATCCATTTTTCACACTTTTAAGGTCCAAAACTTGGTTCTTAACATCCTAATATGCATATGTATGACATAGAATCAATAAAAACTTATTTGTATACGTAGTTTAAGGATTAAAACAAGCAAAAGGTAGTATTTGATTGAACTTCATATCTTTTTCAAATCTTTCCTTACTTCATCATTTTCAATCCTCAAAACGAGATTCTAAAGCTTCTAAGTGTATAAAACTTCTGTAGATTCATCGTATAACACTTGTATGACCCAAATCTAAAGTAAAACCAATTGAAAACATGTTTTCTCCAACAAATCCTTAAACCCTTTTTCTAACTTCCATCTTTTCTATTTTTCTCTATTTACATCTTTCCAAAACATAGATCACATGGTTTCTACCTTGGTTATGATAATAAAACATGGAAGATGATTGAGTTCCTTACCTTGTTATGATTTTCTCTTGTTTTCAGGTTGAATCTTTGAATTTTCCTTGATTTTCTTTCTTTTTCCCTTCATTTTCTCTTTCCCATCTCTTTTCTTCTCCCCCTTCCTTTCTTCTTCTTGTTGATTCTACTTCTCTACCGAATTTTCTTCTTTCCTCTTAATTTATATAAGCTTTTATTTGGTGTGGTGGGGCAAAAGAAAGTTGTATACATCATTACCTTATTTATTTCACCAAATCTCAATTTGTTGACTTAACTTGGTTTAATCAAGGTTGACTTAAGTATTTTATTAATTGACTCCTTATCTTAATTAATTAATCTTAGTCTTAATTAATCAAGATTAATCTTTAATTAATCAAGGTTTAACTTAATCTTGATTAGCTTAAATAACCACGATTAAGGTTCACTAATCCTGCTTAATTAACAGTAATCCCGATTTGCAAAATGGCATATGGTGTTAAAATGACGAGTATATTAGTATAAGGTCTTTAAGGTCCTCAATTAGTGCATAAGCACATCCTGGTGTTCACAAATTTAAGCTTAAGGTATTCCCCTATCTCTTAATAATCTTTCAATTATTTATACCTTTAGGTTTCCATTAGAGCACACTTTCATCTCTAAATTTCCATAGATAGCTTCTAAGGTTTCCATCTTATCGTTTCATATTTTGATCTAGGGTATTGAAATATGGACAGTGATATAGTTATAAAACGTGGCGTTCTTAGGGGTGTCACAATCTTCCCTCCTTTAAAAATTTCATTCTCAAAATTTATTTGTAAGTTACTAATTTTCTGCTGCATACTTGATAAATTATTACTCAATAATCTTCTTAATTTGAAGTTTGATATTCATCTTGAACTTTGTGTTCTTCTCAATACTTCATGTTTCTTGAGTTGTAGTTGAATCCTTGTTTTAACAAATTCTATTGGTACTAGATTGTTAAAGATTATTGGTTCATCCTTCCCTCCTTTAATTGTATTAGCCATTCTTAGCTTATTCATGTCATCGTTTCTAATTAGGTGAGTTGACTTCATTACAAAACTTGTATTATCACATTTTGTTTCTATTTTAAGTCAAAGGGTTGCTAAAGTAGTACCACTAACTTTGCTTATTTGTTTTCTTTTCTAACTCACCTTATATTCTGATAAACTACTAAAAGCTATGTTATTCTTACACATAATTACTAAAACTGGCATCTAAGATGTATTATTTTTCTATTATCAATATAGGATAAATAGAAAATACAAGACCATAAATCCTTTCTAGAGTTAGGTTTTATTACTCTCTTCAATTGAACTTAAGTATATTAAGATTACCTTTCTCTTTTTGGTTACTATGATTGTATTATTTTGTTCCATTTTGTTGACATTCAGGGGTTATTGAATGGCGTTAGGGATGTTATTTATTCATTCAATTTATATATATATATATATATTATTCTTTACTCACAATTATTAACTAATTATAGAAATTTCACTTAGTTGATCATAAGGTTAAATTCTTGAGTTTTTCAATTCCTTATACGTTATTTAATTGTAACTCTTAGGTTCTAAGGAAGTTCTTTTAATGTCATCAACTGTAATTCTAAAGAAATTTAATTCATTAAATCTTATCAAGTACTAAGTTATGATGTTAATGCTATAAGTGAGTTTGGAATTTGAAATTTGAATTCAAATTGTACTTATGAGGTTATTTTATCATTCTTCTTCTAACAATTGCTAATGTTATGTAGTTACAGTCAGGTAAAGGGGCCACTATATTTTTCTTTCCTCTGATGGTTCAAATAATAATTTGATCACCAGAAACTACTTCATTTTCAAGTTATTACTAAATAGATTTAATTTCGTTTGTTATAATCTGAGTCTTAATAATACTCACTCCAAGAGTCTAATGAACCTAGTTATCGTATTAAAAGGCTAAGTTTAAATAAACAACTAACTAGATCCTAAATTTACTAAGATTAACAATAATACAAATAAATGGAAGGCATGTATGGCTCAACTAGATTTATACTTTATATATATGCTAGAGTATTTCAGTTAATATTTGGTTTACAAGTAGGTTAGTCACTAGTCTTTAATCTAACTAATTAATTTTACATAAAAACAAAAGTTTCTCCTAATCTTTAGTATAGTCCTTCACTTGATGTCTTATCTTTCCACAATTAAAACATGCTCCAGAAGCTCGATGACATTCTCCCCAATGATTCTTATGACATAATGGTCGCACTAGAATTGTTCTACCATCCTTCTTGGATTTACTTGACTTTCGTTCTACAGATTTCTTGAAAATGTCCTTCGATTACCTTTTTAACTTAATACCTGACTTCTCCTTCTAATCCTGTTGTTTATCGTAACATCGCTATATGATTTTCATCACACTTTCTAGAACTTCCTCTACTTTTTCTAGTCGCTTTGACAAGGATGCAACTTCTTCTACATTCTTGTCTTTTACCACATTTCCTAAAGATATAAGAAAAGAGGTCACTATTGTTCAAGTTAATGCATATACATATCTTTATATTGATAAATATGTAGTCTAAACGATAACAATTAATACACATACCTTTATATATTTGAAAGATTACAATTAATACATACATACACACAATGGTTTGGTAGGGTATCCTATTCATTTCCATGATACTTACCTAAAATTTCTTATCCGAAGCTACATCGACTGAATGTGATTCCAATCGGACTTTTAAGGTTGTTTAGCAATAGGACTCTAGAGTTCAATATTTCAAATAATAAATCTTCCATAAAACAATAGACATTCTATACGAAAGACAATTATCATATTCCACAATCTCTCTAACTTCACGCTACTAACCGACAATACTTTCCTTAATTCAACACTTTTACTATCCTTACAATCCCGTATTCTCTTAAATGACACAATCATCAATCAAACTCATGTCTTTCTTACAAGATCATCCCTTCTTTATACATCGAAGCTCTTATATTTCTTTCTCATAACTATTCATAGACACCTAAACATACTTAAATACAAACACATACATAGCATGAATGCATTCCTAGAGTTTTATTCTAGGAGATCCTATTGCTCTGAAGAACAAAGAGCATGAAAAACAAGTTGTGCTTTGATGCCACTCTGTCATGACTCTAACCTGCCCCCAAACAAAATGGTGTAGTGATCGGCTAGTAGTCATCAACTATCAAAGGCCTATCAAAGCAAAAACAAGATGGACTCCTAATTTAATTGGGGCAAAATTTCTTTAATAGGTGTGTGGAAGTCATTACTTGTTATATGGAGTCCATTTACAACACTCATTCAGAGCAGTGCATAACTATATAAAATGAAAGCATACATTCTTTTCAATTTCATTACATTACATTATTACATAACTTAAATGGTAAAATAAAATACAATACATGAGTCATAACTTTACAAATCAGCATAAGCACACAAGTTTGGCTTTTAATTTAACTTCTCTTCATGTCCAAACTCTTCATCACCTATATATATATATAAGGGAGAGGGGTGAGGTATTACCCAGTGAATAGTAGTAAAGTAAGGCGGTAAATGAATGAACATCCACAAGCTTTAGAAATATAACATTTAACATAACTTGTTCATAACATTAACTTGAAGAAGGAAAACATACTTGACTTGCAGCCATTGCATAGTGATGGACATTTCAAGGATTACAAGGTGCTTAATAGGGCCGGGTACCAACTAAACGTAATAAAGAGAGCTTTACCGTTATACATGATTTGATATTCCCCAAATAGTGGTTCTGATTGGATATTCCCACAATTATGGGCCTAATCCATAAATGTCATCTAAATACATGATAAAAGAATATAGAATGTTTAGTCATCACAAAAGATATCGAGGCTTGTAACACAATCAAGTTTTGCATTGAAAACATAGTTTGACAAACATAGCATTGCTAAATTATTACTCACAAATGGCTCCGGGAGTGAGGATGTAACTTCTTCAAAGCTAACCTACACAAAACAATAACAAGCATTAAAATTCAATTCAACTTGCAAATCCTAATGTTAATTCAAGTGTTGTAATCTTGTTTAATGTTTCCTTACTTTTTTTTCTAAATTGTTCAAGGCTTGGTTATGACTTAACTTGTATGCCTCTAGATTAGTGAGAGTGTTCCAAGTGACTTATTGCATTCTTAGTTCTTACTCGCATTATTTAATCCCTCAAATTCAAGTGTTAATCATGTACCAAATATGCTTATTGAAAAGCCTTATGTATCCTACAACAATTTCATATGTGTTTGTATTGAAAATATTACATTTATATGCTAGAGGTTTGAGGAAATAGGAAGAAATGAAAGGAAACTAAGTTAGGAGTGGAAATTGCATGAAACGATTAGGAAGAAAGTGAGCCGCCTACACTAATTTTGACATATCTCTTCGTATACTTAGAATTTGGATATGAGACCACCACCACTGGAAACTATACTTTAGGGGCTTGAATTTAGGCTCAAGAATGGCTTAAAACCGAGTTTGGATGAGGGATATACCTATTTAAAGTTGGGCTAAAGCTAGGGAATTCCACATGTAGGAGACCAAATCCGCTCCTGCAAATTGGTCATAGCACGTGCCTTTTTTTTAGTCTTGAATTTGTGTTATAAGTTGGGTCGCTGCTTGTGCAGGAACCAATTTCTCACATGCGAAGGAGATGCCACACATGCGATTCTTCATGTCACACATGCAGGAAATCTGGGCAAGTTTGCAATTGCTTGTTCTTCGTGGTTCTTGTGGTTTCCAATCCATTTTTCACATTTCTAAGGTCCAAAACTTGGTTCTTAACATCCTAATATGTATATCTATGATGTAGAATCAATAAAAACTTGTTTGTATACATAGTTTTAGGTTTAAAACAAACAAAAGGTAGGATTTGATTCAACTTCATATCTTTTCCAAATCTTTCCTTACTTCATCATTTTCAATCATCAAAACTAAGATTCTAAAGCTTCTAAGTGTATAAAATTTGTGTAGATTCATAGTATAACACTTGTATGACTGAAATCTAAAGTAAAACCAATTGAAAACATCTTTTCTCTAACAAATCCTTAAACTTTTTTTCTAACTTCCATATTTTCCATTTTTCTCTATTTACATCTTTCCAAAACATGGATCAAATGGGTTTCTAGCTAGGTTATGATAACTAAACATGGAAGAGGATTGAATTCCTTACCTTGTTATGATTTTCTCTTGAATTCAGGTTGAATCTTTGAATTTTCCTTGATTTTCTTTCTTTTTCCCTTCATTTTCTCTTTTCCTTCTCTTTTTTCATCTCCCTCTTCCTTTCTTCTTCTCGTTGATTCTACTTCTCTACAGAATTTTCTTCTTTCCTTTTGATATATATAAGCTTTTATTTCGTCATTAACTTGTTTATTTCACTGAATCGCGATTTATTGACTTAACTAGGTTTAATCAAGGTTAACTTAAGTATTTTACAAATTGACTCATTATCTTAATTAATTAACCATAATCTTAATTAATCAAGGTTAATGTCTAATTAATCAAGGTTGAACTTAGCTTAATTAGTCTTGGTTAATGTTCACTATTAATTAATAGTAATCCTGATTAGCAAAATGGCATATGGTATTAAAATGACGAGTACATTAGTCTAAGGTCTTTAATCTCCTCAATTAGTGCATAGGCACATCCTGGTGTTCACAAATTTAAGCTTGAGATATCCCCTATCTCTTAATATTCTTTCAACTATTTATACCTTTAGGTTTCCATTAGGGCGCACTTTCATTTCTAAATTTCCATAGACATATTCTAAGTTTTCCATCTTATCATTTCATATTTTGATCTAGGGTATTCAAATATGGACAATAATATAGTTACAAGACGCGGCGTTCTTAGGAGTGTCACACCATTGCTCCAGTTTTGATCATTTCAGAGATGGATTTGGGTTAGTTGATTTATTGTGATATGTCTTGAAACGGGTTGGGTTGTGTGTTAATGTAGGAATGAAAGGTTATGGCTTATGGCTCACGGTAGTTGAAAATCCATGAGAAAAATTACCCTATGCACAGCTTATAATTAGCGGTAATGATCTTTGCCTTAGAATGCAGTGGCATTATCTGTGAGGGGAAAGGTCTGAAGTATTTTTTGATCACATGAGTTTGAAATATTTGTTCTCGTAGAAAGACTTGAATTTGAGGCAAATGAAGCGGATGGTATTTATAGATGATTAGGATTTCAAATTGCATTATCACCCGGAAAAGGCCAATATAGTGGCCGATGCATTGAGTAGGAAGTTTGTAAGCGGTGTAGCGAGTATTGCCTTGTACGAATGGGAGATATTTGGTGTTATTGACAAGTTTGACTTGCATCTTGGCAAGTCCGTTGGTTTGGCTACCTTGTTTACCGTAGTTGCACAACCTACTGTAACATGCCCGGGGGGTACCCGCGCGCGTTAAACAGTTCGGACCCCCAAGATCTCTTTGATCTATTCTCACGAGTGCAATGTGAAACGTAGATGAGAGTCCAGATTTGGCAACTTTTATTGAAAATCCATTTTTATTGCAATTTTGTCAAAAATGGACTGCGTCATCAGATCTCAGAGTCGCCACCTAATATTTTGGGAAATTAGGAAACCCATGACTCGGTGCCAAGGCCACTGTTCGTCGTAACCAAGGATGCTTGGCTCGGAACCTTAGGTATGAGAGGGGAAGGTCAATAATGAGCACCCCCGCCCACCCGATCAAAGATCGGCCTTTACTAACCATGATATGAATTTTATTTTATTTATATGTTCATGTTCTGATTAGTTAATAAATCCTAAAATTTACTATGTGAAGCATACAAGTATAGACTATGCCATTCATTTTGGAGTAATTTGATATCATGCATTTTGAAAGAGTTTTGACGATGTACAACCCAAATAAATTGAGTTTACAAGCATGAAAAATCAACATCATTCCAAATTAAGCGACACAACCTCCATCCACTGGCATTCATAGAGTTATATCACATAAGCAACTAGCCTCATGGTAGAATGCTAGACATAGTAAGAAAAATACACACACACGGGATGCTAAAGCATAAAAACTCACATGTTTGACGTCCCACGAACAAGCTGCAAAACAAAGTTAGTAAAATATGCATGATCTTATATACAAAATCCTAATGCAATTCACTCATGAGATGCAACTAAAGATTCGGCTTCTAAAATATGATATGTGAATCATCTCAAGAACATGAGGTAGCGCACATAATCACATAGGAATTGATTAAATCCACAAATGCAAACTTAGCCGAATCAAGATGCATGAAACATGGATGCAAAACATAACTATGATGAAAAATAAATATGATGTTTATGTACAAATAAAGAAAGCAAGTAAAAGAACGGGATAGAAAGAAGCGGGGCGGGGAATTATTACAACGCTCTGAATAAATTATTACAAACCAGATAAGAGAGAGAGAAAGGAATATTACAACAAAATAAAAACCTCACAAACTCTCAAAATAAAATAAAATAAAATAAAATAAAATAAAGAAACTTCATGTGCGCCGGAAAATGTTTTGCTTGACGTAGGAAGACTGCTCCGTTCTGTTTGGGGAAACTTATTTTTTGCGGGAGCACTATTCATCCCGAGGTACTATTCATTGCCGGAAGTTACTATTCATCATGACAATTACTATTCACCTTTCTTGATCGTTATTCATCTTACCGGGCATTTTTTCATCCGCTGTTACTATTCATCGCCGGAGGTACTATTCATCGATGGGGCTACTATTCATCGTCGGAGTTACTATTCACCGCCGGAAGTTACTATTTACCGCCGGAGGTTACTATTCACCACCGATCACTATTCATTTGGCGGGGTCACATCTTTTAACAAATTAGGTGGTTCGACCAACCATTTAAAGTGATAAAATTACAACAATTTATAAATAGCAAACTACAACATTTTATGTAAATTACAACAGTTTATATACAACCGTAAATTACAGCAGATAAAGTAATAAAATTAGGTGGTTCAACCGACCATTTAAAGCGATAAAATTACAACAATTTATAAATAGTAAACTACAACATTTTATGTAAATTACAACAGTTTATATACAACCGTAAATTACAGCAGATAAAGTAGTAAAATTAGGTGGTTCAACCGACCATTTAAAGCGATAAAAAAAAATTATGAAAAACAATAAATTAAGTACTTAAACAAATTATATCACATTTTGAAATTAAATGAAAGTTTGCAAAAACTCACCTTTCGGGGACATGATGAATTTTCTGATTCACAAACTTTCTTTTGATTACCCTCAAGTCTGTGGAATGTGTTCTCAATTCTCAGTTAAAATTTGGAATTACAACTTTAACAGTTCCTTCTTTCTGATTCTTTTTCTCTCAATATTCCCTCGCACCAATCCCCATTTTTTTTATTCTCTCTCCCAATTTTTTTGACTCTCCTGATTTCTCCCCTGCCAAAAAATTCTTCTCTTCTTTCTCTGATCTTCCCCCTTTTATAGAAAATAATTGTCAGAAAAGGACAAAAGAAGAAACGGTGGTAGGAGTTGATTTCAAAAGATGCACAGTGATTTTACTGTGAAATGCACAGTAAAATTACTATGCACTTTACAATATAATAATATATAAAAGAGATTATTAGCATAAATACATGTACAAATACCCAGAAAAATATATAAAAACACACAAATACGTAAAATTAAAATACGTGGACTAATAAAATATATTTTAGTAGGCCAAATATGCAACATAATTTGACCAAAGCGGGTCTAAAGGCACAGAAAACAAAAAGACGCACGATGGGAGTGTAGTGAATTTTTTTTTTCAAAGAAGGAATAATACCCTTATATAATATAATATTATATATATACAAAAGTATGGTGCGTGGGTGAAACCAGGGTACTGAATAAATTTAATAAAATATTATATAATAATATAACATAATATATATATATATATATATAATACATAATAAAGGGAAAGAAAATGGAAAAGGAGTCTAAAATAATTTGGCAAAAACAGGTGTAAGACTAGGATTAAAGTTTATATTCCATCTTTTTACTGAGAATTTTGTGAGATAGCATATTCCTGTTTTCATCATTGAGTAATCAAAAGAAAGCGCCCAAGTCTTAGGGCCGGTTAAAATGGGGTGTCTACAGTTGCCCCTCTTTGACAGAGCTTAAAGTCATTTCATGACGTGAGTGAATGTCAAAGCCCAAAGACGACCCTTTTGACAAGGCCGTAAGACTTGGGCAAGCAAACAAGATGCAATGCAAGTGGTTGAACCCGAAGGTTGCCTACGTATCCTTTTGCAAGGAATCAAACCAGCGTAGTTCAGGGGCAGAATGCAAGTGACATGCTCAAAATGCAGTTTGAAGGTTGGACTTACACGCTTCGCGAAGCCAGTTGTTTGAAAATTCATGATTATGCAATGCAATACAATGCCATGGAGTGATGATAAAGATATGAAGATGACAACAATGAAAAGGCAAGCTTCGTGCAAATGATATGAAACATAACAGGGGGTGCATTGCATTAAATGTGCCACAAGATCACATACAAATGTGTCACAACATAATTTTAACTGAGTGAACCAACAGCCTAACGCGTCTCACGCGAAAGGAGGAAAGATGGTGTAAACACCAGACGCACTTGATGTTTTTAACCGAGTAAACTTGTAATCCCAACGCGTTTCACGCGATAGGAGGAATGGCAGTATAACCAACAATCTCATACGGAGAGGAAGAAGGTATTAACCAAGTAGAAAATGACAATGGTGTAACCAACAGGCGTATCTCAACGTATTTTATACGAAGAGAGGGAAGGTTTTAACCAGAGAAAATGACAATGGTGTAACCAACAGGCGTATCTCAATGTATTTTATACGAAGAGAGGGAAGGTTTTAACCAGAGAAAATGACAATGGTGTAACCAGCTGGCGTATCTCACCGTATTTTATACGGAGAGAGGGAAGGTTTTAACCAGAGAAAATGACAATGGTGTAACCAACAGGCGTACCTAACCGTATTTTATACGGAGAGGGGGAAGGTTTTAACCAAGTAGAAAATGGCAACGGTGTAACCAACAGGCGTACCTAACCGTATTTTATACGGAGAGGGGGAAGGTTTTAACCAAGTAGAACAACAATGGTGTAACCAACAGGCGTATCTCAACGTATTTTATACGGAGAGAGGGAAGGTTTTAACCAAAGAAAATGATAATGGTGTAACCAACAGGCGTATCTCAACGTATTTTATACGAAGAGAGGGAAGGTTTTAACCAACGAGAATGACAATGGTGTAACCAACAGGCATACCTAACCGTATTTTATACGGAGAGGGGGAAGGTTTTAACCAAGTAGAATGACAATGGTGTAACCAACAGGCGTATCTCAACGTATTTTATACGAAGAGAGGGAAGGTTTTAACCAGAGAAAATGACAATGGTGTAACCAACAGGCGTATCTCAACGTATTTTATACGGAGAGAGGGAAGGTTTTAACCAGAGAAAATGACAATGGTGTAACCAACAAGCATACCTAACCGTATTTTATACGGAGAGGGGGAAGGTTTTAACCAAGTAGAAAATGACAATGGTGTAACCAACAGGCGTATCTCAACGTATTTTATACGGAGAGAGGGAAGGTTTTAACCAAAGAAAATGATAATGGTGTAACCAACAGGCGTATCTCAACGTATTTTATACGAAGAGAGGGAAGGTTTTAACCAACGAGAATGACAATGGTGTAACCAACAGGCATACCTAACCGTATTTTATACGGAGAGGGGGAAGGTTTTAACCAAGTAGAATGACAATGGTGTAACCAACAGGCGTATCTCAACGTATTTTATACGAAGAGAGGGAAGGTTTTAACCAGAGAAAATGACAATGGTGTAACCAACAGGCGTATCTCAACGTATTTTATACGGAGAGAGGGAAGGTTTTAACCAGAGAAAATGACAATGGTGTAACCAACAAGCATACCTAACCGTATTTTATACGGAGAGGGGGAAGGTTTTAACCAAGTAGAAAATGACAATGGTGTAACCAACAGGCGTATCTCAACGTATTTTATACGGAGAGAGGGAAGGTTTTAACCAAAGAAAATGATAATGGTGTAACCAACAGGCGTATCTCAACGTATTTTATACGAAGAGAGGGAAGGTTTTAACCAAGTAGAAAATGACAATGGTGTAACCAACAGGCGTATCTCAACGTATTTTATACGAAGAGAGGGAAGGTTTTAACCAACGAGAATGATAATGGTGTAACCAACAGGCGTACCTAACCGTATTTTATACGGAGAGGGGTAAGGTTTTAACCAGAGAAAATGACAATGGTGTAACCAACAGGCGTATCTCAACGTATTTTATACGAAGAGAGGGAAGGTTACGAGAATGATAATGGTGTAACCAACAGGCGTACCTAACCGTATTTTATACGGAGAGGGGGAAGGTTTTAACCAAGTGAAAAATGACAATGGTGTAACCAACAGGCGTACCTAACCGTATTTTATACGGAGAGGGGGAAGGTTTTAACCAAGTGAAAAATGACAATGGTGTAACCAACAGGCGTACCTAACCGTATTTTATACGGAGAGGGGGAAGGTTTTAACCAAGTATAAAATGACAATGGTGTAACCAACAGGCGTATCTCAACGTATTTTATACGGAGAGAGGGAAGGTTTTAACCAAGTAGAACGTCACATCCTAACACGTTTCACGTGAAAGGAGTAAAGGTGGATTCGAAATCCAAACGCGTCTCACGCAAGTGGAAGAAGGTATGGTAGAATGACAAGGGATAACCTCTACATGTAGAAGCCACCGATGCTGCTTTTCTTCGTGATCATATTCACAACTTTCCCTATTCTCCAACGGGGTGACAGACTAGTTTGGTTCAATATCCAGAATTGAGGCGCATACACGCTACCTCAACCTATGGGGCTGCCATACAGATTTCAAGCCGGGGATACACCCCTGGGTATTTAAACCAGACTTTAGTCTCGAAAATTCCAAACCTTTTGCGTTCTAGGCATCGCCATTCGAACTCTAGTTTCCACCGTCGCAGTTGGTCTCCTAGGAACTCATTGCAATCACAGGCAGGTGACTATACCAGACCATCTGAAGTCGTTCGAGCACGACAAACACCAAAGGAATTGCACTTTTAGAGGATTTAAGGTCTCCTAGACCATTCTTAGACCATTGAAGTCGTTCGGGCACGACAAACACCAAAGGAATTGCACCTTTAGAGGATTTAAGGTCTCCTAGACCTAGGGAGTGCACAAGATGGTGTGATGCGCAAGATAGCGCGATTAAATTGAAATTACACAAGACAGTGCAATGGGGGGTGCACAAGATAGTGCGATGTAGGGATGCACAAGATAGTGCGATTGAATTGGATGCACAAGACAGTGCGATGCCCAAGACAGGGCTATTGAATTTGATGATGCACAAGACAGTGCGATGCCCAAGATAGGGCGATTGAATCTAATGATGCACAAGATAGTGCGATGCCCAAGATAGAGCGATTGAATTTGATGATGCACAAGATAGTGCGATGCCCAGAACAGGGCGATTGAATCTGATGCATTTATGTGATAGGTGCATGAAGTGAGATTATTGTGCGATAGATGCACAGAATGAAAGAAGGAATTGTATGTTCAAACCAAATACCATATACATATACCATGTATAGACAAAGTACATACAAATACGACAATATACACAGACATGCATATACGGTATACATATATTCATATACAGACAAAAATACACAGAGATATGTACATACGGTATACATATATACATATACAGATATATAAATATATAGATATGTACAGACATATACAAAGACATACGGATATATACATAGATATATACGGTATATGACAGCGTGCGTACGCAAAACACACAAAAAGAAAGGATAAACACAAAATGCATGGATACGGGGGTTCGACCCTCTGATCTTAAGCTTAGTTTCCTAGTCTTCAACCACTGAACTGAACCACTGAACCAAACCACTCTTGTGACAAAATATGCAAACAAATATATATATATATATATATGTAGGTATACGAGACATATATATATATAACCAAAAGAAAACAAAAGAAACATTTGTTATGGGATTCGAACCCCTGACCTCGGGCTCAGCCTTCCATCCTTCAAACATCGAATTAGACCACTAAACCTAAGCCACTCTTGTGACCAAAACGTTCAAACAAATATATATAATACATCGATATACAATATGTATACATATATGTATAAATATACAATTCTCCCGCCTCTCTCTCTGTTTTTGTCTCACTCTCTCTTCCGTCATCTTCTTCGAGCGTTGTGTCTGGCGCACGATTTCAACAATCGCGGCGCCTGACCGACAGGCTATCCAATCGTGCCCCGATTGTCAATGATCATCTCAGCCTTCCTCCCTCTTTGTCTTCTTCTTTGGCTTCATCCTCTTCTTAAGTTGAGGCCTGCGAAAGAGAGAGGCAGAGCAAAAGCCTGCAAACTTTCTCTGTCACCACTCTGCAACCTCTTTCTTTTGCATTACTCTTCTTTGCCATGGCTTCTTCACACGGTTCTCTCACTCTTTTTCCAGACCTGAACGAGTCCACGATAGAGATGACCGATTCTGACTCTCCTGAACCTCAACCACGAGCTCCTCCTCCTTCCCCTGTTTTCAACTTTCCAGCGATGTCAGTTGAACAAATCATGGCGGCACAGTCTGACATCGAAGCAAACTCATATACACTGAGGTCATGTGTGGAGACCGTGACAGCGGTCTCCAACTTGTCCCGTCGACTGCAGAACAGGACGTGTGAAGTACATCGATTGAATGCACAACTTTCTTTACTTCAACATATGTACAAAGATTCTCGAGGGGAAGTTAGTGGCTTGAAGAAACAAATCAAGGAGTTGAAAAGACAGGTGACCGTCGCAACTCGTCATGGGACTACCTTTGACGGCCAGCGAAGGATAATCTCCTTCGGAAGCTCTGCCAAGGCCGAGGCAAAGTCTTCAAGAGCTTCGAAGAAGTAAAGATGAAGCGAGGCAGCTGATGGTAAAGTCAGGCAACGAAACTGTGTGCAAATGAAGCTGGTTGTAATCTTCACCGCCGAGCTACTGCCGAAAAACTGAGAAAATGCTACTCTCTCTTTTGTTATTTTTTTGTTGTTGTTGTTTTTTTTTTTTTTTTGTGTTTTGTTTTTTGTTTTTTGTTTTTTTTTTTGGTTTTGTTTTGTGTCTCTGTGATCGGGGATGTCCTTCCCTGACTACAATAAAATCAGTTTAGTTTTTGCACATTGATGGCGTGACTAGCATATCACTTTGAACTTGAAAACATTTTTGTTTGATTGAATTTGAGAGTAATCGAATTTTGATCTCTGAATTGAACATTGATTCTATACTGACCTGAATCAAAGAATGACTTAACGAAAGAAGAGCGAAGCAAAAAAAATTCAAACACACTTATATACACGGACTGGTATGAATACACCGACTGGTATAAATATACTGACTGGTATGAAAAGAACACACTTATATACACTGACTGGTATGAATACCCTGATTGGTATGAATACACTAACTGGTATGAATACACACTTATATACACTGATTGGTATGAATACACACTCACATACACCGAGGAGTTGACTCGAGTGGTGGAGAAGACAGAATTTCTAACTCGACTATGCCCCTAATTCATTACCTTGAATTTTTTTTTTTTTTTTTCATAAAAATGTTTTGATCAACATGACAGTTAGATTAGCATACTTATTCCATTTTCTGTTTGAAATCATGTAAGCTAAACTGTGAGCACTGAAAATTTTCCCTTTTCAAATCCAAAGAATGGTCTAAGTTTTGCAAAAATGGAACAATTTTTGAGAAAAATTAGTCAGCTTCATTCAAATTAATCAAAATCTATTTTTGCAAATGGCCACTACTCAACTAACATGGAATCAACCATTAGGGTGCATAGTCCCAAACCAGATAATCAAAGGTGATATCTGAACCAAGCCAACCGAACCATGCCAATCCGAACCGAATGAAGTCGAGCAAAACTGGACCAGACTGAACCGAACCGACAAATCGAATCGAACCGAACTGAACCAAGTTAAATCAAACCAATTGAACTGAGCAGAATGAAGATACACCAATCAAACACGGATAGGACAACCAAGTCGACTAAAGACACACCAAGCAAACATGGACGAGATGAATGAGTTGAAAAATTATTAGGGCCGAACTTCAAGATGAAGCTACCTATGTATCCTCAAGATAGGAATCAGGCCATCGTAGTTCCGGCTAAGGGTCACTCGGGTATTGGCACTCTCCTTTTGTGCTCTAACTTTTGCCAAAGCCGCCCTTTCGGGTTTTCAACCTTGCGAGCTTTTCATTTTTTCATTTTTCTATTTTTTTTCATTTTGTTCATTTCTTTTTTTTGTTTTTCATTATTTTTGTTTTTTTGATTTTTTTTTTCTGCTCTAAATTTTGCCTGGGTCGCCCTTCCAGGTTTTCAACCCAACGAGCCTCTCAAGGGTTATTTTTATTTTAACTTAACCATGTTGATTGGGTGTGAAATCTTTAGGCCATCTATAAGAACGACTGCTACACTTGACCAGTAGATATGATGATGTAGGGACTAGACTAAATGGGTCTGAATTTGCCCCTAGTGTTGCCCCTAGTGTAGTGGATAGGAACCCGACTGTCCTTCAATAATAAAATTCATTCTCTCAAATTATGGGTTTTGCCTTTATGGGTGGTCTTCATTGGGAAACGATTCAGTTTTAACTCTTTGATCACATCCAACCTTTTGCCCCTAGTTCAAGGACTGCTTCAAATCTTAAATCACATAGGAGCTTTTTGCCCCTGGTTCAAGGGCTGTTTCCAATCTGAATCACTGGCCCTACATAGTTTTGGCTAAGGTTCACTCGGGTATTGACACTCTCATTTTACGCTCTAACTTTTGCCAAAGCCGCCCTTTCGGGTTTTTAACCTTGCGAGCTTTTCATTTTTCTTTTTATTTTTCCTTCTTTTTTTATTTATTTATTATTATTTTTTTTTTGTGCTCTAACTTTTGCCTAGGTCGCCCTTTCGGGTTTTCGGCCCAGCGAGCCTCTCAAGGATGGTATCTTATTGCCCCTAGTTCAAGGGCTACCTCCATTTCGGCTATGCAAGCCTCATACTTTTGCCCCTAGATCAAGGGCTGTTTCAAATCTGAATCACATTCGACCTTCTTGCCCCTAGTTGAAGGGCTACCTCCATTTGAATCACATCATGGCCCCTAATTCAAGGGATATTTCCAATTCGGCTACGCAAGCCTTACACTTTGAATGATCATTGAATACTTCGAATTCAGGTTTGAAAGCTAAGGAGCTAAGGAGGTCGGACCTCGAGTCAAGAGGGATTGTATAATCAATTCCAGGCATGTCTTTGTAGGACCACGCAAAAACATTTTTTTGAAATCTTTTCACAAAGTGACTAATCACTCGTACTCTTACGAAGACAAGATAGAACCAATTTGGACCAAGCTAGGATCATTCTCAGTACCCACATTAACAAAAATGATTTTATTCATCAAAGGCTTAGCACACCTCTCTTCTTCTCAGTTGATCAAAATTTGCAAATCCCGAGGAAATTCTTCCTCTTTGTTTTCATCAGAGTTTTGGAAAAAGTTTTGAAAAACTTTGGTCAATGCAATGAATTAAGGCACAGAGAAGTAGGCAGACTCTATGGAATTTTGTTTTTTTGTTTTTCTGTTTATTGAAAAGAGACTATGACTCAACAATGGCAACAGACTTTTGACAACATACTCAAAAGAAAATGACAAAGAGAACCTAGACAGGACAGAAATGTCTAGGTTAGCACTATCGAAATCAACAGACTCTGACTCATTAGGCTGACTCGAGCCTGACTCTAACTCTACAAACTTGGTGGAGTCAAACTTAGACTCAATACTCAATTCAGAACTCAGAATAAAACCATTCTCAATTTTGCTTAGTCAAAGTGTGGGCCAGCCACAACATTCAAAATAAATTGCTAGTCAAAGTGTGGGCCAGCCACAGCATTCAAAATAAAGCTCATGCAATCAACAGGTGGTCACTCCCCAATCACAGAGATGGTCGGATACCCCACAAGTTCTATTTATTTACAATGGTCGACTTTGTGGGATATTGGAGTTTTTTTATTTTTTTATTTTTTTTTTGATTTTATGTTTTTGTTTTTGTTTTTGTTTTTTTTTTTTTCTTTTTTTGTTTTGGAAGTAATGATGCTAAACTGAACATCTTGAACCACTCATTTGAATTTGAGAACCCATGTATAGATCCAATACATTGCACATAAAAGAAGAAAGAGAACAAACACCCCTAAAGAGGGTAGGGTTATCCTGTCCTAGCTTGGAATGATCTAGGGTTTCACTATTCACACAAGCGGTATCATACATCCTAGAAACGGGAAAGCATCCTGTCCTAATTTGAAAGGTACTATAGCTCACCATATGTACAAGGTTGGCTCTACTTTACGGGTTGAAGCCAAGGTGACGTTACCAAAGAGTCCTTCAGGTCATAACCAATAAAGATCCCAGGAAATCAGAAGAGTCAAATAGCCTCTCTTCGGAGTCTGAGAACCTTAGATAGCAAAGCTAGATAGCAGGGCTACATAGCAAAGCTACCCTTTTGACAAATCTCAAAAGGTTACAACACAAGGCCTCTAAAGTATCGTAAAAATAGGTGTAGTGTCACAAAAAGCTTACCTGTGCTCCCACTAGTATCTGGGCAACACAAGGACTTGAAGTGCACCAATGAATGCAATGCAATGAACATATAATTGAAAATAAAGGTCATATCATGGAGTTCGAGTCAAGGTTTCATAAAATCCCCAGCAGAGTCGCCAGAAACTGTAACATGCCCGGGGGGTACCCGCGCGCGTTAAACAGTTCGGACCCCCAAGATCTCTTTGATCTATTCTCACGAGTGCAATGTGAAACGTAGATGAGAGTCCAGATTTGGCAACTTTTATTGAAAATCCATTTTTATTGCAATTTTGTCAAAAATGGACTGCGTCATCAGATCTCAGAGTCGCCACCTAATATTTTGGGAAATTAGGAAACCCATGACTCGGTGCCAAGGCCACTGTTCGTCGTAACCAAGGATGCTTGGCTCGGAACCTTAGGTATGAGAGGGGAAGGTCAATAATGAGCACCCCCGCCCACCCGATCAAAGATCGGCCTTTACTAACCATGATATGAATTTTATTTTATTTATATGTTCATGTTCTGATTAGTTAATAAATCCTAAAATTTACTATGTGAAGCATACAAGTATAGACTATGCCATTCATTTTGGAGTAATTTGATATCATGCATTTTGAAAGAGTTTTGACGATGTACAACCCAAATAAATTGAGTTTACAAGCATGAAAAATCAACATCATTCCAAATTAAGCGACACAACCTCCATCCACTGGCATTCATAGAGTTATATCACATAAGCAACTAGCCTCATGGTAGAATGCTAGACATAGTAAGAAAAATACACACACACGGGATGCTAAAGCATAAAAACTCACATGTTTGACGTCCCACGAACAAGCTGCAAAACAAAGTTAGTAAAATATG
The DNA here is from genome assembly GCF_055761805.1 of Camellia sinensis. Lineage (NCBI taxonomy): Eukaryota > Viridiplantae > Streptophyta > Magnoliopsida > Ericales > Theaceae > Camellia > Camellia sinensis. The sequence continues at coordinate 94,567,760 of NC_138965.1, forward strand.
CATGATCTTATATACAAAATCCTAATGCAATTCACTCATGAGATGCAACTAAAGATTCGGCTTCTAAAATATGATATGTGAATCATCTCAAGAACATGAGGTAGCGCACATAATCACATAGGAATTGATTAAATCCACAAATGCAAACTTAGCCGAATCAAGATGCATGAAACATGGATGCAAAACATAACTATGATGAAAAATAAATATGATGTTTATGTACAAATAAAGAAAGCAAGTAAAAGAACGGGATAGAAAGAAGCGGGGCGGGGAATTATTACAACGCTCTGAATAAATTATTACAAACCAGATAAGAGAGAGAGAAAGGAATATTACAACAAAATAAAAACCTCACAAACTCTCAAAATAAAATAAAATAAAATAAAATAAAATAAAGAAACTTCATGTGCGCCGGAAAATGTTTTGCTTGACGTAGGAAGACTGCTCCGTTCTGTTTGGGGAAACTTATTTTTTGCGGGAGCACTATTCATCCCGAGGTACTATTCATTGCCGGAAGTTACTATTCATCATGACAATTACTATTCACCTTTCTTGATCGTTATTCATCTTACCGGGCATTTTTTCATCCGCTGTTACTATTCATCGCCGGAGGTACTATTCATCGATGGGGCTACTATTCATCGTCGGAGTTACTATTCACCGCCGGAAGTTACTATTTACCGCCGGAGGTTACTATTCACCACCGATCACTATTCATTTGGCGGGGTCACATCTTTTAACAAATTAGGTGGTTCGACCAACCATTTAAAGTGATAAAATTACAACAATTTATAAATAGCAAACTACAACATTTTATGTAAATTACAACAGTTTATATACAACCGTAAATTACAGCAGATAAAGTAATAAAATTAGGTGGTTCAACCGACCATTTAAAGCGATAAAATTACAACAATTTATAAATAGTAAACTACAACATTTTATGTAAATTACAACAGTTTATATACAACCGTAAATTACAGCAGATAAAGTAGTAAAATTAGGTGGTTCAACCGACCATTTAAAGCGATAAAAAAAAATTATGAAAAACAATAAATTAAGTACTTAAACAAATTATATCACATTTTGAAATTAAATGAAAGTTTGCAAAAACTCACCTTTCGGGGACATGATGAATTTTCTGATTCACAAACTTTCTTTTGATTACCCTCAAGTCTGTGGAATGTGTTCTCAATTCTCAGTTAAAATTTGGAATTACAACTTTAACAGTTCCTTCTTTCTGATTCTTTTTCTCTCAATATTCCCTCGCACCAATCCCCATTTTTTTTATTCTCTCTCCCAATTTTTTTGACTCTCCTGATTTCTCCCCTGCCAAAAAATTCTTCTCTTCTTTCTCTGATCTTCCCCCTTTTATAGAAAATAATTGTCAGAAAAGGACAAAAGAAGAAACGGTGGTAGGAGTTGATTTCAAAAGATGCACAGTGATTTTACTGTGAAATGCACAGTAAAATTACTATGCACTTTACAATATAATAATATATAAAAGAGATTATTAGCATAAATACATGTACAAATACCCAGAAAAATATATAAAAACACACAAATACGTAAAATTAAAATACGTGGACTAATAAAATATATTTTAGTAGGCCAAATATGCAACATAATTTGACCAAAGCGGGTCTAAAGGCACAGAAAACAAAAAGACGCACGATGGGAGTGTAGTGAATTTTTTTTTTCAAAGAAGGAATAATACCCTTATATAATATAATATTATATATATACAAAAGTATGGTGCGTGGGTGAAACCAGGGTACTGAATAAATTTAATAAAATATTATATAATAATATAACATAATATATATATATATATATATAATACATAATAAAGGGAAAGAAAATGGAAAAGGAGTCTAAAATAATTTGGCAAAAACAGGTGTAAGACTAGGATTAAAGTTTATATTCCATCTTTTTACTGAGAATTTTGTGAGATAGCATATTCCTGTTTTCATCATTGAGTAATCAAAAGAAAGCGCCCAAGTCTTAGGGCCGGTCAAAATGGGGTGTCTACACCTACTTTGGTTAGTCAAGTTATTGAAGCATAACAACACGACCGTGAAGTGGATATTATCTGAGGGAAGATCTCCAATGGGAAAGTAGAGAAAGGTCTGAATGTTCATCCTAATTTGAGTGTGAGATATCTAGACCGCTTGTTTATACTAGAGTCATGTCAAGAAGAGGTACTGTAAGAGTTTTACCATTTATGCTTTGCGGTACATCTAGGAGGCACGAACATATATCATGATCTTTGTTGCCAGTTTTGGTAGAGGGGAATGAAGAGAGGCGTGGCCCTATTTTTTTTGAGATACCTTACTTGCCAACATGTGAAGGCCGAGCACCAATGACCAGTGGGTTTGTCACAACCCTTACTTATAGCCAAGTAAAAGTGGGAGCATGTCACAATGGATTTTGTTGTGGGTCTTTCGAGGACTCAACGGGGATAATGATGCCGTGTGGGTAGTTGCTAACCGGTTAATTAAGTTTGTACATTCGTTTCTATGCGCACGAGTGACTCGATGGATTATCTTGCCGAATTGTATGTTACAAATATAGTTTGCCTTTACGGGATTTTGGTGACTATCATCTTGGATAGGAATCCGCATTTCATGGCTTGATTATGACAAAGTCTATGGAGTGCCTTGGGCCCTAAGTTAACTTTTAGCCCTGTCTATCATCCTTAGAACGACGGGCAGTCTGAGTGCACTATTCAAATTTTAGAGGACATGCTTCAAGCTTGCATTCTTGACGTTAAGGGTTCGTGGGAGAGGCATTTACCTCTGATAGAGTTTGCCTATAATAATAGCTTTCAAGAGAGTATCGGGATGGCACCTTATGAGGCCTTATATGGCTGACCTTGTAGATCACCTGTTTGTTGGGCCAAGGTAGGTGATGCACCTATGTTGGGTTCAGAATTGGTCCGAGAGACGATGGAGAAAGTAGCACTTATCCATAAGAGATTGGTTTCAACTTAGAGTCTCAAAAGAGCATAGTAGAGGAGGAGACCCATGTTATTTAAAGTGGGGGATCGTGTGTTTCTCAAAATTTCACTAAGACAGGGTTTGATGAGGTTCGGGAAAAGTGGAAAGTTGTCTCAAAGGTTTATTAGGCCTTTTGATGTTCTAGAGCAAATCAGGAAGGTAGCTTATCATTTAACCTTGCCTATCCAGGGTTCACGAGGTGTTTCATATTTGTATGCTTCGGAAATATGAGCCTAATCCTTTGCATGTGCTAGATTGGACTGATTTAGAGGTAGACAAGGATGCCTCGTATGAAGAGAGGTCGGTTCAGGTTTTGGATACACAAGAGCATGTCTTGCAAGGCAAGACTATTCCTTTGGTTAAGGTGTCGTGGCAACACCACGAGGTCAAGGAAACAACTTGGGAGCATGAGACTAAAGTTCATGATAAATATTCGAACTTGCTTACTGAAGTTTGAGTCTTCTGTATTTACTTTGTGTTTCGTTGTAATATATGAAATTATAAACACTCTGTAAGATTGATATTGATGTGTATTGAGTTGAGTTGGTACACTTCTTTATATTGTTGGGCATGTGTTACTATTATTGATGCTATTGTGTTGTTTTTGTTGTTGTTGTTGTTGTGGTTGTGTAGACACCCCATTTTTGACCGCCCTTAAGACCTGGGTGCCTTAGGTTGATCACTCGATGATGAAATATTACGCTGTACAAATTGTGCAAGTTCCTCAGCAAAAAGAGATTCGGTTTTCCAACTCTAGAGCCTAGAATCTTGTACCACCTTTTGACCAAAACCTGTTTTTTTTCACAAACCTGGTTTTTTCCAAGCCTGACCACCTAGAGGCCTGCAGGCTAATAAGTGGTCGGCTAGCCAGAAATTGGTGGCTAGCCATCCCTTAGATGGCTGGTCGATCGTCCATGTTTCTTGGCTGGCAGATATTTTGCTGCTAGCTATCCTCCCATGTGCATGCACTACACCAACTGTCTCTATACAGCTGTGTTCGATAGAGGCATTGGTTTTTCTATATATACATGACCACCCCTCTTGAAATTAGGTTAGAAAAAATTCCAAAACCTCAAAAACTTGAAACTCTCTCTCTCTCTCTCTCTCTCTCAATATTGCAACACACATACACCTTACCTATACTCCCTAAACAATATATTTTAGCTTTCTTTACTGAGATTCTTGAGTCTAAATTTCAACCATTGAGAGTGAATACTTTATGGTTTGTGAACAAAGGAGTTACTCCTCTTCAAGAGGTATAACCTTGGCCTTCCTTACACTACTTCTCCCCTATCTTTTCTTGTTACTTTTGTACCTTTTTTACACTATTTTTATGGGCTAAAACTTGTGGATTAAAGCTATCAAAGGTAGAGGGGTTAACCACCCTTCTTTGAACCTTGTTCTCCAAGCTTTTGCCCTTATGTTTCCCATCTATTTTCCAACTTTTTACCACTATTTTTCAGAGGCTAAAATTCTGGTTTTGAAGTCTCAAAAATGGAGGGGTTAGCCACCCCTCCTTATACTTGTTTATTAGCTTCATTTCTCCATTGTTTTAGTTCACTTTTTTTAGTTTTTTCATGTTAATTCCAGCACTATTTTTGTGAGTTTTAGGACTGTTTTAATATGTTTACTTCATTCATGCTTTGTATAGTATGCTTGTAGTGTTGTAGTCCTTATAGGTTTGGTGGTTTAGGCCTTAGACACCAACCTATTTGACTTGATAGCTTTTATTTTATGTTTTTCATACATGTGCCCACACTTGCAATAACCATCTCTGCACTCTCCCTCCTTGCTTGGTTTTATTTGTTTGAGAGTCGTCTCAGACGAGTGTTGTTTAAGGCATTCAAAAGAGACCCTTCCATGCATAATGGTTTAATCTCTTCGAAGGTTCATTACCAAGGCATTACATCTCTCTCATGTCAAGAACAACTTCTTGTTTGACACTTCCCTTCATGTAGTGAAATTAATTCTCATTTTTTTGGACTAAATGATTAAAGAATGGAAAGGTAATTAAAAGAGGCTAATAAAATTGGACTAAAAGAAGCAAGAGAATAAAATCAAGTTGGGTTCAATCGGACGTTAATTGAACTCATTGAGTCTTGAGTCATTTCATACTCTCTAGTGATGATAATGGCTCAAGAATCTATATCTATCAACTCCCTTGAGGTAACTCCGTGATAGGAGGAGGTTTTGTTGGTCTTTACTTTTCATTTATTAAGACTTTGTCCCATTGATTCATAGATCATCACGTAATGAATTTGCATCAATGTCTATCACCTCCCTTAAGGTAATTCTGAGGTATAAATCTATGGCATATGAGACAAATAATGTAAAAGAAACAACACAAAAGAATGCCCCATTGGCTACAAGTTCCAAGGCTTATACCAGGTTACACAAAAATGGTTATCGAAACCCATACATATAAAGCCCTTGGCTTGTCAAAATAAACAATAAAAGAAAAGAGTCTCATGCTCTCAAAACACTTCCCACACCTTTAGTTAGGCGGAATCACCTCATCCTTTTCTGCATAAATCTAGTAGGTGTGAGCACAAAACCCAGTAGGAAGATCTTAACAAAGTATATATGTTTTAAGTAGCCTTATAACATGAATGCTATGCAATGCCATGCTTCAAAAACCATAACTTTGTCCCTTTTGAAACCACATGCAATGCTCTTTTCAAAAATACATTATCTTAGTGAATTCAAAATGCACATACGGAGTAAATACGATTCAAGTAATCCCTAGGTTGATGTGTGCAAGTAGGCATATCAAGCACTATCAATCACTACTTTACCAGCTTCTAACCAGAAGGCACATAGTACCTACTCCGCGCGTGTTTTCAGTCTTTCACCCTGTACACTTAGGCCAATTTAAACAATGCCAAACTATACTCCCTATTCGGACTTACCAAATGTATTTATTCCAAAACATTTCATGATCATCATCAAAACAATAGCTGAATTTCCAAAACATAGCCGTAATAATCGATATTCAAAAGCTATGCAAATGAATGAACTACAAATGCAAATATATAAAATCCCACAATTCTTGACATTTTTTCCTCAATGTCAATTACAACCTTTAACATTCCTCAATATTTCACATAACAATCAATATCCACATACATTTGACATACGACACATTTCCATATTCACAATTTATATAATCATCCAATTTCCATGATTCAAGTATTCTCAACATATTTCTCAACAAAAACTCACACATTTCATAGATGATTCAATAATATATCAAACACATGATTTTTTCTCATATTTCTCAACAAAATCTCATGATCTCATGAGTTTTCCTCAAAATCAACTTTTTCTCCAAATTTCCAAAATCTAGGCTTTCCTCCCAAGATGAATTTCTCTCGTTTTAAAAAACTATCATTATCAATAGACTTCCAAGAGTCTCATAAGTTCATAAAATAAACCAATTTGAACAAAATCATGAGAGAAATCACTTTTCAAACATTCCAAGACTCAATACACCAAATTCTAAACTTCCAACACAATAATCACATCAAAATAAATAGAGACTTTCATGACCCTAACCTGCCCCTATATGTTCAGACTGTAACCAGCTAGTAATCCCAGATTACCCGACCTCAAAGATAGAATTAACAAAAATGTTTATTAATAACGGGGTCAAAATCGAAAACGAAGTATAAATTTTGTCCAATAAGCTGTGCGTATATGGCATAACAAAACTTTTCATTTACATAATAACTCACACCTAACAGAAGATAAAAGGTTATACATGTCCAAGACCATTCAGAAACTAGCAAACCAAAAACCAATGTTTATATACAGACCTAGTCTTACATAACCATCAAAAGTAAACAAAAGAAAATCAAAACAAAAGCCTCGTGTGTGAGGTAACCTTGGCTGACTCCAAAATCTTGGTAACCTTTTATAGTCCCACTAAGGTTGGGGCTGGACATCCTGTTGCTTATCTACATATATATATATATATATATATATAAATGGAGTGAGCGAAAGCCCAGTGAATAATACCAAAATAAAGAGGTTAACGAATGAGATTCGTTAATTAAATAAATCATACTTGTATTTAATACATATGAAACATAATTCTCATTCATAATAGACCTAAGCAAATCATAACGAAACGACCTCAGGTCTAATCCATTATACTCAGAATATATCAAAGGGACGAAACAACCTAGAGTCCAACATATTCATATACAAAACGACCTTCGGTCCAATATATTCGTATTCAAAATGACCTTCTGTCCAATGCATTCATATTCACAATGACCTTTGGTCCAATACAGCCATATTCACAATGACCTTTGGTCTAGTCCATTTATAATCAAAAAGACCTTGGGTCCAAAATATTCATTCATAATCTGACCATAGGTCTAATGGATCCATACACAAATGACCATCCGGTCCTTCAAAAAACATGTACAAAATGACCTTTGGTCCATCATTTCCAAATTCATATTTGTGCGCACATTTATAGTCATGAACATGTTCACATTCGTATTCATACCCAAATGACCTTTGGTCCAATCAATTTCGTGGTCATTAGTCATGATCATGTTCACATTCGTATTCATATTCAAAATGACTTTTTGTCCAATCATTCCTTATTCAAAATGACCTTTGGACCATTTAACAAACATAAAAAATGACTTTCGGTCCAATTCATATGCAAGATGACCTTAGGTCTATCTTGTCAAACATTCTAAACGGCCTTAGGCTCATTCCGTGTCCTTGTCAAATATACCAAACGGCCATGGGCCCATTTCATATTCTCATCAAACATGCCAAATGGCCTTGGGCCCATTTTTGTATTTGTACTTATCAATCACTTTATAGATTTTTTTACGAATCAGATAGATAGAATACTCATTCATAATATAAATTCACAAGTCTAGAAAACTTACACGTAGGTAGTATTCAAAAATTAGTATACATGAAAATATCTTTACTAAGATATTACTCACAATGTTTAGACACCTGGTTCACCCTCGTAGTTGACCCTACACAATTCATAACACATACAGAAATCGGGTCACAACATTATTCAATCAGTTCCTTAACTTGTTCAATTCTCTTAGGCTTCTTTCCAATGCTTTAATTCATTTAGAATGCTCAATGTATGCCTAAGAATGCTCAGAAATGAAATAGAACGGAAATTGAAACATAAAGCAACTTTTCAAAGGTTCTTGACACAGAGTACTTTGCTCGAGCGCAACATTGGTTGCTTGAGCGGACCACTAGGTCTGCAAAAGTACTGGATGTATGCAAAGTACGCTCGAGTGTCAGATTGTTTGCTCGAGCGGAGAGACAAAATTCTAGAATTTCTAGAACAGAGTTAAACTTCAAACATATAATTTCAAATCATGAACTTGCATGGCTTATCCACAACTTCAAAGAACACTTTGGAACTCTTTCAAAAACATGGATTACAAGGTTCATGCTCAACAGATGAAACTTAATGTTCAAACCGAATGAATCTTTCCTCTCTTTCCTAATCATTTACTTATGTTGTTTCTTAGCTTATTAATCCTTAATAAGCCATAATTCATGCTTAAGAATGCCCAGAAAGAGATGGGAACGAAGATATGAACTCAAAACGCCATTTGAAAACATGTTGAAAATGAGTTGATGGCTGGAGCCATCTTTTGGTTGCTAGAGCCAAGTTCGTTCCAGCCACCATTTGGTTGCTTAAGCTAAATTTTGCAGAGTGACAAATATTAGGAGCTTGCAATGTTGGCTCGAGCCATCTGTGAAATTTCTGGGTTTCAAAATAGAAAGTTTGGCTTCCAAACACAAATTCAAAGCCTTGGGTCAATTTGGCTCATTCAAAAATACAAAATTACTTTAGAAAACATATATAAAAGACCCCTTAAAACCCATTTGCTTTCAAATCTCATCAATTTGAAAAAATTGAGCTTAAAACCCTCATGTATGCAAGATTTTCAAACTCTTTTCTCAAAACTCAACTCCAAAGTGTATAAGCTTGCATGTTTGAACCAGACTCTTGAAATTACATGGAAATACATATGTATGAGCTCAACTTGAAACCATGAGCTCAAAAGTGTTATGAATTACCAAAATTGAGATCAAAACTTATATACATGTATCAATTCAACTTCAATTCCCTTCCAAGACTTTCAAAACATGGAATTAATCTTCAAAACTTATGAAATTAACAATTTGGGCTCAAAGGCTCCATGCATGTACAAAATCCTTTTCCAAAATAAGAATTTAAAGGTTAACGCGTGATGGATGAAACATGCATGTACAATTTATTCCACAATTTCATCATAGATGCAAGAATTTAAACTCAACATAGCAAAATTCATCTTATTAATACACGCATGTAGAGCTTCTTTACTTTCTTGATTTTAATTGACAAAACACATGCAAATGGTCACATACAAGCCATGAGCTCAACTCTAAATCACATCATCTTCAAGGATTAAGAGTTAATGCTTACGTAGAGGCTTCAAACACACTTGTTCTTGCACAATATTGATCAATTCAAGCTATGTCTTCAAGTTCACCTTCAATCTCTACACACACACACACACACACTCTCTCTCTCTCTCTCTCGCTACAATGTTATCTCATATTTTTTGCTCAAGAATGAAGAGAAAGATGAGCTCAAATGATCTTATGGCTCATCTATATAGCTAGAGTGGCTTATTACAATAATTAGAACATTAGACCAATTAAACACAACTTAATTAATTAATCTGAACCAATTTTTGATCAAACTTGCTATAAGGTTCTAAAAATTCCAATTAGTCTAATCACGTACTCAATTTTGGTTTTCGGAGTGGAAATCACAACAAATTTTCCCACGATCAATAGATAGTTTCCAAATTAAATAGATATACTCAAATAAATCACATGGCACATATCACAATTAATAAATAACACATAATTAAATAATTATAATCATGATATACATGTTGGGGTCATTACAGAGACATACTAAAATCATATTTATAACTCCAAGAAACTCCCTCCCTCAAACTTAGAAAAGATGAGACAAGCCTAAAAAATCAACGGTGTCGAAATTTGATCTCCACTGCACACGTTGTACCCCTTGATGAGCTCTCCAAATTTGATAAAGACACAAAAGCCAAATCTCTAATGGATTTGAAGAGATCAAGAATTTAAAAGAGCGGGTAGGTGTATTCTAGAGAGAGATGAAAGAAAAGAGTATGGAGTGAAGTGTAGAGAGCGAGAAGAATGAAAAGTGAAAGGAAAAAGTTATTGCCTCAGATTTTTTAAGTGAGTGAAAAACTGACTTTAGACAGACCACTCCAGCAATGGATCATGTGTCCGAGCGGTGAATTCAAACTCCGAAAATCTCTCTCCTCTATAGACATACCGCTTCCGCGATAAAACCTTTGCTCGAGCAGTGAAATCACATTTCAGACTTCAAAACAAAGAACTAGATGGACAGATTTACTGCTCGAGTGACAAAATGACCATTCGAGCAGACTCAACTTTCAAGTGAGGCTAAAATCAGCCTTATAGAATTCCTAACGTTCCCGGACTCAATCCAACACCCAAAGACCCAAGTCAACATCTCATAATACACTTTTGGAAAATAATGAATAATAATAATAAGAAAAGTAGGTGACAACACATGACTCGTAGAGTTCAATAGCAATAAGGACTCCAAAAGGAATAGAAATTTTGAATTAATATACTCAAATTGTTTCTAAAAGGCACACGACATCACAAATGAATCTGAGGAAGGTAGTGACGATAGGGACAGATCTGCAGAAGATAGTGTTTGAGGAGATTTCTAGGACGTACCACCAGTGGTTCGAAACCCTAACCCGCCGCCCTGAGCTTCGCGGTGGTGCAAAACCCTAAACCTAAGGCGTTGATGGGAGACGACGAAAGAAAGAGAGCGACACAACATCTCCGCCGATTTCAAAACCGTAACCTGTCACTGCTGATAAGCTTTTGCGGTGGTACGAAACCCTAATCATAGGGCTTTAATGGGAATGATAGAGGATAGAGACGAAGAACGACATAGCCTCTCTGTCAATTCCAATCGTTCAATATATATATCTAGTCTCCCTTTTTTCCCTAAATACACGCCACCACAAAAGCATGAAAGAGGGGGTATACAATAGGTATATATGGGTAGTTTGGTCATTTGGCAAAAGCATGTCCTTATTGACATAATAGTTTAGCACGTGAGATTTTGGGCAAAAGAAATTCATCGTTGGACTTATGCACCGAGCGCCCTATAAAAGATAATTTAATTTTGAATTTACTAGAAAGAAATCACATCCATTGAAAATAAATTATTTTTCAATTCTCTTTTATTTATACATATTAGACACAATATTGTAGACACCCCATTTTTGGCCGTCCTCGAGACTTGGACGTCGTCGTTTTGAACACTCAATGATTTTGTATGCTCGAGTGCCCAAAGATCTTGGCCAAGCGCCTCGTTTTTTAGCCTTTGAACCTTATCTGTTTTGTGCTAGCCGAACGCCTCGTTTTTTAGCCTTCGAACCTTATCTGTTTTGTGCTAACCGAACGCCTCGTTTTTTAGCCTTCGAACCTTATCTGTTTTGTGCTGGCCGAGCGCCTCATTTTTGAGCCTTCGAACCTTGTTTGTTTTATGCTTGGTTGTGGACTAAGAGCTTGTTATTTCAAGTCTGGAGGAGAGGGTGGCATGTCGGCCAGCCCTACAGCCTATCGGCCATGGCTTGTGCCTACCGGCCATAAATCAGTGGTGGCCGGTCAGCCACATGTAGTGGTCGACGGCCATTTTTCTTCTTTTTCAGATATTTGTTTGCCACCTGTGCCAGCTGTTGTTCACTAAAGTGCATCTCCATACACGTGTATGGTAGGATGATTTCAAGCCTTAATCTTGTTTTTCTATATATAGGGGTTGCTCTCCCCCATTTGGAGGGGTTAGAAAATTTGGATCAAATTTTTCTCTCTCTCTCTCTCTCTCTTTCTTCTTGTTTTGTGCCTTAAACTCTAGTTTCTCTACACCTTTGCACATAGAGCCATAACCAAACTTGACCACCTCGGAGCTGAGGTCCCTTGGAGCCTAGTTTGAGCTTTGGAAGGAGGTTTGAGCCTGAAATTGTGGCTGTTTTGTGCTGTGCTTCAAAGGTAGAGAACTAACCTCATTTAAGCTTATTGTGCGCACTTGTTTTGCCATCCTTTTATACTATTTTTAAGCTGGTTTTCAACTAAAAAAAACCCTAGTTTTTTAGGCTTAACATGATGGTTTGAGACTATTTTGTGTTAAGGAGTGAGCCACCCTTCTTGTTGCTTGATTATGTGAGCTTTTGTGCCATCTTTCAAGGCTTTCAAGTCAAACTTTTTGGGCCTTTAAACCACTAAAATTCAGAGTTATTACAGTGGTAAAAACCTCATTTTGAAGTACAAAATTGGAGGGGGTAGCCTTCTCTCCTTGTGTCTTGTTTGCATGCCTAGATAGCTTAACACGTGAGCATGTTTTTCTAGCATTTTGTACCTTAATCTCAGTATGTTTTTGCTACTATTTTGACTTATTTCAGCTCTGTTTTGAGACGGTTTGGTCCCTTGAGGCTTGTATTATGTGGTTGTAATGTAAAGAGGCTTCACTAACTTAATGTTTTAGGCTTTTTAGCATGAATTGCATGAGTTGCTTGCATGTTTTAGTGTCATTTTGCACTCCACTTCAACACTGAAATCTTTGCAATCTCCTTCTATTCTTCACTCTTTCATTTATTTTGAAAGGGACTTTGAACCCCTTGTTGGCTTGAGTGTGAAATTAAGACACTCGTGCTTAATGGTTTCAATCCTCTTTTGAGGGTTTCTATTAACCAACGGCATGAGGTCTCTTTCATGCTCAAGGCACTTGTGGTTTAAGCCCTCTTTCCATTAGAGGACACTCACTTTTTGGACTAATCAATTAAAGAATGGATTGGTAAACTAAAATGAGTAAATAAAAATGAACAAAGTAAAAGAGGCAAGATTAAGCATCTTCGTGTTGCATTGCATGTGTTCGGATCAGACGCTAATTTGAACACGAGAAAAATGGGACGTTTCATACTCAAAGTGATGAAACGTGCCACTTTTCTTGGTCACCATCACCCTTGATCATGCATGATAGGGTAGTGGTTTTGTTGAGTCTTGTTTTGCACTCATTAAGCTTGTACAAGCTTGGTTCTTTGGCCATTATGCATGAAAATTGCTTGGTTGATAGGTTGAGAGCCAAGAGCTACACTTCTTTGAGCTTGTGTGATGATAAGGAAGGTAGCAGTACATACACTCCTTGAGAATATACTATTTTACCGTCTGTTTGCTCTCTGTTGCAGCAAAAAAAGAAGCTCAGGAAAGGGGTGGCCAAAAGTAGCTGACCGACCACCAATGGTAGCCGACAGCCACCATTGGTAGCCGAATGGCCATCCATGAAGGAAGTTGTTCAGAGTGCTCCTAAAGGGGATCAGAAGTGTTCTGGAAGTTGGTGCAATTTTCAGTGTTCAAACAAGTACAAACAGAGGTGTCCGATGGCAAGGCGGTGGATTTTCGGGAGGAAGCCAACCGAGCATGCATGCGTCCCTTGCCCTTGAGGCCATTTAATTGCTTTAATTAGTTAGCATAGCTAATTATTCAATTCAAGTGTTGTACTTAATTAGTTAGTGTAACTAGTTATTCAATTCCGATTTGTTGTAACTAATTAGCTTAGAATAAGTTAGTTAATTAGTTTCAATTGTGTTGTAATAGTTAGCTTAATTAGCATACCTAGTTAGCTTTGGCTTATTCATTCGGACCCTCCTTTGCGAGAGCATAAAGTTGTAATAAGTGTGCATGCTTGTGTGTATGTCTTCCAACCCCACCTCTTTCTCCCTTTTATTTAACTGCTTTTGATGGTTAGATTAGGGACATATTTCGATTAGCATACTTTATGCTTGCATATTTGCATCCATTCATTTGTTGTGCATGCACTGAGGCTCGGTGCATAATTTCTATACTTCCTTGAATACGTGTTTCAAAGCATGCTATCAAAGTGTTGCAAATACCATGATTAGGTAGCCAAGGCTATTTAGTTGCATTATTACGTGTGTTGCATTAAGCATCTTGTATAGTTAGGATCATGCATTTTTCTAACTAGTTTTTGTTTTGGCTTAGAGTACTCGGTAAGTTTTTATGCTTTAGCATACTTGCATGAGAGTGATTGCCATATTGCCATGTTTCACATGCTTGCCATGAGGCTACGTGCTTACTTGCTAAATTACATGAATGCCTGTGGATGAAGGCTTGTTGCTTGAATTGGAGCGATTCAACAATGTGCGTTTTAAGCCCACTTTATTGTGGCAAAATCATGTTTTAAGTCTACTTGAGGTGGCAAATCCGTATCTTTAAGCCCACTTGAGGGTGACAAATTTAAACCATTTTCGAAAGCAAACATGAGTTGAGTTATTCCAATTCTTGCGATTTAGTCTATATTTGCTAGTGCGCATCACATAGTAAGGTTAGATTAATATCCGGAATAAGGACACATAAGGTTTATAAAATGACATATTATGATTAGTAGAGACCAATCTTTGATCGGGCAAGCGGGGGTGCTCATTTCAGGACCTTCCCCTCTCATACCTAAGTTCCCGAGCCGAGGCAACTTTGGTGGTGACGGACACGTGGCCTTTGGCACGAGTCAAGGTTTTCTAAATTTCCCCAAAAAAAAAATATTTAGGTGGCGACTCTGTACCTAGCAAAACAGTCCAATTTTAGTATTATTTGATTTAAAATATGATTTTCCAAAAAGATTTGTCAGATTTGGACTCTTTGGTGTTTATCAGTTTCACATTGCACTTGTGATACTAGATTCAGAACCGTGAGAGTCCGAACTATGAGGCCTTTTTTTCAAACCCTTTCTAAAAGGCCGAGGCGCGAAAAAAGGCAAGCCCACAGTTTCTGGCGACTCTGTTAGGGATTTATAAAACTTGACTCGAACTCATGATATGTTGTTTTATCTACATTTATGTGTTTCTTTGCGTTGCATTTGCATCAGTGCGCCTAAGTCACAGTGTTTGCCATCTACTATTCCTGAGCGGTTTGCCAGAGGCTTTCTTGGAAAAGCGTGCCATAAGGCTGAGCAATTACGAGCTCTGCTACGATGGGAACACAAGCCTTAGATCTGGACTACCGCTTTACCATTTGATCCTCCTTTCACTTCTCGGTGTTAGGAGTGAAAAGTATATTAGGTGGTCTTGCTGAGGTACCCTTTTTGACCAATCGGCCTAGTTGCATATCGAAAGCCATAGAGACTGTTCCAAACTATGATAGGTTGTTCACCCGAATGTAGGAATTGTTTGAAACTGCTTGTTTGCGTAGTGAACCCCTAGCTCTTGACGAGATTAGGACAGGGTAACCCTACCCCATCATAGAGGTGTTTTGGCTCTTGCTTGCTTGATACGTGCTTTTAGAGTGAAACTCTGCAGGAATGTATGTATCAGTTGCAAGTCTGGGTATCAGTTTGAGGGTATCAATTCTGAGGCCGAAATTTGGGATAGAAATCAGTGTTTAAGTACAGTCGTCCGGCTTATGATTTCAACTGTGTGTTGTTTCTATCTTAGCCGAGGTTCTATACGTTTTCTGATTTTTGTTTCTTTTGCTTTATTTTTCTTTTTGCAGGGTAGTGTTTCACAATTGCTTCAGACGAGGCTGTTACCCCCCGAGCACTCTGGACCCGAGTTAGGAGGATTTACCGATCTAAGGATCTTATCGGAGGACAACCAGTGTTTGCTTCAGTACCCCCGGCTATAAGACGAAGGAGAGTCAGACATAGCTCACCGGTTCAGCAGTCGCCAATTCAACAGTTATTGACTACTTCACCTGTGCTTAGTCAAACCTAATTATCTGCTTCTACCTCAGAAAGGGAGTACACACCAGTTCTGATAGATCAGCATCTTGTGGTCAACATGGAGGATATGTTGCGTCAACTCCAACAAACTATTGAGGCAATGCAGCTAGACGCTGCTCGCCAAGTAGTGGTCACCGCCCGCCAAAGGGAAATTGCAACCCAGCAAGCCGAATTGATCGCTAGGCTTCAACAGCAACAACAACCACAATAAGCAGCAGCTTCTGCTTCGCATCCACCCCTAGTCAAGGTTCTAATACCCGGGGTTACAACTAATGTCCAGGAAAATGCGGACATTCTAGCAGAGCTAGTTCCACCCCAGACTTCCAAAACACCAGTTCACCCAACGGAGGCACCATTTAAGTTTGAGGTCGACTTTATAGCACTGAAAGTGAGCAAGCTTGAGAAGCTCTTTAAAAGAGCTCAAGGTGTCAATTCGATCCTGGATATAGAGGATGGCTATACCGATGCAATGGTGACCTTGCCGGATAGGTTTAAAATGCCGTTTATAGATTGCTTTAATGGCTCGGGTGATCCTATGGTCCACTTGCGACTATTTTTAGATATTCTGCGACCGATGGGCCTATATAGACTGTAAAAGTTATCCTTCTTCGGCCGGACCTTGTCTGGTATCACGGCCATTTGGTATGCTAAACTTGAAGATTCTGTAAAGAGGAGTTGTGAAAAGATGGATGAGGCCTTTATTGCTCAATACTCCTATAACACTCAAATCAAGGTCACAACTCGTGATCTCGAAGCAACTTGCCAAGAGCCGAATGAGGGCTTCTCCAATTTCGTCACTCGGTAGAGGGCCAAGGCCTCCATAATGACCACCCAGCCAGGTGAAAAAGACCAGATCAGGATGGTCGTCCATAATTTGCAACCGAGGCTGCTACAAAAGATGATAGTCTTACCTCTGCCTACATTTGCTAACCTCCATGAAATAGGGGTGCAGATAGAGGATGCAATGAAATAGGGTCTGATAGACCGTGAGAAAGAGCAGCCTAAGAGGACTTTTACATGCAGTTCCAATTTAGCTACGAGTAATAATGCAGCTGTAAGGACCTCTGATGTTGGTATGGTCACCACTACACTAAAAACTACCACCCCCTTTGCCAATACATCCGAAACCACCCCATAACCTACAAAGCACCAACCCCGAGGCCAGAGGATCTTCACCCTACTCTACATGTCTTTATCTGCGGTCTTGAGGGTCCTGATTAAGAAAGGGCATCTGAAGCCCCTAGAGTCGCGCCCATTGCCTAATTCCCTCCCTCCTACACACAACTCAGCCAAGTATTGCGCATTCCACCAACAACATAGTCATGACACCGACCTATGCTTCAGATTGCGTCATGAGATTCAGGATCTCATTGACAACAAAGTGATAGCGCCTCCTCAAAAGCCTAACGTCACTATAAATCCCCTCCCACCACAAAACCAAGCCCCTCCACCCCGACAAATAAACCTTATCCAAACAATGGCCGTCTCTTACGACCTCAGTATATACATCACCCCCTCACACCTACGTAAGCCGACGTTGTTCATCCCGAAAAGCACAGACTTGTGCATGATGATTACATCTATATCCCAACCTGAACCTGTGGTGGTAGCTGTGGTAGAAGAAGGTATGCTTGAGGGCTTCGTGAGCTTGACTGAAGAGGAATACAACCCGTGCCGCTACATTGTACCAACCAGTCAAGCCAGACCAGGGGTGGAATTGTCGACGAGAATGGAGGTTAATGTAGTCCGGGAGGACAGACCAAGCCAGGGACTGGATGACTTAGCCGATCTCGAGGAGGACATCAGTAACCTGCAGTTCTTCGATGAACAAGATTTGGGAAGTGTATAGATTGACTGGTTTGATATGAATAGATCAACGAATAATGCAGGGTGGCTCAGTGATGAACCAGATGTTGATGACGGGTCTCAACCAAAACAGGAACTGCTACAAGGATCGAAATGGTCGATGACAATGGAAAGTTGCCAGAGAGCACCGGTACCAAGAATTGTGCTCAGGAATTGAGTAGCACTAGTACAACTGATACAGTGCAGGAGGCTGTACTGAAGTGGTTTGAACACGAAAGTGATGAGAATGATCAGAAGGCAAGAAAGGCCAAAGGCCTTGTGAGGACTGACTGTGATGTGGATGCAAGAATGCTTACAATGGAATCGGACAGTTGCTTGTTAGTTGCTGGGGGAATGTAATGGAAAGATAATGATTTGAATCTTGCCCATATGGATAAAGATTGGGGACAGAATCTGCCAGATGATACATGGTATTCTGAGTAAGTCGATCACATGACTTGGAGCGGGCAGTATTTTAAGCCTCCACACTTAGACCAGGTAGAAGTATTTGGAAAAGATAAGGAGGCCGAAAAATAGAATAAGAAATTGTTAGAAGAAGAAGCTATACTGAAGCAGTTGAAAAAGATTCAAGTGGACATATCCATCTGGGGGTTACTCATGACTTCACAGGTACACATGCAAGCCGTCCTATCAGTAATGGATAAGGCTAAGCTCTCTATCGAGACAACTCCCGAGCAATTAGTGGGACTGGTTTTCCCAGGAGATGCTTCACTGACTTTGACCTTCACAGATAAGGAATTGCCGCCTGAGGGCTCTGAGCATAACAAACCACTATACATCTCTGTTGAGTGTAAAGAGAAGTGGGTACCGATTGTCTTGGTTCATATTGGGTCTGCAATTAATGTGTGCTAGTCACGCACAGCCTATGCTATTGGCTTGAAGCCAGCAGACTTTGTACCAACGGCCAGGTGATTCAAGCTTATGACAATACAAGTCAGGAAGTAATGGGGACAATTCGGATCAGAATGTAGGTTGGCCTAGCACAACAGGATGTTGAGTTTCACGTCCTGGATGTTCCAGCTACCTTTAACTTGTTACTTAGGCTACTGTGGCTGCACCAAGTAAAATTTGTTTCTTCTACCTTGCATCAGATGCTGAAGTATTCTTTTGGAAAAGGGGTGGCCACTATTTTTGGGAATTCTTCTATACATCCCCCGCCAGAGGTCACTACACCAGTACTGGAGATTGTACACAGGGACGAGGATGTTTTCCTTTCTGGATTTACTTTGGTTGAGGCCCGGATGATGCAAGATATTTTAGCTATTGATGAGGGGTTGTACGTTAGTGCTCAATCAATCTACCTTGTGAATAAGCTACAACATGTACTCGAAATGGGATTGGGAAGGAGTGGCCAGAAGAGCTTTGCAACATTGGCCGAAGTGCCACATAACCCTCATACCTTTGGTCTAGGTTACACGCCTACCAAAGAAGACTGGATAAGAAAAGGGAAGGAAATGGCAGGAAGAGTCAAAGCTAAGCAAAGTGGGAAGCACTATGAGCTGGTGCATAGATTCATTCAAGGAACCCTGAATGGCCGCTTTGTCTAGGAGGCGGAAGATTTCCCATTTTGTGGCTTTCTTGGGCCATGGTTGAACTCTGAGAAGCGGCGTTTTCCCGGCTTTGAGATTTTCTTTGATCTATAGCTGCAAGAGGATGAATCCATAGAGGAACAGACTGACCTACCAGCTGAGGCTGAACAAAGTACAGAGGATGAGTCCAATGGCAGTGAACTTGAGATAGGAGCAATGTTGGCTTGTCTCTTTTCGGATCCTCAGTTCAAACCGGAGAGCTTGGAGGATTACTTCACCATTTCCATGATCGAAGATCAATCAGGTGTGGACCCTCCTAGTGGTATTCTAGATGCATCTATTGCACCCTCCCTCATTCGGCAGGTCGAGGATGACTTTTTGTCCAGCAGTTCTAAATCAGGTAGTGATCCGGAATCTGATTCCATAGAGTCTGTGGAGTCAGAATCAGATTCTAATTCTTCTGAGTCGAAGTCCGGTATTCTTACGGTTGATAACCCAAATGTCGTTGTTTTGTCCAGGTAGTCTTTTTCCTTTTCTTTTGAGTCGGTTGTAACCAAGGAATTGGACGAGCTGAAAGCTTTGAATAAGAATGGTACCACTGTTGCTTCTGAGTACTTTTCTGTGCCACTTGTATATTGCATTGATCATAACTTTCAAAATTTTGATAAAAACAACGAGCAAGGAATTCCTCTGGTTTTGAAACATTTGATTGATGGATCGAGAGAAGGAAAGGTTTGTAAAACCCCTTGTTGATGAGATCATTGCAATTAATGTGGGTACTGAGAAGGATCCGTGTCTGGTCCAGATCGAGTCCATATTGTCCTCAGAGGAACGCGAGCGCTTAGTAGCTTTATTAAAAGATTTCAAAGATGTTTTCGCGTGGTCCTACGAAGACATGCCCTGAATCGATCCTGAGATTGTACAGCACTGGATCCCTCTTGACCTTGAGGCCTGACCCGTCAAGCAGAAGTTTTGGAGAATACGCCCAAATTGGGCTTTGAAAATCAAGGAAGAGGTCACCAAGCAGATAGATGCAGGGTTTTTGCTAGTATCTGAGTATTCTACTTGGTTGGCCAATATTGTTCTGGTGCCGAAGAAAGATGGCAGAATTTGGGTGTGTGTGGATTTCAGAGATTTGATCAAAGCTAGTCCGAAGGACGACTTTTCTCTACCGCACATCGACGAATCGGTGGACTTCACTGCAGGCCACGCGTTGCTATCCTTCATGGATAGGTTTTCTGGGTATAATCAGATCTTGATGGCACTCGAGGATAGGGAAAAGACTGCCTTCACCACGCCATGGGAAACCTACTGTTATAGGGTGATGCCGTTCGGTCTGAAAAATGCTGGGGCTACTTATCAACGGGCTACAACCACGATCTTGCATGATATGATCCCCAAAAAAGTTGAGATGTACGTGGACGACATGATTGTCAAGTCCAAGGAAAGAGAGGGCCATTACACCGCCTTGAAGAAATTCTTCCAACGAATCAGAGAATATCGGTTGAGGCTAAATCCACAGAAATGCACTTTTGGTGTCACAGTGGGGAAAATACTGGGTTTCTTGATCACACAGAGGGGCATTGAGGTTAATCCTTCTAAAATCAAGGCTATCCTAGAAATGCCACCACTAAGGACTGAAAAAGAGATTCAAGGCTTTCTATGTAAAGTGCAATTCATAAGACGGTTTATTGCAAAATTAATCTTGACTTGTGAACCACTATTTGGTCTCTTGTAGAAAGGAAAGAAATTCCAATGGGATGACCGATGCCAGGTTACTTTTGAGCAGATCAAACAGTACCTTCAGAACCCACCCGTTTTATCACCGCCAGACCTGGGAAAGCCGTTGATTTTGTACCCGTCAGTAACTGACATGATAATGGGCTGCATGCTTGCACAAGAATCTGAGGATAGAGTGGAGAAAGCCATCTATTACCTAAGCAAGAAGATACTGGAATATGAGACTTGTTACACTCCGCTGGAGAAGGCTTGCTTGGCCTTGGTATGTTCTACTAGGAAGTTGAGGCACTACCTGTTAGCTCACTCTGTAATTCTAGTTTCGAGATTAGATCCCATCAAATATCTCTTCGAGAAACCAGCGCTTATGAGTAGGCTAGCCCGTTGGTTGTTTTTTCTCTCCGAATTTGATTTGAAGTATATGACTCGCAAGTCTATCAAGAGAAGAGCGGTAGCTGAGTTCCTAGTTGATCACCTAGTATAGAGAGATGACGCAGTAGAGTATTTGTTCCTAGATGAGGCTATTCTGCAGGTCAAGGAAGAGATTTGGACCATGTAATTTGACAGAGCGTCTAACCAGTACGGTTATGGGATATAGGTGTTGTTGATAGCACTTGACAATTCCCACATACCTTTAGCTTTCAAACTCTGGTTTAAAGTATCTAACTACGAAGCAGAATACGAGGCATGTATTGCTGGATTGGAAGCCGCCCTGGAACTAAAATGGTTGGACGTCATTGGGGACTCGAACCTAGTTGTGTCTCAAGCAAAAGGAGACTGGAAGATTAAGGAAGAAATGATGAAAATCTATCACCAAACCCTGGATGTTTTGATTCCTAGGTTTCAGAAGCTAACCTTCATGCATCTATTCAGAGAGAACAACAGGTTTGCTGACGCTTTATCAACTCTATCTTCCATGATAGACATCCTTTTAGGAGTCCGGATGCATTCGATCATTATTGAACCAAGGTATTTGCCGGCCTACGAGTTAATCACCACAATAGAAGAAGTACAAGATCAAAACCCCTGATATCATGATATCTAGAACTTCTTGGAAAAGGAGGCTTATCCACTAGGGGCAAATGCCAAAGATAAAAGGGCGATACAGTGAATGGCTACTCAGTTTATCATTTGCAGGGTAAATTGTATAAAAGGGGCCATCTGGGAGTGCACAAGCTGTGTGTTGATACAGAAGAGTCGAAACGTCTAATAGAGGCCATCCATGGCGGAGAGTGTAGAGTATACATGAGCGGAGTAATGCTAGCTCGGAAGATTCTCAAGCACAGTTATTACTGGTCAACTATGAAGGAGGATTGTATTGGTTTTATTCGGCGATGCCATAAATGCCAAATTCGTGCAAATCGCATGAACATCCCGCCATCAATGCTGTATAACATGACTTCACCATGGGCATTTTCAGTCTAGGGAATTGATGCTATTGGGATAGTTAGGCCGAAGGGCTCGAACGGGCATGAGTATATCCTGGTGGCAATAGACTACTTTACAAAATGGGTTGAGGCCCAATCCTATGCAGTGCTAAAAACGTCGCACGTAGCCAAGTTCATCAGGAATAACATCATTTGTCGTTATGGGGTCCCGAATGAGATCATTTCAGACAATGGTTTCCATTTCAAGGGAGAAGTGATTGACTTGTAGGGAAACTACTACGTGGCTTTTCATAAGTCATCCACATACCGGCCGCAAACCAACGGAGCTGTTGAGGCCGCCACCAAGAACATCAAGCACATTCTACAGAAGATGGTGGAAAATTACAGGGACTGGCTAGACAAATTGTCATTTGCTCTTTGGGGCTACAGAACTTCAATTCGGACATCTACTGGGGCAACTTCGTATTCTCTAGTTTATGGGATGGAAGCTGTTCTGCCGATCGAAGTAGAGGTTCTGTTGCTGCGAGTTATGGCTGAGTGCCAGATAGCAGAAGTGGATTGGCAACAGATTAGGTTTGAGGAACTAATGTTGTTCGACGAGAGGAGGCTGAAAGCACTGCACCATGTCCAAGGATATCAACGCAAGATTGCCAGGGCTTTCAACAAGAAAGTTAAGTCCATGAATCTGAAAGAAGGGGATTTGGTGCTCAAAGATAACCGAGCTCCCATCCATGACCCTAGGGGCAAGTTCAGACCTAATTAGATTGGTCCTTACATTATCAAGTCAATTTGGTCTGGTGGAGCTATCATTCTTATGGACCTAGATGGCCTTGAATTCTCCCAACCAATCAACATGGACAAGTTGGAGAAATACTATCCTCGAGTGGCTCGCTAGGCCGAAAACCCAAAAGGGCGACCTAGGCAAAAGCTAGAGCACAAAAATTAGAAAAAAGAAAAACTGAGCTCGCAAGGTTGAAAACCCAGAAAGGGCGGCCTTGGCAAAAGTTAGAGCACAAAAGGAGAGTGTTAAGAGCATCTCCAAGGGGATAGTTAAACAAGGCTTGTTAGGCATTTTAACCAATGTAAGTCTAATTTTGAGCTCCAATGTGCTAGCTATTAGGCTAGCTACTTTACCATCCTATTTTTTTGGTGGCTAAAATTGAAGAGCCCCAGAGGCTCTCCAAACAATTATGTATGTATATATTTTAGATTTTTGTATATTTATGTCTTGGATTTGGGATTTTATATATTTTATATATGTGTGTGTGTGTGTGTGTGTATAGCAATTTTATATGTTCTTTCAATTCTATTTGATGAATTATGGAATAACTTATTTTGTATTTTGAATTTTTTTTTCTCCTCATTCTATAGGTTTTGTATGTTTGTATGGGAAAATTTATTATTATTGCAAATTTATATTAGTAAAATATCAACAATTATTATTTTTTTATTTTAAAAATTAATTAAGTTAGTTTAAATGATTAGCTAAAATAAAGAGCGTGGTTGGAGAACACAATAGTTAAAGTAATTAGGTAAAATAAAGAGTGTACTTTTTTTTGTACTGTAGCTAGTGAAAAGTAGAGAGTGTGGTTGAAGTTGCTCTAATACCTGAGTGAACCCAAATCGAACTACGTAAAGGCTTGATTCTCATCTTCGGGATGCGTAGGCAACTTCATTCTAAAGTCCAGCCATAAACACTTCCAAATCAACTGTGTCCATTAGATTGTTCTGTTCATCTTTGTCTTCTCTATATCCAAGAGTTCGGTTGTGATCTTCACTATGAGAGCTGGTTACAGTATAGTGCAGTGCTATATAGACAAGGGGCAACTTTTCATTTGTGGGATTCGGGGTTGTACATGTCGAGGATAGACTCCGGGTGTGTCCATTTGTGATCCTTATCGAAAATGCTTTTGGAAAGTTTTAATAAAAGTTGATTTTGTTCAAATTAATCTTTTTACAACTTAGACCATTTTTTGACCAAAAGGAAAAATTTTCAGTGCCCACAACTTCAAGTTCATTGATTTCAATACAAAATTCTCTAACCCTTGATTCAGATCAAAGTTGCTTTTATTACATTCAAAAAGAAAACTTGAAAGTATAGATCAAAGTAATAAACTTAGGGCATCGATGAGTCGGGTGTTCTAGCGTCCCCTCCTAGAGCTCGTGGAAGCTTCAGACGCCAAGGTAGGCTCGGTTTGCGCCTCATCTTCAAGACAAGCTATGCATTCTCCAGAAAGGGGCGCAACTAAAATTGGGAGTTTGAGCCAAAAGTTCTCTTGTCCTCCATAAAGTGGGATATCGAGCTAATTGTGAACCTCAGATTGGAAATGGAGCCGGGTACTCTACCCCCTCTCCTGGGCAAGTTTGGTCATGTCCGAACTGACGCTTAAATCGAAATGGAAAATAGAAGACATGGTGTGTCAAGCCAATCAACTGAATGCCAGGTTGTCGAGACATGTTGTAGCTCATCTCGGGCAGATCAAACCAAGGGCAATGCCAAGCAATGTCGACAGCAGACCTGTTGCACATCCAGTGGCACCACCACCCTTCGTTCAGGAAATCAACTAGCCGTTGGCGAAAGGAATAGCCTCATGCTGAATATCCAGGGCAAGAGTCCACTACTTTCAACTTGTCCATGAACCATATCTGGGGAGGGATGAAAAATAAGAGAGATTAAAGAATAGAGAGGTGTATGCAGAGAGAAAAAGTGAGAAAGGGTTTTGAGAGAAAAACAGAGCATGAGTGCCAAGTGATGTGAGAAACGCATTTGAGATAGGGTGGGAAACATTACCTACAAGAGTAGTGGACTCCCCGCCAATTTGGTTGTCTCTCACCGATGGAAAGCATCAAAGCATGTCAAAGTCTCGGCCAATGTCAAGCCAATGTAACTTTTGCCCTCGTTCAAGCCTTGGGCCACTTCGATTAGTCAAACGCTAGACCCTCCGAAACCAGGGGCAATTAGAAAATGAGCCAACATACCCAAGCAAAGGGCATGTTGCTGAAAACCTTGCCAATGATGGTTGCCACTGTCACCGGTGTCAGAAAATCGATGAATCAACCTGGGGATATCCAGCTCCCTGTTGTGAACCAAGGAGCAACCCTCATGTAAATTGAGCCCACACATCCTTCCTAAAGCTTGGATGTGAACAAAACGAGACTGAGGCAAGATTTCCTCGTCATGCCGGGATTCCATCAGAACTTGAAATTCTTCAATTGTAGGACATATCTCTTGCCCCCCGAAGCAGAAACCATGTGTAACCAGGTTCCAACATCTAGCCGCGGCATGGAGGAACGGAAAACACAGTGGGGTACGACTTAGCATGAATAGTGTATTTATCCCAAAACCCCAGAAATTCACTTTTTCTGATCCATCTAAAGTTGCAATCTAATTTGAGAGTTTTTTGGCGAAGAATGGCTCCATTTGTGGCAAAAACAGAGCTGGAATGAAGAAACTACGAAGTCCCAACTTTTGTAGAAGATAAGGTGTTTAGTGGAAGACAGGTGGCCGCAATCTGGAGGTCCCCTACATTGATGGCCGACCGGCCATCTTTTGTAGCCGACCGACCACTACTTGTGGCCGACAGCCACTTTTGGTGGCCGACAACCTCTGCCTGTAGGCGACATAATTCCTCTGGTCTTCCTGTGTGTTGAGAGTGCTAAGACTGTGTTTTGTTCTGCTCTTGGTACATTTTGCCCCCTTGTTTTAAGAGTTTTGTTGAGTCGCTTTTTATGTTGTTTCAGTTTGTTTATCGAGTTGTTTTGTTATTGCTTATCGAATTGTATTGATGTTGTTTTGCTTGTCGAGTTATTGTTTTGTTTATCGAGTTGTTATGATTAGTTGTTTATTGAGTTGTTTTACTCTGTTTGTTATGTGTTGGTCGGTTCATTACCTGATTAAGAAATTGCCAATACAAAGTACAATATTCAATTTCCATCAATCCCTTTTTTGTGTAAAATGATGTTATGCGATGCTCAGAATGCAAAATACAACACTTTTCATCAAAAAGTTGATTTTCATTCCAATCATGGTTTCTTTTTACAAAAGGGTACAAGTTTTTAAGAAATAAAACTTTCTAAAACTGTACAATGTGCTAACACTACTAGCTAAAAAAAGAAAAAAGCAAAAAGAAACTAAGCAAGAACATGTGAACCGGCGCCCAACTACCTCAGGATTGAGAGGCCCTCTTCGTCCTCTTCTTAGGCATGGACTTAGAACTATCTCCATCGGTGCCACTGTCAGTGCCCTCATGTCTGAGCTAGCTGTTGAACCTGCCTGAGCATCATCTATGCCCTCAGAATTTGAGTCATCATCGTCCTCTCCATCCTCAGATGACTCTAACTATGGACTCGCTACCTCTTCGTCCTCACTCGTCTCATCATCATCATCATCCGGAGAAGGGCCACTCTCGTCACGGGTGCCCCTAGCTCTGCCTTGCCTGCGAGCTGGAGCCTCCCGTCTCTCTCTCCCTACTGTCGGAGGAGGTACTGATGGTCCTGCTGCAGCTCCCGCTGGAGCATCCGATGTGGCTGGGATCTGAAAAGGACAGTTTGTCAAATACATCAGTCGCGGTGTATACCAGATGTAAAAAAAAAGAAGAATGAAAGCGATGTGCAGCATGCAGTGTTTGAATGTAGTGTTAGAATACAATGATTGAATGCAGTGTTGGAATGCAGTGAACGAATGCAATGTTTGAGTGCAGCGTATCAAATCAGTGCAGTGTGGAATGGATTGCAGTTGAGATGCTAATGTATCAGTAAAAAGTTTGATGGCATGAAGTGGGAACTAAAAGAAATTACCGAAATCTTGTAGAGGCTGAGCAGGTGCATGCTCCTCTGCACCATCTCCGTCAGGGAAGCCACTAGCTCGAGGGCCTGCCCGGTGTACTCTTTAGGTGCCTACAAGTGCGTTAAAAGAATCAGTGTTCTATAACGCATAACTGAAATGAATTGAACATGCAAAGTGTAAAGTGTGGTACATACTGGAGTCTGGCCTCAAACCCCGACAAGCTTATGCCCAGCTGGTGCAGGCTCGATGAGGATCTGGTAAGCCTCCCCGGTGTGTCGCCAGTAGGTGAGTATGGTAGGCAGCTCTGGCCACCCAGTCCTTTATCTCGTCCCAGAACTTCTCCTGCCATGGGTCCTGGTCGCCCTGACCCCTCTGTCTCTCTCTCTCGCAGCTGGAGCCCTCGCTCTCTCACCTCCACGGGTGCCAGTTAGAGGTGACATAAGGTATGTCTGGATAAAGGCTGTGTAATCACCCTCGACTCAGAAGAAGTTGGCATCCCAGCCTCTAGTGAAATCAATCATCTCCTGAAAAGTGTATTTTTCTGTGGCTTTGATATATATCGGAGGTGGCATAGGAACTACCGGCTCGAGCAAGCCGATGAGCTGGCGTAATAATAGCTCCCCTAAGAACCATACCTGACAAACTAGGCCCTCGAGTAGGAGCCAGAAGCGGGAAGCCTCTCGCGCCCCAACAAGCTGACCCCTGACTCCCTCAGGCATTGTCGCCCAAGGCTGCCAAGTGATCTGTAAATAAAGAATGTGCAGATTGTTAGTTGTCATCAGATATTGTAATATGAATTGAAATCAAAGGAAAATGGAAATAACAGAGAAGATTGAGTTACCTCAGCCGCGGTCACAGTGTCAAAGTATCGACAGAAAAATGGGAAGGACTCCTAGGACCTCCACTGGCATCTCCTGTCGTACCGGTGAGAGTATGGCACGACAGGCAGCATCTCCACCTTCGACTCTAGGGCAAGTCTCGAAAAGTAGACGTACACCCATAGCTGCAAAAAGTGAAAGGGCAACGGTGAGTATACAATAGATAAATACAGAGTATGTAAAGCAGAAGGCAGACTGTGTGTGTGCGAATATAGAGTAAGCAGAAGGCAAACTATGTGTGTACGGGATATAGAGTATATAAAGCAGAAAGCAGATCGTGTGTGCACAGTATACAGTGTGTGCAGTGTACAGAGAATGCTAAGTAGAAAGTACGATAGGAAATGAAAAACAGAAAAGTAAAGCAAACCTCCCAGGCCCTCCAGTAGCCTCCTATCAGATGCCTCCTCTTGCGGGAGGTTGAGCTCATGTAGCCGTATAATGTAGCCAAGCCAGCGCTGCCCCAATCGTAGAGTCAGACACGGGACAAGTCCACCAAGGCGCTCATGAGGTATAGCCCGACGGTGTTCGCCCGGTTGGCGAACAATGTAGTGCCAAACAAGAACATCAGGAAACCTCGGGCATACTACTCGGTTTCCTCTTGGGTCGTTGGTGCTGTCCCTCTAAAATGGTCAGCAAACCAAGTGTATCGGACCATCCCTAATCGGGAGATAAGCGGGTGTGCCCCCAGCAGATAAATCTGGGCAGCCTCCCACTCGCGCATATCCATGTCGTAAGGAATCGGATGACTCCCCACCTCTATACTGGTAAGCATAGAGAAATTGAAGGGCGTTATCATCATCTCCCCTACGGTAGAGAAGTGAAAGGAGTCGGTGGTATCCCACCACCTCTCTACCAGGGCACCCAGTAAAGGTTTACTCACTATGAGACGTGAGAGTCCCATGCAGAATGAGCCGAGGCCGGCCTCGTCAATGATATAGCGAACATCGTCAGGGAGCTCCATGTACCACTCTCTCGCCAATGTGGTCCCGTATCCTCTGATAGCGCATGAATCCCCCTGTGATCAAGATAAACAAATATAATGTAATGTAAGTAATACAGTACAAGAGTGTGGTTTATGTAAGCAATACAAGATACATTGGAAAAATGCAAGAATACAGTGTATACCTCGGAGGCGCCATGAGATAAATGAGACTCTAGCTCACATAGCAAGAGGTCCTTCGGTGCGCCTTGTGCAAACCCTCTGAACTGAAGAATGCCATCGAGCGATAGCATATGTATCTCAGGATGGTACGTCGCCGAGTCAAAAGGTCGAACGCTAAGTGGCAGTGGCTTAAGCTCTGGATCCACCCCCATCCCCGAAGATGCTCCATCATGTGGGATGTCATCCGCCATCTCAAGGGAAGATGAGAAAATGGTCAAAAATGGGAAAAATGGGTGAAGAATGCCAAGAGTCAACGAAAGTCAACGACAAGAGGGAAAAAATGGGAGAAAAGGATGAAGTCTGGGAAAAACACAGAATCCAAGAGAAACTTGGGGGAAACAAACCCCATGTGGTGAAAACCAAGAAGGAAATCCCGAAATCAACTTTCAATTGGTTCAAAACGGAGTAGACCAAGAGGGCAAAGAATGTGTTTATGGGGTGTTGGAAAACGTATTTGAGGCTTGGATCTAAAAAGGAGGAGGAGAGTGATTTTCGGACTTGTGGTTATGAAGAAATGAGGTTTGAGGGTGTAAATATAAAGACCTAGGGTGAAAAACCCATTCTGTCCCGAATCTGCCATCTGTGGCCGACAACCACCATTGGTGGCCGACCGGTCACCACTGGTGGCCAACAAGGCCAATTTGTGGCCGACAGTGCCTAAGGATGGCCGATGGGTGGCTGGCATCCCTCCCTAGTGGTCTATCAGTTCCCAATGCTCCTATTTTGGTGTTTTTCTTATTGTGTTGGTCCCTGTTCCTCAAGAGGTGCAAGGAAGAATTGCTGTCAAGCTCGAATCCTCTTTGCGGAGGCTTGAAACTATGTTCTCGGTGATCATTGTTTCCCTTTCATTGGACGAGGTGTATCCTTTTTGTGTATTACAACTCTTCTGAGAGCTAGATCGAAGAGTTTCTTTCGAACTTGTCGCATTGGAAGGCTTTTTCATCCTTGTGTAGCTACGTCTTCCTTTATTACATATGTGAGGTGTGTGTCATGCATTTGGTACTTTAACATAGAGCGTGTTTTTTTTTAATTATCATACATTCTGTACTCTAGTGTGGAACATGCTTTTGCATAAGTTATGTTGTCGTCACATTTGCATAAAAAATGTTCACATGGTGCATTGCATTGCGTTGTGCATGCTGTCGTCACATTTGCATAGAAAATGTTCACATAGTGCGTTCCATTGCATTGTGCATGCTGTCGTCACATTTGCATAGAAAATGTTCACATATTACATTGTATTGCATTGTGCATGCCTTCACGTGCTCTCGCGTTTACATTAAAAAATGTTTGTGTCTGTTGCATAGAACATGCGTTTGCCAGTATGGCATAAAATATGCATTTTGGTGTTACATGGAGCATGCCTCAATTTTTGTTGCATAAAATATGCTTCAGTTTTGTTCCTTGCATGTTGTGCATGAAACATCTCCCTAACATTGTGTTATGGTTATTCATCTCGCATAGAGTATGCGCCTTTATCATATTGTATCTGTTAAGTCTCTTTTTTATGTAGGCATGAGATTGTATGTGCGGTTCATTCAAAGCTAGTGCAACTAGACGATATTGTATGTATGGTTCATTCATAGGAGTTCCAGGTGAGACCGCTCCTATCCTTTGATCCCATTCCTTGTTGGTTAGAAACATTCGGGTACGCTCAGTGTTTACACCACTCCTTGTTGATTAGATGCATTCGGGTACGCCTGATGCTTACACCACCCCTTGCTGGTTAGAAACATTCGGGTACGCCCAGTGTTTACACCACTCCTTGTTGGTTAGAAGCATTCGGGTACACCCAATGTTTACACCACTCCTTGTTGGTTAGAAGCAATCAGGTACGCCTAGTGTTTACACCACTCCTTGCTTTGGTTAGAAGCATTTGGACGTGTTCCTGATGCTTGCACCACTCCTTGCTTTGGTTAGAAGCATTTGGACGTGTTCCCGATGCTTATACCATACCTTGCTTTGGTTAGAAGTATTTGGACGTGTTCCCGATGCTTATACCACACCTTGCTTTGGCTAGAAGCATTTGGATGTGTTCTCGATGCTTATACCACACTTTGCTTTGGTTAGAAGGATTTGGACGTGTTCCTGATGCTTATTCCCCCCCGCTTTAGTTAGAGGCATTTGGGTGCGTCTCGGTGTTCTCACTGATTCTTCTCCTCTCGCGTGTGATGTGTTGGGATGTTTAAGTTTAAAACTTTCAGGTGTGTCCCTGATTCACACCATCTTTCTCCTCATGTGCGCAACGTGTTGGAATCTTGTTTGATATCTCAGGTGTGCCTAATGGTTGTGTTATTCTTTGCCTTTCCTGCGTGATGCGCGGTTAAGATTGCATAATTTTCTTACATCCTTTCTACATGAAATGTGGTTTGGTTCTTGTTTGCTTATTTCTTTTCACATGCGAGATTGTTGTAGCATTTCTTTGCATAATATTGGCATCTAGATGTTTCATTACAGCCTCATTGCATGATCATAAGTTATGTTGTTGCATCGTGCATATCATTTTGCATCTTGTCCCAGAACTACGCTAGTTTGATTCCTTGTAAAGGGATACGTAGGCATCCCGTGAGCGCAACCATTTTTTGTTTTGCTTGTCTGTTTGACCAAGTCTTTACCTTGTCAAAAATGGGTCGTCTCTAGGCTTTGACATTCACTCCCGTCGTTTCATGACTTCCGAGTTCTGTCAAAAAGGGGCAACTGTAGACACCCTATTTTTTATCGTCCTTAAGACTTGGACATCGTCGTTTGAACACTCGATGATTTTGTATGCTCGAGTGCCCGAAGATCTTGGCTGAGCACCTCATTTTTTAGCCTTCGAACCTTATCTATTTTGTGCTGGCCGAGCGCCTCATTTTTTAGCCTTCGAACCTTATATGTTTTGTGCTGATCGAGCGCCTCATTTTTTAGCCTTCGAACCTTATTTGTTTTGTGCTAACCGAGGGCCTCATGTTTTAGCCTTCGAACCTTCTCTGTTTTGTGCTAGCCGAGCGCCTCATTTTTGAACCTTCGAACTTTGTTTGTTTTGTTCTTGGTTGTGAACCAAGAGCTTGTTGTTTCAAGTCTAGAGGAAAGGGTGGCCTGTCGGCCAGCCCCATAGCCTATAAGCCATGGCTTGTGCCTGCTAGCCATCAGTGGTGGACTGTCGGCCACATTGATGGCCGGTCGCCCACATGTGGTGGCCGATGACCATTTTTCTTATTTTTCAGATATTTGTTTGCCAGCTGTTGTTCACTAAAATGCATCTTCATACACGTGTATGGTAGGATGATTTCAAGCCTTAATCTTGTTTTTCTATGTAAAGGGGGTGCTCTCCCTCACTTGGAGGGGTTAGAAAATTTGGATCAAATTTCTCTCTCTCTCTCTAGCATTCTCTCTCTCTCTCTCTCTCTCTCTCTCTCTCTCTCTCTCTCTCTCTCTTTTTGTTTTGTGCCTTAAACTCTAGTTTCTCTACACCTTTGCACATAGAGCCTTAACCAAACTTGACCACCTTGGAGCTGAGGTCCCTTGGAGCCTAGTTTGAGCTTTGGAATGAGTTTTGATCCTGAAATTGTGGTTGTTTTGTGCTGTGCTTCAAAGGTAGAGAACTTACCTCATTTAAGCTTATTGTGCGCACTTATTTTGCCATCCTTTTATACTATTTTTAAGCTGGTTTTCAACTACAAAAAACCCTAGTTTTTTAGGCTTAACATGATGGTTTGAGACTATTTTGTGTTAAGGGGTGAGCCACCCTTCTTGTTTCTTGATTATGTGAGCTTTTGTGCCATCTTTCAAGGCTTTCAAGTAAAACTTTTTGGGCCTTTAAACCATTAGAATTCAGAGTTATTTCAGTGGTAAAAATCTCATTTTGAAGTCCAAAATTGGAAGGGGTAGCCTCTCCTTCTTGTGTCTTGTTTGTATGCCTAGATAGCTTAACATGTGAACATGTTTTTCTAGCATTTTGTACCTTAATCTCAGTATGTTTTGCTACTATTTTGACTTGTTTCAGCTCTGTTTTGAGCCGGTTTGGTCCCTTGAGGCTTGTATTATGTGGTTGTAGTGTAAAGAGGCTTCACTAACTTAATGTTTTAGGCTTTTTAGCATGAATTGCATGAGTTGCTTGCAAGTTTTAGTGTCATTTTACACTCCACTTCAACACTGAAATCTTTGCAATCTCCCTCTATTTTTCACTCTTTCATTTATTTTGAAAGGGGCTTTGAACCCCTTGTTGGCTTAAGTATGAAATTGAGACACTTGTGCTTAATGGTTTCAATCCTCTTTTGAGGGTTTCTGCTAATCAACGACATGAGGTCTCTTTCATGCTCAAGGCACTTGTGGTTTAAGCCCTCTTTCCATTAGAGGACACTTACCTTTTGGACTAATCAATTTAAGAATGGATTGGTAAGCTAAAATGAGTAAATAAAAATGAACAAAGTAAAAGAGTCAAGATTAAGCATCTTCGTGTTGCATTGCATGTGTTCGGATCAAACGTTAATTCAAACATGAGAAAAATGGGACGTTTCATACTCAAAGTGATGAAACGTGCCACTTTTATTGGTCACCATCACCCTTGATCATGCATGATAAGGTGGTGGTTTTGTTGAGTCTTGTTTTGCACTCATTAAGCTTGTACAAGCTTGGTTCTTTGGCCATCATGCATGAAAATTGCTTGGTTGATGGCTTGAGAGCCAAGAACTACACTCCTTTAAGCTTGCGTGATGATAAGGAGGGTAACAATACATACACTCCTTGAGAATATATTGTTTTGCCTCTGTTCGCTCTTTGTTACAGCAAAAAAAAAAAGGTTCAGGAAAGGGGTGGCCGACCGGCCACCAGAAGTAGCCGACCGACCACTATTGGTAGCCGACCGGCCCTCCATGAAGGAAGTTGTTCAGTGTGCTCCTAAAGGGGATCAGAAGTGTTCTGGAAGTTGTTGCAATTTTCAGTGTTCAAACAAGTAAAAACAGAGGTGTCCGGTAGCAAGGCGGTGAATTTTCGAGAGGAAGCCAACCGAGCATGAATGTTTCCCTTGCCCTCGAGGCCATTTAATTGCTTTAGTTAGCGTAGCTACTTATTCAATTCAAGTGTTGTACTTAATTAGTTAGTGTAACTAGTTATCCAATTTCGATTTGTTGTAATTAATTAGCTTAGAATAAGTTAGTTAATTAGTTTCAATTGTGTTGTAATAGTTAGCTTAATTAGCATACCTAGTTAGCTTTAGCTTATTCATTCGGACCCTCATTCGCGAGGGCATAATGTTGTAATAAGTGTGCGTGCGTATGTGTATGTCTTCCAACCCCACGTCTTTCTCCCTTTTATTTATCTACTTTTGATGGTTAGATTAGGGACATATTTCGATTAGCATACCTTATGCTTGCATGTTTGCACCCATTCATTTGTCTTGCATGCACCGAGGCTCGGCGCATAATTTCAATACTTCCTTGAATATGTGTTTCAAAGCATGCTATCAAAGTGTTACAAATACCATGATTGGGTAGCCGAGCTTATTTAGTTGCATTATTACGTGTGTTGCATTAGGCATCTTGTATAGTTAGGATCATGCATTTTTCTAACTAGTTTTTGTTTTGACTTGGAATACTCGGTAAGTTTTTATGCTTTAGCATACTTACATGAGTGTGATTGCCACATGCTTACCATGAGGCTATGTACTTACTTGCTAAACTGCATGAATGCTTGTGAATAAAGGTTGTTGCTTGAATTGGAGTGATTCAACAAATGTGCGTTTTAAGCCTACTTTGTTGTAGCAAAATCATGTTTTAAGCCCACTTGAGGGTGGCAAATTCAAACTATTTTCGAAAGCAAACATGAGTTGAGTTGTTCCAATTCTTGCGATTTAGTCTATATTTGCTAGTGCGCATCACATAGTAAGGTTAGATTAGTAACCGGAATAAGAACACACAAGGTTCATAAAATGACATATCATGATTAGTAGGGGCCGATCTTTGATCAGGCGAGCAGGGAAGCTCATTTCAAGACCTTCCCCTCTCGTACCTAAGTTCCCAAGCCAAGGCAACTTTGGTGATGACGGACATGTGGCCTTTGGCACGAGTCAAGGTTTCCTAGATTTTCCCAAAAACAAAATATTTAGATGGCGACTCTATATCTGGCAAAGCAATCTAATTTTGGCATTATTTGATTTAAAATATGATTTTCCAAAGAGATTTGTCGGATTTGGATTCTTTGGTGTTTATCAGTTTCGCATTGCACTTGTGAGACTAGATTCAGTACTGCGGGACTCCAAACTGTGAGGCCTTATTTTCAAACCCTTTCCGAAAGGCCGGGGCGCGGAAAAAGGCGAGCCCACAAATATGTTTCACTTTTTAAAAAAAAGTGTATTAGTACATAACAAGTAAACTTCACTCTACCCCCCTATGGTTTGGGCCGGGTGCGGATTACCCCCCTGATATTTGGAGATTACCACATAACCCCTATGTGGTTATTGGATTGAAGTGCACAGTTAATACCATTAACGGCAAACGTAAAAAGATTAATTTGCCCTTGTATAGATATAACCTTGCTTACCATTTCATTTCAAACAATCTTGAATTTGAGAAGAGGAAAGGTTGTGTGGAGAGAACTTCGAGTTTCAATTGAACAAATTAGGGTTTGGGTTGAACAAATTAGTGCTTAGATTTGACTAAGTAGGGCTTCAATTGTTCAATTCAACAAATTAGGGGTGCGAAGTTATTGATTTGGAGATTTATGAAGCAAACGAAGCCCAAAAGTTCACAAAGAACAAGTTAGAAGGTATTTTTTCGATCTTTTCTTTTTATTCTATATTCGATTCGCTTCAATTTGCACATATATATAATGTTAGTTGATGTAGTTTTTTTGCTGTATAGTGTGGTCCCCTATATTTTGTATATTAGGGTTTCTGTGACTCGACATAAATATAAAAAGTTACTTAATTTTTGTCGATGTTACCCCTTGTTTGTGCTATTTGTAGCTCACTTTTTGTGATGGACACTGTGTTCGATGATGTTGTTCATATGTTGTTGCTATTTGCTTTGTTGGTTGTTTGTTTATTTGTAGTGGATAACGACATTGATTTGTTTTGTTCTGTTTGTTTGTTGTCATTGTGTTTTATCTTGAAATGGGTATGCATTGAAAAGGTAAAAATTCCTTCTTTTATTATTCATTTGCTAATATTTAATCAATTATATAATCTTTGATATGTGTTGTAGCCCCAGTAGATACGTGAATTGGTTTTCTCATGATATATTGATAGGTATTCTATTACTTTATGCTTGTCATGTAATGTAGGCATAGCTATATGTTTGCTTATGATTTTATTTATTTATTTATTTGTTTGTTTGTTTGTTTATTTGTTTATTTTATATTCTCTTTTTGCTTTGTGTGATCTGTTTCAGGATTAGGGATTTTTCATTTATTATTTTACTTTATGTTGGTTACATGCATGAGTATTTGTTTGCTTAGGGTTTTGGGTGGTGGTCCCAAAATGTAATTATGGATGTATTTATAGAAGTCTTCCAAACTGTATTTATGGAAGTCTTTTTTTTTTTCTTTAGGAGTGAATGCTGAAATTCATTAATTCTTTGACTTTAAGTTGGTTGCATGCATAAGTATTTGTTTGTTTAGGGTTTTGGTCCCAATATGTATTTATGGAAGTATTTTTTTTTCTTTATGAGTGAATGTTGAAATTGTCAGACATTTTCATTCTTGTTGAAATGCACCATGAGGGCCATTTTGTGTTTCATCCACATGTTGTTTATAAGGGTGATAGGGTGAATGAAATAATTAATTGTGGCCCTAACAAAATGTCCATGTTTGAGTTAAGAGACCTTTATTATGATTTGGTTGATGGAAAAGGAGCAAACATAAATATATATTATAAATGGCCCGGTTATAGTTAGACGTTGGGTTGAAAACAATTTATAATGATGCTAATGTGATAAAAATGCTTCAAGCTTATAAGGGTTTGGCTTATGCAGTAGTTTATGTAGAGAATGGTGCATATCCTATTATGGTTTTGTCATCCAATGGTGAGTTATTGTCATATCCCAATGGTGCACAAGGACAGACTCAGGGTGTAGAAGAGAAAGGTCATAGTACACATGATAAGGCGTTGCAAATTGAGGGTGTAGAACAGGGTGGTACTGCCATAGGTGGTGCTGACACAAACAATATTGATATAAACTTGTCTGATATTGAGATCATAATTGATGATGACATTGGGAATGAGTCAGATAAGGGTGAGCATGTAGGTAAGGAATTTGAGGGTATGGAGAATTCAAGTTAGAATCAGGCTAAGGAGAGTCAAATAGCAAGTCAGCATGAGGGTAATGATACACAACATAAGGAGGGGTTGCGGCATATTACTTACACTTAGTCTGTAGAAGTTAATGAGGCTGATGAGGGTGACATTGCACAGAGTGAGAATGATTTTTTGGTTAATAAGAAGAGAACTTACAGTGGTGATTTTGAGGGCTTGGACTATATAGTTAGTGAAGAATATAATAGTACTAAAACTTCTGAAGATAGTGCAGAGGAAAGTGATGACCAAAGTTGGTTGTATGAGACCTAAAGGTGCCCAATGATGACATATTTGATGAAACCTCACACAGAAGAACAGAAGGACCACCACCAATTGTTAATCAAGCAAATGATGCTGGTTAGTATTCAGATCTTGATAATGATGATGAACTAATTAGTCTGAAAGGGTCATTAAATGAGGAAGATGACGGATACCTTGTGTGTGGGTGAAAATCTGACCACACTGCCCGTTTAGTGATCAGCTGGAGAGCACAGGCAGAATAGATGGCTTTAGTAACCTGTAACAGAAAGAAAAAGCTCCGACGGTGGTTCTTCCACCCGGGGGCACTCCGACGATCAAGTCAGTATATCTCTCAAAGATAATCAAGTGCAAAACTTAATACTCAAAACATAAATTGCATACCTTAGACCCATGGGGGTGCCTCTCTTTTATAATATACTCAATCCAAGTCCCAATAGAAGTATGACTTCTATGAACTTCATATCAATGTTTACTTTGGATTCTTTAAGAGATAAAGATAAACTCCCTAAGAGCTTTATCCTTATCTTGGTTAAGTCCCCTCTCCGTCTTAGGACTCTTGTCCCTTATCTCGGATTCCAATATCTTCGGAGATAACCTCGGCTTTTCCGAGATTATCTCGGCTTAACTACCAGGACACGTGGCACCTCGGCTGACACGTCGGCGTCACCATGCCACGTGTTGGTATTCAGAAAATACATCCCCACAACTGCCCCCTAGGTTCTATTACCTCGGCATTCTGAGGTGATGGAACCTATTCCGATATTTTGTCACTTCTTTTCTGAGTAATGGCTCAAAAACTGATTAGCCAAGATTATCCACTTTCAGCCGATATGTTCTCTTCGGAGAACAAGGATTCGATCGTACTCTCCCACGCGCATGAGCTGTCATGCATATCTAACCGTTCCTTTCACGTGTTTTGTCTTCATTGGAGCGTGTCGGTGACGTGCCTGGAAGCTGTTTGTTCGTTCGTCTGCGCCGTCTGACGCGTGCGTTGCTCTAGGCGTAATAATTGCCCTATTTTTGCCGCCGTTTCACGTTTTTGACAAAACTTTTCCTTTGCCTCTATTTCTCCTTCACTTTTTCATTCTGTCTTCTTGCTCTTTCTCTCTCTGAAAGCTCTTTCTTCTTCGTATCTGCCATTGCTTCGATCTCTCTTCTGGAACTGCTCTTAATCCCTCATTTTTGCGAAGCCTTCTTCGTTGTTGCAACCGGTTTCTGAGCTCGGCGAACATTGCCCCGGCTTCATTTGTTCCGGTAAGATTCATTCCCTTCAATGTTAATTTCTCTTTATGTGCTTTTGTCTGCCTGTTGCCATTATTGATCTTGTTCGAAGCCTTGGATTTATTTGTACCTTGAATTGTGGCTACACCTTGAACTTCTATACTTTTTCACCATTCTTCTTGCCACTGTTCTTGATTTTGTTTTTTTTTTACTTCTGTATCTCTATTGTTTCTGAGAGCTATACCTCTGTTCTTGAATCTGAAACTTCGTCTTTGTTTTCTGTTTTTCGGATCTGTCCCAGATCTGTGCCTTCGATCTTTATCTTCATAGCTCATAGATTTGGAATTTGTCTGTAGAACCTTTAATCTTTAGGGAAAACTAAAAAACGCCCATCTTCTGAAACACATTTCTCTTAGCTTAAGCCGACATAATGGGTATGTGGAGGCATAGGGTAAATACCCCAACAAAACTAGAATACTTTAGGCAGGAATTCTCTATCCCAGCCGATGTTCATCTTAAACTAGCTGGGGACAGTGATACCATCATGCCCACAGACCATACGATGCCCTTCCCTATAGTAGCTTTTACCGAATGTGGACTTCGGCTTCCACTTGATCCCCTTTTTCGTGAAGTTCTTCATTTCTACAGGCTGAACCCCATGCAACTTACTATCAACTCTTATAGGGTGATTAATGGTATTATAGCTTTAGCTAGGCAAGAGAACCTTAGAATTACCCTGGCCGACCTTCAATACTGCTATACCATGTGCCCTCTTGACCTGAAGGATAGGGGTTTCGTTTATTACCTTAAGCCGAGATCTACTCAGTACAAAATTGTAGCCGACCTCCCAGACTCCAACAAGGGGGCTGGAGATGATTTTGTCATTGCTTCTGGAAATTGGGAATTTGGCCCAGATGAAGATGTCCACCTCTACCCTCTTCCTCGAACAATTACAGAGGGCAAGAGTAAGAGCCCTGAGTCAACACTTAGTTGTTTTTATTTAAGTCTTTAATACTTTTTGTTTCTGACGTCTATTTCTTTGTTCTGCAGATCTTCATCAACCACCGAAAAACTTTCGTCAATCCTTCTTCCCAGGAACAGATCTGAAAAAACTCCTTGGCCTTCCAATCCATAAACGAAAAGCCCCACTATTACTAAACTTCATCCCTACATATAAATCCACTTTACCCGACATCCCAAAGAAAAGAAAGAAAAGCCTTTCCCCGCCTACTGCCACAACTCACACCGCTTCAACATCACGAACAGACCAAGAGTCTACATCTGACCCTGTCGATCTTCCATCGACTTCGGCCCCCTACTTAATACCAATCCCAGAACGCAAACGTCGACGAAGACTTGTAAAAACTGCCGAGATGGTTCGTTCAAGGCCCGTTGTTCAAGATCTTCTCGCCGACCTTCCAACTGACGCCGATGCTGTTCCTTCCCAATCAATGCTCCCACCAAAGCCAAAGAGAGTTAAAAAGGCTCAGCCTAAGGCCAAGGCTACAGATGCCGAGGCTGAGGATGTTTTGCCGATTTCTAAACTGGCAGAAAGCAAAAAATCAGCCTCTATTTCCACCAAGAGGTCTGCTGAGGGCCAACCCTCAGGGTCTACACAATCGAAGAAGGCGAGGTCATCGTCCGCGACGACCTCGGCTTCAAAGAAGCCCGACGTCCCCTGGGCCCCTGATCTATCCCTGGAGGATAGGCCCATTATGGCTAGTGAAAGTGCCGACGATATTAACGTTGGTGTCGCCCTCAGCACTGCTCTTCTCCTTCCGAATGACTTGGAGCGAAATGCTAAGCTTAGTGAGTATGAGAATTACGCTCTCATGCTCCAACACTCCGTTCAAGTAAGTATTTCTGTTTGTACTTGTGATTTTTTCTTCCGTTTTTTACTGAGAGTATTGTCTAACACTTCTGTTTTTCTGCAGGCCATTCAGCATGCCCATTCATTTTCAATGCAATCTTTTGAAAATCGTCAAAGGTTGGTTGATATGAAAAGGAAAGCATCTTCCATGAAGAGAGAGATAAAGTCCCTTGAAGCAAAAATGAAAAAACTGGAGGATCAAGCCGAGGCTGCAACTAAAGCTCAAACTTTAGCTCTTGAGAAGGCCGAATCTGCAGAGGCCGAGAAAAGAGAGGCCGAGGTTCAGAAGGCCCAAGCGGAGAAAGAACTCCAGCAAGCTCTGGCCACCAAAGAGGCCGAAGTCAAAGAGGCCGATGAAAAGGCCTACGCCCAAGGTATGGCCGACGTCGCAGAAGATTATAAGCTTCAAGTCAGGCAGGCATGCAACAGGGGATTTTCCCTAGGTTGGATGTCCCTGATAAAGAAGCTTGATCTCCCTGTTGACTCGCCCCTTCGGAATGCTGATGCCATCCCCTTGCCATTTCCTCCACCTCCACCTGAAGGCAAACCAGAATCTGATGCTGATGCCGAGGATGAAGATAAGGAGGTCAATGAAGAAGCCTTGGTGAGAAAACCCAAGGATGCCGTCGAAGCCAAGTCCCCTCCTCCTGCAGAGCAGGTTATGGACTTAACCTTGGATGAGGA
This sequence comes from Camellia sinensis, assembly GCF_055761805.1. NCBI lineage: Eukaryota > Viridiplantae > Streptophyta > Magnoliopsida > Ericales > Theaceae > Camellia > Camellia sinensis. The sequence continues at coordinate 94,609,287 of NC_138965.1, forward strand.
GGGTGATGAGGCCGAGGAGGCAACCAAGGAAACTGCCACTGGGCAGCTATCGTCTAATCTTCTCTTGATAGAAAGAAGTGTTGAGGAATCATTAGCAGAGATTGATGCCGAGATACAAGCGGAAAAAGTGGCCGACGAGGTTCCACCAGAATCGTCCGAGGTCCCAGTCCCTGCAGTGGCTAACAGTGAAGAATCTTGAGAAAATTGTCTTTTGTACTTTTTCCTTCTTTTCCTGTACTTTGCACTTTTGTACTCTTTTAATTTTTGGACAATGCAAAACTTCTTCTTATGGCCGACGTGGTTTTTTCAATATGTAATTGCAACTGTTCTTTTCTATGGATGTTTTAATCTTGTGATGTTCCGTTGACTGCTTTCTGCATAGTCTTGTATTTAGAAGTTTTTTGCATGCTTCTTCATGTTGCTTCCTTTGTGCAATCTTCTCGGGGTTACATACCTCGGGTACAACAATAAAACTTTTACTTCGGCAAGATACTAACCTGCAAACTTTTCATAAATTTCAACAAGTATAGAACATATATTTCGGAATGTAAACTTTGCAAGCTTCTTCTCAAGTTTCAACAAGTATTAAATGATAATCTTAGTCTAACCTACTTGTAAATTGCTACAAATTTCAACAAGTAGTGAACAATATACTTAGCCTTTACTTTAACCTGTAACTTTCTGTATACCTCAGCGGGTGATCATATGTCGGCTTAACATAAACTTGTAAATTGCTAAAAATTTCAACAAGTGTTAAGCATCTTCCCTAGGGTTTAAGCAACCCACATATTGCTATGAGAACTTAAGCAATAACCTCGGCTTATCTTCAACTTGTAAATTGCTACAAATTTCAACAAGTGAAGATAAGGAATCAGCTTAATTCCAACTTGTAAATCGCTACAAATTTCAACAAGTGAATTAAGGAATAATCTCGGCTTAACTTCAACTTGTAAATTGCTACAAATTTCAACAAGTGAAGATAAGGAATCAGCTTAATTCCAACTTGTAAATTGCTACAAATTTCAACAAGTGAATTAAGGAATAATCTCGGCTTAACTTCAACTTGTAAATTGTTACAAATTTCAACAAGTGAAGATAAGGAATCAGCTTAATTCCAACTTGTAAATTGCTACAAATTTCAACAAGTGAATTAAGGAATAATCTCGGCTTAGATTTGCCTGAGTTTGACTTGGGTTCACATTAATTATGTCTTCAATAAGCATCAATACATAACTTTATCAATCATACATGTTTGAAAGGATTCTGAAAAGACTTTATTGATGATATCGGCCAAACAATGATGTATATCTAATGATAGAAAAATTTCAAATTACAAGTATTCCAAGGTCTGGGCAATGCTTTGCCCTTATTGTCCTCAAGCCGATAAGCTCCATTGCCTAATACTGAAGTAATTCTGTAGGGTCCTTCCCAGTTTGGGCCAAGCTTGCCTTCCCTGGGATCCTTCTTGTTCCCGACGACTTTTCTTAGGACTAGGTCGCCAACTTGAAAATCTCTTGGATTAACCTTCTTGTTGTAAGCTCTGGCAAGCTGTTGCTGGTATACTGCGAGCTGAATTGCAGCTTTCTCTCTTCATTCTTCCAATAAATCCAGGTCTCGGGCTAAGAGTATGTCATTGGTGCCATTCTCTACTCCCTGGGTTCTGATCCCTGGGATGCCGATCTCCAATGGGATGACTGCTTCTGTGCCATAGGCCATGGCAAAGGGGGATTCTCCTGTTGATCTTCTCGGCGTAGTCCGATATGCCCAAAGTACGTTGGGCAACTCGTCCACCCACTTTCCTTTTGCTGTCTGCAGCCTCTTCTTTATTCCATCCAGGATTACTTTGTTGGATGCCTCTGCTTGCCCATTGCTTTGAGGAAAGCTTGGTGTTGAGAAATAATTCTTGATCTTGAATTTTGCACAAAAGTTTTTGATAAGTTTGCTGTCAAACTGTGTTCCGTTGTCGGCAACTATTGCTCTTGGAATCCCAAATCTGGTGATAATGTTTCTCCATATAAAATTCTTGACGTTCACATCTCGGATTTTGGCAAGAGGTTCTGCCTCTATCCATTTTGTAAAGTAGTCTGTTGCTACCAGCAAGTATTTTCTCTGCCCAGTTGCCTGGGGAAGTTGTCCAACCAGATCCATGCCCCATTGGGCAAACGGCCAAGGGCTGGATACTGGGTTTAGGTCGGCAGCTGGCTGATGTATCAAAGGTGCAAACCTTTGACATTGTTCACACTTCTTTACATAGGCTTCGGCATCCTTTTGCATGTAGGGCCACCAATACCCCTGGGTAATGGCCCTGTGGGCTAACGACCTGCCCCCAGCATGGCTTCCACAAATTCCTTCATGAATCTCGTAAAGAAAATCTTCAACCTGCAAGGGGTGTACGCACCTTAAAAGTGGTCCAGTGAAGGACCTCCTGTAGAGATGGCCTTCTGCTGTTAGACTGAATCTGGCCGATTTCACTCTAATTTTATGTGCTTCTTTATGGTCTTCTGGCAGCTTCCCTTCTTTTAGGAATGCAATGATTGCATCCATCCAGCTTGGTCCCAAGCCCACGCACATTGCTTCCTGTTCGGTGCTCTGTTTATCTATGCTCGGGGCCGACATGTAGTCAATCATAATTGTCCTTATTTTTCCAATTTGAATTGAACTGGCCAGGTTGGCTAACGCGTCGGCGTGGGTGTTGTCATCTCGGCTAACTTGGAGTAATCTGCAGTTCTGGAATAGGGCTGCCAATCTGATGACTTCCTTTGCATATGCCGACATTCTTTCGTCCCTGGCTGTAAATTCTCCTGTTGACTGGTTAACAATGAGTTGTGAATCACAAAAAACAATTACCTCATCTGCTTCTGCTGCTGCTGCCAGTTTTAGCCCTGCAATTAATGCTTCGTATTCTGCTTCATTGTTTGAGGCTTTGAACCCCAAACGGATGGACTGTTCTACTATTTCTCCATCTGGAGATATCAGCAGTACTCCTGCCCCTGCTCTCTGGTGGTTTGAACTGCCATCGACGAATAGTCTGAATGAATCCCCGATGTAGATGTTACAGGGTCTGAGCTTCTCCTTCTCTTGCTTTTTTGGCTGGGATTCCTTTTGCTTATTGGGACAATGTTTATCTTGGCTCGGCGGAGCCTGATGTGCGATGGCTTCAGGTGTGAGTTCTGCGACGAAGTCGGCCAACACTTGGCCCTTTATGGCTGTTCTCGGCCTAAACTCTAGGTCAAATTGGCCCAGAGTTACTGCCCATTTTGCTATCCTTCCTGTTAAGTCTCCTTGTTGTAACAAGGACTTTAGTGGGTGCTCTGTTAGAACCACAATCTTGTGTGCCTGAAAGTAATGGCTCAACTTTTTTGAAGCCATTACTAAGGGCAGCATTAATTTTTCCAGTGGTAGGTATCTTGTTTCTGCGTTAGCCAAAGTCTTACTTACATAATAGACAGCCTTCTGCTCCCCTTTTTCCTCTCGGATTAGCACTGCACTGACTGCGTGTTCAGAGACTGCTAAGTACAAAAACAATTCCTCCCCTGGAACTGGGTTAGAAAGGACCGGGGTTGTGGTCAAGTACTTTTTTAGGTCGGCTAAGGCAGCTTCACATTCTTCTGTCCATAGGAAGTCTGTGGCTTTTTTCACCAGGTTAAAGTAGGGTCTGCACTTGTCTGAGCTTCTGCTGATGAATCTGTTTAGGGCTGCGGCCCTTCCAGTAAGCACTTGAACTTGCTTTGCCGATGTCGGACTCTGTAGTTCCAGGATGGCCTTGATTTGGTCTGGGCTGGCCTCAATGCCCTTTCTTGTTACCAGATAGCCTAGAAATTTACCTGACCCAACTCCGAAGGCACACTTCGAGGCGTTGAGTCGGAGCCGATATCTTTTGAGTATGTCAAAGACCATTTTTACGTCGGCAAGATGACCTTTTGATTCCTTGGTCTTTACGACCATGTCATCGATGTAAACTTCTACTGTTTTGCCAATTAGGTGTTTAAACATTTTTGTCACTAACCTCTGATAGGTTGCTCCTGCGTTTTTCAGCCCAAAAGGCATTACCTTGTAACAGTACAGGCCTTTTGGGGTAATGAACGCGGTCTTCTCCTCATCTGGAGGGTACATAGCAATCTGGTGGTACCCTCTGTATGCATCTAAAAAACTCATCCTTTCATGTCCCGAAGTGGCGTCTACCAGTTGGTCGATTTTGGGCAGAGGAAAGCTGTCTTTGGGGCAAGCTTTGTTGAGGCTGGTAAAGTCTACACAAACCCTCCACTTGCCATTCTTCTTTTTTACTACTACTGTGTTGGACAGCCATGTTGGGTACTGAACTTCTCGGATGGCCCTGGCTTCAAGGAGTCTGTCTACCTCTTCTTCTACTGCTTCGACGTGCATCAACGTTGGCCTTCTGGCTCGTTGAATCACAGGTTTTGCCGATCTGTCGACATTTAGACTGTGGCAAGTGACCTCGGGGTCAATGCCAGGCATTTCATAAGGTGTCCAGGCGAACGCCTCTATGTTTGCCCTTAAAAAATCTTCCAGTTCTTTCTCCTCTTCTCTAGCTAAGCCTGAGCCGAGAAGAAAAAATCGTTCTTCGTCGCCCTCCTGGACGAGGATTTTCTTTAGCGCCTCTTCGCTTTTCTCGGCTGGTTCTTTGCCGACATCTTCCAAGACTTCTATGGCTTCATCTTCGATTTCGACTTTCCCTGGTTCTCGTATGCTGCAGGTGGACTTCATTGCCGCCATGGAGCAATTTTTTGCCTGCAGTTGATCTCCTCTGATCTCTTCAATCCCATGCTCTGTTGGGAACCGAAGTAGTTGATGCAACGTTGAGGGAACTGCCCCCATTGCATGCAACCACGGCCTTCCCAAGTTGATGTTGTATGGTGAGGGTGTGTCAATTACCAGAAATTCCGTCTTGACCTTCTTAGTGCCGGCTTGTACTTCCAAGCTTGTTGCGCCTAGTGGCCACGTCGGCGTTCCATTAAAGCCGACCATCGGGCCGCTGGATTGTTCTAAGTCATCAGGGTGAAGGCCCAGCTCCTTGTAACATCTGACGTACATGATGTCACAAGAGCTGCCTTGATCTATTAAGATGTGTTTCACTTGGTATTCCCCAACCTGGAGGGATACTACCAAGGCATCATTATGCGGATGTTGGACCAATTCCAAGTCGGCTTCAGTAAAGGCTATGATCGGCCCTTGGCATTCTTCTGGCCGATGTCTTTTTTCCCCGACTTGGTAGACATGCCGTAAATGTCTTACCCTCTGGGTCTCCCCTCTGACTTCGTTTTCGTTGACCCTTGAGTGGATCACATTAACCACCCTCGGTCCTCCTACTTGTGGTAGTTGTGCTGGGGGTGGGGGTCTGCTGGTGCTTGTGGCAACCTTGCCTGTTCTTCCATTGTCCTGGCTTCATCGACCAGGTCCCTCAGAAGGCCTTGTCTTACCAGGTCCTCCAAGTGTGCTTTCAGGGCTCTGCATCCTTGAGTTGGGTGCCCTTCTTCATTGTGGTAGGCACAACGCCTACCAACGTTCCTTCCCATGAATTCCCCTGGTGCTCTTGCCGGAGCCCTGAAATATGGTTGGTTTCGAATCTGATCTAAGACTTTATGGATTGGGATTCGGAATACCGTTGTTACCGCCTGTTTACTCCTCAACTCTGTTTCTTGTTTGGTCGGTCCATTGTTGCCTCGGCCTCGCTTCGGCAAGCCTTTTCCCTTTTCTTGCTTTACCTCTTTGTTTCCCGATGTATCTTCTTCGGCCCTGGCGTATTTCTCAATTCTTGCCATGAGTTTTTCCATGCTTTTTGGCAATGTTTTTGCCAGAGACTTCCGTAATGGGCAGTCATCTTTCAGGCCGTTCTTAAAAGACGCGACTGCTACCTCCTGGTTGCATTCGGGTATTCGGTTGAACACCTCGTAGTACCTCTTCGCATAGGCCCTAAGGCCTTCTTCCTTGGTGATTCTTAGAGCCATCAAAGCATCAACCCTCAGGGGTTGCAGCTTGTTGGTCATGAACCTGGCTACAAACATCTCGGCCAGGCCCTCCCATGTCTTTATGCTTCCTTTTGGTAATTTATGGAACCAATCGGATGCAATTTCCCTAAAGGATGAGGGGAATACTTTGCAGAGCAACGGCTCGTTTCCGCTATATAATGCCATTGAATTTAGGTATAGCCCAACATGAAAGTTTGGATCTGACTTACCATCATAGGTTTGAAACCTCAGCATACTGAATCTCTTGGGTGGTTCGAATTTGTCCAGTTCCACCGAGAAGGCTGTCTTCGGTTTTACTGGGGAGTTTACCTCGGCTTCTGTATTCTGCTGCCTCCTCTTGAGGTAGTCCCTTAGGTCTTCTTTGCTCCTCCCTGGAGCTCGGCTGTCTTTAGATTTTAGTCTTTTTGGTACACTGCTTTCGGCCTCGTGGTGGGTCCGTTTGGATCTTTCTTCATGGGTTGTGTCAAAGTGGAGTACTTGCCCCTGAACATGTCGATGTTCTTTGGGGTCTGGATTCTTCATGTGGTGCGTCCTTCGGGACTCTTCTTGCCCCGGCTTTTCCCGTCCGACTTCCCTGGAAGGTCGGTGAGAATGCCTTCCGCTCCTGGTATGCTGAATGACATCGGGGATTGTTTTTCTTCCACCCTTCTGGGTGTTGGTCGCTGGCATCGGCGTATCTTGCAGCGAGTATGGTGGCTGCATAACATTATTCTGCATCATGAAGTTGACGACTGACTGAAGGTCCGCCAACTTGTTCGCCAGTTCTTTCACTTCCTCATCCCTCCGTAGGCACCTGTCCCTCCATACCTGGAGGTTATCTTCATTGTAGTACTTTCCTTGGTTTGTCTTTTTTGACGTGTCGCCTTCTGGGATGACGTCGTTCTCTCTGTGACCCTGGTCACGGGCTTCTGTATTGTGGTTGTCTCCTTCAATGTCAAGATCAATTGGTCTGCCACTCCCAGTGGGAGCGTCATCCCCAGTTTTTTCCTGTTGTCCATTACTGGCCATCTATTCTTCCTTCGTTCCCACAGACGGCGCCAAATTGTGTGGGTGAAAATCTGACCACACTGCCCGTTTAGTGATCAGCTGGAGAGCACAGGCAGAATAGATGGCTTTAGTAACCTGTAACAGAAAGAAAAAGCTCCGGCGGTGGTTCTTCCACCTGGGGGCACTCCGACGATCAAGTCAGTATATCTCTCAAAGATAATCAAGTGCAAAACTTAATACTCAAAACATAAATTGCATACCTTAGACCCATGGGGGTGCCTCTCTTTTATAATATACTCAATCCAAGTCCCAATAGAAGTATGACTTCTATGAACTTCATATCAATGTTTACTTTGGATTCTTTAAGAGATAAAGATAAACTCCCTAAGAGCTTTATCCTTATCTTGGTTAAGTCCCCTCTCCGTCTTAGGACTCTTGTCCCTTATCTCGGATTCCGATATCTTCGGAGATAACCTCGGCTTCTCCGAGATTATCTCGGCTTAACTACCAGGACACGTGGCACCTCGGCTGACACGTCGGCGTCACCATGCCATGTGTTGGTATTCAGAAAATACATCCCCACACCTTGAATACAAAGAAGTGATGATGAAAGATCCCAACCTTGTAGTTGGAATGAAGTTTCCTAGTCCCCAAGTTTTCAGTGAGTATTTAAGGGAGTTCAATGTGATCAATGGTTATGATATAAGGTACATCAAAAATGAAAGTTCTAGGATCACTACTGTTTGTAGGCATAACTATAGTTGGAGGGTACATGCCTTTCCATTTTGGGGAACCACAACCTTTTAGATCAAAACTCTAAAGGGGAAACATACATGTGGGAGGCATTATAACAACAAACAAGCCAACTTTAAGTATTTGGGAAAGAAATTTGTAGATAAGGTAAGAGATGATCTTGACATTAACATAGCTTCTTTCAAGAAAAAAAGTGAGGAAATAGATAATGGTGGATGCAAGTAGGTTTCAAATCTATAGGGCAAAGAGAAAGGCAAGGGTGGTCATTATAGGGGATTTGGCAGAGCAATATCACAGGATTAGAGATTATACAGCTACAGTTTTGAGGCAAAATCCAACAAGTCACATTTCAATAACAATTGATCTTGAAAAGACAGAGCCTACATTTCAAAGAATGTATTTCAGACTTGGTGCATAGAAAGATGGATTTTTAGCAAGGTGTAGACCAATAATAGAACTGGATTGTCATTTAAAAGGGATTTTTTGAGGGCAGCTACTCAGTGCTATTGGGATAGATGGAAATGACAACATGTACCCTATTGTTGTGGCTTTGGTCGAAATTGAATGTAAAGCCTCTTAGACTTGGTTTCTTGAGGAACTAATGAGTGACATTAGGAGCGTTGAAGAGATAGGGTGGACATTTATATTAAATAGACAAGAGGGGTTAGTTGAAACATTTTCAGAGTTATACCCCACTACAGATCACAAATACTGCCTAAGACATATGTAGAATAACTTCAAAGCAAAGTATAGTGGTTGTGTGTTGAAAGACTTGTTTTGGAAAGCTGCATCAACAAGAAATGTCAATGAATTCAATTACTAGATGAAGAAGATTGAAGAATCTGATCCTAAGATTGAAAACGGGAGAACAACTGTGGAGTGGTTGAGGGAGATTGACCCTGCCTTGTGGGCAAGGTCACATTTTTCCCTAAGGAGCAAGTGTGACATCCTTGTTAATAATTTAAGTGAGTCATTTGATTCTTACATTCTCGAGACTAGAGAGCTACCAATTACCTCCATGTTTGAATGGATCAAAAGGAAATTGATGCAAAGGATCCAAATTCAAAAAACTGGAATGGAGCAATACACTGGGCAAATCTGTCCCAATATTCATGACGAACTGGAGAAGTTGAAGGTGGAATCAAGGAACTGCTTTCTAATCTGGTGTAGACAACTAGAATTTGAGGTTGATCATTTTATGAGGAGGTACATAGTGAACCTAAGTACTAGGACATGTAGTTGCAAAAGATGAGATTTGTCTGGTTTGCCTTGTAGCCATGCCATCAATGCCATTCAAATCAATCATGAGCAGCTAGAAGACTATGTGCATGAGTATTACACCAAGTCTAGGTACCTAGATACTTATGCATTCATGATACACCCTATTCCAGACATGCTATTCTAGGCATGCATGAGTATGAGGAAGGTGGCCAAAAATTGAACCCATAAGAAACAAAAAAATTAGCAAGAAAACCAAAGAAGTTAAGAACAGGCAAGTTGATGAGCCAAGAAATCCACACAACACATCAAGGAAGAACATCAATGTGACATGTGTTAAGTGTTTGTAAAAGGGGCACAATTAGAGGTCATGCAAGAACAGGTTGCATCCTAAGGCCAAAATGGTGAAGGTCAGTGTATCCTTATGCATTCATTTATTGTACACATGTTGTTATGTTTATTTGTGCTTCTAACTTAATTTGTCTGTTGCAGCAAAGATATACTAGGGGCAATCATAGGGTTTAGCTTTTATATTTGACTTGTAACTTCAATATAGGGTTTACTTCAATTGAAGCCTAATTTGAAGTTGAATTAATTTGTATTAATTTGTAACAGAGGTCTACTAGGGTGTCCACCAGGGGCCAATCATATTGTTCCCAACCACCTATGACAACCAATCAAGTAACTTTTTTTAGTTTATTGTTAAATAGCATTGTTATTGCAAAATTGTTCTTCATTATTTGTGTTCCATTGGTTGGAATGCATTGATTTGGAATTAATTGTTTGTTTTGCAATTAAACTCTGCAGGGTTACCTATGTTGGAATAATTTTGATTGCATTTTCATGTTGCTTATATTTTTTTGCATTGGAATGCAGTAAAAAAAAAAATAGAATTAATTGTTTGTTTTGGAATTAAACTCGGCAAGGTTGCATGTGTTGGGGATAATTTTGAATGTTATTTCATGTTGCTTGTATTTTTTTGCATTGGAATGCAGTAAAAAAATAAAAAATAAAAAAAATTCAAAAACCACTAATTTCATAAACATAATTTCATTGATTTCAAACATATATCAAGTGCATAATGCACCTTACAAATGTATTTCTTATTGAACGTTAACATGGTGCTAATGAAACACACAACCAAAACCACCATAGATGCCTTCATCATCATGTTAAATGCCTCCATCTTCATTTCCAGTTTCGTGAGTCTTCCATTAAAGTGCACACTTTCCTCAACTCTTGGTTTCTCATCAATCTTATATCTTTCATAGGTGGGAGCAAATCCAATTGGATTGCACCAAGCCCAGAAATCACTAACTCCTAAAATCCGCATGTTCACACATATAGTACGACTTATCTTTTGAAGGTTTCTCTGACTCTACCACTCTAATGGCTGTTTACTTCCCATAACGACATTTCTTGCTAATGAACCTTAACATTTGTTCTTCCCCACTGCCCATATTACTTGAAGAGAACATCTTTGTTGGGTGGAGTTGCCTGCAACTGGGCAGAGAGGAAAGAGTAAAAAAGCAATCTTCTTGGGTAAGCTTTTTTTTCTAACTCTAGGGGCATTTGGGTTATTTAATTGGGAAGGAAAATCATTAGTTCTTGCCCAATTGCACATTACTCGTGCCCATTTGCACATTACTCGCATGTACTGCACGAGCTGTTAGATTAGATGGAAATGCTAACTATACACTTCAATCCAATAACCACATGAGGGTTATGTAGTGATTTCCAAATGTCAGAAGGGTAATCTGCACCCGGTCCAAACCACGAAGGAGGGGTAAAGTGAAGTTTGTCCTATTATTTTTTTTTTTTGTCCCAAACAAATCTCGAGGTTTTTTTTTTTTTTTTTTTAGAACAAGTCAAACATGATTTATATTTAAAAAGAAAAAAAGAAACAGAGGAAGAGCAGAGAGTTACATCAATCCACAACTTACAGACATAAAAAAACCCCTCAAAATCTAAAACAGTAGGAAAAATAAGACTAAAGGCCAAGATCACAACTAGCAATCATAGCTTACCCAAGAATCGCACGCAAAATCAACAAACCCTGCAAGGACAGCAAACACAAAACTAGAGTAGAAAAGGTTAGATCAATTTGAGATGTTTGATCAAAAAGCCTGACGCCAAGGTGGTCCAAAAAGGCTTGGGTTGTTGATGCTATCTTCAATCCACAACCCTCGCTTGCGTTTGCCATGAACCAGGGCATGGGGCAGGCATTCAACAGTATTAGACAATTCATTTTGCATCTGAAAAGCATTGTCTAGAAGCTTGAGCTCGCTTATGTCTAGGAGCTGGAAGTCACGTAGAGCCTTCTGCACAAAAATGTATGATTTGATTAAAGTTAAATACTTGCAATTGCTCCTCCAGGAAATTCTATGATGGCAATTGCTCTTTAGGAGCATGAGACACTGGGAATGACGACGGTGGATGTGTATCTTCACAAGAAATGGGTGTGCTAGGCTGAACTTCAATATTTGGAACATCCAATATATCAACTTGCATATCTGTCTCAAAGGGCCTTTTTGTTGAACCTTAACAATTGACAAGCTATGTGGGTGTATGAACTAAAACGCACCAACAACTTTATGATTGGTATTAGCACAAGTGTACAACTTTTAATACCCTCAAAAAAGACTCCCAAAATCTTAAATTTTTGCATTCCCTTTTACTTTAACTATTGTTTCACTTCACCTTTTGCAATCAATAAACCATCTAATTGTCTCAAATTTCTAAAACCATTATCATCAGGTCTGTGTTGATTGGAGTCACTACAAGAAAACATAGCAAAAAAAACGGAGTTTTAGCGACGCCGCGCCCCCCGTCGCAAAAAACGGTTTTTTGCGACGGTAACTGCACCTGTCGCAAATAATACCCTTTAGCGACGGTACTGACCCGTCGGTAATGAAACCAAGCGGAGGGGTCGGAAATGCGGAAGTATTAGCGACGGTAAATAAAACCGTCGCAAAAAATCTTTTTTTGGAGACGGCATATATCATTTGCGACGGAAATTTGCCGTCGCAAAAAAGGATTAATTCAAACGGCGCCGTTTTGCCTTCTATTTGCGACGGTTTTTCGCTCGATCCTCCTCCCCAAATCCCTAACTTCACCCCGAAATTCCCCAAACGGCCTACGAGGAAGACATCGGTGGTGCGGCGGCGACGGCTCCAGCGACAAGAGTGGTGCTCCGGCGACGACTCTCTCTCCCTCTGCGTATGCTCTCTCTCTCTCTCTCTCTCTCTCTCGGTCTGTGTATATATATATAAATCTGTGTATATATATATATGCAATGTATATAAATCTATATATATATATAAATCTGTTTATCCGAAATCTATATATATAAATCTGTCTATATATATATATATATAAATCTGTTTATTAATAACATACTTTAATTAAGAACATACTTTAATTAATAAATCTGTCTATATATATGTATATAAATCTGAAATCTGTCTATATATAACAGATTTGTCTCATGGTTATTAATAAATCTGTCTATATATATGTATATATATATATATATATATATAAATCTGTTTATTTTTTAATTATTATCAACATTTATCAATTATTATCAATTAGTGTTTTTAATTTTTTTAATTATTTTTATGGTTGTTTTCATTTATATCTCTTCAACTATTATCATTTTTTTTTTTCTATTTCATCCATAAATTATCAATTTTACCATTCAATCCTTCAAGTTTTTTATTTTTTTATTTTTTCCAAATCATATGCTCTAATTAGAAATAGTTTGTCAAAATCAGTAACAGTAGCAACCTAACATAATGTGAAAAATTTTAATCTTATAATTTAGACAACCACATCATCCGGCCAAACAACTATTTTCTTATTCATATTATATTAGAGCATCTCTATCAAAATAGTTATTTTTATTTTTTTAATTAAAACAGTGATTAAATCACTAAATTTCAACTCCATTGAACTAATAACTATCAAGTTAGCTATTTTAGTTTTCGTAGTTTTGGCTCAGTAAATGCAGTTAGTAGTTTCAGCTAGTCAAACATTAAAAATATATTATTTTTGGTATTTTTTAGTTACTTGTGTTGAGTTTACGAACTTAAGAACGAAATAAATTAAACTAATACTTTAATTGTTTAAATCGTCTCAAATTATATTGGTGTTTAAGAAGATTCAATTACAAATAACCATGAGACAAACTCAATTATAAAGTTTTAATAATAATATAAACTCAATTATAAAGTCATGAAGTTTTATCTTTAACTAATGGGGGTGTTTTTAACCACGGAAAGTCAGTGGAGGTCTGAAAAAACTTTACTAACGAAATAAAATTTTGACAATGGGGGTTTGATATCATACACATGTAATGGTTCGATTACAAATTTAAATTGCAAATGTTTAAATAAGTCATAAAAATATTTAAGAGAAAATAAAAAAAATACAAAAAAAAAAACAGGATTTTAACCCTTATAATAAAATAAATCTTAAATTTTTAATTTAATTAATTTAAACCTTAAATAGGAATTTTAGACATTTCGTTAATTTGCCAAATAGGATGTCGAGTGAATATTTATGTGTAGGTATTATATTTAGAGTTACTTTGGTGAGATATTCTTGTGGATGTGTACAGATGATGGATAAGAGTTGGATTGATTTGCCAAATAGGATGTCGAGTGAATACATTAATGGGATTGATGAATTCCTTGTGTTTGCCTACACCAATAGGATTGAAGGTTCGATGATCAGTTGTCCGTGTAGGAAGTGTAAGAATCGATACTATTTTGTACGAGATGGTGTACGGGAGCATCTGATTTTGAATGGTTTTTTTAAAAAATACAAACATTGGATTAATCATGGGGAATCTTACATATCTCTGCATAGTAATCGAGAGAATGAAACATTAGCTAATTTAGACATTGGAGATGATATGATTGGAATGATACAAGGGGCTATGGGAAATCCACATGCCGGTACAAGTGTTGAGGGTGATGAACCACAGGGGCCTAATCCCCGTGCATCTGAACCCCAGCTCGGTCCAAATGCAGAGACTGCAAAGTATTTCAAACTTCTTCAAGATGCACAAAGTGAATTGTATCCGGGTTGTCAGAAGTTCACATCTTTGTCATTCATTGTTCGACTTCTACATTTGAAGGTGCTTAATCAGTGGACGGACAAGTCTGTTGACATGTTGCTTGAGTTATTGAATGAGGCGTTTTCGTTGGGTGTGAAACTCCCGGACTCATATTATAAAGCTCAAAAGGTCACAACAGATTTGGGCTTCACGTATGAGACGTGGGATGCATGTCCCAACAGTTGCATGTTGTTTCGAAACGAGGACGCCAATCTTGATAAATGTGTCATATGCAACAGTTCTAGATGGAAATCAAATGGTGATGGTGGTTCAAATGGTCCTAACACAGGTGGCAAACAAGTAGCTGCAAAACAGATGAGGTATTTTCCTTTAAAGTCAAGGTTGCAGAGGTTGTTTATGTCATCCAAGACGGCCAAGTTAATGAGATGGCATGCAGAGGAACGAACTGATGATGGTGTCTTCAGGCATCCTGCTGACTCCCTTGCATGGAAAGATTTTGACCGTCGGAATATTGACTTTAGTAATGATTGCCGAAGTGTAAGGCTTGGCTTACCATCTGATGGTTTTAACCCATTCAGGACGATGAACATAGTTCATAGCACTTGGCCTGTTGTGCTCATTCCATACAACTTGCCGCCATGGATGTGCATGAAGCAACCATTTCTAATTTTATCTGTGCTTATTGACGGCCCGAAAGGACCTGGTGACAAGATTGATGTTTATATGCAACCGTTGATTGAGGAGTTGAAAGAACTATGGAATGAGGGTGTGTCAACATTTGATGCATCAACAAATCAAATGTTTCAAATGCATGCAGCTTTACTGTGGACAATTAGTGATTTTCCTGCATACGCAAACTTGTCAGGATGGAGCACTAAAGGAGAATATGCATGTCCTTGTTGCAATAAGGAAACTACATCGTGTTGGTTGAAGCATAGTAGGAAACAATCATACTTGGGTCATCGCAGATTTTTACCTACTGGCCATAAATTCCGGAAGGATAAAGTATCATTTGATGGTAGTCGGGAAGTCAGACTCAAACCAAAATTGTTGTCTGGAACTGAGATGTTGCTACAATTAGAATCTGAGGGTATTTTAACCCAATACAATAGGGATGACCTTAAGGAGAGGCATAGGAGACAGGTAGAGAAGGAGAAAGCTGGACATCGCACCCATAGTTGGAAGAAAAAGAGTATCTTTTATGAATTGCCATATTGGGAGCACAATCTAATAAGACACAACCTCGATGTAATGCATATAGAGAAGAATGTTTGTGACAATGTGTTGTGGACAATATTAGGGGTTGCAGGAAAATCGAAGGATGGTGTTAATGCTCGGCGTGATTTACAAGATATGAATATTAGAAAACCCCTACATTTGCAGTTAAGAGGGTCGAATAAAGCCTATTTACCACCAGCACAATTCACGATGACCAAGAATGAGAAAGATTTGTTCTTGAAAGTGTTGAAGGAAGTAAGAGTTCCCGACGGGTATTCATCCAATATATCACGTCGTGTGCGCTTACATGATAGAAGCATTGGGGGTCTTAAGAGCCACGATAGTCATATTCTGATGCAACAACTTATTCCATTGGCTATTCGCAGATCGTTACCGAAGAATGTAATTGAACCCTTGATTGAATTGAGCAATTTCTTTAGACAATTGTGTTCGAAAGTGAATCGTGCGACGGATTTGCAATATATTAAAGATCGTATCGCTGTAACACTTTGTCATCTAGAGAAAATATTTCCTCCGAGTTTTTTTGATATAATGGAGCACTTGCCTATACATCTAGCTGATGAAGCGTTATTGGGTGGAGCGATTCAATTTCGATGGATGTATCCAATTGAGAGGTATCTTCTTACTTTGAAGCAATACGTGCGTAATAGAGCTCGTCCTGAAGGATCAATTGCTAAAGGATATCTTATGGAAGAATGCATGAATTTTTGTGCACAATATCTCAGTGATGTGGAAACCAAATCTAGTCGACCCGTGAGGAACTATAGTGGTGCTGATAATTTGGGTCATGCTACTGGTGAAAACACAAGCTTTTATCTTGATAATACTTCTTGGGTACAAGCTCATCGGTACATCTTATGCAATACAAGCGCGGTTCAACCATTCATAAAGTAGGTTAAGTCACTCACTCAATATTTTATTATGTTTATTGAATTTTCAACTAAAATTTTTGTATGGCTAAAATTTCAATCTACACAGCAAACACCTTGAAGTACTTAAGCTCAAAATGCCTCGTGTCGACGATCATCAACTTCGGCGTGAACATTTTGAAACTTTTCACATTTGGTTCAAGGAACATGTATGTATTTAACTCTATAGATTCTAGTTACTTAAGTCGATCTACATTTTAAATTTTACATTTCGTGTTAAATAGGTCCAAACTTTGCGAAGGACTACTGATGTCATACTTTCTGAAGAGCTTATTCTATTGGCAAATGGTCCTCATAACCTGGCAAGGAGGTTCAACGGGTATATACTGAATGGGTTTCGGTATCGAGTAAAGGCCATGGATGATCGTCGAGCCACACAAAATTGTGGTGTAGCTTTGAAGGCAGATACCATAAGTTATGCTAGTCGAAAAGACAAGAATCCTCGTCTGGGGTCTGTGTACTATTATGGACAATTGACAGATATTGTTGAGATTCGATATTCCAATGAGAAGAAACATGTGTTGTTTAAGTGTGATTGGATTGACAACATTCACGGAAAGAAAGAAGATGTCTTCAATTTCACGTTGGTGAACTTCAATCATTTGTTGTACCGAGATGATCGAATTACCAATGAACCTTTCATCTTGGCGTCCCAAGCAGAGCAAGTTTGGTATGTTGCAGACCCGTTACAACCAGACTAGCAAGTCGTGGTGAAGATGTCTCAAAGAGGTTTATTTGATATGAGTTCAACTGATCCACAAATCGAGCCATACATGAGCCAACAACTGGAAGAAAATATAATGCTTCGTGATGAAGAAGTTGGTTGGGTGAGGGAAGCCGCAGAAGGGGAAACAGTTGATGTTCAAATAGGCTGATATGTAATCAACATTAGTAATTCAATTAAGGTCAAGGTTGTAGTTAATCATCAATTTCTTAATTTACTTTGTCTTTGTAATTGTATTAGTTCAAACCATGTCATATTATAGTTGATGACAAACCATTGTCTATGTTTCTAATGTCAATTAATGTTATATTGCTTGAAGATTATTATGGGAAGGAAGAGGAAGCCTGATCATTCCCGGCGCATGATGTCTGATGTGCTACATAACAAGACATCAGTAGCACCACCATTAGAGGAGGCATCACATCGGCCAGCATCGGAGGGGCCATTAGTGCCACTAGCATCTGAGGGGCCATTACCACCGTATCGACCACCATCAGTGGCACCACAGCAGCTACCATGTACTCGGCCTCCACGCCTACCATCGGTGCGTCCACCATCAATGGCACCACAGCAGCTATCATCATCAGCTTATGAGCCATCCGCAGGTATTTAAATTTGCTTTGAGTTGCATGAAAATTATTTACACATACATTTATTTATGCTCATTATATATAACTTGTTTATTCTCATTGTATTTTGCAGACCCTTCGACTTCTTCACAGCCCACATCAGGTTTATTTGATATGATTTGTATTCACATTATTTAAATTTGCATTTGGTTGTTACCATTGCATATTGTTTATTATTATTGTATATCGCAGGTCATGTTAGTTCTTCATCGACCTCGACTAGGCGTGGTAGAGGATGTGCCAAGGGCATTAAAGAGTGGGGTACTGATAAAAAGCTGCACATACAATTTGATGGAAATTACTGCCCAATAGGGGATAACGTGGCCAAGTTAACTACTCAACTTGGCATTATTGTCCAGAATGGTAACATTGTTCCTCTTACTTTTGTTGACTGGAACAGTGTGCCTGATGATATTGTTGATGCTATTTGGAAGGATGTGAAGGTAAAAGTATATTTTTGTCCACAAATTCGAATTCCAAATTTGTGTTATACTTAGCCTTAAACTTTGTGTTTTATAGGACAATTTGAATATATGTCCAGAGGAGTACAAGCCAATCTGCATGAAAAACTGCAACAGCATATGGAAGGATCACAAGAACAAGCTTAAGGCTAAGTATTTCAAGCCTAGAAGCTCTGATCCTAATCTGAAGGATGATGTTCCTATGAACGTTGTGCCAAGCCAGTGGGAACAACTTGTAGAGTATTGGCGTACTTCCGATGCTGAGGTATACAATTACGTTATATTTATGATATGTAAACATACAAATCATATTTACATACTTACATTTGTTGAACTTGTTATAGAAAATTGCAAGTAGGAACGCTAAAAATCGGCGAGCTCACGGCATAGCTCATACCACAGGGCGTACTACTTTCTCTCAGATACGGCATGAGGTTTACATTTTATTGTTTTATTTTTCTATATAAATAAACATTGTATATTTGCAAATTATTTGGATTCTAATTTTCATATTTCTAAAAAAAAACTTAGATGACCAGTAAGGGGGAGTCTACTGATAAGATGAATGTTTGGCTTATGACACGTAGAGTAGATGACCCAGAGGTTATCCAGACCTTGGTAGTTTCCAAACACCTTTGATTGTATTTAAAGTTTATTTTTTGTGTGTCAACCATCTTAATTTCGCGTATACTTGTGTGTCTTATTCAATACAGGATGAGTTTAATCGTCAACTCTCTATGCTACCTGAGGATGGTCGGACTTTGGAGGCTAGGAATGCCATTTTCCATGAGTTGATAGGTCATGACAGACATGGATATTGTCGCACATACGGGAGAATCGTGCCTCGGAGAGTGGTGTATAAGGATGGTGCTGGGCCATCACAGTCAACACCCCATCCATCGACTATTGATCAGATCACGCAGCAGGTTCGTGCTGAGCTAAGGGATGAGTTGAGGGAGGAGCTGCGAGCAGAGTTCTCTACACATTTGCAGCAGATGAGAGCTGAGATGATGGCCCTTGTGTCACAGGGGGCGAGTGTGGATCCCAACAGACAGGTTCCATATAAACATCACAATTGTTTGATAGTTCAATTTTCACTCAACATTATGTATGAAATTCGAATATGATTAACACATTATGCACTGACTAACATAGGTTCCTGATGCATCGAGTGGCCACCGGGCATTTAGGGAATCTGCAGAAGACGAGAATCCATATACACCACCACCAGAAGATCAGGTATAAAATTTATCTTTGCATTCTAAGCTAAAATACATCTTTGCGTTCTTTACTTGAATTCGAGGCGTTAACGCCCCAAAATCAGCAAACGGCGTCGGTTTAGGACAAAACTTGCCACACACGACCGCCTAGGCACGAGAGACTTGTGGGAGAAGACGGGGCTCGAATCGAGTTCCCGGTTTGGGAGTTAGAGTCGGATTTCACTTTAGGCAAACAACTTCCTTAAGAAACTTGAATTTGAGGAGTTAACGCCCCAAAATCACCAAACGGCGTCGGTTTAGCACGAAACTTGGCACACACGACCGCCTAGGCACGAGAGACTTGTGGGAGAAGACGGGGCTCGAATCGGGTTCCCGGTTTGGGAGTTACAGCCGGATTTCACTTTAGGCAAACTACTTCTTTAAGAAACTTGAATTCGAGGCGTTAACGCCCCAAAATCAGCAAACGGCGTCGGTTTAGCACGAAACTTGGCACACACGACCGCCTAGGCACGAGAGACTTGTGGGAGAAGACGGGGCTCGAATCGGGTTCTCGGTTTGGGAGTTAGAGTCGGATTTCACTTTAGGCAAACAACTTCCTTAAGAAACTTGAATTTGAGGAGTTAACGCCCCAAAATCACCAAACGGCGTCGGTTTAGCACGAAACTTGGCACACACGACCGCCTAGGCACGAGAGACTTGTGGGAGAAGACGGGGCTCGAATCGGGTTCCCGGTTTGGGAGTTACAGTCGGATTTCACTTTAGGCAAACTACTTCTTTAAGAAACTTGAATTCGAGGCGTTAACGCCCCAAAATCAGCAAACGGCGTCGGTTTAGCACGAAACTTGGCACACACGACCGCCTAGGCACGAGAGACTTGTGGGAGAAGACGGGGCTCGAATCGGGTTCTCGGTTTGGGAGTTAGAGTCGGATTTCACTTTAGGCAAACAACTTCCTTAAGAAACTTGAATTTGAGGAGTTAACGCCCCAAAATCACCAAACGGCGTCGGTTTAGCACGAAACTTGGCACACACGACCGCCTAGGCACGAGAGACTTGTGGGAGAAGACGGGGCTCGAATCGGGTTCCCGGTTTGGGAGTTACAGCCGGATTTCACTTTAGGCAAACTACTTCTTTAAGAAACTTGAATTCGAGGCGTTAACGCCCCAAAATCAGCAAACGGCGTCGGTTTAGCACGAAACTTGGCACACACGACCGCCTAGGCACGAGAGACTTGTGGGAGAAGACGGGGCTCGAATCGGGTTCTCGGTTTGGGAGTTAGAGTCGGATTTCACTTTAGGCAAACAACTTCCTTAAGAAACTTGAATTTGAGGAGTTAACGCCCCAAAATCACCAAACGGCGTCGGTTTAGCACGAAACTTGGCACACACGACCGCCTAGGCACGAGAGACTTGTGGGAGAAGACGGGGCTCGAATCGGGTTCCCGGTTTGGGAGTTAGAGTCGGATTTCACTTTAGGCAAACTACTTCTTTAAGAAATTTGAATTCGAGGCGTTAACGCCCCAAAATCACCAAACGGCGTCGGTTTAGCACGAAACTTGGCACACACGACCGCCTAGGCACGAGAGACTTGTGCGAGAAGACGGGGCTCGAATCGGGTTCCCGGTTTGGGAGTTAGAGTCGGATTTCACTTTAGGCAAACTACTTCTTTAAGAAACTTGAATTCGAGGCGTTAACGCCCCAAAATCACCAAACGGGGTCGGTTTAGCACGAAACTTGGCACACACGACTGCCTAGGCACGAGAGACTTGTGGGAGAAGACGGGGCTCGAATCGGGTTCCCGGTTTGAGAGTTAGAGTCGGATTTCACTTTAGGCAAACAACTTCTTTAAGAAACTTCTTTTCGAGGCGTTAACGCCCCTAAATCAGCAAACGGCGTCGGTTTAGGACAAAACTTGGCACACACGACCGCCTAGGCACGAGAGACTTGTGGGAGAAGACGGGGCTCGAATCGAGTTCCCGGTTTGGGAGTTAGAGTCGGATTTCACTTTAGGCAAACAACTTCCTTAAGAAACTTGAATTTGAGGAGTTAACGTCCCAAAATCACCAAACGGCGTTGGTTTAGCACGAAACTTGGCACACACGACCGCCTAGGCACGAGAGACTTGTGGGAGAAGACGGGGCTCGAATCGGGTTCCCGGTTTGGGAGTTAGAGTCGGATTTCACTTTAGGCAAACAACTTCTTTAAGAAACTTGAATTCGAGGCGTTAATGCCCCAAAATCACCAAACGGCGTCGGTTTAGCACGAAACTTGGCACACACGACCGCCTAGGCACGAGAGACTTGTGGGAGAAGACGGGGCTCGAATCGGGTTCCCGGTTTGGGAGTTAGAGTCGGATTTCACTTTAGGCAAACTACTTCTTTAAGAAACTTGAATTCGAGGCGTTAACGCCCTAAAATCACCAAACGGCGTCAGTTTAGCACGAAACTTGGCACACACGACCGCCTAGGCACGAGAGACTTGTGGGAGAAGACGGGGCTCGAATCGGGTTCCCGGTTTGGGAGTTAGAGTCGGATTTCACTTTAGGCAAACTACTTCTTTAAGAAACTTGAATTCGAGGCGTTAACGCCCCAAAATCACCAAACGGCGTCAGTTTAGCACGAAACTTGGCACACACGACCGCCTAGACACGAGAGACTTGTGGGAGAAGACGGGGCTCGAATCGGGTTCCCGGTTTGGGAGTTAGAGCCGGATTTCACTTTAGGCAAATTACTTCCTTAAGAAACTTGAATTTGAGGAGTTAACGCCCCAAAATCAGCAAACGGCGTCGGTTTAGCACGAAACTTGGCACACACGACCGCCTAGGCACGAGAGACTTGTGGGAGAAGACGGGGCTCGAATCGGGTTCCCGGTTTGGGAGTTAGAGTCAGATTTCACTTTAGGCAAACTACTTCTTTAAGAAACTTGAATTCGAGGCGTTAACGCCCCAAAATCACCAAACGGCGTCGGTTTAGCACGAAACTTGGCACACACGACCGCTTAGGCACGAGAGACTTGTGGGAGAAGACGGGGCTCGAATCGGGTTCCCGGTTTGGGAGTTAGAGCCGGATTTCACTTTAGGCAAATTACTTCCTTAAGAAACTTGAATTTGAGGAGTTAATGCCCCAAAATCACCAAACGGCATCGGTTTAGCACGAAACTTGGCACACACGACCGCCTAGGCACGAGAGACTTGTGGGAGAAGACGGGGCTCGAATCGGGTTCCCGGTTTGGGAGTTAGAGTCGGATTTCACTTTAGGCAAACTACTTCTTTAAGAAACTTGAATTCGAGGCGTTAACGCCCCAAAATCACCAAACGGCGTCAGTTTAGCACGAAACTTGGCACACACGACCGCCTAGGCACGAGAGACTTGTGGGAGAAGACGGGGCTCGAATCGGGTTCCCGGTTTGGGAGTTAGAGTCGGATTTCACTTTAGGCAAACTACTTCTTTAAGAAACTTGAATTCGAGGCGTTAACGCCCCAAAATCACCAAACGGCGTCGGTTTAGCACGAAACTTGGCACACACGACCGCCTAGACACGAGAGACTTGTGGGAGAAGACGGTGCTCGAATCGGGTTCCCGGTTTGGGAGTTAGAGCCGGATTTCACTTTAGGCAAATTACTTCCTTAAGAAACTTGAATTTGAGGAGTTAACGCCCCAAAATCACCAAACGGCGTCGGTTTAGCACGAAACTTGGCACACACGACCGCCTAGGCACGAGAGACTTGTGGGAGAAGACGGGGCTTGAATCGGGTTCCCGGTTTGGGAGTTAGAGTCGGATTTCACTTTAGGCAAACTACTTCTTTAAGAAACTTGAATTCGAGGCGTTAACGCCCCAAAATCACCAAACAGCGTCGGTTTAGCACGAAACTTGGCACACACGACCGCCTAGGCACGAGAGACTTGTAGGAGAAGACGGGGCTCGAATCGGGTTCCCGGTTTGGGAGTTAGAGCCGGATTTCACTTTAGGCAAATTACTTCCTTAAGAAACTTGAATTTGAGGAGTTAATGCCCCAAAATCACCAAACGGCGTCGGTTTAGCACGAAACTTGGCACACACGACCGCCTAGGCACGAGAGACTTGTGGGAGAAGACGGGGCTTGAATCGGGTTCCCGGTTTGGGAGTTAGAGCCGGATTTCACTTTAGGCAAATTACTTCCTTAAGAAACTTGAATTTGAGGAGTTAACGCCCCAAAATCAGCAAACGGCGTCGGTTTAGCACGAAACTTGGCACACACGACCGCCTAGGCACGAGAGACTTGTGGGAGAAGACGGGGCTCGAATCGGGTTCCCGGTTTGGGAGTTAGAGTCGGATTTCACTTTAGGCAAACTACTTCTTTAAGAAACTTGAATTCGAGGCGTTAACGCCCCAAAATCACCAAACGGCGTCGGTTTAGCACGAAACTTGGCACACACGACCGCCTAGGCACGAGAGACTTGTGGGAGAAGACGGGGCTCGAATCGGGTTCCCGGTTTGGGAGTTAGAGCCGGATTTCACTTTAGGCAAATTACTTCCTTAAGAAACTTGAATTTGAGGAGTTAATGCCCCAAAATCACCAAACGGCATCGGTTTAGCACGAAACTTGGCACACACGACCGCCTAGGCACGAGAGACTTGTGGGAGAAGACGGGGCTCGAATCGGGTTCCCGGTTTGGGAGTTAGAGTCGGATTTCACTTTAGGCAAACTACTTCTTTAAGAAACTTGAATTCGAGGCGTTAACGCCCCAAAATCACCAAACGGCGTCAGTTTAGCACGAAACTTGGCACACACGACCGCCTAGGCACGAGAGACTTGTGGGAGAAGACGGGGCTCGAATCGGGTTCCCGGTTTGGGAGTTAGAGTCGGATTTCACTTTAGGCAAACTACTTCTTTAAGAAACTTGAATTCGAGGCGTTAACGCCCCAAAATCACCAAACGGCGTCGGTTTAGCACGAAACTTGGCACACACGTCCGCCTAGGCACGAGAGACTTGTGGGAGAAGACGGGGCTCGAATCGGGTTCCCGGTTTGGGAGTTAGAGCCGGATTTCGGTCCAGTCAAAATTATTTACTAAACTATCTTTCTAATTATATAGTAGTCAATTTTTTTTTTATATTTTTCTATAATTAAAATGTTAACACATTATATGGTTTTTAATTATTTTTATCTTGTTTTTTTCAGATATTTCCTGAGTAGCAGTTGGCTTTTTCTGGAATGCGGGCGTATCAAGATCATAGTTGTCAAATCGGGATTCGTATCGTGAATCGAAATGGTCTCGTACCGAATCGCGAATCGAATCGAATCGTGAATCGTAAAGATTCGATCACTTCTTCTAAATTATTTAAAAACATATATTTACACATTTAGATGTTAAATATATCTTATGAATATAAAATATTTAGACTTAAATTAATGATAATGTTATTTTGAATGATAAACACGTAGTTTAATAAGTAAGAAGTTAACAAACGTTCCTATGTAAGATCACCATTTTACCTTTTTTCTTTTTAGATATTTCTTATCAACTATTCTTAATAAAAATAATAACCAAATAGACAAACTATCAATTTCTAAAATAACAATAATTAATAACGATATTGATATTTGGACAATAAGCATACATACTTTTCTAAGTAACAGTGAACAAATAATAAAAAAGAATCATTTAGAATCTTTTTTTTTAAAGCCTAAAATATTTTAAAAAGTATAACTAATCTCATACATGTAATATTTAATTTAATAAAATAGTAATAGATAATTCATAGTGCAATTTTAATCTTAAACATCTTTAGAAGATATATTACAATTTTTTGAAGGAAAAAAAAAAGGAAAAGAAATGTTAAAAATATGTTGGGTCTGACTAAATCTAATTGGATCCTATTAAAAACTTCATGATCACTAAAATAACAACAAATCATGTATATATGTTGGTTATTTTGGTATTAAACGCTATTAGAAGTTGTATTATGTCATTTTTACTAAAAAGTTGGAGGAAAAATAGAGTCGAAAATATGTCGGACACAATAATTTTAAAAATTGCATGAATCGTAAAAAGTGAATCGAATCGTGAATCGATTGTGAATCGTGCGATTCACTAGAGATTCACTTTCAAAATAGATTCACCCTTAGATTCGTATCGATTTTGTAAAAATTGCGAATCGAATCGGGAATCGAATCGTGAATCGTAAGATTCTGATAACAGAGATCAAGATTATGACTAATTTTTGTTTTTGTAAGCCACGAACGAATGAAGACGAAAACTTTTGATTTTGATTTTGATTTTGATTTATGTTATTTAAATTTGGGAGCAACATTATGTATGTATTATGCGACGTTATGTAGTGGCATAATTTTTATTGTTTTGAATTTTTATTTATGTATTGCTATGAATTGAACAATATTATTAATTTTCATTATTTGTCAATTTTTGTTTATGTACGTATTTATATTATTCTGTAATTTTTCAATTTTTTATACTTATTTTTTATCTAATACAGGTTATTTTAATTTTTTTAATAATTTATCAGCAGGGTTTTTTTTTATTTTTTATTTTTTGAGACGGGAGAAGAACCCGTCGCAAAAACCATTAATAGGCTTTTGTGACGGTACCAACACAGTCGCAAAAGCTGTCTTATTGAATGTACAGGACACCTTTAGCGACGGTAAACCGTGCCGTCGCCAATACTTATAAGATGCCAGAGCCTTTAACGATGGTAATGTTCCCGTCTCAAAAACTCACTTTTAGCGACGAGAATTACGTGCCGTCGCGAAAAGTGATTTTTCCCCCATTATTTGCGACGGGAAAAATGCCGTCGCAAAAAACTTGGCTTACCGTCGCAGAAACTAATGGCGACGGTACTTACCGTCGCGAAAGGTCTTTTGCAACCCCGTCTGTCGCGACCCCCCCTTACCGTCGCAAAAAGCCACATTACCGTCGCAAAAGACATTAGCGACGGCTTTCGGGAGCATTTGCGACGGCCGTTTACCGTCGCAAAAAACAAATTTTTTTGTAGTGAGTATTTGATAAAAGAAATAAAAAAAAAAAGAAAAAAAAGAAATACAATCTCACTTAAATGGAAAACACGAGAGAAAAGAAATGAGGAGTAAATTCAATCCAACATTTTGTCATTTCGGTTCATTTAAGCTTTTTTCTTTCTCCATTTTTTGACTCAACCAAATATAGCTTAGAATTCAAATTCTATCAATTCTTTCTCATTTTCTTTCTATATTCCCTTTCCTTTCCATTTTTCTCATCAAATCCTCCAACCAAACACAGTGTAAATGAAATGCTTAACATTTTGGATCACCAGTCCTGCTTTGAGAGTTCTTAATTAACACCCAAAAAACAAAACAAAACAAAACAAAACAAAACAAATGGCAAAAACTGCATAATTAGCCTGCTGTCTGAATTTTGTTTTCCTGTTTGCCGAGTGATAATTATGGCTACTCGAATAGAAAAATCTAAGCAAAATTTGAGAAGCTTGCATATGATGCATAGATTCAATTCAATTTAGCCTGAAACATTATATTTAGTAAGCCCTAAACCTTGACAAGTGAAATGGTTCTTTTGCCTTCCAAAAACTTCAATCTGCTCTTATGCAATATCTACGAATCTAGTAATACCAAATGTACATATATTAATATCTATGAATAATGTTATCTGGGAATAAGTTATCTATGAGAAACTACATTAATGATAAAAACTAGTAATAACCAAACGATAAAAAATTGATCATGACACCTATCAAGAATTCAGTGCTTTCATGTTATAACGGCGTGCCAAGCGATCAGCAGATCCATCATTTAGGACACCCTCTATCAGCTCAAACTTCTTATGACATGCCTTCAGGGTCACTGATTGTTGTTCTGCAAGCTTCTCTTCGTCTGCCAATTGTTGCTGAGAGAAAAACATAAACAAAACAAAAAAAAAAAAATTAAATTAAATTAAATTACAATTTACTTGAACTCCGGAGAAGGGTTCACAGAAAATACTCCCTCTTTCTCAAATTGTTTGTTCATTTTCACTATTCCAAACGTCTCAAAAAAACGAAAAAAAAAAAAAAAAAAGAAAAAAAAAAGTTTATATATTTTTTAATTTATTAATGATTTTGAGGACTTTATCCAATTAAAGGGCATGAATGCAGAAAATGAAGCAACAAATTTGGGACGTAGGAAATAAGTTGCAGTGGATATTGAAGGTCCTCTAGAATTTACCTCGAGAGCGAATAAAGCTTCTGCTTCATGTTGCCTCGTGACCTCCTTCAGTTCCTTTGCTACCTTAAAATCAGGGTGCTGTGGGTCCAACCAACGGAAGTTTATACTTCTACCAGGCTTTCTTGGGCGGTCATCAAACATCTCCATCTCAGCAGCACGGGCCCGCACGGGCCTTGGCATCCCTGACATCATGAATGGGAAATTACCCATCTCCGACACAATCTGTTTTGCCTGCTTTGAGTTTTCCATCTCCACCAAAGCAACGTGAGGTAAGCTATTCAGCTGTGTGTAATTTGGAATGAACTGGACTTTATCAACGTTCCCGAATTGATTGAGTGCTGTTTTCAATACAGCTTCGGTGACCTGAGGTGAGAGGTTGTCGATGTAAACAGTTCGCCTCACTTTCTCCTCAAAGGCAGCATACTCTGCTTCTGCTGAATCCATGATGAAGTAACAAGTTGAAATATCTCCTATACAAGTTAGAAACAAGCCTCAGTACATCCAACTGCACAGGTTAACCAATTTACATTATTATCCATATCCAACAAGACATAAAATATATTATCCATTCAGTGAAACCCAACATAAACCGTCATGCTCACTACTGAAAACTTCTCATTTTGCAAATTTATCATTGCTATTATGAATCCTAATAGACAAATATAAGCATGAGAAATGCATATTGTCAAAAGGTAATAGAATCTCCACCATGTCATCAACCAAAAATTAAAAGAATTTATGAACATGGAGGCAGAGAGTAAAGCTGAACTATGCCTGGTTGGGGTTTATAGTTTAAACATAAACCAGAATCAACTTGTTTCTATGATAGGCTCCTGGCAAAAAATCAGAAATCTTTCATCCATATAGAGGTCTATGCAATGCACAAGCTACCTACACTTCAGAATCGTAGCACTCTGAAGTTTTATATACCAACTTAACTATCGATGTGTGACCAAAAGTTTACTTGCATTTGATGCTGCAGTTAATTATGCAAAAGGAAGAATAGGGCGACCCACCCATCATACCTGAACATCTCCTACACGATTTTGAAAAGTTTATAGATGGCACTCTGCCTCCTAAATGATAGTGGAAATAATAAATTTTTGTTTAAGCTAAAATGTGCTTCATATATTAGAAGTTGAAGTTGAAGTTGAAGTTGAAGTCATACTATTGAATGAATTCACAAGCAGAAAATAGTGTGTGAACTACAGATATATAACTAAATTTACTTTAATCATGGTAGTTAAGAGCAATGACATTCTTACTTCACCTTTGACCTCTCACACTACCCTTGTGAGAGGCTAAAAGAAAAAAAAGGGAGTGCAAGAGGCATTGGGGTGTGAACATCATCCTCATATGTGAAGCATATATGCTTTAGTCTTTAGGGACATCATCAATATGGTTCTTAACCAACTAAATGCAAGCACAAAGAAAGGAGCTAGAAAGCCACAAAGGGACAGATTGCGTAATTTCCCCTCCATAGCTCAAGAAGAAACAAGAAGCTCATCAACTCAACAAAGGTTTTCTCTCTTTAACACAATTCTTCATCTAGTCTGCATCACCTGCATACTAAATGACAAACATTTGCCTAGTCTGGACCTCCTACTCTGGATTGCAATGGAATATCCTTTCAGCATACTCCGCACGCATAATCAAAGTCTATGCACAAAACCTACTGAAATCTAAGACTAGTACACAACCAGATAAAGATGACTAAAAATTTCTATTCAAATTTTTTTTTTTTTTGTTTTGATAAATAAAAATTTCTACTCAACTTTGTGAGCAAAACAATATCTCTTTTTCATTGTGCATCTACCTCACGTAAAATCAATCACCAAATTTCATATAAAACCATTTTGTTTTACAAGTGAGAGGTCAACTCAAATGGATTTCACCTTAACGAGTTCAATTTTTTAACTCCTAATGGACATTGTCAAATGCTGATTACTATCAATCATCGGATAGAGACGTAACTTTTGCATGGTTTGAATAAAGTGGCTGCACTCATGCTCAATCAGTGTTCTATCCCAAGCATTTACCTTTCCACCAAACCATATCCCCAACCTTTAAATCCCCTGCAAAAACATGCAGCCCCACAATGTCGAATAACTTGTAAAGATAATGCAGCTACTGGAGATGTAGGGTGCTTGAGATACCAAGGGCCACATTTAATGAATTTCATATCAATTTATACAATTATCATCCGTATGAGAAAAATCATAACCTATGTTGCTTGGAATGTGAATCATTCTAGTATATGTTACAACAACATGAATATGGTATGCTGCATGCTTTAAAATGTGATATGATAGGGGTAGACTTGAATAGATTATACTAAGAGAATTTAAGGTATTTCTAGAGTAATTTTCTTTTAACAATTAGATATTCAGTAGAATGTAGGTTACTGTTTTCAAATTAATCATAACAACATTTTTGTATGAGCATTATAACCAATTTGTTACATTTGATTTTCCAAATTTCCATTATTCTTCGATTTTAGTTCATTATATTTGATTTTCTTCCCTCCCAAGGAAATATATATATATTTAAAAATTTAAGATCGCCTTTGGATCACTAAATTCACTATTTTGGAACCCAAGTGTAACACGTTACATGGCAGGTAACGTGCTGCAAAACATAACCTCTAGGGTATAAGTGTTTTTTGTAACACTAATCGTAACATGAGACTATTACAACTAGTGGCTTTATGGTGTTCCTGCATGCCTCAACTAGATGGAGCCCATATAGTTAATGCCCACAAACCTTAGTCTTGCCCTGGTGATTATTACCTCTACTCGCTTGTCATTCAGAAGTAATCAATTGGACCTTAACCACCTTTGAAACATAGATTAATATTCAAAAAAATACCAATCTAAGTTCATATGGCAAACATACAACCTTCATGTTTATCACCTAAAGATAAAACATCGTAATCAAATGTTCGAAAAAAAACTGACATTGGCACTAAACAAACCTTGAATGCTAGCCTACAATAGGTATCAAAATGAAAGATTTTCTCGGTTATCTTATGATTTTTATAACTAAAAGTTACTGAATTATTCCTCAAGCATAATCCTATTGCCACATAAAAATATGGAAATTCCAAATTTTTTTTTTTTTTTAGATTGACACCAAGATGTCTGAATCATAGCCTGACTAATCCCTAGGGGTGCACAGGCCCTCGGCAAGGAGTTTTTCGCAAGTGTAACATAGTTAATTCAAGGGTTTTCCCCTAATTCGATGGCCTCAAGTAATTGTTAACACCTAAGAGGTTTCGATCCCCGAACCTTGGAAGGAACACACCCCAAGACCCAAGACCTTACCACCAGGCCAATCCCTTGGGGTTATACGGAAGTTCCAATTTTACCTCATAATATAATGCATTGATTCAAAAATTAGTTCAAATTCCTCGAGCAATATTCACCCCTTTGTTAAATGTCAACCAACCTTATCTTACCCAGGAATTTAGTCATACCATTAATCAATCCCACAAAGCTATCATGTTCAAATATCCATTGAAGTTGTTTTTTTGGGTACAAGAAAAATAAGTCCTGATCAATATATACTATTACAAAAAGCACATAGCTATTTGAAGCTTTGTCACTGTTTTTTGTATACCTAAAATACCCCTGATCAAATATCTATTATGTACTGTTGTAAGTGGGATAGTGGCAGAAAAATAGGGTATAAATAATTTCTTAGATTCTAACTGCTTGAAACTTAAGTAACTGCGACACACGTATTGTGCCCATACCTTTAGTATACTAAAACTGGGAGACAAATACAACTATAGAAGCAATCCTTTGCTAGGAGTTCAACCCAAAAATGACTGGTAATCTAGGATCAAATGAACTCCACTTAATCCTTGCAATCTAAATTAGGTGTGTGCACGGGTCAGATAGAGTTGGGTTTACCCCTAGACCGTCAGCCTAACCGAACACATCAAGCTAGAAATTTGTTAATCCATTGTCCACCAACTAGCTAATCGAAATTGATCATATCAAGTGGTTCGGTTTGACAGTCAGTTGGAAAAAAAAAAGAAAAGAAAAGAAAGAAGATAAATTTCAAATTTGAGATATATACAACCAATAAACAGAAGTTTGGGAAGATCCAAAAAAGCCAAAAAGTCAAAAAGTTACTCAAAAAGTTAAAAAGTTAACACTATTCACCAAAAGTCAACAATTACGGCTGCACAACTCTCAATTCAAATTTTTCCCTACAAATCAATTTTTACAATTTTTTATTACACATTTTTCAATAAAAAGTCAAAAAGTTAACCCAAACATTCATATTTTCAACCTCAATTTTTTAGTCCAAAAAGACAAAAAGTGCACTTTTTTAGTCTTCCCAAACTTGGCCTTACACAGCTCATATGACAAATAGCATAGAAAAGAGAAAAATGGCAGAGAGAGGAGTTCAATGAGGGGAGATTTTCAATCCTCCAGTACCATAGCTCTTCACCACCATCAAAGACAAAAAAAGGTTTCAATGGGATGCAAATCGCTGGTACCCCATCACCACCATCGAAGAACGAGAGAGAAATAGAAGAGAGAGAACACCGAATTCGAGAAAAATAGAAGAGAGAGAGAGAGAGAGAGAGAGTTGGGAGGACAAACATTGAATAAAGAGAAAAATAAAAGAGAGAGCCCTGATGATATATCATTACTGTTAGGGAGAGAGAGAGAGTGTGTGATGGGTGGATAAACATTGAATGAAGAGAGAGTGTTGAAATTAGAATATGCCAGCCAGTGATCTGCCAGAAAAGGAATTCCTAGGAAATAAATTACAACCTTTATTCTTCTAATAATAAAAGGATAAGGTGTAATCATTAAGTATCCAATTAAAAAATGGCACATATGCAGTCAGTTAGGGTTAACTAATTTATTTTTAAGAGAATTGACAACCAACCATATATTCAAAAAAATCTCACCTTTCAACCCATGGCTGACCGCTTGTTTTGACAAAGCCGACTATTTGTGGTCGGTTCAAATCAAAGTGGGGCGAGGTGGATTCGACGGGTAAGGCAATTTCATGAACAACCCTAATCTAAATATACACTCTCCAAAAAAAAAAAAAAATCCCGCGAGTCCAAAGCACGAACACTTTTGGGAAAGTAGTGTCTTTGTTTGACGTGTGTAGGTGTTCAACACATTTCAAACACTAGCACTCGTTAGACACTTCTCATACATTTCTTAAGTGTCACACACATCCAAATATGTCCAATTATTATTTTTTTTAAATATTTTTTAGACTCAGACAAGCTTCAAACATTTGGAGGCAATACAAGTCCAATGCTTAGGACACACATGAAAACACATTACAAGTTCGAAAAAAATAACTTAGGATTTAATGATAAAAGATAAACAAAGTAGATTTATATATATAATAAACACATGAATATATCCTCCTTCAAATTTTAAAAATTCGTATTATATTATATTTCTTTAACTTTGAATGAAATAGTCATATATATGACACATAAATAATAATAAATATATATAGCCAAATATTTTGCATGTGTTTCCCATGTATCTTGATTCTTGTCCAACATCTTTGAAAATTGTTGGCATGTCTGTATCATGTCATGTGTCCAAGTGTGTATCTATTCTTCTTAGATTTTGAAGCTTCTTTTCTTTATCTTTCCCCATCCCCAACAAAAAAGGAAAAAAAGAAAAAGAAAACACAAAAAGAAAGTCATTTTCTTTTTGTTAAGACCATTTGATCTTGAAATATAGTTCATTAATCATGATTGAAGATCTGGGGGGAAAAAAAAAGTTTGTCTTCTCCCCTCTAGTCCTTGTGTTACAAAGTTGTTCATCTAAGATCAAAAGCTTTGATTCGAAGTGATCTAGTTATCTTAGGTCTACTTGTTTTCATGAAAAGCATTTTTGATAGGATATTAACTTTCCAACTTGGAAGAAATCAAAATCCCATCAGTAAATTTCTAAATTGTGTAATATTGTTGGTAAATTTTTAGATTGTGTAATATCCTTCCTATTAGTGGACTAATTCTCTTGAACAAATGAGGCAAAAATCCATTTCCACCATTTTGGCAGAAAAAACATAATGAGGTACACCAACAGAGCTTAATTCAAATAGTTGTTTATCCCATGAACTCAACACATGGGGTAAAGGAACCCAATCTATAAAATGATACCAAATAATTATGTATCCTAACAATTGCATTTATGGTGCAACAGAAAACACAAGGTACAATAATGTGTCCCAAGAATCAATTACTAAATTATGAATCTTTTGTTATCACTAGCCATGGTAACAAATTGATCCACATGTTTTAGGAATAGTTTGCTATGTTACAATGGTTATGGAAATTTTATTGATGGTATGCTACATAATAGTTTTAAAATCGATGTTGGAAGAAATGATTTTGGAAATGGTTTTCCAATCAAGTTTTTTTTGTTTCAATTTCTGTCTCTTCTGTACTATTTTTAAGAACAGAAAATATATTTTAAAAACCGTACCAAGTATGCTCTTAGTTTCTTAATAAAAAAATAAGTGATGCAAGCGAGACAGATATAAAGTCCAAAAAGCATCGACAACAATCCTGAAAATAAGGCTTTAATGAAAGAGTAATCAATGAGCTTCCTAGAATGCTAGTACTTTAAGTTAGCTTTGCTTCTTGGCTCTTGTTGTCCAATAACACCACATTCTCCTTTCATTTTTATTTCAAGTCTTCATTGCTCTTGCTTGAATTTCTTTCAATCATACAAATATTTCTTTTTCATCTTTCCTTCTTTTTATTTTCTTCATATTTCATAATGGATGAATCTGAAAGACACATTTGAGTTGAGGGTAAAATGGTGTTAAAATTTATCACACCTACTTCACCCACTTAAACCTACTCCACTAAACCTAACCCACTACACCCACTTAAACCTACTCCACTAAACCTAACCCACTACACCACTACCACCTCACCTACTCCACTAAACCTAACCCACTACACTACTACCACCTCCACTTCACCTACTTCTTACCTACTACACACACACCCTCTTCTATATATAAGAATCATGAATCATTGTAATTATAACATCAATATATCAATCAATAATAATACATACAATTTATTCTCTCTCTTTCTCTATACATTATTTCTTACATGGTATCAGAGCTGGTTTAAAACCTAGTATTTTCGCTTCCCCGGCGGGCGGCAACCTCACCTTAGCCGCCCGCCGGACCTCAACCTATTCCGCTGATAAAATCAACAAAGATTTGTGCAACTGTAGTCATGTGTGAGGCTGATGGAGACGAATTCTTCACCTCATATGACGAGACAGTCTGGAACTGGAAACACTACAACATTCTGCTCTGGAATTCTGCAGCAGCTAGATTATAGCTTGGTTGAGTGCCAAGCTTTGGTTCTTCCACCCACTCTTGAACTTGCCCAGCAAAGTGTGAAGGTTCATGCTTGTGTTGGAGGGACTAGTGTGCGCGAAGATCAGCGCATTCTCTCCAGTGGGGTTCATGTTGTTGTTGGTACTCCTGGTCGTGTGTTTGACATGTTGCGGAGACAATCACTTCGCCCTGTTTGCATCAAAATGTTTGTCTTGGATGAAGCTGATGAAATGCTGTCACGAGGTTTTTAAAAATCAGATCTATGATATTTTCCAGTTGCTGCCACCCAAAATCCAGGTTGGGGTGTTCTCAGTTGCTGCCACCCAAAATCCAGGTTGGGGTGTTCTCTGCCACAATGCCACCAGAGGCTCTTGAAATCACCAGGAAATTCATGAATAAGCCTGGAAAGAGAAAAAGCTCATGCTAGGATTTGCGAAGTGATTCGCTGCAGGAATTTTGGCTTTGGATGAAACCCTTACCATACTCCACTCATTCTCTCCAACTGTTCTAACTTTTTATTTTTATTATTATTATTATTATATCAAATAATCAATGCACTCATGTTCCCCACTAACAGTGTCCACTTTTGACCCAAACCATTTTCAATCCATCATTTCTCCTTCACCTTTTGCACCCCACTCACCGACTCTCTCTCCACTTTATCACATGGGTTTGTCCCTCTCTCTCCTCCATTTGATTTCAAAAATCACTTATTTTTATTTATTTTTTCCAAATCACTTTTCCTCTTTTTTAAATACCCCACTTTATTTTGAAACAATCGCACTGATGTTTTTCATATAATCCATCTATAAATATTTTTTATCTATTTTCTTTCTCCCTTGTTTTCTTTCATTTTATTTTTATTTTTTCAACAAAACACTCCCAAAACAAAAACAAAAAAAAAAAAAACAAAAAAAAAAAAACAACATTTTACAAACTTGTCATTTCTTCATGCCGGGGATCAACCCCGATCAGCATTTTACACCATAAAAAATAAAAAAAAATAAAAAATAAAAAAAAAACACAAAACAAAAAAAAACACAACCAACACAAATCGGAACAGTGGGATTTTTCTTCTCGCCTATTCTGCCGGTCTTTTCTTCTTGCCACCGTCTTGGGCGGCCCTTGCCGGTGTTGCCTCCGTGTTTCCTTGTCCACCGAGCACGTTCACTCCCCCATACTCCTCCACTGCAGCATATGGAGGACCTCCAAATCGGAACATCACGGTGGCCTTCCGCTTCAGCTCCTTGTTTTCTGCCTTTAGCACACTAATCTCTGCTCGCGCATCCTTATACATGCGTTGGAGCAGAGCCAGCTGGGAGTTTAACTGTTGCACCTCATTTGTCCTACTCTGCAGCCGGTGCGACAAGTTTGTGACCGCCGTCATGGTCTCCACACATGACTTCAAAGTATACTGATTGGCCTCAATATCTGTTTGCACTGCCATTTTTTGCTCCACCGACCGCATAGGGAAGTTCAACGGCGCAAAACCAGAGGCGCTTGGTTGAGGTTCACTGGCCACCGCACCAGTTATCTCTCTTGTTGACTCGTTGAGGTCGGGCAAGAGAGTGAGCAGACCACGGGACGAAGAGGCCATATTCTGGGTAGCTGAACGGGAAGACGAGGCCATGTTATGGGTTGCTGAGTGTTTCAGAGAAGGGTTGGTTATAGAATGGCAACAGAGTGTTCCAGAATCTCTTTCTCAGAAACGGAAGAGTTTTTTCAAAGGATTTTCGGCGGTTTCAGACTGGTTTGCACAGCCTCCGCCTCAACCTTGGTTAAATAGCCGGGCAGACACGCGCATCATGCGCCTCTCTGCGCTCGCCGACAACATGGGCGCTCCTTTTGATAGACACGCCTTTTGATGGCACGCCTTTTTATGGATTGGGCACGCCTTTTGATGGCACGCCTTTTTTGACAGATTGGGCACACCTTTTGAGGGTGCGACTTTTTAGGGGTCCGACAAGACTCTGTAAACTGTCCCGACATTGATTCCGGTTAGCTCCTTCATGGGTCCGACAAGACTCAGTAAACTGTCCCGACATTGATTCCGGTTAGCTCCTTCATGGGTCCGACAAGACTCTGTAAACTGTCCCGACATTGATTCCGGTTAGCTCCTTTATGGGTCCGACAAGACTCTGTAAACTGTCCCGACATAGATTCCGGTTAGTTTCTACAAGGGTCCGACAAGACTCTGTAAACTGTCCCGACATTGATTCCGGTTAGTTTCTACAACGGTCCGACATGACCCCATAAACTGTCTTCTACAACGGTCCGACATGACCCCATAAACTGTCTTCTACAAACGGTCCGACATGACCCCATAAACTGTCTTCTACAACGGTCCGACATGACCCCGTAAACTGTCTTCTACAACGGTCCGACATGACCCCATAAACTGTCTTCTACAGCGGTCTGACACCGCCATCCAGTGTCCTCTACATCATTATGACACCACCATACAGTGTCCTCTACAACGTTATGACACCACCATCCAGTGTCTTCACCAATGGTCTGACACGACCATACAGTGTCACCTATCCTCTTTTATTTTTATGTATTTTTCTTGTTTTGTTACTCTCTCCAAACTCAAGTTGGCTAGTTCCTATCCCCCTTGAGTTTGCGGGGGGCTGTTAAAATTTATCACACCTACTTCACCCACTTAAACCTACTCCACTAAACCTAACCCACTACACCCACTTAAACCTACTCCACTAAACCTAACCCACTACACCACTACCACCTCACCTACTCCACTAAACCTAACCCACTACACCACTACCACCTCCACTTCACCTACTTCTTACCTACTACACACACACCCTCTTCTATATATAGGAATCATGAATCATTGTAATTATAACATCAATATATCAATCAATAATAATACATACAATTTATTCTCTCTCTTTCTCTATACATTATTTCTTACAAATGGCTTAGGTTCTATATGTTTCTTCAGCAACACCACTACCATACATGGATTGCTGTTCTAGTCTCAGTCTTAGTCTGTGCTGGTTTTGTAGGTTGTGGATTCTTACCTATCCTCTCACAACTTCAGTTTTTATTTATCTTCTATTGTATGAGAACTACAGCTTAAAAGTGAGATTATCACACAATAGATCAACGGAGCCCAAGAAGCTGAAGTGGATCCGGTTCATGGCTACATGGTGAGATCATTGGATTCATCTTCACAGAGCAAATGATTGATCACTCATCTACAACTGATCAAGATTCCGAACTGTGTATAGTGCAATGAATTGCGAAGTTTTTGCTCTTTCATTGAGCTTGCCCTTGTACAACACTGAATAATCTTTAAAGTACAGTTGTCCATCAAACTGCCTTTCCCAACAAATCCGACCGACCCGATTAGAACCGACCACAAACAGTCAGCAGTCGACCAGAGGCAGAAAGGTAAGATTTTTTTTGAATATCCGGTCGATTGTCAATTCTCTTACAAAATAATTTGGTTAAACCCGAACCGACCGCATTTGTGTCAGATAAGGTGCAAGCTTCAAGTATCCAATCTTAAAGATTACACCTTATCTTTTTATTATTGAAAGACTAAAGGTTATAGGTTATTTCCTAGGAATTCTTTTTTTGGCAGATCACATGATGGCGTGTTATAATTTTCAAGACTTTCTTTTCATTCAATGTTTATCCACCCAACATGCACTCTCTTTCTCTCTCTAACAATAACAATATATCATCAGCTCTCTCTCTCTTCTATTTCATTTTCAAGGCTCTCTCTTTATTCAATGCTCTCTCTCTCTCTCTCTGTGTAGTAATATCTCATCAGTTCTTTCACGCTTCTATTTCTCTCGCATTTGGTGTTCTCTCTTCTATTTCTCTCTTGTTCTTTGATGGTGGCAATGGGGTACCGACAATCTGCATCCAATGGAAACCCACCCTTCTTGTCTTTGATGGTGGTGAAAAGTGACTATATCGGAGGATTGAAAATCTCTCCCCTCATCGAACTCCTCTCTCTTTCACTTTTATCTTTTCTATGCTATTTCTCAAATGAGTTGTGTAAGTATCTGTTTGTTGGTTGCATATATCTCATAATTGAGATTTGCCTTCTTCCTTTTTTTTTTTTTTTTTTCAATTGTTACACAGGTTTTATTTTATTTATTTTTATTTTTTCCGGTCATGACTGAACCGACCGTCAAATCGAACCACTTGATACAATCAAGTTTGATTAGCTAGATAGTCAACAATGGATTAACAAATTTCTAACCCGATGTGTTTGGTTCGGCTAACGGGCTAGAGGGAAACCCAACTCGATCTGACCCATATGGACCTATGGACCTTTATTTTCTCTTAATGCATATTAAAGTACTAAAAGTCTAAAGATCATGGCCAAATACATGGAATTCTACTTGCATTTCCTTACCACTTATCCTTTTGTTGTCCATGCGGCATCATTTACTATTTCAGACTTGATATTAATTCGCCACAGAATTCAACAACAAACTGAAAGGAAGATAATGAAAGTGGAGCATTCTATGAAATTGAAACAAAATGTGCATGTAAATGTTGGTAGTTTTATAATATCTATCAGCATAGTAAGCAATATAAAATACAGAGAA
This sequence comes from Camellia sinensis, assembly GCF_055761805.1. NCBI lineage: Eukaryota > Viridiplantae > Streptophyta > Magnoliopsida > Ericales > Theaceae > Camellia > Camellia sinensis. The sequence continues at coordinate 94,648,656 of NC_138965.1, forward strand.
TTACATTGACCTTGCCTGAGGTTTGGAAAAAGTGCAACAAGTCTCACAATTTCGGCATTATTACACTGACCTCCCTTTTGGTAAGGCTAAAGGGATGGGAACTAATGCAGATGGTGTGAAGTCAAAAAGATAAACAAAATAAAATATACATTTTAGTACAAAACAAATGACAGCATCATTTTTCCATCCATATAACTAACAAATTATTGATGAAATAGGGCTAAATGTTATGTGAATTAAAACCGTAAGAGAGTCCAATGCAATCATGCCAAACTTATGGGGCTTACTCTATTTTTTTCAAATCTCAAGGGAAGTCAATTTAATTTACCCTAAAAGGTGGAAAAGGATTGAGACCTCTTAAAAAGACCCCCCTAATTTTATCCATGGTAGGCTACATGTCAATTTTTTATTTGTCATCAACTCAGTCATGTAGAGCCTAACTCCCCCATGCCATTCATTGTGAGTCTCTAACATTCCTCCCAAAATATAATTGCATAAACCCATTTCAGCTAAAAACACTATGAAAGTTACAATGTACTTGTTCATAATAATTCAAACACAAAATGAAAAAAAAAAAAAAAAAAAAAAAAAACTTGTAGTACTAACTTCAATGCAGGAATGCACATTCCAATATGAAACCAAATCAACTACCAAATAATTCACATACAAAATGAAATAAATAAACAAATATACTTGATCTCTCAACACTAAGTTAGCATTTGGTTTAATTTTCAAAACTCAATTCTATTTCAAATCATGATTTGAATCAAAATTTATAACCAAACAATTTTCAAAACTACAATTCAAAATTACTTTCAAAACTCCCTTCTTCTTATTTATTTATTTATTTATTATTATTAATCAATCAATCAATTACTTTTTCTCTCTCATATCTCCTCTCCCCTCTCACATTCTATACATCAATCAATAAATAAATAAAAAGTACAAATCATCTCAAAACTATTTTTAAAATTCATTATCAGACAAATTTTCTCTTTTTAAATCATGATTCAAAAACTCAAAACTCAAAACACAATTCCATACTCAAATCATAATTCTAAAACTAAACCAAACAGACCCTAAAATTTCCCTAAAAATTATATATCAAAAACCATAAAATTCTAATATTGTACAAACAGAATTAGCCCATTACTTCAATTAGAGAATTATACACACAGGATGAAAACCCAGAAAGAAATCAACAAAATACATAATCAAAAAGACTCAATCAAATGTTCAATTGCACCCAAACCACAGAGATCATGTTAACAATATCAAAAAAATTTTGATTTATTAACCACTATTTTTCTTTATCTACAGGGTTTCCACTTGTGTATTAAAGCTAGACCAAATTCACAAAATTGAAGCTCCGAAAAACAAAAACACAAAAATTCCCTCAATACAAAATCAACAAGAAAAAATTACAAAAAAAAAAGTGTGTGAAACAGTGTATCTAAGCGAGAGAGAGAGAGAGAGAGAGAGAGAGAGGCTGACCTTTTGGTAATGGTGGTGTAGACAAGCGGAAGCTATCGACGGTGGGTGGAGCCGGACCACTGGATGGAAAGAATGCGAGGGAGAGGGACCATAATTGGGCTGGAGGAGGAGAGAGGGATGTATATAAGGTAATCCAAGCTACAAACGACATCGTTTGTTATAACTTATCTAAGAAAATGGTAAAAGGATCTAAGAAGTAGGAGTTTACACACGTCTTTCCTGTTAATTGGGTTGTCTTACCATAATCTATATTTACTTTTTCTGTTCCAAAAAAAAAAAAAAGGAATGTTCGTGGCCCACATTGGTCTGATTTTAGAGTAAATCAGTAAGTAAACTGGTTCTTATGGATCCTTAATTGGAATAATAATCAAACTGTTAAATTTGTATAATTGGATCATACCGAACCATAAAAACCGGTTTAATTCAATTCAATTTTACTGTTTTAAAATTTTTCATATAACAATAATTGGGATATATATTTTATGTTAGTTAGCATACTTACAATAATTAGTTTAGCTAAGTTGGTTATAATTAATCAATTTCATAATAAAAATTAGTGTTTGAATCTTATAAGAAATTTTATATTTTTATTTTTACATATAAAAATATAAATAAATATGTGACTGTCCGATTTGGTTCGGAATGATAAACAAAGTCTTGGAACAAATAATAAGAACGATTTAAATTGTTTCACCATTTTCAAAATTAAAATCATAATTGAAACTAATAAAAATCAAATCCCTAGACCGGATTGAATCAATTTACTTAGTTTCACTATTTTTTTTTTTTTTTTTTGGACAACCCTAATAAAAAACTAATTATTTTAGTTCGCGCTACTTCTTCGTCTACACATCTACACAAATTTGAGTTTCGATTTTTTTTCCCCCCTCAATTCACGCCATCTAATACTTGTGACAATTTACACAAGTATACATGATTGTATGGTTTAGATTAGTCAAAGGACGAATTATAAACGTATCTGTAATTCAAAATTTGTCACTTTAATTCTAGACTTTTTAGTTGTAATATATTTGATCCTAAATTTTAAATTTTATTTCAAATAAAGACAATCAAAGATATTTTTTTTAAAAACCGGTTCATTTCAAGGATTAATTCCCCATACAACTTATTTTGTGTTGGTTAATCTATATGTTGTTTGAAATGTAATGGCCTTTTTTTAAATAAATAATGCTAGAACTTTTTTATTATAAAATCCTATTTGATTTGGTTTTCAAAGTTTATTTTCAATTTTTTTTAAGAAATTAAAATTAAATTGGTAAAAAAAATAAATTAAAAACACATCATTCTTATATAATTTTATCTTTTGGGAGGGTAAAAATTATTTTTTAAAATAATTTTTTTATATTTATTTTCATTAAATAGTTTCTAGTTTTTCAAAAGTCAAACATTGCAACAACTTTGATGTCATTATTAAACTAATTTATTAAATCAAAAATTCCAAAACTAAAAATATTTCATATATTAAATATATCGATTACACATCAAAATCGTAATAACAATCCATTACATAATAACCATATAAAAATATCTATTAACAATAAATAACTATATGAATAATAAAAAATAAATAAATAAATAACAACTCATTACATAATTATCATCCAAACAAATACTAAAAATTAATTTAGTAAAAAAATATTTAAAAAATTTAAAAGATTTATTATTTTTATATAATTTTATATTTGATAAGTAGAAATAATTTTTAAAAATTCAAAAATAATCTTTTCACATTTATTTTTCTCAATCTAGCATATATTTTATTAAATTAAAAAATTTGTTATTAAAATAGAGCAATAGTGCTTTTAATTTTTCTTATTTAAAAGTTGATGTGAAATATATCATAATTAAACCGTCAAGAATTACACTATTACAAATTTTAAACTATAAAAACTAATTCGTCCTTAGTCAAAAAGAATAAGACATGACTATTCATGATGAAAAGGTGCATTAAACAGCACAAAACTAATCGCAGCAAAATTATTTATTTTCAAAAAAATAATAACAATAATTAATATTATATAATTTTCCATAAGTAAACCAATCCATACAAGTATCCACACATACGGAACCCAATTCGACGATGCAACTAGAGACGGCCCAAGTACGAGACCATTAAAGCCATTCCTTTAGGCATCAACTGATTGAGATCCCCAATTTATTATTTAGAACCTAGCGGCTCGTTTAGAATTATAATATGAAATTCACACTAAATTTTTTAATACTGCATATATAAATTACATGTATAACTATATGTAATGTAACATTTGATATTAAGATATTTGATAAATAAAATATATATAGGTTAACATTTGTTCAATTTTTTTTTAAAGAAAATATAATATTTACTAATCTTAACTAAAGAAAACTCTACAACAAAAATTCATATAAAATCTCAATTTGGTAAGATAAGACGGAACATCTTACAAATCTTGCAAAAAATATATAAGATACATGTAAAAATTAATTTACAAACAATATACATTGATTAAATTAGAATTTTACGTTGTTAAAGTGAGCCACAATTGTACACATGCATACTTTGACTAATAGAGTACAATAATAATTTTGGTTTTCTAATTGGCTTATTATATATAAAGGCACAAAATGTAAATATTATTAAAGTTTTTTATAAATGAAACTAAAAAATTTAAAAAATACATTTTGACATAGATTAACATAGTCCAAATCAAATGGAAAAAAAATCCTAAACTTTTTAAGTCCAAGCCTAAATAATTACACACAGCTTTAAACTTTTTAAATATATTTTTTTATCCTTTTAAATTTAAAAACCGCACACAGCTTTAAACTTTTCTATTTTCTGAAAAATTGGGAATTTTTTTATTTTTTATTTTATTTATTTTTCATATTGGACAAAATCAAATCCTTGAAGTTCCAGACACGTTCGTCCACGCTCTTAACATTCGTATATTATTACAAACGGTTAAAACGCTGATTATATTAACAAACAAATCAAAACAATAATTTTTTTTCTATAATTTTTTTTTGTAGAAAGTATGATTACACAAAAAAAATACAAAAAAAAAAAATATAAAAATCCAAAACACTCATTTTATATATATTTTTTTAAGAGCACTGAATTTTATTTTAAATAACAAACACACAAAATTAAGTAAACAAACAAATCAAATTTTAAAATATTGAATTTATACACCCAAAAAAAAAAAAAAAAGCTTAAAAAAGTGAAATGGGAAAATATCCCAAACTGTCTAAGGACATTGAATTATTTAAGAACATTGAATTTTTTAAACACACACCAAAAATTTAAAAAAACTTTTTTTTTTAAACACAGAAAATGATGACATCAAAAAAATAAACACTGATTTTTTAAGCAGACACAGAAAATTTAAGAACATTGGTTTTAATTTTTAAACACACAGAAAATGAAGACAACAAACAAATAAATCAAATCAATAAATTTTAAAACATTTAGAGGTAAAGATATTTGATATACACTTTAAATTTATAAACGCTGATTATATTAACAAATAAATCAAACCAATATTTAAAAAAAAATATTATGAACATTGATTGTATTAACAAATAAATCAAACTAATAAAAAAAAATTCTATAATTTTTTTTTATAGAAAGTATGATTGCAAAAAAAAAATAAATTCCAAGACACTCATTATATATATATATATTTTTAAGAGTACTGAATTTATTTTAAATAACAAATACACAAAATTAAGTAAACAAACAAATCAAATTTTAAAATACTGAATTTATACACAAAAAAACAAACAAAAGCTTAACAATAGTACACTTACAATGTTAGATGATTAGTCCATAAGATTGAATGTAGTTGATTAGTCTTTCTCCACCAAATAAAAACAAAAGGAAAAAGTTGTTTGAATAGTTTAATAGTGTTTTCCAAAAGAGACGAAAAAGTTGGTGAATAGAGAGGGAACTGAGAAAATGGCTAGCAGCAGCAGTTGTTTCATAAACGTGGAACTGCAGCATTTTGTAAAACGTGAGTAGTGGAGGTTATTCAGTTTGTGAATTAGTAATTTATCATGTTACCCTTAATTAGAAACTGATATAAGTGTAAAAATAGTATAATTATTTACAAAATTAAAATCATTCTAGGAAAAATGAAAAAAAAATTTCTAAGACAATGGCCTCAAGACTCTAAGAAAGCTGTTCTCTTTTATAATAGAATAGATAAGGGAGTTATTCATTCAATTAAAATTAAGAGACTAGTTCAAAGGCCTCTCCAATCCCATTATTCTTTTAGGAGCATTAATTGTTCTTTTAAAAAATAAAAAATTCATTACTATTCCAATTTTTTATTTTTTTATTTTTTTATAATTGGTGCAAACATTGTGAGAATCAAAGCATCAAAACTTCTTTCCATATATGAAACCATTTTGAGAACAGGTTTGAGCAATATTAAAAATATGAAGTCATTTAATTTTGTATTTAATTTTGAAAAGTTAAAATTACTAGACAATAGTGAAAATCTTAAAAACCCCAAAATAGTAATTTACAATTAGGATCTAATTTTAACAATAAATAACAATCCCCAATAAAATACAAGTAGATCTAATTCAATTAAATAAGAATCGAATTATATTTCCCAAACAAATAACAACAAATCAACACAATGATATAACGTGAAAAAAAACATAATTGGAGCACATCCAATTGTGATTAAAAAAATCACGTGACAAAACCACAAAACAATTTACTAAGAAGATAAATGAATTAGACATGAGAATCCTCAATTACCTAACGAATCCACGCCCAAATTGAATTGAACCCGATGTGCCTATTCTACCACTATCTTCACCTCGGAATTGCTTTGCCCAATGTTGAATCTACAATGCTGATGTCGAATCCACGACAACGAGTCACTTTAGAATCCACTAAAGATTCAATCTCGAATTCTCTAAAATCCACCGATGAACATCACTCAATGAATTTGAATTAAACGAAAGAAAACCCTTGATGATTGTCAATATGAAATCTGTTGATCCATGAATCACCCTCAATTCATCAAGGAAACAAATATATAAATATCTTCCAATATAGAATACTGTAGCTCTCATTCTCTCTTAGAATTCTGGATGAGTTAAATCCTAAAATGCACAACCGTGACACTTTATAGTGAATATGGACGCGAAGACCGCTCGAGCGGTGAGACTAGTATAGGCGGTGCAAACCAATTTCTACCTATCAATTCGCTCAAGTGCAAGACTTACCACTCGAGCGGTAAAAAAAAAAACTCTCAGTATCTCTTAAAACAGACTGAAATACTGGACAATCCAAATTAGCGCTCAAGAGCATACTTGACCGCTCGAGCGTTCCAAGAAGTTTGACAAGCTCAATGACTCCCCTACTCAAGCACACATTTTCTTCAGCACAAACTCTTCTACTTAGGCACAAATTGGGTTAGATTCGCATCTAAACTATCACAAACTCATCGATACAAAAGAGCGAATGCAATTACATTTGAATAGAGTTTTGTCAAACGAGATTGTTAATTACAAAAAACCCAACAACATTGCTCTTTGGCAATTCCGTGAGAAAACACACCTAACAATAAAGTCCTAATCACCCCAACTCAAAACAAACAACAAAAAGCAAAAATCTTAAGCTCACAATCTGCAAAACAACTATTAGTGCCACAAGAGTATATGATAGCATAAAGCATATGACACTATGAAAATTTTAAAAGAACATCATGCCATCATGCAACAGCTTTAAAAGAGCATCATGCTATCATGCAACACCACCTCAATAATCTCTTCCTTTTTGTCATGAATTGACAAAGGGAACTCAAACAACAAAAGAACGTATACTAACCATAAAGGCGAGGACAGAGACAACAAAAGCAAGAGATAAGAGACTATAAAAGCGAATAATATGCAATAAACAAGCAGTATAGAGCAATATGCAAAATCAACACGCACCAAACTCCCTCACAACACCAATCAAAATAAGTCCATACTCAACATACTCTTCCAAAATGAATACACCAAACCCACCAAAGCAACAACAAGCATCAAAAAACAAGAATAAAATTGAAATAAAAATGCAATATGGTGGAGCAAGCAATGAATTTCATATTAGCACCTCAATACACAAAAGAACATCCAAGAAACACAATTACTTGAAAACACAATGTGCACAATCTCTAGAAGATTTCTCAGGAATAAAAGTGATGCAACATGTGAAAAACATAAATCTCAAGAGAAAATTGTGTGTCTCTTGGAGTTTAACTTGGTAGTGATCTGATGGCTGGACCTCTGGCAAGAGAATCTGCGAATAACTAAGAAAAGTAAAACCTCTAGTGAGTATTTGTTGAGTAAATGTGAATGTTCCCTCTCAAACAATGAATACAATTTTCTTCCGCACTCACCGGTGTCTTTCACGCTCAAGAGTATAGAAGCTGAGCGAGAAAAGGATAGAAATAATAGATAGATGTTTGGTTGGTGACTTTGAGGTAGCCTTTTCCTCATATCATAAAAAGACAAAAACAAAGGGAAAGCAATAGAGATGCAAAAAATTGGTAGGGTAAGAGACTCAACACCACTCAAGATATGCTAACATTGGTCAATTGCTCAAGAAATCTACAAGAAACACTGCTAGATGTCCTATAACACTTCATACTCCTTGGACTAGTTGGATTGCTTTTGACCCTCTTATTATTGTAATAAGAACCTCTTTAGTAAATTTTAGAATGTTGTTTGGTGTGGCATTGTAGCAGTAAAGTAAGATTGGACCAAAAACTTTGATTTAGATAGTCGTTCCATGAGCAGTCTTCATTATTTTACCTTTTTTTCTCTCCACACTTTGAATCTGGATGTAAGGCTAGAACCATTGGCAAGTTTGTTTCCAGGGCTTCAATTTAGACATGACCCAAAACAGAGTTCGAACGAGAGGGTTATGCTTGTTCGAAGTTTGCATACCTGAGTTGTGGGCATAATTTGCTCGAACGCAAGACTTACCGTGTAACGCGCTGAAAGAATTAACATTGAACCTAACTCATAACAGTTATACAATTGATCAATAATCTTATATCTTCTATTCATTTTATCTGTGATCATTACAAAAGGTGACATATGCAATATCTATTCACAAATCCTAGATTCTGAATCTATAGCATATGACATGGATATAAGAGTAGAAAGGAAATTAAATCAAATAAGGAAATGCCCTATGGTTAAGCTCGAGACTTGAACAAAATATTTACATCAAAAAAAAAAAAAAAAAAAAGAAAGAAGCCTTAAGCTCTGAGTCCTTCCAAGCTATGTTCCTAGTAGAAATACTCTAACACAGTATATAAATCTTAGCAAAATTGTATGGTGAATGCACATGCATGTCACTTCCAAACATTCTTCATTTTCCATCTTAAAAACCATGCAATGGTATATCATATGTCAATTCATGAAAACAATCCTTTTATACAGAAAATAGGACAGTGGATACAAAATACCAGGAATCTTTAGGTATGTGTCTACCAGTAGGCTATACAAGCACTACCCACGCCATTTTACCAATACTAACTAGAAGGATTGGCACCTAATTGTGCGGGTTTCTAAACTTTCACCAAAGACACATAGGCCAATATAACAAAACCATAACCTCACCCGCTAACCAAATTCACCAAGGTATTTACCCATTTTTCTCAAAATCAAGACATTTAAAATGTTCAATATGAAATGATGCTCAATGCACAATGTATGAAAAATTAGTTTCAATTCGACCTAATCCTCATACAATATCTACAACAATCAAGACTATCCTCTACTGATAGCCCAAAATAGATATTTTCATTCCATAGATAAACTCAATTCAAAATATACAATTTCATCAATTACAATGGGAGTGATAATACATATCCAACTCCACCATCATCATCAACATTAACCTTGTTCCAATTTCATAATATCCAACAATATTTTCCATTTTCTTTCACATTCTCCAAATATCCAAAATTAGGGTAAAACTCCATTTTCTAACAAAATCAATTTTAAGAAATGATTTCTATCATCTCAACCCAAATCACCAATAACCATTTTCCCCCAACCATTTTCAAGAATCAATTTGGAAAACTCCTCTTTTGATTTCAAACCAAAACCTAGGTTTTAACAAAAGTCCCCAAATAACTAACCCATTTTCAAAGAGCAGATAACTAAGTTAAAAATCATATAAAGAGTCAAATGAATCCCTACCTCAAAGAAGAAGATATGAAGGAAAGATGGGTAGAACATAATGGTGTCAAAAACACTAGATGCTCTAATCAAAATAAAGCTCTCAACGTGCTCCATGTTTTTCTCCAAGGACTAGGGTGAGGAAGCTCATGGATTGAAAGTATTTGGAGCTGAAGATCAAAAACTAGAGAGAGGGTAGTTCTAGGGTTTTGGAATGTTTAGAGAGAGAGAGAGATGAAAAAGTGATCCAAAAAGGTACTCCTTTCGGACTGATATACGCAAACACCACTCGAGTGCAGGAATGGTCACTCAAGCGACAGATACAATAAGTGACACCGCTTGAGCGACCAAAATCACTGCTCGAGCATGCAATGACCCCCTCCCAATAGTTCATACCTGTAAAAGTTCGCTCGAGCAAAGATTTCAAACTCCTAGTAGTTTTACAGACTGTAAAAGACCTCTCGAGCGCAAGAAAGATCGCTCGAGCAAACAAGAAAAATTCTGGACAACAACACTTTGAAAAAAAAAATAACATCCCAACCTGTTTCAAACACAACCGAAGCTCCCAATAACCAAACTCAACAAACAATAAGATGGAAACGAGCTGAACAACAACCAAACACATAGGGTTCTTGGATCCAAAAGCAATAAATGGGTAGGGTCTAAACCAGAATCATTATAATCTCCTCCGTTAAGGAATTTCGTCTCTGAAATTTAAAATCAACTAACTTTTAAAGAAAAAGAAACAATTCTCATATGTAGACACCCCATTTTTTACTGTCCTCAAGACTTGGATGTTCTTACAGGTACATCCGATGATGAGTTTGATTGCTCGTCGAGCGCTCGAAGTCCGCGGCAGAACGCAACAGGTTTGAGTTTTCTAAACCCTGCATCCATTCTGTCTCACCTTTGGACCATGTTTAGGTCCTTTCAACATGATGTTGTTGATGGCCTGTTGGCCATCCTTGGGCACTGCAAACCATGGCTCTTGGCCTGCTGGCCATCAATGAAGGCCTGCCAGCCATCACTGATGGTCGACCGGCCACCACTGTATCAATAGATATTTTTTGATATTTTGGGCCAGCTGTTTGCACAGATTGAAGCATCTTTCAACACGTGTGTGGCTGGATCTTTATGAGGGGATTTTGCATTGTCTATATATAGAAGCCCTCTTTTGCATGTGGAGGGGTTAGAAAATTTTAAAGACAAAAAAATTCTCTCTCTCTTGATATTTTGTGCCTTATAGCCTATATTCTCCACACTCTTGCATATGAACCCTTGATCAAACTTGATCACCATTGTGTTGAGGTTACTTGAGGCCCTCTTTGAGCTTTAGAAGAGGATTTTGGCTTGGTTTAGCTTGGTTTTGGTGCCTAAATTGCATCTCGTCTTCAAGAGGTAGAACACTTGTATTTTGAGCTTTATTTAAATACTTGTTTTGTCATATTTACATACTATTTTAAGGCTGGTTTTGACCTTTTAAAATCTCTATTTTTACGGTTTAAAAATGGTGGTTTGAGGTTCCTTTTGAGTTAGGGGTGGTTCACCCTTTTGTTTCTTGCTTTGTTAAAGCTTTTGTGCTATCTTCCAACACTTTCAACTCAACTTTTTTGGCCCTTTTTAACCACTGAATTTTAGAGGATTTTCAGTGGCAAAAATCATGTTTTGAAGTCCAAAATAGGAGGGGTTAGCCTCCCCTCCTTATGTCTTGTTTGCATACCCAGATAGCTTTGTGTGTTAGCATATTTTTCTAGCCTAACTTAGCTTTTGTTCAGCATGTTTTTGCCACTATTTTGACCTATTTTGGCTCTGTTTTGGGCTGGTTAATTCATTTGAGGCTTGTATTGCATAGTTGTAGGGTTAATTCCTTCACTAGCTTGGTGTTTTAAAGCTTTGAGCATCATTATTTTGAGTTGAAAGCATGTTGTAGTGTCATTTTGCATGTAATTTCAGCATATATAGCTCTGTCATGTTCCCATTTGTTTCACTCTTTAATTGCTTTTGAGAGTCGTTTCAAGTTTGGGATCTTTTAAGCTTGAGATAGAGTTTGTGCTTAATGGTTTTAATCCTCTTTTAAGGGTTTCTACTAACCAACGACATGAACTCTCTCTTGCCTTACATCATCCCTTGGTTGAAACTTCTTTCTCTCTAGAGGACTCTCACCAATGGACTAAATCAATTAAAGAATGAGTTGGTAACTTAAAACGAGTAAACAAAAGTGATAAGTAAAACTTGAGCAAGATAAGCATGCTGTGTTACATTGCATGTGTTCAATCGGACGTTATGTAGAACACAAGGAAGATTGGAGCATTTCATACTCAAAGTGATGAAATGAGCCAATCTCCTTGGTCTCCATTGCCTTTGATCACACATGATATGGTGGTGGTCGTGAGTCTTGTTTTTTTTTTTTTTTTTTTTTTTTTTTTGCACACAATGAAATTGTACTCCTTGGTTCTTTGAACATCATGCATCGAAGATGCTTGGTTGGTGGTTTTGGATCCAAGTGAGCCACTCCTTTGAGAATTTGAGATGATAAGGAGAGGCACAGTACAAATAAATCCCTGGAAAAACCCTAATTTTTCTCTATTTGTGCTCTGTTGCAGTGTGGTGACTCAGAGCACCAGTGGCCGGCAGTGCCTCGTTCTTGGCTGGCAAGGCACACTTTTGGCCGGCAGATGGCCAGCAGCAACCTCCCATGGCCAGCAGGCCACTGGTGCAATCCTCAGCAAGTTCTTCGTAAGGTGGAGCAGAAAGATTCTGAAGTGTGTTCAACCCTGCAAACAGAGCCTTTTGAGAGCAAAACAAAGGTCTTTTTGGGACAAAAACTGAGTGCATGCATCCTCCACCTCCCGAGGCGAAGCAGTGGCAGCATAGTTTAATATCTCGCATGTTCAGTTAGTGCGCATTTGTCTTAACTAACTAGTTTGCTAATTAGTTAAAGTGTTGTAATAATTAGTAATTAGTTTGCTAGTTATTCGATTGATTTGTAATAATTAGTCTAATTAGTTTAATTAGATTAATTTGATTAGCTTAGCTCAGAGTAGCTTAGCTCTTATTCATTCGGACCCCCATTCGCGACGGCACAATATTGTAATAAGTGTGCCTGCGTGTGTGCATGTCCTTCAACCCCGCGTCTTGCTCCCTTTTATTTATCCGCTTTTGATGGTTAGATTAGGGACATGTTTCAATTAGCATACCTTATGCTTAAATGTTTGCATCATTCATTCGTATTGCATGCACCGAGGCTCGGCGCATTATTCAAACTGCATTGTTATTTCAATACTTCTTTGAATACGTGTTTGAAAGCATGCTATCAAAGTGTTTCAAATACCATGATTAGGTAGCCAAGCCTATTTTATTGCATGTGTTGCATTAGGCATCTTGTATAGTTAGGATCATGCATTATTTCTAACTAGCTTTTGTTTTGGCTTGGAGTACTCGCTAAGCTTTTATGCTTTAGCATACTTGCATGAGTGTGATTGCCATAATGCCACGTTTCGCATGCTCGCCATGAGGCTATGTGCTTATTTTCTTAACTGCATGAATGTCTGTGAATGAAGGCTTGATTGTTTGAATTGGGACAATTCAACGAATGTGAGTTTTAAGCCCACTTTGCGAAGTGACAAATCATGTTTTAAGCCCACTTGAGGTGGCAAATCTGCACTTTTAAGCCCACTTGAGAGTGGCAAATTCAAACTATTTTTGAAAACAAACATGAGTTGAGTTGTTCCAATTCTTGCGATTTTAGTCTATACTTGCTTGTGTACGTCACATGGTAAAGTTAGCTAATAACCAGAATAAGAACATATGAGGTTTATAAAACAACATATCATGATTAGTAGAGGTCGATCTTTTGATTGGGCAAATGGGGGTGCTCATTTAATGACCTTCCCCCCCTCGTGCCCAAGTTCTCAAGCCGAGGCAACTTTGGTAATGACGAACGCGTGGCCTTTGACAGGAGTCAGGGTTTCCTAAATTTCTTAAAAACAAAATATTTTGGTGGCGACTCTATAATCTGGCAAAGCAGTCCAGTTTTGGCATTATTTGATTCAAAATCGATTTTTCAAAATGATTTGCCGGATTGGACTCTTTGGTGATTATCAGTTTCACATTGCACTTGTGAGACTAGATTCAGAACCGCAGGTAGGGTCCAAACTGTGAGGGCCTTTCTTTTCAAACCCTTTTCCAAAAGGTGCGGGGGTGTGGAAAAAGGCGAGCCTACAGTTTTTGGCGACTCTGCTAGGGATTTAGAGAACTTGACTCGAACTCATGATATGTTGTTTTATCTACATTTATGTGTCTCTTTGCATTGCATTTGCATCGGTGTGCCTAAGTCACAGTGTTTGCCATCTACTATTGCTGAACGGTTTGTCAGAGGCTCGCTTAGAAAAGTGTGCCATAAGGTTGACCGGTTGCGGGCTCGGCCACGATGGGAACACAAGCCTTCGATTTGGACTACCGTTGTACCGTTTGATCCTCCTCTCACTTCTCAGTGTTAGGTGTGAGATGTATATTAGGTAGTCTTGCTGAGGTACCCTTTTTGACCAATCGGCCTAGTTGCATATCGAAAGCCATAGAGACTGTTCCAAACTAGGACAGGTTGCTCACTCACATGCAGGATTGTATGAAACCGCTTGTTTGCGGAGTGAACCCCTAGCTCCTGACGAGATTAGGACAGGGAAACCCTACCCCATCATAGGGGTGTTTTGGCTCTCACTTGCTTGATACGTGCTTTTAGAGTGTAACTTTGCAAGAATGTATGTATCAGTTACAAGTTTGGGTATCAGTTTGAGGGTATCAGTTTTGAGGCAGAAAATTTAGGGCAGAAATCAGTATCTGAGTACAATCGTCCAGCTTATGATTTCAACTATGTGTTGTTTCCGTCTGAGCCGAGGTGCTGTGCATTTTTTGATTTTTGGTTTCTTTTGCTTTATTTTTCTTTTTGCAAGGTAGTGTTTCACAATTGCGTCAGACGAGGCAGTTAACCCCCCAAGCACTCTGGACTCGAGTAAGGCGACTTTACCGATCTGGGGATCTTGTAAAAGGACAACCAGTGTTTGCTTCGCTACCCTCGGTTACAAGACAGAGGAGAGTCAGGCATAACTCACCGGTTCGACAGTTACCTTCCTTCAACGAGGTCCAATTTTCTGCTTCCACTTCGGAAAGAAAGTACACACCAGTTCTGATAGATCAGCACCCCCTAGACAACATGGAGGATATGATGTGCCAGCTTCAATAGACTATCGAGAATATGAAGTTGGATGCTACCTACCAAGCGAAAATTGTAGCCCAGCAGGCTGAGTTGATTGCTAGGCTACAGCAACAACAGCCGCAACAGGGAACAGCTTCTGCATCCCATCCACCTCCTGCAAACATTCCATTACCCAGAGCTCCTGCTCCCATAGCCAATGTCCAGGAAAATGCGGACATCCTAGTAGATCTGATTCCATCCCAGACTTCCAAAGCACCGGTTTACCCAACGGAGGCACCATTTGAGTTTGAGGTTGACTCTACTGCACTGAAAGTGAGCAAGCTTGAGAAGCTTTTCAAACGAGCTCAGGGTGTCAATTCGATCCCAGACATAGAGGATGGCTATACCGATGCAGCGGTGACCTTGCCAGATAGGTTTAAAATGCCGTATATAGACCGCTTTGACGGTTCGGGTGATCTCATTGTCCACTTGCGGCTATTTTCAGACATTTTGTGGCCAATGGGCCTAACTAGACTGCATAAGTTATCCCTCTTCGACTAGACCTTGTCGGGTATCGCGACCATTTGGTATGCTAAACTTGAGGATTCTATAAAGAGGAATTGGGAAGAGATGGCCGAGGCCATTATTGCTCAATACTCCTATAACACTTAAATCGAGGTCACAACTCATGATCTCGAAACAACTCGCCAAGAGCCGAAGAAGGGCTTCTCCGATTTTGTCATTCGATGGAGGGCTAAGGCCTCTATGATGACCACCCGTCCAGTTAAAAAGGATTAGATCAGAATGGTCGTTCGTAATCTGCAACCGAGGCTACTACAGAAGATGATAGTCTTACCTTTGCCTACATTTGCTGACCTCCATGAAATAGGGGTGTAGATAGAGGATGCAATGAAATAGAGTCTGATAGACCACGGGAAAGAACAGCCCAATGGAGCTTTTACACGCAGTTCTAATGCGGCTACGAGTAATAATGCATCTGCAAGGACTTTTGAAGTTGGTATGGTCACCACCACACCGAAAACAACCACCCTTTTTGCTGGTACATTTGCTGAAACCACCTCATAAAATGCAAAACACCAATCCCGTGGTCAGAGGGTTTTCACCCCACTCTACATGTCTCTATCTGCGGCCTTGAGGGTCCTGATAAAAAAAAGGCATCTAAAGCCTCTAGAGCCGCGCTCATTGCCTAATCCCCTCCCTCCTACACACAACTTGGCCAAATACTGCGCCTTTCACCAACAACATGGTCACAACACGAACCTATGCTTTAAATTACGTCATGAGATTCGGGATCTCATTGACAACAAAGTGATAGCGCCTCCTCAAAAGCCTAACGTCACAACAAATCCTCTCCCACCATATAACCAAACCCCTCTACCTCGGCAAATAAACCTCATCCACACACTGGTCGTCCTGTATGACCCCAGTATATACATCACCCCCTTTCACCTACCTAAGTCGGCGTTGTTCATCCCAAAAAGAACAGACTTGCGCATGATGAGCGTGTCCATATCCCAACCCGAACCTATGATGGTGGCTATGGTAAAAGAAGGCATGCTTGAGGGCTCCATGAGCTTAACTAAAGAGGAATACAACTCGTGTCGCTACATTGTGCCAACTAGTCAGGCCAGACCAAGGGTGGAATTGCCGATGGGAATAGAGGTTAATATAGTCCAGGAGGACAGACCAAGCCAGGGACTGGATGACTTAGCCGAGCTCGAGGAGGACATTAGTAATCTGCAGTTCTTCGATGAACAAAATCTGGGGAGTGTACAGATTGAATGGTTTGATATGAACGGATCAACGGATAATACGGGGTGGCTTAGTGATGAACCGGATGTTGATGAGGGGTCTCAATCAAAGCAGGAATATTTGGAAACAAGAATTACTGTAACGGCCAGAACGGTCGACGACAAGGGAAAGTTGTCGAAGAGCACCGGTACTAAGAATTTTGCTCAAGAATTGAGTAGCGTTAGTACAGCCGATACAGAACAGGAGGCCGCGCTGAAGTGGTTTGAGCATGAAAGAATTGAGAATGATCAAAAGGCTAGAAAAGCCAAAGGCCCTACGAGGATTGACTGTGATGCGGATGTGGGAATATTTACAACGGAACTGGACAGTTGCTTGTCAGTTGCCGGAGGAATGTGGTGGGAAGATGATGATTTGCATCCTGCCCACATGGATGAAGATTGGGGACAGAATCTGCCAGACGATATTTGGTATTTCGAAGAAGTGGATCACATGACCAGGAGCGGGCGGTACTTTAAGCCCCCACACCTGGACCAACTAGAAGCATCAGGGAAAGATAAGGAGGCAGAAAAGAAGAAGGAGAAACTACTAGAAAAAGAAGCTGTACTAAAGCAGCTAAAGAAGATTCAAGCAGACATATCCATTTGGGGATTGCTCATGGCTTCACGGGTGCACAAACAAGCCGTCCTATTAGCAATGGATAAGGCTAAGATCTCTATCGACACAACCCCCGAGTAGTTAGTGGGATTGGTCTTCCCGGGAGGGGCTTCGCTGACTTTGACCTTCACAGATAAGGAATTGCCGCCTGAGGGCTCTGTGCATAACAAACCACTATACATCTCTGTCGAATGTAAAGAGAAATGGATACCAGTCGTCGTGGTTGATACCAGGTCTGCAATTAATGTGTGTCCGTCGCGTACGGCCTATGCTATTGGCTTGAAGCCAGCAGACTTTGTACCAACGGCCCAGGTGATTCGGGCTTATGACAATACAAGTCGGGACGTAATGGGGATAGTTTGAATCAGAATGCAGGTTGGCCCGGCACAACAGGATATTGAGTTTCACGTCTTGGATGTTCCGGCCACTTTTAACTTACTCCTTGGATAGCCGTGGCTGCACTAAGTGGAAGCTGTCTCTTCCACTCTGCATCAGATGTTGAAGTACCCCCACGGGAAGGGGGTAGCCATTATTTTTGGGAATTCTTCTATACATCCTCCACCGGAAGTCACTACACCGGTACTAGAAATTATACACGGCGATGAGGATGTTTTCATGTCTGGGTTCACCTTGGCTGAGGCTCGGGTGGTGCAAGATATCCTGGCTATTGATAAGGGGTTGTACATCAGTGCCCAACCAGTGTACCTCATGAATAAGCTACAGCATGTACCCGGAATGGGATTGGGAAGGAGCGGCCGGAAGGGCGTTGCTGCATTGGCTGAAGTGCCACAAAACCCTCATACCTTTGGTCTAGGTTATACGCCTACCAGAGAGGACTGGGTGAGAAAAGGGAAGGAAATGGCAGGAAAAGCCAAAGCTAAGCAAGGTAGGACGCACTATGAGTTAGTGCATAGACCCATTCAAGGAACCTGAACGGTCGCTTTGTCCGGGAGTGGGAAGATGTCCCATTTTGCGGCTTTCCTGAGCCATGGTTGAACTCTGAGAAGCGGGGTTTTCCCGGCTTTGAGATTTTCTTCGACCTACAGTTGCAAGGGGATAAAGTTGTAGAAGAATAGACTGACCTAGCAACTGAGGCTGAACAGGGTACAGACGATGAGTCCAATGGCAGTGAATTTGAGATAGGAGCAGTGCTGGCTTGTCTCCGTTCGGATCCTCAGATCAAACTGGAGAGCTTGGGTGATGACTTCACCATTTCCATGATCGGAGATCAATCAGCTGTGGACCCTTCTGGTGGTATTCTAAATGCATCTATCGCACCCTCTCTCATTTGGCAGTTCGAGGAGGGCTTTTTGTCTAGCAGTTTTGAATCAGGTAGTGAACCGGAATCTGATTCCACAGAGTTTGGGGACTCAGAATCAGATTCCAGTTCTTCTGAGTTGGAGTCCGGTATTCTTGGGATTGATAACCCGGATGCCGTTGTTTTGTCCAGGTCATCTTTTTCCTTTTGTTTTGAGTTGGTTGTAACCGAGGAATTGGATGAGTTGGAAGCTTTGAATGAGAATGGTACCATTGCTGTTTCTAAGTACTTTTCTGTGCCACTTGTATATTGCATTGATCATGACTTTCAAAATTTTGATAAAAACGACGATGAAGGAATTCCTTTGGTTTTGAAACATTTGATTGATCGAGAGAATGTGAGGTTTGTAAAACCCCTGGTCGATGAAATCATTTCAATTAATGTGGGTACTGAGAAGGATCCGTGTCTGGTCTAGATTGGGTCCACGTTATCTTCAGAGGAACGCGAGCGCCTAGTCATTTTACTAAAAGATTTCAAAGATGTTTTCGCGTGGTCCTATGAAATACATGCCTGGAATCGATCCTGAAATTATACAGCACCGAATCCCTCTTGACCTTGAGACCCGACCCGTCAAGCAGAAGCTTCGGAGAATACACTCGGATTGGGCTTTGAAAATCAAGGAACAGGTCACCAAGCAGATAGATGCAGGGTTTTAGCTAGTATCTGAGTTTGGTTGGCCAACATTGTTCTGGTGCCAAAGAAAGATGGCAGAATTTGGGTGTGTGCGGATTTCAGAGATCTGAACAAAGCTAGTCTGAAAGACGACATTCTTCTACCGCACATTGATGAATTGGTGGACTTGACCGCAGGCCATGCGTTGCTCTCCTTTATGGATGGATTTTCCGGGCACAACCAGATCTTGATGGCACCCAAAGATAGAGAAAAGACT
The DNA here is from genome assembly GCF_055761805.1 of Camellia sinensis. NCBI lineage: Eukaryota > Viridiplantae > Streptophyta > Magnoliopsida > Ericales > Theaceae > Camellia > Camellia sinensis. The sequence goes on from NC_138965.1 coordinate 94,668,174, forward strand.
GCATTCACCACGCCGTAGGAAACCTACTGCTACAGGGTGATGTCGTTCGGTCTGAAAAATGTTGGGGCTACTTATCAACGGGCTGCAACCACGATCTTGCATGATATGATCCACAAAGAGGTTGAGGTGTATGTGGAAGACATGATTGTTAAGTCCAAGGAAAGAGAAGGCCACTACACCGCCTTGAAGAAAATTTTTCAACAGATCAGAGAATATCGGTTGCGATCATCCATAGAAGTGCACTTTTGGTGTCAAAGCAGGGAAGATGCTGGGGTTCTTGATTACACAAAGGGGCATTGAGGTTGATCCTTCCAAAATCAAAGCCATCCTGGAAATGCCACCACCAAAGACTGAAAATGAGGTGTGAGGCTTTCTAGGTAAAGTGCAATTCATAAGACGATTTATTGCAAAATTAACCTTGACTTATGAACCACTATTTGGTCTCCTGAAGAAAGGAAAGAAATTCCAATGGGATGACTGATGCCAGGTTGCTATTTAGAAGATCAAGCAGTATCTACAGAACCCACCCGTGTTGTTACCGCCGGAGCCGGGAAAGCCGTTGATTTTGTATCTGTCAATAACTGACACGACTATGGGCTGCATGCTTACGCAGGAATCTGAGAATAGAGTGGAGAAAGCCATCTATTACCTGAGCAAGAAGATGACTGGAATATGAGACCCGTTACACCCCACTGGAGAAGGCTTGCTTGGCCTTGGTATGGGCTACCAGGAAGTTGAGGCACTACCTGTTAGCTCACTCCGTAATTCTAGTTTCGAGATTAGATCCCATCAAATATCTCTTCGAGAAACCAGTGCTTATGAGTAGGCTAGCCTGTTGGCTTCTTCTTCTTTCCAAATTTGATTTGAAGTATATGACTCGCAAGTCTGACAAGGGGAGAGCCGTAGCGGAGTTCCTAGCTGATCACCCAGTGGAGGGGGATGAAACAGTAGAGTATTTGTTCCCAGATGAGGCCATTCTGTAGGTCGAGGAAGAGATTTGGACCATGTACTTTGACGGAGCATCTAATCAGTATGGTTATGGGATAGGGGTGTTACTGATAGCACCCGACAATTCCCACATACCTTTAGCTTTCAAACTCTGGTTTAAGGTATCGAACAACGAAGCAGAATATGAGGCATGTATCGTTGGCTTGGAAGCCGCCCTAGAACTAGGGGCAAAACGGTTGGACGTCATTGGGGACTCGAACCTAGTTGTGTCTCAAGCAAAAGGAAACTGGAAGGTTAAGGAAGAAAGGATTAAAATCTATCACCAAACCCTGGACGTTTTGATTCCCAAGTTTAAGAAGCTAACCTTCAAGCATCTGTTAAGAGAGAACAACAGGTTCGCTAATGCTTTATCAACTCTATCTTCCATTATAGACATCCCTTTGGGAGTCTCGATAAGTCCGATCATTATTGAACAGAGGTATGTGTCGGCCTATGAGCTGATCGCCACAATAGAAGAAGTATAAGATCAGAACCCCTGGTATCATGACATATGGAACTTCTTGGAAAAGGAGGCTTATCCACTAGGGGCAAATGCCAAAGATAAAAGGGCAATACAGCGAATGGTTGCTCAATTTATCATCTGCGGGGGTAAATTTTACAAATGAGGCCATCTGGGAATGCATAAACCGTGCGTCGATGCAGAAGAATCAAAGCGCTTAATGGAGGCCATCTATGGAGGAGAGTGTGGATCACACATGAGCGGAGTAATGCTAGCTCGGAAGATTCTCGGGCAGGGTTATTACTGGTCAACCATGGAGGAGGATTGCATTAGTTTTGTTCGACGATGCCACAAATGCCAAATTCGTGCAAATCGCATGAATATCTCGCCGTCGAAGCTGTACAACATGACTTCACCATGGCCATTTTCAGTTTGGGGAATTGATGTTATTGGGGCAATTACTCCGAAGGGGTCAAATGGGCATGAGTATATCCTGGTGGCAATAGACTATTTTACAAAGTGGGTCGAAGCCTAATCCTATCCAGTGCTAAAAGCATCGCACGTAGCCAAGTTCATCAGGAATAATATCATCTGTCATTATAGAGTCCCGAATGAGATCATTTCAGACAATGGTTCCCACTTCAAGAAAGAAATGATCGACTTGTTAGAGAAATACAATGTGGCTTTTCATAAGTCATTCACATATCGGCCGCAAACCAACGGAGCTGTTGAGGCCGCCAACAAGAACATCAAGCACATTCTACAGAAGATGGTGGAAACCTATAGGGACTGGCTAGACAAGTTTCCATTTGCTCCTTGGGGCTACAGGACTTCAATTCGAACATCTACTGGGGCAACTCTGTATTCTCTGGTTTATGGATGAAAGTTGTTCTGCCGATTGAAGTTGAGGTTCCATCGCTGCGGGTTATGGCTGTGTGCCAGATAGCAGAAGCGGACTGGCAACAGAACAGGTTCGAGGAACTTATGCTGTTCGACGAGAGGAGGCTGAAAGCATTGTACTATGTCCAAGGTTATCAACGCAGGATTGCCAGGGCTTTCAACAAGAATGTTAAGTCCAGGAATCTGAAAGAAGGGGATTTGGTGCTCAAAGACAACCGAGCTCCCATCCATGACCTTAGGGGGAAGTTCAGGCCTAACTGCACTGGTCCTTACATCATCAAATCTATCTGGTCGGGTGGAGCTGTCATTCTTATGGACCTAGATGGCCTCGAATTCTCCTAACCAATCAATATGGACAAGTTGAAGAAATACAACCCTTGAGAGGCTCGCTAGGCCGAAAACCGGAAAGGGCGACCTAGGCAAAAGTTAGAGTACAAAAAAATTTGAAATAAGAAAAACTGAGCTCGGTTGAAAAACCAGAAAGGGCTGCCTTGGTAAAAGTTAGACCGCAAAAGGAGAGTGTTAATACCCAAGTGAACCTGAACCGAACTACGTAAGGCTTGATTCCCATCTTCGGGATACGTAGGCAACTTCATTCTGAAGTCCAGCCTAAACACTTCCAAATCAACTGTGTCCATGAGATTGTTTTGGTCATCTTTGACTTTTCTGCATCCAAGAGTTCGGTTATGGTCTTCACTAGAAGAGCTAGTTACAGTACAGTGCAGTGCTATTCAGACAAAGGGCAACCTTCCCTTCCTTGGATCCGGGGTTGTACATCTCAAGGATAGATTCCGGGTGTGTCCAGTTGTGATCCTCATCGAAAATGGTTTTGAAAAGTTTTAATAAAAGTTGATTTTGTTTAAATTAATCTTTTTACAATTTAAACCATTTTTGGACCAAAAGGAAAGTTTTTAGTGCCCACAACCTTCAATTTCATTGATTTCAATACAAAGTTCTCTACCTCTTGATACAAATTAAAATTTTTTTTTGTTACATTTAAAAGGAAAACCTGAAAGTATAGATCAAAGCCATAAACTTGGGGCACAGATGAGTCACGTGTTCCTGCGTCCCCTCCCAGGGCTTGTGGAAGCTTCCAATGCGAAAGTAGGCCCGGTTTGTGCCTCATCCTTAAGGCAAGTTATGCATTCGCCAGAAAGAGCACAACTGAAATTGGGAGCGGGAGCCAGAAGTTCTCTTGTCCTCCATGCAGTGGGATATCAAGCTAGTTGTGACCTCGAATCGAAAATGAAGCCGGGTATTCTACCCCCTCTTCTGGGTAAGTCTAGTCGTGTCCGAACTGACGCCTGAACTGGAATGAAAAATAGAAGACATAGTGTGTTAAGCCAATCAACTGAATGCCAGGTTGTCAAGATATGCTGTAGCTCATCTCGGGCATATCAAACCAGGGGCAATGCCAAGCAATGTCAATGGAAGACTTGTTGCACATCCAATGGCACCACCACCCCTCGTTTGGGAAATCAACTAGCCGTTGGCGAAAAAAATAGCCACGCACTGAATATGCGAGGCAAGAGTCCACTACTTTCAACCTGTCTATGAGCTATATCTTGGGAGGGATGAAAAATAAGAGAGATTAAAGAATAAAGAGGTATATGTGGAGAGAAAAAGTGAGAAAGGGTTTTGGAGAAAAAACAGAGCCTGAGGGCCAAGTGATGTGAGAAACACATGTGAGATAGGGTGGGAAACATTACCTGCAAGAGTAGTGGACTTCTTGCGAATTTGGTTGTTTCTCGCCGGTGGAAGGCATCTAAGCCTATCAAAGTCTCGGCAAATGCAGCTCTTGCCCTCTTTCAAGCCTTGGGCTATTTCGATCAAGCGAATGCTAGACCCTCCGAAACCCGGGGCAAGCAGAAAATGAGCCAACATACACAAACAGAGGGCATGCTGGAGAAAACTTTGCCAAAGACGGTCGCTGCGGTCGCCAGCGTCAGAAAAACGATGAATCAAACTGGGAATATCCAGCTCTCCATTGCGAACCAAAGTTCAGGCATTGTGTAAAGTGAGACCACACATCCTTCCTAAAGCCTTGATGTGACTAAAACAGATTGGGGCAAGATTTCCTCGTCACGCCTGAATTCCATCAAAACTTGGAACTCTTTAATTGTCGGACATATCTCTTGTCCTCCACAGCTGAAAACATGTGTAATCGGATTCCAACATCTAGTCACGGCATGGAGGAACGGAAAACACAGCGGAGTATGACTCAGCGGGAATAGTGCATTTATCTTGAAACATCGAAAATTCAGCTTTTCCAAGCCATCTAAAGTTGGAATCCAATTTAAGAGTTTTTCGACAAAGAATGGCTCAATTTGTGGCAAAAACAGAGCTAGAATAAGGAAACCACGAAGCTGGAGCTTTTGTAGAAAATAAGGCAGTAAGTGGAGGCCAAGTGTCAACATTTTGGAGGTTCTGTACATCGATGGCCGACGAGGCTCATTGATGGCCGACAGGGGCACATTGATGGCCGGCAGAGGGAATAGATTGCCGGCAGGCCATCCTTCATGGCCGGCAGCCTCCCTTTTATGCCCACTGTCCTCCTTTGTGAAGATTCAGTTGCATGCAACAGTTATATTCTGTTATTCACGTCTTTTGAGGTCTTGTTTTCAATCCCTTTGGGCTTTAGCATGTTTATTTGAGTTATATTTGTCTTGTTTTTCTTATTGAGTTGTATTTGTGTTGGTTATCAAGTTTTGTTTTGCTTATCGAGTTGTATTTACTTTAATTAGCCTGTCGAGTTGTTGTGTTGTTTTGCTCTGTTTGTCATTTCAATTGTTGGTCGGTTCATTACCTGATTAAGAAAATTCCAATACAATGTGCAATTTTCAATCAAGATCAATTTCATTTTTAACGCTGTGCGATGTTATGCGATGCTCAGAATGCAAAATATAACATTTTTTCATCAGAAGCTGTTCTCATTCCGATCATGGTCACTTTTTGCAAAAGAGTACAAGTTTTTAAAGAAATAAAACTCGTCTGAGCTGTACAAAGTGCCAACACTACTAGCAAAAAGAAACTAAGTCAAAATATAGATAGATCAGTGCCAGCTATCTCAGGCTCGAGAGGCCCTCTTCGTTCTATTCCTCGACGGAGCGGGCTTTGTAACACTGTCTCCATCGATGCCACTGTCCGAATCTGAATCAGAGTTGGAATCGGAGCCTTCCTCAGCCTTCACAGCCTCACCACTAGCAGAATCTAAGCCAGCGTCGTCGTCTTCGTCCTTCGATGACTCTAACTATAGACTCACTGACTCCTCATCCTCGCTCGTCTCATCATCACCATTATCATCTAGGATGGGCTCTGAAGGGCCACTCTCGTCACGGATGCCCCTAGCTCTGCCTTGGCCGTGTGATGGAGTTTGTCTCCCTCTCCTCCCTGCTGCTAGAGGAGGTACTGAAGGTCCTACTACGGTTGTCTCCCTCTCCTCCTTGTATCAGATGCAAGCGTGGTGTGCAAAACAGTGTAGGGTGAAGAAGTGTTCAGTTGAAATGCCAGTTTCAGTATATTAGCATAGAATTGATGACCGAAATGCAAGAAAACTGAAAAATTTTACCTCAATGCCGTGGAAACCGAATATTGCCTCCCTCCTCAAGATCATGCCCCCGAATGAGGCTAGCATCTCAAGTAACCCCTCAACGTACTCTGTGGAGGCCTACAAATGCAATTTGGAACGATCAGTGTCTGAAATGAATAAATGTCTGAGTATCTAAGCAAGAATGAAAAATGAAATGAAAACTGAAGTGCATACTGGAGGTGCATCAGGCGCCCTGACGTATCTGTGATCAGCCAACGGAGGCTCGATCAAAATCTGATAAGCCTCTCCAGAGTACCGCCAACCTGTCAGCTCAGTCGGAAGCTCTGGCCAACCAGCCCTCTACTCTGCCTGGGGAGTCCCTCTGTCACGAGCTGTGCTCGTCCGACTTGCTCTACGTATCACCCTCACGGCAGGAGCTCTCACTCCCTCGCCCCCACGAGCGCCGGTCAGAGGTGGCATCAGGTGTGTCTGGATGAAGGTCGCGTAATCGCCCTCTATACCGAAATACTCTGCCTCCAGCCCTACCATGAACTGGATCACCTCATCGGCAGATAGACAATGTGTTGCTTTCATAGACGCTGGAGGTACCATCTGTATGAATGGGGCAGACAGGCCCAAAGTGTGGTGCGCGAAGCGCTCGCCCAAGAATTAGGCGCGGAAAATCGGGCCCTCGAGAAGAATGTGATGGCGGGTGATGACCCGAGCTATATCATATTGGGCTCGGAGCCCTGACGGTATCATGGCTTAAGGCCGCCAAGGGATCTGAAATAGAAAGTAAACAGAGTATTAGTCGCTGTCAGTTGTTTTTATGTGGATTAAAGTAGATGAAAAGTAAGATGACTTTGTCTTGGGTTACCTCATGCGCCGCAACCATTTCAAAATACTGGCAGAAAAACATGAAGTTTTCTTGGGTCCTACGGCGGAGCTGGCTGTCGCATACCCGAGAAAAGGGGACTGTCACTGGACCTCCTCCACAGGCTCTGGAGCGAGAGCCGGGAAGTACGCATACATCCATAGCTGCAGGGAAAGTGCAACGATATGTGATCAATACATTGCATGAATAGATACAGAAAATGCGAAGCAGAAAGCATACAGTGCATAAACAGATACAGAAAATAAGAAGCAAAAAGCATACGGTGCATGAGTAGATACAGAAAATGCTTAGCAGAAAGTACATGTATTGAACAAGTGTAAAGCAAGAAATGCCAAGCAGAAAATGTAAAGTGAAAAAGGGAGGGACGAAGCTATGTACCTCCCAAGCCCGCCAGTAGCCTCCAATCAAGCTCCTACTCCTGCGAGAAGTCGAGCTCATATATCCATACAATGTGGTGAGGGCCGTCTCCACCCCAATCATAGAATTGAACTCGATGGAGCACTACTAAGGCGCTCAGCAAAAATAGGCCCACGGTATTCCACCTGTTCAAAAACAAGGTGGTACCAAAAATGAACATGAGGAAGCCTCTAGCATACTGCTCTGTCTCCTCGACCGTCTCGGTATTTGGTTGTCTCTCGCCGATGAAAGGTGTCTAAATCCATCAAAGTCTCAGCTAGTACCAAGCCCATGCAGCTCTTGTCCTCTTTCAAACCTTGGGCTACTTCTATCAATCGAATGCTAGACCCGCCAAAACTAGGGGCAAGGAGAAAATGCGCCAACATGCACAAACAAAGGGCGTGTTGCCGAAAACCCCGCCAGAAAAGATTACCTCGATCACCGGCATCAGAAAATCGATGAATCAAGCTAGGGATGTCCAGCTCCCCATTGCGAACCAAGGATAGAGCCTCATGCAAAGTGAGCCCACACATTCTTCCCAAAGCTTGAATGTGACGAAAATGAAGATGAGACAGAATTTCCTCGTCGCGTCGAAATTCCATTGGCGCTTGAAATTCTTCGACTGTCAGGCAAATCTCTTGTCCCCCGAAGTTAAAGACGTGCGTGATCGGGTTCCAACATCTAGTTGTGGCATGAAGGAACAGAAAATAAAGTGGAGAACGACTCAGCGAGAATAATGCGTTTATGCTGAAACCCTAGAAATTCACCTTTTTCAAGCCATCCAAAGTTGCAATCTAATCGGAGAGTTTTTCGGCAAAGAATGGCTCCATTTGTGAAGAATTTGTAGCTGAAATAAAGAAATCACGAAGCTCAGCCTTTTATAGAAAATAAGGCAGTGAGTGGAAGCCAGGTGTCAACAACATGGAGGTCTTACTCACTGATAGCCGGCAAGGCATCATTGATGGGCGGCAAGGGGTATAGATGGCTGGCAGGCCATCCCTCATGGCCGGTATATGGCCGGTATTCACCACTTATGGCTGGCAGCCTTCCTCTCATGCCTGTTGTCCTCCTTTGTGAAGAATAATGCTGGATGCATGTGTTTTGCTTTGCTATTTGTGTGTGTTGAGGTCTTGTGTTGAGTCCTTTTTATTTCTTTGTTTTAACAAGTTTATCAAGTTATATTTTTTATTTATTGAGTTGTTTTGCTTATCGAGTTGTATAATGCTTTGTTTGTATGTCAATTGTTGGTCGGTTCATTACCTGATTCAGACTGTTGTGACAATACAAGTATTCGGTTTTCGTTATCAAATTCAATCTTACTTTTCATGCAATGCGATGTTCATTATGAAAAATACAACACTCTTTCAAAAAAAAAAAACTTGGTTTTCATTCCGATCATGGTTGTTTTTACAAAAGGTGCAGTACAAGTTTTTAAAGAAAATAAAACCTGTTTGAAGCTGTACAATGTGCTAACACTACTAACCAAAAAAAACTAAGCAAAAATACAAAAATCAGCGCCATCCATTTCCGGATCTAGAGGCCCTTTTCGTCCTCTTTCTCGAAGGAGAGGACTCTGTAGAACTATCTCCATCAACGCCACTGTCTGAATCTGGATCGGAGTCTGAACCGGAGCTATCTCCACCCTCCGCCTCGGAGCCCTCCTCAGCATCAGCATCAGCATTACCACTCTCAGAACATGAGCCAGCGTCATCTCTCGAATGACTCAGCATGCTGACTCACTGCCTCCTCAGCCTCGCTAGTCTCAGTGTTGTCATTCTCTAGAATAGGCTCTGAAGGGCCACTCTCAACTTGGGTGCCCCTAGCTCGACCTCGGTCGCGTGTTGGAGGCTGCCTCTTTCTCCCTACCATCGGAGGAGGCACTGCTGGTCCTAGTGCTGCTCCTGCTGGCACACCCGATATGGGTGGGACCTGAAAGACAATTGTCATATATCAACCACAATATGTGTATCAACTGCAAGTATGGGGCAGAATGAGTATATGTTGAAGTCAGGAACAAAGTATGAATACAGTATGGAAGTGCAATATTTCAGATGTAGTGTATCAGTGTAGTGTGGGGAAGTTCTCATGTCAGTTTCAGTGTATCAGTGAAAATTTGATGACTGGAATTTAGGAAAACTTAATAAATTACCTGAATGCCATGGAAGCCAAGCAGTGCCTCCCTCCTCAATATCATGCCCTCAAATGAGGCTAGTAGCACAAGCATATCCTTGGTATATCCTAGAGGTGCCTGTAAATGGATTGGGAATGATTAATTTCCAGAACAAACAAATATCAGAAAGATATGGGAAAACTAAAAATGTGGTACATACCGGGGGTGCATCTTGGGCTCTAGTGTATTTATGGCCAGCTGCTGCGGGTTCAATCGGGATCTGATAGGCCTCCTCAGTATATCGCCAACATGTGAGTGCAGTAGGCAGCTCTGGCCACCCAGTCCCCTGCCTCGCCTGGGAAGCCCTATAGTGATCCCGGTTTCGATCCTTCTTTCATGTTTTGCCACTTCCACTGGGTAGGTCGGGGATCGCGCTTCCCGGTCAGCTCGCTGAGGTCCAGGGGGTAGTGCCCCTTGGTGGGTCCGAGGGCAATGCCCTGGCAGGGTTGAGGGGCAGTGCCCCCGAAGCAAAAATACAAAATGCATTCGAAGTTGCTTGAGCCGCACATGCGGAAAACAGGGAAGGGCTTGTTTGGCTACTGCAATAAATGCAGGTGCAGGAGTGCAAGTGCGGGAGAAGCGCAGCATGTGCGGTGGTAATTGAGTCCGAAATTTTAGTCTTTTTTTCTCTTTAGGCTGAGTGTATCTCACTCTTGTTAGGTTTCTCTCTCTCTAAAAACCCTTTCCTCTCACTTCTCTCTACATTTCCCTACGCCAAATTGGATCAAAACGTTGATTTCTCAAGATCCATTAGAGTTCTACCATAGTTTCCTCATCAAAGTTGGTTAACTTCTCGAGGGCTTCGTTGTGTGCGGTGAAGATTGAGTTTCAACACCGTTGATTTTGGGGGTTTCATCTCATTTCTTCTTCAAAACTTGAGGTAGGGATTTTCTTAGAGTTATATATATGTTTTTGCAAGACCTATATGATTTTTGAAATCATCTTTCAATAGCTTTGAAAATTGGTTGTTGATTCAAGAAGTTGAGCGATTTTGAAAGTGGGTTTGTCTCTTGTTCTTTTAAAATGATCTTATGGGTTTTCATCTTCGTTGATTGAAGAAAAGATCATTTTGAAAAGTTTTCTTTCAAAAGATTTGAATTGTATAGTTTTGGTGAGAAAACCTAGAATTTGGAAAAAAAAATTAAGAGACTGAAAATCCATGAATGATATTGTTATATTTATTTTGTTTTTCAAAAGAAATGGATGTTTGGAAAATTTCTTATTTATATTTATATAAATGATGAATTTCAGGGAATATGAGAATTATTGTTCATTTTCGAAATTATTATTCAAAACGTTGAAATAGTCTTAAAATAACTAATTGTTGAGGATACTTGAGAAGAGGGAATTGTGTTATTCCTTGGATGATGAATTGAAATAAAAGTATTTATATTCATCTTGTGTTATTGGCATATCAATTCATTCGATTACATTAGACTTTGAAAGTTGATTTGAAAACTTGCATTGAGAAAAGAATGTTGAGAAACAAGTTTTCATGGAATGGTTTTGGGGTAAATACGTTGGTAAGTCTTGATAGGTGGTGAAAGACCGAAAACCCGTGCGGATAGGTGTCGAGCCTTTTGGTTAATACCGGTAAAAATGACAAATTGGTAGTACTTGTATAGTCTACTTGTAGACACCGACCTAGGGATTACCAGAGTCGTATTTACCGCTCTTGAAATGAATTGTTAAGTGTTGAAGAATTGAAATTGCATGACATCATTGAGCATAAGGGTTTTCAAAGATGAAGATGTGATTTTTTTTCAAAAGAGCATAGCATGGCATGTGCATTTCATCTCTTGAGACTTGTATAAGATGTATATACTTTGTTAAAGATTTCTTACTGGGCTTTATGCTCACCTTACAGGATTTTTGTGCAGGAAAAGATGTGGTGATGCCGCCTAACTAAAGGAAAGGAAATGTGTGTTGAGAGTACGTGTCACGCCCCAAACTCGCCCCTAAAAGTTTGGGCATGACCAATTCGGAAACGGGCATAAAGTTCGGTTGGCATAATACATGGGGCCTGAACGGAAGCAATTAACAACATAAACAGTATCCATTGAGCTATCACTAATATGCCAGGATCATAGACATTGCATCAGATAAGCGACCATACAGTGAACGTGCATGTGAGACAGTTATGCGCATACATATATACATATATATACAGACCCGGCCCCAAAGTTGGGCGTGTAGCAAAAGCATAGGTAGAAGAAGGTTATACACATTTTATGACATTAGACAGGAGACTTAGTGCACAAAGCTAAAAGCTTAGCAAAAACTCCACAAAAATGAAGGAGCTTCATCTAAGTGCTTGGACGCATCAAAGTTGACAAAAGAGAAGCGGACTTGTTGGACTAGGACTGACCTCCAGGGTGTTCACCTACAGAGACAGACAAAACACAGAGTGAGCAAGGCTCAGTGAATAATAGTACTTAAACAATTCAATGATTAAACTTGAATTATAGTGTATATAGGCGCAGAGGCTATGTGATTAAGCTTATTCTGTAAATATGTTCAGAATAGCCTCGAGACCAAACTTTATTCAGAGCGGCTACAAGCCCAGTAATATACAGAACGGCCTTAGGCCTAACAGATTTTACAGATTATCCTCTGGCCCGACAGATTTTACAGATTGGCCTCTGGCCCAGATACTTTCGGAGCAGAATACTTTCAGAGTTGTACAGACGTACACAGATTTCCATTCGTTCAAATAGGTTGGCATAATTAATTTGCGGATAACAGAATATTAATAATGATTATTACTGATAAGCAAAGGTACAACTACAGTACTATTACTCACTGTGCTGTAGTGGAGCGATATTTCCTCCTGGATTGTGACCTACACACATGCACAATTCACAAATTAGTTCCTTTTCCTTTTTAAATCATTTTTTGATTCGTTTCGCTTCAAATGAATTTACAAACATTTTAAAGGCATCAAATACAGATTTCAATAATATTAGAGGATCAAACACATAAAATGGAGCAGACAGGATTTTCCAGCATGGGCCGCACGTGCGGCTGTGAGCCTCGCACGTGCGGCGAAGGATCCCGCACGTGCGGCTGTGAGACCCCGCACATGCTTTTATTCCATTAGCTTCAGTCCCAAATCCCCTGTTTTCCACACGTGCGCTTGTGAGCCCCGCACGTGCGGCGATTCTGCCATGTTTTGTAGTCCGAACCAAGGCACAATTGCAACAAAGCCAATCTCTTCTAGAGGGGAAATATAGAGAAATTAATGAAATTTTAGGATCTAAAATCACCGAAAACATGGTTCATAAACTCAATTAGATCTTTAAAAACTTTAACTCATAAACACAATTTAAGCACTTTAAATTCCTACTATATAGTTCCCTAATATATATGTAATCGTCCAAACACATAATTGAGTTCTAACACATCTTCTCAATTCCAGTAGCTTCAGTCCCAAATCCCCTGTTTTCCACACGTGCGCCTATGAGCCCCGTACGTGCGACTGTGAGCCCCGCACGTGCGGCGATTCTGCCATGTTTTGCAGTCCGAACCAAGGCACAATTACAACAAAGCCAATCTCTTCTAGAGGGGAAATATAGAGAAATTAATGAAATTTTAGGATCTAAAATCACCGTAAACATGGTTCATAAACTCAATTAGATCTTTAAAAACTTTAACTCATAAACACAATTTAAGCACTTTAAATTCCTACTAGATAGTTCCCTAATATATTTGTAATCATCCAAACACATAATTGAGTTCAAACATGTAAGGATAAAAAAATGGAATGAAATTCTTCTCCATACAACTCAACTTAATTCCAAGATAACCCAATGATAAAAACATCTTCTCAATCCAACCATCAACACAAACACAACTCCAATACACACCCTAATTTGCATGAATATCAAAGAAAATCTTACTCATATTCAAGGAGGAATTAATTCAAGTAAGATACACATACCTTGAGCTTTAAACCCTACAATCCTTCTCAATTTCCCAATCTTCTTCCCTTTCTCTCTTCTCCTGCTCCTAGTTCTTTCTCTCAACGTCTCTACATTCTTTCATAAGATATTTTTGACTCATAAGATAGACTTGCCAAGTTAAAGTTTGAAGGAGTTCAAATAAGGGTTAACACAAAAGGACGAAATTTAATCATTTTAATCATTCCGAATCAGATTTTCACAAAAATGCATATTATAAACTAAAAATCATGCTGATCACATGTATAAAGTCAATTTCAGCTAATCAAGCTTCTAAGGCCTTCAATTTCTGATCTAAACATGTCAATTGTAACAGATTTTTCCCCTAGGTAACAGATATAGTTCCATAACCATATTTTTCACACAATTAAGTTTAAGCTCACACGGGATTCCACATTAGCTAGATAAATACACAATATAAGAGACAGAAAGTATACCAGAAAGCATATAGAGGATTGGTTATTACACTCTCCCCCCCTAAATAAGTTTGGTCCCTCAAACTTGTTTTACCTTAGGGTAGGAACAGATGCGGGTACTGGTATTGCATTTCCTTTTCTTTTTCCCAAGTAGCTTCGGTTCCGTAATGTTCCTGCCATTCGATATTCACCATCGAAATCTCTCGGTTCCGTAGTTGTTTCACTTGCCGATCCAGAATTCCAATTGGCTTTTCTTCATAGGTGAATTTGTCATCAAGTGTAATGATATGATAATCTATGATATGAGACGGATCCGGAAGCTAGCTACGGAGCATAGATATGTGGAGCACATTATGCACTTGACTCATACTTAGAGGAAGAGCAACTCGGTAAGCCACAGAACCTATTTTCTCCAAAATCTGGAATGGACCAATGTATCGAGGTGTCAACTTACCCCTCTTTCTGAATCTTAGGTGCCCCTTCATTGGAGTGACTTTCACAAAAACATGATTGCCTACCTCAAATTCCAAATCCCTCCATCGGTTATCCGCCTAACTTTTCTGTCTGCTTTGAGCAATTTTTAATCTTTCTCGTATAGTTTTAATCTTTTCAGTTGTCAACTGAACAATTTCGGGCCCTAACAATGACCTATCTCCAACTTCGGCCCAACACAAGGGGGAACGACATGGTCTTCCATACAGAGCCTTATAGGGCGCCATCCCAATACTCGAATGGTAGCTGTTATTATATGCGAACTCTACTAACGATAGATGAGTTTCCCAACTTTCCTGAAAATCCAAAACACACATTCGGAGCATATTCTCTAATGTCTGTATCATTCTCTCGGATTGTCCGTCTGTCTGAGGGTGGAAAGCTGTACTAAACTTTAATTATGTACCCATTGCTCCCTGTAGAATCTACCATAATCTAGATACAAACTTCGGATCCCTATATGATACTATTGAAACTGGAACACCATGGAGTCTCACAATTTCATTTACATAAATTACAGCAAGTTTATCCGCATTGTACTGAGTTTTCACAGGTAGAAAATGGGCTGACTTAATTAATCAGTCTACAATGTCCCATACAGAATTCATACCCGAGGAGTCCGTGGTAACCCCACAACAAAATCCATGGTCAAATGTTCCTATTTCCGTTCCGGGATTGGAAGGGGTTGCAATAACCCTGCCGGTCTTTGATGCTCTGCTTTTACTTGCTGACATTGTAAACATTTAGAGACGAAGTCGGCGATTTCTTTTTTCATACTTGGCCACCAAAAATTTTGTTTTAAATCTCGATACATCTTAGTACTCCCGGGATGCATTGAAAATCTCGAGGCATACGCTTCTTCCATCAATTTCTATTTAAGTTCTGACACGTTGGGAACACATATTCGGCTTTGAAATTTGAGCACTGAGTTTACCAAAGCGAACCCGGGTTTCGGTTTTGATTCTATCTCATCACAAATTTTCTTCAAGAAGTCATCTTCTATCTGCCGTTGTTTAATTTCATCAATCAATGCTGGTTGGACTATCATTGCCGTTACCATAACATTTTGTTCATGTGTCACAAGATCTACATTCATTCTTTCCAATTCAAATAATAACTCCTTTTGCCCCATAAACAAATTTGCCAAATTTCTTATACTTTTCCGACTAAGCGCGTCTGCAACCGTATTGGCTGTACCAGGATGGTAATGGATCTGAAAATCATAGTCTTTAATAAGTTCCAACCACCGTCGCTGTCGCATATTCAACTCCTTTTGAGTGAAAAGGTACTTGAGACTTTTCTGATCGGTATAGATTTCACAAGCAGTGCCATACAGATAATGTCGCCATATCTTCAAAGCAAAGACTATCGCGGCTAGCTCAAGGTCAGGCGTGGGATAATTCTTTTCATGGGGTTTAAGCTGACGTGAACCATAAGCGATAACCCTTCCATTTTGCATAAGCACGCAACCTAATCCCTTATGGGAAGCATCACTGTAGATCACAAATCCTTCAGTACCAAACGGTAAGGTAAGAACTGGAGCTGTAGTTAACTTCATTTTTAATTCCTGGAAGGCAGATTCCCGCTGTTCTGACCATTCAAATACAACTCCCTTTTGGGTCAGTTAAGTAAGAGGTACAGCGATTTTGGAGAAATTTTGAACAAACCTCCTGTAGTACCCAACTAATCCCATGAAACTACGCACCTCAGTCACATTGGTAGGAGTTGGCTAATTAACGATTGCCTCAATTTTGTGTGGATCAACAGAAATTCCTTCATTTGTTATCACATGCCCCAAAAATGCTGCTTCATGTAGCCAGAATTCACATTTCTTTAGCTTTGCACAAAATTTCTTTTCTCGGAGTGTTTGAAGAATTAAGCGAAGATGATTCTCATGAGCTTCTGCATTCTTCGAGTAAATGAGGATGTCATCGATGAATACTACAACAAACTTATCCAGATAGGACTTGAAGACATGATTCATCAAATCCAAAAACGCTGCTGGTGCGTTAGTAACTCCAAAGGGCATCACCAGAAATTCGTAATGACCGTATCGGGTTTGAAAAGCTGTCTTCTCCGCATCATCAGCTTTGACCTTCAGTTGGTGGTATCCGGACCGTAAATCAATTTTCGAAAAGACTTGTGCCCCTTGTAGCTGGTCAAATAAGTCATCGATCTGAGGTAATGGGTATTTATTCTTGATCGTTATGTTATTAAGTTCCCTGTAATCTATACATAGTCGGAGTGTTCCATCTTTCTTTTTCACAAATAGAACTGGTGCACCCCATGGGGAGACACTCGGGTGAATGAATCCCCTATCAAGTAAATCTTGCAACTGAACCTTTAATTCCTTCATTTCAACCAGCGACATTCTATACGGAGTTTTAGAAATGGGTTGAGTTCCCGGCACTACTTCAATTGTAAACTCAATTTCACGGTCTACTAACTCCCCCAGTAATTCTTCCCGAAAAACATCCAGAAATTCACAGACAACTGGAATCTTATCGGTACTCCCATGTATCGCTTGCCCCTCCAAAACATTGCATAAATAACCCTGACACCCTTTCTGAATTAATTTACAGGCCTTCATTGCAGAAATCAAATAAGGTGGAGAAATCACTCCATGTCCCTGGAAGGTAAATTCTGATTGTCTCGGAGGGTGGAAATTGAGTTGCTTAGTCAAACAGTCAATAGTCACATGGTATTCACTCAACCAGTCCATGCCCAGAATAATATCAAAGTGAGTCATATCAAGAGGCAATAAGTTGGCATAGACCCGGATATCCCCAATTAGGAGTTCACAAGCAAAATATACAGAGGTACAGACCATAGAATCCCCCAAAGGTGAGGACACACATAGCACATAAGATAATACTTCCTCAGATTTATCTAAATTTTGGGCAAATAGTTTTGACACAAAGGAATGGGTAGAACCAGAATCAAACAATACATGAGCAGAATGACCGTGGACAATAAATGTACCTGACAGCACTGTTGCAGCATTTTGCACATCTCCTGGAACCAATGCAAACACCCTGCCTTGTCTTGCGGTGTCTTTATTGTTAATCGGCTTTGCGACTGACTTGGTGTTGGAAGCTGGTGTAGATCCTGCTGAGCTTGTAGCAGTCCTATTCCCATTTTGTTGATTCCTTTGAGGACAATCCTTTACCAGATGACCCGTTTTGCCACACCTAAAACATGCTCCAGACAACCGATAGCAAGTCCCACGGTGCTTCTTTCCACATTCTAAACAAACAGGAGTTGAATCCGGAGTAAGGGTGGAAGTACTAGAAGTCCCTGATTTTTGTTTCTTGTTTGGTGGAGTGGCTGACCCCTTTGATAATTGAGTGTTCTGCCTCTTTCCTTTCTACTCGGAAATCCGGTTCTGAGCAGCAATGTTTCCCTCTGCTATAACAGCCCTCTCCAATACATCAACATAGGTGGGTAACTTCAGCATATTAACTCGGTCAAGGATGGCATTCCATAATCTCCTTTCAAATTTCTGTGCCTTCTTATAATCCGTATCCACCATATGAGGCGCCAACCAGGCTAGTTCTGCAAATTGAGCTTCATACTCTGCAACGGTCTTGTTTCCTTGTCTGAGAGTTTCAAATTCTGTCACCTTCTTGTCTCGCATACTTTGGGGAAAGTACTTGTCATAAAAAGTTCCAAAAATCTGTCCCACATTAATTCTTGGTGTACAGTTCTCGTAAGCATCCACCACCTTCGTGCTTCATCTTCAAGAGTGAAGGTAGCAAGTTGTACTTTTTGGGTTTTGGTACAAGGAAAAACTTCGAACAGCTTTTCTATCCCCAACACCCACGCTTCAGCTTTCATTGGTTCTATTCCCCCTTTGAATGATGGCGGCTTCATCTTTTTAAATTCCCTCGTGAGTGTAATAGTCTGGTCCTCAGCATGGAAATCTTGTGCCACAGGTGGAGGTACCGGTGGCGGTGGTGGTTGTGGTTGTTGCTGTTGCTTCCATAAAGTCTCCGCCATTTCGATAATCATTCTTTCTATTCTGTCTAACCGTGCAGAAGTGGCATCTTTCGGGTCTTCCGTTCTTGTTCTCACCATATTCTACATAATAACCAATTACAATAGACACAAAAGATATACAATGGACATGGATCATAATCATTGGAGTTAGCAGATAGTGCATATACAATTAACGTTGCCATCAATCTTTTTATATGCTTTCAGAATGTTGTGCATGATGCCTAAGTCTTTTCTAGACATCCTAAAGCTCAATAGATTCGTGTGTGAGATAGCAACTCGTGCTCTGATACCACTTGTCACGCCCTAAGCTCGCCCCTAAAAGTTTGGGCATGACCAATTCGGAAACGGGCATAAAGTTCGGTTGGCATAATATATGGGGCCTGAACGGAAGCAATTAATAACATATACAATATCCATTGAGCTATCATTAATATGCCAGGATCATAGACATTGCATCAAATAAGCAACCACACAGTGAACGTGCATGTGAGATAGTTATGCGCATATATATATACATATATATACAGACCCGCCCCCAAAGTTGGGCGTGTAGCAAAAGCATAAGTAGAAGAAGGTTATACACATTTTATGACATTAGACAGGAGACTTAGTGCACAAAGCTAAAAGCTTAGCAAAAACTCCACAAAAATGAAGGAGCTTCATCTAAGTGCTTAGACGCATCAAAGTTCACAAAAGAGAAGCGGACTTGTTGGACTAGAACTGACCTCCAGGGTGTTCACCTACAGAGACAGACACAACACAGAGTGAGCAAGGCTCAGTGAATAATAGTACTTAAACAATTCAATGATTAAACTTGAATTATAGTGTATATAGGTGCAGAGGCTGTGTGATTAAGCTTATTCTGTAAATATGTTCAGAACGGCCTCGAGCCCAAACTTTATTCAGAGCGGCTACAAGCCCAGTAATATACAGAACGACCTTAGGCCTAACAGATTTTACAGATTGGCCTTAGGCCCGACAGATTTTACAGATTGGCCTCTGGCCCCACAAATTTTACAAATTGGCCTCTGGCCCAGATACTTTCAAAGCAGAATACTTTCAGAGTTGTACAGACGTACACAGATTTCCATTCGTTCAAATAGGTTGGCACAATTAATTTGTGGATAACAGAACGTTAATAATGATTATTACCGATAAGAAAAGGTACAACTACAGTATTATTACTCACTGTGTTGTAGTGGAGCGATAGTTCCTCCTGGATTGTGACCTACACACATGCACAATTCACAAATTAGTTCCTTTTCCTTTTTAAATCATTTTTTGATTCGTTTTGCTTCAAATGAATTCACAAACATTTTAAAGGCATCAAATACATATTTCAATACTATTAGAGGGTCAAACACGTAAAACGGAGCAGACAGGATTTTCCAGCATGGGTCGCACGTGCGGCTGTGAGACCCCGTACGTGCTTTTATTCCAGTAGCTTCAGTCCCAAATCCCCTGTTTTCCACACGTGCGCCTATGAGCCCCGTACGTGCGGCTGTGAGCCCCGCACGTGCGGCGATTCTGCCATGTTTTGCAGTCCGAACCAAGGCACAATTACAACAAAGCCAATCTCTTCTAGAGGGGAAATATAGAGAAATTAATGAAATTTTAGGATCTAAAATCACCGTAAACATGGTTCATAAACTCAATTCGATCTTTAAAAACTTTAACTCATAAACACAATTTAAGCACTTTAAATTCCTACTATATAGTTCCCTAATATATATGTAATCATCCAAACACATAATTGAGTTCAAACATGTAAGGATAAAAAAATGGAATGAAATTCTTCTCCATACAACTCAACTTAATTCCAAGATAACCCAATGATAAAAACATCTTCTCAATCCAACCATCAACACAAACACAACTCCAATACACACCCTAATTTGCATGAATATCAAAGAAAATCTTACTCATATTCAAGGAGGAATTAATTCAAGTAAGATACACATACCTTGAGCTTTAAACCCTACAATCCTTCTCAATTTCCCAATCTTCTTCCCTTTCTCTCTTCTCCTGCTCCTAGTTCTTTCTCTCAACGTCTCTACATTCTCTCATAAGATATTTTTGACTCATAAGATAGACTTGCCAAGTTAAAGTTTGAAGGAGTTCAAATAAGGGTTAACACAAAAGGACGAAATTTAATCATTTTAATCATTCCGAATCAGATTTTCACAAAAATGCATATTATAAACTAAAAATCATGCTGATCACATGTATAAAGTCAATTTCAGCTAATCAAGCTTCTAAGGCCTTCAATTTCTGATCTAAACATCTCAATTGTAACAGATTTTTCCCCTAGGTAACAGATATAGTTCCATAACCATATTTTTCACACAATTAAGTTTAAGCTCACACGGGATTCCACATTAGCCAGATAAATACACAATATAAGAGACATAAAGTATACCAGAAAGCATATAGAGGGTCGAGTTATTACAATACGAGACTCTCATTTTGCTGTGACTCTGTGTGTAAGCCAAGGGTTGTATGTGTGTGGGTTCGAACAACCGTTTTGTGTAACCAGGCTCAAGCCTTGGAAACTTGTAAACCCTTGGGGGTATTTATTTGTTTATTTACTTGTTGTCAGATTAATGTATTGTTGCATGAAGAACTATTGTATCATGTAATGTAAGTTTGGAGATTTATATTCGGTTTTCCTTGAAAGATCCATGATTGTTATATTATCAGTTAGGCTAGAAATTTGGAGCGTTACAAGCCCCTCTGCCACGAGCTCTGCTCACCCGAGTCGCTCTGCGCCTCACTCTTGCGACATGAGCTCTCACTCCCTCACCCCCGCGAACACTGGTCAGAGGCGGCATCAAGTGTGTCTGGATAAAGGATGCATAGTCGCCCTCTACACGGAAATACTTTGGCTCCAAGCCTACCATGAACTGGATCACCTTTTCGGCAGATAGCTTGTCTGTCGCTCTCATGGACACTGGTAGTGCCATCGATATAAACAGAGAAAGCAGGCCCATGGTCTGGCGCACGAAGCGCTCGCCTAGGAACCAAGCTCGACAAATTGGGCCCTCAAGTAGAATATGATAACGAGAAATGCCCCAAGCCACATGGTACTGGGCTCAAAGCTCTGTCAGTATCGTGGCCTAGGGCTGCCATGTGATCTGAAATGGAAAGTGAACAGGTTATTAGTCGCTGTCAGTTGCTAATCTATGAATCAAAACAGCTGTAAAGTAAAAATGACTATGTTTTGAGTTACCTCGTGCGCCGCTACCGTGTCGAAGTACTAGCGAAAAAACATGAAGGGCTCGCGAGTCCTACGGCAAAGCTGGCCATCGTATACTCGAGAAAAGGGCACTGTCAATGGAATCTCATCTACAGGCTCTGGGGCAAGAGTCAAGAAATATGCATACACCCATAACTGCAGAAAGTGCAAAGCAGAAAGCTTACAGTATGAACAGATGCAGAAAGTGCAAAGCAGAAAGCACATGTGTTGAACTGATGTAAAGCAAGAAATACTGAGCAGAAGATGTAAAGTGTAAAGAAGGGACTGAGATGTGTACCTCCCAGGCTCGCCAGTAGCCTTCGACCAAGTTTCCTCTCAGACGAGAGGAAGAGCTCATATATCCGTATAATGTGGTAAGGCCGGTTCCACCCCAATCATAAAAGTGAACTCGATGAAAAGTCACCAAGGCACTCAGCAAATACAGGCCTACGATGTTCCACATGTTTGAAAACAGGGTGGTACTGAAGATGAACATGAGGAAGCCCTTGGCATACTGCTCTATCTCCTCTATCATCTCGGGCTCAGTCCCCCTATACTACTCCTTGAACCAAGTATATCGCACCATGCCTGCCCGGTATATCGATGGATGTGTCCCAAGCAACTCGAGCCAGGCTGCCTCCCACCCCTCCATATTTGGGTCAAGAGGGATCGGATCACCTCCTACGCTTAAGCCGGTGATCATGCTAAAGTCATAAGAAGTCATCGTCATCTCCTCTGTGGTGGAAAAGTGAAAGGAGTTGGTGATGTCCCACCATCTCTCCACCAGTGCTCCTAAGAGAGGACGACTCGCGGTAACCTAAGTCAAGCTGGAGCAGAAGAGGCCGAAGCTTGCCTCGTCAAAAATGTCACGAACTCCAGCTGGGAGGTCGTTATACTAATCTCGAGCAGTCGTCGCACCCTAGCCCCTGAAGGCGCAAGACTCACCCTATGGCAGTGCATGAGATGTAATCAGATCACGGCAGTGCATGAGATGCAATCAGATCACGGCAGTGTAAGAGACACAATCAGATGAAAGCAATGCAAGAAATGCAAACAATCAAGGGCAGAAATGCATAGAAATAGAGTTTGTACCTCAATGGCAATGGCAAATAAATGAGACTCTGGCTCCCTTAACAGGAGGTCCTCTAGCACGTCGTTAGCGAAATCAGTAAAACATCTAATGCCTTCGATAGTAGGTAATATGTGTGTCTGAGGATGATACCTCGCTAGATCAAAAGGTCGTACACTCAGCGGTAACGGCTCTGGCTCGGCCTCGAAGTTTGCCTCGACGACTATTGAGGAAAGCTCGAGAGAAGCCCCATCATGAGGAACCTCATCCGCCATCTAAAAATAGGTGCGAGATGGGTGAAAAGTGACGAAAAAGAGAAACTTGGAAAAAGTCAACCCTAAGAAAGAGAAAATGAAGGAAAAAGTCAAAGCCAGAAAAAGTGCACAGAACTCGAAAGAAGCTCGAGGGGAATGAACCTAGAATGGTGGAAATGAGGAAAGAAGCGTTAAAATCAAATTCTAATCAGTTCAAAACGAAGAGAACTAGAAGGATTTAGTGAATAAAGTTTGTGTGGGGCATTGGGAAACGCGTAAAAGGCTCAGATCTAGAGAGGGAAAGCACCTAGAGAGAAAAATAGACTTTTTTTGGTCAAGAGGGTAAGAGGAAATAATCCATAGTGGCTTGTATTTAAAGGCCCATGCTTGAAAAGTCATTTTTGCTCCGAACTGCCATCGATCGCCAGGAAGGCACCATCGATGGCTAGCAAGGCACACCAATGGCCAACGGCCCTCTTTTGTGATCGGCGGGTTTCCAAGGGTCTCCCCTGTGCCCCTGGTTCTGTTTTGTGTCCTTGGAGTTCAAAATTGAAGGGATTGTTCATTATTGAGTTCAGAATGCCTCTATGGAAGCTTAGAACTGCATTTCTAGTGCGCGATGTTCGTCACTCATTAACATAAGCAAGGTGTATCCTTTTTAACATATTGCAACTTTTCTGAGAGGTAAATCGAAAGTTGTTCTTGAATTGGTTTTGACGCATATGCTTTTGTTGTTGCATAGAATATGTATTTTTTTTGTTATTGCATGGAACGTGCATTCCATTTATACTGTCGCATAGAACATGCTCTTACTTTAGCTATATAGAATGTGCTTCTGCTCTTGCATTATGCATAGAACATGCTTATTGTTTTCACTCTTGAATCATGCATGGAATATATGCATTTGCCTTTGAATCATGCATAGAATATGTTGTCGTTACCAATCATGCATAGGATATGGTCTCATAGAATATGCATTTTCTATTCGTTACACATGCATAGAATATGCGTTTCTCCATTACTGCATGGAATATGCACTTCTCTATTGTTTCATAGAATATGCTTTCATTCTTGTTTCATGCATAGATCTCAAATTGTTTGGTTCGCATAGAACATGCCATTATATCTCAGTTGTTGTCTTGCATAGAATATGCGTTTCCTATTTGTTACACATGTATAGAATATGTGCTTCTTCATTATTGCATGGAATATGCACTTCTCTATTGTTGCATAGAATAAGCTTTCATTCTTGTTTCATGCATAGAAAATGCACTGTCGTTACATAGCACGCTTTTGTACACAAACACGATATTGTATGTACAGTTCATTAAGCGGAGCTAGCACAGACAAACGATATTGTATGTACAGTCCATTCAGAGGAGTTCAGGTAAAATCATTTGTGCCCTTCGAATCATATGCTTTTACTTTTCTTTCTCTCGCGTGCAACACATTAAGATAAAACCCTTCAATTATCGTCCTTCGGTTAAAAACATTTGAGTGCGCCCTGATGTTCATACCACCCTTTGGTTACCGTCCTTCGATTAAAAACATTTGAGTGCGCCCTGATGTTCATACCACCCTTCGGTTACTGTCCTTCGGTTAAAAATATTTGAGTGCATCCTGATGTTCATACCACCCTTCAGTTACCGTCCTTCGATTAAAAACATTTGAGTGCGTCCTGATGTTCATACCACCCTTTGGTTACCGTCCTTCGGTTAAAAACATTTCAGTGTGTCCTGATGTTCATACCACCCTTCGGTTACCATCCTATGGTTAAAAACATTTGAGTGTGTCCTGATGTTCATACCACCCTTCGATTACCGTCCTTCAGTTAAAAACATTTCAGTGTGTCCTGATGTTCATACCACCCTTCGGTTACCGTCCTTCGATTAAAAACATTTGAGTGCATCTTGATGTTCATACCACCCTTCGGTTACCGTCCTTCGGTTAAAAACATTTGAGTGCGTCATGATGTTCATACCACCCTTCGGTTACCGCCCTTCAGTTAAAAACATTCGGGTGCGTCCCGGTGTTCACACCATCCTCGTTTTCTTCCGCGTGCAACGCGTTAGGATCTTGTTTGACATCTCGGGTATGCCGATGATTTTGTTGCTCTTCGCCTTTCCTGCGCGTCGCGTAGTTAAGCTTGCATAATTTTCTTATATCCTTTCTGCATGAAATGTGGTTTGGCTCGTAATTCCCACGCGTGGCGTGTTGTTTACTCCTTCTTATGATTGAGATTGTTGTGCCCTATTTTGGTCTGTTTAAAGGTGGCATTTTCATTGCATTGCATTGGCATTTAAATGTTTCATTACACAGTCTCATTGCATGATCATAAGTTATGTTCTTGCATCATGCATATCATTTACATCTTGCCCCAGAACTAGGCTGGTTTGATTCCTTGCAAAGGGATACGTAGGCAGCCTACGAGCGTAACCATTTGTTTCCTATCTTTATTGTTTGTCCAAGTCTTACGGCCTTGTCAAAATGGGTCGTCTCCAGGCTTTGACATTCACTCGCGTCATTACATGATTCCAACTTTTTCCAAAGAGGGGCAATTGTAGACACCCTATTTTTGACAGCTCTTTAAGACTTAGATGTTCTTGCAGGTA
This sequence comes from Camellia sinensis, assembly GCF_055761805.1. Taxonomy (NCBI): domain Eukaryota; kingdom Viridiplantae; phylum Streptophyta; class Magnoliopsida; order Ericales; family Theaceae; genus Camellia; species Camellia sinensis. The sequence continues at coordinate 94,693,547 of NC_138965.1, forward strand.
CATCCGATAATGAGTCTAATTGCTCATCAAGCGCTCAAAGTCCTCAGCAGAATGCCACAAGTTTGAGTTTTCCAAACCCTGCATCCTTTTTGTCTCCTTTTTGGACCATGTCTTGGCCTCTCTCTCCTACAGTCTTTGGTGGTCTGCCAGCCATCTATGAGGGCTGCCGGCCTGCCAGCCATCACTGATGGACGACCGGCCACCAGTTTTTCCTGCAGATATTTTGTGATATTTTTGTGCTAGTTGTTTGCACAGATTCATGCATCTTCCTACACGTGTGTGGCTAGATCTTTGTGAGGGAAATTTGTGTTTTCTATATATAGGACCCCTCTCTCTCATGTGTGGAGGTTAGAAAAATTTGAGAAATTTTTTTTTCTCTCTCTCTAGATTTCTCTCTCTCTCTCTCTCTCTCTCTCTCTCTTGCAAAATTATGTGTATTTTCCTAGTTTCTCTACACTTTTGCCTACTTCTCCTAAACCAAATCCTCTCACCTTTGAGCTGAGGTTCCTTGGGGCCTTCTTGGAGCTCTTGAAGGTGGTTTTGGCTTGAACTTGTGCCTAAAAGTGTTCTTTGCTTCAAAAGGTAGAATACTAGTCTTGTTATCTTGTTTTCAATACTTGTTTTTCTATCTTTTTCAATTGCTTTTGGGGTTGGTTTTGAACTGTAAAAAAGCTCTGTTTTATGGCTTAAAAATGGTAGTTTGAGCCTTTTTGTAGTTAGGGGGTGGTTCACCCTTCTTGTTTCTTAGTTTGTAAAGCTTTTGTGCCTTTATTCATCACTTTCAAACCAACTTTTTTGGGCCTTTTAATCATTGAATTTCAGAGGTTTTCAGTGGTAAAAAAAACTTATTTTGAAGTCCAAAATTAGAGGGGTTAGCCTCCCCTCATTATGTCTTGTTTGCATGCTTAGTTAGCTTCACATGTTAGCATGTTTTAGCCTCTGAAATGGCCTACTTTAGCTCTGTTTTAGGCTGTTTGGTTCATTTGAGCTTTGTTTTGCATGGTTGTAGTGTTAATTCCTTTACTAGCTTAGTGTTTTAAGGCTTTAACTATCATTGGTTTGAGTTGGTTGCATGTTTTAGTGCTTTTAGTACTCATTTTCAGCACCTAATCATATCTGCAACCTCCTCCCTTTCTTGATTTTATTTTTGTTTGAAAGTGGTTTAAACCATTTGCTTGTTTAAAGCATGAAATTGAGATGTTAGTGATTAATGGTTTAATCCCTTTGGGGTTCATTACCAACGACATGAGGTCTCTTTCATGCCTAAAACAACCTCTGGTTTGAGCTTTGTTTCTATTTAGAGGACACTCACCAATGGACTGAGTGATTAAGGAATGTCTTGGTAATTAAAATGTGTAAATAAAATTGACAAGTAAAAGTGACAAGATAAGCATGTCTTTGTGTTACATTGCATGTGTTCAAACCGGATGTTAGTTTGAACAGAAGGAAAATAGAGCATTTCATACTCAAAAGTGATGAAATGTGCCATTTTCCTTGGTCTCCATTGCCCATGATCATGCATGATAGGGTGGTGGTCATTCGAGTCTTATTTGTGCATTTATCGAAATTGTACAACTTGGATCTTTGGCCATCATGCAATGAAATTGCTTGATTAGTGGTTTTGGATCCAAGTGTGTCACTCCTTTGAGATTTTGAGATGATAAAAAGGGATATAGTACAAACAAATCCTTGGGGAAAAAACCCCCCCATTTTGCTCTATTTGTGCTCTGTTATAGTATGGTGATCCAATGCACCAGTGGCCGACAATGCACCACCAGTGGCCGGCAGTGCATCATTTCTAGCCAGCAGTACATCTTTTTGGCCGGCAGAGGGCCGACAGGTCATTGATGTAAACCTCAGCAAAGATTTGGTAAGGTGGAGCAGAAAGGTTCTAGAAATGTTTAACCCTGCAAACAGAGACTTTCAAGAGCAAAACGGAGGTCTTTTCGGGGCGAAAACCGAGCATGTGCATCCTCTACTTCCTGAGGCAGAGCAGTGGCAACATAGTTTATTGTCTTACATGTTTACCTTGTGTGCATTTGTTTTGTAAATTAATTAATTAGTTTATTAGTTAGTTAAAGTGTTGTAATAATTAGTAATTAGCTTAGCTAGTTATTCATTTGATTTGTAATAATTAGTCTAATTAGCTTAATTAGATTAGCTTAGCTCTTATTCATTCGGACCCTCTTTCGCGAGGGCATAATGCTGTAATAAGTGTGCGTACATGTGTGTATGTCTTCCAACCTCACGTCTTTCTCCCTTTTATTGAATCACTTTTGATGGTTTGATTAGGGATCATATTTCAATTAGCATATCGCATGCTTGCATCCATTCATTCGTATTGCTTGCACCGAGGCTCGGCACATCATTCAAACTGCATTGTTGTTTCAAAATAATTCCTTGAGTGTGTTTAACCACATGTTATCAAATTGTTTCAAATGCCATATTAGAAGCCGAGCCTATTAATTGCATATTGCATGTGTTACATTAGACATCTTGTATAGTTAGAATCATGCATCTTTCTAACTAGTTTCTACTTTAGCTTGGAGTACTAGGTGAGTTTTTACGCTTTAGCATACTTGTATAAGTGTGATTGTTGCCGTGATTAGCATGCTTGCAATGAGGCTATGTGCTTAAATGATTAACTGCATGAATGCCTGTGGACGAAGGCTTGTTGTTTGAATTGGAACGATTCGAAAAACGTGCATTTTAAGCCCACTTTGTTGAGTGGCAAATCATGTTTTAAGCCCACTATGTTTGGTGGAAAAACCGTAACTTTAAGCCCACTTGAGGTGGCAAATTCAAACCATTTTCGAAAAACAAACATGAGTTAACTTATTCCAAATTGAGCAAACTAGTCTATACTTGCTTGTGTGCGTCACATAGTAAAGCTAGTTTAATAACCAAAATAAGAATGCATAATGTTTATAAAACATCATATCATGATTAGTAGAGGCCAATCTTCGATCGAGCGAGCAGGGGGTGCTCAATTCATGACCTTCCCCCTTCGTACCTAAGTTCCCGAGTCAAGGCAACTTTGGTGATGACGGACACGTCACCTTCGACATGAGTTAGGGTTTCCTAAATTTCCCCAAAACAAGAAATATTTAGGTGGCGACTCTGTATCTGGCAAAGCAGTCCAATTTTGGCACTTTTTGATTCAAAATCAATTTTCCAAAACGATTTGTCGGATTTGGACTCTTTGGTGATTATCAGTTTCACATTGCAGTTATGAGATTAGATTCAGAACCACAAGAGTCCGAACTATGAGGCCTTTCTTTCCAAACCTTCCGAAAGGCGGGGCGCGGAAAAAGGCGAGTCCACAGTTACATTACCAAAAAAAAAAAAAAAAACCTCAATTAGTTGACTGTTAAGTCCACTAACAAATTTTGCTTATGTCATCATTTAAATTTCTTACAATTCCATATTTACCCTTGTCAAATTCTTCTCACTAACACAATATTTATATGTCTTACAATCATTTCTTTAAACAGTTGATATGCACAGACATGCCATCACCAAAACCACCTTTATAGTGTAACCCAAAAAGAAGATACCACTTATAGAGCACTTCCCACACCAATAGCGGACAACAACCACTCAATATCATACACTCCTAAACAATGAAACAAACATTTCTAAACTTCTATTGCCCCAGCACTTCCGTCTCATAGCCAATTTTACATGTCTTTCCCCAAATGCCACTATAGCACTCCACAAAAGCCACCACAGCCAACATTCATGCCAATCATTCCCATGAATGTCGAATAGTTGTACCTTACCCCACCCACATAGTTCCTACCTAGCCACTTCTTACTTCTAATCACTACCTTCAGACTTTTCTCTCTCAGTCTACTACCTTTCATCCCTCACTCACTTGAAATTGGGATACAAAAATTAATAATAATTTGAAATGGTCATTTAGTCATTTGATCAAACAGTTGATATGCACATGCCTCCTCCACATCCTATTGCAATCGTCATAACTCGCCACTATTATACCACCAATCTTAATCATTTCCACCTTTGTATTCACCCATCAACTAACAAATCATAATTTTTGCGACAAAGAGAAAGGGGTAGAATATATATCTATATAATAAGGCAAGAAGGTTTTTGAAAATGTATAAAATGTATGAGAGATACAATTGATTTTAATGGTCAAGATGAATCCTAAGTACATATACATTTAAATCAATGGTCTATATACATTTAGTTCCCGCCCGTTTGAGAAATACTAAAAAACGAAAAAATGAGCAGTGGAAGTCGAGTGTTCTGTAAATCCTTCTTGGTACCTTCACTCGCTTCGACTGAACTCATTCAATTCAAGTTTTTCAGAGCTCGAACTTCCTCATCCAACCCTTCTAGGGTTTTTCGAATGGCCACCGAGCCTCCTTCTTCATCCTCATCATCACCACCACACTCTGCTTCAGCTTCCTCTAATGGCGATTCATCCTCGGTCCCCACTTCTTCTGCCATCGATTCTCTCTCTCTCTGTCACCGTCTCAAGGTATTTTTGTATATATGTATGATTCATTTGAGTGTTGATTGTTTTGGACTCGAATATCATTGCCTAAATTTATGATTTTGTTTTTTGGGTTTGGGGGTTTTTTGGGGTTTGATCAGACGATGAAGAGAACGGGATGGGTGCAAAGGGATGTTGAGAATCCAGAGTCCATAGCCGATCATATGTATCGAATGGGGTTGATGGCTCTCATTGTTTCTGACATTCCTAGAGTCGATCTAGACAAGTTAGGGTTTCTGTTACTTTTAGTTTTTTTGTGTTCCATCTGCGTTATTTGTTACTGTTGCATTTTCTAAAGATTTTAACATTTTTTGCTTTTTTCCCCCCCCAAATGTCAGGTGTATAAAAATGGCAATTGTCTATGATATTGCAGAAGGTAATAGCTTTGCATTTAAATTTTTATTTATCTATTAGGTTCTCATATGTATCCTTTGGCTGATAAAGTATGCTTGATAAAAGAAAAAGGGTTAATTACACTTTTATCTCCTTCACTATCACCATTTTTTTTAGTTTGTTCGTAAACTATAATGATTTGAGCTCATGTAGTCCAATTGAAGATGATTGTAAAAATTAGTAATGGTAAAATTCTAACCTCATGAGAAAAAAGTCATTTCTACATTTTAAATAATCTAAACCAAACCAAACATCCATCTTCTTACTTACATTATATTGGACAATCTACTCCCTGCAACCAAACAACCATCTTCTTTCCCACCCCCCTCCCCCACTATTTTTCTCTCCTGCTCTCCTCCCTCACCTGATAACCTCCCCTACCACCACTATTGAACCCCTGCCCATAACCCATCATCGAATAGGAAGACACTTTTTTTTCTCCGAGCAAATTTCTTTGCACTTTCAACATTTTTTACTTTAACAACCAATTAAATTAATGGTAAAATTCTGTTGTATGTGTATTTTTTATTTTTATTTATTTATTTATTTTTGTTCTAATTCTCAACCTTAGAACTTTCTTTTGTTCTAATTTATTTATTTAATTCCGATCGTACGAACTTTACTCTCTCGAATTGGATGTACTTACATTTGTTATATATTATTGCTGCGTGGTTTACCTTATGGATTACCTACTGGATCTGTTTGAATGATTTTGATCGATTTTGGTGTTTAACTGACTACCTTTGATTGAGTCCCGTATGAATAGGATTTGTTTAACGGTGGTCTATGATAAAAAATTTAAAACAAATTTTTCTTTTTTTTTTTGATTGACTATTTTCCGTCTGTTGCAATTCGGGTTTGAACTATGTATAATATTTTGTTTTGCCTCTAATTTGGAGATATTATCTGCTTAATTTTATGGTTTCTTTGTGTATGTGGACTATGTATGTATGTATTTAATTCATTTGTGAGGATGTGGAGGATTGCAAGGCAAAAACTTGGAGCTTGAGGATTTCCTGTTCCAGTAGGTCTTTCAATCGTATGTTTTGATTTTGAAAAAGGAAGATTTTTTTGCATCTAATAGATAGTATTTGATTTCAAATTTTAGAACAATCCTTGCAGAGGATACAACAGCCTGCAGTATCCGCGTTAAGATGTTATTCATCTGCTACCAAAGAGGTAGTTGTGGATTATGTTCATTGTGTTGTTGTTCAATTTTTTCATTTTTCTTTCATGCTTATTTGGTTGTTTAGATATGTTAGAATTAATTTTATTTCATGAGCTGATTTTTCCTATTTTGAAAATCATGAAAACATCAATTAGGTTATTGAAAACTTAACTTCTCACTTTATTTTTTATTTTTTAAATTTATTTATTTATTTAGTTATTTATTTATTGTCATATACCATGACCTGATTCTAACATATCCCTTTTTGGTAATGTTTATTGAGATGTTGGTAATGTTTATTTATTGAGATGTTGGTAATTTTTTTTTTTCCAGTTAAATTCTCAACCTTAAAACTTTCTTTGTTTTTTTGATTCTGTTGTATGTGTATTTTTTATTTTTATTTATTTTTTTATTTTTGTTCTAATTCTCAATCTTAGAACTTTCTTTTGTTCTAATTTATTTATTTAATTCCGATCGTACGAACTTTACTCTCTCGAATTGGATGTACTTACATTTGTTATATATTATTGCTGTGTGGTTTACTTTATGGATTACCTACTGGATCTGCTTGAATGATTTTGATCGATTTTGGTGTTTAACTGAGTATCTTTGATTGAGTCCTGTATGAATAGGATTGCTTTAACGGTGGTCTATAATAAAAAATTTAAAACAATTTTTTTTTATTGACTATTTTCCGTCTGTTGCAATTCGGGTTTGAACTATGTATAATATTTTGTTTTGCCTCTGATTTGGAGATATTATCTGCTTAATTTTGTAATTTCTTTGTGTATGTGGACTACGTATGTATGTATTTAGTTCATTTGTGAGGATGTGGAGGATTGCAAGGCAAAAACTTGGGGCTGGAGGATTTCCTGTTCCGGTAGGTCTTTCAATCGTATGTTTTGATTTTGAAAAAGGAAGATTTTTTTGCATCTAATGGATAGTATTTAATTTCAGATTTTAGAACAATCCTTGCAGAGGATACAGCAGCCTGCAGTATCCGCGTTAAGATGTTATTCATCTTCTACCAAAGAGGTAGTTGTGGATTATGTTCATTGTGTTGTTCAATTTTTTCGTTTTTCTTTCATGCTTATTTGGTTGTTTAGATATGTTAGAATTAATTTTATTTCATGAGCTGATTTTTCCTATTTTGAAAATCATGAAAACATCAATTAGGTTATTGAAAACTTAACTTCTCACTTTATTTTTTAAATTTATTTATTTAGTTATTTATTTATTGTCAAATACCATGACCTGATTCTAACATATCCCTTTTTGGTAATGTTTATTGAGATGTTGGTAATGTTTTTTTTTTTTTTTTTCCAGTTAAATTCTCAACCTTAGAACTTTCTTTGTTTTTTTAATTCTGTTGTATGTGTATATTTTTTTTTTTTTTTGGTTCTAATTCTCAACCTTAGAACTTTCTTTTGTTCTAATTTATTTATTTAATTCCGATCATACGAACTTTACTCTCTCGAATTGGATGTACTTACATTTGTTATATATTATTGCTACGTGGTTTACTTTATGGATTACCTACTGGATCTGTTTGAATGATTTTGATCGATTTTGGTGTCTAACTGACTATCTTTGATTGAGTCCCGTATGAATAGGATTCCTTTAACGGTGGTCTATGATAAAAAATTTAAAACAATTTGTTTTTTAATTGACTATTTTCCGTCTGTTGCAATTCGGGTTTGAACTATGTATAATATTTTGTTTTGCCTCTGATTTGGAGATATTATCTGCTTAATTCTATGATTTCTTTGTGTATGTGGACTATGTATGTATGTATTTAGTTTATTTGTGAGGATGTGGAGGACTGCAAGGCAAAAACTTGGAGCTGGAGGATTTCCTGTTCCGGTAGGTCTTTCAATTGTATGTTTTGATTTTGAAAAAGGAAGATTTTTTTGCATCTAATAGATAGCATTTAATTTCAGATTTTAGAACAATCCTTGCAGAGAATACAGCAGCCCGCAGTATCCGCGTTGAGATGTTATTCATCTGCTACCAAAGAGGTAGTTGTGGATTATGTTCATTGTGTTGTTGTTCAATTTTTTCGTTTTTCTTTGATGCTTATTTAGTTGTTTAGATATGTTAGAATTAATTTTATTTCATGAGCTGATTTTTCCTATTTTGAAAATCATGAAAAAATCAATTAGGTTATTGAAAACTTAACTTCTCACTTTATTTTTTGTTTTTTAAATTTATTTATTTATTTAGTTATTTATTTATTGTCAAATACCATGACCTGATTCTAACATATCCCTTTTTGGTAATGTTTATTGAGATGTTGGTAATGTTTATTTATTGAGAAGTTGGTAATGTTTTTTTTTTTTCCAGTTAAATTCTCAACCTTAGAACTTTCTTTGTTTTTTTAATTCTGTTGTATGTGTATTTTTTATTTTTATTCATTTATTTATTTTTGTTCTAATTTTGTTTCCACATTATGTCATTTAGTTTTCACTACTCATGGATTGCAATGTGCGACATGAAAATTGCTCTCATTGTTGTTATTATTATTGTTTTATTTCGTTTCAGGTGTCGTCTTTCAATCGCAATCTGAATTCTACAAAGTTTCAATCAAGCGTTTTTGGTACTGTTGTTCCTGGCTAGCCACCTTCCTTACAGTTGAGTAATCCACTGTTTCCTCTTTGTGCAGTTGAGTAGCGTTTGCTTATATTGTGATGAACACAAAATGATTTCGTCCAAACCATACAGAAAATGTATTGCTAGGAGTATGCAGCCTATCAAAGCAACTGCAATGCCTCCTACAGTTGTTCTTCAACCAACATCCCGTATTATTCTTTGTTTCAGTTTTTTATTGACTATGTATGTAATCTATTTTCCTTCGATAAAAATTTGACATCATCTTTGGGATTCTTTGTGCTATATAGTAGAAATCTGGTGATCAGCATTTGGTAAATAAATATTATATACCCCTACTTTTGTTTAGGGTATGTCCAGTGAAAGTTACCTGTTAACTTCTGTTTCATCTTTAGATTTTTTTTGGTAAGTATATCATCTTTAGATTGGATGTTCCTTATGTTTTTCGCTCTTTTTGTTCAATTCCCCCACTGGTATTTGCCAGATGAAGAAGATCACTGTGCTGAGGTCCACAATAACCAATCTTTAGCCTAAGGTAGGGTCCATACTTCTTTCTAACTCTTTTTAGTGTGTTGAATTTCTTTTGTGGTGTGTAGTGTGGCTATGTAATGATCAGCTGTTGCTACTGCTGCTTTTGATAGATCTTAGTTGGATTAACACTTGAAAATTTCTCTGTAACCATATATATTCTATATCAGGGATTCAAATGTGGGTCTGACAAACGTAACCCATTGTCCCTGTGATTGATTTGAATAGAAGTAGCTAAATCAGTTGCACAATATTATCTTGAACAGTATGATTACCCAATTCTAGAAACAGTTCTACATTTAGGATATTTTTGATCACTCATTAATCTCAGTTGTTTTGGGGTGGTCCATTTACCATATTTATTGTGCCTTATATTTTTTGTAGGCAATCATTTTTGTTTTATTTGTATTTCTTTTAAATAATGTATTGTTAACGTTAGACAAAAGAAAACACCTAAACTGATATGGAATATGATAGTGAAAAAATTGTCAATTTTTCTCTCGACTATACAGTTAAATAATGTATTGTTCCTCTTGCTATTAGGCTCCATTTTCAAGTTATCCCTATACAGTTAGGTTCTATCATCTGAGGAGGCATCTTATATGTCATGCATATGTGTATTTTAATGCATGAAAGGTGTCTACTAATGCACTAATTCTGTGATTACATGTCAAAATGATATATAAATTTGGTGTAAAAATTGGTAATCACACAACAATACTCTACAAAAAGTAGGCATCTTGCATTTGGAGATGAAAACAATTTTGTTCAATGATAGAATAGATGTGTGTGCATTATATTTTCTAAATTTTGTGGTTACCAAATGTCATAGGATGAATTTTGTTGTGAAGCAACATACCATCTATAGATTTGATTGGCAGCAGTAGCAATAACTGGTTTGCATTTTAATTTTAATTTCTTTTAAATTGTAGAGCACTGGCTAATGTGCATTATTTGATATTTAATTTTATTTTTATATTTGATTTGTTTGGAATTATAGAGTACAGTAACTGGTGTGCATTTTAATTTTAATTTCTTTTAAATTGCAGAGCACTGGCTGGTGTGCATTATTTGATATTTAATTTTTTTTTATATTTAATTTGTTTCGAATTGTAGAATACAATCTGTTAAATATATTTTTATAACTGCATTTTAATCTTAATATTATTTACACCGTGCCTTTTGGCACGGGCATATGCTAGTATATATATATATATATAGAGAGAGAGAGAGAGAGAGAGAGAGAGAATTAAGCATCTCATATGCATTCCTCTCTACTTTGCACACTATTTCCAAAACTAAAAATCCCACCACACTCTAGTTTTTTTCGTTATATATCCTTGGTGCAATTGCTGAGAAATATAATTGCATCTTAGAAAGTGAAGATGCGGAGGTCGTAACTAAGAGTGGTGGGTTGGGTTGGGTTAGGTTGCTAGAGGTCACAATTGGGGAATGTGGGTTGGCCCGTTAGAGTCATGGGATGGGGATTGGGATAGTAGGGTCACTGGAAGTTGCAGTTAGAAAGATGAGGTCAACAAGAAGATAATGGATGTGATGGTAGAGGTAGGGTAGCCAATGATGGTTGTGGGCATAGGTGATGATAGAGGTGCGGTAACCAACTGTAGCTATGGAGAGGATGATGCATCTTTCATGTTTGATAAAAATGCCTTAAAGTGGACAAAAGTGAGGAGGAGGAGGAGGAGAAGCTCAACCAAAAGATAAAAATAAAAATGAGAGGAATGATAAAAGGGCCATTTTAGTTTTTCTATTAAGAGTGTCAACTGATAAACTCTAAGAGGAAGAGCAATGTAATTTCCAGAACCTGAAGGAGGTATTTGTATTAAAGACATACTTTAAGGGGTGTGGCTATAATTTACCCTAATATATATATAATATATATATGTATTAACTATAGTGGAGCGGAGTAGTTTTGAAGGCTGATTATAAATTTTAAAGTTTAAACTACGATTAGTGAATAGAGCAATGCGAATCGGTGCAGTTTTAGCGGATTTGGCAGTATTTTGCAAAGCCCTAATCCTAAGTTAGCCTAGTTGTGTTCTCCACCCCAGTTCTGCCTTCGCGATCGAAACAAGAAAATTTAATACCGAAAATAGTTTAGGACAACCACACAAGAAAATTACAAAGTGTGGTAGACTAACACAACCGATGAGGCCTTGGATTGAATCAAAATTTCTATAAATAAGAAATTAAACTTGAAAATAAAGGAAGTGGAGTGGGTTATAAACCTAGGACATCACAATCACTAATCAAACAAGATCTCGCAACTATAGCTCTGAAAAAACAAAGATTGAGCGATCTGCTCTGATACCAATTGAAAATATTAAAAACCCCAGGATCGTGATTTGTAATTAGGATTCAATTTTAACAATGAATAATAATCCACCATCAAACACAAGTAGATCTAATTCAATTAAACAAGAATCGAATTATATCTACCAAACAAGCAACGACAAATCAACACAACAATATAACATGGGAAAAACCACAATTGGAGCAGCTTCACTTATGCTAAAATTCACGGGTCAAAGCCACAAAACAATCCACTAAGAAGACAAAGGAATTACACACAAGAAACCTCAATTACCTAGTGAATCCATGCCTAAAATAAGCTGAAGCTGGTGTGCCTCTTCCACCACCGTCTTCACCTCAGAATTGCTTTGCCCAATGTTGAATCCATAACGCCGATGTCGAATCCACGACAATGAGCCACTCTAGAATCCACCAAAACTTTAGGCTCAAGTTCCCTAGAATCCACCGATAAATATCTCTCAATGAATTTGAATTAAACAAAAGAAAACTGTAGACACCCCATTTTTGACCGACCTTAAGACTTAGACGTCACCTATTGAGCACTCGGTGATGTTGCATATTGTGCTCGTTCAGAAGTTTTAGAGTCTCGGCTGCAAGCCTTGCCTCCGAACTTCCGAACTCTTTCATGCTTTGCCTCGGTTTGTGAACCAGGCACTGTTTTCTCTTTTTTATCTTCTCGAAGGGAGGGAGAGGTCTCGTAGATCATCTCTCAGTGGCCGTAGGCTACGTTTCGTGGTCGTAGGCCATTTTGCCCGTTTGGAGCCCGGTTTCCGGTTTTTCGGAGCCGTTGGCCGTGTGCCTCGGTTTGGGACCGCTTAACCATCTCCGTTTGCTCCGGTTTCTGGCATGCATCTCATTTACACCCTTTCGAGGGACACTGTGGTCCGAGAGACCAACTTCGTGGTTGAACACCACTTCCAGTGCCTAATAGTCAGTTTTCGGGGCCCGAGGCTGCGCGTTTCGGCCCCCGAACCTTCATTTTGCATCGGTTTGAGCTCATTTTTGGCAGGGAGCTCTGTTTCATTGCTAGGAAGGCCGTAGAAGGGTGGGAGGCCAGTAATTGTTCTGTCAGCCAACTTTATCCCTTCATCGCCCTCCGTCGCCCGTTTTTCCTCACTTCAAAGCCAATGTTGACCACCCTTGGGCCATTTTCCTGCACCCTAAACCCCATATTTGTGATGTACACATCTGGGAGGCCACCAATATTTGGTGGCCGGCCAGTAATTGCTTTTGAACCTTTTGAACCCCTTTGAAAAGTGGGTTGTTCTCTCTCCTGGTTCACTTTCTCCAGTTTTTGACCACAGGGCTGTGTTGTGCACACATGGGAGGCCCTCTTTCTGTGGTGGCCGGCCATTAATTCTCATTGAACCTTTTGACCCTTGGTCGGTCGGCCATGGGAGGTAGCCGGCCAGCCACCTAAACCCTAGATGACCAGCTGGCCAGAATCCTTGCAACAGGTACAGTGTAGATACAGCCTCTTTTTCCCCCCAGATTCTGTATCTGGGGGGCTGCATTTTGGAGGAAAACTTGGTTGGTTTTCCTTCCCTTTTTCCCCCCATTTTTGCCTATATAACAGGAGCTCCAGCTCTGTTATTAGGGTTGGAAAATTTTGCCTCAAGCCCTTTGCATTATATCTCTCTCCCTCTCTATTCCAAGCTCAAAACCTTTCAAGTCCTATACCCCTTTCCACACCACCACCAAGCCCCACCCTTCCATCCTCCATTCCAGCAGCTAGAGGTTGTTCTTCAAGGCCTAGGAACCACCAAACTCAAGCCAAGAGTTGCCAAAAGATTGGTCTTCAAGGGTAAGTTCTATTTCCCTCATTTTGGTCCATATTTTGCATGCTATCTAGCTCCTTGTGCTTGCTGTTTTGGGCTCCGACCCTAACTGGAACTAGGCTTATTTTGAGCTCCTTTTCACTTTTGTTTAAGGGCCTCTCACTTTTTGAGGCCTCCTTGTTGCACTTGCTTCATTTTCTCCCTTGTATGCCACTTTCTTGTGTAGTATTTTTGGCCTATGTATAAACTGTTTTGAGGCATGTCATAAACTGTAAAAGGGCTTATTTTGAGCCCTTCTTCAACATTGTTGAAGGGCTCATTTCTGTTTGAGGCTTCTATATTCCACTTGCCTTTATATCCATTTTTTGGCTCCATTTTTGCATGATTCATTAGCCTCTTGTGCTTCTGTTTTTGGACTCTGGTCCGAACTGAAAATAGTATTATTTTTACCCCATATTCATGTTTCATTAAGGGTCATTTATTTTTTGAGGCATCCTTTTTGTACTTTGTGTTATAGTTCTCTTTTTGGCCTTGTTTTGCATGGTATTTTGAGCATGCTTGTGTACTGTTTTTGGCCCGGTCATAAACTGTAGAATATCATATTTTGGGCCCCTCTTCAACATTGTTGAAGGGCCCTCATCTGTTTGAGGCCAGAAACTATGACTTGCTTCTTTATCTCACATTTAGGGCCATTTTTGTGCATCGGTTTAGCCCTATTTGTGTTTTCTGTTTGGCCTTGCTTAAAACTGTAAACATGCTGTTTTTGGGGCTGCCTTGAATCTTTCTTCATACCTCATGTACAAATAATGCATGCTTGATGTAGCTACAAGTCATTTCATGTGCTTAATCTTGCATTTCGGGACCATTTCATGCATCAGGTGCCATGCTTCCATGTTTCGGGGCTGTTTTGGGTCATATTTTAGCGCTGAAATTTTCATGCTTGTATGCCATATTCCATGCCTTGCCATGTCTTGTTAGAGTGGCATTTTGTGCCTTAGGATCGGTCCTCGGTTTGCGTGCATGTGTGCACGCATCTCGAGTTGTCTCTTTTTTTTTCATCTAATGGCCTCCTATGTGAGTGTGGCTGAGGTCCACTCATGTTGGTGTAAGCTCATTATGCATTGTGTATGCCATTTCATTTCATAGCATTGCGTATGCTAGATTGTATGTTAGCGCATTGTGTAAGCCATGTTATCTCGTGCATCGTGTATGCCATTTCATAGCATTGTGCATGCTAGGTTGCATCTTAGTTGCATTTCATGCATATCATGCATATTGCATCGTGCTTGGGATAGGAGTTAGCCCGAGCACGGGAAACGAGGGACGTTTCGTACTTCGAGTGACGGAATGTGTCTCAATTCCCAGTCCCCGACACTCCGGATTATCCATGATGGAGTCTAGGTTTTGTTGTGTTTTCATGTGCATTCAGTCCATATTGAGTTGTGCAATTCGACTCCTCGGCCATCATGCATCGAGATGCATGATTGGTGGCACGAGGATCGAGGCATGCATACATTTGTGAAAATACATTGCCATGTCCTTTTCCTGCTCTCTGTTGTAGCAAATCAAGAATCAGCAGTCTTCCGGGGCTTGGCGCGCTTTCCAAGAAATTATTGCAAAATAGAGGCTAATTGGGGCATCGCAGTGGATTTTCGTGCCAAGCAACCCGAGCATGCATCATTCATCATCCGGAGCGGAGTCGAGGCAGTCCCTAGCTTGCATGCTAGTTTACAACTTTCTTAGTTAAATTTGTAAATTTAATTAGGATTTTGTAATTATTTGGACTGTAATATTTATTCGGGATTGTATTATTTATTCGGACCCTCTGCGCGAGGGCGTAATTGTAATAAGTGTGCGTGCGTGTGATGTATGTCTTCCGACCCCACGTCTTTCTCCCTTTTATTTACCAGCTTATGATGGTTAGATTAGGCCATGTTTCAATTAGCATACAATATGACAGCATGTTTGCATCATTCATCTATTTTGAATGCACCGGGCTCGGCGCATCATACTAACTGCATTTGTATTTCAATTTCAAAGTTGAATACTTGTTAGCTGTTGCATCTCATATGCCATGTTTAGAATAGCCGAGCCTGCTATAGTTGCATTTTTGCATGTGTTGCATTAGGCATTTCTGTATAATTAGGATCATGCATGGATTTCTAATTAGCTTTTGTTTTGGCTTGGAGTACTCGGTAAGTTTTATGCTTTAACATCCTTGCATGTGTGTGAGTGACTGCCATGATAGCAAGCTTACCATGAGGCTAATTGCTTATGTGATATAACTGGCTGAATGCCTGTGGGTGAAGGTTGGGTTATTTGGATTCGAACAATTCATCAAATGTGTGTTTTAAGCCCACTAGATAGTGGCAAAATCATGTTTTCCAAGCCTACCTGAGGGTGGCAAATCCACGTCTTAGCCTACTTGTGGGTAGCACCATCAAACCATTTTCAAACAAACAAACATGAAATGTTTTGTTCCAATTCAGGCGATCCAGTCTATACTTGTATGCTGTGCGCATCACATAGTAAATCTAGGCTAATAACCGAAATAAGAACACACAATGTTCTCAAAACTTGATATCATGGTTAGTAAAGGCCGATCTTTGATCGGGCGAGCAGGGGTGCTCACGAAGTGACCTTCCCCAATCGTACCCAAGTTCTTGAGCCGAGGCAACTTTGGTGATGACGGACACGTGGCCTTAGGCAAACGAGTCAGGGTTTCCTAAATTTCTCCAAAATAAAATATTTAGATGGCGACTCTGTATCTGGCAAAGCAGTCCATGTTTGACACTTCTTTCAAAAATCTGTTTTCTCAAAACGATTTGCCGGATTTTGGACTCTTTGGTTCAGATTTAGAACCGTGACAATTTGAGAGTCCTGAGCTGTAGTGACCCCAAATGAACAGAACGGGACTCACCCTCCCGGGGCGTTCGGGGACGCCTACAAAAACCCATGATGATTTTCAATATGAAGTTCGTTTATATAGCAATCACCCTCAATTCATGAAGGAAACCAATATATAAACACACTCCAATACAAAACATTGTAGCTCTCCTCCTCTCTAAGAATTCTAGATGAGTTAAACCCTAAAATGCGCAACAACGACAATTTATAGTGAACAAAGACATGAAGACTGCTCGAGCGGTGAGACTAGTAAAGGCAGTGCAAATCAATTTTCACCTGTCACTTTGCTTGAGCACAAGACTTACAGCTTAAGCGGTAAAACAAAACTCTCAGTATCGTTGAAAATAGACTGAAATACTGGACGATCTAAATCAGCGCTCAAGCGAACACTTGACCGCTCGAGCGGTGCAAAAAGTTTGACAAGTTCAATGACTCCTCTATTCAAGCACAGTTTTTCTTCAGCACAAACTTCTCAACTCAGATGCAAATTGGATTGGATTCTCATCTAAGCTCTCACAAACTCATTAATACAAAAAAGCGAATGCAATTACATTTAAATAGAGTTTTGTCAAACGAGATTACCAATTATAAAAAACCTAATAAATAGTAATTTTAAAAAATATTGTGTTAATCTTAAAAAATGATTGAAATATAAAAATTTTAAAGATTTTATTATTTATTTATTTTTCTTAATTACAAGTTCTAAAACAATTTATACGAAAGAGAAAAAGAAAATACAATAATTGACTTAATAAATTATCTTAAAATATTAGATTTTTTTTCTAATATAAAATATTATTAATGATATTTATAGTTTTTTTTTTCTTTTCTTTTTAGATTGGGATATATGTAGTAGTTGGTTCTACAAAAATAAAAAAATACAAAAAAATTAATTTAAATTTATAAAATCATATCTAATATCGACTAAGTAACAATAAATATTAAGTGCATTAGCTATTTTATCAATTGAAAAAGACACATTAGAAAAGAAAAAAAAAACTTTAATTAGTACTTTTGCATTACAAAAAATAAAAAAATAATAATTTCAAATGAAAATTATAATTAATATTTAAATAACACAATGCCTCACTTCAAAATTCTATCTTGGGCTCAGTTGCCCCTGACTACAATGCATGTGGTCTAGTTTACTTTCGCTAGATCCTCCCCAACCACAAACTTAGGTGCCCCTTAGAATCTAAACCAAAGTTCAAGGATGGATTATATAGCCACCACATTCCCCTAAAATTTCAATGATCATATTGCACCTTCTCAGCCATTTGAAATACAGTTTCATCATCTAGACTTTAAATTGAATAGGAAGGACTTAAAATCATATTTCTTTTAGTAGAATAAAAATATATCATATTATCAAATTTCTCTATGATCTTTTAGTTAGCTTAATTATTGATGGTCCATCCACTCACTCTGTCTGCCTGAGAGTTAGTTTGAAAAGGGAAGGTGGATGGAGAGAGGAGGAGCGAAAGGTGCACAAGGAGGTTGGATACCAGTTCTTCGGCGGAGGCCACAACGAAACGGGGAGGCTCAAGGAATTTTCAGTGTTTGTGGACAATATACTAGAATCTATGGACCCAAATGGTATGTTTGTTTTGTTCTCCAAATTTAGGGTGGTCAAAGACGCCTTTATTCCAAATAAGAGAAGACAAGTAACGCATTATAGGTTCGGGTTTGTGAGATTCGATTACTCGGTGGCAGCTGATATGGCGATCCAAAAAGCAAATGGGTTATGGGTTGATAATAGGAACTTGAAAGTGAAAATGGCAGAGTTTGGTAGGGTGGATCAACCAAGTGGGGGTCAACCAGTTTTTCAAGGGCAGGGAAAGAGGGCAGTGAATAATACTAGAATCAACAGTAAGACAAGGATAGAGTCACGATCTTATGCTGACATTGTTGAAGGGAATGAAGATAAGGGAGGCAAGAATCTTATTGTAAGAACAGAGGAGGCTAGCAATGGTTGGTTGTACGAGAGTCTAATTGTTAAGTTGAAACCGTATTGCATATTGCCAGGGTTCAAATAGGAATGTGAGAAACGAGGAGTGAAAGATCTTGTTTTTCATGAGGGTGGAGGAAAATTTGTGGTAATTACGTTCAACTCAAAAGAGGAGATGCAATCTGAATTTAGTAGGATGAAGGAGTGGATTTATGTATGGTGTGACTTTGTATTGGAGTGGAAGAAGGATATGGTTATTGAACAGGAGAGAGCAGTGTGGTTAAGTTGCTACGGTGTATCATTTAATTTGTGGAGTTCAATCACCTTCAGAAACATTGGAAAGTTATGGGGCTAGGTAATCGGTATTGACAATGATACTCTGCAAATGACATCGTTACAGTGTGGTAAAGTAAAAATAGCTACTAAGGTGATGGAGTCTATTAATACCGTGATTTTGTTGGAATGTAAGGATAAGTCTTATCCTATTCGAATTTGTGAGGAACAAGTTATCACAGTTAGTTTTGTTAGTCGAGAGGATCCACTAATGGAAGAAGGGTCATCGTATTGCAATGGTGTGAAAACCTCTTGTGATGAAAATGGTGGGTGCTGCAGTAACTCTAAGGATGGCAAGGAGGAGGATGATGAGGTGGAGGTTGACCTGGCAGGTGTGGTGGACAATGAAGTTGTGCTAGCACCACATGGAAAGGGGTGTAACAGTAATGAGGTAGAGGGGAAGGCAAAGGATTTTAATGCCACAACTGTCTCCAAAGTAATTGAACCAGTTTGTGGCCTGGGGATCGGTGGTGTGGGTGGCGCATGCATGGAGACGAAGAGGCATGTGTCTGATATTCAAATTTAGTCTGATAATGATGGAAGTCGACAAGTAGTTAGGCATGATGATAACGTGGGCTACTTGAGAATTTTGAGTAGGTTCGAGTTGGAGTGGCCCAATATTAATCTTGAAGTTGTCATTGGACTAGCCCATGATAATGGGGTTTTAAATAATGTGTGTGGTGATCAAGATGGTGATCCAAAATTCATTGGGCTGGGCCTGGAGGTGGATAACATGATTTCAAAGGCTAATAGAGCAGGTCAATTGTTCATTCAATCTAGGCAATCACGGGTGGACGGGTCAGAGATGGAGGTGAATTCTTTACGAAGGAATGATGTTCAGAACAAAGGGAAAAGGAAAGTAATGATGGCTCAGCATACAGCATAGTGTAAAGCTAAGTTCACAAAGAAAATCAGTAGGAAAGGTGTAGTTTCTGGAAGTAAGATTGATAAAGGTGCGATCATTCAAGCAGCAATGGTTGCTATTTCCTACTCTAAATCGCAAGGAAGTAGCTCAAGTAAGGCTGGGTATCTTTTGAATGAAGCCCAAGAAACCATGCAAATTGGGAAATTATTGGGAATTGACTTCAAAGAAAAAGAAAATAAGGTCATTGACAAATTAATGAAACTTGAAGAGAAGGATTTGGAGAGAGCAGAGGCTATGGAGGGGGCGGCTAAGCAGCCCTAAGAAGTGTGATTAGGAGATTTTGGTGTATTGTTTTGGATTGTAATGAAGATTTTAACTTGGAATGTTAAGGGTTTGGGTAAGTCTTGTAAGAGAAAGAAGATAAAAGAATTAGTCAGAGAAAGGGGTGTGGATATGGTATTGTTACAAGAAACAAAGCGAACAAAGATGTCTGATCATTTTGTTAAATCTATGTGGCCATGGGATCAGTGTAAATGCTTGTCTGTGGATGTAGAAGGGAGTGCTGGGGGTCTTATTTGCATTTGGAAACCTATGGTGTTTGTCGTGGTTGATTGTTGCTGCAACAGAAGTTTCATTCTGCTATCAAGTATTTTCTGTAGCTCTTTTAATTGCATGGTTGTCAATGTATATGGGCTGAATGACGTAGCCAAGAGAAGGTTTCTATGGGATATGATAAGCAACCTTAGGGACTCTTTCCATTACCTATGGTGCTTAGGGGGGATTTCAATGAGATTAGATCCATTGGTGAGAGAAAACGGTGTTTACGAAGAGATATGGGAATACGGGATTTTGGGGAGTTTATTGAAAAAATGGAAGTTACTGATATTCCGATGTTGGGAAGAAAGTATACGTGGAGTAATTCCATTGATGGTGATAGGTGGAGTAGGATTGATAGATTTCTTCTTAATCCTGAGCGGGTTGAGCTATTTGATCTTAAAGTCTGGGGTCTACCTAGAATCTTATCTGATCATTGTCCATTGTTACTTATGGAGAACCAAAGAGATTGGGGTCCAAAGCCCTTTAAAATTTTCAACTCTTGGTTTTTGCATCCTGGCTTCTTACCTTTGGTTAAAAAAACTTGGGTGGAGTCACAGGTATTTGGGTGGGCAGGTTTTGTTGTTAAGGGCAAATTTATCATCCTCAAATCAAAGCTGAAGGAGTGGAATATTGAGGTTTTTGGTAATGTTGATTTTAAATTAAAAGTTGCTAAAGCAGAGCTTCATTCTCTAGATTTGAAGGCTAAGGGTAAAGGTTTGAATGATCAGGAAGTTAGTAAAAGAAGAAATCTAATTGGAGACGTATGGAGGCTGAGAAAAATGGGGGAGTGGGTATGGCTTCAAAAATCTAGATTGAACTGGGCACATAAGGGTGATAAGAACATCGTATTTTTTAATGTAATGGCAAAATCTAGACAATCGCAGCCCAATAAAGTGAAACAGGAGGTAGTAAGGCATTTTAAGTGTTTGTTTCGTGAGAGTTGGGTGCATAGGCCCAAGCTGGTTGGTTTGTTAAAATCTAATAACACTGATTCAGCTGCTAATTTGGAGGTGGAATTCACTGAATCTGAAGTGTGGGTTGCTCTTAAAAGTTGTGATGGGAACAAGGCCCCAGGTCCTAATGGGTTTAATTTATCTTGCGTACAGAAATGTTGGAGTGTAATGAAGCATGATGTAGACGTCCCCGAACGCCCTGGGAGGATGAGTCCTGTTCTGTTCGTTTGGGCTCACTACAGTTCAGGACTCGATGTCACGGTCCTGTATCTAATCTCGCAGAGTGCAACGCAAGACTGATGAAATCATCAGAGAGTCCAAATCCGGCAAATCGTTTTTTAAAATAAATTTTTTGAAAGAAGTGCCAAACATGGACTGCTTTGCCAGATACAGAGTCGCCACCTAAATATTTTATTTTGGAAAATCTAGGAAACCCTGACTCGTTGCCTAAGGCCACCTGTCCGTCATCACCAAAGTTGCCTCGGCTCGGGAACTTGGGTACGATTGGGGAAGGTCACTTCGTGAGCACCCCCGCTCGCCCGATCAAAGATCGGCCTCTACTAACCATGATATCTAGTTTTGAAAACATTATGCATTCTTATTCCGGTTATTAGCCTAGATTTTACTATGTGATGCGCACAGCATACAAGTATAGACTGGATCGCCTGAATTGGAACGAAACATCTCATGTTTGTTTTGAAAACAATTTGCTACTCGCAAGTAGGCTAAAGTGCGGATTTGCCACCCTCAGGTGGGCTTTAGAAAACATGGTTTTGCCACTCTCAAGTGGGCTTAAAACTCGCATTTAATGAATTGTTCCAATCCAGATAACCCAACCTTCACCCACAGGCATTCAGGCAGTTATATTACATAAGCAATTAGCCTCATGGTAAGCACGCTATCATGGCAGTCACTCACACACATGCAAGGATGCTAAAGCATAAACACTTACTGAGTACTCCAAGACAAAACAGAAGCTATGTTAGAAATCCATGCATGATCCTAACTATACAGAAATGCCTAATGCAACACATGCAAAATGCAACTACAATAGGCTCGGCTATTCTAAAATGACATATGAAATGCTACAGCTAACACGTATTCAACTCGGAATTGTAATACAAATGCAGTTAGTATGATGCGCCGAGCCCGGTGCATGTAATACAGATGAATGGATGTAGACATGCTATCATACTGTATGCTAATTGAAACATGCCCTAATCTAACCATCATAAGCTGGTAAATAAAAGGGAGAAAGACGTGGGGTTGGAAGACTTACATCACACTCACGCACACTTATTACAGTATTTCCCTCGCTCGGAGGGTCCAAAAAAATAATACAGTCCGAATAAATAATTACAATCCGGAATGAATAATTAAATATTACAAAACCCTAATTAATTAACAAATTAACTAGGAAAGCGATAAACTAGCATGTAAGCCTATGGACTGCCTCAGCTCTGTTCCGAATGGTGGAATGATGCATGCTTGAATTGCCTGGCGCGGAAATCCATTGCGATGCCCCGATTCGCCTCTGTTTGCAATTGTTTTCGGAATATTGCGCAATGCTCCAGAAGGCCGCTGATTTCTGATTTGCTGCAACAGAGAGCAACAAAGGGGCATGGCAAAGTATTTCATATATGTATGCATGACTACTCTTCAGGGAGTGTAGTCCTCGATCCTCGTGCCACCAATTACGCATCTCGATGCATGATGGCCGAGGAGTCGAATTGCACGACTCGATGTGAAATGAATGCACATGAAAACACAACAAGACCTAAACTCCATCATGGGTAATCCGGAGTGTCGGCGACCAGGAATTGAGACACGTTCCGTCACTCGGAGTACGAAACGTTCCTCGTTTCCCGTGCTTGGGCTAACTCCTATCCCAAACACAATGCAAATGAGATGGCATACACAATGCGACTAACGTACAACCTAGCATACGCAATGCTATGAAATGGCATACACAATGCTCGATGTAACATGGCATACACAATGCTCTAACATACGACCTAGCATACGCAATGCTATAAACTGAAATGGCATACACAATGCATGATGGACTTACACCAACATGAGTGGACCTCAGCCACACACACATCAGTGGCCATTAGATGAAAATGAGACAACCGAAATGCGTGCACACATGCACGTATACCGAGGACCAAACCTAAGGCATCAAATGCCACTCTACCAAAGCATGGCAAGGGAGGAAAGATGGCATACAAACATGTAATTTCTAGTGCTGAAACATGATGCTAAGTGGTCCCAAAACATGGAAATATGGCACCCGATGCATGGAATAAGCCTCGAAACTCAAAACTAAGCATATGTATTGAACTACAAGTATGCAAAGCAAGAATTATTTGATCATGAAGTCAAAAGACAGAGCTAAGGCAGTCCCAAAACATGCACATTTCTAGTTTAGAACATGGCCAAAAAATGCTAACATGATGGACTAAAATAGCATGCAACATTGGCTAGCGAGCATGGTTTACATGGCATGTATATGAAGAAAATGAGAACTCATCAAACCAGCCAAAAATAGTGAATAAAACATGCCAAAATATGCCCAAATAATCACTGAAATACAGCCAATGCATGCAAAAATGAGGGGCTTCTTTGGAAGGCCATTCAAGGGGTTGTTAAGTACATATAAGATAGACACTTAGCATGACCAAACCAACTCTGGAAATGAGTTATGAAAGCCCTAAAACTCACAAAATTGGCCCTGAAATTAGTCTAGGAAACATGAAAAGAAAGGCTCCTTTGAAGAGCCTTGGATGGGATTGCTCTACACATGCATTGTAGACATAAAATATGATCAAAAGGGCCCCAGACAGACTTAAGGAAGACCTTAAAACCCACAAAATTGGGCCCAAAAAGTGACTCCAATGCATACAAAATAGAGCCCCTTTGGAAAGCCAATGATGCTAGTAAAGAAAATGAGGGGTGAGAGGGTCACCCCTCTATGATTTCAAAGCTCAAAACCTCATCAAAGCTACTGAAAATTCCCTGGATTTCAATGGCTAAGAGGCCAAAACAAGTCCAATGCAAATGCTCTAATGCATAGCCCTAATCATGAAGAGATGAAGCATGCAAGGAAGGAGATGACTCCAAACAGAAAAGTGACCTCAAGAAAAATTAAAGACAAGGTCAAAACAAGGCTTTTTCCAGTTTATAACAAATCTCGAAAATGTTCACAAGTAAGGCTAAAGTATGATGCAAAAACAACCCTAAAAGAGAGATAGAAGGTAAGGGGAAGTAGATGACCTCAAACAGCAAAGTTCCCTTAAACAAAGTTGAAGAGGAGCTCAAAATATGACACTTTCTAGTTTATCACAAAGCCCAGAAATAACTTGCAAGTGAAGCTAAGTAATGAAGCAAAAAAATGCAAGTTTAAGGGAAATAGACACTTACCCTTGAAGAGCCGACCTCCAGCAGCTTTTGGACCAAGTTGGTGAGCTTTCAACCTCTGCAAATGACTTCCAAGGTGCTGGAATGGATGGTGGAGGTGGTAGGCTAGGAGTTGTAGTGTAAAATGGCCAAGAACAAGGGTGTTTGGAGGCTTGAAGTGGGAAGATGGAGGTTTGTGTGTATATATCTCAGCCCAAAGCTTCTAACCTTTGCAAATGGAGGTGGAGTGTGTGTTATATAGAGGGAGAAGGGTGAGGCTTCTTGGAGAAGCCAAGAGAGGGGTTCAAAGCTTCTAAAGGAAGCCTAACCAAAGGGTCAAGCTTCTTGAAGAAGCCAGACCAAAAAGGGTCAAGCTTCCTCAAGAAGCTTGACCAAAGGGGCCAAACCATCTTCCTCTCTAAGCAAAGGGGTCAAAATCTCCTTTTAAGGACCAAAACAGGAACAAAACCCTCAAACAGTGGGTCAAGTGCAAAACAGCTAGCACAGTTGTGTTGCACTTGAGAAGAGCAAAAAGCAGGAAGTTGGCCGACTAGCTAAGGTGGCCGGCCGGCCACTCCCCCTGGTCAGCCGACCAGGGGTCAAAAGGGTCAACAAGAAATTCTGGCCGGCCACCCCAAAAAGGTGGCCTCCCAGATGAGTGCAACACAGCTGTGTAGAGAAAAACCCGAAAATGTGACCCAGGAGAGAGAAAAGCTAGCTTTTAGAGGGGGTTCAAAAGGTTCAAGATGAATTTCTGGCCAACCTACCCATATTGGTGGCCTCCCAGATGAGCACAACACAATGGTGGTATGAAAAAGCCAGAAAATGTGGCTCAAAAGTGAGAAAAACCAGCTTTCTGTCAAAAAAACCGACTTTTGGAGAGAGAAAATGAGAAAACTGGGTTTTCAGGGGAAAAGGTGGCCGCCACCACACTACCCCCTCTCTAATAGTGAAAATAGGGTCCCCACCAAAAACGGGCCAAAACGAATGCAAAACGAAGGTTCGGGGCCAAAACGCGCGGTTCGGGGCCCCGAAAACAGGCTGTTAGGCACCAGAAGTGGCGTATGACCACGAAGGTGGTCTCCCGGGCCACAGTGTCCTTCTTAAGGGAGGAAATAAGGTGTGTGCCAAAAACCGGAGCAAACGGAGGTAGTTAAGCGGTCCCGAACCGAGGCACATGGCCGACGGCTCCGAAAATTGGAAACTGGGCTCCAAACGAGAAAAATGGCCTACGACCACGAAACCTAGCCTACGGCCACTGAGAGATGGTCTACGAGACCTCTCCCTCCCTTTGGGAAGAGAAAACGGAGAAAACAGGACCCGATTCGCAAACCGAGGCAAGGCATAAAAAGAGCCCCGAAGTCCGGAGGCAAGGCTCGCAACCGAGACTCTAAAACCTCAGAACGAGCACAATATGCAACATCACCGAGTGCTCAACTGGTGACGTCTGAGTCTTAAGGTCGGTCAAAAATGGGGTGTCTACACATGATTTTATGAATTTCATGAAGGAGTTTCATAAGAATGGTAGGTTGGTCCGAGGTTTAAAATGCTCTTTCTTTACTCTTGTCCCAAAGAAGCTCAACCCATTAAGTCTTTCGGATTATTGTCCTATTTGTCTTATTGGTGTAGTTTACAAAATTTTGGCTAAGGTATTATCATTTAGAATGAAGAAGGTGTTACCTGAGGTGATTAGTGAGAATCAATCTGCATTTTTAGGGGGTAGAAATATAATGGATGGGGTCCTCATTGCAAATGAGATTGTGGATTGGTGGAAGAAAACAAAAACCAAGGGTGTTCTTCTCAAGTTGGATTTTGAGAAGGCCTATGATACTGTGAATTGGGAATATTTGTTAGATATGCTTCAAAAATTTGGATTTGGTTATCGATGGATAGGGTGGATTAAAGCCTGTGTAACTTCTCATAGTATCTCGGTGTTGGTAAATGGCTCTCCTACAGTTGAGTTTCATCCTCAGAAAGGGTTAAGGCAAGGTGATCCACTTTCACCTTTTTTATTTAATGTCATAGTAGAGGGTTTGAATGTTTTGCTTTTTAGAGCTAAGGAGTTGGGCCTAATTAGAGGTGCTACCATTGGTCCCAATGGTTTAGTTGTTTCTCATCTGCAATTTGCAAATGATACTATCTTGTTTTGTGAAGCTGATTGGAGTGAACTTATTATTCTCAAGAGGATCCTCAGATGCTTTGAAATCATTTCAGGGTTGAAGATTAATTTTCAAAAAAGTGTTGTTTGTGGAGTTAGAACTCCTGCTTGGCTAGTCAAGGATTTTGCTGATAGGCTAAATTGTTCTCATTAGACCCTTCCTTGGTTTACCTTTGGGTGCAAATCCTCAAAGGAAATCAACTTGGAAGCCTATCTTGGATAAGATCAAAGCAAGGCTTGCAGGTTGAAAGAGGAGATTGATGTCTTTTGCTGGTAGAGTTACCATGATCAAGTCAGTCTTGTCAAGTCTTCCAGTTTACTACCTATCTTTGTTTAAGATGCCTGAGTGTGTGGCTAACATGGTGGACAAATTGCAAGCCTCTTTTCTATGGGGTGGGTCAGATAATCATCAGAAGGTTCATTTGGTACGTTGAGGGAGGTGACAAAGGCTTTACATCATAGAGGTTTAGGGATCAGAAATATTAGAATGGTAAATATCTGCTTGTTAATTAAGTGGTGGTAGAGGTTTGGGTTTGAAAAGATGGCTCCATGGAGATAGTTGATTAGTAGTAATTATAATCATTTGAATAGATCATTTTTACCTTTTTCTGATGCTTTGACCTATGAATCCAGGATTTGGAGAGATGTAATGTCTGTGGCTGCTCTAATGCCAAATGTAGTTACATATTTCTTGGGTAATATCAATCTTGTTATTGGAGATGGTAGTAAGATTTTATTTTGGTGTGATAAGTGGATTGGTCAATCAAGCTTGGAGAATCAATTTCCTAGGCTTTTTGGTTTATCCATTAAGCCTCTTGGATCTTTAAAGTGGTATGTTGATGAAAAGGTTGCCAATGGTTGGTGGATTTTGAATTTCAGAAGACCCCTTCATGCTTGTGAAAATGAGGAATTGTTTAGAACGACATAGATTCTAGGTGAGGGTCCTGAACTGAGGGTAAACAATGAGGATCAGATTAGATGGTTGGCTTCTTCTTCTGGGATTTTTCAAGTCAAATCTCTATATGGGTGGCTTCAAGCTAATGAAGGTTATTTTGTGGAGTTATCAAAATTTATTTGGAATAATATTGCTTCTCCAAAAGCCAAATTTCTATTTTGGCTGGTGTGGAGAGGTAGACTTAAGACTGCTGATTTCCTCTATAGAATTGGTGTGCTGAGAGGTAATTCTATTTCCTTGTGTTTGTTTTGTAATTCTACCCTTGAAAATATTAATCATATTTTGTTGCTCGGCCCTTTTGATGTTATTGCTTGGTGGGGAACTCAATGGGTTTCTCCTGGTTCTATAATTGAGTTGCTTTATTGGTGGTTTGGGTTCAAGTTCAGGAAGAAGGAACTTAGGATCTGGAATGCCATTCCTATTACTGTGGTGTGGTCTTTATGGAAGCTTAGGAATGAGTGTTTATTTAGGGGAGCTCAACCAAATTTGGAGGCTATATCTGAATTAATCAAAGTTAGAGTGGCTTATTGGGTTAAGAATCATCATATTGGCAGCATATATTCATTTCATGATTTCATCTCCAATTTGGGTCTGATCCGTAGTTGCCTCTGAGGTTGTGGTGCTGTTTACAGCTGATGGTTTGTGTTGTTATGGCCTGTTGCTGGTAGTGGTTCCCTTTATTGTTGGTTTTGGTTGGTTTTTATCAGTGTATATGTAGCAATGTGTGGTGTGCTAATTTTTGGGTGGTATGTGTTTGGAAAAATGTTGTGCCCTGGTAGTGGTGTGTTATTGGTGTGTGCTTCCCTGTTACAGCTGTATTGGTGTTGTTGTTGCTACTGATTTTGGTTTGTCTTGAATGTTAGCATGGCAGTTGTCCTGGTCTAACTGTAAGGTAGTGGTGTTTTGTTGTTGTGTGTTTTTTCAAAAGCAGCTGTATTGGGGTTGTTGATGCATTGGCTACTTTATGGCCTATATGGTGGTTCAGGTTTGTGTGTGTGTTTTATGGAAAATACTCTAGGTTGGTGGAGTTGAGTGTATTGATATTGTGAAGAGTTACAGTCTGGGGTAAAACAGAGTTTGTAGATTGTTTTACTCAGTGCATGAGTTGGTGTTTATTGTGCAGCAGTTTGGAAGATAATTGGGTTAGTGGGTGTTGGACTTCGGGTTGATTAGGGTGGTTTTGGAGAACATGGTGGTGTTGTAATCTTGCAATTGTTCTGAACTGCTGTCTTCGGATATGTCATAGGGGAGCTTGCTCCAGTTGCAGTGGTTTGTGGTAATGCTATCACTAGTTTTGTATTGTTGTTGTTGGCTGGTTTGTGTGGTTGTTTCTACTCTTAGGTGTTGTTTGTTCTTTTCTATTTCCTCGTTTGTTTGTTGATTGGTTCCTCACCAATCTTGTGTCTAGTGCTGGCATATGATTGTGCTTCCTTTGCGGTGCCAACCTAGTTGGGATTGTTGAGGTTAGCTTTGATGCTCTCTGCACTTCCCTGCTTTGTTGATGATTGTCTTGTTTTGTATCTTGATCCTTTCATTGATAGAGTTCTTTTTTTTTTTTTTTCCTGATCAAAAAAAAAAATATATATATATATATATAGCCACCATATTGGTTTCATAAAAAAAGCTAACAAAGCTTCTAAGCTTAGTTACCACTTTTCAATTGAAGTTTCAATGTGTGATTTGGAGTCAATTTCTTATTCACTTATTAATAATTTTGATTAAACTCAAGTTCAATGTTCATCTACACATAGAGGTGAACACATTGCACTATGGGCACGTGGATGTGTGGAATGTACTTTAATTTTGATTTAAAGTTGACCATTGTTTGTATCCTTTTGACAAAATTGCCATGTGGCAATTTTCTCATTTAATTGAATGACACATGACGATAAAAGATGGAGAGTTTGATGATTTTGGTAGGTCCAATGAAGTGAAAATGCCAGCTAAGTAAAGAGATTTAATTTTCATTTGATTAATTGACCAAGTCAATTGGTTAATCAATTAATCAATTCATTATTGAAGATAAATGTGGCCCCAACCATTTCCTAAGACATAGGAGTGGGTTGAGTTGAGGCCCTCATCCTGAAAATATGCATTTTTCCTTAAATTATGCAAAGTTTGTTTGAGGATGTTGGTTATGGATAATACATGGGGAAACTTGGGAGGCTTAGTGGGCTAACAAGAAGCTAGAAAATGGGGCAACTAGCTGTTAGTGGTAAAAGTGGTTTCTATGCTTGAGGATCAAGTTAAGAAAAATATGACAAGTGATAGGGAATGAGGCTGCCATGTCCTAGTAGGTGGAATAGAAATGGGAGCATCTTTGACACTATAAAAGGACTCGAAGTGCAACATTTAAAGGGGTTCAACACTAATTACTCAACCAAGAGTTCATCCACATATTTCTCTTTGCAATTTTTAACAATTGTCTTTCATTTTAAGCAATTCAATTCCAACAATCAGTTATTTAGCTAAATCAGCCTTAGATTAGTCAATTGTACTTCATTTTCCATCAATGAAATTTCAATTCTAGTTTAGTTTCTTTTTGCACCTAACAAATTTAGTTTGAAGTCCTCTTCATTGGGGCAATATCCAAATTAGTAGCAGTTTCTCTAACGAATAATGTTTGAAAGCTCTAATTTGAGAGCTCTAATTCAGCTCTAATGGTGTGGAGAGTGTTCATGTAAAGGTGTGGCACACACTCCTCTATCTATCTCTCTTTATTCTCTCTCTCTCTCTTCCACCTCACTAGAGCTCCATTTAGAACTATAGTATTAGAGCTATGTATCATCACCCTTCTCTAAGCCACACACAATTATTACTCTATATGAAGTCAGAAATTTTCAAAACATTCCTAACCTTGGACTAGGTTTATAAGTCCTAGCACGCCTACATCCAATCCTAGTAAACATAAACCTATGTGTTCGCCCTTAATTTTCTTAGTGGTAAATAGCCATAAAACTAAATTTTCAAAACCATTTTATAACAACTAGAATTTTTATGGTTTGCCTATAATAATAATAATAAAAATAAAATAAAAAAACTTGTAGGATTCTAGTGTACGGAAAACATAGAGTTTTAGGCTTCTAGAAAGGTAGGAGTGAGTTTGTACCTTTCCATTGAGTTAGTAGAATATTTCCCCTCACTCGTAGACGTGGGTAGGCTTGTGTGGAATGATGTATATCTTTGTATAATTTTTCTCTTTAATGTGTGCATGGGTGTGCTTTCATTTGCATGTAATATTAAACAATTCAGTATTGCAATTGACATGACAAGATGAGTTTGTATGGTAGATCTTCATGCTAAATCGAGGCCATATGACCTCATGTAACTTGGAACACAATTTTTATTAAGCCGTAACCCCTTTAGATGATTGTAGATAGTACTTTTCAAAAATTTCAAAAACATTTTCCTTTTGTAATCAGAACGCTAACTTAATTTTTAATCACAAGTCAATTTTGTAATCACAATAATACTAACTTCTTTTATTGTCACGACCCAAACCCGCGCCTAAAAGTTTGGTCCATGACCGGCCTGTATATAGGCCTCAAACAAAATTTCATGAATATTTATTCAAATACGGGGCTTTAAGCGGAAGCAAATACCAACATAAAGATAACGCCCATTGAGCTTGTGCATACATGAAGACTTAGATTAATTTAAGCATTTAAATATACTTTCCATATTTACACATATAATCACAGAACTTATATAGATCTCACACACAAATACATAAGACTCAATAAAAGACGGGGCTTGTTTGGTTTGTATTTGAGAAACATGTTTTGAGATAAAAAGTACGAAAATTTGTTTGGTTTGGTTTTTTTTCAAAAGATGTTTTGAAAAATTATTTTGAGAGAGAGTTTTAAAAAAAGTGATTGATTTGATGTGTATGAGAGAGAGATTTGTTTGGAAAACTTGTAAACCAAACAAGTTTTGGAAAAAACATTTGGAAAAATTTGTTTGGTTTGATTACTTTTGAAAACTTATTTGTAGAGAATTTTTTCCAAAATTTTTTGAGAAACACAAACCAAACAAGGCCACTTATAATTTTCCGATACAAAGTTAAAGCCTCGACACGGAGGCGTAACCCGGTTGGTTTGACAGAGAGGCGGACCTCGATACAACTCTAGCGATGATCCCCGATGGCTCACCTACATATATAAAATAAAAAAGGGTGAGCTAACGCCCAATGAGTAATATTAAAGTAAAGAGATTAATGAATGATGTCCTTAACATTAGGAGAACATATTTCATAATTCTGAAACGTATCTTAAATCATTTCAAAAGAGACATTTACCGTGTCATAATCCATGCCTTTTCAAATGGAATACATATTTTAAACCATTACAAAACATTTTACGTGGTACGTGGTACACTCACTTATACAAAAGGATAGAAGCACATTTCAAAATAGGACATTCATTCATGCATATAAAATAATACTTCGTAACATGAGTCATATAGCGATGTAAAAACATTTGTATTCATTTCATATGTTCTGAACGACCTCGGGTCCATGTATAACAAAACGGCCTCAGGCCCAATCATATTTCAAAACGACCTTAGGTCCAAATGTATCATATCGTATCATGGAGTAGATGGAACATCGACATGTCCCCACCTCTCCTTGGGCCCAATTCATGTTTGTATGGATCCAAGAGGTGACTCGTACGGACTCTAGAGGTGACTCCCACTGTAGCACTTAGTTCCGTACAACACTTTGTTCCATATTAAAAGTCAATGGGTCTTAAAGACCAAACAATCATGCCATAGCATAAACGAAATAGATAAACAGAATGGCCTTGGGCCTACCATATCATATTATAAACCATTCACATTTCTTATTCATAACTTATTTTACGTTTCTTGGAAACTTGTGCATTTTAACAAAATACGACATTTAGAGAATCATGCCACACATTAACAAAATACAATATTTAGAGAATCATGTCACACATTAGTCAAAATAGATAATGAAAAACTTATCTTTACTATACTATTACTCACAGTGATGGGCTTCTGGTAACAATGGAATGATGTCCTCGTTTTGACCTACAAACACAATGCACATAGCATAATATGAGAATATAACCAATCCCTTTCTTGTTCTTCAATCAATTAGTCATGGTGGTTCTAAACTCATTAGTCCTCAATAGGTCATAATCCATGTTTCGGAAAATAGGAAGAATCGAAAGGAAAATGGTTTAGGAGGAGAAATGGTATAAAACTGGTAGATAGAAAGTGAACAATGTTCACTAATTTGAGCATATCTATGTGTGTACTTAGAATTTTGGTGTGATACTACCACCAATGGAAACTAGACTTCCGAGGCTTGAGTTTAGGCCCAAGAATCACTTAAAACGGAGCCCAGATGCAAGAGATATACTTATTTGAAGTTGGCTGAAGCAGGGTTGTCCCGCACCTGCGGGAAATAGGGCCGCACGTGCGGGAATTGGGCCGCACGTGCGGCACAAGGCGCTTTTATTTTAGAATCATTTTTGGTGCTGGAAGGGGACTGCCACAAGTGCAGGAAGCCCTGCCGCACGTGCGGCTCTGGGCAAATTCTGCTATCCAAAAATGTTTGTTGGCTCCAACACTTGTTTTTCCATTTTCCAAGCTTGGTTACAACTCTAATCACCCAAAAACATGTAAAATTACCCCACAACATGATAAACTAACATCATTCAAGTGTAATTTCATTTTAAACAAATCAATCTTTGCTTCCAAGTTCAAGATCAATGCTTCATCTTTCATAATCTTGAAAGTTCCCAAAACACAACCCACAAACACCCTTGATCCTTGCATAATCTTATTCTATGGACAATCTAGAGTTCATTCATATGGTATTCATAAGGTGGAGCTCCAATCATAAACAAAATCATAGGACCCAATTTCTAATTTCTTAAATTGAGCTCAATTAAATACATACATAAAACTCTAACCCAAATGGGTTTCAAATCTTCCAATATCATTATGATTTCATGAAATTGATGCATTAATCCTAAATATTCAAGATAGATTTCCATACCTTAGCTTAATCTTTGCCTTTCTCTTAGCTCTCTTCAATTTTCCAAGCTTCCATGGTTGATATTTTTTCTCTCTCTTCAATCTCTTCAATTTATCTTCAATCCCCATGAATGTTGAGCTCTCTCTCTCTTAGAGAAGCTTTGTCTCTCTTTTTCCCTCCCTCACTCTCTCTTACGGTTCTCTCCCTCTCCCTCTCTCTTAGATATTTTTGGACTCCAATTGATGAGTTCAACAACTCATATATATATATATATATATAAGCTTATCACAATTAGAGAGAGCCAAGCGCGCCCTTACGAATCGTACGAAAGCAAATTCTAATTAAACTTCCCAGATGACTCTAAAAATGATGCTGATCATAACTATGTACTTCGTTATGGTTTCTGAAGCCTCTAAGGCCTTCAATTTGAAATGAAAAGTTAACCACCCAAACACATCTTAACGAATCAAACGAAATAAATTTCCAATTAACTTTCCCAAATAGCTCTAAAAACTCCCATTAACATATCCAAGTACTCAATTTTGATTTCTAAACCCATAAAGTCGGTAATTTCAATTTTAAAGTCGTAACTCAACAGATAATTCCTCAATTCAAATAGATATAATCACATTAAAGCACATTAACCCATAGGTAGATAATTCCTTATACGCATTTTGGGGTCGTTACATTCTCCCCACCTTAAGAAGTTTGGTCCTCCAAACTTGATTTACCCTGACACAAGTGCGGTTCATGAATCTCAATCTCCTACCATAGTCCAGTTTCATCTTGGATGTACAACATCCCTCAATTATTTAACAGTTCACAATCCTATACAGTCAATCTCAATGAAGTTTGTTCCAAGAATCACAATTAATTTGTCATTTACTGGCTAATTGGTAACCCAATTGATAATAATACTCAATAGCATCAAAACATCATCTTATTATTCACAACCCTCGTACATTTCAATTTATTGATCTACAAGTCATATACCCCAAATGGTAAAACCATAATCCCAAGGACGTTCATGAGCTAACTCTTTCCCTTTAGGTTTCAAATCGGTCTAATGTTGAGTATCATTTGAAATCCTCAAATTAGCTTAGTCCATAAATCTACAGTATTTTGCAACTCTCCATTGATTAGAAATATTCACTTCCCAATTATGTTTCCAATGATATTTTTGTTTTACGTCCATTGAACTAAATAAACACATGAATTCTGGATCCATTACTTCATAGATCTTTGCTCACTAATGATTTAAATGCTCACAACAGTGGTCTTAACAAATGAGGTCTAAATTTTAAATAACCAAATTTAGATTCAAGTCCTCAACTTCAATAGAGGCTCAAGTAGTCAAAATTAAACTTATCAGTTCGAATCATATTTCTCACAGACTCCAAAGAGCAAACCCAAATCCCGTAACAAGAAATTACCTGTTCAGATTGGACATCATGATTTTTCTCTCCAAAATAAATTATTAGTAAAAGCAAATACGGATCAAACCCCAATTGTCATAACTCCCAAATTACAGTAAAATAACAACCACTGAAAATCAATGTTTGCTTAGGGGATCTTAAAGTCAGCTTCATGACATCAAACATAAAACGCGTTGTCCATAAAACTCCTATGTTCTTGTTCCAATAACTTCAAAGTAGACTGAGCATCACATCTAATCTGAATATTGGTTCCATTCATTGTAAGTCGCAACTAACTTGTTTAGGCATATTAACAATATTGACTTATCATACATTCTAATACTCTATACGAAGAATATTAAATCAGGCCCATAGAAATTCTTAATACGTAATATTAGCCTAAAAAAAATCAATTCCTCGTAGACGTAAACAATTCAAACAAAAGGATAGGGCCCAAATTAATCTTATAAACAGTTTACTTATATTTAGTTTAAGCACTTGAAATAATGGTCTTCATACATCGAAATATATGTATGTATATTTTTGAACAGTTACAACTGACAATCCAATGAGACAATCTAATCAGTTCAAGGTGTTAAAAAAGAATTTCAAAGGTGACTATTGATAATCCAGGCAACTCGAGATATTCAAGAATTTCTTTTAAGAAGAATGACATAAAATAAAATTCATGGTGCCAATGATGTGTATTAACACATTTCTCAAGGCCAAAACACTTGTTTCGTGGGGTGGATGTCTATTGATATAAACACATTACAAAATAATTGTTAAAATATATATATGTATATATATATGTGGGAAATTAAACATGAGTTTCTTTCCCAATTAAGGTCATTTGTAGCAAATAATTTTATTTCACAAAAATCATTTAAAAAAAATTATATACTCTTTTTTATTGATTAAGTAGAAAAGAGAAAATCTAGAAAATGAAAATTTCACATTTATATATAAACTAACCACATGTATTGACATCTGCTTTTGCTTCTCAAAAGACCATAAGCGAGAATGATAGATCACCTTCAAACGAGAGAGGAAAAAAAATTAAAGAATTGGTCTTAGATAAGTTTTGATTTTCAAATGAGTAAATCCAAAAAAATAAAATAAAATAAAATAAAAAGAAAATATCATGTACCTTGGAGAGATACTCCATTTGTCAATATTCATTGAGTGTCAACCCATTCTGTGTAGGTGGCATGTTCTTTACTATTGTTTCTTGCTCAGCCTACAATCCAATACATTGTAATTAGGAAATAGACTTTAAAATTTATAACAAAACCTAAAAAATTAACAAAAGAACATAACTTTTTTGTTTTCAAATAACAATACAAACACAAAGTTTTTCAGAAAAGTGGAGAAACGAGATGATTACTATAATACCTATCAACATTATGTTTTGCGCATTTTTTTATTTTTATTTTTTGAAAGTTTTGTTTGTTTGTAGCATTACTGCTAATTTTTTCAAACTTTTTTTTTATTTATCGGCAAAAGAAATCTTTATTGATGAAAACATACAAAGTATGAAAATATACATCAATAAGAGGAGCTTGGAGCTAGTCAAGCTCCAAGCTTCAGTTGGTGAGAAACCAACAGACAAAGCAAAAGCCACAGACAAAGCAAATCCACAGGTGGGCACAAATAGGACCACTGATGGGCACAAACAAACCCACAAAACAGCTTCGAAGCAGCTTCAACAAAACCAAAAGCAGCCATCATTCTACTGAAAGGCAACGTAGACTAGGACTATAAGCAAATTAGTAAGACCATTAGCAGACAGCTTGACAGATTAGCAGACCATTAGCAGAATAGATTTGTAGATTAGCAAACCATTAGCACAACAGACCATTAGCAGACAGATAAGCATACCATTAGCAGACAGCTTCACCCCTCAGACCCTTCTTTTAGCACAATAGAGCACTACAGCAGAGCATACAGGACAACTAAAACTAGCTTGATAGCTTGACAGATCAACTCAATGGCAGCCCCTGATTTGCCTCCAGTTGAGAACAATATCATTGACAGAGAAGGGAAAGTCCTTTAGAGAGGCTTTGAGACAAAAAGCTAATCTGACCTTGATGAGTTCCCATAGGTCAGCCGAGTTAGGACAGACATTAGAGAAAACACACACATTCCTATGCTTCCAAAGAGACTAGAGGACAACTAGGGGAATGGTTCTCCAAAATTTTCTGAGTAAACACTTAAAATTCACCCCCATCCACCAATTGAGCAGACCTGTCACAGACATTGGAATGCACCATTGAAGACCCCAGTCATGAAGTACAGAGGACCAAATGGCCCAAGAGAAAGTGCAATGAAACAGAACATGATGAGCAGATTCTGGAGCGGAATTGCAGAAGATGCAAGAGATGGAATAGTTGTTACCTAGAATGCCAAGATTGTGCAAAAACTCAGATGTTTTAATTCTGTTTTTCCAGGCCAACCAACCAAAGAAGTGGACTTTGGGAGGTAAAGTGTGATTCCAAATAAACTTGCACATGATGAGAGGGAGCCCAAGAAGAGATGTGTTGAAGGAGTATAATGAAGACACAGAGAAAATACCAGAACCAAAAGCTGCAATAGCCCAAACCAGACTATCAACACTCTCAAGACTTAATGTAGGAGTAGAGGATAACATGGAAAATAGTCTAACTTCAGCAGCCAATTCCCAAGCATATAAAGCTCTTCTATATGGGAAGTTCCAATTATTGGAGTTAGATTTCAATGCATAAAAAAAGTGAAGGGAACCAAACTTGGCAGAAGAAAGAGTGAATAGAGAAGGGAACTCATCCTTGAGGGAAAAGACTCCACACCACTTATCATGCCAAAATTTGATTCTGCGGCCATCTTCCACCTTGATTAGGCAGTTATCCAAGAAGTAGTTGAATATGTTCCTACGCTGAACCCCTATGAATATAATGTCCTTCCACACCCTAGAATGTTTATAGGAAGATTTCATAGGAGGATGCCAGCAGTCTACCTATATCTTATATTTACTGCATATAAGTTGCCTCCATAGTGCATTAGTTTGAATTCCAAATTTCCACCACCATTTGAGAAGCAGACAAGTATTGACATACCTAATCCTCCTGATACCCAGACCCCCTTGGGGAACACTCTTTGCTACTTCTAACCATTTCACCAAATGAACTTTCCTTTTTAATTCAGTACCACCTCATAAGAAAGTAGCTTCAATTTTCTCAAAGTCACGAGCCACACCTTCAGGCATCCTAAAGAGAGAAAGATAGTACACAGGTAAACTCGATAGGACAGACTTAATCAGAGTTAATCTTCCAGGGAAGGACAACATTTTCCTCGCCTATCCTGAAAGTCTTGCTCCAACATTGTCAAGCATAGGTTTCCATGTTGATTTCCTACCTGGGTTGGCACCTAAAGGCAGTCCCAAAAATTTCAAAGGTAAGTTAAGCACCTTGCAATTCAAGAGGTGTGCAAAAGAATGCAGTGATTCCTCCACCACACCAACTCCACAAACAACACTTTTGTAGTAATTGATTCTCAGACCGAATAGAACTTCAAAGCATCTAAGCATTCTTTTGATAATGACTACTTGATCCAAATCTGCTTCACAGAAAAGAATAGAGTCGTCAACAAATTGGAGATGACATAAAATGACTTATTAGCTCCCACCAAAACTCCTTTAAGAATGCCAAGATTAATTGCTTTGGAAAGAAGAATATTAAGCCTTTCAGCCACAATATTGAATAGGAATGGTGATAATGGGTCTCCTTGCCTAAGGCCTCTTTGCAGAGAGAACTCATTAGTTGGTGATCCATTCACTAGTATGGAGATCCGGGCTGAAGACACATAGGCTTTCATCCAAGAGATCCATTTAGACCCAAAACCAAATCTGGACATCATGGAGAACAAGAATTCCCAACTTATTGAATCAAAGGCTTTCTCAAAGTCCAACTTGATAATCAGACCTTGTCGTTTGGCCCTCTTCCAATCATCAACTACTTCATTTGCAATAAACACCCCATTAATGATATTCCTTCCACCTATAAAAGTGGTCTGAGTCTCACCAATAATTAAGGGCATCACTGGCTTCATCCTATGCACGAGAATTTTTGCCAGAATTTTGTAAAGAGAACCAACCAGGCTAATGGGTCTATAATCTGTCAGATTAATTGGATTGACAAGCTTGGGCATGAGGGTAATGAATGAGTTGTTGATACCATAGGTGAGCCTACTGTTTGTGTGGAAATCTCTAAAAAATTGCATGATCTTCTG
Organism: Camellia sinensis; assembly: GCF_055761805.1. NCBI lineage: Eukaryota > Viridiplantae > Streptophyta > Magnoliopsida > Ericales > Theaceae > Camellia > Camellia sinensis. Next base: position 94,732,677 of record NC_138965.1, read on the forward strand.
CTTCATAACTTTCCAAAATTTTTGGTAGCATAACAAGTTAAACCCATCTAGGCCCAGAGCTTTGTTACCATTACTCTCTTTGATGGCTGCCAAAACCTCTACTTCAATGAAGTCAGAAACCAGGTGGATAGATACAGTGTTGCCTTCAATTGATTTGAATTCCCCATCCAACACAGGCCTATTCACCCAACTTTCCTTAAATTGATTCCTGAAATGAAGGAGTACCTCATGCTTGACTCTGATAGGTTCCTCATAGGACACACCATTTATTGATATGGAGTTGATCATATTTCTGTTTTGTCTAGTACTTGCAATAACATGAAAATACCTAGTATTTTTGTCCCCCTGCAGGAACCAATTCAATCTGGATTGCTGATGCCATAACCACTCCATCCTTCTATAGAGCTTCCACACGTCACCTCTAACCTTTCTTCTTCTGTCCTTTTTAGAAATGAGTAGTTCTCTGTCCTCCGCGGTGATTTCTAGTGCATGTAATTCATCCTCTACAGCCTTGAGCTTAGATGAGACATTTCCAAACACTTCCGAATTCCATTTCTTTAATTCCAGCTTGAGGTACTTAAGTTTTTGTTGGATTATATAACTAGCCCAACCCACAAAATTAGAATTCTTCCAACAGATAGTAAAAATGTAAGAGAAACTGGGATGCAAAGTCCAAGCATTGATAAATCAAAAAGGCTTGGGGTCCCAATCTCTTTCATCTTCCATCAATAATAAAAGGCAATGATCTGATATGAGCTGAGGCAATCCCCAAAGCTTCATGTTGAAGTGAATCAACCATTTAGGGCTTAGCAAGACCCTATCAATTTTGCTCCATTTCTGTGCCTCCTAAGCATTACACCAAGTATATTTTCTACCATAGAGAGGAAGGTCATTCAGTTCACAAGCATCTATAAACTCATTAAGTTGTTTCATACCCCTATCTCGCTGGGAACAGCCAACTCTCTCTCCCATATGCCTTATCTCATTGAAATTCCCTCCTAAGCACCACGAAACGTAGAAAGTGACCGTGAGGTTAAGAAGAGTATTCCAAAAGGAGGATCTGCTGCTAATTTCATTAGGTGCATATATATTAAACAGTACACAATGAAAAGAGTTGTATAATGTACCTGAGAGTAAAATAAATCTCCTGTTGCAACAGTTGCCAGCTAATTAAGGGGCACTTTGGGAAGAGGCTAAAAAAGCCAGCTTTTTGGTTTTTTAGCTTTTTCAGCTAAAAAAAAGGCCAACTTTTTTACCCAAAAGAACCCAGTTTTTGCCAAATAAAGCCACCAAAAAAGCCAAAAACCCCGTTTTTTACCAACTTCCCAAAACACCACTGAAAAACACCTAGATCCCAGATGCACAAAAGCCCTCCTACAGTTCCTTCAGGGTCCACAGACAAGAACTCCATATTCTTATTACCCCAAAGCCCCCTAACCACAGTGCCCAAAGCCACTACCTTCTTAGTTTCTTAAAAGAATGCCATATCAATGTGCCTATCTTTTAGGAGTTTTTTAATTCGACCCCTCTTCTCAGGCTTGCCAATTCCCCTAACATTCTAGGATATAAGCTTCATAAAGAGACAAATTCACACACTATAATTTCCTAGCTGCTGATATTACAACTTAGCCTTACCCTCTTAAATAATTCTCTCCTTGTCCTTGAGCTCCAGATCGTTAATCTTTTCCATCACTATATCTTCTTTCCCTTGGAAGTTTATTCCAAGTTTTTGCCCCAGTTGAGCAGTAGCTTTAGCTTCTTTGAGGAGATAGCTATGTGAGCTTGAAGAATCCTCGGAGAGATCTGATTGTGCGAGGGCAGCTATTGCTGGTCTAAAGATAATAGATTTGGAGGTATGTTTGCTGATAGTTGATGCTTTGTGACCATAAAGTCGAGCAAAATGAGAGAAACCCTTGATCTGAGCCTTATTTTTCCCTGGTTTCCTGGTATTCCGCAGGTGACTGAGGCTGATAGTAGGAGTTTTGACTTGGCCTTGACTCAGAATTTTCAACCCACTAGTAGCTATATTTGTATGTGGCCTAGGGGAAGTGGAAAGCAGCAAGCCATTTGCAATGGGCCTGATGTTGTGAGATTCATGTAGGCTTTGAGCAATCTGCTCACTTAGTGGGTGGGCCAAGTCCACCTCAAGAGTAATGCCAGGCCCAAGTCCCTCTCTTGGTCCACTAAGACTTATGAAGAAACCTGGTGTGAAAACTTGCTCCATACACTTCTCAGACTTATCATTGCTCTTGGGACAGCGTGCACGCTTCTACATCATTGCCTCTTTCACACCTACAGCACTAGGTTTGCTGAACTCCACATCACACTACATCTCCTCAACCATTGTGTCCACCTCCTCCTCACCGTAACCTTGAGTAAGCTCCTTTCTCTTTGCCACCTCATTGGGGGAAGCCACAGCACCAGACAGATCATATCTTGCTGACACCTCATCTTCATCTCTCTTCCCCTTACAACACTTCACAATAGGAGTAGCTTTCACTACCCTGCAAAAATTAACATTGGAGCTGTGATCTTCTACTGCTGAACTATAAGTCTCCTCTGAGTTGCCAAGATGATCTTCATAGACAAGTATTGGGTGTAGTTTACCATTGCACTCCAGGTTTATGGTTTTGTTAATAAGCTCCATGCACAAAGTAACAACTTTGACTCTGGAATAGGAAAATAAGTCCGAACGGCTAATATCACCCTCCAGATTAAGGACTGTCCCCCACAAAGTGCCAATGTTGTTTAGTGTGTTCCTGTTCCAGAGGTTTAGGGGTATACTTTGGCACTTCAACCACACACATCTCCCCTGCTCTATTTGGACTCTTGGGTTCCATTCCAACACAAACAGACTCCAAGCTTGAAACCAATCCTTGATACTATAAATATTGGACTTCAGCTCCTCTTGGGATTTGAAGGTCAAGACTACATCGCGACCTCCCCCCTCTCTGACCACAACTTGATGTAGCCCCTTCTCCTTCAGGGCCTTTTAATACTATGAATAGAATAATCCGAGTGCAGTCTGATGAGTACACTTTCGTATAACCAACCATGACCATCTTCATTGACTTTGATGGTCATGACTGCTATTCCACCTGCAGATCTTGTGTCCTTTTTTAGTACCTCTGCAAATGATTTGTGGCCAACATAAGGTATTTTACCTTGGCTTCTGAGTGGGCCAAAAGCCTCTCTGCTGGTCTGAGGTCGACTCTTGTTGTGCTCATCCCTTGAGTTCCTGTCATGAATGGCATATTTGACTTCGAGTACCTTCTCATCCACCAAAAGTCCATTTGCTTTCTGGATGGCTATATCTGGGGCTACATGGCAATCATATCTCACAAAGTAGAATCTTGAGTTTGTCGTTTTTCGTCTTTTGAAAGGGATGAAAACATCCTGAACGATGCCGAACTTTGTGAAAAGTTTGAACAATGATTTAGCATCCATTGATCTTGGTAGATTGTCCACAAACACAGTAAATAGACCATTCCTTGCTATTTTTCCCCGAGTTCCACCTCCTCTCTATTGTCTCACCACCGGAATCCAACCACCATTTCTTCCCTGCTTCTCCATTTCTTCCCTGCTTTACAATACTACCATATATACATAAAATCTAATATTCTCACAGAGGTATCAGACTACTTTTCTATTGGTTTTAGAGTATGTTCTGTGCTAATTTTTCCAAACTTGACATAAGTAAAGATTAAAGATAACAACAACCTATCTAAAAATAATAATAACCGAAACACTTTAGGGTACTACACTTCATTAACCGAAACACAACTCAACTAGTTAGTTCCCTTTATAAAAACATTGATGAATTGTGTATACGTAGCTAAAGGACTAGTTAGACTCAAAACCTTTGTTATCTAGAACATGAATCATTCCATTATGTGGAATGGAAATGGAAATAAGAATTTAAAATACTTCTAGAGTACATTAAATAAGAGTAGATTTGTATATATTACAATATAATAATTTAATATATTTCTAGAGTTATTTTCTTTTAAAAATTAGATATCTAATTTTTTTTCTTTTTTTCCAAATTATTCATGTGGCAACACATTTCTATAAGTACTATAACTCATTTTTGATGTTTCGTCCTCTCACAATTTTACCCATCTTAAATTATAGCTCATTACAGATGACAATTTTTATTCGAAGGAAATTTTTAGGACATAACTCACCTTAGATTGCTAAAATCATTTTAAATCGCTAAATTTGCTTCTTCTTTTGTTTTGTTTTTTTTTTATATAATTAAAATGTACTATATGTTTTCTAATGTGCACTAAAATATTAGCATTTCTAATAACATTAAACATAAGACTCCATTACCTTAGCTCTTTGAAACATTTCTTGGTGATCCTGCAAAAATAGGGTGGCCCACATTATGATGTGCCCAGAAGATTCATGACCAGCATTTAGCTACATGATTAGAATATCAATGATTTCTTAAGGAGGGCTTCATTCTGGTGGGATAAGTGGGCAGGAAATGTTTGTCTTAAGGAGGTCTTTCCTAGGTTTTTCTTCTTATCCAATGATAAGATGGGTGTGATTAATGTCTACTATCAGAGAAGAGAAGAAGCTGCTGACTGGAACCTTGGATTTAGAAGAGCTTTATTGGCTTAGGAGGAGGAAGAGGTGAATAGGTTATATGATTTCCTTAGAACTGCACCTATTTTATGCAGTACCCAAGCAGATAGATTATCTTGGACTGCTGACCCTTCAAGCCTATTCACTGTGTCCTCAGCTTATAATTGGTGGGAATCTTCTCTTGGGGATGCTCTAAGCTGCACTAATATACTATGGAATAATTGTGCCCCTCCTAAAGCCCAATTTTTTGGATGGTTAGCATGGCACATGGTAAGGTCAAGACTGCCAGTTTTCTCTGCAAAATTGGGGTCCTGGGGATTAATGTCAATCGAGCTTGTATTTTCTGTCGTAATGAGATTGAATCTGTGAATCATGTTCTTTTGTTATGCCCATTTGTTTGGCTAATTTGGTCTAACATAGTACGATGGTGGGGTCTCCAGTGGGCCTTACCTGGTTCTGTGCCTGACCTGCTGCACTGGTGGTCTGGTTGTAGGATGAAAAAAATGGAAAAGAAAATCTGGTTGGCTATTCCTTTTGTTGTCCTCTGGTCCACTTAGAAACATAGAAATGAATGTGTTTTCAATGGCTCTCAACCAAACCAAGAGGTGCTCTGTGATCTTGTTAAGGTAAGAGTAGCATTATGGGTTAAGGCTTCATCACCCTCTTTGGTGTTTTCTGTTAACGACATTGTATCGAACCTGCAACAGGTCTTATTTTGCCTTAGAAATGGTAGCTAAGCTAGTGTGGAGCTGTCTGGGGGTGTTTTGGGCTATCTCTTTCATTCACTTTTGACTGTGCTAGTTAATGGTTGCTGTTATAATGGTCTATGGTGTTGGTCTGCTATGCTTTGGTTGCTGTCTCTGGTTACTGTTTTTGGGGAGTTTGCTACTGTTTTTTGGGTTCTTTGCTTCTTGATACTGGACTGCTATGCTTAGGCGCTAGTAAATGGTAGGATGGCTGATTGGCTGAGTTGGGATATTGTGTGGGTTGGTCTATCCTAGATGAATGGCTGAATGTCTGGGTTGGGTGGCTAAATGGCTATATGGCTTTGATGCTAGACTACTTTGCTTAGATGCCTAGATGCTTAGATGTTGGTCTGTGCTGTTGTTGTATTGTTGGTTGGTTTGTTTTCTCGTTGGCCTCTCACCAACTCTGGGGGTGCTAGCACATGATAAGATAAGCTTTTTGGTGCCAACCTAGTTGGGATGATTTAGCTCATTGTGATACTTTTGCACTCCCCTTTGCTTTATTGATGTAATTTTCTTTGCACTTTATACTTGTTTATTCCATCAATAAAGTTTCTTTTTTGCCGATCCAAAAAAAAAATTCTTCAACATCCAACAGGGCATCCATCATGTCTTTCTTCGATGTTGGTTAATCGTTCTTTCTTCGCTCCCTTCACTTTTCCACTACAGATTGCAAGATAGCCACAAGTTTTTTCCTTGCCTCAAAGTTAGTTCCAGCTTCTAATTTCTTAAAAAATGAAAAACTGTAATAAATTCAACAATCCATTTAATATATTCAAAGAAGTATTCAACCTATTGTGTTTTCAAAATGGTATAGTTTTGTCAGATGTCTTAAGGAAAAAAAAATAGAGAAATTATTATTCACGGTAATTTTAAAAAATTATTATATATTAATGAAAAGTTTATAATATTAATTATTAATATTTATAATATTTTTCAATTACACTGACATGGTGTCTATGTAATTCCCCTAAAAAAATTCATACACTTCCCCCTATTTGAGATCAACTAAATAAGTCAAAAGATTGTTTATTACCAATTAAAAATAAATAAATTAAGAAGTCATTCAACCCTTTCTACTCACCAATAAATAAATAAATATAAGTAAAATAAAGTAATAATTTTCCAGACTCATCAACTTTTTAAAATTCTAAAGTAACTAAAAAAGTCACGAAAAAAATTAATGTCAAACTCTCTTTTAGCGTCATTTCGACAGTCAACTTGACAGAAAAATTCAAATTTTCAAGCGTGAATTTAGGTTTTATTTGGCAACAACTAAAAAAGTCATATTTTTTTAGATTTGTGCCAAAAAAATTACTTTTTAGGTCCGTCTACTCTAAAAAGATCTAAGAAGTAAAAAATAAAAATAAGTCCAAAAAAAATTCAATAAATGATCTTTTTTAGCTTTTTTTCTTTTTCTTTCTTTAGTGGATTTTTTTTTTTTTTAAAGAAAAGAATTTCAAAAAACATGAAAACCCCACCTTAGCTAATATGGAAGCAAACATAATTATAAAAAAAAAAAATTTAAAAGAAAAAGGTATGCAAGCCTAACCTTGAGTGCTTTATGATAAGCAAATCCTGGGAGGTTGATTGCCATGGCTCTAACACAGTAATTAAATCCTGTATATTCCCTCTCCATGTCCTCCATCACAAGCTCACTCTACGAGCTCAAAAAAATTTAAGTAATTATCCTAAAAGTGAGATTTCGAAGCTTGGTTAAGAACTCAATCTGTCCCATACCACTCCATTCTTCCAAGTTTAATTTCACATTCTCTTCAATATATCTCATGTAAATGGACAGAGACTCATGGCCATTGACCGGTGCTGCTGTTAACTTGCGAAGGCGCTTGTGCTCCTCAAATGTAATGTTGTCGATAAACAACTTCTTTCCAACGAGTTCTATAGTGGAGGTAGGCCAACCGGGCTTGAAATATTTATCGTCTATTAAGACTCTCTTGCAAGCTTCAGGAGTTAAATAGTAAACCCATTGTGGCAAAAGTCACGTCCCACGAGCCCAATCTATTCAAACCTAATTAGCTCTGATCCCAAGTTATCATGCCTAATATTTTAATCACTAATAAATATCAATCCTTTAATCTTATTCCCATTTCATAAAATAAGTTAGTGTTTAAAAGGACATAGATGGCAAATGTCAATGTGATAATCCAAAAATGCTCCTCTTTCTCCTTGAACCTCCTAAAAGATTACATGTTCCCAATACATTAACAGTTATGCAAAATACCACCATTATACTAGTAGTTTAAAGAGCTAGAGAGATACAAATAAAAATGTTCTAATGGCTTACATCTTTCAAAACGAATGGTCTTGATTTCACAAAATTAGAGTATTATCTGAAAAAGTTAGCTCGGTAGCTATATCACAAGTAGCACGTCAAACAAGCATCAGTGCTTCACCAAAGTATCCCCATTATCTACTCAACGAGGTAGAACTCCATCATTTTGACCTGAAAGTGTTAATTATGATAGGAATGAGCAAATAACCTAGTAGAAATACCTTTAACAAAGCATATAAATATTTGATATAAATGTGATCATGCCAACGCAATATCATGCCCAAAATCCTTCTCTTTGTTCATGACAAAAGAGTAATGCACCAATGCACTTTTATTCCAAAAACAAACTGATACCAATTACAAGGTAGTAAACGTACACTAGAATCCCAAAGTAAGAGTCAAATACGTATATATAGATTTTATATGTCAAAATAGTCCCACATTTACCAGCTCAATACAGAAGGGAAATTAGGCACCTAAAACAATCATTTTCCCACATTTATTGGCATCAAGCATGGAAGGGCAATTAGCCACCTAGAAAACATTTTCCCACTTTCATCCGACATCAAGCCCAAGACAGGGCAATTAGGCACTTTGACTCCCCGCGCAGGTACCAACACAATATTCAACACATTTCTAAAATCGATTACCCGGATTACTATGCCATTTATCCCTTTTCCAATATTCCGACATCCATGATAATAAAACAACATGAGTTCACAAATATGATAATTTGTCTAAAGTTCCTTTTTAATTTTATGAGAAATAAACTTTATAATCCATGGGGAAGAGGTATTACAATCTTATAGCTTTCAATAGTTTCCATAATCATCCATCAATACAAATAATTCTCACTATTCATACCATGTCACCATTTCTGAACGTATCAACATATATCATCAACTCAATTCATCAAGTATCAATTTTTTCCCAAATCGCTCCTTTAGATTTAAAATCACAAAATAGGATTTTGTAAAAATTTGGGGTTTCCTTATTTCCTTCATCAGTCAAAGAATCATCAACAAATGACCATTTTTACACAAAAACTTTCAAAATATTTCAATAATTTGAGTGAAAACCCCATTTTCAAACATCAACACCTTTTTGATCAAAACCATCTATGTCATACGTCATTATATCTAAGAAAATACCACATACTCATATCAAAATATAGATATATAAGGTTAAAGGTATTACTACCTCAAGGAAAAGAGAGAAGGGTTGAAGACCTAAACTTTAACGAAGAAGAAATTACAATCCAATCAATTCTAAATGTAGCCCTTGATGTGCTCTAACTTTTTCCCTCAAGAACTAGGGGTAGATTTTGCCTCTAAGTAGATGAAACCCAAGCTTGAAGCTCCAAAAATGGAGGAAAGTAAGAAAGAGAGAGAGTGAGTGACAGTGAAAGAAAGAGAAGTGAGAAAAAGTGAGGAAAGAGAGAGAAAATGCTTCTATTTATAGTGGAGGGGCAAAAGAGTTTGTAGTGTATCCCAAAAAAAAATATGGAAGCCCGACTAACCACATCATTTCTCAAAAGACGTGCATTTCTTAATAATCATGCAGAAGCTTAAACAAATCCTAATCTCACATTTGAAGAGACATTTCTAAAGTTATCATTCATTCACTAAAGTCCACTAAGTTCTTACAAAATCATATCACACGCATTAATACATTCATTGATTCTAAAATATGAATCTATAGCATGTGTTTGATAAAAATAAAAAGTTAAAAAAAAATTAAACTATTACGAATTAATGCCCTAAAGGCTACAATTTCCAAGGCATAGCCTGGTTACAACGAAAGAGTTACAAAGCTCAATACAAATAAGCCCACGGCTTTACCATGAAATTAAAAAATGAGCTCCAGGCTCCAAGATCCTCACAAGTCTTCACCTTAGTGGAGGCATATCGTCTAAACCTGAAATGGTTTTTTCCACATAGGGTGATCTAAAAGCCCAGTAGAGAATAACTTCATGACATGTATAATATTTAATAATGCCATTTGATGAATGCATATGAAATGCCATGATAAAACATGATTCTTTTCCTTTTGAAACCATGCTATGCGAGAGTTCTAATACCACATTACAATACTTCCTCTTAAAAACTACAAACATGACAATAAAGACGACATTGGTAATCCCTAGGTAGATGTCTGCATGTAGGCTCTTAAAGCACTACCCAAAAACCACTTTACCGGCTCTTAACCAGAAGGAACTTGGTACCTTACTACGCAGGTTTCTGGACTTCACTGAGGACGTGAAGCCAAATTAATTAACTACAACCACGTCCCCTAACCAGATTTACCATTGTATTCACTCATTTTTCAAACACTTTCCAAGAATTTCCCAAAATGAACAAGTATAAAACCAACGATACAATGATATGTTCAATGGGATGAATGAGTTATAAACATTTTAATTCCCTTAGCTCTCATGTAATTCCTATCACATGGTAATACTATCCTCCACCGATAGCCAGAGCAGTTATCTCTAATACAAAAATTAAAGACAACAACAATGATACATAATCCAAAACTCTTCCAACTTTTCAAAATCAATGAGATTTTACGAACAACTCAACATTTCTAGATTTCCAAGCATAACCACAATCCACTTTCAAAAGGAGTTGAAAAAAAGATTTAATAACCATGAGTTACCCCTCATTAATGCATTAACATATATATACTCAAAACGCCAAATTTCCAAATACCATAGCCGAGCTAAATAACGTGCACATCGTTAAGAAACCCCTACCTTAACCAAGAAGAGAAAAATGAGAATAACGCCCAAAATCTGACATTGACGGAAAGACAAATTTTCAGATTAAAACAACCTCCTCAACAAGCTCAACTTTTAATCCCAAACCATGAGGGTAAGGAAATCCACAAATTGAAGTAGATTGGAAGATTTATGCAAGGTTTTTAGAGAGAGATGAAAGAAGAGAGAAAAGAGAAAAGATAGGTGAGAGAGAGAGAGAGAGAGAGAGAGAGAGAAGTGATTAAAAAGTGATATTCCTTGAAGTTTTATTCAAATAGGCTGCTCGAGCGATAAAACTTGCGCTCGAGCGTCGAACACAATATACCGCTCGAGCGACCAAACTTAAGCTCAAGCAAAGAAAGTGAACTCCCAGAATCTCATATTGTAGGCCCAGAACTAAACGATTGCAAAGATCGCTTGAGCGACCAAATCATATCACTCAAGTGAACTCAAGTCCAAACAACCAAAACCACCCTAGAATTTCCAACCTCACACTGTTCATTCCAACACTCAAAACCTAAATCTCAACTCAGAAACACAATAAAGGATTAGAATAACTCAAAAGAAACAAAAGTAAAAAAACATAATAGAAATCCAAATTACGTCTCAATGTTAGTTTCAAAAACACCCGGGACATCACATGTAGGGCCCAAGAATATATAAAATATAAAGTCAAAAATCCCAAAAAGTGGGACCCAAAATGTGGTTGATGTGTCCTTTTTTTTTTCTTTTTTTTTTCCCGTCAAGTGTCGAAACTTTGATAAGGGTCTCGGAACCTACGTACAAGGGCACGAAGAGCTAAGCTCAAACACAGGCAGAGTGTTCACACTAAAGAAAGAGGAAGGGAAGGCAAGTGTCGACACACAGGAGCTCAGTGTCAACACCCAGAACATGATTTCAAGATTCTAAAGCATAATTCAAACAAGTCTGAATGCAATTAAACATCCCAATCAAAGTATAGATTGAATTTCTCACTCAACTAACATCAAAATAATGGAATTAAATGCATCCAAGGACTTATAAATCACAAGCATTACAGACATAGGTTCCACTTTCTTTCCAGTTTGCGTCCGGTAAAGCTTGTGGATTATAAAGGCTATATAGAGGTTCATGCTTTCATTCTGGCTAGACACCGGAAAAGTGTGATGCTTTGAGATAGCTTCTTGTTTCCTTCCAGTTAGCACCCGATAAACTGTGTTGGAATAGCTTGATGAAGCCAGGTTAAGAAATGTCATTGTGTTTGTTGTTTACTTGCATGATTGCGTAAAGTATGTGTACATGTGGAATTGTGATAGATGATCAAGGTGTGTAGTTGTGATATTGTTGTAAATAATTAGTTTTATTAACTGTTACCCTAAGTAATGAATGTTAGGCTTGGTCAAGTTGTAAATGTTTAAATCGTCTATTGGAGGGATGATTCGTGTCAGTAAGGCTTTCAAATTGCAATAAAAGCCGGGAAATTTTTGAGGAAAAAAATGCTAAATCAAAAAGATTTTCTTGAATTTTTAGAGAAGACTTCTTTTGAAAAAATATACTTACGTATGTAAATACTTTGGATATAAAAAGACACCATTATCTATGTATGTATAACGTGAGCATTCATGATGACATAAATCTATAGGTTATTATTGATTAGAACCATTGTAAATCCCTACTGGACCTTCGAGTTCATCCCTATTGTTTAATAATTTTTCAGGTGTAGAGTCGGATGCGTCGTCCAAGAATCAAGAAGCCATTTTATTGTGGTCTAGATATTGATAAATTGTTGGTAAAATGCCCATGTATTATAACAAGAATGTGTTTCTACTGACTATAATTATTTTGTTTGTATCCCTTTACGTAAGCCTAAGGGCATGTATTGAATTTATTTGTATTGAACATTTTATTATGTCATTCACAAGAGATAATACCATTCATTAATTATTTTATATTGTTTCCACACTCTATTATGTCATAAATGGATCTTAATGAGGAAAGTGGTAACTATATTCGAGTACCAAAAGTTGGGCACAGAAGAAGGGCAAGATTTGAAAAATCCAAAAAAAAAATGCTAATAATCAAACCAAATACAAACAATACCAAAAAAATAAAATATCTCATCGATTGGAAATATTTTTCAAATTTTGGCAAGATTCTCTTAGTTGTTTCCGATGAATCTTTTATGATGGAGTGTAGATCGGAGATGATAGGATGTAGTTTGGCGATTGTAGAACTTAGATCGAGAAAATAGAGTCTGGATTGGTGACAGTGGAGGTAGTTGATGAACAGCGATAATGGATCACTGGCAGTGGAGTGTAGATCGGAGATGGTAGATTGTAGATCGGCGACGGTGGAGATGGTTGGTAAATGTGGTGGATGATGGCGGCCGGTGGCGCCGTGGTGGTGGCGGTGGTATTGAATAACAACTGGTGGCGATGGCGGCGGCGGCGACAGTACACAGTGGAGTAAAGTTCTCAGATTGTAAAGAGATATGCAAAAGAGAAGAGAGAGTGATAGAGAAAGAGAAAGAGAGAGAAATCTAGAAAATTATAATGAGGGCATTAAAGACATTTAAGGACTTAGTAGTACATATAAAATCCTTCCGAAGCTAATGGCTAATAAGTTGATAAAGTAGGACTATCTTGTAACAAGCCCTAAAAATAAGAGAGTAGTTCAAAGGCCCCTCCAATACCATTGTTCTCTTACGAGCATTAACTATTCTTAAAAAAAAAATTCATTTCTATTTCAATTATTATTTTTTATTTTTTAATAATTGATGCAAACACTGTGAGAATCAAAGCATCAAAACTTCTTTCCATATATGAAACCATTTTGAGAACATGTCTGAGCAATTTTAAAAATATGAAGTCATTTTTAATTTTGTATTTAATTTTAAAAAGTAAAATTACTAAACAATAGTAATTTTAAAAAATATTGTGTTAATCTTAAAAAATGATTGAAATATAAGAATTTTAAAGATATTGATTGATTATTATTATTATTATTTTCTCAAATTACAAGTTCCAAAACAATTTATACGGAGAAAAAGAAAATACAACAATTGAATTAATAAATCAATTAAACTATTAGATTCTTTTTCTAATACATATATTGATTACAAAATATTATTAATGATATCTGTAGTAGTAGTTTTTTTTTTTTTTTCAGATTTGTATATCGGTAGTAGTTGGTTCTACAATATATATATATATATATATATATATATATATATATATATATATTAATTTAAATTAATAAAATCTAAATTAATAAAATCATATCTAATATCAACCAAGTAACGATAAATATTGAGTGCATTAGCTATTTTATCAATTGAAAGACACATTAAAAAAAAAACTTTAATTAGTGCTTTTGCATTACCAAAAAAAAAAAAAAAAAACCAATAATAAAATATGAAAATTATAATTAATATTTAAATAACACAAGGCCTCACTTCAAATTTCTACCTTAGGGCTGGTTGTCCCCGCTACAACGCGTGTGCATGTGGTTTAGCCTACTTTAGCTAGATCCTTTCTATCCATAAAACTTAGGTGTCCCTTAAAATTCAAACCAAAGTTCAAGGATGGATTATATAACCACCACATTGATTTCATAAAAAAGCATATAGGACAAAGTTTCTAAACTTATTTACGACTTTCAAACGAAGTTTCAATGTGTGATATTTGGAGTCGATTTCTTATTTACTTCTTAATGATTTTATAAAACTCAAGTTCAATGTTCATCTACACAGAGGTGAACCCATTGCACCATGGACTTGTAGAAGTGTGGGATGCACTTTCATTTTGATTTAAAGTTAACCGATGTTTGTACCCTTTTTTGGCAAAATTGCCATGTGACAATTTTCTCATTTAATTGAATGACACATGGTGATAAAAGATGGGGAGTTCGATGATTTTGGTGGGTCCCAATGGAGTGAAAATGGCGGCTGAGCAAAGAGATTCGGCAGTGTTTGGTATAGCTCTAGAATCTCAATTTTAGAGTTATTTTCAACACATTATTTGGTTTAAGCTTTTTAAAATTGATTCTAAGTCATATTTCAAAATTCATTTGAAAACCTGTTTGGCAGCATAGTGAGTTTTTGAATTTTGAAAAGAGCGATTTTGGTCTACTCGGTCGTCCTCCTGGACATCCCCCTGGATGTCCAACGGTTTGATCGAAACAGTAATTTTTTTTTTTTTTTTTTTTGCAAATGGCACCTGTTATTTTGCAAATGGGAATTTGTTTTTGATTCTTTTAACAAAAATAATATTTTTTTATATTTTAAATCAAAAATATTTTTTAAAAAATAATCAAACCAAATATACAATAAAAGTTATTTTAAATCAGTAATTGAATATTTATTTTGAAAAAAAAAATTATTTCCTTTGTAATATTTTCAATCAAAAAAATTGAATAATGTTATTTTTTGCTAATAATTAATTTTTTAATTGAATTTTAAAAAGAGGTTGGTTATAAATGTTTATTAGAATTTTCAATAGAATTTTGAGTAATGTGCTTGGTTATGAGTTATAACAATTTGAATTAAGTTTTGAAAACTCTTTCTAAAACTCATAACTAAACAAATTTTCTTATTTCACATCTCACATCAAACATTCAAAACTCAATTCAATACTTAATTCAAAACTCTTTTTCAAACTCATAACCAAACAAATTTTCTACACTTAAATCATAATTTCAAAACTCACAAACTCAAAATACAACTCTATTCTCAAATCATATTTAGAAAATTCTACCAAATACTACCTTAATTTTTATTTGATTAATTGACCAAGTCAATTGGTTAATCAATCAATTAATTAATGAAGATAAATGTGGCATCAACCGTTTTCTAAGAAGTAGGAGTGGATTGAGTTGAGGAGTTGAGATCGTCTCCTTGGACTCTCTCCTTGCCTCCCTATTTGCAATGGTGGAGATGCACTTTGAATTGATTCAATGGTTCAGATTTATCTATCTAAAAATAATTTTAAAAAATAAAACAAATTCAAATTTGTTTTTCTTGCCCAAATCTGAATCTTTGGATCAACTCAAGGTGCATCTCTATCATTGCAAGTAGGGAGCTAAGGAGCGAGCTTAAGGAGAGGATCTCAACTCTGAGTTGGAGTTGAGGCCCTCATCCTTAAAAGATGCATTTTTCCTTCAATTACGTCAAGTGTTTTTGAGGATGTTGGTTATGGATAATACACACGGCAACTTGGGAGGCTTAGTGGACTTACAAGAAGCTAGAAAATGGGACAACTAGCTATTAGTGGTTAAAGTGACTGCTATTCTTGAGGATCAAGTTAAGAAAAATGGGACAAGTAGCAAGGAATGAGGTCCTAGCAATTGGAGCAGAATTGGGAACATTTTTTAACACTCTAATAAGACTTCAAGTGTAACATTTGAATGGTCCAACACTAAACACTCAACAAAGAGTTCATCTACATATTTATCTTTGCAATTTTCAACAATTGTCTTTCATTTTAACTAAATTAGCCTTAGATTAGTCAATTGTTTAACTAAATTAGCCTTATATATATTAGTCAATTGTACTTCATTTTCCATCAATGAAAGTTCAATTCTAGTTTAGTTTCTTTTGCGTCTAAAAAATTTAGTTTAAAGTTCTCTTCATTGGGGTAAGATTCGAATTAGTGACAGTTTCTCTAAACGACATATAGTCATTACCCTATGTGAAGCTAGAAATTTCCAAAACACTCCTAACCTTGGACTAGGTTTACAAGTTCTAGCACGTCCGCATCCAATCCTTGTAAACACAAGTTTATGTGTTCCCCCTTAATTTTCTGAGTGGTAAACAACCATAAAACCAAATTTTCAAAACCATTTTATAACAACTAGAATTTCTATGGTTTGCCTATAATAAAAAAACTTGTGGTGTATGAAAAAGGTAGAGGGTTAGGCTTCTAGAAAGGTAGGAGTGAGTATGTACTTATCCATTGAGTTAAAAGAATATTCTCCCTCACTCCTAGGCGTAGGTATGCTTGTGCCAAACCATATATATCTTTGTACAATTTTTCTCTTTAATGTGTGCATGGGTATGCTTTCGTTTATATTAGTGAGATATAAAAAAATCTCAACATTTCATTTGTGTGTAATATTAAACAATTCACTATTGCAATAGTGATATCATGTGATGAGTTTGTGTGTAGATCTCCAAGCTAAATCGAGGCCATAAAATCTCATGTAACTTCGAACACATTTTTCATTGTGCCTTAATCCCTTTAGATGATCCTATATAGTACTTTTCAAAAATTTCAAAAACATTTTCCTTTTGTAATCACAACGCTAACTTCTTTTTTAATCACAAGTTAGTTTTGTAATCACAATGCTAACTTCTTTGCAATCACAAGTTAGTATTGTAATCATAATGATAGCTTTTGCAGCCAATGCAACATAAACTGTTCTTTTAATGATTTCATTTTCTTCACAAACATATGGAGAAAACACAACCAGTTATTTCATGATAATCTTACCAGAGGTTTATATATTGTTACTAGAATTTTGCAAATTGAAAAGATAAATTTAAAACTAAATATTTATTTTTAAGAAAAAGTAAAGTCAATATGTTTCTCTCAGCTAGACACTCAGAGATGAGAGACTCTCCTTATTCTTCCCAAGCAGTTATCTACCGGCCTTGGATGTGGTAAGTGCATAATAAGACACCCAGGATTGAGTCGTTCAAACCTACATAATCAAGAAAATTCGCGTTAAATATTACAAGTTCGTTTTCTCTCTCCTTTCCTACCTCTTGTGAGTAAGCAATTTCAAGCTTTGCAAGATCATTTCCAGGGCACAACCGGCTTCCTGCTCCAAAAGGAAGAAAAGTTCCTGCTTTGGGAGTAAGTCCCTACATACAATGTCAAGAAAATATTAGTGTATTAAATCCCAAACGCCTATAGTACATAATAAAAAATGTAGAATATGCTTTGCATAGACCATATGTTAAACAATTATTTATAAATTAATTAATTAACAAGTACAAAAACATGATATTATTAAACTTACATCCCATCGGGAAGGATTAAATACCATCGGGTCAGGGTAGATTTCAGGGTCGAAGTGCACACCCCTAAACCAAACCAAAACTTTTCATCCCTTGGGAATAGTATAACCTGAAACACAAGTAATTGAGTTCCCTTAATCATAAGATGGTTATTTAGACAATGGCAACTTTAGAATTATTTGCTAAAGTACTTATTTATTAGTGTTTTGAAAGCAACTTTTTAAATTATCTCTTTTCTTCTTTAGTTTTTTTATTTTATTTATTATATACAAAAACAAATTTCTTCAATTATCTATGGAGAAAATTTGAGAAATTCACTAAAGATAACGAAAACCGATTTAATTGATAAAATAACTTTGTAAGATTCTTCTTCGTTTTTGGTATACAATTTCTGATTTCCCTCCGATACTGCTTTGCAAATGTTTTAAGAACCCACACTATATATACAATAAAAAGAATTAATTCTAAACATTTATTAGGGTTGACCCAAAAAACAAAAAATGGCAATCCAAGGAGACAATTCAATCAGTTCAAGGTGTTGAAAAAGAATTTCAAAGGTGACTATTGATAATCCTAGCAACTTGAGATATTAAAAATTTTCTTTTAAAGAGAATGACATAAAATAAAATTTTTAGCGCCTATGATATGTATTAACACATTTCTTAAGGCCAAAACACGTGTTTCGTGGGGTCGTTTTGTATTGGTATAAACACACTACAACTAATTGTAAAAAAAATTGTGAGAGAAATTAAACATGATTTTCTTTCCCAATAAAGGACATTTGTAGCAAATAATTTTATTTCACAAACATCATTTAACCAAAAAAAGATTATATACTTTTTTTAATTGATTAAGTAGAAAAGAGAAAATCTAGAAAATGAAAATTTCACAATTATATATAAACTAACCACATATATTGACATCTGCTTTTGCTTCTCGAAAGACCATAAGCAAGAATGATACCACGCGAAGTGTTTCATCAATCACCTTCAAATGAGAGAGGAAAAAAAAATTAGAGAAGCTGTCTTGGATAAGTTTTGATTTTCAATTGAGTTTATCTAAAAAATAAAATAAAATAAAACAAAAAGAAGAAAAGATCATGTACCTTGGAGAGATACTCAGTAAATTTTAAAGTCTGTTTCCTAAATACAATGTACTGGATTGTAGGCTGAGCAAGAAACAATAGTAAAGAACATGTCACCTACGCAGAAAGAACATGTCTGCGTAGGTGACATGTTCTTTACTATTGTTTCTTGCTCAGCCTACAATCCAGTACATTGTATTTAGGAAACAGACTTTAAAATTTATAACAAAACCTAAAAAATTAACAGAAGAACATATAACTTTTTGCTTTTGAATAACAATACAAACCCAAAGTTTTCCAGAAAAGTGGATAATCAAGATGACTAATGTAGTATCTATCAACATTATGTTTTGTGCATATTTTTATTTTTGTTTTTTGAAAATTTTGTTTGTTTGTAGCATTACTGCTATTTTTTTTTCAAACTTGACACAAGTAAAGATTAAAGATAACAATAAACTATCCCAAAAAAAAAAAACAACAATAACAAACTTGTAGATTACACTACTGCCCTCTATTGACCTACAGATATGTTGGAACTTCAACTTGTCAAAATTTACATAGTTTGTCAGAATACCAGATAAAGACAAAGGGCAGGTTTGACTAGGTGATCAGGTTAGTTAATATGGTTAAGCATTTAAACTAGTTTGCTAACACTTTAGAATACTGCACTTCTTTTTTTTTGAAACAGCCAAGAGAAACCTTTATTGATGATCATGCCCTTCAAGATGAGAATACATCAAGAAGGAGAGGAAGGGGTCTGGAGAGGAACCAAACCGAAAAGGAACTGAAAAAACAAAGAAGAAGAGAAGCAGAACAAAGCAGAATAGGCAAGGTACAAACAAGAACCAGCACACAGCTGCACAGATTCAGCAGACCAGTAGACCAATCTGAAGCTCAAACCAGCACATAACAATCTGAAGCTCAAACCAGCACAGCAGCACAGCAGACCAACCCTGAATACAACAGAACAGCAGCCCAGAACAGCAGCCCAAACTCCATCCCATAGCAGCAGCCCCAAACACCGAACAGCAACCTCAACAGAACATCCAACTCTGAACAGAACATCAACCTCATCAAACAGAAACAGAGGGATACAAGTAGACTCCAAGGGAAAACAGCAGACAAATAAGACACATTACAAACTCCTCCCTGTAATGCAGCATCTAACTTGCCTAAGATTAACCAGAAAATCCTGCACAGAAAAATGGTACTTAGAGAACCTTGGTTTCAGCCATAAAGCAATTCTCACCTTGATCACTTCACACAGCTCCCCCAAGTTTGGAGCAGATGCCTTAAACACTATAGCATTCATGTGCTGCCAGATAGACCAAAGCACAACCAGAGGCACTCCTCTCCAGATCTTCCTCTCTTGGCTCCTAACACATTGTCCTGCCCACCATAATAAGACTCCATCAACAGATTCAGGTAGGGCCCCCACAACATCCCACCACAGCAGCATTGCAGACCACACCTTCCAAGCAAATGGGCAGGAAATCAACACATGATTCACAGTTTCTGAGTCAACAGTGCAAACGGCACACAGGGATGAAACAGAGTTGTTAAGGGCACCAATTCTTTGTAAGTACACTGCAGTTTTAACTCTGTTTCGCCAAGCTAACCAAGTAAAGAATTGGACTTTTGGAGGCATGTAGGGGATCCACACTAAATTAGTAGACCTTAACAAAGGGCCAGCTGAAGCCAGCAAACCTGTGTAAGCAGAGCAGACAGAAAATACCCCAGAAGATGTGGCATTCCACACTGGGCAATCTATTTGATCTGGAACAGGAGCAGGTGCTGCTGCCAGGAAGATTCTGAGTCTGAAAAACCTCACTAACCTCCCACTCATACAGCCTTCTTCTGAACTGACACACCCAATTACCTTCAGCAACCTTTCGGTCATGCATTGATCTAAGTGACTCTTCTTTATTCACCACCAACCCTGTTAGTATATTATTCTATGTTAGTGTATATCAGCTGTTAGTAGGGTATATTTCTTTTCCTTTTACTTTATTTTATTAGTGCCACTTTCGGCTCCTCTCCTATATAGAGGAGTTCAACTGAACCTTTGTTATATCTATCAACAACATTCAATACATATTCAATACACAATTCTTTCTCTTTCTTTATACATAAAACTAATATGGTATCAGAGCTAGGTTAACAACCTAGTAATTTCGCTTCACCGGCGGGCGGCAGCCTCGCCTTGGCCGCCCGCCGGACGATGAGAAAACTAAGCACATAACATGTCTGCCATACCTCCCAGTTTCGGTCCTCCGCGGCCGCTTCCGCCGCCGGTGAGTATGGACAGCTCATGTGAAAGAAGTAACTTAACAGTTTGTTCAAGGCCTCGCTTTGCTGCATGATGTAATGAAGTCCCAGCCTGGCGACCTGGACGGTATGCATTCACATTAGCACCCAATTCTATCAAAGTTTTTGCAACATTATACAGTTCTGAATTCATGCAAGCAGCAATTAATGGAGTCATCCCTTCTCTATCAACCCACTCAAGGCCAGCGCCTTCTCTGCGAAGAGCTTTGATTCCTTCGACGTTACCATAATTGACTTGCTGATACACCAATTCGTCTTTCGATTGTCGTTGTCCCATTTGAATCTGAACGACTCTAGGTTTTGGAAGACGATTTAGAGGCCGAGATCAAGTTTCCAGGACAGATGAAGGAAAAATGAAATCCACGGCTCCTGCAACGACATCAGCTGGACATTCCAGTCCACCCCCATCTTCCTCGCCCAACATGGGTTCGCCTGCTTCGCCCTAGATCTCGAAGGCCATGGCCAGTCCAACGGCCTCAAAGCCTTCCTCCCCGATGTCGATCTCGTCGTCGATGACTGTCTCAATTTCTTCACATTCATCACTGCCAACACACAAAGCTTCATGTGCTACAGGCTCTACTTCCGATTAGCATACACAACTCTCTCTCTCTCTCTCTACTCAAGGGTGACCACTTTCCAACCCCTTATCCACCACCTTTTGCACATACTCATACCTTTTTTTTTATTTTTTTTTTTTTAAACCAATCTCCAGCAAACACGCCAGACAGACTACTTATCACCAAACCACTTGCAGCACATGTATGGCCATTATAATATTACAATATGCTAGCAACATCAACCCACATGGACCACTTAATTTATTACATTCTCTACCCCTTTTTTATATATTTCCACCGGGTGGTTCTTTTATTTTCTTTCTTCTCTTTTCTTTTTATTTATTCCTTTCTTTTTATTTCTTTATTTATTTATTTATTTATTTTTTACTCTTCTTTGTCCAAAAAAAAAAAAAAAAAAACCGTGTTCCCACTTTATGCTCCACTCACCACTATCATCACATTTTCCCCCTTTTTCACACCGCTGTTTTTCTTATCCCTCATCCACAAATATTTTTCTCTATTTTCTTTATCCATTGTTTGCTTTTATTTTATTTTTCTTATTACACAAAACAACATTCACAAAATCACACCAACAACATTCCACCACCTTGTCATTTTATTCATATCAGGAGCTCAACCCCGATCACAATTTTACACCACAAAAAAAAAAAAAAAAAAAACAGCAACAAATCAACCACATCCACAGGCAGGATTTTCTTCTCTACTCTGCCGCCGGTCTTTTCTTCTTGCCTCCGTCCTGGGCGGTCCTTGCCGGTGTTGCCTCCGTGTTTCCCACTCCACTGGGCACGATCACTACTCCCTGCTCCTCCACTGCAGCATATGGCGGCCCTCCAAATCGGAACATCACGGTGGCCTTCCGCTTCAGCTCCTTGTTTTCTGCCCTTAGCACGCTTATCTCTGCTCGCGCATCCTTATACATGCGTTGGAGCAGAGCCAGCTGGGAGTTTAATTGCTGCACCTCATTTGTCCTACTCTGCAGCCGGTGCGACAAGTTTGTGACCGCCGTCATGGACTCCACACATGCCTTCAAAGTATACTGATTAGCCTCCACATCCGTTTGCACTGCCATTTTTTGCTCCACCGACTGCATCGGAAAGCTCAACGGAGCAAACCCAGTGGTGTTTGGTTGAGGTTCACGGGACACCGCACCAGTTATCTCTCTTGTGGACTCGTTGAGGTCGGGAAAGAGAGTAAGCAGAGGGCGGGACGAAGAGGCCATTTTCTGGGCAACAGAGTGTTACAGAATATCTCTCGCAACAGAGTGTTACAGACTATCTCTCTCAGCACAACGAAGAGTTTTTCAGAGGATTTCGCAAGTTTTTTGCCTCTGCCTCGGCCTCAGGCTTCGTCTTGGTTAAATAGCCGAGGCAGCCACGCGCATCGCGCGCCTCTTGACGCCAGACAAACGGGCACGCCAGCCAAGGCACTCACGTGCCTCGCCATCATATCTGGCACGCCTTTTGATGCATCGGGCACGCCTTTTGATGGCACGCCTTTTGACAGATTGGACACACCTTTTGAGGGCACGACTTTTGAGGGCTCGATATCTATATCCATGTATATCTTTTGGGCAGCCTATATACACACTCATCCAGTGTCTTCTACACCGGTCAGCTTTATCAATCCCTTTGTTTCAACCTCAAATAGGTTTCTATCTTCACACCTATTTGAGTTTGAGGGGGGGTTATACACAGTATCATGTTCAAGTCACCTCATGGCGCACTCCCTAAGTCGCCCCCTTGGTGTACCACCACAACTTGCTACAACGGTCCGACATGATCCCATAAACTGTCCCGACATTAATTCCGGTCAGCTTCTACAACGGTCCGACATGACCCCGTAAACTGTCTTCTACAACGGTCCGACATGACCCCGTAAACTGTCCTGCTACAACGGTCCGACATGACCCCATAAACTGTCTTCTACATCGGTCTGACACGACCACACAGTGTCTGCTACATCGGTCCGGCATGACCTCGTAAACTGTCCTGCTACACCGGTCCGACATGACCCCATAAAGTGTCTCCTACAACGGTTTGACACCACCATACAGTGTCTCCTATCCACTTTTATTTGTCAGTTTATTTTTTCCTGTTTTGTTACTCTCTTCAAACTCAAGTTGGTTAGTACCTATCCTCCTTGAGTTTGAGGGGGGCTATTAGTATATTATTCTATGTTAGTGTATATCAGCTGTTAGTAGGGTATATTTCTTTTCCTTTTACTTTATTTTATTAGTGCCACTTTCGGCTCCTCTCCTATATAGAGGAGTTCAACTGAACCTTTGTTATATCTATCAACAACATTCAATACATATTCAATACACAATTCTTTCTCTTTCTTTATACATAAAACTAATAAACCCATACAGACCCGGAAATTCCTCTCTAAGACTTGTCCTATTCCACAATTTGTCCACCTAGAATCTAACATTATTCCCATCCCCAATCTTAAGCGGAAAATTATTCATGTAAAACTCCGAGAGGGTGTTATTAAACTCTGCAATGGTAACTATGCCTTTCCATACACTGGACATTCTAGTAGTGGTAGAAGTGGGAGGAGTCCAATCCCTGAAGTCCACTTTATACTTACTGCAAACAACTCTTCTCCACAAGGCTTCCTTCTCAAACCCAAATGTCCACCACCATTTGATTAGTAAACAAGAATTTACCACCCTCACTCTTCTCAGCCCCACACCCCCTTGCCCCAAGCTTTTAGTCAGCTCCTCCCATTTGACTATATGCACCTTTCTTCTAACTTCTGTTCCACCCCAGAGAAATGAGGCTTCCAATCTCTCCAAAATTCTAGCTACCCCATCCGGCATTTTGAACAAAGACATATAATACACGTGCAAAGATGCTAGAGCAGATTTAATGAGAGTGAGTCTACCAGCATGAGATAGAGTTTTCCTCTTCCAACTAGCAAGTCTACTTCTCACTTTCTCCACCACTGGTTTCCAGGTTGCTTTACAGCTGGGATTAGCCCCTAAGGGCAGCCTTAAATACTTCACAGGCAGCTTCTTGGTCTTACAGTTTAAAATATCAGCAAATCTGCCCAACACACCATCAGCAACACCCACTCCACAAACCTGACTTTTATGGTAATTAATTCTCAACCCAGACATAACCTCAAAGCACCTTAATATCCTCTTTAGGTTACTAACCTCCTCCACTTCAACTTCACACAACAATAAGGAATCATCAGCAAATTGCAAATGAGACAACACCACATCCCCACCCCCTATTTTCACCCCATTTTTGACCGACCTTACGACTCAGACGTCACCAATTGAGCGCTCGGTGATGTTGCATATTGTGCTCGTTCTAAGGTTTCAGAGTCTTGGCTGCGAGCCTTGCCTCCGGACTTCGGGGCTCTTTTGTGCTTTGCCTCGATTTGCGAACTAGGTCCTGTTTTCTCTTCCCGAATGGAGGGAGAGGTCCCGTAGACCATCTCTCAGTGGCCATAGGCTACGTTTCGCGGTCGTAGGCCATTTTTCCCGTTTGGAGGCCAGTTTCCGGTTTTGGAGCCGTCGGCCGTGCGCCTCGGTTCGGGACCGCTTAATTACCTCCGATTGCTCCAATTTTTGGCACACACCTTATTTCCTCTCTTTAGAGGGACACTGTGGCCTGGGAGACCACCTTCGTGGTCATACACCACTTCCGGTACCTAACAGCCTGTTTTCGGGGCCCCAGACTGCGTATTTTGGCCGCCGAACCTTTGTTTTACATCCGTCTTGGCCCATTTTTGGTAGGGACCCTATTTTCATTGTTAGGGAGGTGGTAGTATGGTGGGAGGCCACCTTTTCCCCTGAAAAACCAATTTTCTCTTTTTCTCTCTCCAAAAGTCAATTTTTCTGACAGAAAGCTGGTTTTTCTCACTTTTGAGCCACAATTTCTGGCTTTTCATACCACCATTGTATTGTGCTCATCTGGGAGGCCACCAATATGGGTAGGCCAACCAGTAATTCTTCTTGACCCTTTTGAACCTTGCTAAAAAGCTGGTTTTTCTCTCTCTTGGGTCACATTTTCTGGTTTTTCACCATACAGCTGTGTTGCACTCATCTGGGAGGCCACCTTTTTGGGGTGGCCGGCCAGAAATTCTTCTTGAACCTTTTGACCCCTGGTCGGCCGGCCAGGGGGAGTGGCCAGCTGGCCACTTGAACTGGCCGGCCTGCTTCTTGCTTTTTGCCCTCTCTGAATACATCACAACTGTGCCAGCTGTAAGGCAATTGGACCATCCTCCATACACGTATGGAGGATATGTGAAGCCCTTTTGGGATATTTTAGAGCCTCTCCTCTATAAAGGGAAGGCTGATCTTCTTGGGCAAGGGTTGAACACCTTTGAAGGCTTACAACTCTCTCTCTCTCTCTATATCTCTACACTTGAGCCTCCAAACCCTAGTTTTCTTGGACCATTTGCACTACAACCCTTAGCACCACACCTCCTCCATCCATTCCAGCACTTTGGGACTGATTTTCAAGGGTTGAAGGTTCACTAACTTGGTCCAAAAGCTCCAGCTTTGCTGCTCTTCAAGGGTAAGCACCTATTTTCCTTAAACTTGCATTTTTTTGCTCCATTGATTAGCCTTACTTGCAAGTATTTCTGGACTTTTTCATAATCTAAAAAGTGTAATATTTTGAGCTCCTCTTGAATATTTATTAAGGACACTTTTCTTTTTGAGGTCTCCTACACCCTTGTATGCTTTGTCCCTCTTTATAGGCTTATTTTGCATCATATCTTAGCCCTACTTGTGAGCATTTTTGAGATTTTCCATAAACTTTAAAAATTTTCCTTTTGAGCTTATAAACATGTTTGTTTAAGATACTTTCTCTGTTTGGGGTCATCTACCCCCTTTAATGCCTTATTTCCTCATGTTTTGAGCTATGCATGTGAGCACATGCATTGGCCTTGATTTGGCCTTTTAGCCACTGAAATCCAGTGGATTTTTAGTGGCCTAGATGTGCCTTTGAGCTTCAAAATCATAGAGGGGTGACCTTCTCACCCCTCATTCTCTTTACTAGCTTTGTTGGCCTCCCAAAGGGACCCTCACTTGCATGTTGTGAAGTCACTTTTTGGGCTCAATTTGGTGAGTTTCAAGGCCTACCTTAGCTCTATCCAGAGCCTCTTTGGTCTTATTTTGTGTCCGTAATGCATGTGTAGAACAATCTCATTTAAGGCCTTTCAAAGGGACCTTTCATTGCATGCTTCCTAGACCAATTTCAGGCTCTTTTTGGTGGGTTTTAAGGCTGTCATAACTCATTTCAAGAGGTGTTTTTGCCCTTTTGTTTGTCTATCATGTATGTGTTGAGTAACCCTTTGCATGGCCACCCAAAGAAGCTCATCATTTTTGCATGCATTGGATGCATTTCAGTGGTTATTTGGGATTTATTTGGCATGAAATACTTCCATTTTTGGCTGGTTGGGTGAGCCCTCATATGCTTCATATAGCTGTAGAACA
This sequence comes from Camellia sinensis, assembly GCF_055761805.1. Classification (NCBI taxonomy): domain Eukaryota; kingdom Viridiplantae; phylum Streptophyta; class Magnoliopsida; order Ericales; family Theaceae; genus Camellia; species Camellia sinensis. The sequence continues at coordinate 94,759,509 of NC_138965.1, forward strand.
ACTCATGGTTCACTAGCCTATGTTGCATGTTGTTTTGGCCCTTCATGTTGGCACCTTTTGGCCATGCCTTGAACTGATAATGTTCTCATTTTGGACTACCCGAGCTCTATTTTTGGGTCTTGTGGTTGAATGATGTTAGTTTTGCATGCTTGTAGTTCAATGCACTTGCCTATCTTCGAGTTTTGAGGTTCTTGCATGCATGTACTAAGATATTTCCATGTTTTGAGCCTATCATTCATCATATTTCAGAGCTTGTTTGAATGCCATGTTGTCATGTTTTCATCTCTTTAAATGCGTTTGAGAGTTGGGCTTGTATGCCTCATTTACCGACCATTGAATGAGTTCCATTCCGTTGCATTTCGAGCCATCATTTTAGGCCATTTCCCCACTGTTTCAGACCTTTCTAGGGTCTGTTTGGGGTTAGTTTTGCCTTTGGTGCATTGCTTTGGGTACCTCTAGTGTAACGCACTTCACTAGTTTCGGTACCCGGGCCCCCTAGCTTGCATTGTGTGCCATATTTGCATGTTTTGGGACCATATTTCATGCTGTTTTAGAGCTGTAATTTAGGCTATTCCATGTCATGTTTCTTCCTTGCCATGCTTTGGTAGAGTGGCATTCCATGTCTTAGGTTCGGTCCTTGGTATTCGTGCATGTGTGCACACATTTCGGTTGTCTCATTTTCATCTAATGGCCACTAATGTAAATGTGGCTGAGGTCTACTCATGTTGGTGTAAGTCCATCGTGCATTGTGTATGCCATTTTTAGTCTATAGCATTGCGTATGTTAGGTTGCATGTTAGTCGCATTGTGCATGCCATGCATATTGCATTGTGTTTGGAGTAGGGTTTAGTCCAAACACGGGAAACGAGGGACGTTTCGTACTCTAAGTGACGAAACGTGTCTCAATTCCCGGTCGTCAACACTCCGGATTATCCATGATGGAGTCTAGGCCTTGTTGTGTTTTCTTGTGCATTCATATCACATCGAGTCGTGCATTTTGACTCCTCGGCCATCATGCATCGAGATGTGTGATTGGTGGCACGAGGATCGAGGTGTGCATACATATGTGAAAAATACTTTGCCATGCCCCTTTCTTGCTCTCTGTTGCAGCAAATCAGAAATCAGCAGCTTTCTAAAGCCTTGCATAGCATTCCGGTATCAATTGCAAACAGAGGCGAATCGGGGCATCGCGATGGATTTCCGCACCAGGCAACTCAAGCATGCATCTTTCATCATTCAGAACAGAGCCGAGACGGTCCATAGCTTGCATGCTTATTTACTTGCTTTCCTAGTTAAACTGTTAATTAATTAGGATTTTGTACTTATTCAGACTGTAATTATTATTCGGACTGTATTATTTATTCGGACCCTCCGAGTAAGGGCAATGTTGTAATAAGTGTGCGTGCATGTGATGTATGTCTTCCAACCCCACGTCTTTCTCTTTTTTATTTACCAGCTTATGATGGTTAGATTAGGGCATGTTTCAATTAGCATACTTATGCTTGCATGTATGCATCATTCATCTGTTTTGCATGCACCGGGCTCGGCGCATCATACTAACTGCATTTGTATCTCAATTCCAAATTGAATACGTGTTAGCTGTAGCATCTCATATGTCATTCTTAGAATAGCCGAGCCTATAGTTGCATTTTGCATGTGTTGCATTAGGCATTTCGGTATAGTTAGGATCATGCATGGATTTCTAACATAGCTTTTGTTTTGGCTTGGAGTACTCGGTAAGTTTTATGCTTTAGCATCCTTGCATGTATGTGAGTGAATGCCATGATAGCATGCTTACCATGAGGCTATATGCTTATGTGATATACCTGCCTGAATGTCTGTGGGTGGAGGTTGGGTTATCTGAATCGGAATAATTCATTAAATGCGAGTTTTAAGCCCACTTGAGAGTGGCAAAATCATTTTTTTCTAAGCCCACCCGAGGGTGGCAAATCCACGTCTTAGCCTACTTACGAGTAGCACCATCAAACCATTTTCAAAACAAACATGAAATGTTTTGTTCCAATTCAGGCGATCCGGTCTATACTTGTATGCTGTGCGCATCACATAGTAAATCTAGGCTAATAACCGGAATAAGAACGCATAATGTTTTCAAAACTAGATATCATGGTTAGTAGAGGCCGATCTTTGATCGGGCGAGTGGGGGTGCTCACGAAGTGACCTTCCCCAATCGTACCCAAGTTCCCGAGCCGAGGCAACTTTGGTGATGATGGACACGTGGCCTTAGGCAACGAGTCAGGGTTTCCTAAATTTCCCAAAATAAAATATTTAGGTGGCGACTCTGTATCTGGCAAAGCAGTCCATGTTTGGCACTTCTTTTAAAAAAATCTGTTTTCAAAAACGATTTGCCAGATTTGGACTCTTTGATGATTCATCGGTCTTGCATTGCACTCTGCGAGATTAGATACAGGACCGTGACTTTGAGTCCTGAACTGTAGTGAGCCCAATGAACAAAACGGGGGATTTCCTCCCGGGACGTTCGGGGACATCTACACTATGTGACCAAACACATAGTTAAATTAATATACCCACCCTGTAATACTTACATACCAACATGTATAAAAACATTTATACATCATCTACAAAAACTTTCATATACATATATACATATTATCAAAACTCCCACATCATGAACATAAAACTCGCCAAAGGCCACCTAGACTTAGCCTCAACTCAAAGGCACCAAAAACTCAAAAAGCTTCACATGGTTGCTCGGCTAAAGGAGTTCTTCTAGGCTTGCCCTTCATGTCGCCTACATATACATATATATATACACACAGTGAGCTAAAACCTAGTGAATAACATTAAATTAAAGAGGTTAGTGAATGAATCCCGAACATTTCATAAACATAAAACAAAGCATATCATAATCATTCTCATATCTGAACATAATAATAATACACCCAACAGAACATAGCATATCGTTATCCGACTAGAGTAATCGGTCCCGAACACCGATTATCAAACACAACACCACTTTGTCAAGTGGCTAGCGAGATCTCGTAATCACATATATGTCATGGACCTACATTAACATATCGTCCCCCATGACTTGGGACTTCCTTTGGATGCCATAATAGATCTAAATAGGACATTCATTCATGTAAACAAAATATCATTTCAAGAATCATAAATTATAACATTTCAAATATAATTCATATGAACCTATCTTTACAATAATGTTACTCACAACAGCTTCCAAAAACAGTTGATCGGTCTTCGAATCTTGACCTACAAACACAAACATTTATAGCACATTCGATTCATTCAATCGATTCTTAAACCTATTCGGTTTATTCGTTACTTGTTCGTTTGGTTGTTTCTACTCGTGCTTTAATTTCTTTCGTGTTCATGATATGCAATTGAGTGTAAAATGACAGTTTAAATCATGTAAATGAAGGCCCGTGCATCAGAAAAATGAAGAGAAAATGAAAGGAAAAACTGTTTTGAATTCCGCACGTGCGGATGTTCTGGCCGCACGTGCGGAACCACCATGACGCGTGCACACCACACGTGTAATTAAAGCAAAATTGACATAAAAACAGGAGAAGGTGTTCCGCACATGCAGGGCTCCGAGCCACACTGGATAAAATGCAGTCCGAATATCATCTTCAAGCTTGGAACTCACTCTTGTCAAAAATAAACTTTAAATTCATGCATTACAACTCAAAACTCTTAGAAATTATCCTTGACCCTGCACAAATTGACATCATAACTGTAAAACCAAACTCCAATTTCCAAATAAAATATCAAAATCTTGAATCACATGTTAAAACCATAAAACATACATTTGAGGGTTTCAACATCAACTTCCATGGAAAATTCTTTTCAAATCTTAAGAGCCATGCAAGAATGCCATGTATATCAAAATTATGAGCTAACTTCCTTCAATTCTTGCAAGCTCATGTATGTTTTCTAGGTTAGAGTACATCACATCACTCTCCAATACTTTCAAAACATGGAATTAAGCTTCAAAGCTTCAAATTCATAAATGCATGTATGATATGATCTTCAATTTATGCATAAACAACATGAGCCATGCTAGAAATGGTGAAACTAACCAAGATTATGCATGCATAGATAAATTAACCTCCAATTCATCATCTTAAGCTCAATTCATGCAATCAATCTCATCATCTTCTTGAATTCATATAGTTATTGACTTAAACTCATAAATTAAGGTTCAATAGCTTACCTAAAGCCTTCAATTTCACTAATTCTTTCAAGACTTGAATTGTCTATACACAATTCTTCCAAATTGAGTCTCTCTCTCTCTCTCTCTCTCTCTCTCTCTCTCTAGAATTCACTCCTCCCTCTCTATATTCTCTTTTCTAACAAAATGAGCTCAAAAGACATATGTTGATCACTCCTCTTAATATATATATATATATATATATAGGGTAATTAGTTTAACTTAATTAATTAAGGATTAGCCTAATCAATTGTAGCTTATACTAATTGATTTAAATCTATTTAATTTCAATCTGAATCAATTTTTAATTAAATTTCACCATAGGCTTTAAAAATTATGCTGATCACAATAAATTAAACAATTTCGATTTCTATCGCCTCTACGGCCCTTGATTTCGAATTATAGCAAAAATTGTAACAAATATGTCTACAACCAACAGACAGGCATTCAAAAATCACATAACACATATTATGATTAAACTTTAACACGTAATTAATTAATTATAATTATGATATGCATTTTGGAGTCGTTAGAATTTCTAAAACCCTAATAATAATTAAAATAATTTTCTAAGTATATTTTCCACACAGAAACCATAGGTTTCCAGTTCTCAGTACAATTCGCCGATTAATTCAAAACAAAGAAACTTTAACCGAATTAAAATTTTAGACCTTAAATAAATTAAATATTTCACTTAATTAAATGTTCAAATTCATAAATTAAAGCCAAACACCTCACATTTTAATCAAATTACAAATTGACCCCAAGTTAGTACCATTACATACATATAAATATATATACTTGTACATTTCTTGAATAAATAATTTTGTACACAAAATATCTTCAAATTGTACACACAAAAAATCAAAAAAAATCCCCTCAAATCCACTCCCCAAGGTCGGCTATGCTATATATATAGGTGATGTCCTTTGGGGACAAATTGCTTGATTTAGAGAAGAAAATTTGACCTAGGGTACAAATTAGATTATATATTGATATATATATATATATATATATCGTACTTGTAACCAATTCAACTTTAATTAAACCTAAGTCTAACTAAAACATGTTTAAAGGTGTAATTAAGGCTCTAATCATCATACATTCCATTTCATCCTAACTAAATCCAAGACTATTCAATTGAATTAGAACTAAGAACATTTTGGACTTTCCACCATTCTTTTTTTCTCTATAAATACACCAATTCTCTCTACACTTTTGAGCACAAAACACACTCACACACTTACATATTTGGTTGAGAGAGAGAGAGAGAGAGAGAGGAAGAGAGACAGAGCTTTGGTGGTAGAGGAGAGAAAAAGAGAAGAACCTTTGTGAAAACTCTTCAACTAGGCAACAAGTAAGCCACAACACAACTCTCTCTTTTATTTTTCTTTTTCAAATACATGTTATTAGAGAGTTAAAATCATATTTTCAGATGTGTTGTAATGGTGCTCATGTGTTCAAAGTTGATGAATTGGGCTTTGATCCTTCTTGTACTCATATTCGCTCATAATAGATGCAAAACTACCATTTTCTTCCCATATCTCACATTATTTCCAAAGGCATACCATCACTCTAAAAATATGAGTTATCGATACATCATTTAGTATGTTTTCATCACAAAAGAAGTGAAAAATTTCCCTTAGTTGGCCTCTTTTCTCACCAATATTTTTATTTTGAGTATTGTGTATGAAAAACCAATTTTACAACCAACTTTTGAAAATTCTAGAAACATGTAAAAAAATCTCCTAGACCTTGGTTTTATTTCAAAACTTCCTTAAAAAGTTATCTTTCAAGGAAAATTGGTTTCATTGAAAAAAAATAAGCGGTTTGTAAGAAAATCTGATTTTCGTAACGGTCGATGAATCTGGATAGCGCTGGAGTGTTTCTTAAATAACTAAAAACCTAGAAAAGCTTTTCCATTTTCGAAATTTTTTTTTGAAAACTAGATAAAATTTTCTACAAACTATTGGAAGGCCAAGCTTGGCAAAAATCTAAAATGGTCCTTTTGATTTTAATCTTTAAATGGTACTGAATTTAGAAATTTAGTTTTGCATTGGTGTTTTATGCTCTTGTCTTCGTGAATATACTTATTAGTATATGATCATGTCTTGGTATGATAATGCATGTGTTATGGTAATATACAATTTATTTTAGTCCTTCGATGATGCTCATACTTATGCAAATTTATTCTCTTGTTATTTGCTTGTGCTAACTAACTTAAAATATTAATCTAAACGGAAAACTTAATAGGGTGGCTAATGGGGCTTCGATCACATGAGTATTGTTATGAAATAAAGTTATATTTAAATTAAATTGGTTGACGGGGCGTGTTCCCTTTTGAAAGTTAAAGTTTTGTGCAAGTGATTATTCGGAACCTTTGAATAGAGCATGTAGACACCCCATTTTTGACCGACCTTAAGACTCAGACGTCACTGATTGAGCGCTCGGTGATATTGCATATTGTGCTCGTTCAGAAGTTTCAGAGTCCCGGCTGCAAGCCTTGCCTCCGGACTTCCGGATTCTTTTGTGTCTTGCCTCGGTTTACGAACCAGGCTCTGTTTTCTCTTCCTGAAGGGAGGGACAGGTCTCATAGATCATCTCTCAATGGTCATAGGCTACGTTTCGTGGTCGTAGGCCATTTTTCCCGTTTGGAGCCCGGTTTCCGGTTTTTCGGAGCCGACAGCCGTGTGCCTCGGTTCGGGACCGCCTAACCACCTCCGTTTGTGCCGGTTTTTGGCATACACCTTATTTACTCCCTTTTGGGGGACGCTGTGGCTCGAGAGACCAACTTCGTGGTCGAATGCCACTTTCGGTGCCTAACAGCCTGTTTTCGGGGCCCCGAACTGCGTGTTTCGGCCCCCAAACCTCCGTTTTGCATTCGTCTTGGTTCATTTTTGGTGGAGACCTTATTTTCATTGTTAGAAAGCTTGTAGGAGGGTGGGAGGTCAGCATTTTTTCTGAAAAGCCAGTTTTATTTCTTCATCGCTCTCCGTCGCTCGTTTTCCTCACTAAAAAGCTAATGTTGACCACTCCCGGGCCACTTTCTTTAGCCCTAAACCCCATATTTGTGTTGTACACACCTGGGAGGCCACCAATATGAATAGGCCGGCCAGTAATTGTCTCTGACCCTTTTGAACCCCTCTAAAAAGTTGGCTTTTCTCTCTCCTGGTTCCCATTTTTTGAGTTTTGACCACATATTTGTATTGTGCACACATAGGAGGCCACCTTTTTGGGGTGGCCGGCCAGCAATTTTGATTGACCCTTTTGACCCCTGGCCGGCCGGCCAGGGGGGTGACCGGCCGGTCACTTGAACCTTTTTAACCTGGCCAGCCATGATCCTCTCTCCAAGTGTATTCCAGTTGTGCCAGCTGTTTTCCCCCAGATTCTGTATTCGAGGGGCTGCCTTTTGGAGAGGAAATTTGAATTTGTTTTTCCCCCCCTTTTTCCCTTGGCCTCTTCTCTATAAAGCCAGCACCCCAGCTCTATTTTGAAGGGTTACAAAAACCAGCTGAGGCATTGATACATACACCCTCTATATCTCTCATTCAACCCTCCAAACCCTAAGGTTCATGCACCCTTTACACACCACCTCCAAGCCTACAACCTCCACACTCCATTCCAGAAACTTGAGGCGGTTTTTTCAGAGGTTAGGAGCACCTTTCCTTGGTCCAAAAGCTGCTGAAGACTTGTGCTACAAGGGTGAGTCCTCTTCTCCCTCTTTCTTGCCTTATTTTGTTCTATATCTTAGCCCCTTTTTCTTACATTTTTGAGCTCCGACCTGAACTTTAAATAGTCATATTTTGAGCTCCTCTTCATATTTGATCAAGGACTTTTTTCTGTTTGAGGTCTTCTCCTTACCCTTTGTGTTTAATCTCTCTTTTAGGCCTATTTTTGCATGGTATTTTAGTCTTATTTGTGAGCTGCTTTGGATTTGGTCATAAACTGTAAAATGTCTTGTTTTGAGCCCCTCTTCAACTTTGTTGAAGGGCTCTCCTCTGTTTGAGGCCAGATTCTACCACTTGTCTCTTTATCCCTCTCTTAGGCCTTTTTCTTGCATGTTGTTTTAGCCTCACTTGTGTTTATTTTCGAGACTTGATATAAACTGTAAAGTAACTTTTTTTGATCCCCTCTTCAACTTTGTTGAAGGGCTCTTTGCTATTTGGGGCCAGCTTCTGTCCCTTGTCTCTAATCTCTCTTTTAGGGCCATTTTTTCATAATAGATTAGCCCTATTTGTGTTCACTTTTGAGATTTCTTATAAACTGTAAAAAGTCTCCTTTTGATATCATATTCATGTTTGATTAAGGGCATTTTCTTGTTTGAGGTCATATGCTTCATTGTATGCTTGATTGTCCCTTATTTTGAGTCTTACACCTAAGCTCTTGTTGCATGCTTGGTTTGGCCTTCTAGCCACTGAAATCTAGTGGATTTTCAGTGGCTAGCACACTATTTTGAGCCTCCAAATCAGAGGGGGGTGACCCCCTCTCACCTTGACTTGTTTGGTGGACATTTTTGGCCTTCCAAAGAGACCCTATCTTGCATGCTTTGAAGTCACTTTCCAGGGTCAATGTGGTGAGTTCTAAGACTACCACATTTGATTTTCATAGTTTCTTATGCCATGCTAAGTGTCCACCTTGTATGTGCTTAATAATCCATTGCATGGCCCTCTAAAGGAGCTCATCATTTTTGCATGTATTGGTTGCATCTCCATGGTTATTTGGGCATATTTTCACATGTTTTATTCACTGATTTTTTCTGGTTTGGTAAGATTCCATGTGCATCCTATACTTGCCATATAACTCATGTTTGCTAGTCAAAGTTGCATGCTACTTTAGTCCATCTTGCTAGCATCTTTTGGCCATGCTTTGAACTGGAAATGTTCATGTTTTTGGACTGCCTAGGCTCTGTCTTTAGACTTCATGATCAAATAATGCATGCTTTATATAGCTATAAGTCATTCCATGTGCCCAGTTTCGAGTTTCGGGGTTCATCTCATGCATCGGGTGCCATTTTTCCATGTTTCGGGGCTGTATAGCATCATATTTCAGTGCTGGAATTTGTGAGTTTGTATGCCATCTTGCATCCCTTGCCATGCCTTGTTAGAATCGCATGTTATGCCTAGGATCAGTCCTCGGTTTGCGTGCATGTGTGCACGCATTTCGATAGTCCCATTTTCACCTAATGGCTACTGATGTGAGTGTGGCTAAGGTCCACTCATGTTGATGTAAGTCCATCATGCATTGTGTATGTCGTTTCATTTCATAACATTGTGTTTGCTAGGTTGTATGTTAGAGCATTGTGTATGCCTCGTTACATCGTGCATTGTGTATGCCATTTCATAGCATTGCGTATGCTAGGTTTCATGTTAGGATTGCATTCATGCATATCATGCATATTGCATAGTGCTTGGGATAGGAGTTAGCCCAAGCACGGGAAACGAGGGACGTTTCGTACTTCGAGTGACGGAACGTGTCTCAATTCCCGGTCATCGACACTCCGGAGTAACCATGATGGAGTCTCGGTCTTGTTATGTTTATATGTGCATTCATTTCATATTGAGTCGTGCAATTCGACTCCTCGGCCATCATGCATCGAGATGCGTGATTGGTGGCACGAGGATCGAGGTATGCATACATATGTGAAAATACTTTGCCATGCCTTTTCTTGCTCTCTGTTGCAGCAAATCGGAAACCGGCAGTCTTTTGGAGCTTCATGCAATATTCTGGGCTTAATTGTAAACAGAGGCTAATTGGGGCATCGCAATGGATTTCCGCACAAGGCAACTCAAGCATGCATCATTCATCATTCGGAACAGAGCTGAGGCGGTCCATAGATTTGCGTGCTAGTTTACTGCTTTCCTAGTTAAATTTGTTAAGTAATTAGGGTTTTGTACTTATTCGGACTGTAATTATTCATTTGGGACTTTATTATTTATTTGGACCCTCCGAGTGAGGGCACAATTGTAATAAGTGTGCATGCATGTGATGTATGTCTTCCAATCCCACGTCTTCCTCCCTTTTATTTACCTACTTATGATGGTTAGATTAGGGCATGTTTCAATTAACATACAGGATGATAGCATGTTTGCATTCATTCACCTGTTTTGCATGCACCGAGATCGGCGCATCATATAAATGCATTTGTATTTCAATTCCGAGTTGAATACTTGTTAGCTGTAACATTTCACATGTCATTTTAGAATAGCCGAGCCTATCTTAAGTTGCATTTTTGCATGTGTTGCATTAGGCATCTTCAGCATAGTTAGGACTCATGCATGGATTTCTAATTAGCTTCTGTTTTGGCTTGGAGTACTCAGTAAGTACTTATGCTTTAGCATCCTTGCATGCATGTGAGTGACTGCCATGATAGCATACTTGCCATGAGGCTAACTGCTTATGTGATATAACTACCTGAATGCCTGTGGGTGAAGGTTGGGTTATTTGAATTGGATCAATTCATTAATTGTGAGTTTTAAAGCCCACTAGATAATGGCAAAATCATGTTTTCTTAAGCCCACCCGAGGGTGGCAAATCCATGTCTTAGCCTACTTGCGGGTAGCACCATCAAACCATTTTCAAATAAACAAACATGGAATGTTTTGTTCCAATTCAGGCGACCCAGTCTATACTTATATGCTGTGCGCATCACATAGCAAATCTAGGCTAATAACCGGAATAAGAACGCATAATGTTTTCAAAAATAGATATCATGGTTAGTAGAGGCCGATCTTTAATCGGGCGAGCGGGGGTGCTCACGAAGTGACCTTTCCCAATCGTACCCAAGTTCCCAAGCCGAGGCAACTTTGGTGATGACGGACACGTGGCCTTAGGCACGAGTCAGGGTTTCCTAAATTCCCCAAAATAAAATATTTAGGTGGCGACTCTGTATCTAGCAAAGCAGTCCATGTTTGGCACTTCTTTCAAAAAAATCTGTTTTCTCAAAACGATTTGCCGGATTTGGACTCTTTGGTTCAGATTGAGAACCGTGACAATTTGAGTCCGAACTGTAGTGAGCCCAAAATGAACAGAACGGGACCCATCCTCCCAGGGCGTTCGGGGACGTCTACAGAGCGATTGTATTCAGACCCTAGGTGGTTTGGTGTGGGAGGGAATGGGCAAAGCCCTATTTTATCGTCTCTTTTGAGGCCCTGTAGTTGGCGCTATGCGATATATAACCGTTAGTAGACATCCAAAGTAAGGCCTGCAACAAAGCAGCAAAAGAGGGGGCATACCAAATAATCTGCGTCTAATTCTTATGGTTAGGTGGATGAAATTTCTTTGGGAGATTTCTAGACTACTAACAGCTAACCTTGTAACCCTTGCTATTTTCTTGAATATCATGTTTCCTTCCCTTTTGTTGTGATTACTATTATGTATTGGTTCGGGAAAAAGGGACGGGGTGTGTGTGCGTTTACTGGGCATTCAAAACTTATGGCGTTTTATGCCAAGTATCGAAGGAACATACGTGGCCAACAAAGTGCCAGAGATATTTGAAGACTTGTGTCTGTTTTAGAGAAAGTTAGCAGCCATTTTGCTTATGAGTCTATTCATGCTTTTATTTTTGGATTGTAATAGTAATGTAACTCGTTTTGTAATTTAATATTTGAAACACTGTAATTATTATTTGCTTTTGTAATTCTATGTCTATCTCTGCTTTACTTATGATACCTTGTGTTAATACATCTTAAGATCTGTCAAAAAGATAGCTTACTATCTAAGATGGTTATATTTAGAAGGGAGGCTATGTTGACTCTTCCTACCTTCTTGGGATCTTACTTGGCTATTGACTAAAGAACTCTTTAGTGACGTTGCCCTAATCCTTAGAGTAGAATTTGGGGCGTCACATGCAGCACCTACCAGACTAGTTGAGGAGGACTCAACCAGTGAAAACACAAAAGCTACAAAACAAAACAACTAAGGCAAAAAGCACCCCGGCCTATAAAACGATTCTGGTTTAGACCCAACCCACTTATTGTTTTGGATTTGGGTTCCTTGTTTTATTTGGTTGTTCATATCCTTGTTCATCTTATTCTTGATTGAGTTTGGTTGTTTGGATGTCTTTGTTCCATTTGAGGACTTCCAATATATTTGTAGGTATAAAAAAGTACTAGGAGGGTGTTTTTTTTTTTGCTTGAGCAGTGTTCTTACGCTCGAGCAGTCTTTTTTATGCTCGAGCGGTTAGCCTTTGTCTACAAAACTACTGAGAGTTTGATATCTACACTCGAGCAAACTTTTACAGGTCGGAACTACTAAGAGGGGTGCATTGTGCACTCGGGTGACCATTCTTGCGTTCAAGTAGTGTTTTTGTTTGTGTCTGTGCGCTTGAGGGATAACTTTGTCTCTCACTTATTGTGTCTGGTCACTCAAGCAGTGTTTTGGTCACTCGAGCGGTCTACACGTATATTAGTTTGTAAAACTCACTTTTTGAGTCACTTTTTGATATATCTCTCTCTCTAAACATTTTCTAGACGTTCTCTCTTTAAAACTCATCTTCAACCTCCAAATACTCTTAATATATTGATCTCTACACCCTAGTCCTTTTGATAAAATGGTAGAGCTCACCCAGGGCTTCATTTTAATCGGAACAAAGGTGGTTGTCAGCTTCATTGAGGTTTCTCCACTCTCTCCCTTGTCTTCTAGGTTTGAGGTAGGGATTTCTACACACTCTTGTATGGTTCTTAACTTAGTTATTTGATTTTCTAAACAATATTGTGATTTGAGGATTTTTGAACAAAATCCAGGGTTTTGGTTTAAAAATCAAAAAAAAGGTTTTCAGAATGGTTTCTTGGAAATGATTGTGGGTTTATAAATGCGATTGAGTTATGATAAAATGGTGTATTCTTATATTTTGAATTGATTTATAAAGAAAATGAAATTTTTCCCGAAAATGTGAATACTTGATTTTTGTAAAGAAGAAATGGAAATGATGTTGGGTTTTATGGAATTAGAATGACAATGATGGTGGTGGTGGAGTTGGATATGCATTATCACTCCTATCTTGAATTTTTGAAAAATTTATCTTTATTGAAAATTATTTATCTGTTTAGAGATATCTGTTTTGGACTATCGGTGGATGATAGCTATGATTTTTGTAGAAATTGCATAAGAATTAGGGGAATTAAAACTAATTTATCATCCATCCGTATTCAGCATTATTGCATACTTGACATATTGAAAATGTATATTGTTTTGAGAAAAATGGATAAACACCTTGGTGAATCTGGATAGGGGGTGTGGCTGTGGTATTATGTTGGGCTGTGTGTCCTTGGTAAAAGTCCAGAAATCTGTGTGGTTAGGTGCCAAGCCTTCCGGTTGATACCGGTAAAAATAACAATTTGTAGTGCTTGTATAGCCTACTTGCAGACACATACCTAGAGATTCCTAGTGTTGTATCCTCTACTTTGTTTTTTATTCTAAAGGAAATGATTTCATGAATTGTGATATAAACCCGACATTACATGGTTTTGAAAAAAGATATAAAATGTTTTTGGCACGAGCATTGCATATGCATTCACCTTATAGCTTTGTTAAGATTCATACACTGTTCTAGAGTATCCCTGTTGAGCTTTGGCTCACCCTATGTAGAAAATCATTTTCAGATGCTGATGATATGCCTCCGCCAAGGCCGTAACTTGGGAGGACTTGGAGCCAAGAGCTTCCTTTTATTATTATTGTAATTATTTTGTACAAACCTAGAGCTTTATTTGTATTGAGTTTAATCTCACTTTTATTGTAACCAAATATCGTCTTGGAAAGTTGTAGCCATTAGGGAATTGATATGTCTCTTTAACGTTTATTTCATATCATTAACTTGTGGCACATGCTATAGATTTAGGGTTGGAGGCTTATGAATATATAACTGCATGTGTTACCTTTTGTAAAATTGAATTATATGAATGAAAGACAATTATTTCGAAACATGTTGTTATTTAATTAATATCGTGGATGAATTATGGTTATTATTTTCAGGGCGTTACACAGCCCCTAAACATAGACAGACACACCTTAAAGCCCCATGATGGCTTTCAAATTGAAAATCAAATCATTGACTAAGAAATCTACTCCCTTGATATGGTATTTCACTAAAAGAGCGATGTGTAGCTTAATGGAGTTGCAGACCTCATTCCAGTTAACCATGTATCAGTGAATTTGATTTCATTCCTAGCCTTCCACACAAACCTCATAACCGCAGATGGCAAAGCTTCCCACATACACCTAAACATTTTCTTGAATTTAAATCCACTCCACCAATCCAACAGATGATTAACAGATTCATGTACAACCCACTCCAAGCTCCACCAATTAACCATATTTGATAACAAAAGTGACATTGTAATAGAACATGACTCACATCTCCAACACTAGAATTATAGATGCAACATAAGGAGTTTCCATTAGAATCAAGGACACTAATATTTTGAAGAAACACTGATGTTTCTGTTTATGATATTTTCAGTTCTAGATCTTCATCCAATGGGTGGGTGTTTACGTTTAGACGACGTTTCTTTACCTGGAAATCTGATGATTTCTTCTCTTTGGTTATTTTGCTCAATTCTACACCAGCATTAAAGCAAGGTGTTGTGGGTAAGTTGGTATGGAAGTTGGGTGCCTCGGGGCTATATTCAGTAAAATCAGCTTATGAGTGGCTATCCTTGAATGAAAGCCCTTGTTCGGTGGTGCCTAGGTTGTTGTGGAAGGGCATTTCTCCACCGAAAATGCAATTCACATGTTGGTTGGCATGGAAAGGTAGGCTCAAAACATAAGTATTTGAATACCTTGAGCTCGTGGGAGGTAGCTAGCGCCATGATGGGTTTGCAATGTTAGGAAAGGCTGTTAATTGCTAAACATGAGATTATGTGTTTATGTGACTATATGGATATGGGGTTAAACTTCAAGGATACGACTTGCATTCATTGCATTCATTGAAGTCCTCTTGAAAAGGCACCTGATCAACGTTTTTTCCTCTTTGAAGTCTTTGAGCGCCGTGGAACATTTGATATCTTAGGAGAGTGATCCATATGTGCTCTGTGTTTATATGCTTATATGGTTTACCTTATGTGAAATAGATGCATGAGTCGGATTGAGACTATTCAGGTGTGATTCGTGGAATGACATGTGAGTATGTAAATTGTGAGTTAATCCTACTTTATCTTTACTTTTATATAGGATGTATGGATGTGGCAGAGGCCATGGTAGACCTCGCCGAGGTGTCGAGGTATTCTGGCCCAACAAGACCTTCATCCCCAAGAAGAAGGCGTAAGACAAAACAACGTGGCCGCAACTCCGACCTAAGATGCAATAGGGGCACTAGCCCTAGAAATGGCTAGGGCTCTTAGAGAGTCCATGGATATATTGAGAGCCGAACAAGTAACTAGGACCGTAGAAGGAGAAACAAAAACTTTCTTTTTAAAGAAAGAATTTTTCCGTTATAATCCCTTTGACTACAGTGGTGGGTCGGATCCCATGAAGGCCGATGAGTGGCTAGAACAAATTATCAAATCCCTTAAAATCCTAGATACTCGTATGGGAGAACTTTGAGTAGTTTTGGTGGCTTATGAATTAAGAGAAGCCGGTCAGTGGTAGAAGTCTATTAAACATTGAATTGAGCACACCTGGGAGACATTTACACACGCCTTCCAGGAGAAATTCCTCCCTCCTACTGCTAAAGAGTAGTTGATGAGGCAGTTTAAGAAGCTGATGTAGCTTGACGCACCAGTGGCTAAGTTTGAAGCCACTTGCACCAGTCTTTCCCGTTTTGCACCTGAACTTGTGGCAACAGAAGAGCGCCGTTTAGAATTCGAGAAGGGATTGAAACTGAAAATTTTAATGAAGGTGGTGGGTAATACGATTAGGGATTATGATTGGTTAGTGAATGCTGCAACACATGTCGAAATCATGATAGAGGTAGAAGAGGCAACACAGAAGTTGAAGAAGTCAGGGTACTCGAACTCCTAAGGTGATTTAGGGTCCTCTAAGAAGTCTAGGGGCTCGTCGTCTTTTCAGTGACCACCTCTATGAGCCATGTCAATGATTCTTAGGCTAGGGGAAAGTACGAATCATACGAGGCAAAGTGGAGTTACTTGTTATCAGTGTGGTGAGCAAGGTCATAAGTCCGTTACATGTCCACAAAAGGGTGGTCAGCAACGCCAAACTTCGACTCGTTCGTAGAGCTAAACGCCGGGTGGAGGTTAATCACCCATCTGCTATCAGTCTGGTCATATGAAAAGGTCTTGTCCACAGATAGCTAGGATGGCTAGTGCATCAGGATTTCGACCAGTGGGAGGTTTTCATTCAGGTCAAAGTTAGAGACAGGATCATTAGCCAATTCAGTCTGGACAGGCATCTAGGGTGTTTGCACAGCCAGTGCAACCAGTCTACTTTCAAATGGGGATCGGAGTGAGCAGGGAGCACATGGGCAGGCTTATGCCATTACCCTATCCGAGTAGTCATATGAGTCATTGGTAATGAAAGGTACATATCTTATCTTCAATACTTGGGCCAATGTATTGACAGAAACCAGAACATCACACTCATTCATAGCATCTACATTAGCATCCATTTTGGGGTTAGAAAGTGAAATGCTAGAGTCTCCGCTTATGGTAAAGTCACCTGTTGGGGGTAAGGTTGTCTTGAATCGGGGATATCGTGGGTATGTGATCGAAGTTACTGATCGTCGACTCCCTTTTAGTTTTGTGTTATTAGATATGTCGGGTTTTGATGTCATACTTGGCATGGATTGGTTGTCCTCCTATCGTGCTGTTATAGACTGTTACCATATGAGAGTTATCATGTGCACCTCAGGTGGTGATTGTTTCTCTTTTTTGGGGAATAAAACTGATAAATTGTTGCCGCCGTGGTATAACCCACATGGTCAACACGAACTTAGCTTTCTTCTTGCAATCTTCTTAGATGATGGGAATAATAGGATTCAAAGTGGTATTCCCTAGAGTGGGTTGCGAATATTTTGATGTCTTTCCTGAGGACCTCACCGAATTAAAACCTCGCCGTGAGGTCGAGTTTTCTATAGACTTGGTAGATTTGATTAATGGAAGAGAAAGCATGAATGGGTGATATATATATATATATATGGACATTAATAGTAATGGGTGATATATATGGTCGAGTTTTCTTGCAATTTTCTATATATATGGACATTAATAGTAATAGTGAGGTTTGACTAAAATTCATGAAAGATTTGTTTATCTACTAATGAAAAATAATGTAAAAAGCATGAATGAAGGGGGGAAAATGAACAAAAAAACCCCAAAATTCTTATGAAACCCTAATTGTTGTTCATTGGTCATGATTTGAAATGGAAGAGAAATTGATGGGTAAATTGGAAAGGTATTGGGGTTCCATGCGTTGTGATGAAAATTGGGTTTTGGAATGTTGCTTATTGTGTGCTATAGTTTTACATGTGCGGGGAAATTGAGGTGTCCACTTGCCTGGTCATATGAGGACGACAAATGTGGGAATGTTTGAGGTGTCCACGTGCCCGGTCATGTGAGGATGACAAATGTGAAAGAGTTGAGGTGCCCATTGGCCATCCGTGTGAGAACGGAGAAATGTGGAATTAAGTGAAAGGCTATGCATTGTAATATGAACTTGGGAAATTAGTATTCATGGGTAAAGGTCATGGTCATGTATATTTTAAATCAAACGCTTATATACTTGGTTAAATATATTCTCTATTAGGCAATTACTCATTCATAAATAACAACTTTTAGGACTTGGAGAGCAGTAACTACCCCAATGAAATAGAAGTGGTCCAACCTTTTGTTTTCGCTAAGGACATGATGTATATGGAATATGATACTTCCAATGTTTTTACTTTCTTTTGGGGCTAAAGTCCTTTTGTTCTTTTAAAACTTTGATCTAGAAACTTGTAAGCCGTGAAGCACGTGCTTTAATTTTTCTCTAACTTTTTGAATTGTAAGGATTCCATGAAATTTGTAACTCTTAATCTATAGTTCAATAAGAAAGAGAACTTTTGGGATTGATCTTGTAGTTGGCTTGATATATTATGCCAATATATGACGTTATGTTAGAATTATTTTATTTTGAATTATTTGGAGGCATTACAGAAAGGCACTTGATCAATGTTTTTTCCACTTGGAAGTCGTTGAGCGTCGTGGGATGAGTTAATATCTTAGGAAGGTGATACATATGTGCTCTATGTATTTATGTGCTTATGTGGTTTGTCTTACATGTAATGAGTGTATGAATAGGGTGTTGATTATTCGAGTGTGACATGTGGGTTGACGCATGAGTATATGAATTGTGAGTTAATCCTATTCTACCTTTACTCTTATATAGGATGTATGAACGTGATAGAGGCTATTGTAGACCTCACCGGGGTGGTTAGGGTATTCCAGCCCAACAAGATCTTCCTCTCCAAGAAGACAGGGTAGGACAAAATAATGTGGTCGCACCTCCGGCCCAAGATGCAATGGGGCATTAACACAAGAAATGGTCAGGGCTCTTCAAGAGTCTATGGACATGCTCCAAGTCGAGCAAGCGGCAAGGACCATGGTGGGGAAGACTTGAACCTCCTTTTTAAAGAAAGAGTTCTTTTGTTCTAACCCCGCCAAGTTTAGTGGCGGACCTGATCCTATGAAAGCTAATGAATGGTTGGAGCAAATCATCAAGTCCTTTAAAATCTTCGATATTCATGAAGGAGAGCTCCAAGTAGCATTGGCGGCTTACCAATTAAAAGAAGAAGTCGGTCAGTGGTGGAAATCGGTTAAGCACCGAGTTGAGCACACTTGGGAGGCATTCACTCACGCCTTCTAGGAGAATTTTTTACCTTCCACTACTAAGGAGAGGTTGAGGAAACAGCTTGAAGAGCTTAGACAGCTAGAAACACCAGTTCCAGAGTTTGAAGCCACTTTCACCAGTTTGGCACGTTTTGCACCCAAGCTTGTGGCAATCAAGGAGCGCCGATACTTGGAATTTGAGAAGTAGTTGAGGCCCAAGATCTTAATGAAGGTGATGGACAACATGTTTAAGGAATATGATAGGCTTGTTGAAGACGCAACACATATGAAGATTATGTTGGAGGCTGAGGAGTCTAGGCAGAAACAAAAGAGGTCAACGTATGCGGAGTCCTGAGGTGACATGGGATCATCTAAGAAGTCAAGGGGTTCTTCTTCTTCTTTTCAATCCTTGCCACAACAAGCCAAGTCTTCAGGGGCTATTTCTATGAGAAGTTCTAAAAACATGGGTCCGAGCCGTATTACTTGTTTAAGATGTAGCCAATAGGGTCACAAGGCGTTGGAGTGTAGACAGAGTCTTGGCCAGCAATAGTTGGCTTGTTCTCAAAACCAATCTCAAGGAAGGGGTCAGTTGCCCGCATGTTATCATTGCAGACAATTGGGGCATATGAAGAGGTCTTGCCCACAATTAGTCAGGACAACTAGTGCTTCAGGGTCCCAATAGATAGAAGGTTATCAAGTAGGCTAGGGTCAGAGGCTGGCTCATCAGCCAATTCAATCAAAACAAGCATCTAGGGCAGTGCATGGGGCCACTTCTGCACAGTCGATGCAATCAGCTTATGTCTAGAGAGGTAATTGGAGCGAACAGAGGCCACAAGGGTGAGTTTTTTCCATTACCACATCCGAGCAATCGTTAGGGCTATCAGTAATGAGAGGTACGTATCTTATCTTCAATACTTGGGCTAATGTGTTAATCGATACTGGAGCATCTCACTCATTCTTAGCATCTACATTTGCATCCATGTTGGGGTTAGAGATTCAACAACTAGAGTCTTTACTTATGGTAAAGTCACCTATTGGGGGTAAAGTTGTCTTGAATCAGGAATGCTGCGAGTGTGTGATTGAAGTTGCTGATCGTCAACTCCCTTTCAGTTTTGTGTTATTAGATATGTCAAGTTTGATGTCATCCTCGACATGGATTGGTTATCCTCTTACTGTGCTGTCATAGATTGCTACTGTGAGAGAGTTACTATGTTCACATCAGGTGGTGATTGTTTTTATTTTCTGGGGCATAGAACCGCTAGATTGTTACCGCTATTGTATGACCCACGTGGTTGAAGCAAACTTAGTTTCCTCCTGGCAACCTTTATAGATGATGGGAGTGGTATAGTTTGAGGTGCATTTCCTAAAGTGGTTTCCGAATACACAGATGTCTTTCCAGAGAATCTCACTGAATTACTACCTCACCGTGAGGTTGAGTTTTCTATAGACTTGGTACCTGGCACAACACCCATATCCATGTCACCCTATAGATTTGCGCTGGCAGAGTTGATCGTTTTAAAGGAGCAATTACAAGATTTACTAGACAAGGGCTTTATATGCCCTAGTACCTCGCCATGGAAGCACCGGCTCTCTTTTCTAAAAAGAATGATGGTTCGTTGTGGTTCTGCATTGATTACTGCAAGTTGAATAGGGTCATGGTTAAGAACAAATATATGTTGCCTAGGATAGATGATCTTTTTAACCAACTTAAGGGTTCTTGATGTTTCTCAAAGATAGACTTAAGGTCGGGTTATCATCAGTTGCGTGTGAAAGAGTTAGATATTTTGAAGACGGCCTTTCGTACTCGATATAGCCATTATGAGTTTCTTGTAATGCCTTTTGGTTTGACCAATGCCCCTGCCACCTTTATGGACTTAATGAATCGAGTCTTTTGAGAGTATCTCGACAAATTTGTAATGGTATTTGTAGATGACATCCTTAATATTCACCTTTCGAGGAGGAGCATGAGAAACACCTCTGTATTGTCTTACAATTGCTTAGGGAGCACCGTTTATATGCTAAATATAAGAAATGTGAATTTTGCCTTTCCAAGGTGAAATTTTTGGGTCATGTCGTTTACGGAGATGGGGTTATTGTTGACTTTTCAAAAATTAAGGCCATGCAAAATTGAAAATGACCTAAGAACGCCTTTGAGATTCGTAGCTTTTTAGGTCTTGCTGGGTATTATCAACAGTTTGTGATAGACTTCTCCACCCTAGCATCTCCATTAACTAAATTAACCCGAAAAGGGGTAAAGTTTGTTTGGAGTAAGTCTTGTAAGAAATCCTTCTTGGAGCTCAAAACTTGATTAACTATTACACCAATTCTAATAATTCCAAAGAGAGGGTTGGGTTATACCGTGTATTATGATGCTTCTAGGGAAGGTTTGGGGTGTATCCTGATATAAGAAGGTAAAGTTGTGGCATATGGTTTGCGTCAGTTAAAGACTCATGAGAGAAATTATCCAACTCATGATTTAGAATATGTCACAGTCATCTTTGCTCTAAAACTTTGGAGGCACTATCTATGTGGAGAAAAATTTGATGTATCCTCAGATCATAAAAGCCTTAAATACTTATTTTCCCAAAAGGATTTGAACCTACGTTAGAGAATATGGATGGAGTTCATGGAAGATTACGACTTCAAATTGCATTATCATCTGGAAAAAGCCAATGTGGTGACCAATTCCTTAAGCAGAAAATCTATGAGCATTGTTGCTAGTCTTGCCATGAGGGAATGGGAGATATTGGGTGACTTTGGCGAATTTGACTTGCAACTTAGCAAGTCTCCTAAACATGCCACCTTGTTTTCAGTTCTTTCACAATTGATGCTTGTCACACGAGTTATAGAAGCACAATAGAGTGATTCAGAAGTGGAGGCGATCCAAGGGAGAATATTCCAAGGGAATGAGGAGAAGGGGTGAGGGTGCATTATGATTCGAGTGTCAAGTATCTAGACCGCCTCTTTATCCCAAAAACTTGTAGTGATGAAATACTTCAGGAATTCCACCAATCACGCCTTGCAGTACATCTGGAGGCACAAAAATGTATCGTGACCTTAGCCATCAATTTTAGTGGAGAGGTATGAAGTAAGATGTAGCCTTGTTTGTGTCCAACTGTCTAGCTTGCCAGGAAATCAAAGCAGAACACCAAAAGTCAACTGGGTTATTGCAACCCTTACCAATAGGCGAGTGGAAGTGGAAGCACATCACTATGGATTTTGTTTCGTACCTTCCTAGAACACAAAGAGGTAATGATTTGGGTGGTTATGGATCACCTAACAAAGGCGGCCCATTTTCTTGCTACATGTATGGGTGATTCAGTTGATTATTTAGCTGAGCTTTATGTTAGAAAGATTGTTCAACTCCACGGGGTTCCGATCAGCATCGTCTCGGATAAACCCTTGTTTTAACTCACAGTTGTGGCAGAGTTTGCAAAACATTATGGGTACCCAATTGACTTTTAGCACTGCCTATTACCCTCAAACGGATGAGCAATTTGAGGGCACCATCCAAATCCTAGAAGTTATGTTGAGAGCTTTCGTATTAGAATTCAAAGGTTCTTAGGAGAGGCACCTGCCTCTAGTGGAGTTTGACTAAATAATAGCTTCCAAGCCAGCATTGGAATTGCGCCTTTCGAAGCCTTATATAGGCGCCTATGTAGATCATTGGTGTGTTGAGCCGAGGTGAGGGACTCATGTATGTTGGGACCAGAGTTAGTTTGTGAGACCATGAAAGAAGTGGCTGTTATTCGAAAGAGACTGATTACGGCTCAAAGCCGATAGAAGAGTTATGCCGACTGAAGAAGGAGACCTCTATCATTTGAAGTGGGTGATCATGTGTTTTTGAAAATATCACCTAGGAATGATTTAATGAGATTTGGGCAAAATGGGAAGTTGTCACTTGGATTCATTGGTCCCTTTGATATTATAAAACAAATGGGAGAAATAGCTTATCGTCTTGCCTTACCACCACAACTGTCTGGGATGCACAATGTATTTCATGTTTCTATGCTTCGTAAGTATGAACCTGATCCTTCCCATGTCTTAGATTGGACAAGCTTAGAGGTAGACGAGAATGCTTCTTATGAAGGCAGACCTATGAAGATCTTAGACTCTTGGGAACACGTTCTGAAGGGAAAAACCATTCCTCTAGTCAAAGTGTTGTGGCATCATCACGGGGTAGAACAAGCTACTTGGGAACAAGAAGGTAACGTCTAAGAGAAATATCCAGATTTGTTTAATAACAAGTAATCTTGTTAATTTGTTGTGTCCCTCAGCTATATGTATTTTAACCTGCAGAGTGAAGTAATGAAAAAGTGTTATTTCTTAAAACTTAGACTTCCATGTAGTTATTCAAATTGTGAATTGTTTTCATTTTCAATTAATGATGTTGAAATTGCTGGAGTTGTTATTATTATGGTGTTCGTCTTTTTTGGGTTTGTCGGTGTCATTGTTGGCAGGGATCATGAAATATCGGGGATGAAATTCTTTAAGGGGGTAGATTGTAACAATCTGTTCTGGGTGACCGCTCAAGCAGTCAACCGGTCGCTTGCGTGGTGGTGCGAAGCTTCCAATATCTTTACTTGTTTACAAGCGAGACCGCTCGAGCAGTAATATGGTCGCTCGAGCCTAGAAATGAGACTCCCAGTATTTTCTCTATAGCTCTGCAAAACTTTTGAGACCTTGCGTTTACCGCTTGAGCAATGTAAAGTTTGCTCGAGCGGTCTCTTAGATTTTGTGTACTCCGCTTAGGGCTACAAATGAACCGAGCTATTCATGAACAAGCTCGACTCGGCTCGTTTAGTAAATGAACCGAGCTCAAGCTCCATAAGCTTGGCTCGTTTATCTTTATTTAAATTATATAATAAATACATTATTTATTTATTAAATAATATTTTTATTTAAATCATATAAATAATATTAAAAAAAATTATCGAGCCGAGCTTAAACTTAATAAATGAGCTTCATAAGTAAACAAGCTAAGCTCGAGCTCAGCAAAGCTCAGCTTGGCTCGGTTCGTTTGCAGCCCTAACTCCGCTTGAGCGGTGGGAAGCTCGCTCGACTGGCCTGTTCTGGACAACAGTTTTAAAAGTCAATTGAAAAACATTTTCTCCTATTTTTTCCATACCTCATCTCTCTCTATCACCCATTCCCAAACCTTAACCCTAAAAACACTTGATTTCTCTTAGTTTTACCCGAGATCCACCTTAGATCTTCAAAGAGGGTTGAAGAACAAGCTTGGATCAAGAGTTCTACCGATTATTTTGTGATTCCCTCAAAGTTAGAGTTGGGTCTTCATCTCTTATCTTCAATCTGGATGTAGGTGTACTTTTAACTTGTTATACCTTTGATTTGATACACATATGTGGCATTTTCATTAGAGTTTGATGAAAAAGGGCTATACCTTATGATTTTTGAAGGAGTTTATGTATATTGTTGATGATTATTGTTGTTGATGATGATGATGATTAGCCTATAAATGATGAAAGGG
This sequence comes from Camellia sinensis, assembly GCF_055761805.1. NCBI lineage: Eukaryota > Viridiplantae > Streptophyta > Magnoliopsida > Ericales > Theaceae > Camellia > Camellia sinensis. The sequence goes on from NC_138965.1 coordinate 94,783,965, forward strand.
AAAAAGCCCTAAATTTTGCTAAAACCCTAGTTTTCAAATTGATTCACTTAAGGGGATTTTGTTCAATTGACTCTTGAATTTGGAAATTGAGTGTAGTGGCATGACCTTGATATTGAAATAACAGATTTTGGAACTTTTTTACAAATAACCATGTGATGGTGATGATTGTGAGTTATGGATATTCTTTCAATTGTGAATGTTTATATTATTGAATGGTAGTGAGTTGAAAATCACCTTAGGAAAATTAAGATTTGGAAATTCATGCATCATATGCATTTATAAATATACTTTGTGACTTTAAATGTTAATGTGTGGGAAGTGTTGGAAGGGGATAAATAGCGTATGAGTCCAAGTTGTGAGTTGGGCTGTTGTTTGAGTCGTATAATGTATATTGGTACCTGTGCGGGGAGTCAAGGTGCCCAATTACCCTGCCTTGTGCATATCACAAGACGAATGTAGGAAAGGTTTTTGGGGGTCCACAAGTTTGTCGTTTATAAAGTCGGCGAATGTGAAAAACTTGATTTTGGGTGTCCACAAGCCCGCCGTTTCAGGAGTCAACAAAAATGGAGAGGGAAAGGTCTTAGGTACCCATCACCCCACTATTTTGAGAGTCGGAGAATGTGGGGACTATTTTCTGTATACAAACCTATATATATATATTTTGTTGGGTAAGCGGCTCTTGTAACGGGACGTCATAGCGTATTTACACCCCAATGTTTTTGTTATGATCTGTTGTTGGCATCGAGCATTTCGCATCATAATTTTATAAAGAAAGATCCTTGTATTTTCTTATCCAATTACATGGCATGATCATATGTCTTTCGATCAATTTTATAACTTGTCAGTGGTATTTCTTACTGGGAGATTGCTCACCCCAAAACTAATAACCCTTCAAGAGATGATGTAATTGCACCGCCAAAGTGAGTTGGCTAAGAATGGATTTTTGGATGGGAACACAGTGGCTTCATGAATGTTAACTGTTCAAGACTTGGGATATTTTTGTGTTGGAGATATAACTCCATCTTTTGTGTAATCAAGGAAAATCCTTGAAAAAATGTAAGCCCCTAGGGCATCATGTCTTGTATTATCTCTTTTTGAACTATTTACTCTTCCAATGTATCTACTTGACAATGATGTAATCACTCGAATAATTCAACAGGGAAGAGATAACTTTTGGGAATGATGAATTAGATCCATTTAATGGTTTAACTTGATGCTACACAACAGATTGTCTTGGAATTAATACTGTGTAAGGATTATAATTTTCGGGATGTTACAAGAATTATACTTTGACCCCAAATCTAGTATATATATATATATATATATGTTTGTACCTTTCTTTATTAAATCTTTTGTACACAAAATATCTACATTATATAGGAATTTATGCACACTAAATAAATAGAAAAATTCCCTTATAACCCTAAGCACATGGCTGGCCACCCCTTTTAGGATCCTTGTGATGTGCTTTGAAAACAAGGTTGAAGAATTTAAGGAAGAAAGTATGTCAAGTACCCCCAAAACTTGGAAGTTTGTCTTATACTAATCTATCAATCTAGTTTCAACTCAATCAAATGAAGATCAAGCCATAATTAAGTCATGTTTAACCCTCTTAATCACCCTTCATTCCATTCCATCCCAACTAAATCCAAAGACTATTCAATTCCTTTGCGGCATGGGCATTTTGGACTTTTTCACACCAATTTTCCTATAAATACACCACCTCCCTCTTGCATATTCTTCACAACTCAAACTCATACACAACACACACACACACATGGCTATGGTAAAGAGAGGAGCAAAGAGTGAGCTTGGAGGGAGAAAAAGAAAAAGAGAGAAGACTATGTCCAAGTCTTAGCAATCTAGCAAACAAGTAAGCCACAATACAACTTATATTTTTCTTTTCTCTTCCAAATACATGTTATTAGATGCTTCAAATATTGTTTTCAGATGTGCATGTATGTTGTTCTTGTATTTGAATAAAAGGAAGTTGAGCTTTGATTTCTTCTTTGCTTGTATTCTCTCCATGTTTGAGCAAAGGCAACTATTTCTACCTATCACATTATTTTCAAATGCATACCTTCAAACTAAAAATATGAATTATTAATGTATTGTTTAGCATGTTTTCATCATAAGAGAAGTGGAAAATTACCCATGGTTGCCCTTTTTTTCTGCTACTCTTTCTATTTTAGGTTTTGTGCACATATGACTGGTATTTTCAGCCCACTTTCAAAAATTCTAGAAAAATGTAGAAAAATCTCATTGGCAGGGTAGGACATTCATGATAGTAGAAGAGGGTTCCAGCCGCAAGCTATTGGGAGCATTCATCTAGTAGCTTGAACACGAGATTCAATGGGTCCAGACGCACAGGGAAAGACCATTCAAGAGGATAAAGACTAAATGATTCTTGACTTACGGTGCCCCTAGTTTAGAGTTTTTCCACTTTTGTTTAATTTAGCCTTTCAAGACTTTTATCGAATGGGAATTAGTTAAATTTGATATCATTTGTTAAGTCTGAGATTATTATCAATAAAACAGTGCAATGAAGTTTATTCCCTTATTTTCAAAATTTTGTGTGATTGGTCAATCAAAAAGGAAGCTTGAAACTCTTGAGTGGGGAGTGTTGAATATTGTGATTTGTTGAAAGATTGGAACATTATGGTTATTTCGGAGATGTTGCGTTGTATTATTGTTGTTGCCCTTTAATTTCTAAATTAGAAATAACTGTTTTGACTATCGGTGGAGGATAATATTAATGTGTGATAGAAATTGCATGTAAACTAGGGAAATTGAACGGTTTATAAATCATGCATCTCATTGATCATGTCATGGAAAATTATGAGATTCTTATTCTATATCTTGGAACTGAGCTTTGTTTGAGAAAAAGGGATAAATGCTATGGTAAATCTGTGTAAAGGGTGTAGTTGTGGGTAATTTGGTTATAGGCCCATGGTGAAAGTCTGAAAACCCGCGAGGTTAGGTGTCAATTCCTTCTAGTTAGAAACTGGTAAAGTAGGTTTTGGTAGTGTTTTTATAGCCTACTTGCAAACATTAGCCTTGGAGATTTACAGTGTTGTGTTTGATGCCCTATTAAAGAGTTGTGTTTTAGAATATGATTTTTGAACTCTTGCATAACATTGTTTCAAAGAAATAAAACTCATATTTTTGGCAAAGCATTTTATTTGCATTGCACCATATGGCATTGTTAAACATCATACATTCTATCAAGATACCTCTGCTGGGTTTTTGCTCACCCTATGTGGAAACAACTTTCAAGTGTTGACGGTGTGCCTCCACCAAGATGAGAGCTTGGGAGGATTTTGGAGTATGAGGCTCATTCTGGTTTATTTTCTTTTGTATAGGCAAGGGCTTTGTTGTATTGGGTCTTGACCCATTTTTGTTGTAACCAAGCAAAATCTTATAAATTATAGGGCATGAACTTGTACTTATTTACCGTTGTCTTATATGTCACATGCTATATGTTCATGTTTTAGGATCAATGAATGTATTACTGCATGTGATGTTATTTTTGTAAAACTCAAAGAACATTTATGAATGAAATATGGTTTTGAGAAATGTTTATGATATCTAGTGATTGGTTTTGAGAGAAGTTTATGACCTGGAGTTGGTCTAGATGACAAGTGGCAGTTGACTCATTATTTATATTAATTATTAAATAAATAATAACAGTAGATAAACAGAAGCCCCACCTCCTATTAAAATGTAATTGGCTAAGGCCATGTTTGGAAGGATTAGTGCACATGTTGAAAATCAAAATCTTCTGTTTGTGGTCGAAGTGGTCGCTATACTTGACCTCAAATCAAAGATCATAGGATAGGTGACAGGACCTGGTTCTGCTACATCCTAGCAGTTGGAGCAAAAAGAGGAAGCCTATTTATACTATAAAAAGACTTCAAATGCATCACTTGTGCAAGCCCCTGACACTCACTCAACCAAGAGTCTTTACATATCTATTTTTCACAACGTTTGCAATTTCCAGTAGATTGTTTTCATTCAATTCATGCAATTCATTGTCTTCTTTAGTTAGGTTAATTACTTTATCTCAATTGTTTTTAGTCTAATTAATGCAAGATCAGTTTTATTTATTTTGCACCTAGCAAATCTGGTAAAAATCCTCTTCATTAAGGTAAAATCCAAACCAATGGCGGTTCTTCTAAACCGTACATAGTCAAATCCTGTGAAAGTCAGAAATCCCAAACCATAATTCCAACCTTGTACCAGGTTCACCATTCCTCACACACCCGCATGCCTAGCACATCAGCCTGCATGTTTGCCCTCAGTTTCTAAGACGCAAACAGGTCTACATTCATTATGGGTGTAACCCGCATCCCACTAATTTTATATCTACACTACACAAACTTTCTGAATAATATTCAAAATAAATTTTTATGTCCCAATAACATTTTTGATAAGTTAAAATCTTTTGTGATAGTAGCATAACTATTCGGAGCCCATCAACCCTCAATCACCAACCACAATGGGCAAAAATGTTGTCACTATAATAAGATTATGTATAGCATTTCTCATTTTCAAAATATATACTTCTTTACTACATTTAAAGCAAAAAAATAATGAGTGTATTTGGTTTCAATTTTCTAAATTTAATTTTTTGAAAATTGAGTTTTTTATTTTTCGTATTTTTTTGTTTTTAGTTAATATTTTTAAAATTTTAAGTAATTTATTTTTATTTTTTTAGATACACCTTACTTAGATGTATCTAAAACGTAAAATATTTGTAAAGCATATTTTAAAAAGATCAATAAATACACAAGAATACGAAAAATGTACTGAATTCTCATATTTTTTTGTATTTTTGGTATTTAGTGATTTTTTAAAAAAAATAATTCACAAATATTATATTTTTGGGTAAATTACAGATACACCCCCTGAGGTTTGCTTAAAATACGAATTACCCCTATGATTTGGAAAATTGCAAATATCTCCCTATCATATTTTTTTATTTAACAGAATTAATTGAAAAGGCGAAATTTCTAACTGCTCACCTATACAATAATAAAATTATCTAAATTATTAATTGAAATAAAACTTTAACATTATTAAAAACTATTAATTAACTTGATGATTTATTAATAAAATGACCTATTTGTTATGAAATTAGAAAACTTAAAGGGTATAATGTAATTTCTAAAACCATATGGGGTAATTTGTAATTTAAGTAATCCTTAGGGGGTGTATTTTACCCTATATTTTTTAAGTGTATTAATGTAAGGTATATCTAAAAAAAAAAATTTAAATGATTAGAATATTAAAAAAAATCAGTAAAAATTAAAAAATATGAAAAATAAAAAATTTCAATTTTCTGAAAAGTGAATTCTGAAAATAGGAACCAAACAAACTGGATAATCTTAAGGCCTCTTTTGATAATGCTTTATTTTATTTTTATTTTTATTTTTTTTTTGTTCTCACTTTCATTTTTCTGGAAATTAGAAATGAAAAATTATTTGGTATATTATTTTTATTTTTTTTAAATAAAATTAATTCTAATTTTTTTTTAAATGAAAAATATGTTTTCATTTATTTTCAAAATAAGATTTCTGTCACGCCTAGAACTCGCCCCTAGAAGTTTGGGCATGACCACATAGTAACGGACACTTAACCTGTTATATATATATATCCTATGGGGCCTGAACGGAAGCATTAAATATCAAAATTTGACAATAGAAACAAACTCCATTGAGCTACCATTATCATGCCAGGATCATAAACTTTTAAGAGACAAATAAAATCTAAAACATACACCTGAATATTGATTATATACATACATATATACAGGCCCAGCCCTGTAGTTGGGCATATACCAAAAACATAAGAGAACGAAGTGTTGCACACATGTCAACTTTAGGCCAACAACTAGAGTGCAAGACCAAAGTTCGTCAAAACTTCATAAAAATAAGAGCAGCTTCTCTTAGGCTTGGACATGGAAAGGTCGACCAAAGAGGACAAGCGTCATGGCTTAGGACTGACCACTTGGTTGGTTACCTACAGAAACAGACATAACATAGGGTGAGCCAAGCTCAGTGAATAGTATGATACATAAATGCACAATTTAAACATGATACATAACAATGCATAATTAAATGCGAAGATCATGTCGTTAATCTGTTCCTGTTTTCATTTCAAATGGCCTTGGGCCCCAATCGTGAGTCATAATGGTTTTAAGCCCTTGAACACATTAACATTAAGCTTTTAAACATAATGGCATATAGCCCTTGTATACATGGCATGAAGCCCTTGTCAGAATGACATAAAGTCCTTATCAGAATGGCATAAAGCCCCTGAAACATATTGGCATTTAAGCCCTTGAAACATATTGGCATTTAAGCCCTTGAAACATGTTGGCATTAAAGCCCTTGAAAATGGCATGAAGCCCTTGAAAGTGGCATGAAGCCCTTGTAAATGGCATAAAGCCCTTGAAAATGGCATGAAGCCCTTGTAAACATGTTGGCATTAAAGCCCTTGAAAATGGCATGAAGCCCTTGTAAATGGCATAAAGCCCTTGAAAATGGCATGAAGCCCTTGTAAACATGTTGGCATTAAAGCCCTTGAAAATGGCATAAAGCCCTTGTAAACATGTTGGCATTAAAGCCCTTGAAAATGGCATGAAGCCCTTGTAAATGGCATAAAGCCCTTGAAAATGGCATGAAGCCCTTGTAAACATGTTGGCATTAAAGCCCTTGTAACAAATACTCGAAACATACTTGAACTTGTACATACGTAAACTTGTAACATAGCTTGTAACATACTTAAGCTTGTATCGTACTCAAACTTGTAACATACTTAAATTTATAACATACGTGAACTTGTAACATGCTTATACTTGTAATATACTTGAACTTGTAACTTAATTATTTAAACCAGGTAAGGGCCGTGTGCTAAGGATATCATGAATTCATTAATTCAAACGTAACATATCATAACTAGAGCATTTCTTGATTATTTAGACTTGTTGGCCTTTAGCTCTTACATGTATTGGCATTAAACTTGTTGGCATTTAGCCCAAACATTATCATAGCAAACTTATTTCAGAGTCTTACAGAATTCCAGAATCATAGGAGGGTTGTTTCATTCTTTCTCTTACTTATGTACCTTCCTTGAATCATTTACATAAACACATAACATTTATCTTCCTTGAATCATTTATATACATATAACATTTATCTTCCTTGAATCATTTACATACATATAACATTTATCTTCCTTGAATCATTTATATATATATATATAACATTTATCTTCCTTGAATCATTTACATACCTAAGTAACGGAATTAACAAAATACTAATGGCAAGCATTAGCGGTGGTAAAGCGTACTACTACTCACAGTGTTCAGGTGCGTGGTCCGTCCTTGTAGCTAATCCTACACAAGTCACGTAATTCAAACATAATTCACCATAGTACAACATCATTTAGTTCATTAACACCATTTGCAACTTCACATAATTCACAATAATCAAGTTCATATCATCTATATCCTTAATAGATTATTTCCCTAATTTTTCCTTTACATGATAGCATGAATTCCACCATTTATAACAAATTCATTCGCAATTCTAAACACAATTTTCAAACATTCCCAAATTCTAATTCAACTTCAACACACATAATTCAATACTTCAATCTCATTACTCTACTTTCAACTTGAGCCAATTCATTGGTTATCATCATTAATCAACCTAGGGTTTCCCAGAAAATTGGGGGTTTTCCCCTTTTCTTAGTGAAATCGCCGAATCAACAATTACTATATGCCAATATGCTAAAAACATTCAACATCCTTTGTGAAGAAGAGTGGAAGCCCCAATTGTGCATAAACATAAAGCCATAAGTGTCCCTATCCCATAATCAACTCAAGATTCCAAAATGTAAATAAAATCCCAAAGTACCAACAAAATCACTTTGAATCATAAACATTCAAGGCTAAGAGAACCCCCTACCTCGAAATTGAAAGCAAAGAAGCTAGGTTGAATGCATCCTCTCGAAATCCCAAAATCTAATCGGTTGGAAAAGTTGATCTTCACTTCTTCTTCACCCTTGATGCACAATCCATGGTGGATTGTTGGTAAAAATGGATGAAATCAAAGGTTTGAGGGTTAGGGTTTCGGACTTAGGCAAGAAGGAAGGGAGAGGGAAGAAGAAAAATATAAGAAATGATCCAAAATCCCGTTTTTAAAGCTGCTGTCTCGAAAATCCCGCTCGAGCGTCCCTATTCCCGCTCGAGCGGACCTGCTCTCAGCACAGATTCCAAAACTTCAAACAGATGTAACTCTCCCATCCAAACTCCGTTTTAGGTCGTTCTTGTGTCCAAATTGAAGCCCCGGAAATAAGCTTTCCAATGGTTCTAACCTCACATCCAAATTCAAAGTGTAGAAAAAGAAAAAGACAAAAGAGTGACGGCTAGTCGCAGACAAATCATTCTATTCAAGCTTTTGGTCCAATCTTACTTTACCATCATATTACCACCTCAACCAATACTCTAAAATAAAATAGAAAGTTCCAAAATACTAATAAAAAAAAGTCCAAAAACGAACCCCTGTGCCTCAGAAATACAACTCAACTTGGAGACCCGCTCGAGCGCCCAACCTTGTGCTCGAGCGCGAAGACCAACAAAGACATCCGCTCGAGCGTCAACTCCCCCGCTCGAGCGGAAAATCACAACTCCCAGAATCTCAGGCCGTCTGCATAATTTGCTGGAAACCCCAAAAGTACGCTCGAGCGCCTACTGCTCCGCTCGAGCGGAGGGAAAAAGTTCCAGATTCTTTGGTAAGGGTCACAAATTCCAGTTTCAAAGGCATAACCAACGGATCGTTCTTCAATTCTGATAGCAAACACATTAACCCCTAATTAAATAAGGATTATTTCCTATACGCACTTTGGGGTCGTTACAATTTCACTCTCTTTCCTCCCCTATTACCCATCGCCACTTACCACTACTTACCTCCAACAACACCGATCAGCAAGCTTTGGCTAGCTCCGATCCTAATGAAAAAGCGACAAATCACACTACAAGAAAAAAGCACCTTTGTCGCCAAAAGTCCATTTTTAGTAGCCAAAAGTCGACTTTTTAGTTTCCCCGACTAAATTTTTTAGTCGCTGGTTTTGTCGCGAAAACACGGTCGGGGAAGGTATTGGCGACTAAAAAAGTTTTAGTCGGCAAAAAGCAAGTCTTTAGCGACCAAAGATTTGGTCGCCAATAGTAAATTACACTTTTTAAAATTATACATTTACTGACTAATCTTTTAGTCGCCAATAGTCAATGAATCGTCGACCAAACCTTTTAGTCGCCAAAAGAAAAACTTTTAGCGACCAATAATTTTAGTCGCCAAAGCTCATTCTGTGAAAAAAAAAAAAAAAAAAACTTTTCTTCTTCTTCCGCTGAGATTCAAACCACCAACCTCCCACATTCTAAACCTTAAGCAACACACTCTTTCCACTATGCCTCTACAACACCACATGATTATATATGCAACATATATTATTTATATAGTATATTGACCCGTATTAATATAAAACTATATATATAAACATAATTATTTTTATTCAATATAATTTATGTAAAAAATAAATTATTTACTAAAAAAAATAGGAGACCACTTTTGGCGACTAAATTTGGTTTTTAGTCGTCAATTCTATACTTTTGGCTACTAATTATTTTTTAGTCGCTAAAAGAATTAATTCCAGCCTAAAACCTCCATTTTTGGCGACTAAACTGAATTTTAGTCGCCAAAAACCTCAACTTTTGGCGATTAAACTGAATTTTAGTCACCAATTGTAGACTTTTAGCTACTAAATTTTTTTTAGTAGCCAAAAAGCTTCACTTTTGGCTACAAAATTTAATTTTGTCGGTAAAACACGTATAATCGGCGACCAAACTATTTTTTAGTCGCCAAAACCTATACTTTTAGCTACTAAATTTTTTTAGTCGCCAAAAACCTTCACTTTTGGCTACTAAAATTCTTTTAGTCGCTAAAACCCATATAATCGGTGACTAAACTGATTTTTAGTCGCCAATAACTATACATTTGGCGACTAAACTGTTTTAGTCGCCAAAAGTCTTCACTTTTGGCTACTAATTCCATTTTAGTCACCAATTCTGCTACTTTCAGTGACGAAAATTCTATTTTTAGTCACCAATTCTGCTTTTTCTTGTAGTGTCAATCACTACCTGATGATTCTTCTGCCACTCTTTGACCACGGATGACTCTGTGGCCATCAACTCCAATAGCCACCATATCCACCTCCAACAACTCACCAAGTATGTTTATTTTATTTTTATTTTTATTTTTTGAAAACATGTTTACACACCAACGTTGTTTTTCACATACCAAAAAAAACAAAAAACCCATTTCTTATTTCTTTATAAATATAAAATTGACAAACTTATCAAATAACACATTTGTTCTCTTTTATGATAATTTATATAAAGGGCAAATTACAAAACAAAACAAAACAAAAAAATAGGGTTTCGCATGTTTTGCAAATTAAATCCTAAAATTTAATTGCATCAATTTGAATCTTGAACTTTACTTTTGTCACAATCTCAACTGTCCGTCTATCTTTGCTAGCTTGATTGATGGAAGAAAATTTGTAATACCCATCTGGCAGTTTTACGTTGGCCCATTTACTTAATTTTAATAATAGATTTGAACTTTAACATATCATATCAATTCCACCATATATTTGTCATCCATTAAATCAAAGCCATTCATCATAAATTTACCATACACTTGTGCACATTGTATCAAAACCTCTCTCTCTCTCTCTCTCTCTCTCTCTCTCTCTCTCTCTCTCTCAATGCAAGCAGTGCCTTACTCTGCTGGCACCATCTCCGGCCGACGTTTGGAGGATGCGCACATCCTCTTTCTTCTCCTTCTTTGCCCCCTCGTCCTACCTTCTGCCGCCACTCTTCTCTTCTCTTACTACTTTACATGTATTGCAGAATATATATATATATATATATATATAATATAAAGATTTAGGGTTAGGGTTTTGGGAGTGGAAGAAAAAGAGCAGAAGGAGGAGATAGAGAGAAGAGGCGAGGGCGGCGGCCGTAGACGGCAGGAGAAGAGAAGAACGAAAAGGAGGGGCTACACTGTTGGGCAAAAACTTTGCCACCGCCCCATCCTTTGTCTCCTCCTCCATCGTCATTGGTGGCATCTTGTTCACATCAAACCCCTCCGCTGCCACCGCCAAACCCATCTGCCCCAATGAATCCCTTTTTTCTACAAAATAAAAATCGAACTCCCTTTATATGACAACCATGTTCCGTATTAAGCTTTTAATTTATAATTATATATGTGTTTATATGCCTAATATGAATCTGAATGCTAATTATGTGTTCTATGTAATTTTTTGATGCCTATCTATTTATTATAGAAAAAATATGTTTCAATCTCTACTATAATCTAAAATTGAGGGTCATAAAGGCAACAGAAACTGAAATTGATTAATTTATTGTGATCAACATAATTTTTAGAGTCTACTGTGAAGTTTAATTAAAAATTAATTCGGATCAAAATAATTAGATTAAATTAATTAATCCTAAGTGAGGTTGATTAATCTTAATCATGCTTAATTATCCTAAGTTACTCAAGGCTATATATATGTGTTGAGATGGTGTTAAGCTCATACTTGAGCTCAAAAATTCTAAATTTAGACTTTAGAGAGAGAGAGTCTCAAGTGTAGAGAGAGAAAGATCTTAATCTTGAAGGAATTACTAGGAGACTTGAAGATTTAAGGAGGAGAGCTCAAGAATTGCTTAATACAAGTGTTAATCAAAGCCTCTAGGTAAGTTTTTAGTCTTGATTTCTAAGATTAAGTCATTAATGATGAGAATTCAAGAGGAAATTGTGATTGAACTCAAGAAATAAACTAAAGATGGCGAATGTAGAATTAACTTTTGCATGCATGCATAATTTTGTTGTATTCTATCATTTTGAGTATGAGTTTTGTCATCCATGTTCAAATTAAGGATCATACCTTACATGCATTCATGAACTATGAAGTTTTGAAGATTAATTCCATGTTTTGAAAGTCTTGGAAGGGAATTGAAGTTGAATTGATGCATGTATATAAGTTTTGATCTCAATTTTGGCAATTCATAACACTTTTGAACTCATGGTTCCAAGTTGAACTCATACATATGTATTTCCATGTAATTTCAAGAGTTTGGTTCAAACATGCAAGCTCATACACTTTGGAATTGAGTTTTGAGAAAAGAGTTTGAAAATCTTGCATACATGAGGATTTTAAGCTCAATTTTGCCAAATTGATGAGATTTTAAAGTAAATGATTTTTAAAGGGTCATGTATATACGTTTTCTAAAGTAATTTTGTATTTTTGAATGAGCCAAACATGACCCAAAGCTTTGAATTTGTGTTTGGAAGCCAAACTTTCTGTTTTGAAACCTAGAAATTTCATAGATGGCTCGAGCGACCAAGTGGTGGCTCGAGCCAACATTGCGAGCTCCCAGTATTTTTCACTCTGCAAAAGTTAGCTCGAGTGACCAAATGGTGGCTCGAGCAAAGATGGATCTAACGACCAAAAGATGGCTCTAGCCAACAACTCATTTTCAGTATGTTTTCAAAAGGCGTTTTGAGTTCATATTTTCGTTCTCATCTCTTTCCAGGCATTCTTAAGCATGAATTATGACTTATTAAGGATTAATAAGCTAAGAAACAATATAAGTAAATGATTAGGAAAGAGGGAAAAGATTCATTTGGTTTGAACGTTAAGTTTCATCCTTTGAGCATGAACCTTGTAATCCATGTTTTTGAAAGAATTTCTAAGTATTCTTTGAACTTGTGAATAAGCCATGCAATTTCATGATTTGAAACTATGTGTTTGAAGTTTAACTCTGTTCTAGAAATTTTAGAATTCTGCCTCACCGCTCGAGCGAACAATCTGTCGCTCGAGCACACTTTGCATACATCCAGTATTTTTGTAGACCAAGGGGTCTGTCAAGCGATCAATGTTGCGCTCAAGTGAAGTACCCTGTTTCAAGAAACTCTGAAAAGTTGTATTATGTTCCGATTTCCGTTCTTTTTCATTTCTAAGCATTCTTAGGCATACATTAAGCATTCCAAATGGACTAAAGAGTTAGAAAGAAGCCTAAGAAAGTTAAATGAATTAAAGAATGGATTGAATTGCATTGTGACCCAATTTCTGTATGTGTTACGAATTGTGTAGGATCAACTCTGAGAATGAATCAACCAACTGAACACTGTGAGTAATATCTTCGTAAAGATATTTTACTTATACTCTATTTTCTGATTGTTCACATGTGGTACGCTTTTCTGAACCTATGATTTGATAAGCATGCATGAGTTACAATCTTCTGTTTAAACGATATACTAACAATGTGATATTAACGGGAGTATTATCTGTACAAGTGAATGACATGATATAGACATGAAAAGTGGACCCAAGGTCGTTTTGGATCTCTGATAAGACTGAATGACTGATATGATATGACTAGATCTCTGCTAAGACTAAATGACTAATATGATATGACTGAATCTCTGATAAGACTGAATGACTGATATGATATGACTAGATCTCTACTAAGACTGAATGACTGATATGATATGACTAAATCTCTAATAAGACTGAATGACTGATATGATGACCAAATCACTGATAAGACTGAATAACTAATATGATATGACTGAATCTCTGATAAGACTGAATGACTGATATGCAATTGCAAAATTGAATGGCCATTATATACTTTAAATGCTTGGACCCAAGGTCGTAGTAATAAGAGATGACTGAATTCGATAGGTGAGTCTGTTAACTTTTGGACCTGAGGTTATTATGTTTACTGTTGGGCCCAAGGGTGTCCTATTGAGGAATAATTGAACTCGTACCGTATATTCTGCCATCTCTTGGACCCAACGTCATTCTGATGTAAAATGCTTACTGATTATATATGCTTATTGATTAGATACGCTTATCTATTAAAAGGGACTCATTCACTCAACCCCTTTACTTTGGTATTATTCACTAGGCGTTAGCTCACTCTGCATTTATATGTATGTAGGTAAACAGCGGGATGTCCAATCTCAGTCCTAGTGAACCCGTTAAGGATGTTAGACACCGTGGAGTCTACTTTGGACGCCTCACGTACGAGGCTTTGTTTATGAATTTCGTTTTGTACACTTTTGTGGCCCCGTAGGACTAAGTCTGCATTTGAGTATATAACTTAGTTTCTGTTAAGATTGTTTTTAAATGATCTTGGATGTTTGTATATCTATATTGACTGTATGGCATGAGTTGTTAATATAATGTGAAAAGTGTTTGTAATGCCATATATGCATAGCTCATTAGAGAAAATTTCTAATTCTGCTTCTGCATCCCTATTAATATTAAATTTGACTGATTTTTGTCTGAGGCCGTAGGGAATCTCATGATTACTGGCCGATTATGACCCTAACCTCTAGGAGCAGGTTCGGGTCAAGACACTTTAGAATTTGATTTTGTTTTGGGGATAAGGAGTTCTGAGGGGGTTGTGTAGAAAAGAGAAAGGTGTAATGGTAGCATGGTTATGACAAAGGGTAGAAAAGAAAGAGAAAGGAATGAATCGACAACAGCAGTCGGAAGAGAATTTTGTAAACCTCTGGCCAGTGCCACTACTACTTTGTTCTCAGTCGGCGTCGTTGTCACTCCATTCTTCCATTTCTTTTCTTTTGTCATCAATTTAAGGCAAGAATGAGTGATCACCAATCATCCCTTCCGGCGTGACTCGTACCCCTTCTGGTCAGCCTAACTACTCCAATGTTGTTCTCTCTCAATATATTATGTATATATATAACATATATACAATCAATAGGCAGTTGATTGACCAAAATACCCCAAGTTCGTTAGTTATAGTTAACAGAGATGGACGGATGGTTAATATTGATACGAAATAAGAAGTTTTGGGTTCAAATTGATGCAATTGAAATCCTGAGGTTTAATTTGTGAAACACAGGAAACCTTGGGGGGTTTTTTTGTAATTTGCCCTTTATATAAATCATTCAAACTAAAACAAATCATCGATGGCCGAGTAGTAAAGACTTGCAAATGAGATTTAAGATCTTGAGTTTGAGTCATCTCAAGGAGCTACTAGAGGTTTTCCCAGTTCTTAACTTTAAGACTTTGAGATTAGTCGAGATGCGCACAAGTTGGCTCGGACACTCAGTTATCAAAAATACAATAAATCCCTCATATTTTACATAATTACATTGAATTTCCTTAATATTTTAATTCACATAACAATAATTAAGTCATTTTTCATCAATAATTTGTTACATCATATAAATGAAAAAATAATGTCATCTCTTTTACATTAAAATATATGTTTTACGTTATTAATATTTGTGTCTTTACATCATTAACATTAGTTTAGATCCATTTATCCTTACTAAAAGAGAAGTTCGTGTAATCAGGTCAAAAACTATAAAGTTTGTTATATTTTCTCCAAACAGCAAGGGAGGTTAGTGTAATTTACCCTTGATGTTATTACACCAACTTAAAAATATTAAAAAAAAAAAAACATTTCCTTTCTCTCTCTACACTTCCAATATTCCAAAACTACCTACATTCCTAACCTTACATTTCACTTCACACCCATCTCTTTCTCTCTCCTTACCCCTCTTTCTTCTAGATTAAGAGTGACGAAGGGGGTGGCACTTCGACAGGGCCGGCCCTGCCCTAAGGCAGGTAAGGCTTGTGCCTTAGGCCCCATATTTTGGCCCAAAAATAGGGCCCCCAAATTTAAAAAATTGTTATAGGTTCAACCTTTTCTTTTTTTTTTTTTTTTTTTTTGGTTTTAAGATCAAGTTAAAGGGCCCCAAATGTTTTATTGGGTCCATGTATAATTTAGCCCATATTTATTTATAAATGTGTTTGGCCCATATTTATTAAAATGAAAATATATAAATAAATAAATAAATAAAAAACAATAGGGCCCCTAAATTTGGTAAAACATATAAACATATATAACATAGGGCCCTTAAATTTGGCCCAAAAATAGGGCTCCTAAATTTGGTAAAATATTATAGGCTCGATGTTTTTTTTTTTTTTTTGGTTTTAGGATCAATTTAAAGGGCCCCAAAATATTTTTTTGGGTCCATGTATGATTTACTCCATATTTATTTATAAGTGTAGTTTGGTCCATATTTATTAAAATGAAAATATATATTAAAAAAAAGTGTTTGGGCTCAAGAAAAATAATACATACAATATATGGGCCCTATTTTTTTTATTTTTTATTTTTACCTTCTTTATCTATTAGATTTTAGCGGAATAAATAATTTTGCTCAAATTTTTTTACCTAGGTCTTTATCAATTTTAATTGAATAATTTTTTCCTAATTTTTTTGTTCTAATTTTGTTTTATTAAATTGTTTTATTTATAATTTTAATGATTATATGTGTAAGTAAATTTTTTTATGGTTACAAACAAATAAAAAAATTGTAACTTATCGTTTTATTCATGAATTTTTTTCAATATAAAAGGGCCCCCATTTCCGAAATTCGCCTTAGGCCCCGACAAACTCAGGGCCGGCCCTGCACTTCGAAGAGAGGCTTTGGTGGTGATTTGAAAGGACATGTGCGTTAGGTTTCAATGGTGATAAAGGAGGGAAGAGCAAGTGTAAAATGCATTAGGGTGGGAAGAGAAGGGGGTAGAGAGAAGAGGAGAGGTTTAGGAGTGGCTCGCAGGTGGGAAAGTGCGTTTCAAATAGAGTTGTGCACGGTTTAGCGCTATACAGATTAAGCATTTTTGTAAACAGTAATGCTATAGACCCAGACATAAAAACCCAAAATTATCCAAAATTTCACATCAATGGTTTAGAGTTATTTCATATGTGGACCCCACACTACACTGATTCAATCTTTACGATTCATTCACTTTACCCAGAAAAATCTAGGCAGATATGTCATGGTCCATAACATTTTTGTTTTGCAAAACCAAACTACCTTGGGCTATTTGGAGTTTTTGTCAATTTAACAGGTTGTAGATTGGCAGGTTACTAATTGTTTTTCGGGGGCAAATTACCAACAAGTCTTCTTTGAAAAAAGTGTGATCTATTTAGTCCTATAACCTTTTGTTTATACCCAGAAGTCCTATATGCTTTTTTCATCTTCTCTAGCTTCGTTCTTCTGTCTCTTTCTCTTCTTGATTTCCGACGACCATATCTGACTTTTTCTCTTTCTCTTCTCTTTCTGATATATAGTCACCGACAACTAACGACCACCATCAATTAGGATTTACTGGCAACCACCAACTACCGACTCGTTACTTCACCCTCACCAACGACGAAGGAAATGAGTTTCTAGCGAAAAAGATGAGTAGATCTACATCAGATACGGCTAGATCTAAACTAAAAATAGTTACCAGAGTATAATCCTCTCCATGTCTGTCTCTCTCCTTCGATATCTCAATTTTTCTACCTTTTTTCTTTTACACCCTTCTCTTTTCCTGTTTTAAAGGGGAAAAAATTCAATTTCTGAACAAATTGTTTTCGAGTTTTAGTTATATACAATGAAAACTGTAAAATTTTACAGTTTCAATTTTTTTGGTGTTGAAATGAATCATACTTTAAAACTGTAAAATTTTATAATTTCATAACATATTTTTCAATTTGATTAATAAGGATAAATGCTTAATAGAATCATGCTTTAAGACTGTAACATTTTACAGTTTTAAAATTTACTCTTCAATTTGATCAATATTGGAGGTTATTTACTTAAACCCCACAAAAATTAAAAAATTGACACATGTTTTTCCCATTATTGTTGTTTGTTGTTAAGGTTTTTTTCTTTTTCTTTTTCTTTTTCCCTTTCAGTTTATCAATATTTAGCACATTTTACTATATTTTTTCGATCTAATTTCACTATTTATTCTTCTTCTTTTCTTTTTTTTTGGTAATATTACGGACATTTCGGTGAGTTTCCGACGATGTTTTTGATATCCAACGAACATTCTGAACATTCCGACAACTTCTAGTGACGTTCAGAACACTCCAGCGTTACTCCGTCAAACTTCCGACAATACTCTGACAATTTTCGAGTAATGTGAACATTCTGGCGAATCTTTAGCGACCATGTAATAAAAGTCCGTCAGTGATAGAATATAACCGCGTCTTTAAATTTTTTATAAAAAATAAGATTTTTTAATAACAATTAAAAATATGTAAGACTAACTAATACAAATATTTTGTTTTAAAACTAAATAGATTTTGAACTTTGTATATAAAACCTACCAATAAATTCCTCTATTTTTGCAAATAAGGCCATCTATATGTGGTCCACAACATTTCACACCGTAACTGGACCCTTTTTTTTTTTTTCTTTCTTTTTTTTATTAGGCTTACACATTTTAAAGAAAATTAGAACTTTTCTATTAAGGCCTACATGTTCCAAGAATCGACAACCTCAAATTTTACATACATATTTCAGAATTTCCAAATTTTACGATAAAAATTTTCAACTTTAAACTTTCATAAACATTACCATCAACAATGTTCAAACCAAAAAAAACAAAAAACAAGAAAAAGTTCCAAAATTTGAATCATGTAAGCAAATAAATCCGGAATTTTCAATTTTATCAATTTAAACACTAAACTTTTGATTTGTTTTCAATTTAAATTATTTGTCTATTTTCATTAAGTAAAATCAACAAGTTAAGAGTATTTTAGTCATTTAATTCAATATAAATATACATAAAATATTTAAAATGCCCTTTTTATTGAGTTTAATAACTAAAATTATCTATTTTTTAAATCAATTTTACTTAACAAAAATTGAGAAATGATTTAGATTTAAAACATATCAAAAGTTTAGAATTTAAATTGACAAAATTAAAAAGTCATAATTTATTTTGTTACAAGGCTCAAATACTAAATTTTTTTTTTTTAATTTCCAAAAAAAAAAAAATCATCTAAAAGACAGATTACACAACGTTCAAATAACCAGTTGTAGTGGGGAAGCCAAATCACCAAATTATAAAACCATATTTTACAACTTCGAACTTTCACAAGCATAGAATTAGCCATTGCTCAAACCCATACATTTCACAACTCAGAAGGGTGTGGGTTGTGCAGATTGCAGTAAAAGTGAAAGTGGCAGTGACAGGGAGAAGGAAGTTGCTGTGAGGGAGGGCTATATGGGGGGTGATGGTTCAAGGGGGTGTTGCAGTGGGCGCAACCGGGAAAGGTGTGGGATATACAATGAGGAAAGGCGAAGGTGGGCAGATTTGTTGGAGAGGGATGCTTGCTTTGAAGGAAGAAGCCGAGGTAGGGGGAGATCTGTGAGAGAAAAGGGTAATAGTACCTAGGTGTTTGGTCGTCGGAACTTCAACGCCTTAGAGAAGGTAAGTCGGCGATGAACAGATCAAGAGAGAAGAAAGACTACCAAGAGTCACTCCGTAGACCCAAAAGGTGGCCAGTGACAAAACTATGAATCTGTGAGAGATCTAGAGAGAAAAGAGGTGATGGAGGAAGCACTCTCTGTCAATCAAGAATGATCCGTTGTGACAGGGTTTTGCAGGGGTGATTCAGTGGGAGGGACTGCAAAAACATATCATAGATATATTACATATATGGCATGGAGGGGAGGGGAGGGGAGGGAAGGGGAGGGGCAGGACGGGGAGGTTTAATGGCAGGATTCAAATCGCCTCTGAACTGAGCAACCATAAAAAACAAATTCACCCACCCAACCCACACCACTACGGAGGATTGGAGCAGGCCAGTTGGGAATGTAGAGAAATTTGTTGTTCAAAATTTGAAAGTTTCAATCAATCTTCAATGATATAATTTTATGTAGGGACAAAATCATAATTAAAAATTAAAAATTAAAAATTAAAAATGATGGACATAAAAAGACAAATCTTGTAAATAGGAGCTCACCTGGTAAGATGGCTCAAACAAATGACATATCCAAAGATGCAAGCAAGACGATATGATATCATCTTCCTTTATTTTCATTACTACCAGACCATTTGTATCCAAAAAAGGAAACAAAGTATGATCATATCTCAACTGTGAAGAAAATGTAATCAAGCAGCAGCATGACAAAACAGGAAGACAAACCATTTTCAACATGTTCAGAAACTTACAGCCAATGTATATGAGTGCGATTTGTAATGGACCATATATATAGAGTTTCATCCACATATAGACCCATATAAGTCTATGCACAGCACTTCGTCAAGCTCTAAATCACATCAGACCATAAGAAGAAAAAATTTGTATATAGTTGCTCTAAATCACCTGGAGTCGAGGCTAATCCTTGATATTATCTCCCTTGGCAACTGGTACAGATTTAGTGTCCGGTGACGGTGAATCGAATATTGACATCAGTTTAGACCTATACCTCTCCTCCACTCCGTCATTTATTCCTTCAACATCCTTGCGAGGCAAATTTTCAGGCGAGACTTCCGAAGCAAGATCCTTCTCCGGTAGATGGTAAGAGATAGCAATTAGTGACTCTCGAATCACGTTCTCAGAAGCCTCCTTTCCGGGTTCTTTTTTATCCATAAAAATGCTGCAAAAAATCATAACAAGGCATTTCTATTTGAGGGGTAGAGTTGAAAGGTCAATGATGGTATAAAAATACAAACAACAATCTACTACGTGTCAAATGATAGGAAGTTTTGAGTAAAATTCAGTTTGCTGGAATCTATTCAATGATCCTATTTCATAAGAGTTTATCTTACAGGCAAAGGGAAATTCATGTTCTATTAAATTACTGTTTGACTCATGAAGACTCCAGTAGATCATTATTTAGGACCAAAGTAGTGATATCTAGCCCATCGAATGTACTCACCTCTGTCTTCTCAGGAACGACATGAATTCATGGCAGCATTATTCAATGAAACAACCTTGTTCCACTCCTGCTCTTTCTCCATTTTATCATATCATTCTAAAAGGTAACAGAAAGAGAGAACAAAACACCCAACAATTACCGGGGGAAAAGTGTAGATTTATTCCAGTGTCACTTCTTGACTACAACATCGAAATTTAAAGGAAAGGCTTAATTTTAGCATTATGGAAGGGTGGGGATAATGCCACGGTACATTTTTATTATGGCGCCACAAACATTATTGCCAGCTGACATTTTTTCCCTCCTCTCTCCCCTTTACAACATTTTATCACTAAGCTCAACCACCATTTATCATATTTTTCCCACATCATTTCTCCTATCTGCTTTCCCTCTCTTCCTCTTTCCCTCTCATTCTGCAACATCAGCAAGCACACAGACCAACTACCTGCAAACACCAACCTCAACACCTCCAGCCAACCACAACCACCATCTCCGGCGCCAACCACCACAACAATCCCTCATTCTCTTTTCTCCTCTCTACTTCTTTACAAAGTATGACGATGTAAGGGATAGGAGAATGCACGAAAAACTCAAACTCAACCCCAGCATCGCCATTCTTCCCGTCCATTGTACTCATCCAGCAGTGCCAACATCTCCGACAACCTCACCCCCCGTCCAGATACCTGCCTTATACTGGGTTTCTTCACCAGGACATTATCTGAACACATCAACCCCAATCTTCAGCATCACCACATGGTTAGAGGGTGAAGATGACATGTCTATACATTGATATCCACCAGGAATCAGCGATTCATTGATCACACAACCCGTAAACTAAACTCTTTTAACTAAAACCAATAATCGATTTCCAAGGGGGGAAAAATAAAAGAGAAAAGAGAGAAAGAAAACACAATATAAACCACTAGAGCATGAACAGTTCCAGAAAATCAAGAAGCCCCTATAAGACAGCTGAAATTGAAAAGGAAAAAAAAAAAAAAAAGAATGAAAGAAAGAAAGATATGAGACCGCATTGATCAGTCGTCAGATCAAACAAATGAAACAGTAAGAAAAAGATGAAAAAAGCAAAAACCATAGAGTGGAGCTTTTAGAGAGAGCATCAAAAAGGAAGAGATGGGAAAGCAGAGAGAAGAAATGTAATGGAGAGAGAAAAGGGTGGGTGAGAGGGACAAATGACAACGGAGAGAGAAGCGGAGTGGGAAAAAAGTGAATGATGGTTGAGCTCAGGATAGAGAAAAAAAAAGTTGTAAAGAGGAGAGACATAGAGAGAGAGGTCATATGGTAATAATGTTCATGGCACTAGAAAAAGGTCTCATGGCGTTATCGCCACTCATTACAGAAATGTAGAAGATACACAAAGAAATCACAACCAACCCTGATAGAAGAAAGAGTTTGACTGTTAGCCAAAATAAGGGATCCCTGCAAAGACCTCTCAACAGAGCAAGAAAAAGAAGTAAAAGGAAACATCATACTGAACTAACAGATCTAACATCATTGTTGAAGTCAATATTAACATTAAAAGCACCTCTTAATAGTCTTCATCCATGAGAACTGCTAGCCTCTCTTGTTGAACAGCTGTTGGCCAGCATCTCAATATAGTCCCCACTATCATTTTGAAACTCCATAAGCATAGGCCTAACAAAGCTTTATACATTAAAAAGGCAAGCTCCCAAACTCAAACCAAAACTCCAAAATAGAACAATAACAAACATGTTCTCACCAAATAATAACTGAACTAATCATTCTTCCCTCAGAAAAATATTCCTTTCACATATTCTCAAGCCTATTAGCAACCCACAAGAAGTACCGAAAAAGAGATTCTAAGCCAATAGAACTGTCAAACAGAACACTACTAATTGGGGTAATCCTCCTGGCCTATAAAAAGGTCCAATGCTTCCAACAAAATAAATGATTATTCAGCACCAAAGAGGATTTAGCACAAGCTACACCGACTTGGCTTCCCACATAAAAGCCATAAGTTTTATATTCGACACCTCAATGTGTACAAATAGAACACTATCTTTTCTCATTTTTCTGCAACAATCCCACAGGTTGAGACAAAGTTTGACCTTGAACTTGAATGATAGCAATTAGGGTTGTTCAAAAATCCGATCCACCCGTTGAAACCACCAAACTCAACCCGCTCAATCAAGAAATGGTCAGTTTCGAACATGGTTTCGGTCGGCTTCAGTTTTCTGCGAGTAAAACTCTCGATTTTTCGGACGAGTCTCGGATTTGTACTTCAACAAACCATAGCACCCGAACCAACTGAAAAATATTAATGGAACATTGAGTTTACACGTCGCGTAATTCTCTTCACTCAGCCTTATCACTTCTCTCTCTCTCTCGTCCCATCATTCTGATATGTTGTTGGATAGAGACTCTACATCCGTCTCTTCTCTCTCGCACTCCTCCACTCCGACACATGAACCATAATAATCACATTTCATTTTTCAATTTTCACCCCAACAATCTGCTATGGCCTAAGATGAGAGAACACAAACCTTGGTTGCTCGAAGCAAGGGTGGGGATAGGAGTGGAAGCGGGGGCGGAGGAGCAAGGGCATATAGAAGTTTCTTAGATTAAGAGCGCCTATGGGAGCGTGCATTTATTTATTTATTAGATATATAAAAATATTCTAACAATTATTATTTACTGTTTAATTGTAATATATGTATTAAAATGTGACTAAACATTAGAAATTCATGTCTACAAATTGTCTTATTAAGTATAAATAAATATTATATAAATAGAAACTACTAAAATAAGTTTGAGCTGTAAACCCCCCCCCCCCCCCAAAAAAAAAAAATGAGATTTATATGTTTGATAGGTTTCTGTCGCAGTTGAGAGCAAGCTTCTTTCTCGACAAAAGTGAGTTTCTTACAAATTTCTTGAGAGCGCAGAATTGTGTTTCTTAGTAACACCACTCGAGTAGAAGAATCTCACCACTACCACACAAACCCTAGCTCCCTCTGTCTCTTCATCTCGCCCTGATTTCCAATAGCAGTGTACTTAATCTCCAATCTTTCTCTCTTCAATGTAGCAGTCTCAAATCTCCATCAATATCAAAAGGGCTGAAACCCCTTTCAAATCATGATTGCAAGGTTGTCCTCCAAGAATGCTTTTGTGAAAAAAAGGGGTTTGCAAAAGAAAATATGAATTTTGGTTTGTATTTCATGTAATTTGGGGTGTAAAGATTGTTTTTGCAGATTGATGTAATTGTGAAGGTCATTTTTTTCTTGTTTTGTTTCTATCTTTCTTGTTCTTATTTGCACAAGGAACTCATCGCCGGTACTTAAGATTTTTTCCTTTTGTTTGTGTCCTTTTTTCCTTTTGTTTGTCCTCTTTCTCTTCTTCTCCTTCTTCACTCCCACAACCGACCGAATCTGATTATGAGCTATTCGATTTCAAACAAAGATACGAATGAAATTGGTTGGTCGTATGACCAACGTGAAATAATCAACCAAACATACTAATTTTTTTCAGCTCATATTTTAGCCAATAAGTCAAAAAGTTACTAAAATAGCCTATTCCCAAACCAACCCTCAGCATCTATCAACCACATTATTGTCCTTTTTGGCTAGGGTTTGCCCAATTGAATTGTAAACCATAAAGTTGTCCATCGATCCCCCAACTTGATTTTTTTTTTTTTTTTTAATCGGCAACAAAAGAAAATTGTATTAATAAAAGGAAAAGAACATAAAGAGAGGACAAGATGTCCTCTACAAAAGAAGAGAAAACGTCATCAACCAAAAATTGAAATAATTTAACTATCACAAATCACTTTCAAATCTTTAGAAATTAAAAATTAAAAATTAAAAAAAATCCCTTAAACGGAGTCAAAACGAAAACCCAAAACGATGCCAAATAATAAACTCTATCCCATATAGATGTTGGGTCTTCAAACTTATCTTCAAAGGTCCTTGCATTCCTTTCAAACCAAATAACCCAAACAATTAAGAAGGCAACACGAGAAAATATCATTTTGACCTCCAAACTACCACTCGAAAATCAATTCAACCCCTATACTTTCAATTATATCAATTTTACACCTAAACTATTCAATTTTGAATCAATATCACCCCTGCTGTCTATAGTTAGACAGCACTTGCTGACATGGCATCAAACTTCATTTAAAACATCATTTTGCCCCCCGAACTATCCTTAGAAAATCAATTAGACCCTTAATATAGAAAAAATGATAATAATAATAATAATAATAATAATAATAATAATAATAATAATTAATTTAAAGATTTAAAAATAATTTGTCATCTAAAAAAGTGGAAAAATAATAATTTTCAATAAAAAAAAAATTGAGTATTAGTCCTGTTGAATTTTTTTTAGAGAATAATTGCTAACTTTTGCGTTAAATTATCATTCAATTGATGATACGACCAAGTAAATACTAATCTCAATTTTGAAGGCAAGCAGATCTCAACATATTCATTTTTATCATTCAATATCATTTTTCAAATGTCAAAAAAGATGTTACTGCCAAGGAATTTTTGGCTCAATTAGCTTCTCCAGGATCGACTCGAGATAATTTGAGACTTAAAGAGACAATTCTAAATGAGGATTTTTATATTTTTTTCAATTTCAATTACTTTTTTACAAAGTACATTATTTTAAAAAAAAAATCATTTTTGAGATAAAAAAAATTTAATTTAATTTTTTTTTATATTTGGGGGTCTAACTGATTTTTGAGATATAGTTTGAGGGATAAAATGAAATTTAGTGCCACATCAGCAACTTCTGTCTAATTTTAGACGACAACTGACAGCGGGGGTAAAATTGATCAAAAACTAAATATTTTAGGTGTAAAATTGATATAATTGAAAGTATAGGGGTTGAATTGATTTTTGAGTAATAGTTTGGGGCGCAAAATGATATTTCATCGACAACACAATGCCATATCACTTGCTTTCATCAAACCTCCTTTAGGCCTAAAATCCATTGAATTCATTAGTAAACAAGATTCTAAATCCACCCACTGGACATCAATCAACCAAAGGAGATGATGCAATAGATTCAAAGCCACGTGACAATGCAAGTATAAATGGTCAAGTGATTCCTCACTCTTCCTACACATAATGCACCATAGAGGAGAAAGGTAGCAATTAGGCCTTTTTTGCAAGGAATGTTTAGTCAAGATTCTTCCATGAACCAAAGACCACATAAAAACCTTGCCTTTAAAGGCACTACCGCTTTCCAAATTTTTTTGTGAAAAGGAGAAAAAAGGGACATTGGGCTTATCGACGATTTTATCAAAGAAAGACTTGCATGAAAAAAATACTCGAAGAATGAATACGCCAAATTCGTTTATCATGATCATTAGGAGATAGAGAAAATCCATGAAGAAAAACCAACATAAAAGCCAGCTCACTAACTTTCCAATCATTAAGATTCCAAATAAAACTGAAATTCCATGAAATTTGTGCCAAACAAGAACTAAAGAAGCAATGAACGCATTATGAGCCCAAGCCACCCAATATAAATGTGGAAACTTTACTTCAAGGAAACATTCTCCACCCAAACAACCTCCCAAAAACAAACATTT
This sequence comes from Camellia sinensis, assembly GCF_055761805.1. Taxonomy (NCBI): domain Eukaryota; kingdom Viridiplantae; phylum Streptophyta; class Magnoliopsida; order Ericales; family Theaceae; genus Camellia; species Camellia sinensis. The sequence continues at coordinate 94,810,386 of NC_138965.1, forward strand.
TCCACATTACCCACTTTCAGGGAAAGAAATCTAAACAAGAGTAGAAGAATATGAATTGGTTTGGGAATAGGTTATTTTAATAATTTTTTGGCTTTTTAGCTGAAATTTGGGGTGGAAGAAAAAAACTAGCATGTTTGGGATAATTTTTTGACTTTTTACGAAAACGTGCAAAAAATAAAGAGAAAATATAATTTGACTTTTTTGTATATTTCTTTGCCTTTTTGGCCTTTTTAGTTACTTTTTGACTTTTTGGCTATTACAGGGAGTTCCCAAACTTATCCATGAGCTATGTTACATGGACTCGGCAAAAGTGTTGGACACGAATACGTGTCTAAGAGTTGGATTCTCCATTTTTTATGATTTTAGGATATGGGGACACATGTTTAAAAAAAAAAAAGAGGATATGGCAACACCGATAAAAAGTTGGATACAGGTACAGGGATACATTTATTTATATATTTTAAAAAAAATATGACGAGTTTTAAATACAGCTTTTAAAAAACAAAAAGATAATAGCAAATAAAAATCATTCTAGGCATAAAAATAAAATTAATTAATAAATTCAAGCATTTTAAGAAAAAACACAATGTAGAGAAAAAAATCTTAAAATGAGTAATAGTATTGAAACTTTAAACCACACATACCAATGTACAAATTTTTTATTTAAAAAAAAAAATTAAAAAAAAATAAAAAAAGATACTTATATCAACTATAAAAAATAGTAAAGGCCATTATCCTTTTAATAAATGAAAGTCTTTTCAGTCTTTTCTTCTGGCCAAAGTTCCAAGAGAAAAGTGAGTCCCAAGAGAAGAAAGAGAAAACGAGAGATAGAGTGAATCCGAGAAGACAGAAAATGAGAGAGAGAAAGTGAGAAAGAGAACGAGAGACATCAATCGATCGATCAAACGATATCGGAGTCTACGTCGGAGTCTTCGTAAAGTCCATCATCGACGACTTCAAAACAACGCCGTACACGAGTATGTCTCTAATCCTCCTTTTCCTTCTTCTTCTTCTTTGTTTTCTTCTTCTTCGTTGGTGGTCATTTGTGGTTGGCAGCGTCCGTCACAAGGATGTTGTGTCCGACTCAAGTCTTGCACCCGTATCCGTGTCATGTCGTGTCGTGTCGTGTCAACACGGGTACTCTGGCCGAAACCGACAAGTCCATGTAACACAACCCATGAGAGATGGATTTCCATGGAGAAAGACAATTACCCCTACTAACTACAAAGGTATCCCAATCATTAGCTCGTAACCCATACCTACTCCTAATAATAGAGTGCCAATGAGAATCACTTAATGGGAAATCTCCAAAGCCATTTGTCAAGAAGAGCAATATTCCTAGCCACAATGTTGCCAAAGGCCACCCTTCTCCTTTGGAAGTGAAACAATCTCCCAACTCACTAAATGATCCTTCTTCCCTTACTCCTTACCTTCCCCAAAAAATCCCTCATCAATTTTTAAATACTTTTTGCAACTGCACTTGGAATCTTGAAAATACTACTCAACATGAACTACACCAAACAACAAAGCCCTCTTCTACCCCTCCAACCTCCTACCAATCTTTTCTAACATTGATGCCCAAAAAGATTAGTCTCTAGGATTAGCTTCCAATTTGATTGGAAGAGTGATAATATTATCTGGCACCTCCGAAGGTCCTCAATTATTACCAGTGATACTTTAAAGGTTTTTTTCAATTTCTCAGGGCAGATTTAGTCATTTCACTTACCACATTGAAATCAAATCAACAAAAATGATAGCCGAAAACTTGGCTACCCTCAAACCAAACAACAACATGCCTAAACACATCCTCATGCATGTTTCCTTGTGGTTTAGTGACGTTTTAACTTGATTTTAAGAACAAAATCAATTGTATCAGGATCAGTATATAACTTTGGGACTTTCTTTCGCATTGGATCAGCTTGCTCTATAGGCTGCTGGTCATCATCTCTTCATTTGGCTCTATTAAAACTCTTTCCTGCCTTGCAACAACTTCACATGGACAGATCTTGGAATAATGTCCAGTACCTTCACAAATAAAACAAGTATCATTCTTATAATCCCTTTTATTTGCTCACATAGAGCATGCTAACTCTCTTTGAGGATCTGATGTATTTAACTCCTTAAAATCAGTATCTAATGGTTTCTTATTGATTTGTCCCCATAAATACTTCATCTTTTGTTCAAATCCTCTTGCAAAATACCCACAAAGCTTGGTTGCTACAAGAGGAACTCTTTATTCTCCACAAATACCTTGTCGACAAAATACATGTTCCACCAAATTTATACAGTCAATGAAATCACAGCCTTAGATTCACCATTAAATTTTGAAATGTTCGTCTTAATTCCACCATCATGATCTTGTTGCTACACCATAACAAGTGGAGGTGGTGCTATGGGTGATGATATTATTGCCATTGTGTTAACAATAGGAGCACAAGTTCAAGTGTAGAATGAATTGAAGTTGAAGTACTTCCTATTGGTAGATTTGTAAAATTCTTTAACAAATCCTTCATCTTATCTCCGAAAAAAATTTGACCTCAAGTATCTAAAACCTTCACCAACCTTTCAACCGCCTTTTTAATCACTATGTAGAAAATTTTGTAAAATTTGTTAGTTTGTATGTATTACTTTTTTTCCTTCAAAAAAAATATGTCAGGCCTTGTTATTGAGAAAGAAACAAAGCTATTGCTTCGCCACCAAATCTTAGCAACTATGAAACTATTTTCTTCAACTATCATTAACTAAGCAAAACCCTTCAAAAAGATTCATTTATTACACGGACGGTTGCTTGTACAAGCTGCTACATCTAATAGATATAGTAACACCAACTAGAGGATAAAAATTAAAAGGTCGTACCAAAGCACAAGACTCTTGCTTATATCAGGGCCTAAGATATGTAGTACTCAACCCCCTACTAGCCCATTTTTTTATGGGGAGGTTGATTCTCGTGGCTTGAACCCATGCCACAGGACTTGGGGTGATTAGCAACTAGGCAACTATCTTCTTCTACTACTCTCAACTAAACAACCACCTTTGAAAAGATTCATTCCTTATTGGGAGAGTTGTTTATAGTATACGAGCCTCTACATACAATAGATGTAACCCAAGGTAAAAGGTCGTACCCAGTGCACAAAGCTCCCATTTGTAACTGAGTGAGCCTGATAGATGCAGTAGGTAGCCTACACTCCCACCTAGCTTTTTTGTGGAGAGGTTGATTCTCGTCACTTGAACCTGTGCCACAAGGCTTTGGGACAAATAACACCTTCCATCTCGCTAGCCGCCAAGTCACAATAGTGTTGCTAAAAAGAGTTGTGCATGTAGATGTAGTAGCAGGTAAAAGGAAGTATCTACTGCACAACGCTCCCGCTTATATCAAGGCCTAATAGATTTAGTAGGTAGGCTTCCCCCCACCCCCCCAAACTTTTTGTACAAAGGTTGATTCTCGTGACTTGAACCCAGACCACAAGGCTCGGGAAAAATAACACTTGCCATCGTGCCAACTGCCAAGTCATGACCCTCAAGACCTCTATAGGAAATAATATGTCAAAAGGTAGACCACTTTGCAATCGCTACAATGTAAACAAAACTATAGCCTTAAAGACAGCTAAGAAGATTTCACATATAAAAAAATTTACATCTTAAGACTCCACCATAAACATCACTACCTCTCTCACTAGGCTATCACCAACAAGATGGAGAAGTCCACACCATCTAAAATACAATCCCCAATCTATGTAGGCAACAATGCCATAATTATTGCCACAATGTCTTCTCTTCTAATATTGCCATCACAGCTTACGTGAAACAACACAAATCCATAGAATATTGCATATTATTCATCAAGAGACCTAAGTGACCACAACCTATGTTACATGGACTCTCAAAAATAAATCAAATACCCGTGTCGTACACCCGACACTCGAACAAGGGTGTTGGATATGTATCCGATACTTTCCATTGGACACTTCTCATATATTTGTATTTAACATTATCTTATATCATTTGTTGTGTAATTGCTACAAAATACTTTTTTGACGTTATATGTTACATATAGTACCGTTTTATCTCACATGATAGATTAAAAATATAAAAATATGACTATTTTTTGCCGAGTCCCCGTACCCTCAAATTTGATATTTGACGAGTCAGGCCTCTACATACGCACCTACACCTGACACCCATACCCAAGTCCATGTAACATGATACCAGCATGGATAAATCAGATGGCATCATAGATTCAGTTATAAACATAGTGACATTTACAACCAAGACACAAAGTCACCACACACAATTATCCAAACCATATGGCCATCCAAATTAAACAAACTCCAATCGGTAATATTTCCCAACCTATTTTTAAAACAGCTAAAATAAATTCATTTTAGAATAGAAGGAATAGGCAAACCGCAAAATATTGGAATAGAAAGAGAACGGAAAGGTTTCAGAGTTAAAATAATGGATTCCACGCCTTTCCAGATTTATGTGGCATTTTTAACCACCACTAAGTTATCAAATCTTTCTACTCAAGATATGGCAGCAGAGCATATGTCAACAACTCATATGGTGTTTTACACAATCTTTATCAATCATACTTATATATCATAACTTTCTCACGTAACCAATAAATGGGTCTTCCTTTATGTGATAAACCATACCATAGCAATCCAAAACTGCTCATTTAACAATACTTAGATGTTCTCATGTTCATGTTCAAAATTGTTGTTGTCATAGCATTTCCCTTCATGGTTCCTACATTTGGTTCAGCTGCCAAAACAACTTACATAGATATGTGTGTGTGTGTGTGTGTGTGTGTAAAACATCTATCTTGACTACAAATTCAAACTCAAAGACCCTTTCAAAACTACCATTCGAATTTACCCAAAACTACCATTCAAATTTAATTGAATTATCTCCAACCTTAAGGGCCAGTTTGATCAGAAGGAAATCCAGCTGGATTAGTGAAATACATAATTCTCTCTTGTGCACGTTTATTTTGCAATAGACATGAAAATATATAATCCTAATTATGCGTATATTTTGCATTATTAATCGTATATTAACAAAATGGGTCAATTTTATTGGATAAAATGGCCATTAAAATCTAATCTGAATAATACAACCAAACAATGGAATGTGAGTCAAGAATTAATAATCTCAATTCTATGTTATAACCAGACCAATCAAGGCTAAGACCCTTCCAAAACAACCCAATTGAAACCCAAAAATAAAATAAAATAAAATTGAATGCACCAGCAAAATCAAACTCGCAGCAATTTAAACATCTTTCGAGTCCTTTAAGCTTAAGTACAGTACTCCTATTACAACAAGAAATCAAACTCGAGTAAAAAAGTCAAACAAACAAGTAAAAGGTATTATTATTAACCAACAGAAACTGTAAGATCGTCGGTCACAGAAACCCTAATCAAGAAAGTACAAGCACTTAAATTAGAGAGAATTTGATAGAGAGAGAAGAAGATCGAGAGATTACAGACCCGTTTGTTTTCGGAGTTGTACGCGTTGAGGTAGTCCTTGCTCTTACGTTTACCAAACCGAGAGATTACAGACCCGTTTGTTTTCGGAGTAGTACGCGTTGAGGTAGTCTTTGCTCTTACGTTTACCAAACCTTATCCCTTTAAATACTGTTTTTTGATTGGCTGGTGATGCAACTTGCAATGGCGGTCCGTCACGTACCATAAGACTAATGCTAGAAAATATATTATTTTAATTATTTTTAAAAAAGTTTATAAAAAAATAGAAAGAATATTGTAATAATTTATAATAATTTTTTAATTAAAATCTATAATTGACAAATAAGCCCGAAAAGTTAAATTATTAATTTTTTGACTTCATTTATCATATTGCTTCTTTACTTTACTTTTATACATTTTTTAAAAAAATAATAATAATAATAATAATAATTTTTAACCTGTTTTTCAAAATAGGCATGTTTGATAGGGTGGTGAGGTTGCGAACTATACTTTTTAATCAAAAAAATAGTGGTAACTCGTGTTATATACGGGATTCTATAAATTGAAAAAAAAAATTATAATTATCTTGAAGTTAATATTTTCTCTGGTGGTACACATGAAATTTATAAGTTCACTTTTGTGTTTATAACTTTTTAAATTATTAGTTTTAAAAAATTAAAAATCTATTTAATGCAATTTTGATAATTTGTATTAAAAAAAAGTTAAAGTTGATTAAATGAGATTAAATAAGTTATGACATACCTCTTCTTGTTATGAAAATATACAAATTTGTAATTTATAATTAAGACAAATATACAATTTTATTAAATGTGAAGTGAAATGATATTTAACAATAATTAATAGAGGATTTTTTTTTTAAGGTCCCTAGTATTAAGATTTTATAGCATAAAGGACACTTAATATTTTCATAATGTCTAAGGTCACTCAACATCGATTCAGAGAAAATTTGATCCAGAGAATTTCTCTTGACAAATCACATAAAAAATTCGAAATTTCTTTGAACACATCACAGAGAAAATTACAAATTTCTTAGGACAACAATGAGGGCTAGTGCTTTGTTAGAAATTGGGTTGGTCAAGAGAAATTCTCTAGTTTGGACTGAATTTTCTCTGAGTTGAACTAGTGCTCTGCTTCAGAAAAAATTGGATTGGTCTAGAGAAATTTTCTGGTTTGGTCCAGAGAAATTCTCTGGTTTTTAATGCTCTACTTCAGAGAAAATTGGGTTGGTCCAAAGAAATTCTCTGGTTTTTAATGTTCTACTTCAGAGAAAATTGGGTTGGTCCAGAGAAATTATCTGGTTTGGACTGAATTTTCCAGAGAGAAATTTTCTTTGATTCAAATATAAAAAAGCTGTTCAAGCTCAAATCTTATTGGATTCTCCAATGCTCATTGAAATCATAAACAATGAGATTGAGCTTACATGGGATAAAGGAAATTTCTCTGGACTCTCCACCTTCTCTCTCTACAACCCCCTTCTGCTGGACTCTTTGGAACACTCCAGAGAAATTTGAAAATTTCTTTGGCTTCACTGGCCTCCTCACAAAATTACCTCTCTAGAGAAATTTAAAATTTCTCTGACCTCCCTAGCCTTTGAGCTGGACGTGCTCTCTCTCTTCTCCACTCGATTCAGTAAACAAAGGTGATATTCTCTCCAATTCTCTACATACCCTTCACTTGTGCATGTGTTTGGTCTCCAAGAAGCCGCGGGAAAATTACTGAAAATTTTCAGTGTTGTATTTTGGTTGTAAGTGGCCATACTGATGTTTCAAATTTCCATTTACTCTTGCAATTTCACATCAATCAACAGAGTATGGATGATACCTCGCCGGAGCCACAAGGGCTGGCGTCGGAGTCTGATCGTGAAGAGATGAGGAGGAAAACAGCAGAGGACAAGGCGGTCCGCGGCGGAACCGAGTGTGGCTAGTTTGCTTCAAAACTGAAATGACTTATTTGAACTTGGAAACAATGAAATCAGTGAGTTCTCTGCAATCCAATTGATTCGAAGAAGGTTGTTGTTGTTGTTGCCTTTGCTGAGACTGATGAGAAATTATACGAATCAGATGTTCCATGCTTTTCAATCCAGCTGAAGCCGCTTCTTATCTCGCTATCTGTTTATTCATCTTCAGAAACCACAACAGTTCCACCGCCATTGAAGATATATATATATATATGTTTGTGTGTGTATTCTAGAGAGAGAGAGAAGTAGAAAGATGAGGTTTGATTTCAGTCAAATTTCTCTGTGATATATGGGTGTGGGAGTTGAGGGACCTTAAACATCATAAAATAATATTGTGGATCTTTTCCATTACTAAAAATGAGAGATGGACCTTAGACTAATTTTTCCTAATTAATATGATGTTTCTATTTTAATGCAATAATTTAAGTTAAATTTTTTTTGATTTCAATTTCATAACTAAAAATATAATATGAATATAATACACATACGGATTTCTAATCTTTAAGAATAAAGAAAGTTTCAAAATATTTTCAAACTTTCGTCATTTTCTTTTAATTTTTCTTATCTAATTTGATTTTAAATTTGAATAAAATTTTTGATTTGATATGAATTACTTTAACTTTTTTTCATTAATTTTTTATCAATCTTTAAAAGAACTTTCATTTTTATCCCAATTTTTTTTTAATTTTCACCAATTTTGATGGAAAAAATAATAATTTTCAACATTTCATCCTTTAAATTTTTATCAACTTATATTAAGGCTTGAAGATTCTCTTAATTGGAATTATAGTGAAATAACATCTTGAAATAATCAAAATTTCAGTATGTGGGTTGAAATGTATAATTTAATCAATTCTCTTCTTATATTTGTATAAAAATTGACACTTATAACTATATCATTATAGTCGGATTATTGAAAAAAATTTAAGGTGTCAAATATTTTCCATTTGTAAATATCCTACATATTAAAAAAAGAAAAAGAAATGTGTAACTTTTGGATATGTATTTATCAGTTTTGTTTTATGGACATAAACAATTGATGTTTCAATTTAAAAAATTAAAAAGTAAAAAAAAAAAAAAGATTGGGTTCTTTAGATATAAAAGAAGTCATCTAATTCTCTTATATACTATTTAAGATGTCCAATTTTAATCGCATAAAAAAAATATAAATTATATTTAGAGATTATTCTTATATATTATGCTATTATATACAGCTATAGCTGTAACAAATTAATATTATAATATATATGAAAAGTTATATTAAGCCTTCATTTTCAATTAATTGAATTATAATTAACAAATAACAAATAGTAGTAATGGTATAATAGGATAGAAATATGATAAAAATAAAGAACACAATGACATTTAAAAGTTTTAAATTTACCTAGTTATACAAAAATCAAATGTTATAGTAAAATCTTGAATTCTAAATAAATTTTCACATATTCTATAAAATAAAATGACAATAAAAAATAAAAAAATTTGATACCCATTTTTTTACTTCAATTTTATGGGCTTCATTAAAGAAAATAAAATCCGATTAAAATCATTGGTACAGAACGGACATAGATACTTTGATTGCAACCATAATTACCAATAATTCTTTTCTACCATACAAACCTGTAAACAAACACATAAATCTCACTAAAACTAAAACCAAAACCAAAACCAAAACCAAACCCAAAACCAAAACCAAAACCAAAACCAAAACCAAACCAACAGCAAAGAAAGAGAATTACATAAGGAAAAAAATAAAATTAAAAAACAAATAAATTTATGGAGTGGAAGAATGTTACCTCCAACAACTTAGACCTTACCTAACCAAATCCGTTAGCTCTTCTACCAATGCCCGCAAAGTCTAGGAGTTGGGATGACTATCAGATTATTCTTTAAATAAGATTTGAAAATTGATTAATTTATCTTATTAAGTGATTTAAAAGTTTGATAGATATATGTTAGAAAATAGATAATTATATTACTAAATCATAATTCAAATTTAGATATTGTTATATTTTTTTGAGATCCATATCTAAATTCTTTTTTTTTTGTGGTTTTTATTTATTTATTTATTTTTCAATTTATTTAAGATGGGGTTGTGAGTTTCTATTTTTTTTAATTATTATTATTTAAGTAAGTTATGATGTGAGTTAAATATGTGATAGACATGTGAGTTTTATTGGTTTAAAATATGATGATGGGAGATATTTCCAAATTAAATTTGTTTAGATAAACTTTAAAGATTTTTACAAATTAAAATTAGATTTTGAGATACAAAAGAAAGATTTTAACTGAACAAATAGAAATCTAATTTATTAATTTTATCTGTTTGTATATCTGATTTTTAGTGTTTTTTTTTTTTGTTATCATATAACATATAAGATATAAATAGAAATCCACAACTTTCATGAAAAATATTATCTGATTTTTTGGAGAATAGAGAAGGAAGGCAAGTTTTAATATATATATATATATATATATATATTTTTTTTGAAAATCGGTGAGAGAGATTAGGAGGAGAGATTATGAAATATTTTTGTTATCTTTCCATTTGAAATCCATAAATTAAGGGATGATTATTATTTCTAAAATAATTAAATAAATAAATCAGTCAATAATTTTTTTAATCTATTTTATAAATTGAAAAATAAATAATTTTAGAAAATTGATTAATTTATCCTTTTAAGTGATTTAAAATTTTGATAGATATACATAAAAAAATAAATAATTATATTACTATATCATAATTGAAATTTAAATATTATTATATCTTTTTGAGATTCATATCTAAATTTTTATCTTCTTTATTTTTGTGTGATTTCTATTTTTTTTTCAATTTATTTTAGATGGAGTTGTGAATTTCTATTTTTTTAAAATTTAATTTATTTGTGGTTTCTATTTGTTTTTAATTATTATTATTTTGGTAAGTTATAATGGAAGTTAAATATGTGATAGATATGTAAGTTTTATTAATTTAAAGTATGATAGTGAGTGATATTTTCAAATCAGATTATAGATTTTTAAAATTTAAAATTGGATATTGAGAGATAAAAAAAATATTTTAACTGAATAAATAAAAATCAAATTTGTTAATTTTATTTGTTATGTTAATTTTATTTGTTTGTATATCTTATTTTTTGGAGAAGAGAAAAGAAATGCAAGTTTTAATTTATTTATTTTTTTAAAATTGGTGAGAGATTATGATGGAGAGATTATGAAATATTTTTGTTTTCTTCCCATTTAAAATCCTTAAATTAATGAATAATTATTATTTCTAAAATAATTAAATAAATAAATCAGCCAATTGATTTTTTAATTTATTTTATAAATTAAAAAATTAATAATTTTAGAATAAGAGTTTGCAACTCTTAGGAAGCTTCTCATTAGAAACCCTTTTTCTTTATATAATATATAGATTTAAATTAAAAAAAATATTATAAAAATCAATAAATTAAAAAAATCAAAATCAAATAAGTAATTCATAATTTTGTGATATAATTAAGAAATCTCATTCATAAATATATTAATTTTTTTTACACAATAAAAAAAAGAAAATTGTTAAAAAGTTCAATTTAAGAAAGGTACATTAAGTTCAGTAAATAATTTTTGTTGATTAAAGATCCACCATTTGTAAAATAGTTTAGTGAGAAGTTTTTTTGTTTGTTTTGAAAGACATTTTGTTTTTAATTTTACCCCTCAAGTGAGAAGCCATTTTGTTTGTTTCGAAAGACATTTTGTTTCTAATTTTACCTCTTAATTTATCTATTGACTTTCGTAGATTATCTGTTCAAATTTTATATCTATCTGTTAAATTTTTTTTCCTATCTATTCAATTTTTGTCCTTATCTATTTAATTTTTTTTGTCTATCTATTCTATTTTTTTTTTTTGTAAAGTTCAAATTATTTTTCTGTTCAATCCATCGTTTAAATCCTTATCTGTCAAAATTTTTATCTGTTTAATTTTTGTCCAAATAAAATCTATCTGTTCAACAACAAACAAACAAAAAAAATTATATGTATACTAGAAAAATATGAAATTGAAAAACTATGATAACTTTTGGTTTATTTTTGAAAACTCAAACTCTATTTTTAAATCATAATTTGGATGCAACATGTTAATCAAACATATTTTTAAAATACAACTCAAAATTACTTTCAAAACTCTTTTTTTTTTTTATTTATCTATTATTAATCAATTACTTTTTCTATCTCCTCTCTCTTCTCATATTCTCTGACATTCTATCCATCAATCAATAAAAAAATTTAAAAAAAAATTACAAATCATTCCAAAATTATTTTCAAATCTCATATCCAAACAAATTTTTTCTTTTCAAATTATAATTTAAAAACTCAAAACTCAAAGCACAACTCCAAACTTAATCATAATTCTAAAACCAAACCAAATGGACCCTATCTGTTCCAACAAAAAATTTTCAACAACAAACTGAAAAACTATTGTTCACATCTATATTTGTGATCTATTATCATGTTCTTCACAACAAATGAAACAAAAAAACAAAAACAAAAACAAATTTAAACAGATAATAACAACAAAATGCAAAATAAAAAACAACAAAAAATTCAAATCTGAGATCAAAAAACATATATTGGAATACCAAGCCAAACCAAATCCAAACCTTATTTGTTCAAAAAAAAAATTCCTATCTGTTCAAATATCTCTCTCCTATCTGTTCAACACAAGAACCCCAAAAAAAAAAAAAAAAACATCGTCGTTAATCTAAACAACAGTAATCTAAACTTGAATTTAAAAAAAAAAACAAAAAAATCAGATCTCAGAGACAGAGTTGCAGAGAGAGATGGGGAAATGAGGGAGAGAGAAAGGGCTGGATCTTAGTCCCGTCGGCGTCCTTTAGGTTTCCGACTAGAACACCAACATCCGGAGCCCACCAGAGAATAATGATAGAGGTGGATTTGAGCGATGAGAGCGCCTAGGCCGTGAACACAGACGGTGACGATCTCAGATTCCGGTGAAATGGCGGAGCAGAACTCAATGGCAGGAGTTGGAACGTAGAAGTGAGAGTACAGAACAATGGCAAAAAATACAAGGTATAGAATTGTACAGTGATGGTTACGATGAGTCCAGCCTCTCTCTTCCGATCGTTCCTCTAGTAACAGATCTAAGATTTGTCAAAACCGATCTCCACGTTAGTGATGAGATCAACAATGAGAGATAGGGATGGTGGAGATTCGAGGACGGCGGCGGGGGTGGTGTATCCATCGGAGATTTTCTCTCTCTGGTGGATTCAGATCCGAGATTAGAGAGAGACCAGCATGAACGAAGTTTGAGAGGGATTTGAGAGAGGGAGATGGAGGAAGGAGAGAGAAGTTATTGGAAAATGGGGTTTGGAAATAAACGAGAGTGGTGGTAAAATATATAGGGAGCAACTTACCTCCAGTCTGAAATTGAATTAGACAGTGCTATTTGGCTCAAAGGGGCACGTCACGGGTTCTATTTTGATAATTCAAACCGTTTAATATGTAAAACTTGTCAAGTACTATGTCTGTAAAAAAATCACGTTGATCGGATATTGATACCTATCTCATTGGATCAGTTTTTTTTGTCAACCGTTAATTTGTTCACTGTCTATTTTTTAATACAAAATTGATTTGATCACATAGCTATCAATATCCGATCAATTTGATTTTTTATAAGCATATAATACTCGATAATTTCTACACATTCAACGGTTCAAATTATCAAAATAGGAGCCGTGATGAACCTCCAACCTAAATAATATTGTTTAATCCAATCTCAGACCAAAGACAAGCTGCATCCAAATATATATATGTGGGTATTTTAATCCTTTTGTTTAGGCATATCGTTATGGACCTAATATTTGAGGGAGTGAATTTTTAAATAAAAAAATTTTAAATTAGGACTTAGGACCAAGTACCCATAAAAAAAATAAAAATAAAAAGTCAAGAAATAATTAAAAAAACTAATTGCCAAATGGTCTCTTAAAAAAATATAAAAAATAAGTTTTATGTTTCTGTTTATAAAAAATAAAACGAGAAATTGGAGTATGTATCCCATCCCAATGTATCCCATCACAATGTTAAAAAATAAGTTGTAATTTTATTTAGAATAATGCTTGGGACCCCCTTTTGGGGGTCACCCCCTCACCCCTTTGTCACGTGGCGGGTGGTGATTGGAGGAGCAGGAAAAAAAAGAAAAAGAAAAAGAAAAAGAAAAAGTAACCAATGAGAGAGAGAGAGGGTCAAAGGGGGTGAGGGGAAAAGGGGGGATGAATCATTGTTGTTTTATTTATCAAAATAGTTGGTAACAATTTGTGCCGTAAGTGGTGTATAACATTTATACCATAATGATCATAGCATAACATTCAGTGTTACTAGTGATAATTCGTGCGATGTACAAGTGTACATAATTTAAAATTAATAAATTAAAATAAGATTGCAAAACATATGATGTATTATGGTTATAGGTTTAATATCATCTGCATTGATTGTCTTTTATTATTTAAAAGTAATAACTAAAAATATAAAAAGTAATTCAATTAAACAAACAAATAAATAAAAAACAACTGTAGTAAAACATCAATAAGTATCATGTAATTGACAACTATGTTTTACTATAATAAAAATAATATTCTACTACCAACCCACAAACAAAACAAAATAAAATAAAAGACTCAATTATTCAAGTTTCTTATTAAAAAATTAAATTTGATATCAAATGTAAAAGAGTAAAATTAAATATTACATAAAAACATATAAGTTATGTAAACCCATCACCAAAATATCCTCGAAGATAAATTTTAAACAAAATAATATAGTAGATACTTAATGACTAAGTTAAATTATTCTGAAAATCTCAAATAAGAAAGAGCTTTTTAGTTTGGTAGGAAAGTGATTATGAAAATGATACACATAAATAATTTTCTTACACATTTTTTTTTTTTTTTTGCAATTTTGGTACATAATGTTCAACGGTGATTTTTTTTGGGTGAATAATGTTCAACGTTGATGCAATAAAAAGAAATTCAAAAAACTCTTTAACCGTCAAGTTTGGTATTATATTTATGATGTCACCTGCAAAAAAAATTAAAATTTAGACAAAAAATACAAATGTGTGGAGCATTTCAATCATACCTATAACAATATAAAATTATAAATATAGAGAAAGAGAGAGGGGGAAAGAGAAAGAGTAACATAATAGTTTTGTATGTATTTATAATCAATTGAAATATAATTGTTTATATAGAAGGAAAGAGGTGTGAAATTGGATAAATAAATATAGATTATCTTTATTATATATTCAAATTCAAACTTAAATTATCTTTATTTTGAATTTTGTTGATAGATATAGATTGTCTTTATATAGATTTTCAATTCAAATATTTTTGAATTTTGTGATCGCTTTCACTTCTTTTTTTTTTTTTTTCTTTTTTCTTCTTCTTGATAGGTTTGTTTTCGGACAACTATTATTATACGAGCATATATTATTAAATTATTAAAAAATAATTTTTATTTTAAATGGAAGTGATGGGAGAGGAGTGAGTTTGAAACTTGAGTGCTACATAATTTTTTAAAATTTTAGGAAATTAAGAATAGAGATTTGAAGGCCTAAGAGCACACCCACTACATTTGCTTATATATATAGTGTAGATCTTTAAGCCAAAAGAGAGAGAGAGAGAGAGAGAGAGAGAGAGAGAGAGAGAGAGAGTAATGTGGTGTAAAAGAATGGTGAAATAGTATTGTTGAAAAATAAAAATGTAATGAGTAGGAAAAAATTAAATATTGACTAACCTTTAACAATCTTAGAAAAAAATAATAAAAATAGTGTGATGTTCTTTTGCATGATAGAACCTCTTTAGGGATAAGCAAGTTGTATATGACATTCAAAAATAATATTGAAACTGTGTAAGGCGTCGTTTGGGAAGGCAATCCCAGGCTAAAGTAGCTAAGTCGCGACAAAAAAGGCTAATTCAGCCAAGTCACGACAAAATCGATTTTCACGGGTGTTGGGCGAGGCTGTGTGGTGTGAATTTACCAAATTGCCCCGAGAGGTTAAAATCTCTCCATCTGCAAAAAGCGGCTCACATTAGAGCTCATACACACCCATTGCAAAGCAGAGGAGACGAAGAACGGAGCTATTGGAGGCCGTCGGACCGACCTTGGCAGAGGAAACCGCAACCGGAGATCGAAACCGCGGCGGCGAACAACAACCAACTCTCTCACACTCAAACCGATCTGCAGGTGATGATCTATGGCCTATCTGATTTGTTTTCTCTTCTTCCCATCTGCGTAGTTTATGTTCATAACAGCATCGATTCATGGCCGATCTGTTGGCTCACGGTCGTTATTGGGTTGATTACACTTACATTACACACAGACCGGCCACCGATCTGTCTCATCCGTAAATCTCGTCTTTTAGATCTGTTGTTATGTTCGAAATCTGTTCGCATCCAACAAATTTGGGGCAGATTTGTATATATACATATATATATATATATATATATATATAATATCTGAACTGATTCAAATAGTTGGTATGATTTATGAAAATTAGCTATATTGATCTTATATATCTGTTCAGAATCACAAATTTGGGCCAGATGTATGAAGGCACCGTTGTTTAAACAATCAAGGAAATGCAAATCTGTTCTACAATTGTTGTATCTGTTCGGTTATAGTTTCAAATGCAGATCCTTAATTTTTTTTTTTTTTTATAAATAAGAAATGTTGTTCCCATTTGTGAAATGCTCAATTCCCATTTGTGCTTAACAGAAATGCTCAATTCCCATTTGTGAAATGCTCAATTCCCATTTGTGAAATTTTTTTTAATTACATAAAAAATATAATTCCAACTCAATTTGGGTTACAAGTTAGAGATATTAACAACAAATTGTCAAAATATATATAACTTATAGTCCAAAAAGAAAAAATTAAAAATTGTAATCAATTAAGCAATATATTAAAAATATATTACGAAGATATTAAAAAAATATATGTGAAATGTATATTAGAAATTTTGATTTACAAGGTAAAGATTGTAAAAATTTTATTACACATATATGTCAAAATTTAATTATGAAAAACTTTATCATCAATATATGAATAAATGTTTTCAAAAAAAGCCAAAAAATATATTGAAAATATATTACAAATTAGATGTATTAATTTGCGTATATTTTTTACTCAAGACGAAATGCTCAATTCTCAATTCAAAAAAATAAATTAATTACATAGAAAATATTTTCCAACTAAATTTGGGAAGGAAGGTAGATATATTATCTACATATATTAACAACAAATTACAAAATATATTATATTTATATTAGAAATATATTAAACAAACAGTTTATTAAAAATACATTACAAACTTATTTGAAAGATATTAATAATGTATTAATATTATATATTACAAATTTAGAGTTAAAAATATATGCGTGTAAAACTTTTATTACACAGATATGACAAAATTTAATTATGAAAAACTATATCATAAATATATTCAGAAATATTTTCAAAATATGAAAAAAAAAATATATTGAAAATATATTACAAATTAGATGTCTTAATTTGCGTATATTTTTTACTCAGGACGAAATGCTCATTTCTCATTTCAAAAAAATAAATTAATTAGCACCATAAATATTTTCGAACTACATTTGGGAAGGAAGGTAGATATATGTACATATATTAACAACAAATTACAAAATATATGAAATTTATATTAGAAATATATAAAAATAACAGTTTACTAAAAATATATTACAAAAATGTTTGACAGATATTAATAATGTATTGATATTATATATTACAAATTTAGAGGTAAACAATAAAGAGTGTAAAAGTTTTATTAAACTGATATGACTACATTTAATTATGAAAAACTATATCATAAATATATTCCAAAATGTTTTATAAATAAAAAAATATATATATTGAAAATATATTACAGATTAGATGTATTAATTTGCGTTTATTTTTAACTCAACACGAAATGGTCAATTCTCATTTCTAAAAAATAAATTAATTAGCACCATAACTATTTTCGAACTACATTTGGGAAGGAAGCTACATATATTATGTACATATATTACCAACAAATTACAAAATATATCAAATTTATATTACAAATATATTAAAAAAATAGTTTATTTTCAATATATATTAAAAAAATGTTAGACAGATATTAATAATGTATTAATATTATATATTACAAATTTAGAGGTAAACAATAAAGAGTGTAAAAGTTTTATTAAACAGATATGACTACATGTAAGTATGAAAAAACTTTATCATAAATATATTCAAAAATGTAAATATATTCTCACCAATCCATTTTGCTGCCTATCATAAAAAATGTAGTACAAATATATTTTCACCAATCCATTTTGCTGCCTATCATAAAAAATATTATCAAAATATATTACAACATAGATTTATTAATTTGAGTACTCAATCGTGTTCATGTTGATTCATGTAAATTTACTTTATATTAAAGCGTAGCATGGCGTCGTTCACCTCTACTGCAATTTCCAGTACATGGCTAGGACGAATGTGTGCCTGTGGATATGGCCCGTGTATTGTTAGGATTTCCAGGTCCACCAAAAATCCAGGACGTTCCTACTTTGTATGTCCCTGCCCTGTGGTGAGTGACCCAATCTTTACCGGTCATAACTTAATGAACATTAACAACCCATGAAACTAATAGTTCCATAATTTTCACTCATCAGCCTTGTGTCAGTTGGATTGGTTGGTGTGAAGAACGAAGCCATGAGAACCAAGGCTATGCGTCACCCGGAGATGAAATTGCCATGCAATTGCGGGTTGATGTCATAGACATTCAACAATCCTTGCGTGTGCTTAAGACCATTGTGTATGTGCTCTGCATTGTCGTTGTCATTTTGTTGTGCCGTATGTAAGCACCGTTACCATGTTCTTAGTATGTACAAAGACGTTAGTATGTTTTCAATATGTTGTTAGTATGTAGTTAGTATGTTTGTAGTACGATGGTATTATGTTGTCGCATATGGGAGCCGTAATACTAACTATCATATTTTTGTCCACTACCAACTTCCATGGAACCTGTGTACGTACGTAAAAAATGTTTTCAATGGGTATATGCAAATTTATCTTCAGCATCATATATCTCTGTTTGTTGTTTTTAATGTGTCATCTGTTGTGCATGTGTATATAACAACCAAATTTGTGATGGTAATCTTTTGTAACCGTACATTAGTAATGGCTTCCACACGTACTTCGCCTCGTAACCACTCGAAAAGCAAAGGCGTTGTCAGTGACAAGTCAACCAGTCTTGAAGAGACACAAACTCAGTTAAGCCACAAGGCCTCATGAGACAGTAACTCAGTCCGAGTTTTCCTCCAGTTGATTGCAAATGAGATTAGTAAAGGAAATCGGCCATTCTTAGTCCTCAGCCAGGCAGGGTACAAGTCGTTGTCAAGGAAATTTCAGAGAAAAATAGGAAAAAAACATGGACTGAAACAGTTGAAGAATAAGTACATGAGCTTGAAAAAAGAGTGGCAAGCGTGGACGAAGTTGATGGATTCAAGCAAGGGAGTGTCCGGGATAGGCTTTGACTATGACACCGGTTTGTTTCAGGCACCTGACGAGTGGTGCGACAAGATGGAATCAGTAAGTACATGTACAAACAAGTTTCATATTTGTCATTTACCAGTACATTTTTTACTTCTTCATTCAACTTCAATAAAATTTATTTATATGAAATATAACGTCTACCTCTTTTACACATGTACATGTCTGCAGATCAACAAGGCATGTGCGAAGTTCAGGAAGAAAACGTTGGAACACCGTGACTTGATGGAGACAGTTTTCATGGGGGCAGCAGCTACTGGGAAGCACCATTGGACCCCGGGAGAGAACCTTCCTGAAGCTGCTACGGACTCTTCTGATTCAGTGCGTAGTTTAGGAGCCCAGCCATTTGCTGATCCGATACCCACAGGAGTACAGGACGTGGATTCTGATTCTTCACTGGAGCATGTGCCGATTGAAAAGGCAAAAAGGAGAAAGACGCCATCAACAAGTGTCTCAAAGTCGAAGAAGGCAACAAGTGGTGTGTCTGTTATTGCGGAAAGCATGAACAGAATGACAGATATGGTGCGTTCGAAGAATCAGCAGGTCACGGTCAGGCACCTCACAGGCAATGAATCGCTGTACACTATTTCCGAGTGCATGCATAAACTGAGCAGTATTCCATCCCTGATTGGTACGCCGTTATTCCACTTCGCCTCCACACTTATGGATAACGCCGATTACCGGGAGGTCATGATGTACCAGCCTGATGACGACCACATCATTGGATGGCTTACACAGAAGCAGCTCCAGTGTACTGCGTCGGGGCCATTTGCAAACCTATTTGGGGGTCGCCGGATGTGATGTATCGATCTTACAAGTGTTGAAGATGCATGTCCTTTTCTTCCTTTTTAAAACTTAGACTTATGGTACTGTTGGCTATGTACTAAAACAGGATGGTGGTGTGTGCATGTTTTGCATTCTATCTTTTTTTTTTTCCTTCTTGCTAGCTATGGGCAGCAACAAGTTTTAGGTAAGTGCATGGGTTGACGGACCGGAAGCATGGTTGTGCTTCGTTTTTGGGAAATGAATGGGATGTTTACGTTTTAATATTTTGTGTCGCTACGTTTAAGACATGGAATTACGTTTTAAATGCACGCTTCTGAATGCCTATATGTCGCAAGTTCTTTTGTTAGTTTTGTGGTTGTTACCACCATGGCCCCCCTGTAAAGCATAAGTTGAACAGCTTCTTTTTTTTGTGCAATTCATATGATCATGCGTTCCAAAGGACATTGGTCACAGCATTACTTTCATTAAAAACAATGTCGGCATTGTATAATTGCAAAATTCAATATAATTTAAGTCAATGAATCACGTGCCAACTAATTGAAAGGCTACCACTTTTGTAGGTTTCGCATCAACGAAGACGCGATGAATCCCTGGGATGGAAACAACCATGATGAAATAATGGAAATGCTTAATCAAATGGCGGTCCAGGTGCAACAAGAACAGAACTACACATTTCTACAAGCATGCCAGTTGGCGACAGAATGGTACCAAAAACACATGAATAAAACGCCATGTCGCACTTCTATACTAACCGGGAATACATGGATATGCGAACTATATGCGGGGCATATGGGTCGCTTTGAGGAAAATGTTTGCATGCCGAAGGAAGTTTTTGCCGCATTGTGTGAGACATTAGTAAATGATTTTGGGTTACAAGTCCCGCAACGTCCACATGGCTTAGCTATTGAAGAAAGCGTTGCGATGTTTATCCATGTCTTGAAAGGGAAGCAAAATCGGGAAATCCAGGAACGGTTCCAACATTCCGGGGAGACTGTGTCGAGGCACGTGCATAACGTATTAAATTCCATGAAAGAGTTCACTGTTGTCCATTGCTGGCCCACATACAGTCAGCATCGTATACATCCATACGTGCGGTCTAGACGGAAATACCTACCGTTCAAGGTACTTCAGCAAAACATGATTGACATATAAATCAAGACAATATATATGGTTTTTGTTATTAGATGCACGAGACAAATTTGAAACACTTGTTACAAAGTTACGAAACAAAACATATGATCCATGTTTACAGGACTGCATTGGCGCTATAGACGAAACACATGTCAGTGCATGGGTTACGGGGCCAGATGCGGCAACATATTTCGGTAGGAAATACTGTCACACACAAAATATAATGGCCGCTGTCGATTTTGACATGTGTTTCATATTCATTTCTTGCGGATGGGAAGGAAGTATGCATGATAGTCGCATATTCAACGAGATACTAACAAATGAGAATGTCCCCTTCCCACATCCTGACGAAGGTAACACATGGTCCTGTTAATAGATTTAATAATGTATTAATTTTTTCCTCAGAAAGTGTTATATGAAAATGACGCAGAATGTTCGTTTTTTGTGTCATACATTGTTGTCATATCTGCAGGCAAATATTATCTTGTCGATTCTGGCTATCCAAATCGGATTGGTTACTTAGCACCATTCAAAGGTGACCGTTACCACCAACAAGAATTCCGACGTATTGCACGGAACAGGATGGCAAACACGCCAAGGGAATTATTTAACAAAGTGCACTCGTCCTTACGCAGTGTGGTGGAACGCACTTTCGGTGCCTGGAAACAGCGATGGGGGTTTATTCGAGACATGCCTCGGTATGACTTTGCAAATGTGCAAGTTCAGTTAGTAGGTGCGTCAATGGCATTACATAATTATATACGGCGAAACACAGGTAACCCAACAACTGTTCAGCCAATCTGTGACGAGGAAGAGGCTATGACAATAGTAAATGCCATACCAGAAGTTGAACATGATGAGGATGGTTTAATGGTTGGAGATGAGGACCCCCATATGGCATTGGTCCGCCTTTACATACGCGACAAATTATGTTACATGCGTAAGAACGGAATGTTAGGAAATATATAGTAGTCAAAATAATTTTCGTATGGTTGTCACATAATGACACACGTGAAACAGACTGTATTCAAATATATTATCATGTACAATATGTATGAGTTTCCACGGGAATGTAACCCCTTCCAGTTGCTGACGTGCCTAACTTTGAAAAACAACAATCCATACGAATTTTGCTTTTGGAAAAACAAAAAAAAGGTGAAACAGATAAAAACAAATGGAAAAGAAAAAGAATAGACAAATTGGCATGTGCGACGTAAATTACAAATAAATGAAACACATAAATATATTAAAAAAAAAGTTATTGTATACCAATTAAAAAAAAAACAAGACATACTTAAAAATAAAAATCCAAGACAAAAAAATAAACATAGTTATAGTAAAAAAAATAAACAATAAAAAGACAAAAACATAAATTCGCAAATAAAAATCGAAAAATTTAAGCACAATACGCCAAATCCAAACCCAAAATTAAAAAAAGGAACAGGAAAAAAAATTAAACAAAATACGAAAAATCCAAGCACAAAATAAAAAAATTCAAAGAAAAAAAAAATTAGCACAAAATCTGAAAAATATATTCAAAAAAAAAATTAAATAAAAAAATTGGATTTGCAAAATTCGGGAGATCGAAACCCAACATGAAAAAAATGTCAACAAAAAAAATAAAGCAAAAAATGCCAAAGCGAAACCCCAAAAAAAAAAAACAAAAAAAATGCAAAATCGAAACCCTACATAAAAAAATTAAAATAAAAAAGAAGAACCAAAATATGGCAATTCCAAACCCAAAATAAAAAAAAAATGAAAAATAAAAAAATTAAGCAAAAGTTGGCAGATCGACACCCAATATACAAAAAAAAAAAAAAAAAACCCGAAATCCAAACCCAAAAAAAAAAAACAAAAATTAGGAAAATAGGCGAAATCGAAACCTAACAGAAAAAATTAAAATAAAAAATAACAAAAATATGCCAAATCCAAAAAAATAAAATAAAATATTTTAAGCAAAAAGCCAAAATTGTAAAAAAAAAATACCGAAAAAAAAAACATACCAAAAAATTTTGTTTTTCACCAAAAAGCCAAAATTGGGAAAAAAAAAAAAGAAGAAAAAAAACGGAAATAATGCCAAATCCCAACCCAAATTAAAAAATAAAAAAAAATGGAAAAGGGCAATTTGGTCTTTTAACAAGATGACACCTCACCAAAAAGCCAAAAAGCCAAAAAGCCCTTCCCAAACCAGGCTTTTTAGCCCTAGGCTAAAATAGCCAAAAAAGTCAAAAAGCCAAAAAGCCAACCCACTTCCCAAACGGGGGCTAAAGTAGGTAGATTTTTTTATTAGATAGATAGTTTAGGAAGAAAGAGTAGGAAGAAAGGTTTTAATTTTTTGAAATTTGGTGAGAGAGATTATGATGGGGGAGATTGTGGAATATTTTGTTATATTTCCTTTTGAAATCCATAAATTAAGGAATAGTTATTATTTTTAAAATAATTAAATATATTAGTCAATAATTTATTTTTAATCTATTTTGTAAATTGAAAATTCAATAATTTTAGAATGAGAGTTTGGATCTACTAGAAAGTTTCTCAATAAAAATCTCCTTTCCTTATATAATATATGGATTAGTAATTTTTACTAAAGTGGCATAACACACTAAACATTCAAAACTTTCATCCCAAAAAATTGTAACTTTCTATGATTGGGGTGCACTCAGTAGCATTCTCTCAAAAAAATTATTTGGCATACACAAAATTCTGAAAAATAAATTAAAAAATGAAAAATATATATGTTTGGTAAGTTATTGGTAGTGGTGTGAGAATTAAAATAATTTTAATTCAGAAAGAAGAATACCTCCTGTCATGATGTTCAAGCCTTTGAATCTTTATCCTTAAATGATTGAATCTTGAATGTATAAACAAAACCCATTCACAGAACACTTTTACAGAACCATATGGAAAAAGTGAAAGAAACAAAGTTTCAAGCCTATTCTATTCACAAAACAACGTCTGTGTTTGATGGCTATCACATGCATATATATAGATAGGCTTGGACCCATATCCAAGTGTAACCCCTTATAACTTCCCACCATCAGGGAAGTTGTAAGGTCCCATGAAACTACCATATGGGATAGTGAACAGACGTTAGTTACCCATTAACCATTAAACTAATCAAATATATATAATATAAATAACTAAATAAATAAAACAAACATGTGACATATGGGCCACTTTATGGATATTCTTACATTCTCCCACTTGGTACATATAACACACGTTGTTGATTGTCGGGTAACTAACAAACTGATTATGGCCATTAAATAAAAATACCCAAACCTTAGAGTTATAATACACGAATCATGGCGGTTATACTCTATCAATCGAGTATTTCCTTCCATGTATTACATTGTATCACACTCTCAACTTTATGTGGTGTCATTATTTATGAATAACTTCTAATAAGTTATTCTGGGTCCAATGATCCCTACGGATCAATAGTCCCAATAGACTGCATAACATCACAAATACTCTAGGTGCACAAAATGATATTTTTCACTAATAATAATCAAAATGTCATGACAAAACAAAATAAAACAACAACTAGAAAAATTATTGAGCTAACCAATCAGTCTCATGCCCTCAACGTGTTTTGAAAACACCTTTACAAAAAGACCTTTGGTCATGGGATTTGCAACCATCATATCGATACTAATATGCTCAATGCTGACTTCTTGCTTCTTAACACAGTCTCGAATAACAAGATACTTTATGTCAATATGCTTGCTTCGGCTACCACTTTTGTTGTTGTTAGAGAAGAAAACCGCAGCCGAATTATCACAGTAAACCTTTAATGGCCTAGAAATTGAATCCACAATTCGAAGCCCTGTGATAAAATTCCTTAACCAAATAGCTTGTGAGGTTGCTTCAAAGCATGCTATAAACTCTGCTTCCATTGTTGATGATGCAATTATCATCTCTTTGGCGCTCTTCTATGAAACAGCACCGCCTGCTAGCAGATAGACATATCCTAAAGTGGATTTTCTGAAATCTTGACAACCCGCAAAATCCGAGTCTGAATATCCAACCACCTCAAGACAGTCAACATGCTTGTAAGTAAGCATGTAGTCCTTGGTTCCCTTTAAGTACCTCGTGATTTTCTTTGCAGCCTTCCAATGTTCCATTCCTAGATTACTTTGGTATCTTCCAAGCATCCCAATTGCAAATGCAATGTCAGGTCGCGTACAAACCAGAGCATGCATTAAACTGCCTACGGCAAACGCATAGGGAATGCTAACCATTTGTTCCTTTTCCAAATCATTTTTCGAACATTGATTTAAACTAAATTTGTCACCCTTTAAAATGGGCGCTGCATTAGGAGTGCAATCACTTATCTTGAATTTCTCCAAAACTCTTTCAATGTAGGCTTTATGAGACAGTCCTAATGTCCTTTTGGACCTATCTTTGTGAATCTCTATGCCAATGGCATAAGAAGCTTCACCCATATCCTTCATTTCAAAATTTTGGAAAAGAAATTGTTTAGTATCATGCAACAATCCCAAATCATTAGATGCAAGTAAAATGTCATCCACATATAGAACTAGAAAAAATGTATTTGCTCCCACTAACCTTAAGGTATATGCAGTTGTCCACAACATTCTCCGTAAAATCATATGAAGTAATAACATTGTGGAACTTTAAATACCACTGTCGGGAAGCTTGTTTTAGTCCATATATGGATTTCTTGAGCTTGCAAACTAAGTGACTATCTTTATCAGAACAAAAACCTTCAGGTTGGTTCATGTATACTTCTTCCTCAAGATCCCCATTTAAAAATGTCGTTTTCACATCCATTTGATGTAGCTCTAAATCAAAATGAGCTACTAATGCCATGATAATTCGAAATGAATCCTTCTTAGAAACCGGAGAAAATGTATTATGATAATCGATACCTTCTCTTTGAGTGAAACCTTTAGCTACGAGTCTGGCTTTATATCGTTCGACATTGCCATTTGAGTCTTTCTTGGTCTTATAGACCCATTTACAGCCAACCGCTTTAACTCCTTTAGGCAACTCGACAATTTCCTAAACTTAATTCTTAGCCATAGATTCCAACTCTTCCTTCATGGCATCATACCATAATTTAGAATCATCCCTATACATGGCATTGGAAAATGAAATAGGATCATCTTTAGGTCCAATGTCAAAATCAGACTCCATTGAGTATACAAAATAATCACCAAAAATTGCTGACTTTCTAACTCGTGAGGATCTCTTTAATTCTATAGTCTCAATTGGGACTTGAGCTACAGGCTCTATGTTGACTTGTTCCTCTTGTGGTGAAAGTTCTTGAATTTGTTGATTTTCAAGAATATCGGGTTGATTATCTTGAAAGACAACCAATTCACCTATATACATGGGTGTTGTATCCGGATCCCGTGATTCCTTCCGCTCTATCTTTCGAGGGTAACTCCCACTAGGGTCAACTTCCTCAATGAAATTAGCATTTCTGGCTTCAACAATTCTAAGTGAATTTGAAAGACAACAAAATCTATAACCCTTGGAGTTTTTCGCATAGCCTATGAAAAAATCACTAACTGTTCTGGGGTCCAATTTCTTTAAATGTGGGTTATACACCCTCACTTCAACTGGATAACCCCAAACGTGTAAGTGTCTTAAACTTGGCTTCCATCCTTTCCATAACTCAAACGGTGTTTTGGGAACAACCTTGGATGGAACCCTGTTTAAGATATACACACCGGTTTTCAAAGCTTCACTCTATAAATTTATAGACATATTAGAATAACTAAGCATGCTCCTTACCATATCCATAAGTGTTCGGTTCCTTCTTTCAGCAACACCATTTTGTTGTGGTGTGCCAGGCATTGAATATTGTGCAATAATGCCTTCTTCCTTAAGGAACTTAGCAAATGGACCTGGTAATTGTCTTAATTCTGTGTACCTCCCATCATATTCTCCACCCCTGTCTGACGTCACAATTTTAATTTTCTTTTCTGTTTGTTTCTCTTCTTCTGCTTTATAAACTTTAAAGGCATCAAGTGCCTCGGCCTTATCAAATAAGAGGTAGAGATACATGTATCGTGTGGAGTCATCAATAAATGAGATAAAATATCTCTGACCATTCAAACAAGGTGGGGTAAATGGTCCACAAATATCAGTGTATATGATTCCAAGAATTTCCTCACTCCTTTTGGCACCTTTACTGGTCTTGTTGGTCTGCTTTCCCTTTATGCAGTCCACACAAGTACCAAAGTTGGTAAAATCAAGGGTCGGAAGGACTTCATCATTAACCAACCTCTTTATTCTCTCAATGGAGATATGTCCCAATCTCCTATGCCAAAGAATAGAGGAGAACTCATCAACAATATTACGCTTAATGCCAATATCACCATGCAAGGTTAAAAGATTTTGTTCAAAAACAGGATCCAGATTTAATTTGTACAAACCATTAATTAAAGTACCAAATCCTACAGAAATAGAGTCTTTAAACAAACTAAAATTTGCACCAACAAACTGAAATTCAAATCCAAACGGTACTAGTCTAGAAACAGAAATTAAGTTTTTTGAAAAATATGGAATGTAAAATGCGTTTTCAAGATCCAAAACAAAGCCATTTTTTAAAACAATTCTGAAAGTTCCAACAACTTCAACGTGCGAACACATCCCATTGCCCGAATAGATGCCTTGTTCACTTCTCGTCGGTTTTCTTAGGCTGAGGAAGCCCTGCATGATATTAGCAATGTGAATTGTAGAACCCGAATCAATCCACCAATCATATTGATGAGTATTAACAAAATTAGATTCATAACACACAAGAGATATGAGATTACCTTTCTTCTCAAGCCATTTCTTATACTTGGGACAGTCATTCTTCACGTGACCCTTTTTCTTGCAGAAGAAGCATGCATCCTTATTGCCATGATTTTTAAATGGCACTTTACCAAGCTTCTTCTATTTCTGATCATCTTTGAATTTTTTCCATTGCCCTCTTTTATGTGTTGCTAAATGAGCACTTTCCACTTTTCCATGCTTCAATCTCTCCTCTTCTTGAGCACACATGATCAAAAGTTCATTGATAGACCATTTTTCCTTCTGTGTGTTGTAAGAAATTTGGAATGCTCCAATTCCACAGGAAGAGAATTGAGTATGAAATTGACAAGGAATGACTCAGAAATCTTAATCTCTAAGGACTTAAGACGAGCTGCAATGTCCCTCATTTCCATAATGTGCTCACGCACACTCCTAGAATTGTTATGCTTCATTCTTGATAGTTTGTTCATTAGGTTGCTTGCCAATGCTTTGTCAGAACTAACAAATTGCTCTTCAATAACCCTCATGTAGTTCTTGACCTTATTAGATGTTGGGATTGAGCCCCTAATGCTCTGGCTAATATGTGACTTTATAAGCATTAAGCTTAAGCGATTGGATCGCTTCCACTTATCACAAGCACTCTTTTCTACAGCGGAACTCTCGTCCGTGGGTTCAGAAGGTTCATTCATACGGAGTGCCAGATCAAGGTCCATGCACCCTAATGTTAGAAGGATTTTGTCCTTCCAGTCCGAAAAATTATCACCGTTCAAGAATGGAATACGAGAAGACTCATTAGATAATACAAAGGTAGAAATCACTGCAATTACCAAGAACATTATTAATGCTTTGAAACAATAGCTATTGTCTGAATCAACCAATGTCAAATTCAGTAACAAATCTAAACCTTCATGTGGGTAGAGGTCACTAAACTGTATTAGATTTGCTATTACTTTATAATAAGACTAATGGGTTCCAAAATATTTAAGGAAAAGAAAACTCATACCTGTGGGTTTAGAGTGTTCAATCCCTTTAATACCCAATCCATTATCTTATTCCAATTAAATTTCATAAATAATTACTTTCCTGTGGGACCAAGAAATTATTTATAAAACATAATTGCAATGAAAAATGCCAAATTAATTTAGGGGAAATTACCCACAGGTCCCATGTGGAACATGTGGACACCATTTAATCCCATAACTTTTTAGGTACACCCAAAAGTCCTTTCCTCCATCTCTCTGGTTTTTTCCTTCCTTTCTACGTTTTCTTCTTTCTCTTTTTTTCTACATTTTTCTCTCATCGTCTTCGTCATAGACGATGGTGCAAGTGTTCATGTCTTTCTCCATTGATCGGGGTTCACTAATAACCGCCAACCATCGAAATCAACTCGTGATTTCACTCTCACCGACGGCGAAGATATATATTTCCGACGAAGAAGATGAGTGGATCTACTTAGATCTGATGTAGATCTAATTTTCTCTATCAGATCTGAGTAGATCTACATCAGATTTGGCTAGATCTAAACAAAAAATAGTTGTCGGAGTATAATCCTCTCTCTACATCCGCCTTTCTCCTTCGATCTCTTTTTTTTTTCTCTGTTATACACTTCTGTTTTTCTGTTCTAATAGAGAAATTTTTTGAATTCTGAACAAGTAGTTTTCGAGTTTTAGTTACAGGCGGTGAAAACTGTAAAATTTTGCAGTTTCAAAAAATTTTTTTGGTGCTGGAATGAATCATGGTTTAAAACTGTAAAATTTTGCAGTTTTATAACATTCTTTAGAACTATAAAATTTTACAGTTTAATAACATGTTTTTTAATTTTTTTTTTCCGGCAATATTCTAGACATTCCGTTGAGTCTTCGGCGACCGTTAAATGGAAGTTCGACGGTAGTAAGATGTGAACAGTGTCTGTAAATTAAAAAAAAAAAAGATTTTTTGATAACAATTAAAAATATATTGGACTAATTGGTGCAAGTGTTTTGTTTTGGGATTAGCTAGATCTTGCACTTGGTACATGGGACTTATCAGTAAGTTCCCCCTTAATTTTTAACTTTATGTGATCAAAATATTGAGGATCACATCTTTATATCTTAAGATGCTGTGGCTACTCTTAAAACAAAATAAAATTTTTAAATATGGCATAATTTATTAATGTGGACAAATCCTTATAGTCATAACAAATACATAATTTTTCAATGCACATAATGTATAATACATACAATCAGAGTAATATCACATGAAAAATCCCAAGACCAAACACATGTAATTCAACCTTATACTAGATTTTGCTTAAAAATTGGACCAAAATAAATTCCATAAGCCCAACACATAGTGTATTCATGCTCTTATTTCACATGAATTTTCAATGCATAAGTAATTACTTTAATGCATGTAATATAATATTACATTATTTTAGATAACATGCCAATGAATCTCAAAAATTATAAAAACTAAAAGAACATGTTATAATTCCCTGTATGAAATTCAATTGAATTTGCTTACTATTTAAACATGCAACTATAAGAAACAAAACATCCTTAATAGCATGTTAAAATTTCTTTATGAAAATTCTAGAAATAAATTCAAGTCTTTCATACCTTTTAAAATAAACCAAATAAATCCAAATAAAACATGATAATTTCTAGAATTTATACAAAATAAGAGGACGCAGTTTTTTTATTTTATTTTAATGTTTGTCAATAAATAAAAATCAATACTTAATGACATACAATAATTTTCCAAGATGAAATAGATTCAGAACAGGAGTAATTTTAGATGCAAATACTACAATCACATAACAGAATGAATTCTACTAATCCCTCTAAGTAATTCATCATGCAATAACTCATCTTTGATAGACATCAAATTAATATTTTAATCCATCAAGTTTCATATATATATATATTAAGATGAATCAAACAATGAATATTCATGCTGATAATTCAAACTTTAAATAATGTTAAACTATATGGCACAATCACAAATCATGTATAATGATGGCACCATGTTGACTGAAACTTCACTTTTAAGTATTAGACTATCAATTTTATATTCAAAAGTATGATGGCCTGCAAGTTCCAAAACCTCATTGACAGAAGAAAATAAACAAAAGGCTAAAAGCAGAGACGTGGTGTGCTCAGACTAATCAAAATATTAGGAAGCGTAAACCAAAATAATATATTATAGCCAACAAAACAAATCGAATCACATGAAGAAAATTATCATGTTGAAATCATAATGGAACATGGGCCCAACAAGTGTATAAAACAGAACGCAATAAGATTTGGTCTCCATAACATACAATAACGCTAAACAACAAGGATAGAAGGTGGCTCTGATACCAATTGTAAGAATTAAAATAATTTTAATTCAGAAAGAAGAATACCTCATGCCATGATGTTCAAGCCTTTGAATCTTTATTCTTGAATGATCGAATCTTGAATGTATAAACAAAACCCACTCGCAAAACACTTTTACAGAACCATATGGAAAAAGTGAAAGGAATAGAGTTTCAAGCCTATTCTATTCACAAAATAACATCTGTGTTTGATGGCTATCACAAGCATATATATAGATAGGCTTGGACTCATATCCAAGTGTAACCCCTTATAACTTCCCACCATCAGGGAAGTTGTAAGGTCCCATGAAACCACCATACGGGATAGTGAACAGACGTTAGTTACCCATTAACCATTAAACTAATTAAATAAATATAATAGAAATAACTAAATAAATAAAACAAACATGTGGCATATGTGTCACTTTATGGATATTCTTACAAGTGGTGGCTAAAAATAAATTTATAGAAGCGAGCAGTTATGGTAAAATTTCAAATATATAATCTTTATTTTAAAAAATCATAGATCTAAATCAAAATGTATAGAAATTTAAGTTTTCAAATCAATAAAAAAACATAAAAATAAAAACTAAAAAAAATTATAGCTCCAACGCTTTGATAATTTGAATGTCATTTTCTAATCAAATACTCTCAACATTAATGCTTCTAAACAGGTTAGTTAGTTTGTTTGTTTGGTTTTTTTTTTTTTTTTTTTTTTTTGCTGCCTTATATTAATACAAATTTATAATTAGAGAGCGGTAGTCAAAACTCTCAAAGTTTTTTCTACTATGACAATTAATTAAGTACATAATTTAACGGGCATTGATTTAGACCCCCTTAAAACACCCACCCCACAACCCCCTCACACACATGGAGGTTGGGGATTGGGTGAGAAGAAAAAGAAAAAAAAAGAAAGAAAAGTTGACCAATCAAAATTAAAAGGGGTCAGGAGGTCTCAACCTTTATTCTTTTAACTTATCCAAAATATTAAGGGTGTCTATTTGATAGGACATAAGTTAGCAATAAATTATTAGAAATTAATTCGGTAAGGTGCCAACTTTAATGAGATGACAAGAACTAATCACTTGATTCATTAATAGTTTTGGTGTTCTAAAGTTTTTGTTTTTCGTAATTTTTTATTTTTAAGAAATATTTTAAATAAATTTTTATACTTTTTAAATTCATTTAATTTATACACACTTAAAAGTAAAATATTTATGAAATTTAAAAAATACATATAAAAAAATAATACATTTTTGTATTTTTTTTATATATTTAATTTAATTTTTTTTTAAAGATTTGTTCACAATTCTTTTTTTAGATTTCTTCACTAAAACCAGAAGAAGAAAAAATCACTAAAGTTAACAAAATATGAAAAACAAAAAATTCAAAATTTATTGAGAAAATTACAAAAAAAAAAAAAAAACACGGGTTTGACCTTTATAACAAAGTAAACCCTGGGCTTTAAATTTTATCAAGTTAAATCCTAAATTTTTGATTTGTTTTCAATCTAAATTATTTGTCTATTTTCATTAAGTAAAATTGACAGAAAAAATAATATTTTAATCATTAAACTCAATGAAAAACAATATTTTAGACAGTTTATATATACCTACATTGAGTTTAACGATTAAAAACTTTTTTTGTGTGGGTTTTATTTAACAAAAATAGGCGAATGGTTTAGATTCAAAATAAATAAAAAAAATAAGGGTTTGAATTGACAAAATTGAAAATTCAAGATTTATTTTGCTATAAAGCTCAAACCGTGGATCTTTTTTTTTTTTTTTTTTGTAATTGTCCCAAATTTATTTTTGAAAACTCAAAACCAAACAAAGTTAATAAAAATCTATTTATTTCTTGAACTAATCTCAAATGATTTTTAATTGAACTAGTAACAAGTCAAGTAGCTCAATTTTTTTTAATAGTGTGTATAAATATATCAAACCGATTAATAGTGTGTTCAAATTTGACTTAAAATTTAACAAATTTTAAAATGTGTTCATGTTATTTATTTATATAACGAATTGATATTAAATTAGCCTAATATTGTGACAATTCGTCTCAGGTGAAAAGATCGCTCGAGCGTTGAAAAGACCACTCGAGTGGAGATGAGGTGCTCCCCATAGTTTGCTTTGCAGGTCGAGGGACCACTCGAGCGATCAAATGGTCGCTTGAGCGAAGAAGTGGGGGTCCCCAGTATCTCGTTTTGTAGGTTGTAATACTAGGAGGTTTCATTCACCACTCGAGCGGTGAAAAGACCGCTCAAGTGGTCTGCGCAATATCAGCCACTTAAGAGTGACTTTTTAGATCATTTTTTTCACTTTTTCTTTCCTTTCTTCTCTCCTCTCTCTAGCTCCGAAAACCCTAGTTATATCTCTCTAGAAATCTCCCATTCTACTTGGATTTACAACCCTTTCCTTACAAAAGTTGGAGTTTGGGTGGAGATAGATTGGATTGGGATTTTACAAAGAGTTCTTCGATCATCTAGCTTTTTCGTCTTGATTCTTGAGGTAGGATTACTTTTAACCTTGTATCTCTTTGATTTAAAGACATTTATGTGGCATTGTTATGACATTGATGAAGTGATGAATGTTTGAGTTTAGACATTGAAGTTTTCTTTCAAAAAAATGGAATTTCTCTACCATTTTCTTAAGATTCCTTTTATTATTCTTAAATTATGGAAATTTTACGTGAGAAATGGCCTTAGATATGATGGAAGGGCAAAAGCCCTAAATTTTATGAAACCCTAAATTTTGAAATTTAAAGATAATGTGATTAAATGAAATTGGTATACAATTCTTTAAAATTGGTGCTTGGATTATGTTATTTGAGAGGTATTTGAATTGAGAATTGTGAAATTTGGATGTTCTTGAGATTTTATTTATGATTTTGGGATTTGTCATTTTATATTTATCTCAATGGCTTAAATGGTGAAAAATTACTTTAATCTTCTTGAATGTATAAACACTTGGAAGTCTTGGAAAGATAGTTTTGAGGGGGTGGTAAATAGCGTGTGAGTCCGGGTAGGCAGTTGGTTTTGGGAAATGGTTGTATTGTTGTTACTTTGTGCGGGGAGTAATGGTGCCCAATTGCCCTATCTTGAGCTTTGTCAGACGAATGTGGAAAATTGTTTTTTGGTGTCCATTGATCCTACCATATTGTAGTCAGTAAAAGTGAAAAAACATAAGATTTTGGGTGCCCATTCCCTACTGTATTAATAGCCGGCAAATGTGGGGATATTTTGGATATATGCCAATGTATATGTATGTATGTATGTATGGAAGGAAGAAGTTTTCTCCACAAGAAAAGCGAGATAAGTTGCTTCTTCCTATGCTCTGTAAAAAGACACCAAGTCGTTAGTGATCGTTCCTGACCAAGTTTGGTCGGGAGGACCCTCCGATGGTCAAGTCAGAGTACCGTTTTGACATGTTATATTGAAAAAAAAAGACTAGTTGTATTGTTTATTGTTCACTTGGCCTAGTTGTATTGTTTATTGTTCACTTGCCCCTTTTGTTATTCCTGATCCTTCCTTTTTATAGTGTCATTTCCTTACATTTGGGCCGTTGGATGACTGTCTTGATCAAATGGTACTTTATGCCCCCAGACCTTGGTCAGGCAAGTGGTCAAGTTGTCTCGATTTGCCACCGTCGGAGTTGTTTCATTTTGGATGGCCTAGATTAGTTTGGATACTAGTTCTCATCTTTGACCGTCAGATCTTGCTTATCGGATGATCATGTTGTCAAGATATGCTGATCTCATATCCCTATCTCTGTCAATTCTGATCTCCATCATAGGTTACAAACGGACCCAAGGGCTCTCCTTTATGTTGTGGATTTCCTTCCAGAAGGCAATCTTATTCAGACCTTTGGTCATGTGACTTTGTCTCTTTCATTAGGATGGACCTAACAAGAGTTTGGGCCTAGCCCTTACTTTAGAGCTGCTTTGTCTGAGTTAAATGCTCTGGGCCATACATCCATTTCCTTGAGCTCTAGGTCAATATTTTTACCCTCCATAGTATGTATTGGGACTCTCCTTAGGGACATCATGGTGTATTTACCCTCCGATGTTGAATTATGAAATTATGGAAACTATGAATTCATGTATTCTTTCTTAAATTAATATAATGAGTTGAATTAAATATGTTTGGTTGTGATAATGCCATATATATTTTCAAATAATTAGATATTTTGTTAAAAATATTTCTACTGGGCATCTAACTCATTCCTATCTAACATTTCAGGACTTGGTGATCTGCAACCACCCCAGTGAGAAAGAGGTTGAATTTTTTTGTGTTGGTTGGAGCACGGAAGCTCATGGATGTATTTTTTGGAAGCTCCGAGCATATGTGTTTTGAGATCGCGAGTCCATTTTGTTGGAACAAGGTGTGGCCTTGACATTTGTAAGCCAATAGGGCATTTTGTATCATTTCCTCTAGCTTTTTGAACTATGCTAATGTTGATGTAACTAAAAGTTGAACATGAAATTTGTATTTTTGGGATTATAGTTCAATGAGAAAGATGATGTTAGATTAATGTTGTTAGTTGATGATGAATGATTTAGAGTTAATCATGTTATGAGTAATATTTTAATTTAAATAATTTGGGGGCATTACAAATACGAGCTTAGTTCAATTTTATAGCTCTAATTCTTATTTTCTTTTGCAATGCATTACTAATCACACAATTTAGTAAAAGGTAAATTAAACTCACCTCCTCTAAGGTTTGAAAAAAATAAAGTTAGTCCCACACTTTCGATATAATTACATTGACTTCCTTGAAGGTTTTAATTCACATAATACTTGAGCCTTTTTTCTTCAGTAATTCGTTAATCGTATAAATGAAAAAATGTGGTTATCATCTCTTCCTTACCTTGACAGAAAATGGAATGGAAACATGATTCCACCAATTCGATCCCATCTTGCCCATTGCCATTCCTATCCAAAGTTAAATATTGTTTGCGATTGTAACCAAATTTTGTCGCGTGCCCATGATTTTTTTCCACTATCAACCCATTTTCTATGTTTTCTAGTGTTTTTCTACTAGTAACAACTACCATAACTTGAAATAAACATTCATAGTCTTGAAAGACCTTAAACCTATTCCATGTGTCTTTTTCTATGCTTTTAACAGTTGTGTCATCAATGTAGGAAATTATGTTAGGTAAGATAGTGGAAGTAATCGCCAAAAAAAATTGGAAGCTTAACTTGTGGGATCCTCTTTGCATGTTTATAGATGTCTTATAACAACCCTTATTTTGCCTTAGTCATATTCATGACAATCTACATGATTTTTGCCTTGTTAAGCTTGCATCTTGTAAACTTTGATATTTTGTCTAAGTGTGGGATTCTGTCTTATTCTGATGTTATTGTGTTTTTTCCTAAGTGTAAGATCCATGTTTTGTTCCTTGCATTATATGTTGAACGTAGGCTATCTACCTTTGTTACCTCATACTTAGGTCACACCTTTGAACCTCTTATATCTAGGCTTTTGAGCATCAACATCTAAGACCATCTTGGAACCATCTTTGCTGACCTACACCTCTACCCTCGCACCAAGGCCGAAGTGTGCACCACCTAGGCCGAGGTGTACATCACCTAGACATCCAAGATTTTTGATCCTTGAACCTTGTAGCCGTGTTAGGCACCTTTTTGCCGAGTTGTGCACCTTAGCCAACACCTAACAACCTTGTTCCATGTCTTGTATAACTTAGGCCGAGGTGTGTCACACTTAGGCCAAGTATTACCCATCCTAGCCAAGGTCAGAGAGACCTTACCTGTTTGAAGCCTATGTTGTGTGATTTAGGATCCTTGCCTTGTTAGAGGTACCCATGCCACCTTACTTGTTGTATATACTTTGACTTACTCTTGTCCTTTCATTCTAACACTTTTTAAGGAGACTTGACCAAATGATACCACATGTCCTAGTAGTGGGTTTAAGCCAGTTAATAGTTGGGAAAACCATATCTTTGTCATATTTTTGTCTTGAAGAGAGAGAAGCTCTAGAAAGAGGAGGAAGAAGAAGAAGAAGAAGTTCAAGTTCTTGAAGGAAGCTAGATTTTCCAAGCTTGATTATTAGATTTTGAACCGTTTGATTTGTGCTTTGAGGTTAGATTCTTGATCTACTTTTGTTGTTCCTTATGTTGATCTAATCACATTGCATGATCTAGCATGATTCAAGAGTCATGCATTGATTTAAAGTTTTGTTTTAGAGAGAGAAAGTAATGTTCTTGTGTTCTTGAAGAAAAACTTTGTTTGATCTAAAAATTTGTATCAAGTTCCATGTTTTTGTGTTTGTTTTCATGAAATCTTCAAGCATGGGTACCTAGGTCCATGTTTTTGAACTCAAATCATGAAAACTAATATTTTGAATAAGGAGTTATGATTTTAGCATTCATGTTCTTCATATTCTGCAAAGGGAAACCCAAATTTTCAAATTTCATTATTCCCTAAGTGTGGTCACTGAGACCCACTCTTGTCCAGCAACCTTTTTTTCCCCTTTATTGAATTTATTTTCCTATCAAACCTTCATAAACTCAAAATCTGTTTCAATGGGGTATTATTTGGTATGTTTAAAGTATGTGAGAATTTTGGTAGGGCCTAAGGATGTATTTTTATCATCTAAACAATTTTTCTAAGTTTTTTACTCAAAGAACCAGAAAATTAGTCATCTTTCTCTATTTTTAGAAAAATTCAGAAAAATCATCTTGAGTCCATTTTTATGTCAAAATTTTCCATTGTGTGTTAACTTTGATCTAAAATTTGTTTGAACCTAATTGAGTGAGTGAGTAGTGAAAAAAATAAAATTTTGTAACGGTCAACGAATCTGGACAAAGTTTAGTATTTTTGAAATTTCTTAAATTCTAAAATACTTATCCTACTTTTGTAAATTGGGCTTGAAACTAGACTCATTTCTCTAAAAACCCACAAAAGTCCAGGTGTTGAGGGCCATTAAAAGTATTTTTTATTTTATTTTTTTGTACACCGGTATCATGTTTAAAATATGGAAAACTTGTGAAGTTAAGCTATTTATTGTGATTCATTATCTCTAGTGCTAGATTTTGTATGTTCAACCCTTGATTTTTTTAGTAGATTGGGATGTTCAACCCTTCTTAAACCATACATAATGAACCTAATAAAAGGGAAACCTAATGGGGTGGTAACAAGTTTGCGCTCACTTGTAACAGATTGAGGATATAAATAAACTGGTTGTTTTGGAAATGGAAAGATGGTAGAACATGTTCCCTTTTGAGTTGAGTCATGCACAAGTGTGTTTTCAAACCCTAACATGGCACGTGAGGTATTCTGGCTACTTAACGCATTTGGGAGGTATAAGGGTGGTAGTGAGAGTGTCACACAGGGAGAGTATCTTTGGAAGCCTGTTCCGTTGGGCCAGATCATGATGTTACCACTCGGGTGCATAATCTCGTTGCATTGGCATCATTAGTAATTGTGCAGTAAGCGACGCACTAGTGGTTATGCCATAAGCGACGCATTTGTATTTGTTTTAACTAATAGAGAGTTAGAATTGCTTGTGAGCAGTGATAGTGGTTGGGTAGGAACGACATTTTGCTAGGAGTTGCCTAGAACTAACTTAATTGACTGTTATTCTTGAGAACTGAAACTTATTATATGCTCTGCTTGATTATTACTTCTGCTGTATATTATGATTGTGCCACTACTTTACTTGTGTATTTGGAATGGGAAAATGGACAAAGTGTGTGTGTGTGTGTTTACCAGGCTTTACAGCTCACGACTTGTTTTATGTTGACCTAGTATTCCATGCCAGATAATGAGGAATTCACCAACAAAAAGAAGACTTCATGGAAGAGCTCGGGAAAGCTGCAACAAGTCTAGGCAGATATTGGAGTTCGAGTCTCCTTGTTGCATTTATTTATTTATTTATTTTTGATAGATATTTAGGGCAACGCTATTTTTAATACATTAAATTCTGATGTATTGTTCATTATTTTTTTGATGTATAGCTTTAGAAGAACTATATATTTACTTGTTAATATATCATTAATGTCCCCAATTTTTGGGACGTCACAACTTTACTCCCTTATAGTTCAAATATAGATAGAGAATCCTCTTATGATTTTAGACTGAAGTGAAAACTGACTTTGTTAATAACAGTGGAAAAATTATCTAATTATTCTCTTTTTTTATTATCTAATACATATAATTTCCTATCTTACTTCCACATTTAACAAATTAAATCATAAATTAACTTAAACACCATAATTTATTACCATAAGATTACCTTAATCTAATTTTAATTTTTAAATTTTTAACTCAATTTCTTTTTTAATAGTAATATTTTAAATTAAACATATATATATATATAACAAATTAATATAAAATTTTAACCCAATTTATTATTTAATAACATTTTAAACTAAACTTGTACATATATACTAGGGGTGTGAGCCCATCGATGGGTGTGCTTAAAATATAAATTTTAATTTTGAATTAAAAAC
Organism: Camellia sinensis; assembly: GCF_055761805.1. Classification (NCBI taxonomy): domain Eukaryota; kingdom Viridiplantae; phylum Streptophyta; class Magnoliopsida; order Ericales; family Theaceae; genus Camellia; species Camellia sinensis. The sequence goes on from NC_138965.1 coordinate 94,849,936, forward strand.
ATATCTTTTATGTTGTTTAAGTGGTGAAAGTGTTCTTTATTAAGTTAAATCAATTTTCTTTTTGGATGAAGAAATTGGCACTTGACGCAATAAGAGAAAGTCACTTGGCAAAAAGAGACTAGTGGGTGACACACGTGATTCGTATGTAATTCAAAATAAGCAAGAATAAAAATAAATAATGGTAAGAGTATTATTAATGAAACCCAAGGTTTTGGGTGCAAACCTTTACGTTTCCAACTTTTATCAATAACTTTTTCTTTTATGCTAGGAAAAGCTACCACGTGGCATGAAGAGAAGGCTTGGACACCAAGTCTTTCCTTCACTTAATAATAGTATCTATTCTATTATTAAAAGGCAACAACTATTTTGGAGTCTTGAAGCCATTGCTACGTGACATTTTGATAGAGACTCAAGAAACCAATTATAACTAATCACTTCCACATTCCCACTTTCCTACGTTTGTATTTTGATAGAGACTCAAGCAACCAATCATAACTAATCACTTCCACATTCTCACTTTCCTACGTTAGTTTCCCACTTTTCCATGTTTGTTTCCAAACTGCTGTGCAATTCCAAATTGAAGTAAGTATCAGGGTCTGCAGATACTTGCTCTCTCGACAACTACCAAATCAACACCACAAATACAAAGTTAACAATCACCAAAAATCAACGGAATCATAAAAGCAACTAAAAAGATGAAGCGAGCGTTTGAGAATAGTCATAAGAGAGAGAGAGAGAGAGAGAGAGAGAGTACCTTCTTGCCGAAGAGAGACTAAGCGATGAAGCGAGCATGGTCCCAACGATGGTGGACTCGGTGAGATGCTTGAGAATAGTCCCAGGCTTCCATGTTCAGTTTTTGGGTTTCTATTAATTTAAATTTTATATTAATATTTTAGTGTGTGTTTTTTTTTTAATGTATATCAACTCTTTTTAACTATAATGGTTGATTTTCTTTGTGTATATTAAATTTGTTTCATTGTGACTGTTTATTTTTTTGTGTGTTTATCAAATCTCTGTGATTGTAAGTGTTCTAAGTATTTTGGGTTTATATTTTTATATTTTTGTGTAGTACTATTAATTATACATTTTATAAAAATAAAAAGTTCCATTATGTTACCAATAGTGGCGGAGCCACATGGGGTTTAGGGGGTCACGTGCCCCCCCTGAATTTTTAATTTTTATTTATTTATTTATACATGTATATAAATAAAATTTTAAACAAAAATAATATTTAGAATAAAATGTCAAGGGCATTTTTAAATTTATGAAAACAATAGTGATTGTTTTATTAAAAATGAAGTGACTATAACAAATTATATTTTTATTTATGAAAATTTTAGGAAAAAATCTCAATATAAAGGTAATATCCATTATTATTGATATGTAAATATAATTAATCTCATTATATATATGCAAAAATTTCTAAGAGTGTTAGTTGTATTTGCATGTGGGGTTCACCCTTCATATGTTGCTTTACTATTGGTTGGTGATATCATATGTCAATAATGATGTGATATCACTATTATATGAAATTTTTATTCAAATTTTGTAAGAATTTGATTTATCTTACCATTATATAATTTATTTTAAGACTTAAATATATGACTGTTTTTACATTGTCCATGATACACTAGTTACACGCAATACTTTCTTTTTGATTTTATTCGAAATTAATTATAAAATTTTATGTGAAATACTTTTGTAATAATTTATTTAAGTTTTTGTACTTAATATTATTTCAAAAATTATTATTATCTTCTTATCGTTGGTTATGGAAAAAAAAATTAAAGTTGCAATCAAGAAGTGCCCCTTCTGATTTGGTTTCCTGACTCCTCCACTGGTTATCAGGTTCCTTGAAAAATATATATATATATATATGTGTGTGGGTGATTTTCTGACCACACTGCCAAATAGGTACCCAGCTGGAGAGCACCGGCAGAATAGATTAAGCCCGAACGACCTGTAACAGAAAGAAGAGTTTTCGGCGGTGGCTCGTCCACCCGGGGGCACTTCGACGATCAAGTCAGTACTCAATATTTCTCAAAGATAACCAATAGTGCTTAACTTACTAGACAGAATATCAAAAGCATACCTTAGACCCATGGGGGTGCCTCCCTTTTATAGTCAACACAATCCTAGTCCCAATAGAAGCCTAACTCTAATGGATTTAGGATTACTGCTAATTTTGGACTCCCAGTAGAATTAGGATAAACTCTCTAAGAGTCTCATCTTTACCCAAACTGAAGTCTTCTCCCATTCTAGGACTCTTGTCCCTTATCCGCTTTATCTCGGATTTTGGTATTGCCGCAGAATACCTCGGTAGTGCCCCAAATATCTCGGTAAACATGATTTGTCCACGTAGCATCTCGACTAACAACCTCGGCCACGTGGACTACCCAAAAAATATGTCCCACAACTGCCCCTAAGTTTTATTACCTTGGCAAACTGAGGTGATGGAACCTATATTATCTCTTTCATCTAGCATGTCGGCTAAGCTTGCTTCATCATTTATTGCCGAAGTCAGAACTTGTTGGCTCAATATGACCCAGACCTATAGTTTGCTTTCATCAAGGCTTTAGAACCAACAACCAAATTCGTTCAAGTTTCTCAGCCAAAACTGTCTTTCTAGCCAAGGTATTTGTTTCATTAAATCAAGAACTTCAAGAGTTTTCTTCATGCGTATGAGCTGGCACGTACATTTTTTTAACCGTTTTTGCCACGCATCTTTCCTCTACTGAGCCGTATCTGATACGCGTCATTAAGTCGCCTTGCATCTGCGTATTTGATCAAAATCTCTTTGCTCTCTCCGTCTTTTCACTTCTGCATCTTCGTTTTTGTTTAAACTTTCTCTTTCAAATCCTCTATTGATGCTTTTGCGAAGCTGTCTGCAACCAGTTTCACTCTCTCCTCTGGTGAGGCTTTTGCTGCACTTCCTTGCTTACGGCCACCGTCTGATCCCGGTGAACTTTATTTCGGCTTCATTGCTTTACTCGTTCACGTCTTTTGATCATTTAACCTGTATCTTGATTTTCACCATGTACTGAACATGTACTGTCTTTGTACCTTGTACTTTTTTGCTACTCAAACAATTTATTCTTCAATGTCAGGCCGAAGTGCCTTCTTTCTTTATCTGAATGCATTTTTTAACTTCTTCTTTCAAGTGTTTTGAATGTTTACCCTCTTCTTAATGCCTTGTATGATTCCATACTTAGAATACAATTTGCATGTCTTCAACATACACCTTAACTGTGCAATCTCCCCAGGTTAACATACCTCGGACAAAACTTCTGACCTTGCTTATCTCGGTCTCGGTTTAACACTTGAAAACATTGTAACAAATATTTTCACAAGTGTTGCTTTTACTTCTTATGACTTCTGTCTTCCATTATCTTCCAAGTCTTGGTAACATAGTCACCTCGGCACGTGTATAGATACTTCTTTCACTCATAACCATGGATTCAACTTCAACTTGTAAATTTTCTCAAAATTTCAACAAGTGTTAAATCAATCTTTTTTCTCGGTTTAACTTCAACTTGTAAATTCTCTCAGAATTTCAACAAGTGTTAAACATCATCTCGGTTTAACTTCAACTTGTAAACTTTTCTCAAGTTTCAACAAGTGTTAAACATCATCTCGGCTTAACTTCAACTTATAAACTTTTCTCAAGTTTCAACAAGTGTTAAACATCATCTCGGTTTAACTTTAACTTGTAAATTCTCTCAGAATTTCAACAAGTGTTAAACATCATCTCGGTTTAACTTCAACTTGTAAATTCTCTCAGAATTTCAACAAGTGTTAAACATCATTTCAGTTTAACTTCAACATGTAAACTTTTCTCAAGTTTCAACAAATGTTAAACATCATCTCGGTTTAACTTCAACTTGTAAATTCTCTCAAAATTTCAACAAGTGTTAAACATCATTTCGGTTTAACTTCAACTTGCAAACTTTTCTCAAGTTTCAACAAGTGTTAAACATCATCTCGGTTTAACTTCAACTCGTAAACTTTTCTCAAGTTTCAACAAGTGTTAAACATCATCTCGGTTTAACTTCAACTTGTAAATTCTCTCAGAATTTCAACAAGTATTAAACATCATTTCGGTTTAACTTCAACTTATAAATTCTCTCAGAATTTCAACAAGTGTTAAACATAATCTCGGCTTGTGAAATTCCAACTCCCAAGCATTATTCTTCAGCCCTTTGCCCCCTAATGTGAACTTAAGTTCCACTTAGGTTCTCATTAGGCACGTGGCTTTGACCTTGATATTGTTCTATGGGCAGATGATCTGCCCCCTACATGGCTTCCGCATACTCTTTTGTGGAAAAAATTCTTTTACTTAGGCCAAGCTCTTCTCTTCTCGGACTTAATCATCTAAGCCGAGATCTTGTCTTCTGGGATCTGGGATTCCAGATCTGGAATCTGGGATCTGCTCACTTGAGCTAAGCTCTTGTCTTCTCGTGTCCAGTATTATCTCGGCTTTGCTTCGGCGAACCATTTCTCTTCTCTTGTTTGGACGCCTTTGTCCCCGGCGTGTCTTCCTCGGCTCTGGCATACTTTTCTATCCTGGCTATCAGCTCCTCCATGCTTTTCGGCAATCTCTTTGCCAGTGATTTTCGAAGTAGGCAGTCATCCTTCAAGCCATTTTTAAACGATATGACAGCCACCTCTTGGTTACATCCTGGTATTCGGTTGAATACCTCATAATACTTTTTGGCATAGGCCCTACGGCTTTCATCATCGCCGATCTTCAGGGCCATTAGGGCGTCTACCCTCAATGGCTGTCGTTTGTTTGTCACGAACCTGGCCACAAACATCTCGGCCAGGCCTTCTCAGGTTTCCATAATTCCTTTCGGCAACTTGTGAAACCAGTCAAATGCAATTTCTCCGAAGGATGAGGGGAACACCTTGCAGAGCAATGGCTCGTTTCCGATGTACAATACCATCGAGTTCAGGTACAAACCGACATGAAAGTTGGGGTCTGACTTACCGTCATAGATCTGGAATCTCGGCATGCTAAACCTCTTTGGGGCTTCGAATTTGTCCAATTCTACCGAGAACGACGTTCTTGGCTTGACCAGGGAGATTACCTCGACATCTTGTTGTTTCTTCTGTAGGTGATCTCTCAAGTCCTCCTTGGTTCGCCCAGGAGCTCGGCTATCTCCTGACTTTAATCTTTTCGGTGCACTGTTCTTAGCTTCGTTGTGAACCCTTTTTGACATTTCTCCATTAGTTGTGTTAAGGCATAACTCCTGCCCTTGAACATGCCGATGTTCTTTGGGGTCTTCTTCTTTGGTGCGGTGTGTCCTTCGAGATTCTTCGCTTCTCGACCCTCCTCGCCCGACCTCCCTTGAAGGCCGATGAGAATGTTCTTCGCTCCTGATGTGTTGGGAAACTATAGGGACTATTTTCTGCCCTCCTTTTTGGGCATTGGCCGCTGGCATCAGCGTGTCCTGTAGCGGGAACGGTGGCTGCATGGCGTTGTTTTGCATCATGAAATTGATGACTGATTACAGGTCTGCCAATTTATTTGCCATCTCTTTCACCTCTTTGTCTCTCCGCAGGCATCTATCTTTCCATACCTGGAGGTCGTCCTCATTGTAATATCCGCTTCGATCCGATTTCTTTTGTATGTCGTCCTTCTGGCCGACGTTTTTCTTTCCGTGATTCTGGTCTCGAGTCTCCTCGTTGCAACCATCTTCGTCCATGTTAGGGGCAACGTGATTACCGTTCCCAACAGGGATTTCGTCCCCAACCTTATCCTTTTGTCCGTCGCTAGCCATCTATTCTTCTTTCTTTCCCACAGACGGTGCCAAATTGTGTGGGTGATTTTCTGACCACACTACCAAACAGGTATCCAGCTGGAGAGCACCGGCAGAATAGATTAAGCCCGAACGACCTGTAACAGAAAGAAGAGTTTCTAACAGTGGCTCGTCTACCTGGGGGCACTCCGACGATCAAGTCAGTACTCAATATCTCTCAAAGATAACTAATAGTGCTTAACTCACTAGACAGAATATCAAAAGCATACCTTAGACCCATGGGGGTGCCTCCCTTTTATAGCCAACACAATCCTAATCCCAATAGAAACCTAGCTCTAATGGACTTAGGATTACTGCTAATCTTGGACTCCTAGTAGAATTAGGATAAACTCTCACCCAAACTGAAGTCTTCTCCCATTCTAGGACTCTTGTCCCTTATCCGCTTTATCTCGGATTCTGGTATTGCCGAAGAATACCTCGGTAGTGCCCCAAATATCTCGGTAAACATGATCTGTCCATGTAGCACCTCGGCTAACAACCTCGGCCACGTGGACTACCCAAAAAATATGTCCCCACAATATATATACAATACAAGTTGATTATTATTTTTCTTTCTTTGTGTATATCAAATTTGCTTCACTGTTTATTTACGTATATGTGTATCAAATCTCTTTGACAGTAATAAGAGTATTGGATTTGTAATTTTTAAATTGACTTGGGTTTGTAGTTTTTAAAAAAACTGGTTTTTTGGGTTCCTAAATTTTGTGTGTGTATTTTTTTTTTTTTCAAAGAAAGGATTCAGTGTTATTAAAAACATTGTAAAAAATAATTTACTATTTTTTTATTGTTTTTTATATTAATAGGTTTTACTATTATTTTTCTTTGTATATATCGATTTTCTTTGATTATAAGTGTTTTAAGAGCCTTGGGTTTATATATTTGAAAAAAAATTGTGTTTGTGTGGTTATAATTTATGTTTTCAAAAAATTGGTTTTTTTGTTTTCTTAATTTTATGTGTGTGTTTTTAAAAAAACAATTCAACATTCTTAAAATTTGATTTAAAAAAAAAAAACAGTTTTTTTTTTGCAGTTTTATGAATTTATTTTTTATATTAATAGTTTATTATTATTTTTATTTGTATATATCAAATCTTTTTTTATTGTAAGTGTTCCAAGAGTATGGCTTTGTATTTTGATATTTTGTGTGTACATTGTTAATTATATTTTTTATTTTCTTCATTAAAAGTTAAAAGAAAATAAACAGTTTTATTATGTTATTAGGTTCCTTGGGGAAAAAAATAAACTATTATTTTTCTTAGTTTATATCAAATCTATTTTACTGTAACTGTTATTTTTCTTTATGTAAATCAAATCTTTTTACTATAAGTATTCTTTTTTTCTTTTTTTTTTGGCTACTATAAGTATTCTAAGAGTATTAGGTTTGAAATTTTTTTAAAAGAATATTTGTTTATTATTATTTTTGTGCATGTGTTTTTTTTTAAAAAATAATTTGGTATTCTTAATATCAAATATTATATTAGACATAGTTATACTGTTATACATATGATTCATATGTGTAGTATCAGGAAAAAAAAATTGAATTTCATATTATAACTCCAAACAAGTTTGCACAAGCATTGCGTGTGCCCGGCCGCTAGTATAGATAAAGATTTTAATATTGTAATATGTATGTTGTCCAAGTGGGAAGAATGTTTTTAATGAAACCAAAGTTCTTGGATTCAAACCTTTCCCACTTTTATCTATAACTTTTTATTTTATGCCACAAAAAAATGCCACGTGGCATGAGGAGAAGGTTTGGACACCAAGTATAGCCTTTACTTAATAATAGTACTAGCAGGTGACATACGCGATGTGTGTGCAATTCAGATAAATAAGAATAAAACAAATAATAAAGAAATTAATATCACAATATGTAAATTACTTAAATGGTCAAGATCTTGGGTCTAAATCTTGTTTTCGTTGTTGTATAATAATTTTTTACTTTAGTATATAAAAATCTGCCACATGGCATGAGGAGAAGGTTTAGAGGTTTTGGACACCAAGTCCACTGTTCACATATATAATAGTATAGAAGAAGATAATAGATAGATAGATAGATAGATAGATAGATAAGCATTTTTTCCTTTTTGGATGGAGAAATTGACACTAGGTGCAAGGAGAGAAGGCAACTTGACAAAACGAGAGAAGGAAGTTCATGAATACCAAGTGAGTTGTTCACTTTTGAAAATAGTATAGATAAAGATATATTTAACAAATTAAGTCATAAATTAACTTGAACACCGTAATTTACAACTATCAAATTACTTTATTCTAACTTTTAATTTTTAACCTAATTTCTCATTTAATAACATTTTAAATTAAATTAAAGGGTAAATTACACTAACACCCCTTTTATTTATTTGAAATCAGACAAACATCCTTTTTATTTTTTGAAATATCACTGCACTTCCTTACATTATACAATTAAGTAACAATATGATCCAACCGTTAACATTTGAAATGTCAACTTTGCCCCTCATGTCTCTCTTTCCCTTGCCATCTCTCTCTGCCCTCTAACAAATATATATATATATATATATATGATGCCTTTCAATTTTAGGAGATCAAAATCAATTTGATGGAACTCCAAATTTCAAGTCATGTGCAAGGCATCAAAGTAGTGCATTTTATGAAAAGAACCAAATATATTTTCAGTATGAAAATATGGCATATGATAATGAACAGTTTGGAAGCTTTTGTCACAACTTCATGACAGTCCCTTATTTACTCATGAAATCAAAAAAGTAGAATGGAATGCTCAGTAAATTACCTAAATCGATCACTTGCACCTTCTTCCCTCACCAAAGCTCACTTTTAACCACCGTAAATTAAATTGAAAAACCACCAACAATCCACCGTATACCACCCTTGTAGCACTGTCCACCACCGCAACCGGTTATTCCCCCATCATCCACCATAGTCACCATGCAAAAGCACTTGAAACTTCAATGAAGCCTCCATCGTAGAACACCCAGAACATCCACCACTTCGTCATCCTTCTCCAATCATACTCGATCAAACATTGTGTGTGTATATATAACCTAGTTGGTATGCTACATATAAATTGTTGAAAATGGTGTTGATTTGTGATTTGATGTTCCAATTTCTTGTGAAAAATTGTGAATTTGAGTTTGGTGTTGAATTGTAAATTGTGAATAAAATGGATGGAATTATAGAAATATCAAACAAGGATGGTTGTTTTGGTAATGTTATAATTGATTATCAGGGATGAGAGTGGTACAATTTGGCATGTTATTGGCTCGCAACATCACAATAGTGGAGTTGTAGTTGATGCTTTAGAGTAAGAGAGAAAACCACCTCTTTCACTAGCACCACCATATTGAGGATAGAGAGAGATGAACAAAATAGAGCTATGGGGGCTTCAGGTGGTTATACAAGAATGAAGAGTGGAGCCAAGAGTAGAGAGCTTGTGGTTTGGAATGTTTCTAATCTATTGTATGAAAATAGAAGAAGACCAGATAAAGAAGAGAGAGAGAGAGAGAGAGAGAGAGGGGTTCTAAAAATGAAGTAGAAAAGCAGGGGTATTATAGTAAAATTACGATTGCACTAGATGGAGTTATCTGACAGGGAAGGGTAGTGTAATTTCAAACATTAGAGGGGTTGATAGTGTTATTTCAGAGTTATATAGGGGGTGCTAGTGTAATTTAGCCTAAATTAAATTAAATTGTTGATAGAAGCGGACATTTAAGTTAGGGTTAGGGTTTGGTTAGTAATAAGATTTAATTTGGATAAGAAGATAAAAAATGAAGGTATTTTTGACATTTAATCCAATTTTTTACTTTAACATGAGATTTTTGCATTGGCCATTCTCAATTTGCGAAAGTGTGGCACACCTTTCATTACTTTTAATAAAAATACCGATGATATAACTTTAGTCCAAAACCATAAGGGGTTTTTTAGATATATTTGATCCATATGGGAATAAAGTGTTCCAAGATGAAACCACAAGAGAGTAAACTGAATTTTGCCTTAAAAAAATTCATTAACTTTAGGTGCCCAACCAAACTTTTGAAGTGTAAATAGAGCCTCCAAAAAAATAAAAAATAAAAAATTATGACACAAGAACGATAATGCCCTTATCTCTTTGTCTCTGTTGCAAACCCCCAATCATTTTTTTCGCCTTTTGTTACCACACAACCACTTTCTCCGCCTTCCTTCGCCACTTGACTACTTCCCCATATACTCCTAACACTCATCCACCCATCTTCTATCCATGCATGTCATTTCCCCATCCATTCTTGTTACTTTTGCCATTTTCCTACCAATTTTTGTCACCCTTCACCCAACCCCATCATATCCCTAGCCATTAAAACCACCCAAACCCCTCTATCACCTCTTTGTTACCACTTTGTGGCCTCTTTATTCGTTATTGATAAAATAGTCAAGTGAAAGTTCAATTTATGCAGGGTGTAATTTTAAACTGTTCATTTTGCAGTAACAAAGTGCATATGTATGAGGTTATGATGAAGATGAGTTTTTGGGTTCGGTAGGGATAATCTAGGGGTAGCCAGGTTGGATAATAAGTAGTAGAGGGTGACCAGAATATGTAAGGGAGGCAGAGAAAGGGTTGGAATGGTGACATAAGGTGGATAAAGTAGCGAAGGAGAAAGAAGGAAAGAGTTTAGGAGTGTTTGTAAACAAGAAAAAGAGATAATAACATTTTTCTTCTAATGTCTTGACATTGTAATTTGTAATTATTATTATTTTTTTTAGAGTGTTCGTACTATAGTGGTGTAATTTTAAAAATTTTACCACCGTAATTAGAGATTCTGTAACGCCCTCAAAATAATAACATTAAACCCATCAGATAAGACACGCATCTACATATAAACTAACCTCATTCCTTTCATTCATTAGAATTCCAAGACATAAGTATTACATGTTAACCTCATAACAAAATGCCCTACGGGCTTACAGCTTTCCAAGTTAACACTTGGTTACAACAAAGAGTTCTAACTCGTTACACATTAAGCCCTTGGCTTGAAATTACATATAATACATCAAAAGTAAAACGACAAAACTATGCCCGCCACTAGCCTCCCAGCTATGTCCTTGGAGGTGGCATGCTTCCTGTACCTGAAAATGATATTCCCATATAGGGTGAGCCACAGCCCAGTAGAAATACACTAAACCAACCATGGACAATGACTAAAACATTAGCAATTGATAGTTGGTCAACACTGATACAATCACATAAATTACATATTTATGTCAACGACTTACAAGTCCCAATTACTCTTCATTTTCCCTTTTTCAACAGATAAGCATGCTAGCTCTATCATCATTTCCACAGATATGTATAAAAACTATATCTCACATTCAGATAAGCATAAAAGCTATATCCACAATCTCAACAGATATGTATATCAACAATATCCACAGATAAGCATACAAGCTGTATCCACACTCTACAACAGATATGTATATCAACAATATCCACAGATAAGCATACAAGCTGTATCCACACTTCACTTCACAAAGATAAGCATATGAGCTCTATCTTCACTTCTCTAGACAAGCATATGAGCTCTGTCTACGGAGTACATCCCCTATCTCCTCCAAATACCTATCCGGTTTAGAGGTACATCCCCTATCTTCCCCTAAACCGCGGAGTACATCCCCTATCTCCTCCTCTACACATAACGTATATAAACACATTGGTTCTATATACAATCACACAATACAAACAATTAATGTATTCTAGCAACTGTCAAGTTCCATAACACATTCCATTGATTAGTTTCAGTTTGCCTAATCAACATACATTGTCTACAACAATCACGACTATCCTCCACCGATAGCCCAAAGCAGTTATTTCTAAAACAGAAAATAAATGCACAAATGGATATTCAATCAACATTTCATTTCCTCATTTCTCACCAATTAATTATCCCAATTAATTAAACAATGTAATTAGGCCATTTTCCATAATTACTATTTCAACCCTTAGGTCCCATTTTCATCAATGATTCAACAATCATTCCATTTTTCTATGCCAAACATGCATCTAGGTTTATTATGAATGAAACCCCAACTTTTGGATAATTGCACAAAAGCCCCAAACTTTCACAAAATTACCAAACCAAGCCCAACATCTCAAAATACCAAAATTTAAAGACAAAACCCATAGAGAGGAGTAGGATATCCCTACCTCAAATTCGGAGTCCCAAAGGAGAAGACGACAAAACCCAACGTGCTCCAAAACCCGAGATTTTCAGATTAAAAAGAAGCCCTCGACGATCAACAACCTTTTTGTAAAGGCCAAAGGTGAGTAAATCACTCCTACTAGATCAAAACCTAGAGAGAAGGTAGTATCTAGAGTGAGAGGCTCAACAATGGTGATTTTGGAAAAGTAAGAGAGAGAAGAGAAAGCAAAAAGTGATTTGAAAAGTCACAATTTCGGGACTTAAACCCAGTCTTCCGCTCGAGCGTAAAACACCCCGCTCGAGCGTCCACTCACAGACTTCCGCTCGAGCGGCCAACCTTACGCTCGAGCGCAGAATGCACTCGCCCAGCACTTTTGCAGAACCAGGACTCCGCTCGAGCTCCCAACCCTACGCTCGAGCTCACAACACTGCACAACAAGATACTGGATGGACGTAATCTACGCTCGAGCGCCAACACCTCCGCTCGAGCGTACAGGCCAAAAATCTGGGCAACTAGTTTTGGTTTCTAAACTCAACCAACCTGTAACAAACCCGCTCAACACATCCTATAACTCAAATACAACGTAAGAAAGGATGTAAACAAGATAATGAACAACTACCAACATCCACGGACACATGTCCGGATCACTATACAACAAGGGTAAATCCGGGATCGCTATAACCTCCCCCCCTTAAAGAATTTCGTCCCCGAAATTAAACACAAGTTTTCAAAAACAAGTTTTCCTCCATTTTAAACAATGTTATATTTTAACATTCAACAATTCGACCCATTACCGGTCATCCCATCCCTTTAACAAGAGACATATCACAATATGTAAACAACATATGTACTTTCAACATGCATCAACATTATGCACTATCCTCCCAATTTCAACAATATATTCAACAGATATAATGTTACATTCAACTTCCATATGAGGCAAGTTCCAAAACATACTTTCAATAAACCAAACATTCTCAATGTTTCACAACTTAAGACATATATAAAAGCTCTTAAGTTCAACAAAATGTAAAATTCAAATACAAGATTACATATCAATAAACAAGTCCGGATATTTCTCACGGACTTCCAACTCACGTTCCCAAGTGGCTTCCTCCACTCCGTGATGTTTCCACAAGACTTTCACCAAAGGAATGGTCTTGCCACGCAGGACCTGATCCCGCCTATCCAAGACCCGAACCGGTCTCTCCTCATACGAGGCATCCTCATCTACCTCTAAATCGCTCCAATCCAGCACATGTGATGGATCTGGCTCATACTTCCGAAGCATACTCACATGAAACACGTCATGCACTCCGGACAACTGCGGTGGTAAGGCTAATCGATAAGCAACCTCACCAATCCTCTCAAGGATCTCAAAAGGACCAATAAACCGAGGGGATAACTTCCCACTCTTCCCAAACCTCATCAGGCCTCGTCTAGGTGATATCTTCAGAAAGACATGATCACCTACCTCAAACGCCAAAGGCCTCCTCCTACGGTCAGCATAAGATTTCTGCCGACTCTGGGCTGTAACAAGCCTCCTACGGATAAGCTCAACTTTCTCCGTCGTCTCCCTAACCAACTCCGGACCCCACAAAGGTGCATCACCCACCTCGGCCCAACAAACTGGAGACCTACACGGTCGGCCATACAAGGCCTCAAACGGTGCCAAACCGATGCTAGACTGAAAACTGTTGTTGTAGGCAAACTCTACCAAGGGTAAGTGCCTCTCCCACGTCCCACTGAAGTCCAGGACACAACCCCGAAGCATATCCTCGAGGATCTGAATAGTACGCTCGGACTGCCCGTCAGTCTGAGGATGATAAGCCGTACTAAAGGTCAACTTAGTGCCCAAGGCACTCTGCAAACTCTGCCACAACCTAGCAGTAAAACGAGGATCTCTATCTGAGACAATCGTCACTGGGACCCCGTGCAATCTCACTACGTCCCGAATATACAAATCGGCAAGATGATCTACCGAATCTCTCACGCGCATAGGAATAAAGTGCGCCGACTTAGTCAACCGGTCTACAACCACCCAAATAGCATCACTACCCCGTTGAGTCCTCGGAAGACCTACAACGAAGTCCATAGTGACATGCTCCCACTTCCACTCGGCAATAGGCAAGGGTTGCAACAAACCCGCTGGCCTCTGATGCTCGGCCTTCACTTGCTGGCAAGTAAGGCACTTCGATACGAAAACAGCCACATCTCTTTTCATACCCCGCCACCAAAACTGGCGACCCAAATCCTGATACATCTTAGTACCTCCCGGATGCACCGCAAGGCGCGAATGGTGAAACTCTCGGAGTACTTCCTCACGGCAAGCCTCCGGTACAAACAAACGGTCTCGGTATCTCACACTCAGGTCGGGATACACCGTCAAACCCTTCTCAACTTTCCCACTGGAGATCTTCTCTCGGAGGGATTCTACCTCAAGGTCACCCCTCTGTGCCTCTAACACTCTAATCATAAGTGTAGGCTGCGCAACAACAGAAAACAAGGCCGCAGCCTCGACAGATTCGCCCAGTAGCAAATCAAACTCGCCAAGTGCTCCCAACATCACCCATTCCCGGATGGCTATACAAGCTACATCACTAATGGTCTTCCTACTAAGGGCATCGGCCACAACATTGGCCTTTCCCGGATGATAATGCAACTCAAAATCATAATCCTCGATGAACTCCATCCACCTCCTCTGCCTCAGATTCAAGTCTCTCTGTGTAAACAGATACTTCAAACTCTTATGATCCGAGAATACCTCGAACCTCTCACCATAAAGGTAGTGCCTCCAGATTTTCAAGGCAAAGATTACAGCTGCTAACTCTAGGTCATGTGTGGGGTAATTCTTCTCGTGTATTTTCAACTGACGTGAGCCATAAGCTACCACTTTCCCCTCTTGCATCAACACACAACCCAAACCCTCTCGTGAGGCATCACAATAAACCGCATAATCCAACCCTCTCTCCGGAATAATCAACACCGGAGCGGTGGTCAATCTAATTTTCAGCTCTTGGAACGACTTTTCACAAGTCTCACTCCACACAAACTTGACTCCCTTCCGAGTCAGTCTAGTCAACGGTGACGCTAACCTGGAGAAATCTTTCACAAACCGACGGTAATACCCAGCCAATCCCAGAAAACTGCGGATCTCAAACACGCTCTTAGGCTGTGCCCAATCTTGCACTGCCTCAACCTTGGATGTATCAACAGACACCCCTTCCCCGGATACCACATGGCCTAAGAACTTGACTTCCCCCAGCCAGAACTCACACTTCCCAAACTTGGCATACAGCCTATGGGCTCTAAGTAACTCAAGCACCACTCTCAAGTGTTCCTCGTGCTCCTCCTTAGATGACGAATAGATAAGGATATCGTCCACAAAAACAACCACAAAGCGGTCTAAGAACTCCCGGAAAATCCGGTTCATCAAGTCCATAAAGACTGCCGGTGCATTGGTAAGCCCAAATGGCATCACCAGAAACTCATAATGGCCATACCGCGTACGGAATGCCGTCTTCGGAATATCTTCCTCCCTGACCCTCAACTGATGGTAACCCGATCTCAAGTCTATCTTAGAGAAACAACGGGAACCCTTCAACTGGTCAAACAAATCATCTATACGGGGCATAGGATACTTATTCTTAACCGTAGCCCGATTCAACTTCCGGTAGTCAATACACAATCTCAAGGCACCATCTTTCTTTTTAACAAAGAGGGCCGGTGCTCCCCACGGTGAAACACTAGGGCGAACAAAGCCCTTATCTAGCAATTCCTGGAGCTGAACTTTCAACTCAACCAACTCTGCTGGAGCAAAACGGTAAGGTGCCATAGAAATCGGCGCCGTACCAGGCACTAAATCAATAGAGAACTCTATCTCTCGGTGAGGTGGCAAACTAACAAGATCTTCGGGAAAGACATCCGAATACTCACAAACCACCCTCGGCAATACATGCTGGGTCTCACCACTCTCACCACTCTCAAAGCTAGCAAGTAGACTACTAAGCTCACTTCGCCCTCGCGAATCATACCCCGGTGGCAAAATACTACCAACCCGGTCTCCCAAGAAATGGAACCACTCCCCGCTCAAGGTACACAATGTAACCCTCTGGCGGTAGCAATCAATAACAGCCCGGTATGACGATAACCAGTCCATACCCAAAATAACATCAAAACCCTTCATGGGCATGACAACAAACGGAAAAGGAAGCCTATAGTCGGCGACCTCTATATCACATCCTCTAACACCCTGTTTCAGAATCAACTCACCACCCAAAGGTGATACCACACAAATAGGAGATGCTAACTGTGCTAACTCCAATTCCAAAACAGATGCAAATGCAGCAGATACAAAAGAATGAGATGCACCCGTGTCTATCAACACATTAGCAACTGAGTTGCAAAACAGAAAAGTACCTCTCACTACTGATGGAGCCGGTACTAAATCCTGCGCGGTAACAGCATACACGCGCCCCGTAGGCCCCTGGTCTACCTGCTCACCTCTCGGAGCAAAAGACTGCTGCACAGACTGGGATGACGAAGCTCCCGGATTGGCCCTCGAGGCCTGCACAGACTGAGCTGGCTGAAAACCCTGCGTCTGCCTAGAACCAGACGCTCCCGAAGTGGCACTCAACTGTGGGCAAAACCTCTTCATGTGCCCAGGTTGTCCACACTGATAACAAGTCAAGAGCTGCCCCCTGCCCAAACTCTGACTCGGCGGTCTAGCTGAAGAAGAAGCAGCTTTCTGACTCCCACCCTTCTGCGGGCAAACCGAAACCTTGTGACCCAGCTGGCCACACTTGTAACAAGTGAATTCTCCCTGACTGCCTCTCCCCGAGCCTACACTAGGCACTGGAAAGGTCGATCTAGAGACTGCACCCTGAGACTGCTGAGGGTTATAACCCCTCTGCCTCCTGCCATCACTCTGACTATCCTGGCTCCTCTTGGAGCCTCTCTGACCCTCATCCTCCTCCTGTATCATAAGCTCCATATGAGCTGCAGCATCCACTAGGTGTCTATACTCTCGAATGTAAGACCCACCAATTCTCAACTTGAGGCCCCGCCTCAACTTCCGCTCAAACTCATAACAACGGCGTTCCTCAGACGCCACCAGTTCAGGTGCAAACCTGGACAGACTGGTAAAAGTAGCCTCAAACTCGGCCACTGACAAGCCCTGCTGATTAAGCCGGCTAAACTGATCCCTCAGCTTCTCCCTAGCTGCTGCTGATAAAAACCTCTCCTGAAAAGCATTCACAAACGCCTCCCAAGTACCACCAACACGAGCTTTCTCGTATTTCCACCATTGACCCGCATCTCCCTTCAGTTGGAAGGATGCCAAGGTCACTTTCAGTGCTCCGTCTTCGATGCCAAGCATCTCAAACGTCTTCGTTGTCTGTTCGAGCCATTCATCTGCCTTAAGCGGCTCTTTAGGATCCCCAATAAACTCGTCCGGATTACACCGGAAGAACTCCCTCTTCAAGAAGGAAGGCCCTGTCTCAGCTGCCTGATTCCCAGCTCTAAGAATACCTAAAGCTCCTGCTATCTCTCTGGCCAAGGCACCCATAGCCTGCTGACCTACTGGCTCAGCCACATTGGCCTGCCCAACTCCCTCCTGCACTGCCGGAATCTCACCCTGTAACGGTACTTCCTGCCTCGCAGGTCTACCACGCCTAGCACCTCTTCCTCGTCCTGACATCCTAATAAAGGCAACACAGAACGTTAGCACATTCATAAATGTGCCGAAACTAAACACTCACGTCCTAATGCATGGACAAGTGTAATTCACTCCACATAAGCACATAAACACATAAGCACTTACGAACTTCATTTCCGGATAATAATAGTCCCGAGACGTTACTAGAGTTCCGGTTAGAAACAGCGTTGATCAAGTGCTTTTCCAACAAGACTCCCAGAAACTCAAGGATCCAATCAATATCCCAGAAATTAAATCCCATACCCACATAGTCACATAAGCATGTTAGCATTTAAGCACATAGCATATGATATTACATCTAAGTCTCTACCAAGCGAGACAAACCCATTGTGATACTAAATCACTTCCCACGTACCCAAAGTATTCGAACCCGGTACGCTCTGATACCAAGTTGTAACGCCCTCAAAATAATAACATTAAACCCATCAGATAAGACACGCATCTACATATAAACTAACCTCATTCCTTTCATTCATTAGAATTCCAAGACATAAGTATTACATGTTAACCTCATAACAAAATGCCCTACGGGCTTACAGCTTTCCAAGTTAACACTTGGTTACAACAAAGAGTTCTAACTCGTTACACATTAAGCCCTTGGCTTGAAATTACATATAATACATCAAAAGTAAAACGACAAAACTATGCCCGCCACTAGCCTCCCAGCTATGTCCTTGGAGGTGGCATGCTTCCTGTACCTGAAAATGATATTCCCATATAGGGTGAGCCACAGCCCAGTAGAAATACACTAAACCAACCATGGACAATGACTAAAACATTAGCAATTGATAGTTGGTCAACACTGATACAATCACATAAATTACATATTTATGTCAACGACTTACAAGTCCCAATTACTCTTCATTTTCCCTTTTTCAACAGATAAGCATGCTAGCTCTATCATCATTTCCACAGATATGTATAAAAACTATATCTCACATTCAGATAAGCATAAAAGCTATATCCACAATCTCAACAGATATGTATATCAACAATATCCACAGATAAGCATACAAGCTGTATCCACACTCTACAACAGATATGTATATCAACAATATCCACAGATAAGCATACAAGCTGTATCCACACTTCACTTCACAAAGATAAGCATATGAGCTCTATCTTCACTTCTCTAGACAAGCATATGAGCTCTGTCTACGGAGTACATCCCCTATCTCCTCCAAATACCTATCCGGTTTAGAGGTACATCCCCTATCTTCCCCTAAACCGCGGAGTACATCCCCTATCTCCTCCTCTACACATAACGTATATAAACACATTGGTTCTATATACAATCACACAATACAAACAATTAATGTATTCTAGCAACTGTCAAGTTCCATAACACATTCCATTGATTAGTTTCAGTTTGCCTAATCAACATACATTGTCTACAACAATCACGACTATCCTCCACCGATAGCCCAAAGCAGTTATTTCTAAAACAGAAAATAAATGCACAAATGGATATTCAATCAACATTTCATTTCCTCATTTCTCACCAATTAATTATCCCAATTAATTAAACAATGTAATTAGGCCATTTTCCATAATTACTATTTCAACCCTTAGGTCCCATTTTCATCAATGATTCAACAATCATTCCATTTTTCTATGCCAAACATGCATCTAGGTTTATTATGAATGAAACCCCAACTTTTGGATAATTGCACAAAAGCCCCAAACTTTCACAAAATTACCAAACCAAGCCCAACATCTCAAAATACCAAAATTTAAAGACAAAACCCATAGAGAGGAGTAGGATATCCCTACCTCAAATTCGGAGTCCCAAAGGAGAAGACGACAAAACCCAACGTGCTCCAAAACCCGAGATTTTCAGATTAAAAAGAAGCCCTCGACGATCAACAACCTTTTTGTAAAGGCCAAAGGTGAGTAAATCACTCCTACTAGATCAAAACCTAGAGAGAAGGTAGTATCTAGAGTGAGAGGCTCAACAATGGTGATTTTGGAAAAGTAAGAGAGAGAAGAGAAAGCAAAAAGTGATTTGAAAAGTCACAATTTCGGGACTTAAACCCAGTCTTCCGCTCGAGCGTAAAACACCCCGCTCGAGCGTCCACTCACAGACTTCCGCTCGAGCGGCCAACCTTACGCTCGAGCGCAGAATGCACTCGCCCAGCACTTTTGCAGAACCAGGACTCCGCTCGAGCTCCCAACCCTACGCTCGAGCTCACAACACTGCACAACAAGATACTGGATGGACGTAATCTACGCTCGAGCGCCAACACCTCCGCTCGAGCGTACAGGCCAAAAATCTGGGCAACTAGTTTTGGTTTCTAAACTCAACCAACCTGTAACAAACCCGCTCAACACATCCTATAACTCAAATACAACGTAAGAAAGGATGTAAACAAGATAATGAACAACTACCAACATCCACGGACACATGTCCGGATCACTATACAACAAGGGTAAATCCGGGATCGCTATAGATTCACCACCGCTATGTAGTTTGGCCTTCTAATTTAAGTTTCACTAGGATTGTTTACAAAGTACAGAGACACAGGTTGTTTTGGGTATGCTTTTAAAAGTTAATATTTTTGTTTATTACAAAGGCCCTATTTGGTAAAGTTTTTTATAAGTTAAAATTTGATAATTAAAAAGTAGAAACTAAAAGCTCTCATTTTTTAACTTTTAAATAATCAATTTTTTCAATTTATTTAAGTTATTTCTACTTAATAAACTATAAGTAAAAGCTGTAAGCTATAGGCCCCATTTGGTAGAACCGTGGGAAAGTGATTGTAGATTATAGCTTACAGCTGTGAACATAAGTTGGTAACCTGTTTGGTGTAGCTGTGGGATTATGGATTTAAGTAGTAGAGTAGTATTTGGTAAATAAGCTATAAAATAGCTTTTTGTTGTATAATTGTCATTTTTTCCCTTATGAACATAAAAATTGTAATTTTGTCATTTTCTTCACTTTAAATTTTGAAAAAGTTATTTCATTAATGGAAGTTGATATAATTAGTACCTAATTTGGTACATTTTTCCATTACCTCAATTTTTTTTTAAAATTTTAATATTGAGTTCACAAGGGAACAAGAAAATGTCATTGCAATAAAAATACAATAAATTACTATTAAAGCAATAAAAATAAAACTTCCTAGATATTTAAAGAATTCCTAATTTTGCCTACAAATTGATATACAAATATTATGTCTCCTCATTTCCATCTCATTGTCATCACTTGCAACATGATTTCCATGGCGTGCTTGTTGAGACGAAGATTCTTCCTCTTCATTAGGCACATAATTCGTGAATCTATCATAAGAGTCAAATGCAATATTGCGAAACTCACTTCGTCGGATGAAATTATGAATTGCCATTGTTGCACAAACAAGTTTGACTTGGGTAGGCCACTTGTAGTTTGGTGGGACATCCTTTATCATCGGCCATCTTGCTTTCCAAACCCCAAATGTTCTTTCTATTACACTTCTAAGTGATGAATGTGCTTGGTTGAATTTTTCTTGTGCACTTTAGGAGGGGTTGACCATGTTCAAATTGAGCTAGATGGTATCTCTCTCCTTTGGAAGGTGCAAGATATCCTTTCATGTTTGGATACCCAACATCCACCAAGTAAAATTCATCTATTTTAAAATTCCAAAAGGAAATTAAAGTAAGGAATCATATATGTAAAAATAAATATGAAGATGTGAGTGTGGTGCATCTAATGTAGCAATCAAATATAAAATAGTTATCTCCTTCTGGTTTTGGAAAATTATAACTAAGATTCCTAATTGTATCTAAGAAGATCCGAGTATCGTGTGCACTTTCTTTCTATCCTGGCAAGCAAAATGTGAAACACATATCGAAGTCACATGTGGCCATTATGTTATGAGTCGCATACCTCTTTCTACCTATTAAACGAGGTTGCTTATCTGGAGATATGTATGCTTTGATATGTGTTTCGTCAATTGCTCCAATACAATCCTATTACAAAATTTAGAATAAAAATATATTTATTCATTATTAGAAATATCCTAACAACATTAATTATACATAACACCCAAGTTCCACTTGTAGTTAATTATTACCTTGAAATGAGGATAGTATTTGCAGTTGCTTCTAATATATGAATGCACACCATTTCTCAGTTGAGGCCTTACCCAATCAATAGACATCATTATAACAGCTTTTAACACCAGCTTGAAGTATTTTGAAATTGTCTCTCAGGAATGTTGAAATCTTTCTTGGACATTTCTGTTTCGAATGTCACCGCCAACAATATACAAAAATATTGCAACCTGCTCCTGAATTGAGACTTTTCATCTAGTTTGAAGGCCATAGGTATTCTGTAACAAATCACACAATTGATAAAATACCTTTCTTTCCATTCGAAAATTTCAAATATTCTTGTTAGATTCCCTTCTTGTAATTCTACCATCCATTTCCATCCTGTTAGAGAAGATGTCCAACATAGTTCTTTTATCAAATAATTTGTCGCATATGTTGCTGCAACTGTTGCCGCCGTTGCTAAGAGCATGTTATTATTTTGTCGGGTTTGCGATGTGCTGCCTTCATCTTCAGTATCTTCATCATCATGATCATCATTCCATTCATCGTCACCACTGTTACTCATCTCCAAAATACCTACCCATTTAAAGGCTTCTTATTTACTATTACAATAATGAAATGAACACACAATAGTACAACTATATTTGAAGCAAGAGAGATGAAAAATTGGTGAACCATATGTTGAGCTTGTATATTATGCATACTAATTTTATTTATATTTTAGTTTTGTTTATGAATGTATTGTAGTTTTGTTTATGAATGTATTGTAGTTGTACACTAATTTTGTTTATGAATGTATTTGATTTATATTCATTGGTTCCATAGATTTTTTTTTTTTTTTAATAACATATAAATTAGAACCAACAACAACAACATGCAGCTGATTACACCAATCTAAGCCTGAATTTGGAACTGTTTAGTCAGATTTAATAAGTATCTTATTAACTTTTGTTATTTAAGGAACAGTAATTATGGAAAAAGAAGTGATATACAAAATTGTCATAGGTGTATTGCCAATACCATAGATTCCAAACTCTATAACTAAATAAGATATCTTCACACATAATTGGTCACCAAATTACATCTGGGCAACAAACCAATACTTGAAAAATATGAAAAATTACAAACATAACTCAGAGCTTAAAAATGCCAAAGCACATTGAAATACATAACTAATGCACTATTAGAATGCAGAGAAACTAATAAAAATTTAAAGGAAAAAGATTATACCTTGAACTTCAAAATTTGAACTAACTTGTGAAGCCAATGCTCCACATATGAACACAACGAACCTAAGCTGTGGGAGAGTCGGAGCTGTAAAAGAGAGAACTTGAGCTTTGGGAACTTTGGGCTTGGCACCAATTCGAAGATGAC
Source organism: Camellia sinensis (assembly GCF_055761805.1). Lineage (NCBI taxonomy): Eukaryota > Viridiplantae > Streptophyta > Magnoliopsida > Ericales > Theaceae > Camellia > Camellia sinensis. The sequence goes on from NC_138965.1 coordinate 94,873,044, forward strand.
TTATTCACAAGTGTATCTTGAACAAATGATACCAAAAAAGAGATGAAACACCTATACATATAAATATACTTAAAGCCACTGTAGACGTCCCCGAACGCCCCGAGAGGGAAATCTCGTTTTGTTCATATGAGCTCGCTACCGTTCGTACTCAAATTGTCATGGTTCTTAATCTGATCTCACAATGTGCGATGTGAGATTTGATAAATCACCAAAGAGTCCAAATCTGGCAAATCGTTTTTGAAAACAGATTTTTTTTGAAAGAAGTGTCAAACATGGACTGCTTTGCCAGATACAGAGTCGCCACCTAAATATTTTATTTTGGGGAATTTAGGAAACCCTGACTCGTGCTAAGGCCACGTGTCCGTCATCACCAAAGTTGCCTCGGCTCGGGAACTTGGGTACGATTGGGGAAGGTCACTTCGTGAGCATCCCCGCTCACCCGATCAAAGATCGGCCTCTAATAACCATGATATCGAGTTTTGAAAACATTATGTGCTCTTATTCCGGTTATTAGCCTAGATTTACTACGTGATGCGCACAGCACACAAGTATAGACTGGATTGCCTGAATTAGAACAACACATCTCATGTTTGTTTATTTTGAAAATGGTTTGATGGTGCTACCCGCAAGTAGGCTAAGACGTGGATTTGCCACCCTCGGGTGGGCTTAGAAATCGTGATGGTTTGCCACTCTCAAGTGGGCTTAAAACTCACAGTCAATGCATTATTCCAATTTAGATAATCCAACCTTCACCCACAGGCATTCAGGAAGATATATCACATAAGCAGTTAGCCTCATGGTAAACATGCTATCATGGTAGTCACTCACACGCATGCAAGGATGCTAAAGCATAAACACTTACCGAGTACTCCGAGCCAAAACAGAAACTAGTTAGTAATCAATGCATGATCCTAGTTCATGTTAAGATGGCTAATGCAACACATGCAAAATGCAACTAGAAATAGGTTCGACTATCCTAAGAATGGCATATGAGATGCTACAGCTAAGACGTGTTCAACTTGGAATTGGAATACAATGTAGTTAGTATGATGCGCCGAGCCCGGTGCATGCAATACAGATGAATAATGCAAACATGCAAGCATAAGTATGCTAATTGAAACATGCCCTAATCTAACCATCATAAGCTGGTAAATAAAAGGGAGAAAGACGTGGGGTTGGAAGACATACATCACACACATGCACACTTATTATAATGGTGCCCTCGCTCGGAGGGTCTGAATAAATAATACAGTCCGAATAAATAATTAATTGCTCTAGCTAATTAAATATTACAAAACCCTAATTAATTAACAAATTAACTAGGAAAACGAATAAACTAGCATGCAAGCTATAAAATGGATTGCCTCAGCTCTTGTTCCGAATGACAAAAGATGCATGCATACTCTGGTCGCCTTGTCGGGAAATTCCATCGCGACGCCTCATCTCGTCTCGCCTCGCCTTTGTTTGCAATTGATCTCAGAAACTTGCACAAAGCTCCAGAAGGCTGAAACTCCACCTTAGGAAGGCCACCGACCAGTTATTAGCATGGGAGACCACCTGCCGACCACCCTTTGTGGTGGAGACCAAAGAGGGTGGTCGGCCTGCCAGAAAATCTGGTCGGCCGACCAGTTTCCACCTCTGGTTTCTGGTTTTTCTGCAACAAAGGCAAGAGAGAGAAAAGGCAATGTATTTTTAACAAATGTGTGCATGACCACTCTCCCCGTCCTTGCACAAGCTTAAAGGAGTGTAGTCCTCGATCCTCGTGCCACCAATCACGCATCTCGATGCATGATGGCCGAGAAGTCGAATTGCACGACTCAATGTGAAATGAATGCACATATAAACACAACAAGGCCTAAACTCCATCATGGGTAATCCGGAGTGTCGGCGACCGAAAATTGAGACACGTTTCGTCACTTTGAGTACGAAACACCCCTCGTTTCCCATGTTTGGACTAACACTACTCCAAACACAATGCAATGAGATGGCATACACAATGCGACTAACGTGCAACCCTAAATGCAATGCAACCTAATCATGCTGGCATGCGAGGGATGATATGCACACATGCAACCTAGCATACACAATGCTATGGACTAAAATGGCATACACAATGCACATAAGCTATATGGCATACACAATGCACACATACGAAGATGGACATACACAAAGGCATAATCAAAGCATACACAATGCGATGGTCAAACATGCAACAACATGAACCAAATGGCATACACAATGCAAGGTGGACTTAAACCAATATGAGTGGACCTCAGCCACACTCAAATCAGTGGCCATGTGATGAAAATGAGACAACCGAAATACATGTAAACATGCACGGATGCAAAGGATCGACCCTGAGGCACAACATGTAACTCTAACAAAGCATGGAAAGGGATGACATATGGCATATAATGACACAATTCCAGCTTTGAAATAGCATATAAAATGGTCCCGAAACATGCAAACGACTCACACAATGCATGTTAGATGGCTCGGATACCGAAACTAGTGAAGTGCGTTACACTAGAGGTACACCAAGCAATGCACAAATGGCAAAACCACCCCCAAACAGAGCCTAGGCAGGTCCAAGACAGTGGGAAAATGGCCTAAAATGATGGCTCAAAGTGCATGGAAATGAAGCTCATTCAATGGTCCGAAAACGAGGCATTTATGCACAACTCTCAAACGCATTTAAAGAGTGGAAAACATGACAATATGGCATGCATGTAGGCTCTGAAATATGATGTGCAATGGCCCCAAAACATGAAAACACCTCAGCATATGCATGTAATAGACCTTGAAACTCAAAGCTAAGCATGGATATTGAACTACAAGCATGCAAAATAAGCATCATTCGACCATGAGACCCAAAAACAGAGCTAAGGCAGTCCAAAACATGCATGAAATTAGTTTAAGGCAAGGCCAAAATATGCTAGGAAAGGCCTCCAAAACATCATGCAAAACAAGTTAGTGAACCATGACTTACACTACAATTATATGAAGCATGTGAAGGACTACCAAACCAGTCCAAAACAGAAACATGGCATGCCAAAATATGACCAAAAACCCACTGGAACTCAGTCAACACATGCTAGAATGAGGTGCTCCTTTGAAAGGCTATGCAAGGGTTTACTCTACACATGCAAGACAGACATTCAATATGACAAAACCACTTTTGGACAGAGGTTATGAAGGCCCTAAAACTCACTGAAAAGGGCCTGAAATGAGGCTAGGAAGCATGCAAGTAAAGGCTCCTTTGAAAGTCCTTGAAGAGGATTACTCTACACATGCATAATAGAAATTCAACATGGCAAAAAGGGCTTTGGACAGAGCCTATGAAGGTCACAAAAATCACAAAAAGTGGCCTGAAACATGGCTTTGAAACATGCAAATAGGGGCTCCTTTGTAAGGCCAACAAAGCTAGTAAACAAAACAAGGGGTGAGAGGGTCACCCCTCTCTGATTTTGAAGCTCAAAAACACATGTTAGCCACTGAAAATCCGCTGAATTTTAGTGGCTAAAAGGCCAAACCAAGGCCAACACAAATGCTCTAATGCATAGCTCAAAACAAGAGGAAATGAAGCATGCAAGGGGGTAGATGACCCCCAACAGAAAAATGGCCTTAAACAAACATGTTTAGAAGCTCAAAACAAGACTTTTTTTTAGTTTATGACAAAGCCTAAATATGCTTGCAAACTAGGCTAAGATATGGATCAAAATAATGCTCAAAAGAGGGAAAAATGATTACCCTTGGAGACCAGCAAAAACTAGCAGCCTCTGGACCCAAAAACCCAACCTTGAACCTCTGAAAATACCCTCCAAGGGTCTTAGGTTGATGATGGAAGGGTTAGGCTATGGAGTTGTGTGCAAAGGGGCCAAGGACCAAGCAATTTAGAGCTCAAGAGAGAGATATAAAGAGAGATATATTGTTTAGCCCTAACAAAAATCTGAACCCTTGCAAGTGAAGAGGGGCCTTTCCTTTATAGAGGTGAGGGGCTAAAGCTTCTCTTAGAAGCTTAGAACCTAGGTTAAACATCCTCCATACACGTGTATGGAGGATGCAGCAAATGCCTTCCAGCTGGCACAACTGGAACACACTCACTGAGACAAACAAGGAGAGAGCTGGCCGACCAGTTCAGGTGGTCGGCCGACCATTCCCCCTGGTCGGCCGACCAGGTTCAAAAGGGTCAAGCTCAAAAGGTGGTCGGCTAGCCCATATTGGTGGCCTCCCAGGTGAATGCAACTCAGTGGTGGTATGGGAGACCAGAAAATGTGGCTCAAAAGTAAGGGAGACCACCTACCTGTCAAGAAAAACCGGCCGACCGGGAAAGGTGGTCTCCAAGAAGAAAAGGTGGTCTCCCATCCTACTACCACCTTCCTAACAATGAAACTAGGGTCCATGCCAAAAATGAACCCACACCGATGAGAAATGAAGGTTCGGGGGCCAAAACGCGCAGCCAGGGGCCCTGAAAACTGACTATTAAGCATCGAAAGTGGCGTGCGACCACAAAGGTGGTCTCCCGGGTCACAGTGTCCCTCTAAGAAGAGGAAACAAGGTGTGTGCCAAAAACCGGAGCAAACGAAGGTAGTTAAGCGGTCCCGAACCGAGGCACACGGCCGACGGCTCCGAAAATCAGAAACTGGTCTCCAAACGGGAAAAATGGCCTACGACCACGAAACGTAGCCTACGGCCTTTGAGAGATGGTCTACGAGACCTCTCCCTCTCTTCAGGAAGAGAAAACAGAGAAAACAGGACTTGGTTCACAAACCGAGGCAAGGCACCAAAAGGTTCCGAAGCCCGGAGACAAGGCTCTCAGCCGAGACAAGGCTCTCAACCGAGGGCTTAGTTGGTGACGTCTGAGTCTTAAGGTCGGTTAAAAATGGGGTGTCTACAGCCATCTACCATTCGTCTTCAGCATTCAAATGAATGTGACCTGTGAGGCCCCTAAAAATCTTATTTTCTTTTAAAGTCCCTTACTTTTAAATTATTTCGTTGAAGTCCCTCATTCTCTTAATTAATTTCAATTTTAACCCTAGTTTCCGGTAATCGTCGTTTTAGCTCGGTATCTCGCCTTTTGTTGCGAATCGCCATTCACGTGACCCGAATTACTTTTCCTATCATTAATTTATTAAATTTATGACTCAAATATATGTTTTATTTCAAAATTTCAGATTTGTACCCTCTACTTTCCTTATTATTGCATTTTGGCCCTAAAAATCCTAATATTTTATTCAATAAGAGTACAACTAATATTTTATTGATTTATACATAATATCTACCATATTTTATTCAAAAGAAATCAAATTCTCACATGTGGAATGGTGGCGGGTTGTGAATAGAGGAGAAGGACCAAAAAATTATTTTTTATAGCAAATCTTGAATTTAATATTCAAGAAAATATTTGAAAACATGAAGAAATGGGGAACAATAAATGAAATGTACTCTTGTCTCCCAATTAACTAATAAATAGGATTAATTTTTCTTAATCAAAATTAATTAACACTAATCCTAATTGGATCCAATTACAAACCAACCAAACTAGATCAATTCTAGTGAAATTCAACCAAACCATTCAACCATTTTCTCTCTCCTCCTTGGCCTATAAATACAAGCCTTACTAGCTCATTTTTTTTTCACCCCATACACACACAACCCACGGCTGAAAAGAGGAGGAAAGGGAGAGCAAGTGAGTTTGAGAAAAAGAGAAGAAAAAGAGAGATACAAGTAGGAAAAAAATCTAGCTAGCTAAGGTAAACCTCATTTACCTCTTCTCTCCATGAATACCATCATGTTTTTCCCTTTCATAATGCATGTTAGAAACATATTTTATATGTTACTTGGAGTTACTACACTTGTTGGATGATGCATGGTTTGAAAAAGTGGTGTTCATCTTCTCCTTTAAAATTTTCAGCATGGTTTTTTTCTCAAGTTTGTGATTTTGTTTCCATAGCAAACCTTCATGAACTCAAGATCTATTTCAAAGGGGTATTATTTGACATACAGAGAGTGTGTGGGAGTTTTTTTAAGGGTCATGGGTGTGTTTTTGTGGCTCATTTCATTTTTCTAATGGTTGTTGCAAAGAACCGGTTAAATCAGTGGGATTTAAGGAATTCTAGAAAAATGTAGAAAAATATTCTGGACCTTAATTTTATGGCAAAATCTTCCTTAGGGAGTTATCTTTCAAGGAAAATTGGTTTCATTGAAAAAGAGTGAGTGGTTTGTGCAAAAATCTGATTTTCATAATGGTTGACGAATTTGGACAGAGCTAGAGTATTTCTGAAATAACTAAAAATATGGAAAAGATATTCCATTTTCGAAAAATGTTCTGAAAACTAGATAAAATTCTCTATGAACCATAGAAAGGCCGGATTTCAAAAAAATCTGAAATAGTTCTTTTAATCTTGATCTTTAAGTGACTCTGAATCTGGAAATTCTGTTTACTTTGATGTTTTGTGCTCTTGACTTTATGAATGTGCTTACTTATATATGATCATGTCTTGGTATGATATTATATATTTCATAGTTATGTATTTTCTTGTCCTTTGATGATGCCTACACGTATGCAAATTTATTTTCTTTCTCGCTTGTACTAACTAATTACAATGATTAATCTAACGGAAAACTTAATGGGGGGCTAAAAGGGTTTCAATCACTCGATTATTATTATGAGAAGAAATTATTGATTAGTGGGATGTGTTCCCTTTGATAATTTAAGTCTTGAGCAAGTGGTTATTTCGGAACCCTTGAATGGAGCAGTTGTATTCGGACCCTAGGTAATTCGGTGCAATGAGGGATTTTGGCAAGGTCCATCGTTACAGTCTCTTTTGAGGCTCTATGGTTGGCACTACGCGGTATATAACTGTTGGTAGGCATCCGAGGTAAGGTCTGCAACAAAGCAGCAAAAGAGGGGACATACCGAATAATCCGCGTCCAATTCTTGGAATTGAGAGGATGAAATCTCTTTGGCGGATTTCTAGACTACTAACTACTAATCATAAAATCTGTGCTATGAACTTAAATGCCATGACCCTTTCCTCAGTTTTTTGTTTGTAAATGTTGTTGTGTATTGAACTAGAAAAAAATGGATGGGGTGTGTGTACGTTTACTGGGCATTCAAAGCTCACGGTATATCATGCCAGGTGTCGAAGAGGAGCACGCAGCAGAAGACGACGAACTGGAAGCCTTTGAGGACTTTTGGCTATCCTAGAAAATTAGGATTTTCTTTTGTTGTTTTGTAAGGTCCATATGAAACTTTAAATTTTCGTTTGGATGTAATGTTAATGGTTTGAGCTTTTGTAATTAAGGATATTTGTAATTATTCTACTATTATGTATTTTTATTCCAACACCAATATAATCCCCTACGTTGCTTATGAGACCTTATGTCAATGCCACTTAAGATCTGTCAAAAGGGTAGTGCGCTACCTAAGAAAGCTGGACTTAGAAGGGAGGCTAATTTGACTCTTCCGGCGATCTAGGATCTTACTTGGTTATTGGCCATAGGACTCATTTGTGACTTTCCCTTGACTATAACCTTTAGTGTAGATTGGAGGCGTCACACCACCAACCATTCAAACGACAGCCAACTAATAAAAATTACATATGAGAATAGTAACTAAAAAAACTAGAAATCCGCTAGATATTGATTTGTGATTATGTATCAATTTAAAGCAATAAAACAATCCCAATCAAACAATCAAGACAAATCGACACACCGATTTTAACGTGGAAAAACCACAATTGAAGCACCTCCAATTGTGATAAAAAAACCACGGGCAACAGCCACAAAACAATTCACTAAGAAGATATAAAGGAATTACACAGGTATACTCTCAATTACCTAGCGAGTCCACGCCCGAATTGAACCAACCCCTATGTGTCTCTTCCAACCCCGTCTTCACCTCGGAATTATCTTGACGATGAGCCACTTTAGGATCCACCAAAGCTTCAGGCTCGAATTCTTCAAAATCCACCGAAGAACAACTTTCTCTTTTGTGTAGAACAAACAAATAATCCTTTGATGTATGCTCTTTAAACCATGAGTTGAATACTCAATCAAAACATCAAAGAAAACTAGCAAAATATCTCCAGATATAAACCTTAATATCCAAAAAGAAGATCTGGAGCAGTAATCCTAGTTTTGGACTAAAACAAATACTTATAGAAATCTGGGACTGCAAAGCTTGCTCGAGCGAGGAACCAAAAACGCATGTTTTCCATAAGCGGCTTCGCTCGAGCTAAACAACCTACGCTCGAGCGTAAAATCATCCTTCTCAGGATTTTTGCCAGACCCAGCCTTCGCTCGAGCAAGAACTCCTTCGCTTGAGTGAGCAAGGGCGGACATGCAACTTTGAATGCAATTTTGCATTTTGCTTCGGGGGCGCTACCCCTCGACCCTGCCTGGGCGCTGTCCCGGACCCACCAAGGGGCGCTGCTCCCTGGACCCCCACGAGCTAACCGAGCAGCTCGATCCCCGTCATAATCAGCGAAGTGGCAATCTTGAAAGTATTAACATCACAAACTTCTCTGCAAGTGTGGACGTCCCCAAATGTCCTAGGAGGGAATCTCGTTTTGTTCATTTGGGCTCACTACAGTTCAGGACTCAATGTCACGGTCCTGTATCTAATCTCGCAGAGTGCAATGCAAGACCAGTGAATCATCAAAGAGTCCAAATTCGGCAAATCATTTTGAAAAACTGATTTTTAGAAAGAAGTGCCAAATATGACTGTTTTGCCAGATATAGAGTCGCCACCTAAATATTTTATTTTAGGGAGATTTAGGAAATCCTGACTTGTTGCCTAAGGCCACATGTCCATCATCACCAAAGTTGCTTCGGCTCGGGAACTTGGGTACGATTGGGGAAGGTCACTTCGTGAGCACCCCCGCTCACCCGATCAAAGATCGACCTCTACTAACCATAATATCGAGTTTTTGAAAACACATGTGCACTTATTCCGGTTATTTACCCTAGAATTACTATGTGATGCACACAGCAAAACAAGTATAGACTAGATTGCCTAAGTTGGAACAAAGCATCACATATTCGTTTGTTTTTGAAAATGGATTGAAGTTTGCTACTCGCAAGTAGGCTAAAACACGGGTTTCGATGAATTATTCCAACTCAAGCAACCCGACCTTCACCCACAGGCATTCAGGCAGTTATATCACGTAAGCACATAGCCTCATGGTAAGCATGCTATCATGGCAGTCACTCACACGCATGCAAGGATGCTAAAGCATAAACACTTACCGAGTACTCCGAGCCAAAGAAAGAAGCTAATTAGAAAACATGCATGAATCCTAACTATGCTGAGATGGCTAATGCAACGCATGCAAAATGCAACTAGAATAGGCTCGGCCAAGCTAAGAATGGCATGTGGAATGCGACAACTCGATACACGTATTCAAGTTGGAACTGAAATACTTATGCAGTTAGTATGATGCGCCGAGCCCGGTGCATGCGATACAGATGAATTATGCAAACATGCGAGCATAAGTATGCTAATTGAAACATGCCCTAAACTAACCATCAAAAGCTAATAAATAAAAGGGAGAAAGACGTGAGGTTGGAAGACATTCACACAAGCACGCACACTAATTACAACATCGCCCTTTCGACGGAGGGTCCGAAAGAATAATACAAACCAAATAAATAATTAACTACTCTAGCTAATTAATTATTACAGACCCTTAATTAATTAACAAACTAATTACAAAATAAACTAAGTATGAAATTCAAAAGGCCGCCGCAGCTCTGCCTCAAAATGATTGGATGATGCATGCTCGATTCGTCTTGCTCGGAAACCCGTTGCCATGCCTCTGTTGCCTCTGTTTGCACTGTTCTGCACCTCTGATAATTATGAAAATCCTAAGGTTGCTTCTGAACCACTCCCTGGACACTTTGGGATGCCACCGGCCGAGAGAAAACACCACCGGCCATGGAAATATGGTCATCAACCAAAAATGGGACCACCGGCTGGGTATTGATAGTCGGCCGGCACTGAAAGTTGTCGATCGGCCATTTCTTCCTGCAAAACACTGGTTTTGCTGCAACAGAGGACAAACAGTGCATGGCATGGAATTTTCAAGCCAAATGTATGTACGACCATCCTTCCTATCATGCTATGAACTCAAGGGAGTATGGCTCTCGACCCTCAGGCCACCAATCACACATTTCGATGCATGATGGCCAAAGAGGTCAAGTGTGCAAATTAATATGAATGAATGCAACAAAACTAATGAATGCTACACACTCTATCATGTTGGATCAAGAGTGTCGGCGACCGAAGATTGAGGTACGTTTCGTCACTCCAAGTACGAACGTCCCTCATTCCTCATGTTTGGTTTGACACCCCAAACCAAACATAATGCAATGTATGTATGCCATATACAATGCAAAGCATGTAATCAATGCAATGCAACATGGAAATGTAAGGCAATGTAACATGAGTATGTCAAATACAATGTGATGCAACTTAACATGCAATCATCATGGCAACGCAACAAGTATGCAATACTACAATGCAACCTAGGCATGGGAATACACAAAGTCATAGGCATGCAACAATGATACCAACCATAAGGATGCGACAGCATGCAATGCGGTAAGCCTACAACAATACATAAATGCATGATCCATGGACTTACACTAAGGATGGATAGGCCTCAACCATGTCCAAATCAGTGGCCAAAGTGCCAAAGAATGATGGGCAAAACACACCCAAACATGCACAAGTGAAGGTCCAATACTTAGGCATGAAAAGAGTCGACTCTCAAGCACATTAAGAAGAGACAAATATGGACAAATCACAAGCATGACAAGCTCTGAAAATGCGTAAAGGATGATGCCAAATCAACCGAGCCATGCAAGTAAGGCATGTAACAAAGCCCAAAACTCAAGACTAACAAAGGGGTTCAAACCATGGCCATATTAACCAAGCCCCAAAGAGCCCAGATGACTTAAAATAGTCCCAGGGCAGACCAAAATAAGGCTAAAACATGCAAGGGATGAGGCCAAAACATGCTAGGAAATGGGTGCAAAAGTGAGGGACATTCAAAGCCACAAAGAGGGCACTCCACTATAACTACCTTAACCACACATGGCATGGATTATTCAAAGAAAAACAGAGCTATAATATGCCAAAAGGAGTCCCAAAACCCACTGATATGGAAGTCCAAGGACTTAAACAAAGAGGCCTGCACAATGACCTATTTTAAGGCATAAAAGAACAACTCTTCAAAGCTTTGAAAGGATGGTGAATGCAAGCATACAAGCATGGAACATGGACTAAAATAGCATGATAAATGATTCCAAATCACTGAAATGACCTAAGTAAAGCATGCTCATGATTCATACACTCAAAGCTAACAAGCTAGGATACATCGTGGCTATACAAAACATGGCAAACATGACTAAATAAACACCAAACAGAGCTTAAACATGTCACAACATGGCTAAAAGCTTCATGAAGTCAAGCCAAAACATGCAAGCATGATGGTCTAAATGCATGGTACATGTTGTGACAATAGAGCGATTACAAAGCAAGTGCATGATGCAAATAATAGGCCATCGAACCAATATGAAACAGAGGTCTAACATGATAGAATAGCACCAAATACCCTTTGAAATGGAGCCAAATAAAACTATGCAAACATGCTACCTTTATGAGCCCTAAATGTAAGCAAATGAGTCATAAGGGGAGAGGGGTGTCCCTCCTCTATACAAGACCTCAAAACCACTTCTCCACCACTAAAAATCCTCTGGATTTCAGTGGTGAGAAGGCCAAAACAAAAGGGTTACAAAGCCCAAAGATGAAGACATAAAAAGAGACCAAACAAGGCCTAAGAGGGGGTGGACGACCCCCAACACAAAAGTAACCTTAATGAAACATCTTAAGCATGAAAATACAAAACTTTTATCAGTTATACACTAAGCTCGAAACAATATGCAAATAGGTTTAAAACCTTAAGCAAAAATGGGAAATAAAAAGGTAAGCTCTCACCCTTGAAGAACACTTCAAGAACACCAACCTCAACACTTCTTTTTGATCAAAAACCAACTCAAAACTCTGAAATCAACCCCTTAAAACCTCAGCAATCAAGTTATAGTGTAACACTAGGTGTCTTAGTGCAAAACTAAGAACAAAAACCCCTTTAGAACACTAATACACACACAATTATATATATAGAGAGAGATAGAGATAGAGAGATATAGATATATAAGCTATATATCAGAGTTGTTCAACCTCTGGAAAGGGAGGAGAGGGCCTCCTCTTGTAGGAATCCAATTCCTAAGCTTCTTGGAGAAGCTAACATAAGGGAGCAAATCCCTCCATACATGTATGGAGGGGGTGTATTATGGATGCCATCTGTCAAATATCTGCCAAAAGCAGATGGAAAGGGGTCGGCTGGAAAATATGGCCGATTGACCAACAAAAATGGCCGGCCGACCAAAAACATTGCCGACCGACCAAAATATTTGGCCGGTAGCAAGAAAACATGGCCGATGGCCTCAAGCCAAGGCCGGTGAGGTGTGGGGATGGCCAACAAGCCATTCCCTGCCCTCAGAAGCAAAAACACAAGTGTTTGGTACACAACCAAGCACAAAATAAACAAGTCGAAAGGTCTTAAGGCAAGGCGCGCGACCGAAGCCTCCGAGAACTCAAGACGAACACGAACATGGATGATCATTGAGTGTTCAAACGATGACGTCCAAGTCTTGAGGACGGTAAAAAATGGGATGTCTACCGCAAGGCATAATTCGGGTTGGATTCGCATCCAAAAACTCATATCCTCACTGCAATAAAAAGTGCGAAAACAAGTACAACTGAAAGGAGTTTTGTCAGCCGGGATTGCCAAGAATAAAAACCTAACAATAACAATGACAGCCACCTAATAAAAATGAATGCCACCTACTATGGCCAACACACTAACCTACAGAAACAACAAAGAAATAAAAAACAACAAAAAACCAAAACAAGTGGAATTACAACAGCACAGAATGCCAAACACATAACACAGCAACTCTGCAGAGCAACATGACAGCAACACACGGCTTAATAGTAGATCTGCATTAGGCCAGTATGACAACACTACAATACAGCAGCAAACAACGCCAGCACAGTAGAATAGATGCAGCATATCAAACAGGACAACACAATATAGCAAACAGGAGAACACAAAAAATAAAAATAGCACAGCAATCAGATGCAGTACAATAATCAAACCAGCGAAGCACAGAGCAGCTCAGCAACTCAAACCAGGAACTCAAACCAGCAAAGGACAGACCAACAATTCAGACCAGATCAGCCACACAAGCAGAGTAACAAAGCAGGCAAGGTAGCAGACCAATATCAGATCAGGCTATATGAGAGGGAAGACAAACAAATAAGGGAATATGGGACCTTAACACAGAAGGAGGGAGATGCCATGAATCTAAAAACCAAGCATTGGCACTATCCTCCTTAAACTTGTTTACAGACAACAACCTCAATCTCACAAGAGATTCAACCTTTCTCACAATAATAGTAGATGGAGAACAACTAGATGAAAATATCCTAGCATTTCTCTCTTGCTAAAGACAGTAAACAGAGCAAGTAAACACCGATCTCTTAACAGTGGTAGCCAAAGACCATTCACCTACCATTTAACTAATCATGACAGCCACCAAATAATTGAAACTTCCAGAACATTACTCATAAATAAAAGTGCAGCATAATAAAAGTCCAACATACTCATAAATAAAATTAATAAAAGTCCAAATAAAGGTCCAACATACCAGTCCAGAAGTAAATGTCCAAATAACAGTCCAAATAAAGGTCTTAAACATGAAATAATAATAAAATTCAGGATGAATAATAAGACTGCCATGCATTCAAAAGTAATTAGTCGCGATAGCCTGTGCTGGTCTTCTCCATCTCAATCTCCAACTTCAGAAACCTCAGCCGAACATCATCCGTAGAAAGTGTCATGAAGCATTCATGACGCTTGTCTCTTAAGAACAATCTTGCAGCCCATACATACAGCTCATCATCCGGGAACACACCAGTGATGCTTTCCAACTTCGCCAAACATTCTGCAATTGAAGGATATCTTGATGAGGTTTGTGTTAAAGTTATTGAAGATGACTCAACCACATTAACTATATGATCAAGTGTCTTGTTGAGTAGAACTGCACTAGAAACTTTCTTTTTTGCCTTGCTCTTGTTTGATGAACCATCAGTGTTTGATGGAAGTTTTTTCTTTAAATCAAAAGGATGAACCATCTCCAAATCAACATCATCATGAAATTCAGCATCATGTGGGGTATGAAATTCCTCCACAGTCTCATCAATGTTAGGCATAACCCCTGAGCTAGAGGTGTATGCCCATTCTCCTGTAGCAGCTGCATTTGAGAATAGTATGTCTAGGTCTTCCGTGAATTGCAACGGCATACACCGAAATTTAGCAGCATCGGGATACCTCTGCAGCAATTACAAAGGAAAATTTAACAATTTGGCCTATTTAAAATTTGGTATGTTCAAAAAAAATAAAAATAAATAGAATATGTACATTAATCAATTCACTTACCTCCAATTTCTTGGTCCACCACTCATTAGATGCAGAGATAGCTCCAGTCAATGTATCACGACCTAAGCTTGTCTCACTCCTTAAAAGATTATTCCATAAAAGCCAATCTTTTTTTCAAAACGTCCCAATGATTTTTCATTTGTACTGGTTGGTATGCTTTTCCAGTCATAGTTTTAAACTTAGTTATTACATTTTCCCACCCGACCCTATCTAAGTGTGTACTAGGTCTGTGTCTAGCTTTCACTTGCTCAACACAAAGGTTAATAAAAATTTCATTTGATTTTGCATTCCCAATGAGCCTTAACCTATGGTACTTAAGAGGATTTTTCCTTGTTCTTCCTATTTTCATATTGTGTTTCCTCTTGGGTACTCATTCTATGAAAGAAAAAAATTCTTTAACACATACTCATTCATCATTGCTTGCATTAAAACATAAGATTAGTACAAAATAGCCATACATGGCAACGAGGATAGACATATCAACATTCATTGGGTACACAACTTAGCACAAAAAAACCTGATCTAAAAGCCACCTACAATCATTTGAAGAGTAATGCAACTGACAGAACAATACAAATTGTGAGCAAACCCACAAGAAGCTGCTTCATAAATGTTAAGGATTACTCAAGCAATTGGTTCTTGACTTTTAGTCCTACAGTCTCAATGTTTCGAATTTGATAAACCATTCTCTCATTCCTTTGTTTCTCTATCATCGTCACAGATTTTGGGTATACCACCTCCAAAATTGACAATTTCTCTTCTCACAAATGACATACAGTCTCCCTTTAGATGGCTTGTAAGACTCAGAAACCCTTATGGCAGCTCTTACACCACAATCACATTTCAAAGCCTCATACCTTTAGTCCAAGGTCTCAGCCGTAGAAAAATAGTTACTAGAGGATGACATGCCTTTGCATTAATTAGGAAGAATTGAATCCAAATTCTCTAAAATTGATTGGGAAGTTAATTGTATAATACATTTCATTTGGTCATTTTCTCATTCAACTTTTATGAAAGATGATTGAGATAATACTTGTCACACAACTGTAAGCACACACCTTACATATGAACCAAGAAAAGACCAAAACAATAACACCCATCATCAAAAATGAAGTTAAAAGAAGTTAAATAAAAGTTCATCTTCACCATACACCCATCTCTCGAATTTATTAATTTCTATACCCATTCTCACCCTTCACAGCATCTAATGAACTAAACATTAATTCCTAAACATTAGTTCATTATCATACCAGATTTGTTCAAAATATCACTATAATCAACATATAAACATTAATTCAAAATATAAACTAAAATCCATAGTGTGAAATGAGACAGGAATTCATTAATTCATTATAAACTAAAGTCATCATACTAGAACAAACAACATAGTTTGAAATGAGACAAAATATAAACATTAATTCATATCACCAATGAACTAACTAAAGTCCATAGTTTGAAATGAGATAGAGGAATTCAATAAAAATACAAAAATAATCAATAACTAGCATATGTTGTGGACTTTGGTCTTAAATTCCCATCAAGACAGTCAAACAAACACCATAACTAGCATATGCTGACATGCTGTGAACAACCAGTTTAGTTGCAAAGACAGTCAAACAAAAACAAACCCACTTATCAGCACACCCAGAATTTTTAACCATTTGGTTGGTGCCCAAAAACAAAGAACCCCAACTTGAGTCAGAGAAATGAAATTAAAGAAGCAAAATTTCTGGAAATTAACTTCTCATCAGAACAATCAAAAACAAAACATTGAACTACCCACTTAGTTACTGAACAAATTAAAACAATTGCAGTGCAAAATTATCAAGATTTCCTTCAAATTCTCGCCAACCAAATAGAAAATAAACAAAATCAAAGATAGACAAGAAGAAATACCAAAGAAAGAAAAGAAAAGAAACCTGAATTCCTAAAGAAGAGTAAGGATTCCGAGAAGGGAAAGCAGGAACCCTAGAATTTTTTTTCTTGTATTGTTTTGTTTTATTTAAACTCTTGCAAAATATGGAGGGGTATTTGGGAGGTGGGTAAGACTAGGAAAAGAAGGTAACAAAACGTGACAGAGAGCCCTTCGCAAGCCTTGTTTGTTAGAGTATCACATCATTTCATAATAATCGGATACACCATTTCACAGTAATCAGAGAGAGAAGGGAAAGAGAGAGGGAGAGAGCGCGAGAAGAGAGAGCTCAGTAACAACTTGCACACACAAAGCAACCAAAAACAAAAACCCTAAATCGATGTGTGTATATATATATCTATATATAACAAACAAAGGGCATAAAATCTTACCTTTTTGGTGTAGATCAACGGAAAAACAAGGGCACAAATTGAACGATCAACTGCGATCTTGGAGATGTTTGTGTGTTCGTCATCGGTCACTAGAGAGGGAAGGAGAAGAGGAGAGGAGAGTGTAAGAGGAGAGTAGCGTGTTAGGGCAACATAGGGGGTTTATATAATGGCATTTTCATAATTGTTAAAGTTTTGGAGGGGCATTTAAGTCATTTCAGCCTCCTGCTAGCTGCGCGCATAAGTTGTTTCAAATAAGCACCCCCCGAGCTGCTTTTGGTCCTAAAGTTGAAAATAGCTTCAAATAAGCTATAATTTGATAATTTAAGTTGCACCAAACAAAATATTATAACTTAAATTAAGTTAAAAATTGAAATAAGCAGCTTTTAAACTGCGCCAAATAGGCACATAATCATCTCTTAAAATTTATGTCAAATAACTCTAAAAAGATACACCGAAAATTAGAGAAATAATTTAATTAAATAAGTCAATAAAGCAACTTATTTATGATGTCAGAACCGTCGACAAGCATACTTTCCTGGGCCTTTTCCCAAAATAAGCCAACCTACTAACCTATTTCCCAAACTAAGCCAACCTACTAACCTATTTCCCAAACTAAGCCTAGTTTGGTCGAAATTCCCAAAATAAGCTAAAGCGTGTTTCCAAAACACGCTTTCATCATGTTTCTGGCCCAGGCACACAAAATGAATAAAATCATAAAAGCGTGGTTATAAAACACGCTTTTAATTAAGAAAATGATGTTCCTATTAGCGTTGTCATCTTTTAAAAAAATTCTGTTTTCAAAAGAAAGCGTAATTTCGAACCACACTTTTAAAGAAATCTGTTTTTAAAAGAAATCGTGGTTAGAAACCACGCTTTTAAAGAAAATTGCTTTTAAAATAAAGCGTGGTTCATAACCACGCTTTTAAACTAAGATTAGTACCCAGCTGTTGATTATTATTATTATTATTTTAATTGATTTCTCTTCAATCCACATTCTATAATTCACTCAATCATCTTTTAGATCTCTATATATAAATTATTCATATAAAATATCGTATTGATAAACCATCTTAGCTACCAAATCTTATTATTTTAATATTTAAAAATAAATTATGTAATTTTGAAATTATGTTTCTCATAAATTATTTTAAAAAAAAAATGATAAAATTGTATGTACGATTATCAGATCAATTTGATATTTACATAAATAATTTATACATAAATTTTTTAAAAAATAAACAGCATGAATTGTCTAAAGAGTAGTGATTAAGAGCTCTAAAACTAGAGTTCTGATTTAAGCTGTAATGATGTGGCATAAAAAAATAAAAAGAAAACCACAAACAAGCAAGCATAAACATCATATCAAAGATTAAGATTTTACCATTGAATCAATGATCACCGCTTATGACTTTAAAAATATAAAAGTAAAAAAAAATATGAAAAAATATAAATTACATATTTGCTTAATTTACTTGATAATTTTGTTTTTTTTAATTTTTATTTAAATATAAATTTTTAAATTAAAATTTTATTTTGTTATATAATTCAAATATAATTTAAAAAAGATCAATGATGGACAAAAATAAAAACAACAAATTAAAAATTAAAAAAAAGAAGAAAATAATGGCCTCGAGACACGCACCACTCCCAGAGAACATTTTGCGCAGTTTCAGAGAGATTTTGTCAGGGCTTTTTCCCAAACTAAGCCCCTATACTAATTTATTTCTCAAACTAAGCCTACTTTCGCGGAATTTTCGAAACTAAATATTTGTTGTTCCCTTAAATATTTGTTGCCAAGAAATATTTAAATAAAACTTCACACAACATATACAAAGTATCTAATTTGCTAATTACTACTACGAACATGAAAACAAAATAAAGGTATGACTATAACACTTTTAACACTTTAGAATGACGTAACTAGTTCAAACATAAGTATCCCACAAAAATAATTTGTGGAAACATCCAACATAACACAGTACATAAAATAACGCAACGAGTACAATACTTAACAGTTATATAGACAAATATTAGACAAACCTTTCACAAACTTATTGTCGAAAGAGTTATTTTAGCACACACAATACATAATTATGGATAAGCTAATATAATTTAGTAGACAGATAGACGCCTAATCCTTGCTCAAATCGACAATCTCAGAGTCCAAACAATCTGAGAGCTCAGGGTTAGAGAGAAGTGCAGGATCCTCCTTGACAGCCTTGATAGCCTCACCATTTGGTGTTGTTCCGTTCTTCTTGGCATCCGACTTAAGTATAGATAGTTTCATATCGCGGGCTGACCTACAACGCATTTGAGAAATCTCACATCGAAGTCTTTCACATAGGCGATCAACATTATCTGGATCTTCCTTTTGGATCTCAACTGAACGTGCTTTCGGCACCTTCTGTCGATTTTCTCGACTTAATCTTTCCATTTGCACGCGCTCTATAAATAGTGCGGGTCACTTCAGAAATGTAGCGTCTGCTAAACCATATCCTGTTTGATTAACAGATGGATCCTCCACGAAACCACCTAGATCTCGATAGTACTTGGGCATGATAAAATGTCGCTTCCCAAACCTATCATGATAAGCACAAGAGGCATCTAACAAAGCAAATGGTGTTTCAACTTCAGCATCGCCATATGACTTTATGTGCATGGTGTTGAGTGGTGGTGCATGATAAATCAAGAACTAAGATACTTTTTAGCAACTAGAAAGTTTATTGGCTATTATGTGATGCGATTTGGAAATACTGAACATTGGACATTTTTTTTTTTAAATTAGATTTTGCATAAAAGACGCAACCAAAATGGGATTGATGAGCAATGGATAAAATGTAGCCCATGATGGAAGCAAACTTTTTTTTTGTTCTGATTTACTTTTTCCATTAGATTAGTTTTCTCCTTATCTAGGTGTTTCTCTCTTAATTTGGGTTATGGCCTATAAGAAACCTACTATAATAGCTCATTTGAATGACTTATGTATGATATTTTGGTTTCTTAATTTTTTGTTTGGTATGGCTTTGGATTGTATACAAGTAGCTTTCTTTTCCCTCATAAAAAGTACTAGTTTGGCTATTACATATTTTGGTGATTGTTGGAATGACTTCCATTCCACATCAAATAATAAATGTGTTGAAGATTTAAACCAAATAGAAAATGTGCATAATGAGGATTATGAAAAAAAAAAAAAAAATACAGACAAACTAAAAGATGCCTTTTTTAAGACAATATATGCCTCTTTATTTGAAATTTTTGGCTCATATATATGTCTCCAAGATTTATAAAATTACATTTTATTTGCAAAAAAATATAAGTTACATATTCCCCCTCCCCCCTTTGTATTCCTCTCCTTTTTTATTTTATTTTTGGAATCCTCTTGGAATATAAGGACAACAAAATCATAGTATTGTGTTTCATGGTGTAGTTTTTTTGTTGTCTCATTGTTCTTTCTTGGGAGCATATATCTTAAAAATATGGTTCAGTTAGCTAGGGAAAACATGTGTGCTTATTTTTGTTGAGTACATTGGTGGAGGTAGTAAAACTAGCTGAGGAAAACATGTGAAGAATAGGCGAGCCAGACTATGTGCATGGTGGTAGTGTCTAATAAATTAAGAAGATACATCATAGATACTTTTGAGCAATTAGAAAGTTTATTGCGACATTATTTGGAGATATCAGTAGGCATTTTTCTCTGAATTAGATTTTCTTCTTTAATCCATCTGATTTTAGATTTTTTGTTTGTTTGTTCAGGTATCGATACTAGCAATTGTCAACGACTATTGAACGACTTTCAAATACTTTTATTTGGCTATATTTTAGAGCAATAATTTCAATTTTATAGTTGTTTTTAATTGATGACTTTTACATCATCCCTACAATTACTCTCTTTGAAGTATGTTTTCATCCATGTAATTTATTCAACCACATTGGGGCATGAAAAATCTAGAAACCAGCTAGATGTTGATTTTTCATTTTGTATCAATTTTAAGCAATATATAATAATCACAATCAAACAATCAAGACAAATCGACACAACGATTTTACTTGGAAAAACCATAATTGGAGCACCTCCAATTGTGATAAAAAATCACGAGCAACAGTCACAAAATAATCCACTAAGAAGATATAAAGGAATTACACAGGTATACTCTCAATTACCTAGCGAATTCACGCCCGAATTGAACCAACCCCTATGTGCCTCTTCCAACCCTGTCTTCACCTCGGAATTGTCTTGACAATGAGCCACTCCAGAATCCACTAAAGCTTCAGGCTCGTATTCTTCAGAATCCACCGAAGAACAACTGTCTCTTTTGTGTAGAACAAACAAATAATCCTTTGATGTATACTCTTTAAACCACGAGTTGAATACTCAATCAAAACATCAAAGAAAACTAGCAAAATATCTCTAGAGATAAACCTTAATATCCAAAAAGAAGATCTGGAGAAGTAATCCTAAAATCTGACAGAAACCCGTACTTATAGAAATCTAGAACTGCGAGGCTCGCTCGAGCGAGGAACAAAAAACGCGTGTTTTCCATAAGTGGCTTCGCTCGAGCCACGCACCCTTCGCTCGAGCGTACATTTATCTCTTTCAGGTTTTTTTTCCAGACGCAGCCTTTGCTCGAGCGAGCACTCATTCGCTCGAGCGAGCAAGGGCGGACAGACAACTTCGAATGCAAAAACGCGTGTTTTCCATAAGTGGCTTCGCTCGAGCCACACACCCTTCGCTCGAGCGTACATTCATCTCTTTCAGGTTTTTTGCCAGACGTAGCCTTCGCTCGAGCGAGCAAGGGCGGATAGGCAACTTCGAATGCAATTTTGCATTTTGCTTCGGGGGCGCTGCCTCTCGACCCTGCCTAGGCGCTGCCCCGGACCAGCCAAGGGGCGCTGCCCCCTGGACCCCCGCGAGCTGACCGGGCAGCCCGATCCCCGTCATAATTAGCGAAGTGGCAATCTTGAAAGCATTAACATCACAAACTTCTCTGCAAGACACAATTCGGGTTGGATTCGCATCTAATAAACTCATAGCCTCACTAAAATAATAGTGCAAAAACAAGTACAACTGAAAGGAGTTTTGTCAAACGGGATTGCCAAGAATAAAAACCTAACAGGGCATTATACATGGTTATCAAAATCGCGATTCAAATCATAGTCCTGCAATCCTAAATTGTCAAAATGATCCAAATCGTTGTAGGATCGGTGTTATAGTAGGATCGCAAGTAGGATTGTAGGTAGGATCATAAGTAGAATCACTGGATTTATGACTTTTCATCTAATTTGTATTTTTACCTAGAAAGTCGAATCTTACGATTCTCGATCCGATCCTACAATCCGATCCATGAGACCCTCTCACCGATCCTATGTAGGATCCCAATTTTAACAACCATGGCATTATATGGCCGCAATGATTTTTCTTGACAGCTGATTTTGGTAAGTTGGATTAAAAATGGATTTACTTAACCTAGGTTTGAATGTATGCTATTAAATTGATGAGGTAATGTAATTGACATGTATATATATGATTGCCAAGTCTAAAGCTCTACAAATCGTATGAGTGATAATTTTTTTTTTGGTACAAGGAACAAAATCCACTATTTAAGTGGTTATATGGGTTCGATCCCCCAAAAAAAAAAGGTTATATGGGAGTGCCTTTAGGTACGGGTTATGCACTAGTACTAAGATAAGTAAGGATATTTAAATAGAATTACCTGTGGTGACGCATTTTCCTATTCTCACCCCCATCTCCATTATACTAATCAAATATAGTTTTATATAATATATATAATTTAATTTTTTTAAAAATATAATAAGACTAAAACACTTAAATATTATACTTAAAACACTCAGTTTCATTTCTTTATTTTTCATCTTACATTTTTTAAGTCTCATTTTTTATAATTTATGAAAAATGCTAATAAAAGCCCTAAGGCTTATTATTATTATTATTATTATTATTATTATTATTATTATAGATAAGCCCTAACACTTATTGATAGTGTTGAAAAAGTGTGTAACATGTATATTAAGAGTGTATTGAAATGTGTAAAAATATTCTGCAATATATGGGAAAATGTATTGGGATTATAATTTTTTTGATCTTGTTATGGGTACTTATTAACAACCCTTAGCATGACCTATAAATTATTATCTATAATATACTATATCGTCTCTCATTTTTATTAATACTGCCATCCTTAAGATTATAAAATTACCTCGTCCGTATTTATCTCTCTCAATCTGATATGAGTGGATCCCTGCGTTGACCTGCCCCATTATCATTCTTAATTTTGAGCCTATCATTTTAAAACAAAAAGTTTATATCCAAAATTATGTAAAAATCATTTCAATTGATGATAGACCTTGACTCAAATCAAACAGTTTTGTTGGTGGAGTTCAATAGAAATTACAATATTGTTGGAGCATTCTCAACACCCAGAATTCTGTTTTTCAGACCTTTTAGTGTACTTGTATTCACACAAATGAATTTGTTGGGTTTATTTCATTTATTTTTTTTAACTCCTAATTTGTTTTAATTTTTACAGCTCTACCGTTTTAAGTGGAGCAAGTACTATGTATCTGAGATTGCCTTGTCGGTAATAAATTTAAATTCTTTTTGTATTAAATAAAATCATTATGTTGCTTTCTTTTTGTTGATATCTTTGTATATAGTAATTGTTCACTCTGAAGTTATCTTTGATTTGACTAATTTTTTTTCATTAAGTTTATGTTTGGGTCTTTTTGAAACTTCTTGTTCATTCCTAATGACAATTGGGGTACATAACAAACATTTGAAAGCAGCAGCTGCTAAGGTGGCAGTTTTAAAGAGATAGAAAAGGTACCCTATGGAAAAATATTTATGTTAATTATGTTATTCGTTGGTACCCTTTGGAAGCATTTATTTTTTTGACATATTTCCACCTTCCTTTTTGCTTTGAACATAGTGTTGGCATTCTACATTGCAAGAAAAAAGGTACTAGTGAATAAATGATATAGAGTCAGATAATGTACATTAGAAGTAATAGTTGTTTATTATTTGAGAACATTTATTTATTTATTTTTATATGGTTATTTTCTAATACTTTACATTTTTACTCTTTTCATTTTATATTTTGGGCAATCAATGAGATTGGTTTGACATTCCCTAATTATGTAGGGGTGCTGCTCTTCTCACTAATACTCCAGGTATCCCCTGCATCTTTGATCCTCATAGAAGAGCTGGCATATGTGATGATTGACATGTTGACAAGATTTATTCTCCAAATTGATAAGATTTTCTCTGGTTTTTAATCTTATTTTTGTGTTGTGTTACATGTACTCTTCTTTGAATGATGCAATCTTATCTCTTAAATTTTTTGTCATCTTATCAGTCATGTGGGCTCTCTACAACAATCTTAAATTGTTTCTGGAGATTTGTTGGAGTTGTCTTTTTAGCTGATTATGTGTTGTACTCATATGATAATTGTTCTGTTCATGCGGCGTCAACAAGTTGGTTTTCTCTTCCTCTCTCATTCTCTTCTTATCTTCTCTCATTCTCTAAGGTATGATTTTTCTTCACTGTTTTAGAGAAGTTCTTATTTGTCATTAAATTTCTTTCTCCATATAAAAACTGATTTGGAATTTGTGATGAAAAAATATGTTGGCTAATGTTTGTAAAAAATCATGTGCTTTTAGATTGAATACCATGAAACCCCCAAAAATATGTTGGCTATTGTTTGTAAAAAAAATATGATTTTTTGCTAATTTTTCATTATGACATTGCTTTTATGGGGCCATTGAATTATCTTATTAATTTTGGAAATGTTTTGTTGATATTTTAAAATTTCTTGATCATTTCTTAATGCTTCAAGAAATAATTTTATCACTGAGTCGTTGGTTTTGGTAGTTATGTGAAGTTTCCTTTGTCATGCAGACAAGAAATGCAACAGGGTTAGTTGCTCCAGCTATTGTTGTGGGTTTAGGTGCCTTAACACATACATTGGGTACTCTCGTCCCTGTGATAGGAGCAAGTGGATTAGCTACAGCTGCACCTGCTATAGGAACTATTGTCGGTAGTTTTAGATAATCTCTTAATAGTTGTCGATATGTTTAGAAAGTTAGATATGCATAGTTTTGGATGGTTTAAACTTTTTGTACAGTTTAGAACTTAAGGATATAGTTTTTGAATGTTTAGAATGTATAGACAATTGTTGAATGTTTATAATTTATGGATATAGTTTCATTTTGATGTTTTAAACAATATTTTGGTGGTTGATTGATATTTTGTGATACTTGTTTGTAATATTTGTTAGATTGTACAAAATTGGTCAAATAGAACTTGCTGAATTTATATATATATATAAAAAAAAAACTGCATATTCTACGACAGGTATAATAAGTCGTTATATTACATATTTTATGGCGCGTAATCAGCGTCGTTATTTGTCTCACCAATTAACAGCGTGTAAAAGTAGTCGTAGAAAAAGTAACAACGACGTACAAAATCTACCGTTAAATAGTTTTTAACAGCGTACTATAGCATGTCGTAAAAAAGTAACAACGACGCACAAAATTTGCCGTTAAATAGTTTTTAACGGCGTACGAAGCATGTCGTTGAAAGTGAATGACTTTCCATGACTGGTCATAATATGACGTGCGCTGCACGTCGTAGAAGGGTTTTTACGGCGTGCATTGCGCATCGTAAAAACCTTTTTTTGTTGTAGTGAAAATGGGATCCAAAAAATTTATACATTAAGTTCAAAATTAAAATATTCTTAATAAGCCTCACTCAAATGGAGTCCAACTCCAAAATGTCCAAAATTATTATTTTTAATTCAGCTAGCAACCAAAAAAAAATAAAAATTAAAAAGCGTAATGTTTAATTAGTAATTTTGCAGCTTATTATATTGTCCATTTGAAAATGATATAATAGATAAGCTTCATTATGCAAGTTTAATTAGTAACTTTTCAATTAAAAATATAAGAAGAGTAACATTTAAGTGAAATTTTGTTGCATTTAAATTATTGTTTTCATATAATTTTATATTTTTAAAAAATGTGTACTGAATTTTGGTAAACTATGAAGTAACAAAATCATTTATTTGTTTATTTTTATCTTTTTCAGTTCTTGAAATGATTCCTTAATATCTTAATCCATATAAGCAAATTTTAGTAATTATGTTCAACCAATACTAATAAATATAAAAAATAATAATAAAAAAAGTCTTTAGGAGAGTTTAAAAGAATTATTCATTCTCTCTTGCACTCATTTTTATACAGAATTTACAATTTTTATAAGATTCTTATTATCTGTTTTAAGAGAATTTAAATTTTTTATTTTCATTATTTTTGTGAACATTTGTCTGACAATCAAAAAGTAAAAACCCTAGAATTCAATTGTGAATTAAAAAATAAAAAATAAAAAACTTTGGGTTAGGGCTAGGGTTCAATTTGAAACCCTATCCCTAGAATTGTCAGACAAATTCAAGCAAAAACTTTGGGTTAGCCCTAACCCTAATTTCTAATTTTAAATTCAATTGAAAACCCTAGAATTGGGTTAGGCTAGGGTTCAATTTGCATTACAAACTTTGGGTTAGGGTTAGGGTTCAATTTCGAACCCTAGAATTGGGTTAGTGTTAGGGTTAGGGCTATGGCTACGGTTTATTCTGTGAATTCAAAACCATAATTTCAATTCACAAAGTCTATTTTACCCATATTGATATCAATTTCAATTCACAACATTTTCACATTCACAAACCTATTCTACCAATATTTTCATCAATTCACAAACTCTATTCTATCCACATTGTATTGCCATTCACATTTTCACAAACAATAAACACATATAAAATTCAAACTGAGAGAGAGATTGACAGACAGTCATACCAGTGAGAGAAAGAGAGCACACAGAGAGAGAGAGCAGAGAACTCATGGAGAGAGAGAGTGAGAGCAGAGAAATCATAAAGAGAGAGAGAGTGAGAGCAGAGGGAGAACAGAGGGAGACTGGTTCGGAAAAAAAATGAAGTATAAAAAGCATGGTTGCAAATGAGAGAGTGGGCTATTTTATATAACTTTCAAAAGTATGGTTATGAACCACGTTTCCTTTTAAAACCAAATTTTCGTTAAAAGCGTGATTTTTAATTACGCTTTCTAAAGCGCGATTCTAAAACACACTTTCAGTAAAGATGAAAACGCTAATAGAAATAACTTTTTCTTAATTATAAGACGCTTTTATGATTTTATTTATTTTATGCGCTTAAACCAAAAATATGCTGAAAGCATATTTTGGAAACCCGCTTCAATTTATTTTGAAAATTTTAGCTAAACTAAGCTTGAGAAATACGTTAGTAGGTTGACTTGTTTTGGGAAAAGGCTCTCTCGCTCTCTCTTCACGTGCTCATCATCGGCCTATCATGTCTTCTCTAAGTGCTCTAATCATCCCCAGCCCACCCCAGCCCACCCCAGTGTCTTTCCCTCCATCGGTCCTACCAGTACCTCGGTCCTACCACTCTCTCTCTCTGTCTCTCTCTCTCTCCACACCTGTATTGCTTCTCGCAGCCAGCTCAGTTATCACCCCCACCCCCACAGAAACTCCCTCATTGACCCTCCAAACCAGTCTTCCATCTCCATCTCCAAACCCACACCGCATTCTAGGTTTTCACACTCAGAGATAGCTCTACAGACTCTCTGTTTCTGTGCCTTGTCTATGTAACAATCCAAGCATGGGCTGTTTTCAGTCCAAAACAGTCAACATTCACTCCCCAGACCAAGAACCCTCTCACCCTGACTCCAAACCAGATCTAGGTAAACACAACCCATTTCTTATATGTTTTCGCATTCCATTTGTTCCTTGTATTAAATTTTTGATTTTTTTAATCTGTGAATGTTTTGCATGTGTTATTGGTGAAGAAGCTAATGGAGGAGAGCAGTTGGATCAAGATCAAGTGCCTGCATTCAAAGAGTATGGTCTTGCGGAGCTTCGTGCCGCCACCAATGGGTTCAGTAGTGAGTTGATAGTGTCGGAGAGTGGAGAGAAAGCTCCTAATGTTGTTTACAGAGGCAAGCTGAAGAACAATCGCTTTGTTGCCATCAAACGCTTCTCCAAGCAGTCTTGGCCTGACCCTCAACCCTTTGTGGTAATTTTTTTAGTCTTTTCTACTTTTTGGGTTTTGTTTGTGTTGACTCTTTCATGTTGCTTAGATTAGGGTTAATTGCATTTTTGGTTCCAAATATGAGGTTTGTCTCATTTTGGTCTTAATATTTATATTTAAATTAATATTTCAATTTGTTCCCCAACTGAATTTCGTCAAATATAATAAAAGTATTTCAATTTGATCGCCAACCAAACTTGATCAATAGATGCTGTTAAAGTTTTCTAGAGACTAAAGTGACATATATGGTATATTCTAGGGACTAAAGAGTGTAATTCGTTGAGTTTTCACATTAATGACACACATAACATATTTTAGGTGGGTTTTACATTTATTCCTGATTTTAACGACATGGAGTTAGATTAGGAAATCAAATTGAAACACTTTTTATATATTAGGGACCAAATTCACATAATTTAAACAGTAGGGACCAAATGACACAAATCTCATACTTTTGGGACTAAAAATGTAATCAACCCTTTTATATTAATAAGTTCTGACTTTTCTTTTTAGTTTATTTTATTTATTGTTACAGTGTTTCAGCTTGTTTGTTTGTTCTGAGCCTCTGTAGATATGAATCCTTTCTGTTGTATTTTTCAATAGATTTTCTATTGATGCTGAATTAAAACTATTTTGGGTTGTCTGAATTGGTTTCGTTCTATAATTGTGTGATTATTGTTGGATTTGTTGAATTGGTGTGTTGTGTTGTTGTGTTGTTTTGTTTTTTGTTTTCCTTGTACATGGGAGGCAGTAGATTGGGAGGTGGAGTTTTGCTTGTGATAAGACTTACTTGAACCCTTGACCTCCTAGTCTCCCAGTTCGTTGGTGTGTGGTTAACTGTTCCAGATTATGACATTGTGATTTTTTTAAAATCTCTGAATTGACTTTGGTTGTCAGATTTTTATGTTATTTTAATTTTTTGTTATGATATTCTTGTAGTATTGCCATTTACGTTTTGATTAGTTACATTGTCCATCACTCTGTTGGTCTGTTGGTGTGTGTCAATGCTTGTTAATTTTCTGAAATTGTTGTTGTGTTTCTGTTTCTGACTTTTATGTATTCTTAGGTCTCGTTTGGGAACAAGCTATTTTTAGTAACCTTTTGGCTTTTTACGAAAAAAATGTGCAGATAAGTAGAGAGAGTAATGTGACAACTTATAGTGACTTTTTGACTTTTGGCTAAAACATATAGTTGCCAAACAAGGCCTTAGCTTGTTTTATAAATTACATTGTTAGTCAGTAGTTAGTATTTTGAATTGCTGGTGTTGTTCTCTTTCAATTTATAGTAAATGTAAGTAATGCAATCCAAATGCAAATCAAGGATTAAATTGAGAGAGAGAAAAGACAAATGCCCCAATTAGGGATAAAATCTCTTAGGGGTAGAGAGAGAAACCATGCTCTACTTGAATCACAAGCTATTTTTAGTAACCTTTTGGCTTTTTACGAAAAAAATGTGCAGATAAGTAGAGAGAGTGATGTGACATCTTATAGTGATTTTTTGACTTTTTGGTTAAAACATATAGTTGTCAAACGAGGCCTTAGCTTGTTTTATAAATTACATTGTTAGTCAGTAGTTTGTATTTTGAATTGCTGGTGTTCTTCTCTTTCAATTTATAGTAAATGTAAGTAATGCAATCCAAATGCAAATCAAGGATTAAATTGAGAGAGAGAAAAGACAAATGCCCCAATTAGGGATAAAATCTCTTAGGGGTAGAGAGAGAAACCACGCTCTACTTGAATCGCAATGTATATTCTTTAATCAAAAACTAAGTACAATGGAATATTACATCACCTATTTATAGACTACAACTACTAGGTTATTTAACTAACACAACCTGTTTATTCTACTACATCATACTCCCCCTATTGAAGAAATTTGTACTCAAATTTAAGTAGCAACTAAGTGAGCTCAATGTAACACTATGCATTGAATCCCTAGGCGAAAAATAGGTGCTGCATCTCTATGCTCAACACAAGCATGGCTCTCGCAACTCATCCTTTCTTGAATACATGGAATTGTATCCTTAGCTAAACCATCATAGGTGCAAACTGACAACCCCCATGTTGCCCTCCATACCCTCTCGCTAAAGCTTGGACAAACCTCCATTTTCGTGAGCCCTTCATCTCTAATCAGCACATTGGTGCAGAGATGTACTCATTCAGTTGGAATGAGATCAATAGACTAGCAAAAGGATAGCTTCAGAAGAAAGGTTGAGGTATGTGACAAAAGATGAAAGGATCGATTATGCTTCCACTAGGAAAGATCCATGTGAGAGAAGCTAATTAGGGGTGAGAATTCTGCATTGCATTATTTCCTTCTCTTTAGACACAACCGTCAAATGAGCATCATTTACCAGCAGTGTACTCAACTGAAGCCAACATCTTGTAGAGGCATACAGAAGCAGGAAACACACAGCTTCAAAGAAGCTCTTTGAATACAGCTTCAAATAGTTTATTTGAAGCTTTCAAAGATATTATTGTATCTCTTTCAAGGCATAATTTGTTACTCATTTGTGACATTTCATCTCGTTGATTCTGATTTTGATTGTGATAAACATTAGCCCTTTCGAGAGAATGGATCCAACATTTCTCTCTAATAACAAAACTCTCCCAATCAGCACTCAAAAACCAACAGTAACAGTTCATCAATTTTTTTTTTCCCAAGTCAAACACAGTTTAGCCAAATCAAGCCAATTTGAACACAAATTTACAGTATTTGAACCAAATCGAACCAAAAGAAATGTTGATCGAATGTCCAAACCAGATGTAAGGGATTTGAACTAAATCAACCCAAGAGAAGGCTTTGATCTAACCTGTCGAACTCAGATTTGAAGCATTCAATACAATTCAACCCCAAATTTGGGGGATTTTGAACACAATAAGAGGCATTCAGCAACTACTGAATCAGTTTTGAGAGGATTTGAGCCGGAAAAGACTTCAATCAAATCTCTGAACATAGATCTGAATAATCGAATATCCACTTCGAACCATATCTGAGCTGAAGGAATCAAGTAAGATTTGAGGAACTTGAACACAAATTTGAATAAATCTAAGAGTTTCAAACCAGATCGACAAAATTCAAAGTTAAATTGACCTCAACCAAGCCTTTTTGAACACAGATCTGAAGAATCCCAAGAGTTTCAAATCATATCCAACAGATTTGAAGTTTCTCAAACAGATCTGAGCTATGAAGCACAGACACCTCTCTAAGGGCTTCGTACCAGTGTCGGACACGGACACGCGTCGGACACGCGGTGGACATGTGTCCGATACGCAGCAGAGAGTGTCCCATTTTTTTTAAAATTTTTTTACATCCGGACACGTTCCAGACATGTTATAGACACTTTCGGACATGCTCGGGAGTAATTTCACAATTTACAAAATTTTTTTGGGGTCGATTTGTAAATAAGTAAAAACAGATCAATATCTACCCTAATCTACTTCGATTAGAACAGAAACAGCAAAGAAAGGGTGAGAAAGAGAGGACTTGGTCGATTCGTCGTTCGTTGTTCGTCTTTGCTTCTCGTTGGTCGTCGCTCCTCGTCGGTCGTCTCTCGTCGATCGTCACTTGTGTCTTGTCGTCGCTCGTTAAGGTACAGGCTGCTCCTCTTCTTCGCTCTTCATTCTTCTTTTTCTTTCCCTCAGTCGCTGTCTCTCTCTCTCTCTCACACACACACACATAGCTCTGTCTGATCTTCTTTCCTCAGTCGTTGTCTCTCTCTCTCTCTCAGCCTTTGTTTGATTTTATTTTATCATTTCTTTTATTCTGATTTTATTTTTTCTTTTATTCTGATTTTATTTTTTCTTTTATTTTATTTTATTTTATTTTTTCTTTTATTCTGATTTTATTTTATTTTTTTCTTTTCTTATATTTTTTCTTTTCTTTTATTTTTTCTTTTATATTCTGATTTTATTTTTATTTTTCTATTATTTGAGTATATAATTTTAATAATGTATGTTTATTATTTTTTATAAGTTTAATAGTGTTATTTTGTATATTTTATTACCTTTTAATGATTTTTTTAAATAATTTTATGACATATAATAAATAAAATTAATTATATATATTGAACGTGTCCCCAACGTGTCGTGTCCCCCATTTTTTGAAAATTTGCGTGTCCGCGTGTCCCGTGTCGTGTCGCGTGTCTGTGCTTCATAGGATCTGAGGATTTGAACTAGATTTGAACCAAAGAAGGTTGGATCGCTAATCGAAATCTCATTGAGAAGTGGAATCAATAGTCGAATCTAGGTCCAAATCGAGTTGCAAAGTCAAAACCACTACAGGTTGCTTCAACGAATCTAGGGTCAAACAGCACTGAATCTTCCAGTTAAGGCTTCGATTTAGGTT
This sequence comes from Camellia sinensis, assembly GCF_055761805.1. Classification (NCBI taxonomy): domain Eukaryota; kingdom Viridiplantae; phylum Streptophyta; class Magnoliopsida; order Ericales; family Theaceae; genus Camellia; species Camellia sinensis. The sequence goes on from NC_138965.1 coordinate 94,905,394, forward strand.
CGAAATGAGACTTTGTGCAACCTTCCATCAATTAGGGTTCAAAAATGATTTCAATCAATCTATAGAAGGCACTAACTTCGAATTACATCAGCTATGGCTTTCACAAAATCGTGATTCGATCATGAGAGAATGTAGATTAGGAAGAAATTAGGATCAAGCTAAGCTCTAATACCAAATAATGCAAATCAAGGATCAAATTGAGAGAGAGAAGACAAATGCCCCAATTAGGGGTAAAACTCCTAAGGGCTAGAGAAAGAAACCAAGCTATACTCTAATCACAATGTATATTCTTTAATCAAAAACTAAGTACAATGGGGTATTACATCACCTATTTATGGACTACAACTAATAGGCTATTTAACAGACACTTAACTTAATAATTCTACTACATCAACAGGGGAGTAATAATTAGTTTTCAACGGGTTTTTGGTACATCGAAGGGTGTAGCCTGGAGGGGGGAGTCTTGCTGGCAAGACTTAAACCCATGACCTTCTAGTAAGGTGCAAGGGTTTTGACCAACTTGGCTAGCCATGGTTTGTGTTTGCTTTTCTAAGGGCTTTATTCATCATAGTTTTGGTTTTGTTGGTACCATGTTTTTATTTATTTTATGTTTCTTGCGAGCATCATGTCGGTTTTGGCTAATTACTTTGAAGTTCCCCCCCCCCCCTCCAATGGAATCATTTTCAGGTAGAAGCTGCTGGAGTTGGCAAGGTTCGGCATAACAGACTGGTGAACTTAATTGGGTGTTGTGCTGAGGGAGATGAGCGGCTATTGGTGGCAGAATACATGCCCCATGATACACTCTCTAAGCATCTCTTTCATTGTATGATTTCTCCACTCTTTCAATTGTTATTTCTTTCTAATGTGACTTAGGAAGGGGTGTCCTGTCCTAGTTGAAGTTCTACTTTTAAGTTATATGTATGTGTGTAGACTTGTGGGGCATGATTGTTTAAATTGTTCATTATGTTTTTTTTTAACAATATTTCACTTATTTTTAGTGCAATTTAGGCTCATTTTTTAATCTACTTTATAAGCATTATTTATTCATATACAAATAATAATAATAATAATTATTATTATTTTTCATAGGAGCTTATGATGCTCTATCTAATCTTGTACAACCCTCCTACAATCCAATATAGGATCTAGATTTTGACAACCTTGGTCTCTACACCCATTTTTATGTCAAGATTATGTATGAACTTATACTTGCAAGTTGCAACTATGTCATTTTTGGCCAGCAAGATGAAAAGTTTTGAAGTATAGAAATGTGACATGAAGAAATACATAATTTGGGGAAGTTCCTAATCATTTGAATTGTTAGAAGTCAGTTAAACATGGTAAACATTAGTGGTAGAGAGTGTATTAGTAAATTTTGAAATTAATATATATATATATATTTTGTGGTTCTAGGTTGCCCTATTTGTTATAAACATATTTTAGGTTTTCCCCACACACAAAAAAAGTTCTTGCTGCATGCACTGCATTATTTCTGTTTTTCTTCCTCATGTTGTTACTTCCCCCCACTGGATGAATGTTTTTGTCTGGTTGTTCCTTGATCCAATTTTTTAATATCTAGAGGAAGTTTGAAATAATTTGTTGTTCATTTTACTAATGGCACATTGCTATATGAAATTCAGTTCCTGTTATACTTCTACATCTTTTTTGGAAATCATTTTACTATTTTATGAGGGGAATTTTAGATATTAAAAAGCAATAAAAGTACTCAAATGTTACACACATGTATATGCTTATAGACATTTACATAGTTGATTCTTTACTAAAGAAGTGTATTTTTGTTTCAATATTATTTGCTGAACCATTTGGTTTCATTTGCATATTTGAAATAGAGAAACTGATGACTCTGGCTGTAGGTTGAAATTCTGTTTGCTTAATGGATTTAGATTGTTCTAGGGCTTGTTGCTTGATGTGTGTGTGTATTTTTATTTTATTTGGTTTTATTCTTTCAATAATGTGTTCCTTAAGTTTTAATTGTTTACTGTAGGGGATAAACAACCTCTACCGTGGGAAATGCGTGTGAGAGTTGCATACCATATTGCACAAGCTCTTGATCATTGCAATGCTGAAAACAGGAAAATTTATCACGATTTAAATGCTTACCGAGTTCTTTTTGATGAGGTACACATTTGAACATGATTATAAAAAATGATAACAATTTGTGAAAAAGTATTAGTCTTATGTGCACTATACTGTTGCTTTGCCTTAAACATTTTGAGATATCAATGCATGAGCTCTTGGGATTTGATGAATACTTAAAAGAGTTCGGCAATTTGGAATCAACACTTTGGAGTCGGAGGTCATCTTATTTCAAAATCTGTATTATGATAGGCTTCAATTCTGTCCAAGGCATGAATTCAATGTTGCCAAACAGTAGTATTTTCCAATTTGCTATGTTTGTAGCTCATTTAAACATCCATGTGCTATATTTACATCTTTTGTAATATTCTTGCTGTCAAATTCTTGCATTTGAAATAACTTATTGATGAAAATGCTATGATTGGGATATTGAGAGAATGTAATACTTAAAAAGTACTTTATATTGTCAGAGGCTTGTTCAACATTGCCTCTCTAAGCTGCCCATGTTTGGTTCATATAATCTAAGGGCCCCTCCACTCATTGCCAATTAGTTTTCATAATTGGGTCTTGGGTGGCTACTCGGGTCAAAATTGACCTCGGGTTGATTTATCTCATCTCGTTCATCTCTTTATCACCTCCAAATGCAATTGGGCCACATATTGGGGTTTTAAAGACTTGTTCTGTATTGCCTCTCTAACTACCCAAGCTTGGTTATAGCCCTTCTGTCCATGGCCAATTGATTTGGGTTAGATGCCTCCATGCTTCTAACATATTTATATATTGAAGTAATTGAATAAATAAATAAAAGATAAAAGTCAGCATGTTGCCTTATAAACTGAAGTTCTAAAATGAATTAAACATGAATATGCATTTGTTTAACAAATGTGGACATAGTTAGAACAATGGTGGAAAGTAAAAAATTTTCTTAAAGAAGCTAGAGCGAACAACATTCAAAAAGCAAAGTTTGATTATTTGTAGCCTGAACCTAGTGTTGTGCATAAAGACATTCAAAAAGATCTGCTGGGGGAGTAACGTGTGGAGGAGTAAAAACGAGAGGTTGACAAGACAACCATTGAGAATAGCGCAAGTGATTCTGCAGATGAGATGAAAAGAGATTGGGACTTTTAGTTCATTATGATATTTATGTGATTTGGGAAAGTTTGGGCAACATTAGTTGCATTTAAAGATTTCTGTTGGGTGATGTAATTTTCATTGTGAGGAAAGTTCGAGCAACTTTAGTTATATGACAAATTAATGGTTGTCTCTGCAATTCTAATGGGAATAGACATCCCAGGTAGTTCTGACTTATAGTGCTTTTATGGTTGGGAATATCTTTTCATTGTGAGACATCACTGGCAGTTGTCCAGTGCAATATATAATTTTTTTGAAGGCATTGAGAAAGTTTATTAAAAGTACAAAGATGCACAGCAGGAGAGAGGATTCCTTTAAAACAAAGTGAGCGGTGAATAGAGACAAAGAAAGTACTGGGGAATGTTACCCAACAAAACCACTGTTGGCTGTCCCTTAAATGATGCTTTTGGACTCTTTTATAGCCATCTCCCCCGTTCTCCCTTCTCCCTTCCCTGTTTGCTTTGCATACTGTGTAGTTTCATGTTGAAAGTCAATTGTATGCATTGTTGCTATTTTGTAATACATGTATAATATTTCATATGAGAATATGTCTGCGTATTGATTCATTAACATGTTTGGACAGGCACATGTTTTAAGTGCGGGCTTATATTTATGCAATTTTGTTTCTAAAGATTTTTGCCTCTTCTTGGAGCTTTGAAGTGATGCATTTTACTTATTTAACAGAAAAAAGGAACTTCTGAAAAATATTGGAAAAAGACGTCAGGTTGTTGTGTATCATTTATTTATATTTTATTCATTTATTTAAATTGGCAAAGAGATAGTAGAGGGAATCTGTAGAAAAATTTAATGTATAAAGAGAAATAGAGAATTGTATAGATATTGATTGTATTATTGATAGATGTATTGAATGTTACAATGATTCCTATATATAGAAGAGTAGGTGGTAGTAGGTGGTAGATGGAGTAGGTAAAGTGGAGGTGGTAGTGGTATAGTGGGTTAGGTTTAGTGGAGTAGGTGAGGTGGTAGTGGTGTAGTGGGTTAGGTTTAGTGGGTGAAGTAGGTGATAGGTTTTAACAGCCCCCCGCAAACTCAAGGGGGATAGGAACTAACTAACTTGAGTTTGGAGAGAGTAACAAAACAAGAAAAATACATAAAAATAAAAGAGGATAGGAGACACTGTATGGTCGTGTCAGACCATTGGTGAAGACACTGGATGGTGGTGTCATAACGTTGTAGAGGACACTGTATGGTGGTGTCATAACGGTGTAGAGGACACTGGATGGCGGTGTCAGACCGATGTAGAAGACAGTTTATGGGGTCATGTCGGACCGTTGTAGCAGACAATGTTGTGACAGTTGTTGTGACAGTTTACGGAGTCTTGCTGGACCCTTGTAGAAACTAACCGGAATCAATGTCGGGACAGTTTATAGAGTCTTGTCGGACCCATAAAGGAGCTAACCGGAATCAATGTCGGGACAGTTTACAGAGTCTTGTCGGACCCATGAAGGAGCTAACCGGAATCAATGTCGGGACAGTTTACAGAGTCTTGTCGGACCCATGTAGAAGACAGTTTATGGGGTCATGTCGGACCGCTGTAGAAGACTGTTTACGGGGTCATGTCGGACCGATGTAGAAGACACTGTATGAGTGTGTATATAGGCTGCCCAAAAGATATACATGTAGATATATATATCGAGCCCGCAAAAGTCGCGCCCACTTTATCAAAGGATGTGCCCGACAGAAATCATCGAGCGGCGAGCCATCAAAAGGCGCGCCAGACACGCGGCGATGCACGTGACCGACAGAACGCGTGTCGGCCTCTTCGTCAGGGTCTTTATAAACCGAAGCGGAGGCTGAGGCTTGGAAGCATAACAAACCAGTTGAAACCTCTGCATTCTCAGAGAGCTTGTCTCGAAGAGCTGCAAATCTTGAAACACTCTGTAACCAACCCTGTCTGACAGTACCAATCGGTAATCGCTGCTTCTCTGAAACACTTAGCAACCCAAAAACATGGCCTCTTCTTCCCCTCCAGCTACCCAGAACATGGCCTCTTCTTCCTGTGGTCTGCTTACTCTCTTTCCCGACCTCAACGAGTCCACAAGAGAGATAACCGGTGCGGTGGCCAGTGAACCTCAACCAAACACCTCTGTGTTTGCTCCGTTGAACTTTCCGATGCGGTCGGTGGAGCAAAAAATGGCGGTGCAAACTGATATTGAGGCCAATCAGTATACTCTGAAGTCATGTGTGGAAACCATGACTGCGGTCACAAACTTGTCGCACCGGCTGCAGAGTAGGACAAATGAGGTGCAGCAGTTAAACGCCCAACTGACTCTGCTCCAACGCATGTATAAGGATGCGCGAGCAGAGATAAGTGTGCTAAAAGCGGAAAATAAGGAACTGAAGCGGAAGGCCACCGTTATGTTCCGATTTGGAGGTCCGCCATATGCTGCAGTGGAGGAGCAGGGAGTAGTGATCGTGCCCAGTGGAGTGGGTGCGGGAAACACAGAGGCAGCACCGGCAAGGGCCGCCCAGGACGGAGGCAAGAAAAAGCGACCCGCAGCAGAGTAGAGAAGCAAAATCCCGCCTGTGGATGTGGTTGTTTTGTGTGTGTGTGTGTTTTTTTTTTTTGTTTTTTTGTTTTTTTGTTTTTTTTTTTTTTTTGGTGTAAAATGCTGATCGGGGTTGATCCCCGGCATGAAGAAATGACAAGTTTGTAAAATGTTTTTTTTTTTGTTTTTTGGGAGTGTTGTGTTGAAAAAATAAAAATAAAATGAAAGAAAACAAGGGAGAAAGAAAATAGATAAAAAAATATGTATAGATGGATTATATGAAAAATATCAGGGTGATTGTTTCAAAAATAAAGTGGGGGTATGTAAAAAGGAGGAAAAGTGATTTGGAAAAAATAAATAAAAAATAAGTGATTTTAAAATCAAATGGAGGAGAGTTTGAGTAATAGAATATAATAAAAAGATATATATATATATATATATATATATATATAAAGTAAAGAAGGTGGGGAACAACATGATAAGGGTGTATTTTAAAATGATAAATAAAAGAAAGTTGAAGACAACATGATACCGGTGTGTATGGATGTGATAATGAGAGTGAAACAAACTTGGTGAGTGTGATTAAATAAATAAAAGAAGAATGGGTGTGCTTTCCTTAGTGCTCCTCTCTCTGCCTTCAAAGTCGAGATTGGTCTCTCCAAACGAAGGCTCAACATTCAAATCATTGTAGTCCTCTGAAAAGGTTCTAACCATGTGCCACAAAATTGGCCCCACCATTATTTGCCTGATAGATAGATGGCTGGAAGCCCTTGACAACACCAGCACCACATATGGACAAATGCATACACACACAATCACAGCGCTGGCACCACCGATGAGTATGGTGGATAGCCTCCTGTGGGCCATCTCTAACACCTCATCATCTCTATAACCAGATACTGATATTAAACAGAATGTTAATATAAATATCAGCAGCCCATAATCGTATCTTGCTTTCATTCTTGGAAAAAATCTTATGAATGTCACTACTGCAGCTAGTACGAAGACGAAAAGCCCAAGTAGTATGGGCTCACATATTTCTCCAGAAAAACTAGCAATTCGATGAGCTCCAACGCCAAGAGTACCAGCAAGCAGTGTTGCAAAACCCCTATTTACACCCCTTCCAAGTGTTGCACCCACAGAGAAGTCAAAGACAACAACAATAGTAAGAACAGCCCACATTGCAGAGACACCAAAACCATCATAGAGAGGGTCATAGTAGTAGAACTAAAAGGTTGAGAAGGTGGTGTAGAGAGAAACCGAAGAGAGAGTTGCCGAGAGAGAGAGGTTGGCCTCTTCATCTCAGAGAGAGATGAGAATGGTTGATCTTTGTATGTAGAGAAGTCGCCTCTGGTGGCGGCGAACTGGAAGCTATATGTATTGATAGAGATGACAGCGGAATAGGTTGAGGTCCGGCGGGCGGCTAAGGTGAGGTTGCCGCCCGCCGGGGAAGCGAAAATACTAGGTTCTAAACCTGCTCTGATACCATGTAGAAAAATTTAATGTATAAAGAGAAATAGAGAATTGTATAGATATTGATTGTATTATTGATAGATGTATTGAATGTTACAATGATTCCTATATATAGAAGAGTAGGTGGTAGTAGGTGGTAGATGGAGTAGGTAAAGTGGAGGTGGTAGTGGTATAGTGGGTTAGGTTTAGTGGAGTAGGTGAGGTGGTAGTGGTGTAGTGGGTTAGGTTTAGTGGGTGAAGTAGGTGATAGGTTTTAACAGAATCTATTTCCAAGGTACAATGAATACATAAGGTCTTTAACAGTCAGGGTAAATTACAAACACTCCCCATGAGGTTTACTTAAATTACAAATTATCCCGTGTTTTAAAAATTACATTATGCCCCCCAAGGTTTCTAATTTCATAACAAATAAGTCTTTTTATTAATAAATCATCAAGTTAATTAACAGTTTTTAATATTAAAATTTTATTTCAATTAATAATTCAGATAATTTTATTATTGTATAGGTGAACAGTTAGAAATTTCACTTTTTCAATTAATTCTGTTAAATAAAAAATTCTGACAGGGAGGTATTTGTGATTTTTCAAACCACAGGAGTTATTCGTATTTTAAGCAAACTTCAGGGGGTGTATTTGTAATTTACCCTTTTTGTTTTTCATTGCCGATAATTTTTTCATCTGGACTACATATGTGAACCATTTTTTCCCTCACAGTTCAACCACATTCTCCGAATGTAAGGAAATGCATTCCTTCATTCCCTCATGTTTGTTTACTTATTCCATCCAGCAGTAAATATGAAATATGTTGAGTTAATGTTTTCTGGCATTTACGGTGAACTTAATTTGTTGCTATTTTAGGATGGTGATCCCCGATTATCTAGTTTTGGTCTTATGAAGAATAGCCGAGATGGGAAAAGTTATAGCACCAATCTGGCTTATACTCCACCAGAGTTTTTGCGTACTGGTATATCCATACAATATCACTTGCTATTTGGGATTATTGAATTATACTTATTTTCTGTTTATTTGTTGAAGAATCAATTTTTAGGGGATTTGCTTCTCATAATTAACTGTTAGAATTTACCATTCACACTCACCTACTACACTCCACTACTCACACTCACCTACTACACTCCACTACTCCTCACCTACTACCCAAACCCTCTCCTATATAATGCCACTCTGATTTGTAATACAAAATATAACATCAACAACAATCAATCAATAAATACATCAATTTCAACATGGTATCAGAGCAATAAGATTTAGGCCTATATTCATTTCTTTCCGGCGGGCAGCCGTCCGGCAACCATGCCTTCGCTGCCCGCTGGAATTTTTCAACACCTCCACAGAGTATGGCTCAATCCCTAGCTTACTTCCACTCCCTTCTTTTCTAACATCTTCGCAAACTCCATCTGACGGTCGATCAGTGGGTCACCGTCACAGCCCGTCACCATAAACGCTATGCTCCTCAAGAACCCAGGCCCATTCAACGCAGTCATCATCGTTGATGCCGATGCTGTGGACTTTCTCAATGGTTTCGTAGGCTGTTTCTACACACCCACCAAGTTTGTTCCACTCTTTCCAATCACGATAATAAACCCTTCCTTCTTCCCCGGAAAATTCAAAACTTCCGGCAATGAGGCCCGCCGGCATTCTCGCCGGACTCTTCCTCGTCGCCTTTAGTGTAACCATGGTTGACAGAGTTGGCACCACCACCAAGAAGCTCGTACCGGGTCGTTCCCTCGAAGCCCTTGACAACAGCACCACCACCTTTTGTTGATCCTGAATCTGATCCAATCTCTTTGTTTACCAGTGCTGATCGGTTTTGAAAAGGGTGTTGGGGATTTGGTACCCAGATCTTAAAATAACCTTGAGCTCACGCGGCGCAGAGCACTCATGCATCATAGACGGGCTATCATGCGCATACGTGACAGTAGCAGGACACGCGTGCTTGAAAAACTCGGAATAGCTCGAACCCCTACACGTCTGTGGATTATTACAACGGCAGCCCACGACAGGGCAGTTGCCCTTGCCCTCTTTTCCTTTCTTTTTATTTTTTTTTTTGAGTGTTTAGTGCTGTTTTCTTTTATTTTCTTATTCACTCTCTGTCTCTCACTTTACTTTCTTTTCTTTTCTTTATTTTTTTCCCACAACCCACTCATCACACGCACGAACCTTTACCCCCAGCAGATTCCAAGCACACCTACCCAATTTTCCTTTTTAGTTTATTTTCTGTTTTTTTTTTTTACTTTACATCATCACTCTTCACCTTTCTTTTATTTTTATATCCATTTTTTTTTTTATACTACCCCATCATGCCTCCCACTCACTGACATATTAAAATTATATCACACCACCACCGCGTGCTCGTCTGCTTTTTTGGTTTTCACTAAAGTAATGGGCCAGTTGTCTGCTCCACTTTCTTTATTTTTTTTTATCTTTCTTTTTTTATTTAAAAAAAAAAAAAAAAACAAAAAAAAAAAAACAAAAAATACAGATTTGCACAATACACTCATTTTATTCATATCAGGATCAACCCTGATCCACATTTTACACCAAAAAAAAAAAAAAAAAAAAAAAAAAATCACAACAACAGCAGCCTTGTTTTCTTTTCTGCAGACGGCCACCCACCGACCTACTCTGCCGCCGGTCTCTTCTTCTTGCCTCCGTCTTGGACGGCCCTTGACGGTGTTGCCTCCGTGTTTTCTTGTCCACCGAGCACGTTCACTCCCCCATACTGCTCCTCCACTGCAGCATATGGAGGCCCTCCAAATCGGAACATCACGGTGGCCTTCCGCTTCAGCTCCTTGTTTTCTGCCCTTAGCACGCTTATCTCTGCTCGCGCATCCTTATACATGCGTTGGAGCAGAGCCAGTTGGGCGTTTACATGCTGCACCTCATTTGTCCTACTCTGCAGCCGGTTCGACAAATTTGTGACCGCCGTCATGGTTTCCACACATGACTTCAGAGTATACTGATTGGCCTCAATATCAGTTTGCACCGCCATTTTTTGCTCCACCGACCGCATCGGAAAGTTCAATGGAGCAAAACCAGAGGTGTTTGGTTGAGGTTCACTGGCCACCGTACCAGTTATTTCTCTTGTGGGCTCGTTCAGTTCTGGAAAGAGCGTGAGCAGGTTCTGGGTAGCTGGACGGGAAGAAGAGGCCATGTTTTTGGGTTGCTAAGTGTTTCAGAGCAGGGTTTACAGAGTGTTTCAGACTGCCAAAAATTCAGAGGTTTCCAACTGGTTTGCCCAGCCTTCGCCTCAACCTTGTTTTAAATAGCCAGGGCCAGCCACGCGCATCGCGCGCCTCTTGCCGCCCGACAAACTGGCACGCCTTTTTATGGCACACCTTTTGATAAATTGGGCACGCCTTTTGATGGCACGCTTTTTGAAAAATTGGGCACACCTTTTGAGGGTGCAACTTTTACAAGGGTCCGACAAGACTCTATAAACTGTCCCGACATTTGATACCGGTTAGCTTTTTTAAGGGTCCGACAAGACTCTGTAAACTGTCCCGACATTGATTCCGGTTAGTTTCTACAAGGGTCCAGCAAGACTCCGTAAACTGTCACAACATTGTCTTCTACAACGGTCCGACATGACCCCATAAACTGTCTTCTACAACGGTCCGACATGACCCCATAAACTGTCTTCTACATCGGTTTGACACCCCCATACAGTGTCCTCTACAACGTTATGACACCACCATCCAGTGTCTTCACCAACGGTCTGACACGACCATACAGTGTCTCCTATCCTTTTTTATTTTTATGTATTTTATTATTTTGTTCCTCTCTTCAAACTCAAGTTGGTTAGTTTCTATCCTCCTTGAGTTTGCGGGGGGCTGTTAGAATTTACCATTCACACTCACCTACTACACTCCACTACTCACACTCACCTACTACACTCCACTACTCCTCACCTACTACCCAAACCCTCTCCTATATAATGCCACTCTGATTTGTAATACAAAATATAACATCAACAACAATCAATCAATAAATACATCAATTTCAACATTAACTTTTCTCGATGTAGTTTGAGCATGCTGCTTTTATGTTGTTTTAATTTTGGTGGTGATAGGGGGTGGGTGGGGGTTATAACCATTTGTTTTGTGTGTAATCTCTAGAAGATGATGACAAAAAGTAAATTTAGAGGACATTAATTTGACGTAAGGTGTCAAATTCTCTTTTATCCAAGCTCTTCTTTACATGTTACAATGGTGGGATCTTGTGGACTATGCTTAAGCATTCATGATGTCGTGTGTTATGGACCTTATGATGATAATTTGTAACATGTTAGGAGTGTAAGGATTGATTTTCCTTTATGTTACATGGACTCTTCTAAATTTGTAAAGTATCCACGTTTTGTGTAAGAGCCAGTATTTCTTCGAATCAATAGGTCAGATGGGAATGAAGTGAGTGGGACCAAGTTTTATGAATCAATTTTTGTGATGAGTCATAACCGAACACTACATAACTAAAAAAAATAAAGGGTCATAACCAAACACTACATACAGGTATAACCAAAGACTTTTTCGATTATAACCAAAATAATAATAACAATAGGTTATAACCAGCATTACAATGAGTCATAACTAACACCACAATGAGTCATAACAAAGTCATAACTAACACCACAACAGGTCATAACTAAAAACCACAATTGTCATAACTGGGGGCATATGGTACATACCTTTGTTATCAAAATCTTATGATTCACGATTCCGTTCACAATTTTTTTGCAAAATTGATACAGATCTTTGGGAATCCCTTTGTCATTATTCAAAATATGATCAAAAAACAATAGCTGGAGCTTTTAGAAACTGAAATCATTGCTAAAAACATGACTTTTATGAAAGAACAATTTTCGTGTGTTGTATTTCCTTGGTAGTGCCAACTTGAAATCAAGGATGATGCATCCATGACATAAACTTATAGTGATGATAATAACCAATACAACTACCTTACTAGAGAATCTTAGGACCAGAACATGACAATTCTTCCACTTCTTTGGAGGATTACTGGGATGCTTTGACTGAACTAATGATGGAAAAGATGGAAAAAAGAAAAGATAAAGCCATCTAGTCTTTTCGGCATATGACAACAACATATGGAGACAACATGTAGAATCTTTCACTCAGGCCTCCAGCTAAAATCCAGGTCCTACTGGAAAAACAGTATTATACAAATATTCTCAATAATTAATACTGAAAAAGTTGGCATAATCAGTGTTTTAAAAGGTGCATACCTAAGCGTGAGGTGCAATGAGGTGCAACCTTGTGCTTCGAACAGGTCAAGGCAAGGCGCACTATGCAAGGTGCAACTTAGGCGCTAAGGCGATGGCTTTTTTTTGAGGTGCGAGGCGTAGGCTTCATGGGATATATCTATTTTTCTACTCCAACTGTTGATTAAGTGCTTTTTTGTGGGCATAACTACAAGGATTCAAAACTCTTCAATATAAATGACTGAATGTGGTCAAAAGAGAGCATAAAGTGATAAAAGATTGAATGATATGCTTTATATCTTCTGTTGGATATTATATTTCTAATTTTTAGAAGATTGAATGTTATGTTTAAAGATTATTGAAAATGGTTATGATTTTTGAAATTCTATATATATTTATTATATTGAAAAGTTTGGTTATTTTATAATTTTGTTTTTCTTCTACTACTTGCACTTCGATTTGGTGAGGCCCGCGCCTCGCTTCGCACCTCGCGCTTAGGCTATAGGATATCTTATCGCCTCGGTGCACCTAGAGCCTTTTAAAACACTAGGCGTAATAATTTAGCACCGACTCATCAAGACAATAGAGATAAGGATTCCAGACAGCGTAATTGACTGCATCCACTTAGCACACGCTGGTGTCTTTAAGCTTATCTTCCTTATCAAAGACCGTAGTAGGGAATACACTTAAAAATTGAGGTGTCATTCATTAACCCATTTCAGATGGTATAACGATGTATTTATGTGTTTTAAGTGTTCATATATGCTTGATCTACTCATACTATAATAATAGTATGATTAATATTAAACATGGCTCTGATTCCAAATAGATGTGCTATAATTTACATGTCTATCAATGATTTACAGGATATGAGGCTCTACACATGCAATAATGCGACATTAGCTATAATCCTTACGCAACTTGGGTGATGGGTGACGTCCCATAGACTATATGAGCATGTAATAAGCTCAAATCAGGAGTAATACTAATCATACTGATTGCCATAGAAAGTGCAGATCAACACATATGAACTCATGAAATGTAGATACTGTTTAAATTAATTAAGCCCTAGATATATTATCTAGTTGATTGATATTGATAACTAGCAAACTAATGAGTTATCTGTTTAATTTTGTATCTGTCGTGAACTGTATCTGTAACCTCTCCATTTTTTATTGAATTTTTTTTATAATTTTTTATTTTTTAACTCTTGGACATAATCTAATAACTGATTGTGATCGAAATGAATGCTAGATATATTATAATGACAATAAACTTTCATAAGACATTAAAATACTTACAAAGGGTTATAGAGTTGGAAGCACAACATACAAAGAGAAGTGTTAAAATCCACCTACTCTCCACCTACTTCACCCACTTAAACCTACTCTACTAAACCTAACCCACTACACCACTACCACCTCACCTACTCCACTAAACCTTCACCCACTTAAACCTACTCCACTAAACCTAACCCACTACACCACTACCACCTCACCTACTCCACTAAACCTAACCCACTACACCACTACCACCTCCACTTCACCTACTCCTCACCTACTACACACTCACCCTCTCCTATATATAGGAATCATTGTAACCATAACATAAATATCAATCAATAATACAATTCTCTATTTCTCTTTATACATTAAATTTTCTACATGGTATCAGAGCAAGGTTAAGACCTTAGTATTTCTCGCTTCACCGGCGGGCGGGAACCTCGCCTTGGCCGCCCGCCGGACCTCAATCTAATCTGCTAGAATTTTCTATACATACCTTGAAATTTCTTCGAGTCCACCACCACTGCCTCTCCTCTCACTGTTGTCCTCCCATACACCACTGTCTCGATCGTCTTCATCTACAATGTTGCAGTGAAGGATCTCAAGCGTGGTTTTGTTGCATCCAACTCAAAGGATGATCCAGCCAAGGAAGCTGCAAATTTCACCTCCCAGGTTATTATTATGAATCACCCGGGTCAGATTGGTAATGGGTATGCTCCAGTTCTTGACTGCCACACCTCCCACATTGCTGTCAAGTTTGCTGAGATTGATCGTCGATCTCGCAAGGAGATTGAGAAGGAGCCCAAGTTCTTCCGTGAACATGCTCTCCTTCCTTTTACTCTTGGAGTGAGGCAGATGATTTGCTGCTGTAACAAGATGGATGCTACCACTCCTAAGTACTCAAAAGCAAGGTATGATGAAATTGTGCAGGAAGTCTCTTCCTATCTGAAGAAGGTTGGTTACAACCCTGACAAAATTCCTTTTGTCCCCATCTCTGGTTTTGAGGGTGACAACATGATTGAGAGGTCCACCAACCTCGATATGATTACACAGCCCAAGAGGCCATCAGACAAGCCTCCTCTTCTCCACATTCTTGATAACACCAACAGCAACAGTTTGACGCATTTATTAGAGAAAAGGTCCAAAGGCAGCTCCTGTCAAAGCTGATGCTCAGCAGGCTGTACCACCTATTGAAGTGCCAGCACTATCCTTGCACATGGGGGGCACCCACTCATTTCTTTATTGTTTTCTTTTACTCACCCATGTGACCCACGATGCAACCTATACTTTTTCTTTTCTTTACACTCTTGTTCCCCACTTTCTTTATTTTATATATATATATATATATATATATATATATCTCTTTTTATTATATTATATTATATTAAAAAAAAAAAAAAATCTTCATCTCTCCTCCGTTTGATTTCCAACTCCATTATTTTTATTTTTATTTATTTTCTCCAAACCACTTTCCTTATTTCCTCCATCTTTCATTTTTTGATTTCAAATATATTTTTATTATTTTTTCTTTATTTTTCTTTCACATTCTTTTTAATCTTTTTCCAATTCCCTTCATACCATATAGCTTTGCACACCAAATCATATTTTATTCATCTCAGGGATCAACCCCGATCACAATTTTACACAAAAAAAAAAAAAAAAAAAAAAACCAACAAACAAACAAACCACCACAACACACCCGCACCCACAGTGGGATTTTTCTTCTCTACTCTGCTGCAGGTCTCTTCTTCTTGCTTTTCTCTTGGGTGTCCCTTACCGGCGCTGCCTCCATACTACCCACTCCACCGAGCACGTTCACTCCCCCCTGCTCCTCCACTACAGCATATGGTGGACCTCCAAATCGGAACATCACGGTAGCCTTCCGCTTCAGCTCCTTGTTTTCCGCCTTCAGCACACTTATCTCTGCTCGTGCATCCTTATACATGCGCTGGAGCAGAGCCAATTGGCCGTTTAAATGCTGCACCTCATTTGTTCTACTCTGCAGCCGGTGCGACAAGTTTGTGACTGCCGTCATCGTCTCCACACAGGACTTCAAAGTATACTGATTGGCTTCAATGTCAGTTTGCACTGCCTTTTTTTGCTCCACAGACCGCATAGGAAAGTTCAACGGAGCAAACCCTGGGGCGCTTGGTTGAGGTTCACTGGCCCCCGCACCAGTTATCTCTCTTGTTGACTCGTTAAGGTCTGGAAAGAGAGTGAGCAGACCACGGGAAGACAAAGCCATTTTCTGGACAACAGAGTGTTACAGAGTGTCTCTCTCAGAAATCTCTCTCAGAAAACAGAGTGTTACAGAGTATCTCTCTCAGAAATCTCTCTCAGACAACAGAGTGTTACAGAGTATCTCTCTCAGAAATCTCTCTCAGAAAACAGAGTGTTACAGAGTATCTCTCTCAGAAATCTCTCTCAGAAAACGAAGAGTTTTTCTAGCAGGTTTTTGTCTCTGCTTCCAAGCCTCAGCCTCCGCTTCGGTTTATAAAGACCATGACAAATAGGCCGACACGCGTTCTGTTGATCACGTGCATCGCCGCGTGTCTGGCGCACCTTTTGATGGCACGCCTTTTTATGGATTGGGCACGCCTTTTGATGGCACGCCTTTTGAAAACATGGGCACGCCTTTTGATGGCACGCCTTTTTATGGATTGGGCACGCTTTTTGATGGCACGCCTTTTGAAAGATTGGGCACACTTTTTGAGGGTGCGACTTTATAAGGGTCCGACAAGACTCTGTAAACTGTCCCGACATTGATTCCGGTTAGCTCCTTTATGGGTCCGACAAGACTCTGTAAACTGTCCCGACATTAATTCCGGTTAGTTTCTACAAGGGTCCAGCAAGACTCCGTAAACTGTCACAACAACTGTCACAACATTGTCTGCTACAACGGTCCGACATGACCCCATAAACTGTCTTCTACATCGGTCTGACACCGCCATCCAGTGTCCTCTACACCGTTATGACACCCCCATACAGTGTCCTCTACAACGTTATGACACCACCATCCAGTGTCTTCACCAATGGTCTGACACGACCATACAGTGTCTCTTATCCTCTTTTATTTTTATGTATTTTCTTGTTTTGTTACTCTCTCCAAACTCAAGTTGGTTAGTTCCTATCCCCCTTGAGTTTGCGGGGGGCTGTTAAAATCCACCTACTCTCCACCTACTTCACCCACTTAAACCTACTCTACTAAACCTAACTACACCACTACCACCTCACCTACTCCACTAAACCTTCACCCACTTAAACCTACTCCACTAAACCTAACCCACTACACCACTACCACCTCACCTACTCCACTAAACCTAACCCACTACACCACTACCACCTCCACTTCACTTACTCCTCACCTACTACACACTCACCCTCTCCTATATATAGGAATCATTGTAACCATAACATAAATATCAATCAATAATACAATTCTCTATTTCTCTTTATACATTAAATTTTCTACAAGAAGAAATTTTAGATATTACATGAGATGACTAGGGAAAGAAGTGTGTTTCAACAAGGGTGAAACACTATCCCTTTTATAGACATGTTTCTAGATGCTAGAAGGATAAGGAAGAAAGGTTTAAAGACAGTTGGCATGTGCTAGGTGGATGCTATCGATTGCGCTATCTGGAATCGTTATCTTCATTGTCTTGATGTGTTGGTGCTAAATTATTACGCCAACTTTTCAGTATTCTTTATTGAGAATATTTGTACAATACTACTTTTCAAGTGAACCTTGGTTTTGGTTGGAGGCCACAGTGAACGATTCTTCATGTTGCCTCCATGTGCTGTTGTCAAATGCCGAAAAGACTAGATGGCTTTATCTTTTCCTTTTTTCATCTTTTCCATCATTAGGTCATTCATGGCATTCTAGTAGTCCTCCAAAGGAGTGGAAGAATTGTCATGTTCTAGGTCCAGAGATCCTCCAACAAGACAGCTCTATTGGTTATTATAATCATTATGAGCTGATGTCATGTATGCATCATCCTTGATTTCAGGTTGGCATTACACATGAACTGTTCTTTCATAAACTCTCAGCTTCTAGCAATGATTTTAGTTTCTAAAAGTTCCAGATATTGTTTTCTAATCATATTTTGAATAATGACAAAGGGTTCCCTTCCATTGGATTCAGTGGTGTGATCTTGGGATTGAGATCAATATATTGTTTATTATGTTGTTGAATGACCTCCCTAATCTCGAAAAAATATTTCCTCATATTTCCCTGATCTCATTGACAATAAAGTGTGAAATATCTTTTTGAATGCAATATTATCTTTTCCTCTAAATTGAGGATGTATAGTAGACTGCCCGGATCCCACGATTGAATTGAAAGTTGGATCTACATTGGATCTCACCTGAATCACCCCATCTATCCTCCTGGTAAATTCATCTTGGATTTCAGTTGGAAGAATTTGAATGGTAGGACCATGGTGTTCCCACCAAATTAAGAGCCAATTTGGTAATCCAGTTTGCAGAAGAGATTTGTCAAGTTTAATAAACCGAAAGTGTTTTTGGATAGGGTTTTGGTAAAGGAAAACCTTATCAGAAGCCTCAATATAATCCCAATAATTTTAGGGTTGTTCTGTGAGTTTCAAAGTTACGGATTTATTCGGATTAATTCCCCATTTAGTGGTTGTTAGATATAACTGAATTTCAAAGCACTCTTTGGTGCATTAGAAATTGGTGTACAGATAATTTCCATAGATGCAGTTTCCTAAAGGATTCCTTCATAAATATCGATAATGATCAAAGTGGGGAAGAAATTGTTGAGTGGACAAATATATTTCCTTAACTTCCTATGGATCAGACATCCGTTCGATGTTAGTCTTCAACAATTAAGACCATGTCGTCAATAAAAGTATTCTAAAAATATTTTTCATTTGCTTGTTAAAATTTACTTCCTTAAAGGCTGAGGAGATGCGGTTTTGCTGGTTGGAGAGGAATCCAAAGATGGAAAGACATCTTCTGTTAAGTCAATATGGGTTCTGGGCTTAGAGGGATTCTTGCCTCTTCCTCTTAGGAAGGTCATGCCATTATGATGATGATCCCTACAAAAATTCACGAGTGAGAAAATCGCAAATTAAATGTTTTATGTTAGTTTATAAATATCATTTTATCTAAAAAGATTAAAAAAAAGTTTTGAAGATATAAAATCTAGCTTTTGTCCCAAGTCCAGCTAACATAGATTTTTCTCACGTCACCTACATGGCAAACCAAACCAAACCAAACCAAACCAAACCAAACCAAACCAAGCCTTAAGTCACATCAAATGGGGTTGGCTACATGAATCCTTCTTCTCTACGCGGCCCTATCAAAGGCCATTTCATTAGTCAAATTAAGTAGATTCATATCTCTATTTAAAATGCTAGTCAACGTTAATCTAGGCCTACCCCGTCCCCTAACACTTCTATCTACCGTTACAGTATCGCATCTCTTCACTACTGCCTCTGTTGGTCTCCGTTGAATATGACCAAACCATCTCAAACGACTCTCTTTCAACTTATCTTCTATCGGTGCTACTCTTACCCATTCCTGAATACACTCATTCCTAATCCTGTCTTGTCTAGTCTTACCACACATCCACCTTAGCATCCTCATCTTAGCCACACTCATCTTATCTATATGTTGTTTCTTGGTTGCCCAACACTCCGTCCCATACAACATAGCTGGTCTAATAGCCGTTCTATAAAACTTACCTTTTAGTCTAGTGGGTATTCGTTTATTGCACAATACCCCAGACGCACTTCTCCACTTACACCATCCCGCCTTAATCCTATAGGCCACATCTGCATCAATATCTCCCGCTGTTGTGATAATCGACCCTAGATAACGAAAATGTTTATTCTTAGGCAATTCTTGGCTCTCAATCTTCATTTCTCCTCTGCTTTCATTGTTACTGTTACTAAATTTACATTCCATGTATTCTGTCTTAGTTCTGTTTATCCGAAATCCTTTAGATTCAAGAGCTTTTCTCCAAATCTCTAACTTTGTGTTAACTCCTTCTCTAGTCTCATCCACTAGCACAATATCATCTGCAAAAAGCATGCATCATGATACGTCATCCTGAATATTTATCGTCAACTCGTCCATAACTAAAGCAAAAAGATAAGGACTTAAGGTAGATCCTTGGTGTAACCCTACAGTGATAGGAAATTCATTTGTCTCTCCAGCTGGCGATCTAATGGTGGTCACCACCCCTTCATACATGTCCTTAATCACGTCAATGTAACCTTTTGTCACCCCTTTCTTCTCTAACACCTACATGGCAATGACCATGAAATTGAAAATTGTGAATATGTTATTCGTTTATGGATTAAATAAATGTAATTGCAGACTACTAACATATATTAGGAAATGAAAATTGTTAACCATCGTAGGAAATTTTTGCTGGAGTTTGATGTAGCCTTTGCTTGGATTATGTTTTTCTCTTTCCTTTGCTTTTTCTTGTTTGTAGAGGATGCCTCAGCCTCATCTCTTTTTTGATTTATCAATAAAATTCTGTGTTGTTGATCCAAATTATTTTTTATTTTTTTGCTGGAGTATATTGGTACATTTTGTCCTTTTTCTGTCTGGCACACCCTGAATTTCAGGGATTTTATCATGTGTTTTTGGGAAAAACATATAATAATTTCAGGGAAATAAAATACAATTTCAAAACAACAAAGTCTTTGTTTTAAATAAAAATTCCCAACACCTAAAAATTAATTAATTAATTTATGAAAAGTGATGTTTATACAATATGGAAAAATAGTGTACCATATGTAAGTAATGACATTTTATGACATAAAGGGTGTACCACATCCCCCAAACAGGGTGTACCGTATGCAAGTTATGACACTTTGTGGTGTTAATACCACAAAGTGTGTTATAACCAAATCACTTTCAGTCATAACTAAAAATACCACGATGGATCATAACCAAACAACAATTGATGAGTAACTAAAGATCTGTTTGGTCATAATCAAAATAACAACCACAATAGGTTATAATCAATCATCACAATGAGTCGTAATCAAATGATAACCAAGAGTCATAACCAAACACTACATAAGGCATAACCAAAGTCCTTTTCGATCATAACCAAGATAATAATCACAAGAGGTTATAAAAAAGTTATAACCAACACCATAGCGTGTCGTAATAAAAGACCACAAAGGTCAGAACTGGTACATACGTGATGCGTATGAGGAAGATGTTGGATGAGGAAGGAATTAAGTTAATTTGGGAACTTAGGATTTTTAGGAATTATTATGGTATTAGGTTATTATTAAGGATTTTATTAATATTTGGTTTCCTAGCTATTAGATATATTTTTCTATTTGATTAGTCTGTGTCTTATAAATATTGAGGGTTTGAGTTGTATTGGACAGCTTTGAATGGATTGAAATAATTGAGAGTTTAATTTTATTGCTTTGTGTATTTAAGTGTTGAGGGTTCTTTAAATCTCCGTGTGGTTTATTTCTCTTTCTTCAATATTTTTGTTCTTCATCAAAAAGAGAGAACAATAATCTTAGGGGTTTCTCTCTTAATCTCTTTTATTTATTACGAAACTACCCTTCTAGCTAAGACATGCCAACAGATACATTTCTGAAGGCCATTGACTTTGCAAATCTTATGAAAGTTATCTCTATTGGACAATTAAGCCAAAATTTAACACCACCAAACTCAGGCCAACTTGGTTCTTGAGCAATTGGCATGTGTGCCATGCATTCGTAGTGATGGACACATTTTTGAACCTTGCTTGATGTAAATATTCTGCAATAAACATTAAGTTAGTAAATATTGACTAATGATTTAGAAGTGGATTTAAAATTTGCTAAATTAGCCGCGTTTGAAGTATTTTATTCTGTCATTAATGCATCCTTATAACAGGATTGGATAGGCTTGTGAATGAGCCAGGTTAGGCAAAATATGAACACACCTAGCTTTAACATTTTAGTTAAGCTAGAGCCAAAGCTTAAGCTTCACTTGTATATGATCCACTTTCATTTAAACCAAGCTTGAACATCCTAATACTCAACTCAACCCAGTTTGTTTGCGGCTTTGGGAGTGTTCTTTATATCTGTAATCGATTGGCTGTGAGGCTTATAGGTCTTGGTGAAAAATGTTTGTTTTGTCATATTCTTTTGGGATTCTTCTGTTCAATGTCATCATAATTTGTAATTTTATTCCCAGTCATTTACACAATTGAGTTGATGCCATTTCTGATCTAAATACCTGAATTTTATTATGTTAGTTGAGATTGAAGAACTTGTATATCCACTCCATATGATTTGGGAGCTTACTTTATGCAGGTAGGGTCATTCCAGAGAGTGTGGTCTACAGTTATGGAACTGTTCTGCTGGATCTTTTGAGTGGGAAGCATATCCCTCCAAGCCATGTACTATAAATTCTGTTACATATGCCATCTCAGTTGTTCTCTACTCTTTCAATAGTCTTTTCAGTTTATTTCATCTTTATATTCATGTTTTGGTACTATCCTGGTGAAATTTATATGACAATATAATTAGCTTGTAAAATTGGGGAACGGGATTGGTGGCATTGAATCTTGTCGGTTTTTTGTTTTGTTCTGTTTTTTTTTTTTTTTTTGTTGTTTTGTTTTGTTTTCTCAAGGCACTGGATTTGATAAGGGGGAAAAATGCTTTGTTGCTGATGGATTCGTCCTTGGAAGGACAATATGTTGATGAAGATGCAACTGCATTGGTTGAACTTGCTTCAAAATGTCTTCAGTATGAGGCCAGAGACCGACCAGATATCAAGTTTCTTCTCACAGCAGTAGCACCCCTTCAAAAGCAGAAAGAGGTGAAACTTTGTTAATTAGTTCTGTACTGGTCTGGGAATGTAATTACTGAGTTGTTTAAAATGTTTGGGATGTTCTAAAAAAGCTAGTTTTTTGACTACATAAGCCAAAAGTCAAAAAGCCACTCAACTTTTTCACTCCAAAAAAAAAAAAAAAAAAATTTGCCAAAAAGCAACTAAGGCTTGGTTTGGCATGTTAAAAAAAAGTTAAAAAGTCAAAAAGTCACTATCCTATTTAAGTCACATCATTTTATTTAAATCACATCACCTCTCTAACACATCACTTCAAACCCAACCCAAACCCAAACCCAAACCCAAACCCAAACCCAACCGATATTTCATAAAAAGTTAAAAAGTGCACTTATTTAGATCATCTCAAACAACCCCTAAATTCCCAAACAAATAAGCTTTAGATTCAACAAAAAAAAGCCAAAAAGCCACTTACAAAGCTAACTCCTAATAACCTCAATGTTCTCATTAACATTGATATTTGTAGGTTGCATCACATGTTTTAATGGGTCTGACAAAAACTCCAGTGGTGCTGCCAACCATGCTTTCTCCTCTTGGAAAGGCTTGTGCAAGGATGGACCTGACTGCAGTTCATGATATCTTGCTTAAAACAGGTTATAAAGATGAAGAGGGTGCAGAAAATGAGGCAAGCATATTTATTCCTGTTGTGCTACTCCACAATTCGTTGATTTACTGTAAATAAAATGAAATTGCAGGTCTATGTGTTGTTCGCATGCCCATTTGTGACTTCTCTTCGCTGAAAAACTATCCTATGAAATAATAGAGACATGTTTTCTGTAGATTTACACTTTTTTGACGTCACATTTTCCCTTGTATGTCAGAAGATATATTCTCTGCCTCATGACTATTTTATTTTAGCTTGATTTGCCCTCATGTCATAACTTTATTATTGAAACTTAAATTTATTTTCATGCATTTGACTTCAATAAACCTTACATATATTTTATGGCAATGCTGTCGTATGCAGCTATCATTCCAAGAATGGACTCAGCAAGTTCAAGATATATTGAACACAAAGAAATTTGGGGATATTTCATTTAGGGACAAAGATTTCAGTAGTGCTATTGAGTATTATTCAAAGGTATGTACTTATTCTAGTTGTGGACTCATTTGCTATCATAACTTTTTAAATTTATGTTTGTTTTTCTTCTTGAATATTCTTGGAAGTATATCTATAAGTTGTGCTTAGATTCAATATTGTTTAATGTCAAATTTTAGTGTTCTTAGAAGAGTGACTTCAAAAATAAAAGATTGTTTTCTTTCTTTCTTTTCCTTTTTTGATAAGCAAAATAAAATTTGATTCAAGAAAAGGAGAAAACACAATACAGTGGGAGACAAGAGGTTCACCAAGAAAGAAAAGAAGGAAAAAGAAGAAAGAAAACCAAACTTAAAAGTAACACATTGCTTTCCAATCTCAACTAATCAAAAGTAAAGCATATCCATAAACCTCCTAATTCTTCAAACTTGACCTAAAAAATTGTTGCATTTATTTCCAACCAAATCACCCAAAACTCAACACATACAACTCTAGCGAGCTTGAGCCTTTCCATTATTACCAAAGCCTCTATAATCAATCAAAAGCATATGAATGAAAGTTGATGTTGCCACCCAATCAACCTCCACCAACTAAAATAGTTTGTTCCGTAAAGCTAACTATGGGACAATACAAAAGTAAATGATCAATGCTTTTCTCCTCCCTCTTACACATTACACGCCACCATGGAAGTAAATGACAATTAGGCCTCTTTTGAATCATGTCATTGGTACTGAGCTTCTTATGAGCCATAGTCCAAAGAAATATAGAGGTTGTACCCAAATATTGTGGTCTCTCTTCTTTCGTGTATTTCTATTCCTTTATTTCTCAAATGACATAAAGAGATTGTACCCAAATATTGATTTGGATTTTTCATTTTTATAAAATGCAGTTGGTATCGATGATGTCTGTCCCTTCTGGTACCATCTTTGTGAGGCGAGCCCTATCATACATGATGATTGGTCAGCCTGAACTTGCGCTAAGGGATGCTATGCAGGCTCAAGTGTGCTTGCCCGAGTGGCCCACTGCCTTCTACATGCAAGCTCTTGCCCTCTCTAAACTTGGAATGGAAACCGATGCCCAAGACATGCTCAACGATGGAGCCTCCTTTGAGGCAAAGAAACTCAACAGCTGGCGCAATTAGCTTAATGACTCAAATCCCAAATTCTCTGCTTCATTCGGTAAAATGAGAGATCAATACACTGCTAAAGGCAGGGAAAATAGTTTCCATACACACAAATGTATAAAGCTCTTGTAATAGCCAAATTGAGTAGATTAGTTAGTTACTGAGTAAATGCCATGTTGCGCCGGAGTAATTTTAGGCGTGGAAATTGGTTATGGAACTTGTTGATTAGGGTTTTTGGTACATAGATGGGAGCCTCCATTGATTGCTGCATCATAGAAGCATTAGGTGATGATGAGGTTTGGTATAATTCAAGCTGTGGTTATTTGTACTTGGCCCAAAATCCAGGTTGATGACAGAATTAAATTTGTTTTATGTATGCTAACATTAGAATCCGGGCTGGAATTGTATTTGTTCCAAGTGAGTTCAAAATTTTCAATTCTGTTCTTGCCATTTTTTTTTCTTTTTTTCTTTTTCATATAGCAAAATATTCATTTTAAAGTTATTTCAGTTGCGCCCTTTAATTTTCTATTTGTAACATCAGTTTTAAGGACACGGTTTTTGCTCATGGTGGGCACAAAAAGTGAAGTGTGCCTCAGATTTATTGAGTGTATGCGTTGCGCAAAAGAAAAAAAAAAAAAAAAATCAACCATGTTTGTTTCAGTTTTTTAAAAACATTTTTCAGAATACTTTCTTATTTTCGGATGTTTTTGTTTTTATTGAATCTTTTTAATATTTTAAGTATTTTTTTTTTAATTTTTAGACACACTTAGCATAAATATACTTAAAAAATATAATTTTCGTGAAATTTTTTTTAAAAAAAATTTACTATGTACAAAAAATATGAAAATTCAGTATTTTTTGTTTTTTTGTGTATTTATGAATTTTTTAAAATATTTTTTCACAAATATTTTATTTTTTAAATACATCTAAGTAAAATGTATCTAAAAAAAATACTTAAAATTTTGAAAATATTTACTAAAAATAAAAAAAAATCTAAAAAATAAAAAACTCAATTTTAAAAAATTAAAACCAAACATACTTACATTTTTATACCTATCAAAAGGTAAAGCAAACAGCTAGGCTAGGCAGATACCCTATGTGATTGCTTATTGATTTGGACACTTCTTTTGGTGCTAATTGACATTTTCGCTGAAACTTAAAACACAAGAAAATATAAAAGGAATGTAGAACACAAGCTACTTTTACAAATTTTAAATACTTCTTTATTGATTTCAGGAAACTCTGCCGGAGTTGTTAACAATTCCGTTAATCCCAAGCCCGGGTTAAAGAGGAGAGTTGTGTGTTAGGTAGTCGACAGCCAACACATAAAAAAGCTATTCGGATCTCTTATGAAAATGAATCCTACTTTGAATCGTTTAAATGCTAGGTCGTTCCCCTCAAGTGACGCGTTGTGCCTGCCTCCGGGTGTTTCAAAAAGTGAGCAAGGGGCGCCGCATCGGCGCCGCATCGGCGCCTGGGTGCGGTGAAAAATGGGCAAAGGTTTCTACGCTTTTCTGAGCGAGTGCGGGTAAAGAAGCTAGTCCAAGACTATAGGTTTAAGGTAGCCACTTGGAACATAGGAACCTTAACTGGTAAGACGATGGAATTGGTAGATGTTATGATTAGGAGGAGAGTCAGTATAGCTTGCATACAAGAAACTAAGTGGACGGGAGAGAAAGTTAGGGAAATTGAGGATACCGGTTTTAAACTATATTACAGTGGTAAGGATAGACGCGGGAATTGGGTAGGAATCATAATTGCCAAGGGTCTTGTAGAAAGTGTAGTGGCGGTCACTAGGAAAGGAGATAGGATTATGCTAGTTAAACTAGTTATTGGAGGGAATATAGTGAACATTATTAGCACATACGTCCCTCAAGTAGGGTTAGATGATCAGACTAAGAGGGATTTTTGGGAACAAATGGATGAGATCTTACAGGAGATACTCGTAGGAGAGAACCTGGTTATAGGTGGAGATTTTAATGGCCATGTGGGCATAGATAAACTAAGTTATGAAAGGGTGCATGGTGGATACGGTTTTAGTGACATAAATGAGGCTGGAGAGAGTATCTTAGATTTTGCGTTGGCTTCTGACTTGGTGGTGGCCAATACTATGTATAAGAAGAGGGAGGAGCATTTGATAACCTTTAAGAGTGGATTAGTTAAGAGTCAAATAGATTACTTCTTAGTGAGAAAAATGGACCGCCTAAAATGCAATGATTGTAAGGTGATTCTTGGAGAGAGTCTGGTCTCTCAACATAGGATTTTGGTACTAGATTTATGTTTTAGAGGGCAATACCAAGCTAAGAAGGATGGTGGGCGTCGTAGGACGAGATGGTGGGACCTAAAAGAGGATAAATTAGAAATATTTAAGAATCGAATGGATAAAGAAGGTACTTGGGACTTCGAAGGTGATGCTAACACTATGTAGAACTCGATGGCCAATTGTATGAGGAGCATCTCAAGGGAAGTGCTTGGAGAGTCGAAGGAACGGGACCTAGCTCTAGGGAAACTTGGTGGTGGAGGGAAGAGGTTCTAGCGGTAGTTAAGGCAAAAAAAGAGTACTTTAAAAAGTGACAGAAGGATAGAATTGAGGAAAACCTTAAGAGCTATAGATTGGCTAATAAGGAGGTCAAGAAAGTAGTGAGAGAGACCAAGTTGAAAGTATATGATGACCTATACACTAGACTAGATAGTAAGGAGGGAGAGAAGATGGTATACAAACTTGCTAAGATACGAGAGAGGAAAACAAGAGATTTTAATCAAGTAAAGTGCATCAAGAGTGAGGATTCTAAGGTATTGGTGAAGGATGATGAAATTAAGGAAAGATGGAAGAATTATTTTGAGAAACTATTAAATGAGGAACATGGAGGTACGACAATAAGGGAAGAAATAGCCAGTAATACGATAAACCATGACTATAGGTTCTATTGCAGGATTAGGAACTTTGAAGTAGAAATTGCACTTAAGAAGATGAAATCAAATAAGGCTTTAGGACACGATGATATCCCTATTGAAGCTTGGAAGTGTTTGGGTAAAAAGGGAGTTGGTTGGTTGACTAGGTTGTTTAGCAAAATTTTGTTGACTAGGAACATGCCAGATGAGTGGAGGAAGAGTATTTTAGTGCCAATCTATAAGAATAAAGGTGATGTCTAGAATTGTAACAACTATAGAGGAATCAAGCTAATGTGTCATATAATGAAAGTGTGGGAGAGGGTGATGGAACGCCGATTACGAGATATAACAGAGGTGTCAGAGAATCAATTTGGGTTTATGCTTGGTAGGTCAACAATGGAAACGATCTATCTTTTGAGGAGAGTAATAGAAAAGTATAAAGAAAAGAAAAGAGACATTCATATGGTGTTTATCGACCTTGAGAAAGTATATGACAGAGTGCCCCGAGATATAATATGGTGGGTGTTAGAGAAAAAAGGGGTGACAAAAGGTTACATTGACGTGATTAGGGACATGTATGAAGGGGTGGTGACCACTATTAGATAGCCAGCTGGAGAGACAAATGAATTTCCTATTACTGTAGGGTTACACCAAGGATTTACCTTAAGTCCTTATCTTTTTACTTTAGTTATGGACGAGTTGACGATAAATATTCAGGATGACGTGCCATAGTGCATGCTTTTTGCAGACGATATTGTGCTAGTGGATGAGACTAGAGAAGGAGTTAACACAAAATTAGAAATTTGGAGAAAAGCTCTTGAATCTAAAGGATTCCGGATAAGTAGAACTAAGACAGAATACATGGAGTGTAAATTTAGTAACAGTAACAATGAAAGCAGAGGAGAAGTGAAGATTGAGAATCAAGAATTGCCTAAGAGTGAATATTTTCGTTATTTAGGGTCGATTATCACAACAGTGGGAGAGATTGATGCAGATGTGGCTCATAGGAGTAAGGCGGGATGGTGTAAGTGGAGAAGTGCGTCTGGAGTATTGTGCGATAAACGAATACCCACTAGACTAAAAGGTAAGTTTTATAGAACGACTATTAGACCAGCTATGTTGTATGGGACGGAGTGTTGGGCAACCAAGAAACAACATGTAGATAAGATGAGTGTGGCTGAGATGAGGATGCTAAGGTGGATGTGTGGTACGACTAGACAAGACAGGATTAGAAATGAGTATATTCAGAAATGGGTAGGGATAGCACCGACATAAGATAAGTTGAGAGAGAATCGTTTGAGATGGTTTGGTCATATTCAACGGAGACCAACAGAGGCAGTAGTGAAGAGATGCGATGTTGTAACGGTAGATGGAAGTGTTAGGGGACGGGGTAGGCCTAGATTAACGTTGACTAGCGTTTTAAATAGAGATATGAATCTACTTAATTTGACTAATGAAATGGCCTTTGATAGGGCCGCGTGGAGAAGAAGGATTCATGTAGCCGATCCCATTTGATGGGACTTAAGGCTTGGTTTGGTTTGATTTCAGGACTTGTTTTTAATCATGTTACTAGATCCTAAAATAT
Organism: Camellia sinensis; assembly: GCF_055761805.1. NCBI lineage: Eukaryota > Viridiplantae > Streptophyta > Magnoliopsida > Ericales > Theaceae > Camellia > Camellia sinensis. Next base: position 94,934,597 of record NC_138965.1, read on the forward strand.
TTCACTTTAATCTCAATAATATATAAAGGATCAGAGGCACTCATATTTGCGACAAATACTCAATTAGGAATAATGAGGAAATTGGAATGTCTCTTTTGAGGGTATAATTTTGATTCAATTGTTTTGTAGGCATGCTCGCCTAATTTGTTTGAACCAACACACACAATCAATTTTAGCTACTTGGAGTATCTCTAACAGGAAAGGCATTTAGAGCATTCTAGACATTTTGCCTAGCCTTGTCACAAAATGGTACTCTAACCAATTTTCAGTTGGCTAACTACATTTGAAGAGGTTTAGAGTCTAGGAAAACCAATTTTAAGACTAGGAAAAAATGTTGGAGTGTACTACACTATGCAAAATGATTCATAAAACACAAAATAAATATTTTTATATAGTTGTAGTAGATATAATGCCTAGTAGTATTGGATGTTTTCATTTGTTTTTTACTAATTAAACTCTTTGCAACATATTTGTAATGAGTTTAATTTGTAATCATTACACTCGTTTGTTATCTGCTAAATGCAAATTTTTGTTTATTAGGCCGAACTCCCAATCGCATAGCACAGAGACTCGAAATTTCTATTTTCACACTAACAATTCTCTCTTTTCATTCGAAAGTTAATTTTTGAATAAAATTACATGATTTGAAAATCAATTCAATGATATAGCGAAATTTATGTAATTTTGTTTGAAAATTACATGATTTGAAAATTAAGAATTTATTTGAAATTTGATTTTCGAATTATATAATTTTGTTTGAAAATTTATGTCTGAAAAAAAAAATGTGTGAACTAAGATAATATGGTGAGTGGAAAGAAAAACATTTATGTTGAGGTATATGTAAAAATGTATGGATAGGTAAAAGAATATATAGAAGTCTTGTTAACAAATGTCCTTAAGGGTAGATGTCATGTTAAGTCATGTCGTATCGTGTCATTTTGGATTTTGCGTCTGAATTACTTTAACATTAACCCAACCATATTATTGTTTTGTGTTATCATGCTGTGTCGTTTTCGATTTATGTCCATTTCGTATTGTGTTAACGTGTCATGTCAAAAAAAATTTAGTATTAACTAAAAATAACAAGTGTATAAAAAAGTTAAATTTTTCTCTACAAGTTAAATCTAATGACATTAATCTCTATTGAACAAAATTATTCATAAAAATATTTTATTACAACTCAATTTTATTTTTCTAATTTCCAAAACAATATCCTACTATTATATTTTTTTACTAGATCAACTCAACTAGTAGACAAAAAATACATTATTTTCAACTAAAAACAAAAACAAAACTTATGTTAGCCTTAAAATCCTATTTTTGCATACTTTTCAAAAAGTTGGATAGAGTTACATAAGAGATTAAAAAATATCATGACATCCTTTAGTGAAAATATTATTAAAATGTGTAATTAATTTTTTATTAAACGGGTTATCCGTATCTATTTCATGTTATGTATATTCGAAACTAACTTTATATGTTTAATATTCGTGTTATCAAGTCATATTATATATATGTTCGTATTGAAAAATGGTCAACCCTAACCCGCTAATTACGTATACGGTTCGAGTCGTGTTGAAAATGATGGAATGAGAGTGACCACAACATAATTCGGTGGGTCTCTCCATACTCAATCATAACCCATTTGATTGGTAATGAACCTTCCAGCACGAAAGGAAAATAATTTGGAAGCAAGAGTTTGGTGGTACACACCTCTTTCCAACTTTCACCTCTTTTTCTCAAAATCACATACATTTGCAATGTATTAAATGAGCAACAATATTCAATGCATATGGATGAGAAATGAGTTTCAATTCACCGAATCCTCATGCAATTTCTACAATAATCATAGTGTAGACACCCCATTTTTGACCGACCTTAAGACTCAGACGTCACCAATTGAGCGCTCGATGATGATGCATATTGTGCTCGTTCTGAGGTTTCAGAGTCTCGGCTGCGAGCCTTGCTTCCGGACTTCGGGGCTCTTTTGTGCTTTGCCTCGGTTTGCGAACCAGGTCCTGTTTTCTCTGTTTTCTCTTCCCGAAGGGAGGGAGAGGTCTCGTAGACCATCTCTTAGTGGCCGTAGGCTACGTTTCGTGGTCATAGGCCATTTTTCTCGTTTAGAGACTAGTTTTCGGTTTTCGGAGCCGTCGGCCGTGTACCTCGGTTCGGGACCGTTTAACTACCTCCGTTTGCTCCGGTTTTTGGCACACACCTTGTTTCCTCTCCCTAGAGGGACACTGTGGCCCGAGAGACCACCTTTGTGGTCGCACGCCACTTCTGGTACCTAACAGCCTGTTTTTGGGGCCCCGGGCCGCGTATTTTGGCCCCCGAACCCTCGTTTTGCATCGGTTAGGGTTCATTTTTGGTATGGACCCTATTTTCATTGTTTGGTAGGTGGTAGTATAGTTGGAGACCAGAAATTCTTTCGAAAAATATTTTCTCTCTCCTCCAGCCGGTTTTCTTGACAGAAAGTTGATTTTTCTCACTTTTGGACCTTAATTTCTGGTCTCCCATACAAGCATTGTGTTGTACTCACCTGGGAGGCCACCAATATGGGTAGGCCGACCAGCTTTTCTTCCTGACCCTTTTGAACCTTGCTAGAAAGCTGGTTTTTCCCTCCCCTGGGTCACTTTTTCTGGTTTTTCACCATGCAATTGTATTCTACTCATCTGGGAGGCCACATTTCTGGTATGGCCGACCAGAAATTCACCTTGACCCTTTTGAACCCTGGTCAGCCGACTAGGGGAAGTGGTCGGCTGACCTCCTTGGCTGGTCGGCCAGCCTTCTGCTTTTTGGCCTTCCTGAGTGCAATACAGCTGTGTAGCACTTGACCCACTGCCCGAGATTTTAGCCCTTTGTTTGGTCTTCTTAAGTTTGTTTTGACCCTCTTGCTTAGCTTCTTAGGGAAGCTTGACTCTTTTGTCAAGCTTCTTGAGGAAGCTTGACCCTTTTGGTTAAGCTTCTTTGAGAAACTTTGACCATCTCTTGAGGCTTCTCCAAGAAGCCTTAGTTCTTCTCCTCTATAAAACCAAGCTTCCTCCTCCATTTGCAAGGGTTAGAAAAAACCAGCTGAGGCATATACATACAACTCTCCATATCTCTCTCATCCAAGCTCAAAACACCCTTGTTCTTGGTCATTTACACTACACCTCATAGCCTACCACCTCCACCATCCATTCCAGTACTTTGGGACTGATTTTCAGGGATTGAAGGTTCACCAACTTGGTCCAAAAGTTGTTGCATTGCTGTGCTACAAGGGTAAGTCTCCATTTTCCCTTTTCTTGCATTATTTTGTTTCATAGCTTAGCCCTATTTGTAAGCATTTTTAGGTTTTGTTATAAACTGTAAAGTGTTTTATTCTGAGCTCCTCTTGAAGTTTGATTAGGGATACTTTTCTGTTTGAGGTCTCCTACATCCTTGTATGCTTCATCTCTCTTTTAGGACTTATTTTGCGTGATATCTTAGCCTTACTTGCAAGCATTTTTGAGATTTTTCATGAACTAAAAAAAGTCTTATTTTGAGCCCCTATTGAAGTTTGATTAAGGGCATTTTTCTGTTTGGGGTCATCTTCCTCTTGGCATGCTTCATTTCCTCATGATTAGGGCTATGCATTAGAGCATTCGCATTGGCCTTGGTTTGGCCTCTTAGATGTGTTTTTGAGAGCTAAAATCAGAGGGGGGGGGTGACCCCTTCTCTCCTTGTCTTGTTTGTTGGCCCTTTTGACCTTTCATAGGGCCCCTTACTTGCATGTTGTGAAGTCACTTTTTAGGCCCAATTTGGTGAGTTTTAAGGTTTGCCTTAGCTCTATCTGGAGCCTCTTTGATCATATTTTGTGTCCCTCATGCATGTGTGGAACAATCCTCCTCAAGGCCTTTCAAAAGGACCTTTCATTGCATGCTTCCTTGACCCATTTCAGGGCCTTTTTGATGGGTATTAGGCTTGTCATAATTGATTTCTAGAGTTGGTTCTGCCATGTTAAGTGTTCTTGTTGTATGTGTTGAGTAACCCCTTGCATGGCCCTCCAAAGGAGCTCATCATTTTTGCATGCATTAGATGCATTTCAGTGGTTATTTGGGGTTTATTTGACATGCCATGTTACTATTTTAGGCTGGTTTGGTGATCTCTCTTATGCTTCATATACATGCCATGTAAACCATGCTTACTAGCCTAGGTTGCATGTTGTTTTAGCCCTTCATGTTAGCACTTTTGGGCCATGCTTGGAACTGATGTTGTGCTTATTTTGGACTGCCTTGGCTCTGTTTTCATGCCTCATGGCCAAATAATGCTTGCTCTGCATACTTGTGGTCCAATGCATTTGTCTAGTTTTGAGTTTCGGGGCCTCTTTCATGCATTGGGTGCCATATTTCCATGATTCGAGGCCATTGTGCATCATATTTCAGTGCTGGAAATTGCATGTTTGCATGCCATCTTTCATCCCCTGCCATGCCTTGGTAGAGTAGCATTTGATGCCTTAGGTTTGGTCCTTGGTATTTGTGCATGTGTGCACGCATTTCGGTTGTCTGATTTTCATCCAATGGCCACTGATGTGAGTGTGGCTGAGGTCCACTCATGTTAGTGTAAGTCCATCGTGCATTGTGTATGCCATTTTAGTCCATAGCCTTTACGTATGCTAGGTTGCATGTTAGAGCATTGTGTATGCCATGTTACATCACGTGCATTGTGTATGCCATCTTAGTCCATAGCATTCCGTATGCTAGGTTACATGTTAGTCACATTGTGTATGCCATCTCATTTGCATTGTGTTTGGGATTGGAGTTAGCCTAAGCACGGGAAACAAGGGACGTTCCGTACCCTAAGTGACGAAACGTGTCTCAAGTCCCGGTTGCCGACACTCCGGATTAACCATGATGGAGTCTAGGCCTTGTTGTGTTTATACGTGTATTCATTTCACATCGAGTCGTGCAATTCGACTCCTCGGCCATCATGCATCGAGATGCGTGATTGGTGGCACGAGTATCGAGGTCTACACTCCCTTGAGCTTGTGCAAGGACAGGGAGTGTGGTCGTGCACACATTCGTTGAAAATACCTTGCCATGTCTCTCTCTTGCTTTGTGTTGCAGAAAACCAGGATCCAGGGGTAGAAAGTGGTCGGCCGATCGGTTTTTCTGGCAGGCTGACCACCTTTTTTTGGTATCCACCACAAAGGGTGGTCGGCAGGTGTTTTCCAAGCCCATAACTGGTCGACAGCCTTCCCAGGGTGGAGTTTTAGCCTCTTGGAGCCTTGTGCAAATTTCTAAAATCAATTGCAAACAAAGGCGAGACGAGGCATCGCGATAGAATTTCCCGACGAGGCGACTCTAGCATGCATGCATCCATCGTCACGCAAAACAGAGCCGAGGCAGTCACATGTATGATAGTTTTATTGCTTACTTAGCTAGTTTGTTAATTAGTTAATGTTGTGTAATAATTAGCTGTAGCTGTTATCTACTCGGACTGTATTATTTATTCAGACCCTTCGAGCGAGGGCACAATTGTAATAAATGTGCGTGTGTGTGATGCATGTCTTCCAACCCCACGTCTTTCTCCCTTTTATTTACCAGCTTATGATGGCTAGATTAGGGCATGTTTCAATTAGCATACTTATGATAGCATGTCTGCATTCATTCATCTGTCTTGCATGCACTGGGCTCGACGCATCATACTAACTGCATTGTATTTCAATTCCGAGTTGAATACTTGTTAGTTGTAGCATTTCACATGCCATCTTTAGAATAGCCGAGCCTACTGTAGTTGCATTCCTGCATGTGTTGCATTACGCATTTCTGTATAGTTAGGATCATGCATGGATTTCTAATATAGCTTTTGTTTTGGCTTGGAGTACTCGGTAAGTTTTATGCTTTAGCAACCTTGCATGCGTGTGAGTGACTGCCATGATAGCATGCTTACGATGAGGCTAATTGCTTATGTGATATAACTGCCTAAATGCTTGTGGGTGAAGGTTGGGTTATTTGAATTGGAATAATACATTGGCTGTGAGTTTTAAGCCCACTAGCCAGTGGCAAAACCATGTTTCCTAAGCCCACCCGAGGGTGGCAAAATCTGCATTTTTAGCCTACTTGCGAGTAGCAAACCGCTTTAAACAAACCAAACATGAAATGTTTTGTTCCAATTCAGGCGATCTAGTCTATACTTGTATGCTGTGCGCATCACATAGTAAATCTAGGCTAATAACCAGAATAAGAACGCATAATGTTTTCAAAACTAGATATCATGGTTAGTAGAGGCCGATCTTTGATCGGGCGAGCGGGGGTGCTCACGAAGTGACCTTCCCCAATCGTACCCAAGTTCTCGAGCTGAGGCAACTTTGGTGATGACAGACACGTGGCCTTAGGCAACGAGTCAGGGTTTCCTAAATTCCTCCAAAATAAATATTTAGGTGGCGACTCTGTATCTGACAAAGTAGTCCATGTTTGGTACTTCTTTACAAAAATCTGTTTTCCAAAACGATTGGCCGGATTTGGACTCTTTGGTGATTTATCAATCTCACATTGCACATTGTGAGATCAGATTAAGAACCGTGACAACATTGAGTCCGAACTATAGTGAGCCCAATGAACAAAACAGGATTTCCCTCCCGGGGCGTTCGGGGACGTCTACACATAGCTATCCTCTACCGATAGCCCACAACAGATATTTCTAAACAGATATAACATCTCCAATATAGATAAACTTTCCAAATTTCGAGGTGAGTAATAATACATATCAAACTCCACCATTTATATCAATATCCATCCAATTTTACATTTCCAACTTCAATTTCATTTATTTATACAAAAAAATATTTAAAACATTTAGGGAAAACCCTCTAATTTTTTTTTTCCCAAAAATCCATTTTCAAGTGTGAAATCAATACTTTAGCGCTACTAATCTGCATTTCCACTCCCATAACCATTTTCCATACATCCATTTGAAAACCCCTCTTTTGATTTTAAACCAAAATCCAAGGTTTGTTCAAAATCCTCTAAAATCATGATATTGTTTATGAAAAACAAATAGCTAAGATAAAAATCGTAAAAAGAGTGTAGAATATCCTTACCTCAAAGCTAGAAGACCAATGAGAGAGTGGAGAAAACTCAAGGAAGCCGAAATCCAACTCTATTCAGATGAAAACGAAGCTCTAGATGAGCTCTACCTTTGTAACAAAGGAAGTAGGGTGGAGAAATGGGTAGATCTTAGTGTATTTGTAGAGAGAGAGAGCAAGTTCTAGAGAGAGGAGATCTAGATTTAGGGTTTTGAAATTTTTAGATAGAGAAAGCTGAAAAAGTGATATAAAAAGTAACTTTTACAAACTAATATAAGCACAGTCCACTCGAATGCAAGAAGTGACACTCGAGCATCTAGACACAAAAATAACTATTGCTCGAGTGTAAGAAGTGACGCTCGAGCGCTAAGACACAATGAAAAAGGGTATCACTGCTCGAGTGCAAGAAGTGACGCTCGAGCATAGAATACACACCCCCAGTAGTTTTGCAGACAACAGACCAACGCTCGAGCGCAAGAAAGGCCACTCGAGCCAAGACCGCTCTAGCGCAGAAAGCACTACTCGAGCATAGAATACACTCTCCCAGTAGTTTTTGTTTAGACTTGCAAAAGTACTAAGAGTTTGCAAAGACTGCTTGAGCGCAAGAAGCTACGCTCAAGCATAGAGGTCCAAATCTGGGCAACCAAAGTTTTGAAAAACAAGCTATCAAACCATTTCAAACACAACCAATACATTCCAATAGGCAAACTCAAGGAGGGAAAAGAGGAATAAGACCAGAACAACAGTACAAATCCAAGAAACCTGAATCCAGAACATCAAATGGGCCGGGTCTAAACCAAAATCACTATAGATTAGGAGCGAGAACTACATCATTCTGTCATTTGGGTTGACGTTATCGACATGTAATCGGCATGTATGCACTCCTCATTATGTGCGGCGACAATTGTGTTGGTGGACAATGGCGTCAGTTATTAATTTTGATATTGTTATTTCACTTGTTTGATAACCCAAACCCGATTGTGTTGTCAACATCGGTGTCTATTCTTATATGTAATGTTGGGTCGGTAATATTATATGTTCACATCGTACTGTTGTTGTATATGCGGTAATGTGGGTTTGGAATACATTGGGGTTTTGGTTGTGTGGTCATTGTTCTATTGTGGGTTCTGTATTTGTATATGTCAGGTGGTACGTTGTTATAACTTTGTTTTGCCAAACAAATGATTATGTTGTGTAAATTTGTTGTTTGTTGGCTACATTTTGTCATCGTGATGTGGAATGTTTGTATCATCTACGGCTTCCAACTTCTTGTTCCATGCCTCCATTGCTGCCATACTCATTCCCATCTTTAAAGCCTCAATTGATTTACCCAAAAATAAAAAGCCCTTTTGAAGGAGTAGAGAGACAAAACAAAGCAGTGAGTTCCAAGACGCGGTGATTTGTATTTGTGAAGACTACTGGTAAGTACATAGGTTGTTTCAATCATATATATATATATATATATTATTAAAAGTAATGTTTTCTATTTTATAAGGGTTTGTATTTCTTTATTACATATAGAGTTCTATACAAACTCAAACTTAATTTTAAGTATACTAACTTTACTTATTTTATATGAACTTTATTTGATAAATATTTATTTTCTATATATTTATTACATGTAGAGTTCTATACAAATTCAAACTTAATTTAAATTATACTAACTTTATCTATTTTATATAGACTTTATTTGACAAATATTTCTTTTCTATATATTTTTTTAGGGTAAATTGAGATAATCCATAAACCTAATACCAATTTTACGTTTTATATTTTTCTTCTTAATTTTTTCAAGGGTATTTGGATTTTTTTTAACACTAAATTGCTTTCTTTTTTTATTCTTTTTTCGTGCATTATTTTATATCTAATATCAATTCTATATTATTATATATTATGAATTTGTCGTTTAAATTTTATAGTGATTCTATATATGAAAGTATACTTCATTTCTTACATTATTTTATATAGAGGGCTGCTATTAGTACCTGCCTAAATACTTTGAACGCTCGTTTTCTTTGAGCCCCACCCCAAACGCTAAATTTCAATAAAATTTCTTTGAACACCCCACTTAATACCAAATTTATCCCTATTCATAATATTATCACACCCAAGGCACACCACCTAATTTTGCACACCCTCTCTCATTCTCTTTTTGATGACCGTCTATCTCCTATTGAAAAGAATACCGACGGTGATTGCATCAGTAAACACCATTGCCTTGGTGAATTGCATCGATGGTCCATCATTGAAATTCCTGTCAACTCTCAACGAAAGGAATAATCGACTCGACGGTGTCCAAAGAATATCGTCGAAAAACTCATTAGAAATTCCTATCCAACATTGTAGAAAACTCTTCAGAAATTCCTCTCAGGTAAATACCGACTTCCCATCTTATCAATAGCATTGCCTTTTTTCTTCCTATCACGTTTTTGTTTTTTGGTTTATTTCGGCGTAAAAGGGAGCTTTAAAGGGAAAAACCCTCACGAAAAACACAATCTGTTGTTGAAGATACAAAAATTGAACCGTTCGGCACACCAATGCCGAAAATAAAGGTCGTGTTCGGTTCAACAGCACCAACTATTTGTATTACTGTTCGGAACCCATATATTGAACTAAATATTTGTGTTTAGTACTGTGTTACCGAACATAATATTAATAGTCGGCAAACCAGTATCGAACAGCTCGATCAAAACAATAACAGTTGAAAATGACTGAGGATATTAATGCAGGACAGATAAACTTAACAATGGAACGCCAACTTCATCAGAATTGTTATCATCGTCTTCTATTGCTCTACAAGGTGAAAAAACTAATGAAGAGTAATATGTTGGACTTGAAAAGAGCTTTTTGGTTCAAGGTTTCTGGTTCAGGAGGGTTTATGACGATGATGAAGATGATACATTCATGGTTTAAGATGGTTATGAAGAGTAACAGGTTTAGGGTTGGAAAGGTGGGATACATATAGCTGGAGGGAAGTAGAGGTGGGGGTGGGGGTGGGTGTACAATATTGTATAGTATTAGTTCTTATTTAGTTGGTGGGTGTGTCATTAAATGAAGTCTTTTAATGTAATTTTACTTCAAAGTATAATTGTAATAAAAGAAAAATTAGAAATTGGGGGGTCAAAAGAATTTAGGCATGTGCTAATAACAATACTCTTTGTATAATCATAACTCACAAGAGGAAAAATTTTCACAACACTGATACTCTTAAGAAACCTCATTATATGATAATCCGATTACAACATATTTATATTTAATTTTTTTTATAAATTTTATGTAATTTCTATTTCTACATATTTTTATTTTCCAAATGAATATAAAAGAAAATTAAAAAGTTAGAATTACTTTTAATTTTATGTTATTAATTCTTCTTCTAATTTAACTATTATTTTTAATATCAAAATGAGTATTTATTTTACTATTTTATAATTTAATATATATCATACAAAATTATTATATGATAATTACACTTTTATAATACGATAGAACTAAAATTATCAAACTACACAAATAATTTAACTAAAATTAATATATATAAGTATTCAAGTAACAATTTTATTGTAACGCTCTAGAATTTTTTTTTTTGTTTGTTCTTTTTTCTTTATTTCTCTCTCTTCGCTCGAGCGACAGATTGTTCGCTCAAGCGATCTGGTAGGGCATCCAGTACTTTTGTAGGTCTGGGATTTTGGGAGATGTTGGAGTTCGCTCAAGCGCAAGATTGGTCGCTCAAGCAGTCTGCCTTTGTTTAGTCTGAACTTTTGGTCGCTTGCAATCTGCGCTCAAGCGACGGTTTCATCGCTCGAGCGGTCTGTTTGGGATTTGCTAGTATAAAAGCCACTTTTTACTCATTTTCTCTCATTTTTCTCTTACTTCTCTCTTCATGTTCGAAAACCCTAGCCACAAAACCTTTGATTTCACCTTATTACACCAATGATCCACCTTAGATCATGCAAGATTAGTGAAGAAGGAGTGAAGATCTTTCTCTTGACTGATTGGATTGCGAATTTGTGGGAGTTCTTGCTTGGGTCTTCCTTGTTAGCTCTCATCCTTGTGATAGGGAGTTCTGTTAACCGTAAATCTTTATGATTAAATGTTATTTTGTGTCATGTTGGGGTTTTGAGTTGATTATGGGTTAGAAAACTTTAATGGCAAGTTGATTGTGTACAAATGGGGTTTTTACTCAAATTTTTAAAATGTGTTGAATGTTTTGGTACATTGATGGATAATAATTGGTGATTTGAGGATTTAATAAAGAAAAGAGGAAAATCCCCAATTTTCTTGAAAACCCCAGATTTGAGATTTTTAAATTAAAAGAGGGTTTGAGCTAATTGGTACCTTATGTTGAAAATTAAATTGATTTTACATGTTGATAAGGGTGTTGGATCAATTTATTATCTACGATGATATTATTGGTGATTTAAATAAGTTGTATTGTGTGAATACTTGGAATGTTGAAAGGATGCAAAATAATATCTTGCATGAGATTGTCGTTTGTAATGAGAAGGACTTGGATTCATGAAAATAGAGAACGTTTCGCTGGTTCTACTTGTTAAGTTCTTGTGCAGCTAAATTATGTTTTAGGTAAATTAGAATATTTGGAAACTCATGCATTTCTTTGCATTCACATGATTTTTGGATTAAATGTAGAGTAATTTAAAGGTGTGCGGGGTTTTGGAAGTGCGTTGTGTGTGCCCAATTGCCATTCTGTGCTCTGTGACCGGAAAATGTGGGGATGTTATTGGTATTTTGGTAAAGGTGCCCAATTGCCCTTCAGTGCTAAGCGCCGATAAATGTGGGGGAAGTGTTGAAATGATTGATGGGTGTCCAATTGCCCTTCCATGCTCAGTGGTCGAAAAATGTGGAGATATTTTAAAACTGAAACGGGTGTCCAATTGTCCCTCCGTGCTTGGTGGCCGATAAATGTGGAGATTTTCAAAAAGTAAGAGGTGCCCACTTGCCCTACTATGCTTGGTGGCCAGTAAATGTGAGAAGTCTTTTGAGGTACCTTACATTAAAGTTATTATAAAATGAAAGTTCTTGGTTGTGACAATGGTTCATGTGTTGGGTCAAACATGGGTTACAAAATTATGCATTTCACAAGTTAGTTTCCAACAAAGTTAAGACATGCATGGAATGGCATTGCATGAGCAAAATTATATTACACATTTATGCATGTTGTTAAGTTTACTTCCTACTGGGCATAAAAGCTCACTCCCTTTTTATGGGCTGGACATCCTAAAATTCCAGCTGATGAAGATGAACCATAATAATTGTAAGAAGTGAATAGAGTTCAACATGGAGCACTAAAGCTTCTTGGATGTTGTTTGACTATAGCTATTGAGCTTATTTGTCGAGTTAGGATTTTATCTGTTGAAATCAAGGCCCCTAGTCTTGAAAAGTGTAAGACCTTATGGCAATTTGGATGTATTTAATTTTTCTTATATGTACTTCTATGTCTTGTAAAGAATTATAAGAACTTGGAAGAGGAATCTATAAGAATGAGATGAATTTCAGCTTACAAAATTCTTTACTTTCATTTGTTGTTCATGTGAGTGCTTTGAAATTTGACTATAATAATGGATTGGTAACAAAGGTCATGGTATTATTAATGGGGCGTTACATTTATAGAATGATAGTACCAATATTATCAAAATAAATAATTAAAATCATGTTTTAATTTTAATTTTAATTAAAAATTAAAATTATTCTTTTATAACATACATTGTACCATCAAATTTTTTTTTTTTAAAAAAATAACACGTGCATTACACGGGTCAACTGCTAATTTATTGTTATTTCAGAATAAACTTATCAATGTTTGAAAACGTTCAAACTCTTTGCAATGCCACATTTTTTCAAAAACGCGGGTTATAAACACCGCTAATATGCATAAGTTAGTGTTTTGTTTATGATTTAAGTTTTCAGACTTTAAGATTTAGGGTTTTCAATTTTTATTTGTTTTTAATGATTTTTTTTTTATATAATATTTTGGGTCAATCTATTTACTTTTTAGATATATCTTGATTAAATGCGTCTAAAAATATATAACAAATTAATTAAAATTTCAAAAAATTTCAATAAAATCTAAAAATATTTTTTCTAAAAAAAAATAAATCCAAATTGACACACACACACACACACACACAAAAGTGATATAGAACTCAGTCTGTTTAGTTTGGAGTTTTCAAAAATAATTTTTTTAATTTTTTAATTCGTATTTTTTGTATTTTTAGTGATTTTTTAAAAATATTTTAATCAAAATATTTTTTTTAGATCTACTTATATCTTGATATATTTGAACGTATAAAATTTATATAAAAATCTTTAAACATTTTATTAAATAGAACAAAATATAAAAATATACTAAATTTTCGTATATTTTTCTGTATTTGGTGAATTGCTTAAGGTTTTTTTTTTTTTTTAACAAATATTATACTCTTGTAACAAAATAAATTATGAACTATAAATTTTTTTTTCAATTTAAAATCTAATCCTTTAATTTGTTTCAATCTAAATTATCAACCTCTTTTTATTAAGTAAATTTAACACACACAAAAAAAAAAAAAAATAGTTGTCAAAGTCAACGAAAAATAGTATTTTGGGCATTTTATATTTATCTACATAGTATTGTTTGGGATGAACTATATAGGTGCACTTTTTGACTTTTTTGGCTAAAAACTAGAGGAAAAAATATGATTGTTTGGGATAACTGTCTGACTTTTTACGAAAAAAATGTATATTAAAATATTGTATGAAATACTAAAATTACCTTCCTACCTTTCTGAGTGGAGACATGCTTTCCGTGCATGTCAGTGAAGTTGTAAAACTCGAGGCAGTGCACTAAGCTGCACTGGTTTTTTTTTTTTTTTTCACCCGTGAGCTGTGCAATTTTTTTTTTAATTATTGTGTTGAATTCAATAATGTCATAATGGTGGCAGCCCAATAGTACAATTATTGGTCTGCAATATGAAAAAAAAAAATAGCAAGCCAAAAAAAATAAAAATAAATAAAATGCAACAAATTAGACAAAATGAGTGATGTGCTACTGTTGGTCAACAAATGTGCATTTTTTTGGGGTTAACATCTCATACTTTTTTTTTTTTTTTTTTTTTGGGTCCTCTTTTTCATATTCTCCTTAAGAAGATGAAACTTCACGCTACAAATACATTACCGTAATCATGTGAAATATACACATACTTCGTTCATATTTTTTTATGTTAATTTGTGGTCATGAACAATAATATTATAAGTTTATAAATTATTTCAATAATGTTACTAATGACAGTGAAACAAAATATCCAAAATTAGAACATACAAATGCAAACTTTTTAGAAGTTTTTTTTTAATAATTATTTTTATTATCTCAGAAATTTAAAGATACAATTATAATGTTAAAAACCTGACATGTTTACGAATTTTTGATTGTTGATAATTACAATATTAGTTTTGGTTGTTGATAATTTTGTACAACAAATTATGTCCTTTCAAGCTATGATAACATACTACAATTTTTTGTTTCAACAACATATATGAATTTTATGCAACATATAGCAAAGATAACACTCGCCACACCGACAAATGCTTTGGCCTTACACGTGCGCTTGCTATTGCAGTGCGTTTGTAATATTCACTCTTACAGTGGCCATTTTCGGATCTGAGTCCCCTAGCTCCATGATATCAGCAACTTGGGTGTATTCGAGGTGGTCGGGCATTGCGACGCCACGTACTCGTCGTCATTTGCGATATTCAACGTCACCTCTCAGTTTCATTTTTCATGTGTATGAAGTTATGTAACGCCATCGATGCACATACAAAGGGCACCTGAATAGAAAATCTTAACTTCAGCATATTCCGCAAAGCCACCCACCTCGACTTCTAGGCACCGAATGTCCATTCGATACAATTACGCAAGGACGAATGTGCCTTGTTGAACCGTTCGAAGTCATTCTGTGATATTCAGTTCCGATGGGCATTTTGGTGATATCTATACCCCTTGTATGGGGCTAGATGTCCTGTCTTGTTGCTATAGCCGCTATCGACCAAATAGTATTTTCCCGCACATGTTCAAAAATATAACTTGTATTTTTTATAAAATCATATAAACTATTTTTATTTCATCTCTCTTTTGTACTTTTGCCCTTAAATTGTTTAAAAATTTTACTCTTACAATAAACTTATGCTCATAATTAGATAAAAAATATCACAGTAAAATATGACATAGCAAAAAAAAAAAAAATTAATTTATTGAAGAGAGTTATATACTTTTTGAATATATATATGTTGGAGCAATCAAATTTTGTGTATTATTCATACTTTTCAAATATATTAATTGTTTTTTAGCTCAGATTACTACTTTTTTTCGAATAATTTTGAAAATCGAGAAAATCTGTTTTTTATTATAACAAAAAAAATTTGCATTGACCTCTCTTAACTTTTTTAGATTTTAAAAAATAATTTTCAAATATCACAAAAAAAGGGTCGACACCTACATTGCTTTTCCTAGATGGGAAACATTGTGTATGAATTTTCATATTACATGTTAGGTATTTTTATAACAATTATTACTCCGATTTTACTAATACAGTTAAGACAAATTATAATTTTAAAATAAAATTATATATTTTGATGGTGGTGCTACATATTTTATTTGTTAATCACAAATAATCAACATAAAAGAAACACACTGGTCCATGTAAAAACGTTGGACAAGAGGGAATTTGTTACTAGGTGTGGGGTGAGGGAATCAATGTTTAGGCTCGGTTGTGACATAGTGCAACACCCTTCTGTCGTGTAGGCTCCCATCCCAACCAGCGGACACAAACATGAAGCACAAATCAAAGTCACAAATGGCAATAATATTTTGCATTGGCATGCCTTTCCGGCCATAGTACGAAGTGGCATATTCTTGGGAGACACGGGCCATCACGTGCATGTCGTCCAATGCACCGATGCAGTCCTACATGACGCAAGAATTTTAGAGAATGTAAATTAAAAATTCCAGAATTTAATCATAACTCTAGTCACCGAAATTTATACACAAATCACCTTGAATGGCTGGTACTACCGCTTCGACCGTAAATGTGGATCCTTGTTACTATGAATCGACGTAAATGGTATCATAGAATGCAGAAACTCGTGGAAATGGCGTAACAATGTCTCATTTGAGTGTTGGAATTGCCTTCAAAACAGAAATAAAAATCGCTACCTTCTCTTTGAGCAGCACCCCATGCTCCTGCCGCGACACTGTCAACCCAAAATCATGAAGATCGTCGCATAACAACAAGAAGGCTAGTTGGGGCATACTCACGACATTTTTAAACCGGCGCAGGTGGCCGTTAAACAACTTGTACATCCATAAACGTCCCGACAGTATTGATGTATTTTGCGGGACTTTGTAGTAATGGTTGTAATAATAAGTTACCACACTGTTCCACGCCTCTAGCAAGTTGTGATCAGTTTCTACTACCATTTCCCTCGCAATTTCATCGATTGCTTCCCGTAACCCTGAATTTCCATAGATGTTACTGGGACCGATTTCGTCCGCTATGTTACCTATACGAAGCACACAAAAATGGAATGATGAATAATTTGTTACGCATGTGTGAATATTTATTTTACAAAATAACCATAATATGTTGTGTTAGTATTTCATATAGTTTTTTAGGTGTGTCATTAACCTTGTTTTGAAACTGATTTTTTTAATATTTTTCCACCAAAATGTCAACAACTTCAATGGTATCATATGAAAACTGTATAAACTGCTACAAAAACAAAAAAACAAAAAAACATTAAAATTCAGCAGCATAAACCAAACCAAAATGCATTAACCAAACCGAAATTTATGTAAACGTCACAGTATTTAGGAAGGAGAAAAAAAAAAACCATTCAAATTCAGCAGCATATATGTTTTTTATTATGAAACTTCAGTAACTATGAGGTGAAACATGTCCTCAGAACCAGCTCCCCATTCTGGATCCATGCGTTGGCGAGGATGGGCCACCGAAATTTTGGGACTTCTTCATTCGTACCCAACTAATGACCGCCTCGTCCGTTGGAAGCTGCAACAATGTGGCTTAATTTGCCGGGTTGTCCATTAGCGAAACAGCGAAAGGTATTAGCAGGTCTTTGGGATCAACACCTTGCGATGAGTACAACCTTGCGAGACACTTGCCAATCACCTCCTGCATCGAATTTCCATAATCATGATGCACTCGGACCTCCTGTTGTTTTGATTTCGCTGAGGACGCAAGGTTTTCCATGCTACTTGCCAACTTCGAAGCTCCCTCACTCTACCCTTTTTTTCACTGCCCCTGTTTTGTGGCTGGGAATTTGCGTTTGGTTGCGGCAGTCGTAGGTGTGTCATCAACATGAATTGTCGATGATGCAGCGCGTACTGTCACAGGCGTTTGTTTCACAGGCTCGTAACATTCCTCGATAGTGTGTTCACTGTGCTAGGCAGGTTGGAAAGGGGGCAGACTGCTGCTGTCCTCGCAATCTTGTTCATCCATAGACGATGGCACGTCATCCGTTGGGACCGGTTTGAAATCTACGCCGGGTGTCTATGCAAATTTTCCAGTTGCCGTAGCACCTTTGTACACCCATCGCATAAGTTCCTTGTGCTCCAACGGTTTTGTTTTGAACTTGAAAGCATTCTTGTCAATTTGAATTTAAAAAAAAAAGATAGACAGCAAACACAAAGAAAAATGGAATGTAAATCACACGTAAAATAATTGGGATGCATAGATGACAAAGAAAAATGGCATGGCCGTGGCCTGTTTTCATGATTGTTAGGCATATCGCACAAGTCCTCTACAATTAAAAAGAAATGCCAGTGATATGTCAATTCGCAGACAAAATCAGAAATAAAAAATGTTACAAATCAAAGAGCTTAAAAGAACAAATTAAAGGACATAATTAAACTGGCTTTAACATAATCCTAATGCAATTCACCTATACAATCAAAACTCCAGCACTCAGCTGGAGACATTTTAGATATTCATAAAGGCCAAATTGAAATGAACATCTCTTTGTTCTCAATATCATCTCTCAATCGCAACTTTTCCAAAAGAAATGAGACATTTTGATGATGCTTTGATTAGCTCATCTAGTTTGTTCTGAAATAAAATTGAGATACTAAGGTGTTTAGAAAGAACAGTGACAGGCTTTCAAGTTTTCCCACTAGTTAACATTCATTTCAATCTTACATGTTGAATGATTATAAATTCTTTAAACCGTCCACAGCAAAAATAAGCCCTCCAAAATGATAATAGTTACAAATGAATCCATAGGAAATGATATTACTTAAAACTAAGGGTACTTCCAAGATCTCTACAAGTAACCTCTATCATTCAAAATAAATTAGAATTGACAGCACATGGTGTCCAGGCAATTATGACTGACATTTGCGGCTACTTCAAAAACTAATAATTAGTGGAATCGTATGAACCAAGAAGCTCACTAGATCCATCCAACATCTTCTTGAATTCAACAGGTTACATTATATAAAAGTAGTCTCATCTTAATTATTGAATCTTTTTTCATAAACAAATAGCATTATTAGGGAGTGGAAAAACATAGATGCTAATCTCCCTAACATGCAAATGGTTATTTTACTTTCTGTGTCTGCAGGTGAGGACTGTATGGCTTTTTTTGTCCCTACATCAGTGATTCAAGGTTTATTTATTTTTATTAAAATATGAGATGAAAAACTAATATGTTTAAAATAGATTTTTTGATTTTTTTCAGAAAAAAAAAATAGAAACAGACATGGAATTGTGCTTCTAGCAAAATAACATGACATGGAATTGTTACCCTTTCATATTTGGCCCACCATTCGTCGGATGTGTCATTCTCTTTGGGTATAAATTCAAAAATTATCAAATCAGTATCATTAGAACCAGTTATGAATCTAGTTTCTTACATTTTTGGCCTTGCATTGATTGCTCGTGTATACTAAGAGAACCATTAATTTCTTTAAAGTGCTGCAGAAAGCAACCTGTTTGGATATAATTAATTGTAAATAATTATTTTGGTAAGAAAATCAAGTAAAACCAATTGGATTTGAAACTTAGGATATATTAGTTGATATTTGGAGGATTTTGGAATTTTTCGAATAGCGTGGGGTGGGTTTTGTAATTTTCAAAGTTAGCAAATAGATTGGAAAAACTTGTTTAAAATTTTGTTTTATCTTAAAGTCACTTTTAATTAAGTTTCGATTTGAACTCATGTCTTAGGTGATTTTAGACCTTGAAAAACATGAGTTTAGGTAATATTTAAGAGTAACGGTGAGTTGGGTTGAGTCATGTTAATACGCTTTAGTTTGGGGTTACTTAGTTTCTTATTCTTTAGTATTTTTAAATTAGTAGTGACGTGTAGTTTTCATACTTGGTTCAGGGCACTACTTGGACTTTTATACTCTATTCGAGGATTACGTTATTCCGTTTTCAGGTAAGTAGTTGCATGCTACATATTTTTATAAATGTTCTTCCACTCTGAACTGTTGAAAAATTAAATTGTTGTTTCAGGACTAAAATGTTTTGATAAATTATTATATTATTAATGGAATTAAATTATTTCTGAAACATGTGTAAACTTGACATACTGTAAACTATTTGTTATGATCTCATGTTTATAATGGTGAACTACCATGTTTTGCGAAACTGAATTGTATTAATTATCGGCGCTGTAGACACCCCATTTTTTACGGCACTTATGACTTGGACGTCATCGCATGCATACCCAATGATGAGTTTATTTGCTCGTCAAGTGATCGAAGTCTTCAGCGGAATGCCACAGCTTTGAGCCGTTCAAACCCTACACCCCTGTTGCCTCATTCTTGGACCAAACCTTGGTTTTTCAATCCTGCAGCTTCTGGTGGCCTGTTGGCCCTTTTTGGGCTGCCGGCCATCACTCTTGGTTGCCGGCCACCAGTGATGGCCGGCCGGCCACCAGTTTCTTTTGCAGATATTTTGTGACAGCTGTGCCAACTGTTTGCACAGATGCTTGCTTCTGCACGTACGTGTAAGGCTGGATGTTCTTGAGGGGAATTCATGTTTTCTATATATAGAGGGCCTCCCTCTCATGTTTAAAAGGTTAGAAAAATTTTAGAGCAAAATTTTTCCTCTCTCTCTACAATTCTCTCTTTTTCTCTTCCAAATTTTTACACTTTAGCCTACATATCCTTAACCTTTGCTTATATACCCTTAACCAGACCTTCTCATCTTTGAGTTGAGGTACTTTTGAGCTTGGTTTGAGCTCTTGAAGGGTGTGTTGTCTTGATTTGTTGCCTAGAATTGGTCTCCTCTTCAAGAGGTACAAGGCTTTGCTTGTTGCTTTGTTTTATTTGTTAGTATTCTTGCTATTTTCCAACTATTTTTGGGCTATAAAAAACTCTGTATTTTTGGGCTGAAGCTTGGGTTTTAAGGCCATTAAAGGTTGAGGGGTGGTTCACCATTCTTTGCACCTTGTCTTGAAGGCCTTTTCTCTTATGTTTCCTATCCTTTTACTATCTATTTTTGAGCTTTTAAACACTATTTTTCAATATTATTTCAGGGGCCAAAATCACGTTTTGAAGTCCAAAATTGGAGGGGTTAGCCTCCCCTCCTTGTATCTTGCTTACTAGTCTAGCTTATGCCTTTTTTTAGCATATTAATCTAGCCTTTTTTTGCTTTGTTTTAATTCCAGCATGTTTTAGGACTGTTTTAGACCTGTTTTAGGATTATTCTTAGCTGTTTGTTGCATATGAGCTTTGTATTGCATGAGTTTGGCGTTCTAGGCCTTAGATACCATCTTGTTTGAGTTGATTGCATTTATTTATGGCTTTCCATACTTGTGATCACTCTTAATCCCCTCTGCAACCTCCCTCATTTCTTGGCTTTTTTTTTTCTTTGAAAGTGGTTTAAACAAATTGTTTGTTTAAAGCATGAGATTGAGATGTCATGTTTAATGGTTTAATCCCTTTGGGGGTTGCCCAAGACAACACTTGGTTTGAGCCTTCTTTCCATTTAGAGGACTCAAACTCACCATTGGACTCAATGAATTAAAGGATGGATGGTAATTAAAATGAAGTAATTAAAATGAGACTAAAATGGTGCAAGATAATAATTGGTTTTGTGTTCAATCGGACGTTAACGGAACACATGGAAGCTTGAGGCATTTCATACTCATTAGTGATGAAATGACTCAAGTTTCCAAGGTCACCACTTCCCTTGATCAATTCAGGAAAGGGAGGAGGTTAGAGTCTTATTTTGTTGCATTTATTGAAATTGCACACTTTGGTTCATAAGCCATCATGCAATGAAATTGCTTGAGATGATGGTTTGTGGACCAACTTTACTACTCCTTTGATTTGTTCATGATAAGAAGGGGTGAATTATGCAAACAAACCCTTGAGAATACCATCTGCATGCTCTGTTTGTTCTTTGTTACAGCAAGGTGAACCCTGCAGCAGTGGCCGGCAGGCCAACTTTGATCGTCGGCCGATTATCACTGGTGGCCGGTAGGCCCTCACTACTGGCCAGTTGGCCATTGATGCAAAATTCAGCAGTGTGTTTTTTGAGCAGAGTAGTTATTCTGGAAGTGGACAAAGGTGTTAGTGTTCTACTGTGCAATAGAGGCTTTCTGGAAGCAAAATAGTGTCCTTTTTCGGGTGGAAACCGAGCATGTGCATGAGCATTCCTCGCATATCGAGCCTGTTTAGTTTAAATACTTAGCTTAGCTATTTGTTGTAATTAATTAGTTGTAGCTAGTTAATTTTGTAAAGTGATGTAATTATTTTAATTAGCTAGATTAGTTAATTAATTAGTTTATTTGTTGTTGTAATAATTAGTTAAGTAGTTTAGCTAATTTAATTTGTATTGTTAATTAATTAGCTTAGCTTTAGTTAGTTAGCTAGTTAGTTTATTCGGACTCTCCTTCGTGAGAGTGTAATGTTGTAATAATGTGTATGTCTTCCAACCCCACATCTTTCTCTCTTTTATTTACTAGCTTATGATGGTTAGTTTAGGGACATCACGTTTTGTTTAGCATACTTCATGTTTGCATCCACTTGTATTGCATGCACCGAGGCTCAATTAATCATTCTAACTTAGAATGCTATTGCTTAGTGCTTCTTTGAATATGTGCTTAGACCGCATGCTATTTAATTGATCCATATGCCATATTAAGTAGTCGAGCCTATTTAGATTGCATATCGCATGTATCGCATTATTCATATCACATAAGTTAGGAATCATGCATTTTTTAACTTATTCCTTTTTTGGCTTGGAGTACTAGGTGTGCCTTTACTCGCTTTAACATAATTGCATGAGTGTTGATGTTGCCATGTTTATAATGCTTACCATGAGGCTATGTGCTTAAGTGTTATAATTACTTGAATGCATGCGGATGAAGGCTAATTGCTTGAATTGGAATAATTTGAGTAAATATTCTCATGCAATCACTTTTTCAAAGTGGTGCATATTTTGAAACAATTTTCAAAACAAACATGAATCAAAATGTTCCAATTCTTACAAATTTAGCCTATACTTGTGTGTGTGCGCATCACACAGTATGCTAGCCTAATAAACTGGAACAAGAGCATATAATGTACATAAAAATCATATCATGAGCGGGGGTGCTCAATTCATGACCTTCCCCTCTCGTACCTAAGTTTCCGAGCTGAGACAATCTTGGTGATGACGGACACATGGCCTTTGACATGAGTCATGGGTTTCTTAAAATTTCCAACAATATTTAGGTGGCGACTCTGTATTTGGCAAAGCAGTCCATTTTTGGCAATTTGACTCAAAATTGATTTTTCAAAAGATTTGCCGGATTGGGACTCTTTAGTATTTATCTATTTCACGTTACACTTGTGAGATCAGATTCAGAACCGGGGTAGTCCGATACTGTAGGTCTTATTCGTCTTCCGATGGGGGCATAAAAAGTCGAGTTACAGTTTCTGGCGACTCTGCTGGGGACTTTAGAGAACTTGACTCGAAATTCATGATATGAAATTTTATCTACACTTATATGTTTCTTTGCATTACACTTGCATTGGTGTGCCTATGTAGTGTGTTTGCCATTTGCTATTCCTGGAAGGTTTGCCAGAAGCTTGCCCAAAAGGCTTGCCATGTTGGGAACACAACCCTTAGATCTGGACTATCGCTGTACCGTTTGATTCTCCTTTCACTTCTCGGTGTTAGGTGTGAGAGGTATATTAGGTAGTCTTGCTAAGGTACCTTCTTTGACCATTTGGCCTAACTACATATAGTAAAACCATATTGACTGTTCCAACTTAGGGCAGGATACTCTCCCATATGTAGGATGATGTGATACCGTTTGTTTGAGTAGAAAAGCTGTAGATCACTCCAAAGTTAGGACAGGGAAACCTTAAACCTCTTATAAGGGTGTTTTGAATTCTTTTGTGCAAAATGTGCAAATCTTTGGGAATGTATGATGCAATCCTCGGAGAGTCTTAATTTTTAGGCGATTCTTTTCAAACTTGAGGATCATATCAGAAATAGATTTGGGTCGAAATCCTGGGGTTTGTGTTTGATATGGGTGAATTTTCAGCAAAACCAGAACCATGGTCCAATATTGTATCTTGCTTTGTTTTGACTGGCGTACCCGATATCCTAATCTGATGAGAGGCATTTGTTTCTTAAATGCCAAGTTTGTCTGAGCCAAAGAAGGAGTAGTGCCAGCCTTAACCTATCACAGTCCATCCAATCCCAGAAAAAACCCCACTCAATAAAAGGTCCAGTCCATCTTATCCCCAAAAGCCAACTCAGAAAAGATCTAACCAAATGCCAAAAGACCCACTCTAAAAAAAAAAAAAAAAAAAAAAAGCCCAATCTAGTCAAACCCGTCTAGACCAATCCAGTTCAAATCCATTAAATATAACTGGGTTGAAATCCTTGTTAGTCAGCTCTCAGCTTACATCCATCCATTTCCTCGATTGCCAACTCAGCAGACCCATGATGGCTCAGAGTCCTAGAAGAAGTTGTAGCCATGATAGCGGCGTTAAACCAGGGAATTGCCATGCAGGATGAGATCAATGCTGAAATGCAACGCCCATCTGGGGCATCTATTACACATTCAGTCCTGGGCCTCCAGCCGAACATTGACCCACCTCCGCCAGTTGAAGATTTGCAAGGTTTGGATTCCCGAGAAGGGTTAGCTCAAGCTCGAGTTTTCTGACCCCTGGTACAACCTAATAAAAGGGCTTTATCCCCTTGATATTAATGATCTCGACCCGATCTTGTTAAAACTTGCTAATCTCGAGAAGTAATTCAAAAAGGCTCAGGGACTTAACTCCATTCCCGACATTGAGGATGGATACACCGAGGTTGCCGTAAGACTCCAAGATAGATTCAAAATGCCACACATTAACCGTTTCGATGGATCTGGAGATCCTATGGTACATATTCGGCTTTTCTTGGACGTCCTGAAACCAATGGGTCTGACTAAGCCTCAAAAACTCTGTCTATATAGAAGAACACTATCGGGTATAGCAGCCACTTGGTATGCCAAGTTGGAGGATATAGTAAAGAAGTATTGGGAAGAGTTAGCTGAGGCGTTTGTCAATCAGTACTCTTACAATACCCAACTTGAAATGACCATTCAAGAGCTTGAAGTAACCCACCAGAATCCTGGAGAACCTTTTGTGGAATTTGTTGCAATATGGAGAGCAAAGGCCCCACAAATGACAGATCGACCTTCTGAGAGGGACCAAGTGCGGATAGTGGTGCAGAACCTTGATCCTGATACAAAAGTTAATAGTCACTCCACTATTCACTTTCAAAACTTTGCATGAATTAGGGGTTCAGATTGAGAGTGCATTTAACAAAGGAATTATTCCCAGAACAAGCGAACTAACAATGAAGGTTTTTGCCGGGAGTACCAATGCTAGTAGTAGCACTATTTCCAAACCCACTGAAATCAATACAGTCGCCACTACCGATCCTTTTGCTAATACCAACCCACCAACAGCCAACCCAACTCGAGCTCAAGGCAGAACTTTCACCCCCCCTCTATATAAGCTTAACCAGCGCACTAAAAATCCTGATGGAAAGAGGGTATCTCAAACCCCTCGATCCCCAACCTCTTCCTGACCCACTACTTGCTAGACATAATCCCACCAAATACTATGTGTATCATCAGCAACGCGGTCATGGCACCGATCGTTGCTACCGCCTTCCTCATGACGTTCAAAATCTCATCAACAATCAGACGATAGCTCCACCTCAAGACCCCAATGTTACCACCAACCCACTTCCCATCCATGAAAAAGCATCTCCTCCTTGTCTTAACCTCATCCATACATTGCCATCCACCTTCAACCCCAGCATATACATCACCCCGACCCATTTACTCAAGCCTGAGGTGTTCATTCTAGAAAGTACCAATTTGTGCATGATGGATGCACCAAATCCAGTTCAGGGATGCCAAGAGTGCCAAATGGCTGAACCTACTACTGCTGAGATGTTGGAAATAATTGAAGACCTTCAAGGAACGGTGGCAGATTTAACATTTGGGGTTTTGATTTCGTCAAAAAGCTCCTCAATCTTGGGGTGAGCTACAGTTGAAAAGGGCTAACTTGAAACTATCTCAAGTCTAGGTGATGACAGATCAACAACAAATGGGCCTCGCTTCGATATAGCCACCCAAACCCTTGGCCAAGTAGAAGAAAGTGGCAAGAACAAAGCCGGGACAAGTATTGATCCCTATGCACAACTTCAGTGGGCTATTAAGACTTTGAAGATCAAAGGGTTGAACAAGCAGCAAGTGCTTGAAGTTATTTCACAGACTGTGATGACACTTTTGTTGCTCAGGATGAGAGCATTTTGATTAGGGGCAAGCAATGAAAAGGGATGCTTTACCAGAAATACCCATCCTAATTCTAGGCCCAAGCCTATGAATACCCAATCAACACCCGCCAACCCATTTGCCAATGTTTCTAAACCTAGTGCTTCTTCCTCCCCGAAACAAACCTTCATCCAACTCCATATGAGCCTAACCTGTGCACTGCGGGTACTGATGGAGAAAGAGTATCTCAAACCACTCAATCCTTGACCTCTCCCTAATCCTCTCCCATCTAAACACGACTCTACCCAATATTTCATATTCCACTAGCAGTACGGTTAGCATACTGACCGTTGCTTTCGCCTTCGCCTTCACTATGAAATTCAAAACCTAAGTGACAAAAAGGTCATCACCCCACCTGAAAATTCCAAAGCTGTCAATAACCCTCTCCTTGACCGTAATAGATTGCCATTCCATAACATAAAACCAATACACAGCTTGCCACCAACCAACCATTACCCTAGGCAACACAGTATACCCGCCACTGAGCTCAAACCCATTGTGTTCATTCCTGAATCTTCTGATTTTGATTTGAGCAAAAGGAACAAAATCTTTGAAGGGATGGAAGGTTTACTCGATCTTGGCGAGCTCAAGCTTGATGAAGCAGTGATGCTAGCACTGGTAGTTGGAATGATGAACCTCAGTCTTAGCTAGGGAAATTGTCGAAAGCACTTGGGAAGGACCTTCTAAACTAGGGGCATGGTGTGAAACAACAATTGTTTTGGTCAAGAAGATGTGTGGGGACAACGTAATTATGAGGTTCAATCTGTGAGACCCGATTTGAAATTCGAAAATCAATCCTTCTAGGTGTGGATGTGTATTGATGAATTGAAGGCAGGTCTGGACCTTCCTGTGGGCTACTTGAAGGTGTTTTTTTTTTTTTTTAAATTCTACAGATGGACTTGGAGAACGGAAACCCCCTTTTGTCTCAGAAATGCTTATTTTGTTTTGAGTTATGTCTTGCAAATAGTTATGTTGTGAGTTTTACTTTCTGTCTTTTCTTGCGTTATTGTGTCAGCTGAGTCTTTTTTTTTTTAGTCACTCTCGTGTACCCTCAGGTCTTCATCTTTATAAGGAGGTGGGAGTCAAGTTTCTGATCATGTTATTGTGCCTATAGTGATGCATGTGTGACCTTTTACAAATAGAAAAAGGTTTTGAATTTGTTTTTGAATTTTTTTTTTGAATAAGATTCTGTTAATATGCTCGAGTGTTGAGAAGGACCCCCGAATGGTTTGAGTGAATTCTGACTTACTGGTGCAAAGTCATTCATAATTTCAAAAATTTTAACCTGTTTCTTTTGCAAAACTTGCGAAGATAGGTTTAGAATTGTGCATGGTATTCTACATTATCCTGGGGATTCTCTTCACCATTAGGCAATCACGTCGGCAAGCACAAGGTGGCTTTCAGACCTGCAAGTATAAGGTGAATTTCAGACCTCACCAATCATAGAATTTTTCCCCTGGTGTTTTCATTATGTCAAAGAGAAAAGGATAAATGAAACTAGAAAAGAATAAAAGAAAGAAAAAAAAGAATAAAGGAAAAAAAAAAGAAAAGTAAAAAAGAAGAAAAAGGAAAAAAGAAGAAAAGAAAAAAAAAGGAAATGGAAAAGAAGTCAACTGTCAAGCTAGAGGCATCCATTGGATTGAAATCTAATCAACTGTGGGGAAGGAAACTTCTGTCTGAATTCGGGGAAGCCAATGCAAGACAGTACCGCATTGCAAAAATAGTATAAAGCATGCATAAGGGAATGGAGAAGTAAGCTCAAATCAAGGCAAAACCAATTCCAATGTTAGGGAAAGAATGACTATTGATCAAATTCACCACAAGTGTTGTAACGCTACCCTTGAGAGGCTCGCTAGGCTGAAAACCTGAAAGGGCGACCTAGGCAAAAGTTAGAGCATGAAAAATGAGAAATCAAAAAAATATAGCTCGCAAGGTTGAAAACCCCGAATGGGCGACTTTAGAAAAAGTTAGAGCGCAAAAGGAGAGTGTCAAAACCCGAGTGAACCTCAGCCATGAACTATGTTGACCTGATTCCTATCTTGGGATACGTAGGCAACTTCATCCTGAAGTTCGGTCTCAACCATATCCGTCTTATTCATCTCAACCCAATTATCTTGCCCAATCATGTCACCAGCTTCATGTCAGTCCATGAGCTACACCACTGCTGTGCATATCACATACTTGTGTTGGGTAAGAAAGAACTAACTTGAATCACCAAGTGGAGCAATTTTCGATACTTGAACTTATCAGTAGAATCTCTATCTTGAGCAAAACAGGAATCGAAATTGAGTTTTAAAGGGAGCATAAGTAATATTAGGGGCACTGTGAATGATCAGTTACCTTGAGTCTTTTTTTATGCTTTTGGGTCAGTTGTGAGTTCTGTTATATCATGCCTAGTATTTGTTTCAATATGTGCTCTTTATTGAGTCACCATAACGTGTTTGTCTTAGTTAGCGCTCTTCATCGAGTCACCATAGTGTGTTTGTCACTCAAAGTTCAATAGAGTGGCATTGCCTAAATTCCATACATAAATGTTCGCTCCGAACTCGAAAACAAGTTCATGCGTGGAATTTATAAACGAGCTGAGAGTGCCTATACAAGGGGCATCGCATTCATGATCATTGCAAAGTGTGTATGAGGGATCTGTCACTGCTTTGGAGGGGACTGGAGTAAGTTCTCAATATGTCAGAAGAGATACATGAGTCTGATTGGTTGACAACTGTTCCAGGATCTGATGATCCCCATCACACGTGCCTGTATAATGTTGAAAACAGTGGCTGGACACTAGGGGTAATTTTTAGTGCATCTGATCGGGCCATTAATCGAACACAGGGCATGAACCTAACCGGTGGCCAATGATTGGACACTAGGGGCAATTTTCAGTGCATCTGATTGGGTCATCATTTGAACAAGGGGCATGAACCCAACCTTTCTCTTCATCCATTCAGAGCCACTTGTTGGGCACTTTCCCTTGGATTAGGGTGGTCTTACCCCCATGATGATTCTAATATGATTTAGCTTTCGAAAGTTGTCTCTAACTATTTCAAAACTCTCTTGGAAGTGCCATCTTCCCTCTGATTAGTATATGTGCTTTGAATTATCCCAGCATGGTTATACAATCTGGTTGCTTTGAACTGTGTGATTGGTTGCTCTTGCTCTTAATTTTGTTCTGCACTTAAAAAGAGTTTTGTCGAGTTGCCACCCTTTGTGTTTCATTTCAATGAGTTATGGAAAGTTTCCCTATACTCATCTCATAAGGTACATGACGCATTACTCTGAATACTGCTCATTTCCCTTTGCATACCATGTATCACTCACCTGCATCGTACTATTTTGTGCATTTCATTTTGCTTCGCATTGTTTTGTGCACTTTGTATAACACTATCCTATTCACTTTGTATCGCACTATTTTGTGCACCATTGCATTGTCTTGTGCATAACACTATTTTGTGCACCACTCGCACTGCCTTGTGCATTTACATCTATTTCATGCATTAATTTGTGTATTATAACTTGTATAGCACTATCTTGTGCATTTCATCTTACATCGCACTATCTTGTGCACCTGCATAGCACTGTCTTGTGCATTTCATCTTGTATAGCACTATCTTGTGCATTTCACTTTACATCGCACTATCTTGTGCATTTCATCTTACATTGCACAATCTTGTGCACCTGTATGGCACTATCTTATGCATTCACTTGTATAGAATTATTTTGTGCATTTCACCTTACGTCGCATTATCTTGTGCATTTCATCTTACATCGGACTATCTTGTGCACCTGCATAGCACTGTCTTGTGCATTCACTCGTATCGCACTGTCTTGTGCACTCTCTTGGTCTAGGAGACCCTAAATCCTCTAAAGGTGCAATTTCTTTGGTTTTTTTCGTGCCCGAACGACTTTTGGTGGTCTGGTATAGTCACCTGCCTGTGTTTGCGGTGAGTTCCGAGGAGATCAACTGAGACAGTGGAAACTAGAGTTCGAATGGCCGAGGCCTAGAACACAAAGGTTTGGGATTTTCGAGACTAAAGTCAGGTTTAAATACCCAGGGGTGTATCCTCGGTGTGAAATCTGTATGGCAACCCCATAGGTTGAGGTAGCTTGTATGCGCCTCAATTCTGGATACTGAACTAACCTAGTTTGTCACCCTGTTGGAGAATAGGGAAAGTTGCAAACATAGCCAAAGAGAAAGTAGTACCCGTGGTTCGGAAGTGCAAGATGAAGGAAGAAGTCTTGAAACCAAGAAGAAGCGAAATATCCCCAGCAGCATGAGGTGAGTCATCGCCAATTGCCCCTGCCAAGTACTTTCTAAGGCACCACTTCCTAGATGCTACATCATATCCATTATTACTTATTACAGCTATCGCATGCATCTACTACATCATCTATCAAATCCAGTACATCATTATCCATTTTATCGCTTGTATCCTTTCCATGTTAAGCTTAGTTTGGCATGTGCCCATACCTTTCCCTTGTTGAAACATGGTTCTGTCATGTGTAAGTACCCATGCTGCGTTGAGGCCAGTATTGAGGGTGTCGGCACCTTTTCTATGTTAGACGTGGTCTGTTTTGTGTCCATGCCCTTTCTAGGTAAGACGTAGTTTGGCTTGCGCTCCTTATTCACTACATCCATTGCATCCATTGCATTGTACTTTGTCTTGTTGCATTTAGCATTTAGGATCATTATCTTTCCCCAGCAGACCATTCCTCACTTATATCATACCACCCAATTACTTGTATTCTTTCTCTTTCTGCGAAAAACATAGTTTTGCAAGTGCTCTCACCCTTTTCATGTTAAAACATGGTTTTGTTATGTGTAAGCATTCATGCTACGCTAAGGCCAGTATTGAGGATGTAGGCACTTAGCCTGTGTTAGACGTCGTTTGGCTGTGCCCACTTATTTTCTATATAAAACGTAGTTTGATTTGCATCTCCGTCTCTTTATGATATTTGTGTGGTAAACACTGTTTATGGTTTGATTATATTATTGCATCGCACCGTATGTCATTTGTATTATTGCATTACGTTGTGTATCGTTTGCATTTTGCCCTAGAACTACGCTGGTTTGATTCCTTGCAAAGGCATACGTAGGCAGCCTGCGGGTGCAACCATTAATTTTTGTCTTGATTCTTTGTCCAAGTCTTACGGCCTTGTCAAAATGGGTCGTCTTCTGGCTTTGACATTCACTCACGTCATTTCATGACTCCGAGTTCTGTCAAAGAATGGCAACTGTAGACACCCCATTTTTGAAGGCCCTTACGACTTGGATGTCATCACATGCATACCCGATGATGAGTTTATTTGCTCATCAAGTGCTCAAAGTCCTTAGCAGAATGCCACAACTTTAAGCCTTTCAAACCCTACACCCCTGTTGTTTCATTCTTGGACAAAACCTTGGTTTTTCAAGCCTGCAGCTTCTGGTGGCCTATCGGCCACCTTTTTGGGCTGCCGTCCATCTGTAGACACCCTATTTTTGACCGACTTCTAGACTTAGACGTCATCGCTTGTGCACTCGATGATTACGATTGCATTTGTTCGCTTTGAGTGCCCGAAGTCCTCAGTGGAACGCCCTATCTTTGAGCCTTTAAAGCTTGTCCATTTTGTGCTTTCTTTTGGACCAAAAGCTTGGTGTTTTGAGTCTGGAACTTGTGGTGACCTATCAGTCACAACCATAGGTTGTCGGCCATGGCTCATGGTTGTCGGCCATTGGTGTGGCTAATCAGCCACTAGGGGTGGCCCGTCGGCTATCAGTGGTGGCCGACGGTCACTAGTGTCTTTTTCCAGATATTTGTTGACAATCGTGCCAACTGTTAGCACACTGAGTTGCATCTCCCTACACGTGTATGGTAGGATGTTTCTAAGCTCAAGGCATGTTTTTCTATATATATGGGGGTTCCTCCCCCATTTTTAAGGGTTAGAAAATTTGGAACCAAATTCTCTCTCTCTCTCTCTCTCTCTCTCTCTCTCTCTTGTAATTTTATACACATTTGCTCACAAATCCTACACTTTTGCCTATACACCCTTGATAGAAGTTGCTAGTCTTTGGGCTGAGGTAGCATGGGACTTGTTTTGAGCTTTAGGAGGAGGTTTTTGCTTGGATTGTTGGCTAAATTGTGTCTTGGCTTCGAGAGGTATAACACTCTCTCTATATACTTGTTTTGTACCCTTGCTTTGCCATCTTTTTCAATTGTTTTGAGGCTGATTTTGAACTGTAAAAAGCTCTGTTTTTATAGCTTAAAAGTATTGGTTTGAGGCCATTTTCAGTTAAGGGGTGGTTCACCCTTCTTTCTTCTTAGTTTGTAAAGTTTTTGTGTCTTTGTTCATCACTTTCAAACCAATTTTTTTGGGCCTTTTAACAATTGAATTTCAGTGATTTTTCAATGGTAAAAAACTCATTTTGAAGTCCAAATTTGGAGGGGTTAGCCTCCTTTCCTTTAGTCTTGTTTGCATGCCTAGTTAGCCTCATGTATTAGCTTATTGTTTTAGTTTTTTGTGGCTCAAGTCCAGCATGTTTTACACTCTGTTTTGAACTGTTTTGCCACTGTTTTGGCTGTTTGGTGCCTTTTGAGTCTTGTTTTGCATAGTTGTAGTGTAAGTCCTTTCACTAGCTTGGTATTTTAAGGCTTTAATCATCATTGGTTTGATTTGATTGCATGTTTTAGTGCTTCTTCTCACCTAATTTCAGCACTTATAATCTTTGCAATCTCCCTCATTTCTTCACTTTTTCATTTGCTTTGAGGGATGTTTCAACTTTAGGGTTGTTTAAGCTTGAGATGGAGGCTCATGCTTAATGGTTTAATCCTCCTTTGAGGGTTCATTACCAACGACGTGAAGCTTCTCTCATGCCTTGAACTATCCCTTGGTTGACACTTCTTTCACCTTAGAAGATACTCACCAATGGACTAATTGATTAATGAATGATTTGGTAATTAAAATGTGTAAACAAAATTGGCAAGTAAAAGCAGCAAGATAAGCACTTCTTTGTGTTGCATTGCATGTGTTCAAATCGGACGTTAGTTTGAACACAAGAAAAATGGAACATTTCATACTCAAAAGTGATGAAATGTGCCATTTTCCTAGGTCTTCATTGCCCTTGATCATGCATGACAGGGTGATGGTCATTTGAGTCTTGTTTTGCATTCATTAAACTCGTACAAACTTGGTTCTTTGGCCATCATGCAATGAAATTGCTTGGTTGATGCTTTGAGAGCCAAGAGTGTCACTCCTTTGAACTTGTTTGATGATAAGGAGGGTAACAGCACAAACAAACCTTCAAAAAGTAAATTGTTTTGCTATGTTTGCTATTTGTTGTAGCTGACCGGCAACCATTGTTGGCTGACCGATCATCAGCAGTGGTCGACTGGCCCCCCTGTTGGCCACCAATGCAAATTCGACAGTATGCTTCTGTGACAAAACAGAGTTGATCTGGAGAAGGAGAAAGGGTAAGTACTTCTGTGCAATAGAGGCTTACAGCAGTAAAACAGTGGCCTTTCGGGTGAAAAATTGAGCATGCATGCATTCCTCATTTCCCGTGGCCTTTTAGTTAATTAGTTGTAGCTAATGCTTGCAAGTTATGTAATTATTCAAGTAGATTAGTTAATTAGTTCATGTTATGTTGTAATTAATTAGCTTAGTTTCTTTGTAATTAATTAGTTAAGTATTTAGCTAATTAGTTTGCTTTGTAATATTTAATTAACTTAGATAGTTAATTATTTAATTGTTCTACTTAATTAGCTTAGAATAGTTAGTTAATTCATTTAAAGTGTTGTAATAATTAGCTTAATTAGTTTAGTTTAGCTAGCTAGTTAGCTTTTATTTATTCGGATCCTCGAGGGCGTAATGTTGTAATAAGTGTGCGTGCGTGTGTGTATGTTTTCCAACCCCACGTCTTTCTCCTTTTTATTTAATTGTTTTCGATGGTTTGATTAGGGACATGCTTTAATTAGCATATCGCATGCTTCCATTCATTCATATTGCATGCACCGATGTTCGACGCATCATTCAAACTACATTGTCATTTCAATATCATCTTTGAATACATGTTTAACCGCATGTTATCAAATCGGTCCATATGTCATATTAGTAGCCGAGCCTATTAATTGCATATTGCATGTGTTGTATTAGGCATATTGTATAGTTAGGAATCATGCATATTTTATTAACTCATGTCTTCTTAGCTCGGAGAACTAGGTGAGCTTTACGCTTTGGCATACTTGCATAAGTGTGAATGATGCCATGATTAGCATGCTTTCCATGAGGCTATGTGCTTAAATGCATAACTGCATGAATGCCTATAGATGAAGACTTGTTGTTTAAATTGGAACGATTCAACGAATGTGAGTTTTAAGGTCACTTTGTTGAGTGGCAAATCATGTTTTAAGCCCACTATGTTTAGTGGGAAATCCGCAATCTTTAAGCCTACTTGAGGTGGCAAATTCAAACAATTTTTGTAAACAAACATGAATTGAATTGTTCCAAATTGAGCAAACTAATCTATACTTGATTGTGCGCATCACATAGTAATATTAGCTAAATAACCAGAACAAGAGTACATAACGTTTATAAAAAAAATCATATCATGATTAGTAGAGGCTGATCTTTGATTGGGCGAGTGGGGGTGCGCAATTCATAACCTTCCCCCCTCGTACCTAAGTTCCCGAGCCGAGGTAACTTTGGGGATGATGGACACGTCGCCTTCGGCATGAGTCAAGGTTTCCTAAATTTCTCCAAAACAAAAATATTTAGGTGGTGACTCTGTATCTAGCAAAGCAGTCCAATTTTGGCATTATTTGATTTAAATTCGATTTTCCAAAACGATTTGCCGGATTTGGACTCTTTGGTGTTTATCAATTTCACATTGCACTTATGAGATTAGATTCAGAACCGCGGGAATCCGAACTGTGAGGCCTTCTTTTCAAACCTTCCAAAAGGGGAGGGGGGTGAAAAAGGCTAGCCACACCGTCACTCTTGGTTGCCGGCCACCAGTGATGACCGGCCAGGCACTAGTTTCTTTTGTAGATATTTTGTGACAGTTGTGCCAGCTATTTGCACAGATGCTTGCATTTGCATCTATGTACAGGGCTGGATGTTCTTGAGGGGAATTCATGTTTTCTATATATAGAGGGCCTCCCTCTTTTGTTTAAAAGGTTAGAAAAATTTTAGAGCAAAATTTCTCATTTTTCTCTACAATTCTCTCTCTCTCTCTTCCAAATTTCTACACTTTAGCCTACATATCCTTAACCTTTGCCTATACACCCTGAACCAAACCTTCTCATCTTTGGTCTGAGGTACTTTTGAGCTTGGTTTGAGTTCTTGAAGGGTGTGTTGTCTTGGTTTGTTGCCTAGAATTAGTCTTCTGTTCAAGAGGTATAAGGCTTTGCTTGTTGCTTTGTTTTATTTGTTAGTATTCTTGCTATTTTTCAACTGTTTTTGGGCTATAAAAAACTCTGTATTTTTAGGCTGAAGCTTGGGTTTTAAGGCCATTAAAGGTTGAGGGGTGGATCACCCTTCTTTGCACCTTGTTTTGAAGGCCTTTTCCCTTGTGTTTCCTATCCTTTTACTACATGTTTTTGAGCATTTAAACACTATTTTTCAGAGTTATTTCAGTGGAAAAAAATCATGTTTTGAAGTCCAAATTTGGAGGCGTTAGCCTCTCCTCCTTATGTTTTGCTTACTAGTCTAGCTTGTGCCATTTTTTAGCATATTAATCTAGCTTTTTTTGTCTTAAATCCATCATGTTTTAGGACTATTTTAGACCTGTTTTAGGAGTGTTCTTAGCTGTTTGTTGCATTTGAGCTTCGAATTGCATGCTTGTAGTGTAATTGTCCTCATGAGTTTGGTGTTCTAAGCCTTAGACACCATCTTGTTTGAGTTGATTGCATTTATTTACAGTTTTCCATACTTGTGATCACTCTTAATCACCTCTGCAACCTCCCTCCTTTCTTGGCTTTTGTTTTTCTTTGAAAGTGGTTCAAACAACTTGTTTATTTAAAGCATGAGATTGAGATGTCATGTTTAATGGTTTAATCCATTTGGGGTTCATTACCAATGGTATGATGTCTCTTTCATGCCCAAGAAAACACTTGGTTTGAGCCTTCTTTCCATTTGGAGGACTTAAACTCACCATTGGACTCAATGAATTAAAGGATGGATTGTAATTAAAATAAAGTAATTAAAATGGGACTAAAATGCTGCAAGATAATAATTGGTTTTGTATTCAATCAGACGTTAATTGAACACGTGGAAGCTTGATGCATTTCATACTCATTAGAGATGAAATGATTCAAGTTTCCAAGGTCACCACTTCCCTTGATCAATTCATGAAAGGGAGGAGGTTAGAGTCTTATTTTGTTGCATTTATTGAAATTACACACTTTGGTTCATAAGCCATCGTGCAATGAAATTGCTTGAGTTGATGGTTTGTGGACCAACTTTACTACTCATTTGATTTGTTCATGATAAGGAAGGGAAAATTGTGTAAACAAACCCTTGAGAATACCCTGTGCATACTCCGTTTGTTCTTTGTTGCAGCAAGGTGAAACCTACAACAGTGGCCGGCATGCCACTTTATATGGCCGAACGGCTATCACAAGTGGCCGGCAGGCCCTCACTACTGGCCAGTTGGCCATTGATGCAAAATTTAGCAGTGTGTTTTTTGAGCAGAGCAGAGTTATTCTAGAAGTGGACAAAGGTGTTAGTGTTCTACTGTGCAACAAAGGCTTTCTGGAAGCAAAATAGTGTCCTTTTTTGTTTGGAAACCGAGCATGTGCATGAGCATTCCTCGCATATTGAGCCTGTTTAGTTTAAATACTTAGCTTAGCTATTTGTTGTAATTAATTAGTTGTAACTAGTTAATTTTGTAAAGTGATGTAATTATTTTAATTAGCTAGATTAGTTAATTAATTAGTTCATTTTTTGTTGTAATAATTAGTTAAGTAGTTTAGCTAATTTAATTTGTATTGTTAATTAATTAGCTTAGCTTTAGTTAGTTAGCTAGTTAGTTTATTCGGACTCTCCTTCGTGAGAGCACAATGTTGTAACAATGCTTATGTCTTCTAACCCCACATCTTTCTCTCTTTTATTTACTAGCTTATGATGGTTAGTTTAGGGACATCACGTTTTGTTTAGCATACTTCATTTTTGCATCCACTTGTATTGCATGCACCGAGGCTCGGTTTATCAGTCTAACTTAAAATGTTATTGCTTAGTGCTTCTTTGAATATGTGCTTAGACCGCATGCTATTTAATTGATCCATATGCCATGTTAAGCAGCCAAGCCTATTTAGATTGCATATCACATGTATCGCATTAGTCATATCACATAAGTTAGGAATCATGCATTTTTCTAACTTATTCCTTTTTTGCCTTGGAGTACTAGGTGAGCCTTTACTCGTTTTAGCATAATTGCATGAGTGTTGATGTTTCCATGCTTAGAATGCTCACCATTAGGCTAAGTGCTTAAGTGCTATAATTACTTGAATACATGTGGATAAAGGCTAATTGCTTGAATTGGAATAATTTGAGTAAATGTTCATGTGCGATCATTTTTTCAAAGTGGTACATATTTCGAAATAATTTTCAAAACAAACATGAATCAAAATGTTCCAATTCTTGCAAATTTAGTCTATACTTGTGTGTGTGCGCATCCCATAGTAATGCTAGCCTAATAAACCGGAACAAGAGCATGTAATGTACATAAAAATCATATCATGATTAGTAGAGGCCGATCTTTGATCGGGCGAGCAGGGGTGCTCAATTCATGACCTTTCCCTCTTGTACCTTAGTTCCCGAGCCGAGACAATCTTAGTGATGACGAACACGTGGCCTTTGGCATGAGTCATGGGTTTCCTAAATTTCCCAAAAATATTTAGATGGCAACTCTGTATCTGGCAAAGCAGTTCATTTTTGGCAATTTGATTCAAAGTCGATTTTCCAAAAGATTTGCCAGATTGAGACTCTTTGGTGTTTATCTATTTCACATTGCACTTGTGAGATCAGATTCAGAACCGCGGGAGTCCGATACTGTAGGGCTTATTCGTCTTCCGAAAGAGGGCGCGAAAAAGTCGAGCTACAGAGACCATCTGTATATTTTAGTCTAGGGAAATTATTTCACTGTGTGTGGTGACTCTAGCCACTAGAGAACAAATCCGGGTTGGGCCGTGATGACTTTAGTGCTCAACGATTGTAACGAAAAGACCTAGGCTAGGCTAGGTGACCTTCAATCGGATCATCTTAGAGAAAAGGCCCGGGTTGCCACCCCGAGGATGACTCTTGGTTCAATATTGGATACAATGGGCTTATTGCCTTGAGAACTTTATGGCATGTTACTTGTCATTCTTGGTACCCAGAAAATTCTTGGTATTCATGTTGTAATCTGTTTTAAGTAGAAAATGTCATTTATCATGTTCTTGAGAGACATGAGTATTTTAACTGTTGAATTGTGAAACCTTTTTTTTTAAACAGATTGTCTTTATCGAAATTGTATGCCAATCTAATTTCTGTGATATATATCTTATTTTGGAATTGAACCCTATTTTCAAAACTGTGTTTACCATCCACGATGCTACTGTAGACATCCCATTTTTGACTAACCTTAAGACTCAGACGACATCGTCTGTGCACTTGGTGATTGTGCATGTTTGTGC
Source organism: Camellia sinensis (assembly GCF_055761805.1). NCBI lineage: Eukaryota > Viridiplantae > Streptophyta > Magnoliopsida > Ericales > Theaceae > Camellia > Camellia sinensis. The sequence continues at coordinate 94,973,138 of NC_138965.1, forward strand.
TCGTTTTGAGTTTCCGGAGCCTTTGGCTGAGCGCCTTGTCTCGGGACTTCTTAACTTTCTCCTTTTGGCCTGGTTTTTGGACCATGCCTTGCTGCCTTTGCCTAGAGGGAGACAGAGACCTGTAGGCCATTTTTTGTAGTCGTAGGCTACCTTTCCCTCTTGTAGGCCACTTGTAGTGGCTCGTAGACTAGTTTTCCGGGCTTCCGGCTGAGTGCCTGGCCTTACGGACTTTTGTCTTTCTTCCTTTTGATTTGTTTTTGAACCAAACCTTGTTACCCTTTGCCTGGAGGGTGAAACAGGGGTGTAGACCAGTTTTCCTCCCTGTGGACCACTTTTCTTCCCTGCTAGCCACTTTTGGTGGTCGGTCAGCTAGGGTGGGTGGTCTGTGGACTACCTAAGGTGGTCGGCAGCCTGCCACCACCTTCTACTCTCTCTATAGACCCTCTTCCTCCCTTGCCAACCAGTTTTATTCATTGTAGACCACTTTTGGTGGTCGGTCGACTAGGAGAGGTGGTCGGTCGACCATTTTAACTGGTCGGCAGCCGTTCTGCACTTTCTGCAGATATTTTCCTTGCCATCTGTGCCAGCTGTTGGGCACAGAAGGCATCCTCCATACACGTGTATGGAGGGATTGCACCAAGCCTCTAGCTTGTCTAACAAGCTTGAGGCATGAAATTCTATACAAGGGAGCTTCCTCCCTCTTGTTTAAGGTTTAGAAATTTGGGATTTGGGCTAAACATATCTCTCTCTCTTGATTTCTCTCCTCTCTCTCTCTCTCTCTCTATATATATATATATATATTTGTGCTATTTTGTGCCTTAAAGTGAGTTTTGTTCACACTTTTGCACTAAACACCTAGTGAAACACCTTCACTCTTGAGCTGAGGTTCTTGGAGCTTGCATTTGAATGATTTTGGCTTGGTTTTGCCTCAGAAGTGGCTGTTCTTGTTGTTATTCAAGGGTGAGTCCTATTCCCTTTTTTTAAGCTTTGTTTTGATTGCATACTTAGCCACCTTTGCATGTTTTTTTTGGCTTAACTTTCAATTGTAAAAACCTTTGTTTTAAAGTGTTTTAAAAGGTTGTTTGAGGCTTTGTTTGAGTTAGGGGTGGCTTACCCCCTTTGGTGGCTTATTTTCCTTTGCTTTGTTCTATCTCTTAAGGCCTTTCAAACCACCTTGTTTTGGCCTTTTAACCACTGAATTCTAGAGGAATTTCAGTGGTGGAAAGTGGGTTTTTAGACCCAAAATGGATGGGGGTGGTCCCCCCCTCTTGTGTTTTGTTTACATGTGTTGTTGGCTTAACACTTTGGCATGCTTTTCTACTTTTGTAAGGCTCTATCTTAGCATGTTTTAGGCCTTATTCTAACATGATATAACTCTGTTTTGGGTTAGTTTGGTTGCTTCTTACATGCTTCATGTACTTGTAGTGCAATCCTCTTAGTTAGCCTAACATGCTCTATGCTTTGGACCACCATTTTAGCATGTTTTTGGCTCCACTCCAGTAGGATTTTACTCATATTTTGGCATGCCTTGGCTCTAATTTTGGTCGACAAGGTCCCCTCTCGCATGGTTTATGCACTTGTAGTGCAAGCTTGTTCACTAGCCTAGCTTGTTTGGTGTTTTGGCCTATTGATCTAGCATGTGTAGACTTTACTCTAGTACATTTTTGGCTTTGATTTAACAAGTTTTAGGTCTGATTTGAGTGGTCTTGGTCATGCATGCTTGGCTTTACATAGCTATAGTGCATTTAGCTTTGCTAGCCTTAAGCTTTGAGACTTCTAGCATGTCATATTTGAGCTTTTTGCATGGCATGGCATCATTTGGCATGTTATTTTAGACCGTATACCTCTGCCATATTCTCATATTTATCATCCCTTTGTTGTGTTTGAGGGTTGAGCCTTATGCTTCACTTATGAGCCAATATGTATGCATGCTTGCCTAAGCTTTTGGGGCTACCATCTCAGCATGTTTTTGGTGTTATTTTACCATGTTACAACTCTGATTTTTGTTGGTGAAGTCACCTCATGCTTGGTTTTGGTATGTGTAGTGTAATCCCACTCATTGGCCTTGCATGAGTCATGCTTTATGCCTGCCATTCTAGTATGTGTTAGCTCTACTCCATGCATGTTTTGGCATTGTTTTGACCTGCCTTGGGACTATTTTGAGTCATCTTGGCCCTTTGGGGCTTGCTTGATATGGCTATGGTGCAAGTACCTTAGTTAGTCTTGAGTTTTGAGCACCATACTGTGCTATATTTGTGTTGGTTGCATGTTTGGGCATCGTTTAACATGTTATTTCAGAGTATGGTTGCATGTTTGGGCATCGTTTAACATGTTATTTCAGAGTATGTACGTGTGTCATGTTCTCACTTCTTTCATTCCTTGAGAGCTTTTGAGAGTTGTGTCTTTGTGCATTGTTAATGGGCCATCAAATGAGCATGTTCTCCTTGTGTTGTATGCCTTGATCTTAACATATTTCAGCCACTGTTTTGGCATGTTTGACCTCTGTCAGAGGTTGGTTTGACCATTTGAGATTGATAGTGCATGCCTCATGTGTAATATGTTTCATTAGCTTTCATGCCTTAGCTTGTAAACATGCCATGCATGCATTGCTTACATGATAGAGTCTTGCGCTGTCACTTTAGCATTGAAGGTTGATCGTCTTGTTTGCGTTGCATGTGTTTGGATTGGACGTTAATCCAAACACGAGGAATGTCGCACATTTCATACTCAAAGTGATGAAACGTGTAGCATTTCTCGGTTGCCGACCCTCTTGATCAAGCACGATAGAGGTGGAGGCCCCCCTATGTGTTATTTGTGTGCATTCGTTGACATTGACTTGTGCAAACTTTGTTTCTCAGCCATCGTGCATTGCGATGTTCGATTGGTGCCTGAGAGTCGAGTAGCGCACTCCCTTGAGCTTGAGAAATGATAGGGAGGGTGGTTGTGCAGACATATCTTGCAAATACACTGTTATGCCCCTTGTTGTTTTCTGTTGCAGCAAAGCTGGAGCTTGGCAAATTAACTGGTCGGCCAACCAGTAAGGGTGGTCGACTGACCACTTTTTCTGGTCTACAACTATTTTTTCTGGTCTACAGCCCTCTTTTCTAGTCGGCAGCCCACCAGGAGGTCCCCATGTTGGAGCAGAAGCAATCTGGAAGTTAGTGCACTTTTCAGAGATCAAATCAAATGCAAACAGAGGCAATTCTGGGCATAGCAATGGATTTCCAAGCGAGGCGATCGAGCATGCATGCACCCCTCGCCTCGAGGACCTCTTTTAACTGCTTTAGCTGCTTTGCTTAGTTAGCTAATTCGTCGGTCTTGTACTTAATTAGTTAATGTGCTTAATTAATCGATTTGTTTTGTAATAATTAGTTAACTAGGAATAGTTAATTAGTTTTGGTTTGTAATAATTAGTTTAACTAGCATAGCTAGTTAGCTTATTATTCGAACCCTCCATCGAGAGGGCAAATGTTGTAATAAAGATGTGTGCGTGTCTGCATGTCTTCCAACCCCATTTCTTTCTTCCTTTTATTTACCCACTTTCAGTGGTTAGATTAGGGCATATTTCAATTAGCATACTTATGCTTCACATGCGTGCATCATTCATTTGTCTTGCATACACCGGGTTCGGCTCATCATTCAAACTGCATTGTATTTTAATACATTTACTTGAATACGTGTTTAATATGTTATCAAATGTTGCATTCATATGCCATCTTAGCTAGCCGAGCCTACTTAGTTTCATTTTGCATGTGTTGCATGTGTTGCATTAGGCATTGTTGACATAGCTAGGATCATGCATTGATTACTAACTGGCTTCTGTTTTGCTTGGAGTACACTGTGAGTGTTTACGCTTTAGCATCTTTACATGTGTGTAAGTGACTGCCATGATAGCATGCTTGCCATGAGGCTATGTGCTTAAGTGTTTAACTGTCTGAATGCCTGTGGATGAAGGCTTCATTGCTTGAATTAGAATAATTCATCGAATCTGCGTTTTAAGCCCACTTTGCAGAGTGGCAAAATCATGTTTTCTTAAGCCCACTTGAGGGTGGCAAATCCGCGTTTTAGCCTACTTGTGAGTAGCAACTTCAAACCATTTTCGAAAAACAAACATGAGATGTTTTGTTCCAACTTAAGCGATTTGGTCTATACTTGTATGCCGTGCACATCACATAGTAATTCTAGATTAATAACCAGAACAAGAACACATGTGTTTTCAAAAACAACATATCATGTTTAGTAGAGGTTGATCTTTGATCGGGCGAGCGGGAGTGCTCATTTCAGGACCTTCCCCTCTCATACCCAAGTTCCCGAGCCGAGGCAACTTTGGTGATGACGGACATGTGACCTTAGGCATGAGTCAGGGTTTCCTAAATTTTCCAAAATAAAATATTTAGGTGGCGACTCTGAAATCTGGCAAAGCAGTCCATGTTTGGCGCTTTTTGATTAAAATCAATTTTCCAAAATGATTTGCCGGATTTGGACTCTTTGGTGATTTGTCAGTCTTACATTGCACTTTGTGAGATTAGATTCAGAACCGTGACAGGAGTCCGAACTGTAGTAGCCATGAACCCAATTCACACCCTGGCGCGCGGAAGGAGTTCGGGCGGTCTACAGCTACTCACTGAGCCATCAGCTGACTTAGTTGTTTATCATTTCCAGGTGTTAGAAATTTTATATCATTAATTATCTGGCCCTCAATTTGAGAGTAAGATTATTGATCAAGCTGTTGATGTTTTTCAAGATATTATGATCCCAATTAGTTGCTGTAGTGTCCTTCTATTCCATATCTTTGAGCCTTTTCCTTGTGAAAAACATTTTTTGTATAGGCACGACCACCATCTTGTAGTTGTGAACACACCAATTGTTTGATCTATTTTTATATTATAACTGATCAATTTTGTAGAAAAAAACTAACAATGAAAGTTTACCCCGATTTAATTAGTAGATGGCAAAGATTTATAGATCCTTTTGGCATACGGCATGATGGTTGTCCTAAGATTAGTTCTCCGAATCTCACCACAGTTTCTCTCTAGATCATAGCTTACTGCTCCTTGTAATCGCTGATATATATATATATATATATATATATATTATATTTTTTAGAACCATGCCCTTGGCAACTCTGTCACAATCTGTGATTGTAACCCATTCTCTGTACGCATCAAATTTATTGAATTTTTATTTGATCAATTATGTATTCAAACATTGTACATGTACACATATATGTCACGATTTTCAATTTGAATCAACACAAATGTCTACCTTGTTCGCCTTTGACCTGGTCATCGTCATTGCTCCTTGCAATCGCTGATATATATTGTGCTTCACCAAATAAGAAAACTCCAAACACCCACTAATTTTTTAATCTATTATCTATATGTAATTGTATTAATTTTGTATATTTTATTTGGGACAATTACAAAAAAACAAAAAACAAAAAAATCTAGAATTTAAGCCTCGTAAGAAAATAAATTTTGATTTTTTTATTTTGTCAATTTAAAGTCTAATCTTTTGATTTGTTTTCAATCTAAACCATTAAACTATTTTCGTCAAGCAAAATTGAAGAAAAAAGAATTTTTTAGTCATTAAACTCAATGTAAATATACATAAAATGTCTAAAATAAATTTTTTTCATAAGTTTAATGATTAAAATATTTATTTTTTCATTAATTTTACTTAACAAAAATAGATAAATGATTTAAATTGAAAACAAATTAAAATATAAAGTTTAACAATAATGTTTGAGAGCTCTAATTTGAGATCTCTAATGTAACTCTAATGATGTGGTGGGTACCCATGTGAAGGTGGGGCCCACACTCCTCTCTCTCTCTTCCACCTCACTAGAGCTCCATTTAGAGCTGTCAAATTAGAGCTATGTATCATTACTTAAAATTTAAACAGATCGGATCGTAAGTAGGTTCACACTTGGGTCAGGTTGAATGGTCCAAATAGGATATGATTGAGAGAAACCAAACCAACAAGTTTGGGCCTCCAATAATCTCTGGTACTGTCTTCTGATCTCAAGTTTTTCTTTCATTCCTTTCATTTTTTCAACAACCAAACGCTTCAGATATGAAGTAAAAAATCAACCTTCATTCAGGACTTTGAAGATATATTTGCTATTATTTTCTCTTTGTTTTTTTTGGGAATGAGAGCCAAGTACTGTTTAGTTGCTAAGAAAATGTAGGAAAAAGGTATAAGTCTTGGATTTTATGTCAATAAATCTTAATTTTGCTTGTTTCCCAATTTGACCTTTAATTATTGCGGCTCACATTGATGTTCCAAGTAAATTACCAATTACTGCGTTGAATTAAGTTTCTGTGTGTGGTTATGATGATAGTGTGTTCAAATGTTTTCAATTTATACTAGAATTTTCCTTTATTGTTAAAGTATATATTATTTAGTTGTTCTAGCTTCGACCACTGTAAAGAGAAATTGATTATCAGCTTTATGTTCCCTGACATTTAGCATCACAATTCTCACAGCTATGGGAGATTTGGAATATAACCCAACAAAGTCCAGATTTTTATACCAATTTTAGTGCAGAATGTTACATAGGCCCTGTTTGGTAAAGCTGTGGGAAAGTGATTATAACTTATAGCTGTGAACATAAGCTGATTTTTAACTTATAAATTAAGCTTCTCCTCCCCCACTCAAAGAATAAGTTGATTTTTGACTTACAAAAAGCTATAAGCTGTATTGTTAAGCTGAACCAAACATATCCAAATAGCTTAAATTAAGCTAAAAGCTGAAATAAGTTAGAAATAAGCCCTACCAAACAGGGCCAAAATGTGAGTTTTAAACTATGATCTTAAAAGCATTACCCAGAACAATCCCATTACACTGGGGTGTGCAAGGATATATGGGGGGTAGACTAGGTTTAGCTCTTACCTTTATATGATTTGCAAAGAGTGGCTTCCATTGGAATTAGACTTGCAATCTCATATGCTTGGTAAATTGACATGTTCTTTTTAATTTTATTATTTAATTTTTACTATCTACTGGTTAAAATAATTATTTGCCATGTCATGCTAGTACTGCTAAATGCTAATACTACCTGGTTAATCCTTGATTATAGCTTTAATTTGAAATGGGTTGGAGAGTAGCTCAAAAATTCATACACCACTGGAAGAGGAAATAACGTAAGAAAAAGAGAGGATTATTTTCCTCTTTGTACTTGTATGGCTCTATTCTCCGCCTTATTCTCATCTTAAATGAATGTTTCCTTCTCTTAATTTGCAGGTGATGGTAACAAGGGGTAAAGATAGAGGTGGGACTGGAGTTGTTAAGCATGTCATTCACTCTCAAAATCGTTTGATTGTTGAGGGGAAAAATCTGGTGAGTGGCACCTTCCTAAGCTGCTCGATTATTTCCACCCTTATTCTGATGTTGTTTAGTTTTGCACTTTCTTTATTGTCAAGAATCCGTTTGACACTGCAGCTTTGTAGGTTTCCAACTGTTATGGTTAGAAATGTATACTTGAAAAGGAAAATATGTGCTTGTCCTTGAAACATCAGGCCCTTCTTCTCAGAACTATAGTGACGAAAAGCAGTCCTAAAAATCTTCACATGAAAAGCTCTAATGCCCAGGCTTGGAAATTGACCCATAATATTTTCCATTACTTGGGCTTTTTCTTAGAATCAGAGGGACAAGAATAGAATAAGGAAGAAGAGAAGAGTTATGAGAATTTGGCTCCAAGAAAGGGAGGGAAGGAAGAAAGGAAGAACCCTGTTGCTGTGGTGTATCCGCTTCTAAGGCATCTGACCTTTTTTTCATCATTATGAATATAACACTAATTGAATTGAGAAAGCTTATTTTTGTCTTCAGTTATCAAAATTATATCCCATAATTATTTTTAATATTTTCCAAAGTAAAACTCACCAAGAAATGCTTCCAAAGGAAAAGTATTCAATCATGGCCTGAGACTTTATTTTTCTCTTGATGTTTGGACAAGGTGTATGTGATTTTGACAAACACAAAGGCCAGTGCATGTTTAATGCCTGTTTAATGCCATGCTCTAATGCATATGTAAGTGTGCATTTGTGTCATATCTAGGAATTTTGGGATTGTCAGAATAAATGTAGTGGGGTGCTGGTAATCAACTAAATTATTGGGTGGTGGAAGAGAAACTAGAGTTATCTTGACAAGGAACTTAAAGTGTTCAATGGGGACCCTATTTGTAAAGTACAAACATGATAAAGGCAGGAAGTTCTTTTTTTTTTTTTTTTTGATCAGCAAAAAAAGAACCTTTATTGATGGAAAACCATACAAGAGATGAGATTACATCAAATAAAGGGAAGGAGTTTGGTGAGGAACCAAAGCCGAAAGGAAAAAAAACAGGAGAACAGAACAGAAAAACTAAACAGAACAAGCACAGCAAACACAGCAGTAGGAAGGCATACTTTTGTAAACATGAACCTAAGCCAAAAACAATTCAAAATGCATACTTGACCCTTTGCCATCAGCCCAGAATTACACAGCAGATTCAACCATAGCATACTAGCAAACCTTAGCTTAGCAGCCCAGAGTCCACCAGCAGTCCAGAGCTCAGCAAGAACACTTGCAGAACACCATCCAGGACTTGCAGCCAGCTTGCCCACTTGCATAGCACATCGACCCAAATTGACAGCCCACTATTAGATCAGCACAAGAAATTCAACACTCCACATTATAGCAGTTCAGCCTGTACTTATGCAGCCATTAGCAAGATACCACAGCAGTTCCGCACACCACGTTACAACATTTCAGCCTATACTTTTGCAGCCAATATCAAGTCAGATTAGCTACTGTTTGTGGAATTGCTGCAACCTAACTAATCACAACCTCAATAGCTTGATGGCTATTACGCAAGCACACACTGATGATCCTTCTCATATCTCCAACACCAAAACAAATACACAAAGAAATCAGTAAACTATTAGCTTAATCCTTCCCACAAATAAACAGATACACAAATACACTGATGATCCTTCTCATAACACAACCTCAATAGCTTGATCCTTCACATTCTACAAACTCATTAAAATTCAGTGAACATCTGTTTTGAACTCCAGACAATAACCCAGCACATTTATGAGGCCAAAATGCACAAGACTAGAACTAAAACCTTCACCCTTCATTCCTGATACAATATTTCACCTGAGGCAGATTAAAGACCAAATCATTTATGGAGAAATCAATCTAGAGTTTCGATGCTTTGAACCACATAGCAACTCTAACCTTCACTAAATCACACAAAGCTTCCAGATTTAGTTGAGAGCCATTGAAGACACAGTCATTTCTATGCTTCCATGTGGACTAGAGAGTGGCCAAAGGGATTGCCATCCAGATTTTGTTCTCCAGCTTTTGCATTACACATCCGGACCACCATTCCAGCAAACCATGCACAGATCCTGGAATCACCCACTGCAATCCCCACCAGTGAATAATATGTGACCAAAGCAGCCACACAAAATGGCAGTGGAGCAAAATATGTTCCACAGATTCAACCTCAATATGACAAAAAACACAGCCAAGGTTTACATTTCCTGTGAGAATTCCAATTCTATGAAGGAAAGAAGAGGTTTTAACCTTACCAAGCCAATCTAACCACTCGAAAAATTGCACTTTTGGGGGCGCAAAGTTGTTCCAAATGGAGGCAGCCACTGGAATTGTAGATCCCAGAAAAGATTCGGTCCATTTATATACTGAAGAAACAAAAAAGAGCTTAGAAGGGTCTGCGCACCAAAGAAGCTCATCAGGTTTGGTACTACACAGTGTTGGTGCAGTGCTAAGTAGAAAGGATAATCTATATGCTTCTTCCTCCTCCCAAACCATGAAAGATCTTCTAAATCCCAGGTTCCATCCACCATCCTCTGCCCGTCTTTCAAAAAACACACTAACCACACCATCTTTATCATTAGATAATAAGAAGAGCCTTGGGAATTCATCCATTAAGCAAACATTACCCACCCACTTGTCCCTCCAAAATAGAACTCTTCTCCCATCCCCCAGAACTAGCTTAGAATTATACATATTGAATTGATGCAACACTGGATTAGAATGAACAACATGAATTATATCAGTCCAGAGTTTTGAACCTCTACCAATCAGTTTTGGGAACCATCTTCCATCCACTAGCACATATTTTGCACAAATCACTTCCTTCTAAAGCGATTGATTCTCCGCACCAAATCTCCACCACCATTTTAATAGTAAACATTGATTCAAAGTTTTAATCCTCCTCACACCTAACCCTCCTAATTTCTTATTTTTAGTAATCACCTCCCACCAGACCATGTGGACTTTTCTTCTAAGATCAGAGCCACCTCAAAGAAAGGTTGATTGCAATCTCTCAATCTCCTTAGCCACTCCAGCCAGAATTTTGAACAAAGATATATAGTAGATAGGTAAAGAGGACAATACAGGTTTGATTAAAGTTAGGCGCCTGACAAAGGATAAAAGCCTTCTCTTCCATGTGGACAATTTCTGCTTGAACTTGTCTAGAACGGGTTTCCAGGTAGTCCTCCTGCTAGAATTTGCCCCCAAATGTAGTCCCAAATATTTGAGAGGTAGCTTTTGGTGAAGGCAATTTAAAGAGTAAGCAAACTCCTGCACTAGTTCCTCATCCACCCCAACACCACAGATGACACTCTTGTGGTAGTTATTTTTCAAGCCTGAAGCAATCTCAAAACATCTTAGAATTCTTTTGATATTGGTCACCTCCACCCTATTTGCATCACAAAACATAATCGTGTCATCTGCGAATTGCAAATGTGTGACTCTAAGGCCATTAGAACCCACCTCAGCCCCTTTAATTAGGCCCAACTCCTTAGCTCTACTCAGTAAAATATTGAGGCCCTCTACTACAATGTTGAATAAGAATGGTGACAATGGATCTCCTTGTCTATGACCTCTTTGTGGACAAAACTCAGATGTTGGTGACCCATTTACTAGGACAGAAATCTTGGCAGAGGAAACACAAGCTTCATCTATCTAACCCACCTAGATCCAAAGCCAAACTTCGACAACATATCAAATAAAAACTCCCAATTAATCAAGTCATAGGCCTTTTCAAAATCCAACTTGAGCACCAAACCTTTTCGGTTAGATCTCTTCCACCCATCCACTATTTCATTAGCTATCAGAATTCCATCTAAAATATTCCTTCCCCCCAAAAAAGCTGACTGGGCCTCACCAATAATCTTGGGCATCACCTTTTTCAATCTGTTAGCTAACACCTTAGCTAAGATTTTGTACAAAGATCCAATCAAGCTAATAGGCCTATATTCATTCAAGCAAGAAGGACTTGAAACTTTTGGAATTAGGGAGATAAAAGAGCTACTCTCTCCGTCCCAAAATAATGGTCCCTTTTGGGGAATCCAACTTTTTTGGGTAGTACAATTATTGCATTTGAAAAAAGTTAATTTTTCAAAATTATTCTTTTGATAGTACATTTTTTAGGAATATCAATGTCATAATTGTACTTTTTATATTGTTTATTAATTTAAAAGAAGGGCAAAATAGGAAATTTATATTATTTTTGTACTTGATTTTTGAAGAGGGACTAATATATTGGGACAATGAAAAATGGAATAAGGGACTAATATTTTGGGACAGAGGGAGTATTAATTCCACCAACCAGGCTAGCATTCTGATGGAACTCCCTCATAAACTGTAACACATCAACCTGCACTATTTGCCAACATTTCGTAAAGAAGGACATGTTGAACCCATCAGGCCCAGGAGCCTTATTTCCATCACAACACCATATAGCATTCCGGATCTCCTCCTCTGTAAAACCTGCCTCCAATTGTGCCACAATTTGAGCTCCTCCTATACTCTTAAAAGGACCAGACAGTTTGGGACGAACTTTCCAATCTTCCAAAAATAGCCTCATAAAATGAACTTGAACTGCATCCCTAATTTCCGAAGGCTCTTCAAGAAACATACCATTCATTGGTATTGAACAGAGAATTCCTGTTATTTCTGCTACATGCCATTATATGGAAGAACTTAGTGTTTTTATCCCCGTTAGTTGCCCAATTCAATCGAGATTTTTGTAACCAAATCCATTCCAACATTTTACTTAACTTCCAAACTTCACCCCTCACTTCCTTTCTTCTAATCAATTCTGTATCAAGTAATGGTCTCTCCTCAACTAACAAATCTAGCAAATGAGCCTCATCTTCCACACTTTTCGATTTTAATTCAATCCTACCAAACACCTCCACATTCCATTTCTTAAGAGCCTGTTTCAGTGCTTTAAACTTCATATGACACTTGTATCCTGCCCACCGTATCACACCAAGTTCTGACCAACTTTGTTGAACAAAGGAAATGAATTTTGGATGTAAAAGCCTGGCATTAAGAAACCTGGAAGGTTTAGGTCCCTAGTCCCTCTCATCCTCCATTAAGATAATAGGACAGTGATCAGACAACAATCTAGGAAGTCCCCATAGTTTGAAGGAAAAATTCTACACCCATTCATAATTAAGCAAAAATCTATCGATTCTGCTCCATTTCTCCCTTGCTTGAGAATTACACCACATAAACTTCCTCCCTAACAAAGGCATATCTATCAGCTCTAATTGATCAATCATATTATTAAAATCCCTCATTCCTCTATCCCTTCTTGGGCACCCTGAAATACTCCTGATTTCATTGAAGTCCCCCCCCTCAGACACCATGACCCCAGAAAATTGGCTTTTAGCCTTACTAAAGAGTCCCACGTCTCTTTCCTTTTTCCCACCTCATTAGGACCATACACATTTGTGATAACACAATCAAAACTGAAAAATAATGTACCTGATAATAGGATGAAATTTTGAGAACTACAACAAGCCTTCAATTGAAATACCTCAGGGTTCCAAATACATAAGAGTCCTCCAGCTCGACCAATCGCATCTACACCCATGAAATCAAAATGATCCCCAGGCCACATAGACCTAACCAAGTCAGAGTCCACTGCTGGCTTCTTAGTTTCTTGAAGTAACACAATATCCACTTTCCTATCTAAAAGGCTTTTCTTGATCCTCCTTTTTCCAGGTCTTCCAATTCCTCTCACATTCCATGATTGTATCTTCATGAGTATGAAAATTACTCTTAAACAGCTGTATATAACAGACTAGCTTTTCACTCCTTTCTTCTTCTTAGCTTTCTGTTGATCTTGAGCTTCCAACTCCTCTAGCTTGCTCAACACCTCCTCTTCTTTATCTTCACATTCTAGGCCCAGTGCTTTACCAATTTGTATAGAAGCCTCTGCCTCCGATAACACTTTTCGACCTCTACTATTTCCACTTGCCATGGATAATGAAATGGCAGCTACAGCTGACCTGAAGACAGCTCCTTTCCTCAAGTTCAGAGATGATGCCCCCAATCTCTTGTTAACCCCGAACATCGCCATAGTTTTCTTTTTCTGAAGCTGAGTTCTTGATACTGATCTTTCTTTTGCCTTCAATTTCTCCTTGCTAGTTGGACAAGAGGGAGTTTGTAAAGGATGGGCCGAATAAATAGATGGACCTTGTGGGTTGTAGTGATGAATTTGAACCTGCCCAGCAGAACTATGGGCCAATCCCTCAAAGCCATGATGAGGATTAATATGACGAGATTGGACCAGCCCATTAGATCTAAGGGCCGACCCAGCTAGACCACCTACTAATTGGGCCCAATTAAGATCCACTTCAAGTTGAATACCTTGCCGATTACCATTGGACCCACTCAGACTTCTGATAAACCCCGAAGTGTATACTTCAGTGTCTACCCTACGCCTATCACCATCATCATATTGCTCATAGCTCAACCCTACCCCTGCTGGTTGACTTACGCATGCGCCACCTTCCTCAGACCCATCCTTCATCATATCTGTTTCAGCAACAGCAGAGACATCACTCAATCTTTCATCCCCGTCCAGTTCATCTGAGTTAGCAGGTAAGACACTGTTCCCCTCTCCATCCACCTCATCTCTTAAGTATACTTTCTTGCCCAGCTGGATGTCCACATCATCATCTTCTACCTCATACCTACTGTTTATGTTTGTAAGCTGGTCATCTGCAAGTGCCTCTGGAATTTTCTTCCCTGCATTATTCTATTCAGTGGGTTGAGATGTACACTGATCAGACGTTGATTTAGAGACTATTATTTGTTCCTCACAAACCCTCACTGGGTATAATGTACCTTTGCACTCCAGGTTTATGATATGGTTTATAGACTCTATATTGGACGTGGCTATCTTCACCTTACCACAATGAAGTGAATTAAGCCGAAGTGTATCCTCATCAACGGTGAGCACTGCTCCCCAAGTTTCCCCAATACTACTAAATGTTTTAAAACTCCATAAATTCAACGGGACACCATAGAAACTAAGCTAGACATATCTTTCTTGTTCAATAACCAACCCTTGTCGCCATTCTTGGACTGAATCACACCAAGCATTGAGCCAAACCTGCATTCTCTGAAGTTTGTCCTTCATATCTGCAACTGATTTGAATGAGATAACCATGTCTCTTCCACCCCCCATCTGACCGTTACTTCCCCAAAGCCACTCCTAGCGATGTCCTCCTTAAAAGAATCCATTGATGATGATGCTTTTAATCTTACTACCACACTTTCATACAACCAACCATTACCTTCCTCATAAGCCTTAATGGTTCAGATTGCATTTGTTTGAACTCCTCTACCACTCACAACCTCAACAAAAGATCTGTTCCTTTGATGGCCAACAATATGTGTGATATTAGCAACTATGACTTTTCTGGTCTGTGGTGCTTGGTTCGATCTGGGTTGTGGACCAGACTCCTTGCCAAAATCTGCTATCTTAACTCTCAATGCTCTGTCATCACACCAAAGCCCATGTGCCTTTTGAACTGCTATGTCTGCTGCTATAGAACAGTTATATCTTACAAATCCAAAGCGAGATCTTGTCATCTTGCGTCTCTTATTTGGGATGAACACATCCATGACTATCCCATAGTTAGAGAAAATGTTGCATAGCCCTTTAGTCCCCATGGATTCTGGAAGATTATCCACAAAAATAGAATGTATATTTGTGACTGACTTACTGTTCCACTCTCGCCGTCCACCATGCCGACGTACCACTGGTTGCCATCCTCCACCTTCAATCCTACTTCCATGTTGGTCCGCCATTAGATGTACAAATCTTTTAAAGGCAGGAAGTTCTTAGTAATGGGAATCGATAGCCTGTACAAATTATTGATGTTTTTCATCCTTAAATTCGTAATACCATCGTAGAATCTGTTGCACCTGACTAAAGCATATTGAGAGAAATTTGATGGGAGCAATAAATTTGTTAAAAAAAAAAAAAAAAGCAATGCCCAATTAGTACGTGTATTTGGGAGGGGAAAGATTGGGTACACACCTAACCTTTGGCATATTGCACAAAGTGGTTGCCCTGTGATTTGAACCCATAACCTCAAGGTTATTAGGCCAAAGTTTTACAATTGAACCAATGATCACCCCTATTTCTATTAGTTAAAGGGCTGCAATAAATTTGTTATTAAACTATACTAGTTAAAGGGGTGCTTTGTTTATACTAATGTATAAGATTTCTTTATTCTTCTTATTTTTTATTTATTTATTTATTTTTTTGGTTCAAGCTCCTTTGATATGCAGTGAATTTTTAGCATTTTGTTAAACGGTTTACATGCATATGACATAAGGATTGCTGCATTATGTTTTTCTATAGTCAATATTATACAATTTTTGCAGGTAAAGAAACATATCAAGCAAGGGCAAGGGCATGAAGGTGGGATTTTTACAGTTGAAGCCCCCCTTCATGTCTTAAATGGTTAGGTTCTTTGACCCAGTTATAGGGTATGGTTGTATACCAGATTTTAAATGAATAATCATCTAAGAATCATGAACACAAACATGCGACACGACACGACACGACACAAACACGCCGACACGCTAATTTTCAAAAACTACAAGACACGACACGTAGGGAACACGCATGAAATATATAATTTTATATATTTATTATATGCTATATATATGAATATATCATTCAAAGATAATAAAAAAAATGCAATATGACACTAATCTATGAAAATTCATATGGTTTTTGTTTTATTATTGTATCTTAAGTTGTTTTGTTCAAACGTATAATTATTTTCACATGTGTGTTTAAGAGATACACACGTGTGTCCTCAAAGTGTTCAAAGAGTATTCAGGTCTTTAAAAAATAGGACACATTTTGAAGAGTGTCGGACACATGTTGGAGAAGGGTCCAAAGAGTATCGGTGTCCGACATGAACACGATATGAATACATCACCTTCTTAGAAGTGTCCGTACTTCTTAAATAATCATAGTTGTTTTGATCTTTGCTTTCACTTGTTCTTTCAATGAATGGTGATTGATCACTACAGGAAATGCCACTTTTGGCGACCAAAATATTGGTCGCCAAAAGCCCCATTTTTGGTCGCCAAAACAAATTAGCGACTAATATTTTTTGTCGCCAAAGTCGTCGCCTATAGCCTGTCGACGATAGTATTGGCGACTAAACTATTTTTGGTCACTGAAAGTGAAGGTTTTGGCTACTAAACTCTGGTTAGTCGGCAAAGGTTATCTTTTGGCGATTAAAAAATTAGTCGCCAAAAGTGAACATTCGGCTACCAAACTCTGAGTAGTCGGGAAAGGGTATATTTTGGCGACTAAATATTTAGTCGCCAAAAGTGTTCAAATAAAATAAATTAAATTTTCAGCGACTAAAACTTTTTGTCGGGAATAAGTTTTAGTCACAACATTACTACATTTAGGGACTAAAGAATTTAGTCGCCAAAAATATTATTTTTCATTTTATTAAACTTTTGGCTACTAACCATTTGGTAGCCGAAAGTCTTCATTTATTTTTAGCTACTAAATTTTTAGTCACCAAAAATCTTTGGATTCTTTATGGCTACCAAATTTTTAGTCACTAAAAATATTGATTTCCTTTTTGGCTACCAATTGGTTAGTCACTAACAAATTCACTTCTTCTTTTTTTCGCTACTAAACATTTAATTGCCAAAAACTTTATTTAGTGTTTTTTTTATTATAATTAATTTCTTCACAACCTGTATTTATTTCGTGCAACCTGCACCCTATATTTAAACAATAATTATACATATATCTATTTCTATTTCGTTTCAACAACACAAAAATTTGATCAATTAACATCAAATTCTATACAAATCAAATACAATCCATCCCAAAATATTAATTCCATACAAACACAAAAGCATACAAAAAAAGATGTCCTCTGTACAAAAAATTATACATCAAATGTCATTTACAGAATATTTTGAAGGTGTAAACATGATGGGAAAATTAAATTTATTTACTAAAGCACTTGCTTAATTTAACAATGAAGCCATTGATCTAAAGGCTTCTCATCCTTCAAGCTTGCTTCATATAGTTTGGTATCTTTCTTTCTGAAGACACCAACTGCAAAATAATAATCAACCTCCAAATCAGCGAAAACATTTAGCAAATAAGTATAGATAATTAAACAACTTAAATAGAAAGATAATTAAATTGATGATTGGAAAGCTCTTGGAACGAGTGGATCAAAATTTCCAAGTAATATCAACAAATTTTTTTTTTGCTAGAACAAGATCCGCAAAGGCAAAAAGAAGATAAAAAATGAGAGATCCTGAGGTCAAATCCAAAATTTAATTCTTCTCAAGTTTGCAGTTACTTACATTTTTACTGATCCATAGATTTTCACTTCCATTACAAGTTAAATCATGAGTTATTAGAACTTGACAGGGAATGAGAATAGTGCCAGAGAAAAGGATCTACGCACTTCAAATTTGAGACTAGTGTTAAAATTTCTTCCCATAACATCTTACACCAAGTTCTTCCCATAAAATGTCTTAACATAACATCTTCAATTGTCCTATATTTGTTAGTTATTTCGTCTTTATTATTTTGGAAACAGTACACATCGCAGTGTAGTCAAAAGATTCACCAATTTGAGCTGTAAATTTCTAGTTAATGCCAGCTACACCATCTAACAACATACCTCTCCAGCATAATGGCAAATACCAAAAGCTCCACCTCTTTCTCCTTTAAAGCAAGGATTACCACTCAAGTGTTGCTTAAGCTTATTAGCAAAGGTCAAATCAGTGGCCTTGAGGAAATTTGAATCTTCATCCAACAAAGATATTAGCCCTATAGGTTTCTGCAAAATGCATAGCAGTGAAGCCATTAACACACAATCTACCACACATGAAGGAGTGAATTTAAATATGAAAACCTATAATTAGGTTTCATATAACATGGTATGATCAAAAAGATGAGAACTTGGTGTATAATTATGCTTAGGAGGCAATATATTCAATCTTTTATTTTCTTTACAACTTCAGTTTATAAGAAACAATATTACAATAAGAACATGGCTTGAATTATGCATGAAAGGCTAACAAAAATAGTCAGAGACCTAGGCCGACCTATGTGGTATGGCGTCATATGTATATGAAATATAGTCCAATGCTCACATAGATCAGCACAAGGAACTCTGAAAAACTCGACAATGAACATGTGAGTGTGTGTGCGTGTGTGTGTTTGTGTTAAAAACAGAACTACCTTCTCAAAGAGATCCAAACACTCTTGGTTGTCTTCAAAATCTACTTTTGTCCAATCAATTCCATCTAATTCATACTCCTAAAAACAAAATAAACAAGTTGCAACATTAATATACTGAGACATTCAGTTGTCCTCATCCAAACACTGTTGATAACAGATGCAATTAAATTGGAACCTTTATTTATTAAGGTCATTAATCACAGATGCAAATGAAAGGCAGGGGAAAAGAAATTAAGGAAAACCTGAACAGATGCAAATGAACTACAAATAATAATAATAACAATAATTGACTAACCATGAAAGAGATTATACAAAGCAATTCAAAATAACTATACCAATGCCATGACCCATGAGCATAACAATTCAGCGAAGTAAATACATTTCAAAATAATGCAAATAACCTGTCCACCAAGGGATAATGGTCCATGTAACACAGGTGCAATGGAAAGGAAAGAAATAATATGTCAGGTAGTTCAAGTTAAAGCACTCCAAGGACCTCCATTTCAGAGCCAAAGCACTCAAACTCCCAAAACTGTTTACAATTTTAGTGAAGTTTATACCTATTAATCACGAATTGAATGTTGACTAATCATATTCTATAACGAATATACTTGAGAAATTTAAATAGGAGACCGATTGGGCGTTATGGTTATAGTGCCATTATGCTGTAGTATTCCTATCAAATTTTTGCACCTCTGTTACACCACCTCTGTCACACCCTTCCTAAATGTAAATTTAACAATTCAAATTAAAAAAAAAAGGAAAAAAAAAAAAACACTAACAAAATTAATGTCCCCTATTTATTGTGTTTTCAACATTATAAATTGAATGAATCAAGATATGAACATGATATATAAGATATTGAATGAATCAACACTATAGATATATATATAGAGAGAGAGAGAGCAGTACCAGTATATATGTATATAGAAAGAACAAAGAGAGAGTGAAATTTCTACCTTGGCCCCTCCTAAGTATAATTTCTAATTCCACCCTTGATTCTGCCCTATGCGAAGGTATAGATGGAGTGCGGTAACTCTTCAATTCAATTCAGGTGCTCAGAAGTACTAAATGACCATATACTTCCAACATATCATTGCATTCCTGAAGTTTTATGCATCAACAATTAACTAACATCACCAACCTTTCTCGGCACTGCTTGTCTATTTGACCTCGTAAGAACTTTGCAATAGCAGACCATTTCTTACAACCATACTTCTCAACTAATCCAATTATGCAATCATCCTCCTGAAGGTTCAAAGAAGAAACAGAGAGCGATCAAATATCAATGGATGGATTATATTAATTGTCACTCCCAACAACAAAAGCATGAAAGAAGATTGATGTGTACCTCCTTTGTCCAAGGTCCTTTGACGAGTTCAGGATTAAGAACCTTCTGCCAACGATGCAAGCACTAGACATCAGTCCGTCCAGGAATATATTCAGCTGTGCAAGAAAATAACATTATCATATCAGCAGAGTCAAGAAAGAAAAGCATCATCTTGCTGCTTTATCGAAGTTTCACCAATTCTAAAAAAACTACAGAAACATGGAGGAAAAATTCATGGCAATAAAGTCATTCAGCATGCACATTCTCGCACTAAAAAATGTCATCCACCATTGCATGTTCCTGTGGGCCAACTGCAAGGAGCCATCTAGTTTTCTACAAAAGCCCATTGTCAACTGTGCAAATAGTAACCATCATATATCAACAGATTGCAACCAACAAATAAAATACCTTCTTCAAATACAAAAGCAAATTCAATACATTATCATCAAGAAGCCTAAACATGAATTCAAAACTGAAATAACCCTGTAAAACTCAACATAATCAAATACCACTTTAGTCTACAATTAAGAAACAAGCAAACCCACAAATAAAATACCTTCTTCATCCGAGTCTTGACCTCGGATTTCCGAGCTTTGTTGTAGACACGCCTCTTCTCTGCTTGACGAGCTCTCATCGCAGCCGAATCGGCCTTCTTATTCGGAGCAGCCTCGCAAATAATCGAGTGACGAGTCAGCCTCACAACAGGGCTCATCGAAATCAAACCTGAAAATATTACCAAAAAACAATTTTTTAAAACTATTTAAGAACAAGGGTTTTGTGATTTGAGATGAGAAAAGGCAAATACAGAGAAATGGGTTTTTGAGTAGTACCTGTGGAGAAGACATTGTGACAAGTGGTGGAAGAGAAGCTTAGAGACCTGAGTGATGAAGTGGGTTTGGGGTGAGTAGAAGAATAAGGGTAATTGAGGGATAGGGTAATTGACGACGCTGCTCCGACGCCGCTTGCCGCCGATCGCGATAGAGAGAGAGAGAGAGAGAGAGAGAGAGAGAGAGAGAGAGGGGTGGGTAAGTAGAGATTGGGGATTTTTGGGTTTGAGATTAGGGATTTTTTGGGCGGGAATGGGAAAAAGAGGAGGGGGGTAGGGAGCGGGAATGGGAAAAAAAAAGAGGAGGAATAAAAAAAATTTTTTTTTTTTTAGTCACAAATGAAATTTAAATAATAAAATAATGTCGTTTATTTATTTATTTTGCTGCGGGGGTTGACATCGTCAAAAATTTTATTTTTTGTTAAAATATATATTTTTTTTGTAGTCAATAAATTTTGTAAAAAAATTCCTTTTTTTTTTTTTAGTTACTAAGATTGCAAATTTATTTGTTTCATTTTTATTTTAATGAAAAAAAATATTATTATTTTTTATTTGGTAGAAGTAGGGGTAATATTTTAATGAAAAATATTTTTCACTAAAATAAAAGTTAATTTTCTGTAGTCAATGAAAAATATTTTTCTGAGGCCTATTTTTTTTTGTTACTAAAAATCATGAACTATTTTTTTGTAGTAGAGGAAAGGGAGCGGCAGTAGTAGTAAAGATGGTGGATAAGAGATGATGGTGGTGGTGATGGGGATGGCGAAAGAGATTAGTGGTGAAGTTGTGGTAGTGGTAGTGTAAATGGAGTGGCAAGGGTGAAAGAGAGGTAATGGTAGTAGCAGTGGTAGTAGTGGTAGTGGAGTGGTGGTGGTGATAGTAGTAATAGTGGTCGTAGAGGTGAAGTGGCGATAGTGGAAGTAGTGGTGGGGGTGGAATGGCGTTTGTAGTAGTGGTGAATGTGGTAGTGGAGATGGATGGTGAGAGAGAGAAATGAGAGAGAGACAGATAGAGGAGAGAGAGAGAGAGAGAGAGAGAAAGAAAGAGATAGAGAGTGAGGGTAAGAGACAGAAAAGAGACATAGAGAGAAGAGAGATGGATGAGAGAGACAGAGTGATAGAGAGAAGAGAGATGAAGTAGCGATAGTAGAAGTAATAGTGGTGGTGGAATGGTGTTTGCAGTAGTGGTGAAGGTGATAGAAGAGATTGGTGGTGAGAGAGAGTGATAGACAGAGAGACACAGAGATGAGGGAGAGAGTGATAGACAGAAAGACACAAAGATAGAGAGAAGAGAGATGAGCAAGAGAGATAAAGAGAAGAGAGATGAGCGAAAGAGACAGAGAGAAAAGAGATGAGAAAAGAGATGAAAGAAGAGATAGATGAGTGAGAGACACAGAGATGAGGGAGAGAGTGAGCAATGTGAACACAATGGGAGAGAGAGATAAACAGACAGATAGACACATAGAAAGAAAGAGAGAGAGAGAGAAGAGTGAGAGACAGACAAACAGACACAGAGAGAGAAAGAAAGAGAGAAGAGTGATAAGTGAGAGAGAGATAAAGAGAGAAAGAGATATAGAGAGAGAGACAGACAGAGAGACAGAGAGAGAAAGAGATAGAGAGAGACATATAGAAAAATAGAGAGAAACAAGTGATGAGAGAGATATATAGAAAGAGAACGAAAAGAGATGAACGAGAGAGAGAACAGAAAATAGAGACATAGAGAGAAAACAAATGAGAGAGATAAAGATAAGAAAGATGAACGAAAGACACACAGGCAGATAGACAAACAGACAGAGAAAGAAGAGTGATGAGTGAAAGAGAGAAAAATAAGAGTGGTGGTAGTTGAATGGCATTTGCAGTAGTGGTAAATGTGGTAGAGAAGATGGGTGGTGAGAGAGAGAGATGAGTGAGAGACGAATAGAAAAAAGAGATAGAGAGACAGAGAAAGAGACAGAGTGATGAGCGAGAAAGAGACAAAGTGGTCGCTAAAAGTGCATTTTTTGTAGTGGATCGATAAATCGAAAGGGAGCTCAATAAATAAAGAAGACAGATAATTCAAAACTCTTTTCAAAACTTAATTCAAATCAATTTTTTAAATATTTTAAATATTTAAATATTTTAAAAATATTTTAATTTTTTGAGAGACAGATAAAGAAGAGAGATAGAGAGAGAGAGAGACAGAGATAGAGTGATGAGCGAGAGAGAGAGATAGACAAAGTGGTTGCTAAAAGTGTATTTTCTTATAGTGGATCGATAAATCGAGAAGGAGCTCGATAAATAGAGAAGATGGGAGTAAGAGAGTGAGCAAGACGAACATAGTAAGAGAGAAATAGACAAATAGACAAGTAGACAGAGAGAGATAGAGAAGAGTGATGAGTGAGAGAGAGACAGGGAGAGAGAGATAGACAGAAAAAGAGATAGAGAGAGAGAGAGATGAAGAGATAGAAAAAGAGAGAGAAACAAAAGATGAGCGAGAGATAAACAAAAAGAGAGAGAAATAGAGTGAATATTTGCTGCTAATTTTTTTCGAGTCAATGAAAAATAGATCAGGCTTGTTAAATTAATATTTTTTAATTTTATTTATTGTTTATACTTTTTACTTTATTGGAGTTTTATGACTCAATTTGTGAAAAAAAAATTAAAAAATTTAGAAATATTTAGAAAGTATAAATTTAAAAATAAGTCTTACAAATCAGATTTATTTACTCATAAGTCATGAGTGACTTTTTTTTTTTACACACTTAGCCCTCGTTTTGATAATGAAATTTTTTTAAAACTTTTTAAATATATGTTTTGTGTCTGTAAAATGATTATTTCATTAGTACTGGTAATAATATTGAAAAATTTATTAAAATGATAAATAATTGGGATATTTTGTCTTTTATTTGTGAATTTTGATTTATTCTTAATTTATTAGTGTTATTGAAATATGATGATGCAAAAAGTATAAATAGTTTAATTGTACTTTTTAAAAATAATAAATTTATTATTAAAAATTAAATTCATCAGACTGACCTGTAACTATGCCTTTAAATTTTTGCAATGTAAAACTATCGACAAATAACCAATAACAAGTTGCCCATTTTAGCATACCTTTCGCGTGAGGGCCCAATTATTAAAAGATGTGTTCAACCATCAAATGAAAGCCGACTACTTCTTCCATCTAAAAATAATAATCTATTTTCAGAATTTAATTTCTTTTTATAATACAATTATTACATTTTAAAAATATTAATTTTTCAAAATTACCTTTTGATAGTATATTTTTTTAGACATATCAATTGTCATAATTGTACTTTTTGTATTATTAATGGATTTAAAAAAAGGACAAAATAAGAAATTCATATTATTTTAATAATTAATTTTTTTTAAAAAATTAATATTTTGAGATAATAAAAAAAATAAGATATTAATATTTTTGGATGGTGGGTGTACAACCTCTTAATAAAAATAAAAATAAAAATAATTAATTTTCTTATTTTCATTCGGCTACCAAACAATTTAGTAGCCGAAAGTAGGTATACAGCGACTAAAAGAAATTTTGTCGCCGAAACTTGACATTTGGCGACCAAAAGTTTGGTCGGGAAAGATTAAAAATTAAATTTTTTATTTTCATTCGGCTACCAAACAATTTAGTAGCTAAAGGTACCTCTACGGCTACTAAATTTTTATTTAGTCGCCAATTGTCATATGTTTAGCTACTAAAAATTGTTTTAGTCGCCAATTGTAATATCTTTAGCTACTAAATTTTTTTTAGTAGCCAATAATCAACATTCTCCTACTAAAAAAAATTAGTAGCTAAAAAGTTGACTTTTGCCGACTAATATTATTTTTGATAACCAATTCCGTGACTCTTGACGACTAAATTAGTTTTAGTAGCTAAAAATGATTGGCAAAAATATTTTTTTCCTGTAGTGGATGTTAACTATGCAGGAGACCTTGTATGGTTGGAATCAGATATCTAGAAGATAGTACCAAAGTAAGAGTTTCCCGAGGAATAGGAGCATCAGGGTCTATAATTCCTCGCCCAGAGATTTTAAAGATAAGGACCACACCTAGACATACAGTTGGTATTGGCCAGTCTTTACAACCATATATGTGTTGCATGTGCACGTGTGTGTAATTTTTATTTCATGTGTATTGGTTTTCTTTTCCCTGCAACTATGTGATAATAGCCAATTTTATGCAGTAACTTGAAGTTGTAGCTCTATATGCTATAGCTAAAATTGCTTTTAGTAATTCAAAAATGCAAAAGTATGTTTTATATGTGAGACATAGGCCAAAGATGTGAGGAACAACCTGTTTTGTTTCCTCTCATTATAACATCTGGTATGAACATAACATAGTAACAAGAAGTAAATGCAAAACTGTCCTAAATGGATATCTTGATACCCACTAACACCTTGTTACCCGTATCTTCTTCTTGGCCGTCTCAATTTGCTTGTACCTTTGTTGGAGTTTCCTCTTCGTGGCTTCCATCTTCAGTTCATTAGCTGCTGCATCATTCAACCACGTAGACTCGTGTTCTTTCACTTTTGCTTTGGCCGCTTCACTGATTTTGCTAATCTCGGTGCTTTGCCTCGGACACTTTGCAATCGCCTGAGGGACAGAACATTGCTCCTCTTTCTTGTTCTCAAACTCGGTGCTTCTCTTTCTCTTCGGTGATTGTAATAATGCATTCTGAACGAGAGACAATTGCTTTCCTTTGCAGTGTGTGGGGATTGGGAGATCATGATCATGATGGTGGTGATGATGATGATGATGATCGATCTCAAAAACAGAAACATAGTCTCCTAGCTCTTCTTCTGTATCCAAACCAGAGTCTTTCACCATCTCTGATGCAATCTCATTCAACCATTCAACATCTCCATCATTCAAATCCATATCCAAAGAATAATCATCATCATCATCATCATGGGTACCGCAGTAACCTCCTCTGATCGGCTGCCTTACGTACAGTTTCTCAGCGACTCTATCTCTTCGCTCGAAAAAATTATTGGGTCGATACCACGCCGCGACGTTGATGGCTGATTCAATCACGGTGAATACATCATCTACGGCTTCCAACTTCTTCTTCCACGCCTCCATTGCTGCCATACTCATTCCCATCTTCAAAGCCTCGGTTGATTTACCCAAAAATTAAAAACCTTTCCAAGGAGTAGAGAGACAGAACAGATATATACTACTGGTAAGTACGTAGGTTAGGTTGTTTCAAACATTCATATATATATATATATATATTATTGAAAGTAGTGTTTTCATGAATTTATATTTCTTTTATTACTTAGAGAGTTTTATACAAACTCAAATTTCATGTGAATTTTATTAATTAGTGTTTTCATTGATTTAAATTTTGTTTATTACATATAGAATTTTATACAAATTCAAACTTTATGTAAATTTTACTAATTTTACTTATTTTACATGGAATTTATAAAGTGTGTTTTCCATTTTATAAGGGTTTATATTTTCTTTATTACCTATAGAGTTCTATACAAACTGAAATCTAAATTATATCATACTAATTTTACCTATTTTATGTGGAATTTATTTGACAAATATATTTTTTTCATATATTTTTCATGATAAATTGAGATAATGCATAAATATAATACCAATTTTACCTTTCATGTTTTTCTTCTTAATTCTTTTAAGGGTATTATGATTTTTTTTTTAATACTAAATTGCCTTCTTTTTTTTTTCTTTTTTTTTTTCTTCTTATTTTCCTGTGTGCTATTCTATACCCAATATCAATTCTATATATGGATTTACCATTAAAATTTTGGGAAATTTTTTTTTTAAGGTCCCTGATATTAAGATTTTATAATATAAATGACACCCAATATTTTCATAATGTCTAAGGTCCCTCAACATGGATCTAGAGAAAATTTGACCCAGAGAATTTCTCTGGACTTCCCAGAGATTTTCTCTCCCTCTGTACTTCTCAGAGAATTTCTCTGGACCTCCCATAGATTTTCTCTCCATTGGGAATTTCTCTGGACTTCCCAAAGAATTTATCTATGTTTTTGGCCAACTTTCTCTGGTTTGCTCATAATTTTCTCTGTGTTTTTTATCAAACCAGAGAAAATTGAACAACCATCATTTTCATTTTGACCAATTTTCTCTGAACTAAGAAAACTGAACAAACACCATTTTCATTTTGACCAATTTTCTCTAAACTAAGAAAATTGAACAAACACTATTTTCATTTTGACCAATTATCTCGAGACTGTAAGACATTCAAAACACCAAAAGCAAAGGATATCACAACAGAGCACTTAACTAAACTAGTAAATTTCACCAATAATAGTATGAAGTTCATGGATTGCTTCTTAATGATGATCATATCGTAAATGTTACTCTAAAAAGCTTGAAACCCTCATAAAATCCAAAAAGCTTGAATTCTTTGGGAAATTCAGAAATTCTTTGAGTTTAAACTAGAGAAAATTCAAAGTATTCAGTTTTCTCTGAATTTCTTTGGTTTGAACTTAAAAATTTCTTTGGATAATTTTCTCCGTTGTTGAATTTTCTCTAGTTTAAACTCAAAGAAATTTGAATTTTCTCTGGTTTGAATTGGAGAAATTGTTGATGTCTACAATTCAGTCTACATTTCAAGAGATTAAAATGCAGAAGAGGGACTCCATAGATAGCTAAATTGAAGAAAATTTTCAATTTTCAAAATTAAAATAAAAGATAATACAGAGAGAATGGAAAAGAAATTCTTCCCCGATTCACATACCATTAGAATTTGTGTGGCTTTGTGTGACTCTATCTAGAGAAAATTGTGTTAGAGAAAATTTGTGTGGCTTTGTGTGGCTCTATCTAGAGAAAATTTGTGTGGCTTTGTGTGGCTCTATCTAGAGAAAATTTTTGTGGCTTTGTGTGGCTCTATCTTGAGAAAAACGTGTTAGAGAAAATTTGTGTAGCTTTGTATGGTTCTGTCCAGAGAAAATTGTGTAGAGAAAATTTGTGTGGCTTTGTGTGGCTCTATCTAGAGAAAATTACACACATGAGAGTGTTAAGTGGCAACTCTCTCTTCTCTTCCAACACCATTTCTTATCTTTCCCAAATTCTCTAGTTTGCTTATAATTTTCTCTGTGTTTTGATCAAACTAGAGAAAATTGTGTTTTGATTCAAGGTAGAGAAGCTGAGTGACGACGACATGAGTAGTGTCATCGGAGATAGGGCCGTTGATACAGACGATTCATTCTTTGAGAAGGCGAGAGAAGATGCTGTAGGCTCTCTCATCTCGGAGGAGTGCTCGATCACCATTGGTATCGCACTTTGTGTGGCTCTATCTTGAGAAAAACGTGTTAGAGAAAATTTGTGTAGCTTTGTATGGTTCTGTCCAGAGAAAATTGTGTAGAGAAAATTTGTGTGGCTTTGTGTGGCTCTATCTAGAGAAAATTACACACATGAGAGTGTTAAGTGGCAACTCTCTCTTCTCTTCCAACACCATTTCTTATCTTTCCCAAATTCTCTAGTTTGCTTATAATTTTCTCTGTGTTTTGATCAAACTAGAGAAAATTGTGTTTTGATTCAAGGTAGAGAAGCTGAGTGACGACGACATGAGTAGTGTCATCGGAGATAGGGCCGTTGATACAGACGATTCATTCTTTGAGAAGGCGAGAGAAGATGCTGTAGGCTCTCTCATCTCGGAGGAGTGCTCGATCACCATTGGTATCGCACTGTCACCCCTTTGACTCGCCGGAGATGGACTCAATGGGGTGGTCATTCCATGACAAAGCTTACTGATTATACTCCATGGCACAGGGTTTGAGAAACCTAGTGATTCTCATTGTGGATTTGGAGGAGTTTTTGTTGATTCGTAGATCAGAGTTTGATGTTCTTCTTTTTCATCCGCCATTGTTGAAGCTCAGTAGTGACACAGTACAAAGAGACAAAGAGAGAGAGAGAGAGAGAGAGAGAGAGAGAGAAATGAGATTTGATTTGAGAGACTCAAATTTCTCTGTGATAAATGGGTGTGGGGTTGAGGGTACTTAGACATCATAAAATAATATTGTGGATCTCTTCCATTACTAAAAATGGGAGAGGGACCTTAAACTAATTTTTCCTAAAATTTTATAGTAATTACATAAATGAAAAATATACTTTATTTCCTACATTATTTTATATAATCACAACTCAAAAGAAGAAAAATCTGCACAATAAAGATACTCTCTAGGAACCTCTAAAGTTTGGATTTATTGCTTGAGTTACTTTTTCAATTGTTGAACAGTAAGTTTTTTATATTTTGATATCATATTAAGGATGATTAATCACTTCACACACTGAGATGTATTTATCGTTCGAATTCTTTCATTATTTTTTCTTTTTGGGTTTAGATGTTATTAAGTGATTTATCGTTTAAATTTATAGTAATTCCACACACACACACACACACACACACACATATATATATATATATATATTACTAAAAGCAGTGTTTTTCATTTTATAAGAGTTTATATTTTCTTTATAACATATATAGTTCTATACAAACTCAAACTTAATACAAACTCAAACTTAATTTAAATTATACTAATTTTACCTATTGTATATGGGGTTTATAAAGTAGTGTTTTTCATTTTATAAGGGTTTATATGTAACGCCCCCAAAAATAATACAAATAACCCAACTCCTAAGAGAAATGAATATAACATAATTGGTACACTTTCATATATCAGAGTTCGTATTACAAAAGGTATTACATGTATTATACATTCATAAACATTCATTCTGAATCTACAACATGTAACACAAGTTAATAACGACAAAATAAATGCCCTATAGGCTTACATCTTTCCAAGACATAACTTGGTTACAACAAAAGAGAGTCATAAGCTCTATACATTTAAAGCTCTTGGCTTGAATCAACATTTAAACCCAAAAATAACAAAATAGAGCCTCCAGCTCCTAGGTCCTCCCAAGCTACGTCTTTGGATGAAGCATATCACCAGTACCTGAAAATGGTTTCCCAAGTAGGGTGAGCCAAAATCCAGTAGAGATAGACTAACACAATATATGAAATTTAATTAAGATATGAGTGTCAGATAAATGTTCAATATTCATGACTAAATTACATTTATCCCATGACCATTCAATATTGATACTCACATCTCAATCCATTTCCGTCTATCCATTTCAAGTTAATTTATAAATCAAATTCATTGTTATCTAATCAACCAAAATGAGACTACAACTCAGTGGTTTACAATTTAATACAACCATTACTCAACACTTCAATTTGCCATTTTACGGAATTTTCGTCCGAAGGAATCGGCACCCATATATACACAAGATTTCGGGACTTTCACCCTGGACACTCTGGCCAACTTAATTTTAAATGGAGTGCATCCCCTATCTCCTCCCAAACAATGATACATATATAATGTATTTAAAATCATCATCATATACAATGACTATCCACAACACATATTCAATGATTTAATCATACCGTCATATTCAATGATATAATTTAAATGATTAGTTTCAATTCACCTAATCCTCATGCATTTTCTACAACAATCATAGCTATCCTCCACCGATAGCCCAATACAGATATTTCTAAACAGATATACAATCTTTATAACAGATAATTTACCAAATTTTCATAGGTGAGTAATTTAACCAATCCAACTACACCATTCATCCATACATCCTCCCAATTTCACATTTCTCATACCAATTTCATTATTTGTACAAAATAATTATTTAACACATATTAGGGCAAATTTTTTCATTTTTTTAAAATATCAACCCAAAGTCTAAATTTCATTATTTTAACACAAGAGAGCTTCATATTCAAATCCCCATATTCATTTTGTAACCTAACATGGAAAATCCCTCTTTTTTATTTGAGCCCAAACCCTAAGTTTACCCAAATCACTCCTAAATCTCATCATCTATACATAACAACAAATATCTAGGTTAAAAACCATATTAAGGTGTAGAATATCCCTACCTCAAGAGTAGAAGCCCAAAGGAGAAAAGGAAGAACTTCAAGAGTGCCCAAACTCAACCTTGTTCGGATCAAATGGAAGCCCAAAAGATGCTCTACCTTTTTAACAAAGAAACTAGGGTTGAGAGATCCCTAAATCTAGGTGTATTTGTAGAGAGAGAGAGTATATTTTAGAGAGAGGAGGAGCTGATTTAGGGTTTTGAATGAAAAGGAAATCAAAAAGTGATGTAAAACTGCTTTGCTGCAAATTGATATACGCGAGGCTCACTTAAGCGAAGGAGTTGTCGCTCGAGCGCAAGAAGAGTCGTTCGAGTGCAAAATACTCAAAAGTTTTACAGACGCACACCGTCGCTCGAGCACAAGAAGCCTCACTCGAGCAAAGAACTTCACATTCCCAGAAATTCTGCAAGTCTGGGAAAAAATACTGGGAACTCTCAAAGCTCGCTCAAGCACAAGAAGCCTCGCTCGAGCAAAGAGGCAAATTTCTAGACAACAACCATTTGAATAACTAGCAACCAACCTGTTTCAAACATGCCCAACACGTTCCAACACTCAAATAGGAAGGGAAAAAGAGAGAAAGAGACATAAATAACAACATTAAACCTCAAGGCCCAAGTCCGAAATACAATAAAGGTCGGGTCAAAATCGGAATCGCTATAACCTCCCCCCTTAAAGAATTTCATCCCCGAAATTTCAATACAAGTGCCAAACCATTCAT
Organism: Camellia sinensis; assembly: GCF_055761805.1. Classification (NCBI taxonomy): domain Eukaryota; kingdom Viridiplantae; phylum Streptophyta; class Magnoliopsida; order Ericales; family Theaceae; genus Camellia; species Camellia sinensis. Next base: position 95,004,537 of record NC_138965.1, read on the forward strand.
ATTATTCCCAACTATGGTAATCCATCAATTCTAATCATCATGACTCATTCTCCGATCATCCATTCTTATTAACTCGATGCACAAGTTTCAACAATGAATTACAATTCATATATTTCCAAAACATTTATAATGTTTATGATTTACTCAAGTTCCCTAAATTTATACAACATATGCAATGTTTCTAAAAAGATACAACACACATAATATTCCATATTTTCAAGACATATGCAATGCTTATTTTGAATCCAAGTTCCCAAGACATCCATAACATATACAATGCTCATATTAACTTGTGTTTTCCAAAACATACTCAACATATACAATGTTTCCACACTTTAACACATATACAATGTTTCTACATTTCATGAACAAAACTAGAATCTCATAAGCTCAAACATCAACAAATAAGTCCAGATATTTCTCACAGACTTCCAATTCACGCTCCCAAGTTGCTTTCTCAATCTCGTGATGTTTCCACAATACCTTGACCAAGGGGATTGTCTTGCCTCACAAGACTTGGTCCCGTCTATCCAAGACTCTCACCGGTCTCTCCTCATACGAGGCATCCTCGTCTACCTCTAAGTCGGTCCAATCCAATACATGCGATGAATCTAGCTTATACTTCCGAAGCTTACTAATATGAAATACGTCATGCACCTCGAAAAGTTGTGGCGGCAACGCCAAACGGTAAGCAACCTCCCCGATCCGCTCAAGGATCTCAAAAAGGCTAATAAACCGAGGGGATAACTTTCCACTCTTCCCAAATCTCATCCAACCCCGCTTAGGTGATATTTTCAAAAAGACGTGATCACCCACCTCAAATGATAAAAGTCTCCTCCTTTGGTCGGCGTAACTTTTCTGGCAATTCTGGGCTTTAACCAACCTCCTACAGATAAGTGCCACTTTCTCTGTTGTTTTCCGAACTAACTTTGGGCCCAACAAAGGTGCATCACCCACCTCGGCCCAACATATAGGCGATCTGCTCGGTCCGCCATACAAGGCCTCAAATGGTGCCATGCCGATACTCGACTGGAAGCTGTTGTTATAAGAAAACTCTACTAAGGGCAGATGCCTTTCCCACGACCCCTTGAAATTAGGGACACAGCCTTGAAGCATATCCTCAAGGATTTGAATAGTGCGCTCGGACTGCCTGTTAGTCTGAGGATGATAAGCAATGCTAAAGGTCAATCTAGTGCCCAAGGCATTCTGTAAACCCTGCCACAACCGAACTATAAAGCGCGGATCTCTATCTGAAACAATCATCACAGGGACCCCGTGCAACCTCACTATGTCCCTGATATACAAGTCGACAAGATAGTCTACCAAATCACTTGCCATTTTTAATTGAAGCAAATTGAAATTTATATGCCTAATTGCAATAGCTTGAAAGGACGGTGATAGATCTAGCATGGCAAAACCTGTGTATTTATAGATATAGCTACATAAGAGTAGTTGAATTTGTCGTCATATTTTTGACAATACCAAGTCTTTCAATGGTTAATTTATTTCCTCGTTCATCTTTCGAGGATGAACCATGAACGGTTCTTTAACAACTGCACTCATTTCTAATTTCTTTTTTTAGTTGCTTCTATTGACTTTTTTCTCTCTCTCGGTCTAATATGATGGAAAATTTCAACTATCTAATCCCATCATCTAGTGTAAGTTTTTGGACAAATTATACTATGTATTTATTTGGTCCATGTCATTTTAATTGTATGATTTTATTCTCATAATTTTGTATATTGTGTCAATTTAATTTAATTAAAAATATTATTTAAGAAATTAGATAGAAATTAAAAATAAAATGGCCTACTCAAAAGAGAATAGACTGACAAACTAAATAATAATAAATATAAAAAAATATTTACATTATAACAACCAATAAACTAAGTCCACAATGCTTTGGTGTGACAATGCTGTTGCATTGCTTTGGTGTATTGGTGCGACAATGCTTTGGTGTCTTGGTCTTAGGTGTGACAATGCTTTGGTGTATTGGTGCTGCTGATGTATTGCTACTTTTGTTCTTTTTTTTGTTGGTTGTTTTTTATTGGTTTTCCACCAATCTAAGGTCAAGTGTTAACAAATATTTTTGCTTTCTTTGCGATACCAATTTAGTTGGGATTGTTGAGGTTAGCTTTGATACTTAGTGCACTTTCCTACTTTGTTGATATATTTTTGCATGTATTGTGCTTTTTTCATGAATAAAGCTTTATTTTACTAATCAAAAAAAAAAAAAAAAAAAAAAATCCACAACCCATAATTGGGGAGAAATAAATATCATCGCAAATGACATCAAACTCCTCTCTATATGAATTGAATTCGAAATCTCACACCACAAAAAGTGTTATACAACTATTAGGCCGAATGCTCTAATTATTTTAAATTATTTGTTACTGGCTATATTATATAACAATTTTATATAAGTAGAGAACTTAAAATATAAATAATGGGCCAATTTAATACCCTTATGATGTTTGAAACTACATAGTGTTAACTCTCTAAAAAACTACGTAGTGTTAAATTTGTGCCACGTGAGAGGTTAAAAATGTAGTCAAATATAAGAGGGCAAGTGTAATTTTATTTTATTTTATTTTATTTTATTTTTCCACTTTGATCCATCATGTTTTAAAATTTATCTACTTTACTTGTAAAGTTAATTTCTATTCAAAATTAGACAAAAAATGAGACATTGATAATCACATAGTATAAAAATGTTTTATTACATATAACTCACACCTCTGATATAAACTTAAACTCTAATATAATAATTTATTTTTTATATTATGTGATAGTTATTGTCACATTTTCTATCTAATTTTGAATAGAGGTTAGCTTTAAGAGTAAAGTGAAAAAAACTTAAATATGAAGGGTCAAAATAAGAAAAAAATAAACTTTAAGGGCCAAAGTGGGAAAATGATCAAGCATAAAAGGGCAAAGTGTAATTTACCTTAAAAAAAAACTTAAAAGAAACACTACTTTAAAGGGTAAATTACACTTTGTCCCCTTTATGTTTGGTCACTTTCTTATTTTGACCCTTAAAGTTCATTTTTCCCACTTCGGTCCTCCATGACATAAAATGTTAGACAGAAAATGACATATTGGCAGTCATGACATAAAAATAGTATTTTATTATATATAACTCATACTATAACAACCCTCATTTTGCCTTAGTCATATTCATGAGAATTTAAATGATTTTAGTTTGATAAACTTGCATCTTGTAAACTTTGATATTTTGTCTAAATGTGGGATCCTGTCTTGTTTTGATGCTATTGTATTTTGCCTAAGTATAAGATCCATGTTTTGTTCCATGCTTGTATGATGAACCTAGGCTCTCTATCTTTACTACCTCACACATAGGTCACACCTTTGAACCTCTTACACCTAGGCTGTTGAGCAACAACACCTAGGGCAATCTTGGAACCATCTTGGCTAACCTCCACCTTCACCCTCGCACTTTGGCCGAGGTGTGCATCACCTAGGCATTCGAGATCTTTGATCCTTGAACCTTCGTGTCGAGTTGTGCACCTTAGCCAACACCTAACAACCCTTGTTCCACGTCTTGTATAACCTAGGCCGAGATATGTCACACCTAGGCTAAGTGTAACCCCCTCCTAGACAAAGTCAGGAAGACTTTACTTGTCTAAAACCTATGTTTTGATCCAAGATCCTTTCATTGTCAGAGTACCCATGCCACCTTACTTGTTGTATACACTTTGAGCTACTCTGTCCTTTCATTCATATATTTTTTTTAAAAAGATTTGACCAAATGATGCCACATGTCTTAGCAGTGAGTATTAGTCTGTTAGCAGTTGAGAAACCCATATCATTGTCATATCTTTGTCTAAGAAGTGAGAGAAGCTCTAGGAAGAATGAGATGAACTTCTTGGAGGCCGCCAGACTTTCCAATCTTGTTTTTCATACCTTAAACCATTTTATTTGTGTTTTGATGTTAGATTCTTGATCTACTTTTGTATTCTTTATGTTAATCTGATTACATTGCATGGTCTAGCATAATCATGAATCATGCATTAATTTAAAGTTTTGTTACAGAAAGAGAAAGTGATGTTCTTGTATTCTTAAAGAAAAATCATGTTTTGATCCAAAAATTTGTAACAAGTTTTATGTTTTTGTGTTTATTTTTATGAAATCTTCAAATATAAGTATCCAGATCCATATTTTTTTAACTCATATTATGAAATCTTAGATTTTGAATAAGAAGTTATGATTTTAACATTCATGTTCTTCATGTTTATGTTCTTCATCTTCTTAAAGAGGAAACTAAAATTTCCAGATTTCATTATTTCCTTAAGTGTGGTCACCGGGACCCACTTTTGTCCAGCCTAGGCCAAGCATTACATCTCGTGTTTGCTTATCTTGCATGATCATTTGCACCTAGGCTAACCACAATACATCTTTGCCGACACCTTGTAACATCTCGGGTGGGCAACCCATATCTCAGCTAGGGAGACCACACCTTGGCCAAGAGGTGTGAAACCTCTACCACGACCTCTTGAGTTCACCCAGCTAGGCCATTTCGGCCTAGCTCCTCTCTGTGCATCCATTTTTAGACCTGGTTTGTACCCAACATGCTTTTTCAAGAAAAAAAAACATTGATTTAACTTACAGAACATGTTTTGCTTTGTTATGACTTGGTTTTGAGAAGAAATGCCAAGATCTATTCATTTGAAGCTTGTTTTGAGAGTGCATTACATAACCATCTTTGAGAATCTCTTATTGTCTTCTTGAAGTGCATTCAATGGGATTTACCATGTATTTGTATGTTTTGGATCCTTGCCTTAATTCTTGCAATCGAAGAGCTATTGTGAGTGGTATTTTTAATTAGTTTTGTTATAACATTTTGGATAAAAGCTTTGCATTGTTTTGGAAAAGTATTTGATCAAGTATGAATGATTATCCTTTAGTTTTTGTATCAAGTATTATATTGTTTTTGATGACATTCTTGAAAGGTTCTTGTGTGCTAGGGGACTTTAATACAACTAGTACCTTTGTTTCAGATATCTCCTTTCAATTTTTAGTTCGCGCCTTTGATGAAATAAAATAAGAATTATATATATATGATGGAGCTACAATGACTCCCTACAAATAAGGAGTGACTCTAGCAGTCCCAAATTTAAGGAACCCTATAGGGGATTTGTTAGAGAGGGTTTTTTTACAATCAACTCCTCAATTTAGCAAAAAATGAGAAGAAGGATTCTGTTGGGGATGCTCTTCGATCCCTCCGTAATTCTTATGATGAAACTATCCTTTGCACTAACCTTACAGGTTGTCAGCATTAGTTTCATTTGAAAGTACATTAAATTTTTAAATTTCATAACTTCTAATTTATATGTTCATTTTTAATGAAACTGAGCCCTAAAATTAATAGAGAATTCAGTTAAAAATCCCTTACAATAAAACATTTTATACATTAAGAACAAGTAAAACTTTTCCTTGAGAGGGCCAACATATACCATTGTTATCAAAGTATCTTTAGTGGTTAATTTCATATTTCAAATTTTATAACATATAAGTTTTGATTTAGATGCCAATTTTTAATAAAATTAGTATTTTTGAAATGCTCTTATCAAGATATATCAAACAAGATCCATAATGGTCACAAAATTCTAAAATAATAATAATAATAATAATAATAAAATTTTACTGTCCAAACTAATAGTATTAACAGTAAAATTTTACTTTATTTGACAATAAAATTTTGGGAATTTTTTTTTATGGTCTCGGTTATTAAGATTTTATAGCATAAAGGACATTCAATATTTTAATAATGTTGAAGGTTCCTCAAATTGATCCAGAGAAAATTTGACTTCACAGAGAAAATTAGTACAGAGAAAGAATTTCTCTGGACTTTTTAGGGAAATTTTGAAAATTTCTCTGACCTTCCCTAAACTTCGCAATATAAATTTCTCTGGCCTTTCCTTCTCTCCAAAGAATTTTTTTCTCCGGCCTTATACTTCCCACTCTAGAGAAATTTTGGAAAATAATTTTCTCTGGCCTTCCCGGCCTGCCCTGGACTTTCCACAAAATTACCTCTCCAGAGAAATTTTGGAAATTTCTCTGGCCTCCTATTCCTTGGACTTCCCACAAACCTCTTAAAATGTATCTGTGAAACAATATCAAACAGAACACAAATCAATTTCCATATCAGTTTAGCAGACATGACCACCACAAAATTGGATCCTGAACTAGTTCTCGAATTTCTAAAAATCAGATCAATCACCATCGAAATCAATGATTCCAATATCAGAACACAAGCCCATCCCAAATCATTCACTATTTCACTCTTCTCTGACCTCTTATCCATCGGAAACATCTCTGAAATCACCTCCAAAACAAACCTTGCTAGATCGACACAGTTAGCTAGGGCAACCGACATTTGAGCCCTTATTAAGTCCAATTCCTTCTTCATAACCGTCACAAACCTCTAGAAACCCTCCGCGTCCATTTTCGTTCACAAATTCCTCAGTTTCAGGAACAAATCCTCACTGTCATCAACTTCGCCTTCTTCACTGCTATCGCTACCGCTGATGGCATCGAGAGTGACTGTCTTGCACTGCTGAACCTTGTTGAGGGCAGTAGAGACAGAATTGGCGATTGTGACCTCGCAATTCTCGAGGACTTACAGGGAGTCCTTGGCCTGAGATTTGAGAGTTCTGATCTTGTTCATCACAGCCTCGAACTACTTTAGGAGGTTTTGCTCGAGAGACGAGACAAATAGAGAAAGATTCGATAATGGAGAAGTTGGTAGAGAGAGAAGTCAAATTTCTCTGTGTGGGGTTGAAGGACCTTAGACATTATAAAATAATATTATAGATCTCTTCCATTACTAAAAATGGGAGAGGGACCTTACACTAATTTTCCTTAAGATTTTACTATCTAATTTTAGAATTTCAATGTGTTAACACATAATCTATTATTTATATATATCAAATATCTATCTACATACCTTTCTAAAAAAAGAAAAGTAACTATCTACATAAATAATTCATTGAAGAGCTAGTACTTATTTGGGTCATCTACCATATACTTCTCAAATGAGATGTAACACATGCGCGTTATGACATTTTATTGTGTTGATACCACAAAATATCACAATCAAATCATTTTCACTCGTAACTACAATGGATCATAATCAGTTATCACTTGAAGCATAATTAAAATAACCACAATATGTTATAACCAACATCATAATTAGTTATAATCAAGTCAAAACTGATGGTCATAACCCAATATCACTTGATGCATAACTAAAAATCTCTTTAGTCATAATGAAAATAATAATCACAAGAGGCTATAACCAAATCATAACTAACACCACAATAAATCATAAATATTTGCACCGCAACGCTTATATGAAAAGTGGGTGTAATAAGAAAAATATTGGGTGTAAAATTATTGAAATGATCTGTTTCCAATTCTTATTTTTGTTTTATTTCCAATAATAAAATCATTCTGTTAAATCTACCTAAAAATATTTTCACATTAATAGAGGGAGAGAGTATTCTATACAACAAGTATTTCACATCATTTTATCTCCAAATGCTACAACAAATTAAAGTTTTAAAGATAAAAATTTAGAGACAAAATTACATTTTAGGAACGAAATATTTTTGTTACTAAAAGTATCATTATTGTAATTTTAGTGACAAAATTAGATATTTAGTGATTAATTAATATATTTTTTGGACCAAAATTTTTTTAACATCCCGAAATAATAACACCAACCCACATCATAATATTTCATAGAATTGATCACTAGCATTATATTTAACATTCCATTTATACTCCTTAATCATACAAAAGATGACATATGCGTGTATACATTCATAAATCCTTGATCCTAGATCCTGAATCTATAGCATATGACATGTGTACATGAATTGAAAGAAAAGGAGAATCAAATAATGTTATACCCTAATGGCTACATCTTTCCAAGTCAATGCTTGGGTACAATAAAAATGAGTCCAACTCAATATAGTTAAAGCCCAAGGCTTGTACAAAAATAATTACATCAAAAGAAACAAAATAAACTCTTGGCTCCAAGTCCCCCTAAGCTATGTCCTTGGTGAAGGCAAATCATCAGCACTTGAAAGTTGTTTTCTACATAGGGTGAGCTAAAGCCCTGTATAGATACCTTAACACAATGTATAAATCTTAACGAAGTCATAAAGTGAATGCATATGTATGCCATTTGTCAAACATTTTACATCTCTATCTCAAAACAATGCAATGTCAGGATTATATGTCAATTCATGAAAAATATCCTTTTATATCAGAAAACAGGGCAGTGGATACAAAACACTGGGAATCTCTAGGTACGTGTCTACCAGTAGGCTATTCAATCACTACCAAAGCCATTTTACCAGTACTAACCGGAAGGATCGACACCTAACTGCGTGGTTTTGGACTTTTACCAAGGACACATAGGCCAACATAATAACCACAACCACAACCTCCTAACTAGAGTCGCCAAGGAATTCACCCTTTTTTTCTCAAAAACAATACATTTTCAATGCTTAAGTATGAAACAATGCTCAATGCAAAATGTATGAGTAATTAGTTTCAATTCACCTAATCATTATGTAATTTCTACAATAATCAAAGATATCCTTCACTGATAGCCCACAACAGATATTTCTACTCAACAAATAATTTTCTAACAATAGATATAATCTCATTAATTTCAAAATGGGAGCAATATAACATATCCAACTCTACTCTCATTAATCAATAGATGCATTCCTCTTATCTTTTTAAAACCCAACCTCTTTTCCCTTTTCTTTCATAAATTAAATATCAATGATTTTTGAAACAAACCTCCTTTACTTTCAAAATCATATTTATGCAAGGAAATTCCATCATTGCAACAATAAACACATCTCCACAACATTTCTCAAGAACCAATTTGAAAATCCCGTTTTTACATTTCAAAAATCAATCCCTAGGTTTAACCAAAATCTCCAAATCACTAAATCTTTTCAATGAGCAAATAACTAGGCTAAGAATCATTCCAAAGGCTGAAGAAATCCCCACCTCAAGAGTAGAAAAGGAAGAGAGCAAGGGTAAAACTTTGACGGAGCTGAAAACAAGATCCTCTCCGATTAGAATAAAGTTTTTGGCGAGCTCTACCTTTTCTCCAAAGAGCTATGGTGATCAATGGGTGATGGTGTATTTGAGGTTTTAAGGCAAGAACTAGGAGAGAAAGGGAAGAAATTAGGGTTAGAGATGTTTTAGAGAAGAGAGAGAGAGAGAGATGAAAAAGTGATTAAAATTTTCCTTTTCTCAATCTGATATGCACATAGATCGCTTGAGCGACTAAAACACTATTTGAGCAACCAAGACATTACTCGAGCATACAATGACCCCCTCCCAGAAGTTTTGCAGACTGTAGAAGGCCGATTGAGCGCAAGAAATACTGCTCGAGCGAAGATCACCCTACTCCTAGAAGTTTTGAAAACCTGCAAAATACTGGGAGATCTAAAAGACTGCTCGAGCGACCAAAACACCACTTGAGCGAACAAGCAGAAGACTAGACAACAACACTTTTAAAAAACTAACTTCCAATATGTTTCAAACACAACCAACACTCAATTCAACCACCAACAAGATGAAAATGGCATGAACAGCAATTAAAGGCACAAAATCCTGGATCCAAGAGCAAGAAATGGATCAGGTCTAAAATGGAACAGTTATAATTTTAGTCTCAAAAAATAAATCCTTTTATGTAAATTACGATTTGTATCCCTGTACTTTGCACCAAATCCCACTTTGGTTCTTACACATGAAATTGTGACAATCAACCCTTTGCGCTTCTGGTTAAGTGTCAATGTCCCCTCCTTTTTTTTATTCTACAGTATAAGTCTTTAATATAAGTCAGTAATGTGGGAAAAAGAGGCAAATCACCCCTATTTCCTGCTAATACACATTTCGTCCCAAAATTTGTATCAAACTATGACTATATTTGGTAAAACAAAACACAGATTGCAAACGATTAAGGAGATGAATTAGGATTTTACAAAAATTGGAGTCACGAAACTCTTATTTCTACAGTAACACGGTCTTCATTTTATTTCTCTTCGCTTCTCTTCAATTTCTCTGTTGCCTTTTTTGATTTTAAAAGCTTTATTTTCTCGCATCGTCATCCCTATTTTTAGCATATGAACATATAAATTGAATTATATAATTTTCACATGCTTATCACGTGCGACAAAGTATGTGCTGATTGGAAAAGTGAATGATTTTTCCTCCATTGCCCTTATTTTGTAGTCACATGTTTGTCACATGATTTAATTTGTTGAAGGCTTAAACAATGGACTAAGAGCAATGACGGATCCAAGATTAAAAATATATATATATATATATATATATATTGAGGGGGGAGGGAATACACATGTAACTTCTCATTTTATGAAATTATCTTATTATTATTAGTATAATATACATAATTTTACAATTTTTGGGGGTGCAACCTATTAGAAATGGTTTTGGAAAATATGTTTTTTCCTTAACTTTGGTCTAATTTTTAGGTGGGACCCATGCAACAAAGTTGGCGAGTCTAAGTGGTAACGCGTTCTATGCCGCGTTGTAATTCACGTGGTATATTTGGTTACTCAAGACCATTATCAGGTGAATGGAAAATTGAAGCCAAAGAGAGTTCCATGGAAATGGTGTTTTTGGTAAAATTTCCTAAAGGTTTGAATAAAAGGCTTGTCCCACATTGATTTGGTGGGAAACTTTGAGTGCGTTTATAAGGCTTGGGGTTGGAACTTGGGGTAGGCCCCAAGGGGCATCCAAGTTTTGTAGAGAGGGAAGTTGTGGACAAAGTGGGCTAGACCCATTGGACCCAAAATAAACACACTCGTGCGCCACCGTCTGGTCGGTCGAGCGGGCTAGGCTTGGGCACGGATGCGTGGTATGTGGTTGGGTTGGGCTTGTCCGGCCCAATACCTATCTTTTTGGGCCAAAAACATTTGAATTTTATTTTCTAAAATAAAATTCTAATTTTTTGGAATTTGAATTTCGAAAATTAATTTCAAATTTGGCTCCGGTTTTATTTTCCCCACCCGGACAGATTCAAATATGTTCAATATAGGTTTTATCTGTTCAAAATTTGAACCTAACAGATTTGTATCTGTTTATTCAAACCGAATAGGTACCATACTTGTTCATTCAAATTTGTACATGTTTAATTCTAATTAAACAACCACCACTCCATCTAAAAATAGGCAGCCCCTCGTTTGATGTTTTTACTTCAATTTTCGTCCAAAATATTCTGTAATTTCTCTCTACATTTTGCTGCATTATTTTCTTGTGAGAAAGAGTGTAAACACAAAATGTGTTCGTTGTGAAAACAATTTGTAGTGCTGCTATTATTTGCTGTTGATCATTTTATCTTGGGAGATAGCCGTCCACATTCTAAAAGCACTATAGAAGGACGAATCTGTCTTAAGGACACAGTTTTAAACACTGGACTTGATCAGAAAATTTGTTCAAGAAATTAATTTAGTAAGTAATTAATCTATTTTCTGTTTTATTATTTTTCTATTTCAGATTTTCATTTTGTTTTTGTAACAAAATAAAAATCTATTTTATTTTATTTTATTTTCTAGTTTAATTTTTGTAATCAAACAAACTCTCTCATTTCCTTTATTTCTTCAGTATTCCCTTTGTTGTTAAGTATATAAACATAATTTATTTTTTCAAATACAGTGAAGATTGTCCAACAATCTTAAGACATAATCATTTTTTGGTGTCTTCATTGTATTTAATTTTCTGTGTTTTCATAAAGTGATTTATGGATGGAAAATACAAATAATAGTAATATACTATTTGACAAATAGTAGTAATATACTGTTTATTTTGTTTGACAACTAGTAGTAATATACTAGTGTCATTAACAATTGAAGAATATTAATTTGTGTTATAGAAAATTATTGTGGTATTTTATTCTTCTAGTTTTAGTAACAAGGAAAATAAAATTATTTTGTGTTATAATTTATTTTCTGGTTTTAGTAACTAGAAAATTAATTTGTGTTTTGGTTTTTTCAGATTTTGTTAATCAAATATTATGGATGTTGAAAGTAGTACTCCAAATCCGATCTTTACAATGATTCCGATCCCTATCCAGAACTATGTTCAAGTTCCGATAAATCATGGAGAAAAATCAGAAAAATTTAATGGCACTGAGTTTAAGAGATGGCAACAAAAAATGTTGTTCTATCTCACAACTTTAAATTTGGCCCGGTTTCTCCACGAAGAGGCTCCAGTACTTAGAGAGGATGAAAATGATTGGCAAGTTGTTGCCGCTGTAGACGCTTGGAAGCATTTTGATTTTCTGTGCAAAAACCACATACTCAATGGCCTTGACAATATGCTGTATAATATTTACAGCCCTCTGAAAACAACAAAAGAATTGTGGGATTCTTTGAAAAAAAAATACAAGACAGAGGATGCCGGTACAAAGAAATTTATTGTCATTAAATTTCTAGACTTCTTATGGTAGACTCCCAAACAATAATTTCTCAAGTTCAAAATTTTCAAATAATTTTGCACGATATTTATTCTGAAGGTATGTCTCTTAGCGAGTCTTTCCAAGTCGTTGCTTTAGTGGAAAAGTTACCACCGGCTTGGAAAGATTTCAAAAATTATTTAAAACATAAATGCAAAGAGATGACCATGGACGAATTGATTGTAAGACTAAGAATTAAGGAAGATAACTGAAAAGAGGACTGGTAAAAATCCCATTGAGTCCAAGGCTAATGTGGTTGAACAAGTGCATAAACCACATAACAAAAAAAGGAAGTTTATTGGAGATGGTCCTAAACAAGGCGACAACAATGGCAATAAGAAGTTCAAAGGAAAATGCTATAACTGTGGCAAGACTGGACATCGAGCTTCTGATTGCCTCCGCCCTAAGAAGGATCGCTGAAGTACAAGCAAGAAGACTACCAATCAAGCCAATGTAACAGAACTTGATTACATGTCTGACGGGGTAAATGACATCAATCTCTCTGCTGTGGTGTCTGAGGCTAATTTGATTGGAAATCCCAAGGAATGGTGGGTTGACACTAGGGCAACTTGACACATTTGTGCGGACAAGAAGATGTTCACTACTTACAATGAGGCTGCAAATGGTGAACAACTTTTCATGGAAAATTCTTCTACTTCTACTTCTACTGTGGCTGGACAAGGAACGATGATCTTGAAGATGACATTAGGGAAAGAACTTACCCTTAACAACGTACTACATGTACCAGGCATCCACAAGAATTTAGTTTCTGGTTCTTTGTTAAGTAAAAATGGTTTTAGGCTTGTGTAGTGATCCCAGTTTTGCCACTTCGCTGAGTATGTCGGGGATCGAGTTGCCCGGTCAGCTCGCGGGGGTCCAGAGGGCAGTGCCCTTTGGCGGGTCTAAGGGCAACGCCCTGGCGGGGATCGAGCCACCCAGTCAGCTCGCGGGCGTCCAGAGGGCAGCGCCCCTTGGCAGGTCTTGGGGAAGTGCCCTGGCGAGGTTGAGGGGTATCACCCCTGAAGCAAAAATGCAAAATGCATTCGAAGTTGCTTGTGAGAGCAAGCTGCACGTGCGGATTTCAGGAGAGAGCAGCTTGCACAATGCTAAAAAGGCAAGTACGGGAGTGAGGTGCGGTGGGTTGGTGAGATCCAAAATTTTCCCTTTTCTTCTCTCTTTAGGTTGGAAGTGAATCACTTTTGTATATCTCTCTCTCTCTCTAAAAACATTTCCTCTCTCTTCTCTCTACATTTCCTACCAAAAACCTCACAAGATCTTTGATTTCTTCAAATCCTTTGGGATTTGGACCTAAGTTCTTCATCAAAGTTGGTTAGCTTCTCGAGGGCTTCATTGTATGCGGTGAAGATCGAGTTTCAACACCATTGATTTTGGGGGTTTCATCTCATTTCTTTTTCAAAACTTGAGGTAGGGATTTTCTTAGAGTTATATATATTTTTGCAAGACCTTTATGACTTTCAAAATCATCCTTCGATAGCTTTAAAAATTGATTGTTGATTCAAGTAGTTGAGCAATTTTGAAAATGAGTTTGTCTCTTGTTCCTTTAAAATGATCTTATGGGTTTTGATCTTCGTTGATTGAAGAAAAGATGATTTTGAAAAGTTTTCTTTCAAAAAATTTGAGTTGTATAGTTTTGGTGAGAAAACCTAGAATTTTGGGATTTTTTTAAAAGAGACTGAAAATCCATGAATGATATTGTTATATTTATTTTGTGTGCCAAAATAATTGGATGTTTAGAAAATTTCTTATTTATATTTATATAAATGATGAGTTTCTAGGAATATGAGAATCATTGTTCATTTTGGAAATTATTATTCAAAACGTTGAAATAATCTTGAAATGACTAATTGTTGAGGATACTTGAGAAGAGGGAATTGTTTTATTCCTTGGATGATGAATTAGAAAAAAAGTATTTATATTCATCTTGTGTTATTGGCATATCAATTCATTTGATTACATTAAACTTTGAAAGTTGATTTGAAAACTTGCATTGAGAGAAGAATGTTGAGAAACAAGTTTCCATGAATTGGTTTTGGGATAAATACAGTGGTAAGTCTTGACAGGTGGTGTAGATGAAATTGAATAGGTGTCGAGCCTTCTAGTTAATATTGGTAAAAATGACAAATTATAGGTGTCAAGCCTTCCAGTCAATGCTGGTAAAAATGACAAATTAGTAGTACTTGTATAGTCTAATTGTAGACACCGACCTAGGGATTACCAGAGCCGTATTTACCGCCCTTGAAATAAATTGTTAAGTTTTGAACAATTGAAATTGCATGTTATCATTGAGCATGATGGTTTTTCAAAAGATTAAAATGTGATTTATCTTAAAAAATGGCATAGCATGGCATGTGTATTTCATCTCTTGAGACTTGTATAAAATGTATATACTTTGTTAAGAATTTCCTACTGGGCTTTATGCTCACCCTAAGGGATTTTTGTGCAAGAAAAGATGTAGTGATCTCACCTAACTAGGGGCGTAGAAGTATGTGTGTTGGAAGTATAATGGTCTCATTTTGCTGTGACTCTATGTGTAAGCCAAGGGCTGTGTTTGTGTGGGTTTGAATAACCGTTTTGTGTAGCCTGGCTCATGCCTTGGAAACTTGTAAACCCTTGGAGGTATTTATTTATTTATTTACTTCTTGTTGGGTTAATGTATTGTTGCATGAAGAACTATTGTATCATGTAATGTAAATTTGAAGACTTATATTTGGTTTTCCTTGAAAGAGCCATGATTGTTGTATTATCATTTGTGCTAGAAATTTGGGGTGTTACAACTTGGTGTCAGAGCTACTGGGTTTAAATACTTGGAGCTCGTGGGAAGTGGTTGTTTAACCACAATAGGTTCATTTAGCATGCTTAAGAAGTGTTATGCATTTTCTGACTATGTGATAACCTGCTTATGTGACTAAATGGGTATGGGATTGGACTTTTGGGATGTTGTTTGTGCCTGTTAAATTCCTTGAGGTCTCATTAGAAGGGTACTTGATCAATACTCGTTCTACTAAGAATTCTTGGTTTTTCGTAGGATGGATTTCATCGTAAAAGAACAGTCCATATGTGTTTACATGACTAAGTGTTGATGTGGAGTGAATTTGAATTGTGTATATGGTAGAGAAATATATAGAATTGTTGTAGTTGAACGTGTGAGTCAAGTTACGAGCACATGTGAGTTAATATGCTAAATTATTTCTCTTGTGTCCTTTATTAGAATGTTAGGAAGGGGTCAAGTCCGTGGTGGTAGAGGCGGGAGGTGTGGTAGGGCTCGTCGAGGTGTGCATGAGGTATCGGTCCATAGGGTTCCGGTGCAAGAAGAAGGGTTCGACCAAGCTAATATGGCCGAGCAAGCTGGCCAAGCTAATATGGCCGAGCAGGTGGGACAAGCTTGTCAAATCGCAATGAGAGCCCTAACTTGAGAAATGGCAGGGGCTTTAAGAGAGTCTATGAACTTGTTGAGGGTGGAGAATCAAGCCCGGGAGAACACCGTGGAGTCAAGGGCGAGTTCCCTTACTAGAGAGTTCTTGCGGGCCAAACCAGATGAGTTCCATAGTGGCCCTGAGCCCAAGAAAGTAGATGAGTGGCTCAAACAAACTGTGAAGACATTTGAGATGCTTCACATCAAAGATAGTGAACTAAGAGTGACTCTAGTGAGTTACTACCTTAAGGGAGACACGGGTTAATGGTGGAAATATGCCAAGGGTAGAGTGGAGCCAACATGGGAAGCCTTTACGATTGCTTTCCAAGATAAGTATATACCTCCCACTGCTAGGGAGAGATTGAGGCAAGAGTTTAAAGAGCTAAAACAACTCGACATGCACGTAGCCGAGTTTGAGGCGGTCTTCTCTAGTTTGTCCATATTTGCACCAGAGTTGGTTGCAACAGAAGAGCGCCATTGCATTGAATTTGAAAAGAAATTGAAAATAAAAATTATGTTCAAGCTTGTCGGAAATATGATTCGGGAATATGACCGTCTTGTGGAGACAGTGACATACGTAGAAATTTCCATACAAGCCGAGGAGGAGAGGCTTCGGAGTTCGAGGTCTAGTGGCCAAGAGTCTCAAGGAGACTATAGGCAGAACAAGAAGAGCAGGAGCACTTATTCATCCCAGTCCCAACCACAATAGTCTAGATCCACTTTTCCTTTGCCTAGTGTGGGCCTGGGAAAAAGTGCACCGAGTTGCTTCTCGTGTTTCATGTGTGGCCAACTGGGTCACAAAGCCTTCTCATGCCCACAAAAGGGAGGAGAGCAGTTAATGTTACCACCACCTAACCGATCTCAAAGTCAGTCTTAGTCTTAGAATAAAGGTCAAGGGTTTAATTGTTATTAGTGTGGTCAGCCGGGGCATATGAACAGAACTTGTCCACAGTTGGGAGGCGTATCTAGCGCATCAGGGTCGAGGCAGACTCAGAGCCACCAGCAGGCTCAATTAGTCCAAGTTTCGCGAGTTAATCAGGGAGCCGCTTCGACTCAGTCAATACAACAGGCCTATGCTCCGAGAGGGGAGCAAGTCAATCAGGGGCCATAGGGGCGTGTGTATGCTGTTACCGTGCCAGAGCAGTTGCCAGAATCCTCAGTTGTGAGAGGTATTTTTGTTGTGTGTAATTCTTTGGCTAATGTATTGATAGACACAGGTGCGTCTCATTCATTTATATCTATTGCATTTGCTTCTGCATTAGGGTTAGAGGAAGCACGGTTAGTGCCTCCACTCAAAGTAGAGTCACCTGTTGGGGGTAAAGTTGATTTAGACCGTGGTTGTCGTGATTGTGAAATAGAAGTTGCCAGGCGTCGACTTTCATTTGCTTTTGTTTTGCTAGATATGTCGAGTTTTGATGTCATTTTAGGCATGGACTGGTTATGTTCTTATGAAGCCGTGATTGATTGTTACCGTTAGAGAGTTATAGTGTGCACTTCGGGTGATGATCGTTTCTATTTTCTAGGGAACCGAGTTGATAGAGCCTTGTCGCCAGTTATTGACCCTCGTAATAGGAGCAAGCTTAGTGGCCATTTTGCAACTCTCTTGGATAGTGAGAGTGATGGGGCTCGTGTTGAGTTACCAAGGGTAGTTTGTGAATACCCGGATGTCTTTCTAGAAGATCTTGTTAGTTTACCACCTCATCAGGAGATCGAGTTCTCCATTGAATTAGTGCCTGGCACAGCACCGATTTCCATGTCACCGTATGGATTTGCACCCACCGAATTGCATGAGTTGAAGATTCAACTCCAAAAACTTTTAGACAAGGGCTTCATTCGCCCTAGTACATCGCCTTAGGGAGCGCCGACTCTCTTTGCGAAGAAGAAGGGTGGGTCATTGCGGTTGTGCATTGATTACTGCAAGTTGAATAGAGTTACAGTTAAGAACAAGTATCCTCTACCCAGAATAGATGATTTGTTTGACCAACTTAGAGGGTCTCGTTGCTTCTCAAAAATAGATTTGAGGTTGGGGTACAATCAGTTGAGAGTTCGGGAGAAGGACATTCAGAAGACGGCCTTTCGTACTCGTTATAGCCACTATGAATTCCTTGTAATGCCTTTTGGGTTAACCAATGCACCGACTTCCTTTATGGATTTGATGAACATAATTTTTCTGGAATACTTGGACCATTTTGTAGTCGTTTTTATGAACGACATCTTGATTTATTCAACCTCTGAAGAGGAACAAGAGATTCACTTGCGGGTAGTGCTGGGTTTACTTAGTAAGCACCAATTGTATGCCAAATTTGAAAGATGCGAGTTTTGGTTAATAGAGGTGAAGTTTTTGGGGCATGTAGTGTCTAGAGAGGGAGTGACTGTGGACTCTTTAAAGATAGATGTCATACAGGATTGGGAACAACCCAAGATTGTTTTGAAATCTAGAGTTTCTTGGGATTAGCGGGGTATTACCGACGTTTTGTAAGGGACTTCTCTAGACTAGCTGCACCTTTGACTAGGTTGACTAGAAAGGGTATCAAATTTGTGTGGAGTGAGGCGTGTGAAAACTCATTCCAAGGGCTTAAGACTAGATTAACTACCGCACTGGTTTTGATAATTTCGGAAAGGGGTTTGAATTACACTGTCTATTGTGATGCGTCTGGGGATGAACATGGTTGTGTCTTGATGCAAGAGGGAAAAGTTGTGGCCTACGGTTCACGACAATTGAAAACTCATGAGAAAAACTACCCCACCCATGATCTAGAATTAGCAGCGGTGATTTTTGCTTTGAAAATTTGGAGGCATTACTTGTATGGTGAGAAGTTTGAGGTTTTCTCCGATCATAAAAGTCTAAAATATTTGTTTTCTCAAAAAGACTTGAATTTACAACAACGGAGGTGGATGGAATTTATGGAGGATTATGACTTTGAGTTACACTATCATCTAGGGAAGGCCAATGTGGTGGTTGATGCCTTGAGTCGAAAATCTATGAGTAATTTGGCAAGTGTGGCCATTCGGGGAATGGGATATGCTAAATGTTATTGGCAAGTTTGATTTGCACTTGGGTGAGTCCGGAGGGAGTGCTACCTTGTTTACTTTGAATGCTCAACCTACCTTGGTTAGTAAGGTCATAGAGGCACAATGAGGAGACCGTGATGTGGAATCAATCTGTGTTAAGATTTTCAATGGAAAGGAAGAGAAAGGTTTGAACGTTCCCTCGGATCTGAGTGTACGTTACCTAGACCGTTTGTTTGTACCAGAATCCTGTAGAGAGGAAGTACTTCAGGAGTTCCATCACTCACGCCTTGCGGTACACCTAGAAGGCACTAAAATGTATCATGATCTTAGTCATCAGTTTTTGTGGAGGGGTATGAAACGGGATGTCGCTTTATTTGTATCGAAGTGCCTTACTTGTCAACAACTGAAGGCTGAACCCCAAAGACCAGCAGGTTTGTTACAACCCTTACCAATAGCCGAGTGGAAATGGGAGCGTGTTACCATGGATTTTGTAGTTGGGCTTCCTAGAACACAACGAGGCAATGACGCCGTTTGGGTGATTGTTGATAGGTTGACTAAGTCTACACATTTCATTCCGATGTGCACCAGCGACTCAGTTGAACGCTTGGCAGAGTTGTACATTAGAAAGATAGTTTGACTTCGTGGAGTCCATATGACTATTGTGTCGGATATGGATCCTCGTTTTACTGCCCGATTATGGCAAAGCCTTCAAGAGGCGTTGAGAACTAAGTTGACTCTTAGCACCGCTTATCATCCTCAAACTGATGGACAGTCGGAACGTACCATTTAGATTGTGGAGGACATGCTTAGAGCTTGTGTCTTTGATTTTAAGGGGCCTTGGGAAAGGCACTTACCATTGATTGAGTTTGCTTACAACAATAGTTACCAAGCTAATATTGGGATGGCACCATTTGAGGCCTTGTATGGCCGACCTTGTAGATCGTCGATTTGTTGGGCCGAAGTTGGTGATGCACCATTACTGGGTCCGAAAATTGTTAGAGAGACAACCGAGAAAGTTGTTCTCATTCGGAAGAGGTTAGCTACGGCCCAAAGCCGACAAAAGAGTTATGCTAATAAGAGGAGACAACCTTTATCTTTTGAAGTTGGTGACCATGTGTTTCTAAAAATCTCACCAAGGCGGGGTTTGATGAGATTTGGTAAGAGTGGTATATTATCTCCAAGGTTCATTGGGCCTTTTGAGATCTTAGAGCGAATTGGGGAAGTGGCATACCGATTAGCTTTACCGCCATAACTTTCGGGAGTTCACAATGTATTTTATGTAGCTATGCTTAGGAAGTATAAACCCTGACCCTTCTCATGTACTTGATTGGGCTGACTTGGAGGTAGATGAGGATGCCTCTTACGAAGAACGACCGGTTCAAACATTAGATACCCGGGAGCAAGTGTTACGGGGAAAAACTATACCATTGGTAAAGGTGTTGTGGAGACACCATGAGGTTGAAGAAGCGACGTGGGAACGGGAGACGGAAGTCCACTCCAAATATCTAGATTTATTTGAAAATGCTTAAGTTGCTTTTCTTTGTAATATTTCCTAGTGTTGAAGGAAACGTATTTAAAGTTGTTAACCAGATGTTGATATGTGCGTTGTTGTTTTAAGCATAAAGTTGTTTAGAGTTACCATTACTTTTTGGGAAATTTCATGTTTATGCGTATTTGAGAGGTTGTTGTTAATGAGATAGCCATGGTGGAATTTGGTTGAGAGTTAACATTGTGATTTGAAAATGAAATAGCATGATTTTGATCGATAGAAACCCTTTGTTTGGGTAGTTTGATTTGAAATTTCGGGGATGAAATACTTTAAGAGGGGAAGGTTGTAGCGATCCCAGTTTTGCCACTTCGCTGAGTAAGTCAGAGATCAAGTTGCCGCATCAACTCGCAGAGGTCCAGGGAGCTGTGCCCCTTGGCGAGTCCAAGGGCAACGTCCTGGCGGGGATCAAGCCACTCGGTCAACTCGCAGGGGTGCAGGGGGTAACGCCCCTTGGCAGGTCCTAGGGAAGTGCCCTGGCGAGGTTGAAGGGTAACACCCCAAAGCAAAAATGCAAAATGCATTTGAAGTTGCTTGTCCACTCGAGCGGGAGAGCAAGCCGCACGTGCGGATTTCAGGGGAAAGCAGCTTGCACAATGCTAAAAAGGCAGGTGCGGGAGTGAGGTGCGGTGGGTTGGTGAAATTCGAAATTTTTCCCTTTTCTTCTCTCCTTAAGCTGAAGTTGAATCACTTTTGTATATCTCTCTCTCTCTAAAAACATTTCCTCTCCCTTCTCTCTACATTTCCTTCCAAAAACCTCACAAGATCTTTGATTTTTTCAAATCCTTTGGGATTTGGACCTAAGTTCTTCATCAAAGTTGGTTAGCTCGTCGAGGGCTTCGTTGTGTGCGGTGAAGATCGAGTTTCGACACCGTTGATTTTGGAGGTTTCATCTCATTTCTTCTTCAAAACTTGAGGTAGGGATGTTCGTAGAGTTATATATATATATATATTTGCAAGATCTATATGATTTTCAAAATCATCATTCGATAGCTTTGAAAATTGATTGTTAATTCAAGTAGTTGAGCGATTTTGAAAGTGGGTTTATCTCTTGTTTCTTTAAAATGATCTTATGGATTTTGATCTTCGTTGATTGAAGAAAAGATGATTTTGAAAAGTTTTCTTTCAAAAGATTTGAGTTATATAGTTTTGGTGAGAAAACCTAGAATTTGGAATTTTTTTAAAAGAGACTGAAAATCTATGAATGATATTGTTATATTTATTTTGTGTGTCAAAATAAATGGATGTTTGGAAAATTTCTTATTTATATTTATATAAATGATGAATTTCAAGGAATATGAGAACTGTTGTTCATTTTGAAAATTATTATTCAAAACGTTGAAATAGTCTTGAAATGACTAATTATTGAGGATACTTGAGAAGATGGAACTGTGTTATTCCTTGGATGATGAATTGGAATAAAAGTATTTATATTCATCTTGTGTTATTGGCATATCAATTCATTTGATTACATTAAACTTTGAAAGTTGATTTGAAAACTTGCATTGAGAAAAGAATGTTGAGAAACAAGTTTCCATGAATTGGTTTTAGGGTAAATACGGTGGTAAGTCTTGACAGGTGGTGTAGATAAAATTGAATAGGCGTCGAGCCTTCTAGTTAATACTGGTAAAAATGACAAATTATAGGTGTCGAGCCTTCCAGTCAATGCTAGTAAAAATTACAAATTGGTAGTACTTGTATAGTCTAATTGTAGACACCGACCTAGGGATTACCAGAGTCGTATTTACCGCCCTTGAAATAAATTGTTAAGTTTTGAACAATTGAAATTGCATGTTATCATTGAGCATGATGGTTTTTCAAAAGATGAAAATGTGATTTATCTTAAAAAAAGGCATAGCATGACATGTGCATTTCATCTCTTGAGACTTGTATAAAATGTATATACTTTGTTAAGAATTTCCTACTGGGCTTTATGCTCACCCTAAGGGATTTTTGTGCAAGAAAAGATGTGGTGATCCCATCCAACTAGGGGCATGGAAGTATGTGTGTTGGTAGTATAATGGTCCCATTTTGCTCTGACTCTATATGTAAGCCAAGGGCTGTGTTTGTGTGGGTTTGAATAGCCGTTTTGTGTAACTAGGCTCATGCCTTGAAAACTTGTAAACCCTTGGAGGTATTTATTTGTTTATTTACTTCTTGTTGGGTTAATGTATTGTTGCATGAAGAACTATTGTATCATGTAATGTAAGTTTGAAGATTTATATTTGGTTTTCCTTGAAAGAGCCATGATTGTTGTATTATCATTTGGGCTAGAAATTTGGAGTGTTACAACTTGTATTTGAGTCTGACAAATTTGTATTAACAAAGAGTGGTATGTATGTTGGTAAGGGATACATGAGTGATGGTCTCTTCAAGTTTAATGTGGTGACTGTTGTACCAAAATGTACTATTAATAAGAATAACATTTTGTTTATATTCTTGAGTCGAATTTATGGTATGGTAGATTAGGACGTGTAAATTTTGATACTTTGCATAGATTAATTGGTTTGGATTATATACCAAAATTTGAAATTGATCCTAATCACAAATGTGAGATTTGTGTAGAAGCGAAACTAAGGCTCCATTTAAATCGGTTGAAATAAAAACTGAACCTTTAGAATTAATTCATACTGATGTATGTGATATTAAATATGTTCAAACTAGAGGAGGAAAAAAGTATTTCATAACATTTATCGATGATTGCATAAGATATTGTTATGTATACTTACTTAGAAGTAAAGATGAAGCCTCAGAACTGTTTAGACTCTACAAAACGGAAGTTGAAAATCAACTTGGTAAAACCATTAAAATGGTTATAAGTGATAGGGGTGGTGAATATGATGCATTATTAAATGAATTTTGTGCACAACATGGCATTATTCACCAAACTACAACACCTTATTCTCCACAGCAAAATGGAATTGCTGAAAGAAAGAATGAAACCCTTAAAGAAATGATGAATGTCATGTTACTAAGTTCGGGCTTACTGGAAAACTTATGGGGGGAAGCAATATTGTCTGCTAATTATGTTCTTAACAGAATACTCCACAAGAAAACTTACAGCACTCCTTATGAATTATAGAAAGGTCGACCACCTTTTTAAAAATACTTAAAAGCGTGGGAGTGTTTGGCAAAAACATAAAGTTCCTGTTCCGAAAAAGACAAAGATAAGACCAAAAATAGTGGATTGTGTGTTTATTAGTTATGCTCAGAATAGTAGTGCATATCGGTTTTTGACTTATAAATCAGAAATACTTGATATAAATGCGAAACTATTATAGAGTCAAGGAATGTTGTGTTTTTTGAATATGTTTTTCCTTACAAGAAAGGACATGAATTAAGTTCACAGAAAAGAACTTATGATTGTACACAATGTCAAGAGACTAATGACAATCAAACACAAGTGACTAGTAATGGTCTTGACCAACATGATTTAACTGATGATGAACCAAGACAAAGTAAGAGAGTAAGAACATCAAAATCCTTTGGTCTAGATTTTCTAACATACCTGTTAGAAAATGAACCTCAAAGCTTTAAGGAAGCAGTGACAGGTCCTGAAGCACCTTGTGAAAAGAGGCTATTAATAATGAAATTGAATCCATTATGCAAAATCATACTTCGGAATTGGTGGATCTTCCACTCGGTTCTAAGCCTCTTGGATATAAATAGATATTCAAAAGAAAAATGAAAGCAGATGGTTCAATAGACAAGTATAAAGCAAGAATTGAAGTAAAAGGTTACAGACAAAAGGAAAATCTGAACTATTTTGACACATATTCTCCTGTGACAAGAATAACATCCATTCGCATGCTTATTGCTATAGCAGCGTTGCATAATTTAGAAATACATCAAATAGATGTTAAGACAGCTTTCTTAAACGGTGATCTAAATGAAGAGATCTATATGGAGCAACTTGAAGGGTTTGTAGTGCCAGGGTAAGAAAAGAAAGTTTGTCGGCTTGTAAAATCTCTTTATGAATTAAAGCAAGCATCTAAGCAATGGCATAAAAAATTTGATCATGCTATGCTTACTAATGGGTTTAAGATAAACGAATGTGACAAGTGAGTCTATGTTAAAAACACTAACAAAGGCTATGTCATCATTTGTCTTTATGTGAATGACATGCTTATCATTGGAAGCAGAAAAAACATTATCAGATCAACTAAGCAAATGATTAACAAAAGATTTGATGTGAAAGATATGGGGGTCACAGATGTAATATTAGGAATGAAAATTACTAAAATATCTGACGGATATGCATTATCTCAATCACATTATATTGAGAAAATTCTTGGTAAATTTATCAATGATGATATGAATGTAGCTAGAACACCTGTAGACATTAGTCTTTATTTATCGAAAAATAAAGGTGATACAGTGTCTCAGTTAAAATACTCCCAAATCATTGGAAGCCTAATGTACCTAATGAATTGTACTCGTCCTGACATAGCTGATGCAGTCAGTAAATTGAGTAGGTACACTAGTAACCTCGGAGAAGACTATTGGAAAGTGATCTTTCGGGTTCATAGATATCTAAAATTTACCCGTGATCATGGTTTGAACTTTACTCGATATCCAGTAGTACTAGATGGTTATTGTGATGCTAATTGGATATCGGATACTAAAGATTCAAAATCTACTAGTGGATATGTCTTAACTCTGGGAGGTGCTGTTGTTTTTTGGAAATCCACGAAACAAACATGCATTGCACGATCTACAATGGAATCTGAGTTCATTGCTTTAGACAAAGCAGGAGAAGAAGCAAAATGGCTTTGTCACTTCTTAAAAGATATTCCAATGTGGCCAAAACCTGTGCCAACTATCTGCAATCATTGTGATAGTCAATCTGCAATAGGCAGGGCACAAAATCATATGTATAATGGTAAGTCACGACATATTCATCGTCGACATAATACCGTAAGACAATTGCTCTCAAATGGAATAATCTTAATAGATTATATAAAATCTAAAGAAAATATTGCGGATCCGTTAATAAAATGTTTGACAAAAAAGCAAGTGTATAGTTCATCGAAGGGGATGGATTAAAGCTTATTACATAAGAGTCATCATAATGTTAACCCTACTTATATGACTAGAGATCCCAAGAACTAAGTTCAAAGGGACAACTAACCAGAAATCACCAAGGGATTAAAATTCCCTACCCATTTCTATGATGAGAGTAATATTTGCAACATATGTTATATGCAGGGATTTGAGGATAAGTTTTACTTTTAATGATTACTTATATTTTGATTTAGGCATAAAATCAAAACGAGTATAAGAGATACTCACAATAAGAATCATCTATATGAGTGTCGAACTGGGGCCGGTTCTATGAGAATGACGACGCTAAATTCTCTAGAAGCACTCACGAACAACCAGGAGCGTTCAAGGCCAAAATGAACACAACCGTGAGAACCACGATGTGTTAGAAGATATTTTGTGTGAAATCTATTGTCTTGCCTTACACAAATGGTTGAACAATTCAAGGCATCACGTCTATTGGTTAGCTAGTAAGTTCGATAGGTTATCACTAGGGAAGATTCAAGGCCGAAAGCTACCTATCCTGATGCAAGATATTTTTGATTTATACTCTTTTGAAAAATTTTGCATATTGTTGCATTTCCGTTGTCATCAAATTCCATTCATGTGGGGCATTATTAGAAATGGTTTTGGAAAATATGTTTTTTCCTTAAATTTGGTCTAATTTTTAGGTAGAATCCATGCGTCAAAGTTAGCGAGTCTAAGTGGTGACGCGTTCTATGCCGCGTTGTGATTTACGTGGTATATTTGGTTGCTCAAAACCATTATCGAGTGAATGAGAAATTAAAGCCAAAGAGAGTTCCATGGATATAGTGTTTTTGGTGAAATTTCCTAAAAGTTTGAATAAAGGTTTGTCCCATATTGATTTGGTGGGAAACTTTGAGTGGGTTTATAAGGGTTAGGGTTGGAACTTGGAGTAGGCCCCAAGGGGCACCCAAGTTTTGTAGAGAGGGAGATTATGGACAAAGTGGGCTAGACCCATTGGATCCAAAATAAACACACGCGCTGCCGTCCGTCCAATCAGTCGGGCGAGCCGGGCTGAGCTGGGCTTGGGCACAGGTGTGTGGTTGGGTTGGGCTTGTCCGGCCCAATGCCTATCTTTTTGGGCAAAAAACATTTGAATTTTATTCTAAAATCAAATTCTAATTTTTTGGAATTTGAATTTCGAAAATTAATTTCAAAATTGGCTTCGGTTTTATTTTCCCCACCCAGACAAATTCAAATCTGTTCAATATAGGTTTTATCTGTTCAAAATTTGAACCCAACAGATTTGTATCTATTTATTCAGACCGAACAGGTACCATTCCTGTTTATTCAAATCTGTACCTGTTTAATTTAAATTAAACAGCCACCACTCCATCTATAAATAGGCAACCCTTCATTTGATTTTTTACTTCAATTTTCGTCCAAAATATTTTACAATTTCTTTCTACATTTTGCTGCATTATTTTCTTGTGAGAAAAAGTGCAAACACAAAGTGTGTTCATTGTGCAAACAATTTGTAGTGTTGTTATTGTTTGTTGTTGATCATTTTATTCTAGAAGATAGACATCCACATTCTGAAAGTACTGTGGAGAGAACGAATCTGTCTTAAGGATACAGTGTTAAACACTGGACTTGATCAGAAAATTTGTTCAAGAAATTAATTTGGTGAGTAATTAATCTATTTTTTGTTTTATTATTTTTTTATTTCAGATTTTCATTTTATTTTTGTAACAAAATAAAAATCTGTTTTATTTATTTTATTTTATTTTTTGGTTTGATTTTTGTAATCAAACAAACTCCCTCATTTCTTTTATTTTTTCTGTATTCCGTTTATTGTTAAGTGCACAAACATAATTTATTTTTTCAAATACAGTGAAGATTGTCCAACACAACCACACATCCTGCACCCTCTATATTCATCCATGAGTAAGAGAAGAATGACATTAACACTTGACTAAAAGTGTAAGAGGTTTACTGTCACAATTTTATATGTAAAGATCAACAGTAGAATTTAATGTATAGTATAAAGGTGTAACGTATAATTTACCCTATTTTTAATTTGAACAAAATGATGAAATTATAATGAACTAATCATTTTCTTTCTTGAAGAATATTGCCCAATGCGCCTATCATTTTTATCTTTGTGAATCAAGTACGCAAACAGCAAAATAGAGTTCCAGATTTAAATTGACACAATAATACTGTAAATAAGGGAAAGGACCTTATTGATTGCTATTTTTTTAATGAAAAATTACTAAAAATACTCATAATTTGACCCTTATAACAAAATAAATTATGAACTTTTAATTTTGTCAATTTAAACTTTAATTTTTTAATTTAGTTTTAATATAAATCATTTGTTTATTTTTGTTAATTAAAATCAACCGAAAAATAATATTTTAGTCATTATACCCAATATAAAAATTTATTTTAGACATTATATAAATACATACATTGAGTTTAATGGCTAAAATACTCTTTATCCATTGGTTTCATTTAACAAAAATAGGCGAATAGTTTAGATTAAAAACCAATCAAAATATTTGACTTTAAATTGATAAAATTAAAAACTTAAAATTTATTTTGTTCAATAGCTCAAACTTTGGGATTTTTTTTATTCTTGTCTCTCTCTTTTTTTTTTACCTTGACATCCAGTCCTAAGAACAGACTATTGACTACTTATTTATTTCGTAATTTATGTGAAATGGACTTCTTCAAGATACACGTGAAATGAACTTGACTTGAAGATGGTTTCGTTTTTAATTTCTAATTTTAGCTTGATTGAGTTAGATTATTAAATTTCTCATTTCAAACATGTAATTATCATCTATTATATTAATTCACCCAAAAAATCATCTATTACATTATTGGATCTTAATAAGTGGACTTATTGACTAATAGGTCCTATGGAAAAAATTTGTCAAAAAAAAAAAGTTACCAATTGTAAGTTTTAACAACAATTTATAAAAATCATGACAAAAAAAGTCACTAATTGTCAATTTTTAGCAACATATATAAAAAATTATCACAAAAAATTTATTTTTAGCGACAATTTCACCAAGACTTATTTTCAATAGAACTTGATGGGAATTAAGTCCAACTATTAAGACAATATATTCAAGACCCTCCGAATAAAAATTAAAAGGACACTTAGTTCATAAATTTAAATTTCAATTTTGTATAGTCAAAATACTTTATCCATAAGCATATATTTACATAAAATGACCAAACTATCGCTATATAATATACTTATCCTATACACTCTCATTTCAAACCCTAATTACAATCTCAGGCCCATCTATCTATCTATCTATCTATCTATCTATCTATCTCTCTCTCTCTCTCTCTCTCTCTCTCTCTCTCTCTCTCTCTCTCTCTCTCTCTCTTTGATCGGAGCCCAATTGCCGTCAGTGAAGGACCCGGAGGCTTTCTTCGATCCCCAAAAGCTCGCGCTTTGCCGCCATTGGCGATGTTTTCCAGACAGTCGATCGAGCAAGACTCCGAGGAGCAGGGCCGACCTTGGGCTAAGGCTAGTGAGGCCTGTGCCTAGGGCCCCAAAAATTAGGCCCAAAAAAAGGTCCCCAAATTTAGTCTTGCACTATATTAAAAACTTAAAATGACCCAATTCTGTTTAATTAATTCAGGCCATTTTAAAGGAGCCCTCAAAAAATCTATTTGGCCTAATTGATAAAAGACCCAATTAAAAAATATTTATAAGTTTTAGTTGTTAGTCCAATTAAAAAAATAAAATTATATATATATATATATGTGCATATATTAGTTGTTAGCCTAATTTTGTGTGGCTTATTTTTTTTTTCTCTCTTTATGGCCCAATTATGTGTTTTTTAGTATTTTTTTAAAAAAAAATATTTTACACAATTTTTATTTATTTATTTTGTAGATACATCTAATTTAGATACGCTTAAAAATTATAATATTTATATATATATATTTTAAAAAACGTTACCAAATACAAAAAATATAAAAAAAAAAGTACGAATTGCAAACTCCGACATTATTTTTGAAAACTCTAAACCAAACAGAGTGATTTTTATTTTTATTATTTTATAAATATCTAAAAGGGCCCCGAAAAATTATTTCGCCTTAAGCCCCCGAAAACTCAGGGCCGGCCCTACCAAGGAGCGTCGCCACCGTCCTGCAGCTCAGAGGGCCACTACTGGAGAAAACGATATGAAAGGCTCGTATCTTGATGTTAAGCTTGTAAATCTGGTGGCTGCTTAGCTGTACAATGTGTTGGTGCTTCAAGTCTCCAGCATAATCATGATACGTGGAATCGATGGAAACTTCATTGCTCCGTCGAATAAGGTACTGGAATCAGCGAAGTTGAAGAAAGCTCCAAGCCCTAGCCCCACCAACGATGGAACCGCTAATTCTAGATTTGCTTCTATCTCTCTCTGTGGATCTACATTTGTCTTTTTAAAACCACCTTTGATTTTTATATTGATTTGTGATTTTGTGATTTCAGTTTATATTGAGTTTAGAAAAAGCTACATGTACTCAAAATAAAGGTTGTTTAATTTTTATAGTTGTTGTTATTGTTGATAATGGTGATGAAACTGATTGCAACAAGATGAGATTGTTCACATCTAATAGATTTTTTTTGTTGCTGATGTAACGCCATCAAAATAATACATAACTCTATCATACATAAGATCCATGATCATAAATAAATAATACATTTTCATTCATCAGAATCTTCTTACAAAAGATGTGACATGTTGACAACAAAAGTAAATGCCCTATCGGCTTACAACTTTCCAAGTCAACACTTGGATACAAAAAAAGAGGGTCAGAAGCTCTTTACAAATAAAGCCCTCGGCTTGGAAATAAAAACATATAAACATAAAAGTAAAACAACAAAATAGAGACTTCAGCCTCGAGACCTCCCAAGCTAAGACCTTGGAGGTGGCATGTCCCCTGTACTTGAAAATGGTGTCCCAAGAAGGGTGAAATAAAGCCCAGTAGAGATATGTTAAACCAAATATGAGAAATAACTAAAACATTAACATTTGATAAATATCTAACACACGTACATCGATATATATATATACCGTTTTCATAATCCATCAACATCGCTATTCATCTTTCAACCCGGTTTCATTTATATTTCCAATTCACTTTATTGACATGGTTCGTTTATCCAAGTAATTCAAATGAGACTACAACTCATAAAAACAACACTTCAATTCATCAACAATTCAAAATGAGACTACAACTCATATTATCAACACTTCAATTATCAACATCATTCAGATGTATATAAGGTTTCGGGATTTTCACCCCGGACACTCCGGCCAACTTAATTATCAATGAAGTCCATCCCCTATCTTCTCCCAAACCATGGAGTACATCCCCTATCTCCTCCCAAACCCTGAAGTACATCCCCTATCTCCTCCCAAACAAAGATATATATGCAATGTATTTAAACACTTTATCATATACAATGATCAATTAATGCACATATTCAATATGTTATTCCAACTGTCATATTCAATGACATATTCCAATTGATTAGTTTCAGTTTACCTAATCATCATGCAACTCTATAGCAATCATGGCTATCCTCCACCGATAACCCCAAACAGTTATTTCTAAACAGATGATTAAATTTATCAAACAGATAAATTTACACATTTTCCATAGGTAAGCGATTTTCAATCCAACCATACCAATTTATTACATTTTGCCCTAATTTCATCATTTCCAACTCAATTATATATTCCCATAGTCAATTTCATTATTTTGACAAATAATTCATTTAAACCAATTAGGGCATTTTTCCCTCTCCCTCAAATATCAACCCTCAAGCTCAATTTCATCAATTATATACACATAATTCCATTTCAAGACCTCACATTAACAAAGGGACCCAAAACTAAGAAACCCCTCTTTTAAACATTTCGAATTTCAAACCCTAACTTCCCAAAATTTTCAAATCTCACCATTTATACAAACTGACTAATATTTATGTTAAAAGTTATAAGAAGGAGTAGTTTATTCCTACCTCAAAGTTAGGAGCCCAAAATCCAAGATTTTTTGGATCAAAACGTAGCCCAAACCAAACTCTAACTTTTATACAAAGGGACTAGGGTAGAGAACCACTAGAATAAGGTGTATTTGTAGAGAGAGAGGCTACTGGATCTAGGGTTTGAGAAGAAAAGAAGATGAAAAAGTGATGTATCGCTATTGCGAACTGATATACACAGGGCTCGCTCGAGCGAATGAGTGGTCGCTCGAGCGACCAGACACAAACGGACCTCGTTCGAGCGCAGGAAGCTTCGCTCGAGCAAAAAATGAGAAGCTTCAGGTCTGTAACCCAGACGCACGCTCGAGCGCAAGAGTGCTCTCTCGAGCGAAGGAACACAAAACATAGAGCTCGCTCGCTCGAGCGACAAAAACCTCGCTGGAGCGAAGAATACCAACCTTCAAGTTTTTCAAAGACAAAGACGTAGACGCAGACGCACGCTCGAGCACAAGAGTGCTCGCTCGAGCGAAGAAACACACCATACAAAGCTCGTTCGAGCGTAGGAACCCTAGCTCAAGCGAAGGAACTAAAACCCAAGACTCACTCAAGCGACAAAAGTCTCGCTTGAGCGAAGAAACTAAAATCTGGACAGCAACCATCTATTTCAATACCCAACCAACCTGTCCCAAATCCAACCAACACATCCCACAGCTCAAATACAAAGAATTTAAGGATGGAGACAAGAATAAGACAACAACATACAACCACTAGACCCGAGTCCGGAACACAATGCATGACAGAGAAAACCAGGATCACTATATTGAACAGATATGTTCAAAATTTGAACAGATTTGTAACAGATCTTTTCAAACTTTGAATAGATAGTGCTTCGGTTTATTTCAATAACAAATATTTGAAATTAGCAAGTAGAATTTAAGAGAAAAAAATTCAGACAATAAAATTTGGACAGATAAATTTAAACAGATAAGAGAAAAAATTGAATAGATAATAAAATTTGGACAGATATTTGAACAGATAAGAGGAAAAATTGAACAGATAGTCAAAAATTTGAACAAATAAATATAAATTTGAACAGATATAAAATAATTTAAACATATAGATATAAATTTAAACAGATAGTCAGAAAAATTAAACATATAAAAAAAGGTCAATAGAAAAATTAAGGAATAAAATTGGAAACAAAATATCCTTCAAAATAAATAAAAGGATTACTTACCAATTTATTTCACAAATGGTAGACCTCTTACCAACAAAAAATATCTATTGAATCTAATGTCTTATACCCTCTTTAAATTGAATTTTTCATCAATTTTCTCAAATCAAGATTCAATTAAGAAAACATCTAATCATGTATTAAATAACAAGTTTGGATATCATATCACATATAATATTAAAATTAAAAGGAAAATTACCTACACCTACCTTGAAATTTAGTTAAATTACAGATTCTCCCTTGAGGTTTCATAAATTACATCCCGTCCCCTCGAGGCCGTTAGCTAAATGTTAAGAATGGTTAGCTGACATCACCAAAATATAAATTGATGGACGATATTGCTCCTACTAAAATCCCTTTGATAAATCAAAAAAATTTACAAATGAATTACGTTAGATGGAAAAATAAATAAATAAATAAATAAATAAATAAGTTTTTGGAACCATATTTGATTTGTTATTTAGAAACAAATTTCAGAATTTAAAAAAGAAATTAAAAACTAATTTGGTAAAAATAAATATGAAAAAATATATTTAATTTGTAAAAAATATTTTTAACCACTCAAAAGATAAAATTATATAAAAATAATAATTACTTTTAATTTTTTAAAAAAAAATTAAAAATACATTTCTAAAAATCAAACCAAGCATATTCTAAGAATTTTTTGACAAGCCATTTCTTGTGTTTTTAACTTATTTAATTATTTGTTAATTTTATGATATTTTCACCATCTGACATTATAATATATAAGATTTTTAGAGACTAATTTTTTTGATCTCTAAAAGTGAAAATTTTGTTGCAAAAGACATTTATGAACTAATTTATGTCGTTGTGAGAATAGTCGCTAGGTCACCCCAAAAAGTCAAAAATAAGGCTTTTAGAGATAATTTTTTTAAAAAAATGTCAATAATAAATAAACTTTTAGGGACAAAATAATTTGATCTCAAAATGGTTTATTTTTTGAGACAAAATTTGATACTAAAAAAACAATAATTAATCACTAAAGTTTAATTTTCGTTGCTAAAAATATAATAACGACATTTTTCATAGCAAAAATATTTGGTCCCCTAAAAATAATTTTGCCCTAAATTTTAGTCTCTAAAATTTCAATTTTTTATAGTGTGATAAGTGTTTTTCTATTTTAATTTTGCATTTCATAACTTACTTAAAAATAATAATTTAGCTAAATCTCAGGAAAATCTATAATTTAACTAAATCTCAAAGGGAAATTTGTAATTTAGCTAAACCTAAAGGGGGTGTAGGTAATTTACCCTTATTTGTCAAAAGGATATTTTAGTCAATTTATGATATCCGATAAAGACATTAATTGCGATGGAATAAAATATAATTTTTGAAAGCTCACGAGAAAATTTGTAATTTCGTTCAATCTCAAAGGAGGGGTAAGTAATTTGCCCATATTAAAAATAGTGTTTCCTTAAGTTTTTCTCTCTCTTACATGCCACCTACTTCATAATCTGCAGCCTTAAACTTTTAAAATACAATGTCATTAATTTGTGTTTCGCTAGAGGATTGAAAAAGGGATTTAAAAAGAAAAAAAAAGTAAAAAATAAGTAAGATGTGAATAAAATATATTTATATTTTATTTAATTTTATATATATATATTTTTTCTTTTTTCAAATCTCTTTTCAAATCTTCTAATCAAACACAATATAAGAGTATTAAAATTAGCCACTATCTTCACTTATTTATTACCAATTTGAAGTTCCGTATTTATATAAAATTGTAATATAATATAGCCAATAACAAATATATCTAGCTATTATCTTCCAACTAATCAATACATAAGTTGCAATTGTTTGAAAGGAAGGTGACAGAAGATTACAGAATTAGAATTTATTCATAACAATGTCCATGTAATTTATCTCCTGTATCAATTTAGATCTTATACTTTTAGTTTCATTAATTTGTTCATTTGAATTGTCATATTGATTCATCAAATTAATAATATTATTTAGAAATTGAACAAAAATTAAAGAACGAAACAGTCTATTAACTCTCCTCAAAGTAATTGAGGAGTTTTACATCTAATTAAAATGGTGTATTTTCTTTTGAGCAGATCATTTTGCGATTAATTTTTATCTAATTTCTTAACAAATATTTTAATTAAATTAAATTGACACAATATAAAAAATTAAGAAAAGAAAATTCACACTACTAAAATGATAAGGACTAAATTAATACATGATGCAAATTAGAAAGAACATAGGTATAATTTGCCTAAAAATTTATACTAGATGATAGGATTAGATAGTTGAAATAGTCCACCGAGAGAGAGAGAGAAGCAATTATTAAAAAAAATAGAAATGGGTGTAGTTGTTGAAGAATGGTTCATGGTTCATTCTTGAAAGATGTGTAAAAGGAAAAAAGTCCCCATTGAAGACTTGGCATCGTCAAAAATGTAATGACAAATTCAAATGATCTGATCTATCTATATCTATAAATACGTAGCCTCTTTGCCATGCTAGATATCCATCACCCTCCTCTCAAGCAATTGCAGTTAGGCATAGAAATTCCAATTTGCTTCAATTAAAAATGGCAACTCATTTTTTCTTTGTAACCATAGCCATCATGGCCTTGGCCTTTACACTTGCCTTTGCTTCTGATCCAAATCCTCTACAAGACTTCTGTGTTGCTGTCAAGGACTCCAAATCTGCTGGTATACTGTATATGCTCATCTCTATCTCCCAACTTTATGCCTTCCAAATTATATGTTTCGTATCATTTTGGTTACAAACGTATTAATTGTGGGATATTTCAAGAAGATGGTTAAAAATTGGTTTTTTAGCTTTTTTGGATATTTTTTTTGAAAAAACGTGTAAAAAATATGAGAGATGGTGTGATTCAAAATGAATTAAAAGTTAAAAAAGTGTCTTTTCACCCACTTTTAAAAAAGGCCAATATCAATTTTGTTTTCAAAGCATTAAATGTATATTCAAATTGTCTCTCTAGCTAACATCCCCAGTATTCGTTTGGTTCCTAAAATATACACAATGTTTCATTTTGGCCCTTAATATTTTAATTATATTAGTTTTATTAAGAGTTGGTTTTCATTTTCTTAGATGTCATCATGTAATATTATTGAAAGTTTGTTTCTCTTGAATAAAAAAAAAAGAAGAAGAAAGTTTGTTAGTCTGTATAACATTTTCTTTCTTTCACCCAACACTTACTGAAGCATATCTCCAATTTCCTTTTTATGCAGTTTTTGTGAATGGCAAGTTCTGTAACGACCCAAAGCTCGCCAAAGCCGATGACTTCTTCTTTTCTGGCCTCCTTACCCCTCGAAATACGTCAAATCCAATTGGATCGACTGTCACTCCTGTAAATGTTATGCAAATCCCAGGCCTCAACACTCTCGGCATCTCATTAGCTCGCATCGACTTTGCACCTTACGGTCTTAACCCACCCCACACACACCCTCGAGGAACTGAGATCCTCGTGGTCTTGGAGGGTACCCTCTACGTCGGTTTCGTAACCTCCAATCCGGAAAATCGTCTCTTCACCAAGGTCTTGTGCCCAGGAGATGTTTTTGTGTTCCCAGAGGGTCTTATTCACTTTCAGTTTAATGAAGGAAAGACGAATGCAGTGGCTATTTCTGGTCTGAGCAGTCAAAACCCTGGTGTTATTACCATTGCAAATGCGGTATTTGGGTCGAATCCAAAGATTTCTGATGATGTTCTTGCCAAGGCATTCCAAGTGGACAAGAAGGTGGTAGACTATCTTCAAGCTCAATTTTGGTGGCCCAACAACTAAAGAAATAAATGAGGAATAGAATCCACGACTCTATTACTTGTTAAACTTTAATCATATATTACTTAATATTGTATGAATAAGTGGTTGGCTATGGATGATTTCCTTACAACTTTTTTTCCTATAATTTTATAATAATGAAGTTTTTAAATACATCTATCTCTCTCAGATATAATGATGGAGATGTCTTGATCTTTTTCTAGTGTCCCATATTGAATAGTTAAGAGATAATGAGCAATTGTATTTTTAATGGTTGACATGATTGTAGCCTAGCTCACTAAAAACTCGAGACGTTTGGCAAGAGAGTTTTGGGTTAATTTAACCACTACCGGACAAAAAAGGCAAAATCAACCAAATGGAGACAAAAGACAAGCACGTGCTTGGCAAGAGAGTAAGCCACGGTATATTTACCAAACTACCCCCACTGTTGTTCTGATTGAGAAAACCAGTACAATCACCTCTCCCTCTCTCTCTCTCTCTCTCACACACACACACGGATTTTTCTTCACCTGTAAAAAAAGGCTTTTGAAGAACGAAGAAATACCCAATCAAATCTCAACCCAAATCCCATCTCTATCTCTCTCTCTCTCTCTCTCTCTCTCTCCCTCTCATCACCACAAAATGACAAAAATGTAAATTTGAAAAAAAAAACAACAAAAATACGTCTCATTTAAAAAAAAAAAAAAATTAACATTTGCCACGTAATTTAAAAATAAGTGAAACACATGAAAAATCATTTTTGAAAAATAAAAACAAATTAATGTATACAAAAAAAAATAAAAATGACAAAAACGTAAATAAATATAAAAAAGAACAACAAAAATATGCCTCATCCAAAAAAAAAAATTTAAAATGAAAAACAGAAATTAGCATTTGCCACGTAATTTAAAAATAAATAAAACACGTGAAAACTCATTTTTTAAAAATAAAAACAAATTAATGTATGCAAATAAAAATAAAAATGACAAAAACGTAAATTAGAAAAAAGAACCACAAAAATACGCCTCATCCAAAAAAAAAAAATAGAAATTAGCATTTGCCACGTAATTTAAAAATAAATGAAACACATGAAAAACCGTTTTTGAAAAATAAAAACAAATTAATGTATACAAAAAAAATAAAAAAGACAAAAACATAAATTAAAAACAAAAAGAACCATAAAAATACGCCTACTCCCAAAAAAAAAAAAGAAAAAAAAAGAAAAAAGATACAATGATGCTGACTATCACAGTGGACGGCTAGGGGTTCAAATGTAAAACATCATGGGCAATTCGGTCATTTCACATGTGGACACCTTCCCAAAAAGTCAAAAAGTCAAAAAAGTCAAAAAGTCTTTCCCAAATCGGGCTTTTTAACCCCAGGCTAAAATAGTTAAAAAAGCCAAAAAGCCAATCCACTTTCCAAATGACACCTCTATAAGCCACGATGACAATTATATGTCACTTAAAAGTGTAAGCAAACTTTTTAAATATAAGGATTCTCAAATATAAATAGCATTTATTCCATGAATAAATATAAATGTAAAAAAATTATAGTGATAAATAGTACATCTCATTAGTTAACCATCAGTTGACCAATTAGATTTATGAATATTATTATTACATCTCATAATATATATACCTGCATTTTAATGAAAAGAATATAATGAGTTCTTTAATTTTTTTTTCCTGAGTGAAATAAAGTTTTTAAATAATTCAATTATAAGAAGGAAAAAAAAAACATTTATTGAAACTTAGAAAATCGTGTATATAATTATACACATAATTTTTGAGTTCGAATCATCTAAAGGGACCACTACAAGTTTGTCCGTTCTTTAACTTTAGGGTTTCAGATACCCAGTTATCAAAAACAACAAGAACAATAACAACCAAAAAAAAAAAAACGCTTGTGGATTTAGTACACCTTCCATTGTTCCAAAAAAGAAAAAGAAAGAAAACAAATATTTATTATTTAATACTTAATAAGAGAAAAATAAAAACATCTTTTTGAGATAGCTTCTTGCAGCCATGATTTTGTCTTGCACCTTGATTTTTTTCTACTGTTCTGCAATCTTTGTTCTTTCTATTATTTAAATAAAATTCTCTTTCACTAATAAATCTTTTTTTTTTTTTTGAAAAAGCAGCTAAAATTTACTTGATTGTAATTTGTAATCCATTCTTCTTCTAAATTTTAGTAATTTTTTTTTTCTTTTTTTTATTTGCTATCCGTTAGTCCTAACATTATGTGTAGGTTTGACTCAAGTTAATTGATCTCGTGTCAAATTCAAATTCTTAAATTTACCTAACAATAAGTCCATGCACTATAACAAATTAATTTTTTAAAGACAAGAATTTAGGGACATAAGCACTTTTTATGAGTGAAATATTTTTGTTGTCAAAAGTGTCATTATTATATTTTTGGTGGCAAAATTAGACATTTAGTGTTGAACTGACCAAATTATTTTGTTCCTAAAAGTGCTGTTGTTAGCGGCATTTTTTAAATTTTATTGCCAAAAGTTCTTTTTTTTTTTTTTAAACCTTTAGAGTTGACATTTTAACAACTATTCTCGCGACGATATAAATTGATTTACAAATTTTTTAACAATAAAATTTTCACTTTTGGGGACAAATTTATTTCTTGAAACTATTACAGTGATGGTTGCAGCTTAAGAAGCATTCATCGTGGAATTAGGCGATACACTAACCATAGAAGACTGGGTAAAACGACTTATACCCGTGGTATTGGAAATTATTGTAAAAAAATTTTAGCTAGTACACTTGCTCATAAAAAGGAGGTCCCAAAAAAGAAACCCAAAAGTAACCATATCTCTCAATAAAAAGAACCAACAAAAAAATTCTATTGTTTCAAGAGTATTCATGGATCAGGATATCCCAAAAGTACACGTATCTCATAAATTTGGACAACCAACACCACTTCACTCAATACTTACAGATTCCTTCCGTGAGTGTTTAGTCATTACATCTGTGCATATTATCTGTCCAAAAATATATATATATATATATATATATTTATCTGTGCATACTATGATTGAATTTGCATTCTTTCTAGAAAAAAGAAAATATTTTAACTAATAATATGTTAAGAATACTATGACCTATTTTACTAGCTTAAAGTACATTAAAAAAAAAAAAAGGATCTTTATCTTAGCTAATCAACACTACTCTACTTAGCTAGTTATTTTAGATCATTATTTTTAGTAAGCATTCTTTAAGAAAAGATGAAAATGGACGAGAGAAGGAGAAGGAGACTGAGGAGTGAATCATTTTTTAAAGTTTTAGCTAGTGATTTTTGACAAGCCAAAAGTTGGAGAAAGTAAAATAATTAGGCAAATAGCTAACCTATTGGAGACTCAAAAACGTGTGATGGACTAGCTAAAATACCTCAATGGAAGAATTTAGCTAGCTTGTTGGACTTATTTTTAGCTTAAATTAACTAACAAAAAAACTAGTGAGAGCATCTCTTTTTAATATTTCGCTCGGTTCTCGAATTCTAATATCATCCATTTGGAGAGTTTAACCAAGATTGAAAAATCTAAAAATCTCCGAGATATTAATTTGTAATTATGTATTAATTTTAAACAGTAAATAACCATCCCAATTAAACAATCAAAGACAAATTGATACAATAATTTAACAAAAATCACAATTGGAGCACCTCCAATTGTGATTAAAAAAATAACTGGCCAAAGCCACAAAACAATTCACTAAGAAGACAAAAAGGAATTATACAAGTGTACCCTCAATTACCTACCGAATTCACGCCTGAATTAAACCGACTTCTATGTGCCTCTTTCACCACCATCTTCACCTCGGAATTGTCTTGCCCAACATTGAATTCACAATGCCGATGTCGAATCCACGATGATGAGCCACTCCTGAATCCACCAAAGCTTCAAGCCCAAGTTTCTCAGAATCCACCAAAGAACAACTCTCTTTTTTGTAAATAATCGAAAACAAACAAACCCTTGATGATATTGATATTAAGTACACGGATCGATTGATCACTTTTAAATCATCAAACAAACACTCATAAAGCACTATTCAATATAAAATACTTTGTATCTTGTTCCTCTCTGAAAATCTAGACAGCCCAAAACCTAGAAACAACAAACTGTGCACTTTATAGTAAACTGAATCACGAAGACCACTCAAGCACACATTTAACTGCTCGAGTGGTGTGAGCATAGGTGGCGCTAAATATGTAGGTTGATCACTCGAGTGCAACTTTCACCGATCGAGCGGTAATTCGGGTAGGATTTGCATATAAATACTCATAGCCTCACTAAAATAAAAGATCGAATAAAATTACAACTGAAAGAAGTTTTGTCAAACGGGAATGCTAATAACAAAAACTTAACAATCTGCCCCTTTGGCAATTCTGTGACAAAACACACATAATAAATAAAATCCTAATAACCCCAACCCATTACAACCAACAAAAACAAACTTCTTCCTTAAGGTCATGATCTGCAAAACAGTTATTAGTGCCACAAAAGTATATGAAAAACAATAGACAAATGACAAGATTATTTTGAAGCATGAGATGTAAATATGAATAGATGAAAATTGGAGATTTTTATAATATGCATAATGAATAGATGAAAATCTTAAGAAATACGCAAAAACACTCCAAATTTGCCCCTTAAAATTCTCCCCCCCTTTTTTGTCATGAATTGTTAAAGGAAGTTCAATCAACTAAAGCAAGAGCATAAGCACCAAATGCAAGAACATGATGATGTAAAAATTAATAGCATACGAGAAGTAAGTAATAAATAAGCAGTGCATAGTAACATGCAAATGAACTAACTTCAATATCTTTTACCAGACCAATCAATGTACGTTTATGCTAAAAAAAACCCTTACAATGATTAACCAAACTCCCCTTTACTTAAAGCAACCACAAACATTGAAAACAAGGAACAAGAAAAAAAATAATATAGTGGAGCAAGTAAGGAATTTTAGATTTGTACCTTAAAACATACAAGAATATTCAAGAAACACAATTACTTGAAAACATAATATGCATAGCCTCTAGAAGATTCCTCATGTAAAAATGTGATGCAACATGTGAAAAGTATAGATCTCATGATAAAAGTGTGTGTGTGTGGCTCTTGGAGTTCAACAAACACTAGATTCAAATCATAGTAGTAA
Source organism: Camellia sinensis (assembly GCF_055761805.1). Taxonomy (NCBI): domain Eukaryota; kingdom Viridiplantae; phylum Streptophyta; class Magnoliopsida; order Ericales; family Theaceae; genus Camellia; species Camellia sinensis. Next base: position 95,046,224 of record NC_138965.1, read on the forward strand.
TCTAATAGCTGGACGTCTGGCAAGAGAATCTAACCACAACTTAGGAAAGTCAAACCACTAGGAATCAATGGGTATTTGTTGAGTAAATGCGAAGGCTCCCCCTCAATCAATGAATTATTATTATTATTTTTTTAATTTTTAATTTTCTTTTTTTCTTTTGCGCATTCATTGGCAGCTTTTACGTTAAAGAGTATGGAAACCGAATCAGAGAAGCATGGATACAATAAGGATAGCCTGGTTGGTGACTCTAAGATAGCCTTTTCCTCATGCCTTAACTACAAAGAACTGAGGGGAAATCTGTGGAGATGCAAAAACATGGAATGTGGTTAAGAGACTCAACATCACCCATGATGTGTTAGTATAGGTCAATTCCTCCAGAAATGCAAAATACACAATTCTAGAAGTCCATAGAGAAATTTGATCACTTATGCAGAAGAGTCCGATATTTGCTAATCCAAGAGTGTGTACAGAATGAGACATACTAATCAAAGTACACACACTCCGAAATGAGTAATGATCATAGAAAGCACACACATATTAACATGTAATGAATATTCTTATCAATTCCAATATGCACTAAAAACTTCTCAAAAATGCCAAGCTTGCAAAACCATACTAAGAAAATCTTTTTGGATTTTTTTAATATTATATATATATATATATATATATATATATAAACAAAGCAAGACAGATAACGAACAAGCACACACAAAATGACCTAAAAAGAAAAAAACAGATAGAAACCCGTAAACAAAGAGAAAGAAAAAAATGTTAGATCAAGTCAAGCTTTCTCACCCAAACCGCTTTAGTATTAACAATGTTGTGAGAATTGTGGTTCTTGGGTGATGTCTTGACGTTGTGGTTCGTTTCCCCTTTAATAGGAACCCATCTTGACTTGGTTTCCAACCTCCTACTCCAAGGTCTAGGCAAATGGAAACTCGCTTCATGTTTGATCTCAATCAAATCGAAATAAGAAGGTCTAAGTTGACCATTAACTTTATTATGACTAATGAAATGTCTCGTACCTCAAAAGGTATTAGAATTTCTTCTACTTCTATGAGACACTCTCCCATACAACTCATAATAATAAGAGTGAATATGACCATACATACCACAATGATGAAAAATAAAAACATGGTGTACCTTCTTTTCTTTGACCTTACTAACTCTGGGGAGATTAAGAAGTCCAACCTCTTGTTGAATCCTTTGCTCTTTCTTTCCTTGAGTTCTGATATCATGAGATGTAGATGTATTCTATTTTTTCTTTTTGTCACCACCAACTACAACTATTTTGTAGATTAATTGGCCTTTGGCATTTCTTATCAATCTCATCTCTTTCACTAGCCAATGGCTAGTATTTGTAGAAGAAATTTTGTACTATTTAATATTTACTCTCCATTTGTTCAACTAAAAATACTTTAATTTTATGCATTTTTTGATATTTAGTGTCTTTTATTTTTAGAAGGTAGAACCACGTTCAAATTGAAATATTATCAATGCTACCACCACCACCCTAACACTCTGGCGCCCACCACTACTACAAGTATTAATATGTTAGTTTCAAGATCACAAAGAAAGATAGGAATACATTGTTTATAATATATATATATATATATATATTTTTACCTAAAAATACCAAACACTCACTAATAAAAAAAAACTTTACAAGGTTAATTCACATAACGGTAAATACTTAAATTTGGCATAACTGCGCTTGTCTTACACATCTAATCATTAGTGACTCATCTATCTTGCACATCACTGGATCTAGAAAGTAGACGTATATATTATTTTTCTACATAATTAAATATAGTTAAAATAAATTGATTTTATAACTCAAATTATAAAAACTCAATAAAGTTGTAATGGTTACATAATTAAAGGAGTAAAGAACATTTTATTTTGGAAAAATTACGATCACCTCACTTGATGTTTGAAAAAAATACAATTAGTCCTACACTTTTGACATAATTACACTAATCTCTCTTAAGATTTTAATTTGCAAAACACTTAAGCCCTTTTCATCTGTTATTCGTTAGTTATACGAATAAAAAAATAATTTCCTACTAAAATGTATATAGCAAAATTCACTTCATCCTCTTGTAATTTGACCTCAAAACAATTTACCCCTCTATCATTTAAAAATAGTCAAAGAGCCCATATGTTTTGGATGATATTGCATCTAATCTTCCTACTATTATTTATTTTGTCAAACTTGATAGAATTTACAGAACACGCACCAACTTTGAGAGTGGATACAAAAAGCAATTTCAAATTGTATTGTAAAAGGTCAAATTTTTCATTTCCTCATTTTTTTCATCTTCTTCCTACTTCAAAACCCAAACCATACACGCAACAACCACATCCACTTCCCTCTTTCCCAACACCCACTTTTACAAATTGACACAATGATTTAACGTGAAAAAATCACAGTTAGAGCACCTCAAATTGTGATTAAAAAAACACTGGCCAAAGCCACAAAACAGTCCATTAAGAGACAAAAAGGAATTACAAAAATGTACCCTCAATTACCTAGCGAATATACGACCGAATTGAACTGACCCGTATGTGCCTCTTTCACCACCGTCTTCACCTCGAAATTGTCTTACCCAACGTTGAATCCACAATGCCGATATCGAATCCATGACGATGAGCCATTCCGGAATCCACCAAAGCTTTAGCCCAAGTTTCCCGAAATCCACCAAAGAACAACTCCCTTTTTTGTGAATAAACGAAAACAAACAAATGCTTAATGATGTTGATATGAAGTTCACGGATCTATAGATCACTCTTAAATGATTAAGGAAACACTCATAAAGTACCGTCAAATATAAAACACTTTGTATCTTGTTCCTCTCTAAAAATCTGGACGGCCTAAAACCTAGAAACAGCAAACTGTGCACTTTTATAGTAAACTGAATCGCGAAGACCGCTCAAGTGGTGTGAGCAAAGGTTGTGCTAAACATATAGGTTGACCGCTCAAGCGCAACTTTTACCGCTCGAGTGGTAATTCGAGTTGGATTTACTTCTAAATACTCATAGCCTCACTAAAATAAAAGATTGAATAAAATTACAACTGCAAGGAGTTTTGTCAAACAGGATTACAAATAACAAAAACTTAACAAAGTTAAACGAATTGGAAGATTCTAATAACCAAGAGTTTGATGGTTCATTGTTGTCGATCTCCTAGTTATTGATATGAGAACCTAGAGAAAGATCAAGAGAGTGTCATCATTATATAAGGAAGGAAGGAGGGAGGAAGGGAGAGGAAGAGAGCACTATTTAACAAACTCATTATTATAAAATCATAGGAAAACAATTTTAAGGAAATCATTCACAGCAAACCCACTTATTTATGCTAATTGCATCATATATTTGTTTAAAGTTCAACAAATAATAGATACATGGGTTCTCTATTGTTTATTTCTCTAGTTGTTAGGTCACCAGAATTGAGCTTGAAGATAGTCTACCACTTTTTTTGCCTGCCTAGAATTGAGCTTAAAGATAGTTGTGGACACCCCATTTTTGACCGCCCGCAAGACTTGGGCTCTTTGTCCTGTATACTCGATGATAAAAGTTACATTATGTATGATTTGAATTCTCAACGGAGGAATTTAAGCTCAAGCTCTGAAACAATCTCAAAACCTTCATATTTACACTATTCTTACCTTAGAAGTCCTTTTTGAACATTGTGCCACCCTACATCAAGCCTTAAACAAAGGAATAGGGGAGCACATTAGGGCCCGGTCGTGCCTCATTGAGGGCCAGCCGTGGCCATTTGGAGCCGGCCTTGCCTTTTTGGCGAGAAACACTATTCTAGGTGGAGATCAGCCAACTGTCTATTTTTGAAGATATTTGTGACCTATTTTACTCAAATTCTATAAATACGAACTGATCCCACTATGTTGAGGGTTAAAAAAATTTCAAAGAAGCAAAAATTCCTTTGAGAGCTCCTTTTTCCTTTGCAAGCTAGCTTTGAGATATTATATCATCCTTGAACTATATCTATACATTGTATACACCCTTAGAGCTGAACCTTAAGGCCTTGGTTGAGACTTGTGAATCATAATTCAACCTTGAGAGTGTGCTAGGATCAAGTTTGGTTTACAACCAAAGCTTGCTCTCTTCAAGAGGTATAAGCTTGTTACCTTTTCTCTTGCTTTCATTTCTGTCTCTTTCTATCTATTTCTTGTGTCTTTGTGTTGTTTTAAATCCATTTCAAGTGTTGGAACTTGGGGTTGAATAGCTACCAAAGGTAGAGAAGATTAACACCCTTTCTTGCACCCTACTTCGCAGCTCATCTCCTTAGTCTTACCACTATTTTTCTTGGCTTTCAAATTGATTTTTAGAGTTTAAAAGGGTTAAAAAACATGGTTTAGAAGTCCAAAAAATGAAGGGGTTAACCACATCTTCTTGCTCTTGTTTACTAGCCTTGTGATTCCTCGTTATTTCCTATCTTTTTGTTCTCTTTCACATAATTTTTAGCCACTATTTTTTTCAATATTAGGGGTTGTTTAGGGTTTTTTAATTCATTTAATTAGGTTATGCTTTGAGTACTTTGCTTGTTGTGTTGTACGTCCTCACGGCTTTGGGTGTTTAGGCTTTAGACATCGATTCATTCGAGTTGATAGCTTTTGTTTACTACTTAGTTGTGTAAAGAGTCTCATTCTAATAAGTTGATTTTTTGATTTTTTTTTTTTTTGACTTTTTTATATAAAAAAGTAGAGAAGTGATATAATCCAAAAAAGTCACAAAACACAAAAAAAAAGCTAAAAAAAAACTAATCTTCCCAAATTGCCCCATAATATTAATATCATATACTCTCATTTCAAACACAAATTACAATCTCAGCCCTCTCTCACGCTCTCTTTTATTAGAGCCCAATCGTCGGTGAAGGACCCGGAGGCTTTCTCCGATCTCTAAAAGCTCGGCTCTGCCGCCATTGGTGATGTCTTCTGGTCGGTCAATCGAATAACACTTTGAGGAGCGTCGACACTGTCTCGAAGCTCAAAGGGCCGCCATGGTTGTTACCAAAGAAAACAGTATGAAAGGCTCGCATCTTGATGTCAAGCTTGTGAATCTGGTGGCTGCTCAGTCGTATAATGTTGGTACTTCAAGTCTCTGGCATCATCGTGATGCTTGGAATCGATGGAAACTTCACTTCTCCGCTGAATAAGGTGCTGGAGCTAGAGAAGGTGAAGAAAACCCTTAGCCTTAGCCCTGTCGCTACTCCTACTCCTACTCCTACCCCTGGCCTTAGCCCTAGCTCTAGCCCCGCCAATGATGGAACCACTGATTCTAGATTTGCTTCTCTCTCTCTCTCTCTCTCTCTCTCTCTCTCTCCATTTCTCTTTGTTTGTGTGTGGATCTACATTTGTCTTTTCAAAACCACCTTTGATTTTTATATCGATTTGTGATTTTGTGATTTTGGTTTATATTGAGTTTAGAAAAAGCTACATGTACTAAGAGTAAAGGTTGTTTAATTTTTATAGTTGTTGATGATGATGATGATGAGAAAACTGAGTGCAATAGGATGAGATTGCTCAGATCTTTTTTTTTTTTTTTTTGGATAGATATGTTCAAAATTTGAATAGATTTGTAACAGATTTTTTCAAATTTTGACTAGATAGTGCTTTGGTTTATTTCAATAACAAAGATTTGAACAAATAAAAAAATTAGCAAGTAGAATTTAAGAGAAAAAATTGAACATATAATAAAATTTGGACAGATACATTTAAATAGATAAGAGAAAAATTTGAATAGATAATAAAATTAGGACAGATATTCGAACAGATAAAGGTAAAAAATTGAACAGATAGTCAAAAATTTGAACAAATAGATATACATTAGAATAGATATAAAATAATTTGAACATATAGATATAAATTTGAACAGATAGTTAAAATAATTAAACAGATAAAAAAAGTTAATAGATAAATTAAGGGATAAAATGGGAAACAAAATATCCTTTAAAATAAATAAAAGGATTACTTACCAAATTAAAAAATAGAAATGGGTGTAGTTGTTGAAGAATCATTCATGGTTCATTCTTGAAAGATGTGTACCCCATTGAAGACTTGGTATTGTCAAAAATGTAATGACAAATTCAAATAATCTGATCTATCTATATCTATAAATACACAGCTTGTTTGCCATTGTCACGCCCCACTTTTAATTACTCGACGTCATTACCAAGTTCCTTAACTTAATTCAATTTCAGAGATAACATGCGGAAATAAACTCAAATGTTCAATTGGAAGTAATGAACAACAACTCTCTCATTCAAATGAAAACTAAATACAACATGAGCATCCTTAAATGAATTGCCCTCAGTGCTTACAACATTAAATAATCAAATGAAGGGTGTAACCCTTTTACACATATGGCATTCTGCCAACAACAAAGAGGCCCCGTGGCCAACAAATAAAAAGATCCAAATCTTGTAGCACCTCCTGCTAAATACCTGAAAAAGATTCAACAACGTGAGATGAACATATAGTCCAGTAGGGATCTCAACATGATCCTCAACAATAACAACATTACAGATAGCTATGATTACGAACACTCATTCTCATACTAGAATAATAATGTGACAGTTTATACAAAGTATATATATATATATGAACTTTTCTCGAAAACAACTATTTAATTCAACGCTATAAGTGATTCATCTTTCCTTTTTCCTTTCAATAACCCCCGTTCCCAATCTTTTATAACATTAACAACTACTTAGAAAAATAGATTCACAAAGCCCATTACTCTCTCCCATTTGCCACACATACAACAGATGTGCCTTTTCAAAACATATTTCTAAAATGTTTGATTTGCTTACACTTCCAAAAGATTAAAGGGCATTTCAGTTCAATCCCAATTCTATCATAGTTATCCATGCACACCTCTATAAAAAGGGAGATAACAACTCAACTACATGCATAAAATAAATCAATGAGGCAACTCGTCCCTCCAACACTGTAACCAATACAATCCACAATGTTTCCAGATACACTGAAACAATAACAAAACAACTCTGCTCTACTAGCTATATGCGTAGTAAGCCAAAGATACACTTCTCACAACAATCTACCAGTTTACCAGGCGCTAGCTGGAAGGGTATGGTACCTTAGATTATCAGCGCGTCAGTTCTCCAGGCGCTAGCTGGAAGGGTATGATACCTCTGATTATAAGCGCAGAGTATATGTATATGAACACATAGGTGTGTGGAGTCCATCCCCTATCTTCTCACACACACTGGAGTACAACCCCTCTCTTCTCCCCAACCAGTATACAAATATAATGTAATTTAGCATTTCATCACATACGATGTTCAATCAACAATGGTGTAATGTATACACAACAATTCAACGCAACCTTATCATCCTCCACCGATGACCAAAATCTCTAGATGCATGCATATTGTACATCTATTAACAGACCCAACTAACATGAGATTACAAAACTCAGCAACAACATGAACAAGGTAGTTAAAGCTATACCCCACACAAGTGTGTTCAACACTCAAAATACAACATTCCAATTTTCTTATACTTGTTTCAAAATACCTTACCCATTTCACAAAATGAATTCCACTTCCTTTGTTTTCACAAAATCATTCCCATGGACAAAAGCCATACCTCAATAATTCACTACATTCTTTTCAAAGCCATTTCGAACTAATTATGCAAATTAAGTCATAAACAATAAATTAGGGTTTTTCCTTCCTCTTTCTCAATATTGACCAAAAAGGCCCAATTAACATCAACAAACAACAATAACCACAATTTAGACTCAAAATACCTAAGTATTTGCCCAAAGATCAAAACCCCTCAATTAATTTATTAAATCAAATAAGAAAATTTAGGGTTTCCTCTCCTTTCAACAACCACATGCTAATTAACACTCCAATTAGCCCAAACCACAACTAATGATAATAAACCCAAATTCAACAACCAACCCAAGGTTCAGTCCCATGATTTTCACAAATCCAACATGATACAATTTTTATGCAATACAAAAACTACCACATGTCTATCTATAGACGAAGTATTGAAAAGAAACAAGGAGAATCCCTACCTCGAACGAAGAACACAAATGGAGAAGATGACCCAAAATCCAAGTGCTCCAAATTCACTATTTTTCAGATTAGAATGAAGCCCAAGCCGCCCTCTATCTTTCTTACAAAGAACTTAAGATGGATTCACACTAGAAGTAGATGAAAACCTAGAGAAAAGATGAGTTTAGAGAGAGAGAAATCGGACCTAGGGTTTGGAAACTAGAAGAGGATGAAAAACTGATCAAAAACCCGCTGCTGCCTATTTAAACTGGACAGGCTCACTCGAGCGAAGACTTGGTCGCTCGAGCGACCAGACACAGGAAAGCCTCGCTCGAGCCAAGAAAAGCTCGCTCGAGCCAAAAACTCGATGCTTCAGGTCTGCAACCCAGAAGCTCGCTCGATCGAAGAAACGCTCGCTCGAGCGAAGAAACCTTGGCTCGAGCCACCAGACACAAAACTCAACCCTCGCTCGAGCGACCAAACTCTCGCTCGAGCGACCAATCCAAATTCTGGACAGTAACACCTGGTTTCCAAACCCAACCAATCTAAAACAAACCTGCCCAACACATCCGATAACTCAAAAAGAGAAAATAAAGGATGACAACCACAATTATACATTGAGAGAATCCAGGGAACCTAAGTCCGGATACAACAACCAAAAGGAAAAAGACCGGGGTCGCTATAGCCATGCTAGATATCCATCACCCGCCTCTCAAACAATTGCAGTTAGGCATAGAAATTCCAATTTGCTTCAATTAAAAATGGCAACTCACTTTTTCTTTGTAACCATAGTCATCATGGCCGTGGCCTCTACAATTGCCTTTGCTTCTAATTAGGGGTGGGCGCGGGTTGGTTGCGGCCACGGAACCTCCAATCCGCCATCCGTCCGCCAATTCGGCAGATGCGGATTGAGCAGGTTGGCGTGTTGATGGATGGATGCGAATCGGTTTTGCGGTTTGAAATTTTATAAATTTTCAACATATTTCAGCCTGTGCACTTCAAAAAAAAAAAAGAAAATATTACAGTCAATGACTTAAAAAAGTATTACAATTACTATATGCCTCATCCAAAGAAAGAAAGTTTGAAACTTTAGAATATCACAATCACTGCATGCCTCATCCACATATTACAATCACAGTATGCCTCATCCACATAAAGTATTACAATCTGTGATTCTTAAAATATAAAAACAATTTAAACCACCAAAACCATGAACGGAGCAATAGAATAGATTATATGTCTCTGTATTGTTACATTTATATATATTTTTGAAAACAAAAAGCAACCATCATATATCATATTTTATATTTATTACTTTTAGAGTTAGATTTAAAAACCAAGAAATATAGATAAATAATACGTTTATTTTTTTCAATTCAAAAAATATATTCAAGTTGAAAACTTTTTTTCAACAGAATATTTGAATTCTTTTTCAATTGAAAACACAAACAAAATATTTAAACAAATTGAAAACACAAAGTCTTATAAATTACTAAGGGTGCTCGCGGTTTGGCGGTTCGGTTACGGCCAAAGGAACCTCAAATCCGCCATCCGTCTGCCAAATTGGCAGGTTGGAGAAAATTAATCCGCAACCGTCAGCTCATCATCACGCATTCGTCCAAAATGCAGCGGATCGGTTCAGTTCGATCAGTTTTGGTTGATCGGTATATCCGCTGCTCACCCCTTCTGATCCAAGTCTTCTACAAGATTTCTGTGTTGTTGTCAAGGACTCCAAATCTGCTGGTATACCATATATGCTCATCTCTATCTCCCAACTTTATGCCTTCCAAATTATACGTTTCGTATCATTTTGGTTACAGACGTTTTAATTATGGAGTGTTTTAGAAAGATGATTAAAAGCTAACTTTTTGACTTTTTTAGATTTTTTTTTTTTTTTTTTGAAAAACTGTGTAAAAAATATGAGAAATGATATCACCCAAAATGGTTTAAAAGTTGGGATGTGGCTTTTAACCCACTTCTCAAAAGAGGCATGTATCAATTTTGTTTTCAAAGTATTAAATGCATATTCAAGTTGTCTCGCTAGCTGACATGGCCAGTATTCGTTTGGTTCCTAAAATATACACAACAATGTTTCATTTTGGCACTTAATATTTTAATTATATCAGTTTTATTAAGAGTTGGTTTTCATTTTCTTAGATGTCATCATGTAACATTATTGAAAGTTTGTTAGTGTGTATAACATTTTCTTTCTTTCACCCAACACTTACTGAAGCACATCTCCAATTTCCTTTTTATGCAGTTTTCGTGAACGGCAAGTTTTGTAATGACCCAAAGCTCGCCAAAGCCGATGACTTCTTCTTTTCTGGCCTCCTTACTCCCCGAAATACATCAAATCCAATTGGATCGACTGTCACTCCTGTAAATGTTATGCAAATCCCAGGCCTCAACACTCTCGGCATCTCACTAGCTCGCATCGACTTTGCACCTTACGGTCTTAACCCACCCCACACACACCCTCGAGGAACTGAGATCCTCGTGGTCTTGGAGGGTACCCTCTACGTCGGTTTCGTAACCTCCAATCCAGAAAATCGTCTCTTCACCAAGGTCTTGTGCCCAGGAGATGTTTTTGTGTTTCCAGAGGGTCTTATTCACTTCCAGTTTAATGAAGAAAAGACCAATGCAGTAGCTATTTCTGGTCTGAGCAGCCAAAACCCTGGTGTTATTACCATTGCGAATGCAGTATTTGGGTCGAATCCAAAGATTTCTGATGATGTTCTTGCCAAGGCATTCCAAGTGGACAAGAAGATGGTGGACTATCTTCAAGCTCAATTTTGGTGGCCCAACAACTAACAAAATAAATGGGAATAGAATCCACAAATCTATTATTTGTTAAACTTTAATCATATATTACTTAATATTGTATGAATAAGTGGTTGGTTATGGATGATTTCCTTACAACTTTTTTTTCCTATGATTTTATGATAATGAAGTTTTTAAATAGTTCTCTCTCTCTCTCTCTCTCATATAATGATGGAGCTCTCTTGATCTTTTTCCAGTCTCCCATATTGAATAGTTAAGAGATAATCAGCAATTGTATTTTTAATGGTTGACATGAACGTAACCTAGCTCACTAAAAACTCGATCTTCTCTTGATATTTAAAAAATGGTAAAAATTTATATGAATTTTAAGGTCAACTTAAAATAATCCAACTCTATCAGCCACGATGACAATTATATGTCACTTAAAAGTGTCACCAAAGTTTTTAAATATAACGATTCTCAAATATAAATAGCATTTATTGCATTAATAAATATATATGTAAAAAAATTATAGTGATAAATAGTATTTCTCATTAGTTAACCATCACTTGACCAATTAGATTTATGAATATTATTATTACATCTCATAATATACATGCCTACATTTTAATGAAAAGAATATAATGAATTCTTTAATTTTTTTTTCCTGGGTAAAATAAAGTTTTTAAATAATTCAATTATAAGAAGGAAAAAAAAAACATTTATTGAAACTTAGAAAATCATGTATATAATTATATAGACCATTTTTTAGTTCGAATCATCTGAAGGGGCCACTCTAGGTATGCCCATTCTTTAACTTTAGGGTTTTAGATACCTAGTTAGAAATAAAAAAATTAAAAAAAAAGTTTGTGGATTTCCATTGTTCCAAAAAAGAAAAAGAAAGAAAACAAATATTTATTATTTAATACTTTCGTTTGGCAGCCTTTTATTTTAACTAAAATGTCAAAAAATCATTATAAATTGTCACACCACTCTCTCTATTTTTCTGTACATCTTTTCTTAAAAAGTCAAAAAATTACTAAAATAACTTGTTCCCAAACGTTTGAGTGAAAAATAAAAACATCTTTTCGGGATAGCTTCTTACAGCCAGGATTTTGTCTTGCACCTTGATTTTTTCTACTGTTCTGTAATATTTGTTCTTTCTATTATTTAAATAAAATTCTCTTTCACTGACAAATCTTTTCTTCTTTTTTTTTTTTTTTTGAAAAAAGAAATTCTAAAATTTACTTGATTGTAATTTGTAATCCATTCTTCTTCTAAATTTTAGTATTTTTTTTTCTCTTTTTTATTTTCTATTCATTAGTCCTAACATTATGTGTACTAGGTTCGACTCATGTTAATTAATCACGTGTCAAATTCAAATTCTTAAATTTACCTAATAATAAGTCCAATGCACTATGACAAATTAATGTTTTAAAGACGAGGATTTAGGGACAAAAGCACTTTTTAGGAGTGAAATATTTTTATTGTTAAAAGTGTCATTCTTATATTTTTAGGGACGAAATGAGACATTTAGTGTTGAACAGATCAAATTATTTTGTTCCTAAAAGTACAGTCGTTAGTAGCATTTTTAAAATTGTATTGCCAAAAGTTTCTTCTTTTTTTTAAAAAAACTTTTTGTTTTAACAACTATTATCGCGATGACATAAATTAATCTACAAAAAAATTTTCTATAAAATTTTCGCTTTTGGAAACAAATTTAATTCTTGGAACTGTTGCAGTGATGGTTGCAGTGTAAGAAGCGTACATCGTGGAATTAGTCGATACACTAACCTTAGAAGACTGGGTAAAACGACTTATACAGTGGTATTGGAAATTATTAAACAAATTCAACCACTCTTAATCATATATTATGTTATATTAATATAGAAGTGCTTGCTTTGGGGTCTTAAAAATTAATTTATAAAAAAGTCCTAAAAAAATTATTAGCTAGTACACTTGAGGTCCCAAAAAAGAAACTCAAAAGTACCCATATCTCAATAAAAAGAACCAATAAAAAAATTCTATTCTTTCACCAGTATTCATGGATCAGGATAGGCCATGGTGTTATTGTGCAAGTATACCGATATCTCATGAATTTGGAAAACCAACACCACTTCGCTCAATACTTACAGATTCCTCCCATGAGTGTTTAGTCATTACATCTGTGCATATTATCTGTTCCAAAAAAAAAAAAAAAAATTATCTGTGCATACTATGATTGAGTTTGCATTCTTTCTAGAAAAAAAATAAATATATTTTAACCAATAATATGTTAAGAATACCATGACCTATTTTTACTAGCTTAAAGTACATTAAAAAAAAAACATTCTTTATCTTAGCTAATTAATACTAATCTCTACTTGGCTAGTTATTTAGATCATTATTACTTTTTAGTAAGCATTCTTTAAGAAAAGATGAAAATGGACGAGATAAGGAGAAGGAGATTGAGGAGTGAATCATTTTAAAAAAAAAAATTAGCTAGTGATTTTTGACGAGCCAAAAGTTGGAGAAAGTAAAATAACTAGACAAATAGCTAACCTATTGGAGACTCAAAAACGTGTGGAGACGAGCTAAAATACCTCAATGAAAGAATTTTGAGAGCTTGTTGGATTTATTTTTAGCTAATATTAACTAACAAAAACCCTAGTGAGAGCATCTCTTTTTAATATTATGATCGGTTCTTGAATTCTAATATCATCCACATGGAGAGTTTAATGAAGATTGCAATAACCAAAAGTTTGATGGTCCATTGTCATCGATCTCCTAGTTGTTGATATGAGAACCTAGAGAAAGATCAAGAGATTATCATCATTATATAAGGAGGGAGAGAGAGAGAGAGAAAGAGAGAGAGTACTATTTAACAAACTCATTATTATAAAATCATAGGAAAATAATTTTAATGAAATCATCCACAATGAACCCTTATTTATGCTAATTGCATCATATATTTGTTTAAAGTTCAACAAATAATAGATACATGGGTTCTCTATTGTTTATTTCTCTAGTTGTTAGGCCACTAGAATTGAGCTTGAAGATAATCTACCACCTTTTTGCCCGCCTAGAATTGAACTTAAAGATAATCTACCACCTTCTTGTTCACTTGGAATGCCTTGGCAAGAACATCATAAAAAATCATTGGATTCAACCCAAACACCGCATTAGCAACGGCAATGACACCGGAGGTTCTGGCTACTTAGGGCACCACGAGCTATTGCATTAGTCTTTCCATTATTAAATTTGTTAGGTTTTTGTAATTGGCAATCCTACTTGACAAAACTTCTTTCAGTTGTAATTTTATTCAAACTTTTATTTTAGTGAGGTTATGAGTATTTAGATGCGAATCCAACCCAAATTGTACCTACACAGAGGAGTTTATGATCTTAATCCTATCATGTTTGCCACTTCGCTGACTATGTCGGGGATTGGGTAAAATTGCAGTCGAAGTTGTTTGACAGCTCGAACGGTCGATTGTGCGCATGAGCGAAGATGCAATCTTTTCAGAAGTTTCACTTGCTTGCAAAAGTACTAGGAGTTGTATTTTTACGCTCGAGAAGCCTTTCTTGCGCTTGAGCGTAGATCCTTGTTCTAAAACACATGTTTTAGTCAAACCGCTCAGCGGCCATTCCTGCGCTCGAGCAGAGATCACGATTATGTTTTCTATAAATCTGCAATTAATTCAATTTCTAGGGTACAGCTTCTAGATCTTCTTCTTGGGTATTAGGGTTTTCATCTGGAACTTCTTTGCTTGTTTCTTTTGATATCTGTGAGATTTTATATCATGAATTGAGTGGATTATATTAAAGGAGTTTGTTTATTTTGTTTTATTCACAAAAGAGAGAGCTGTTTTTCGGTGGATTCCGTGGAATTTGGGCTTGAAGCTATGGTGGATTCTGAAGTGGCTCATCGTCGTGGATTCGGCGTCGGCGTTATGGATTCAACGTTGGGTAAGACGATTCCGAGGAGAAGACGGTGGTGGAAGAGGCATATAGGGGTCGGTTCAATTCGAACATAGATTCACTAGGTAATTGAGGGTACACATGTGTAATTCCTTTTTGTCTTCTTAGTGGATTGTTTTGTGGCTTTTGTTCGTGATTTTTTTTATCACAATTGGAGGCGCTCCAATTGTGGTTTTTCTACGTTAAATTGTTGTGTTGATTTGTCTTTTATTATTTGATTGGGATTGTTATTTACTGCTTAAAATTGACACATAATGACAAATCAATATATCAAAAATTTTGAGATTTTTCAAAATTGAAAGTGAATGAGACCCTATGGGAACACAAAAATATCTCCTGGATATAGGACCTTTGTGAAAAGACAACTGTTAGTGTTGGAGATCACTGTAGACCGCCCCGAACTCGCTCCGCACGCCCCCCTTTCGGAGAGGGCGCGAATTGGGTTCTAGCTACTACAGTTTGGATACCTGTCACGATTTTGAATCTAATCTCACAAAGTGTAATCTAAGACTGATAAATCACCAAAGAGTCCAAATCCGACAAATCGTTTTGGGAAATTGATTTTAATCAAAAAGCGCCAAACATGGACTGCTTTGCCAGATTTCAGAGTTGACACCTAAATATTTTGTTTTGGGAAAATTTAGGAAACCCTGACTCATGCCTAAGGCAACGTGTCCGTCATCACCAAAGTTGCCTCGGTTCGGGATCTTGGGTACGAGAGGGGAAGGTCCTGAAATGAGCACCCCCGCTCGCCCGATCAAAGGATCGGCCTCTACTAACATGATATGTTGTTTTGAAAACACATGTGTTGTAACACCCTCAAAATAAACCCATAATAGCCATAACATTAACATGCATTTATAAAAGAAAACGAATCATTTGAGTTAGTCATCAGAGTATTCTTATTGACAGACATTACTTGTAACATCCTGCAACATCAAAATAAATGCCCTAAGGGCTTACATCTTTCCAAGCTAACACTTGGACACAAAAAAGATGAGTACTAACTCATTTACAAGTTAAGCCCTAGGCTTGAATGTTTACATGAAATCCCAAAAATAACAAAATAAAACATATAACTAAAGACAAGTCTTCAAAATCCCAAACATCAAATCCTTCCAGGCTAAGTCCGTGGAGGTAGCTTATCACCTGAACCTGAAAATGATGTTCCCATAAAGGGTGAGCCACAGCCCAGTAGAAAAATACTAAACCAAATATAAGCATTGAATAAAGCTATAGCATTCAATAGATGGTTAATCAAGATAATCAATTTTATTATTAAACAGTCTCATGACACTAATGTCTAAGACACATTTCACTTTCCATTATTATCAACATGGCTCAGAACCTGGCCAAACTTACAACAGTGAATTATATATCATAATCACATTACTTCCAATATCAACAAAACAAATGAGACTCATGCTCATATCAAAACACTTCATACTTCCCATTTGATACACATTTTAGTGCTGTATCAATAATCATGTAAAAACACTTCAATATAATAAGCACACATAAAAATGGTGCTAATGGAGTCCATCCCCTATCTCCTCCCAAACAAAAATCCGGTTTAGAGGTCCATCCCCTATCTTCCCCTAAACCGTGGAGTACATCCCCTATCTCCTCCCACACAATATGCAAATGCAATGCTCAACCAATACACGTATTTTCAGTATTAATTCAATAGTCAAAATTAATGACTTAACCAATGTGATTAGTTTCAGTTATTCCTAATCCACATGCAATGTCTACAACAATCACGACTATCCTCCACCGATAGCCCAAAACAGTTATTTCTAGACTGGAAATAAATATATCAACAATTTAATAGGTGAGTGATTTAAATCATCCAACTACACCATTTAATCTATGAATTCATCAATTTCATGAATTTAACCAAATTCCCCAATTCCCTTAAATTAATTTTACAAATTAATTAATTAATACAACTAGGGTTTTTCCCAAAATTATCTAAGTGACCTCAACATCTTAAAATACCAAAACTTAGAACAAAGCTTATAGAATAGAGTAGGAAATCCCTACCTTGAAGATCACAACTAAAATAGAGAAGATGGAGATGATGACCCAAAATCCAAAGTGCTCCAAATCCTCTCTTTTTCAGATTAAAAGAAAGATCTCGTGAAGCTCTACCTTTCTTCCAAAGGAACTAGGGTAGAAGACCACAAGGAATAGATCAAATCTTAGAGAGAAGGTGAGAGTAGAGAGAGAAACTCTCAAATGGCGGTTTTTAAAGGTTAAGAAAGAAAAGGTAGGTCAAAAAGTGATCCAAAAAGTGAAATCACGGACTGATATAATCGACTCTACGCTCGAGCGTAGAAAGCCCCGCTCGAGCGTAAGACACAGAATCATGCTCGAGCGTGAAGAAAGCCGCTCGAGCGTCGATTGCACCCTTCCAGAAGTTTTGCAGGCGCTGGCACCCGCTCGAGCGTCAAACTCCCCGCTCGAGCGGAGGAGCAAAAACAAGGGATCACGCTCGAGCGTAAAAACTACCGTTCGAGCTGAAGAACTGCAGAGCAAAATACTGGGAGATGAAAAATCACGCTCGAGCGTCAAAATTCCTGCTCGAGCGGAGAAGCAACAACGAAGGGACCGCTCGAGCGTTAAAACTTACGCTCGAGCGTGAAGACCAAAATCTGGGCATCACCTATTGGCATCTAAAATCAACCAACCTGTAACAGACCCGCCCAACACAACCTATAATTCAAATACTAAGAGATTAAAGGACAACAACAACCAATAAGTAATGACAGGATCCACGGAACCTAAGTCCGGATACAATAATTTAAAGAGAAAAGACCGAGGTCGCTATAACCTCCCCTCCTTAAAAGAATTTCGTCCCCGAAATTAAGCACAAAGTTTCAAAAACAAGTTTTTCTCAAATTCCAACAATATGATAACTCACTAATAAACAACTTGACCCAACACCGGCCATTCCATCTCTTAACAAAGAGGCATGCCACAATATGCAAAACAATCATATATCTCAACCTGCATTAACACTATGCAATTTTCTTTCAATTTCAACAATTTTCAATATATTCAATATATACAATGTTCCATTAAACTTCCATTTCGAGGCAAGTTCCAAAATATTTCCATTAACCAAAACATTCTAAATGTTGTACAGCTTAAGACATATATAAAAAGCTTTAAAGTTCGACAATATTACAAATCAATAAACATGTCCGGATATTTCTCGCGGACTTCCAACTCACGTTCCCATGTGGCTTCCTCCACCCCGTGATGTTTCCACAAAACTTTCACCAAAGGAATGGTCTTGCCTCGCAAGACTTGATCCCGCTTATCCAAGACCCTAACCGGTCTCTCTTCATACGAGACATCCTCATCAACTACTAAATCGGTCCAATCCAATACATGTGATGGATCCGGCTCATACTTCCGAAGCATACTCACATGAAACACGTCATGTACTCCGGACAACTGCGGCGGCAAAGCTAAACGATAAGCAGTCTCGCCAATCCTCTCAAGGATCTCAAAAGGACCAATGAATCGAGGGGACAACTTCCCGCTCTTCCCAAACCTCATCAATCCCCGTCTTGGTGATATCTTCAAAAAGACGTGATCACTCACCTCAAACACCAAAGGTCTTCTCCTACGGTCGGCGTAAGATTTCTGACGACTCTGGGCTGTAACAAGCCTCTTACGGATAAGCTCAACCATCTCCGTTGTTTCCCTCACTAACTCCGGACCCAACAGAGGTGCATCACCCACCTCGGCCCAACAAACAGGAGACCTACACGGTCGGCCGTATAAGGCCTCAAACGGTGCCATACCGATACTAGATTGGAAGCTGTTGTTGTAGGCAAACTCCACTAATGGCAAGTGCCTCTCCCATGACCCGCTAAAGTCAAGAACACAACCCCGAAGCATATCTTCAAGGATCTGAATAGTACGCTCGGACTGCCCATCAGTCTGAGGATGATAAGCTGTGCTAAAGGTCAACTTAGTACCTAAGGCGCTCTGCAAGCTCTGCCATAATCTGGCAGTAAAACGAGGATCTCTATCCGAGACGATCGTCACTGGAACCCCGTGCAATCTCACTATGTCCCGAATATACAAGTCGGCAAGATGATCTACCGTATCTCTCACGCGCATAGGAATAAAATGCGCCGACTTAGTTAACCGGTCTACAACCACCCAAATAGCATCACTACCCCGCTGAGTCCTCGGAAGACCCACAACGAAGTCCATAGTGACGTGTTCCCACTTCCACTCAGCAATAGGCAAGGGTTGCAACAAACCCGCTGGCCTCTGATGTTCAGCCTTCACTTGCTGACAAGTAAGGCACTTAGATACGAAAGCTGCCACATCCCTCTTCATACCCCGCCACCAGAACTGGCGACCCAAATCCCGATACATCTTAGTGCCTCCCGGATGCACCGCAAGGCGTGAATGATGAAAATCTCGGAGTACCTCTTCTCGACAAGACTCCGGCACAAACGGACGGTCTCGGTATCTCACACTCAGATCGGGATACACCGTCAAACCCTTCTCAACCTTCCCACCGGAAATCTTCTCACGGAGAGATTCTACCTCAAGGTCACTTCTCTGAGCCTCTAACACTCGAGTCACAAGTGTAGGCTGTGCAACAATAGAAAACAAGGCCGCAGCCTCAACGGACTCGCCCAGAAGTAAAGCAAACTCTCCAAGTGCACTCAACATCTTCCATTCTCGGATGGCTATACTAGCTATGACACCAACAGGTTTTCTGCTAAGGGCATCGGCCACCACATTGGCCTTTCCCGGATGATAATGCAATTCAAAATCATAATCCTCTATGAACTCCATCCACCTCCTCTGCCTCAAGTTCAAGTCTTTCTGTGTAAACAAATATTTCAGACTCTTATGATCCGAGAATACCTCAAATCTCTCACCATAAAGATAATGCCTCCAAATCTTCAAGGCAAATATCACAGCTGCTAACTCTAGATCATGCGTAGGGTAATTCTGCTCGTGAATTTTCAACTGACGTGAACCATAGGCAACTACTTTCCCTTCTTGCATTAATACACAACCCAGACCCTCTCGTGAGGCGTCACAATAGACTGCATAACCCAACCCTCTCTCTGGAATAATCAATACTGGAGCGGTAGTCAGTCTAACTTTCAACTCCTGAAACGACTTTTCACAAGTCTCACTCCATACAAATTTAACTCCCTTCCGAGTCAGTCTAGTCAACGGTGATGCTAACCTGGAGAAGTCTTTCACAAACCGACGGTAATACCCAGCTAACCCCAGGAAACTGCGGATCTCAAACACACTCTTAGGCTGTGCCCAATCTTGCACTGCCTCTACCTTGGATGTATCAACAGACACTCCTTCACCGGATACCACATGGCCTAAGAATTTGACTTCTCTCAGCCAGAACTCACACTTCCCAAACTTGGCATACAGCCTATGGGCTCTAAGTAACTCAAGCACCACCCTCAAGTGTGCCTCGTGCTCCTCCTCAGAAGGCGAATAGATAAGGATGTCGTCCACAAAAACGACTACAAACTGATCCAAGAATTCCCGGAAGATCCGGTTCATCAAGTCCATAAAGACTGCCGGTGCATTGGTGAGCCCGAATGGCATTACCAAAAACTCATAATGGCCATACCGCGTACGGAATGCCGTCTTCGGAATATCCTCTTCCCTGACCCTCAACTGGTGGTAACCCGATCTCAAGTCTATCTTTGAGAAACAACGGGAACCCTTCAACTGGTCAAACAGGTCATCGATACGAGGCATAGGGTACTTATTCTTAACCGTAGCCCGATTCAATTTCCGATAATCTATGCAAAGTCTCAAAGCACCACCTTTCTTTTTAACAAAGAGGGCCGGTGCTCCCCACGGCGAAACACTAGGGCGTATAAAACCCTTGTCTAGTAACTCCTGGAGTTGGATCTTCAACTCAACCAACTCGGCTGGGGCAAAACGATAAGGTGCCATGGAAATCGGTGCCGTGTCGGGCACTAGGTCAATAGAGAACTCAATCTCCCGATGCGGTGGCAAACCTACAAGATCTTCGGGAAAGACATCCGAGTACTCACAAACCACCATTGGCAACACAATCTGAGTCTCATTATCCTCACTAATCAAAAGGTTAGCAAGTAGCCCACTAAGCTCACTCCTTCCTCGCCGAACATACCCCGGTGGCAACACATCACCAACCCGGTCCCCCAGAAAATGAAAATACTCTCCGCTCACGGTACAACAAGTGACCCTCTGGCGGTAGCAATCAATAACTGCCCGGTATGACGATAACCAGTCCATACCCAAAATAACATCGAAACCTCTCATAGGCATAACTACAAAGGAAAATGGGATTCTATGGTAATCAACCTCTATATCACAACCCCTAACACCGTGTTTCAAAATCAATTCACCCCCAAGAGGCGACACTACACAAATAGGAGATGCCAACTGTGCTAACTCCAACTCCAAAACAGATGCAAATGCAGCAGACACAAAGGAATGAGATGCACCCGTATCAATCAAAACATTAGCAACCGAGTTGCAAAACAAGAAAGTACCTCTCACAACAGATGGAGCCGGTACAAGATCCTGCGCGGTAACAGCATACACGCGCCCAGATGACCTCTGATCAACCTGCTCACCCCTAGGAGCATAAGATTGCTGCACCGACTGAGATGATGAAGCCCCCTGATTAGCCCTCGAGGCCTGGCCCGACTGAGCTGGCTGCTGACCCTGAATCTGCCTCAAACCAGATGCACCAGGTGTGCCACCCAACTGGGGGCAATACCTCTTCATATGCCCTGGCTGACCACACTGATAACACGAGAGTGGCTGACCTCTACCCTGACTCTGGCTCTGAGATCGAGCCGAAGAAGATGCTGCTCTCTGAACTCCTCCCCTCTGAGGACAAACTGGAGACTTGTGGCCCAACTGGCCACACTTGAAACAGGTAATGTCTCCCTGACTGCCTTTCCCCGAACTAGCACTCGGTACAGGAAAAGTCGATCTCGAAAAGCTACCATGAGACTGCTGGGGATTAAAACCCTTCTGTCTCCTACCATCACTCTGACTATCCTGACTCCTCTTGGAGCCCTTCTGCCCTTCCTCCTCCTCTTGCATCATGATCTCCATATGGGCTGCAGCATCAACCATACGCCCATAATCCCGAATCATAGTTCCCCCAACTCTCAGCTTGAGGCCACGCCTCAACTTCTTCTCAAACTCAATACAGCGGCGTTCCTCAGACGCCACTAACTCAGGTGCAAACCTGGACAAGCTAGTAAATGCAGCCTCAAACTCGGCCACAGAAGAACTCGACTGCTTAAGCTGACAAAACTGGTCTCGCAGCTTCTCCCTAACTTCCGGAGATAAAAACTTCTCCTGGAAAGCATTCACAAAAGCCTCCCACGTACCTCCTATACGCCCCTTAGTAAACTTCCACCACTGACCCGCATCCCCCTTCAACTGGAAAGATGCCAAGGTCACTTTCAACCCCTCGTCTTCGATGCCCAGCATCTCAAACGTCTTCGTTGTCTGTTCGAGCCATTCATCTGCCTTAAGCGGCTCTTTAGGATCACCCACAAATTCATCCGGATTAGACCGGAAGAACTCCCTCTTCAGAAAGGAAGGTCCTGCATCCGCAATAACAGCTTGAGCTTGATTCTCAGCTCTGAGAATGCCTACTGACTCCCTGAATGCCCCCGCTATCTCTCGAGCTAAAGCGCCCAAAGCCTGCTGGCCTACTGGCTCGGCCACATTGGCCTGGCCAATTCCCTCCTGAACTATCGGAATCTCCTCTGGCACAGGCACCTCCTGCCTACCCGGCCTACCACGCCTACCGCGTCCTCGTCCTCGTCCTCGTCCTGACATCCTAATAAAGGAAACAAAGACATTAGCACATTAATAAATGTGCCGAAGCTAAACACTCGCGTCCTAATACAATGGACAACAATAATTCATTCCACGTAAGCACATAATCACATAAGCACCTACGAATTTCATTCCCGGATAATGATAGTCCCAATGTGTTACTATAGTTCCGGTTGGAAGCAGCAGTGATCAAGTGCCTTTGCAACAAGACTACTAGAACTCAAGGGTCCAATCAACATCCTAGAAACTACATTCCATACCCACATAATCACATAAACATGTTATCACATAAGCATATAACGTTACACTAAGTCTCTATCAAACGAGACGAACCCATTGTGATACTAATCACTTCCCACGTACCCAAAGTATTCAAACCCGGTACGCTCTGATACCAAGTTGTAACACCCTCAAAATAAACCCATAATAGCC
The DNA here is from genome assembly GCF_055761805.1 of Camellia sinensis. Lineage (NCBI taxonomy): Eukaryota > Viridiplantae > Streptophyta > Magnoliopsida > Ericales > Theaceae > Camellia > Camellia sinensis. The sequence goes on from NC_138965.1 coordinate 95,069,297, forward strand.
ATAACATTAACATGCATTTATAAAAGAAAACGAATCATTTGAGTTAGTCATCAGAGTATTCTTATTGACAGACATTACTTGTAACATCCTGCAACATCAAAATAAATGCCCTAAGGGCTTACATCTTTCCAAGCTAACACTTGGACACAAAAAAGATGAGTACTAACTCATTTACAAGTTAAGCCCTAGGCTTGAATGTTTACATGAAATCCCAAAAATAACAAAATAAAACATATAACTAAAGACAAGTCTTCAAAATCCCAAACATCAAATCCTTCCAGGCTAAGTCCGTGGAGGTAGCTTATCACCTGAACCTGAAAATGATGTTCCCATAAAGGGTGAGCCACAGCCCAGTAGAAAAATACTAAACCAAATATAAGCATTGAATAAAGCTATAGCATTCAATAGATGGTTAATCAAGATAATCAATTTTATTATTAAACAGTCTCATGACACTAATGTCTAAGACACATTTCACTTTCCATTATTATCAACATGGCTCAGAACCTGGCCAAACTTACAACAGTGAATTATATATCATAATCACATTACTTCCAATATCAACAAAACAAATGAGACTCATGCTCATATCAAAACACTTCATACTTCCCATTTGATACACATTTTAGTGCTGTATCAATAATCATGTAAAAACACTTCAATATAATAAGCACACATAAAAATGGTGCTAATGGAGTCCATCCCCTATCTCCTCCCAAACAAAAATCCGGTTTAGAGGTCCATCCCCTATCTTCCCCTAAACCGTGGAGTACATCCCCTATCTCCTCCCACACAATATGCAAATGCAATGCTCAACCAATACACGTATTTTCAGTATTAATTCAATAGTCAAAATTAATGACTTAACCAATGTGATTAGTTTCAGTTATTCCTAATCCACATGCAATGTCTACAACAATCACGACTATCCTCCACCGATAGCCCAAAACAGTTATTTCTAGACTGGAAATAAATATATCAACAATTTAATAGGTGAGTGATTTAAATCATCCAACTACACCATTTAATCTATGAATTCATCAATTTCATGAATTTAACCAAATTCCCCAATTCCCTTAAATTAATTTTACAAATTAATTAATTAATACAACTAGGGTTTTTCCCAAAATTATCTAAGTGACCTCAACATCTTAAAATACCAAAACTTAGAACACAGCTTATAGAATAGAGTAGGAAATCCCTACCTTGAAGATCACAACTAAAATAGAGAAGATGGAGATGATGACCCAAAATCCAAAGTGCTCCAAATCCTCTCTTTTTCAGATTAAAAGAAAGATCTCGTGAAGCTCTACCTTTCTTCCAAAGGAACTAGGGTAGAAGACCACAAGGAATAGATCAAATCTTAGAGAGAAGGTGAGAGTAGAGAGAGAAACTCTCAAATGGCGGTTTTTAAAGGTTAAGAAAGAAAAGGTAGGTCAAAAAGTGATCCAAAAAGTGAAATCACGGACTGATATAATCGACTCTACGCTCGAGCGTAGAAAGCCCCGCTCGAGCGTAAGACACAGAATCATGCTCGAGCGTGAAGAAAGCCGCTCGAGCGTCGATTGCACCCTTCCAGAAGTTTTGCAGGCGCTGGCACCCGCTCGAGCGTCAAACTCCCCGCTCGAGCGGAGAAGCAAAAACAAGGGATCACGCTCGAGCGTAAAAACTACCGTTCGAGCTGAAGAACTGCAGAGCAAAATACTGGGAGATGAAAAATCACGCTCGAGCGTCAAAATTCCTGCTCGAGCGGAGAAGCAACAACGAAGGGACCGCTCGAGCGTTAAAACTTACGCTCGAGCGTGAAGACCAAAATCTGGGCATCACCTATTGGCATCTAAAATCAACCAACCTGTAACAGACCCGCCCAACACAACCTATAATTCAAATACTAAGAGATTAAAGGACAACAACAACCAATAAGTAATGACAGGATCCACGGAACCTAAGTCCGGATACAATAATTTAAAGAGAAAAGACCGAGGTCGCTATATGTGTTATTATTCCAGTTATTTAGCTAACTTACTACGTAATGCGCACAACATACAAGTATAGACAAAATCACTCAATTTGGAACAAAACATCTCATGCTTGTTTTTCGAAAATGGTTTGGAATGGCTTCTCGCAAGTAGGCTAAAGCGTGAATTTGCCACCAAACAAGGTGGGCTTAAAACATGATGATTTGCCACTTCAAGTGGGCTTAAAACTCACATTTCGGTGAATTGTTCCAATTCAAGTAATGAAGCCTTCATCCACAGGCATTCATGCAGTTATAGCAGTTAAGCAAATAGCCTCATGGCAAGCATGCTAACATGGCAACATACACATCTCATGTAGTATGCTAAAGCATAAACATTTACAGTGTACTCTGAGCCAAAAAAAGAAAACTAGTTAGAAATCAATGCATGATCCTAGTTATGTTAAGATGCCTAATGCAAAACATGCAAAATGCAACTAAATAGGCTCGATTATTCTAAGATGGCATATGAATGCAACAATTGATAACATGCTGTTAAACACGTATTCAAGAAAGTGTATTGAAATACGATACAGTTTGTATGATGCGCCGAGCCCGGTGCATGCAAAACAAATGAATGATGCACGCATGCAAGCATAAGGTATGCAAATCAAACTATGCTTTAAACTAACCATCAAAAGCTGATAAGTAAAAGGGAGAAAGAAGTGGGGGCTGGAAGACATGTATACACGCACGCACACTTATTACAACATTTGCCCTCTCGACGGAGGGTCCGAATAAATAAGAGCTAAGCTAAGCTACTTATTATAGATCAATTAATTAATTATGCTAAGCTAATTAATTACAAACCAAATTGAAACTAGCTATGCTAAGCTAATTAGAATATTACAATAATGAATTAAATTAGCTAAATACATTAACTAATTAATTACAAAAACGACAAACTAACTAGCTAAATAAAGCAGTTAAAATGGCCTCGAGGGGAGGGAGATATGCATGCTCGGTTTACTTCACCCGGAAATGCATCGCCTTGCCATAAGTTGTCTCTGTTTGCACTCGCGGTGACCTCGGAGCATCGAATACACTTTTAGGTTGCATCTGCCTCAAAATAGGAGAATTTTGGAAAAATTTGCTGCAAGTGGCCGGCCGGCCACTTCAACTGGTCGGCACGCTACTACAACTGGCCGACAGGCCACTACAACTGCCCGGCAGGCTAGTGCAAATGGCCGGCCAGCCACTTCCTTTTCCAGAACCTCAATTTTGCTGCAACAAAGATCAACAAAGGTACAGCAATGCATTTACAAGGAAATGTGTGTACAACCACTCTCCTTATCATTTCTCAAGCTCAAAAGAGCGTAGTACTCGACTCTCAAACCATCAATCACGCATCTCAATGCATGATGGCCAAAGAGCCAAGCTCGCACAATGTTAGTGAATGCACAAACAACACATAAGAGCCTCTGTCTCTATCATGCATGATCAAGAGGTTTGGCGACCAAGAAACGCAACACGTTTCATCACTTTGAGTATGAAACGTGCCACATTCCTTGTGTTTGGATTAACATCCAATCCAAACACAATGCGATGCATACAACTTGCCTATCTATCAATGCTAAAGTGGCATGCACAAGATTCTATCATGCAAGCAATGCATGCAAGACATGTTTAGGAGCTAAGGCATCAAAGCTAATGAAGTACATTACACATGAGGCATGCACTACAATGCTCAAGTGATCAAACCACATATGGACAGATCTAAGATGCTCCAAAACAATGGCCAATACACACTAAGATTTAGGCACAAAAAGCAAGGAACGCATGCTCATTCGTTTGCTCGCAAGCAAGGCACAAAGCTTAATTTTCAAACACATTGAAAGAGTGACATATATGAGAGCATGACAGAGGTACAAGCACTGAAATCATATGCCAAATGATGACATATCATGCAAACAACACAGGTATAGCATGTTAGGGTCCTTAAGCATTAAAGCTAGTGAAGTACACAACACTAGGGCTATACAATACAATGCTCAATGGACTAAACCAGCCCTAGACAGACCTCATGCATGCCAAGACAATGGCCAAAATGCTCTGAAATGATAGCATGAAAGGCAAGCAAATGATGTTCATGCATTGACTCATCAACAAGGCATAAGGGCACAACTCTTAAACACAATTAAAGAGTGATAAACATGAGAGTTTAACAAGGCTATATGCTCTAAAATTATGTGTTTAATGATGCCATATCACATAAACATCACAAACAAGGCATGTTAGGAGGCCTAAGGCACAAGGCTAATAAGGGGCACTACACAAGAGGCATACAATACATGGCACAAATGATTAAACCAGCCATGGACAGAGCTCAATTAGGCCCAAACAAAGACCAAAACATGTTGAGATAGCAGCCCAAAAGCCTAGGCAAGCATGCATACGTATTGGCTCATAAACGAGGCATAGGGCACAACTCACAAGAGCTATTAAAGAGTGGAATATGTGAGAGTGTGACTATGCTATACACACTGAAATCATGTGAGAAATGAGGCTAAGGCATGCAATCACAAGTAAGGCATGCAGGAGGCTTTTTTAAACTCAAAGCTAGTGAAAGCCACTTAAACTACAACCATGCACAACAAGTCTCACATGGCCAAGACCACCCAAAATAGAGCTAAGGCATGCTAAAATAATGGTAAAAGCATGCTAAGATAGAGCTAATACAAGCTAGGATTAGAAGTATGAAGCATGATGCATACTAGGCCAACAAAGAAGATTATACTACATGTGCAAGAACCAAGCAAGAGGTGACTCCACCAACCAAAATCAGAGTTAAGGCATGTCAAAATAACACCAAAAACATGTTGGAGATGAGCCAATACATGCTAGAATAATGGACCAAAGCATTAAGCATACAAGGCTAATTTGCAAGAATTACGCTACAAGTGTAAGAAGCAAGCAACCAATGACCAAACCAACCAAAAATAGATCTAAGGCAAGTCCAACAAGTCTCAAAAACAAGCTTGAGCTAAGTCACAAAAGAGTAAAAGAGCATGCTCAAGTATGAGGCCAACAATGCATACAAGCAAGACAGAAAGGGAAGGGGATCACCCCCTCCTATTTTGGACCACAAGAGCAACTTTTTACCACTGAAATTCCTCTGAGTTTTAGTGGTAGAAAAGCCATGCAAGGGAATAATCAAAAGCTTAGAGAGAATGGCTCAAAAGCTTAGCAAATAAGGCATATAAGGGGGTGAAACACCCCCAATTCCCACAAAGCCTTAAACAACCATCTTAAACACTTAAAAACAGAGTTTTTTGTATTTGAAAACTAGGCCAAAATAAGCATGCAAAGGTGGCTTACACTAGTATACAACAAGCAAGCTTAAGAGGAGAAGAAGTTTACCCTTGTAGCACAGCAAGAAGACAGCAACTTCAGCAACAATTTTGGACCAAAACCAATGCTAAGACCTCAAAACAAGCTCCAAGGTACCTCAGCTCCAAAGTTATGGTGTTTGACTAGGTGTTTGTGTGCAAAAGTGTGAAGAAATAACACTTCTAAGCACAAAATATAGAGAGAGGGTGAGAACTCTAGAGAGAAGGAGATATTTTTGCTCTGGAAAATGCTGAACCCCTCTCAAGGGGGAGGAAGCTCCCCTTATATAGGCCAAGCAAGCTAAAAGGCTTGCTCAATCCGATGAATTCAGTGAGCCACAACTGGCTCAAAAGATCTACAACTATCTAAAAAGAAGAAAAAGTGGCCGCCAGCCAATTAAGTGGCCGGCTGGCCACTTCCTCTAGCCGACCGGCCACTTAAAGTGGCCTACAAGGGAGAAAAGTGGCCGGCAAGTGCCACAAGTGGCCGGCAAGGCCCTCCTTTCCCCAAGGCAAGAGGCAACAAGGGTTGGCACCAAAAACAAGGCCAAAAAATAAAGTGTTAAGAGGCTCAAAGACAAGGCACTCAGTCGAGACCTTCGGGTGCTCGAAGGTCTTGCACAAATGATGACGTCTGAGTCTTGAGGTTGGTAAAAAATTGGGTGTCTACAGTTGCCCCTCTTTGACAGAACTCGGAAGTCATGAAATGACGAGAGTAAATGTCAAAGCCCAGAGACAACCCATTTTTGACATGGCCTAAGACTTAGACAAACAGGCAAGGTAACAAAATAGGTGTGCCTGCAGGTAGGGGCAAAATGCAAATGACATGCACAATGCAGAACATAACTTATGATTATGCAAAGAGGGCTGTAAAGAAACATCTAGATGCAAATGTTATGCAAAGAAATGCTACAGCAAACTTGTACATAAGAAAGTAAACACGCCACGCGCGGGAATTACAGACCAAACTACACTTCATGCAGAAAAGATGTAAGAAAATTAACCAATCTTCACAGCGCCTCACATGGGGAAGGTTCAAAGCGATTGGCGGGAACACCCAAAGTCTTAAACGAGACATCTCCTAGCGTATCAAATGCGAAAGGAGAGGGCGCAAGAAAGCTCAGTCATCCAAACGCGTGTCAAACGCAAGAGGAAAAAGGCATCCAGACGCGTGTCAAATGCGAAAGGAGAAAGGTACGTCCAAACGCATGTCAAACGCGAGTGGAGAAAGGTACGTCCAAACGCGCATCAAACGCGAGTGGAGAAAGGTATGTCCAAACACATGTCAAATACGAAAGGAGAAGAGTAACCGAACGCGTGTCAAACGCGAACATGTGTGATAGATAGCAGTCAAACTAAACCAGAACTTCTCTGAATGAACCATACATACAATATCGTCTGGTTTTACCAACTTCAAGTGAACCGTATATACAATATCGTGCCTGCACAAAAAGGAAAGTTTGACAGGTACAATATAATAGAAACACATGTTTCACATTACATCAAGATATAATCTCCATAAACACGTGCATATGCAATGTGCAAGTGAAACGGTGCATAACAATGCAAGTGAAACGGTGCATAACAATGCAAATGGAAAGTGCATAACAATGCAAGTAGAAGTAGTGCATAACAATACGAGTGAAGCTGTGTATAACAACACAAGGGAGACATGCATAACAATGCAAGTGAATCGGTGCATAACAATGCAATGAACGGTGCATAATAATGCAACGAACGATGCATAACAATGCAAGTAGAAGCGGTGCATAACAATGTGAGCGAAGCGGTGCATAACAATGCAATGGAAACGTGCATAACTAATCCGTGCACAACAATCAATGCATATTCAATGCAATATGCTCAATGAAGAAATGCACATCTTAACAAGACCGACTCAGTCATGACCTCCGATTTACCTCTCGGAGGGGTTATAGTGTACTCTAAAAGGATACACCTCGTGTGTGCCAACTAACGATAAGCTACGCATTGTAGACATGAGTTGAAACTTCCACAGAAACATTTTGAGCTAAAAAAGTGGGCTCTTCTTGCACTTTCTTGGGAACCAGGGTCTCAAAACAGTCTGAAAACACTCAGAGAGAACACTGGACACCTGCCAGCCACTTTTCAACCTTGCCGGCCATTTTTCTCAACTGTCGGCCACTTTAGTGGACGGCCGACCACAAAAATTGGCCGATCGGCCAGTTTAGGAAAAATCGGGGCAGTTTGGTCTTTCAACGCACGGGTCTTTAAAAACACAACACCAAATCACTTTTGTACACACGTCCATTGCCGAAAAACCTTTCTCCTTGCTCTTAGGCACTTTTTCTCTCTCAGATCCACACTTTATACATATAGTCCAACACCCTCGCGAAGTTGATTCGCAAAAAACTTTCGATTCTCTTCGTTTTGAACCGAACAAAAGTTTTTTTCGGAGCCTTTTTCTCAATTTTCACCATTCGAGGTATATTTCTCTCAACTTTGACTTGAGTTTGGCGCCCTTTTCCCGGGCTTTGACTTTTTGACTTTTTCTTTTCCCGCGAGTTGACTTTTGGTTGACTTTTTGCATTTTGCTTATTTTTGCCCATTTTTGCCTATCTTTCACCCTCTTTGTAGATAGCAGATGATGCGCCCCACGAAGGGGGTCCTCCGGGGATGGAGGGAGAGCCAGAGCATGTCCCGTTGCTGCCCCGAGTTTGACCATTTGATCCAGCGGCCTACCACCCTGAGGTACACGTGTCACCGCCGAGCACGGTGCATCACTTTACTGAATTTGTGCGGCGTGCGCCCGCAGATCTCTTGCTACGGGAGCCAGAGTCTCACATGTCTCACTACGTTCCCGAGGTACATACTGCACTCTCGCATTTTCTGCGATGCACTTTACATTTCTTGCACAATTCATGCTTTTACTCTGTATTTCGTCTGTTTATTCTGAACACATTTACATACACAACACTTCTGCTCATTCTGACCACAGCTCACACACTGCATCTCTGCTCATTCTGAACACAGCTCACACACTGCATCTCTGCTCATTCTAAACACAACTCACATGCTACATTTTTGTTCATTCTGAATACAACTCACATGCTGCATTTCTGCTCATTCTGAACATAACTCACATGTTGCATATCTGCTCATTCTGAACACAACTCATATGTTGCATTTCTGCTCATTCTGAACACAACTCACATGCTGCATTTCTGCTCATTCTGAACATTTTCATACTATACTTCTGCTCATTCTGAACATTTGTACATACCGTATTTCTGCTCATCCATGCAGGTTGACTCCCGCTTCACCCGCGGGTACGGGGCCACCACGGCGAGGGAGTGGTACCTGGAGCTCCCTGGTGGTGTCCAGCAAATCATAGACGAGGCAGGGTTCGGCCTGTTCTGTACGGGACTCTCGCATCTCTTTGGGCGTAGGACCGTCTTGGGTGCATTAGTAGAGAGATGGTAGGACACCACCAACTCCTTCCATTTCTCTACCATGGGGGATATGACTATGACCCCGTTCGACTTTGCGATGTTGACAGGCCTTGAGGTGGGAGGCCAGCCGATCCCATATGACGCCGATATGAGTGAGTGGGAGGCAGTTTGGACCTACTTATTGGGAGTACATCCGCCCATTTATCGCGCATTAGGCTCTGTCTGGTATACTTGGTTTGTCGACCACTTCAGAGAAAGAGAGCCCACGACGATTGCAGAGACGGAGCAGTACGCTCGTGGTTTTCTCATGTTCCTTTTTGGCACGACTCTGTTCACCAACAGGTCGAACACTGTGGGGCTGTATTTACTGAGCGCCTTAGTGGACCTGTCCCAGGTGCGGCACTACGATTGGGGAGGCGCCGTCCTCGCCACTCTTTATTGCTATATGAGCTCGGTCTCCCGCAGGAGCGGGAACAGAGTAGGCGGCTACTGGAGAGCCTGGGAGGTATGCTTTAATTTTCAGCTTTACATTCCTGATGTGCTTTCTGCTTTGCACTTTCTGCACACACTGCACACTGCACACACAGTCTCATTTCTGTTATGCACTTGTAATTTCTGCACACTGCATCATACTCTACTTTCTGGATTATCTGTATGTTGTATTTTCATTGCCACCCTTCTGTTTTTCATAGCTGTGGGTATACGCTTACTTCCCATTGCTTGCACCTAAGCTAGAGGTTGAGACACCTTCGGATGTACCTTACTCATGTCGCTACAACGACCGGTGCCAACCGAGGGCCCGAGAGACTCTTCCCTATCTGCGCCAGTTTTTTGACACAGTGAGACTAGCTGAGGTAATTCAAAACTCACAGTTTTCTCTTCGCTTTTAGCGTTACTTCATTTTGTATATCTATTGGCAACTAATCCACTTGTTGTCTGCAGATTACATGGTAGCCCTGGGAGGTGATGCCAGAGTTCGCCTGATTCCATTTCGCTGGAGCCTGGGGCGCCTGCCGATTCCAGATCTTGTTCGAGGGATCGGTGGGCTGAGCTTGGTTTCTTGGACAGTGCTTCAGGCGCCAAACATTGGGCTTAGAGTTTCAGTCGATCCCTTTGCCACCTTCACCATCCATGTGGAGCACATGGAGTATCTCCCCCCAAGAGCTCATTGATGTTATGCAGGGCATGGATACTGATCGATTCATTGAGGAGGGGGACTACACAGCCTACATCGAGGAATACCTCATGCCTCCGTTAGCAGGTGCTCGCGCTCCCACATGGAGGACAGTTGCTACTGCTTCGTCGAGCAGGGTTAGAGTGGCGGGTACCCCCTCGACGAGTAGGTCTCGAGCACAGAGATGCAGAGCTAAGGAGATGCCCACCACCAGACAAAGTGCCGGGTGGCCAGACTTGCCTATATCACTGAGTTACTGGAGACGTTCTTGGGAGACTTGCCAGATCCCCATCGAGCCTGCACCGGCCGGTCATGCACTTGCTAAAGTTAGAGGTCGGACCCCGGTATGTACCAAACTTTACATTTTGCATATTTACTTCATTTCAATTATGCCTTGTAGAATACTAATCTCTTCAATGCGCTTGCAGGCACCGATTGAGTACACAGGACAGGCGCTTGACTTAGTAGCTTCATTGACAGAGATGACGCAGAGGAGCCTGGATCTACTCAACCTTTACAGGATCCTGGTAATCTTTCTTCAATTTGCATTTCATGCCCTGAAACTCTCCGCTAATGCATTAACATTTACACAGTTCCGTACTATGCTGATCTGATACTTTGCACTAAAACACTGCATTAATACATTGTTCCTATACACTGCTCACAACTTACACATACTGCAATCATTTACTGCTCATAGCACATCAACTCTTGCATCTAATATACTGCATCTGCCATATATCGCAATTAATACCTTCTAACAAACTCCTTCTTCTTTTCAGGTCCTTTTCGAGACATCAGCTCCATTAGGTGGCCCAGCAGGAGTGGCGGCAGGACCTTCAGTACCACCTCGAGCAGCACACAGCCGAGGGAGATGCCAGAGGCCTACCAGACATGGTGATAATGACGAGTCCATTGAGGATGAGGAGGCAACAAGTCCTCAGTCAGAGTCAGCTGATGAGGGCTCCGAGGACGAGAGTGGAGACGACTCTGGCTCAGACAGTGGTGCTGACACTGACGATGCTCCAGAGTCCTCTCAAGTGTGGAAGAGGGTGAAAAGGGCCTCTCAGTCTTGAGTTGGATGGCACCGATTCAGACACTCTTGCTTGTTGCTTTATTTCTCTTTTCACTTTAGTATTAGCAGATTGTACAACCTTAAGCAATTTTATTTTCTTTAAAATTTTGTACTTTTGTAAAGAGAAAACATGATGGAATGAAAACAACTTTTTTGTTCAAAAAGTGTTGCATTTGTATTCTAAGCATTCGCATCGCACCATTTTGCGCAAAAATGAGATTGATGGAAGTTGAACATTTGTTTATTACAAAGTCAGGTAGTGAATCGACACAACAAGCAAAACAAAACAACTTAAAGAATAACTCAATAAGCAAGACAATGATTCGATAAACAAATTACAACAACTCGATAAGCAAAGCTCAAAAACTCGATAAGAAAAACTTAACAACTTGATAAACAAAACTCAACAACTTGATAACAACTCAATAAACCAAGATTAACAACTCGAAAAACAAAGTGACAAACTTAAGGACAAGTCGCCAAAACCACAGCAGAACGCGTCCAGAGTGGAACAAAACACAGATTTTTTAGCACTCCCAGCACATGGACAAACTAAGACAAATCAGCTGGGGACAAACAATGGCTGCCGGCCACTTATAGCCATTGCTGGCCACTTTTTGCTCCTGTGAACCACATAAGTGGTCGGCTGGCCAGTTAAGGTGGTCGGTCGGCTACTTGAACTGGCCGGCCGGCCAATTTTTCTGGGAATCTCTAGATTTCTGCCATCTGTCCTCCACTCAATGCTCTATCTTCTATAAAGGTTCCAGCTTCATGGTTCCCTCATTTGAACTCCATTTCTCCCCTAATTGGAAGCATTTCTTGTCCAAAACCTCACGAATTGGATTGCAAACTTGGATGGCTCGAAAAAGTTGAACTTCCGAGGTTTCGAAATAAATGCACTATTCACGTTGAGCCGCACCCCGCTGCGTTTTCCGTTCCTCCATGCCGCGGCAAGGTGTTGAAATCCAGTAACTCATGTTTTTAGCTTTGGCAGACAAGAGATGTGTCCCACTTTCGAAGACTTCTAAGCTTTGATGGAGTCCGAGCGTGAGGAAGAGATCTTGCCCCAATTCCGTTTTGGCCACGTCCAAGCTCTAGGACGGATGTGTGGGCTTACTTCACATGATGCTCGGTCTTTGATTCGCGATGGGGAGTTGGACATCCCCAGCTTGATTCATCGATTTTCTGACGCCGGTGACCGCGGCGACCATCACTGGTAGGGTTTTCGGCGACACGCCCTCTGTCTGTGCATGTTGTCTCATTTCTTGCTTGCCCCAAGCTCCGGAGGGTCTAGCGTCCGTTTGATTGAGGCTGCCCAAGGTTTAAAAGAGGGTAAGAGTTGTATTGCCATGACGCTAACTGAGACACTGATGGGTTTGGATGCCTTCCATCGTCGGGAGATGGCTAGATTCGCGGGGAGCCCACTACTGCTGCAGGTAGTGTTTCCCTCCCTACTCACATGTGTATTCCTCACATCACTCAACCCTCAGGCTCGGTTTTTCTCTCAAAGCCCTTTTCTCACTTTTCTCTCCATGTACACCTCTCTATTCTTTAATCTCTCATTTTTCATCCTTCCCCAGATGTGGTTGATGGGCAAGTTGAGAGTGATGGACTCATGCCCAGCATATTCAGCTCGTGGCTATTTCTTCTGACAATGACTAGTTGACGCCCTAGATGAGGGATGGTGGTGCGAATGAATGTGTAGCCTATCTGCCGTCAACATTGCTTGGCACTGCCCCTGGCTTAATCTACCGGCGATGAGCTACAATATGTCTAGGCAATCGGGTATTCAGCTGATTAGCCTGACACACTGCGTCTTTTACTTCCCGTTCCGAATCCGGCGCCAATTTGGACATGATCAGACTTGCCCGGAAGAGGGAATAGAGTACCCTACTGCATTTCCAATCCAAGGCTCACATCTGGCTCGGTATGCCACAGTATGGAGGATGAGAGAGCTTCTGGCCCCCGCTCCCACTTTCAGTTGCACCCTCTCCGATGGGTGCATAGCTTGGCTCGATGAAGAAGCATAGGCTGGGCCTATTTTGGCATCAGAGGCTTCCACAAGCTCTGGAAGGGGACGCAGGAACACCTGACTATGCCCCGAATTTATTTGCTTTAATCAGTACTTTCAAGTTTTCTTTATGAATGTAATAAAAAGCAACTTCAATTTGTATTCAAGAGTAGGAGAACTCTGTACTGAAATCAATGTAATTTAAGGTTGTGGGTACTGAAAATTTTCCGTTTGGTCCAAAAATGATCTAAGTCATAAAAAGATTAATTTGAACAAAATCAACTTTTATTAAAACTTTTCAAAACCATTTTCGATATGGATCACAACTGGACACGCTCGAGATCTATCACTGAGATGTACAACCCCGGATCCAGCAATTGGAAAGTTGCCCCTAGTCTGAATAGCACTGCACTAGAGATCACAACCGAGCTCTTGAATGCAGAATAGACAGAGATGACCAACATGATCACATGGACAAAGTTGATTTGGAAATGTTTATGGCTGGACTTCGGAATGAAGTTGCGTACGTATCCCGAAAATGGGAATCAAGGCTTACGTAGTTCGGTTTAGGTTCACTTGTGTATTAACACTCTCCTTTTGCACTCTAACTTTTTCCAAGGCTGGCTGCCCCTTGTTGGGTTTTCAACCTTGCGAGCTCAGTTTTTATTATTTCAAATTTTTCATGCTCTAACTTTTGCCTAGGTCACCCTTTCGGGTTTTCAGCCTAGCGAGCCACTCAGGGATAGTATTTCTTCAACTTGTCCATGTTGATCAGCTGGGAGAACTCAAGGCCATCTAAATCCATCAAAACGACAGCTCCACCTGACCAGATAGACTTGATGATGTAAGGGCCAGTCCAATTGGGTCTGAACTTGCCCCTAGGGTCGTGGATGGGAGCTCGATTGTCTTTGAGCACTAGATCCCCCTCTTTCAAATTCCTAGACTTAACCTTCTTGTTGAAAGCCCTGGTAATTCTTTGTTGATAACCTTGGACGTGATACAGTGCTTTCAGCCTTCTCTCATCAAATAACATGAGTTCTTTGAATCTGCTCTGTTACCAATCTGCCTCAGCTATCTGGCACTCAACCATAACTCGTAATGACGGAACCTCAACTTCGATAGGCAGAACAGCCTCCATCCCATAAACCAAGGAATACAAAGTTGCCCCAGTAGAAGTTTGAATTGAAGTCCGATAGTCCCAAAGAGCAAATGACAGCTTATCTAGCCAGTCCCTGTAGGTTTCCACCATCTTCTGCAGAATGTGCTTGATGTTCTTGTTGGCAGCCTCAAAGCTCCGTTGGTTTGCGGCCGATATGTAGATGACTTATGAAAAGCCACGTTGTATTTCTCCAACAAGTCGATCACCTCCTTCTTGAAGTGGGAACCATTATCCGAAATAATCTCATTCGGGACCCCATAGCGATGGATGATGTTGTTTCTGATGAACTTAGCAACATGCGATAACTTCAACACCGCGTAAGATTGGGCCTCGACCCACTTCGAAAAGTAGTCTATCGTTACCAGAATATACTCATGCCTGTTGGACACCTTCGGAGTGACAGCCCCAATCACATCAATCCCCCAGACTGAAAACGGCCATGGAAAAGTCATGTTGTACAGCTTCGAAGGCGGAATGTTCATGTGGTTTGCATGGATCTGGCATTTGTGACATCGCCGAACAAAGCCAATACAATCATCCTCCATGGTTGACCAATAACAACCCTGTCTAAGTGTAGACGTCTCCAAACGCCCTGGGAGGATGACCCCCGTTCTGTTCGTTTTGGGCTCACTACAGTTCGGACTCTCAAATCGTCACGGTTCTTAATCTGAGCCAAAGAGTCCAAATCTGGCAAATCGTTTTGGAAAACAGATTTTTTAGGAAAGAAGTGCCAAACATGGACTGCTTTGCCAGATATAGAGTCGCCACCTAAATATTTTTTATGGGAGAATTTAGGAAACCCTAACTCGTTTGCCTAAGGCCACGTGTCTGTCATCACCAAAGTTGCCTCGGCTTGGGAACTTGGGTACGATTGGGGAAGGTCCGAAGATCGGCCGATCTGAAGATCGGCCTCTACTAACCATGATATCTTGTTTTGAAAACATTATGCATTCTTACACCGGTTATTAGCCTAGAATTACTATGTGATGCGTACAGCAAAACAAGTATAGATTAAATCGCTTAATTTGGAACAAAGCATTGCATATCTGTTTGTTTGGGAAATGGTTTGAAATTTGCTATTCGTAAGTAGGCTAAAACACGGATTTCAACGAGTTGTTCCAACTCAAACAATCCAACCTTCACCCACAGGCATTCAGGCAGTAATATCACACAAGCACATAGCCACATGGTAAGCATGTTGTCATGTTAACATTCACACTCATGCAAGATGCTAAAGCATAAATACTTATATCGTACTTCGTGCCAAAATAATGAACTAGTTAGTAATCATACATGATCCTAGTTCATGTTAAAGTGGCTAATGCATCGCATACAAAATGTCATTAGAATAGGCTCGGCTAATCTAAGGATGGCATGTGAAATGCAACAACTCGGTGCACGTATTCAAGTTTGAAATTGAAATACTATGCGGTTAGCATGATGCGCCGAGCCCGGTACATGCAAGACAAATGTATGAATGCACGCATGCATAGCATAAGGTATGCTAATTTAAATATGCCCTAATACTAACCATTGAAAACAGGTAAGTAAAAAGGGAGAAAGAAGTGGGGGTTGGAAGACATGCACACACGCACTCATACTTATTACAAATTCGCCCTCGCTCAGAGGGACCGAAAGAATAATACAATTTAACTAACTATCAAGCTAACTAAATAATACAGACAATTAACTAGTTAAGCAAATTAACTAAGGTAATTAAGCAGTAAAAGCAGCCTCGGGAAGAGGGCCCAATGTATGCGCGCTCGGTTCCACTCGAAAACCCACCACCATGCACAAGTTTGCCTCTGTTTCCCTTGCTCTACTCCTCTGAAAATTGCACAAATCCCAAGGTATGCTCCATGGACACTGTGGATCACCACCGACCAAGTGGAAACCCCACCGACCATGTCCGGATGGTCATCGACCATTTGTTGAGCTCTCGGCCATCAATAATTGGTCGATCGGCAGTATAGATGGCCGGCCGGCCAAAGCATCCTGCAGAAACCTGTTTTGACAACAGCAGAGGGCAAAACATGGCATGGCAATGCATTTCAAGCAATGTTTGCACCAACCACACTCTTTATCATGTTTATGACTCGAAGGAGGATGGTCCTCAATTTTCGGACCATCAATCGCGCATTTCAATGCGTAACGGTCCAAGAAACCAAGTGTGCCATTTCAATGTCGAATAAAATGCACTTAAACAAACAAATGGCCCAACCTCTATCACTTGATCAAGAGGCAAGGCATGCATGCCAATTCAATGCAACCTAGGCATGCGAACTAGGCATGCAATACGAACATGAAGACAAGTATGCTAGGCACACAACCTAAGCTAGCAAGCATGCAAGCATGTAATAACTGTGCTAATGATCAACATGCAAGATGTAACCTAATCATGCAAGTGTGTAAGGCATGCAACATGTTATGCAACCTAGTCAAGGAAATGTGTGCCAAATGCAAGTGTCACTTAAACATGCAACAGAAACGTAATCTCCAAGCTCTTCTTCTGTATCCAAAGCAGAGTCTTTCACCATCTCTGATGCAATCTCATTCAACCAATCAACATCTCCATCATTCAAATCCATATCCAAAGAATCATCATCATCATGGGTAACACAGTAACCTCCTCTAATCGGCTGCCTTACGTACAGTTTCTCAGCGATTCTATCTCTTCGCTCGAAAAAAGCATTGGGTCGATACCACGCTGCGACGTCGATGGCTGATTCAATCACGGTGAATACATCATCTACGGCTTCCAACTTCTTCTTTCACGCCTCCATTGCTGCCATACTCATTCTCATCTTCAAAGCCTCGATTGATTTACCCAAAAATTAAAAACCTTTCCAAAGAGTAGAGAGACAGAGCAGATATATACTACTGGTAAGTACATAGGTTAGGTTGTTTCAATCATTCATATATATATATATACATATTAAAAGTAGTGTTTTCATGAATTTATATTTTCTTTATTACCTATAGAGTTTTATACAAACTCAAATTTCATGTAAATTTTATTAATTAGTGTTTTCATTGATATATTTTCTTTATTACATATAGAGTTTTATATAAATTCAAACTTTATGTAAATTTTACTAATTTTACATGGAATTTATATAGTGTGTTTTCCATTTTATAGGGTTTATATTTTCTTTATTACATACAAACTGAAACCTAATTTAAATTATACTAATTTTACCTATTTTATATGGAATTTATTTGATAAATATATTTTTTTTCATATATTTTTCATGGTAAATTGAGATACTGCATAAGTCCAATACCAATTTTACGTTTCATGTTTTTCTTCTTAATTCTTTCAAGGGTACTAAGTTTTTTTTTAATACTAAATTGCCTTCTTTTTTTTTTCTTATTTTCTCGTGCACTATTCTATACACAATATCAATTCTATATTATGGATTTATCGTTAAAATTTTGGGATTTTTTTTAAGGTTATTGGTATTAAGATTTTATAGCAATTCTATATTTTTAAAGACACTCAATATTTTCATAATGTCTGAGGTCCCTCATCATCGATACAAAGAAAATTCAACCTAGAGAATTTCTCTGGACTTCCCAGAGAATTTCTCTCAAGAGAATGGGAATTTCTCTAGACTTCCCAGAGATTTTCTCTCTTAAAATTTCTCTGGACTTCCCAAAGAATTTTTCTATGTTTTTGACCAACTTTCTCTGGTTTGCTCATAATTTTCTCTGTGTTTTTTATCAAACCAGAGAAAATTAAACAACCACCATTTTCATTTTGACCAATTTTTTCTGAATTGAGAAAATTGAACAAATATCATTTTCATTTTGACCAATAGTCTTAGGGACTGTAAGACATTCAAAACACCAAAAGTAATGGATATCCAAACAGAACACTTAACCAAACAAGTAAATTTCACCAACAATAGTATGAAGTTTATGGCTTGCTTATTAATGATGATCATATCATAAATGTTACTCTAAAAAGCTTGAAACTCTCATAAAATCCAAAAAGCTTGAATTCTTTTGGAAGTCCAAAAATTCTTTGGGTTCAAACCAGATAAAATTCAAAGTATTCAATTTTCTCTGAATTTCTGTGGATAATTTTCTCTGTTGAATTTTCTTTGATTTGAACTCAGAGAAATTTGAATTTTCTTTGGTTTGAATCAGAGAAATTATTGGTGTCTACAATTTAGTCTACGTTTCAAGAGATTAAAATGCAGAAAAAGGACTCCATAGATAGCTACATTGAAGAAAAGCTTCAATTTTCAAAATTAAAATAGAAGATAATACAAAGAGAATGGAAAAGAAAAGACTCACATACCATTAGAATTTGTGTGGCTTTGTGTGGCTCTATCTAGAGCAAATTGTGTTAGAGAAAATTTGTGTGGCTTTGTATGGCTCTATCTAGAGAAAATTATGTTAGAGAAAATTTGTGTGACTTTGTGTGGCTCTATTCAGAGAAAACTGTGTAGAGAAAATTTGTGTGGCTCTATCTAGAGAAAATTGTGTTAGAGAAAATTTGTGTGGCTTTATATGGCTCTATCTGGAGAAAATTGTATTAGAAAAAATTTGTGTGGCTTTGTATTGCTCTATCTAAAGAAAATTGTGTAGAGAAAATTTGTGTGGCTTTGTGTGGCTCTATCCAAAGAAAATTACACACACGAGAGTGTTAAGTAGCAGTTCTCTCTTCTCTTCCAACTTCATTCCTCATCTTTCCCAAATTCTCTGGTTTGCTTATAATTTTCTCTGTGTTTTGATCAAACTAGAGAAAATTGTGTTTTGATTCAACCAAAGAAAATTAATCAAAAAGGAACCTCAAGATCAATATATATCTAATCATTATCAAACCAGAGAAAATCCATTCAAAATCATTTTTTTTTCTTTTTCTTTTTTCTTTCCAATATCTGAGCAAGTAAACAAATTAATAGAGAAACAGAAGCAACCAAATATCAAAAAAGAACCAACACATCCTTGAGTTTTCAAGAAAAAATTCACAGTGAACAACCAAAGAAAATTCACACAGTGGCCAAAATCTAGAGAAAATTCACACAATGGCTAAATCTAAAGAAAGTTCTCACAATGGCCAAAATCTAGAGAAAATTCACACATTGGCCAAATCCAAAGAAAATTCACACAGTCGCCAAAATTCAAAGAAAATTCACACACCAAAACTCACACAACCCAAGTACCAAATCAGGGTTATAGTGAACTTCATATATAGAACTCAAAATCAAAATATGTAATTGTAATGAAATGAGAGTAAATTGAGATTTGGGGGGTTAAAAGGATGAACCTGCAGTGACGGCGCCGCCGGGGAGTTGAGGTACATGTTGATGGGTTTGGAAAGGTTCTCGGACTCAAGGAAGAGAAACTGAGTGACGATGACATGAGTAGTGTCGTCGGAGATAGGGTCGTTGATGCAGACGATTCATTCATTGAGAAGGCGAGAGAAGATGTCATAGCTCTCTTACCTCTAGAGGAGTGCTCGATCACCATTGATATCAGATTGTAACCCCTTCGACTCGCCAGAGATGAACTCAATGGGGTGGTCATTCCATAGCAGAGCTTACTGATTATACTCCATGGCACAGAGTTTGAGGAACCTAGTGATTCTCATTGTGGATTTGGAGGAGTTTTTCTTGATTCGTAGATCAGAGTTTGATGTTCTTCTTCTTCATCTGTCATTGTTGAAGCTCAGTAGTGACATAGTACAAAGAGATAGAGAGAGAGAGAGAGAGAGAGAGAGAGAGAGAGGAAGAGAGTTTAAAGTGTGTGTGTGTGTGTGTGTGTATGTGTGTGTGTGAGAGAGAGAGAGAGAGAGAGAGAGAGAGAGAGAAAGAGAGATAGAGAAATGAGATTTGATTTGAGAGACTCAAATTTTTCTATGATATATGGGTGTAGGGTTGAGAGATCTTAGATATCATAAAATAATATTGTAGAACTCTTCCATTACTAAAAATGAGAGAGGAATCTTAGACTAATTTTTCTTAAAATTTTATAGTAATTCCATATATGAAAAATATACTTTATTTCCTACATTATTTTATATAATCACAACTCATAAGAAAAAAGATCTGCACAATAAAGATACTCTCGAGGAACCTCTAAAGTTTAGATTTACTGCTTGAGTTACTTTTTCAATTGTTGAATAGTAAATTTTTTTATATTTTGACATCATATTATAGATGATTAATCACTTCCCACACTGAGATGTATTTATCATTCGAATGCTTTCATTATTTTTTCTTTTTAGGTTTAGATGTTATTATGTGATTTATCATTTAAATTTTATAGTAATTCCATATATATATATATATATATATTATTAAAAGTAGTGTTTTTCATTTTATAAGCATTTATATTTTCTTTATAACATATATAGTTTTATAAAAACTCAAACTTAATTTAAATTATACTAATTTTACCTATTTTATATGGAGTTTATAAAGTAATGTTTTCCATTTTATAAGGGTTTATATTTTCTTTATTACATATAGTTCTATACAAACTCAAAATTTAAATTATACTAATTTTACATATTTTATATGGACTTTATTTGACAAATATTTTTTTTCATATATTTTTTATGATAAATTGAGATAATTCATAAACCCAATACCAATTTTACGTTTCATGTTTTTCTTCTTAATTCTTTGAAAGGTATTAGGATTTTTTTTAAATACTAAATTGCCTTCTTTTTTTTTCTCTTATTTTCCCGTGCACTATTCTATACTCAATATCAATTCTATATTATTCTATATTATGGATTTATCTTTTAAATTTTATAGTAATTCCATATATGAAATTATACTTTATTTCCTACATTATTTCATATAATCACAACTCATAGGGAAAAAAATCTGCACAACAATAATACTCTTGAACAACCTCTAAAGTTTGGATTGCTTGAGTTACTTTTTTAATTGTTGAACAGTACGTTTTTTTATATTTTGACATTATGTTATAAATGATTAATCACTTTACACACTGCGATATATTTATCATTCAAATACTTTCATTATTTTTTTCTTTTTGGGTTTAGATGTTATTATGTTATTCTTTCTTGGTTAGTCATTATTGAATTTCTTTTATAGTTGATATTTTAACTTAATTAAGAGTGTTTTTTTTTTTTTACAATCTTATAATTTAATATATATATATATATATATATATCATATAAAATCATTATATGATAATCAAACTACAACATATTTAAATTTAATTTTTTTAATAAATTTTATATAATTTCTATCTCTAAATTTTTTATTTTCCAAATAAATATAAAAGAAAATTAAATAGTTAGAATTACTTTTAATTTTATGTTACTAATTCTTCTTCTAATTTAACTATTATTTTTAATATCAAAATGAGTATTTATTTTACTATTTTATAATTTAATATATATCATACAAAATTATTATATGATAATTATATCACGCTTCAGATTTACATGGTTCAGCTCACATGAATAAACCACCTGGCGATGAACAATAGATAACAATTCTCATGCAAATGAATATCATATAGTCACACAATATATGTGTTCATCCAGTTTTATACATTCCTAGATATAAGATCTAATTCGAATGGATGTTCTGTAACTAAAACATGCACAGATGTTATAAATCAAATTACACACCTTAAGACTTACATCATCCACAAGGGTGTAACCCTTACAAGAATGGCACACGGCCAATAAATAACATAAATGGCCCTTGGCCTACAAATAACAGAACCACCCTACACGGTTCCAAACATAGCTTCACGTCTTAGTCCACATTCACACATGTACACCTGAAAAACATTTTCAGCCACGTAGGGTGAGCATAAAACCCAGTAGAGAATATTTAAAAACTAAACATGCTCTACCAGCATAAATGATCATGATTCAATACATATATACAACATGCCCAAATGCGTTTTCAAATCCATTTGATTTCTCAACAAAATCATTTATTTCCAATTACCAAAACCTTACGTTTAATCAAAATGTTTTCCAAGTTCTAATCATCCGTTTGATATAAACTCCATTCCTAAAAACCAATCCCGGTGCCTCAATACCAACCAGCAAATGCATTCCAAAATCAAATGTGAATACATCGCTAAACAACAGCAAATACATTTTTAAAACCCCTTTTCCAAACATCCTATTCCAAACCAACATAATAATAAATAAATGGGTGAATCTCCAAAACAAACACAATCTTTCACGGATATTTCGTCCGTCAGAAACCGTCAAACGACACTCATGTAAACGTAGCCAATATAAGCACTACTATTATCATTTTACAAATATTTCATCCGAAGGATCGATGCCCATGTATACACGCGGTTTTCGGGGCATTCACCTTGTACACACAGGCAACTTATTTGATGTAACAATAACTTTCTCCCAGATTCATCCATTCACCCTTTTCAATAATACAATACATGTAACTCGAAATATTATTTTTCTAAAACAATGTAAATGTTCCAAAACATAATGTAAGAATTTTCAAAACCTCTTTTCAAACATATAGTTTCAATTTCCAAAATCCCTTACATGCTCGATGATATGAATGATTTCAAATTGCCTAATCTAGATGCAATTTCTAATACAAGGTAATGTTATCCTCCACCGCTAGCCAAAATAGTTATCTCTAATGCAATAATCAAAAGATATAATATAGATATATTTTCCCAAAAGAGTAACAACAACCATATCCAAAATCCTCCAACCATTTTCTTTCCATCTCTTACAAAACCAACATCATTTTTCATTGTTTTCCAACACAAGCCAAAACCCATGATTTTAGAGCAAAACCTCATTTTCTTCAAAATCACCTTTGAGTAAAGGAAAGCCACCATGTCAACATATTTCAACCACTAATACAATATCGTAACCTTGTTCAAGAACTCATTTGAAAAATCTCTCTTTTACATTTCAAATCAAAACCTTAAGTTTAATCTGAAACACCCAAATCCATAGATTTTTTGTAATAACAAATAACTAGGGCAAAAATCATACCAAATATAAATAACAAAATATGACACAAATATGTTAACGAACTCATATTGAATTTACGAAATAGACCCTACCTCTTGAAGCGAAAAAGAGAACTCAAAAAAACTCGAAGTCGATGAAATCATGAAATTCTTGGATAAATAAAGTTTTTTTAAAAAAAATGGCCCTTGACAAGATCTACAATCTTTCTCAAAGGACCAAGGTGAAAAGATGCCTCTACGTGAGTAGATCTAGAGATCTAAGTGAAAAAAATTGAGTTTCTAAGAGAGAGAGGGGGATTCACGATGTAAAGAGGAAAAATAGAGAGAAAAAGGAAAAAGTGAATGAGAAAAGTGTGTTTGGAGTCTATTTATAGTAGTAGAATAATAACCCTCAAGTCAAAGAAAAGAATAAGTCAAAGCCCCAAAAGTAAAGCCCCAAAATCGAACCAAGAATTTGGAAATTAACTCACAGGGTCAATCCTTCAGACAATGGTGTCGACCCTCAGAAAATTAGAGTTCTGCTAATTTTAAAACCAAACCAGAAACTGATAGCACTCAAGCAAAGTTAAAATAGGGCATCCAATCCTTAGTTACCCCTCTTTTTGGGTAATTTGCCAAGAAAAATAAAGGAAAATGTTTTATACTATTTGCATTTGCATAAATTTTGATTTCTTTATCTATTGGTGTATACTATTTGTATGTCAAACTTTATTACTTGTTATCTACATAATTGCTCAGCATTTGGTTTTCTATTGAAGCATGCTAGGCATTACAGTATTTGTGAAATCTTGAATTTATGAAGTTCTCTGTAATTGTTTTGTCAAGTGCAATTATATTTCCCAAAATCAATATAAGGGACCCTTATAAATGACTTGGAATAAGTAGGGAAGCTTTTGAAGACGAAATTGAAGCTGTCAGGAATTTCCTAATACAAAGATATGGAGGACACAAACCAAGTGTTGATGCAATTAAATCAACCCTTGATGGTGCACTCACAAGAAAATATTTGGGTAAATTTTGTATGGTTTAGAACTTAATGATAGCTTTTTTTGGATGATTTAGAACATTTTGGACGGTTTTGAATTTAGGGATAGTTTTTAATGTTTAGAAACATAGTTTTTAGATGGTTTGGAATGTATAGATAGTTTTTGGATATTAAGAACTTATGGATAGTTTTTTATGGATGTTTGAAACAATATTTTGGTGTTTGATTAATGCACACACACACACACACACATATATATATATATATATATATTTGTGGAGCTTGTTTGTAATGCTTTCTTAGATTATACAAAACATGTGAAATTAATCTTGTTGAATTTTATTTTATTTTTTAAAATATACATATTCTACGGCATGCAAAAAATGTTGTGCAACTTTGGCTATTTATGGCAGGCAAAATAGGTCATTGTATTAAATATTCAACGACCAGTAATGAACGTCGTGGTTTGTCCCTTGAATTAACGACATGCAAAAGTAGTTATAGAAAAGTCAAACACGACGCACAAGATCCACTGTTAAAGGGTTTTTAACAGCGTACTATGACATGCCGTTGAAGTGAATGACTTTCCATGACTGGTCATAACATGGCTTTATCTTGGTCATCATTTCCACGACATGCATTTGGTGCCGGAAAAAAGCTTTTTTTGTAGTGCTAATTCCACATTTTCTAATCAATCATTTCTCATTTCATTTCATAAAAGAGTTACACATGCCATTTTATTTCCAAAACCAAATCTGTTGTTTCAAAACCATCAACTACATCCACCCATCACCAAAACTTCATCTTTTTCCTTAAACCAATCCAATTCATAAAGTACAACTACAATACTGAGTTAATAAAAAACCACTACTAAACTCAATTAAGTTTCATTTTAATAACTATACCACTATTCCAATTCTTTAACACATAAATCGGTTATTACACTTCTTCATCCTTTTAGGATTAATTAAGCCCTTAATGATAATTTAGGATTTTTTCCCACTCTCAACACGAACATGCCCGACTACCTCTCAGTTAACTGAAACACTCGCAACTCATCCAATTCTAACTCCGAATATCCAAACCCTAAACCCCTATCATGCTTTTTGCAAAATTTCCTTAACAAACTTGTTTTTAAATACTATAAAAACTACCACATGTATCAATAACGAGGTATTGAAAAGGAGCAAAAAAACCCCTAGCTCTTGAAGTGAAGAGGAGACAACCAAAAAATCACCGGAGATGAAATGACGATCCGCTCAGATTAAATGGAAGCCCTCGTTGAGCTCGACATTTTGGTATATGGAACTAGGGGTCAAAGATGTTTAGAAATGGATGAAATGATGGTTAAAAAGCTTGTAAACTCAAAAATGGCGGAAAGAGAGAGAAGAGTGAAGATATTTGACCCAAAAAGTGACTTTTAAATATATGATTTTAGACAGACCGCTCAAGCGAGCAAAAGTGCGCTCGAGCGGTGAGTCGAGGCTTCCAGTATCTCAGACAATTTTGAAAAACAGAGCTGGAAGGGTCTATAGACTGCTCAAGCTGTGAAAGTTGCGCTTGAGTGAACTATACACCCGACACAAATTCGCAAACTTGAAACATGCATAACTCTCTCGTCCGAACTCCATTTAGGGTCGTTCTTGTGTCCAAATTGAAGCCCAGAAGTAAGATTTCCAATAGTTCTAGCCTCACATCAAGATTCAAAGTGTGGAGAGAGAAAATCATAAAAGAGTGAAGATTACTCAATAGCAACTATTCGAATTTGAAGTTTTTGATCCAATCTCGCCCAAACACTATGGTAACACCTTATCCAATACCCAAATATCGACTAAGAATGTTCTCAATCATAATAATCATACTAAGAAATATAGAGTACTACAACCTCTCCACCTTAGGAAATTTCGTCCCCGAAATTAAGAATACCCCGAAACACAAGGCAACCTAATTACGAAAAGAAACACAACTACCAACCCAAGCCTAGATCCATACTTTGGATAATTTCTTGGATCCCAGTCCAACACCTTGACGCCCCAAAGACACCCGAACAACAAGAATACAAGGAAGAGGTCACGAAAGATTCTTTGTAACGCCCTCAAATTATAACATTAAGCCATTCAATATAAACATACATTTATATACAAAAGATCCATATTCTTCAATTAATCAGAGTGCTTCATTACAAAAGTATTACATGTTAACAACAAGAGCAAATGCCCTACGGGCTTACAGCATTCCAAGTTAACACTTGGTTACAAAAAAAAATACTAACTCGATTACACATTAAGCCCTTGGCTTGAATTTACATATAATATTACAAAAGGAAATAAGACAACAAAAGTCTGTCCGCCTCTAGCCTCCCGAACTATGTCCTTGGAGGTGGCATGCTACCTGTACCTGAAAATGATGTTCCCATATAGGGTGAGCCACAGCCCAGTAGAAATGTACTAAACCGACTGTGAACACCTAAAAGATTAGCAACTGATAGAAGGTCAATACTTACACTTCCATTTACATCTTATTAAAATTCCATGACAGTCAAGTTTATGTTACAATCCACTTTCCATTTCTTATTCAACTTTGAGTTTGAAAACAAGGCTCAGTACTCTGGCCAAAACATTTGATGAGATTATAGTTCATCACTAGAACACCTTCGAAATTCAAGGTGGATACACATTATGATGCTGTATCAAAAACACATAAACTACTTCCATACTTCGCAAACGATGATGATATACATATAGGTGCTATATCAAATCAAACAAACCTTTCAATAGATAAGCATATGAGCTATATCGATACTTCAACAGATAAGCATATGAGCTATATCAATACTACAACAGATAAGCATAAGAGCTATATCAATACTACAACAGATAAGCATATGAGCTATATCAACATTCCAATAGATAAGCATATGAGCTGTATCAACACTTCAATGGGAGAGCATATGAGCTGCATCCCTGGGTCCATCCCCCATCTTCCCTTAACCATCAACCAGTTTAGAGGTACATCCCCCATCTTCCCCTAAACCATTAACCAGCTTAGAGGTACATCCCCCATCTTCCCCTAAACCGTGGAGTACATCCCCCATCTCCTCCCATACACAAGTAATGCATATAAACACATAATCACATACGCAATCAATCATTACAAAAAGTTAATGTATTCCATCAACTGTCTACACATAACGCATATAAACACATTGGCCATATGCGCAATCAACCAACACATAAAATTAATGTATTCAATCAACCGTCATACTCTATGACGCATCCAACTGATTAGTTTTAGTTTACCTAATCATCATGCATTGTCTACAACAATCAACACTACCCTCCACCGGTAGCCCAAAGCAATTATTTCTAAGCAGGAAATAAATGCACAAATGGATAATATATCAACATTTCAATTAGATGAGCAATGAAAGATTCGACTACACTCTTTAGTCCCACACATTCCCAATTTCAACATTCTCAATTCAATTCCTCGTTTTCTTCAATTAATTTTATGCATTAATTAATTAATCCAATTAGGGCAAATTACCATAATTCACAAAACAACCCTAAGGTTCCATTTCCATCAATGTCCCAACATTAATCTCATTTCTCTATGCCTAACATGCATATAGGTTTATATATTTAAAACCTCAACTTTTGTAAAATTACACAAAGGCCCAAACTCTCTCAAAATTACCCAACAACTCCCGACATATCAAAATGCTAAAATTCAAAGACAAAACTCATAAAGAGGAGTAGGATATCCCTACCTCGAATGATGTGGCTCAACGAAGGAGATGAAGAAACGGAAATGCTCCAAATCCCGAAATTTTCATATTAAAAGATAGCCCTCGACGATCAACACAACTTTTGTAAAGGCCCAAGGTGAGAAAACAACTCCTACTAGATCAATCCTAAGAGAGAAGTTAGGGTTTTAGTGAGAGGAACTCTCAAAATAGCTTTTTGGAAAAGTAAGAGAGAGAAAAGATGTTGAAAAGTGAACAAAAAGGTCGGATCTCGGCTTTATATAAAAGTCGCCCCGCTCGAGCGTCACTCACAGATCCCCGCTCGAGCGTCCAATCCCCCACTCGAGCGGCGGATGCACGCTCCCAAAACTTTTACAGACATGATGCCCGCTCGAGCGTCAAACTCCCCGCTCGAGCGTCAGACACATACTCCTGCTCGAGCGGCCAATCCCCCGCTCGAGCGTATACCACTGCAGACGAAATACTGGATGGGTGATTTCCCCGCTCGAGCGCCAACACCCCCACTCGAGTGGACAAGCAACAACAGAGTCCCGCTCGAGCGTCAAAAGCGCCGCTCGAGCGGAGGGACCAAAAACTGGGCAAAGATTTTACGTTTTAAAACACAACCAACTTATTCCCAACTTGCCCAACACAACCCAAAGCTCGAACACAAAGAGAAAGGGCTAGAAAGAGGATAAGACAAAAGCACTATTACGAAACCGAATCCAGATTACAGTTAAGCACGAAAGGGAAAGCCGGGATCGCTATATTCTTTGACCCATACAACTCATTGTGGTCTATGAGACGAGAAAACAAACAATGGACTCTACATGCACCCCAAAGACAGCAACCATCACTAAGCACTCAACACCCGAGCATTAAGGAAAAGAAAACCACCCTCGCAACAAAACTCTCAGTTAACTCTCACAAAATAAGAGGACTTACCACGAGAACACGGCCCAAAAGACAACGCTTCGGACACAATAAGCCCCAACAATGCCAAACCCTCCTCAAAACAAAACACCTAAACACACGACTAGCAATCCAAGTTAAGTCACTACACAAACCAACCATGAAAGGTAACATAATTCACAACACATCCATGTTAAAAAAAATTCTTTATTTGTCATTTTCTTTGAAAATGTCTCTCTTGTATAAAATAAAAATAAAAATAAAATAAAATCTCAAAATGTGCTCAAACTTGCACCGCCCACAACCAAAATGCGTTTTCGATTTTCACGTAAAAATTAAAATTTTGCAATCATCCTCCGAAAACAAAATAAAGTGTTATTCATAACACATAATCATTCACATTCTCATGATTTGTTAGATTCAGCTTTTATTAAATCAAATAAACTATGCATCAAAATCCTTTATTACCATTTAGATTAAATCCACAACATTACGATTCAACACTACCATCCGAGGCCACAATATAAGGAAAAAAATTCATTTTCCGAATTTGTTTCTCAACATAAAACAACTAGTGAATCTCAACCGTCACCCAACAACACCCATCACTCTTATAGTGATGCCACAACGCCAAAAACAACATTTCTATAACAACAAATTAACAAAAATAACAAATGTACTAATAATATAGGAAAACACAAATAAAGTTTACATATTCAGGGGAGCCTTATCCCATCACCATCTATCAATCACACAGTGGCACAAAAACGCTCACAACATGAAGGTCTCAACATGTAACCCTAACCCAATTACCACCAGCTCACACCAACTTCACATTTGCCTACACAAGGCTTAACACCCACAAATCCACACTATAGCACTACTCAACCTTACAACCCTTATGTTCCATTCCAAGCTATTCTCGAGGTGACTATATGTCAACCCATTTCCGACAACAACCAACTAACTAACCAACTCCACAACACTTAACACTCGGCACCAAACACCGACATGCTTCCCAGCATTGTTTACTCCAAAATGGAGTTCACACACAAAACAACTATCACTTGAACCCACACCGAATTCCTCAAGCAAAGACACCACCATTATTGTTGTCAAATAAACCACCACTCGTAAGCCTATATGGAAAATTCACCCTTCTCATCACAACTCAAGACCGATAGGGTCAATAACCATCCACCAAATCCTGAATACGTAAAACAACAGCACAACACACTCCTAACACACCACCCAGCACTTAAACATCGCGAACTAACTTACAATTTCCTGTAAACCACCAATTTCCAACACCGCACAAACACAAGCACAACTCTAACCATTAAAGACGCATGTCTTATATTCCCTTCCCACACTTTCACAATTCACCAATAACTCCTACCAACCTCACGGATTCTAAAGCATTATGCCAACCCAAAACAATACATTAACACTATACAACCTCATTCTTGCCACATGAAGGCTAGACACAACAATAAACAAACCCTTGTTTCTCAACAAGCAACACTAAATCAACCCAAGGCACCACAAGCCAACACACGCTCCACCCAGGAAAATAAGACAAAAAAATACAACATAATAAAACTACTTTTCTAATCCTCACAACATTCTTCAACACATTACAAGCAAATTCAAGATTAATTACATACCTACACCACTTGGGTTTACAACAACTCATATACACACATAAACAACATTCGTAGGCATACAGCCTTAAATAAGATAACTTCATATTACATTACAAATAATAAACTTCTCCACACTAGAACATCACAATCATCCCCACTAGGACTACTAAAACTTGTCATGCCCACGCAGAGGGCAACGACGTCGAACGTGGCCTGTCCAACCACACCTAGAACAAATAGGTGGTGCCTTATTCCATGACTAACTCGATGAAGCCTGAGTTTGATTGGACCCTCCAAAGGACAAGTCTAAAGACCTAAAAGTTGATTGAGGCATTAATTGTGCCTGTGCCTAAGATCTTGCCCGTCTCTAATTCTTACTAGATTTACTACCTTCCCAAACAACCGGAATTACCGATATGCCCCCTTCCTCCTCATCTTAACCAACACTAAGATTAACGGTTTTTATGTGAGCCGCCGACTTTACTAGGGTGTAATAATCTCTATACATAGCCCCAGCAACCTTTCCCCAGATATCATCACACAACCTTCCCTCAAACTCAAAACAATGTTGTTCCTCTATTGCAACCAACTCTGGAGCGAATCTCGACAAACTGGCGAACCTTACCTCAAACTGTGCCAAATGAGTATCCTCCTAGCGCAACTCAACAAAATGGTTCCTCAATCTTTCTCGAGTAGAATGAGGAAAATACTTAGCCCAAAAAGCCTCAGTAAATGCAGCCCAAGTGGTGCCCACAAAAACTCTCACAAACTTCCACCAATAACTGTTATCTCCCTTTAGTTGGAAACTAGCCAAAACAACCCTCAACTCCTCATCTTTGACTCTAAGCATATCCAGAGTCTTGGTAATCTACTCTAACCAATCATCAGCCTCTAATGGTTTAGGCTCTCCCAAAAACACAAGTGGATTGGAGCGAAGAAACTTCTTAGTCAACTTAAGGGTACGCCCATGGTTTCCCTCAGTGCGAGCTAGAGTATCTCTCGCCGCTCTTAAAATCTCACATGCAACTTTCTCACCCATAGTTGATGTTGCAAGGGTAGGTACCAATGTAACAGTTATGCCTCTACCGACACTTCTACTCCTAACCTGGCCTCCATTTCCTCGTGAAGACATCCTATAAAACCAAAAACCAAACTTAGTGTTCAATACAACGGCCTTCCCTGAGGCACACATTCCCACCACTAAGTTACAAGACACACTTAGCACAAAACATTATATCTTATTCACATAAACGGTTAAACACTTAATAACATGATCGAATCAAGTCCACAAAGATAGCTACTCGTCCCTTAACTCTCAAGGAATTCTCATCAAAAACCAGGCTGATCAAGCATGTTTCCATTAAGACCTCAAAGCAAATTCGCCGGTTACTAGCACTATCCATGAAACTTAATCTCATGCTCACATAAATGCAACATATAGAGCCCTAATACTTATCGTAACTATATGCAAATGTCCTCACCAAACATAATAAACCCATTGTGGTAAAAACCAATTCCCATGAGCTCAAGGTATTCAACCCGATTAGCTCTGATACCCAGTTGTAACACCTCACTTTTTATTACCTAAATAACATTACCACATCCATTAACATATATATATATATTTCCATTAAGAACATGCTAAATTATGCATACATTACATCCATAAGTAAATAAAAGTCCTCTCAATCATACATATATGGAATGCAACAGGACTTATATTTAAACAAAATGCCCATAACCTTACATCTTTACATTAAAAGTAAGGGTTTAACCCTTTTACAACAGTTGCATTCTGCAGACAAGTATAGGCCCCGTGACCAAAAATTAAGGAAGATCACCGATCTTGAATCATCTCTCGACTTGCACCGAAAAAATGATTAGCAACGTGGGATGAACATAAAATCCAGTAGAGATCCTGACATGATCCTAAACAATAACAATATACAGATATCTATGATCATGAATGCACCATGATGTCTAATATAAATAATGTGACAGTTTAATATTCAAAATATACTTATATAAGTACTTTTTTTTTCCAAAAACATATATTTGAATACCACAAGGTATAATAACCAATTGTTTTCATTCTAATTTCCCAATTTAGTTCCAAAAGCAATTCATTCACAACACAACCTTGCTTCTTTAAACCTCCACGTTAATATAAAAGAATTCCATCTCCATATTTGTTTGAAAAGACATTCACATATACGAGTCATGACCCAATCTCATAATTTAACCCACTACACACACTTATGCAACAACACATCTATTATTTTCCCTAGCCATAAGCCCAAGGGCAAGGAACACAAATAACAGAATACCGAAAAACATATAATTCTAAATATAAATAATTGAACGTAATACATACTTCCATTTCCACCAGTCTACACCACGGATGGCAAATGATGCAACCCACATAACACATAACGCTTTACTGGCCTCACCCGGAGGGGAACAACCCCAGGGTCACACTTTATCGAGCGCAAACCAGAAGAGAGAGGAACCTATCACAAGGCAATACACTTTATCGGCTTAATATGGGGAGAAACGGACCTTCTTTCACACTTTACCAAGCGCAAATCGGAAGGGACGAGGAATCTTTGTCAAGGCACCACGCTTTACCAGCCTCACCAAGAGGGAAATAGACCACCAAACAATAACACAATAATAGCACAACATGCTAAACTACATAATACCGTACAAGTGTAATATGTACACATCATCTACTCAATAACAACAATGCCATCATTCACCGATGACCAAAGAAAAAAACCTCTAAACATATAAATAGATACATGACTCATACAATATAAATCCATAACTAATTCCAGCTTTTCAAATCAACGATTGCTCATTTCATTTCATAAAAGAGTTACACACGCCATTTTATTTCCAAAACCAAATCCATTGTTTCAAAACCATCAACTACGTCCACGCTTGGCCAAAACTTCATATTTTCCCTTAAACCAATTCAATTCATAAAGTACAATTACAATACCAAGTTAATCAAAAACCACTAATAAACCCAATTAAGTTTTATTTAAATAACTATACCACTATTCTAATTCTTTAACACATAACGCAATTATTACACATCTTCACCCTTTTAGGATTAATTAAGCCCATAATGATATATTATGGTTTTTCCCTAGTCTCAACGCGAACATGTTTAACTACCTCTCAATTAACCGAAGCACCCGCAACTCATCCAATTTCAACTCCCAAGATCCAAACCCCCAAACCTCTATCATGCTTTTTTAAAAATTTCCTTAACAAACTTGTTTTTAAATGATATGAAACAGCCACATGTATATCTATAACAGGGTATTGAAAAATAACAAAGAAATCCCTACCTCTTGAAGGGACGATGAGACAACCCAAAAATCACTGATGGTGAAACGACGATCTGCTCAGATTAAATGGAAGCCCTTGACGAGCTCTACATTTTGGTATATGGAACTAGGGGTCAAAGATGTTTAGAAATAGATAAAATCAAGGTTAAGAAGCTTGAAAACTCAAAAATGGCAGAAAGAGAGAGAAGAGAGAGAAAAGTGAAGAAATTTGACCCAGAACGTGACTTTTAAATATATGATTCTCGGTAGACCACTCAATCGGTCAAAAGTATGCTCAATTGGTGAATCGAGGCTTCTAGTATATCAGAAAATTTTGAAAAATAGAGCTAGAAGGTCTATAGACCGCTCAAGCGGTAAAAGTTGAGCTCTAGCAAATTATGCACACAACACACACTCGCAAACTTCAAACATACATAACTTTCTCGTCCGAACTCTATTTAGGGTTGTTCTTGTATCCAAATTAAAGTCCCAGAAATAAGCTTTCCAATAGTTCTAGCCTCACATTAAGATTCAAAGTGTGGAGAGAGAAAATGATAAAAGAGTGAAGACTACTCAAGAATAACTACTCGAATTTGGAGTTTTTGATCCAGTCTCGCCCAACCACTATGGTAACACCTCATCCAAGGCCCAAATATTGACTAAGAAGGTTCTCAATCATGATACTCAAAGAATCAAATATAATTCCATTATACCAAGAGTACAGAGTGCTACAACCAAAGATCATCATGATGTATATAAATACACATGTCTGTAGTGTTGTAAAACTACTTCAACATTACCAAACTTTCTCATTTGATTTGTTCTTGAATTGTCTACTTTCTTGTATGATAAATACCCTCACGGGATTATCGATAATTGCCATTGTTAAATTTATTACATCAGAAAATTCCCACATTTACCCTTAAAGTACATGTTAAGAATGCTTAAAAAAATTATACATTCTTATTGTCACATGTATATTTAGGCAGAATATATAATTGTAAGATATATATAACGCAGTAGGTAAAAGGATTTAAACCATACATTGTGTGATAGAATCCGAAACGAAGAACCTTATGGGTAAATCACGTGCTTCTTTGATCACGAACTAAGAACACCCAACAATTGAGTGATACCACAGTATGAGTATCACCCACTCTAATCACAGTGCAAAGGCTGGATCGTTCTCTGATATGGGAGAGAGTTAGAGAGAGTATGGAAAAAAGTGTTATGGGTAAAAACCACATAACGTATTTGATATTCTATATATTCAAATCTATAATCAGATATATAACCATATATATATCTATATATCCATATCTCCTAAGGATACGATAGATGTAGATAAATAGAGGGTTATCCTAACAAATAGGATAATCAGGAAATCAAATTCAAATTACATGGGTGTAGACCGCCCGAACTCTACTCCGTGTGCAATGGCGAGAATTGGGTTCTAGCTACTACAGTTCGGACTCCTGTCACGGTTCTGAATCTAATCTCACAAAGTGCAATGTGAGACTAATAAATCACCAAAGAGTTCAAATCTGGCAAATCGTTTTAGAAAATCGATTTTGAATCAAAAAGCGCCAAACATGAACTTCTTTGCCAGATTTCAGAGTCGCCATCTAAATATTTTATTTTTGGGAAATTTAGGAAACCTTGACTCGTGCCTAAGGTCATGTGTCCGTCATCACCAAAGTTGCCTCGGCTCAAGAACTTGGGTACGAGAGGGGAAGGTCCTGAAATGAGCACCCCCGTTCGCCCGATCGAAGATCAGCCTCTACTAACATGATATGTTATTTTTTAAAACACATGTGTTCTTATTTCGGTTATTAATCTAGAATTACTATGTGATGCGCACAGCATACAAATATAGACTCAATCGCTCAAGTTAGAACAAAACATCTCATGTTTGTTTGTTTGAAAATGTTTTGAAAGTGCTACTTGCAAGTAGGCTAAAGCGCGGATATGCCACCCTCAAATGGGCTTAAAACAACATGATTTTGCCACCTTCAAGTGGGCTTAAAACACACATTTTGATGAATTGTTCCAATTCAAGCAATCAAGCCTTCATCCACAGGCATTCATGCAGTTAAACACTTAAACAAATGGCCTCATGGCAAGCATGCTATCATGGCAGCCATTTACACACATGCAAGGATGCTAAAGCATAAACACTCACAGTGTACTCCGAGCCAAAACAGAAGCTAGTTAGTAATCATGCATGATCCTAGCTATGTCAACAATGCCTATTGCAACACATGCAAAATGCAACTAAGTAGGCTCGGCTATCTACGATGGCATATGAATGCGACACTTTGATACATGTATTCAAATAGGTATTAAAATACAATGTGGTTTGTATGATGCGTCGAGCCCGGGGCACGCAAGACAAATGAATGATGCACGCATGCAAGCATAAAGTATGCTAGTCAAAACATGCCCTAAAACTAACCATCAAAAGCTGATAAGTAAAAGGGAGAAAGAAGTGGGGGTTGGAAGACATGCACACACGCACGCACCCTTATTACAACAATACGCCCTCTCGTAGGAGGGTCCGAATGAAATGAAAGCTAACTAGCTACGCTAATTAAGCTAACTATTACAAATTACTACAAAGATCTATTAGCTAAGCACGTTAACTAATTAAGTACATAACCAATGAATTAACTAGCTAAGCAAAGTAGTTAAAAGGCCTCGAGGGCGAGGGATGCATGCATGCTCGGTCGCGTCCTCCCGAAAATCCACCGCCTTGCCTCAGGATGCCTCTTTTTGCACACCTTTAGACCTCTGAAAATTGTGCCAACTTCCAGGTTGATTCTGACCCATCTCAGGAACATGCTGAGGGATGATCGGCTAGAGATGGTGGCCATCGGCCAGTAATGATGGCCGATCGGCAGGCTTTGATGGCCGGTCGGCTGCTCTGGTGGCCGATCGGCCACTGATTCCCTGAATTTCCTCCTTTTGCTGCAACAGAGCACAAACAGAGGCATGGCAGTGTATTTGCAAGGAAGTGTGTGTACCACCACACTCCTTATCATATCTTAAGCTCAAAGGAGTGTGATACTCAACTGTCAGACCACCAACCAAGCATCGCAATGCACGATGGCCGAGAAGCCAAGTTTGTACAAGTTAATGAATGCACAAGTAACACACAAGACTCAAGAGGCCACCACCCTATCATGCATAATCAAGGGGGACGGCGACCAAGAAATGAGGCGCATTTCATCACTTCAAGTACGAAACGCCCCTCGTTTCTCGTGTTTGGATTATCGTCCGATCCAAACACAATGCAATGCAACACACATGCAAACAACATGCTAAGGGCCAAGTACAATGAAACTAGTGAAGGACACAACACTAGAGGCATGCAATACAATGCTCAAATGATCAAGCCAGCCATGAACAGAGCTTAATCATGCTAAAACAATGGCCTAAATATGTTGGGATTGAAGCTTAAAAGACTAGGCAATCATGCATACAATGTGGCACACAAGCAAGGTATAAGGCTCAACGCTCAAAAGCATTGGAAGAGTGATATATAGAGATGTATGATGGAAGTATATGCTCTGAAATACCATGCCAAATGATGTCATATCAGGCACACATCACAAATATAGCATGCTAAAGGCCTCAAAACTCAAGACTAGTGAAGCCATTTACACTATAGCTATACAAAGCAAGCCCCAAAAGGCCAAGAACACCCAAAACAGTCTTAAAGCATGTCAAAACAATGCCAAAAACATGCATGGAGTATAGCTAACACATGCTAGAATGAAAGGCTAAAACATCAAGTACACTAGGCTAGTGAGCATGATTGCACTACAAATGCAAAAACCAAGCAAGAGATGACCCCACCAACCAAAAACAGAGTTATGACATGTAAAAATAACACCAAAAACATGCTTGAACAAGCTAGAAAATAGGCCAAAACACCAAGTATACTAAGCTAGTGAGCAAGATTGCACTACAAGTGCAAAAACCAAGCAAGAGGTGAACTCACCAACCAAAATTAGAGTTAAAGCATGCCAAAAAAAACACCAAAAATGGGCTGAGACTAAGCCAACACATGCTAGAATAACAAGCTAACTCATTAGGCATGCAAGGCTAGCAAAGAGGATTTACACTACAAGTGTAATGAGCATGCAACAAATGATCAAACCAACTAAAAACAGAGTTATAACATGTTAAAAAAGTCACAAAAACATGCTCAAACTAAGCCTCAAGAAGGAAGAAATACATGCTCATTTGATAGGCCAACAACACATGCTAACAAGACAAGAGGAGAGGGGACCACCCCCTCCTATTTTGGACCTCAAAACCACATCTCTACCACTGAAAATCCATTGGATTTCAGTGGTAGAAAGGCCAAACAAAGATTGTTTCAAAAGCTTGAAAGATAGCTCAAAAGGCTTTACAAGCCATGGAGCAAAAAGGAGGAAACACCCCCTAGCCAAACAAGGCTTAAACCAACATTTTTAGGACTGAAAATCAGACCTTTTTGTAGTTCAACATCACCCCAAAAAACAGCCCAAAACAATGGAAAAAATGATGGTGAAGCAAGTGTGCAAAACAAATACAAAAGAGGAGAGTTATACCTCTTGATGCATAGCAGAAAAATAGCCTCTTTCTTGGCTCAAATGACCCTTCAACAGCCCAAAATAAGTCCCATGAGGCCTCAGCTCCAAGGTGGTTCAATTTGGTTAAGGGCTTGTATGCAAATGTATGGTGTATCTAAGCTTTCATGCACAAAAGGGCAAGAGAGAGTGAACTCTAGAGAGAGAGGCAGAGATTTAGCTCTGAAAATTTTCTAGAGACACAAGATTTTTTTAGAGAGAGACGCTCCCACCATTGCTTTAATGTTCTTTCCTTGAATATATGAGATATAGCTTCATATATAGCAAAAATAGAGCATTTGGTCGAACATATCTGAGCTAAGACAGGTGGCACAACCTAGAAACAGCTGGAGGACAAAATATCTTCAAAAATTCTGAGTTTGGGTCACTCTTAAAAATTCTGAGTTTGGGTCACTCTTGGCCGGCCGGCCATCTTTGGGGCCGACCTGCTACTTGTGATGGCCGACTGGCCACTTCTGTGGCTGACTGCAAATTCTACTCTGCAGGTCCAACTTCAAATGGGCATATCTCCTTCATATGAACTCATTTTCAGGTCATTCTTGAGCCTAAATTGTAGCCCTGGAAGTCTTCTTTTCAATGGTGGAAGCCTCATTTCAAAAATCCAAGTGTGAAAAAATTTATGCCTGTTTTGGTGAAGTTGCTCAGTTTTGATCCTACCCGGATTCATGCCGAACTTCTCCCAAACTAGTTTGCTTCTCTCCTCTCCTCTTTTCTTCAACTCCAAACCCCTAAACAAGGTGTTTTGAAAGATTTTTCAAAGATTTTATCTCTCTTTCATTCATTTCCACTTTGTTCTTTGTTCGGTTTATCGAAAAGCGCAACATTTAACAAAATGCGAGTTCGGAACATCGTAAGAACTTTTTCAAAAACTATTTTAAAAGAGAGGGTTTCAAGGTCTAAAATCTTTTGATCGAGATTGTTTTGGTCCAAAAGGGGTATGAAGTTGGGATTTGACTCTCTCATTGCCGAAGAAATTGAACATTTGCCCTGCACACCTTTCACTACCAAGTAAACCATCAGTAGTGCCCAAGTCTTAAGGGCAGTCAAAAATGGGGTGTCTACAATGGGTAATTTGAATGGGTCATGGGTCATGCCACATGGGAACCCAAATCCGAGCCCAATACCCGGCCCAATTTCCAACATCTCCCACTCGCACATGAGTTAGCATGACACTGCCACATCTCTATCTTAATCTCCCCAAATATTTAACAATCTCATACTAGCCAATGAACCGTGCGACCACTGAGAAACACCTATATGTGGGAGCTCTATACTAGAACTCAAAAATGAGCCAGCATAGAGACATCAACCCGAAAATAAAAATAGTGTCTCATATACGCTAGACCCATCTAATTACATTGGTCCAAAAAACATCTATAATCCCTTAAAAGAGCATGTTTGACCCTCTCAATTCTTGTAATATATTCACACTCAATCCGCCTCTCATACAGAGCGATGTGAGTTGCCGACAGTGAATATACAACAGTGGTGTAATACTAGATGATCTTCCCTTTGTCCTCGTGCCATTTAGTTTAGGATTGACCATTTTTCCCGTGATGTCCCTTAAAGCCGAATCATACATGACCGCAGGCAACATTCCAAAGTAGCAGAACATCAACCCCTTACCTTATGACATAGTCAAAAGTCACAAAAGGGTACATAAATGAAAGTCATATCAATAATGACACATAAGACTCACACAGTGAGGAAATAGGGATCCATTCTCTCACCTCATTACTCGGTCATCAAGCACATGTAGTATGAATACATGCTACGGTAAAGTAACTCTTCCAAAGAGTGACGTCATACTCGATACACTGTACAGATCTTAGTCTAGTCGCTTTCTAGCGCCTAACCTGAATTCTCTATTTGCTTGCCTTCCAAGTGCCAAACGAGATCTCGCATCTGGCTAATCATAACAGGCATAACATGGAAAGTGGGTACTAACATCCATGTTTGGTCCTTAATACGACCTCATGTTGGTTGTAACCAAGGCGACATACATAATGGATAATTTAAGCCTCTCTTGGCTCTAAATAAAAATAAACCACTAGTCTCATCCTTGCTCGCTCCCAAGTGCTAAGGGTGATTGCTCGTGTGAGTGACCAATCTTACCTGCTGACATCATCATTTGCTAATCACTATGACACAAACCATATAGTCTCAACATCCCACCATCTCACAACAAATAAGTGATCGATTTTAAAAAACACGACCACAATCTGCGCAATTCTAGATTCCAAGCATAAGCCTTATCAACACCTCTTGCGATAAGCATATACAACGTCCACCATGTGTGCCTCACATAAAGTGGTTCAAGATCACAACATCTGGCACAATTACCTCTCTAAAGATATTTTGGTGACCAATCTGCGTTCATTCAAGATGCGCCCAACTAGCACATTGAATCTTACAAGGGGCAAATTTATATACTACTAGTAAAGCATTCTATCCACAGTCTCATGAGCAACATCAATGTCTAAACTACTCACTTGACCATTTACCAAAGACTCAGTTAACCATTTACCAAAGATAACACTCATCATGCCGAATATGCCCACATAGTGTACTTCAGGCTCCCACAACAACAACAAAAAATCAAGGAATATAGGTCATCTGTTTCTCCCAAAGACAATCCGAGGATTCACTCAATAGCTAAGGGTCTAGCTTTTACCGATAGGTAAGTCAATAGGTTTACAATTTTGCATCTAGAATCATTCTAGGATCTTCCATATGTAAGTCATCAAAGACAAACTGGGAATTCTCCCAAAACAATCCCTAAGGATCGTACATCCTAGCATATAAATTACATCACCCATGTCCATCATATCTGAAATAGAGGACTACCCACCCTATGTGGCGACAACCTTATAAATTCCTGGCTCATAATGACTAAGTAAGGAAAAACTCCTTATGGACAATTGATCATGCCTCAGTGGTCTTCATCAATCATCGTTGGCCTATCATGGCTCGACGAAATCTAAGAACCACTATTTGGATAAGTGTTTTAGGCTGTAAAGAATTTATTCGAACTAGCAACCTTTTTGCACTCCTAACTTTTCACCATAAAAGCAGAAGGTAAATTCCTACGAATCTACTTATCCAATTCTCCAACGAGAAGTTGGGTCACAACGTCCATAAATCAATGTTCCGAACTTATGTCAATCATAGCCTAAGTCGAAATAACCTCACTCCCCAGAAGGAAGTCTTCTCACCTTCCTCAATGGTGCGACTTTTCGGTATCTAGCGAGCCTTTTGCCTCAACAATGACTATCCAAATTACACATAACTTTAGAATAGTTTCGCGTCATAAATGAAAGTCAACCAAATTATAAAAATGGTTAATCCTCAAAGACTTTGTCTTAAATTGCACAAAATTGATCCACTTTCTAAAAACAGGGGACTAGAGCCTTTGGCATTTTCCTAGGCTCTTTATCATCTTGTGGAGCAATCATGAATGTTTCCCTCTCAATCACCTAGTGATGACGTGAAAAATTTTCACATTTGCTACCATGCAACTAAGAATGTAGAATATTCTTCTCTAATGGAGTAATCTATTAGTAGGCACATCGCTCCCACTGTCCCTAGGATATTAGAAATTTCTTTCCATTCTCAACTAGGCTACATAGAGTGCTATGCTTAAAATTCTCTATCTTATAGAATTCCAAAACTCTATTCACATCATCTTTACTAAGAAAACTTTATGTGACTTAGTTACACTCACACAAAGCTGCTTACCTATATACACATGACCTTGAGCGTTTACATGACAACATACAATAATGCGCCACATGACCCTAAGTGTTTACAGGACAACATACAATAATGCGCCATAGAACCCTAGGTCTTAACTTCGCAACCTTATGAGAAGTAAAATAAAGATAAGCTGCTTAAGGGTTACAGACCGCCCATAGATGGCTCTCCGCTAACCCATTACTCAAATAGAGTGCAAAATCTGATATGGAGGGCACTTAGTTAGGGATATAGGCAACAAACTAGTGCAATTCCCAATTGGGAAACATTTTGCGCCATCATCCACCTAACACAAACAATGCTTAATTCCTTATCTCTACTACACCATTGTGTTGCTAAGTACTAGGAATAATTAATTTTCTAAGCATCAATTTCTCTTCATAAAGCTTTCTAAAATAACTCAAATAGATACTCGCCACCTTGGTCAAAACTAAAAGCACGAAAACTGTTATCTAATTGATCTCAACCTCATATGTGCAATGTAAAAAATCATCTCAAAACTTTTGACTTATGGGAGATCAAATAGTCTTAACTAAGATGTGTCGTAATCTATAAATGTGTCGAGATTGAGGCTTAGCTATCATACCCTTACACATATCTAGTCACAAATATCATAGTGGACTAAATGCGCCGATACAAATGCCTTTCTGCAGCTTTCCTACTTACTTGTGCGCAACCATTGCGAACAAAGTTACACATTCACATGAGAATAGGATGTCACAAGCGAGTGGGCCCGAGAGGGCCTACTCAAACCATCCATGTCGTATTCTCATTAATGTGACTAAGTATAATAAGCCACCGGTTCATGAACAATGTCATAAACTAATTCTAATCATCCTAATGTGTGAGTTCTGGAAGACAAGCTTTAAAGGTTTAGGCCTAACTAGGTAATGAGATATCAAGTGTGCCTTAGTCGCAAATTTAACTAGTAAGTGCTAATCCCCTGCACCTTCAAGTCAATTTTATTCTCCATACACTTTACTGCATCTAGTTGAAAAATGACGATACTCCTCTTGCCATCTCTATTTCTCGCTTCATAGTTACTTGTAATTAATTCTACTATCCACAAGAAGGAGAAAATAAGCTATCAATCTATGACAGCTCCCGAAAGTAAGTTAAGCGCGAATTAGGCTAAGAGTCTAATTCAACACAATGTTCTCACGAGCCATGCATCAAATTCTTAGAGTCATAACAACCTTGTCGGCCTTGACCTTTTCATTACTATGTTTCAACGTTTACGCTTAGTGGTAAACGTTATTCAAAAGCGTTAGCCTAGCTAAGGAATCATACAAAGAAACACCTCCTCATGTCTTACACTCAAGTGTGGAAATAGTAAGTGTCCAAACTTAGACAAGTTGGCAATGCTAATAGATTTTGCATCCACTTAGCGCTAATCTTTTCACTTAGTGTTAATAGATTTTGCAGCCACTTGGCGCTAATCTTTTCACTTAGTGTTAATAGTTTTTTGCTAT
This sequence comes from Camellia sinensis, assembly GCF_055761805.1. Taxonomy (NCBI): domain Eukaryota; kingdom Viridiplantae; phylum Streptophyta; class Magnoliopsida; order Ericales; family Theaceae; genus Camellia; species Camellia sinensis. Next base: position 95,112,951 of record NC_138965.1, read on the forward strand.
TACTAAGCACTAATCTTTTAACTTCAAGTGATACTTTAATGCACACTATTATAGTGCGTGAAATTTCGCTATATCCACTCCCAACAGTTGGGTAGAGAGCAAAACATTGCTCATACTGGCTACTCGTCTTACACTTAATGACTAATTCATTTAAGCTCGCATTTCTTAGATGACGTGACTCTTGAATGTTACTTCATCCAATGATGTAACATTATTACAAGTCAAATTACAAACTCAATCCGCGCAGCTCAATAGTCAAGATCATATACAGATCTATTAAGGGCTTACTAATTTCACAACTTCAAAACTGCCAATCAAAACTACGTAGCATGCCGCTAACCATAGCGCACACATCAGTTTTTATTATGCCAAACAAGGCAACAAAACTACGGCGACTTTGAGTCATGTTTCCTTCCTTTGGCTCAATTAAGGTCTAACCTAAAGTCTCCAAGACTTTTTGCTCATCTAAAGAATATGATTGCATTGTTCACATTTGAACATCTCTACTAAGTCTAGGTCAACCAAATTAACTTCCATAAGCTAAGTCAATTTAGAGAGAAATTCGCATTGGGATTAATTTGATTAGCATAATATAATTTTGCCACGAAAAATCTAAATTAAATAGTGACAATATTACACAAGTCGCAAGATCGAAAATCCGCTATACTCGTAATCATCTCTTGCACCACAGGTGACAATTATCCAAAATTTAATTTAATTCATGCACAAAATATTAGTTTTTCGGGAGTAAATCTACAAAGATTTTTCTCAACCGAACAACCTCCCACTAACTACGGCATATCTAAAGTATGATAAAATATTCTAATTCCATGCAATAGCATCTCAATGTAGATTCACAATCAACTCATGCTATGTTACATTAATAATGGAATTTAAATAAAATAAAAAAATTAATCATGCTATTCTAATCACAACATATTAGAAACTCTAGGCAAAAAACAACAATATGATGTGTTTAATATTCAGATTATGCCATAACAGAAAGCACATCACATCTGAAATTTTTTGGTAATTTCTGGAATTTTAAATAATTAATAAATACGCACAAAATCAGAAATAAATATTCCAAAATCTAGGAAAAAAGCAACAATCATACCAATAAATAGTAAACCATCACAATAGTCTACAACAAAAATTTCAGCCCCGGAAACTTACTCATGCAACACCAGAAACATTTTAAAGCAGAAATAATGAATTATTATTTCAGGAAAAATACTTTTTTATTTTCATAAAATTTTGAAAATTTTATAGTAGAAAAAAAAATTTAATTCTGAGTCTAACAGTATCAACCACACTTAAAACAAAGCTATAACGAATTACTTATGACCATTTAAAGCAATTCTGGATTTTTAAAACAAACAAACAGAGCCGGAAAAAAAAAAAACAGCAGCCAAGCCGGCGCGGAAAATGACGCGGCTCAGCACGCAGCGCAACGCGGGGAGCGCGTGGACAGCGCGACTGACGCGCACGTGATGGCGCGTGGAAGCGCGTCTGGTGCGTGATGAGGCGTGGCAATGCATGGCCACCGCTAACAACGTCGTCTAGCGCGTGCATCTCACACGCCGCCTTCCAGGGTATTTTTTGGTCCAATTTTGGTACTGTCAGACTCCATTTTCCAAAATAAAAATATTAGTGGACTCAAAAATGGAATTTAACAAACACATATAACAAGGTGCATCACACACACACTCTCTCTCTCTCTCTCTCTAATGAGAGTGGAAGTGTAGAAACTCTGCACTTCATCTTCTTCCTTAAACCACTAAAAACACAAAATAAACCCAAATTAGGGTTTGCTTTTTCTCATCAACCGTAAGTCAGAATCAGGCCCATAATATACGATTTCGAAGGTATCGCAACAAGCATTCCAAATATATAATTTTCATAACATAAAAACAAAGCATGTAAAACTAGCATGCAATCAAAGTTACAAAAAATTAAATATGAATCTCCATTTTTCTCAAAATCCGATCGTTGGATTTTTATGAAACTTGGCAGATATATTCTACATGAAATATACTACAACATATATAAATTTCAGGTTGATCAGAGAAAGTTCAGAAAAATATTAATTTTTCATGCATATATCATGTGTATATATATAATTATATACATATTTTAATGCATAAAAAACAAGCACGAAAATACCCATTTATAGCTCTAATACCAATGTAAGATATATATAACGCAGCAAGTAAAAGGATTCAAGCCATACCTTGTGTGATAAAATCCGAAACGAAAAACCTTGTGGGTAAATCACGTGCTTCTTTGATCACGAACTAAGAACGCCTAGCAATTGAGTGATACCACTGTATGAGTATCACCCACTCTAATCACAGTGCAAAGGCTGGGTCGTTCTCTAATATGGGAGAGAGTTAGAGAGAGAGTATGGGAGAAAATATTTGTGGGTAAAAACCACATAACATATCTGATATTTTATATATTCAAATATATAATCAGACATATAACCATACATATCCATCTATCCATATCTCCTAAGGATAAGATAGATGTAGATAGATAAAGGGTTATCCTAACAAATAGGATAACCAGGAAATCAAATTCAAATTACATGGGTAATTTGAATGGGTCATGGGTCATGCCACATGGGCGCCTAAATCCGGGTCCAATACCCGGCCCAATTTCCAACAATAATTATTTTAATTTCAAAGCACTTGTTAACAAAATCATATATGTATATATAAACAAGTGTTGGAATGTGTAATTTTTTTTTATTTTTAATAATTTTATTGTTTTTGTCATTTAGCATCTCTTATTAACATCGATTAACTGTGTGAAAATAGAAGGTTCCAAGTAACTTTAGTGGTGAGAATCATATTGTGTTGTGTTATTTTCGTATCATATCCAAAACACCCCAACACTAATGCAATTCATTTAACTATAAAATCGTGCCAACCCTAACACGATCGCTTAATACAATTACAATAATAATTTGTTTTAAATTATAAGCAAATAGTGTAACATAGTTCAAGTAAATATGTTTCACACTACATACATAATGATAACATGTTTAAACACTAACATCCATAAGAATAATACATTTGGAAAGTTGTATTTAAGTGGATTTAACTCAAAGTAATTGTACTTGCATTAAAGTGCAAGTTGCAGGAAGTAAGGTCACAATTCAGGCATGTGTAGGCACAATGCCTTTTTCAAGTCTAAGGCCCGTTTCCCACACCGACTTTCTTTGACCAACAAAGAGTCGCCACTTAATGTTTAAAAGGGAATTAAGAAACTTTTAATAATGAAAACTAAGTTAAGGACCAGTCCGTTACAATTAAGAAAATTCTGGATTCGAGAGCATAGGTACAAAGGGAAAGGTCATTGAATAATAGTATCCTTTTTTTCCCAATCCAAAGATTGGCCTCTGCTCACTTTTTAGTTTATGATTTTAGTGATTAATTATTCATGCAAATTCATTTTAAGCCCTAAAACCCTTAACTAACCTAAAACTACGTGATTTGAAGGATAAATACCACTTAACTTAGATTCTATGAATAAAAGTCATATCCTTCCCAAAAGTAAAAACTTTTACTTCCAAAAATAGATTTCTTTTTTAAAGGACATGACCATACCCATGAACTAAGCCAAGCAATACTAATGAAAACATATAAAACACAATTTTGCATAGAAGATGATAGAAACTTGTGTTATTTAAAAGACCATGCAAATAGCACACATATTCCAAGGAGGACAAGAAAACTTACCCAGTCACCCACTTTTAGTGTCTTACATGCATGCATAAAATAAACATGACCCAAAATGTAACTAATACATACAAGAATGATCCTAGGCCCAATTTGACTAAATGATGAATATGCACAAAAATACAACTAACAAATAAAAAATAAGAAAATAAATTAACTAACTTGATGATTCAAACCGAGCCATGCATGCTTATTATATGATGAGAATAATGCCTAAAACATGTTGTTCTAATGGAATGAAGAAAACATGTAAAGAAAGAGGGAGAAAGTGAATAAAACGAGTAAAAGATGTGTACTACTTGATGATCATGCCATAAGAACTACCCTACATACTTACATATTCAGAAAAGAGGATGGACAAGGGATTGAAATTAAAAAGGGACAAGAAATTACTTATTGGTTTGCTTAAACCAAAGAATATGCTAAGAAGAGTGCAAGAAAAGCCAAGTTTTTTACTTGCACGCTTCCCTCAAGCAAGAGTTCTGAGTTGGGGTTCAAGTTCTTCAACCGTTAAGATGTTTTCAGTGGTTTAGAGTTGTTGTGGGTCGGTTGTTTTTGAAGTCAAGGCAAGGAAAGGCGAGATAAGGGTGTTTTTGCTCTCAAAATCTAAATAAAGGGCTCAAAATTCTTAACCCTTTGAAAGGGAGGGAAGGATGGTGTTTATATAGGCAATAGGAGGCGTGGGGGACAAGCTAAGGCAACCCCTATCGCTTTCTCGTCTGCCTTCCACCATAAATGCACCATTATTGATTTACAAAAAGTAACTCTGTCACACTTAGATGTGCACATGCACAACTAACATGCACACTCATAACTAATGTGCGCATGCACATTTTGCCTTAGTATACATGCCATGCATGCATGCACAAGTGCGGAGTTCAATGCCTTTGGCTTGCCTGTCGCTCAAGTAAACCTGAATTGCCTTCTAATCGATGTTTTTGATAAAATCAGTCACTAATTTTGGAAAATATATTCGATCGAAGTACAACCGAGTTTCTCTCTTTCTTGGAGTTAAAAAGTTGGTTTTTGGCTAAAAATGGGTCTAGGAGTAAAATGATCATTTATGCAAAAAGTTAATTTTTGGCCAAAATGGGTTTATACAACAACTCCGAACAACTTTAAATATCCCAAAGATGAAGTAATTATCATTCCATCAGTTTGGAAAACTCTGGTTCGTGGTTTGGTTCAAGCCTCATGTCAATCGTGAACACTAGATAAAGGACGCTAAGCAACTTAAGTTTTATCTTGGAACTGTTTCACTTTCATTGTACTTTTACAAGGGGAGAAAAAATAATTTTAGGACAGTAACAACATGACTCTCAGAATCTCACAATTATTTTTCTCTACTCTTGTTTTTATCTATATATATATATATATATTGTTTTTTTATTGCCATTATTATTATAGTATTCATGCTTAATATTCTGTTAATTATATTGTTAGACTAACAGATCTCACACATTCCTAGAGGAATGTTAATCATTTAAAAGTAAAAAAATTAATAATTAGGCTCGTAATATTTTTTATTTTATTAATTTTCCATGGAGGAAACGCTTGAATAGCATTGACACGGGAATTTTGTTACTAGATCCACATTCCTTCTTTCAAATAAAGTTATATTTGAATCTTAAATTTGTTAAGAGCAATGAAAATAATAATATATAGAAAAAGAAATAAAGCTTAAGAAGTTAAATAAATTTCTTTTCTTTTCTTTTTTTTTCATTGGGTTATGAATTGAGATGAAAATGATTAGGTATTTTGTCAACAACAACAACAACAACCAAAAATAATAATAATAATAATTTTCTAGTTTGGATACCAAAACATGAATATGTATAAATAATTTAATTTTACTTTCATTTTTATTTCTCTTGAATAATCCAATATCCATAAATAGCATAAATAATCCAGAGGATAACAAGAGGATGCAATGAAAGGGAGAAAAGAATTCTCTATTGGTTGAGCGTTAGCCTCCTCTGTATGAATCTGTTGGCTTTTTGGCTTTCGAAGGTTATTATTGTGATTGCAAGCGTGCCACCAAGGATCAATTTAGTCCTTACAGAAATTTAATTGCCAACCAATTATCAGACGACTGTGTTTTAGTTCTCTCAACCTCAATGAAGAGGACTTTAACTGGTGGCCTGATTTAGGAGAATTTAAACAGAATACCAATCAAATAAAAAAAATCTGAAGCATTTCACTAGAATGAAAAGCTTACAATGATTCGAAGCGACAATCTATTTGAAACTACTCCTATGAATGAAAATCCAGTGCAGAATTTGAAGTACTGGAATATAAAGAACAGGGTATGTAAAATAAGACTGGTTCTTTAGATTTGAGTCTGGGGGCTTTTTCCAGGGCCTTCTCTGCTATTTATACTGCTCAAAGATGACAGTCGAACTGTATTTCCAACCGTGGAACTGCTCCCCCATGATCGCTGATTATGTAGCCTCAAGATTAGCTCCACTATGCCATCATTTGCAGTTAAGCTTCCCTCCTAAATTTGAATTTAAATAAGAGTAACCGCTGATGCCACATCACCTTGCATCTCTTTGTTGATCCACTGCTACTCAGATCTCATAACAACCAATATCAACTGTCACGTGTACGATCAGGATCGAAGACTTGAATGGTCTCCCCATATTACCTGTACTTTGCCACGCGTCAAATTGTAACTGGCTTGTACAAAATATGCTGCCAACATTACCCCCCGCACTAATATACCCAAGACTTGGTGATATTAGTGGATCAGGGTCTCTTTCCCACGTCTTAGAACGTGCATGGGTTTTGCATCTTCCCAGAAATGCAACTGTCACTCACCATCTGTATTAAACTCTCGTTTAATCCTTTGAACACTTCCACCGTCTTAGCATTCGAACAGACTGATACATTTCATGGCCGAATTAATTTTTTCCTCCAACGATCGAGCACACGAAAAGTCATATGTCGATGTTGTTCCTCCTCGAAAGAATGTCCATGCATTTATTAGCCACCTTTACCCACCTTTCTATATTCAGGTCATGGATGCCTTTGCAAATCATCAATCCTTGGACTTCGAACATATTGCCCTTAATCCTTCGATCCAGAAACTCACAAATATGGACATGGGAGGTTCTTCTTCTGTCTCACCCTTGGACTACGAACAAATAGCTCTCAATCCTTTAATTTAGAAAGTTGCAAATATGGACATGGGAAATTCTTCTTCACAATCCTCTGCATGGGACAAGGCTGCGACTTCTTCCTCTTCTGGTGCTTCCAACTAAACAAGTTGGTCAAAGCCTGAGTCTTGTGATTTGAGGGAACGAATTAACCATCACTTTGTCGAATTTACTGACCCTTTAGAGTTCCCTTCTTATGCACGAAGCTCGGTGGTCTATCCTTACGTGCCCATTGACCATCGACGCAATTTGGAGAAGAATCTGCTTGTGGCATGGTATACATCCTCCATGCCTACAAAGATAGTGCACGCCACCCGACGCCTAGAAGAGGCACAAGGGTACAATCCATCATTCTTAGCCCAGAAGGCGAAGATTTGTTCTTCTGACTAGCTTGATTATATTAATGCCCTTGTTCCTTCTACCCTTGTTCCACCTCCTGAATAGAAGCATCCACACCTTCTCCCCTGCCCAATCCTCGTTGGATAGAGAGATTGAGGCTTGCCCTCTCTGTAGATAAGATCTTTCCACCTTACAAGCCTCCATCTTCCCTTACTCCTGCTGAACGGAAACAAGCTCTACTTCTGCTCGCGGCTTTCTCTCATTTGCCCTTCAATGTTCTTGAGGACGAAGTTCCTCTCAAGAACCTTCGATGGGCTTGTGATATTCTGACTCGGGGTCATGTTCTCAATCCCCTTGCCCAAGCAGAACTTTACATGTTTTTGGACCAGCTTCCGTTGCTTCTCCACTGGCATCGGACCTCTATGGCCATTACACGATCTTTAGACCAACTTTCGTCCCTTCGAATTCACGCCCAGTGCGAAGCAGAGAACTTCACTGAAGAATTCGATGATTTTAAGAACAAAGATTCTGCGTACTAGGATGACTTAGAGATGGATGAATTGGAACAAGGATTGAGAGAAACAGCTTTCGAAATAAAGGCTGAAGAACTCTTTTACGAAGTGAGAGCTCATCAACTCATGCAGCCAATGTTAGAAGAAATAGAGGACAGAATAAAGGAAGAACAGAAATTCATTGATTATAGCTGGACTAAATTTCATGATCTTGTTATTTATTCCATTCCTTATTTTTATGAGCTTGAGTTCGTACCCAAATAGGGCCATTCGATGTAACTATTTTTGCTTTAATACAAGACTTCTCTTTGTTTGATATGGTTTGATCTTGTCTCTATTTGTCTTTAAAAGCAATTTCAGAGCTTCGAACTGAACAATCTTTTCCTTCGAACCTGGATTCGATCGTTTAAAATGAATACTAACAACACGACCATGAACTTTTCCAATTTAGGGAATGCAGATTAATCAATTCTAAATTGATCTTTTCGTTTTGAACAACAGTCCATATTTTCAAAAATATGGAAGCTCCTTTTGAGGGCTGCACTGTTTTAGTTCAAAAAGTCAACTTTTCTAAATATATATATAAACCAACTATGGGTTTCGATGTTTCGAATGCCAATTTCCTTTCCCAAGGAATTTCTAATTTTACTTCGAAGAACATCACTGTCATTAAGAAACCTAAAACAGGTCTTTAGTCCTTTTGAAGTAAACGAATACTTGAACATTCTTGTATCCATTGAGTACGGAATGCGCTTCGAAGCCGGCTCTTAGTTTCGAAGCCGTTGTTATTGGACTTTTGGTGCTAAAATCTAGTGTGTTATGTTTTGAACACCAATTTCCATCCTCGCGGGGTCTCAAGTTTCACTTCGAAGGTCACCGTTTTCATTAAGAAGACCAAAACAGGTCTTTAATCCCCTTCTAAGTAAATGAATATTTGAGTATTCTTACATTCTTAAGCATGGAATGTGCTTCGAAGCTGGCTTCTTAGTTTCGAAGCCGTTGTTATTTGACTTTTGGCACCAAAATCTGGCTTCGAAGCCAAACAGTCTACTTCGAAGCTGGTATCAACATCTGGGATATGTTTTTTCCCTCCAAGAGTATCAATATTGAAGGAAATTCTTCGTATTCGTACTTTTAGTACTTAATGAATTTACGTGATGTATCTTTCAGATATAAAAGCTTTTGAAATCCTTTTATTCCACATTCTAAAATCACTTGCTCGCTCAACATACAAAACCCTTCACCTCTATTCGTCTCCCACTTCTTTCTACTCTCTTTTTCAGCGTCGTCCTTTGAGAAAGCGTTTTATCAATGGCTTCCTCCTCATTGAAAGTGCCAGTTGTAGAGCGTGCGAGCCCATCTGTAGCCCTGCAAAGGCTCATTGATGCAGAATGTGAAAAGTACAAAGCTGGGGAGAAAAGTGCCATTAACGGACACATCTTCATTCCTCGCTGTCATGCGCAACAAGACTATGTGCTTGGTCCCATATTCAAGGAGATTCTTATTGAGCTTCCAGCTCTATACCCTCGTCTGGAAGACCATTGTCTCCTTTACGAAGGTGGCCTTGACTGGAGGAACTGGAAGACGAATCGTCCCCACCGATGCTGGCCCACGGTGAGACCGGAGTGGCAAGAATGGTATGATCGAGTTGTCCCTAGTAGGACCCTGGACCTTCAAGAACTCTGCCTCCTCGATGCCCTTCGGTTATCCAGGTTAACCATTTCAGAGGACCCCTTTTTAGTTCCTGCTGCTCTGTGCTTTTAGAATTCTGTTTTTAATTTCTTCCAATTCAGATGTGGGATGATGGCCCCTACTATGCTTGACATTTGCCATCTTTTAGGATTATCTCCCATTGAAACTCTCATTGGACCAGATTATCCTGACCTAGCAGTCCCTTTTTCCCTCCCCTCTCTTAACTCATTCTATAGTGACTTTGTCAAGGCTGAGAATAGAATGGAGGGTCTTGTGACCGATAGGGAATTCTTTTCTTTCTTATTATATTGGTTTTGCAAGTTCCTTTTCTGCACTTCTTCTCAAAGAATTATGCCTGAATTTGCCCCTCTTGCCAAAGCCCTTGTTTTACAGAAAAGGGTGGCTTTAGCCCCATACGTTCTAGGTCACGTATACAAAGCCTGCTCTCTTTTTTGTGAGAAACCCTTAGATGTCAATCAAGGGGGACCGATTTGGATTCTTCAGCTTTGGCTTTTTGCTTATTTTCCCGAGTTACAATCCAAATGCCTTAAATTTTTTGAACCAGACCCTCCTACTCATGGCATGAGGCTAGCCAATGCTTCTCTTTATCCTTCTACTTTTGCTTTTTACTTCTCTTTTTTCCACCAACTTTCAGCTTCTCCTCTTTCCTACTGCTTTCGTCCCTTCGAACCCACTACTATTGGCCCACTTTGGTTGAAGAATTTCCTAAGTGATAGGCTCTGTGCTTCACCTGTTCACAAGGATATATGGGCCTCCATTTTAATTCCCAGAGAATTATTCATTGGGACCATGAACCCCAGAGCTTACAAATGCATTGCTGAGCCCTATTGTCCTGTACAATTTGCTAGACAATTTGGCTTTACTCAGGGGATCCCAATACCTCTCTGTAGTAACACCAATCTAAGTCTTACCACAAGGGATGTGAAAGTTCAAGGGTCCAGACTAGAAGAGGCAACTTCCAAATTTATACAGGACTTAATCGATTTTGAGTATATCCCCTTCCTTCCCCAAGGTAACATTTTGAAGAGATACCAAAATTGGTGGGTGACCAATATGGAAGTGCACCTGGCCATTCCCCCTCAAGACCTACTGACGGTGTTAGATGTACCCAAGTCCAAAGGAGCTGGAGCTGCTACTTCTTCTACTGTTCTGACCACTCCGGTTCCTGTGTCTGCCTCTACTCCTAGAGTTACTCGGGCCACCTCGAAGAAAGGTATATACTCTCATCTCTTCTCTTTTACCTTCTTTATAATGCTTTCAGTCTTATCTTTGGTTCTTCCTTTTGTGAAGGTGTTGCAGGTACCTCACAGGGAGATTCTCCTCAGAAAATTCAAGCTCTAAATCTCCTCAAAAGCAAACAGCAACAAAAGAAAATGAGACTTTTACTTGAGCCTGAGAAGGAAGTTTTTGAGGTGCAAGCAGAAGAAGAAGAATAAGAAGAAGCAGAAGAAGAGTTAACCCAAGAGCAAGAGTCTCCCCTGAAAAGAAGAAAAAGAGTGGTCGTCCCTTCTTCTGGCTTGGTTCAAGATCCCATGCATGAGACAATGGTCAGAGTAGAGGAACTCACTTCTGAAGAATCTGAATCCCAAGCTGGAGAGAAAGAAGTTGAGGAAGAACATTCAATGCCTGCACAAAGAAAAAAGAGAAGGAAGATGACGGTCTCTCCTTCTGATTTTTTTGAAGACCCTATACATGAGGCAGCTGCTAAGGCAGTGGAACGAGAGCATTCCAAGGCCATAATTGTCTTTGAGAGAGCTAAAAAGAGACGGCAGCAGCAATTCTTAAGAGACGAAACTGCTGCTGCTGATGCACTTCAAAGGGATGCTGCAAGAAGACAACACGTTGCTGATCACTACTCTCTTCGAAGCTCTCCTACTGCTACTGTCACTTCTGAAACAAGTAACTTCTTTAAAGCCTCTACTGTTTTTCCTTGTTAATCTTGTGGGTATTGAGCTTTGACATCACTTTGTCCTTCTCATCTTTTGCAGCAACAAATCCTGAGCTTACTCTTTCAATGAGTACTCTCTCAGTTTCAATTGAGGCTGATCAGATGCAAAATGTGAAGGCCATTCAAATAATACTCCCACTTCCTAGGCCTACATTCAATGTATCCTCCTTGAGGCCAAGCATTCCTGCATCTCTTTCTTTTGGATTGAATCCATATCTCCCTTTCTTATCTTTGGATCTACCTTTATTCGATTCTTTTCTGAGCCTTGCTCTTTCCCTTCTCCCTAAGGAAATTCCAACTATTACTCTATCTCAGATGATAGCTGATTCCCCAAAAAAGGGTGCTGGTGGCTCTCCAACCCATGGTTTATTACCTTTATCTACTTCCAGCCCTTCTTCCCTTGACATATTGGTGGCTAGGACCATAGAGACTACTGAAAATGTTCCATCCATTTCTCCTATCCCTATGCAATCCTCTGTGTCTTCTACCACTACTCTTTCTGCACCCCTCATGTTCATGGACGAAGTAGATGTCTTCGAAGCAAGACTAGCTAGTCTCTTCAACATAGCCTCTACCTCTCCAATAACTAATGATGAGGCTGAGCCGTTGGTACTAGCTGACTCCCTGTTAGAAATTCTTGAGAGCTCATCTTCCTCTAGTAGGAAGCCTTCTGCACCTCTGATGGATTTAGACAGCTGTCTGGAATTACTGATATCTTTTTCAAGGATTCCTTTCGAGGCTTTACAAAGGCCTATAATAAGAAATGGCTTCCTGCAGTGCTGCAAATTTGTTGAGCAACCCAGCATGACTGTCTCAAGTCATCTATCTCAGGCAGCAGCTACTATTGACTTTTATATCAACATTTGTCATATTGCCAAGGTTGCAGAGGAGAGATTAGCGAGAGATCAGAGCTTTGTTTCCACAGTACATTCTGAAGTCTCAATGCTAAAAGAACAACATTCCTCTGTCTCCCATTTTCGAACTCAACTACTGGAAAAGAAAGCTCAACTTGAGGAGGAGCTGTCTGCAGTGAATCAAGCCTTAATTCGAACTGACACAAAACTGCAGATTACCAACCAAGGATTGGCCGATCGAAAGCAAGAAATGACCACGGCCATTCAGTTGGCTCCTTCATTTAAGAATAGGAAGTCTGTTGTAAAAAAATAATTAAGGCATTGTAATGATTTTTGGGCCAATTTATGGCAGAATGTATTTAACTCTTTATGAAAAAAAACAAATTCTGATTTATCATTTGAGTACTCTTGTGTTCTTTTGCTTGACATTCATTCTACTCCTTGTGTTTCCCAGATAGTTGGAAAATAAGGCTTTAAATATCTGTCATTGATCTTTTTGGGATGTATGTATCCATTCAAATTTCTCAAATGGTATGCCCCAAAAAACAGGACTCTTTGAATTTGATATGGTCCTTCCCAATTAGGTGACCATTTACCAAACTTATGGCTTTTAATACCTATTGGGAGTATAGTTTTCCACACCAAATCACTTTCATCAAAGCCAATGTGCTTGACTTTTTTATTATAAATTTTGGCTGCTTTCTTCTTTTGAAAGAGAATGCTATTTAATGCCAGAATTCTGGCCTCATCTATTCCTTCTAATTCCAAGCACATACTCTGATGGTATTGCTCAGAATCTAGCTGGTCTTGGCATCTTACCCTCAAAGACTTAACATTAATTTCCACAGGCAATACAGCATCATGCCCATACACCAAGGCATAAGGAGTAACTCCTGTGCTTGACCTTGGAGAAGTTCTATAAGCCCACAATACATCCAACAACAAGTTATGCCAATCCCTAGGATTATCTTCAACAACCTTTTGTATTCCTTTCTTCAAGGACTTATTGGATGATTCAGCCTGGCCGTTAGCTTGTGCATAATAGGGGGTGGAATTAATAAGGCTAATTCCAAACTCGACCACAAAAGACCTCACCATTTTTCCATCAAACACAATCCCATTATCAACAGTTATGGTTTACGGGATGCCAAACCTATGGATCAAATCCCTGATGAACCCAATGACCTCAGTCTGGTCTACAGCCTTGTATGGCTTAGCTTCGACCCACTTGGTGAAATAATCAGTAGCCACCAAAATGAAACAATGATGCTTCGAAAAGGGTGGGTGTATTTTCCCCATCATATCCATGGCCCATCCTCTGAATGGCCAAGGCTTTACTACTACATGCAGGTCAGTTATGGGCACATGCCTTATTGTACCATACTTTTGACATGCCTGGCAACCCTTTGCATATTCTATGCAGTCTTTAAGGATAGTTGGCCAATAATAGGAATGTCTTCGAAGCATCCATCTCATTTTTACACCAGGCTGATGTGCACCACAGATGCCTTCATGAACCTCAGTCATAGCTGTTAATGCTTCTTTTGGTCCTAAACATTCCAATAATAGACCATCCCCCCTCCCCCCCTTTTGTAGAGATCATTGTTATATATGATGTATTGCATAGATTGCAATTTGATTCTTCTACTGGCCTTTGAGGATAGGCCAGCCAAGTACTGTATTATTGGATGCCTCCAATCTTGTTCCTGTAAATCATTATGATTGACTTCCAGGACCACATTCCTTTTATTTAAGGGTGGTATAGATTTCTGGTATGTTGTTTGGCTTATGTCCCGTTGGGTACCATCATTCCTCTTGAAATTCGAGGCTTTCTGAGCTACATCATTAGCTCTATTATTCAAGAATCTTGGAACATGAGTTACATTTGCTATTTGAAATTTAGAGAGCAAATGTAATGCGACAACATAATATGGCAGCATGCTTATACTTTGACATTTGAAAATCCCTTTCACTTGGTTAACCACCAATTGAGAATCTCCAAATATGTCAACTGCATGTACTTGTAATCCAATAAGAATTTCCAATCCCACTATCAAGGCATCATATTCAGCTTGATTATTAGAACAAGTAGTTTCATCAACTTTGAAACCATCTGTGGTTTCTATTCCTTGTGGTGACTTAATCACTATACCAATTCCAGTTAGGCCATTGGCTTTCGATCCACCGAACCACATTTGCCATGGCTCGACACTAGCCATACCAAGTTCCATTATCTCTTGACTCTCTATTTGAGATGGATGGTCTGCCAAAAAATTGGCTAAAACTTGTCCTTTCACTGCCTTTTGGGGAACATATTCTAAGTGAAATTCTGACAAGGCTAATACCCATTTGCCAATTCTTCCCCTCAACATAGGTCTAGATAACATATATTTAACCAAATCTATGGTTGCAATTACCAAGACAGTTGTAGGCAAAAGGTAATATCTTAATTTCATTGCAGCAAAATACAGCGTAATGCAAAGCTTTTCTACAGCTGAATATTTACATTCACAAGAATTTAAAAACCTACTAAGGTAATAAACAGCTTGCTCCTTGCCTTCTTCATTGTCTTGGGCTAAGAAAGCTCCCAATGAATCTTCTGCTGCAGCTATATACAACTTCAAAGGTTTAACGCCATTTGGTGGCATCAGTACTAGAGGGTTGGCCAAGTAGGCTTTGATTCCTTCGAAAGCAATTTGATGATCCGCTGTCCACACAAATTCCTCTTCATCTTTCAGCCTTAATAAGGAAAAAAATACTTTAGTTTTTCCTGCAGTGTTAGAAATGAATCTTCAAAGAAAATTAACCTGTCCAAGGAACTTTTGTAATTCTTTCTTACTTGATGGAGGTCTGGCTTCAATGATGGCTTTGGCTTTATTCTGGTCAATCTGTATTCCTTTCATGTGTACTACATAGCCCAAGAAGTTTCCAGATGATACGCCAAAAGCACACTTAAGAGGATTAAGCTTCAATTTAAACTTTCTCATTCTTTCAAAAGCTGCTTCTAGGTGAAACAGATGTTCCTCCATGGATTGGGATTTAACTACAATGTCATCAATATAACACTCTAAATACCCTCCAATAAGGTTATGAAAGATAGTGTTCATAGCCCTCTGATATGTGGCCCCAGCATTTTTTAGGCCAAATGGCATTTTAACCCATTCTAAGGTCCCAATATTCCCAGGACATCTAAATGCTGTCTTGTGAACATCCTCCTCCGCAATGTAGATTTGGTTGTAACCAGAGTGCCCATCCATCATTGACAAAATTTGATGCCCTGCTGAACTGTCCACCAGCAAATCTACTATAGACATAGGATATTCATCTTTTGGAGTTGCTAGATTTAGGTTTCTAAAATCGATGCATACCCTCATTTTGCCATTTTTCTTAACTACAGGCACAATATTAGATAGCCATTCAACATACCTGGCTGTCCTGATAAAGCTTGCCTTGAGTAGTCTAAGAATTTCTTCCTTAACTTTCTGGATCACTTCTGGACCCATTCTTCTTGGTTTTTGTTTGTATGGCTTGAAGTTAGGCTTCATAGGAAGCCTATGTTCCACTAATGACCTATCCAATCCTGGTAGTTCATTATAAGACCATGCGAAACAATCTTTATATCTCCTCAGTATAACCAACAACCGGTTCCTGTCAAGAGTATTCAACAGAGTACTTATATAAATGGGTTGTTGTACAGAACCTTCCCCTAAATTTATTTCTTCTAAGGGGTCTTGTATCTGAGTACTTACTGGAACTCCTTCTTTGATTCCTTCTGGCTTCAAAGCAATCTCCTTGCTGCGTTCTGTTCCCAGGTTCTTTGATTCAACCTCTTTACCCTCCTCCTCATAGACGAAGTCTGTCCACAAGGCTTCTTCTTCCTATATTTCTTGGACTTTTGTCTCTATGTCCAATGCACAGTATTTATCAAGGGTCAAAACTCTGGCTTGTTGATGCTCCTGCTTGTAGCCAATTATCATGACTTCTTTCTCTTGCTCCCGCACTTTCTGGACTATTGATTACATCCAATATTGAAAACTTAATTAAAGCCAAAGACTTGGCTTCTGGTGCTTCATCTTGCTGCCTATAACCAGGAATCATTGTCATCTTTAACGGCCACCTCTTCATCAGCACTCTCCTGGACTAAGTGCTTCAGGTGTGTCACTTCCTCATCAGTCGTTACTTCGGCTGAGCCATCAGATTTTATCAGTATACTGAGCGGTGTCACTCTCTCAATATACAACTTGGCCTCTGCGAAGTCTGCGTAGGCTACGAAAGGTTGAGGATCTGCATCAATTTCCTCCATCTCCCCATTGCCTAGAGCCATTATCATTTTTTGATGCAAAGAGGAAGGCACACATTTGTTAGTGTGAATCCAATCTCTACCAAGTAAAGCATTGTACCTCGAATTGCTGTCGATAGCGAAAAACACCGTCATGCAGTCCCTGGTTCCCACACTCAAGTTGATGGGTAGAATTCCCTGGGCCATCTGTTCGTCCCCAGCAAAACCAGCAATGGTTGTACTGGTTGGGATTAACCTGGGATTCTTTTTCCCTAATTTCTTCAAGGAAGATTTCGGTAGTAAGTTCACCGCTGCCCCATTATCCACTAAGACTCGGTTCAACTGTATCCCATCGAAGAAGGCCTTAATATACAAAGGCTTAAAATGTTGTGTCATAGAATTCGAAGGATATTTAAAAGGATACGAGAGGTTAATACTTACCATTTCTTCACTCTTATACTCAGTTTCCATTGGGGTAATCATTCCAGAATTATCTTATACCATACTCATTTGTGAGTCTTCACTAGAAATTGGAATTGGGTCAATTTCTTGCCCCTCTTGATTCTCATCTCCAGCTTGGAATTCATGCGGTAGTATGTGTACCATGTTCACTGACACTGAGCCAAATTGGATGGCCGGCTGTGTCTGCTTCTCCTTTTGGCCACCTTGTTCAATCACTCCAGAAGCATCCTCTATGTCGCTTTCTAGTACTTTATCCTTTGAATGGTCTGTCACGATTGGTTTTTCAACCAGGAACGTTTGTTCAGCCATGAAGGCTTCGAACATTTCTTCCTCAACCATTTCTTTCTTTTGGCTTAAACCAACTTTCGTCTCTGGTTCGCTGTCACTTTCCATTAGTGCCTTCTCTGATCCCGCTAAACTAGACTTCTCCCTGGCTCTTAGTTCAGAATGAACTTTGGCCAACTGTTTTCTGTTGCAACCCATTTTGCCTTGTAGAGTTGGTTTTGGAGTAGGGTCTAACTTTGGATTCTTCTTTCTTTCTGTCTGTGCCAATAAAGAATTCTCTCCATTTTCTTTCAGGTCTCGTTGGTACTGAGTGTATCTACGCTGAATTTTTCTCCTTTGTGATCTAGAAATCACGGGGACCATATCTGGTTCCTTTATTTTTGGGTGCTTAAGAAAGACCCAATTGTTTGGAGCCACCAAAGGAGGTCTGACCATCCTACCTTGGTTTCCAATAACCTCTCTCTGGGTAGACACTTCCCTAGGTTTGTTCCGCATTACAAACCAGTCTGGGACCCCAGGTACCCACGAACTTACTGACCCTGCCATGGAACTACTTCCTTCTTTCTTCGAAGCTTTCCTCGAAGCTAGTCGCGAAGGCCACTGGTTGGTCTTGACTTCATGTTTTGGGCCTAACTCCGGCCTTCGATGAAGGTGTCCACTTTCTGTCCTGCGTGAGGCTAGTTTAGGGGACCAATCTCCGGTTTTAATCCTGTAAACTGGACTTCTCTCCAATCTCCTCCCAGAATGGCTGCTCTTCGTTTTGTAATAATTAGCTAGCCTGGATTCATATAAAGGCTTCTTGCCTTTGAAATGCATCCTATCAACTGTTGGTTCAACCCTCAAGGGCTGCTGCCTGACGCTAGATGGATATGGCCTTTTATTGTAAGCATTGGTTGGTTTAGGACGTCTCTGCACATCCTTGTAGTACTGTTTCCCATCAGTCGGGAGTCCTTTCAACCATTTGTAGCTCCTTTCAACCATTTGTAGCTTAGTCTGCACCTAGGACACATCCTCTGCATTACAGCTGCTTCTAAGGAATCGTCATCCAATGCTTCTTCCTCAGAGTCTTCCCTCTGGTGTGAGAAACCTTGTCCAACAGCTGGTAGATCTCTAGTGTCTTTCTTGATTGCTATCTGGTTGGCCACATGCATCTGTACATTGACTTCTTCCAATTCTTTCAAAGACAGGTTCTGAAAATCTGGCATAATGACATTGGCTGCCACCTCTCCAATTTCTAGAAATGGATTACTGTCGATCCCCATGGCCTTTTCAGCTTTGGCTGGGAATTTCAAACTCCCTTTCCGAATTTGTTCTTGGATCCTGTCTCGAAAAACAACACAGTTTTTAGTCGAGTGAGACCAAAAATTATGCCATTTACAATATACTTTTCCTTTAAGTTCATCAAGAGATGGAATTTTAACCCCTTTTGGTAACTTAAGGAAGTTGGCCGCAAGTAAATGATCAAAAATGTCATCTGCCTTAGTTAAATCGAAAGAATATTTCCTGTGGAGATCTTTCTTTTTAAATTGCTGGTCAATTGTCGTATCCTTATGAATTAATGCTTCACAGATCATAGGCTCTTTCCCCACAATCTCTGCTACATCAATCTCATAGTTAGGATCTTTGTAGTATGTCTTATATGATGCATTATTTTGATCTTGCTCCTCTTCTAGTAATGCTTCATATCTAGATACTTTGTAAGTCAGTTCCACTAAGTCCCTGAACTCTGTTGAGTCAAACTTCTTTCGAAGCCAAAATTCTAAGCCATTTTGAGCCAATCTTACGAATTCTGGCTCTGGCAAAATAACTCTACATTTATTTCGAGCCCTTTTAAATCTGGCAATAAACTGAGTAACCTTTTCTTCAGGCCTTTGACTCAACCTTGCCAAGTCTTCCATGGAAACTCTTGGCTCCGATTGGAAAAATTGGGCATGAAATGTCTCTTCCATTTGTTGCCAAGTTTGGATTGAGCCAGGTGTAAGGTTAATGTACCATACAAATGCTCCCCCAGTTAGAGAATTTGGGAACAGCCTCAGCTTCATAAAATCATTATTAGTGAATTCACCGCATTGAGCAGCGAACCTAGCGATATGCTCTACTGTTGACTGGTTTCCATTCCTATAAAAAAGGGTGAAATCTGGTATCCTGAAACTTCTTGGGTATTCATGTACCCTATCTATCCATTCTGGGTAGGGTTTTCTGTATACAGGAGTCTGGACCCCCCGAGCCATTGGTCCACACATCTCCCTAACGATGTTAGCAATTTGGTCCCTAGAGACCATATTTTGTGCCTGCTGAATCACCGCCGGAGGAACAAACACAGGATTTGGTGGACAAACTTGTGCTTGTGGTCCTCTTGGTCCATAAGGTGGTATATTTGGGACTGGTTGTTCCTGTGGTGCAGGTTGCTGTTGGGGGTGTGGGTAACCCCTTTGAATTTGTCCTACGAAAGGACCTGTGAAAGGTGCTGGAACTGGTGTTGTGTCTCTTCCATTTGTAAGAAAACCTTCTAACCCCCCAGGTATAAATTCAAATAAGGGATTAGTGAACCCCCTTGTGCCAGGTATGGCTTCGAACATGGGATTCAGAACCATTCTTATGCCATTTGCTTGTACTGGGCCAGTTCTACCAAATTGCATGGCTTCACTGTTAAGTACTGAGACATTTTGACCTATAACGGGCCTTGGAACAGGTTCGTACCAAGACTGAGGTGATGGTCTTTCATGGTTCTGATTACTAGTTTGTCCATTAGAATGTCCATGAACTTGCATAGGCTGTTTATCTCTAGCCAATCTTTGCTGAGGGACATTCGAAATTTCCTCCATGTGTCTTGCGTTTGTTAGTTGGTGGTTATTCATTCGATCCAAAAAGGATGTTGCCCACCTTTCCATTGTGTTCATTAATTGCTGCCCCATTGCATCTATTAAGCCAACCCATGGATTCACTGGCTGAGTAGATGGGACAGTGGATAGTCCAATTCCTTGGTCTCGTCTAATATTACGAACAAATGGTATTTGTTCTGAAGTACTGGTCTGTTCGACCATAGGTTCCGATAAAATAGAAGTTTCCACAGGATGTGTTATCACATTATCCTCTGGATTAGGTATCTCTACCTCTCCTTCCACGCCTTCTTCCAAGCGTTCATTTTCTCCTTGTCTCCTTCGTCTAGCCATTTTAAATGTAGTCCCACCGGGCGTACCAAAAATATATGTTGGCTTTTTGGCTTTCGAAGGTTATTATTGTGATTGCGAGCGTGCCAGCAAGGATCAATTTAGTCCTTACAGAAATTTAATTGCCAACCAATTATCAGACAACTGTGTTTTAGTTCTCTCAACCTCAATGAAGAGGACTTTTACTGGTGGCTTGATTTAGGAGAATTTAAACAGAATACCAATCAAATAAAGAAAATCTGAAGCATTTCACTAGAATGAAAAACTTACAATGATTCAAAGCGACAATCTATTTGAAACTACTCCTATGAATGAAAATGCAGTGCAGAATTTGAAGTACTGGAATGTAAAGAACAGGGTATGTAAAATAAGACTGGTTTTTAAGATCTGAGTCCGGGAGCTTTTTCCAGGGTCTTCTCTGCTATTTATACTGCTCAAAGATGACAGTCGAACTGTATTTCCAACCGTGGAACTGCTCCCCCATGATCGCTGATTATGTAGCCTCAAGATTAGCTCCGCTATGCCATTATTTGCAGTTAAGCTTCCCTCCTAAATTTGAATTTAAATAAGAGTAACCGCTGATGCCACATCACCTTGCATCTCTTTGTTGATCCACTGTTACTCAGATCTCATAACAACCAATATCAACTGCCACGTGTACGATCAGGATCGAAGACTTTAATGGTCTCCTCATATTACCCTTACTTTGCCACGCGTCGAATTGTAACTGGCTTGTACAAAATATGCAGTCAACAGAATCAATTTAGTTTTGATTATGACCAATATTAGTAAAATGAGTATTGTAACTAAAATTTTAGATGTATGTGGTAAAAATTTCATATTGTTTTTGTATAAACTCTCAGAAGAGTTTAGCTCCTCTCCAGTTGGTGATCTAACTAGAGAGGGGGTGTTTGGTTTAATGGGCTCATTTTGAGACCCACTTCAAAAGATCTAAATTATTTATTTTTGGGATTTGTCAAAAAAGGATCCATGCAAAAAATTAAATTGATCGAAAAATCGATAAATTGTATTTATATTAAAAAATAAATAAATGGTCTATTTTCAAAATCATATTTGTCATTCAAGATGTAATTCAAATATGTAACTATTAATATTCGATCAACTTAATTTTTTACCTAAACTATCTTCATGACAAGTCTTACAAAATGAACCGTTTAAATTATCGAGGTGTGCTCCAAAATGGACCCACCAACATTAAGCCCAACAGTCGCTCTAATTAATACCCAACTGAGAAATGCGTGGTAGCTCGAAAGTTGAACGGCTCGAATGTCCCGAGTGTCAAAACGGCGTCATTTTGACACTATTTTTTTTCTTTTTTTTCTTTTTCCTTCTTTCTTGAACTGGTTTGAGATAAAGAGATAGGCAAGAAAGAAACAAACAGGTGAGAGAAAGAGAGAAGGAGGAAGATAGGAAGAGAGGGGCGAGAGAAAGACAGAAGGAGGAAGAGAGGAGAAGCCGAAGCTTGATATTTGAGAGGCCGAAGCTTGATCCGCCATGGACGGAGAGGCCGAAGCTTGATCTTCGGTTATGGGTCTTCGGCTCAACTGTTTTCATTTATATTTTGATATCTTCGACTGTGGTTGTTTTGATTTTTTTTTTTTTGATTTATTTATTTTTATTTTTATTTTTTTGTGATTTTTTGGGTTATTTTGCAAACTGTGATGATTTTGATTTTTTTTTTTATTTCGATTTTGCAAACTGTGTTAATTTTGTGTGTGCTAATTTTGATCTTCGACAGAACCATTATTTTTTTGATCTCTTCTTCTTCTGCCTTGGGTTTGAGGAGAGAGAGACAGAGAGAGCTGTGTGGCTTTTTTAACAAACCCAGAAGGAAAAAGAGAGGGAAGGAAGAAGAGAAAGAAGGAAAGAGAGAGAGAGAGAGAGAGAGAGAGAGAGCTGTGAGGCTTTTTTCAACAAACCTAAAGGGAAGGAAGAAGAGAAAGAATGAAGGAGAAGGAAAAAGAATAAAAAAAAAATTCAAGCCATTCGAGCTCTCCGTTTTCGAGCTGCGTAGCGGGGTCGTATCCAACTAGAGACAAAACATCTCCATATGGGATCATCCTCGTTCTTCTCCAACTCTTGTATGTTGGGTTGTTTAACATTTTTCATGATCATTATGTTAATTTCTCTCCTTTTAACATCCACCAAACCTAACTCCTTTCATGGTGTAGAACAAGATGTTATGGAGTTTTATGAGTACTTGGAATGAGAAGGTAAATAAAGGTAGTTTTTATGGCTAGGGGAAAAAAATATACTTTGTCAAATAAGTTTGGAATGGCTTCAAATTTGATAATTTGATTAAAAAAAAAATTGTCAAATAAAAATTGTAGTCAAAATTTAAATAACCCATAGTGGTCAACTAACATTCAACAAATGAATGCAACAAAGAAATGACAAAACACATAGTAAGCTCTAGAAAGTGGTCCAAGATTCGAGCATTCTTGATAGAAACTAGTTAAATTACAGTATTGATTTAGAGTATTAATTTTGGTATTTTAATAGAACATTAATGACATAATAAAGAAGAAAAAAAAAATTAAGACCAAAATATCACATCACAGTAGATAAGACCTACCGCCAACTAATTAGAAATAACTTTAGAGTTTAAAAATTAGAGTCCAAAATATTTTTCATTAAATTATAAGTAACCATCAAGTGGTCTATCATAGTTCATAGATGAATGGTGATTGGCAGGGAACGAATTTTTAAGAGGTGGTAGGACACCAATCTTTGTATATGTAGTATCAGAATGTCCTTTCGATTGGTGACCAATTGAGACTATGGACTAATTTCAATTTTGCAGACGTAGATTTCAATAAAATCATCTCAATTACCAACTTCATTCCCAGATTATTCAAAAAAAAAAAACAAAAAAAAAATCTTAGATAATTGTGTAATCAAATTTTAACATACACATGCAACAGTGTAATAAATTTGAATGGTGATAAAACAACACCATTAGAAGTTATAAGATATTAATAGAAGTGTTACC
This sequence comes from Camellia sinensis, assembly GCF_055761805.1. Taxonomy (NCBI): domain Eukaryota; kingdom Viridiplantae; phylum Streptophyta; class Magnoliopsida; order Ericales; family Theaceae; genus Camellia; species Camellia sinensis. The sequence goes on from NC_138965.1 coordinate 95,136,430, forward strand.
TTGGATGTAATCAATGATGGTAATGGACGACTGATGGAGTTAAAAAAAAAAATTAAGCTAAACTAAACTAAACCCAACCCGCTGTACTATTCATTGATTCAATAATTCTAAATTTAACTTTTATTTTAATTATTCAAATAACATATGCACCAATAACCTACAATTTAAATAGAAAAGATAGGGATACAAGGTAAATTATTAAGACTTACATTTAGGTGTTAATAGGTGGATTTATTATCCAATAAGTCCTATGATAATTAATAACGTTTTTCATCAAACATTATTAAAAAATGTCACTAATTATTAATTTTCAATAACATTTTGAAAATTGTCACAAAAAATGTCACTAATTATAAGTTTTAGAGACAGTTTAAAAAAATCATCACAAAAAAATGTCACTAATTTTTAATTTTCAGCGACAGTTTGAAAAATTCGTCACATAAAAACGCCACTAATTGCAAGTCGTCACATAGAAACGCCACTAATTGTAAGTTTTAGATACAATTTATAAAAATCGTGACAAAAAAAGTCACTAATTATTAATTTTTAACGACATATGCAAAAAATATCACAAAAAATTATTTTTAGTAACGATTTTATTAAGACTTATTTTCAATAGGACTTGATGGGAATTAAATCCAATTATTAGGACCTATTAATAGTTTATCCAATTATTATTAATTATTTTATCAACAACTCATATCTGTGTAGGATCCACATGTCGGTAGGTGCAACACACATGTAAGTGATTGGTAAAATAATTGGTAACTTAGGCCTCGTTTGGGAACAAGCTAATTTAGTAACTTTTTGGCTATTTGGCTAAAAAGGTAGGTAAAAAAAACTTGTATGTTTGGGATGACTTTTTGGCTAATTACGAAAAGATGTGCAAAAAGTAGAGAGAAAAAAGAATCTTTGACTTTTTGGTATGAGTTGTTGGCTTTTTGACTAATTTAGTAATTTTTTGGCTAATTAGTTAAAATAGCCTCTTGCCAAACGAGGCCTAACTGTAGCAATTTTTCAATATAAATCCCACAATTTCACTCACAATAATGTGGTAGATTATGTGTGAACTTTTGATTTGTATACTTGGTACCGACCCTAACCACTGGGACACCTGCTTTGCTCATTTCAATTTCTGATTTATCACAAATTCAACAACATTCCTACCATATCAAAGATTTGAAAAAAAAAAAAAAAGTGGCAAATTCAGTTTCTTTTTTCATTTACATTTTTCTTCTTATTTTTAATTTTTTGCAAATTCGTTTTTAATCCAAACACAATGAAATTCCTAAAATCAAATAAAGCCGTGTTAAAAAAAATATTAAAAAAAAAAAATTCACAACAACAATGTTTCATGCTAAGAATAGAATTCTTGCATTCTAAGTTTTCGTTTGGGCTGTGCATTAAATTTTTAACTTTTTTATTATTTTAACTTGTGGTTAAAAAGAATAACGTTATATACACTAATTAATATATTAATTAGTGTACTAATTGATGATGTGTCATAATTTAAAAGGTTTTTTATATTTATAATGTGATTAATGAGTGGGGTCAATAATAATGTCATAACTAGTATTGATACATTAGTTAGTACATTAATTGGTGCATGTGGCATTACTGGGTTAAAAAGTCTCCTTTGTGATGGGCTTTTTTGACTTTTATGAGAGAAAAAATGAAATGATAATGATTTAGATGTGACATTTTATCTTATTAATTTTTTAATTTATTTTATTTTTTATAACTAAAATAACCCCAAAACCACTCTAAGTAACTTAACTCTATATATTTACTACATTAAAGTTACATATTTTCTAGTTTTGAGAGTATTTGATATTTATTGAATTAAAAATTTAAAAATACTAGAAATTCATAATTTTAGACAGACAAATTTACTCATAATGAAGTGACAATGAAATTAAGCTTTATATTATTGGGTGTATAACAAATTAAAAGTTGACATTTATTATGCTACATTATTATAAATCAAATTATTAAAAAAAAAATTGTGAAACTCAAACATTTTTATTAAAAATCATAGTATCTTTCAACTAATAACATCTACAATTTTATCGATTTAAATATCAATTTAAATATCAGAGTACCTTTCCAACAATAAAAATCTGGAGTATATTAATGGTTGGAGCTATTACGGGTGGGCGCGAGTCGGTTGCGACTCCGAGCTATTGGATAAATTATACCATAAAGTTATAATTTTAAAATATATATATTTATAAATTACAATTATTCTAAACATAATTTACTATACATTAATTTTAAATTTATTTCATACAAAGCGTTTCGAAATAAATTTTCAAGTAATTTTTTCATGATTGATATTGCCTTTTGTAAATCATGTGTACTTTTATTTTTGGGAACATTGAACATTGATTAGGACTATCTATCTACCAGTCCAAATAGATCCCAATGATCGTAGTAGCAACAAAACACATAGAAGCTTCCTACAACTTGCAATGTCCCAACCTTTCCACTCAAAATTAAGCTACCATTCAAAATGACACACAGGTTGAATGGAAAACTCCAAACCGTCTCATCACTATATGATACCATTATTTAATAATAAAATGTTGGAGAAATTATTTATTGGATCAGAAAAAAAATATATTTACAAAAAAAAAATATATGATTTTAATTATTAATATTTATAATATTTATCATCATTTTGTAAATATTTTTTTTGATCTCCACTTATGTTTCCCCTATAATATTATATGAAATAATTGAATTTCATTATGTGAATATGATGTGTTGAGTCTGATAATTATATCTGTATGGTGAGATTCACCAATCTCATTTATACTTTGTTTGGATAGAATGATTCAATGAGAAACGATAAGAAATTGTAAATAAATAACTCTTTTATTTTATCTATTTCATTTCTAATTAAAAGTGGTTTGATTGGGTAAAAATTAGTTAAATGATTATAAAACATTTACAATATCGGGATTAATCATTAAAATGCAAAAAGAAGGGAAAAAAAAATCTCACTCATATCTCTCTCTCACTTATTTTGCTTTCTTATTCAGCAAACATGATAATGAAGAAATGTAATTATTTCTTTTTTTCTTATTTAGATAAGAGATTATAATCTCTTTTTTTTTTTCACTTTACGATCCAAACAAAGTATTAGTGTTCTTTTGTTAAATGGTGATAGACGTGTCCGTGATGATATAATGTCACTATTAAAGTTTTTTTTTTCTCAAGTTAATTTGTTAGCTTATTGTAAGTTAAAAGTTGAAACCAAAAAGTAAAAATCAAAAATACCCATTTTCTAGCTTACAGCTTTTCTAAAAATCGTACCACACAATTGGACACAAACACTTAAATTCAAATAAACTATACGTAACGCATATGAACTGTATCAAATAATACCAATATTATTTGAAATGTAATTTTATCAAATCAACCCTTTTATTAGAACCTTGAATATCAAATTTAGAAAGAGCCAATAACTACCATCATTATAAAAAATATAAAAAATAAGAAATTAGCAAGCTTGAGGTTTGTAGTTTAAAAAATGTTAGAGATTCCAAAAATTTTACTAAATGTCTCAAATGGGTGTGAGACCCATATGTGTAGGTCCCACACTCATGTGAAATATTTGATAAAATTTTTAGGATCTCTAACATTACTCTCGCCGTTTTCATCAGCAGTTTTAAGTCGTGTGAATTTCAAAGGGAAAAATATTGATACCTACTATTTAAGTTTTATACTTTGTTCACAATGATATTGTATCTTAAGAGTCAATTTTTTTATTTAAGGGCAACTCTCTTATCATATCATTGTAGATAAATTGTCTCTGCTATTTCTCATTCCAAAATGTCTAATTTTTAATGAAATAAGTGACTCATATTTGGCTTCTTTCTTTTTTTCCTCCCACTAATCTCAAGCTATTAAGGATATCCCAAGCATTCATAAGCATATTTACAACTTATTTTAAGAATTTTTGTAGAGAGTGATGTTAAGCACACACCTATTTACACTTTAAACACACAAAACTCTCGTTCTTTATTAAGAGATTAGAAGTTCTAACTTCATGTACATGTAGATCTTTTCTTTAAATCTTACAATTGATTACAATCTAAATTCCAAAAAGTAAAAAAAGAAAGTTTAATGAACTTAAAAAAGTTAAATAACTTGGACCACAAAAATGTCCGTCCGTAATGTCATACTTGTGGCTTTATATCAGTTAATACCTATTGTATAGGTCAATATGTAATAAATTTTAAATTTCAGATACCTTTATTTATCAATATGGTAGTTGATATTATTTGATAACGATCGAGATTTAGGCCAAGTTTGGGTAGTTTAAAAAAAGTTAAAAAGTCAAAAAGTTACTCAAAAAGTTAAAAAGTCATTACTATTCACCAAAAGTCAACAATTACGGCTGCACAATTCTCAATTCTAATTTTCCCCTACAAACTAATTTTTACAATTTTTTATTACACATTTTTCCATAAAAAGTCAAAAAGTTAACCTAAACATTCATATTTTCAACCTCAACTTTTTAGTCTAAAAAGACAAAAAGTACACTTATTTAGTCTTCCCAAACTTGGCCTTAAAATCATAATTTTATGTGCACTACAAACAATCAATATAATTTAAGAGTAATGCTATATAAATAGAAAAAATTATAGAAAATCAGTATAGAAAGATGTAGTTGTTCTGTGGTCCTATCACTTGTACATAAATAAATAAATAAACCCACTAAATAGACTGTTAATTGTTAAAATGCCACATCATTTTGGTGACAAATTATGTTTAAATTTTCTATAAGATTATCTTTTTCCTTAACTAAACACAAAAGGGACACCAAAAAAAAAAAAAAAAAAAGCATTAAACAAACATCTCATTTAATGGAGGGGCTGTCCACCACTAAGGATCAGAAAAAATCTCACAAATTGATACCACACCATTCTCATCTTTATATCATCCCATCACTTACTCACTTTCAATTTTAGTCACACACATATTTTGATTAATCTAAAATTGTAAAACTCATTCAGATGACATCAATACATTTTTTGAACCCAAAAAAAAAAAAAAATTACAATTTTAAACCAATTAAATTATAAAAAAAATTATTCATAAATCTCATATGGAGAAATATTGATATATTTAGTTCTAAGAGTTTTCTTATGAATCAATTAGTCTCTTTCATTTTGAAAAGTTATATTTATTTGATTTTGTATCATTTGAATTTAAGTGAATGTCCTTTTGTGATTTATTTTTCTAATTTTCTAATTCCTTTTTTGGGACGGGAAATGGAAAAGTGCGATGTAAAAGATTCTTTTTGGAGGGATTGGTGATTGAAGTGTTAGTTGTCAAGCGTAGAAATTTACGTTTCTGTTAGTGTGGTTTTATGGTATACATTGTAGTGTTATATTAGAGTGTTACATTTGGAGGAAAAAAAAATACACTAAGGAGTTTTCGTGTGTTACGTTGATTCGAGTGTTACGTTTGAGAAAAATACACTAAGAAATTTTTTTGGAATATTACATTTAAGAAAAGTACACTAAAGAGTTATTTTAAAATGTTACGTTGTTACGTTTAAAAAACGTACACTAAAGAGTTTTTTAATGTGTTACATTGAAGTGTTACATTTTTTGACTGTTACATTGGAGTGTTACGTCTAAGAAAAGTATATTAAAAAGTTTTTTAGTATGTTATATTAGAATATTAAGTTTTTAGAGTATTACATTGGAGTGTTATGTTTGAGAAAAATACACTAAATAATTTTTTTGAAATATTACGTTTAGTAATTTCAACATTATAAAAAAAAATCCACATTTGTCGCTCAATACATAATACATGCACGTTTATACTTGACCCTTTATATAATTAATACTAGAACATTGGAATCCATAAAATAAAAAAGAGAACCAAACAATCATAAAATCATTATTTAAAATTTATTGGTATTTCAGCCTTAAATTATATGTATTATTCATATAATCTGATAATGTGTGATCAAACTTAGGGTTGGTTTGGGATGTTCTAAAAAATTGCACTTTTTGACTTATTGGCTTATATAAGTTGGGTTTGGGTTGAGTTTGATGTGATGTGTTAGAGAGGTGATGTGATTTAAATAAGATGATGTAACTTAAATAGGATAGTGACTTTTTGACTTTTTGTATTATTTAGTTTATGTCAAACCAACCCTTAGTTCCTACCGTCATCACTGAGCTATGTTAACTATCACATACCCCCACTAAATTCAAATAACAAACTAAAAAGAATAATATTTGAGAGCTCTAATGCAGCTTAATGATGTGGAGAGTGTTCATGTGAAAATAAAGCACAAATTCCTCTCTCTATCTCTACTCTCTCTCTTCTATCTCACTAAAACTTTATTTAAAGATCTAATATTAAAACTATGTATCATTACTGCACTAAAAAATGTTGGAAATGGTTATAAATTCTGGGTAAAAACCAGAATTTTTTCTTAAGTTCGGTCTATTTTTTAGGTGGGCCCCGAGTGTCGATTTACTCGGGTCAAAGTGGTAACGCGTTCTATGCCGCGTTGTGATTCACGTGGTATATTTGGTTGCTTAAAACCATTACCGAGTGAATGGGAAATTGAAGCCAAAGTGTGCTCCATGGAAATGGAGTTTTGGTGGAAATTACTTAAGGTGGTAAATTGGCTTGTCCCACATTGATTTGGTGGGAAGTTTTGAAAGGATTTATAAGGCTTAGGGTGAGATACTTGGGGTGTGCCCCAAGAGGTACCCAAGTGTTTTAGAGGGAGAGGTTATGGGCTAGACCCATTGGACCCAAAAATCACCCCGGGCGGGCTGGGCTTGGGCGCGGGTGTGTGGTTGGGTTGGGCTTCTGATCTTTTTGGGCCAAAAACATTTGAATTTAATTTTATTTTTTGGTAAAATAAAATCCAGAATTTAAATTAAATTGGTTTGAATTTATTGTTCATCCAAACAGGGCCCTTCCCGTTTTCAAACAGAATTAAATTGTTTTGGATTTATTGCTCATCCAAACAGAGCCCTTCCCGTTTTCAAACAGAATTAAACTGTTTTGGATTTATTGCTCATCCAAACAGGGCCCTTCCCATTTCTATCTGTTTGAATAAACAGATTCAAATCTGTTTAAATTTGAATCTAACAGGTTTCATACCTGTTCAATTCAAAACCAAAAGCCACCTTTACATCTATAAATAGACTAGCCTCCCATTTGGATTTCATTCTAATTTTCGTACTCCATCCTCTGCTTTAAATATTCTTCATCTTGCTGCATTTTATTTCTGAAAGAAAGAGTGTAAACACTTAGTGTGTTCGTAAGGCAAATAATTGGTAGTGCTGCTATTGTTTGTGGTAAGATCATTTCATCCTGGGAGATAGACGTCCAAATTCTAAAAGCACCGTGGAGAAGACGAATCTGTCTTAAGGACACAGTGTTAAACACTGGACTTGATCAGAAAAGTTATTCAAATAAATTAACCAAGTAAATTGTTTAATTTTATTATGTTTTTGATTATGTTTATTTAATCAGATGTTATTTTTGTTTTTGTAACAAAATAAAATCTGTGGTTTTATTTATTTATTTATTATTTCGAGTTTGATTTTTGTAATCAAACAAATTCTCTCCTTTTTCTTTATTTCTTTAAATTCTTATTGTTGTTGTGTACACAATAGAATTAAATCTTTTAAATACAGTGAAGATTGTCCTACAAAAAACACTTAACAAGAGCAAAAATATTTTAGAACTCTAATTGGGGGTGGGTCCCACTGTAATAGTGATATTTATGTCTTGTTTTGTTTTTTTTTTTTTTTTTTTTCATATCATTAGAGTTCATTAAAATTTCTTTATTCAAGGGGATGTATCATTTTTTACCAAGAGTTCAACCAGCCATCCAAGTTTCCATCACTTGACATTATTCTCTGTTGACCAGCCATCCAAGTTTTCATCACTTGACATTATTCTCTGTTGAAATGACAACATGACATATACATACAAAAAAAAATGGTACACTATTATGTTTGCTCTCTCTCTCTCTGTTCTTTTTTTCTTTTTTTTTTTTTTTTGGTGGGCTCATGTTGATCTCAAAAACTCAATATATAATAATATCCCAAGCATGTTAGGTGTTTGTTGCTCAATATATATCACTACACAGGTTGGAGGAATTTTTTTGGAGCTTTAAGCTGGAGAGGTAACAATCTCTTGGAAACAATGTTCATTTCCAGCTTGTCAACAAGTAAGCTCTTTACACCCCCCCTATATGCTCTGTTTAGTTCACTGAAATAAAGCTTAATGAAACTATCTTTCCACCATAAGGTCAACAAGTTTTCTCAAGTTTAATTTACTAAAAAATAATATATGTAAATATATATATATTACAAATCATTAATCATTTCATAAGAATATCGAGGAATGAAATCACCGCTTCATTCTATTTCATTTCATTCTAATTATCCAAACATTATGTTAGCACGACACATCAATCTAAAGTTTATTACCACCAATACCCATAGTAATACAACTGAAAATGCAACATGAAGAAGAAAAATCCTGTGATTTTACTTTTTTGCTGCTCATTTATGTGTAAATTGATAGCTAAAATTTACAGTAAGTAATTTTTGCTTTTTGTTTAATTCCTACTTTCTTTCTTTCATTTTTTTTTCTTTCCAAGTTTTGTTTGGGAGTAGTAACAACTTCTGTGTTTTGAGTTTGCTGCAGTGATTGTCGAATGTGTTGTGGTATATGCTCCAAGTTTGATTCATACAGACGGAGAACAAAATTATTATAAAAAATAAAATATAAATATAATTTTTATATAAAATTTCTTTCAGTAGTGGCATTTTTTTTTTTTATATATATTATAGCCACAAATGGGGGACTTTATGAAGTGTCAAAAAAAGATAATAACACATCCAGTAATATTAAAAAAATTTAAAATATTTTTTAAATTTACTTGTATTGACGTGGTAAGTAGTTGAATTTTAATTGATTTATTTCAAAGAAATCAACAATTAACATGTAACAATTTAATTATTAAAGTAAATTTAGATATGAGATTTTAAGAATTTTAAACATGTCTCACGTGTTCATTTGCACACCGGAACATACAAGGAACTATCATATAATTCTGAAATATCCCCGTCCAATAATATTTTATAATTTCTTCACTATTTTTTATTTTTCGAATCAATTAATTATTTAACTCTCTACTGTTAATTAGGCAAACCAACAACATGAAATTTCCATAAGAGAATAATTACTCTAAAGACACATCCCACACATCTACTCTCTGAGTGTGTTTTATATCATTCTCTATGAAAACTTTTTCTTTTTTGTTCTCAAGAAATAAGACAGCATATACATATATAAAAGTATGTTTTGCATAGCATCATTCAATTCAAGAATACGATATATCCAAAAAAATTTACACAAAATTTTACTCGGAAAAATCAATAAATGGTTTAAATTTCATGAGAAATGCTATGGGGCTTTACCACAAAATTTGTAATTTTACCACAAAATTTCGTAATATCAGCTGCAAAATGCATAATTTCACCACAAATTAGCATAATAAAAAATATCGTAACTAAGCCACAAACTTTTGCAACATCAACTACAAAATTATAGATATTTTGTTACATCAATTTACGATGAGATTACACATTTTGTAACTGATATTACAAAATATTGTAATAAAATTACATTTTTTTCTAATAAAGATATAATATGCACCCCTAAAAGGGTGCACACCATAGAGAGAATTTTTCTAAATGATTCTAAATATAGGTCTCAATATACAAGAGTCACTCTCCCCCCCCCCCCCCAAAAAAAAAAATTCTCAATATTGTAAAGGTCTTGCTTCATGGTTTGTAGGATTCTAAAGAATAATGTTACTAACATTAATTAGTGTACAAATAAATATATCTACTGACCACAATGTTAATTAAGTTCATGTCAAGTGATGGTTGCTATACACATATCTTGTGTCTTATTTCCGAACATGTAATTTACTTAGAAATATAATATCGAATAATTCTTTTTGTTTGTAATTGAACTATGAAAAACTTAGAAAATTCAAAAATACAGAGCCGAACATAGACAATTTGTTCAGATATTAAATACTGAACAATGTCAAATAATTCGGAAACACAGTGACGAATATATATATATATATATAAAATTATAAACAAATTTCCGAATAAACATAATCTGCTCGGTATTGAATTTCTAAACATAACCTGTTCGGTATTAAATTTCTAAAAAAAATTTGAAAACCTATCGACCAAAAATTATGAAGATGGGCAGGAAACCTATATTCTCTCTCTATATATATATATAAATTAAAAATAAATAAAAATAAAAAACAGTTTGGAAATGTTTTATTTATTGTCTATTGTTGACTTCAATATAAAATAGAATGTAAGAATAATAGATTCAATGGAAATAGGGTTGAGTATGAAAGTGTAAAATGAAGAAGTGAGAAGAGAAGAGAGAATAAAAAATTCAGACTAATTATGAGATGGAGTATCCAAAACACTATGATTTGTACTTTTTTTAATATCAAATACTTTTTAGTCATTTTGAATAGGGACATAATAATCATTAAATTTTTTTATTAAGTTTGGGTGTCCAACCAATCTTTTGGACTGCAAATAGAGCCACCCATGATACATGCACTTTAGTGTAGTGTCTAGTGTCGTGTTTGATTCATCTAATTCCATGTCTTCTTCCATATCTAAAGACACGATAACACAACAAAATATTCATATATCTTAACATACTTCTTTTATTTTCTAGCATAAATAGCGTCCACAAGATTCCATAGATCATTTCATGCATATACCCAATACATACCAAGTGTCCGATACAGGTATTTAATATATTTAGAAGGGTCTATGTAATAATCTATTATTATAAAAGAGCAACTGAAATACAAAGCGTAGAAATAACTTGCTTATGAATAATTTACTTCGCCAAAATTGTATATCACAAAATGCATTTTCTCAGGCAACAAGGCCCATAACATGGATCGACCAACTCTCTCACCACATAAAATGCATAGGCACTATTTACATATTAATGCTTGACAAAACAAATAAGCAACACACATGTATTACATATATAACACATAAAGAAGATTATTAGGAAACCTAAGCAACAAAAAAATGTGATCTAGAAAACAGGTAAGGTAAGATAGGACAGACAGTTGGCCCAGTAGTCCATGTGGACAATAAGGTCACAAGTTCAAGATTTGAGTCGATTGAGTAACTGTGGACCTTTCATTGTAATCTAACTTACTAACCGACTAACATCTTATCCTTTGCCAAAAAAACTAAACAAAAAAAAACAAAACAAAAAAGAACAGGTAAGGCTTAAGTGCACAGTTTCAGAACTAAATCAAGCCAATTTAGGGTTTCAGCCAAATATTCAAAGTTCCTGTATTCAATATTTATCCAAATATAAATGGTAAGTACAATATAATTTTGGAACCTTGATGCAGAGAGAAGTGGAAGTGGAAGATGTCCTTAGCTAAATACTTCAGGAGATATGCTGGATATACAAACACGCGTCATCCAGTACACTTTTGTTCATTGTAACAAGCCTGCCCTGACCGTGCAATCCTAGAGCCACATATCTTCCTGTCATTTTAACAGGAACACCCCTTAGGCAACACAGAATTGTGCAAAATTAGTCAAATTGCAGCTATAATATTCTATCGAAGGAAATGAAATTTCATGTTGAGTTAATGCAAAAATTCCTGATCAATCATACAATTTGCAATCAAAGATTGGTATGCACTGCACGGATATAGTAAAGGCCAAAAGATAACAGAAACCAGAAAAATATATAAAGTAGACAAACAGATCAACCAAATTGCCCAAGAAATCTGTAAGACAACTTATCAACCTCCCTCTTAAGACATGCCTTGTACTAATATTCTTCCGTGATGTTTGGCAGATATCAAGATCCTTAAGTTACAGCTAGGATGGCCGCAGCTAAGCTCACCATGCTTATGGGACGAAGCCAGCATACTTCTGCAGTTGGGGTTCCTTGGAATCTTACTAGTTCACTTTGTGTGGAAAACTGACGATTCATTATGCAAACATAGAAAAAAGTCGACAGGCGCAGAAAAATATCCCATTGGCATAAAATATGGCCTCTCTTACAAAGTCAGCATAGCGGGCTCCATTATGCTACTGGTAATACATCTCGTGATACTACTGACTCAGCAAAACCAAAATGGGGCACAATGCAAATCTAAAGTCCCAGTTCTTTCATCACAGATCATGCAAGTTATAATATGGGCAATTACGTTGTTCACTCTAAGCGAGGTTCCCAATAAAAAGTACACCATGTTCCCTTGGATTCTAAGAACCTGGTGGGCTTGTAGCTTCTTACTGTCTCTTGGCCGTACAGCTATTGATGCCCGTTTCATAATAATAAGTCATGACCGCGTTAAAGTACACAATTTTGTTGAATTGCTTGGTCTTCTCACATCGACCAGCCTATTGAGTATTTCAATTAGAGGAAAGACTGGCATTGTCTTCTATGTTGTGAATGGCATCACGGACCCACTTCTCAATGGCAAAGCCGAGAAGGGTTCAGAAAGCAAAAGGAACTGTCTCTATGAAAAAGCTACTTTCTTCAACCTCATTTCCTTCTCATGGTTGAATCCTTTGTTTGCTGTTGGGATCAAGAAACCCCTTGACCAGAATGAAGTCCCCAATGTTGACATCAGAGACTCTGCTGGATTTCTATCCCATTCCTTTGATGAAAGTCTAAAGCATGTCCAGGTGAGAGACAGAACCACAAACCCATCTATCTACAAGGCGATGTTTGTGTTTATCAGGAAAAGAGCAGCAATTAATGCATTTTTTGCACTGACAAGTGCAATAGCATCATATGTTGGCCCATACCTTATTAACAACTTTGTAAACTTCCTAAATGAAAAGAAAACTCGAGGCTTAGGGAGTGGATACCTTATAGCACTCGGCTTTCTAGGTGCCAAAATGGTTGAGACAACAGCAGAGAGACAATGGATCTTTGGGTCTCGCCAGCTAGGTCTTCGGCTGAGAGCTGCTCTGACATCATACATATACAAGAAGGGCCTCCTATTATCAAGCCAATCCCGCCATGGCCACTCCAGTGGAGAGATCATCAACTACATGAGTGTGGACGTCCAAAGAATCTCCGACTTCATGTGGTACTTGAACACCATCTGGCAATTGCCTATACAAATCTCCTTAGCTATCTTTATTTTACACTCAAATTTAGGACTAGGTTCACTGGCGGCACTAGCTGCAACTTTGGTAGTGATGGCTTGCAACATACCAATTACTAGAGTGCAGAAAACATACCAGTCTAAGATCATGGAAGCCAAAGACGGTAGAATGAAAGCCACTTCAGAAGTTCTCCGAAACATTAAAATCCTCAAACTTCAAGCATGGGATAATCAATATCTTCACAAGCTAGAAAGTCTGAGGAAAACAGAATATAATTGCTTATGGAAGTCACTAAGATTGTCAGCAATATCCAGTTTTATCTTTTGGGGATCACCAACATTTATCTCTGTGCTGACTTTTGGGGCATGTATGTTAACGGGGATTCCACTCACAGCTGGAAGCGTCCTGTCTGCACTGGCCACATTTCAAATGCTACAAGGCCCAATATTCAATCTACCTGATTTACTCTCTACAATTGCGCAAAGCAAAGTCTCTGCAGATAGAGTAGCTTCTTACCTCCAAGAAGATGAAATTAAATTGGATGCCATTGAATTTGTTCCAAACGATCAAACAGAATTTGAAGTTGAAGTCAATGGTGGAACATTTAGTTGGGAGGCTGGATCAAGAAGCCCAACCCTTGATGGAATACAGTTACAAGTGAAGAGGGGAATGAAGGTAGCTATTTGTGGCACTGTAGGATCAGGGAAGTCCAGTTTATTCTCATCCATATTGGGAGAGATGACAAAACTGTCCGGGACAGTGAAAATCAGTGGTACAAAGGCTTATGTTCCCCAGTCCCCATGGCTAATGTCAGGGAATGTCAGAGAGAATATTCTCTTTGGAAATCCTTTTGATAGTGCCAAGTATGACAGAATAGTCAATGCCTGTGCTCTGACAAAGGATTTCGAGTTGTTCCCTGCCAGTGACCTAACAGAAATTGGAGAAAGAGGAATAAATATGAGTGGAGGCCAGAAGCAAAGGATACAAATTGCCCGTGCAGTGTATCAAGATGCTGATATATATCTGCTTGATGACCCTTTCAGTGCCTTGGATGCCCATACGGGCAGACAACTCTTTGAGGTTAGTTTCTAGAATCTAAATGTTAAGGTTGATAGTTTAAAATGAGAATAAAAATAACTAAGAATGTCTCATACAGTCTCTGAATCTGAATCAACAAATTTTGGTGACTTTGAACACTAACTAGTTTATATACCCTGCGCAGGACTGCCTGTCAGGGATTCTCAAGGACAAGACCATACTTTACGTTACACATCAAGTCGAATTTCTCCCAACAGCTGACCTCATTTTGGTAAATAGGAAATATCTGTTTTTCAGTTTTGAGTCATTAAATTATGGTCATACTAACTTAAGGATTCATTTAAACACAAAGAATATTTCAAAAATTTAGTGTGATCACATGATAGACATATTTATACAGAAAGTTTAATATTATGAGAATAACAGTTGAGTGTCAATAAAAAGCGAAGTGTTTTTTTTTCCTTGAAAAATGAAGACGTATTCTCAAAATATGAATTAAAATATTTGATAACTATTTCATATTTCAGGAAATTGGTAAGAAATTTTCCTGTTTATCTAAATGATCAAATTTTGCAACATATCTCTAGTGAAGATATAAGCTAAAATTAAGGACGTTTTCACTATTTTGGAGACGCTAGTGCAAAATTGATGATTACATACAGTTTATAGGAAAGGGTATCTATCACATTATAACAATAAAATTCCAACAGGTGATGCAAAATGGAAGAATTGCACAAGCTGGAACATTTGAAAAACTTTTGAAAGAAAATATTGGATTTGAAGTTTTGGTTGGAGCTCATAACCATGCTCTAGAATCTGTCATAACAGTTGGAAATTCAAGTAAAGAATCTCAGAATGAAATACCTGACGATGAATTCAGTGAAGACCTCACATCAATTGGAGAACTTGAACACACCAAGCCCGACTTGGAGAACAAACCCTGTGTAGAGATAACAGAAAAGGAAGCAAGATTGGTGCAAGATGAAGAGAGAGAAAAAGGAAGCATTGAAAGCAAAGTTTATTGGTCTTACTTGACTATTGTGAAGGGTGGCAGCTTAGTTCCAATCATAATTCTGGCCCAGACAACGTTCCAAGTTTTACAAATAGCCAGTAATTACTGGATGGCATGGGCTTGTTCAACAGGTGGCGCTGAACTAATAGCAGGGACAAATTTTATATTGCTAGTTTATACATTTCTTGCTGTTGGAAGTTCAATTTGTGTGCTGATCCGAGCCATGCTAGTGGCAATTGCAGGAATTCTGACATCACAAGAGCTCTTTACCAACATGCTTCATAGTATCCTTAGTGCTCCAATGGAATTCTTTGATTCAACCCCAACTGGAAGAATTTTAAATCGGGTGAGTAAGTTTTACTTAATTTGTTTCCGACACCCTCTTAGAAAAAAGAGTGGGAGGTACAGCACATCAGTATCATGGCAAACTTTCAGTCTAGTCTAAAGCATATTCAATGTTTATCATAGAATTTGGAAGTATAGCATTAGCATCATTATCTAGAGAGAAAAAAAAAAAAAAAAAGTAACAGGTTTTGTAAAATGGATGAACAGAAAAACTTGAAGCAATTAGAAATCATGGTCAGAAGCTAGTTTGCATCTACAATGTCAAAAAAAATAAAACTTCGAAAGTAACTAACGAAAGCACATGAAAGCTTAAAAAACTATCTATTTAAGCTTACTACCAATTCAAAAAACTCTTTGTCAAAGATCAATTCGGAAGTAAAGATTAGAAAGTTCACAATTTTAATTGGAAAGACAAACATACAAATAAAGAAAGTCTTAAATTCATGTCACTAACAATGAAATATGAATCTGTTAATAAAACTACAGTTTCAGATGAAACCTTCACAAAATGCAAAAACATCTATGGCTAAATGTAGTGAAGAAAATCCAAAGTCTTCCGGACATAATATCACCCATTCAAGTAAAAATCATATAAAACATTTAATTTTCATTTCTTTTTCTTCTCTTTTTCCTTTTTTTTTTTTAAAAAAAAAAAATCAGAAACAATCAATTACAAACTCATTAGTGTATTATCCAACCTTCAAGAAAGGGTGACACCAGTCATAATAAACTTCGTGTTTTATTGTTACTATTATCTTACCAGCAGCACCAAGAGAGTGAATTAAAAATCATTTTAGAGGTTATCAAGGGGACATCCAAGTTGGTTATAGACCAACATGATTTCCTCAAAGACCAGGGTCCAAGCCCAGGTATCCAAGTTAATTAGGAATTCATATAATTTGGAATTATTAAATTTAACTAAAAATAAATGTAAAAACCAAATAAAAACAATAAAAAAAAATTTAAAAAAACAAAAAACAAAATGCAATGGATACTAGAAGTCCAAAAGTACAACTGCCCCGCTAGAAGGTAAAGACTTCCTTTGAGGTAGAGAATAAGGTAGCTCTAGTCCTCCATTCTTGCAATTCCAAAAATTGGCCATTGCTTTCTACTGACTGCAGTTCAATTATTTAGTCAAATCTCTACCCTAGATAGGATAAAGAAAAAATATATAGATTTGATTTTGCAGCTTTCAAGGTGAAGATCAGGCCAATGATATGAGTTTTGTTAATTCATTTTCACCAGCTAAAAATTAATATATAATTTAATAGATTTGGTTTTTCCACATTTATATGTTGTGTTCAGAAGAACCTGAAAAAATACATCTAATTGTTTTTATTCACAGGTATCTACAGACCAAAGTGTACTAGACTTGGAGATGGCAACCAGATTAGGTTGGTGTGCTTTCTCAATAATTCAGCTTCTGGGTGCAATTGTTGTCATGTCACAGGTAGCATGGGAAATACTTGTCATCTTCATTCCAGTAACCGCAATCTGCATATGGTACCAAGTAAGATGTTTCTTCCTCCATTGGTTTTACCATCAAAATAAAAGATAGAGATCTCTTGAAATCAAATCACAAATGATAAGACAACAAAGGGAGTCATTTCTTGAAAACCTTGTAGTACTACTACAACGAAATTTCCAAGAAAGAAAATAAAACCTCCTGCAAATGCACTAGAACACAAAAGGCACACATTAAATGCCACAAAAGAAAAAATAATATACGAAACAAGAAATTCGGTCATTTTGTTCATGTAGATTTTAGATTCGACCTTAAAAGAATTTTTCGAATGCTATTGACAGTAATCTAATATTTGTTGGTGATAATTTCAGCGATATTACACACCAACTGCAAGAGAACTAGCCCGATTAGCAGGGATACAACTAGCTCCAATTCTCCACCACTTTTCAGAATCACTCTCTGGAGCAGCAACAATCCGTGCTTTCGGCCAAAAAGACCGCTTCATTGATGCAAATCTCAACCACATTGACAATCACTCAAGGTCATGGTTCCATAATATGGCAGCAATGGAATGGCTATCTTTCAGACTGAACCAGTTATCTAATTTTGTTTTCGCCTTCTTATTGGTTTTGCTTGTGACCCTTCCAGATGGAGTTATCAATCCAAGTGAGCATCGCAGTTTTTTGTTTTTTGTTTTTTGTTTTTTGTTTTTTGTTTTAATTTTTTGTGCAGGGAGTTCTTATGGTAATATATATGCCTTGCATATAAGTAACCTAAACTAAAAAGTAGGAGTTTAGACAAATCTCCCGAACAGTACCAACCAAGGAGTGGGTGCTACTCCAATGCACACACACCATGCGTCAAGGTGAATTGGATATTTTACTTAATCAGTATCAGTCTACTTGATGCTCTACTTAATCAGCATTCTAGTTTCAGATCAACACACATTAGTTTCCATTTAAAAGCAAGCAACACATAGAGAACTTATTAGAAATTTGGATATTCTACAGGCATTGCAGGATTGGCTGTAACATATGGAATTAATCTTAATGTTCTGCAAGCTGTAGTTATATGGTGCATATGCACTGCAGAAAATAAAATGATATCGGTTGAAAGAATTCTTCAGTACTCAAATATTACCAGTGAAGCACCTCTGGTGATTGAAGATTGCAGGCCACCAAACAACTGGCCAGAAATTGGAACAATTTGTTTCACAAACTTGCAGGTAAGATATAGCAAGATGTTATATGTCAGAACAAGTTCAGATAATTTCACAAAAGTTATCCACATAAAAAAGTTCCATACATATGACAAATATGAGAACAACTTCCACAAGATTACAATTTATTGTTTATTAAAAGCGTAGAAGCATAGATACTTCTAAGAAGATAAGGTGTTGTGTCGGACACTAACATGACACGATACTCACTAGACACTTCCCAATACTTGGACACACAAAAAACACATTACAAGTTTGAATAAAATAACTACGAAATTCAATGACAATAAAAATAAAGTCAGTTTATACCTATTATCGTCTTTTAGACTTTACAAAAATATTATTTGAGTTAATATTTATATACATGACATATAATAAATATAGAAAATTATATATTTTGCACGTGTACCCATGTGTCATGTCCTACATTCTTTGAAAATCTCCAAATCGGCATGTCAGTATTGTGTATGTGTCCGTATCCGTGCTTTTTAGATTAAAAGTCCATTCACACATATGCATATTTGCCGATGCATAAGTAATGCTTGTATTTTCAGGTTCGTTATGCTGAGCATCTCCCATCCATATTGAAAAACATTACCTGCACATTTCCAGGAAGGAAGAAAGTTGGTGTTGTAGGAAGGACAGGGAGTGGGAAATCAACCCTCATACAGGCCATTTTTCGGATCATTGAACCAAGAGAGGGAAGCATTATAATTGATGATGTAGATATTTCCAAGATAGGCCTTCATGATTTGAGATCAAGGCTTAGTATCATACCACAAGACCCAACTATGTTTGAGGGTACAGTCAGAGAAAATCTTGACCCACTACAACAATACTCTGACAATGACATATGGGAGGTAGATATTGCCCTTGTAAACATAGCACCAATGAGCTATTATGTTATTTATGCAAATCTGCTCAAATTTATTTTTACTTTGTCAGTAAGGACACAAAAATAGATATACATCCACTTCCACGGGGTTGGTCTGTGTACTAAAAAAGCCGGTTTAATGGCAATTACTCATGAATCAGGATAAGTTTGGCATGAGATTAAACAACAGGAATAGGCGGACATGTAGGCAAAAAGAGAACCCCACCTCAAACCGAATTATCCAATATAATTTATATGCTGTTACAATTTGAATTTGTAATCCCCAAAATAACTCTATAATCTTTTAGGTCCTCAACAAATGTCAACTAGGTGGCCTGGTGCGTGCAAAGGAAGGGAAGCTAGATTCTACAGGTTAGATTCATCTTTTTATACTGTTATCCATGGTTGAACTGAAAATCTTTGCTAGCGAAAAACGATTAAATATGATTCTCACAGTGATTGAAAATGGAGAAAATTGGAGTGTGGGACAAAGGCAGTTAATTTGCCTTGGAAGAGCTTTGCTGAAGAGAAGCAGTATTCTAATTCTAGATGAAGCAACAGCATCAGTTGATTCTGCAACTGACACAGTGATACAGAAGGTTATCAATCAAGAGTTCAGAGATCGGACCATTGTCACAATAGCTCACAGAATCCACACAGTTATAGATAGTGATCTAGTATTGGTCCTTAGTGAAGGTAATGCACACACAAACACATTTTTCTGCGCCTTAATTGACCTTGCATTTAATCTGAAGGTTAATGAATTAAATTAAATTACTTCTGTGAACAGGAAGAATAGCGGAGTTCAACACACCAGCTAAGCTACTGGAAAGAGAGGATTCTTTCTTCTCAAGACTAATAAAGGAGTACTCCATGAGATCACAAGGTTTCAACAGCTTAGCAAGGTTACATAATTGAATCAGGTTCCCACAGTTCTAGAATGAAACTTGGAGGGCCATCCCATGGAAGAAAGATTATCAGTAAAAAATGAGGGATTAAGTAAGAAAACTTTTTGAGTGATCTCTCAGCTACTACACCGGAGACGAACTGATAGCCTTGAGTGAAGTGGCACCTATGTTAGTGGCTTCTACGATAAGAGACAGCAAGCCTGAAATCATTCTTCATTCTGACTCAGCATCTCTGAGTCTTCAATTTTGATGGAAGAAAAAATAAAAATACTCTTTGCTATTTTGTAAGAAATCTACTAAGATTGTTAGCAAACTTTCGGTAGTAATATTGGCGTGGAACAGAATTTGTTGAATCCTATGCTTCCAAGTAGAAAAATTAGTGTCATGAAAGTCTTTCAGTTTTGCTTAGTTCAACACTAGCAGCTCTTGAAGCCATATAGACTCTAAATAACAAAATAAATTATTAAAATGAGAGTAGGTGAGAATGACCAGTTCAGGCTTTAAAAAATTTTGCCAAAAATGTGTTTGATATCAACTTCAATAGCTTTAAAGTGATCCTAGTAGGCGCAATCAACCCTTGTAATTCTTCAATTTGATGCCCAATGTGCCATGACAGTGTGATGCCTTGCTGTCCTTCCCTTTTCTGTTCTTCAGCATGCGGAGCTGATCCAACTCTTTTTTCTTTTTATCTGGTGGCAAAACAATCATTACAGAGACGAACAAGAAGGTGACCGCCACGGTGCTTCTTCACAATTGTATGTCCCAAAGTCAGAATTATGAGAACAAAGAAGTCTTGGAGTTGAGTTCTGGCAGTTCGTACGATTGGAAAGAAAATACAAAAGATGGAGAAATAATAAAATAGTGAATGGAGATAATGTTCCATGTTTGTGCCTTGTGAGGTTGGAAGAGATGACATGTAAATAAAATACAGTGTAATAATGAAAGAAAGAACAATCATAACACAGGCTCTGATACTAATGAAGTGCCCACCTATAGTTGTAGAATGCATATAAAGGAGATAACAAGTTTGCTTTGTTTATCTTTCGAGTCAATTTCAAACGAGCTACAATTAAACTAATCACAAGCTGAGCTCTATCTTGGTTTTTTATACAGTTCTATAGTGCGCATAAGCTTATTAGATCAAGTTCAAACTGAGCTCAGAAAATTAACGAGTTTAAAATGTGTTCAAACATGGTTTGTTAATCTCAACCGAGCCTTTAACAAGCCAAACACAAGTCGAACTCAAGTAACTCAGCGCATTTTGCAGACCTACTGAAGCAGGCAACAAATATAATCTGAAAAAAATAGCATCTAAAGCCACACACAATAGATTTTCTCCATATTTTTTATGATATAAATGAAGGAAGCTAATGCAGGGCTACAAGACAAGTGTCCAAATATCAAGATTTTAAACCCATCTAAAGCATTATTTAGTAACAAATCAAACTTTCAAGATATGAAACAAACTAACCCAAACTTATTAGGCCAGTTTACCAAAATGTGAAAAATAAAATGTAAACCTTACATACATGTACTAGATAGAAAAACAATTCCCTCCAACAAAACTCATCTATGAGGATATACAAAACTTTGCACCAACAGACCTACATAAACCATAAACTGAGCCCAACCAGAACGGTAAGTTTCATCAGTAGATTTGCACAGAAAAAGGAAATATCAAAGCTCAGTTTTCAAAAAAATTATTTGCAATCCTGCTTATGAGCCATTAGCAATATGGCAGCAATGAAGGCTAGGGAAGGGACACCACTTATGAGAATTCATCAATCAATGCCCAAGCTAGCATATGGTTCAAAGCCACCCTGACAATACGAAAAAACCGCTATGATTAATTCTATACACTTGCATTTTCTTTTAAAGTGAATGACAAAGCAATTTAAAGATCTCAATTTAAACATGATAAACTAGACTAATATAACTATCAGAGTTAGAACTCAAAATTAGACAAGTTACTAGCATGGCACGAGGCACAACAACGAAATTCTGCTTAATAAATTCAATCGATAATTTTATTAATCCAATTATACTGAGAGACACTACTCACAGAGCAATCATCATGAACACCCCATATGGTCTTGCCCAATAGGTTTGCCACAGACAAGACTGTCAGCTGGGGAAAATAGTTATGCTCCAATACTGGAATGGTATTTGTTATGAGATCACCTCTTGAAAAATACCTTTTGACAAACTTTCTATTGCAGCAGGGCTGCAAAAACATAAATTAGAATTAAAAATTCTGGATAACCAACAAACAGATGAATGTAATTATATACTTCAGTACATTGTGCAAAGTCCTCTAGTTTTTAAATAAAGACATGAGTAATTGGTTTTCCAAAAGAATTTAGTGACAGTAACCCTCTATAGATCATAACTAGGGCTCATATAAATGATTTTCCTTATTCATTTACATGCAAGGAATACTATTGGTTAAATAAATGCTTGTGTCAAAGTAAAGGTGTTTGACAGAACACTAAAGTGATGAGATGATCTATACTATTCTATTCGGTGAAGAGTTTGGTTGTGTCTAATTTTATGTTCAAACATAAATAAGTAAATATAAATAAAAATAGATAGATAAGAGAGTGGGACTCGAACATAATAAGATTATGGGTCAGATAAAGAAGACCTTACAATTTGAATGACACACAATATATAATAAATATTTTATTTTATTTTTACTTATTTAAATTGCACACATGTACCAACAGTTAGTTTTAATAATGGCAGCAGCATAAATTATTTTTTCATCATATATACAGAACTATTATATACAGCCCTCATTTGTCATGAGGCTAAAATGAGGTTGGAGCTGAAATAGTCGCAAAAATACAAAGCCTCCGTTTGGGAAGTCGGTTGGCTTTTTGGCTTTTTTGACTATTTTAGCCTGGGGCTAAAAAGCCTGATTTGGGAAGGGCTTTTTGACTTTTTTGACTTTTTGGTGAGATGGCCTCCTATTAATTTACCAAAGTGCCCTTGATCCACATGTACCTGTAATTCAAAGATTTTGGCATCCACGTCAGCTTCCCAAACGGTCCACCAATGTTGTTTTTTTTTTTTATTTGTTTTTTATTTTTCTCTTATTTTCGGTTTTGATTTGCCGTTTTTTGCTACCTTTTTTTTTTTTTTTTTTTTTGGGGTTTCGATTTGGGTATTCTGCTTAAATTTTTTTATTTTTTATTTGTTTATTTTGGGTTTTATTTTGGCGTAGTTTGGTAAAATATTTTTTTATTTATTTTTTGCTTAATTTTTTTTATTTTTTTTAAATTTATGTTTTTGTCATTTATATTTTTTTATACATTAATTAGTTCTTGTTCTTTAATTTACATTCTTTAAATAATTTAAAATGTTAATATTTTTAATTTAAAAACAACTCTATACTCAAATCGTAACTAAATATATAAAACAAAACTTAATTAAAATTTTATTTTAATTTTATTTATATTTTTTTTTGTATTTTAAATATTTAAATAATGTAAATATTCTAAAAAATTTACCTTGGAAAAAATTTAAAATAAATATTCAAAAAATTTACTTCGTAAAAATTTAAATAATTTAAATATTCAAAATATTATTTTAACAAACAAATTTAAATATTCAAAAAATAAAAATAATTTAAAATATTAATATTTTAAATTTAAAAATAACTTTACACTCAAATCGTAAACAAACACGTAAAATAAAACTCAATTAATAAATTATTGTTAATAATTTATGTATTTTAAGTTTTTTTTTTTTTTTTGCAAATATTTTTTCATGTGTTTTTTATTTTTATTTTTATTTTAATTTTCGGTGAAATGATTGTGAGAACCAGAATATAAAAATTAAGTAAATAATAATAATAATAATATTACAATCTCAAATATTTTGATGGTGAATTCTAAAGTGTAAATTAAATATTTGGAGGGTCTTTTAATTAATTTTAAAACCTAAAATAAATTTATGGTGAAAGTCTTCAATTTAAAGGCAAGATTTATTATTTTAAAAAATAAATATATAAATAAATAAAATAAAATTAAGTGTCAAATTAGTAAACATATTTTGATCTAATAGTAGTTGTATTTTATTTAAATTAATGGGAAGAGAAAATAAATTAAAACAAAAGTTAATATTTTGGGGCCTTTTGTGTAGATACATATGTAACCCTAGGTTGCCTAATACAATATAAAAACAAAACAAAACCCTACAATCTTATTTGTTCACCCCAAGTTAGCAGCAGCCGTTAGTCAAAAAGGGAGGGGAAGAGAGTGGCAAGCAGGCACACCATTAGGTTTCAAGTGAATTCATTGTCTTGGGTATGCATTTTTCACCATCTTCCTTCCCTGTTTTCTTGATTCATTATTATCTATGATCATATTTTCGTTGATTGAGCATTGTTGTGAGGAAGCAGTGCAATAGTATGGTGGTTGATTGGGATTTTATTAATATTTTTAGTGCTCAAACAAGTAGTGTTGATGGAATTTTAGAACAAGCAACACATGGGGTATAGGTTTTCCTTTTGTGAATTCTAGTGATGGGTTCTCCACTGTTGAAAGTGCTATAGTGGACATTAAATGGCTGTGCATAGTTAAGTGTTGTGTTTGAAGGTTGTACCAGTTGAGTTTCGGGAAATAGGAATCTAAGTGATAACTTAATAATGGAGTATTTCTTAATACCAAAAAAAAAAAAAAAAAATTCTGTTCAGAACAACAAACTTTAGAAATCAAGAAACCATATCAAACGAATGAATTTTAATCTGAAATTTTTACAGTAGATTAATTACATACTGAATTGTATATCTGAATTTTTTCATAATTTTTGGGAGTCAAAATCCATATAAATTGAGGTATTCAAATCTGTCCAGGAAACCAGTCCGAAACAGTAAATTCGGGAGTGTTGTTCTCTTTGGGTATAAATCCAAAAATTATCAAATTACCGTCATTAGAACCGGTTACGAGTCTAGTTTCGTACCATTTTGGCCTTGCATTGATTGCTCGTGTATATTAAGAGAACCGTCAATTTCTTTAAAGTGCTGCAGAAAACAACCTGTTTGGATATAATAAATTGTGGATAATTGTTTTGATAAGAAAATCAAGTGAAACCAATTGGGTTTGAAACTTAGGATATATTAGTTGATATCTGGAGGTTTTTGGAATTTTTCGAATAGCGTGGAGTGGGTTTTGTAATTTTCAAATTTAGCGAATAGGTTGGGAAGGCTTGTTTGAAATTCTGTTTTGTCTTAAAGTCACAATTAATTAAGTTTTGACCGGAACCCATGTCTTAGGTGATTTTAAACCTTGAAGAACATGAACTTAGGTAATATTTAAGAGTAACGGTGAGTTGGGTTGAGCCGTGTTAGTGCGCTTTAGTTGAGGTTACTTAGTTCCTTTTTTTTTTAGTATTTTTAAATTAGTTGTGACGTGTAGTTTTTTTTTTATACTTGGTTCAGGGCACTAGTTGGACTTTTACACTCTATTCGAGGGTTATATTATTTCGTTTTCAGGTGAGTAGTTTCATGCTACGTATTTTTATAAATGTTCCCTTACCCTGAACTGTTGGAAAATTAAATTGTTGTTTCAAGACTAAACTGTTTTGATAAATTATTATATTATCAATTGAATCAAATTATTTCTGAAACATGTGTGAACTTGGCATACTGTAAACTATTTGTTTTGGTCTAATGTTTATAATGATGAACTACCATGTTTTGCGAAACTGATGTGTATTGATTATTGGGACCATGTGTGTATTTAGTCCAGGGAAATTATTCCACTGTGTGTGGTGACTCTGGCCACTAGGGAACAGATCCGGGTTGGGCCGTGATGACTCTAGTGCTCAACAATTGTAAGGAAAAGACCTTTAAAAACAACTAGGTGATCTTCAATCGGATCGTCTTTGAGAAAAGGCCCAGGTGCCACCCTGAGGATGACTCTTAGTTCGGTATTGGATCCAACGGGGCTTATAGCCTGAGAAATGTGTGGCATATTATTTGTTTTTCTTGGTACCCAGAAAATTATTGGTGTTCATGTTATAATCTGTTTTAAGTAGAAAATGTCATTTATCATGTTCTTGCGAGACATGAGTATTTTAAGTGTTAAATTGTGGAACCTTCTTTTTGAAACAGATTGTATTTACCAAACTGTATGCCAATCTAGTTTCTGTGATATATATCTTACTTTGGAATTTATCCTTATTTTCAAAACTGTATTTACTATCCATGTTGCTACTCACTGAGCTATCAGCTGACTTAGTTGTTTACCATTTCCAGGTGTTAGAAGGACTTAGAGTGGATTCATGGCGTAGCGGGGACTCAATTGCATGGACCTCTAGGGCATTTATTTAATTTTCTTTTAGGTTGCTTTGTCGAGTTTTGTGCATACATTGTGGTTGGGTTTTATTTAGAATTATTTTATTTTGTGAGCGGTTTGTGTCCCATTTACTATATATATATTTTTAGGAAGTTGGTTATGACTTGTTTTTCACTTGTGACATGTCACTGGTTTGAGTTTTGGTTATTTATTATTGGACTATGGTTTAATTGTTCAAGGTGATATTGAATGCGTGTTTAAGCTTACGTGTGCCTTAGGCTAAGGCCCTGTGGGCCACGGCCGGTCATACCCAGGTTTGGGTGTGACAATGATAAAAAGTGAGGTTTTATTTTATTAGGATGTGTATTTTAAATAATTTAATTTTAATTTACTTTTAAATATTTAATTTAATTTAATTTAATTTGAATTTGAATTTTATTTTAATTTTTATTTTAATTTTAATGTTATTTTAAATATTTAAATAATGTAAATAATCTAACAAATTTATTTTGCAAAAAATTTAAATATTCAAAAAATTATTTTAACAAAAAGATTTAAATAATTTAAATATTCAAAAAATTTAAATAATTTAAAATGTTAATATTTTTAATTTAAAAACAACTCTGCACTCAAATCGTAACCAAACACATAAAATAAAATTTTATTAGTAAATTATTTTTACAATTCATAACCAAATACATAACTTGAAACTTCATACTACTTTTACAACTCTACACTCAAATCATAACTAAATACATAACAAAAATATTAAAATTTTAAAAAATATTTTTATAAATAGAGTTTGAATTTATTTTTATAAAATATTTTAACAAAAACCAAAAAAATGTTTTTAATTTTTTTTTTCAACGTCCATTAGTTCCTTTTCTGGGAAAACGTGTTCTTTGGAAGTGATGAAGCTTTTGTCTGTGGGAAATGCTGAGGCGATGCCCTCTCTCATGGGGGTATTTTCGTAAATTTATCGATGCAATGGTTTTAGCCAAGTGATTATGAGGGTTTTGTCGGCATGTGGCTAAAACAGTCACTTTTGTCGTGACATGGCTAAAATAGCCCAGCTTTGGCTTCCCAAACGGTGCCAAAATAAGTTTAAAAGTCAATAAGATAAAATGTCACATCTAAATTATAATTATTTCATTTTTCATTTCACAAAAGTCAAAAAAATCAAAAAATACAATCCAAACAAAACTTTTTAACCCCAATTAAAATAGTCCCAAAAAAAAAAAAATTAAAAAGCCACCCCAATTTCCAAACAAACAGAATTATTAAAAAAATGAGAGTGGGAAAATGTAGTCACGGTGGTGTTGATTAATTTGGAGTTTGGACTGGTCAAATGAGTAAGCACTTCAAAAATAAACTTGAGAAGAATATAGATTTATCTTCATGAGAAGAAATAATGATTCTTGGTTTCAGTTTCATTACGATATTTCGTAGTACTAGGAATTTTCAGTTTCGACCTCTCAAAATATATCACAGAAATATGAAAGAAAAAATCGTGAGCTAAAGAGGATTTGGGCCTATGAACAAGCAACAAAATAAGCAATTTCATCCGATAAAATGATTAACAAGGACAATGCTGTTAAATAATGGCTAAGAGCGTATGAAGTACAGGTACTACAAAACTATTGTCATATTCATACCGAGTATTGGTACACGTATTGATATGGCTGCATGTGTACTGGGTGTTCGAAATATGTATTGGATATTTTCTTATACATTATTATGTAATCGGGTACTCTGTATCGGATGGGTGCATCACGGTACACCAAGTTGTAAGACATTTGTGGAGATACGCTTAATTTATTAAAGAATTATGATTTACTTGATGAGCCAGAGATAAAAAATATATTATTCAATGATAAAGTTGATAGAAGTAAAAATTGAAATTTTAAGTTTTCAAATTTTACTCATATCTTGCTTTTGAAATGAAATTTTGTTTTGCAATTTCTCCTGTTTAATGAGAACTTTGCTTTGATATTAATATTGATATTGTTGAACTATAATTCCTCCTTTTAGTTTTTGTATTAAACTTTGATTTGTAGGTTGAATTTCAAACTATAAATTATAAAAAATAAAAATTTATTAATGTATTCCAATCGTACCCATATCTTCTTTTTTTTTTAAACCGTATCGACGTATCTGTAACATACCCCTATTAGTATCCATACCTACACTTGTGCTTCGTAACTAAGAGCATGAAAAATATCTAAATAAATGCAAATCATGATCACCTCCATATTGTATAACACAAGTATCTGAGATGACTATTGTTGCCACATGACCACTGATTTTGGAGAGGAAGGGGTTATAAAGCACGGATACAGACACAAACACAACAGATATATGAAATATATATATTTGTTATTTATATAAATATTACATACACAAACAATTAAAATTAATAAAAACTAACACTAAAACTGTTAGGTTACTAATTATCCCAAAAGCTTAGTGTTAGGAAATAGGCCCAACAATGTACATCAAGTTGTCGAATAATGTATGTACAAAGAAGAGAGAACGGAAAGGATAATTCAATGCAAATAGAAATATTTGAACCCAAAACCTAAATTTAAACCATCCAGATACTAGATTTGTGCTACGCTAGGGTTCTAGGGATTATTAAAAGACAATTTCTCAACTTCACAATTGTAATTAAATCTTGATTAATTGGTAAAATTTGCATTGAGACCTATCGGTTGAGCCTAATGAAAATTTTGCTAACAATTGGCCTTCGAACTGTGAGAAGATCTTAAGCCAATCTTCTTCAAATTTTAATATAGCCACAATTAAAGAGTTGAGGCTTTTTATTTTTGAAGAATAATCTTACAAAAAATGTTTTACATGTAGAAAAATAATATTTTTGAAACTACGAGAATAATAGTGAGTTTTATGATTGGAAATGAAATAACAATAATCTCGCCATTTTGTATAGCAATTTTATATTAAAACAAAATGATTTATCTATCATTATTCTAATCTTATTGCAAGAACCAAAATTAATATATTGTCAAAGCAATAATGTTAGGGAAAAAAATAACAAACTCATCAACCTTAGATAAATGAAATGTGAAGTAGTTAAACCCAAATACATATATTTGGTCTTCATTATTGATTAGTGTTTTGAGTCTAAATATTTATGGCAATAATTGTCCGTGCTCTTCAACTGCCATAATGATAAAGTAAAACAGTAATGATAGAGACTCCCACAAAATACAACTCTCACAACCCCAAATTGATCTGAATTATTCATGTCACTGTCAGACACAACTCTCAAAAAAATTCAAATACATCAATAATTAATACATCAACAGGGGTGATGGGGTCCTCTTTTACGAGGGTCCCAAACATTTTTCAAAGTAAAATTTGTGTGAAAAGAGTTCTTTGTTTCATGGGCCAATGAAAGACTAGTGGGCTAGGCTTGTTAAACTTAATTTCCTCGAAAATGTCTGAAACCATAATTAACATGAGCTAAAACGCTAACCAAAGTAGAAGCTTTAGGCCATGACACACTACAAATTGTTGTTGTTAGGTTTGCATTAACAAAACCCAACATGATCTAATTTCATAACATAACAATGGACTGTGATTGGATTTGGGCCTTGGGCCTCCCAAGTCAACTCAAACAAAATGTTACACTTGTATTTTTGTTTTAAATTTCAAATACTTAATTTTAGGATAAATTACAAATACATCTGAGATTTGATTAAAATACAAATCGATCTTTGTAGTTTTAAAAATTATATTCCACCCCTGAGGTTTCTAATTTCATAACAAATCATCCCTTTTATTAATAATCATAAAGTCAGTTAACAGTTTTTAATGACGTTAAAAATATGTTTCAATTAATAATTTAGGTAATTTTATTATTGTATAGGATACCAATTATGAATTTCATTTTTTTAGTTAATTTTGTTAAATAAAAAATTCTAATAAGAAGATATTTATGATTTTTCAAATCATAGAAAACAATCTATATTTTAAGCAAACTTAGGGGATGTAAATTTTAACAATTGTTGCAAACGGAAGGAGGCATGTTGAAAACACAAAAGAATTCTCCATTCTCAGAATTATCATCACTAACTATTTAAAATGTTTTAAAAAATTACGAATTAAAAATTCATAGAACTATTTTTAAGAGTGATTATGTTTTATTATTATTATTATCTTTTTCGATAGTTTTCGGTGGACTAGTTCTTTGACTATATCTAAGACTCTTTGGTTGTCTTCCATGGCCTAAAAACAAATGTTGTATGGAGATAGAATAGGCTGTGGTTGAGCACAACGATAAAGAGTGCATGAAAGATGAAATATATAGGCCTCGTTTGGTAAGTGATGATTTTAGTTAAAAAGTTATAAAGTCATTAAAAAAATTAAAAAAAAAATTTTCCCTTTACTTTTTGCATATTTTTTCGTAAAAAATCAAAAAATATCTAAAACATACTAATTTTTTTTACATCATATTTTAACTAAAAAGTCAAAAAATTATTAAAAAAGTCTATTCCCAAACGAAACCTGAGACGTAATTAATTGATGTCCAAGTTCCACAATTTAAATCTGATCAAAAAACAAAAAGTTCCACAATTTAAAAGCAATAATTCCCAGTGCAGCACAAAAGCTTGAAATGCTTACCTTACCTTTCAAGAAATAGAGAAAATTGGTTGGGTGCATAACAAATAAAAAAGTTAGTGCTTTTTTTAAAAAATAAAAATAAAAAATAAAATAAAATTTGTTAACAACACAACAGTTCTTTCGCCATTTTAGGAAACCAGATAATTTTTTTTTTTTTTAAATAATGACATTTCTCTACTTTAAACAGATAAAATTTTAAATTTACCATTTTAGAACAATCAATTTGAAATTTTTTCCTCCAAATCTGAAAATAGGTGCCGAGTGTGCGCAATTCTCTTCCAATTTTGAAAATTTTAATCTTCAATTGAAAACTTCACATTTTTGAAAATAATGAAATTAAATTATTTTGAAAATAGTAAACTTTTTCTACTTACATAAGAGAAAATTTTAATTTTTATCATTTTAAGGCTTTCACTTTGATATTTTTTCTTCTATATTTGACAATAGTTACCCCATTTTTTCAATATGCTTTCAATTTTACAATTTTTTGCTATTGATTTAAAAGTTCACTTTCTTGAAAATAGTGAAATTTCACAGTTTAATTGTTTTGAAATTTTCACAATTTTGAAAACAAATTTCACTGCTTTGATAATAGCTGCTTAGAGAAATTTGTCTTTGCCTTGTTTTTGTTTTTGTTTTTTTTTTTTTTTTGAAATTTTCTATGCATCATAGAGCTTGTTTGATAATCTCAAAGGAGAGGACTTATTTTATTATTTTAGGTGATAGATTTTTATTAGAGAATTCCAAAAATACCAAATTTATGAAAAATGGAGATGTGACTAAAAAATAATTGATTTTTAAAATTTAAAAATAATAATAATAAAAACTATATAAAGCATTGAAATTGTTGAGCATCATATAGAGGGATATTTTTGCCAAAAAAATGACCTCTAAAATAGCCTTATGATGAGATGTCCAAAACTTAAAACACCATTTTTTTTTTTTTTTAAAAAAGATACAAAACATGTTTTGGATTTAAAGGGAAAATTAAAAATCATTTTAAAATAAAAAATAAAAAATAAATATTTACAAATAGATACATGACAGAATATTTCTATCATTCGATAAATTTGCACCCTATCTCCTACTCATGACACATTAAAAAAGATAAGTGCTTCTCTTCAGCTGGCAACCGATTGGACCGTCAAGTTGCCCAACTCTGAGTTCACTTTGGTGATCTTGCTATATCTTATTCAAATGATCATCTATGCAAAAAATAAATAAATAAACAAATAAAAAACAAAGAAACAAATAGGTCGATCATCAATAACCACATAACAAGTTTATTTTAAAAATATTTATTTTTAAAGACAAACGTGACCTAATTATACAATTATTGATATTCAATTTTTGCATAAATGGTCATTTCAACTAAACGTATAAGATGGATGGTTCAAAAATAAATAAATAAATAAATTGGGGGTTGAATAAGTCCATTAAATTTACATTTGAGAGAATTTTAGGGGTTTTATAGTACTTATCGCGAGTTTCGTTTTGATAATTTAAATTATCTATTTCATAGAGATCTCCATTTATATTATCCATAAAAAAGAATAGATTAATTCGATAATTTTATCGTATTTATTTGTTTCTAAAAAATATATGGTTTATTTTAAAACACACACTTGTTATTTATTTTTTTAGGATAGATATAATGAGATGAAAATGTTGCGATCATCAAATTAATCTAATTTTTTTCAACACTATAAATAAATTATTTATTGACTCATTAATAAATTATTTATTGACTCATTAATTTATTTAAATCATATAATTCTTTTATTATTTTACAAGTCTTTTCAGAATATATAAATAAAAAATTAACTTACAAGTTATATTAAAAAACAAATAAACGGTTTATATTATCATAAATAAAAACATAAGGGCATGCCTATAGAAAAAATTATTGATTGATATAGGAGTATCACGTGA
The DNA here is from genome assembly GCF_055761805.1 of Camellia sinensis. Taxonomy (NCBI): domain Eukaryota; kingdom Viridiplantae; phylum Streptophyta; class Magnoliopsida; order Ericales; family Theaceae; genus Camellia; species Camellia sinensis. The sequence continues at coordinate 95,169,380 of NC_138965.1, forward strand.
CTATACTTCTTACCAATCATAATTTATCATACTTCTCATATGTTTTAATCATTAAACATAAATTCGTAAATTTCATTCCCTTTATCAATTGCAATATCATTAGTCATAATGTTGTAGTTGTCAAGACCAATCAATAACTTGGGTGCCCATAAAGGCCCAGATGGTTGGATTTCATTTTAGGGGACAGTAAATTTCATTCCCTTTATCAATTACAATATCATTAGTCATAATGTTGTACTTGTCAAGACCAATCAATAACTTGGGTGCCCATAAAGGCCCAGATGGTTGGATTTCATTTTAGGGGACAGTGATGATCCAGACCCTCAATACCCCACATACATAGAGATGGCAATCTGAAACCGGCCCGACGGTGACCCGACCCCCCGACCCCGAATTCGGCGGTTATTCACCGAAAAATATCCCCTGTGGTCCGGGGATGGTATTCAAAAATTCATCCCCGAAGATATCCGGGCCGGGGACGGGGATATGTGTTTCAGAACCGGACCCGGCCCCGACCCCCGGCCCCGGCCCCGCCCCGCAAGGTCCCCGAGGTGAAATGACCCTTTGGTCCCTGGATATATATATATGCATCTGCTTGTTTTGTTAGGGTTTGACAGAAAACATTTCAAAGGAAGCCTCTCACTCTCACTCTCACACAACACTGTCAACACACGCCGCTTCTCTCTCTCTCTCTCGTCTGTCCATCTCCGTTTCATTTGTCACCGCCGCGCCGCCCTCCATCACCGGCGATCCTTCCTCCGTCACCGACGATCCTCCCTCCGTCACCACCGCGCCTCCCATCTCTGTTTAGGTATCTCTCTCTCTCTCTCTCTCTCTAGGGATTTCGATCTAGGTTTACATATATGTATATTATATATATGTATATATATCTGAGTGTTTAGATCTGATCTGAGTATAGATCTGTAAAAAATACAATATAGTTCTGTTTTTTTTTTTTTTTTCTGTCTCTAAATTTATTTATTTTATATTAAGATGATTATCAAACCTGATGTGAAATCTGTCTATTAAGATGATGTAGTTCTGTTTGATAATTTGATAATCTGTTGATCATTATTTATTTATTTTCTATTATCGGATAATCTGATAATCTGTTTTTTTTGTTTAGATCTGATAATCTGTCTATTAAGATGATGATCTTATAATCTGTCTATTAATCTGTCTATAATCTGTCTATTAATCTGTCTATAATCTGTTGATCATTGAAGTTTGGGAGTGTTTGGGTGATGATGGAACATTTTGGTTGACCAATTTGCTTAATAAGATCTTGAATTCTAAGAAAATGGTTGATGAATGGATAAAAATACATTAGTTCCAACCGATAAGAACAAAGGTGATATTCAAAGTTGCATCAATTTTGTTGTATTAAATTTAGCAGAAGTAGAAATAGACAGGGATGAAAGTAGAGTATAACTTGATGAGCATGAAATACATGAGTGATCTTTTTTTATATTATGGGTGAATTATTCATAAAGACAGAGAGGTTGAGGAGGACACGAAACAGTTTTTTAAGCTATATTATGGGTGTATTGAAGTTGTTGATGATCTTCTTTTAGCTCTATCAAAGGAAAATGTGAAGGTGACAAGTTCAGATGGGCAGGAGTACTCATGGAGAGAAAGTGTGTTATACTGTAGCTTTGTCCAGGAAAGAAGGACACAGTGTGGGGATGAATAACAAGGGCTAAAATGGGGAGTAATAAATAGAGGGTATAAAGGGTTTTATAAAGAAAAATTGAGATGTGAGAACCGGAGCAGCTTGGGCTTAAGGTGTACGTCTTTCATGGTGTTAGATTGAAAATCTCGAGTTTAAATAATTTCTCATGAGTAGTTCATATGGAATTTTGTCACAATTTTAATTAAACTCTTATTAATGAATAGTAAAATTGATCTTTCAATTAAGCAGTCCATTAATCTGGATGTTGAGTTTTTTTTTTTGTAATGTAGTCGATTTGGAATTCCTTATTATATCATAAATCTTTTGTAATGCATTTTCTAATTGTTTCAATCATGTCATAATTTTTTTAAAAGATCATGAGTACTTAATTTATTTATATTAATTCAATCCATATTATTTTTATAAAGGTTAAAAATGTCAAATGTTAACTCTGAAGCACCAGTTAACTCTGAAGCACCCGTTAACTCTCAAGTACCATTTGAGAGTGACGCGTCACAACATTCATCGCCAGCTACGAACACACCTACGAACTCACCGTCTCCCCTCTCTAATCAACATGTTATTGATTTAGAAGAATCTAATACTACTTGTGGAGGAACTAAAAGAAAACCTAGTATTGTGTGGGAACATTTAAAAAAAAAACAAGTCAATGGGGTGTGGAAGGCAATATGTAATTATTGTAACAAGCATCTTGGAGGTGATTCAAAAAATGGAACTAGGCATTTGCATGATCACCATAAGAGTTGTACTAGGAAAAAAGTGATGGACATGAGGCAAAAAGTGTTAACTAACAACTTTAGTAGAGAGATTCCAAAAATGAATTCTTATATCTTTGATCAAGATTTTGCTAGGAAAGAGTTGTCACATGCCATAATCTTGCATGAATATCCCCTCTCTATCGTAGACCATGTTGGTTTTAAACGATATTCAGCAGCACTTCAACCATTGTTTAAAGTGCCTTCTCGAAATACGATAAAGAGTGATATTTTAAAGATTTATGATTATGAGAGGGTGAAGACATTGAGTTTGGTGGAGCATAATAAAAGTAGGGTAGCAATCACAACTGATATGTGGACTGCTAGCAATCAAAAGAAAGGATTCATGGCTGTCACCGCACACTTTATTGATGATTCATGGACATTGCAAAGTCGCATTTTGAGGTATATTTTTGTAAATTTGCAAATCATTTAAAAATTCAATCTTATTCAGTTCAATTTGCATGTTATTAATACTTGTTTATGAATATCATATTTGAGGTTTATTTATGTTCCATGTCCACACACAAAAGACGTTCTTTGTGATACTTTGCTTGAGTGTATGATGGATTGGAATATTGATAGAAAAATCTCGACTGTTACTGTTGATAATTGCTCCACAAATGATGCCATGATTACCATGTTGATGGATAAGTTAAGTAATTCATCGCTTTTGTTGGGTGGTACTTTGTTTCATATGCGTTGATGTGCGCATATTTTGAATTTGATAGTGAAAGATGGATTGGATGTCATACGAGTTGGTGTGGAGAAAATTCGAGAGAGTGTAGCTTATTGGACAGCAACACCAAAAAGAGTAGAAAAAATTGAAGAAACAGTCAACCAATTGCGTATTCCACATACCAAGAAATTAGGACTTGATTGTGCAACTAGGTGGAATTCAACGTACTTGATGCTTCAGACAGCCTTATTGTATAAGGATGTCTTTTCTAGGTTGAAAATTAGAGAGCCCCAATATAAGACTGTGCCAACTGAGCAAGAATGGGAGTTTGCTAGAGAGATTAGTGGGAGGTTTAAGATTTTTTTTTCTATTACCGAGTTGTTTTCTGGTACAAAGTATCCCACAGCCAATGTTTGTTTCCCAGCCTTATGTGAGATTAGGATGACACTGTCTCAATGGCTCTCTTGTGAAATTGAAGTGATCAGAACAATGGCATCAAAAATGGTGGAAAATTTTGATAAATATTGGTTAGTGATACATGGTGTTATTGGGGTTGCAGTTGTACTTGATCCTAGGTATAAGATGACTGTATTGGAGTTTTATTTTGAAAAACTTTATGGAGACAAAGCTGAAGATGAAGTTGATAGGGTTCGTCATATTTGTTATGATTTGTTGCAAGAGTATCAGCACCGAGTTGGTATGGAGACCGATGTTGGTGGTGACTCTTCTGCTCATCCAGAAATTGTTACAGAGACCCTTTCAGAATTTGATTTGTTTGTTAGTAGAAAGAGAAGTAAAAAAATGAAGAATGTAAGATCAGAGTTGGACCATTATCTAGAAGATGATGTTTTGCCAAGAACTTCAGGTTTTGATGTTTTGAATTGGTGGAAAGCTAGTGGACCAAAATATCCGACCTTACAGGCAATAGCTAGGGACATTTTAGCTATTCCTGTATCCACTGTTGCTTCTGAGTCAGCATTTAGTACTAGTGGAAGGTTGGTGAGTCCACATCGTAGTAGACTTCATCCAAACACATTAGAAGCATTAATGTGTGCACAAAGTTGGTTGTGGGGTGAAGAGATGAAAGGTATTATTTCATCCAATTTACATATTATTATTTCACTTTTTATTATTTAAATTATCATGGAATAATTTCACTATTGAATTTATATTCTTTACTTTTTAGGAAATTCAACATTGGAATCGGTGGGCTATGCAACTATATATGATGATGATGAGATCGATTCAGATCAGTCATGTGCCACTTTTGTGTTAGTTGTCATCTTTTTTGTTTTAATTCACATTTTTTACATTTTATTATTAATATTAATTATTTGTTTTTTTTTTCTTTTGTTATTTAACAGGAATTCAAGTTGAAGGAGATGATGGAAGTTGTGTGGTTTGTATGGGTTTGAAGAAACAATGGATTTGCTTTTTTATGTTGTAATGGATATTTTTTTTTTTAATTTTAATTTTTGGGTAACCTATCCTTTGCGGGTTGTGCTTGGGATTAATTATTCTCTTTGCTACTTGTTGAATTTTCTTATGTGTGGGCTGCTGGACAGATATTTTGTTTATGGGCTGCTGGATTTTTGCTACAGGATGTTCTCAATCAGTGATTAGGTAGTTGTGATTCACAGGATGTACACCCAATCTTTACATTTTTAGTTTACAATCAGTGATTAACTATTTTTGCTACAGGATGTTCTCAATTAGTTATGGATGTTCTCAATCTTTACAATCACAGGATGTTTTGCTACATGATGTTTATCAATAATTATTCTCTTTCTTTTTTTTGTTTTGTTGTGGCTGAGTTTTAATTAATTAAAAAAATGAAGCTATTAGGGGTTGATATTCCAACTGAAAAATTCCAAAATTTATACATCCAGGATGATTGAGAATGTTTATTAATGTTTACAGATTTTTACAAAAAAAAAAAAAAAAAAAAAAATCGGGGATTTTCCGGGGCCGGGGATCCCCAATCCCCGATCGGGGGCGGGGATGGGGCCGGGCTATGGGTCCCCGTCGGGGATCGGGGACGGGGACGGGGGTGGTATTATTTTCTGGGATCGGGGACGGGGGGGTAGTCCCCGGCCCGGCCCGGCCCCGCCCCGTTGCCATTCCTACACATACACGCGACGGGCAGCGAGAGGGAGATAAAAAAATAAAAAAATAAAATAAAAATAAATAGACCAATCAGAATTTACTGAGATGGTGGGTTCCCCCGTGGGAGTCTCACTCTTTAGGAAAATGGTTAAAAATTATAGAGACTTATTTATAAGTCTTATTTCGGACACTTATACTATACTAAGTCCTGTGTAATTTCTTATAGAGTCTCAAGTCCTATCTAGATAAGAATGTATTCCACAAGATCGTATTTGCGAAACGTAACGTGACACGTTACGTTACGTTTATGTAGGTGCCACGTCGCGTTACGTTACGTTTATGTAGGTATCACGTCACGTTACGTTTATGTCATATCCCATCTGATATGGTCATGTTACGTTACATTTATGTAGGTGTCACGTTACGTTTCGCAAACTTAATCTATGGTAATATTCAATTTCTTATATAATTGAATGTTACCATAGATCATATTTATGTGAATGTGAATTTCAAAATATACGAACAAGTAACATTTTTACATTCAATTTAAAAAATCAAAAACCTAGTAAGTTTGCGAAACAGAACGTGACACATTACATTATGTTTATGTAGGTATCACGTTACGGTGTCACGTTACATTTATGTAATGTCTCATCTAATATGGTCACGTTACGTTACGTTTATGTAGGTGTCATGTTACGTTTTGCAAACTTAATTTATAGTTACATTCAATTTCCTATATATGATTTTACCATTATTTATGATATTAACAACGAGGGTAAATGTGTCAACAAACTTCATACAAGACTTGTGAGAACATAAGTTTTTTCATGTGTAGTATTAAGTTTCCCTAATAGGACTTCTAAATAATTTTTTCTAAAAATTATTTTTAAATTATTATTATTATTATTATTTTTATGAAAGAGATAATTCCAAATAGGCCATATAGTACAGGACTCCTCATCAAAACCCTAAAAACGCAACCTTTCTTTCTCCCTCTCTCGTTGTAGATTCTGGCCAAAACAACTACTCTCTCTCTCTCTCTCTCTCTCTCTCTCTCTCTCTCTCGCTCTCGCTCTCTCTTTCTGTGTGTGTGTAGAAAAGCACAGAAAAATGGCGGAGGCGGCTTCAATGGAGGAAATTAGGGCGACAGCCTCTCGACTGGGCATCGACCTCTCTGAAGTTGATTTGGACACCATTCGCCTCCCTCCTGGTGAGGACTTGGGCATCAAAAGGTGAACAATCCAAACCACAAAACCCTAAACCCCATGTATATATATATATATATATATTCTACGTAAATCGTAATAATTTTGATTTTGATTTCCATTATCCATGTTGTTGTGTTTTTAGTGATGATGAAGATCTGAATGAGGACGACCCACTGGAATTCGATGGCGGGTTCGGAAACATAATAGTTGTGGATAACCTACCTGTTGTTCCGAAAGAGAAGTTCGAGAAGCTGGAAGGTGTTATTCGCAAAATCTACAGTCAGATTGGAGTCATCAAAGAAGATGGCCTTTGGATGCCCATCGATCCTTCCTCCCACAAAACCCTCGGCTATTGCTTCATTGAGTATAACACTCCTCAGGTATATCCCAGTATTCACTATATCAACTACTCCCAATAGACAAACTCATAAATTTGAGACCCACAAAATAGTCTTGAAACATGAATATTATGCAATATGTATCATACATAAATTGTTATTATCAAATGCAGCCTTGTAAAAGGTGTAGAGAGTGAATTCCCTGGAAAAAAAAAATTGTCTTTTCTAAGCAACTTTGCATCATACATAACTTGCTCATATTTTTTCCTAGTCTAGTTTTGCCTAACAAACTGGAAAAATATTTGGCATTAAGCTAAATTTAACTGTGTTCAATGCATTTTAAATTGAACTTCTCTCTCTATGTGTGTGCGCGCGCCCGTGCGCAAAGAATCTATATTAAAATTTGGAATCCCCTTGGTAAAACGAGCTATATTACGGTTGGTGATTAATTTGCCTTTGTGGTGATTCCTGCACTTGATTCATGCATACTTTCTACAGCGTGCTATTTCTGTTCAAGTATGTGATTTTTCTTAGTCAGTTTGGAGTTATTTTCTTGGTACTCTGATACTTGACGAAATGCTTGCATATGGACTTTAATTTTCTTTGGTAGGAAGCTGAACTTGCGAGGGAGAAGACACATAACTACAAGTTGGACAGGTTTCATATATTTGCTGTAAACATGTTTGATGACATTGAAAAGTTCTTGAAAGTTCCAGATGAATGGGCTCCACCTGAAACCAAGCCATATACTCCAGGAGTAAGCATTTTAATGGGCTTTATTTATGTTTTTTATCCTTCTGTGTCTTTCTTCTTTTTGTTATTGGCCTCCCGTTTGGACATTAGATTCACTTTAAAGGTATAATATGAATGAATTACCTATAGGATAGTAAGTTTATGGGCATGTATCTAGCTTTATAAATCCTAGCTGTAAGATAAGTCAGTAGCTGTAGAGTGGCCATGCATATCTGGAAAGATGGTTTCAAATCAGATCTTAGGCGTTGCAATCTCCTAGATACTGTATTTTTCAGAGTTTGTTCTCTGTGGTTCAAGTGATACATGAAATATTCTTAACTCTACATGAACCCCAAATTCCTGTATCGCATATTGAAGATATCAATTTCTCTTAATGTTATGATTTTTTATTTGAATGTTTAACCTGATCGAGTTTATGACCATTTATTTTTTAAATTGAACGACTGAAGGAGTGCCGCCTATCTTTCTTAAGTCTATTGTTGCTTCCTTTTAATCAATTGCACAACAGTAGAAATTGTGGTAAATTACTTTATACTAATGAATTGCGATGTTACTTGTAGATCTGTTCTGTTTTATTAAAGAAATAAGTAATTAAAATTGGTACATGTTGTATGATATGTTTTTTTCCCAAGTATATTAAAGAACAATCCCTTGACATAGCGGACTGGAAAAGAAGGATTCATATAGTGATCTCCATTCCATTGGGACACATGGCTTAGTTTGGTTGGGTTTGGTTTTGGGTTTGTATTAAAGAACAACGTCAAAAGGAGCACCCATTGCATCCCAATCCCAAACATAGATAAATTCATAAAGCCAAGAAGCACTCTCTCTACTAGAAGGCGTCACCACCATCCACTAACCTTTCACTTTTACTATCTACTAGAGTTCACTACCACCACCACTCGCCACCCCCTTGTTTTCTTAATTGACAATGATAAATCAATCTTTGTGTTGGAAATAGTGCATATGTCCATTTTTAGAATCCATCGTTGCTCTCATTCTGGTTAGTATTGTGGTTGACAAAGGAGGGACTACTTGAAAATAGTATGGTTGTTTGGTGATTTGGCATATTGCTTTCTGCCACGAGTTGAATGATTGAGAGGTGAAGTTGGAAAACCACCTTGGTTTGCTTTATGTGTTGCAAAACGTGGCAAAAGATGCTTTGTTATGGTAGAGATCGACAAACATTTCTTCTCTATGAAGAGGCATTTGGATGTCTAAGGCTCTATCTAATCTAAGGTGGTTGTGGTGGTTAATGTTTTCGTTTTTTGATTTTTGTCAGCAACTCATGGCAAGATACTTGCCATTGAAAATGAAAGCATCAAATTCATGTAAATTGGTGTTGTATGTGTAAAAAAGATCGAAAATTTGTCAGTCACCTCATTCATTGTGAGGTGGCTGACTAGATTTGTGATCTTTGGTTCTAGAGATGTTTGTTACAATGTGTTCCTCAAGAATTTGTTGGAGTTGTTACATACTTAGAGGGGAGAGAGGATGGGCAAGAGAAGGGAAATGGAATGGCTTTTGGTGCCTTTATCCTTGATGTCAATCATTTGGGGAGAGCCAAATAAAACTACCTTTTTTGTCTTGGAAGGCCCTATCTTTTGATTGAAGAGAAGTTTCTCTCTTTTCTATAGTTGGTTCTGAGGTAGTTTTGATCTGTTTGGATTTTGTAGAGGTTTTGAGTGATTGATGTATAGGTTATTTGGTTTGTTTTGTAACCCCTATATAGTGTACACGAGCGGTAGTCACTCGGTGCCTTTTGTTTAATATAAATATTTCACTCATCAAAAAAATATCAATGTTTGAAACCTGCTGCAAGCCTGGAGAGAAAGGTAAAAGATGGAAGAGATGGAAGTGGTGAGCCAGCAATAATGGTGTTTGTTGTTGGAGTGAAGTCATGATTGTGGGTGATTTTGTAATGTTAGGGTCAGAAGAAGAAAAAAAAAATGAGTGAGGGTTAAGAATAAATTACAAAAGAAAAATAAATTAGTGAAAGTGAGAGGGTGGTGTGGTGTCAGGCAACAGTGGTGGGCTTTGGTGAGCATCAGAGGGCTGAGGAAGGAAACAAATTTTTTTTTTGATTTCTTATAACTGGGTTTGGTTGAGATATGTATGTATGTATGTATTACGGCTTTAGTTGAGACTGGTAAATAGTATGGTGCCTATAACGTGCGGTGGTAATTGGGGGATAGGGGTGGGGGTGGGAGGAAGACAGTAACTAGAAAGAAGGGGACAAGAATGAGAAAAAATGTTTGAGGCACAGGTGTCTTTTTAATGCTCTAAATTGTGGGGTATAAGCTACGAACACCATGGGCACCCATTAGCTTGTGGGGGGAGGCTCAAGCATGACCTTAAGGGGTTTAGTGTCACGTTTTAAAGGTCAGTGAGACTTAATCATGAGGGCAAAGGTATAATTTTTCCTGTCCAATAATATGCTCTTTATCTCACCCAACACTAATATGAAATTTAAAATTTTAATTAAATATGTTTTCTTGATTAGAACAACCCAAGTAATCTAACCAAAAGGCCCCTAATTATTCCTTTGAAAGGTTTTTCAAATTTTCTATTTCAAGTATGAGCAAAATCTTGTCCACTTGTTAGAATATGGTGAGTCTATAGTCATCTGAGATTGTAGGGGCTTGGACTGTGTTTTAATCTTTTTTGTTAATTTTTTTTCAACTGAACTATGACACTCTGTTAGGAACTTCTGTTTTGTAGTATCCTATATTATTTTCACTAGATAACCTTTCCATGGCAGTTGGTTGTTTGGTTGTTCAGGCATCCCTTTTTTCTCACGTGTTTGCTTATGTTTTTGCCCTTTCATGTGTGTATTGGTGTGCAAAATGTTTTTCATGATCTCTTTTTCAAACGCATCCCTCATATCCTTGTATTTCTTTACAGGAAAATCTGCAGAAATGGCTTACTGATGAGAAGGCTAGAGATCAGTTTGTTATTCGATCTGGCTCAGACACTGAAGTATTGTGGAATGATGCGAGACATTTGAAGCCCGAGCCTGTTTACAAACGTTCAGTGAGTTGACACCATCATTATTATTATAAACATCATTAAATCTTAACTATCCACTGAGTAACTTTCCGCGCCTGTGTCGTTCATCAAAAGCATGTCCTATTATGACCGTCAAAAACAATATCGCCCATCCTAAATGAGAAGAGAGAATAGCTTTGTTGCTTACAATGTGTAAATAAATAAAAAATATATATTTTTTATTGTAAAAACAGAGTGATATCATACATCTTTTCTTGGCAGTTTTGGACAGAAAGTTTTGTGCAGTGGTCCCCTCTGGGGACATACTTGGCCACAGTTCATAGGCAGGGTGCTGCTGTTTGGGGTGGTGCCACTACCTTCAACAGGCTTATGCGTTATGCTCATCCGCAGGTTTTTTCACTTCTGCTTTTAGTAATGTTTAAGAGTTTGCCTTTTTTTTATTTAAAAAAAAAATTGTTATGTTTTGGATTGATATGTAGGCTTTAGTGGTATTAACTGCAGGTTAAATTGATTGATTTCTCTCCTGGTGAGAACTTTTTGGTGACATACAGCAGCCATGAACCAAGCAATCCTCGTGATACTCATGTGAGATTTCCTACTCTACCACTACTTATTTTAATTTATGTTTTTACAATTAAACATTTTCACTTGAGGCAACTCTAATGTGAGTTAATTTTTCAGAGGGTGGTGTTAAATATTTTTGATGTGAGAACTGGAAAAGTGATGAGGGATTTCAAGGGAAGTGCAGATGAGTTTGCAGTTGGTGGAACTGGAGGTGTTACTGGGGTGTCTTGGCCAGTTTTCAGGTGATCGTTAAGTACTATGGATATATTTGAATGTGCTTTGTGGATGTTATTATTCACTTGTCTTATGGATGAATATCACTATTGTTTCCAGATGGGGTGGTGGAAAAGATGACAAGTATTTTGCCCGAATTGGTAAAAATGTGATCTCAGTCTATGAAACAGAGACCTTTACACTTATTGACAAGAAATCCATAAAGGTTGAAAATGTGATGGACTTTAGTTGGTCACCTACTGATCCCATTCTTGCACTATTTGTTCCTGAACTTGGTGGAGGGAACCAACCTGCAAGGGTGAGTCCAGATGTTTCAAATTTTTTTTAATAATATTTTTGAAAAGTGAAAGTATAATTACTTTGCATACTTTTCACAGGTGAGTCTTATTCAAATCCCAAGCAAAGAAGAGTTGAGGCAGAAGAATCTTTTCAGTGTTAGTGATTGCAAAATGTATTGGCAAAGCAATGGGGATTACCTTGCTGTTAAGGTTGACCGCTATACAAAAACTAAGAAGAGCACATACACTGGATTTGAGCTTTTCCGGATTAAAGAACGTGACATACCGATTGAGGTTTTGGAGCTTGAGAATAAGAATGACAAGATTATTGCATTTGCTTGGGAACCGAAGGGCCATAGGTTTGCAGTTATCCATGGTGATAGCCCTAGGCCCGACATAAGTTTCTACTCGATGCGGAGCACTTCTAACACCGGTCGTGTTTCAAAGCTCACAACTCTAAAGGGAAAGCAAGCTAATGCTCTTTACTGGTCGCCAGCTGGCCGTTTCATCATACTTGCGGGGTTGAAGGGCTTCAATGGACAGTTGGAGTTCTTCAATGTTGACGAGCTTGAAACCATGGCGACTGCTGAGCATTTCATGGCAACAGATATTGAATGGGATCCTACTGGAAGGTATTTTTTGGACAACATTGGGTAACATTAAGACATGGTTTAGGGTTGGTTTTTGTAGTGGCTTTTTTGCTTTTTTGACTTTTTTTTTAAGATAACAAATAGGCTTTTTGGTTCAAAAGCTGCCTTTTTTAGAATGTCCCAAACAGCCCCTAAATTAGAGGTGATCAAGCCACTTTCCAATTTTGTTTTGCCGGTCAAACCAATTGCCTTTTGATTTAAAATAACCGTACTACTGAAATTTACAATTTCCCACCTATCATATCTGCTTTGGTGATAAATAAAATGTTCTTCTGAATTTCAATTTGAGAAGATAGAATCCTTTGCTTTATTTGCTGAGATAAATTTGTCTTTTTAATTTTGATTAAGTTATCCACTTGTGTCTGCAGGTATGTTGCAACTTCAGTTACTTCAGTTCATGAGATGGAAAATGGTTTCAATATCTGGTCTTTTCATGGAAAGCTACTGTATCGGATATTAAAGGATCACTTCTTCCAAGTAAGATTTAACACACTAATTTTCTATTTTTAAGTTTTATTATAAATTGTGTTTATGTATTGGTCAATAAAGTAGTGGCCCCGTTTGGTGTAGCTGTTAAAACAGCTTATAGATTATAGCTTAACAGGTTATAGATTATGACTTTAATCAGAAGTTGTTAATCTGTTTGGTGTAGCGGTTAGATTATAGATTTAAGTTGCTGAGTAGTGTTTGTTAAATAAACTGTGAAATAGCTTTTTCAATTAATTTTTATTTTTTGTTTGTCTACATTTCTCATAAAAAATAATAATAATAATCTATATTCCATTTGGGTCTTTTTCTATTTTTAAAAAAATAAAAATTAAAAAAATTTAAGAGTATAACCATAAATTAACATGTCCACGGCAGAAGTTGATAATCAGAAACAAAGGGTGAGCAGCTTCTCAGAATCAGTTTTTTTGAGTTAAAATAAGTTGTTAGAATCCGAAGCTGTTTGAAATAAGCTTAATCAAACAGTCTAAAATAACTTTTTCAAAGCTAAAAGTCATAAGTTAGCTCTGAAAAGCTGAAACAAACACCCCCAATATATGATTGCCTTGGATTTACTAAGGATATGGTTTTACAAAGAGCTGACTTGATAGGATTGATCCCTGTAGCCAACCCCAAGGCTTATGATGTTTTTGGTTGATTTAGAAAATACAATAGTTCAATGATTCTATGAAACTAATCTATGTTGTCAGATAGAATCTGTCTAATATATATTAGTGGAATACTATGATGCACGGACACGGACACGTGAAACGACACAGACACGTAAATACGTAAATTTTCAAAAAATTGGGGACCCGACATGTTGGGGACACGTTTAATATATATAATTTTATTTATTTATTTTATATCTAAAATTTTAAAAAATATTAATTCTTATAAAATTACAATAATAATAAAATTAATAAATATATTACCTAAACTTTTTTAATAAAAATTGATTTTTTTTAAATAAAAATAATTTATTTTATAAATTTGAATAAAAAGATGGATATAAATAATAAAACAAAAGAAAATAAAAAAAAAGAATAAAAAGAAAAGGGTGGAGTGGAGAGAAATGAAATCAGATGAAGGGAAGTGAAGAAAGAGAAGGAGACAGAAGGAGAGACGAAAGAAGATAGAAGATAGAAGACAGAAGATAGAAGACGAAGACGATGCGAAGACGAAGACGAAGGCAGAAGAACAAAGAAGCAGAAGAGAGAAGAAGAACAGGTTAGGGCTTGTTCTCTCTGTCCTCGATCTGTCTCTCTCTTCCCTCGATCTGTCTCTGGCTCTGGCTCTCTCTCTTTCTCCTCTCCAATAGTTCTAGGGCTTCTTCGATCCACCTGCGTGTCTGAATCGTGTCCTCGCATGTCCAACCTCGTGTCCAACTTTGAAAAATTCTAAAAAAATGGGGGACACGTAGGGGAGAGTGTCAGACACGTGTCCATAGCGTGTCCGACGCGTGTCCGTATCCGACACTCATACGCAAGCCTTAGGGACGTGTCCGTGCTTCATAGGTGGAATACAACGTTGGTCCAAATGGTCTGCCACTTGACAATATTGAGATGTTACTGTACGTATAATGACTGCCAAGAAATAGATGCATGGAATTGAATTACAATTAGATGACGAAAACACTCATTGTGCATTCTTCCATCTCTAGTTAGTTATATTTAGCCTCTTTTGTCTGAGATATCTTCTATTATGAGCAGTGGCGGAGGTATAGAGGGTCTAGGGGGGTCACATGCCCCCCTTGGGTTTTGGATTTTTTATTTTATTTTATTTTATTTTTTTGTGGCAAACATAAAGAAAATATTGTAAATAAAAAAATTTATAAAAATATTATTTAGAGTGAAATGTCAATCACATTTTTAAAATTATGAGAACAATAATGGTTGTTTTGATTGAAAATAAAAAGATTATGATAAGTCATATTATTATTTATAAAAATTTTAATATAATGGAGATGTCTATCATTATTGACATACATATATAATTAATCTCAATGAAGATATGAGATTTATTAGATTGTTAGTTACATTTGACATGTGAGAGTCATCCTTTATGTGTTTCTTTATTATTAGTTAGTGATATCACATGGGTTTGGGAGTACCAAGAAAGCTAAATCACTGTGGTTAGGCATTGTTCTTGCTATTTTTTGGGTTATATGGTTGGAGAGAAATGCTCGGATTTTTGACGACAAAGTAGCAAGTGTAGAGGCTTTGTGGGATAGGATTGAATATTTGGCTTCTTTTGGGCTTTTGTATCTCCTTCTTTTAAAGGAGTTTTTTTGTTTTTGATTTCTAGGGATTGGGCTGCTGTTTGTCATTCTTAGTGTTTGGAGTCTTGTGATTGGTTTTGCTTTTTCTTCTTCTTTGTTCCCTTCTTGTATGAGGACTTCTTGTTCTCTCTCCTTTCCGTTTTTATAAAATTTTGTTGTTTTTCAAAAAAAAAAAAAAAATCACATGTCAATGATGGTGTGATATTACTATTATATTGAATTTTTATTAAATTTTTGTATAAAAAATTACTTTATCGTTATATAATTTATTTTAAAACTTATATCCATGATTTTTTTTATATTGTCTATGATACACTAGTTACAAATAACATTATTTTTTTTTTTTTTATCTTTCTTGAAGTCAATCGTAAAAATTTATGTGAAATATTTTTGTATAAATTTTTAATGTTATAATTGATAAGTGTCCCATCTGATTTAATTTATTGACTCCGTCACTGATTATGAGGTCTTATTCTCTTGTGTGAAACTTAAGAAGCACGAACGCTTATAAGAAGGTAGTGTGTCCGTGTCCGTGTTTTGGACACTTTCTGACGCGTCTAAGACACTCCTACAAAATGTGTCCGACTATCTTAGAGCTGAATGCACTTCAGACACTTAAGAGAGACATGTCCGTCCCATACAAGTAATTATAAGTTTTAATAAAATAACCTAAGATACAATGATAAAAGAAAAACAATGTAGATATATAAGAGCTAATGTTATGTTGCCTGTATTATCTTTGAATACTAAATTCATATATATAAGTTATAACATAAATAAATATACACAAATTTATATTTTGTGTCCCCCGCATGACGTGTAGTGTATTTTCTAAAAAATGTTGTGTTGCTGCTTCTTAGTTTGAAACTCATATGATCTATAATATATCCTAATGTCAGTATTGAAAATTATAAATCAATCATGCATCTTTGTTTGATAGCTTCATAGAATGTGAATAGAGCTAGCAGAATTATGATTACCTTTGTAATGAAAACGAAACACGCGCCAAATGTTGATCTTACTATCACAGCAGTCAAATATAACATGATCTGACTAAGCTAAGGTTTTCTTGTTGATTATGACAGTTTTTGTGGCGCCCAAGGCCACCACCCTTCTTGAGCCCCGAGAAAGAGGAAGAGATTGCCAAGAACCTGAAGAAGTATAGTAAGAAGTATGAAGCAGAGGACCAAGATGTGTCATTACTATTGAGTGAGCAGGATCGGGAGAAGCGAAAGATGTTGAAAGAGGAATGGGAGAGATGGATCAACGAGTGGAAGCGATTGCACGAAGAAGAGGACTTGGAGAGGCAGAAGCTAAGGGACGGAGAAGCCAGCGATGAGGAAGAGGAGTACGAGGCAAAGGAAGTTGAGGTCGAAGAGTTGTTGGATGTTTCAGAAGAGGTTCTATCATTTGACTTTGGACAAGAGTGAGTCTAATGTAGCTGATATTTTTGAAGTTATTTCGGATTAGGTCCTGCGATCCATTTTATTTATGATCTCTATTTGGTTGGTTCTGTATGGAGCTTAAAATGTTTTTGTTTTCTCATTCTTACCTTATTTTGTTGTTTAGAATGTTTGTTCACTTGAGGAAGTTTTGTTTACTTGCCTAGATTACAATACTTATGGTGGTTATTATCTAGTGGGTCTAAATTATTTATTGTAACAACTCTAGCTTTTTTTAATTCACCAAGTGATGTAATTGAAGTGATTTGGGATGAGCTGGGAAGCTGATAAGTTAGCCTTTAATGATATCACCGAAAGGGTTAATTGCACCTGGACTCCCTGGCTTATTAGCGAATATGACCATATCTCTCTCATCTGAATTAGTACATGTTGACACCCTCAATTGTCAAAATTTATCAATTTCATCCCTCCACATCTCCTCTAGAATGGAGGCATCTGTACGATTTTTATTGTTGAATGGGTTAATGTGTATGAGTTCATAGATAAGGAGATGAAATGATATTTCATTAATAGTCGAGAGTATTAGTTGAGAGGGTGTTGGTGTAATTAACCGGCCCTAAAAAATTCTAATGGATTTGTTTGTTTTGCCTATGGTATGCCACCCACCTTGTTTTTTCAGAGTGAAGTGTTTCATTTATTTTTTTAGGTTTTTGTTTCATAGTAGAAAATCTCAGCCTCTACAAATCCACTCCATGATTAGCCAAAATCTGGTGGCTTGGAATTGTTGGATGCAACAATTGAATTTTGAAAAAATTCACATTTGTTTTTTCTAAGTTAATATCATTTTGTTCCTGAGTTATTAGTTTAAACAATTACCTCTAACCGTAGACATTAGTTCATTTTATCACAAATTATTAACGGAATTGATATATTTTATGAATTCGAAACTGGTCCAAAAAAAAGTGTTTGGAATTTTAACCCTCTTTCAAAGAACGTGTTCCCTTAGGCCCCGTTTGTTTTGGGTGAAAGAGAGGGTATTGGGATTGCTAATACCAAGGTATTAGTAATAGCTTTGTTTGTTTTGGGAGAAGGCCTTGGGACTATTAGTCCCTTGGTATTACTAATACCCTTGGAGAGGGGATTGGTAAGGAGGAGGTAGAGATGGTATTAGAAAAATAGTGAGGGGATTAGAAATTTTTTTATTCTTTTTATTTTTTATATATGGGAAATTTTTTTTAAAATATAATTTTTAATTTTTTATATTTTTTTATTTGTTTTATTATTTTATATAAAAATAATTTAATAATTCCTCACTACTAATCCCCTCACTATCAATCCCCTCACTAACAATCCTCTCACTATCAATCCCCTCCATTCTATCTCTGAAAACAAACGGGGCCTTAAAACCAAGCTATTTGGAAGATAGTTTGGAAGGTTATCCTTGTCACCAAATTTATAGATTTTTGAATCTAATAGCATTGATGGATCTTCTATAATTTCAACCAGTGCTTGGTTGACATCAGTAGCTTCTTTTTTTAACATATTCCGTAAGGATGGAGTCTCTCGCTCGCGCCACATTTGTGCGTTCTCTCCTTTGAGTTGCTCTATAGCAGCACCATTATCGCGTGATTAGTTTGAGACAATTATATGTTGGGATCTGGGATCCCGCCCAAGACCTTATAGAAATCATTGCAAGCAGAAAAACACACCCACACACAAGGAGACACAATATTTTACGTGGTTCGGCCCAATGCCTACGTCCACGGGAGAGTAACCGGTTATCACTATACCAATGAGGAGATTACAGAAAGATTACAATAGAGGAGGAGCTCACACTCTCCTCACTCAGCCACTCACCCGTCTCCCTTGCTCACACCGAGGGAGACGGTCTCTCCACCTCACATCTCTCACTCTCTTTGTTGTCTCACGGTTTGCTCACCTTTTGCTCTCTCCTCTCAACCTCCATTTATAGGTGAGGGAGTAGGTGGGAGAGCCTTTGGGCAGCCTCCATCCTTGACTCTTCAAGATGGTTGGTGGCCGCCAAGGTGGACTTTGGTTGGTTGCCTTCCCATTGTTGCCAACCAAACTTGACTTGGATGATCACTCCTTTCACATGGGGTGAATTCAACAAATCACCCCCTCAATCCATGTGAGGTGATCCACTGCACACACTGCTGCTAATCTTGTCACGCCCAAATTCAACAAAGTCTGCATCTCTTCACTGAGACGCTGTATCCCCTGAAGCTAGAGATAAAACACCAGAGATACAAGAGGAGGAGGGAATCCGACATCCTCAACTCAACTCACACCACTCTCTGATTTGGAGAGAACCGCTGCTCCTATCTCCTACAGATCTCTTCCACACTTTCTGTCTCGGATGTCTTCAGCATAGTCTGCATCTCCTCACTGAGATGCTTGCACCCCCTGAAGCTAGAGATAATACACCAGAGATATAAGAGGAGGAGGGAATCCTACATCCTCAACTCAACTCACACCACTCTCTGATTTGGAGAGAGCCACTGCTCCTATCTCTCACAGATCTCTTCCATGCTTCTGTCTCGGATGTCTATACCTGCTATGCTTGAACTTGCGCAACCAAGATATCCGACACCCCCTGATTGGATGTCCTGCACCCCCTGCTTGGATGCCCTTGACTATCATGCAACTCCTTGCATGATGAACACTGGAGCAACTAGAAAACTTCAGAGTTTGACACATCAATATCCTCAAGTTTCCTTGCTCGGAGCTTATTTCTGAACAACCAGCCTTTGCCCTTCTGCACTTCTGAACAACCTCCTGGCGTTTCCACATACGCTTGTTGTCTGTGCTGCAATCCCTGATGTTCGGTTCTGTCTCACTTGTCCGTACTGATGTTTGACAGTTAGCCCTTCTGTCAAGACAACTTCCACCGGTCTGTCCAAGTTACCACTATGCAACTCCGTGCATAGTGCTCGCACCCATGGCTTCTGGTCTCCCTGCGTCAAGCTTGCTTGAGAGATCTACATCAACTCTATCATCTGCTGCCATGGAACTAAAGAAACCACCATAGAGAAATAAGACTTGCCACTCCTTGGCACGCACTCTTGCGTTTTACCTGTCTCAATTTCTCTGTCTGGAAGTTCCTGTGAACTGTCAACAACCCGCTGCTGCACACTCTTCTCGCGCCTCTGTACGACACTCTAGCGTACCCTTGCACTATTGCACGTCTGCAATTGTACTTCTGCGCTTAGTATGCTCCTCTGCAACTATTATTCTACATGTCCACATACCATTAGTACCTTCTCGTATACAGTAGCTCCAACAGCCACAGTATTTCCCTGAGCCTGTACTGGTTGCCAAATCATCTATCCGTCGATGAATGGTCTTCTCTTTTGATTGAACCAGATCCTCCGATCACCTCAACAACCAGGAAAGTTCCCAGGAAAGACTGGTGGGGTCACAACCGGTCCCACTTAAGAACCAGTCTCCTTAGACAGTGTCTTTTTGACAGAACTTTCCTAGACCTTTGATCTTGAGATAATCATGTCTGCAATCCTCTGATCGCCCCTGACCAATCCTGATCTCCCTCGATCTGCCATTTGATCAAGCCTGATCTCCTCTGGTCTTCAATGATCTATCTCAATCTGTATCTGGTTGTCCAATCGGGTCAGAATCTGCCCATTCTAACCTCTTCAGTGAATCCGCAACGTTCCACAATATCCGGCAACCTTCCTTCGAGTATTGAAGATGGCAAACATCCATGTTTTGACAATCTTTCCAAACCGTTCAGAATTTCACTATTCTGACCTCGCGGTTGCGTCCGGAGCGGTCCGTTTAGCTAGGACCAACCTTCGCTGCATTTCCGGGGACCTCACTGAAAACTATCCCCGAAAGCTGGGCCACACCACAATTTTCTGAAAATTCTGGGCCAAATTGCAATTTTCAGAAGTTCAAAGAATATTCCGTGTACCAACGAAATATTCCGTACACTGCCCTTGACGCCGTCCGCCACTTTAATCTGCCTTCTTTTTACAGAAACTCCGCCTCCAAAATCTGACCGTACAGATGTGTCCGGAATACTCCAAATAGTCGGAAACCACTATTCGATCACCAAAAACGGACTCCAAATGGCTCTGATCTAGCCAAAACATTTTGTACGCCTCAGATCTACGGCTGTACCTTCGCCGCAAAGCACTGGATTCTTCCTCCTGCGGATGACGTGGCAGCTGACGTGGCTGCTGACGTGGCACGATCTTGCTGACGTGGCGATGACGTGGGCTGCCACGTGTCGCTGACCTGTCTGCCACGTGGCAGTACGACCGGCATCTTATGCTGACGTGTCTGATGACGCGGCTGCTGACGTGGCGCCCCGTGGCCTGCGCGTGCCTTACACGCGCCTTCCCCACTTGCCTTCTTCCTTCAGCCGCGCGTGGAGCGCGTGCTTGAGACTGTGACCACGCGCCGGTTGCCTGAACGGCGCGTGGTGGCGCGTGCAGCGACTGGGCCTCACTCTCCTTCTTCAGGTAGCGCGTGAGGGCGCGTGAGACCTCCTCTGGGTGTCTTCTTTATATGGTTGGACTCCTCTTCTCGAGCCCTTGCTCCTGGTATGCTCAAAACCTGATTTCGAGCAATTTGATTTCTGGGCAGTTTCAAACAACACGCTGTTTTTGTTCCGAAACGCCACCGACGAGGCTCTGATACCACTTGTTGGGATCTGGGATCCCGCCCAAGACCTTATAGAAATCATTGCAAGCAGAAAAACACACCCACACACAAGGAGACACAATATTTTACGTGGTTCGGCCCAATGCCTACGTCCACGGGAGAGTAACCGGTTATCACTATACCAATGAGGAGATTACAGAAAGATTACAATAGAGGAGGAGCTCACACTCTCCTCACTCAGCCACTCACCCGTCTCCCTTGCTCACACCGAGGGAGACGGTCTCTCCACCTCACATCTCTCACTCTCTTTGTTGTCTCACGGTTTGCTCACCTTTTGCTCTCTCCTCTCAACCTCCATTTATAGGTGAGGGAGTAGGTGGGAGAGCCTTTGGGCAGCCTCCATCCTTGACTCTTCAAGATGGTTGGTGGCCGCCAAGGTGGACTTTGGTTGGTTGCCTTCCCATTGTTGCCAACCAAACTTGACTTGGATGATCACTCCTTTCACATGGGGTGAATTCAACATTATACCGAGCACACTCTTGGAATCTATAATCCATGCTAGCAATGGCACATTTCGAGCTTGCAACATTTATCATATAGTTGTCGACATTGTAAGTTCTCGCCCATGATCATCACTCAGTCTGGTAAGTAATCGTTGGCATCTTCAATGTTTACATGGACATCATCTATTTTTCACAAAACATGCATCGTAATATATTCAATTTAGAAGTCATGCTTTTGTCCTCCGTACCATCTATTACAATTGAATAATGCTACGCTTCATAAAAAAATATTAAAAAAAGTTTTATGAAAATTCTCCACAATTGGATTAATTTATTATGTTTTATTATTTGTTATGCAATCACATACATTAAATTACAACCTATCATCAATAAGACAAAATTAAGTTTATACCATTAGCAAACTAAGACTCCGTTTGGTAAGCCTCTCAAAATATAATTCTACCCATTGATTTGAGTGTGTTGTTTGTTTGGAGTTTTCAAATCATAATTTTACACCAATTTCTCAAAACTCAATTCAAAACATAATCATTACTTTTCAAAACTCATAACCAAATACATAATTCAAAACTCTTTTCAAAACTCAATTCAAATCAATATTTTAAATATTTAAATATTTTAAAAATATTTTAATATCTAAATATGTTACTATTTTTTTAATTTTTGAATATTTTTAAATATTTTAATTTCAAAATATTACGATTTTAATTTTTTAAATTTTAAAATATTTTATAAAAATAAATTCAAACTGTATTTCATAAAAATATTTTTAAATATTTTAATTTTTTTATTATGTATTTAGTTACGATTTGAATGTAAAGTTGTGAAAGTAGTATAGAGTTTCGAATTATGTGTTTGGTTATGAATTTTAAAAATAATTTCTTAATTGAGTTTTGTTTTGTGTTTGGTTACGATTTGAATGTAGAGTTGTTTTTAAATTTAAAATATTAACGTTTTAAATTATTTAAATTTTTTGAATATTTAAATTATTTAAATTTTTACGATTTAAATTTTTTGAATATTTATTTTAATTTTTTACTTATTAAATTTCTTAGATTATTTAAATTATTTAAATATTTATAATTTAAATTTTTTGAATATTTATTTTGAAAAAAAATTATTTCCTTTGTAATATTTTCAATTAAAAAATTGATTAATATTATTTTCTGTTAATAATAATTTTTTTAATTAAATTTTAAAAAGAGTTTAGTTATGAGTATTGATCAAAATTTTCAATAGTATGAAGTATTGTGTTTTGTTATGAGTTATAATAATTTGAATTAAGTTTTGAAAACTCTTTCCAAAACTCATAACCAAACAAATTTTCTTACTTTACATGTCAAATCAAACTTTCAAAACTCAATTCCACACTCAATTCAATACTCTATTCAAAAACCATAACCAAACAAATTTTCTATACTCAAATCCTAATTTCCCAACTCACAAACTCAAAATACAACTCATACTCTCAAATCATATTTACAAAACTCTACCAAACGCAACCTAAAACTTTAAAACTAAAATATACTTACATTAAGATAAGTCACTTTTCTTATTTTTTTACCTGTCACACTAGACTATTTATTCTTAAAAGTTCACGAAACTTTCTTTGATATTTCTTTTATGAAACCTAACATTAAATGTTACATTTTGAATTGATGTATGAACCCATTGTCAGTGGCGTACGAAAGTCAATGTTGTTAGGATCGATTGTATAACTTGATGAAGCGAAAATATTACAATTTTCGTTTGACATTTTTATTGAGCTTTGCATGGAGTGTTAAATTCGGTAAGAGACTACATGTAAATGAGACTGCCATCCAATTGGTTGAAAATAACATTTTATGAGACTTATCCAATGAAAAAATCAACACTACATTTACGTGTTAATAAACTTTTTTTTACAAAAATAGTCGCATAATTCTAAATACAAGAGGATTAAGGTTAAGTGTCAAAATTTTACGTACGTTTGACTTGAGAGCATCTCTTTAGCTCTCTCTGCGCAAGATCCTTCTTGGACACGCTCAAAATGCCCAATTGCTCCTCAACCTTCCCGATAAGAAGTTTTAGCAGCGGAACCTTTGAAAGCGTCTTACACGACCCCACCATGATCAACTTCTTCTGTAAAGGAAAAGAAAAACCAAAAAAATGTTACCCTGCCACTTTGGATTTGGAATGCTCTATTTATAGTATTTCCTATTACAAATGATTTATTTATTTTGAATCTTGGACTCGGTAACTAACTTATAATAGGTTAGCGCAACAGAAATTTGGGTGAAGATTTAGATGATTTGTTATGCAAATACAGATGATGCTAACCTTGGCACGTGTCAGAGCCACATTAATCCTATGCCAGTCTCCAAGCAGCGAAGAAATGCAGTTCCTTGGACTGTCATTAGATCTTACGAAAGAGACCAAGATGCAGTCCTTATCCCTTCCCTGGACAACCAAAAAAGGATCATGATAAAGCACTGCTGCAGTTTAAATGAAAATTTTGAACCAAATTTGAATGTCCCATTTAAATCGATAGCATTTCATTTTCTAATCAAATAAAAATAAACCTTCATAAGAATCAACTCAAGTTGAATTGCAGAGCAAAGAAAACTCATTAACCCAGCCAAAAAAAATAATGTCATTGGATGTTGCATGTTTTCTACAAGCTAGGCCATTTAATATTGCCCTGTTTTCTGTTTACAAAAAACAGAAGAGTGTGACATGCTACAATGACATACAGGTCGAGCAATTTGACAAAAATTTCAAAAGTGGATGGCCTATTACTCAATCTTATTAAAAAAAAATATGGGGCATAACAATAGTGAAGGGAAGCAGTATATCATGTCTCAAAGTTTTCAAATTTTAAAAGATAAGGACAATATTTATTGATGATTTAGTAGAAACACCATGCATATACTTACTGTAAGTTATGCAAACTAGACAGGTAGGGAGGAATTGCATTCCATACTGATTTATTATTACTTTATTATTAATGGATTCCAAAAATCACTGAGGAAACATATGCAATATCTGGGATTTCTGGAGATTAATTGATAGATTAAAAAAAAGGGAAAGAATAAACCTGGAAATACTTTTTGAAATTATCACAAACAGAGATGAAGTTATAACCTGGTATTTGTCAATGGTATGTATCTCCACAGATGAGGAAACATCATGGCGGATGAGATTTGCCTGAGAGTTATAGGGGGTGATGATGCCGATATCTTCCATTTTGATTCCTTTGTTAACCAATTCCTCGGTGATCTATTTATAAGGAACAAAAGTTGCATGAAAAAATTATCCAGGATAAGCGCTAAAGGTCACATGATTGACTCACAAAAGGTAAAGGGTATGCAACTGTCGAAACAAAATTGTAGAAAGAACATACCTCAGCAATAATGTTAGCTTCAACAGGGTTATTCACTGTCTTTCCATCTTTTGCCTCGAGAGCAGGCAACATATCTAAGTTGTAAATAGATGGTTTAGTAAGCAGCTCAAGTAATATAGCAAAGCTTCATTTAAGAATTAGAAAAAAGGGAGACAGGGAAAGTAAATAAACCTGTATTAATAAATATTACAGGCCGGTTTGGATCCAAAACCTGCAAAAATTACCATCCGTTATCTTGATTTCAACTTGGCATTGGACTCGAGGTTATTAAAATGGTTGCATCACAAAGCACAAATGAATGCAGAAGTTCAAATTCATAAATTCTAGTTACATTAATATAAACATCAATTCCCACTCACTGTTGCCTCTTGATTAGATACAAAGATTGTGACAGATTTATACTCTGCACAATTTTTCTTTTCTTACAATTTTGAATGACAACCAATTTCAATTAATTTATAATGGTATTAACAGTGTTTCCAATTAATCTAAAACCAACACCCTCTCACGTGCAAGCCTGTTGATACCATTATAACCATTTAACTCAAGTTTTATGAATTCATTGTCCCAAGTACATTGGGCTGATACACTATGGTATAATTTTTTCCTAAGGATGAGCTAATCTGAGTACATAACAAACTTAATATCATTCTCTAATATTTGAACACTCAGGTCATAGAATTTTAACAGGAATAAAACTAAATAGAATAAATATTCTCCTTACACAGAAATGCATCTTCTTGAAACTGGTACAGTAAACACACTAAGTTTTTACTATAAATAAATCATTACCTCCTTTAGCCAAGAAGATATATATTTTGAACTGGTGTACTTAAGTTTGGCATTCTCTACTTCAGAGGAACCACAGCGCAATCTGTTACCATATATCAAGGCGTTTGATAGGTCCATAATGCTTGCACACATACGGTACTACATTTTGCAACATATAGATATTTAGCTTGTTAGCCCAACTAGAAAAGGAATAACAGGAGGAGAAAAACCAAAAGGTTGAACTAAGAAGTCAGAATCACCTGGTTTTGTAATGCCGAAATTGCCTGGGGATGAGCTTCTGAAAGCCTGCAAAACAAGCTTACACCCATTCCATTCTCTAACGACTCTGTGCTCTAAAATAAACAGGGACAATATAATATTTTTTTTATTAGACATAACTAGACAGAAAAATTATCTAAACTATGAATCACATGAAGAAAATTTGCAACCTGGACAAGGGGTGGTAATTGATAATGATCTCCAACAAGGACAAACTTTGAAGCATACATCAAGGGACCCAGGGATACCTGATAGGACAATTATACAATATTCACTCGTCACTCAGTGAAATGAACCAAGTCTCATCTTAATTAGAAGCATATAGATAAAGACCAAAAAAACATTAGATCTATTAAGTTGCTTCATAAACAATGCTTGATAAGTAGATGAAAATTTATACCCATTATTGAGAGAATATATATATATATATATATATACATGTAGCACCAAATGTAATGAAAGGTACACATCAGTTTATCTGTACATGCAGCAAATATATTTGAACCATCAATTTTCCACAGATTCCACCCCTCCACAACGTGCAACAACTCTACATTACCCCTTTCGATTTGCAATATTTTTCTGGAATTTTTAAAAATTGCATACCATGAAATACATGGCAAATATAGATTCAAAAACAGGTAGGTAGTTTCAATCGGAAACAAAATTTACCATCAACCTTTCAAATTGCTCAAACATCAAAACAACATTGATGCATACATTCTGCTTGGAAGCATACAATTTAAAAACAAAAAAAGAAAGAAAACACAGAACAAAGGGAGGAAAGAAGAAAGTGATACTTAGGTAGAAACATCCCAGTACATAGTAATCTGTTATTTACTTAGAAGTGTAGCCTCATTATTTTCAGCTCAACCCTAGGTTAAAACGGTGGTGCCACAGGGTCTTGTGACATCTTTAGACAAAAAAGAATAAAAAAAAGTTTTAAAAACCCACAAATGATTGAATTGTGTGTTGAAAACAATCACAAAATGAAACATCCGCAAAATCATTGATTCTAATATTCACATGAAACCATTGAATATTTTCCAGCTACCTCAATATTTTGATTACGTGGTCAATGATCCATATTTGTTTCTGCAGTATTTGATACTTTGAAAGGTCTGACATGAGTTCATACATTTGCAATTCTTTAAATTTCACGACATAGAAATATATATGTTAGAATTTACCATCACCTACCACCACTACCACCTCACCTACTCCACTAAACCTAACCCACTACACCACTACCACCTCACCTACTCCACTAAACCTAACCCACTACACCACTACCACCTCACCTACTCCACTAAACCTAACCCACTACACCACTACCACCATCCACTACACCTACATCTATATAAGGAACCATTTGTAATATACAGAATATACAACAACATATATCAATCAATAATACATCATTTTTAACATGGTATCAGAGCAAGTTTAAAACTTAGTATTTTTCGCTTCACCGGCGGGCGGCAACCTCACCTTAGCCGTCCGCCGGACCTCAATCTATTCCGCCGGACCTCTACACATACCTTCTTTATATCTTTGTTGGCATCATCCCTTCCGACCCTCTGCATCTTTGGTGAGGAGCACTCATGCTCCAACCATGACCCATCATTCCGGCCTTTCTCCGGCAGCTTCTTTTGGACTTTCCGCCGCCTTCTTACCTTCAAAACAAGAAAACCAGAAAACCAGCAGCAGCACCAGCCGCCAGAAATAGTCACTGAAGCTCACACCTGGAGTTTACACCCAGAGCCAACCCAAGCATCAGATCAACCAGCTTCAGTTCCCCAGTGACGAACTCTGAACCTGGTCCGCAAAACCCTGTTCAAGACTAATATCCACCACATGGAATTAAGCCATAACTCCAGCGAGGAAGAACACGGACAGAACCGAAACTTCACCGTCGCCTTCTCCTCTGGCCAACGCCGACCATGCCACAGACACCACCGCTGCCATCACCACAACAGCCACGGGAAGCACCACATCACAGCCGCAACGCCCATGGGAGCCACCTCTGCGCTGAGAGCTTCTCTCTCTTTCCCAGATCAAGCTGCTATAAGGGACCCAGATCCTGTTGTTTTCCTTGAAAATGAGTTGCTATATGGCGAGTCTTTCCCTGTTTCAGCAGAAGTTCTCGATTCCAGCTTCTGTCTTCCAATTGGGAAAGCTAAGATAGAACGTGAAGGAAAAGATGTTACTATTACCGCTTTCTCAAGGATGGTTGGTTATGTTCTCAAGGCTGCTGAAATTCTTGCAAAGGAGGGAATTAGTGCCGAGGTTATAAATCTGCGCTCTATTCGTCCACTTGATAGATCCACAGCAGCTGTGCATTATCTGATGCCCAGAACTCATCACTTTTTGTGAAGATTCTTGTGCTTGAAATCTTTGGTAGTGCCCTCGGGTTGTTTGGAGTAATAGTCGGAATAATCATGTCGGCTCAAGCAACAAGAAAGGGCAGACTGCATTACCCTTTTCTCTCTCTTCCTTTTGGCAGTTTGAAAACACATGGGCATGTCCCTCCGCCCATGCTCCCATCATTTTCCTTTTTCATATATATATTTATTTCACCAATCAATACCACTTTTTTTTTTAATTTCTTAATTTATTTTAATAACATGAGTGGTCTCCCTTTTCCACCATCTCCCTCTTTTTCTACACAATATTTTTGTACCACCGCCCACTCCATGATACCCATATTCATATTATTATTATTATTATTATTATTATTATTTTCAAAAAAAAAAAATCATTCCAGTTGATTTTTCTGCATTACCACACCTACCATTCGAGTTTGCCAAACACACTTATTTTATTCATGTCAGGATCAACCCCGATCACAATTTTTACACACAAAAAAAAAAAAAAAAACAAACCCAAAAACACACCTCATTTTATTCATCTCGGGGCTCACCCCGATCACCATTTTACATCCAAAACACAACAAAAAAAAAAAAAAAAAAAAACCACACCCACAGTGGGATTTTTCTTTTCTACTCTGCCGCCGGTCTTTTCTTCTTACCTCCGTCCTGGGTGGCCCTTGCCGGTGTGGCCTCCGTGTTTACCACGCCACCGAGCACGTTCACTCCTCCCTGCTCCTCCACTACAGCATATGGTGGACCTCCAAATCGGAACATCACGGTGGCCTTCCGCTTCAGCTCATTGTTTTCTGTCTTTAGCACACTTATCTCTGCTCGCGCATCCTTATACATGCGTTGGAACAGAGCCAGCTGGAAGTTTAACTGTTGCACCTCATTTGTCCTGCTCTGCAGCCGGTGCGACAAGTTTGTGACCGCAGTCATGGTTTCCACACATGACTTCAGAGTATACTGATTGGCCTCAATATCAGTTTGCACCGCCATTTTTTGCTCCACCGACCGCATCGGAAAGTTCAACGGAGCAAAACCAGAGGTGTTTGGTTGAGGTTCACTGGCCACCGCACCAGTTATTTCTCTTGTGGACTCGTTCAGTTCTGGAAAGAGCGTGAGCAGACCACGGGAAGAGGAGGCCATGTTCTGGGTAGCTGGACGGGAAGAAGAGGCCATGTTGCTGAGTGTTTCAGAGACGGGTTGGTTACAGAGTATTACAGAGTTTCTCTCTCAGAAAACGCAGAGTTTTTCAGAGGTTTCTCTCAGTTTTTTTTGTCTCAGCTTCTGCCTCAGCCTCCGCATCAACCTTGGTTAAATAGCCAAGGCAGCCACGCGTATCGCGCGCCACTTGACGACAAACGGGCGCGCCAGCCAAGGCACTCACGTGCCTCGCCATCATGTCCGGCACACCTTTTTATGACTTGGGCTCGCCTTTTGATGGCACGCCTTTTTATGGATTGGGCACGCCTTTTGATGGCACGCCTTTTGATAGATTGGGCACACCTTTTGAGGGTGCGACTTTTTAGGGGTCCGACAAGACTCTGTAAACTGTTCCGACATTGATTCCGGTTAGCTCCTTTATGGGTCCGACAAGACTCTGTAAACTGTCCCGACATAGATTCCGGTTAGTTTCTACAAGGGTCCGACAAGACTCTGTAAACTGTCCCGACATAGATTTCGGTTAGTTTCTACAAGGGTCCGACAAGACTCTGTAAATTGTCTCGACATTGATTCCGGTTAGTTTCTACAAAGGTCCGACAAGACTCTGTAAACTGTCCCGACATTGATTCCGGTTAGCTCCTTCATGGGTCCGACAAGACTTTGTAAACTGTCCCGACATTGATTCCGGTTAGTTTCTACAAGGGTCCAGCAAGACTCCGTAAACTGTCACAACAACTGTCACAACATTGTCTGCTACAACGGTCCGACATGACCCCATAAACTGTCTTCTACAACGGTCCGACATGACCCCATAAACTGTCTTCTACACCGTTATGACACCCCCATACAGTGTCCTCTACAACGTTATGACACCACCATCCAGTGTCCTCTACAACGTTATGACACCACCATACAGTGTCTTCACCATCGGTCTGACACGACCATACAGTGTCTCCTATCCTCTTTTATTTTTATGTATTTTATTATTTTGTTCCTCTCTTCAAACTCAAGTTGGTTAGTTTCTATCCTCCTTGAGTTTGCGGGGGGCTGTTAGAATTTACCATCACCTACCACCACTACCACCTCACCTACTCCACTAAACCTAACCCACTACACCACTACCACCTCACCTACTCCACTAAACCTAACCCACTACACCACTACCACCATCCACTACACCTACATCTATATAAGGAACCATTTGTAATATACAGAATATACAACAACATATATCAATCAATAATACATCATTTTTAACAATATATATATATATATATACATGCCAAATTTGATGACATGACACATACCACTGTTGATAGTAGAGAACTTAGACCGATCTTGTGTAAAAGTGAATGTCAAGTGTCCCTCTCAAGTGTTTTTACTAGAAGCTATAATTGTTTAAAAGGTATGCCTAGGCCCAAGAAAAAGCCTGAGCTCATCAAGGTAGAGCCAAGTGCCTCATTCTATGCCAAGAAAGGTCTGTTCAATCAGAAGCATATGGAGTCCTCCGGTTTGCAGGTTCTAATAGGTTCCAAGCCCAAGAAGAGTGCTCCTTTTAATTGTTTTTTACTTTATTATATTCTATTTTTCTATTTGTTTCTGCGATGTATCATATTGGGGTCTTATACAATTAGTTTAGTTGTTGAAGAATATATGATATTTGGCTTAGTTGAATGTATTTTCAAATTGGAAGGACAAATAGAACTATGTGTTAGTTTAGTTAACCTCACAGTTGATATGCCAATTCACTTTCTAATTTTGGACTAATATGTTCTCAATTCTTTTTGTGCCGCCAATGCATGTAATTCAAAATCCATGACAGTTCTTAGTTTGTGGAGGTTAAATGCTCCCCTTGTAAAAAATAACAAGAAAAAATGGACAACCCTAAAAAATGAAGCCCAGGTGAGAATCACAGAAAAGGATCACTATGAATGAAAGTGTCATCTAAATAGTAGCACGGAAAATACTCCTCTAATAGCTAAACCTGCCTTGAAGTTACAATTCTTGAGACCCTAAAGAATCCATGCTGTCTGTCTATAATCATTGCCATCAGTAAGTACTGTTCTAGCTTCCTCTAAGATGTGACAAAACCTAACCCAAATGCAACCTTAAACCACCAAAAATGCAAGGACTTCCTCTTATTGACTTCCGGTTTTTCAACCAAAAATGCAGGGACCTCCACATATTGACATCCGGTATCTCAAGCAATGACTAAGCCCAATTTTCTTATATAATTTTATTAGTATTACTCAGCATTACATGATGCTTTCTTAATTTATGAAACACATAGCCAATACCAAAAGAGGACATACCGGTAGTGTAGTTTGGCCAGCTTCATCCATAATGCATACATCAAATCTCTTGTTGACAAGCAAGGGACTAGTTATCCCCAAACAAGTAACTGCAACAACTTTGATTTGGTCTAGTCTTACCTTAATGTCTTCAATACTATGTATGTCCATTGCTGTCAAAGAAAATTTTCATATTAGATTGAAAGAAAACCAAGTGACGTTGAATCAGAAAACCAAAAACAAGCAAAGGAAAAAGAGGCCATCAATGATAGCACATGAAACCTGAAAAGCAATGCCCCCGAACTTCCTCATGTACAGCATCATTTCTTCCAATGCGTACAAAATCTATGCCCTGCAACAGCTTACATTTCAGTGAATTTTGAAAGTAACCCAGAATAGTGATGATGCAAAAAGAAGATGTAAGATTCTTCGTTA
The DNA here is from genome assembly GCF_055761805.1 of Camellia sinensis. NCBI lineage: Eukaryota > Viridiplantae > Streptophyta > Magnoliopsida > Ericales > Theaceae > Camellia > Camellia sinensis. The sequence goes on from NC_138965.1 coordinate 95,201,682, forward strand.
TTTACTTTTTTATTATTATTATTATTATTATTATTATTATTATTATTATTATTATTATTATTATTATAAAGAGAGACACAAGATGATTTAAAATATCAAAAAATTAAATAAATCAATACAAAAATAATTTTCTATTTTGGAATCATGAATAATAACATTTTTCTGAAGATCATGGCACCATTTTAGTGTCGTATATCCTCAAGATTAAAAGCTACTCTACTCTTTTTTATTGGCCAAGTGAAGCTACTCTACTCATCTCAGATCAACTGTAAGGTAAAAGCTATTTAATCCACATCTTACTCCACCATCTTAACAGGTGAAACAGTGAAATTTCACCAAGATTTTGGCTTGAGCAAAAACCATGGGGTGTATATATACATAAATACATATATATTGCTTTGCTTCTGCTTTTCGTCCTTCCCCTCTTTAGAAAATTTTGGTCACCATTCAGGGAAACGTACCAAAGGTCCTACCAAGACCTCAGAGATTCTCAGCCATAATGTTTTACATAAGATTTATCATTCAAGCTTTTCAAGAACAATATAACACAAGATCTCAGAAGAACATGTTCTTTGAGTCATAAACATTTTAATCATTTGTCCATTTGCTTAAAAAAAAAAATCCCCCATCTCTTTGATTGTGCATCTTTCTTCACCTCCATTGTTATCTTCTTCAAGTTCCAAGCTGGTGTAAGCAAAAAGTAGATGTTACACAGTCGTGAGTAGAACTTCAACCCAAAAGTTAATTATTGAGGTGAGAGCACCCTCATGTTTATATACTGCACATTACTTTTGTACCCAAGCAATAGGGATGGCAATTTAAACCTGACCCGATGGGGACCCGATCCCCCGACCCCGATTGGAACGGTTTTTCCCCGAAAATTATCCCCATAGGGCCGGGGATGGTATTAAAAATTAAATCCCCGATAATTTTCGGGCTGGGGACGGGGATAGGTTCCTCAACCCCGGCCCCGGCCCGACTGTTCCCCGACTGTATCCCCGTATAGTTATATTATAATATATATATATATATATATATATTATGTTATTTGTTTAGTGTTATTATAATATATATATATATTATATTAGTTGTTTATAGGGATGGCAATTTGAACCCGGCCCGACGGGGACCCGACCCCCCGTCCCCGATAAGAATGGTTTTTCCCCGAAAAATACTCCCGACAGATCGGGGATGGTATTAAAAAATAAATCCCCGGTGACATTCGGGCCGGGGACGGTGATATATATTTCATCCCCGGCCCGGCCCGGCCCCGGCCCCGCCCCCCGCCCCGGTCAGCCCCCCGATTTATATATATATATATATATTATATATATGTTACACTCTCTGATCTCACACTCTCTATTATCTTTATATATTATATTATATTTATATATTATATTAAATATATTTCAACCCCTGTGTTGAATAACTCAGCAGCAGTAAGTCTATCTCTCTCACTCTCTCTTCTCTTCTCTCACTCTCTCTTCTCTTCTCTTCACACAGACACAGACGCAGGAGCCTCCTCCAAGCCACCTCCTCCTCCTTCTCCTCCTCCTCCAGGCCACTACAGCCTCCTCCTCCGCCGCCACGGCAGATCTAATGGAGTGTAGCACATCGTCGATCTCCACCGCCGCCCTCCTCCGTCGATATCCTCCTCCGCCGCCCTCATCAGCTCAGATCTGTAAGATCTGTTATTCTTTTTTTTATTTGTTATTATTTTTTGATCTGATGATCTATAATTTTTTTTTTTATCTGTAGATGATCTGTAAATTATTTTTTTTGATCTGTTATTTTTTTTATCTGTAGATGATCTGTAAATTTTTTTTTTTGATCTGTTATTTTTTTTTTATCTGTAGATGATCTGTAAATTTTTTTTTTGATCTGTTATTTTTTTTTTATCTTTAGATGATCTGTAATTTTTTTTTTTTTGATCTGTTATTTTTTTTGTTGATCTATGTTGATGATGTTGAATGTTGAAACAGAGTTGATGGTGTTGAATGTTGAAACAGATCTGTTTTTTTTGATGATCTGTTATTCTTTTTTTTTTTTTTTTTTATCTGTTGATGATGTTGAATGTTGAAAGAGTTGGATCGGGGACTTTTCGGGGTCGGGGAAACCCGATCCCCGTTGGGGACGGGGATGGGGACTGTGACAGGTTCCCCGTCGGGGATCGGGGCCGAGGACGGGGAGGGTGGTCCCCGGCCCCGCCCCGCCCCGTTGCCATTCCTAGTTGTTTAGGCCCTCTCACACTCTTTCACTCACATCACACTCCTCTCAGAGTCTCAGCCTCTTTCCCTCTCTCTCTCTCCTGTGTAGATCCTGATGAAGATCAATAGCAAATAGCCTCCGATGACGACGACGAAGGCCACCTCCTTCTCGTCCGAGACCTCCGACAACGATGACGTTGATGATGTTTTTTTTTTTCTCAGATCTCCTCCTCCGACGTTGATGATATATTATATTATATGTTTTTTTTTCTCCTTCTCGTCCGAGACCTCTCTTCTCAGATCTCTGTGTAGTGTGTGTGTGTGATGTTGATGATGTTTGCTAAGTTCTCTTTTTCTACTCAGATCTCTCTCAGAGAGCTATTTATTTATTTTTATTTTTTTTTGATGAAGATCTGTTTTATTTTTTTTTATTTGTTGGTGAAGATCAACTCCTCTTCCTCCTCTCGTTTTTTTATTATTTATTATTTATTATTTTTCTGGAGTTAATTTCTTTTGAAGATCTGTTGATTGATGATGTTGTATTTGAGCTGAAGTGGGTTGTTAATGGCCAGGGATTTTCGGGGTCAGGGAAACCCGATCCCCGTTAGGGGCGGGGGCGGGGGCGGGGGCGGGGGCGATAGTGGGATCCCCGTCGGGGATCGGGGCCGGGGACGGGGGGAAGTTCGGCGATCGGGGATCGGGGACGGGGAGGGTGATCCCCGGCCCCGCCCCGCCCCGTTGCCATTCCTACCAAGCAATATCAGACTTTGATTTACACCCTTTGTCACACAGAGCATGCACACTCGGCAGCACCTGTCGTTTGCAAACCAGGGACACACACCCTACCCATACTCAGCTACTTCAGCTTCGATACCAAGTTACACCATCTTCAGTAGAACTCAAGCCCCAAAAGCTAGTAGTTGAAGTGAGAGCGCCCTCATGCTTATATAGTGCACATTATTCTCATACCCAGTTGATATGGGACTTCACTTGACACCCTCCCTCATGCAAAGCATGCTCACTTTGCAGCACCTGTTGCATGCAGGCAAAAGACACACCCTAGCCATCCCTGTTATAACGACTATTGTGGGAAAATTCATGGACATATCTAAGAATAAGTTGTAAGAAAAACAGACAGAACCGAGCTGACCACCCAAGACTGATCAAATTTTTTATTTTTCAGTCGGGTTTTTCATAAGGTACTGTCTATTTTGGTTTTGAAAAATTTTACACAAATACCAAATGAAATATTCTATTTAAATACTTTTTATATTTTAATTCTTTGAGCATTAGAAAATAAGCAACCACTGCTACACATTTTAAAGTTGAGGAGCATTTACCCCACTCTATAATTCATTCCTGATGTGGAATTCTACAAGTTTTTATAAAACCCCTAAATCCTCATGTGAATCTCTCCTTTATACTGAACCGAAAACTGACAAACTAAACCATAGCATGTGGTCAGTTTCGGTTCCTAAAAGAACAAAGGTGAATGATTTGGTTTGGTGGTAAATTTTCCCTCAACCCAAACCGAACTGACCCGTTTACACCCCTATCTAAGAAGCAAACCATTACTTGAAGGCATGAGAAGTACAAGATGACAAAAGCTTACAAGAAAGGAAAGATATTTCTCACTGTTTCAGATCCATAATGGAATGCTGACTTTGGACTCCTATTGTAAACACTTTTTATTTCAGTTTTCAACGAGGGTACTCTTCTTGAGTTAAAGCAAACATAAATTCAAACTCACTACCCCAACAACATTTAGTTATGTAATACTTTAACTACATGACCATGGTTGTGTTGCAAATAAACATAAATTTGTGAACACTAATGTAATAACTGATATAAGATGCATCAAGAAGAGAAATGACCTGAGCTTTCAATTTGATAAGTAAATTATCAACAGCTGAATTTGTGTAGGACGTAAGCAAAATAGATGCACCTCTCATCAACAATGCCTTTACTGCATGAACCATAGTGGACGTTTTGCCAGTTCCAGGCATTCCCAGAATAAGTGCATAATCCTTTGCTGTAAGTATCTGAAATAATCAAACTGTGCAATAAGTAAACTTAAGCAGTTGCATATAGGAGCCAGCAAACTGCACATAGTGGCAATACTAGAAAGATGGAATGCAAATTGTGGGTAGTTAGTTGCATAATAGACAACCCTGATTATGGCTCTGCGCTGATCATTATTCAAATTCTTCTCAGCCCAGATATATGAAATTGCAGGGTCTTGACTAAATATACATCCACTGTCAAATCTAGGAGCCTGCCACAAAAGTTCTATTTCACTAACACAATTTGCATCATGACCGAAAATTAAGGATTTTAAAGTTTAGCAGCGTACTTACCTCAAGATCAACAATCATCCTCCTTAGATGAAAACTATGCTCATTTTGTAGAAAGAGTTGTATAAGGTTGAACCTTCATCAACAAAGACAAGCATGCAGGGTGTATGTGTCACAATCATTTTGACAGCAAGAGATACTAGCAATAAAAACAACTGTAATGACATTTAAGATGCCATTATAATCATTTAATTACCTCATGATTGCAAACGAGGCCATAAATTCATCCTTGTCAATACGCCAAACTTCTTGATGGAGATCTTGTGCTGCAGAAGAAGGGCTGCTCCCCGGAAGCCTTAAGCGCTTTGAAAAGGAAACCTGAGATTTTACAAGTCAATTAAAGAGGAAATCAGACTAAAAAATTCTAGAACATCAAAAACTTTTTTGTGATACTGTCATACATCCCTTGGTAATAAGGATCCGCTTAGAAAATGGGTATTTCTGCCTATAAAGTATTACAATAGAACAATATATACTGCAATATAATTCTTACAGTAACTTGGGAGCGACTGATATCCATAATGATCCCACTTGCAACTGTTAGACGGCTAGGTTCGGTGCTCAATATCTAAAACAAAATAGGAGTAAGTGAAAGAACAGAGATTTCATTGATTAGATAGATATAAATAAGAAAAATATAATTAAAAAAAAAAAAAAACATGCAATGCAATTCAAGACTTGCTACAGCTAAAAAGTCATGAGGTGACAGCATACACACATTTGACCCATAGCAGACATAATCCAAAAACAAAATGAGCAGGCAAACATGTTCAAAACTTGAGTGGAACATAAGACTTAGTTTGGTTTGGTTTGGTTAGTTCATAAAATTTCCAATTTGAGTCAAATTGGTCTAGTTCCGTCGATGATTTAGAACAGTCCTTGTGAAATTGGACCGATTTGACTCAAATTGAAAACCTTTGGAACTAAATTGACACAATTGAAACTTGGAACACCAAAGTAACACAAAGGACAAGCCTTATGAACCATAGACGCATTTTATCTTAATATGTAATTATATAGAGTGTTTAAAACAAAGATCTACATCCTAAATGTCCACGCATTTAAAGAAATGCAAGCATTAGACCAACTTTTAGAATATAAAACGGTTACACAAACTAAGATGATAAGCATAATCCCTGAAATTACAAACGAAAAACAAAGCGATGGTTATGAATAAAAAAATAGAAAGGAAAAAGGAAATTTATTTTATAAAACCTTATCAGATTCCCTTTGGGATTGCACATGATAAGGATCAGGCTATCAACTCTAAAGAAAAACTGGGAAAGCATGTATTCATCAACACCAGGCCTTAACTTGGAGGGAACATTGTGCATTGGCCCTTATATGGGAGCAAAATAGGTTACTTTCACATGTAATTGTAGAATGTTACACTGTTAGTGCCTCTAGCCCCAACCCCTTCCCACCCTTAAAGAGTATGGATATATTAGCACCTTGAAATATATGAGACTAACATAAACAGAGTTTCTTAGCTCATCACACATATCATAAATTCCCGTATCAAACTTGTTCTAATATTCTGTCATATTCAAAATTTTAAATGCAACCAGAAGTATTATGTCCATGCCAATGGGTAACACCAAAAAGTCGAAAGGGGGAAAAAAGAAGAAAGGACCAATTAGGAGAGAAAGTATACCACATAGTCTCCACTTCTTAGCATGCAATTCATGTCATCAGTTGGAGAAGAGACAGCACTCAGAGAATCTCCATCATGTGCTTCACCATCAATTGGAGGTAAATCTTGGCGCACAAAGCGATAAATGAATCTGTTTGCCTTCGAAATTTTTGTCTGATTGAGTTCTTCTGAAGTATCAAGAACAACAGAAGATAGGGAACTAGTTGACTTTTCACTCCTCACACTAGATGGACACCAGATGTCTTTCTTACTGATCTGAGAGTGAAAAAAAATTAGCAACTCAAGGCATTACACTCGAACTGTTTTAGCAATTAGCCTTTACTGTCATGCATACAGTCATTAAATCACTGCACCTGTATTTCCTTAGCTTCTAAGTCAATTAACCGCTCCCATTGGCGAAGGAAAGCACAATGCCTACTTGTTAAATGGTGAACAAGTGAATCAAACATGTCACCCAATCCACTACCCTCTGTAGTTCCACCATGTGCCTTCAACATTTAAAATAAAAATGCCACATTTTAGTATGGATGAAAAGCTTAGTTAGTAAGAGTAATTAGAAGGCATCTTCTTGCAATAGCTATTAAGTAGCAGATCAGCTAAATTAGCAATTCGAGGATGAAAAGTTTACCTTATGGTAGATGGTACAAACATTTAGGTGGCGGCAACCTTTGCACATGTTTGGGCTCTATACAGAAAGGAAAAAGATGGATGTTCAGATAGCAAAGAGGAAAAGAATAATCCCAATACCGACAATGATGTGCAATAAACATACTTTTAACATTGGTGGCAATTGTTGAGATGTTGATGCCTTAAGAATATCATTTGCAAGTTCATTCCGACGCATGATCAGCCCAACCAAGTCAGATCTTTGAACCGCAATTCCCTTCACAACGTGTATACACATGCAATACATTCAATTACAAGGAAACAGGAAGAAACATGAGAAGAAGCGTTTGACTTTACCTGTGTCTGATCTGTGTGGAGATAATATAGCAGACCATGATCAATAGTCTTCAGGTATCTGAAAAAGGAGAAAACAAATAGGTGAGGGGAAAAAATAAAGTTGACAAGAAAATTGGCCAGACCACACCAACCTCTCAGACATAAGGAGAGTGTATAACATCACTTGTGCACTGTGTTCCATAGCTGTCTGCACAAGCAAGTAAAAGTAAGAATGATAACATAATTGGGAGGGGCGGAGCAATCAGATTATAAGAAATTCAATTGGTCCTCAAATTCTTTGAACAGAAAATAGCAGTTAGATGATAAGCTTGCCTGGCCACTGGTTCCTTTCCCAGTTTTAAATTCTAAAGGCATTATCTTCTGATAAACTTCATTAGTGCTCGAAATGACTTTAACTTGAACAGAAGCATCAATCATCCCTTTCAGGCCATATTTTGGGGCCCATGCCATCTCTTCAATATCAACTACCTACATTTGAATGGCATCACTCAAAAAAAGTATGTATTTCATATACGAGCAGAAGACAGCTTTATGAGTCTGAACCCTTCGCATACCTGAGTACGAGATTGCTTGTAAGAAATGAAGAGAAATGTTGAACATACATTTGTTCACATAAAAACTCAAGTAGACATGCATATATATTAGATTTTGGAAGAACATGCAAATACCAAGCATAGTTGTGTGTGCAGTTTTAAACTGCATGTAGCATTTGTAACAAAATAGGCAATGTATCTTCACAATCAAACTATGCATAGATGCCCTGTCAATGTTCATAGCCTCGTACAGAAAAAAATAAAAAAAATAAAAAAATCCATGTAGATGCAAAATCCACTTGTTAGATGAAGCGCACACACAAATAAACAAGACTAAGCGAGATTCATTACCTCAGTTAGTTTAACCTTCTTCATTCCATCATCATATCCAAAATCAACACTAGGAATTTTTGAATCCTGGAAGTTTATTGAAATCATTAGCCTCTGAATTTAATGTGGTATGACATCAACATAGCTACCATCAGAGTTAAATTTTTAATATGATATACATCATATACACATGTACAACTATATTCGCGGCTCCTTGCAAGTACTAAGTATCAACCAAGGGCAGAAAGGGAAATAGAAGTATCCTTATATAAATAACAATCCCCTCCATACATAAGATAACAACCTGAATCCATGAAGAATAATAGTGCAGTATCTGAAATGGGTTCAAGTGTTGACCACCAACTCATCAAAAATCTTAAGCCCTTAGAGAGAGGAGCAACTTTATTTTTTTATATTATATTCCCAGCACACCCCCTCACATGTGGCCGAGCTCTCCTCCATAAGCGGGCCAATCACGTGCAACTATTTTTAATTATCAGGTAGGAGGTAAGGTTCAGATAGCTTTAAAGCGTTGACCACCAACTCATCAAAAATCTCAAGCTACTAGAAAGCGGGGGAACTTTATTATTTATATTATATTCTCAACAATTTGTCATCTTATACAGCTTCTTTAGTGTGCAAAATGTACTTTTTGTTGCATATATTGTTAAATAGTTTGATATACATTATTGGGCCAATTTCCTAACAACTAAGAAGCACGACATGGGACATGACAATTTTGAAAAAAAAATAGGATATGGACACAGCGGGAATACGGCAAAAAATATATACATTTTGTATATTTTTATTTGCCAAGTATATATGAATATAAATTTAGAGTACAAAGAAAACATATAAGAGATATTAATGTATATATAAGTGTATTTTCATTTTTTCCACTTCCCCTCCCTGTTTATATATGTTTTACTTTGTGTCCCCGAAGTGTCTTGCAAAAAAGTAATAATTACAAATTTGACACACCACAGGACATGTCTAACACACGGACACATGTCTGCGGCATGTCGTTGTCTGATACATGTTGGAGACGAATATGACACCCATTTTGAAGTGTCCATGCTTCCTAGCCTAACAATTTAAGCTTTTGGGGACAGTTGATGACTTAACATGGTGTTAGAGATATGGTTCTAGGCTTGTCATGTGTATTTGCTCCTCTATAATGTTTGTGCACTCTTGTTCTATGTGTTTGCGCACCCTATTCAATTCAATTTGTGCATTCATCTGGTTATCTCTAGCTGTGCAAGATGGGTTGACTGTTAGAGGGAGTGTCAGATAGCTTGATACATTGTTAGGCTCATTTTCTAACAACCCAAGCTTTTGGGACAGTTGCTTATTTAACATACACATTGTTAAATCTACGTGTTACTGTTACATCTTTGCAGAACTGAAGTGTTGTCTAGTTGACCGTGTTACCATCCCCAAAAACACCATCACACTTTAGATTTATGGATATTAAAAGCCAATATTTACAGACCTGTGAATCTCGGAAGAGGAGTATCCAATTTAATATTTTTGGAATTGCCTCGATCAAAGTTTTGTGCAAATCAATTTCATTCACTGCAATATCCACAAACAGTGGAAGTCAGAAATTTCACATACAATAATAGTAAAAAAATGTTGGTCCAAAAGATAAAAAAGAAACAAAATATGCGAATATAGCTTATTCAACAAGTATACAACAGGGTTTCACAAATTCAATGTAATGATGAACCTGATGAAGACAAGAATTTGCCAGTGACAAATGGTAAATTACGAAAAAGTGACATTTTTATAAATCTCCACCTCCACATGCGTACAAGCTCTCAATATTTTTCTGAAGCACAATTCTTGCATATTCCTCCAAGAATTCCTTAGTTAGAACTTCCCTCATTAATCCAGCCTGGAGCAGGACAATATATTCATTCAAAATAAAGAAAGGACAAAACTGAAAAATAAAAATAAAGTGTATCATGAAAGCTTGCTTACACCAAATAAAACACACAAAATTCAACAATAATACAAATGAAAATAGAAATAATCTAAAAATTATGAAACCTGAAAAACTTGATGCAGCAAGGTACCAATCAATGCTGCTACTGATTGCTCGCTGCATTTTAGCCTCTCATCTAGTACAGTTCGCCTTGGGCAACTGAAACTAGCAGCAACCTGGAGTTTCAATTTTTTGCAAACAGTGAGGTAAAATAAGCAGAAATTCAATCAATAGGAACCATTACAAGTGATAGCTCAAAGCAATTCATATTACATAAAACACAACTTGCATTGTCAATTGAGAAAATTAAATATATGTAATATAGATAATTAAGAAAGAATTAGTCAAGTACCCGAGTTCCAGACATCAAAACATCGGGATGAATAGTTAGATAATTCTTGTCACGATTCACGTCACACTTTCCTTGGTTGTCAAATTCGCCAATGACACGAATTGTATCCCCAGGAGCAATGACACTATAAAACCTGTGGGGAAAAAAATCAAGAACACTATGATCATAATCTCCCATGGCATTTACTTAACCAAATACAGCATACCATCAGGATAAGAAATGGATTTTGACAGAAAAGGTTTTTGGTTTTAAAATAAAAGAAAATAAAGAAAGAAAGAAATCAAAATGCCTGTTTATGAAGCAGATATATAGAACATAGAACCAAAAGAAAATCAAAGAAAATAATTTGGAATGATGTATGTTCATCATTTAAAGCTTAAGGGTCTAGTGACTAGTTTGTAAAATAGAAATAGAAAACTTCAACAGGCAAGAACATAAAAGAATGAGACTGTCATCAGGATAGCAGGAAATTCAACTGCAAATTCTAAGATAGCCCTTCCATAAACAAAAGAATAAGTCAAGAAGCTGTCATCAGGATCAGGGTAGTTCAACTGCAAGTATATATGGAAGCCCTTTCAGGATTAAATAATAGCTGTAATTTTTGTAATTTATAGTTACATATGACAGGAATCTACGCACACTTCGGGCAACTATGGCATAGCACCCAAAAATCACAAAGTTAAGATCTCATTTTTTTTTTCACAAGCCAAATAATTAGAATTCTAGTCACAGTTGTTATGGGTGGCTACTTGGGTGCCTGGGCAGTCACCTGGGTGAACCTATGTAATGATCACCTAAGCCATGGCTAGTCAATTGACCACCCAAACAGCCCTTGACATTTGGACAACCGTTTTGGACAATACTCATTTTTTTTCCTTTTGGCCCCCTTTTTAAGAACAAATTTGAGTATATTTTTTCAAATTGAATTATTTTAAAAGGATTATTTAGATAATGAATATGGTATACCATATAATTTGTTCGACCTGATCTAATTGATGTTATAAAGCAAATTTAACTACTGACCACTCATCCCACAAATGGACTGCCCGCTCTTCTCCACTTTGCTCATTCAATAAGCGCAGAACCTGAAAGGCAATAGCTTACTGTGACTAACTTACCGGCTATATTAAACCATTTTAAGTGACTCAAGATTTAAGTACCACTAAACCTTGAAAGGCAATTGAGAACCAGATGAATTAATAGCTCCACACTTCTCCGAAACCTGCAGCAGAATATGATGATTAGTATATAAGGAAACATCATATTTCTCATGCAAAAGGATGAAAGTGAAAAAGATGGAAGCATACCTCCAATACAAGAAAATAAAGATTGGAGGTTTCCTTATTGACCTTTCCTGGCAGATCAATCACCAAGCTCTTCACAGAAGGATTAGCTTTGTCAGATCTCTCATCACCATTTCTACCTTGAACTTCAGATAAGCATGCCTCTGTACCCTTACATACTGATTCATCAACAGAAATTACATCTTCCACTTGATCTAAAAGTTCAAGCAACGCCTAAAAGAAATGACAAGAAAATAAAATAAAAATAAAGTGAACATAACTAGAAGATAGAATAAGATGCCCAAGAAATTTACCCTTAAAATCATTCTTAAAAACAAGGACCAATAAGATAATGCATTTGGAGAAAAAAACAGAGACAAAAAGTGGCAATCAGAAGATAATATATTCTTTAAGTAAATAAATAATAATAACCTTTTTGTGTTGCCTTGAACCCAGCTGATCTGTTACTCCATTGGAACCAACAATATCATCAGGCTGTAATTTAAATTTCATAAAATATCAGAAGATTTTCTGTTCTAAAACAATTCAATTAGAATACTTGATATGTAGAAACATAACATACCTTATCATGACAATATGACAGAGATGGTGGAGTCTTAAAAGGACTCTGGCTATTAGTTAGACAAGAGTTATTCTTATCATTTGCATTTCCTTGACTTTGATGGAAATCTACATCATGATGAATGTTAATCCTTTTCAAGTTCACCCTGTTTGAGATTAACAATGATTTTTCCGTGGGCTTCAGTGGAGGTGAAGAAAGCCACTTCTCAAGCTTACCGGGTGATCTGGGAGAACTCTGCACCTTATAGTGTTAACCACCCAACAAAGAATGCCTATACGCAAGTTAAAGAAACGATAATCAAATAGAAAAACATGCCTTATTCTTTTGGCAGCAATGAAAATTCAAAGAGTTGAGTCTCGAAGAGTCTGCTAACACCCTGACCATCTCAGGTAAGTGCTTTGACACTGCATGGAGCCGATCATTAACAGGAGAAATTTTCCAGGTGACCTCATCGCCTCCATCATCCTGGCTCTGCTTTATCAACTATTACAACAAGAATTAAGTAAGCATCTTAACCAACTCAAAATTCCGTTAAATCCACTTGAACAACTCCAATATGTTCTTTGTATTGTCTCTTTTTTCAGTCATAAAGATATACCCAAGAAAATCCAAAGAAAAAAGTATCTAATGTGCTTCTACCACTTCCACTATCAGATCCCAATTCTATTCAACTGAATGTGGGTATTACATGAACAGATAGAATAATGTCCTTGAAATCAATACATGAAGCATCGCAAATCATGAAACACTATGTCAGTGCAAAAATTAGCATTTGGGTACAATCATAGCGACGCATGAACAATCCCCAGCAGTATTGAAACAATCCAAGTTAGTAAAAGAATCTAAATCACAATTTGTGTACAAGTGCATCAAGAATTGTTGGTCCTCTGTGTTGTGTAGCTTATATCAATTTCAAAGTAGGTCAATTCCATTAACTGTAACCATTCAATACTTGTACAAAAAAAAAAAACACTTGTACAAAAAAAATAAAAAAAAATAAATAATACCATTCCTGGTGAAAACTTGAAGCGCTTGGCAGACACAGACTTGGAAATTTCAGGGGACGCCTCGGATTGATTTTCTCCATCATTAACTGCAATAGGGAAAAGATTATCGGGAGGAGTATTCTGTGAAAGGCTATTGGCATCAGTGCTCCGCAAATTCAGCTTCTTTTTTTTGCTTTGATGTGCTGAAACCTCATTACTCCGACCTAAAGCTCCCAAATTCAAATCATTCTTAGGGTTGTGATGTGAATCGATTGCAATTTTAGGTTGTGGGGTATGGATGCTTCCTGATTCCGACCCATTTTCAGGGTTTTGAAGGTTTGAGACGCCATTAAGTGCGTGAAGTGGTTTGGATTTGGACACATTATTGGGATCAGATGATTGCGAATTGTTAGGGTTTTGGGAGAGAGTGTTTTGAGTGTGGCGGTCGAAGAAATGCTGGATTCCGAACTTGGAAGGCTGAGAGTTTTGGTGGTTTGGATTGGATTTCTTGGAGGTAGAGTTCTGTTTCTTCCTCGGAGGCATTTGGAAGATCTCCACTACTGTAACTAGGGTTTCGATCGCATTAGCTCCCAAAACTAATATATGTATATATCTATGTATATGCATATACAGTTCGACAGAAATAGAAATAAACAATGGGGTTTGTGATTTCCCGCCTAATGAATTCATTTCTTTTTATTTTCAGGAGGGAAAGCGGTTGGACCGTCCGATCAAGATTGTCCAATACTGCTTCTATTTACCCTGTATGCCTCGTTTGGTAACAAGCCAAAATAATTTAGTTGCGTTTGGTAGAGTTTTGTAAATATAATTTAACAGTATGAATTATATTTTGAGTTTGTAAGTTGTGGAATTATGATTTGAGTGTAGAAAGTTTGTTTGGTTATAGATTTTGAATAGAGTTTTGAATTGAGTGTGAAATTGAATCTTGAAAGTTTGATTTGACATGTGAAGTAAGAAAATTTGTTTGGTTATAAGTTTTGAAAAGAGTTTTTGAAACTTAATTTAAATTGTTATAACTCATAACAAAACACACTACTTTCACACTATTGAAAATTCTGATCAACACTCATAACCAAACTCTTTTTAAAATTCAATTAAAAAAATATTATTAACAGAAAATAACATTAATCAAGTTTTTAATTGAAAATACTACAAATGAATTAATTTTTTTCAAAATAAATATTCAAAAAATTTAAATCATAAATATTTAAATAATCTAAAAAATTTAATAAGTAAAAAATTAAAATAAATATTCAAAAAATTTAAATCGTAAAAATTTAAATAATTTAAATATTCAAAAAATTTAAATAATTGAAAATGTTAATAATTTAAATTTAAAAATAACTTTACACTCAAATCGTAACCAAATACATAAAACAAAATTCAATTAAAAAATTATTTTTAAAACTCATAACTAAACACATAATTCGAAACTCCATATTACTTTCATAATTTTACACTCAAATCGTAACTAAATACATAACAAAAAAATAAAAATATTTTAAAATATTTTTATAAAATAGAGTTTGAATTTATTTTTATAAAATATTTTAAAATTTAAAAAATTAAAATAGTAATATTTTGAAATTAAAATATTTAAAAATATTCAAAAAATTAAAAAAATCGTAACATATTTAAATATTAAAATATTTAAAATCTTAACAAAATTAAAATATTTTTAAACTATTTAAATATTTAAAATATTTAAAAAATTAAAATATTGATTTGAATTGAGTTTTGAAAAGAGTTTTAAATTATGTTTTTGGTTATGAGTTTTGAAAAGTAATGATTATGTTTTGAATTGAGTTTTAAGAAATGGATGTAAAATTATGATTTGAAAGTTCAAAAAAAACAACACACTCAAATCAATGAGTGGAACTATAATTTGAGAGGCTTACCAAACGGAGCCTTAGGTTTCTTTTGGGAAGTGGGTTGGCTTTTTAGTTTTTTGACTTTTTTGACTATTTTAGCCTGAGGCTAAAAAATCTCGATTAGAAAATGGCTTTTAGCTTTTTTGACTTTTTTGTGAGAGAAAGAATGTAATGATTATGAGTTGGATGTATGTTTTGTTTTTTGTGACTAAAAAACATATTTTGTTTTTTGTTGCTATTTTAGCCCAAAAAACCCACGGTTTGGCTTCCCAAATGAAGCCTTAAATGCTAAAAAATCATTAAAAAAATAAAAAATTCAACAAATACTCAAAAGTTAAACAAATACCAAACGCTACCTATGATATTTGGGATGAATTTTTTTTTTTTTTTTATGGAAAGATGTAAAAGAAGTAAAGTTAACGAAAAAATAAATATGATATTTGGTAGAGTTTTTTAAATATGATTTGAGAATAGGAGTTGTATTTTGAGTTTATGAGTTTTAGAATTATAATTTAAGTGTGGAAAATTTATTTAGTGAAAGAGTTTTGAATTGAGTACAGAATTTTTGATGTGACATATGATATTCGATACAAAAACTTACAACTCATAAAAAAATTTAAAAATTCGGAAATTTTTTTTGTTGAATATATAAAAATTAATGTGTCAATTGCAACAAAAATTTTTTTTGCACTATTCCGGTCAACCGGCAGGTCGACCGATGGGACGTCCGATAGGACGACCGGTTAATCTAAATTTTTCCGCCTTCGACCGAGTTTTCAAAATTTGGCATCAAATTAATTTTTGAAAGCTACAAACAAACACTATGTGAGAACCAATGATTGGAACTAAAGTTCCAAAACTCAAACAAACAGAGCCATAGTTTTTTCATCATATTTTAGTTTTAAAAAAAAGAAGGTATGTTCTCAAACGACACCTAATTTAAGGGTCCAGATGATTAGGACCAGGGTACACAAGATGCGCGCCCACAAGGGTCAGACTCAATCAAATGCGTGTTTTCTAAAATAATGGCCCAACTAACTCCTAAATAAATGCGCCAATTTGGTGCGTGATCTCTAGATAAAAGGGGTTGATGTGAGAAGTGATAGGAGGCCTAACCGTTAGGGATGGCAATCTAAACCTGACCCGACGAGGACCCAACCGGCCGACCCCGAATTGAGTGGTTATTCCCCGAAAAATACCCGCGACAGGCCGAGGATGGTATTCAAAATTTAATCCCCGATGATATCCGGGCCGGGGACGAGGATACATGTCCAAGCCCCGGACCCTACCCGTTTAGCCTCGAGGTGAGATTACCATTATGTCCCTAGGTATATATATGCGTGTGTTTGTTTAGGGTTTGACACACTCGACTCAGTCTCTCACACTCACTCACACACACGGTGATGCTCTTCTCCCTCTCTCCTCTCTCCTCTCTCCTCTCTCTCGCCGCTATGTTGTTTAGGGTTTGGTCTCCCCCTCTCTCTTTCTCTTACCGCCGCTCCTCCCTCACCGACGATCCTCCCTCACCACCAATCCTCCCTCACCGTCGCTGCTGTTTAGGGTTTCGCCTTCCTCTCTCTCTCACACACACGACGGGACTGCTGCTCTCTCTACTCCCTCAACGCCGCTCCTCCCTCACCGCTCTCTCTGTTTAGGTATCTGTCTCTCTCTCTATCTCTCTAGGGATTTCGATCTAGGGTTTACATATATATATATATATATATATATATATCTGAGTGTATACATTTGCGATCTAGGGATTTCATTTTTGTTTCTTCAACCTCTGTTTTTTTTCCCTCTAAATTTATTATATATCTGAGTGTATACATTTGCGATCTAGGGATTTCATTTTTGTTTCTTCAACCTCTGTTTTTTTCCCTCTAAATTTATTTATTATATATATATATATATATATGTCAAAAAGTGCGCATTTTATTATGAATTTGAAAACAGAAAAAGAAATGAAGCATATCTATTTACATTCTCATATCTATTTATTATTCAAACTGTGTTTATTTTTTGATTTGCATATCTGTTTATTATTATTGATCTGCATATCTATTTATAAAAATAATCTTGCATTTTATATGAACTGTGTTTATTTTTTTATTAATTATTGATCTGTTTATTTTAAAGAATGTCACTCTGATTATTGTATTATATGGTTTGATTGTTCTTCTGATTGGGAATTGGTGTTCTGATTGTTGTTTTAAAAATAATCTGATTTGTGTTTGGGAATTGGTGTTCTGATTGTTGTTTTAAAAATAATATGATCTGTGTTTGGGAATTGGTATTCTAATTGTTGTTTTAAAAATTATCTGATCTGTGTTTAAAAATAATCTGATTTATTTTAAAGAATGTCACTCTGATTGTTGTATTATATGGTTTGATTGTTGTTATGATTGGGAATTGGTGTTCTGATCGTATGCTGATTGTTGTTGGAATTGTTGTTTTAACAGATTGTTGTCAATAAGTTATCCAACTTTTGAACCCCATGTGTATCTGTTCTTCATATTTCCAGCTTTATTCCGTTGAGAATGTGTTCTTATTAGAGTTCAAATTTTTTAACTAAACTTAGAAAGCTAGCCAATACATGTAGCTTCGACAGTTTTAGTTGTTTGAAACAGTTTAGTCTATTAATTGTTGTAAGAAGAGATTTACTGGTTGTCCTCCTTGCACTAAAAATATATTATTTTTCTTGAATATAAATACTTATTTACCTAGTAGTTTTGTTGCTAATGTGGGTGTTTACTATTAGGGATTTAAAAAAAAATAAGTAATCAATTATGGATAATCCTATTGGGGATGGTTTTGACATTATAGCTATCGAGGTTTGTGGGATTTTACCATATCTTAAATATTTGTGAGGATGACGGGAGAAGAAAATAAACGACATATACTTATTGCACAAAAAGGACAGGATAGAAAATTATGTTCTAGAAAAACAACGGTTGCGTTTGGTAGAGTTTTTTAAATATGATTTGAGAGTAGAAGTTGTATTTTGAGTTTGTGAGTTTTGGAATTATGATTTGAGTGTAGAAAATTTGTTTGGTTATGGTTTTTGAATTGAGTGTTGAATTGAGTTTTGAATTGTATATAGAATTGAGTTTTGAAAGTTTGATGTGACATGTAAAATAAGAAAATTTGTTTGGTGATGAGTTTTCAAAATAGTTTTCAAAACTTAATTCAACCTATAATTGATAATCAAACACACAACTCACAACTCGATATCCGTGTTTTTGATCAACAGTCATAACCAAACTATTTTTAAAATACTCAAATAAAAAAATGATTTTTTTTTTCAATTAATTGTTTTTAAGTAATTTTTTTAAATATTTTTTTTTTCAAATAAATTTTACGTCAATTATTTTATGTCAATTAATTTTTCTGTCAATTCATTTTTTAGGCCTGTATAAACATTTTGTGCAATACGTTTTTAATATTTTTCAAAAATTTTGTTCAAACCAACACGTTTAGAGATTACATATTGATAAAAATTAACAAAAACCAATTTATTAATTTTTTTAAATACAAACGAAAACATAAACGTTACCAAACATTATCAATATTTTTCATTTATTAAAGTTTATTCATTTAATAAAAAATTCTTTATGTTGTACCTTTTTTTAGCTTCATTATTGTCCCTTACTCCTGCCTCACCCGTGAAGCTCATATTATTGAAGTCACCCGTGAAGCTCATATTATTGGGGGCTATGGAGTGATGTATTTGACTATAAAATGACTAATTTGCCCCTCTTTCATAGAATGTCAAATTGTTATGTAAGTATAAAATGAAAAGGGCAATAGTGTAATTTCACTCATGCAATAGATCCCCTTCTCTCCTCTACTGGGTGTCAGTTGGTCACTGTTCGATAAAGGAAAAGAAAAAAAAAGCCAAAAATGAGCCAGATTGTCAGTGATCAGTATACGAAAAAAATGAAAAATAAACAAAAAGCGCTATAAGTCAGTATTCGATGAAAAAAAAAAAAAAACTTATGGAACTGAGGCTTTATACAAGTCAGCATCTTCTTTTGTTTAACTACACCATCTTCACCATCTTTATTTCAACAACTTCAGCAACTTCTTCACCATACAATATCATAAATTCAGTGTAGATATCCGTGTAAAAGA
This sequence comes from Camellia sinensis, assembly GCF_055761805.1. Classification (NCBI taxonomy): domain Eukaryota; kingdom Viridiplantae; phylum Streptophyta; class Magnoliopsida; order Ericales; family Theaceae; genus Camellia; species Camellia sinensis. Next base: position 95,220,937 of record NC_138965.1, read on the forward strand.
AGAGACGAAGAGCTTTCATAAGAGGTTAGTTTGAACCACAACTTCATATTCTTCATAGCTTCACAATTTCAGAGCTGAGCTGCACAAAGCTGAGTATTTCAGCAAATGGGACAACCGGCCGGTCATCCTGCCGGTCAACCAGCCGGTTAACCAGTTTTAGTCCCAGCTTCTACCAGTTTACTTGCCTTTTGCGCTCAGTTTGGCTATCTGTTGCTTGCCTTTTGCACTAGCAGCATAGGCTCGGTTTGGCTATCTGTTGCCCTTTTTTTTTTTTTTCTAGACCATTTTCATACATTTTGCTATACATCTTTCATACATTTTTGATACATTTTTCTTAACTTTGTAGTCATCATGCTGAGAACAAAAAGAGCAAAACCCGAATGTGGCAAAATGAAAATAATAATTGCATACATGTAAATAATGAATGCATTGCTCTGTCAAATAGATGTACAAAAAAATAATTTCAAAAAATGTACAGTGTGTTATTTGGTGACACTCACCATGGGGTGGGTGTGGGAACTGTAGATCAACTCTTGTAATAGAGTCAACTAAAATAGCATTGTCGTGAGTGCTACCTTCCCATCTAGAATTAATAAATGTGAACAACATGTCGAAGTCGCAAGCTGCGAGTACATTTTGCGATACCGTAGATTTACGACTGCGGAATGTATTTTGTCTTGAAGCAGGAACCCATGCATCCACTAATGTGCCATCGATAGCATCGACACAATCCTACTTGAAAGATATTTATTTGACATTAAAAGCGAAACAAACTTGGATATTACTTTTATAACATGAAAAAAAAAATCGTTCCTTATTGTTATTGAAAACTTACAGGACAAAAATATAGTCATACCTTGAACCAAGGAAAAAACCTCCTGTCATTTAAATTTTTTGCTGGTATCTCGTCTTCTTTACGTGGTTTGATAACCGTTAATACAAGCTTGCATAGTACCCGCATAACAATTTTGATGTGCCGACAAATAGTTTCCGTGGAGTATTGAAATCTATCGACCAGTAGTCGATGCCGGTCACTTTGTGCAAAAGTGTATAAAAAAATTCCAAGCGATTCCTCAACACTGATATGCATATGTTTAGTATCGATAAAGCCATTTTGAAGTAAAGTGTCTTTCAATAAAATAAATGTTTGTACATCCATTCGCATAATGTCCATCATTGTTTCTTGATGGCCATTTAATAAACTGAAGATGTAATCATCACATTTGAATAGACAAGTTCGCTGCGGTCGTCTGTTACTTGACACATTCATATGGTCATGCATAAAAGCAATCATCAAAAAATCCAAAAAATCTTCAATAACCTCATCCTCCTCTGATGAGATCTCCATTGCATTGTTTTTTGTGTCGGATGACATATTGTTTCGTCTACATCACAGTAAAAGCATAATTATGAAATAATGTTTGACAACATGCTAACTGTTACCATTATTGGTGAAATTGAATTAACAAGTGGCTACATTTAGTCGGCCTTAGTCATTTACCAGCATCCATTAAAATATATACGCGAAGAAAATTTGTTTAATATGTATTCATCTTGTCATAAGAATACAGACATGAAAGAACGCAGAACAATAACACAACATATTGATGTAAAACAAAAACTACTTAAGAATTCAATAAAAATAAACATACGAAGATGGATAAAAAAGAGCATATCATGGGATGAAAAAAAATGATAAAAAACAAATCAGGAATCATCAAATCATCTTGCACAACAACAAACAGAATCACTAACTCAATCAAAACACAACTTCTCACTTCACTACAAAGCTAGGATCATAGCTAGGTGCATATGGGTAGGAGTACGTATAAAAAACCTTCTCCATTCCTTGTCTTTAAATAGTGTTAGTGCCCTAACGTACTGGACCGGTGGTATGTCCCCAAGCTCTAGCAATGCATCTTGACATGCATCAAGGGAATACTCATCACCACCTGCACTTACAGCCTTTGTGTCAATTAATCATGCACGTAAATGTTCTGTTTTTGCCTGTACATAGGTAGTGAAAGCTACGCACACATCATCGAACCCACGTGACTGTGACTTTTTAGAACGACCACTGTCAGTCTAGTTGCTTGTAGGGCCCCTCTTGTGACTTTTGCCCTTGGTTGGATCCACGTATTCATCGTCGAATAAGTCAACAGGAATGGCTTTAGCAGCATTACTTCCACCAGCATCAGGGCTCCAAAATTTATTAAGCATTTCATCTTCTTCATCTGAGTCAAGGGCTCCTTGTGTGGATGCACGAGACAAGGCTCCTGTAGCACAACAATTTTCAACAATTCCTGTAATTTCTTGGAAATACTCAAATCCTTTTGTCCTAAACTTCTTTACATTTTTTGTAGCCTACAACAATTGAAAATATTGAAAATAAGCATACTGTACGTGTGATGAAATGTTACCAAAAAAAAAAAATGAAAATGGTACAGGTTAATGAAAAACCTTATCCCAAAATTCATCGGGTGCAACAATAGTTCCTACAATGGGATCCCATCCTAGACCAGTATGTGCTTGCAGTTGCTTAAACGTTTGGTAATCAGCTTTCAATCGCTGATATTTTTGTCGCATCTGCTTTGATGTATACCGAAATCCATACAGATTTTGCAACTGATTTGCAAAATGATTCCAATGCCTAATTGTCCACACAGTACTACGGCCTGTTGTTTGCTTTTTTTTAACCTCTTCTCTCAACATGTTTATTAATTTCATTTCAATTCTGGGAGTCCACATTCTTGTATCCTGATTATCATTTGAATTGTTTCCATCCATCTAAAAACACACAATTTATATTTAAACTACTCTGGAGTGGATATAAAAAAATAATAGAGGAAAAATCAATTACAATTATTTATGTTCAAGTACGAATCAAAATTAATGTTTATTTGAACTTGTTAAATAATGTTAAGAAAAACAGATTAATTGAAGGGCAAAACAAATACAAAATAAAAATTAGATAATATTGTTTGTAAAAAGTTTGCGAAACAAGTGTACACAATAAAAAAATAACTAGAAATAAGCAGCAGAAAAAGAGCAGAAGAAGAAATGAACAGAATAAGAAGAGCAGAAGAAGAGAAGCATGAAAGGGTGGCTGGGAAAGCACGGTGGTCGACCGGCCGGATGACCCGGGGGATGACCGGCCAGTTGTCTTGGCGGTTGACCGACTTAGCTTAAACCGTTCAAACAGTTCAGACAGATCAGAAACCAATTGCTATACCCATTTCGACTTCTCAGAAACCATTTCAGAACTCATTTGTACATACCGGATGGATTGAAGGATATACTTACCAGATCAGTGGGAGTTGAATAGTTGTCACTGGTGATGGAGTGGGTACAGTGAGTGAATGTGCGCTTCTTTGGTAGTCGTCTGATTCGAGAATAGGTTTGACAAATTTGACCTGTGACAAAAAAATTTGGAATAAAATTGGGGATGTTTTAGGAAATCAGTGAGCTATAAAAAAATATTTGAAAGAAATTTGTGATTTATTTGACCTCGGTGTCATCGTTGTTTGGTTGCCCGGAGAATGAATCTTCCACAATGCACAAATTGTAACTCACTTGATTGGTGGGAGATGGTATGGGTAGGAAAGGATTTCACAGACATAGTTTATAAAATGGTCTCAGTTCACAGGAACGAACGCTACCCATGACAGAATCATCAGCCATGATCTTTCAAACAGAGGAAGACGAGTAGATTAGTTCAGCTTTAAATTTCTTTTTGCACGTGAACCATTTCAGAAATGAAGAACATGGAAGGCTTTTCAGAAATGAAGAAAACTGAAGACGTTGGAAGCTTTTAACAGTGGAGAAATGAAGAAAAAAGCTGCCAAACGGGAAGTCGAAATGTATTTTGAATGATATGGTGGTGTTGTATTTTCAAAATCGTACCCAAACGTGAAGCGCGAATGATAGGGTGGAAATGTAATTTGAAAATACAACCAAACAGAGCCAACATATTTCTTGATACGCCATTGGTTTTATGAAATTTTGAGATATACACAGTTATTGTGAAAAGTTAACCAAACTTTTACCAAACTTATCAAGGAAAAGAATAATGAAAGTCAACCAAAGTAGTCAACAACTTTGCTTCATCTTTGGCATATTACATGTTGATTAGTGTTTACATTATAATGGGATGCCTCAGTTTATTCATTTCATTTTATTTTTGTAAAGGTTAAAAATGTCAGAAGTTAACTCTCAAGTACCAGTTAACTTTCAACCTCAAGTACCATTTGAGAGCGAGGCATCACAACAATCATTACCAGCTACCAACTCACCTACCAACTCACCGACTCCCCTCTCTAATCAAAATGTTCTTGACTTAGAAGAAGAGTCTAATACTTGTGGATGAACTAAAAGGAAAACTAGTGTTGTGTGAGAACACTTTAAGAAACAACAAGTCAATGGGGTGTGGAAGGCAATATGTAATTATTGTAATAAGCATCTCGGAGGTGATTCAAAAAATGGAACTAGACATTTGCATAATCACTTTAAGAGTTGTACTAGGAGAAAAGTGTTGGACATGAGGCAAAAAGTTTTAACTAACAACTTAAATAGAGAGAGTCCAAAAATGAATTCTTATATTTTTGTTCAAGATTTTGCTAGGAAAGAGTTGTCACATGCCATAATATTGCATGAATATCCCCTCTCTATTGTAAATAATGTTGGTTTTAAACGATATTCAACAGCACTTCAACCATTGTTTAAAGTGCCTTCACGAAATACGATAAAGAGTGATATTTTAAAAATTTATGATTATGAGAGGGTGAAGGCATTGAGTTTGGTGGAGCATATTAGTAGGGTGACAATCACAACTGATATGTGGATTGTTAGCAATAAAAAAAAGGATTCATGGTTGTCACCGCACACTTTATTGATGATTCATGGACATTGCAAAGTCGCATTTTGAGGTAAATTTGCATTGAGTTTGTAAATTTGCAAATCTTTTAAAAGTTATATCTTATTCGGTTCAATTTGCATATTATTAATACTTGTTCATGAATATTATATTTTAGGTTTATTTATGTTCCATGTCCACACACAAAAGAAGTTCTTTGTGATACTTTGCTTGCATGTCTGATGGATTGGAATATTGATAGAAAAATCTCTACTGTTAGTGTTGATAATTGCTCCACAAATGATGCCATGATTACCATGTTGATGGATAAGTTGAGTAATACATCGCTTTTCTTGGGTGGTAGTTTGTTTTGTATGCGTCGTTATGTGCATATTTTGAATTTGATTGTGAAAGAAGGACTGGATGTCATACAAGTGGGTGTAGAGAAAATTCGAGAGAGTGTAGCATATTGGACAATAACATAAAAAAGACAAGAAAAATTTGAAGAAACAATCAATCAATTGCGTAATCCACATACTAAGAAATTAGGACTTGATTGTGCAACTAGGTGGAATTCAACCTACTTAATGCTTTAGACTGCCTTATTATATAAGGATGTCTTTTCTCGATTGAAAAATAGAGAACCCCAATATAAGACCGTGCCAATTGAGGAAGAATGGGAGTTTGCTAGAGAGATTAGTGGGAGGTTTAAGATATTTTTTTTCTATCACAAAGTTATTTTCTGATACTAAGTGTCCCACTGCCAATGTTTGTTTCCCGTAGGATGGCACTGTCTCAATGACTCTCTTGTGAAATTGAAGTGATTAGAATAATGGCATAAAAAATGGTGGAAAATTTTGATAAATATTGGTTAGTGATACATGGTGTTATTGGAGTTGCTGTTGTACTTGATCCTAGGTATAACATGAGTGTATTGGAGTTTTATTTTGAAAAACTTTATGGAGACAAAGCTGAGGATGAAGTTGATAGGGTTCGTCAAATTTGTTATGATCTGTTGCAAGAGTATCAGCATCGAGTAAGTAAGGAGATCGATGTTGTTGGTGACTTTTCTACTCATCCATAAATTGTTACAGAGACCCTTTCAAAGTATGATTTGTTTATTAGTAGGAAGAGAAGTAAAAAAATGAAGAATGTAAGATCAGAGTTGGACCATTATCTAGAAGATGACGTTTTGCCAAGAATTTCAGGTTTTGATGTTTTGAATTGGTGGAAAGCCAATGGACGAAAGTATCCGACTCTACAGGCAATAGCTAGGGATATTTTAGCTATTCCTGTATCCACTGTTGCTTCTGAGTCAGCATTTAGTACTAGTGGAAGGTTGGTGAGTCCACAGCGTAGTAGACTTCATCCATACACATTAGAAGCATTAATGTGTGCACAAAGTTGGTTGTGGGGTGTAGAGATGAAAGGTACTCATATTATTATTTCATCTAATCTATATATTATTATTTCACTTTTATATTACCATGGAATAATTTCAATATTGAATTTATATTCTTTACTTTTTAGGAAATTCAACATTGGAATCGGTGGGCTATGCGACTATATATAATGATGATGAGATCGACTCAGATAAGTCGTGTGCCACTTTTGTGTTAGTTGTCATCTTTTTTGTTTTAATTGTTAACATTTTTTACATCTTATTATTAGTATTGATTATTTGTTTTTTTTTTTTTTTTTTTTTTTTCCTTTTTGTTATGATGAAAGTTGTAATGTAGTTTGAAAGCTGCAATGTGGCTGTATGAGTATTGGACAAACAATCTTGTTTTTTATATTATAATGGATTTGTTTTTTTTTTTTAATTTTTTTTTTTGGGTAGCCTATCCCATGCAGGCTGTGCTTGGGACTAATTATTATATTTGCAACTTGTTGAATTTTCTTTTCTATGGACTGCTGGATGAAATATGCTATTTCAATTGACAGATTATGGTTGCTGGATGGAATCTGTCAACTTGTTAAATTTTTTGGGTAGCCTATCCTATTTAAATATGTTGAAAAGATGTTGAAAAATTATGTTGCTATTGAGTTTATATTGACAGATTATGTTGACAGATTATGCTATGCTATTGACAGATTATTTGAAAATATGTACAGATTTTTTAATTTGCTATTGAGTTTAGCTTGACAGATTATGTTGACAGATTCTCCTAATGGTTGTATTGACAGATTACAGATTGTGCTATGCTATTGACAGATTATTTGAAAATATGTACAGATTTTTTAATTTGCCATTGAGTTTAGCTTGACAGATTATGTTGACAGATTCTCTTAATGATTGTATTGACATATTACAGATTATGCTATGCTATTAAAAATATGTACATATTTTTTAATTTGAAAATATGTATTGATTATTTGTTTGAATAGGATGTTTAAATTTTTTCTTTAAAAAAAAAAAACTGTAAATCGGGGAATTTGCGGGGTCGGGGATACCCGATCCCTGATCGGGGACGAGGCAAGGGGGCCGATCGAGTCCCGTCGGGGATCGGGGAGTGTGGTCCTCGGCCCGGCCCTGCCCTGCCCCGTTGCCATTCCTACTAACCGTCTACAATGGCTAGTGGAAGTAGAGTATAAATAAATAATGTAACAAAGGCTAATGTACACACAATTCAATACACTTCCTGAACTTATACATTAGAGAGTCCCCAGGTTGCTCTCCAGTCACTCTTTTGTCTTTTTGTGAGTGTATTTTCAGGTCTCAAGCAATTTTACTTTCACTGGAGCACTACCGTAGCCAAGTGGTTCAATTTTACCTACCACATTTTGACTCCGTCCGTGGAAACTCTAAAGCAAAATGCCTTGCTTTGCCTGTGAAAGATTTCAATTTATTCATGGTAGAACGTAAATCTCCTAATATGAGAGAAACAAGATGGTCCACATTCCCCAAACCAATGGAGATGCCCAGTCGACGTTGAAACATCACAAGAACAACATGATAGAGAAGTACACGATATGCCCCCTGTTGAATACTCAGAAGGAAGTACTTGGATGCAAGAGTTTGCTTAGCGTGATCAAGTCATTAACATCATGGATCAACAGCTTAAGGAACTGGCTAATCAGGTCAGAGTCCTTAAGTAAGGTCAAAACTAGCCGTCGACATGTGGACAGTAGATGGAGGGAGGCGCATACACCATTAGAAAAAGGCTTTCCCACTAGTTTAGAGGAAAACATAACTTTGAAACACATCAAAGACTTGCACCGACGCAAAGAGCAGGGGAAACTAGCCACGTTGCTAGTAGTTTACCTCATTCTCAGGAACGAATTTTTACCATTACCAGGCAGAAGGGATATCAGATGGAGGATTATGCTTGCTCAGAAGATGTAAGGTCCTTCCTGCGCAGAAATGAAGTAGCGCGAGGAAAGCAACCTAGGGGGTCAGGACCATCCTAGGTTTCTGATTTCCCAATTCAAAATATGAGAGCCTTTCTAAACTCGAGGAGGTAGGAGAAGGCAGCCCAGGAACAAACCTTGTCCCGTTCTAGGACTTATGTTGATATTACAAGGCAGACAGAGCCACGTGGCAAGACTAGTCAAAGGACTCATAGTCACAAGGCTATAAGTCACAAGGCCACAAGCCATAGAACTCCACAAAAGATGACACCTGTCGGACTAAGGAAGTCAATCAGCCAAGGCAAGAGGTTCAAAATCCTACCTAAAAGGAGTCAGAAGAGGCAATGGATCGATGTCTAGTTCTACTAGTTTCGCTATTCACCAAAAGGATTTCAATAATGGAACCCCCCAAGAAATTTAGCGTCCCAAAGTTTAAGTTGTACAATGGACGAATAGATCCACTGGATCACTTGCGCCACTCACTACAACAAAACTGGATTTTTACAGCTTCACATTAATAACATATAGTAAATGTAAGCTGTGGTTTCTCACTTGTTACAACTTGTTTTTTTTGCATGTCGTAAATAATTTCCCAACCATGACGTGTCTGTTGCGTAAGTCGTGAATGCTAATAATGATGATTTTTTTACAGCTTGCAATGTTAGCCGTAAATAATAAAACTTTCTATGACGTGCATATGGCATGCCGTCAATACATCAACTATATACTACACGCATACACCAGCTGTTAAAAATATTAAACATTTCACGGCGCACAAAAAGTCAGCCGTTAAAAATTACACTTTCCACGACGTACAAAAAGCTAGTCGTTTAAAATATTACACTTTCCACAACACGTAATTGCTGTCGTGAAAGGTACGACCGAAAAAAAAAGTAGTGCCAAAATAAAAATTTCAAGCGCCAAACACCAGAAAAAAACATATTTAAAAAAAAATATCAAAACCCCCACCACAAAAAAAAAAAAACAAGTATCCCTCTGTTTCTCTCTCTCTAACTCTCCGTTTGTTTCTCTTTCTCTCTAACATTCATACAAGCACAAATCCTAGGCCACCATTCAAAACCACCACCACCAAAAATGTCTCACGCCGTGGTGGCGTCACCCTGTTTCAACCACAACAATGGCATCTCTCACCCCTGGCATCCTCTCCAAACTTCTCCAAAATCTCGGCAACACTGTCTCGCCGGAGACCACTGCTCCCCCCTCTTACAGGTCATCGAAATCCTCTCATCTCTCATCGATGTTGATCTTTGGAAGACCAACGGTTTTTTCTTGAGATTCTATCATTCCATACACTCCACCTATGTTTCTATCTTCGATGACAATGTTGATTTGATACTCAACGATAAGATCTGGTTCGGCCAGTTCATCCACATGGCTAGCTTCGACTCGGTTTCTCCAATCCTGGCGCTCCGTGACGTGAAGCTAGTTCCAAGGCGGTGAGCTTGCGTCGGTGAGCTGAAGGATTTGATTTCGAGCGATTCGCTGGTGATTCGGATGAAAGTTGCTTTCTTTGAGAAGAAGAAGAATGGGTCGAAGATCGTGAAAAGAGCGGAGGCGAATATGAAGATTCGGAGGCGGTGTGTGAAGATTCGAAGACGAATCAAATTTTGATTAAGAATAGGGAGTCGAAGAGGTCGAGCTTGGATTCAGTGTGGAGGGGATGGGATCAGATTCCGAGTATTACGAGGAATCCATAACTTGTATCACGTGGGAAATCGAAAGAAACTACAAATTCTTCGAATGCTCTTTCTGTGAGTCTTCTTGTTTCATACTCATATACATACATCATGTAGAGACCTTAATTTTTGTAATTACTTTTAAATCTCTAAACTTGAGTTTTTTTAATACAACCCTTGAATTTTACTTAATTGCGCTTTAAACCCTAGAATCGGAAAGAATCGCGGATTAATCCAAGTAAACCCTAATTGATCTTGGTAGATTAATAATCATCTTTAAAACCCTAGTATTAATTATTAGACCTTATAATTATAAATTAATCACTATAAAATCTTAATTCTTGATAACGCCGTTTTCGCTTGGTTTCTTGTCTTTCTTTGTGCTTTAATTTAACGGGACCCAAATTTATTATTTTAACTTTTCTAATAATAGTATATTAATAATAAATATCAAGGTTTCATAAATTTATACTTAGTCCCTATATACTTCTATTTTATTTCATTCCGAACCTTAATTGTAATATTTTATTAATTAATGTACTTGAACCTATTATTTTATGTATATAAATACAAATATCTCCTCTCTTTCTCTCTCTCTCTCTCTCTCTATATATATATATATATAGTTATATATATTTCTTGGAGCCTAAGTAGTTGGCCATGTGATGGATGAAAGGGCCTTGATGGCTTTGGTGGACAACTTTGACAAATTTGCACTTGTAAAACTTAGTCCCTAAGAAACCTCCGAATCCTTTCTCTATATATATGCACACTTCTCGCCCTCATTTTACACATTTTCAGCCATGCATTAGAGGAGTGAGAGAGAGTGATCTTGGAAGAGAGAGGGAGAGAGAGAGAGATATAGAGAGACGAGAAGAAGAAAAAGAAAAATTATGTTGAGTCTTGTACAACAAAGGTAAACCTACATCACCCCTTCTCTCAAGTTCTTTTACCACTTGTTTTTCCCCTCCTAATACATGCTATTTGTATATATATGTTGTAGTCTAGGCCTACACTCTTGTATAAATGTGTATTAATCAAGAAATGTTGTACTTCTCTTTCTTTCTTGAATGTCCAACAACAATTCTTTTCATTCTCTTGAATTTATTTTCCTATCAAAACTTCATAAAATCAAAATCTATTTTTATGGGGTAATATTTGGTATTTCTAGACTATGTGATAATTTTGGTAGGATCTGAAGATGTATTTTTATAACCTAAAGAAGTTTTCTAAGTTTGTTACTCCCAGAATTAGAAAAACAGTCCACTTTCTCTATTTTTAGAAAATTCCAGAAAAATAATCTTGAGTCCACTTTTATGTCAAAATCTTAATCTTGGTGTTATATTCGAACTAAACTTTGTTTGAACTCAAGAGAGTGAGAGGTTTGAGAGAAAAATCGATTTGTGTAACAGTCAACGAATCTGAATAAATCTTGATAATTCTGAATTATCTTAAAATCTAAAATACCTATCCTACTTTTGTAAATTGAGTTTGAAACTAGACTTATTTATCTACAAACTCACATGAGGCCAGCTACTTAGGACCAATAAAAGTATTTTTTTTCATAATTATTTTCCAACTGGTTCAAATCTGAAATTCTGAAAATTTTTGTTAATGTGCTCTTAATTGGTTTGCAACTCTTATGTGCTATGTTTCTTGAATGTTTAAGTCTTGATATGTAAACTACGATAAATTGTGAATTTGTTTTACCATGCATAAACTACTTTATGTTTGGATTCGTAATTATCTTGACCATGCTTTGTTATAACCGAGAATATAATGCACTTAATAAAGGAGAAATCAAACGGAATGGTAAAGGGTTGTGATCATTGTAGTACATTTTATAAGATAATGAACGATAGATTCAGAAGTATAATATAGTGGACTGTCTTTCACTTTTGTGAAGTCTTGCACAAGTATGTTCTTGAACCCTAACATGGCATAGGAGGTATTCTGGCTACTTAACGAAATTGGGAGGCATAAGGGTGGCAGTGAGGGTCTCACATAGGGAGAGTATCCTTGGAAGCCCGTTCCCTTGGGGCAGACCATGATGTCACCATTCGGGTATGTAACCTAGGTGCGTGCGCATCATTGGTAATTGTGCGGTAAGCAATGTACTGGTGGTTATGCAGTAAGCGACGCATTGGTATTGTATTAACAATGGGGAGTCAGAATTGCCCGTGGCTAGTGTTAGTGGTTGGGTAGGAACGACATTTCGTGAGGAGTTTCCTAGAACTAACTTAATTGACTGTTATTCTTGAGAACCGAAATTTAATTATAAGCTCTGCTTAATTATTGCTTTCGCTATATGTTATGATTGTGCCGTTATTTTACTTGTGCATTTGGAATGGGAAAAGGGATGGGGTGTGTGTGTTTACTAAGCATTCCAAGCTCATGGCGTTTTATGCTAGGTGAAGGCGAATTTTACACCGAGAATGAAATCTCTAAAAACTTTGAGGAACCATGACTGCCCTAAAGATTAGATTTTATATTTTTTGTATTTTGGATAAGCTTTTTGTATCAAGAAACTGATCTGTATTTAATGACTTGAATAATTTTATCTGTAACTATTATTAATTTTTTCTTTTAGTGTAATTATTTATATTTTGTACTTAATTATTTGTATATTGTTCTGTATCCGCTAGTTAAACCTCGATGTATTGTTGTATTATATTACTGATGTTCCCAAAATTTGGGGCATCACACATCAATTTATAGATACATATTTTTCTTTTGTATTTCTGAAGGATGTGTTTGGCTATTTCTGTTTTGTGTTTATATGCGATAAAGTTGGGTTATTTTGGGTTGCACTGTATATATCCAATTTATTGACATAACTGTTCTCTGTGTATATAATCAATAATATTTTTACTTTTTGTTTGATGCTAATGACATTGACAAATATATATATATATATATGTTTCTCTACTTTAAAATGTATGTTTTGGAGGGAACTTTGATTTTTACATTACATTGTTTGTCAATAAGAATCATGCTCTAATGCTGTATAATATACTAAACAAGTATATGGAGCTTTCGGGTATGAGACCAACTGTTTATATTTCTTTCTTTTGGTGGTTTTATTAACAGGGTAACTTTTATGTGAATTTGATAAAAATTTTCTTTTAAGAACCCTTCTTTTTGAGCAACATAATTAATGTTTTCTTTTAACACAATTTTGGCACTATGTTTTGTGAACTAGTAATTTCCTTCAATGGTTTCATCTTGTTTTGCAGGTCTATGAGGATGAAACAGTTTTGCAGGCATTTAAATTGATAAGACAAAAGGGAGTTGGTGGGGTACCAATAGGAGTGTAAAAATGGCCCGCGGCTCGGGGTGGACCGGGCTCGTTTAGGCCCGTTTGGGCTCGGGCCCAGCCTGAGACCCTAGGCCTGGGCCATCATTTTGAAGCCCAACTCGACCCGTGGCCCACTTAAGGCCCGACCCGAGGCCCAATATATTTTTTGGTGGAAAATAATAAAATTTTGGTAGAAAATTTTTTTTTAAAAAAAAATTTCAGGCCCGCCCAATCCTAAGCCTAGGCCTAGGCCCACTCAAGGCCAGAATACCCCTGGGCCTGGAACTAATTTTCTGGCCCGTGGGCCGACCCGGCCCGAATTTTGGCCGGAGCCCGCAAGGCCTGACATAGGGCGGCCGGGTCGGGTCGGGCCAAATTTACACCCATAGGTACCAGTGGTTGAAAGTGGTGGAAGAAAAACAATTCATAATATAAGTATTAGAGATGTTCAGTTCTTTTTAATTGCACTCGAGATCTACAAGAACTACAGGTTAGTTGATGAACTTCTTTTCCATGTACTACCGTTAATTCCTGTACTTGACCTGCTTAATTATTGAGATTTTCTATAAGATGCTGATGCCCAATAAGTGGGTTTTTATGTCTCTTAAAGCTAAAATAAACTTTTTTAAGTGCTACCAAATGGTGTAGAGTGTCAGAACATATTGTAGCAATTTGCTTTCCCTGTCCGATTGATTACCATTAGAGTTAATGCTCTAGAGTGGCTCTGTGTAAATTTTTATCAATTTTTTTTATAGATGGTCTTAGTGGTGGTTTTGGTCCATAGGAGGGCAACATGCTATCAAGGTTGGCTTCTCATGATTTTTCTGAATGAATGTTAACTTTTTTATTTACACCCCACTGCTGTTTGTAATGCAAGCAAATAACAAGGAATTTTTGTTTCTCTTGTCTTGAGCCTCATTTTGCTTCCCTTTTCAACATGATTTTTCTTGGTTTAATTATGTTAACTAATTTGGAAACATTTACATAGGATTTGGTAGCTTTTAAAGACGAAATCCAAGCTGCTCGAAATTTCTAATATAAAGATATAGAGGGCACAAGCTGAGTGTTGATGCAATTGCATCAACCCATGATGGTGCACTCGCTAGAAGATATTTGGGTAAATTTTATATTGTTTAGAACTTAATGATAGTTTTTTTTTTTTTGGACGGTTTTGAAGTTGAGGACAATTTTTGATGTTTAGAAACATAGTTTTTGGATGGTTTGGAATGTACAGACAGTTTTTGGATGTTCGAAACTTATGGATAGTTTTTTTTTTGATGTTTGAAATAATATTTTAGTGGTTGATTGATACTTATATATATATATATATATATATTTGTGAAACTTGTTTGCAATATATTTTTAGATTGTACAGAACAGGTGAAATAGAGCCTGTTGAATTAAAAAAAAAAAAAAAACTAAACATATTCTACGATGGGCATAATAGGCCGTTGTGTTAAATATTTAATGACTAGCAATGAGCGTTATGGTTTGTCTCTTGAATTAACGGCATGCAAAAGTAGTCGTAGAAAAATTAAACATGATGTATAAGATGCGTTGTTAAAAGTTTAACGGCATGCTATGGCATACCGTTGAAAGTGAATGGAATTTTGCTTCTAATTTGGGCAAGACTGCCTATGCATGGTATAACAAGCTCTAAGTAAGCTCAATTGACAATTGGAAGTAGCTTACAAACAAGTTCATTGAACAATTTGTAGCCAACAACAAATGTGCCAAGGGCCTTGACACCTTAATGGTGCTAAGGAAAACACTAGATCAGCCTATTAAGCAATATTCTCAACTATACTTGGGGAAATCTTTCATGAGATAGAAGAAGATTGTTTAGATAAAGTAACCATATCAACATTTAAAAGGGGGCTATCTCTTGATGAAAAACCATGGCAGTCCTTATCAAAGAAGACACCCAGGACAATGACAAACCTCCATTTGAAAATTGAACGATACAGAAAGCTAAAGGAAGACCAAAAGATAATAAAGTAAGGGGTATGTCCATCACTCCCTAGAGAACGAACATATAGCATAGGGAAGTGAAGGAAATCAAACCCTAGTCGAGTAAAAAGAGAGACAATGAGTTAGACTATGTTATCCAGATGATGTTCAAACTCCCCATATGGATGATCCTACCAGAAATTAAGAACAAGTGCTGGTTCAAATGGCCAGCCAAGATGAAGAGAGACCCAAAAACGAGGAACCAAAGGGCAAAATGTGCCTACCACAATGATGTAGGGCACATGACTGAAAATTGTTTCTCGTTCAAAATGAACTGGCTACAGTTGGGCGCTTGAATGAATTTATTGAGGACTAACATGTAGCGGGATAGCATACCCAACAAGCAAGAGACAAAAGGAATATGAAACACCCCAAGGGCATAATCAGCGTGATAGATGAAAATTCACACCTAAAAAGGATAGCACAGGTTAGGGGAGAGATGCAGAAGGCTGCACATCTCAGGGAAGTTTACCAAGCATAACACTCTTTAGGATACAAGAGACGAAGAGTTGAATCTTCCAATAGAGGTCCAATTATTTCTTTTTCAGGGGAGGACATAGAGGGCTTGGTTCAACCGCATTCAGATGCCCTCATTACCAAGCTGGACCTAGATGGATTCGGAGTACAGAGGATATTAGTGGATAAAGCAGTGTAGCAGAAATTATGTATTATAAGTTGTTCTAGAGTTTGGGTCTGAAGGAGCAGAACTTGAGAAGAGTGGATTTGCCACTCATAGGCTTTGATTCCAATCCGGTTTGGCCAGTGGGAGAGGTAACGTTGCTGGTAAGAGTAGGGTCTATTTGCTTACCAATTTTTTTCTTAGTGGTTGATGTACAGTCGCCTTATCATGTAATCATAGGGAGACCATGGTTACACCAACTTAAAGGAGTGCCCTCAACGTTTCACCAAGCCCTTAAATTTCCAAATGATCAAGGTAGAGTTGAAATAATCAAGGGCGATCAGGTAGCTACATGTTGCCACTTAATGCTGGCCTTAAGATAGAAGGAAGCAAAAAAGGCCCAGAAATTAGTCTGCTCTGTTGAGGTTCCAGACCAAGAAGTTTTGGAAGATGTTGGAAAAGAACCAGAGGATCGCATGGATGAGCTGCACAAGGTTCCATCACACCTGACGATCCAGAGAGGTATTTTTTGCTCAGATCCTCCTTATTTGAGTAGGAAAAACAACTCTTTATTAAATTTCTGTTGGATAATATTGAGATTTTTGCTTGGACCCCGTATGAAATGCCTAGAGTAGACCCTAGTATTATCAGCCACCATTTGAATGTAAATTCTATGTACAGGCTAGTCGTACAAAGAAGTAGACGGTTGCATGTGGATCACGTTCAGGCGGTGATTGAGGAAGTTGATAGACTCGTAGATACTAAGGCGATAAACAAAACACACTACCTTACTTGGCTCTCAAACACTGTTGTTGTTAAAAAGAAAAATAGGAAGTGGAGAGTATGTGGAGATTTCACTAGCCTTAACAGGGCTTAACCAAAAGATTGCTTTCCCCTACCCTGGGTAGATTAACTAATGGATGCAACTTTTGGGCACACTAGAATGAGCTTTTTAGATGCCTATAGAGGTTACCACCAAATAACAATTCATGAACCTGACCAGAAAAATACTGTCTTTATAACTCTTAGAGGTATATTCTACTATAGAATAATGCCTTTGGGATCAAAAATGCTGGAGCCACTTATCAGCGGCTAGTAACTTCCATAGTTGTTGACCAGCTTGGAAAAACCATGAAAGTTTATATTGATGATATGGTTATGAAAAGCAAATTGGAAGCAGAACATTTGAAGGACCTGTAAACTACCTTTGACATCCTTAAAGCATACAAATTGAAATTAAATACTGCTAAGTGTGATTTTGGTGTTCGCTTAGGCAAGTTTTTGGGCTATTTAGTGACCAGGAAGGGGATCGAAGTAGACCCTTAGCAAGTAAAGGTCATCCTCAACTTAAAGCCACCTCGCAAGCTCAAAAAGGTGCAATAGTTGACTAGAATGGTAGTAGCACTTAATCGCTTCATCAGTCGCTCCTCAAACAGATGCAAACCCTTTTTTCAATTCCTCAAGAAAGGGAGAGGAGTGGACTGGAATAAGCAGCGTGATCAGGTGTTGGAGGAATTAAACCGATACCTCATTTCACCTGCTTGCTCTCAACACCAAAATAGGGTGAAACGTTGTACTAATATTTGGCAGTATTTGAGCATGCAGTTAGTTTAGTCCTGGTAAGGGATATGGAAGGAGCACAGGTATCGATTTACTACGTCAGCAAAACTCTTAACAATGCAAAAACCTGATATCTGCCTCTAGAGAAGTTGGCCTTGCCCCTCATAACTGCGGCTAGGAAGTTGATGCACTATTTCCAAGGACACCCAATCACCGTGCTTACATAGCATCCCTTAAGGAGCCTTGTGAGAACCCGAATATAAAAATTAAGTAAATAATTAGATAATAATAATTTTACAAATCTCAAATATTTTATTATGAATCTTTAAGTGCAAATTAAATATTATTGGAGGATCTTTTAATTAATTTTAAACCTAAAATAAATTTATAGTGAAAGTCATTGATTTAGAAGCAAGATTTATTATTAAAAAAAAAAATGGACAAGAGGGTGTGACTTGAACTCTAGACCACAAAATTAATAAGTTAGGCTCTTACCATTTGAATTGCATATAACTTATATATGTATTTTGTATATTTATCTATCTATTTGACCTAGGTGTGCCCACCACTAGTATAAAATAAAATAAACACAAACCCTAACTCTTGTTATACTTGTTTTCCACAACACTAGCAGCCCTAGCAGCCGTGGGTTTATGAGGGAAAGAGAGGGGTTTTTCAATCATCAAGATTATTGTTGTAGCCAAGGAGAGCTTTGGGTGTGTTGTGCTGTGTGGCCTCCTAGGTTTTCTTCTCTTCTTTCTTTGTTCTTTATAATAATATTTTTATTTAATTCATTGATGGAGAGATTGTAGGTGTATGTATTTTGTGTATATATATATGCTGTTAAGAAATTTGAGGAATTAAATTCATGTATAAAGAATGGGTATTATTCTTAATTCAAAAATTCTGCGCATAATCACGAACTTTAAAAATCAAGAAACCATATCAAACGGATGAATTTTAATCTGAAATTTTAATAGTAGATCAATTACATATTGAATTGCATATCTGATTTTTTTCATAATTTTTGGGAGTCGAAATCCATATAAATTGAGGTATTCAAATCTGTCCAGGAAACCAGTCCGAAACAGTAAATTCGGGAGTGTTGTTCTCTTTGGGTATAAATCCAAAAATTATCAAATTAGTGTCATTAGAACCGGTTACGAGTCTAGTTTCGTACGTTTTTGGCCTTGCATTGATTGCTCTTGTATATTAAGAGAACCGTCAATTTCTTTAAAGTGCTGCAGAAAACAACTTGTTTGCATATAATAAATTGTAGATAATTATTTTGATAAGCAAATCAAGAGAAACCAATTGGGTTCGAAACTCAGGATATATTAGTTGATATCTGGAGGTTTTTGGAATTTTTTGAATAGTGTGGAGTGGGTTTTGTAATTTTCAAAGTTAGCGAATAGGTTGGGAAGACTTGTTTGAAATTCTGTTTTATTTTAAAGTCACAATTAATTAAGTTTTGACCGGAACCCATGTCTTGGGTGATTTTAAACCTTGAAGAACATGAACTTAGGTAATATTTAAGAGTAACGGTGAGTTGGGTTGAGCCGTGTTAGTGCGCTTTAGTTGAGGTTACTTAGTTCCTATTTTTTTTTTGTATTTTTAAATTAGTTGTGACGTGTAGTTTTTATACTTGGTTCAGGGCACTAGTTGGACTTTTACACTTTATTCGAGGATTATATTATTTCGTTTTCAGGTGAGTAGTTTCATGCTACATATTTTTATAAATGTTCCCCTACCCTGAACTATTGAAAAATTAAATTGTTGTTTTAAGACTAAACTGTTTTGATAAATTATTATATTATCAATTGAATCAAATTATTTCTGAAACATGTGTGAACTTGGCATACTGTAAACTATTTGTTTTGGTCTCATATTTATAATGATGAACTACCATGTTTTGCGAAACTGATGTGTATTGATTATTGGGACCATGTGTGTATTTAGTCCAGGAACATTATTCCATTGTGTATGGTGACTCTGGCCACTAGGGAACAGATCCGGGTTGGGCCGTGATGGCTCTAGTGCTCAACGATTGTAAGGAAAAGACCTTTAAAAACAACTAGGTGACCTTCAATCGGATCGTCTTTGAGAAAAGGCCCAGGTGCCACCCTGAGGATGACTCTTAGTTCGGTATTGAATCCAACGGGGCTTATAGCCTTGAGAACTGTGTGGCATATTATTTGTTTTTCTTGGTACCCAGAAAATTATTGGTGTTCATGTTATAATCTGTTTTAAGTGGAAAATGTTGTTTATCATATTCTTGCGAGACATGAGTATTTTAAGTGTTGAATTGTGGAACCTTCTTTTTGAAATAGATTGTATTTACCAAACTGTATGCCAATCTAGTTTCTGTGATATATATCTTATTTTGGAATTGAACCCTGTTTTCAAAACTGTATTTACTATCCATGTTGCTACTCACTGAGCTATCAGCTGACTTAGTTGTTTAGCATTTTCAGGTGTTAGAAGGACTTAGAGTCGACTCATGGCGTAGCGGGGACTCAATTGCATGGACCTCTAGGGCATTTATTTAATTTGTTTTAGGTTGCTTTGTCGAGTTTTGTGCATACATTGTGGTTGGGTTTTATTTAGAATTATTTTATTTTGTGGGCGGTTCGTGTTCCATTTAGTATATATATGTTTTTAGGAAGTTGGTTATGACTTGTTTTTCACTTGTGGTATGTCACTGGATTGAGTGTTGATTTATTTATTTCTGGGCTATCATCACATTTATTCTTTATGGTTTTGGGTTCATGTTTAGGCTTACGTGTGCCTTGGGCTAAGTCCCTGTGGGCCACGGCCGGTCATGCTCGGATTTGGGGTGTGACAAGCCTTTTCCAAAAAGTATATTTTTCTAGATGAATTGCCAAATGGGCAATAAAACTAGGTGAATTTGAGGTAACTTTTCAACTAAAAACTACAATAAAGGCCCAAGTTTTAGTTGACTTTATAGCAGAATTTTCATACGAGCATTAACCATTGAGTTCAGTGGTTGAGTCATTAACCACAAAACTAGGAGGCAAGAAGATACGACCCTCGAAGCTCCAAAACGTCAAAGATCAGAACTTCCAATGGAATTACAAAAGGATTTAGCCCAACCTGACCTTGCCTAGAAACACTAGGCTACTTAGAAGTTGTACATTGGGGACCCAAAGAATTGGAAAATTTTTGTCAATGGCTTATCAAATTTAAAAGGATCAGGAGCAAGAGTAGCTCTTTTTTCCCCAGAAGGCATTCTACATGAACACGTAATTCGCCTTGGGTTCAAAGCCTCGAATAATGAAGCAGAATATAAATCTTTCTTGGCAGGATTGAAGATTGCTAAACTCCTGAACGTCAAAGATATAATTGTGCATTATGATTCCCAACTAGTTGTAAATTAGTTTTGTAGAGAATACTCTTCTAGAGACGAAAGGATGCGGGTTTATCTAGGTAAGGTTCAAAATTCAACTAAAGTATTTGAAAACTTCAAGATTATCTAGATAAGGAGGGAGCAGAAACTCGCGTTGATGCCCTGGCCACACTCGCTTCAGTAGTAGAGAAAATTGAGGCCAGAACGATCGCAATTGAGTTTCTACTATACTCCAGCATCACTCTAGAAACAGAACTAGACAATCAATTGGTTCTATGTACTAATCTTGGAACAAGTTGGATGGATCCACTTGTCAAGTATATCAGAGAAGGAATACTTCCAGAGGATAAAAAAGAAGTAAACAAAATCAAAAGAAGAGCACCCAAGTTCTGGATTGCAGAAAAAAGAGTCTTGTACAGAAAGTCCTTTATTGGACCATACTTGTTTTGCGTACACCCAGCTTTAGTGGAAAATGTCCTTTAAGAAATACATGAAGTCATTTGTGGAATGCATATTGGGAGGCGATTCCTAGCAAAACGTGCAATTACTCAAGGCTACTAGTGGCCATTTATGCATAAGGATGGACAAGCTTATGTTAGAAAATGTGACGAGTGTTAGTATTTTTCTCCCTTGATTCATCAACCAACGACGGATCTGCAACCCTTGACCAACCCATGGCCTTTTGCTTAGTGGGTATAGACCTAATTGGACCACTTCCCAAAGGCAGAGGGGGCAAGAAATTATTGCTAGTGGCAACATATTATTTCACTAAATAAGTAAAAGCGGAGCCATTGATCACTATCAATGACAAGGACAAAAAGAATTTTGCCTAGCACATCGTCACAACGAGGTTTGGTATCCCTCACACTTTCGTTCTGACAATGGAAAGTAATTTGATTGCAACTTGTTCAAAAATTATCACTCAGGACAAGGGATTAAGAATTTCTTCTCAACCTCTAGTTATCCCTAGAGCAATGGTCAGACTAAAGCCTCCAACATGATAGTACTAAATGAAATTAAAAAGTATTTGGAAAGCTTTAAGGGAAGATGAGTGGACAAAATGCCTAATGTGCTTTGGGCAAATTTTACTACCCCTAGAAGAGCAACAAAAGAAACACCATATTCACTGATTTTGGAATAGAAGCTTTGATTCCATTAGAAGTGGGACTACCAACTATAAGATCCAAAGTTTATGAACTTCCCAGAATAAACAAGCCATAGCACGAAGCCTTGATCTCATTGAGAAAAAAAGGGCAGTAGTGTTAGTCCGTTTAGCAAACTACCAAAAGTAAATTGTAAAGGGCTACAACAAAGAAGTCAAGCCCAGGGAATTTGGTGCTCAAAAAAGTTCTAGGTATCCAGAAGAAGCCAATCGATGGAAAATTGGGCCCTAATTGGGAAGGACCATATAAAGTTACTGCACTTAGGGAAGATATGGAAGGCAAGGCTGTACCTCATATATGGAACGCAACAAACCTCAGAATCTATTTTCATTAAATGTTAGAATTAAATCAATTTGTACATATGCATTCTCATCAATAAAATAAATTCGTTCATTCTATACGTGTGAATGGTTCTATTATTTAAGTATAATTTCTAGCAATTGCTTAAGTATCAGTACATGAAACGATCCAGCTACCTTCTCTTATAAAACATTTAGTTTCCACACCCAAGAATAAACTCTTAGACCTGGAAAAGCAAGACAATCCTACTTAGGATTGTAGCCATGTTCTTATGCTTGGTTAAATTCTTTAATTTTTTTGAAGTATAAGCAAGTTTGACAATGCTGCTCAGGATTGTAGCCCTGTTCTTATACTTGGTTAAATTCTTTAATATTTCTAAT
Organism: Camellia sinensis; assembly: GCF_055761805.1. Taxonomy (NCBI): domain Eukaryota; kingdom Viridiplantae; phylum Streptophyta; class Magnoliopsida; order Ericales; family Theaceae; genus Camellia; species Camellia sinensis. The sequence continues at coordinate 95,243,534 of NC_138965.1, forward strand.
GCCTCGTTTGGCAAGTGAATTTTTTAGCTAAAAAGTTAAAAAGTCACTAAAAAAATCAAAAAGCCAACAACCCATACCAAAAAAATCAAAGATTTCCTTTTCTCTCTACTTTTTGCACATCTTTTCGTAAAAAGCCAAAAAGTCATCCCAAACATACTAGTTTTTTTTTTACATCACATTTTAACTAAAAAAATTAAAAAGTTACTAAAAAAGCCTATTCCCAAACGAGGCCTAAGTATAAGAAATTCTTATACTTGGCCAAATTTCTCTAAACGTTCTGAGTGTAAGAAAGTGTTAGTTGAATTAAAAAGAAAAAACAGTACCTTGAGTACTTTGTAAAAGCAACCAAGCTAGGGGGCAAGAGGATGTTATACACTTAATCCTGCTAAGAACATTCAAACTTTTTGTTTCAAAGACCAATTGCATGAAAAGATTGTAGGGGAAATTACCATGTAGTCCTATGTAGGGGATCTATTTCCCTTCTAATCCCAATTTATTTTTAATAGATCAATAGGTCCACAGTTTTTTAAGTTTTATACCCAGAGGTCCCGTTTTTTATTTTCGTATTTTTAAATGACTGTATTACCCTTTGTTTTGAGATCTATATGTACGTGAAAAATCAAATTTTTGCTCCGTTGAAAAAAAGGAAATCAAATCTTCGTCTCCGCGATCTCGATTTCTCTTCGTTGTGGCGATCTCATTGTGCTGTGTGGTCGATCTCATTGTACTGTGAGGTGGATCTGGTTGTGCGATTTGAATCTCTGTGTACAGGCGATATCTGCGTACGTTGTCTCTCTCTCTCTCTCTAGTGATAGATATATGTATGTGTATATATGTATCTGTCGATACATAGATATACATATATATGTATATATATATATGTCTGTGTGTGTATGTGGTTTGTATTTGTCGATATATATGTATGTATATATAGATAAACAAATTTGCGTGATATGTGGTTTGTGTTTGGCGAATTTTGTTTGTTTGATTTTGATTTTGTTGATTTTGTTTGTCGTATAGTGTAATGTGTTTTGAAGTTGTATTTTGGAATTGTGAATTCTGGTGTTTTGATACTGATATGTTGTAAGTGTATAATTTTGCAGTTTGGAATTGTAAATTGTGCACTGTTGGTATTGATATGTTGTAACTGCATAATTTTGCAGTTTGGAATCTGTGAACAATTGTTTGTTGGTTTGTGATTTTGTAGTATGGAGCGGTGTTTCATGTTAATGTGCAAATACAGTAATTGTTGTGCTGCTATTAAGATTAGTGGCGGATATAGTTATGATGAAGTTGTTGAGAAAATACGTGCGAAGTTCAAGGAGTTGAGTGTTGGTAACTTTTGTTTGTTTTTCTCTGTTCCTGGATATTCTAATTGTATTGTTGAATGTGATGATGATTTGGGGAATATGCTGTCAATGGTAGGTGGTAGTGGTTGTCATGTTGTTGATGTTATTGTGGGGGATAAGAGAGTTGTGGAGGTTGATGATGGTAATTCTTGTAGGATTGATTCTGTAACTTGTGAGAGTTCTTTTGTGAATGATTGTGATGATGTTGGTGGTTTGTTGCGTAGTTTTTATCCAAAACCAGAGAGAGTTTTGTTGTCTGCTAGTTAGAAGGGGATTATACATAGTGTTGGTCAAGAATTTGAAGGTGGAGTGCCGGGGTTCCGCATTGCATTGGCTAAGTATGCAGTTCAGTGTGGTTTTGTAGTGAATTATTTGAAGAACGATGCAACAAGAGTAACCGCTGAATGTATGATGAAGTCGTCTACGGGTTGTAAATGGTTTGTGCATGGAAGGGTGTTGATGGATTCTGGTGTTTTTTTTTATAATGAAGTTGGATAATGTGCATACTTGTGGGGTTGTTGCTCGTAGATCTTGTAGCAAAATGGTTGGTTCTAGACTTGTGTCTGATATTGTGCAAAATGATATTAGTGATAATCCGTTGACTCGTCCTATTGAAGTTAAAAAAAAGTTGAAGAAGCAATATGGTATAGATGTTTCTTATCAGGTTGCATGGTTAGGAGTTGATAAGGCAAGAGGTGGGTTGTTTGGTGATTTTGCAACTTCTTTTGACCAGCTTCGATGGTACCTTGAGACAGCTATGGGAACGAATCCGGGAAGTGTGTTTGAATTAGATGTGGATGAAAGTAGTGGCTGTTTTCGGAGGTTGTTTGTGGTATTTCATGGATGTTTGTATGGCTTTCAATTTTGTCGTCCGTTGTTGTTTGTTGATGGTACATTTTTGAAGGGGCGTTACAAGGGGCATTTGCTTGCAGCAACATCAAAGGATGGTAATCAAGGTATGTATTTATTTGCAGTTAGTATTGGTTTAGTTTGTCAGTGTGTTATTGTATTGTGAGTCTGCTAATTTTTACAGTTTCATGTGGTTTTGTTTGCAGGTTTGTTTCCTTTGGCTTTTGCGATTGTTGATGCTGAAAATCAAGATAATTGGATGTGGTTCTTAAGTCAGTTGTTGAAGGCTGTTGGTTCAGGCCGGAGATTGACTTTTGTGTCGGACCGTCAACATGGATTGCTAGACGCTCTTTCAGTGGTTTTCCCCAATGCACATCATGCTTATTGCTTGAATCATTTGAAGAGAAATTTGATTGACAAATTGGTGGGACTTCGTACTAACTATAAGCTGTGTTTGATGAAAATATTAGTTAAATGTGCTTATGCGCCAACGGTTGCTTCTTTCCAACATTATATGGAGAAATTGAGGCGTATTGCTGGGAATGGTAGAGTTGATAGTATGTTGGATGGTTTGCAAAATGATAAGTGGGCCAATGCATTTTTTAGAGGGAAACGATATGGTGAGATGTCATCTAATGCTGCTGAGTCTTACAATAATTGGATTGGTGGGGCCCGTGAGTTGCCTATTACTTGTATGGTTGATATGATTAGGGTTCAAATCATGACTCAATTGTCGGATAGAAGAGCTGAATCTAGAAGATGGACTACGAAATTGTGTCCAGTTATGGAAAAGAAGTTGGTGGACTCTTTGGAGCTAGCTAAGTCTTGGGATGTGATTGTTGCTAGTGATACTGTGCTTGGGGTTCATTCTTCTATTTCTTTTTATGTTGATATTGGTAGACAGACTTGTTCTTGCCATGAATGGCAATTGAATGGTTTTCCTTGTTGTCATGCTGTGCATGCTTTGCGTAGTAGTGGTAGAGATGTGTATGGTTTCATTGATCCTTTTTTTCATGTAGATTGTTTTAGAGAGTCATACAAGGAATCTGTTTATCCAGTGCCTTCAAGTGAGAGATTTGACTTTGATGGTGCCAGTAGTTCGGTTATCAAACCTCCTATAACGAAGAAGCAGCCCGGGCGGAACAAGAAGAAGAGGATACCTTCTAGGGGTGAGAATGTGAAGCAAATCAAGTGTGGGAGGTGCTTGAAATATGGGAATCACAATAAGAAGACGTGTAAGGCTGCTATTTGAGGCCACAATCTATTCTTTTGGATTTGTATTTGAATTTGAGGAATTATGATAATAAAAAATGTGATACTTGGTATTATGGAAGTAATGAATAAAGTTGGTTGAATTGTTTTTTGTTTGTTGATGTGTTTTTTACTTATTGAAGTTGTTTTATAACAGTCTGGTTTTGTTTTTTATTTTTATGGAATGCAGAGAAGGTTGTTGAAAATTTCTTATTGAAATAGTATAATATGGAAATGCAGTTCATATTTCATAGCGAGAAAACTGTATAATTTTGCAGTTTTAAGAATTATTAGAAACAACCTGATGAAACCGCATAATTTTGCAGTTTTAAAAATTATTAGAAACAAGCTGATGAAACTGCAAAATTTTGCAGTTTGAAGAAATATTAGAAACAACCTTTACTGTATGAAAATATATGCAACCACAAACAAGTAGACAAACAATCAGAAGAAGAACCACAATAATAATAAGAAGAAGAAGAGCAACAACAACATCAATCATTTTCACCATAACCATAATAACCAGAAAAAGATCATTCCCAAAAGTATATAAAGTACTTGTCACATGTTAAAAAAGAAAAATAAAAAAAAAATAAAAAAAAGGTTCAAAGATATGTTCCCTTGAATATTTCTATTGTCAAGAAGTTTGTTCATTGTTTCTATGGTTTGGTATGTTTTGTCAACATTTGGTAGTGCTCGAGTTTCCAGGATCGGTTCTCATCATTGAGGAATTGATTGATGATTTGTGCTCGAAATTTGACCCACTCAGTTGGACGAAGTTTTTTCTGCACAGGTTACCAGTTGAGATATTGGTTGATAACATTGCAGACGGCAATTGCACAATCATTCCTGCAGTGTTTGAGATGAAGTTAATTAGTTAGGTGAAACTGCAAAATTTAGCATATTGGAAGATTAGTTTATGGATTTTGTATCTTACGAGTGTGGGGTTTGTTGTGGGCATTCCTCAATTGATGCAATTTCTGTCTCGCACTCTTGAGATGAAAACATGTTTCCCTGTTTGCTGAGTAATGCTTTATTCCATCTCAGTTGATGTTGTTGCTACAAAATAGTTAGTGGGTGTTTTTGTTAGATATAGTGATGAGTTGAGATGCTTGTAAAGGAATGGAGCTCAGTATGAAATTTTATTTTAACTTACAATTTGCTTTGCAATTTCAAAGTGCTTGTTGTGGCAATCTTTTGCTGGTCTCAAAGAGTCATAGTGTCTCCATATTCCATCAGCATTGTCAAAGACCACAATTGTCCAATGGTTGTCGTGGTTGATTGGGAAATGGATATATCTGTTTTTCATTGCTTCTGGAAAATGGCTGTCCATCAGTTTTTCTCTCAGTGCTTGATCTTGGTTTTGTAGTGGAGTCTGTAAGTTATATATATGTTTGAAATATGTTATAAAACTATGTAGTAATACATGTTGAGAAAGTAGAAAATTTTGCAGTTGTAAGGTATGTTAAGTTTTGCTTACATTGATGAGTGTTGAGAAAACGTAAGATCTTCCTGTGTATGGATTGCTTGCAAAGACTAGATCGTTTTTCTCAAATTCTTCAATGGTTGGTTGGAGTGCCAATTGCTTTTCTGAGAAGGCATCAATGACCTGAAACATGTTATATATGAGAATGTGTTAGGTTTGTGGAATAGGTTATTGAATATGTACAGAAACTGTAAAATTGTGCAGTTGGAGACCTACATTCCCATATAAGGGTTCCCTGTTGGTCAATCTACATATATCTGAAAAGTATACGCAGTTTTCATCTTCGCTGCCAGACCAGACACAAGCACTTGATTGTGTGTTGTTGATGAGTTGAATTTGGTCTTGGTCTTTTTTGGATAGGCTATGCCAAACCTTGTTTGTTTTGCGGCATGAAATGGCGAGTGGCTTGTTTGGGATTGATTCTTCCTGGAAATCATCATCACTTTCCAATACCTGAAGTTTTGTCTTATTTTGATTGGCATGCTCTTTTGGGTTTGTTTCAGCAGCAACTGCTTTCTCTTGGCCAATATGTTCTTGCATCTTTTCTTTCTGCTGTTGTTTTGCTTCATGAGCACCCTCTTTTTTGTTGTCATTCTTCTTCTCTTTTTCGTCATCGGTACCCTGTGTTGGTTTGGGTACATCAGCAGCAGTTTGTGTCTTGTTTCTTGCATCTTCTTTGGGTTTGGTCATTGGTTGGTATTCAAAATCTGGGTCATGTGCTTGTTTTCTTGATTTTTGTTTGATTCTCTTGACCATGGATCTTTGTTGGGGACTGCCAGTTTTTTTGGTGGACATTTCCTTCAATTGATCTTCTTTTTTACGCAATTCAGCCATGAATTTTTGTTCCATTTCTTGCATTTGTGCTCTCAAGGCTGATATGAGCTTGTCCTTGTCATCCTCTTTGGTTGGTGTTTGTGGTTGGTCATGACCTATAAAAATGTTGGATTGTGTTTTGGTTAGTTTAATGAAATTTTGCAGTATGCTTTAGTATTAGACAATAGTTTACCTTGTGCATGAAATATGTCAGATTTCTCTTGCAGTTCTTCTTGTTGGTTTGTCAGTTCTTGTTCATTGACTTCTTCGTGTTGGTTTGTTTGTTGTTCTTCTTGTTCTTGTTGTTGGTCTTCTTCTTCATCAAGGTCTTCTTCTTCTTCTTCTTCTTCTTCAGTTTCAGTTTCTTCTTCTTCTTCAGTTTCTTCTTCATCAGTTTTTTCTTCATCAGTCACTTGATTGTTTTCATCATCACTCTTTTCTTCTTGTTCATCACTTTCTGGTTCTTCTTGTGGTTTTTGCTTTTTTTTTTTTTGTTGTTGTTGTTCTTCTTGTTCTAATTGTGATTGTGATTCTGAATGATGTTCTTCTTCGAGAAAGTCATCCTCATCACTGTCTAGAAGTGTTCTTTTTTTTGTTGCTTTTGTTTTCTTTTTTTGCTTATTGTCCTTTTTGTGGTCTTGTTTCTTTGCTGAAGAGTCTGTTGATGTGCTTTGATTGATATGCAATAACTGTATTTCTTGTTCAGTTGGGGTTAAAGCACTTTGGTCAACCTGCATTGGAACAATGTGGCATATATCAATAATACTGTAAATTTGGTCAGTTTCATAAGATGAGTTGTACTGTGAGTAATGTGGGTTAAGTGTCGAAATATGTTTTTTGAAACTGAAAAATGTTACAGTTTCATAACATGAGTGATGTTAAAGAAGTGTGTGCTTTGAAACTGAAAATTTTCACAGTTTCATAATATGATTTGTACTACAATGAATATGAAAGGAGTGTTGAATAGATTTGTGCTAGGATAGTATAGAAGAGTTTGAATACCTTTTCAAAGTGAGCAAGGCTGATGTGTTTCCACTTGGAGTACATTTTGCCAAGGTTCCATTTCATAAACCTTGGGAAGCCTTCTTTGTTGGATGGTCGGAGGAGTTTACTGTGCTCACAGTACCAGTACTGTAAAAAAAAAAAAAAAAAGTTGAAATATGTTAGATAGTTAGAAATAGGTGGATGTCTGATATTTTTGTGGGAAGTAGTTGAGTAATGTGTTTACCAAGAGTAACATGACGCATCCAGTGACATGCCTTGGGTTGTTGTTTGCATTTGCCATTGAATTCATCAGTGTGTCTTTTATTGCCTCAACCCAATTGTACTTCTTGATGTTGTTGAGATTGTCAACATAGTTGAGGAAACTCCAACTGAGTGTATGGCCTGTTGTGGGCATGAGAAGTTTCAAGCACAAGTAAAGGGTGATTACCCTTGCAAGATCTTGACAATCATTGGTTGATTTTCCTTTTTTTGTTTGTTGAAACATTTTGGTCAAAGACTTGCCATCCAATCTCTTGACTGATTTGCATCTTCGTTTGTAAAATGGAAGCTCAAAATCCTTTGGTCTTGCATAGGATTTGGTGGTGATGCTGTCTTCTCCACAGTCGATACCAAAAATGAGCTTGACATCACTGCTTCTGAGTTTCATTTCCTTTTTGCCAAGTACAAATGATCTTTTTCTTTTGTTGTAGAGTGTTGTCATTTCTGCTACAATGGAATTGTAGCATCTGCACCAAGAGGCCTTCAGTTGTGTTGAGGAGAGAGCATTTATAAAGGGCCAAAATGGGGTTTTTTGCAGCTCTGTCTGTTGGGCTTTTGTGAATTTGACCCCCTTCAACAGTTTGATTACCGTTCCGATGTTGGAACGATAATTAAATTGTTGGACTCTTTTTGCAGGGACTGCTGCTTTTTTTTCTTTTGATGCCTTGGTTTTTGTTTTGGGAGTTGATTGGCTTTCTTGGAGCTTTCTTTTTTTGGTTGGAGGAGCTTCTTGGTTTTTTGTTGGCTTTCTTTTGTTTGTTTTTGTTGTGGTTGGAGGTGTGGTTGGTGTTTGTTGGGTGGGTGGGGTTTGTGGTGTAGTTCTTGGGCTTTTTCTTGTAGGTGGTGTGGTTGTTTTGTGGGTTTTTTGGTGGGGTCTGTTGGGTTTGGTTGTTTTTGGGTGTGGTGGTTTGGTTTTTTGTGGATGGGGAGATGGTGGTGGAATTTTAGTGGATACAGGAGATGGACTTTCAAAAGGGGAGATGGTTAAATCCCTGATTGGATTTGTGGGTATACGGGTTTGTTTCTTCCAATATCTTCCAACAGCTATTTCTGAAAAAATGAAAGTGACAGCAGGGTATGAGTAATATAGTGACAAAACTGTATAATTTTGAAGTTTTATATGCAGTTTAATATGAAGTTATATGTATTTTGTTGGTAACAGTTACGAAACTGTATAATTTGACAGTTTGATTTGCACTTTATAATAAGTTAGCTATTTGTTTTGAGTAGTGGTTAAACTGTGTAATTTTGCAGTTTCATTTGCAGTTTGAATAAATTTAGATATGTTACTTGTATAGTGATGAAATGAAACACTATGATGTTGCAGTTTTTATAAGGAAACAGTATGAACAATAGGAACAGCCCATTGTATTTTGTAAAAAGCAACAATAACAACAAGAAGATTAAAAATTCAAAAATAAGAATAAGAGAAGCTAATATTGAACAACAAGAATAAGAATAAGGTGTTGAATGTGTAAAAACAGGGATTTATGTGTAAAAACAGTGTTTAGAATGTTGAAAAACAGGGGACTATATATATATATATATATATTAAAAGAGGGTTTATACATTTGGAAGTATGTAAAATGTGTATATAAGAAATATGAAAGAATGATGTACAAATGTGAATGAAAAATAATGAATAGGTGAAGAGAGATGTTACTTTTTTTCCCCATTTTTGTGAATCGGAAGTCAGGAACTATGAAATCTCTTCAGAGTGGTGATGGTTCTTCGTGTTGTTGAGAGTCGCCGATTGGAGAATATGAACGGCTTGGTGTTGTGTTGAAGATGAACGGTTTGGTTTTGTGGTTAGGGTAGGGTTTCAGAGAGAATGGAGTCGAACGGAGGAGAGATGGAGGATTGAGAAGTCGATTTCGAGCGGCGGAGATGTAACAGTGTACTGATCAGACTGAGATGATTGTGGGTGATGAAGATGAACGGTTACGTTTTCTGGTTAGGGTTAGGGTTTCAGAGGGAATGGAGTTGAACGGAAGAGAGATGGAGGACTGAGGAGTCGATTTCGAGCGGCGGAGACGTGACAGTGTAGTGATCGGACTGAGATGATGGGGACGTGGGAGATGGTTGCGCGCGTGTAAATTGGATGATATATTGTGGGTATTTTCGTCTTATTGTTAATTTGAGGACTTAATGGAGTATTAAATTTGTTTTGGGTCTAAATGGGGTATGATATGTTGGGCTTGGACCTTTGGGTCAGTCGCCCAAGATTGTACCATTCACATCTAAGATTGGGCCTTATAAAACATCTGGCCCAGTCACAAAAAGTGCAGCAAACACAAAAAAAAAAAAAAATTAAAAAAAATTAAAAAAAACAACTGCAACAAAGGAAAAGAAAGAAAATTTTCAAGGAGCAGGGTCTTTAACAATAGCAGGATCGGGAGTAGCAGCAGGCACAGCCTTTGCAGCGTCATCTTGAAGTAGAAGGATTAGGATCTTCAACAGATAGAAGAGTATGAGAAACATGGAGGGAGGTTTCTTTCAAAGATTCAGAACCTCCAGAACCAGCGATCTACTCTGAGGAAGCTGTTGTTTCAGTATCAACATCTACAATTAGATCTTCTTTAGAGGGACCTTCTTTATCTTCTGCAACCTCATCTCCTACTACCTCTTTGGCAGCAGGAACATACTTGGGCCAAGGAAGGAGTGGTTCGGAGTACATGTGGGAGTCATGGGTTATCCTAGCTTTCTCTAGAGCAGCCTTGTACCTATTCATGAACAGATCATCTTGAAGCTTATAAATCCGCTCTAGCTATTTGATTTTGGTGTCTAGAGCATATTTATTCAGAGTTCATGCTCTCTCCTTCCTCACTTCTTCATTTGTAGTAAAAGTAGAGGCCAAACTCTCTTGTGCCTCATCAAGTTCTCCGTAAAGAGTTTGAATCACGTTGTCAGCAACGTCTTTCTCTATCTAAAGCTTCTTGGCCAACTTAATAGTATGGTTCAATTTTTTCTCCAACTCTCCACAAGAGCTTATGGTCTTAACTGCATTCTTGGTCTCAACGTGGGTATCGATCCTTGCGTTCTCAATCCTGGCTGTGCTCTCATGGTAGACTTGAAATGCCTGAAAACAAAATATTAAGTTAAACAATCGAAACAAAAAAATAAAGAGAAAAATGCAAGTAAGGGAAATGTCAAAAGTTACCCTGATGGCACTAGAAAAACCAACCAGATGTAGCATTCCATCATCTAGCTTTTTGAAGGGAGCCATGTCCCTGGGTAGAAGGAACCCTTTGTCGATTTGAAAACCCAATCCTAGGGTTTTCAATAGGCTATCATTGGTTGATACGTAGGTGCCACGGTTGGGCAAAAACATTTAGGGCTTGAAGCAGCCTGTAGGTATATCTGTAGAAGCAACTTGTGAGGATCCTTTAGCTTTTTGACGCTTGGGTGCAAGAATTTGTGGAGGAGAGTTCACTCATGGTAGAAAGTTTTTTGGATTTCACGGATTTAGGGGACTTAAACTTCACAGCAGCAGCAGTTAGACCAGATTAAGAGAAAACTCCACTCCATTTTTATTTCTTTATGGATTAGAGCTTAGTTGACTTCCGCAACCTCTTATTCTTTCTAGAATAAGAGGGCTGGAGCGACGGGCCAAAAAAACAGCCGTTAGATCCTCCACTTTAACTTCAAGTATCTCCATTGTTAAATCAGTGATTGGTTTAGACTTCTTCTCGATTGAAGCAACACTAGTTGAACTTCCCTGTTGATCAGAGGACTCTTCAGGGATTTTTCCCTTGTTAGGCAGATGGGGTTCAGAAGATATGTACCTAAAAAGCTTGGGTGCAGATTTTTAACTTTTGGAAGGGCATAGATCTTCTTCAAGTTGTCAAGAAGCATTTGACGTTGGAACCTAAAAGAAAAGGGAAGATCAAATTAAATAAGTCCAGATTAGAGAAAAAGAAAAGATAGGAGGGGAAAGCTAGACCAGAACCTGCACATCCAAATTTCCTTGAGGCTGGACAGACTTTTAGGGAATCATCATCAAATTCCCAATTTTCAAAAATGGTAACAATATCCTCCTCTGGGTTTTTATTAGTTTTGGGGAGGATGGTGACGAGCTTTTTAGACATTTTCTTGGGCCTAATATAATATTTGAGGTCTTTGACCTCAGCCTTGGCATCGTAGGCAGTAAGAACATAAACAGATAGGATTTTCATCTGTCCTAGTTGAATGCCTTGAGTCCTCTTTAACTCAAAAAGGCCATTGATGGTGCGATATATGTTGACGGAAAGTTGGATTGGAGTAAGGGACCAAGAACTCATATATTCTTGCAGAAGGGGGTTTAGAGGGAATCTCATCCCTCCTTCAACAATGGAATCAAGGGGGAGGCAAGTATAATCAAGACCTCTCTCAAGATCATGAGTGGGCAGTCTCAAGCGGATATGGACATCCTTAGGGGTTCCAAACTGTGAGCGAAAAGGAGAAAGGGCTTCAGGGGACTCAAGGAGTTGGCGATATTTGCCCATGGGTTCAGAAGAAAAAAGAAGCCAAGGAAAATAAGAGGAGAAGAAGGGACTTATAGGCACTGAAAGTGCAGATGTGAGTTCATCGGAGCAGTGAAAGAAAAGCTTGCTTTTCGTGCTCCTTTCGGATATGATTAGCCTTACAGTTCAGACTTTCGTGGTTTTGAATCTGATTTCACAAGTGCAATGTGAAATAGGTAAACACATATGAGTCCAAATCCGGCAAATCTTTTGGAAAATCGATGTTTGAATCAAATGCCAAAAATAGACTGTTTTGCCAAATTTCAAAGTCGTCACCTAAATATTTTTGAAAAATTTAGGAAACCCGTGACTTGTGCCAAAGGCCACGTGTCCGTTATCACCAAAGTGTCTTGGCTCGGGAACTCAGGTATGAGAGGGGAAGGTCGTGAATTGAGCAACCCACTCACCTGATCAAAGATTGGCCTCTACTAATCATGATGTGATTCTTATTTACATTATATGCTCTTGTTCCGGTTATTAGCTATTTTTAATATGTGAGGGCAAACAAGTATAGACTAATTTGCAAAAGCTGAAACACTTTGATTTCATGTTTGTTTGAAAATTGTTTTAAATATGCGTCACTTGAAAAAGGTGAGTTTATATGTACATTAATCAATTCATCCCAATTTTAGCAATTAGCCTTTATCCACCAGCATTTAAACAGGTATATCACTTAAGCATTTAGCCTTAAGAAAAATATGCGCTCAATAGGGCAACAATCACATACATGCGATATGCTAAAATGAAAAGTGCTCACCTAGTACTCCAAAACAAGCCAAACAAAACAAAATAATTAGAAAGCATGCATGCTCCTAAGCAATGCAACGTGACTAATGCAACGCATGCAATCATGCAATTAATAGGCGCGACTACTAGCATGGCATGTGAGTCAATTCAAGGCATGCGATAAAACACGTATTTGAGTAAAAAATTTGAAATTGACGTTGGTTAGTATGATGAGCCGAACCTTAATGCATGTGAGACGAGTGTATGCAAACATGGGAAATGCTAAGGAAACATAATGCTCTATGCTACCATTATAAGCGGATAAATAAAAGCGAGAAAGAAATAGGTTTGGAAGACATAGACAATTATTACATTTTTGCCCTCGTGCAAGAGGGTCCGATTGAGCGCCTAAGTGTCCAGATTAAACTGACTATTACAAATCCGAATGGGTAATTAATTAGCTAAACTAACTACTTATTACAAGTTTGGAATACATAATAAATGAATAGCTAACTATCTAATTGATTACAACGAAGGCATTACGCTAATAATTATTACAACAATGAAATTGCATCAAGAATATTTAATTACAACAATAATATTAATACAAGCAACGGTAAGAATGCATAACGATCGCATGCGCAGTGTTCAGAAACTGCTCTATCTATCCTGACTGCTCTGTTTGACCCTCAGTTACTGCCCCATGTTTCTGCCAAAATTTACTATTTACCAAACATTGGAGGCCGGATGGCCCCAAATAATACCCAGCCGGGTCCAAAAACAGCCGGCCGCGCCCTAATTTTATGCCAAAAAATATTTTTATGCTATGAGGTGAGAACAGTGCAGACAGAGCCTTTCTAGGCCTTGTTTGTCCCTTCTACACTTCTCTATCATGGGAAAACTCAAGAGAAGAGCGAATCTGAGTACGAAACCATCAATAGGCACAAGTTGATGGCTTGATGATTTCGTACAAAATTTGGACAAAGCAATTAGTAAATGCAATGAAGACGACCACCCCTCTCTCTTATAATGGAGGCTCAAAGAGGAAGGTAGACAAGCCTCAAGTTTCATCAAAATATCATGGATTGATAAGTGACAATTCTCAAAGCGATAAACTCGGCATAACGTTTGGCCGAATCCAACCAATTCTAAACACGTTCTTTATGTTGGTTTCATTGATTTTAAGCTAATTTTATTAGTCCTTTCCATTTTTTTAATCAATTTGTCCAAAATGATAGTTAAGTCCACTAAGTGCGAAGAAATGTCAAATGAGAAGTGATTCTTAGCATGAAAGAGAGGCTATGCCTTGACGATGAACCTTCGTAGAGATTAAGCCATTGAGCATAGGTCGCTTTCTCATGCCTTGAATAACAATCAATCGTTTAAAATAACTCTCAAGTGAAAGAAAAGAAGAAAGGAGGGAGGGCGCAGAAATGGTTATGAGAAGTTGATTATTAGAAATGAGACTCTTGATATGAAAACTAAGGAAAGAAAAGCTATCAACTCGAATGACTCGGTGTCTAAGGCCTAAACAACCGAAGCCATGAGGACGTACAACACAACGAGCAAAGCATTCAAAGCATAAACTAATTAAATGAATTACAACAACCCTAAACAACCCCTAATATGGAAAAACAGTGGCTAAAAAATTATGTTAAAGAGCACAAAAAAGATAGGAAATAACAAAGAGATACCAAACTAGTGAGCAAGAACAAGGAGAGGTGGCCAACCCCTCCACCTTTGAGACTTCTAAATCATGTTTTTAAGCCCTTTTAAACTCTAATCAGTTTGAAAGTCAAAGAAAAGAGTGTAAAAACAAAGGGTATGAGCTATGGAAATTAGGCATAAGAAGGGTGTTAAGCCCCTATATCTTTGGTAACTATTCAACCCCAAGTTCCAACACTTGAAATGGATTCAAAACAACACAAAGACACAAGAAATTGATAGAAAGAGACAAAAATGAAAGAAAGAGAAAAAGGTGGTAAGCTTATACCTCTTGAAGAGGACAAGTTCTTGTTGTAAACCACACTCAATCCAAGGGCACTCTCAAGTTGGAATTGTTATTCTCAAGCCTTAACAAAGACTCTAAGGCCTTTCTCTAAGGTTGTATATGGTGTATGGATATAGTGTAAGGATGATAATCTTGCTCAAAGATAACTTGCAAAGGAAGAAGGAGCTCTCAAAGGTGATTTGGCTACTTTTAAATTTTTTCTAACCCTCAACACAATTTGAGCAAAATAGGTCGAAAATATCTTCAAAAATAGACAGATGGTTGATTTCCGCCCAGAACAGTGTTTCTCGCCAAAGAGGCACAGCCGACCTCAAATGGCTACGGCCGGCCCCCAATGAGGCACGACCAGTAGGCTCAGTATAGGTTGGCACAATGCTTAGAAATGGACTTCTGGGGTAAGAACAGTGTAAATATGAAAGGTTTGGGATTATTTTAGAGCTTGAACTTAGATTCCTTCGTTGAGAATTCAAATCACACACAATGCAACTTTCATCATCGAGTTCTCAGAACAAAGAGCGGTCAAAAATAGGGTGTCTACAATAATATTCCCTTAACTTCTCATTTTCTCTCTCGCTTTGTATTTCTGATTGAAATAGTGATGAGTTGCTACAGATTTGGAAGTAAATAGGAAAGATTTATACTTATCGAATCAATGGGATCTGATGCGTGCATCGTTTCATTTGACACAAGTGTTAGTTTAGGTCCAACAACTTGAAAATAGGTGTCTAGGTCAGATACGGTACATTAGAGAAAAGGACAGCAATCCAGAAGCGTTGATTCAAGAGAATCATTGTGCAAATTCAGAATCCTGATAAAAGAGAACCAAAAGTTTGGTGGTCCGCTCCCAAATAAATAAAACTCCAACTTCTTCTAAGGTCAGAAATTGAAAAAGTTAAGAGTTGGGGGGCAATTATGGGAGGGAAAATTAAAAAATAAAGTAGGACCAGAAATTTGGATCCAGGAATTAGAGGTGCAGATGATCAGGACCAGGGCATACACGATGCGCACCCACAAGGGTTAGGCTCGGTCAAATGCGTGTTCCTAAAATAATGGCCCAATTTACTCTTAGATAAACACGCCAGTCTCGTGCACAATCCTTAGAGAAAAGAGGTTGATATGAGGGGTGAGAGGAGGCCTAACCATCCACAACAACTAGTGGGAGCAGAGTATAAATAAAGAAGGTAACAAAGGCTAAGGTACACACAATTCAATACACTTTCTGAACTTATACACTCATATTTTGTTCCTTTGTTTACTATTTGGCTAACTTAGGCATTGAAGAGTCCTCAGGCTACTCCCCAGCCACTCTTTTGTCTTTTTGTGAGTGTATTTTCAGGTCTTAAGTAATTTTACTTTCACCGAAGCACCGCCACAACCAAGTGGTTCAATTTTACCCCAACAACACCCTATCAAAGAATTCGAAATTTTCATTTTATCTCCTTATACACTTTATAATTCCAAATACATTATCTTATTATAATTAACCTTTCATCATGTCTTTAAGTCTTCATACCTTTCCAAATCCTAACTCACAAACCCATTTCTAATTGCCATAGCCATTGTTTCCTACCATTCTAGCCAACACTTCTCAACTCTTCCTTATCTTTCCTAACAAGTGACTACCAACCTTGACGACCACTACATCATAGCCATCCGGCCACCACTTCACAAATTTCCATATCCAAGTGACAACCACCTTGTAGCTACAGGAAAATATTTTTAGAAAATTAATTTAATGAAAAAAATAATAAAATAAAACACAAGAAATTTCTTACACAAATTTTACAAAAGATAGAATAGTTTGTGATTGAGACAAGTATTTGAACATTGTGTCTTTAAGACAGAAATTTGGCATCACCTTTGGTGCTTGCGATTAATGATCATCTTGCCTCCAGGATACAACGATCACCGCACACATAAATTGCACAACTTTTTTGTTGTGTTTGGGACGAGGGCTTGGATGCTAAAATAGCCAATAAAGACAAAATAGGCTAAAATAGTTAATAAGACAAAATGTCACATCCAAACCATAATCATTTCACTTTTTTCTCTCACAACCATCAAATCAACTATAAAAAAAGTCAACTATCTTTCCAAACACAACTTTTTTAGCTAGACTAAATAGCCAAAAAGCCAACTAAAATAGCCAAGTTCCCAAACAGGGCCTCTGTGTGTACAGTGAATCAATTTGTGCTATTACGGGATGCCTTTCAGGGTTACCAAGCGTGTCCAACAGTTTGAACTCCCGATCTCCTGATCTAATTCCACAAGTGCAATATGAAATGTAAATGAGAGTCTAAATCCGACAATTTGTATAGAACATCCATTTTATTGCAAAATCTTTGCCCGAAAATAGACTACATCACCAGATCGTAGAATTGTCACCTAATCTTTTGGGAAAACTAGGAAGCTTGTGACTCGTGCCAAAGGCCATTGTCTGTCATAACCAAAGTGTCTCGGCTCGGGAACTTAGGTATGAAGGGGGAAGGTCATGAATTGAGCACCCCCATTCACCTGATCAAAAGATCGGCCTCTATTTGTAGTTGTTGGAATGTGTGAGATATCCGATTGACTCTCTATGTTAGGAAGTCGGGGATGTGATATTACATAATGGTATTGATAGGTGAGATTGTGTTTGTAGTAAGATGATGTACCCTTGGGTGTAGCAATAGTGTGGATTTTCTGTCGAAAGTAAAAGAAGTTGATAAACTCCTTTAAGTTAAATTAAAGAATTGTTAAGATAAGAATGGTTTTCTTGTAGTTATAAAAGAATGATTCTTTTGAGAAAAGATATATACTTATGTATATATATATATATATATATATATTTTAGTTATGAAAAGTCACATTATATATATTTTTATAATGTGGAGCATTCATAATCATAGTTATCCATGTGTTGTTATTGTTTAGGGTCATTAGGATCTCTACTGGATTATATATACATCCCACGTTGTTAATAATTTTTCAAGTATGAAGTTGAAAACTTGTTCAAAACTGTAGCGTCTTTTAATTGTTGGCCAAGAGGCTTGATATTTGTAAGTGGAGAGCCATTGATGTAAAAAGGTGTACACCCTTTCTTTTTATGTATTAATTTAAGCCTATGAGTTTTTTCATTTAACTGTAATTCATTTTGCATCGCATATATGAACGAGAGGGAACTTTTATTATTTATTGATCTTAATGATTATAGTTTCTACATCATTCTTAATGGAATTGGATAATAATAATAAATATGGTAATGTTATTCAAGTAATAAGAATCAGGGAGTTATAATATCTAAGAAAATATCACATATTCATATCAAAATATAGATATACATGGTTAAAGGTATTACTACCTCAAAGTAGTGAGACAAAGGTTGAAGACCCAAACTTCAACGACGACAAAAACACAATCCAATTGGGATCTTTTTCGCCGAAGTAGGGTGTGTGATATTTTCGAACTCTTGAGGGAGAGTTTTACTTTCATTTAGACTTCCGAGGGAGAACCCTTGCTCTCATTAGTGCGGATTTTGAGGGCCCCAAGGTCATGGATTTTACACAAAAATTCATTTGCTTGAAATAGTAAAGCTGACAAACAAGATAAACAATATTGAGTTCAGATTATGATTCAAGCGTTACTGAAATAGAGGTGACATCAATAATAGTCAACATATGTTACAACAATTCTATTCCTCCAAGTTAATGAAAATGCAACAATAACAATCAGGGTTTTGTCTCTTCATGTCGATTCCTCTCAAGCCAATATAAAGCTACAATCAAATCAAGCTCATCAATGGAGTTTCATATTTCAAGCATGGGTTCAGAGTATATCTTCTCAAATAAATCAGAATGCTACAGGACAAAGATTCAACAAGGAACACTAGTTATTTCAGGACAAAAAATTACAGGACTCAAGATCCAAATAAAATTTCCACCAAAGTTCACAAATTCAGAGTTCATCAGAGTATGAGCTCCATTAGAAAAACAGAAATGCAAGAAGAAAAATAAAGAGGGCATTGAGCAAAGATTCACCCAGATCTTGAAATCCAAAAATCAATAGTGTAAGGGTTTTTTTTTACAAATCTGAAACAGTGAAGGGAATGAAATTAGTTGAGTGAAAATCAAAGCCCATATGTATATATTGTGTGAGTGAATTTTCGATCACACTGCCAACTCAGTATTCAACTGGAGAGCACTGGCAGAATAGATGACACCTGACTAACCTGCAACAGAAAGAGAAGATTCCGGCGGTGGTTCGTCCACCCGGGGGCACTCCGACGATTAAGTCAGTATATCTCTCAAAGATAACCAATAGTGCTAAACCCACTGTTCAGAATATAAATTGTGTACCTTAGACCCATCGGGGGTACCTCTCTTTTATAGTTAACTCAATCCTTGTCCCACTAGAAGCCTAGCTTCAATGGACTCTTGCTCAGTGCTTATCCTGACTCTCTAAGAGATAAAGATAAACTCCCTAAGAGTGTTATCCTTATCCATGCTAAAGTCCTTCCTTGTTCTAGGACTCTCGTCCCTTATCCGCTTATCTCAGATTCTGATATCTTCAGAGATAACCTCGGCCTTGCCGAGATCAACTCGGCGTCATGACTTGGACACGTGGCACCTCAGCTGACACGTCGGGCGTCACCTTGGCCACGTGTTGGGACTCAGAAAATATTTTCCCACAACTGCCCCCTAGGTTCTATTATCTCGGCATTCTGAGGTGATGTAACCTATATCGGTACTTCCTGCCAGTACATCGGCTTATGCCGAGCTTATCACTATAGGCTGACATGTCTTCTTAAAGATCAAGATTTCCAAGAACTTCTTCACGCGCATGAGCTATCATGCATAACAACTCAACTGTTTTTAGCCACGCGTTTTTTTCTTACTAGATCGTACCTGATACGCGTCTGTAAATCGAATCATTCTCACTTGCGCCGTCTGACGCATACGTTCTTTTAGGCATATTAATGACTTCTTTGCCGCCGTTTCCGTGTTTTAACAAAAATCATTCCCCCCTCTTCCATCTTTTCACTTTTTCCTATCGTTTCTGAAGCTTTCTCTCTCTAGCTTTTCTTTCAAACCCTCCATTGTTCGAGCTTCTAAAGTTCGGCCACCGTTGCTGTTCATCTCTTCCAGCGCGGTTTTCACCGATCTTCCGCCTTCGCAACCGTCGTCAGACTTCGACAATCCCCATTCTGGCTTCCCTCTTTCTGGTAAGCCACTATTTCGCCTGGTTTCAGTTTCTTGTTATCTTACTGAATGTTACTGTTTTACTTGCTGTCTTTGCAATCTTGTTCATATTTTTGATTTTTCATCTTGCATCTTGTATTCCACCATATATTTGAACATGTCTGTTTCATGATTCTGTTTTCACCCAAATCATCTTCTTGAATATACACTGTTCAAACTCTTGTTGATTTTTGCCACTGTTCTTGGCCTGATACACCTGTGCAAACTTTTTGTCTTGATTTGATGGTTTCATCACCATTCTTGATTTTGAAACGCATCTCTATTTTTTTGTTTTTCCAGATCCGTGCATTCAATCTTCGTTTCCTTAGATCTAAGTTTTGGGATTTGCTTATAGAATCCACGAATCCTTTAGAAAAAACTAAAACGATTCCCACACATTCTGTGTATCTTCCAGCTTTAGCCGAGGTCCATAAAACCTTTTAGAAACACCCCTTTTGAAATCTAACCCCTTCAGTTTAAGCCGATATCATGGGTATGTGGAAACATAGGGTAGATACCCCGAGTAAATTAGATCACTTTAGGCGTGAGTTTGAAATCCCTGCCGATGTCCATCTGAGGTTGGCTGGGGATGACGACTCTATCATGTCCGATGTAAACCTCATGCCTTTTCCTGTAGTAGCGTTTATTGAGTGTGGACTTAGGTTTCCACTTGACCATTTTTTCCGTGAAATCCTTCATTTCTATAGGTTGAACCCAATGCAACTTGCAATCAATTCGTACCTAGTTATAAATGGTACCATAGCCTTAGCCAAACAAGAGAATGCTAGGATTACTCTTGCCGACTTCCAGTTCTGTTATACCATGTGTCGCCTGAAATCGGAAAAAGGCCATATCTATTACCTCAAGCCGAGGTCCACGGAGTACAAAATTGTTGTCGACCTCCATGACTCCAACAAGGGAGCGGGGGATGATTACTTCATCGTTTCGGGTAACTGGGAGTTTCAGCCAAACGATGACCTCCATCTTTATCCCCTAAGTCGAACAATTTTCGGGAAAGGAGCTGGTAAGGGCCACCCTTCACAAATTTTCTTGCTTTCTTGCATAAAATTTTCAACATTCTGCTCTAATGTCTACGTTTTTTTCTTTTTTACAGTTCTCTCTCAGCCACCAAAGGGTTTCCGTCAATCTTTCTTCCCCAGCAAAGACTTGAAGAAACTACTGAATTTGCCAATCCACAAGCAGAAGGCCTCTCTGCTTCTCAACTTCATCCCTACTTATAAGTCGGCTCTTCCCGACGTCCCAGAAAAGAAGAAGAAAAGCCTTTCTCCACCTTCTGCCACAACTCCACAAGGCACTTCCACATCTCGGACAGACCAATGATCAACCTCTAATCCTGCTGAGCAGCCGTCAACCTTGGCTCCATACCTGATCCCACCATCTCAGCGACAATGTCGGCGACGAACTGTTTTTGCTGCTGAAATGGACCGCCAAAAAGCTGTCGCAAAAGTCCTCTTAGCCAGCATCCCTTCTGATGTCGACGCTCAGCAAACCCAGCCTCCACCAAAGCAAAAAAGAATAAAAAAGGCTCAGCCAAAGGCAAAGGTGACGCAGGTTGATACTGAGGACACCTTGCCCATTTCTAAACTGGCTAAGAGCGAGAAGACTGCCTCTGTCCCCGAGAAGAGGTTTACTAAAACACACCCGTCCGAATCCACCAGATCAAAAAGGGCGAGGTCATCTTCTGCAACGACCTCGGGGTCTCAAAAGTATGATGCCCCCTGGGCCCCCAAAATCACTTTGGAAGATAAGCCAGTTATGGCTAGCGACAGTGCTGAAGATATTAACGTCGGCGTTGCCCTCAGTACCGTTCTTCTTCTTCCCGGTGATCTCGACAAGAACGCCGAGCCGAGCGAGTATGAAAACTATACACTGATGCTCCAACATTCTGTTCAGGTAAGTCTCTTTATTGGGAATTTTTCCTTTTTGTTTCTTTATTTACACACTTAGAATATTTTCTAATAACTTCTGTTTACTTTCAGGCCATCCAGCATGCTCATTCTTTCTCAGTATAATCTTTCCAGAACCGGGAGAAGCTGGCTAAGAAGAAGATGGAGGTCTCTAGTCTGCAAAAGACTAACAAAAATCTGCAATCGAAGATGAAGACTTTGGAAGATCAGGCCGAGGTCGCTATCAAAGCCAAGGACGATGCCGAAGAAAAGGTTGGTGCTGCTGAGGTGATAAACAAAGTCCTTCAAGCCTAGCTGAAAGAGGCCGAGGACAAGATGGCTGGGGCCCAAAGGGAGCTTCAAGATGCCCTGGCCACCAAAGAGGCCGAAGTCAAGGCTGCCGACAAGAAGGGCTACAACGAAGGGGTGGCCGACGTCACGGTGGACTATGAGAAGCAAGTGAAGCAGCCATGCAACAAGGGTTTCACCCTTGGTTGGATGTCTCTTCTAAAAAAGCTTAAAGTTGCCGAGGACTCGCCCCTCAGGAACGCCGATGCCATTCCTCTTCCATTCCCTCCAACTCCAACTCAATCTGATGACGATTCTGAATCTGAGGAGGAGACTTTGGTGAGGAAATCAAAAGACGTTGCTGGGGCCAAGTCTCTTTCTCAAAATGAGCAAGTCCTAGACTTGACTCAAGATGAGGAGGTTGAGGAAGTCCCCAAGGAAGCTACCCCTGAGCAGGCATCATTGGGCGTGCCTCTCACCGACAAGAGCCTTGATCAGACCCTTCAAGAGATTGATGCCGAGCTCGCGGCCGAGAAGGTGGCCGAGATGTCCTCGCAGCAGTCTTCCGAGATCCAGACCCAATCCGCTAATGATGCTGAGGAATCGTAGTTTTGACGTCTTTTTCCTTTGTTTTTTATACTTTGTACTTCTTTGTTTTTAAGACAATGTAAGCTCTTCATATGGCCGACGCGCCTTTTAATGAATACAATTTCCTTCTCTCTTGAATGCTTGTGTGTTTGTTTTCCCTTTATTGCTCTTGTATGACTTTCATACTTAGAATAATTTGCATATCTTTAATATATATTTCAATCTTTATGCAACCTCCTCGGGGTGACATACCTCGGTTATGATGATTTACTTCGGCAAGTATCCAAGTACCTTTTTTGGTGCGACCTCGGTTTTAACTTATAAATTTTTCTCAAATTTCAACAAGTGTTTAATATCATCTCGGTTTTAACTTTAACTTGTAAACTTTTTAAGTTTCAACAAGTGTTAAACATCATTTCTGTTTAACTTCAACTTGTAAACTTTTCTCAAGTTTCAACAAGTGTTAAACATCATCTCGGTTTAACTTCAACTTGTAAACTTTTCTCAAGTTTCAACAAGTGTTAAACATCATTTCAGTTTAACTTCAACTTGTAAACTTTTCTCAAGTTTCAACAAGTGTTAAACATCATTTCGGTTTAACTTCAATTTGTAAACTTTTCTCAAGTTTCAACAAGTGTTAAACATCATTTCGGTTTAACTTCAACTTGTAAACTTATCTCAAGTTTCAACAAGTGTTAAACATCATCTCGGTTTAACTTCAACTTGTAAACTTTTCTCAAGTTTCAATAAGTGTTAAACATCATTTTGGTTTAACTTCAACTTGTAAACTTTTATCAAGTTTCAACAAGTGTTAAACATCATTTCTTCTCTCTGCCCCCTAATGTGAACCAAAGTTCCACTTGGGGTCTCATTATGCATGTATTCCAAAAACAACGTTATGTATCTTTATCAGTCACAAATATGGAAGAATTCTGCTAAAATTTTATTCATTATGTCGGCAAATAATCAAAGAAAATCTAATGATAGAAAAACTTCAGATTACAAGTATTCCAGGGTCTTGGCAACTCTTTGCCCTCACTATCTTTAAGCCGATATGCCCCATTGCCCAATACCGAAGTGATTCTGTAGGG
Organism: Camellia sinensis; assembly: GCF_055761805.1. Classification (NCBI taxonomy): domain Eukaryota; kingdom Viridiplantae; phylum Streptophyta; class Magnoliopsida; order Ericales; family Theaceae; genus Camellia; species Camellia sinensis. The sequence continues at coordinate 95,266,874 of NC_138965.1, forward strand.
TCCTTTCCAGTTTGGGCCAAGCTTGCCCTCTCTGGGATCCTTTTTATTGCCGACGACTTTTCTCAAGACTAGGTCACCGACTTGGAACTCCCTTGGGTTGACTTTTTTATTATAAGCTCTGGCAAGCTGCTGCTGGTAGGCTGTGAGCTGAATTGCAGCTCTCTCCCTTCTTTCTTCTAGTAGATCCAGATCTCGGGCTAAGAGTACATCATTAGTCCCATTCTCTACTTCCTGGGTTTTGATCCCTGCGATGCCGACCTCCAGTGGAATGACAGCTTCTGTGCCATAAGCCATGGCAAAAGGGGATTCCCCTGTTGATCTTCTCGGCGTAGTCTGATATGTCCAGAGCACACTTGTTAGTTCATCCACCCACTTTCCTTTTGCTGCTTGCAGCCTCTTCTTTATCCCATCTAGGATAACTTCGTTGGATGCTTCTGCTTGTCCATTGCTTTGAGGAAAGCTTGGGGTTGAAAAGTAGTTCTTAATCTTGAATTTTGCATAGAAGCTTTTGATTAGCTTGCTGTCAAATTGTGTTCCATTGTCGGCAACTATTGCTCTTGGAATCCCAAATCTGGTAATGATATTTCTCCATATGAAGTTCTTCACGTCCACATCTCGGATCTTGGCCAGGGGCTCAGCTTCTATCCATTTGGTGAAGTAATCTGTTGCTACCAGTAAGTACTTTCTTTGTCTAGTTGCTTAGGGCAGTTGCCCAACGAGATCCATGCTCCATTGGGCAAACGGCCAAGGACTGGATACTGGGTTAAGGTTTACTGCTGGCTGGTGTATCAGTGGTGCAAACCTTTGGCATTTTTCACACTTCTTGACATAGGCTTCTGCGTCCTTTTGCATGTAGGGCCAACAATACCCCTGGGTAATGGCCCTATGGGCTAGTAATCTGCCCCCGGTGTGGCTTCCACAGATTCCTTCATGTATTTCATATAAAAAATCTTCAACTTGTGATGGGTGTACACACCTTAAAAGGGGTCCAGTGAAAGATCTTTTGTAGAGATGTCCTTCTGCTGTTAGACTGAATCTTGCCGACTTCAATCTGATCTTGTGTGCCTCCTTATGGTCATCTGACAACTTTCCTTCTTTCAGGAATGCAATAATTGCATCCATCCAGCTTGTTCCCATGTCCACACACATTGTTTCGTGTTCTGCGATTGGTGGTTCAATGCTCGGGCCCGACAAGTATTCGACCATTATCATCCTTGCCTTTCCAGGTTGTATTGCACTAGCCAGATTGGCCAGTGCATCGGCGTGACTATTATCATCTCGGCTAACCTGATGTAGTCGGCAATTTTGAAATAAAGCTACTAACCTGTTGACTTCCTTTGCGTAGGCTGACATCCTTTCATCTCGGGCTACAAACTTGCCCGTTGTCTGGTTGACTATGAACTGGGAGTCACAGAAGACTATTACTTCATCTACTTCTGCTGCTACCGCCAGCTTTAGTCCTGCAATCAATGCTTCATACTCTGCTTCATTGTTTGAGGCCTTGAACCCCAATCGAATGGACTGTTCCAATACCTCTCCATCTGGAGATACCAGTACTACTCCTGCCCCCGCTCCTTGTTGGTTTGAGCTCCCATCGACAAATAATCGAAAGGAGTCGCCGATGTAAATGCTGTAGGGTTTGAGTTTTTCCTTTTTCCTTTGTTCTGTTACATTTGGCTGGGCTTCTCCGTGCTTGCTTGGACATCGTCCACCTCGGCTCAACGGAGCCCAATGTACGATGGATTCTGGTGTGAACTCGGCTACGAAGTCGGCCAAAACTTGGCCTTTGATTGCTGTTCTGGGTCTGTACTCCAAGTCATACCGTCCCAAGGCCACTGCCCATTTGGCTATTCTTCCTGTCAGGTCTCCTTGTTGTAGCAAAGACTTCAAGGGGTGTTCTGTTAGCACCACAATTTTATGGGCCTGGAAGTAATGGTTCAGTTTCTTTGAAGCCATTACTAGAGCCAGTGCTAATTTTTCTAAGGGTAGATACCTTGTTTCTGCATCGGCTAGGGTTTTGCTTACATAGTAAACAACCCTTTGCTCCCATTTTTCTTCTCGGATTACCACTGTGCTTACTGCGTGTTCTGAGACTACTAAGTACAAAAACAACTCCTCCCCAGGTTCTGGATTTGAAAGAACTAGAGCTGTGGTCAAATACTTCTTTAGGTCAGCCAGGGCGGCCTCACATTCTTCTGTCCATAAGAAATCTGTGGCTTTCTTCACTAAGTTGAAGAAAGGTTTGCACTTGTCTGAGCTTCTGCTTATGAGCCTATTTAGGGCTGCGGCCCTTCCAGTCAACATTTGTACCTGTTTTGCCGACGTCGGGCTCTTCAATTCCAAGATGGCCTTAATCTGATCTGGGCTGGCCTCAATGCCCCTTCTAGTCACCAGGTATCCTAAAAACTTACTAGATCCCACTCCAAATGCACACTTCGCTGCATTGAGTCGGAGCCAATATGTTTTAAGGATGTCAAAGATTGCTTTCAGGTCGATCAGATGACCTTTAGGTTCCTTGGTCTTCACGACCATGTCATCGATGTAGACTTCTACCGTTCTGCCAATTAGGTGTTTGAACATCTTGGTTACCAGTCTTTGGTAAGTCGCTCCTGTATTTTTCAAACCAAAAGGCATCACTCTATAGCAGTACAAACCTTTTGGGGTGATAAACACAGTCTTCTCCTCATCTGGGGGATACATGGCTATCTGATGGTATCCCCTGTAGGCATCCAGGAAGCTCATCCTTCCATGCCCCGATGTGGCGTCTACCGGCTGATCAATCTTGGGTAGAGGAAAACTGTCTTTGGGACAGGCCTTGTTCAGGCTGGTAAAGTCCACGCAGACCCTCTATTTACCGTTCTTCTTCTTCACCACCACTATGTTTGATAACCATGTCGGGTAATTTACCTCTCGAATGGCCCTGGCCTCGAGAAGTCTGTCTACTTCTTCCTCCACTGCATCGACGTGTATCAACGTCGGTCTTCTTGCTCGTTGGATCACTGGTTTTGCCGACCTATCAACATTCAGTTTATGGCAAGTGACCTCGGGGTCAATGCTAGGCATCTCATAAGGTGTCCAAGCAAACACCTCAATATTTGCTCTAAAAAAGCTTCAAACTCTTTTTCTTCTTTTTCGGTTAAGCCCGTGCAGAGAAGAAAGAAGCGTTCTTCATCTCCCTCCTGGACGAGGATTTTCTTCAGTGCTTCTTCACTCTTCTCGGCTGGCTCCTTGCCGACATCCTCTAAGCCCTCCACGTCTTCGTCCTCGATCTCTGCCTTCTCTGGTTCTCTTATGCTGCAGGTGGATTTCATTGCTGCCATGAAGCAATTCTTTGCCTGCAGCTGATCTCCTCTGACCTCCTTAATCCTATGCTCTGTTGGGAAACACAATAGTTGATGCAAAGTTGAGGGAACAACCCTCATTGCATGCAACCATGGTCTTCCCAAAACGATGTTGTAAGGGGAGGGTGTGTCAATTACGGTGAACTCTGTTGTTATCTTCCTGGTGCCTGCCTGCACCTCCAAGCTGGTTGTTCCTAGTGGCCATGTCGGCGTTCCATTGAACCCGACTATTGGGCTATTGGATTGCTCCATATCGTCTGGGTGAAGGCTAAGCTCCTTGTAACATCGGACATACATGATGTCACAAGAGCTGCCTTGGTCAATCAGGATGCGCCTTACTTGGCATTTCCCAACCTGGAGGGATACTACCAAAGCATCATTATGCGGGTGCTGCACCATCTCAAGGTCGGCTTTAGAAAAGGACACTATTGGTCCTTGGCACTCATCTGCCTGATGTCTCTTCTACCCCACTTGGTAGACATACTGCAAGTGCTTCACTTTTTGGGTCTCCCCCCTGATCTCGTTTCCACTGACCTTCGAGTGAATTACATTAATTACCTGAGGTCCTCCTTCTTGAGGTTGCTGTGCTGGGGGAGGTGGAGCTGCTGTCGCTTGAGGCAATCTTGCCTGTTCTTCCCTTGTTCTGGCCTCATCGACAAGGTCTCTCAAATGGCCTTGCCTCACTAGGTCTTCCAAGTGTGTTTTCAAGGCTCTGCAGACCTGAGTTATATGCCCGCTTTCATTGTGATAGGCACAATGCCTGCCAAGGTTTCTTCCCATGAATTCTCCTGGTGCCTTTGCGGGTGTTCTGAAATAGGGTTGATTCCGAATTTGATCCAGGACTTTGTGAATTGGGATTCGGAACACAGTTGTCACTGTCTGTGCAGCCTTCAGTTCTGTCTCTTGCTTGCTCAATCCATTGTTACCTCGGCCTCGCTTCGGCGAGCCGTTTCCCTTCTCTTGCCTTGTCTCCCTAGTCTCCGATGTGTCTTCCTCGGCTCTGGCATACTTCTCGATTCTCACCATGAGCTCTTCCATACTGTAGATGCGCCCGTGCGGGGGGCCCTCGCTATAGTTCGGACTCGATTTGTGTCACGGTTCTTAATCTGAACCAAAGAGTCCAAATCCGGCAAATCGTTTTGAGAAACAGATTTTTGAAAAGAAGTGCCAAACATGGACTGCTTTGCCAGATACAGAGTCGCCATCTAAATATTTTTAAAATGGGAGAATTTAGGAAACCCTGACTCGGTGCCAAAGGCCACGTGTCCGTCATCGCCAAAGTTGCCTCGGCTCGGGAGCTTGGGTACGATTGGGGAAGGTCAGCTATGAGCACCCCCTCTCGCCCGATCCGAAGATCGGCCTCTACTAACCGTGATATCTATTTTTGAAAACGTTACGTGTTCTTATTCCATTTATTAGCTTAGAATTACTATGTTATGCGCACGGCAAACAAGTATAGACTAGATTGCCTAACTTGGAAATAAGCATTGCATATCCGTTTATTTTGGAAAACGTTTTGAAATTTGCTACTCGCAAGTAGGCTAAAATACGGATTTCAACTAGTTCTTCCAACTCAAGCAATCCAACCTTCACCCACGGGCAATCAATCAGTAATATCACGTAAGCATTTAGCCGCATGGCAAGCATACTGTCATGGCAACACTCACACGCATGCGGTATGCTAAAGCATAAATACTTACAATGTACTCCGTGCCAAAACAATAGACTAGTTAGCAAACATGCATGATCCTAGTTCATGTCAGATTTAACTAATGCAACACATGCAGGATGCAATTAGAGTAGGCTCGGCTAACCTAAACATGGTAGGTGAAATGCAGTCAATTAACGCACGTATTTAATTTGGAATTGAAATACAAATGCAGTTAGCGTGATGTACCGAGCCTGATGTATGCAATACAAGATGCATGAATGCACGCATGCATAGCATAAGGTATGCTAATTTTAAATATGCCCTAGTCTACCATCATAAGCATGTAAATAAAAGGGAAGAAAGACGTGAGGTTGGAAGACATACACACACTCACGCACACTTATTACATCATTGCCCTTACTCGGAGGGTCCGAATAAATATTACAGTCCGAATGATAAGCAAATAAATTATTACAGAATTTCTAATTTACTTGACAGAATGAATGCGAAAAAAAAAGAGAAAGGTGGCCGCGGCCTCTGCCTCGGGATGCGCGAATGATGCATGCTTGAACCCGCCTTGCCCGGAAAGTCCGTACCATACCAAGGCTGCCTCTGTTTGCACTGCCTTACTTCTCTGAAAAATGCCAAAGTTCTGGGACAGGTTTGTTACATACTGTAGAGTACCACCGGTTGGGGGAAATACCCACCGGCAGTGCATAATTTCCATCGGCTGCTTCTGGGGTTATCGGCCATTCACCTATGGCCGGTCGGCAGAAACTTCCTGCAGGAGACAGTTTTGACAGCAACAGAGAACAGACAGTATATGGCATGGGATTTCAGGCACATGTGAGCATGGTCATGTTTCCCGTCATGTGTTAAACTCAGGGAAGCATGGCCCTCGATCCTTGAGCCATCAATGGTGCATGATAGCCCAAGGGATCAAGCTTGCCACTTGATGTAGAAATGCATGCAACACACAAATGAGGACCGAGACCTTGTCATATCGAAGTCAAAGGCCCCGGTGACCGAGAGTTAAGACACGTTGCATCACTTATAGTATGAACGCTCCTTAACCCTCACACTTGGTTTGACACCCCAGACCAAGCAATGCAATGCATGTTATGCCAACATGGCTCAAATGCAACATGATACTAATTATGCAAGGCATGCCAAATGCCATGCAACTACTATGGCAAATATGCAATGCTAGGCATGCAAGATGCAAATGTGAGGCATGCAAGATGCAAATGTGATGCAAATATGGACCAATATGCCATAAGGCTAGCATGGGACAACACATTAATGAACCAAATAAGCAACAAGCATATGATAAGCATGCGATGGTGGACTTAAACCATAAAGGGGCAGACCTCAATCCACCCCAAAACAGTGGCCAAAAGTGCCCAAAATGATGGACAAACACTCATGCCAACAAGCAAGCCAATGGTCCTAAGGTTAAGGCACAAAAGGGGGCACTTTACTTCCACCAACATGACCACTCATGGCATGAATTGGACAAGTCAAACAGGGTTTTAGCATGCAAAAATAGACCCAAAAACCTACTAACATGGCAGCTAAAGTGGCTCCAATGAGATGCATGCACCAAAGCTTAACTCTAGGCATAAAAGGGTATATCCTCAAGGCATGAAAGAGGTCACACATGCAAGCATACAAGCATGATTTATGGGCTGAAATATGATCCTAAATGATGCCGAATCATGAAGGTGGTCCAAGCTACGCATGCTAGAGGCCAATATGCTCAAGCTTCCCAAGCCAAAACACAAAGAGAGGACACCAAACATGGCAAGCATGACTGAAACAAGTGGCCAACAGACCTTGAACATGATGAAATGATGCCAATATCTTCATGAAATTAGGCTAACACATGCGAGAATCATGGCCTAAACACAAGGTGCATTTCTAGGCCAAATGGAGGAATGTAAAGCAAGTATGTTAAGCATGCAAAAGGGCACAAATCCGACCAAAAACAGAGATCACATGTGACTTAGAAACACCAAAAAAAACTCTGAAATAGGGCCAAAATAAATCAAGCATGCATGTTCCCCTTTAAGCCAAAAGGCAAGGAAATGCGGCAATGAAGGGAGAGGGGTGTCCCTCCCCTATACAAGACTTCAAACCACCTTCCTCACCACTGAAAATCCACTGGTTTTCAGTGGTGAGAAGACCAAAATACTCAAGCAAACAAAGCCTCACAAAGGGAGCACCAAAAAGGCCAAATAAGGCCTAAGAGGGTGAGTTTGAACTCAAACCACAAAAGACCCTTAATGAAAGTTCTTAAGCATGAAAATATAAGCCTTTTTTATGTTATGCACAAAAACTAAATCAGCAAGTAAGATAGGTAAAAAACTAGTGCAAGTTTGGGAAAACTAAAGCAAAGTGCTTACCCTTGAAGCACACCTCAAGAACAGCCAATGCAACCCTCTTCTTTTGGTCCAAAACAGTCCAAAAACTCAAGAATCAACCCTCAAAGCCCCTCAATCTCGGAGCAAGGTGTAATAGTGTGTGTATTAGTGCAAAAGTAAGGTAAAAGTACACTTTTAGGCCATGAAACACACACAAGGGAGGAGAGAGAGGGAAATATAGAGAGGGGGTGTATCTATATGTATAAGCTCTGGTTTTGCTTTCAAACTTTCTAACCTAGAACAAGGAGAAGACCTCTCCTCTTATAGAAGTCCCTCTTGCAAGGCTTATACAACAAGCTTGCTTAGAGGGAAATCCCTCCATACACGTGTATGGAGGGAAACAGAGTGGGTGCCAGCTATCACAACTGGCACAAAATATCTACATAAAGTAGATGAACAGTAGCTGGCTGCCCAAAATTGCCACCGACCAAAAAAAGATAGCCGACCTGCTATCTATAGTGCCGGCCGGCCAAATAATTGGCCGGTGGCCACAAAACACAGCCGGTGGCCTCATGCCACGGCCGGTGATGGGTGGGGGTGGTCTACAAGCCCTACCCTGCCTCTCAAAGGCAAAACACAAGTGTTTGGTGTCGAACCAAGCACAAAACAGTCAAGTTCGGAGATCCTGAGGCAAGGCGCGTAGCCGAGACCTCTGGGAACTCCAAACGAACACAAACATGGATGATCACCAGGTGTTCAAACGGTGACGTCCAAGTCTTGAGGACGGTCAAAAATGGGGTGTCCACAGTTGCCCCTCTTTGACAGAACTCGAAAGTCATAACGATGACGGGAGTGAATGTCAAAGCCCAGAGACGACCCATTTTTGACCAGGCCGAAGACTCAGACAAACATGCAAGACAAACAAGGTATGTGCCCGAAGGCAGGGGCCAAAATGCAAGACAATGCACAGAGCCGGACATAACTTATGATCATGCAAAGAAAACTGTAATGAAGCATACATGCGACAATTTTAAGCTAGTATACACCGAACTACACTACAATGCAGAAAGGGTGTAAGAGAATTATGCAATTCTCAATATGTCTCACTCGGAGGATACAATACCTGTGTGGTTCGTCTGGTTGCACCAGCCTCAAATGAACCGTACATACAATATCGTGCCTGCAAAGAAAACAAACTTAACAGGTACAACATTGTTAGCAACATGCATAATAGTGTACTTGAAATGCATGACAACGCAAAGCAAGTGGGAAGCATAACGATGCTGTGAGGGTACAGACATGTAGGTGGAGCGCGCGGTCTACGCAGGCAACGAAATTGATCATGAGCATGTGGTCTACGCAAGTAATGAATTTGAACATAAGAATGCGGTCTACGCAAGTAGAACATGCGGTCTACGCGAGTAGTGAAATTGATTACAAATATGCGGTCTACGCAAGCAAAACATGCGGTCTATGCAAGTGATGAAGTTGATTATAAACATGCAGTCTACGCAAGCAGAACATGAGATCTACGCAAGTAATGAATTTGAACAATCATGCGGTCTACGCAAGCAAAACATGCGGTCTACGCAAGTAACGAAATTGATTATAAACATGCGGTCTACGCAAGCAGAACATGCGGTCTACGCAGGTAATGAATTTGAACAAATATGCGGTCTACGCAAGCAAAACATGCGGTCTACGCAGGTAAATCATGCGGTCTACGCAGGGAAATCATGCGGTCTATGCAGGTAATGAAATTAAACAAACATGCGGTCTACACAATTAAAACATGCGGTCTACGCAAGGAAATCATGCGGTTTACGCAGGGAAATCATGCGGTCTACGCAATCAAAACATGCGGTCTACGCAGGGAAATCATGCGGTCTACGCAGGTAATGAAATTAAACAAACATGCGGTCTACGCAATCAAAACAAGCGGTCTACGCAGGTAATGAAATTAAACAAACATGCGGTCTACGCAATCAAAACATGCGATCTACGCAGGTAATGAAATTAAACAAACATGCGGTCTACGCAATCAAAACATGCAGTCTACGCAGGTAATGAAATTAAACAAACATGCGGTCTACGCAGGTAATGAAATTAAACAAACATGCGGTCTACGCAGGTAATGAAATTAAACAAACATGCGGTCTACGCAATCAAAACATGCGGTCTACGCAGGTAATGAAATTAAACAAACATGCGATCTACGTAATCAAAACATGCGGTCTACGCAGGTAATGAAATTAAATAAACATGCGGTCTACGTAATCAAAACATGCGGTCTACGCAGGTAGTGTGTATGAGAAGAGTTGAATGTACACATGTAAGTAAAAACATACCATTCATGATGCTGGAATGTAGAGTATTGTAACACAGTATAATTGAAACGATTTGTAGAACTCACAAGACGTGAAAAGGATACGGGACGGGACATTCTTCGTACGAATTGAGCATTACTTGCAGAAGTTGTGGCCTGAGGTCAACTCGAAGGTTCACATTTCAAAAGCGTGCTTTCCCGCATTGTCTCGAGCGATGAAGGTGCCAAACCATGTAGTTAACCCGAACAAAGGCATGGAAGGTGCGTTGACCGCAAAGGGGAGTTTTATTGGTATCAATTCTGACACTTTGCTACCCAGCCATTCTATGCGTCACTTTCCTTTTTACTGGTAGTTTATGCACATTGCACTACCTCGGGCAGGTTTTATTTTCTCAAAATTAAAAATTTTGCAAAACGTGTGATGAGAATGAAACAACCATTTTGTTCAAAAGATGTTACATTTGTAAACTCTTGATGCATCGCATCGCAAGGTATCACACCACAATGTGAACGAAATTGAACCTATTTTGGACATTGAATATTTGCATCGTAATAATCAGGTAGTGAATCGACTTACAACTCGATAAGCAAAACAAAGACATGATATGACCAAACAAGTGTGAGTACAACTCGATAAACAAAACAAAAGCTCAAAGAGAGTGAAATACAACTCGATAAGCAAATGTACAATAACTTGGTAAGCAGACAGGTGTGACTCCGCAAGAATCGATCACTGGGGGAGGGATCGGAGGTGGTGGAGTTCCCCAATCCCTAGCATAAACAGCTCAGGGAACCAGGAGGAAGCCCATCGGCCAGGGGTAGAGGCCATCGGCCACAAGGAATGGCCACCGGCCAGAAATTTGTTCGGTCGACAACATACAATGGCCGGTCGGCAGAATGTTTGGTCGGCCGGCTATGAATGAGGGAATCACCAGAATGTTGACACCTGTCCTCCACCCAACCTTATCTCCTACAAAAGACCCCAGCTTCGTAGTTTTTCTCAATTCCACACTGATTTGCTCTAATGGAAGAGTTTCTTGCTCAAAATCTCACAGCTTGGATGGCTCGGAAAAGTTAAATTTTCGGGGTTTTGGCATAAATGCACTATTCACTCTAGGTCGTACCCCATTGCACCTCCCGTTTCTTCATGCTGCGGCAAGGTTTTGGAATCCGGTGACGCATGTCTTTAGCTTCGCTGGGCAAGAGATATGTCCTACGTTTGAAGATTTCCGAGCCTTAATGGAGTCCGAGCGCGACGAGGAGCTCCTACCCCAACTCAATTTTGGCCATGCCCAATCCTTAGGGAGAATGTGTGGACTTAGTATGCGTGATGCTCGGTCTCTGATTTGTGACGGGATGCTGGACATTCCGAGTTTGACCGATCAGTTTTCTGATGCTGGTGATCGCAACAACCATCACTGGCAGGGCTTCCGGTGACACGCCCTCTGTTTGTGCATGTTATCTCACTTTCTATTTGTCTCAGGCTCTGGAGGGTCTAGTGTCTGGCTAACCAAGGTTGCCCAAGGCTTGAAGGAGGGCAAGAGCTGTATTGCCATGACTCTGGCTGAGACGTTGATGGGCTTAGACGCCTTTTATCGTCATGAGACGACCAGATTAGCAGGGAGTCCACTACTACTACAGGTAATGTTTCCCACCCAATCTCGCATTTGCATTGCTCACATCACTCGGCCCTCAAGCTCGGTCTTTTCTCACAAAACCCTATTCTCACTTTTCTCTCCTCATACATCTCTCTATTCTTTATTCTCCCATTTTTCATCCCTCCCCAGGTATGGTTGATGGACAAACTGCAGGTTGTGGACTCTTGCCCGACATATTCAGCAGCTCGCGGCTACTTCTTCCGGCACCGTTTAGTCAATGCCCTGGATGACAGATAGTGGTTCACTTGGATGTGCCGCTTGTCCGCAGACCGTATCGCTTGGTGGTGCCCTTGGCTGAGCCTTCTGGCAATGAGTTACAATATGCCCCGGCAGACTGGGATTCAATTGATTGGTCTCACTCACTGTGTATTCTACTTCCCATTCCGGATTCGACGCCAATTCGGCCATGATCAGACCTGCCCGCCAGAGGGGATAGAGTATCCTGCCGCATTCCCAGCCCGAGGCGCTCAGCTTGCTTGGCAGGCCACCGCGTGGAGGATGAGAGAACTCCTGGTCCCGCTCCTACTTTCAGTTGCACTTTGTCTGACGAGTGCTTGGATTGGCTTAATGAGGAGGCACAGGTCGGGCCCACCTTGGCATCAGAGGCTTCGACCAGCTCTGGGAGGGGGCGCAGGAGCACCTGACTTGACTATGCCCCGGATTTATTGCTTTATTAGTACTTTCAAGTTTTCTTTATGAATGTAATAAAAAGCAACTTCGATTGTATGCAAGAGCAGGAGAACTCTGTTTTGAAATCAATGAAATTGAAGGTTGTGGTACTAAAAATTTTCCGCTTTGGTCCAAAAATGGTCAAAGTTGTAAAAAGATTGCTTCGAACAAAGTCAGCTTTTATTAAAACTTCCCAAAATATTTTTCGATGTGGATCAGAACTGGACACGCTTGAGATCTGTCACCGAGATGCACAACCCCGGATCTCTGCAACTGAAAAGTTGCCCCTAGTCTGAAGAGTACCACGGCACCGCATGGCAACAGAAAGTTGCCCCTAGTCTGAAAAGTACTGCACCAGAGATCATAACCGAACCCTTGAATGCCGAATAGACGAAGATGGCCGAGATGATCAAATGGACAAAGTTGATCGGGGAAGTGTTTATGGCTGAACTCCGGGATGAAGTTGCCTACGTATCCCAAAGATGGGAATCAAGCCTTACGTAGTTCAGGCTCAGGTTCACTCGAGTATTTTCACTCTCCTTTTACGCTCTAACTTTTGCCAAGGTCGCCCTTTGCGAGTTTTCAACCTTGCGAGCTCAGTTTTTATATTTTCCAATTTTCTATGCTCTAACTTTTGCCTAGGTCGCCCTTTCGGGTTTTCGGCCTAGCGAGCCTCTCAGGGGTAATATTTCTTCAACTTGTCCATGTTGATCGGTTGGGAGAATTCCAGGCCATCTAGGTCCATCAAAACCACAGCTCCACCTGACCAGATAGCTTTGATGATGTAGGGACCAGTCCAATTAGGTCTGAACTTGCCCCTTGGGTCGTGGATGGGGGCTCGGTTGTCCTTGAGCACCAAATCTCCTTCTTTTAGATTCCTGGACTTAACTTTCTTGTTGAAAGCCTAGGCAATTCTGCGCTGATAACCTTGAACATGGTACAGTGCTTTCAGTCTTCTCTCATCAAAGAGCATGAGTTCCTCAAACCTGCTCTGCTGCCAATCTACTTCGGCCATTTGACACTCAGCCAATACTCGTAATGACGGAACCTCAATTTTGATAGGTAGAACGGCCTCCATTCCATAAACCAATGAATACGGAGTCGCTCCGGTAGAAGTTCCAATTGAAGTCCTGTAGCCCCACAGAGCAAACAGCAACTTATCTGGCCAATCCCGGTAGGTTTCCACAATCTTCCGCAGTAAATGCTTGATGTTCTTGTTGGCGGCCTCAACTGCCCCGTTGGTTTGCGGCCGGTACGTGGATGACTTATGAAAAGCCACATTATATTTCTCCAACAAGTCAATCACTTCCTTCTTAAAGTGGGAACCATTATCCGAGATAATCTCGTTTGGGACCCCGTAGCGACAGATGATGTTGTTTCTGATGAACTTTGTGACGTGCGACGCCTTCAACACAGCATATGATTGGGCCTCGACCCACTTTGTAAAGTAATCTATCGCGACCAGAATGAACTCATGCCCGTTCGATCCCTTTGGAGTGACAGCCCCGATCACATCAATTCCCCAAACTGAAAATGGCCACGGCGAAGTCATGTTATACAGTTTTGACGGCGGGATATTCATACGGTTCGCATGGATTTGACACTTGTGGCATCGCCGAACAAAACTGATGCAATCCTCCTCCATGGTAGACCAGTAGTATCCCTGTCGAAGGATTTTTCGTGCCAGCATTACCCCGTTCATGTGCGCACCGCACTCTCTCCCATGGATGGCCTCCATCAGGCGCTTCGATTCTTCGACTTTGACACATAGCTTGTGCATTCCCAGATGGCCTCTCTTATACAGCTTACCCCCACAAATGATGAACTGAACGGCCATTCTTCTGATTGCCCTTTTATCTTTGGCATTTGCCCCTGGTGGATACGTCTCTTTCTCCAAGAAGTTCCAAATGTTGTAATACCAGGGGTTGTCGTCCTGAGCCTCATCTATGGCGGAAATTGACTCATATGCTGGCGCGAACTTCTGGTCAATAATGACTGGACGCATCCGGACCCCGGACGGGATGTCTATCATGGAAGATAGAGTTGCTAGTGAATCTGCGAACCTGTTGTTCTCTCTCACTAGGTGAGTGAAATTTAGCTTCTCAAACCGAGGAATTAACAAATCCAAGGTCTGATGATAAATTATCATCCTCTCCTCTTTGAATTTCCAGTCTCCTTTCGCTTGAGACACAACAAGGTTCGAGTCCCCAATGACGTCCAACTGCCTTGCCCCTAGTTCTAGGGCTGCTTCTAGGCCGGCAATACATGCCTCATATTCTACTTTGTTGTTCGAGACTTTGAACCGGAGCTTGAATGCTAAAGGGATACAGGAATCGTTAGGCGCTATCAGCAACACTCCTATCCCATACCCGTACTGGTTTGACGCTCTGTCAAAGTACATCGTCCAAGCTTCATCTTCGACGTGCAGAATGGCTTCATCTGGGAAAAGGTACTCAACCGCCTCATCCCCTTCAACCGGGTGGTTGGCAAGGAACTCCGCTACCGCTCTTCCTTTTACTAACTTGCGTGTCACATACTTCAGATCAAATTCAGAAAGCAACAGCAGCCAGCGAGCTAGCCTACCCGTAAGTGCTGGTTTCTCAAAAAGATATTTGATGGGATCCAAGCGTGAAACCAACATTACAGAGTAAGCTAACAGGTAGTGCCGCAGTTTCCTGGTAGCCCATACCAAGGCCAAACAAGCCTTCTCCAGCGGAGTGTAGTGGGTCTCGTAATCCAGCATCTTCTTGCTTAGATAGTAGATGGCCCTTTCCACTTTGTCCTCTGACTCTTGTGCAAGCAGGCAGCCCATGGTAGTTTCAGTCACTGAAAGATACAATATCAACGGTCTCCCCTACTCTGGCGGCGATAACACGGGCGGGTTCTGTAAATATTCTTTGATTTTTTCAAAAGCTATTTGACATCGGCCGTCCCATTGGAATTTCTTTCCTTTCTTCAGGAGACCAAAAAGTGGTTCACAAGTCAAGGTTAGTTTTGAAATAAATCGTCTTATGAATTGCACTTTACCTAGAAAGCCTCGTACCTCCTTTTCAGTCCTTGGTGGTGGCATTTCTAAGATGGCCTTGATTTTCGAAGGGTCGACTTCGATGCCCCTTTGTGTAATCAGAAATCCCAGCATTTTTCCCGCTGTAACACCGAACGTACACTTCTGAGGATTTAGCCGTAGCCGGAATTCTCTGATCCTTTGGAAGAACTTTTGCAAGGCGGTGTAGTGGCCTTCTCTTTCTTTGGACTTGACAATCATATCATCCACGTACACCTCAACCTCTTTGTGGATCATATCATGCAATATTGTGGTCGCAGCCCGTTGATATGTGGCTCCAGCATTCTTCAATCCAAACGGCATCACTCTGTAACAGTATGTCCCCCACGGGGTGGTGAAAGCAGTCTTCTCCCGGTCTTCGGGTGCCATCACTATCTGATTGTAACCTGGGAAGCCATCCATGAACGAAAGCAAAGCATGCCCCGCTGTAAAATCCACCAACTCATCAATATGCGGTAGGGGAAAGTCGTCCTTCGGACTAGCTCTATTCAAATCCCTGAAATCCACGCATACTCGGATCTTGCCATCCTTCTTTGGCACTGGAACAATGTTGGCCAACCAAGTCGGGTATTCGGATACCAACAGGAAGCTTGCATCAATTTGCTTGGTGACCTCTTCCTTAATTTTGATGGCCCAGTCCGGACGAATGCTTCTGAGCTTCTGTTTGATCGGTCGGGCCTCGGGGTCGAGAGGGATCCGGTGCTGTACAATCTCAGGATCGATTCCAGGCATGTCTTCGTAGGACCACGCGAAAACGTCTTTGAAATCTTTTAATAAAGCGACTAAGCGCTCGCGTTCCTCCGAAGACAACGTGGACCCGATCTGGACCAGCTGCGGGTCCTTCTCAGTACCAACATTCACAGTAGTGATTTCATCCATTAAGGGTTTAACAAATCTCTCCTGCTCTTGATCAATTAATCGTTGTAAAACCGCAGGAATTTCTTCCTCGTCGTTTTCATCAAAATTTTGAAAATCCTGATTTAAGCAATAAATCAAAGGCACAGAAAAATACTCAGAAACCACATCCACATCATTCTCATTAAATACTTCCAAGCTGTCCGATTCTTCTGTTACAACAGACTCAAAAGAGAAAGAAAAAGACGACCTAGACAGGACTGTGGCATCCGGGTTATCACCCCCAGGAATACCGGACTCAGACTCAGTTGAGCTGGAACCTGATTCCGACTCACAAGACTCGGTGGAATCAGATTCCGGCTCACTACCTGACCCGGTGCTGTTGGACAAAAATCCTTCTTCATATTGTCAGACGAGAGAGGGTGCGATGGATGCATCCAAAATAGTTGATGGTAGGCTCGCAGCCGTTTCATTCCCGATCATGCATACCGAGGAGTTATCCCCCAAGCACTTCTGTTCGATCGGAGGATCTGAAAGTAGACATGCCAGTGCTACCCCCATTTCATTTTCAGCGTCCTCAGACTGTACTTCCTTACTCTGCTCAGCCTCAGCCGATAGATCTGCCTGCCCTTCGGCGATGTCATTCTCAGGTAGCTGTAGATCAAAGAAAATCTCAAACCCCGGTACGCGCTTCCTCTCTGCGTTCAGCCACGGCTCGGGGAAGCCACAGAACGGAAAGTCCTCCCCCTCCCGGACGAAGCGTCCGTTTAGGGTACCCTGAATGGGCCGGTACATTAAGTCAAAGGGCTTCCCCATCTGTTTCGCTCTGGCTCTTCCGGCCATCTCCTTTCCTTTCCCTATCCAGTCCTCTTTGGTGGGTAGGTAACCTAGTCCGAAGGTATGAGGGTTGTGTGGCACTTCGGCCAATGCCGCGACGCCTTTCCGGCCGCTCTTCCCCAATCCCATCCTAGGGATGTGCTGGAGTTTGTTCATGAGATAGACTGCTTGGGCACTGACATATACCCCTTCCTTAGCTGCCATGATGTCCTGTACAACCCGAGCCTTAGCCAAGGTAAAACATGAACACATCTTCCATACCGTGCTCGATTTCTAGAACAGGCGTAGATACCTCCGGCGGCGGATGAATTGATGAGTTTCCAAAAACAATGGCTACTCCCTTCCCATAGGGGTATTTCACCACTTGATGTAGGGTGGAGGAGACCGCCTTTACCTGATGCAGCTACGGCCGCCCCAAAAGCAGGTTGAACGTTGCAGGAACCTCCAAGACATGGAAATCTATCTCGTGCTGTCCCGGCCCAACCTTTGTTTGAATCTTAACTGTCCCCATTACTTCTCGGCTTGTGTTGTCATACGCCCGAATCACCTGGGCCGTTGGCACAAAGTCCGCGATTTTCAAACCGATCGCGTAGGCTGTCCTTGCTGGAAAGACGTTAATGGCGGACCCCGTGTCGACAAGCACCACGGGTATCCATTTATCTCTGCACTCCACGGAGATGTAGAGTGGCTTGTTATGGTTCGCACTCTCGGGTGGCAGTTCTTTGTCAGAAAAAGTCAACATCGGGGCGATCCCTCCCGAAAAAACTAGGCCCACCAGCTGTTCGGGCGTGGTGTCTATGGAAAGCTTGGCTTTGTCAATGGCTGAGAGGACAGCCTGTCTATGTACTCGAGAAGCCATAAGCAGCCCCCAAATGGAGATGTCTGCTTGTATCTTTTTCAATTGTCTCAATACGGCCTCATCTTCGAGTTGCTTTTCTTTTTGCTTCTCTACCTCCCTATCTTTTCCAGATGCCTCTGGTTGATCAAGGTGTGGAGGCTTGAAATACCGTCCACTCCTGGTCATGTGATCGACTTCGCCGATATACCAGGTATCATCTGGTTGGTTACTCCCCCAATCTTCGTCAGTGTGGGCAAGACACAGATCATCATCCTCCCACCACATTCCATCTGCAGCCGACATGCACCTGTCCGGTTCTGGCATGACTATTCTCATACTCGCAGTACCTTCTACCCTTATGCTCGCGGCATTCTCTTTTTCTGTACTCGCAGCAGTCTCAATCCCCACATGGGCTTTTGCCTTCCTGATTCTCTCGGAATCTTCGAATCTTCCCTGTTTCGACTGTGTCAATGCAGCCGACTGTCCAATAATCCTCGTACTCGAAATGCTCCAATCCCGAGCGAAATTCTCGACATCGGCGCTCTCCGGCGATGCACTCTGTTCTTCAACCCTTCCGGCTGCCACTGATATTTTGGCCCCTGTTGGGCCTTGTTGCGGCTGAAACTCCTCCACCACATTTGGTTGGTCGTCTAACCATCCCGTAGCCTCTGTTGATTCCTCATAATCGAACCAGTTGACGGCTAAATCCTCTGGATCTTGGTTACTGTAAAACTGGAGCTTGGCAAGGTCTTCTTCCACAGCCGTTACATCATCCGTTCCTTGTCCCAGACTGTCTCCTTGGATCACACACAGCTCCCCCTCTGTTGGTAGTTCCATATCTGGCCTGTCCTGGCCTATTGACAAAATGTAGTCACTCGGACTATAAGCATTCCCAACACCACTCCCAGATTCCGCAGACTCTGGCTCAACAACCCCCTTCTCCTTTGGAGTCTTCTCTCTCCTGTTCTCGATAGTCACCACCGTTGGCTTAGGTTGGGTTATGGAGATGTCCATCATGCACAAATCGGTGCAATCGGGAAGGAACACTTCCAGCTTAGGCAGGTGGGAAGGAGTGATATAAATGCTAGGATCGTAGGGCACGACCCCAGTTTGGATGAAGTTGACTCTTTTGGGCGGTGGAGTTTGGTTATGTGTGGGGAGAGGGTTTGTAGTAACGTTGGGTTTCTCGGGAGGCAAAATCACCCCGTTATCGATGAGATCTTGAATCTCATGACGCAATCGGAAGCACAGGTCGGTGTCATGACCGTGCTGTTGGTGAAATGCACAATATTTGGAGGGGTTGTGGGTAGCGGAGAGTCTTTCTGGTAAGGGCCGCGGCTCTAGGGGCTTCAGATGCCCCTTTCTGATTAAGACCCCCAAAGCTTTGGACAGGGGCATATAAAGTGGAGCGAAGGTTCTGGTGTTTTTGGGTGGGTATTTGACGGTTTGTGAGTTGCTTCCGGACGCACCGGAGAATGGTGCGGCTACCACATTTCTTGGGGGAGGGTTAGTGGTGACCATACTTACTTCGGAGGTCCTGGTAGTTGTAGCGCCACTCGGGCCTGCATTAGTGTTACGATTGAAAGTTCTGTGGGGTTGCTCCCGGTCATTATCAATCAATCCTTGCTTTAAGGCATCCTCAATTTGCACCCCCATTTCATGTAAATCAGAAAAGGTAGGGAAGGGGAGTACAATCATCTTTTGCATTAACTTCGGCTGAAGATTGCGCACAATCATCCGAATCTGGTCTTTGTCTGTGGGCCTTAAGGTCATCATCGAAGCCTTAGCCCGCCATCTGGTTACGAATTCTGAGAAGCTCTCTTTGGGTTCTTGTCTCTTTGTCTCGAGATCCCGGGTCGTAATCTCGATTTGTGTATTGTATGAGTACTGCAAGATGAAGGCCTCAGCCATCTCGTCCCAACTCCTCTTGACGTCATCCTCCAATTTGGCATACCATATGGCCGCTACACCCGACAGGGTTCGGCCAAATAGAGACAGCTTCTGCAGTCTAGTGAGGCCCATTGGCCTTAGGATGTCTGAAAACAATCTTAGGTGCACCATGGGGTCTCCAGACCCATCAAATCGATCGATGTGCGGCATCTTGAATCTGTCAGACAGCGTCACGGCTGCATCGGTATACCCATCTTCGATGTCAGGGATGGTCTTGACTCCCTGGGATCTTTTGAACATCTTTTCCAACTTACTCAATTTTAAGGCTGTGGGGTCCATTTCGAACTCAAAAGGAGAGTCCGGTATATTGACAGGCGTGGGTGCCTTGGATAGTTGTGGCAGAATCGGGGGCGGAGCTGGCCCCGTTGGAGGGTCGGTATCCTCTTGGACATTTCGGGCATTCGGTGTTTCTTCGAGTATCGGAACCCTTGGTGGGGGAGGAACTTGTTGCGAAGCAGATGCTCTGTTTTGCTGTTGTAACCTCACGATTAACTCTGCTTGTTCGCTCATGACCGTGGCCTGCTGCTTGGCGAACTCTGCTTGCCGAACAGCATCCTGCTGCATCATTTTCATGCTCTCTTGGAGTTGGCGCACCATCTCCTCTAAGCTAGCCATACTATTCTGCTCTGGTTGAATTACTGGTATGTGTTCCCTCTCTGTAGGTGAAACAGGACCCTGATCCCTACTGAACTCAGGTGGGGTAGATAAGGCCCTCTGAACTGACTGATGAACTGATGCCCTCTGCCTAGCTGTTCTCCGTCTAGTAACCGGGGCTAGGGAGCGGTACACTGGTTGTCCGTCTACCAGATCCTCAGATCGATGGAGCCGACGACCTCTAATCCAGAGTGCTTGGCGAATATCTACTGGGTTGGAAGCAATGGTGCTAAACTACCTAGCAAAAAGATAAATAAAGCAGTAAATAAACAAACAATCGGACGGCATAAGATAAACACATAAAACACGCAGTCAGGTATTTCATAATACACAGTTGGTAAGCCGAACACACTGTTCGTCGATACTGATCACTGTTCCCCAGAATCACTGTTCCCAAAAACTGAGCCTGATACCCGCAGATAACTAATTCTCATAAACTGATACTGATGCCCTCGGGCCCGATACTCAATCTTGCAAACTGGTATGTACGCTCCTGTAGAGATACACTCTAAAGCACATAGCAAATAAGTGAGAACCAAAACACCCCTATGTTGGGGTAGGGTTTCCCTGTCCTATTTTGTCAGGAGCTAGGGTTTCACTATGCACGCAGTAGTTTTCAAACAACCTAACATCGGGTAAGCAACCTGTCCTAGCTTGGAATGGTCACTATGGATTTCGATATGCACTAGGTCGAATGGTCGAAAAGGGTGCCCCGGTAAAAACCGGGGTTTGTGCTCCCATACTGTCAGAGCCCATATCCGGTCAGCCTTATGGTCATGCCTTGACAAGACAAGCCTCCGGTAAACCGTTCAGGAATGGCAGATGGCAAACACGGTGTCCTAGGCGCACCAATGCACATGCAATGCAAAGAGACACATAAATGAAATCAAAACAGGATATCACGAGTTCGAGTCAAGCTCTCTACATTTTCCCCAGCAGAGTCGCCAGAAACTGTAGACGCGCCCGCGCGGGGGGCCCTCGCTACAGTTCGGACTCGATTTGTGTCACGGTTCTTAATCTGAACCAAAGAGTCCAAATCCGACAAATCGTTTTGAGAAACAGATTTTTGAAAAGAAGTGCCAAACATGGACTGCTTTGCCAGATACAGAGTCGCCACCTAAATATTTTTAAAATGGGAGAATTTAGGAAACGCTGACTCGGTGCCAAAGGCCACGTGTCCGTCATCGCCAAAGTTGCCTCGGCTCGGGAGCTTGGGTACGATTGGGGAATGTCAGCTATGAGCACCCCCTCTCGCCCGATCCGAAGATCGGCCTCTACTAACCGTGATATCCATTTTTGAAAGCGTTACGTGTTCTTATTCCATTTATTAGCGTAAAATTACTATGTTATGCGCACGGCAAACAAGTATAGACTAGATTGCCTAACTTGGAAATAAGCATTGCATATCCGTTTATTTTGGAAAACGTTTTGGAATTTGCTACTCGCAAGTAGGCTAAAATACGGATTTCAACTAGTTCTTCCAACTCAGGCAATCCAACCTTCACCCACGGGCAATCAATCAGTAATATCACGTAAGCATTTAGCCGCATGGCAAGCATACTGTCATGGCAACACTCACACGCATGCGGTATGCTAAAGCATAAATACTTACAATGTACTCCGTGCCAAAACAATAAACTAGTTAGCAAACATGCATGATCCTAGTTCATGTCAGATTTAACTAATGCAACACATGCAGGATGCAATTAGAGTAGGCTCGGCTAACCTAAACATGGCAGGAGAAATGCAGTCAATTAACGCACGTATTCAATTTGGAATTGAAATACAAATGCAGTTAGCGTGATGTACCGAGCCTGATGTATGCAATACAAGATGCATGAATGCACGCATGCATAGCATAAGGTATGCTAATTTTAAATATGCCCTAGTCTACCATCATAAGCATGTAAATAAAAGGGAAGAAAGACGTGAGGTTGGAAGACATACACACACTCACGCACACTTATTACATCATTGCCCTTACTCGGAGGGTCCGAATAACTATTACAGTCCGAATGATAAGCAAATAAATTATTACAGAATTTCTAATTTACTTGATAGAATGAATGCGAAAAAAAAAGAGAAAGGTGGCTGCGGCCTCCGCCTCGAGATGCGCGAATGATGCATGCTTGAACCCGCCTTGCCCGGAAAGTCCGTACCATACCAAGGCTGCCTTTGTTTGCACTGCCTTACTTCTCTGAAAAATGCCAAAGTTCTGGGACAGGTTTGTTACATACTGTAGAGTACCACCGGCTGGGGGAAATACCCACCGGCAGTGCATAATTTCCATCGGCTGCTTCTGGGGTTATCGGCCATTCACCTATGGCCGGTCGGCAGAAACTTCCTGCAGGAGACAGTTTTGACAGCAACAGAGAACAGACAGTATATGGCATGGGATTTCAGGCACATGTGAGCATGGTCATGTTTCCCGTCATGTGTTAAAATCAGGGAAGCATGGCCCTCGATCCTTGAGCCATCAATGGTGCATGATAGCCCAAGGGATCAAGCTTGCCACTTGATGTAGAAATGCATGCAACACACAAATGAGGACCGAGACCTTATCATATCGAAGTCAAAGGCCCCGGTGACCGAGAGTTAAGACACGTTGCATCACTTATAGTATGAACGCTCCTTAACCCTCACACTTGGTTTGACACCCCAGACCAAGCAATGCAATGCATGTTATGCCAACATGGCTCAAATGCAACATGATACTAATTATGCAAGGCATGCCAAATGCCATGCAACTACTATGGCAAATATGCAATGCTAGGCATGCAAGATGCAAATGTGAGGCATGCAAGATGCAAATGTGATGCAAATATGGACCAATATGCCATAAGGCTAGCATGGGACAGCAACATTAATGAACCAAATAAGCAACAAGCATATGATAAGCATGCGATGGTGGACTTAAACCATAAAGGGGCAGACCTCAATCCACCCCAAAACAGTGGCCAAAAGTGCCCAAAATGATGGACAAACACTCATGCCAACAAGCAAGCCAATGGTCCTAAGGTTAAGGCACAAAAGGGGGCACTTTACTTCCACCAACATGACCACTCATGGCATGAATTGGACAAGTCAAACAGGGTTTTAGCATGCAAAAATAGACCCCAAAACCTACTAACATGGCAGCTAAAGTGGCTCCAATGAGATGCATGCACCAAAGCTTAACTCTAGGCATAAAAGGGTATATCCTCAAGGCATGAAAGAGGTCACACATGCAAGCATACAAGCATGATTTATGGGCTGAAATATGACCCTAAATGATGCCGAATCATGAAGGTGGTCCAAGCTACGCATGCTAGAGGCCAATATGCTCAAGCTTCCCAAGCCAAAACACAAAGAGAGGACACCAAACATGGCAAGCATGACTGAAACAAATGGCCAACAGACCTTGAACATGATGAAATGATGCCAATATCTTCATGAAATTAGGCTAACACATGCGAGAATCATGGCCTAAACACAAGGTGCATTTCTAGGCCAAATGGAGGAATGTAAAGCAAGTATGTTAAGCATGAAAAAGGGCACAAATCCGACCAAAAACAGAGATCACATGTGACTTAGAAACACCAAAAAAAAACTCTGAAATAGGGCCAAAATAAATCAAGCATGCACGTTCCCCTTTAAGCCAAAAGGCAAGGAAATGCGGCAATGAAGGGAGAGGGGTGTCCCTCCCCTATACAAGACTTCAAACCACCTTCCTCACACTGAAAATCCACTGGTTTTCAGTGGTGAGAAGACCAAAATACTCAAGCAAACAAAGCCTCACAAAGGGAGCACCAAAAAGGCCAAATAAGGCCTAAGAGGGTGAGTTTGAACTCAAACCACAAAAGACCCTTAATGAAAGTTCTTAAGCATGAAAATATAAGCCTTTTTTATGTTATGCACAAAAACTAAATCAGCAAGTAAGATAGGTAAAAAACTAGTGCAAGTTTGGGAAAACTAAAGCAAAGTGCTTACCCTTGAAGCACACCTCAAGAATAGCCAATGCAACCCTCTTCTTTTGGTCCAAAACAGTCCAAAAACTCAAGAATCAACCCTCAAAGCCCCTCAATCTCGGAGCAAGGTGTAATAGTGTGTGTATTAGTGCAAAAGTAAGGTAAAAGTACACTTTTAGGCCATGAAACACACACAAGGGAGGAGAGAGAGGGAAATATAGAGAGGGGGTGTATCTATATGTATAAACTCTGGTTTTGCCTTCAAACTTTCTAACCTAGAACAAGGGGAAGACCTCTCCTCTTATAGAAGTCCCTCTTGCAAGGCTTATACAACAAGCTTGCTTAGAGGGAAATCCCTCCATACACGTGTATGGAGGGAAACAGAGTGGGTGCCAACTATCACAGCTGGCACAAAATATCTACATAAAGTAGATGAACAGTAGTCGGCTGCCCAAAATTGCCACCGACCAAAAAAAGATAGCTGACCGGCTAAATAATTGGCCGGTGGCCACAAAACACAGCCGGTGGCCTCAAGCCACGGCCAGTGACGGGTGGGGGTGGTCTACAAGCCCTATACTGCCTCTCAAAGGCAAAATACAAGTGTTTGGTATCAAACCAAGCACAAAACAGTCAAGTTCGGAGATCCTGAGGCAAGGCTCGTAGCCGAGACCTCCGGGAACTCCAAACGAACACAAACATGGATGATCATCGGGTGTTCAAACGGTGACGTCCAAGTCTTGAGGACGGTCAAAAATGGGGTGTCCACACATACTTTTTGGCAATGTTTTTGCCAAAAATTTTCATAGTGGACAGTTGTCTTTTAGGCTGTTCTTAAAAGATACAACCGCCACCTCTTGATTACACTCTGGTATTCGGTTGAACACCTCATAGTATCTTTTTGCATAGGCCCTAAGGCCTTCATCCTTACTGATCTTCAGAGCCATCAATGCGTCCACCCTCAATGGCTGCAGTTTGTTTGTCATGAACCTGGCCACAAACATCTCGGCTAGGCCTTTCCAAGTTTTTACGCTTCCCTTTGGTAATTTGTGGAACAAATTTGATGTAATCTCCCCGAAGGATGAGGGGAACACTTTATAGAGCAACGGCTCGTTCCCACTATACAATGCCATTGAGTTCAAGTATAATCCGACGTGGAAGTTAGGGTCTGACTTACCATCGTATATTTGAAACCTTGGCATACTGAATCTTTTCGGCGTCTCAAATTTGTCTAACTCTACTTAGAATGATGTTCTCGGCTTATCAGGGGAAGTTACCTCAGCATCGCCATTCTGTTGCTTCCTCTTGAGGTAATCTCTCAAGTCTTCTTTGCTCCGCCCAGCAGCTCGGCTATCTCTTGACTTTAGTCTTTTCGGCATACTACTCTCAGCTTCATGGTGGGTCCCTTTTGATCTTTCTCTGTGAGTTGTGTCGAAACAGAGTGTCTGTCCCTAAACATGCCGATGTTCTTTGGGGTCTGCCTCTTTGGCGCAATGCGTCCTCCGCGACTCTTCTCTCCTTGACTCTCTTTGCCCAACCTCCCTGGATGGCCGGTGAGAGTGTTTTTCGTTTCTGGTGTGCTGAGGGGCTATTTGGATTGTCTTCTGCCCTGCTTTCTGGGCATTGGCCGCTGGAATCGGCGTGTCCTGCAGCGGGTATGGTGGCTGCATGACATTGTTTTGCATTATGAAATTGACGACCAATTGCAGGTCTGCCAATTTATTTGCTATCTCTTTTACCTCTTCGTCCCTCCGCAGGCATCTGTCCTTCCATACCTGGAGGTCATCCTCATTGTAGTACCCACTTCGATCTGGCTTCTTTGGTACGTCGCCATCCTAGCCGACATCTCTCCTGCTATGATTCTGGTCACGAGTTTCTGTGTTGCGGTTGTCTCCTTCGACGTCGAGGTCGATAGGTCTGCCACTCCCAGCAGGAGTGTCGTCCCCAATCTTTTCCTTCTGTCCGTCACTGGCCATCTACTTTCCTTTCTTTTCCACAGACGGCGCCAAATTGTGTGAGTGAATTTCCGATCACACTGCCAACTCAGTATTCAGCTGGAGAGCACTGGCAGAATAGATGACACCTGGCTGACCTGCAACAGAAAGAGAAGATTCCGGCGGTGGTTCGTCCACCCAGGGGCACTCCGACGATCAATCAGTATATCTCTCAAAGATAACCAATAGTGCTAAACCCACTGTTCAGAATATAAATTACGTACCTTAGACCCATCGGGGGTGCCTCTCTTTTATAGTTAACTCAATCCTTGTCTCACTAGAAGCCTAGCTTCAATGGACTCTTGCTCAGTGCTTATCTTGACTCTCTAAGAGATAAAGATAAACTCCCTAAGAGTGTTATCCTTATCCATGCTAAAGTCCTTCCTTATTTTTGGACTCTCGTCCCTTATCTGCTTATCTCGGATTTCGAGATCACCTCGGCGTCATGACTTGGACACATGGCACCTCAGCTGACACGTCGGGCGTCACCTTGGCCACGTGTTGGGACTCAGAAAATATTTCCCCACATATATATATTATATATATATAAAGGGCTCACTCACAAATCTGGGACAATTGAGAAGATGAAGCCAATCGAATGAAGACAAGCCAAGGGAGAGCAGAACGACACGAACGGCACCAGAGTGAGCAAATGTCAAAGTTTGTAGTCCTAAATTGGTGAAGCAACTGGGCAGACCAACGCCACGTTGAGTGGACGGCGTGGTCAGCGCTAGTCTGTCGCGAATGGAAGTAGTGGTGAGGCTGCAGGTGACGGACGAAAAGCATAGAGGTCGCGCGAGATGGCTGGTCGCGTGCACAAGGCAGGGCTGTAGTTGGCTCTCGCGAAGAAGGAATAAATCTATAGATAATATTTTGTGCGACTGAGCACTGGAAAATGCTAAAAAGATCGGTGTCGCGACAGAGCTTTGGAAGGGACAACGACGCACCAACAGTGGGTATACCTCTATCAAAGAGTAGGTTGACTGATGTTGTATAGAATAAGAAATTGAAATCTTCTGGGTCCTTTTAATCTGGTCTCCCAAATAAAAAAAATAAAAGGCTTTTTTCAAAGCATTGTAGAAAGAGAAAATGGAAAGTGAATCCTTGGAGGTGGACATTTCAGAATAAAAAAAAGGGGGATAATGACAAGCTCTTTTTCTTTTTCTTGGTGGTCTCTCAGATATTCTAGAAAAAAAAAAAAATATATATATATATATATATAAAGCGGCCTAACTTTTTAAGATTTGTTTGTTTGCAAGAAAGTGGGCTTTGAAAATTAAGGAGTTTGGTGAAATAGTAAAATAACAAAATTCTTATTATTTATTTATTTATTTATTTATTGTTACAGGAAAATCCTTCCACTCTCTCGTAGGTCCAATGCAGCGCCTTTGGCAAAGATCACCAAGGTGTCCTATTGTCCGTTCCGAGTTACTAGACTATAACCTGGGGACTTGCCCTGACCTTCCAAGACAAGCTTTGCTAAGTCAAGACTCGTGCAGCAGGGGGGCATTGAGCCCACACTAAGTGCTGTGGTAGCAACAACTTAATGCTAACTTCCTAACCAACTGCGCTTCGCCCGGGAGATTGGCCCAAGGGGTTTCGAACCTGAGACCTGGGGTCTTAACCCCCAGGCCTTGACCAAGTTGCCAACAACCTTGGGTAATTCTTATTTCTTTAACTTGGAGCAAAAAGGTTTTGCGTTTTCAATACTTGGAGAGAGATAAAAATTTAATTGTCTACATTTTGAGTTGTTGGAGCAATTACCGATTTATTTTTTTTTTGATTTTCTTTGGAAAAAGAAATCAAAGGCGCAAAAGTGTGTTTTTCAAAATGGCATAAGGATAAAAGATTCCTTCTTATCATTATTAGTTGATAGTCTTATCCATAAATTATGATGAGTCATCAATCTTATCCAAAAGTCACATAAAGACAAAACATTTCCGAGGGAATGAAGTGAAAATATGCATGTCTGAGAAATTCAAAATTTTCCATACATGCAAGGGGCAAAATATAAGAGGAGTTAACTTGAACCCATTAAATTAATTAGGCCCAATCGAAGCCTAATCGAAAAGCCCAAAAAATTGGTGAGCTTGGAAAGTTATTGCCAAATGGGCCTCAGTGAATTCTATTGAACGAGTCTACAAGCAAGCCAACAAATTGGGCCGAGAAAGACCTATCAAGTATATATCTCTAAAGAGAGTCCAACAAGCCCATCCGAGGAGGCCCAGATCATACGGGCGTCCGAGGAGGTTAACCGCTGCTTTCAGAAGAGATAAAACCCTTGGAGGAGATCTATTCTCCGAGGTATTGGCTTAGTCTTGAAAGGGTTTGGAACCACAAACCTAGAGACCTATTTGAGCTCAGACTTGAAAGGGTTCGGATCAACGAACCTAGAGATCCGAGGCACTTGACTTCGAACGGATTCGAACGCAATCCAGAAGTCACTCCGTTAGTGAGTCCCAGAACACTTGCGGGCTCGGAGCTTTTCGGGATCTATGCACTAGAACCATGGGTGTAATGGAGTCTGAACAAATGACCTGATCCCAGGGACGATGAGTGGAGATAAATTCACTCTTCGATTAAACTAGCACATACTTGGGTTGAGGTGGCATGATCTAGGGGGTCATTGAGACTCGATAATATTTACGACATGGCATTCTCTTGAACTACTCCTGACCTTTCAGAGGTAGGGCATCCTCTGGGACTACCCTTAACCCTTTGGGATGATTGGGGATCATTGGTTAGGTGTGGTAAGAAGAATGGTTCGCCGAAAGGTTGATCTCCTCTTTGGGGTTTTCCCCATTCTCAGAGAGGTCACATCCTCGAACAAGGTACTTAGAGGGAATATACCCCATATGCCTTGCACATGGGCTCCATCTTACATCATGAGGTGCCTATAAATAGCACCTAACCATAGCTTTATAAGGGATGGATTTTTTGGAGAGACAATTTTTTGGAGAACTAATTTTCCTTCTCCATTATCTATCTTGAGAGTGAAAGTGGGAGATTCATGGGAGAGCATTGCCATTATTCTCTCTCTAACTACTTTGCCTTCTTCTTCACCCAATCTCTTATCTCCATTATCTCTTCGCTATTGTGTTTCTAGTTACGACTGTTGAAGAATCTAAGCCTCGCATCATTTCTAGAGAATTTGGGGTTTTCCGGTGATCTTCGAAGATCTTCGAATTTTTCGGCGAGCCTTCGAATTTTCTGACAACATTCTTGAACCCTCTCATACATAGTTTGATCTTATTGTTCATGGATTTGTAGATCTGCTTAGGGCATTAAAATTTGCATCCTTCATTATTTATGCAGATGGCAAGTTTTGTCATAGACTTCCCATAGTCACTGCAAATATTCACCAAGAGAATCTCGTCATTGTGTATCAATTTGTCGAGCATTCCGCAGTCCATGTACCACTTGATTCGGTCAGGGTGACACTAGAACTAGTTCTTTTGGAGAAGGTGACAAGTGTTAGAAAAGTTGATCTGACTATTGATTCTAGACTTGAAATAGTTGCGTCAATTGATCTGTTGAAGCAACTTAATGCCTCAATTCCCGGTATGGAAGAAATCCGGGAAAGGGCTCACAAGGGAGCAATGTTGTTGGAGGATGGATAGAACAGGGTGAATGAAGGGAAGAACATTATGTTCTCTACTATTAGTGAAATTCCAAAACATATCAAGTGAAATTGAGACCCTCAATTAGAAGTCGGTTTGGCTTTTGGCGTTGTGCTTTCGATTGGTTCCTTGCCTACTGAATTTTCGTTTATGTTTGTTTTCTTTTTTCTTGTCTTTGCAGCCCTGGTGTTCCTTGTCAACAGGGCTTTTTTGTAGCATCTCTTCATATATTCAATAAAAGGGTAATACACCACTAGTTCTTTTAATTTGAACAAAGTTTTATTTTTGTGTTCATACGTAGTCTTTTATTTTATTTCATCAATTTAAATCTTATATTTCTAATTGTGTTGCATTGTGGTTGTACATTAATTGTTGTTAACATTTTGGATGGAAAAACCAACTAGACCTAGTCTAGTTGGCTACTATAACTTTTTTAAGGGTTTAGTCAGGAAGTCATGTGTTTAACTATCTTAACGGGATTTGAGTTAAGGGGGCAAGCACTTGATACTTTGCAAAGGGTGGGAAAGCTAACTCTCATAGGTGCTAATTTAACAAATAACAACCAACTTTTGTCGATCAACAAAAAAAATAAAAAAATTTTTGGATGAAAAAAAAAATCATGTATGTTTCATTTATGGATTTTATCAATTTCTCCACAAAAAAGAAAACTAAATAAATTATTGGTACCTGTAGTTCCTTCAAAATTTCATTTTGATCTCTTAAGTTTTGCACCTATCATTTTTTCGAAAATGCTAGCGGTTACAGACAAAAGAACACATTGCATTTTTTTAAAAATTTTATTTTAATCAACAAAAATTAAAATTGCTTTATTGATAAAAACAACACTATAAATAGTTTGACAATTTACATCAATAAAAGACCTAGAGCAAAGCATGAAAGCTTAAAAATGCCGGACCAACAAGATTTGTCCAAACAGAGACAAATAACATACATGACTATAGCTCCTAAGGGGTGGGTTTAGTGATTAGAGATTAGCCCAAAAACACTTTCGCTCGGGTTCGATCTTCTATTGCCCCTCGGCGTGGCACCCTTATACGTGCCTCAAGTAATGTCTTAGCTTGGGGCTGGGGACTTATAGAACCTGCGTGACCTTTTTTTTTTCACAAAAAAATAAAATATAAAAACATGCATGACTAAGATTCTTGCTTCGTCTTCATGGTTTTCTTAACCAAAACCCTCTTTTCAAATTTATTCCTTCATACCATAGTTCTAAATACTAGTCGTTATGTAACGCTTTTTCAAGTCCTGAGTCGAATACACCCTGTTACAGGCTAGTACATTTCCGTTAATGATTTTTAAAATTTCACAACCACGACAATTAATTCCTGATATGTATCGGCCGATACTCCTGATACCGATACACCACGATCGATATTGTTACATGTTTGAATACCACAATTTAGAACCATGCTTCATACACATTGTTACGACCCAAACCCGCTCCTATAGGTTTAGCGTTGTAACCAGCAAGTAATCCTGGGATTACCAAAGGCCTTTGACCTAAATATCATATAAATAGAGGGGCTGAGGAAGTAAATATACAAAATGCAACGTCTATTGAGCTGTGCAGACATACATGAGACATAAAATTTAACTTAAATATATACATATGGCATATAAGTCTTGCAATATCTTACAGATAGTGTCATGAAGAACTTAGTCCAATGTACACATAACCAAAAATAAAACATAAACATCCTTGTACATGATTCATAAACATTGACTTCTACAAACGGGGAACCTCTCCAGGAGGCACAAGAGCTGCTGACAAAACCCAAGCTCCAGGTCATCAACTCTAGGCCTGGTCACGCATCTGATCACCTACATACATAATATAAATAGAGTGAGCGGGAGCCTAGTGAATAATAACAGAGTAAAGGGTTTAATGAACGATGTCCTATATTAGATTTAGAAAGCAGAAACAGGTTCATATTCGTTTTCTTGTTCAAATCATATACATAAATCAAAGTTCATGCTTAATCATACATGGTACATCCATTAACGCTAACATAATAAACACAGAGCATTAAGGGTCATAAAGGAACCTCCGGTACTGGGAATAGATAACATACTTAAGCCCTGGTATTGTTACCTCTGGGCGAGGGCCATGAGACCACGATATTATTACCTCCAGTCAAAGGCCTTGTGTTCATAAACCACAGTATTGTTACCCCCGGGCAAGGGCCTTGTGCTAAGGACGCCATGAATACTTTTCAATATATGGACAATCATTCATTGATACAGAACATAGCATTTCAAAAAACAGATCATTGCTTGTCATATCATATAGGAAAATACTTAAACGTGAACATAGATTTACA
The DNA here is from genome assembly GCF_055761805.1 of Camellia sinensis. Classification (NCBI taxonomy): domain Eukaryota; kingdom Viridiplantae; phylum Streptophyta; class Magnoliopsida; order Ericales; family Theaceae; genus Camellia; species Camellia sinensis. The sequence goes on from NC_138965.1 coordinate 95,298,980, forward strand.
AAGTTATTACTCATAGATGGCTCTGAAAACAGACAGACTGAGTAGGCAAATCAAATATCTTGTGGCACGTGACCTACACAAACATAATAGATATATGTTGAACACATACTTAGATAGTACTTAACGTGTTGCATTTCATTCTTAGTATGTTTCTAAGTTTTATCCTCATTATTGTGTCTTAACCATAGCCTAGGAATGCCTAGGATGCAATGAGGATGCAAAAATGAACTTGAAAACACTTAGTCAAATATGCTGAAAATAGGGGCCTCGTTCGAGCGCAACTTCCTTCCCTCGAGCAGATGGTCAAAATGTGAGTGGTCGCTCGAGCGCAGCTTCCTTCGCTCGAGCAGTCTGTAAACTCTGCAAAAGTACTGGTTGCTTGTTTTCTCTGCTGGATGGTCGCTCGAGTGTGAGACTGAGGTCTTCGCTCGAGCGCAACTCTTGTCGCTTGAGTAGTCTACAAAACATGTAAACTTCTGAGAGCATGTATTCTATGCTTGAGCCAACTTTTGGTCGCTTGAGCGGAAGTGCAAAACACAAAGTGGTCGCTCGAGCGCAGGTTTTGTCGCTCAAGCGGAGATGCAAAATTCTGAAATTTCTAGATTATAGTGCAGGATGCAAAACATGAGTTGAAGGCTTCAAACTTGCTCCTTTGGGCCAAAAACTTTAGACAACATTTAAGAACTCATATATCATCATGAAGTAAAGATCATTTCACAAAATCAAACCCCAACAGCGAGTCAATTCTTCAAAATTATGCTAAACACTTATATATATCTAACATGCAAGCAATGTTATGAGCTCTTAGCTTCAAAGACATGAATAAATGAAATAATAAGTGCCAAATCACATTGAATTCTCAATGTTATGCAAATATAGACTCATGCATGTATGAATTCTTGAGAATCGACTTACAAATTTTAGTGAATTATGCATACATGGCTGAATTAATCCCCTGTACTTTTTCCTTAGCTTAAATCATGTCTTTAATCTTGTATTCTTTTGAATTCTTTCATTTGATGACTCAAATACAACATTAAGAGTTGAATTTCTTACCTAAACTCTCCAATTGGGCTCTAAACAATTAGTTCCTTGAAGCTCCAAGCCAACACCTCTAATTTCCTTCTAATTCTCCTTCTCTAGCTTGAATTCAAGTCTCTCTCTCTCTCTCTCTCTCTCTCTCTCTCTCTCTCTCTCTCTCTCTCTCTCTCTCTCTCTCTCTCTCTCTCTCTCTCTCTCATTTGAGCTCAAAAGATGAGGGATGAGAGTGTAAAGTGTGTAAGAGGTGTTAAGGGTGGCCTTATATAGGCTTTCTTAGGAAGTGTAATTAGTGACTAATTAAGTGACATTAATTATTCTAATTTAATTCGTTTCGAATCACATTTTACTCATACCTGCCATAAAATTCTAAAAATTCCAAATAACACATAAATCAAGTCAATTTCTCGATCAGATGCTAATAAGGCCTCAATTTGTAGAACAGAACAGAAACATAAACATATCTTTCTATGCTTGATAAATATAAACACAAATAATGCAACACACATGCATTTATTCAGAATTTCATCTTAATTACTTATTAGGCATCCTTACTCGTGGTTTAACAATTAATCATAGGTTAGGATTGTTACACACACTCATGCATTATTAAGAAAAATATTTTGTTTAAGAATCCTATTAAATTATTGAATACTTTCAACGCACCTTACAAAGTCCAAGTAGAAAAAAGTGCACTTCTTAAAAAGCATAAAAAAATATGAACCACATAATTGATTAACACAATTGAAAACATATTATAAAAAAATTAAATTACAGTCTGTTGCCAAAACAATAAAGCTAAGACGACTATATGTTTTTATGACATTTTGCTACCACGTTAATAATTAGAACATTCATACTTACTGAATATAATGAGTGCAACAAAGGTACCATTGTGCTCCATAGGTATCATTAATATTCCAGTAATAGTATAACAAAATGTGAAAAGAAGAGATGGTAATCTTTGTAAGATTGGCAATCAAAGTCTTCTTTTCTCAAATTGTTGGCAACACCTTTCCATGAATAAACTAGAACTTAGTATTGATGATAATAAGTGCTGGTACTGTAATAGGTTTGCATGGCAGTGAAGACGAGGATCATGACTGCAGCAATGAGTGACATTGTAGTCCATGGAGTAGCAAAATATTTACTTGGCAACACTATTGCATATCCACGACACTTGACCTTCACTATTGCTATAAGTCTGCGCCAGTCAAACCAAGATTTGGGGTAGTTGTTAACTTCCTTACACAACTTGGAAAAGCAACAATCTTTCAAAACAACTCTATCGCACATAGATTTGAAGAGAGCTGCAATATCACCATGAATGCCACTGTCACTGCCACTGCTACCGCCAATCAAATCATATTTTATGATATTTTTGTGATGAAGAATTTCAGCATCATGTGAGGAACTGAGGAGACTACTCATAAGAAAGACATATGATGTAATGCAATGTGTAGTGACAATGCTACATTGCTCAAAAGCAATCAGATTTCGAAAGATTGATTCTGTAGCTTTATGTATCCGTAATGCTGGCATTTTAATAACTCCCTTAAGGTATTTTATGTGTAGGAAAATTTCTTCGGCGTCAACATTGCTATTGGGTTGAAATTGAATTCCTGCCTCCAAAAGTCCTGTGACACAATTTTTGAAGCCCGTTGTTTGCCAGGCTTGACGATCACCATCGTCATTGATATTGTCAGATATGGGGAGGTGAGATTTGTGCATGTTTTCAGGGCTTTCATCAGATGTGGGGAGGTAAAAATTGTGCAAGATATCAAGTAAATGCTCACCAGAGAGTTCCAAGGATGTACTTTGAATTGCTTGGTCACTCAAACCCAAAGCCGATTTGAAAAAGAGTAATGCTAATTTAGCCACATTATGCTCAGTAAATGATGTTTGTGGTATATGCTCTTTTATAGTGTCGAACAACTTCTGCAGAACAAAAAAGGGAATCTGGTTCTCAAGTAGTGCCAAATCATGTTGAAGAGTTACAACAGTCCGAGCATTATTGATAATCGGGTTAGCAACTTTGTCTTTATATTTGTCAATATTGGAGTGCCTCAAAAACAGTTCGAGTATGAAGCACCCATCAACTAGCAACATTTCAACTAGCTGGTGGTTATCCAGGTCTATAGTTTCTGAATAACATCTTCGGACATCTCCTTCCAAAGCTAGTATGGCGATGGCACACTTTTCGAGGATAAGAAGTGCAGGTTTAGATATTCTCATAAAAAGAAGTAGCATGTATCGCCGTTTGTTCTCATTAAAAGCTTGCAACTCTTTGTTATGATGATGAAATGGTCCAATGGAGACAATACTAGGTGTATAGGCATCTTCCTTGATTTTTACAAGTTTATTTGGAACTTTATATATACTCATCTTTGACGGCTTTTCCACTTCAGCTAGCGAGTTGTTAATCCTAAGTATCCATTCGGCGGGCTTATGTTCGGCCTCTTTCATCTTCTTGGCTTCCTTATCATTCAAACCAAAAACAAGAAAAGAGAAAGAAATGAAAGGTGTTATTATTTTTCTTATGGAAAAAATAAAATTTTATTGATCTAACACCAACTACAATGGTTGATAACCTCTACCAATTTAAATCACATCTCACAAAGTCTGATAACTAAATTCATTTAAATTTTATCACCATAACGGTCTTGTTTAGCAACTATATGTTTTAGTCAAAAAAATTAAAAAGTCATTATAAATTGTCACATCACTTTCTCTACTTTTCTACATATTTTTTCTTAAAAAACAAAAAAAATTACTAAATTAGTTTGTTCTCAAACGAGACCAAAGTCTCGTAACTAAGTACCATATTATTCACTATCAAAATCACAAAACTTCATAGTTAGAATGTATGATTATGATACACCTTTGGAAAATGATATAAAAACTTACTTTCTAAACTTATTTTTAAAACTCTGTAATGTATAAAAGAGATGAGTAATAGATGATTACAGAAAACATCAGAGGATGGGTTGTGTTAAATTTTGTAATAGGCTGTCATATCATTAAATTATACATATATATTTTGATCGGCAAAGTGAAAATTTCATTAAAAATATAAAATTACAGGTATAAGGTACAGAAATGCACTGAGAGAGATTCAGAGAGGTTTAAAAATATTGTAGCTCGCATCTTCATAACCAATCCCTTAGCCTCACGAATTTTTTTTAAAATACAGAAAAAAATGTTAAGAACTACAAAATCTTAGTTTTGAACTAAAGTAATGTACATGAGTGTGTTTCTGTATTGAGAACATTGAAAGCTTACTTATCTTGCTACAATGTTTTTTTTTTCCTTCTTTTTTCTTTTATTATTTTATTTTTTATTTTTAAGATGAATGGCTTTGTTGGTTCTAAAGAATTCTGAGGAAAATTATAAAGTCCATGGTAAGTACTCGGTAAAATTATCCATATTTATTTTTTATTTTTAAGTTGAATACATTGATGTAGCATTAAATTTGATGTGGTGTTCAAAATTTAAATAGTTTTTAAATATTTTTGTATATATAAAAATGTACAAATTGTATACAAACAAAATTTTTATATAAAAGCTCAATTTAGAATGATGTAATAATGACATTTTTAAAAGGAGGATCCCTCTAATCCATAATCTGCAGTGGAGGGTACTGTTTAGGCTTGTAGGATCCACAATTAGACCTATTTCGATTATTTGAATCATTCATTTTGTTGGGTATTCCGTGTATTTCATCCAAACAAAAAATTAGGAAGATATGATAATTGTAACATTTTCAATTTATGTCACTAAAAAAATATATGATAATTATGTTTTTAAAAGTAAACTATTCATTTTTTATTTATTTATTTTTATTTTTATAATGAATGTGATAAATTAAGTAGTCTACGATTGTCCAATCAACCTAATTTTTTGTGTGGATGAAATATATGAAGTGCTTGACAAAATGAATAGTTCATATTATTAAAACGAAATCCGTTATTGACCCCACAAGCCCAAAAAGCACCATCCAATAGGGATGTTAAAAAAAAATCAATAGAATTGATAAATCGATCTAATTGGTCCAAACTGCTAGTTTGGTCATGTTTTTTTAGTTTCAGTTTTAGTTCTGAAAATGGTAAAATAGTTCAAATTAGTCAGATTACCAGTTCCAAGGCTTTGGTTATGGTTCCGAATCGAACCGGACTGTGACATATTTGTTTATTATTTTTATATATAGAAAGTAAAAAATAAAATGTTATTTACAAGATTTGAACACTAATCATCATTGTAAAATTGATAAACTCTAATTAACCAAACTAATTATTGTTAATTTATTTGCTAACATGAAATACATATTATATTTATTGTTATATAAAATGCTTATAACCGTAAAATCAAACCAGACAAAACTAGTTTCTATGGTCCGGCCGGTTTCTATGATACAAGTCTGGTCCGATTCAACAGGTTAATGGTTCGGTTACAGTTCAAAATTTTCCAAAATCATAAGAATTGGTTTGATTCTTAATTTGTTCTAAAACCTGACTAATTCGATCCGTGAATACCTCTACCGTCCAGTCCACTGCCTCCCTTTTAAAATTATGAAGCCCAAACAATGGAGAAGTTTTTGGTTGATCTAAGGGTAGCGCTATGTGGTGTTTCATGTAAATTGTGATGAGTGGAAGGAGTGCAGTTTACGATTTTGTGTTGAGTAATTGAAAAACAAGAAGGAACATAGTGATTGACCAAGGACTTAACCACATGGTACCACTGAACCAACCAATAATTTTTCCAAACAACGAGGGTTTTTTTTGTTTACAAACAAGTGGACCACAGTTCTAGAGGATTCTCATTCGAGTGATTCTATTTACACCACTACTTTACCTCTTTACACCCTTCCTATGAGTTTTTTTTTTTTCCTTCCAATTTTATTCATGTGTGAAATTACTTTTAAGGACAAAATATTAAAATTAAATATATTTTATTGTCTCCTTACACCCATTAGTCTTTAATCCCTACTCCATTTTTCTTTTCTCTTACACATCTCTTTTCAAAAAGTGAGAATCATAGTGTTTTGATTATAAAAAAAAGCAATGGATGAAAAAATGGTGGTGAAGAACCATCAAAAAAGAGAAATGGTGAGTTTTGTTTATTTGTTTGGTAGGTTTTTGTTTCGTTTTTCTAGACTATTCTTCGACTTTTGTTCAGTGTTTCAAAATCGAACAAAATAAAATAGTCTAACATCACATTGTCAAACAAAAAATATAAGTTTTGTAACTAACTGCCGCATAAAAGATACATTTCCGGTAACCTAAGACAGAACTTTTTAAATTTGTTCGGTTACTCATTACCATGTATTTTCAGTTTCATTTTTTTTATTATATATTTTTATTTTTTTACTTGGAAGGATTATAGTTATACTCATTGCAACAACGCAAGTACTGCATTATTAGTGGACTTCATTCATGAATTCATTACATACGATGTTTGTTAAGTGTTTTTATGAATACAATTTTTTTTTTTTAAATTTTTAACTTGTATTGAGTTTTATTAATAATTTAACATATAAGTGCAACTACTGAGCCTACTTAGATCATTACCATCTATTTTTCCCGGCAATATAACACCAGAAGAATGTAAATTGTCTAGTATTGTATAATTGAACAGACACTTCATTGTGTAACCTATTTTTCCCTTGCTCCTTCTCTCTTTTCCATTCTTTTCCCTCCAAAAATTAGTGGTGTAAAGAGATTAGTTTTGGTAATATAATAGGGGTGTAATGAGAATCACATTTTTTTTGATGGTGTAATGAGATGAAGGGTGTAAAGAAGTAAAGTAGTGGTGTAAGTAGAATCACTCTCCTTATTCTTCTATATAGGAGTGCGGTTTTGCTGCTGTTTATCCTTATTTTCGTTGCTCCTAGTCGATGAAATGGCACCATAAAAACTGGCCACGTGTCTAACTAATCACGTCATCGACTGGACATAAATTTGATGGGCGAAGTTATTGGTTGATCTTGGGGCATTTTCCCATGCCATTTATTGAGGGATAAGTGTCTCAATGTCTTTCAAAAAGAGACAAAAATGTAATGAGTCCCACTGATTTAACAAATCATAGCTAAGTTGAAGCATCACATCACTTTGCCCTTGTAGCAAAAAAATAAGAGAAAAGTTAGATATGAAGAAATTTTTTTCATGAAAATGATAATGAAAGATTTATGATCCTTGGATTACCTTGATTAGTGTGTGGTGCTTTATTCTAAGTGTAATTCAAGGGTCACAAAACTTTCATGATTATTTTTATGAAAATTTTTTCATGATACATAACATTGCTGAAAAAATAATTTTTCCGTTGATGGACGTTTGCTCTCATTTGTGCCTCTTGTTTTGGGAATTACCTATTTAGATTTTTGATTTTTTATAAAAATATATGCAAAATATAAAGAAAAAAAAATTAACTTTTAATTAGTAACTTTTTTTATTTTTATTTTTTATATTTATTTAAAAACTACAAAGCAACCAAATTCTCTCTTATTTAATTCGCATCCAAGATTAACAATCTACCACCAAGTTATTCTGAATAAATTAGAGGATTTGATGAAGCACCTTTTTATGATGGACAATTCTTAAGTGTGCAAGTGTATATCATATGTATTTTTGTAAATGTGCAAGTGTAAATTACACATATTTACAAGAACTTACGCGATTTTGTAAGGTAACTTATTTATATTGTGACAACTTATATAAATACATGTGGTATGCGTCTTACACTCCTAAACACTTTCCCTGATGTAAGTCATCAATTGGAAATGTGGCAGTAAAAATGTGAGGGCATCAATTTTTTAAAATTTTAAGGTCAAGCTCAGCATATTTATATTTTAAATTTTACTTAAACAATCAAGTTTTTTTATGACAAAAGTATGTTTAACATAATTAAGTTACGTTTTTTTTTTAAAAATTATTATATTTGATTTCTGTTCAAATATAGTTTATTGATTTGTTTAAACCAGGTTCATCCACCAATCACCCTATCAAAAAGCTTTGAATTTTTTTTAATGTTTTTTATTATAAACATTTTATTTGATTAATAATTGATCTCATTAAAAAATAATGACCCATCCAATAGAAGTCAAAATTGATTACGAACCTACATCACAATCATGTTTCTCTTCTCAATATTCGAACCAAATAAAAATCAATAATTAAATAGTTGCTTGATCACACCTATATATATATAAAGGAAAAGATATATTTGACATTATTGACAATAAAATTATCATGTAATAATTTAAACAAATAACACGTCGTTGAATATGATTTGTAAAAATTTATATATTTATATTTTGTTACGACGATAATATTTTATTAAAAATTCATTATACTTGAAGGTGGAAAAGATCAAATATTAATTAGCTTAATATCTTTTAAATAATATTTGTGAAGCTTAAATTTTTTATATGATCTCATCTATGATATTTTCTCCAGTCATGTTGGATATATTTATCTTCCTTGAAAGGTAGGATCCATTCAGTTCATGGGTTTAAACCTCAGATTTGAGAATATTTTCTTTACATTAAAAAAGTACAAAAAACTAGAAAAAATGATTTTTTTTTTGAAAAAAACTTTTTTTATTTTTATTTTTTTATTTTATAACTTTTTAACCTTAATTTATTTTCAAACAATCCTATCTTCAATTATTATTTTTCAAAACATATTATTTATTTAGAAAATGGTAGACAATGTTACTTTTTAGACTCACTTTAGAAATCTAATGGCGTGTTAAGTAGATGATTGATTGATAATTAAAAAATATTTAATTATTAACTAATTATTATTTTTAATAAATCACGAGATGTAACAAATAAATCTAATTTTTAGATCTGAATACTAATATTCTATTTACTTTTATACTTTTAAGGCTCAAGTGACCCGAATGCCAAAACGACATCATTTTGGCCATTTTTTTTTTTTTTTTTTCTCCTTCTCTTTTCTCATTGAAACAGAGAGGCAAGAGAAGAAAGAGAGGGGGAACAAAGAGAAGAGGGAGAAGAAGAAAAGAAGAGATGGGGAATAGAGAGAGAGAGATACACAGATTTGAGTATATACACAGAGGAGGGTCGCGATGGGCGACGGTGATGGCCGCGTCTGTGGGTGGAGGGGTTTGCGACGATGATGATAGTGCTGGTGGGTGGAGGGTTTGCAACAGTGATGGCAGCGCCGGTGGGTGGGAGTTCTAGCTCTCTCTGTTCCCCCTCTCTTCTCTCTCTCTCTCTATTCCCCCTCCCTCTTCTCTCTCTCTTCTCTTTTCCTCCCTTTTCTCCTTCTCTCTTCTTTCTCCTCTCCTTCTATTCTCATTCTTCTTTCTGTTTTAGAGAGAAAACATATAGAAAAGTCGGGAAAGAAGAAGAAAAGAAAATAAGAAAAAAAAGGATGCCAAAACAACCTCGAACTATTCGAGCCACAAGTTATTCAAGCTACTTAGCGGGATTGTTTTAAGTTAGCATACTGGCTCCAATTTTAAAAAAGAAAAAAAAAAGAAAAAAAGAAAAAGAAAAAGAAGAGGTTAGCCTAAGTGACTAGCACGAGATCCCATGTCTGTTGATTTTAATTAATTTCCTCTTTATTTATTACACAACAACTTTAATCTTGATCTAGTGTTGTTAAGTGAATTCAAAAGGGAAAATTAGTATTCAGGATAAATTTTTTAAAAAATTATTACACATTGATAAAAAAAAATTATAATTATAATTATTAATATTTATAATCTTTGTCACTTTTTTTTGTACTTTTTTTTTTCTTCCCAATACCACTATAGTGTAATTTCTCAAATTTAAAATAAAAATATGTTGAAATATTTGTTTCACTTGATTTGTTATTATTATTTTTTTTAATAATTGGGTGTCCACAGTGAGAGGTGAGACATGAAATGCAAAATATCATAGTAAGTGTGAGTATTTTCTGATCATCTTAGATTACTTTTTAGTTTATATATCTAATGAATTTATCTCATTTTTGTGAATGTAAACATTTAAACCGGACTGCGTTAAATATTATCCATTTCTTTTCTATAATTTTTTTTTTTATATTTATTTTGGGAATTACTTCCATTGATATATGAGTTAATATTTTAATAAAGAGTTTCATAGCTTTTTGGGAAATTTATTCCCAACAAAACAACCAAATAATGATATTTCTATACAATGATTGGGCCTAATCAAGAAGACCATACTTCAACCAAAATAATGATATATGGCTCAGAAAATTTAACATCTTAGAATCATATATCTCATGCTCTAAAACTAATAAAAACACTAAATTGTGCACATAATCTCAACTTAATATACCATATGTACCTTGTTATGTATTTCATATTTCTGAATTATTTTTCTAAGTAAAGTATTTTCAAAATTGATTTAAACATACGATTATATTTACATCAAGAAATTATCGACAACTAATAAAAAAAACAAGTTGACAAAATGAAACGAAGCATGCAACTCATGAACTCAAGAACCCATGATATGAATCAATACAAATCATGCAAGAAATCCTTAAAGGAAGAACAAACCCTACCTCAAAAGTATTTCAACCCTTCTTTTGTATTAATAGTGTTCCACCCTGATCTCCCTTTGACGTGGTCTTGTTAGTCTTTCAGTTTAGCTGCCAAGTATCTCGTTTGATCACAAAAGTACAAGAAGGTTGGAAGTTTATTGAGTGCCACTGAATATGGTGGTGAAAAGGGTGGTTGAGTGGTGAAATAATGACTTGGTTTGCCCCCTATGACATTACGATTGATGCTATTTATAGACTTGGATGACTTGGAGGCCAGATAAGGCACACTGTAATTGGGTGAGCACACTACAAACGTGATGCAATTGTTGGTCTTTGGGCATTATTTTTTTGGTATTTTAAATTAGAGTCGTGTTACAGGCCTTGAATATTGAGGCACGAATTTGCCTCGAATTTGTTTAATCGGTCGTCCGGCCGGTCGTTCGGCAAAGAGGCTGACAACTGTGATCGACCAGGTGACAATCGCGATAGACAAGTGTTTCACCCGGTCATCCGAGTGACCGTCCGGCCGGTCGACCAGTGACCACAAATTCGCGCCATTCGCGCCTGGAGCTCTCGAGACCAGAAGTATTAGTGTTTAAATAAATACAAAAAAATATCAGGAAAAACACCAAGTGGTCTAGATTCAACTTTTGCATGATGGAGCTCATATTTAAAACAAATTTGAACTATATATTATTTTTTTAAAGGTCTAAGTTCTCATAAGTTAATTTTTGTCTTCTAAAACCATCCGCAGAGGTAGGTCTATTATTAGGGGTCTCTTTCAATTTGTGATCATTTCAAAATTCTTAGAGACGCAATCATGTGAAAATTGAACTTTTACTTTACTTTTTTTTTTTTTTTTTTGTCATTAGAAACACTAAAAAAGGATGTCAAATGTATTAGATGTACATTTCTGAGTACTTTTTAAAGTATATTTTTTTTTTGAACATATGGTAATATTATTGTTGAATTTTTATCTCAATCTACTTACTTTGCTGTTACTCAATTACTTTGGTTTACCTACAAGTACTTAAAGCCATTGCAAAGACAAAACTGTGGTTGTTGGAACAATGAAAGAATTTCATTGGATCACAAATGAATTGGTTTGCATGACTAAAAATTTTTTGGTTGTTGAAAAGAGAGAGATTGTCATTTTCAAATTATCATTATAAAATCACATTAAATCCTACACAAATTGCTATAAAATAAATGGGGAATCACTCAAGTGAAAAAAGGTGCAACTCAAAAAAATACACAAGCCCAAGGGTGGGTGGCATTGTGGTTAAGGTTTGGGATTTAAACCCCAAGGTTATGAGTTCAATTCCTTCTCCCTTGGGCCAATTTTCTGGTCGAAGCACAGTTGGTTAGGAGGTTAGACCTCAAGTTGTCTAATCAGCACTTGGTGTGGGTTCAATACTCCCCCACTGTGCGAGTCCTGAATTAAGCGGAGCTTGTCTTGGGAGGTCGGGTAAGTTCTCATGTTATAGTCTCCTCGCTTGAAACGGCCGGAACGGGTATTGGGAGGTCCGGGTAAGTTCTCAGGTTATAGTCTCCTCGCTCGGAACGGCTAACAGGACACCTTAGTGATCTTTGCAAGAGGTACAGCCTTGAACCTGTGGGAGGGTAGGGAGGATTTTCCTGTAAAAAAAAAAAAAAAAAAAAAAAAAAATGAATTGCACCCATTATGTTTGCATTAAATTTATTTATTATTTTTATTTTTTCTATCCGACAATTAGGCTGTGTTTGGATTCATGTATTTTAGGAGAGATTTAAAAAGATAAAAAAAAAAAATATGTAAAATTAAATAAAATATAAATATAATTTATTCATATTTTTTTTTTATTCTTTTCTAAATCTTTCCCAAATTCTTAAATAAAACACAGCCGTCAGTGATTCTCCTAAATCTATCAAACACAGATGATGCAATCATAAAGATTCTCCTAAATCCATTAAACACAGATGATGCAATCATAAAGTATTCTAGCTCGACCTATCCAGAGTTGACTTTTTAACTTAATTAAGTACTCACCTTACATGCCAAAATGTAATTTTTTTTACCATGAAAATAAAAAAAAAAATAAAAATATCAGCCTTGGTCATGTACATCTCTATCTTCAGTCAACTCTTTTGAACAATTGCATTAGTCAACTTTAAGGAAATAACAAAACTATGATGGTTAGATGAAAATAAAATTTTACTTGTTTTACAAAAAAAAAAAAAAAAAAAAAAAAAAAAAAACCTTCTATTTTTATTTTCATTTTCAAAAATGAAAAGAAAAATTTCGCTTTCTATTGGATCTTGGCCATTCTCACCTTTATTTTTTGATAAAGTACATCATCATCTTTTTAATATTAAAAATAGTTTCCTTGAGGCCTCAAAATTTTAATTTTATCAATTTTATAGTCACTTTCATTCCCCCCCTTTCTATGTAGTTATTTGTCATTGTCAATTACTATTTTAGATGAAAATTTGACATTCAACTTATGTGGACATTTTACCAATTCTTGCTCAAGAAAGAAAATTGAACATATTGTCTATAATTTTACTCAACAACGACAGATGTTTGAATTTTCCTACATATGTTAGTATAATAGGGAAAACCTCTGGTTTGAGTTTAGGAAGATTCGAAACGAGGTTGCATATGAGTTTGTCAAGGTGCTTTTATTTACTCTCTTTGGGGTGAACATTAGTTAAGGATTAGTTTGGGAAGTAGGGTTGAAATTTGAATTTTGACTTTTATGTTTAGCCATTTTCTTATTTTGGCTTTTTAAGTTTGTTTTTTTTTTTTTTTCCAATTTAGTCATTTATATTTTAAGTTTTTCTCACTTTACTTCTAAAGATAATTTCTATTAAAAAACAGACAAAAAAATGACACATTGTTAGTTACATGACATAAAATATTTTATTATATATGATACATACGTCTAACATAAACTTAAATTCTAATATAATAATATATTTTTTATATTAGGTGACAATTATTGTGATATTTTCTGTCTAATTTCGTACAAAAGTTAGGCCAAGTTTGGCATCCTCAAAAAAATTCAAAAAGTTAAAAAGTCACTATCCTATTTAAGTCACATCATCTTATTTAAGTCACATCACCTCTCTATCACATCATTTCAAATCCAACCCATATCCAACCCATATTTCATAAAAAGTCAAAAAGTGCACTTATTTAGGACACCCCAAACAACCCCTTAGTTTTAGGAGTAAAGTAAAAAAAAAAACATGAAACACATGAAGAACTAAAGTGGAAAAAAATAAACTTAAAAAGTCAAAGTAAGAAAGTGACCAAATATAAAAGGAACAAAATATAAATTACCTTTAAGTTAATTTATGATCTGTGACCCCTATAAGAGGGGACAAGTTTAACTTTTATCAAATACCTTTTTTTTTTTTTTTAAATTATTTCTTCATATTAAATGATTAAATGATTAAATGACATTGTATGTTCCAATTGGGCTTAAACTTCTCCAACTGGCAAGGTTTATGCCTCATGCATCAAGGTTTGCAACTTGTTTCTATTCTTCATCTAATAAAGTTATAATAGGTTCCTTTGAATCTAGTTTTTTTTTTTTTAATCAAACAAAAAGAAACTTTATTGATGACTAATGAAAGGTACAAGATGTACACATAATTACATCAACAAAGAGAGGTGGCTGCACAAAGTATCAAGATGTGACACCAAAAAACTCATTCTATCATATGCTAGCACCCCAAGATGGAGGCAACCAACCAAAGGATAGAACAACAACAAAGACAAAGCACAGCCACACCCCAAAATGACACAGCCAAACCTCAATCACCAAATAAAAGTTCTGCAAATCATCACCTATAATCCTACATACATAACCTCACTTGCTGAATGTTATAGACAACCTCATTGATGGAAAAAGAGCAATTTGCAGTAGATGAGGTCAACCAGAAAGCAATTCTCAACTTAATAACATCAGTGAGATCCATATTTGGTTGTAGACCTGAGAAAATGCACTCATTTTTGCATTTCCAAACTGACCAAATCAATGCATCAGGAATAATTCTCCAAACCTTACCTTCATTTTTTCTAAATTTTCGGCTCAATCACCACTGAAACTGTCACGACCCAAACCCGCCCTTATAGGGTTAGTATCGTAACCGGCCAGTAATCCGTAGATTACCCAAGGCCTCATAAACAAACAAAAAAAAAAAACATAATATTAGGGGCTAACGGAAGCAAATAACAAATATACAACGTCCATTGAGCTATGCACACATATATGAGACAGAAAAAACTTTAAACGTTATATACATATATTATATATCACTCTTACGTCATCACATTTATATAGATAAGGTAAAAAGAAAACTTAACCCTATTTGCATAATAAATAAAAACTTGCTTAACCAAAACAAGAAAACAAAAACTTAAACTTTAATCACATAACCATGACCACTTGACATATCCAGAACCTCCACGGAAGGCACATAGGTTGGCTGACAAAACAGAGTCCACGCAGAAGCTCTAGGTCTGGTCACGCGCCTGGTCACCTATATACATAAATAATACAATGAGCTGAAACTTAGTGAATAACAACAAAGTAAAGGTTTTAATGAATAATGTCCCATGACAGATTCAAAAATCAGAATTCAGATCAGAAACAGATCAAATACATATTCAGATTTGTAAATAGTCATACATGGTACATCCATTAGCTAACAGATCAGATTAGTCATAAAGACCCACGTGCAGAATAGTTGGTCATATAGACCCATATTTACATGAGATGGTCATTAAGAGCCACATGCAGAGTAGTTGGTCATATAGATCCATATTCACATGAAATGGTCATTAAGACCCACGCGCAGAGTAAATGATTATGCATAATCAGTTTCATGGATGGAACTCATGTGAAACTGTAGACACCCCATTTTTGACCGTCCTCAAGACTTGGACGTCACCGTTTGAACACCCGGTGATCATCCATGTTTGTGTTCGTTTGGAGTTCCCGGAGGTCTCGGCTATGCGCCTTGCCTCGGGATCTCCGAACTCGCCTGTTTAGTGTCTGGTTTTGCACCAAACACTTGTGTTTTGCCTTGGAGGGGCAGGGAATGCCTTGTGAGGCATCCCCACACACCACCGGCCATGGCCAGAGGCCACCGGCTGGTTTTTGCTGCCATCGGCAATGTATATTGCCGGTCGGCATTATTTGTTGCCGGTCGGCACTCTCTTTTGCCAAAATGGCATCTTTGGCCGGCTGACTACTGTGCATCTGCTTTTTCAGATATTTTATCACAGCTGTCTTGCATTTGGCTCCCCTCCATACACGTGTATGGAGGGATCTCTCTCTTTAGAAGCTTGTCTTGTAAGCTTTACAAGACAAAAGGCTCTATAAGAGAGAGTCTTCTCTCTTGGCCTTGAAGTTAAACACTTTGGAGAGTTTAGACAGCCATATTAGGGTTTTGAGTTCTAGGGTTAGAATCCATACACATTCTATCTCTATACCTCTCTCTTTTTACCTTTGTGTGTGTTAAAGTGTGTTTGTGTCTTACTATTGCACACAAACACATAGTGTTTCACCTTCCTTTAGCTACTGAGGTTCTAAGAGGTTGTTCTTGGTGTTCTTGAGTGGTTTTGAGCTTGAAGAACCAGCTGGTCCACCATTTGTGAAGAAAGTCTTCAAGGGTAAGAAACTTGACTTTATATTCCCCATTTTTGCATTGTTTTTTTTACCTATCTTAGAACTGTTTTTGTGCTTAGTGTATAATACAAAAAAGTTCTGTTTTTAGGCCCTCTAAATAGTTTGTTTAGAGTGTTTTGTGGTTTGGAGGTGTTTGACCCCTCTTAGGCCTTGAAAGGCCCCCATTTTGTGCTATTTTGAGTGAGTTTCGAGACTTTGGTGTTTGGGCCTCCTCACCACTGAAATCTTGAGGGATTTCAGTGGCGGAGATGGTGCCTTGAAGTCTCCAAAAGGGGAGGGCCACCCCCTCTCCTTGTTGTCCTTGAAAGGGACCCTTTTTGGCCTCTTGAGGGAGCATCATGTTAGAGTATGCATTGATCATGTCTTGGCTGTTTTCCATGCTTATTATGCCATGATATAACCTTGTTGTGTGTTGGTTTTGGTACACCATGCATACTTAGCATACCTACCATGTAATGCCTTGTTATTGCCTTAGTATGCCTTAGGTTGTTAGCCTTTGTTCTAGCATGTTTTAGGTCTAGTTTTGTGAAGCTTGTGTGCTTATTTTGCCATGCTAGAGGTCTGTCCATAGTTGTTTGGGTCGGCCATGGCATGCATTATATGCCCCATTTGCATTTTGGCTTGTTGGCCTCAAGTGTGTGAGTATGTAGCATGCACTACTTGCTTTATTCTAATGATTTGGCATCATTTATAGCATAATTTCAGTCCCTTTGACATGCTTGTATGCTTGCTTTGGATACCTCTTTGAAGCTTTGGAAGCTTGGCTTGCATGCTCCATGTTTTGGTCATTGTGCATGCTTTTGATTTTGAGCCATTTAGATGCCATCTAGGTGTCCCTTGGGTGTTGTTTAGGTCTGCACTAGACCTATTTTAAGTCCTCTTAGCCTTGTAAGGCTTGGTTGATTTAGTCTTGGTTTAAGCCTCTTGGCTTGCCTTGGGTTTTTGGTTTCGTTTGCATGCCTTGTTTGTCTTGTTTAATTGGCTTAATACCCTTTGTAACATGATTTTCAATGCTTACCTTGCATGCCATTAGTCCATGTTATGACTCTTTCAAGTGTGCTGGGGAGTTGCTTATTTAATGTCTAAGTGTTGGTCCAACTTACTTGCATGTGTGTATGTATGTTTGATCCCAATTCCTTGGTTTTTGGCCACTGTTTTAGGCCTATTTAGAGTTGCCTAAATCATGTATAAGTCCACCTTTTCATCAGTTTGCATTGCCTCATGTTTGCTTGTATGCTTGCATAAGTGTCTTGCCATGCCATGTTGCATCCTTAGCTTGCATGCCTAGGTTGCATTGCATCTTGCATGCATGCCTTGTTCCTTGACTTGGTGATAGGAATTGGGCCTTGGTTCGTTTGTTTGGTTTGCATTTCATTTGACATGAAAGTTGCACACTTGATTCTTTGGGCCGTCATGCATGGAAATGCGTGATTGGCGGTCCGAGAATCGAGACACATGCCCCTTTGAGTCACAAACATGATAGGGGACATGATTGGTGCATACATTGCTTGAATTGTATTGCCATGCAAGTTCTGTCCTCTGCTGCTGTGAGTTGCAGGTTCTGCAGGCATTCTTTGCCGACCGGCAGTGTACATTGCCGACCGGAAGTAAATCACCAGTCGATGGATTAATTTTGTGCCGGTGACCACAATTCACTGCCGGTGGTAATTCTACTCAGCCGGTGGTGATTCCCAATATCCAGAGAGGCATCCTTGAGACTTTGGCAGTCTTCAGAGAGGCAGAGCAGGGAAAACAGAGGCAGACTATGCATGGCCGTGCACTTCTGAGCAGGACCCGAGCACGCGCTGCATCTGGCTCTCCTCCCGGGGCGGTTTACTGCTTTTCCTAGCTTAGTTAGTTTGTTAATTAATTAGGCAATTTGTAATATTTAATTAGCTTGCGTAGTTAATTAATTTGTATTATTTATTTGGTCCCTCCGAGCGAGGACGAATCTGTAATAAGTGTGTGTGAGTGGTGTGTATGTCTTCTAATCCCCACTTCTTTCTTCCCTTTTATTTACCTGCTTTGATGGTTAGTATTAGGACACGTTTAAATTAGCATACCTTATGCTATGCATGCGTGCATTCATGCATTTGTATTGCATGCACTGGGCTCGGTACATCACGCTAACTGCATTTGTATTTCAATTCCAAATTGAATACGTGCATCAATTGGTTGCATTTCACATGCCATGTTTAGATTAACCGAGCCTATCCTAATCACATTTTGCTTGTGTTGCATTAGTCATTTTAACATGAACTAGGACATGCATGTTTGCTAACTAGTTTATTGTTTTGGCACGGAGTACGATGTGAGTATTTTCGCTTTAGCATACCGCATGCGTGCGAGTGTTGCCATGACAGTATGCCTGCCATGCGGCTAAATGCTTACATGATATAAACTGTTTGAATGCCTGCGGGTGAAGGTTGGATTGTTTGAGTTGGAAAAACTCGTTGAAATCCGTGTTTTAGCCTACTTGCGAGTAGCAAATTCCAAAGCGCTTTTCAAAACAAACGGATATGCAATGCTTGTTTCCAAATTAGGCAATCTAGTCTATACTTGTTTACTGTGCGCATAACATAGTAATTCTAGGCTAATAACCGGAATAAGAACACATAACGTTTTCAAAATCGGATATCATGGTTAGTAGAGGTCGATCTTCGGACCGGGCGAAAGGGGGTGCTCATAGCTGACCTTCCCCGATCGTACCCAAGCTCCCGAGCCGAGACGACTCCGGTGATGATGGACATGTGGCCTTCGGCATCGAGTCAGGGTTTCCTAAATTCCCCCATAAAAAATATTTAGGTAGCGACTCTGTATTTGGCAAAGCAGTCCATGTTTGGCACTTCTTTTCAAAAATCTGTTTCTCAAAACGATTTGCCGGATTTGGACTCTTTTGGTTCAAGATTAAGAACCGTGACACAAATCGAGTCCGAGCTGTAGTGACCCCTTAAATGAACAGAACGGGAGCTCACCCTCCCGGGGCGTTCGGGGGACGTCTACAGAAACCTTGGTACCAGGTAACATATAACAGATATCACATGAATCACATGATGTTAAGGATGCCACGATTACATTTTAGAAAGACGAACAATCATTCATTTATAAAAAAATATCATTTTAGAAAATAGAGTATATCATATCATCCAGAAAATATTTATAATTATACGGGAAAGAAATAAACCTTCTCGTATAATCCTGTTGACCAAGTCTACTTTCCTTCGTACGTCGTCGCTTTATCACCTGAAAGCACAAACGTGAGCTAGCCGGCGGGTGTGTGCCGGAAATCTCTCCGATGCCTAAGTCAGTAAGCTTGACAAATAGACAAAGCTCTGTGTATTCAGAAAGCAAAATTGTGTGTTACCTCCCCAAAGGTGATATTTGTGAGCTTTTATAGGTTTTGTGTGGCACAATCCTAGTAGGACTCCTACTCCTCCATGCAGAGTCCTCCTAGGATTCATACTCTTGAAAGATAATGCTTATCCTTTAACACCCCCCTCACTGCTTAAACTAAGTGAGATGGTTTTTACTATGGCCGAACTACCATATGACCGAAATAATACTGGCTATGCTGAGCCACAGAGTAGGCCGAACTATCCTCAGTTCGGTTCTTCCTCTTACTCCTTATCTTGGTTCTCTCATGTTCAACCCATGGTGTGTTTGGACCTTGCTACCGAATAGAAAGGTTCCGACCGATCTACCCAGAATACGTCATGACCAGACTAACTCTGAGACCGGCCTAACTCCAAGTTGCCCGGACCGGAGTAACTTTACAATTCTTGGGCCGGAGTAACTTTATTTCTCTTGGGCCGGAGTAACTTTATCTCTCTTGGGTCGGAGTAACTTTTCGGCCTTTTTACCCAGTCCTTCGTACTTTGGGCCATAAAGTCCATCTCATAGCTCGGTCCAATTTTCACCAAAATTACCCTCTCAATAATCAAACATAACTTTACAGAGTTGTTACTCACAGATAGCTCTAGAGACAGATCAGACGGACCGTAGCGCGTAACCTACACAAACACGTAACAAATACATATTGAAACACAATATCATTCCCTTGATCAAACTTAACTTCTCTTGTCATTTTCTGCCTAAGTAATCTGAAGTTCTACTATGCTTATTCTTTCTTATTCAAATGAACCGAATTCTCATTTCACACATTCTTTCATTATTAAGTCATTCTTTTCCAAATAGGCCGATTTTCTTACTTGGCTTCTTAATCAATTACTAAATCAACAATTTATTCTTTAAGTAACTAATTTCTGTTTATTGTTAGCTTATTAATCTTCATTGAGTCATAATTCTTTCCTAAGAATACGTGGGAAGAGATAAGATTGAAAATATAAGCTAAATGCAATTTTTTCAAAATATGCTGAAAGAGCTGTTCGCTCGAGTGAACTTCTGGTCGCTTGAGCAGTCTATAAAAGACTGCAAAAGTACTAGAAGGCTTCAATGTTCGCTTGAGCGGTAATTATTCCGCTCGAGCGGTCTGTAAAATTCTAAATTTTTAAATTTCTCAAAAATGGCTTCTAAATGCATTTTTCAATCTTTAAACCCATACATATCTTGATCAAAACCTTTGAAAATACTGTAGAAAACATAAACACTTATTTATTTATAAATCATTTGCTCAAAATCTTGAACCATAATTATTAATTTATTTATTTAAATCAAAACCTTACTTAATTTCAAAAGAAAAATTGTTGAGAGCATTAAAAGTGGTGCTCTAATAGCACCACTAATGATGTGGCAGTGGACCCTGCCCACTGCCTATGCCTTCCTTT